>NC_132845.1:65116686-70444186 GCF_048164855.1 Canis lupus baileyi
TTAACTCCATGTCAATGATTTAGCAGTCTCCCATCCATATGTAAATACAGGTATTACTTTTTCTCTTCCCAAGCCATTCCTGAGAGTCTTCCGTGGCCACCTGGTCCCCTGTCCCGGGTCCCCTGTCCCTAAATGGTTCAGTGTTCTTACTTCCAGAGAGCAAGGACATTCTCTTCCATATGCATGGTACAATTATCAACTTCCATGAAACCCACCATTGATTTGATACTATCAGCTAATCTACAGCCCATATTCCCATTTTATCAATTGTCCCTAAGATGTCCTTCAGAGCAATTTCTTCCCTGATCCAAGATTCAAACGAAGGCCATTCGTTGCCTGTTGCTGTCACATTTTTTTTTTCAGTCTTTTAATCAGGAACAGTTCTTGGCCTTCCTTTGTCTTGTATGACATCGACAGTTTTAAGAGTCCAGATCAGTTCTGTAAAACGTCCCTCACTTCTAATGGCTCCCCCTGTTTCAAACCCTGAATTGCCTTCTCATTCCTCAGTGTGAAATTCCAAGACCTCATTACTGGCCTTCAGGGACCAGCAGGGTCCCCCTCCTCCCCACCAACTCAACTCCCCACCACTCCCCCCCAACCCCCCCTGCTCCTAGCCGCTCCAGTTCTGGGAGCCCCAGCCCAGACGGACCCTGGGCATTCTCTTTCCTTCACAGCCTGTATCTCTATTTAAAATGATTTCCTTTGCTGATCTGTGTGCTCACTGTCTGGCCTCCACACCAGAATGAAACCCTCCAATAAGAGCAAAGATTTTTGTCTGGTCATCCCCGGATTCCCAGAGCCAGAGCAGTACCTGGCACGCCAGAGGCACTTGGAAATGGTTTGCTGAGTAAATGAACAAGAAAGGAAGCACTTGGATTGACAGCCAAAGAACCGGCAGGCTCAAGAGCCAGGGGACCCGGGGGGGGGGGGGGGGGGGCTCCAGAGTCCAGAACCTCCCCCAGGCCTCCTCCCAGCTAGAGGAGGAAGCACCCAGCAAATCTCCTTTATCTCTGGATCGCATCACTCCACCAGCCAGTCCCACTGATTAATCTCTTTAAATCAATCCCAGTAGGCTGACGGGCTGGATTCCAGAGATAGAGCTGATGGACCCTGGAGAAAGCCCATGGCCCCCTATTGTCCACTGGCCAGTCCAAAGTGCACGGCCTCTCCAACCTGATCCTTGGGTTCCACCCCCCATTCATGTATCTTCCAGGGCCCAGGCAGCCCTGGGAGTGGGGGCAGGGAGAATAAACATCCAAGTACAAAATCCTGCTAATAGGTCTTTAATTGCAGCCTGAGGAGGACCTGAGTCCAGGCCTCCCAACCCCAGAGCCCAGAGGCAAGCCTACCAGGGGCTTGTCACTTACTTGTCCATTTCACTGACCCCGGGGAACATTTAAGGGCTCACACTATAGCAATACTCAAGGTTATGGGAAAAGTAATGGCCAACCAAACCCTGTTTATTTTTTATTTACCTCCTCTTCTGCACAGGAAAGAGCCAAATCCCTCAGCCTAGACCAGTGATGCAGAAGGGCCTCTTCTCCTGGAGACCCTCACTCACGCCAACACCTGCCTGGACCAGCCCAGCCCAGAGCCTCCCAGAAGGGCAACTCTCTCTGCCTAAAATGCTGAATTCACAGGCACTCCCACCCACTCTGCCCTGCAGACTAGAAAGGGGTCCAGAGGTAATCTGGGCCTCTGCCTTGCTGTGTGATCTAGGGCAAAAGACTCAGCCTCTCCGGGCTTCCCAGAACAAAAACAAACAAAGACAGGACCGATAAAGCTGGCCAGACCTAAGTTGCTGACAGCCAAGCAGAAGAAGCGTCTGAAAGAGAAAATTTAGCACCTGCACCCAGCAAAGAAAGAGGGGGAGGGGTGTGGGCTGAGGAATTTGTAATCCACCCTGCCCAAGCAGTGAATGGGAAGCAGCTCTCTACCTCCTGGCTAATGGGATTAGCACAGGGCTGGGCTCTGGGCGTTGGCCTAGGGTCCAGGGTCTCCAAGTGGCCACTCATGTTGGGGAAAGCAAGGGGCAGCACCAGCTGGCCTGCAACCCTTCCTAACCAGGTGAGCACAGGCCGGCCAGCATTTCCCAGCGCTTCCCGAGCCTGCCTGCTACTTCCTTCATGACCTCAGCAGCCAAGCACGCAGAAGTCAGGCAGCTCCTTGGGCAGGAGGCCCAGAAGACAGGCCTCTGCAGCCACCTCCAGCTGGACTTCCTCCTCCTGCCTGCTGCAGTAGAGGTGCTTCACCTCTCCGGCCTCAGCCTCCCCATCTACCTAATGGGTGTTAGGCAGTCTGCCCACTGCAGCTAAATTCAGCAGAGCCCTGGCTCACTGCAAGCAGGCAGAGGCACCCATTGATTGGGGCTGTTTTCACTGCTTCTCATTAGGGCATTTGGCGCCTGTTAGGCAGGAACCAGACTAGAGATGGGGTGCCGTCTCCCCTGATCTGGGAAGGCAGAAGGCCAGGGAAGGCCCTGCCAGCCAGGAAGACCCAGGCTGTGACTCTCAGGCCCCAAAACTCCGCCACCACCCTGGGCCGGCCTGAGTGACCGGATGAGCTCAAAAGACACGCAAACCGGAAAATTCCCGCGGCCTCTGGGGGCAACCAAAAGGGGATGGTACAAGCGGGCCTTTGCATCCCCAGGGTCGCCCCCAACCCCTCCTTTAGTATCCCGGCACCTCTCCAGTGCCCACAGTGCACCATTTGAGAAAAAAACCAGAGTCCTGGTCATGGCCCCCTGGGCAGAATGTGGGCCGGGTACAGGAAGGACCCCGCGCACCCCAGGCCAGGACCAGGTTCCCGCGCTCCCGGGGCTGGGGATGTCTGTGCTGGCTGCCCCGAATGTGCCCCTCCCCGGCCGGCGCTTCACAAAAGGCCCTTTGTCCCGCCGAGCCCCGGGACGCCGGTTCCTGAAAAGTTCCATGAGAAAAATCAAAGAGAGGCAAACACCTCTCTCGAGCCGGCCTCGCTGGAGAAGGCAAGGACCCGTGCGACCCGGCCAGGGCGGCGGGAGGTGTCCCTCCCCAGGCCGCGGGGAGAGCCGGCGGCTCCCGCAGAAATCGCAGGAGTCCGGCCGACACTCTGGAACAGGAGAGGTGGATTTTTTTAAGTGAAGCGTGGGACGCCAGGCCAAGCAGCCGGGCGCGGCCGGGAGGAGGGAGCGGGTATCCTGGAGGTCGCCGCGCTTCCCTTCCCACCCTGCTCTACCGGAGCGGCCGCAGCCCGCCCGGGACAAGCCTCTCCCAACCCGGATGCCGTCCCCACCGGCCTCGGTGGCCCCCCTTGGGAAAGGACGGAGGCCTGCGGGCCCTCTCTGCCACCTCCTGCGCACGGGTCCATGTGAGACCTCAGGCTTTCCGTGCGCCGCTCGGGGCCGGCCAGGTCGGCTCCTGACTCCGCGGATGGCTGCGGCCCCGGCTCTGCGCCCCGCCGCGCTGCGCGCCCGCCCGCCCGCCCGCCGGAGAACGCGGGGTTCCCGGGGCCGGGGTTTAAGTCCCGGGACAGGTGCTCTCCTCTCTCGCGGCCAGGGAGGGGGTCCCCGGGACGCCGAGATGTCCGTCCTCCCCACAGCCCCGGCTCTGGGGCCGGCCGGAGCCCCCCCACCCCCACCCCGCCCTGTGCGAGCGAAGGAGCCAGGAACGGACCGGGGCCCAACGGCGCCGCCGCGCAAGGGCGTTAGCCAAGAAAACGATTGAAGCTCGGGGAACGGATGTCTCAAAGGGTGTGGGGCTGGCTTCTTTTCTTGCCCAGATTTTGAACACCCCAGCCTGGGCTGGAGCCGCAGGGGCCCCGGGGTCGGAATTACTACCGGCCTCGGGTTTCGGCAGATGCGTGTGCTCCGAGAGGGCACTGGCGCGCCGGGGGAAGCAGCCGAGCCGCGCGCCCCTCTCCGCCGCGCCCGGGGGTCCCCCCGCCCTGGGAGCTGAGCCTACCCGCACTCCCGTGGCCCTGCCAAGGGGAAGGGAGGTGCCGCGTCCCTGCCGAGAACGCCCAGGAACAGGCCGAGTAGGTTTTCCCCGGGCCTCCCTCCCCAGGGTCCCAGGAGGGGGCGGCCAAGGCGCAGGGCACTTACCCGGGTGCGGGTGGAGATTGAGGCCGGCCATGTACTTCCCGGGCGGCAACGGGCCGGGCAAGCCAGAAGCGGGCAGGCGTCCGGCCGCAGCGGTGCCCACGCGGTGGCTGTCCATGGCCAGGCCAGACAGCAGCGGCGGCGGGGGGCCGTGCACGGACCGCGGGGGCCCGAAGTCTCGGCCATCCATCCTCCGCGGGAGTGCCGCAGCCAGCCCCCCACCCGGCCCGCGGGCCTCGCTCAGTGGGACCTAAAAGTTCGGCCTCGGCGTAGTCCCAGAGTCCTCGGGCGGCGGGGGCTCCGCGGCGTGCATGGCGGCGGCGGCCAGCGGGGCTTGCGCTCTGCGGCGGGCCCGCGGCCCGGGGCGCACAGGCGGCCGGCGGTGGGGCCCCTCCGGGCGGCCAGGCGGAGCTGCGCGAGGCGGCGCACACGGCGTCTTGGCGGGGAGAGGAGACGGGCCGCGGAAGAAACAGGATTGGGGGGGGAGAAAAAAAGAGGGAGGGGGGAAAACAAAGTTTCAGAAAGTCGCCTTGCCGTTCGCGGTCGGGGACGGCGGATCGGGTGGCCAGAAATGAAATCGGGGGTCACCCCTTTTCCATAAAAAGTACGAAATCCATGCTCTTTCCTCCGGCGGCCTCGCGCTCCCGGGGACCCGGCTCGGGAAGTGGCCTGTGGCGCGCTGCGCCCCAGCCCAGACTGGCTCGGCGGCTCCCGGGTCCCCTCCCGAAACCCGGGAAGGCCCCTCAGCCGCGCCCGGACGGCGCAAACACAAAACCTCCCCAGTGGGATTGATTCCTGGGCGTCACATGCTCCGGGGCTTCAACCCGTGAAACCTTTCCATGGGCGCTTCGAAATGTCTCCCTCAACACTGTGTCACTATCTGATCCGGAAAGTTTAATATTTAACCTTTTTGGCCGCTGGTCTGCCTTTTTTTTTTTTTTTTTTTTTTCTTTTTTGAGTCTGTTTTCCCCTAAGCTCGCCCTGAGCCGCCAATTAGTGTTGGGGTTTTTGTTGTTGTTTTTGTTGTTGTTGTTTTGGGGTTTTTCTTTTCTTTTCTTTTCTTTTTTCTCTAGAGAGTGCCAAGCCTGTTTATTCTTTTTTAAAGAGGCTCGTGCCTCCTCCTGCCGCCCCCCTTGGGCACGGTGAGTCGCAGAGTCTGAGTCCGAGGACTCGAGACGTGGCACTCTCTCCCGAGGACTGGAAAGAATCCTTCAAAACAAGCTTTGGTTTCATTTTCCAACGCCTTGGCCTGAGAATCCTGCGGCCCGAAGACGTGGCCTGGCGCGGGGGGTTTGGGGGAAGGGGGGCGGCCAGAGGGGAAGCAAGGGGCTGGAGGGTCTTGCTCCTACCCTAGCTTCCCCCACCACCACCACCACCCAACCCCAAAAATAACCTACAAAGAAAACCTTCGCAGCGCGGGCGGACCAAGGGGCGCCTCCCCCAGCGTTGGATAAATCCCCCTGTAGTTCCAGTTTAAAGCTGTTTGTTTAAAAGATTTGTCGTTTGCCGATTCCCATGGGGGCGGGAGGGGGGTCTCGGAGCCAACCCTGCCCTCGCTCTCCGTCTGCCCGCGGCAGCTCGGGTTCCTGATTCCGGGAGGCCCGGGCGCTCCTAGAGCCACCGATCCACGCCAAAGCCACCGGCTCCCGGGTGCCCGCCCCGCGCCGTGAGCCCCGCGCCCGGCGCCCAGCCCCCCGAGCTGCAGACCCCCCGGCCTCTTTCTCCACCCGCCCTCCCCAACTTCGCTAAGGGTGCTTATTTTAACCCGGTTTTGGTTACAAACACCCCCTTCCCTCCCTCCCTCGCTCACTCCCATCAGGCTCTGGTTACCAGATCCGCGTTTACTTTGGAAAAAATCTAAGATCGCCACATCCGAGGATACATGTCTTAAAGGAGGCGATGAGCTTTCCGTGATTTTTTTTTTTTAATGTTCTTTGTGTAGCTTTCTTTTAAAAGGTAGGGCTTCGGAGCATGCCCCGACGCCCCACTTTGGGGAAGTCGAGGTGGAGGCCCCCGGAACACCCTCGCTCTGGTGGAGAAGCTGGCTCGGCCATCTGCGGGCTCCACTGCGTTCTCTCTACTTTTCTCCCCCCTCTTATATGCAGTTAAAATGGCTGAATTCCGGCTTTTAATTAAAAACAGCCTATAATCGAAAACGTCTCGGCGTCCCCGGCTCCCCCGCCGCCTGCCAGGAACCCAGAAGGGAACCGACGCCCCTCAGCCCGGCTGGGCGGGCTGGATCCGGGCTGAGGACTCAGGTGGGCGCCCGAGGCGCCGCGGCCCGCCCCCGCCCTCCCCAGGGCGCCCTCACCGCACCGCCGCGGACCCCCGATCCCGTTCGTGGGGCCCGGACAGCTGCGGGGATCCCCCCGCGCACCCCGAGGGGGAGGCGGGCTAGGGGGTCAGCTGGAGAAGTTTGGAGACCGTCGTGCCCGGGCAGGGACTGACGCGCGGCCCGGCGGCGTACCTGGCGCGGCGGGGCTCCCGGCTCCGGGCTCCGGTGACGGCGACTCCGGCGGTGGCCCCGACTCCCGGCGCGGCTAGGCGCCCGTGCTGCCCGCCATCCCGCGGCTGCTGCTCCCCTTCGCCACCCGCAGCCGCCTCACACTTTTTGCCCGCCTTTCCTTTTTTTGGTAGAAAACCGCTCCCCGGGCCGAGCGCTCGGCGCGCCAACTCCTCCGCCCTCCCGCGGCCCGGCTCCCGCAGCCCCCGGAAAAGCCAGCTTTCCTCCCGCCGAGCTCCTCGCTTTTTAATAAAATCCAGGTAGCGCCGGTTTAAAGAATCCCAAATCTCCATATACAGCCCGGGATTGGAAAAGGTACATTACACAACCCCCCTTTCAAGTTCCTCTCGCTGGATCTAAAAAAAAAAAAAAAAAAAAAAAAAAAAAAAGCCAGCGGGAGGGGGGAGGGGGCGGCTGGGGGAGGGGAGTACTCTCCAGCGAAGAAACACGCATTGTTCCCGGGCGCCCGCCTCCCCCCCCAGGCCGGCCCCCGGCCTCCACCCATTGGCCGCGCGCACCGCCAATCACGCGCATGTAAACACCTTGGCCCTCAGCCATTCCTATAAAACCAATTACGGACCAAGGGGCTCCAGCAGTTTCCAGGCTCCCCACGGCGGGGCTGAATGATCAAAACTGGTGGTGAGAATTTTTCCCGGCCGTTTCTAGGCAGCCCTCCCCCTCCACCAGCTCGGACCCCCCCTTCCCTCCCTCTCCTCCCTCTTCCTACCCCCTCCCCCGGCGTCTAGGCTGAGTGATCAAAATAGAGGAAGATGGTTGTCGCCGCAATCCAGGGCTTTGCAAGGCGCGGTTTAATGGGCCGCCTGTCAGCTTCCTGCTCGCAGGAGGAGGTGACGAGCCGAGCGAGCCGGGAAGGGCCTGGGGCCCGGCGGGCTGCACCCCGCGCCCGGGCCCCGGCCCCCTCCTACCTCCCCTGGGGCGCGCCTTCCAGAGCGCGCGGTGGAGACGCCGACACAGACAAGGGCTGCTTTTTCCCTTTTTAACTCCCCCTTTTAAAACAAAGCAGCGATTCATGCCTTTTCCCCTAGCAGCGCGGTTGGGTGGGATGGGTAGGCGTGAAGGCAGTCTTCCTAGCCCCGGCCTGCGGGTCCCTCCCTGAAACGCGGTGTCAGATGGTTACTGATTAATATTTTGGAGAGGCCGCGGCGGCGGGTAGCGGGTGAGTCTCTAATCTTCTAAAAGGGGTTCCTATAGAAACGCGCGGGCCGGGGCGCGCCCCCCGCTCGGCCCCGGCCCGGGCTGTGGCGCTCTACGCCGCGCGCCCTTCCCCAAAGCCTTTCTTTGCGTGGGCGCTCCCCTCCCCTTCCCTACCCCCCCCCCCAAAAAAAATCAGAGCAGAAAAAAGGATTAGATCGGCTGAGCGCGAACTGACTCCCTCTCGATTCTGACATTTCAGCCTATTAGCATTTCTCCACGGGGCCTTCTGAAACCTATTAAAGTGTAATATTAAAAACCTCTTGGCTGGGGGCCTCTCTCGCCTTCCATCCGCCGCGCCCCCTCCAGGGAGGGCGAGACCGGGAAAAAAAAAAAAAATCTGTTGAGCTCAGAGGAAGCAGAAGCCAAGCCCAAAAAGTGCTTGGCTGGCCGCGGCGGCCGGAGGGGGAGGGGAGCCCCAATCCCCCAGACTTTGTACTTTTATTTTGCGCTTTCAGCAAAATCCTTTCTGGGTTGAGTCGCCGGGAACTGCCCGCGGCAACGTACTTGGCTGCGGGCGCGAGGACTGCGGACGCGGTCGGAGGGACCGCCCTGGGGCCCCCGCACCCTCTCTCTGCAGCCCCGCAGGGACCCATGCCCGGCTGGGCATTACGTACCCTCAAATGGAAGCTTGGAGGGGCAGAAATCCTTGCCGATCCTGCCTCGGAGAGCTGCCGCGGTGATTAGATTTTAATTAAAACAAGAGAAGCCCGCTCTTTCGCCCCGCGCTGCGGACTCAGCGTTTTCGCATCGCTGGTTCTTTTTTTTTTTTTTTTTTTTTTTTTTTTATCCATTTTTAAGCAACTTTTCTGGAAGGGGGGAAATGAGCTAGTTGGCGCCCGTTCGTTCTATTTTCTTTTCTCCACTTTTAGAAGAAAACGGGGAGGGGGGGAATAGGCTCGGAGAAAGCGAACTGGGGGTGTCTAATTTAATTCCAGTATAAATTTGAGGAAAAAAGTTCAGCCTCTTGAGGGCAGTTTCAAGTTGCCCTTCCTGGAGCCTCTGCGCTGGTTTCGAGGCTGCCCTCTTTTGGAAGCTGGAGCTCCGCAGGGGGAGGAGGGAGGAGTGAGAAGTAAAGAAAGGAACGAAAATAGCCGGAGCCGAGGGGAACAGCGGCGGTGTCCGCGCTTGGAGCGGGGCGCGCAGGTCTCAGTGGCGGCTGGGGCGGCGGGAGGTTCCCGGTGCGGCCCCGGGACGGCCAGGAGCAAAGGCGGAGAGGAGAGGGGGGTTAGAGAAAGGAGGTATTGTGTCTTGTGTGCCTTGGGGGAGGGGATTGACTGCAGAAATAAAATAAATGCAGTTGAGCTGCGCGGGGCTGCTGGAAGCCAAGGCAGGGGAAGGGGCTGTGTGTGGGGGCGCAGCCCCTGTAGGCGCCGAGCATCCTAGAGCGTTATCCGAAGGCCTTTGTGGGTTTCTAATAAGCCCTCCCACGCCTGAGCCCCCAGTGTTTCGCCACCCCCCTGGTTGCCCTCCAATACTCGGAGCCCAGACCCTGATCCCCGACCCCATTATCCCCGCCCTGGATCTGGAATGGGTTTTTTGTGTGGGTTTGTTTTGGGTTGTTTTTTTTTTTTTTATGCTTTTTTTTTTTTTTTTTTCGTATAGCTCAAGCAAAAAATACGTATCTTGAGAAAGTTGAGGTGGGAAATACAAAAGACTTGAGAGTTGGCGGAGGGGGGGAAGCCTATTTTTATAAATGTTTAATGTTTTCACCCCTGGATGCTCCAAGACGCCGTAATTGTGATGGCGGGGTAGGTGTGCCATCAATCATTTAGTTGCTAATAAAAATTCTGCCTTGTTTGCCCTGCATTTGCCAATGGCGTTTGCATTTTTCCAAGTGTGCGCCTTGTCTGCGTGGCGAACCGAGCCTGCATTTCATTAGGGTCGCGGGGCGAGACCCCCTCCCCCAGCCCCTCCTCCCGGGCCTTTGTGGGCCTCCGCCGGGTCGCGCCGCCCTCCCGGCGCACACTCACACCCGCGGCCGCGCCAGTGTCCGCCCGAGCCCGGCCGGGCGCAGGGCCTGGGGACGCGGCGGCGGCTCCCGGGTCCCGGCCGCGGGCTGCGCGCACAGCCTGCCCACGCCGGCTCCGCAAACGCGGGGGGCGCGGGGGCGCCGCGGCCCCGCCGGCCTGTGCGCCCCCCCACCCCTCGCCGCCGGCCCCCGCGCGGCCCGGTGCCCTCGCAGGCGCTGGGTAAACAGCGTCCGGGAGCCATGTTGGGGGGAGGAGGATCCCAGGCCGAGGTGGGCGCAGCCCGGGCGCCTCCCGAGACCCCCGCGGCCCGCGGGGCGCCTCTGGGGCCCCCGTGCCAAGCCTCGGAGGCCTGGGGAAGCACGCCCGCCGCTCCGGCGGCCACACGCGGACGCACAGCCAGGCTGGGGCGCCGTGCACCGCGCGCAGAGGCGGCGCCGGGCCGCGGTGCTCCCGGGTCTGGCCGCCATATTCCGCCCCCACCCCCCCCTCTGTTTACCCGGCGGGATCCGTGGCCAAAAACTGCGTTGACGCAGTGTGTGTATGTGTGTGTTTTGTACTGACTGGGCGGAAAAGCGGCGGCGGCGGCGGGGGGGGCTCCTCGCAACCCAAACCCCTGTTCCCGCAGAGCCCGCCCTGGCCCGCGCTGCCGTCCACGGCCGCCCCGGGCCGCCGGAGCCGAGGCCCTTTGTGTGCTCCCTGCACGCGGCCCGACTGACGAAATTACTCCGCTTTGTCTTAAAACCCAAGACCGGCCAGCGTTGAGCCGGGTGCGCCTTTGTGGCGGCGGCGGGGCCCGGCACCCGCAGCCTGCTCTGCCCTCGTCCGGGCCGACCCCCGCGCTTTCCGGGCCCCTGGTGGTGCTGCCCCCGCGGATACAGGCCCCGTCCCCCGGAGAAAGCTGGCATCCTTCAGGGGGCGAGGGCACCCGGGCCGCCTCCACCCCTCGCGCCCCAAGCCGCCTTTCCCGGCGGGCCCCCGAGCTCCCCGCGCTGTGCCAGCTTCTCGGGGATGGGGCCCCAGCGGCCTCCGGCCCCCTCTGCTGCCCGCTCGGGAAGCCCCGCCGGATCTGGGGCTTAGCAGAGCCAGTTTTCCAGGTCCCGGGTCTGGCAACCAGGGAGCTCCGGCCCGGGCACCGCGAAAACCCGGAGAGGCTGCGCCCGGGACATCCGTCCTCGCCATCCCGTCGCTGCCCCTGGCTCAGCCTCCTTTCGCGCCGAGCGGAGGTTCGGCCGGCCCAGCCAAGAGGGATCCCAACCCTGCAGAAAGACCAGAGACGCGGCGCCGAGGCCCAGACGCCGCCGGGACGAGCGCTCGAGCCGGTGGGCAGAGCCAGGGCTGAAGCGCCAGGCGCGGCCCCAGCGGATCGCAGCGTGTCTCGGCTCCGCCTCCGGCCCTGGCCCCTTTCCCCGGCCCCGGGTCGGGTCTTCCATTCCACTGTTTGGCTCGGAGAGGTCGGAGACGTGCTCGGTGCACAGGGGGCCGGATTCGACCATAAATCTCCATGCGGGACCTCCTTCCCGCTGCTCACCCGCGCGTGCTCCTGGCCGCCTCGCTTCCCGGGCTACGCCGGGGCCCTGCTCTCAGGGTCCGGGCCTGGCGACCCCGAGGCCGGTGCAGGGCTTCCCCATTCACCAAAGGGAGGACCGGACCGGCCCATTCAGTGCCACCACCTTCCAAACCCACCGGCGCTGGACCGCAGGTGGCCTGGGCCTCAGCGGATTGCAGCCAGGGGTGGGGGCACCCAGGCGGGAAACTTCCTCCCAGGAAGGGTCGGTGAGGCTGGAATGGGTACACGGCCACCTGCTTTAGCCCAGCTCCCGTGCCCTTAAGGGGTGACACCGGGGTTAGATCAGGGAGTCTTTTCATAGCTCAGCCAGCCACCCTTCTCTGCAGACCCCCCTTTAATCTGGCGCCGTCCTTCTGCCCTCTATGCTGGTGCACGGTTTAGGGAGGTGGGTGTTTTGTTTTGTTTTGTTTCTTTTTGTTCCTTCTTTTTCCTTTCCTTTCCTTTTTCTTTTTTTTTTTTTTTTCTTTTTTTATTTTTCTTTGGCATGATGAGAACCAAGCGGGGTATCGATGTTAAAGGGCCAGGAGGGTGGGGGCTCATATAGCTCCCCACCCCATGTCAGCCTATCTCTCTCTCTAAGGCCAGGGATACCTCCGACTTTTCGCCTCCCCCACCGCCTGTGGGCACCCCACCAGGCAGTGGCTTGGGCAAAAATAGCCCAACCATTGAGAAAACAGGAATCAGAGGGGTGCTGCTGGCAGCCTGGTAGGGGCAGTGGTCTTTCTACCTGAACAGTTCCTGAGCACCTGGGGGATAGACCCAGAAAGGATGCATTTACAATAATAACGTTTAATGTCACCAGCATCGTGTCTCTTTGCCAGAGGGGCTGGAAACAGGCCTGCACACGTACGGAGCAGCAGCCGCGCCGGCAGAGCGGGGGATCAGGGACCAGCAACTCGGAGCGGTTGTTGCTCTTTGCCTGGGACTTCAGTAGGGCAGCCGGGAAAGGGGGAAGCATGCACCCCCTCGTCGGCGCCACACACACACACACACACACACACACACACACACAACAGTGCCAGTGACACAATTGCAACGGCCAGCCCGTGGCAGATGCCTGAGACGGAAGGTTTGGTAAACCTCGCCCCGCCACGGTCTTAGAGTGGGAGCTTTGGCTCCTTCCTAGAATTTCTAGAAGCCTGTTGGGAGGGAGCGCCGGGCCCGGAGGAATTGGAGCGCTGGGCCCGCCATCGCCGCCCGGAGAGGAGAGGAGAGGGGAGGAGAGGCTGCAGGGCGGCATTCCCGCCGTGCTTCCCCCGGCCCGGCCCCGCCGCGGCGCCCCAGGAAGCGTCTCGGAAAACAAAGCGCTGCGGTTTCAGCCCAAGGTTAAAGTCCACCACGAGCGTGTTTTTTATTTTCCCTCTCCGGAATCTGAGAGCGATAGCGTTTCTCCAAATAAACCGCCAATAAATCAGCTCCCGGGGCCGCCTGCTGAAGAGCTCTGCTGACCTTGGAGACTGGTTTTCCTGCTTGGACCCCCTCTGAGGCAGAGCCTAGGGACAGGCCACAGCGCCGGCCGCGTGTCCCTCTCCAGAGAGGCGCGAGAGGGGGTGGCCAGGGGCTCGGGTGGGCAGTCGTTGTGGCACTGTGTGCCCAGAGGGTGCGGGAGAGGTTTGGAACTGGGGGGCCATGGTTACCTGGGGGGGCTAGGGTACCTGGTTGGTAGGGGTTCTGGTGGGAACTGGCTGCTCTGGGGGAGGCTGACCTGTGCCCATTAAGTGACTGGGGTGCCCACACTGTTCTGGGATGAACAAGGCCTTTTTGGGGGCCTCCTTTGTCTGGGTGTGCCTGGGTGTGCTCTGCAGGCGAGTTTGTGCGTGTGTGACTAATGGGATTTATGTATGTCAGTGCCAGGGTGACGAATGGAGGGCTTGGCAGCACGTGTGTGGCGGGAGGAAAGGGCAGCACCAAGATGGGGAGTCAGGCTGCCTCCTGCCTAGTCTTTAGGGGTTCACTTCTCTGACCGCCAGTTCCCAGCTTTGGGCCTCTGAGCACCCCCTGGCAGGCCTGTGTGTGCTGAGATTTCTAGAGCAAATTCCACCGCAGCCCTGTCCCCCCTCCACCCACAAGGTACCTTGGTCCCCTCCCACAACCCTGACCCAGTCTGCGCCTGCAGACCCAAGCTGGCCCTTCCCTGTCCAAGGCAGACAACTCCCAGTTTCTTTTCCATTCCGGAAAATTCTTTTGATGCAAACTAGCCCTTGCTTCATGCCAGCTTCGACAGTCCTCTGACTTTGGTACCAAAGCGCCCATTTAACAGATGAGAAACCCAAGGAGAGGTGACGAGCTACACAGCTAAGAAGCAACAGCAGACACCCTCAGCTAAGCCAGGCAAGGGGATACCAATGTGGAGCTCCAGCATCCCTGGAAGCCTCCAGCCAGCCTGACGGAGACTAGGGTGGAGAACTACACTAGTCCACCCTGCCACCCCATTTACTGCCCTTCCTCATCAATCCCCTCTACTCCCTGGGGCCTCGGTCCTGCCCTCACCTAGGGGGAGGTGACAGAGGTCAGAGGTCAGTGGGAGTCCTTTGGGCCTGGGGTATGGGGGAGGTGGAGGTCAGGTCCTTTCTGGGAGGAGGGTCACATTCCACACTCCAGGGCTGGTGGGGGCTGCAGACAGGAGTTTAGGAGAGCTGACCCTGGGTCTCCCACACCTGCTGTAGACTCTGGCTCAGGACACACCTGCAGGATCACATTTCCCATCTCCCTTAGGGTCTCCTGGTGTCTGAATGCTCTTGTGTTATGGCTGCTCAGGCTGCACAGGCATCCTGCCCCGTGTCGTAGACACACTCATCAAAAGAGTCCCTGCAACCCAGAGAAATGGGGTCTTCCTAAGGGCACCCAGCCAGGGGGGCAGCAAGCAAGCCGAACCGGTTTCTGCCCAGCCGACCGCCTCCTGTGCTCCTCACTGGTGTTCCATGGCCCACGGTGGCATCTCAAGAGGGGACAGCAGCACCTAACATCCTCCTTCCCAGGCGTCCAGGGAGCCTCCCACACCCACAGGCTCCCAGGACCCGTGTCTCTGCCTCTCTCACTCGCTCATGCTCTCTCGCGCTCTCTCTCTCTCTCTCACACACACACACACACACACACACACAATGTGTCTCTCCACCTCCCTCTTTTTTTTTTTTTTTTTTTTAATTCTTCTTTGGCATTTTCTTTCAAGCAGAAAATAAAAACATTTCCCATGGCTACAGCTTTGAAAGCTTCCCTCTTCTGCCTCTCTCTCGCTCCCACCCCCATGTGGATCCATTTCTAGAGTCAGCAGAAAGTCAAAAACAAACCCTGAAGATCAAACCTGACAGCAGCCCCCCTTCGTGCAGCCCTCCACTTTCTCTACATGTCTTAGCCTGTCTCCACCCTGGAGATGAACAGGAGGCAGCCCCCGAACACATGCACAAATGCACTCACATACCTTCTGTGGCCACAGGCAGTCTCTTAAGAACCTTCTAGAGCCACCCCTGCCAGAAAGGCCTGCTTAGATCAGTTCCTTCTCCCAGAAATGTCTGGGTTCTCCCTCATGCTCCCCTTTCCAGCCCTGCTCACCTGGCCCCGCTCCATCCAACCCTCCTCTGCTGACGGTTGTGGGTTGAATACCCCCAAAACTCATATGTTCAAGGTCTGGCCCCAAGATTTCAAAGTGTGACCTCATTTGGAAACAGCATCCTTAGGATCCCTGGGTGGCGCAGCGGTTTAGCGCCTGCCTTTGGCCCAGGGCGGGATTCTGGAGACCCGGGATCGAATCCCACGTCAGGCTCCCGGTGCATGGAGCCTGCTTCTCGCTCTGCCTGTGTCTCTGACTCTCTCTCTCTCTCTCTCTCTGTCTCTCTCTCTGTGACTATCATAAATGAATAATAAAAAAAATTAATAAAAAAAAGGAAACAGCATCCTTGCAGATGTAATTGGTTAAAGTGAGGTCACACTGGGGGAGGGGCCCCTAATGCAATATGACCAGGGTCCTTATAAAATGGGGGTCACAGGTACAGGGGGGATCCTGAAAAGACAGAGACAGAGCCAGCCACCTAAGGAGACAAAGGGAGAGGCATGGACCAGGCCCCCTCACAGCCCCTGAAGGAACCCACCCCGCCCAGACCTTGATCTTGGACTTCTAGCCTTCAGAACTGAGAGATAGTAAATCTCTGTTGTTTGAGCCACTCACCCTGTGGTCCTTTGTTGTGGCAGCCCCAGCACACTACAGCATCCCAAATTTAAGTGACCACAAGTGTCAGGTGGGAAACAAGTGGGCAGAAGTAGGAGAGTGTCTAGAGAGTACCGCTTGTCACCGTCCCCACCAGTGGCCCCCAGGGGTACCAGATCTTCATGGTTCGCAGCAAGCTGGTGCGTCAGTTAGAACAAGGTAGGTTATCCTGCAGTGACAAAAATCCCTAACGTCTCAGTCTTAGCACAACACAGAAAAATGTATTTTCCCTGACACATCGTCCGCTCTGAGCCTGGGCAACAGTCCAGGGCAGCTGCCCTCCACGTGGTGGCTCAGCACCCAAGCCACTTAGGTGCTATCAGTGGTCCACCTTGATGTGAGACCATCACAGGGAAGGGAAGATCATCGAACTGGGGGTTTTACCACCAGAGACCAGAAGTTTTACATGGCACTTGTGCTCACCATCCATGTGATCACACCCAACTAAATGGTGCTAGAAGGTGGGTCTCCTTCGCCCGCCCATGCCCAGGAAGGACAGGAGATCCTGACATGGGTGAGCACAGGCAATGTCCACCACACCTCTCCCGATCTGTTGGCTTTTCTTTTCTTAAGATTTTTTAAAGCCATCTCTATACCCAATGTGGGGCTTGAACTCACAACTCCAAGATCAAGAGTCTTGTGCTCTACCAACTGAGCCAGCCTGGTGCCCCCTAACCTTGGCACTTTCTTAAAAATCGTGGTAAAATATACATAATATAAAATTTACCGTCTTAACCATTTATAAGTGCGGGGCTCGGTGGCATTAAATATATTTCCTTTTTTTTTTAAGATTTTATTTATTTGACAGAGAGAGAGCACAAGAGGGGGGAGCAGCAGGCAGAGGGAGAGGCTCTCTGCTGAGCAGGGAGCCCGACATCCGGCTTGATCCCAGAACCCCGGGATCATGACCTGAGCCGAAGGCAGATGCTTCACCAACCAAGCCACCCAGGCGCCCCAGTACATTCCCATCTCTGTGCAGCAATCCCCACCATCCATCTCCAGAACCTTTCCATCATCTCAAATTGAAATTCCATCCCCATGAGGCAGTTCCCACCCCCGCCCCTAGCCCCCACACCCACCCTCCCACTTTGTGTCTCTGTGAATGTGACTCCTCTGAATACTACACGTAAGTGGAATTATACAGTATCTCTCCCTTTTGTGTCTGGCTTATTTCACTTGGTATGTCTTCAAGGTTCATCCACGTTGGAGCAGGTGTCAGAGTGTCCTTCCTTTTTAAGGCTGAATAATATCCCATTGTACGGCTGGACCACGTTTTGTTTATCCATGAGTCTGTTGATGGACACTTGGGTTGCCTCTACCTTTTGGCTATTGTGAATAAAGCTGCTAGGAACAGATAACTCTTCACGTCTCTGCTTCTAGTTCTTTGGGGTATAAATCCAGAACTGGAATTGCTGGATCATATGGCATTTTTAAGTTTAATTTTTGGAGGCACCTCCATGCTGTTTTCCACAGCAGCTGTACCATTTTATATTCCCACCAACCGTGTATAAGGGTTCCAATTTCTCCACATCCTCGCCAACACTTGTCATCTCATATATGTGGGGGGTTTTTTTAGTAGCCATCCTAATGGACGTGGGGTGGTATCTCATTGTGGCTTTGATTTGCATTTCCCTGTTGATGAGTGATGTTGAGCATCTTTTCGGGTGCTCATTAGCCATTTGTAGATCTTCATTAGAGAAATGTCTGTGCATGTTTGCCCGTGTTTAGCGTTTTTAACTGTTGTTTGTTTTGTTTTCTATCTTTGGCACTATTTTTAACACTGTGCTGACCAAAATGGAAGCACTTGAGTGGGCCACCTGCTGGTCCCTGGTTTGCAAGGCCTCCTGGAGGTTCTACTCAGACCACCCGGGGGTCCGTCCTGCTCCCCCGACACTCCTAATGGTCAGCGTCCTCCTGAGGCCGCACTCTGCTCAGTTCCTTGTGTTTACCCACTCCTGTTTGTTAAACAAACACTCACCAGACAATTTGGCCAACAAAGAACCTTGAGTGTGACCAGCACAGAAAGGAGGAGCCGAGGGCCCAGGAGCAGGGCAGGGGCCAGACCAGACAGGGCCTTGGTCCACAGGAGGAAAAAGAAGTTGTAAGGAGTCGGTACCCAAACCCCTTAAATGAAAGATATCCTGAGGGGGACACCTGGGTGGCTCAGCGGTGGAGTGTCTGCCTTTGGCTCAGGTTGTGATCCCAGAGTACCAGGATCGAGTCCCACATCGGGCTCCCTGCATGGAGCCTGCTTCTCCCTCTGCCTGTGTCTCTGCCTCTCTCTCCTTGTGTCTCTCATGAATAAATAAATAAAATCTTAAAAAAAGAAAGAAAGAAAGATATCCTGAGGCCCACAGCTAGAAAGCCCAGAAATAGAACACCCGTGGGTATGTCTGGACAGAGCCCGTTTTCTCTCTCTCTCCCCTTCCCCCACCCTCCTCCTTCTCCCTCCTCTCCTGAGTTCAAGTTCTGGCTCTGCCACCTACTTGATGTGTGACATTTGCAAAGCCCCTCCCTGTCTCAGCCTCAGTGTGCCTGTTGACCTCTCTCCCTGTCTCTGTATCTTTGCACATCCTGCCCACTGGCACACACCAGGTCACAAGCCCGGTTCCAGATGATACAATGCCACACTGTGGGGCACCACAGAACCTGGCCTTCCCAGGCTACTGTCCTGACACATCATAACCTCTGACAATGGCCACACAGTGTCTCCCTGCTGCAGTGTGACCTTGACATTCCTCCCATTCAAGGTGGAGTCATAAGTCATAACAAGATGCATAGCTTCCAAGGCCAGGTCAAGTCACTCTTGTGTGTTAGGATGCTCACGTGGAACCCTGAGCCAGCAGGTGAGAAGCTGGATTGCCCAAGGCCACCAAACCATAAAGAAACTCCTACACGCTGAGGCCACGTATAGTTTCTCCAGGGGACAAGCAGCTTTCGCGAGGTTCTCCCCACAGCCAGCACCGACTCCTGGGTGTGCTTGTGTAAGCAAGAGAAAGAAAGGAGCCTCCTCAGAACTGCATGAGTGAGGCTCAGGGGCTCTGTGACAGCCCAGGTCACACACTGGGTGGCCAAGTGGGGGCTAGAACTCAGTTCTGTTTGCCTCTGCCAGACTACCTTCACTGGTGAGTGCTTGAATGACCACAAAAGGAAATGGCCTGTACTATGGAACCAGTCAGCCTGGGTTCAAGTCCTGGCTCTGCCACCTGCTTGATATGTGATATTTGTAATGTCACTTCCACTCTCTGAGCCTCAGCTTACCTGTTTGCGAAATGGGGCTAACATACTTCTTTCCTGGGATCAAGTGAGGGTGTGTGTGTGCCTATATTGAGCATGCAGATGGTAGCCAATGCGCTCATCTTTCTGAACACTAGCAGGTGTTCAGATAGCCAAGGGGGCCTGGAAGCCCTGCTCCAGGGTGACCACTACCCCACTCCCTCCATTAGTGATGCCTGGGTACCAAGCAGGTGCTCAGCCCAGTCCCCAGGCTACTGCCCCAATGCTTCTTGACCAGGACAGGGCCAAAGCCACCTGCATGGCTTTCCCCTGGCTGCCACAGCAAATGGCTACACGCTGGGTGACTTTATACAACAGATACTTCTTCTCTTACAGTTTAGGAAGACAGACATTCAAAATCAAGGTGTCAATGCAGTTGGTTCTCTCTTGAGGGCTATGGTGGAGTCTGCTCCAGGCCTGTCACCTTGTGTCCGGTGGTGGCCAGTGCTCCTGAGTCCTCCTGGACGTGAGTCTGGGCCACTCCAACCTCTGCCACTGCCATTACACAGCCACCGCCCCTTTCCAGGTCTATCTTCACATGGCAGTTCTCCTCTCCACGTGGGTCAGGCTCTCTGCCTCTTCTCCTTTTCTTATAAAGACATCAGTCATATTTGATTAAAGGCCTGCCATAGTCCAGAGGGACCTCATCTCCACTGATCACATCTGCAATGACCCTATTTCCAAATAAGGCCACGTTCTGAGCTTCCAGAGGTCAGCACTTTAACATGTCTTTCTGGGGCATGCAATTCAATCCACAACACAGACCTGGGGCCCCCCCACCCCCCACCCCATCCCATCACCAGGACGCAGCTGAAGCCCCTCCCTCAGAAGGAGTGGGTCCTCCAGCCCTGCATGAGGCAGAGAAGGAGACTTTGGTCTCATGCCGTAGGGGCAGTTCTGGCCACCAATCCCCAGCCCCCAGCACACATTCCCTGGCACGTGCCCTAACTGGAGCGATGGCGACCCAGAGCCGCTGTGACTCCGGGGGCTGCCCTAGCCCATGTTAGTCTTCTCGGGCTGCGGTAACAAAGACCAGGCACCTGACCTACAGGCACTCATTTCTTTCTGTTCTGGAGGCCGGAAGTCCAAGGTCAAGGTGCACACAGGGTTGGCTTCTCCTGCGGCCTCCCTCCATGGTGTGTAGACATTGTCTTCTCTCCATGTCTTCCGTGGTTGTCCCCCTGTGCGTGTCCGGGTCCTAACCTCCTCTTGTCACAAGGACACCAGTTCTATCGGATGAAGACCCACCCTAGTGGCCTCCTTTTACCGTAATTACCTCCTTAAAGGTCTCGTCTCCAAATACAGATGTGTTCTGAGGTCTGGGGGCTAAGATGTCATCGTATGTATCTCGGGGGACATAATTCAGCCTGCCTTAGTCTGTTTGGGCTCCTATAACAAAAATATGTAGACCGGGGCCCTTTTTTTTTTTTTTAAGATTTATTTATTTATTTATTTATTTATTTATTTATTTATTTATGATAGAGAGAGAAAGAGAGAGAGAGAGAGGCAGAGACACAGGCAGAGGGAGAAGCAGGCTCCATGCAGGGACACGGGACTCTATACCAGGTCTCCAGGATCACACCCCGGCCGAAGGCAGTGCTAAACTGCTAAGACACCAGGGCTGCCCTAGACCGGGGCTCTTAAACAACAGACAGGTATAATTCTAGAGGCTGGAAGCCCAAAATCAAGGCATCGGCAGACTCAGTGTTTGATGAGCACCTGCTTCCTGGCTGTTTTTTCACTGTGTGGTTATGTGACAGAAGGGACAAGAGGGTTCTCTGGGGCCTCTTTTATGAGGGCACTAATCCCACTCATGAGGGCTCCGCCCTCAGGAACTAATCACCCCCCAAAAGCATCACCTCCTAATACCATCACATCAGGGGTTAGGATCTCCACATATCGATTTCGGGGGGCAAAAACATTCAGTCCATAATCCAGCCCACACCAGAGGCCCTCTGCTTTATTATCACCCTCTCCCCCATGTTCAACCCAGTAGACCTCAGTGGACATCCACCCAGTGAACAAATGAAATGAATAATTCTGGTAGGATTTTGAAGGATGCATAGAAGTTTGCTAGGCAGAGAAGGCAGAGATAGACATTCCAGGCTGAAGCCTAGAGGGCCTGCCTGGCTCCCTGCTGGGCCTGAGGGAGGGGGAGAATCAGGCACGACCCCCCCATCCCAGGTGACTGGCCACCTTAGGTCAGCACAGGTGGCAGTGGCCCTGTGCTACCCTGCTGACTTCCTACCCCTGAGCCAAGACCCATCCAGCCTCCACAAGGAGCAGGGCTCCAGCACCTTTGCCCACAGGAGCCCAGCTTAGATGATTCTAGGTATCTCTTTTCCCCTTCACGCCTGGGTGGGTTGAGCGGAATTTATTCAAACTTGCTTTTTATTGGTGTTTTTGTTGAAAGCCCAGGAATTATTCATGGCTGGTTTCGGTTCTCTTCTGGCAATGACCGCATCTTTGTTTACAAGGTACAAATTATGTGTCAGTTCAATTCACCGTCAATTGAAGTCTGCCCCCAAGCATCAAGCAATGGAGGCTCAGAATGCTCTAGAAGCCAAGTCTGGCTGGAGGCAGCAGGGGCCTGCGTGTGTCATGGTCCTCGAAGTCATTAGGGACAGGGGACAAGGAAGGGATACAAGGGAGGTGACTGGGAAATAAATCCGACCTCTGCCCCTTCTCCTCTGTAAGCCTGATTGGGCTCAGTCTTCCCATATAAAAATGGGAAGGAGTATTTAGCACATCCACGTTGCTTTCCACATTATCACCTATGCCTAGCTGAGTGTGGCACACGGGGCCCTCTGTGAGGCCTAAGGCAGGGAGCAGAGATGCCAAAGGAAATGAGAAATGAAAACAGAGGGTCAGCCTCTGCTCCTCTGGCCTCCCAGGGGTGGCGATGTGAGAACATGGCCCTAGGAGATTTTGAGACTCCTCCTATTAAAAGGTGAGTTTTGGGACGCCTGGGTGGCTAAGGGGTGGAGCGTCTGCCTTGGGACCAGGGCGTGATCCTGGAGACCCAGAAGAGTCCTGCTTCGGACCCCCTGCAGGGAGCCTGCTTCTCCCTCTGCCTGTGCCTCTGTGTGTCTCTCATTAATTAATAAATAAAATAGTAAAAAAAAAAAAAGAACCAACAGTGTGCCATGGAGGGTCTGAGCCAGGCCTTCTAAAACTGGCATCTTTTGCTTCTGGTCTCTTGGGGTGACACTCCTGGAAGCCAGCTGCCACACTGTACAGAGGCCCCAGCAGTCCCCTGGAGAAGGCCGCGTGGAGGGGACCCCCCGTTGCCAGCTTGCATCCACGGGTGGGCCGCGCACGCATGTGAGCCACCTTGGAACGCGCCCCGGGGGGTGCCTCGTGGAGCAGGTGCAGCGTCGTTGCCGAGATCCGCTCAAATTGCAGACTCACAGCAAAATAAATGGCTGTCGTTTCTGAGCCACCAGTAACGGGGCGGTTGGTTATGCAGCAACAGAAAAGTCAAACATGGGATTCAGCTGAGAATAATTTTGTAGGATATGTGTACTACACCTCCCGTGGGGGCCTAGACCCCTCCACATACCCATTGCCTAGACTCACCCTGTGGGCTTCCCTGCAGTAGTCAGCTGGTAAATGTTCAACGACAGGTTATCAGTGGTGTCCGGGAAGGAGGCCCCCTGATTTGTAGCATCTGCCAGGCTCCGTGGTATAAATACTCCTGAATCATCATCGCTGGCCTCCGTGGAGGCCCAGCCTCCTGTTCACCAGCCTCCTCAAGGCCAAGCACTTCCCGGGTGCCCAGCGGGACCTGAGACTCCAGACCTACCTGGTCCCCTGTGAGCTACCAAGATCCCAACATCCAGCTCTTGCACGTTTGGTTGTGGGAACATGGGATTCGGGGACCCAGCTCTCCCTGGGCATCAGGACATCAGGCCATTCCCCACACTTCCCACCTCCAGCTGGTCTGGGCCTGCCAGAGACACACTGGTTCACACCCGGGTCCCTGCCCTCGGGCAGCCCCTCACTCTGGGGGGAGAGAGATGCGAGGCAGATTCTAGGATGATGATACAAAGAAGGCCAGCTGGTCTGTAGAGCCTGCCGGGAAGGCCCGAAACACAAAGTGGAGGGCCGACAACAAGAACATCCCATGGGGAGGCAGAGCAGAGGGTTTTTAATCCTGTTCCCTGTCAAATACAAACATCATACATGCTTCTGTAAAGCACAAGAGTATTGGGGTGACCATGGGGTCTCTGCTGGTCACAGCGTGGGCCCTTCCCAACCTTTCTCGTGGCCGAGTCCTACAGGTAGGATCTGTAGGTTTGTGTTGCACCTGCCAGGCCTCCAGAACAGAGCAGTAGTGCCCTTACCTGCCTGCGGGTCCAGACCCACACCCTGTATCCGCTTGCTCAGGCTGCTGAAACAAATGCCACCCCCAGGGGATGCTCAAGCAACAGAAGTGTCTTCCTGGCAGTTCTGGAGGCTGGAAGTCCAAGACCCAGGTGTCAGCAGGGCTGGTTCCTCCTGAGGCCTCCGTCCTTGGTGTGTAGATGGCCGCCTTGTCTCTGCGTTCTCACGTGGCCTTCCCTCTGTGCGTGTGTTCTGGTCCCTTCTTATGAACACACCAGTCAGACGAAAATAAGGTCCAGCCTAATGACCTCACTTGCCTTAAGTGCAAGCCCATGTGGCTCAGCAGTTTAGTGCCACCTTCAGTCCAGGGCCTGATCCTGGAGACCCAGGATCCAGTCCCACATCAGGCTCCCTGCATGGAGCCTGCTTTTCCCTCCGCCTGTGACTCTGCCCCCCCCCCCCCAATAAATAAAATCTTTAAAAAAAATTTTAATTACAATTGAAATGCAGTTAAGATGCAGTCACATTGGGTTTTTATTTATTTATTTACTTATACACTGGATTTTAGAGTGGGCCCTTATCCAATAACTACTATTCTTTTAAGAAGTAGGAGCTTTGGATAGAGACACCCACACTGAGGAAGGAGCCACATGCCCACAGAGACAGACATCAGGGTAAGGGTGTGTGTACAAGCCACCCACCACCAGACACTGGGAGAGGGCCATGGGAATGGGTTCTCCCCTAGGGCCTGCAGAGGGAGCATGTAACCAAGGTCTTCTGGCTTCTGGAATTGTGAGAAAATACATTTCTCAGCCACTAACTTTGCATTGATTTGTTAGGGAAGCCCCAGGCAATTAGTACAGCGCCTGATTCTGGCTGGATCAGCCTCTGGGACCTGTTCTTCCTAGCTTACACATCCCCCCAGCTCCTCCTCCTCATCCTCTGGACCTGTCACCCAGAGGAGCTTGGAGCCTGGCCCAGAAGGTAGACAGGCACCCAACCAAACAAAGAATGGGGTGGTCAGTGCAGATGGCCATCAACACACAGAGAGGACTTTCCTTCTGCCACTGACAGTTCCGGGGCTTGGTCGATTCTTGGTGCACTCAGGGGCAGGTCACCAAGCGAGGATCCCAGTAGCCTAGGGCCACCATGCTGCAAGGAAGCCCAGGCCACACGGACGCCACCAGGAGGTGCCCCAGCCCACAGCCCTGCCTGAGCCGCCCCCCGCCCCCCCCCCCCCACTAGCGTCACTTGCCTGTGCCATCAGGCTCCCTGGATCCAGGCCTGCATGCTCTCAGATGACCGCAGAGCCCGGGGTCATCTGACGGTTGCCACGTGACAGACCACAGGTGGGAACCGTGCTGAACATCTTCCCGATTTCCCGATCCACAAAATCCTCAGCTAAAAAAAGATAGTACAAAGTGGCTACGTGTTGTACCAATTTGTTACACAGCAGTGGCAACTAGAACAGCCACTGTTCTAGTGGGACAATGCTTACGGTGTGGGACAATGCTTACGAAGGGTGGAGGCTGCCTGCCAGGACGGGCCCCATAGAACACCTTGCACCCCGCCCTGGCTGGGAGAACCTTCTCTAGTCTGACCTGCCAACACACGACAGCCCTCTGGGAGCGCCTCCCGTGGCTTGCCGTGGCTGCCACTCCTGGGGGAGAGAGGCCCCACCTCCATCACGGCAGGGCCTCGGTGGGAGCCAGGGGCCACGGGGCTCTGGGCTCGCTCCTTGCCCACACCAGCTGCTGCCACTCCAAATACCTGCCCTGCCCACGGCGCCCCAGATGCAGGCAGAGGGGCCCAGACAGGCTGGCCAGGGGCCCCGGTGACCACACAGCCACCATGCCTTTATTCTGTCTGCTGTGCAGCCCTGCCCGCCTGGCTCCTTTCAGCCTCCTTAAAATTGGTGTTTAAACATGGGGCACCTGGGTGGCTCAGTGGTTGAGCCTCTGCCTTTGGCTCAGGTCATGATCCTGGGGTCCTGAAATCGAGTCCCAACACAGGGCTTCCCGCAGGGAACCTGCTTCTCCCTCTGTCTCTGTCTCTGCCTCTGTGTGTGTGTTTCTCATGAATAAATAAATAAAATCTTTAAAAAAAATGACGCAGAGACCCTGAGCCTACCCAAAGACAGCAGAGACCCACACGCACACGCACACATACCCATGCACACACATGTACAAACATACGGACCTGCTTCCCTGAGAAGTGGCCACCTCTGAACCATGCAACCGGCCATGCTGCACCAGGGCTGCAGAAGAACCGGGCATCAAGCCCAGTCCCTCCGGGACTCAATTTTCTCATCTGTGATGGGGCTGAAGATACCACCTCTTGGAAGCAACATCCTTCCTCCTTCCCTCCCACCTGCCCAGCCTCCTCTCTGAGAGCTTCTGGGGAAGGGGGGGGGGGCAGCAGTGAGCGTTTAAAAGGGTGATATGAACCAGAAGGAAACACACATATTGAGCACACCTCCTGCATGCAGGCCCCAACAGGCCATGTCCCTGTGAAGCTCATCAAATACCTGCCGGCCCCAGACTCCTCAAGCTCCCCCACCAGGCCCTGCAGCCCAAACAGTTCCAGGATGAGGGAACGAGGCTGGAGAGGAGGAAGCAACTTGCTCACCAGGCCAGACCCAGGTCTGTGTGGCCTCTCCATCCCCACGGAGACCGGAATGTGCCCATTAAAGATCCAGAATCCTGTAGTTCAAAACACAAGATCTGAAACCAGGGGATTCAAAGGTATTTCTTAGCCTGGGAGACAGGCTTGTAGCCAGAGGAGTGGGCAGGGGAGGAGTGGGTGCCTTGCTGAAATAACTGGGGGCTCCCAGGTGGCTGATGACTCGGCCAGGGCAGGTAGAGGGACCTAGGCTGCCTTGCTGGGCACCAGGGTTTCCCACCCCCCTCCTCCTCTTCCTCCTGCTCCTCCTCCTTCTCCTCCCCCTCCTGCTCTTCTCCCTCCTCTTCCGCTTTCTCCTCCTCCTTCCCCTCCTCCTCCCTCTAAAAATGCCTTTCAGCTGCCCTCTCGTGCCTGGAATTCCACCCTGGGCTCCACCCTGGGGCACAGGCTGCACAGGCCTTGCTCTGATGTGCAGATTCCCTGCTGCACGTCGGATCTGGGCCTCAGTGTCCCTGTCTGTAAGTGGAGACAAGAAGGGGGACCACCTGGCAGCAAAGAAAATTTGGGGTCAGTCCACACTCAGCAAATATGTGTCAAGCTCCTATTCTGACCCCAGGGGTGGGATGGGGGGGGCGCCACGGTGGGCAAGTCCCTCTCGTCCTTCTCCTCCCAGGGCTATGGTCTGCAGGGAAGAGCCGCAGGACACAGCCATGGGGCAGGTGTCTATGGAGGCGTGCCCCTGCCATGCCTCGAGGGCCCACCAGAGCCACCCACTGCCTGGAAAAGGCTGAGCTAGCGAGGAGGTTGCCTTCTTTTCCGGGTGAGGCCCAGTGAGGGGAGGCTGCTGGAGGTCACACAGCAGGTGGGTGGCCCTAGTCCGAGACCTCATGTCCACTCAGACACCCTCAGGCTCATTGGCCAGTCTCTGGAGCTATTTGGCCTCCTGAGTCCCCACCCAAGGCCACCAGTCACCTGGTGTTCTGAGGACTCTAGGGGTCAGTGTTCTGGAGTTTGAGTTGCCTGGGTGGGCCGAGGAAACCAGAGAGAGATGGAGAGGAGCGACCCCATCTGCTCTGTTTTGGGATCTCATAGGGTTCATTAAGGGAGTGTCCCTGGAGTACCGGTGAGGGGACAGTGCGAGAAACCAAGCCAGGGTGAGCCGACACGGCCTCCTGTACCAGCCAGTCACGGCTCAGGGCTGCCCCAAGGTGGGGGGATTCTTTCCAGCGATCGGGATCTGGCTCTGCCACACCCACGAATCAGCCAGTGACCCCAGGGCAGGCCTCTGAGAAAGGTGCAGGTGTCCAAAGGATCTAAGGTCAGACTCAGAGTCATAAGGAGGCTGGAGGTTATCAAGGTTGAGGCAGAGGGGTGGGAAGCATGTGTCATGGGGACAGAGTTTCAGTTCAGAAAGATGAAAGAGCTCTGGAGAAGGATGGTGGGGATGGGTGCACAGCAGTGCAAAAGTGCTTAGCACCCCTGAACTGGACCATTTAAAATGGTGCAAACAGTAATTTTTTTTAAAACAACCAATTTTTATTTATTTATTTATGATAGTCACGACTACACAGAGAGAGAGAGAGAGGCAGAGACACAGGCAGAGGGAGAAGCAGGCTCCATGCAGGGAGCCTGACGTGGGACTTGATCCAGGGTCTCCAGGATCACGCCTGGGGCTGCAGGCAGCGCTAAACCGCTGCGCCACTGGGGCTGCCCGCAAACAGTAAATTTTATGTTACGTGTATTTTACCAGAATTTTTAAAAATGTTAACAAGAACAAAAAAGGTAATCTCTAAGGGAGTCCAGGAGGGCACTGACAATGTCCCCTGCAGGCTCTCTGACAGCCTCAACAATGCCGCACCCCCTGGATGCCCCACCAGCACCCCATGACACCCCACGCCAAGTATCACCAGCACCTGAGGTGCACGTCCGCCCAGCCCATCAGTGTCTGCGGCTGCGGCCGTCTCCAGAGATGACCCCCATCACCTGCCCCTGCAAGATGGACCCTCACAGGGCTGTGACCTGCAGGGAGGGCAGTTCTGTGGGTGGTGGGCTGGCCCCAGCAGGAGGGGATGGGGTGAGATGGGGAGGATGAGGGAGGTTCAGCTCCTACAGGAATCCAGCCCCTGGGAAGGGCGCTGTGGGGAGTTTAATTTGGTTCTTCTCCTGGAACCAGGGTGTCCCTGGAGACCTAATCCCTTCTGGGGATTTAAAAGCATCCAACTTGCCAAGGAAGAGGCCAGCTCCTGGCCTGAGGCGATGCCAGCTTCCCATTTTAATTGGGGTGTATTTTAGCTCTGAGCAGGAGGGTTCCCGAAGTCCCGAGGCTCCCTCCCTTTGCCCACACAGAAACAGGAGACATGTGCCCGCTCTGGGCCCGGGGTTTCCGAGCCCCCGTGGCCCCATTAGCTGCCCATGCGTGTGGGCTGTGTGGCACCCACAGCCCTGGCAGGCAAGTGGCCACAGCTCCTCCCTGGGAGGGGGGGCTCCTCCTCCAGCCAGGGGCCCAGCCACCAACTATACAAAATCCCAAATCCCTGACCTCCACTCAATGCCAGTGGGACTGAGCATCCATCCAATGAGCCCAGGACTGTCCTATTTTGAACACTCAGTGTCTTGCGTCCAGGCAGCGCCTCTGCTCAGCCGCTGGTTGTCCTGCCACTACAACCACGTGGGGTAGTTGGTTAAGTGCTGCACACACACACCCCTCGTGCCCCCCCTCCCCAAAAGACGTGTTCACCTGGAACCTCAGGATATGACCTTATTTGGAAACAGTCCTCACAGATACAGTTAAGGTAAGGATCTCAAATAAAGATCATTTGTGATTAGGTGGGCCTAGATTCAATAAGTGTCCTTATAAAGAAATAGAAAACACACACACAGACACACATGCACAAGGGGTGTGTGCAAGTGGAGGCAGAGATCCGAGTGAGACATCCACACGCCAGGGAACGCCAATGATCAAGCAGAGCCGGAGCCACCAGAATCTAGAAGAGGCCAGGGGCCGCTTCCCCGTCAGAGCCTCCAGGAGGAACTGCCCCGGCCCCACCTGGATCTCAGGCTTCTGGCCCCCACGGGGTCAGGGTAACACATTCCCCTTGTTTACAGCCACCCTCTGTGCTACCGGCCCCAGGCCAGCCCCCCAGGGTGGACACGGGGACAGGGCCCTTGGGGCCTCCATACCAGCCCCAGCCCAACGGCTCCCGAGGGCTAAGCTCCTGCTGCTCCGGAGCTGGGCATGGGATCTGTTTTCCATAAACACTCTTTTGAACTGAATTTCATTTTTCTCACCCAAGGAAGGCGTCTGGAAGAGAATGCCCAGACTCTCAGGGTGGAGAGTAAAGAGGGAGGAGGATGTGCCATGTTTTGTTGAGGGTTTTACCTTTTTTTTTTTTCCTGGCATTCTCTGTCCTTTCTGATATTTCTCTAATGAACATGGGGGCGATGGCCTCTGAAAGTGAGTTCCTGCCCCCCAGGTGGCTCTGTGATCAGGGAGCCAGGGCAGGGGAGCAGGGAGGAGCCGCAGCAGGTTTCCCAGGGTGGGCAGGAGGACACAGTGAAGGCACTCGTGGCTGCTCCCCCTGTTCCCTCGTGTTGAGTGCTGGGCAATGGGGAGGGAGACGGGAAGGGAGGGGTGCTCCAGGCAGATCACAGTAACAACCCCCCCCCCCCAGGCTATGAGCCCTCTGGTGGTGCTGGGCAGAGAGCACCTCCTCCATCCTCCAAGACTCCGGCTTGGGATTTACAAGTTGATCTACACAGGCTGGGGCCTCTCTGGCCCAGATGGGGCCTCACATGGTCCCCAGAGGCCGCAGAGACCACCCGGTCAGAGGCGCCCACTCTGGAGAGGCCTGGGGACTCGGTGGAAGCAGACCCCACTCTCCCAAACTCGGCCCCTTTGCAGCATTTTTAATTTGTTTGTGCAGAAAATAAGCTAAGGGAGGCAGCGGAGACTTTAAGAAAGAGCAGGCCTCAGCATTTCCCGGGCGCTGGCAGCACGCCTGGGAGCGGAGGGGGGGGGAGAGGGGAGAAGGGGGAGGGGGAGGGGGAGGAGGGGAGAAGGGGGAGGGGGAGGAGCATGTGGATTCATCTCCTTCCCGCGTGGACTCGCTCCCCGGTGGCCGTGTCCTCCATCACCCAGCAGAGGCCCCCCAGACCCCCCAGACCCCCCATCTCGGGGCCTCGGTCCTGCGCGGGCTGAGCGAGGTCCCGGAAGGCCCCCCAGGAAGCCCCCGCGGCCAGGGCTGCCCGAGGCCGCTCCCCGGATTCCAGGGACCCCGAGCCCTGCGGGGCGGCGCGCCACGCGTGCACTTTGACTCTAGGGACGAAGCGGCTTCTGCTGCCGAGATGCCTCCAGGCTGGGGGGCAGGCAAGCGCCGAGTGTCCCCTGGGCCACGCCACGGAGCGGGAAGCCGGGCCCACGGCGGTGGCTTCTGGGCTCTCACTGGCCTGCCGCAGGGAGACTCCTCCCGGCCCCCCACAGCCCACCCCGGGCCCTGTTGTCCCTGGCCATGCACCCCCGCCATGGAGGGCAGCTGCCCAAGGCTGCCAGCACAGGTGGCTCTGAGCCCCCCACAGGCCTGGCAGGGCGGGAGGAAGCCCCAGGAGAGGGGCCAAGGGCACCCCCTCCCACGCAGCCAGCCGCGCCTGCTCCTCCAGATTCTGCAGGCTCTGCTGACACCTGCTGGCCACGCGTCCATCACCATAGCAACCCTGGCCTGCCTCCCGACCCCACCCCCACCCCACCCCCAGCAAGGAGGGAATGGGGTTGAGGTGGCCCGGGCGGACCTGGCGCCGGGAGATGGGGCGGTGTAGACACGCCGCGGGATGGGCCCGTCAGGAATGCCTGCCAATTCCACAGGGCGGCTTCCCGCTATTCCCCGAACGCTGCTCCCCCACCAAGCCAGGCCTCATCTCTCCTTCCTCCACACCCCGCCTCCCCAGAGACTCCCCAGAGCCAGGGTCTACACCCAGCTGCCAGTCCTCACCATAGGACTTGTCCAAGGGCTCAGCCTCGGGGGTTCCCATCTCAGGCACCGTGACCCTCCCACCCCACTTGGGCCACCAGAAGGCAGGCAGGGGGTACTTCCCACCCACCCCAACAACTCTGGGTTTCCCTTCTCCACACTGCTGGCCTGTGTTCACCTTACTCCATCTCCTCTTCTATGCCTGGGCCCCAGCCTGCCACTGCTCACCTGGGTGCCTGCCACCCCTCACCTAGATGGCTGTCACTCCTCACCTGGGTGGTTGTCACCCTTCACCTGGGAGCTTGTCACCCCTCACCCCACACCTGGGCTCCTGTCGCCCCTCACCTGGGCAGCTGTTCCCCACTCACCTGTGTGCTTGTCACCCCTGACGTGGGTGGCTGTCACTTTTCACCTAGGCAGCTGTCACCTCTCACCTGGGCGGCTGTCACAGCTGAGCCCCAGGTCTTTGCTCTTCTGTGGCCTCCAAAGCCACATGTGTGTGCCCCATAAGGAAAGTCCCAAACCCTCCCTCAGGCCAGCTACACAGGACTGCTCTTCCCACCAGGGTGCTCTGAGCATACTATCCCCCCTTCCCAGAAGGTTTTTCCCAGCTCCCTCTACCTCTGTTCAGCAAAGTCTTCTAGGACATTCCACAAGCTGTGACCTCTCAAGGCCCTACCGTTACCTGGGGACTGTGTCTTGCCCGCCATGGTGTGCCCCAGTGGTGCTGCTGTGATTGCAGGGTCCCCACTGTGGGTGGGCTGAGCCCAGCACTGACGCAGGGAAGCATCTGCTAACCTGGGGCCCCCCTGCACTCCCCACTGAGGCACTGCCTCCTCCAGCCCTCCTGCCACCTTCTCTGGCCTCTCCCGCCCCTGCTGACTCTGCTCTATGGGACAACAGTCTTGACACAAGCCTGACCCCACATGCCCAGCACAGCCCTGCCCAGGGCTCCCTGCCCATAGGGCCTTGCACTGGACCTCAATATATAGAAACAGGGAGCTGAAGCGACCCTTCTGGAGACCTTCTAAGCCGGCCCCTCCATGGTGAGGGTTGGTAATGGACATGGGGCCACCTTTTCTATTGGTCCCTTAGGATGGGGCAACAGGCCAAAGGGATTAAGAGAAAGAGCCCTGGTCTTGCCCCAAGGTGGCCGAGGGTCTTAGGTTGGTCACCCCCATCCAGGGCCTCAGTCTCCCCATCTGTGTTCAACAGATTGGGCCCATCTGATTCTGATGGGTGATGCCTGGACCGGCCCTAATGGCCAAGGGGGAGACCAGCCCCTCTCTGATGCACACCATACTCTGGGTACTGCTCCATGCTGCTGGAACCCAGCTGCCCTGAGGGCCTAGTCCAGTGCCCACACTTAGTCTTGTGCCCAGCAACCTGGTAGCAGCTCCTGCAAGGTGCCCAGGAAGTCCCTGAAAGCCCTAAATCTCACCTGGCCCCAAAGAGGAGGCTGCTTGTTCCTCTCATCCCCTTCCAGTGCACTGATCATCATCATTCCAATGGCAGTGCCAAGTGCCTCCCGGCCCTCCTGGCCTTCCTGGCCCAGAAAGCCTGGTTGCGGGCCCACTCGCAACCAGATGTCAGGGCATCTTGGCTAAGTCTGGCCACAACCATGGCCATGGTGACCAGAAGCCAGGTGTCAAGCCAGGAGAGATCACATGGACTGGTCAGCAGCGCAGCATAGCCTCCCAACACACCTATTTCTCTGTGGCCTCTCTTCCTCCTCTCTCCACCCCCTGTTAATCTGTTTGCTCCGGGGCACCTGGGTGGCTCAGTGGTTGAGCACCTGCCTTTGGCTCTGGGTGTGATCCCAGGGTCCTGGGATTAAGTCCTACATCAGGCTCCCCATGCGGAGCCTGCTTCTCCCTCTGCCTATGTCTCTGCCTCTCTGTCTCTCTCATGAATAGATCAACAAAATCTTTTTTAAAAAATCTGTTTGGTCTGAGTTTGTTTTAAAGATTTTATTTTCAAGTAATCTCTCCACCCAGCATGGGGCTCAAACTTAAAACCCCCAAATCAAGAATGGCATGCTCTACTGACTTGAGCCAGCCAGGCGCCCCTGCCCCCTGCTGATCTGTTCATTTGATTTCTCTCTGCTTCTCTGTCTGACTCTGGAATTCCAGGCAGCGGGAATAGCCTATGCAAAAGCCCTGTGGTGGACCAAGCACAGAGCAACAGAAGACTTGAAGGGAGACAGATATGGCAGAGCGTGGAGTACACTGAGGCAAGGGTGTGAGATGAGGATGGAACAGCACTGGATGCTGAGACTCAGAAAGAGGTCATCCCCTCTAAGAACATACAGACTTGCAAGTTGGCGGAGAACAACTCAGATCTGCTCGCCTTAGATCGGATCCACAGTAGTCCTCATACTTGTGAATCAGGAAAGGATCTAGTGGACACTGTGTTAAAAAGAACCCCAATCTGTCCCACCCCCATCCTGTAGTAGCCTCCATGGTTTGGGTGAACACTAACTGTCTAAGCAAATCAGGATGTTCTCAAGGTCATAGTAATTGGTTCAGGGGTAGGAATAAACAAGGAATCCCAGCTCTTTGCCAGTCACCATCCTAAACTGAGTCTTTAGAGCTACTACTAAGCTGCTGGATCAATCCTGACCTGAAGTCTACCCATACCATTTCTTTATTGAAATAAATTCCCTTTATTATTAAGCCAGTTTGCACTAGGTTTTCTATTGTTTTCTAGTATTTGTTACCAAACACATCCTGGGAATGCATTCTCCCAAAGACTCAATGTAGCAATGAGGCCACCTCAGAAGCCAGACAAAACAGTTTCCAGATGGCAATAAAGCAAGGAATGCCTCTCCAGTGACAGGGAGGATCAAGCTCTATTTTAAAAAGGAACAGAAGGTCTGGGAAATTTAACCCTTGAATAGCAAAGGCCTGGAATGCCCTGAGTGGGTGGGTGGGAGGGGTAGGTGGCTGGCCCGGAGATGGGGTCTAGGCCCCCTTGCTCAACAGATCTCCAATTCATGTCCCTGCGAAATGCCACCCCAGCCACCGCGCCTGGCTGGCCTGTGCCCACAGCCCGCCATCCAATTCTCTCAGCGAGTGTGCCGCCAGCTTCCGCACCACCCGAGCCATGCTGGAAAATTGCCCACAAGTTAAAAGAGATTTCTTTCCAGCAGACATCACTCTGGCGGATCCGAGCCTTATCTTCCCCTTCCAGAATGAGTGTTGTTCATTTCACTTCCTAAAATAAAATATAAAAAAACCCAAACCACAAACTGAAAAACAGGTGGGGCCGTTTCAGGATTTGGCTGGAGCTTGTCTGGGAGCTGATAAGGAGCAGCCAGTTGCCGGGCAACATAGCAGAAAGCCGAAGGGGAGAGGTGCCCAGCGTTTCCGGGGCACCCCCACTGCCCCCAAAAAAGATAGCTGGGCATAAGCAGGCCCAGGGCTCCATAAGGCCTTTCTCATTCTAGAGAGGTTTCATCCCTAAGTATTTGGGAGCCCAGAGGGACGAGGAGCAGAAGAGAGCCTGCCCATGCAGAAGCAGTGAAACAATGTCTTAATGGGGCCGAGGGGCCAACACTGGGGGTCAGGACCAGGCACCCTGGAAGCAGTCACTTCAAATGCACGTCTGACCTGGGAACTCCAACTGCAGGGCCAGGATTCTCCTAGGGGTTGCTGATGGACCCCTGGGAAGCAAGTCTGCAGAGGTAGGCCACAGGGCCCTTCCTTGACCCAGCTCTGGTGCACTCAGTAATCAGTAATTGGCACGAGGTATAGAAATGGCCCAAATGATGGGGATCCCTGGGTGGCTCAGAGGTTTAGCGCCTGATATTGGCTCAGGGCGTGATCCTGGAGTTCCCGGATCAAGTCCCACTTCGGGCTCCCTGCATGGAGCCTGCTTCTCCCTCTGCCTGTGTTTCTGCCTCTTTCTCTCTCTGTGTGTGTCTCTCATGAATAAATAAAAATCTTAAAAAAAAATAAAATGGAAAAGGCTGAGAGCTGAAGACACACTTCAGCTTTAAGGGCAGGTAGTGATCTCCTGTCTGTCGGGAAGCCTCTCCTGATTCCTGCACGTGGAAATCACTGGCCCTCCACACAGACCCTATAAGGACTTCCTCGTCGGTCTCCAGGGGCCTTCATCATGCCCTACCTAGGGATGGACGTTTCTAGAGACACCTGCCTGAGTTTCTTGTTAAATTCAGCAGCTCCACACAAGCAGCACTAATTGTCTCACACCATTTCAGCCGAGTGGGACGGGGAGAGGCACCTAGAAGCCCCTTCACCTGGTGGCTCTGATTCGGGCTCTCCCACGAGATGGCAGTCAAGATGTTGGCTGGGGCTTCGGTCAGCAAAAGGCTCAACTCGACCGGAATCTCCTCTTCCAAGAGGTGTCAACTCGGCCGGAGGCCTCAGGGCCCCGCTCGGGACTTTGCACGGCTGTCTGAGCATCCTCACAAGGTGGCGGCTGGTTTCCCGAGGGAGGGAAGCTCAAGCTGTCATGTCCTTCCTGGCCCAGCCTCTAACATTTTTGCAATAGCCTGCAGATCCTGGGTCAGGCCTATCCGACGTGGAGGGGCCACACGGGGAAGGAATGCCAGGAGTCAGGGGTCCTTTTCTTCCTTCTGGAATATATGTTGTTGCCCATAATTAATAACATCTTATACTTCATTTTTTGTTTGTTTTTAAAATTTTATTTACTTATTCATGAGAGACACAGGGTGAAGCAGTCTCCCTGTGGAGAAGCAATCTCCCTCTGGAGGGAGACTCCCTGTGGTGGCCTCATTGCTACATTGAGTCTTTGGGAGAATGCATTCCCAGGATGTGTTTGGTAACAAATACTAGAAAACAATAGAAAACCTAGTGCAAACTGGCTTAATAATAAAGGGAATTTATTTCAATAAAGAAATGGTATGGGTAGACTTCAGGTCAGGATTGATCCAGCAGCTTAGTAGTAGCTCTAAAGACTCAGTTTAGGATGGTGACTGGCAAAGAGCTGGGATTCCTTGTTTATTCCTACCCCTGAACCAATTACTATGACCTTGAGAACATCCTGATTTGCTTAGACAGTTAGTGTTCACCCAAACCATGGAGGCTACTACAGGATGGGGGTGGGACAGATTGGGGTTTTTTTTTTAACACAGTGTCCACTAGATCCTTTCCTGATTCACAAGTATGAGGACTACTGTGGATCCGATCTAAGGCGAGCAGATCTGAGTTGTTCTCCGCCAACTTGCAAGTCCTGGAGCAACTGTTTGGGCCCCAAAAGGCTTTTTCTTCTCCCTTGCTATATTTTTTCTTTCTTTTTTGGGAGCAGCGCCACTCAAGATACAGGGCTTCTGGGAAACAGAGCTGAGAGTCTCGTTTGTGCAAAGAAACTGCTCTGCCTCCACACACAAGTGCTGTGTTTATGCGTGAACTGGGCCTCTTGCACGGTCATCCTTGGCCCACCTCTCTCCTAGTGACTGTTGTGTCCCCCCGTTTGGCCCAGGCAGGGGGAGGTGGAGAAGCCAGGCCAGGTGGGGTCGGGGAAGGGGCTCTGCATGCTCACCGGGGCTGCCGGGGACCTGGGCGGGAGGGGGACACGTGGCCCCAGGCCCCCTCAGTCACTTTGGGCCTGGGGTTGCAGACTTGGCTGGGGAGTCGTCCTGGGGAGACCACACACGTATGGTTACCAGCCCGGGCCTCACACGGTCACTGACCACCCACTGTGGGCTGGGCCCCGGGTGCCGTAAAAGGAGCTTCAGGGGTCAAGAGCAAGTGGAGAGGGGGCTGGGTGGGGGGCTCAGGTCCACATGAGGGTGGGAGCCTGAAAAGCCTGCTTCCCAGCCCAGTGGCCACAGCTGGCCCTGTACCAGCCCTGCCCTTGCCAGGGGGTCAGCAGTGTTGGGACTGGACCCCATTTATTCTCGGCCGCCGCACGGAGTCAGTGGCTCACAACTGACCTGGACTTCTCTGCCCAGAAGGACCCACAACAGTATAAAGACAGGCTGTTGTGCATAAGGACAAGTGCATTCCCGCCTCTACGGTTCACTGCTGCTGCTTCTGGTTGTTGGTTTAACATTTAGGATTTTCAACATGTTTTAGGAACAAAAATCCTTAGCATCAGATTTTTTTCCCCAGACACAAGTGTTCCACGGAGATTGACTTGAACCAAACCCGGTTGAAGAGTCTCTACCTTCTCTCTGACTGAATGCAGGCCCCCAAACATTCAACAGCTGTGCCGACCCTGCGCCCTGGACAGGGGAGACTGGCCAGCATCTTCCCTGGGGAATGTCCTCATCCACAGAGGGAACAAATGAGCCACAGGATAGGAAGCCATGCTTCCTTCCGTTCACTACTGGGGGACAGTGCCTGTTCTTTCTGGAGGCGTACTGACACCTTAAAATTCTAAACCCCTTTGGACCCTGCCATTTTATTTCTAGGAACACCTTCTGTTCGAAAGAAAAGAATACACACAAGTATTGCATTTATAAGAGCATTCACTGCAGCTCTGTTTATAAAAACAGGGATGTCTGGGTAGCTCAGTGGGTGAAGCATCTGCCTTCAGCTCAGGTCAGGATCCCGGGGGTCCTGGGATGGAGCCCCGCATTGGCTCCCTGCACCCTGGGGAATCTGCTTTTTCGTCTCCCTCTGCCTGCCCCTCCCCCTGGTTGTTCTCTCTCTCTCCCCACCCCCCATCAAATAAATAGATTTTTTAAAAAATCTATAAAAACAAAGAATTAGAAACAAGCTGGGTGCCCAATCACAGGGGATTGGTTAAGTAACTCAGGCAAATAAAGCTGTCACAAATCATGATGTAGCAGATTAAAAACAAAAAGAGCACTGGGCAAGGTCATCTGTGGCGTATAATCCCATTTTAACCTCTCCTATCTGTACGTACACATACAAGTCCAAAGACAAAGGCTGGAAGGAGGCACTCTGAAATATTAATGTTGGGATTACATTATTGTCCCTTTGTTTATATTGGCTGTTTCTCAAATGAGCTTTATTTCATTAGGGAAGAAAAACTGATTGCAAAACAGAATTCAGGAGGATAATAGCAATTAGGCAATGAACAGGGAAGTCCGCACAGGGTACAGAAGCAGCTCAGGAAAAGAAGGGGTTCCCTCTGTTTGGAAGGGCTGGGACCAGGGGAGAGCACCCCTGGAGGCTAATGTCAAAGGCAGCTGGATGGTGAGGGACACAGGGGGGTATCCGAAACCATGGGCAGGAGAGACACCTGGTGGGTCCCTGAGGCTGGCTGGTCAGGCAGCCAAAGCCCCCAGGAGGCCTATGGCCCTGGTCTTGCCCCCAGAGGGCAGAAGCAGTTTACAGAGTCTATGCTTCAGTTTCCATGTGCAAACAGCGAGAAGTGAGAAGTGGAGGAAGCACTTCTTAGGGATTTAAAACAAAGGCCCTTGTGTCCCTAATAGAGTGTCTATAAACCAGTAAGAAAAAAATAACATAGGTGCACCCGGGTGGCTCAGTTGGTTGAGCAGCCCCTGTGCATCAGGCTCCGAACTTAGCAAGGAGTCAGCTTGAGATCCTCTCTCTCTCCCTGTCTCTGCCCCTTACCTCTCTGAATAAATAAAATCTTAAAAAAAAAAAAAAAAACATAGAAAAGAAACTCTCAATGGCCTTTAAAATGTATAAAAAGATGCTCGACTTTGCTCATAAAAGAAATGCTCGGCAAAATCACACTTAGATACTATTTTTCACCCACCCGATTGGCAAAATTCGAAAGTTAGAGAACACCCTCTATTGGCAAGACAGTGGGAAGAAGAGATGCTTGGGCATTGCTTGTGGGAATGCAAACTGGTCCAACCCACCCCTGTGGAGGACAACGTGGGCAGTATCTTTCTAATTACAAATGCATACACTCTCCAAGCCAGCAATTCACTCCCGGGAATTTGTTATAGACACTTGCACATGCGTAAAAGGCTAGTCAAGTGATATTATTAATTTGCAGCATTGTATGGAAGCAGAGAAGACTGAAATCCTCCAAATGTTCAACTGCAGGGGGATGGGTTAAAGACATCGTAACACACCACCCAGTGGAATATTACACAGCTGTCAAGAGTGACCGGAGGTGACAGGGCAATAATGGCCAAGTAGGAACTTTTGAAAACTCACCTCTTAGAGAAACAGTGGGAAAAAACTGGAAAAATGATCAGAATCAACTGTTTCATGACTCTGGAAATTAACCAGAGGCCCGCAGTAATCTGGGGAATGTTTATTCAGAAAAAATGATGGAGTCTCAGTAGAAATAGCAGCTCAGCAGTAGCCCTGACAACAAAAGGCCCATGTTCCCAGTCCCAGAAGAGCTAGGAGGAGCTGAGGGTGCTCAGAAGCCTCATTCTCAGGGAACTAGGTAGGGGGATGGGTGAGCATCTGTTGAAAATATTTACGAACAAGTGTTGTAGTGTTGCGGTGGCATGAGGCCATCAATTCACAGTCAGGGCAAATAATAGACTAAGCAAATTATTGATAAATAGACAATAAATAGTATACTAATATAAAAGGAAAAGCAGGGGAATGAGATGTCCATAGGGGCTTTGAAAAACTCCTATAGGAGCACCTGGTGACTTGGTGGTTGAGTGTCTGCCTTCCGATCAGGTCGTGATCCCAGGGTCCTGGAATCAAGTTCCACATCGGGTCCCCACAGGTAGACCGCTTCTCCCTCTGCCTATGTCCCTGCCTCTCTCTTTCTGTGTCTCTCATGAATAAATAAAATATAAAAAGAAAGAAAAAGAAAGAAGAAAGAAAGAAAGAAAGAAAGAAAGAAAGAAAGAAAGAAAGAAAGAAAGAAGAAAAAGAAAGAAAGAGAAAGAAAGAAAGAAAGAAAGAAAGAAAGAAAGAAAGAAAGAAAAGAAAAGAAAAGAAAAGAAAAGAAAAGAAAAGAAAAGAAAAGAAAAGAAAGAAAGAAGAAATAAAGAAAAGCTCCTACATAGCTGGATCTTTCATCTTTGGTGAGGAAGGGGACTCTGGGGTCCCTTTACTAGGGTACTAAGGGTTCCTCCCTCAGCCAATCACCTCCCAAATGACCCTCTCTCCTCATACCATCATCATGGAGGGCAGGATTTCAACACATGAATTTGAGGGAGGTCACAAACATTCAGACCATGCACTGAATGATTCCACTCCTAGAGGCCCCAGGAACAGTCAAATTAGAGACAGAGAATAGAAAACCCGGCTGGTGCCTTTGAAGGATTTCCTCAAATCTGAGGCTTTGTGAACAGCTCCCACCTCCTGGACCCAGGGAGGAGCTCTTCAGGGGGCCCACGTCCATCCCAGGAGGGTCCTGACTCCCAGGACCCTGGACCCAACCTCACGGCAGGTAGCCCACGCCCACCAAGACCTCTCTACCAAATAGCCAGTGTGTACCTGTGCTGGTCCAGGTTTTACTCTGCACAAACTTAGCCTGATCTTGTCATCACAGCTTGTGTAGGACCCCGCAACCTGCCTTTGGGATCAACATATTGTGAACAACCTTTTGTTCTATTGCACAGAGATGTGATATGTTCCTGTTAAGAGCTCCATACTGTGCTTTACGTGAAATTACTTTTATTCACCCTGTTTCCCTATGTGTGTGTATTTTGTTTTGTTTACACCTCAGAATTAAGTTCACCCATGACAGTTGTAGAAAATCTGGAAAAGGATGGAAAAGAATTAAAAGGAAAAAAGTCACCGGAAATCCGTCCCTTTGGCAGAAGCGGTGGCTGTGGCTCCTCTTGGCCGGTAGCTCTGTGCGCAGGGAGGATGGGGCAGGAGGCGGCAGGGCGTTCCTTGCCCGTTGCCAACAGTGTGGTCAAGGACCACAAACTTGACGGCTACATCAACATGTGTTAATGTTCGTACAGTCCTGGAGGTCAGGAGTCTGACCCAAATCCTACTGGCTAAATTCCAGGTGTCACCAGGGTTAGTTTGTCCCAGAGGCTCTAGGGGAGAACCCGTCTCCTGGACTTTCCCCGTGCCTAGAGGCCACCCACATTCCTCAGGTCCTGGTCTTTCCAGCAATACCAGAGGCTCTCCCTCTGCTTTCTAGGACCCTCGGGATTACACGGGGCTAGTCTCCCTGTCCCAAAGCCCACTGATGGGAGAACCTACTTCCCCTTTGCTGTGTAACCTACCATGGTCACAGGATCTGGGGATTCGGGCATTGACATCTTTGGGGGCCCTTATTTCACCTCCATGGATGGCCTGGCGGGACACTGCCAGGCCCCAGGCCCAGGCCTGTGCAGGTAGTCAGTCGGGGGGCTCTGGCTGTGACCACACTCCTTAATTTGGGAATGGCCAGCTGGAGGTTGCCACTCCCCTAGACCCAAAGGCAAACCTGGGTGGGGAATCACCATTTGGTAGGATTGACATCCTCTGACATTTATTCATTTTCATTTATCTGCATTTGCTACTTTATATGCCTTAATAATCATCAATGTCCTGGGTAATTAGTACATTTGGAATTGAGGAACCTGGCAACTGGGAGGTGACCTCCAAGCTCCGAAGCCAAAGCCGAGGACTGACATGTGGGCCAGATCACCTGTGGAAAGATGCTCAGCCCACACCCAAAATACAACTCCACTTCTACAGCCCCTGAAGGCTCCTCCCAGCCTTCAAGAATTCATATGTAGATCCAGAAATTTCACTAACGAGAGTCTCTCCTAAGGAAAGAATTCTAAATATAGAAAAACACTAGCACAAGGGTATCAGAGCAGCTTTCTCTGGAAGAGTGGCTAATTAGAGACAACCTAATTGTCCAACGACGGGGGACCAGTGTCCACGTGACAGTGAACCGCATCGTTAGATTGACGAGTCTGGAAGGACATAGGATGCTTTTATTGTCGTGAGTGTAAGGCAGGATCCTAAGTCGGGTGATCGCAGCCAAAGGACGTTTTTTTAAAAGCCTGGAACGAGGACTCCAAGGACATGAACTAAAATATCAACAGAGGTTCTCTGTGGCTGTTGAGAATATGGGTCATTGCTTTTCCCCTTTGCCCTACTTCTCTGAATTTTTCAAATTTTCTGGGATAAACATAATAGAACAGTTCACCTTTAATTGAATTGGTTCTATTAAGTAATTGGGGTGTTAAAGTGTATAAAGGTGTGTGCACACAATAGTAGTCTGAGGGTGTGAATAGGAATGTGTAAGAGTGTGGGTGTATGAACACCATGAAATCCAGTGTGTGTGTAGGTGTATAAGTGCAGGGGTGTGAGTGGTTTTATGCGCAAAACCATAAGCATGAGTGTGTGTCAGTGGGTATGGGTGTGAGTGCTGGTGTGAACATGTGGCTGTGTGATGGCTGGGGTGGGGGTATGTGCAGTGGTTGTGAATGCAGGTTTGTGAGAATATGCATGTAGGAATGTGTGTGCATGTGTGTGAGCATGTGTGAATTATAACGTTTGGGGGTATCTGTGTGTGAGGAGCCATGTGTGAGTGGATGTGTGTGTGTATGTCCGTGTGCATCCGTGCTTGTGCTAGTGAGGGCCTGTGAGGTGTGAGCAGGTGGGGGGTTGGGGGTGCGTGTGGCATGAGTGTAAGGGCAGTAATCTGCAGGCCAGGCCCAGGGAGCCCGAGGGGGTTCCGTGGCTGCACCCCTCCTGCAGGACCTCCATTTCCTTCCTCACTGGGGTGGATGGTCCTCAGGGCTTCCCTGCTCCTGACTTTGGCCGACCTCCTCCTGCGGCGCTGCGTGCCGCCTTTACAGCTGGGGAGAAGAGGCAACAGTCACACCCGGCCACTTCACGCGGCTCAGGCGCCAGATCAGACAGGAAGGTCCAAGCGAAAGCATCTTCTGTGACATCAGTGACCTCCTGGCCTGAGATCTGCAGCAGGAGACACACTCACTCTCTCACCCACCACCACCCGACCACGGTGGGGTCCTGGGCAGGCCCTAAGAGCCCCAAGAAGACCCTCTGCTCTAAAAGGTCAGGGTTCCGCAATGCTTTCCTCCACCGCCAGGAAAAGTAAATGCTGGCAACAAGTAAATCCTGCACAAAGCTCCTGGTGACAGTCAAAGCTTGTCATTCTTGTCCTCCCTCTGTCCTCCAGCCTCGACTCCCGAAGCTTCCAATGCAAACCCTCCATATCGGAAAGGTCCCTTGGTTCTTTCTTCTCTGCCACAAAGAAAGGCTTTACCTTAGATGGTTTTGATTTTCTTTGGAGGCTCAGCCTATGGACAAAGGCCAAGCTGCTTTCCATAGCCAACTCCCAAGTGTGAGCCCTGGCCTTTCTGGGCAGCACCAAGCCCCTTCACATTTCTCGGCCCTTTCCGACACAGTGCTCCCCATAAAGTGGGGTATCTGCTCAGGAGGCCTGTGGGAAACATGAGTCCTCCCAGACTTGGCCAAAAGGGGCTGGTCCTCCCACCTTCACTGCAACGCCACAAGGCCATGGGCAGGGCGGGCAGGGTGAGACCAGCAGGAGCAGACAACAGCTCTGAATGCAGCTGCTCTTCCCTGACCATGAGGCACTTGCTAAAAATCCCACAACGCTAGTTCCCATTCCACATGCTCTCCAAAGGAAGACCTCCTTCTACATGACACCCCCAGTGGGGGGTGGGGCAAGCAGGCCTGTGTCCCCTTCCCTTGAACACAGCTGACCAGTGACTATCTCAATCAACAAAGTGTGTGGAGGGACGCCTGGGTGGCTCAGTGGTTGAGCATCTGCCTTCAGGTCAGGTTGTGATCCCGGGGTCTTGGGATCGAGTCCCACAGTGGGGTCTCTGCAGGGAGCTTGCTTCTCCCTCTGCCTGTGTCTCTGCTCTCTGTGTGTCTCTCTCATGAATAAATAAAATCTTTTTTAAAAAAACAAAAAGTGTGTGGAGGTGACACTATGGGATGTCCAAGCCAAGGGCACACCCTCCAGGTTTTCTTGGGGCCCAGTCACCATGCTGTGAGAAAACCCAATTAGCCCAGGTGGACAGACCACATGGAGAGGCCACACGTTGGTGTCCTGGCCACAAGCCCAGCTGAGGTCCTCATCAAGAGCCAGCACCGGGATCCCTGGGTGGCGCAGCGGTTTGGCGCCTGCCTTTGGCCCAGGGCGCGATCCTGGAGACCTGGGATCGAATCCCACGTCGGGCTCCCGATGCATGGAGCCTGCTTCTCCCTCTGCCTGTGTCTCTGCCTCTCTCTCTGTCTCTCTTGTGTGACTATCATAAAATAAATAAAAATTTAAAAAAATATAAAAATAAAAATAAAATAAAAACAAAGCTGCCTGTTATTTAAAAAAAAAAAAAAAAAAGAGCCAGCACCAACCACTGTCGCCTAAGTTAAGATGCTTCCAGAAGATTCCAGCCCTCAGAAGAGCCCCTAGACACCAGGAAGCTGAGGCTGTGCCCTGCCCAAACACCTGCTCCGTGGAAGCCATGAGCATCTCCCAATTGCTCGTCTACACTCTGACTCAGTGTGGCTTGTCATACAGCAGCAGTGGCCTATACCTCATGGTTTCCCAGCCCTGGCTCCCCAACCCCGCACCAACACTTACCTGTCACCCTAACGACCGGGTCACATGTGTGTCTGAAGCAAACCCGCTGGGACTTCTTGCTCCTAGGTTCCCACAGTCTAGTCTGGCTTGGGCAGCACCAGATCAGTCGTGTCCCTCCTGGGTAGGTCACAGCCGACCCCTCGAGCTCTGTCTCCTCCGTTTCTCAGTGGCTCTGGGCAGAAGTGGAGCATTGTGGGGATTGCTGCAGCAGGTGCATGCCAAGCCTGGCGACTGGCTGGGACAGTTGGGAGGGATGGAGGCCCCTGCCCCCAAAACGCCATTTTGCCTCAGGGGGCTCTCTTCTGGAGGACCAGGTGGGGAGTGAGGAGGAGAGCCAAGCCCTCTTCGGCCCACCTCACAGCCCTATCCTCATTCCTCTGTCCCGCAGCATCCTGGGTACCCTGGCCCCTCCCAAATCCAGGCTCCCCATTCCTGCCCTGGTCTTTCTGGCTCAGCTGCCACCTTCCACCCTCTCAACACTGCTACCAGAACCCCTTCCCAGAGCCCAGGTCTGGTGAAGGACGTTTCTGCCTAAAACAGATGCTGCAAATAAGCTGGGTTCCAGAAGGACAAATCCTGTGTTATTCTACTCCTTTGAGGTCTGCGGAGTCGTCAGACTCAAAAGAGACAGTGGATGATGGTGGTGCCTGGGGGTGGGAAGGGGGTGGGGGTTAGTGCATATCAGGACAGAGTCTCAGTGTGGGGGGATGGAACATTCTGGAGCCAGGATGGGGGTAGTGGCTGCACAGGAGCACAAATGTGCTCGATGCCCCTGGACACTTAGAAATGGTGAAGATAGTAAAAGCTGTTATATATATTTTACCACCATTCAAAAAAATTATATATACATATGTAAAATAAAATGGACACAGCCCCACGGTCCTCAGATTCCACCTCTGTCAGTGGGCCACCAGGCAGCATGAGGGCCCGAGCTGTCACTGGGGAACAGAGCACAGCTCTGGCCCGGCCGTGCCCCCGTGTACCCCCCAACCAGACCACCAGCTCTTCCCGCAGCCCAGCAACCCACAGCTCCCTCCCCAGCCTGCGAAGGCTGATCCAAGCAGCTGCCTCCTGGGGGCCCCAGGCAGGTGCAGACCCCCCCTTGGGGTCTCATGTCTCCAAGCAGTAAACCCCAAAGTCAGAATAGCCGAGGGTGATGAGCACCCCCTCTCCCTGCCTTGTCCCACCCCCAGGGCTGAGGAAGGTCGCAGGGGAAAGGTCAGGGGGTGTCCCCAGGGGAAAGACTGCATGATCGTCTGGTTTTCTAAATCAAGTCCACTTTATTTGAAACTTTCCACATGCCACAAGTTTACATGAAAATACCCATTCAAAATGTCATTTGAACACAAAATTCAGGAGTCGGCATCGCTAGTCGGAAAAGGAGATCTGTGTGGAAAGGCAGGTGACACATATTTATTTGGTCACTTAGCACCTGGTCACCACATACCGTGAGCCCCCCCACCGACTCACGCCCCACCCCCTTTAAAAACATGCTGAGCTCAACTGCTTCCGGTCAGTCACACGGACAGGCAGTGGTGGCAGCGGGGCCGGTCCTAGGGCGGGACACCCCACCTGCAGCACGGTCACGTGGCCGCCTCTCTCACCCCCTTGCCCCCCAGCCCACTCTCCCACTCCGGTGAGCACAGCAGAGCCTCCGGCCCACACCATTAGGATGTCACGGAAAACCAGCCCCTCTCAGGTTTAGCCGAGCAGTAGCTTCGGCCACAGACTGAGCCTCCCAGGTGGTGGCCATGGCTCCCTGACCTCACACCACACCCCTCCATTCCCTGGCCGGCTGGCCCGGAGCAGAGCGCAAGGGGTGCCTGAACCCCGAGACATGAATGCAACGCCCACCCACCCCATGGTTTCTGAAAGAGCTCTAGAAAGTAATTTAGACATTCAGGCGACACCATCCAGCCTGTGTCGGCGACCTCAGAGACCCCCGTTGAGAATCTCGCACCCCCACTGTGAATGAGGCCGGTGGGCACTGTGAGAGCACCAGAGCCCCTGCTGCACAATCCTGTCCCCTCCTGTCAAAGAGGCAGAGGAGGCTCAGGGTCAAGGCCACAGGCAGTGTGGGCACCCATGTCCCCTTCCACGCCTCCAGCACCTCAGGTTTTCTGGCTGAAACCACTGAAATCTGCCACCACAGGCCACACCACATTATCCTCATCCACTAATTTCTCATTTCTTATTATTTTTCCTTACAAGGCCTCAGCACTTCTCAAACCCCCGAGGAGCAGATCATAAAGGCTGGTGGGAGCAGGAGACTGCCCACTGCACCCCCAGTGTCCCTAGGAGGACGTCGTGACGGTGGATCCACGGGAGGGTTCCCTTCCTGCAAGGTAGGGGGAGGCCATGGGATCAGTGCCTTCTTGACACAGATTCAGGGAAGGCAGCTGGCACAATCAGGATGGCACTGTGTTGGTTTCAGACCCATGAGGGCCACTAGACATCCGGGTCCTGCAGCTCCTGCGGTCCTGCACCCCTGGCCCAGCCTTCCTGGCCAGACCTCCACCAAACTTCATCCTCTCGGCCAAGAGGCCTATAGCCGTGGGTCTCGGTGCAGGGGCGGTTAAGGGGGCATTGTCCTCAACACCCAGCCTCACAGAGCTGTCCGAGGTGTGTGTGGGGTGTCATCCCAGGGCCCGAGCAGCCTGGTGGATACAGGGGCCCAGATCCATGAATTCTTGGGTCCTCAAGGACAGCTGACAGGCAGGGATAAGACCCACCCCCTGGAGCATATGACAGAGTCAAGTGTCCCTAGTCCAGCCTCCTTGGGCTGGGAAGTAAAAATACTTGCACATGAGAATGAAATGCCACTGGCAGGGAAGGGAGGCTGCAGGCCTCTGCTCTCCTCAGGTTCCAGGTGCCTCCCCTCGGGAGCACCTTCAGACCCTCTGGCCAGGTTGTGGGATGGTATGGCATCCAAGTCAGAGCCCCAGGATCAGGCAGGTGAGGAGGAGGAGGAAGAGGAGGAGGGGGCAAGCAGAGAGGGAGGAGCAACCCACAGGGTGCTAGGGGTAGGTGGGCACAGGTGGGAGGAGTGGCCTTGGGAGGGCAGGGGCTTTTAACAAACGGATAAATGCCCTGATCTCTTCTCCAACCCACCACCACCTCCCCCAGTCTTTCTTCCCTCTCTCTCTCTCTCTCTCTCTCTCTCTCTCACACACACATGCACGCACACACACATGCGCAAGCACACACTTGATCACATGCAGAAATGCACACGCGTGCACACCATGCACATGTACCCAGCAGGCCACACTCATGTGTGTGCACGCAGATGTACATGCACGCATACACACGCACAGCCACCAGTGCTGACCAGGCCCCGCCCAGCAGGCAGCATATGGTCCACACTTAACAGCCAGTTCTGCCAATTGGGGACCATTAGGGTGGGTTCTTTTCCCAGCATAAAATGCTGCAGAATATAAATTGCAATTAACACCACTGCCAAAACAGCACTTAGCAAGAATAAGCACATTATTAACATCTGGTGAGTCCTGTCTCGGGTGTAGAAGCTGTGGAAGTTCCTGCTCTAGCAGAAGGATGTTACGGAGACACTAAAACTACAAGGTCTACTGTTTGGGGGCGGCTTTCCACAGCAACTCACGCTCCCCAGCCTCAGGTGAACAGCCCCTCCCGGCCCTATTTGTTGGCACAAGTGATGCTGCTGGTTAAAACTGCTTGCTCTTGAGAACAGACCATCCGGGAGAGTACGTGAACACACAACTGCAGCCTTCAGACAACCTCCTAGTGGAAAGCTCACTCTCCAGCTTGAGCCCCCGGAGCCGCCCTGGAGAAGAGAAGGGCACCCAGAACCACCCCAGTCCCTGGGCCACCTCCCCCTGTCCCCGGGGTGACACTGCCCTGCCAGTCAGGCTGTGACCAGCCACACCCTTATTTCGAGGATAAGGAGTGGTCAGTCCCCTACCACCCTTCCTAACCACCCTTGCCGGGAGGTCTCTGGACACCACCTGAAAGAAATACCCCAAAACTGGGGAGGGGAGGTGCACCCACCAACTCTCAGACCCTCGTCTACAGCCATGAGGCCCTCCAGGAACCTCAGCCCTATCTCCCCACGCCCCAGGGCAGCCTGTCCCTTGGCCTGTAAGGCCAGGCATGGCTCAGACCACATCGGGACATTGAAGGTGAAGGCTGGAGGAATTTGTGTGCGGGTGGCCTGCAGAGAGGCTGCAAAGAACTGCCAGCCACAGCCCGGGCAGGCGAGGAGGGAAGTGACCCCTGTGTTCTTAGACAGGGGCAGGGAGGAGAGAGCAGAGCCCACCAGACAGATGGTTCCTCCTAGGGCCTGACCCTGGGGGGACTGATGCCTGCAGTGGCTGTCTGGCCTCCTAGATCCCCTCCACCCCATGGGACTGGGGGTTACTGAATTGTGTGCCCCCCAAAAAACCCAGGGAAGGAAAGGCAAATGAAAAGCCCAGGGGCCACAACCTGGTCTTTTAGTAGGGAAGCTACAGGGCACACTACACAGAATGGAGAGGGGTGGCCACAGACACAAAGTGGGAAGATGGCCAGGCCAGGGGCCCCACAGCCGATGGTGGCCAAGATGGACAGCAGCGTGAGCAGGACCTGGTGGACTCTGCACCCCCAACCTAAAGGGGGAGGGAGGCCGGGAGTCCTGGGGAGGCAGCCTCTCCAGGACTGACGTGCCCCTGGCTGGAAGCTGCCCAACAGTGTCCAGCATCATCTACAAGTCTCCAGGAGCATCACCGAGAGGGTGAAGGCTGGACTCGCAGCGGAGGGAACCTGATCACAGCCCCTCGGAGGCCATCAGCCAAGGGGCTAATGGGCTCTGGGGAAGAGTTTTGCAGTCGAGAAGGCAGTGGGCTCAGCACAGGAAGGGAGGCCCTGGACACTGGGAGGTCACTCCCCATTTTTGGAATAGCTGCACTGAATTTTTTAAAGTGCTGAATAAAGCTATATGAAACGGGACAGTCTGATCACTACTCTGTCTTTAAATGTCCTTTCTAAGTTTTAATATTTCAAGTTTCTTGAATGAAGCCAGTTTTGTATTTCCCCAGAAACACAGATCTTCACGGAGTATAGGTTCTAAAGCTGAGTGCCATGCTGGCTGTAGGGCAGGCCCTACACCTCGGCCCTCATCTTGCAATCCAAGCTCTAGGGGGGGGTCCGGTCCCTGCCCAGCCAGGGGCCCTGAACTGGTCTGACACCATCTGGCTGGAAACATACTGGAGACATAATTGGGTTAAAACATGTCTTGCTGGGAAGGACAACCCTAAATCTGGAGCTCCTCACTGCATCGTGCTCCCAGCTGGCCTGGGAGGGGGGCACTGGGCACACAGTCACCAGCCGTGCCATCATGTCCCAGTGTGAGTGCGTCCATCCATACACACACCATCACCCCCAGCCCTGGGTCCGAGACCACTCCTCCACAGAGCCTGAAAGCAGGAGGGCACGGACACATGAGCAGAGATACCCTGGAGAGTTGATGAGTGGCAGCACCAGGGCCCTGTGGTGCCTTGAGTACCTGGTCAGGGCCCCTTGGGAGTCAGTGCTCCATGACGGATGTGAGTCTCAGTTCGGGAACACCCACAGCAGGCCCCACAGGTCACCCAGACAACCAGCTCTTCCTTCTCATCTTCCTCATAGATGAGCTCCACATTTCACTGAGTGCCAAGAGACTGAGAGGACACATCAGGAGGCTCTGAGGGACAATGGGGACACAGAATGTCCGGGCAGAGGGGAAGTCCTTCCTCTTGTGACCTGACGGGCCCTGGTGTCCGGCAGGGGCAGGCGGTGAGTGGCAGTAGTGAGGCCGCCCACCAGTCAGGGCAGTCCCGCTTCCAAGCCCAGGAGACGAACAGAGGTGAAAGTGGCAGGCGGGAGGCTTGGCTGCTGGAAACAGCTTCGCCCAGTGCTAGCTGTCCCCGTCACCACCACAGGTTCGGTGGCTCCTCAGCCACTCTGCTTTTAAATAAGGTGATCTCATCCAGGTGCACCATGGGGACGTCCCGGATGACATTGGTCAGGCCCTCGTGGAGCAGAGGGAAGATGACAACGTTCAGCGCGGGCCGCTCGGCCTGGAAACTGAACCAAAGGCAAGCGGTTAGCGGGACCTGGAGGTGTGGAGGGCGGGGCCACCTGTAGCCGGGCAAGGCCACACCAGCCCTCCCACCAGCAGAACTCCAGCAGAACTCCAGCAGAGCAGCAGAGGCCCCGGGAGAGGCGGGAGGGGGTGGTGCAGAGGGAGCCGCACCTGCTGGGGGTGGTGCCGCTTCTTGAGGACCCAAGGAGAGAGGAGGAGAGCAGCCTGTCAGAACAGGCCACCGCATTCCTGCACAGCCACTGCAGGCCCCACAGCCAGAACAACACCCATAAGGGGTGGAAGGAAGGGACAGGCAGCCAAACCTGCATGGCCACAGGCCACCCTCAAGGGGCACCAACTCCCAAGTCAGGTGAGGCAGTAGCTCTCCCAGAGCCTGCTGCTGGGGGGCACACACCTTCCTCTGAACTCGTGACAAATGGCTGCCAGCTTACCTCCCCACCTTGTCTTCCCCCGGCACAGCACAGAAGCGAACAACTGCCACAGAGATCTTGTCTCGGGTCACCCTCCCCACGACCCAAGGTAGTCAGTGGCAGAGTGGGGCCCCCTCCCTCCCTGGTCAGAGCAAGGTCCCCATTTGTGGCAGCCCACCCCATGCAGTGGCCAAGACACATAACAGAAGTGGCGGCTGCAGGTCCAGGACAAGGGAGATATGCTGGTGAGACAGAAGACCCCAGGGTAAGTCTGGTCATGGGAGAAACTTCTGTCCCACAGTCTCAAAGCGCAAGAGCTGGGAAGGTGCCCAAAGGATAGGGAACCTGGGCATTTGCCAAAACTAATCAAGTCCTCTCCAGCCCCGTGCCCACTGGAAGGGACAAGGAAGCCACAGCCACAGCCCATCCCGTGACCCCCAGCAGATGCAGTGATGGATTTAGGACACACGTAAAGTAAATGCCAGAAAGGTACTCACAAAGCTAGATGTTTTGGCAATAGAGACGCCCAGGAAATACCTCCCAGTTCTGAGCTCAGTGTTCTGTTCACGGGCAGCAGCAACGTCTGTGACCATGAACCTCACAGGCAAGTCCTTGCCTGCAAACCTGCTGTGTGATTTACTTGAAACAAAATATCCTCGGATGTGGGATGCGCATGCAAAGACTCCTCTGCCTGCCTGCCTTCCCTTCCTAAGGCCAGCACCACCCCAGGCTCTTTACAAGCTGCTGTCAAGATGCTAAAGGGGGGATTAATTTCTCACCCAAAGCCAGGAAAGCTGTGCTGCCCAGCTTGCACAGGCCCGGGCAATTCCAGCTGTCCAGGTGGCCAGGCCCAACAGCACTTAGAAGCCGCGTATAGAAGGTCCCCAGGGCAACGAGTGGAGGTGTTACCACCACAATTCAACACCATTTCCTGCTTTCTCTCAGTTCACACCAGGATTCACTTGGACTTGGACAGAGCTCCAGAGAGCACATCCACAGTCACTTTCTTTGCAAAGCTCCTCCCTGGGCCTCAAGGAGCCCGTGTGCACTCTCAGCTCCAGCCCCCTGGCCCCCACTGACCCAGATGGCCAGCAACATCTCCAGAGACATCACACAGCTAGTGGGCCTTGCCCAGAGTGGAAATGAGAAGTGGTAAAAATGGAAGATGGCAATCATTCCTGTCCAAGTACAGGGCAGGGGCTCCCTTTGGGAGGGAAGGGGCCCCAAGGGTGGAGGTGAGTTCTTAATGATGGTGATAGTGGTGGGGTGTCCTGCAATCCACTCCCTGCATCCTGCCTCCTAACTTATGTATACGTTACAATGTTCTTTTGCATGATTCAAATATAGTTTGAATTTTTTAAGATTTTATTTATTTATTCATGAGAGACACACACAGAGAGAGGCAGAGACACAGGCAGAGGGAGAAGCAGGCTCCATGCAGGGAGCCCGATGCAGGACTCAATCCCAGGACCCCAGGATCATGCCTTGGGCCAAAGGCAGGCGCTACACCGCTGAGCAACCCAGGGATCTCCTAGTTTGAGATTTAAGTAAACAGCCCCAATGAGGGATGCCTGGATGGCTCAGCAGTTAAGCGTCTGCCTTTGGCTCAGGGAGTGATCCTGGAGTCCTAGGATCGAGTCCTGCATCGGGCTCCCTGAATAGAGCCTGCTTCTCTCTCTGCCTATGTCTTTGTCTCTCTTTGTCTCTGTGTTTCTCATGAATATTTAAATAAAATAAAGGGATCCCTGGGTGGCGCAGCGGTTTGGCGCCTGCCTTTGGCCCGGGGCGCGATCCTGGAGACCCGGGATCGAATCCCACGTTGGGCTCCTGGTGCATGGAGCCTGCTTCTCCCTCTGCCTATGTCTCTGCCTCTCTCTCTCTCTCTCTCTCTCTCTCTCTGTGACTATCATAAATAAATTTTTTTTAAAAATTTAAAAAAATATATTAAAAAAAAAAAACAAAAAAAAAAAACAAGGGCAGCCCCAGTGGCTCAGCAGTTTAGCGCCGCCTTCAGCCTAGGGTGTGGTCCTGGAGACCCAGGATCGAGTCCTACATCGGACTCCTGGCATGGAGCCTGCTTCTCCCTCTGCCTCTGCCTCTCTGTGTGTGTGTGTGTCTTTCATGATTAAATAAATAAAATCTTTAAAAAAAAAAAAAAAACAGCACCAATGAAATAAAACTTACAGCTACCCATATTTACAAGCTATTGTAGGCTAGTGACTGATGGCAAGATAAGTCTCCCCTCAGGACTTCTCCCCCGATCAGGGGCAATGGCATTCCTAACGTCAAGACTCAAGGCTGTGGCTTCTGGCCATGAGTTGAGAGGACAAGAGTCTGGCATAGGAGGTCAATGGGGTCACCCCCCGGCACCAGCTTGAGGCATCCTGAGGAGGTCTCCTGTGCTCCTTAGGCCCACCTGGGCAGCAGGTTGGCATGGGACCTGCCTTGTGCAGCTGTCCTGGAACCGCCAGCCAGGATCCTCAACAAGGAGCAGAGGAGACCCACGCACAAGGGCCTGCTCACTCGGTCTAAAACCTGGCACCTGTGAGCTCAGCTGCCTAGCTCCCACAGGTGACGGGAGAGGCAGGGAGGAGACATCATGAGAAGGGGGTCAACAGAGGTTCCCCTATATGGGGCAGAAGGCTTGTCCTTCCTGGAGGGCCTGAGGATAGCACTGAAGAAAAGTTAAACTATACTTACACTCTGCCGTTGGTAATGGTGGGAAAGGAAGTACGGCAGAGAAAAATCTCTACCTGAGCTGCTGTGAACAGACCACGGGCATTGGAAAGGGTGCCTTCAGCTATCCAAAAATCTCAGGATACAAAAGACCTTCTCTGAACACTCCGGGAAGCAGAAAAGAGGTTTTGTTTGTTTCTAAACCATTGTTTTGTTTAAAGAGGAAAAAGGACAGAGAATACGTGCAGGAGGGCAGAGACAGGCCCCTCTCCCGGGGACAGAGAGCCAACCCCGCCTTAGCTGGGCCAGCCACCTGCCCTGTCCACCTCCTCATCCATGTCCTGCTGTCACACGTTATCCTGTTGTACTGTACACATTTGTTCCAGATGTGACTTAGGTGCACACAACTTGCATCAGGTTTGTTGTACTTCCTTCTGGTCCTTGCCATCTTAATGTTAAACAAAGACACAGCGTGGCCACAGTGCAGTCAGGACATGTCCACTCTGGCCTGACAGACAGGATACCCAGCACTCCCGAGCCTCGGGCTGGCTTCCCTGGACCTCCTGCTTCACCTGCAATGGCAGCACACCCACCCAGGCATCATCCCAGGCGGGCACATATGGAAGCTTCCCCCATACTATTATATTGATAAGCATCGTTTAATACAGCATAATTATTTCTGCATTTTGAACTGTATCCTCAAAATAAATCCTAGAAATAGGGTTACTGGGTCAAAACATTTTTATACCTCAAAAGACAAGCCTTCAACAAACTCAGACACCACTTAAGGGCTACAGTGAGAAGCCAATTGACCCATCCTAACTGGGTCAAGAGAATGGGGTCCCAGAGTGATCGAAATGGAGAATGGCTGGGGAAAGACTCCCCAATCTCCTAGGGCAACTTAATCTTGTAAATCCACTCTGCGCCTGCCTGTGCCCCTTTCAAAGAAGCAGAGAGAACTGGCCTGGGCTCCATGCTCATCTCTGACATAGGCAGATGACAGTGGGGGCTCAGGAAAATTACGTCCTGCACAGTCACTGTGCTGGAACCAGTCTGGGCCTGACTCCTGAGTGAGGGTGGGGACCCTGGGACCTCAAGGTGTCAAGGAACTGGAAAGCCTCTTGGAGGGGCAGACTGGGAAACAGCCTGGAGGCGGAACTGGTTCAATCAGCCACCAAACACCTGCCGGGTGTGCTTCTCTGCCAGAGAAACTAGAAACAATACTGAAGCTGATGGCCTCTTCGCCCCAAGATAAAGGTTTTACAGAAAAGCCAAAGCAGTAAGATAAGTTAGAAAAGCCACCCACACATGCCTTAACGGTCTTCAAGAAGCACAAAGGCAGACAGTTGGCCAAGAATCAGCCCAGACCCCGCTTCTACCCGCCGAGCCTCCCCTCACAGCCGTGGAGGGCCCTAGGAAAGACTACTTAGTGGGAAAGGGCTCCCTCCTGCTCAACAGCAGATGCATCCACACCATGGGGTTCTAGCCACTCGGGTGGCCTGGACAATCTGGACCACAAGAGATTTCATCACTGATCATCTTCCACACTGATCCGTAGCCGTGGGCGACAGTCAGGCTCCTGACGTTTTCCCCCCACCCACTGGCTAGGGACTGCAGTGGGTCCCACGGCACCTGGCCTAAGGCCTGTTCACTCCCAATTCAGCCTGGGGGCTTCCCTCACAAATAGAGCCAGAACCCGCCAGCCTCCAAGCTCTGAGGCCAGGCTGAGGGTCATCAGTCCCCCTCCACTGCCCCGCCACCCCAAACCTGCAGAAGCCAAGCCCAGTCAGCCTGGTCCTTTCCTGGATCACGTGCATCTCAGCATTCCAGGTAGGAATGACAAAATGCTCCCAGAAACCCACCGCGAAAACAGGGCAAGCCGATGCAATTCACGATGGAGCTCAACTGCCCCTTTACCAGCAATTAAGGCCATAAAGCAGTGCTAATTCTGTATTTTAAAATCCACTTTCTGTTCTAAAGCTCCCAGGGTTCCCCAGACTTCAAAAATTAATTGCTCCATCTGTAAACTTTACTCGTTTCTAAACGCGTTTACAGAACACAAACACAGACAGAGTTGGATGCATTTTCGGGGCACAAAGCGGCTCATCGGAGCAGGAGGCCCGGGGGCCGAGCCCAGGCGCTGGCCAGGAAGGAGTAGGGTGGCGGGGGCAGGCGCAGGGAGCCCTGCACTGCGGCTCGGGCAGCTCGGGCGGCTCACGACTTGCAGCAAACTGCCTGCCGACCTCACGGGCCCACATTCCTCACCAGCACGAGACTCTGCTGAGAAATGCACTCCGGCACGCCTGGGGGAAGGAATTTCCACAGGGCCTCAGAGGCAGAGACCTGACCCCAACTAGTGGAATGTCCGACCCCGTCGGACCCGGGTCGCGCCTGCTCCTGCCCATGGACAGGACAGGTTCCCGACATTCCTGGAAAAGGAGGCTACGCTGCTCTGACCCGACACTCCCTCAGGGTGACAAACGACAGAGGTCAGGGACAAGTAAACACACGTGGCCTGGAAAGACCAGGAATGACGTGGCCCCCGAGGGCGCTGGCACTGGGAATGCCCCTGCCTTCTGGGGAGCACACAACCAAGCTTCAGAACCGGCATGTCCTCACTTCAGACAACTTTAGCAGCAAACAGGGGACTTGGCAGGGCACAAGCATCTTCTGCCCACCACCTTGCCTCCCTGAGTGTCCCTGCCTTTCAGACAGGGCCCTGCGGGTTAGCCTGGGAGCAGCAGAGAGCCATTCCCTCGCAGGGTGACCACAGCAATGCCAAACCTACAGAGCAGTAGTAGGCCCTGCCACCACCTGAGTCACATGCATCAGGGCGGGCACAGAGTTGCTGGGGATGCTGTCCCCAGAAGGTGACTGAGGCACAGGAGGCAGGTGCCATGGCTGCTACTTTAGACAGCACAGTCCACTCAGATAGGAAAGTGACAGACTTAAAGGTCACAAAGCCAGTGAGTCAAAAGGCCACAGTGTGAGCCCAGCTCATGGGATCCGAGGCAGTAAGGTAAGGCGGACCTCAGCAGGATGCCACAAGGACCAAAGCAAGCTGTTGCCACTCTGTGTAGGACACCACGAAAAGTGGAGTGTGGGTACTGCCCTAGCCCAACCCCCAGGGGCCACGAGACCTTGCAGGCGGCTTCCAGACAGAACAGAAAATCAGAAGAGCTGACAGCTCCTGGGAAGGGCCCGCCCCGCCTGATGCCAGGCCAGGGAAAGTAGGCAGCAGAGGTGTGGCTTGGTGCACAGCACAGACAGGAAGAATCAAAGGGCAGTCCCACCACAGAGGCCAAGCGGCCTAGCTCCTGCCCTAATGCTGTCCATCCTGCAGTCTGACCGAGGCCTAGATGAGGGCAGCCCTGGCTCACTCGGTCAGGACAGGATGACTCCACATTTCTAGAGAGAAAGCAAATGGGTCAGACAGAGGCTGGCTCTGGGTCGGGCGTCTGAGGCCAGGAGGGATGTGGGGACAAACACCTGACCCAATGAACTTAAGGTGTTTTCACAGTGGGTGTGGAGCAGGAGGGCAGCAGGAAGAAAGCTTCATTTTGCTCCCCAGAGGGGCCCCAAGAGCTTTCAAACCCACAGGTGTCACTGCCCCATGGCACCGTCCCAGCTCTAGACAATAGGAACACCAGAGGGACCCAAAGTGGGGGCACATGCAGGAGAAGCAACCCCCCCCCCAAAATCTAGCAAAGGTGATGCCAGGGGTCAGAGAAGGGCCCAAATGTTTAACCTCTCAAACTTGAAAGAGCAAAGAACAGAAAACAAGAGAGCACGAGCACCTTTCAGGATACCGTGCCTGGTAGACACACGTTGCCACCACCATTAGGACCTTCTCCAGAGCCATCACCAACTCCCTTCCCCACTGAGGAAACCTACCTAAGACCAGCCACTTCCTGAGAGGCAGGGCTGGGCTGTAAATCCCACAAGGGGCACCAAAACACCTTGGGAACACAGCCACTTGTAGGTCAGACACACGAACCAGGAGGAAGGTGCTGGGCCTGAAGAAAGACACCACTCCCCTGGGGACAGGACTGCAGATGTCATAGTGGCCCTGTGGCTGAGTCACCGCTGAGTCATGGAGCAACCAGACTTCAACACTCACACTCACACACTCCGGGCAGAGGAGTGGCACAAAAGCCTAGGGCCGGGGACTCCTCTTGCTCCATAATTTCTAAGCCAGAGGCAGGAAAGGAGATAAGAAAAAAGAAAGGCCTCCGAAAAGTAAGGACAGATTCCAGCCTTTCCCTTTTCCCTCTCCGAGGTGGGAGACAAGCCCTCGGGAGAGAAACCAGGGCACTACACTGGACACGCAGGCTGCTTTGAGCCACGGCGCCATCTGCTGGACCCTTGCAGAAAAGCAACCGGGGCCCTGCTCAGGCAGCAAGGAGGGGCTGGAAGGCCAGCAGAGCCACCCTGCGCCGCTCCCCAGCCAAGAGAGACCTCTACAGGCCGTGCTGGATGGCCCAGACTCCCAGCCGGGGCCATGCTCCAGACAACCGCAGGCAGCAGAGGCCACTAGGGGGGTATCCACAGATGGGGCACCAGTGCCTCTCCCATCACTAGGCTGCATCTCAGCCCTGCCCCCAGCAGCATGGCTGGAGAAGGGCTTCCAGTAGACCTGGATCAGAATGCAGCCTGGACAAGCACAGAAGATTCTTCAGCCCTATGAGCCTACCTCAGGACTTGGGGGCTCAGGGTGAGATGGCCACAGGGTTCTGGAGAGTCCCACGCAGCACCTAGCACAGCCCTCTAGAGGGGGGATGCTCTTCTTCCTTCTGGACACAAACTCCAATTCTGCCCCTGCTGGGGTCCAGCCTGCACTACTCAGCTGCAGCACCTCCCAGAGCCTCCGTTTCCCCATCTATATATTAGGTCTGACGGCATGTATCTCCCAAGAGTTCTGGGAGGCTTGAACAACAGAGGAATAACTCAGAGTGCTGGCACAAAAGGAGTACTTGCGAACAGGGTGACAGCACAGCCTCCAGCATCTAAGATGGGGACCCAGAACAGAGGCTCAAAGGAGGTTTGCTGGAGGAGCATACAAGGGCAGCCACACGCACAGGATTCTCAGCACTGTGGGCTGGAGGATGCCCTTAATGCCCCTGAGCCAGCACCAGGCACCCAATGGGCCACACCACGGCCAGAGCCTGTGCCAGATGCCAGGACACAGGGACACAGGGACTGGTGCAGCTTCTGCCCAAGAAATCCACTGAACCAAGGCCAGCTCCAGGTCTGGTCTCAGGTGCCACACTCCAGGCGGCAGCCATGACCACTGCCCATGGGGGCTGCCAGTGACCCCAACCCTGCACCAGTTTTGTGCTCATAGTACAAAGATGCACCAGGAAAGCAGAGCTATCACATGCCAGTCCTCAAACCTCATTACCTGACAGGGCTGCAAAGAACATGATCGTGTGTGCTACGCTCACTAAGAAAGAGGCAGATGGGTATAGTCCGAGAGGTCAGGGGAGGGAGCTCACAGCCTAGTAGGGGCTGCACCTGAGCAGGCCACTAAGATGAGCTGTGAGGATGCAAACAGGCTACTGGCATAAAAGGTATACAGACAGGGACGTTGTAAACAGAACCAAAAGTGAAAAAGAGAAGCTTAGAGCAGGGACTGGCATCTCAGTGCCAAGTCTGATCAGCTGGCCTGGAGCACTGTGTTGAGAAGGATTTTGAGGATCAGAATTAGCTTCATCAGCTAGTGATGCCTACATGGGGAAGGAAACGTCCAGACCCTCTCTTGTCAAAAGCACAATCTCTGAACTGTGTGGTCACTTCAGACATTCTCCGTTGCTGAGAAGGTTCTTATGTACACGGTGGGAAAACCCGCGACACCCAAAGCTGGTTGCTGTCTCTGCAGGCCTAGGAAGTGAGGAACCACTGGCTCTCAGCACCAGGAGGGAGCCAATAGGCCAGTCCAAGCCCCTCTGGGCAGAACACGTCCAGCAGGGAAGGTGTCAGCTTCTCAAAGCTGGAGCCCCCGGGAACGTGGTGACCTACTTCAAAGTCAGTGAGGGTGATAAGGGTACCGACAACTCTTCCCAGTGGCTCATAGGTCCTTAAAAAGGGGGCGGGGGGGAGAATCTTAGCATCAATCCACAGAAACAGAAAATGGAATAGAGGCCCCCAGGGGCTGGGGGACGGGGGAAGGGGGAGTCAATGTTTCACGGGGACAGTTTCAGTCTGGGAAGATGCAAGAATCTGGAGCTCAACAGTGCTGATGGCCACACAATAACATGAATGTGCTCAAAGCCACTAACACTGCACTGACCTCGGAAATACTGTGCACCCCTTTCCAGACGACTGTACTACCAAGTACCTCAGTGCAGCAAGTGTCACAATATTGCAAGCCACATGATCACAATACATGCTTGGCTTCCCAGCATGTAAAAGTTATCTTTATACCGTAGCCTGGTGAGTGTGCAATGGCATTATGTCTAAAAAACGATGTACATGCCTTAATTTTTCTTTTTATTTTATTTATGATAGTCATACAGAGAGAGAGAGAGAGAGAGGCAGAGACAGAGGCAGAGGGAGAAGCAGGCTCCATGCACAGGGAGCCCGACGTGGGATTCGATCCCAGGTCTCCAGGATCGCGCCCTGGGCCAAAGGCAGGCACCAAACCGCTGCGCCACCCAGGGATCCCTGTACATGCCTTAATTAAAAAATACTTTATTGCAAGGCACCTGGTGGATCAGTTGTTTAAGTGTCTGCCTTTAGCTCAGGTCATGATCCCGGAATCCCTGGATCAAGCTCCAGGTCAGGCTCCCAGGGAGCCTGTTTCTCCCTCTGCCCATCCTCCTGCTCATGCTCTCTCTTGCTCTCTCTTGCAAATAAATAAAATCTTAAAAAAAAAATACTTTATTGCTAAAAAATGCTAACCACTAAGTGAGTTTCCACAGAGTCCTAACTACTGATCATGGGTCACCAGAAGAAACATAACAATGAAAAAGTTTGAAATGTTGCAAGAACTGCCAAAATGTGACACAGAGACACATAGCAAAGCCATTGGAAAAAGGACACTAAACTTGATGCAAGGTTGTCACAAACCTTCAATTTGTAAAAAAACAAAACACAGCATCTAAGAATAAAGTACAACAGAGTCAGGTATGCCTCTATACTTTAAAATGGTCAAAACTGGGCAGCCCGGATGGCTCAGCAGTTTAGTGCCACCTTCGGCCCAGAGCATGATCCTGGAGACCCAGGATCGAGTCCCGCATCGGGCTCCCTGCATGGAGCCTGCTTCTCCCTTTCCCTCTGCCCCTCCCCCTTCTTGTGTTCAAGTGCTCTGTCAGATAAATAGTTTAAAAAAAAAAATTTCTCTCTTATTTAAAAAAAAAAAAAAGGAAAAGGAAAAGGAAAAGGAAAAGGAAAAGAAAAAGAAAAAGAAAAAGAAAAAGAAAAAGAAAAAGAAAAAGAAAAAGAAAGAAACATCTTTGCATCTCAAAGAGCTTCAGCCCAGGGGAGGAAGGTAGAGAACGCCAATCTAGAAGATCTCTTCTCACGCAGGCTGCAGAGAAGGCCCACTGCCCATCAACCTGCATGATGGTTCCCGCCTGATAAGCTGCCTTAAGGTCAAGCTAAAACAGGTGAGTAATCTGATATTGATCATTTAAGCCTTCAAAACCACCCCTTGCCTGGCTTCCCCAGTGTGAGCTGGAAGCTCAGGAATCCCAAGAGTCTGCATTTGATACTCACCACTGTCACACAGTCTCGAGGAGTGGGAGGATCCGTGGGGTGCTGCAGAGGTGCACACAGGCCACACAGTCCACACAAGCCGTGGCATCTGGAGTGTTTCACCAATGGGGAGCCTATGAACACCACCTCCCACAAACCTCAGGCTGACCCAAGCTCACCATTTCCTGTTGGAGGGGACAATAAGTGCTTACCTGGCCAAAGGTATATTTGGCCACTTGTTTAGTTAACACAACCCCCCAAGTGCGATCTGGGTTTGCAGAAGTCTATGAGCCTTTAGCAGATAAGTGAAGCACTCAGGTTGACACGTGGCAGTCCCTGAGGCAGTTCCTCAGAGCCATCACTCAAAGCCCATTTGGCTGTATTTTGCACACAAACCAACCAGCTTTGATATCTGAGTTCTTAAAACAGGGTAAAGGACACGTGGCAGGTTTAAAGGAAGTTTTGGGTTTACAGGGGCAGTGGAGGAGGTATTAAACTCATGATAGCAATCTGAAGCAATGGTGAACACAACAGGCAGGAAAAACCAGGAGGAAAAGAAATAGCTCCAGGATAGCTGATATGGTGTGCCCACTGACTAGGAGCATCAGCCCAGACTCTCACCACTGAGCACACCAATGAGCATACAGCGAAGGCACACTGGTCCCGAGCTTTCCTCTTCCCCTCCCCAAAGAAAACCAACAGAAAAGTAAGGGATCTGCAGAGCCAATCACAGACAAGGATATGGCCTGGTGATAAACTCACCAGACAATGCTCGGTGGGAACAAACAAGACCCAAGTGTGGGCCACAGGAGGGCCATCCTCACCCAGGAGACCAGGAAAATGTGAAAGTCCAACAATATCAAGGATTGGGACAAGGACGTGGGGCAGGAACTCTCACACCCTACTAGGGGAAGCGGGTCTTGGGAGAATTGCTTTGGAGAGCATTTTGGCATCTTCTTGAATACACACTGAATGAATGCGTTCACTTCTAGGAATCTGTGTATCTGCACATGGGGAAACCTATATGAGGATGTTCATGAGGATAGAGGAAACATGGGAAACAACCCGAATACCCATCAGCACAACAGAAATACAAAATGTAACAAATCCATCTGAAGGACTGGCACACACAGCCCTCAGCAGGAATGAAGTGGCCCCAGTGAATAGCAACAACAAATCTCAAACCCACGTCAGATGAAAAGCACAGGTCGAAGAGAAAAAAAAAAAAAAAAGCACACGCCACAGAGCCATGCACAGTATTAGACATCTGTGGACATGACAAATGCCCAGAAACAAAGCCCCCTGGGGATGTACTTCGGGGGATGCCTGGGGATGTATTTCGGGGATTTGAAAAGCAAACTCATACTAGAGGATTCAGCAAGTCAGAGCAGCTTCCCTTTAATCAATACATCATAATCTTTAATTTCTTCTTTTTTTTTTTAGGCTTCTTTTAGTACTTCTAAGGGAATGCAGAAAAAGCCAGACCTGAGGTTGCATGTTGATGGTGGGCGCCAGGGGTTGGGCAGGGGCTGGGCAGGGGCTGGGTGGTCAGTGCTAATGCAGCAGAACCTCCATTTGGGAAAACGAAGCCTGTGGGTAGAGGGCAGGGGGCTGCACAACAGTGGGCATGTGCTCACTGCCTGTACTGCACACTTAGAACCAGTTAAAATGGGAATTGTGTTATGTGTATTTTACCACCATGGAAAAAGAATGCAAGGCTGTAAAAAGAATGAGTAAGACCTGTAGGAACGAAATTCCTACGTATTATCATGCAAAAAAAGCAAAAGCACATATAAGAAAGAAGGGGATAGGAGAAAATACTGTTTATTTGTGCAAAAAATATGGAAAGAATAACCAAGAAGTGATGAGACCAGTTGTCTGGGGGGGGTGGTCTCGAGGTAGAGGCAGGGAGGAGTGGATGGCACTTCTCCAAGCACACCGTTTGATAGAGCTCTGACCCTGAGAGCCACTGTGAGGCTTCACGTACCAAAACACCAGACAAATAAAATCTACCAGGATGTAGTGCAACTGCAAAATGTGTTATAATGCAGGAATAAAGGAAGCCTGACTGCATTACAAATGAGCAACATGACCACAATGAAGGGGATGGGAAGCAAAAAGCAATTCTGAGTAACTCTGGAAGACAGGGTACCACAAGGATCAGACAAGAGTGTGAACACATATTATCCTCCAGGCAGTGAGCTGGCGATTCTAAAACTGACTTAGGTGTGCACACTAGGATGGAATGAACCAGCAAACACACTGTGGATGGCAAGAGCCAACAGGGAGGGATGTCATAAAGAAGGAGAGGGGGTCTGCAGGAAACCTGGGATATGAGCTGGGGATGAGAGGGCATCAGTATGAACTCGTTTGTAACATAGATGCCAATGGGTGATATTGAAACACAGGTGTGTGTGTGGGGGGGTGTGTGTGTGCCTGTGTATTCACACACATGAATTTCCTACTCTGTCCATGAGGTGGCCTGGAAGCAAGGACACCCCAGCAGCAGTGAGCACACCCAGCATCCAACCTTGGTTTCTAATTCCACCCTCCAATAAAAGGAGCCAGGTTCCATGAAGAAATAGTTTATTCCAGGGCTGGGCCTGGAATGTCTGCTAGTGACAGAAAGTAAGAAGTGCTCAAAAAAGGAAGGGGTATGTTGCAAGAGCATAGGACCCAGTCTGAAAGAACACCCCCCATGGCCAAAACTGACCAATCTGTGTAACCACATGAATAATGTGAGCATGATGAAAACCCCTGAATAAGTAAATATCCATGAGTCTGTACTCTTATAAAGAAATACTAAAGAAAAAAAAAGAAATACTAAATAAGCAAATGTGGAGAAGGGACAGATTCTTTCTCACAGCACAGTTCCCATTAATAAATCTAGGAAGAATGAAGGAAACTGAAAATTGTCATTAGCCAAACATCAAATTAATAATCGTCACTGGCAAGATCCATCCATGGACCCCTAAAATCAGTAGGCAAAACTCTCACAGAAAACAAGATTGCAGACTCTCAAGATGCTTGTTAATTAGAAAGGGAGTAATGGGGGCACCTGGGTGGCTCTGTCAGTCGGGCATCCAACTCTTGGTTTCATGATCTTACAGTCATGGGATGGAGCCCTACGTTAGGTTCTGTGCTCAGTGGGGAGTTGGCTTCAGATTCTCTTCCTCCCCCTTCCGCTCACTCTTTCCCTCTGTGTCTAATAAAGAAATAAAATCTTACCCCCAAAAAAGGAGGGGAATAATGTGACCTTACATCTGAGAAGCCTGCAGACACCAGTAAGAAGACATGACAACACCATGTGTGCCCGGCACAGCACACTAAGGACATGGTGTCACCTCTGTGGATTTCTGGCCCAAACTCATGGACATTCTACCAAATACCTAGCCAGTGCTCTTCAAAAGTGTCAAGGTCATGAAAAAGCAGGAAAAACAGGACTGTCACAGACCCAAGAAGGCTACAGGCAGGTGACAACTAACATGATGAGGCGTTCTGCATCAAATCCTGGGGACAGAAAAGGTCCAGGGAGGGCACTGAGGACAGACGAGTGTCTGCAGGCTGACTGCAGTGCGCACTGTTACCCCTCACCCAGAGAACAGCACCGTGGGGACATGGGGCGTTCTTCTTCAGAGCTTCAACTACATAGACATTAAACGTGTCGCAGAGGGAGTGCCCAGGAGGCAAGGCACTGAGGTGAAAGTGACAGGAAACTAGACTTTGTTCTCAGGCCACCTCTGCAGGCATTTTTTTAAGTCCATGATATTAGCTGCTGGGCTTTGCAGGAAGCCTGAGGGAGAAGCAGCCACTAGGTTGCCAGCCACCACCCTCACCGCACCCCCAGCTACTCACCTTCGGAGCAGGGACTGCTGCAGGCTCTTGCAGGTGGCCAGGGACTCCCCGGTGAACATGTGGCACACAACAACGTGCAGGCAGCGGGCCATGAAAGCCAGCACAGCCTCAGGCTGGAGCGTGCCACTGCGGGAGACCAGGCAGAGGCGCTGCAGCGCAGAGCACTGGCTGAGCGCCTGGAAGAACTGGGCGTTGGCGCTGAAATAGGGCTGTTCCAGCCTGCGGGGGGAGAGGAGAGTGAGACCCGTGTTGCGGCCAGGCACAGGGGCCTCCTGGGCTAGGGCACCCCCAGGCACATCCTTGGGAGCTGGAGAGGGCCTCCACCAGTTGTCCCCACGCTGGTCTACACCATAGTACCCTGGAGCACTGGGAGAGCACTCAGACGCTGGGGTCTTCCCAGAAGATCCTGAGTTGGGGCAGGGTGTGTGTGGGGGAACCTGGTAGGCCAGCTCCTGTACAGACCCCAGCCACGTCACTGCTCAGAGCCTAGAGACTACCATGTCTGCTTCAGAGCCCACTCAGTACTCCAACCACCTCAAATGAGAACCTGCTGGGTGGGGGGCAGAGAGACATATTTAGATACAGTCCCTGCCACCCACCACTGCTCGTCTGTGATAAATGAAGAAACGCCAAGGGACAAGGAGGGAATCTGAAGGTTGGGGCAGGAGAGGTGCCCAAGCCAGGTAGGAAGGGTGAAGTGGTACCGGGCAGATCCACAGTCCTCTGGCGGGAAGCGGAGAGTAAGAAGAGCTAGGACTTCAGCTGCAGACAAGAGACTGGCGAGATCCACCCAGGTCAGATCGGCTTTAGAAAGACAGGAAGAGATGGCAAAAGCCATACTGGCCACTGGGCAGGAAGGTGTGGAGTCTGCACTGACACTCCAGCCAGGGACAAGCAGGGCCCAGAAAAGCAGAGTGGAGGACAACATTCCAAACCCTTCCAGAACTTTCTGTGCACCCAGAAGAGCCCAGAGGACAGAGCAGTTTGGAGGGCAGAGCGATGTCGTAGGACACAGCTGGAGGTGCTGAGGAAAACTGATGGGGCAGTCAAGCACTGGGAACATGGCTGTGGAACCAGCAGATACCTGGATTTGTGGCAGGACCCTGGGCCACAGGAGCCCTCCAGAATGAGAGCCAGTGGAAGAACAGAGGGCTAGGGGAAGCCAAGAGGATTCTAGAAGCTGCCAGGAGAAGGGCCAAGAACCAGGAGAATGAAGAGGGGAGCTGGTGGGAGCTGTGTCTCCCCACCCCAACAGATACATGACAGTCCTAACCCCTGGCACCCATAAATATACTTTACTTGGAAACAGTCTACAGATGCAATCACATTAGAACAAGGTCATGCTCAACAAGGGTAGCTCTAATCCGGCGGCCAGTTCCTTACACGAAGGCCAGAGGCACAGCAGTGCAGGAGCATACAGGGAGAGCACCATGTGACGACATGTCAGAGATCAGAGTGACATGTCCACAAGCCAAGGAATGCCAAGCACTGCCAGAAACTACCAGAAGCCAGGGGACACACCTGGCACAGGCCCCCATCAGAGCCTCCAGAAAGAACCCTGCTAACACCTGGACCTAGAACTTCTGGTCTCTGGAACTGTGAGAGAAATCACTTGTGTTGTAGTGGCTGTGAGGGCAGCACCAGGATGCTAGCACAGAAGCCAAAGAGAGGTGGAGATGAAGACCCCAGCATGCGTGGAGGTTTTGTAGAGGTTTTTCTCTGGTAAGTTACCCAGAAACCCAAGACCATCCCCCAAAAAACACAAAGATTATCCCTGGAAAACAGGGCTTAGGCGCCAGAAGCTTCCTTTTTCCATGGCCTTCCGAAGGATTTCTGTCCATCTCCGAGATATACAGGTATCACTTGATCCTTTTAAATAGCTTGCTCTATGGGGCAGTGAGTAAAAAAAACAAAAACAAAAAAAGCATGCTCTGGCTGCCATGGGGTGGGGGGTGTCCCCAGTCAGCTGGCCAGAGCAGCTCCAAAGCCAGCAGCACAGATGGAAGAAGCCAGTGGAAATGCCTGCACAAGGAAAAGGCAGAGCAGGAGCCACAGCCAGATGATGGAGATCTGGGCCCATCTGTGGGAAACTGCAGCTCGGGGGGATGCCTGACAGAGGGCAGAGGCCCATGGGCAACCAAAGCCCGCTGCCTCCTGAAGGCTGGGGAAGGCAAAGGACAAGGTTTGTGAGGAAAGTACTTCCACTCCCCCACCAGGCTTCACCATCTCTGGGTCACTTTCCATCTGACAGACAAAAGGACATCGCACAAGGGTGGCCAGCAAGCAGCAGGCAAGGTTACTTCTCAGGGGTCTCCGTGGCCAATGTTGGACTTCAGGCAGGTGGCAGTGGAGACGCAGACCTCCTCTGAAGGCAGCCAGGCCCTGAGACCAGGGGCAGGCCCATGCCCGGCCAGGCCGCAGCCCCCACTGCAAGGAAGCTGCTGTGTGCTGCTATCTCCTCCCTCCTTCGGACCCTCTGAGCCTCCTGGAACCCAGGTGTTGTGTAGACACTCCTGTATAAACCTCATGTCAGACCTGGGATAGTGGGTTGCTCTGAGCCACTGCCCTACCAGCAGCAGACACAGATTCCCCCAGTGGGGCTGTGGCAGTGGGCAAAACCTCCATCCCCATGCAGGACCCACAGATACCCCCTCGAGGCTGGTTTCTCACTGTAACCTTGCAGCCAGCCTGCTGACCTTCTGGGAGACTGATGACAAGGTGATCTATAGTTGTGGGTGCTCATAAAAGGAAAAGTTTCCAGGATAAGAAATGCCCATACCAGGATCCCTGGGTGGCGCAGCGGTTTGGCGCCTGCCTTTGGCCCAGGGCGCGATCCTGGAGACCCAGGATCAAATCCGACATCAGGCTCCCGGTGCATGGAGCCTGCTTCTCCCTTGCCTATGTCTCTGCCTCTCTCTCTCTCTCCCTGTGTGACTATCATAAATAAATAAAAATTTAATAAAAAAAAAAAAAGAAAGAAATGCCCATACCCACAAGGCAGTGGGTCTGTGCTGGGGACAGAGTGTGTCCCGTTCCAGCCAAGGAAAGACAGACCCAAATGCTCTGTTTGCAGGAACATCCTGAGAGGGGCTGATCCAACCAGGACTGGGTGTAGGGCAGTGGATGGCCCCCCAGTCCTCAAAGCCAACCAAGACCAAGATATGCCATGCACTAGGTCCTCATCATCCAAACATCTGGGGACACTAACAAATCACAAAACATGGGATCCCTGGGTGGCTCAGTGGTTTAGCGCCTGCCTTTGGCCCAGGGCGTGATGCTGGAGTCCTGGGATTGAATCCCACATCAGGCTCCCTGCATGGAGCCTGCTTCTCCCTCTGCCTGTGTCTCTGCCTCTGCCTCTCTCTCTCTCTCTCTCTCTCTCTCATGAATAAATAAATAAAATCTTAAAAAAAACAAAAATCACAAGACAAAGGGAGAAAGGATTTTAAAATGAGGTCTTTGAGGGGCACCTGGGTGGCTCAGTCCATTGAGCATCTGCTCTTGATTTCAGCTCAAGTCATGATCTTAGGGTCGTGAGATCGAGCCCCACATTGGGCTCCATGCTCAGTGCACAGTCTATTCGAGATTCTCTCTCCTCCTCCCCCTCTTCATGCTCTAAAAATAAATAAATATTTAATAAATAAAATGGGGTCTTTGAAAAAAAAAAAAAAAAAAACAACCAATGCCAGCTGTCTAATAGAGCAGCCACCGGACAAAATGTCCCTCAACAATGGAATGTTCTATCCTGAGCTGTCCAGTAGGGGAGTCGTCACTCACTGAAATGTGACTAGTGAGACTAGTTTTTAATTTTATATTCTTTTTTTTTTTTAAGATTTTATTTATTTATTCCTGAGACAGAGAGAGAGAGAGAGAGAGAGAGGCAGAGACACAGGCAGAGGGCGAAGCAGGCTCCATGCAGAAAGCCCGATGTGGGACTCAATCCTGGGTCTCCAGGATCACACCCTGGGCCAAAGGCAGTGCTAAACCACTGAGCCACCCAGGCTGCCCATATTCATTTTTTAAAGTACTCTCTATGGCCAACATAGGTCTCAAACGCACAACGCCAAGGTCAAGAGTCACATGCTCTACGGACAGAGCTAGCCAAGTGCCCCTTAATTTTATTTAAATTAGGGACACCCAGGTGGCTCAGCAGTTGAGCGTCTGCCTTTGGCTCAGGGCATGATCTCGGATTCCCAGGATCGAATCCCACATCAGGCTTCCTACATGGAGCCTGGTTCTCCTTCTGCCTGTGTCTCTGCCTCTCATGAATAAATAAAATCTTTTTTTAAAAAAATTATCTAAATTAAATGTAAGTAGAGGAGCACCTGGCTGGCTCAGTCAATAGAACTTCTGATTCTTGATCTCTGGGTCACAAGTCCAAGCCCCACATTGGGTATGGAGATTACTTTTTAAAAAAATAAACAAACAAATAAGTAAGTAAGTGTAAGTAGAAATCCTAGTAAAGCTCCAGACACTAACATTGTGGGGGGAACTATGGGTCCTTCTGTGGTATGATTTCAAAAGCCTCATGTTCACTCTCCCACCAAAGCAAAGACTCAGAACATGTAAGGGATAAGAAGAGCAGCACCTAGCTCAAGGCAGGAGGGAGGCCAGTGACATAGCTTTCTGGGCACCAACGCTAGGGAAAGAATCCCCCAGGGGGCCACAGACATCAGAGATATGAAGTAAATGGGTGTTCCAAGTCAGAGATATGGAACGCAGGCCATTCTTTGCATGATCTTATTCCCAGATCTCATTGAATGAATTCCATCCTTAATTTTTCTTTTTTTTTTACTTATTTATTCATGAGAGAGAAAGAAAGGGAGAGAGAGAGAGGCAGAGACACAGGCAGAGGGAGAAGCAGGCTCCATGCAGGGAGCCTGATGTGGGACTCGAACCCGGGTCTCCAGGATTAAGCCCTGGGCCGAAGGCAGCGCTAAACCACTGAGCCACTGGGGTTGCCCCAAAAAATCTTTTTTTAAAAAAGAAAGAACTCGGGATCCCTGGGTGGCGCAGCGGTTTGGCGCCTGCCTTTGGCCCAGGGCGCGATCCTGGAGACCCGGGATCGAATCCCACGTCGGGCTCCCGGTGCAGGGAGCCTGCTTCTCCCTCTGCCTGTGTCTCTGCCTCTCTCTCTCTCTCTGTGACTATCATAAATAAATAAAAATTAAAAAAAAAAAAAAGAAAGAAAGAACTTGGGACATCTGGGTGGCTCAGTGGCTAAGCGCCTGCCTTCAGCCCAGGGTGTGATCCTGGAGTCCCAGGATCAAGTCCCACATTGGGCCCCCTGCCTGGAGCCTGCTTCTCTCTCTGCCTATGTTTCTGCCTGCCTCTCTCTCTCTCTCTGTGTGTGTGTGTGTGTGTTTCATGAATAAATAAAATCTTTTTTAAAAGTGTTTTTAAATAAAAAAAAATAGAAAAGAACTCAGAGAGGAGAGAGCAGTGCCTCTCAAAGACACGAAGGTGGCCATCCTAATTCATCCCAAGCAAGGATAAGGCCACAACCTAAGTCACACAAGGCCCACACAGCAAGCAAAAGTCATTCCCAGTTAGAAATGTGTATTTTTTTGGAAAGTTGACTTAAGAAAATGTCCAAACACACTGTTTCATTCTCTTTCAAAAACAAATAATTATTTTAAAAGTCCCAGGTGGGCAGCCCGGGTGCTCAGTGGTTTAGCGCCACCTTCAGTCCAGGGCATGATCCTGGAGACCCAGGATTGAGTTTCCCGTCAGGATCCCTGCATGGAGTCTGCTTCTCCCTCTGTCTCTGTCTCTTCTCTGTCTCTGTCTCTCTGTTTGTCTCTCATGAATAAATAAATAAAATATTAAAAAATAAAATAAAAGTCCCAAGGTAAGCATCCCTTTGCAGACCTGAAAGTGAGAAAATGAGAGGGGAGGAAGTCCAGCATCGGGACCACAATCTCTGGTTTGTCCCTGGGGCATCCAGCAGGAAAGAACAGACATGGGGTGCCCTGGTCACTAGGTGGCGCTGCAGGTCCATGCTAACCAAGGAAGAGCTTGGTTACAAAGCCAGTAAGCACAGGAAAAGTGTGCTATGTTCACACATGTCTTTAAACAGTTTTCAACTAGCCAACCACTTCCACTCTGAAGGAAACCACCTGCAACAGTTGTTTGGGATGGGGCAGGCCTGACCACTCCACCAGCTGCCTGGACAGGGGCTGGCACATCCAAACACCCTGGCTCCTCACAGGGCAGCAGGCTGGCAGCACCGGCAGGTAGGGCGGTGGGATGAGGAAAATTATCCATCAGTTACCTTAGCCTTGGGGGGGCCTCGTGGTCCTGCTCCCTCCCAGCTTGCCTCAACCTTCCAACCAGTGAGGATCTGGCCTCCAAAACCCGCTCCCCAAAAGGCAGCCTGGGCTCCCCAAGGTTCGGTGGGCACAGGAGAGCACCCCCCATTTGCCCACACACTCCAGCAGAGCCTAGGCCTCTAGGGCGGTCCTGGGACAGCCTCCAGGGCCTGACTCCAAACCAGCCCTCCCACTTCCGCCCAGACACTGCCCTGGTTCTGAGGTCATGAGCAGCCAGGGTGACTCAGGGTAATGCTTTCCCCTCCCTCCCCGACTAGGCAGGGCTTAATCAGTCTTGGGAAAGAAGGTGCCCTTCTCTGTCCGGCTCGTAATCCTCTCTCTGCCGAGGTGCACCACGAAACACAAGGCACCAGCGGAACAACATGTTCCTTGCACCACCTCCCCACAGGAGCAGCCCTGGCTGCAGGGAGGCAGCTCCCGGCCAGGAGACCCGGCTGCCACAAAGCTCAAATTGATGGGCCTCACCGATGGGGACCATGGTGGCAGCAGCTAGCCAGCCGGGGACCCCGAGGGCTGCCATCTCAGGGACATTCTACCAGGAAAAGCAGGAGCTGCCCATGAAGGCAGCCCCAGAAGCAGTGTGCCAGCCTCTCCCGGGCTCAAGAGCACCACTTCCTCTCTGTGGCTCCTGCCCACAGCAGGCGGGCAAGTACCACCTGCTCCTTTCACTCCAGCCTTCCCAGGCTCAGCTTGCCGCAGAAGGCAGGACTCCAGAGGAATGGGGCCATTTGGCTGCGTCTTAGAGACCGGTGTCTGTTCTGAACAGGCAGTACCCAGCTCTGATCAGACATGGTTCTCAGAGCCGGTATGCACAGAGAGTCCATTATGAGCGGTGGTCAAGTTCTTGAGCTGACCTACAAAACCCATTTATCCCGGGTCCTCCGGGCCTCCCCAGACACAAAACTCACCACACATGCATGGCCCTGCCCCTGGGGAGGGTCTTGGCCACAAGGATCACATTCCAGCCCCGGAAGCCACTTGGTGACCACTAAATGCTGCTGTGTTACGCTCTTCGATCCTCAACAGCCCTGTGAGGCAGAAGTGCTTCCAGGAGACCACAAACCAGCTCTGTCACCTAGGCAAGTTCCTCAACCCTCTGGGCCCCACTTCCCTCATCTGCAAAATGGGACAATAGTATCTCTACTCCTGGCGTTGTTCAGAATGTCAAAGGAGTCAATACCTGTACGCACAGGTAAAGCACCTGCGCCATGACAAGTATGCCAGCACCCCAATCCCTTCCGAGAGCTCCCAGAATGCCTCTCCATTCCCTCTGTCACCTCCCTGTCTGTCTCCCTGCAGGCTCCTGCTCAGTCTGCTCTATTGATTCTTACTTTGCCTTTGGACTCTTGCTGAAGACCCCAGGCCCAGTCTGTAGTCTGCTCAGTTCCACACACTGGCCAGAGATCACGGCCTCATAAACTCCGGTATGCACATGCGCAGCCGTGTCACACAGCCTTTCCCTCTCAGCTGATGGCAGCCACATCGGCTCAACTGCTCAGGCCAAAGCCTCCACATCACCTGGACCCACCCTGACCCCCACCAATCCCATGGATTCAATCAATCCACCATCTCTGCGTCTCTTCCTGAATGTCTGGTACGGTCTCCTGATGGTGGCCCTGCTCCTGCCCTGGCCTGTTTCGACACAGCAGTGTGACCTGCCCTTCTGCTCCCCTCCAGCTACAGAGGCCACTGGCTGCTCCTGAAACACCCAGCACACCCCATCTCAGGGCCCTGGCACAAACTTGGCTCGTCCAACAAACCTTCCATGCAGATGGGAACATTCCACATGGGTGCTGTCTGTCATGGCAGCCACGAGTACATGCCATCACTGAGTACCTAAAACATGGCTCATGCCATCGAGACACTGCACACTTGATTTTATTTCACGTTAACTCATTTATTTTATTATTATTATTTTTTTTAACATTAACTCATTTAAATGTAAGTTGCCTATGATTTATGGACACTGGCGGCTGGTGACACTCTATCTGGCTGGCTGGGGATGTTCTTCCCAAGTTCTACTTTGCTAACTTTGTGAATTCTTTTCTCAAATCTCAGATTCATGAAGCCCATTCCCTGCCCTCTGGCATCCTTCACCCCACACTGCTTCTTTATCTCCAGCATACTTTACTCTCTAATAAACCACATTCTTCCCTCCATGCACTGTTGGCCCACTTTCCCACTGGAATGTAAGCTCCCCAGGGACAAGCATCTCTCTGCCTAGAACAGAACCTAACATAACAGGTGCTCACATATTTGCTAGATGGATAAAGAACCATCATGGGGACTGCAGGTGCCAAGCCCTGTTCCATAGGCCTTACACGTACAAATTCCTTTTGTCTTACCAGTCCCACTTTACAGGTAGAGAACCCAGGAGCTGGGTGAGGCGGGGAAGAGGGGACCAGCTTAGACGTCACGCCTGCTCCCCTCTCCCACCGGGCAGGGTGGCGAGCAGTCCAGGGAACTGGGAACATCTGCAGTCTCCAGGTGGTCCCACAGGCAGCAGACACCAAACACTCTGGATGTGAGGTGGGTGTTTTGGGGGAGAGATTTCAGTTACTCTGACTTGTTAAATTACGTGAATGTGTTACTTTATTTTACCTTCATCAATTGCCGTTTTTATCCAACACTCACCAACAATGAAAAATGGTGTGACCAAAGTCCAGTCAGAAAAGGCACAAGGATTAACGGGCTGGCAAGAAGGCAAATAAAACCTGCTAGCAAAGATGAGAGATCCAGAAATACCTTGACCTGGAATTTAGTGAAATTAGAGCCTGAATGCTCACTTTGCCTCTCCTAATTAAGAAACATTCAATTCCCAATCACAGACTCTGACAGGTTAGCAGGGTCGCAGAGCTGTGGAGTCTTCTGTTTGTTAAATATCGGGATTCTTTTGCAGCTTCCAGTGACATGTGGCCTGCTGACCACGCACTTCCCACCACTTCCTCCAGAAAGGCCAGTGATGTGACAGCAAAGGCATAAGAGGCAGCAACGCGGAACAAGGCACTGGACAGAAAAGAACCAGTGAAAAGAGAGGCATGGATTCCCGGTGTTGCAGACATGCAGGCAAGAAGTCAAGCGTGGGTGCCACTGAAGTCAGAAAGGCCCAGCCCGTGCTGGGGGTTGGTGGAGGAGGCTGCCTCCTGTGGTCAAGACCCCTCCTCCAACCCACCCCAGCAGGACAGGTGCTCAAGCCAGAGAAATTAACACAGAGGACCCAATGCAGGCCACAGGGCAGAGGTGGGCAGGATAAGAGATGTCAGGACAAGTGAGGAAAAAAGAGCAGGCCTGCATCCTCACTCCTGCAAGCCCCAGGAAGACAGCAGCCAGGAATGTCAGGCCTATCTGGGCACCCCTGCATTTGGAGTGGGACAGAGGGTACCAAAGGGCTTGCAATGGGCACAGCAACTCTACCCATCAAGCGTCCTTAACTGGCTCATGGCATCTTGTATGACCTCTGGGCAAGCTGCAGAAGTCGCTGGGGAGGCCACAGCCAGAGACCAGCACACGTGATGACGCACACGGCTACAGGCTCTCAGACACTGCACAATAAAACTCACGTGAAGTTAACTTTGACTCAGATTTCCAAACCAGGGGATTCTAAAAATTCAGCATTACAGTTCTCAAAGCAAGTGTAACTAGAATGCACAGAACACAGCATAAACAACTCCCAAATATGGGGTTCTGTGAACACTCAGGCTGAGGACCCATGCTGCGAATCCAGGACGTGTGGATCCCACATGGCAGGAAAATACCTGCCCTGCCACGTGGAAGGCTGAGGCTGGCCCCCGGGGCTCTCACCCCTAGATGAGCAAGGCCTCAAGGAGCCGTAGTGTATGTATTATGCTTGGTGGGGGAGGCAGAGGGAGGGTAGACACAGCCTGCAGAGGAGCTCTGGAAAGCTCCAGGGTGTGAGCAGCAAAGCACTCTGCCAGCTCCAACTCAAATCTGGTCCATTTCCTGTCACATGTCCCCTCCTGAGGGGAGAGTAGAGGTCTGCAAAGGACACAGATGTCTCCATTTTGCACAGCTTGAGGGCCAAGGCCAAGCTCTGGAGTTAGACTGAGCTGGGTGAGCCTCAACTGCTCCTTCAGGCTCCCACTGCCCCATCTGTGAAATGGGAACCATGAAGGCCTGTCTAGGGGATTAAACTTGACAGCACCTGAAAGCCCCTGGCTCAGCACCTGGCCCTCAGCAAAGCCACAAAGTGCAGGCTTACCATGGTGGGGGCAGTGACACACTTCTCAGTGCCCCTGGCACAGCCCCCAGCCACCCACCCCTCAGCTCCAGCTAATGGATCTACACCCTGCCGCCACTCCCTCCCCAGCCTAAATCCCTGGTAGAGCTGAGCTCTGCTGTAGCCATACTTTCCGAGTAATTTTGGGAAACAGTGCAATTTTTCAAGACCAGATCTGTCAAGATTTTCAAACATGTCTTAAGTCAACAAAAGCTTCCCCCTGAAATGCTGGGTCCTCACGAGAAACCTCCTCACTCCATGGCTCAATGCAGTAGGAGTCTGTTTCATATCTGGGCTCTTGTGACAATGGCGTGGGTAGGTCCTGTCCTCCCTCTCTCAGATCAGCCTGCCATCCCACTCCAGGCCACCACCATTACCTCCCAACAGTGTGTAGCCCCCACTTCAGTGCTGCTCTCTCCCACCCCTCCATCCTGGCCCCTCCAGTGCAGGTGGGGTGCTGGGGGACAGCAAGGACGAGTGCTTTCCCAACTGGAAATGGGCCCACTCCCTCCTCCAACTAGAGTCCTGAAGCTCTTTCACCTCACCTGTGCTTTTGGACATGTGTTTGCAAGACCATGGGGCATGCTACCTACTTTCCCAGAAAGCCCTGGCCTTGAGTCTCCCTGCTCACTGACTTGTAGCTTTAAAAATGACAAAGTCAGACAGAAAGCCCCGAGTTCGGCTCCTGGCTCTCTCACCAGCTCTGCTACATGGGAATAACAGCTGCCACCTAGGGGGGTCATGAGGACTGGGCAAGACTGCACACACACAGCTGCATCTACTACTGCACTCATAGCTGCCACTATGATGAGGACATCCTTGCCTCCTGCCCTCCCAGGCTCCACCCACCGCTGCCCCCTTGCCAGCCCTGCCACCCCCTGACTCTCAGCCACTAGAGACCAGCCCACATCTTGCCCATCTCAACAGACAGGCAGTAGGTATGCAAGCATTTGCCAGAGGAGAGGCCGTGTGACCCACATCCCCCGCCACCTCTAAAGCCTCCAAGGGGCCCCAGAGGCCATAGAGGAGCTGCCCGGGCCCTCACCTGAGGTCCTTCAGCCGCTTGCAGTGCTTCAGCATGTCTGAGAGCGCAGACATGTAGACCACCTTCCCCATCATGCCCAGGTTGGCCAGTGAGAGAGACTGCAGCTGCTGGCACTGCAGGCCGATGCTGACCAGCCCAGAGCCCGTCAGGATGCTGGGCAGCTGGGCCAGCGTCAGGTGCCTCAGGAATGCCAGCTGGCCAATGGCAGCCACTTCCGAGTCTCCAACGTTCTGTGCCCGGCTGCAGGGCGGGAGGGAGTTGCGGATAGCAGGTTCGTTGCGCGGCATGGCAGAGGAGAAGTTGGACCCGATCAGCTCAAGGCGCTCCAGAAAGGGCACGTTCTTCAGCAGAGACCAGAACACGGAGGAAGGCTGAGGGCCTGCCTGCCCCGAGAAGGGGTTGGGGCAGGACTGCACGCCAATGCGCACCTTCTTGCCAAAGCCACGGGGCACAGCGTGCATGGCAGGCACACGGTCGGACCGTGGTGCTGAGTCGGCGACAGAGCAGACAGGCAGGGATAAGGAGCGCAGGTGGCGCAGCCGAGCCAGCAGCTGGCAGAGGTGGCGGCCTGGGCCCTCGGAGCTGTGGTGATGGGCAGCCGAGAGGTTGAGGTGCCGCAAGTTGCGACAGGACGCCACCAGGGTCTCCAGGATGCCGCTATCAATATCGTCCTCCGCCTTGCGGAGCAGGGAGTCCGGGGACAAGCAGTGGACGCAGCCACTGAGGTTCAGGCTCGCCAGGCTGCGGAGCTCCTTGGCTCCATCAATGACCCGCTGGATCAGGTGGCCACCGGACAGGGTGCAGCGGCTGAAGCTGAAATAAAATGGGTTGTTGAACTTCATGTGCTGGAGCAGGGATGAGCCGTTGAGCCAGGACTTGGGCAGCTGCAGGGCATCCAGGGCCACGTTGCGGGCCATGGAATCCAGGAGGTTCTTGGTGGCCCCGCTCTCAGCGAAGCTGCCAGGCACAGAGATGAGGAAGGCGTGAAGATTCTCAGGCGTGCGGTCACTGAGCACAGCCAGGTAGAGCCGCACCACCTCCTGATTGATGTAGCCAGGGGCCAGGCGCGCGTAGAAGACCCGCAGGTTCTGGTAGTGGGGCACATTGCTCTGGCCAACCATCAGCTGGCCTGAGAGGATGGCGCCCTCACGTGTGCGGTCGAGAATCTCGAAGTAGAGCAGCAGCTTCTCAAGGCTGGTGCAGCAGGGCACGACACCATAGGAGGGTGTGTACAGCGTCTGCTTCAGCTCCCGCACGCGGCTCAGTGTGGCCTTGCACTCACCACTCAGCTGGCCGGCATCGAAGCCAGGGCTCACGTCGATGGCCAAAGAGCGCAGGTGCTGCAAGGCTGAGAGCATCTTGGAGAGACGCAGGGAGGTCAGGTGGCAGCCAGAGAGGTTCACCTTCACCAGGCTGCGGCAACGGGCCACGTGCTCAATGGTGGCACCTGACAGCCAGTAGCAGCCGGCCATGTTGAGCTGCTGGATCTCCCGGCCGATCTCCTTCACCAGTTGCTTCACCTTGTCCTCACTTGCCTGTAGGACAGGGCCAGGGGAGGGAGGGGGCAGGTCAAGAAAGGAAAGGGACTGAAGGCACCCAGGTGACCCCTTCACCTCCCCTCAGGTCACACCCTCCCCCACGACAATCAGGGAGCCATGAGGGGCCCTGCAGGGGCTCTACTCCGGAGGTGAAGGGACCATTGAGGGGAGAGCTGGCACCTCCTTCCTGTCCCCACAAGCTTACCTACTGTAGGCCAACTATCAAGAGTCCCCGGCTAGGCGGGAACATAAAAATGGTGCAGCTGGTGTGGAAAAGCATGGTGGTTCCTCAAAAAGCTAAACACAGAGTGAACAGGTGACCTGGTAATTCCCCTCCCACACATGCACCCAAGGTAATGGAAAAAACAGGGACTCACTCCATGGGCCCCGATGTTCACAGCAGCACTAGCCACAGGAGATGGAAACAACCTAAGCTCCACCGACAGACAGATGGATGAACAAAATGTGGTCTGTACACACAATGAAAGATTGTGTAGCCACAGAAAGGAACGAAGCTCTGACACACGCCACAATGTGGGTGAAACCTGAAGACATCATACAATGTGAAAAGAAGCCAGTCCTAGAAGATCACATGTTGTGTGATTCCACTTACATCAATTATCCAGAATAGGCAAATTCAAAAGCAGAAAGCAGAATAAAGGTTACTAGGGGCTGGGGAAAAGGAGAATAGGAAGTCACTGCTTGACGGATCCAGAGCTTCTGTTCAGGGTGACAAAGAAGTTCTGGAAACACTGATAATGCTGGTACAATACCACAAATGTCCATACTGCTTAACATACAGCATCAAGCACTTAAATACGGTGAAGATGGTAAATGTTATGTTACATGGGGTTCTCTGAACTACACAACAGGGTTGTGCCTTGATCTGGCTGTTGCTCTCTCCTTTATATCATCTGTGTTTTCACATCATTAAATATTCCTCAAAAATCTGCCATGGGAGCAGCCCAGGTGCCTCTCTGTGACTCTCATGAATAAATAAATAAAATATTAAAAAAAAAAAGACCTCTATTGTTACCTTTAAGATATGTTGTTAGTTGACTTTCAACAAAAGTTGCGAGGCAATCATAAAAAAGAATGAAATCTTGCCATTTGCAACAAAATGGCTGAAGCTAGAGAACACAATGTTAAGTGAAAAAAGTCAGAAAGACAAATACCATATGATTTCAATCACGTGAATTTAAAATTTTTTTTTATTTATTTATGCTAGGCACACAGTGAGAGAGAGAGAGGCAGAGACACAGGCAGAGGGAGAAGCAGGCTCCATGCACCGGGAGCCCGATGTGGGATTCGATCCCGGGTCTCCAGGATCGCGCCCTGGGCCAAAGGCAGGCGCCAAACCGCTGCGCCACCCAGGGATCCCCCAGACTCTTAACTACAGAGAACAAAGTGATGATGACTAGATGGAGTTGGGGAGGGGAGAATGGGTGATGGGGATTAAGGTGATAAGTACCAGGTATTGTATGGAATCACTATATAATCAGGTATATAATCACCTGAAACTAACATAACTATATGTTAACTATACTGGAATTAAAATTAAAAAACAAGGGGATCCCTGGGTAGCTCAGCGGTTGAGCGCTAGCCTTTGGCCCAGGGCGTGATCCTGGAGACCCAGGACCGAGTCCTAGGATCACAGGATCGAGTCCCGGGAATCCCAGGATTGAGTCCCGTGTGGGGCTCCCTGCATGGAGCCTACTTCTCCCTCTGCCTGTGTCTCTGCCTCCCCTTCTCTGTCTCTCATGAATAAATAAAATCTTTTAAAAAAAATTTAAAAAACAAAACAAAAAATTTTTTCAAGGCAATCATTAAGGAAAGGACAACCTTGTCCATAAGTGATGTTGGAGCAACTGAACAACCATATGCAAAGAAAGGAACCCTAGATCCTTACCTCACACCACACTTACCATAAACGCTAAAGCTATAAAACTTCCATAAGAAAATGTAGCAAGGGCACCTGGGTGGCTCAGTGGTTGAGCATCTGCCTTTGGCTCAGGTCATGATCCCAGGGTCCTGGGATAGAGCCCCACATCAGTATCCCTACTCATCAGGGGCCCTTTCTCAGTCCTCTGCTGCTCCACCCCCTCCCCCATGCTCGTTATCTCTCTCAAATAAATAAATAAAATATTTTTTAAAAAAAGAAAAGGGATTCCTGGTGGCTCAGTGGTTGAGCATCTGCCTTTGGCTCAGGGCATGATCCCAGAGTCCCAGGATCAAGTCCTACATCAGGATCCTTGCATACAGCCTGCTTCTCCTCCCTCTGCCTGTGCTTCTGCCTCTCTCTCTCATGAATAAATAAGTAAAATCTTTATAAAAAAGCAAATGAAGAAAGAAAAAAAAGAAAAGGAAAAGATAGCAGAAAATCTTTATGGCCCCAGGTTTAACAAAATTTTCTTCAACAGATTACAAAAAACATGAACTTAAAAAAAAAAAATCAACAAGTTGAACTTCAACTTAAACACTTATTCTCTTCAAAGACACTGTTTAAAAAAATGGAAAGGCAAGCCACAAACTGAGAAAATACTCATGATACGGGTATCCAACAAAAGATCCAGAGTACATGAGAACCCCTAGAACTCCACAATAAAAAGCCCTACACAGTAGCTTCTGAAAAGAAAATGTATGAACAGGCCAGCCCTGGATGGAAATGGCATCACGGGCACCCCAGCACCCTCCCCCAGCACTCTGCCTAGGCCAGACAAATAACCAAGGCGACATCTGCTCTGTGCATCAGAAGAGTGGACGCTGGGCAGCCCGGGTGGCTCAGCGGTTTAGCGCCACCTTCATCCCAGGGCGTGATCCTGGAGACCCGGGATCGAGTCCCACATCAGGCTCCCTGGATGGAGCCTGCTTCTCCCTCTGCCTGTGTCTCTGCCTCTCTCTCTCCCCCTCTGTGTGTCTGTCATGAATAAATAAATAAAAAAAAAAATCTAAAAAAAAAAAAAAAAAAAGAAGAGTGGACGCTTCAAAGCCTGACCAGGAGGGTGTACAGCACCTGAAAACCCTCATGCAGCTGCTAGGGGGTAAGATGGTGCCTCTGGTACCGCAAAAAGTTCCAACAGCCACCGTGGAACCTGGAACCCACTCCTAGGCATCCACTGGAAAGTCTGGCTCCCTCCCCACACAGCACCCACTGAGCCATGCCCTCCTGCTGGGTGGCATTCTACCTGTACCTCTTGGCCTCTGTAGCTTTTGTCACTTCACGAATCTCGGAGGCTGAGCCTATCAGGACTCTGAGCACCTGCCCTCTTTATCACCAGCCACATGTGCACCTCTGCCAGGCAGTGCTAGTCCTCAGATGGGCATGGGAGCCGTCCCCAGCCCTGCCCGCACACCAGCACCACCACCACCCCTGCAACCCATGCCTCACCTCATAGTCCTTCTGCAACAGCACAGTGTGGGTGAGGCTCTTGTCCAGGCATAGCACCGCAAGCTTCCGGCAGGTGCGCCGGACGTTCAGAACCAGGTCTGTGCTGGGGACGTGGCTCAGGATATGCAGCAGGATCTCATCCGAAAAGCCGAGAAGGTGGGCGCCCACTGCCACAGCGGCTGCTGTAGGGGGCATGTCTCCATCGTTGGATGTGTCCTGAAAATAAGGGGAACACCAAATTCCCATGGGGTCCCTGAGGGTGGCCTCTTCAGCCAAAGACAGAGCCAAGAGCTGCCCTCGCCACAGTCTGGGAAAGAAGGTGCTTTTACCAAAAATCTTAACTGCAGTGCAAGAAGCCATGATATTCTTCAAAATCCGCTTTTAGATCTGCATATCAGGATCTCTCTTCAAAAGTAAGAAACTTCCATTCTTTTCCAAATTTAAGAGATTTTTTTTCCTACCTGGCATGCTTCAGACTCAACTTAGGACCACTGGCCAGGGCTTTCCACCTGTGAAAACTATTCTCCCACCATCCCAGTATCATGCTTAAAACACTTGGGAGAGGGATCCCTGGGTGGCACAGCGGTTTGGCGCCTGCCTTTGGCCCAGGGCGCGATCCTGGAGACCCGGGATCGAATCCCACGTCAGGCTCCCAGTGCATGGAGCCTGCTTCTCCCTCTGCCTGTGTCTCTGCCTCTCTCTCTCTCTCTCTGTGTGTGTGACTATCATAAAAAAAAAAAAAAAAAAAAAAAAAAAAAAAACACTTGGGAGAGAGAATTCCATCAAGAAACAGGAAAAACTGGGGGTGACAACAGTGTTTTGGCCTCTCAGGGTCGCTCTGATGGATATCAAGCCCTCAGACAGGGGCAGAGGGCAGCTCTTCCCAGTGCTGGCATTAGGGGCCAGAAAATCCAGAGAATGAAGCCACCAAGTCCTGATGAATAAGAAACTGTACCTACTGATGGCACTTTGACATCTTAAGATCAGTATTAGCTAACAGGAAGTGCACAAGTACCTCCACCTCATCACACTTTCTGGCTAGAGATTCATATTCCCCACAAGATGTCCACACATTTCCAGGACGCCTGGGTGGCTCAGTAGTTGAGCATCTGCCTTCGGCTCAGGGCGTTAACCCCAGAGTCTCGGGATTGAGTCCCACATTAGGCTCCCTGCATGGAGCCTGGTTCTCTTCCCTCTGTGTCTCTGCCTCTCTCTGTGTGGGTCTCTCATGAATAAATAAATAAAATCTTAAAAAAAAAAAAAAAAGAGAGAGAGATGACCACACATTTCGGTTTGTTTTGGTAGCCGTCTGCACAAGATTTTCTCCCCTCCTATGGGCCTTTTGCCGTTCCCAGGTTGCTGTATACAACCCAAAGGGAGAGGGAGCTCAACCCAGGCTCGTGTAACATGAAATCTCCAAGTCAAGGACAAAGGAACTGGAGGCTCTAATCCCCCAGAAGCGATCCACCTGCCCCTAAAAAAGTCCTCACTATGTGGGGAATGGTGTGCCTGACTGACCACCCCAGGAGAGAGCACCCAGGATTATTTCCACTGTCTTTTCCAGTGATTCTGTCTACAAGCTCTCCTCCTCCCTCAGACTGACTTTTCTTCTGTACATATTTGCATGGATGGAAGCACTGAAGCCTGGAAAGCCCTGCTGCTGCCATGGCAACCATGAAATCCGGGGAGGGAGAGCCTGTCTGCACACCCCACGCAGCCTCCAGGGATTTTCCGGGTACTCTGACTGCAACACCCTTCTACTCTGTCCTAACAGGTTTTATGGCCAGCCAAGACCTCGCTGGGCCTGGTAAAGGGTTTCCATAAATATTTCTCACCTGTTTAATAGCACTGACCCTTTCCATGTTCCCTTCTCCATCAGAGGCAGCAGCCAGAAGTGCCCTTCCTGCTCCCCTTTCCATCTGAGGTACCTTCAATCCTATCTCCCTATTCCTGTGGTTTGCGAGGGCACCCAAGGCCACAACACTCCCAAGGTCACAGTGCTCTGGGGCACCATATTTCAGGGTTAGTGTTCTCAACCATTAGTGATTTTCCTTAGCTCACTGCTTCCCAGAGCCAGTCAAAGGGATCACCCAGACACCTGTTAAAAGTAAGATTCCCGGACCCCACCCCAGACATAGGGACTCCCTCTGTAGGATGAGGCTCAAACCAGAGGCAATCCTTATCAGGCCAGGTTGGCTGTTGCGCTCCAAAGATAGAGGGCTTGAGGACAAGAGGGACTGCTTGAATCTGCCTGCTGAGCACCTTGAGGCAAACCCCTCCAGATCCCCAATCTGCATATTTATCAAAGTAAGAATACTTTCTCAGAGGAATGAAAACACAGGGCAAAACACTCTAAGAAGGTCCAGCATCATATAACATCCACATTATACTACTAATACTGAATTTCTCTTAAAACCACCCAGAAGTGGCGCAGCGGTTTAGCGCCTGCCTTTGGCCTAGGGCGTGATCCTGGAGACCCGGGATCGAATCCCACGTCGGGCTCCCGGTGCATGGAGCCTGCTTCTCCCTCTGCCTGTGTCTCTGCCTCTCTCTCTCTCTCTCACTGTGTACCTATCATAAATAAAAAAAAAAAAAAAAAAAAAAAAAAACCACCCAGAAGGGGACGCCTGGGTGGCTCAGTGGTTGAGTGCCTGCCTTTGGCTCAGGGCCTGATCCTGGAGTCCCGGGATCAAGTCCCACATCAGGCTCCCCACATGGGGCCTGCTTCTCCCTCTGCCTATGTCTCTGCTTCTCTCTGTGTCTCTCATGAATAAATAAATAAAATCTTTAATAAAAAAAAAAAAAAACACCCAGAAGTTACAGGGGTACCTAGCTAGCTCAGACAGTAGACTTACGTGACTCTTGACCTCAGGGTTGTGAGTTCAAGTCCCACATTGGGCATGGGGCTTATGTTAAAATAAGGAAAATTAAACAAAAAAAATTTAGGGACACCTGGGTTGCTCGGTGGTTGGGCATCTGCCTTTGGCTCAGGGTGTGACTCCAGAGTCCCAGGGTTGAGTTCCCCATCCGGCTCCTTGCATGGAGCCTGCTTCTCCCTCTGCTTATCTCTGCCTCTCTCTTTCTGTGTCTCTCAAGGATGAATAAATAAAATCTTTATAAAAAACCTACCTAGGGGGCAGCCCCGGTGGCGCAGCCGCCTGCAGCCTGGGGCGTGATCCTGGAGACCCTGGAGTCCCAAGTCAGGCTCTCTGCATGGAGCCTGCTTCTCCCTCTGCCTGTGTCTTTGCCTCTCATTCTCTCTCTGTGTCTCTATGAATAAATAAATAAAATCTTTAAAAAAAAAAAAAAACCTACCTAGGGCAGCCTGGGTGGCTCAGCGGTTTAGCCCCACTTTCAGCCCAGGGCATGATCCTGGAGACCCAGGATCGAGTCCCATGTCAGGATCCCTTCATGGAGCCTGCTTCTCCCTCTCCCTGTGTCTCTCATGAATAAATAAATAAAATCTTAAAAAAAAAAAAAAAAAACTACCTAAATGTTACATTAAGAAAAAAAAAAGGCAGGAACTGAGCTCCAGCCCCCTGTGTCTAGTCTCAGCACACCCCACAAGATGATTTTCCCCACATTCTGCCCTGGGGCCAGCACCCTGCAGGCACTTGGGAGCAGCTGCCTCCCACCTACCCATCCCCATCTCCAATGGCTCATCCTGGCAGGTGGCTACCGGATTTGCACTAGTCAAGTCTTCCCTGGAACCCAGGCTTTCTAAGCCAAGGTCCTGTGGTTTATAAGTACACATACATACATACACACACACACCGCTTTTCCCCAGGAAAGGCAGCAGCTCTGCAGAGGTCAACAGCAAACAAGGAATGCTGACTGCAAAGGAGTGAAACAAAAATGCGGCCCAGAGAATGCCCACCTCCACACACACCCATCTACACTGGCAGGAGCTTGCCTCTGTCTCTCAGCACCTCTTGTTCTCAGCCTCAGGGAAACTAAGGCAGAACCATTCTCCATCTCAAAAACGTTAGATAAGAGGTGCCTGGCTAACTCAGTCAGTAGAACACGTGACTCTCAATCTTGGGGTCATTAGTTCAAGCCCCACACTGGGCGTAGATCTCATTTATTTTTTTTTTTTTTTTTAAGATTCTATTTTTTTATTCATGAGAGACACAGAGAGAAAGAGAGGCAGAGACACAGGCAGAAGGAGAAGCAGGCTCCATGCAGAAAGCCCGATGCAGGACTCGATCCTGGGACTCCGGGATCATGTCCTGAGCCAAAGGCAGATGCTCAGCCGCTGAGCCACCCCGGCATCCCCTTAGAGCTCAAAAATTAAAAAAATAAATAAATAAATAAAATAAAAAATAAATTAGGGATCCCTGGGTGGCTCAGGGATATGGCTCAGCCGTATCAGTCTCCTCTGCCTGTGTCTCTGCCTCTCTCTCATTAATAAATAAATTTTTTAAATCTTAAAAAAAAAAATAGGTAAGTAGCCTGAGGTCAGACTCAGGCTGGGCCTGATCAGTTGAAACTGCCCTTCCCTCCACAAGAAAGGGGCTACTGGGGCTTCCTGACAGATCCAGAACAGGCACCCTGCGGAAAATCAATTCAGGCATGAAGGCAGACAGACGTATCTGAAAACCATACGGCGGGATCCCTGGGTGGTGCAGCGGTTTGGCGCCTGCCTTTGGCCCAGGGCGCGATCCTGGAGACCCGGGATGGAGTCCCACGTCAGGCTCCCTGCATGGGGCCTGCTTCTCCCTCTGCCTGTGTCTCTGCCTCTCTCTCTCTCTCTCTGTGTGACTATCATAAATAAAAAAATAAAATAAATAAAAAAATAAAAAAAACATACGGCTAGAACCAGATAATGACCACTTACAAGTGGTTTGAAGTGTAAGCTTTAGAGAGTTTTATGCACTTTGCAGAATGTAATATTTCACTTTTTTTTTTTAAGATTTATTTATCCATGAAAGACACAGAAAGAGGCAGAGACACAGCAGAGGGAGAAGCAGACTCCTCACAGGGAGCCTGATGTGGGACTCGATCCCTGAACTGGGATCACACCCTGAGCCAAAGGCAGATGCTCAACCACTAAGGCACCCAGGGGTCCCTCACTATTTTGTTTTAAGAACTGAAGCAACGAAAAGAAAGAAGAGAAAGAAGAGAAGAAGAGAAGAGAAGAGAAGAGAAGAGAAGAGAAGAGAAGAGAAGAGAAGAGAAGAGAGAAAAATTAAGTACTGAAACTTCAGTACTTGCCCAAAAAACATCCCTTCCCAGATGTTTACGAGTCAGGCATCCAAAGGAATCACAGCATTCACAAATCAACTGATGAGATGTCTGGAATGATCTAAATAAGCCAAAGAGAGAGGCAGAGATGAAACAAGACTGGTCATGTGTTAACTATGAAAACTGGGCAATGGGTAGGGGGGCTACGCCTGGCTGGCTCAGTCAGTGAATGATGTGACTCTACGTCGTTCGGGTTGTAGGTTCAAGACCCACGTTCGTTCGGCATGAAGCTTACTTAAAAACAAAACAAAACAGGGTGTTATTCTGTATGTTGGCAAATTGAACACCAATAAAAAATACATTTATTATTTAAAACAAAACAAAACAGAATAAACACTAAATGGAAAAAAAAAATGAGGGCAGCCCGGGTGGCCCAGTGGTTTAGCGCCGTCTGCAGCCTGGGGTGTGATCCTGGGGGGAGACCTGGGATCGAGTCCCACGTCGGGCTCCCTGCATGGAGCCTGCTTCTCTGCCTGTGTCTCTGCCTCTCTCTCTCTCTCTCTCTCTCTCTGTATCTCTCATGAATAAATAAATAAAATATTTCTTTTAAAAAAAAAAAAAGGAAAAAAAATGATCTTTTTATATAAGTGGGCAATTGGGCAGCCAGGGTGGCTCAGCAGTTTAGCGCCGCCTTCAGCCCAGGGCCTGATCCTGGAGATCTGGGATCCAGTCCCACATCGGGCTCCCGGCATGGAGCCTGCTTCTCCCTCTGCCTGTGTCTCTGTGTGTCTGCCTCTCTCTCTCTCTCTCTCTCATAAATAAATAAAATCTTTTAAAATAAATAAATAAATAAGTGGGCAGTGGGTACAACAGAAAGGCTCCTTACAGGGCACTTTGACGATACAAGATTGTTAGCTACGGTATATTTCACATTATAAAAACTTTGTTAAATCACAGAGTCAGTGTGAAGAGGTGCACAATTTTGTGGGTTTGCACTCTGCATTCTGTTCCACTTCTTAGGTTTTGGCTTCTCTAGTTGGCCATTTCTGGAATGTGCCCTGCCTCAGGCCTCCAGGCCTTTCAGAACTTTGGCTCAAGGGCTTAAACACAGTGAAGCCCTCCCAGCATCAGCCAGACAGGCTTAACTCACCTTCATCCAGCCCCTCTGCTGCAGGACCAAGGACCGTCCTACACTCCCACCTCATCAGATGAACTGTCACTGTCGTGGTTTGCCTGATTGCTTATCTCCTCACTAAGCCAAGGACAGCTGCTAAACAGGAATCACTTTTTAATTTCCAAGAGAAAGCAGCACTGAACCAGGTGAGTCAACAGATCACCACTTCACAATCATTTGAAGCATTACAAAAAAAGCAGACCCCCACTCCCAGAAACTCCGGGAGTAACCCTGAGTATCTACATTTTTTTTTTTTAAGATTTTATTTATTTATTCATGAGAGACACAGAGAGAGAGAGAGAGGCAGAGACACAGGCAGAGAAAGAAGCAAGCTCCATGCAGGGAGCCTGACATGGGACTCGATCCCGGGTCTCCAGGATCACACCCTGGGCTGAAAGAGGCACTAAACCTCTGAGCCACCCAGGATGCCCGAGTATCTACATTTTAAAGTCAGTAATGGAGATGCCTGGGTGGCTCAGTGGTTGAGAGTCTGCCTTTGGCTCAGGGCCTGATCCCGGGTTCCCAGGATCAAGTCCAGCATCAGGCTCTTTGCAATGGAGACTGCTTCTCCTCCCTCTGCCTGTGTCTCTGCCTCTTTCTGTGTCTGTCATGAATAAATACATAAAATCTTTAAAATAAATAAAGTCAGTAATGACTTTCAAAATCAAACCACCTCATTCTGGAATCCTATAGTGGAGACAGTTGCACAGCCTTGTGAATGTATTTTTTAAAACCACTTTGGGGTGACATATGGGTGGTTCAGTGATTGAGCATCTGCCTTTGGCTCAGGTCGTGATCCCAGGATCAAGTTCCACATCACGCTCCCCACAAGGAGCCTGCTTCTTCCTCTACCTATATCTGTGCCTGTCTCTCTGTGTCTCTCATAAATAAATATATAAAATCTTTTTTAAAAATAAAAAGTAAAAAATAAAAACACTTTGGGGCATCTAGTCCGTGGAGCATGCAACGCTTGATCTCAGGGTTGTGAGTTCAAGCCCCACGTTAGGCATAAAATTTACTTTAAACACACACTTTAGGGCAGCCCAGGTGGCTCAGCGGTTTAGCGCTGTCTTCAGCCCGGGGCATGATCCTGGAGACCTGGGATCGAGTCCCATGTCAGGCTCCCTGCTTGGAGCCTGCTTCTCCCTCTACCTGTGTCTCTGCCCCTCTTTCTCTCTCTCGTGTGTGTCTCTCATGAATAAATAAATTTTTAAAAAAATCTTTAAAAATAAAAAAATAAACACACACTTTAAAACTGAACTTTATGGGGGCAGCCCCGGTGGCGCAGCGGTTTGGCACCACCTGCAGCCCAGGGTGTGATCCTGGAGACCCGGGATCGAGTCCCACATCGGGCTCCGTGCATGGAGCCTGCTTCTCCCTCTGCCTGTGTGTCTCTGCCTCTCTCTCTCTCTCTCTCTCTGTGTGTCTCTCATGAATAAATAAATAAAATATTTTTTAAAAAACTGAACTTTATGGTGTGCAAACTATACACCAATAAATAGAAAACAGAACAATCCAGAAGGGTCCTTGATCTCCACATCCAGGGTAGAATGAGGTGCCCATGAAGGAACAAGAGGCCTCTAGCCAGGTCACTCACATATGCTTCAAGGAACAGAGAGCCTTTTGTACCAGGACCCCCTAAGAGCAAGGAACCAGTGCCCCAGCTCCTACAAGTACACACGATTACCTGGAATCTGCTAACACAGTCAGGCTGCCCCATAACTATTCCTTGAAGAGCCTCAGCTTTCCTACCCTTCAATCCTACCACCGTCTGCAGGTGTGTCCCACATCCTCCCTCTCAATCAAGGGGCCACTTCTAAGCCAAACTCACTTCAAATGAAGAGGAACTATCTGCAATCCTGGCCACATCCATTTCGAAGGAAACACTGGAACCTCTGATTCCCCTTCCCCATAGCACAGGTGAGCCCCTAAGACAGGAAATGCACTCCAGGGTCCAAGGCCCAGATGCTAAACACACACACAGGTGCACACAAGTACACAAAGATAGGCAGTAAGCAACAAATGCAAAGACACGGGTCAGAGTCCGGGCCCCCCATACCCTGGTCTGCAGATAAAATACCTTGCACCACATCACAGGGACTCGGACCCAGACTTGCAGAGCACCGAGGAAAGGAATTCCAGGGTAAACCAGAAGTTCCCCAGGTGAAATGGCTTTTCCTCCATTACCCTCCCCAGTCACACAACCAGAGGAAAGTGGGCTGAAACTGAGCATTCAGAGATAGAGGATGGGGTACTGAGTGGGCATGGAAGACGGAGGTCCCATAGGTCCAAGGGCTGAACCCAGGTACAGGGGGCGTGAGAAAGGGGCCTGAGAGGTCTACGGGAGACTGGAAACTCTGGGGGCGCAGAAGCGGGGGAAGAACCCTGGCGATCACGCCTGCGGGCTGGCAAAGGGACGGAAAACCCAAGGGGGGAGAGAACTTGAGCCTTCGCAACAGGATGAGGACCTAGGGGGCGGGGCGGGGCCAGGATAGGGATGCGAAGGACCCAGCGAGGCCGAGGCCAGGGTCGGAGCAGGAAGGACCAAACCTGGCCAACGCCAGGGTTGGAGTGGACAGGGCCAAGGGGGCTGCGGTGGGGGGTCGAGGTCAGGATGGGAAGCATAGAGCCAGGCTGCGGTCGGGACAGGAAGGATGGAGCGGGTTAGCGGGCCGGATGGAAAGGACGCAAAAGGGACCGGGGCGGGATGGGAAGGCCCGAGCGGAGCCAAAGCCGCGGGGCAGGAAGGAGAGCGGAGAGAGGCGCCGGCCGTACCTCCTCGGAGCTGGCCATGGTGAAAGCGGGCGGGGCCGCGGCTGCCAGAGCCGCAGCCCCAGGGCCTCCCCTGGCCCGCCAGGGATGCTCAAAGCCGGCGCGTCCGCGGCTCCACAGAGACCCCGGTAGGGGGCGGGGGCCTCGGCCTCCTGCCACTTCCGGCGCCTGCCGCTACGTACTTCCGCCCGCCAACCGGCGTGCCCCGGGGGGGCCGCCATGTTGGGTGCGGCGCTGTTCTCTGGGGCCCTGTTAGGGATGCGGGTTGAGCCCAGGAGCACTACGTCAGCCGCAGCGTCCTCTCGGGCCCGGGCTCTCCCTCGTCTGCTCTCTGCCTGCTACTTTCCAGCCACAATGTCCCCCTGCCGGCCCGGCACTCTCTTGCCTCCGGGCCTTGGCATTCGCGTCCCCATGCCTGCAAGTGTCTACTCGTGGGACCACCGTGCGGAAAACCACATCTCCTCCTCCCCTAAACTTGCGTCTTATCTTGTATTTCTCCCCATAGCTCTTTGCAGTATCTGACGTCCCGTGTCTTTTTGTTTCTTTCTTTTTTTATTTTTTTCGTTTGTTTTGTTGTCCTCTTGCTGCGCTCAGCCACGCACTAGTAAAAATCAGTGGGGAACACTTGGGTCAGAACCGGTGCCGAGTCCTGAGTGACCCTAGGCATGTAGATCTTTGCGCTGGGGGTGGGGGTGTTTCCCCACAGTTGTGGAGGCCAGAAGTAGGGAATGAAGATGTGACTGGGCCATGTTCCAATGGCTCTAAGGAAGAATCCCCTCTTGCTCTTCCGGGCTCTGGGTGGTGGTCAGCAATCCTTGGAGTCCCTTGGTTTGCAGCTGCATCACTCACAAGTTCTGCTCTCTCCCTAGAGGACCCACCCTCTTCATATGTGTGCCCGCGAACATGTGTGCACATAGCCTTTCTTTAAAAGACACCAGTCTTGGGCAGCCCCGGGTGGCTCAGGGTTGAGGGCCTCCTTCAGCCCGGGGTGTGATCCTGGAGACCCAGGATCGAGTCCCACTGTCAGGCTCCCTGCATGGAGCCTGCCCCCCCCCCCGCCCCCCGTCTCTCTTGAATAAATATTATAAATAAACAAACACACACCAGTCTTGGGGCACCTGGGTGGCTCAGTGGTTGAGCATCTGCCTTTGGCTCAGGTTGTGATTCTGGGGTCCTGGGTTGGAGTCCTGCATCAGGCTCCCCACAGGGAGCCTGTGTCTCCTGTGTGTCTCTCATGAATAAATAAAAATCTTTAAAAAGAAACAAAAGACACCAGTCTTGTTAAATTTAATACCCACCTTAATCTAAGATCTTAACTAGTGACATGCAAAGAGCTTGTTTCCAAATAAGGTCACATTCCAAGGTTCTGGGCAGACATAAATCTTTGGGGGACACTTATTCAACCTAGTACATCAGGTTTCATACGCTCTCCCTGGGCCTCATTTTCCTCCCACCTCATTGGGTTGAGCCTGTTAGTAGCAAGAGGCCTTTGATGAGCTCCTGTGGGTGGACCTTCCTGGGGGCAGGCACAGTCCTTGCCTCAAAGAGTTTATGGTTTAGTCAACAGTTAAATACAACTTGAAGCGTAATAAGCATGACTGTTAATGGAGGTACCATTGTTTACCATTGAAGCATTGACAATGGAGCCCAACTATGACAGAGGCAGGCATCTGGAATTTCACAGAGGCCCAGGTTTCTCCTCCAGTCCTCCTAACTCCTGACCCATTCCTTCTTTTCCCCTACAGTCTGTAATCAAGTATGTTTTTCACTATGGCAGAGGTGTTTTATTTTCTCTCCCTTGGGGAAGAGGCTGCTTTTGGGCAAACAGACTTGAGCGATCGATTGTAGAAAGGCCCCACAGCGTCCACTTAGCTGAACACAGGCCCATCAGGTGACGCAGCTCAAAATATCCGTAGGCACTAACTCACCAATGGGCTACTTACAACCCAGCACAGTTACCAATAAAGGGCAAATGCCATATGTTGCCATATGTAATTTTATTTATTCATTTATGAGAGACACAGAGATATCAGCAGAGGAAGAAGCAGGCTCCCTGTGCAGAGCCCCATGTGGGACTCAATTCCAGGGCCCCAGGACCACGACCTGAGCCAAAGGCAGATGCTCAATCACTGAGCCACCCAGGCACCCCACCCTCCCTCTTTATTTTTTGAGATTTTGTTTATTCATGAGAGACACACAGAGAGAGGGAGAACAGGCTCCCTGCAGGGAGCCCGACGTGGGAATTGATCCTGGGACTCTAAGATCACGCCCTGGGCCAAAGGCAGGCGCTAAACCACTGAGCCACCCAGGGATCCCCACCCTCCCTCTTTAAAAACAATCCTTACCCACTACCTCCTTGCTAAGAGCCTCTGCTTTGCTGTCCTGCCCGCTGCTCCCTTGCAGGTGTATTCAGAAAACTTATATAGGCTTTGTCCTGACCCAGGTGAATTCTTTCACAGCCTGTGCCATCAGGTCCCACCTGATCATCACCTCACATCCGGGGGCTCCCATCTGATTGGGAGAGATGCCCCAATTAGACATCACACCCCACTAGAACAGAGTTTGCGAATAACAGGCCCCCAATAAACCATTGTCAACTAAATGGCTGATTACATGAGATGATCCATGTTAGTGTCCCCAACGCAGAGGAGCGATTCAGGAACTGTAACTACTGGGAGTCCCACCCTTCCCAGGTGTTCCAGGTTTGAGGAGCATTTAGTTGGAAACCCCTGAGTGTGGGCCCCAGGCAACCAAGGTGGGGAGTCAGTTCCAAAACCTCATTGCTCTTACAGGTGTGTAGCTTCCAGGTTTGGGGAACACTTCCCCACAGCATTTTCAGTGGCTCCTGCTCTGACAGTGATCTCTGTTACCTCTCACTCCCTCCAGGTCATCTAGATATGGGGTCTGGAGGAAAGTGTTTTCCTAATATAAATGACAATGACCACTGTTACCACACCAGTGCTTATCACTCACACTTTCCATGTGGGACCTTATTGGAAATGTCACTGAATCCTGGGTAAACTCTATTATTACCTCATCTTGCAGAAGAGAATACAGGTCCGCGTGAGTAGCAAAATTAGGATTGGAGCCAACATTGTCTCTACTCCAGAACCAGAGGCTTGGGAGAAACAGAGCCTCCAGTTCCACCTCTGTAGGTATATTTCAGGGAGCAGAACCTCTGAGAACCAGAAGGCTCCAGCAAGGGGTGAATGGAGCCCGCTGAAGGTGGTCAAGGCAGGGAGAGGCCCTTGGATGAAGCCCATCAGGCGTGGGAAAGCCTCTTCACCTGCCCCAGGGGGCTTTCCTGTGCCAAAGTCCTCACCTTTGAGAGGTCCCACCAGAAGCTCGTCCTGATGCAGCCAGAATAACCTTTTATTTTATTTTAAAATATTTTATTTATTTGAGAAAGAAGGAGAGAGAGCAAGCTTGAGTGGGGGTGGGGGGAGTAGAGAGAGAAGCAGACTCTCCACTGAGCACAGAGCCCAGTGTGGGGCTCCATGCGGGGCTCAATACCAGGACTCCAAGATCATGACCTGAGCCAAAGTCAGATGCTTAACCGACTAAGCCACTCAGAAACCCCCAGAGTGACCTTTTAAAACTGTGCATGTAGAGGGGAAAAGTTACTTTCACAGAGGAAACCAGCACACAGATGTTTATAGCAGCTTTATTCATAATTTCCAAAACTTAGAAGCAACCGAGATAACCTTTGGTAAGTGACAGAGAAATTATAGTCCCATTCAGACACTGGAATATTTTCTCTTATATTTTTATTTATTTATTTTTTTTTTTTTTTTTTTTTTATTTATGAGAGACACGGAGAGAGAGAGAGGCAGAGACACAGGAGAAGGAGAAGTAGGCTCCATGCAGGGAGCCCAACATGGGACTCGATCCCAGGTCTCCAGGATCACGTCCTGGGCTGAAGGCGGCGCTAAACCACTGAGCCATCTGGGCTGCCCCTTCTTAGGTTTTTGTTGTGTGTGTGTGTGTGTGTGTGTTTTAAGATTTTACTCATTTATTCATGAGAGACACGGGGCGGGGAGGGGGGCAGAGACACAGGCAGAGGGAGAAGCAGGCTCCATGCAGGGAGCTCGACGTGGAACTCGATCCCGGGACTCCTGGATCATGCCCTGAGCTGAAGGCACATGCTAAACTGCTGAGTTACCCAGGCGTCCCTAGATTTTTTTTTTTTTTAGTAATCTCTATACCCAACATGGGGCTTGAACCCATGAGTGTGGGGTTCAAGAGTCACACAGTCTACCAACTGAGCCAGCCAGGTGCCCTGAGACAATGGAAAATTATTCAGCACTAAAAATAAATGCTCTATCGACCCATGAAAAGACATGGAGGAAACTTAAGTGCAATTTTACTAAGGGAAAGAAGCCACTCTGGAAAGGCTGCATATGGTATGATTTCAACCATATGACATTTTGGAAAAGGCAAAACTTTGGTAACTTGAAAATAATCAGCAATCTCCAGGGGTCAGGGGAAGGGAAAGATAATAGAGGATTTTTAGGCAGTGAAACTCAGCTGAGGTCTTGATCTCAAGCTTGGGTCATGAGTTCAAGCCCTGAATTGAGCTCCAGCCTGGAGCCTACTTAAAATAAAATAAAATAAAATAAAATAAAATAAAACAAAACAAAACAAAACAAAACAAAATAAAATAAAATAAAATAAAATAAAATAAAACAAAACAAAATAAATAAATAAATAAAATAATAAAATAAATAAATAAATAAATAAAATAAAAATAAATAAAATAAATAAATAAAATAATAAAATAATAAAATAAAAATAAAATAAATAAAATAAAATAATAAAATAAATAAAATAAAATAAAATAAAATAAAATAAAATATAAAATAGGGATCCCTGGGTGGCGCAGTGGTTTGGCGCCTGCCTTTGGCCCAGGGCGTGATCCTGGAGATCCGGGATTGAATCCCACGTCGGGCTCCCGGTGCATGGAGCCTGCTTCTCCCTCTGCCTGTGTCTCTGCCTCTCTCTCTCACTGTGTGCCTATCATAAATAAAATAAAATAAAATAATTAAAAAATAAATTAAATAAATAAATAAATAAATAAATAAATAAATAAATAAATAAATAAAAAGATGCCTGGGTGGCTCAGCGGTTTATCACCTGCCTTCCACCCAGGGCGTGATCCTGGGGTCTCAGGATCGAGTCCCTTTTCGAGCTCCCTGCGTGGAGCCTGCTTCTCTGTCTGCCTGGGTCTCTGCCTCTGTGTGTGTGTGTGTGTCTCACGAATAAATAAATAATATCTTTATTTTATTTTTTTAATAAATAATATCTTAAAAAAATTTTTTTAATAAAATAACCAAAAAACACCAAACCCATACAGTGTAGGCACCAAGAGTGACCCCTAACATAAACTATGGATTCTGAAAAAAAAAAAAAAAAAAAACTATGGATTCTGGATGATAATGACGTGTTGGTATAGGTTCATCAGTGGTAACAAATGCATCACTCTGGTGGGGGATGTTGACGCTGAGGGCAGCTGTGCCTGTGTGGGAGCAGGGGATATATGGGAAATCTCTGTACTTTCAATTTTTATGTGAACCTAAAACTGCTCTATAAAGTCAAGACAGGGATCCCTGGGTGGCACAGCGGTTTAGCGCCTGCCTTTGGCCCAGGGCGTGATCCTGGAGACCCGGGATCGAATCCCACATCGGGCTCCCGGTGCATGGAGCCTGCTTCTCCCTCTGCCTATGTCTCTGCCTCTCTCTCTCTCTCTCTCTCTCTCTGTGACTATCATAAATAAATAAAAATTAAAAAAAAATTAAAAAAAAATAAATAAAGTCAAGACAAATAAATTAATTAATTAATAAATTAATTAATTAGATATAAATATAAATAAATAAATAAATAAAAAGTCAAGACTAGGGGCACCTGGATGGCTCAGTGGTTGAGCATCTGCTTTCGGCTCAGGGCGTGATCCTGGTTCTCGGGATCAAGTTCCGCATCAGGCTCCCTGAAAGGAACCTGCTTCTCCCTCTGTATGTGTCTCTGCCTCTGTGTGTCTCTAATGAATAAATAAAATCTTTTTATTTTTATTATTTTTTTAATAAATTTTTATTTATGAGAGAGAGAGAGAGAGAGAGAGAGGCAGAGACACAGGCAGAGGGAGAAGCAGGCTCCATGCACCGGGAGCCCAACGTGGGATTCGATCCTGGGTCTTCAGGATCGTGCCCTGGGCCAAAGGCAGGCGCCAAACCGCTGCGCCACCCAGGGATCCCCAAATAAAATCTTTTTTAAAAAACTAAAGACTATTAATATTTTTGTATTGAGTATCGCTGACACAGTTACATTAGTCTCAGGTGTAAAAAATCCCTTCATTAAAAAAAAAATATTTTGAGTTCAGGAGTCACACACTCTACCCACTGAGCCAGCCAAAACACTCCTGAATTCTTAGTTTTAATTAATTTAAATTAAATTTAAATGGTCATATATGGTCATATATAGCTAGTGGCCCCTATGGGACAGGACTATGAGCTCTATGAGGGAAGAGGCGATGTCCCCTAGCATTGTATGGCTGCTCAAATAGAAGTTGAGGGGCACCTAGGTCAATGAAGCGTCTGCCTTCAGCCCAGGTCATGATCCCCGAGTCCCAGGATCGAGCCCTACATCAGGCTCCCTGCTCAGTGGGGAGTCTGTTTCTCCCTCTCCCTCTCTCAATGCCTGTGCCTGTGCTCCCTCTCTCTTTAAAGATTTATTTATTTATTCATGAGAGACACAGAAAGAGAGAGAGAGAGAGAGAGAGAGAGACATAGGCAGAGGGAGAAGCAGGCTCCCCGCAGAGAGCCCAATGTGGGACCCAATCCCGGATTCCGGGATCACGCCCTGAGCTGAAGGCAGATGCTCAACTGCTGAGCCACCCAGGCGTCTCTCTCTCTCTTAAATAAATAAAATCTCTTTTAAAAAAATTGAATAATGAATGACTGCATGAGCAAGCATGAACCACTTGGCAGGGGTCTCCGGATGGTTCCAGCCTCTGTGTCCCTTGGGTGATTCCAGGCCAGAGCAGGTGTTCAAATCCTGCCACTGCCACCTCAGAGCTGCGTTACCCTCCAAGCCTGTGTCCCCACAAGGAAGGTGACTGCCCTGGGACCTGAACCTCTGTGTGTCCACACCACCAGGATCCAGGAAGAAATGTCAGGATGAAAGGGAGGAACTGAGCCCCCGTGCCTACCAGGATTCCCCAGGGGAATCAATCTATCTATCTATCTATCTATCTATCTATCTATCTATCTATCTATCTATCTGAGGAGGGCTGCTTTGCAGAAGAGGGCCATTCCTGAGAGATGGATCTGGGCGTATTAGAAAGGTGAGCCTGAGTGTCAGGGCCGCCTCATGGGGGAGCCAGCCACCTGAGAAAGCTGGGAGCTTCCCGTCCCAGGGTAGAGCAAGCCAAGAGGAAGGGGGAGGTGTCAGAGTAGAGAAGGATCAGGTGGGGGCGAGCCTTGAGGTGTCTGGCCGCTGATCCACCAGGCTACACAGGTGTTAGGTTCCAGCTTTCTCACATGAGGCAGTGACCTGGGGCCAGCCATCACTGTCCTCTTGGCTGTGGCTTCGTATCCAGTGCACAGTAGACAAGAAGTAGTAGCATCCTCTCACTTGGCCTTTTCTGGGGTCAGGCTTCCTGGTGTTGGGCCTTTGCTCCAAGCCAGGCAGCAAATGGCCAGCTTTGAGAGAAGGGCCCAAAGGACTCTCAAGGTCAAGCATGTGTGATTCAGCTGCACTTCCAGAGCCTTACAAGCAAAGAGATTGGTGGGGCACCTGCTCACAACCCACTCTAGGTGGATGTTCCCATTTCCCAGACAGGTACATAGATGGTGATATGACTCCTCAAGACCACTTAGATAAGACATAGGGCCCCATGGGCAGCCTGGGTGGCTCAGCGGTTTAAGCGCCTGCCTTCGGCCCAGGGTGTGATCCTGGTGTTCCGGGATCGAGTCCCACATCAGGCTCCCTGCATGGAGCCTGCTTCTCCCTCTGCCTGTGTCTCTGCCTCTCTCTCTCTCTCTCTCTCTCTCTCTCATGAATAAGTAAATAAATAAATAAAATATTAAAAAAAAAAAAAAAAGACATAGGGCCCCAGCCACCGTGCTGTTCTGTTTCAGTGTTGTCTCCATTCCCCTGGCCTCTGTTCCTGATCATTCCACGCCTCTGTCTGCTACATGCAAGCCTACACCTCCACCTGCCCAACAAGCCCACACCTCCACCTGCTCAGCTGACTCTGCCTCCGGCAGCTCAGGAACCCTCTTCCCAAAAAGCCTTTTGGGGAAGCCTCTTACCCCAGAGTGACACCTCCCCACTCCCCAGTCAGCTGTCTTTATGGTCCTTTTTCTTTTCTTTTTTTAAATATATTTTTTAAGATCTTTATTTATTTATTCATGAGAGGCACGGAGCCCGACGGGGGACTCGATTCCGGGTCTCCAGAATCAGGCCCTGGGCTGAAGGCAGTTGCTCAACCACTGAGCCACCCAGGTGCCCCTGTTTTTCTTTTTGCTCAAAAGAGACGAAATGATGAGTGCTTTTTTTCCTCCTTCTTTAATCTGCATTTCTTAGTGGTTGTTGGGGTTTTTTTTCTAGTTTTATGGAGATGCAATTTGCTAGGTTTTGACAGGTGTGTGCACCGTGACACCTGACTCTTAACCCCCACCCTGGACCAGCATAGTGAGCACCTAAATCACCCTGTGGTCCTGCATCCTTACTCACTTGCAGCCTCTGTTCTCCCTCCTCATCACAACTAGGCACTGTACCTTCATTTGTTGGCCTAATATTATATTTCCCCTTTACGCTGTGTGCCTCATGTGGGCAGGGAGCACATCTGGTTTCTTCTCCACTGCGCCCCCGGTCCCTGGCACAATGCCTGGTACAAATAATGGTTGGAGAGAGGAAGGAAGGAGGAAGGGTAGAAAGGAACAAGGAAGGAAAGGCAGGCCCAGCATACACTGGGCCCTTAAAAGGGATCCCTGGGTGGCACAGCAGTTTGGCGCCTGCCTTTGGCCCAGGGCGCGATTCTGGAGACCCGGGATCGAATCCCACATCGGGCTCCCGGTGCATGGAGCCTGCTTCTCCCTCTGCCTGTGTCTCTGCCTCTCTCTCTATCATAAATAAATAAAAATTTAAAAAAAAAATGCTTGTCGAGGGATCCCTGGGTGGCGCAGCGGTTTGGCGCCTGCCTTTGGCCCAGGGCGTGATCCTGGAGACCCAGGATCGAATCCCACATCGGGCTCCCGGTGCATGGAGCCTGCTTCTCCCTCTGCCTGTCTCTGCCTCTCTCTCCTTCTCTCTCTGTGACTATCATAAATAAATAAAAATTAAAAAAAAAAAAAAAAAAAAATGCTTGTCGAGTGAATATGTGGCCCCTGGTGGAAACTTGCAGCACAGAGCCCAGGGCTTTCATCACCTCTGAGTAGGATCACAAGAGCTGGAACTGGCGGGCGGGCAGGCGGCGGGGGGGGGGGGGGGGGGGGGGGGGGGGGGCGGGGGCGCGCGACACAGGACTCCTGGCATCCTGGGCATGCTGCTGTATCACTTCCTCTGGGCCAGCTGTGTGCACATCAGAGAGGTAGCCTAGGATCAAAGGAATGGGACTGCTTCTGGAGCCCACTCCACACACCCACTGTGGTGTTTTATGTACTGAACTAGGAAAACCTGCCAAGGTGAGCTCAGGGGATCATCACAAGTCTTGTTGGGTTTTGGAAGCCATCAGGTCTTAGATTTTGTGCCCACTGACCCGTCACCTTGCTGAGTAGAATTACTTGGGTCCCTCCAAACTTGCTACAACACCAAGAGATTCCAAGGCACGCCCGGCCCTTAGGAGGGTCTTTGCTCTTCTGTAAGGTGGGAGGCAGTGGGCCACCATATTCCCAGGGTCCACAGTGCCCCAAAGGTGCAGCCCAGGGCTGGAGGGAGCCCCAGGCCCATGGAGGGAGGGGCAAGGCCCCTCAAGATCTCAAATCTAGATTGGCTGGATTCTGGGCCTCCTACTCCCTCTGGAGAAAGGAGGGCAAGGGGCACCCTGCATGGAGGTCGTCCACTTTGCCACAGCTTCTAGCTGACCTTAAGGCAGGCCAGTCTTGGAGCACTGCATTAAAGTCAGAAAACACTTTCAGCGCCAGTCAGACCCTGCCCCCCAGGAGCGGCCTGCACTGGAAACCCAGGCTGAATGCACAATAAGGGACGCATCCCAAGGCAGAATCCAGACCCCGGGGAAGGACTTGCCCAGAGCCAATTAGAGCACTCTGCAACCGGACATGCCTTCACACCCGGGCACCGGACGGGCCCCGGACGCCACCAGGATGCTGCCCTGCAGAGTCCCAGCTCAAGTGCTTTCTTTGGCTACTAGGGAAGGATCATCCCAGGAGAGCTGGCAGAAAAGGTGGAAGCCCACCCAGAGAGTCTTGTGGCCAATCAGGAAGGACAACAGACAGCTAAGACAAAGGTACATGGTCTAGGAGCCCCCACCCCAAAAGGACACCAAACTCAGACGTCCCAATACCAGGAGGTCGGCACCTGGAATACCGACCCTCCCCCTTTTTAGTATAGGCTGCCCACTTTCCTGAAGCATCTGGGCCCCAGAACTTTGAGAAATAGGGGTATACAGTTATCAAGTCTAGGCCAGTACCCATAATTCCCCTCAATCCACCTCTCACCCTAGGACTCTTAAAATGTCAAGGTTAGATGCCCCTGATCCCCCTTCCAAGATAGGGACAGCTTGGTCCCCCTGCTGCCCCACCCTTCTCCCCAACACCCAAGAAGCCACATCTCCTTTCTTTAAGGTGTGCACTTTATTGAACTGGTCTCAAGTCAGTGTACAGGTAAGCCCTGGATGCCTCCATGCCTCAGCCCCACTCCCAGGGAGACCAAAAGCCTTCATAAATCTTCAATTGGGGGACAAAAAACAAGGGCCGTGATGGCAGACCATTCAAAATAAAACAAAAAGAACAAGTATTAAGGCGAAGATTAAAAAAAATTTGGACTACATAATTTACACAAAAGCAATTCTCTTTCCCTCCCCTGTGTGGACTCGGGCGAGGACAGGCCCTTCTCTGCAGGGAGAAACGGGGTGGCTTTTGGGAAGGCAAAGGACTTCCTGTAACAATGCATCTCACGATATTTGGAATGACTATTAAAAAAAAAAAAAAGAACAATGTACAATCAAAGTCCTCGGCCACATTGTAGAACTTTGGGGATGCTCGCTCCAACCCACTGCTGTCACCTTCTCCGTTCCAGTTTTTAAATCCTGAGTCAAGCGCCAAAAAAACAAAACAAAACCGAAAAAAAAAAATAAAAAAAAATAAAAAAAATTAAAAATTCAAAAACAAAAATTAAAAAAAAAAAAAAACAAATAAAGCCATGCCAATCTCATCTCGGTTTCTGCGCAAGTTAGGTTTTGTCAAGAAAGGGTGTAACGCAACTAAAGTAACAGTCCGCCTAGAAGCATTTGCGGTGGACGATGGAGGGGCCGGACTCGTCGTACTCCTGCTTGCTGATCCACATTTGCTGGAAGGTGGACAGTGAGGCCAGGATGGAGCCCCCAATCCACACAGAGTACTTGCGCTCAGGGGGTGCGATGATCTGGGGGAAGAAGAGTAGAGTGAGCATGAGATCCAGCCCTGGAAGGCAGAGGAGCAAGCCCACGGGAGCCACCCCCACGTGCCCAGGCCAGCTAAGTCCCCAACCTTGATCTTCATTGTGCTGGGTGCCAGGGCAGTGATCTCCTTCTGCATCCTGTCAGCGATGCCAGGGTACATGGTGGTTCCACCAGACAGCACTGTGTTGGCATAGAGGTCCTTGCGGATGTCAACGTCACACTTCATGATGGAGTTGAAGGTAGTTTCATGGATGCCGCAGGATTCCATGCCTGGGAGGAAACAGAAGCTGGACTTAGCTTCAGGGGGTGGCCACGAGGGGGACTCTGCGGTGGGGGGGGGGAGGGAGGCTGGTCACTTACCCAGGAAGGAAGGCTGGAAGAGAGCCTCTGGGCAGCGGAACCGCTCGTTGCCAATAGTGATGACCTGCCCGTCGGGCAGCTCATAGCTCTTCTCCAGGGAGGAGCTGGAGGCCGCGGTGGCCATCTCCTGCTCGAAGTCCAGGGCCACATAACACAGCTTCTCCTTGATGTCACGCACGATTTCCCGCTCGGCGGTGGTGGTGAAGCTGTAGCCACGCTCCGTGAGGATCTTCATGAGGTAGTCGGTCAGGTCCCGGCCAGCCAGGTCCAGACGCAAGATGGCATGGGGGAGGGCGTACCCCTCATAGATGGGCACCGTGTGGGTGACCCCGTCACCGGAGTCCATCACGATGCCAGTGGTGCGGCCAGAGGCGTACAGGGACAGCACAGCCTGGATGGCCACGTACATGGCTGGGGTGTTGAAAGTCTCGAACATGATCTGTAGGAGGAGAGGGGCCAAGTCACGCTCCGGAAACCACCACCAGAAGTGGCCAGGCCAGACCGGGAACATGCAGAGAAAAGTGCAAGGAACACAGCTACATGTGCTGGGGATCCTGGGATGGGGATTCACTTCAGACCTACTGTGCACCTACTGAATACACACTCCAAGGCCACTTGACACAAGCCTCATTGGCTTTGTCACACGAGCCAGTGTTAGTACCTACACTCACAGCATCTTATAACCTCAAACACCTAATCAGAAAGGCAAACACCAGAAAAGATGCCATCTGGGAATAAGCAAATAGAACCTGCAGAGTTTCCAAAGAAGACTCAGTTCAAAGAAGAAAATCCTAGGAGAATGGCAGAAGAAAGAACAAGTGAGAAAGGGCGTGGCACGGAAAAGCAAGAAAGGATGGGGTGGCCGCCCACAAAAGGCCAGCGGGCCACTGACCTGGGTCATCTTCTCACGGTTGGCCTTGGGGTTCAGGGGGGCCTCGGTCAGCAGCACCGGGTGCTCCTCGGGGGCCACGCGCAGCTCGTTGTAGAAGGTGTGGTGCCAGATCTTCTCCATGTCGTCCCAGTTGGTGACGATGCCGTGCTCAATGGGGTACTTCAGGGTCAGGATGCCCCTCTTGCTCTGGGCCTCATCGCCCACGTAGGAGTCCTTCTGGCCCATGCCCACCATCACGCCCTGCGGAAGGAGGGGCGAGGCGCCCTGAGCGCGGGCCCGGGGCCCCAGAGAGCCACCCCGAAAGCCGAAGACCAGGCCCTCCCCCTCCCCCTCCCCCCAGGTCACACGCGAGGCCGGCGCCCTACCTGGTGCCGGGGGCGCCCCACGATGGAGGGGAAGACGGCCCGGGGGGCGTCGTCGCCTGCGAAGCCGGCCTTGCACATGCCGGAGCCGTTGTCGACCACAAGCGCAGCGATATCGTCATCCATGGCGAACTGCGGGGACCGCGGGGCCTGAGCCGGGGGTCGGGTGGGGCCGCCCCCGCCCAGCCCACTTCCGGCGCGCCGCAGCCTCGAGCCGCCAGGGGGCGCCGGCGCGCGCCCACATTGGGGACAAAGGCGGCCGGGCCGGCAGCGTTATTACCATAAAAGGCAAACGCTGGTTAGAGGCGGCCCCGCGGCGCGCGGCAGGAAGCCAGGCCCCCGCCCCCTCCCCACCCGGGGCTGGCTCCGCCCCCGCCCCGTTCAAAAACGCGCCGGCCGGGATGGCGCGAGGCGGACACGCCTGCGGGAGCCGGCGGCGCGGGGAGGAAGTGCGCGCAGGCGCCCTCGCGCCGCGGCGACCCCACCCCTTCCGGCCGGCCGCGGCCTGGGGCCCAAGCGCGCACGCGCATGCGCAGCCGCGCGCCCAGCCCCCACCCGCCTGGCGGGGCAGCCGCCGCGCCCTCCCACCCACCCGGCCGCCCGCCGCTGCGCCGGGCAGCCCGAGCGAGCGGACGAACCGAACCGGGCGGCCCGCTGGGATAGAGAGCCGCGGCCGCCTAGGCCGGGGTAGCAGCACACCGGGGGCGCGCGGTGCGAGCGCAGTCCCGGCCCGAGCGAGGGGCGCGCGGCCCCTCTGTCCGCCCGGCGGCTCTGTCCGTGCGCGGGGCCGGAGGCCGAGGGGCCCGCCCGGAGGCGGCGGAGGCGGAGGCGGCGCGGGGCCGCAGCGCCGGGCCGGCCCGGGGCCTTACCTGGGGGTGGTGTAAACCGGCGGCGGCGGCGGCGGAGCGGCGAGGGCGAGGGGCCTGTGCTCGCGGGGTGGACGCGGTCTCGGCGGTGGCTGCGCGTCGCGCCGCCGGGTTTTATAGGGCGCCGCTGCGGCCGCTCGAGCCATAAAAGGCAACTTTCGGAACGGCGCGCGCTGATTGGCCCCACGCCGCTCACTCACCGGCCTCGCAGCACAGTGCAGCATTTTTTTACCCCCTCTCCCCTCCTTTTGCAAAAAAAAAAAAAAGAGAGAGAGAGAGAAAGAGAGAACGAGCCGGGCTGGGAGAGAGCGAGAGCGAGATTGAGGAAGAGGAGGAGGGAGAGAGTTTTGGCGTCGGCCGCCCTTGGGTGCTGGGCCCCTGCACGCCGCCCTGCCGGGCAGTCACCGCTCCGGCCCCCAGTGTTCTCCACCCTGGGACCCTCCGGGTGGAGACATCACAGAAGCAGGGAGCACCCCACTGGGCAAGGGTCAGCATGGGTGCTGGGGTCCCTGGTTGCTGTGGGTGCTTAAGGAACAGTTGCAGGGGGAGGATTGTTCAACCTCAACTCAACGGCCTGGAAAGCCTGGATTGGGGCGGGGGTCTCTGCCTGGAGGTGCTCAGCTTGTTAAGTGAGGGGCACTACTACTCAGGGACCTGGCGCAGAGTGGTATGGTGTGTGGGGAGTCAGGGAGCGTGTGGCCACTTAACAGGGGCCTCAGGCCCCAGAGACAGGACAGGCATCAGGAGCAAGTGGCTGGAAGTTCCCTGTGAAGAGAGCTCCAAGCTTCCCCTGCAGCAGGCCTGGAGGTGGGCTCTGTAGAGCAGAGAAACTGTTCCCATGGAGCCAGACTGCTTCCAAGAGCTGCCTGGTCACACCCAGCCAAGCCAGACCTGGGCCGTTAGCCCACGACCCAGGCAGCTGCTGGGCAAAGGCAGGCAGGGCTGCTCAGCAGCCTGGGGCCCACCATCCATCCTCTGTCATGTGTAGCCACAGCGGAACTGCTGTCCTAAACCATCTGGAGCCTGCCAAGGATCCTTAATGCCCCAGGGATGGGTTAAGCTGGGGGGGGGGGCGGGCAGGATGGCAGGGACAGGAGCTGAAGACCAGCTGCCCTCAGCGAAGACCCTCTCCTTGTCACCCTTTCCTGCCTGGGTTCCTCCACCAAACACTGGGCAAGATCTGGGTGCCCAGGAGTGTTCTGGGTGGCTCCCTGCTCTGAGAGCTGCCAGTCTGGCAGGCAGAGCCTGTACCCAGATGGTGGTCAACAATGATCCTTGAGTGGCAGACAAAAGCCCAGGGGCTGTGGGACCACAGAGGGCCATCAGCCTAGAGGACTGCTCTACAGAGCCTTCTTGGAGGTGGTGACAGGAAGTTGAATTTTCACACAGCAGGAAGGGTGGTCTAGGTAGGGACACTGGCCTGTAGCCACTGGTCTGTCTAGGCACCCCAAGCCTGCCCAGGGCTTTGCTGCACATAGTAGGTGCTTCTGCGTTGGGCATTGAAACCAGTGAACCATTAGTCTATATATGGATGTGCAGTCCTTGGCCAGAGAAGCAGTGGCCTGGTCCTGCCTACCACAGGTGGCTGGCCGAAAGGCACTTTGCAGTTACAGGGGCCACATCTAGTGGGAAGGGTAACCATCACCCAGCGCACAGCAGAATCCTCAGGCTCAGAGCCACATGCCAGCATCCCCAGAGAACTGCCAGGAGCCTCGCTGCAGCTCTCCAATCACCGCTCCGGGCTTGGGGGAATGTTCCCAGCCTGTCCACTCCCTGCCTCCCAGGGACTGCTCTGTCCCTGGCCTTATAGCTCTCAGTCATGGGCATCAGGCCAGCCAGCTGCCCTGGGGCCTGTCAACCCTGCGATTCAGGGGCTGGGGAGCAACTCTCTTTTTTGCCTGTCAGTAAGGGCTGCTCGTGGCCATTGGCTGATCCTGCAGGGGGGCTGAGCAGGCTGGGACTAGGGCTGCAGGGCCACGGACAGACGGACAGACGGACAGACGGAAGGCTCTAGGGCGGTTCTAGGCAGCTGTGTGGGGCGGAGAGCAGGCCTGCTCCCCAAGCAGGAAGCAGGACCTGTGTAGCCACCTCGCTTGTTCTCCACCGGGGTGGGCCAAGGGCCCGCACCACCCCAACCTCACCTCAGACTGCAACACTCCCGGCACTAAGTCTGCAGCCATGAACTCCTGCTCCTGGTGCTCTCCTGGCATCCTTCACAGCCCATCACAAAAGGCCCTTTTGGTGGGGTGAGCCCTTTGGCATCTGCAGCCCATACTGCCCTTGCACTCAAGACACTGCACCGGGCTGGCATTTGCAGCTCGGCCTCCCCCACCAGACCTTGAGCCCTGGCTTCCACCTCTCCCACTGCACCCTCCCCAGGGCTCAGTGCTGGTGAATGAACAAGTGACTTGGTCACCAAGTGATCTTGGGTATCCTCACCCCTCCAAAAGGACTTTGGAAGAAGGAGGGCTTCGGGGGAGCAGTGGGGGGGAGGGGGCTGGGCCGCAAGCCTAGGGGGAGGGGAGGAGAAAAAGAGGAAGTGGAGCCTGCCAGAGGAAGGGGGAGGAGACATGCGGGAGAGGAAGTGAACAGGTTCTTTGCTTGGGAACTTTGCCCTTGCAGGGAGTTTTCAGAACTGTCACTGGGGCAGGCTCAGGCCCCAGACCCTTAGCCTGGCTCAGCCAATGGGGACTTTACCTGCTCTTGGGTGCTTTTTTTTTTCTCTTGTGGTCCCCCCCTAACCCGCAAGGCGTTCTAAGCAGGGGACATTTACAGCCCTCCCAAAGGACCACTCCCTGCCCCTCTCTAGAGACATAGCTGCCCAGCTACCTGGCCCTGGGTGCTTGAGCCCCACTGCTGCCCTACCAGGTGAGGACCCTGAGCTCCACTTCTTGGAAGGAACCGATGCGTGATGGAGGAGGGATGTGTGGCTTATGGACTGTTGGCTGGGGGAGGGGGTGGAGATGCTGCACTTAGGAGGTGCTCAGTGAGGGCTAACTGACGAATGAGGGTGTGGAACACTCTAGGTGACACACATCCTCTTTACAGATGAGGAAACTGAGGCACGTCTGGGAGTCCAATGTGAAAGACACTAGGTGCAGAGCCCCGGGGAGCCTCACACTGCCCCTTCGTAATAGTGTCCCCTGGAGTCTTCCCAGGGACTGGGTCCAAAGGCCATTACAAAGTCTAAATTCTTGGGTCCCACTTCCCTCCTCAGTGTTTATCTCCTGGGTTCCAGAGAGAAGAGCCACCAGCTTTTGGTCACATAGCAATAGGTCCTGAGGCCCCCAGCCTGCAGTCTCCAGCGACCTCTTTCCCCTGCCCTCCTTCCTTGCTCCTAGGATAGTCTCAAAAGGAGATTCTGGACCTCACAACTCCTGAGGGACTGGGCTTGCGTCTCTTATGCCCCCTGCCCAACTTTTCCTATGCCTCAGGGCCAGATCTTTGGGATGCCCCCTCCAGGAAGCCTGCCATGATTTCCTCCTTCCACTACCATAAAAACAGTAGTCTTCCTGCTTAGGGGAAACAACCCAGCTAGGATCACACAGCCAGGGCAACAGCCAGGAGCCAAACCTCCAGGATCACACGGCTCTTGCATTCGACATGCCAGCACCAACCAGCCAGGCATGCTTCCAGAGTGGAACAGCACCAGACACTGTTTTGAGCAACACTCTGCACAAAGCAGGTGTGATCCCAGAGACAGATGAGAGAGCAAATGAGAACTGGCTCTGCCACCAGGTTTCCTCAGGAAGGAGAGAGCTTCTTAAAGGGCAGTCAGAGAGCACCCCCCCTCACCCACTCCCACCGCGCCCCCCCCCCCCATAAGATGAGCAACCAGCTGAAGGGAGCCCCCTAGGGCAGGAAGGCTGGGCTGGGCCCTCTGTGCACTCCTGGGCTGGAGCCAGGGCCTCAGTCCCCACCCAGACCTGGCCTTTAGCCATAGTCTCCGAGGGCCTCCGATGTCCCCGGGCTACCATGCTCCCTGAAAGTCATCCCCCCAAGGGGGATCCCCACCCTGGAGAAACTGGGAACTTCTGATATGTCTTGGGAGAGTTTTTAAAAATCTTTAAAAACCACCATGTCTCTTCCTGTGCCCCAGGGCACTCCGAGAAAGGCCTGGCCCTCCTGGGAAGTTCCCAGCCTTGCTTACTTGATTGAATTTTCAGAAATAGCAAACAAGCTTCCCTGGGCTCCCCACCTTCTACACGCACCAGCTGAGCCCGGTTGTTCGGGCCCTAGACTGGCTGCTGGGAGGGCTTGCAGTCCCCACTCCACAGACGAGAAACCTAGGCAATCCACACAGTGGACAGGGAGCCAGATCCTGGGACCTGAAGACCCTCCCAGGCAAACTAGGGGGCGTGGGGAGTCTACGGTGTCCCGACCTCCCCCGCAGTTGTCCTGGGAGGGCCTCCAAGCCCACTCATCACAACAACTCCCCTGGTGCAGGTGGTGACCTGTCCAAAGCCACCTAGAGGCCAAGGTAGTTCTCGGACACCTGGCTCCTTTCATTTTCCAGACCAGGGCCTGCAAAGCCAGGCAACAGATAGGCCAACAGATGGGCAGGTCAGATCAAGTTGGGGTGGGGTCAGCACCAAGTTCAAGGCCAGGTGAGGTTCTGAAGGCCACTTGCCTGGACACCCTGGGGTGTGGGCAAACACACCCAGCCCAGCGGGAATCACAGGGACAAGAGGCAGCACACAGACCTTGCACCTGAGGCCTCTGTCCCCGGGCAGAGGGCATATGGCCCCCAGGGTATAGGAGCAGTCAGTGACACAGGATCTGAAGTCCCCAGGCTCTGTGGCTGAGCCCCCAGAGATCCGGTCAGTGTCCAGGCTCAACTGCTATCTGGCTGGATGGACTTCTTCCTGCTTCTCTCCTGCCTGGCTCAGGGGCCCCAGTGCTTGAGGAGGGGAGTGGAGGGGGAATGGAGGGAGAGAGGGAGGGAGGGAGGGGCGCCCCTCCTGGAGGGCCCGAGGAAGTGAAAGGGGAACGGAGAAGGGGGAAGGAGGTGGAAAGAGCAGGCGGGCGGGGCCCTGCTGACTCAGAGGCCAGGCTCACTCACCTCAGGGCTAAGCCTGGCCTCCCCGGTTCCTGAGAGTCCCTGAGGGCCTGCTCTGACCAGAGCCGGGCCTGCGTCACCACACAGAAATCTCACCTCACCCCTGCCAGCTCAACTGGAATCTCCCCATTTCTCAGACTAACAAACTGAGACCAGTGAGCGAGACTTGGTCCTGCAGTGGACAGCACCCTTTGACCCCACCACCGCACCCTTTAACTGGACCACCAGTGGGCAGTGGCAGAGCCAGGCTCGGGCTCGGCGTTGGCTCCGCCACCCTGCCTGGCCTTGGGGCACGCACACCGGGCCCCACGCGCGCCACTCCTCCGCAGGCGCCGCTCCTTGCTCCTCCAGCCGCGGGGCCTGGGGCCCATCCAAGTGGAAACCTGATCAGTCATGGCCACGTAGCTGCGTAACCAGGGCCTGCCCGGCCAGAAATCTCAGCTGCTGCTGGGCTTGCCAGCAACCTGAGCAGGCTCTGTGGCTGGGCTTCCTGATGTCGCCCCATGCCTGGCCCTGTGCCAGCTGCTGGGGACATCAGGGGACCCGCCCCCCACCGCCCTGGCCTGCCCTGTCCACTGGGGACACAGTCCTGTCTGGATGAGATTGGCCCTGTGCTAGCCCAGAGAAGAGGCCTAAGTCGTGGGCTTGGGTTTGATGCATCAGGCAGAGAAGGGGTTTCCCCAGCCCAGGCTTCTGATGGGGGCCAGTGGTAGAAGCCAGGGCCCCCCTTCCCCTCATTTCTGGGGCCACTAGGGAATCATTCTGGCTGTCTAATTAAGTCACCTGGGCTGCTGAAATCCCTAGCATTGGGGATGATGGGGGTTGGGGGGGCACACAGGTATGCTCACAGCTGTGACCCAAAACATGTAGTGACAAACTTGTGGGGTTGGTCCGGGACCAGGTGAGATTTAGCAATAAGCCCGCCATGCGCAGGGCTGGAAGGCCACACGCTGCACCCTCAGCAAAGGTGGGGTGAAGAGAGCCTCAGAGCAGATGGGGTAGCCCAGAAAGGAATGTAGCATCCTCCCTGCTCCATGAGACCCCACAGAATAGTCAGGTCAGCACAATGTGTCTCAGGGACCCCAGTCTTCCCTTCTTTGAACCACGTTGGGACTCTACGCTGATTCTGTTCTGTCACTCATGCATTGGATGTCCTTGGAAAGTAACTCAGCATCTCTGAGCCCACCAGGGTCAGTAAGACCATGTGTGGGTGGCACTGTCTGGGTGGGCCTTCTGGGACTTTCAGAAGCTTGTCACAGACACCCTCAAAGCTGGCCACCACCCACATCCTTAACAAAAGAGAAACCAAGGCCCAGAGATGGGCAGAGGCTTGCCCATTGTCACATAGCACATGTGGCAAGCCAGAGCTCAGGCCCGGGAGGCTGGAGGTTTGCATTTTGTGTGCCACTGGGAGGGCCAGGTGGGTCTGTCTGAAAGGATGCGGGACTGTGCTCTCCATGGCCAAAGGGGTGACAGCTCTAAGGCAACCTGAGCAGGCCCTAGCTTCATGGACAGCTCCCTTGTCCACTTGGGGCCTGTCTCTCCAGGATGGACGCTGCGTGCTTTGGCCTGGCATTCCCCACCTGGCCAAACCTAGTCCTGCCAACTTGCACAACTTCATTCCTTGTCCCTCTAGAACACATGGACTTGCTGAGTGAAGTAAGTCAGTCGGAGAAGGACAAACATTATATGTTCTCATTCATTTGGGGAATATAAATAATAGTGAAAGGGAATATAAGGGAAGGGAGAAGAAATGTGTGGGAAATATCAGAAAGGGAGACAGAACGTAAAGACTGCTAACTCTGGGAAACGAACTAGGGGTGGTAGAAGGGGAGGAGGGCGGGGGTGGGAGTGAATGGGTGATGGGCACTGGGGGTTATTCTGTATGTTAGTAAATTGAACACCAATAAAAAATAAATTAAAAAAAAAAAAAGAACACATGGACTTTAGGTCTCTCAAAGGGTCAGGCTCAGGACGAGGTAGGGCCCCTCCTTGCCCCCTCCCGAAACACTTACTCTGGGGTCCCCTCTCTGCAGGCTGGCTCATTATGGTACTCAGTAGGCAGCAGGACTGCAGGAGCAGATGTAAAGTTATAAGCGTCCAGCTCTGTCATCTCCCCTACTGGGGACATGGCTAAGCTGGTTGTGTGTTGGTGACCTTGGGCCAGGCACACTGTGTCTCTGTGGCATGAAGGCCATATACCTCTTCTTCATCCCAGGCTTGCTGATGGGGCCAGAAGGGGAGGGGTTCACTGGCCTTGCAGCCAGCTCTTGGTGGATGCCCTCCCTCCTGGGCCAGCTCCAGGGCCTCCTAGGAGGTGGAGGAGGAAAGCGCTGGAAAAGCCCCTTCTTCCCTCCCTTCCCCCCCCCCACTGAGTGTGTGTAACATGTGTGAGCTCACAAGACAAATTAATGCCTCTCCCCGGCCCCCATGCTTGTCACACACAAAGCGGGGCCCTTGAGGGGTGGGTGTGGGGAGGAGAGAGCCAGTGACTACTGCCTTCTTCTTCATGTCCTTCTGGATTATTTTTGTTAAGATTTTATTTATTTATTCATAGAGACAGAGAGAGGCAGAGACACAGGCAGAGGGAGAAGCAGGCATCATACGGAGAGCCTGATGTGGGACTCATCCAGGGTCTCCAGGATCACGCCCTGGGCTGCAGGCAGTGCTAAACTGCTGCACCACCGCCACCGGGGCTGCTGGATTTTTTTTTTTTTTCACAAGATAAGACTGGCATGACATTTGAGCAAGGCAAGGCAAGGGGAGTGGGGGATGGTGAGCAAAAGACTTGAATGGAACAAGAGACCACCCAAATCTCCAAATCACCAATAAACATAAAAAGATGCTCTGGGCGCCTGGGTGGCTCAGTGGGTTAAGCATCTGACTCTTGGTTTCAGCTCAGGTCTTGATCTTGGGGTCATGAGTGTGAAACTCCACACCCAGTGTGAAGCCTATTTTTTTTTTGGGGGGGGGAAACCTACTTAAAAAAAAAAAAAAGATGCTCAACATCATGGGTCAAAGTGAAATGGAAATTAAAACCACACTGAGGGACGCCTGGGGGCTCAGTGGTTGAGTGTCTGCCTTTGGCTCGGCTTGTGATCCTGGGGTCCTGGGGTGGAGTCCGAGGAGGGAGCCTGCTTCTTCGTCTGCCTGTGTCTCTGCCTCTCTCTGTGTGTCTCTCGTGAATAAATAAATAAAAATCTTTTTAAATTTTTTATTTATTTATTCACGAGAGATACAGAGAGCGAGAGAGAGCGAGTGCGGAAGAGACATAGGCAGAGGGAGAAGCAGGCTCCGTGCAGGGAGCCGGACATGGGACTCAATCCTGGTTCTCCAGAATCAGGCCCTGGGCTGAAGGCAGTGCCAAACCGCTGAGCCACCTGGGCTGCCCAAATTTTTTAAATTTAGTAAATAAAACCACACTAAGACACAGACTTATCCCTCCAGTGGCTGAGGTGAGGAGGACTGGCATACCAAGTGTTACTGGGGACGAGCAGATACTAGCAACACTCAGGGCTGGGATTTCCACAACCACCTTGGAAACTGTTCATAATACCCTGAAAATATGACCCAGCAATTCCACTCCTAGGCATTTATCCAAGAAAAATGAGTCCACGTGTCCACCAAAAGACATGCAGAAATGGTCGTGCATATTCACATATAGTATACAGCCACATAATGGATATTTATCAAAGCCCCAAATACACACGAGCAACAGAACAGATAAATAAGGTGTGGTGCATTCGCACACTGGAATACACAACTGGTATGCTCAACCCGTGAGCCTCCAGAGCACCACGTTGAGCAAAAGAAGCCAGACACAGGAGTAGATGCCTTACCCTTCGGCATTCACAGGGTTCACAGACAGGGGTGAGAATCTGTGCTGAAGTCAGGACGGTGGTTGCCCTTTGGGGAGTAGTGACTGAAGAGGGCACTGGGAGAGCTTCTGGAAGTTGAAAATGTCTCTTGTTCTGGGTGCTGGGCATAAGTATTAGGTCTGTGGCAATTTGTGCAGCTGCGCACTAAGGATATATGCACTTTCCCAAGAAGATAGCTAGTTCGGGAATGTGGCCCACCCCTGCCAGCCTCATCTCACGGGCCACACAAACTGGCCTCTTGTCCTTAGAGCACCAAACTGCTGCCTGCCTCAGGGCCTTTGCACATGCTGTTCTCGATGTCTATAATGGACCCTTCTTCCGATACACATCCTTTTTGCTTCTTTAAATTCTGCTTATCCTTTAAGGCTCAGTGTAAATGTCACCTCTTCCAGAAAGTCCTCCTGGATGCCTAGACAAGGGCAGGGCTCTTATGCCTCCTGCGTTTCTTTGTCATGCTTATCACAGCTGATAATGTAGTGTATCTGTGTGATTACAGGTTTGCTTTTCTCCCTCCATGATCCATAGGCAAGGACCATATCTGTTTTGGTCACTGCGGGATGCCCAACTCATAGCTTATGGTTATGAAGTTTTCAGCTTCCATCTGCAGATGGAAGGAGGGAAGGAAGGAAGGAAGGAAGGAAGGAAGGAAGGAAGGAAGGAAGGAAGGAAGGAAGGAAGGAAGGAAGGGAGGGAAGCAGGGAGGGAGGGAGGGAGGAGGAGGGGAGGGAGGGAGGGAGGAGGGGAGGGAGAGAGGAAGAATCCAGTATTCTACAGAAGGGACAGAGTTGGCAGGAATGGATGCGTTGTTGTCTCTTAAGGGTGTGAGCATCCTGTGCCAGGAGGGTGTGGTGTCCCGGGACTGCCAAAGCTGATGAGGAACAGGCCTAGGGAGGAAGGGGCTGGCCACCTGAGGGCTCACACCTTCCAGAGGGTGTTGGCAGGAGGGGAGTAGGGGTGTCATAGGAAGTTCTTAGGTCTCTAGGCTGTAGCTGACTCACCCAGCCTCTGAGAACAGTCACAGGTCAGACTCCAGCCTTGTTCTCCAGAGGTCCTCAGGGGAAGCCACTGTCTGATATCCTGACTGTGTGTGGGGCTGACCTGGAAGAAAGTCAACCCAACCTGAGGGTTTGACAAGGCATTCCAGAGGAGGGGTCTTTTTGGCTGGGCTTTGAAGTTTGGATAGGAGACAAATTAGGGAGGTCTTGATAGAAGAGTATGTTGGGAGAGCTGAAAACACCTTGTGTGGCTGGGTGCTTTGGAAAGTGAGTCTGTAGAAGCCTCATTTGAAATCAGGGCTCAGCAGCATTTCCATTCTGGCCAACACCCAGTAGAGTACATGGAGGCCTCTAACTGAGAAAGAGTCCAACTAAGTGAATCAGGTTAGGGTGGGCATGGGGTGGGGGGAGCCCACATAGCATGGCCTGCCTCCCTATGCCCTATTCCTCCCAGGACACAGCTTGGGAGAAAGGAGGTCAGATGGGGTGTCAGCCCCTACCCCTTGTGAGGAATGTCTTGGGCTTTGAAATCAAGTCCATTGCACAGATGGAGAGACTGAGGTGGGCATGGACAGTCCCCAGACTCACATACCTAGGTTACACTTGGGGTCGGGAGCCCACATGGACAAGAGACAGGTTCCCCTGGGGGTTGGGCAATCCGCAGATACTGGGTCAGCCTCGAGGACCCAGCCCTGGGAGTACCGTGAGACTCCATGGAACCTATAAACTAGACCCTGAACCAGGCCCCCCTCACTCCCCACCCGTGACAGCTGGAGGGCCGTGCTTACTCCCCCTATAGCTGGTGAGATGACCTTTCCTCACCTCATCAGCCTCAGCATTGGCCCAGAGAAGGAAAGCCAGCTGCAGGTCCACACAGCAGGAATGTAGCCTTGGGACTCACCCAGGGGGCAGGAAAGTACTTCTTAAGTCTGGAGAGAGCTGACACCCAGAATGCCTGGGGCAGGTGTATTCTCAGAGAACTAGCCTAAACTCTGGAGCTGGGACTTTGTCCTGCAGGGGTGAATGGGAGCTATAGAGGGTGTAGGAGCAGGAGAGGGGCAGGGCCCATTCTGATGCTTCAGCAGAAAGTTCCACATTATGAAAGAGCCCAGGATGACTCCAACACAAACTCTGAAGCCTCAGATTTCAGATTTCTCTCTGCGTCCAGCTGAGTAGACGTTAAGACTAGAAATATTAGGGTTGTAAGAACAATTATAATAGTAATGACAATGATAACCTGTGTGTCTGTGATGCTTTTTCTGCTTTCTGACGCTTCGCATTTTGCTTTTGTCCCCATTGCAACCTCAAGAGGTGGGCAGGGTAGCTTTCATTATACTGTTGGTTTGGATTTTCTTTTTTAGATTTATTTATTTGAGGTGGGGAGAGGCAGAGGGGGAGAGAGAGAGAGAGAGAGAGAGAGAGAGAGAATCTCAAGCAGATTCTGTGCTGAGCATGCAGCAGGACTCAGGGCTCAGGCTTGTTTTCATGACCTTGAGATCTCTACCTGAGCAGATGCTTAGCCACTTAGCTGACTGCACCACCCAGGCACCCCTCATTATACTATTTTATAGTTGTTGGTAATCAAAGTCCACAGTTGAGGCTGGGAACCTGCCTGCAGTACACACAGCTCTCTCACTTTTGCACGGAGTCTTGCTCACCTGGATGAGTTGGTCACCTGGGTGGGACTGACTGTCCCTTTACCACCAGATGCTCTTCATGAGTCCTTGGGTCTCCTTGCTCAGCAAGGAGTCTGCTTCTCCTCCCTGTGTCCCTCCCACCCCTCATGCTCTGTCTCTTTCTCCCTTTCTCTCTCAAATAGATGAATAAAATCTTGAAAATACAATAAAATAAAGTTGATCTGCTCTTTTTATTTTTAAAGATTTTTATTTATTTATTCATTCATGAGAGACACAGTGAGAGAGAGAGAGAGAGAGAGAGAGAGGCAGAGACACAGGCAGAGGGAGAAGCAGGCTCCCTGCAGGTAGCCTGACGTGGGACTCAATCCCAGGTCTTCAGGATCAGGCCCTGGGTTGAAGGCAGCGCTAAACTGCTGAGCCACCGGGGCTGTCCAAATTGATCTGCTCTTAAAGAAAAATGTAAAAATAAAATAAAATAGGGATGAAAATTTCATGGGTGTGCCAGAGGATAGAACCAGAGCGTGTTGAGGGATCAGAGTGCCACATGGGGGCAGCCCAGGTGGCTCAGTAGTTTAGTGCTGCCTTCAGCCCAGAGCTTGATCCCAGGATCCAGTCCCACATCAGGCTCCCTGCATGGAGCCTGCTTCTCCCTCTGACTGTGTCTCTGCCTCTCTGTGTGTGTGTGTGTCTCTCATGAATAAAAAAAAAAAAAAAATCTTAAAAAAAAAAAAAAAGAGTGCCACATGGGGTGGCACCATGGGTGCTACATGGGGTGCCTGGCTGGCTCAATCTAGGGGATGAGACTCTCAATCTCGGGGTTATGAGTTCAAGCCCCCCATTGGTTACAAAGATTACTTTCATGACTTGAAAAAAAAAAAAAAAAAACTTAAAAGAGAAGAATAGGGACACCTGGGTGGCTCAGGGCATGATCCTGGATTCCTGGGATCAGAGGATTCCTGGGATTCCTGGGATCAAGTCCCGCATCAGACTTCCCTCAGGGAGCCTGTTTCTTCTTCTGCCTGTGTCTCTGCCTCTCTCTGTGTGTCTCTCATGAATAAATAAATAAAATCTAAAAAGAGAGAGAGAGAGAGAGAATAGTGCCCATGGGGGTGCTGGGCTAAGAAACATTCATCTATGTTCCCAGGGAAGAACTGGGAGCCTGTGGCCTCTCTATGGCCTCTGCCCGCGTTCGTCTTTGGGGAGGGACCAGGGCGGGTGTAGGAGGAGGACAGGGTGTTCATGGATCAGCTGATGAATTGAGCTTCTAGGCCTTGCCTCTTGCCCACTCCCAGGGGCTGCCTAAGCAGAGGCCAAAGAGCAAAGGGCAGAGGCCGGAGTCTGGCGTCTCTCTGTCCCCCTGGGGCCACTTGTAGACATTATCTAGGCTTAATCATGACAGCCGCCTTTCCCTGAGGGTGAGCTGGGTGTGGTGCCAGCCTTCCAACTCAGCATCTGTAAGTACCCCCCCACACCTGCCCCCACCCTCTTATTGAACCATCACCCTAGGCCTAGGGGCCGGGGTGGGGGGGGTGGGGGGGGTGGGGGTGGGGGGGGTGGGGAGGTGGGAGTCAGGGGGTAGGGGGTAGAGGGCAGGTATCTGTTCTAGTCAGAAAACTAAGGCCTAGGGAATTTTGGCAGCACCCCTGCTTTAGAAAGGCCAGGATGCATGGCCAGGTCTGGCAGGTCCCCTCAGAGGAGGAAGTGACTGTGTAGGTGTCACGCTTTGCACAGGAGCTGGACCAGAGTCCTTGGGCCCTGCTGCAGCCCCACTGTCTGCCGCTCACCTCCTCAGGCCTTGGCAACTCTTTGAGGCCTAAGAATTTCTGGAGGTCTCAGGAGAATCCCAGCCCACAATAAGCCACTCATGGGGACCCCTTTGGGTATACCAGGGACAGCATTCCCAGTGTTCAGTGTCCTGTGGTCAGGGGTTCACATGGCCCAGAGCTGAAAAGCAGAACCTTTGCACCACGCTGGGCCATGCCCTGCTATCTCTGAGCCTCTGTGTGCTCATTCCCATTGTTGGAGCCCCGGTGGCCTCAGACCAGCATTCCAGGGCCCCAGGTGGACTCTGGACCACCCGGATGGAGTGGAATACTGGGTTCTCAGCATCCCGCAGCACATCAATGCTGTCCTGCCAAGTGGCCAGGGCTGTTGGAGGTAACAGTCGAGGGTGGAGGAGGATTTTATCTGCTCAGAATCTGGGTCCAGACAGTGGGCTACAAGACAGACACTCCCAGGTTGTCTAGGTCTAAGCAAATCAGAGGGGAGAGGGCCCATCTGGACACACCAGGTAGGTAACTGCCTGACCCCCACCCCCAGGTGAGCAATGGTCAGACCCATCCCCCAGACAAGCCTTCCAGCTTGGGTTGGTGGAGCCCCGACCAGGGGCTCCGGCTCAGCCTCGGGGGTCTGGGCACGGCCTTCAGCCCAGGGCTCAGGCTCAGGGGTGGCTCAGGGTGGGGTGGGGTGCTATTATCTGGCGCTGCCAGGCCCGCGCGTTTCAGGCTCACGTGGCCGCGGCTCCGAGCCTCCCCCGTCCCAGGACTGCGTACCGGCGGGCAGATAAGCCGGGCGCTCCCAGAGCGTGTCCAGCACGGGCCGGGCCGGGCCAGGCCGAGCTCCCCGCGGGCCCCCTCCCCGCCCCCTCCCCGGCCGGCCCGGCCCACTTGGCCCCGCTTCCTCTCCATAAAAGGCGAGGTTTGGGAGCACCCGGGGAGGGGGCGTTGGGCTCACAGGCCCGGCCTCGCAGCTCGGCCTGGGCCGCCCCCCACGTCCTCCGGCCTCGGGGGAGCCGTCGGCGGCCCGGCGCGGGGGGAGGGGGGCTCCCGGGAGGGGAAGTTCCCTGAATCCCCGCCTCGCCCCCGCCCTGGCGTCCCCCACCCCCTTGCCGCGACCACCGTCCCCACCGCGATCCCCTCCTCCGCACCCGCCCCAGCGCCGCGCACTTTGTCCCCACTTTGCGTTTGCACGGCCTGAGGCCCTCAGCCCGGCGGGTGCGGGGAACCTCGGGAACCACCGGCGCGCCCAGGGTCACACCGTAACTCCGCTCTGGGGAGATGCGTACGCATCATACTTCGAGGGGCGCGTACAGTGCATTTTAATACCTCCAGAGACTAGAGATTAGGTGCTCCCTCTCGGCCACATTGGTCACTGGGCTCGCCGGTGACCTCGGGCTCACGTTGCTTTGGCGCACAGCCTCAGTTTCCCGGTCTGCTAACCCGGGGATAGGCTTTTCCCCTCCCGGGCCGGTGCAAATGTAAAGCAGAGCTCCCGGCCGCTCCGGCGCGGGCTTAGCGCGCCGCACCCCACCCACTCCCATCCCTCCCGGGGCGCCTCAGGGCTGCGCTGGGCAGAGAGGCGGGCAGTGGACGCCGGGACGCACAGCGGGTGCTCCCTCCTCCGCCCCCAGGGTGAGTCGTCCGGGCCGGGGCCCTGGGCCCGCAGCGAGGCCCTCGGGTGGCATCTGGCTCCACCTCGCCGCGCTAGGTGACCTCGGGAGGCTCCGCCCCTGCCCCGGCCTCGGTCTCTCGCCGCCGGAGTTCAGGGGAGGCCGCGCGCCCCCTCCCAGCGCGGCCCGCGCGGTCCCCGCGGCCCGGCCACGTCCGCTGCCCACGAGGCCGCCATAAAAGGCAAGCGGCCGCGGGTCGCGCCGCCAAACTTAGTCATCCGGCCCGCGGGCCGCCGGGCGCGCGGCGCGCAGCTTCCTCCCCGAACTTCCCGTTTTCCGAGGGGCCCGGGGAGGGGGCCGAGGTGCGGCGGGGCCTTTCGAAACGCCCCGGCTCGGGACGGCCGAGCGCGGGCCCGGGGGGCGTCCCCCGCTGGCCTCCCCTCCCGGAGCTGCGGGTCCGCGCGGCGCCTGCGGAGACGCCTCGGGGGAGGCCACGCTGCTGCCCAGAAATCTCAGCCGCAGCCCGGAGCCAGCTGCGCCGGGAGAGCGCCCGGGCAGGGGCGGGTCAGGGGTGCGGGGCGGACCGCGGGGCTCGCCTGGCAGTGGGGGGCAGTGCGAGAACCCCGGCGGCACCCCTGCCTGGTGCGCTGCCTGGCTGTCCAAAGGTGGGGGGGGGCAGGCCCCGACAGGCAGGGAGGCTCGTGCAGGGGACTTCCTGGAATGGAAGTGTACCATGTAGGGTGGTGGCCCTATGGCTGTGCACTCAAGGTCGGTGACCTCCACTCTATGGAAATTATACCCCAATACAGAACTGTAAAAGAAAGGAATGCACATGCGGGACACTCCCATAGTCGGAGAGGGGTGTCCGCGAAGGCACAGGGGCCATAGGAAGGTGGGAGGGAGCTGCTGTCACAGCTCCGGGTGGAGGTGGGAGGGGGCACAGGGAGAAGCAGAGAAGGGTGGGGGTCCACTGATTCTGATATCCTATAAATCTTTCAGAAAACAAAACTGAAGGAAACATGGTAAAATGATGACTAGGGCTGGGAGTACATTACCTTCCTCTCTGTCCTTTTCTGTGTATTTGAAATATTTCACTTTCACAATGAAAGGGGAAGGAAAGCATAATGGCTTGGAATTGGACAAGGTCAACCCTCAGTTTCTTCTGTACAATGGGGCAATCCATAATCCCCTTGGGGAAAGTTTATTGAGAATTACATGAGGGGATTCCTGCAAAGTGCTGAGTATGAGCCCTAGGCTCAACAAAAGGGTCTATGGGGCTCCCCTCTTCCTAAGCCACCCTGGGAGAAGGGAGGACTTGCTAGGATAGGGGGGCCAGGGTGGGAAGGTCCTCAGCCCACAGCTCCATTAGGCCAATGGCCTAGGCTGGCCTGGGTGGGAAGGCTTGTGTTTCTGACAAATGGGGCCAGCCAACCACTTGCCCTGCCTGTCCCGTCCTGTCCTGACTGTCCTGTCCCCGGGGCCAGGGTCACTCCAGGTGAGGCTCAGGGCCAGCGTACCAGCTGGATACAGGCCGGCAAGTCACCTGGCCTCGGATTCCAGGTGGCTAGATCCTCAGGAAGCCTCTGTGGGTGACAAGGACACACAGGGATGGTGAGTGCCCGCCAATCAACACTGTTGGGGACACAGAGCCCAGAGATCCCCAGAGGGCTGTGGGCAACCCAGGCCTGCGGGAAGGAAGGGAGGACAGTGCGGGGAGGAAGGGAAGAGGGGTTAAGAAAGGGCATCCGGGAAAGGAGAGAGAAGAGAAAAGAGAAAGCAAAAGGACAGTAGCCTGCTTTTCCTCCCACTAATTTTGAACACCCAGATGGGCGCCTGAGTGGCTCCGTGGTTGAGCGTCTGCTTTCAGCTCAGGTCCTGATCCTGGGGTCCTGCCAGAAGCCTGCTTCTCCCTCTGCCCATGTCTCTGCCTCTCTGTGTGTGTCTATCATGAATAAATAAATGAAATCTTAAAAAACAAACAGGGGATCCCTGGGTGGCTCAGCGGTTCAGCGCCTGCCTTTGGCCCAGGATGTGATCCTGGAGTCCTGGGATCGGGTCCCACGTCAGGCTCCCTGCATGAGCCTGCTTCTCCCTCTGCCTGTGTCTCTGCCTCTCTCTCTCTATGTCTATCATGAATAAATAAATAAAATCTTAAACAAACAAACAAACAAACCCAACCATGGGCACTGTGCCCTGACTGTCTGGTGAAAGCCTTCTGTGACCCACATGGGGAATGGAGGGAGACCCCCAAAAGCAGAAAGTTTACATGACTAGGCCAAGATGACAGCTGAGAAGGGCAGGGTCTGGGGGTAGTGTGAGCAAGAGAGAGATGGACAGAGAGATTGTGTAGTCAGGGAGCCCTTGGGGGGAGGCCTGGGGGTGCTGACAGCTGGTTCGGGCAGGATTGAAGGCGGTACTGGCTGGAAGACACACCTCTCGGGTGCCCTCTAGCGGGGACACTCCCTCGCTAGGCGTCTCGGTGCATCTACATTCCATGCCTTAGGGAGTGACTGGATTCTCCCCGTGCCACCCAGCCACCCTACGTAGGCACTCTCCTCCATAGCACCTCATTTTCTTTCTTTTCTTTTATTAAATATTGTATTTATTTATTTATTTTACACAAAAGAGAGAGAGCACAAGTGGGGGGAATGGCAGAGGGAGAAGGAGAAGCAGACTCCCGCTGAGCAGGGAGCCGGATGGATTCAGGGCTTAATCCCAGGACCCAGAGACCACGACCTGAGCTGAAGGCAGACGCTTCACCAATAGAGCCACCCAGGTGCCCCAGCACCTCATTTTCAACCCTCCTTCACCTCTTCAGGTTTTGCCTCACTTCTTGCCGGATAAGAGGAGGCCATGGGAAAGCACCAAGCAAGAGGAGCCTCCTCAGTCACCCCAGGACCCAGTCATCACCCACCCACCAAGAGGTCTGGCTGCGTCTCCCAGCAGCCCTACTGGGGGAGACATTTCTCTCCTTTTTTATTTTTCTAAAGATTTTATTGATTTATTCATGAGAGACACAGAGAGAGGATGGGGGAGGGGGCAGAGAGAGAAGCAGGCTCCATGCAGCGAGCCCGACGTGGGACTCAATTCTGGATCTCCAGGATCACACCCTGGGCTGAAGGCGGCACTAAACCACTGAGCCACCCAGGCTGCCCATCTCTCCTTTATTAGATGAGGTACCCAGGGTACACGGGCACCCCATATTTCATGCACACGATTACACCGTGGGGCTGGGCACCCTGAGTCTGGACATCTTGGACATCTGGGTGAATGCACTTGAAGCTCAGCTTCTGGGTGCAGCAGCCTCCTGGGCAGGCAGAAGCAGCCCCTCCTCCCATACCTGAGGAATCTAACCTTTCCTGCTGAAGATTCCTAACACCCTTGCCTGAAGCGACCCTCATGCAGGCTCCCCCCAGCACCACCCTGGAATGAAGGTCAGATTTCAGCATGCCCCAGGTGCTCAGAAGTCAAGGTTGACCCTGGAGAAAATAGCTTATCCTCCAAATGAAAAACAAATGTTGCTAATTTCTATCAATAAAAAACGAACCCAGGGGCTCTGGGTGGAGAAGAGGTCTGGGGTGTTAGGCTCAACGGGGTGGACTGTGATCCTGTAGGGGGGGGGGCTAGATTTATGGGTATGAGCAACAGAGGGATAAGAGGAAGGGGTCCAAAGAGAGTGACTTATGTGTAACCTGCACGGCTTTGAGAAATATATTGGTAGGGCAGCAGCCTCATCCATGTGAGGCTACCTTCTGTGGGCTGGCATCAGGGGGTGATATTCCCCTGAGGTGGGCTCCTGATCTCAGGGGGCTGATGGCACCTCTAGTGGCAGAGGCTGAGCTGGGACTCTTAAGTATTAGAGGCCAAGTGGGCAAATTACACAGAGATGGAGGTGTTTCCACAAAGTACTGACCTGCAGGAGTTTTTGATGGAAGCTAACCAGATCGTGGTGTTCTTAGGAATGAAGAGCTGGGCGCCACTACCTTTTCACTTGAACGATATGATGAGAAAACCTGAGGTCTGCAGGACGGAAACCCGAATGGAACCCCCATAGTGTAGAATCTCTAGGCTTGAGGCGTTATTTAAGGCAGTAATAAAGTTAATGCATATATTGGTTACTGAATCAACACATTTATACTTTCAACTTGTTAACAACTGTAATCAAAAAAGTTTCCTTTGTAATACATGCATTTTACTTCATGAATTTATTTATTTATTTATTTATTTTTATTTTTTATTATTATTATTTTTTTTTTACTTCATGAATTTAAAAGCATCATTCAGGGACGCCTGGGTGGTTCACTGGTTGATTGTCTGCCTTCAGCTCAGGGCGTGATCCCAGGATCTGGTATCTAGTCCCACATCCAGCTACCTGTGAGGAGCCTGCTTCTCCCTCTGCCTGTGTCTCTCCCTCTGTGTGTGTGTGTGTTTCTCATGATAAATAAATCTTTAAAGATAAATAAATAAAAGCATCATTCAGGGGCGCCTGGGTGGCTTAGTTGGTTAAGTGTCTGCCTTTGGTTCAGGTCATGATCCCAGGGTCCTGGGATCAAGCCCCCCATCAGGCTCCCCACTCAGCAGGAAGTCTGCTTCTCCCTCTCCCCCTCTCCCCTGCTTTGATCCAATTCTTTCTCTCTCGAATAAGTAAGTAAAATCTTTTTAAAAAATAAAAGCATCATTCCAGGGATGCCTGGGTAATACAATGGGTTAAGCATCTGACTCTTGGTTTTAGCTTGGGTTGTGATTGGGTTGTCAAGACCCCAGTCAGCCTCCGAGTTCAGTGGGGAGTCTGCTTGAGACTATCTTTCCCTCTCCCTCTGCCCCTCCCGCTTGTGTTCTCACTCTCTCTAAAATAAATAAATAAATCATTAAAAAAAGCACACATCATTCTGACCAAGTGTCTGTCCATGGTGAATGGATAAATGAGTACATGCAATGACATATAATTCCACTTTCCAAAGAAAGGGAATTTTGACACATGCTAGGACACGGATGAACTTTGAGGACATTATGCTGAGTGAATAAGCCGGCCAAAAAAGGACAAATACTGTGTGACTGCACTCGAATGACATACCTAAAGTCATTAAACTCAGAAACAGAAAGTACAAGGGTGATTACCAGGGGGGTTGGGGGAAAGGAGAATTTAAAGGGTACAGAGTTTCAGATTTGCCGAGTGAGAGTTCTGGAGTGCTGTTTCACAACAGAGTGAATACTTACTAAACTCCAAAGTTAAAATTGTTTACGATGGGAAATTTCATGTTGCGCTTTTTACAATTTTAAAAAGGCAGCATGCAGTAAAAACGCAACTTAAAGGCTTCAACATTTTTTTAAAAAATCATGATTCTGAGAAGTGGTCCCTGTTACCCTCGGATGCTAAAAGCGACCGCAAGGTCCCCGGCACCCGAAAGGTTAAGAGTCCCGGCGGCTCTAATTGGCCGACCGTAGCAGGAATTCCGGAGGCGACCAGGGATTGTGGGAAGCGTAGTTTGCAGCCCCCCAGCCCGAGCCTCACGGTGAAGGGTGGGCTTGGAGCCCGGAGACAATGGCGGGCTGGCGGGGAATTCGCGGGAAGCCCGCTCGGCGCGCCTGTGCCCACGCTGCGCACGGGCAGCCTAGCACACAGCCACGCGATCACGCACACACCTGCCCACTTGCACCACGCAGCACGTGGCGCTCCCGGTTTGCAGTTTGCAGCGTTTCCAATCCAACTGCCCATCCGAGCACCTGCGGGTGAGGCTGGCAGCTGCCCCGTGGCTCTTCTCTGACGCATCCCCGCAGGAGCAGATGCCTCGACAGTGGCCGTGGGAAGGCTGTGCGGGCTACAGGTGCCCGGGGAGGAGTGTGCCAGTCAGAGGGCACAAGCTAGTGCAAAGGCCCTGAGGCAGGGGTTTACGGGGCCACCAGGGTGGCTGGGAGAGAACCGCAGGGGATAAGGTGGGCTTGGCCTCGTTGGCCACGATGCGACCTGTAGACAAGACCCGGGCGGGTCTTCAGGTGAGCGCGGGGCCGCTGCCTAGGGAATGGAAGGATTCTCATTGTTCCCTCTGGGGCTGCCGCTGCAGCCTCGGAAGTGACTCAGCGGAATTCCCGGGAGCTGGGGGCGGGTGGGAGGATGCTCCAAAGGGGCTGGGGAGGGGCGTTGCCCGCGCGGAGGCCCCACCCCCAAGCTCTCGCGGGCCGCGGAGCACCCCCGCGCCCAAGTGCTCCACCCACCCGCCCCGGGCTGCGGGGGTCCTCGGCCTCAGCCCCGGCGGGGGCGGCGGGGGGAACGCAGCCTGAGGACTTAGGGAACTAGTAGGGGAGCTGGAAACCTGACCTGGGGAGGGGCCGGGGGCCGGGCTTTCCGCCCACCCTCCTGGCCCCTCCATCCCCGGCCTTGGCAGTCGGTGAGGCCGACTGGAGGGAACTGGCGGGGTGGGGGCCGGCTGTTTTTAGTTCGGGGACCCAGGCCTTTGGAAGGGGGCTGGATGGACAGAGTTGGCTGGGTCTGGACTCCCTGCGTGACTCAGCCGGTTCAGGTTCTCTCGGGGACCAACCCCCTTCCTCTAAATAAAGGGAATTGTACAAGAAACAGGGCTTCAGTGGTGATCACAGATTCCCTGGTGGCACACGGGGCATTTCGGTATGTGTGTGCAAAGCCCCCACACTCACCCAGGCTGGGGCAGGCTTGAGAGGACTAGGGCAGCGGCACTAATATTCTAAGAACTGAGGCTCAGTTTTTTTTTCTTAAATTTATTATTTATTTTTTTGAGCTTCAGTTTTCCAATGGATAAAATGGTATAAAGACCCCAAGAATGAGGCATGCTGGAGTTAGCGGCCCCTGCGGGCTGTCCACCCAGTGCACCTCATTCAGGGCAAGACCACACTCTGGCTCTTGCAACCCAGGGGCGGCTGGACTGAGAAGGCGAATTAACAATTGTTTTGCACGGTCGAGCTCCCACGTGCCTCTTTAGGGAAGCTGTCCGCGACTACCAAGACAAAAGATACAGCGGGCTTACTCTGAGGCGCGGGAGAGGAGAGGACCCCACCCAAGACTCGGCAGCCCGCAGGGACCCTGCGCCATCTCCGGATGGGGCTGCGGGGCTCCTGGCCGCCGCCAGGTGGCGCTGGAGATGCGCCTGCGTAGCCAAGCTGGGCGGGGTTGGACGGTCCTGGACTAGGGGCCTTCTGCCTCAAACCTGTTTATTTATTTATTTTTTTAATTTGTATTTATTTGTGATAGTCACACAGGGAGAGAGAGAGAGAGAGATTGAGAAAGAGAGAGGCAGAGACACAGGCAGAGGGAGAAGAGGCTCCATGCAGGGAGCCCGACGTGGGACTCGATCCCGGGTCTCCAGGATCGAGCCCTGGGCCAAAGGCAGGCGCCAAACCGCTGCGCCACCCAGGGATCCCTCAAACCTGTTTGTTTGTTTTTTTTTTTTTAATTTTTATTTATTTATGATAGTCACACACAGAGAGAGAGAGAGGCAGAGACACAGGCAGAGGGAGAAGCAGGCTCCATGCACCGGGAGCCCGACGTGGGATTCGATCCTGGGTCTCCAGGATCGCGCCCTGGGCCAAAGGCAGGCGCCAAACCGCTGCGCCACCCAGGGATCCCCTCAAACCTGTTTAGAAGCCCTTTTACCACCCACCCCCCAAAAAAAGAAGAAGAAGGAGAAGAAAGGAAAAAGAAAAAATACTGCCTTTAAAAAAGGCATAATAAAAAAAATCATAATAAGAATCAATACAGGGGTGCCTGGGTAGCTCAGTCGGTAAAGCATCTGCCTTCAGCTCAGGTCCTGATCCCAGGGCCCTGGGGTGGAGCCTCAAGTCAGGCTGCTTCTCTCTCTCCCTCTGCCCCTCTCTACCTCAATTAGTAAAATCATAATAAAAAATTTAAAAAGTAGGGGCGCCTGGGTTGCTCAGCAGTTGAGTATCTGCCTTAGGCCCAGGGAGTGATCCTGTGATTCTAGGGTCCTGGGATCGAGTCCTACATCAGGCTTTCCGTAGGGACCCTGCCTCTCCCTCTGCCTATGTCTCTGCCTCTCTCTGTGTCTCTCATGAATGAATTAACAAAATCTTTAAAAATTATTTTATTTTATTTATTTATTATTTTTTCCCAAAGATTTATTTATTTATCCATGAGAGACACAGAGAGAGAGAGGCAGAGACACAGGCAGAGGGAGAAGCAGGCTCCATGCAGGGAGCCTGACGTGGGACTTCATCCCGGGTCTCCAGGATCACTCCCTGGGCTGAAGGCGGTGCTAAACCGCTGAGCCACCTGGGCTGCCCTAAAAATTACTATTATTTTTTTTTCTAAAAATTATTTTAAATTTAAAAGTCAATATAGGTTTAATAACTGTCGGTTATTATATATTTATGTGGTCAAATTACAACTGAACTAGCCTTATCTGTGTTAGCCTGATGGCCAGGGGCTCCAGCCTCCCTCCAAATCAGGGGTCCTGGGGTGCCTGAGTGGCTCAGTTGCTTAAGCATCTGCCTTGGGCTCAGGTCATGATCTTAGGATCCTGGGATGGAGCCCCGCATCAGGCTCCCAGTTCAGTAGGGAGTCTGTTTCTCCCTCTCCCTCTCCCCTACCTCCCCTTGCTCTTGCGCTCTCTCTCTCTCTCTCTCTCAAATAAATAAAATAAAAAGAAAAGCAAATTGGAGGTCCAGAGCAGGAGACTGTGGACCATGTTCTGGCTGGGTTAGAGGAAAGGAGACTGGAAGTGGTGGTTCTCAGAGCAGGGAGGATTAAGCCAGGCTTTAAAAGTAGGTAGAATTTGGAGGGGAGAGGAGAGGGAATTCTAGGCTGTGAGGTGGAACTGGTCCCAACAAGCAGAGTTGGTCACTCAGATGGGTAAGAGGGTGGCATTTGGCAAGTGTGTTGGGGAGTGATGCCCTGGTATTGCCCAGCTTGGGACTGGCCACACTTGGTCTTAGAGTGGTTTCAGGGACATTGAAAGAGGTGTTCCAACAAGGTGGTCTCCTGGCTCCGTGGCCAGCACACACTGGCATTGACAGACACGGGGAGGGCCACTGTAGGCTGTGCTGGGTCCTGGGGATACAATAGGCATGCCTGTTTTCTCTCAACCTAATACCATCCATAGCTCCCCAGGGCCCCTGAGACAAAATTGCTGGGGCGGGGGGGGGAGGTGTTCAGCCTGAACCTGCCTCCTAATGGCAGCTGGACATCCCCTGGTAGATGTAGGTCAGGGAGCTGTCTGTGGGGAACTGGACCGGGAGTGACCTCCAAGCTCCATGGATCAGAGTGGGCTGGGCAGTGACTCTGCCCTGGGAGCAGTGGTGGGGGAGTCAATATCCAGGGAGACCTAGGTCTTGACCCCTTTTCAGCCCAGACCTGATGGTCGAGTTGGGGGAGGAGGCACCCTGAGCTGGGAGATAGGTGTCAAAGTGTTGTTTCCAAAATGCTAAAGCTGGGCAGCCCTGGCGGCTCAGTGGTTTAGGACCGCCTTCAGCCCAGAGCGTGATCCTGAAGACCTGGGGTTGAGTTCCAGGCTCCCTGCATGGAGCCTGCTTCTCCCTCTGCCTCTCTCTCTCTCTCTCTCTCTCTCTCTCTCTGTGACTCTCTCATGAATAAATAAATACAAAATTTAAAAAAATGCTAAAGCTGTCGGGATACCTGGCTGGCTCAGTCAGTTTAACATGGGACTCCCCCCCCCCTTTTTTTTTTTAAAGATTTTATTAATTTATTCAGGAGAGACACAGAAGAGAAAGGCAGAGAGATAGGCAGAAGGAGAAGCAGGCTCCATGCAGGGCGCTGGATGTGGGACTCAAATCACCTGAGCCATCCAGGTGTCCCGAGCATGGGACTCTTGATCTTAGGGTTGTAAGTCTGAACCCCATGTTGCCGTGGAGATTACAGAGAAAAATAAAATCTTAAAAAAAAAAAAAAAAAAAAAGAAAGAAAGCTAAAAGCATCACTCTCATACAATTGGATAAGGAGCATTTGTCAAAGATGTAATGATGGTAAAATTACCAAGATGGTAAAATTGATGCAAAGGGCATTTGAGGAATGTATTTTCCCCCCTCCCAGACCCTCTTGAGAAACTGGCATTTATGTAATCCATTTAAAAGTGCTGGGAGGGCAGCCCTGGTGGCCCAGCGGTTTAGCTCTGCCTTCGGCCCAGGGTGTGATCCTGGAGATCCAGGATTGAGTCCCACGTTGGGCTCCATGCAGGGAGCCTGCTTCTCCCTCTGCCTGTGTCTCTGCCTCTCTCTCTCTCTCTCTCTCTCTCTCTCTCCCCGTGTGTCTGAAATCAATCAATCAATCAATCTTTTTTTTTTTTTTAAAGATTTATTTATTTATTCATTCAGAGAGAGCGAAGAGAGAGGCAGAGACACAGGCAGAGGGAGAAGCAGGCTCCCCGCAGGAAGCCCGATGTGGGACTCGATCCCGGGTCTCCAGGATCACACCCCGGGCCGCAGGCGGCGCTAAACCGCTGCGCCACCGGGGCTGCCCTCAATCAATCAATCTTAAAAAAATAAATAAATAAAAGTGCTGGGATATGGGACGCCTGGGTGGCCCAGCGGTTTAGTGCCTGCCTTCGGCCCAGGGCGTGGTCCTGGAGTCCTGGGATCGAGTCCCACATCAGGCTCCCTGCATGCAGCCTGCTTCTCCCTCTTCTTGTGTCTCTGCCTCTCTCTCTCATGAATAGATGAATTAAATATTTAAAAAATTAAATACAATAAACATGCTGGGATAAGGGATACCTGGATGGCCCAGCGGTTGAGCATCTGTCTTCATGCTCCGAGCATGATCCTGGGTTTCTGGGATCAAGTCCCAGGGGGAGTCTGCTCCTCCCTCTCCTTCACTCCTGCTCTCTCCCTCATTCTCTCTCAAATAAATAAAATATATTTTTTAAAAAAGCAACTTTTGTTGGAGTTTTCTTTAAGATTTTTATTTACTGGGATCCCTGGGTGGCGCAGCGGTTTGGCGCCTGCCTTTGGCCCAGGGCACGGTCCTGGAGACCGGGGATCGAATCCCATGTCGGGCTCCCGGTGCATGGAGCCCTCTTCTCCCTCTGCCTATGTCTCTGCTTCTCTCTCTCTCTCTCTCTCTCTGTGTGTGACTATCATAAATAAATAAAAATTAAAAATATATATTTTTATTTACTTATTCATGAGTGACACAGAGAGAGACAGAGATAGGAGAGGCATGCAAGTAGCCCGATATGGGACTCAATCCCAGGACTCCGGGATCACGCCCTGAGCAGAAAGCAGATGCTCAACTGCTGAGCCACCCAGGCATCCCTTGTGTTATCTTTTCTATCAAACACAAATCCACAGGTTAACCTGTAACTTCATCAAGGCTGAGCCCTTAAAAGAAAGCAAATAGCAAGGCAAACAAATTTCCTAGAGAGTTAAATAATCTGTAGATGCACTCCTTATACAAGGCAGTCCTGCTCTGGGCCTTATTTCCAGGTTTTGGATGCCTTTTCCTGACACAGGAGATGTGGATCCTTGGCCAGGCCCGGACACATGCTAACACCAAGAATACTTCTCACCCTTTCTGGCCTCAGCCTCTGTAGCAGAGGGGCTTGGACCACACCTTGCACCTTTGACAGTCTCCACCTTCCAAGATTGATTTTACCTCCGAGATTGACCCAAGATCCCCACTTCATTTCATCCCCACCCTACCATTGCCCTGTTCTGGTCCAACTGTCTTCGGTACCTCAGGAAGGTAGTAACACTGATTTCAGAAGGACTTGGAACAGCCGCAATCCCCAGCTCTACCCTCAGGTACTGTATGATTCCATTCATACAGACTCTCTGAGCCTCTATGTTTCTAGTTGGGCAAAGGGTAAGGTAGAGAGGGGACTGTGGCTGCCTCTGCCTGCTGTTCTGCAGCAGCCCCCAGATTTGAGAATTTGAGAATCCTCCTTGCCCTTGATTCCACTGAATGGCATTCAATTCAAATGGACTGAGCCAATGGAAGAGATCTGATAAGCTCCTAGTGGTAGGAGGTGGCAAACAAGTTCTGGTCTCTTAAGATAATGGGAGAGTCAGAGACTTTTTTTTTTGATTCAGAAGTTAATAGCTTGGCTGTTGATTGATAATGTCTGTCACGAGTGCAAAAAGTAAATCAGACTGTATGTTGTGTATTTGCCCACCTTAATCTACTCAATACAGCATCCAACAGAGAGTCAGGAAAGCTCAGATTTTGATCCCAGTTTTGCCACTGCCTTACTGAGTAACCTGAGGAAATTGGCTCCTCTAACCTTTATTTTCCCTAGCTATAAAATGAGAGTTAGAATCTGTCCAGGGTTGATGTGAGGATGGAATAAACATATTGTCAGCGAGGGATGCCTGGGTGGCTCAGCACTTGAATGTCTGCCTTTGGCTCAGGGCATGATCCTGGAGTCTGGGTTCCTGTCCCTCATCAGGCTCCTTGCAGGGAGCCTGCTTCTCCCTCTACCTGTGTCTCTGCCTCTCTCTGTGTCTCTCATGAATAAATAAAATAAATAAAATAAAATAAAAGCCATATTGTCAATTAGTATCTTCACATGGTAAGAAATGGAGAATATGGGGCACCTGGGCAGCTCAGTGTTTGAGCGTCTGCCTTTGGCTGAGGTTGTGACCCCAGGGTCCTGGGATCCAGTCCCTCATCAGGCTCCCCACAGGGAGCCTTCTTCTCCCTCAACCTATATCTCTGCCTCTCTCTGTGTCTCTCATGAATAAATAAAATCTCAAAAAAAAAAAAAAAAAAAAAGGAAAATACCACTGAGTCTTCCCCAGAATAATGAATACTGGCTTCTATAACAGTGTAGAGATAATGAGACTTCAGGTATGGTATGATCAGGGTTCCGGCTCATTTTCTCTGTGACTCTTCTCGCGTTGTCTTTTCCATAGGTTCGCTCTGTCTACAAGGTGGCCAAATGCCTGCTAGAAGTCCAGGTGGCACATCCACAGGCCACGTGGACTGGCCGGCAGGCTAAGCAACAGCCCTGAGGTTGCTCCTGATTGGGCAATTTCGGTCACATGGCCATCCCTGGATCCCTGATTGTTGTCTGGCTTGGGGGTGGGGGGAGCGGGGAGGTGGGATAGGGTTGTCCCCCAGGCTCAGGAGCTGAGAGGAGGAGTGAAGAGTGGAAAGAAAACCAGCCACAAGGAGGGAACGGATGGATGCTGGGGAGGAGCCCCTGGGGAGCACGGTGGATGGGGAAAGGAGTGCCTGACAAGAACCTCCTCCACGCAGTGGGAGGATGTTGCCTTGGGGCCGGCCTGCCGGGGAGGCGGGGAAGGGGCGCAGCAGCAGAGGTGTGGGGCTGGAGGGACGACTTTGGGGAAGGTGCCTCCGCTGGGAGATTCAGAAGCCACGCCCTGCAGGAAGCCAGGCGGGATCGCAGCCGGGAGCTTGCACCGCCCCCCAGCCGCGCTGCTCTCGGCGGTCTCCGCCTGCAGGAAGCAGGGGTGGGGGCGGCGGCTCGCGGCAGGGGGCCGGGGAGGGCGCAGGTCCGGGACGCGGAGCCGGAGTCCAAAGGGAGGAAGGGCCCCGGAGGCGCCCCCGTCCCAGGCGAGCCCATAGTTGGGGGCGTCCCCCTCGCGGGCGGGGCCCGGGCTCACTCGGATCCCCACCCTGCTGGATCCCAGGCCCCCCGCCCCTCCCCCACCGAGTGGCCCCCGCGCCCGCGCCTCCTCCCCGCCCAAAACCCCCCATTGGCTTCCCGGAGCTGGGGCCTCCTCCGATTGGTCCGTCTCCGAGAGGCCACGCCCCCTGCCGGACACCGAGCCTGGGGGGGCGGGAACCCACCTCGCCTCCAAGCGCTCAGGCCCGCGGAACCCGGGGGCGGGCTCCCTCCCGGGCGGGCTCCCTCCCCGCGAGCCCCCGCCCAGACCCCGCGGCACGGCTGAGTCAAGGTCCGCAGCTGCGATCGTGAATTAACAAATGCAGGGACGTTGGCCTTGGGGTGTCCGCCCCCGGAGCTCTATTACCTCCCTGGGACTGACCCCCAAATCCCCCCCCACCACTCCTCCATGTCCCCTTCCTGCCCTTCGTGCTGGGGAGAGGGGGTGGGTGGGCTCATTCGATTATTACTTACTTGATGAGCAAACTGAGGCCCAGAGAGGGTAGGTAATCTGACCCAAGTCACTCAACAGTCAAGGGAAGCGGATTCCTAATAATGAGGGGTGGGATAAAGAGGAAAAGCTCGGGGGTGGTGGTGTAATCATCCGTGCCCCCCCCACCTCCAGATTCTCCCCAAACGCACCTGAAACCATCAGCTAAACCAGGGAGGTCTTTAGGCTGTGAAAAAGGTGTCCCCAGGCAAGCACCCAGTCTGCAGGCTGGAGGGGGGAATTTCAATAAAACTTGGCAGTGGTATTTAGAGTCTGGACAGACTTTTTTCCCACCTCTCCCTCCCAGGCAAGTTTAGCCTCCTTGAACTTTACTTTCCTTGTCTGTGAAATGGGATGGTAACAGCTATGAGGATTAAGTGAGATCTGCCCAGTGCCAGGTACACAGTAGAGGCTAGACCTGGAGCATCTTTGGGTACCATGAAGAACATCCTTAGAGCAGGGTGGACCTGTTCAGTGGGGGTCCTGGAGGGGATATGTACATTAGGTTTCCCAGGGGAACTGATGGGCCTGTGGTTCTTAGGTTGTGGGAAGGCCCCAAGCCAGGAGAGCAGGATAGGCTGAGTGTACAGGCTGCTCAGGCAGGGTGGGAATGGGGGTGCCCTTTAGGGCTTGCTGGACAGAGGTGGTGTGAAGGGGAGGATGGAAACAGAGCCTCTCAGTGCCTGGCAAAGATGAGGCTGCGGGTTTGTGAGCAGGTTTGAAGCCTTTAGAATTCCCAGAAGCACCCAAAACTGTTTCAAAGTGGATGGTACTTTTGTTATGTATATATGTTGTATTTTAGAGAGGGAGCTCCATGTGAGCTGGGCAAAGGGCAGAGGGAGAGGGAGCGAGAGAACCCACAAGTAGACTCCCTGCTGAAGACCAGGGGCTCCACCCCAAGATTATGACCTGAAACACTGAACCACCAAAGTGCCCCCTCTTTTTAAATTTCAAAACAAGCACATGCTCCAAGATGCAAGTACAATAGAAAATAATTTTTTCTTGAGAAAACTGGACAGTAAGTTGCCAACCTGATGCCCCCTCTCCCCTTATATTTCAAGGTTCGTTCTTTTTTTTTTTTTTTTAAGATTTTATTTATTTATTTATTTATGAGAGACACAGAGAGAGACAGAGGCAGAGACACAGGCAGAGGGAGAAGCAGGCTCCATGCAGGGAACCTGACGTGGGACTAGATCCCAGGACTCCAGGATCACACCATGGGCTGAAGGCAGGCACTAAACCGCCAGCCACCCAGGAATCCCCTAGGTTTGTTCTTCTATATAAATAGTCACATTAAGGTCACCCAAACCAGGAAGTTAAATACATTACTATGTAACAATACATGACTACCAGCTAATCCTCAGATCCCATTCAAATTTGTCCCAACATACTTTTTTTTCCCCTCCAAAATGTCCTTTATAGCAAAAAAATCTAAACCATGTGTTGCTTTTAGCTGTCAGTATCTACTTGGCTTGCCTCTGGACCCCTTTTAGTCATCCTTGGCTTTCATGACCTTGACAATGTAAAAGGTTACAGAGCAGTTAAAGTCCAAGAGTGCTTTTTTATTTTTTTTTTAAGATTTTATTTATTTATGAGAGACACAGAGAGAGGCAGAGACACAGGCAGAGGGAGAAGCAGGCACCATGCAGGGAGCCCGATGTGGGACTTGATCCTGGATCTCAGGATCAGGAGGCCCTGAGCCAAAGGCAGAAGCTCAACCGCTGAGCCACCCAGGCATCCCTGTCCAGGAGTGCTTTGGGTTTATCTGACTTTCTCCACAATTTCTTTTTTTTTTTTTTTTAATTTTTTTTTAAATTTATTTTTGTTTATTTATGATAGTCATACAGAGAGAGAGAGAGGCAGAGACACAGGCAGAGGGAGAAGCAGGTTCCATGCATCGGAGCCTGATGTGGGATTCGATCCCGGGTCTCCAGGATCGCGCCCTGGGCCAAAGGCAGGCGCCAAACCGCTGCGCCACCCAGGGATCCCTCTCCACAATTTCTGTCTGATTTTGCCTCTTTGGCAGGAATATCCCAGAGGTGATGCTGTGATCTGTTTGTCCCATTTCTGATAGATACTGCTGGCTCTGATGATGCGATTAAAGGAGTATCTGCCAGGATTTCTCCATAGAAAGCTTCTTTTTTTTCTTGGTGAATAATCAATCTTTGGGGGGGGTGTTATTTTAGAAACTATTACATTCCTTATCAAACTTTCAATTTATTTGTCTATATCTCTAGAGAACCACATTTTCCTATTTTATTCAATGGGTTGTAATCTGTTATATAATAATTTTCTTTTTATGGGATCCCTGGGTGGCGCAGCGGTTTGGCGCCTGCCTTTGGCCCAGGGCGCGATCCTGGAGACCCGGGATCGAATCCCACATCAGGCTCCCGGTGCATGGAGCCTGCTTCTCCCTCTGCCTATGTCTCTGCCTCTCTCTCTCTCTCTCTCTCTCTGTGACTATCATAAATAAATAAAAAAATTAAAAAAAAATAATTTTCTTTTTGGCTGCTAAAATTGTCTCACATTTGGCCTGTGTGAGTGCCTTCTATGTGGCTCCTGTGTGTTTTAGACATGTCACACTTCTGTTTTTTTAGAGCTTTTATTGAGGTCTGATTGATAGGCAGTCAACTGCACATATTTGAAGTGTAGGATCTGATACGTTTTGACATGTATACTCCTAGGAGCCATCAACACAATTCAGGGAAGGAACATATTCATCACTCCTAAAGTTTCTCTGTGTGCCTTTGTAATCAATCCCTCCCCACTCCACCCCACCCACGTCCTCAGGCAATTGCTGATCTCTCTGTCATCACGGATTAGGTCACATTTTCTAGAATTTTATATATATATTTTTAAAGATTTTATTTATTTATTCATGAGAGACACAGAGACAGAGGCAGAGGGAGAAGTAGGCTCCATGCAGGGAGCCCGATGCGGGACTTGATCCCAGAATTCTGGGATCATGCCTTGAGCCAAAGGCAGATGTCAACCGCTGAGCTACCCAGGCATCTCACATTTTCTAGCATTTTATTTTATTATTATTTTCATTTTCTAGAATTTTAAAGCAATTTTATTTTATTTTTATTTTTTATTTTTTTAAAAGATTTTATTTATTCATGAGAGACACGCAGAGAGAGGCAGAGGGAGAAGCAGGCTCCATGCAGGGAGCCCTACGTTGGACTCGATTCCGGGTCTCCAGGATCACACCCTGGGCTGCAGGCGGCGCTAAACCGCTGCGCCACCAGGGCTGCCCCTTTATTTTATTTTTAAAATTTTAAGTGGGCTCCATGCCCAACGTGGGGCTTGAACTCACGACCTGGAGATCAAGAGTCACATGCTCTACCAACAGAGCCAGGTAGGCACCTCAACATTTTCTAGAATTTTATTTTATTTATTTAAAGATTTTATTTATTTTTTCATGAGAGACACACACAGAGAAGCAGAGACATAGGCAGAGGGAGAAGCAGGCTCCCTGCGGGGAGCCTGATACAGGACATGATCCCAGAACCTCGGGATCACGCCCTGAACCAAAGGCAGATGCTCAACCGCTGAGACACCCAGGTGCCTAAAGAATTTTGTATGTGTGAAACCATACACACTTTTTTGGTCTGACTTCCTTCATTATAATTCCATTGAGACTCTCCCCCACCCCCCATGATGTCGTGTATATTCATAGTTTGTTCCATGTTTATTGCTGTGTTCTATCCCTGCATCCTTTATTTTAATTGAGAGAAATTCACATTGCATAAAATTAACCACTCAGTACTTAGCGCATTCACAGTGTTGTGCAGACACCACTTCTGATTCTAGAACATTCTCATCACCCCAAAAAAGAACCCCCATGCCTATTATGCAGTCACTCCCCATTCCCTACTAACCTTCTATCCTTGGAAACCACCAAGCTGTTTTCTGTCTCTGTGGATTTATTTATTCTGGAGATTTCGTTCAAATGGAATCCTTGTTGGTGGCTGGCTTTTCTCACGGAGCATCCTGTTCCCCAAGTTCCTCCCCATCGCAGCCCCAATCAGCACGTCATCCCTTCTTGTGGCTGAATGCTATTCCATTGCATGCATACAGCATGTTTTGTTTGTCCTTTTTTCCTGTGATCCACCCTTGGTTTCTTTCCACCTCTTGGTTGTTGTGGGTATCAGTGCTGCTATGACCACCTGTGTGCGAGTTTTGTTTGCACACCCATTTTCAGTTTTTCCAGGTTTTATACCTAGGAGGGTCATGGCTGGGTCATGTGGTCATCCGACCTCCAAGCTCCTCTGTGTCTGCGGTGTTGTACATTCCCACCTGCAGCCTAGGAGGGTTCCAATTTACCCGTGGCGTCCTTGGCAACACTTATTTGCCTTTTTGTTTTGTTTTGTTTTTTTTATTTTTTTTAAATTTTTTTTAGAATTTTTATTTATGATAGTCACAGAGAGAGAGAGAGGGGCAGAGACACAGGCAAAGGGAGAAGCAGGCTCCATGCACCGGGAGCCCGACGTGGGATTCGATCCCGGCTCTCCAGGATCGCGCCCTGGGCCAAAGGCAGACGCCAAACCGCTGTGCCACCCAGGGATCCCTGCCTTTTTGTTTTATTAATATGTTCACTCTAGTGGGTGTGAGGTGGTGACTCATGGTGGTTTTGATCTGCATTCTTCTCCCGACCCCATGGCTGAGGATAGAGAGCATCTTTCCATGTGTCTGCCAGTCACTTGTACATCTTTGGGGAATCTTGCATCCTTCTGACAAGTCCTCATTGTTTTACCACAAGATGTCCCAGTAGCTACCAGTTATTTCTCCCAGGGGCCTGGGTCTCTTTTTCAGAGAATAGGGGTGTAGGCACGAGGGGGGCTACGAAATGTGTGCATGTTCACACATACTGCACATTCGCACACATATAAATCAATTCCTCTGTTGATTGATATTGAAGTTCCTGAGTTTACCGTTGCATCTTGGGGTTCACTCCAGTTTCCTCCATTTCCGTATTTACAGCCCACCTTCGCTGCCAGTGAGAACCTGGCTGCTATTATCCTAATGTTCCTGTTTATGTTCTCTGCCCCCAGATGCAGTCCCATCTCCATGGCCACTGTTGTGCTCCCTCCCCACTTGCAGAGGTCCCCCTCCCCTGCTCAGCCACCCTGCCTCCACTGCCTCCTCAACCCACAAGGGCTTGGACACCCCTCCCCTGCCTGGAGATGTGCTCCCCCTCCACTGAGCTCTCTGCCTCTGCCTCTGCCTCTGCAGGGCGCTGCACGGGCGCCCTCTCCACCTGCTGGCCTCTAGGCCCTGACACCCTGCTCAGAGCCACAGTGCCCCTGCTGTGTCTGGGTGCCCACCTTGCTCTGCCCCAGCTGATGGCCTCAGGGAATGATTGTAGGACTCAGTTGTTCCAGAAGGGAAAGGAAAGGAGCAGAAGGCAAAGAGAAGGGGAAGGGGGGGGGCAGCTCAGGTGGCTCAGAGGTTTAGCACCACCTTCAGCCCAGGGCCTGATCCTGGAGACCTGGGATCGAGTCCCACATTGGGCTCCCTGCATGGAGCCTGCTTCTCCCTCTGCCTTGTGTCTCTGCCTCTCTCTCTCTCTCTCTCTCTCTCTCTCTCATTAATAAATAAATAAAATCTTTAAAAAAAGAGAAAGAGAAGGAGAAGGGGTCTCCTCTGTTTCATGCTTCATCTTGAGAACTCACACCAAGTGTGCAATTTATAACCCCCCGTACTTCCGCTTTAGCGAAATACCCTATCCCCACCCCACACACCTGCAGGTAGACTTGATGGGGGAGGGGGAGTGCAGTACTTGGGCAGAACTTAGGTCTCCATGGGGGAGGGCTGGAAAGAGCAGGGTGGGGATGGGGCACCTTGGGGGAGGGCTGGACCAGGCAGGCGGCCTCTCATCCTCTTAGCTTCCTCTCCAGACAATGGGCTGCCTTCTGCAGCAGGAGATAAGGGTCAAATCCCAGCCTCCGGTCTGCTGCCCAGGAGAGGGCTGCTTCCCCGGGGCTGCCCACGCCCCCACCAGCCTTCAGGGCTTCTGGTCCCCATCACCCTGCGCCTTGGAGACAGGGAGGTTGCTGAGCCCCTGCCCTGGCTCTGGGACTCAATCACTCAAGGAGAATGTTTTCTTTTAGTTTTAGTTTATCTATTCACTATTTATTTTTTTACCTGAGGCTTAAAGTACCTGGAGTACACAGACCTTCTTTACAACTCCGTGTGTGTTGAGAGGTGTGTCTGGGCCAGGACTTCAGCCAGTGAAGCCCAGGACGGGGCTGAGAGGAGGGGGGCTGATGGCTCAGTTCAGGGGGAGAATCTAAAATTTCTCAATAATTTTCATATTGGTTATATGTTGAAATGATCATATTTGAGACACCTTCATAGGTTAAATAAAATAAATCATTAAAAATTGAGAGCACCTGGACGGCTCAGTCGGGTAACCATCTGCCTTCGGCTCAGGTTGGGATCTCAGGGCCCTGGGATCCAGTCCCATGTCAGGCTCCCTGCTCGGCGAGGAGTCTGTGCTCAGCGGTTTGTTTATCCTGGAAGCACCAGGGAGCCATGGAAGGCTTGAGCAGGAGTGTGCCATGCTTCAGTTGTCACTGGCAGAAAAATGGTTGGGAGGAGCCAGCCTGGGGTTGAGGCCAGAGAGGAGATGCTGCCCACAAGAAGGGACTCAGCATAGCAGGGATGGAGGCCCCCCACCCCCCCATTCTGAGAGCTGCAAGAGCCAGCCAAGCAGAATCCAGAGGATGTGCTGGAAAGCAGTTTCCGTTTTGTAGACAGAACTGGCACCACGGGGACCCCTGGGTGGCTACCTTTGGCTCAGGGGGTGATCCCAGGATCTTGGGATGGAGTCCCACATATGGCTCCCTGCAGGGAGCCTGCTTCCCCCTCTGCCTGTGTCTCTGCCTCTCTCTGTGTCTCTCATGAATAAATAGATTTAAAAAAATCTTAAAAGGGGCAGCCCTGGTGGCGCAGCGGTTTGGCGCCGCCTGCAGCCTGGGGCGTGATCCTGGAGACCCGGGATCGAGTCCCACATCAGGCTCCCTGCATGGAGCCTGCTTCTCCCTCTGCCTGTGTCTCTGCCTCTCTCTCTCTGTGTCTATGAGTAAATAAATAAAATCTTTAAAAAAAAAAAAAAATCTTAAAAAAAAAATGGCACCATGAGAAGGGCTGGGAGTGGGGAGCGTGAGCAGGGCCAGATACCGCCCCACCCCCACCCCCGCCCTTGAGGGCCACAATCCTGACAGAGGCGCTGTAGGGCCTGACCACACAGTCGTGGGGGCCGGGGGCCGTGGTGGAGATTCTCAGCATATCTGGACCATTCGGAGCCGTGCCCCCAGGGGAGGAGGGAGTACCTCTGGGGTTCAGAGGATTAGATACTCCTCCTGCCAGGCCATGCCATCCAGCCCTGGGTGGTAGGCTCTCCATCCACCCTCAGCAGCTCCTCTTCTTGGACGGTGGTGTTCAGAGAGGTACACTGACTTGCCTAGGGAGGCCCAGCAAGTTGGGGTGGGGCCGGGGCCCCCAACCTGGTAAGGAGCTCTCATGCTCTCACTCCCAGTGCCTTGGTTTTCCCTCTGTTTCCTGGGTGAGTGAGGCTGCAGAGGATCCCCTCCTGCTCCATATATGAGTTTCCTGGCACTACCAGAACAAAGCACTCCACGCGGCTGAAAACAACAAGAATTTTCCTTCTGGTTCTGGAGGCCAGAAGCCAGAAATTGGACAATGCTCCCTCCGGAGGCTCTAGATGAGGATCTTTCCTGTCTCTTCCAGCCTCTGGTGGCCAGGCCATCCTGGGTTTGTTGGCCTCCTGACTCCATTTCTCCCCTGTCCTCACATGGTCTTGTCCCCCATGTCCCTCTCCGCCCAAGTCCACTTCTACTTTTCCCTGCAAAGACACTGCCATCCACTGGAGTTAGGGTTGCCCACAATCCAGGATCATTCGAGATCCTTAGCTAGTGACACCTACAAAGACCTGATTTCCAAATAAGGCCACGTTCTGAGATTCCAGGTGGATACAAATTTTGGGAGCAGCCACAGTTCAACACAGTACAGTCCAGATGTGGACCTTGCCATGCTCTGGTTCTCCTTCCTCTTGGCAGCCTCTAGGACCTCCGGCATCAGTTCTATGATCTGTGAGCTTCCCAGGCAAGGACCCAGCTGTTGTGGTGGCCGCCGCATCCCCTCGATCCATCGAGTCTGGATTAGTAAATTTCCTATAAGTGTGCCGCGACACAGACATCACGGATGACTCTTGCAAACAGGAAAGAGCCCTCACAGTGTGACCCCATTTCCTGAAGTCCAAGAACAAAGTCTAGAGTCTGTGAACCTGTGTGGGAAATCACGTGCTGATTGTCACTAACTGAATTTAGCATTCCCCTCCTTTGTTTATTTATTTTAAAAGATTTGGGGCAGCCCTGGTGGCGCAGCGGTTTAGAGCCGCCTGCAGCCCGGGGTGTGATCCTGGAGACCCTGGATCGAGTCCCACGTCGGGCTCCCTGCATGGAGCCTGCTTCTCTCTGCCTGTGTCTCTGCCTCTCTTTCGCTCTCTCTGAATAAATAAACAAATAAATCTTTAAAAAAAAAAAAGAACTTTAAAAGATTTTATTTATTTATTCATGAGAGACAGAGAGAGAGAGACAGAGAGAGAGAGAGAGAGGCAGAGACACAGGCAGAGGGAGAAGCAGGCTTCATGCAGGGAGCCCGACAAGGATTTCGATCCTAGGTCTCCAGGATCATTCCCTGGACTGAAGGTGGTGCTAAACTGCTGAACCACCCAGGCTGCCCCCCACCCCCCACCCCGCTTCCTTTATGAAAGTGAGCAGCAAATCCTGGTAGGGCCCATGGCTTTGTCATCAACAGCATCACTGATAGCTTCAGCCTGGATTACATTTATTGTGCAAATTTCAGAATATCATTTAGATTCAAGTCATGGTAGTTCTTAAATTCACCTCTAGATATTATTTATTTATTTATTATTATTATTTTATTTTATTTATTCATGACAGACACAGAGAGACAGAGACATAGGCAGAGGGAGAAGCAGGCTCCCTCCCCAGGGAGCCCGATGTGGGACTGGATCCTGGGACTTCAAGATCACGCCCTGAGCTGAAGGCAGACGCTCAATCACTGAGCCACCCAGCTGTCCCTAGATATTATTATTTAGTGAATTATTAAGAAGGATATATATTAGCATATCACATTTTATTTTATTTTATTTTTAAAAAGATTTTATTTATTTACTCATGAGAGACACACAGAGAGAGGCAGAGACAGAAGCAGAGGGAGAAGCAGGCTCCCTGCAGGACCCTGGAATCACAACCTGAGCCAAAGGCAGATGTTTAATTGCTGAGCCATGCAGGCGCCCCAGCATATCACATTAAAAAAAGTATTTATTTGAGAGAGAGAGAGAGCACAAGGGGGGGTGGGCACAGAAGGGCAGAGGGAGAGAGCAGCAGACGCCTCACTGAGCAGGAAGCCCCACGTGGGGCTCGATCCGAGGACCCTGGGATTGTGACCTGAGCTGAAGGCAGATGCTTTTTTTAAAGATTTTATTTATTTATTCATGGGAGATACAGAGAGAGAGAGAGAGAGAGAGAAGCAGGCTCCCCGTGGGGATCCCAATGCAGGACTTGATCCTAGGACCCCAGGATCAGGACCTGAGCCAAAGGCAGACACTCAACCACTCAACCACCCAGGTACCCACGAGGCAGATGCTTAACCCACTGAGCCACGCAGGTGGCCCCACATATCACATTGAAACAATATGTTGAGAACTTCGAAGTAACTGATATCCTTTGTAGTCTTATATTTTGTCTTATATGTTTAAAAATATGAGAAGGAGTTCAGAAGTTGTCAAAAGCCTAGTTTAGATATTGTTGGGAAGATGATGTGATGTCTGGAGACTTGGCAGCCATCTTTCTACTCTGAGGGGCTCAGCCTGAGGGCAAAGCTGCCTCTGTAAGAATGGGAGAGTTGAGGAGTGGGGGAAGTTCCAGGGTCCTTTCCCAGCTGTTGTCAGAATTAACCAAACCTGGAAATTCCCCTCTTCAGGGCTTCCTATTTCTTGTCATTAATTAATAGCTTCCCTTTTTTTTTTTTTCTTGCCAACTGAGTCAGAGTTTTCTTTCTTTTGCATTGATGGTACCATGACTGAAAGAGAGTGTTTCCAAAGGCATCCAGGAATGGTCTAGAGAAAGATGGGTGAGGACAGAATCCTGCTGGCCTGTTCGGAACCTTTGCATGAATCAAAGGAAGGTGCTCCTCTGGGTGGATGAAAAAGTGCCCTTGCTGGGGGCTGTGACTTTGGGCAAAAATAAAAGTCCCTTTTCTTTCAGGCTGACACAGCCCACAGGTAAAGGTGAGGAGTTTGTGTAGGGGCCTTAAGCTGGCTTCCACCTTCATGGAGCTTCTGTGTAGGGTACAACCTATGCAACTGTACATGGAAGTCCTAGAAGAAGACCCCCAGGCTGAGGAGAGGAGGTGAGCTTTCTGAAGAGGCCTGTGGCCATGTGGCAAGGGCGGGGCCTGCAAAGGTCAGTTCTCATACACAGGCACTTGGGCTGCCTTTGAGGGACACCCACAAATGGCCTGCACCCATGGTCCCCAACTCCTGTTTCCAGCCCAGTGAGGACCTTGCTTTGTCCACCAGGGACCACCCTGCAAATGTACCTCTTGTTCATGCCCCAAAGCTGCCCTCATCCTCATCTGAATCTGAGGACCCCCACCAATGCCCAGATCCTTGTAAAGTGTCCTGGAGGGGCAGCCCTGGTGGCTCAGTGGTTTAGCGCCGCCTTCGGCTCAGGGCGTGATCCTGGAGACCTGGGATCGAGTCCCACATTCGGGCTCCTTGCATGGAGCCTGCTTCTCCCCCTGCCTATTCTCTGCCTTTCTCTCTCTCTGTGTGTCTCTCATGAATAAATAAATAAAATCTTAAAAAAAAAGTGTCCTGGACATGCACTGGGGGGTGGGGTGGGGAGGGTGGGACATAGAGGGGCTGACTGTGCCAGCTCAGGACCCTTGAGCCAGGCAGGTAGTGAAAGATTGCCTCTCCCCCATATGATCATTTCAAATATCCAGGGCTGTTGTGCCCAGACAACTGGCATACCCTGAAATGCCATGCTTTGTGGGCTGACCTCACCCCCAGGCTTTCTCTGGGAAGCAGCCAGAGTGCCGGTCTGGGGGTCACATGCCAGATGATGAAAGTATTGGGGTCTGCAGTCCAAAGTCTGGAAGGTCTGCAGGCCAGGGAGGATTGAGCCAAGAGAGGCCTGGGCAGCAGGGAAGGCTAGGGAGGGTCTGGCCTCCTTTTCTGGCCTCTCCTTTCTGCCCTTCTTTTTGTTGTCTATCTCTCCTGGAGCTGCCAGGCTTCTGGGTGGGCCTAATGGATGCATAGGCAGGGCCTCTCATCCATGCTTCCAACTAGGATGACATGGGTGCCACAGTGGTGGCAAGGGACACAGACCCAGCTCTGCCCCATAGAGTGGCAAGAGGGCAGAAGTCACTAACAGTTTCCGGGTGTCCCAACGCCTATGGGCTCATCTGTTGACCCCTGGGTTGTCCCTCCAGTTCCTGGACTCTGCTCCAGCCTCCTGGGGGCTGCCCAGGCTATGGCAGGGGCCCCAGGGATGCCCAGACCTGCCCCGCCCTCTATGGTAGGCTCAGCTCACACATGGTTTGTTTGTTTATTTACATATAAATTAATTTCAGGGAAGTAAAATGAAGAGTTTAGTTCCTTAGTCCACATTTTAAAAAAATGTTTTATTTATTTATTTATTTATTTATTTATTTATTTTTTAATTTTTTTTTTTTTTTATTTATGATAGTCACAGAGAGAGAGAGAGAGAGGCAGAGACATAGGCAGAGGGAGAAGCAGGCTCCATGCACCGGGAGCCCGACGTGGGATTCGATCCGGGGTCTCCAGGATCGCGCCCTGGGCCAAAGGCAGGCGCCAAACCGCTGTGCCACCCAGGGATCCCAAATGTTTTATTTATTTATTCACGAGAGACACAGAGAGAGGGAGAGAGAGAGAGGCAGAGACACAGGCAGAGGGAGAAGTAGGCTCCATGCAGGGAGCCCGATGCAGGACTCGATCCCGGGACTCTGGGATCATGCCCTGGGCCAAAGGCAGGCACTAAACCGCTGAGCCACCCAGATATCCCACTTTAGTCCACATTTTGAATACTCAATAGCCACATGGGCGACTGGTGGCTTTGATAGCTGACAGAGCAGATTCTAGAACATTCCATCACCACTGAAAGTTCTATTGCTTGGTGTGGGGCCTGTCTTGACTCCTGGGACACCTAGACCTGGGAGGAATGTGCCATACTCGCTCCAGGGCTGCTGAGGGGAGGCAGGGGATGTTTGAACTGGGTCTCTCTGTCATTTTTCGGGGGGGGGTATTTTTTTTGGGGGGGTATTTATTTATTTACTTATTTATTTATTAAGCATGAGTGGAGAGAGGGGCAGAGGGAGAGGGAGAGAGAATCTCAAGCAGACTCCATGGCTAGATCTCACGACCCTGAGATCACTACCTGAGCTGAAGTCAAGAGGCAGATGCTTAAATGACTGAGCCACCCAAGTGCCCTATTTTTTTTATTTTTGAGCTGGGTCTTTAGGATGAGTGAGGGCTTTTGGCAGGAGGAGAGTACAGCTGACCCCTAAACCACATGGGGGTTGGCGGCACCCACCACCATGTAGTTGAAAGTCTGCATATAACTTCTGACTCTCCAGAAACATAACTACCAACAGCCTACAGTTGACTGGAAGTCCAACAACATAAACAGTTTATTAACATATTTTGTCCGCTTGTGCCTGGCTGGCTGGGTCGGAAGAGTCTGTGGCTCTTGATCTCGGAGAGTTGTGAGTTTGAACCCCATGTTGGGTGTAGAGATTACTTAAATAAATAAACCTTTAAAAAAAACCAAAGCACATATTTTAGCTGTTATTTATACACTGTATTCTCACACTAAAGTAAATCAGAGAAAAGAAAATATTATTAAGAAAACCATTAGTTAAAATAAACTTTAAAAACATTTAAATAACAGGGGGGTGCTTGGTTGGCCTGGTTGGTAGAACACATGCCTCTTGATCCCGGGGTCATGAGTTCGAGCCCCACTTTAGGTGTGGAGATTAGTTAAAATAAACTTAAAGAAAGTCATGAGGAAGAGAAAATATATTTACCAAATCCACATATAAGTGGACCCACACAGTTCAAACCCATGTTGTTCAAAGGCCAGCTGCCCAGGGCAGGCTGTGAGCACGGCCACCAGGGCTGAGTGGCCACGGCCCCATGTGGGTGTGAGTGAGTGGAGGGGGAACAGGAGGGGAGGCAGGAGAGGTGGATGGAGGCCAGACCCTGACGCTCTGGGCGCTGAGCACTGGGGAGCCACGGGAGACTCCGAAAGTTGAAAGGGGCACCAGAGCAGCCACCCTGGCTGCCCCAGTGGATGCACTGCGGGCAGCTGTACCAGGGAGACGCGCTTGTTACCATTCTGCACACACCCACTCCAGCATCAGCAGTTGATCAGAACAGCGCTCAGACCTCACCGAACCAGGGAAGAGCAGACCCTTTGCTCCTCGCAGCCCATTGAGGTGGCTCCGTGCGGGCTCCGGCAGAATGGGTGGCCACTGCATTTGGTAGATGGAGCTGAGGCCAGAGACAGGCCTGTTCTGCTGAGGTTTCACAGCACGGGGGTGGGGGGGTGGCGGGAGCCCTGAAGGATGCAGGCCGTTTGGAGCAGGAGTGGGGTGGTGGCCCGTGTGGGGAGGCTGAGGCTTGCCATGAGCCAGCGGCCTCTCCATGGCCAAGGAATCTGGTCCTGCTCCTGGCAAGGACATCTTGGCAGGAGCGGGGCTCTGCCCGGGGTGCTAATGCCCTCTTAATTAGCCAGGCTCTTGCCAGGCACCTGCCACCACAGCCTCACTCAGCAAAACATGCTTGGGTCTCAGAGCCGGACCAGCGTCTGCCCTGCTGCCAGGTTCGGCATCGTGGGATGGTCTCTGAGCAGCCGCTGAGGCCAATCCAGACCTCTCTCAGGGGATCAACATCCAGGAGGATGAGAGAAATTGAAATGATTTCTAGGGACATGTTTTCAGTAACAGAAATGGGGACAGGCCAGCCTCCAGACTTGTGCTCCAGCCGTGCCTGACTCTGTGCTCCTGAATTCCTGTTCACTCAGAGTAGGCATCGCCTCCTCCTGGAGGCCCTCCTGGACCTCAGGGTTAACTCTGGAAGGCCCCTGCCCCAATAGTTCACCACTTGGGCCACGTCCTGGGCACCAACAGATTGGGTTCCTGCCTTCCAGGGGCTATAGTTATGGCCGGTGGTCACAAATCTTCTGGCAAATCTGAGAGCCACAAGACTGGGACCCTGAAGATGGTACTGCCTTCCTTAAAGCTGGACTAGAGCTTTTCTGTTCTGTCCAGGCCTCAGTTGTCCTATTTGTAACCTGAAGGCACTGCAACCAGAGATCAGCAGGGGTGTTTGTAGAGGTGGGGTGACGGGGCGATGGCCTCATTGTACTCTCCTCAGCCATGTCCTGACAGTGCTAGGGTGTAGCCTGTGGCCCTGGGTGGCACAGCTGTCCTGGAGACCCGCCCTGGAATCACTCCCTCCCACTTACAGGACACCCTGGAGGGACACAGGCCGTACCAGGCTGCCTATCGAGGGGGCCCCAGTGACAACAGAACAACAGATGCCATTCATAGGCTCCAGCTCCAGGCAGGTCATTTATGGTGGGCTGAGCTGTGGACATCTGCGCGTCTATAGCATGGACAGCACTTCTGGCCTTTATGCATTTCTGGGTCCTGTTTCCCTGCTTCTGAGGGAAGGGAAGCCCAGCCCCCACCACACAGCTCTCAGGGCTGCTGGTATGGGGCTCCCAGGACGTCTTCATGGCCCTGTCCTTTCGCAGAAGAGGAACCAAAGCTTCATAGGATCTGTAATCAGGCCAAGAATACCCCAGTGGGTGGAGGGTGGGGTATAAAGGGGGGCAAGCCCTGGACTTTCCGTGACAGTCAAGAGAAGTAGAGCCCTGGGCAGGTAGAGTGTGAGGTCTCCGGCATCTCACTGGGAGGGTGTGAGGCTGCCAAGCTGGATGTGAAGGGGGAGCCTTGGGGTGGGGGTAGTTTTGAGGAGGCTGGAGGCTGGGAGGCTGAGGCTGTAGCTGCCTGGGAGGGAGGGGCCAGGAGGAGCCCCGTGCCAGCTGGCCTGGGCTGTGAGTTGGAAGTCAACAGTCTAGGGCTTGGGTTCACGTCCTGATACTATCACACTTAGCTGTGTGATTTGCTTGCGTTTTTTAAATTTTTCCCTTAAGGTTAATGGTTTTTTTTTCTTAATTGAGATAAAATTCCTATAACATCCAGCTTACTACTTTAAAGTATAAACTTTGGGCAGCCCCGGTGGCTCAGCGGTTTGGCGCTGCCTTCAGCCCAGGGCGTGATCCTGGAGACCCAGGATCAAATCCTACATCGGGCTCCCTGCATGGAGCCTGCTTCTCCCTCTGCCTGTGTCTCTCCCTCTCTCTCTCTCTGTGTCTCTCATGAATAAATAAAATAAAATAAAAGTATAAACTTCTGTAACATTTACTGTATTCGCCAGCACCTCCACAGGTACATTTCTCTGGAGGTAGGAATTTCTCGCACCCCAAAAAGAACACTGTACCCATCAAGCAGTTCTTCCCCATTCGCCTGCAGCCACCAATCTGCCTTCTCTCCGGTGTGTTCCTTTAGTTTATCTGTGAAATGGGGAGGACACGCAGCTTGTTGGAGGGTTAAAGCAGATAAAGCTCTCAGCACAACGCCTGGAGCTCCTATGAGAATTAATGCCTGCCTTTCCCACCAGACGGACTCTGTGCCCCTTAAGGGCTGAGCCCAGGGAGAGGGTCCCCAAGGGCTGGTCAAGCTGGCGCCCAACTCTTGGGCTGGGAAGATTCCTGCCAGGAGGACTCATGGGGAGCCCGAGGAGTTGGAGGCCCTGGCTAGGGATGCCTGGGTGGCTCAGTGGTTGAGCGTCTGCCTTTGGTTCAGGGCATGATCCTGGAGTTCTGGGATCGGGCTCCCTGCAGGGAGCCTGCTTCTCCCTCTGCTTATGTCTCTGCTTCTCTCATGAATAAATAAATAAAATCTTTAAAAAAAATATATATAGAGGGTATTATGCTGAGTGAAGTAAGTCAATCGGAGAAGGACAAACATTATATGTTCTCCTTCATTTGGGGAACATAAATAATAGTGAAAGGGAATATAAGGGAAGGGAGAAGAAATGTGTGGGAAATATCAGAAAGGGAGACAGAACGTAAAGACTGCTAACTCTGGGAAACAAACTAGGGGTGGTGGAAGGGGAGGAGGGCAGGGGGTGGGAGTGAATGGGTGATGGGCACTGGGGGTTATTCTGTATGTTGGTAAATTGAACACCAATAAAAAATAAATTAAAAACAAACAAACAAACAAACAAAAATATATATAAAGAAACAATTAAAAAAAAAAAAGACGCCCTAGCTAGTGTGGCTCAGCTCAGGAAGCGGTAGAGATGAGCCTGCTGCTGGTCTAGGCCATCATTCCCCAAATTGAACTGGAAGTGTCAGCTGGGTAGGAATTTCATGACTTACTATCTGCCCTGGTGCAGGGAGCGGTACAGGCAGCCCTGGTGACTGGGAGGGCTCACTGGGAAGAGCCACCAAGGGATAGAAGCAAGATGCAGAGAAAGAAGCCAAAGTCAAGCCAAATATATAAACAAAACCCTCAGAAATAAAGCTGTGCATTCTTGTATCTAAATACCTACAATATCTTCTATCTATCTATCTATCTATCTATCTATCTATCTATCTATCAATCATCTATTAACTTACTATTTATCTACCTATCTATCCACCCATCATCGATCTATCCATCTATTTATCTACCTATTATCCATCTATCATCTAACAACCTATCATCTACTCCATCTTTCTATCATCTATCAATCTATCCACCCATCCACCATCCATCCATCAATCCATCCATTCACTATCATCTATCTATCCATCCACCATCTATCCACATATTTATCTACCTATCTATTCATCTACTCTTTTCAAACTCTCATCTATCATCCATTTTTCTTTCTATCATCTATCAATCTATCCATCCATCCATCTGCCCACTATCCATCCATCATTTATCAACCTATCATCTATCTATCCATCTTTCTGCCTACCTATCATCTATCCATCCATTCATTATCTATCTATCTATCTATCTATCTATCTATCTATCTATCTATCTAATCATCTATCATCTATCATCTCTCCACCTCTGTCTACTTAATACATTTCCAAATCATCATAGAGAGAGAGGTCTGGTGGGAAGAGGTTGGAACACCATGGGCAGCACACTCACACAGAACTCGGCACAGGTGAACAGAGGGCTGTACAATGTCTCCCAGGTTTTATTATTGTCATGAAAAACTTCACACATACATAAAAAACATTCAAGTATAGTGCACCTGTCTGTGCTGTCCCCTGCTGGCACAGAAATCACATTCCATCTACACACCCCTCCCCTACCATTTTTTTGGAGGGGGGTTGGGTTTTTTATATTTTATTTTTATTCTTGGTATGTTTTTCTGAAACCTTTTTCTTTTTTTTTTTTTAAGATTTTATTTATTTATTCATGAGAGACACACACGGCGCGGGGGGGGGGGGCAGAGACATAGGCAGAGAGAGAGAAACAGGTTCCATGCAGGGAACCCGATGTGGGACTTGATCCGGGATTCCAGGATCACGCCCTGGGCTGAAGGCAGGCACTCAACCGCTGAGACACCCAGGCATCCCTCTGAAACCTTTTTCTATGGATATGTCCAAATATTTATTAAAGTAGAGATGATCATGTAGGGAACCCCACATATCCATCACCCTGTCTGGAATATTTTAAGGCAAATCCCAGGCATTTCTGCCATTTCATGGGCAGAATTTCTGGGAGTGCTTCCGACAGGTAAGGATATTTTATTTTGTTTTTACAGGACACTGTGCCAGTATTATACCTATCGTTGCATTTTCCTGAGAAATTCTGCTGATACTATTATTCCCATCTGATAGGCAAGGAAACTGAGGCACCAGAGTGAAGTAATTCACTGAAGGTTCCATGGCAAGTGTGTGTCAGAGCCAGGACCTAAGGGACTCCACCATCCACTCCTTGACTTCTGTGCTGGGTGCACGTTGGGATTTTGTCTCAGGAAGCCCTTGCTCATTGGTGGTGGGTGCTGCTTTGCTGGGAAGAGGTCTGGGTCTCTGTGGCTCAGGATCCTCACCTGGGGAACTGGGTTTGGGGTCAGCTGGGCAGCCCTTCTCAGTGGCCTCATTTCCCTTCCCAGATCAGGCACATGGCACAGGTGACCAGCCCAAGAGCAGCTCAGGTCTAGTTCCCGCCAAGCACCTCCGTTCTCCCCATGCCATGCCCTCCTTCCAGGGCAGCTCAGGTGGCGCCTGGGCTCCCGTGGGGCCTGCGGACACAGCGACCGTGTTCCTGTCCTTCCCCAGAGGGACCTGAGGCGGGGTCTGCAGACAGCACCGTGTGACCTTGCTGGACATAGTGGTGCCCAGTGTAACTGAGACATGGGGAAGGCCAGCACGGGGAACGCAGCATGGATACAGAGCAGCGGGCGACTTTTGAAAATGCTCTTTTGCTAAACCTGCCTGAGATTTTGCTCCTTTATGGGCTTCACAACCATAATTAGCTATAATAATATATGTATTTTAAGCCAAGAAGCTTCCAGGGCACTGGCTGGCTGAGTCAGAAAGGCATGTGACTCTTGATCTCAAGGTCATGAGTTCAAGCCCCACACTGGGTGTTGAGATTCCTTCTTTTTTTTTTTTTTTTTTGAGATTTTATTTATTTATTTGACAGAGAGAAAAAGAGAGCACAACCAGGGGAAGTAGCTGGCAGAGGGCGAGGGAGAAGCAGGCTCCCTACTCTGTAGGGACAGAGTGGGACTCTGTGGGACTTGATCCCAGGACCCTGAGATCATGACCTGAGCTGATGACAGCTACTTAACCGTCTTAACCAGGCACCCAGATTTCATAATTATAAATAAATAAATTATTATTATTTAATTTAGTTTAATTTAATTTATTTATTTATTCATGAGAGACACACAGAGAGAGGCAGAGACATAGGCAGAGAGAGAAGTAGGCTCCCTGTGAGGAGCCCAATGTGGGACTTGATCCCAGGACCCTGGGATCATGCCCCAAGCCAAAGGCAGACGCCTAACCACTGAGCCACCCAGGTGTCCCAAAACAGCCATTGTTTGTTGAGCACTGACCACATGCCAGGCATTGTTTTCTAGGCGCTTGATCTATACAGTCATCAACTATAGTTTCTGCTGTCCTCTCGGCAACTCTTCTAGGGCAGGTGCTGCCACCATGTCCCTTTTAGAGATGGAAAGCCGAGAGCCAGATTATGTGCATTTGAACTCAGGCCGCCACCAAACCCATCTAGACCTGCTGGTCTTTCTATCCCTCAAAAGCATCCCCTGGGAAGGTCCAGACCCACTCCCACCCCTGGCGGGATAGAGAGGCAGGAGCCCTCAACCCCAGCCCCTTTTCTGGCCTCCTGGGGCCAGAGTGGGGAGCTACAGGCTGGAGGGAGCACGTGGCCCGGCCCTGATCCCAGTAGGCGGGTCTCAGCATGCTCCTGCCAGAGCAAGCACCCCACAGCCTTCTGGAAATGCCTACAGCTATTCATCCGCCTCTTCTCTGAGCCTTGGAAGTTGGCCGGAGGTTTGGGGTCTTTCTAATTAGTTGCAAGGCTTCCGGGGACTGGAGTGGGTCCTCAGGGTAGACAGTCAATGCCTGAGCTCCACGTCCCCAGGGACTCTCAGACTCTCCTGAGATGGGGGATTTGTAGCTCTTCTACAAAACAGAAACTGAGGCTCAGAGAGGTTAACTTGCTTAAGGTCGGTCACACAGCTGGTGAGATCCTGGGTTTCAAGCCTAATAGGTAACATCAAAATGAGAAACTCTTGATGTTCTGGCTCTTGAGGGATGGGTTTTGTGGGAGGGAAGACTATGGCCACTGCCTGCCTCAGGTTCCAGGCCCTGCCGGTAAACCCATTTGAGCCACGATGGTGAGGTGACACCATCTTCCACTGGAAGATAAAGAAATCCCTGGAGGGGTTTGCCTGGAGGAAGACAAGGCCCAGACCAACCAGCTGGGGAGCTAGTTCAGTGCTCTTTGCCTCTGGCCCCAAGACCTTGTGGGCAGCTTGTGGTCATGCTGGCATTCCAGGGGCTTGCTTGGCATGTGGGGAATGTCCCAGCAAAAGTCCTGGCCTTAGGAAAAGGAAGTGTTCCTAGAAGGGGGAGGAGAAGGCAGGGGGTGGGTGTCTGCAGGGAATGCCCCCTTTGAGGGAGGAGTGTAAACAGTTGGGGTCCTGAAGGAGGGCTTCTACCTTCCAAACGTTTTCCAGTGTGCCCAGCTCAGCGACCTATGAAGTAGGAACCTGAGGGTATAAAGTAAGGGGCGCCCTAGTCCTGGAGCTGTGACCTGGACCCTGCCCTTCAGGCTGTCAGACCAGGGCTGGTCCCACCTCTGATTAGCCCAGTAAAAGGGTCTGCTAACCCTGCCCTGCCAGAGCGCCTGGGGGCTCAGTCCTTCAGCGACTGCCTTAGCTCAGGTCATGATCTGGGGTCCTGGGATGGGTCCACTGAGTGCGGAGGCTGTTTCTCCTCTCTGCTCCCCTCGCCCTGATTGTGCATGTTCCCTCTCTCTCAAATAAATAAAATAAATAAATAAAATCTTACAAAAACAACATAAAAACCCTGCACTGCCTACCCCACTGCCTGGAAGACCAGAACCCTGAGGCTTCTGCATCCCCAGAATGGGAACAGTAGTCACTCATCTCTGCCGACCTCCTAGAACTATTTTGGGCCAGCAAGGGCTGGGTACTTGGGCCACAGGGAGGTGTCTGGGTGGCCTTCAGGGAAATGTTTTGCAAGGCCTGAGTTGGGTGAGTTGGGGTCTGCAGGCCCCTCCCCCAGCTCTTCTGGCCTGCCTGGACCCCTCTGGCCCGCAGGCCCCTTGGGGTGCGGGTGGGGGGTCTCCCTCCTTTAAAGCTCTGCTTGAAGGCCACCTCCTCCAAGCAGCCTCCGGACCGCCTCCACCCAGCACTGATGTGTTCTGTGGTCTTCGCGGTGTCCGTCACAACCTCAAACCCGACTCGCCCTTCTTCCCCCCTATAGGGGCTCAGGATGAGAGGTGCCCCGAGGGGTCCCGGGCTGCGGTGGGGCCCTGGCACCCGGGGGCGCGGGCGGCGGCGCGAGCTGAGGGCGCCGCGGAGGCCGGCGGCGCGGAAGCGGGGGGACGCCGAGGGCGGAACCGCCACCCGCGCCCCTCGGTGCCGGCGCCGCGAGCTTCCCGCGCCCCCTCCCCCGCCGAGCCCCGGGGCGGGGCGGGGGCGGGGCCTCGCGGCGCTGACGTCACCCCGCCTAGAAAGGGGCTCGCGCGCCGCGGGCCGGCTTTGTGGAGCGCTGCGGAGGGTGCGCGCCGGGCTGCGGTCGCGAACAAAGGAGCCGGGCGCCGCCGCGGGGACCCGCCACCGACCTCCCGGGCCGCGCCGGGGCCCTCCCGCCCGCCGCCCGCCGCCACCATGACCGCCAACGGCACCGCCGAGGCCGTGCAGATCCAGTTCGGCCTCATCAACTGCGGCAACAAGTACCTGACGGCCGAGGCGTTCGGGTTCAAGGTGAACGCGTCGGCCAGCAGCCTGAAAAAGAAGCAGATCTGGACGCTGGAGCAGCCTCCCGACGAGGCGGGCAGCGCGGCCGTGTGCCTGCGCAGCCACCTGGGCCGCTACCTGGCGGCGGACAAGGACGGCAACGTGACCTGCGAGCGCGAGGTGCCCGGCCCAGACTGCCGCTTTCTCATCGTGGCGCACGACGACGGCCGCTGGTCGCTGCAGTCCGAGGCGCACCGGCGCTACTTCGGCGGCACAGAGGACCGCCTGTCGTGCTTCGCGCAGACCGTGTCGCCGGCTGAGAAGTGGAGCGTGCACATCGCCATGCACCCGCAGGTCAACATCTACAGCCTGACCCGCAAGCGCTACGCGCACCTGAGCGCGCGGCCAGCGGACGAGATCGCCGTGGACCGCGACGTGCCCTGGGGCGTCGACTCGCTCATCACGCTGGCCTTCCAGGACCAGCGCTACAGCGTGCAGACCGCCGACCACCGCTTCCTGCGCCACGACGGGCGCCTCGTGGCGCGCCCCGAGCCCGCCACCGGCTACACCCTCGAGTTCCGCTCGGGCAAGGTGGCCTTCCGCGACTGCGAAGGCCGCTACCTGGCGCCGTCGGGGCCCAGCGGCACGCTCAAGGCGGGCAAGGCCACCAAGGTGGGCAAGGACGAGCTCTTCGCGCTGGAGCAGAGCTGCGCCCAGGTCGTGCTGCAGGCGGCCAACGAGAGGAACGTGTCCACGCGCCAGGGTGAGTGGGGACGCCGCCCCCTCCTCTCCCGGGCCTTGCACAAAGCGCACCCCACCCCCGTACCTCCAGCCTCCCGCCCTTTCTCGCCCGCGGCGCCGCTACAATCCCTAGCGACGCCCGGTGCGCCCCCGCTGGGCGCGCCGGCCACCCCGCCTGGTCGCGGGACGTGCGCTCGGGCTGGGAGGAGGGGTCGAGGGGTGGGGCCTTGCCCATCCTTGGGCGCCGCTGCACACCCCCACCCAGCGCTGGGGTTGCGGCTCCCTGGGCCTCGCGTAGGTGCCGCCCTATGTGCTACCCTCCGAACCCCCACAGCCCCCCCCTTTGGGACTCCCCAAGAGCGCTGATCCAGCTGATTCCCCGGCCCAGCCCTGGGGAAGGGGGGAACGCCCCTCCCCCCTTTCCTTGTACCCCTCCCCTAGTCAGCGGGTCTTTAGCTCACCCGCAGAGGAGAGGGTCGCTACGCGCGCTGGGAGCACCCCCACCCCCAGGGTCCTCCCAGCGCCGGCGGGATGGGGGGAACCTTTGATCGCCGCGGGGTGCGCTTCCACCTTCCAGCCCTCCGGGCCTTTCTCCACCCCCACGTGTAGCCCCGAGGGGTCGGCCTCTGCTAGGGGGTGCACCCCGAGTGTCTGCCCTTCCCCCCAGCCCCTCCTCCCGCGTCTGCCCGGCGCTCGAGGCCGCGGCCTTTGTGAGCAGGGGGGCGGGCTTCTCCAGAGGGCCCTCCCTCGCCCCCTTTGTCCTGCTCGGTCTCTGCAGATGGGAAAACCAGATGCGGGCGGGCGGGGGAGGGGATCGGTTTTCTGCGGGTGCCCCTCCTGAGGACCCCCCGCGCAGTTCCCCGACCAGTGCCCCGGTCCCGAGCTTCTCCTGGAGGCGGCCTCCCTCCTCGCGCCCCGGTCCCGGGACGGCGTGGCGCGGATGGCACCCTGCCAGGCACCCCGCCCTGCGCCCGCCGCACGGCTCCGCTCTGGTGCGCTCAGCTCTGCGGCCATCGGGAGGGCGGACTTAGGGTGAGCCCAGAGACCCCAGCCCGGGTCCCTCGGGAAGCCCCTACCCTCGGATGAACCCATCCCCAAGTGTCCCGCCTGGAACAATTGGCTGAAACTCGATTCGTCCTTTCTCGGGCCTCCCGCTGGCCTGGCCATTTCCTACCCGCCTGCGCGCCAGAAATGAGCCCCCCCACTTTTCCTTCTTAGATTCTCCCCCTGGGTAGTTTCCCTTCCTTCTGGCACCCTCGTCCCTCCTTTGGCAAGGAAGACGGTTGATTCTTTGCAGCCAGAGATCTCACTGGAGGGACCTGTGTGGGGGTCTTGCTCTGCTGAGTGGCAAGTTGGACTCCAGCCTCTGGAGATGGCTGGATGGTCGCTCGCTCAGTGCCCTCCTTCTGGTTTTGTCTTTATCCTGATGGCCACCCTCCTGACTCTGGGCTGGGACCGAGTAGAGGAGCTTGCAGCCTGGAGGGGGTGGAGGCTGGGTGGGGTAATGGCCATGTCTTGTGCCTGAGCTTCCTGATTGATTTGGGCGGTATTATTTCAGTTGTACGGATGAGCCGGTTTGGCCCAGAGAGGGTGAAGCCTTTGCCCAAGGTCACACAGCAAGTAAGCAACGTGACTGAGTCTGTTTGACTACAGAATAGGCTCTTTTCTGAACCATTCCCGCCATACCTCCCAACCTCCAGGGCACAGTGGGTGGGCCTCTCCTTTCTGGTCTCACACAGTGTTGGTGGGGCAGGATTCCTCACCTGTTCAGCAAACATTGAGCCCCTACCAGGTGAGACATGTTCATTGGTGAACAAATGAGTATTTGTGCCTGGACCCTTCCCTGTTGTAGCTGATGATCTTGACATGATCAGCATTCCAGAGGTGTCGAGCAGAGGCCTGGGGGGGTCTGGAAAGTACATCAGGATTCCAGATTAGACTGGGGGGGGAGCAGCAGGTGTGGGGGAGCGACTTCTGAAGAGGACCTGCAAGCTGACCTGGAAGATGAATGCAAGGCAGCTTATATCAGGCCTGTGGAACAGTGTTGCAGGCAAAAGGCGCAGCTTATGCAAAGGCCCTGAGGCAGGAAGGAGCAGAGAGCCCAGTATGGATAAGAAAAAGCTTGTGAGGTTGGTAGGTGGGACTGGAACAGCCAGTGGGGCCACCAGATCCGTGATGGATACTCACCAAGGCAGGCATGATGCAGGCCTGCTGGCGGCATCCAGTGCCTTCCTTGGGGAAGATGTGGAGGAGCAGGTGACCCTGGCCCTAGCCCTTGGGGCCAGGAGGAGCAGAGCGAGTCTGGGCAGATGCCCTCTCCTCTTTATTAAAGCTTGCTGGGAGAGTCATGGTGTGATTCAGGCTGATGGGGTGGGGGCAGCTGGAAATGGGTCAGAAATGTTGGCTCATCTTTGAGTTTAAAGGTGTAAAGAACAGGGGGAGGGGTCTTTGGGGGCTGAGAGGGGGGCTCTTTTGGCCTCAGATCTTGGGGTCCTCATCTTGTTTTCATCTTAGCTGACCCCAAGGCTTCCTGGTGGGATGGAAGGAAACCAGAAGACCTGGAGCCGCTTTGGGGTGGGGGGCGTGTCTCAGAGGCCATTTTGGACAGGCCTGCGTGGCAAAGGAGGCGGTGTCTGTGCTTCTGACACATGTTGGGAAAAGCCAGCCAGGAAGGAGGAGGATCCTGGGCTTAGCTGGCTGGGGGGATGTGAATCATGCCCACAGGCTTGCACAGGCCTGGTCTGGTGAGGGTGGGGTGCTCCCTGCTGAAGCTGCAACCTGCTCCTTGGCCTCAGTTTCCCCATCTGTAAAGGGCTGGCCCAGGGCTGCCCTGGCTCGTTCTTTAAGCGAGGGTTTGTTTCTGGGAGGAGGCATCTCAGCCACCAGGGAGTGGGGTCCTGACACCTGAGGACTGATGTGACAGGCAGGTCGTATACATTCATCCCAGGTCCTCAGAAATGCTGTAGCTGTGACCACTTCACAAGTGAAGACCTGGCTTGGGCAGGGATGAAGGTTGGCAGGGTTGCTGGGTGAGCAGCACTTCACACCCAGGTTGGGTGTCCTGCTATGCTCCTTGGAAGTCTCACCTGCTCGGGCTCTAGCCATGCTGGACCGCACCTCACCACATTTCCCACTTGGCTTCACAGCCTCCTTGCATCTGGCCAGCTGTGTCCTAGGGCTCCAGGCTCAAGAAATGCCCTTTCCCAGCCACTCAGAGGGACTCAAAGGCGAGGCTGGCTGGCTGGCTGAGAAAGGGCTGGTCAGGCTGGACTTTGCAGGATGTGTAAGAGCTCTCCCGAAGAGGCAGGGCATTTGAGGTAATTCAGTCCCTAATTCCTATGCAAGGAGGAGAAGGGATCTGAAGTGGTCTGGTAGTAGAAAGAGGGGAAGGGAAGTGGGGCCACAGAAGCTTCCAGGCCCCTTCCCCTAAACTGAAGGGGTGGTGGGGAACACCTCTTTTGGACAATCAAGGGGAATTTGGGAACTGCTAAGGCTGAGGGGGATGGAGTGCCCTCTTTGAGCCACCATAGGGAATGACTCAGCCTGGCGACAGGAAAAGCCATGAGGCAGAGGGACAGGCAGGGCGGTGGAGGGGGGGAGGCAGGAGATGTGCTGAGCCCCCGCATCTGCCTCCCCAGCGCTCCTACCACCAGCCCGTGACTCAGTGCTGCTGCTGCTGTTGATGAAAAGAAAAATCCCAAAGAAAACCCTGTTCCCATAGTAACCAAGCTCTAATTAGAGATTCCAAGGCCAAGTGGGGCCTTTCCCCGTCTGGGCAGGGCCTTGGAGCCAGGAGGGGCCCCTCTGGATGTTGGGGAAACACTCCCCCCTGCACCCCTTCCTGTTGAGAATGGAAGACCTGGTGTCAGCTTGGCACCACGCCCCTGAATCCTCCCAACTTCCTGGCAGAAAGGAGACCCTTTTGACGAGGGTGCCTGGTGTCCACTTTGGGTGGCTCCCTAGCTGGCCAAGGCCTCTCCATCAGACTTCCAGGTCTGACGGGGGCAGCTGATGGGGTCTGAGTGGCTGAGTGGCTCAGCAGATGGTGGCGGCTGTGTGGCCCTGGGCGTGGCCTCCTTTTCCTCTGGGGGAAGAGGAAGAGGAAGTCAGTACGGATTCCATGCTCCGAGCATGGGGCTGCCCCCCTCAGTCTCCCTGAGAAGGAGCCTCCCGACTCCCTACTTTACCCCCAGCTGGGGAGGGGCTGTATTCAGACCAGCCCTTTGAACTAGCAGAGTGAGTGAGGCTGGAGATGGGACCTGTAATCCAGGTCCCTTCCCCCCCCTTTGGCCCCTCTCTCTGGCTATCCCCATCCTGTCTGCTGCTGGAGTGTACCCCGAAGGGCCCTTCCTCATGGCCGATGCACGGGCGCACCGCACGTTGGGCAGGTGATGCCTGCGGCCGGGGTGGGCTGGCTCACGGTGTGGGTCCCTGTAGCAGTGAGGATGGGGCATGTGCACCAGCTTTTGGTGACTCCGGCCCCAAGTTGTGCTCCCCAGAGTGGCCTCAGGATGGTCCCATTCTTGGTGGCTCGGCTGCCCAGGGGCCCAGTCCCCGTTGACCCTCATGCTCGCCCAGTGCTGCGCTGTGGGTGTGTGGGTGGGTGTGGCTCACTACCCACCTCGCCTCCCAGTAAGTCAGCGGACATCAGGCGGAAGGGCCCCCAGGGGGCCTGGAGGCCTGAGCCCGAGGGCTTCCAGGAGGATCTGGCTCAGGGCCCTGGGTCTGCCAGTCCATAAAGAGGGCATGGCGGGAGGCCTGGGTTTGCCCACTTCCCCTCCTGAGGCTCACCAGGGGACCTCTCTGGGTGACCTTGGACAAGGACACACCATCTCTGTGCCTCAGTCTCCCTTTTCGTGGAGGTGAAGGTCCCCATACCCTGGTGCTGAAGGGGGTTAAGACAGGCTCATGCCCTCAGGTCCTCCACTGGGTGATGGGTGGGTTCCGGGTGGGGAACCGACGATCCCCCATCCCCCATCCTCCATCTGCTCATCCAAAAGGACACCTGCCCCCCCCCCCCATGTTGGTCCCATCTTCCTAAAGGTGTCCAGATCCAAACGGTGACACACACTTTTGAGCTTGGAGTCTAGGTAGCCCACAGAGTGGGTGGATGTCCCTGCTGTCGCAGTGCTTAGAACCCAGGTGCTTGGGGCATGTGAATTTGTTCTATGGAACCAAATATCCTACTTCCAGGTTTTAGCTGGAAGAGGCAACTCAGATAGCAAGACAATGGCCACGGAGATCAGCCCTGCTGGGCAGCAGCGCATGGGAGCACGGAGGCCCCCTCTGGTCTCATCAGATGATTTAGGGATAGGGAAACGAGCGTGAGCATGTTGCCTAGATCCTCTGTAAATCGACATCTGTGGCGTGTGTGTGCGCCTGGGAGAAGGCGAGGAGGGTGTGTTCGCCACTGTTTGCAGTGTGTTCTGGGTGCGGTGGGCATGGGGGTATGTGTGACCTTTTTTTGTTTCTTTGTGTTTTTTTTTTAAATTTTTTTTAAAATTTTTATTTATTTATGATAGTCACAGAGAGAGAGAGAGAGAGAGGCAGAGACACAGGCAGAGGGAGAAGCAGGCTCCATGCACCAGGAGCCCGATGTGGGATTCAATCCCGGGTCTCCAGGATCACGCCCTGGGCCAAAGGCAGGCGCCAAACTGCTGCGCCACCCAGGGATGCCCCTTTTTGTGTTTTTTTTTGAGAGAGGGAGAGGGAGAGGGAGAGGATGCCCACGGGAGGGGAGGGGCAGAGGGAGAGCGAGAGAGTGAATCTCAAGCAGGCTTCGTGGAGACCTGGGGCTCGATCTCATGACCCTGAGACCATGACCTGAGCTGAAATCAAGTCAGAGGCTTTACTGACTGAGCCACCCATGCGCCCGTGTGACTTCATTTTTATCCATTTATGAGTTTTGTAAATTTCCTGAAAGGAAGGCGTGCTATTACATTTTACTCTTAACTTAGACACAGGAACAGGAAGGATATGATATGTTAGTTTCCCCCGGATGCGATATTCCTCCATCTAGCTCCATCTGTCCCTTTATTCTTTGTTTTTGGTTGTATTTAAAGCAAATCCCGGGCAGCCCACGTGGCTCAGTGGTTTAGCACCGCCTTCAGCCCAGCATGTGATCCTGGAGTCCTGGGATCGAGTCCCCCGTTGGGCTCCCTGCATGGAGCCTGCTTCTCCCTCTTCCTGTGTCTCTGTCTCTCTCCGTGTCTCCCATGAATAAATAAATAAAATCTTTAAAAAAATAAATAAGTAAAGCAAATCCCTGACATTGGGGCATTTCATCTCGAGGTATTTGTCTATATCTGAAAAATGAGGCCATTTTCTTAAATAACCACGATATGATTAACAATAATTAATCCTTAATATTTAATCCGGGCCACATTAAGATTCTTCCAGTTGGTTCTAGAACATCTTTGTGCGGATGGTTTGTTGGAAGAAAACATTTAGCATCAGAGAAATGATGTGAGGCAGACATAGCCGGCCTTAGTCCTTGCCTGGCCCTCTGCCTGGGTCCTGGGTCCTGCCCCCTGATGTGGAGGCTGGGGGGTCTGGGCAGCTGCTGCCCCCACCCCCCACCTGTGGCAGCCCCATGGGCCCACCAGATCTGGGGCTGCAGGGGTCCCTGTGCCAATGGGAAGCTCTCCCCGCAGGTATGGACCTGTCAGCCAATCAAGACGAGGAGACCGACCAGGAGACTTTCCAGCTCGAGATTGACCGCGACACCAAAAAGTGCGCCTTCCGCACCCACACGGGGAAGTACTGGACGCTGACGGCCACGGGGGGCGTGCAGTCCACTGCCTCCACCAAGTGAGTGCCCCGCCCGCCCAGGCCAGCCCTTCCTGGGGGATGGGGCCCGGGGACCCGGGGCAGCCCCGCCTGACCCTGTCCTGCCACCTCCAGGAACGCCAGCTGCTATTTTGACATCGAGTGGCGTGATCGGCGGATCACACTGCGTGCGTCCAATGGCAAGTTTGTGACAGCCAAGAAGAACGGGCAGCTGGCTGCCTCGGTGGAGACAGCAGGTAGCCACCTGTGGGCACAGCCCAGTCCCGGGTTCTCTGGAGGGTCTGCCCACCTCGTAGCCACTCACCAGCACCTACCCCCGCCTCCCATGGCTGACATGCCCTGTGACCCCAGGCTCCCTGCTTTCCCTCTGTGGGCCACGCCCCGATCATCTCAGTCCCATCCTGTGAGGCTCACTGCCCTTCCCCTTTCCTGGGACAGGGGATTCGGAGCTTTTCCTCATGAAGCTCATCAACCGTCCCATCATTGTGTTCCGTGGGGAGCATGGCTTCATTGGTTGCCGAAAGGTCACGGGCACCCTGGATGCCAACCGCTCCAGCTACGATGTCTTCCAGCTGGAGTTCAATGATGGTGCCTACAACATCAAAGGTGAGTTCTGAGGGGGATGGCTTCAGTGGGGTGCAGGGGCCAGCGTGATGGCACAGGACTCAGACCCTTTGTTTCACTTTGGGGCTCAGTCTGGCTGCCTTGTGACTTGGCTCTGGGGACAGATATCCTGTGGCCACTGGTCCCCTTCCCCTCTTCTCCATGTAGGAGCGAGGACTCCCTGCTCCCCAACCCCCGAGCTAGAGAAAGGGGAGGAGAGCAGAAGGAGACAGGATTCTGGAAAGGGTGGGCAGGGAAGGTCACACACCTGAATTAAGGGACTTCAACCCTGGGTCAGGAGAAGAGGTGCAGACCCCTGTCCGGCATGGGTGGGAGGCTTGAGTGGGCCCAGCACAGAACTCACCCCACTCTGGAGCCGTGATTGTGGGGGGGGAGCTGGCCCAGGCTGGGGCCTGATGGGTCTCGCCACCCCCAGACTCCACAGGCAAGTACTGGACAGTGGGCAGTGACTCATCGGTCACCAGCAGCAGCGACACCCCTGTGGACTTCTTCTTCGAATTCTGTGACTACAACAAAGTGGCCATCAAGGTGGGCGGGCGCTACCTGAAGGGGGACCATGCAGGGGTCCTGAAGGCCTGCGCTGAGACCATCGAGCCAGCCACGCTCTGGGAGTACTAGCCCGCTGCCCAGCGCCCCATCCCCGCCCTGCCCACACCCTTCTGCTAATAACTCTCTTCTCCAGGCGGGCTCCGGCGTGGTGACGAGCCCCTTGCCTTTCAAACTGGAAACCCAGCAAGAATGGTGCCCCTACCTGTTGCCCCGGACCTGGCCCTCGGAGGGATCTCAGACCCTTCTGTCCTCTCTTCTCTGCTGTGGGCGAGGCTGGCACCCCTTTCTTCTGACCTCAGACGACTCTGAGCCTTATTTTCCCAAAGTGGCCAAGAAGAGTGGGGGGCTGGGAGCCTGGCGGGTGTGTAACTGGAATCTCCTGCCCCCTCCCGAGAGCCTCTGCCCCCACTTCCCAGGAACTGGGCCATCGGGGCCCCCCCTGGTGCACCTTCCCTGTGTCTGGGGAAGGCCGCGGGAAGGAGGGGGTGCAACCAGCGAGCGCCTGCTGCTTGCTCCTCTGCACCAAGCAGGCTCACCCTCCGCACATCCTGCTCTGGCCTGGGGCCCTGCTCTCTCTCCTTTCATCCTGGCCTGACTGGAAGCAGAAAATGACCAAATCAGTAATTTTTTTTTTTTTTAATGAAGAATTATTGCTGGAAGCACCCAGGCAAGTCTCGTGGTAGCCACGAGTGATCTTCAAGGGGTCTTGTGGAGGAGTCTTGAAACAGCATCTCCAGGAGTCGGTGCTCTCCTTGTTTGCTAGTTGTGGGGGGACAGGATGCTCCCCTGAGTCCAGAACCTGCCCCTACCTCCCCAGGAGGCTCTCGCTGGCCCCCTCCTTCCTGCCTGCCTAGGCCTCTGTCCCCATCTGGTGGTGCTGAGTCCCCTCGCCGCCTCAGCCAGAACCCCCGGTGTGATCGGTGCTCCCCGTCCGACCGGACTCCTCGGGTCTCGGGGTGGGATGAAGCTGGGCGTCGCCCTCCACCGGGAGCCCCATGGGGAACCCCCAGGCCCCTGGCTCCCAGCCCTGCCCCTGCCAGCCCCCCCTACCAGTTCATCTCTGCCATGCATCTCACTCTGGGTGTCTTGGTCTTTTATTTTTTGTAAGTGTCATTTGTATAACTAAACGCCCATAATAGTAGCTTCAGACTGGAAAAGCAAAATAAAATAATGCGAGTGTGCAGCCCAGAGCTGGCCTGCGTGTCTTGGGGATGAAGGTGGTGGGACGGGGTGTGTGTGTGTGTGCGTGCGCATGCCCAGGGTCCCATGGGTGCTCCGAGCAACCTGGACATCTCTAGGAGTGGAGAAGGGCCCTGCAAGGGGTGGACTTTTACACCAGTGTCCCAAGCACATAGTGGGAGCTCTTGGGGTGGGGTTGGGGCAGGGAGGTGGCTGGATCTGGTTCCACAATTTCCCACCTGCAGTATTGGGAGTCCTGGAATAGGTGTGCACTCGGACTGGGCCCTTGCACTGCACACCTGCGTGCACAGGAGGCAGAGATCAAGGTAACATGAACCCATAGATCCAACTTCTTCCTCCTGCCTCCACGGATGCACCTTCGACCAGAACTTGGAAGTATGGGGCCCTTGGCTGCCCTCATACATTGCAAGAAGCCTTGTGTGGATCCACCCACACCCCCAAGCACTAGGCTCAGGTGCCCCAGGGGCTTGCCGATTGTGGTCCCAGGGGCCCTCAGGACAGACACAGGTGGGTGCAGATCTTGGAAGGAGTGTGCTGGATGCTATGGTTGGGGGCCAGGATGGGCCCCTACATCAAAGCAGGACCCCCAGGAGCTGGGGGGCCTCTCCATCTGGCAGACAGGTACCTGAGGCCTTCCTGAGCCCACCCCGTGTCCCGGGCCCTTGGCCACCTCCACGTAGCCAGCCCTGCACTAGGTCACGGAGGTCGAGCTTCCCAAGCGGCAGCGCTGTTCCTACAGAGGAGGAGACGGGGGTTCAGAGAGCAAGGCACAGCCTTGCGGGTGGATGGGGGCGCCCCACGGGTGTCCAAGAAGTAGCCGGTGGCCTGGAATGGATGGGGACGTGGCGGGGGGGCGGGGGTGCTGGAGCGGCGCGGCTCCCACCTTGCTGCGGGAGCGGTCAGCGGGGGCGCTGATTGGCTGCCGGTGACGCAACCGGGATCCCTGCGCCGTGATTGGTGCTCCCTGGAGGCGGGAGTCTCGAGATTGACAAGGGCAGATGGCGCCACCGCGAGCTGTTGGGGCCCCGGCGGGGTCCTGGCGGCCAATCCCCCACCCCTGTTAAAGCCAGGCTGGAAGCCAGAAAAGTCTCAATGACGTGGAAGGAACATATGAATCCTCCGGAGCCAAACTCTTCCAGGCCTTGGGGGGAGGTGAGCCCGCTGAACTGGGTTGGGGAGGGGGGGGCGGGGGGGGGGCGCCCAGTTGGGCAGTTGTACATCCTGCGGGGGAGGTAGGCCCCTGCGCTGCCCGGGAGAGCCCCGCCCATGGAGCAGGAATGAACTGCCCTGGAATGACCCCCAGGGTCCCCTCCGGGAGTCCGAGCCTAGTCTGAATCCCATTCATTCCCAAAAATGGGCACCTGCCACATGGTTGCGCCCTCTGGGAGTCGCGGTGACCGAGGTGCACGGGGTAGTCGGGGAGATGATCACACCTAGGGAAAGAGGACTGGACAAGGGACGGGAGGGACAGTCTGGGCAGAGGGAACAGCATAAGCTGTTCCCGTAGGCCGAAGCCAGGCAGGCGATGAAGTGGAGCCTCCTTGGGTCCCAGCTGGGACCGGGTCTGAGCAAGTGATGCTGATGTCTCCAGACCCACCTGGAGGCAACTGGTATCTTCAGAAGAGGGTAAGACTCTCCTGTGGGCGCATGAGGAGCATCTTGGGGACCAGCCTCACTCCCACACACCCCAGCTCCCCATTCCCTGCTCCCGCCATCAGAACTGGCTCTGAGGCCTGGGCTTGGATTCCAGAGCAGGAGATGCCTTTCTCACTCCTGCCAGAAGAACCCTCCTCGGTTTCCACCTTCACAAGGGCCTGCCCAGCACATCACATGTGACCCCGCGTACACCTGGGTTTCTGCACATGCGTGGGCGTGTGCATCTGTGAACACAAAATCCTGGATCCACACAGAGAGACGTGTGCGGGTGCAGGCACAGACATACAGATGGACACCCAGACGGGAGTGCACACAGTCCCCCCCCCCACCTCGCGGGAACTGAGTACTGATTGCTGGCCAGCGGCTGGGCCTCTGCACCTCAGGGTGCCCACTCCCCTCCAGGCCCTGACTGGCAGGTCTTCCTCACCTCCAGCTGGGTCAACACTTAGCAGGGACTCCCCCAGTTGTGAAGGTGAGTCCCTTCCACGCCTGCCTTGGAGGGTGAGCAAGAGTCCAGGTGAGCAAGAGTCCAGCCTCCATTGCTTTGATGGGGAAACTAAGCCATAGCAGATGCCTAGTAGCCCTGGGCGAGCGCAGTGGTGCTCTGGGTTACTCATCACGGTTAATTATGAGCCCCAAAGATCACAGGAAAAATATTCAATGAAATTAAAGAAAGGAAAAACAAAGAGACAAGCGTTTTTCCCTCCCATGTGTCCGGCCCTGTCAGGGCAGAGGCTGCGGGTGGGCTGGAAACAGAGCAGCATGGCCAGAGTACACAGGCCATCCCAGGGCCTAACCCCAGTCCTGGGCCTCCTCATTCCTGTCTGCCAGGGTCCCCACACGTGTGGTCCTTTAAAGGACCCATGTTGGGATGGGACCCGAAGCCCTGGAGCCATCCTTCTGGTGGAGGAGGCCTCCACCCACCAGAGGGTAAGGGGGAGGGGTGGGGTGTGTACAGAGCATTTGGCCTGGGGCCTAAACCCCTTAGTGTACACCCCCCCACCCGGGGGTCACCAGGAGGAGGCTGGTCCTCCAGGAGGTGTGAATAATCTAGACAAAAACTACACAGACAGTGGAGACAGTGAGGAGGGATCTGGACTCCCCTCCACCTCCCTGGGACTGAGGTCTGACCTCTAGGACAGGAGGAAGAGACCCACCTCCCAGGCACCTTCCGTTGGTGCCAGGCACTGGCAGGTGTTCTAAGAGGGTTATGACTTTATTATTATTGTTATTTTAAGAATTAAGGTAATAAAAGCATAGACGATGACATCAGATGGTGTCCAGCTCCAGTCCTCTGCCCCCAGGGGTAATGCTGTTGGTGGTGTCTTTGACTCTCCAGAAAATATTATTATTATTCTAGATTTTATTTATTTATTCATGAGAGACACACACAGAGAGGCAGAGACACAGGCAGAGGGAGAAGCAGGCTCCATGCAGGAAGCCCGATGCGGGACTCGATCCCAGGATCCTGGGATCATGACCTGAGCCAAAGGCAGACGCTCAACCACTGAGCCCCCCGGGCGCCCCAGGAAAATCTTATTTTCATGTAAAGTATTCACAGATAGCCCTTGCCACGTGCCAGGTCCTAACCCCTTAATAACTCAGTCCCTGTGATGGGCTGAACTGTGTCCCCCTTAAATTCGTGTGCTGAGGCCGGAACTCCCAGTACCTTCCCACGGAATGTGATGGCGCGAGGAGACAGGATATTTCAGGAGGTGATTAAGATTTCAAAAGGTCGTTGAGGTGAGCCCCACTCCAGTCTGACCATGTCCTTGTAAGAAGAGGCGATTAGGAGACGAATGTGCACAGAGGGAAGGCGGCGTGAGGCCGGGAGAGAGGCCCAGATCTGGGCCGGTGGACTCCGGGTGGGAAGAAAAGGTGCCCTTTGCCCTGGTGCCCTTGTCCTAGCCCCGCAGGGGAGCGAGTCTTGTGACTCCTACTTATTGGCACAGACACTGAGCCTCAGAGTGGCTCAGTCGGTGAAGGTGAAGCATCTGCCTTCGGCTCAGGTTATGATCCCAGGGTCCTGGGTTCGAGCCCCACATCAGGCTTCCTGATCAGCCTGGAGTCTGCTTCGGCCACTCCCCCTCCCGCTCATGATCTCTCTCTCTCTCTCTCATAAATAAATAAAATCTTAAAAAAGAAATTGAGGCTCAGGGAGGTTAAGTAAGTTGCTCTGAGGTTGGGGTACAGTGGGGATTTATGTATAAAAACGCAACCCATCTGTGCACGCAGGCAGACACTCATCTGCATGTAATGGCTCCCCCAGAATCAGACAGACAAGCACATTCAAGGCCAAGTGGCTTATTTGGGAGGTGACCCCAGGAAACAGGGAGGGGGAATGTGAGCCTATCAGTCACACAATATTGGTCCCTCCGTCACTGGCTTGTCGACCCGGTGTGGTGTACACGACATTGACCTGTGTGGCTCCCCTGATGGACACTGGCTTCCGCCTTTTGGCTCTGTGAACGCTGGCGATGCGAACATGGGGGTTCACATCTTTCTCTGAGTGCCTGCTTTCTGTTCTTTGGGATTTAGATCCCACAGTGGCCTTCTGTTTCATATGGCCATTCCAATTTTGCCTTTTTTTTTAAAGATGTTATTTACTTATTCATGAGAGACACAGAGAGAGATACAGAAAGAGAGAGGCAGAGACACAGGCAGAGGGAGAAGCAGGCTCCATGCAGGGAGCCTGATGGGGGACTCAATCCCAGGACTCCAGGATCATGCCCTGGGCTGAAGGTGGCACTAAACCGCTGAGCCACCCAGGGATCACCCTCACTTGACATTTTGATAGATGTGGCCAGCTCGCTTCCCCAAAGACACTCCCCACCCTGCCCCACTGTGGATGAGTGTTTCTTCATGTTCTCCCTCTCCTGGATGGAATTGTTCTGGAAGCTTCTTGCCAGGCTAAGGTGAAAGCGAGGGTCCTGCATGGATCAGTGGTGTAAGGGTCACCTCATGTGGGTTAATTCGTGCTAATGGGGGCACTAATGGAGGGGGGCACTCAGGCTGGGTGGGGCCTCTCCATCTCTTCCTCTTGCCACCTGGCTTCCTTCTTCTCTGGAGCACTGATGGCTGATTTGGGGGACGTAAATAAAAGCCTCCATATCTCCCAGGGCTGTGTCCAGATAAAGTGTCCCCCAAGAGCTGACCCCTGTCCCCTAAGAGCTGACCCAGCTGCAGGTGGGCCTGGAGGGGCTCTGGAGGGGCCCGTGCTGTAGCCCCGCCGCCCCCCACCCGGCCCCAGGTCCTCCTCACACAGACCCCATCTGCAGACGCTGAGCAGCCTGTCCTGGCCGCCCCCTCCTCCTTGGCTCCTGTGCCCTGTGATCCTCAGCCTCCCCAAGTTCCTAGTCTGTCCCCTCCACTCAGGGAGGCCACCAGCTTCTGCCAGGCTGGGACCTGGAGGTTGCCACTCTGCTTCCCCTTCCTCTGTAGCTGTCCTCATGGACCAGGCACTGGGTCATACTCTCGGCATCCACCCTCCTGTCCTACGGAGCCAAGTCCTTGCGGGGCACAGACAGAAACCCCGCAAGTCCCACGAAAGGACTCTCCAGGCTGGGACTTCACGTAGTGTGACCTGGGGGTAATGGGCGTGGGGAGGAAAACAGAGGAGGTGGCAGGAGTAGGAAGGAACCCTGCCGGGCCCAGCTCAGCTTCTTTGGGGAGTGGAGGACGTGGGCCTCCTGGTTACGCGGCTGTTCTTCCCCAGGATAAATCCACACCCGGCAAAGGGGTCTCCGGTGTGGGCTGGATGGTGCAGCTGCCTGATGGCCCTGAGAAGGGGTCTGGGAAGTCATTCGGGAAATCACGGAGTCCCCTTCTCCCAGGGACCACTGCCTGCTTTTGTTGTCCAGCATCTGAGTGCCACTGTCCAAGGAGAGGTAAGGCCTGTGATCCTTGTTACTCCGTTACAGCCAGAGTGTCCGTCCTTCCTTCCTTCCTACCTTCCTTCCTTCCTTCCTTCCTTCCTTCCTTCCTTCCTTCCTTCCTTCTTCTTTCTTCCTTTCTTCCTTTCCTTTCTTTTCTTTCTCCTTTCTTTCTTTCTTTCTTTCTTTCTTTCTTTCTTTCTTTCTTTCTTTTCTTTCTTTCTTTTCTTTTCTTTCTTTCTTTCTCTTTCTTTTTTTCTTTCTTTCTTTCTCTTTTCTTTCTTTCTTTCTTTTGTTTTCTTTCTTTCTTTCTTTCTTTCTTTCTTTCTTTCTTTCTTTCTTTCTCTTTCTTTCTTCTTTCTTTCTTTCTTTCTTCTTTCTTTCTTTCTTTCTTCTTTCTTTTTCTTCTTTCTTTCTTTCTTTCTTTCTTTCTTTCTTTCTTTCTTTCTTTCTTTCTTCTTTCTTCTTTTCTCTTCTTTTTCTTCTTTCTAAAAAGATTTTCTTTATTTATTCATGAGAGACACAGAGAGAGGCAGAGACACAAGCAGAAGGAGAAGCAGGTTCCCTGCAGGGAGCTTGATCCTGAGCCAAATGCAGACGCTCAACTGCTGAGCCACTCAGGTGCCGCGTTTTCCCCCCTTTCTTAAAACAGCATTATGGACAGATGATTTGCTCACCATATCTTGGGCCCATTTGGAGGGTGCTGCTCAGTGCTTTTGTATCCTCGAGCACTGCGCAGCCATCACTGTGGCCAAACATCCAATCATCTCAGAAAGAAAGACGGTCGTCTTCAGCTACCGCCCCTACCCCTCCAAGGCCCCTCCCGCCCTAAGCCACCACTACTCTACTTTTTGTATCTTTGGGTTTGCTGATTCTGGGCATCTCCTGTAAGTGGAATCCTACAATCTGTGACCTCTTGTCTCTGCTGCTTTCACCAAGCATCATGTTTTCATCCATGTTGTAGCACGGGTCAGCACTTCTTTTTTTTTTTTTTTTAATGACCAAATAGTTTTCCATTGCATGGATAGACCACCTTGTATCTGTTCAGCAGTTGATGGACATTAGGATTATTTCCAGTTGGGGGGTGATTATGAATAATAGCTAAATTATCATTGTATTAATACACATCCCACGGGATCCCTGGGTGGCGCAGCGGTTTAGCGCCTGCCTTTGGCCCAGGGCGCGATCCTGGAGACCCGGGATCGAATCCCACGTCGGGCTCCCGGTGCGTGGAGCCTGCTTCTCCCTCTGCCTATGTCTCTGCCTCTCTCTCTCACTGTGTGTCTATCATAAAAAAAAAAAAAAAAAAAAAAAAAAATACACATCCCAGGAAGCATCTCTGCACCCTGGAAAGCCCAACTCTTAACATCTATGCCTTCAGGACTCCTGTAAAAATCAGCCCATCGTAGCTGGGAGGGCCACTCAGGCTACCCAGCCTGACCCTTCCGTTTTACAGATGGAGAAACAGGCTCCAGCGAGCAGGTGACTTGCCCACCATGACACAGGTGCAAGAAACACTCGCTCACGTTTTCTGATTCCAAAACACAACTCGGCTGATATTTCTGTGGCTCCTGTAGGTCACACCGTGTCTTGGCCTACAGTAGTAGCTCACTTCGTGTCCTGCGGAGCCCCTGCTGAGGTGGGTATTTGGAGCCTCATTTTGCAGATTTATTCTTCCAACAACGATTTCTGAGCATCTTGGGCCCTGAGCTGGTGCCAGAGACACAGAGCCAAGCAGAACGGCACTCCTGGTCCTGCAGGAAGGCCGGCAGGGTGGAGAATATTCCACGGCAGGAATGGGCCCGAGATGGCCAGGGTTTCAGGAGGAGAAGCACACAGAGGACTGGGTCGTGGCTCAGAGTGGGGCAATGGCAGAGCTGGGCAGGAACCATGTGTCCCCACATCCTTCGGTGACACCCGGCCTCTAGGACATTCCAGGTTTCCTTTTTGGCCTTGTTCCCCATCAGAGATGAGAAAGGAGATGTCTGTGGGGGAGGCGTCAGAGTCCCCAGGAGACTGAGGCTGAGCAGGCGAGGAGGACGGCCATGTGGGCGGGGGCACCGTGTAGGCCACGCACTCCATCCCCAGGCCCAGGCCTCCCCAGAGCCCCCAGTGGGTGGCACCGAAGCCTATTGGGGCTGGGGGACCTTACATGGTGACTGTGCCAGGCTGGATCTGTTTGTTCCTTGGGGTGGGTCCCCGGGGGCCCTGGGACGGAGGGCCACCTGGGGGTCTCCATCAGGCTGCAGAGATGCATGTCATCTGCGGAGCACCCTTCTTTTGAGCTGTGGGCACGTGTTTACCTTATGGACAGAGTGACCCTTATAACTCATGTGCTCGTCCATGTGAGCTGCTGGGAAGGGTGAAGCTGCCTTTAGAGACTGGGCCAGGCTGCCTGGCGGAGGCGGGCTTCAAAGCCCCACTTCTGCACTGTGTTCATTTTAATACTGTAACTTTACTTTGTGTTCCAGTTTGGTTTTTCTGCTTGTTTTATGTCATGTGTTTTTTTGGTAAGTGGCCTCAATCTTGACAGAAATGAGAGACTCTGAGAGAGACTGAGAAAGAGAGAACCAGACCTGGGGCAGAGAAAAGAGAGAATAAAGGCCCTCCCCCAGAAGGCTGTGGCCTTGATCTCAGTGTGGTGACATCCTGGGCACAGGGGGACAGCCCACCTTTCCCAGGCCGCGAATGCTTGCCCAGGGCTTGGTTCAGGGTAAGCCTGAGTGGCTGTTTATGGTTCCGTCTCTGCTTGGGAGGCGAGGGCTTCTGGCATCGGGGTGGCTCGTCGATGGGCTTGGCCAGGAGGAGCCAGGTGGGTGGCTTCTGCTCAGGGCTGGCCTCTTGGAGGTCAGCATCGTGCTGGACGGAGGCTCTGGCCGTGACTGACGAGAGGCCAGGGCAGAGTAGCCCTTGGGGAGGCCATCTGGAGGTTGAAGTCTCAGCCGAACCCCAGCTGAGAGCAGAGCTGCCTGGTTGAGCCCATCAACCTGCAGCACTGTCAGAATCAGCTCCTCTGGGCTTTCCAGGTTGCCACTGTGGGCTGCGTTTATTTGTTTGTTTTAAATATATTTATTTATTAGAGAAAGAGAGAGAGAGAGAGAAAGTAGGGCAGAGGCAGAGGGAGAAGCAGACTCCCTGCTGAGCCTGGAGCCCGATGCTGGACTCCATCCCAGGGCCCTGAGATCATGACCTGAGCCGAAGGCAGACGCTTCGCCGACTGAGCCCCCCAAGCGCCCCTGTGGACCTGTGGCCTGTGGTTTTTGCAGCAGTGGATGAGAGGCCGGAGACGCAGGGGGCAGCTGGTTCTGGAGGCGGCAAGGCTTTGCAGGGAGGGGCGGAGGGACAGCGCCTGGACAGCACGCATGCAGGGAGTTGCTCCTGGGCACCCAGAAGAACCAGAGGGCCTGAGGGAAGTTTCCCAGGAAGGTCCGAGAAAGGCTGGCCCTTTAGTCCAGTGCCGGGTCCTCCCATGGGTGGGGGCACCAGCTCTTCTCCAGGCTGGCAGACGTGAGCCCCACGGTTTTCCCCTGCTGCCCCGCCCGCCCCTCCACCTGACCTGTAATCAGGGTGGCCCTTGGGGCCTCAGCCTGGGCTGCTGTGGCATCCTCAGGCCTCCAGGACTGGGTCTGCAGTCGGGCACCTTGCTGACAAATGCACTGTCTGGACGGAAGACCTGGGCTCCGCACCTGGCCCTGGAGTGCCCTGGGCCCTACTCCATCGGTGCTGGGACAGGGCCTGAGTGTCAGCGTGGGCCTCCTCTCCCTGCAAGTCCCCGCTGGTGCCAGGGTCCCTGGGACTCTCCACACCCCTCCCAGATGTGTTCTCGCCTGTTGGGCTCCCACCCAGAGGCCAGGCAGCAGCCTCCTCCCAAATCTCCTCCCCCAGGACTCTGCCAAGGCCCTGTGGTGACCCCAACATGCAGGTGCTGAAAATGCAGATTCCTGGGAACCGCCAGAACCACCGGCCCTGCAGCCTGCATGTGGACGGGCCCCGGGTGAGGAGGACAAGTTGTGAGGAGGCGGCCACAATCTCGACTCCAGACACCGTGATGCCTCCCCAGTGCCTGGGCCACCCCCACCGTGTGCCCTGCTCCCAGCTGCCTGGCTTTTAGTTACATGTTTCTTGTTGCCCCAGTTGAGTGACAGGCCCAACCCAGGCTCTCTTGCCCCCTCTCAGCTGCGTGGCGGATGTGTGCCCGTGATTTCTGCGTGGGGCTCGGCGTAGCCCTGGAGGCATTACGGACGTGGGCAGGCGGGTGGGCGGGGGGCGGCAAGGACTGGCCCTGCGGAGTGGTGAGGGGCAGTAGCCCGGGGATGCACATGGGTCTGAACCTGGGGACGACTCTGGGAGTGGATGTCAAAGGGCAGTGGGAAGGGGACCCGATAACAGCTCTCATCATGTGAGAGCCTCCAAGCTCTTCTCTGGCGTTCCCAAATTCTCTCAGCTTGACAAAAAGGTATTGCAGTTATTCCCACTTTGCTTCAAGCAGCAGGCTTCAGTGACCTGCCCAGGGCCCCGCAGGGCTGCACCTGGAGAGCCCACAGGACAGCCTGGGGCCCAGTGTGCCACCCCCACTCAGGGAAGAGGCAGGGCCAGGTGATCCTGGTGACCCTGGTAACAGCCTGTGCTGGCTCCTTGCCCCTCTCATGAGGGTCTTAACTGGCATCATCTAGGGCAAAGCCAAGCCATGGTGGTGATTGGGTCTGGGCGGTCTTGCCAAGATGTGCTGATGAAGGGAGAGGAAACAAGGACAGGAGTTCTTTCTGACTTAATCCTGAGAGGGAAGAGACGAAGATGAGGTTTTAGGTGGGGCGATGTGCCCCCATGGGTCATGAGAACAAAGAGCAGGCTGGCTGGGATAGCTGTGCACCAGCCTGCAGAAATGTGATCCCAAGAAGAAAAGGTTTACAAGCCTGCAGCAAAAGGTTCTAGAAGGATCTAATTAAAAATCGTATTTTGGAAGCACTTGCTCATATCTTGCTAATGCTCATGATAGGATGCAAACCTGCACATCTGGCTTACTGGTTTTATGATACATTATGTATATCACAGAGCAAAATGACCTGGAAGTAAATGCATCCAAATATTATCAGTTGGGGTGCCTGGTGGCTCAGTTTGTTGAGCGACGCTCGATTTCGGCTCAGGTCATGATCTCAGGCTTGTTGAGGCTAGGCCCTGCGATGGGCTCCACCTTCAGTGGGGAGTCTGCTTGCGATTCCCTCTATCTCTCTGTCCCTCCCCTGCTTGTGTGCTAATAAATCTTTTTTTTTTTTTTAAAGACGTTATTTATTCATGAGAGACATAGAGAGAGGCAGAGACACAGGCAGAGGGAGAAGCAGGCTCCATGCAGGGAGCCTGATGTGGGACTCGATCCCAGGTCTCCAGGATCAGGCCCTGGGCTGATCACCGCGCCAAACCACTGGGCCACCGGGGCTGCCCTAATGAATCTTTTTTTATTTTTTTATTTTTATTTATTTTTATTTTATTTATTTTTAAAGATTTTATTTATTTATGATAGTCACACAGAGAGAGAGAGAGGCAGAGACACAGGCAGAGGGAGAAGCAGGCTCCATGCAGGGAGCCCGACGTGGGATTTGATCCAGGTTCTCCAGGATCATGCCCTGGGCCAAAGGCAGGCGCCAAACCGCTGCGCCACCCAGGGATCCCTTTTTTTTTTTTTAATATTTTATTTATTCATGAGAGACACAGAGAGAGAGGCAGAGACAGGCAGAGGGAGAAGCAGGCTCCCTGCAAGAAGCCAGATGTGGGACTCGATCCTGGATCCCGGGATCACATCCTGAGAAGGCACTCAACCAGAGTCACCCAGGTGTCCCCCCCCTTTTAAATTTTATTTATTCATGAGACGAGAGAGGCAGAGGCAGAGGCAGAGAGAGGCATGAAGCAGGCTCCATGTAGGGAGTCTGATGTGGGACTCGATCCCGGGAATCCAGGATCACACCCTGAGCTGAAGGCAGAAGCCCAACAACCACTGAGCCACCCAGGCATCCCTAATAAATAAATCTTTAAAACAGTATTTTCAGTACTTACTTTTGGGTAAGTTGATCCTTTTCTGTATTTTCAAATTTTTCTATTTTAAAACCTTTTTAAAAAATGTTTATTTTTTTAAAGATTTTATTTACTCATGAGAGACACAGGGAGGGAGGGGGGTGGGCAGAGATACAGGCAGAGGGAGAAGCAGACTCCATGCAGGGAGCCCAATATGGGACTTGATCCTAGGACTCTGGGATCATGACTGGAGCCAAAGGCAGACACTCAACTGCTGAGCCACTCAGGCATCCCTATTTTAAAACATTTATGTGTATACATAAATGTGTATGTAATGTATATACATATATCTATCTCTTCAAGGAGAGTAAGTTTGGATGGTACAATTACACATGCATCTGACTAAAAAGCAGTTCCCTTTACAGGGAGATGTGTCCATTCAATTGTCTCCATGAGGTCAGATTCCAGGAGACAGGTCTTCGAGTGGCCGACAGACCATGGCAACAAAGATGTGCCCATGAAGGGTGAGGACGCAGCCCAGGACTGGTGGGTTGACACTTTTTTGTCATGGAGTCTGGAGAGCAATCTGGCAAAAGTCATAGAAATACATACCCCCATTCCTTTTAGGCACAACTCTGCTCCTAGAAAATACATCCTTTGAAACATCCAAGGTGCTCACTGAGGTGTGGAGTGGTGGCAGAAAGTGAGAAGCACCCAAATTTTCCATCAGGATGGCAGAAAGAGAACCAACCAATCAGACCGAGAGGGAGCTCTGTGGTTGTAAAGGGGGGGGGGGCGGGAAGGCAGGTCCCATTTAGAGGTGTGGAATCACTTTTATTTTTTTAAGTAGGCTTCACGCCCAATGTGGGGCTTGAACTCACAACCTTGAGATTGAGAGTCACCTGCTCCACTGAGTCAGCCAGATGCCCCTGGAATCACTGTAGTAACAACCAGGGTGGGAGAACCCACAAGTGGATATGTGCATGGAGCGTGGGGAAGGCAGGAGGAATAGGACCCTGGTTATTTGGGTGGAGTGGAAAATATGGCAGCAGACAGAGAAAACAGCCACTGCCTTGTTCCTTGCTGGGAGCCTGGGACAAATTGACCAGGGCATGGCTGCAAATATATAAAATATGGAACATGTACCAGCACAAGGACAGGATGGATGGCATGGACTAGTTTGAAGCTGGGAATGCATGTAAGTTTTGTCTTGGATTTATTTCACCATACTTGGGACTCTGTTGGGGAGGGCTGTGCCCGAGGGAGGTGGCTCCAGTTGGCAGCAGGAACTCAACGCTGGCTTCCCTGCTCAGATGCTCTGCTCTCAGCTTTGTCTCCTGGTCCTGGAGGGAGGATGACGTGCTTCCTCCCATCCTTTGCTGGGTCCAGCCTCTGCAGGTAGCTTTCCAGGCTAGTCAGTGGCTTGCAGCCCAGACCTGGAAGAGGGGGCTGAGCACACTTTCTGGAAGGGGCCTCTGTGCCAAAAAACAAACCCCCTCCCTTTGTGCTCAATTGTGCCTTGGTAGCCAACCAAGTAGGGTCAGTGTGACACATTGCCCGATCTTCCTTCTGGGAACAGGGGATGGGAGTCTCACTTCTCCCCACAGGGCCAGGTGTTCAGGGACAAGACCAGTAATTCTCCAGCGGCAGCCAGCATCTGCTACCGGGGAGCAGTGGCCTCACAGACCCAAGCACTCCCCTGTAATCCTGTGGGGATGGTGGGCCTGCTGGTGCTATGTGGACAGAGGAGACTGGAGGGAACATAGTGCACAAACATTTATTTACAAAAAGTCCAAGTTACATATGATACAGGCTTTTTACACACAGTAGTTTAAACAGAATTATTTGGATGTATTTTACTACCAGAAGGTACAGAAAAAAATTTAATAATCACTTTTGCTATTTTTATACAAAGTGACAAGTCATGCTTTTTTTTTTTTTTTTTTTTTTTTTTAAGTTTTAAAACCTTTGCTAAGTGCAAATACTAGATTCCTCTCTCCAGTTTAAGGCAAGTAGAACAGGACTGTCACTGGGCAGTCTCTGGCTTGGGGAAGCAAACACGGTGGCCCAGGGGGTGTGCCAGGCTGCCTCTGGGATTCCTGCCTCTTCCCCAACACTGGTTGGTCTCTGTGGGTTTTCTCTCCTCACACCTTGCAGCCCCTTGCTGGCTTGTTTGGGGATCACCGTCCCCTCTCTCCCAAGTGGTCTCTAGTGCAGGCTTCTCAAGAAGCCCGGGGGTCCTCTGGGACACAGGCACCCAGAGGGTCACTTTGCAGACAGGTGGGACCTCATACTAGTGTCAGGACTCAGGGCAACGACTTCCACCCAAATAGCAACTGTGCTGCTGCAGACTTGGGAGGTGCTCTACAGTCCAGCACAAGGAGGGACATTAGAAACTGGGTGCCCTCAGTTCCCTAGCAGCTGTGCATGGCTAGAAACATCCAGAATTCATCTCAAAGAAAAAGTCCTCAGTTCAGCCTTGGGGGCAAACCAATTATTCTGATCTCTTCCCTCTTGTGCTGGGGGGAATCCTGCCAAGTTCTAGGGGACCTGCTGGATGGCAGTGTCAAGAGGTATGCCACCCACCAGGGGCCTGTCCTATTAGATGCCCAAAGCACTCTGCAAAGCCTGGTGCTCTGGTTGCAGGGGCCCAGGAGATTCTGGTGTGTCTATTTGGTGGGGCATCTGCTGAAAGCTCACCACTCTGAGACCCTCCCCAAGGGAGGGTGCACAGGGACCAAGCTATAAAAGGACTTCAGTCCTGTCACCATACCCCGCAGTGCACCCCCCACCAGGGCTCTCCCAGGGCATTGCCCCTCCTTGTGTGTCCCACCCCCCAAATCCAGAGAACTCTGCAAAGCCCTCCCTTGGAGGAAAAGCAGAAGGAAGAGCAGGCAACTTAGCAGGTTTCTCCCCATTTTAATCCTTGAAATCCATTAGAATGATGGCAGCAGGTGCCCATGCACAAGAATGCACGGTCCTGGGCATGGCCCTCTGAGATGGGGGGTTTGGCCATTAGGCTCACCCTTTTGAGGTCTGTGTACACACACTAGGAACAGCCATCAGGTATAGCAAGTGAGAGCGGCCGACACTGGGCAACCAGGCAGGGTCACTCCTGTGGAGGGCTCTGCTCTGCACAGCGGGTGCTAACATGGGATGGAGCCTCGGGTGGGCTGGGGCTGCCCAGGAAAAGATGAGTGGTAAGGGGCAGGGATCCCCCCATGCTGACCCAGAGCTAGACTCACCTGACCTCGGGCAAGGGTGGCTCCATAGGTGGGTACTGGTTATAGTCTGGGTCCTCTGTTCCTCTGTGGAAACCCGTAGCTACCACCAAACCTCAGGGGAGAAGCTGCTCATTACCTGGTTGGTGGTAAAGAAGGCTTCCCAACAATTGGGCTGCCTGGGAGAGCCACCAAGCCTGTCACTGGCGCCTTGAAAGGACCTTCTGTTTGGCAAGATTCAGGACCATCCCGCTCTCATCGGCTGCCTGGCATGGGTAACAGATTTGACTTTCCAGAGACTGAACGAGAGAAACTCTAGTAGGCCACAGAAAACCCAGTAAGTTCGAAGTGAGTAAACAGCAAATATTTCTTTAAACTACAGAACAGAACTGATAGCATGAGATGGCTCTCTGTGGTCTCATCTGAGTGGGCCAAGGACAAGAGAGACCTGAATAGTTACGGTGGCAGCAGCCTGGGGTTCTGGATTTGGGGGATAGAGTCTGCAGCTTCCCCACCCTGAGCAATGCTCCCAGGCCTGGGGACATGGCTGTGCCACCACCTCACTGGGATCAACTGGCTTGGAGCAGCAGGGGGCATCTCACTCTGGGTGGGCAGCAGCACTGGGGCAGGGGTGGGGGGATGGGCTGCAGTGTTGGGGCGGGGGTGGGGCAAGAACCCAGCCTTCATGACCTGGTTCAGATGGCTAAGCTCTCTCCAAACTCCCAACTCCCTCCAACTGCTGCTTTAGCTTTATCACGCCTCAGACTGTGCTGCGGTAAGGAAGGCCTACATGGTTAACTGAGAGATGTGTGGGTCTGCCAGGGGGAAGGGACGGACACAAGTACTTCCCCCATCTGTCTGTAGGGATGGGATTAGTAGAGCAGAGAAGGGCTACCTCATGGTGAGGGTCCCTGCACTGCCACTCAGACAGAACTCTCTAGGGAGGCCCCAATGTCCCCTGTATCTCTGGCCTAGCCAGTGCCAGACTGATCCTTTTATAAGTACCTGAGGGCACCCGCCTGCTGGCTGCTCTTCAGGGGACAGTGCCCCTTCCCAGGAAGGAGCAGGAAAAAAACCCAGCCTATCCTTTTGAGAGCTAAGCGCATCATCCCTACTCAGAAGGCATGGCCCTGGGGGGTGAGGTGGGGATCTAGGGAACCCCTGGCCCCTCACAGTCTGGGCTGCTCAGCGGTGGGGCTCCTGGGAGGCAGCGGGGAGCAAAGCTGTCAGAAGCGATGCCGTGGCTGGGGGCCAAAGTGCATAGGCAGGTTGTGCTCCAGAGGCATATGGACGGGAGCAAAGTCGTAGTTGACGCGCACATTGGGCAGAGGGGGCACGTAGGGGGCTGGGACGGGGCCCATGTTGAGAGGGAAGTTGTTGAACATGGGCCGGACAGGTGGCAGGGGGAAGGGCGGGTGCACGAAGGCATAGGGGGGGATCTGTGGTTGGTGCAGGTTCTGTGGGACAGGCCTCGGCAGGGCTTCAATCCTCTGGACTTTCTCTGGAGGCTTCTCCAAGGGGGGCCCGATGCGTTTGAAGGTGTTCTCTGAACAGGAGATGGGATTTAGTAGAGAAAACAAAACCAACTGTGCTTGCATGCAAGATGGGAGCAGGGCTGCATATCCTGACCTCAATCCCACCTCTCCCAAGCTGGGAGCCCAGAGCATGAGCCCAGGCCAGGCATATCTGACCTATGGACACAGGAGAGGTGCCCAGGCCATCGTAAGGCTGATTAGTGTGTGTGTGTGCACCAACCCCCTCAGCTGACCAAGTGCTCACTCAGGGATCACCCTGGAAGGTGGCAGATTCTATGAGGGACTTTCCTTCAGAGCCAGGACCTGGGTGCCACTCCCAGAAATCCCACATCATTCTTTTGTGACATCAGAGAGGCCAGGGTGGGCCTATGGTCTTTTTAGTCTAGTTTGGGTTCTATGTCCTTAGCTCAAACCCACCCCTGGGGACCTCCTGACCACCAAGGGGAAATGGGAACTCTCCTATGCTTTCACAGCCTCTACCATATGGAGTTGGATGGATGCCTGGGCAGATCGTGTCTCAATCCACCTGAAGGCCAGCACTCCTTGGGTGAAGGGCCAGCTGTGGAGCCTGTCCCCCGCCCCCTACACACAGAGCACTGGGCACTGGGCCCAAGCTGGGGAAGCGCTTGCCTCCATTCTTTCTCTTCTGCTCCTCTTCAGCCTCCTTCTGGATCTCCTCAATTAGCTTCTCATCGTCTTCCTAGAAGAAAAGCAACAAGATGGTAAGCTTGCTCCAACCAGTTCCATGCAGTGCAGAGACCTCACTGGGACCCGGGGGAGGCCGGCTTGTTCCAGTCAACACACTACTCATTCCCAGACCCCGAGGGTCTCCTTCCTTCATCAGTGGATGATGCTCCCATGAGGAAGCCCACCTGAAAGGCCTGGCTCAGAAGTGGGACTGTATATGGTGGTGGCTGCCTGGGGGAGGGGCAAGAGCCTGCTTTGTTCACTAACTGTAAAGTAAACAGAGGGAGGCCTTTCTGCAGCTCAAGGTGGGCAGGTGTGGGAAGGGGGTGGCTCTGGGGCGGGCAGGGCCTGAGGAGTTTCAGATCCAGAGTCTAGGAACTCTGAGCAAGACACCCTTTTTGGGCAAAGCCCAACAGTCTTCCTGATTCCCTGAACTCAGGTGGACAAATGTCTACTCAGGCCACCTGAGCCCTGAAGCTGGTCTTTAGTTTCTATACGGCTAGTGGGCTGTAGAAGGAACTGTGTTCTGTCAGTGGAATGGTGGTCGGGGGCTGGGGCCTGCATGTGGGAGGAAGGGCACCGCAGTTTAAGAGCATGATGAACGGAGTGGAACATAACCAACTGTGTGGATCTGAACTGAATGACAGGTGGGCTTGTTTCCTGGGGTGTTCCAGCTGCTTCTTCAGGAGTTAGGAACAGTCAAGCTGGGGAGAAGTGTGAGGAGGGCACTAGTGCCCAGGATGGGGGCAGGAGGCACAGAGGAAGTTCCAGTACTTGAGGAGGTGCTTCCTAGACAAGGCACTGGAGTCTCCCCACACAGACAGGTGTGTCCTGGGCTGGAACAGTTTCAGTGATAGCTTTGGATTTTTCACGCTGATCTGAGGCTCTGACCAACTGATGACATCCAGGGAACTTCTGAGATGTGAATGGAAGACCACAGAAGAGGGCATGTGAGCTGGAGGAGCACCCTCCCTGGACTAGTAGAAAGCGTGGCAGCCCTACCTGAGCAATGGACTATCTGGATGTTTACTCAGCACGTTATTAATGTCACCACCAAGACAGCAGTCAGTGATTTCACCATAGAGGTGTGAATCTTGGGGATTTCAAGAGTCAGGAATATCCTTCAATTAGTATGTATTGGATACCTGCTAGTGCTAGACACTATTCTAAGTTTATTGGTTAAACTTCTGATCAACAATGAGACTAAGTCACGCTGATGGAATAAAAAAATAGTTATGTAATATATTCCCCTTGTTTGGTAGACAAAAGAACTTAGGATATAGTCACTGGAGGCTGTGGGCTCAGGGGGCAATAGTTGAGAGGCCCTGTTAAATTCGCTAACATCCTCCCTCTCTCAGGTGCCAAATGACAGATCAAACTTACTGGTCTCAAGATTCTTTTCACATTCTTTCTGACATCTGGAAATTCTTAATATACAACTGAATCTTTCTCAGCCTCACCCTGCCAGGTGTTCTGAGCTAAGCAAGAGGAAGAGGAGAGAGCTGCCGAGTGCTTATACACATCAGAGAAGTGCTTGCCGGGTGGAACCCTCAAAGGTGCCATGTCTGTTTCCCAAATAACACATGCAAATTCTCCATTAAAAATCCCAAGACATGGTCATCTAGCCTCTCTGTGAATACTCCAGATGGAACAGATTCCTCTACAAAGGAACCACTAAGCCAACTGACGGAAAGGCTCTGGTAACTCAGTGTAGTTTGACACAGTCTTCAGGTCTCCATGTGGATGTAAAGATACATTCTACCAATTATCTAGAGAAGGAGCTGACGAACCTCATTTTTTTAAAAAAAGATTTTATTTATTCATGAGACACACACAGAGAGGCAGACACACAGGCAGAGGGAGAAGCAGGCTCCATGCAGGGAGCCCGACATGGGACTCGATCCTAGGACCCTGGAATTATGACCTGAGTCGAAGGCAGATGCTCAACCACTGAGCCACCCAGGCGTCCCCAAACCTCTTTGTTGCCAGTGGAAGGTCCAGGAAAAAAGGATTTTTAATCTAAGAAAAAAAAAAAAAAAGTACTGATCCAGAAAACTGTCCAGTAGAAGAGCAGGGGCTCTGTGGTACCTCCAACTAAGCGAATCTCGGTATCTCATCTACAAAATGGGCTGTTGTAAAGATGGAATGAGCTCAAGTATGTAAAGGACATGTCACGGAGCACTCACTACTAAAGGCAGGAAAGTAATGAAAAACTCAGAAATAAAGATTTTAGAAAGATGCGAAGTTTCAGGAAAAGTGGTAGAGACTGGGGGATACCCCTAACACTTGTCTCTATGGCTTCTTCGTGGGGCAGGCGATGCGCTTCCTGACAATTAGGGCCACTAAGTAAACTCTCAGTTGCAGCTAGAGTAAGGGTCAGATGGTTCAGATTTCAACTTCCTCCAACTGCTTGGAGTCACAGGACACTGTTTAGAAACTAAGAATGCAAATGCTTTCAATATTTGTATTTTTAAATTCAGGTTTTGTTAGACTCTACGGGGAAGATTTCTTTTTTTTAAATAATTTTTAAAATTTTTTATTTATTTATGATAGTCACACAGAGAGAGAGAGAGGCAGAGACATAGGCAGAGGGAGAAGCAGGCTCCATACCGCTGTGCCACCCAGGGATCCCTGGGGAAGATTTCTTACTTCATTTGGGGTGGAGGTTCCTTCCCAAACAGTTTCTCTTAAGCATTTAAAGCTCCTCAAGTCAAGGGTGTGAAGGCAGATTGGATCATACATATACTTTAAAAATGGCAAATCTTACTTTATACGTATTTTACTGTGATTTAAAAAGAAATAACGTGGGACACCTAGGTGGCTCAGCAGTTGACGTCTGCCTTCAGCTCAGGGCATGATCCTGGGATCCAGGATCGAGTCCCGCATCAGGCTCCTCCTGTAGGGAGCCTGCTTCTCCCTCTGCTTATGTCTCTGCCTCTCTCTCTTTGTGTCTCTTATGCACGAATAAATAAAATCTTTATAAAAACATTAACAACAAGAGTTAATGAGACAAGCTTTAGAGTTGAATGAGATAAAAAAAAAAAAATGAAGACTGGTCCCCTTGGTTTGGGCTGAGGGACAGATGGGCTCCCGAGGCCTTTCTGGAGGGGAATTCCCTTGGGGAACATTCTAGGTACACCAAGTGTCATCATTCACAGTGAACCAGGACATTTATGAAAAAGGATTGCCACTTTGCAAATCTAGGACACACCAAGGCTGCTGGAAGTGGGGAACAATAGAAGGAAAGCAGATGAGAGAGCCGGGCATGGGAGCCAGGTCAGCGAAGTACCTGACCTCCAACACCCCCGGAAGGGGCTGAGTCACCCACAGGAAATCCAGGCGTGCTGGAGCGGCTGGCCACCACAGGTCTTATCTTAAAGTAGCACTGGCTTCCTAGAGGACAGGCAGCTGGCGTGATAGGAAGAGCTCCAGTTCTAAGGCTCCACAAAGCTGGGCTGGGTGACCCTATTAACCTCCACAATCTGACATGGAACCCATTCACAGGTTTGCTGTGAGAAGCAAATGATCTTTTACAAAGGGCCCGGCACAGCAGCCGCAAAGCTCACATTTATTGAGGGCTATGTCCCAGCTCCTGTTGTAAGCACTTCACAGAGATGAATCTTCATAACAATTCCACCAGTTAGGTCCTATTAATTAACCTCTATATTACAGACAGGGAAAGAGAGACACAGTGAGGTTCAAATCCAGGCCTTCCACTCTCGAGGCCTGAGCTCTTAACCACATAAACCACAGGTTTCTGAACTGGAGCTTCTGGAGCAGGGACTGCAGGGCCCCTGGAACTCTGCCTGCCCTGCCCCAAAAGCACTGTCAGAGGGCCTGCCTTGTTCTAGAATAAGTGCATCTTAACCTCCTTGAAATACAAGAGGGTTCCTTTTTCTGGGATGGGCAGAACTCCGAAATCTCTTTTCCACTAAATACAAGAGAATAGGGCGAAACAAACACCTCCATTCAAGACAACAAACAGCCAACACAGCAGAGAAGGGGGTCATTTCCCTGGAAATTTTTAGGGAATTCTTTTCTTGGTCAGCTCACCCACAAGTGAACATATCCCTTAAAAAAAGATCCATTTGGGGTAGCCCCGGTGGCGCAGCAGTTTAGAGCTGCCTGCAGCCCAGGTTGTGGTCCTGGAGACCTGGGATTGAGTCCCACGTTGGGCTCCCTGCATGGAGCCTGCTTCTCCCTCTGCCTGTGTCTCTGCCTCTCTCTCTCTCTGTGTGTCTCTCATGAATAAATACAATTTTTTTTTTTAAATTTTTTTCTTTATTTATTTATGATAGTCACACAGAGAGAGAGAGAGAGAGACAGAGAGGCAGAGACACAGGCAGAGGGAGAAGCAGGCTCCATGCACCGGGAGCCCGACGTGGGATTCGATCCCGGGTCTCCAGGATCGCGCCCTGGGCCAAAGGCAGGCGCCAAACCGCTGCGCCACCCAGGGATCCCTCTCATGAATAAATAAATAAAATCTTAAAAAAGAAAAAAAAAAAGATCCATTTGATGGCCTCTGACTGGCTTCCCCTGGCACCAAAACCAGCACATCTTCTCACCCAGACAGAGCCCACAAACCTTACTTCCTGAGCCAGGAACCCAAGGTGCAGGCCAGGCTCTACTGCTGAGGCCCAAGAGGCCCTACTGGCTCATGGTGGTGGGCTCCCTGTTGCCTCTGTTGGGGCTGCTGTTCTCAGCTCATCTCCAGAGCAGGAACACACACTTTCTTGTGAGACTACCAACTTACTTGCATATCAGTGTCTCATGGAATTCTCTCTTTCTGCCATGAAAGACCAGTGTTTTGATTCTCATACACATTAAAGCAATTTTTTAGGGAAAAAAAAAAAGTTTAACAGAACACATAAAAAAAAAAAAAAAAATCCTCAGTAACTTCTCTCCAGAGAGAACTCCTGGGAATGTCTTAGCCCACTTCCCTCTGGATGTGTTTGTGTCCCCACCTCACTCAGAACTGCACCCCTCCCTGGCCCGGCTCTCTTCTGGAAGGCTGTGCTCTGCACACTCAGGTCCCACTCCTCATGTGTCCTATGCTAGTTCACATGTACACGCTAAGTGTCTCTCCCAGGCATGAGGGGCTGACAAAGATTTTACCTAGAGGAAATAGGCTCTGAGATGCAGTTGCATGCTGAAGATCATGGAGTTGTGAGAAGTGAAATTGAGACCAGCACAGAGCCTGCTGCTCCTTCTGGCAGCCCCCAGGGTACCCGGGCAGCTCTGAACTCTGCAGGCACCAGAGGCTACTCTGCCCTCCACAGGGTCGGGGGCCAAACTGGACCGTCTCGAGGTCCAAGCTCCCCCTTCACACCCTGCCCAACTGGGCCGGTCTGACTGTGGGAAGAACAAATGGTTCTGTTGGTAGTCACCACACTGGACACCCCAAGAGGCCTTAGTGAATGGCCACTGAGGCTGATACGTTCCCCAGCGCTCCTCCATCTGGCCTTTGGGATGGGCTTTAATACAGATCCAGTAAGCCTGGATAACTTCCATTCTGTTGGCATCTGGCCCCTCCTAATCTTGGTGAAAATTTTCACACAGATCCATGGAATGTATATATAAGCAAGACTAGGCTGAAACAGGAGGGAGCAGATACCAGTCAGCGGTCAAGATGTCCCAGGATGGGAGACATGGATCTCAAAAGACCAAGTATAACAGACTACCAGGCCAGGGTCCAAAAGAATCACCTACGCGATTTCTATTGCTACCCATGGCCACCCTGGGAGGGGAGCCCACAGACCACAATCAAATGCAATGAAGACTGTGAAGGAAGCAGGCACAGCACCCACAGTGGGCCAGTGCTCTCCAAACGCAGTGCCGAGGATAAAGGAATACAGCAGAATGGGGTGTGGAGGCTCACTGCCCCGCAGATCTGGAGAATGCCTTAAAGGAAGAAATGAGTGGATTGTGACTTAACAGGAAGGAGGTTCTATTTCCTCTCCCTGAAGTCCTTTGAGCTCAGCAGGACACAAAGTGTTGGCCTGATTCGGAGGACTTGGACACGCCTGCTTCACATGGAGGTGGTGGGGAGCATGGCAAGGGCACGAGGTTGATGGCCGGGGCCAGGCTTCTCCAAAACACAGACTCAGCACGGCAGTGGCTGGCAGGAAGGGAGGCAGAGTCCACCAGAGAGGTTTTAATTAAGAAAAAATGGCCCAAACCCTGACTCTGTAATCTGCCCCTCAACAAGGAAGCTCTGCAGCTCCCCGTGAGCAGCAGGGTCTGGACAGGATGAACTGGAGAAGCTGCAAATGGTTCGAGGAGAAAGAGGTTTCTGCCAATCAGATGCTGACAATAATTGCCAGCACAGGCTGAAGGGCCTTAAAATAGACATGTGAGCACTTGGCCCCAGGCTGCTTTGCCAAAGCTTTGAAAAGTCCCTTTGAGCCCGTTTTCTTCACCATTTCTGATCACCATGGCTGGCCACCCGCTTGCCTGCTGTCCAGCCTCCTGTGACCACGAAGAAGGATGGGTGACTTTTCTTCTTCATTTAACTTTTCCTCCCCTTAAAAAGGTGACGGGGAATTCCAAGTCAACTGCTGCTTCCCTCCTGCAATTTTGGGGGTGGAGTTGGGGCTAGGATCCAGGTCATGTGTGGCCACAGCTGTTGTTAATAAACTTGCAATGATTTCATAAAAGGCTTCCAAAGGGCTGAGGATTTAGTTTCAAATTATTCCCAGATCGGCTGCAGATCTCTGAGGAACACCAGACACTACCCCCAGCTCCAGCTGTCCCCCTGCAACAGGAAATTGGGGGGAGGGTAAAGCGCAGCCCGGAGTGGCACATGCTGTGCAGCTGGGATCTGGAATGGCCCAGTGGGGGGCTGGCTGGACAACGTGCTGGGGAGGAGCAAGGACAGCCAGGCTCTTGGATGGCCTCTGCAGCTATCTCCTCAGGTCAGAGGCCTGATACCCAAAAACCTTTCCATTTAGAGTTCCCTACAGGGACCTGGAGGCAGTGTGGAATGTGGCCATGTTTTGAGTCCTATCAGGGTCAAGTGCTCAGCCTGGTACCTGCGGGCATTCACTGAAGATGACACATAGCTACATGCTGTATTTATTAGACTGAGCCATGCTGCCACCCTTGGTAAAGTCCTCAGGGACACCTAAACCTGATCAAGGTTTGGAGATGCCAGTCGCCCCCCTTCTACCATCAGCAACTCACTCAATGGGGAGAGGGTCCAGCAACGGTCCTACCCCTCTGTGGAGGCCCAGCTGGATCACTGGGCTTAGGATCTACTGGTGAATTGCCAAATTTGTGACCTGTCGCTCCAGGGCGTGGATGGAGACTTCTGGACTATAAGGAACTGACATCTGGTCCAAGACCTGGGCCTGTGTCTCACTTTTACCATGTCACCTGAATCCTGTTTTCTTCATCTGCAGACTGGAAAATTGGTCCTGCCCCCATGTTGTAACAGAAAAGGGGGTATTTAGAAGTGACAGAAATAAGATGCTGAGACAAGCTGTGGAAGCTGCGTTGATGGGGCAATAAGGGGGCTCACATTATCACCTTTCTTTTATAGAAGGTACAGAGGTGCCTGACTGGCTCAGTTGGTAGAGCACGCAGCTCCTGATCTCAGGGTCTGGAGTTCAAAGCTCCACACTGGGCACAGAGCTTACTAAAAAAAAAAAAGCCCCGGTGGCTTAGCAGTTTAGCACCACCTTCAGCTCGGCGTGATCCTGGAGTCCTGAGATCGAGTCCCATGTTGGGCTCCCTTGCATGGAGCCTTCTGCCTATGTCTCTGCCTCTCTATGTCTCTCATGAATAAATAAATAAAGTCTTAAAAAAAAAAGGAAACATGCTGAAGCCAAAATCCAGTAATCCAGTTACTGACTTCACCTTTTATCTACCTTTCCCACGGGCCTTCTGTTTCTCCTGGGTCAGCTCTGAAATGCTCTTCTCCCCTCCATTCCTGCAACACTTCCTCTTCCTGGCCACTTAAACACAGATCTCAAAGTTGTGTGGTAACCTCTGCACACCAGTCCCAGCAAGGAGATGTGCTGGAGCCACAGACTCAAGAAGGCAGGTGGGTGGGTTTAAGATGCCAAGAGAAACAGCTTGGGCTGCAGCAGTTCTATGTTTACAGACCACAGTCTTTGTGAAAGTGGGATGACACATTTGCCTTAGAGAGTTATTACAGAATGAAATATATTAGCACAGGTCAATGTCAGGTTCAATTCAATGCAGGCTTGGGAAAAATAAATAAGTCTTTTGGCCAAATGGCTGGGTGGTAATGGTATCAAATTGTAAACTGGTTGTAAAAGCCCTAGGGTTTTATTTGAATCAAACAATCTTTTCTCTTATATTCAAAAATCAAAAAAGTTGTGGAAAACAATTCTGTGCAGTTTCTGGCGACAAACACCCAAGATAAACACTGACTTTGTTTTGTATTTAAAGAAGAAAAATGCTATTAAGAATTCTGCCCCACTTCTTGGATCCAGACTGCCAGGTGACTGCTCTTCCGACCACAGCGTCTAAGGACGAGGCAGGCCATGCTGGCCTCTGCTGCTCACTCAGCTGCCCGCGGACAGGAAAGGGTCAGTGGATGTGGATCCAGTCAAGCACCAGAATACCTTCTCCTACTGCAAAACAGGAGTATGCTCACTTGTGTGTCCACATGTGGCTTTGCATTCTGCCCCCCCCCCCCCCCCCCGCCTCCAATCAGAAAACTGTGGTTTGCTTGTTTCTTTTCTAAAATGACATCTTGTTTTTTAAGACCTGTGGTTGAATGTTTTTGGCTTCCTATTGGTAATATAGAAAGCAAGTTACATTCATCATTTTAGTTCTCATACAGAATTCGTTCAGGTTCCCAAGCAATCTCTAGTCATTAAGGGATAAAACTCCACTTCTTTCCAAACCACGGAGGGACGAAGAGATTCTTCCCGGCCTTGCTGGTTAATTAAGCTGGAGAACAGGCTTGGATGACAGGGCGTGCTTTGTTTCCCTGAACTTCTGAATGGCTTTGTGTTCTCAGAAGCCCCAACAGATGCTGGCTTGGAATCCAATCAGTCTCCTGGTGAGAATCAAGGAAATGGGGCTGATCCCAGATTTGATGGGAATGGGACAAATGGAACCAAATCTCTGGTTGTGGCTGCCTGAGGAAATCGGAGGGATTTGTATTTGCTTGATCTTCCTTTTGAACTTTATTCTGAGCAAATACAGAACCTTTCTCAGGGTGGAAGACGACAATTCAACAAGAAAACAAGGGGGCAGTTCATGCTACGGCACCCAAACAAGGTAACAGGACACAAGAAACCTTTAACCAATTCCATGTGTAGAAGTAAGAGGGAGATGGCAGGAGATGGAACAAGAACAAGTGGGAGGAGAAAGAAAAAGTGCACTGGCCAGGAAAAGGCCAGTGGCTCGACACCCTCTGATGAGTAACTCCACTCAGCTCTTTGTTTCTGGAAAGCAACGCAGAGGGGGGAGTACTTTGTAGGAGATGCAGCAAGAGAAAGAATCCTGTTTCCACACATAATTCCTAGAGATGCTCAGACCCCGGCATGCTGGCTGCATGGCACTGAGGAAGTGACTTAGCAGAACTGCCAGGTCCCGGGAAGGTCTGTCCCACAGAAGGCACCATGGATTACCTTGGGGAGCACTTGCAGCTATGGGCTGTCCCTCCTTCCACTGAACCAAACCAACAACAGTCTTTTGCACATTTCATGATTGGATTGTTTGTTTCTTTGCTGTTGAGTTTATTGTTTATTTTTTAAAAGATTTTATTTATTTATTCATGAGAGACACACAGAGAGAGGCAGAGACACAGGCAGAAAGAGAAGCAGGCTTCCTGCAGGGAGCCCAATGTGGGACTTGATCTCGGAACTCCAGGATCATGCCTTGGGTAGAAGGCAGGCACTCAACTGCTGAGCTACCCCCAGGCGTCCCTGCTGTTGAGTTTAGTAAGTTCTTAATAGATCTTGGATACTAGCCCTTTATCTGATATGTCATTTGCAAATATCTTCTTCCACTCTGTATGTTGTCTTTTAGTTTTGTTGATTATTTCTTTTGCTGTATGGAAGCTTTTTATCTTAAGTCCCAATAGTTCATTTTTGCTTTTGTTTCCCTTGCCTTCATAGATGTATCTTGCAAGAAGTTGCTGTGGCCAAGTTCAAAAAGGGTGTTGCCGGGATCCCTGGGTGGCGCAGCGGTTTGGCGCCTGCCTTTGGCCCAGGGCGCGATCCTGGAGACCCGGGATCGAATCCCACGTCGGGCTCCCGGTGCATGGAGCCTGCTTCTCCCTCTGCCTGTGTCTCTGCTTCTCTCTCTGTGTGACTATCATTAATAAAAAAAAAGAACTAAAAAGGGTGTTGCCTGTGTTCTCTTCTAGGATTTTGATACAGATGCAGTGAAAAGCCGAGACACCTGCACTGCACCCCAATGTTTATAGCAGCAATGTCCACAATACACAATAGCCAAGCTGTGGAAGGAGCCTTGGTGTCCATCGAAAGATGAATGGATAAAGAAGATGTGGTGTATATATACGGTGGAATATTACTCAGCCATTAGAAATGACAAATACCCACCATTTGCTTCAACGTGGATGGAACTGGAGGGTATTATGCTGAGTGAAGTAAGTCAATTGGAGAAGGACAATCATTATATGGTTTCTCTCATATGGGGAATATAAAAAATAGTGAAAGGGATTATAGGGGAAAGGAGAGAAAATGAGTGGGAAAAATCAGAGAGAGTGAGAGACTCCTAACTCAGGGAAACAAACAAGGGGTAGTAGAAGGGGAGGTTGGCGGCGGGATGGGGTGACTGGGTGATGGGCACTGAGGAGGGCACTTGACGGGATGAGCACTGGGTGTTATACTGTATGTTGGCAATTTGAACTCCAATAAAAAAATATACAAAAAACCAACAAAACAAAAACAAAAATCAAAACAAAACAAAACAAAAAACAACAGAAGGATGACCTGTTTGTTTACAGTTTGCCCTTTCCTTCAGTCACTGGGGAGCGGGCAAGGCAGGGGATTGGGGGGCAGGAGGCAGGCTTACTTAGAGCCTCAGGAGGTAGCAGAGCTGTGGAGTAAGAGCAATTCCTAGGTCCCTCAGTCTAATTTTCTGCCCAGTGAGGAGGTGGTTCCTGACAAGCACATACCTGGCTTCCACTGAGGACTCACTGCTTTTCAAACTGGGAGTTCCAAGGATTAAGGTTAGGCCCAAAGAATGGTTTGCTGTGGTTCTCACACAAGGGCCAGCTTGTTACCCTGACACCTCCTCTTAGGCATACTGGAGATATCAGGCACCAGGGGTAAAATTTGGTGGCCAATGATCTTTGCTTTGGCTTATAGAATGCTGGCATGAAACATGTTTTAAAGATACTTGGATTAATGGCCCATCTTTAAAAATCAGGAGATATCAGAATAAAGTACAGATTTCCACCTTCTCCAGAGAATCTGAAGCCATGGTAACCATGAGTACAATTGCACTTGGTGACAATCTGTGGGAGGAAAGTAGCGCCTTGGACAGGGCCTATACCCTCTCCTATTTGCCGCAGTCAGCACCATATCCTACTGCCCCAGACCCAGCCCACTTTACATTCATCAATCACTGATGTTACTATTTGCCCTGTGTAACTTGGGTCTGTGACCCCAGCTACATGCTGCTGGTGTTTTATGTGTAAATCTTCTCTCTCTTTTTTTTTTTCTTTTTTAAAAGAGTTTTTCATTTATTTGAGAGCAAGTGAATGAGCACAAGCAGAATGGGCAGGGGAGGGATGCCTGGACGGCTCAGTCAGGAGTCTCTGCTTTTCTCTCTGTCTCTCATGAATAAATAAAATCTTAAAAAAAAAAAAAAAAAAAAAAAAAAAAAAAAAAAAAAAAAAAGGAGGGGGCACGGCAGAGGGAGAGGGAGAAGCAGGCTCCTGGCTGAGCAGGAACCTGATGTGGCGCTCAATCCCAGGATCCTGGGATCACAACTGAAGACAGATGTTTAACTGACTGAGCCACTTCGGTATTCCTCATGTTTTTTTTTTTTTTTTTTTTTTAAATGATTGATTGATTTATAAGAGAGAGAGAGAAGGGAGGGAGGGAGGGGGAGAGAGAGAGAGAGAGAGAGAGAGAGAAAACACCTACAGAGGGAAGGGTAGAGGGAGGAGAGAGAATACACAAGCAGACTCCCCAGCTAAGCTTGGAGCCTGACACAGGGCTCAATCCCAGGACACTGAGATCATGACCTGAGTCAAAATCAAGAGTGGACCGCTTTTTTTTTTTTTAAAGATTTTATTTATTTACTCATGAGCAACACAGAGAGAGAGAGAGAGAGAGAGAGAGAGAGGCAGAGGGAGAAGCAGGCTCCATGCAGGAAGCCCAACGTGGGACTCGATCCTGGGTCTCCAGGATCATGCCCCAGGCTGCAGGAGGCGCCAAACCGCTGCGCCACGGGGGCTGCCCAAGAGTGGATCGCTTAACCGACTAACCACCTAGGCGCCTCTCCATATTTTTTCCTATCTATCTATCTATCTATCTATCTATCTATCTATCTATCATCTATCTATCTAAAGATTTTTTAAAAAACTTATTTATTCATGAGACACACAAACAGAGGTAGAGACACAGGCAGAGGGAAAAGCAGGCTCCATGCAGGGAGCCTGATGTGGGACTTGATCCCGGGACTCCAGGATCATGCCCTGAGCCAAAGGTAGACACTCAACCACTGAGCCACCCAGGCGTCCCTTTTCCTACGTTTTATTTTTTCCTACGTTTTAAAACATTTTAGGGCAGCCCTCGTGGCTCTGTAGTTTGGTGCCGCCTTCAGCCCAGGGCCTTCCGTTTATTTTACCACTAATGATGCTTATAAATACTGTTTATCAGAGTTTTTGGTGCTTGCCTTATGATCTAGTATACAATCAGTTTTCATAAATATATATTTGAAAAGAACATCTCTTCCCCTGCTGTGTGCAATATTCTATATATGTTCATTAGATCAAGCTTCTTATTTATGTTGTCAAAAAAAGAAAGAAAATGAAAAGGCAGGAGAGTGAGCAAAAATATACACAATACTAAGGACTCATATCCAAAATATACAAAGAACTCTTACATCTCAATTATAAGGAGACAAACAACTCGATTTAAATAATGGATCAAGGGGTAACCTGGCTGGCTCAGTCAGTGGAGCATGTGACTCTTGATCTCAGGGCTGTGAGTTTGAACCCCACATTGGGTGTAGAAATTACTTAAAAATAAAATCTTTTTACGGGGTGCCTGGGTGGCTCAGTCAAGCAGCCAACTCTTGATTTCACCTCAAGTAATAATCTCAGGACCTTGAGATCAAGCCCCTAAGTCAGCCTCCATGCTCAGTGGGGAGTCTGCTTGAGATTCTCTCTCCCTCTTCTTTTGTCCCTCCCCATGCACTTTCTCCCTTTCCCTAAAATAAATAAATAAATCTTTAAAAAAATCAAACCTTTGGAAATAATAGGCCCAAAAAAGGGGAAAAAGCCCTAAAACTTCACAAAGGAAGATGTAAAAAGGCTAGTAAGCACAAGAAAAGATGCACCACACAATTAGCCATCAGGGAAGTGCAAATTAAAACCACACCATGACTATCATAAATAAATAAAAATTTAAAAAAATAAAAAATAAAAAAAATAAAACCACACCAAGGGGCTCCTCGGTGGCTTACTGGCTGAGCATCTGCCTTTGACTCAGGTCATGGTCCCAGGGTCCTGGGATCGAGTCCTACATTGAGCTCCCTGTGGGGAGCCTGCTTCTCCCTCTGCCTATGTCTCTGCCTTTCTCTGTCTCTCATGAATAAATGAAATCTTTAAGAAAATTTTAAAAAATAAAACCAGGCCAAACTCTCTTTGCCTGTCTCTCTCTCTCATGAATAAATAAATAAAATATTAAAAAAAATAAAACATAGGTGTATACAGCATCAGTTAAGAAAAAAATTTTTTTTAAGTAAACTCTTACCCCCAACTCTATGTGGGGCTTGAATTCACAACCCTGAGATCAAGTCACATGCTTTACTTACTGAACCAGCCAGGCACCCTAGCATCACTTTTTATAGCTGTACACTATACTAATGTGAGTGTCCCACTCCTGGGCTGTTCACTGCTGTACTTCTATGTGAGGTTAAACAAAATTCCATCTTGTCTAATCCATTGCTATTTGGGAGCTTTCCGTAATTCACAGCCAAATATAGGGATGTTTATTCATTTCTTATTGAATTGTACCACTCTTTACATATTAATATTTATCTGTATCATATATGTATTACAATTTCCCTCAGTTTTTCATATACCTTTATCTTTTTTTTTTTTTTTAAGATTTTATTTATTTATTCATGATAGACACAGAGAGAGAGGCAGAGACACAGGCAGAGGGAGAAGCAGGCTCCATGCAGGGAGCCCGATGTGGGACTTGATCCTGGGTCCCAGGATCACATCCTGGGCCGAAGGCAGGCGCTAAACCGCTGAGCCACCCAGGGATTCTACCTTTATCTTTGTTCATAGTGTCTTTTGTAAAGATGATTTAAGTATTTCTAGTCTGCCCTTGATATAACACTAAGAAGGCTCTTCCCTTCCTAGGGAATGATACAAGTAATTTTCTTTTGCTTTCTTGAAGTACTTCCAAAGCGTTAACCCAGTGCCCCAAAAGAACTAATGAAGCTCTCTCTCTCCACTGATAGCCAGTGTGATCTTGAAAACTTAAATTAGGCCAAGTCACCCCACTGTGTAAGCCCTGCAATAGCTCCCACTGTACCCAGTGAGCCCCATGGCCTGGTTGTGCCTCTATCACTTTCCTCCCCTAGCTCACCACCTGCAAATCATACCAGCCTTCATTCTGGTTCCTGAACAGGCTGAATTGGTTTGGTTTCCTTGGCCTGTCTTGCTCTTCCTCCTCAGGCAGGCCTCTCTGCAAATGCTGCCTCCCAGAGAACACATCCAGGTCACTCTATCTAAAGGCAGCTTCCTTCCCTCCCCCACTCCAGCTGCACTCTTCTACATAGCACTAACTAGAGGAAGGATCCGTTTCAGAGTGTAAACTCCAGGATGATGGGGCTTTTCTGTTCAGTCCTGGCAACACCAAATAGTTAAGAATTGAATTAAATGGGAATTGCAGCAAATGTCTAGATTTTGGAGTGAAGTAACTGTAATATGTAACTGTAATACTAAGTCTTGCCTTTGAGGAAGAAGAGGCTTCTCCACTATCAGGTCATCTTCCCATCCTCAGGGAGAGCTGAGGACTGTCACCAGGCCTCCTTTGGTGTACTTCCTCAGGCCTTTTGTTCACTCCCAGTTAGCAGGATTTTCACTGTTATGCTCAATCTTTTTGGTAGAACAAATCTTGGCACATATTGCATTGCTATCCTCACAGAATTTCTTTTTCTTTTTTTTTTTAAGATTTTATTTATTTATTCATATATATATAGAGAGAGGCAGAAACATAGCAGAGGGAGAAGCAGGCTCCCTGTAGGGAGCCTGATGCAGGAGTTGATCCCAGGATCCCGGGACCCCAACCCAAACCAAAGGTAGACGCTCAACCACTGAGCCACCAAGGTGCCCCTCCTTGTCGAGTTTTGAACTTAAAAAAATTATTTTAACAAGAATTGATACAGTTTCTATTAAAACTTACTTAGGAACAAAGCCTATTTCTCAACCCTCCTGATGTCCTTCAATATAGTTTTATAGTTTTCTTCATATTTGTTAATGGTAATTTCTAAATATTTTACAATTTTTATTTGCTATATAATGTGAATGACATTCTGTATATTTATTTTGTATCTAGCCATCTTTCTACTACTTCTAATAGCTTTCCAGTTGATTATTTGGTCTTTTCTCAGGCGAAAATGATAGATTTGCCTTTCACCATTATATAGTGCTTAGAACAGTGTCTGAAACACAGTGGGTGCCCAATAAACACTGGCATTATGTTCTATTCTTAGTTAACTGAATTGACTAGCAGTTCCAAAACAAAATAGTGGTGATAGTCTTATATTTGATTATTTGGTAATGCATCTATGTACTTCACTATTAAAAACATGCTAAGGACTATTCTGAAATATCCGGTTTAAAAATAACCATCTTGTGATCCCTGGGTGGCGCAGCGGTTTAGCGCCTGCCTTTGGCCCAGGGCGCGATCCTGGAGACCCGGGATCGAGTCCCACATCGGGCTCCCAGTGCATGGAGCCTGCTTCTCCCTCTGCCTATCTCTCTCTCTCTGTGTGACTGTCGTAAATAAATTAAAAAAAAAAATTAAAAAAAAAAAAAACATCTCTCTAATACTATTCTTTATTTTTAAAACATTTTATTATTAGAGAGAGAGCACGTGCAGAGCAGAGGGAACTGCAGAGGGAAAGGGAGAAGCAGGCAACCCGCTGAGCTGGGAGCCCGATGCAGGGCTCAATCCCAGAACTCCGGGGATCATGACCTGAGCCAAAGGCAGAAACTCAACTGACTGAACCACTCAGGTACCCCTGATACTATTCTTTAAACCTTAAACCAAGAATAGATATTTGAGGGACACCTGAGTGGCAGAGTGGTTGAGCATCTGCGTTTGGCCCAGGGCGTGATCCTGGAGTCCCGGGATCGAGTCCCACATCGGGCTCCCTGCATGGAGCCTACGTCTCCCCTTGCCTATGTCTCTGCCTCTCTCTGTGTCTCTCAAGAATAAATAAATAAAATCTTAAAAAAAAAAAGATATTTGATTTTATTACTTCTTTTCCCATTTAAAGATCTCATATGGTTAGTTATATTAATAAAACTTTTTTAGAAAGATTTCATTTATTCATGAAAGACAGAGAGAGAGAGAGAGACAGAGACAGAGAGAGACAGAGAAAGGCAGAGGGAGAAGCAGGCTCTATGCAGGGAGCCCGATGCAGGACTCGATCCTGGGACTCCAGGATCACTTCCTGGGCGGAAGGCAGGCACCAAACTGCTGAGCCACTCAGGGATCCCCTATATTAATAAAACTCTTAATACTGAACCATCCCTGCATTTCTGGAACAATCTCACTTGGTTTTTTTTGTTTTTTTTTTAAGATTTTATTTATTTGAGTGAGAGAGAGGGAGAGCACATGCACGCAGAGGGAGAGAAAAAGAATCCCAAGCAGCGCAGAGCCCCATGTGGGGCTCAATTTCATGATCTTGAGATCACTACCTGAGCTGGAACCAATTCAGAGACACTCAACCGAGGCATCCAGATGCCCCAATGACTTTGGTTGTAGTTTCTATCTGCTGATATTTTAGAGAATTAAAAACCTATACTAAGAAGTTAGAAGGGGGACGCGTAAGTGGCTCAGCAGTTGGGTGGCTGCCTTCAGTTCAGGTTGTGATCCTGGGATCTGGGACTGAGTCCCGCATCAAGCTCCTGCGGGTAGCCTGCTTCTCCCTCTGCCTGTGTCTCTGCCTCTCTTTCTCTGTCTCTCATGAATAAATAAATCAATCTTAAAAAAAAAAAAAAAAAAAAAAAAGAAGGGTCTGTATTTTTCTTTTTTTTTAGGGTTATCTCTGTCTGGTTTTGGTGTTAGCGTTATGTTGGCCTTATACAGACATATGTAAAACTATCTTTTCTTGTCTATGCTCTGGGACTTATTTCAGATGGCACAGAAAAATTATTATTCCAAAGGCCTGAAAGAATTTGACCATAAACTGTTTGGATGTCTGCTTTTGAGGGTGTGTAGCTTTCTGATTATTTTCTCATTTTTATCCTGTGCTTATTGGCCCATGTAATTTTCTATCTTTTCATGAGTCATCATGTGTTATGTTTATGTACAATCCCTTTCCTTATGTTATCTGACCAATATTTTCCCCTACAAAGCAACAGGCAGTTATGCATTCACTTACGGTAGGATCGGTCCAGAGAGAGCATCTTGAACACTCCTGGCAAGGGGCTCCTGGTGAGCGAGGATGCTGACAGAAATGGTCATATCCATTGATAGACACTCGACAGAGGTAGCACATCTGGGCACCACAGCGGCAAGACATACGGTTGCAGCCTTCGGATTTGATGAGGCCAGTCCCACACTTGTGGCATTTTCTAATGCGGGCTGCAGTCATTTTTTCTTCACTGAGGAAAGAATACATGAATGGAGACAGCAGGGAAGAGGATGGGAGAGAAAAATACAATGGCCACTAAGTATGTCTTCCCATAGGTGACTGCCTAGCCCTTTTGGGGACATCTGAAGAGTGAAAAGAACCTATGCTTTGGAGTTGAGAAATATATTCTGTTCATTAGTTGTATGACCCTGGGTAAAGTATTCAACTGCTTGGAGACTCAGTTCCCTTATTTTTAAATTAGGAAAACCCAACTTTCTTCATCATGTTTTGAGGATTATTACAGCTAAGACAGAAAGTACCATGGTTCAGTGCCTGACACCTACCATTTAGGAAATGATTATTGTTTGTTATAGGAGTTCCCGTAGGCTTAAAATGGAGAGAGAAAAAAAAACTCCTTAATCATGTGTTTTATATATGTGAAGCTTGCTAATAAAGAGCTAGTAAGCCTAAACCTTTGCTATATACACACTTTGGATTTTATCCATTAAAAAATTATTGCTTTTAAGAGGTGGAGAGAAAGTGAGGAAGGAGTGGGCATGTCCAGTGTGGAGCCTAACTCAAGACTCAATTTCAAGACCCTGAGATAAGGACCTGAGTTGAAATCAAGAGTTGGACACTTAACCGAATGAGACACCCAGGTGCCCCCTATCACCTTGGATTTTATTACTCAGTGGGAAGTGGGGAGAGACACAGTTGGGGACAACCCAACAGCTTGTTTATACATTCTTCCTGCTGGCAGTGCCCATCTCCATGTCAAAATCCCACATTTCCAGACTCCCTTTTAGCAAGGCTATCGGCATGTCCTCGAGGAGGAGTCAGTCCTGGCCAATGGGAAGCTTGTAGAAAAGCTACTTGTTTGCAGAAGTACTTTAACTGATATGGAGGGGCAGATGACTAGAGCCGAAAGGACACGTCTTGGCTCTTTGCCAAGAGCTGGCACTGCTGAATTAGTTTCTTCTGAAGTGCACTGTTCCTAATTCTAAAATAACACTTGCTATCCTGGCCTATAACTGTTTATGTATCTATCTTCTCTACTTAGTTGAGTTCCTCAAAGTTGTCAAAAATGCATGCCTATGGAGACTAGGAAAGGCAGGAATGACCCCAATGGTGGAGAAGCCCCCAAACTGGGACTTAACCCACTGTTCTGAGCATGTCTCTTCCTTCCAAGCAGAAACCCAGAGTGGTACCAGGGAAGTCTTTCCCTGCAAAGACTCAACAGCCTGGGGATGAGTTTTGACCTGCAGGCTCTTTCCTCACACTGGGAAAACAGTCTTCTTCCTCCCCTGGCTCCCAGGGTTTCTGCTAAGTAAGGGAAGCCAGGTGAGTCTAGGGTCAGGCAAGTGTTTTTAATTACTGATATTTAGAAGACTGTCAGTTTGCTCCTTAGAAGTTAGATCATGTGCTTAAAAATAGAAATGAATTAGAAAATTGGCTGCTATTCATTTAGGTTTCATTTTTGAATGGCCCAAAATGCAGGAAGGCTCTGGCTTGAAAAGAATTAAAACCCAGTTCAAGTTACAGAAGAACAAATTAGGTCTAAGTTTTGTTGAATAGGAAACATCGTCAAGGAGACAAAGTTTAAATAAAGTGAATTTGTTATTGTCAACTTAATAATATAGCACACATGTTCATGATTTCGGGTTATTCAGCAATTGGGAAGATACTTCTCAATGCTCCCTGTTAAAACTTACAAGGTTCTGAGGCAAAAGTTTCCAGTATTTCCAATATGAAAATCTGTGGTCAAGACACAACTTCAATTTTCTATAGCACAAGTTTTCTGTTTTAAGAGCATCTTCAAGATTGATGTGTGACTTTAAGCCATTATGCTTTGGGGGCCTGGAGCTGGCTGACTTTTCTCTGGGTAACTGCTATGGTTATAGTGTGGGAGAGGAGTGGATGAAAACAATCAAGGTTAGGGCGCTGGTGGCTCAGTCAGTTAAGTGTCTAATTCTTGCTCTTGGCTCGGATCTTGATCTCATGGTCATGAGTTTGAGCTCTGCGTTTGCTACATTAAAAAAAAAAAAAAAAAAAGAAAAGAAAAGGAACTAAGGTTACAGAGTCCTTTCCTGAAGGCTTGGGAAGAGGGTGCATTTATTTTCTTGCCCCATTCCACTAAGCTGTCAGTCACCCAAGTAATAGTGGATATGGTAGGGGAGAAAAGGCATTCCTAGAAAAATGGAGGAATATACAAAGGGTATCCACCACTCAACAGTGCTCTAACGTTTAAATAGCTGTTCAACACGGCATTTCCACATTCATAAGACCAGTACTAGGTAGGGCCAGAATGACTCTGTACCAAAAAAATATTGCTTTTATGGATTGTGGTGACCACCTATCTAGTAACACAAAAGTGCAAAATGGGATGAGGAGAAATCAACGGATTCTTTTGGGATAAGTGGTTTGGGAACTAATTTCTAAACTAGGCAGGAAACAAACAACCCCACAGGATGTGTTTCTGGGCAGAACAGGAAGAGAAGCCTGAACTGCAGCTGTGTCTGCTGACCTTGCGTTCAAACAGGAAGGTTCACTGCCCTCGTCCACATAACCATTCTAGATTCTATAGCTCTGTGAGTATTTGTTCTCACCACTGTTTAACTATGTTGGGAACTTCTGTTTGGGAGTGGTCTTCATTTTTTGCAGCATATACTATTCAAAATGTTAGATGGCTATCCTTTGTGAATATATTTAATTGTAGTAAAATGCACATAAAATTTCCATTTTAGCCATTTCAAAGTGTATAATTTAGGGGCATTTAGTATATTTCCAGTAATGTGCAACCATTCACTGCTATCTAGTTCTAGAACATTTTCATCATCCTCAAAGAAAACTCCATACCTTTTAAGCAGTCACTCTCCACATCCCTCTGCCCCTGACACCCCTAACCTGCCTTCTGTCTCTAATGGACTTGTCTATTCTTTTTGTGTTGTTGTTGTTGTCTATTCTTTATATAGGTAAATATCCAAATGCCCACAGACCTTTCATATACATGGCACCATACAAGAGGTGGTCTTTTTTTTTTTTTTTTTTTGAGAGGTGGCCTTCTGTGCATGGCTTCTTTCACTGAGGTCTCCGACGTTCGTCTGGGATGCAGCATGGGCTTTCATTCTCTTTTTATCACTGAGTAATATCCCACTCTGCAGTATACTGAACTTTACTGTTCATCAGTTGAAGGACATTTGGGTTGTTTCCTTCTTTGGCTATTGTGAATCGTGCTGCTAGGAACATTCATGGATAGGTTTTTGTTGGAATACCTGCCTTATCTCATACCACTTATTATGCTGTATTTTATGATTCAGCAATGGTAAATAGCTTATAATACCCTGTGTGTAGTACCCTGCTGTTCCTTATTTTTAACACTTGGCAACTGGCAGGACTCTTTGGCTCTCTGGGCCAGAGAGTAAGGGCTATATCGTGAGGAAAGGAAGTAAAGCCAGTAGAGGACCTTCTCTCTACAAAAAGTAATACCATATTCCTCTGGACATCTTTGAGATCAGTGCTTCAAAGGTACAGGGGTGCTAATTCTCAACACATCTCATTTTACTTGTTTGGCCTATAGAGATAGTGGGTCTTGAAGAACGTTACTGTAAGCCTCATCAGGTGCTGACCCCACTTGCAGCTGCTGTCCAGATGTCATTTCTTACCAGAGCAAATAAATACAGCCTTTGGCAATTGGTATGCAGCCTCTGATCTGGAACACGCTTTCTCTGTCCAAAAACATGGAGAACACCAGAAGCAGTTGGCAAGGACCTTGATCATCTATTGTCCAAAAGGACAACACACTGGTCTTCTATTCAAAAGACATGCAGATAAAACCTGGGTGCATATTCCTATATATATATATACTCTATATACAGACTAACAGGTACTCCAAGGATACATTAATATGTGTGTGCATGCCAGAAGATGGGAGATAAATCCCTTGAAAATAGAGAGATCTGTAATCTCTCTGATGCTCTGGTGGCCTGGAGGTCAGATGTGTGTATTAGGCTATTCTTTCCAAAGTTAAGCACATGTTACTCTATCTTATATCCCTCACCATGAAGAAAGAAGTTAGACATTTGCGAGGCCTTTCTGGATTTTGGAATTAACATATGATCACACTTGGATGTGCCACTCTGTTCCATTTACTGCTGATACAAAAGGCTGCCAGGTTTAAGTAGGCCCCAGACTAAGACCCTGAATGGAGTGAGTGGCAGGAACTGACAGGATGATCAGGATGGACGTTCTGCTTCAAAAAGTAACCAACTCTTCTCCTGCTAAGAAACCTCTCCTCGCCCATGACCAAGTCCTGGAGTAGTCCAAATGCCTGACCATGGGGCACTGAGAAACGGTTTACAGAGTTGGACAATACTCCATTACCAACTATAAGTAGAATACATATGACTTGAGAAAATCCTAAAGGCAAGAAGTTATCTATTTAAGTGCTTGTGTCATGTTTGTAAATCAGGGCCTTCTGCTTCAACCAACCAACCAACCAACCGTGAATACTTATGGAAGACTTAAGTGGCAAGAATCATTCTGGGCACTTGGGCAGTTTCATCTTCATAATAAGTAGGTATACTCTGTACTTTACAGATGAAGAAACTGAGGCACAGAAAGACTAGGAAATTTGTTCAAGGGTCTTTTTTTTAAATTATTTTTTTTTTAATTTTTTATTTATTTATGTATGATAGTCACAGAGAGAGAGAGAGGCAGAGACACAGGCAGAGGGAGAAGCAGGCTCCATGCACCGGGAGCCCGATGTGGGATTCGATCCCAGGTCTCCAGGATTGCGCCCTGGGCCAAAGGCAGGAGCTAAACCGCTGCGCCACCCAGGGATCCCCTTGTTCAAGGGTCTTAACTGTAGCTATCCATGTGATCACTCAATAAATCTATACTGAGTTTTATCAATAAGACATCTTTCTTTGGGGCAAAACAAAGGCTCAGGCGGCAGCAAGAGAAAACCTCCACTTCTCCTAAACCAAACCAGATGTAACTTGTCCATAGTAACAAGATTAATTTTTGGGGGGGAGATGGCTCATAAACTGGCTGAAAAGACAACTCCAAATAAGAAATTTTGAATGTTCTTGGCAATAGCATTAAGTGCTAGACTAAGTATATTGCCTGATAAGGTGACTATTTTGAAGAAAGTAATTTTGGACATGTCCATCACTTTAAGGCCATGCCACTGGTCAGGCCAGTGGCTGCTCTAAATTATAAAGGCTGGCTGATGTGGTAAGTCTAGATTTGAGGAAGCAACGCTAGAGTTTTCTAGTTGGAGTGGCATGTATAATTACTATGGATGTCATCGTCATCGTGTTAGTTTTACATTGTTGCCATAAACTTCATCATGGCTGCGAGGTCCCTTTGCCACGTGAGGTAAAGATATTCATAGGTTCTGGGGATCAGGGGCATGTTTCTGCCCACCACAGTCCGTCCTCTGGCCTCTAAATTCCTATCTACCCTACACCCCTACAGTCACCTCAACCCAGGAACTCAAAGGCCTCAAAACACCATAGTGTCAGCTCCGAGTTCCAAATCTCACTGTCTAAATCAAGTACAGATGAAGACTCTGGATATGACCCCTTCTGAGACACACTTCCTCTCCAAAAAGGAAGAAAAGGAGGGAAAAAACGAGTCACCATTTATAATCAATTTAGAAATCCAGCTGGGCAAACTCCCTTGTATTTCAGACCCGAGAATCCTCCTCTGTGGTTATGGTGCTACGGAGTAAGCCCTCCTCTTCTCAAAAAAGGTAGCGTGTTTGCAGCTCAGCAGTTTTTAGTCAACTTGCTTCCTTTCTCTAGAATTCTGGGGATCCAGTGACTTTTTTCCTTTCACACTATGCCTTTCAGCCCAAGCTGGCAGTGTCTCTGGTGATATGAATATTCTCATCCACAGCTGGTTCCTAGACAAGCCCATCTCTACTTTGGACTCCTGCTGAGATGGCTGAGGGGTGATGCCTGAGTTTCCTAGAGGCTCCCTCGTTTAACTAAAGAGATCTGAAGGGTCCTCCCCTTGACCTCCTGATAGGGTTTACATGACTGAAGACTTTGACATTTGGAATACATCCTTGGTCTTCTCTCTAGGAGCACGCTTTTCCTGACAGTTAACATCTTAATTCTGGGGTCTTTTATTACCTGGATGGGATGAAGTTTCAGAAACAACTAAATCCTGTTCTTGCCCCTCAATCTCTCCTTCTGCTCAGTTTCCTCTCACCAGTGCTCAGCCTGCAAGTCTCCTCAGCTACATGTCCAGACCCATCATCTACGCCTTTTGCTTTCTGCACGACTACAGATGAGCCAGCTAAGTTTCCCGCCACCGAAATAGGAAAATGTTCTGCGCCTATTCCTAAGTCCTCATCAGCAGACCTTCACAGCCACAGCTCCACAAGGAGTCTATACATGGGCATTCAAGTATTCTCCAAGGCAATTTTGGCTTTGCCCATAATGCTCCTCACTTGCTTCTGAGCCCTCAAGGGGGAGGTTTCTAAAGTCCATATTTCTATTAGTTCAAGGCAATCTAGGCTTTTTTCTATCATGCTTTTCAAAGTTTCTCCAGCCTTTACCCATTGCCCAATTTGAAACCCACTTCCACATTTCTAGGTATTTGTTAGAGCAGCATCCCACTCCTGGCCCCCAAATCTGTGTTAGTCTTCTACTGCTGCTGTAAAAGGCCACAACTTTATTAGCTCAATGTAATATAAATGCATTCTTTTATAGATCTGTAGGTCAGAAGTCCAGCATGGATCTCCTCAAACAAAATCAAGATGTCATTTGGCTATATCACCTACTCTGGAAGAGAATGTTTGCTACTCCTGTGTCAGCAGAATTGTCTTTAGCGTTGTGGGACCGAGATCCTCGTTTTACTTGCTGCCAAATGAATGTTGCTCATTTGTTAGAAACAGCCACATTCCTTGGCTTAAGGCCTTTTTCCTCCAAAGCTGCAGCAGGAGGTGGAGTCCTCACCTATTTCTGAGTCTGTCACTACACCTCTATCTGACCATAGAAAAGTTCTCTGCTTTTAAGGAGTCATGTGATTATATTGGGCTTACCTGGCTAATCCAGGATCATCTCTCCATCTCAAGGTCCACAACCTTAATCACATCTGGAAAGTCCCTTTGGCCATGTAAAGTAACAGACTCACAGATTCCAGATATTAATTAAGGCAGGGACATCTTAGGGGGTCATTATCCTGCCTATCAAATTTGTGGCAAAGAACACAGTCAGAAAACCATTTGTCTAGATTTAAAACGCCGCTATGCTAGTTACTACCTGCATGACCACACACAAATTTCTTGGGCTCTGTGCCTGTTGTATCATTCTGTAAACTGAGGATAATAGTACCTACTTATGGTGGATACTGGAAGACTATGAACTGCTCCATATAGTCATTTCCCATTTCATTCTTTTAGTAACAAAACCCACTCCTCACTCTTTGAATTTAAGCTGGACACAAAATCACCTGGCAAGAGATTATGCATGCTATCTGCCTTGAAGCTAGGTTGTGGCCACATGACTCAGTGTAGACCAACAGGTAGAAGCAGAAGTCTTTATTATTTATTTATTTATTTATTCACTCACTCACAAATAAGAGAGAGAGAGAGAGAGAGAGAGAGAGAGAGAAAGATATTGAGAGGGGCAGAGACACAGGCAGAGGGAGAAGCAGGCTCCATGCAGGGAGCCCGACGTGGGACTCGATCCCGGGTCTCCAGGATCACACCCCAGGCGGAAGGCAGGCACTAAACCGCTGAGCCACCCGGGCTGCCCTGAAGCATAAGTCTTCTAATCATACATAGGTGTACGTACACACACACACACACACACACACACACACACACACACACTGTTAACAACTTAAAGGCTGCCTGCTTGGTAGCCTGTCTCTTTCTCCTTTTGTATGGACTGGAGTGTAAATGTGGCTACAACCAGTCAGTCATGTTAGACGAGAACACCATCTTAGGGAATGGTGAAGCAATGTGAGAAAGGAACGTGATCTCTGAATGACCTCATGGGAAAGATCTGCCTGGTGAGGCTGGTCTATCATAGGAAACAAGAATGGGCTTCTATATTATTTAAGTCATGTATTCAATGAGTTAATATTTGTAAAGTGCTCAGCCACACAGGGAGTGCTAACCAGTAATGATACTTATTATTACTGACTGCATTATTCTGCATTCTGGAGTCTGTAATTCTGCTTAATGTCTCTGGCCACCAATATCCTATACGAAACATGGATATAAGCAGCATTAGTGCAATCTAATCTACTTAAAATGTGTGACTTGGTTATTCGTTCAGATCATAAGAAGAAGAACAACTAACATTTGTTGAATTTGAATGCTTTAGGCACTGACTGTATTACATCAGACTTCAGGACCAGCTCTACGAGGTTGAAGAGATGAGAAAACAGAAGGGGTTAGGGTCACTTCTGAGGTCACTCTAGATTGGGATTGGGGTGGCCTCAGAGCTTGGTCCTTCCCACAACACTCACTGCCCCCCTGGCCAAAGGGCAGGCCAATGGGGGAGCGGAGAACCAGTCACAAGCCCCTGAATGAGGTTACTCACATGGAGGTTCGGTACTTGATGTCATCTTTCTCAGCCAGCTCTTCACAGGTAAGGCCATTGTGTTCTTTCCAGAGTCCCTGACACTTCCTACAGGTTTCCTGGGGATAGAGGAGAGACACAAAGCTCCTGGTGAGGAGACACCACAGAAGTTTCTGTTCAACAACAGGAAATGTGAAACGAGTTTCACGTGGCTTGAGTTTTTTTTTTTTTTTTTTTTTGCTCTCTGAAAGAGATGGCTCTCTCTTTCAAGAGGGTTATTTCTAAAGATTTCTCTCAAGAGAAAAGGTAAGAATCAGAAGAAAGCATGGGGAAACTTCTCAGAGCAAAGATTGTGTTGCCCCCATCACCCTATTTGTAGAAGGCCTTCTAAAATGCCAGGAGAGCCACCTGAAAAAAAGCCCACAAAACAAAGAACACAGATATATATGATCTTGGGTTTTTAAAAATGAAATACTTTGAGTTGCTTGAGGGTAGGGTCTGTTTGGCCCTCATTAATTTCTGTAATCCCCACAACCAGTAGTCCAGTGTTGGTCAGGCACAGATTACTTCTGTTGAACTGAAGAACGGTCTAGATTAGGATCACTAAGAGTCCTTAAAGGAGACACCCCCTCAGTCAGCCCTTACTCATAAAACACAGTTATCAACCTCCATAGCTTAACACTGTTTATAAGCATAATTTTTAAAAAGATTTATTTGAGGGATCCCTGGGTGGCGCAGCGGTTTGGCACCTGCCTTTGGCCCAGGGCGCGATCCTGGAGACCCGGGATCGAGTCCCACGTCGGGCTCCCAGTGTATGGAGCCTGCTTCTCCCTCTGCCTCTGCCTCTGTCTCTGCCTCTCTCTCTCTCTCTCTGTATGACTATCATAAATAAATAAAAAAAATTAAAAAAAAAAAAAAGATTTATTTGAGAGAGGGAGAGAGAGACAGAGTGTGTGAGCAGGAGGAGCAGAGGGAAAGGGAGAGAGAAACTCAGGCAGACTTCCTGTTGAGCCCAATATGGGGCTTGATCTCATGACCCTGAGATCACAACCTGAGCTGAAAATCTAGAGCCAGAGCCTTAACCATCTGTGTCAGCCAGGTGCCCCTATAAACACGAATTAAAAAAAAATTACTACTTTTTATCCTAAGAACTTTCCTTGGGATGCCTGGGTGGCTCAGCGGTTGAGCATCTGTTTCTGACTCAGAGCAGGATCCCGGAGTCCTGTGATTGAGTCCCACATTGGGCTTCCTGCATGGAGCCTGCTTCTCCCTCTGCCTCTCTATCTGTGTCCCTCATGAAGAAATAAATAAAATCTTTTTTTAAAATTTATTTATTTTTTATTTATGATAGTCACAGAGAGAGAGAGAGAGAGAGAGAGAGAGAGGCAGAGACATAGGCAAAGATTTTTTTAAAATCTTAAAAAAAAAGAAAAAAAAACCTTCCTTGTTTACAAAATATTCACATGTATTAGAAACTCCATCTATAACAATTTACTTAAAAGATTTTACTTATTGATTTGACAGAAAGAGAAAGAGCACAAGCAGGGAGATTGGCAGGTAGAGAGAGAGGAAGAAGAAGCAGGCTCCCCGCTCAGCATGAAGCTTGATTCCAGGACCGGGAATCATGACCTGAGCCAAGGCAAAGGTAAACGCTTAACTGACTGAGCCACCCAGGCATCCCTATAACAAGAATTTAAAGAAACATTAACCCAATTAAATTTCCATAACTGGAAATAACTACCTTAATAAGTACAATGAAGGATAAGATGGTGTTGTCAGCTTTAACTGGGAACCCAATCTATTCTGGGGAGGGAGATGGTGAAGGTTTGAGGAAATGGAGTCTAAGTTTTTTTTTTAAAGATTTTATTTATTTATTCATGAGAGATGCAGAGAGAGAGAGAGAGAGAGAGAGAGAGAGAGAGAGACAGAGAGAGAAAGAGGCAGAGACACAGGCAGAGGGAGAAACAGGCTCCATGCAGGGAGCCTAACACGGGACTTGATCTTAGGTCTCCAGGATCACACCCTGGGCTGAAGGCAGTGCTAAACTGCTAAGCCACCAGGGCTGCCCAAGTCTGAGTTCTGAAAGATGAGTCAAAGATAGTGAAAGGAGAATCACATTCCAGACAGAGGAAAAGAAAGAGAATACTCTGGCAGATGAAGCTGAGCAAGTGTAGTTCCTGTGGCTGAACTGCAGAGAGTGAAGCCTGCAGGGACCAGTCCATCTGATTGCAATCATCAGTCTAGCCCTTGGTATTAAGCATGTCAGGAAGGCCTCAAGAGGAAGTACCATGATCCGATGTGTGGCTTAAAAGATCACAGTGTATGAGGGGCGCCTGGGTAGCACAGAATGGTATGCACAGTGTAGACGCTATCAATTCTACAAAACAAAGGTGTTGGTGGGGAGAATACAGTGATCTATAAAGTCAATCTGAATGGTTACCTAAAAAATTGGTAGGGCTGATTCTCCCAAGTGGGTGGAAGGCAGGGGTGAGACTTCTTCTTCTTTTTTTTTTTTTTTAAAGATTTTATTTATTTATTCGTGAGAGAGAGAGAAAGAAGCAGAGACACAGGCAGAGGGAGAAGCAGGCTCCATGCAGGGAGTCTGACGTGGGACTCGATCCTGGGACTCCAGGATCATGCCCTGGGCTGAAGGCAGGCACTAAACCCAGGGATCCCCAGGGGTGAGACTTCTTACTTCAGGCTTTTTTCATCTTTTGAATCTTATACTATATAAATGTACTACCTAACTAAAAAATAAATAAATAACATTGGAAAAGAGAGAGAAATGAAGCAGACTATTTGGGGAGCTGAGAACCTGAACAACCCTTTGGGTAAACAGGCTTCAATCAGTGGAATGGGATGGGTGGGGATAGAGATGAGCCGATCAGAAATTTGATATTACACACCACTGCTTCCAAGGGATGTGATGTTCTTTGGTCTCCTACCTACACTCCCCATCAGTGAACAGAGGCTAAATCAATAGTGACTTAATTATTACATACCAAAATGTAAAGCAGCCCCAAACCTGTTTTGAAAAGACCTTGTGCCTGACTATTCTGGGAAATTGGAGGATAAACAACAGCTGGAATAGATGAGCTGGATCTGGATCTTAAGCTTTTAAACAATACTAATCTAGCCACCCACCAGGAGTAACAGCTTGACAACAATGCATGGCATTTAGTGTTTTTTTTTTTTTTTTAAGCATTCCTGGTGATGCATTTATTAATTCATGGGACGTTCTTCATAAGGAAGAATCCATTTTCTAAGTGAGACATGGTCTACTGACAGCAAGATGGCCTGGTCAAATGGAGTCAGTTGTGAGCAAGCGCTTATACAATGACACCACTCACTTCCAAAATCACAGCAGTTCTCCAAGTCCCGGGGTGGATTTTCAGCCACAGTGCTTCTCAGTGAAGGGCTCAGGGGTCCCAGAGAATAAAACGGAAATGTCTTTTGAAGAGACTAACTAGCTAGACATTGAAACCCACAATTAAAATAAGGCAGGAGAATAGAAATCTGGGTAAATTTAACATGTGGAGCTTTCTGTGTTGTTTCTTTAAAATGTACCCCTTCTCTCGTAAACTGTGTATTTCACTCAACTGTAATTCTCTCAAGTGCAGCTAGGCTTTGTTCCTAGACTCAACAAATGCTTAAACAACATTACACAGAAGAAACGTTCTTAGACATTTTTAACACAAGGATAATTATATTCTTCAAGATGAGGTTAATGAGAAGATTCTAAGGTAGAGTACACTCTGGAAGGTAGAGTACACTCTGACGTGCAAACTTCAAAACACGCAGACAAGCATATCCCGGCTATCAGATCTGACTGGCACCCGGATGCAGTCATCAAGGGCTGCTGTGGGTCTGGGTTCTTCATGGTATCACATAGGGTGTTTTGGTTAAGTTTTATGCTGCCCCTTTAGTCTTCCAGATGCAGCAAGGTGTTTGGACTATTCACTGAGGTCTCAGCTTTGCAATATAAAGAAAACACTCCATAGCCTCCCTTCACACACTTGTGGCTGCTTAAATACTATTTTATGGGTAAGGCAGAAGATTAAGCTTGGTTTCAGATGACCCTGTCAGGGAGCTGTTGAGTTCTTCATTTAAACAGCTTCCTCAAAGACCACCAAACACTGCCCTAGTCATCACCTCGTCTACACACAGCTGGGCTTACTGCTGCTGGCAAAACACTCAAGAGAAGATGAAACCAAGAGTCCAAGTCACCAGACTTTGTCCTCCCTGCTCGCCACCCCTCCAGGCCTATTCTGAAGTTATTTGGTTCTCCCTGCACCCTGCATCTTACTTGATGGACTTCAAGTCTTTTTTTTTTTTTAATTTTTTAAAAAATATTTTATTTATTTATTCATAGAGACACAGAATGAGAGAGAGGCAGAGACACAGGCAGAGGGAGAAGCAGGCTCCATGCAGGGAGCCCGATATGGGACTCGATCCTGGGTCTCCAGGATCATACCTCAGGCTGCAGGCGGCGCTAAACCGCTGCGCCATGGGGGCTGCCCGATGGACTTCTAGTCTTGTCTAGGAGTGGAACATAGTAGAAACTGCCTACTTGTTTTGAAATGGTTCCTCCAGCAAAACTTCTAGATCCATGGTCCAGGGTAGAGAAGTTGCTGATCTAGATATGGGGCATGAGGCTGCAGCTGATTCAAACAGAATCTCTGAAACTCAAGCTCTCTGCTTTGCCATCTCAGGCACTCCAAAAATGGGTGGGGCTATAAACCTCAAACCCCTTAAAGCAAAAGATGAGGCCCAGGTACCTGACTATTCACAAATGCTGAGCTAACTCCAGGAGTCACAGGGCCATGTGCATTCAGACCACATATGTCTCTCAGTTGTCAAGGTATTCAGTTCTTCCTCACCTCCAGGTCCAAATGACACATGGACACCAACTAAGAGCAAGAGACCAAGTTTAAGACAGGAACAAAGACCACAAGACTGACGCTGGAACCCTTGGGAACCAATAAAACTGGGCAAACTCAAAGGTTAGTAGAATTGGGGCCTTTCCTTCCTTTAAGGAAATCCAAGAACTTCTATTTTTCCCAGGGCAAGGATGCACACAGTCTCTTGAGGAAGTCAGAGAAGTGAGCAACCCACATGGAGCAGCACAGTGGAGTTAAGTATAATAGTGCACACACAAGGAAGATAGCAGAGAGGGGGAGAAGCTAAGTAAGACAAAGGTTCTTTGAGGAGTTGGCAGCTTCCTGGGACTGAATAAAAGTATCACAAATGATGAGAACACTCAGGACACCAAGACAGTACTCCTCCCATCAGAATTCACATCTCTTTGGAAAGTGCCTTCCCCAGCTACAACAGCCATCAGAGCCAAGTATCTAAAATGCAGAACCAGGTCCCCAAACATTTCAACAATAAAATACACTTAATATGTTAACATTTTAATGAGTACAAAAGGATTTAACATACATCATTAAATAATTTTAAAGTATGATTTTATCCCACCCTCTGAAGTTTTCTCTATCTAAGCATGTTTTGCAACATGTTACAACAGTGGTACATACATATACTTAATAAATAAATAAACATAAACTGGGGGGTGTTCTCTATACAATTCTTCTGATGCAGTGAGCAATCACAATGTAGTGCACCTACTGCTGTAGATACTGGAAAGTCACAGAAGGCATCTAGAAAGGGCAGCAATCTGTCCAAGGGTTATTGTCTTTCTTTTATCCAAAAGATTTTATTTATTCATATGAAAGAGAGAGAGAGAGAGAGAAAAGGGAGAGGGAGATATAGGCTCTCTGCTGAGCAGGGATCTCCCCCTCCCTGACACCACAGTGTGGGTCCCCAGACCCTGGAACCATGAGGCAAACTAAAGGCAGATGCTAAACAGAAGACCAAGCCATCCAGTCACACCTGGGGGCTTGTGTTTCCCTTTGATGAATCGAAGAAGCTAGACCAGAGGTGGGAAGATGGTTGAGCAGCAATTGGAAGAGTCTACAGAAAAGATGAGGGTGCGAAAAGCCTGCAGTGATTCTGGGGTTCTGACTTAGGACACTGCTGGGCTGGTGGAACCATGAACTTGGATCAAGTGATGCAGGAGGAGCATATCTGAGTGAGGGTGGGAGGCAGAGATGAGAATATAATAATTCTAGAGCAGCTGATTCTTTTATTTTTTTGGAGAGCAAGAGCAAGAGATAGAGCACGCATGGGGGTGGTGGGGAGAGGGAGACAAAGAATCCCAAGGAGGTTCCATATTCAGCACAGAACACGATTATGGGGCTCGATCTCATGACCCTGAGATTACGACTGGAGCCAAAACCAAGAGTCAGATGCCCAAATGACTGAGACACCCAGCCCCCCACCTACCTTCTTGAAGCCTGTTTTAGTGAAGAGGAGACATATGAAACAAACAGGACACACAGCTACAACAGCAACGGAAACATTTCAGAGGAATAGCACTAGGTGCTTTAAGGGCAAAATAGCAGTTACATTAACTTGAGGATCAAGAAAGCCTTTTTGAGGATGTGACACTGAAGCCGAGCCCTGAGGCTGTGCAAAGTTAGCCAGGTATAGGGAGAGGATATTCCAGGCAAAGGGAAGGGTGTGTGTGAAGGCTTGGAAATGCAGAAGACCTGTCTCATTGGAGGAATAAATGAAGATGGTCTGGCTGGAGTTCAAGGGGCAAAGAGCTTGGAATGGCCAGTGAATCCTGCTTCCTGCTGCTTTAAGGCTGGTGGGAAGAGTCTGGAAAGCTGGGGTCTGCAAGGGAAATGCAATGATTTGATTTACATTTTCAAAAGATCATGCTGGTTGCACAGGCTGGGAATGGCTCCTGATGGCAGACACAAGGTTGTAGGACCTTACAGCAAGCTCCTCACTAAAACTAGGGCTAATAAATTTTTTTTAAAAAAGATTTTATTTATTTATTTATGACAGATGGGGGTGGGGGGGTGGGGCAGAGACACAGGCAAAGGGAGAGGCAGGCTACATGCAGGGAGCCTGATGTGGGATTCAGTCCCCGGTCTCCAGGATCATACCCCAGGGCTGAAGGCGGCGCCAAACCGCTGGGGCATCAGGGCTGCCCTAAGTAAATAAATTCTAGGGGTACAAGCCCCAGAGTCTGGATTTGATACTTGGCCAGACTTCCTTCATAACCCTCCACAAAAAAGGCTATGACTGGGGAAATGGCAACAGGCCTATCTTTTCTTTTTAGGAATAAAAGAACTACTTTTCCAATATGGCTTCCAGAAGGAACTTTTAAATTAAATTAATTAATTAATTTTTAAAAAGATTTTATTTATTTATTCATGAGAGAGAGAGAGAGAGAGAGAGAGAGAGAGGGGTGCAGAGACACAGGCAGAGGGCGAAGCAGATTCCATGCAGGGAGCCTAATGTGGGACTCGATCCCGGGACTCCAGGATCATGCCCTGGGCCAAAGGTAGGCGCTAAACTGCTGAGCCACCCAGGGATCCCCTAAATTAAATTTATTTTTAAAGATTTTATTTATTCATTCATGAGAAACACAGAGAGAGAGAGAGGCAGAGGGAGAAGCAGGCTCCCTACAGGGAACCCAATGTGGGACCCGATCCCGGACCCCAGAGAAAGGCAGACTCAACTGCTGAGTCACCCAGGCGTTCTGGGACTTTATTTTAAAAAACAGAAGATGGGATCCCTGGGTAGCGCAGCGGTTTGGCGCCTGCCTTTGGCCCAGGGCACGATCCTGGAGACCCGGGATCGAATCCCACGTCGGGCTCCTGGTGCATGGAGCCTGCTTCTCCTTCTGCCTGTGTGTCTGCGCCTCTCTCTCTGTGACTATCATAAATAAATAAAAATTAAAAAAAAATTTAAAAAAATAAATAAAAAACAGAAGAAAGAGGGGCCCCTGGATGGCTCAGTCAGTTAAGAGACTGCCTCTGGCTCAGGTCATGATCTCAGGGTCTCAGGGGATCGAGTTCTGCATTGGGCTCTCTGCTAACTGGGGAGTCTGCTTCTCCTGCCCCTACCCCTGCTCGTTCTCTCTTGCTCTGACTCTCATTCTCAAATAAATAAATTCTTAAAAAAAAAAGAAAAAAGAAAAAAAAAAGAGCCAAACTGAAAATCTATTATGTTTTTTAAAAAAAGACTTTAAGAGTGAGAGAGAGCAGCACATGAGACCATACATGTGCACAGAGGGAGAGGGAGAGTAGGAGGGAGAAGAAGCAGGCAGCCCAACGCAGGGCTTGATCCTAGGACCCTGAGATCATGACCTGAGCTGAAGGCAGATGCTTAACTGAGCCACCCCAGTGCCCAGTTTTGGCTCTGTACATAGGTTTCCCACTGAAATGTCTATAGAGAAGGGAGCATAATTTAAAAAAATATTTTATTTTTTTCCCTCAAGTTTTTATTTAAATCCAACCACTGATGCCTGGGTGGTTCAGTGGTTGAGCATCTGCCTTCGGCTCAAGTCATGGTCCCAGGGTCCGGGGATCAAGTCCTGCATCGGGCTCCCCACAGAAAGACTGCTTCTCCCTCTGCCTGTGTCTCTGTCTCTCTTCCTCTCTCTGATGAATAAATAAATAAAATCTTAAAAAAAAAAAAAAATCCAAGTTAGTTAAATGTATAGTGTACTATTGGTTTCAGGAGCAGAATTTAGTGATTCATCACATATACAATACCCAGAGCTCATCATAACAAGTGCCCCTTCTTTTTTTTTTTTTAAGATTTTATTTATTTATTTATTTATTTATTTATTTATTTATTTATTTATTTATTTATTTATTTATTTATGAGAGAGAGAGAGAGAGAGAGAGAGAGAGAGACAGAGAGGCAGAGACACAAGCAGAGGGAGAAGCAGGCTCCATGCAGGCAGCCCGACATGGGACTCAATCCTGGGTCTCCAGGATCATGTCCGGGGCTGCCCACAAGTGCCCCTTCTTAAAGGCTATTTATCACCTACTTGATCCCCCATCCAATATATTTTTTTAAGATTTATTTATTCATGAGAGAGAGAGAGAGAGAGAGAGAGAGAGAGGGAGAGAGACAGAGAGGCAGAGACACAGGCAGAGGAAGAAGCAGGCCTCCATGCAGGGAACCTGATGTGGGCCTCGATCCTGGGTCTCCAGGATCACGCCCTGGGCTGAAGGCAGCACTAAACTGCTGAGCCACCCAGGCTGCCCTCCCCCCTCCAAATTTTATCTTAAGTCATCTATACACCCAACCTGGGGCTCAAACCCACAACCCTGATATCAAGAGTCACATGCTCCACTGACTGAGCCAGTCAGGGCTCATTTATCTTATTTTATTTATTTTATTTTTATTTTTAATTTTTTAAATTTATCTTTTTAGATTTAATTATTTGAGAGCGAGTGTGCACAAGGTGGGGAGGGGTAGAGGGAGAGAGAAAGAGAAAATTCCAAGCAGAGTCTGTGCTGAGAACAGAGCCCAACAGGGGGCTCGATCTCATGACCTTGTGATCATGACCTGAACTGAAACTAAGAGTCAAGATGCTTAACTGACCTTGCCACTCAGGTGCCTCAGGAAGGGAACATTTTTTTAAAAAAGATTATTTATTTATTCATGAGAGACACAGAGAAGCAGAGACATAGGCAGAGGGAGAAGCAGGCTCCCTGTGAGGAGCCCGATGTGGGACTTGATCCCAGAACACTGGGATCATGTCCTGAGCCAAAGGCAGATGCTCAACCACTGAGCCACCAGTGTCCTGGAAGGGAGCATCTTTAGCATGTATCCCAAACTCACAAATCCCTCCAGCTACCCCACAGTACTGGCTTAAGGTTCTGAACCTACAGATCTTCCAGTATGCGATGCTTTGCGCATGTGTGCGCGCGCGCACACACACACACACACACACACACACACACACCTCATTCAATCTTCACAGCAACTCTACAAGGAAGTACTGGACCATTATCCCCATTCTTTTTTTCTTTTTTTGGGGGGGGGCAGAGGGAGAGGAGAGAATCTCGAACAGGCTCCACACCCAGCATAGAGCCCAACATGGGGCTCAATCTCAGGACCCTGAGATCACAACCTGAGCTGACAGGTGACTTCAGCTGCTGACTGAGTCACCCAGGTGCCTCTCCATTCTTTTTTTTTTTCCTCCTTTATTATTATTATTTTTTAAATTAACCTTTTGTGGGGTTTCCTTTTTTTTTTTTTAAAGACTTTATTTATTCATGACAGAGAGAGAGAGAAAGACAGAAACACAGAGGGAGAAGCAGTCTCCACACAAGGAACCCCATGCGGAACTCTATCCCAGGGCTCCGGGATCATGCCCTGAGCTGAAGGCAGATGCTAAACTGCTGAGCCACCCAGGTGTCCCCTTTTGCCTCCTTTAAAGTAAACAAGAAAAAAGCGGCCCAGAGAGGCAAATTAACTTGTTTAAGGCCACAAAGCTATGGACTCAAATCTGTTTGATTCCAAATCCACTTGCTCTTTCTACTGTGTTCTCACTGCTTGGCAGCATGGTGTTTGCTGGCAAGAACAGATCATTGTTTACTGGAAAACCCAAGGGCACGAGGGTATGAGACAAGCCCTGAAGTTATAATGGGTATCTTGTATGAGAGCAGATGATAAGGGCAACAAGGCCGCAGAGAGCCACACAACAGGGTTTGGAGAACACGGATGACCAGCTGCAGCTGTGCAGGATGCCTGCTTCCCTGTGCTTCCTGGAGAGCTGGGAATGACCCAGTAAGAGGCAGGATGGGCTAGGATTAAACCTGAGGATACCATTTCTTAATGATAATGTAGGAACCTGCTAATCATAGCAATCTCAGACTGGACACATGCGAGGAAGTAGCTTTTCCTGATACCTTTGGCCAGCTACATGTCTGGTAGGGCACCGGAGGAAGTGTATTTTTAGATTCCCATTAGATATGCAAATAAGCTCAATGTAAGTTTTCTACACCAGAACCAACTATCACTTACTTGGTCCTTCTGTCAACCAGCCCCTATGCCTTCATTTGTAAATACTTGCTACTCACTTCCCCAAAGGTGGCCAGGACAATGTTGTACAAACACCTGCTGATGACAGTGCCTGAGACCAGCATACCATCATCACTGCTCTAGGTGATGTTTTGTTCCCAGGGAGACTGGTAAGGGAGAAAAGTTCTGCACTGAAAGGAATGTTAGAACATTCTTCTCCTTCCTTCCCTTGCCCTCTTCAACAAACACCTCCTGAGAGAACCTGCCACTTTGACCAGGCTCTATTCTCAGCCAAGAATCAGTGAAAAAATGAATCTATATTCCGATAGACAAATAGATAAACATCCACTCTGTAGGAAGACCACGAACACTCTGGGCACGAGTGTGGGTGGGGGGGCTGCCAATGCCACTGGTGTGGACAGCCTTGTGCCCAGTGACGTTCCAATATGAACCTGAAAGGGATTTGGCAGAGTGGAAGCATGGGGGGTGGGGGTGGGGTGGAGTCACCTAGGAGAGGAGAAGAGCTCAGAGAAGCAGCCTTGGGGGCCTCATGGCTGATCCTGAGCTGGGATCCAGGGCCAGCATGGTTGGCCTCCAGTTAGCAACACCCGCCTGACACCCTTAACCTTGCAATGCTCAGCCTAGATGTCCTTTTTCTTTTGGCAACTCCTACCCATCAGTTCTCTTCAAATGCTACTGGCTCTGGGACACCCAAATGACCTGGGCAAGAGTTGGCACTCTTTCCCTGGACTCCTCGAGCACTTGGCTCCCACTAGCTTACAGCACTTTTGTCTTGTAATTATCTGATTACATCACATCTCCTAGGAGCCAAGCACTGCTTGCGGGCAAAGACTGTGCTCTGCTGATCACTACAGACAGACTTGGAATGGAGGGTTCAATTAATCTATTTTAAAAAGCACTACCCTCTAAGTGCCTATTCTGTGTCACATGAGGATGCAGTGGTGAATAAACCACCAAAATTCTGGATCACAAGGTGATTACGGCCTAGCACACTATGTCTCAGGTGTCTTTTGATTTCTAAGGCCATGCACCAGATCTGACCCACACAAGGAAGTGAATGTAAGAAAAACTTCAGAGATGAAGGCTGGCAACAGAAAGCACATTCCTCTTCATGCAGAGTTACAGATATACCTCCCACCCTTACTTCTGGGACTTCTGCATTTTATATATGAAAAAGGCATTTGAAATCTCTTAGTAAATGAGAAAATGACCTCCTTCCCCAAAGAACATTATTATCTCCTCATCAGGTCTTCATATTTATAATCATGCCAAGTACAATGATGATTTCATGAAAAATATCAAGTTCTATATAAGACTCAATTAAAAAAAAACCTTTCAAGTGAGATCATTATAGCTTGTGCCTTAAGGACATGGGTTATGTCTTTCTTATAGTGGTTCCTTTCTTTGCTCCCTTCTAATTCCCTTCCCCAATCCAATGTACAAAACTGTGAAGACCAGTTATTACCAAGAAGCTAATGGCCAAATGCCTGCAGATGGTGCTTGAGAAAGCACCACATCTCCCTTCAGTTATGATGTTCTTCGTTGGCTTTCATCTACAGCTTCAGTCTGTAGAAATGGATATCTCCTTGCATTGGAGGAGAGGTGCTTCACAAACAGCAGTGCCTACTAATTTGTGTCTGGGAGAACCTCTAGTTTAGAGAAAGTCAGGAAGGACTGAAAAACCTGCCAGCTGGCTTTCTCCCTCCCCTGCCCAGGGTCAAGAAGGTCAGTTAGCACCTGAGGTCAAAACACAGGTTCCTAGGGACCCCACCTAACAGAACAAGACAGTCCAGCTTGTCTGGGTCCATCTTTCTTAAAGGACAAACACAATGTGAACATTAATTCTTTTAATGATGTCCTATAATTATCTGACTATATCACATCTCCACAAGCAGCCATGCTCTTACAGGGATTTCTCTTTCCTTAAAAGTAAATCATCCCTCTGAGGCAGAAGAACCTTTTGATTTCTGAATGCAGAAATTCAAATCTGGGCATGGCCAGGTGACACCTGGGCAACAGTACTGAAGAAAAGGCTTCTCTGGGAAAGATTTCACATTGTTCTTATTTTTTGATGGTTATATATGCATACACTAAATTTTTAAAGCATGTATGCCCTCCCATTTCTAGATATGGAAACTGACTTTGAATAAAGAAATCTCTAAACCTTACTCCCACAGATTAGAAAGAAGGCAAGCATTTTTCTTTAGATTCACTAGCATTAGGTAGGTGACAAAGTAGAATGGATGGCTTCAAATTTAGTTTCTGTGCTAATGCTGCCCCCTAGAGATAGAAAGTAAAAAAGGCCCAGAGTCTTCTAGAGTCACCCTGCCTAGGAGAGGGCAATCAATGCTTGAAATATCGACTGGGAAAACCAGCTTCATGATTACGACAGCCGGATTTTTCACTCTACTATGTGACCAGGACTTCTAAGATAAAGTGGGATGTAAATGCTTCCTGGAATAAAGGTAAATTTAATTTTACCTTTACCAGCATAAAAAAAAAATACCAATTCCCTTACAGAGTCAAATACCAATGACTGTCTCTCTCAAATATCAATTTAACAGAATCACTGGGGTGACATCAATGTCAGGAGGTGGACATTTATATAGAAATTTGGAGACAGGGCAGCCCGGGTGGCACAGTGGTTTAGCGCTGCCTTTAGCCCAAGGCATGATCCTGGAGACCTGGGATTGAGTCCCGCGTCAGGCTTCCTGCATGGAGCCTGCTTCTCCCTCTGCCGGTGTCTCTGCCTTTCTGTGTCTCTCATGAACAAATAAATAAAAAGTCTTAAAAAACAAAAAAAATTTGGAGACAAATATGAAAGTTCCTACTAGGTACTATGGCTACTGCTCTAGGCACTGGGGAAGAAAATGAACAAATATAACTCCTGCCTTCATGGGAATTACTGGGGGTAACTTTGTTAAACAAGTGAAATACATGTAAGACAATTTTATGTGCTAAGGAGAAAACTACTGGAAGGAAGAATATTCTGGAGTGCTGAGGTGCAGAGAGCATTCATAATTATAAAGTGGGTGTTTGGGGACGACCTATCTGAAAAGGTGTATGTATGTATGTATGTATGTATTTATTTATTTATGATAGTCACAGAGAGAGAGAGAGAGAGAGAGGCAGAGACACAGGCAGAGGGAGAAGCAGGCTCCATGCACCGGGAGCCTGATGTGGGACTCGATCCCGGGTCTCCAGGATCGCGCCCTGGGCCAAAGGCAGGCGCCAAACCGCTGCGCCACCCAGGGATCCCTGAAAAGGTGTATTTAAATAAAGATTTTGAGGGGTACCTGGATGGCTCAGTTGGTTAAGTGTCTGCCTCCAGTTTGGGTCATGACCCCAGGGTCTTAGGATGGAGCCCCGCGCTGGGCTCCCTGCCTTTCTTTTCTCCCTCTCCATCTGTCTCTCCCCCAGCTCATGTGCTCTCTTGCTCTCTCTCAAATAAATAAAATCTTAAACACATCCCCCCATCCCAAATCAAAGATTTGAGGAAAGTGAGGAAGTGAGTCTTGTGATGTGCTTGGGGAAAGCATTCCAGGCTACTGGAACAGCAAGGAATGTGGAGGGAGCAGCAAGGAGTGAGGTGGTACGGCCAGTAAGAGAAGAGTGGGGTGTCTGGGGCCTGGGAGGTGGTGACAGGGACTGTGGCTTGTACCCAGAGTAAAGAGAGATTGAGTTGAAGAGGATTCTCTCCACAAAGGCCTGAGTAGGTGAGCCCCAAAGAACGCCTATGTGCTGACAGCACCCCTTTCATGGAAAGCTATCCTGCTCTGAGCCACATCATCCCAGGGCCCTGTTCTCCTGCCTTGAGTTTCTGCCTCTGAGAGGGCTGAAAGGGCAGGAGGGCAGGGGTCGTGACTAAGTCCAGTCCAAAGGGGCTTGCTCACAGTAGATGCTCAGCACAATAGTATGAATTTGTGGAACCAAAGTCACTTAAAGCTATGATGTTTATACTATGAATTGCAACACGCTGGTGGGTTATGAAATCATTTTAGTAGATTCTGACAAGTGTTTATTTGTTCATTTATTTTTCAAGCTACAACAGAAAAGAATATATTAGAGTGCATTCCACATGTCAGGTAACTTGTAAAACTACTATTTTGGTTGTATATACAAATATATTTACATACCTATTGGTTTTAAACGATATTCTTACAGTAAGTCACATTCAAAACACTTTGTTTTTTTTTTTTGTTTTTTGTTTTTTTTTTTCAAAACACTTTGAAAGTCATTAACTTAAGATTCATTGATTCATGAACCAAAAAGTTTATTTTTTTTAAAAAAAGATTTATTTATTTATTTTGAAAGAGTGTATATGTGTGCCCAGGGGTGGGGAGGGGGATGAGCAGGGGTAGACGGAAAGAGAATCTCAAGCAGACTCCCTGCTGGATCCCACAACCCCCAAATCATGACCTGAGCCGAAATCAAGAGCCAGATGCTCAACCGACTGAACAACCCGTGTCCTGAACCAAAAGTTTCTTTAAAGGATGAGAAGCTTTCTCAATAGGACTCCCATGAAGCACTGAGGAATTTAAAATGGCCCCATCTCTGGTTTACCCTGGAGCTAATGCTTTTATAGTAAGGAACAAGGCAGAATAACAGCTTTCATGAGGGCTCATAGCAAAGCAATATATATTAGGAAGTGGTGAATACATCATTTCAAACTATCAAAAATATGGGGCAGCCTGGGTGGCTCAGCGGTTTAGCACCGCCTTCAGCCCAGGGCGTGATCCTGGAGACCTGGGATCGAGTCTCACGTCGGGCTCCCTGCATGGAGCCTGCTTCTCCCTCTGCCTCTCTCTCTCTCTCTGTTTCTCATGAATAAATAAATTTAAAAAAAAAACTATCAAAAATAAACACTGCTAGGACCTGGACAGAAATAACCACAAGCACATCTCATCTTTGTTCACTGCAAGGGCTACTCCTGGGTTTCCTGGGGCTTCTGGGAATCTTGGCCCAGCAGGAGCAGCCAGCAAAACCAGTTCTTCCCTGCTTGGACTCCACAATCACCAAGCCCCAGAAGAGAGGCTCTGGATTTCAGGAAAAATCTTCAAGACTGTATCTTTATTTTCATGTTGTTAGGTAACTGGGCAGGTGGTCTTGAGGGGAGGTAGACAATAAAATTAAAGGCCCTCACACCCCAGATCTCAGAGTAGAAGTTACCCTTGCCCTCAGCATTAAGATGAGAAATGCCACATCTTTTCTGGGGCAGACAAATGGCAAGAGGGCTGAAGGAGCAACACAGTAAACGACACAGGATATATGATCAAAGAGAAGAGCGCTCTAGCCTCATAAGCAGCTTCAACTAACCTGAGGAACAGGAAGATGATACCTGAGGTTAGAAAAAAGGAAAATCAGGAATGTGCCAGTCTGACCACATTCCAAGGGAGAGGGAAGAGCACCAGCTAACTTGGGATCTCTGGCCTTGTCACAGCTACCATCCTGCAGCAGTGACAACTGGCCATGAATGGCTGGACCCCTCCCCTGCCTTGGGCTCCCTCTCAGATGTGCACATAGGGACAGACAGCATGTGCTGGGAGGCCAATTTAAGTGTCTATGTGTTAGTTATATCTGTGACTGAACTAGCATTCTGGTTTCCCTCTCAACCTCAACATGTGGATTTGGTTTGGGCCAGTGGGAGGAAATTCAGCTTCTGGACCAGTAGTGCCAGACAGACCCTTGGCCCTGGCACTTATTTTCTGTGTACACAAGACTCACCAGGGCTACTAATAAAAGATGCAGATCCTGACACTGTGGCCCTGGGTGGGTCCAGGAACTTGTATACAGATCAACTTCTTGGGATACTGTTATAGGAGGCTTTTGGATCCTGTTTTGAGAAGTCCGGTCCCCACTGCAGCACTGCCTCCCTGTGAGGCCTTGCCTGGTGGCTTTCCTCTGGGACAGTTATGACTACTGCTCCCTCAGTGATTTGGTTTCCCACAAGGGAAAAGCAAATAAATGCTAATTAATGTCCTTTACCCAAAAGCCTGTTCGGTTTCCCAATACATATATATGTAGATAATACATCTACTTTTGCCACTTTTTCTTCCTTGCCAAAGTCAGGGAAAAAAAAAAAAAAGAAAGAAAGAAAGGTCTTCTGTATCTACTGTCTGCTTTTATCTTAGTCAAGGTCTAAGAATGTGCTGTGAGGCAGAAAAGTAGAGAAACCAGGATCTGCCACTCAAGCCCAGGAAGGAGGGTTATGAAGGCCATGTTGGCAACCCTGTGAATGCCTGGTCTGGCAATGGGCTGGGAGATTTACTCAGCTGGGCTTAAGAAACAGTAAAACAGGGGCACCTGGGTGGGCCAGTCGGTTAAGTGTCTGCCTTTTGCTCAGGTCATGATCCCAGGGTTCTGGGATGGAGCCTGCATCAAGCTCCCTGCTCTGTGGGGAGTCTGCTTCTCCCTCTGCCTACCACTCTCCTTGCACATGTTCTTTCCCCTCTGTCAAATAAATAAAATCTTAAAACAAGAAAAAAAGTAAAATATACTTCAAAATACAATGAAAAAAAGAAACGGAGTCCTACAGCACACACCAATTGTGTAAATGAGAATCATATATGCTCAGACTCTTTCCTTGAAGCACACACACATCTGGGGGATTATACAAAATACTTAAAGTGGGTATCTAAGGGATGGGGGTAGGAGCAGGAATTGAGAGATGAAGAAGAAAAAATAAAGCAAGAGAGGGAGGTCTTGCACAGCTTATTCTGATGGCATACCCTAAGAAGGACTACTGCAGATTTGTGGACATGGGGGTTCTAGCCCTCACCTCTAGACTAAACACATCACCTCCTATGCCCTGGGTTCAAACTGCTATTACTTTTTTTTTTTTTAAAGACTTATTTAAAATTTTATTCATGAGACACACAGTGAGAGAGGCGGAGACCTAGGCAGAGGGAAAGGAGGCTCCCCATGGGGAACCCGATGGGAGACTCAATCCCAGGACTCTGGGATCATGCCCTGAGCCAAGGCAGAAGATGCTCAACCACTGAGCTACCCAAGCATCCCTCAAATTGCTATTATTGCCCTCATCCTCCCTAGCTTTACTTTTTAAAATTTTTATTTTTTGAAGATTTTATTTATTCATGAGAGACAGAGAGGCAGAGACATAGGCAGAGAGAGAAGCAGGCTCCCTAAAAGAAGCCCAATGTGGGGCTTGATCCCAGGACACCAGGATCATGCCCTGAGCCAAAGGCAGACGCTCAACCACTGAACCACCCACCCAGGTGTCCCCCTCCCTAGCTTTAAAAACAGGTGTATAATAACTGGATTAACTTTCATATCTGCAAATCAAAAGGCAAAGCATTACGAACAGGGCATAAGCATTTAAGAACAGGTGTATTCTGGGGTGTATCATTCACTAATGTTTCTATTTTGGTTAGGTTTGTGGATTTATTTCACTGACTTAATCTAAAAATGACTCTGTTATAGAATTCAGAAAACTCAGAAAAAACTCTGGATAGTTAAAAATCATTTAGAATTAGCATATACTGAGAAAGATGGGTCCCAACAAGTCAGAGGACCACATGGAATCTCTGATCCTGGGGTATATACATCGTTCTGTGTTTCTTGGACAGCTTTATAAATATTAGGATTTTTTGTTTACACCATTTGGAATGGAATTCTTACAGTGGAGGGAATGTTCAATCTTTTCCACAATGAACTGTGGTAGCAGGAGCTGATCTGAAAAGCCTTTGAAGCATCCAAAATAGTTAGCATTACAATCTGTGATGCTCTATCTTTTCCTGATTATGCACAGTTATAGTGCTGTGGTATATCCATGACTCTGAGCTGTAACTAGGAAAGCCACTGGAGTCTACCAAGATGTGTGGGTAGTCTCTCCCTACCCTGAATATTCCTAGGCCACTGGGCCCTTGGAGTTTTCCAGTTTGGCTGGCTGGCTTTCTTCCCTGCTTTCAAATAACCCCTTTTTGCTGCTGTCTCTATGCTTATCTGACGCACTTCCTCTTTCTCTCCATCTATCTGTTAAAGAGTTGAAAACCATATAACCAAGTATTTTAGAACTGGGCCTCAAAAAAGAATAGATGGATCTAAAGGCAAATCTCTATTGTTCACCTTGGAAGATAGAGCATCATAGATTGTAATGCTAACTATTTTGGATGCTTCAAAGGCTTTTCAGATTAGTTCCTGCTACCACAGTTCAGTGTGGAAGATGAAAAAAGGCAGCCGTGGAAAATTCTTCTTAAAAATGATTGTAAAATCTGCTCTGGCTTGACCTTGATGGACCTTTCTCAACCTGAGTATCTTCATCTACTGGGTCAACACCAGGGGTAGGTGGTGGGCTGGGGATGTGGGGATGGTACTCTCCATCTTGGCAGAAATGTCTGTGGGGACTGTCCCCTCACCTTATTGTTGTTTCTGAGGGTAGATCTTCTAGCCTAGGCAGAGTGCCACTCAGACCAAAACCAGTCTTTAGTTATGATGGTGGAGAAAAGTGCCTATTTCTTCTCATTTTACCAGATGACAAGCTTCTCTCTGGCCGGGACATATTCAATTGGTTCTCATCAACAGGCTTTCTCATGAAACCCAACCCACAGGGTTAGTGCAGCGGGAGACCCAAGGCATGTTACAAAGCCTTTTTAGATCTGGTGTCCAGGTGTCATTATGTTCACTCTAGTTTTTAGGGTCCATGAACTTTAATGAAGCCCTCTGTGAAAAAAATAAAGACAAATACAGCACAAAGATGCAGTATTTAGAATTGTGTTAACATATGTGTGTTTACTAGTGGGGTTAATCAAATGGAGCCTTGATTTATCTGTATTTTCTCATTGAGAAAATGGAAGAACAAGTTGGGGATATGTGACCCACCTAGAATAGCCCACAAAGTAACCCTAGATTGTTATGAAGTGCAGTGTAACACAATTCTAACTTAAATAATCTCAATTACTCACTTTTCCAAAATGGGGACATGTTTTTCCCCAGGACTCAAGGAGAATGAGTTACTCTTGAGGAAAGCATGACAGGTTTAGATATCATGTAGTGAGTTTTTGAGAACTGCTTGGGAGTTTTGGTCTGAGCCCAGATGTGGGCAGCTCTGGCAAGAGCTGTTTAAAGACACAGCTTGGATGAGTTCACCTGAGGCACATGGGGACAGATGCACAGGTCAGAGCTCCAGGGTGTTCCAAGAGTAGTGCGCAGGGCAGAAAAAGGGAGGACTACCTGGAAGCTTCTCAGTAGGGAGGTTCTTTAAGGTACTAGATTGGGTTCCTAAAAGACAAAGATGATAAAGAAGGGATGCCTCTGTGGCTCAGTTGGTTAGTCTGCTCAGTCTGCCTTCAGCTCAAGCCACAAGCCTGGGGTCCTGGAATGGAGCCCTGCATTGGGCTCCTTGCTCAGCAAGGAACCTGCTTCTCCCTCTCCTTCCACCTGCTGCTCCCCTCGCTTGTGCTTTCTCTGTCAAATAAATGAAATCTTAAAAAAAAAAAAAAATAAATAAAGGAAAGAGGAGTGAGGGAAATGGATATACACCAGAGACTGGCAGTCTCTATCTTTGGGTACTTGGTAACTCTACATCTATCTTTCTCGGCCTGAGTAGTGAGGTACATCCTACCTACACTTCTCTCTGGTGAAGTTTTATAAAATTTGAGACAGAATTTCCACCATTTTGTAGTCCTAGATTGATAGAATCCAAAACTCTTCCAAGTGTTGAGCTTCCTGGAACCAAGAGAGTTACATACAAGTAATGGGCTTAACTCTGAGTCCCATCCAACCACTAGATAACACTCAGATAATTCTTGGCTCAAATTCTATTAATTATCAATGGGTTAGAACTGTAACATCCATGAAACAGAAGATCACAAGTTAGTAGTAGCAGCTTCCCAGAACCATAAACTTCAGCTCTAACTAAAAAAGGAATTCCTAGGCAGACATTCAGGGTGGAATGTATCAATATAATCTTTCTTGTATAGTTGGGCTCCTGGTGGGTAGTTGTGCCTGGAAGTGGATATAGAGGAAGAATGGAGCCTGCAGTTATTAAGGTTACATGATGACCATTTATGATACCAAGATTTGACAGTGACGTCTGGAAAACTTTGGAATAGAATAGGTTCTTAAAGAAGCGGAGAGAGTCAGGGTGGGAAACAACCAAAGAGAACAGTAAGGTAGGCTGGGGAGGCAGAGTGCTCCCCATCCTTTCTCTGCAGTGGCTGTGTTCTCCCTGGCGCTCCCTGGATAGGGCCTGCACATCTGCATTTCTCTATCTTCCTGGTATTCTCCCTGCTGACCCCTCAATCCTGCTCTTTCTCTAATGTTTCATTTCCCCTTTCAGAACTGGACTTTATGAAAAGGTAGAGGCCTGTCTCCTGAACGTGGCCCCCACCCACTCTGTTGAGCAGTGCAATCCCTCTAGTTGCCTGGTGGTTCTTATTACTGGAGAAAGACATAAATATGTTCTGTTGAAAGGATTTTATGGCTCACCACTCTGAGTAGACAGAGAATGGAGGGAAAAATGATACCTAGGAAGTTAAGGTAAATGGCTTTTGGAGTGTGATGTCAGGTGCGCTTCTGGCTGGTAACTGGAAAGTCCCTTTAACTTCCTTCCATTTTTATTTTTATTTTTAAAGCTCAGGGGCCTTTCCCACCTGCTGTTCCAACTCCTGAAAGAAATGAAGATAACACAATATAGCAGAAAGAGCCCAAGCTTTAGACATTAAGACAATTTGTTACTATTTATGCTAGGCACAGGCTCCCAGTCTCTTCTCAAAGACTTACTCTTCAGATCTCCCAGGAGGAGTGACAAGATAAAATGAGAAAATACATGGCCTTGAGTATGATGCAGTCCCTTTGAATGCTAATTTCACTAGTGGGCTCCACTTTTCCAAGGTACCTCTGACTACTTTGCCATTTCTGTTTCCAACTCTTTAAGGATTACAACAACAGCAATAAACCTGATATTCCCTGGGGCTCATTTTCTGTGCTTGCATGTCATGCAATCTGGGTATGTGTCTGTTTTTTCTTTTTTTCTTTGCTCAGATGGTTTGCAGGGCAGACTCACCATCCACTTACAATATTTACTAGGTGTCCGCTGAAGATGAAGCAGAGTACAGGGAGCCATCAGTGGTGCTTGATGTTATTAAACTGTATCCTCTCTTCATGCTTCAAATATTAGGAACAGCTCTACATAAGAGGGCCTAATCCCTCAGCTGTGACCCTGGCGATACTCTGCCTGGACTACATTTGACCACAAAGCTCTTTTCTTCTGAGTTCAGGGCCTTCCTCACTGCTCAGGGAGTCAAAGACCATTGATAAAGCATTCATCTGCCCTCAGCCACACAGCTCCTGGAAAAGGGATAGGAATCAAGGGTACTACACACTTGTAAAGGTTTTTAGGATGACTTTCCTCCAAAGAACTCCTAGTTCTCCCAAATTCTTTACATTACGAGGAGACAGAATTCTGTCTTCCCAGAAAGAACAAAGGTAAAATAAATTTAAGGGTGTAATCACGTTTGGGGCACCTGGGTAGCTTGGTCGGTTAAGCGTCTGGCTCTTGTTCTCAGCTTGGGTCTTGATCTCGGGGTGGTGAGTTCAAGCCCTGTGCTGGACTTCACACTGGGCGTGAAGCCTACTTAAAAAAAGGGGTGGGTGGGTGGATAATCCACTTTTGATCCTTTTTGCACACTTCAAAATTCATTAATTCTGTTCTGGTATCAATTGAGGTATAATGATGGGCTGTTTAATTCTTGTCAAGCGGGGATCCCTGGGTGGCTCAGCAGTTTAACGCCTGCCTCTGGCCCAAGGCGTGATCCTGGAATCCCGAGATCGAGTCCCACGTCAGGCTCCCGGCATGGAGCCTGCTTCTCCCTCTGCCTGTGTTTCTACCTCACTCTCTCTCTCTGTCTCTATGAATAAATAATAATAAAAAATTCTTGTCAAGCAGGAAGAGAAAACCAACACACAGCTTGCTGATGTGTTACTGATGACAGTCCCTTTTCTGTGGTGTTGGAATGAAGGGCCTGGACTTGTCCTTAGTTGGAAGCCAAGAGACAGCACACTTCACAAGTGTTGTTTACATAGCAGGCTTGCAAAGAGAAAAGCTGCTGCCACGCTGGTAGTTTTTCACCTTCTTGTAAAAACAAAAACAAAAACAAAAACAAAACACCCCAACACCACCACCCCCGCCCCATAAAAAAGCACACACGCACACAAATCAAAAAAACCCTCTTTAGAGTAAACAGCAAAGGTGGGCTTTCTTTCAGTCATTACCTCTCACTACTATAAAAGTATGACAAAAAGTAAAGTCTCTCTTGGGTGCAGGAGATATGAGTGGAGTATGTGGGTCAGAGAAGGGAGGGGAAAAAATGTCAGCTTGACATTGTGGCATGATAAGCAGTGCACAGGGGAGAGTCCCAGCCTGGAAGACATAACAACAGGGGCACGAACATGGGTCTCAACAGAGAAACACTTCATGATAAACAGCATGGGTGTGTGCCACTATTCCTCCAATCCATTCTTCCTTTTATTCTTCCAATTCACGAATTTTGACAACTCCAGTTATGGTACAACTGTCTCTCACAAATTTTTATTATGGACACAACACTGGTTAGTATATCACCTATCCAAGGTCTCCAGACACTATTGTTCTTACACTCCTACTCAGATGCCCACATGACTCTTTCTCCAGTTGAAAACTAGTCTTCTCCTTCAGAATATGAGCCATTTGTTTAATTAGTGATTTTTAGTTCTGAGAGACCAAATACTATAAAGAACATTGGAGAACGTTTAACATAGGCAGGTGGCTACAAATGGTTCCCTTAGGGGACATTTACCTAGTCCCTTGCTCCTCAAAGGATGAGCAGCACTGTCCGTACCTGGGAGCTTGTTAGAAATGCAGAATGGGGGATCCCAGGGTGGCGCAGCGGTTTGGCGCCTGCCTTTAGCCCAGGGCGCGATCCTGGAGACCCGGGATCGAATCCCACGTCAGGCTCCCGGTGCATGGAGCCTGCTTCTCCCTCTGCCTATGTCTCTGCCTCTCTCTCTCTCTCTCTCTGTGAGTATCATAAACAAAACAAAACAAAACAAAACAAAAAGAAATGCAGAATGGCAGGCTCCACTCTAGACCTATCAATCAGAATTGCATTCTGACACAAATGCCAGTGATTCTGATATGCAGTGAACTTTAAGAAGCTCTGACCTCTTTTTACACAGGTCTTGTTTTTGTTCATCCTTTTGATGCCTCTTTCAGAAAAAAAAAAAAAAAATTGGGTTCTTCAGAAGATTGTTTTTCTATTGGCAATTATAGGGAAGCGGACTATATTCATTGCCTATTCTTTTACTCAATGTCCCTGAAATCATCACTCCATCTTGTTTCAAGTGGAAGATGATCAACAGATTCAACAGTAGGACACCAAAAAGGCATCAGAGAGTGAGGTGACAGGAAGGGCTTGGCAGTGAAGTCTGTAACTGTTGATGTTCATAAATCAAAGCCTAAATTTAGCATCAAAATTTAGCAAACACCACTGAAAATGAGATGGCAGACAATGCAGTTTGGAAAGCATGCTCATAAATGATGCTGACAAAACTTTAGGACTGTAGATACATTGTGTGCACTGAGCACACACTAGCCTGAGCACTGTAGCTGCTTGCCGGTGGCAAGGAGGATCCAGTTATGTGGAGAAGTAGCCTTGCCTGATGCCAGGTCATGCTGGGGCAGCTGCCAAGAGGAGATATTTAGGCCCAAGGGAGAATGCTGAGCTCACTGTCTGATGAAGACAAACCATCTTTTATTGGTCTGTTTGCTTATTCTTGGGTGTACGTTTTTGGTCCTGTTAGTTAGAGTGGCTTTTTAAAAAAATATTTTATTTATTTATTCATGAGAGACACAGCGAGCGAGAGAGAGAGAGCGAGCGCGTGCGCAAGAGAGCAAGAGAGCGAGAGAGCAAGAGAGAGAGAGAGGCAGAGACACAGGTAGAGGGAGAAGCAGGCTCCATGTAGGGAGCCCGATGTGGGACTCGATCCTGGGACTCCAGGATCACGCCCTGGACTGAAGGCAGGCAGTAAACTGCTGAGCAACCCAGGGATCCCTAAAGTGGCTTTAAAACAAACCTTAGGATGCAACTATCTCAAACACTGTCAGAAAAGTTTGATGAGGGAGAAATGCATCAATAGTGTGTCCCTACCACTCTGACCCCAAAGCATGCTTAATCCCCACTCCTACTTTTTCATTAGTTTCTTCAAATTCAAAAACCTAAAGGTGACCTCTGGAAGCAGACGGGCAAATAAAGTATTGTGAGTGAGTTGCAAATGTGACTTCCCTCCCATCTTTTCCAAGCTGTCTACAAGCCTCATCCACAGCCCCAGCTCTTAGTTCCTGTTACAGGGCCTACCCAGGGAGAATGTGCAGCTGAGGCCACATGAGCAGCTCACCTACAGCTTTCCTAGAGGGCAAGAAACCAGCCCAGGAAGGTGAAGCTGAAGGTCTCCACATTGGGAGCTGTCCCAGTTGCACCCCATCCACGTCCCCTTCCCTAGAAGACTTAGTGATTCCCATGAGCACCTGGCCCTGCGGAAGGCTGCCAGAGTGTAGACTGCTCTGGCACTGCTAGTATCTGTTTTCATTCTTAATTCTTTCCTTACAGCAAATGCTCAAAATAACAACAGATGGACAATAGGATAAAACTTTACTAGAAGCTATTAGCCTTTTGCCATGGTCCCCAAGCTCTGCTCTACTCCGGCTCAAAAGCAACTGCTCCATGTGCCTGGATGAATGCTGGATCTGGAAATACACAAGGGATACATTTGCTAATAACTCTAATTGATTTGTCTTTGGCTTGACCGTAAGCCCAATCTTAACTGGTCCTGCCTTATATTGCTCTCCCAACTATCTGACTCAGTAAAACAAAAAAACAAAAAACCAAAAAACCCCACATCATTTATTTGTGACTGTTATGGAATGAATTGTAGCTCCCCTCCTGAGTTCAGATTCTTAAGTCCTGGCCCAGTACCTTAAAATATGAATCTATTTGGAAATAGGGTTTTTAAAGAGGCAATTAAGTTGACAAAAGACACTAAGGGTAGACCCTAATCTTTCTCCATTGAACCTTTTCCATCTGGCTAAAGAGAAAATATGACTGGTGTTCCTTAGAGGAAGAGGAGATGTGGACATGTAGACAGACATCAGAGATACATGTTCACAATGTATAGGCCATACAAGGACACAGGGAGAAGGCGGCACCTGTAAGCCAAGGAAAAAGGTCTTAGAAGAAATCAAACTTGCTGATACCCTGATCTTGGACTTACAGACTCCAAAAAAAAAAAAATAAATAAAAATAAAAATAAAAATTAAATAAATAAAAAAAATAAATTGTGAAATGTGAAAAAATAAGTTTCTGTTGTTTAAGTCACCCAGCCTGTGGCATTTAGCTATTGCAGTCCTAAAAAAAATAATAAGTAGCCTCCAATGTTAATCAAACACTAGGTGGTGGTGCCTCCAGAGCAGTCGTGATCCCTTCATGCTGCCCTCCTATCTTCTTCATACATGTTGAAGACTCTAAGTCATGATTCTTGGGGAGACAGATAGAAAATACAGACTGTAGTGACAATGATTAAGTCCCAGAAAACCAAGAATGTCACCAATTTATTTCTAATCCAGGTGAATACATGGCTTCCTGGAAGTAGCTGCCTCTAAATATGTTTTCTTTGGGGGAACATTAATCTTTTTTTTTTTTTCAAAATTTTATTTATTTATTTATGATAGTCACACAGTGAGAGAGAGAGGGGCAGAGACACAGGCAGAGAGAGAAGCAGGCTCCATGCACCGGGAGCCCGATGTGGGACTCGATCCCGGGTCCCCAGGATCGCGCCCTGGGCCAAAGGCAGGCGCTAAACCGCTGCGCCACCCAGGGATCCCTGGGGGAACATTAATCTTGTAGTTATATCTGTTAATTAATTAAAAAATTTAAACAAGTAATCTCTATACCCAATGTGGGGCTTAAACTCACAGAAGTATGAGATAAAGAGTTGGATGCTCTATTGACTAAGCCAGCCAGGGATCCCTTTATCAGTTACTTTTGTCTTCACTTAATGTCAAACACTCTCACACTACAAAATGATCAAGTTGGAGAGTTATGTTTGCTAACTTAGTAGAAAGGAGCAAAGCAACCAGCCTTCTTCTTCTTTTTTTAAAAAGATTTATTTATTTATTCATGAGAGACACACAGAAAGAGGCAGAGACACAGGCAAAGCAAGAAGCAGGCACCATGAGGGAGCCTGATGTGGGACCCTATCCCGGAACTCTGGGATTACACTCTGAGCCAAAGGCAGACACCCAACGGCTGAGCCACCCAGGTGACCCTAGCAACCAGCCTTCGAATAATTACCCCCAACAAGTGTGGAGTGCTTGCAATGTGAAGAGACAGTTTATGCTACTAACTTTGACAGGTAGGAGATTCTGAGTATGTTTTTCTGGGAATAAAGAATGGTCTCCAGAATTCACAAAATACGTACTGAATTAAATTTGCATTCATCTTACTTTATTTTCCTGCTGGTACCAACAACAAATAGTTACAATATTTAGGTGTGATTAATTACATCTCTGTCAACCAATATTTACCAAGCAAGCCAGACACTGTGTTAGGAAGTAGAAAAACCATGAATAAGACTCTGTCCCTAACTTCCAGGAGATTGTAAGATTCAAGAAGGGAGTTGTCAAGTAAAAGTGAGATTCAGTTTGCCCAAAGTTTTAAATTTAAGAGAAGCCAGAGACCTGGAATTTTACACAAAACCTGATTTTATATATTGGTAGCTAACTAAAAACTAGCTTATAATGTCAGTGAGGATGAAACAAGCATGGCTAGGAGCTGGATCTCATGGGGGTGTGTGTGTGTGTGTGTGTGTCTACTTTACAACTTCTTGGTTTGCACTTTATGGGTGAGGCATAGGATTGAATACGGTTGGGGTGCCAAGGAAACATTCATCCACTGAACTACTATACTCACCAGCCGGTCCCCTGCTCACTTTTAAGGAGGTATCATTGTCATTTTCCTTGACTATCAAGACCATGTTCCCCTCTCTGCCTCTCTCCCTGCCATCCCCTGCCCAAAAGATAAGTACAAGAGTTCCTAGCTACTGTTGTTTGGAAAAGGCCCCTCTGAAAACGACTGTCTTCTCACAGAGTAGACATCACTGGAGAGTAGTGCTGCCTGCTCCTCATGATTAACTCACTTGTTTATTCAATGCTTATGCCAGGTCCTGAGTTAAGTACTAGGATGAGAGAGATGGATTCCACAGTGCTTCTGTTCAGGGACTGGCTAATGCAGTGGGGCACACGGAAGGAGGTCACAGGGTGTTCTAGGTGCTCAGGAGAGGGGTGGGCAGGGCCTGGGAAGATGATCTAGCTGAAGTGTGACAGTTGAAAAGAGTCATCCAGGAGAGGGTAACAAGAATGAAGCGTGAGGATGTGAGACAGTCTGGCTTTATGGAAACTCAAGGCATATGCGAGTGGAACAAGATGCTGAGAGAAGGAACCAGTGTGGAGAGGCTGACCAGAGCCAGTGTAAGGCCTCCGAAGGGGCCTCCCGAGAGCCATGGGGAGCCACTAGAGGGCTTTAATGGAGGGCAATATTGTCAATCAAGTCTTTTTTAGGAAGATCACTCCAGTGCAGGTCTAGAGGATGGAACTGGAGGGAGGCGAATTAAGTGGAAGAATGGTTAGGAAGCTGCTGTGGTAATTCAGGTGAGCAGCACAGCAGGGAGGATAGATGTGAGACAGAGCCTGGTGACAGAGGTGGGAAAGTGGGAGTGAAAGGAGTCAGAGGGAGAGGGGAGGGTAGGGGTCTGAAACAGGAGGTGAGAAGCCAAGGCCCCCCCTTGAAACACGTGGAACACAGTCTTTGCTTGAGTTTACCTCTCTAGATTCCACCGTTTGACCTTTGGGTATCTCTTGGTCAGAAAATCTGAGAAGTACTGAGATTCCCTGGGCCTTAACCTAAGGAGCTGCAATTTATGGGTCTGTTTTGTCTTAATAAGAGGCATGGGCTGGTCTCTATTAGTCTCTCTGCCCACTCAGGGTGGGACAAGCACACATGTGTAGTATGGCCATTCCCTCCACTCCATCTGGACCCCTTAAGACCAATTTACTAAAAAACCTGTTGCTGAAACAGATGTGGACTCCCTTTAATACTAAGCCCCACCTGCGGGCAGGGAAGTGCTACATCAAATATTAGCACTACCCAAGTGAGGGAAGTGGGTTAAGTACTCAGTGGTTCCTAGGATTCTTCTATGGAGCCCCAAAGTGTCAAACTGTGCCTCTGCCTGCCTGCCTACCTGCCTCCATACGGTAAATGGGGTGGAAAGTATCAACAGGGCTATACGGGCTGGAGAGGGCTTTGTGGAGGCACAGGACAAGTGGTAAAGAGAATGGGGGAGTGTGGTTCAGGGAGAGGTACCTCTGGGAACACATGCAGTCGGGCAGGGGATTGGTCTGGTTTGTGAAAAATAGGAGGAAAGGGCCAGACTTGAAAAAGTGTCAGAAGCCTGAGCTCTGGGGCACCTGGATGGCTCAGTGGTTGAGCATCTGCCTTTGGCTCAGGTTGTGATCCTGGGGTCCTGGGATCGAGTCCCACATTGGACTCCCTGCGGGGACCCTGCTTCTCCCTCTGCTGATGTTTCTGCCTCTCTTTCTGTGTCTCTCATGAATAAATAATATCTTAAAAAAAAAAAAAAAAAAAGCCTGAGCTCTAGAAGCCACCGTAGGTTCTCCTTAGGCGACATGAAGGAATAGCAAGGCTGACTTAGCAGTACAGGGCAGCTGGGAGGGAGGAGAGCTGGGGACCGAGTGCAGGAGGCCAGGGCCTCAGTCCAGCATTAGACTCTGGGCCAGGTGGAATGGAAGAATGAAAGGTTCTGAAGAACCTTTTCCATCTGGCTAAAGAGAAAAAACCCCGACAACCCTAAGAAACTACAGCCTATTAGAAAAATCTGTTGGCCCAGGACGCCTTTAAAGCAACATGGATGCAAAAATGGTTGTTAGTGCTTTAAGTATAACACAGCAGAATTCCCATAGTTTAACTGAAAGCCTTTTTTTTTTTAAATTTTTTATTTACTTATTATTTTTTTTTTTTAAAGATTTTATTTATTTATTCATGATAGTCACACAGAGAGAGACAGAGAGGCAGAGACACAGGCAGAGGGAGAAGCAGGCTCCATGCTGGGAGCCCGACGCGGGATTCGATCCCGGGTCTCCAGGATCGCGCCCCGGGCCAAAGGCAGGCGCCAAACCGCTGCGCCACCCAGGGATCCCTTTTTATTTACTTATGATAGTCACAAAGAGAGAGAGAGAGAGAGAGAGAGAGAGGCGCAGAGACACAGGCAGAGGGAGAAGCAGGCTCCATGCACCGGGAGCCTGATGTGGGATTCGATCCCGGGTCTCCAGGATCGCGCCCCGGGCCAAAGGCAGGCGCCAAACTGCTGTGCCACCCAGGGATCCCTGAAAGCTTAATTTTTTATTTTAAGATAACACCACGGAAAGAAGTAATGTCTCCAGACCACTTAGATGAGGTGCCCCTTATTCAGTGCCTGTTAGGAGCGAGTTACTGCCCAGGATGCTTCATGTCCACCCTCTCAGACCCCAGGGCAGTTGTGGGCCTGCATGTAAGGCTCTGCTGGGGATTGACTTCGCTGGGCTGTCTCTTGGTGGATAGGGAGAGGCAGAGCTCCACAGATCCTGAAGCTCACAGCACCACCTCTACTGAGTTCTGGCTCTAAGGAAACTCCCTTTTCCCCAGCCCCTTAGCCTAGAAGTTTATGTAAACTTTAACACAAAACAAAGCTGTGAGTAAACATGTTGACAGCAGGTGCAGAAAACAAGACAAGTGCTGTCAGCACCACTGCTGGGGAAACTGCTCAGCAGAGCCAGGGAGCTGTGTCCAGTGGAATAGAAGGGTGCCGTCTGCTCCAGACCCACTGCTTTTGTCCAGTGTGCCTGGCTGTGCAGCTCCCACAGCTTTAGGGGTGCTTCTAGGACACAAAAAACACCCTGGGCACCCTGAGAGGGCACAGGACAGGGAGAGGCCCACCTGGAAAGAGTAGCCCTGAGCCGGAAAAACCTGGTCCAATCTAAGACCTTATTTTTATGGAAGAATAGCACTTTAGGCCTAACAACTGGAAAACAAAATAAAGGACTCACAAACACACAGGACAATATGAGAACCATGACATGCAGAAAAACCACCAGCCTTCCTTAGGTCTCAGGCTGCAAGTGCTTCCCCTCTCACCATTGTCCCATGCTGTGATTTCAAGGCTGACCTTGGGCCTAGGACCAGGTGTGGGTCCAGCTGGGCTGCTCCCACAGGACCAATGACTCTAAGACAATCTCACCAAGGTCCCTATTTCCAGTGGGCAGGGGTTATTGCTTTTTTTTTTTTTTTTAAATTTTTGTTTTTTTTATTTATGATAGTCACAGAGAGAGAGAGAGGCGCAGAGACACAGGCAGAGGGAGAAGCAGGCTCCATGCACCGGGAGCCCGATGTGGGATTCGATCCCGGGTCTCCAGGATCGCGCCCTGGGCCAAAGGCAGGCGCCAAACCGCTGCACCACCCAGGGATCCCGGGTTATTGCTTCTTAAAAAACAAACCAAATGAAACCGTGTTAAATGACTTTTCTAAGAAACCTAACTAGAGGCCCAAATTAAGTAAAATACCACTAGAGAATCTAATGTGTGCAGCCTTCCCAACCCAACATTTTAAGGGCACTCTAACAGAGCTTATACAGAGTGGAAAACCAAAAAGGATTTTACTTTGTATTATTTCTGAACTGCCAGGCTGTTCATTTCAGAGCAAGCACATATTACTTCGAGACTGCTGAGCATGCATTTCTACTATATCAGTCAAGGAGCAACTGCTCATTTTCCTTTGCCTCTGAACACTATGAGCTCTACTTGCTGTATGTATGTCAATGCCTCCAAATGCTCACTAAAGGTGTGCATTAAAAAAGTTGTATCCATTGTAGGATGTGATTGCTAATGACAGAATCATTCTTTTGGCTTTCGTGCTATTTCCCCAAGCTTTCTACCATTAAGGAAAATAAAATCTAAATAAAATAAAAGAAAAATAAGATGTATAGCATGATTTAAAGGTCCATATATAGTGTTTAGTAGATAATAGTAACAACCCCTTATAAAGGCATTGTTCTAAGCATCTATAGTCAGTATCCTCTGAAATGGAAAGAAATTACTAAGAACCAGTCTGGAATCTGGCCATTCAATTGCTAATATTGAGGGTTAAGAGCCAAACAGCTAATCCCATTCTGGGTGTGTCTGTCATTACCTCACTAACATTTACTGTCCACAGTCCTGGGACAGCTGCTCAGAACATTCCAGGAAAGAATCTGCCCAGGGGGAGGATCACACATGTGGAGGCTATTACATTACTGAATCAGAACTCAGTAAAAATCAGGGAAGAGGACTATTAGAATGGGATGGACCTGGATGGTTTCCTGCTTCCTTTCTGGTTCCTGCATAGGTTGGTTACTCCTTTACCTACATACAATGGCACACAATCTCATTCATGCCCCACCCTCAAAGCAAAACCAAACATGACTATCAGGTCACTCGATTCTACAACTGTTCTTCTATAATTAACTATAATTTCTACCTTCTGCTTTATTCCTATCTTGATCCTGGAGGTACTGGGGTTTCCTCCCAGTTCAGAGATGAGCACTCCAGTGCAGGCTTGCCTGAATGCTTCCCTACTGAGCCAAAGGGCGCTGGCTTGGGAACTGGCGAGCATCCAGCCACAGCCAGAATCTAGGCTTTTTGTGAGGCTCTGGGGCCCTCTGCTGGCTGTCCGCTGTAACTGTTAGTTCCTTACTAACAAAATCACCCTGAGAAACCTACTACCTATCTTGCCGCCATCAACAAGACTTTCATTTAAAATATCCACATGCAGAGAAACACAACACATCTTTATATCATTCCAGCTCCTGCCATGTAAATACTTTATCCAGATCTCATGAACAGGATCCACAGAATATATATATATTTTTAAAATAATGAACGTGCTTTTATTTCTCTCCTAACTTTTAAAATGTGAACATTCTGTAATTTAGTCACAGCCTTTACTTCCAGGTGACTTCTTCATTGGGTCTCAATTCCCTTCTAAACAACAAACTCTTATTCCGGAAGGCAGTTAGCTTTTCATCATTCTTTCTGTCTAGATAACATCCAAGGACAAACCCCATAGGCACAAGTATATGTACCCAGTGGTCACGAACAATCTGAATTACGTTCATCTTAAGTGCTGCAGCCTGGGTAGCTCCAATGACCCCACCGGATCCATAGAATATTAAGGCTTGTGACCAGTCTCAGGAAGGAAACAGCCAATGATCTGCCTGAGATAATCCTCTGATCAGCATCATAGCCTCGCCAAGTACATACCATTAATCGTGTCACACAGACTAGTGGGATTAAGACAGATGAGTGTGACAGGGCTCCCCCATATAACCTGTGGTCAGGAACTCTGGGAAGATCTGAGCACTTTGCCTCAGCCACTTACTAAATAGTGAACACAGGTGGACGGGTGTCTCATCTCTCCCAGCTTGTTTCCAAATCTATAAAATGGGATCTAACAGCCATAGCCCTGTTATTGATTGAATAAGATAACTCATTTTTAGCATGCACAGCGTGGCAGCACAAAGCAGTGACTATAAACGTTAGCTGCTGTTCTGTGTTGCTACCACTGTCATCACAAGTGCTCATGGCTTGAGCTACAGGGTCTCCTGCTCTTCTAGCACAGTTGCAGAACACTCTGCCCTGGGGTGGGGGTGGGGGTGGGGGTGGTGTGGTGTGTCTCCAGCCATCAGGATAGTAAGGCCCCTCATACAGAAGGTGACAGAGCATATTTCTGGACACCTGCTGACCAAGTGAAAGATGGCTTCTCTAACTTAAAAAGCTGAAGGGAACTGAGAGCTGAGAGAGCACTGAGAGACATAAAGGACTGGGAAGCAGGTCTGCAGAGATAGCTGAGGAGGCCAGATGTTGCCGTGGAGTGTGAGCACCTGGAGACATGGGTGGCACAGGTGGTTTATCAGTTGCTTTCTGATAACTTGGCCCACATAGGGATTGGAAATGGCCCTGAGCAGAGCAACAAGGAAATGTATGGGAACTGTGACTCTAGAATATTAAGAAGACCATTGAGTAAAGCTGCCAATCTATGAAGAGGAGCTTATACAGGGAGCGGGATGAGTGACAACGACCAGCACTGGCTGAATGCTTATGGACTAAGCACTTTCTTACCTCCTCAAGGGTGCTGTTCTCCTCCCCATTCTGCCAGATGAGACTGTGGCACAGGAGGAGGCAGGTGGTGGGAGGCCACACAGCTATGGAGATGGGGCTGGGGTCTCCACACAGGCAAGAGCTGCTCCAGCTAGGCCCACCAACAGTACCCCAAGCTGACAGCCTGTTCTGCCACCGCCTAGGGACTCTGGGCCAATATCTAAGGCCCAGAATGGCATGCCCAGGGAAGTTGGGCAAGGCCTTCTGATGGGGAGAAAGCTGACCGAGAGGCACTCAGCAGTCTTCCTTGCCTGGTACTTCTAAGGGTTGACATCTCTGCCACATGAACAGCTATTTGATAAGGCCTGAGCTCCAGGTGCTGTGGCAATGGATCACAAAATCAATCCACTGACATCAAGCAAGTGAAAGAACATTCCTGGGAGCCTGGGTGGCTCAGTGGTTGGGCGTCTGCCTTTGGCTCAGGGCATGATCTCGGGTCGGGGATTGAGCCCCACATTGGGCTCCCTGTGAGGAGCCTGCTTCTCCCTCAGTCTACGTCTCTGCCTGTGTCTCTCATGAATAAATAATTTTTTTAAAAGAATATCCCCGCCATGGAATCTGCCAGTGGAATGTGCTGCTGCAGGATGCAACTGAAAAAGCAAGCAAGCAAAGCGAAGTGAAGCAGTGAGAAAAGGAGTGTATTTCTGTGTGTGCATTTAAAACACCTGGTCTTACAGTAATAGCTACAGTAGTGCCTTTAGAACTGACCCAGGGGGGCCCCTGGGTGGCTCAGTCCATTTAGTGTCCGACTCTTGATCTCAGGGTCATAAGTTCAAGCCCTGCACTGGGCTTCATACTGGGCAGGGGAGCCTACTTAAAAAAAAAAAAAAAAAAAAAAAAAAAAAAAGGAACCTACCCAGGAACATCTAGAGCATCACACAGGATCCAGAGCCAGCCCCCATCACACTCTGATAAAGCCAGCAGCCGTTCCCCACCAGCTCCACAAGGCCAGCCTGCCCATGTCTGCCTTTCTGCTGGTGACAGATGGTCTCATGATGAGGGCGGCAGCGTGGCTGCATAAGGTGCACAGTCTGTCTTCAGGCTGTGAGCCGTCCTCAACTCCCTGCCTCCAACCTCTTCTCACCTCCAGTCCTTCCTTCAAACTGCTGCCAGAATATCCCTCTGAGACACTGAATGTGATCATGTCGCTCCTGTTTCCCACCCTGGATGGACTTCCCACAAGGAGTGTCCCCCTCCTAGCCACCACCTACCCTCGGAAACACTTTCAATATGTTGCATCCTTTCTGGGAGCCTCTCCTACTTCTCTGCCCTAGCCCTACAGCAGCCTTCCAGGTCTGGTCTTGGAGTCACTTTTCCATGATATCTAACTCTCCAAGGCAAAATCAGTCAGCCCCTCCCTGGCCCCAATGGGCCCAGGCCCTGAAGTCCCCTAAGCAGCGGGCTTGCATCTCCACCTGGCTACACATTTCTAAAACACGAATTAGGATCCCCTTGCCTCCCTCACAAAGCTGTTCTTAGTCTCCCTCTTACCACTAAAGAACATTACCACTCAATAGCTAGTCTTCCAGCTCCACCTTAGATCCCTCCACTCCTGTGTCCAGAAACCACCACTATTTCTGGCTGACCAGAGAAGGAGCTTAGATTTTGGTCCTTATTATTTCTCCAGGACCTGCTATTGTGTCTCCAATAGCCTCTAGGCTTCTGGGAGAAAAACCACTAGCTTTGTTCCAGTGCACATTCTAGTTTATTTCAAGGGTTTTTTCTCAAAGCCTCAAGGGTCAGGCAGGACCCTCAGCACCAAGGACAAGTGTCCTCCTCCTTCCTTAGTCTATCAACTGACCATATCATGAACCTTTCTCTGTCCATGTTACTTGGGAAACACTGACAATGAATCTTGTGACTCAACTTGGGACAGTTTTATCTGGTGAGCTGGCCACAACTTCCATGTGCCACAGACAGCACTGGCTGGCTTGAGTGCATTATTTACTGATCTCAGTGTCCAATCAAGGACCACAGTTCAGTCCTGATTCTACAAACGGGAAACTTCCAAAATGGGAACGGAGAAGACCAAACTCAAAAGGAAGTTCAGAGCCAACATGTGGCCTCAAGGGCGCATGCAGCATCTTCTCAAGAATGTTACAAAGATGACCGAAGGTGACAAACTCAGCCACCATGAACTTTGAGGGAACATGTTCACATATTCTCACAACACAGCTTCACAGGTATATGTGTTTTTGTTCTCTCACTGTTTCTTCACTCCAGCAACTGCTGTCCTCCTGGTAGGGCCAGTCAAGAGATGCCCTCACTTACCAGCAAGCACACCTGTCCACTCAGAGGACAATCATGGTAGATGCTATGCTGCCAGGACAAATGCGTGGGTGGTTTGCCTTTCTAAACTGCAAAGTTGGTGGATCTGGTACTTCAGTGCTGGCCCACACTTGCTTTTGCTCAAAGGTGGACTCTAACATTTTGTTTTGAAATCCTTTGGAAATACCTCAAAAGCTACTGCACAAAGTAGCCCTTCATAGATGTCAGTGTCCCTCTGGAAGGGCAGTCAGTCTCTGAGCTGAAGAACAGACTGTGACATTCTTCCTTTTAAAATAAGCAGGATATACTGGAGGGAAGGTAACTACATGCAACCCTTCTTTTTTTTTTTTTTTTTTAAAGATTTTATTTATTTATTCATGAGAAGACACACAGAGAGAGAGAGGCAGAGACACAGGCAGAGCGAGAAGCAGGCTCCATGCAAGGAACCCGATGAGAGACTCGATCCTGGGATTCCAGGATCATGCCCTGGGCCGAAGGCAGGAGCCAAACTGCTGAGCCACCCAGGGATCCCCATGCAACCCCTTTGAAAAGAATTTTGAAGTCTCGAGAAAATGGATTTCTCTTGGACCCAGGAGTCCTACTCTTGGGATCCATCCTAAGGAATAATTCTTAAAAAAAAAAAAAAAAAAAAAAAAAAAAAGGCTTTATGTACAAAGCCAAGCACTGATTTATTTGCAGCAGCAACAGTGGAAAACACTTTATACCTTAGACTCAGGGCACATGTAAGTAAACCAAAGCACATCTGACCGGTTTACAAACTGTTTAAGAACACAGGTATTGGGGATCCCCGGGTGGCTCAGTGGTTAAGCATCTGCCTTCGGCCCAGGGCGTGATCCTGGAGTCCCGGGATCGAGTCCCATGTCAGGCTCCCTGCGTGAAGCCTGCTTCTCCTTCTGCCTGTGTCTCTGCCTGCCTCTCTCTCCCCCCCCCACCCCGTGTCTCTCATTAATAAATAAATAAAATCTAAAAAATAAAATAAAATAAAAATAGAGAACACAGGTATTTGTCATGCTTAGTACCAAAAAAAAAAAAAAAAAAAAAAAGGTTGAGTACGACATGGTACTTACAAAATGATTACAATCAAATGGCAAATAGCAAATGCCAGACCACAAGCTAAAGCTACAGCACCTCACGTTAGGAAGACGGGGACAGGGACCAGAGGGTTATGCGCGAGGCTGAGCAAATCCTGCTCCCTCTGCTTCTTCATCAATAAAAACGAGGAAAGCAAGTACCTGGCAACATCCCCGTAAAGATAAATGAGAAACTGTGTGCGCCCAATAAAAGAGAGCTGCTGTTCTCACATAGTGACAAGAGGGACGGCTAGCACCTCCCACACTCCTTACCACGCCAAGGTAGGTGCAACATTATTTCCTTGTTCTCTGTAAAGTAACATGGGCATCATTATCTTTTTCCCCCCTTAAAGATTTACTTGAGAGAAAGAGAGAATGCTTGTATGTATGCACACAGGGAAGGGACAGAGGAAGAGAGATTGAGTTGTAAGCAGACTCCATGCTGAGTGGTTGTTTCAGTAACCCTGAAAGAAATGTCATTACCCCCATTTTACCAGATGGGGACACTCGGGCTTGTGGGGTGACCCAATCAAGTGGGGGCTGCTGGCATGTCCGGTGGGGCTGGATCTTATGGGACCTAAGAGCAGACCTGAGCTGAAATTAGGATTCAGCTGCTTAACTGACAGAGCCACCCAGGTGCCCCCCGCAGGCTTCATTATCTTAACTATGTCACTAGAACCTTCTGAAAAGATATGCTGGCTCTGCCCTCTATGGGTGTGACTTAACCTCTGAGCCAGGCAGAGGCCACTTCTGGGCAACAGGCTTGAGCAACGGGAACATGAGTAAGGCACAAGGACCCACAGTGACCAGCAGGCCAAGTACAAACAGACCCAATAGGCAACCCGCCTTGAAGTAGCCATAGGCCCTACCTAGCTGACCAATGCACTACTTGTAAACAGGCAGAGGTGCCAGAAAAGGGAAATTCCATATGTTCCCATACCTCCTTATTCCCCACTTAATTCTTAATGATAGCTCCTCTCTGCCACTGCCTCCTGGCAGATAGCTTCCCCTCTTCTCCCTTGCAGTGAGTTCAATGAACTTCTATCTCCTTTATTCTGCCTTAGGTGACTCCTTCCACCACACGTGCCAGCGGCCCCCACTTGATTGGGTCACCCCACAAGCCCGAGTGTCCCCATCTGGTAAAATGGGGGTAATGACATTTCTTTCAGGGTTACTCTGAAGCCCGGAAATAGTTTTTGTTTTTTTTTTTAAAGATTTTATTTATTTATTTGAGAAAGAGAGAGAGAGAGAGAGAGAGAAGCAGTCTCCCTGCTAAGCAAAGAGCCTGATGTGGGGCTTGATTTTAGGACCCTAAGATCATGATCTGAGCCAAAAGTAGATGCTTTCCGGACTGAGCCAGCCAGGTGCCCCCTGGGAATAGTTTTTAAAGAGCTTAGCACAGCAGCAGTTAATCAATGAATTGTACAATTGTTGGGGGATATGGGGTGCTGGCAGTTGCTCAAAGTTTTGGGACAAAGTCCACAAAAATCTCACAATGAGATGAGCAGATCTTATAGCCTAGTTACTCTGCCATGATCACACAGACAAGAGGATTCTCTAGCTTCATTCTGAAGGGATAGGGAAAGGGCACGGCAGCTTCTGTTTAAGGAAAAATAGTAACATTATGATATGACGAGTTATAATTGTTGAGGATGGCCGTGACTGGGTTAAGGACTAGACAAAAGCAGATGGTGACGTGTGAAGAACAAGAAGGCAGAAAAGCGGGATCCCTGGGTGGCGCAGCGGTTTGGCGCCTGCCTTTGGCCCAGGGCGCGATCCTGGAGACCCGGGATCGAATCCCACATCAGGCTCCCGGTGCATGGAGCCTGCTTCTCCCTCTGCCTGTGTCTCTCTGCCTCTCTCTATGTGACTATCATAAATAAATAAAAATTAAAAAAAAAAAAAAAAAAAAAAAAAAAGAAGGCAGAAAAGCATTCAACCTGGCCAGGATCTGGCACTGATTTGTGATGGCTGAACATGGGGTTCCACTAGCTGGGCTTTCTACACTGAGCCTATGCATTAAAAAACAAAAACAAAGGAAACCATCCTGATTTTCAAACTACTGCCAGTTTTTGTTATTCCAGACCTGCTCAAGGAAGCACCAGCCACCACTCCTGCAGTTTCTGGAAAGCAAGCCTGGCTTATGTTAGTGGCAATGAAGATCACCCCAAGGACTTGTGTAGTAGTGTTCACAGTTCTGCTCAAGGCCCGAGCACCCCTGCCCTGGTTGTTGAGCAGAGGTGAACAGGGCCACCTCTACTGATAATCTTAACAGCTATTCCAATGGGCTCCCAAAGGATATCTGCTCAAGGCACAGAAGCTTTGCTTTTATAGGGTCCTCTCCTATATCAATAAGGAAATGTGAATTCCTGCTGGGGTGGTCTGTAGTTGCTCCCCCACCCCAGGCTCAGGCTGTGCAGGGAAGGGACATCATTCAACACCTTGTCCGCCTGTCCAGGTACCCCTGGTGCTGTTGAGTGGCCAGCTTCTGCTGGCTAAACCTGCGTATCCCCCTCCTCAACCGTGCCACCTTTGTCACTGGTTGCTCATTCCACACTCTGCCTCTTATGGGGAGCCAGACCACAGCAGAAGGAGAGCAGCCTTCAGTCACTGGCCTTAAGAACCAGAGGAGCTCCCTGCAATTGTCATCTGCCACAGATGTAGACACAAGACACAAGGGTGGCTCTGCTGGCAGTGGCAGTCTGAGGTGGAAAGAACTCAATCACCTTGAACAAAGACACCTCCTTCTCTTTGCCTCACATGCTCTCGGACCTCCTCTGCCTTTACAACAAGATGGATAATCACGATCAATTTTAGACCCCTGTCTGGGGACTGAACTCTTTTGGGGCCTGTGCCTGGTCCTCCTCTTCACATAGGCCAGCAGGGTTGAAGGACCCAGGGTACAACAGAGGATTTTTAAATCTCTGGAAGAACAGGGCTGTAAAAATTATTCTGTTATTTTATTGTCTTGGATGCTAAGGGATGCATACTAAACACCGTTACTTTAAGAATACAGCAAGTTAGTTATATGATGAACTTATAGAGGTAACTTCTACTACCTTTCCCTTTCTTTTCCAAACCAAAAGGACAAAGTGATAAGCTGAAAATGAATAGGGTGGGGCTTGGCAGGCAGGGAAGCATGTCTGAGCCCCTCTCCTCTCACAGAGGCATCCAAACAGCAAGTCAAAAGGCTGCAAACGCTGAGCTCAGGGGTAATTAAATCAAATTAATCTTGGGAAAAGAACTTTAAATATTCAAAGCCCCATTAATCCTCATGCCTTGTAATTAAATATGTATGTTAAGAAGGCTTGAACAAAAGCAAAACACTTTCAAAATGTGAATTCTTTACATTCATAGCATTATAATGTGTTCTAAGTACTGATCTTGTAGAAAACTATGTAAAAAATTCAGTCAAGTGCATGTTGTAAAAACAGGGCAGAAAAAATGTAGCTACAATCTCTGGCCATCCTAAGCTTTAGAAAAACGAGCCTTGAGAAACATCTTCACTGTTCTCAAGCTCCACATCATTTGCTGACTGATAACCCTCACTTAGTTTTAACTCTCCCTGGTCCTCAACTCCTTCGGGTCTTGAGGTGGCAGCCCCCGCACAGGTCTTGGAAAACTTCTTTGCTTCTGTTATCCTGGGATCCTCTCTTCTATTTTATTTTCTTGTTAAAAACACATTGATTTGTGTCATCTTGCAGGGATAATCTTCTCTTCGATAACCCCTGAAGATACTGTGGTCACCCTAACCTATTGTGTATCTTGGAGGGAAGACATCCAATTTCTGAAGATTAAAGGTGCAGCCTAAGTCTTACAAACATCCCTTTCTTCAATCCTCAGACAACCCAGTGAGACAGGCAGGTATTATCATGCCCATCCTACAGATGAGGAAACCAAGTTACTAAGAGATTGAAGAACTTGCCTAGATTACATACGTTATGCCCAGAATTTTTTCTTTTTATTAAAGATTTTATTCACTCATGAAAGACAAAGAGAGAAAGAGAGGCAGAAACACAGGCAGAGGGAGCCTGACGTGGGACTCAATCCTGGGACTCCAGGATCAAACCCTGGGCTGAAGGCAGGAACCAAACCGCTGAGCCATCCAGGGATTCCCTATGCCCAGAATTCTTACTGTCATTCCATAATTAGCATCCTATCATCCTGTTGTTTCTTCTGTTTTCTTTTTCTCTTTTCTGTTTTCTAGCAGGAAAAAAGCAGCTGTTCTGATGAGTTTACTTATGTTTGATGGAAGGTAGTGGCTTTTGAAAATGAAACTAGAGAGGTGACTGGAAAGCAAATAAAGACCAGAAGAATCAGTATGTCCAATCAGCAAAGTCTCTGTTTTCTCTGTATTGATTCTGTTCCCTAATTGAGAAAACATACAACACAGATTTGGGCATCAAAAGTTTCTGCTCCATCAATCTCACTTCTGCACGAATACAGGTATGGCCCCTGACAAACGTCTAACATGTGGAAGGAACAGTGCAGTTCAAATGAGTAAGATGGAACTTTACCATCGAAATTGCACGAATCTTTGCAATTCGTGCAAACACGAAAGAACAGTCACTATTCTTCTTTTTTTAAAGATTTTATTTATTTATTCATGAGAGACACACAGAGAGAGGGGCAGAGATATAGGCAGAGAGAGAAGTCTCCATGCAAGGAGCCCAATATGGGACTCAATCTTGGATCCTGGGATCATGTCCTGAGCTGAAGCAGGTGCTCAACTGCTGAGCCACCCAGGCATCCCATGAGAGTATTCTTTTTTTTTATTTATTTATTTATTTATTTATTTATTTATTTATTTATTTATTTATTTATTTATTTTTTATAAAAGATTTTATTTATTAATGAGAGACAGAGAGAGAGAGAGAGAGAGTCAGAAACACAGGTAGAGGGAGAAACAGGCTCCATGCAGGGAGCCCGACGTGGGACTCGATCCTGGGTCTCCAGGATCAGGCCCTGGACGGAAGGCAGCGCTAAACCGCTGAGCCACCCGGGCTGCCCACCCCCACGAGAGTATTCTTAACAGAAGACATTCCTGCTTCAGGTCCTGGATTCCTACCTCTGGCCAGTGAGGACACCAGGCCTCATTCTGTCATAAGCACAGAACTGTGTAAAATTGAAAGGCCTTTCCAGCAATGGTTATTCTTTCAATTATTTTACACTGAGAGAAGAGAGTAAAAAACTATAAAAAGCAGACAGTAAATGAAATAGGGTGAGGACTGTATATAATACCAGACACTCACATATCCAAAAGCTACAAATGGAAGCAGGAGCTACTGACTGGTTCATTCCAGACGACTGAAGGTCAGGGGGAGGAAGGGTTCAGCTAAAACCCGTTATCTGTCTTAGTGTTGTTGGGTATTTTGTTTTAGTCTCTGTTGATACAGAGATTACTGGTGAGAGCAAGCACACCTAGGTACATGCTACTAAGAAACACAAAAAAGGCATAAATGAAGACAAAGTGCATTCCTCTTATTTCAAGCCTTCCTTCAGCAGTTTGTTTCATTCCAGAAAAAACAACAGATAAATCCTTTACATTTATACAAAAGAATTTAAACACTCACAATGCACACATTTTACCTTGTTTTCACTTAACAGTGAATTTCTTGGAGAGGTCTCCTGACCAGTACCTCCCAAGGTCAATCTTATTTTTTTGGAATGGGTTATGCAAGATTTTGTTGGTGACTCTAGCACTGGGTAATTTTCAATTTATCTATTTCGTATGGTTTTTATTTTTTATCTTTTAATTTTTTAAGATTTTATTTATTTATTCATGAGAGACACAGAGAGAAAGAGAGGCAGAGACACAGGCAGAGGGAGAAGCAGGCTCCATGCAGGGAGCTCAACATGGGACTGGATCCCAGGTCTCCAGGATCACACCTCAGGCTGCAGGCGGTGCTAACCTGCTGTGCCACCGGGGCTGCCCTTCATATGCTTTTTAAAAAAATTATTTATTTGTGTATGTGTGAGAAAGAGCACGCATGCACAAGCTGGGGGGAGAGGCAGAGGGAGAAGCAGACTCCTTGCTGAGCAGGGAGCCCCATGTGGGGCTCGATCCCAATTCCCCCAGAGATCATGACCTGAGCCGAAGGCAGACGTTTCATTGACTAAGCCACCCAGGTGCCCCTATTTCACATCCTTATCAAAAAAGTTGCTTTTGATGAAGTATGACACAGGTCCCTAAATGACAAGTTAACATTACTATGCAGATCACTATGCTTTTTAAAGTAAAATTTAATAGACTCTGACCTCAAATGTTGATTAAATGAGGAGAGAAAAAAAAGTTCAAAGAAACTAGAGAGCTCTTTTTCATCAAGTGGATCTGAAAAGCTCAGGGTATATGGAATTCTGCTGTGGCTCCATCCTTCCTGGAGGAACAGGAAAGCAAGGTGAAGAAACGAATTCCTGGTGCGAGACTTGGACATCAGTGTCCATGCTCACGCTCACCTGAGAGCACACTAGAGAGCCCTGCCACCTCGGGACTCCTGCCATTTCACACAGCCTGCTTCCAGCATCTGGTTGGTATAACACATGGGAAAAGCGACAGGATTTACTTTCAGTTCTGAGAACCATGACTCACCCCAATACTCTGTCAACTATGGCTACATTTGTAGTATTAAAAAAAAAAAAAAAAAAAAAAAGGAAGAACAGGAAGAAGAAAAAGGAAAGGCAAAACATCTCAAGACCAGGAGGCAGGGCACCTAGAAACCTACCACCTCTCAGTTCTGTCAAGTGATCAATAATTCCTCTTTCATAAAGCTGTTTTCAAGAAAAATCTAAGTTTTGTGTCCTCTCAAAATGGTCTTTCATGCTTTTAAATGAAATTAGAAGATATTATTACAAAGTAGTTTTCCTTTCTTCCTGGACTTTCTACAAGCAATGTTTCCATGGCATAAGAAATCTAGTTTCAGGACTGTAATTCCATGATAGTACGTGAGTAAACTAATTTAAATATGCACAGATCTAGAAAGTGGTATGTGAAGGGGCAGGTAACCTATGCCTGCAGAGTTTGATTATATTTTATTTTACTCACATCTATAAAATCCCTTTTTACTTCCTATTCCTCTAGAAGACACGGTCAGTGTTTCTCAGAAGCTGGGCAGGTTTTGGCCAAGTTTCTGAGGTGACATTAAAGGCCTGAGATTTATCAATGTCTGCGGCACAGTGAAATGTTCCCTGAAACATACACCACTCAGGCTGTAGGAGGAGGTGCTGCCCTCACCTCAAAGAAACTGCCACTGCAGTTCACATCGGGCATGTCAACCCACATGTCTTCCACATACATCTGCAACCAAACAACTCCTCCCAAATAAGTAGCTCTGGTGTTATCCTCATTCCACAGAGGAAAGGTGTTGGGAAGGGCCTTGGCTAGCTGAGTGCAGAGTTACATTCAGGACCCTTCTCCTCTGACGATGCTCTACCACCCGGTATTTTGTGAGTCAGGTAAGTGCATGTGCTTGGTCCACCAAGCTCACATCTTCTAACAGCACAGACGAATGCACCTAAGTGTGTAGACCTGCCAAGGAGTCAGGATGGAGGGGACTTAACAGATGGGTAGGCTCACACCTGGAGGTGAAGGGTGGATCCAGGCACAGGGCACAGAGCATGTGGCCCTGAGGGGACAAAGCCAGCCCTCTGCGCTCTCCCTGCCTCTCTGCTGTATTTCCTTCTGGCTCGTACCATCACAGCAAAGAGCCTGTTTTCAAAAGGCTGTTCGGCTAGAGTAAGAATTCCGGATGTTTTTTGTACTGATGGAAACAATACAAATCCCCTTCTCCAACCCTATGCACAGACAGCGAGAGCCTGGGGTGACCGATGTGAAGAGCATTTATTCCCCTCCCGCCAGCAGGGTCTTTACCAGGTCAGCCCGTGGTGAAAGCCCATCTCCACCCTGAACAACGGAGCACAGACGCTAAGCAATTTTGCCCGACAGCAGTGTTTTATTGTTATGACACTGTCTTGTGACCCACTTTACTCCCTGCTCCTTACTTCTTGGTTACAAGCAGTAATTAGTAATGTCAGCGTTCTGGCTGGATTGCTCCAGGCCCATTAATAATGCAAGAGTAGGAACAGGATGGATGCGTAAGTGTACAACAGAGGTTTCAAGGTTAAAAGCAGTAATGGAGAGAGCTATGGTGGGGGGCGGGGGTGTGGTGGTGGTGGTGTGCAGGTGGTGTTGTTAGGGGAGGAAGAGAGTATGTGTGTAAGATAGAGGGAGAAGGATGAGGGATAAAGAGAGATATGGAGAGAAAAAGAGATTTAAATCTATTTTTTGAAATGTGCAGCTTCCCTTTAGGGCAATATGTATGGCAAAGCACAACTTCCCAGTGTCCTCAATCAAGCTTGCACTCTCTTCTGGGTGGACACACATTTCTGGCCACCTGGCAGGGAGCATGTCCCTGCTAAGTCTCTGGGACTGGAGAGTTACTAGTGTATGAAATTGAGGTCAGAGGAAAGTATACTAGTATCTTTCAAACATATTTTCGATGTTTTAAATGACTTCTCTTATAAAAGGCAATGCCTAATGCCTGCTTGTTCAGCAGAACTGGTACCTTCCCACTTAATGCTTTTAAAGGAAAGTCAAGACAAGTGATGCAGAACAGGCCCTGGGTTTGGCAGCCAGGCCCTCCCTCATGGAAGACAAGATTGCGTTGTTACGACTGCTTCTGCATCTCTGCAAATCCCCCAAAGCACCACGGTTCCAAGGGGGATTTCAAAAGGTACAATATCCCGACATTCCTGCAAAGAGCTTCACAGAACTGAATGACCACACACAAGCCTGCAAATCATACATGGAAAAGGATTAGAACAGCTATTTGAGAAATAGTCGCTTGGTAGGTGGGGGAGGGGCCACACAGCAAGGCTGACCACCACCCGTGACTCCTGAGCTGCTCCTGTGACTCCTGAGCTGCTATCTTCACTGTCTTTTAAAGTAGAGAAGGATTTGCTACTAAACCTTTTATTTGTACCTCGCATACCAAAAGTGAGCTGTTTTACATACTAGGAAAATAACAACTGTATCTGTTAGTTTCACAACCAAGGGCAGACATTTTAAAAACTGGTCATCGTAATGCTTAGGTGAATCAGAACCCATTCTTACTTGTGAGTCAGAAATAGTCTCTGTGGGAAAAGGAAGCAGCTGGAAGCAGTCTTGAATGGTAACTAATGAAAGCTGTATTTATCCCCATGGGGCTCACTTTGGGGCCATGGTTTTCTCACTGGTTGCATATACTGTCCAGCAGCTCCTGAGCACGTGCTGTAGATGGGGCTCCTGCAGAAAGGCCACTGAGAAGAAAGGCAGAGCTGCCGAGTTCCAGCTTTTTTCACTTGCCCTGAAACCCCACCACCTCACATATAATCTGAGGCCATGCACTTTTTTTGAGGGAGGTGAAGTCGGCCCCCACGACGATCCAGGAAAAATGGCTATAGGCTTGAAAATACATAAGCACAGCTTAAAAATCACATTTCTACTTTTCAAGTTCCCTTAAAACCAATAAAACAAAATCCCTTTGCTTTAAAATTTCAGCGTTGACTGGGTTGATGAAAATGGGTGCATTATTTTTTGAAATGAAGGAGTAATGGATGCATGACCCCCTCCCACCCCCAGTGGGCCTCCACTAAGGCAACTCCTGGGGATCAGTGCAAGAAACTGCCTTTCCGCATGGATTTCCTGTACATGTCAGCACACCTCTCCTGTGCTCATCTGAGACCCACCCGCTGCTCTATATCTGGCTTTTTTCACCTAACAACATATTGGGTGCAGTTCCCTGTTGGCACTACTGGACCCATATCATCCTTTTAGATCTTATGGTACACCATGGGCTGGCTGACTGGAGTTCATGGGCCATATCTGACCGGCTGCCTGTTTTTATGAACATGATCTTCCTGGATCACAGTCATGTTCATTTGTTCTACATTGTCCAGGGTTAGTTGTGAGCTACAAAGGCAGGATGGAGTTGCTGTGACAGACTATATGGTTAGAAAAGCCTCAACTGCCTGCTATTGTGCCCTTCATAGCACAAGCCTGCCATCCCCTGGTGTGTGCCACTGTATGCCTGCACCAAAATATATTTAACTTGTTTCCTGTTGATGAACATTCAAGTGGAAAATTCCTTACTCCTTAAAATTCCTTGTATTCCTTAAGAATAAAATTAAACTCTGCAAATGCTGAGAGGCATTAAGATAGCTGAGGAAGAGACGAGCAGCAACGAGCTGGGAAGAGGTCAGCATGGAGGAGGCGGCTTAAAGAGGGAACTTCAGGGTGAGCTATAACCTCCCAAAGTGTCACTTCCTCTTTTCAGAGGAAGCAAGAGGCGAACTGTAGGTCTTCTGATAAGAGGAAATCCCCCTTTGCTATATCAAAGCTACTCCCTGTGTTTGTGTTTTTCTAAGTTTGGCAAGGCTGCCTGAAGCATACTGTGACCAAATTAGGAAGTGAGCAGGCTGCTGTCTCTAAGCTGGTCACCACATGGCCAGGACGCCCAGGCATGCGTAGACAGTGATGGATGGGAGGGAGAGGCTACATCCAAGAAGGAAATGCTATTTGCTTGAGAAATTAGCCTTATAAAAATTGCACTTAATAAGTGTTCTGTAAGATGAAATTCTCTTGCTGCTGCTGACAACAAAGGCTTCAAAGTTTCTACAAAGACTGAGTGTGACAGGCAGTGGAGACAAATTCTTTTGGGTGTTATTTTGTTTATTCCCACGGCAGTGAGGATATTGAGAAGTAACAGGGAAAAATACACCAATCAGTTCTTTAATAGATTAATAAGATATTTACTTATACATTGCTGACAAAAAAAAAGAATTTAGACAAGTCATGCTAAAAAAGAATTGTGTAAATACTCCATTTTACCACTGCCTACCTAATTGCTTTATTTGCTTAAACATTAAGGTTTAAACTAATCATATATATATATATGTATATATATATATATATAATTTTTAAAAAGATTTTATTTATTTATTCATGAGGGACACAAAGAGAGAGGCAGAGACACAAGTCGAGGGAGAAGCAGGCTCCCTGTGGGGAACCAGACATGGGACTCGATCCCAGGACCCTAGGATCACATCCTGAACCAAAGGCAGAAGCTCAACCAATGAACCATTCAGGCGTCCTTAAACTAATCCTATAGTTTCCAACAAGGTCTAGGAATGTGATACTGAATCATTATACTGAACTTCTTTCTGCCATCTCTGCTCAGTGATATTCTCTTCCAGGAATGACTTCTGAGTTAACTTTTGATTCTGAGCCAATGAGCTGAGAATCTATCCTGACCACCAGTTCTATTTGGGTAATAAAGTTTAAACTTGAAAATCCTTGCTTTCTTCCCAAATTTTCAGATCAGCAAGATTTTTGGACATGGTTTTTATTCCCTGAAGAATGTGCCTGGTTCAGTTCCAGCATCCACTATGAAATAAGATGTACAGTTAAGACTTAAGGTAAGTGTAGGGGCGCCTGGGGGGCTTAGTCAGTTAAGCATGTGGCTCAGGTCATGATCTCAGGGTCCTGGGATTGAGCCCTGAGTAGCGTTCTAATCTCAGCAGGGAATCTGCTTGTCCCTCTCCTTTTCTGTTCTTCCCCTGCTCATGCATGCTCCTCTCACTCCAATCAATGAAAATTAAAAAAAAAAAAAAAAAAAAAAAAAATAAAGGGTTAAGGTAAGTATAAATGACAAAACTTAGTCCTTAGTCCTTCTTTACAGGAAAACTTTTGCGGGAGCCAGGCAAAAAGATGTGGGCACAGTTCCTGGCTCAATCTGAGAACATGCTCTTTCTAGGGCAGTGGGCACTCTGAGAGAAGGCAGAGGCCCAGGGCAGAGGTCTGCGCAGGCGGCCATATTGTGGCATGGGGCTCCTGCTCAATGTATGCTGAGATGGTATTCTGGTTTCTTCACCAGGCTGTTACGGGGTGGGAATTTTGTAGCCACTCTAATGTTGTCAAAATAGCTAAAAGTTTGCTTTCTACCTACTCCTATGATTCTGAACATTTATTTACAATCACCTAGAGTCCATGAATCTTACAGCTAACAACATTACAAAGGATAGATACTTTTTGGAAGGCTCTGGCTGACTGACACATAAATCCACCAATTAAGAACTGTATTTCAGGATGCTCAGGGCATGATCCTGGGGTTTCAGGATCAAGTTCTGCATTGGGCTCCCCTGCTGGAAGCCTGCTTCTCCCTCGGCCTAGGTCTCTGCCTCTCTGTCTCTCTCATGAATAAATAAATAAATAAAATCTTAAAACAAAACAGAACAAAACTGTATTTCTATTAGTCTGGGTCTCTATGGCCCACCATTAGCAGAGGCAAACTGTATATGGATGGACAACTGAGGACATATACAGTTAGAGAGCTATCCCTGAATCCAGAGCCCATGTATAACTGAAAGACAGAAATTGGGTAATTTCCTCAAGCTATATTAACCTCTTCCTTTTATCTCCACAATGAAGGTGTCGGGGCTATACGGTCTCCCAGGTATCCTTTATAAATCTAGCACCTGAAATTACAAATTGAGAAAACCAGATGCCAGTATTACAGAACTACCTGTAGGCAGGCTCAGCGTAGCTTCTCCGAACAGGGTTTGAACTACGCATTCATATTCCCACCATATGAGCATAAGATGCCAAGGATACCCACGCCTGTTCTGACCTCACCCTGCCCAATCAGATGGCATGCCTCCCACTCTCAGCTCTGACTACTGCCACCACCCTGCAGCCTGGCCTAAGTAGGAGGTGTGCCCGGCAAAAGCACCACTGTGCTCTCTCCCTGGCTGTCTTCTGCTTTCTCACTGCAGTGCAGAAGAACCATGGCTCTACACAAGCTTCATTGCCCTTTTATGGTAGAAAAATGAATTGCTTGCCCAGCAGTGGAGCCGAGAGAGATGACAGAACGGAAAGTTGTCATTTGTTGTGGTTTTGGCAGCAACAGAATAGAGTGTTCTCCTCTCAGCCACCCTTGGATGGACAGTGCACGCCAGGCATTCAGCAGGGGAAAAGCAAACCCCAGCCAAACTGCTCCCAGATGCATTCCTTCCTTGCTCTGCCTGCAAAGGGATGTGTTTATTTATGAAGAGTGTCAAGTCTTATTTTGGTGGAGATGCACTTTTTACAAAACAAGGTTTAAAAAGGCCGTTTGTGTTCTGCTGGAAGATCTAAGCAGAGGTGCTCCAGAAAACATGTTTCCAATCAGACTGCATCCAAGGAACAGCTTCATTTCCTTGCACAATGAGGTTGTGGGACTGGAGCTGGGCAGGGAGGTGACCTTGCTTGAAGGAGGGGCTGCAGCTGTTGCTGAAGCCCAGCCCAGGCCATTCCCTGTCTCCTGCATGGCTCAGAGGGATGGAGGAGTAGCCACTGACTCCAGATAAATACATTCCTGGGAAAACACACCAATATCCAAGTCCCTGGGGTAACAAACAGCAGTTGGTACCAGAGGGCCTTAAATTGTTTGCATTTCTGTCAGGAGGCCCACAGGAAAAACAAAAAAAAAACAAAAAAAAAAACAGGCCTCACAGCAGCTGGGAAAACATGTTGCAAAAGGAGAATTAGGCAATTCTCTGTATGCACATCGGAGTTAGGGAAATTAAGCTTATCTGAGCGAGAGAAATTAAGCTTATCCAACATGCTTTCAGCTGGAAAACAAGCCTTTTTTAAATGGGTGGGGAAAAACTTGTGATGGTTACATGGTTTCTTCCATATTTAAAGCATCCAAGGACTAAAAAAACAGCTGGAAATGTAGCAAAGCAGCAGTCACTATAGGAGGAGCCATGTGTCTGGTTTTGCCGTAGCCAGCACTGTGGACCCCTCTACCACAGCACCCCCAATCCCACCTCCACTACCAAGAGGGGGGTGTACTCCAGGGACTGCTGGCCTCCTGCACATGTGTGCCTAGGATGTGTCCACTGCCAACCTTGGACTGTCTGCCTCTACCACCACTCTTAACTGCTGCTGTCTCTCCCTTCTGGCCTGGCACCCCAGTCAGCCACAGAAGACTGGTGTTTCCCTAGGCCAATTCACTCACACTAAGGCCTTCTGGAGAAGACTAAAAGAATGCTAGCACATGTCCACAGCACTGTACAAATGGGCTTTGGGACTGGAGGGTTTGTTAACCAAGGACCATGAGACCACTGTGCATTCCCAGGTCTCGGGTTGCTACGTCACCAGAAGTGACCAGATGTTCCAGCCTCTCCCCACCCCCCCCATGCCCTCTTTCATGGCTCTACAAGGCCCATCCATCCTCCCACCAGCACTTTGATCATACCATTCCTACATCATCCCTACATCAGGGTCACAAGAGCTGTGTGTATGTGTGTGGGGGGGTCTGGGATCAAGAGTCAGGCCCCTGTTTTGCACAGCCCTTTTCTATCTGTAGTCTACTTCTCTCCTGCTCTGTTACACACATCTACTGGCTGACCTCTGAACAGTTCTGTCTGAGTCACTCCCTGGCCAGGAATACCGGTCTACCTGTTAGAACTGTCAGGCCAAGATCTAGTTCTCCCACAAAGTGTTTCCAGACTGTCCCCTCCCCTGGCTCCCTCCAGTAGTCCCCATCACCATCTACTACTTAGCTGTCTGCACAAGGAGCTGGCCTTCCTGACCTAGATCTCAGTGTAGGGCTGTCACTGACTCTTGTATTTCTTCGGACATAGTAATGCTAAAAAAAAAATCTGCTAAACAAATGACCAAATTCCAATCAAAGTCCATCAGCCTGTATGCTGAGCAAGCCTATGCTGAGTGAGCAGCTAAGGAACATGTTTAGAGAAGACAGAAGAAATGTAGGGAGAATGGGGCACAAAAGCCTCATTGGCTTCCACACAACTATAGCAAGGCAAAAGTTTTAGGAAGGAGTGAGTCCAAAAGAAGAATTGCACAGCAGACAGGGCCATGGTGACAGAGGCTCGGGGGTGGGGGGTAACCCGTGCCTGGAGAGAAAACTGTTGCTGAGAGAGCTAAGGGGAGGTCAGAGTGGGCACCAGCCCTGGGAGAGAAGAGGCGGCAGCTTTTATGGGAGGGGAGAGGGCTGGGAGCTTAAGATTGTGGCAACTGGAGATGTTTAGAGCAGCAAAATCTCATTGAAGAGGAGAAAGGAAGGGAAAAGGAAAACTGTAGTCAAAGATAAGAGAAGAAAAAGTTGTGATCTACGTCACTCTCTGGGCTAAAATCTCAATCAGCTTCTTGGGTGTAGGGAGCTTTTGAAACTTCAAATGCTTTTCATAGGAATTTCTGATGGAAAATAAAACTGAAAAGTGCTTTTATGAGGCTATAGGGATTTGATATGAGAAACTCAGTCTGTCTCTCTTTGAAAAGCAAATACCAACACCAGTTTGAAAACCCTCAGTATTGGAAACCAGGGACTTTGGACTGGAAGGACACTTGAAAGGTCATCTGGTCTCTTCTCTGGCCTTGAAGCTGCACCATATGCTGGAAGTCATTCCAGAGAAAGGAGTCTATCCAAAGTTGTCCAAAAGCCTCCAGCAGGGCCCTGGCACAGGGCCCCAGGTTCCCAGAACCCGTTTCACTGGTTACATTATAGTCTAGTGATCTTGGAATTCCTGGGAGCGATCTTGAATTCCTGGGTAGCTGAAGTCTTTTTATTCAGGGAAGCTGGAAAACAGTAGGTCCCTACCACTCCTACAGAAGAATCTTACACGAACAGAGAAACCACACACACACACACTAAGCCTTCCCTCCTCCAAGATGATCAGCCCTTTTATCTTCCCACAAAGAGCTGCTGACATTTTTCCTATTATGTAACAAATTTTACTCCTCTCTTTAAAAAAGTGACCATGCTACAGAATTGGACACCTGAGTAAGGGTCTTTCCAGTTCCCAAGAGTAAGATGCCTTCAAAGCAATGAAGTAGGTAAGAACACAGATACAGAAAAGCTAAGTGAAACTAGTTTTTAATATGGTATTTTTAAAATTAACTTTTTATTAAGAAAAAATTTAAATATATAAAAAAGTAGGCAATAAACATGAGTGATGGGTCTCCACATACCCATCTGTCAGGCTTAATAAGGATCATCTCAGGGCCAATCAACTTTTTGTACTCCATCTACTCTCCCATCCTCTTGCCCAGTGTAATTTTATTTTATTTTTTTTAAGATTTTATTTAGTTATTCATGAGAGAAGCAGAGACACAGGCAGAGGGAGAAGCAGGCTCCCCAAGAGGAGCCCGATGTGGGACTCGATCCTGGATCTTGGGATCATGCCCTGAGCCAAAGGCAGACGCTCAACCGCTGAGGCACCCAGGGGTCCCGCCCAGTGTAATTTTAAAGCAAATCTCAGAGGCACATCATTTCATTAGTATCTCCAAAAGATAAGGACTCCTAAAACCACATACCCAAATCACACCTAAAGCTGCACAATACCAAGTAAGGCATCCCTGGATTTTAACTCCTGATATTGTTATCTGCTAGCTGTGACTGACCAGAGAAGGAGCAGAAGTCCCTAAGAGAGACTACTGGTAAGAGCTCTACTGGCATGCCCCTCAACATCTGCCTGTTTAACAAGGTACCAAACCCCCACCTCACAGGACCCCGACGACCACCTTTGCTCTTTCTGATAGAATGACACAAGAATTGTGGTTGTGCTTCTTACCCTGACCTTGGCAGACTGGACTTAGTTTGTCAGCACTGATCTTAGTCACCAAGGTCATTCTGAGCCTGTTTACTCATGGAGCATTAATATGTGGTGCAGATACAGAGCACAGAGCTGCCATTCAGTTTCGAGAGATGGCAGGTCTGGCTCCTGTGACAGTGGAGATGAAGGGCAATGGGTGCTGGGTCTGGGCGGTTAATCCCACTTAAAACAGTAAACTGGCAGACAGATACAGACACGCATTTCTAATCGTGGTCCTGGAGGTGGCCATGCAGCCTCTGGGGACTAGAGAGGTGACAGAGGTTCTTCTCATTCTCTGTATGTTTGTTTCAAAGTCAGGGAGGACACTGAATGGTAAAACACCATTTACATTGCTCAGGCACTACACAGCAATAGGAAAATGACCTTGAATCCAACAGCACACACGAGAAATTTCACCCTGCAACAGCTCTGCTCTATGCTTTAAGCATTCCTCTTTGCTCCTGTTTCCCTTGCCCACATTCCTCCTCCCTGACACAGACACCCACAGGGAGATGGGGTGTTTTCATGCCTCTGTTATTACCATAGCAACAATTTCTCTTCTACCTGCAAGGGTGGAAGCCCTGCAGTGTTCTGTGCAGAGAACGCAAAGAGGGGACATGAAGGCATTATGCTCCAACACATAGATGCACACACATGCATGCACGTGTGATGCACACACATACTCCTCCCAAGGACACTGCAATGAGAACTGGTAAAACAATTTTTTTTTTCTTTTTGGTAAAACAAATTAAATCAAAATGCTGACACCTGGTCACACAATTAGTGAATAGATAATAAAAAAAAAGGCAAATGACTATAAAGAGATATTTTGTAGATATCAATTCCTGAGGGATTTTTTAACATGAAGATTTCTAAACACTGTGAATCAAAATGCATCTCTCCTTTGATGAGGCCACAGGCACACACACAAAAGCCATTAAGTTATTTTAACAAAATATATGAAGGCACTAAACAAATAATGTGTGGTTTCCAGAAAGAGGCACTTAAAGCTTATGATTCCTATATGGTTTGTGAACAGGGCTAGGCTGAAGTGCCCATACAAGTCTGTTAATTCACAGTCTCTTTCTTTACATACCACAGACAATGTATCTTAGTAGAAACTCAAACAAAAGAGAGACAAGGAAATATGTCCTTTTACTACAAGGACAGTGAAAGGTGAGCAACCCTGACCTCCAGGCCTGCCTGCTACAATAGGGGTTGGTGGAATGGTCAAGATTCAAAGATGAGCACCTTCCCGAGAAGACAAAAAACATAACCCGTGAGTCATGGAGACTAACCATGGACTTTTTATCTTCACTTTGTGACTAATTCTGAGTTCTCTAGCAAAAAGTACTATCGTTTTTCTAGGTCCTTCCTACATTCATCTCTTTAAATATTATTCCCTGAGATGCCAATCCTTTCAGACAGGGATAAATAAAAAAATGTATCAATGAGAAACCCAAGAAGAGGTCGTCACACAGCAGTGCTGTGGACCAAGCAACTGAGACTCACAGGGCAGACCCATGGGTAGCCTTCATTAGGACACAGTTCTCCCCAAGGTAGCGGAGGTCCTTCTCTGAACCTGAATGATGTGGGCTGAAGTGACAGCTACCATTTCTTACAGAAAGTATTAGCACAAAATTTAGCTTAAAAAAACCTATCCCCTTTCCACTGTGGCATGCTAGTAATAAATGAGTTTTCGGGGCACCTGGGTGGCTCAGTGGTTGAGCGTGTCTGCCTTTGGCTCTCAGGTCATGGTCCTGGGGTCCTGGCACTGAGTCCCACATCGGACTTCCTGCAGACAGCCTGCTTCTCTATGTATTTGCCTTTCTCTGTCTCTCTTATGAATAGACAAATAGAATCTTTAAAAAAAAAAAAAAAAAGTTTTCTGAGTACATGATCTGAAAGGCTAAGTAAGGTATGTGAGGAGTCATTTTTTGGTTCCTCATGGGACCTTACATCTGCCCATGTTAGGGGAATCCCACACTCCTGCAGGAGATTTTACAAATTTGGGAGAGGGTCCTCCTTTCTAGGTATTCCTCACCTGCACGCACTGTTGGCATCAGTCTCCACCTTTCCTGTGCGGCAGCTGTTTCCTGACCTCAGATGTGCAGGCACTGGAGCACATGCTTCTCCTATCTTAGGCTGTTGACTCCTCTGCCCTCACTTTATGAGACCCAGTGGACGCATCACTGACTTTCCCCAGTAGTCTGCAAGGTAGGTGCAACCATTCTCACTGTACAGATGAAAAAACTGTGGCTCAGGGAGATGTATTTACCCTAAGTCTCAAAGCCAAGAAATGGAAGAGCTGGAAGGAAAGCATGAGCCGGTTTAATATCAAAATCTCCTGTGTTCCCTATGACGCCAGACTGTCTCCTGAGCTGTAGCAAAGGTAATGGCCATAGGCACCTTGCCACTTGCAGCTTTGCAGCGCCCAGCCCAGTGCCGGGTCCAGAACAGCACGTCAGTGAATACTTCTCACACAGTGCTCCTCAAGAGAAATCTCAACACTCACAACTCACAACCAGCGTAAGTGGTTGAGCACTGCTGACAGAGGAGGGACACAAAGCCTCTTCATTTTCAACAAGAAGTTCTGTGATTTGTCTCCTGGAAAGGGGTAACATTTTAACCATCTAGAGTAGCTTCCCTGGGTGAGAAAAGAAGCACCAGAATGTTCTCTGGGGGCAAGGCAAAGTAATGCCCACCTCCGGGGGGTGGGGGTGGGGGGACGAGAAAAGAAGTGAACACCCAAGTCCACACCAACAGCTCAGCCTGTCTTGGACCACTTCGGCTCTGAAATGCACTCTTCTGCCTGCTGGAGAGGCAGTGCTAACCTGAGTTTCCAGGGGAGAAGTGGTTGCGCCAGCCCTCTGGAGGGGCAGCTCTGGAAGCACTGCTGGTGCCCCCTTACCAGCCTCCTAGCCTCCTCTAAGGCAGGCCAGGAAGGAGAGGAGGTTGTTTTCACCACTCAGTGCCCAATATCAAGTGACAGAAAACATGAAATATAAGAATAAAAACTACTCCTGTAGGGCTAAAGGGAAGCAAAAATAAGTGTTTTATTCATATTGGCTTTTGTGTTTTACTTGTAGGTATATATTTGTGTATATGTGTGTTATACGTATATTTTTAAAGATTTTTTTATTTTTGAACAACCTCTACGCCCAACGAGGGGCTTAAACTTACGACCCCAAGATGAAAAGTTGCAAGCTCTACTGACTGAGCTAACCAGGTGCCTCCTATGTACTTATGTATATATTTTACCCTTCCTCCCCTTAGGTAGATGTCTATCTCCCTTTTGAATAAGTGTGCAAACAACAAATATGGTATTTATAGGACTTTTATTGGGAAGGTTGGAAAGGAAAAGAGGTAAGCAATATTCTGCCTTTTGTTGTTTTTATTCTTGGGAACACACACACACTGAGAGAATCAGGTTCTCTATTCCTAGTGTTAGATGTGTTAAGATGTCAAGTAATGAATTATCAGCCAGAATCTCCTAAGGATCAAAAAGCCTATGATGAACACATTCACTATGCTGTCTGCTATGAGGAATTTTAAAAACTGAAAAGTGACAAAAACATTAAGTCAAAAATAGAGTTAGATCCTGAAAGCTCATTGCCACGATGCCAGCTCTGCTCTGTGCCTGACTGGAGGATGGCTCACAGGGATGCTGCTTAGGATCTACTCTGGCATTATGTCTGAGGCCGGGAAGCCTCCCTCTGGGTTCTCACCACTGGGTAGATACTATCACTCCACACCTCCATGGCCATTTATTTCGGGTGGCTGTGGGGAACACAGGGAGCTGAGAGCCCTGTGAGGTACTTATCCAACATGGGTGCATACCATGCAGCCTGCGGTCTTAAGCTATTTTGCCAAAACCCTCCAGCTCTGAAGGAAGTGATTCACCTTGTGAGTAGGGGCAGGCCAAATCCCTGAGAGGGAATTCCCACCCCACCCCACTTCTTTTGTGGACTTGCATTATGAAGCATGGACTTCCATGCCAGTGAAAAAGCCCTCATTCTGGGACTTAAAAATCCTTTTGTTACCCATTTGTTTCTTGTCAACATAACTTCCTGAATAAAGATCCTCCCTGATAGTGGGGACAAGAGGATCAAGCTTCATTCATATCTAGATAAATGTAAATGCCTGTGCTCAGCACAGGAGTCAGCTGACTGGCTGGGCCTCAAATTATAGTGCTGCTAATAAGTGCCAACCGTCCACTGTCACAGCTGGAGCCGCCCTGGCACTGACAGCTGGTCCAGGCTCATTTACATTCTCTGCACGCAGCCATTCAGCTACTGTAGGCGGCTGCAGATGCCTGTTTTTTAGCAACAAACTGGTTCACTGCAGATGTGAATTTTGGTTATATTTCACTGCTGTAGAGTCGGTAACACTGAATGCTACAAAGGATAAGATAGGGCCTGGAAACAGTAGAAAAAGAGTAAGAAAGAGAAATGAGAAACACAGGGAAAAATGGTGAGAGAGACAAAGGAAAACAAGTACAAGTGACACCGGGAAAAGACAAGTGGTTGTACAGCCACACTCACTCTCTTGGCTTCACTAAGGAACACCAAGCCAGGTGTCCTTCACAGTTCTTTTTGCCTAAAGTCTTACACCCAATGGGTTTCCCTCCTTTAGTGCTTACTTCATGAATAGACTTAAACCTCCACCTTGTAGCTCTGGCCACCTTTCTGGAAAGCTCCATGTACAAACCTCTGAATTTATGGAGCAAAGCTATGGTTTTGGAAAGGTAGAGAAAGACTCAACAGGGAAATTCTGACCCTCAGAATAAATATTCCAGAAGCACTGCTTTCAAATCTCCTTTTATCTAACACTCTGCAGTCCCACACCAAACATTTTCAATTCGTTCCTAAAAACAGCATGCTGAAAACAAACTGGATGAATCCTTTATCTGTGAACACACAGGGCGCAGAGGGCCTTGACAAAAGCATTCCATCATATCAATGAAACAAAGACTCTCTCCCCATTTCATCAAAGATACAGTATCTTATTCTCTTAAGGGATTTTAGAGGAATGATTCCAGGCATTCAAGCCTGCCTCTAGATAATGCATTAATATAAACGCCTCATCTGGAGTGACAAGTTCCTGGAAATCTAACCGGAGCTTAGATTACTGGCAAAGACACTGCAATGAGGAAGCAGATGCCCTTAGTCTCACATGGGCCAAAATCAGTATGTGGCTTATTTCTTAAAACATTAGCAATCCTCAAGGATTAATGATTGGTTTAGCTACCTAGTTGAAAAGAAACAACGTCATAAGGAGAATTCGTGTAATTGAAAAGGTAAATGCATAGGTTCTAAAAACACGACATCTCTGCTATTAAATTCTGAATGCACATAGTGGTTTGCTTTGGTACTAAGCCTAAAAGAATTCTGTTTATGAGAGTGTCTTGCTGACTGACATACTTCTGAAATGCTCCAGAGAACTGTTCGTGGAGTACCAGTGCCACCTCGTGGTGACTCCTCTCCATAGCACCTAATAAGGAGGGACCAGCTTAGTTCTAATGATGAGGTGAGTGAACTCTCCCCTCCTGGTGAAGGACCCTCTGTCCCTGCCTCAGGTTCCCAAGACAGTTTTACTTTATTTTTCATGGTGGGCTAAATAAACTCTGCAAACCTTACCCTAATGGTGAAAAGTATCCAGAATGTGGATGCTCTCATCTTCAGGGACGGTCAAGTTCTGAAGCACAATTCATTGAGAACATCTTATGATGCATTCTTTTTACTGGAAAATGTTACTAAGGGACATAAATGGAAATATATGGAAATATAAAATTTGAACTTATTAGGACTGACTTTAATGATAAGAATTTCCCCAAACTCATCTAATGAATTTGAGGTGATTCTAAATCAAAATGCTATAAGCACTCTAACTCCTGTGATCTACTTCCTGGATGCCCTGCCATAGGCTTTCCGTGCTCCCAGCTCATTCCCTGTCACCATGGTTCCCTCCTTCCAATGCTTCTTACTCCTGACTACAAAGTTTTCCTCTAGGCTACATCTTGCCTCATGTTCCTCACCCCAGTCACTTTCTAAGTAATTACTGAGCACCTACTATGTGCTAGGCATAAGCAAGACATACACATAGAGTACCTCCATCCTCAAAACTCTACATGTCTAAAACAGAATCAACCGAATTTCTTTTCTCCTGGAATCTTTTTCTATTTGTCTTTTTTTTTTTTGAGAGAGGGGAGGGGAGAGGTAAGAGAGGGAGAGAATCCTAAGCAGGCTCCATGCCCAGTGTGGATCCCAATGTGGGACTTGATCCCATGACCCTGAGATCACAACCTGAACCAATCAAGTGTTGGATGCTTAACTGACTAAGCCACCCAGACACCCCTCTTTTTCTATTCTATTTGCAATTGTATGTGAATAGCATCATTACCTACTTAGTGGACCAAACCAGAGAAGTCAGTCATCGGGACTTCTCCCCACCTCTAGTCAGAATTTCTCCTTCTAATCCTATCTTCTCATTACTCTTACTCTTCAAATCTGCTCCTTTTCTCCACCCCCATCATCCATTTTGGTTCTCATGATCTGTATCAGTCAGCACATGCTAGGTTATGTTGTTGGAATAGACTCAAACTTCAGTAGCTCAAAACAGAGACTTATTTCTACATGTTCATCTTGGCAGAAGAAAAAGACACAACGAACCATCAGCTCTCTTTTTTGTTGTGTTAAAAGAACACTTTAGGGCAGCCTGGGTGGCTCAGCGGTTTAGTGCCACCTTCGGCCCAGGGTGTGATCCTGGAGACCTAGGATCGAGTCCCGTGTCAGGCTCCCTGCATGTAGCCTGCTTCTTCCTGTGTCTGTGCGCCTTTCTCTCTCTCTCTCATGAATAAATAAATAAAATCTTAAAAAAAAAAAAAAAGGAACACTTTACATGAAACCTGCCCTATGAACAGATCTTCAAGTGTAGAGTACAGTATTGCTAACTACGCATATAATAGCTTTTGTATCTCAGGTGACTGAAATTCCACATCTATTGCATGGCAGCTCCCTCTTTCTGCCTCTCCTGGTCTCTGGCAACCACCATTCTAGTTTCTGCTTCTGTGAGTGACTACATACCTCCAGTATATGGAATCATATGGTATTTTTTTTTTTGTGAAGGGCTTATCTCACTAACATAACGTTCTAAAGGTTCACCCATGTTGTAGCATGACGGGATTTCTTTCTTTTAAAATCTTGACTAATGCTCCATCGTATAGAAAGACATTTTCTTTACTCATTCATCCACGGATAGATATTTATGTTGCTTCCATATCTTGGCTATTCTGAACAATAATGCAATGAACATGAATACAAATAGCTCTTCAAGAACCTGTTTTCAATCGACAAATACTCATAAGTATGATTGCTGGATCGTATAGCAGTTTTATTCCTTGATTTTTTTTTTTTTTGGATTTTATTTATTTATTCATGACAGAGAGAGGGAGAGAGAGAGAGGAAGAGACACATGCAGAGGGAGAGGGAGAGAAGTAGGCTCCATGCAGGGAGCCCGACGTGGGACTCGATCCCGGGTCTCCAGGATCAGGCCCTGGGCTGAAGGCGGCGCTAAACCGCTGAGCCACCCGGGCTGCCCTATTCCTTGATTTTTAAAACAAATTTTATCAATCTATCCATCCCCCACCTCCACATCCAGTGTGGAGCCCAATGTGGGGCTTGAACTTACAACCCTGAGATTGAGACCTGAACTGAGATCAAGAGGCAGATACTTAACCAACCAAGCCACCCTGGCACCCCAAGATTTTACTTTTCCCCCCAAAAATGTTCTCAGAATTTTATTTTTAAGTGATCTCTACACCTAATGTGGGGCTAGAACTTACAACCTTGAGATCAAGAGTCACACGTTCCACCAACTGAGCCAGTCAGGCGCCCCTAATTTTAATTTTTGGAGGACACTCAATACTGCTTTGATGCACCATTTTACATTCCCATCAACACTATTTTCTTTTTTCCTTTTTTGTGATAGTGAGCATCCTAGTAAGTGTAAAATGACCTCACTGTGATTTTGATTTGCATTTCCCTGATGATGAGTGATGCTGAGTGCCTTTTCATGTATCTGTTGGCCATGTGTATGTTCTTCTTTGAAGAAATGTCTATTCAAGTCTTTTGCCCATTTTTTAATTGGCTTAATTCTGATTGGTTGTTATTGAATTATAGGAGTTGCTGTGTATTAGATATTAACCCTTTATCAGAGTATTACAGATATTAACCCTTAAGTATTAATTTAGTAATAATTAAGTAGTATTAATTAATTACTTTCTCCCATTCCATAGGCTACCTCTCCATTGTTGATGGTTTCCTTGCTGTGCAAAGGATTTTCAATCTGATGCAGTCCCATCTGTCTGTTTTTGTTGTCTGTGCTTTTAGTGTTATATCCACAAAATCACTGCAGAGACCAAAGGTTAGGAAGTTTCCTATGTTTTAATTTTTAATCCATTTTGATTTTTGTTTGTGGTATATGATAACATCCAATTTTCATTCCTCTGCAGGCACCATTTGTCAAGCAGAATGACCTTTCCCCATGGTGTAATCTCAGTGCCCTTGACTGCATAGGTGTGGGCTTCCTTCTGGGCTCTCTGTTCAGTTCCATGGGTCTGTAGCTGTCTTTATGCCAGTACTATACTATTTTGATTACTGTAGCTGTGTAATAAGCTTTGAAGCCAGGAAGTAAGGGGCCTTCAGCCTTGTTCTTCTTTCTCAAAATTGTTTTGGCTATTTGGGATTCTTGACAGTTCTCTACGAATTTCAGGATTTTTTTTTTTTCCTGTTTCTGCAAAAAAAGCAGTTGGGATTTTCATAGACTGTGATTAAATCTATAAGTGGCATGGGCAGGTAGGTATGAAATTTTAACAATATCAACTCCAATACACTGTGTTAGTTGATTCTAATTGGGACCTATTTGGCTTCTTGAATTAGGATATCCATTTTCTTTTTCCAGATTTTGGAAGTTTTTGGCCATTATTTTTTCAAATAAGCTTTCTGTCTCTTTCTCTCTTCCCCCGAAATTCTTGCAGCGTATACACTGGTTCACTTAATGATGTCCTTCCCATTTGTGCCTCAAGCTTTCCTTATTTTTCATACTACTTCTTTTTTCTTTCTGTTCTTCTGACTAGATAATTTCAATGACCTGTCTTTGAGTTCACTGGTTCTTTCTTCTGCTTGGTCACATCCGATGTTGAATCCCTCTAGTGAAATTTTCTATCAGTAATTGTATTCTTCAGCTCCAATTTTGATTTTTCACAGTATTTTCTTTTTGTTGATATTCTCATTTTGTTCACATATCATTTTCCTGAACTTGTTGAGCATCTTTAGGACGATTATTTTGAATTCTTTGTCAGGTAATTCACATACTTCTTTTTCTTCTGGGTCCTTTCTGGAGATCTACTTTGTTCCTTTGGTTGACCATTTTTCTTCTTGTGTGTCTTGTTGCTTTGTGGTAGGGTCCATGAATTTGAAGAAAGTCACCTGTTCCAGTCTTTACATACTGGCTTTGTATAGGGAAAGATCTTTACCAATCAGCCTAACTACAGATTCCAGGGGCCTTTATTTTGGATGTGTCTTTTCTGGACCTAATGTGTGTAAATTCCCAATTAGAGAAGTTTTGGCCCCCCCCCCCTTTTTTTTCAGGAGCTATTTATAATCTTTTCCCCTCTGGTGTCTATATATAGTACTGCAGGTACTCTGGAGCTGTTTTAAGCTGTTCCAACTCCTTTTTGTTCTCAGGAGCCCCCAGGCATCTAGAGAATGGCTGGTCTCATCAGTGCTGAGGTGGGCAAGAGAGAAACCAGTTCCTTCAAAAACCTCCTATCCCCAGAAGCTAGAACACTGGATGCATGCTCCACTCTTCCTTTCTCTGAGGGAGAAGCTGCCAAGTTGTATCAATCGCTGCCTCTGTCTGAACTGTGGGTCCTTTGGGGGGCAGCAGCAAGCCTCCCAGCTCTCTTGTATTCTCAGATGCATCCGGGCATCTAGAGTACACAGAGTCCTGTCAGTGCATTGAGTCAGGTGAGACAATAATCAGCCCTTTAGGCAGTACTCCCCAAAGCCAGAACACCAGACACCTGGTCCAACTTTTTCCCTCCTCAGGGAGAAGCCATGAGTTGGGGTTTTCCCCAGTTCTTTCCACAATAAACAGAGAAAGGGCAATGGTGAGCAAGTGTATGTTAGTTTAAAATGTTGTCTTTGGGGGTACCTGGCAGCTCAGTTGGTAGAGCATGTGACTCTTGAATCTCGGGGTTGGGAGTTCAAGCCCCATGTTGGGCATAGAGCATACTTAAAAAAAATTAAAAACGAGTAAATAAATGTTGCCTTTGTTCTTGGCAATCTCCTGAGTCCTGGTGTTCCTTCCTGTCAGTGCTTTAGGGTCAAGAAAGATCAAAGCCGGCCCCTTAGATAGCTGCCCAAGATGTCTGAAAGCTAGATTATACTTGAGTCTTCCCTTTACCTCCCCTGGGAAGGAGCTAGGATTTAGGGGTTTCTTGCACGTGCAGGTAGGAGTGGCTCTGGCAAGTGAGTTCCATGAATTTTCCTACAGGCTTCAATGCAGTTGGCTATTGAACTATTTGGAATGCGGGAACCTCTTAACTGGTTTCTAAATTTTTCACAAAGGAAACTGGTCTATGTACCGTTGATCAGTGTTTCCATAGGGGGCTGGGAAAGGAGGGTCTGAGGCTACCTACTGTGTGCCACCTTGTTGACACCATCCCAAATTATGTTTTTACCACTTTTTCTGCAAGAGACTGACCTCATCCACACTAACATTTCATTGACCAAAAGAAGCTACACGGCCACCTCCAAGGTCAACAAGGCATGTATATCCCTTCCACTGAGAGGAAGCTGACAGTTTAATGTCTTTGCTTCAGATCTTAAAAGCCATTGGAACACTTTCACTGACATTCCAGGTTGATGTTCTGAAGACACTCACAGGACACTGTTTCAGACACATTTGTGCCCTTATCACTGCCCGTAACTGTCTCTGGAGAATAATGGCCTCACCTTCTCTTTGACATTTCAAATTGTCTATGAGTACTTTTCCTGGTAGGGACTAATTTGGAATCCTCAGAGGAAATGTAGTTCCCAGCTCCATCTTAGCAATTCATGGAGACTCCACAGGAGGTGGCAGTGATGTGCACCTCTCACCTGGACTACACAACAGCCAGAGATCTCGTTACATCAGTTCCCTTGCTGTTCTCCCCTCCACCACCTTAGACTGGTGTTAAAGGCCTATATAACCTAGCCCCATCCAGCATGTGAGCCTTCAGAACGCTACTGCTCCTCAGATCTAGAATATTCCAATATCTTCACTCTTCTCCCACCCTTGCCTTTCCTTCCCTTGGCTACTGCTTCTCTAGGCATTCCAGTGCTCAGGGTGGTTAGGTATTTCACTTAGTTCCAAAAGTCAGAGACAATTGGGACAGCTGTTTTAGCCAACAGCCTGTGGTAGGGAGAAATTATTAAACGGACATGTCAGTTCTAAGAGTATGCCCAGACTTTAAAAGAAATGTGAATGCTGAAAACGAAAGAATAAAATTTAGTACATTAGTTTATAGTTTCTTACTCCTTTCCCAAAGATTACTTTTGTTTCTTCACTCCCTCGTAAGGCAGAGATATTATAATGTTCAACTCTGGTCATGCTATTTTATTATTATTATTTTTAAAATTTTTAAAAAATTTATTTACTTGAGAGAGAATATGTGCACAAGCAGGTGGAGGGGCAGGAGGAGAGAGAATCAGGCTCCTCGCTCAGCAAGGAGCCTGATGTAGGCTCTATCCCAGGATCCTGGGATTGTGATCTGAGCTGAAGGCAGATGCTTAACCGCATGAGACACCCAGATGCCTCGGTCATGCTATTTTAGAAAAATGACTTAAAACATACATACATCTAGGTTGATGCTAATATTTAGTAAAAACTGTCAACTATTTACAGTAGTCTGTAATTAGCTGACACATTTTAAGACATTCTTAGCTCACAGAAGAATCTAGTTAAAGAAGATTTTCAGCAGGAAGGTGACTGGATGGCTTTGGTACCCAACACAATCAGTTCTTTTAAGAATAGTTAGTGAATAATCTACCCAATGCAACAGATGCGACCATGATGCCCAGGCCTTCAACCAAAGGAGTGTTGTCTGGACTTTGAAAACAGCAGGAAGAGAGTGTATGTGTGTGTCTGTGCACATGGGGAAGGTTATTTGTTTTTTGTTTTTTGTTTTTTTTTTTAATTTTTATTTATTTATGATAGTTACAGAGAGAGAGAAAGGCAGAGACACAGGCAGAAGGAGAAGCAGGCTCCATGCACCGGGAGCCCGATGTGGGATTCGATCCCGGGTCTCCAGGATCGCGCCCTGGGCCAAAGGCAGGCGCCAAACCGCTGCGCCACCCAGGGATCCCTGGGGAAGGTTATTTGAACACAACAGGGGAGTGAAAAAAACAACCAAGAAAAATACTGGCACACTGAGAGAAACAAAAAAACCCTTCACATTTTACCTTACAACATCTGGCCTTATAGAAAGAAGGCATACAAGAGGAATCTAGAGCTTTGTGACTGGAATTCCACAGGTGGCCCCCATTTCTGTAACCATGTCAACCATGATTCACAAAGTATTGATCTTCATTTACTTTCATGAAAAGGAACACACACAAATCCTTCTCAGGGGTCAGCACAGAGATAACCAGCAGGTATCTGGCCATTAGTGTAGTCCACAACACCAAAATTCAAATGAATCTAGAAAATAATTTGCTTCCTTACCTTTCTGCAGCGAGGATTGGGACAACTGAACCTCTTCACATCACTGTCCAACAGAGCAGGAAAGCTGCAAGAGGGGCATCTACAATCAAAACAGTAGAAGGAATATTACTCAGAATATTAAATTGGTTCCATGTGACAGCTCATGCTAACGGAGTTTTAAGATGGACAGTCATATCTCCTTACTTTTAACTAAAACACGCACTGAGGCTCTGCTTTGTACTGGCTCTTATCCACAAATGCAGCTGCCAATTTGGGTCCTATCTCAGTGCAAACCACTCAATAAACAAAGACCCCCTATCTTTGTAAGAACAACTTGCACGTCATTTTTCCTTTATCCTCCAACCCATGCGAAATGATTGTACCTGTAAGCCAAGTGATGAAGAGGTACCAAGGAATGTAGTAAAATGTAAATATTTCCAATAATAATAATATTCCCTTATTGCTCCGAAGACAATGCCAGAAGACCTAGAAGATCCAGCTTTGTCACAGAATGTTTATCTCTGATGAAAGTGTTCAGACAGTCTAATGGGCAATGAGGTGACAGATGACACTTTCTAATTCTGAGAACTGACCTGACAAGCTCATCAGCGTAAGCTGCAGTGACTTCTTCTTCAGCTTTCCGTTCATAGTATTTATACAGGATGGTCTGAGGAAGCACCTTCTCCAGCTCACTGGTTGGGAACGAACACGTGCAACTGCCTTCCATGCAGCTGAGTTCTGACTAAATTATAACGTCAGGAGGCCAAAACAAAACAAAACCAAAAAAAAAAAAAAAAAAAAAGAAGGAAAGAAAATTCAACTAGATTTTTAGAAAAACATAACCTCAGTGGTTCAATGCATCCCTCAACAGAAAGCCAATAAACAGTGGTTAAGAAAGAGACCACAAAGTCCATCTCTGATATAGGACCAGAGGGCCTCTCTCAGTGCAAACCACAATTAAGATGGAGAGCAACAAGGAAAATCACGGGATAGTATCTCTCAAGGAAGTATATGTCAGAAGAGAGTTGATTTCCTCCAGAGACCCTAAAAAGACAGGAGGTATAAGGTATCAGGGAAGGCAGAGATAAATGGTGTAAGAGGGGACTGACAAGAATATGGACGAAAAATAAGAAGGTTGTCTGACAAACCTCTGTCCAGATCCTGTCCCCTTCAGATGGTCAGGGGACTAAAACTCTTCCAAGAGAAAGGAAGACAGCCTCTGGGACAGCTGCCCAAGCAGGCCCTAGACATCGCCTTCAAAGCCATCAGTAGCACACTGAGTCCTCCTCACAACACATCACTCCAACTTCCTCTTTTACCTCTCTCATTCATTTTTAAGGACCCTTGTGATTACACTGGGCCCATCTGGATAATTCAGGATGCTCTCCCCATTTCAAGGCCACCTGACCAGCAACCTTAAGTCCCCTCCACCATGTAAGGTAACATTCACAGGTTCTGGGATGATGGGGATATCTCTGGGGGGCCATTAGTCTGCCTACTACAACATCCTGCTAGTAATAGTTACTCTGTTCTTGACTCAACTACAATTGACTTTAGAATAACTGATGTTGAATGATTTGATTATTGGTTATTTTAAAAAATTCTGGTTTTTAATCGTTTGTTAAGACAAAATAAAATAAAATTCCTTTTCATATTTTGTTACGCTGGTATCAAGAGACACTAATTTTGGACAGAGAAATATGACCTTGGACAGTTACTTCTTTTTTATTTTTTTAATTTTTTTAATTTTTATTTATTTATGATAGTCACAGAGAGAGAGAGAGAGGCAGAGACATAGGCAGAGGGAGAAGCAGGCTCCATGCACTGAGAGCCTGATGTGGGATTCGATCCCGGGTCTCCAGGATCGTGCCCTGGGCCAAAGGCAGGCGCTAAACCGCTGCGCCACTCAGGAATCCCCAGTTACTTCTTTTTTAAAAAGGCTTCTAGTTATTATTATTTTTTGTCTTTTAAAAAGTGTACTTATTTTTAAGTAACACATGGAGCTCCAACTCATGATCCCAAGATCAAGAGTCACATGCTCTTCTGACTGAACCAGCCAAGTGTCCCCATAGTTATTCGTTTTTTTTAAAAGATATATATATATATATATATTCATTCATTCATTCATTCATTCATTCATTCATTCATTCATGAGAGACACACAGAGGCAAAGACATAGGCAGAGGGAAAAGCAGGCTCCCTTCAGGGAGCCCGATGTGGGACCTGATCCCTGCACTGGGGATCATGCCCTGAGCCGAAGGTAGACGCTTAACCACTGAGCCACCCAGGCGTCCTTATTCATTTTAATACAAAGTCCTTAAAAAATTTTATTGGAAAAAAACCAACAATGCACTCTCATTTAATAGCTGCAAGGGTCTCTTTGTTTGTATTACAAAAAGGATTGATGAGTGAAGAAGCTACTGCTCTTGGAGCAGGCACAGGGGCACAGAAGAATGCTGTCACTTCCTGAGAAGAAATCCACCTGGCTTACAACCAACACAATCACACCAGCCAGGGGCTATCTGGCAATCACACACACCCCAGCTTGTCCTAACAGCTCCACCTCATCCCAGAAAGGGCAATTTCATCAGGCAGGTACAGCTACCTATAAATGCAGTCTCATACTCTGTATTTCCTGTGTGTGGACCTATTACATGATTCTTACCTTTCCAGATCCAAAGACGGCCTCTTGGGCATATCTGATGAGACATTCTTTGCAGAACAAGTGAGCATCTGCACACTGTGTCAGCTCCTCGAATGGAAACTCTCCATAGCAGCAACGGCACTCAATAAGCTGGCCATCCTGTGGGCCATTAGAGACACATGAGACACTATACATGGAGGCAGAGGGGCAACTAGATTTTATATTCCTCTACCCCCAAATACACGCTGAAATCAAAAGCCACCTCTTGAAGGCATAAAACAATGATGAGCTGTTTGCTGCTCTATACATAGCTTGAGGTGCTAGTACAAATATACAAATATGTAACTAAAGATAGAATTTTCACAGGTTTTTATTCTTTGAAGTCATCCTTTGTATAAAGTGATCATATCACGAGTCCCATGGTGCCAGAACTCTAACATTTGTATTCATATGCTAATATGATTACGAGAGGGAGAGGGACAAGTGGCACAAGGGATGTTATCCCAAAAAGCTTCCAAAGTTGGATTTTGCTCTTCTTTTAGAAGGCAGGAGTGTGAGGAGGTTGTTTCAGCCTACAGTGTATATTAACAGACCATTGAAGCTAGCTGGGGCAGCAACCTCCAATACTGTGAGCACCATGAAACTTGTTCTTCTAATGGAAGACAGACCCAGCCCCCAGTCCATTCCCACCATGTCAGAAAAGGCCTCTAGGAGAGGACAGCAGACAGTGTACAAAAGCCACCTGGTCCTGAGGTTAGACATATCTCTTCCTTCTAACTTTTTGACACCAGAATTTTAAATTTTCCTCTAAGAAAATATTCAGTGGATTGCAAGGAATGTTCTTTAAAAGAGAAACAATTCTTGTCATTATCTGTGCTTCAATTCTGAGCCAGTCTGGATTAGGAGTGCCTATTATGGTTCGATCCAACTGTAATTTGGTTGAACCACAAACCCAGCAGATCAACAGGAGATTATACAGGAACCAATATGCCACCAGGAAATGTGATAAAGAAAACAGGTTACGTAAATACCTAGAATAAATGAATTAGTGAGATTTCAAATTACCTTTTGATACTGTTCTTCATTCATCTGCAGGGCAAGCAAAAAGTCTTCATGCTGAAGAACAATACATGCAGATACAAATTTAGTAAAGATGCCACAAACACTTAGCGTTCATTTCCATAAACATAAAAGAACTCTACTAGGAATAATCATCTCTTCAGTTACACAGTTTAGTAGTTTAAAGAGATACCTCAGAGTAAATTTAAAATGCACCAGAAAGCTAAATATAAAAAAGGAAACCAAATATATTCCTGCACGTTGCTGCTGGGAATGCAAAACAACACAACCACTGTGACACTTGGCACTAGATAATAATGTCACCTAAGTATTTACTCTTTGATTCATCCACTGCACTTCTAGGAATGTACCCAAAGATACTCTGGGGCAGAAATAGGAAATATTGTATGTTCAAGGTTATTTACCATGGCACTATTTATAATAGCAAGAAACAATGGAAACAACCTTGAATGTCCATCGAGGAGAATAACTGAATCAACACTAGTACTGCAGACAATGTCACTCTAGGCAGTTTTATTTTTTTAAAAGATTTTATTTATTTGAGAGAGAAAGAGAGAGGAGAAACAGAAGCAGGGGGAATAGCAGAGGCGGAGGGAGAAGTAGGCTCCCAGGTGAACAGGCCCGATCCCAGGACCCTGAGATCACCACCTGAGCCCAACACAGATGCTTAACCAACTGAGCCATCCAGGTGCCCCCACACTAGGCAGTTTTTTTTTTCTTTTTAATTATTTTATTTATTTATTCATGAGAGACACAGAGATTGAGAGAGAGAGAGAGAGAGAGAGAGAGAGGGCAGAGACACAGGCAGAGGGAGATGCAGGCTCCATGCAGGGAGCCTGACGTGGGACTCGATCCTGGTTCTCCAGGATTAGGCCCTGGGCTGAAGGCGGCGCTAAACTGCTGGGCCTTCCGGGCTGCCCACACTATGCAGTTTTAAAAAGGAAAGAAAAGGGATGCCTGCATGGCTCAGTGGTTGAGTGTCTGCCTTTGGATTCCAGGATCAAGTCTCTCGCATCGGGCTCCTTGCAGGGAGCCTGCTTCTCCCTCTGCCTCTCTCTCTCTCTCTCTTTTCTCTCTGTGTCTCTCATGAATAAATAAATAAAATCTTAAAAAAAAAAAAAAAGGAAAAATCTCTGGCTTAAGAGTGATCATCAGGATACACTGCTAAGTTTAAAAGCAAAGGACAGAAAAGTGTGCTTTCAGGTAAGAAAGATAGGTAAAAACAAACCAAACCGCCCCCCCAATCCCACCCCTCCCAATATATTTGGTTTTACATAAAATAAGGAAAGACAATAAAAAACTACTAACAATGGTTATACAGAGGGGCATCTAGCTGCCTCAGTCAGAAGACCATGTCGCTCTTGATCTTGGGATTGTGAATTTGAGCCCCATGCTGGGTGTAGAGATTACTTACATAAACTTAAAAAAATTAAAAATTCAAATCCAAAACAAACAAAAAACAATGGTTATGTATAGAGGGAGTTAGGAAACATAGGAGGAAAGGACAGGGCAGAGGGTAGATCTTTCTGTTCCTTGTTTTATAGTTTTAACTTTCAGAACTAAAAATGTTTTACATAATTTGGGCAGCCCCAGTAGCCCAGTGGTTTAGCGTCGCCTTTGGCCTGGGATAGAGTCCTGGAGACCTGGGACAGAGTCCCACATCGGGCTCCCTGCGTGGAGCCTGCTTCTCCCTCTGCCTGTGTCTCTGCCTGCCCCGCCCCCCCACCCCTCGTGTCTGTCATGAATAAATAAATAAAATATTTTAAAAATATATTTTACATAATTAAAGAACAAAATTAGATAAAAACAAAAAACCAATTCCTGGGGTGCCTGGGTGGCTCAGTTGGTTAAGTGTCCAACTCTTTGATTTCTGCTTAGGTGGTGATCTCGGGATCATGGGATCAAGCGGAGAGTCAGGCTCTCTGCTCAGCTCAGAGTCTGCTTGAATTCTCTCTTCCTCTCCCTTGGTCCCTTTCCCTGCTTGCATATATGCGTGTGTACACTCTCTCTCTCAAATAATAAATATTAAAACTGAAAAACCAATACCTTAAAACTTGAAAACTTGTCATTTATCGTATCAAAATATCAAAACTTAATTGTTTATCAGGTTAATGGTATAACCACACACTTATTCCAAGTGATTTTATAATATTTTGATTTCATATTCCTCATCTGATATAACCTGACAAGAAAATTATAAATAGGGCAGCCCAGGTGGCTCAGCGGTTTAGTGCTGCCTTCGGCCCAGGGTGTGATCCTGGAGACCTGGGATCAAGTCCTGTGTTGGGCTCCCTGCATGGAACCTGCTTCTCCTTCTGCCTGTGTGTGTCTCTCTCTCGGTCTCTCATGAATAAATAAATAAAATATTTAAAAAATTATAAATAAATCTTAGGCTATATTCAGTAGCCTTTAGTAATAATATTGGGCTGTTGTTTCAGAAATATAAAGTATATAACAAAGAACAAAGAATAAGGAAAATAAGTCACTGTTAATATAAAGAATCAAGATTTTCAGCATAAGAGGAAAGTAGTACAAACATAAAAAAGAAAAATCCCTGCAAACCAAATTTGAGACCACAATCTCAGTATGAATTCCCACTAAAAGAAAATAAGGTACATTGCAGAGGTTGTTGAGTCCAGGTCCAGGTCAGGAAACACAGAGTCTGAACTTGGGTCACCTCATGCGCCAGAAAGGAGGGATGCCGTCAGGAACAACTGAGGCACTGACCCAAAGGGGATACTCCTGGGCAGATGTGGAACAATGTGGACAAGGATATGGACTCCAAAGAGTCAACCCAACACTTTAAGCACTTAAAAAAAAAAAAAAAAAATTTATTTTTTTAATCATGAGAGACAGAGAGAGAGAGAGAGAGAGAGAGAGAGAGAGAGGCAGAGACATAGGCAGAGGAAGAAGTAGGCTCCCCACAGGGAATCTGATGTGGGACTTGATCCCGGGACTCCAGGATCACACCCTGGGCTGAAGGCGGTGCTAAACCGCTGAGCCACCCAGGTGTCCCTAGCACTTTTCTGATGAGAAATTAATGACTGCGATGTTCTGATACCATACCATGGAATGTGCCAACATCTGGAAGACCTATATAACTCATGAATCAGTGTTTTACATGATAAAAGCACACCAAGTGTGGAAGATCCATTATAGTGCAAGCTACGCTAACAGATTTTAATGTAACAGATGAGAGGTAATGGTGATAGATGGATCAAAAATTCTAATTTCTGCTCAAGATCTAGAATTTTATCATTGGTTATAAATAATCACTTTATTTTTGAGATTAGGCCCAATGCCTACTTCTGAATAATCTATTTTTCTGTTAGCATTTTTTTTCAAGTAAAAATAGTGATTTTTTTTTTTTTTGGGGGGGGGTGTCTGATTTGGCAGCTTGCACAAGCACTTGTCAGGCCACCATCACAGTCAGGATGCAGTAGAGGTGCTGTGTGGAGATTTCCCATTCTGTCACACAGAGCATCAAAAGGTAATGTTCAAAGGTCAAAATTTGATAAAATAAATAAATTTTACTGTTTCGTTGAAGGCATTATTTTTTTATTATATTATTAATTCATTATTTATTAAATTTTTTTTTAAGAGAGTGCATGCACGTGTGTGCATGAGGGGGGTGGAGAACAGAGGGAGAGGGAGAGAATCTTAAGCAGGCTCCACACCCAGCACAGCACGCTTCCAAACCCAGTTTTGTTTTTTCAAAAGCTTTATAGTTTATTCAAACCAACCACTTCAGAGAGAATACAAATCTTAAAAGACAGTTTTATTCTAAACCCTAAAAGCAAACCAGAACACCTGAAACACACCCCAAATCCATCCTCCTACCTCTGCCATTTCTTTGATTTTCTGCTCATAGAACTCCTGCTCTTGCTGCACAGCTGGAAGAAGGGCACGCCGGTCATAGGACCTACAATGTCGCCGCTTATTTTCCAGAAAGAACATCCTCTTTTCTATTTTTATGTCACCTAGAAGACATGTGACAACGCAAAATCATGCATACAACTGTTGCTAGGAATCCAGGGCAGCCATTTCAGTCTTCTGCAGCCTACTCCTCCTCATACCCTCCAGCAGTACAGTATGTTTTTGACTCTCTGATCATGTTGCCTGCATTTGGGAAAATTTGGCTCCTTACCATTCCCTAACTTACCATAAACATATTTTGATTTTCATGTTTTCTTTTCCCTTGTTATGCTATAAATGGAATGTTCCTCCCATCCTGGCAGTATTACACTGTGTGAATATATTATACTTTATTATCCATTCTACTGAGAACAGCTGGGTTTATAGTTCTGGGTTACTATGAACAGGTTGAATGTGTCTGCAGTTCAGCAGAGCATACACGAAGGAGTGGAAGAGCTGGATCATAGATAGGCATTTTTGCAGCTTTAGAAAACAGTGCCGGTTTTTCAAAGCAGTTGTGCCAATTTACACTCTCTCCCCACTGGCAATGCATCACACCACACATCCTTATTACTTGCACTGTTAGCCTCTAATTTTAGCCATTCTGGTAGGTGCACATGTGTCTGATGAATATTTTTTAAACTTTTTACTTTGAAAACCTTCATAAAGAAAAGCTGAAATAGTACCTAAATCCATTAATATGTAACATTTAGAATAAAAGATAACAGAATGACAAATATTAGACCATGTAATTGGCCCGTTCATTTTTATTTCTGTGGATTTGGTAATTTATATTTTCTAGAAAACTGTCTATCCCACCCAGATCTTCTATTAACTCTCTAAAGTCTCTTCTTCATAGTATCTTTTGGCTTTATCAATATTTACTCTATTATTAGGTTCCTGATACTTCTCCCACTTTATTCTCTTCAACAATTATTTTAGCTATTCCAGTGCCTTGCCTTTCCATATAAATTCTAGGATAAACTTGCCTTTAGCTACCAAAAAGTCTTGCTAGGATTTTGATAGGAATTAAAGTAAGTCTGTTTTACCAATTTGGGGAAGATTTACATCCTTATGATGTTGAGGCTTCCTGCCCAAGATCACTAGCTTTGGTTTCTTCAGTTTTCTAGTTTTTATTACAAGTCTTATACATGTTTTGTTAGATTTAAAGCAAGAATTTAATGGGAGGGGGAAAAATTATAAATAGTACTGTACTTTTAACTTTGATTTCCATATGCTCACTGCCAGTATACAGAAATACAATCGGTTTTTGGAGACTGACTTATACCTTGCAATGATACTAAATTTAATGAGTCTAGAAGTATTCTCAGTAGATTCCTTGGTGTTTCCTCATTGGTTATAACTTCTAGCACACGTTAACTGCAGTAAACAGAAGATATCCTTCTCCTGTTCCCGATTTAAGGGGAAAGGTTTAGCCATTAAACAATATTAGCTTTAGGTTTTATTGTAGAAGTTATCAAATTGAAGAAGTTCCTCTCAAATTCCTAATTTTCTGAGTTTTAGTCAATAGGTGTTAAACATGGTTAAATACTTTTTCTGAATTAATTAATATGGTCATATAATTTTCCTTCTTTAACCTGTTAATATGGTGGATTATACTGTTTTTCAAAATACTAAACCAGCCTTGCACCCCTGGAATACACATGACTTGGTCATGGCACATAATTTTTTTTTTATGTTGCTAACTTCTATTTGTTGAAATTTTGTTAATAATGACTTCTGCATGTTTATTCATAAGGGATATTGGTCTATAGTTTTTTGAGCTGTCCTTGTCTGCTTTTGTTATCTGGGTTAGTACTGACTTCATAAAAGGAATTGGAAAGTGTTTCCTACTCTTCTATTTTCTAGAAGATATTATACAGAATTAGTGTTAATTCTTTTCCAGTATAACCAAATGAGGCTGGAGATTTCTTTTTTAGGAGACTTAAAATTATGAATTCAATTTCCTGGAGAGCTATGGGGTGCTATTCAAATTACCTATTTCAATATGGGTAAGTCTCGGCATTTTGTGTTTTTAGAGGAATTGGTCCATTTCACTTAAATTGTCAAATTTATGTGTGTAATGTTGTTCACGGTATTCTGCATTGGCTGTCTGTGGAGTCTACTGTAAGATCCCCTATAAAGAGTGAGAATTCTTGATACTGGTAATTTGTCTTTTTTCTTGGTTGGCTTTGTGAGATGGTATGTTATATATATATATATATTTTTTTGGTATGTTATATTTTTTACTGATGTTCAGTTTACATCCAGATTCTACCCAGACTCTCCATGAGAAGATCATCTACTGGTCAGTTCATAAAATGATAAAAAGAACAGTGGAGGGAGAATCCTGACTCCCTCTTAGAGCCAAGCAATGTATAACCCAAATAGCGGTGCCTGGATGGAAAAATGGCCGAAAATGTGAAAAATTAGATTCTTGAAGCAGGATTTTCAGACTATCGGTACTTGTCAATTGCTGTCAAGGAAGGTTAAGTGTATCTGTAAGTTGTACGTATTAATGCTGTATGTTGTCTCTAACATAGCAGACTTGTCAGGAGTACTCTGTCTACCCAGACTTGCAAAGAGATTCTGACAAGCTAGAGGAAGCACACAGAGAAGGACAGTCAGAAAGACAAAGCAGCAACAGACAGATTCCAAGTCTTTTCACAGACAAGAACTACACTCATGGCAAGAAATTTCAGGAATGTACATTTAACCTGATATAGAGCTGACCAACAAGGGAGTGGACCATCTTGCAAAGTGGTACTTTCTTTTCTCCACCACTGACAGAAACAAATACGGAATGACTATATATTTGGGATGTCGAGTCTAAACTGAATAAATTTAGCTGAATGAAGAACCACCTACACACTTCCCCCACTTTCTCATTCTTTGGCAGACCTGTGAGAACGTCCATGGGAGAGCACTGAATCAGACTAGCTTGGGGGGGGGGGGGCGCTCAGCTCAGCACTGTTAAGGAGCTGCTGGTTTTTTCCATGCAGAAGCCACTCTCAGGTGCAGAAGCCACTCTCAGGTGCACAAGCGATCCCTCTGCAGTGAGCAATCAATCTCTGGTCTAGATAATTTTATTAGAGATAAAGCTAATTTTTGTCAGATCTTCAAGACCAGTCCTCCAACCCCCAGCTTGAGTGTGTTCCCAAACACTTTTCCACACATGAATAGAGAATTCACTACACACAATGTTCCGGTCACAGTGGGTAGAAAGAAAGAAGGAGGGCGACAACCACAGCCACTTCTTAAACATACAGATCCCCAAAGCAGGCCACACAGCCAGTTCTTGGGCTAGCCTGGCAGGTGGGCCATGCCACAGCGGCCTTTTTTGGCTGCATGGGAAGGAGAGGGTTCTGCACAGCTGCTTCACATATTTGTCAGCAAAACTCAAAGTTGTCCATTACCTTGTTCAAACTTGAAATCTATATAAGAATACTGATTCATTTCTTTTCTCTTTTTTCTTTTACCACTGGTTTCTGGTGATAGCTCCTGCCATTTTTTAATGGCATCAGAAAAGGCCTAAAAAATTGAGAAATGGAAAAGTTAGTGCTGTAAATGGGACACAGAAATACAAGCAACCCTAAATCTCATTCTGACTCACAGTTTTAGCTAGGTCCCCTGCATAGCTTACCAGAAATAGGCTGTAGCAAAATGAACAGGGAGCATTTCATTATTTTCGCTTTGACTTTCATCAACAGCTACAAGGGCAGAACCAAATGCTTACTGACAAAGGGCAACATAAGAAAACAGCAAGTGTGCAAGCTATCCTTGGCTATGTACAGGGTGGGTCACCTAAGAGATGGCTGGCGAGTCAGACTCTACAGGCATACCCTAAATGGCATACCTCTGGCCAATGGTTCCCCATCTACTTCCCACCAAAACCTTTAAATTCCTTGCAGCTTCATCTGCATCCCCTTTTTGTACAGCACACTGAGGGCAAAAGTCTTATGCCAGTGATGATTCCTTTTGTTCCATATCCTCTGCTTCTTTTTAAAATCTTTTCAATTGACATTTCAATGTACTCAAGTCTTTGTCATCTTTAAAAAAAAAAAAAAAATCCCTGGCCTCCTTCACCTTTCGGGTTCCAGCCAAAACACCCCAGCCCGAACTTGTCAAAGGGACCATCTGTCCATGTTTGCTCATCTCACCTTTGTGCATTTCACAACTTCCTTCAATCCAGGACCGAAGACCCTCTTTCTGCTAGCTTATCTCCTTGGTAACAGGAGGCAAACTCCAGCCCCTATGTTTTAGTCATCTCACCTGGCCTCTCTTGGCAGTACTGAGAACACTGATTTCTACCTGCACCTGGTGTCCCTCCTCCTCTCTGCTGACTCCTCACCACCCTTGGCTCTCTCTCTCCCTGTGCCTACCTCATCCAGGCTGGGGAAGTTGCCCTGCATGTGCTGATGACCCTCATAATCCCACCTCTTTTGGCCATTCAAGGACCCAAATGAATTCTTTGTACTTGGATGTCTCACAGGCCTCACTCAACAGGCTGGAAACTAAATGCTTGAGGCTGAATTCATGATTCTTTCCTTCCAAATTAGCTCTTCTACAGCATTCCTCACCCCAGGAAAGGACACTCCCCAAGCCCCCTTACTGAACTCCTACTTAAAGAACATTCAGGTTTGTGGTTAAATTTTTCTTGCTCAGGGAGGCCCTCCTGGAGCCTCTCAAGTCCACCCTACGTCCTCCTGTTACAGTTTTTCCAAGCACTTTATGTTTTTCTTTTGAAAGATAATAGTAATGATACATTTATTTGTTGGATTCTGTTTCATGTCATCCCCTCCACTGGATGATGGGCTTCTGGAGGACAGACAAGGTGACCGTAGCCCAAGGTGTATCCTTGGCAACCTGTATGGTTTGCATTTCATACTCCTTTGGTGAATAATAAAAGGTTACAGGGATATCTGTGTGTTACAGGAATACTGCTATAGTTAAGTCACATTCTGAATGTTTATCTTAAGGAAACAGCTGTGAGCCCTTCTGGTAAAATGAAAGAAAGAGAAAATGAGTATTTTAGCTACAGAAGAGGGATAGATCATACCTCCACCTTCATCTACCTTCTATCTCTTTTCCAAAGCTCTCAAGTCTGGGAACAGGAAGCAAATCACCATGTGCTGATACACCTCTGCAAGGGAAGCACTCTGTGTGGGCCTCAAGACCCCTCATAACATGTAATTCTCATGGCAACTCTCTGAGGGAGGGGTTCTTTTGCAACAGAGAGGTAAGTGAGGCTTATAGATAAAGAACCTGCCCCCAGTCAAATTAATTAAAGCTAGCATACGAAATCAGGCCAGTTGCAGAACGAAGGCTCCTTCCTCTCTTTAACATCACCCTATTTTCACAGAGTGGTTCAGAGAAACCCGCCAAGAGCTGGCCAACAGCAGAAGTCATCCTACTACCTCTCCATCTCCCTGATCAACGTCCTCCCTTGCTTTGTTTCTTCTCTTTGGAGTTCTGACTATCCGAGGTGTTCCCCCACAAACCCTTAGGTATCAGTCTTAAAGTCACATGTTTGTACTCCACAGCAAGACCACTAATTTTTAGCAAGTTTTACCTAGAGGTAACAATCCCCATCCTTGAACCAGGGCTATTTGCAAAAACCCAGGAAAAAAGGCAAGACAGGTTATGATGATCTGAATTTTATAAATGAAGTGACTGAAGGACAGATGTCATTTATTAGCAACTAATGAAACGGGAATGTGAACTCATAGCTTGTAACTAGTAGCCCAATGGATCTTCAACCATGCCACACTCCTGTCTGGAAGTGAAATGGGGTCATTACCTCCCATTTAAATACTCTTTCTAGTTAAAAGGAAAAAAATCCATACTGGCCCATGTCAGGAAACCATATCTTAAAATAAATATTAAAATAAAATTATGTTCTTTCCTTTTGAGAACTGCTAGTTATAATTGACACCTATATACTCAAAGGTACCATGGTTCCTTTTTTTTTTTTTTTTTTTTGCTTCTGCTTAGATTTCTTCTAGTGAAAACATCCTTCCCTTAAGAATCCCTTTTTTCCCTTTTAATCTTCTCAAATAGACTGAAAGCTCTTTGGAAGGAAGCTAATTGGGATCCCTGGGTGGCGCAGCGGTTTGGCGCCTGCCTTTGGCCTGGGGCGTGATCCTGGAGACCCGGGATCGAGTCCCACGTCGGGCTCCCGGTGCATGGAGCCGGCTTCTCCCTCTGCCTGTGTCTCTGCCTCTCTCTCTCTCTCTATCATAAATTAAAAAAAAAAAAAAAAAAAAAGGAAGGAAGCTAATTTGTGTTCCACAGATGCTACTACTGTCCTCAGGGCCTAACTGATAACTATCACAAAGTACTCAAACACTCTATCAGGAGGAACACAGGAACAACAAATATTGAAGATGATTTTTCCTTTTATATGTATCTTGCATTTCTTCCTCCAGCTTGCTCACTCTCTCGCAAATCTAATCCCCATGCAAACTCCTGGTTCTGAGAATCAAGGATACAGGTTGCTAGGATTCTTAGGATATTGTGATGGTCAAATTTCCTTTAAGGATCACCTAAAAATACTACAATGGGCATCTGATGAAATAAAAGCTGAGGAGTGGCCAGAGACTCCTTGAAACCTGGTGGAAGTCTGGTCCCAAACAGAAATGTGTCACGTATATGGAGACAGAATCATTAAAGTACTCCAGGGGAGAAATCTAAGAAGGCTGGAACGATGGGTAGCCCGGGTGGCTCAGCGGTTTAGTGCCACCTTCAGCCCGGGGCCTGATCCTGGAAACCCGGGATCAAGTCCCATGTCAGGCTTCCTGCATGGAGCCTGCTTCTCCCTCTGCCTGTGTCACTGCCTCTCTTTCTCTCTTTGTCTCTCATGAATAAATAAAATCTTAAAAAAAAAAAAAAAAAAAAAAAGGATGGAACAAGCACTTGTCAGAGGACAGAAGTTAAGGGATGATTATAGAAGACAACACTGTTCACTACTATAAAGCTCCACAAGGGAAGGGGCCTGTGACACTCCCAGTACATGACCACAGCAGGCACTCAACACACTGTCTGAATGTAAGAAATAGTTGTATCTGTGGCAGGATTATTGAGGAAAAAGTTGACAGAGAAATAATTTTCAACCTAGGAGAACTATCAGCCAAGAGTGAGTGTATAAAACAAGACAAACTTATCAGGATCTAGAGCACAGAAGATCAAGCAAGATCCAAAGGCAAAGGGAACTCCCAAGTGGACTACTATACAGAAGCATGGAGGAGAAAGGGAAAAAAATGAATCGAGGATTGATGGACAGGTCTGACAACAGGCAAGCTAGCTGACGAAAACAATGTTTTAGAGTTGTCAGACGTGAAAAGACAGTCACAGCATCAAAAACCAAAGCAACAACAACAAAAAAGCAGATGAAAAAAATAGACACAACCAATTTTAACTCCAAGAATAATAGAAAATTCAAGAAAGGATATATTATCCTAGTACATTACTTCCCCTAGCAGTGAACATTTCCACAGTCATAATATAAAAACTTTAAAAACAGATTTAACAAAAACTATGATTCAAAAAGGGGAGTATGTATGGGTAAGATCTAGAGCCCCATCCACCATAAGAAAAAACTAAAATAATTTCTCAAACTAATCAATCAAGTATAAGCATGTGTTCATAAATGTGGAGGTAAATACTAGGAAAAAAATAAACCAGGTAAGAGTTGAGTTGTCTCTGGAGAACAGAGGAAGAACGTGAAGAAAGAGGCTTCAGCCTATGGTTTAAAAAATTACAGATAAGCAGGGAATCCCTGGGTGGCTCAGCGGTTTAGTGCCTGCCTTTGGCCCAGGGCGCGATCCTGGAGTCCTGGGATCGAGTCCCACGTTGGGCTCCCGGCATGGAGCCTGCTTCTCCCTCCTCCTGTGTCTCTGACTCTCTTTCTCTATGTCTATCATAAATAAATAAATACATAAATCTTAAAAAAAAAATTACAGATAAGCATTTTGGCACCAAGTGATTTTTAAAGTTATGGCCACAAATTACTTTGATAAATATTCACTTCAACAAGTGGCTCCCGCCATGAATTTTAAGGATGACCTGTTCCCTCCAGTCTACAAGTTACTCATTTTTGAGAGCACTTTGTCCCTACAAAGCTAACAACCAAAAGAAATATTACTGCAGCTGCAATGTGGTCTCCAAGAAAGCTACCTACAGGATGTGTCCATAAAGAGAGTTGAGCTGAAAAATCTTCAACCACACATGCACTAGAGGGAGAGTTTTTCTGCACCCTGGGCCTCCATATCATAGGCTAGGAGCAAACCAGAGCAGGCCCTTGGGTCCCTCCAGTGTGAATTCAGTGCTATGAACCTAAGGAATCACAGAAGGCTCTTGTGCATTTATAGTATTATTCTAAGGATTGACATTTTTTTTTTTAAATTTTATTTATTCACGAGAGACCCAGAGAAGGCAGAGACACAGGCAGAGAGAGAAGCAGACTCCTTGCAAGGAGCCTAATGTGGAGCTTGATCCCGGGGTCTGGGATCTGGGATCATGCCCTGAGCCAAAGGCAGAGGCTTAGCCACTGAGCCACCCAGGAGTCCGTAAGGACTGACTCTTAAGATCACACTGTAAGGCAGCTACTGTGTAATTTCTATATACAGAAGCTTGACAACATTCCACAGCACACAGAAGGAAGTGCAAAGAGAGGGAACTTATTCCTGAAATCTGATACATACAAAGTGCTGTCATTGATCACTCTACACTATATCCCACCTAATTCTCCCTTTAGCCACATAAAACACCCACTATTCACTGAGAGAACTAAAGCAATGCACATTTAAGACATGTGCTTGGGGCCCCTGGGTGGCTCACTGGGTTGAGGGGCTGCCTTCAGCTCAGGTCATGATCCTGGGGTCTGGGATGGAGCCCTGTATTGGGCTCCCTGCTCAGTGAGGAGTCTGCATCTCTCTCTCCTTCCGCCCCTCATGCTGGCACTATCTCCAATAAATAAAATCTAAAATAAAATCTAGGGGATCCCTGGGTGGCGCAGCGGTTTAGCGCCTGCCTTTGGCCCAGGGCGCGATCCTGGAGACCTGGGATCGAATCCCACGTCGGGCTCCCAGTGCATGGAGCCTGCTTCTCCCTCTGCCTGTATCTCTGCCTCTCTCTCTCTCTCTCTCTCTCACTGTGTGCCTATCATAAATAAATAAAATAAAAAATTTAAAAAATAAAATAAAATAAAATCTAAAATAAAATAAAATCTAAAATAAAATCTACAACAAAAAAATAAAATAAAATATAAAAAATAAAATAAAAATAAAATAATAAAATAAAATAAAAAATAAAATAAATAATAAAAAAATATAAAATAAAATAAAAAATAAAATAAATAAAATAAAATAAAACAAAATAAAATAAAGGCTCATCCTCAAAATTAGAGACCCAAGTGATAGAAACAGAATTAAAATTAAAAAAAAAATCAATCAATCAATCAAAGAATTAAAATTCAAGGAAGGGGGAAATCAAACCTGAGTTTGTTTTTTTTTTTTTTTTTTTTTTTAATGTTTATTTATTTATGATAGTCACAGAGAGAGAAAGAGAGAGAGGCAGAGACACAGGCAGAGGGAGAAGCAGGCTCCATGCACCGGAAGCCCGATGTGGGATTCGATCCCAGGTCTCCAGGATCGCGCCCTGGGCCAAAGGCAGGCGCCAAACCCCTGCGCCACCCAGGGATCCCTCAAACCTGAGTTTGATCAAGACTCTAGACCTATCAATTTATAGTTAATATAGGGCACAGAAGGACTAGTTAATTATGCTACAGAATACAATGGCAAAATCTAGATCATCAAAACCTTTAAGATAAACAACCCTTTTTTTTTTCTTTTTTTTTTTTTTAACAACCCCTTTTTCAACAAATGAATAGCAAGAAAAAGTAAAGGGATAGGGAAAGAGGACTTACAGGTTAAGAGATTTAAGTAACCTATCAACCAACTGCAAGAAATCCCTTTTACTTGGAGCTCAGTATGACCAAAGGTTTTTGACACATCTAGAGAAATTTGAAAATGACTGGATAGCTAATAATATTACTTTTTAAGGTGTGATAATGGTATTTTGATTATCTTTTTAAAATCTACCTTTTAGGGCAGCCCTGGTAGCCCAGCGGTTTAGTGCCGCCTTCAGCCCAGGGCCTGATCCTGGAGACCGGGGATCAAATCCCACGTCAGGTTCCCTGCATGGAGCCTGTTTCTCCCTCTGCCTGTGTCTCTGCCTCTCTCTCTCTGTCTCATGAATAAATAAATAAAATCTTAAAAAAAAAAATCTTTTAAAGGTAAACATTGGGGATCCCTGGGTGGCGCAGCGGTTTAGCGCCTGCCTTTGGCCCAGGGCGCGATCCTGGAGATCCGGGATCGAATCCCACGTCGGGCTCCTGGTGCATGGAGCCTGCTTCTCCCTCTGCCTGTGTCTCTGCCTCTCTCTCTCTCTCTCTCTCTGTGACTATCATAAATAAATAAAAATTAAAAAAATTAAAAAAAAATAAAGGTAAACACTGAAATAGTAGATTAAAGTTTAGATTTAAAGAAAATGAGGGATCTCTGGGTGGCACAGCGGTTTGGCGCCTGCCTTTGGCCCAGGGCGCGATCCTGGAGACCTGGGATCGGATCCCACATCGGGCTCCCAGTGCATGGAGCCTGCTTCTCCCTCTGCCTGTGTCTCTGCCTCTCTCTCTCTCTTTCTCTCTGTGACTATCATAAAAAAAAAAAAAAAAAAAATTTTAAAAGGGGGAAAATCCAGGGAAATGTGACTGTTTTCAGTGAACACACACATGATCAGGAGACTAAGCTATCATCATGTCTGGGGAATGGCACTGGGAAGATGTGCTATGACCATAATTAGAAAACATCTCTGGGTATGTATGCTTCTTACACCAAGTCCACATGAGCATCACTGTCCAGAGGGCAGGACCCCCATGCACCATTTGCATACAACAGGAAGAGAACGCAACAGGTTTTAGCTTCTGCCAAATAGTATGTATTCTTGGGGCACCTATATTGCGCATCTGCCTTTCTCTAAGGGCGTGATCCTGGGGTCCTGGGATGGAGTCCCCAGCATCAGGCTCTCCGCAGGGAACCTGCTTCTCCTCTGCCTAGGTCTCCACCTCTCTCTGTCTTTCATGAATAAATAAATACAATCTTTTTCTTTTTTTTTTTTAATACAATCTTTTTCTTAAAAAAAAAAATAGCATGGCCCTTTAAATATCCCATATTCATTCAAACAGTCCAACACACCCCATTTCCAGCTACTCACCAAACAGACACCATAAAAAAAAAGTATGACAGGCCAGAAAGACCAGGAAAGGGATAAGGAAGATATAAATAAGAGGTGAGCCACAAAACCCTACAACCTCCCAGCCAAATGATAAGAGGGCTGTGAGATGACCAGGGAGAAAGAAGCATCTGATAGCCAAATTCCTTTTACTGGTCCCAGGACAATGGTAGGGACATTGCTAACAGGACCAACCCTGCCCAGGCCACAGGAGCCGCCTTCAGCTGCTGCCCTTTCACTTTTCATCTGGGTTCCCTGGGAGCTCGGCAAAGATGTCCGGAACCCTTGGAGCAATGAAGATGCTAGGAGGTCCTGAACATGAAAGAGCCCTTTCTTTCTTGCAAGTCACTGTTTTTTTGGGAGGGGGAGAGGGGAAAACTCATTCATTTTCTTTTTTTTTTTTTTTTTTTTTTTTTTACTCATTCATTTTCAATGACAACACAGCATTCCTTATTTGGCACAAGGAATGAGATTCAGAAATAGAAAGCACTAACTATGTTCCCCTCAGAATAATTTTACCTAAGATTAACCTACAATTAGAGGAGTTTACTGACACCTGCCTGGATCTTCTGGCTATCTATGGGGGAAGAGGCCTAGACTCAGGGTGAGGTCACATTCACCATGGAGACTTGCCTCCAGCTGGAGAGGGAAACAAGGGGAGGTGCTGGAACAAACCTTTCATACCTAGTCATCTTGCCCACCACAGGAACATTCATTATCCTTTGTATCTTCATGGCTAAACCAGAACTTCCCTGCTGCTTTTTTTTTTTACTTTTTTTTTTGAAGTAGGCTCCACGCCCAATGTGGCGCTTGAACTCACGACTCTGAGATCAAGAGTCATATGCTTTACTGACTGAGCCAGCCAGGTACCCCCAGAACTTCCCTGCTTCTAATTCATTATTTCTTTTCATCTGAAACCTCCTGATCAGCAAATACCTTTGTCTATTTATCTTCACCCTAACAAACTCCTGGCTCTTTGCCATCACAAACCATCCCAATTTCCACAAGCTGAACTCTTCATTCTGTCATCACAGGAAGAAGCAGCCAAGAAGTGTGTGGCCCCACCAGGAAGACTAAGTAGAGCACCTTTCGGGTGATTGCATAGTGTCCTTTGAGCTCATGCAGGGCCCACTTGATGTCCTGACTACTGAGCATTTTGAAGTCGGCCATCAGGAGGTCAGCAGCTTGGATGAAACAACGCTGGTCAAGAGGAGCCAATTTAGAGTAGTCAAAAAAGTCTATTTTAGGCAACTGAAACGAGAGAGAGAGAGAGAGAGAGAGAGAGAGAGAGAGTGAGTGAGAGGCACAACATTAGGAGGCCAGATAGGGCCTTTCCCATGAGGGGGTATCACTTCAAGAACTGCTTATTACAAAATAGAATCATTTCCCTTGTATTCATGATTACTTTATAGAGGTTACCAGCCCTGCATAGAGATGAAGAAACTGGTGGTTCAGAGATGTTAACAAGCTGTCTGGAGTCTGGAGACTAGTTGTGCCAGTCAAAACTAGTAATTATAGCTACAGATTTGAGACCCATCTTTTAGCCATATTCTTTCCATAAAAAAATGTTTAGGAAAGACTAGCCTTTCTCTTGCTACAGAAGACATAAAGATAATTTAAAGAATGTATGGGGAATAGAAGGACTGAGTAGTCATGAAGCAGTTCTGATCTAGACTCTCCTTCACCACCTGACACACTAAATTCTAGTTAGGATTACAAATAAAAATGAGTAAGGTTTTAAAAACTCAAACTGTTCACATCTTGATACAGGATTTGGTTATATAGGTGTATGTATGTACTGTATATAAATCTTACATCAAAAGAAAACCTATAAACATACTGAACTCTAGGTGATGAAATAAACGCTGAAGTATATATGGGGCAGCATATTGATGTTTTTGTGATTTACTCTGAAATGCATCAAAATAAAATGAAATATGTGAGATGTACTGATGGGCAGAGGAGAGGGATGGATATGTGACAAAGTGGATATAATAAAATGTTAACTTTTAATAGTACTGCTGGTAGATATATAGGTGATCAGTGTAAAATTCTTTTGGCTTTACTGTATGTTTGAAAATTTTTAATAAAATATTTAAAAAAAAAAACCAACCTAAATGATACAAAGAATCCTGGCCAATCCTTGTTTCATTTAAAAAATTTGCGGGCAGCCCCGGTGGCGCAGCAGTTTAGCGCTGCCTGCAGCCTGGGGTGTGATCCTGGAGACCCCGGATCGAGTCCCATGTCAGGCTCCCAGCATGGAGCCTGCTTCTCCCTCTGCCTGTGCCTCTGCCCCTTTCTCTTTCTCTATGAATAAATAAATAAAATCTTAAAAAAAAAAATTTGCTTGAGGGATGCCTGGGTGGCTCAGCAGTTGAGAGTCTGCCTTTGGCTTAGGGCGTGATTCCTGGTCCTAGGATTGAGTCCCACATGGGGCTCCCTGTAGGGAGTCTGCTTCTCCCTCTGCCTGTGTCTCTGTCTCTGTGTGTCTCTCACGAATAAATAAAATCTTTAAAAATAAAAAACTTGCTTTGTAAGACCAAAGGTATGGAGTGGAGCGTGAATTTAACTTTTTGTGGGAGAGAAAAGAGGAAGTTACAACAAAAGAAGTTAAATACAGAATCCAAAGTGGCTGAGGTTGGGAAATCCCACCAAAGAATAAGTATATCCTGAAATCCTATTTTCCTAGCTAGTCTTTAAAAAAATGTGTCCACACAAAGCACTTTATTCCCACAAAGATGAAAAAAGCAGAGCATGTCCAGGTAGAGACTGTAAAACAAAGAGCACAACACTTGCCTTTGTCTCATCCTGGCTGGCAAGCAGGCTGCTACTGGGGTTGATAATGACTCGGTCTTCTCTCTTTGGATAGTCTGGATTTTCCAGAAGAAAATTACAAAGTCTGCAAAAAGAAATGATGTTATTTTCATAGTGCTTCCAAATCCTACACCTGCCGTGATTCAAATACAATGTTCAAAAAATAATGTAACTCATCATACACTCTGACTGGCCTATTAAATTGTTTGCAGATCAGAAATATGAGACAAAAGACAGATATACACAATTTCTATTTTTGCTTCTGGTTTTAAAAAGCAATAAACATACTAATGAATGCACATTTCTATGAAGTTTTCTATTAGATGTCACTATCATGTATTCACTGAAATTCTTACTGGTTGAACTATATGGAACTAGAGAATTTAGATGAAGAGTATCTACTGTTGTCAGAAAACTATGACCAATAAGGGGTGGGAAAACGTATTCATATTCACTATAAAAAACAGCTGGCTAAAAGTAAATAAATGGAACATAAAAGGCCTTCTGTTAATTCATTAATACTTTTTGTAACCCTATGGTAATATAAGCCCCCATGAAGAATTTGAGTGATACTCAGTTTGCCCAGCTAACTGCAAGGCTGAAGGAACAGACATGTCCGCTTAAGAACGGATTCTCCTCATGCCAAAGCCACAGCCTTATCCCTTTATCACTATCATGAACTACATTTAAGGGTAAGGATATAGAGGTAAGATAACACACGCTGATGTATCATTGTCCAGATTTAACAAATATTAAGCAGCAAGGTTCTTCACCTTGTAACAACCAAACACAGCAACATTCTGAGCTCTTGGGATGATTCCACAGAGATAAGAACAGCCCAGGTAGTATACGGCACTTGCCACTTTAGTAGCAGGAAAGCTCTTGGCTTAAAGAGCTCTGAGGCTTCCCCTCTCTCCTTTCCTTGCTTCTGCAGGTTCTTAGAATGAACACTCCCTGATCCCTGACTCCCATCTTCCCAGGTCTCTCCTGTCCATATCAACAGTGGAACCTTTCATAGCAGGGAGAGGAGAGAAAAAGCACTCCCCTCCAGCTTCTCTTCTCACCCATGGGCTGGCGCCTGGGAAGAGAGTAGTGGAGGGGCATGCTTCTGCAATACCTTCTGCAGGGATTGAGAATTAGCCACCACCAAGAATTGAGCATCCACGGGGCAAGGCCTCAAGTTCTAAACATCTCTGTTCACATGCACATCTGGAGATACTACAATCCAGACATGGAGCAGCTCCTCCATTTCAAACATGCCTGTTTGTAATATTTTGGTGAGTGTGGCTACCACAACCCAACAAACTCCAGATATCAGGAACCTGGGGAAAGATAAAAAGGTCATGCAGTGAAGAATCCTCTTTGACAGAATGGCTACGCATGAGTGAAGCCAGTAATCTCCACATGGGGACATGGAGTACATGAAAGACATTCTGTTAGGGTACTGGAAGAAAGTAATACAATTCCTATTTTTAAAATATCATTCTTTAAAATTTTCTACTTTTATGTATTTTTTTTAAAGATTTATTTGTATTTATTTATGATAGACATAGAGACAGGCAGAGGGAGAAGCAGGCTCCATGCAGGGAGCCCGACATGGGACTCAATCCCGGGACTCCAGGAATGCGCCCTGGGCCAAAGGCAGGCGCGAAACTGCTAAGCCACCCAGGGATCCCCTATATATTTTCTAAAGTACATGATACAGTATATGACACAGAGGTAGAATAGGTATAATTTCTAGAAAACAAAATACCAACCATATTTTAGGGGTTCTCTTCTAATTTTTATATTTTTAATATTAGGATCACCTATCGAAAAGCTGCAAGATAAGGAATTCCACATGGTGAAATCAGAGGCTGTCATTCTGTCACATATTTATATTTCAATCTTATGTCGAACCTGTTTATGATGCAATCTTTTTTTTTTTTTTAAGTCATCTGTGTATCTAACATGGGGCTCAAGCTTATGATCCCAAGATCAGGACTTGGGAAACTTTCTACTGACTGAGACAAACCCAGTGCCTCAGAGGCTCTCACTCTGAACTGTCATGGTCATTTCTAGTTTAGGATCTTTACCCTCACCACCAGAACTTTCCTGGAGGCTAAATGACATTCAAGTGGCACAGGTAATTAAATACAGTGTTTCTCTTCTATAGAAATAAACTATAACCAAAGATCAATATTCACAGCCTAGGGGAACTCAGATCTGCCTGTGTGTGTATATTATTTCACACCTGATCTGTCCTGACAAGCTGAACGGTCTCAAGAAAGCTCTCCTACTCAATGAGCTGGGCTGGGACTCCTAGCCTCTACTCCTTAGACAATCGTTGCTGCCTCAATCTAATGATTCATCACATGTGAGTGAAAAGTCTCGGTAACCAGCTCAAAGAGTAGATTACTATCACAGGAGTTTCTCTGGTGAATACACCTCTCCTGCTAAAATGGCCAGCTGGTTACGTCTAAAGGTGATTTCAAGACTGCATACAGGGTAGCCCCAAGGGCCCAGCGGTTTGGCGCCACCTTCAGCCCGGGGTATGATCCTAGAGACCCTGCATGGAGCCTGCTTCTCCCTCTGCCTGTGTCTCTGGCTCTCTCTCTCTCTCTCTCTCTGTGTTGTGTCTCTAATGAATAAAATCTTAAAAAAAAAAGACTGCATATAGTATGACCAAGAAAGCCACACACAATGCCAGCTTACTCAACATTGCTTTGGGCCTCCTTTTGGGTCTACATGAACAATATTTAGCTTAGCTGTGGAAATTAATGCCTAGTCCCAAGAGCCCAGGGACAAAAGTCATGTCAGGAAATTCAGAAGATGGGAGCCTTGGGGGCTCAGTTGGTGAAGCGTCTGTCTTAGGCTCAGGTCATGATCTCAGGGTTCTGGGATTAAGGCCCACAATGGGCTCCCTGCTCAGCAGGGAGTGTGCTTCTCCCTCTGCATGGCTCTTTCTCAAATCAATCTTTTTTTTTTTTTAATGGAAACTCAGAAGGCTACAGGTTTGAAAAGATTTAATATAATTACTGCATAGTCCCCTTTCTTTGGGTTTCATAAGAATTTTTATTTTTAAATTTTTTAATTTTTTTTCATAAGAATTTTTATATGTTTAAGAATGAATATTTGCATCTCAGTGATGTGAAAGGCACAGAATATATAAGTCCCTAAAGGATATGTAGGAGACTTAGGAGGTTAAGAGAACAAATTGTCACAGAATCTGTCCATTTGATCCCATTTTACTGATATTTCATAGAAATTAATCTTGCAGATACTTGAAAAATAATATTCATTTGTAAATGAGAGAAACATTAAAGTATATTGTAAATTTCTAAAGGGTTACTTTAATATTTACTATAAATTATTAAAAACCACTTAAACTTGGCATTTCCTATTCATATCAGTATTCTATAGCTACCTGTGTTCAGTTTATACTTAATCATTTATATTTTCCAAACTGAACAAACAAGTACTGTGTTTCATCATCAGGAAACCATGAACAACAAAATAATTCAATGAGACAAGGTGCAAACAATTCAGGCAGGAGAGAAATACAATTAGTAACAAATATATGAAGAATGCCATGCAGCCCATTATCAAAGAAAATATAAAACTAAAACAGCAGGCTACTTTATGCCTAGTTAACACCACCATTATGCATCATCACTGAGAAATTATTAAAGCAACTCACACAAAAAAATAAAAATAAAAAATAAAAAAATAAAGCAACTCACATACATCTCCAACAGCAACATACACTGATACAACTTCACTGGAAACCTATTTGAAAATGTTTCTCAGACCATGAATTTGTTTATAATGTTTGACCCTAAATTTTAACTTCTAGGGTTTCAGCATACAGAAAGAAAGAAAAGGGAAACTGCCATATGGAGAATAATGTTCATTAGAACATTGGTGAAAACTATAAACAAAGCATTTAACAAAGAGGAAAACTCAATAAAACCGTTACTAAAGGTGATCGTTAACACCATAAAGAAAAAAAAACGGAGTATTTTACTTAACATAATTTTATAAACAAAATACCCAAAATTACATTTACCCTCTGAAAAAACTGTGTTTGCATTCCAAGAAGAACTAAAAGGTTGCATAAAAATAAAATTAGTTTTTGCTTTGTTTTAAAGATTTTTAATTTATTTATTCATAGAGAGAGAGGCAGAGGCAGAGGAAGAGGGAGAGGCAGGCTCCATGCAGGGAGCCTGATGTGGGACTCAATCCCGGGTCTCCAGGATCACACCCTGGGCTGCAGGCGGCGCTAAACCGCTGCACCACTGGGGCTGCCCCAAATTAGTTTTTTAATTGAGGGGAAGTCTAGGAGATACTTTTTATTGTAAAAATGTACTAGTTATTTCTGTTCAATTTTGCTATGAATCTAAAAATGCTCTACAAAGTTTATTAATTTAAAATAATGTAATTATCAAGTTATTTACATATTAAAATATTTTAAAAGCTTAGAATAACTAGTACTTTCATTTTTAGTAACAGCAGAAACAATCCTCCCAAAGATGAGAAACAAGACCAAAAATTCAGAAATAAAAAATTTCTGCTTGAAAATAACAGCAGCCAACAGGAGGGCAAAGGTGGCCAAATCTGGTCAAGACTGGAGGCTCAGAAAGCATGAACTATGCTTCAAAGGTACATTATTTGTAAAAGCCAAAAAGCAGAAACAATTCAAATGCCTATCAAAAGTAGAGGGAAAAATTACAGTATTTTGATACAAATGGGATACCACATAGTAATGAAAATGAATGAACTATAGTTATACAAAGCATGGATGAATCCCAGAACCAACATGCTGAGTGAAAGATGTCAATCACAAAGTACAGAGACGGTGGGATCCCTGGGTGGCGCAGCGGTTTGGCGCCTGCCTTTGACCCGGGGCGCGATCCTGGAGACCCGGGATCGAATCCCACGTCAGGCTTCCTGCATGGAGCCTGCTCCTCCCTCTGCCTGTGTTTCTGCCTCTCTGTCTCTCTCTGTATGACTATCATGAATAAATAAATAAAATCTTTAAAAAAAAAAAAAAAAAAAAAAAAAAAAAAAAAAAAAAAAAAAAAAAACAAAGTACAGAGACGATGTGAAATCTTCACAAAATCTTCAGTGTTCAAAGATGGTGACTAATGTTCTATTTTTTGAGGATTTCTGGGTGGTAGTTACATGAATGTTTGATTTGTGATAAATGATTAGACTGGCTATCTTTATATTGTGCATTCTTCTATTGTGGATTGTAGTCCACAATAAAAAAGATGAAAAAAAATTATGAATATTAAAACAGAAGTCTAAGTGAAAGTGAAACTCCACAGAAGTAAGCTAAACAGAAGCAAGATTTTCCTGAGTGCACTCATCAAGTCATTTATATATTCAAAAGGAAAATAATAATAATAATCATCTTGAGCCCTTAGTTCACAGGGCACACAGGGTAAGAAACAAAAAGCTCACAGACCACAAGAAGCATGCCTTAATACTGATAACAAGTGCATGGAGAGGAAAACAAAATGTCCTCTGAGAATTGGTGAAGACTATAGCCCAGGCCTCATCCAGAACTAAATTCTTCCTATCTCCGTGATCCAAAAACTTGCAGACAACATTCTAAAGTATAAAGCAGTGTTAGACCAACCCTGCCCCTAGGTACATGATGAAAGACAAAGCAAATCCTCCCAAAAGGAATTATTTCTATCAAGACCCCAAGAAATGAGCTCATAGTCAAACCTTACAAATAGCACAGGACACAGTACACCAAGAACGCCAGCAGTAACAATGAGATTCGTAAGAATTTCATGTGTTAGAATGCTCACAATCAGAACACAAAGAAGCTATGTTTGTAATGTTTAGAAAACTAAATAGATTGAAAATACAGGGAAAAAATGACACTAGACAAGTGATCATGACAATTATAAAATAAGGATGCCAGGATGAGAATACAGGAAATGGAACTAAAAACACCATGGATGAGTTTAATGGCAGATTACACTCCACTAAAAAGACAATTAGCGGGAGGACAGCTTTGAAGAAATCATCCAAAGTGTATGGCAGAGACAAAGAGATGGGGTTAAGAGTCATAGAGGATAGGGGAGATGTGTGACAGCAGATGGAAGAAAGCAGGATTATGGAGGAGATACTGGCTACCAGTTTTCCAGAACTGAGGAATATCATTAAGCTACCACCTAGGATAGTCTATCTAACTGTATGGCCTTAGCGAGATATGCTTTAAGCACGAAGTAATTATATTTTTTACTTCACTCAGTAATAATCATCAGTAGGAACAGTGGTACTATTATTAGTATAATTTTATTGTATACATATTGTAGTATAAAAATGTATTAATGTTATTAGAAATTAAGTTTTTAGTGGAAAAACACATAAATGTATAATTTAGAAAGAATGAGGGGGAAAAAAAAACCTTAATGTTAAACTTGAATGGGAAATTATGAACATATGATTTTTAAAACCCGCATTTCCTTGGTCTGTGTGCTTTAAGGGCCAAGAAGTGATAACATGCTAGTAGCAATGATGAGCATGTCTAGCCCTTAGATATCAACCCTCACTCTCAGAAACCTAAGTTTCTTGGAAAAAAGACCACATTCTAGGTTTAGGGGAGAAATGTTCAAGGTAAGCCAGGGCACTTCAGTACTTTACAAAGCAAGGATACGCTCAGACTAATAGGGTCATGTCAAAATGACACAGATGCATCTTAAGAGGCCCCTACTGGTCAAATTCAGGATAATTCAGTACCAAAAACAAGGCTGAAACTGATTGTAAAATACCACTTATTTAAAACCTTTAAGTCCCTAGGAACTCAGAAAAAGAATAAGAAGTAAAGGGGCAAAATCTTAGAGTAGAATGCCAGATCATAATCCAAGTGGTAGATATATGGGTGTTCAATTGTATAGTCTTTCAACCTATGTCAAAAAATACTTGGGGGGGGGGATCAATGACATTAAAAAAAAGTAAGGGAGGGACTGTTCTAGACTAAAAAGCTAAAAGATAAACACAATAGAAAACCACGACTCAATCCTGGTTTAAAAACTGGTTACAATGGCTGTCCTGGACAGAGGATGATAGGGTGGCCACTGGCACCAATAGTGTCTTTGTATGAATCAGAAAAGAGCATTTCCTCTGGCTGCTGACCAGGATAATGGGGCTCCTCTTGTTTGGCCGTGGCCAGGAACAGCTCTCACTTGCACCTCTGGCTGAATGCTACAGTATTGGGCATAATCTTTTGAAGACAGAGGTTTAGGTATACTACCCCTTCTGTTCAACTAACCTAATCTGTATTAATTAACTGAAAATTTTATTAGTTTCAATATTCTGTTCTTTATAAATTACCAACTTTTTCAGCTCTGTAGACTAGAAGGAAAGAATATAAAAGGAAAAGGACTTATTTTGTTCTCCTTGGGACATTGCCATTTTTTGAAAATCACAGTTATCATTCTTATGATAAACACTAAAGAAACACTTCCATACATGTCTCCAAACAGGCAAAGCAGTTGCAGAACATTTTCTGTTACAAATACAGGGAAGAAAATATCTAACAATCTGATCAAAACACAGAATTAACAGAACAATCTGATCAATGCTCAGAATTAACAAAATACCATAACTATGCAGGATTACTTTACTAAAAAGCCCAGAAAAGTCTGTACATGACTAAAATTAGAATTCTTCTAATTTTAGGATTAAAGCAAATATAATTCCAAGTGAAATAAGTCACTCACAAAAGGACAAATACTGTGTTATTCTACTATTATGAAGTCCCTGGAGTAGTTATATTCAGAAAGACAGAAAGTAGAAGTGTTGGTCCCAGGGGCTGAGGGTGGAGAGGGCAAGGAATAAGGAGTTAATGTTTAATGCACACAGTTCCAGTTTGAGAAGATGAAAATGTTCTGGAGACAGTGGCAGTGATTTGTGCAAAAAATGTGGAGATACTCAATCCATTGATCTGTATACTTAAAGATGGTAAAAATGGTAGATTAAAAAAAAATTTTTTTATTGGAGTTCAATTTGCCAACATATAGCATAACACTCAGTGCTCATCCCGCCCAGTGCTCATCCCGCCAAATGCCCCCCTCAGTGCCCATCACCCAGTCACCCCAACCCCCTGCCCACTTCCCCTTTCACTACCCCTTGTTCATTTCCCAGAGTTAGGTGTCTCTCATGTTTTGTCACCCTCACTGATATTTTCACTCATTTTCTCTCCTTTCCCTTTATTCCCTTTCACTAATTTTTATATTCCCCAAATGAATGAGACCATATGTTTGTCCTTTTCCGATTGACTTATTTCACTCAGCATAATACCCTCCAGGTCCATCCACGCCGAAGCAAATGGTGGGTATTTGTCGTTTCTAATGGCTGAGTAATATTCCATTGTAAAAATGGTAGATTTTGACATTAAATGTATTCCACCACAATAAAAACAAAAAAGCATGATGGTTTACTTACACATTCAAATCGTAATAATTCTTCAAATGAATTATCTCCTCGATATACCCATTTGCGACATCTGGAAATCTTGCTTCCTGAAAAGGAATAAAAACATTATTTTTTTCATCCGTTAGAATGATTTCAGATACCAATAAAAACCAGATGGCAAAAAGTAAATGACCAAAGATGAGAAAAGGGCTGTAAAGTAAGTCTGTGCCCAGGCTTATGTGTCTATATACACTGTGGACTCTAGAGAAAGGATCCTAGAGATTATCTGGTCTTCTGGTACTTTACTTATCCATTCTTCACTCTTTCAATTAATGATGAACATCTCTGCCCAGGCAAAAGGAGTCTGAAAAGGAGTAAAGTACTACCTCTTAAGATGCACAAGAGCTAGTGTGCCAGATGAAAACACCCAGGGGAAGAAGGGTTAAGAGGGAAGAAGGGTTAAGAGTCTGTTCAAAGGCAAACAGCAAATGAGCCAGAACCCACAGCCCTGCATCACACTCTACATCAGGGATATCCAACAGAACTTCATACAACGATGGAAATGTTCTATTCTGTGCTTTCCAGTATGGTAGCTCTTCAGCCCCATATGACTATTAGGTACTTTAAATCTGACTAGTACCACTGGAAATGGAATTTTAAATTTAATTGTAAGACATTTAAATTTAAACAGGCACCAGAAACTACCACATTGGACAGTGCAGCTCTAGGTAATCTTATAAACCTGCTTTATGGGTTTGAATTGGGAGTTAACTCAAAACCTTTTTAAAACCAGGGGATTGCTTGTATGACAGCACTAGGGTATCCATGATCTGCAGCTAGAATCCCAGAGTACTTGCTGGGGGGTTAAGGATAGATTAGGAATTCTGATTTAACTTTCCTATTTTCAGAGTCTTTCTTCTTCTGTTCTATGTATCCAGCTACAGATCCCTTAGGAAGATGAAGTGCCTCCCCCCACCCCCCATGGCCATGATTTTGCACTAAAAGAAAACTAAGTACATTTAGTGTCTGTATGTAATTATTCACTTAAATAAAATAAAACTTACTGTTTCTTTCACTAAAAGTGCAACGAGTTCTTGATCTACCTCAGTAGCTTCTTGCCCCCAAAGGTTTTCCAAATTGTGCTCCTGAGATCCTTGTAGTGGAAAGGCTGGCCCTGGCTCTTCATCATCTATTGCTAATTGTTGATCTTCAAGCTCTCCCAGAGGATGGGCAGGCTGAGGAGAAGAGGGGCCTGGAATCCCATCTTGCTGGGGTTCTGGCCTTGGAAAAGCTGGCCTTGGAAAAGCCAGCCCTGGGGGTTCATGCTGATACAACAATGGGCCCAGTTCTGCTTCAGGCTGCCGCTCCTGAGGAACAACTTGATTTGTTATCTCACGGGACTGTTGGTTTAGGGATTGGAAGTAAGGATGGTCTAACCAGCAGTCTTCTTCAATGGCCTGATCATCTAGGATAGCAGTCGATTCTTCAAGATTTGATAAAAGCTCTGTCTCTGAATCTTCAGATGACTGGTTCTGAGTGTCCAAAGGATCGCCTTCTGGTAAAAGCAGGCTACTTTCTTCCAAGATCACGATTTTCTGCTCTGATCTCGGGTTGACAATGTCATTTGCAGCTTGGTTATGACTTGGTCCAGGTTTGGGTTCTCTTTCTGTTTGGCTTGGCTTAATGAATTCAGAAACTCCAGGAGGCCCAAGATCCAGAAATTCACCGTAGTCTTCCTCAGAATCATCCTGTGCCCCAGAATCAAACAATGAGCTGTTACACACTGAAAAATAGCCGTTCTTATCTGATTCAAAGGCTGCTCTAGACTTTTTAGGCCTTTCTTCTCCCAATCTTTTGAGATCTTGCCACTGGGCAGCTGGTTTGATGAGATTGGGTCGTGATGTCTGAGGTTTATTTGTCTAAGAAAAAATGAAATTTTAATAATGATTCAATTTCTTTCCTAGGTGTATGTCTCCTTGTGTACTTATGTTGAGCTCTGGAGACAGGACAGGAAAGAAAGAAAACTCAAAACACTCTACCCCACAAAACCTATTTTTCTCTCAACATTTCTCTTAGCACTGAAATCTGATTTCAACTGTTAAGAATCAAAGTAACCATTCATAGACTGGAACCTGAGTTATAGGTGAATTATAATTTCACCTGAGACCACTAAAAAACAACTGTATAGCAAAGGAAATAATGAAAGAATGACAACACAGCAGAGGGATGAGGAGTGTTCAATAAACATGAAAAGAATCTAAACTTCACTAGTAAATTAGCAAAATGCAAATTACAAAAAGATCCCCCAGCCCCCCAATAAGACTGGTAGAGGTTTTAGTTAGATATTATCAAGCACTGATAAGGATGTGGGAAAACTCAGGCTATCATTCAGGGCTGAATTCAAGAGGGCAATTTGACCTTATTGATTAAATTAAAATGTATATCCTTAGGATATGTCAGTATAACTTTTTCTTATCTATTCTACACTTATGTATCTAAAAGGGACATATACAAAGATATTCACTGCTACATTGCTTATAACATAAAAAGAAAAAAATCGGAGACATTCTAGTTTATGCCCAAGAAAGTAGGTGAATTGCAATGGATGTCCAATTTTAAGATAGCAGAATTATAGATGCCTCTGACTCTTCTCTGAAATCACCCTGATCCTGAGAAAAGAATGAGACACAGAACTGAAAATCTTTGATGAAAACCAGAAGACATCTGCAATCCCAAAACACAGCATATATGAGGAGGAGCTGACAAATGCAGTGAGTAAAGTACCACCTCAAATTTCAAGGAAGGCAGAGAAAGCTTCAGAAAGGCAGAGAGTTTTCCAAAGATGGTGGTGTGCCCTGAGGGCAAAACCAATCCCCTGTTTGGAACAAGAGGAACCACCACTCCACTTGACAGGAGTTTCTGAGGAGTTCAGACTGTATGGGAACAGATACCTCTGTGGGGGGTAGCCTGTTAGTGACACAGATGGAGAGAACTTTGAAATGGGTTTCTCTGGAACCAGCAACCTCTGCCAGGTTATAAGAATAGAAAGCTAAATAAACTTAAGTCCACGTGCACAAACACCCTCTGCCTACACACACACACACCCGTCTGTTGTAAGAGAGAACTCCTGCTAGCCAACAACAGTACCTGAGCCTTTCCCCAACATAACTCCCTACAAAGAGCCGGTCCAGGAAAACTTCAATTGCATTCACAGTTGAGTAAACACCAACTAGAAATTATATAAGATACCCAACTTAAAAAAAAAAAAGAAATGGCAGATGAGTAACACAGAAAATTAGTACTACCCAGGAGGTAAAATAATGACAAAACAGAAACAAGAACACAAAGAAGTAATAAAATAATTAATCTTTAATATAAATGCTTTAAATCATTTCTGAGTAGAAACAAGATAATCATCAAAAGCTGGGAGGTGAAGTGAAGAAGCCAGGGGTCAAAAAATACATTTAAAGCTGATGAATCAATTAATATATGTAAGGACAGCATTTGAAAATATAAAAGTAATACCAGAAGAACTAAAAAGAATAAAACTAAGGATAAAAAGCTTTCCAAAAAGGGGTATCTGGGTGGCTCAGTGGTTAAGCATCTGCCTTTAGCTCAGGGCATGATCCTGGGATCAAGTCCTGAGTCAGCAGGGAGCCTGCTTCTCCCTCTGCCTATGTCTCTGCCTCTGTCTCTCATGAATAAATAAATAAAATCTTTAAAAAATTTAAATAAAAAAAAGTTTAAAAATTATCAGCTAGAACACAGTCCCAAAATAAACAAAAACAAAACCTTCAAAATGCAGGGAACATATAGTGAAAGATTACTATTAAAAAAAAAAGACTTATTTATTTATTTTTGAGAGAGACAGAACATGCACATGTGTGCATGAGCTGGAGAGAGAAGCAGAGGAAACTCAAGCAGAATCCTGGCTGAGTACAGAGCCCAATGAGGGCTCCACCCCACGACCATAAAATCACAACCGGAGCTGAAGTCCAGAGTTGAATGCTTAACCAAGTAAGCTACTTGGTGGCCCTCAAACATTATTTTTAAAAGCAGTAAAAATGTAAAGCAAAATAAATATTATGAAGAACTAAAAACAAATTATAAAAGCCACCATTAATAAATACCTTGCTGATGCAGTCAGGGGAGTGTGTGACTCCTGATCTTGGGGTTAGGAGTTTGAGCCCCACCTTGGATGCAGCAATTAAATAAATAATTTAATATAAACAAGATCGATTCACCTATTAAATTTAAAAGTCCCTTTAAAAAGAACCCCTAAAGCAAGACCCAACTATATAATCAAGTGATTGGCACACAGTGATTCAGAAAGCACATAGATAAGGACACAAAAGTGGACTTCTGTTTCTAGTAAACAACATGCCAAATCATTCATAATAACCCTTCTGCTGTAAAAGCAGAAAACTTGGTCAAAATATCAAAGCAACATCAAACATCTACTTGAAGGATTCTGAGATACAGGAAGCAGGAGGAAGTCCAGCAAAATGTACCCCACATTGGGATAGTTTTCTCCTATAGCTGCATTTGCCAATTCCAGATCCAGCTGAAAATGAGACGACAAACATTTCTGACATCCTTACTGAGGAGCTATGGTCACCAAAGGTGGAATTCAGAACTCACTATGGGAAAGAGTTCTGAGAAATCCCAAGCTCAAGGGTAAACTGGAAATATGCTGGACCTCCCTGGAAATGAATCCTAGAGTTTAGATAGTTTAAATTCCTCTATTTGAAACTGCTAGACCCTCAACCTAGTTTGAGAAACAAATGTTGGACCTCTTTGAAGAAACAGATCATCCAGAACCTCAAATTTTTCATATACGATGATCACCACTCAATAAAAGTAAGTAGGTATATGAGAAGTCAATGCAACATGATAGAAAACCAAACCAAGAGAAGTTAACAGATAAGAGAAACAAACTGACAGAGGCTTCAGAGAGGGAAGCTACCAGACATGGATTCTAAAAAAAAAAAACATACACTGCATGTTTAAGGAAATAAAAGACCAGATTGAGAACTTTAGCAGAGAACTAAAATATATCAGAAAAAAAGAAAGAAAGCAAGAAAGAAACAATCAACCAACCAACCAACCGAAATTTTGTCCGATGGAAAAATTCGGCTAAGACTAGGACAAATGGATGGTATACAGCATTCTAAATGAACAGAGTTGAAGAGAAAATAGTACAATGAATGAGAGGTCAGAAGAAAGCAGCCTGGGGGCGGGGGGTCTGGGTGGCTCAGGAAGTTAAATGTCTTCCTTTGGCTCAGGTCATGATCTTGGGGTCCTGGGATGGAGTCCTGTATCTGGCTCCCTGCTCAGTGGGGTGGCTGCTTCTTTCTCTGCCCCTCCCTACCACTTGTGTGCTTGTCCTCTCTCAAATAAATAAATAAAATCTTAAAAAAAAAAAAAAAAAAAAAGAAGAAAGCAGCCCAAATAAGGCATAGATACAAAATGATTGAAAATTAGGTAAGAAAATGGTAGAGGTAAAGACTACAGTAAAACCAACTACGTGAGTTCTGAATGAGATAAAAAGCAGTATTTTTTTTTTTTTTTTAGATTTTATTTATTTACTCATGAGAGACACAGAGAAAGAGGCAGAGACATAGGCAGAGGGAGAAGAGGCTCCCTGTAGGAGCCTGATGCAGGACTCGATCCCAGGACCCCGGGATCATGACCTGATTCAAAGGCAGACACTCAACCAAAGAGCCACCCAGGCGTCCCAAGAAACAACACTTGAAAACAAAATACAAATAATCAGGAAGGACAGGGGCTTGATTTATTTTGAAAATCTAAGTAGGATGAATTAAACCGACAGAAACCTAAGAACAGCATAGGAAGACTTTAGAAATCAAATATAAGTTCTTAAAAGCACATACTGCCTTCAAAAGGAAAAATAAGACGGGCTTTTCAACACAAAAATGAGAGACAGAAAACACTGGAATACCACATCCTTAGTGGTAAAAGAAAATAACTACCACATAGAATTTTATGTTTGATGAAAAGATCAGATTTACTGTAAAGGAAATCCTAAGGAGTGCTCCTTATGTAGAAGAAAAATAATCTGCAAAATGCAGAAAGGAATGAAGAGCAACAAAAATATTTGGAGGAGGTAAAGTGAATGCTGATCATATAAAACGAAAGATTGTGTAGATTTAAAAAAATGTATACAGAATAAAAATATATTTTAAATAGTATTTAATTTGGGAAATAAATAGAGTTAAAGTGTTCTACACTCTTTACCCAGGAAGAGTTTAAATTTAAAGCACTAATTTATATAATGCTGAAGCCTCTGTGATGTGAGAAAGCCTGAACAAGCTCTTAAACTACATCATATACATTAGACATGACACCAATGACAACTGACAAAAGAACAAACTGAATTTCATCAATGTTTAAAACTTTTTTTTTTTTTAAAGATTTTATTTATTCATGAGAGACACAGAGAGAGAGAGAGACAGAGACACAGGCAGAAGGAGAAGCAGGCTCCATGCAGGGAACTCGATGCGGGACTTGATCCTGGGACTTCAGGATCATGCCCTGGGCCGAAGGCAGGTGCTAAACTGCTGAGCCACCCAGGGATCCAAAAAGTTTAAAACTTCTTTGCTTCTAGGACATCACCAAATAATGAAAAGACAGACAATGAGAGAAAATATCCAAAAATCAGGTATAAGGGTACACTACCCATAATATACAAAGATTCAATAATACAAAGACAATCCTGTTTAAAAATGGGTACATGATTTGCATAGGCATTTTTCCAAAAAAGATATGCAAGTGGCTAATAAGCACATCAAAAGAGGCTAAATATGACTAGCCATTGGGAAATGTAAATCAAAACCATGAGATACCACTTCATATCTACGAGGATGGTTGTAATAAAAAAGATACAACTAACAATTGTTTGAGAGAATATGGAGAAACTGAAACCCTTGTACACTGCTGGTGGGAATGTAGGATAGAGCAGCTGCTATGGAAAACAGTCTGGGAGAGTAGACCAGAGTTATCACAGGATTCCTAGGTATAGAAATGCTATGGTCTGAGTCTGAATGTCTGTGTCTCCCTTCCTGACCCTCATGAATGGGATTAGTGCCTTTGTAGAACAGGTTCCAGAGAGATCCTTAGCCTCTTCCACCAAGTGAGGACACAGTGAGAGGTGTTGGCTATGAACCAGAAAGAGGGCCTTCACCAAAACACAACCACACTGGAGCCTTGATCTTGGACTTACCAACCTCCAGAACTGTGAGCAATAAATTTCTGTTGTTTATAAGTTACCCAGTCAGTGTATTTTGTTATAGTAGCTGGAATAGACTAAGACAATAATGAAGGAAGAAAAAAAAAAAAACATGTCCACACAAAAACTGCTACATGAATGTTCATAGCAGCATTAGCATTAACAGGAAAAAGGGGAAGTATCCCAAATGTCTTTCAATTTTGATGAATAGATAAACAACATGTGGTACATCCATACAATGGAATATTGTTTGGCAATAAAAAGGAATGAAGCACTGATTTATGCTACATCACAGATGAATCTTAAAGACATTAAGCTAAATGAAAGAAGGCTGTCACAAAACCACATATTATATGATCCCATTCATATGAGATGTCCATAAAAGGCACATGTATACGGACAGAAGTAAATCAGTGGTTGCCTAGGGTGGGGTGCAGAGGATGGTGGGGGGGGATTAGCAATCACGGTTAATAGGCACAGGGTTTCCTTTTGGGATAATGAAAATGTCCTAAAATTGATTGTATTAATGGCTGAAAAACTGTAAATACATGAAAAACTATCGAACTGTATCCTTTTTTTAAAGTAGGCTCCATGCTCAGCATGCAGCACAAGCGGGGCTTGAACTCATGACCTTGAGTGAGATCAAGACCTGAGCTGAGGGCAGCCCTGGTGGCGCAGCGGTTTAGCGCCGCCTGCAGCCCGGGGTGTGATCCTGGAGACCCTGGATCAAGTCCCACATCGGGCTCTCTGTATGATGCCTGCTTCTCCCTCTGCCTGTGTCTCTGCCTCTCTCGCGCTCTCTCTGAATAAATAAATCTTTAAAAGAAAGAAAAAAAAAAAAAAAAAAGACCTGAGCTGAGATCAAGAGTTGGGAAGTTTAACCAACTGATCCAGCCAGGTGCCCCTGAACTGTACACTTTAAATGGATGAACTGTATGGTATGTGAATTCTATCCCAAAGAAGTTGTTTTAAAAAGGGAGAGATCCTATGAAGAAGCCCTAGTGAGAGCAATGCCTGCCAGCTTCCAGCTGCTCCAGTCCCCTACGGCCCCAGCTTCAGCACTGTGACGACAGCCACACAAGACATCCTAAGCCAGAACCATCCAGCTGAGCCCTTCTCAAATTCCTGATCCACAGAAACAAATGACTGTAGCTGTTTCAAGCCATTAAGTTTTGAGGTAATATATAATGGCAGTAAGTAACCAGAATAATAATATAAAATAATAATGAGTAACCCAAGAAGTCAGTAAAAGGATAAAATAAATGTTAAAGAAGCATATTAAATATGCTAAAGCAGAAGAAAAGCATTCAAAGCAAAAGCAGAAACTAATAAGAGAACAAATGGAAGCACTAGAACATCAATCTCAAAGCAGTTTCTTTGGTAAAGGAAGGAGAAAAGGGAAGGAAGGAAGGTAATGTTAGTTCATCAAATTAGGGAAAGAGGACAAAAACACAAGTATACAAAACAGATGGAAGAACCACAGAGGACAGAGAGAATCAGGTTATTTAATTTTATTAAATACACTAAAAAAAAAAAACTCTAAAGAAATGATTTTGTAGGAAAATATCAGGAACAAAACTGGTACTAAAAGCGACAGAATGGCAGCCCTGGTGGCCCAGCAGTTTAGCACTGCCTTGAGTCCAGGGCGTGATCGTGGAGACCCGAGATTGAGTCCCACGCCGGGTTCCCTGCATGGAGCCTGCTTCTCCCTCTGCCTGTGTCTCTGCCTCATTTTCTCTGTGTCTCTCGTGAATAAATAAATAAAATCTTAAAAAAAAATAAAAGTGACAGAAGGGGCGCCTGGAGCAGCTTGGTAGGTTAAGCATCCGACTCTTAAGTTTCAGCTCAGTTTATAATCTCAGGGTCGTGTGACTGAGCCCAGCGTTGGGCTCCAATACTTAGCTTGGAGTTGGCTTGAGGGTCTCTCGCTCTGCTTCTCCCATACTCTCTAAAATAAAAAAATAAATCTTTAAAAAAAGAAGTGGCAGAAGGTGGCACCTGGGTGGCTCTCTCAGTTCAATGTCCGACTGTTGATTTTGGCTCAGGTCCTGATATCATCATGATTGTTGAGTTTGAGCCCTACATTGGGCTCCATTTTGGGTGTGCAGCCTACTTTAAAAAAAAAAAAAAAAAAAGTGACAGAAAAATCTAGAAATGTTAATTATCAGAGAGAAACCCAAAATAGTTTCAAAGAACTGGCCTCCAAGATAAACAACAGCCCAAATGCCTGTTGGGTAGTGTAAATCCTACCAAATTTGTAAGGAATAGGTAATGCCAATGTCATTTAAAATAGTATCAAAGCACAGGAGAAAAAAGAAAACTTCTGAATTCTTTTCCTGAAATCTGACTCAATCACATTTATAATAACCCTATCAAAGATAGCATAGGTACACACATATACCTATGGGCCAATATCACTCATGAGATCTATGGAGAAAACTCCAAATAAAATCTTAACAGATGGACTCTAAGGGCTTATTACCATTACATTATAATACTATTATTACCAAGCAGAGTTTATGGAAGGACAGCAAAACAATTTACATTAATGGAACGAAAAAAATTTTATGATAATCTCTACAAATGCTGAAAGGGAATTTGATAGAATTCTATACTTACTAATAAAAACTTAAAGTAGATGGCTACTTCCTTAACATACTTTAAAAAATTGTACCTCAAGCAAAAAGCCACCATCTCATTTAGTGAAGAAACATTGAAATTGTTCCCATTTATGTCAGTGGGTATTTTTCTCATTCCTATTACAATCATTAAAATTTTTGAGAAGGTATTAATTTAACATAATTAGATAAGATAAAGACAAATATAAAAACTGGAAAGGAAGAAACTGCAAGTATCATTATTTGTAGATAGGTCATATACCACCCCAAGACAGGTTCATAGGGTCAACTGAAAGACAACTATAGATAATAAAGATAAGATGAAATTAATATAAAATTAATACTAAGACTAATAGACTCCTAAATTAAAAAAAATAAAAAAAAAAGTTGGGATACCTGGGTGGCTCTAGTGGTTGAGAGTCTGCCTGTGGCCTAGGGTGTGATCCTGAGAGTCCTGGGATCACAGGGATCAAGTCCCACATTAGGTTCCCTGCATGGAGCCTGTTTCGCCCTCTGCATCTGTCTCTGCCTCCTTCTACGTCTCTCATGAATAAATAAATAAAATTCATTAAAAAAAAAAAAAAGTTAAAAGGTACAGGAGAAGAGGAAAGATGCCATTTACAAAAGTGATAGAAAAGATAACCAGGAAGAAAATTAACAAAAAATGTTTAAGATTTAGGGACAACTGGGCGGCTCAGTGTTTAAGTGTCTGCCTTTGGCTCTGGTCATGATCCCAGGGTCCTGGGATCGAATCCCACATCGGCTCCCTGTAGGGAGCCTACTTCTCCCTCTACCTATGTCTCTGCCTCTGTGTCTTTCATGAATAGATCTTTAAAGAAAAAAGTGTTTAAGATTTATAGTAAGAAAAATTCAAAATGCTCTAGCTGAGGGATACAAAGAAAGGTTAGACCAAATGGAATGAGAAAGTTAGAATATATTAAAAATATTATAAATTAATATTATAAAATATTGTTCTGAGTTTAACAGTAAGATTTGTTTTGAATTCATCGATCTGCCTATTGGAGTTAGAAAAGCTGAGGTCAAAATTTATATAAAAATACAAGCACAGGGGTGCCTGGGTGACTCAATGGTTGAGCATCTGCCTTTGGCTCAGGTCATGATTCCAGGGTCCTGGGATTGAGTGCCGCATCTGCTCTCCACAGGGAGTCTGCCTCTCTGTCTCTCATGAATAAATACATAAAATCTTAGAAACAAACAAACAAAAAAAGGTTGCAGTAATTATAAGAGTGCAGAGTAGTGCACGAATAGTCAGAGCAATACTGGAGAAATTGAGAAACAGACCAAACAGAGGGCTTCTAAAGCACGGGGCATGAGGCAGTGTAGAAAGAGGCTGTTCTCAAAGATGCAGGACAACATATACACAGAGCCACAATACAGCAGAAGTGGTGCTCTCAGCTGTCCTACAACAAAGCCCCAACACCCACTGCTACGGGGACAAAGAATCAGATCACTAACTTACAAAAATGCCTCCTCATGGTAAGTTTAAGAAAACTCACTTCTGTCAGGATGACATCATCATCCAGGTCCTCTTCATCGTGTTGCTGAGGAGCTGGGGTGACCAGCATAGGAATCCCTTCCTCATCAGAGGAGTCAGATATGGTGATGGGTCCATCTCTGAGATTGATCCAGTCTAAAAGGAGGCAGAGAACAAGGTTACCAGATGGATATGATCATATTCAGTCTTTTAATTCAATTTTGGGATGAAAAGGGTCAAGCCTAAAGCCAAATTCATGGCTACTAATGTGTTAGCTTATCTATTCAAGCAGCACACCCACCCAAGTATTAATAGCCAGGTTTCTGTGGTAAGCTTTGCCAATAATACATTTTGGGAACCAACAGAAAATCTGACAAGATCATTAACTTTTTCTTATACGATGTTTGAAAAGTCTTTGTGAAATCTTGACTGCCAATTTTTAAAAATGAAAGTATGGTCTCTGACCTCATCTCTATTCCTCCCAGAGAATAAAACATTGTTTTGGAGCACCTGGGTAGTTCGGTCAGTTAAGTGTCTGCCTTTGGCTTGGGTCATGATCCTGGGATCCTGGGTTCGAGCCCCACATGCTCCCTGCTCTGTGGGGAGTCGGCTTCTCCCTGCTCTGTGGGGAGTCGGCTTCTGCCTCTGTCCCTCCCCCTGCTCATGCATGATCGCGCTCTCTCTCACTCTCTCATAAATAAATAAAATCTTAAAAAAACAAAACATTGTTTTATTCAACTATCTGAAGAAACTTTCACTCAAAAATAGTAAAATTTTCATTTAACATTTAAAATCCCAAAGTTTGCTTACCTTAGCCATAGACCTTAAATATAATACACATAGTTCATGGTTTCAAACAGCCATTAACATCTATGACAGTAAACAACAGAACCTTCCTAATTTCCTTTTTTAAATTTTATTATTGGGCAGCCCCGGTGGCTTAAGGGTTTAGCGCCGTCTTCAGTCCAGGGCGTGATCTTGGAGACCCAGGATCAAGTCCCACATCAGGCTCCCTGCATGGAGCCTGCTTCTCCCTCTGCCTGTGTCTCTGCATCTCTCTCTCTCTCTCTGTGTCTCTCATGAATAAATAAATAAAATCTTTAAAAAATAAATAAATAAATTTTATTATTTTTTAAAGATGAGAGAGCACATGAATATTTGAGCAGGGGGAGCAGCAGAGAGAGAGGGAGGAGAAAAGCAGATTCCTTGCTGTGTGTGGAACCCAACATGGTGCTCGATCTCAGGACCCTGAGATCATGACCTAAGCTGAAATGAAGAGTTAGATGCTAAACTGACTGAGCCACCCCGGGGGTCCCATCCTTTTAAGTACAAGTAGAGTTAAGGTAACTAACTACCTGGATACAGTAATTATGTTCAAGGTTTCTAACTCTTTTTATTTGAAAAAATAGAGTATGTCTAATATGAATTACTGGATAACACAAACTTAATTTCTTCCCGCCTGGCCCATGGGAATGTTAAAGGTTAAAACAGGCAATGAGGAGAAAATGCATTAAGAGTCCTAGAGGGCAGCCTGAGTGGCTCAGTGGTTTAGCGCCGCCTTCAGCTCAGGGTGTGATCCTGAAGACTTGGGATCAAGTCACAGGTCGGGCTCCCTGTATGGAGCCTGCTTTTCCCTCTGTCTGTGTCTCTGCCTCTCTCTCTCTGTGTCTCTCATGAATAAATGAATAAAATCTTAAAAAAAAAAAAAAAAGAGTCCTAGAGAAAAGGTTGGGGGGGGGGGGCTGTGACCACAAGAAGAAAAGATGCGTTATCATTACAAATGTTGAAATTTCTCTATTAAAGGTTTATATCTTTCTCAAGGTTAATATCTCATTTATTTTTATGGCATCCAACAATTTGAAAAGCAATCTAAAGTCAAGTATCTCACTTCATCCCAGTAACACAGCTGTGTTGAGCCAGGGACAGCAGTTTGCTGCATCTAAGGTCAGATCGCCTAGGTTCAAGTCTCTGTTCTACCATATGCCAGCCACGTGATACTATTACCTAACTTCATCAAGCATCCAATTCTTCAACATTAAAAAGGGTTAACAGTGATAGTTTGAGGGGAGAAGGCTCAAACCCACAGCCTGCAATGAGGATAGGCAACCAGAAGTAGCTTACTTCATGAGATAGAATTCTAGATTTTCCTGAGTGTTCTCAATCATTGTATGTCTTTGGTCATTTCTAGTTATTAAATGGTTGTTTTTGACAATTTTTTTTTTGAAAATCCAATTGGCTTTACTAAACATTCATGAATTAGGCAGCACCCCATCTAGCAAGCAGAGTGGAGCTCTGGACAATTTTGTCTAATTTTACCACTGGTTTTGGAGAGAGAATTTGCCAATCTCAGTCAGTCATTCCAAAAAACCCACCCTGTGGAGGTCCATTATGAAAAGACGCTGAGGCAGAGGCACTAGATAGCAGGCACAAGGTCAAGAGAGGAAAGGGGTACCAGTTAAACAGCATAATGAACAAGATCCTGGCTGCCTTCTGCTGTTTAGCTCCCAGAATGCTGGCTGAGAGTCTCAGATTCTATACGCAGAAAACTGTAGATTCCAGTCTAGAAGTACCAGCCCAAGAAAAGACCACTTTATCAACAACCTTGGAAGACCCAATGAAAAAGCTGGCTTGAAACCTATCACCTCACAGTGAAGCCTAATGGTTGACAAGATACTCCCCAACACACCATGTATAACACATTACCCTTTAAAAAATTAACGTACAACAAAGCCTATGAACCAAATGTCTAACTCTATGAATTAATCAAAAGGCCCAAACCTGAGTGACCATCACCAAGGTCAGTAAATACAACACTTCCAGCATACTAATAGCCTCCTAACTCCACAGACTAGTTTTGCTTGTTTGAATATACATTCATTTATTTCTGGCTTTCTTGCAAATAGCAGGTCCATGTATCCAATGTTGGGGCATGTGCTGTAGCTATCTGCTGTACATAATCCACTATAAGACCATATAGTGGATAAGTTGTAAATGGATAAGTTATTTATTTTTCTGTCAATGGACATTTGGATTGGTTCCAGTCTTGGCTATTTTGGATAATACTTTTTTTTTTTTTTTTTTTTTTTAAAGAGAGAAAAAGGGGAGGCGGGGGAAGGGCAGAAAGAGAAGGAAAGACTTTTTTTTTTTCTTTTTAAAGATTTTTATTTATTTATTCATGAGACACACAGAGAGAGGCAGAGACACAGGCAGTGGGAGAGGCAGGCTCCCTGTGGGGAGCCCAATGTGGGACTAGATCCTGGGCCCCAAGATCAGGCCTCGAGCCGAAGGCAGATACTTAACCGCTAAGCCACCCAGGCATCCCGAAAGATAGACTCTTAAGCAGGCTCCACACCCAATGCAAAGCTTGACTTGGGGCTTGATCCCACGGCCCTGAGATCATGACCTGAGCCACCTAGGTGCCCCTAATGCTGTCTTAAAACATTCTTACACATGTCTCTTGGTATACTCATTTCAGTTGGGTACATTCTAGGAGTGGAAGTGCTGAATCAGGGAAAGCATATGTTCAATTTTTGTGGATGATGCAAACAATTTTCCAAATTGTGCTAATTTAAACTCCCACTAGTAGTGTGGAGTGGGATGGTTCCTGCTACTTTGTGTCCTTATTGGAACACAGCCATGCACATTCACCTATATATCATCTATAGTTGCCTTCACTGTTACAACTTACAATGGTATAGTCAAGTAATTGCCAACAGAGACCATCAGACTTGAAAGGCAAAAATAGTGACTATCTGGACCTTTAAAAGTTTGCCGAGTCCCAGGGATCCCTGGGTGGCTCAGTGGTTTGGCGCCTGCCTTTGGCCCAGGGCGTGATCCTGGAGCCCCGGGATCGAGTCCCACGTCAGGCTCCTGGCATGGAGCCTGCTTCTCCCTCCCTCTGCCTCTCTCTCTATGTCTATCATAAATAAGTAAATCTTAAAAAAATAAAAATAAAATAAAATAAAATAAAATAAAATAAAAGTTTGCCAAGTCTTCATTTATTCAGTTTTCTTCAAACAAGACATTAGATGCATCTCATAAGCTTCAACAGATTGTATTTTCATTATCATGCAATTCAAATTATTTTCTGATTTCCACTGTGATTTTTTTTTTTTTAAAGATTTTATTTATTTATTCATGAGACACAAAGAGAGAGTGTGCGCGCGAGAGAGTGCAGCAGAGACACAGGTAGAGGGAGAAGCAGGCTCCATGCAGGGAGCCCGACATGGGATTCGATCCCGTGGTCTCCAGGATCATGCCCTGGGCTGAAGGTGGCGCTAATCCACTGAGCCACCTGGGCTGTCCTCTTGAACCATAAGTCGCACTGAAATGTACTCCCATTTTCCACACATACAGGAATTTTCTAATTATATTTCTGTAATTGATTTACAACTTAATTCCAACATGGTTAGAAAATATAATCTATAGGATTTTAATCCTCTCAAACCTGAAACTTGTTTTGTGGCTCAAAATATGGCCAATTTTGTTAAATACATTAGACTCGGTTTTCCGGGATCCCTGGGTGGCGCAGTGGTTTGGCGCCTGCCTTTGGCCCAGGGCGTGATCCTGGGGACCCGGGATCGAATCCCACGTCGGGCTCCCGGTGCATGGAGCCTGCTTCTCCCTCTGCCTGTGTCTCTGCCTCTCTCTCTCTCTCTCTCTGTGACTATCATAAATAAATAAAAATTAAAAAAAAAACTTAAAAAAAAAAAAAAAAAAAAAAAAAAAAAATAGACTCGGTTTTCCATTTATGTCTATTATGTCAAATTTGTTGATCATGTTCTTCCATGTTCTATATTCATACAAATGTTTGTGTATGCTTGCTGTCTGTCAGTGAAAGAAACCTGTTAAAACCTTCCATTATGATTGTGGATTTATCCATTTCTTTTAGTTTTGTTAATTTTTGCTTTGTATATTTTGACATCATGTTACTGAGTGTCTAGAGATTTGAACTGTTTTGTCTTTCCAGTGTACTAACCCCTGTACCATTATAAACTCTTTATCTTTATTAATACTTCTGGCTAGGGGCGCCTGGGAGGCTCAGTGGTTGAGTGTCTGCCTTTGGCTTAGGTCGTGATCCTGGAGTTCTGGGATCAAGTCCCACATCGGGCTCTTTGCAGGGAGTCTGCTTCTCCCTTTGCCTATGTCTCTGCCTCTCTCTCTGTGGCTTTCAAGAATAAAATCTAAAAACAAAACAAAACAAAACTTCTGGTTAAAATGTTCACCTTATCTGATAACATATAGACATACCAGCTCTTTTTTGTGCTATTTGCATAATCTTTTTTCATTCCTGTACTTTTCACCTTTATTTTACCTTCATTTTTAAGCCTATTTTCACTGGGTATAAAATTCTTACAATTAAATACTACTCTTCAATTAAAAAGGATTTAATTACTGATACATGCAATGTGGATGAATCTCAAAACATTATAGTGGGCAGAAATGTTCAGGTATAAGGAATATATACTGTATGGTTCAATTTATATGAAACTGTAAAGTGACAAAAAGTAGGTCAGTGGTTTCCTTGGTCCAGGAGTAGGGTGAGGACTGATCGCAGATGGGGCATAAAGGAACATTTCTGGGATGACAGAAATGATGTTCCCTATCATGAGTAAAGGGGGTGGTTGTATGGCTATATTCATTTTTCAAAGCTCACTGAACTATATGCTTAAAATGTGTGCATTTAAATAAATTATACCTCAATAAAGAGGATTTAAAAATAAAAAACCTACAGGGGCTGGCATAATAAGAATTATTAATACAGCACATAAAGACAAAACAACTCTGCATGCCTGAAAAAAATCCTCATGCTGGGTGCTAAATACACAAAACTCATCTAACAGAAAAATATACCTTCAAAGTGAATAATCTCCCCCAAAGAATTAGTTGTTTGGACACTCTGTTCAGGTAGATTTAAAATCCAGTTAAAAAAGAGCTACAACATTAATTTGATATACATGTTCAAAAAAATTGGAAATGATCACATACAAATTATGGCTAAGATTTAAAAATTTGTGCATCCAAAAAAATTATGGTTCTCTCACTACCAAGTTAGAATAAACTATTAATAAAATCCTAAAAGAATTAGTACTTCTTTTGCACTCATAATTTACATAGTTTAACCATTTTATTTTTCTCAATTTATCTGCCTAATAAAATCTGCTCAACTTTAAATGCTCTCTGAAAGCCAAGTGTATATAATTTACCCTCTCCTGAGAAAAAAAAATCATCCTCGTAAGCACAAAATATTATCAATGGGAAAAGACAAAAAAAAAAAAGTGTAAAATTTCTTCCATGGAATTTTTTTTTTAAAGATTTTATTGGAGAGAGAGGGAGAGAAAGAGAGAGAGAGAATGCGTGCACAGGTAAGGAGAGGAGGGAAGGGGAGGGGATGTGGGGGTGGGTGGGGAGAAGCCAACCACTTGCTGAGCAGGGAGCCCAATGTGGGACTCAATCCCAGGATCATGATCTGAGCCTAAGGCAGACACTTAATTAAATGACTGAGCCACCCAGGTGCCCCCTTCCATGGAATTTATACTTGGAAAAATACTTTTCCTACTCAGCAGCATCCATTTTTTCCTTTCAGCCTAGGTGTAAATGTGAATTAGGATTTGACTGGAAACTCCATATGCATTTAGGAATGTTACAGAAATGCAAGCTCCCTTCCCTTTATGAATCAATGAACTTCCCCAAATTTTAAGCACTGTAAAATCAAAGAATACATGTTCTAAAATTCCCTATAAGGCAACCAGAATCTTCTGGCAAAAAATAAATCAAGCATCATACTAGGGGGCAAAAATGCTATAGTAGCACTTTCAGATCATACAGACCTGAAGGAGCACTTCTTTGAAGATCTTATTCCTTCAAAAACAGAACTGCCAGTTTCCATACTCCCACCCCTTAAGAGCCAATGACTACACATTCACAGCTCATTTTGGCTTGTTCATTAATAGCTTATTAACTTTTTAAAAGATTTTATTTATTTATTCATTAGAGACACAGAGACAGAGAGAGGCAGAGAGACAGGCAGAGGGAGAAGCAGGCTCCATGCAAGGAGCCTGATGTGGGACTTGATCCCGGGACTCCAGGATCACACCCTGGGCTGAAGGCAGGCGCTAGACCACTAAGCCACCCAGGGATCCCAGCTTATTAATTTTTAATTTAATTTTTAAACTTCATTCATACCAGTATATATCACCATTTGACACAAAATTCTAGTCTCATGAGTCCAATACACCAGATGTTCTAAGGTCCAAAAAATGAAGTATCTCTAGGTTCCTCATAGTGCAAAACAGATTCATTTCAAAGGAACTATGACTGTACCATAACGAGAAAAAGCAATGATGAAAGGGAAAAAGAACACTTACCTCGTCCCCTGTGGCAGTGAAAGTTGTTCAAATGAATGACCTCTTCATTATTGTTTCCCTCTGCCATTTTCAAATGCAGACATACACGTATGTGTTTACTAATATTTAAACATGGTAAGTATCTGTTCGAAAGGATCTGAAAAAGAAAAAAAAAACCTTAAGAATGCGGACTGTCAAAACTCTTCCCATGTATTTGGTGAAGGGCATTCTAAGTGATGAAAACATCACTTAAGGAAAAAATAAAAGAACGTGTAACTAAAAGCTAACAGAGGGAGGAAAAAGAATAAAAAAATAAATAACTATTCCAAAAGAACATACAGAAGAGAAATAAAAGATCAAAGAACAGATGGAATGTATAAAGAATAAAAAATATTACTTAAAAAAATCAATTACAGGAACCTATGGAATGGGAGAAAATATTTGCAGTTCTTAATATCTAGTAAGGGGTTAAAACCCAAAATATACAAAGAACTCCTACAACTAAATAGCCAAAAAGCAAATAATCCAATTTTAAAACAGTGATCTAAACAGACATTTTTCGGGATCCCTGGGTGGCGCAGTGGTTTGGCGCCTGCCTTTGGCCCAGGGCGCGGTCCTGGAGACCCGGGATCAAATCCCACATTGGCCTCCCAGTGCATGGAGCCTGCTTCTCCCTCTGCCTGTGTCTCTGCCTCTCTCTCTCTCTCTCTCTCTCTCTCTGTGACTATCATAAATAAATAAAAAAAAAAATTAAAAAAATAAATAAATAAAAAATAAACATTTTTCCAATAAAATATTCAAATAACCAACAGGTACATGAAAAGGTACTCAATATCAATCACCAGGGAAATGCCAATCAAAACCAAGAGCTATAGCCTCTCACTTATTAGAATGACTATTACCAAAAGAACAGAGATAACAAATGCTGGTGAGGACACACAGAAAAGGCAGCCCTTGTACTCTACTGGAGAGAATGTAAATTGGTACAGCCACTATGGAAGCTAGTATGGGGGTGTCTCAAAAAATTAAAAATAAGACTACCATATGATCCAGCAATTTCATTTCTGGGTATATATCTGGAAAAAAAGAAATCACTAATGTTGTCAAGATGTCTGCATCTCCATGTTCACTGCAGCATTATTTACAATAGCCAAGACGCATACACAGCCTAAGTGTTCACTCAGTTAATGCGTGGTTCAGTTAAGTGTCTACTCTTGGCTTCTGCTCAGGTTATGTTCTCAGGGTCCTGAGACTGAGCCCCATGTTGGGCTCTGCACTGAGCTTGTCCTTCCCCCTCTGCTCCCTCTCTCATAAATTTAAAAAAAAAAAAAAAAAAAAGGAGAAGAAAAGAAAAAGATGCTAGAAAGTGACTACTATTCAGCTGTAAAAAAGAGGAAAATCCTGCCATATGTAACATGGATGAACTCTGAAGGCATTATACACACTAAGTGAAATGAGGCAGAGAAAGACAAATAGGATCTCACATATTGGAACCCAATAAAACATCCCAAACGTCCCCAAACACCCAAACTCATAAAAAGTGAGATCACATGTGGTTACCTAGATAGGAGAATTGGATGAAGGAGGTCAAAAGGTACAAACTTCCAGTTACAAAATAAATAGGTAATGGGGCCATAAGGTAACATGAGGGCTATAGTTAACACTGTTGTAGGGCACATTTGAAAGCTGCTATGAAAGTAAATCCCGAAAGATCTCATCAAAAGGAAAAAAAACATTTTTCTCTTTTTCTTGGGAGGGAGGGGCTGTCCATATGAGATGATGGACATTAAAACTTACTGAGGTGATCACTTTCCAATTTATTTAAGTCAATATCTCATATAACTTAAATAACACTGGAAAATATATTTATGTAACAGACAACATAAGCACTGTTAAGTATAAGAAAAAGCTTTAAAAGGATGGAAAGCAATATCCTGAACATCAAAAACTGTTAAGTTCTTAATTTTTTTAAAAGATTTTATTTATTTATTCATGAGAGAGAGAGAGAGAGAGGCAGAGACACAGGCAGAGGGAGAAGCAGGCTCCATGCAGGGAGCCCAACATGGGACTCGATCCCAAGACTCCAGGATCACACCCTGGGCCAAAGGCAGGCGCTTAAACTGCTGAGCCACCCGGGCTGCCCTGTTAAGTTCTTAATTTAAGATACTTTATTTTTCAGTCATATAATGTCCATCTGATTTTTAAAATAAATTCCAATTCTATGTTGAAGCTCTCCTCTCAACTATTTAATCTTTTCCCTTTTCCCATGAAAACCTCTATGAGACTAATAAAATTGACATAAGTGTTAGAGATGAGTAGGGAGATTTCATCCAGTTCAGAGGGTCAACTCACAGAAGATACAATACTAAATGTATAAGAATTTGATAACATATAGCTTCAAAATACGTATAACTGAAGTCGACAGACCTAAGGAAGTAAGACAAATCCACACTTAGAGCTGCACAGAAGACTTGAATAGCACTATCAAACTTGGCCTCATTGACATTTACAGACCACTCCACCCAACAACTGCAGAACACATACTCTTTCCAAGTATATAGGGAACATTATAAAATGGATTATATCCTGAGTCATAAGGCTAGTCTCAACAAACTTCACAGGCTCAAAATCATACAGTATATTGGTACCTGACAACAGTCAGTAAAAGAAGGGTAACTAGTAAATTTCTAAATGCTGGAAATTAAGCAAACTCAACTCATGGGTTAAAGGAGAAATTACCATGAAAATTAGAAACTACTGTATTTCGACTGGATGAACTAAATGATAATGAAAACAAAATACACCAAAATTCATAGGCTAGAGCTAAAGCAGTGTTTAGAGGGCAATTTCTACATCCAAATACTATTTTAAAAAAGAAAAAAGACCAAGAAATCAATGATCAAAGCCCTGATCTTAAGACGCTAGAAAAAGTGTAATCAAACCAGAAAAATAGAAGGCAATTGTTAACAGCAGAAATCAACAGATAAAAACATACAGAGAAAAATCCAAACAAAAAGTTGTTTCTCTAAAAAGATAAACTTCTATTATAATTGATCAAGGAAAAGTGGGAGAAAATACAAATAACTATTATCAGGAATGTAAAAGAAAATACCACTACAGATTCTACAATATTAAAGGAATAGGGATCCCTGGGTGGCGCAGCGGTTTGGCGCCTGCCTTTGGCCCAGGGCATGATCCTGGAGACCCAGGATCGAATCCCACATCAGGCTACCGGTGCATGGAGCCTGCTTCTCCCTCTGCCTATGTCTCTGCCTGTCTCTCTCTCTCTCTCTGACTATCATAAATAAAAATTAAAAAAAAAAATATTAAAGGAATATTATGAATATTTTTATACCAATTAATCTAAATTTTTTTATTAAAGATTTTATTTATTTACTCATGATGGAGAGAGAGAGAGAGAGAGACACACACACAGGCAGAGGGAGAAGCAGGCTCCGTGCAGGGAGCCCGATGTGGGACTCTATCCCGGGTCTCCAGAATCAGGCCCTGGGCTGAAAGTGGCATTAAACCGCTGAGCCACTGGGGCTGCCCTGAAATTTTGAATGGACAAATTCCTTGAGATACAACTTACCAAAGAAAACTTATTTATAAATTATTTATTTACTTAAGTAATCTCTACACCTACCATGGGGCTCAAACTCACCACCCCAAGATCAAAAGTCACATGCTTTGTGGACTGAGCCAGCTAGGTGTCCCTGAACAAAGAAAATTTTAGGTCTGAACAGAGCTCTACTAAATAAGGAAACTATAGCAGTAATTAATAACTTTCCCACAAAGAATACTAAGTGGAATGAACAACAAAGTCTTTGGATACAAGGCCAATATATAAAAATGAACACTGTACTAGTAAGAAACAATTAGTATTTTCAAAGGATACTCCTTAGAGTAGCATCAAAAACTATCAAACACCAAGGAATAAATGCAACGAAAGATGCGCCAGATCTTTATACAGAAAACTATAAAATATCACTGAGAGAAACCAAAGAACACTAAGTGAGAGACATACCACATTCATGGGTTGGAAAGTTCAATTTTGTAAAGAGGTCAATTCCCCCTTAATTGATCTACAGATTTAATAGAGCCTTAATCAGATTTTATTTTTTAAAAGGTTTTATTTATTTATTCATGAGAGACACGGGGGGTGGGGGGCAGGGCAGAGACACAGGCAGAGGGAGAAGCAGGCTCCATGCAGGGAGCCCGATGTGGGACTGGATCCCGGGACTCCAGGATCACACCCTGAGCCGAAGGCAGGCGCTCAACCGCTGAGCCACCCAGGTGTCCCCTTAGATTTTTAAAAGTGGGTGTATACTACATGATTCTAAAATCTACAGGAAAATCCAAGGCATTCATAAAGAAAAACGAAAGGTGCAAGATTTACACTATCAGACAGCAAGTCTTATTAATACAAAACTACAGGAATTAAGACCATGTGGTATTGGCAAAAGAAGAGAAAAACAGACCTCTGGAACAGAATCCAGAAACAGATTCATTCATATGTGGATGTTTGACTTATGACAAAAGTAGCACTGCAGAGCAGTGGAAAACATGTTTTTACTGTATGATGCTGTACTAGAAAGCTATGGGGGGGGGGGAGGTGGAGAATGAGGAACTAGGTCTCTTCCTCATGCCTTAGACAAAAATGACTTTAGGTGAACTCTTGATTTAAATGAACAGGTAAAAAAGTTTCAAGAAAATATCATAAAAAAAATACTTTCACAAACTTGGGGTTGAGAAGATAGCTTAAACAGGATATATAAAGTACTATCCATATAAGATTGAAACATTGTACATTAAAAACATAAACTTCTATTCACAAAAAAAATTATTAAGAATGAAAAAGGCAAGCCACTGGGAGAAGATATTTGCAATACATAAAACAAAGGGCTCCTATCCAACAAATATAAAGAACACTTAGATGGTAACTGAAAAACACACAAACCAGACAACTTAAAGGAAAAATGGGCTAAAAGATTTGAACTCCCAATGGTGAGTTTACTGAGGAAACCCAAAAGGCCAATAAACAAATGAAAAAGTGCCCAACGTTGTGAGACATCAGAACATAAACTGAAACCATAAGGGAATTCTGGGAAGATGGTAGCACCACAGTTTTTGAACCTACCCAAATTCTCATCTAAAACCAAAAAATTCCAATTTAGGAAAAAACTAAGAAAGAATCACTACAAACTCCCAAATATGAGCACATGAGAACAAATCACCAAGAGCCACAAGATCTCTGAAGTACCATTTGTGCCTCAGATATCAGAGGAAATCATTTGGACCTGAGAAGAGGACAACCCCCAACCAACCAACAGGTATTCACTGAAAAGCACATAGGCAAAACAAAACAAAACAAAACAACATATAGGCCAATCTGAGAAAGCTGTGAACAACAGGAAGGAGTCTGAGAAGTTCAAAAAGTGAGTGCAGGGAATGCCACCAAGAAAGAGTGAAGCAGTCTAGGACCCATAAAGTTTCAAGCCTGATCTAGCAGGGCTCCTTTGCAGGATGTGGCCCTACAAATGAGACAAAAAGCCGGGAAGAATGAAATGGAGTCAAGACAGAGACAGTAAAGAGAAAGGAAAGAGAGGGCAGGTCTAATAATAGAGGACAAAGCTAGGAAGTCTCTAAAAGCAAGCTGTCATATTTTGAACACTGTATGAAAAGGGAGTTCTATGAAGAAAAGCTATCCTAAACTACCCTCTTTCTAAAAGTCCGAGAAAACCAATTTCATTAAAAATGAGCAGATTCTGGCTTATAAAATTTCTGCTGAAAAATAAAAATGAGCAAAGAACTGACGTCAAAACTCCTATAAAGAAAAAGCAGCAGCAAAACATCCTTATAAACAATGAAAACATGCCAGAAAGATGTAACAACCTAAAGGACACTAAGAAAATAATAGATAAAACAACAATATAAATCAGAACTAGAAAACTCAGAAATGGAATAACCGATCTCAGGAAAGAAACAAATTTTAAACAGTTTCAGGAAAGAAGAATAAATTAGAAGGAACACAAGCATGAATAAACACACAACACATGCTGTTTGGTGAAAGAAAAATTTTAAATAGAAAAAGAGATAAAGGAACAAATATTCAGGACAAAGGCTGTCCACCATCAAAAACAGCAGCTCTCCAATAAATTGAAAGGGAATACTAAAAATTGTAATGGAAAAAAATTTTCCTAAAGTATAAATGTACAGACATTTCAAAAGAATGTAGTAAATACCTAAAAAACAAACAAAACAAAACACACACCACACACAAACCCACCCAAAATGACAACTACCAAGACGTACTTAAAAAAATCCTTTTATGGCTTGGGCGTGAGTCATTGAAAAGACAGAAAATTATTAACAGACTTTGACAGTGATGCTTTCTGCCATTAGAAAATGGAATACTTTTTTTAAAAAATGTGAGCCAGACATTTTGTCCAGCAAAAGTAATTTCAAAGAAAAGGTTCACAAATTTACCAACATATAAGAACTTATGTAATATTATTTTTACAGGACCTCCCTGAGGAATTTGACAGAAAAATAAACTTTAGGCAACCAAAATGACTAAAGCACCAACACAAAGACTAGCAGTAAACATTAAATATGTAATTACTTGCATATTACATAAAGCATAACATATGCTATTAGCATAAAGATTAAACAGGAACTAAAATTAAGCGACATAGTACAATTATAAAAATTATGGGGAGGGGAAGCATATGCAAAACTTTATTTTTTTTTAAAAGATTTATTTATTTATTTATGATAGACAGAGAGAGAGAGAGAGAGAGAGAGGCAGAGACACAGGAGGAGGGAGAAGCAGCCTTCATGCCGGGAGCCTGACGCGGGACTTGATCCCAGGACTCCAGGACCGCACCCTGGGCCAAAGGCAGGCGTCAAACCGCTGAGCCACCCAGGGATCCCCCATATGCAAAACTTTAAAGTCATGTAATAATAGCTATGACATTAAGACTTTCACTCTAATACTTTTGTGTATAAAAAAGTTAAAAAGATCAGCAGTTATGGAATATTCTATTAACCCCTGTGCCCTTGAGAATCAAGAATCTCAGTATAAAAAAATTTTTTAAGTAAAATCCCAACAGTCCTAAAATTGAATTATAAATATTTGTGTGAACTCATAAAATATTTTAATTCTGTACAGCCCCCCCCCCCCCCACCAAAGAAAGGACTGAAGACAACAAATTACTTGTAGCAATGAACATCTGTAGTGCCCAAATTACGGTCTTGAAATACTATTTCCCACCAAAAGAAATTAGGGCTTTTTTGTAGAAATTACTAATTCTAATTTTGGAGCAGGAATCTTAACAAAGTGAGCCTACAACACCTTGTATCAAATATCAAGGAAGCTATCAAAAACTATTTCTCAAAGACTGGGACCTGTAAGAATAACAACAACAAAAAAATCCTGAAGAGGCTACCCAGACTGGCCCATCATGGGTCATTTTGAGCTCCAATAAAAATAAGATGGCATGAATCTCTTAAGAAAACATATAAATGAAAATGTTCAAAATTATTTTTAAGGTGGTCATTTTCAAAGTATGATATCAAAAGTAATACAATATCTTTAAAACTGGTAAAAAAACTGTAGCTCAGTCAGTTAAGCATCCCACTCAATTTCAGCTGGTCTCAGGGCTGTAAAATCAAGCCCCACCTTGGGCTCTGCACTGGGCGTGAAGCCTGCTTAATATTCTCTCCCCCTCTCCCTCTCTAAAAATAAATACATAAAACACATAAGATAAAGGCAAAGTATTAGGTACTTTCTTGCTTTTCCTATATGAACTGTGTATCACTGGATAACCAAATAGACAAGATAATGGTTTCTTATGAAAGTATTCCAGTATTAATTTTAAAAATTCAAATATCATTTTGCAATCTTCAATGAATTACTGGATCTAGACCTTAAATATCACCAGCTGCTATCACAGAGACAACACCTAAGTGCCTTCTGAGGAAAGAACACTATCTACAGTTTTGTGAAAGAGATGGAACCGAGTTTGGACAAGCATCTGGACCCAGACACATTTTTAGAATAGAGGCTAGAAGAAAACTGAAACTTTGAATTGGACCATAAATATGCAATCCAGACCATGTATTCTCAATGAGAGTGCTTTTACAAAGGTGTGAAAAGATCTTAAGATATGACAGTGATTTGTGACCCTCCAAAATTCAGTCCCACCCAGCAAAATCTTACTCCTTAGTACTTAGTGAGGGAGTACCAGGAAAAAAAGGCTCTATAGGGGAATCATAAGTTTTTAAAAATCTAATGCACATCTAGTTAGGCTCTGGGAAACTACAGGTCAACTGATTCAGGTTCAACAGATAAATTACAAGGAAAAAAGAAAAGGAATGAAAATCCTAGGAATCTTAGATTTAAAAAATACATAAAAAATTTAAAACAGGATTATAGTACCTAGGGATGTACTCTTGAGTGATAAAACCATAAAGAAATACGAGAAAATGATTATGAAAGTTAGACTAATAGCTAATTTTAGGGGGAAGGAATGAGTTATGATCAGGACAGGATACACAGACGGGGTCTGGGGATGATCTATGTTTTAAACTGGGCGGTGGATACTAGCATCTTATAATAACTTATTAAACCATACATATGTTTTATGTAGTTTTACATATTGGCGTTTTCTTTTTTTTTTTTAAGGGTAAGAAAACCCTCATGATGTATTATATACTCAAAGAATTCTTAAAAGTCTGAAAAATTAATGACCAAGTGCCATTGAGGACTTGGAGCAATGGGGAATTTCATATACCACTGGTGGGATAATAAATTGGTACAACCATACAAAAATAAATAAATAAATAAATAAATAAATAAATAAGCAAGCAAGCAAGCCTGATACTTTATCAGAAGTAAAACTTTTATCAGAAGATAAAATGCTCTGTAAAATTGTATGCTTAAGTGTACCAGATCTATGCGTAAGTTCACAGCAACATTTTTCTAAAAGTCAAAAACTAAAAAGGCCTCACATCAATGAAGCAATGAACACCCAGTAGTTCGTTCACACAATTAAAAACTATATAACAAAAATGAAGTCACACACAACATGGATAGACTCAGACACATAATAGTTGAGTGAAGGAATCCAGACATAAGAAAATATACCTCAAATGACTTCATTTAGATGAAGTATAGGCACAGGCCTAAACTCTTTGGGGTCACACACAACAATGGATGGACTCAGACACATAATAGTTGAGTGAAGGAATCCAGACATAAGAAAATATACCTTGAATGACTTCATTTAGATGAAGTATAGGCACAGGCCTAAACTGTTTGGGGTCAAACTTCTTTGTGTGTACTCTACTTCATAATGTTAAAGTTGGGGGGAGGGGAACCATTATAAGAGAAAAAATGTGGTTCCCTCTGGGAAACAGTAGTACTTTGACATTTGAATCATTTTCTTGCTTTACTTTGATGAAAATGAGAAAAATGAAAATAATTAAGAACCAATGTCTCTGGTTCTAAGAAAATCTCAACTTACTTAGACTTCATGGGAAAAACCATATGCTTTAGAAAAAGTAGACTCCAGGCCCTGGCTTCTCATGTCTACCAAGAGTTAACAGTCAAGTAACATCGGTATTTTTCCAACTTAGAGAATACTAAGTTGTGTATCCAGATTTACTTAAAAATTTTACATAACTTTCTGGTATCTTTAAGTGGACAAAAGTCTATTTTTAAAAATTACAAATCTCACTTGAAAGAACAATGACATCTATAAATAGCATGGTAGAAAAAAGAGCTCTAATGTCAAATTTGAACTGTATCTATTCAAAACTTTACTTTTCAAATACAATTTTTAAAAAGTATTTTGAACACAATTAAACTAACTAGTTTTTTTTTTTTTAACAACAATGTTCTTTCAATTTTATACTAGAAATCAAAGAGAAATGTGATTCATTCTATATATACTTAATTTAGTTAGGAATATCAAGCTTGTAGTTAAAATAGATTACTAGTGGTACTTTAGAAGCAAGATTCCTCATGAATGAGTGGTACATACAATGGCCCCAAGCTGAGAAAAGGAGCCTGATGAGGGAATATCTACTCCTGACTAGCTTCTCTGCAAAGGTCTTTCAAGTTCCTCACATTTAGTTCTCTCATCTGGGCTTCAGATCAAACTACATAAGCATGAATCCTGGTTTCACCATTTAGTGAATCAATGACTACATAAATTGCTTAATCTCTTAGACTCAGTTAATTTGTAAAATGAGTATAGTTGTTCTAAAATTAATTGAATTAAATATATATATTTACCTTAGTGCCTAGTACCAAGTGTCACATTATGACTTTTACTCTTCCCTAAGAAATGGAAAGAGCTATTCTTACCTTGTAAGGCTGTGTAGGAAATATGAAGCCACTTTGTAAATGGTAAATGCCACCAGAACAGGAGCTTGTTACCACAAGTACACAGTGGATGTACAGTGTTTATTAGCAAGTTGACAACACAGAAAATGTGGGGGGGATGGCTTTATTTTCATCTTCCAGGTTACTTTTGCTAGTTTTATTATAACTATTCACTATTACTTCCTTCTATGAGAAATTGCGATTTTTCCTCTGGAAGTAGCTTCTTCATCAGGCAGCTGAAGAAAATAGCTAAACAAATGTCGAATCCAGAAATGGGAAATGCTACCTAACAAAATAGTTTAGGTCTTGCCTCTTTCTTTTATTGTAAAAATTATCATATGTACATCTGCAACCATACTCTACAGTCAGTGTATCAGATAATGCTTCCAAATTAGAAACAAAAGTTAGCGTGCTTTTCATCACTTCATTTCCCCTTGGAAAATCTTATGTAGTAAGATTTTCTCATTGTAAAAAGAAAACGAGATGACAATTCCATATTCTCTCCCACCTCCTACAACTGTCCTCATTATCTTTTTTCTTCCTTCGAAGATATATCAACACATGAAAGTTCACATTTAAATTGTGTTCTCCATAGACCCTTGACTAGATCTTTCTTATTCATAGCTGTATTTTCTGTGTCCCACACAGTTGCTGAATGAATGAGTGGCTCCAAAAACACATCTTCCTCTGTCAGAGACTGAAGCTGTTCATCAGAGCCATATATAGCAAGACTCAGGTAACATGGCTTAAGTGACAAGAGTTTATCAGGATTTTCTTCAGTTATAAGTCATTTTCTTCTCATCCTTCTATTCGTGTTACATCTCCATTTTTCCTTCCACATGTTCTTAATATAACACTGCATTGTCCTGGAGTTTTGTAGTGTTCCTGCTTTCCAGAGTAAACTCCAAAAATATGTCTGTCACTTCTGCAGCACTGATTTTAGTATAATAATACAAGATGTTTCCAATTTAATGAATTAATCTCTTTCAGTATTTCAGGGAAAGGTAGGCAAAGCAGAGCCAGGCACAGGCTGCCCACGTCATACCACTCCACAATACCTCTTCCCAGCATGGTTTTTTAAGTGATTATAAGTGAGTATTGCTCTTCATTTAAATTCTACCTTCTCATTTTAACCATTATTTGATTATTCATGCATTGTAAGCCTATACTAACATTTAATCAACATTAAATCAACACAACAAAAAGTTAATAATGGTTATTTCTAAGTAATAACCTTAATATATATATTTTTCCTTTCTTATATTTTCTGACTTTTCCATATTAAAGGGGAATTATTATTATTTTTTAAAGTAGACTCCATGCCCAGTGTGGAGCCCAACATAGAGCTTGAACTCAGGACCCTGACTGAGGCTAAGACAGAAGTGAGATCAGAGTCAGACCCTTAACTAAGCCACTCAAGCGCCTCTACATTACTATTTAAAATTAAAATACACTAAAGAGTTCAGCAAATATTCATTGTGGTCTTGCCACATGGGATAAAACAGTTGTGGGGCACCTGGGTGGCTCAGTCGGTGGAGCATCCGACTTTGGTTCAGGTTATGATCTCAGTAGGGATACTGGGATCAAGCCCTCCATCAGGCTCTGTGCTCAGTGAGGAGTCGGCTGGTCCCTCTGTCCACCCTCCCTCCGCTCATGTTCTTTCTCTCAAATAAATATTTAAAAAAAATTGTTATGCATCGTTGGGAACACCTACAAAGAAAATCCAACATGGATCTTGCCTCAAAAACCTTGGGAGTACAACCAGCAAATACAAAGTAAGTACACCACAAAATATAAAGAATTAGTGCAATAAAGACACTATTCCAGTTAGACGATGGCAGGAAGTCAGAGAAGCTTAGCCCATATTTAAGCTAAACTGAATACTGTGCTAATTACAAGCTTTGCCTTTAAGCAGCTTCCACCCAGGACTCCTGGAGCCCAGAATCACCTTTAAGAAGTTTGACTACTGATGGAGAGATTATATGGAAAGCCCTGACACTACCTGGAGAAAGAAAATGTAGCTGAGCCCAGCTTTCCACCAGTCCCTGACAATGCATGGGAATGAAAAAGCATTTTGGAAGTGGAAGCTTTAGCCCTACTACCTATGCTAGCAACACGTGGATCAGGAAAAAACAGCCCAGATTAGTCCTTCCCAATATCCTAACACAAAATTGTCGACAAAATTGTCATATTAAGTTACTATGTTTGGGAGTGACTTGCTTTTATGCATCCATAGATAACAGAAACACAATTCAAATTTTATTTTCTAACCAGTAAGAAGCAATATAAAGATTTGTACTTTAGGAAAATCAAACTAACTGCAATGTGTAAGACTGAAAAAGACATCTGGTAGCAAGAAACCCAGGAAACAAGAGGCAGCGTAGTATGAACTAGAGAGAACCAGCAAGCAGAGAGAGAGGAAAATGATACAAGATACCAACTAAAGTTAGATTCAACAGAATTTTTGTAGGTAAAGAGCCATGAGGCAAGAAGGAGTCGAAGTTGACCAACATGTTAAGGATACCTAGATGTTGGGTGACTGGAGGATAGCAATACTATTAAGAAAGAACAAAGCAGGTGATGAGTTCAGAGTAAGAAAACGTAATGTGTGTATATTTTAATATGCAGACAAAATGAAAGGTAAAATAGCATCCATAATTACAGATATAATTATGTGGGCAATTAGTCTGGAGTGTTATCAGAGTTTACAAGAATCCTAAAAATCCTCTTATCAGTGTCTTTTTACAATGGGAAAGTTTTTTTTTTTTAAAGATTGTGTTTATTTATTCGAGAGAAAGAGAGAAAGAGAGAGAGAGAGAGAGAGAGAGGAGAGAGAGAGAGATAGGCACAGGTCTCCAGGATCACACCCTGGGCTGAAGGCGGCACTAAACTGCTGAGCCACCCGGGCTGCCCACAATGGGAAGGGTTTTAACCCAAAAATTAAACTCAGAATCTTCACTAGGTAGGTTAAAGAGTTTAACATATAACCTTATGATTTTCCTCAAATGTCAACCGAAAATTGGTTCAGAAACTGAAATAAGCAAGCACATCCTTATTCACAAGGGGGGGATCATGGTTTTCAATCTTTTTAGAGGTGAATCCTCTGTGAATTCATGATAAGCTGCCCCTGCCACCCCAAAAGTGCCTATAGGTTCTACTCTCCCACTTATTTTCATTTGGCACTGAGGTGCTGTTTCTTTTAAATCATAAGATTTCGTCATAGAACCAAAATTTCGTGGCCTGTGAAACGCTGCCTCGTAGGACCATTGCTGACATAGCTAGCCTCACCATACACCTCTCCTCCATTCACCATTCTTTCAGGGCTTGAACGGGCCATGCTCCTTCCTCTTACCTCTGGCTGGCTGATTATTTTTCACTGCCTCTTTCTGACCAAATTAACTCCATTCATCTTTGAGTTTCTTATCTTAAATATCACTTCCTCAAAAATACCTAACCAGGAGGATCCCTGGGTGGCTCAGCAGTTTAGCGCCTGCCTTTGGCCCAGGGCGCGATCCTGGAGTCCCAGGATCGAGTCTCGTGCGTCGGGCTCCCAGCATGGAACCTGCCTCTCTCTCTATGTCTATCATAAATAAATAAATCTTAAAAAAAAAAAGAAAAAAAAAAAAGAAACACCTAACCATCCCCATTGTTCACTCACACAATATATCTCAATCTTTCAAAGTACTTGGCACAATAATAATCTACAAATACTTAGAAAGCTACATTAAATAGCTATCTGCTAAAACAAGTTCCAAGGATGGAGGACCCGACATCTTATTCATTCCATTAGCCGCAGGACATACTGCTTGGCACAAAGTAAATACTCCAGAAGAACTTTTCGAATAAATATCATCTACAGGGATGGCAAAGTAATTAGTAGGAGGAGCATGAGCTATGGAACCAAACTGAATTCAAGTCCCAGCTCTGTGGGAGTTTTTTGACTACTTATTTTTCAGTACCTCGTTTTCTTCCTTTTAAAATAATAACGGAACCCCCATTACTGAAGATTAGAGGAGTTATTACATTAAAAAATGCTTAGAACAATACCTAGCATAGTTACTAGCATCATGTTTGTCTTACTGACAAGAAAAGTAAAATATTGCCAGCTATGAGAATTAGTTATGAGGTCTGAAAAGACCTTAACACAGCCTAGAATATAGCAACTACTCATTAAATAGAAGCCATCAGGGTCAGCAAACTCAGGTGCTCTCATCGACCCTATTTCATAAACTTTCAGTCTTCTTGACTCAAATTTCAACTTCCTTTATTAGATTTCTCCATTCGGGCTGGAAGGCAGGTTTTAAAAAAAAAAAAAAAAAAAAAAAAAAAAAAAAACTTGCTGCCCGCTAGCCTCTATTTAGGTTTAAGGGGGGAGATCCCAAATCTGGCTCCAGTTCTCCAGCGATTTCCTCAGTTTCACACCAGTCTGTACCCCGAGCCCCAATAAATTACCTATACAACAAATAGAACAAAGCAAGGCTGTTTCTTGGCAGTCTTTTTTCAGGCAAGCGTGCTAAAATTGAGGTCGGTCCTAAAATCTTCCCTGTCTTCTCCCAGTTCCCTGCAGGGTAAAAAAAAATCTTCTCTTTGCATTAGCAAAGTGACTTGGATGGACAAGCCATACCCGGGCACTTATCACAACGTACTCGAGTTATTTACAGGGCCCCGGGCTGGTTTACGTGGGACCCCGCAGGCACTGGGGGGGGGGGGGCGCCGGTGGGCGAGACGGGGGGGGGGGTCTCGCACAGGACTGAAGTGGCCCAAAGTTTTGAGACCGTCGTTCCACGCAGTCTCCAGCCACGTCCCACGCGGGAACGCCGGTCTCGTTCACTGCGCGGCGCTCCAGGCACATTTGTCGGGTTCGCCTTCCCCGCGCTGCAGAGGGTTTTGACGCACTTGCATGTCTTCACGAGGGCTGGGTGGGAGCCGCCGGCTTTCCCGACAAGACGGCGCTCCTGAACCGAGTCGGGAGGGTTGGGGACTGAGGCCCGACGCCCCTGGGCCCCGGGGGGGTGGGGGGGTGAAGGGGGACGCCGGAGTTCAGAGTCCCAGTGCATCACCGCCCGCGCGCTCCAGGCCGCGCTCGGCTCCACCGACGCCGCCTCCCGCGAGGTGCCGCCGGGAAACTCGGGTCTTTCGGCGCGTTCGCCCTCGCGCAGCAGGCCGAGGGACCGGCCCGCGAAACTTCCCGAAGTGGCGGGCGCGGGGGAGCGTCCGCCAGCCGCCGCCGCCGCCTTTGTGGCTCCCGCCTCACCGCCAGCCCCGCTGCTCGCGCCGCCCGGCCCTCGGCGGGGCCCCGCGCGGCTCCGGGCCCGCTCGCCTGCGGGAGGCCGCCGGGCCAGGCCCGCGCCCCCGACTCCGCGGCCCCGCCGCCCCTCACAGCCGAGGCCCCCGCCCCCGCCCCCGCCCCCGCCCCCACCCTGGGGCTTAATGGAGGCGCTGGGCTGAGACGCCACTCGCCTCACGCGGCCTGCCGAGGAGCTGGGCGCGCCCCGCGGCCGACACTTACTCGCCACTCAGCTCGCCGGCTCGCCAAGCGGGCTCGGCGGCTTCTGTCGCCACAGCTTTTAGTCACCAGAAGCGGCCGCCGACAGCTTCGTTGCCGCCGCCGCCGAGGCCGCCGCTGCACTCCTTCCGGCCCCGCCGCGACTTCACCCCGCGCCTGCGCACAGCGCCCCCTCCCGACTAATGACAGGAAGAACCATAGAGGCACGCCGGGTGCTAGGGAGGAGGGGCCTGGGGAGTAAGACCATAGAGAGGGACGTCTGGCCGCTCACCGCCCACTGAGTCTTGACTCCCCCACGAGGTGGGAGGACGAAGGAAACTGAGGGGCCCTTCCCCCAACCTCAGGAAGTGTCGCCTGTCTCCCTAGGGATGAAAAGAGTGGAGGCGGGGGAATGTGGGGTAGGGGGGAGCAGATGCCCATGGAAAGCTATTGGATATGCATTTATTTGCACCCCTTGCCTTTGGCAGGTCATTCATCCAACACCTATTTTTCAAAGAGCTTCCCGTGTGCCAGGCACTGTTGTAGGAATTGGGCATACAACGATATAGAGGGCCCCTGTTCTCCCCAAGTTAATCTTTTAGTGGATAGATATATAACAAACGCACTAAAATACTGGCTCAGGCAGGAGGGGTTGGGGGGGGAACAACACAAGAAAAATAGAGCAGAGGAAGGGGTAGAGAGTGATGGGGATGCCAATGCGGTCATGAAGTCTTCTAAAGAGGGACGTTTGAGCAGAAAACGAAATGACATAAGGAGGTCTTAATCAGAGGAATGCTAGTTAGGAAGAGATTATAGGAGTCTAAATAATACCCAATGGTGACCTTAACTAGTATGGTCAGGAAGGAGGGGGAGGGGGGAACGATCAGAGTAGGGATTTTTTTTTTTTTTTTTTCAAGTAGAACGGAGAGATTTGCAGATGGATTGGATGTGAGGTGAGAGGGAAAGGGTAACTGCAAGGTTTTTGGAACGTGCAACTGGATGAATGGGGTTTCAGTCATAAATATGGGGGGAGATTGGGAAGAACAGATTTTGGTCAGAGTAGGGAGAAGTAAATGTGTTTTGGACGTGTGAAATTGCCAACGAGACCTTCAAATTAGAGACGTCAGTCAGCATTTGGATATATGAGTCTGCAGCTTCAGAAAGACAGGATCACTCAGGCTAGGGATTTAAACTAGGAATCACTGAGATAGAGATAACGTATGAAGCCATCAGACTAGCTACACTCACACCTAGGTAATGAGTGTAGATAGAGGGGAGAGGACAGCTGAGGACAGACTTCAGGGTCACTTAAACATTTGGAATCTAGAGGATGCTGCGGAGGAAAACCAGGAGAGTATGGTATCTCAGAGGCCCAAGAGACAAAGTGTTTCGACAAGAAGGCAATGATCGGTGTTGCCCAATGCTACTCAGAGACACAAGATGATGCAACTGAACCTCAGGGAAATGATAAGGAGGGACCTTAGCTGAGGGCGAGGTCAGGGAAAAGATCTGGGAGAAGATTTGTGAAGGAGAGAGTAGAGAACGAACGATCAGTCGAATGCAGTAGCCTTGCAGGCACTAGAGTTCCATGATCAGAAATTTAAAGTGAGGCCAGGCAGCAAGGATGTGGGTACTTCTCCAGCCACCTACTTAGATGCAGGGGGATAAAAGAAGCTGGAGAGATAGGAAGGGGTCAAAGAGGGGGTATGCTTGACACTGAGATTTTGGAGTTGATACACTTCATAATTGTGAAGCCCAGGGTGCAACTTTGAGTGTGGCTGAGGTAGAAGGGAGGTGCCGATCATCCAAGGGGAGGGATCAAGAAACTAAGGCCTGAGTGTAGATAGATTACTTAAATCCTCAAGAAATATGTCTGAAACGGGGGGGGGGGGGTTGTGCACAGAATAAGACAGGTCTTAAAAGCTTTGATGAATAAGGAAAGACCAATTATACAGGGGAGAGGGGGGTAGGGTCTGATGGTGCATGCCTCTGAAGATTCAGTTAATTGTTGTTGAGTTGCTGGCCCTGCTCCATCTTATCAAGATGCCACAGGTGAGCCCACACCTGCACTCTCCTTGAACCACAAAACAGCAGAGCAGGAAATGCAACAGTCTTTAACAGACCTCAGACTTATGAGCAGTATGGCAATACTGTAATATTTTTGCCTAAGCTGCCTATTACCCATAAGTAAATCAAGGTGTGAAGCGTAGAACTGAAAATCTGCTTCCTCAAACAAGGACAGGAATCTGGAACTAATAGAACAGTGTAGTTAACTAACTGGAATTAAAATAAAAATTTAAAAAGGGGGATCCCTGGGTGGCTCAGCAGTTTAGTGCCTGCCTTTGGCCCAGGGTGTGATCCTAGAGTCCCGGGATCGAGTCCTGAGTTGGGCTCCCAGCAGGGAGCCTGCTTCTCCCTCTGCCTATGTCTCTGCCTCTCTCTCTCATGAATAAATAAATCAAATCTTAAAAAAAAACAACCTTAAAAAAATTAGGGGTACCTGGCTGGGTCAATCAGTAAAGCATGTGACTCATCCTCAGGGTTGTGAGTTCCTTTTTTTTTTTTTTAATTTTACCCATTTATTCATGGGATACACACAGAGAGAGGTGGAGAGAGAGGCAGAAACACAGGCAGAGGGAGAAGCAGGCTCCATGCAGGGAGTCCGACGTGGGACTCGATCCCAGGTCTCCAGGATCACGCCCTGGGCTGAAGGCAGCGCTAAACCACTGAGCCACCCGGGCTGCCCAGGGTCGTGAGTTCAAATTCATGTTGGGTATAGAGTGTACTTAAAAAAATAAATTTAACTTAATTTTAAAAAGAGAGAGAAGGATGGAATAGTTTGTGATTAGTCAGAAGTAAGGGGATTTTTGCTCCATGTTTTTAGTTTATGGAAAAATGAAGTTCGATGTCTATAAGAGGAATTTTTTTTTTTTTTTTTTTTTGCTTTTAATGTTAACCAGCACCAACTATCAGAAAGGGCAAAAGACATCATTAGAAACAACAAATACCCATCATTTGCTTCGACGTGGATGGAACTGGAGGGTATTATGCTGAGTGAAATAAGTCAATCAGAGAAGGACAAACATAAATAGTGAACGGGAATAAAGGGGAGAGGAGAAAAAATGAGTGGGAAATATCAGAAAGGGAGACAGAACATGAAAGACTCCTAACTCTGGGAAACGAACTAGGGGTGGTGGAAGGGGAGGTGGGCAGGGGGTGGGGGGTGACTAGGTGAAGGGCACTGAGGTGGGCACTTGATGGGATGAGCACTGGGTGTTATTCTATATGTTGGCAAATTGAACACCAAAAAAAAAATAAATTTATAAAAATTTAAAAAAAGGTAGAACCTCAAAAAAAAAAAAAAAAGGGCAAAAGATATATGCCTGCAGACAAAACTATTGTCAAGAAGAGATGCTTTGCTATTATCCTGGGAAGAAGCATCTGGTTTCTATCTATGGAAATTCATATCATGTGTACTGGTTGTATTTCCATGCAGTCATGGAGGAAGGTATGACACCTAGGAGCCCTCTGAGCATTCCAGAAAGTTGGGGCATAACGCATACCCTTTGTGAGTCACTGCAAGACCGCTTCCTTTATTTCATTTTCTGGTTGCAATTAGTTGAATGTGTCTGCCACCTGTAGAATCATTTATAATCATAGAGGACTGCCATTTCCACAATTTGTATATCATCATCACTTTGTTCCCAAGAGCTGCTAAGTATTGCCAGCAGTTTTATCAAGATGAAGCTGTGCTCGTCTGGCCATGGAGGAAATTATTCCTGAACTCTATCTGCTTTCAGAAGCAGTAATTTCCTGCTATTCTAGCACATTGCTTTTTTTTTTTTTAATCGCCGTTATTGCAGGATGATTTATACGCAATACAATGCACCCAGTTTAAGTGTACATTTCTGAGTTTTGACAGATTTTTATATGCCCACGCATATAACCACTACCACCACAAGATAGAGATCATTCCTATCACCCCAAAATATTCTCTTGTGCTCCTTCCTTGACCTGCGATAATCCATCTACCACCTTCAGCCTGGGTGCTAGGCAACCACTTATCTGCTTTCTATCATTTTAGATTAGAATTGCTTTTTGTGTAGTTTCAGATAAATGAGATCATAAAGCATGTACACTAGTGTCTGGTTTCTTTTGCTCAACGTATCTTTATTTTCTCAATTATTTTTATTATGGTAAAGTACACATAACAAAATCTTAAATCTTAACCATTTTTAAGTATACATCTCAGTGGTATTAAATATATTCATAATGTATGTCAATCAACCATCATCATACTTCCATCTTCATAACTTTTTTCATTTTGCAAAGCTGAAATTCTACATCCATTCAGCGGTATTCCCTGGCAACCACTGTTCTATTTCTGTCACTATGACTATGATTGCTCTAAGTACCTCACATAAGTGGAATCATACAGTATTTGTCTGTGATTGGCTCACGTCGCTCAGTATAATTCTCAAGTTGATCCATGTTGTAGCATATGTCAGAATTTCCTCCCTTTTTAAGGCTGAATAATATTCTATTGTCTGCATTAACACATTCTGCTTATTCATTCATCTGTCAATGGACACTTGGGTTGCTTTCATGTTTTAGGTATTGTGAATAATGCTGCTGTGGACATGGGTATACAACGATCTCTTGAAAACCCTGCTTTCAATTCTACTGGGTTTATACACAGAGTGGAATTGCTGGATCATACGGTAATTCTATTTTTGGTTTTTGAGGAAACGTAGTGTTGTTTTCTACCATCTGACTGTATACAAGGGTTCCACTTTCTCCACACTCTTGCTCATACTCATTATTTTCTGGTTTTTGATAGTAGCCATCTTAATGACTGTGAGGGGATACCTTTTTGTAGTTTTGATTTACATTTTCCTAATGGTTAATGATCTTTAGCATTTTTTCATGGGCTTATTGGCCAGTTGTATATTTTCTTTGGAGAAATGTCCATTTAATCTTTTGGTCATTTTTGTGTGGATTTGTTTGTTTCTTGGGTGTTGGGTTTCAGAAGTTCTCTATATATTCTGAATATTCATCCTTTTTCAGATATGTGATTTCCAAATATTTTCTCTCATTATGTGGGTTGCCCTTTTTTCAACCTGTTGATATTGTCTTTGATGTACACAATTTTTAAATTTTCACAAAGTCCTATTTCTCTATTTTTTCTTTTATTGCCTGTACATTTGGTGTCATAGCCAAGAAATCACTACCAAATTCATGTCATAAAGCTTTTATTCTGTCTTTTCCTAATTATATAGTTTTAGATCTTACATTTGGGTTGATACATTCTAAGTTCATTTCTGTGTATTTATGTAAATGAATTAGGAAATCCATTTTTTTTTGGTATGTAGGTATGCATTTTTCCCAGAAACATTTGTTGAAAAGACTCTTCTTTCCCCCATCGAATGGTTTTGAAATCCTTGTAAAAAAATCATTTGACCATGGGCAGCTCTGGTGGCTCAGCAGTTTAGCGCTGCTTTTGGCCCAGGGCATGATCCTGTAGACCTGGGATCAAGTCCCACATCAGGCTCCCTGCATGGAGCCTGCTTCTTCCTCTGCCTGTGTCTCTGCCTCTCTCTCTGTGTCTCTCATGAATAAATAAATAAAATCTTTAAAAAAAAATCATTTGACCATGTATTTGAGAATTTATTTCTGGACTCTACTCCATTGGTCTATATATCTTTCTTTGTTTTAATATTTTATTTATTTATTCATGAGATAGAGAGAGAGAGAGAGAGAGAGAGAGAGAGAGAGACAGGCAGAGGGAGATGCCGGCTCCATGCCTGGAGCCCGACATGGGACTCGATCCTGGGTCTCCAGGATCATGCCCTGGGCTGAAGGCAGCGCTAAACCGCTGAGCCACCCGGGCTGCCCTATATGTCTTTCTTTATGCCAAGACCACACAGTTTTGAATACTGTAGCTTTGCAGTGAATTTTGAAATTAGAAAGTGTGATGCCTCCAGGCTTTGTTTTTCTTTCTCAAAATTGCTTTGGCTCTTTAGGGTCCCTTGAAATTCCATATGAATTTTAGGATAGGTTTTTCTGTTTCTATTAAAAAGAATGTCCCTGGGATTTTGATTGAGATTGTATTGAATCTCTAAATTTCAGGACACCTGGGTGGCTCAGTGGTTGAGCGCCTGCCTTTGGCCCAGGGTGTGATTCTGGAGTCCCAGGATTGAGTCCTACATCGGGCTGCCTGTGTGGAGCCTGCTTCTCTCTCTCCCTACATCTCTGCCTCTCTCTCTCAGTGTGTCTCACATGAATAAATCAATAAAATCTTTAAAAAAAGAATCTATAAATTTCTTGTGTAGTATCAATATCTTCACAATATTGTGCTTCCAGTTCATGAACATGAAATGTGCTTTCATTTGGTTACAACATCTTTCAGCAATGTTTTTTAGTTTTCATCAGATGAGACTATGTTGGCTTTTTGTTTTTTTTTTTTTTAGGTTCCTCTATGTTGTTTATATGTGTCAATAGTTTATTTCTTTTGTTGCTGAGTAGAATTCCATCGCATGGATACAGCATAATTTGTTTATTCACTCACCTGTTGATGGGCATTGAGTTGTTTCCAGTTTGGGACTATTTTGAATAAAGCTTTTAGGAAGATTAATGTACGTGATTTTGGGTGGCTATGTGTTTTCATTTCTCTGGGTGTGGAATTGATGAATTGTGTATTAAGCGTCCAAGTATTTTCCAAAGTGGTTGTACCATTTTACTTTTCCACTGGCAAGGAATGAGAGTTCCAGGTGCTCCTTATTCTCATCAACAGTTTTTTTTTTTTTAAGATTGTATTTATTTATTTGAGAGAGAGAGGGAGAGAGAGCATGAACACAAGGGGGGAGGAACACAAGGGAGAAGCAGACTTCCCACTGAGCAGGGAGCCCATTGCAGGGCTCTATCCCCCGAACCTGAGATCATGACCTGGACCACTGAGATCATGACCTGAGCTGAAGGCAGACGCTTAACTGACTAAGCCACCCAGGTGCCCCTTATCAATAGTCTTTAATTCTAGCCATTGTAATAGATGTATGGTGGTGTATTGGGTGGTTTTATTTTTAAAAATTTTTTTAAATATTTCATTTATTCATGAGAGACAGAGAAAGGCAGAGACATAGGCAGAGGGAGAAGCAGGCTCCCCACAGGGAGCTCAATGTGGGATTCAATCCCAGGACCCTGGGACCATGACCTGAGTCAAAGGCAGATGCTCAGCCAGTAAGCCACCAAGGCGCCCCTTGGTGTGGTTTTATTTTTTTATTTTTTATTTTTTTTAATTTTTATTTATTTATGATAGTCACGGTGTGGTTTTAATTTGCACTTCCCTGATGGCTAATTGTGTGGTGCATCTTTTCTTGTGCCTACTAGCCTTTTTACATCTTCCTTTGTGAAGTTTTAGGGCTTTTTCCCCTTTTTTGGGCCTATTATTTCCAAAGGTTTAATTTTTTTAAAGATTTATTTATTTATTTTAGAGAGGGAAAGGGAGAGGGAGAAAGAGTGCAGGGGGAGGGACAAAAGAAGAGGGAGAGAGAATCTCAAGCAGACTCCCCACTGAGCATGGAGGCTGACTTAGGGGCTTGATCTCAAGGTCCTGAGATTATTACTTGAGGTGAAATCAAGAGTTGGCTGCTTGACTGAGCCACCCAGGCACCCCGTAAAAAGATTTTATTTTTAAGTAATTTCTACACCCAATGTGGGGTTCAAACTCACAGCCCTGAGATCAAGAGTCACATGCTCCACTGACTGAGCCAGCCAGGTTACCCCTTGATCCATTATTTAAATCGAGTTGTTTGTCTCCTTATAATTGAGATGTAAGAGTTCTTTGTATATTTTGGATATGAGTCCTTAGTATTGTGTATATTTTTGCTCACTCTCCTGCCTTTTCATTTTCTTTCTTTTTTTGACAACATAAATAAGAAGCTTGATCTAATGAACATATATAGAATATTGCACACAGCAGGGGAAGAGATGTTCTTTTCAAATATATATTTATGAAAACTGATTGTATACTAGATCATAAGGCAAGCACCAAAAACTCTGATAAACAGTATTTATAAGCATCATTAGTGGTAAAATAAACGGAATATACTATGTTCCAGAAAAGGATTACCCAATATTCTAAACATCAATTTTCCCCCAAAACGACCTTTAGATACAATGTAATCCCAAACTAAATCCCTACAAGGATTTTGGAGGAATTGGTTAAACCCATTACAAAATTTATACAATAATGCAAAGAGAAAAAAAAAAGGCAAGACACTTCTGATGATGAATAAGGTAAAAGGACTTAACTCCACTGGATTTCAAGATTTACATATATATAGTAAGTAAGACAGCCTGGCAGTAATAGAGACTAGGTCAGTGGAATAGATCAGAAAGCCCCCAAAAAATCCACAGCTGGAAACCTGACATAGGACAGCTGGTATTGCAGGGAAAAAAAGGTTACCCTTATCAATATATGCTCTTGAGGAGTGCCCAAGTGGCTCAGTCGGTTAAGTGTCTGTCTTCAGTTCAGGTCAAGATCCCAGGGTCCTGGGATGAGCCCTGCATTGGGCTCCCTGCTCCGTGGGGAGCCTGCTTCTCGCTTTCCTTCTGCTTGCCACTCTGCCTACTTATGCTCTCTCTCTCTCTCTGTCCAATAAATAAATAAATCTTAAATATATATATATATATTTACTTATACACTCTTGAAACAACTGATTATCCATATGGGAAAAAAAAAGAAAACAGATCCCTCTCCCTCTCTCATGCACACACAAAATTCAAAGGCAAAAAAAAAAAAAAAATATTTCAAAGGCAGATGGATAGAGGGCCTAAATGAGAAAGGCAAAGCTTCTAGAAGAAAATATACTAAAAGAAACAATTCTTCAGGCACCCAGATGATAAAAGGAAAGTTACCATTAGCCAAACTGCATAAACACAAAAACCACCTCTGTTCCCCATGACCTGACCTCTCTTGTTCCTGCTGACATGGTGAGCCTGATACGTGACATTAGTTGCTCTCTGCAAATCCCTGTTCTGCACATTGTTACTCAAATGGACTTTCTTGGCCTGGCTCAAGAGGACCACAGTTGCTGTGGAGTGCATAGGGGTACCTGGATTCTCAGTGCCCCGGAGGGTGGGAGGAGGTGCCAGCAGGGGCGGGGCAGGACTACCTTTTCATTTTTTTAATAGTGTCTTATGAAGAGTAGAAGTTCTTAGGGGCACCTGGGTGACTCAGCCAGCAAAGTTCAGCTCAGGTCATGATCCCAGGGGTCCTGGGGCCAACTCCCTGCTCAGCAAGGAGTCTGCTTCTCACCCTCCCTCTGCCATTCCCCCTGCTTGTGCTTGCTTGCTCTCTCTCTCTTTCTCAAATAAATAAATAAAATCTTTAAAAAAAAAAAACAGAAAAAAAAGCAGAAGTTTTTAGTTTTGGGGCACTTGTGTGGGTCAGTTGGTTAAGTGTCAGACTCTTGATTTCAGCTCAGCTCTTGAATTCAGAGTTGTAAGTTTTAGTCCCTAATCATGCTCCACACTGGACATGGAGCCTACTTTAAAAAAAAAAAAAGAGTTTTTAGTTTTGATATATATATATATTTAAATTTCCATTTGATTTAAACATTTTCTTATTTCCCTTGTGATTTCTTTGTTGACTCGTGGGTTATTTAGAATTGTGTTTTAAAGTTTTCTATTAGTTGAGGAGTTTTCTAGTTACCTTTCTCTAATTGATTTTTTTTAAAAAGATTTTACCTTTTTGAGAGAGAGAGAGAGCGAGCCCAAGCAGGGGAAATAGCAGGAGAGGAAGAAGCAGGCTCCCTATGGAGCAGGGAGCCTGGTATGGGGCTCGATCCCAGGACCCTGAGATCATGACCTGAGCCAAAGGCAGACACTTAACTGACTGAGCCATCCAGGTGCCCTGATTTTTTTTTTTTTTTTAAGCATGGGGCTTGAACTCACAACCCTGAAATCAAGACCTGAGTTGAGATCAAGAGTCGGACACTTACCTGACTGAGCTACCCAGGTGCCCCTCTAACTGACATTTAATTTCTTTGTGGCTAGAGAACATACTCTGTATACTGTCCAACTTTTAAAAATCCATTAAGATTTGTCACATGGCTGGGGATATTTTGGTACATTTTCCATGTACATGTGGAAAGACTGTGTATTCTGCTGCTCTTCAATGGAATATTCTATGCATGTCAGTTAGGTCAATGTTAAAATCTACACCCTATTGATTTTCCATCCCCTTTTCCTGCAGTTAGTGAGAGTTGAGTTTTATTTTTTTTTAATTTTTATTTTTTTATGATAGTCACAGAGAGAGAGAGAGAGGCAGAGACACAGGCAGAGGGAGAAGCAGGCTCCATGCACCGGGAGCCTGATGTGGGATTCGATCCTGGGTCTCCAGGATCGCGCCCTGGGCCAAAGGCAGGCGCTAAACCGCTGCGCCACCCAGGGATCCCGAGAGTCGAGTTTTAAAACCTCTAAGTATAACTGTAGGTTTGTTGACAGCACATAGTTAGGTCTACATTTTTATCCAATCTCACAATCTCTGTCACTTAATTGAAGTGTTCAGACCATTTTAATTTAATATAATTCTTGATGTGATTAGATCTATATCTAGATTGTCTTGCATTTGTTCTCTGTTTGACTCTCAGATTCTTTTTCCTATCTTCTTTTGGATTTAATTGACCAATTTTGAGATTTCCATTTTCTCCCTCTTGTTGGCTTATTAGCTCTTCTACCTGGTATACTATTTAATGATTTCGCTAAGGTTTGTAATATGCAGGCTGACCTTATCACAACCCCTCTTCAAATCATGTGATATGACTCTATGTTTATTTTTTTTTATTTTTTTTAATTTTTATTTATTTATGATAGTCACAGAGAGAGAGAGAGAGAGGCAGAGACACAGGCAGAGGGAGAAGCAGGCTCCATGCACCGGGAGCCTGACGTGGGATTCGATCCCGGGTCTCCAGGATCGCGCCCTGGGCCAAAGGCAGGTGCTAAACCACTGCGCCACCCAGGGATCCCTGACTCTATGTTTAATCTGAGACCCTTACAAGAATATACTTCCATCACTCCCTGCATTTTTTTGTGCTTTTATTTCCACATATAAGATGAACTCCACAGTTCTGCCCTTTCGAAAATCATGCCTTGTGATTTCTAGCTGCCTGAGTCTGAGTTCTGATCCCTATCTCTTCCACTCAATAAGGCTCCAGGATTCTGATTAGATTTCCCCTCCTCCTGCCTCTCTGGTCCGGAAATTGCTTCCAGGCAGAAGCTGGGGTGGTTATAGGGCTCAGCTCATTTGTTATCCTACTCTTGCGCATCCAGTACTGTGCTGCATGCTGTCCAATGTCTGAAAACTGCTGTTTCCTATATATACGTCCAGTTTTCCTTCTCCTGAGCAATAATGTTTTTTTAAATCATGGGTTTTATATTGTACTTGTATTGCTTGTATTCATATCAAAATAAATAACCATTAACATGCAAACATGTATCAATTAAAATGATTTTGCCTAGCACTAGTGGTATATGCTTCTGTTTTGGAAAATGCTGAGCTAGTCTAATCTCAAAGTATTATAAATAGGTGGAAATCAGAGGGTGAGGGACATGGCCATGGTCACACAGACTGTTGATGTCTGATTCTGACCTGAAACCCGGGAAGTTTACCAATTTCCAGATGATTTCTACTGCAACCCCCACTCTACACCCCATTGCTCTTTCTTCTCCTTTTTCCACCTCTTTTCACATCCACATTTTAAAAGGAAGCTTCTAGGGGAAGAATCAGATTCTGCAAATATGTCTGGAGTGCCTACACTTTGCCTGTTCATCATTCAGTTACCAGGTCAAACGCTACTTTTCTCATGGAAACCATCTCTGACAATTCGGGGAAGATCAGTTTTCCCCTTGAAACTTTGTAGCCCATTTACCATTTGTAATTATATACAGATTAATGATGAATTATTATTCTATGAACACTTCCTCCTGAGGACAGGGGCTGGGGATGAATTTGTTTTTTTCTTTTTTTTTCTATTCCTTACTCTTCTTCTAGTGCACAGTACCCAGCATGTAGAAGCCACTCAATATATATTTGTTGAATAAATTTGATAAAAATAGCATCCATAGAGAAGCTGTAAACCACTCAAGATTCCAAAGAGATGCCTGAGTAAGATCTAATCAGGACTTGCTGATGAACTCCAAAAAACAAAAAATCTGCAGAGCTTGTCCCCAAATAGATCAAAGTGACCCCAGTTTGTGAGGTCTGGTCCTGTATCCCCCTCTGGGGCAGATGATGCCGGCTTATCTTTCAGTCACCAGCTTGGAAAAGTGCCAGGGCACTCTTAAGTCCCCTGAATTAGCCAACGTCATTAGGGGATGTGAGCCTCAGTATTGCCCTGAAATCCAGCCACCGCCCACTGGAAATCCAACCCCATGACTATCATGGGACTCAAGACTTGGGGGGAAGAAGAGGATTGAGAACCAAAGAAGCCATCTTTACACACACCACCCAATGAGAGGACTATCTTGTCAAAGAAAGGCTGTGGAGATGGGCATCCTGACAGTGATCCTGGGAATCTTCCTGCTCATTGGCCATTGGCATGCAGAAGAAGTGGATACAGAACTTTGAAAGACAAAAGCCTTCTTGCTGGCACTCAGAATATCTTGACAGGAGGATGCCCACATAAGAGGCTTGCCCATCAGGACACCAAACTGCTTTTTCCATAGAATGAGATCGTACATCTGTGATTCCCAGTTCTCTACCTGCCCAGGAAAAACTCTGCAGAGCTATCACCATTACCTTGTTCACCTTGAGAACCAACAAGGCACCTGAGAGGTGCTGAAATGATTTCCTTTACACTCTGGCTTGAATTTAATATACGTGACAGATGTCCTGTGTTCAACTTCAGGAGGTAAGAACACCATACATCATCTCTGATAAGGAGCTTAGTATCAAGTTCTTAGTAGGGTGGTGTTGTGGGCAGAGTTGGGTCCCCCACATATTCTTATGTTGACATCCTAATTTCTAGAACCTCAGAATGTGACTCTATTTGGAGATAAGGTCTTTAGAGAGGTAACTAAGTGAAAATGAAGTCATTAGGGTGAGCCTTAATCCACCATGACCGAAGAGATCAGGACATAGACGTGTAGAGAGGGAAAGTAGCCATCTTGTGCCAAGGACAGAGAACTCAGAAGAAACTAACCCTGCCAACATCTTGATCTTGGCCTTCTTAGCTTCCTGAACTGTGAGAAAATAAATTTCTGTTGTCTCAGTTGCCCAGTCTGTGGCAACCAACGGTACTAATCAAGTAAAGAAATGATGAGAAATACTCCCATGGGAAAAACTTTGTTAATAAAGATCATAATGTATATACTAAAAAAAAAAACTGCATCAATATATAATGTAGCAGGGAACTATAGAGACCCCCAGGTGATGACTGATCTGGGGGTGATCATTCCTGGAGGAGGGGTAGAGAGGAAGATTCCGTCTACAGAGGGCAAGGCAAATTCAGGAAGGATGAGCAGTCATTTATTTGGGGGAAGAATTTGGGCTGGGGGAGGAGAGAAGAGGATGAAAGAATATGAAGGATGCTCCTGAGAGCAAAAGTCCTAATGGTGAGAAAGAACACGGGGAGGAGAGGAGCTAGGAGCTGGCAAAGTGAAGCAGGGAGTGGAGAAGGCAGTCGGAGGCAAGCAAAGAGAAAGGCTGGAACCAAATCTCTGAAGACTTTGAATGCCAGGCTGAGGAATCTGAATGTCCTTCTTCGGGCAGACAGAGCACCATGGAAGGGTTGGAAGCCAGTGGAAGTATGCAGATTTCCTTTTAAAAACCTACTTGGAGGGATCTCTGGGTGGCGCAGCGGTTTAGCGCCTGCCTTTGGCCCAGGGCGCGATCCTGGAGACCCGGGATTGAATCCCGCATCGGGCTCCCTGCATGGAGCCTGCTTCTCCCTCTGCCTGTGTCTCTGCCTCTCTCTCTCTCTCTCTCTCTGTGTGTGTGTGTGACTATCATGAATAAATAAATAAAATCTTAAAAAATAAAAACCTACTTGGAGGGGTGTCTGGGTGACTCAGTTGGTCAAGTGTCCAACTCTTGATTTTGGCTCAGTCACGATCACAGGGTTCCAAGATCAAGCCCCACGTCAGGCTCTACACCTAGTGCGAAGTCTGATTAAGATTCTCTCTCTGCCTCTAACCCTCCACCTCTGCTCGCATGTGCATGTATTCTGTCTCTAAAAAAATAATAAATAAAAAAACCCACTTAGAGGATGGCTGTGTCGGCTCAGTAACAGTGAAATCATTGAGTCAGCCCTTCCACTGGGGACAACATAAACAATGTGGATGTCACATAAATAAAATAGCTTTTTAAAATAATCAAAGACCTAACAAGATCTTGAGTCATTAGTGGACTGAGATCTGAAGAGGGCAGCAATCCAGAGGGGTCAATCAGGTATTCAGGGCTGCCTGGGCCTGGGGTCACTCACTGGCCATTTCCCAGGGGAGACTCTGAGGGCTTCATGTGACTAGATAGAGGATGGATGTGCTGACTTGGGAAACTCGACAGATGAGGTACAGAAGAGTTCCATACTGTGGGGCAAAGCCATGAGTTTCAGCCGGGGCTTTCTCAGTTGAGATGCCTGCCCCTGTGAACCCCGGCTGTCCCTCACTGCAAGCGAGCTATACCCTTGTAGTAGAGGGTGCACAAAGGAAGGCGCTTTGGAAAAGCCTGGCAATAAACCTTCCCCTGGGCCCACTTTTGCCTGAACTTGGGGTACCCATGGTGTTTCAACTCTGTTCGTCTCCTTGGTTTGGCACGCTGGCCCTTTTTGGAAAGCAGGCCCCCAGCACGAAACCCTCTTCTACCAGAATTGCACCTTCTCTGCTCTCATGTGAGTCACTTTTAGCATCAGCTTGTCTCTTTTTTGGGGGACTTTTTGGTGCACAAAAGCAGCTGACATATTCCAACGTCCTGAGTTTTTCTTTTTTTCTAAGTTTTTCTTACTAAAGCTCTAATGCTAATTTAAGAAGATGTCCCTGCTTATGTTATGTAAACATTCCAGATCCAGTCCAAAACAGTCATTCCTCTCTAGAAGGCATTTCTCTCATGCCTGTTTGGCATGTAGGAAGTGCTACATAAGTAATGAAAGAACTGCCGCTGAGATAGCTGCACGAACACATATTTTGCATGTATTTTGTCATTATTACTGCTGGGAACAATATAAATGTTTTGTTCGCAGTTAAGGAGAACTTTCAGGGTTTTTTTGTGGCGTTGGTGGTGGTTTTTGGCAGGGGAAAGCTTTTTTTCACTTGGTACTGCTGTAAATTGTGTCAGAAACACTTCTTAATTTGAGTATAATATACATATAGGAGAGTACACCTATCATGAGCTTGATGAATTTTCACAAAGTGAACCCACTTGTATACCTGATATCCAAAACAAGATAAAAAGCTTGATCAGACCTCCAGAAGCCTCCACCATGCTCTCTTTCAGGCACAATTTACCACTCTAAGGGTAGCTGTCATCCTGATGTTCAAGGCCATGGACTGTTTTCTCTAGGTTTTTGGACTCTGTATTTCCTATATATGTACAAAATTATATTGTATAGGGGTGCCTGGGTGGCTCAGTGGTTAAGAATCTGCCTTTGGCTCAGGGTGTGATTGAGTTCTGCTTTGAGATTGAGTTCCACATTGGGATCCCTGCAGGGAGCCTGCTTCTTCCTCTGGCTATGTCTCTGCCTCTCTCTTTCTCTGTGTCTCGCGTGAATAAATAAATAAAATCTCTCTCTAAAAAAAAGAATTATATTGTATATACTCTTTTGTGCCTGGCTTCTTTCCCTTGACATTATAATTGTGAGGTTCATTCCCATGTAGGTGTAGAAGTCATTCTCATCTTTTAGAGTGGCTCTCAAAGGTGTGGTCTGGAGAGCCCCTCAGAGCTTTCTGGGACTCCAGGAATCTCTGAGGTCAAAACTTTTCATAGTAACACCTGGCATTATTTTCCACTTTTGCTAATGATGCAAAAGCAATGATGGGTAAGACTGTTAGTGTCTTAGCACAAATCAAGACAATGGCAGTAAACTATACCTATGGTCACTGTATTATTCACTACCACACACTTTCAAGGACAAAAAAAAAAATCCAGTTTCACTTAAAAAGTACTTTATTAAAAGCAGTAAAAGTATTGATTTCATTAAATCTGGACCCTTGAGTACATGTCTTTTTCATGCTCTAAATGGTGAGATGGGAATTTGCACAAAATGCAGTGGTTGTCTTGAGGAAAAGCCTTTGCATAATTAGAGTCATGAGCTGAACTGGCCACCTTTTTTTAATGGAACATCATCTTTTAAGAATGGCCAACAAACTATGATTCTTCAGACTTGAGTACTTGCCAGACATTTTCTCAAAAATGAACGAAAGAAAGTAACCATGTATTTATTGCCAGTGATAAAATTTGAGCTTTCAAGAGAAAATTAGAATTTTAGAACATTTATATCCGCCACTGTGAGCTTGACAGTTTCCCAATACTTAAAAAATGTTTTGATGAGATGGGTAGCTATATTAACAAATGTGATTCTCTTATACTTTATGAAATGTGTCAACATTTGGAAAAGCTGCATAACTCAGTGAACAAATATTTTCTAAATGAGCAAAGCCTGATATGACAAAATCATGCATATGTAAAAGATCCATTGTAAAATGCAAGATAAGCCAAAGGATTTATGTATGTTGATATGATTTTAGATTACTTATTGCAATTAGCCTCTTTTTTTTAAGTAACCTCTGTTCGCAACGTGGGGCTTGAACTCATGATTCTGAGATCAAGTCATGTGCTCTACCAATTAAGCCAGCCAAGTGCTCTGCAAATAGCCTTTAAGAAACTACTACATGTCAAGTTTTAGTAAGAAATCAAAGAAAAGGGATCCCTGGGTAGCTCAGCGATTTAGCACCTGCCCTTGCCCCAGGGCATGATCCTGGAGTCCCGGGATCTAGTCCCACATCGGGCTCCCTGTGTGAAGCCTGCTTCTTCCTTTGCCTGTGTCTCTGCCTCTCTCTCTCTATGTGTCTCTCATGAATAAATAAATAAAATCTTTTAAAAAAATCAAAGAAGAATATACACAATTATTTGAAAGGGCTATTAAATTCTCCTTTCCTTTCCAATCATATATATACAGGTATAATTTCTTCACACATTTCAACTCCTTTCCAATCACACATATATATATATATATTTCTTCACACATTTCAACTAAAACGACGTATTGCAACAGAGTGAATGCAGGAACAGATATGAAAATACAGTTGCTTCCTATAAAATCTGACATTGAAGAGATTTGAGAAAATTCAAAACAATGCCATTCTTTTCACCAATACTGTTTTGGGAGAAGGGGATTGTTTTGGAAAGTACAGTTATTTTCCATAGCAATAAAAATTTATGTTACTCTGTAATGAGTTCATTATTACTTTTTGTTATTTTGTATTCAGTTCATCATTGTTATTTCTAAATGAATCCATAATTCAACATTTAGGGGCACCTGGGTTGAGCACCTGCCTTTGGCTCTGGTCATGGTCCCAGGGTCCTGGGATCAAGTCCCGCATCAGGCTCCCCGCGGGCTCCCCGCGTGCTACCCTAGGCTCCCCTGTCTCTCATGAATAATAAATAAAATCTTTTTTAAAAATCAACATTTAAAGAACTCCTAGTCTCAATTCCTAATATGGTAAACACTATAGGGCTTTGAGGTCTCAAAATTTGTGTAAAGGGCTTAGGAAGCAAGTACGTTTGAGAAATCATGCTGCATCACATTTTATGAAAGTAAATTTTAACTGCAAAAAGAATTTATTTCCAATTTTTTTTCCAGTTACCTGGGGATAAGGCCAACATTCAATTCTGGGTCCAGCTAGCTAACAGCACTCAGCTGGAGCAGAAGTTGAGAACAACACTGGGTCGTGGGCCACATAGAGGGTACTGGAAACCAGTGTTTCTCTCAGAGTAAGCTCAGTTATGGAAATGGAAACAAAGGACTATAGTAAGTTGTTAGAATAATGACCCGCCCCTCCCCATTGAATCGCATTGCCATACAATTTGCAGTGTGACTTTGCCCTGGCACCCAAGAGATGGAGTCAACTCCACTCCCTGGACCTGAGCTGGCCTTGAGACCGGCAGGATGTCACAGAAGGGACACTGTCAGTGGTCATTTTAATTTATCTTTTTTTAAAAAGATTTTATTTATTTATTTTGACAGAGAGAGAGAGAGCACAAGCAGGGGGAGCAGCAGAGGGAAAAGGAGAAGCAGGCTTTCAGCACAGAGCCTGATGCAGGATCGATTCCAGGACCCCAGGATCCTGATCTGAGCCCAAGGCAAATACTTAAATCACCTGAGCCAGCCACCCAGGCACCCCGCAGTTGTCATTTTAAAAACATTGTCAGACAGAGGAACTTGAACTCTAGAACCAGGTTCCTGGAAGAATGACTAAATGTCTCCTGTGACAGCACTGTCTCTGCCTATCTTGGTGATCTGAGCATGACTTGGCTAGGATGCCAACCCAGGGTTAAGGGAGAGATGTATTTTTTTTTTAAGATTTATTTATTTATTTATGATAGACACACAGAGAGAGAGAGAGAGAGAGAGAGAGAGGCAGAGACACAGGCAGAGGGAGAAGCAGGCTCCATGCCGGGAACCTGACATGGAACTCGATCCCGGGACTCCAGGATCGTGCCCCAGGCCAAAGGCAGGTGCTAAACCACTGAGCCACCCAGGGATCCCCATGGGAGAGATGTATTTATCCCCAAAGCCCGAGTTGGCGGATTCTTACTAGATATTGCTCATGATATCAACAAGATAGGAGGAGGGACCTGGGGTTCCAATGCCAATGATAAGATTAGAACAAAGTCACCCAACCCAAGAAGATTCAGGGTCAGTATCAATGCTGTCGCAGAGGGCTGATTTCTTAAATTTTATGAATGGCAGGCTAGTGTTATAGGGATGGGCCAAGTTTGGTAATGCCCAAGGCTGGGTTGTGCAAGCAGAAGTTGTTCTGTGAACACACATTCATGCCCTTTATCTCAGGGATCTCCAGGGTTTCCCCTAGAGGCAGTACTCTTCATTTTGCTTGTTTCCTGGATGTTTACTCTTAAAATCAGTAAGGTTTGCTAGACCATGGGAGCTAGCGGGTGGCAGGCCTACATGTGTGCTCTCACTTTGCATAGCCACATTGAGCGTGATAACCTCAATTGAGCATGAGGTTATCACGCTCAATGTGTTCTGGCCTCACCCCAGCTGTGATAGACACATGACAGGAGGGGCTTTCTTCAGCTAGGATCAGCTGTGGACCTTTTCCTGACACGTTCACACTTCCTCTTTTCCCAGGGCCAACTTTTTACCAGAGCACAGTGGTTTGCTGGGAAATGTTTTACAACCTTCTCTCCAGGAAAAATGAATAAATAAAGCTATGACTTCCATTGTTGGATGATTCCCATGGGTAAATTCTTCTACCATAGCTGATTTCACCACCAACTTGATGTCAACTGACTTGCAAAACTCTTAGAAATGCAAAAAGGCGGGCACGTGGGCAGCTCAGTTGGTTGAGTGTCTGCCTTCAGCTCAAGTCATGATCTCAGAGTCCTGGGATCGAGCCCCACATTGAGCTCCCTGCTCAGCAGAGATCCTGCTTCTCCCTCTCCTTCTGCCTCTCCCCCAGCTCGTGCTCTCTCTTTCTCTCACTCTTGCTCACTCTCGCTCTCAAATAAATAAATAAAACTTCTTAAAGAAATGTAAGAGCCATCTCTTGCAGGCTGGTGTGAGCTGGATCCAGCACCTCACGGCCAAGACAGTGGAATCTCCTATTCTTGGAGTCTAAAACTATTCCTGCTGTTTCAGGTCATGTTTCTTATATGCTGGAATAAGCCCTGGTTACCTCTGTGAAATCCCTCCTCTGTCCTCACCTTCCTGCACCTCTCCCTCCCCCCAGTCCACAGCTGCTCTTCAATCCTGGAGTGCTGGCTCCGTCTCCATGAGCACAGCACTTCAGGGGCTTTCTGGAGTCATGAGACTGCACTGCCTGACTTTGCACATCTGCTACCTGAACACATCCAGCCTCTGAGAAAAGCTTGGAACTCCTCCCATGGCTGCAAAGAAAGCTCTCCCAACACTGTGGGTGGAGGCCACTGCAACTCATGGCCTCTCACTCTGCTGCATGCTCAGGGGCATTCCACAAGTCCTCATTTGTCCATTTGTCCTTGGTCACCCCTCTGTCACATTTCCCATACCAGCCTCTCCAGTCCTCCATATCTGTTCATGCCTGCCCATTATCTGACCTTATTTTTCCATTACACTCAGGAAAATCACACATTTCCTAGCTCATTTCAGTTGAAAGGCTGTATTGGGATACCCTATATAGATTCCCACCGACTTCCATCATCAAGCCTACCCAGTGATTTCTAGAAGGACCCACTATCACTCCCAACCTTTCTGCTTTGAGAGGGTGCCTTTTTTCTTTTGAAAGGAGGGATGGGCCAAGGGAAAGGGAGATAGAGAATCTTAGGCATGCTTCATGCCCAGCACAGAGCCCAACATGGGGCTCAATCCCACAACCCTGGGATCATGACCCGAACCAAAACCAAGAGTCAGACACTTAACTGACTGAGCTACCCAGGTGCCCCACCTGTTAAACTTTTACTAGCACAATTAAATAATTAGGTAGTCTCCCTTGCAAGGCAATGACTGACTTCCCAACCATTTATCTCATTGCCAAATCTTTCTTTCACTTGCCACTCAATAAAGTCTAAGCCATTTTTCTGCTCTGTGTGAATTTTCCCATTGCTGCTTCAGATCAGGCTTGCTCTACCCCTTTCATAACCTTCTTGGTCACCATCATTAATCAAGTAGAATTTCTGGGGCTGAGATCATTAAAATGGTCTCCACTTCTGGGTCTGAAATTCAAGAATTATGATGACAACTACAAAGGAAGTCAAGCAATATTTAGAACAGAATGTGAATAAAAGCTACTTCATGTCAACATTTGTGCAACACCACAATTACATAATGACAATTGTTTAAACACATTTAGGGAGAAAACCAAAAAAGCTAAATGATGAACTTGAGAGGCAAACTCAAAGCAGCGAGAAGAAAAAAATAATAAATACAGGGACAACTCAGGAATCAATCATAGAGATATTAGAAGGGAAAAAAAGAAAAGATTCTTTGAAACTTTGATTTTTTTGAAAAAAAAAAAAAAGATGAACTTAGCTCTGATCAAGAAAAGAGTTTGTGTTCAAATGGATTATAGACCCAACAAAAGTTTATATATTTTTGTTTTTATATATGTTTATGTACATGTATAAGTTTATATATATTAATAATGTTCCTATATATTCATGCCTATAATTTTATATATAGTTTATATATTTATATACTATAATTATAATATATAAATTATAGGTACATATATAGGAATATTATTTATATACAATATATTTTAAATATATATACATATATATAAACATATATATAAGTAAACTTGAAAATTTAGAGGACATGGTATGTTGTTTTCTGTTCTTCTTAAAGACTTGGAGATAAGAATTGAAATGCAAGTGGCATTTTTGGGATGTGAGCTTAAATAATATCCACTGGGGAAAGGAGGATGGGACAGGAAAGAAAGCTAAAGACATGCTATCAAGCCAGTTACCACTGGAGCTTCATCCCATCAGGGACTTCAGAGAGACAACGCAGAATGCATCTCAGAGTTAGTCTGCTCAAAGGATGAAGAGGTTGGGGTTTTTATTCAGCAACTTGCCATCTGTCTTTGCTAGAAGGCTGCTTCCAGGGGCATTTTCTCTCCAGCACTCCTGCTTTCATTGTGCATGGTCCAGGTATGCTCCCTCAAGCAGCCAGTAGAAGGGCTCTTAGGCAGAGAGGTACAGGGTTTTTACAGCAAGCAGCCTTGGAGTGTAGAGGTGAATGTCAATGTGTCGCCAGTGAAGCACAGAGAGCTCATCCTTCAGGTCACATTTGATCCTGTCACTGATTCTTCAAAGTGGTAGCTGGTCATGATTTAAAAAAAAAAAAAAAATGGAGGGGGGAAGCTTAAAACAGGCTTACTGGGCTAGGCTACAATCTCTATGACTGCAACTGGTGTTTTGACATTTGTGGTCTCCCTCTTCTTCCACCCCATCCCTCACCCCAGCCAACACATCTGTTGGTTGACGTTGATTTCTGGGTAGGGTAGCTCTCATTCCAAAGGGGTCTGAGCCTCTGCTTACCAGGCCATTGTTGGGTCTTTGTTATTGCTAGTTCTTGATTATCCCTAGGTGTAGACACCAAAGAGGTAATCTAGTGCATCCATTGAGTTCACACACATTTCATTCCTGCTCCCAACACATACCAGCAACTGCATCTTCTTAGGATCATCAGGGCCTAGTATCTCTGCCAGTGGAGTAAGCCCTTTTTTTGCCTGCCGGTCTATTGGCATATGGAGCCCCAAATGACCAGGTGGCAGTCATATCTTCTGGTTAAGTAGAATCCCCTGGTATAAACATCTCCACTCCCCAGCTCCCAGGATCCAGGACCTGGAATCTAGCAGAGCCTATAACTGTTAGGACAAAAAAACAAATCCCCAAGCAGGACTCAGGTCCCTTCTACTTCTACCCTTTGGCTCGCAGACCCATTCATTTTTTTAAAAATTGAGGTAATAGTCGTATAACATAAAATTAACTTACTTTCCTCAGGCTCCTGTTTGACCAGACAAGCCATTTGCTGTTTTCAGGGGTCCATGTATATGGATCCCTCAGGTCACTGCTCCTTGCACGCCACATTACCAGCAAATGCACTGCTTGAAATTCCCACTCATTTGGAGGAGTTCCCGTCACTGCCTTATTTCAGGGTCACCTCTCAACAATACAGCAGTGTGGAGATGGTCCTATTTCAGATTGCACCAACAGTAAACCAGGCTTAGTGATCCCTCTTCCATCATCTGGTTGTAGATAGTCCCCCAATTAGGCCATAGAAATGAGTTGAAGGAGAAGCATTGTTGCAACAAAGGTAGGTGATGTGGAAATCAGTCTGGCTTCCTTATTCGTGTAACTTATTTTTGCTCCCTGAACCTGCTCAGGCCTACCTAGAATATACCATTTCCATCCCAGGATGGATTGTTGCTTTGCCCACTCAAGTTTATGACTAGGTGGCTCTGGTCATGCACAATGCATGATGTGCAGCTCTGGTCTTCAATTCACTTGATGCTCCATGGTCAAGTGCTTAGTCTCTGCTACGATCCAGTAGCATGCAAAGAGATGCCTTTGAATTATGAATGTACAGAAGATAGCCAAACTTTTTTTCTAGGATCCTATGTATCTGGGCTGTGGCTTTTAAAAAATATATTTAATTTATTTATTCATGAGAGACACGCAGAGAGAGGCAGAGACGTAGGCAGAGGGAGAAACAGGCTCCATGCAGGGAGCCCGATGTTGGACTCGATTCCGTGACTCCGGGATCATGCTCTGAGCCAAAGGCAGACGCTCAACTGCTGAGCCACCCAGGCATCCCATGAGCTGCAGCTTTTCCACCAGGGCTTGCCAGAGACTCCCCATACTGTTGCTATCTCTAGCATTGTGGAGTCCACCATGGATACATGGAGCACCACAGGCTATGACCTGTAATATAGATCAAAGGCTCAGGCCGTAGGGCCTTTGGACCCCAGCCTGGACCTGCTACAGAGCGCTTTCTTGCTCAGGCTGCACTAAAAAATGTCAGCCTTCTGAGTCCCCTAAAAAAAAACAAATTATAGCACTGTTCTCAAGTGTGTCATGTGCTGTCTCCAAAATCTTGGGATCCCTGGGTGGCACAGCGGTTTGGCGCCTGCCTTTGGCCCAGGGCGCGATCCTGGAGACCCCGGATCGAATCCCACGTCAGGCTCCCGGTGCATGGAGCCTGCTTCTCCCTCTGCCTGTGTCTCTGCCTCTCTCTCTCTCTCTCTCTCTCTCTCTATGTGACTATCATAAATAAATAAAATTAAAAAAAAAAAAAAAAAAAAAAGACAAAATCTAGAGAGGCCTATCAAGTGCTCGGCCTCTTTCTTAACAGTAGGAGTTAAAAATGTATAACTTGTCTTTTATTCAGCAATACAGCACTGTCTTGAGTAACATAGCTGTCTACTTTATCCATTAGAAACCTTAGCATATGAATCATAGTCCTTTCAAATTTTCGGTGTGCTGATTCCAACCTTCCTGTTTGTGGGTTTCTGCAGTGGCAAGCTTGATTCTTTCTCTCTGTTCACCTGTGTGTCTGGCTAATTTGGGGGGCAGTGGCTTTCCCTACAAACCCACTTCTCTGATAGATCTAAGAAAAATCGTTGTTCTTAGTTTGTTCAGCTATTTGTTAGAATGGGATGATACCTTCCAAGCTCCTTGTGTGCCAGGCTGAAGGCAGAGTCCTGTCTGCCTGTTATTAGGCAGTTTGTCCACATTTATGTAAATGTGGAAGTTTGTGGGGATCTGGTGAGGCAGAGTTGGTGGGTCGTCCCCCTCCCCCGCCCCGCCAATTTTCCTCATTGGCTATGTTCTTTAGGAGCAGGAAGACTGGAAGCCAATCTGTCCCCATGCTCCTCGCACACAAAGATGGTTTTTCCCCAATGCCTAAATGTGGCAGGACCTGGGCTAACCTCTGGGAATGCAGTGGCGAATAAGACCCTGTCCCTCCCTCCTGGCACTTGCCTTCCTGCATGCCTGGAGGGGATACACTCATCCTTCAAGTGCCAACCTCACCCGCTCCCTGCTCTGTAAATGTTAGCTGACGGAGTGCTCCCACGGAGTACTGTGAGTCATCGCCCCGCTCCAGAGTTCTTGGTGCTGAATTAGGACCAGATGCATACACAAGGTAGAACAGATACCAGGAAGAGGCGTCATACCTCTCCAGATCCTATGTTTACTTTTCATATTGATTCATCCTGTGACCTGGAGAGATGCTGTAAGGCCAGGAGCTCAAGGCGCTCTGACTGCAGAGAAATATTTTCCCATTACCATCTGCAACTCCAGCTAATAAAAGAGGAGGTCATTCCTTGCACACCAACCTCAGAGGCAGAAGGACGATGTCATCTTCCTTAGGAAGACACATCAAGAGATAAATGAATGGGAAATTCTTGCCTCAGCTCTGTGGTCTTTGGTATCAACATATCTACATTTTTTTCTTGCAGACTTGTTCTGCCTCCATCAATCAAACAACCCTCCTTTGTTCCTCATAGTGCAGGACAAAGCTTCGGATTTGAAATCAGCCCCCAAAATCAGCAGCCAAAATGGACACTCACAGGCTTATCCTCTCTGAATCAACACTTTATTAAAAACAATACAAATAAAGAATACACACAACAATATGAAGGCTATCTGAACAGTAAATGACATTTTGGAGGGGGAGTTTTATTTGTCTTTCTAAGGGGTTGGACTATATGGGTGCTATTGCCACTGGGCCCCAAAGGATCGTGACTTTGTGTGTCTCTGTTGCCATGGGGATGGGATTATATGATTCACATGCACAGCATGTTCTGTTGCTGAGGTAATCACAGGCATCTTCACCCTCTCTCTCAGGGCCTGCTTTATTAGCCATGGGGACAAAATAGTCTTGTGGTCTCAGGTGCTGAGAGAGAAGGGAAAAATCAGCTTTGTGGGAAGTTTTTGCAGGCAATGAAAAATTCTACTTGCTGGTTGACCTGGGTGGTCCCCTGGTTATAGCTGGAAACATGAATGGCATGGCTGCAGGTGTCTTCAGAAATCAAGTTCCAGGGTACAAGTTAATGACTGTCATTTCACAGCAGCCTGCTGGCATCATGGTGAGGTGGTAGCGGGACTCAGAAGGCTCGAGTGCTCCAGAGGCTGTCAGAACCTTCCAGACCCACTGTACCATGGTGGATGAGACATGAGGGAAAAGAAGCATGAGCGAAATTTCTGAGTGATGGACAACTGTCTCTCCTGAGTTTTAGCTACATAGGTATATTTGTTAAAACTCGTCAGCTGGCACCCTTATGTTCTGTGCATTCATCTAAAATGTAAATTTTATCTCAATGAAAACAATATTTCAGATGAGATGGGGAGGCAGCAGCCTGGGAGAACCATCAGAGTAATAGTCCGGGGTCTCTAAACTTTTTTCCTACAGAGAAGAGATAGTCTAGGATTAGCTACAGTGTGTGTTGCCTGCTTTTTCAAGGCAGGGCGTGATGTCTGGGCTCTTGTCTCGTGTGTACATTGACTACCCGCCCCCTAGAGCCCCTGAGGATGATCATGTCAGCCTCCTTCCCCTCAGCCCAGGACCTCCGAGCATAATTCCATGTTGCTCCCTCCCCCTTCCAAGGCAGGGAAAGGTGTCAGTTGGGAGGGCATCGCATTGGAGGAGGAGTTATGGGAGCCCTGTTCTAGTCCCCACCTGGTCTCTAACTCACCAAACACTAACCTCTCCAGGCTGCAGGTCAGCCCAGGTGTGTAGCGGCTAGCAGAACTCAGGGCCACTTCGAGTCCACTGGAGATGTCCGTACCAAGGAGAGTAGGAGTTCTGCAGTGGAGGAGTCTGGAGGATGCCTAACTTATAAACAATGGGCAGAATGACAAATATTTGCTGCTGTCAGGCGCTTAGGGGCCTCTGTGGCTTCTGTTTTGGGGGGAATCAAGACACAAATCAGTCGTGTGTGTTTGTGGAGGTGGGACCATTTTAGAACGAGGTGGTCAGGTCAAATTCTATCTTTGCCACTTCGGAGCTTGTATGATCTGACCAAGTCATTTATTTTGTTTCTCCCACATCTCCAAGTATTCAGTGCCAAAGTTCTTTGAGTCTTGGTTTACACAACTATAAAATGAAAAGCACAATAATAAAAATTCGGAGCAGGAGAAGAAGGCAGGGGAGAAGTTAATGTCTTAGAGAGACTGTAGAATTGCCCACAGCCTGGATTTTGTGGTGTCACCTGACCTATTTTTCTGCTACCCCGTTTTTCCTATAATGTGGGTAATTAGATCCACAGGGTTGGCCAGGTGTTTTGTTTTATTTTGTTTTTTTGTTTGTTTGTTTGTTTGTTTGTTTTCAGGACTACTCACAGCTGATTTTGTCTACAACCGTATAGATGAACAGAATGTCTTTCTTTCTTTCTTTCTTTCTTTCTTTCTTTCTTTCTTTCTTTCTTTCTTTCTTTTCCTTTTTTTTAAGATTTTATTTGTCTACTTGAGAGAAAGAGAGAGTGAGAGAGAGCACAGTGAGAGAAGCAGAGGAAGAAACAGATTCCCCGTTGAGTGGGGAGCCCAATGTGGGGCTTGATGCAGAGACTCTGGGATCATGACCTGAGCCAAAAGCAGACGCTTAATCGACTGGGCCACCCAGGTGCCCCTTTCTCATTTTTTTTTTAAGATGTCAGCAGGAGTTGGTGATCATTGCTAAGGGTTTATTAGGGATTGCAAGATGATAAATACTATGATTCTATCAGTTCTTAATTTACAGATTACCCTTGATCAGTTATTTGGTTACCCAAGGGTACTATTTATATAGGAATAACAAGATAATTTCTCCTCCTATATATACCCATACTAAAAATAATGACTTGGTCTCCTAATATCTTCCAAAGGTAATTAATACATATAATAATACATATTCTTTTTAAGGAGTATTTCCCTCAAATGAGTTTTAAGTTCATAGGTTAGAAATCCTAGACAACTGGTATCTTGAAGAAGAAATGAAGAAAGTTTTCTGTTTCATTCCTACTCTATCTGCTCTCCTGCCCTTTTGCTCTGGGTCAAGGCTGAAAGTCCAGGTATCACTATAGAGCACAGTCCTTCAGCGTGCTGGGTTTGGGTTCCGAAAGCCTGAATTTTTATTTATTCGTTTGTTTATTTTTTTAAGATTTTTTTAAATTTTTATTTTTTTATTTTTTATTATTTTAAGATTCTATTTATTTATTCATGAGAGACACAGGGAGAGAGAGAGAGGCAGAGACACAGGCAGAGGGAGAAGCAGGCTCCATGTAGGGAGCCCGACATGGGACTGGATCCCAGTGCTCCAGGATCACGCCCTGGACCAAAGGTGGCGCCAAATCGCTGAGCCACCCGGAATGCCCTTTTTAAAAGATTTTATGTATTTATTTATTCATGAGAGACACAGAGAGAGGCAGATTCATAGGCAGAGAAAGAAGCAGGCTCTATGCAGGAAGCCTGATGTGGGACTCAATCCTGGGACTCTGGGATCATGCCCTGAGCCAAAGGCAGACACTCAACCCCTGAGCCACCCAGGCGTCCCAGAAAGCTTGAATTTTTAATCTTGGCTTCTAACTGTGTGAGTTTGCACAAGCCCTTTCATTCCCTCTAAACACTCATTTGTAAATTGGAGATTCTAACCGTACCTATCTTGCAGGGTTGTAGTGAGAATCTAACAAATCCTGGTGGGAACAGTAGAGCATCCGGTGCTGGCAAGGAATCAGCTCACAGGAATCAGGATCCGGGGTGTGGTGACATGGCAGGGCAGGCTCATGGGATGCCATTTGACCCAGGAAAGGGGTTATGGACTTCAGATTTTATTTTATTTTTTTTTTTAAGATTTATTTACTTATTTGAGAGAGAGAGAGATTGGGGGGGGGGGTTGGAGTAGAGGGAGAGGGAGAGACAGAATCTCAATCAGACTCCCTGCTGATCTCATGACCCTAAGATCATGACCTGAGCCAAAATCAAGCGTCAGATTCTCAACCAACTGCACCACCCAGGTGCCCCTGGATGTCAAATTCTAAGCTCCTGCGATGACAGTAACTTTGCTGGCATTTTCTTGATTGTGTGGGTGAGGGGCTCAGGCTGTGGTTATTTCTTTTTCTTGACATCATCCTTGATACCACTTTCTCACCCCACAGCAAACTTATTAGCAAACCCTGTTGACTCAGATTTCAAAATATAACACATATTATACCTAAACTATGTTATATATTTAAGGATTATCTTTAAATATCCAACCTGATCTCAGAACATCTACTCGTATGACTGTAACAGATGTACTTGGATTATGACAATAGCCCTCTAAGTCAGGGTCAGCAGACTACCTACCGACTGTGGGCCAAATTATTAGCTCATATCATTTGCACACTTTGGATGGATTGTTTATCTTTCATGGCTTTATATATAGGCAGCAGTCATATATTCTGGCTACTAATTATTTGTCTACCATGTGTTTTGCAACCATCATCCCCCAACCTTTAGCTTACTGTCTAAAATTATTTATGGTGATACTGGTATATAATTTTTCACATTTTAAAAATTATCAATTTACTAAATTTCAAGGTCCTGAGGGCTTGGGGTCTTGCTTCATGCAACTTTTTTTTTAATCAATAAAATATTTAAAGAGTAGTTTTAGGTTCACAGCATGGAAAGTATAGGGAGTTTCTATTACGCTCTGTTCTCACACATGCATAATATCCCCTACTATTGCCATTCGGTATCACAGTGGTACACATGTGACAATCGATGAACCCACAGTGACACATCATAATTACTCAAAGTCTATAACTTGTATTAGGGTTCAAGGTAAATTGACATTCTACAGGTTCGATTAAATGTATAATGACACATATCTACCACTCTGGTATCATACAGAATTGTTTCACTGCCTTAAAATTCCTCTGTTCTCCACCTATTCATCCCTGCTTCCCTTCTAACCCCTAGTGAGGTCTGATTTTTTTATTGTCTTCATAGTTTCATCTTTTCCATAATGTCATATATTTGGAATCATATCATATGCAGGCTTTTCAGATTGGCTTCTTTCACTTGGTAGTGTGTACTTAAGGTCCTTCCATGGTTTTTCATGGCTTGATAGTGCATTTCTCTTTTAGTATTGGATAATATTCCATTGTCTGGATGGGCCACAGTTATCTATGCATTCACCTACTGAAGAACATCTTAATTGTTTCCAGGTTTTGGCAATTATGAATGAAAGCTGCTATAAATCAGGTCTTTGGCCTTAAGTTTTCAACTCCATTGGATAGATGCCAAAGAGCATGATTGATGGATCATATGGTAACTGCCAAACTGTCTTCCAAAGTGGCTGCACCATTTTGCTTTTCCACCAGCAGAAAGAGAGTTCCTATTGCTCCACATCTTCACCAGCATTTGGTGTTGTCAGTGCTGGATTTTGACCATTCTCAGAGATGTGCAATGGTATCTTGTTGTTTTAATTTGTGATTATGTAATCACATATGTGTGCAGGGTGTGTCTATTCACAACAAATCCCTCAATTTTGTTTGAGAAAGTCTTTGGTCTGATAATATGACATTCCAGCCATATCTCCCATTCAAGTACTAATCAGGCCGGACCCTGCTTAGCTTCCGCATTTCTGCCACATCTGGTTCTTGTTCTGATGATTATTCAGTCTCTTCAAACTGTTTTCTGCCTTTTAGTATGCCTTGTAATTTTGTCTTGATGGCTAGACATGACACACTTGTTAAAAACTCTGCTGTGACAGGCCTTTACTAATGGGGTGGGAAGGTGTCGTGGAGGGGGAACATTAGTCTAATGATTGGATCTCAGGTTTTTTAGCCAGCCTGTGCCTCTGGACTGTTCCTCATGGCTGCTCAGTCCGCCTCCCCCGTCGGGTGGGATAGTATAGTTGGGGCGGGCTGGAGCTGAGTATTTCCTTTCCTCCATTGGCATCTACCCAATGGAGTTGAAAACTTACGGCCATACAAAGACCTGATTTACAGCAGCTTTTATTCATAATTGCCAAAACCTGGAAGCAATCAAGATGTTCTTCAGTAGGTGAATGTATAGATAACTGTGGCCCATCCAGACAATGGAATATTATCCAATGCTAAAAGAGAAATGCAAATGGAGGCTGGAGCGAGCTTGAGCTGAGTATTTCCATTCCTTGGGTCAATTAGGCTCTGATAAAAACCCCAGTAGATTAGGCTCTTGTTAACTAGTTTCTCCTGAGGGCAGGCTTTGTTAAGAAGAAAAGAATCCTCTGGTGTATTTCAAAATGGTTACCTTTCCCTTCCCCTTGCAAGAGGCATGAGGCAATTTTCCTCCCATAGTTCCTGTGATGCACCTGGTGGAACTCCTGAGGTAAAAGTCATGAAAGTGTGCCCCTTCCCAAGGCTCGGACTCTCAGACCTGTCCACACTGAGTTGCCAGCAATTTATCAACTACAGTTCGAGTTTTCTTTTCTTTTGAAGATTTTATTTATTTATTCATGAGACACACACACATACAGAGGCAGAGACATAGGCAGAGGGAGAAGCAGGCTCCATGCAGGGAGCTGATGTGATACTCCATCCCAGGACCCCAGGATCACGCCCTGAGCCAAAGGCAGATGCTCAACCACTGAGCCATCCAAGTGCCCCTACAGTTGGAGTTTTCTTCACCCAGACTGGTTCATGTGGAGGTTTTTGCTCTTGTAAGTTGCGATTCTCTGAATCTACCTGCTTGTCTATTTCTTCAATTTGGGTGTCAATGGCTTGCCCTGTGACATCATGTCTTCAATAGGTCTAAGCAGAGTTGTTCATTTTTTGGTTTGTTCAGTTTTTAACTTGTTGTTAGGATGGAGTGGCAACTTTTTCTTTCTTTCTTTCTTTCTTTCTTTCTTTCTTTCTTTCTTTTTTTTTTTTTTTTTTTTTTTTTGGAGTGGCAACTTCTAAGCCCCTTAATGTGTTATGTATTTGTAAACATACAGTTGACTTGGGATCTTGGAGAAACTGGGACCACAGTAGCCTCAGGGGAGAACTGATCCACCTTGGAGATGCTGAAGGAAGCATTCATTTTAGTGGAAGATAATGCAGATTTTATTTTTTAAATATTGTATTTATTTACTTATTCATGAAAGATAGAGAGAGGAAGAGGCATAGGTAGAGGGAGAAGCAGGCTTCTCACAGGGAGCCCGATGTGGGACTAGATTGCCAGATGTGGGATCATGTCCTGAGGAGGACAAAGGCAGACGCTCAACCACCGAGCCACACAGGCATCCCAATAGTGCAGACTTTAAAGAAGGAAGGCAGATTCTATGCAGGCCCCTGAGACCCACAGAGTTGGGGCTATGCAGAATTTTTAAAGTAAGGGGTAAGAGATTTAGTTATTTAAATTGTTTTAAGAAGGAGGAGATTTCACCATGGGAAATTAATTGCTCAGCTGAAACTTGATATCAGGAGTTCATAATACTGAAATTTTGATAATAAGAATAACTGGGACTTTTTATAGCATTGGCGTTGTGTTATTTTTAACTGTGCTGTCACTGGCTGTTTGATTGTTATTGGTTGTCTCAAAAAGCATGGGGCTACCTTCTCATCGGGGTGAGTTTCCATATTCGGAAAGAGATTTGATGCTGACCCTGAGATCTGGAGCTGCTATCGGGGGTAATATTTCCCAAGGGATGAGCAACAAACTTTGTTGTGCTGTTGCATTAGGGATTCTAGATCCCGTTCCTAAATGGGGATTCTAAAGGAACCATGGAAGATGGCCCAGGCCTCAGCCATGGAATAAGGAAAGCAGATCTACCTGGCAAGCCACATACTCTAGACTCAAGTTTCTCATGATTTAAATCTCTGGTCTGATGAAGTTTTAACTCTTTGGCCAATTTACAAAAGCTACTTGATTGTATTAAACTAGTGGTTCTCAATTTGAGGCAATTTTTCCTTCCTGCCCCCACCCCACCACTCCAGGGACATTTGGCCATGTCCGGAGATGTTTTTGGCAGTCATAAATGTGGAGGGTGCTGCTGGCATCTAGGTGATGCTAACATCCTACAATGCACAGGACTAGCCCCCCTACAATAAAGAATTCTTTGGCCCCAAATGTCAATAGTGCTGGGGTTAAGAAACTTCCTCAATGGTATGTGTTTAGAAGTAAAATTGCTGGGACATGGTGTACATTCATGCCATCTTTACTACAGCATAATAAAGTGTTGCCCCATGGAGTTGTATCAATATCCATTCTGACCAGTAATGAGTGTTCCAATGGTTTTATGGCCTTGCTCATCTTTGATGCTGCCAGGGCCAACCTGGTGGTGTGTAGTTTGCTTTTCCTTGATCATTACTAATGTTGAACACCTTTTCATATCCTTAAACACTCATTTGGATTTTCTCTTCCGGAAAATATCTGTTCAAGTTTTTTAATGATGACTTCTCCCTGTTGCATCATCTTTTTTTTCTTTTTTCTTGATGATTTCTAGGAATTCTTAACTCTTCAGCTGAGTCTATCTTTGTAAGGTATATGTATAATATCTTCTCCTGTGCTATGGCTGATTCATTCATCCTCTTTATGGTGTCGTTACTCTTGATGCAATCTTGCCAATCTATTCCTTTATAGTTAATGCTTTTTGTGTTTTTCATAGGAAATCACTTTCCTCCTTCTAAAATTGTGAAGATACTCTATATTTTTTTAATTTATTTTTTATTTTTTAAGTAATCTCCATGCCCAAAGTGGGCCTTGAACTCATGACCCCAAGATCAAGAGTCACACACTCTATTGACTGAGGCAGCTGAAAATCATGAAGATTTTCTATATCTTCTCAAAGTGATATAGTTCTGTTTCTCACAGTGAGGTCTTTTGGATTTTTTACTCTCTCTCTCTTTTTTTATTTTATCAGTTTATTCCTCCAATCTTATGACCATTGTCTTTCTAATTGCTTTGAGTTCAGTTTGCTGTTTCTTTTCTAAAATTCTTAATATGGAACTACAAAAATATTACACACAGAGAAAGAATAAAGCCAACTTCTATGCAGAAGAATAAATCCAGCAAGTCAGAAGAAAGTAAAATGACATTTTTTTAAGTGGTGACAGAAAAAATAAAACTGTGTTGGACAATCGTTCCTTCTATATCCAGGGAAAATATCTTTCAAAACTGAAGGTAAACTTCTGTTTCCAGTGAAGATAGTGTAACAGAAATCAGATTTATCCTTCCATCTGAAAAAAAAAAAAACAAAAACAAAAAACTAACCAAAATATATGAAACAATTACTTGGGAGACATTGGACACCAGGCAGTGAACAGTGTTTCCTGAGGGTGGTGAATAAATGAGGGGTTGCCCCAGGCCTGGGAGAGTTTTCAGGGTTGGGTACAAAGAGAGTAATCTGGGTGAATCCCAGTGGACTCCCTGAGTTGAGGAGCTAGACCTAAGAGCCCAGGGAGACCAAAGTAGTTGGCACAGAGTGCCAGAGAATGCTAGATATGATGTCCTATAGTATCACTGGAAGGTAGATCATGAGAAGTTAAAATGGATACTGTGAATTGAAACCAACTACTAAAAATTTTTTTAATAATAAAAATAAAATTAAGAGTTATAGCTAACAAACCGACAAAAAGATAAAGTGTAATTGTTATATGTGGGGCGATAATGATTCGGTGGTAGAAGGATTCACCTGAGGCAGAACCAAGGAGAGAGAAATTTATTGAATTTTCTGCAAGGGAGCAGAGGGCAGGACAGCAGAGGGCAGGTTATCTGCCAGGAGATAGGTAGGGGAGGGCTAGAGTTAATGGGGGGAGTGAGGAGGTTTGGGAATATATGGAATTTCCCTTTTTTGATAACTGGGCCTCGTTGCAAGTTAGCAAATTGGTCAGCTAGGGCCTACAACTACTTCAAGGCAGGTTGCCCGCTGGGTCTGTTTACACTGTGCCTGCTGGTCACTGTGGGCCCTTGTGCCTTGCTCACATTCCCATTGCTCAAGACTGTTGCCTAAGAGTGGTCTCTACACTATAGACTGAACGTGTGTCTCCCCCACCCCGCACCCCCACTGCTCAAATTCCTTTGTTGAAATCTAACCCTCAATGTGATTGTATTAGGATGTGAGGTCTTTGGGAGGTCATGAGGGCAGAGCTGTCATAAGTGGAATTTGTGCCTTATAAAAGAGACCCCAGAGAGCTCCCTCCCAATTCCCACCATGTAAAGACACAGTGAGAAGACCTGAGTCTATAAACCTGTAAACAGGTCTTCCCTAGACACTGAATCTGTCACCACCTTTGTCTTGGACTTCCAAGTCTCCAAAACTAGGAGAAATAATTGTCTGCTGTTTATAAGCCTCCTAGTCTATGATATTCTGTTCTAACAGCCAATGGACTAAACAGGAATCATTAAAAAAAAAATCTATCTAAAAAAAGGCAGGGAAATATGGAAAGGATAAAAAGCAAGTAGGACAAATAGAAACCAAATAGCAAGATGAGAGATTTAAACCCAAACATATTAATAACCATATTAAATGTGAATGGCCTTTGTATGGTTTTATATGATTACACAGAGGCAAGAGATTATATGGAAGAATAAGTACTAGGCTATTTACATTTGTTATTTGGGAATATGGGGGCAGGGGTGTCAGCTTTCTCTCTCTATGTGTATTGTTTGGTTTGTTACAGCACACACTTCTTATGCTCTTCAAATAAATTGAAAAACATGAAAATCTATAATCAGAGCAGTTAGATCCCCTTGTCTCCAGCTCTATCCAGCATATCTGGCTAGCTATTACTGCTTATCATTTTCAATCCCATCCCTAGAAGATTAAATTTTGTCCTCTGGTGAAATGGAGAAAACAAATAAAATTCAACACTATCTACAGTCTAACTCTATGAGGTGGGGGGAGACTCATGGTTAATATCACAATCTGCTTCACTTGTTTGGCTGGCATTCTCTGTGACATCCTGCATGTTCTCTTATCTCCTATGGCAGAGACTGCTCATTATCTCCCAATATCTGTTCTCTGCTTCTAAAGTAATAAATCCTCAATTTTTAGCTGGGAACATTGCCCTCCTTGAATAAAGACTTCATTTCCCAGTCTTCTCTGTAGACAGGAGTGGTCATATGATTTACATCTGTGCAATGAGGTGTGCACAGAAGTGACCTGTGCCTCTTTTGGATTGTACCCTAAAAGAAAGGTCATTCTATGTACTTCCTATTCCTTCTTACTGCTGGGTGAGGGACAGATGTGGTGTTGGCCATCTCAGAGGGTAGAGGAGTAATCTAGAAGGAACTCAGTTTTCTAACTCCTTTGGAGCTGCCCAGAGGGGTTTATGAGAAAAAAAAAAAAAGTCATCTATGATTTTGTTAAGGTGCTGTTCTTTTAGCAGCTCTATTTACAGAGGTTTTATCCACATCCTAGATAATGTAGCTCCAGGGACCCCTGAGTGGCTCGGTGGTTGAGCATTTGCCTTTGGTTCGGTCGTGATCCTGTCCTGGGTGCTGGAACTGAGTCCTGCACTGGGTTCCCTGCCGGGAGCCTGCTTCTCCCTCTGCCTATGTTTCTGCCTCTGTCTCTGTGTGTCTCATGAAAAAATAAATAAAATCTTTAAAAAAATAATGTAGCTCCATCCATTTTTAGTTCTCCTTTGTAATTAGCATTGGGATACTCCTGAATGGAATGCTCCCATTTATTTTATTATTTTTATTTTTTATTTTATTTTATTTTTTTAAGATTTTATTTATTTATTCATGAGAGACATAGAGAAGCAGAGACACAGGCAGAGGGAGAACAAGACTCCATGCAGGGAGCCTAATGCAGGACTCGATCCTGGGACTCCAAGATCACGCCCTGAGCCAAAGGCAGACTCAACCACTGAGCCATCCAGGTGTCCCTATTTTATTATTTTTAAAAAGATTTTATTTATTTATTTATTTATTTATTTATTTATTTGAGAGAGAGAGGAGAGGCAGAGAGAGAGAGAATCTTAAGCAGACCCTGTGCTTAGCACGGAACCCGAGGTGGCTCCATCTCATGACCCCAAGATCACCACCCCAATCAAAATCAAGAAGCTTAACCAACTGAGCCACCCAGGTGCCCCTGCTCCCATTTATTTGAAAGTAGTTTCCTTGTAATCTTGATGAAGATAACTCTAAGACTTATTTCCTCTCTAATCAGAGAAGAAAAGAAAAAATGGAATTCATAAACAAACCTAAAGCTTTGTCTTTGGAGAAAAAAAAAAAACAAGTGATAAATCTCCGGTTGTGCTAATCAATACAAAAGAGATACCAATTCTGGGAAAATTCTCTAAAAATTTAAAGTAATTTAAAGTAATAGGCTTAGTAAAAAACTTAGTAAAAAACTTGAAAATGCTGAATTAAAAAACAATTTGGAAAAAATACGCATTACCAAAATCAGTTTAACAGGAAGTAAAGAACAAAAGACATGAAACCCTCAAAGAATTATCCTATAAAAGTTTCTACACTCAGAAGGTTCGTAAATGGATCTTCCTGAATGTTTTTTTAACAGGATAATTTCTACTCTTTGTAACTTTCTGTAGAACAAAAGCTATAAAGCTTTGCTGAATCTGCAAAGGACTCAAAATCCCTGATGCCCAAGCCTGAACAGGAAGTAGAAACAAAAAAGAAGCAACCTCATGTTTCAAAACAATAGGATTAGTTTTTTTTTTTTTTTAAAAGCATAAACTGAATCTAACAATATATTCCAGAAGTTCTTATAGGCTGTATCCAATATGCAAAATTAATTCATTGATATGAAACTTACTATTTGAATATATTAATAGTTTAAATTTAGATAATTTTAATATATATATATTTTAAAATCACTCAATAAAGTTCTTTGCCCGAACCTCTCTCTCACACACAATACATGTATGTCGTAAACAATATTTTAGACCAATGTCATACTTGGTTGGTCCAACTCTATAGGCAATTCCAGCAGCCTTGTTTTTTTGTTTGTTTTTTTTAAAAGATTGTATTTATTCATGAAAGACACCCAGAGAGAGGCAGAGACATAGGCAAAGGGAGAAGCAGGCTCCCTGCAGGGAGTTTGATGGGGGATTTCATCCCAGGACTCTGGGATCATGCCCTGAGCTGAAGGCAGACACTCAACCACTGAGCCACCAAGGTGGCTCTCAATTCCAGCGACCTTGTAAAATAAATACAATTTGTTGGCACTATTTTGTAACAACATAGAATATCCCAAAGCATTAAGCTTTCATAACTTTAGCAGTATAAATGCTACCAGTGTATGAAAAGCATCATTTTAAGCTTTAACATTCTTTTACCTTCACTTACTTTGTGATTTTGAATAAAAAATGTTCAACGGCCAAGTATGAGGGGAATCCCACACAAAAGAGTTGCTGGCCAGAATAAACAGAATCTATACGAAAATATTGACAATTAATTATATCTCTGAAAATAAACTAGCCAGATGAGAACAGGCAAAGGCTATTTATTCAGAGCTTGCTCCGTGGGAGGAATCAGTGACTGTTACTGACTGGCGTTTTGGCAGAAACTCAAAGGCAGGCAGGGGAATGGGAAAGTTTCACAGTGGGGACAAAAGGCAGGCTTCCAAAAATGCCTTCCCTGGAGGCTGATGATAGGAGGGACAGGAGGAAGCCTTAGGCAGGCGACCTGGAGGTGGGGCATCCCATGTGATGGGTTAAGGGTGTTAATCGGTTTTGTCTGTGGTTGGTCCTGAGTTTGAGCTGAGGACAAACGTTAGGAAGGCTGTCAGCTATGGATGGGGTCCGGGTGGTTTGGGGCTGTTATAGAGGTGACTGTTCATCTTCCTGGATTGTTGCTGGAGCTCCGGGTCTGGCTTCCCGGGCTGTTGACTGTGGATGAGGCAGGTTCTGGGCAGCTTGCAGGGGTGGTGGGTCAGAGTCCCAGCTGGACATGTGGTCTGGCCGTGGTCCACCTGTATGCTCAATATCTCACTTGTATAACTTCATGATTACTGTGAGCGGCAGACATTAATATTTAGGCTGAGAGTTCCTTGAGACCTGAGAATTATTTCAAGGGTTCCCCCAGAGTGAAAATATTGAGAAAGGCTGCCTCTGATTCCTCATCTGTGAAATGGGGATAATGATACCTATTTCGGGACTGTAATAAGGACTGAAGGATAGGAGGCTTTTGGTGTTTTGTTTTGTTTTGTATTTTACAAAATCAAGTGCCCTACATGGAACCCCTCAGGTAGCAGTAGACTTTCTGGGAGGAGGCGTGCAGACTAGCCCAGGTTGGTGTCTAAATGGGTGGCCAAGAGTGGACAGCGATAACCCATCCTTCAACAGGGTGCCGGGCTGTGCACAGCCCAGACCCGGACTGCCGCTGGCAACAATGTGGGACAGGGTGCATTCGCTCACAGCGCACAGGTCCACCGGGCACCCACAGCGCGGTGCCCACTCGCCCATACCTGCCACCCCGTGGCCGGAAACGCCTGCACCGCCAGCCGGAAGTATCTCACCGCGGAGGCTCCCGGGAATTGTAGTTCCGTCCAGTCCAGGGGCGTCTCGGCTGTGTCTGGAGGTCTCCGAGAGCGGTCTGCGCACTTCCGGACCCCCGGCTGGGCTTGCTGTGGTCGGTGCCTCGGACCCGGCCGGTTCTGAGGCCCCCGCTGCACCTAGGCCTGGCGATTCCCTCCGCCCGAGCGGTAGAGAGGGCACGTGTGGCAGAGCCACGGCTGCAGAGCTGGCGGACGCTGGGAGGGGTGCTGTGCTCGGGGGTCCGGTGGGCGGCTCCGTCTGACGTCTGCTGGGGAGGGTCGGGGTTCCTGTCTGGTTTGGGGCGGGGGCCGTGGGCAGGCTGGTCTCACTGCTTTCTGTCGTCCTGCAGCCCAGTCTTGTCGGAGCCCACAGTCCGCAACGGGCTTAGCGCGGTGGACCCAGTGACAGCCTTGGCCCGGGTGAGCTGAGGGCCACCTCTGCCCCCGAATGGTCACCCCTCTTTCCTGACAGTGGATTTGTTTCTGTCCCTTGACCTGGAGCTTCTCTGCCCATCCAGGTCCCTGAGCTCTGCTGGCGCGCCCGGGCCTCCTGTGGCCGAGGAGGGAGAGGGGCCCCCCTTTCTTTCCCACCCTCCATCACACCTTCGGACCCCTCATCGCAGCCAACGGTAGGCTCTGAGCTATGAGGGCAAGGAAGGAAGGATGTGGAATGATTGGTATTTCATGGATCTTCGGTGTCGGTCTTCATCCGACAAACATTTGTTGAGTGTCTGGGTCAGGCACTGGGGAAGCACCCTCCTTGGCTAGAGCCCTATGGAGGTGTCAGTCCCAGGACCACCAAGGTGTAGGTGCTCTGATAGTCATCCCTACTGGATGAACGGACACCCAGGCAGGAGGTCAGTTCCTTCTGGGGGAGCCGTGACTGAAGATCACACTTAAAATAAGGTCTCCCTAGGTGAAAGGGGGCAAAAGGATTAGGGGTAAGGAAGAGCCTATGTAAAGGTAATAGGCATGAAACGTGTGGGTACTGCTGGGTTTTGCACCATGGAAGAGCCTAGGTGGGGTGTGTGGTGAGGCTGGAGGTGGTTTCAGAGAGCACATCAAGCTGGGCTAGCGGTACGGACTGGATCCTATTAGCGCCCTAAGTATTTTAGGCAAGGCAGTGGCATGGTGAAATTTGTCTTTTGGTGTTAATATACCAGCAGTGAGTAGGATTGCTGGGAACTCAGTTAAGTTCATAGGAAACGTGAATAGGGGGATGTATCTCAGGTTTGTGAAGCTGTGCCAGTGTTGGCAAGGGTGAGTGAGAGAAGGTGGGGCTGTGGCGAGTGCATCCCCTTGCTGACTGTGGAGGAAGGGATGGGGTAGACCCGGTTCAGTGTAGTCTGTTCTTTCCCCACACTCAATGGAGAGATGGGGCCACAATGAGGATGCCAAGTGATACAGAGATAGAGGTGGATAGTCTTTCTTCGAGACTTTTTTATTCCAGATAGGACACACTTGAGCTGGGGTATGGTAGGGGAAGTGAAAGCTGTACTATAGTTTTAAGTCTTGATAAGGCATATCAGTTGTTTCCATTATGACTTGAACTTGGGTCGTATTGAGTTAGGGTTTCTTCTATTACAACCCGTGATCCTTCTTTGCTATGTTTGCTATGTTTGAGTAGTGATGTGGAAAAGATCTCAAAAGTAAAGCAAAGTGGAAAAAAAAGAAGAGAAGTTTCTGTAATCATTGTTTATACTGAGCAAATGTTAAATTTGTTTGCTTTTCTTAAGAACTAAAACCTTATGAATACCAGCTTTTTTTTTTTTTTTTTTTTTACCATTGGAGCTCTTAATATCACTCTTCGTTCCAGTTCCCTTCCTCTCTGGGTAACAACACTTGAGATTGCTTTATTCTTACATGTTATTTACTTACTAGATGTGGTCATAAACAATATATTGTGTGTTTTGTGTGTTCGTTACCTTTGCCTGTATTTATTTTGCTTTGTCCTTTTCTTATTTATTTTTAGTATTTTTTTCATATATTCCACAGACAATCCATTTATGGCTTATGCACATGGCAAAAATCTTGAATAGATTTTGACTGGGCCTGGTGTTTCCTTGATGGGTGTATTTTTGAGTACCAATCCATTTTATTGAATGTTTAATGTTTTTCCCCCCAGTTCTCTGTTGCTTTGTCAATTTTTGGACTTCATATTTTTCTAGGAAATTGTCCAGTTTAATTTCAGATTTATGGCATTAAATTGCCTATAGTGATCTCATAACTGAAAAAAAACTCTCTGCTATATCTGAAATTGTCTTTTTTCATGTCTAAAAATTACATCTTTGGCTTCTCTTGTTTTCTTGATCAATGGTGCTGCACTTTGTCTATTTTACCAGTTTTAAATACAAACCAGTTACTTTATGAGTTCTAATCTTTTCAGAGAATTGATTGTAGTTTTTTCTTGGCAATTTTTTATTTGGGCACAACTTTCAGACTTAAAGAAACGTCACAGTGGTAGAACAGTATAGAGGATTTCTGAACACTTTTAATCTAAATTTCTGGAATATGAACATTTTACCACATTTGTCTAGGGGGCTTAAGCAATTTCAAGGCCAACTAAATAAAAAGAGAAAAAGATATGCCCTTATGACCAGGAGCCCATGCAAGCTTCATTTAAGCATGCATGTGAGGTAGAGATCCCTCACAGCATGAGACCATCTGGAGGCTGAGGCCCAAGTGCTGCTTCCCAGGAGGGAGGAGGACAAGCATACCCCTGAGTATCTCTGGGTCAGAGGTGCTAAGGGTCTCTATAGCCACATGGTGTATTTTATCTATGGCTACCAGATGCTGGGTACAGTTGCATGGGGTAGGCAAAGCAGGCAGGTTCTAAATGACTAAAAATCTGTGTATATTTGGGTGATCTTTAACACAACTGCATGTGTTAACATTTGAGTTTGGTGCTGCCAGTCTTTTTGAGCTCCTGGTCTCAGCCTGCTAAGAGTCACTCCACAGAGGCCATTGCCATCCTTGGCTCATTCATATACAACTTGCTTTCTCCTTCTTTCCCTCTCTCCTCCATATATACATGTGTGTAAATACTTTGTGTACATTTCCCCAAAACAGGGCCATTCTGTCACACAGCCACAGGATAATGAGCAAAACTAGGAAATTAGTATTGATGCAATACGATTGTCCACGGATCTTACTTAGATTTCACCTGTTGTCTCAGGAAGACCCTTTCTAGCTTGGGAGATCTCAGATCATGCATTGCTTTTCTTCCTCCCACATCCCTTTGTCATCTTTTCTCTGGAACAGTTCCCAAATCTTTCATTGTCTTCAATAGAGTGATATTTTAGAGGAGTCCAGGCCAGTTATTTTGTGGAACGTTCCTCAATGTAGATTTGTCTAATGTCTCGCCATGATTAGATTCAGGTAATACATTTGTGGCAGGATTTTTTTTTTTTAAACCTGTTCTGGTCTTTCTTTGATTTCTTCTTTTAAAATCTCTGCTCACACTGGTTTATGTCTTTTGGGTTTGCTTTTTTTTCTGTGCTAGTCTCCTGCAATAAGTGTCATTAATTTTCCTTTTTTTCTAATGCAGATCTTAGGACTGTAATTTTTTAAGTGTGTGTAACTAGGCCCCAGTTTTGATATGTAATATTTTTGTAGTCGTTGTTGTGAATGAATCTGCATTCTTATTATTTTCCAGTTGTATTGCTTTTTGGTAGAGTGGCATCCATGCAATATTGATTTTTTTTTTTTTTTGCAATGTTGATTTTTAACATATATGTTGAGGTTTATTCTTAGCTTTTTGGAGTCAATTTTTTTTTTAAGATTTTAGTTATTTATTCATAGAGACAGAGAGAGAGGCAGAGACACAGGCAGAGGGAGAAGCAGGCATCACACAGAGAGCCCGATGTGGGACTCGATCCAGGGTCTCCAGGATCACTCCCTGGGCCGCAGGCGGCGCTAAACCACTGCGCCACTGGGACTGCCCTTTTTTTTTTTTTCTTTTAAAGTGGAGTCAATTTTTATAACCATCCCAGGTGTGCTTAAAAAGAATGTATATTCTCTGATTATCAAGTACATTCTTCTGACTGATCCCATAGGTCTAGCTTTTAAGTTGTCATTCAGATGTTGAATACTTTCTATTTATTTTTTGTATCTGGAATCTTTGTTTCTGAAAACATTCACTAGAACCTTTTCACTGTGGTAAAGGATTTGTCAGGTTCCTGTTTGCACGTGTGCTTGTTTCACGTGTGTTTGAGCTACAAAGGCATCCTGTACATGTGTTGTTGTGCACAGACCTGAGATGGAGTTGGCTTCTGCCGCCTTGCATTTGTCCCTACGATGGATTGTTCTTTCTTGCTATTTGTATGTCTCATATCTTTTTTCTTTTTTAAATGAATGCTGGGCATTGTGTGTAGGAGTAGAGACCTCTGCTCCAGTGTCGCTGTGTGTGGGGCTGGGAGGCTGGAGGTTGCATGCAACGTGAGTGGTCAGGAGTTGACAGGGCTGGCATTTACTGTTGCTCTGGTTACTGTCAGGCCCCTGCTGGCCTCACATTTCTCCGGCAGCTCTGTGCTTAGGTGGGTGGTGGGAGGGAGCAGGCTGGTTACTGTTCCCCCACTGCGACCTTCTCCTAGTGCTGATGCTCCTGCTTATTCTTCAGTGCTGCCTGGGCCCTGGGTCCCTGAGTGCGGGGGCAGGAGGTACTTGTCAGAGATGCTGCCCCTCCCCCATGGGGTAGGAGGCCTGGAGACTCTGAACCTAGAACATATACCTCTCCCTTCCCATGGGAGAGGGTTTTTTTCTCCCTTTTCTCTGCCAGGAGCCATAGGTCTTACCTATGCTCTGGGAGCAACAGGTTTTGTTGCCTTTCCCTTGGTGGCAGTATAAGGCTTTGTTCCTCAGAAGAGAAGTTTCTGGAAGGATGGGGCTTTCCTGTGTTTCTCCCAATGGCAGCCATTCCACTCCAGACCTTTGCTACCCAGGGAGTCTCTGTGGACTGTGGCCCAGCCCTAAGCCTTCCTTTAGCACCGAGCCAGCGGCAGGGCTGTGTACCAGATTACCACAAATTCAGTGATTTAAAGCAGCACCTGTTGTCACCTGGCAGCTCAGCACAGTGGGGGCACATGGCTGGCTGGGGCTCCGCTCAGATCTCCCAGGGCAAGAATCAAAGTGTAGGAAGGCAGGCCTCTTCCCAGGGACTCTGGGTAGAGAGTCTGTCCCAGGCTCACAAAGGGGTGGGGGAAGGGGGGTTCCAGGTCCAGAGGTTTGAAGCCCAAGGCCCCTGATTTCTGGCTTGCTGTCCGCTGAGGTTTCTCTCAGCTCTTCCCACGGGGTGGCATGGGGTCCTTCTGTGTTTCCACCCTCTCTGCCCCCAGTCAAAGGTAAATGTCCTGCTGATGTTTTCACATGAGTCTCACCATACTGTCTGTTTATTTGCAGGTGTTCTTAATATCTTGCAAAGGCGTAGTATCAGGCTGGGACAAGGCGGCTCAGTCCTGTCTGCACATTCCAGCCCCTTCCTACCCCCAGACAGTCTGGAAGCAGGAGCTGAGCCTCCAGCCCACGGGTAAGTTCTCAGCAGGAGAGCAGAGCTTTGCCAGACCTCAAGCCCCAAACGCCCCACTGGTAGGATGATTCTTGTAAAAGTGACCCACGGGAGCAGCAGTCTACTTTGGAAGCAAGGCTCCCTCTCTGAGGTCCCCCTTGTAGCTTAGCACTGAAGCTGGAGATCCACGCCCCCAGAAAAGCGTCCCTAAAACAGCTGGGGACCTGCTTGCTGACTGTGAATTTGGGGGATGCCATCATATCAGGGGATCATCTAGGATTTGGTTTAGGGGAAGGTTTACTAGGAGAGGGGATCCCCTGCTTTAGGGTGTGAGAAGCAGGAACGAGGGAAGGGATCCCCATGACTCCTGGAGGAGAGAGCAGCCCCCTGCCCCCTATCCCGGCCCGGATCTCTCTACATGTGGTGCATTCACTGTCCCTCTGTCCCGCCTCCTCGCTCCCCTCTCCTGCCCCACACTCCAGCACTTCCGAGACTATAGACCCTCCTCATGTAGTCAAGGCATAGAAGTTGCTTTCTTAACCTAAGAGTATTTCATTTTTCCTTCACATGTTAAAGACGAAAGAAAATGCGCGTGAGAGAGGTGTTCAGAGCCACCCAGCTCAGTAGAGGCCGAGCCAGCACTAGCGCCCAGGGCTCCCAACGCCAGGCGGGGGCTTCCTCCCGCGCGCCTCGGGTCATCGCTAAAACCCGCCCCTTCCCACCTCCACCCATTCAGACCCTCCCACGGATTTCCTCTCCTCCCGGGGAAGGACTCTGATAGGCGGTCCTGGAGAGAAAACCCAGTAAGATGATATATGTATATTTTTATGAACTATTTCAATATTGAACAGTGAGCACATGTTTATTGTCTAAAAAAAAAATCAAAAATGCCACTATGTCAAAACAAGCAGGTCCTACCATGCAAAGGTCACGTTGTTAACATTCTGTGTGTTTTGTACAGAATTTTTTCTTTATATGTTTTTACAAAAACCCATCCCACGTGCTGACATTGATGTACACTGGCAGGAAGCAGAGTAGAGTGTCCTCATGGACCCATGCTGGGGAATCTGCCTTCCTGTCCTCATTTCCCGGGGCCACCCTGACAAAGTGCCACACCCTGGGGTGGCTGGAAGCACAGAGATTACATCTGTAATCTTTCTCCACTCCAGAGGCCAGGAGGCCAGAGGTGCAGGTGTCAGTGGGGGCCAGTTCCTTCTGAGACCAGGATGGGGCACCTGCTCCAGGCTCTCCCCAGCTTCTGGGAATTTGCTGGCAGTCCTTGGTGCATCTGACTTCATCTTCCCTGACATTTGTCCTGTGTAAGGCCCTGGGCCCCAATATCCCCTTTTCACAAGGACGCCAGTCATACTGGGTTGGGTTGGGGCCCGCCCTCACAATCATCTACAGACTGTTTCTAAACAAGGCCACATTCAGAGATCCTGAGGGCTAGGATCCCTGACATTTCTTCTTGGGGGACAAAGTTCAAGCCAGAATATGTCCTTGCCGGGGTGATTGGCCAGGTAACCCCGAGCGGTTCAGTTCCTAGAAGCTATGATAAAGAACCATCTCTCTTTGCTGCCAGTGGTCTAATGAACAGTTCATGTTCCCGTCCAGGTCCAGTTTCAAGCTTTCCTCTCTCCCTGGGGGGCTGCAGGTCTTCATCCCCAGATGGAGGGCCTGCAATCTCTTCTGTCTCTGCGACTCCTTAACCCTCTCATCGGGCAGCTTCTTTCTCCATGGTGGGGGTAGGGGGGCAGGAGGAGGAGAAATGAAGAAAAGGACCACCAACATTTCCTTGCTTGGTGCTTTTTGGTAGCTCCACATTCTACCACACAGGAGGCCACCTGATGGCTTTTTGGGGGTGCAGAGCCTGTGACACAGGCAGGGGCTCTCTGGCAGACCTTGGTGCCTGACTCCTGGCTCCTTGGTACAGCTTCTCAGGGCTGGCTCTTGGTGCCCGGCAGGCAGCCTGCTCGCGGCATGTCCTTGCTGTAGAGTTCATGCCCACCTACCTTCCTGCCCTCCACCCAGGCCCCCCCACAACCTAGCTGCACCGGAAACCCTCATACCCTGATTCCAACACCTGCACTCCATACAGGCCGCTCCCATTCCTACTCCCTCTCCTCCCCTGGCCACCAGGGTGGCCCTCTGCCAGCCTCTACCTTAGGAGTTCCTTGGCTTCAAGGCTGCCTCCTACTGCTGGGCTCTTGCATGCACAGATCTGCCCCCCCCCCGGAGCGCTTGTTCCCCACTCTGTTGAACCACCACATGCCCGAGAGTTTCTGCAGCCAGGCACACATCCTCTTTTTGCAGGCTCCCTCTGGTTCTCTTGCCACCACCCCTCTTGGCATGGGACAGAAGCAAAACCTTCAGTAGACACCTCTCCTTCAACCCTTCCTTCTCTAAAGGGAGGCATCTGTTAGGTTGGGTCCAGCAGCTCCCCCCGGAGAATTTGGGGTGTTTGGGAATTTAGCTAAAACTCCAGGCACCTGGGAAAAGCCCATCCACCTACCTGTTACCCATCTGTGGAATCATGTGCTTATGGATTAGATACCTTCATTCTCCCCCTTATTGATATAGCCAGAAGCTATTTCCATGTTATATGATTATTTGTGTGATAGTTTAAATGGATTCATAGCATGGCATGCTTTAATTGTATCAACATTGATTAACTAATCTCTTATTTTTAAACACTTAGGTAGTCTCCAATTTAAAAAAAAAAAAAACACACCCTCAATTCTTTATGGAGTTTCTGTAATTCTAGAGTTTTAGTGTCTCTGCAGACTTCCTGGACCCAACTCCCGTGTGTCTCTGTCCTGAGTAGGAACATACCTAAGACCAACCTCGTGTGTGTTCAGGAGAGAGATAGGTGTGGGGTCCAGTTGATGCTTCCAGCCACAGTATATTTGCTCCTAAACCTTCGTGTTCCTGTTCCCTGGCAAAATGAGGAAAGGAGGAGGGCTCAGGAGAAGCCATCAGATCTTGTCCCATATTTGGTAAGTGGCAGAGCCAGACCGGGACCACTTCCCGGGCAGAGGTCCGCACAGGGCAGCCAGGGCGGTTCTTACTAGCAATGACCGTGGACACACCGCAGAGAAGTACTCGGAACCCAGCAGGTCTGGGATGGGCCGGAGGGCATCCCAGGCCTTGCTTGCCAGAGCTAAACTCCATTCAAATCGACTCTGCCTTAAGGAACACATTTTTATATTTTCCTGTGAGTTGTCCTAAATGTCTGCCAGGGGCCCAACCGGTGACAAGCTTTGGGTTAGAAGCTTAGCACATGATGGATATTTTTAAAAAATAACTTTTATATATGAAGTGCTTGTTTGTCAGAGAAAAAGTTAGGAAATTCACCTAAAGACAAAGAAAGCATTTGAAAGTGGTTATAACCCAACTACCCAGAGCGAACTGCTGCTAGCTTTTTGTCCTTCATTGTTTCAGAGATTGTTCTGCGTGAGTGTGTGTGTTCACGTCTGTGTGTGGGAGATCAAATGGTTTTTAGCCATGTTTTTCAGTGATCAGTATGCTATCACTCAGTTTTCTAATATTTTATTTCCATTAATTACATAACAGTTCATTTCCCTTGGAGAGGTAGTGTGTTTATTTAACTGGCCCTCCTCTGTTGGGTATTCAGTTATTTTCTGTTTGTTTTTTTTTTTTTTTCAGAGTTTTAACAAAATGTAATAAATATCTTGGTGGCTAGCTCTATGTCTAAAGTCATGACTGTTTCTTCAGAGTAAATTTCTATTAATTAAATTTCTGGGGAATGAGGGGAAGGGTTAGTAACTTGCATACTGGTGATGAAGACACAGATACATATGTGGATTAAGTAGAAAAGAAAAACCCATATTGAACCCTCACAAGGTTGGGTCCCCATCACATGCCAAGGCAAGAGCGTTGTGTGATGGTGGGTCCCTGGGGGAAGCCTGTCACTCCCACTGCCTGGAGGTGGGGGTGGCGGCAACAGATTCAGAGGCTGGGGGTGAGTTTGGCCTCTCACATTGTTTCCTCTCCCCACCCCGATCTCTGCTTCCTTAGGTATCTGCTTTTCCCAGCCCATAAGGGAAGGACCATGTGCCAGGTGAGTGTGGCATTTTTAAAGATTTATTTATTAGAGAGAGAGAGAGGGAGAGAGAGAGAGAGAGCATGAACAGGAGGAAGGGCAGAAGGAGAGAGAAGGGAAGCAGACCCCCCTCCTGAGTGGGGAGTCCAGCTTGGTGCTCGATCCCAGGACCCTGAGATCATGACCTGAGGCAAAATGAAGGGTCTGGCACTTAACCGACTGAGCACGCCCCCAGGCGTCCCATGGCATTTATTTTATCCTGCACTCTGCCTTACCAAGGGTTTTGGGGAGCTTATAAGAACACATCCAATAAAAACAATGCAAACAGGACCTAGGATCACTGAAGATGGGAAGTGGGTAGATGGAGGGATGCCCACGAAGCTGCTGGTGTAATGAGTTGCCCTGTAAACTTGTGTCTGACACTTTATATAAAGACAGATTCTGTCCAATATATGACTTGTGTTGTCCACTTTGGACAAGCATGTCAACTTGTCAGAGGAAATAATGGTTCTTTGGTATTTAGGGGCTTAGTGATGGGCCCTGGCACATGAGTTAGCAGGCGGGGTCCTGAGTAAGGACAACACCGAGGCAGATGTGCTGGCAGGTCTCCTGTGACTTTTTCCCCATATAAACGGTGGGTCTTAATGTCAGTGCACAAAGCTGTGGTTGTGGTTGCCCAAGGAATCAAAAATACTCAGTTCTCTGCTAACAGCCTTGTGATATCAGATTGGCCTGTTGTGCACAGGAAGGAATAAGTAGCACATCCTGCAAATTATTTTTCATCGTAGTGTTCTGACACAGATGGAGAGCAAACAACTCAGTTTCAGTCTTTGGCAGGAGCATGGGGGGAAGATGATCGGAGCGCTCCTGGCCTCTTCTCCTGGGGTCCGAGCTTCTTCACGACTTTGACCTCAGACATCTGCCCTTGCCCTCCTTTCTCATGGGGTCATTGTGATCTTCAATGATGTTTGCTCCCAGCCCGTCTGCATCCTCAAATTAGTCCTTAAGGGGCCCCTCTCTTTGCCCTAGGCCCATGAGTGCATGAACGGCAAGTGTGTTGGCCAGCATCCGTCACATTACAGGAGGCCAGGAACCCAGCTAGAACTGCTTTAGGGCAAACCCCAAATCTAGGCAGTACCTGGACTGGGAGGAGCAGGTGTGCAGCTGGGACTCAGACAGTCACAGCTAGGAACTCAGGTGTCACCTGGAATCTTTCCGGTCCCTTCCCTCTGTTTCTGTGACTTCCTTCTCATACCAGTGTCATCGGTGTGGCTCACACCCCAAAGTTACCAGTTCTGCCAGAGAAATGGACCAAGTTCCTTCTTGTAGAGCCAGTTTGCACGGTCTTTGGGAGAGATTCAGATTGGCCCAGCTTAGTCCATGTCTAAGGCGGAGAGGCTGGGGCTGTGGTGGGGTGCCGCCAGGAGCAGCACCTGCTCAGGGTGCCAGAGGGAGATTGCTAGCCCCGGAGGAAGCCGAGGCCTTTCGGGCAAACATTGTAGTTGTCCACTTGAGGAAGAAAGACCTTCATGGGGTCTCAAGTTCTGGCTTGGGGAACCTGTTTTTTAATGAGAGTATATGTTCCTAAAGAGCGGAGACCGTCTGGATGTTTGACACCAGAAACATCTGGGCATAGGACCGGTATGAGAGGGTTGGAAATGAAGCGGCAGCTCCACGGCCTTCTCAGAAGACAGAGCCGGCTGCATCTTGAGGCTGTCAGACCTGTGCTAGGGCTGGAGGTTTCATCTGTGCCTTTTGGGGAAGCTGTTGTTTTATAAGAAACTAGGTCTCACTGCGGCCTGCCCCTCAGGGCAATTGGCAAACAAATACTGATAATAAAAGTTATAAAGCTCTACCTGTTGAGCGCTTACACGCTGGTCTCTGTGTTTTCCATGTTATTTCACAAATGAACTTGTGAGATAGGTGTTATTAACCCCTTCTCCCATTTTACAGATGGACAAATAGAGGTTGGAGATACTAAGTGAGTTGCCGGGGATCTCACGTCTTTTGGGCGATGAAGTTAGGATGTGTGGAATGTGGACAGACAGATAGGCAGATCTAGAGCGGAGACCTCGGTGATTGAACTGTACCGTAGCTTTATCTGCCCGACACATAACCGCAGCCGAGGAACCCAGCAGTACTTGTGTCCAGACCTGCACTGTCCAGTATGGTAGCCAGCGGCCACAGGTGGATACCAAGCACCCGAAGAGTGGCCAGTAGGGCTGGGGACCTGAATTTTTCATTTACACTTAAATTTTGTTTTATTTATTTTTTTATTGGAGTTCAATTTGCCAACATTTAGCATAACACCCAGTGGTCATCCTGCCAAGTGCCCCCCTCAGTACTAATCACCCAGTCACCCCTTATTATTATTTTTTAAGGATTTATTTGTTTATCTGAGGGAAAGGGAAAGGGAGAAAGAAACCCAAGCTGACTCCATGCTGGATGTGGAGTGCCGAACCGACGTGGGACTTGATCCCACAACCCCAAGATCAGACATGAGCTGAAACCACGAGTTGGACGCTTAACCAACGGTGCCACACAGGCACCCCTCCACTTAAATTTTGAAACAGAACCAAAGTAAACTACTTTCCCATCAAACACAATTTTATTGTTTTTATAGGACTACATTTCATGAAAGTGAAGTTGGAAATGTGTCTGAATTGAGATGTACTGTAATGTGAAAAACACCCACCAGATTTTGAATATATGGTATTAAAAAAGAATGAAAAGTATATCAGTAATTTAAAAATAATTGTATATTGAAATAATATTCTAGATATGTTAGACTAAGATCTTACTAAATATTCATTTCCTTTTTTACTTAAAGATGACTAGAAAATTCTATTTCTTAAACCACCTTATTGAGGTATGATTGACATGCAAAACTGTATGCACAGCTTGATGAGTTCTTTTTTTTTTTTTTAAGATTTTATTTTTTTATTCAAGAGAGAGAGGGAGAGCAAGAGAGCACCAGTGAGGGGAGAGGCAGAAGGAAAGGGAGAAGCAGGCTCTCTTCTGATGCAGGACTTGATCCCATGACCCTGGGATCATGACCTGAGCCAAAGGCAGATGCTTAATGGACTGAACCACCCAGGCTCCCCAGTTTGATGAGTTCAGAGATAAGTGTACACCCATGAAACCATCATCACAGACTTAAATCCATCACCTGCAAAAGTTTCTTCCAGCACCCTTTTAAAATGTATGTATTTTTTTTCTTTTTGTGGTAGGAGCATTTAACGTAAGATATGCCATCTCAGCAAATTTTTGAGCATGCGATGCAGGATGGTTAACTCTAGACACTATGCTGTACAGTAGATCTTCAGACCTTACTCATCTTCCATAATAAACATTGTATCCCTAATCAGCACCTCCCCACTTCCCTGCCCCTCACAACACCCAGTACCCACCATGCTATGCCCTGGTTCTAGGAATTTAGCCATTTTAGAATCTTTATAAAAATGGAATCATGCAGTATCTGCCCTCCTGTGTCCGACTTATTTCATTCAGCATAATGTCCTCCACATTCATCCGTGTTGTCCAAAATGAAGGGATTTCCTTCTTTCTTGTGGTTGATATTTCTCATGGCTAATAGCATGTGTACACATCATCCGTCCATCCACTGATGGACACTTAGGCAGTTTCCATCTCTAAGCTACTGTGAATAAGGCTACAAGGAGCATGAGAATGCAGATCTATCTTTGAGACCCACTTCAGTAAGATTCAGTAAGATCACATCAACTTCGAGCAGAGATACATTTACTTCTTCCTTCCTGATTTGGATGCCTTTTATTTATTTTTCTTGACAGATTGCTCTGGCCAGACTTCCAGTATTGTGTTGAATAGGAGAGGCAAGAACGGGCATCCTTGCCTTCTTCAGGTCTTAGAGGGAAAGCTTTCTACCACTAAGTATGATGTTAACTGTGGGCTTTTCTTTTTTTTTTTTTTTTTAAGATTTTATTTATTTATTCATGAGAGACAAAAGGAGAGAGAGGCAGAGACATGTAGAGGTAGAGGCAGGCTTCATGTAGGGAGCCCAATGTGGGACTCTATCCTGGGACTCCAGGATCATACCCTGAGTGAAAGGCAGATGCTCAACCGCTGAGCCACCCAGGTGTCCCAACTGTGGGCTTTTCATAAATGGCCTTTATCATGTTAAGTTCTTTCTATTCTTAGTTTGCTGAGAGCTTTGAATTGTGAAAAGGTGTTGACGTTTGTGAAATGATGCTTTTTATGCAGCTGTTGAGCTGATTTTTTATTTTATCATTTATTCTATTAATGTAGTGTCTCACATGGATTTTCATGTATCGAACCATGCTTGCATCCTAGGGATAAATCCTATTTGGTCATGGTGTCTTTTACCATGCTGTTGAATTTGATGTGCTAATATTTTGTTAAGGATTTTTGAGTCTATGTTTATCAGGGATATTGGCCTATAGTTTTCTTTTTGTGTGATGTCTTAGTTTTGGTATCAGAACAATGCTGGCCTCATAAAATAAATCTGTTTTTTTTTTTTTTTTAAGAAGGATTGATATTATTGTTTAAAATTTTGGTAGAATTCACCTATAAAGTTCCTGGGCTTTTCTTTTTTAGGAATTTTTAGTTACTTGTTCATTCTCTTATCTGTTACTGGTATGCTCAGACTTTCTGTATCTTCTTCATTCAGTATTGGTAGCTTGTAGTTTTTTTAGAATTGTATTCATTTCTTCTAGGTTGTCCAATTAGTTGGCACAGAATTGTCTATCTTAATGTTCCTTTTTATTTCTGTGGCATCAACTATAATGTCTCCCCTTTCATTTCTGATTTTATTTATTCCAGTCTTCTCTTTTTCTTAGGCTAGCTAGGGGTTTGTCAGTTTTGTTTATCATTTCAAAAAAACAAGTTTTAGTTTTGTTTATTTTTTCTATTATTTTTCTGTTCTCCATTTCATTTATTTCTGCTCTAATCTTTATTAATTTCTTCTGCCAATTTGGGGTGTAGTTTGTTCTTTTTCCAGAGGTGCAAAGTTAGATTGTTTATTTGCGATCTTTTTTCTTTTTTAAGATTTTATTTATTTATCCATGAGAGACACACAGAGAGAGGCAGAAACATAGGTGGAAGGAGAAGCAGATTCCTCACAGGGAGCATGATGGCGGGACTTGATTCCTAGACCTCGAGATCACACCCTGAGCCAAAGGCAAACACTCAACCACTGAGCCACTCAGGCATCCCTCTTTTTTCTTTTCTTCCTTTTTTTTTTTTTAAGATTTTATTCATTTATTCATGAGAGATACACAGAGAGAGAGGGAGAGAAAGAGAGGCAGAGACACAGGCAGAGAGAGAAGCAGGTTCCATATAGGGAGCCTGATACGGGACTTGATCCTGGGACTCCAGGACCACGCCCTAGGCCAAAGGCAGGAGCTAAACTGCTAAGCCACCCAGGGATCTTTTTTAATGTAGCTATTCATTTCTATAAACTTCCCTTAGTATTGCTTTTGCTGCATCCCATAAGTTTGGTCTGTTTTCATCTGTCTTAAGATATTTTATAATTTCCTTTTTAATTTCTTCTGTGACTCACTAGTATTTAAGGATGTGTTAATTGATATTGAAAAATATTGAAAAATTTTCCCCTTTTCTATTATTGATTTCTAGTTTCATTTCATTGTCATTGGAAAAGATACTTGGACTGATTTCAGTCTTAATTTTGTTAAGAATTGTTTTGTGACGGCCTGTGATTCATCCTGGAGAACATTCTGTGTGCTGCTCTTGACAAGAATGAGTATTCTGCTGCTATTGGGTAGAATGTTCCATAATTATCTTTTAGGGCTATTTAGTCTATAGTATTGTTCCTTTCTACTGTTTTCTTGTTGATTTTTTGTCTACCTTACCTGTCCTTTATTGAGAGTGGGCTATCTAAGTCTCTTACTAATATTGTAGTACTTTGTTTCTCCCTTGTGATTAGTCAGTGTTTGCTTTATATATTTAGGCCCTTTGATGTTGGGTGCATATGTATTTAAAATTGTTATACCTTCCTGTTGAGTGGACCCTTATATAAGGACTTTCTGTGTCTATTGTTTTTCTTTCTTTGTCTATTGTGACAGCGTTTGACCTAAAGGCTATTTTTGTCTGATAAAAGTATACCTAGACCAGCTCTCTTTTGATTACCATTGCATGACTTGGAATATCTTTCTTCACCTTTTCACTTTTACCCAATATGTGTCCTGAAGTCTAAAGTGAGTCTCTTGTAGAAAGCATATACTTCAGTTTCTTTTTTTTGTTGTTGTTGTTTTTTTTTTTAACCCATTCAGCCCACTCTATGTTTTAATTTAGGGAGTTGAGTTTATTTATATTAAAGTAATTACTGGTAGGTAAAGACTTACTATTGCCACTTTGTTCATTGTTTTCTGTTCTGTAGTTTCCTTGTTCTTCTCTCTTCCTCTCTTGTCTTTATTGTGGTTTGGATCTCTTATAGTGATAATGTTTTGATTCTTTTTTATATTTGTGTATCTATTATAGATTTTTTGTGGTTACCATGAGGCTTGCATTGAATATTTTATAGTTCGAGCAGTCTGTTTTAGCCTGAAAACAACTTCAATTGCATATGCCAACTCTATACTTTACTTCTTACACATTCATACTTTGTTATTTATGTCAGATTTTACTTGCTTTTATAGTGTTTCGATGAATAAATCTATGGTTATTGTTATTCTTATACTTCTGCCATTTAAATTCCATACTTATGTTAATGATTTACATGCTGTTATAGCATTACTACATTCAGTACAAATTAATTTGTTGTTTCGGTCCTTAATCCATCCAGAGAGAGAAGATGAAGGAGAAGGGGAAGGAGAGCCAAGCTCTGTTCTGTGTTTGTGGAATCCTTTCTCTGTTTTCCTCTTGTTGCTACCTTAATTTTGATCATATCTCATGTCATTGATTATAATTGTAGTTATTCACTCCCTCCCAGTCATTCCCTACCTTTTTGAAAAAAATTATTTTGTTTTATCTCTTCTTGGCCTTTTTTTTTTAAGAGATCTTTATTTATTCATGAGAGACACAGGGAGAGTGAGAGAGAGAGAGAGAGAGGCAGAGACACAGGCAGAGGGAGAAGCAGGCTCCATGCAGGGAGCCCGAAATGGGACTCGATCCCTGGTCTCCGGGATCACACCCCCCGCTGCAGGCGGCACTAAACCGCTGAGCCACTGGGGCTGCCCTTTCCCCTTTTTTTTTTTAAGATTTTATTTATTTATTCATGAGAGACACACACACACACACAGAGAGAGAGAGAGAGAGAGAGAGAGGCAGAGATGCAGGCAGAGGGAGGAGCAGGCTCCATGGAGGGAGCCCAACATGGGACTCGATCCCAGGTCCCCAGGATCACGCCCTGGACTGAAGGCGGCGCTAAACCACTGAGCCACTGGGGCTGCCCTCCCTACCTTTTTCTACATCAGATCATCTTTTGTAGCTCCCCTCCTTAAATACCATACTTAAATCCCCATTGCCTTATAGGAGAAAAACTGTTTGTCTTGTGATCTGTTTGCGCACATGCACTCTCATACACACACACATTATATTCTACATTGTCATTCCCAAGTATTTGCAATTCCTACCAGAATTTTCTGTGACTCCTTACCTTTGCTCATGCCATGCCTCTTGGTAGGAAATATCCTTCAGACATCAGGACACACTATTGACTTTTTATGATTCTGCTCAAAGGCACCCTCCAATGAAGCTTAACTTGATATCAGGACATAGAATTTGACTACTGTCTTTGTGTCTGTTCTGTCCTTAATATACTTCCAGAAGCTTCTGGTGTAATCATACCATATGGAAGTCTTCTGTTTACCTTGCTCCACCAGCCTCCGAATGCCTTCAGAATAGGAGAAATGTCACTTTCAGCTTTCAACCCCAACCACCAGGCCGAATGCCATTACCATACCAAATCTTCAATAGATGCTTACACACTGAATGAAAGAGTGAATGAATAAATAGAGATTCAGAAGTGAGATCTTTTCTAATGATCTTTTTTTCTTTTCTCTTCCACAAAATGTAATACAGAGTTAGGGGCGTGCTAAGCTTCCACTTAACATGGGGAAACCTGACATCAAAGGTGCTAAGATCCATCACCTCTACACCTTTGGTACTCTGTGTTGAGCATTCCAGATTAATCAAGACTGTGTTGTTTCAGGGGTCGTTGTCGTTCAGAGATGTGGCTGTGGGCTTCACCCGAAAGGAATGGCAACAGCTCGACCCTACACAGAGGATGCTGTACCGGGACGTAATGCTGGAGAACTACAGCCACCTGGTCTCCGTGGGTGAGAAAAGCTTCCTGTGTCTCCCGATTCTGTCTGAGTTCCTTTCTCTTCTCAGTTATGCAAAACCCCTTATGTACTAAGCATATTTGGCCTTGGGTTTCAGTGGTCAACAAGTCTGGCTCTCATCTCACCTGCATTATTTGTGAATTTACCTTCCAAGTGAAATGCCTGTTCTTCAGCCAAGATGTAAATGTTTATTGTGCCACCTGAACCTTCTACTTCCTTAGATGGCCCTAGTGGCTCAGCACAAATCCTCATAAGCAGGGATATTTCTCATTAACAGGATGTCAAGTCACCAAACCAGCTGTGATCTCCAGGTTGGAGCAAGGGCAAGAACCATGGATGGAAGAGGAGGAAATCCTCAGATGGAGCTTTCCAGGTGAGAGAGCAGCAGCTTACAGGGTGGGCAGTGACATCCGGTTGGTCATAGAGCAGAACTTCGGATATGTTTTTGTTTCAGGCAACTCTTCTTAAAAGCCTTGGGTGTTTGCCAGCAGCTGCAGACCATTGGCCCAAGACCTTGAGATGCCCTACATAACTCATGCTACCTATACATATCACACATCCATACATGATTGTTGTTCTTTCCCTGGGTTTAAGAGAAAGACCTATCCTGTTTTTATTTATTCTTTTATTCAACCCCACCATTCCCATCTGAGACCTGCCTTGCTCAGTTTTTCTCTAGAAGCTTCAGTTACACTTTCCCCCATGGTTATGAAACAGACTTCCTCATGTTTTCATGGACTTGTAGATGGCCCCTATTTTAAAATAACTTCTTTGTGCCACTCATTTTATTTTAGTGATCTTTTCTTATACTGTGAAATGCTTTAAAAACTTAATTTCTCCCTTTTATGTGACTTTAAATTCGTCTTCTTTCAAAACTATGGAATATGGCCCCATTTTGCTTAATAGGTCATAAATGAAACTCCTTTATCCCCATCCCAGTATAATCCCATGAGGAGAAGAGCTTTTATCTTATTTGTCCTTATTCTGTGAGACACACATGGTAGACATTGATTAACAGCCCCTTCCTTCCACAAGGGTTTTTTATCAAGCATTTGTTCAGGGAAGTTGTTACTAATCAGGGGTGCACACCAGAATCACCTGTGGAGCTTTAAAAATACCCTGCGGCCAGGTCCCCACTGGGAGCGTCCTGGTGGGGAAGATTAGTAGGCATTGATTTTGTCCCTTAGGAATTCAGCAGTATGACTAAAGGAACTTCAGCATTTTTAAACCAAGGAGCTTCATGGTGGCTTTGGGTGTGGGTGTCAGAGGTGAAACAGCAGGTACAGTTTGTGGTTTAAAATGTAAATGAAAATCAAAGCAAATGAGTATCTCAGCACAGGATACAGAATCCAACATTTAATAACCTCAGTAGGTGCCACGGTGACATGAACACCAACATGCCCACTGGCTTCTCTTGTACTCCCTTTTACTTGTGTCTTCACCTTCTTCCCAAATGACTGTGTCAAACTTATTAATAGCAGAGCTGCTTATGTTTATTGTCTGTTTTATCCCTATTTCCAGTATCCCAGTTTTTCCTTTCAAAAGCCAAGGGATGGGGTGCTTAAGTGGCTCAGTCGGTTGGGCATTCGACTATTGATTCAGCTTGGGTTGTGATCTCAGGGTTGGGATCGAGCCCCATACTGAGCTCTGTGCTTGGCACAGAGTCTGCTTGGGATTCTCTCTCCCTCTGCCTCTGTCCCTCCCACTCGTGCTCACTTGCTCTCACTTTCTCTCTAAAATAAATAAGTATATCTTCTAAAAAAAAAAAAAAGCCAAGGGACTAGGATGTGTTTGTTGTACGTTCATGATGGTGATGATTGAATCTCGGCAGTTAGGTCTGAAACTTTTTATGAAATAATTTAGTTCTGTGACATGGTCCTAGAAAGATTAACAAGTTTGTGGCATTATTTTTTTTCCCTAGAAGAAATTTTGCAAGCTGACCACCAAGTAGGTAGACCCCAGGGACACCAAAACAAACTTCTGAGGCACATTGCAATCCTTGACAAGCAAGAACTAGCCAAGAAAGGGTATCACGGATGTAGCACAATTGAAAAAACAGTCTTTCAGGACACAAACCAGGCTCCCTCAAAGCAGCCAGCCCATACCTGTGACTCATGTGGAATGAGTTTGCCATGTAATGTAGCCGTTAGCCCTAATGCCTACCTCGCCAGAAGGAGATTTGAGTGTGATGGACAGGGGAACTTATTTCTGTACTCTAAGCTCGAAACACCCCCTTCTGGAGTCCAGCCACGTGAGTGTGACAGGTGCCGGAATGCCCTCAGCCGTGACCAGGCCCTTCGTGCCCACCAGGGTGCTGGCAGTGCCGAGAAAGCCCACAGGTGTCCCCAGTGTGGGAAAGGCTTCTCCTGTGAACCGGAACTCATTGTGCACCGGAGGGTTCATGGGGGTGAGCAGCCCTCTGCACCTGGTGCACAGGGCCTCAGCTGCAAGAAGGAGGTTTGCCTCCCCAAACGCCGGGGAAATCATACCAAAGAGAAACCCGGGGGGGACAGCGGTGGTGGGAAGACACTGCCCCAGAAGATAAGCATATCGGTGCCGGTCGCAGTGCTTGCCGGAGGGAAGCCCTACAAGTGCTCCGAGTGTGAGAAGATCTTCTCCCATAAGTCCCGTCTCATTGAGCACCACCGGTCCCACACCGGGGAGAAGCCCTACGGCTGCAAAGAGTGCGGGAAGTCTTTCTCGCGAAAGTCGTGCCTCATCATCCACTACCGCATCCACACCGGCGAGAAGCCCTATGGCTGTGGCGAGTGTGGGAAAGCCTTCTTCCAGAAGTCTCACCTCATCCTGCATCAGAGGACTCACACAGGGGAGAAGCCCTACAAGTGCAGCGAGTGTGGGAAAGCCTTCTCGCAGAACTCCTGCCTTATCATCCACAAGAGAACTCATATGGGCAAGAAGCCGTACGAGTGCTCAGAGTGTGGGAAGACCTTCTCCCAGAAGGCGAACCTCATTCGCCACCACAGAATCCACACCAGGGAGAAACTGTATGGGTGAAGGGAGAGTGCGGGCTTTGTCCCGAGTCCCAGCCCACCTGGGAATATGAACCCCTGGATGTTCTGAGTGTGGAAAACCTTTCATCAGGGAGTCCAGTGCCACTGTGTGCAGAGATTCATACCGAGGTGAAATTCTTCCAGTCTGTGGAGAATTAAGAAGAGCCCATCTCTTACAACTAACAGTAGAAGGGTAATGATGCTCTAGAGTGTTATATTTTTATAAGATATGCCTCATTATAAAATCTATCTGAATTACCTGTGGCTAATGAGCTTTGAAGTCCGTGAATAAAGTAAATCATTAAGACAACAGATCTAATAAACATCAGAACAGTCCCAGGGCACAAAGAGGGCTTACGTCCCTGAGCATGCTGCATAGAAAGAATCTGCTTTATTTTTAAACTGCATCGCTAATTAAACATAAGTGTGAGCCTGTGGGCACACACACCAGAATATACAGAATGACAGCTGTCAGACTCCCCTAAATCACACCCTTTTGTCTTCATAATGTACATTATACCTAGAAAAGTAGGAGTTTATTCTTAAGCCAGGAGTCCAGACACCATACCAACATCTCATTTATTTTTGTTTGTTTGTTTGCTGGCAAGCATTACAGGGCCCCCTACCCCCGGATCTGGAAACCAGCAGGTTCATGACATCTCATCACCTCTCCATCGTCTAGTTCACAATTAGGTTTCATATTAAATGTGTAAGGTTAGAACTCCCTTTTCTGGCAATATATCAGACCACCCAAGGTGAAAGCCATTTTATCAGAAATGACAAATAATAGAGAACATTCTTTTAAATGCATAGTTCAAATTGACCACCAATAAAAAATAAATTTATTAAAAATAAATAAATAAATAAATAAATAAATAAATAAATAAATAAATGCATAGTTCAGCTGGCAAGAATGGCGTTACCAGGTGTCAGAGAGCTGAACTGAACTGAGAGCCAAAGATTAAGTTTAGGGGCTGAAGCTGGAGCTGCCCTGTGGTTGTAACTTGGTTGACCCCAAAGCTTGGGTGTTCAAGACCAAAGGAGGACATGAAGCAAGGCCTTGGGGCATGTGAGGCAGACCGTGGGTACTGAAGTAACTTACAAATTCAGAGATTTCCGAAGTCGCTCCGTACAGGAAAAGGGTGGACTAGCAGCAAAATCTCACTTGGGTGGGAAGCTTGTCTTTCTCTCCATGGGCTCTGATGGGGGAAGATTTGCCCTGATGACTCATCAGCCCTGACCACCCCATGTGAGTCAGAGTTTGGAATTCACCCTATTCCTGTCCCAGTTTTAAAACTGACCAGTGAATAGAGAAATTGGCCCTGTCTTTGGAACAAATGACAGAAGCAAACAAAATACCTTTTAGAGGGAGACACCCTCAACCCATGTCCACCAGGATTCTGATGGACAAACCCAACATGAGTTCATAATCCAAAACTACAAAGCATGAGGAACCGGGCTGCCGCGGGAGTCAGCGAACACATGAACAAAATAACATCCAGGATTTTAGGGTCATAGAAACACATGAACCTCTATAACAATAGCTCCCTTCACAAATGATTAAAAACAAAAAGTTGAAACCACGTGAAAGCAAGGCACAAAGACAGATAATGGGTTTCTTTGGAAAGGGGACCCCACAGAGTGTAGAAATGAGTACTGGCATTGCGATGTGAACATCACAATACTCAGCTGCAGAGAGAAGGAACAGAAAAGTAGAGCGAAGCAAAGTCATAGGATTCAGTCTACAGAGAGGCACTTAAAGTGAGAAGAGCAAGCAGGAGTTCCCAAAAGACAAAATAGAGGAAGAAAAGTATTCAGAGAAAACACGGCTCAAGTCTGACAAGACACATGCACTCGTAGATTCAGGCGGCACAGTATGTGCCCAGGAGGATGAGCCGTAAATCTGCGTGGTAGACACACACCTGTCGAGAGCTGCTGAGCTACTTGATAGTATCACTGCTCTGCACCTGCGTGGTCTGGCTGAGCAGTCTGTGGGGACCTGACTCATGGTGGCCCCCAGATGGCAGCCGCAGAGCCACAAGCGAATGTCAGGTCCCCATGTGGCTTTTCCCCCCATGCTCGTGAGTGCCGTCTCCCCTGCTTATCAGCACCTGTCCGCCTTATGTGCTCCTTAGCCAAGACCCCTGTGGAGCTTACCTAAACCCTGCTTTTCTGGTTTGAATTGACCAGTGTGGTCCTAGCCCGGGGACTCTAATAAAGACATGTGCCGCGGGTCCAGTCTCTCTCTGCTTTCTGCCTTGACGTCCTTGTGTGGCCCCTTGAGGCCTGTTGTGTACTCCCCCCACCCCAGGACCCCGTGAATAATAAACTTCTCTGTCTCAGTTTCTGTTGTGGCCTGTTGTTGAACCCGCTGACCACCAGCACCTGTGCTCCTGTTAACACACACTAGTTTAACAAAGTCCTCACAACAGGCCGCAGGAATGGATGGTAGCGTCATGCTGGCAGCTGACTGGGGCGAATGCCTTTTAGCAGCAACTGGCTGGCTCCCTGGCTCCCCAGGTGGGTAGTTCCATCTGTGGGCCCCACACGGCTACTGCCCATGCAGAGTGCTGCTCCTTCCCATCCCAAAGGGCGAGCTAGGAAAGAAGCAACCAAAGTCCTGGACTTCAGAGTATCGCCATAGGGGCTGGTTGAAGATGCTGTGGGTTTATCTTCCACCTGTTAACGCCCCGCAGAGGGTGAGTCCCCTCAGCAGGTGTGGGACTTGGAGTGTGCTTCCCCACCTGAGCACCTACCCGGCCAAGGCTCTTAGGTCCTGACCAGGACAGGAGTGGCAACTCCGCCCAAGTGTGGGCTACGAAAGAGGGCCCTGTGTGCCCTTGAGGACAGAGACTCCCCTTCCCTGACAGCTGTGCTCACAGGTGGCACCGGGCCTCCTAGTCTTGCCTCATGCCATAGGGGCCTCTCGCTCAGGGAAGACACAGCTCTCCCTGCAAAGGTAAATGCAGCCAGGGCCTGCGGTTCCTCTGTTGCTCTTCACCTTACTGCTGTCACACCTTGTCCTTCGACCCTGTGGGATATTGTGGACCTCACCGTAGCACGTGGTGGCACAGGATCTAGTGGCGTGATGCAAACAGTCCAAGTACCATCTACAAGGCCTGAGCGAGTTAGCAAGCTCCTTGTGGAAGGAAAAGCCCACAGAAGTGGCCCTGGACTGGTCAGCCTGCAGAGCACCAGTGCATCAGGGCTGAGGGCCCGGGGGTTCAGCCCATGACCTGTCACCATCACGCTGGTGCAAGTCCACTCCCGTCCTGGGGAGGCCGATTGGGACACCGTGGAGAGGGAAGTGGCCATGGGGGACATCCACTGCAGATCTTTCCAGTAATAATCTGAAGGTCAGATCAGTGGGGAATAGAGAATCTGAAACTGAGAAAAAATCTCATATTTGAAAGCTGCTAAGAGGGTAAATCTTAAAAGTTCTCATCAGAAGGGGAAGAAATGTGGTAAAAGTGAGATGATATTAACTGCACTTTGGTGATCATTTTACAATATATGCATCTATCAAATCATTGTGTTGTACACCTGAAACTAATGTCACATTACATGTCTATTATATCTCAATAAATGAAAAAAGAACCCCAAACTTGAAACTACGTGTCTCCAGACTCGTGAAATATTCTAAAAGATTTTATTACAGCTGGAGGGATTAGGAGAGTTGGCTGGATGCTGAGTTGTTCATACCGCCCCAGAGATGTGGCCAGAGGCCCACTGTGTGCAACCGTTCACCAGGCCCTGGGGACCTAGGGCCACTACCCACAGATGCAGGGCGGCCTGTCCCCTCCTTAGAAAGGTGACAAAGGCTCCCAATCCCACCACACCTGCTTCTGCTTTCGCCTGAGGGAGGCCTGCAAGCTAGTCAAATGTAAACAGCTCCTTAGTTGTGGCTCCCACCCTAATCCCACCCTAATGATGCAGGTGCAGCCTGCATCATAGGATCCCTGGTGGACCCCTCCCCTCTGAGCCTACCCCCAACTCAGGAGATGAATTAGAGCAAAATCAGCACAGCACACAACCACAGAGGGCCACAGACCCCTTAAAAATACAAGACCTTCTCATACCTGGAGGATTCGGGGGCGGGGGGGGGGTGTTGGTGGCACATCTAGTGCCTTTCAGCCAGAACTTCTGTGCACAAGAGGACATCCTGTTCTTCTAGGACCCGCCTGAGGGAGACACAGAGGTGAGAAAGCAGGTGGCATGGGAAGACAGAGGGACAAGAGACCCTGTCATGAGTCACCGGAGGCTGTTGATAACTCCATTCTTGAACCTCCATGTGGCTTGCAGATTCCGTTCTCCCCAGGCTCCGAACCAGCCTCCATAGGTGTGCTATTTCTCCAGCCAACAGGCAGGGCTAGGTAGGCAGACTCTGCTTGCACTGGTTCTGCTTCTCAGACTTGGAGTGTCTAAATGGAGTCTACAGGGAATGTTTTCAGGCAAAGTTCCCTCCCACAGAATCTAGGACTCTGACCCTGGTGCAATCAGGTCTACCAAGTTTCCTGTTACTATGCCAAGGTACTAGCCTGCTGCTTCCAGGGCTCCTTGCATTGATTGCTAAGTTGGACCCGACAATCTGGGGTTAAGGTTTTCAGCGAGCTCTGACACTCTGAGGACAGACCCCAGAAGAGGACTCTGTCTTATAGATTCTTTTCCTTGGTTGGACTCAAGAGCTATGCCGTAGCCCATATGTGAGAGCCCCAGACAACCCAGGAGCTTTGCCTATGGTTTACTTCTCCCATCAGATATTTATTAAGAACCTCCCAAGTTCATGGATCTCGAACTAGAAGAATAGGGTGTGAGATCTGGCTTTAAAGAGCTCAAACTATAGTTTTGTGGGGGGCCTGAGTAGGTGAGTGGGAAGTGAAGCTGGTGCTGAAATTTTATTTTGGAGTCACAGTAGTTGTCACTGAGGGAAGGAAGGCATTTTCATAGGTGGAACAAGAGGAAAAGAGTGAGCACAGCAGGGGCATAAAGCATGAGCAAAGGCTTGCCTGACTTGGCTAACAGTCAGCTATAGTTTATTTTACATACAACGAAGTGCACAGATCTGAAGCCAGCATCTTCATGAAGATTCGAACACATGTATACCCGTGTCATTAGCAGCCAGGTCAGAATATAGAACTGCTCCAGTGCCCGATCTCCCAGTGCCTGGGCCAACCCAGACCCTTCCCCCAGGTCATATCAACCAGCACAGAGATTCTGTCATCCACCCTTATGCGTTGGGAGGCACTAGGTGTGTACTCTGTGTCTCATTTCTTATACTTGGTATTAGGTCTGTGTCTGCTAGCAGGAAGACTTCATTCTTTCTCGTTGCCGTGTAGAATTCTGCTGCACAAATATGCCACAAGTTGTTGTGTCTTTTTTTTTTTAAGACTTTCTTATTCATGAGAGACACACAGAGGGAGGCAGAGACATAGGCAGAGAGAGAAGCAGGCTCCTTGCGGGGAGTCTGATACGGGACTCGATCCCAGGACCTGGGGTCATGCCTTGAGCCAAAGGCAGATGCTCAACCACTGAGCCACCAGGGTGCCCTTCTATTCTTTTTTTAAGATTTCATTTATTGGAGAGAGAGCACAAGCAGGAAGAGGGGAGGGCAGAGGGAGAAGTAAGCTCTGCACTGATCAGGGAGCCCAATATAGGGCTACATCCCAGGATCCCGGGATCACAACCTGAGCCAAAGGCGGACGTTTAACTGACTGAGCCATCCAGACGCCCCCCAACTTTTTTTTTTTTTTTTTTTTTTTTTTTTGGGAAAGAGAGAGAATAGGGAGGGGAAGGACAGGGTGAGGGGAGAGAGAAAGAATCTTAAGCAGACTCCATACCCAGTGTGGAGCCTGATGGGGTGCTTGATCTCATGACCCTGAGATCATGACCTGAGTCAAAATCAATAGTCAGACACTAAACTGACTGAGCCACCCAGGTAACCCCTCTTTTTAAAAAATACGCTCCACGCCCAGCATGGAGCCCAGTGTGGGGCTTGAACTCATGACACTGACATCATGACCCGAGCCGAGATCAACAGTCAGACACTTAAACAACTGAACCACCCAGGTGCCCCATCTTTGTCTATTCCATGTTCATGGACATTTGGATTGTTTTCAGTTTTGGTCTACTATAAATAATGCAGCCATAAACTTCTTGTGCAGTAGTACTCATTTCTCTTCAAAAGATACTGTGTAGCCAGAGTTCAGAGAAGTTGTTCTTAACCAGGGCTGATTTTGCCCCTTGGGTGATGTTTGGCAATCTCTGATGACCTTTTTGATCACTGAGGGGGATCAGTGGTGCGCTGCTGGTTTCTACTGGGTGGAGACAGGGGCTGCTGAACATCCTACAGTGCACAGCCATCAACAGGAACTGTTGAGCTTGGAATGGTCATAGAAACCAAAGAATGAGGCTGTGGTCCGACTCTGGAGTCCTCTGGAGTCCTCGTAGGCTGAACTCGGGCACATGTCCAGTAGGTGCCGCAGATGGCTCTGGAATGGTGAGGCTCCCCCTCAGTGAGGGAGACTTCAGGACAGACGCCGCCTGGCATGGTGTTAGTTGCCCTCAGCCTGGTGGACGGTCCCTGGCGTCCTGCCGCTGAGCACCCGCTGCAGGGCACCCTGCACATCGCGATTCCGCAGCGTGTAGATGGCCGGGTAGAGCAGTGGTGTGAGGTTGATGTAGATGAGCGAGACCAGCTTGTCCTCCTCCAGGGAGCGGCTGCTCAGGGGCCTGGCGTACATGGCCGTGGCGCAGCCGTAGTGCAGCACGGCCACCGTGAGGTGCGACGCCACCGTGTTGAACGCCTTGCGGCGGCCCGCAGATCCCCCAACGCCCAGGATGACCACCAGCACCCTGGTATAGGAAAGCAGGATCAGGGCCAGAGGCAGCACCAGCAGCAGCAGGCAAGCTGCCAGCAGCACCCGCTCCTGCAGCTGCCGGTCCCCACAGGCCAGCAGCAGCACCGCCGGGAGGTCACAGAAGACGTGGTTCACTAAGCCCCCCTGGCAGAAGGGCAGCTGGAAAATGGCCGTGGTGAGCCCCAAGGCCAGGATTGAGCCCCCGGCACAGCAGGAGGCCAGGAGGCCCCAGCAGAGCGCCGTGCTCATGAGCTGGGGGTAGTAGAGGGGGCGGCAGATGGCCAGGTAGCGGTCCAGGGCCATGGCGGCCAGCAGCAGGCACTCGGCGCCCCCCAGCGCCACAAAGAGGCCCATCTGCGCGGCGCACGTGGAGCGGGCCACGGCCAGGCCTGCGGGCGGCAGCAGGAAGCCGGCGAGCATGCGCGGAGTCAGCGCCAGCGTGTAGGCCACCTCCACGGCGGACAGCGCTCCCAGGAAGAAGTACATGGGGCAGTGCAGGGCAGGCTCCGCCACAGCCAGGCCCAGGATGAGCAGGTTTCCCGCCAGCGTGGCCAGGTAGAGCGGCAGCAGGAAGGCGAAGAGCAGCAGCCGCAGCCCCTGGGGCCACCCGGAGAAACCCAGGATCACGAACTCGGCTGGGGCCGTCCAGTTGGACGCGGGCCAGGAGCTCATGTCGGGACCTGCGGGAGGACAGGCGTCCGGGCCAGAGAGGGGGCTCGCGGTGACGCTTCCCGAAAACACGGGGCCTTCACCCTCCGAGGCTCGGCCCCCTCGCCCCGCCCCAGGGACGCCCCAGGGACGCCCCAGGGACGCCAGCGCCTTCTGCGGGGTTTGCCACAGCCCGGTGAACTCCCCGAACGTCCTGCAGGAATTCAGAGGTCTGGAGCCGCCGTCTGCTCTCCTGCCCACCCGGCCCCCAGCTCTGCCCAGCGTCCTTGTTTTTTTTTTTTTTTTTCTTTTTTTTCTAAGATTTTATTTAACACAGAGAGAGAGTGCAAGCAAGGGGAGCAGCAGGCAGAGGCAGAGGGAGAGGGAGAAGCCCCCGCTGAGCAGGGAGCCCGGGGTGGGGCTCAATCCCAGGACCCTGGGACGTGACCGGAGCGGAAGGCAGAGGCCTAACGGCTGAGCCCCAGGCGCTCCCAGCATCGCAGCAGCCGAGGAGCCAGCCCTCGGGGAGGAAGGTCAGGAGGGCCTCACCTGAGTGGACCGTGGCCCGAGGGCTCAGAGTTCCGAAGGAACAGGCTCTTTCCTGAGCGGCCGGTTCGGGGTATGGAGATGGTTGTTCCTGGGACGGAGCTCCCAGGTGAGGGGCCCCGCAGCCCCGGAGCGCCCCGCCCGCAGAGGCCCGTCCCTGGGGAAGTGGCACCCCCGCTCTCGGCGGATAGGCCACGCGCCCTCCCGTCCTCACCGGCCCTGGCCACTGTCCTTCACTGTCCTTTGTTTGACTTCCGTGTTCTAGCTCTCCCCCGAGCTGGACTCGGGACACCCCCATGGTAATCCTGGGCCCTCGGTTCTGACTCCATCCCAGGGGAGGGTGTGCCCCTGCTCCATGTTACGCAGCCTCCGTGAACAACAGCACCCACGCCGCGGCCTAAGCTGCGCGGGCAGCCCGACCCCCCACGGGCCCCTCCTCCTCTCTTAGGACAGCATTGCCACCTGCACGTCCTGCCAACACTTCCAACTCCATCTGTCCCTAAGTCATGAATCATTTCTCTGGGAAACTTCCTCGACCTTCCGTGATTGGACTAGCCTCGCGCCCAAGTCCAAAGTCAGAAGTCACGGTGGGGGCACCTGGGTGGCTCCGGCTGAGAAGCGGCTGCCTTCGCTCGGGTCGTGATCTCAGGGTCCTGGGACCGAGCTGTGTCGGGCTCCCTGCTCAGCGGGGAGTCTGCTTTTCCTTCTCCCTCTGCCCCGGATTGCGCTCTCTCTCTCAAATAAAATCTTAAAGAAAAAGAAGTCACTGATCCAAAAATAATAATAATAATAATAAATCCAAAAATAAATAAATAAATAAATCCAAAAAAAAAAAAAAGTCACTGTGGATGAACCCCCTCCTGCACCCCACACCTCCGGGATCGCTTCCCTTTTCTCTCACCCCTCCGGGTTTCTCTCCCCCCAGAGATCCCGGGGGACCCCAGCCGGCCCTACAGTCTCCAGCGCCGCCAACCCCAGCGACGCTCCAAACAGATGACAATTTTTCGCTTAACTCTCCCTTCCTTCTTTGCCGACGGGGTTTGGCCCCAAGTCCTTGGCCCAGCTCACACACTTCTTCCGCCCTTCGTCGTGTGACTTTGGGCTCCCACCCTGCTGCACGCTGGCACCACGGGGTTCTGGGTGGATGCGTGACTCGCATGTCCTGAGCAGACCTGTCCCTGCAGGTGGTGACGGGGGTGCTTCCTGGGACGCCCTGCAGTCCCCACATCCCTACAGACAAGAGCTGGGCTGAAGTCACACGCTATGTCTGGGTGAGGACCCCTGCCCCCCAGGCAGCTTCGGTGTCATCCACTCATCCCACGGTTGTCATGGCAACACCATGAAACTCGGTCTCCTCGAATTGAAGATATGAGTCATGTTTGTTGTTCACTGATTTAGCGAGGGAATTAATCCCCGTTTCTCAGCAAATGTCTGCCTCCTGTGTCCCTGTGATGTCCCTTCACGACAGACAGTTGTCCCCACCTTCTGCGGGTTCCTCCCCTAAAGTGCTCCTCAGCATTTGTCATTAGAGTTGCTGTCGACCTGAGAGGGAGTCCACGTTCCTGGTCATCTTCAAGGCCAGTGCCCCCCTCAGAATTACCGGGGGTCCTGTTCACTGGCCGCCCCACCATCAAAGGTGCTGCTATTCCCTTAATTTGCTCAACTAAGAGACACATTCTTCTCATCTTTCTCTTCTCACACCTAATCCTTAAAACTGGACCCCTTGGAGACCTTATGCAAGCTCACCTTACCTGAGGGGCCTCAACTGGCTAGACCGAGTTGCTGTCGCACGTGTCACCCCACGGTGGATGTCCATCAAAGCCCGTCCATCGCCCTCCTGGGCCCGTGCTGGTGCTGGTGTGCGTACCCCACCGTCCTTGAGCGGATCCTCCGTTTGACCAGGGCTCCCTCTCCTCCCGGAAGGCTGTTTGCTGGGGCCTCCAGCCCACGTCTACAGAGCCCACACCTACAGCCACCGCACCGTGGACTGAACCCCATCCTTGGCCATGGCTGGGTGATGGCGAGGGGGCCACAGTGTGTCAGCCTCTTTCCTCACCCATGAGATGAGAGTTGGACGCAGACAATCTTCAGTTTCTCAAAGTTCCGATATTGTAAGGTTTTACCGAAAGCTGTGTGTGTGGCAATGTTCGTATGCCCAAGGTAAACCATTTTTTAAAGATGTTTTGATGTTTTAGGAGCCCATTCAAGGAGTCTGAAGGGCACTATCTTAATCTAGAACACTAGGTCAGCAAAGGAGGCGTTAGACTAGGCCTGCTGTGGTCAATTTATGGATCTTCGAAGAGCCTCAGGCCAGGGTACATATCAAAACAGCTCTTCCTAGCCATCGTGTGTGTGTGTGTGTGTGTGTGTGTGTGTGTGTGTGTGTTCTTTCCCACGCACATGTGCAGTGTGTGTGGCACGGTGGGGTGCCTTCTGCATCACCCGCCCAGCCCTGGGGTGGCCTCAGATAACAGGGATGCCCGGGGTTGAGTGAGGAGCTGTGGTTTCCAGTTCGTCTGTGATGTTAGGGCCCAAGCCCCAACCTCCCTGTGGGACTGACTCCTCGTCTGTCCCCGTTGATGGGAGTCGCAGGCCCTGTGGCCCTGGGAGTGCCTCAGGAGGTGATGTTGTAGTTCCGCCCCCAGCAGGAGTCCATCCCTGTTTCTCTTGGAGTCACAATGGCTCAGTGGCACCTTGGGGTTCACACACACCTGTTCCGTCTCAGCTGCTTCACCAACCAGCACAGAGAGCATAGAGTTTTAACCTCGTGCAACCCCAGCAGCCTCCTCAGCCCCACAGGACTATAGTGAAGGTGGACACGTGTAACGTCCAGAAGGCACACAGCCCTCCCTGCACACAGGAACCGCTGGGGAACGTATCGCTGACACGTGCCGAGTCCTGTCGTGTGCTTCCTGCTCCTCGTGCGTCACTCACATTCTGCCCCGGCCCAAGATCTCCAGAGAGACCAGGCAGCGAGTGGCAGAGAGGAGAGGGATGTGCAGAGGCCAGGGTGGCAGAGGCAGATGGCAGACCAATGTCACCTGGCCTATGTGTCCTGATGCCAAGACCCCGAAGCCTTCAAGGGCCTGGGCTCTGTTCCTTTCCTTCAGACCCTCCACCCCCACCCATACTGCAGCTCTTCCTCCAAGGCCTCCTGGAAAGTTGTCCAGGGTCACTGACATCAATTCCAACTTCACTTTGCTGGCAACAGCCCCCCATTCCCAGACTCGGGGCCACCAGGCCCCAAATTGCAGCCTGAATTAAATCCTTGGCTCCTCAGCTGGACGGGCACCTTGCTCACCCTGCTGCCCCGGAGGAAATAGGTGTCACAGCAGTGACACTGGGAGGGGAGAGATCTAGTCTGGCCTGAGCAGGTGACCCAAATCCTGGGTGGAAGAAGTGCAAGTTCCGGCCATCATGACATGGAGGCCTTGCTGGTTGCCCCATCTCCTGCCCGTGCCTTTCCCACAAGCCACATAGCAGCCTGGACGTGCCACCGTCTCGGGCTCCTCCCTGACCTTGCACACCTTCTCCCTATCAGAGTGTCCTTCCCCACCTGGAATGCTACTCACCCCTCACAGCCCAGATCAAACAGCGGTTCCTCTCTGGATGCAAATGATAAAACAGCAGTAGGCTGTAGGAGGACTTTGCAGAAAGTGGGGAACAGTTCGACTGCACCACACCATTTCCCCCTCTTCTCCCATGATCCCAGGGACGCTCGCAGTAAGAAAAGTTACTTAATAGGTTTCCCTGGGCCCACTTAGGGGTCTGGCTTCATCCAAAGCCCCAGGGTCTCGTTAGTGATCTTTGCCCCAGACCCAGCAGTGCCTGAGGAGCCCGGCGGTCTCAGAAGGCTGGGAGCTGAGGGATGAGTGAGGAGGATGACTTGGGAAATCTGAACTGGGGTGTCCTGCGAGACTCTGAAACTTCTGGGCCAAGGGGATGGAGGCCACCTCCCTGAAGAGCTGGAGCCGCCACAGCAGGAGCTGGAGGTAAACTGGGATGGGGGCAAGAGTAGCACAAAGCTCCCCGGAGAGCGAAGAGGAATGTGCCTGATTTCTCCACTTTTCCCCAAAGTTTGGACTAATGGGTGGCCAGCAGTCTGGAGATCTTGGAATGGGGTGACAGGTGGAGTGGATGGAGGAGGCACCTTCACCACCACCACCACTGAAAAATACCCCAAAGTGCCAAGCAACAAAACCCAACAACACAGACCTGTCGTGTTCTCACTGCCCATTTGTAGAGACAACCACGACTTGGCAAAGTACACAAATTTGTATCCTGCTGTTCTCATTTAACATTGAATTATACATGTTTTCCATTTGCTACACAGTCTTCTTAACTATTCTAGGCATTAATTTTGTTAACTTTTTAAAATATGAAATATAAAAAATAAATAAATAAAATAAAATATGAAATACGTGGTTCAAAATTCAAAGGTTGTAAAAGAATGGTCTGCCCCAAGAACCCTGCCTCTAAACTCACCCAGAGGCAACAGCTTTTATCAGGTCCGTTCCTCCTTACAGAGATATTCTAGGTACATATGGGATAGGCACACGTGTGTGTTAATTTGCTACTTTCTAAAACTAAGATTTGTTTTAGAGAGAGAGCCCAAGTGAGTGGGAGGGGGGTGGAGGAGCAGAGACAGAATCTTCAAGCAGACTCCCTGCTGAGCGCAGAGCCCAAGGGGGGTTGGCTCAATCTCAGGACCCTGAGATCATGACCTGAGCTGAAACCAGAGATATTTAACTGACTGAGCCACGCAGGCACTACTAGATGTCACCACTTATTGAACAAGTCCCTGCTGAAGGATATTTAGATGATTTTTTATCTTTGGCCGTTACAACCAATACTGTAATAAATATCCTTGTCTACATGGTATTTGGCATGTGCACAATTAGGCTCAATCAGTGTGCGCATTTTTTAAAAAAGGTTATTTACTTGAGAGAGAGAGCAGGAGCAGCGGGTAGGAACAGAGGGAGAGGGAGAAGCAGGCTCCCTGCTGAGCAGAGAGCTCAATGCAGGGCTCGAGCCTGGACCCCTAGATCATGACCTGAGCTGAAGGCAGATGCTTAACCAACTGACCCACCCAGGCACCTCAGGTTTGTGCATTTTAAATTGCCTTATTTTGTTAGTTATTGACATGTTACTTTCCGTCCTTATTATAGCACTAACTGCTCCCATCTGGAATATATGAAAACACCTGCTCCTCCTCCATATCTCCACCAACACAATGCTGTCACATTGTTTGTCATTGATTTGGTAGAGATGGGTGTCTCAGCATAATTTTAATTTATATTTCTCTGTGAGTGAGGTTGACCTTTTCCTATTTTAAAACACGTTTGTATTTTCTTGCACTGTTCACTTATATTCTTTCCCATTTTTTCTATTTGCTTGTGGTTCCTAGCTTCTTATTGATTATAAGCCATTTTTAATATACATATTAAAGGAATTCAACTTTGCCTATAGTAGGAATTATAAATCTCTTTCCTGGTTCGCTACGCATCTTCTGATGTTTATGGTGGATTTCGCTGTGGAGAATTGTTTCATTTCACTGTAGTCAGATTCATCATATTTTCTTTTGTAGTTTCTGGGTTGCACATCATGCTCGAAACACTCTTAAAATAAAAATTATTTCTCCACCTTTTCTTCTCAAACATTTGTGGTTTGATTCTTTTTAAACAATTAAGAAAAAACAAAAAAAAAATCACATGCTTAATTTATATGCAATTTACCCTGTAAAGATGTGGGGTAGGAATCCAATGTTTGTTTGTTTGTTTGTTTTACCAGGTATTAGTCATCATTTAAAACAAAAGCATAGGGGATCCCTGGGTGGCTCAGAGGTTTGGCGCCTGCCTTCAGGGCGCAATCCTGGAGTCCTGGGATCGAGTCCCGCATCGGGCTCCCGGCATGGAGCCTGCTTCTCCCTCCTCCTGTGTCTCTGCCTCTCTCTCTATCATAAATAAATAAATAAATATTTAAAAATAAAAAAAGAAATTTTTTAAAAAGCATAATTGACATGATAAGACTTGCAGGAAATGACACAGAAAAATGGTACAACTGAATTTTCATGAAGTAGAAAAACATTGAAGTGTAAAAACATTGCCAGGCTTCCAGAGACCCTCCTCACTTCCCATCCCACCATTGTCTTCCCTCTTCCCTAAGGGAAAGTAATATTATTTTTTTTAGCACCTTCATTAGTTTTGCTTGTTTTTGAATCCTAAAGTACGTATTCTTTTGTTTCTGGTGTCAAAGAAAAAGATTAAAGACATATAGTGAACTATCTGCATGTTTACTTGTATACAAACCATGGAGATCAAAACCATGGACTGAGTCTTAAATAACCAATAACAACAAAAAAAGGAAGACTTAAATTTTAAAAAGAGAGAGAGGGAAAGGAATAAGTAAATACTCCAGACAGTCTGAGGACAGTGAATCTTGTTTGAACATTTTGGAGGGGGCACCGATTAGCTAAGAACTACCATGGGATCAGAATAGTCTGTCCTTAGCAGTCTGATGAATGGTATCAGAGAAAATGATTTCACTTTTTTGTAGATTCACCAGGAAACCCTGAGAGATCAGCTGTGGAGAATAACAAACTATCTTTCTATAACATGCGATCTATAATAATAACAACAACAATTGACTTGGGGGACACCTGGGTGGCTTAGTGGTTGTGCATCTGCCTCTGGCTCAGAGCGTGATCCCGGGGTCCTGTGATCAAGTCCCGTATTGGGCTCCCCACAGGGAGCCTGCTTCTCCTTCTGCCTATGACTCTGCCTCTCTCTCTGTGTGTCTTTCATGAATAAATAAATAAAATCTTTTTTTTTAACTTACTTGGAATGCACAGGAGCAAGAAAATATGACCCATCATGAAGTGAAAAATCAATCGGAACCAATCCAGAAATGACACAGATGACAGATTGAGTGGGAGGGTTATCACAACCGTATTCCACATGTTCTGGAAGCTAGAAGAAAGATTGGTCATGTCAAGGACAGAGGTGGAGTGTACAAAAAGGGTGACCATCAACCATCTTGAGGAGAAAACAGCCATGTCCAAATGAAAAAATAACACCATGTGGACGATGCAGGAGAGATTAGTGAACTGGAAGACATTGCAATGGAAACCATCCAAAATTAAATGCAGACAGGAAAAAAAAAAAGAATCAGCCTGCTGTGGGACAAGTCAAGCAATGTTATAAATGTATAAATGGAATCTGAAAAGGAGGATGCAGAAAAATATTTGAAGAAATAATGATCCCCAAACTCCCAAGTTTAATGAAAACCAAATCCATATATCCAAGAAGCTCCACAAACTCTAACCACAAGAAACTGAAGAAAACAGTGAAACAGCTTAAAATCAGGGCAAAAAGAAAGTATAAAAAATCTAAATAAAAAAGGCGCATTCTATACAGAGGAGTAAATGTAGGAGTGGTCACCAGCTTCCTGTCAGCAAGCCTGAAGACAGTGGAAGAAGAGCTTTAAAGGACTAAAAAGGAAAAAAAAAAAAGTCTGTACCCAGTGAAAATATCTTTCAAGAAAGGAGACATTTAAAAATCTCTGGATGAAAATAAATAAATAAATAAATAAATAAATAAATAAATAAATAAATAAATAAAATAAAAATCTCTGGATGTACAAAAGCTAAAAGAAATCAAGCAGTGAATCTTCTACAATGCACAGCAACCGATGCTGACAAAGCTACCTATTGACCAGAAAAAGACCTCATTTGATGAATGTACAAAGCTTGTGAAAATATAAGGTATTTAGAGTCTGTGGTTATTAATTGCCTCTTTATCAGCAGGTGCTTTTTGAAAGCTAACTGTGAGCTTCATTTGCTCTTCTGAATTTGATCTTTGAAGGTATTCTCACCTGTAGTTGCTTCTTGAGGGCCATCAGGACTAATTCTTAAATCCTTTCAAACCTGGCATTGGCTTCTCAAAGAGACGAACGACCTGTGTAATAGCTGTCAACTCACTGAGACAAGGAAAACCACTCAAAGTCACTTGCCTGGTTTTGAAATTGACTATTGATGTTGCTCTCAATGTCCTTGACTCTTCTCACCAAAAATAATTGAATAATTTGTCCAGTGGATCTGAATTGCGGGATCTATTGACATAAAATTGTTCACATATTTAAGTATCTGTAGGATCTCTGGTTTGGTTGTCTCTGTCTCTGGACAGTGATCAATTGTGCTTCTCTCTTTTCCTAATTAATCTATCTAGGCTATTTTTATTGATCTTCTCAAAGGATCAAATTTTAATTTCATCAACTTTCTCTACTATTTTTTCTCTATTATATTTTCTATTTATTGATTTTTTTCTTCCTTCTGGTGAATCTGAGCTGCTTTTTCTAGTACAATAAGATGGAAGCTGGCATCATTAGCTTTAGACCTTTGTTCTTTCCCAGCATAGACATTTATTGCTATTCCCCTCTAGACACTGTTTGAACCACATCCCACAAAATTTTGTACATGGTTTCTTAAACCTTTTTCATTCAATTAAAAATACTTATTTCCTTTTTTATTTCTTCTTTGACCGTTTTTTCCAGATATTTCAGGGCTCTGTTGTTAGATGTGCATATGTTTATAATTGTATACATCCCTGCAGGATCAGTTCTTTTATCATTATAAAATATTCTTCATCTCTAGTAACTTTTTTTTGTCACAAAGCCTATTTTGTCTGCTATTGGTCTAGTCACTCCACTTATTTTTTTTAAAGATTTATTTTTTATTTACTTATGATAGACACAGAGAGAGAGAGGCAGAGACACAGGCAGAGGGAGAAGCAGGCTCCATGCCAGGAGCCCAACGTGGAACTCGATCCCGAGACCCTGGGATCATGCCCTGAGCCAAAGGCAGACACTCAAACACTGAGCCACCCAGGCATCCCTATATTTTATTTTTTATTAAATTATAATTAGCATATAGTTTTATATTAGTTTTAGGTATATAATACAATGATTCAACAATTCTATATATTATTCAGAGCTCAGGATAAATATACTCTTAATCCTCTTTATCTATTTCACCCACCCTCCTAACGCTTTCCCTCCAGCAACCACCAGTTTGTTTTCTGTATTTAAGAGTCTGGTTTTTGCTTCTCTTTTATCTTTGCTTGTTTGTTCATTTCTTAAATTCTACATATGAGTGAAATCAGATGGTATATGTCTTCCTCTGACTTATTTTACTTAGCATTATATCCTTTAGGTCCCTCCATGTTGTCAGATTCAAGATCCATGAATTTTGCCATTGCAAAATCCATGAAATCTTTCCATCTGCAATCTTGTCATTTATAATATTTCATCTTCTTTTATCCATCTATCTATGGATGGACAGTGGTTATTTCCATTTCTTGGCTCTTGTAAATAATGCTGCAAAAAACAAAAGTGTGCATATATCTTTTTGAATTAGTGTTTTCATATTCTTTGGGTAAATACCCAGTAGTGGAATTACCGGATCATGTGGTATTTCTTTTTAAAAAAATTATATTCGGGGATCCCTGGGTGGCGCAGTGGTTTGGCTCCTGCCTTTGGCCCAGGGCACGATCCTGGAGACCCGGGATCGAATCCCACATCGGGCTCCCGGTGCATGGAGCCTGCTTCTCCCTCTGCCTGTGTCTCTGCCTCTCTCTCTCTCTGTGACTATCATAAATAAATAAAAATTAAAATAATATATTCAATTAATTAACATGTAATGTATTATTGGTTTTAGAGATAGAAAGGTCAGTGATTCATCGGTCTTATAAAATGCCCAGTACTCATTACATCCCGTGCTCTCCTGAATGCCCGTCACCCAGTTACCCTGTATCCCCACCTCCCTCCCCTCCAGTGACCCTGTTTATTTCCTATGATTAAGAGTCTCTTATGGTATGTCTCCCTCGATGATTTCATTGTGTTTTCTTTTTTCTTCTCTTTCTCTATGATCCTCTCTTTTGTTTCTTTTTTTTAAGGATGTTATTTATTTATTCATGAGAGACACAGAGAGAGAGAGGCAAAGACACAGGCAGAGGGAGAAGCAGGCTCCATGCAGGGAGCCCAACGCGGGACTCGATCCCGGGTCTCCAGTATCACACCCCAGGCTGAAGGCGGCGCCAAATGGCTGAGCCACCCGGGCTGCCCCTCTCTCTTTTATTTCTTAAATTCCACTTATGAGTCAGATCATATGATAATTGTCTTTCTCTGATCTTGCTTAATGGCAAGATTTCATCTTGGACATCTGGGATCTTTTTTTTTCATTTCTTTTTTTTTTTCATCTGGGCTCTTTCCATAGTTTGGCTCTTGTGGACATTGCTGCTATGAACATTGGGGTGCAGATGCCCCTTTGGATCACTACAATTGTATCTTTGGGGGTAAATACCCAGTAGTGCAATTGCTGGATCATAGAGTAGCTCTATTTGCAACTTTTTGAGGAACCTCCATACTGTTTTCCAGAGTGGCTGCACCAGCTTACATTGCCACCAACTGTGTATGAGGGTTTCCCTGTCTCTGCATCCTCACCAACGTCTATCATTTCCTGACTTGTCAATTTTAGCCATTCTGACTTGTGTGAGGTGGTATCTCACTGTGGTTTTAATTTGTATTTCCCTGATGCTGAGTGATGTGGAACATTTTTTTTTTCATGTGTCTGTTGGCCATTTGTATCTCTTTGGAGAAATATCTGTTCATGTCTTATACCCATTTCCTGAGATGAATTATTTGTTCTTTGGGTGTTTTGTTTTTTTTAAAGATTTTAAATTTATTTCTTAGGAGAGAGAGAGAGAGAGAGAGAGAGGCAGAGACACAAGCAGAGGAAGAAACAGGCTCCATGCAGGGAGCCCGAAGTGGGTCTCGGTCCCGAGTCTCCAGGATCACACCCTGGGCAGAAGGCGGCGCTAAACCGCTAAGCCGCTAAGCCACCGGGTTGCCCTGTTCTTTGGGTGTTAAGTTTGATAAGCTCTTTATAGATTTTGGATACTGGCCCTTTATCTGATATGTCATTTGCAAATATCTTCTCCCATTGCGTTGGTTATCTTTTGGTTTTGTTGACGATTCCTTTTTTTTTTTTTTAATTTTTATTTATTTATGATAGTTACAGAGAGAGAGAGAGGCAGAGACACAGACAGAGGGAGAAGCAGGCTCCATGCACCGGGAGCCTGATGTGGGATTCGATCCTGGGTCTCCAGGATCGCGCCCTGGGCCAAAGGCAGGCGCCAAACCGCTGCGCCACCCAGGGATCCCCACGATTCCTTTTTTTAATAAAGATTTTATTTATTTATTCATGAGAGATACAGAGAGAGGCAGAGACACAGGCAGAGAGGCAGAGAGAGAGAAGCAGGCTCCATGCAGGGAGCCTAACGTGGGACTCGATCCCAGGTCTCCAGGATCACACCCTGGGCTGAAGGCAGGCACCAAACCGCTGAGCCACCCGGGCATCCCTCGACTGTTTCCTTTGCTGCACAAAAGCTTTTTGTATTCACGAAGTCCCCATAGTTCATTTTTGCCTTTGTTTCCCTTGCCTTTGGAAACATATCTAGTAAGAATTGCTGCAGCCAAGGTCACAAAGGTTGCTGCCTGTGTTCTCTAGGATTTTGATGGATTCCTGTCTCACATTTAGGTTTTTCATCCATTTTGAGTCTATTTTTTGATGGATTCCTGTCTCACATTTAGGTCTTTCATCCATTTTGAGTCTATTTTTTGTGTATGGTGTGAGGAAATGGTCCACTTTCATTCTTCTGCATGTGGCTGTCCGATTTTCCCATTTGTTGAAGAGAGTGGTATTTATATTTTTAATTTTTTGAGGAATCTTCATACTGTTTTCCACAGTAGTTGCATCAATTTGCATTCCCAACAATAGTACACAGGGGTTGCTTTTTCTCCACACCCTCACCAACACTTGTTATTTCTTGTGTTCTGATTTAACATCTTAATTTAAAACAACTTAGCTTGGATTAATACGAACCTAACATCAATAGTATACAAAAACAATCTTCCACGATACCTATGTTTTCTTTTCCCCTGTAGTGCAATTGTTGTCATAACAATTATATCTTATAAACCCATCAACACAGATTTTATAATTTACTTAAACATATTTGTAATAGCTTATTTGAGGTCTTCATCTACTAAGTCCACCAAACATCTGGGATTTATCAGGACCAGTATCTATTGAATGTTTTTTTATTTTATGTGTATAGGCCAGCTTTTGTTTCTTTGCATGTATCTTCTCTCTTTTTACGTAAAACTGGGTGTCTTAAATAACAAAATGTGGCAATGAGATTCTCTTCCCACTTCTCAGAAGTTTTGCTCTTTGTTGGGCTATTTATTTGGTGATTTTGATTAATTCTGTAAAGTCTGTATTCTTTGTTGCGTGAAGCCTTTGCTCAGTTATCCTAGCTTTCAGCTAACAGTTGGACAGAGCTTTCCATACATGCCTTAAACCGGTAAGTCTCCCAGGCTTTGCCAAGGGGCCCCTTGTGTGTGGGGCCACCCTCACTGTCCCAGCAACCAACAGCTCTGCCCTAGCCTTTATTTCTCACTTGCCCAGAGTCTCAAGGCCAGAAAGAGACTAATGTTGTCCATGGTACTTCCTGGGCATGTGCATGGCTTCCTAGGCAAGGGGCAATAAGTCAGAGCTTCTCATCCCCCCAATTTTTAAAAATATATTTATTCATGAGAGAGACACACACACACACACACAGAGGCAGAGACATAGGCAGAGGGAGAAGCAGGCTCCATGCAGGAAGCCCGATGTGGGACTCGATCCCAGGATCCCGGGATCACACCCTGAGCCAAAGGCAGATGCTCAACCACCAAGCCACCCAGGTGTCCCACCAAATTTTCCTTTTACGTTCCTGGCCAGCCTCATGTTTGACTCAATTGATATCATCACCCCAGATAGCTACAATGTGATTAAAAGTCCATTAATTGGTTTTGACAAATGCCCTGGGGAGAGGGTTTTACTGGGGAGCGGTTTTCTAGGGAGCTGCCATACAGGCTGAGTTTTGACAATTCCCTGAGGGTGGGGCTTCTGAGGAGCTTCAGCCCATTCAGCCCCTCCCATGGCTGCTAGGATGCTGCTTTGCACTGCTCCTGTGTTTCAGAGGTTGCTAGTTTTCAAGACTACACCAGAGCTGGGGAGAGAGGATGGAAATAGGGCAAATGTAAATGCCCCAAAGTTCACTGTTCTTATATTCAGCCATTTTTCTTAAATAAAGCCTCCCCAAATTGTTGTGAGCCTTTGGTCAATTTCCAAAGTTCTGGAAAAGTTGATTATGACAATTGTTTTCATTAATGTTTTTTTTTGTTTTTTTTGCTTTTATGAAACAGAAGATTTTCAGAGATCCTCATTCTTACATTATGGAAGTGCCTGTTCTCCGCAGGTGTACTCTTGAATCAATAAACAGAAAACAAATTGAAATAGAATATTTTGGTTTTGCAAAAATATTGGCCAAAAAATGTTTAAAGTTTCTGAATCAAGAGCTGACAAAGATGAGAGGAAACGAGCTTTCTCACACACAGTTGATAGTAGTGTAACTTTCTGGAAAAGAAATTTGGTATTTGTCCCTCTAAATTGGAATTTCAAAAAATTTCATATTTTCCTAGTGGAGCCCCTTGGGTCAGAGATTCTATTGGCATAGAGAGGGAGCACTGTCCTCCCAGGCAAAGGAAGGAGGGCATTTGCTGAAAGGACAAGCTCCCCCAAGACAGAGGCACATCGTGCCATGCAGGGCTGACCACATGAAGCTTCAACATGTGCAGGAACAGGGAAAGAGAGAGAGAGAGAAAGTGGGACCAAGCCTTCATTCTTAGCATGGGGAGAAACCAGGAGATGTTTTTGACCAGGCAAGAAGGCAAACAAAGATATTAGGATATTATGATTTTTGTGCACTTTCAAGAGCTAGACCACAGAGGAGATGTAAACAACTTAAGCCAGTAGTTTGGTCCTGTGATCAAGAGATGCCAAGCCATTGATGACAAAGAGTTGTTCAGAACACTTTTTTACGAGCTCAGGCTCCACATTTCTGACCAAAAGTGACAGCCTAAGAGGATGGGAGTGCCCCTCTTGTGGGGAAGTGCCACTCCTGTTTTCATTTTACAGCTGGGGAAACGGAGACCCAGATTTTGAGGGGGAGCAGTCACATTGCAGCAGACTCTTCTGGGGGAGGACAGGAGCCATGTGTCTTTCCTTGCACTCTTGTTCTGCATTGCACACCCACCCCCCACACTGGACCTTACCCTGATTCTCTAGAGTGGTTACATGCCCCAGAGGGAAAAAGGTCAGTCTGTTCTACTCCTGAGGCATGAATCTTCTCCAACTAGAGGGGCCTCCTTGGGCTCCCAATTCTTCCCCATGCTTCCCAAAGCCCTAAGTGGTACAGTAGGGGGCACCAGCTACTCCCCTTCAGCCCCTGGCCCAATCCATCCCTACAGGGGCTCTGAAATTCTCTACAGGGCAGACTGACCTGGGGGTGACACAGGGGTTTTCCTGAAAACGTCCTGTGTCTGAACCTCTGTCTCCATCTCTGTCTTGGGGCTGGTCCATGACATCAGTGAGAAGGGGATCTTCTTCCCCCAAGACCTTTATCTCAGTTCCTAATTTTGCCAAAATGAAGGATCCTGGGAGCAGGTTCTTCCTGTGTGGCTTCAGGGACCCCTTGCCCTTCACTACCCACAGAATTTCTAGGCATAGGTTTGGATGTGAACAGGAGTTATATCATCAGGATGAACTGGCTGCTGTAGTGAGCTGTTCCCTGCCCATTCCCCCCCACCCCAACATACATTGAGGTTGTTGCCACACAGAATGTGCTAGCTGTTTCCAGCATTCCTGCGTTCTGGCCCTCAAGCCTCCACCTTCAAGTCTCAGCCCCAGAGGGAACCTGAGCCTGGAGCCTGCCCTAACCCCAGGTTAGAACCAAAGTGCCCAGAGCCCAGTACTCTTAGGAGAGATGAACCCAGGCTATGGGCAGCAGCCAGCCCACAGATCCCAACCATGGGAGGACCTGAGTTTACCCTCCCCTCTTGGAAAGCCATTTCTCTGCTTTTGACCAAACCCCAAACTTGCTTCTCCTTCCTCTTGAAAGCGTGCATGCGCGCGCACACACATAGCTCATGGTCAGCAACTTATGGCTGAGTTTTTCTACCTAATTAAGTCACCATTCCCACATTTGTCTTAGGATGGTGATTCATTCTAATACCTTAAGATCTTTGCACCTGTGTTTTTGAGAGATATAGAATTGAAATTGTTCCTTTCTCAAAATTTATGTTTCAGGTTTTCCAACAAGGCTATTCTGGTTTCCACACACACACAGTTTCTATTCCCTGAGGAGTTTATGTAAGGTTGCCATTAATATTTTTCTAAAGTGTTAAGGATTTGCTACTGAGGTGAGCTGAGCCTGTAGATTTTTTAATGGGAATATTTTAAACCGTAGATTCCATTTCTTGTGTCAGTTTCATTAAGTTGTGTTTTCTAGAAAGCTGTTTTATCCAGATTTTCAAACTTACTGGCATAGAATGTTCATAATATCTTCTATGGGCTCTGTAATGATGTCTCATGCTTTTTCATCTTAATGGTTGAGGTGAGGAGAAGCAATGGCAGTCTAGGCAGTGGAAGAGGATGAGCAAAGCCCTAGCACAGAGACTGAACCAGCAGCTGGACCCACCTGTCTGGAGATTTGAGGCACAGGCTCCAAGGATATAAAGGGTCCCAATACCAGGCCCTGCTGACACTGGATAGGAATTTGTTAGCAGAAGCAGCTGCCATTTGATTGGATGGTTCCATCAGCCTGAGGTCTGAGAGACAACCCGAAGAGCAACCTGAGTCACACTGTGGCTTGAAAATAGGGCACAGCAACCATCCTGCAGGCTCCCCCTGCACCATTAGGGAACCATTTCTTGCTGGTTGATATCTCCATCAGGTATGCTCACGTGGGTCCTTATACAGCTATTCCTCCACCAGCTCTGCACCCTGAGCCCTGCCTGGGCCCAGTTTTTGTTTTTCAATAGGCTCCACATCCAGCATGGAGCCCAATGTGAGGCTTTAACTCACGACCCTGAGATCAAGATCTGAGCTGAGATCAGGAGCCAGATGCTTAACTGGTGCCCCCGAGCCCAGTTTATAATTGCCACCTGATCCACCCATCTGGCCTTATGCCAGGCCCACTCCATCAGCAGTCTTGACCTCTCTGGCCTCCAGCTCAGCCCCCTGCCTGCCCCTTTTTTCTATGTCCCCACGTTTATTTGGCTCCACCATCTACTAAAGGTAGCTGCCACTGTGGGCCAGCTCCTCTGGCTTGGATCAAGCAGGGACCTACCCTCACAGGCTGGAGTATATAGTTGCCCATGCCCATGTTGCCATAGGCCCAGACACACAGACACCAGAACACAGAACCAAAGAGGAATATGTCATCACTTTAACCTCACAACTTAATTTAACAAATAGTGCTTCTTCACCTATGAACAGAGGTAGAGGTCCCCCATGATGAATGACCTATTTCTTTTCACCGACCCATCAACATGTGTTATCTTCAATTTCATCATTAGGACAATAGGACTCTAATATTTTTAAACAGTCCAATGTGATCACCACTTTAGGCAATATTGAAGTTGGAGCTTGGGGCTGGAGCATCAGAGAAGGGGGTCCATCCAGACAGCACGCAGTGGACTCAACTGTGTACATCTATTCTTGTCAACAAAATGTTTTTGAGAACTAAATGTGAGCCACACTCTCTGGTAAGCATCACACACCATGTTGCTGCCACAGGAGCTTGTAAATTAGATGGAAGAAATTATTTTTGGTTGGCTAGGTGATGGGGACTGGCTGTGAAAGAAATAGCACAGCTGGCTGTAAGAAACTTTATTTCTACATGGAGCTGAGGATGGGGGCTGGTAAAGATACATGTCTGTCCCCCGCCAGTGCCCTGGTGCCCACCCCCAGCCCCGACAGCTGCTGATTAGCCTGAAGTAGGTCTTGGGGGTGGGCTGTTTGAGCTGAGGGAGGACCCAGGTCTCCCTTCCAGGTGGGCCCCCTTTAAGAAGCCTGTTGTAGATGGCCTGTAGCCATGGAGGCTTCTCACAGAACTACAGGCCAGCTTCCTGGGCTTTGGGGCTGCACCACCACAGCAGCCACCTCATAACCCAGGAGGACAGCCAGAGTGAGGGACTCGATTTGGGAATGCCCAGGGCGCTCTGTTTCCTCCAGCTTGAGCACCTGGTGAAGGAGAACAGGTTGAGCTCTAGGAGGGGCTTTCTGGTGCTACTGCTCCTCTGTGTGGTGGCAGTTCCTGGGGAGGCCTCTAAGCCCCTGGGGCAGAGGGGAAGCTGTCCCTGTCTCACAGCAAGTCCCCTCCAGGCTGGGCTCTTTGTCCCTCCACCCCCTTCCCTGTCCACCCTTTGACCCTAGGGGTCAAACCAGCCGGACCACACTCCCATTTTGTCCCCTGTGCTTATCTCGGTCTCTTGTCTCTATTCCGTCCCGCTTCCTCATCCCTGCCCTTCGTCTGTCCTGTTACATGATCGTATTTCTGTCCCTCAGACCCCCTCTCTCCACATCTCTCCCCCTTCCTCTCTGTTCCTCTGACTTCTCTTGCTGTCTGCTCCGCCCTTCTTCTCTCCTTCCACTCCCCAGACCCCAAGAGGCAGTTGCAACCTTGGAGCACGATCTGCAGGCTGTCCTGGCTCCTGGCATCCGGGATGGGAGCGGCAGTGGCGCTGGGGATGGAGACGGCAGGGAACAGCAGCAGCATCAGGACCAGCGGGTGCCACATGGCCCGGCAGGCAGGGCGGCTGGAGAGGCGGCGAGGGACGGGAGATCAGAGGCCCTGCCCTTTGTCCAGGCACCGCCTCCCACTCCGCCCAATCCCCCCTTCACCCCCTTCTGGACGTCCCCTCCCCCTTACCGATGCCAGGCCCACCGCCCCGGGGGCCCGGCCCTCACGCCCGAGCCTCCAACAGTCCTCACCGGCCCGCAGGCCTGCTTGTCTTCCCGCCGCCCTCGTCTCCGCCCACAGCCGGTCGCTGGCTGCCGGATCCCCAAGTGCTATTAGATCCAGACGGTTCTCGTCCGAGCGGCCCCTGAAGCTTCGGACGCCGTCTGCAACCGCAGCCACGCCCCACTACCGACCACGCCCCGCCCCGAGCCCCGCCCCGCTTCTGGACACGCCCCCACTGACTGTTACACCCAACCTCCAAAGATCACGCCCCCCGGACAGCCACGCCCCACTCGCTGTTACACACCACCCAATCGTCCTACTATGGCCACACCCTCAAGGTATAACCACACCCACATCCTTTAGCCACACCCCCTGGAGTGGGGACAAGCCTCTGTCCCTGACCACGCCCCGATCACAGCAGGCCACGCCCCAGGCCAGAGCCACACCTCTCCCTGTAGAGCGAGGCCCTGGAGTCACAGGTTTGGGGGCTCTCCTGTGTTCCGCTTGCGAAGCCCACCCAGCGGCTTGGGGTGCCTTTCCTCGCCCTGTGGCTCGGAAGATGTCCAGGGAGCGCGCTGGGCGCCCCTGCGGGGCACCGTCCTGTGCCCATTGTCCCAATGCCGGGACTTTAATTTGTCCAATTTTTCAGTTTAGTCAGAAGGGCAAATCTGGTTCCTATTAACTTCACAACAGCCAAAAACGGAAGATGAGAAATTATCCTGAGTGATTGCCTTGCAAAATTTTATCTTCAGTATCCTTACATCCTTTGATTTTTTTATCTTTTCTGTTTTGAGCACCAGCTGTTCTTTTAAGGTCATTTTGGTTTTTTTGCCAGATATATGAAATTAAGTACCCCCCCCCCTCAAGTAGTTCCCCCTCTGCACCCAGTTCGGGGACTCCTGTGATCTTGCGGAAACCTCCATCTGTACCCCTTCCTCAGCACATTTCCTCGATTTTGGTTGAGGTGCTCTGCAAACACTGCTTGCCACGCAGTACCTCTCAGCTATCAACCACCGGCTCACCTGAACTACTGAATCTTCTGTTCATATTCAACATTTCACCTCTTTTCCATTCCTACCTCACATTACCAATACACTTTCTTTGAGGATGTTTATCCAGCGGAGGTGTTCAATCTGTTCCTTTTTAGTGGCCGAAGTCTCAGATTTTGCCAGAGCCCCTTTTCTTGCAATCTTGCCCGCAGGAAAAGCCACTCACACTGTTTCCCAGTGCCCCAAAGCTGGCAAAGCTGGTGTGGACTTCCTGCTTGTCCAGCCGACCAATCATGCTGCAAAAGGATTCTCCTTCCTTTCCAACCACTAAAATAAGCCAAATTTCTTCTGTTGCCGGGAAAGCTTAGTTTTGGGAGGTATGGCATCAGGGTGCTGAATCTTGCATGTGTGTTCCATCTACTCCTCGGTCCTGCTAGGCTGAGGGTTGGTCTGGTGGTACTGAGCTAAGCATTGGCTTTCCTGTTCAAGTCAGCCGGTTGTGTGAATACAGTTCTGGAGCTGTGCCGGGCAGATGCCATATTTGCACCTGTTTCTCTGCTGTCCAGAGGCCACATGTTCTTCCATTGAGAGACCACTGTCCTGTCTTCCCTTGGAGGATTTCTCAGCATTATTTTCACTCCATACTCAGCTCACAAGTGAACAATTCAACTAGCTCCCCAATTTGAAAGGCACTACAGCAATCTGATTTCTTAAACGTGAAAGGCGACTTTTTTTTTTGTTGTTGTTGTTGTGATTACCTCAGTGGTGACTGGGCAGGGGATAGGGGATTACATATTTGTTGTACTTCTTCAAAGCCTTTGAATAATTTAATTTGGGGAATACTGTAACGCTGTTGTGCGATGGGTCATGCATTCCCTCTCTTTAAAGGACTTAGTTGGATGGACCACAGAACTGGGCATTATTTAGGATGCAGTGAAGAGCAGCGGGTCCTTTCACCCTCAAGTATAAGAGGTCTAGCGTTAACATCTGGCGTATTTAAGAGACTTCAGGGGGAAAAATCTGAAAAGTTTACTGATGCCAAGTTGAGCAGTAGTAAATATGGGGATGGAGGAGGCAACCCCATGATGAAAGAGGCAGGCTCAGGCTGGTATGGAAGGGGAGCCATGGCTGTGCCTGACTCCCCTTAACATGCCTAGTGGTTAAGCCTAGCAGATGGAGAGAATAAACAGGCAGCTGGTGTGGGGGAGCATACCATCAAGCCCCAATCTGCTCCTTTAGCAAGTCATTAATCTGTTTAAACTTCAAGCTTTGCCTAGTATGAGAAAGAGGAAATCAAATCAAGTGCACATAGTCCACTCCATCCCGTGGTCCTTCACCCTTGCTGTGCCCCTGAGCTCAGCCAGCAGTCTTCCCACCCTACCCCACCCCGCGCTCTTTATGACACAAAGCTTGGGCTGATTCTTTCACAAACCCCTGTGCTGTTATTGGAGTATCTCACATTTGCCAAAAGGAAACAGAAGTACTACTTCCCATCGATTCAAAGTCCTCATTATTACTGCATTTACCTCCAAGCAAGTCCTCTCTATGACGGTAATGCAGAAGGCGCATCCCAAATTCAGAATGTGAAAAATCATTTGAGAATATAAAATGTTTACACACATTAGTTCTTTATTGGAAGAGGCAGTTCAGACCCATTTATATATGCAAAAGGATAGGATGACAAAATATGTAATGGCCCTGTCACCTTTTCAAATATTTTACTTAAAATATACTTTATATTAAGCTTTAAGGTCACAGTGAAGGAAATCTCTGTAGTTGCCATTAAAACTACTCTAAAGAATATTTCCTGCACAAAATGATGCAGGATTTTAAAATATACATGCAGAAAAAGACATATCTTAAGTGTACAGAACACTCAGATACTCAGCACCCAGATTTAGGAACAGTATTACCAGCACCAGATAAATACCCTCTTTCAGTCTTCTCCACAGCTGGCTGCTATCCTGATTTCTAACTGTAAAGACAAGTTTTTCTCTTCTTATATGTTACAGAGTCATGCAGTGTGGATGCTTCTGTGTCTGGCTTCCGTCATTCATCTCTGTGAAACTGAGCTATCACTGCAAATACTTACGGTTCACTTGTTCTCAACACTGTATGTAGTCTTCTGCAATGAAACATACCACTTAGGTTCATTCATTCTACAGCATGCATGCCTTCAGAGAATTCTGGTCTGTGCAGTTTTAGGCCATGAATATTCTAGCATGTCCCTTGGTTGATATAAGTGCACCTATCTGCTAGGTTTGTGTTAAAAGGGTATATGCACGTTCAAAGTGCCAGCTTTCCAAAATGGTCAAACTAGCTGGCAATACCTCCAGTAGGGTAGGCTTCCTGCTGCTTACATCCTTGCCAAAACTTCTTTTTCATGATTTTCATTTTAACCGTATCAGTGGGCGGGTGGTAGTACCACATAGTGTTTTAAATTTGCATTTCCCTGATTACTAACAAAAATAACATACCTTTTTGTGTTTACTGGCTATCTAGATATTCCCTTTTGTTAAGTGGATGTCCCAATCTTTTGCCCATTTTCTATTTTTTTCTTGTTGATTTATAACTGTTCTTTTTCAATTTTTAGATCCAGGGCTGGAAACTGTGGCCTTCGGGCCAAATCCAGACTGTTGCCTGTGTTTGTGAATAAAGTTTTATTGAAACACAGACATGTTCACAGAGACTACCTAGCTCACAAGTCCCAAGTACTTACTATCTGGCCCCTTCCAAAAATGATCACCAACTCCTCCTCTACACTCAAGTCTGCTGTCAGATACATGAGTTGCAAGTACCTTCTCCCCGTTTCTTGCCTATTTGCTTTCTTAATGGGGTCCTTTTGACAAACATAAGTTCCAAAAAATTAATATATCCAAACTAACTGGTTTTATTTTATAGTTTAGTGATGGGAGGGGGTCTTAAGAAAAATTTCCTTACTATAAGGTTACATACAGCCTAAGTTTTCTTCTGAAAGCTTTATTTTACATGCCATATTCAGATCTGTAATCCATCTCAATCCATTTTTTCTATTAAACAGTACCTTTTCCATTACACTGCATTATCATCTTCATCAAAAAACAAGTGACTGTATTATATATGGGTGTTTCTGGAATCTTTATTCTGTCCCAATAGTCAATTTATCTCTGTACCAATACCACACAATTATAACTTCTGCAGCTTTAGGACAGGCCTTCCTTGATATCTGACAATGTAAGTTTTCACTCCACCTATTCCAGACAATAGCCTGGACTATTACTGGTCTTCTGAATTTTCATTTGAATTTTAGAGTTAGCTTACTTTTGATTAACTTACTAAGACTTTTAAGATTGCTCTGAACATGTGAATTAATTTTGGGGAAAATTGGTATCTTTTTAAGACCGTGCTGGAGGTCAGGAACTAGATATATCTCTGAGTTCTGCGAATTATTTTTCTGGACACTATTCTTAAAAATATGGTGTTAGGTCATTTTCCCTCGAGGCACTTGAGGATTTTGATGCTACTGTAAGTGGCATTGCTTTTAAGATGTTCATTTTTTTTATGTTCACTGCTGGTATACTAAAAAGCTATTTTTGCATAATAAGCTTGTATGTAGGGACCTTGCTAAATTTATTAATTCTAACTATCTGTGCATTCCTCAGAACTTTCAATGTACAAAATCATGTCAAATGAAAATAAAAGTTTTCCTTCTTTCTAATCCTTACTGTTTAACTATTTTTCTTCCCTTATTCTCCTGGCTAGGTCCTTTTGCAGAATACTGAATATAATTAGTGACAGGAGATACCCTTTTTAATCTTTTTTTCATTTTTGCAACCTGGAGAAAACTTTCAATATTTTAGTATTAGATATGCTGGTGCTTGTAGTTTTAAATACCTTTCATCCAGGTAGAGAAGTTCTTTTCAAATTCATAGCTTATGAGGAACACAAATGGATGTTAACCTTACCACGTGACTTCTTTGCATCTTAGATTACTTGCTTCCATGTGATGTAGTCCAGTGATTAATTTTTGATTTTTAAATGACCCTTACATTCCTTGGCCCAGAACTAAGTCATGTGACCATATAAACAATTACTGGCAACTGGAGTGGAATTATCATGATTGGTTCAGATGAATCTGTCATGTGAGGAAATGGTGGACAAACTCTTCCAGAGAGGAATAAGGGGAGAAAGGACACTGAGTTAAGGACACTGCTAGAAACTTGTATTTGTTCCAAAATACTGGGAATGAGGGACAGTGCACACAAAAATGACATAATATTCATGTCAAATAAAAGGAGAGATGACGTTTCTGAAAGACATTGTATTGGCATACTGTGCACTTAAACCTATTGATTAGACAAGTGGAGTGGCATGAGAGTTGTGTGTATTCTACAGATAACAATGTGGATGCTGCCTTCTACTGACCCAGACTTAACTCCAAGTCATCTATGCATAGTTTATGAAAATAGTGTTTTAAAAATCTTTTTTGCTCAAATGTAGTTGAAATCACTATAAAACCCACAGCTTAGGTTTTATTGATGGGGCATTCACTAGAAACTCATTTGTCAATGCCTCCCAATAGAAAATCATGTATTTAATTATCCAGTATCTAGCAAATGTCTCACCAAAAACATATAGCCTGTATTAGTACACTTTGCCACCTTAAGACTCAAATTAGAATACTGCCTTTTCCCAAAAATTCAACCCCAAATTTGCATAGAATTGCTGTTAGACCATATTTTTAAAATATGATAGAAACTGCCATATATGTGTTTAATGCTACTGTCCTCATTTTAAACTCCTGATGATTCCAAAACTTCATTTTATACAATTGTTTATTCAGAGCTGAGAGCTTCTGATAGTTTTCCTATAAACACTGGAATTTACATCAGAAATATGGCTTTTAGTATAACAATTTCCAAGACAATATGTTTTCCCACATTCATCACTCTGACAGATCTTGCCTTGGTATGATTCCCTGATATGTAAATACAATTTGAATTCCAAAATAAATATTAAATATTCATCAAGTTTCACTCCTGTATAAATTATCTTGTGCCCAATGGGTTGTAGGACCTTGCTGAAGGCTTTGCTTCTTCTTGCATTCCTAGGGATTCCTTTCTGTGAGAAATCAGGTGGTGATGAATCTAATGCCTAAATGGTTTTCCCCATTCAGAAACACGAACTCTCAATGACATCCAACTCCCTATTAGATTTCGTCATACTCAGAGGGTTTTGGCTTCACAGGAGATTCTCTACATCCAGTACATTCACATTACCTCTCCTGTGAATTCTCTGATGGCTATTGAAGGCTGACCTGTGGTGGAATTTTTTCCCACACTCATTACATTCATAGGGTTTCTCTCCTGAATGAGTCCTATAGTGTACAGTGAGGTATGACTTCTGAGAAAAGACTTTTCCACATTCATTACATTCATAGGGCTTCTCTCCTGAATGGCTTCTATAGTGTACAGTGAGGTTTGACATCCGAGAGAAGACTTTCCCACATTTACTACATTCATAGGGCTTCTCTCCCGAATGGATTCGGTGGTGGATGGTAAGATAGGACTTCTGAGAGAAGAACTTCCCACATTCATAACACTCATAGGGCTTCTCGCCTGTGTGCACTCTTTGATGTCTGAAGAGGGATGAATTATGGGAGAAGGTTTTCCCACATTCACTGCACCCATAGGGTTTCTCTTCAGAATGACTCCTGTAATGTATTGTGTAGTAAGACAACTCAGAAAATAATTTTCCACAGATGTTACATTCATAGGATTTCTCCCCTTTTGGAAGCGACTGGTGCCCATTGAAGGTTGAACTGTCAAGGAAGATTTTCCCACACTCATTACATTCATAGGGTTTGTCTCCCAAAGGAGCTGTAGGATGGTCAGTGAGATATGAGAACTGAGAGAGTTTCCCGCATTCACTACATTCGTGGGGTTTCTCATCTGTGTGTACCTTCCGATGTCTAATGAAGGCTGAATTTAAATTGAAGGTTTTCCCACACTCGTTACATTCATAGGGTTTCTCTTCTAAGTGACTTCTGTAATGTATAGTGAGGTATGACACTCGAGAGAAGAACTTCCCACATTCACTGCACTGATAGGGTTTCTCTCCTGTGTGTGTCCTCTGATGTGTAATGAGGGTAGATTTTCGGTAGTAGGATTTCCCACATTCATTACATTTGTAAAGTTTCTCTCCTGTATGCGTTCTTTGATGGTCACTGAGGGCAGACTTGCGGGAAAAGGATTTCCCACATTCGTTACAAGGATAGGGTCTTTCTCCTGAATGATTCCTCTGGTGTAGGGTGAGATGGGTCTTCTGGCAGAAGGTTTTCCCACATTCATTACATTCGTAGGGCTTCTCACCTGAATGAGTTCTCAAGTGTTGGGTGAGATGTAACTTCTGACAGAAGGTTTTCCCACATTCGTTACATTTATAGGGCTTCTCCTCTAAGTGTGATCTCCGATGGACAGTGAGAGTCCCCTTTTGACTGAAGGATTTCCCACAAACATTACATTCATAAGGTTTCTCCCCTGTATGGGCCCTTTGATGTATGATTAATTTTGACTTTTTACAGAAGGATTTTCCACATTCGCTGCATTCAAAGGGCTTCAATTCCATCTGTGATCTCTGGTATACATTAAAACTTGACATCTGGATGAAGTCTGACCCAGAGTCATTCCATTCATAGGGCTTTTCCCCTATATAAGCTCTCTTATGAGCAAGGAAAACAGCTTCATTGTCTAAGGCTTCCATGCATTCATTATATTCAAAGGGTTTCTCCAAAATATTAATTTTCTGAAGAATACTTTCTTCATTTTGAGAATAGCTTTCCCCATTTTGATTACATTCATAGGGTTTCCCTCCATGGTACATCTTCCCGCATTCACTACACTCATCAGGTTTCTTTCTTGCATAGCTTCCATCACTAATAATTAATTCTGAAGTAGATTCTAAATTCTTTCCACATGAGACACAAGTATGAGATATTATGCTTGAAGGAACAAGGCTTGTTTCCACATTATATGTTTTATCAAATACATTCTCTCTCTCTTCAATCAGGGTTTTGTCATTGACAGAAATAGCTTGCCTTGAATGTTCTTCTTCATTTCCTGGGATTCTCTCTATCAGGTCATCAACCTTCCAGACTTCTACAAAGGAATAAAATTAAACAAATCTTGAGAATCTGAACACACAGGTATCAAATGGGAGTGTTACTCAAGTGCCCTACTGTGGAGCTGACTCTGGCTTTACAGCCAATCTCCACAAATAAAAATCATCACAAGTATACAGACCCCCTTTCTCCTTGATTTGTCACATAAGACAGACCCCCACACACACATGGGAGTGGGGTGGGGTAGGCACAGGGAATGGATGACGGGGGACAGGACTCAGCACTAGAGAAAAAAAGGGATAGTAAACTCACACTGAACACAAGTACCTTTGTTACTTCACAAACATGTTCAAAACTGGTAGAAAAGGTGAAATAAACCCAAGAACTGGTGAGCAGAGGGCAACATCACTGTAAGAGCACAGATTAAGGCAGAAATGGGAGGTCTCTTGACTACGTCAGTTCAGCGAGAGAGCAAGAGCAATTGATGCATGAATGTTCAAAGAAAACATCCAAGTATGGATTACACTGGCAGTAAGAGATAGCAATTATATTAAACTGTGAAGTACTACTTCATACTAAGATTACTATGATGACATCCTCACTGGCCCACACCCTTCAAAATCTGTCTTTCTATTCTGCACATAAATCCAAATAAACATTTTACAAATTCCTATCTCCTCATCTTTAGAGATAATCCTACAACCAGGGCTCCAACTCCCCAGTCCTTGTTCACATTTACCTGGAAGCAGATATCTAGGCATATAAATATCCAAAGGAAATGTAAGATGGGACCAGATGACAAGAGACCAAGCCACTAACATCAGCTTTCAGAAGTGTTCCCATGGCTGACTCAACCCTAACTGCACCTGTTTGCACAACAGAGTAGGTGGCTAAAAGAGCAGAGATGAGGCTAACTCGATTCAGATCCATCTCCAATGTACTACTGGCTGGGTCTTGAGCAAGTTATTTAACTGTGCTGCAGCTTCACACAGCTGAAATGTGCCCAAAATACAGCACTGGGAAAGGACCAACTGAGTGCATGTAAATCTCTCAGAACAGTATATGATACAAAACAAACACCATCGATTTTCTTTCAATTTGCTGACTTAAATTTCATATCAGTCACATCACAACACTGAGTCCTGAAAACCAGCAAGAGTTCCCATAGGTGCAGATTTTGTTTAGTGTAAAACCTTAAATCACAGATTTCTAAAGCTGCCCCTACAGGATTAACTTTTATTTCTGTGTCTCTCACAAATTTTTGGAGCCTCAGAGCTACTGTTAGCTGTCTTCATCCACAATCAGTGCAACACCAACTGTTCTGTGCTCAGAAATTTACACTACTCCTGGGCCCCAAAGTTCCAAATACCAACAGGAAAACAAAAAAACAAAAACAAAAACAAAAACAAAAAGAACAACAACAAAAAAACAGAAGTTATCATTTACCAGTAAGATTTTTCATTACCTGGACTCACAAATATATTCAAACTATCATTTCACCAATCTTCCAAAATACCTTCTGCTACAGGAAGCCAGGCTATGCCCATTTATTTCCAACCACCAGCCTGTACTCATGCTCTTATTCACCAATATGGCTTCCAGCAGTAGCTATACTTAACATCTGTTTATAGTTCAGGGGAAGCTTTAAAAGATTTATCAAATCACTTCTTACCCATTTAACTTCCATTAATTTTTAAAATAGCATGATTACAAAATTGCATGTAACACATACTTGAAAGTAAGTACTCTATATGAAAGCTCCATCTGAACAACCCAGGCAGCCATGTTCCCCTTTCCTAACTAAACCCGGTATCTGAGAAGGGTATGGCTACATTTCCTAGTTTTCCTGGACTCTGTGATTAGAAGCTAAAGTACTTCCTAACTGATCAAATGGGGTGCTTTCAGGTACCACCTTAACCCTGTTTTTTTGTTTTTTTTTAAAGATTTTATTTATTTATTCATGAGGGACAGAGAGAGAGGCAGAGACATAGGCAGAGGGAGAAGCAGGCTCCCTGCAGGGAGCCCAATGCATGATTCGATCCCCAGATCCCCAGACCCTGGATAGTCTGGATCACGCCCAGAGCTGAAGGCAGACACTCAACTGCTGAGCCACCCAGGCATCCCCACCATCCCCATTTTATCAAATCCCCAGTTGAGGATAAATTATGTCTCAACCGATCAGTAATAAAGGGCTTTCATCCCTAGGTTTTCAGTCTGTGAAAAATCTACAGAATGCCTTCAATATGTCACATATCAAAGCAGAGTGAAAAGATCCTTATTCTTTGGGAGACTTTAATTCAGGTAGAGAAAGGCTCAAGTAACAAATACACAATCATATCTAACTTTTGTGGTAACTGTGGAATGGGGATCAAGAGAAGGAAGAGACAAATGTGGTGAATGAGTAATTAAGGAAAGCTTAAATAAGAGGTGAACTTTTTTTTTTTAGAGGTGAACTTTTAAGGGTAAAGTTCTAGAGGTTCTATTGCACAATAATGTGAATATAGTTAATTATCTTTGAACTGTATGCTTAAAAATGTTAAAATGGTAAATTTTGTTATGCATCTGTATTTTTCTGAGCCTTGATATTTCTTTTGGGGTAGGTTTTTAAATTTTTTAAATTTATTTTTCAAATTCAAATATAATTAACATACAGTGTTATATTAATTTCAAGTATATATTGTTATCTCTTTATAAGTACAAAAAAAGAAGGAAAGAAATCAATTTGAGTAAGAAAAGTGCCTGTGGAGGGACTATGATAGTCTTGAAATCTAGACAAAATGGGATTTAACAAGAGTCTGGGGAAACAGGACATGAATTTTGATGGGCAACATCGCATCATATTGGTTGGGACCTGAGAAGAGAATATAAATTCTATTTCAGAAGACACAGAAGAAAGACAGGCTCATCCTGTCAGCCCAGTGTTAAATCAAGTGGATATTTCAGATGAACAGCCTTTGCAATTTTCAACTAGGATTCACTGTAATCCAGGTATGAGAAAATATCCTTTACGCTGATGTCAGAAGAAATTAAGAATATGCAGGAACTTTTTAAAGCATTTCACAAAAGATAAGAAACAGCAACCTTTTTAAGGGACCTGAAGAAAACTAAAGAACGGAAAACAGGCTCCTTTCCTCTATTAGTTGTTTGAAGCTCAGAGGTCATCATGAATGACCCACGAACTATGCCATCCAGGAAGTTCACAACCGAGAGACAACTTCAGGAGACACAAATGATCACTGATGTTCTTCGTCCCAGGAAGGCCACAGTAATTTGGGAACAACTAGCCACAGCATACAAGACCACAGCACGCGTCAGCTTTTTATTTGGAATAGGAAATTCTGGTGGTGGCAAGACAACAGGCTTTGGCATGATCTAGGATTCCTTGGATTATACCAAAAAAAGGGAACCAAATACAGACTCACAAGACATGGCTTATACAAGAAGAAAAAGACCTTCAGGAAACACTGAGAGGAACGCAAGAGCAGGACGAAGAAAAGTCAGGGGGACTGCTGGCAAATGGTGAGCCTGAGACTGGAAGACAGAAGTAATGACTCTGCAGTGACTTTATCTGAAGTGATTGTGAGGATTTTTCATGAGGATCAATACACTCAGAACTTTTCAAAAAAGAATGGCCAACGGGGTCCTGGGGGCTAACCTCACTTATGAGTGAACACTCCCTGCATATCCCTGGTGGCTGCAGGCGTGGGAACACAAAGGAATGCAGGGGAAAAGAAGAAGGCCTCACTCATTGCCGCTCTGCCACACCGAAACCGCTTAAAGCACAAAGCTGAACAAAAATCAAGATGGTTGCACCGATGCTGCAGCAAAGCTGGATTTTATGTTTTAATTTTTTTTTTTAATTTTATTTATTTATTCATGAGCGACACAGAGAGAGAGAGGCAGAGACACAGGCAGAGGGAGAAGCAGAGTCCATTCAGGGAGCCTGATGTGGAACTTGATCCCAGACTCCAGGATCATGCCCTGGGCCAAAAGGAAGGGGCTCAACTGCTGAGCCACCCAGGCATCCCAAAGCTGGATTTTAAAGTACGCTTTTCTCTCACTCCTGCAAACCTTCCTCACCATCCTTCTTAGCTTGTGGTCTCAGGACCTGGCTCCACCCTGAAAACAACTGCTAAGGCTGGCAGCATATAGACAATTCCTGTGAAACCGGCTAGATCCTCTATTTCCCTATAACCCCCCACCTCAAACCCCTTCCTCGCAGTTTGTGAAGGCCACATCCCACTGCAGCCTCCTCTGCCTGACAAAGCAACAAGCTCTTTATTATTATTTTTTAAAAGATTTTATTTATTTTTTCATGAGAGACGCGGAGACATAGGCAGAGGGAGAAGCAGTCTCCTCACAGGGAGCCCGATGTGGGACTTGATCCAGGAACCGGGATTACACCCTAAGCCAAAGGCAGACGCTCAACCACTGAGCCACCCAGCTGTCCCAGCAACAAAGCTCTTATTCCTCTTTATCCCCAACTGTCTTCAAGTTATATTTGGGCTCCGAAGCACGGGGGGCCAGTTTTCAACATCATCACCACGGGAGGACTGGCTTAGAGGCCTGTACTCATCACTGCCCAACAGCACACAGATGCACCCATGGCACGGCAGTGGCCGCCCTCCGCCCTCAACCAGCTCAGGGCGGGGACAGGTTTTGGTATCTGAGTGGTACTTGGCACAGAGAAGGGAGTGAAAACAGGCAGAAAACCAGCCTGAGGCACTTCACAGCAAAGAAGAATGAAAATGGAAGACAAAAAGAATGAATGAGAAAGCCTCAAGTTCATTTTTCTCTTAGACTTCTGAATGCCTGCAAACAACGGAATTCTGTACTCTCACGAGTAGGTGAGTTACTAAGAACGCAGGAGGAAGTGACTGGATCCTTGGCATTAGCTGGCACGGAAAATGCCTTCAGGTGTACATCAAATGTAAAATCAGGAGAACAGCCTGCCTGCTGCACTGGAGGGAGCAACGTGCTGCCTGTGCCCTGGGATGTGTCGCTGAAGCACGAGAGGCAGAGGCTCGGGGTGACCATGTTCACAACAATACCATGCTAACTTACCCAGATGACTCTGACATGGCAGTTCACCTTCAGCTACCCATGGCTCCTCTCCCTGTTCCAATTTGAGGATCACTTTCGGTTTGGTGCTGTCATACCCTGTGAGAAACAGAGGCAGACTCAGATGGGCTGCTGGGCTCTCTGAACTCTGAGTCTGAGATCCTGTCCCAGAGGCCTAGAGGCTACAGGATAAAATGGGCCGGTTTCGCACCTTTGCAAAGTCAGAATGCTTCAATGGAGGCAAACATACAAATACCCTATCTGGTGCCCAAAAGGAGTGAAAAGGTCCTATCACTTATTTCTTCAAACCTGAGGGAAAAATTAAATAGGCAGTTGCCCCTCATACCCCACCCCCGGGGCAGCAACCCAGACAGCAAGCTCTTCTCACCCACGGAGACGAGATGGCTGTAGTTCTCCAGCATCACATCCCTGTAGATGGTCTTCTCATTGGGCTCCAGCTGCTGCCACTCCTCCTGGGTGAAGTCCACAGCCACGTCCCTGAACGACACTGGCCCCTGTAATGGCATTGCGTTGGAAATAGTAACATGGAAGAGGTGTGCGTGCATAGGAGCTTACCAAGTTCACTGATAAAGCCACCTGTAAACATTGAAAACCTGACTGTATGTTAGACCCTGGAATGAAAACAAACCACAGTGGAAACACACTGCCTCTTGGTTTTCACATGACCCCTAAGAAACCAAACCCCCAAACCAGAAAACCAGAGTTCTTGTTGGTTCAGTTCCAGAGTTTTGCAACTGAACTGAGTTCTGGGGGACATTAAGATGAATAAAATAGCATTCCTGCCCTCAGTAAGCTTCTGGTCTGGCAAGGAAACACAACATGGATAAACAGGCATTTGATCCCTGGACCTTCCCTTCAGCCACCTTTGATGGGGGTCTGCTGTAGGACTGAGGGGGAAAGAAGATGCAGAGGTGTGAACATACCAATGGCAGGAACAGTGGCAGCAGCGACACTGAAGAGGCTGGTAGGAGGAAGAGGGCGGCGGGACCCTTTCTTAGGGGCAGCTCTCTACAGTACAAGATGATTCTCATTCAGGAGAATAAACTGCACAGTTACCTCCCTGCTCCCAAAACAAAACCAAACCCCCTAAAAGTCCAATTTGAAGAAATACAAAAACAGAATCTTGGAACACGAAGGCTGTTCTCTGGGCAGGAATTTCTCTGAGGAGACTCCTGACACAAGGAGTTGAGGAGAAGACGAAAACCCGGAGCTGCTGAAGGCAGGGCTTTACACTCAGCACACACTGGGCGCCAGCAAGAGTGGACTGCGGGCTGCCCTTGAGAATCCCAGGCCCATCAAGAGGGCCCAGAGTCCCTGCTGGCAGCCGAGGTGAAGAGCAAGTAACCACAGGAGCACCTGAGGAGCCCGAGCAGCTCCATTTTTGGTACCCAGAGCAGCCAGATGACAGTTGGCTGTGAAAACCTCTTGGCCGTGGACACCGCGGCCATACACATGGAAGAGTGCAACATACTTCAGGCCTCCACATGGAGGTGGTGGTCACACATTCACTGGCCAAATAGACTTCAGTCTGTGATAAATGTTAAACCGGAAGGAATATGGGTGCAATCCAAGAGTGTCTTGGGCAAACCAGGACACACACATTAACTCCATCTGTGTTGAATGGGTGATCTTCCTGAAGGCAGCTCTAAGAGAACTACACTCAGAGGAAAGCGACTCAACCGACTTAACCGTGTCTCCCAACTTTTGACCGGTTCAAAACAGGGGTGGTGCCTACAGATTCTGTGCCTAAGGAGACACAATCCACAGAAGAAAAAGATAACCTAGAAAATGGGAAAAATATCTGCCAACTATGTATTTGGTAAGGGATTCATACCACAATATAGAGAGAACTCCTAAAGCCCAACAACAGATACCTACATGATTCAAAATGGGCAAAAGACCTGAACAGACATTTCTCAAAGACAACACATAGGTGTCCAATAAGCACGTGGGAAAATCCTCCACATCACTAGTCATGAGGGAAATGCAAATCAAAGCCACAATGAGTTACCACCTGCCATCTCTTAAGATGTCTAATACCAGAAAGCCAGGAAATAACACATGTTGGAGAAATTAGAACCCTCGTACACTGTTGGTGGAATGCAAACTGATGCAGCCACTGTAGGCATGAGAGCTCCTCAAAAATTAAAGATAAAATTACCATATGATCCAGCAATTCCACTTTTGGGTATATACTTAAAAGAACTGAAAGCAGGGTCTCAAACGTATTTATACACCCATGCTTGTTGCAGCATTATTCACAACAGCCAAAATGCAAAAGTAATCCAAGTGTCCATCAACATATCAAGAGACAAGTAACATGTGGTCTTTATGTACAATGGAGTAAAATCCAGCCTTAAAAAGGAAGAAGATTCTAGCACCGGCTACATAATCCTCAGTGAAATAAACCAGTTACAAAAAGACAAATACTACATGATTCCATTTAGGTGAGGTACTTAGAGCAGTCATAATCATAGCTACATAATGTACAATGGTTGCCAGGGGCGAGGCGAGGCAGGGTGGGAAGTTAATTATTTAATGGAGACAGAGTTCCAGTTTTGCAAGATGAGAACGTTTTCCATATTGATGGTTGCACAACAATGTGAATGTACTTAATGCCATGAACTGTATGTTGTAAAATAGTTAAAATAGTAAACTTTACATAATGTGTAATTTACAATAAAAAAAAACGGAAGAAAAAAGCTGAAGTGATATCTATCTAAATATATTTCCCTAATCCATTAACTTCCAGAGCTCTGCAGTCATCCCCTCCATAAAGAAAAGAGCGAAAAGGGGTCATTATTTGAGTATATTCATGTTAGCTAGTAGTAATTTTTCTCTCAAAAACTGAAAAAATCAAGAATCATCAGCTAATTGAGGAAAACAGTGTAAATAAAAGATAAGCACCAAGATGAGCAGCTCAACAATGATAGAATCAATTTCATAAAGAAAACAACTTACATTTTTTCTAACGATTTACATTTTTCAATAAATTAAGAAGGATACTTCTTCCATAAAAGGAGAACATTCTCCCAAAAGCAGTCAGCAAAGATTACTTAGAAATTAAAGATTAAATAATTTAAATTAAATTATTGAATTTTTTAAAACTCCCAAGAGGCTTAAATAACAAACGAGACACAGAATATGCAATTTAGGAAATCTCTCAGATAACAAGAAATTGAAATGATGGAAAAAGAGCTTGAGATACAAACGCCATATGTGATAGGTTCAAGTTTTCAGAAAGAGAAAACAAGAAGGATGGACACAAAGAATCAAAGACAGAATGGTAAATGATACCTGAGCTGAAGGATAGCATAAGCCTTCACTTCACAAGGGGCCATCCAATTTGCAAACAAGAATATTGGGGGGGAAATACAGATCTAGAAATTTCCTCATAAAATGCCCAAAACCAAAAAATAAAGGAAAAACTTCTAAAAGTTACAGGTGGGGAAAAAATCACCCCTCTAACTGCCTTGGTAGTTAAAAAAAACAACCCTGGTAACCCATTCTACTTCTCACCTGAAAAAAAACCCTTGGACAACTGCCTATGACTTGTGAAAGAAAAAAGATTTTGACCCAGAATTGCACAGCAACCCAAGCTATCATTTCAGCCCATGAACATTAGACACTTTCAGGAAAGCAAGGCAATTTATTATCAAAGGAAACACTTCTCTCAAAATGTTCAAGATATATGCCATTCTAATATGGTTAAGAAAATACTTTTTCCTCCACAAAGATGCTGAAAAAACCTTTAACAATATTCAAAATACATACGTGATTTAAAAAAACCTTCAAGAAAACAGGAATGGATACTTCACTAGCACAAATATACGTATATACACACACTCTTATATCCTACCTAATACGCATAGTATGAGTGATACACATAGACATCTCAATCACATGCAAGCACATTTATGTGTTAGGTTATATGCTCAGGTATATTTATGCAGTCCTCTCAGTTCTAAAGTCAGAGTTTTACTTAATGGACAAACACTAGAAGCATTCCCAGCAAGACCTGGAACAGGACAAAATGCTCACTATCTCCAGCTGGAAAAAACAATTAGAGGCATACTAATCAATAGAGAAAGAATAAAACCATTTCTATTTGCAGGTGATATACTATATCCAGAAAACTCAGAGAATCAACAACAAAACCAACTCAATAAAAGAATATTATTAGGTAAGAGAATACAAAAATCAACACATATAAAGCAACAGCCTGGCTGGCTCAGCTGGAAGAGCATAAGACTCTTGATCTTGGGGTCGTAAGTTTTCGCCTCATGTTGGATGTAGAGATCACTTAACTTAAACACAAGGAAGAAAAAGAAAATCATTAAAAAAAACACACACACACACAAAACCCAACAGCCTTTGTTACATTATTAGACTAAGAATTCAAACATGCACACAGTTTATGGAGTAACAGAAAAGATAAAACTGTTAGTAAGAAATGTACCAGGGGATCCCTGGATGGCTCAGCGGTTTGGCACCTGCCTTCAGCCCGGGGCGTGATCCTGGAGACCTGGGATCGAGTCCCATGACAGGCTGCATGGAGCCTGCTTCTCCCTCTGCCTGTGTCTCTGCATCTCTCTCTCTCTCTGTCTCATGAATAAATAAAATCTTAAAAAAAAAAAAAAAAGAAATGTACCAAATCTATCCTAGGAACATTTTAAAAACACTCCTGAAAGACACAGAAGCACACTGAAACAAATAAAATGAAAAAAAAAAAAAAAAAAAAAAAAAAAAAAAAACAAAACCTCAAAGAACAAATAAAAGATGCTCCTTGTTCCTGGACAGGTCAACTCAATAATACAAATAGGTAAATCACCCTACTCTCAATTATTTTATAGATATGTGATACCAACAAAAATACCAAAAAGCTTTTTTCCTGGAACTAGGTGAGCTAGCACTAAAGTTCATATGGGGGGGGGGGGGGGGGAGGGAGATCAAGAACTAGGAAAATCGCCAAAAAAAAAAGAAGCTGTTTAGGAGGCCTAACCCCTACCAGACTTAAAAAACACAACCTTCATGATTAAAAGCGTTTGGTATTGGCATATGGATGGAGATGGATCAATGGAATAGAGCACAAAATCTAGAAATAGACTTGTGTTATTACATGACATATCATGAGAATGCGTGATATCATAATACAATATAACAATCCACAGAACTGATTTTTAATAAACACTGTTAGAGCAACTATAGTCATTTGGGCATGGACCAAACTAATCCATGCCTTATACTATGTAAGAAAAAAGTCCAAGTGAATCACTAATCTAAATATAAAATATTAAACCACACAGAAAAAAAAAATAGGTGAAATTTCCCTATAACCCAGATGTGGGAAAAGGTTTCTAACTATGACTAAAAATATAGGAGTCAGGACTGCTTCCAACCAAGATGAACAAGGAGCAGATTTACCCTGCCTCCTGAAAGCACACTGAAAAACAAAATATACGAAACACTGGTTTTTAAGACATGGATCTTGAAGCAATGAAGGACAGGAATCAGAGATGGGAGATAAACAAGAGGAGGCCTGTTGTTACTGCTAAGAGGACTTCCAGCCCTGGAGCAGGGAGGGAGAACTATGACAGAGGAAGGAAGGATTGACAAACAGGGTAAACACACAGGAAATAACCAGCCATACAGAAAATCATTCATCTACTGAAATGGGCCTGGAACAGATGTGGATGTTACAAGTGGTAGAGAACTTTAAAATAGTTTACAACTGTATTCCTCATGTTCAAAACATTTGAATAGGAAGAGGGAAGACATAAAAAAAAAAGACTCAAATCAAACTTCTACACATAAAGACTACAGTGTCTGAAATGAAAATTACACTGCACTAGATTAGCACAACACGGAAAAAAACATCAGTGAACAACAAGCATAGCAACAAAAGCTTATGTAAAATGAAACACATACAGAAAAAGGAATTTAAAGAGAATGAAGAGTGTCAGTGGGTTGTGGGACAACTTCGACCAGTGAAACAAACAAGTAAGAGGAATCACTGAAGGACAGATAGAGGCGGGGGGAATATTTGAAGAAATGTGGTAAAAAATTTCCCAAAGTTGATGAAAATCATAAACACACGGATCCAAGAAGTTCAATGATCCCCAAACACAGACATAAAGAAAACAATATCAAGAGATAACACAATCACATTGCTCAAAACCAGGAATAAAGAGAAACATTTAAAAGCAGCTAGAGGAAAAACAAAGACAAAAACCACATAGAGAGGAAAGAAGGTGAGAGAATGATGTCACATTTCTCTTAGAAATGATGTGAGAACACAGTAGAGGAACATGTCTGAAGAATACGAGAAAAACCAGCAAACCTCCCTTGAAACAAAACCAAGGCAAAAAAAAAAAGCATTTTCTGATATGAGAGCTGAAAGAATTCATTAGCAACTACAAGAAATGTTCCAGGGCCCCTGGGTGGCTCATTTGTTGATTTCAGCTCAGGTCATGATCTCAGAGGCCTGGGATCAAGCCCCAAGTCCAGCTCTGTACTCAGAGCTGAGTCCGCTTGGGACTTCTCTCTCCCTCTGCCCCTCCCCTCCCCTCTTGCTCTCTCTTCCTCCCAAATAAATAAATAATGCTTAAAAAAAAAAAGTGTTCTAAAATCTATAAAGAACTTATCAAACTTAACACGCAAAAAACAAATAGTCCAGTTAAGAAATGGGCAGAGACGTGAAGAGACATTTTTTCCAAAGACATCCGGCATTCTTTCAAAGAAGATATCCAAAGAAGACAGACACATGAAAAGATGCTCAACATCACTTATCACCAGAGAAATATAAATCAAAACCATGATGAGATATCACCTCACACCTATCAGAAAGGCCAAATAAAAATTCAAAAAACAACATCCCTCTTCTACTGTTGGTGGGAATGCAAACTGGTACAGCCATTCTGGAAAACAGTATGGAGGTTCCTCAAAAAGTTAAAAATAGAGCTACCCTGGGATCCACCAATTGCACTATTGGCTAAGTATTTACCCAAAGGATATAAAAATACAGATTCAAACATTCTGATGTTTATATCCGCATTATCAACACCAGCCAAACTATGAAGAGAGTCCACACTTGATCTTAGCCAAAAGGCCGAGAAGCGATTATGAAGAGAGTCCAAATGTCCACTGAGTAGTGAATGGATAAAGAAGAAATGGTTGACCATAAAGTTCAGGGTCCACTTCTGGATTCTCTATTCTGTTCCAATGATCTATGTGTCTGTTTTTGTGCCAGTACCACACTGTCTTGATGACCACAGCTTTGTAGTACAACCTGAAATCTGGCATTGTGATGCCCCCAGATATGGTTTTCTTTTTTAAAATTCCCCTGGCTATTCGGGGTCTTTTCTGAATATTCGATAAAGGAGGAAAGACTATCCATTGGAAGAAAGACAGTCTCTTCAATAAATGGTGCTGGGAAAATTGGACATCCACATGCAGAAGAATGAAACTAGACCACTCTCTTTCACCATACACAAAGATAAACTCAAAATGGATGAAAGATCTAAATGTGAGACAAGATTCCATCAAAATCCTAGAGAAGAACACAGGCAACACCCTTTTTGAACTCGGCCATAGTAACTTCTTGCAAGATACATCCACGAAGGCAAAAGAAACAAAAGCAAAAATGAACTATTGGGACTTCATCAAGATAAGAAGCTTTTGCACAGCAAAGGATACAGTCAACAAAACTCAAAGACAACCTACAGAATGGGAGAAGATATTTGCAAATGACATATCAGATAAAGGGCTAGTTTCCAAGATCTATAAAGAACTTATTAAACTCAACACCAAAGAAACAAACAATCCAATCATGAAATGGGCAAAAGACATGAACAGAAATCTCACAGAGGAAGACATAGACATGGCCAACATGCACATGAGAAAATGCTCTGCATCACTTGCCATCAGGGAAATACAAATCAAAACCACAATGAGATACCACCTCACACCAGCGAGAATGGGGCAAATTAACAAGGCAGGAAACAACAAATGTTGGAGAGGATGTGGAGAAAAGGGAACCCTCTTACACTGTTGGTGGGAATGTGAACTGGTGCAGCCACTCTGGAAAACTGTGTGGAGGTTCCTCAAACAGTTAAAAATAGACCTGCCCTACGACCCAGCAATTGCACTGTTGGGGATTTACCCCAAAGATACAAATGCAATGAAACGCCGGGACACCTGCACCCCGATGTTTATAGCAGCAATGGCCACAATAGCCAAACTGTGGAAGGAGCCTCGGTGTCCAACGAAAGATGAATGGATAAAGAAGATGTAGTTTATGTATACAATGGAATATTACTCAGCTATTAGAAATGACAAATACGCACCATTTGCTTCAACGTGGATGGAACTGGAGGGTATTATGCTGAGTGAAGTAAGTCAGTCGGAGAAGGACAAACATTATATGTTCTCATTCATTTGGGGAATATAAATAATAGTGAAAGGGAATATAAGGGAAGGGAGAAGAAATGTGTGGGAAATATCAGAAAGGGAGACAGAACGTAAAGACTGCTAACTCTGGGAAACGAACTAGGGGTGGTAGAAGGGGAGAAGGGTGGGGGGTGGGAGTGAATGGGTGACGGGCACTGGGGGTTATTCTGTATGTTAGTAAATTGAACACCAATAAAAAATAAATTAAAAAAAAAAAGAAGAAATGGTGTATATACACAATGAACTACTTAGGCATCAAAATGAATGGACTCTTGCCATTTGCAATGACATGGATGGAAGTACAGTATACTATCCTAAGTAAAGTAAGTCAGAGAAAAACAAATACCGTATGATCTCATTCATATTGGAATTTAAGAAAGCAGATGAATATATGGGAAGGGGGAAAAAAGAGGGACACAAACCATAAGATTCTTTTTTTATTCTAAAAGATTTTATTTATTTATTCAGGAGAGACGCAGACAGAGAGAGAGAGACAGAGAGAGAGAGGCAGAGACAGAAGCAAGCTTCATGCAGGGAGCCCGACGCGGGACTTGATCCAGGGCCTCCAGGATCAGGCCCTGAGCTGAAGGCCGCTCTAAATCCCTGAACCATCGAGGCTACCCAACCATAAGATTCTTAAGGACTGAGAACACACTGAGGGTTGATGGAGGGATGTGGGTGGGGGAGGGGCTAGAAGGGGGAATGAGTATGAAGGAGGGCACGTGTGATGAGCACAACGTGTCTCATATATGTGGTTAATCACTGAATTCTCCTGAAACCAATACTGCACTGCATTTTCCCTAACTAAAATTTAAATAAAAATTAGGAAAAAAACAAAAACAAAAAACCCCGAGTGTTCAAGAAAGTCCATCAGGCAGAAGGAAAATCACAGGAGATCTAAACCTGGATAGACATAAAACATAAAGAAACCAAGAGTACCAGAAATGGTAACTATGTTATTTTCTTATTCTTTACAAATATAACTCTTTACCTAAAACTCACAATATCTTCGGGGATTCATTCTACCTGTAAAAGTAATATCAACAAGAACATAAGGACCAAGAGGGGAAAAATGGAAATAACAACAAGCTCCCTATAGTTGAAGTGAAACAGTACATTACCTGAAGATAAAACGTAAAATATTAAAGCTGCAAACCCCAAAGCTATAAAAACATAACAGTGTTAGAGCTAATGATCCCGCAAAAGATGTAAAATGGAATAAAAAAAAATACACAATCCATTCGAAGGAAAGAAGTTCACAAAAGCAAAAAGAAACAAAGCCAAAACTACAAAGAGAAAACAAAACCAGACTACAACCTAACTGGTTATATCAATAATCAGATTACATATAAGGTGGTTTAAGCAACCCAATTAATAAGCAGAAACTGTTAGACTGGATTTAAACACCAAAATCCAACTAACTGCACTTCAAATATAAAGATGGAAATAGGGGAGATCCCTGGGTGGCCCAGTGGTTTGGCGCTTGCCTTTGGCCGAGGGCACGATTCTGGAGTCCTGGGATCGAGTCCCACGTCGGGCTCCCTGCATGGAGCCAGCTTCTCCATCTGCCTGTGTCTCTGCCTCTCTCAAGATCTCTCTATCATAAATAAATAAATTAAAAAAAAAAAAAAAAGGATGGAAATAGGCTAAAACTGAAGGGTGAAATCACACACAACACGTCTCAAAAGCAAGCCAGACTGGCTACATGACAATGTTATAAAAATATACCACGTCTGGAATTCACCCATCAATCAATATTCTTGATTTTAGTAGGTATAATCTGAAGAGGGACTTGACAGATGACATCTGCTGTCAAATGATTCAGATAAGAATATATATATATATACACACACACACACACACACACACACAAACACACACACAGCTAATAAAGCAAATGTGGGGAGAGGTAAAAAAACTGGAGTATCTGGGCAAAGGGAACATGGGAGTTCTCTAAGATCCTTGCGACTGTTGTGAAAGTTTGAAGTTTTTTCAACATAAAATGTTGAATAAAAATGAATGTTATCAAATACATAGAGGATGTTGCAAAAGGACTCAGAAACCCATGTGAAGGGATTCCTCTGGTCAAACACAGAACCACTTAGACATCAAACAGAAAAACGACTTCAATGTACTGAAATACTTAAAATATGTGTAAACCCATGAGATCATAACGGTAACAAAATGAAACAAAGAAAAATCCCAGTTGCTTAGGAGCCCACTGGATATTGTGAAAATAATCTTGTCTGTAAGAACCACAGAACTATTTAAAGAGATGTTGTTCTTTAGGAAAGTATTCTAGCTGGGGAAACAAAGAAATGGTAAAGTAACATAGCACCATCTTGTCTCCCCTAAAGAATTGGGGGATCTTGGCAATGAACACCAACCAATAGATGCTAACGTCACAAAAACAAAGGAAGAAGATACGGCCATCGAGGGGAAAGCGGATAGTAGTCATGAGCAGCAAAGACTTGCAAAAGAACTGAACAGAACTGGGTCAACGTCCAGAGCTAACTACCCATTATAGAAGGCATATGGGTAATGACAAAAGTCGTCGAGTTAGAATGACAGCAACGAGGTCCACACAATCCAGACTACGGGAAACACAGGATAGACAAAATTTCTTCAAAACATAGATTACAAAGCAGTAACATAAGAGACATACAAGGAAACCATCAGTAAATGATTTAAAAGACTTAGCCACCTGGAGAGAGTGGTCTCTGTGTGTATGCTGATTGAAAAGAACCATCTCAAACACATCCAGAAGATGGCGAAACTTTCAACACCAGATATTATATACTCAGAAAAATAGGTATTGCAGGTTACCCTCACCTACTTTTTCAAACACCCCTGATCAGTTAAAGAGCAAAAATATCTGCAGGTGAACCTTTTTAAAAGCCAAGCAGGGATCCCTGGGTGGCGCAGCGGTTTAGCGCCTGCCTTTGGCTCAGGGCGCGATCCTGGAGACCCGGGATCGAGTCCCACGTCAGGCTCCCGGTGTATGGAGCCTGCTTCTCCCTCTGCCTGTGTCTCTGCCTCTCTCGCTCTCTCTGTGTGTGACTATCATAAATAAATAAAAAAAAAAATTAAAAAAAAAAAAAAAAAAAGCCAAGCAAAGGGAGACTCCACGAAGAAAAGACACGTGGAAATAATACGTCAGACGAATGATCACGGGAGGTAAGAGCTGGATGATGTCTGATGCATCTGACTGTACTGAGATCACCGCTAATCTTTTTTAAAAAAGATTTTATTCATTATTTGATAGTGAGCAACACAGTGAGAGAGATAGCAAGAGAGTGAGAGCACACACAAGTGGGGGGAGGGACAGAGGGAGAAGCAGACCCACAAAGCAGGGAGCCCAACTCAGTGTTCGATCCCAGGGCCCCAGCATCATGACCTGAGCCAAAGGCAGACACTTAGCTACCTGAGTCACCCAAGGGCCCAGGTCACTGCTAATCTGTAGCAATACGTTCCAGAGAGGGGTGAGGACAAAATCAAGATGCTAAGAATTGAAATGGGAACGGCAGTGACTGCATATTTACTAGGGAATACCTCGCTGTATTATGTACAGCACAACCCCAACAAGTAGGAATAACAGAAGCCACCTGAAGGATGCGCAGGCCATTACACGCACGACTCAGCTTTTACCCCTGGACAAAACAGTAACAATGAAAATATGTCTCCTTGGATCACCGTATTTTGGTGCCTGGAAAAATTATACATACCAGGTCCTCGGTTTTGATAAACAAAAAATATGTAATCAGTTGGAATGATTTAATGTGATCATTAGGAAAGCTACCAGCAACTACATCAATTTCACAAACACAGTTTCACAAGTCCTAAGAAACCTTTTAAGCCCACAAGTTAAAAAATTGTTTCCTCTTATAAAAATTGAAATCATGTAACGCACCGTACCCTCCTTTTCTCTGACAGCAGGCACATGAGTCAACTATGTAGCCCTACCCCATAACTCTGCACACATGAATTCCACAAAAGACTCTGTGTGCTAATCTGATAGGGTGAGAAGTGCATGTTACATGATAACGTCTTTTATTTCCATACTCCCATTTTAAAATCTGGACCCATATAAATCTGCTGAAATGCATTACAAAACCAAGCACGGACACAGGAAAACTCACCTGGGATTCATTCATTTTCTGCTGCTCTTGGAAAACCATAGACTGTTAACGGTGGACCTGGGGAAGAAGAAGAAATGATAGAAGTCACTGGTCATCCTGCATAATACCTCCAAAGAAATCTCATTCCCTGTGAACACTCAGAAGAGGCTAAAAATGTGAGAAAAGAGAAAGGTACAAGAGAATTGGGGTCCCTCCCACGTATCACGAGGTGATCAGATGCGTTACTCTTTCTTTTTCTTTTTAAGATTTTATTTATTTGTTTATTCACAAGAGACCCAGAGAGACAGAGAGAGAGAGACAGAGAGAGAGAGAGAGAGAGAGAGAGAGAGGCAGAGACACAGGCAGAGGGAGAAGCAGGCTCCATGCAGGGAGCCCGACGTGGGACTCCATCCTGGATCTCCAGGATCACACCCTCCGCCGAAGGACCCGTGAAACCACTGAGCCACCCGGGCTGCCCTAGATGGGTTACTCTTCATTGGTTAATATAAACATCGGCTCATTTTTCAAACCGTTTGCCTTCATTACACTAACGCTGAAAAAAACCCTCCTCTTCACGGTGCTCTCTCCGTCTTTCCTTACCTCTTCAAATGACTTAAAATCACGTATGCACAGGAACAGAAAACACCAGGTCTCTAAAGCAGGGTAAAGGTGCATCAAGGCGCACTTGTTTTCAAATGCTCTCCCTTCACTGGCTTGTGCGCTAGCTACACCGAAGAACCTTTTGATCACGAAAACTAACAGGGCGGCCAGCACGCGCGCCCAGGAGCTCAGGCCCGAGAGCAAGCCCACCCACGGACCCCGTCGCCCTGGACAAGCCGCCTCCCTTCTCAGGCCCAGGCTCCTCTGTCAACCAGGCAGCCGCAGCCCGGCCCTCCTCGCACACCGGCCCTGCGCTCCACCGGCAGATGCCCCAGGGCACAACGCAGCCGGCTCCGCACACACTCCTGGGCGCTTAGAGACCCGTCTGCAGGCTGGACAGGGCGACGGCGCAGCAAGCGGGGGACGGGGCAAGGGGAGGCGGGAGCCCCTTGCGCCCCCGGGAAGCCGGGACCCCACGAGTCCCGCGTCCCGGGGGAGCGCCCATCCCTCCCCGCCCGCGCGCACTCTGGCCGCCCGGAAGATCCACAACCGCCAGGAGGCCCGCGAGCGCACGACCTACCCCGTCGGGACCCGCCGAGCTGCCCCAAGGCTCGCGAGGGATCCGGGGCGGGGGCTGCTCCTCCTGCGCCTCCCGGGGCCGCCGTTCCCGGGGCGCCGGCTCTGGAACTAGCGCGCAAACTCACTTCGGGCCGACCACCCTCCGGGGCCCCAAACGGCCGCCTGACGCCTCGCCGTCCTGCGGCCGCAAACCGGCCGGACCCGGGCCCCGCCGCCGCCGCCGCCGCCGCCGCCGCCACTCGACCGCCCGGCTCCTCCGGCCCAGGCCCGCGGGCTCCGGGGCTCGCGCTGGGGGGATCCCGCTCGCGCCTCCGCCCGGCCCGCGCGGACCCGCGCCCGCTGGGTGCCGGCCCGGCCGGACGGCGGACAGCCCCGCGGGTACCGGGGAATCCTCGGCCGCCGGAGGCCGAAGCCTGGGAACCGCGGCGAGCGGTGACCTGCGCACGCACAGGAAGCGAGAGCAGCGCGGCCGCACTGCGCCTGCGCCAACACGCACACAGGCCGAGCTGCACATGCGCACCACGGCGCCGGCGTGCGGCCCGGGTCCTGCGGGAGCCCCCTGGGGGAGCGGCACAAACACCCGGACTCTGTTTCCCGGGAGTCCAAGCGCCCACACGCTAGGGGACGTCTCGAAAGTCTCCACCTCGTCGGGTGGGTAAGAGGCACCGTGCTCAGAGGATTGACCATCCGGACCTACTGCCCGATGTCCCAGTCGTCTTCGCTCCCGTGAGGAATCGAGGAGACGTGTCGCTTCTAGCAGCGGCTGTGCCTGCGTCCTGCATCCCTGGTCCTTTCCTTGCCCTGAGGTCTGTCTGTCGGCTTGGCACGGAGACTTCCACAAGCAGGAGAGGACGGGGAAGGGTGCACGTGTGCACGTCACTGAACTTTGACAAGTTGCACCAACACACTGGGATACGATTACTACTCAGCGAGGACATAAGAGAGGCGCATGGTTTCTCCAAGAAAGGAGAAGGAAATAGAAAAGGTAGCTTGTCCAAGTTGCACAACGAATGCAAAGTACAGACTGTGGAACAACCGGGTTTCACACACACACAAACCCGAACCATATCCCTGGGAATTTGCCCGTCCGACGAATTAAATGTCTGTTAGGTTAAAGTGCCATGTTTTGACGAGGAGGTCCTAAGGACAAGGATTGAGCAGTATTTTGGGGGAGAGATTATATAACGGCGCGCCTGGCCAAGTGCTTCTTCGACGCCGCGGGGTGGTGGAGATTAAAAGGAGAATCTCCCGGTCGCCTGGGTGGCTCAGCAGTTGAGCGTCTGCCTTGGGCTCAGGCGGTGATGCCCAGGTCCAGGGTGGAGTCCCGCATCGGGCTCCCTGCAGGGGGCCTGCTTCTCCCTCTGCCTGCCTCTCTGCCTCTCTCTGTGTCTCTCAGGAGTAAATAAATCTTAAAAAAAAAAACAAAAAACAAAAACCTTCTCCTGCCATCCAGGAAATCCTCTCCACAAATATAGAAAGAAGAGAACGATTGTTATGTTGGTTTAAACGATTTATTTGAGAGAGAGAGGGGGAGAGAGAGGGCGAGAGAGCAGGGGGAGGGGCAGAGGGAGAAGAGGAGAGAATCCCCAGCTGACTCCAGGCTCAGCCAGCAGCCCCACGGAGGGCTTCATTCCACAACCCTGACATCCGGACCTGAGCCCAAACCAAGAGGCAGCTGCTTACCTGGCTAAGCCACCCAGGCCCCCCATCCTACCGTTAAATAACCTTTAAACCAGACTGTGTCGCACATCACAGGCAAACCACTAACAAGTTTGCAAGGAGAACCCGGAGACTTGTCTTTCCTTGTAGCTCAGCCCATAGTTCTCATCCTAAGTGGTAAACCTGTTTCACACCTACAGGACTCGTCAGCACCATTTGCTATGCATTTTTTCATAGTTCATCCTAAATTCACCTGGTAATCGGGGTGCTGGTCCATCCTAGTTGTCTCTGTGTGAAGGAGGAGAAAAAAGTTCTTACCTTTCTCTGTCAAGCAGGTAGTTTACAGCTCATAGCAAGATGCCTAGAGACCATGCTTACCCCCTCCCGGAGACACAGAGGGACACTATCTTCCTTGAGGTTTACAGGTCAAAGAGATGGCTCCCAGGCCCTTAAGAACAACCTTCCTGGGTTGTAATGTGGGCAATACAATTGTTCAGCTTCAAACGATATTTAGATACATATGAGATCAACAGAGGAAGTATTTATATTACAAGTTTACTCAGGTAATGCTTTTATCTTTTTAAAAGATTTCATATTCCTGAGACACACAGAGAGAGGGGAAGAGACATAGGCAACTGGAGAAGCAGGCTGCCTGTAGGGGGCCTGTTGTCGTGTTGTGGGACTCCATCCTAAGACCCCAGGATCACACCTGAGCCAAAGACACCCGCTCAACCAGAGCCACTCAGGTGCCCCACTAACACTCTTATGTTTTTGTGGGGTTTTTTTTAAGATTTTATTCATTTGTTCAAGAGAGACACACAGAGAGAGAGAGAGGCACAGACACAGGCAGAGGAAGAAGCAAGCCCCCGGCAGAGAGCCTGATGCAGGACATGATTCCAGGAGCCCGGGATCACGACCTGAGCCTAAGGCAGATGCTCAACGACCGAACCACCCACGGCCCCCCGCCCGCCGCCCCGCCCCGTAAATCTCTTCTAAAAAGTAACAGTAAGTACTCTTTTATACCAATGAACGGGCACATAACCCATTCCCGATTTCCCTTAGCCGAGCTGCTGCATCAAACTAATCCCTCACAAAGGGTGTGCTTCTCCCGAAGCTGCCGATGGCAGTGGCAGTGTAGCCAGGAGCAGTCTTGCCCAGCTCTTGCTGCTACGAAGTGTGGCTGGTGCCGGAATGCTCACCGAAGGAGTGCTGCAATTGGAGCCAGGCGGTCACACCTCCCCTGGGCCTGAGCCTAGAAGATCTCCAGGCACATCCCTTCCATATCCTTTTCCGTATTCAGCAGGTAAAGGACAGAAGGTGCGCTGAGCACGTCGGTGAAGACAGGCAGAACCCCAGTCCCCTGGGTCCTGGCCTTCAGCCCCTGCTCCCCCCACCACCACCCCAGTGCACTGCCTGGCTCAGCTAAAGACCGGGACACCCTCCCACCTCTCTACTCTGGCTCTCTGCCTGTGAACTCTGGCTGCCGTGCCCCTCCCCGTGAACATCCTACTGCGTTCCTGCAACTGACACACGTTGGGCTGCCCCACAACCTCAGCCCCCTACCTCGGCCTCAATACTCTCTGGGCACTGAAATGGACACTCTTTTTTTTTTTATATTTTTTTTAATTTTTATTTATTTATGATAGTCACAGAGAGAGAAAGAGAGGCAGAGACACAGGCAGAGAGAAGCAGGCTCCATGCACCAGGAGCCGATGTGGGAATCGATCCTGGGTCTCCAGGATCGCGCCCTAGGCCAAAGGCAGGCGCCAAACCGCTGCGCCACCCAGGGATCCCTGAACTGGACACTCTTAAGGCTCACCCTTCACTCCAGATAGCTAAAATCTGTCATTTCATATTTTCATCTATCTCCTCCTTCTAGAAACCTATTTAACCTGGGAGGGCAAATCTTCACCTCGTGTGTCCGTCTGGGCCAGAAGCAGCAGACCTGCATCATTTCATATTGTTTAAAATCTCTTCATTCATTAGTATTTAAAATAAAAAGTTTTCTCTTTCTGTATTTGGAAAAAACACAAATATTTCTCCCAATTTATCATCGAGCTTTATTTATTCTTTCTTTCTTTCTTTCTTTCTTTCTTTCTTTCTTTCTTTCTTTCTTTCTTTCTTTCTTTCTTTTTCTTCCTTTCTTTCTTTCTTTCTTTCTTTCTTTCTTTCTTTCTTTCTTTCTTTCTTCTTTCTTTCTTTCTTTCTTTCATTCATTCATGAGAGATGCACACAGAGAGGCAGAGACACAGGTGGAGGGAGAAGCTGGCTCCCCCAGGGGAGTCCGACGGGGGCCAATCTGGATCTCAGGACCCCAGGACCATGCCCTGGCCAGAAGGCAGAGACCCAACTAAAAAGCCACCCAGGCGACCCAAGTCATTGATCTTTTTAACCTAATGTTTTACTTTATTTTCTGTCATATGGATATTGTTTCTGTGTTCAAATCGTTCACTTCCTCTTCATACTTTTCATCTGTTTAGACACTGTCTTTGAAGAAACCTTTCCCACCCTTAATTTCCTAAGTAGTTGCCTCGGTTTGCTCCCGTTTATTTTTCTCTCTTTAATGCATCAGTTTTATTAAGCTAACTGACACCCATCTTCAAGATTTGTAAATCATTCTTCTCTTGAAGTCTTTCCACCATGTTTTCCAAAATGAACAGTCACCTTGACCAGGAAATGCCAGAGGCTAAGAAAGCTCAAGGTTCTAATCTGTGTGAAAGAACCCATTCTTCTTTGAAGCCTCCCGACATGGACGCGTCTTGCTTTGGGGAAAGGGGCAGCAGAAGTATCAGGAAAGTGACTGTCAAATCTGAATTCCCTCTTCTTCAAAAATACTGTGTGGATCTGCCTACAGGGAAGCTGTAACAAAGTAAGACAAACCAGGCAGCTTTCAGGCTGTCACGACAAACGTACATTCTCTCACTGTTCTGGAGGCTGGGAGTCTGAGATTCAGGTGTGGGCACGACAAAAATACATTCTCTCACTGTTCTGGAGGCTGGGAGTCTGAGATTCAGGTGTGGGCACGACAAAAATACATTCTCTCACTGTTCTGGAGGCTGGGAGTCTGAGATTCAGGTGTGGGCAGGGCTGGTTCCTTCTGAGTGCTGTGGGGGAGGGGCTGTTGCATCCTCCCGCCCTGGCTGGTAGATGTCAGTCTTCTCTCCCTGTGTCATCCCATTCTCTTCTCTGTACTTGGATGTTTGCGTCCAAATTTTCCCTTTAAAAAAAAAAAAAGTTATGCATTCATTTTACAAAGAGAGGACAAGCAAGCCAGGGGAGGGGCAAACGGGGGGGGGGGCAGGGAAAGGGAAAGAGAGAGAGAGAGAGAGAGAGAGGAGAGAGAAGCAGACACCCCTCTCGGGTGTGGAACAGACACCTCTCTGGGGCTTGATGTGGGGCTCAATCTAACAACCTTGAGAGCAGGGCCTGGACCAAAATCGAGTTGGATGCTCAACGAACTGCGCCCCCCAACCCCCCCCTCAATTTTCCCTTCATAAAGGACAGCATGCTACAGACCCCACTTTACCTTGGTTTCTTCCATAAGGACCCCACCACTAAATACAATCACATTCTGAGGTACCAGGGCGTGGTACACATGAATGGGGTGGTGGGGGTGCGAGGGGGCACACAATTGAACCCTAGCATTTGTACACCTGGTCATGTCAAATTGGCTCTCTCACTGCCTTGGTTATGCTGTAAGGGAAGAGCGCTTACACATTATCTTATCTAAGTATTTTAGTTTACAGGTGAAGAAACGGGGGCCTGGAAGAAGGAAGGATTTGCCTAGGGGCACAGGCTGCTTTGTAACAAAACCATATCGTTCCCACCTCCCCACCACCCCCATCTTTTAGCCAGGTATTCTATCTCCTGCTTTATGTCCTCCAGATTGTCTATCCTCAGGAGTCTGGGCAGACAGAGAAGGGGACAGAGTGAATAGGTTACAGGATTTGAATCAAAACAGCTGAAGTGAATCCTGGGGTCCGCTTTGGTCTTTTGGGTTTCACAATCCTTGTTTCCAGAAAACAAATCCTAGTACCCTGCTCTCTCAACGCAGCAAAGAAAAGGAGGACACATTCCTCCTGCAAATGTCTTATAAAGGATAGATCTTTGATTGAAAACAAGATTTGCAAACAAACATGGGCAAATTGGTAAGTAGACACCATTTCAGAACATTTCAAAGAGGCGATAATAACAGACGATACACCTTAACCTGACTTTGGGACCCACCAAGTATATGTCAGCCAGGGTGCAGGGGAGTATAAAAGTCAAAGACTAAGATTTACCTTTAACACTGAGCTTCAGACACCAGATCTTCGAAGTCGGTATCCAGAACCTCTTCCCGTCTCCCCATCCCAGAATTCTGTTCTGTGAGTTAGCACTGCAAGCCGTCTTCCTAGGGTGTCTCTAGGTCTTAAGGGTCACAGAAGGGAAACACAGAAACCATTACTCACTAGAGAATGACAGGCCAGGGTGAGCAGCCCCTGGCTAGCTGTGACTTAGTGGAGAGGGCAGGTGTTGTTGTTGTGTGATTTTTTTTTTTTTCTTGAGTTTTCATTCATTTATTTGAATGAGAGAGAGAGTGAGAGAGAGAACACAGGCAGCGGGGAGAGAGGAAAGCAGGCGCCCCATGAGCAGGGAGCCTGATATGGGGCTTCAATGGGTGCAGACTTCCAGTTTGAGGGAAGATGACCAAGTTCTAGAGACGGAAGTTGCTGATGGCAGCACAACAACGCAAATGTGCTTAAGGCCACTTAATGATACGCTCACCAGTGATTAAAATGCTGTATTTTATGTTGTGTTATTTTATCACCAAAAGAAGGAAAGAGCAAGCAAGACTCAGATGCCCAGGTGAAAAGCAGAGGAAGGAGGTACGAGGTGTGGAAGAAGCTTCCCCTGATACCACAGGACAGCCAGTCAGTTATTTTGTGACTGCATCTGTGCTCCTGGGGGCTTCCCACCTTCTCAATAAAACAGATTCTGCCTCCAATTGGAGGTTTTTCCACTCAGCCTTTGTGGGCACGTCACAGTTTATTCATAGGATACACAAGGAGTAGTGAAATTCCTAGGTCAAGGGTAATACACATGCTCAAAATTTTACATGCAAGCTAGAGCTGATTAACTGCAATCAAGGGGCAGGTTTTGGGTGATCCATGGACTTCTGAAGTCGGGGACAGCATCTGATGTGTGTGGGAGCACACGTACATTTTTCTAGGAGTAGGCTCTCAAAATACCTCTCGGGCTCAGGGACACCGGAGAGTAGAGCATGAACGCTCCCCCAGCACAGAATCCCCAACACAGCATCAGTAAAACAAGTGAGAGAGCTCTGCCAAATTAAGCCACGTAAACTAACTTTTCAATCCAACAAGTCCATGTACCTGGACCTTCCCTACATACTTATTTCACTCTTGTAAGATCTTACCTTCCCTCGTCTGTTTCCTCCCTCTGCTTCCAGACTGCACCGTGAAACAGGAATAGAAGGATGCAGAGAGCCCCGCATCTGCTGGAGAGGAGTAGAGTGATCCAGACACCCCGAGGACAGTTTTGGAGGATGGTTGCAGGCTGGATCGGCGACATGAGATAGCCTTGATCCTGAACTCCAGAAGTGGACCTCGGTCTCGCAGTTGCACGTGTCTTCCTTCAAAATGGCTGCCAGGCTGGAATGGTGCATGACATCAGAGGCTTCTGACCTTCCTGATTGGAAAGACTGGACTCCATGGTTCTTGGCAACGGAGGTGGACAAGAGCATCTTCGCAGAGCATGTCCATACTCCTAGCTTGGCCCCGGCTTAGAGAAGGGATAACAGGGCTTGGGTTCACCCAGAAGCCAGAAGGGGAGTTTGAGAAGAGGAGGGTCTGAGTCTCCTGGGAGGGCACAAAGAGCTTGGGAGAAATCATGGCCAGTTGTCAACCGTCCGCCCAGTCTGAGGGCCAGAGCCCCCAGCCTAGCACATCAGGGTACCCCCCGGAGGCCGTGGTAGATGAAGAAAGCCCAGGACCATCAGGTGAGGAAGCAGGAGGGAGAAGGGACTTGACAGGCTTGACTAGTGAGTACAAATGGGTACAGAAGCCAGGAAGGTGTGTCTGACTAGACTGCACGTGACAGGAGAGATTCAGAAAGCCAGGGGTTGGAGAAGAGAGCACGGGAGCCGGGGACAAGGGTATCGCACTGGAAGGAAAACCCAGGAAGCAAGGAAGGAGGGTTAGGAGATGACATCCAAAGAGGAGATAAAGGAAGACAGGAAATTATCCCATTATCCTCATGGGAGAAATGATCTACGAGGAAGAGTTTTGAGGGCGTGGTGGGGGGTATGAAACAGTGGCAAAGATGAATGGGGGCAAATGCATATGAATGAAGGACAAAGATGAAAGGTGGTTTTGGAGAGGCCAATCATCTATGAGGCCACAGAGAAATGAAGAGGGAGTTTGGGTTTGGGGGTGTGGAAAGCGTGGCTGAATTCCAAAGACAGAAGAAGCTTTGTACTGTAGCCTGGTTTCTTCACTCAGCCCCCTTTGTAGACCCCTGCCCCTTGCCTCAGTCCCGCGGAAGGAAGAGAGACATCGAATCCGATGAGGAGACAGCCCCTGAGGCCAACGACATCTGGGTGGTGGAGACACTGAGTGGCCTCAAGATGAAGCTGAAGAGACAGCGGCTATCTTCAGTGCTCCCTGAGCACCACGAGGCGTTCAACAGGCTGCTCGGTAGGAACAGCACCCTCCAACCTTATTCTTTTTTCCTGAAAACACCAGAAACTTCCAACGGCGACGCTTTTCCAATGGAAAATAATTCTTTGCAGGTCGCTGAGCTCTCTCTCTCCATCCTTGGAGGACTCCATACTGACCCCTCATCGGGGACACTTAAAAATGACAGAGGGATGAGAAAGCTTAGCTGCAGTTGCACTCCTGAGACATCTTAGCGCTTACTGGCCTTTTGAATCTAAGTGCCTTCGGCTGGGTCGGGGCGGGGGCGGGGAGGGGAGGACAGGCCATCTTTGTACCCCGATGCCACTGTGGAATGAGAAAATGACAGCGGATGATGTTATGGTCTCTGCAGTGGCACATCCATGCATGATGAGACAGCATCACTACTTACTTCAGATCCCATCCTGCAGATGCACTGCTGACACCTGCCTCTCTCTCAGTCACCCGACAAGGGGGAGCCGCCAACTTTTCTTGGCCAGTCCATGGTCTTTTCTCCCCTCTGCCCATCAGCCTCACCCTTGGCTACATCCTGAAACTTCCCCAGGGGAGGTACTGTTCTCTTTGCTCTGGAACGTTCCCACAGTAACCCCATTCCAGTTGCCAACTTGACAGACATCTGCCCTCTTTTCACAGAGGATCCTGTCATTAAAAGATTTCTGGCCTGGGACAAAGATCTGAGAGTATCCGACAAGGTATTGTTGTTCTCCACTAAGATAGACTCTTGCTCCAACACCTGTCCTGGGGCAGGGGAAAGCCTCCTCAACCCTCTCTCCAACCTCATGCCTACCAAGACTTCTGGTCGGGGACCTCGTGGCTTTTGCAGAATCCCTGGGACCTGAGCACCAGGTGTGCCCCTCTGGCTGTTGCTACCTTAAGTCCCTTTGCCTCTCTGCTCTTGGGGGGCTTCCTTTGGCTCCAGCTTATCAAAGACCCTCCTGAAGCTGGCTGTCCTAAACACAAGCCCTCAAACCAGCACAACCTCCCGTCCTGGGAGCACCTGAAACTCTTCCCTTGCCTTCCCCAGTTTGTAACCAACTGTCTGACACCAAAGAAGCAGGTTCACCCAACATGTCAAAGAGGCACCACCTGCTCCAGCCTCCTGTCCCCTCACCTCACTGGTCTTCCTCTCCCAGGATGGGACCCTTCTATGACGGCTTTTCTCCTCTTTCCGCCAGTATCTCTTGTCCATGGTCATCGCCTATTTTAGCCGCGCTGGTCTCTTCTCCTGGCAGTACCAGCGAATTCATTTCTTCCTGGCACTGTGAGTATTTCGCCTCATCCATCAGCAGTAGTCAATAACCTGGGAGGAAGGAGGGCAGAAGTGGGACTCTGATCTTTCGGCCCTTTTTTTCAACCTGTTTGTAACTCTTTAAATCTTGCGGGTTTTATTTATTTATTCATTTATCTTTTTTTTTTTGAGCTGTTTAGTCTGTGTATAAAAACAGTAGAATTAGAGTATAGGGGTTTTTTATACTATTATTTGCAAACACAAATGCCCCTAACATCAGCTAAGAGACCCCCTGAAGAGAAGGAAACAAAAACTCTCCAAAGAGGAGTGAAGGAAAGAACAGACGCTGCCTTGCCCCAAGCAACTAGGCTCAAGCAGCAGCCAGTTCTGATCCTTGAGATCTGTCTTCTTCCCATGGCAATACCAAGCATAACTGTCCTCCTCCTCTGCATTCCCAGCACAAATGCCTCAATTCAGCCTCAAGACATAGCACAGATCTGTCGTAAAGGCTCCCGCTGGTGTTTCTTACAAATCCGTCCCAAGCCAGTGGGTGCTATATGCCTGAAGTCTTTCCAAAGCATCGTCTCCTGCTCTGCGCTCCATAACAATCTCATGGGCCAGGGGTGCTAGTGGTCAAGGTCAGAGTTTCCAGCTTAGCTCCAACCCCCTCGTCTCCGTCCAACTTGTGCACCCTCTTCGTGTTTCATCCTTCCAAGGACCCTTCCCTCCGTTTCTGTACTGTGTTTCCTGTCTAGGTGATTTTGCACGTCTCCCTGAAGAAAACGACCTTTCCTCAAGATTGATTCCAACCCCAAAATCTTCAGATGCCCACCTAACCTCCCTGACTTCTGCACCCTAGTAGCACTTCTGTTAAAATTCTAGTCTCATGGGCATTTTGGACCACCGTTATTTCTCATTCACTACCCTCTTCTGCCCCTTTCCCCCCTTCCCCAATCCCATTACACGAGACACCTGTTGAGGCAGGTCTTGTCAAAATATTACCAGGCTCTCAAAAACACTCAGACAATTCCTTACATTTTGCAAATGTTTAAGTTAGGTCGGGTCTACGAGGAGGTAATCAGTATTGCCCTTGACCGTGAGAGAAAGCATTCATTTATTCATTCAACAAAAACTTACAAAGTACATCTGATGTGCCAGGAACCATGAGGCGGTGGGAAGAGAGAAACAAGAAGTGCATGTTGAATTACTGCACCTACATGAACCCAGTCCTATATTAGTCATTTGGGAGGAAAGCCAGGACTACAGAAATACAGCAGGAGCTGTATACATGCCCCTGCTCCACAGGGCGACAGGGGTGTGCACAGACAGGCTGAAGGGAAGGGGGTGGGCTCAGGGATGGGAAAACAGAGCAGCATATGCCCTCAAGCTTCTGGGTGAGTTGTCTTTCTCCTCAAAGCGGGAGAAGTCTCTGCCCAGCCGCGCCTTCTTGATGACTGGGGGGCGCTCTACGACGCTGGGTAGGAAGCCGACTGCATCTTTTCTGGGAAGCTGAGCTCAGGTGGGGGGTCCTTCCTGTCCTGCTCCTCCTGAGCAGCAACCTCATGTCTTTCTCCAGCTACCTGGCCAATGATATGGAAGAGGACAACCAGGCCCCCAAACAAGCCATCTTTTCATTCCTTTATGGGAAGAACCGATCCCAGCGTCCCTTGTTCCACAAACTGCGATTGCAATTCATCCGATCCATGGGCTGGAGGACCAGGGTGTCCAGGGAAGAGTGCGAGGAGGTGGGTGGGCTGTGGGGATTTGGGGTGGGACAATGGAAGGGGGGGGGACGTGGAGGGACATGGGATTCAGGACGAGACTGCAGAGTGGGAGGGAGGGGGAGTCCACCTGGAGGTTGTCTTCTCAGGGATCTCTTTGTCTTCCAGATCCAGGCTTTCGATCCAGATCTGTGGGTGTGGGGGCGAGATCGCACCCTCATACCCTAGAGGGACCATGGAGGCCCGAGGTCATCGGCCTGAGGGGAGGTACGTCTGTGTCCTCACGGGTCCAGGCACCATGACTTATTGTGTATTGAGGAAATCTGAGGAATCCAATTGCTAGACCACGCTCCTCTCCCCTGCCCCACACATGAGCCTTCCCACACACTGTAAAGTCGAGCAGCCACGCAGCCAGACGCTGACTCAGGTCCCAGCCACATGCTCACAACCACACATAGGCATGACCTCAGGGAGATGTGTGGGGGCCAGACTAGGGGAAACCAGTTTGTCACAGAGGCATGGCTGAAATAATTCCATTCACGGCAATGGGGCCCAAATGATAGCTTTCATGAAATGTTGATTTTCTGTGGAAAGTGAGTAAGTTTTCAATTGATTCCATAAATTGTGTATTCACTTTCTTTCTTTCTTTTTTAAGAGTTTATTATCCAGGGCAGCCGCGGTGGCACAGCGGGCCAGCCGCGGTGGCGCAGCGGTTTAGTGTCGCTTGCATCCCGGGGTGTGCTCCTGAAGACCCGGGATCCAGTCCCGCGTCGGGCTCCCTGCGTGGAGCCTGCTTCTCCCTCTGCCTGGGTCTCTGCCTGCCTCTCTCTCTCTGTGCCTCTCATGAATAAATAAGTAAAAATCTTAGGAAAAAAATTTATTTATCTATTCATGAGAGACACAGACACAGAGAAAGAGAGAGAGAGACAGAGAGAGAGACAGAGAGATAGAGGCAGAGACATAGGCAGAGGGAGAAGCAGGCTCCACGCAGGGAGCCTGATGTGGGACTCGACCCCGGGACTCCAGGATCGTGCCCTGGGCCAAAGGCAGGCGCCAAACCGCTGAGCCACCCGGGGATCCCCAGACTTTCTAATTCATTTTTGGCCTTTCATCCCTCACAGGTATCAACCACAGGGACTTATTTACAACAAAGTATATGTCTAACAGTAGGATATTTGATGGAAGAGTCTACCGATCTAGTAATACAAGAGAAATTATGTCTAGTTATGCTTTCATCCAAATTTCCTTTCAAGCACATTGCTTACGGCCAGATTGCCTGTGCATTTTTCATGTTCCCTGCCTGCTTCCGGACCAGTGTCCCATTTTGTTCAATTATACCTTTCCCCTCAGGTTTTTGGTCAAGGAAGTTTGTCAGAAACTTAAGTTTCTTAAACTTAACTTAAGTGAAGCTTAAGAAATAATAGTTTCAGCATGGCTTATTGTGATCGACACATAAACTTATAGATTTGGGTAGAGGATTAAGTAAAGATTGGGTTTAACTCATGTGAACTATAGCTCTGTTAGTCCATTTAGGCTCCTACATCAGAGGACTACAGAGTGGATGGATGGCTTATGAACAACAGACATTTATTTCTCACAATTTGGAGGGGACAAGTCTGCGATCAGAGTGTCAGAACCTTTACTGGGTTGGTCAGACCTTTCCTGGGTTGCAGATTGCCACCTTCTGGCTGTGTCCTCACATGGTGGAAGGGGAGAGCCAGGTCACTGGGGTCTCTTTTATCAGAGCACTAATCCCATTCAAGAGGGCCCCACCCATGCCCTAATCATCCCAGTGGCCCCATCTAGCACCATCACCTTGTGGGTTAGGATCTCAACATATGATTGGGGTGTGCGTGTGGGATACAAACATTCAGACCACATAGCACTGACCAACTTTAGGACTAGGTGTTATGGTTGAACATCGGGATGTAGGGTTAGAATGGGGGATTAGGCATCTGGACTCATGGTTCATGATGTTGATGTGTGAGTGATGTTTGCGGTATGGTGATTAGTTCAGACTCTAAGTAGCACAAAAGGACCAAGGTGAGTGTCCAGTCTAAAGCAACATCCTCTCAAGGTTGTTTGTTTTGGTCCCTGAACAGAATCACCTAGAGCCCTGGCTATAAAGTAGATGACTGGGCCTGTTCTTAGGTACATGAAGAAGTTTTTGGAGCCAGGATCACCAAAGTCCAAAAGTCATACTTGAAAACGAACTGGGGTTTAGAACGAATGATTAGGGATAAAGTGGACTTATAAATTCGTCTCAACTCTGATTACAATGGACTGAGAAGGTGAATAATCTCTATATCTGGAGAGTTGCCTCCTTACAATCTGACGTCCTTCCTCTCTTTCTCAATTGCAGATCCCTGAGCCCCGGGGAGACGCACGTTTTCAGTAGGAAGTCAGGAACACAGCAGTTTCTTTCACAGATAATCTAGAAGAACCCAGGACCTTCCAGAACGAGCTCAATGGAGTTATCGTGTTGTACTCCTAGGAGCTGGGAGTCCATGGAGGAGTCCATGGAGAGACAAAAAGAAACCAGGGTTTTTTCACGTCCATCCCCTCCTGGGCCACCATCAAATATTTCACATTACTTAATTTGAATCTCTGCTGAGGTAGAGGTTGGAGGTCCCATTTTTCATGCACTGGGACAAAGGTGAGGAGGAAATTACCTCAAAAATATAAAATTAGAACCCAAAGGATTGTGACAGCCAAACATACGTCAGGAATTTCAGTTGTTCATTTTGAAAATGTTGCCCTTAGATTATACTTGTTTCTCTAGTTTTTATTTACGTATTTATTTTAAATAGTTCTGAAACAGTCATAGTTTCCAACACATGCTGTTCCAACGTAGTTTTGTGATGAGATTTCAGCTGCTGCATAACTATAACTTTGTTTACATATTCTGGATAGGTTTTGTTTTTATTATACTTATATAATACATCAGTTATACTTATAACCAGACGGGTTAGTTCCCTCATGTTCTTCTAACTGTAAATGTTTGTTTGATAGTCTTCGTTATTAAACTGTGAGAACCAGGTGTCATTTTTTAACTTGCCTTGATGACATGTTTGTATGTTATTTTAGGTTATTAAAGAGGACACTGAAAGGTGTCTCTTGGGGAATCATAATAAAGAGATGTCTTCTTCCCTTCATGATGTTTGTGGTCATCACAATCAGTCTCATCTGTTCACTGTTCAATGATACTGTCGCTTAATGGGGATGTGGTCATTTAGCCACGTTTTTCTTTTCCTTTCCTTTTTTTTTTTAATATTTACGACTATGTGTCAAGAATTTATTTTAGATTAAGGTGGATAGTGCTGATTTCTCTTCAAGAGGACATGGCCTGCATATTCTTCTTCTTTTAAAAAACAAACACTTCAATTAATTAACATATGATGGATTATTGGTTACAAAGGTAGAGGTCAGTGATTTATCAGCCTCATGTAACACCCAGTCCCTCCTTAATGTCCCTCCTGAATGTCCGTCACAGAGTCGTCCTATTCCCCCACTCCCCTCTCTTCCAGCGACCCTCCATTTGTTGCCTATGATTAAGAGTCACTTATGGTTTGTGTCTCTCTCTGATATCGTCTTGTATTTTTTCCTCTCTTCTCCTATGCTCCTCTTCTTTGTTTCTTAAATTCCATGTTTAAGTGAAATCATATGATAATTGTCTTTCGATGATTTTTTTCGCTTAGTGGAATAGCCTCTAGTTCCATCCATGTTGCTGTAAATGGCAAGACTTCACGTTTTGATGGATGAGTAATATTCCATTACAAACACACACACACACACACACACACACACACACACACACACACACACACTACGTCCTCTTGATCCATTCATCTGTTGTAGACATCCGGGCTCTTTCCATAGTTTGGCTCCTGTGGACATTGCTGCTATTGCTGCTATGAACATTGGGGTGCAGATGCCCCTCTGCATCACTATACTTGTGTCTTTGGAGTAAATACCCAGTAGTGCAAATGCCGGGTCATACGGTAGGTCTATTTGGAACTTTCTGGGGAACCTCCAGAGTAGCTACACTAGCTTACGTTACCACCAACAGTGTACAAGGGTCCCCCTTTCTCCACATCCTTGCCAACGTCTATCATTTCCTGACTTGTCAATTTTAGCCACTCTGACTTGTGTGAGGTGGTATCTCAGTGTAGTTTGATTTCTATTCCCCTGATGCCGAGGCATGTGGAGCGTAGTCTCATGTGTCTGTCGGCCATTTGTATGTCCTCTAGGGCGGAATGTCTGTTCATGTCTTCTGCCCATTTGAGTTTTAAAAATATTTTGTTTATTTATTCATGAGGGACACAGAGAGAGAGGGAGAGACACAGGCAGCGGGAGAAGCAGGCTCCTCGCAGGGAGCCTGATGTGGGACTCAATCCCAGGACTCTGGAATCATGACCTGAACCAAAGGCAGGTGCTCAACTGCTGAGCACCTTTTTTTTCTTCTCCCCATTTCTTGTTGGATTATTTGTTCTTTGGGTATTGAGTTTGATAAGTTCTTTATAGATCTTGGATACTAGCCCTTTATCTGATATGTCATTTGCACATATCTTCTCCCATTGTGTTGGGTATCTTTTGGTTTCCTCGACTGTTTCCTTTGCTGGGCAAAAGCTTTCAATATTCATGGAGTCCCAATAGTTCATTTTTGCCGTTGTTTCCCTTGCCTTTGGAGACATGTGTCGTAAGACGTTGCTGCAGCAGACGTCACAGAGTTTGCTGCCTGTGTTCTCCTCTAGCATTTTGATCGACACCTGTCTCATAGTTAGGTCTTTCATCCACTTTGAGTCTATTTCTGTGTATGGTGTGAGGAAATGGTCCACTTTCATTCTTCTGCATGTGGCTGTCCGATTTTCACAGCACCGTTTGTTAAAGAGACTGTCTTTTTTCCACAGGATATTTTTCCTGCCTTGTCGAAGATTAGTTGAAGGTCCATTTCTACATTCTCTATTCTGTTCCATTGATCTATGTGTCTGTTTTTGTGCCAGTACTATGCTGTCATTTGAATATTGCTTTGTAACAGAGCTTGAAGTCTGAAATCGTGATGCCACCAGTTTTTCGTTTTGTTTGTTTGTTTGACACTCCTTTGGCGGCTACTCAGGGTCTTTTCTGGTTCCATACAAATTTTAGGATTATTGGTTCCAACTCCGTGAAATAAGTTGATGATATTTTGACAGGGATTGCACGGAATGTATAGACTGCCCTAGGTAGCACAGATGTCTTAACAACATATGTTCTTACAATCCATGAGCATAGAACGTTTTTCCATTTCTTTGTATCTTCCTCAATTTCTCTCATGAGTGTTCTACAGTTTTCTGAGTACAGATCCTTTGCCTCTTTGGTTAGGTTTATTCCTAGGTATCTGACGGTTTGGGGTGCAATTGGAAACGGGGGAGACTCCTTAATTTCTCTTTCTTCTGTCTCATTCTTAGTGTATAGAAATGCAGCTGGTTTTTGTGCATGGATTTTTATTTCCTGCCACTTTGCTGAATTCCTATACAAGTTCTAGCAATTTTGGGGTAGAATCTTTGGGGCTTTCCATGTAGAGTATCATGGCATCTGCAGAAAGTGCGTTTGACTTCTTCTTTGCGGATTCTGATGCTTTTTACTGCTTTATCTTGTCTGTGGAGGCCCAGACTTCTCGTACTGTGTTGAACAGCAGTGATGAGGGTGGACATACCTTCTGTGTTCCTGACCTTAGGGGAAAAGCTCTCAGGTTTTCCCCATGGAGATGATATTTGCTGTGGGTCTTCCGTAGATGTCAGCCACATTTCTTAACTTTCAAAACTAACTCTCAGTTATTTTTCATGTAGAAAAAACTGAAGACAAGGAGGATCTTCAGCTGGTGTCTTCTTTTGTTTAAAGATTTATTTATTTTGGTGAGAGAGAGGGCAAACACAAGCAGGGGGAGGAGCGGAGGGAGAAGGAAAAACAGACTCCCCACTGAGCAGGGAGCCTGACCTGGGGCTCCATCTCAGGGCCCCGGGATCATGACCTCCACTGAAGGCAGGTGCTTAGCCAACTGAGCCACCCAGGCACCCCCTGAGCTAATGTCTTTAAGTAGGAAACGAGAAGATATTGAGGGAGAAAAGGGGGGAGAAAAGGAAGATAGCGCTATGGGGACCTAGACAGTAATCTGAAATTTACAATGAAGGCAAGGTGACTCGGCAAGATTACGCATTCCAGGAGATGGTCCAAGGCAAGCAGATCCAGGAGTGCAGGGAACACAAGCATTCTGTGTTCAATATTCAATCACAGTAGGCGTCCTTTGCACACCCCCCAATTCCAGTTTTTTGTGGCAGAAGAAAAAAAACAGTGTGTGATGAAATGGTAACAACTGCATAGAAATGACGGCTTTGGAGAACTTTCTGAGAAGCACAATAAGATAAGAGGAGCTAAAGCTGTCAAATAAGATAAGCATGGAGAAGAAAGAGCTAATGACATGAATCCTGCATTTTGGAGAAAACCATCTTGGGCAACGGTAGCAGCAGAGAACACTTTAGTGTCCTCAGGATGCATCATGCTCCTGGCACATACATACATGTGTATCACCAGTCAGGAAGCTCACCCAAGTGTGGTGACCGGAATTTTTACTGAAGTTTCATTATGGGAGTGTGATTAATTCAATCATTGGCCATACGCTGAACTCAATCTCAGGCTCCCTTCCTTCCGCTAGAGATTGGGCTGATATCAAGTGGTTCAAAAGCCCCAACCCTGTTGGTGTTCCTGATATAGCCGGCCCCTATCCTTAGCATCAACTCAGGTTTGGTCCAAGAGGCCTACCAGGATAACAAACACTCCCATCACTTAGGCAATTCCAAAGATTTAGAAGCTCTCTTCCAGGATCCAGGCAGAAGACCCAGACAAATTCTTTCCACAACACATTGGCTATGGTCAGGAGTCTGTCAGAACTCAGGTGGTCAGGGAAGATACAGATTTGAGGACAGATCAATCACAGGAGATACCGGAGAAGTTAAACAGATAAGGATTGAAGTAATGGGGTGCTCACAGGGATTTGGAATAGCCCAGGTGATGCGAGAAATTTAGGATATGAATATAGGTGCACCTATATATCTCTATATAGGAGCACCTAATGACAGTGAGCAACTGAGGAAAGAGAAGCCAAAGGAAAAACCGTGTTTGTGTGTGCGTGTGCGTGCGCACTTGCGCGCGTGTGCTGCGGTGGGGTTGCAACTCTAGTAAATGACATGAGCTGATAGGCATGGAGCGATTTCAGAAAGTGAAACCACCAAGGTCAAAAGGGCAAGGGACATTAAAATCTAATTAGAGCAGCTCTAGAACAGGGACAACATTAAGAAGTGGGACACACAGTTGATGGACTCAGGGTAGCAGAGAGACTAGATTGTGCAGACATGGAAACAAAGAGGAAAAACACTCTGACAGCTTGGAAACAGACACGACTTATGAAACATCTAGGATTTAAAATGTATATTTAGGAAGCTCTAGGCCTCTGTAGGATGGCAGGTGAAGGCAGGTTAGGAAACAGCTCAAATGACCTCAAGGAAATGATGCAAGAAACAAGATGATGGTTCCAAACAATAAAGAAATAGCAAACAGGCGGCAAGAGAACAGATGCGAGAAGACAGTAGAGGAACATGCCTGAAGTACAGGAGATAAACCAGCAAAGCTGCCTTGAAACAAAACCAAGGCACAAACACACACACACACACACACACACACACACACACACACACAAAAGCATTTTTGGACATGAGAGCTGAAAGAATTCATTAGCAACTACAAGAAATGTTCCAGGGCCCCTGGGTGGCTCATTTGTTGATTTCAGCTCAGGTCATGATCTCAGAGGCCTGGGATCAAGCCCCAAGTCCAGCTCTGTACTCAGAGCTCAGTCACCTTGGGAATTCTCTCTCTCCCTCTGCCCCCTCCCTCCACTTGTGCTCTCTCTTTCTCTCAAATAAATAATCCTAACAACCACCAAAAAAAGGGTTCCAAAATCTATAAAAAAGGACTTATCAAACTCAACATCCAAAAAGCAAATAGTCCACTTAAGAAATGGGCAGAAGACACGAAGAGACAGTTTTCCAAAGAAGACACCCAAAGAAGACAGACACATGAAAAGATGCTCAACATCACTCATCACCGGAGAAAGATATCAAAACCACGATGAGATATCAACTAACACCTGTCAGAAACCCCAAATTAAATTAAACATACAAGAAACAACATCCCTCTTGTACTGTTGCTGGCAATGCAAACTGGTGCAGCCATGCTGGAAAACAGTATGGAGGTTCCCCAGAAAGTTAAAAATAGAGCTACCCTAGGATCCACCAATTGCACTACTGGCTAACTATTTACCCAAAGGATGCAAAAATACAGATTCAAGCATTCTGATGTTTATAGTGTTGGGCTGGTGAGACTGGGGACGTCAAAACAGCCCACCCGAGGCCAGCAACCTCCCAATAAAGGCGCCTTGCCGCCCCACCCCCATCTTCCTGCCAAAGCTGCCTTGCTGCCCTACACTATCTTAGCTTACAAAACACAGATCACCCCCCTACCCCACCCCACCCCCGACGCCCACCACCCTGTAACCCTTGCCCCAACCCGAATGCCGCCCTGGCCCCATCTTCCCGCCAAAAACTCTTTATAAACACCCCTGCACTTTGCCTGGGCGCGGCTTCAGGGAGCCACACCAGGGAGCGCTCCCCATTAAAGCACTCTCAAACCTACCACCTGGTTCTGCTGTCTTGAATTGTCTCCGCCCATCATTAAAAGAAAACCTGACGTATATCAGCATTATCAACAACAGCCAAACTATGAAGAGAGTCCAAATGTCCATTGAGTAGTGAATGGATAAAGAAGATGCGGTGTATATACACAACGGAATGCTACTTACTCATCAAAATGAACGGACTCTTGCCATTTGCAATGACATGGATAGAGGTACACTATACTAACCTAAGCAAAGTAAGAGAGAAACAAATACCGTATGATCTCATTCATATGAGGAATTGAAGAAAGCAGATGAACATATGGGAAGAGGGAAAAAGGGAGATAGGGAAACAAACCATAAGACTCTTAAGGATAGAGAATACACTGAGGGTTGATGGAGGGAGCTGATTGCAGGAGGGGCTAGATAGGGGATGAGTATCAAGGAGGGCACTTGTTGTGATGAGCACCGGGTGTCTTATATATGTGATGAATCACTGAATTCTACTCCTGAAACCGATACTGCACTGCATGTTCACTACCTAAAATTTAAATTAAATATTGGAAAAGAAAAAAAAAAAGCCTTAAAGTGTTCAAGGATGTCCTTCAGGCTGAAGGAAAATGACAGGAGATCTAAATCTGGACAGACATAAAACATAAAGAAACCAAGTGCACCAGAAATGGCAACGATGTTATTTTAGTATTCCTTAAAAAATAACGCTTTACCCAAAAATCACAATGTCTTGGGGGATTGATTCTACCTGTGAAAGTAATATCCGGGCAGCCTGGGTGGCTCAGCAGTTTAGCCCCGCCGTCAGTCCAGGGCCTTACCCTGGAGACCCAGGATCCACTCCCGCGTCGGGCTCCCTGCATGGGGCCTGCTTCACCCTCTGCCTGTGTCTCTGCCTTTCTCCCTCTCCCTCTCTCTCTCTCTCTCTCTCTCTCTCTGTGTGTGTGTGTGTGTGTGTGTCTTTCATGAATAAATCAATAATAAGTCTTAAAAAAAGAAGAAAAAAAAAAGTAATATCCAACAACAACATAAGGACCAAGAGGGGAGAAATGGAAATAACCACAGGCTCACTATAGTTGAAGTGAAACAGTACATTACCTGAAGATGAACTGTAAAATATTAAAGCTGCATAACAGAAACCCCAAAACAATAAAAACATAACAGTGTTAGAGCTAAACTCCCCGCAAGAGATGTAAAACAGAATCACAAAAAATACACAATCCATTGAAAGGAAAGAAGTTCACAAAAGAAGAAAAAAGAAACAAAGCCAATGGTACAAAGAGAAAACAAAACCAGACTACAACCCTTACTGGTTATATCGATAGTCAGATTACATGTAAGGTGGTCTAGGCAACCCAATTAATAGGCAGAGACTGTCAGACTGGATTTAAAAACAGCAAGATCCAACTATCTGCACTTGAAGTATAAAGATGGAAATAGGTTGAAAGGAAAAGGGTGAAATCAGATGCCAACACGTCTCAAAAGAAAGCCAGACTGGCTACATGAGACTGTTACAATAATCTTCCACTTCCGGAATTCAATCCATCCATCAATATCCTTGATCTTAGCAGGCATAATCTGAAAACGGACAAGACAGATGACACCCACTCTCAAATGATTCAGGTAAGAAATATACATACAGACACACACACACACACACACACACACAAAGAGAGCTAATAAAGCAAATGTGGGGACAGGTAAAAAAACTGGTGTATCTGGGCAAAGGGAACATGGAAGTTCTCTAAGATCCTTGCGACTGTTGTGTAAGATTGAAGCTTTTTCAAAATAAAATGCTGAATAAAAACGAATGCTATCAAATACACAGAGGATGTTGCAAAAGGACTCAGAAACCCATCTGCAGGGATTCCTCTGGTCAAACACAGAACCACTTGGACATCAAAGAGAGAAACGACTTCAATGTACTGAAATACTTAAAATATGTGTAAACCCATGAGCTCATAATGGTAACAAAATGAATCAAAAAAAAAAAATCCCAGTTGCTTAGGAGCCTACTGGATATTGTGAAAATAATCCTCTCTGTAAGTAACACAGAACTATTTAAAGAGATGTTGTTCTTTAGGAATGTATTCTAGCTGGGAAACAAAGAAATGGTAAAGTAACATACCACCACCTTGTCTCCCCTAAAGAACTGGGGGATCTTGGCAATGAACATCAACCAATGGATGCTAACGTCACAAAAACAAAGGAAGATGGTACGGGCCTCCAGGGGAAAGAGGACGAGAGTCAAGGGCAGCAAAGTCTTGCAAAAGAACTGAACAGAACTGGGTCAACGTCCAGAGCTAACTACCAATTATAGAAGGCATATGGGTAATGACAAAAGTCTTCAAGTTAGAATGACAGCAACGTGGTCCACACAATCCAGACTACCGGAAACACAGGATAAACACAATTTCTTCAAAACATAGATTACAAAGCAGTAACATAAGAGACATACAAGGAAACCATCAGTAAATGATTTAAAAGACTTAGTTAGCCACCTGGAGGGTGGTCTCTGTGTATCCTGATTGAAAAGAACCACCTCAAACACATCCAGAAGATGGCGAAACTTTGAACACCAGATATTATATACTCAGAAAAATAGGTATTGCAGGTTACCCTCACCTACTTTTTCAAACACCCCTGATCAGCTAAAGAGCAAAACTATCTGCAGGTGAACCTTTTTAAAAGCCAAGCAAAGGGAGACTCCACGAAGAAAAGACACGTGGAAGTAATACGTCAGACGAATGATCACGGGAGGTAAGAGCTGGATGATGTCTGATGCATCTGACTGTACTGAGATCACCGCTATTGATTTATTTATTTATTTATTTATTTATTTTTATTATTTGATAGTGAGCAACACAGTGAGAGAGAGAGAGCAAGAGAGTGAGAGCACACACAAATGGGGGGAGGGACAGAGGGAGAAGCAGACCCACAGAGCAGGGAGCCCAACTCAGTGTTCGATCCCAGGACCCGAGCATCATAACCTGAGCCAAAGGCAGACACTTAGCTGCCTGAGTCACCCAGGGGCCCAGGTCACTGCTAATCTGTAGCAATACGTTCCATAGAGGGGTGAGGACAAAATCAAGATGCTAAGAATTGAAATGGGAACGGCAGTGACTGCATATTTACTAGGGAATACCTCGCTGTATTATGTACTGCACAACCCGAACAAGTAGGAATAACAGAAGCCACCTGAAGGATGCGCAGGCCATTACACTCACGACTCAGCTTTTACCCCTGGACAAAACAGTAACAATGAAAATATGTCTCCTTGGATCACGGTATTTTGGTGCCTGGAAAAATTATATGTACCAGGTCCTCGGTTTAGATAAGCAACAAACATGTCATAGGTTGCAATGATTCAATGATCATCATCAGGAAAGCTACCCACAACTACATCAATTTCACAAAGACAGTTTCTCAAGTCCGAAGAAATCTTTAAAACCCACAAGTTACAAAAAATGGTTTCCTCTTACGCTCCATTCAAATCATGTAACGCACGGTACGCTCCTTTTCTGGGACTATCAGGCACCTGACTCACGTATGTAGCCCCACCACATAGGGGTAGCTCCGCACACATGAACTCGACAAAAGACTCTGGGTGTGTGGAGGCTGAGAATATTAGGGCCATTCAAGCTTAACACTGGCACAAGTACAGTCATTGTAGCTTCGGTAGCCGTCTCAGGCCACTGTGACCAGGTACTGAACTCTACCTTCCCCCGGCTACACGAAAAACCACAAAGCACGCCCTTATCGGAATAAGGAAGCAAGAGCTCGTGAGACCTCTTTACTGCAGATTCTCACACCCCCACGCTTTACTGAAAAACCCCACCTTACCCCTAGATCAGCCCATAAAATCCCAGCCGTAACCCACCTCAGGTTCCAAGTCCCTGCTCCGCTGTGTCGGGTGTACTTGGACCCAAGCTCGAGCTTCTCAATAAACCCTCATGTACTTGCATCGGCCTCGGCTCCTTGGCGGTTTTCTCGCATTCGCAATCTTGGGCACAACAGGTGCTGATCTGACAGGGTGAGAAGTGCATGTTACATGATAACGTCTTTTATTTCCATACTCCCATTTTAAAATCTGGACCCATATAAATCTGCTGAAATGCATTACAAAACCAAGCACGGACACAGGAAAACTCACCTGGGATTCATTCATTTTCTGCTGCTCTTGGAAAACCATAGACTGTTAACGGTGGACCTGGGGAAGAAGAAGAAATGATAGAAGTCACTGGTCATCCTGCATAATACCTCCAAAGAAATCTCATTCCCTGTGAACACTCAGAAGAGGCTAAAAATGTGAGAAAAGAGAAAGGTACAAGAGAATTGGGGTCCCTCCCACGGATCACGAGGTGATCAGATGCGTTACTCTTTCTTTTTCTTTTTAAGATTTTATTTGTTTATTCACAAGAGACCCAGAGAGACAGAGAGAGAGAGACAGAGAGAGAGAGAGAGAGAGAGAGAGGCAGAGACACAGGCAGAGGGAGAAGCAGGCTCCATGCAGGGAGCCCGACGTGGGACTCCATCCTGGATCTCCAGGATCACACCCTCCGCCGAAGGACCCGTGAAACCACTGAGCCACCCGGGCTGCCCTAGATGGGTTACTCTTCAATGGTTAATATAAACATCGGCTCATTTTTCAAACCGTTTGCCTTCATTAAACTAACGCTGAAAAAAACCCTCCTCTTCACGGTGCTCTCTCCGTCTTTCCTTACCTCTTCAAATGACTTAAAATCACGTATGCACAGGAACAGAAAACACCAGGTCTCTAAAGCAGGGTAAAGGTGCATCAAGGCGCACTTGTTTTCAAATGCTCTCCCTTCACTGGCTTGTGCGCTAGCTACACCGAAGAACCTTTTGATCACGAAAACTAACAGGGCGGCCAGCACGCGCGCCCAGGAGCTCAGGCCCGAGAGCAAGCCCACCCACGGACCCCGTCGCCCTGGACAAGCCGCCTCCCTTCTCAGGCCCAGGCTCCTCTGTCAACCAGGCAGCCGCAGCCCGGCCCTCCTCGCACACCGGCCCTGCGCTCCACCGGCAGATGCCCCAGGGCACAACGCAGCCGGCTCCGCACACACTCCTGGGCGCTTAGAGACCCGTCTGCAGGCTGGACAGGGCGACGGCGCAGCAAGCGGGGGACGGGGCAAGGGGAGGCGGGAGCCCCTTGCGCCCCCGGGAAGCCGGGACCCCACGAGTCCCGCGTCCCGGGGGAGCGCCCATCCCTCCCCGCCCGCGCGCACTCTGGCCGCCCGGAAGATCCACAACCGCCAGGAGGCCCGCGAGCGCACGACCTACCCCGTCGGGACCCGCCGAGCTGCCCCAAGGCTCGCGAGGGATCCGGGGCGGGGGCTGCTCCTCCTGCGCCTCCCGGGGCCGCCGTTCCCGGGGCGCCGGCTCTGGAACTAGCGCGCAAACTCACTTCGGGCCGACCACCCTCCGGGGCCCCAAACGGCCGCCTGACGCCTCGCCGTCCTGCGGCCGCAAACCGGCCGGACCCGGGCCCCGCCGCCGCCGCCGCCGCCGCCGCCGCCGCCGCCGCCACTCGACCGCCCGGCTCCTCCGGCCCAGGCCCGCGGGCTCCGGGGCTCGCGCTGGGGGGATCCCGCTCGCGCCTCCGCCCGGCCCGCGCGGACCCGCGCCCGCTGGGTGCCGGCCCGGCCGGACGGCGGACAGCCCCGCGGGTACCGGGGAATCCTCGGCCGCCGGAGGCCGAAGCCTGGGAACCGCGGCGAGCGGTGACCTGCGCACGCACAGGAAGCGAGAGCAGCGCGGCCGCACTGCGCCTGCGCCAACACGCACACAGGCCGAGCTGCACATGCGCACCACGGCGCCGGCGTGCGGCCCGGGTCCTGCGGGAGCCCCCTGGGGGAGCGGCACAAACACCCGGACTCTGTTTCCCGGGAGTCCAAGCGCCCACACGCTAGGGGACGTCTCGAAAGTCTCCACCTCCTCGGGTGGGTAAGAGGCACCGTGCTCAGAGGATTGACCATCCGGACCTACTGCCCGATGTCCCAGTCGTCTTCGCTCCCGTGAGGAATCGAGGAGACGTGTCGCTTCTAGCAGCGGCTGTGCCTGCGTCCTGGATCCCTGGTCCTTTCCTTGCCCTGAGGTCTGTCTGTCGGCTTGGCACGGAGACTTCCACAAGCAGGAGAGGACGGGGAAGGGTGCACGTGTGCACGTCACTGAACTTTGACAAGTTGCACCAACACACTGGGATACGATTACTACTCAGCGAGGACATAAGAGAGGCGCATGGTTTCTCCAAGAAAGGAGAAGGAAATAGAAAAGGTAGCTTGTCCAAGTTGCACAACGAATGCAAAGTACAGACTGTGGAACAACCGGGTTTCACACACACACAAACCCGAACCATATCCCTGGGAATTTGCCCGTCCGACGAATTAAATGTCTGTTAGGTTAAAGTGCCATGTTTTGACGAGGAGGTCCTAAGGACAAGGATTGAGCAGTATTTTGGGGGAGAGATTATATAACGGCGCGCCTGGCCAAGTGCTTCTTCGACGCCGCGGGGTGGTGGAGATTAAAAGGAGAATCTCCCGGTCGCCTGGGTGGCTCAGCAGTTGAGCGTCTGCCTTGGGCTCAGGCGGTGATGCCCAGGTCCAGGGTGGAGTCCCGCATCGGGCTCCCTGCAGGGGGCCTGCTTCTCCCTCTGCCTGCCTCTCTGCCTCTCTCTGTGTCTCTCAGGAGTAAATAAATCTTAAAAAAAAAACAAAAAACAAAAAACAAAAACCTTCTCCTGCCATCCAGGAAATCCTCTCCACAAATATAGAAAGAAGAGAACGATTGTTATGTTGGTTTAAACGATTTATTTGAGAGAGAGAGGGGGAGAGAGAGGGCGTGAGAGCAGGGGGAGGGGCAGAGGGAGAAGAGGAGAGAATCCCCAGCTGACTCCAGGCTCAGCCAGCAGCCCCACGGAGGGCTTCATTCCACAACCGTGACATCCGGACCTGAGCCCAAACCAAGAGGCAGCTGCTTACCTGGCTAAGCCACCCAGGCCCCCCATCCTACCGTTAAATAACCTTTAAACCAGACTGTGTCGCACATCACAGGCAAACCACTAACAAGTTTGCAAGGAGAACCCGGAGACTTGTCTTTCCTTGTAGCTCAGCCCATAGTTCTCATCCTAAGTGGTAAACCTGTTTCACACCTACAGGACTCGTCAGCACCATTTGCTATGCATTTTTTCATAGTTCATCCTAAATTCACCTGGTAATCGGGGTGCTGGTCCATCCTAGTTGTCTCTGTGTGAAGGAGGAGAAAAAAGTTCTTACCTTTCTCTGTCAAGCAGGTAGTTTACAGCTCATAGCAAGATGCCTAGAGACCATGCTTACCCCCTCCCGGAGACACAGAGGGACACTATCTTCCTTGAGGTTTACAGGTCAAAGAGATGGCTCCCAGGCCCTTAAGAACAACCTTCCTGGGTTGTAATGTGGGCAATACAATTGTTCAGCTTCAAACGATATTTAGATACATATGAGATCAACAGAGGAAGTATTTATATTACAAGTTTACTCAGGTAATGCTTTTATCTTTTTAAAAGATTTCATATTCCTGAGACACACAGAGAGAGGGGAAGAGACATAGGCAACTGGAGAAGCAGGCTGCCTGTAGGGGGCCTGTTGTCGTGTTGTGGGACTCCATCCCAAGACCCCAGGATCACACCTGAGCCAAAGACACCCGCTCAACCAGAGCCACTCAGGTGCCCCACTAACACTCTTATGTTTTTGTGGGGTTTTTTTAAAGATTTTATTCATTTGTTCAAGAGAGACACACAGAGAGAGAGAGAGGCACAGACACAGGCAGAGGAAGAAGCAAGCCCCCGGCAGAGAGCCTGATGCAGGACATGATTCCAGGAGCCCGGGATCACGACCTGAGCCTAAGGCAGATGCTCAACGACCGAACCACCAACGGCCCCCCGCCCGCCGCCCCCCCCCCCCGTAAATCTCTTCTAAAAAGTAACAGTAAGTACTCTTTTATACCAATGAACGGGCACATAACCCATTCCCGAGTTCCCTTAGCCGAGCTGCTGCATCAAACTAATCCCTCACAAAGGGTGTGCTTCTCCCGAAGCTGCCGATGGCAGTGGCAGTGTAGCCAGGAGCAGTCTTGCCCAGCTCTTGCTGCTAGGAAGTGTGGCTGGTGCCGGAATGCTCACCGAAGGAGTGCTGCAATTGGAGCCAGGCGGTCACACCTCCCCTGGGCCTGAGCCTAGAAGATCTCCAGGCACATCCCTTCCATATCCTTTTCCGTATTCAGCAGGTAAAGGACAGAAGGTGCGCTGAGCACGTCGGTGAAGACAGGCAGAACCCCAGTCCCCTGGGTCCTGGCCTTCAGCCCCTGCACCCCCCACCACCACCCCAGTGCACTGCCTGGCTCAGCTGAAGACCGGGACACCCTCCCACCTCTCCACTCTGGCTCTCTGCCTGTGAACTCTGGCTGCCGTGGCCCTCCCCGTGAACATCCTACTGCGTTCCTGCAACTGACACACGTTGGGCTGCCCCACAACCTCAGCCCCCTACCTCGGCCTCAATACTCTCTGGGCACTGAAATGGACACTCTTTTTTTTTTATTTTTTTTTAATTTTTATTTATTTATGATAGTCACAGAGAGAGAAAGAGAGGCAGAGACACAGGCAGAGAGAAGCAGGCTCCATGCACCGGGAGCCCGATGTGGGAATCGATCCTGGGTCTCCAGGATCGCGCCCTAGGCCAAAGGCAGGCGCCAAACCGCTGCGCCACCCAGGGATCCCTGAACTGGACACTCTTAAGGCTCACCCTTCACTCCAGATAGCTAAAATCTGTCATTTCATACTTTCATCTATCTCCTCCTTCTAGAAACCTATTTAACCTGGGAGGGCAAATCTTCACCTCGTGTGTCCGTCTGGGCCAGAAGCAGCAGACCTGCATCATTTCATATTGTTTAAAATCTCTTCATTCATTAGTATTTAAAATAAAAATAAAAAGTTTTATCTTTCTTTCTTTCTCACAAACGTGAGTCAGGTGCCTGATAGTCCCAGAAAAGGAGCGTACTGTGCGTTACATGATTTGAATGGAGCGTAAGAGGAAACCATTTTTGTAACTTGTGGGTTTTAAAGATTTCTTCGGACTTGAGAAACTGTCTTTGTGAAATTGATGTAGTTGTGGGTAGCTTTCCTGATGATGATCATTGAATCATTGCAACCTATGACATGTTTGTTGCTTATCTAAACCGAGGACCTGGTACATATAATTTTTCCAGGCACCAAAATACCGTGATCCAAGGAGACATATTTTCATTGTTACTGTTTTGTCCAGGGGTAAAAGCTGAGTCGTGAGTGTAATGGCCTGCGCATCCTTCAGGTGGCTTCTGTTATTCCTACTTGTTCGGGTTGTGCGGTACATAATACAGCGAGGTATTCCCTAGTAAATATGCAGTCACTGCCGTTCCCATTTCAATTCTTAGCATCTTGATTTTGTCCTCACCCCTCTATGGAACGCATTGCTACAGATTAGCAGTGACCTGGGCCCCTGGGTGACTCAGGCAGCTAAGTGTCTGCCTTTGGCTCAGGTTATGATGCTCGGGTCCTGGGATCGAACACTGAGTTGGGCTCCCTGCTCTGTGGGTCTGCTTCTCCCTCTGTCCCTCCCCCCACTTGTGTGTGCTCTCACTCTCTTGCTCTCTCTCTCACTGTGTTGCTCACTATCAAATAATAAAAATCAATCAATCAATCAATCAATAGCGGTGATCTCAGTACAGTCAGATGCATCAGACATCATCCAGCTCTTACCTCCCGTGATCATTCGTCTGACGTATTACTTCCACGTGTCTTTTCTTCGTGGAGTCTCCCTTTGCTTGGCTTTTAAAAAGGTTCACCTGCAGATAGTTTTGCTCTTTAGCTGATCAGGGGTGTTTGAAAAAGTAGGTGAGGGTAACCTGCAATACCTATTTTTCTGAGTATATAATATCTGGTGTTCAAAGTTTCGCCATCTTCTGGATGTGTTTGAGGTGGTTCTTTTCAATCAGGATACACAGAGACCACCCTCCAGGTGGCTAACTAAGTCTTTTAAATCATTTACTGATGGTTTCCTTGTATGTCTCTTATGTTACTGCTTTGTAATCTATGTTTTGAAGAAATTGTGTTTATCCTGTGTTTCCGGTAGTCTGGATTGTGTGGACCACGTTGCTGTCATTCTAACTTGAAGACTTTTGTCATTACCCATATGCCTTCTATAATTGGTAGTTAGCTCTGGACGTTGACCCAGTTCTGTTCAGTTCTTTTGCAAGACTTTGCTGCCCTTGACTCTCGTCCTCTTTCCCCTGGAGGCCCGTACCATCTTCCTTTGTTTTTGTGACGTTAGCATCCATTGGTTGATGTTCATTGCCAAGATCCCCCAGTTCTTTAGGGGAGACAAGGTGGTGGTATGTTACTTTACCATTTCTTTGTTTCCCAGCTAGAATACATTCCTAAAGAACAACATCTCTTTAAATAGTTCTGTGTTACTTACAGAGAGGATTATTTTCACAATATCCAGTAGGCTCCTAAGCAACTGGGATTTTTTTTTTTTGATTCATTTTGTTACCATTATGAGCTCATGGGTTTACACATATTTTAAGTATTTCAGTACATTGAAGTCGTTTCTCTCTTTGATGTCCAAGTGGTTCTGTGTTTGACCAGAGGAATCCCTGCAGATGGGTTTCTGAGTCCTTTTGCAACATCCTCTGTGTATTTGATAGCATTCGTTTTTATTCAGCATTTTATTTTGAAAAAGCTTCAATCTTACACAACAGTCGCAAGGATCTTAGAGAACTTCCATGTTCCCTTTGCCCAGATACACCAGTTTTTTTACCTGTCCCCACATTTGCTTTATTAGCTCTCTTTGTGTGTGTGTGTGTGTGTGTGTGTGTCTGTATGTATATTTCTTACCTGAATCATTTGAGAGTGGGTGTCATCTGTCTTGTCCGTTTTCAGATTATGCCTGCTAAGATCAAGGATATTGATGGATGGATTGAATTCCGGAAGTGGAAGATTATTGTAACAGTCTCATGTAGCCAGTCTGGCTTTCTTTTGAGACGTGTTGGCATCTGATTTCACCCTTTTCCTTTCAACCTATTTCCATCTTTATACTTCAAGTGCAGATAGTTGGATCTTGCTGTTTTTAAATCCAGTCTGACAGTCTCTGCCTATTAATTGGGTTGCCTAGACCACCTTACATGTAATCTGACTATCGATATAACCAGTAAGGGTTGTAGTCTGGTTTTGTTTTCTCTTTGTACCATTGGCTTTGTTTCTTTTTTCTTCTTTTGTGAACTTCTTTCCTTTCAATGGATTGTGTATTTTTTGTGATTCTGTTTTACATCTCTTGCGGGGAGTTTAGCTCTAACACTGTTATGTTTTTATTGTTTTGGGGTTTCTGTTATGCAGCTTTAATATTTTACAGTTCATCTTCAGGTAATGTACTGTTTCACTTCAACTATAGTGAGCCTGTGGTTATTTCCATTTCTCCCCTCTTGGTCCTTATGTTGTTGTTGGATATTACTTTTTTTTTTCTTCTTTTTTTAAGACTTATTATTGATTTATTCATGAAAGACACACACACACACACACACACAGAGAGAGAGAGAGAGAGAGAGAGGGAGAGGGAGAAAGGCAGAGACACAGGCAGAGGGTGAAGCAGGCCCCATGCAGGGAGCCCGACGCGGGAGTGGATCCTGGGTCTCCAGGGTAAGGCCCTGGACTGACGGCGGGGCTAAACTGCTGAGCCACCCAGGCTGCCCGGATATTACTTTCACAGGTAGAATCAATCCCCCAAGACATTGTGATTTTTGGGTAAAGCGTTATTTTTTAAGGAATACTAAAATAACATCGTTGCCATTTCTGGTGCACTTGGTTTCTTTATGTTTTATGTCTGTCCAGATTTAGATCTCCTGTCATTTTCCTTCAGCCTGAAGGACATCCTTGAACACTTTAAGGCTTTTTTTTTTTCTTTTCCAATATTTAATTTAAATTTTAGGTAGTGAACATGCAGTGCAGTATCGGTTTCAGGAGTAGAATTCAGTGATTCATCACATATATAAGACACCCGGTGCTCATCACAACAAGTGCCCTCCTTGATACTCATCCCCTATCTAGCCCCTCCTGCAATCAGCTCCCTCCATCAACCCTCAGTGTATTCTCTATCCTTAAGAGTCTTATGGTTTGTTTCCCTATCTCCCTTTTTCCCTCTTCCCATATGTTCATCTGCTTTCTTCAATTCCTCATATGAATGAGATCATACGGTATTTGTTTCTCTCTTACTTTGCTTAGGTTAGTATAGTGTACCTCTATCCATGTCATTGCAAATGGCAAGAGTCCGTTCATTTTGATGAGTAAGTAGCATTCCGTTGTGTATATACACCGCATCTTCTTTATCCATTCACTACTCAATGGACATTTGGACTCTCTTCATAGTTTGGCTGTTGTTGATAATGCTGATATACGTCAGGTTTTCTTTTAATGATGGGCGGAGACAATTCAAGACAGCAGAACCAGGTGGTAGGTTTGAGAGTGCTTTAATGGGGAGCGCTCCCTGGTGTGGCTCCCTGAAGCCGCGCCCAGGCAAAGTGCAGGGGTGTTTATAAAGAGTTTTTGGCGGGAAGATGGGGCCAGGGCGGCATTCGGGTTGGGGCAAGGGTTACAGGGTGGTGGGCGTCGGGGGTGGGGTGGGGTAGGGGGGTGATCTGTGTTTTGTAAGCTAAGATAGTGTAGGGCAGCAAGGCAGCTTTGGCAGGAAGATGGGGGTGGGGCGGCAAGGCGCCTTTATTGGGAGGTTGCTGGCCTCGGGTGGGCTGTTTTGACGTCCCCAGTCTCACCAGCCCAACACTATAAACATCAGAATGCTTGAATCTGTATTTTTGCATCCTTTGGGTAAATAGTTAGCCAGTAGTGCAATTGGTGGATCCTAGGGTAGCTCTATTTTTAACTTTCTGGGGAACCTCCATACTGTTTTCCAGCATGGCTGCACCAGTTTGCATTGCCAGCAACAGTACAAGAGGGATGTTGTTTCTTGTATGTTTAATTTAATTTGGGGTTTCTGACAGGTGTTAGTTGATATCTCATCGTGGTTTTGATATCTTTCTCCGGTGATGAGTGATGTTGAGCATCTTTTCATGTGTCTGTCTTCTTTGGGTGTCTTCTTTGGAAAACTGTCTCTTCGTGTCTTCTGCCCATTTCTTAAGTGGACTATTTGCTTTTTGGATGTTGAGTTTGATAAGTCCTTTTTTATAGATTTTGGAACCCTTTTTTTGGTGGTTGTTAGGATTATTTATTTGAGAGAAAGAGAGAGCACAAGTGGAGGGAGGGGGCAGAGGGAGAGAGAGAATTCCCAAGGTGACTGAGCTCTGAGTACAGAGCTGGACTTGGGGCTTGATCCCAGGCCTCTGAGATCATGACCTGAGCTGAAATCAACAAATGAGCCACCCAGGGGCCCTGGAACATTTCTTGTAGTTGCTAATGAATTCTTTCAGCTCTCATGTCCAAAAATGCTTTTGTGTGTGTGTGTGTGTGTGTGTGTGTGTGTGTGTGTGTGTTTGTGCCTTGGTTTTGTTTCAAGGCAGCTTTGCTGGTTTATCTCCTGTACTTCAGGCATGTTCCTCTACTGTCTTCTCGCATCTGTTCTCTTGCCGCCTGTTTGCTATTTCTTTATTGTTTGGAACCATCATCTTGTTTCTTGCATCATTTCCTTGAGGTCATTTGAGCTGTTTCCTAACCTGCCTTCACCTGCCATCCTACAGAGGCCTAGAGCTTCCTAAATATACATTTTAAATCCTAGATGTTTCATAAGTCGTGTCTGTTTCCAAGCTGTCAGAGTGTTTTTCCTCTTTGTTTCCATGTCTGCACAATCTAGTCTCTCTGCTACCCTGAGTCCATCAACTGTGTGTCCCACTTCTTAATGTTGTCCCTGTTCTAGAGCTGCTCTAATTAGATTTTAATGTCCCTTGCCCTTTTGACCTTGGTGGTTTCACTTTCTGAAATCGCTCCATGCCTATCAGCTCATGTCATTTACTAGAGTTGCAACCCCACCGCAGCACACGCGCGCAAGTGCGCACGCACACGCACACACAAACACGGTTTTTCCTTTGGCTTCTCTTTCCTCAGTTGCTCACTGTCATTAGGTGCTCCTATATAGAGATATATAGGTGCACCTATATTCATATCCTAAATTTCTCGCATCACCTGGGCTATTCCAAATCCCTGTGAGCACCCCATTACTTCAATCCTTATCTGTTTAACTTCTCCGGTATCTCCTGTGATTGATCTGTCCTCAAATCTGTATCTTCCCTGACCACCTGAGTTCTGACAGACTCCTGACCATAGCCAATGTGTTGTGGAAAGAATTTGTCTGGGTCTTCTGCCTGGATCCTGGAAGAGAGCTTCTAAATCTTTGGAATTGCCTAAGTGATGGGAGTGTTTGTTATCCTGGTAGGCCTCTTGGACCAAACCTGAGTTGATGCTAAGGATAGGGGCCGGCTATATCAGGAACACCAACAGGGTTGGGGCTTTTGAACCACTTGATATCAGCCCAATCTCTAGCGGAAGGAAGGGAGCCTGAGATTGAGTTCAGCGTATGGCCAATGATTGAATTAATCACACTCCCATAATGAAACTTCAGTAAAAATTCCGGTCACCACACTTGGGTGAGCTTCCTGACTGGTGATACACATGTATGTATGTGCCAGGAGCATGATGCATCCTGAGGACACTAAAGTGTTCTCTGCTGCTACCGTTGCCCAAGATGGTTTTCTCCAAAATGCAGGATTCATGTCATTAGCTCTTTCTTCTCCATGCTTATCTTATTTGAGCTTTAGCTCCTCTTATCTTATTGTGCTTCTCAGAAAGTTCTCCAAAGCCGTCATTTCTATGCAGTTGTTACCATTTCATCACACACTGTTTTTTTTCTTCTGCCACAAAAAAACTGGAATTGGGGGTTGTGCAAAGGACGCCTACTGTGATTGAATATTGAACACAGAATGCTTGTGTTCCCTGCACTCCTGGATCTGCTTGCCTTGGACCATCTCCTGGAATGCGTAATCTTGCCGAGTCACCTTGCCTTCATTGTAAATTTCAGATTACTGTCTAGGTCCCCATAGCGCTATCTTCCTTTTCTCCCCCCTTTTCTCCCTCAATATCTTCTCGTTTCCTACTTAAAGACATTAGCTCAGGGGGTGCCTGGGTGGCTCAGTTGGCTAAGCACCTGCCTTCAGTGGAGGTCATGATCCCGGGGCCCTGAGATGGAGCCCCAGGTCAGGCTCCCTGCTCAGTGGGGAGTCTGTTTTTCCTTCTCCCTCCGCTCCTCCCCCTGCTCGTGTTTGCCCTCTCTCTCACCAAAATAAATAAATCTTTAAACAAAAGAAGACACCAGCTGAAGATCCTCCTTGTCTTCAGTTTTTTCTACATGAAAAATAACTGAGAGTTAGTTTTGAAAGTTAAGAAATGTGGCTGACATCTACGGAAGACCCACAGCAAATATCATCTCCATGGGGAAAACCTGAGAGCTTTTCCCCTAAGGTCAGGAACACAGAAGGTATGTCCACCCTCATCACTGCTGTTCAACACAGTACGAGAAGTCTGGGCCTCCACAGACAAGATAAAGCAGTAAAAAGCATCAGAATCCGCAAAGAAGAAGTCAAACGCACTTTCTGCAGATGCCATGATACTCTACATGGAAAGCCCCAAAGATTCTACCCCAAAATTGCTAGAACTTGTATAGGAATTCAGCAAAGTGGCAGGAAATAAAAATCCATGCACAAAAACCAGCTGCATTTCTATACACTAAGAATGAGACAGAAGAAAGAGAAATTAAGGAGTCTCCCCCGTTTCCAATTGCACCCCAAACCGTCAGATACCTAGGAATAAACCTAACCAAAGAGGCAAAGGATCTGTACTCAGAAAACTGTAGAACACTCATGAGAGAAATTGAGGAAGATACAAAGAAATGGAAAAACGTTCTATGCTCATGGATTGTAAGAACATATGTTGTTAAGACATCTGTGCTACCTAGGGCAGTCTATACATTCCGTGCAATCCCTGTCAAAATATCATCAACTAATTTCACGGAGTTGGAACCAGTAATCCTAAAATTTGTATGGAACCAGAAAAGACCCTGAGTAGCCGCCAAAGGAGTGTCAAACAAACAAACAAAACGAAAAACTGGTGGCATCACGATTTCAGACTTCAAGCTCTGTTACAAAGCAATATTCAAATGACAGCATAGTACTGGCACAAAAACAGACACATAGATCAATGGAACAGAATAGAGAATGTAGAAATGGACCTTCAACTAATCTTCGACAAGGCAGGAAAAATATCCTGTGGAAAAAAGACAGTCTCTTTAACAAACGGTGCTGTGAAAATCGGACAGCCACATGCAGAAGAATGAAAGTGGACCATTTCCTCACACCATACACAGAAATAGACTCAAAGTGGATGAAAGACCTAACTATGAGACAGGTGTCGATCAAAATGCTAGAGGAGAACACAGGCAGCAAACTCTGTGACGTCTGCTGCAGCAACGTCTTACGACACATGTCTCCAAAGGCAAGGGAAACAACGGCAAAAATGAACTATTGGGACTCCATGAATATTGAAAGCTTTTGCCCAGCAAAGGAAACAGTCGAGGAAACCAAAAGATACCCAACACAATGGGAGAAGATATGTGCAAATGACATATCAGATAAAGGGCTAGTATCCAAGATCTATAAAGAACTTATCAAACTCAATACCCAAAGAACAAATAATCCAACAAGAAATGGGGAGAAGAAAAAAAAGGTGCTCAGCAGTTGAGCACCTGCCTTTGGTTCAGGTCACGATTCCAGAGTCCTGGGATTGAGTCCCACATCAGGCTCCCTGCGAGGAGCCTGCTTCTCCCGCTGCCTGTGTCTCTCCCTCTCTCTCTGTGTCCCTCATGAATAAATAAACAAAATATTTTTAAAACTCAAATGGGCAGAAGACATGAACAGACATTCCGCCCTAGAGGACATACAAATGGCCGACAGACACATGAGACTACGCTCCACATGCCTCGGCATCAGGGGAATAGAAATCAAACTACACTGAGATACCACCTCACACAAGTCAGAGTGGCTAAAATTGACAAGTCAGGAAATGATAGACGTTGGCAAGGATGTGGAGAAAGGGGGACCCTTGTACACTGTTGGTGGTAACGTAAGCTAGTGTAGCTACTCTGGAGGTTCCTCAGAAAGTTCCAAATAGACCTACCGTATGACCCGGCATTTGCACTACTGGGTATTTACTCCAAAGACACAAGTGTAGTGATGCAGAGGGGCATCTGCACCCCAATGTTCATAGCAGCAATAGCAGCAATGTCCACAGGAGCCAAACTATGGAAAGAGCCCGGATGTCTACAACAGATGAATGGATCAAGAGGACGTAGTGTGTGTGTGTGTGTGTGTGTGTGTGTGTGTGTGTGTGTGTGTGTTTGTAATGGAATATTACTCATCCATCAAAACGTGAAGTCTTGCCATTTACAGCAACATGGATGGAACTAGAGGCTATTCCACTAAGCGAAAAAAATCATCGAAAGACAATTATCATATGATTTCACTTAAACATGGAATTTAAGAAACAAAGAAGAGGAGCATAGGAGAAGAGAGGAAAAAATACAAGACGATATCAGAGAGAGACACAAACCATAAGTGACTCTTAATCATAGGCAACAAATGGAGGGTCGCTGGAAGAGAGGGGAGTGGGGGAATAGGACGACTCTGTGACGGACATTCAGGAGGGACATTAAGGAGGGACTGGGTGTTACATGAGGCTGATAAATCACTGACCTCTACCTTTGTAACCAATAATCCATCATATGTTAATTAATTGAAGTGTTTGTTTTTTAAAAGAAGAAGAATATGGAGGCCATGTCCTCTTGAAGAGAAATCAGCACTATCCACCTTAATCTAAAATAAATTCTTGACACATAGTCGTAAATATTAAAAAAAAAAAAAGGAAAGGAAAAGAAAAACGTGGCTAAATGACCACATCCCCATTAAGCGACAGTATCATTGAACAGTGAACAGATGAGACTGATTGTGATGACCACAAACATCATGAAGGGAAGAAGACATCTCTTTATTATGATTCCCCAAGAGACACCTTTCAGTGTCCTCTTTAATAACCTAAAATAACATACAAACATGTCATCAAGGCAAGTTAAAAAATGACACCTGGTTCTCACAGTTTAATAACGAAGACTATCAAACAAACATTTACAGTTAGAAGAACATGAGGGAACTAACCCGTCTGGTTATAAGTATAACTGATGTATTATATAAGTATAATAAAAACAAAACCTATCCAGAATATGTAAACAAAGTTATAGTTATGCAGCAGCTGAAATCTCATCACAAAACTACGTTGGAACAGCATGTGTTGGAAACTATGACTGTTTCAGAACTATTTAAAATAAATACGTAAATAAAACTAGAGGAACAAGTATAATCTAAGGGCAACATTTTCAAAATGAACAACTGAAATTCCTGACGTATGTTTGGCTGTCACAATCCTTTGGGTTCTAATTTTATATTTTTGAGGTAATTTCCTCCTCACCTTTGTCCCAGTGCATGAAAAATGGGACCTCCAACCTCTACCTCAGCAGAGATTCAAATTAAGTAATGTGAAATATTTGATGGTGGCCCAGGAGGGGATGGACGTGAAAAAACCCTGGTTTCTTTTTGTCTCTCCATGGACTCCTCCATGGACTCCCAGCTCCTAGGAGTACAACACGATAACTCCATTGAGCTCATTCTGGAAGGTCCTGGGTTCTTCTAGATTATCTGTGAAAGAAACTCCTGTGTTCCTGACTTCCTACTGAAAACGTGCGTCTCCCCGGGGCTCAGGGATCTGCAATTGAGAAAGAGAGGAAGGACGTCAGATTGTAAGGAGGCAACTCTCCAGATATAGAGATTATTCACCTTCTCAGTCCATTGTAATCAGAGTTGAGACGAATTTATAAGTCCACTTTATCCCTAATCATTCGTTCTAAACCCCAGTTCATTTTCAAGTATGACTTTTGGACTTTGGTGATCCTGGCTCCAAAAACTTCTTCATGTACCTAAGAACAGGCCCAGTCATCTATTTTATAGCCAGGGCTCTAGGTGATTCTGTTCAGGGACCAAAACAAACAACCTTGAGAGGATGTTGCTTTAGACTGGACACTCACCTTGGTCCTTTTGTGCTACTTAGAGTCTGAACTAATCACCATACCGCAAACATCACTCACACATCAACATCATGAACCATGAGTCCAGATGCCTAATCCCCCATTCTAACCCTACATCCCGATGTTCAACCATAACACCTAGTCCTAAAGTTGGTCAGTGCTATGTGGTCTGAATGTTTGTATCCCACACGCACACCCCAATCATATATTGAGATCCTAACCCACAAGGTGATGGTGCTAGATGGGGCCACTGGGATGATTAGGGCATGGGTGGGGCCCTCTTGAATGGGATTAGTGCTCTGATAAAAGAGACCCCAGTGACCTGGCTCTCCCCTTCCACCATGTGAGGACACAGCCAGAAAGTGGCAATCTGCAACCCAGGAAAGGTCTGACCAACCCAGTAAAGGTTCTGACACTCTGATCGCAGACTTGTCCCCTCCAAATTGTGAGAAATAAATGTCTGTTGTTCATAAGCCATCCATCCACTCTGTAGTCCTCTGATGTAGGAGCCTAAATGGACTAACAGAGCTATAGTTCACATGAGTTAAACCCAATCTTTACTTAATCCTCTACCCAAATCTATAAGTTTATGTGTCGATCACAATAAGCCATGCTGAAACTATTATTTCTTAAGCTTCACTTGTTCTGACAAACTTCCTTGACCAAAAACCTGAGGGGAAAGGTATAATTGAACAAAATGGGACACTGGTCCGGAAGCAGGCAGGGAACATGAAAAATGCACAGGCAATCTGGCCGTAAGCAATGTGCTTGAAAGGAAATTTGGATGAAAGCATAACTAGACATAATTTCTTTTGTATTACTAGATCGGTAGACTCTTCCATCAAATATCCTACTGTTAGACATATACTTTGTTGTAAATAAGTCCCTGTGGTTGATACCTGTGAGGGATGAAAGGCCAAAAATGAATTAGAAAGTCTGGGGATCCCCGGGTGGCTCAGCGGTTTGGCGCCTGCCTTCGGCCCAGGGCATGATCCTGGAGTCCCGGGGTCGAGTCCCACATCAGGCTCCCTGCGTGGAGCCTGCTTCTCCCTCTGCCTATGTCTCTGTCTGTATCTCTCTGTCTCTCTCTCTGTCTCTCTCTCTTTTTCTCTGTGTCTGTGTCTCTCATGAATAGATAAATAAATTTTTTTCCTAAGATTTTTACTTATTTATTCATGAGAGGCACAGAGAGAGAGAGGCAGGCAGAGACCCAGGCAGAGGGAGAAGCAGGCTCCACGCAGGGAGCCCGACGCGGGACTGGATCCCGGGTCTTCAGGAGCACACCCCGGGATGCAAGCGACACTAAACCGCTGCGCCACCGCGGCTGGCCCGCTGTGCCACCGCGGCTGCCCTGGATAATAAACTCTTAAAAAAGAAAGAAAGAAAGTGAATACACAATTTATGGAATCAATTGAAAACTTACTTTCCACAGAAAATCAACATTTCATGAAAGCTATCATTTGGGCCCCATTGCCGTGAATGGAATTATTTCAGCCATGCCTCTGTGACAAACTGGTTTCCCCTAGTCTGGCCCCCACACATCTCCCTGAGGTCATGCCTATGTGTGGTTGTGAGCATGTGGCTGGGACCTGAGTCAGCGTCTGGCTGCGTGGCTGCTCGACTTTACAGTGTGTGGGAAGGCTCATGTGTGGAGCAGGGGAGAGGAGCGTGGTCTAGCAATTGGATTCCTCAGATTTCCTCAATACACAATAAGTCATGGTGCCTGGACCCGTGAGGACACAGACATACCTCCCCTCAGGCCGATGACCTCGGTCCTCCATGGTCCCTCTAGGGTATGAGGGTGCGATCTCGCCCCCACACCCACAGATCTGGATCGAAAGCCTGGATCTGGAAGACAAAGAGATCCCTGAGAAGACAACCTCCAGTGGGACTCCCCCTCCCTCCCACTCTGCAGTCTCGTCCTGAATCCCATGTCCCTCCACGTCCCCCCCCCTTCCATTGTCCCACCCCAAATCCCCACAGCCCACCCACCTCCTCGCACTCTTCCCTGGACACCCTGGTCCTCCAGCCCATGGATCGGATGAATTGCAATCGCAGTTTGTGGAACAAGGGACGCTGGGAACGGTTCTTCCCATAAAGGAATGAAAAGATGGCTTGTTTGGGGGCCTGGTTGTCCTCTTCCATATCATTGGCCAGGTAGCTGGAGAAAGACATGAGGTTGCTGGTCAGGAGGAGCAGGACAGGAAGGACCCCCCACCTGAGCTCAGCTTCCCAGAAAAGATGCAGTCGGCTTCCTACCCAGCGTCGTAGAGCGCCCCCCAGTCATCAAGAAGGCACGGCTGGGCAGAGACTTCTCCCGCTTTGAGGAGAAAGACAACTCACCCAGAAGCTTGAGGGCATATGCTGCTCTGTTTTCCCATCCCTGAGCCCACCCCCTTCCCTTCAGCCTGTCTGTGCACACCCCTGTCGCCCTGTGGAGCAGGGGCATGTATACAGCTCCTGCTCTATTTCTGTAGTCCTGGCTTTCCTCCCAAATGACTAATATAGGACTGGGTTCATGTAGGTGCAGTAATTCAACATGCACTTCTTGTTTCTCTCTTCCCATCGCCTCATGGTCCCTGGCACATCAGATGTACTTTGTAAGTTTTTGTTGAATGAATAAATGAATGCTTTCTCTCACGGTCAAGGGCAATACTGATTACCTCCTCGTAGACCCGACCTAACTTAAACATTTGCAAAATGTAAGGAATTGTCTGAGTGTTTTTGAGAGCATGGTAATATTTTGACAAGACCTGCCTCAACAGGTGTCTCGTGTAATGGGATTGGGGAAGGGGGGAAAGGGGCAGAAGAGGGTAGTGAATGAGAAATAACGGTGGTCCAAAATGCCCATGAGACTAGAATTTTAACAGAAGTGCTACTAGGGTGCAGAAGTCAGGGAGGTTAGGGGGGCATCTGAAGATTTTGGGGGTTGGAATCAATCTTGAGGAAAGGTCGTTTTCTTCAGGGAGACGTGCAAAATCACCTAGACAGGAAACACAGTACAGAAACGGAGGGAAGGGTCCTTGGAAGGATGAAACACGAAGAGGGTGCACAAGTTGGACGGAGACGAGGGGGTTGGAGCTAAGCTGGAAACTCTGACCTTGACCACTAGCACCCCTGGCCCATGAGATTGTTATGGAGCGCAGAGCAGGAGACGATGCTTTGGAAAGACTTCAGGCATATAGCACCCACTGGCTTGGGACGGATTTGTAAGAAACACCAGCGGGAGCCTTTACGACAGATCTGTGCTATGTCTTGAGGCTGAATTGAGGCATTTGTGCTGGGAATGCAGAGGAGGAGGACAGTTATGCTTGGTATTGCCATGGGAAGAAGACAGATCTCAAGGATCAGAACTGGCTGCTGCTTGAGCCTAGTTGCTTGGGGCAAGGCAGCGTCTGTTCTTTCCTTCACTCCTCTTTGGAGAGTTTTTGTTTCCTTCTCTTCAGGGGGTCTCTTAGCTGATGTTAGGGGCATTTGTGTTTGCAAATAATAGTATAAAAAACCCCTATACTCTAATTCTACTGTTTTTATACACAGACTAAACAGCTCAAAAAAAAAAAAAGATAAATGAATAAATAAATAAAACCCGCAAGATTTAAAGAGTTACAAACAGGTTGAAAAAAAGAGCCGAAAGATCAGAGTCCCACTTCTGCCCTCCTTCCTCCCAGGTTATTGATTACTGCTGATGGATGAGGCGAAATACTCACAGTGCCAGGAAGAAATGAATTCGCTGGTACTGCCAGGAGAAGAGACCAGCGCGGCTAAAATAGGCGATGACCATGGACAAGAGATACTGGCGGAAAGAGGAGAAAAGCCGTCATAGAAGGGTCCCATCCTGGGAGAGGAAGACCAGTGAGGTGAGGGGACAGGAGGCTGGAGCAGGTGGTGCCTCTTTGACATGTTGGGTGAACCTGCTTCTTGGGTGTCAGACAGTTGGTTACAAACTGGGGAAGGCAAGGGAAGAGTTTCAGGTGCTCCCAGGACGGGAGGTTGTGCTGGTTTGAGGGCTTGTGTTTAGGACAGCCAGCTTCAGGAGGGTCTTTGATAAGCTGGAGCCAAAGGAAGCCCCCCAAGAGCAGAGAGGCAAAGGGACTTAAGGTAGCAACAGCCAGAGGGGCACACCTGGTGCTCAGGTCCCAGGGATTCTGCAAAAGCCACGAGGTCCCCGACCAGAAGTCTTGGTAGGCATGAGGTTGGAGAGAGGGTTGAGGAGGCTTTCCCCTGCCCCAGGACAGGTGTTGGAGCAAGAGTCTATCTTAGTGGAGAACAACAATACCTTGTCGGATACTCTCAGATCTTTGTCCCAGGCCAGAAATCTTTTAATGACAGGATCCTCTGTGAAAAGAGGGCAGATGTCTGTCAAGTTGGCAACTGGAATGGGGTTACTGTGGGAACGTTCCAGAGCAAAGAGAACAGTACCTCCCCTGGGGAAGTTTCAGGATGTAGCCAAGGGTGAGGCTGATGGGCAGAGGGGAGAAAAGACCATGGACTGGCCAAGAAAAGTTGGCGGCTCCCCCTTGTCGGGTGACTGAGAGAGAGGCAGGTGTCAGCAGTGCATCTGCAGGATGGGATCTGAAGTAAGTAGTGATGCTGTCTCATCATGCATGGATGTGCCACTGCAGAGACCATAACATCATCCGCTGTCATTTTCTCATTCCACAGTGGCATCGGGGTACAAAGATGGCCTGTCCTCCCCTCCCCGCCCCCGCCCCGACCCAGCCGAAGGCACTTAGATTCAAAAGGCCAGTAAGCGCTAAGATGTCTCAGGAGTGCAACTGCAGCTAAGCTTTCTCATCCCTCTGTCATTTTTAAGTGTCCCCGATGAGGGGTCAGTATGGAGTCCTCCAAGGATGGAGAGAGAGAGCTCAGCGACCTGCAAAGAATTATTTTCCATTGGAAAAGCGTCGCCGTTGGAAGTTTCTGGTGTTTTCAGGAAAAAAGAATAAGGTTGGAGGGTGCTGTTCCTACCGAGCAGCCTGTTGAACGCCTCGTGGTGCTCAGGGAGCACTGAAGATAGCCGCTGTCTCTTCAGCTTCATCTTGAGGCCACTCAGTGTCTCCACCACCCAGATGTCGTTGGCCTCAGGGGCTGTCTCCTCATCGGATTCGATGTCTCTCTTCCTTCCGCGGGACTGAGGCAAGGGGCAGGGGTCTACAAAGGGGGCTGAGTGAAGAAACCAGGCTACAGTACAAAGCTTCTTCTGTCTTTGGAATTCAGCCACGCTTTCCACACCCCCAAACCCAAACTCCCTCTTCATTTCTCTGTGGCCTCATAGATGATTGGCCTCTCCAAAACCACCTTTCATCTTTGTCCTTCATTCATATGCATTTGCCCCCATTCATCTTTGCCACTGTTTCATACCCCCCACCACGCCCTCAAAACTCTTCCTCGTAGATCATTTCTCCCATGAGGATAATGGGATAATTTCCTGTCTTCCTTTATCTCCTCTTTGGATGTCATCTCCTAACCCTCCTTCCTTGCTTCCTGGGTTTTCCTTCCAGTGCGATACCCTTGTCCCCGGCTCCCGTGCTCTCTTCTCCAACCCCTGGCTTTCTGAATCTCTCCTGTCACGTGCAGTCTAGTCAGACACACCTTCCTGGCTTCTGTACCCATTTGTACTCACTAGTCAAGCCTGTCAAGTCCCTTCTCCCTCCTGCTTCCTCACCTGATGGTCCTGGGCTTTCTTCATCTACCACGGCCTCCGGGGGGTACCCTGATGTGCTAGGCTGGGGGCTCTGGCCCTCAGACTGGGCGGACGGTTGACAACTGGCCATGATTTCTCCCAAGCTCTTTGTGCCCTCCCAGGAGACTCAGACCCTCCTCTTCTCAAACTCCCCTTCTGGCTTCTGGGTGAACCCAAGCCCTGTTATCCCTTCTCTAAGCCGGGGCCAAGCTAGGAGTATGGACATGCTCTGCGAAGATGCTCTTGTCCACCTCCGTTGCCAAGAACCATGGAGTCCAGTCTTTCCAATCAGGAAGGTCAGAAGCCTCTGATGTCATGCACCATTCCAGCCTGGCAGCCATTTTGAAGGAAGACACGTGCAACTGCGAGACCGAGGTCCACTTCTGGAGTTCAGGATCAAGGCTATCTCATGTCGCCGATCCAGCCTGCAACCATCCTCCAAAACTGTCCTCGGGGTGTCTGGATCACTCTACTCCTCTCCAGCAGATGCGGGGCTCTCTGCATCCTTCTATTCCTGTTTCACGGTGCAGTCTGGAAGCAGAGGGAGGAAACAGACGAGGGAAGGTAAGATCTTACAAGAGTGAAATAAGTATGTAGGGAAGGTCCAGGTACATGGACTTGTTGGATTGAAAAGTTAGTTTACGTCGCTTAATTTGGCAGAGCTCTCTCACTTGTTTTACTGATGCTGTGTTGGGGATTCTGTGCTGGGGGAGCGTTCATGCTCTACTCTCCGGTGTCCCTGAGCCCGAGAGGTATTTTGAGAGCCTACTCCTAGAAAAATGTACGTGTGCTCCCACACACATCAGATGCTGTCCCCGACTTCAGAAGTCCATGGATCACCCAAAACCTGCCCCTTGATTGCAGTTAATCAGCTCTAGCTTGCATGTAAAATTTTGAGCATGTGTATTACCCTTGACCTAGGAATTTCACTACTCCTTGTGTATCCTATGAATAAACTGTGACGTGCCCACAAAGGCTGAGTGGAAAAACCTCCAATTGGAGGCAGAATCTGTTTTATTGAGAAGGTGGGAAGCCCCCAGGAGCACAGATGCAGTCACAAAATAACTGACTGGCTGTCCTGTGGTATCAGGGGAAGCTTCTTCCACACCTCGTACCTCCTTCCTCTGCTTTTCACCTGGGCATCTGAGTCTTGCTTGCTCTTTCCTTCTTTTGGTGATAAAATAACACAACATAAAATACAGCATTTTAATCACTGGTGAGCGTATCATTAAGTGGCCTTAAGCACATTTGCGTTGTTGTGCTGCCATCAGCAACTTCCGTCTCTAGAACTTGGTCATCTTCCCTCAAACTGGAAGTCTGCACCCATTGAAGCCCCATATCAGGCTCCCTGCTCATGGGGCGCCTGCTTTCCTCTCTCCCCGCTGCCTGTGTTCTCTCTCTCACTCTCTCTCTCATTCAAATAAATGAATGAAAACTCAAGAAAAAAAAAAAAATCACACAACAACAACACCTGCCCTCTCCACTAAGTCACAGCTAGCCAGGGGCTGCTCACCCTGGCCTGTCATTCTCTAGTGAGTAATGGTTTCTGTGTTTCCCTTCTGTGACCCTTAAGACCTAGAGACACCCTAGGAAGACGGCTTGCAGTGCTAACTCACAGAACAGAATTCTGGGATGGGGAGACGGGAAGAGGTTCTGGATACCGACTTCGAAGATCTGGTGTCTGAAGCTCAGTGTTAAAGGTACATCTTAGTCTTTGACTTTTATACTCCCCTGCACCCTGGCTGACATATACTTGGTGGGTCCCAAAGTCAGGTTAAGGTGTATCGTCTGTTATTATCGCCTCTTTGAAATGTTCTGAAATGGTGTCTACTTACCAATTTGCCCATGTTTGTTTGCAAATCTTGTTTTCAATCAAAGATCTATCCTTTATAAGACATTTGCAGGAGGAATGTGTCCTCCTTTTCTTTGCTGCGTTGAGAGAGCAGGGTACTAGGATTTGTTTTCTAGAAACAAGGATTGTGAAACCCAAAAGACCAAAGCGGACCCCAGGATTCACTTCAGCTGTTTTGATTCAAATCCTGTAACCTATTCACTCTGTCCCCTTCTCTGTCTGCCCAGACTCCTGAGGATAGACAATCTGGAGGACATAAAGCAGGAGATAGAATACCTGGCTAAAAGATGGGGGTGGTGGGGAGGTGGGAACGATATGGTTTTGTTACAAAGCAGCCTGTGCCCCTAGGCAAATCCTTCCTTCTTCCAGGCCCCCGTTTCTGCACCTGTAAACTAAAATACTTAGATAAGATAATGTGTAAGCGCTCTTCCCTTACAGCATAACCAAGGCAGTGAGAGAGCCAATTTGACATGACCAGGTGTACAAATGCTAGGGTTCAATTGTGTGCCCCCTCGCACCCCCACCACCCCATTCATGTGTACCACGCCCTGGTACCTCAGAATGTGATTGTATTTAGTGGTGGGGTCCTTATGGAAGAAACCAAGGTAAAGTGGGGTCTGTAGCATGCTGTCCTTTATGAAGGGAAAATTGAGGGGGGGGTTGGGGGGCGCAGTTCGTTGAGCATCCAACTCGATTTTGGTCCAGGCCCTGCTCTCAAGGTTGTTAGATTGAGCCCCACATCAAGCCCCAGAGAGGTGTCTGTTCCACACCCGAGAGGGGTGTCTGCTTCTCTCTCCTCTCTCTCTCTCTCTCTCTCTCTCTTTCCCTTTCCCTGCCCCCCCCCCCGTTTGCCCCTCCCCTGGCTTGCTTGTCCTCTCTTTGTAAAATGAATGCATAACTTTTTTTTTTTTTAAAGGGAAAATTTGGACGCAAACATCCAAGTACAGAGAAGAGAATGGGATGACACAGGGAGAGAAGACTGACATCTACCAGCCAGGGCGGGAGGATGCAACAGCCCCTCCCCCACAGCACTCAGAAGGAACCAGCCCTGCCCACACCTGAATCTCAGACTCCCAGCCTCCAGAACAGTGAGAGAATGTATTTTTGTCGTGCCCACACCTGAATCTCAGACTCCCAGCCTCCAGAACAGTGAGAGAATGTACGTTTGTCGTGACAGCCTGAAAGCTGCCTGGTTTGTCTTACTTTGTTACAGCTTCCCTGTAGGCAGATCCACACAGTATTTTTGAAGAAGAGGGAATTCAGATTTGACAGTCACTTTCCTGATACTTCTGCTGCCCCTTTCCCCAAAGCAAGACGCGTCCATGTCGGGAGGCTTCAAAGAAGAATGGGTTCTTTCACACAGATTAGAACCTTGAGCTTTCTTAGCCTCTGGCATTTCCTGGTCAAGGTGACTGTTCATTTTGGAAAACATGGTGGAAAGACTTCAAGAGAAGAATGATTTACAAATCTTGAAGATGGGTGTCAGTTAGCTTAATAAAACTGATGCATTAAAGAGAGAAAAATAAACGGGAGCAAACCGAGGCAACTACTTAGGAAATTAAGGGTGGGAAAGGCTTCTTCAAAGACAGTGTCTATAATAATTTTTTTTTTTTTTTTTTTTTTTTTTAATTTTTTTTTTTATTTATTCATGATAGGCACACAGTGAGAGAGAGAGAGGCAGAGACACAGGCAGAGGGAGAAGCAGGCTCCATGCACTGGGAGCCTGATGTGGGACTCGATCCCGGATCTCCAGGATCGCGCCCTGGGCCAAAGGCAGGCGCCAAACCGCTGCGCCACCCAGGGATCCCCAAAGACAGTGTCTAAACAGATGAAAAGTATGAAGAGGAAGTGAACGATTTGAACACAGAAACAATATCCATATGACAGAAAATAAAGTAAAACATTAGGTTAAAAAGATCAATGACTTGGGTCGCCTGGGTGGCTTTTTAGTTGGGTCTCTGCCTTCTGGCCAGGGCATGGTCCTGGGGTCCTGAGATCCAGATTGGCCCCCGTCGGACTCCCCTGGGGGAGCCAGCTTCTCCCTCCACCTGTGTCTCTGCCTCTATGTGTGCATCTCTCATGAATGAATGAAAGAAAGAAAGAAGAAAGGAAGGAAGGAAGGAAGGAAGGAAGGAAGGAAGGAAGGAAGGAAGAAAGAAAGAAAGAAAGAAAGAAAGAAAGAAAGAAAGAAAGAAAGAAAGAAAGAAAAGGAAGGAAGGAAGGAAGGAAGGAAGGAAGGAAGGAAGAAAGGAAGAAAGAAAGAAAGAAAGAAAGAAAGAAAGAAAGAAAGAAAGAAAGAGAAAGAAAGAAAGAAAGAAAGAAAGAAAGAAAGAAAGAAAGAAGAAAGAAAGAAGAAAGAAAGAAAGAAAATAAATAAAGCTCGATGATAAATTGGGAGAAATATTTGTGTTTTTTCCAAATACAGAAAGAGAAAACTTTTTATTTTAAATACTAATGAATGAAGAGATTTTAAACAATATGAAATGATGCAGGTCTGCTGCTTCTGGCCCAGACGGACACACGAGGTGAAGATTTGCCCTCCCAGGTTAAATAGGTTTCTAGAAGGAGGAGATAGATGAAAATATGAAATGACAGATTTTAGCTATCTGGAGTGAAGGGTGAGCCTTAAGAGTGTCCAGTTCAGGGATCCCTGGGTGGCGCAGCGGTTTGGCGCCTGCCTTTGGCCTAGGGCGCGATCCTGGAGACCCAGGATCGATTCCCACATCGGCTCCTGGTGCATGGAGCCTGCTTCTCTCTGCCTGTGTCTCTGCCTCTCTTTCTCTCTCTGTGACTATCATAAATAAATAAAAATTAAAAAAAATATATAAAAAAAAAAGAGTGTCCATTTCAGTGCCCAGAGAGTATTGAGGCCGAGGTAGGGGGCTGAGGTTGTGGGGCAGCCCAACGTGTGTCAGTTGCAGGAACGCAGTAGGATGTTCACGGGGAGGGCCACGGCAGCCAGAGTTCACAGGCAGAGAGCCAGAGTAGAGAGGTGGGAGGGTGTCCCGGTCTTTAGCTGAGCCAGGCAGTGCACTGGGGTGGTGGTGGGGGGAGCAGGGGCTGAAGGCCAGGACCCAGGGGACTGGGGTTCTGCCTGTCTTCACCGACGTGCTCAGCGCACCTTCTGTCCTTTACCTGCTGAATACGGAAAAGGATATGGAAGGGATGTGCCTGGAGATCTTCTAGGCTCAGGCCCAGGGGAGGTGTGACCGCCTGGCTCCAATTGCAGCACTCCTTCGGTGAGCATTCCGGCACCAGCCACACTTCGTAGCAGCAAGAGCTGGGCAAGACTGCTCCTGGCTACACTGCCACTGCCATCGGCAGCTTCGGGAGAAGCACACCCTTTGTGAGGGATTAGTTTGATGCAGCAGCTCGGCTAAGGGAAATCGGGAATGGGTTATGTGCCCGTTCATTGGTATAAAAGAGTACTTACTGTTACTTTTTAGAAGAGATTTACGGGGCGGGGCGGCGGGCGGGGGGCCGTGGGTGGTTCGGTCGTTGAGCATCTGCCTTAGGCTCAGGTCGTGATCCCGGGCTCCTGGAATCATGTCCTGCATCAGGCTCTCTGCCGGGGGCTTGCTTCTTCCTCTGCCTGTGTCTGTGCCTCTCTCTCTCTCTGTGTGTCTCTCTTGAACAAATGAATAAAATCTTAAAAAAAACCCCACAAAAACATAAGAGTGTTAGTGGGGCACCTGAGTGGCTCTGGTTGAGCGGGTGTCTTTGGCTCAGGTGTGATCCTGGGGTCTTAGGATGGAGTCCCACAACACGACAACAGGCCCCCTACAGGCAGCCTGCTTCTCCAGTTGCCTATGTCTCTTCCCCTCTCTCTGTGTGTCTCAGGAATATGAAATCTTTTAAAAAGATAAAAGCATTACCTGAGTAAACTTGTAATATAAATACTTCCTCTGTTGATCTCATATGTATCTAAATATCGTTTGAAGCTGAACAATTGTATTGCCCACATTACAACCCAGGAAGGTTGTTCTTAAGGGCCTGGGAGCCATCTCTTTGACCTGTAAACCTCAAGGAAGATAGTGTCCCTCTGTGTCTCCGGGAGGGGGTAAGCATGGTCTCTAGGCATCTTGCTATGAGCTGTAAACTACCTGCTTGACAGAGAAAGGTAAGAACTTTTTTCTCCTCCTTCACACAGAGACAACTAGGATGGACCAGCACCCCGATTACCAGGTGAATTTAGGATGAACTATGAAAAAATGCATAGCAAATGGTGCTGATGAGTCCTGTAGGTGTGAAACAGGTTTACCACTTAGGATGAGAACTATGGGCTGAGCTACAAGGAAAGACAAGTCTCCGGGTTCTCCTTGCAAACTTGTTAGTGGTTTGCCTGTGATGTGCGACACAGTCTGGTTTAAAGGTTATTTAACGGTAGGATGGGGGGCCTGGGTGGCTTAGCCAGGTAAGCAGCTGCCTCTTGGTTTGGGCTCAGGTCCGGATGTCAGGGTTGTGGAATGAAGCCCTCCGTGGGGCTGCTGGCTGAGCCTGGAGTCAGCTGGGGATTCTCTCCTCTTCTCCCTCTGCCCCTCCCCCTGCTCTCACGCCCTCTCTCTCCCCCTCTCTCTCTCAAATAAATCGTTTAAACCAACATAACAATCGTTCTCTTCTTTCTATATTTGTGGAGAGGATTTCCTGGATGGCAGGAGAAGGTTTTTGTTTTTTGTTTTTTGTTTTTTTTTTTTAAGATTTATTTACTCCTGAGAGACACAGAGAGAGGCAGAGAGGCAGGCAGAGGGAGAAGCAGGCCCCCTGCAGGGAGCCCGATGCGGGACTCCACCCTGGACCTGGGCATCACCGCCTGAGCCCAAGGCAGACGCTCAACTGCTGAGCCACCCAGGCGACCGGGAGATTCTCCTTTTAATCTCCACCACCCCGCGGCGTCGAAGAAGCACTTGGCCAGGCGCGCCGTTATATAATCTCTCCCCCAAAATACTGCTCAATCCTTGTCCTTAGGACCTCCTCGTCAAAACATGGCACTTTAACCTAACAGACATTTAATTCGTCGGACGGGCAAATTCCCAGGGATATGGTTCGGGTTTGTGTGTGTGTGAAACCCGGTTGTTCCACAGTCTGTACTTTGCATTCGTTGTGCAACTTGGACAAGCTACCTTTTCTATTTCCTTCTCCTTTCTTGGAGAAACCATGCGCCTCTCTTATGTCCTCGCTGAGTAGTAATCGTATCCCAGTGTGTTGGTGCAACTTGTCAAAGTTCAGTGACGTGCACACGTGCACCCTTCCCCGTCCTCTCCTGCTTGTGGAAGTCTCCGTGCCAAGCCGACAGACAGACCTCAGGGCAAGGAAAGGACCAGGGATGCAGGACGCAGGCACAGCCGCTGCTAGAAGCGACACGTCTCCTCGATTCCTCACGGGAGCGAAGACGACTGGGACATCGGGCAGTAGGTCCGGATGGTCAATCCTCTGAGCACGGTGCCTCTTACCCACCCGACGAGGTGGAGACTTTCGAGACGTCCCCTAGCGTGTGGGCGCTTGGACTCCCGGGAAACAGAGTCCGGGTGTTTGTGCCGCTCCCCCAGGGGGCTCCCGCAGGACCCGGGCCGCACGCCGGCGCCGTGGTGCGCATGTGCAGCTCGGCCTGTGTGCGTGTTGGCGCAGGCGCAGTGCGGCCGCGCTGCTCTCGCTTCCTGTGCGTGCGCAGGTCACCGCTCGCCGCGGTTCCCAGGCTTCGGCCTCCGGCGGCCGAGGATTCCCCGGTACCCGCGGGGCTGTCCGCCGTCCGGCCGGGCCGGCACCCAGCGGGCGCGGGTCCGCGCGGGCCGGGCGGAGGCGCGAGCGGGATCCCCCCAGCGCGAGCCCCGGAGCCCGCGGGCCTGGGCCGGAGGAGCCGGGCGGTCGAGTGGCGGCGGCGGCGGCGGCGGCGGCGGCGGGGCCCGGGTCCGGCCGGTTTGCGGCCGCAGGACGGCGAGGCGTCAGGCGGCCGTTTGGGGCCCCGGAGGGTGGTCGGCCCGAAGTGAGTTTGCGCGCTAGTTCCAGAGCCGGCGCCCCGGGAACGGCGGCCCCGGGAGGCGCAGGAGGAGCAGCCCCCGCCCCGGATCCCTCGCGAGCCTTGGGGCAGCTCGGCGGGTCCCGACGGGGTAGGTCGTGCGCTCGCGGGCCTCCTGGCGGTTGTGGATCTTCCGGGCGGCCAGAGTGCGCGCGGGCGGGGAGGGATGGGCGCTCCCCCGGGACGCGGGACTCGTGGGGTCCCGGCTTCCCGGGGGCGCAAGGGGCTCCCGCCTCCCCTTGCCCCGTCCCCCGCTTGCTGCGCCGTCGCCCTGTCCAGCCTGCAGACGGGTCTCTAAGCGCCCAGGAGTGTGTGCGGAGCCGGCTGCGTTGTGCCCTGGGGCATCTGCCGGTGGAGCGCAGGGCCGGTGTGCGAGGAGGGCCGGGCTGCGGCTGCCTGGTTGACAGAGGAGCCTGGGCCTGAGAAGGGAGGCGGCTTGTCCAGGGCGACGGGGTCCGTGGGTGGGCTTGCTCTCGGGCCTGAGCTCCTGGGCGCGCGTGCTGGCCGCCCTGTTAGTTTTCGTGATCAAAAGGTTCTTCGGTGTAGCTAGCGCACAAGCCAGTGAAGGGAGAGCATTTGAAAACAAGTGCGCCTTGATGCACCTTTACCCTGCTTTAGAGACCTGGTGTTTTCTGTTCCTGTGCATACGTGATTTTAAGTCATTTGAAGAGGTAAGGAAAGACGGAGAGAGCACCGTGAAGAGGAGGGTTTTTTTCAGCGTTAGTTTAATGAAGGCAAACGGTTTGAAAAATGAGCCGATGTTTATATTAACCATTGAAGAGTAACCCATCTAGGGCAGCCCGGGTGGCTCAGTGGTTTCACGGGTCCTTCGGCGGAGGGTGTGATCCTGGAGATCCAGGATGGAGTCCCACGTCGGGCTCCCTGCATGGAGCCTGCTTCTCCCTCTGCCTGTGTCTCTGCCTCTCTCTCTCTCTCTCTCTCTGTGTCTCTCTCTCTCTGTCTCTCTGGGTCTCTTGTGAATAAACAAATAAATAAAATCTTAAAAAGAAAAAGAAAGAGTAACGCATCTGATCACCTCGTGATCCGTGGGAGGGACCCCAATTCTCTTGTACCTTTCTCTTTTCTCACATTTTTAGCCTCTTCTGAGTGTTCACAGGGAATGAGATTTCTTTGGAGGTATTATGCAGGATGACCAGTGACTTCTATCATTTCTTCTTCTTCCCCAGGTCCACCGTTAACAGTCTATGGTTTTCCAAGAGCAGCAGAAAATGAATGAATCCCAGGTGAGTTTTCCTGTGTCCGTGCTTGGTTTTGTAATGCATTTCAGCAGATTTATATGGGTCCAGATTTTAAAATGGGAGTATGGAAATAAAAGACGTTATCATGTAACATGCACTTCTCACCCTGTCAGATCAGCACCTGTTGTGCCCAAGATTGCGAATGCGAGAAAACCGCCAAGGAGCCGAGGCCGATGCAAGTACATGAGGGTTTATTGAGAAGCTCGAGCTTGGGTCCAAGTACACCCGACACAGCGGAGCAGGGACTTGGAACCTGAGGTGGGTTACGGCTGGGATTTTATGGGCTGATCTAGGGGTAAGGTGGGGTTTTTCAGTAAAGCGTGGGGGTGTGAGAATCTGCAGTAAAGAGGTCTCACGAGCTCTTGCTTCCTTATTCCGATAAGGGCGTGCTTTGTGGTTTTTCGTGTAGCCGGGGGAAGGTAGAGTTCAGTACCTGGTCACAGTGGCCTGAGACGGCTACCGAAGCTACAATGACTGTACTTGTGCCAGTGTTAAGCTTGAATGGCCCTAATATTCTCAGCCTCCACACACCCAGAGTCTTTTGTCGAGTTCATGTGTGCGGAGCTACCCCTATGTGGTGGGGCTACATACGTGAGTCAGGTGCCTGATAGTCCCAGAAAAGGAGCGTACCGTGCGTTACATGATTTGAATGGAGCGTAAGAGGAAACCATTTTTTGTAACTTGTGGGTTTTAAAGATTTCTTCGGACTTGAGAAACTGTCTTTGTGAAATTGATGTAGTTGTGGGTAGCTTTCCTGATGATGATCATTGAATCATTGCAACCTATGACATGTTTGTTGCTTATCTAAACCGAGGACCTGGTACATATAATTTTTCCAGGCACCAAAATACCGTGATCCAAGGAGACATATTTTCATTGTTACTGTTTTGTCCAGGGGTAAAAGCTGAGTCGTGAGTGTAATGGCCTGCGCATCCTTCAGGTGGCTTCTGTTATTCTTACTTGTTCGGGTTGTGCAGTACATAATACAGCGAGGTATTCCCTAGTAAATATGCAGTCACTGCCGTTCCCATTTCAATTCTTAGCATCTTGATTTTGTCCTCACCCCTCTCTGGAACGTATTGCTACAGATTAGCAGTGACCTGGGCCCCTGGGTGACTCAGGCAGCTAAGTGTCTGCCTTTGGCTCAGGTTATGATGCTCGGGTCCTGGGATCGAACACTGAGTTGGGCTCCCTGCTCTGTGGGTCTGCTTCTCCCTCTGTCCCTCCCCCCACTTGTGTGTGCTCTCACTCTCTTGCTCTCTCTCTCACTGTGTTGCTCACTATCAAATAATAAAAATCAATCAATCAATCAATCAATCAATCGCGGTGATCTCAGTACAGTCAGATGCATCAGACATCATCCAGCTCTTACCTCCCGTGATCATTCGTCTGACGTATTACTTCCACGTGTCTTTTCTTCGTGGAGTCTCCCTTTGCTTGGCTTTTAAAAAGGTTCACCTGCAGATAGTTTTGCTCTTTAGCTGATCAGGGGTGTTTGAAAAAGTAGGTGAGGGTAACCTGCAATACCTATTTTTCTGAGTATATAATATCTGGTGTTTAAAGTTTCGCCATCTTCTGGATGTGTTTGAGGTGGTTCTTTTCAATCAGGATACACAGAGACCACCCTCCAGGTGGCTAACTAAGTCTTTTAAATCATTTACTGATGGTTTCCTTGTATGTCTCTTATGTTACTGCTTTGTAATCTATGTTTTGAAGAAATTGTGTTTATCCTGTGTTTCCGGTAGTCTGGATTGTGTGGACCACGTTGCTGTCATTCTAACTTGAAGACTTTTGTCATTACCCATATGCCTTCTATAATTGGTAGTTAGCTCTGGACGTTGACCCAGTTCTGTTCAGTTCTTTTGCAAGACTTTGCTGCCCTTGACTCTCGTCCTCTTTCCCCTGGAGGCCCGTACCATCTTCCTTTGTTTTTGTGACGTTAGCATCCATTGGTTGATGTTCATTGCCAAGATCCCCCAGTTCTTTAGGGGAGACAAGGTGGTGGTATGTTACTTTACCATTTCTTTGTTTCCCAGCTAGAATACATTCCTAAAGAACAACATCTCTTTAAATAGTTCTGTGTTACTTACAGAGAGGATTATTTTCACAATATCCAGTAGGCTCCTAAGCAACTGGGATTTTTTTTTTTTTGATTCATTTTGTTACCATTATGAGCTCATGGGTTTACACATATTTTAAGTATTTCAGTACATTGAAGTCGTTTCTCTCTTTGATGTCCAAGTGGTTCTGTGTTTGACCAGAGGAATCCCTTCAGATGGGTTTCTGAGTCCTTTTGCAACATCCTCTGTGTATTTGATAGCATTCGTTTTTATTCAGCATTTTATTTTGAAAAAACTTCAATCTTACACAACAGTCGCAAGGATCTTAGAGAACTTCCATGTTCCCTTTGCCCAGATACACCAGTTTTTTTACCTGTCCCCACATTTGCTTTATTAGCTCTCTGTGTGTGTGTGTGTGTGTGTGTGTGTGTGTCTGTATGTATATTTCTTACCTGAATCATTTGAGAGTGGGTGTCATCTGTCTTGTCCGTTTTCAGATTATGCCTGCTAAGATCAAGGATATTGATGGATGGATTGAATTCCGGAAGTGGAAGATTATTGTAACAGTCTCATGTAGCCAGTCTGGCTTTCTTTTGAGACGTGTTGGCATCTGATTTCACCCTTTTACTTTCAACCTATTTCCATCTTTATACTTCAAGTGCAGATAGTTGGATCTTGCTGTTTTTAAATCCAGTCTGACAGTCTCTGCCTATTAATTGGGTTGCCTAGACCACCTTACATGTAATCTGACTATTGATATAACCAGTAAGGGTTGTAGTCTGGTTTTGTTTTCTCTTTGTACCATTGGCTTTGTTTCTTTTTTCTTCTTTTGTGAACTTCTTTCCTTTCAATGGATTGTGTATTTTTTGTGATTCTGTTTTACATCTCTTGCGGGGAGTTTAGCTCTAACACTGTTATGTTTTTATTGTTTTGGGGTTTCTATTATGCAGCTTTAATATTTTACAGTTCATCTTCAGGTAATGTACTGTTTCACTTCAACTATAGTGAGCCTGTGGTTATTTCCATTTCTCCCCTCTTGGTCCTTATGTTGTTGTTGGCTATTACTTTTTTTTTTCTTCTTTTTTTAAGACTTATTATTGATTTATTCATGAAAGACACACACACACAGAGAGAGAGAGGGAGAGAGAGGGAGAGGGAGAAAGGCAGAGACACAGGCAGAGGGTGAAGCAGGCCCCATGCAGGGAGCCCGACGCGGGAGTGGATCCTGGGTCTCCAGGGTAAGGCCCTGGACTGACGGCGGGGCTAAACTGCTGAGCCACCCAGGCTGCCCGGATATTACTTTCACAGGTAGAATCAATCCCCCAAGACATTGTGATTTTTGGGTAAAGCGTTATTTTTTAAGGAATACTAAAATAACATCGTTGCCATTTCTGGTGCACTTGGTTTCTTTATGTTTTATGTCTGTCCAGATTTAGATCTCCTGTCATTTTCCTTCAGCCTGAAGGACATCCTTGAACACTTTGAGGCTTTTTTTTTTCTTTTCCAATATTTAATTTAAATTTTAGGTAGTGAACATGCAGTGCAGTATCGGTTTCAGAGGTAGAATTCAGTGATTCATCACATATAAGACACCCCGTGCTCATCACAACAAGTGCCCTCCTTGATACTCATCCCCTATCTAGCCCCTCCTGCAATCAGCTCCCTCCATCAACCCTCAGTGTATTCTCTATCCTTAAGAGTCTTATGGTTTGTTTCCCTATCTCCCTTTTTCCCTCTTCCCATATGTTCATCTGCTTTCTTCAATTCCTCATATGAATGAGATCATACGGTATTTGTTTCTCTCTTACTTTGCTTAGGTTAGTATAGTGTACCTCTATCCATGTCATTGCAAATGGCAAGAGTCCGTTCATTTTGATGAGTAAGTAGCATTCCGTTGTGTATATACACCGCATCTTCTTTATCCATTCACTACTCAATGGATATTTGGACTCTCTTCATAGTTTGGCTGTTGTTGATAATGCTGATATATGTCAGGTTTTCTTTTAATGATGGGCGGAGACAATTCAAGACAGCAGAACCAGGTGGTAGGTTTGAGAGTGCTTTAATGGGGAGCGCTCCCTGGTGTGGCTCCCTGAAGCCGCGCCCAGGCAAAGTGCAGGGGTGTTTATAAAGAGTTTTTGGCGGGAAGATGGGGCCAGGGCGGCATTCGGGTTGGGGCAAGGGTTACAGGGTGGTGGGCGTCGGGGGTGGGGTGGGGTAGGGGGGTGATCTGTGTTTTGTAAGCTAAGATAGTGTAGGGCAGCAAGGCAGCTTTGGCAGGAAGATGGGGGTGGGGCGGCAAGGCGCCTTTATTGGGAGGTTGCTGGCCTCGGGTGGGCTGTTTTGACGTCCCCAGTCTCACCAGCCCAACACTATAAACATCAGAATGCTTGAATCTGTATTTTTGCATCCTTTGGGTAAATAGTTAGCCAGTAGTGCAATTGGTGGATCCTAGGGTAGCTCTATTTTTAACTTTCTGGGGAACCTCCATACTGTTTTCCAGCATGGCTGCACCAGTTTGCATTGCCAGCAACAGTACAAGAGGGATGTTGTTTCTTGTATGTTTAATTTAATTTGGGGTTTCTGACAGGTGTTAGTTGATATCTCATCGTGGTTTTGATATCTTTCTCCGGTGATGAGTGATGTTGAGCATCTTTTCATGTGTCTGTCTTCTTTGGGTGTCTTCTTTGGAAAACTGTCTCTTCGTGTCTTCTGCCCATTTCTTAAGTGGACTATTTGCTTTTTGGATGTTGAGTTTGATAAGTCCTTTTTTATAGATTTTGGAACCCTTTTTTTGGTGGTTGTTAGGATTATTTATTTGAGAGAAAGAGAGAGCACAAGTGGAGGGAGGGGGCAGAGGGAGAGAGAGAATTCCCAAGGTGACTGAGCTCTGAGTACAGAGCTGGACTTGGGGCTTGATCCCAGGCCTCTGAGATCATGACCTGAGCTGAAATCAACAAATGAGCCACCCAGGGGCCCTGGAACATTTCTTGTAGTTGCTAATGAATTCTTTCAGCTCTCATGTCCAAAAATGCTTTTGTGTGTGTGTGTGTGTGTGTGTTTGTGCCTTGGTTTTGTTTCAAGGCAGCTTTGCTGGTTTATCTCCTGTACTTCAGGCATGTTCCTCTACTGTCTTCTCGCATCTGTTCTCTTGCCGCCTGTTTGCTATTTCTTTATTGTTTGGAACCATCATCTTGTTTCTTGCATCATTTCCTTGAGGTCATTTGAGCTGTTTCCTAACCTGCCTTCACCTGCCATCCTACAGAGGCCTAGAGCTTCCTAAATATACATTTTAAATCCTAGATGTTTCATAAGTCGTGTCTGTTTCCAAGCTGTCAGAGTGTTTTTCCTCTTTGTTTCCATGTCTGCACAATCTAGTCTCTCTGCTACCCTGAGTCCATCAACTGTGTGTCCCACTTCTTAATGTTGTCCCTGTTCTAGAGCTGCTCTAATTAGATTTTAATGTCCCTTGCCCTTTTGACCTTGGTGGTTTCACTTTCTGAAATCGCTCCATGCCTATCAGCTCATGTCATTTACTAGAGTTGCAACCCCACCGCAGCACACGCGCGCAAGTGCGCACGCACACGCACACACAAACACGGTTTTTCCTTTGGCTTCTCTTTCCTCAGTTGCTCACTGTCATTAGGTGCTCCTATATAGAGATATATAGGTGCACCTATATTCATATCCTAAATTTCTCGCATCACCTGGGCTATTCCAAATCCCTGTGAGCACCCCATTACTTCAATCCTTATCTGTTTAACTTCTCCGGTATCTCCTGTGATTGATCTGTCCTCAAATCTGTATCTTCCCTGACCACCTGAGTTCTGACAGACTCCTGACCATAGCCAATGTGTTGTGGAAAGAATTTGTCTGGGTCTTCTGCCTGGATCCTGGAAGAGAGCTTCTAAATCTTTGGAATTGCCTAAGTGATGGGAGTGTTTGTTATCCTGGTAGGCCTCTTGGACCAAACCTGAGTTGATGCTAAGGATAGGGGCCGGCTATATCAGGAACACCAACAGGGTTGGGGCTTTTGAACCACTTGATATCAGCCCAATCTCTAGCGGAAGGAAGGGAGCCTGAGATTGAGTTCAGCGTATGGCCAATGATTGAATTAATCACACTCCCATAATGAAACTTCAGTAAAAATTCCGGTCACCACACTTGGGTGAGCTTCCTGACTGGTGATACACATGTATGTATGTGCCAGGAGCATGATGCATCCTGAGGACACTAAAGTGTTCTCTGCTGCTACCGTTGCCCAAGATGGTTTTCTCCAAAATGCAGGATTCATGTCATTAGCTCTTTCTTCTCCATGCTTATCTTATTTGAGCTTTAGCTCCTCTTATCTTATTGTGCTTCTCAGAAAGTTCTCCAAAGCCGTCATTTCTATGCAGTTGTTACCATTTCATCACACACTGTTTTTTTTCTTCTGCCACAAAAAACTGGAATTGGGGGGTGTGCAAAGGACGCCTACTGTGATTGAATATTGAACACAGAATGCTTGTGTTCCCTGCACTCCTGGATCTGCTTGCCTTGGACCATCTCCTGGAATGCGTAATCTTGCCGAGTCACCTTGCCTTCATTGTAAATTTCAGATTACTGTCTAGGTCCCCATAGCGCTATCTTCCTTTTCTCCCCCCTTTTCTCCCTCAATATCTTCTCGTTTCCTACTTAAAGACATTAGCTCAGGGGGTGCCTGGGTGGCTCAGTTGGCTAAGCACCTGCCTTCAGTGGAGGTCATGATCCCGGGGCCCTGAGATGGAGCCCCAGGTCAGGCTCCCTGCTCAGTGGGGAGTCTGTTTTTCCTTCTCCCTCCGCTCCTCCCCCTGCTCGTGTTTGCCCTCTCTCTCACCAAAATAAATAAATCTTTAAACAAAAGAAGACACCAGCTGAAGATCCTCCTTGTCTTCAGTTTTTTCTACATGAAAAATAACTGAGAGTTAGTTTTGAAAGTTAAGAAATGTGGCTGACATCTACGGAAGACCCACAGCAAATATCATCTCCATGGGGAAAACCTGAGAGCTTTTCCCCTAAGGTCAGGAACACAGAAGGTATGTCCACCCTCATCACTGCTGTTCAACACAGTACGAGAAGTCTGGGCCTCCACAGACAAGATAAAGCAGTAAAAAGCATCAGAATCCGCAAAGAAGAAGTCAAACGCACTTTCTGCAGATGCCATGATACTCTACATGGAAAGCCCCAAAGATTCTACCCCAAAATTGCTAGAACTTGTATAGGAATTCAGCAAAGTGGCAGGAAATAAAAATCCATGCACAAAAACCAGCTGCATTTCTATACACTAAGAATGAGACAGAAGAAAGAGAAATTAAGGAGTCTCCCCCGTTTCCAATTGCACCCCAAACCGTCAGATACCTAGGAATAAACCTAACCAAAGAGGCAAAGGATCTGTACTCAGAAAACTGTAGAACACTCATGAGAGAAATTGAGGAAGATACAAAGAAATGGAAAAACGTTCTATGCTCATGGATTGTAAGAACATATGTTGTTAAGACATCTGTGCTACCTAGGGCAGTCTATACATTCCGTGCAATCCCTGTCAAAATATCATCAACTTATTTCACGGAGTTGGAACCAATAATCCTAAAATTTGTATGGAACCAGAAAAGACCCTGAGTAGCCGCCAAAGGAGTGTCAAACAAACAAACAAACAAAACGAAAAACTGGTGGCATCACGATTTCAGACTTCAAGCTCTGTTACAAAGCAATATTCAAATGACAGCATAGTACTGGCACAAAAACAGACACATAGATCAATGGAACAGAATAGAGAATGTAGAAATGGACCTTCAACTAATCTTCGACAAGGCAGGAAAAATATCCTGTGGAAAAAAGACAGTCTCTTTAACAAACGGTGCTGTGAAAATCGGACAGCCACATGCAGAAGAATGAAAGTGGACCATTTCCTCACACCATACACAGAAATAGACTCAAAGTGGATGAAAGACCTAACTATGAGACAGGTGTCGATCAAAATGCTAGAGGAGAACACAGGCAGCAAACTCTGTGACGTCTGCTGCAGCAACGTCTTACGACACATGTCTCCAAAGGCAAGGGAAACAACGGCAAAAATGAACTATTGGGACTCCATGAATATTGAAAGCTTTTGCCCAGCAAAGGAAACAGTCGAGGAAACCAAAAGATACCCAACACAATGGGAGAAGATATGTGCAAATGACATATCAGATAAAGGGCTAGTATCCAAGATCTATAAAGAACTTATCAAACTCAATACCCAAAGAACAAATAATCCAACAAGAAATGGGGAGAAGAAAAAAAAGGTGCTCAGCAGTTGAGCACCTGCCTTTGGTTCAGGTCACGATTCCAGAGTCCTGGGATTGAGTCCCACATCAGGCTCCCTGCGAGGAGCCTGCTTCTCCCGCTGCCTGTGTCTCTCCCTCTCTCTCTGTGTCCCTCATGAATAAATAAACAAAATATTTTTAAAACTCAAATGGGCAGAAGACATGAACAGACATTCCGCCAAAGAGGACATACAAATGGCCGACAGACACATGAGACTACGCTCCACATGCCTCGGCATCAGGGGAATAGAAATCAAACTACACTGAGATACCACCTCACACAAGTCAGAGTGGCTAAAATTGACAAGTCAGGAAATGATAGACGTTGGCAAGGATGTGGAGAAAGGGGGACCCTTGTACACTGTTGGTGGTAACGTAAGCTAGTGTAGCTACTCTGGAGGTTCCTCAGAAAGTTCCAAATAGACCTACCGTATGACCCGGCATTTGCACTACTGGGTATTTACTCCAAAGACACAAGTGTAGTGATGCAGAGGGGCATCTGCACCCCAATGTTCATAGCAGCAATGTCCACAGGAGCCAAACTATGGAAAGAGCCCGGATGTCTACAACAGATGAATGGATCAAGAGGACGTAGTGTGTGTGTGTGTGTGTGTGTGTGTGTGTGTGTGTGTGTGTGTTTGTAATGGAATATTACTCATCCATCAAAACGTGAAGTCTTGCCATTTACAGCAACATGGATGGAACTAGAGGCTATTCCACTAAGCGAAAAAAATCATCGAAAGACAATTATCATATGATTTCACTTAAACATGGAATTTAAGAAACAAAGAAGAGGAGCATAGGAGAAGAGAGGAAAAAATACAAGACGATATCAGAGAGAGACACAAACCATAAGTGACTCTTAATCATAGGCAACAAATGGAGGGTCGCTGGAAGAGAGGGGAGTGGGGGAATAGGACGACTCTGTGACGGACATTCAGGAGGGACATTAAGGAGGGACTGGGTGTTACATGAGGCTGATAAATCACTGACCTCTACCTTTGTAACCAATAATCCATCATATGTTAATTAATTGAAGTGTTTGTTTTTTAAAAGAAGAAGAATATGGAGGCCATGTCCTCTTGAAGAGAAATCAGCACTATCCACCTTAATCTAAAATAAATTCTTGACACATAGTCGTAAATATTAAAAAAAAAAAAAAGGAAAGGAAAAGAAAAACGTGGCTAAATGACCACATCCCCATTAAGCGACAGTATCATTGAACAGTGAACAGATGAGACTGATTGTGATGACCACAAACATCATGAAGGGAAGAAGACATCTCTTTATTATGATTCCCCGAGAGACACCTTTCAGTGTCCTCTTTAATAACCTAAAATAACATACAAACATGTCATCAAGGCAAGTTAAAAAATGACACCTGGTTCTCACAGTTTAATAACGAAGACTATCAAACAAACATTTACAGTTAGAAGAACATGAGGGAACTAACCCGTCTGGTTATAAGTATAACTGATGTATTATATAAGTATAATAAAAACAAAACCTATCCAGAATATGTAAACAAAGTTATAGTTATGCAGCAGCTGAAATCTCATCACAAAACTACGTTGGAACAGCATGTGTTGGAAACTATGACTGTTTCAGAACTATTTAAAATAAATACGTAAATAAAAACTAGAGAAACAAGTATAATCTAAGGGCAACATTTTCAAAATGAACAACTGAAATTCCTGACGTATGTTTGGCTGTCACAATCCTTTGGGTTCTAATTTTATATTTTTGAGGTAATTTCCTCCTCACCTTTGTCCCAGTGCATGAAAAATGGGACCTCCAACCTCTACCTCAGCAGAGATTCAAATTAAGTAATGTGAAATATTTGATGGTGGCCCAGGAGGGGATGGACGTGAAAAAACCCTGGTTTCTTTTTGTCTCTCCATGGACTCCTCCATGGACTCCCAGCTCCTAGGAGTACAACACGATAACTCCATTGAGCTCGTTCTGGAAGGTCCTGGGTTCTTCTAGATTATCTGTGAAAGAAACTCCTGTGTTCCTGACTTCCTACTGAAAACGTGCGTCTCCCCGGGGCTCAGGGATCTGCAATTGAGAAAGAGAGGAAGGACGTCAGATTGTAAGGAGGCAACTCTCCAGATATAGAGATTATTCACCTTCTCAGTCCATTGTAATCAGAGTTGAGACGAATTTATAAGTCCACTTTATCCCTAATCATTCGTTCTAAACCCCAGTTCGTTTTCAAGTATGACTTTTGGACTTTGGTGATCCTGGCTCCAAAAACTTCTTCATGTACCTAAGAACAGGCCCAGTCATCTACTTTATAGCCAGGGCTCTAGGTGATTCTGTTCAGGGACCAAAACAAACAACCTTGAGAGGATGTTGCTTTAGACTGGACACTCACCTTGGTCCTTTTGTGCTACTTAGAGTCTGAACTAATCACCATACCGCAAACATCACTCACACATCAACATCATGAACCATGAGTCCAGATGCCTAATCCCCCATTCTAACCCTACATCCCGATGTTCAACCATAACACCTAGTCCTAAAGTTGGTCAGTGCTATGTGGTCTGAATGTTTGTATCCCACACGCACACCCCAATCATATGTTGAGATCCTAACCCACAAGGTGATGGTGCTAGATGGGGCCACTGGGATGATTAGGGCATGGGTGGGGCCCTCTTGAATGGGATTAGTGCTCTGATAAAAGAGACCCCAGTGACCTGGCTCTCCCCTTCCACCATGTGAGGACACAGCCAGAAGGTGGCAATCTGCAACCCAGGAAAGGTCTGACCAACCCAGTAAAGGTTCTGACACTCTGATCGCAGACTTGTCCCCTCCAAATTGTGAGAAATAAATGTCTGTTGTTCATAAGCCATCCATCCACTCTGTAGTCCTCTGATGTAGGAGCCTAAATGGACTAACAGAGCTATAGTTCACATGAGTTAAACCCAATCTTTACTTAATCCTCTACCCAAATCTATAAGTTTATGTGTCGATCACAATAAGCCATGCTGAAACTATTATTTCTTAAGCTTCACTTGTTCTGACAAACTTCCTTGACCAAAAACCTGAGGGGAAAGGTATAATTGAACAAAATGGGACACTGGTCCGGAAGCAGGCAGGGAACATGAAAAATGCACAGGCAATCTGGCCGTAAGCAATGTGCTTGAAAGGAAATTTGGATGAAAGCATAACTAGACATAATTTCTTTTGTATTACTAGATAGGTAGACTCTTCCATCAAATATCCTACTGTTAGACATATACTTTGTTGTAAATAAGTCCCTGTGGTTGATACCTGTGAGGGATGAAAGGCCAAAAATGAATTAGAAAGTCTGGGGATCCCCGGGTGGCTCAGCGGTTTGGCGCCTGCCTTCGGCCCAGGGCATGATCCTGGAGTCCCGGGGTCGAGTCCCACATCAGGCTCCCTGCGTGGAGCCTGCTTCTCCCTCTGCCTATGTCTCTGCCTCTATCTCTCTGTCTCTCTGTCTCTCTCTCTCTTTCTCTGTGTCTGTGTCTCTCATGAATAGATAAATAAATTTTTTTCCTAAGATTTTTACTTATTTATTCATGAGAGGCACAGAGAGAGAGAGGCAGGCAGAGACCCAGGCAGAGGGAGAAGCAGGCTCCACGCAGGGAGCCCGACGCGGGACTGGATCCCGGGTCTTCAGGAGCACACCCCGGGATGCAAGCGACACTAAACCGCTGCGCCACCGCGGCTGGCCCGCTGTGCCACCGCGGCTGCCCTGGATAATAAACTCTTAAAAAAGAAAGAAAGAAAGTGAATACACAATTTATGGAATCAATTGAAAACTTACTCACTTTCCACAGAAAATCAACATTTCATGAAAGCTATCATTTGGGCCCCATTGCCGTGAATGGAATTATTTCAGCCATGCCTCTGTGACAAACTGGTTTCCCCTAGTCTGGCCCCCACACATCTCCCTGAGGTCATGCCTATGTGTGGTTGTGAGCATGTGGCTGGGACCTGAGTCAGCGTCTGGCTGCGTGGCTGCTCGACTTTACAGTGTGTGGGAAGGCTCATGTGTGGGGCAGGGGAGAGGAGCGTGGTCTAGCAATTGGATTCCTCAGATTTCCTCAATACACAATAAGTCATGGTGCCTGGACCCGTGAGGACACAGACGTACCTCCCCTCAGGCCGATGACCTCGGGCCTCCATGGTCCCTCTAGGGTATGAGGGTGCGATCTCGCCCCCACACCCACAGATCTGGATCGAAAGCCTGGATCTGGAAGACAAAGAGATCCCTGAGAAGACAACCTCCAGGTGGACTCCCCCTCCCTCCCACTCTGCAGTCTCGTCCTGAATCCCATGTCCCTCCACGTCCCCCCCCCTTCCATTGTCCCACCCCAAATCCCCACAGCCCACCCACCTCCTCGCACTCTTCCCTGGACACCCTGGTCCTCCAGCCCATGGATCGGATGAATTGCAATCGCAGTTTGTGGAACAAGGGACGCTGGGAACGGTTCTTCCCATAAAGGAATGAAAAGATGGCTTGTTTGGGGGCCTGGTTGTCCTCTTCCATATCATTGGCCAGGTAGCTGGAGAAAGACATGAGGTTGCTGGTCAGGAGGAGCAGGACAGGAAGGACCCCCCACCTGAGCTCAGCTTCCCAGAAAAGATGCAGTCGGCTTCCTACCCAGCGTCGTAGAGCGCCCCCCAGTCATCAAGAAGGCACGGCTGGGCAGAGACTTCTCCCGCTTTGAGGAGAAAGACAACTCACCCAGAAGCTTGAGGGCATATGCTGCTCTGTTTTCCCATCTCTGAGCCCACCCCCTTCCCTTCAGCCTGTCTGTACACACCCCTGTCGCCCTGTGGAGCAGGGGCATGTATACAGCTCCTGCTCTATTTCTGTAGTCCTGGCTTTCCTCCCAAATGACTAATATAGGACTGGGTTCATGTAGGTGCAGTAATTCAACATGCACTTCTTGTTTCTCTCTTCCCATCGCCTCATGGTCCCTGGCACATCAGATGTACTTTGTAAGTTTTTGTTGAATGAATAAATGAATGCTTTCTCTCACGGTCAAGGGCAATACTGATTACCTCCTCGTAGACCCGACCTAACTTAAACATTTGCAAAATGTAAGGAATTGTCTGAGTGTTTTTGAGAGCATGGTAATATTTTGACAAGACCTGCCTCAACAGGTGTCTCGTGTAATGGGATTGGGGAAGGGGGGAAAGGGGCAGAAGAGGGTAGTGAATGAGAAATAACGGTGGTCCAAAATGCCCATGAGACTAGAATTTTAACAGAAGTGCTACTAGGGTGCAGAAGTCAGGGAGGTTAGGGGGGCATCTGAAGATTTTGGGGGTTGGAATCAATCTTGAGGAAAGGTCGTTTTCTTCAGGGAGACGTGCAAAATCACCTAGACAGGAAACACAGTACAGAAACGGAGGGAAGGGTCCTTGGAAGGATGAAACACGAAGAGGGTGCACAAGTTGGACGGAGACGAGGGGGTTGGAGCTAAGCTGGAAACTCTGACCTTGACCACTAGCACCCCTGGCCCATGAGATTGTTATGGAGCGCAGAGCAGGAGACGATGCTTTGGAAAGACTTCAGGCATATAGCACCCACTGGCTTGGGACGGATTTGTAAGAAACACCAGCGGGAGCCTTTACGACAGATCTGTGCTATGTCTTGAGGCTGAATTGAGGCATTTGTGCTGGGAATGCAGAGGAGGAGGACAGTTATGCTTGGTATTGCCATGGGAAGAAGACAGATCTCAAGGATCAGAACTGGCTGCTGCTTGAGCCTAGTTGCTTGGGGCAAGGCAGCGTCTGTTCTTTCCTTCACTCCTCTTTGGAGAGTTTTTGTTTCCTTCTCTTCAGGGGGTCTCTTAGCTGATGTTAGGGGCATTTGTGTTTGCAAATAATAGTATAAAAAACCCCTATACTCTAATTCTACTGTTTTTATACACAGACTAAACAGCTCAAAAAAAAAAAAAAGATAAATGAATAAATAAATAAAACCCGCAAGATTTAAAGAGTTACAAACAGGTTGAAAAAAAGAGCCGAAAGATCAGAGTCCCACTTCTGCCCTCCTTCCTCCCAGGTTATTGATTACTGCTGATGGATGAGGCGAAATACTCACAGTGCCAGGAAGAAATGAATTCGCTGGTACTGCCAGGAGAAGAGACCAGCGCGGCTAAAATAGGCGATGACCATGGACAAGAGATACTGGCGGAAAGAGGAGAAAAGCCGTCATAGAAGGGTCCCATCCTGGGAGAGGAAGACCAGTGAGGTGAGGGGACAGGAGGCTGGAGCAGGTGGTGCCTCTTTGACATGTTGGGTGAACCTGCTTCTTTGGTGTCAGACAGTTGGTTACAAACTGGGGAAGGCAAGGGAAGAGTTTCAGGTGCTCCCAGGACGGGAGGTTGTGCTGGTTTGAGGGCTTGTGTTTAGGACAGCCAGCTTCAGGAGGGTCTTTGATAAGCTGGAGCCAAAGGAAGCCCCCCAAGAGCAGAGAGGCAAAGGGACTTAAGGTAGCAACAGCCAGAGGGGCACACCTGGTGCTCAGGTCCCAGGGATTCTGCAAAAGCCACGAGGTCCCCGACCAGAAGTCTTGGTAGGCATGAGGTTGGAGAGAGGGTTGAGGAGGCTTTCCCCTGCCCCAGGACAGGTGTTGGAGCAAGAGTCTATCTTAGTGGAGAACAACAATACCTTGTCGGATACTCTCAGATCTTTGTCCCAGGCCAGAAATCTTTTAATGACAGGATCCTCTGTGAAAAGAGGGCAGATGTCTGTCAAGTTGGCAACTGGAATGGGGTTACTGTGGGAACGTTCCAGAGCAAAGAGAACAGTACCTCCCCTGGGGAAGTTTCAGGATGTAGCCAAGGGTGAGGCTGATGGGCAGAGGGGAGAAAAGACCATGGACTGGCCAAGAAAAGTTGGCGGCTCCCCCTTGTCGGGTGACTGAGAGAGAGGCAGGTGTCAGCAGTGCATCTGCAGGATGGGATCTGAAGTAAGTAGTGATGCTGTCTCATCATGCATGGATGTGCCACTGCAGAGACCATAACATCATCCGCTGTCATTTTCTCATTCCACAGTGGCATCGGGGTACAAAGATGGCCTGTCCTCCCCTCCCCGCCCCCGCCCCGACCCAGCCGAAGGCACTTAGATTCAAAAGGCCAGTAAGCGCTAAGATGTCTCAGGAGTGCAACTGCAGCTAAGCTTTCTCATCCCTCTGTCATTTTTAAGTGTCCCCGATGAGGGGTCAGTATGGAGTCCTCCAAGGATGGAGAGAGAGAGCTCAGCGACCTGCAAAGAATTATTTTCCATTGGAAAAGCGTCGCCGTTGGAAGTTTCTGGTGTTTTCAGGAAAAAAGAATAAGGTTGGAGGGTGCTGTTCCTACCGAGCAGCCTGTTGAACGCCTCGTGGTGCTCAGGGAGCACTGAAGATAGCCGCTGTCTCTTCAGCTTCATCTTGAGGCCACTCAGTGTCTCCACCACCCAGATGTCGTTGGCCTCAGGGGCTGTCTCCTCATCGGATTCGATGTCTCTCTTCCTTCCGCGGGACTGAGGCAAGGGGCAGGGGTCTACAAAGGGGGCTGAGTGAAGAAACCAGGCTACAGTACAAAGCTTCTTCTGTCTTTGGAATTCAGCCACGCTTTCCACACCCCCAAACCCAAACTCCCTCTTCATTTCTCTGTGGCCTCATAGATGATTGGCCTCTCCAAAACCACCTTTCATCTTTGTCCTTCATTCATATGCATTTGCCCCCATTCATCTTTGCCACTGTTTCATACCCCCCACCACGCCCTCAAAACTCTTCCTCGTAGATCATTTCTCCCATGAGGATAATGGGATAATTTCCTGTCTTCCTTTATCTCCTCTTTGGATGTCATCTCCTAACCCTCCTTCCTTGCTTCCTGGGTTTTCCTTCCAGTGCGATACCCTTGTCCCCGGCTCCCGTGCTCTCTTCTCCAACCCCTGGCTTTCTGAATCTCTCCTGTCACGTGCAGTCTAGTCAGACACACCTTCCTGGCTTCTGTACCCATTTGTACTCACTAGTCAAGCCTGTCAAGTCCCTTCTCCCTCCTGCTTCCTCACCTGATGGTCCTGGGCTTTCTTCATCTACCACGGCCTCCGGGGGGTACCCTGATGTGCTAGGCTGGGGGCTCTGGCCCTCAGACTGGGCGGACGGTTGACAACTGGCCATGATTTCTCCCAAGCTCTTTGTGCCCTCCCAGGAGACTCAGACCCTCCTCTTCTCAAACTCCCCTTCTGGCTTCTGGGTGAACCCAAGCCCTGTTATCCCTTCTCTAAGCCGGGGCCAAGCTAGGAGTATGGACATGCTCTGCGAAGATGCTCTTGTCCACCTCCGTTGCCAAGAACCATGGAGTCCAGTCTTTCCAATCAGGAAGGTCAGAAGCCTCTGATGTCATGCACCATTCCAGCCTGGCAGCCATTTTGAAGGAAGACACGTGCAACTGCGAGACCGAGGTCCACTTCTGGAGTTCAGGATCAAGGCTATCTCATGTCGCCGATCCAGCCTGCAACCATCCTCCAAAACTGTCCTCGGGGTGTCTGGATCACTCTACTCCTCTCCAGCAGATGCGGGGCTCTCTGCATCCTTCTATTCCTGTTTCACGGTGCAGTCTGGAAGCAGAGGGAGGAAACAGACGAGGGAAGGTAAGATCTTACAAGAGTGAAATAAGTATGTAGGGAAGGTCCAGGTACATGGACTTGTTGGATTGAAAAGTTAGTTTACGTCGCTTAATTTGGCAGAGCTCTCTCACTTGTTTTACTGATGCTGTGTTGGGGATTCTGTGCTGGGGGAGCGTTCATGCTCTACTCTCCGGTGTCCCTGAGCCCGAGAGGTATTTTGAGAGCCTACTCCTAGAAAAATGTACGTGTGCTCCCACACACATCAGATGCTGTCCCCGACTTCAGAAGTCCATGGATCACCCAAAACCTGCCCCTTGATTGCAGTTAATCAGCTCTAGCTTGCATGTAAAATTTTGAGCATGTGTATTACCCTTGACCTAGGAATTTCACTACTCCTTGTGTATCCTATGAATAAACTGTGACGTGCCCACAAAGGCTGAGTGGAAAAACCTCCAATTGGAGGCAGAATCTGTTTTATTGAGAAGGTGGGAAGCCCCCAGGAGCACAGATGCAGTCACAAAATAACTGACTGGCTGTCCTGTGGTATCAGGGGAAGCTTCTTCCACACCTCGTACCTCCTTCCTCTGCTTTTCACCTGGGCATCTGAGTCTTGCTTGCTCTTTCCTTCTTTTGGTGATAAAATAACACAACATAAAATACAGCATTTTAATCACTGGTGAGCGTATCATTAAGTGGCCTTAAGCACATTTGCGTTGTTGTGCTGCCATCAGCAACTTCCGTCTCTAGAACTTGGTCATCTTCCCTCAAACTGGAAGTCTGCACCCATTGAAGCCCCATATCAGGCTCCCTGCTCATGGGGCGCCTGCTTTCCTCTCTCCCCGCTGCCTGTGTTCTCTCTCTCACTCTCTCTCTCATTCAAATAAATGAATGAAAACTCAAGAAAAAAAAAAAATCACACAACAACAACACCTGCCCTCTCCACTAAGTCACAGCTAGCCAGGGGCTGCTCACCCTGGCCTGTCATTCTCTAGTGAGTAATGGTTTCTGTGTTTCCCTTCTGTGACCCTTAAGACCTAGAGACACCCTAGGAAGACGGCTTGCAGTGCTAACTCACAGAACAGAATTCTGGGATGGGGAGACGGGAAGAGGTTCTGGATACCGACTTCGAAGATCTGGTGTCTGAAGCTCAGTGTTAAAGGTACATCTTAGTCTTTGACTTTTATACTCCCCTGCACCCTGGCTGACATATACTTGGTGGGTCCCAAAGTCAGGTTAAGGTGTATCGTCTGTTATTATCGCCTCTTTGAAATGTTCTGAAATGGTGTCTACTTACCAATTTGCCCATGTTTGTTTGCAAATCTTGTTTTCAATCAAAGATCTATCCTTTATAAGACATTTGCAGGAGGAATGTGTCCTCCTTTTCTTTGCTGCGTTGAGAGAGCAGGGTACTAGGATTTGTTTTCTAGAAACAAGGATTGTGAAACCCAAAAGACCAAAGCGGACCCCAGGATTCACTTCAGCTGTTTTGATTCAAATCCTGTAACCTATTCACTCTGTCCCCTTCTCTGTCTGCCCAGACTCCTGAGGATAGACAATCTGGAGGACATAAAGCAGGAGATAGAATACCTGGCTAAAAGATGGGGGTGGTGGGGAGGTGGGAACGATATGGTTTTGTTACAAAGCAGCCTGTGCCCCTAGGCAAATCCTTCCTTCTTCCAGGCCCCCGTTTCTGCACCTGTAAACTAAAATACTTAGATAAGATAATGTGTAAGCGCTCTTCCCTTACAGCATAACCAAGGCAGTGAGAGAGCCAATTTGACATGACCAGGTGTACAAATGCTAGGGTTCAATTGTGTGCCCCCTCGCACCCCCACCACCCCATTCATGTGTACCACGCCCTGGTACCTCAGAATGTGATTGTATTTAGTGGTGGGGTCCTTATGGAAGAAACCAAGGTAAAGTGGGGTCTGTAGCATGCTGTCCTTTATGAAGGGAAAATTGAGGGGGGGGTTGGGGGGCGCAGTTCGTTGAGCATCCAACTCGATTTTGGTCCAGGCCCTGCTCTCAAGGTTGTTAGATTGAGCCCCACATCAAGCCCCAGAGAGGTGTCTGTTCCACACCCGAGAGGGGTGTCTGCTTCTCTCTCCTCTCTCTCTCTCTCTCTCTCTCTTTCCCTTTCCCTGCCCCCCCCCGTTTGCCCCTCCCCTGGCTTGCTTGTCCTCTCTTTGTAAAATGAATGCATAACTTTTTTTTTTTTTAAAGGGAAAATTTGGACGCAAACATCCAAGTACAGAGAAGAGAATGGGATGACACAGGGAGAGAAGACTGACATCTACCAGCCAGGGCGGGAGGATGCAACAGCCCCTCCCCCACAGCACTCAGAAGGAACCAGCCCTGCCCACACCTGAATCTCAGACTCCCAGCCTCCAGAACAGTGAGAGAATGTATTTTTGTCGTGCCCACACCTGAATCTCAGACTCCCAGCCTCCAGAACAGTGAGAGAATGTACGTTTGTCGTGACAGCCTGAAAGCTGCCTGGTTTGTCTTACTTTGTTACAGCTTCCCTGTAGGCAGATCCACACAGTATTTTTGAAGAAGAGGGAATTCAGATTTGACAGTCACTTTCCTGATACTTCTGCTGCCCCTTTCCCCAAAGCAAGACGCGTCCATGTCGGGAGGCTTCAAAGAAGAATGGGTTCTTTCACACAGATTAGAACCTTGAGCTTTCTTAGCCTCTGGCATTTCCTGGTCAAGGTGACTGTTCATTTTGGAAAACATGGTGGAAAGACTTCAAGAGAAGAATGATTTACAAATCTTGAAGATGGGTGTCAGTTAGCTTAATAAAACTGATGCATTAAAGAGAGAAAAATAAACGGGAGCAAACCGAGGCAACTACTTAGGAAATTAAGGGTGGGAAAGGCTTCTTCAAAGACAGTGTCTAAACAGATGAAAAGTATGAAGAGGAAGTGAACGATTTGAACACAGAAACAATATCCATATGACAGAAAATAAAGTAAAACATTAGGTTAAAAAGATCAATGACTTGGGTCGCCTGGGTGGCTTTTTAGTTGGGTCTCTGCCTTCTGGCCAGGGCATGGTCCTGGGGTCCTGAGATCCAGATTGGCCCCCGTCGGACTCCCCTGGGGGAGCCAGCTTCTCCCTCCACCTGTGTCTCTGCCTCTCTGTGTGCATCTCTCATGAATGAAAGAAAGAAAGAAAGAAAGAAAGAAAAGAAAGAAAGAAAGAGAATAAAGCTCAATGATAAATTGGGAGAAATATTTGTGTTTTTTCCAAATACAGAAAGAGAAAACTTTTTATTTTAAATACTAATGAATGAAGAGATTTTAAACAATATGAAATGATGCAGGTCTGCTGCTTCTGGCCCAGACGGACACACGAGGTGAAGATTTGCCCTCCCAGGTTAAATAGGTTTCTAGAAGGAGGAGATAGATGAAAATATGAAATGACAGATTTTAGCTATCTGGAGTGAAGGGTGAGCCTTAAGAGTGTCCAGTTCAGGGATCCCTGGGTGGCGCAGCGGTTTGGCGCCTGCCTTTGGCCTAGGGCGCGATCCTGGAGACCCAGGATCGATTCCCACATCGGCTCCTGGTGCATGGAGTCTGCTTCTCTCTGCCTGTGTCTCTGCCTCTCTTTCTCTCTCTGTGACTATCATAAATAAATAAAAATTTTAAAAAAATATAAAAAAAAAAGAGTGTCCATTTCAGTGCCCAGAGAGTATTGAGGCCGAGGTAGGGGGCTGAGGTTGTGGGGCAGCCCAACGTGTGTCAGTTGCAGGAACGCAGTAGGATGTTCACGGGGAGGGCCACGGCAGCCAGAGTTCACAGGCAGAGAGCCAGAGTGGAGAGGTGGGAGGGTGTCCCGGTCTTCAGCTGAGCCAGGCAGTGCACTGGGGTGGTGGTGGGGGGAGCAGGGGCTGAAGGCCAGGACCCAGGGGACTGGGGTTCTGCCTGTCTTCACCGACGTGCTCAGCGCACCTTCTGTCCTTTACCTGCTGAATACGGAAAAGGATATGGAAGGGATGTGCCTGGAGATCTTCTAGGCTCAGGCCCAGGGGAGGTGTGACCGCCTGGCTCCAATTGCAGCACTCCTTCGGTGAGCATTCCGGCACCAGCCACACTTCGTAGCAGCAAGAGCTGGGCAAGACTGCTCCTGGCTACACTGCCACTGCCATCGGCAGCTTCGGGAGAAGCACACCCTTTGTGAGGGATTAGTTTGATGCAGCAGCTCGGCTAAGGGAAATCGGGAATGGGTTATGTGCCCGTTCATTGATATAAAAGAGTACTTACTGTTACTTTTTAGAAGAGATTTACGGGGCGGGGCGGCGGGCGGGGGGGCCGTTGGTGGTTCGGTCGTTGAGCATCTGCCTTAGGCTCAGGTCGTGATCCCGGGCTCCTGGAATCATGTCCTGCATCAGGCTCTCTGCCGGGGGCTTGCTTCTTCCTCTGCCTGTGTCTGTGCCTCTCTCTCTCTCTCTGTGTCTCTCTTGAACAAATGAATAAAATCTTTAAAAAAAACCCACAAAAACATAAGAGTGTTAGTGGGGCACCTGAGTGGCTCTGGTTGAGCGGGTGTCTTTGGCTCAGGTGTGATCCTGGGGTCTTGGGATGGAGTCCCACAACACGACAACAGGCCCCCTACAGGCAGCCTGCTTCTCCAGTTGCCTATGTCTCTTCCCCTCTCTCTGTGTGTCTCAGGAATATGAAATCTTTTAAAAAGATAAAAGCATTACCTGAGTAAACTTGTAATATAAATACTTCCTCTGTTGATCTCATATGTATCTAAATATCGTTTGAAGCTGAACAATTGTATTGCCCACATTACAACCCAGGAAGGTTGTTCTTAAGGGCCTGGGAGCCATCTCTTTGACCTGTAAACCTCAAGGAAGATAGTGTCCCTCTGTGTCTCCGGGAGGGGGTAAGCATGGTCTCTAGGCATCTTGCTATGAGCTGTAAACTACCTGCTTGACAGAGAAAGGTAAGAACTTTTTTCTCCTCCTTCACACAGAGACAACTAGGATGGACCAGCACCCCGATTACCAGGTGAATTTAGGATGAACTATGAAAAAATGCATAGCAAATGGTGCTGACGAGTCCTGTAGGTGTGAAACAGGTTTACCACTTAGGATGAGAACTATGGGCTGAGCTACAAGGAAAGACAAGTCTCCGGGTTCTCCTTGCAAACTTGTTAGTGGTTTGCCTGTGATGTGCGACACAGTCTGGTTTAAAGGTTATTTAACGGTAGGATGGGGGGCCTGGGTGGCTTAGCCAGGTAAGCAGCTGCCTCTTGGTTTGGGCTCAGGTCCGGATGTCAGGGTTGTGGAATGAAGCCCTCCGTGGGGCTGCTGGCTGAGCCTGGAGTCAGCTGGGGATTCTCTCCTCTTCTCCCTCTGCCCCTCCCCCTGCTCTCACGCCCTCTCTCTCCCCCTCTCTCTCTCAAATAAATCGTTTAAACCAACATAACAATCGTTCTCTTCTTTCTATATTTGTGGAGAGGATTTCCTGGATGGCAGGAGAAGGTTTTTGTTTTTTGTTTTTTGTTTTTTTTTTAAGATTTATTTACTCCTGAGAGACACAGAGAGAGGCAGAGAGGCAGGCAGAGGGAGAAGCAGGCCCCCTGCAGGGAGCCCGATGCGGGACTCCACCCTGGACCTGGGCATCACCGCCTGAGCCCAAGGCAGACGCTCAACTGCTGAGCCACCCAGGCGACCGGGAGATTCTCCTTTTAATCTCCACCACCCCGCGGCGTCGAAGAAGCACTTGGCCAGGCGCGCCGTTATATAATCTCTCCCCCAAAATACTGCTCAATCCTTGTCCTTAGGACCTCCTCGTCAAAACATGGCACTTTAACCTAACAGACATTTAATTCGTCGGACGGGCAAATTCCCAGGGATATGGTTCGGGTTTGTGTGTGTGTGAAACCCGGTTGTTCCACAGTCTGTACTTTGCATTCGTTGTGCAACTTGGACAAGCTACCTTTTCTATTTCCTTCTCCTTTCTTGGAGAAACCATGCGCCTCTCTTATGTCCTCGCTGAGTAGTAATCGTATCCCAGTGTGTTGGTGCAACTTGTCAAAGTTCAGTGACGTGCACACGTGCACCCTTCCCCGTCCTCTCCTGCTTGTGGAAGTCTCCGTGCCAAGCCGACAGACAGACCTCAGGGCAAGGAAAGGACCAGGGATGCAGGACGCAGGCACAGCCGCTGCTAGAAGCGACACGTCTCCTCGATTCCTCACGGGAGCGAAGACGACTGGGACATCGGGCAGTAGGTCCGGATGGTCAATCCTCTGAGCACGGTGCCTCTTACCCACCCGACGAGGTGGAGACTTTCGAGACGTCCCCTAGCGTGTGGGCGCTTGGACTCCCGGGAAACAGAGTCCGGGTGTTTGTGCCGCTCCCCCAGGGGGCTCCCGCAGGACCCGGGCCGCACGCCGGCGCCGTGGTGCGCATGTGCAGCTCGGCCTGTGTGCGTGTTGGCGCAGGCGCAGTGCGGCCGCGCTGCTCTCGCTTCCTGTGCGTGCGCAGGTCACCGCTCGCCGCGGTTCCCAGGCTTCGGCCTCCGGCGGCCGAGGATTCCCCGGTACCCGCGGGGCTGTCCGCCGTCCGGCCGGGCCGGCACCCAGCGGGCGCGGGTCCGCGCGGGCCGGGCGGAGGCGCGAGCGGGATCCCCCCAGCGCGAGCCCCGGAGCCCGCGGGCCTGGGCCGGAGGAGCCGGGCGGTCGAGTGGCGGCGGCGGCGGCGGCGGCGGCGGCGGGGCCCGGGTCCGGCCGGTTTGCGGCCGCAGGACGGCGAGGCGTCAGGCGGCCGTTTGGGGCCCCGGAGGGTGGTCGGCCCGAAGTGAGTTTGCGCGCTAGTTCCAGAGCCGGCGCCCCGGGAACGGCGGCCCCGGGAGGCGCAGGAGGAGCAGCCCCCGCCCCGGATCCCTCGCGAGCCTTGGGGCAGCTCGGCGGGTCCCGACGGGGTAGGTCGTGCGCTCGCGGGCCTCCTGGCGGTTGTGGATCTTCCGGGCGGCCAGAGTGCGCGCGGGCGGGGAGGGATGGGCGCTCCCCCGGGACGCGGGACTCGTGGGGTCCCGGCTTCCCGGGGGCGCAAGGGGCTCCCGCCTCCCCTTGCCCCGTCCCCCGCTTGCTGCGCCGTCGCCCTGTCCAGCCTGCAGACGGGTCTCTAAGCGCCCAGGAGTGTGTGCGGAGCCGGCTGCGTTGTGCCCTGGGGCATCTGCCGGTGGAGCGCAGGGCCGGTGTGCGAGGAGGGCCGGGCTGCGGCTGCCTGGTTGACAGAGGAGCCTGGGCCTGAGAAGGGAGGCGGCTTGTCCAGGGCGACGGGGTCCGTGGGTGGGCTTGCTCTCGGGCCTGAGCTCCTGGGCGCGCGTGCTGGCCGCCCTGTTACTGTTACACAGAATAAGTTTCTTAAATGATCCTTACAGCAGCACATTTAAGTTCTTGTGAATAATTTTGAAACATCGTGCCTGAGTCCACCTCTTTGCCGAGAGCACCTTGTCCTGATCTAAGTAGTTAAAGGAGGTAGTAAGAAAATAGGTGAATGTAAGAGGCTATCTTGTTTTATCTTGTATTTAATGGTGGAGGATCATTTCAGTATGATTTAGTGTTTGTTCACTAGTGAGACAGATGCATATTCACTCAGTTGCCACATGGTCAGGTGGGAGCTGCAGAGTGGTAGATGCCCCCTCATTCTTCCAGTCACTTCTGAAGGTTTTAAGGTATGTTGTCACATAGGTGTCCTTTAAGGAATGTTTCTTGAGAGTACTTTCCTTGGCAATCCCCATCTCACACAACTTCATTACTTCTCTTTTCTTTCTCCAGGTGTGCTCCTACTTTCACTGTTCTCTGTGTTTTTCCAAGAGCAGTAGAAAATGAATAAATCTGTGGTGAGTGTTTCTGTTTATGAATTTTTCCACACTTGCTTATATAATATTCCCTACGAGGTGAGGAGTTCAGATTTTAAGGTGGGGATGCGAAGGTAGAAGGGGAAGAGAGGTGTGGTTGGGCAGCACGTGGAGTGCCAGAGTTGCAGCAAGCACCTCTGTCATGTTCATATGTGTGGATAGCATGATCCTTCAGAGCCCTTAAAGGTAAAGTACGAACGCTGCTTGTGCTTGAGATTAGTTTCAAAAAATGACAAATACTATTCATTGCTTGACTTACACGTACCTGCTGAAACAGTTTTGTTTTCTTGTGCATTTTGCGATTTCTTTGTGTTGCTGTAATTGTGAACAGGCTTTCTAAGTGACAGTCCCTAAACCATGGCCAGTGGTGCCTTACTTCTGCCTCATGTAAAGGAGGCATACTGTCCAGGGAGCTCCCAGTGCATACTTTCTCTGGTAACTAAAAGAGCATCCCATAAGTGCATCGGTTTTACTGCTCAAGCCAGGGGTAGGATGAGGAATCTCGAGGAATGGACTTCCCACCCTCCAGTAAGTCTCACTAAATATTTCTCTCTGATCATCTGTCTGATTTGCCTCTCAGACTGGGCAGTGACACCTCTGGCAAGGATTGCTTATTTCCCACTCATGTTTTTCCCATAGCCTACAGTCTCGGTTCTGCCCAGCCCCTCCCCGGAACCTGACCTGGTCGAGCCACTCCTTGCCTTTGACCACTCTGCCGCCTTTTCCCTCTGCAGAGTCTGCCCTATTGGTTTCAGTGACGAGCCTCTCCTGCTCTCTTCCTGACTGCTGCTTCTGACCTCTCCATATGTCATTTCTTGCACCCCCACTCATGACTTTTTGCTTTACACCTGTCGGACCTCACCCTCCAGTGCTCTGAACCGCCCACTATGTCAGTTCTCCCATGTGGACCAGATGCCTCTGTGTGGCCACCTGCCAGCGTTTCCATGGAGGTTGTCCAGAGGACACCTCAGGTTAATAGATCCAGTAGATCCAGAAGTAATTATTTGCAGCCCCCTGCCCTTGCCTTCTGCTCTTGTCCCCGGCCGCCCTTTGTTCCATTACCTTGCCTGTCACTCTGTCCAGAAGAATGGGATTCATTCTGAGCTCTTTCTCCATCCTGTGTTATCCTTGTTGTTGTGGTACCTGGTACCTGTAAGTGGCTTCTCTCCCTTCCCCTTCATCCCTTTCTTGCCACATTAAAATTGCTCGTTCTTTCATCCATGGACCATTAAAGAAGTTTCTGTTCTATGCTACTTCCTTCCTCTGCTGGCTCAAGTATATTTTCCACATTGAGCATTTCTCCATAAATGTTAATCACATCGCTTTACCACCGTTCGGAAAGCACCTCAGGGGCTCCCTGAGTGAGTGGCAGGAAATGTGGATGTGGGGACTGGGGGCGGGGAAGCAAGCTTGGCTTGTTGGTGAGACACAGAGAGTTCTAGCTGGGCTAGGCCCTGATACTACGTGGGTGGCCCTGGGTTTGTTCTTAATCACCAGTGAGCTTAAGTATATTTTCACATGTTTGGAAGATGTTTCTTTTTTTTTTTTTTTCAATTAGTAAGCTTATTTTTTAGAGCAGTTTAGGTTGGTAGGAAAATTAGCCAGATGGTACAGGGAGACCATCAACCCCTCCCTGTCTCAGTTCCCCGCTGTTGTGAACATCTTCGTGTGGTACATTGTTTCCTTGGGTGGGTCAGTGGTGATGGGTTATTATCTGAAGCCTGTCATTAATGTTAGAAGTCACGGCTTGTGTTGTGCACTTTGGGTCCTGCATCTGTATAATTGCGTGTGTCCACCATGACAGTATCCTACAGAACATGTTTACCGCCCTAAAAGCTCCTTCCTTGGGTACCACGTATTCATTCCTCCCTCCCCTTACCTATCTTTTCACTGTGTGTATAATTTTGCCCTTTCCAGAATGGCCTGAACTGTGTGGGTTCACTTATACATGTATTTATTTCAATAAATACAGCATAGTACCAATAAAGATATTTTCCTACTATTTTCTCGCTTACTGAATCATAAGAATACAGTTTATCACACACATAACATACTAAGCACGTGTTAATCAAGTTTATGTTACCAGTAAGGCTTCTGGTCAGCAGGACACTGTTAGTCGTTAATTTGGGGGGGGGGGTGTCAAAAGTTGTATGTGGACTTTGAGCTGTGGGGTCAGTGTCCCTAAGCTCTGCATTGTTCAAAGGACTCATACAGTTGTTCAGTTGGAGTCATACAACCTGTGGCTTTTTTAGATGGGCCCGTTTCGATTTTTGTGTGAAGTGCTTGCTCATGCCCACTGCCAGGCTTTCTGTCACAATACTGTTCTTTGTTTTTCTTAATGACTTACACAGTAGACTTGAACATTTGTATGTTTTTCCTGCTTGAATTACATTAGTAAACATTTTCTTCCAAACTTCAGTGTTTTTGGCATTACTGAAAGAACTCAGAGCTGGCTATGTATCTTCATTACGTAGAAAACTTAACTTCATTTCAGCATTAACATTTAACTTTTTAATATTTTCATTTTGATGAGTTGCATACTATACATTTTTAAAATTTCTCAAGGTGAGCATGTTTGCGAGGATAGGATTCCTAGTTTCAGAGTACCCTCCTCAGCCAGCACTGGTGCCATGGCTTTGTTCACAGTCAATGGTGGCAAGTGGGGAGGAATTTATGCTCTCATGCTTCCTTCTAGATTTTATTTTCCTCTCCTGGCTCTGGAGGATGGCTGCAGTTGTTCTCCTTGGATAGGCCACATCGTGGTGTGCTGACTTCCGAACTCTGGAGGGCCTCGTGTGTCCGAGAATGTCCTTTCTCCTGGATGTTCAGCAGTCTGGCTCGGTGGGGCCCCGTGGACTACTGTCTTCTGGCCCCAGGAGGCTCTTGCTGTCTCTGTTGTTTGGGTCCCAGCAATGCAAGTGACGTCTGTGACACGCACAGGTGGCTGTGGCACACAGAGGCTCTTTTTTAGAGTCTCTTTGTGCTTGAATTTTTGTCTAGACTCCTCTGAGGTCTATTCTTTCTCAGTTTACTGGTGCAGTGCCAGTGCTTTGCCTTTCCTTGTGAAAGGAATCTCAGAAGGGGAAAGAAAACCTGTCATCAATCACAACTACCACCACCCCCTCCTCCCGACCCCATGGCAGGGGAGGGAGCAGCACTGTCAAATTGAGACAGTCACAGAGTATCCTCACTCACACATCTGATCTAGCTTCTGTGAAGATACGTAGCCAGCTCTGAGGTCTTGATTATGAAGCTATCTCTGGAATATTAATTATACTCAGTGTTCTTTTAAGACATCAAGGTTTGTTCCCTTTTGAAACACACCTAAATCCCTAAATATCTGCAGTTCTGGCTGGCTTCTTAATTCGTTAATCAGGTTTTCTGAAGCCCATTTTCTTTGAGTTTCAAATATTTGTAAAGCTGCTTGCTTGAAGCTGGAGAAAGAACAATACAGTTTTCTCCTCCCTTTGCATGTGAGTGTGAACTTGCCAAGTGACTCACACCAATCAGTAAAGAGAAACTCAGTTTGGAACATTCACAATAATGCTGTTTTTAAGCAGCAACAGTGTGTGTATTTTATGTGCATCATAAACAACAAAAACTATCATTTAAAAAAATTTTTTTCCTAATGAGGCAGAAATGCAAGCACTAAAAAATACCCTTGTAAATTGTACATTTTGTGAAGTTTTGGGCTCCGATCTTCATCAGGGTGGCCACAGGCTTAGCTGGAGATGTCTGAATGAAGGGTGGGCAGAGCTCCTCAAAGACCTGCTCACTGTTGCTCTGCGAGACCATCTTCTGAGGCCAGGCTGGGCCAGTTCTGCACACACATTGGTTTGGATTGGGCAGGGACCACTTTATAAAGTGCTCAGTGCCCCACCAGCAGCTGGTGCTCTGACCCCAGCACCTTTACCCTTCCCAGGCCAGCAGAACGTGGCCCCTGGATGTCCTCTCACCTGGAGCTTGGGAGAATAACAGGTTCCAGTGACCAGGCATCTCGGGGATCTTGCCAACAGGACACATTCTGTACTCTTTGATCGTCCCACATCAAGAAGCTTAGATTTCCAGTTGTCATCAAGAGTATATGGTCCTTTCCAATGGCCCCTGACCTTGACACGCCTTTCCCTTCACTGCCTTCTGCACCACTCCTTCCTCAATGTTTTGTCAGAATCCATGGGGCCTCTTTGTTAACAGCACGTTGACACTGCTTTATGATTTTTTCCTTGGTGGCTGCATAAGCTTGATACCTGCATTGCCTTTAGTTGCTTAAACTTCTGTGTCTTCTGATTAGTTCCTGTCATTATTTGAAAAGAGCAATAAGACGCATAACAGATGGTCAACAGTAACACATAGATAGGTGTCATTGAGAAGTATGTATTATATCCAGAGAACTTTGCTGAGGGCTTTCCATGGATTAGCCCATTTGATGCGGGTACTATGTTATGTGAAAGGCCTTACTATTAGTTTTATCTTAGAGTTAGTGATACTGCAGGACGTTATAATGGCCAGTGTATTTGAATGGAACAGTATTCAGAAGACCCACATTTGGGATCCCTGGGTGGCTCAGCGGTTTAGCACTGCCTTCGGCCCAGGGCGTGATCCTGGGGTCCCGGGATTGAGTCCCACGTCGGGCTCCCTGCATGGAGCCTGCTTCTCCCTCTGCCTGTGTCTCTGCCTCTCTTTCTCTCTGTGTCTCTCATGAATAAATAAATAAAATCTTTAAGAAAAAAGATGAAGAAGAAAAAAAAAAAAAGAGAAGAAGACGACCCACATTTAAAGGTCTGGTTTGGGCAGCCTCTGGGTCTGTTATGAGCTGTTTGCCCTCTTCAGAACTGTGCTCCTGGCCCCCTGGAATGTGTAAATGGGAAGAAAGGGGATTCCGAATTCCCTGGCTGGGAATTAGGAACAGCTGAACCAAACAATTGCTGACAATTCATATGGCAGCCGTGATCAGATCTGTGTATGCTTACCTTGCAATAAAATACACAACTGGAATGTTTCTTGCCGAGCTTGCTTGTTGCTTGGTTGTGGCCAGTATAGCAGATCAGCTCCTGTAAGCTGTAGGAGGAACAGGTGTGAGCAGAACCAGCAGTTGAATTTCGGGCTGTTGAGTTTGGATCTGGGACATGTGTGTGGAGTTTAAGAGCGAAGTCTGGGTGGGTGGTATACATTTGGGACATGCTGACATATAAATGGGAATTAAAGCCATGAGGTCCTGTAGGGTCACAGCAGGGTGCAGACAGGAAAGAGTAAAGGACCAAAAATAGCCATGGCCCTCTAACTTCAGGATGACATAGAGAACAGGGAAGCTCGTAAAGGAGACAGAAGGAGCAGCAGGAGAGGTCAGAGGGGAGCTAACATTGATAATATTATGGGAGCAGAAAGGAGGAGTAAAGTGCATCCTGCATTTCTATGAGTGCCGGTCAGACCTGTGCTTCTTGGGGCAGGAGCTGTATCTGGTGGCCTTTGGGTCCCCAGCAGCCAGGATTGTTCCGGGCTTATAGTGCAAGATGGTATTTTCTTTTTTGTGTATACTGAATGAACTTATCTTGGCATATTTCTGATATCTTTGTTTTCTTTCCACAATAAAGAAGGTATACAGTGTTTATAGTTAACTTCACCAGTGAGCTTGGAAAGCTGTCGTCCTCATATGCCTTCACCTTATCCAGTTCTGATCATGGTACTGTTACAGGGGCCAGTGTCATTCAAGGATGTAGCTGTGGACTTCACCCAGGAAGAGTGGCAGCAGCTGGACCCTGAGCAGAAAACCACCTACCGGGATGTGATGCTGGAGAACTACAACCACCTTGTCTCAGTGGGTAAGGAGAGCCCGCTTTCTCTATTGCTAAGATACACAGGATTTCCCTCGAATGTGCCGACTTTCACTTTGAATTTGATGGGACTGATGTGAGTGGCCTGTTCTGGGGACCAGGCAGGGCATTTTGGTCTCTACCTCCTCAGTGAAAGGTTCTAAGTGTGGTGCTGGTCATGAGGCAGCACCATCCTCAGATGACAGAGACCCAGCAGCCCTGCAGTCAGGCTCAAGTTCTCTTTCATTTCTGTTAACAGGCTGTCACATTATCAAACCGGAAGTTATCATCAAGTTGGAGCAAGGAGAAGAGCCATGGATAGTAGGAGGAGAATTCCTACCACAGAGTTACCCAGGTGTGTTAGTGCAGGCAGTGCGGAGATTGGTGCTTTGGAAGGGTTTTCCCGGGGATTCTTCATGGCCCCAAAGCTGCAGAAGTGACTACACACAGTCATCTGTGTGCTCTGGCAGCCTGGGTCCCGCTCCCAGCACCTTCTTCCTTATGAGAATCTGGGTTTGCAGAGCACTGCCATGTGTGCCCCTTCCCAGAGCCCTCACCAGTCACGTCCCCCTTCCCCCATGCCTCACGTCTCACTTGCTCTCACAGCATTTTCAGCCACCCGATGTCGCGGGTTCTTTGTTTTCAGGTGTCCATAAATCTGTCATTGAAAAGTAACTAATGGGACTCTTCGGTTCTTGCCACCTTCCTTTTTATTTCCTCTTTTCTGTGAAATGCCTCACACTGGTTTCTGTCCCCGGTTTCACAGCTCACTATTCCGAGGGCAAATTCTCAACCCCATCCTGAGCCTGAGACAGGAAGTTGTGTGGCACTATGCCTGGGTGCTGCTCATCCTCCCTGAGAACCAGGCCTTATGTTTGGTGACAGCAGTGTCTGGGTCTCCTGCCTGCCCCTCTTGTCTCTTACTGTTCTGTCCCAGCGCTCAACTAGCATCCTGTCCTCTGTGACACTCAGTGTGGTACATAGGAGTTATGATTCCTTTTCCTGAAAGGTCTACTTCCCCCTTCAGTGGGTTCTGGTTTCTGAGTTCTTCAAAGTGCTCCTCCTACCTCTGTCCTTAGGGTTGTTATTTGACTGTCTGATGCTTTACCATCCCTGTCCCCCGTCCAATATCTCCTGTGGTAGTTGCTCAGGGCACTGGCAGGATGTGTTCTTTGGAGTTTCCAGGGGACCTTGTCACTGGCTGCCCAGGAGGAGCCTTCAGTGACTCCTTGCCACTTCTGGAGGGATTGTTGATTCCTCCTCTTCCCTGTGCTACCTGTGTTTTCACAGAACTCTTGCTAAACTCCATGGGGCCCTCACTCCTAAATGCCTTCTGTTGATGTGCTCATTGTCCCTGGAGCTTTACCTCAGAGGGGTGTGCTCTGTTGGCAGATAACAACACATCCTTCCAGACGGAACTCAGCATTTCCACCCCCTCCTCCACATTTTCCCTCCTAGCTCTTATCATTATTCCAGTCTGCTCCTTCTCCTAAGGTGACCACCTCATGGCCAGACCTTGAAAAAAGTTAAGTCTGATCAAGTAATCTGTTATTTGGTAGTACATATTTTTTGCTTGAGCTTCTTTCTTCCCTAGATTATAATCCCATAAAGAGAAGGGCATGTTCCCCCTTGCCCCTTAGTATGTAATGTGTAGTCTGCATTTGAGTATCAGGAGCCAGGCGGGTGAAAGAACTTTCTAGTCCATCTATTGGAAAATAATTTATAAGCAATTCTAAATATGCATGCCTAAGTCACATCCCCATTTATTCTGCAGGTGACTGAAAGATACGCATGGGATTCAGGTTAAGAGCAACTGCTCTGATTTCTACTTAAGAGTTTAAAGGAAATATGGAATAGGATCATACTTTCTAAGAGACCGGATTTGCTTAAGAGAGTTGCATGGTGTAATTTAAAACTCAGCATTTCATGTGGAATGTTGATGATCTGATGCACAGCTGAACCGCTGTTAAAGTCATTGCATGGAGAGTAATTATTTTCAGTTTTAAGGGGAGATGGCACTAATGAGGTGAGAAAGGATTTGAGACATTTATGTTTTTGTTTTTGTTTTTGTTTTTTTAATATGGAGACTCCCTGAATGGTTTTGAGTATATCAGGGTGGTGGTCCAGTGAACTGAATAAAACAATAAGAGCAGAGACTTATGTTTGAAGGTTAGCTGGGCGTTGTTGGCACCTCAGCAATCTCAGAAGAAGCTAATGGTGCCTGAGATAGTACTCCATCTCTCCCAAGTGATTATGAAGTGGTGTGGTGCCCAGTGTTGATCCCTCCTCCACACACACACCCAAGCCCCCTTGGGTATATCAGATGACACTCTTTGCCAAACAAATAGCTTGGTTTTTCTGGAGCAGAAGTTATTCTTTGTAGACTAGTATAAACCCAGTTTGGAATTCATACTGTAGATCTAGGTGGAAAGTATTCTTTGTCAGATGTTATCTTCCATTTATCCTTGGGAGGACACAGTACAGTTTCATTTGATGTGGATGAAAGCAAGTATAACAGTCAAGTTTGTCTAAAATCTTGTAAGATAAGTAAAAATAGCAATTTGGGGAATCTGATTTTTAAGGTTTGTAAGTGAAAATGAAACTAAATGAAAATCAGGAGTGGTGAAGTCTGTTCACAGTCAGAATTAAGTGACACCAGTGTATCAGAGGCAAGACTAGTTTAAGGAAATTGCCAGGAGATTGAAAATGGGAAAAACAGTTGCTGCATTACTGAGCATGTGTTTTGTGCCACATGCTGATCTGAGCACATTATGAATTGGCGTAATCCAACAGCAACCATATAACTTAGGTACCATTGTCTCCATGTCACCTGTGGGTGATCCTGAGCCACAGGTGACATAAGGACTCTCCCCAGGTCACCCAGCCAGAATACATGTCCAGATAGAAACAGGTAAAGTTCATAGTCTGAATGAGGTCAGTTTAAATCATAACATCAATAGAGTATTTACAAAACCTTAAACTTCTGAAGAGCTGTTATGCTCTGGTCTATTTTATTCTTCCTGTTGGAGATACAGAGTTCCCGGGGCTCTCTTCCCAAGTGACATAGAACCACAATTAGCTAGAGTCCTGGCCACACGGCTGCTACTCTAAACATGGGTTTGGGTAGAAGCTGATTTGGCCCTACTGTGTGGAATCTGGGCAAAATAGTTTGGAATGACCTAGGCCAGTGAGAATGTTGCCACAAAATCTCAGTAAAAGGTGATGGTGCCTGAGACTATAGTTGTTTCTTCCAACTTGCTGCAGAGCGGTATAGTGCCCAGTGCTGGTCCCCTCCTCCACACCTGATGCCTCTGAGGCGCCTGTGCACCACTCCTCCTTGGCAGTGCTCCTTGTCACCCTTCATTCACCCCGTTTGCTGCCTGTCAGCTATGCATCTACTGTCCTTCCTTTCCCTGTAACTGCTGTGTTTATATTTTACTGTTTGTATCCAGTTTTGAACAAAATCTTACAAAGTAGCAAAGATCAAATGTGCTTGTGTTTTTCCCTTTCCTTACCTCAGAAGTATGTGTGTATATGCACATGCGTGCGTGTTTATTATATGTGTGTGTTTATTATAAACCATAACAATAGGGGAAAGAGGTACACTTGCAGTGAGTCCATGGAGCTCACATTTACACCAAAATGAAATGCTTGCCTGTAAGTCACCTTCCATATCTTATGTAGGAAGATATATAAAATTATGTTAATTTTGCCTCTTTTTAGAAGTCTGGAAAGCCGATGATCTGGTAGAAAGAGTCCAGGAAAATGAAGGGAAATATTCAAAGCAAGCTGTATCCTTCAACAGCAAAACCCTGATTGAAGAGAGAGGTAATGTTCTTGGTAAGACTTTTAATGTGGAAACGAACCCCATTCCTTCAAGAAAAATGTCCTATAAATGTGACTCGTGTGAAAAGAGTTTGAAATCTGTTTCTGAATATATTAGTAGTGATGGCAGCTATGCAAGCATAAAGCCTGATGAATGTAGTGCATGTGGGAAACCACTTCCCCATGTTAAACTTGAGAAAACTCATCCAGGAGATGAATCTTATGAATTTAATCAAAATGGGGAAGCTTATAGTCTAAATGAAGAAAGTATTTATCAGAACATTCATATTTTGGAGAAACCCTTTGAATATATTGAATGCCAGAAAGCCTTTCAAAAGGATACAGTTTTTGTTAATCACATGGAGGAGAAGCCCTATAAATGGAATGAATCTGAAATAGCCTTTCTGCAAATGTCCAACCTCAGCGCACACCAGAGGTCTCATATGGAATTGAAGCCCTTTGAATGCAGTGCATGTGGGAAATCCTTCTGTAAAAAGTCAAAGTTTATCATACATCAGAGGACTCACACAGGAGAGAAACCTTATGAATGTAATCAGTGTGGGAAATCCTTCTGCCAGAAGGGGACCCTCACTGTCCATCAGCGCACACACACAGGGGAGAAACCCTATGAATGTAACGAATGTGGGAAAACCTTCTACCAGAAGTTACACCTCATTCAACATCAGAGAACTCACTCAGGAGAGAAGCCCTATGAATGTAGTTACTGTGGAAAATCCTTTTGTCAGAAGACGCACCTCACACAACACCAGAGAACACATTCAGGAGAGAGACCCTATGTTTGTCATGACTGTGGAAAAACCTTCTCCCAGAAGTCCGCACTTAATGACCATCAGAAAATTCACACAGGTGTGAAGCTCTACAAGTGTAACGAATGTGGGAAGTGCTTCTGCCGCAAGTCTACTCTCACCACACATCAGAGGACACACACCGGAGAGAAGCCCTACGAATGTAATGAGTGTGGGAAATTCTTCTCGCGGTTATCCTATCTCACTGTACACTACAGGACTCATTCAGGAGAGAAGCCCTACGAATGTAATGAGTGTGGGAAAACCTTCTACCTGAATTCAGCCCTCATGAGACACCAGCGAGTGCACACCGGAGAGAAACCATACGAATGTACCGAGTGTGGAAAGCTCTTCTCTCAGCTGTCGTACCTCACTATACACCACAGAACTCATTCAGGAGTGAAACCCTACGAATGTAATGAGTGTGGGAAGACCTTTTACCAGAACTCAGCCCTTTGCAGACATCGGAGAATACATAAAGGAGAAAAGCCCTACGAATGTTATATATGTGGGAAGTTCTTCTCTCAGATGTCGTACCTCACCATACACCATCGAATTCATTCAGGAGAGAAACCCTATGAATGTAATGAGTGTGGGAAAACCTTCTGCCAGAATTCAGCCCTTAACAGACATCAGAGGACACACACAGGAGAGAAAGCTTATGAGTGTTACGAATGTGGGAAGTTCTTCTCTCAGATGTCCTATCTCACCATCCACCATCGGATCCATTCGGGAGAGAAGCCCTTTGAATGTAATGAATGTGGAAAAGCCTTCTCTCGGATGTCATACCTCACTGTACACTATAGGACTCATTCAGGAGAGAAGCCCTACGAATGTAACGAGTGTGGGAAAAAATTCTATCACAAATCAGCCTTCAATAGCCATCAGCGGATTCACAGGAGAGGGAATGTGAATGTACTGGATGTGGGGAGGCTTCTCTGAAGTCAGAGAACCTTTCCATGTGGTGAGTGGGCAACTCCTGCTGACCCACATCAGAGCTTACACGGGTGATCTGCACAAGCCTTTGTGTTAGACTTGAAGCCTGAAAGTTCACAGGGTAGAAACCCCAACTGTACCAAGACCACAGGACTTGTTGGATAACAAACTATACAGGAGTAAAAATTTATATGTATTTAGAATGTGTATGCACTTCACCGTGGACTCAAACTGTTTTACATATCAGGGAATTCATGCCAAGGGAAAAATCTCTCCATTTTAAGGAAGGTGGAAAATGTACTCCTTTGGAAATTACAAAATGTTATGCTTCTGATGTAGTACTAAGCTTCTTGAAAACAAAAATACAGAAGATAAAGATACTTATGTAAATAGAAGCTGTAAAACCACCTGATAGTAATCAAGACCACAGCATAGCAACCTTACACTCACATGGGAGTGCTTCCTGGGAATGTAGGACTTAACATTTTTGAGGGGTCTTCAGTTTCTTTGCTTGCTTTTTAGGATGCTACATGAAATGTATGTTCAGTTTGAATCATGTTTGAAAAGTCATTGTATCCTTATTAGAATAATTTGTAATACATGGTAAGGTAACCCATTTTAAATAGCTCTACCATGTTAGGATCCTGATATTCACTGCCCCTGAACTAACATCTGATAGTATAAAGTATGCTGCTTCTTGTACTCTCGCCTGGAGTTCATAAATGTCTTTGATTGTTGTTAATGAACTAAGTCTTCTGTGAAGAAGCCAATGTCTTTAGAACATGTTCAGCTGTATCTGAGTCAGCAAGAGTTAGAAATCTATGCATATGGTAGAAAAGCGCATAGATAATTTTAAGATGTTACTGCCAGACATTTCCAGTAGTCTAAGAAGCACCTATAGTATTTACTGTACTCTATCAGTTATATTTACTTAAAATATTTAAGTACTTAAAATATTTCCATTTGTATCAGGTTTTTTTTTCTCCATCTGTTGTTTTATTTGGATGCTTACATTAAGTGTGCAGAGCACACATACTATGTAACTTAGGAATTATCTGTATTTTTTTTTATAACGATAGTGTTTTTAAAAATTGTGCTCTATTCCTATGTAAATGAATGAAGAACTCTTCATATGGGTTTTTGGCAGACACTGTTGAGTGATCCTGGTTACTCACTCTTTATTGTTTGCTGGCGGAGTTTGGGTGTCCATTTCTCCTCATGGAATGGGGGGAAATCCTGACAGGTTTCAGTTAATAATGATAATCCTTTTTCATTGCCAGCAATTGGTTTAGAATGGTCACAGGACCCAGTTCTATGCAGATAAAGGAGATAGCTGACAGGTTATTTCTGAAAGGTTCAAATAATGAATCCTGCAGAGTTAAGCAGAGTCTTCTGTTGAACATTGCCTTCATTGCATGTGATGCCTGGCTGTGTCTTTCAACAATGAATTATAATTTAAACATGGCAGAGCAGAAAGACTGGGAGGACTGGGACCTGAATGATGTTGAGCCGCTGAACCAGCTGTGGCTCCTCTGTGGCTCCTCTGCTTCTGGACTGTCGCTTCTGTAGGAGATGAAATTTACCTTGGAGCAGGTTGATTTAGGTTGCTCTGTTAGCAGATAGCTGAAGATACAAAGTTATACCTTTGTAGGAATTATGCAATTGAGAAGTGGACTTTAGGTAAATCATTTATTTAGAAGTACTGATAGAGAGGTTGATCTAATTTTCTGTAAATTTTGATGTAAATAGTCGGGGCACTACCAGTCAACTTGAAACAATTAAATGTGTATGTTTCCTTGAATGGTTACATCATTGACCTAAGAATATTTAGAACCTGATAACAATGCCAGATATACCTTCCTTTTTACAATGCATGACATAAATTTTGTTTAGGTTAATTTCTTTTATTCATGGATCATTTTTCCACTGTTAATTCATAATATATGGTGTGGAGGTAAGGACGTTTGCTTTCCAGTGATTAGCCCCATAGCCTATATTTGAATAATTGACACCTGCCCACTGAGATGAAATGCCGTATTTTTCATGTATTCTGATCATTTGTGGCACCAGTTTTTGTTGCTCAGCACTTTCCCTCCATATTCTTCTAGCTGATTGTGAGTATGCTATATAATAGGAATGAAAAGTCTGGTAGATTGTATAGATTTGTGTAGGAAAATATACTGATAGTGTATTTGTTGAAATGATACCTATAAAGAGTTCCCACAGTAGTTTGTCATTATAGCTTAAATACACAGTATTCATTTTAAGTAAAATATTTTAAAAGTTTAAATGATTCACCACATTCTTTTTCTCTTACGGAGTGCCTGCACAGGAAAGGGCCTGGTGCATGGAATGGTCTTGAACTGCCTATCTGATGACGTAGTCATGTGATTAGTTTGTAGTTTCAAAGATATCAGCAATTTCATTCTGTATCTCTGAAAGTGGAATCAGTGGCATGTTCTTCTATAGTGACATTTTTTTTCTTCTTCCCTAGAGGCACTTAAAATAATGGTTTGTCTTAAATTTGATGGAATGTAGTTTTTGAAAAGTTTTTAACTGTTCCTGGCAAGAGTGTAAGATGCACAGGCCTGAGTTCATGAAAGAGCACTAGCAGGATGTCAGGTCTCCTATCCTGCGCAAGGACTGAATGTGGAATTGGGGCAGAGCGGGAGCTTTTGTGCGTTATATATAGTCACCTTATAATTTGAAGTGTGAATGGATGATGAACTCTGAAAGGGGTTTTCAAGGGCTCAGCAGAAGGAATAGCCCTTCTGGCAGGTGGCCATGTGAGATTCCCCCAATTTTTTGTATCATTGAGTCAGTGAAACAGTGGTTCATTCATACTTATCAAATAGGTCTAGTTGAAGCTATGGCGATAACACCAAGGCCTTATCCTCTCAGAGATCCCAGAGTCACCCTCTTTTTTTTTTTTTTTTTTTTTTTTTTTTTTTCCAGAGTCACCCTCTTTATTCCATAGCTGTGTGCCTGGGTGGCTGTCCAGTTAAGCTCCCCAAGGGAGGCTGTATAATCCATATGACTACAGCCCAGATACTGCCCACTTTATAGAATGCCTGTAAATAAGCAAATTCCTTATCCTTTTCATCACAGAGGTGACTACATCACAGATAAATTGCTTTTCCCTTCCCTGAATTTAAAGTCTGTGATGTCTGCCAGACTGAACTGACATGGGCTATTGACTTGTTCCCAGAGCCCAACTTGGGCTGCCATGGAAGTAAGAGTGGTTTGCACATCCAGGAGACTACAGTGGAGGGGCTCCTGCATGAGGTGTGAGCAGCCAGACAGTGGTGAAGCAGGTGCTGGGGAACCTTGGGATTGAGATCTACACTCTGCTGCTCTTAATGTAGCATCCCAAGCACCTTATTGCCCAGCACGGTGCCTTCATGAGACAGAAAGGATGCATCAGCTAGATGAGGAGTGGACACAACAGACACAGGCACAGTGCTGGCCTGGAGCATCCTCTTCTCACTCCACAGCCAGGTCATTACAGTAAGTGGGCACATTCTGTTTTGGATGGAGGAGGACCATTAGGTGATGATACCATGCCCTGAGAGCAGAGGATCCATCAGGAAGGGGGTGCCTCGTGGCTGGGGGTGGGCTTTTTCCTGTAATACATAGGTCTACTGAAGCCACCCTGAAGAACAGGAACGAGGGATTAGACCATCACCCTGTTAGTCATATCATCCGAGATTTGCAGATTCCCAAGTGAAAATTAATGCTAGAAAAAGCAAACCTATAAGTTTACTAAGAGCTGCACCACACGTCTGCACAACTGGCAAGCTTAATGGAATGTAGAAATCCAGATTTCAAAAGAAGTGTATTGGTTATATGAAGTAAGAACAGTTACTCTAAAAGAGGTGGGGGACAGGGCATGGACACAGCCAAAAACCAGTTAGTGGATTGTGTGATAACAGCAAGTGGTTTGCCCAGGATGCCAGGAAGAAGAGATGCATGTGATAAACAGACTCAGAACACAGTAGACATAATACCCGTATCCTGGAGTTCTTAAGATAGGATGGGAAGAAAATTATGAATTAAAAATTTCTCAAGTTAAAAAAGAATGAAATTAAAAAGAGCTTTTGTGTTGCCAAGTGGAAAGATACAGAAAAATCTCGGGCCTGTAAAGCAAAATGGTTTACCTAAAGACTAATAACTAGAATACATGAGGATATCCAGCGAAGTAGCAAAAAAAAGGGCAGGGCTTAAAAAAAAAAAAAAAAAAGGGCAGGGCTTAGAATCCTCCATCATTAGAAATAGGCAAGTTAAACCAGTAAAGTACCCCTTACACTGCTCAGAGTGGCAGAAACAATAGTGACATGAACGGTAATTGGTAATATCTGTATACTGTAGAAGTGCGTAAACTGGCCTGGAAATACCTTTTAAAATTCACATGTGTGCCTTCCCACACAGTGGCCCTACTAATACACTTTTCTGTCCCAGAGGTACTCTGTACACACGTGGATGTATATACAGAATGATTTTGTCAACAAGGTTTTCGAGATAGCCTAGGTCACAGGAAGAGGTAAGTAAAACACGGATCAAGAAGTAGAGTGCTATCCAGCAGTTAGGAGTATATGCCATATCTGGAGGTAGCACATTTGATAAAAGATAGACAATTTTTAAAAATGGAGTGAGATTTCCTTACACAGGCTGCTGTGGAATGTGCTCAAGGTCATACAGACTAGTGTGAATGGAAAGAGAATAGAATCAGGGTTTGGAATGAAGAATCAGGTAAAGAATGGTTTCCATGCAGAAGCCAATATTGAAAATCAATGTTTTAAATTGAATGTTATGATGAACACTATTCTCCAAGACTCCAGAAACATTAAAACACACAAAAATTAAAGGACCAGAGAAATAAAAATCCTCAGTGTTTTATGCTGTTAAGTTTCAGCCAGAGTTTCGCAGCCTAGGTGCCTAAATGATGTCTGTGTCCTTTTTAGCAACTTCACCCCAAGGCAACTTCCAGTAAAATGGTCGTAGTTGCTCCATTTGTTGGTCATTCTGTACTTTAATTTAAAACATCCTTTTAAACATTCTTCCTGGGATGAGGGAGTGCCCACCCTGAAGTTATCTGCATCACATCATAGGACTCGTTTAGTGGGACAACCTGCACTGCTCAGGACTCCACAGTGTCCACCTTCCTTCCCTCTGTGAGAGATCCCCCTTACGTCTAGTTTCAGCCAGGCACACCACTGCAGATCTGATTTCCCAGCATCAGCTAGCTGAGGCCAGGGACTGAATTTAGGTCGAGGGGGTGTGAGTGGGGTAATTTGTCATCTTCTGAGTCCTAAAAGAGAACTGTCATTTCCCACTGCCTTGTACTCCCTTCCTTGGCTGTGACAGAACCATGGTGCTGAGCCACCTTCTACCCTGAGAACAAGGAGAACACCTGAGGGCAGGATTTGGCTGACATGCCAGGTGAGAACACTTCAGGCTTTTGGGAACAGCCCTGCCTCTGTAGTGAATGTACCTGTCCCAATAAACCTTTATGGGACACAAAGTTCAATTTCATTGAATTTCACATCACATAAAATATTATTTTGATCTATTATTGTGATTATTACATTACTTACAAATGTAAAACCCATTCTTGGTTTACAGGCTGTGCCAAAGAGGCAGCACTCCAAATGTGACCCATGAATTCTCTGTACCTTAGTGACTCCTCTCTAGGAAATGGGAAAGTACCAAGATTAAGAGGACTCTATTCTCTGGAGAACAACCTGGAATGGGGCTATCCTACCTCCCTGGACCACCTGTTAGTTTGGGATTGTATGTGAGATAGCAATTGTCTATCTTGGCAGCTAATCCAACACTAATACAGAATTAGCCAACAAAAATGAACTACCGTCACTTCTAAACTGTGACAGATGTGTTCCTCTCAAACCTAGTGGTACATACACGGCTAGAAGAAAGTCATGGGAAGAAAGCAGAGTTAAGGGCGGCCCACTCAAAACCTTTATAATACAATTCTAGCAGAATCAGCAGTAATCCTAATAAAATATGCCGTATTTTTATCTTGAGAAAAATGCGTGCTCAGATCTTTATTTCTAAATATTACTCTTCACCAAATGGAACCAAAGCTCTTTAACCAAGGCTGATCAGGAAACTAAAAGCATAGAACATTTACTTGTAAAAGGGAAGTACTCAAGAATTGATGGGTGTGGCAGACAAGGGAAATGGAGGGCTCTATCCTCCCACCCTGCAGGAACAACTAATGAGCTGGCAACCTCTGCCAAACTCTGGAATCTAGTCCAAAACTCAAAACCACTAGGGGAGACTTGATGAGAGGGGGGCAGCTGTGCAGCCAGAGCTGGGACTTTAAATGGCCCACCTGCCATCCCCCACACCTCCAATCAGCTGCCACATGGTAATAGCCTGCGGTCCCAAGTCCTGAGGCCAGGGGGTGAGTTACAGACCTCAAACAGTTTCAGGGTGGGTTTCACCTGCTGGACCACCATCTGTAGGAGGGCTGCATGGGCTTTCCCATGTTTCCTGGACTCAGTCACAGGTCTGGGCAGCTTCCCAGATGGTTTGTGCTGCAAGCATGGAAAGGCACAAATCCTGGCTGTAGCAAGCTGGGGCAAGGAATGACCATCCTTGGTCATTTTTTCCTCTCTTTTTCTTCCCCCTCCTATCTCTTTTTTTAAATACTTTTTTCAGCTCCAGCTGGCAAAACACACCTAACCCTTGGGTTGATGGAACAAAATTTAGTGGCTGCACAATACATAACTACTGAAACAAAAAAGTCAAAAAGCACATAAAAAGAACCGACAAAACAACAAAAACTCTGGGAGAGGGTGAGAATCTGGTTTCCAGAGTTGCCACATTATAACATTAAACAGTATAGGTTTCAGCAAATAATAAGAGATGTAAAGGAACTAGAAGGTCTGCTCCTGTCACAGGAAAGAGAACCCGACCTCTGTCGCCACGAATCCCTCGTCTCTGGTCACTGGGGATTGGTCCCAGCCAGCTAGGTCAGGAGTGTGCCACTCTTGGTGGGTGATGATTGGGTCTAAACGCAAAATCCCAGAGGCTTTGGAGAGGAGCCTGGTAAGTCCACTCTGGAGACTATCTCTAAGAACTAATGTGGGAAAAGCCAAGAAAGATTTAAAAAATAGAATGAAGAGACATGTGCTTTTCAATACATGGAAAAACATAGTAAAGCAACAGTAATTGAAAACATCTTGTTCAGCATGATTAGAAAATAAGGGGGGATCTGGGTGGCTCAGTGGTTGAGCATCTGCTTTTGGCTCAGGTTGAGATCCTGGGGTCTGGGGATCAAATCCCACATCAAGCTTCCTGCATGGAGCCTGCTTCTCCCTCGGCCTATGTCTCCGCCTCTTTGTGTCTCTCATGAATAAATAAATAAATAAAATATTTACTTAAAAAATCCTATAGGGGTCCCCAGGGGGGTATCTTTTAAAAAAGAAAAAGAAAATAAGTCAGTAAAACAGAAAACATACCTAGAATCAGTATTTCCAAGCTGCGAGTCAGGACTGCCTGCAAACAGGAGAAAACCCAAGATAACCAAGCTGCTGGCAGCCCTGCCATTCAAACCAGCAACCGTTGGGCTACGTGTCTACCAAAAGCCCTAGGAGGAGCTCCCCTGGACCCCCACTGGCCTCAGATTAAGTGTCCATCCCAGGAACAGCTAAACTGGGCCCAAAGGGTGGGTCCTGTGACTGGCCCACCAGGGAATGTGCCAGCTCTGTAGTATCAGCTTCCCTTTCTGGAAGAATGTGGAGACGAGCACTAAACAGACAAAAAGGAAAGCAAATGATAATTTAGTCTGTGATAAAGATAGTATTTCAAGTCGGGGACAAAAAGATTAATTCAGTGGAGTAAGGACAACTAACACTTCGTTAAAATAAAAATCAGTCACATCAAGAAAAAAGTGGGAAAAGATCAATGATTCCATTTTTAAAACTCAACTCCTATTGGGATGCCTGGGTGGGTCAGCAGTTGAGCATCTGCCTTTGGCTCAGGGCATGATCCTGGGGTCTGAGATCGAGTCCCACATCGGGCTTCTTGCAGGGAGTCTGCTTCTCCCTCTGCCTATGTCTCTGCTTTTCTCTCTGTGTCTCTCATGAATAACTAAATCTTCTTTTAAAAAAGTCATCTCACATAAAGAATAATACTTAACTGGGTTGTAAAAAGAAATTTCCTGTGCCCTGCTTCTTTCAAACCAGAAATAACATGATTTCATCATGGCATGGAAATTCACAGGGCAGAAAGCAGTCACTGAATCATTTTCTCAAATCATTCTTGCTCCCAAATTCCTGTATCTAACACTTCCAAATTACAGAATTAAAAAATAATGCATACCTCTGTATACATTAGGATGCCTCATAGCTCCAAGTAATCAAAAAACCTCAACTCCAACAGGCGTAAACTAAAAAAGCTAATAATGACCTCAGTCTTCCTGGTACACAGCAGCTTCTGAGCTGGAGAATCCACCAATTAGTGTCCCTGCTCGTGGTCCTGCCCTCCCTCAGCTCACTATCCTGTCAGCCCTGAGTCACAAGATGCAATCAATGGGGATCCAGATGGACAATGCCATTCTGTTCCTGATTCTTTATTGATGACAAAACCTTCCCCCCAAACCACCTGCATACTTCAGTTTCTGGTCCTTCTTCCAGTCCCAAACACCTCGTGGTTAGGGAAGATAAGCAGGCCACATCAAGGAGGAAGGGGATGGGAGCTGCCAACCCGCTATAAGCAACCTGTCTGCAGCAGGAAGCAAGGATCAGGGCAGTCTCTGACAATGTGCCTGTGCACATGGCCGCTGGATTCCTCACACGCGGCCTGCACCACGTGCCTCTGCACCCTCACCAATCCCAACGGGAGTTGGAAAGAGAAGGGTGTTTTCTGTACACAACTCTATTTTAAGCGCTTGCTAACAGCTAGATCCTGCTTCTGCACTTTATGAATGTGTGTTCATTAAACCAGGCAAGCCCAAGACACTTTTTTTTAAGGCATTTGGCTTTATTGAAGAGCAGATCAGTAACAACAGTCATCACTATTTATTCCCAAAAAACGCAGAGAATAGGTGAGGTGCTTTTGTTGAACAGTTGTCAGAGCTGTTAGGAAAGAGTGAATACCCATGTGCTGACAACCGTGCTCAACACTTGCTCAAATTTTGTTTTCCTATTTTTTTGCTTCATTTAATTGTGTACACGTTCTTTTCCCAAACCACTTCACAGCTGCAGATGTGACAGTTCACCTGTTCTGCGCAGTGTCCTAGAAACTCACATTCATAACCATTATCACACTGAAGACAATTACTCTAATTCCCTAATATTTTCCAATACCCATTCCACATTTAAATTCCTCCAAATAGGGATCCCTGGGTGGCGCAGTGGTTTAGTGCCTGCCTTTGGCCCAGGGCGCAATCCTGGAGACCCGGGATCGAGTCCCACGTTGGGCTCCCGGTGCAGGGAGCCTGCTTCTCCCTCTGCCTGTGTCTCTGCCTCTCTCTCTCTCTCTCTCTCTCTCTCTCTCTCTCTCTCTCTCTGTGACTATCATAAATAAAAAAATAAAATAAATTCCTCCAAATGCCTCCAAAGTACCTACATGGTGTCTTTCTGAGCTGGATGTTTTTTGGATCCAATCAAGGATCATGCACTGCATCTGATTATGTCTTGTTAATATCAGGATTGAAAGAGTCCCGCTGGCCTTTTCCCTCTTTTTAAAATGACACTAATTGGGCAGCCCTGGGTGGCTCAGCGGTTTAGCGCCCCCTTCAGCCCAGGGCATGATCCTGGAGATCCGGGATCGAGAACCATGTCAGACTCCCTGCTTGGAGGCTGCTTCTCCCTCTGCCTTTCTCTCTCTCTCTCTCTCTCATGAATAAATAAATAAAATCTTTAAAAAAAAATGACACTATCTTCTGAAGAGACCAGGCCAACTGTCTTGGTGGATGCCCCACATTCTGGATTTGATTGTTTTCTCCACTGAAGTTGTTCCCCTCTTCCTCTCTTGTATTTTCTGGCAAGAGCATGCTACAGTGCAACGCATAGACCTCACGCAAGAGGCACACGATGTCACCACGGTTGAGACTGCTGCATTTTATCACTGGTGAAAGTGGGGCAGTCATTCCATTGTGAAGGTGTACATTTTCCAGGGTCAGTGAGGGAGATATCTGTGGGAGAGTCTCTGGCATTGCACAAATACTGTTTCCTTTGCATCTAATGATCCTGGCATCCACTGACGATCTTTGCCTAGATGTCCTAGGGGTTAGCAATTTTTAAAATTCTAACATTCCTTATACATTTATTAGCTGACACTTCTATAACAGTCAGCCTTCCCGAAACTGCTCCTACTAAAAAGGCAGGGTGAAAATTCTTTCCTTCTAATTACAGAATAAGAAGCTTGTGTTAAGATTCGCCTCCAACAGCAGAAATAAGCCCAAGCCCCTTTCTCTTTTTCTGCATTGATGTGGACACATTTTTTAAAAATTCAAATGTTGAGCCAATTACAGTAGGTCTGTCTGACCATCAGAGTATCAAATTTGGCCAGGGAGAAACCCCCCAAGATAGCTTCTGGGACCTTTGACCCTTAATCTTTGAGTACGTCTTGCTTTTTTGACACAAGAGGTCCCAGCCTCACCCTGGATACTTCAGAACCCAGAGCTAGAGGCAGCTGTTTTTCCAAGGACTCCTGGTTCCTCGAGGGACATGTTGGTGCCAAATCTCATCTACAAGGGGTGCAACTGCTTCCAGACCCTCAGTGGACAGAGCTAAGACATATATACACTTTTAAAAATGACTGATACTTTCAGTTCATGTATCTTATTATGCAGAGTTTTATGTAAGTTCTTTCATTTTTATGGTCATATCTTCTCTTAAGATGGAAGTTTGGTTCCTGGTTAACTTTAACAGTTTATTTTGCTTTATCTTACAATATACACAAACTAGATCCAAAGTAACACCAGTATTACTAACAAAAAATTAATGAGTGGTGTTCATAATTTTTTGCAGATCTTTGTTCTTAAACATACCCTGTTAAGGACATATAGTCATAATTCTGTGTTCAAAAGTTTCTCTTAACAATTATTTTCTCTGTTTAGCTACCAATTTGATACAAAGTTGATGTGTTTTCAATTTCAGAATGCCTTTATTTTTCTATCTTGGAACAAATAAATAATTTACATTTGTTCAAAAGTCAAACTTTCATTAAAAGGTATGTCCAAAGAAATCTTGCTTCCATCCCTGACTCCACCATGTTCACTCCTGCCTCCATAGGAACTCATTTTTATTAGTTTGTAGTTTATCCTTCTAGTATTTCTCTTTACAAAAAATAAGCAATTGTGGGTATGTGTATATTACTTCCTCTCAACTCTTACATAGAAAGTAGCATGCCCTACGGTGGTGTGTATTTTGCCTTTCTTCTTAAAAGTATGTTGGGATATAGTATTTCAATTTGTCAAACATGTCACTCATAATGCATACGGTACTACACACATACAAACATACACTGGGGGCATTTAATGTGAAATCTGTCATGATAATTATTAAGCTATGGGAAGATACTTCCTATGGACACCCATTTCAATACCCGCTATGTAAGGCAAACGTACATGACATATGTATGCTATGTACAACATACCAAAGCCTTGATTACTCAGGTGTACCTGAGGCATCTGGTGCTGTCAAGTAGCCACTGCCACCATACTCTTCCAAGGGCCTCATATTCCCACAATAAGCATCATTAGCATCAGACACATCTTATGCCAATTTTCAAAATCTGGTACCACATCAGAATCATGACTTCTAGTGTTACATTATTTCTAGAGAAAACAATATATCCACAATTCCCAAACTGATAGATTTCCCCTCAATATTAATACTTTTCTTATAGAGTGATCTTTTTCCCTCAACACCGTTCATGCATGTAAAACCTTTATTTAGTTCCACTCCAGTATCAATTACCTGATGATCAGTAAGTTGTGACTCTGTAAATCCCTTTATACTTTTGTTGCATTCTTACTAATTTTAGACCTCTGGCTGATTCCTCTGAGACATATATTAGATTCATAGGTAGACACTAACATACAGGACATTCTCAGGGCTCTCTCTCCATGCAAGTTCTCCGATATTTAGTAATGTACCCAATATCCATTCCAGAGAGAGTCCACCAACTCCCACACCATGTGTGTCTTCTGATTCCAATTAAAGACTAAATCCCCACAGTAAGAGATCTCCACCTTATTACAGTCATAAGATTTCTTCCCATGGGTTCTCAAGTTCACAAAACTTGACTTCACGCATGAGGGTTTTCCACATTTCCCGCACCTTAGGGTATCTCTCTTGTGTGAATTACCTGATGTTTTGTGAGAGTCGACTTCTTGCAGAAGGACTTCCCACATTCGTTACATTCATAGGGCTTCTCCCCAGTATGTGTGCGCTGATGAACCATGAGGGTCGACTTCATACAGAAGGATTTCCCACATCGCTTACATTCATAGGGCTTCTCCCCTGTGTGAGTTCTCTGGTGATTAATGAGGTTTGACTTCACATAAAAAGTTTTCCCACATTCCTTACATTCAAAAGGGTTCTTCCCTGTGTGAGTTCTCTGATGTACAGTGAGGTGGGATTTCATACAGAAAGATTTCTCACATTCATTGCATTTATATGGTTTCTCTTCTGTGTGAGTTCTCTGATGTATGGTTAAGGCTGACTTATAACAGAATGATTTCCCACATTTGTTACATTCATGGGGCTTCTCCCCAGTGTGTGTTCTCTGGTGTTCAATGAGGTGGGACTTCTGGAAGAAGGTTTTTTTACATTCCTTACATTCATAGGGTTTCTCCCCTGTGTGTGTGCGCTGATGTTTAGTGAGGTGTGACTTCTGGAAGAAGGTTTTCCCACATTCTTTACATTCATAAGGTTTTTCCCCTGTGTGTATTCTCTGGTGTTGACTGAGGGCTGACTTCATATAGAAGGATTTCCCACATTCATTACATTTATAGGGTTTCTCCCCTGTGTGAGTTCTCTGGTGTACGGTTAAAGTTGACTTATGGCGGAAGGTCTTCTGACATTCATTACATTCATAGGGTTTCTCTTCTGAATGTGTCCTCTGATGATCAGTGAGATTAGACTTCATAGAAAAGGCTTTCCCACATTCACTACATACATGGGGTTTCTTTCCTGTGTGATTTCTCTGGTGAATATTAAGAAGTGACTTCACATAGAATGATTTTTCACACTCATTACATTTAAAGGGTTTCTCTCCAGTGTGAGTTCTCTGGTGTATGATCAGGGTGGATTTCATATGGAAGGCCTTCCCACATTCATTACATTCATGTGGTTTCTCCCCTGTGTGAGTTTTCTGATGTTTAGTGAGGGCTGATTTTTTATAGAAGGACTTCTCACATTCATTGCATCCATAGGGTTTCTCCCCCGTGTGAGTTCTCTGATGTACTATTAGGATCGAACTCATAGAGAAGGCTTTGCCACACTCATTACATTCATAAGGTTTCAAACCAGTGTGAATTTTCTGATGTTTAGTAAGGTTTGACTTCACACAGAAGGTTTTCCCACATTCATTACAGTCATAGGGTTTTTTCCCAGTGTGAGATACTTGATGGATAATTAGGGCTGACTTATAGCAGAAGGATTTCCCACAATCAGTGCATTTATAGGGTTTCTCTTCTGTATGCTTCCCCTGATGTACATGCAGGGCTGACTTATAGTAGAAAGACTTCCCGCACTCATTACATCCATAGGGTCTCTCCCCTGTGTGTGTTCTCTGATGGTCAGCAAACTGTGACTTCTGTAAGAAAGTTTTTCCACACTCATTACATTTGAAAGGTTTCTCCCCTGTATGTGTTTTCTGATGTTTAGTTAAGTTCGATTTTACACAGAAGGATTTCCCACATTCCTTACATTCATATGGTTTCTCCCCTGTGTGAGTCCTCTGATGATGATTGAAGTTTGATTTTGCATAGAAAGATTTCCCACACTCAGTACATTGATAGGGCTTCTCTCCTGTGTGAATTCTCTGATGGACTTTGAGGGCTGAGCTATGACGAAAAGACTTCTTGCATTCATTACACACATAAAGCTTCCCTTCTGACCATGCCCTCTGTTGATCAGAAAGAGCTGACTGCACAGGGGCTTCACTGCATTCACTGGGTTTCTCTCCTGCATGAGATCTTGAAGGGTCTGTGGGTTGTGATTTCTGAAGGGTTTTTACAGATTTATTACTTCCACAGGGTTTCTCTCTTGTGTGTGTCTTCTGATGCTGAGTCAGTTGGGACTCCTGGTAAAAAGATTTCCTGCAGTAACTACATTCAAAGGTTTTCTCTCCTCTGTGAGTTTCAGAAGGTGGAGTGAGATGGGACTTATTCTCATTTTCATTAGATTCCAAATTAACTGTCTGATGTTTTAAGAGGGTTGACTTCAGGCACTCAGTGACCTCACAATGATTCTTACTTGTGTGAACTTCCTGAAGAACTTCCAGGGATGACTCATCACTGGTATTTCCCCCCAGTTCCTTATAATCACAGGATTTGTCTTCTGTTTGAGTCCTTGGAGGTGTAACGATGGCTGCCTTATTACGGGAGGTTTCTCTACATTCATCGCGTTCAAAAAGTGGTCCCAAAGTCTGAATTTTCTGTTGCTCAGTACGGTCCTTATTACAGCTTGGGGATTTCTCATCTTGGTTATATTCATCAGGTTTCTTTCCAGTGTGAGTGTCTCCTTGGTTATTATCAGAAAGCAACCTCCCACATGTATTAATTTCATGAGAGTTCTTACTTGAATAATTTTTATCACTAATAATTGATTCTGAAACATTTTTCAAACTTTTTCCACGTGAGTCATCCTGATGGGGTATTTCTCTGAAAACATTATCTTTCTTCTTAGTCAGTGACTTTTTGTTGATGAGTAAAACTCGCCACAAATGTTCATTTTGGTCTTCCTCACTCCTGTCTGTAAGGTCATAAGTTATAAGGTCATAAGTAAGAAAAATGAAGTGTACTTTAAAAATGTTAATACATTTCCTATGATTACTAAGACCAAGATAACTAAAATGTCTATCACCTTACTTAGTTAACAAAGGTAAATTGTGTGTGGTTACAAAGATCAACATCTACTGTCAACAACTTTCCACTGTGCTTACTGTACTATTAGCTATAGACCCTTTGCTGTGCATCACATCCCCAGAACTTGAAGTCATGTTTAAGACAAAAAAAAAAAAAAAAAAATCAAGCTGATCTCAGACATCTGTAATAGAATTCAGTGCTAAAAGCACTGGAGAAAGAATTACAAATCCTTAAGGACTAGAAGTAAATCTCAGTAATTTTATATGTAGACAAAATGGCACTCAGATGAAGTAACACCAGTGAGTCTGAGTATCCAAAAATGCAGGGAAATATTGTTTTTATGAATTCTTAAAGAAACTACTAGCAAATGAACTTCAGTCAAGAAATGGTAAAATGTAATACAGAATGTAGTACTGTTTTTGAAGACTGATTTGTTTAACAAACCTACCAGACTGGCTATCAGAATAGACTGGCTATCAAAATAGAATTAAAATATAAAGGACTTCAGATTTTAGAACTATTAGATGTTAAATTTTAAACTTCCTCCAAATCACTCCTCCCCAATCTCCCATCTCAGTAAACACCACCTACCCTCATTATCATGTTGTTCCGATTAAACCCTTGCAAACTCCCTCTCTCACAGGCCACGTCTGACTCAGCCGCAAATCCTCCTCTCTGCATAATGCAGGCCAACCTCCTCACCTGCACCAGCTTGTAACTCTAAGTCCCCATCATTTCTTATCTGAACCACTGCAAACATGTCTGCTCCGCTGAGAGCTGAAACCATCCACACCCACACAGCCTACTCACTATCTATGTTAACTTGATTAGTATTCTGTTTTCATAACAAGAATTTACTACTCCAGGAAACCTGCCCAGGAAACTAAAAGTTGCAAGTAAGTTTACTGTTCAGTTCAGAATCTTCCCCAAAAATCTTTTAAATTACTTGTTCAACTTTCCAGTAAATAATAAACTTATTCTCCAGGACTCTTCAATCCTTGTTGTGTCCATACATCCTAAACTATTAGGTTATGGTCCTTACTCAATAGTTCTCAAGCTCCTGTGTTACAAATATACCTGAAACCATGCCCTCAAATCCTATAAATAACCTGACTTTGTTCACTTTCCTCCAAGGTAGTATGAGACTGTCAGTGTGAGCAATCAATTCAAATCTGCCATATCAGCAGGTGATTCTGGTGGTCCTCTGGGGGAGCCAGCTCTGTATCCTGTCTCTGCTTCTACCTTCATCAACTACCTTCATGCCCATCTCTGATTTTCTTTGGACGGTAGCCAGAGAAATTCTTTTAAAACATTCTTCTGTGGAAATCCATGAACAGTTGTCCGCCTCACCTAAAGCAAAATCAAAGTCCTTACCTTGCTCTGTAGGATATTAGAGGGCAAGATATAGGGGCTCTGGCTATGTCCCTGAAGTCATCTCCTATCAACGTTCCTCTCAAATGCATCCCTATAGCCATAATGGCCCACTGCTATTTCAGCAAACACCTGCCACAAGAGCATGGCCCAGCTATTCCTTCTGTCTGGAACCCCCAGAATCCTGCTTCCTGCTCTAATGCACACTCCATCAAAAATGCATTCTCTGACCACCTTTTAAAAGAGTACACCCCACTCTCTCTCCTTTTAGCCTGCTTTAATTCTCTTCAGGGGTCTTGTCACCATTTGATTAGTAAATTTTCTCATTTTCATCTATGTTATCCTACTAGCTTGTAAGCTCTAGGAGCTCAGGAACATTGTTATGTTCACTGGCATATCTCCAACACCAAGAATACAAGTGGCAAGTAGAAGGCAGAAAATGGCAGCACTGGTATTTGCAAGTAACAGTGTGGGGGCAATTTAGGTGATCGGGAGGCCTGTTAGCTTGCTGTTCAGCCACATCCGAAAGTCTGAGGGACCAAAACTGAACTACAGAGACACACACCAACCTCAAAACCAAGCCATCTGGGACCTGATTTCTGTGGGCTTCTTTCTTCCTCCACAAATACTAACTCACCTTGATCACCCTGGTCTGGGAATTCTCCCTCTGATGGCCACAGGTCTTCTCCTTGCTCCAGCCTGAAGATCACTTCTGGTTTGGTGAGGTGACACCCTGTGAGTGGGATATAGGGTAAAACTTGTGACAAGTGGCATGGATATCAGGGCCCCTGGGGGATGAGGAAGGTGCAGCTGCAGGAGCCACATGATAAAGGTGCTTGTTTGCACCTTTCATCAGGGAGGCAAGAACAATATTGTTTCTGTGCCAAATGGGAACATCTTTGACCCAAGAGATGTACACACAGTATCATTAAACACTCCAAGAGCCCACAAATTCTGGCAGCTACAAAAGAAGAAAAGAAACACATGGTAACACCCCTCACCCACGGAGAGCAGGTGGCTGTAGTTCTCCAGCATCACGTCCCGGTACAGTGTCCTCTGTGTGCCTGTCAGTTGTAGCCACTCATCCCGGGTAAACTCCACAGTCACGTCCCTGAATGTCACGGATCCCTGACCAGCACGTTTCTGTTCAAGCCAAAGAGATCAATATTGGGTGACATGAAACAGACATAAGGGACATAAGTCTTAACATGTTTGAGAGTTTACCATAAAATAGTACAGCCAATTCTATACCTTCCCTTGTTTATACCCTGTAGGATAAAGTGATATGATGGGAAAACCCAGTATTAACTTAATTCAAACAAAAAAACTAAAGTTCCTTCTGTGTTTCTGAAATTGTCCTAGCCTTCCAAGATTAAGCTAAACCAATCCTGTTTTTTGAGACAGAGAGAGAGCACATGTGCACGCATGTGCAAGTGGAAAGAGGAGCAGAGGGCAAAGGAGAGAACCAGACTCTCCACTGAGCACAGAGCCTGACAGGGGGCTTGATCTCAGGCCCCTGAGATCATGACCTGAGCCAAAATCAGAAGTCAGATGCTCAAGTGACTGAGCCACCCAGGTGCCCCAGGAGCTTAAGTCTTAATAAGGAGACAAATCATATTTTGGAACATTATCCTGTAATAAGGTATCATAAGAACTGTGCTAGAGTCATTTACAATTAGTATCAAATAATGGTAGAAGATACGGTTCTTTTGTGTTGTCAGGTTGGGCTTCAGAACATAGCAGGAGATTTTCACTGATGTGGCACCACTACATAAGCAGAGCCAAGGAGCCATGAGAAGCACTCAGAAGTGTGACAGGAGAATGGTATGTAGGACTGTAAGAAGATAAAGATCTGTACAGGTGTCCAAAGAGACATTACAGAACAAGTCTGGGTTTATTCCTATACTTTAATGACTCCAAAATAGTTCACCCCATCCTAGAGATAAGTTTTGGGTACCTCCAATTTATTTATTTATTTTTAAGATTTTATTTATTTATTCATGAGAGACACAGAGAAAAACAGAGAGGCACAGACACTGGCAGAGGGAGAAGCAGGCTCCATGCAGGGAGCCCGACGTGAGACTCAATCCCGGGGCCCCATGATCACACCCTGGGCTGAAGGCAGCACTAAACCACTGAGCCACCCAGGCTGCCCCAATTTACTTATTTCTTGATAGATAATATATACATTCTGCTAATTCACATAATAATGACAAGCTTAATTTATCTTTTTTTTCCCCCCTGGCTAAAAGTTAAGTATAGACAACCTACTGTTTCCTTTACAATGGAGCATCCTGGGCCCTCTGCAGGTGGCAGGGATGACACTGAAGATAATGAGGAGCCAGCGAGGACATGAAAGCAATCAGTGTTACAGCTCTCAAATCAACAACCTAATTTTATAACTTGAGGAATCAGAAAAAGAAGAAATTAAACCCAAACCCAGCCAAAGGAAAGAAATAATAAAAATAGAAATAAATAAAAATAAACAAAAAAGAAAAACAATGGATAAAATGAAAACAAAAGCCAATTTTTTGAAGAGATGAACAAAACAGACAAGCTTTTACTTAAATGGACTAAGGGAAACAAGAAGACTCAAATTACTAAAATCAGAAATGAAAATAAGGACATTTCTACCAGTTCTGTTGAAATAAAAAGGTTTATAAGAGAGTACTATGAACAACTGTATGCCAACAAACTGGATAACCAAGAGGAAATGGACAAAATCCTAGAAACATAAAACCCAGTCAAGACTAAGTCAGAAGGAAAATAGATTATCTGAATAGGTAACTGGTAAGGAGACTGGGTCAGCAACGGGGAATATCCCAACAAACACAAGTCCTAGACCTCACAGTTTCACTGTTTCATTTTACCAAAAATTTAAAGAGGAACTAATACCAACCCATCTCAAACGTTTCCAGAAAATTGAAGGGGACTGAACACTTCCTAACTCATTCTGTGAGGCCAGCATCACTCTGATACCAAAGCCAGGAAAAGACACCGCAAGAAACCTACAGACCATTATCCCTTATGAACACTGAAGCAAAAATCCTCAACAAATACCAGCAAAGCAAATTCAAAAGCATATAAAAAGGACTACATTCCATGACCAAGTGTGGTTTATTCCTGGAATGTGAGGATGGTTCAAAATATGAAAATCAAAAAAAATATGAAAATCAATCAACACAATATACCATACAGTAACAGAATGAAGGGGAAAAAACACAGTAATCTCAACTGATGCAGAAGAAGCATCTGAGAAAATCCAACACCCACCTTCATTATAAAAAGACTCAAGAGGGGATCCCTGGGTGGCGCAGCGGTTTAGCGCCTGCCTTTGACCCAGGGCGCGATCCTGGAGACCCAAGATCAAATCCCACGTCGGGCTCCCAGTGCATGGAGCCTGCTTCTCCCTCTGCCTATGTCTCTGCCTCTCTCTCTCTCTCTCTCTCTCTCTCTATCATAAATAAAAATTAAAAAAAAGAAAAAGACTCAAGAGGGCAGCCCGGGTGGCTCAGCGGTTTAGTGCCGCCGTCAGTCCAGGGTGTGATCCTGGAGACCTGGGATCGAGTTCCACGTCAAGCTTCCTGCATGGAGCCTGCTTCTCCCTCTGCCTGTGTCTCTGCCTCTCTGCCTCTCTGCCTCTCTCTCTCTCTGTCATAAATAAATAAATAAATAAATAAATAAATAAATAAATAAATAAATAAAAATATTAAAAAAAAAAAAGACTCAAGAAAGTAGGAACCCACCGAACATAATGAAAGTAGTACATGAAAAGTTCACAGCAAACACTTACTGGTGGAAGCACAGTTTTTCCTCTAACATTAGGAACAAGACAAGGATGCCCACCTGCACCACTTCTATTCAATCTAGTACTGGAAATTTTAGACAAAGCAATTATGTAAAAAAAAAAAAAAGGTGGGGGAAACAAAGAAAAGAAAAGAAAGGTAACATTCAAATTGGAAAGAAAGGGGGAACCCTGGGTGGCCCAGCAGTTTAGTGCCTGCCTTTGGCCCAGGGCGCGATCCTGGAGACCCGGGATCGAATCCCATGTCGGGCTCCTGGTGCATGGAGCCTGCTTCTCCCTCTGCCTATGTCTCTGCCTCTCTCTGTCTCTCTCTCTCTGTGACTATCATAAATAAATAAAAATTAAAAAAAAAACAAATTGGAAAGAAAGAAGTAAAATTGTATCTACTTGCAAATGGTATGATCTTATATGTAGAAAATCCTAAAGAGTACACACACACACACACACACACACACAAACTACTAGAGCTAATAAGTGAATTCAGCAAAGTAGTGGGAAGCATACAAATCACCACACAGGAAGCAGCTGCATTTCTGTACACTAACAACAATTTGAAAAGGAAATTATAAAAACAATCTCATTTACAAGAGCATCAAAGAGAATAAAATACTTAGGAATTAACAAAGGAGGTGAAAAATTGTACAATGAAAGCCACAGAACACTGCTTAGAGAAATCAGAGACATAGCTAAGTGGGAACACAACCCATATTCATGGATTGGAGAACCTAATATTGTGAAGATGTCAATACTATCCAAAGCCATCTACAGAATCGATGAAATCCTTATCAAAATCCCAGTGATTTTGTTTACAAAAATAGAAAAACTCATTGTAAAATTCACATGGAATCTCAAGAGACCCCAAATACCAAAACCAATCTTGAAAAAGAAATGGAGGACTCACACTCCTGATTACAAAACTCACTACAAAGCTACAGAAATGAAAACAGTGTGGCACAGGTACACAAATAGATAAACCAATGGATAGAGAGCCCAGAATTAAACCCTCACATATGTGGTCAGATAATTAAAAAAAAAAAAAGATTTTATTTATTTATTCATGAGAGGCACACACAGAGAGAGGCAGAGACACAAGCAGAGGGAGAAGCAGGCTCCATGCAGGGAGGCCGATGTGGGACTCCATCCTGGAACTCCAGGATCACGCCCTGGGCCGAAGGCAGGCACTAAACCTCTGAGCCACCCAGGTGTCCCAATTTTTTATAAGCGTGCCAAGACCATTCAATGGGTAAATGACAGCATTTTCAACAAATGGTGCTAGACATATTGGGTATCCACAGGCAAAGCTTCATTCGAAGCTGGACTCCTACATAACACCACATACAAAAATTAACTTAAAGTAGATAAAGACTTAAATGTACTATTTAAAACTGTAAAATTCTTAGAAAAAAACATAAGGCAAAATCTCTATGACACTAGATCTGGCTATAATTTCTTGGATATGGGGATCCCTGGGTGGCGCAGCGGTTTGGCGCCTGCCTTTGGCCCAGGGCGCGATTCTGGAGACCCGGGATCGAATCCCACATCGGGCTCCCGGTGCATGGAGCCTGCTTCTCCCTCTGCCTGTGTCTCTGCCTCTTTCTCTCTCTGTAACTATCATAAATAAATAAAAATTAAAAAAAAAAAAAAATAATTTCTTGGATATGATGCATAGGAAACAAAAGAAAAAAGACAAATTGTGGACTTTCTGAAAATTAAGACTTTTGTGCATCAAAAGACACTATTAACAGAGTAAAATGCAACCCACAGAATGGGACAAAATATTTGCAAATTATATATCTGATAAGGCATTAGCTCCCAGAATACATAGAAGACTCCTTTAAAAAAACACCACTACCACAAAAACGGCAAACATCCAATTCAAAAATAGGCAAAGGGACACTTGGGTGGCTCAGTGGTTGAGCGGGTGGCTCAGTGGTTGAGCATCTGCCTTTGACTCAGGGCGTGATCCTGGGGTCCTGGGATTCAGTCCCACATCAGGCTCCCTGATGATCCTCATCAGGAAGGGAGCCTCCTTCCCCCTCTGCCTATGTCTCTGTCTCTCTCTGTGTCTCTCTCATGAATGAATACATACAAACTTGTTTTGTTTTGTTTTTAAAAAGGGCCAAATATTTGATCAGACATTTTTCCAAAGATACACAAATGGCCAATAAGCACATGAAAATATGTTCGACATCACTGGTAATTAGGGAAATGCAAATTAAAACTACAATGAAATACCACCTCACACCCATTAGGATGGCTACTATAAAACACACACAAACATGCACTCACAAAAAACAAGCGCTGGAGAGAATGTGGAGAAATTGAATCCCTTGCACACTGTTGTTGGGGATGTGGAATGGTACAGCCCTCTATGGAAGGGCATGGTAGTTCTGCAAAAAGTGAAAAACAGAATTACCATGTGACCCAGTAATTCTACTTCTGGGTATATACCCAAAAGAAGTGAAAGCAGGGTCTTGAAGAAATATTTACACCTGTAATTATAGCAGCATTATTCACAATAGCTAAATGTGGAAGCCACCTAAGTGATCATCGACAGATGAATGAATAAACAAATGTGGTATATACATAAAAGAGTTTTATTCAGCCATAGAAAGGAGGGATGTTCTGATACATGCTACACTATAGATGAACCTTCAAGATATCATGTTAAGTGAAATAAGCCAGCCACAAAAGGAAAGATACTGTATGACATAACTTACATTAAAAAATGTCATAGAGACAGAATAGAATGGTGGTTGCTAGGGACAAGAGGAAGGGAGGAATAAAAAGTTATTGTTCAATGGGCACAGAGCTTTAGTTTTATAAGATTAAAAGAGTTATGGGAATGGATGCGGTGATGGTTACACATTATAAATGTATTAATACCACTAAACTGTACTCTTAAAAATAATTAAAATGGAAAAAAGTTTTTAAAAAAATAAAACAAATAAAATGGTAAATTTTATACACTACAATTTAAAAAACTGGGAAAAAACTGCATTAAAGGTAAGAAGGAACCCCTATCAAATGTACATGGAGAGATAGACCATGCTATACTAATCAAAAAAAAGCAGGAAGGACTATAATATCTTCAGATAGAGCAGACTTCAAAGTGAGAGATGCTATCAAGGATAAAGAGAAGCTTTCATAATGATTAAAAGGGTCAATTCTCCAGGAAAAGGTAATAACTTTTTAATGAGTTTAACGGGTTTAACTCTTTAACGTGCCTAACAAAGTGTCAAATAGATGAGGCAAAAACTCAAAGAACTACAAGGAAAAAGAGAGGAATTCACTGTTATAGTTGGTATACTTCACTGGTGAATGGGTTCACTTTGGTGAACTCCAAAGGCATGATCCACAGAAGAACTGATAAGTGGGACTTCATTAAAATTAAAACTTTCTGCTTTGTGAAAGATACTGTCAAGAGAATGCAAAGACAAGCCACAGACTGAGAGAAAATATTTGCAATAAACATATCTGATAAAGAACTTATCCAAAATATACAAAGAACCCTAAAACTTGACAGTAAGAGGGGCCTCTGGCTGGCTCAGTCAGAAGAACATGCAACTCCTGAGCTCATGGCATAGAGATTACTTATAAACAAACTCTAAAAAGCACCCTCAACACTGAGAAAACAAATAACTCAAGATCTTAAGGTACACTTCACCAAAGACACATAGATGGCAAATTAGCATATGACAAGGTACTCCACATCGTATGTCATTAGGGAAATGTAAATTAAAGCAAAATACCACTACACGTTTATTAGGATGAAGCCCTAAATGCAGAACACTGATAACACCAAATGCTGGTCAGGATGCAACAGGAACTCTCATTCAATACTGGTAGGAATGCAAAACGGTACAGCCAGTGTGGAAGCCAGTTTGATGGTTTCTTACAAAACTAAACGAAGTCTTACCATAGAATCCAGCAATCACACTCCTTGGTATTTACCCAATAAAGTTAAAAACTTGTGTCCTCACAAAAACCTGCCAAAACCTGCACATGGACGTTTATTTCAGCTTTATTTACAACTGCCAATACTTCAAAGCAACTAAGATGTCTTTCAGTAAGTGAGTGGATAAATACACTGGGGTCCATCCAGATTGTGGAACATTATTCAGTGCTAAAATGAAATGAGCAGGCAGCCCGGGTGACTCGGGTTTAGCGCCGCCTTCAGCCTGGGGCGTGATCCTGGAGTCCCGGGAACGAGTCCCACGTCAGGCTTCCTGCATGGAGCCTGCTTCTCTCTCTGCATCTCTCATGAATAAATAAATAAAATCTTTATTTTAAAAATAATAAATAAAAATAAATAAAATAAAATAAGCTATCAAGCTACGAAAAGACATGGAGGAATCATAAATGCATACAGTTAAGTAAAAGAAGCTCATCTAAAAAGGCTACATAAAAAAAAATAAAAATAAAAAGGCTACATACTATATGATTCCAACTATGTGACATGGAAAAGGCAAAACTATGAAGACAATACAAATATCAGTGGTTCCCAGGGGGAGGGAGAAGGGAGGGATTAAGGAGGTAAAGCACAAAGGATTTCTAAGCATAGTGAAAACACACTTGACCCCTAAACAATAGGGTTTAAACTGCATGAGTCCACTTATACTCAAGATTTTTAAATACAGTACTATAAATATATTTTCTCTTCCTTAGGATTTTAATGACATTTTCTTTTTCTCTAGCTTACGTTATCTGCAAGGCTTCTAGCCAATAGTAGGCTATTAGTAATTAAGTTTTGGGGGAGTCAAAGTTATATATAAATCTTAGAGCAAGGAATTGGTGCCCCTGTACTCTGTATGATACTGTAATGGTGGATACATGTTATACATTTGTCAAAAATTTACAGAGTGAACACCAAGTGTAAACCCTAACATAAACTATGGACTCTGGGTGATTATATGTCAGGATAGGTTTATCAATTATAACAAATGTACCATTCTGCTGGGAGGAGGTTGATAATAGGGAAGAGTGTGGTTGGAGGGGGGTGGCTGGGGTACATGAGAGATCTCTGTACCTTCTGCTCAATTTTGCTATAAACCTAACGTTGCTCTAACAAAAAACAAGTTCTTAAATAGCAACAACAACAACACTCCACCCTGCATGATCTGAGACAGCATTCAGAGAAGGGAAAGGAAACCCCAGTTCTCCCAGATGGCCCTGCTGGGTGTTCAGGCAGGATGGTTTACCCAGTAAGAGCAGAGTTTGGTTCCCAAAGAAGACAAAGCCTACCGATTGTCTAGTCGCCACAAATATGTGTCAAGCACCTACAAGGGGTGAGGCACAGGGTGAGGAAATTAAAGTATAAAGATGAACACGATGTGCATCTGGACTTTGAAGGGACAAGTCATTTCTGCACAATGGACAAATACAGTTACAGGGACAGCATGGAGTATTATGGAAACACAGAGGAGAAAGGCAATTAATCTAGAGGCAGACAAAGAGAGAGGAGAAGGTTTCCTGGCTCCCCCCAGTGGAGCTCTGAGACTCCGAAAAGGAAATGCAGTAAGGGTCAAAGTCAGCCAGCAGAGCAGGAAAGTGAAAAAAATGCACAGGCAGGTAGTAACCCCACGTGTTTAGGGAGCCATGTCAGAATTGGAATCACCAAAGAGTAACACGACAGGTTTACTTTTAAAATGCCACCTTCTTCACTGAACTATGAATTCCATTAGAAAAGCACCAGGTTTCTACATCATTTCGAGTGGAGTCTGTGGCACACAATTCAGTGTCTGGTACATTGAACAAATGCCCAGTAAGCCAATGTTGAATAAGATGTAAAGAGTATCCAAACCAAAAAAACATTTTTTAATAAAACAGGGGAATAGGAAGTGGTCACACTCTCGACAGCCTTAATTTTATATAGAACTTAGCCTTGGCCCTACAGGTGGTAGGAAGCTACTCAAGGGTCTCCATATTACAATGGCATAATCTGAATAGCATTTCATATTAAAGATTTATTTATTTTTAGAGAGAGAGAAAGAACATGCATCTGGGTGTGGCATAAGGGGCAGAGGAACAGAATCTTCAACCAGACTTCCCACCAAGCGATGCAGAGCTTGATGCAGAGCTTAATCCTACAACCCATGAGATCATGACCTGAGCTGAAATCAAGAGCCGGACCCTCAACTGAGTCACCTCAGGTGCCCCTGAATAACATTTCAGAATAATTATTCAGGAGGACAGACCTAACCTGGGGGAGAAAGAAGCAAGGAGCTGTTCTAACAGTCCAGGGGAGAGAAAATTAAGCTCTGATAAGGGAGGAGGAATTCTGTAGGAAGAACAGGTTTAAGAACTGCTGACATCTTAAAAGTAGTAAAGCTGAGTTACACACAGGATATGGCTAAGGAAGGGAAGGCTGGGATGAATCCCATTCTGGTGCTTCCTTAACTGTGTCCCACAGATGGACCATCATCCAACAGCAAGGGAGGAAGCAGTAAATAACTATTTTAATTTTGGAACTGCAGAAACAAAGGTGCCTCTAGTCACCCGCACATAGAAGGACAAGATGTAAGAGAAGAGCCCAGGCTATAATAATAACATTTGGTACTACCACCACGGAGTGTATAAAATAGAAAGGACTGGCAGGCTTACAGGAGAGAGTGAAGGATGGAAATTTGGGGATAAGCCACGAGAATGGGAAAAAGAGGAGGAAGATGCCATGAGGGAGACAAATCAGAGAAAAAAAGCCAGAAGAACAATGTCACAAAATACCAGAGAAAGAGGCCTTTGTAGAAGGTCAAAGTGGGTTAACTGCCACATGCAGCCAAATGTTCTGGTAAAGTAAGGTCTGGAAAACATCCATTGGCGTCCACTGTAAAGACATTACTGCCAAGCTTTATCAGGACACATTTAGGCAAGTAGTAGGGAAGTGAGGTTTCATCCAGGGAATTAAAATGTGAACAAATAAATAGATACTCAGCACTAAGGGCCAAAAGATGGAAACAATCCCAAGTGTCCATTAACACATGCATGGGGGCACCTGGGTGGCTCAGAGGTTGAGCCTCTGCCTTTGGCTTAGGTCCTGATCCCTGGGATCAAGTCCTACATCAGGCTCCCTATGGGGAGTCTGCATCTCCCTCTGCCTATGTCTCTGCCTCTCTCTGTCTCTCATGAATAAATAAATAAAATCTTTAAAAAAAACCCCACATGAATGGATGAACAAAAGGTCATGCATCTGTACAATGTATCTGAACAATATTCAGACACTGGAAGGAAAGAAGTTCTGATATATGCTACAACATGGATGAACCCTGAAAAATATTAAGTGTAAGATGCCAGACACAAAAGGACAAAGATTGTGTAATTCCACTTATACAAAATATCTAGAATATGGAAATTCATAGAGTCAGAAAGTAGATTTGGTTACCAGTGACTAGGGGGGCTAGGAGTTACTGATTAAGTATTACAGAGATTAAAAAAAAAAAAAGTATTACAGAGATTTGTCTGGGGCTATGAAAGTAGATGTGACAGATGTGCAACATAATGTAATTCATGCCACCAAACTGTATGCTTATGGTTAAATGGTTAAAATGGTGAGATCTGGGAACCCTGGGTGGCCCAGCAGTTTAGTGCCTGCCTTTGGCCCAGGGCGCGATCCTGGAGACCTGGGATCGAATCCCACATCGGGCTCCCGGTGCATGGAGCCTGCTTCTCCCTCTGCCTGTGTCTCTGCCTCTCTCTCTCTCTGTGTGACTATCATAAATAAATAAAAATTTAAAAAAAATTTTAAAGTAAAATAAAATAAAATGGTGAATTCTGTTATATATATTTTATCATAATAAAAGAAATGCGGGGGCACCTGGGTGGCTCAGTCAGTTAAGCGTCTGCCTTCAGCTCAGATCATGATCTCAGGGTCCTGGGATCCAGCCTCATGTTGTGCTCCCTGCTCAGTGAGGAGCCTGCTTCTCCCTCCCCCGCCAAGTAAATAAATAAAATCTTTTTTAAAAAGTAAAAGAAATGTGAATGGATAGTGCATAAGCATTTACCAAACACTCTAAGTTTGAACAACCTGCTTTCCAACTCTTTAAGGAGTTAAGAAAAAGCCATCCATTTCTTTCATGCCTCCAGACAGCCTTAGGGTTTTGTCACCAGATCAGAGCGGATGTTCAGAAAGCTCTCCAGAGCCCAGAAGCACTTTGGTCCTAATAAAACCTGAGTTCTGACCTCTACTTCCAGTAAAGAAGGACTACAGGCAGCAGGGGGTCACCATAAGGTTCTTACTACCTGAAGAGCTTCAAAGACATTTTTTTCCAGACTCTAGAGTCACTAAGTCTTTCTGTCCCAGGAGTAACTGGCTGGTTCCTCTTTGTGGTCACTAAAAATCCTGCGTAGGTCAGGAAACTCAAAGGACAAACCTTTGATGACTGTGAGGTCACATGACTTACAGCCACCACTGCAGGCTACACAGGTACCACTCACTCTTCATTTACTCAGAATTAGCTTTTTATCTATTTCTACTTTTCTACTTTAAGATATGAACACACTTACAAGAATCACAAAATCTCCTGGAAAATGAAACAGGGAATGAAGGAAAGAAACAACTCACCTGGGATTTGTTCATTTTCTGTTGTTGTTGAAAGAATGTCAAAACCTGGGGGATCCCTGGGTGGCGCAGCGGTTTAGCGCCTGTCTTTGGCCCAGGGCGCGATCCTGGAGACCCGGGATCGAATCCCACATCGGGCTCTTGGTGCATGGAGCCTGCTCCTCCCTCTGCCTGTGTCTCTGCCTCTCTCTCTCTCTCTCTCTGTGTGACTATCGTAAATAAATAAAAAATTAAAAAAAAAAAAGCCAAAAGAATGTCAAAACCTGGGAAGGCATACCTATAAGACAAGTAAAAAGCAACAGGATAATGAGAGCTGGCTGGCCCTGCAGCACCTTGATTCTTGTACAAACTTCTACACACCAGCTGGGTAATCTCCAATCCTGGAGAAGAGAAGGAAGGTAACATCTGTCCCTTTGTGACTTCTTAAACCTGCAATATTTCCTACTGCTTAGCTATGTCCCTCTCCCACTAACACAGAAACGTTTAAAACAAGACTTTTTTAAAGATTTTGTTTGAGAGAGAGAGCTTGAGGGGTGGGGGGTGGGGGGGGCGGCCGTGAGCAGAGAGGGACAAGCAGACTCTGCACTGAGTGCAGAGCCCAACAAGAGGCTTGATCCTATGACCCCAAGATCATGACCTGAGCAGAAATCAAGAGTCAACCGAGTCACCCAGGTGCCCCTAAAAACAGAACTATTAAGCAAATACCTGCAGGTCAAAATAAGAAATACAATGTCTTCATTAAAACTGATCTTGCAGGGTGCGCCTGGGTGGCTCAGTTGGCTGAGCCATCGACTCTGGGTCCAGCCAGGGTTGTAGGATTGAGCCCCACCACAGGCTCAGCCTGGAGCCTGCTTGGGGTTCTCCTGCTTCCTCTCCCTCTGCATCTCTCCTACTTGCACATGTTCTCTCTTTCTAAATAATTTAAAAAACAAAATAAAACAACTGATGTTGCAGGGGAAAACAAACCTTAAAGGCTATTTTGTGTATCTGATTTACTGACAATAATATTCACCCCTTGAGTCCAAGAATCCTCAAAGCTTTGGAAAAAGGGATAGGTACCTTAAACATAAGTCTTTAAAAAAAAAAACTGTTTCTCAAAAGATCCTTTTTTAAAGATCTTATTTATTTATTCATTAGAGACATAAAGAGACAGAGACACAGGCAGAGAGAGAAGCAGTCTCCATGTGGGGAGGTGGATGCAAGGACTTGATCCCGGGACTCTGGGCAGACCTCAAAGGATCTTTTAAGAGAAAACTTATTTTGGGCAGCCCCAGTGGTCCAGCGGTTTAGTGCCGCCTGCAGCCCAGGGCGTGATCCTGGAGACCCGGGATCCAGTCCCACGTCAGACTCTCTGCATGGAGCCTGCTTCTCCCTCTGCCTGTGTCTCTGCCTCTCTCTCTCTCTCTCTCTCTCTCTGTCTCTCTATGAATAAATAAATAAAAATCTTTAAAAAAGAGGAAACTTATTTTGATGTGATTGTGTGGACAGCACCAAGCCAGGGGTCAGGGACTTCGGCTTCTATTCAAATCTTAGGACTCTTACACGAGTCATTTCCCCTTTCAGGTTCTTTTCCCCTTTTCTGTCAAATGAGACAAAACCAGAAAACCTGGCAAACTCTCCGTGAACTATGACACCTGACCCTGTAAGATCAGGGAGGCACAAGAACACATCTCCAGATGCCTGACCTGGTGACTAGTCGCTGTCAGAGAGCTGCCCACCTTCTGGAAAGAATCAGTGGAGAATGAAAGGAGGAAAGAGTGCCTTCGGGATGGGGTGGAAATAAAAGCTTCCCAGCTGTAGAGCCAAGGAGGTGACATCTGTCACACAGCGGGTCCCCTGCCAGCACCTGGCCCCGGCTCCCTTCTCCCAACTGCAGAGTGACTCACAGCTTCTGGATGTGGTGAAGCCACCAGAGCCGTGGCGTGCCCCCTAGGCTCGCTCTTTCTGCCTCTCTTCTGCAACTCCGAAGAGGGTGGGTTCTCCCGGTGAGATTCCTGTTCCTGAAGCCAGGCTCTTCTTGCCTCAGTGGAGCTGCTTTGTTCCGGGAGAGCCGGGGGGACAAACCCCCTCCAGCTGGAGCCTTCATCGGGGGCCCCAGACCCGCCTCCCTGAGGACACACGGCTGCTCTCAAGGAACCCAAAGCAGGGGCCCGAGGACAAAGGCGGGCTGGCCGCCCAGAAGCGCCCTCAGCCCCCGGACAGCGCAGAGGCGGGTCCCCCGCGCCTGGGGAGGGGGGGGCGGTACACGGCGGAGCGGCCCCGCGGCTCCCGCGCGCCCAGTCGTGCACCAACCCAGGGAAACCCTAAGGAGCCCCAGGAGTCACACGCGCATTTCGGTCATGCGTGCGGGGCCTCGGTGCCGGGCTCTGACGGGTGTAGCGCATGCACGGCACGGCACCGGGTCCCGGTCCTACCTCGGCGACCCCCCCGCCGGGGGCGGCCGGCGCGCGGTCCTCCGGGCCGCAGTCGGGCCCCCTCGGCACCTACGAGGATGGAGACTCCCGCGGCGAGCGCAGCCTCCCTTCCTGCGCGTGCGCTCGGGCCCCCCCGAGGCGCCCTTATTCCGGGTGGATACTGCCCCCGCCGGGAGGGGGCGACCGCAGCGGGCTGGGGTCTGCTGCCCCCCTTCCCACGCCCCGCGCCGCAGCCCCAGGCCGCCAGCGCGGACCTCGGCCAGGTCCTCTGGGACACACTGCCCGCCCTCGCGCGACCGCACCCGCACCCGCACCCGCACCGCCCCTGGGCAGGCCCCAGCCCCCCAGCACGCCCCGCGGCGGAGAGAAGCGCGCCTGCGCACTGAGCCCGACGCCCGCCGGCCTGGCGCGCAGGGAGCCCGGCGGGAGGCCCCGCCCACACGAGGGGCGGGGCCTGCGCGCACCCGCCCCGCCCCCACACCGCCCCACGTCCACCCCTCGCCCCTCCCGAGCTTCACCGCGACTCCCACCGCACTCTGCCCCCAAATGAGCCCACTCTCACCCCGCCCGCCCCCTTGTCACCACTCTTACCCCACCCCACCTCCCACATCACCCTTCTCCTACTTTCCCCGCTCCTCCCCAACTTCGCCCTGACTCCAACCCCACTCCGTTCCCACATCACCTGGACTCCTACCCAACTAAGACCCCACTTAGTTACCCCAGTCCCACCGCGCCCCACCCCCATGTCATCCCACTCCCACCCCACCCCACCCCACATCACCCTACTCGCACCTCGCCCTGCCTGCATGTCACCTCGATCCCATCCCGCCCTGCCCCCACATCACCCCACTCCCACCCCTCCACGCTTCCACATCACCTCGAGTCTCCCAAGTCTCCCCAACCCCAGCTCTGCCACCTCTCCTGCCAGGTGGTGAGGGGCCTCCCCAAAGCTGCCAAACAAGGCAGACACACTCGGGAATATAGATGAAAATTTTTGACCAAAGTAGCCCTTGTTGGGCAGCCCGGGTGGCTCAGCGGTTCGGCGCCTGCCTTCAGCCCAAGGTGTGATCTTGGGAGTCCCGGGATCGAGTCCCGCGTCAGGCTCCCGGCACGTCAGGCTCCTGGCTTCTCCCTCTGCCTGTGTCTCTGCCTCTCTCTCTCTGTCTCATGAATAAATAAATAAAATCTTAAAAAAAAAAAAAAATAGCCCTTGCAATCAGTTGCCCAGCCAAGCAATTTTTAAAGATGTGAATGAAAATGAAATAAAGGCAAATAAACTTCTAAGACATAATACACAAAAACTGAAGTTTTAAGTCAAAATACACAGACACTAAAAACGAAAGTATCTCCCACTTTTTCCCAGAGATGACTATCCTGAACGGGTAGTAGTGCATCCTTCTGACAGTTTTACCATAAAGAAAAAATAAAAAGGGCTCATGAGGAGCCAGAGAACAGGTGGAGGGCACTGTAACGCTGATGAAGGGGACTTTGAGATTGGTGGGAGAATAAAATATGTAATACATGGTTAGTTCAAACAGTGACCACGCTCAAATACAATTAAGGTTAAGTCCCTAGCTCACACATCAGAGTATGTTTCACCTGGATTCAAGGTTTTAAAATTCAAAAGCAAATTCTTTTCTCTTTTAAGGTTTATTTATTTATGATAGACAGAGAGAGAGAGGCCAGGAGGAGGGAGAAGCAGGCTCCATGCAGGGAGCCCAACGTGGGACTTGATCCCGGGACTCCAGGATCGCGCTCTGCGCTAAAGGCAGGCGCTAAACCGCTGAGCCACCCAGGGATCCCCTCAAAGGCAAATTCTTTTTTTTTTTTTTTTTCAAAGGCAAATTCTTAAAGCATAAGTGAATTTCAGAATATACAATCCATGGATGGGAAAACACGGGACAGCACACTAAGAAATCATTAAGCTGAAAACTAACTAGTTTTATGTTAGAAAGTTACACATTTCAGTTTCAGATTAAAAATTGGAAGAAAGCTTAAAGACAAACCAGGAAAAGATTTTGTGATCTTAATTTATTAACAGCTCTTACAAATCATTGAAAAGATCAGCATTACTATTGTCACTCCTTTAAGATATGAAAAGGGAATTAGTAAGACAAGTTGTATGTGGAAGATAAATATATGAAAAAGTCCTTCATGACAAACAACAGACATGCAATGTTTAGGGCATTTTTGGCTGACTCACTCTTAGGAGAATAAGACTCTTGATCTTGGGGTGGTGAGTTCGACCCTCGTGTTGGATATAGAGATTACTTAAGATAAATAAATAATTTTTAAAAAGATATTTTTGGAAAATAAAATTTGAAAAGGGTAAAATAATACTAATATCCAGGGTAGGTACAAACTTAGAAAAATATTCATTTCTTTCATGTCTAGTATGAGGATAACTCATACAAACTTTCTGGAAGCTACTCTATTAACAAAACTACCTTTTGATCTAGTAATTCCATACTTTGTAGTGAATGTTAATGAAATAATCACCCAATGATGTATGTATATAAATCACGTTCAATTTACTTGTAATAGAAAAATAATGGAAGCAATATAAATTTATAGACTATTTAAATGTCTAGTCAATGAATGTGCAAAATATTTTGCACAAGGTGGTAGCCATTTTTAAAAAATATTTTATTTATTCATGAGAGACATAGAGAAAGAGGCAGAGACATTGACAGAGGGAGAGGCAGGCTCCTCACACGGAGCCAAATGTAGGACTCAATCCCAGGATCCTGGGATCACAATCTGGGCCAAAGGCAGACAGACACTCAACCACTGAGCCACCCAGGCACCCCAGTGGTGGTCATTTATAACAATAATGTAAGGTAAATAACTCACATGTTACAATGTTCATAATCGATTTTGGAATCAAAGTATACTACCAAATAAATACATGATAGGGTCCTTTTTTTATTTGCTTGTGTACTCTAAAGAATATCAACAAATATGTGCTTTTAAAAATGAACAAAGACAGGGATGCCTGGGTGGCTCAATCAATAAGCATCTGCCTTTGGCTCAGGTCATGATCCTGGAGTCCTGAGATGGAGTCCCACATCAGGCTCCCTGCTCAGCAGGGACCCTGCTTCTCCCTCCCCCTCTGCCCCTCGCTCATGCTCTCTCTTGCTATCTCTTTCTCTCTCTCAAATAAATAAATAAAGTCTTTTTAAAGACAAACCCACAAACATAACAGTACAGAACAGTATGGATACTCCAGACATGGTTCATTCACAGGAATCTAAAGAATGGAATTAACATCTGAATATCAACTAGAGGGACACTATCTTGAATTGCAAGCAAAGCATGTCAGCTTTACTATTCTATAGTATATTTTAAATTTATAATTTAATGAATTTGTATTATTTTAAATTTGGGGCTATTAGATTATTAATATTTTATTAGCATTACTTCAAATTTGTATGATTAAAAGACCTATAGGCATACAACAGCACTCTACTATGCTTCCTCTATAGCTACTATATTTGCATATAAAGTCATGGGAAAGATCAGGATAGCTGTACAATTGTCAATGGTGATTTCATTGGAGGAGTGGACTTTAGATCGATTTAGTCTAAATAAGATTTTAGACTCCTCTACAAACATCTTTCTTCTCCCACAGGGAAAAGATATGCACTCTTATTTGTGGACTTTTAAGGCTCAAGGCAGCACTGTACAAGAGTCCCACCCTAAAGAGGGGGTCAGCTCACATTTGCAAAGACAATTCCAAGCAGGGACAGCCTGTCCCTTGCTGTGGATAACTTTGGTCAAGACCCTTCAACTGCCCAGACTTCAGCACTTCCACCCAGAAAGAGCAAAGGGATGGATCGTGCAGTGAGTTTCCAGCTATGAGATGTCACATGCCTATGATCTGACAATTCCAGCATTGCATAGCAGAATGCCCTATTAAGTCCCCAAACTCGAGATGCCTGCGTGGCTCAGTAGTTTAGTGCCTGCCTTCGGCCCAGGGCATGATCCTGGAGACCCGGGATCCAGTCCCACGTCAGACTCCCTGCATGGAACCTGCTTCCTCCTCTGTCTATGTCTCTGCCTCTCTCCCTCTGTGTCTCTCATGAATAAATAAATAAAATCTTAAAAAAAAAATAAGCCTCCAAACTCCTAGAAATCTGGGATCTGCAACCTCCTCACACTGTAAGGTAAAAGAAAGACACCTGGGGAGGCTAGGTGGCTCAGTTGATTAAGCGGCCAACTCTTCATTTTGGTCATGATCTCAGGGTTGTGAGATTGAGCCCCTCACCAGGCTCTGTGCTCAGCAGGAAGTCGCCTTGAAATTCTCTCCCTCTCCCTCTTCCTCTGCCCCTCTCCCTGCTTGTGCATTCTCTCTCACCCTCAAATAAATAAATTAATTAATTAAAAAAAAAGAAAGACACTGCTTTGCTGTTTAGGCATAGAGCTGGCTATATGACATCATGTTGATGGAAATATGACTGTAGGTAAAAACATGTTTGTGTCTATTTGAACAAGTGTGTTCTTAGATTGTGTCTGAGAAGCAGCTATGCAAAGATGTGGAGCTGGGGCTCTGAATCTGAGTGCCTGGGCTCAAATCCCAACTCTCCAGCTTATCAGACCTTGATACCTTTGGGTGGCTCTCTGTGGCTCACTTTCCTCATCTGTAAAATGGGGATAAACCCCCTTACTGGAGGTAGAGCACGCACCCAGTAAGCCAGGGACCAGCGTATGCAGACAGAGTGCTGTTCAAGGTATTAGCGGCTTTTAGGTGTTTTTAAGGAATCCATCTGAATGTATATTGCATCTTGTGTGAGCGCGGTTACATGCTCTGTGGTGCAGGGGGCACTTCAGTTTCTTTGACATAAGGAAGTTTATAGATAAACCAAAGAGTAAGAAAGTAATAACTTTATTATGTTATGTGTGTCTCCCCAAGATTCACAGGCTGAAACCCCAATCCCAGCGATGGTATTTGGAGGTGGAGCCTTTGTGAGGTAATTAGGTGTGAAGGTGGAGCCCTCAGAGGAGGTCAGAGAGCTAGTTGTGACATTAGGAGAAGTCAGTATGCAACTCAAAAGAGGGCTCTCACCAGAATCCAACCATGCTGGCGCATGTTAGATGTCCAGCCTCCAGAACTGGGAGAAATAAATATTTGATGTTTAAGCCATCCAGTCTATGGTTACTTGTTACAACAGCCTGAACTAACACAGATTCCATGAGATGTTGCACTCTCTCCATCCTCTCTGCGGCAACCTGTCAGGCCATGTTTTCCAAGTGGTACAGCTTCAAAACCTCTTGATCAGGGATCCCTGGGTGGCGCAGCGGTTTGGCGCCTGCCTTTGGCCCAGGGCGCGATCCTGGAGACCCGGGATCGAATCCCACGTCAGGCTCCCGGTGTATGGAGCCTGCTTCTCCCTCTGCCTGTGTCTCTGCCTCTCTGTCTCTCTCTGTGTGATTATCATGAATAAATAAATAAAATCTTTAAAAAAAAAAAAAAAAACCTCTTGATCAGTCTTCCTGGTGTCTGAGTGACTGAATAGAGCAGCTGCTCCTCCTCACCCTACCCCCCCAAACACACATCACAGGTATTATCAACAACAGAAGTTAAAACCTGTCATGTGGAGCCATGCAGAATCTGGGGCCAGTCATTTGTCACCACATCAAAGTCTAAGACACTGTACCAAGCTCTTCACACATGTAACTTGCGACAACTGTACCATGCAGGGTTTTATGCTATGCAGTCCTATAAATGTGCAAAAACTGAGACTTTTGGAGGTTAAGTAACCTGCAGAGGTCATAAAACCAGGACATATTGGAGTTAAGATCTGAACCATGGCCATTTTCTCACACTCAACTCTGAAGCATAAGACCAAATTAGCACCATTAACAAAAGTATGTGTTCCATCCTGCTGCCAGCAAACTTTATGGGAGAGCCATCCCAGAGGCCATGAGAAAAAACAGCTATCCAGAATGGAGAGGCCAACTGAGTCATGTGAGGAAACAGCCCATCTGTCCTGATGTCTTCTTTCTTCCCTCCTCTTCCACCTAAAACACAAGAACAGAAACTGTTCAGGACAGTTGCGTTTGCATCCCTTGCCATCTCTCATCTTTAAGGATAAAGAGGGGTAAAAAAAAAAAAAAAAGAAAAGAAAAAGAAAGAGGGGTGCCTGGGTGGCTCAGTGGTTGAGCTTCTGCCTTTGGCTCAGGTCGTGATCCCGGGGATGGAGTCCTGAACTGGGCTCCCCGTGAGGAGCCTACTTCTCCCTCTGCCTATATCTCTGCCTCTCTCTCTGTGTGTCTCATGAATAAATAAAATCTTTAAAAAAGAGGAGGAGAGAGAAATGCGGTCATTCCATGAGGAAATCCACCCTGACCTCTCTCAGGGCCTACTCTCTCTCCCTCCTCCTTGGGAACCACCCCATCCTGACAAAGATCCTTGTCCACATTCATTGAATAAGCCGGATCTCAGACTAAAGGTTCTCTAACTGTGAGGGATGCGGACACTACTTGACAGGGAAGTCTTGAGGAACCTGGGAAGGGAAGAAATGCAAAACCAGAAGAAAAGCACGGCCCTCCCTCCCTAGCCCTAGTGAGGGCAAGGAGGAAGAAAACAAGAAGGCAGCTGGGAGAAGGCGGGAAGAACTTAGCTGACTCAGCCAATCCCAAGGGAGCAGCAGGAGGCATGGAAAGTCTGTTTTCCCCAATCCTGAGAAAGCAGGGAGAGTGGGAAGCCAGACTTAGCCAATCCTGAGGGAGCAGCCTGGGTGTATTTGGTGAACCCTTCAACCAATTAGAAAACGTCATCTATCCCGCCAAAGGTCCCTTTGCAAAAACCATTGTAGCCAGCAGATGTTTTATGGCAGGTTGCAGAAATTGGTTTAAGGAGCTTGTTGTAGGAAATGTAAGTTCTCAGTTATTAATGGGAAACAGTAATATCTTCTGCACTAGAAAGACGCTTGGTTCTTTCTCTCCCACACATCTGTTTTTCTGGGAAAATGTCCCAGAATTCTCCACAGGATTTAAATCCTCACAAAATAAGAATTTTAGAGAATTTAGGAAGTTATCATCCAAGCATCTAATCTGAAATTAGAATTTGTTTGGCTATCAATTGGATTTTTTTTTTACTATTTGCATTTTTTAAGGTAAAATTTTCCTTTTTTAGAAAGTGAAAAAAAAAGTTCTAGGAACACTAACAAATTTTACTTTTAATTTCAAGGCATTTGATTCCTGTACTGTTTTCCTACCCCCTAGAAGGTAACATTTCCTGCTTAATAGGAAATAAATAACTTTCTTAAAACTCTCTTCTGAGCATTTATGTTTGTAACAACTGCATGAAACAATGCATCCTGAGACCTTAACCCTAAAAGGGCCAGGAGCGGTTTCAATGGTTTCCACTCTTCTGATTCTGGAAGGTAGCCTTTGTATGGAGATAGCAGAGGTGCTGTTTTATTGGGGCAATAAGTGACATAGAATGAAATGAACATAGAAGTTTTGGCGCATGTATATACCCATAAGGCCATCACCACAATCAAGTTAATGAACATAATAATATACTCCCCAAAAATAATACTGGTCTCCCACTTCTCCCTGTCCCCCCCAACTCCTAGGCAATCAGATATGCTTTCTGTCACTATAGATAAATTTGCATTTTCTAGAATCTTAGACTTTTACATCAAGTGGGATTATATTCCTTTTTGAATGGCTTCTGTAAGCCAACATAACTATTTTGAGAATCATCAATGTTATTGAGTGTATTAACACTCCTTTTCATTGCTAAGTAGTCCACTGTATGAACAAACCATTATTTGTTTACCCATTCACCTGTTACTGGACAGTTGGGTAGGTTCCAGTTCATTTCTCTTAGGTAAATACCTAGGCATTGAAGAGCTGAGTCATATGGTAGGCATATATTTAACATTTTAAGAAAGTGCCAAACTGGCTGGCCATTTTCCATTCCTACCATCGACAAATCAGAGTTTAAGAAGCTTCCTGAAAAAAAAAAAAAAGAAGAAGAAGAAGAAGAAGCTTCCTGTGCTTGTCAACACTTGGTATGGTCAGTTTGTGTAGTTATTTATAGTCATTTTAAATAGGTGTGTAGTAGTATCCTATCATGGCTTTGTTTTTCCCTAAGATTAATGGTGCTGAGCTCCTTTTCACATGCCTAATTCCCATCCAAAGATTGTGTCCAAATCTTTTGCCCATTTTAAAAAAATGGTGTTCTTTTTTCCCTTATTATCAAACTTTTAGAGTTTTTAAAACTATATATTTCTAGATACAATCCCTTCATTGGGTATGTGATTTGTAAATATTTCCTTTCAACCTTTTCATTGTCTTTACAATATCTTTTGAAGTTCTTGACTTTAATGAAATCCAACATATAGTTTTTTTCTTTTATAATCTTGTATATAAAAAAAAATTCTTTGCCTAACCAAACATTTATAAAATTTCTCCTATGTTTTCTCAAAAGATTCATGGTTTTACATTTGGGTCTCTGATCTCCTTTGAGCTAATTCTGGTCTGTTGAGGGAGATGTGGATCAAGGTATCACTCTGGTCCAGTAGTCAAATAGGAATTCAGAAAAAAGTAGAGAAAATGATGGGAAAGTCAATATTACAGAGTGCTAAGAATTTTCCAGACTTAGGAAATATGTTCATATACCAATTCACAAAATAGGTTCTCAGCAGGATAAAGTTAAAAATTCCCACTTTCCCATTTAACTGCTATCTTTATAAAAGTTTATTTATAGGAGTTCCTTGAGTATTTTAGATGATAGTCCCTTGTGAATTTTAGATATTGCAAAGATATTCCTCCTCTGATATCTATTTATTTATCTCTGGAGTCCTTCATAGTGCAAAAGTTATAAATTTTGAAATAATCAGTTTCATCAATTATTTGCCTCATGGCTACGATATTGGAGTTTTGTTGAGTCCTTTCCTATCCTGAGGTCGTGCAAATTTAGCACCTACATTTTCTTTTGCTAATATTGTGCTTTTACCTGTGCATTTAGATCTTCAGTGTATTAGGCATCCATTTCTTTATATGATGTGAAGTAGGAATCTAGTATTATTACCCAGTTTCCCTAACATTGTCTACTAAAACAATTTGTGCTTTTTTTTTTTCAATTTGTGCTTTCATGTCATTGGTAGGGTAAGTGAATTCCTCTTTACTCTTTGTCCCCCACAGAAATTTACCAAGGCCCTCATACAGCTCAACTGAAATTTTTACTGAAATTGTGTTATTTATGGATTAATTGGGAGGACAATTGACATCTTTATAATATTCCCCTCCGAAAGCACAATACAACCATTTACTCAGATTGCTGGTAGAGAAACACTGTTGATATTTGTAGGTTGATCTTGTATGAACACTTCTATAAATTCTAATCTGTTAGCAATGGATTCTTATATTTTTCCAGGGAGATGGTTATGTTATTTGAGAATTATAACATTTTAATTTATTCCATTGTAATTGTTTTACTCCCTCTTTCCTTGATTGGAAACTTCAGCATTACGTTAAATGGTAGGAGGATGGTGGACACATATGTTTCTAATTTTAAAAAAAATCTAAAAAAAGAAGAAGAAGAAGAGGAAGAAGAAAAAGAAATCTATCTGTTTTTCCATTAAGTATAATGTTTGCATAGATTTCTGCTATAAAACCCTTACAAGGTTAAGACAGTTCCTTTCTGGTTCTTTTTTTTTAAGATTTTATTTATTTATTCATGAGAGGCATAGAGAGAGAGAGAGAGAGAGAGAGGCAGAAACACAGGCAGAGGGAGAAGCAGGCTCCATGCAGGAAGCCTGACATGGGGCTCGATCCCAGGTCTCCAGGATCAGGCCTGGGCTGAAGGTGGTGTTAAACCGCTGAGCCACCCAGATTGCCCTTCTTTCTGGTTCTAGTTGAATTTTATCTAATGCTCTTTCTGGATCAACTGAAATATATGAATTTGATGGATAATATACACAATTAAATAACTATATATAACTGCAACACATAATTAGCATATAAAACTCATAGTGTTATAAATGTGTATTAAGTATAGTGATATATACAATTTAAACACAGTTATGTATGCCCAGAATTTGATGACTAATATATATAGTTTTAAAATATTCACAAATATTGTTTTTAGACATAAATGTGCATATAACTGTAATGCACAGAAACAGTGGACAGCAAATTAATTATAATCACTTCCACAGGGGAAAGGAAGAGAATGAAATTATCCAGGGATACATATATGAGTTCTAGTGCACCTGTAACATTTATTTCTAACAAAATTAAAATTCTGAAGCAATATAGAAAAACATCGAGTCTGGGTACATAAGAAAAGTTCATGGTTGTTCATTATAGTACAATCTCAGTGTGGGTTATTTTAAAAATTTTAGTGAAGACAATGGCTTTGTTTTACCCATCAGGTTGCCAAAGATCAAGAGGTTTGATAACACATATTGCTGGCAAGCCTGTTGAGAAAACAGAGGCTCACGTTGTTGATCAGAGTGTACGATGTTATAATTATTTCAGCAAAACTCAAAATGAATGTACCCTTTGAAACAGCAATTCCATTCTAGGAATTTATTGTATTGATCGTATTAACAGGAGTGCAAAAAAGGAATATACACCTTCCACCATTGGTTGTAGTAGCAAAAGACAAGGAGCATCTAAAGTGTCCATTGGAGGGCAGCTGAGTGAATAAGTAACAACATTCATACAATGCGACTATGTAGCATTAAAGTAAAGAGGTAGATGCCATTGTGCTAATATGAAACTAACTTTAGGGCATAAGGTTAAGAGGATAAAAGCATTGTTTGGTATTCCAGCATTTGTTGAAAAGAAAGGTAGGAATATATATGCATTTGAATATGCATATTGTTTCTCTGGGACACAAGATTAATAAGAGCAGGTGCCTTTCAGGAAGGGAATGGCAAGCAGATACGACTAGGGAGTAGGTATGAGAAAAACTTCTATTTTCACTCTAAACTAAAGCCTACTAATATGTTTGAATTTGTATAATATGTGTGTATTAATTTCCCAAACATATATAAACTTTTGTATCAATGGCATTTTAATGTCCTTGTCATCCTTTTGTCTTGCAGGAGTTTCTAAAAAGGTAGTCTGTACTTGTTTCTTTGGGGCTGAGGAGGTGTGGGGCTTTGGAAGATTCAGGTGGGCAGAGAGGCTCCCCAACTCAATAGCGAGTTGTAGCTAGGGAACCACTCCAGACCTGGTGCCTTTAGGTCTAGACATCATCTATCCCCCGTCCACCCCCCGCCCAGCATGTTTATTACATGGATTCTTTTTATATGCTGGTCAGAAGAAAAGAACAAAACAAACTGTCCCCACTTTGTTGGATGGTACTGGCCCACAGAACAGACAGCCTTTAAACCAGCAGCACATGTAATACTGCACTTTGTGCAAAGAACTCTGAAAGTGAGAACCATGCATTGCTGGAAGAGAGTGGACCAAGGAGATCTAAATCAGCTTAGGGGAGCAGAAAACCTGTCTGACAAACACGTTTACGCTGGAACCTGAGGGATGCTTTGCCGTTTAGGACTCTTTCTGGTGCAAATACAGAAATTCAGCTCAAATGAGCAGAAGCCAAAAATGGAAAATTATTGCCCTGATTAAAGAGTCTAGGATGGGGCTCACTAGCTTCAGGTGTGGCTGGGGCTTGGGGGGTGGGCGGGGAGAACCGAGAGTGACTGGAAATCAGAGAGAGCTGGTGGTAGTACAACACTGTAAGTGTACTACATGCCACTCAACTGTACACTTCAAAATGGTTAGTTTTATGTCACATAAATTTCACCTCAATTAAAAAGAAAAAGAAGAAGAATCTACATGTGATTTTGTGGCGAGGATCCAGAGCATTAGGAATGGCCTCGGGGTGAAGTAGTTAATAATATTTAGTGGGAGAAGGACAGATGTGTGATCCCATTCACTAATAAGGTTCCTTAATGCACTGATGACACTTTCAGAAGATACTCTGAGTCAAATACTGGTGACACACCCACAGTCTCCTTAAATGATTCACTAAAGCAAGCCAGAGCCATCTGATTATCCCTTTCAGTGCATGCAAATCACAGGATTTGCTGGCCATTGGCAGGTAGCTTTGTCTGGGAGCTGTGCCTGGCTGACACATTATGACATTGGGACCAGGCAGTGACGCCCTACAAATCCTGGTGTCAACAAGTAGCTTCCTGTGGGGTTCCCTCTTGATGGCAGGGGGTAAGGACATGGTGAATAGGCATGGGTCTACATTCTCATTTCCTTCTAAGTGTGTCTACAGAGGTTGGAACGCTAACTACTGCATTTTTCCAGCCTTCTCTGCTGCTGGACTCAAATCAGACCCAACCAGTTAGATGCACTTGTGTTAAGATTTGGGAGGCAGAGGAAAGGAGGATACATTTTCCTGATGCTTTGAGTATGGTGCTAGCAAAAACATTGCTTTCTTTACAGGCCATCCAATGCTCAGCCGCCAGCTCCATGAATGAGTATGACAAGTGGAAATAAAAAAAGTTCACACTTTTGTCACCTGTCCAGCATATTGCCATCTCTGTCTGGAAAGAAATCCTAAAGAGGACAGGACACTAGAACTGGCATCTTGGCATAGTGATTCAGGAAGGCATGGCTGGTCCTAAGACTGTTCTCAACTGACTTGCACTAAGGGGCTGAGCTAGGTGGGTGACACCTGCCCCAGACTCTCTAAGAATGGGCTGATCATCTGGAAAGAAAATCCTTGAAGGAAGGCTAGAGCTGGGCCTATGTGCATCGGATGTTGTAAAGGGCTAGGTTTAGGATGAGAGCCAGGAGTAGTGCCAACATGAGGTAGAGCCAAAGCTCAGAAAGCCTGGAACCAAGATCAAAGAAAAGAGTTTCTCCCAGGATTTGCAGGAGAGAGTATGGGTACCAGAATATTTAAAAAGAGCCTGAAAAGGGGCGCCTGGGTGGCTCAGTCTTTGAGTGTCTGTGTTTGGCTCAGTTTGTGATCCCAGGGTCCTGGGATCGAGTCCCACATCAGGCTCCCCACAGGGAGCATGCTTCTCCCTCTGCCTATGTCTCTGCCTCTCTGTGTGTGTGTCTCATGGATAAATAAATAAAATCTTTTAAAAGAAAAAAAGAAAAAAGAAAAGCCTGGAAAGGCAGGATGCCTGCCAAGACTGGAGCCTATCTCTGTGTTTTCTTCTGCATCCACACTGGTAGTGAATAGAAAAGAGCCACATCTCACCTGGTCAAGGGGAGAGATTTCCAGCCAGAGATTACCCAATATATCAGTTACTATAGGAGTACAGTGGACATTACCCATGGCTTTTGATTTGTGATCTTGACATAATAGATAGGCTTGTGGTTTTTCTCCAGGGAGGAATCCTCTGTGTGGGTCTTGTGGGAGGCAATGCCTGTATCCCACTATAGATGCTGAAGGAGCCAGTTATTCTTATTCCCCTGGCAGCTGGGAAGTGTGCCCCTGACCCAAGCCCATCCTATCACATGCTTCTACCTGGGACTTTGAATCTTCAGGGGATGATGCAAGTACAGAGGGTCTATTGAGAAACCACTTCTGACAGCAGCAGCAGCAGCAGCAGCAGAGGTTGGTCATCCTAACTGGAAAGTTCCTGGCAGGGATGGGGGTGGGGTGGGCAGAAGAACCTTGGCTATGTCTCCACTGCCCAGCCCACTGTGATCTTGCTCTTGGGGAACTCATGTTCTTGCTGCTTTTCTGCTCAGCCATTCTCAGCATGCGGCTTCCATCCTTGAAGTGACTTGTCTCAAGATGGCAGCTGACCTCTACCCATCACATCTGCATTCCACATACAAGAAAAGAAAGATCAAAGAGCAAAAAGGTATACCTCCCAGCCAAAACAGGCCCTTTTAAAGAACTTTTTTGGAAGCCCCACATAATTATCTTTTCCTTACATTTAATTGTCCATTTCTGTCTACAGAGGAGGCTGGGAAATGTCACTGGGGGCACATTGGCACCCCCAGGAGTACAGAGATTTTTCTTAGAGCAAAAGAATGGAAAAATGGATATAGACTAGACAACTGGGGAGAGTAAAGAAAACAAAGTTAAGGGGAGGTAATAAAAATGATATCAATCTGGGCAAGATAGCACATCAGGTTTGTATTCAATATTCTCCTTGTTTCCATCACATAGCAATGAAAGATAAAATTTGTCAATAATCAAAAAGATAGAGCCAGGATCAAATTGCAATGTAAACATCTCTTTGGATCGAAAATAAGCAGAAGAAATGTGAGTGGTGAGAGAAAAGGCCTCATGGGTTCTAGGTTTGGAAGTGAGCAGGAGGTGCTGGGGGCTCAGCTCTGGGGAGAAAAAACACTGTTAAAGCTCCTGGTGAGAAAAGGACCTGAAGCAGGTTCATGGAGGTGAAACAGAGCTGAGAACAAGGGCTGCCCACTTGCTGTTGGGGACTGGGGATTATAGGGAGCTGGGGACCTAGGGAGGTGGGCAAAGGGGACTGGGAGCCAGCTTCCTGACCAGGAATCCAGTCCAGTTGCATGCTGCCTCCTTCCATGGGTCTGCAACATGACTGGTTTCCTCCCGGAGCGGGGTCTCAGAGCACTGGTTACTGTGGAGGTAACCAACAACCGCTGGACTTCTGGACAGGGGGAGAGAGAGAATGAAACCCAAACACTGCCCAGAAAAACGAACAAATAAAAACCTTCCTATTCAAAATGAGCCTGCCTGCAAAGTAAGTTTCCAAAATATGAAGGAATCTCATGCCAAGAAAAGCAGTCAAGAAATTTACCAAATCAAAGCATGATACAGATTAAGCTTTATGGAACACTATGGTAAGAACCTAAATAAGTATGCTCAGGGTAGTAAGATATACAGACATAATTTCAAAATTAAAAAAAAAGCAAAAATTGCAGAGAGCCTCATAGTGGCCTCTGTGGGCACCAGTTATGGGAAGTGGCATCCATATTCAGTCTGGGTCTCAACGTGGAAACAAGATCCTGGTCTGTTCTTGCCTCAGTTCTTGTCTGAAGGGAGTTTACTTTATTCATGGCTCCACTATTTCCTACATCCCAAATCTTCCTCTTTCTTGGTCAATTCTTTCATTTTGTGATTTGCCTCCTAAGAACGGTTAAAGGATGGTAAATTTTCTGAATTCTTACACATCTAAAAATATCATTTGTCCTCATAACTTGAACAGCTTGGCTGGATATAGAATTCTAGCTGGAAAATGTTTTCCTTAGGAGGAAAAAAATCAACCTAGTAGCATTGAGCACCCAGGCACCAAATTGTGGTCCCTAAATATCATTTTCCACTAAGGGAATCCTCACTCCTTGGAGAATTGGGTGGCTAATAGGTTTTGGGTAGGAAATTTCCAAGGTAAACCTGAGATATCTTGTGTTACCAGAAACTATGGAAGCTATAAACTTGGTCTGGGTGAGGATGTTTCACAGCCACAGCTCCAGAAATACCTGAGCCAAGGCCATGAGGTTTTTTTTTTTTTAATAACCTATTTACATGTTTGAAAGAAATAGAAAAATGCAAGCCATTCACCTCTGTAAAATTAAGAACAAAGCAAAGACTAAAGCAACTGTTGATGTCCCCTGTTGGCGAGGCCATAGACCACTAGCACTTTCTCACTGCACTTGGAGAATATGCTATTGGACTGGAGTTACCCTTTCCAGTGGCAATTTAGCTATATCCAAAATTTTAAATATCTATGCCTTTTGACCCAGCAACATCACCTCTAGTACCTTTTCTCATTTAAACAGGTAAGTAAAAATCTACATAACTGCATAGAAATATGTACAAGAACCTACATTGCAGCACTGTTTGTGAGGATCTAGAAACAACCAAATATCCATTATTGGAGGAGGAGAAGTTACATAAATTATGGTACATCTACAAAATGAAATGCTACGATGGAGCAGTTAAAATGAGTGAGGTAGTTCTGTCCAGGAGAAAAGAATGTCCTAATATATTATTGTTAAATGAAAAAAGCAAGTTGCAAAGGAACATGTAAATTATGTCCACAGTGGTGAAACATTTCCATGTATGTGGAAGAAACATGTTCCTACACCTCCTGCAGCAATTCTGATGTCCCACAGCGGGATGTGGTATGAGTCTGGGGGGGTAAGTGTGCACATAACACATATTTTGCATTGTTGGAATTTTTACAACTAGCATGTATCTTATAATTAGGAAAAAATAATGAACAAGGATCATAAAGCTTTATTTAATAAATATAACCAAAAAATTCAAAATACTTTATTCCATATGTAGCCAATTAGAGAGAAAAAAAGAGAAGGAGGTGTCTGAAGAGATCAAATGAAAGGGTCAGGAGAAAGGTAGGAAGTTGGGGAAATGCAAGCACTAGAGAAACAGGGAAATAACAAAGGTAGGTGGAGGCCAGAGGGGTGCTCAGAGCCTCACGGCTCTGAAGTACCACCTTCCATGGGTCACATCTCATGGGGTCTTCTATTCCTTGGCAGTGATAAAGATGCTAAACTGACACTTGGGGAATCAATCGGGGACTCCAGAAATTTAAAAGTCCTCCCAAAACCAGAAGGGCTGTCTGCTGCTTTTCTGACCATCAGGATTGCTGCACCCACCCCCTTCCCTAAATAAAAAAGAATTTGGCCAGACATATGTAAGCTCTATCAGGGAATAATTTACCTTTTCTGAATAGACCTTAAGATCCTCAAGGCCATCATTTTTTTTTAACCAGATCTTAACATCCATCTGCCCACTCAAAGCCTTTTTAAAATTTTTAACTGAAATGCTGGTTTCTATTCTAATGCCTTCAAATCATATCTGAGAGTTTACTTCATAGTTCATATTTTCCAAATCCATTGGGAAAGAATGGGAGGTCAGATCTGATTATGGGATGTGGGGATATCATGTGGTGAGAAGGTGGTCAATAAATCAGTTCAAAGGAAGGTATTTGAGGGTGCTAGGGAGATGCATTTTGCCCTGACACAGAGCAGATTAGCCTGGCTAAACCTATGAAGTGTTGAGGCCTCTGAGGAAACGTCTATGACTCAGCACATGTCTGGACCCCCAGGAAGGGCACCTGGTCCCTCTCCTCTGACCGTGGGAAGACTGGAGAAAACAATCCTAAGCCTAAGAAGGTCCCGAGATAGGTGTATTACAGAGTACGTGGCAATGTGGGGTGCCCGCTGGGGACACGCAGAAAGACTTGGTAGACACAGGTAGCAGGAACCAAAGCTCATCTTGGGCTGACTCCAGACAGGCCAATTCTAGTTTCAGAAAGGAGAAACTCCTAAAAAAAAAACAAGTTGGGTTTTTGTTTGTTTGTTTGTTTTCCCAGAAAAAAAGGCCTGAGACCTTGCAGAGCCTCCCTGAGGGCATTGAGGAGCGCCAACAACATGGAATCCAGTCAGAAAGCTCATTTCTCCACTCTTTATTAAAGCTAGGTCCTCCTGCTGACGGCTCCAGGCCAGGGCAGAAGCAACTGGGGCCCAGGAGGGGCATCGCAGGTATGCACTCGAAGGGGTGCACAAGGAGGGATGAGCGCAGAGCCAAACCTCAGCCATGCAGGGCTACACCACCTTGCCCTTGGCCCCTGAGGTTCCTGTCCCACAGGGAGAGGAAAGAAACTGAGGACAGGAAAGGCATCGTCCAGCATTGCTAATGCCCCCTGGGACCCTTGCCCTCCTCAGGACCCCAACCCACCCCGCCAGGTGAATTCTTACCACCACCATCCACACCCCCTTCCCACCCACCAACTACCGTGCCTCCTACCCCGCCCCCAGCCCCAGCAGCCTGGCTGTAGGCTCTCAGGCCCCGAGGCCATGTCTACACTAAAACAGAAGAAACTAGGTCTAAAAGGGAATGCAGTTGCTTCAAAATCTGTTTTCTGGCCCCACTCACAGTGGCCCAAAAGGCATTAAAGAGGGAGGGACCTCATGGGAGCCATACTTCAGCTGCCTGCCCAGTGGCTCCCCATGGCCCAGCCCGGGGAGTGGGGAGGTGGGGTGCCCACCAGGTGTGGGGCTTGCATAGCTGGGTGCCTGGCTGGTCAAGGAGCCATAGGCTCAAGTCCCACACCCCCAGAGGTGGACTGCCACTGCACAGACTGCCCACCCTGTGACGTGGGGTTCTAAACAGAAACACTACTTGCTTCTAGCATAGAGTAATGACAGAAGCAGAGTTAAAGGGACCTGCAGACGTCATAGAGCCCTAACCCCAGAGGGATGTGAGAAATGATCCTGCTGCTGACCTGTCACTTGACAACTGGTTATTAAATCTAAACAAGCACTGAGCTCAGAGGGCAGGGCTCCATGTGTCCACCTGTTCCAGGGCAGGTGGCACCTGGGCAGGTGAATGCTGGAGCCATGGCCGCAGCAGCCAGCCAGGCGCCCCCAAGGGTCTCTGAGTGTGCCACCTCCAGCTGCCAGAGGCGACAGTACCGAAGGACTCAAAGGGGGAGGCGGAGACCAAAACCTGCCCAGCAGAACTAGTGCCTGGCTGATCCAGGTGCTCAAGTGGGGTGAGAGTGAGTGACCCTCCCCCAGAATAAGGCTTCAAACTCCCTCAGGACCCTGCGAACACCTGCAACCCATCCGCCTGGGGCCACAAATTTGGTTTCTGGCTGTTCCTCCTCCCCCCAGATTCTTCAGGCCATACAAGAGATGGAAATAAATATGCACAGTAGACGGAATAAAAGCTTCCCAGTTGCATCTCTGTCCCCCCTGGGGAGGGAGGAACATCGTCCTCCGGAAACCCATAAAAGGCTTCCCCTAGCCCCGCACAGTCCTTAAAACTTCTGGGACACACTCGAATGACCAGAAGGTCCCTGAAGTTTCTCACTGAGGAATGGGAAGAAGTCGTCAGCCAGACCCACGGGAGGAGCCGGATGCTCTGCTCTCGACCACCCCACCCTCCCCTTGACGCAAGGGCTTCCCCTCCCTCGCTGTACAACCCACTTACAAACTCATTAGCCACGGGCCCCCCAGGCCACCGCAATCGGAATCCGAGTGAAATAAATAACATCGCCTGCCATCCCTACCGCTTGGCTCGCAGTCTTGGTCGAGGTGGCCGCCCCCTGCCCTCGCCTCCTCCGCGCGCGGTCCTCCTTTCCCCACGCGCCCCCTGCACGGCCGGACGAGCTTGGCGGCCGGGTTTCCTGGGGCCGGGCAGAGGGGCGCCCGAGGCCGGGGGGGTGCGGTGCACCGGGGGCTGAGGGGAAGGCACCGCACCAGGACTGGGGCCCTCAGCACCCCGAGGCCAGAGGAGCAAGGGGCCGGCGGCCCAGCGGGCTGCACCTCCGTCGGCCTCGGGCCATCACAGGATGCTCTCCTCGTAGGCGCCCGAGGGCCCCGCGAAGGTGGCCGTGGCCTCCGAGCCGAAGCTCGTTCCGCCCGCGAACTCCAGCAGGGTGCTGCCGCGCTCCCCGGGCCCGCTGCCCGCGCCCGGCGGCCCCTTGGCGGGCGCCTCGGCTTTGGACGCAGGGGCCGCTGGCGCCGTGCCGGGCGCGCCGGCCGCGCTGCGGTGCGTCTTCATGTGGGTGAGCAGGTGTGAGCTCTGCGAGAAGCGGCGGCCGCAGTTGGCGCAGGCGTAGGGTCGCTCGCCCGTGTGCGTGCGCTGGTGCGTGACGAGCACCGAGCGCTGCGAGAAGCGCTTGCCGCACTCGGGGCACGGGAAGGGCCGCTCGCCCGTGTGGCCGCGCCGGTGCTTGGCCAGGTTGGAGCGCTGCGCGAAGCCGCGGCCGCAGTCCGTGCAGCGGAAGGGCTTCTCGCCCGTGTGCGTGCGCCGATGCCGCTTGAAGTCCGAGCTGTGGCCGAAGCCCTTGCCGCAGTCGGGGCAGCGGTGCGGCTTCTCCTCGGCGTGCGCCCACTGGTGCCGCGTCAGCGCCGCGCTCTGCCCAAAGCGGCGGCCGCACTCGCCGCACGCGTAGGGCCGCTCGCCCGTGTGTGCGCGCCCGTGCGCGGTCAGGTGCGCGCGCCGGCTGAAGCCCGCGCCGCACACGCCGCACACGAAGGGCTTCTCGCCCGTGTGGCCCCGCACGTGCGCCGCCAGGTGTGAGCCGCGGGCGAAGCGCGCGCCGCACTCGGGGCACGGGAAGGGCCGCTCGCCGGTGTGCGTGCGGCGGTGGCGCGCCAGGTGTGAGCCGTACACGAAGCTCTTGCCGCAGTCCGCGCAGCGGTGCGGCCGCTCGCCCGCGTGGTAGCGCTGGTGCTTGGCCAGCGCCGCGCGGCGCCCGAACGTCTTGCCGCAGTCGGAGCAGATCCACGGGCTCTCCTCCTCCGCCAGCGCGGCGGGTGCCGGCTCGGCCAGCAGCCCCCCGACGGCCGGCGCGAACGCGCGCAGCCCACCGCCGCCCCCGCCCCCCGGCCCGCCGCCGCCGAAAGGGTCGCAGGTCAGCCCTGCGCCCTCCACCAGGGCCAGCCGGCTCCCCAGGGGTCCCGACAGGGGGCGCCCGTCGGCCTGCAGCCGCTCCCCAAAGTCCGGGAGGCCCAGGATTGGGAAGCCGTCCGGGTGGAGCCAGGACTTGGGGTGCACGGGAAAGTGGAAGCCGAGGGGGTGCGAAGAGGGTCCTTCGCCCTCCCCCAGGCCATTGCCCAGCTCGAGGAACCGCCTGTCCGGCTCGGGGTCCTCCTTGCTCCCGGGGGTGGGCCCCACCGCCACTGCCTCCTCTCTCGCCTCGACCTCGACCTCTCCGTCCGCCTCGCCAGCCTCGGCCTCCTCTGGCCCCTCCGGCCCGGCCTCGGCCTCGGCCTCGGCCTCGGCCTCCTCGGGCCCTGCCGCGGCTACTGTGTCGCAAAGCTCCCGCCGAGGGCCGTCGCTGCCCGCCTCCGCGCACCCGCCTCCGCGCCGGTGGCGCTGAAAGTCGGCGCGCAGGCGGAAGGCCTGGCCGCAGTCAGGGCAACAGTGCGGCCGGTCAGCCGTATGCACCGCCTGGTGCCGCGCGAGCGCCGAGCTCTGGCTGAAGCTGCGGCCGCAGTGCGGGCACGGGTAGGGCCGCTCGCCCGTGTGCGTGCGCTGGTGTGTGACCAGGTAGGAGCGGCGTCCGAAGCCCGCACCGCAGAAGGCGCAGCGGTAGGGCCGCTCGCCCGTGTGGATGCGCCGGTGCGTGACCAGGTGCGACTTGTAGACGAAGCGCTTGCCGCAGTCCGGGCACGGGAAGGGCTTCTCTCCCGTGTGCGTGCGCTGGTGGATGGCCAGGTGTGAGCGGTACACGAAGCCCTTGCCGCACTCATCACAGCCGAAGGGCTTGACGGCGGCATGGTAGCGCTGGTGCTTGGCCAGCCGGGACCGGTGCGGGAACACTTTGCCACACACGTCGCACGTGGTCTCGGGCCGCCCCACCGGAGCAGCCACGGTGGTAGGGAACGCCCAGGGTGCCAGCAGGTTTGCACCAGGCTCTCGGCCAGACAGGAAGGGCTTCGCCTCCGACCCCTGGGCCAGGCCCCCGAGGCCCCCGGGGTCTGGACCCCACCCCTCCGGAGTCTGCGCTGAATCAGAGTCATCGGGGCCCCATGTCCCAGGAACGTCCCCCACGCCGTAGGCAGCTGACCAGAGCCCCGGGGGCTCGTTCTCTTCCTCTGCCACCTCTGCCAGGAAGTCCTCGTCCTCCTCCTCCTCGTGGTCTTCTAGGTCATCGGTCCAGAACCAGGCCCCTGAAGGCGACAAAGGAAAGCCAGAAGGGAGAGGTGAGAGGAAGCTGAGGCAGCCCCTTGCAGGCTCCTCCCCAGAGAAATCACAGCTTGAGTGGGACCCTAAGCACCCCTAGCACTGAGCCTCCATCCTGTCTGGGGACAGGGTGCCTCTCCATTCCACCAAGGGAGAGGCTGTGTGCGTTCCAGGGCACGGGGAACAGTAAAGCCACTGCCTCCCCCAGTTACTGGGAACTCTGTGGAGGGGAGAAATATGCACGTGGGTGTCCCTCCTAGGGGAGGCTGAGATTATTTCTTGGCCTGTCCTCAAATCGCATCAACTAATTAATCCATCTTCCAGATCTCCAAGGCCTGCCATGCTGCTGAGGAACAGCAAGCTCTACAAAGTTGGTGACCTTGCCTATAGCTTCCTGGGAGACCAGGGTCTAAGCCCATTACAGGAGTCCTGTAGCCAGAAAAACAGATCCCTGAGCTGTTTTCCCCAAATCCCCTTGTCTTCCAGAGAACTCCACCCACCCCTGCCACTCCCCACCACCGCCCCTGGCCTGCTTGGCCCAAGGCAAGCAAGGCTCTGGTGCCAGCACAGCCCTGGGACCCTGCAGCTGAGGACCTGCCTTTGTAAGCATTTGGGCTTTGCTCAGCATCCCCTCCACTCTCAGAGCAGAACCTGAAAAGGCTGCCTTGAGCCAAGGAGACCTAGAGGGGCCATGAGCCGTAGCTCTCTGCTCATCCTAACAGCCTCCAGCAAGCACAGCCCAAGTTTTCCTGCTAGGCCACTCCAAACCTTGACTTCTTCGTAGCAGCCGTGCATTTGGGAAATAGCCCCAAGCTGGCTAACACTGGGGGAACTGCAAGTACCTTGCCATCACAGAAGACCAAGGACATCTGCTCCCCAAAGCCCTGTTGTTCTCTACCTCATCTGCCAAACTGCACCCTGACCTCTCACTTTAGTGCAGAGTGTGGACATGGAGTCAGGCCTGGAGGGTTTTCTCTTTTATAAGATGGAGTGCTGACATGCCTGCCATCACACCTGGGAAGGAACTGATGTTTATGGAGCAGGCACAAGAAACAGAGGGGGTAAACCGCCTGAGCCATGGTGGCCCCAGGTATTCCAAAGCACCTGTGCACCTACTTCCTCAGGTACACTCTGCCCCAGGTGTGTCCACAGTGGTGGCACACCATGGTGTAGCCCACCTCAGAATCCTAGTTTCTGGAAGGTTCAAGCTCTGAGGGTAGGAAGCCCTCTTCTACCCCATGTGGGCCCACCACCAAACTGTGGCCAGTGTCAGGCATCACCTGGCTGGGTGAGTCTGGATCACTGAGTCTTGCCCCCAAGGGAAGGTCGGGCCCCAGGAGGGCTGCCCATTCTGGCTCAGCCCTTGTCCTGTATTCTGTATGGCACTCTACACATACGGTGATATGGTCATATGGGAAAATAGCACAGCTTGGGGTGAAATAAAGCCAGACACACAACTGTTCTGGCATGATTTCAGCTGTAAAAGAAAAAAGAAATGCATCATTTAAAGGGATACAGAAATGGGTTATTTTATTTTTTCATAATTGCAATACTTTCAAGTTTTCTACAGTTAGTATTACAATGTTATAATAAAAATGAGCTTTAAAATAAGAGACCAAAGTTTCCTGAACTAAGCTCAGTTTACCTCCATCTGCCACTCAGAGCCATGAGTGGGTGATGGGACGTGGGTGGCCCTTTGAAGACCTCAGAAGAGGCTGGAGCACCCTGATGAGACGGGGTGGTGGAGGGACAGGCAGTTCAGCTGGGAATTCCTTCTATGAGTCTCAAAAGGAATTTGCTACAAGACTCAGGTGAGGGTCTTGTGTAATTAGAATCAGAGGCCCCCCTAAGGCAGGGGGACTTCAAAATGAGGAACAAGGTCAATGTCTTAGTGGGGTTTGTGTGCACCTCAGCACCTAGCCAGGGTGAGCACCCACTGGACACAGAGCAGACATGCAGGTCAAATGAAGGCCCACCAAAATGCAACCTCAGCCACTCAGAACTGGGAAGGGTGTACCTGGCTCCAGTGACTCACCCAGAACAACTCTTCCTCGCAATTTGGGAGCAGCAGAAAGCCCCCCACACACCCCAGGAAAGGTGAGCCTTGTCCTGCTTCCACTTCAAGCTGCTGAACCACCAGCTCTCCAGAGGGAGCGACCATGGGAGGGACCTCCAGAGCTGCTACAGCTGCTTATCCAAGCCTGAGAAAACACTAACCACATGGCAAAGTGCTGGACAGCACCACTGACACCAAGCGAAGGACAGTAAGAGCAGCCATGACCTGGGGCAGAGCTGGCTGCACCCCAAGATCTCCGGAGACAGCAGGGCCACTGAAGGTGATACAGAGGAAGACGAGCGTGCCCTGAGGCCAGGGTCTATTCCCTTGTCCTTCTATCACCAAAGTGGGCCAGGGTCTGGAGGCTGGGCCCTGGAGTAGGGGTGTCCAGTGGAAGGGTCACTCCAGGCTGCAACGGGGACCCCGTTCCCAGGGAGTCTGCTAGAATCCAAGTGAGCACTTACCAGGTCTACTTGTGAGACAAGAGCCAGGGCAGAGAAAATGCTTTTACAAGATGGGTGAGAGGGTATTTTGTTACAGTGGCCCATAAGGTCAAACACAGTTGCTTCTTCCAGAACCCACAGGAGTAGGGTAGAAAAGAGGACTCTGGGAAGTGAGAGCTGCTGTTTCATCTCCCTGAGACATTTGCTCCCAAGGACTATGACCCTGGGTGATGATTAGCTAGGCTGGAACCAGTGCTCTGAGGCCCAATAACAATCCCAGAGGCTGACCAGTGGCCTTGTCAGGAGAGCCCCCAGGGCACCTCCAGTAGGTGCCCTACCCAGGCACTAATCAAAGGGCCTTGGAGAAGATAAACGCCCCCAAACCACATGCCTGGTGCACCTCCATCTCTGAGCTGCTCCGCACAACCATCTCTGAGCTGCTCAGCACAACCAACACAAAGCTCTGAGACCCATGCCATTGTTTCTATGACTCCTGCCCCCGAACCACCTCTGCCCCTGTCCAGGAACCCAGAGGCCTGTCCCAGGCCCAACCTGACCCAGGCCCTATGGAGAGTCAGCTGTGGGTTTGCTCTGACCAAATCCATGTCTGTGGGAGCCTGTGAGTGAAGTCAACACCTGCTCCTGACTTCTCCATCCAGACCCAGGGACTTGAGGTGGGCTTAAGGAGAGCCCCCTACCTAGGGTCAGTTACAAGAGGGGGACTTGGACACAGGCTGGTGAGCCCAAAGCTGCAGGTGGGCTCCTTTCTCCAGCTAGTCAGCTGCCCCTTCTTCCCACTGGGCAAGAATCTGGTGACTAGGGCTATACTCAGGTGTGGGGGAGATGGCAACTCCTGACAGGGCCAGGCTTCTGTACTGGAATCTGTCCTCCCAGGAGGACAGGGCCCACATCCCCATCACTGGAAATGACCTCTCTGGCCTCAGTATCCTCATTTGTACCATGAATATCATACCAAGGGCCAGTTATTAACAGGATCCTGAGGCCTAGCTCTTCTTCACATGGAGTGTTTCCTGGTTCTTTCCACCTGCCTACACCAAGTGCAGGGGTCTGAGGCAAGACAGAACCCAAGTACCTTATTCCTGGCTTATAAAAAAGGGGGATACAGGGACATCTAAGACCCGCTCAGGGGGTGGCAAAGGAAGGGAAGACCCACACTAAGGACTAACCTCCCCTGACCCCAGTTCTCCTGTGGGCAGACAAGCCCAGCCCAGAGGCTCAGCCCAGGTGCTCAGGTGCCCAGCTCAGGTGCTCAGCCCAGGTACTCAGCCCAGGTGCTCAAGGGCTATGTGAGGTAGGGACTACATGCAGGCTGGTGCCAGGCCTGAGCTTCCACTCCACAGCTGTTCCTGACTTCCTCCTCTCCAAAACCACAGATTGTGTTCACTGACCATGGGATTCTTTCACCTTGGTGTTCTCTTACTGCTTTTATCTCTATCCTTTCCCAGGTCATCTTTAAGCAGATGTAATCCTGCATGCTATATTTCTCTGCCATCCTTCACTTTCACATGAGGGGCAAGAATAGTAGCCAAGGAGGGCGATCAGCTGCTGGCCTGCTGGGTGCCAGGCCCACGCTGGAGACAGCACAGGGGTGGACAATATACAGTGCCAGCTCTTATAGTGTCTGCCGGAGGCGGCAGACAGGAAATGAGGAAGCAAATATCTGGGCAGGACCATTTCAGACAGCACTGTTTGCTGTAAATCCGGGGGGACATCCTGGAGTGATGCAGGAGGGGGTGCTCCCAAAGTCTGTATACTCAGAGACCATGGGGCTTGAATGGAGTCCTAAGAGCTGAGCCAGCCACACAAAAGGCACTCTCGACAGGGGAACAGTAGGCAAAACACCCCTGAGGCAGGCAAGAGCTTGAAGAGAAAGGTGGTCTGTGGGCCTGACGAGCTAAGAGTTCATGAGATGAGCTTGGGGGGAGCGGCAGGCCTCAAGGCCAGAGAAGGGCCCAGATGCTTTGCCAAGTACACAGGGAAGCTGCTGGAGGGAAAGGCAGAGGCAGCTTGGGTGGGAACATCTGTGGCCACATGCTTGATGGCCTTATGGAAGCCTGGGACAGGGTGAGGCAAGGGAGGCCGAGTCACAAGTACTACTGAGGCATGCAGTTAGGCCCACTCAGGGTCCAAGGATGCTGCAAGGGGGGCCAGGGGTAGGAGAAGCAGTGCCATTTCAGTTTCAGACTCGCTTTGAAAAATCCATCAGATAAGTGAGTGGAGATGTCAAGCAGATGGACAGGCAGACAAGGCGAGGGCTGGAGAAAGAAGCTGAGGATGGGCAGTGTAAATGTATGTGGTACTGAAAGCTCCGGCCCCAGTCACTGAGAGAGAACAGAGAGGACACAGTACTGTCCTGGTCTCGTAAACAAGCAAAGGTAGGTGAAGAAGCACCCAGGAAGGCAGCTCAGAAACCAGGACCATGTGGGGTCCCGAGGGCCTAAAAGGTCCATCTCCGAGAGCAGAAAGACACAACAAAGACACAAGGCCAGACTGCCAGGCCTGGGTGGTGGTAGCATCCTCAGAAGGTGTGGTCAGCCGGTAGGCAGGCTATTCTCCAGCCGTGATTCCTGCTCCGGTGCAGACGTGGACAGGAAATGGGGTCCTGCCAGGGGCTCCCACAAAGACAGGGTGCTGCTATCTATGCCCTAAGCCAGGTGAGGAGAAAAGCGTAGGAAAGGGAGTGGGGTCAGAAGAGGTGAGGAGGGGATCCCTGGGTGGCTCAGCGGTTTAGCGCCTGCCTTTGGCCCAGGGCGCGATCCTCAAGTCCTGGGATCGAGTCCTGCATCAGGACTCGGATGCTCCCGGCATGGAGCCTGCTTCTCCCTCCTCCTGTGTCTCTGCCTCTCCCTCGCTATATCTATAATCAATCAATCAATCAATCAATCTTTAAAAAAAGAGGTGAGCTGGAGGTGGTGGCCCTGGTCTGGGAGCCGGAGCGTGGAGCCAGAAGGCAGAGCAGGAGCCTTCAAACCAGCGTGGCGCAGGGCATGGGGCACCTGAGTAGGCAAATCTGGCCAGAGTCCAAATCTTTTGGCCCACTTTTTCAAGAAGCACAAGGAGGAATACATTTCTGTTTTGCCATACTACAATTGAGAAATCCAGAAACTCCGTCAGGCTCTGAACAGTCAGCATCCATCTCGCTCAGACCCAGCAATTCATTCTCAATGGACTTGGCCACACAGAAATGAGAACAGGGAGAAAAGGGAAGGGAGACCATTTAGCAAACAGACCATAGTTATAGTTAAGAAAAGCCTTAGATGGGACACCTGGGTAGCTGAGTCAGTTAACTGGCTGGCCCTTGATTTCAGCATAGGTCATGGTCTCAGGGTCCTGGGATCGAGCCCCGAGTTCAGGCTCCATGCTCTGCAGGAAGTCAGCCTTTAGCATTCTTTCTCTATCTCTCCCTCTCCCACTGCCCCTCGCCCTACTCACACACATGCTTGCATATGCTCTCTCTCACTGTCTCAAAAATAAATAAAAATGGCCTTAGATGAATTTGCCCCACTGCAGCTGACCCAACCCTGGCAACTGTACCCCTTCCCAGCAGACAGGGACATATCTAAGATTATGCCTGCACCCACCTTGGGCTCCCTGTGCAGCAGGGGTGGAGACAGGGGGAACTTTGAGCCCAGTGACTAGCCAGGAGAAGAGAAGGGCACTGGCCCAGCTAGCCAGCCTCCTTGGGGTACTGCCAAACTCCAGCCAGGTTCACAGGTCACGTTATGAGAACCACCCATGCTGAAGCCTGCAAAAGGCTGTAACCCAGGAGCCTCCAAGAAGCATGGAGAACGGGGGCACATCTAGCCCAAATGATGAGACTGATCAAGGCAGGCCTGTGGCCCCTTTATCTGCAGGTGGCTTTTCTGAGATGTGTCCATAAACAGGGTCCACCTCCCACTGAGACCCCCTGTGAAATACCACCTCTGTCCCAGACTCATCCTGGAAGTGGCTATGATGGTCTTGCCAGCCACAGCCCACCCACCTCTGAAGCCCAGGAAAGATTCCGAGAGAGGGCTCAGCAGACCATGGAGACCCAGGGCAAGAAGGACATTCTGCAACCCCATGGAAAGTGAACCCTGGGGCTGAGCCCACCTCGGTCAAGCCACTTAGACACCACTTTCAAGTCCATTTCCTCATCTGCGAGGTATACTGGCCACCTCTTCCCTGCCACTGCGCAGGGTCGTTGTGAGGAGACAGAGTAAATGAAACAATACTCTGAAGAGTACACACAAAGGCCTAGCAACATTGTCTGTGCTTTTCTGTTTTTGTATTGTCTATGAGTTGCTCTGAGTCTCTCCAGGCATGTGATGGGCATGAGCCATCCACTGTCTCTCACTAGGGTGAGGTCACTCCAGCCCGAAGGCAGACACACTGGTAGGGAAAGAGCCTCCACAGACTTCTCTGAAACACCGAGCCTCACTCACAGACCTCCTGAAGAGCCTCCACTGAACCAGTCCTGCATCCTCAGTTTGGAAGTTATGGATTTAGTTCAAATTCTTCTCCATGTGAGTAAAGTGAAGCTCAGAAAGTTGAAAGAACAGAGCCAGAGCCATGTTGGCAGTCTCCAGAGGAATTTGCCACCCTGAACACTTCCTGTATACATCCCTCCAAAATCTCCTTTCTGGAAGGTACAGAGCTGCCCACCCAGGCCAGCAGCTTGCCTCCAAGACCCTTCGCTCAGAAATAGCTAAATGGGTAGAAAAGCTACAGGACCAGCTCGAGTGTGGGAACCTGAAAGGTGAGCACCAGCCCTCTTGGAGAGTCTGCCCATCTCCTGCACTTGGTCCCTCCGAGTCAAACACTGAACTGGCCCTCACTTACCAAAAAAAGAAAACCAAAAAACCAAAAACAATGAGAGGCTCCAAGGCAAAGACAGGGACATTTTCAAAGGTTCTTAAGAGGGACCCATAGATTCTCTAAGGATTCCCCAGCCTTGGACTTCCACGGGCTAGAATCAAGAGAAGCCAACCCACAAAGGCAGAGGTTAGACCATGGCCATCTCCCTGTCTCCACATGGCCCACTCCACATCCCAGACCACCAGCACCAAGGCTATGGCAGAGAGCTCAGGTCAGGCCAAAGTCTGGCAAAGCTCTGAGGAGCTCTGTCAGCAGAAACCCCACAAGATTCCATGTCCTACTCACCTGTGTAGACGCCAGTGACAATGTCTCCTTCCTCAGGACGGGGGCTATCTGGGACCCAGGGTTCCTCTCCTTGCTCCAGCCGGAAGATCAGATCTGGCTTGGGGATTGGGTATCCTGGCCACAAGAGAAACACAGACAGCTGCAGGGCCACTCTGGGCAGGCCCTGCCCTCACCCCACAGAGTGCCATCCCCAACATGGCAACCAGCTCCTCACTTTCTCTCCCCTCTTCTCCATCCTTCTAAGGACCAGCCCTCCTACCTCCCGGCCTCCACCCTGGGGGAAATCCCACATTCATGAATCTGGAGCTTTGTCCCAATACCTGCAGCTCTCCTGCTGAGCCCCTCCACACCTTCGTCTCCTCTATCATCTGACTCCTCACCCCCGGTGGCCTCTAAGGGAGTATACAGCACAGAGACCAGCACCAGACTGGCAGCTCCCAGAACACATCCACCTGGCTTACAGCACTTATGGGCCACCGTGGAGACCCCAGAACACAGCCCCATCCAGAAGACAGGTAGTCCCTAGGACTTCCCCTAAGAGGTGGGCTGGCTCCAGGACCTCCCGCTCCTAGATCCTGGGGCTTCAGAAGCCACTCTCCCAAACAGCTAGGCTGCCGGCAGCCATCACACCAGGAAGCTTCCCTGCTTACCCAAGGACACCAGGATCCCATAGTTTTCCTGCATGACATCCTTGTAAAGGTCTCGCTGGTCTGTATCCAGCCTTTCCCATTCCTCTAATGAGAAGTACACAGCCACATCTTCAAAGGTTACCAGCCCCTGGAAAACAAAGCGCCCTGGCCACTGCCCTGAGCTGCCCTAGGAGAGAGGCAGGGGAGCCCCTATAAAATGAGCAACAGAAAATCTCTTCAAGAAGAGAGCTGACCATGGTCCTGTAACAGGGATGCAGCCTGACATCCCATCACTGACAGGCCTGCACAGGCCCAACAGTACGGAAGGTGTCTGATCCTTGCTGTGGCCTTAGAAGGCAAGGAACCCACTTCCACTCAGGGATTAGGAACCCAAGCTCAGAGGCAGCGAATGCCCAGCTCGTGGGGGGCAGAGCCAAGACTCATGCTGAGGTCAGGAGACCATGAGGCTCAAGCCCAAGGCTCTGAGAGGGAGGCTGTATCCTCCCCTTCTACATCATCATCCAGCTTAAGCCAGTAGTCATATCAGCAGTGTGAGGGCCCACACCCGGGTGAGGACATGGCATCAGCTACGCTGACTCGGGGCACTGGTGCCCAATCTAACTGGGCTCAGCAGGAAACCAGAGCCCAGACAGGTGACAGGCACTTGAGGTCAGGGGACGCAGCCCAGCCCTGGGGGAGAGCCAGGCCTTTGAAGGAACTACACACAATGCAGCCCAGTGAGTGGCAGTCAACATCATCAAGACATGATGGCCTGGGAAGTGTTGGGCCCCAGGAAAATGGAACCACATGCCAAGGGCTTGCTTCCCACTTGCTTCTTGCCACCTCGTCCTTGCTCCCAGCCTAAGCTCAACCTGAGGACCACAGGGTCCACAGTGCCTCAGCTTTGCCAACAGGGGTCTCTAGGACAGTAGGTACCAAGCCCCCTCTCAGGAAACCCTCCCTGGTTAACTGAGCTCCAAACAAGAGAGCAGCTCACCTGAGATCCAGCTGTCAGAGAATCGTCATCCTCTTCCTCTTCCTCTTCCTCCTCTTCCTCGTCTTCCTCTTCTTCCTCCTCCTCATCATCCTCTAGGTCCTCATCCCTAGGTGTGGCTGGACCCCGGGCGGCCTGCAAGGCTGAGGAGAAGATCTCTGAGGGGCCCGCTTTCACGGTCACCTCTGCTGGGACAGCAAGCAGGGTCAGGAGCTCCTGGGTCCTGATGCTCCAGCTCCAAGCATGTCGGGCCCAAGAGCTCTCCCGCCTGCCCTCCCAAGCCCCCACAGTCGCCCCCAGGAGCCAGTTCCTTTTCTTACCCTCTTCCTGAAGAACTGGGGACTTGGCATCACTGCCACGGCTTAGACGCTCCTGGGTCCCCAACATCAGACTCTGCTCCTCTGCCACCGCGTCCTCCACGTCCTCGTCCTCCTCCAACTCCACCTCAACCTGATCCACGTGCCCTGCCCGCCCCCCCTCCTCCTCTTCCTCCACCACCTCCTTGTCCTCCCCTTCTTCCACCATGATCTCTTCTTCCTCCTCCTCCTCTATCTCCACCTCTTCCCCCTTTTCTTCTTCCTCTTCTTCCTCCTGAGCAGGGCCACATTCCAACCCATCCTCTGCCTTCGCCAGCTGCGTGGCTGGTGAGTCTGGAGTCACACGCGGGGCTGCCATCTTCCCCGGAGGACAGCCTCAGCTCGGCCTGAAACACAGTCGGGTGGCAGTGATGAGCCACCTACGGCACACTCACTCGAGTTGCTCCTAGAGCCTCACACCGCCCTGACGGAGGCAGGATTTATCTCCCCCACTAGACAGTAACGGCACCAGAGTTGAAGAAGGACTGGGGCTCTTTCCACGATCGCACGTGGCACAACTGGGACACTCTGTACCCCGAAAAACCACAGAGCCCCTCTCCATGACCCCATTATGCGGCCTCAACTCTTTCTTGCCAGCAATTATGTGCTGGGTATGAACGGTGGTGCTTTCTTGAAGTAAATCAGGGATTTAGCCCAGGTCTTGATCCTCAGGGGCCATGAAGAACAGGGAGTCCAGGCAACACGGCCAAGAGTGGCCCACTTTTGGCTGAATGGGGTGAGTGCAGCCTGGGAGGAACAGCTAAACCAGCTCTCAATGCCCACACTGTGCCGGCAGGGCTATGGGAGGAGAGGCCTGGGCATGCGCAGGGGTGCAAGGAAAGACCAGCAGGTCAGGCTCCTTCCTGCCAGAGGCGGCATATGTGTTACCCTCTGCACCTCCCTTGCCCCTTGCTCTGTACAGAGCATCTGAAAAAATTTCAGTGGATCACAGAGATTTGGTTCATCACTGGACCAGCAAAGATGATCTAAAATATCCTGTGACATCTCTTCAAATTTAAGGATCAGATGATCCCAGGAGAGAACCATCATAACCCCAGTGGCTTATAGGGTCCTACGCACCCCAACATCACAGCTGGCTCAGCCCAAGTGCTCTGGAGAGACACAGCCATGCTGCCCCACGGCCCAGACCAAGGGTGGTAGACTTGATGGACAGCAGGCTACAGGTCCAGGGGCCACTCCTCCCTCCTGGGCACACACCCTTTACCAGCCCAGTGGAGGCCCAAGGGCAAGACAGAGTCAGAATTTTGATAAGTCAATTTCCATGGCTTCTTTTTGAATGAAAGCTTAAAAATGAGCCCATCACCCAGCACCAACCCCATCAGCACCTAAGACCTAAATAGGGCTATTTCCAAAGAGCTTCAAGCCCACTGCAAACACAGCAACCCCAAAATCTTGGGATGAGGGTATGAATGCCAGAAGGATACTGCAATGTCAGGCCACATGGGACAGCTGGGCCCACCCGTACCTCAACCAGCTCTACCGGTAGACATCTGCCACAGAACCCCTACAATGGGACAGGGGCCCCCACATAAAGATGCACAGGGTCATGAGAACGGCTCAGAACCCTGGGAACCTATGAGAAACCTGCTCTGTGAATAGCTCTTATTCCACAACTCATCGCTTTTCTATTAAAAAGGCAACACACACTCATTTTCTGAAGCGCTCTAAGCTGCTGCTTTAAATCCACACTTAAACAGCTAGGGAATGTGGAGCATTCATTAAGGCCTCCCAGTACACCAAGGCCCCGGTCCAGGGGGTGGAATGCACGGGCACCCCGAAGCTACCTCTGTCCCGCTCCTCATTCTCCCCTCTATCTGACTAGATTGCAGATTTACCGTTCCTGAATCCAAGGTCACAGGGGAAGAGCTATGCCTTGGTGGGCCACCCCAAAGCCAGTGCTGTTGGTCTCCATAGCTCTTCAGGCTTGTAAAGGCGCCGAGGTGTAGACAGACATGTGTGCCATATGCTACTCAAGCCACCGCCAAGAAGATGCAGCCCTACCCAGCACTCAGGGCATTGAGAATGCACAGCAAACGTTTCCTAACCTCCACCCACCTGAGGACCCACAGAAGGCTTTCATCACCCAGGCCTCAGGCTGCAAATCCTGGCTGAACCCAAATACCACACCAAGCCCAGCAGAGCTGCCTCCTGCCTGGTCACCATCCAGAGCAGACTCCCATAGGCCAGTCTGCTGTATCCAAGGACCCACTTACTAAAGAAGAAAACCCTAGGGCTTTGGAATAAAGTGGCCCCCTGCTGGTCCCACCTCTGGACCTTTGCCCATGACATTCCTTTTCCCTAGAACTTGCTTTTCCTCTTCACTGATCCTCTGGAGGGAGTCTCCTGGGCCCCATTTCATACAGTTCCATGAGCTCTGCCCTCACAGCACCTCATTTTTATATATTTTTGGAACTGCTTACTGCCTGTCTCCCCAAGTACATGATCAGTTGCAGGAAGACGGAAGGTCCCTTTGTTCACCTCCGAATCCTCCTCGTGCCAGACACAGAGCAAACACTCAAATATTTATTAAGGAAGTGACTCTAAAGTCTGTAATCAATGTGATGAATATGAGCTTTTAAAAACTCAGGGGTGCCTGGTTGGCTTAGTCAGTAAGGCACATGACTCTTGATCTCCTGGTTGTGAGTTCAAGCCCCACATTGGGTGTAGAGCTCATTAAAAACAAAACATCTCAGTATTCTGGCTGCACTGGCACATTCCAGAATAGACTGACCACTCTTCAGGGTTCTTCAAGATGGAACCCACTCCAGAAGCACTAAGAATCTCTGCCTTTGAAGAAGCTGTGGCCTGAAGTCCCTTCTCCCCAAAAATGTACCTGCTGGTAACCAGAGAAGGGAAGGGGTTGGCACTCACCCTGCAGATGCAACCATGGCCTAGCACAGCCAGACACCCCCACATGCCTCAACCCAGAATCGAGAACAGAATCATCCTGGAAAACAGACTTCAGTAACTCAGGCACCAGGTTCCTTCTGCATCATCAGGCAGCTGCATGCTGGGCACACTCCCCCAGACCCTCATGCTTTCCTTTCTTCCCATCCTGTCAGCCTACGGACACTCACTCTGCCCAGTTCCAGGCATCCAATTCCAGGTCAGAAGTCACAGAGGGTCAAGTAAGCAGCCTCATGAACATAAACCCCCACATCATCCCAGACCCTTCTTTCCACCTGGGCCATGCATCCTAGGATACAGCACTGCAGACACTTGGAGCTGAGGATGACAAGGCACCCTCCATGGAGAGAAGGGAGAATGACAAGAATGAAAAAAGTAGCAAAGTTTGGAAACTGTTAGAAACTCTCCACAAAAGTCCCCAGGTCAAGGAACCTACATAGAGAAGGAGAAATGTGTGGGTGCACATGTATCTAGGTCCCTTCCCTCCCTCTCGGTGACCGACCTCACCACACCCCTGTTATTCAACGCCTTCCAGGTTTTTGTCTTCTCCAAGAACCCTTCCTTCCTTGACTACTAGGATCCTCACTGTGTGTCCGTGGATTGGGCTCCCCTACTTCCCAGGATCTGCTCCTGGTGCATCTGTATGCATGCAGCCATCCCAGTTCCCCCAGGCCAGCCCCTCACCATGCTGGCCAGCTCCCCAGACCTGCCAACACTTGTTGAACCAGACGGAGCACCAAAGTCTCCCCACACAGGTGCAACTAGGAGTCTGATCCTCCCGCCCACCTCGCCTTCTCCCTACCCACCTCGTCCTCCACCGAAGACCCACCCCTTTCCCACCTCTGTGGCCGCCTGGGGCAGCCCAGACCCTGCCCAACCCCAGGGATGGGCTCCCCTACCCGACGCCCAGCAGTAGCCGACGGCACAGCAGCCCACCCGGGCCTCCATCTGCAGAGAGGGAGGACCCAGACGAGGCCCCCAAGGTCACTGAGCAAGCTCACGGGGCGCCCAGCCAAGCCACTTCCATCCCTCCAGGGGGCTTATCGGGCTGGGGCCGCGCGAAGAGGCCGCGGCGCTGACAGCCCCTCCTGGATGGGTGTGTCCCCGGGGGCGGCCACGGCCCAACCCCCGCCCCTCGGGCCTAGCCGGCGGCGGGCAGCTCCGGAAGACTCGCGCGTGTCCTCCGCAGCCCGCCGGCCCCGCGCTGCCGGCCTCCACCCGCCCCGGGGGTCGGGCCCGCCCCCATCGCGCCGGCCGGGGCGAGGAGCCGTGCGCCGCGCCGGCCGTGGGCGCGGCCTCCCAAGGCCCTGCCCGCGCTCCGCTCCAGCCCCGCCAGGCCCAGGCCCGGCCCCTCCGGCCCCGCGGCCTCCCCGCGGCCTCCCGCGGCCTCCCGCGCCGGCGTGGAGCGGCCGCCCGACCCGACCCCGCGCCCCGCGCCCGGCCGCCCGCACCTGCCGCCCACTCACCGCGCGCGCGCCGGGCCGGCCGAGCCGCCGCCGGACGCCGGGGCCGGGCCGGGCCTGCGCGCCCCGCGCTACACAAAGTGACGGCCCCGGAGCTGCGCGGCGGCGGCGCGTGGGCACCGGAAGTGCCGCCGCCGGGCCCCGCCCCGCCCGCGCCCACGGGGGGCCACTTCCGGTCACGCGGGGTCGAGCGCGACTCCCAGAGGGGGCGTGCGTGGCGCGAGAGGAAGCGCCCCGAGAGGAGCGCGAGTGAGGGAGGGCGCTGTGGGTCCTGGGTCTCGGCCTGCCCGACCCGAGATCCCAACTCCACCCCTGGACGCCCCAGCACCCGGTGTCCCAACCCGAGACCCAGACTCCAGGGCACCCCAGCGCCCTCTTCCCCTAACCCGAGACTCCAGCCCACCCCGGGAGCCCTAGCGCCCCCTACCCCGACCCCCGATCCCGACTCCATCCGTGGACACCGCAGCGCCCCTGTCTCGGCCAAGACCCCGACTCTACCCCTGGACGCACCAGTGCCCCCTGGACACCAACCCCTGGACACCCCATCTCTGCCCGCCCCCTGGAGTCACCACGTGAGATCCCTCAGCTCTCAGCCTACCCTCTCCCCGGGCCCAGTCGGGATTCCTGATCGAACCAAGATTCAGGGAGTGCCTACTGAGTGCCAGATCATTGCAGCTAGGCCCACCCCGCCTTGGCACCCTCTCCACGTCCTGAGGCAGTGGAGGTAGGTGATGAGCTGTGGAGGGACCTGGTAGAGACATCCATACAATCTAAGTGCCATGACTCCACAAGGCCCCGGGCGATCCCTTGCAGGTGATGGGCAAGTGGGACTGTAGCAGGTGGGCCAGGTGTCCAATGCTCACTGGCCCTGCTTGCAGGGACACCAGTGCCTGCAAGACCAGTGCCGCTAACTGTGAGGGTTTTACCCAGAACGATGAGGACTGAGGGGCGGTGGGCTGGAGCAGCCTCTGAATGCATTAGGGCCTCGGATTAGAACTTCACCTGGATGGACATGTAATCGGGACAAAGCAGAGGGCCACCTTTGGGAATGGAAGGGTCCTCCAAGCAGAGGGAGATACAGGTGGTCAGTGGCTGTAGGAGCTGTGAGGTGAGGCTGTTGGACTCAGGGTCCACCTGCCGCCCTCCCCAAAACCTGTCTGCATCCACTCCCAGGGGACACAGCTGGGTCTGAGGGTGAGCTCTTGAATTCAACAGAGGTCCAGGCCCTTTTCAGCCTGCCTGCAAACCCTAGTCAGGAATGGTGCAGGCCTGCACCTTCCCTAGCTCCCACCCCACAGGTACTATTATTCTGAAACTTTCTGTAATGTCCCCCAGCCTTGGACTCTTGGGACAGAGCAGCAACTTGACCAGGCTTAAGCCAGGTTTAAACCTGCCTGAAATAACAGCTTCTCCCCTCCAAAACCTCAGCCCATGGCTGGTGAGCTTCTCAGGCCTACAGAAGAGTCAAACCTGTGTCCTGCAGAGGGGTACAGCCGCCCCTCCCCTCCCCTCCCCTCTCCCCAAGCCTCACCTCCTCCAGCCCAGAGCACCAGCTGTCCACCCTCCAGCTGAGTCTAAGTCTCCACAGTGATTGTCTTTGGCTTCTGGTGTTTTAAAAGTGTTTTGAAATTACTAACACTTAAAAATTGAGGGTCTCCTGTAAAAAGATTGCAAAAATCAGAAACTCTCCCAGAACCAACAGCTCCCTCCCTGCCCTCATCAGGCAGGGACCCTGCATCACCCCAGCATCTCTTCAAAACTCTTTTTTGGGGACTCCTGGGTGGCTCGGTGGTTGAATGTCTGCTTTTGGCTCAGGGCATGATCCTGGGTCTGGGGATTGAGTCCTGCATTGGGCTCCCTGTGGGGAGTCCGCTTCCCCCTCTGCCTGTGTTTCTGCCTCTCTCTCTCTGTCTCTCTCTGTGCGTTTCTCATGAATAAATAAAATCTTTTAAACACACACACACACACACACACATACACACACACACACACCTACCTCTTTTTGGTCTATCCCCACCAGATACCTAAACTAAGACCGATTTTCTTCGCCCTCCCTTCTCTGAAGAGATTTTCAAAGGCATGGAGTCCATGGGCCTCTCCCCACCCAGCAGACTCTGCCCTCCACCACGCTCGCCTGAGTCTCCACTACCTTCCAGAGGCTGAGCAGGGAGCCTCCTCTGGCCTATTTCTTCCCCCTTCTGAGGCTCTCCTCCCCACCACCCCCAGAAGCCTCTCCTTCCTCCTGCCCTCTAACAGGCAGAGCCCCCAAAGCTTGTCCAGTCCAATACACCACGTGCGGCAGCCACAGAAAGGCCCCACAGTCCACCACCCAGTCAGCATGTCCGAGGTCAAAGTTAGGCTTGGGACATTCCCCCAAGGTACTGTCCTCCCTTGCCCCACACCTGTGACTTCAGAAGCAAGGTGTACTCGGGTAGACCTGCCCACTCTTCAGTGAAAATCAAGCTGCTTGATAGGAGCCTTCATATCTGTGCTTATTTTATAGTCAAATCAATATAATTCCTGACTCTTACAACCCCACCTGATCTGGTTCCTTCCAGATCAGCTCTCCACTGGATCCGGATTGGGTGCCTGGGGTGTGGGACTTGCCAACTGCCTCAGACTGGCCAAGCTTCTGCAGGTGACCCTCCTCTGGGCCCCAGTCAGCTTTGTGCCTACTCTGAGCAGATCCAGGCTGTCCCAAACGGGTCATGCTTTGGACTCTCATGTCCTGAAGTCACCTGGCCTTAACCCTTCCAGCCATCGAAGCCCAGAGCTGACAGGGATTGGAGCTGGCTGGCCCAACACCTATAGGCACAGAACCTGAGCACAACCATAGGGCAGGGCTCCTGCCAGGCAGGCCTCTCTTCCCTGGGGTGCTAGAGAGCCAGATTCCAGCCTTGACTCCCCGCTCCTCCTCTCCCCTTCACTCCATCATGTAGTGATGTTCCTGAAAGCTCTGGGTAGCCTTGAGGCTTGGGTTGCACGAATCACAATCCTAACTTCCTGGGCAAGTCCTGGCCATTGGCCTCTGTAGATCCTCAGGTCTCCAATGGCACCCCCATTCCCTCTGAGGCCAGCAGCCTCAACTCTGCTTATCCTTTATTCTCAGCAGGGATTCTTAATGGGCCCTGTTCCCTTGCACACCTGCATGCCCACCCGCTGAATGCAGGGCCCTGTGCTCATTCTAGGAGTTCTCTAAAGAGTTCAGGCCCCGCCAACCAGGTGGTGAGGAGGGCAAGGGGACAGAGCCTTCACTTGGGCCCCTGGCTCAACAGACCTCAAAAGTCAGGACAGCAGACTGAGCTATGAAAGCTGACCAGAGATGCCAGGGCTGAGTGGGGCAAGAGATTAGCAGGCATGAGGACCAGCAAGAGCAAAATGGAGCCCAGACTCCACTAAGGCAATGGTCCCACCCACAAGCAGATGCTGCTAAGAGCCCTCTGAATTTACCATGGGGGGCTCTCAGAACTCAGAATTGCAATCCTTGTGGCAGTGACAGAGAGCCCTGGGTAACAATTATAAATGTAAACAAGGGGTCAGTATTCCATATTAGAGGTCATTGGAATTGAGAGGGATTTGGTAGATAGATAGGCTGGGATCTAGGTGTGCCCCAGTTCTGCTGATTGTCTGCCTCTGTGAGGGGCAGCTGGTGGGTCAGAAATAGAAGGAACCTCTGAGGAAGGGACCTGGTGCCCCTCGAGGCCTCTGCCAACAGAGGTCAGCCTGGGAGGGAGGTACAGTGAGCAGGAGAGCAAGCAGACCTGTATCAGGGGCTGGTCCACCCTCCACTCAGCTGTGTATGAGCCACAAGGAGAGAGGAGAGAGGTGGTTGGCAGTATGTCCCAGGAGTAAGGCTTACCCAGGCCTGTGTACCCCAAAAGAGCAGGAAGCAGACAGAACAAGAATAACAGAGCCCCAAAGTGGACGTTGCCACTCAGCCCAGCCAGCGACTGGGGTTGGTGGAGGTACGCTGTCCAGAGGGGAAGCAGCAGCCTCTCCCAGACACAAGGGCTAGCCTTAGCTTGAACTCCTCCTGCACCGTGCTACCTGGACTGGTCTGGGGGGACAGCAGTAAGGGACACAAAGGAGCATACCTCCCTGTAACCTGTGAGCCGTGGGCCAGGTGTTGAGGGAAGTGCAAGTGGGATGGGTGGCATTTCAGCCAAGCTGGAAAGAGGCCCAGAAGCTGGAGCAGGTGAGATCCCACCGGAGCAAGAACCTGAAGGTGGGGAGCTTGGGGCCAGTAGGGGATTTGGGACCACCGAGTGCTGCATTAGGGCCCCCATGGTGATAAGCAGCCACCAAAGGCACCAAGCAGAGGTGGCTCATGATTTGCCAGGTTGGAGGGTGTGGGTGCACCGTGGGGAGGGGTGGGGGACATGGCAGGGGTCCAGGTGGGCAGCAGGCAGCTGACCCAAGGCTGTTGAAATAACTTGGGTGGGAAGTGACAGGGCTTTAAGATGACAAAGTGTCTTAGTTGGTTCAAGCTGTTATAACAAAGATACCAAAGACTGAGAGGTTTAAACAATAAACATTGATTTCTCATAGTTCTGGAGATTGGGAAGTCTGAGATCAAGGCATTGGCAGATTTGGTATCCAATGAGAACCTGCTTCCAAGTTCATAGCTGGCACTCTGGCTGTGTCCTTATTCAGTGGAAGGGTCAAAGGAGCTTTCTGGGGTCCCTTTTATTAGTGAGGGCTCCACCCCCATGACCTAGTCATTTTCACACCCTAATGCCATCACATTGGGGATTAGTGTGAGATGAAAGAGGGGCTGGGGCGGGGGGGGGGGGGCGAGGAGGACACAAATATCTAGTCCACAGCTCAAGGTGACAGAGTCAAGCTGTGGAAATGGGAATTTCTACTGTCTGGGGGTGGGGCAGGGAACCTGATAACTCTGGGAACATTCCCAGGTTCTGCATCCGTGGCATCACAGTAAAGGACTCTGCCCATAGTCCTTCCAGAGGGAGCCCCTCCCCCACCGCAATCCCCCCAACCCTAGAAGCCATGCCTGCCCAGTCTGTCATATGAGTCCATCCCAGCCTCCCACCTCAGCAGTGCAGGGCAGGCGAGGAGAGAGCAGTCGTACTGAGGCCAGGCCAGAGGGCAGAAAGAAGGAGCAGGCGGAGATGACACATGTGTCCAGTCAGCGGGGGCGGGGGGGTGAATCCAGGCGCCTGCAATGGAGCAGAAAGGAACAGGCAGGGGTGGGGCCTAGACTGTAGGCAGACGGGGTAGGGGGTAGGGGTGACAAAAAACAATTTCCTTTAACCAAACTTTCAGTCTCAGCCTCTATCTCAATTAGGCCCTGACTTCCAGCTTACCTGTCTGTATCACCCAGTTTTAACAAAAATCCTGTCAAGTCGGTTTGGCCAGAGTCCCCACCTTGGATATCTGATCACCCTCCATATCTGGTCATGGTCCTCACCCCTCCACACCCCACCACCAGGATGTCTGATTGCCCTGGCTTGCCTTCAGCAGGAATCCTGTCTGGTCTGTTTAACCAGAATCCCCCTCCCCCCCGACCCCTGATGTTTCTTCCATCTTAGTAAATGTCCATGCACCAACTTCCCGCTACCCTGCTCCTTGGCTGTAAATCTGCACTTGTCCTTGCTGAATCCCGATTTTGGTCCAGTTCTATTCTGAGGTCTCTTTTTCCCTATTGCATTAGGTCCTGAATAAATCTGTTTTTACTGCTTTATTATTTTTTTAAAGATTTTATTTATTCATGAGAGACACGCAGAGAGAGAGAGAGAGGCAGAGACACAGGCAGAGGGAGAAGCAGGCTCCATGCAGGGAGCCTGACATGGGACTCCATCCCGAGTCTCCAGGATCAGGCCCCGGGCTGTTTTTACTGTTTTAACTACTGTCTGACTCTGGTTCTTTTTCGCAGTGGCATTTCTGCCATCTCACCGTGCTGGGCATGTGGGGCTGGGTGGGAACTTTGGTTGGCATCCCTCTGTGCTAGACTCCTTGCCAGTCCCTGGCATGAGAGTCCAGGAGGAGCCCAGAAGGGCTTCCTGCAGGAGGAGCCAGTTGAGCAAGTCCTGAGAGCAGAGTGGGAGGGAGTTCTGCCCAGACAAGGGGCCAGTCCCTGAAGGCAGTGGCAATGCCTGCAGTGGGTCTGTGCAGAGGCAGCGCCAGCCCCAAGTGTGTGTGCTCCTAGAGAGACGGAGATGGCTGGCATGGGCCTCCCAGAATTCCAAATGCACCTGTATGCCGCATACCTCCCACATTCCTGTGCCCCTGCTGTTGAACCACAGGAAGGCTGACACACAGAATGAGCTTCATGACAATCACTGGGGGGCTGACAACCTCTTTACGGCCATCATCCCCTTGGAGGGGTGAGCAGGAATTAGGCAGAAGAGGCTACTGGTAAACTCAATTTCATGACTACATCTTTTTTTTTTTTTTTTTTTTTATTTATGATAGTCACAGAGAGAGAGAGAGAGAGAGAGAGAGAGAGAGAGGCAGAGACATAGGCAGAGGAAGAAGCAGGCTCCATGCACCGGGAGCCCGACGTGGGATTCGATCCCGGGTCTCCAGGATCGCGCCCTGGGCCAAAGGCAGGCGCTAAACCCGCTGCGCCACCCAGGGTTCCCGATGACTACATCTTTAATAGGCCCCCAAAAGCAAAAGTCTGTGTTTTGGGGGACACCATTTGATTTCTTACATCTTGTTTAAAATCTGTTTTTAAATTAGTTACTTCTTCAGGTGGATTTGGGAAATCTGTCGAGATTGAATTCAGCAATGAGTAGCAGGAAACCCCAGCTAAGCAGCAGTCTACACAAACCAAGGTGTTACTGCCCTCTGGTGAGAGGTGTTCTGATGGGGGTGGTCCCAGGCTGCTCCAGCAGCTCCTCAAGGCTGCGGACAACCTCCCCTCACCACCTCTCCCACCCTAGCCCCATTCCTTCCCTCCCCTGCCCGTGACTGAGTCCCTCAGCAGTTTCCTAAACCACACCCCTGGGGCAAGGGGCAAAAATCATCAGTGCACAGATTAAGTGGCCTTGTTCAAATTTGATTTGTGTTTATGTATTTACTTACCTCACCATTGATTGCTTACTTATTCTGAAAACAGATAAATAAGTTGAGAGTAAGTCAATTTTATGGCCAGTTTGTACCGCCTGACAGAACGTCACATTCTGTCATGGTAGGAAGGAGCCTAAAAGGTTTTCAAAAGGGTGTGAGGTGGCAGCCAGAGAAAACCTGAAAAGTTTTTTATGTTATTTATTTATGAGAGACACACCCACAGAGGCAGAGACATAGGCAGAAAGAGAAGTGGTCTCCCCACAAGGAGCCCAATGCTGGACTTGATCCTGGACCCCAGGATTATGCCCTGAGCCGAAGGCAGCTGGTCAACTGCTGAGCCACCCAGGCATCCCCTGAAAAGCTTCTTATCCGAGGCAAGGAATTCGAATTTTCTCCTGCAGATCATGTGAGACAGAGATGGTTTAAAGGGGTGCTGGGAAGAACTTTCAGTAATACCCAGTTGTTACCTTGTCACCTTTCCTGCCACTTCTCCTCCAAGTCCTCTGATAGCATCAAAGAGAAAGTCTCTCTATGGGGCTGCTGGTCTCCAATACCTCTCCCACACATGGTCATCACCCTTTAGACAAAAACGGAACGGGCCTTGAATTTGGAACTTCCACTGAGCAACTGGGTCTCACCATAATTTAACAACAGTTTTGTTTCCCTTGTACTTATTTTTACAGCTGCCTTCTATTTTTTAGGGAGGGGGAGGGGCAGAGAGAGAGAGAGAGAGAGAGAGAGAGAATCCCAAGCAGGCTCCATGCCCAGCACAGAGCCCGACTCAGGGCTTGATTCCACAGCCCCTTGATCTGCGCTGGGACTGTGACTTAGCTTGATAAACAGCATCCAGCATAAGTGACACCACACAGCTTCTAAGGTTAGATCACAAGAAGCCTTGCAGATCTAAGCCCAGGTCTCTTGGGACTCAGGCACTCTACTCCCTAGTCACATAGAGAAGTTATGGGTAGCTCCAGTGGACAGCCCCACTGAGCTCCCAGCCGATCGCCAGTATCAACTACCAGCCTCATGATGAACCCATGTCTCAGCCCCACTGAGCCATCAGATGATCACATGGGGCAGAAGAACCACCCAGCTAAGCTTAGGCAATCTGCAGAACCATGAAAAATAATAAAGAATCTGTTGTTTTTAGCCACTATTTTAGGTGGATTATTGCACAATTATAGTTAACTGAAGCAGAGGGCATTAGGAAAAACAGGGGACATCTAGAAGGACTCCTGGGTGTTTGTCTCAGTCTCCAGGTAGTTGGTGCTGCCAGCCAGTGAAGGGAGGAATCAGGAGATGCAGGCTTGGCCGGGAATTAAGAGCTTTGTGTGATCTTATTGAGCTTTAGATTTTTGTAATATCCAAGTCTGGGAGACCGATGAGTCTTCAAGTCCAAGAGAGAAGTTCAAGGGTAGATTCTGATGTCATAGGCTGGGATGGAGTTGCCTGGGGACCCTACCAGATCCTACCTGCAGGGGAGGATCCTAAAGGCACAGCTATGTCCTTTGACTGTCTGGGGGGGGGGGGGTGTCTCACAATTCATTTCTACAATGTCTAAAATTTTTAACGTACGAATAGTAGAAAGCCTTATCTCATAGAAAATCCAACCAGAGGAAAGAATTTGTGTGTGACTCTTTCTTGCTTTAGATGCAACAAACATATTTGAACTCTGGGCCTGTTTCCCTGTACTACTTAGCCTTTTGTGTTTGACACACAGTAACCCAGAACGATAGACACACTTGCTCCCATTTTAGAAGCAAGGAAAGTTGTCACACAGTAACTGGTGGCCAGAATTCCAATCCCCTGTTTCTCCCTGGAGAAACATTAAAATTTCCTAAAAGATACCAAGTTGACTCAAAGGAAACAAAGACCAGTAATGAGTCAGGCTCTTTTCTGCTTTATAGGTTTGATTTTATCTCATTCCCTGGGGATTTTCCATTTTAGAGAATTCTGAGCTTAGCCAGCCAGCTCCTGATATGGCACAAATACAGCCCAAGGGCCAGCCCAAAGAGTTGGACATGATGGAACTGCAGCTACCAGGTAGAGGGGGAGTGCTTTCAGGGCTGAGGAGATGAGGAGCCTACCTACTTGCTACATAGCCCTGGCGTGTCAAGTGTCTCTGTGCCCACGATTCCCCCACTCTGGACACAGGAATCCCAGTCTGGGAAGCACTGGTCCTGGGAGCTGTGAATGGGGATGAGCCGATGTTGGGTTTCTGGCCACACAGACAGGAGCTCAGGATGCAGGGACACTGGGGTGGGGACAGCAGGCAGGAGCCCTAGGCACCCTGGCTAGGGCAGGTGGGTGGGCAGCGCAGCTTCTAGATCAGGCCCCCCCATCCCCACCCTGACTTGCACCAGGGTTCTTCCCATGACATTTGTTCAAGACATAAGTACAGGAGTGAGAGATGGCTCAGGCGCAGAAGAGGGTGCCTATTCCAGTCTCTGCTGGCTAGACTGCTGATAGGGATGGGGGTGGAGGTAGCCAGGACTGGGGACTGAGCTGGTTTGTGGTTAGGTGGCAAAAGCAAGGTGGAGGACAGTTGAGTGATGAGGGCAGTGATCAGGGGTGGCCAGCCCCCCACCCCCATGGACAGAACCTGCCTCATGGAGCCTTCCAGGAGCCACACCTGGCTGGGCTTCCAGACTCAGGAGTTATGGAGGGGGTGCACAGAGGGCAGGCTTGCATAGTCTTAGATGCCTATGGAAATGGAGAAGCCTAATAGAGGTGACAGAGATGCTGAGAAGTTCTGGGGACAAGTCAGGGCTGTAAACAGGAGGAATTTAGGATCTTGAGGCTAATGGATTCTATAAAATCTAGCCCCTAGCTCTCCCTTTCATTCCATCACCTATCTCCTATAGCACCGACCTCCCAGCCACCTGGGAACTCACAGTTCCTAATCACATCAGTCCCTCTGGCTCTGATCCACTTTACCATGTGACTTCTGTCTGGACCACCTTCCCCTCCAATCCCTCCTGACCTCACCTTGCAAACACCTATGGCTCAGCAAGACCTCCTGTGAGGTCACTGGTTCCCCATATCAGAGTCAGGTGCTCTCTCCCCTGTAGCCCATCCCATTGTATGACCACGTGTCTCCCTCCTACTGGGCTGTGAGCTCTTCGGTGATGCCTGTCAACACCTGGGGCCACCTGTTCTAAACCTGGAACACATCCCCTTCCCCACCCCAGGCCCCAGCACACGGCCTTCACTTACCAATAGGCTCAGCCTCTCCACCTGGATGCGGGTCCCTGTCCTGGGTTCCGCAGAAGTAGAATGCAGAATGTTCCCTCAAGGAAAGAGCCAGGGGAAGCTGGTGGGAGCAGGAGTATGGCACAGGGGAGGGCATAAAGAGGCTCTCAGGCAAAGCCCTACAGAAGCAAGAGCCTTCTACCTTGTCTCAGGGCTCCTCTGGAGCAGAAGTGGTGCCTCAGACTTGTCCCAGCGTGAGAAAGGGAGCTGGGCTTTTGCAACTCTTCAGAGTTGGGTTAGGGGCCACTTTCCCTTCTCTGAGAGTGTGTGAGATAGAAGAGCTGCAGATGCTGCTGGGGGAAGCCAGACAGGGTGGGGAGAGCCTACGTATCTGCACAAGGACCCACCCAAGATGTGGGCAGAGAATCAACACTTGTCCAGGCCACTCATTGTCTCACACAGATCCACTCACACCCCGCATGCCCCCTCATCTTCCCCATCATCCCTGGGTCCCCTTGCCTTAGGACCTCTGCTGGTCTCAGAGGCCTGTCTAACAAGATGACTCAGACCTTCACCCCTGAGGGGTCATAGACTCAGTTGAAAGATCTGCTACCCAACCCCCTCAGTGAATGGGTTACTCAGGGAAATGGCTTCAGCCCATCAGGGCCTATGGGGGGCAGCAGGGACCCAGGAAATCACTATTGTACACAAATACTGTAAACGGTGGCAGAGCAAGGGAAAATGCAGCCACTTCTGAAATGATTTCAAGCTGTCCTTAGGAGATGCCCAAACTGGCCTTCTTGAGCATCTACACTCAGGTCCTCATCCCATTTTATGGCAAGACACAAAACCTGGGAGTGAAAACACAGAGATAAGACAATGTATTTCTTCCATTTAAATTTATTTTTCAATTTTTGTTTCTCACTTACCAACACATTTGTAAGATGTAGCAGGCTGTGTTAGTAAAGGAGAAGCAGGGGGACAATGAGGGGTGCAGGATCTAAGCAGCCACACATGGGAAGCCGAGAGCAGGAAACCCTTGGGGGCAGCAGGGGCGGGCAGCCTCCTCCACCATCCTGCCTTCCCACAGGGATTAACATTGCTGAAGCTCTCACAGACCCCCCAGACAATTCTGTAAACGTTGTAAAAAGCATTTCTGTTGCCTCCAACTTCTGTCCCCCAATTTATCCCTCTGACCCCCCTCTCCCAGTGATGAGGCAGGATCTGCTCGGGCCAGCACCTTGCATAGCCTGGCCCAGGAGAACCCTGCCCCTGGGTCTCAAGGCTCCAACCCCACAGCCTTAGTCCCCAGGGCAAGCAAAAGAGATGCTTAGAGCTGGTGGATCTCAGGGAGGTCAGGGCGGAGCTTCCTCAGAACTCTGTCCCCAAGGGGATCACTCTGCTGGACCTCAGGGAGCATTCTCAGAATGCCCTTTGTTTCAGCGGCAGGCTCCTGGTCAAGAGGACACTGAAAGGCCCCTGTGGGCTCGGGAACTTGGCAGCAAAGCCGGCTAGAGCCTGACTTCCATGCTTATTGGAGCCCTTAGTTCCCCTGGAGGGAAGGTGTAACTCCCACCCAGGGAGGGGCTTCCTGGCATTTGTGCACTGACCCAGTGGACACTCTGACCCTGTGCTTAGGAACACATTTTAATCAGGATTATATCCACCCTGATGAATTTTCATTCTAGAAAGTACTTTCAAGGCAAATGCCACTGAGGACAATTCAATGCCTTGATCAGTTTTCTACAAAGTGCAGATAAATTTCCTTTCTTCCCCCATTTTTTTTCTTTGAAGAAATTTTCACCAGGATCAAATCCTATTCCTGTGCGTTTCACCACATGTATTCGATTCCCTGGTTAGTGTTCAATGCATGTCTAATGTCACCAACTGTCACACGCATCACCGGCAGTTTTCTCCTGTGGCTCTCACTTCTACGAAGTCCAGTTTTCCAGGGGAAGGGCTTTGCAGACTCCTCACGGATTGGTACCCAATAAGAAATTTGTGCGGCGAGCTGTTCGTACAGATGTGCAACATCTGTGCTGCCTGGCCGCAGCGGCTTCCCTCTTATGGAGGTGCAGCCTTCCCGAGGGTCCATGAGTGAACTTGGCCTCCCCTCTGCTAACCAGGGGGAGAGCCGGAAGCCCGGCCACAGCCAGCTTCCAGGAGGCGCGCACACACCATGGATCAGGAGCCTGCGCTCTCCCGGACCCCAGCGTGCCCCCCCACCCCGTCCCCGCCCGTCCCCGCCCGTCCCTGTCACGGTGCCTTGTCTGCAGACCCCGCTGCCTGCTCTGAGCGTGCTGGGCCGCCGGTGGCTGCGCGTGTGCCACGGAGCAGGCCCAGGCCCCGCGAGCGGCCGGCGCCGTGCAGCTGGCGCTCGTGGCGGCGGATCTGCACCTTGTGGCGGAAGCGCTCGCCGCAGTCCTCGCAAACGTAGGGCCGCTCACCCGAGTGTGTGCGCCGGTGGCGCAGAAGGTTGGACGAGACGCTGAAGCGCTTGCCGCAGTCGCCGCAGGCGTAGGGCCGCTCGCCCGTGTGCGTGCGCTGGTGCTGCACGAGCGCCGAGCTCTCGCTGAAGCGCTTGGCGCAGTAGGAGCAGGCGTAGGGCTTCTCACCGGTGTGGATGCGCTGGTGCGTCACCAGGTTGGAGTGCTGCGAGAAGCCCTTGCCGCACTCGCCGCAGCGGTGCGGCCGCTCGCCCGTGTGCGTGGCCTGGTGGCGCACCAGGTCCGTGCTGCGGCTGAAGCCCTTGCCACACTCCCCGCAGATGGTCGGCCGATCCCGCGCCCGCCGCCGCCGCCGCTGCCTGGCCGGAGTCAGAGCCGCGCTGCCCGCGGGGCCGGGAATGGCCACCACCGCGGGCGCGGCCACGGCAGGCAGCACCATGAGCTCCTGCAGCACCACGTAGCCCGGGGGGGCCACCACGACCGCGGCTGGAGCCCCCGGGGCCGGAGTCCCGCCGCCCCCCGTGGTGGGCACCAGCTCCAGCTGCAGCTCCGGCTGCACGGGGGTCAGCTCCAGCTGCACCTCCTGCTGCTGGGCTCCTAGCTCCACTGGGGTCAGCTCCAACTGCACCTCCTGCTGCTCCTCCAGCTGCTGCTGCTCCAGCTGCTGCTGCTGCTCCAGCTGCTGCTCCAGCTGCTGCAGCTGCTCCTGCAGTTTGAGCTGCAGCTGCCGCTGTTCCTGCTGTCTCTCTAGCTCCTGCTGCCGCTCCAACTCCTGCCGCTGCTGCTCCAGTTCCTGCTCCGACCCCAGGTCCACTGGCATGAGCTCCAGCTCCACTTCTTCCTCCTCCTCTGGCTCCAGTGGACAGGGCTGCTGCTGCTGCTGTGGTTGCAACTGTTCTGGCTGCTGCAGCTGCTGTTGTTGCAACTGTTCTGGCTGCTGCAGCTGCTGTTGATGCAACAGCTGCTGATGCTGCTGTAACTGCTGCTGCTGCAACAGCTGCTGTTGTAACTGTTGCTGCTGCAGCTGCTGCTGTAGCCGTTCCTGCTGCTGCAGCTGCTCCATCTGTAACTGTTGATGCTGCTGTTGCTCTAACAGTTCTTGTTGTTGCTGCATCTGCTGCATCTGTAACTGTTGCTGCTGGTGCTGCTGTAACAGTTCCTGCTGATGCTGCAAGTGCTGCTGCTGTAACTGTTGCTGCTGTAATTCTTCCTGCTGCTGCTGCTGTAACTGGTCCTGTTGCATGTGCTGCTGTTGCTGTAACTGTTTTTCCTCTTGCTGCTGCTGCAGCTGTAACTGTTTCTCCTCCTGCTGCTGCTGCAGCTGTAACTGTTCCTCCTTCTGCTGCTGGTGGTGTTGCTGCTGTAACTGTTCTTCCTCCTGCTGTTGCTGCAGGTGCTGCTGCTGCTGCTGCTGCTGTAACTGTTCCTCCTCCTCCTGCTGCTGCTGCTGCTGTAATTGTTGCTGCTGCAGGAGCTGCTGCTGCTGTAACTGTTCCTCCTCCTGCTGCTGCTGTAACTGGTCCTGCTGCTGTAACTGTTCCTTTTGTTGCTGCCACAGTTGTTGCTCATACACGTGCTGCTCCTGTGCTTGTTCCTGCTGTTGTATCAGCTGCAGTTGGGGTTTCTGCTGTCCAGGTGGCACAGGTTGGGGTGTTCCCTGCAGGTCTTTCTTTTGTTGAGGCAGCTGGTCTTCCCCATCTTGCTGCTGCTGCTGCAACTCCAACTGCTGTTCTGATGGCTGGCTTTGTGGCTGCTGCTCTGGTTGCTGTTCTGACTGTTGTAGTTGCAACTCCTGTTGTCTGGGCTGTGCTTTGTCGGTGAGTTCCCTGGCCCCCATTGGAGCTGAGCTTGTTGGCGGTGGTGGGCTGCTATTCTTCTCTTGAGCTTCTTCTTCCTCCTGACTCTCACTCCCACCGCTGCCACCTGTAGTGGAAATGGTAGGAAGCCAGGAGAGAAAGATCTACAGACCCCCTTGACCCCCCCTCTACCCCTTGGCTTACCCTGCCCCACAGATGCCCACTCTAGGACACACTGCTGAGCTCTCAGCCAGGCCCCCAAAGCACTGGATCGATAGGCCATGGCAGCGTGGCAGAAACTGAAATGCCCAGAGGTGTGGGGTTGGCTTAGAAATGTGCCCAAAGGACTGTGGGTCAAGTCACTCTGGGCCCTGGCTCTCCAACCTCTTCTCTGGGCTTTCCTCCACACAGGCTCCATGCTTAGATCTTGGCAGTGACAAGAGCCTGGGTTCCAGGGGCTCCCCAACACCATTCCCAGAGAAGCCTCTCATGCTTAACCACCATCTAGTAGGAATCAGTGAACAAGCCATTCCCACAGCCAAGCCACAGGCGCACGATGAACTCAGACCTCAGTGAGGATCATGCCTTAAATACGCGAAACTTTCCTTCTCTTCAAATAATAAAGAATTTCTGTAAAGCTGCCTGAAAGTATTACCACAGGTGGTTTGTAAAAGTCACCGAAGTGTCAGGGAGAGCACAAGGCTTCCAGGGGAAAGTTCTCAGATTGGGCCCCAACTCTACCAGTTAACAACTCTCAACCTCCTGCAGCCTCGGAGCCCTCCCTGTCAGTAACAGCTTCAGGATATCCACACTTTCAGCTTCAGTGGTGAAGGAGGTAGGGCCCTGGCATATCCTCTAGAACCTGGCAGGTGCTTGACAAATCACTCTGCCCACAGGTTAGGAAATTAGTTTGCAAAGTAATGAACAGTTTGGAAATAGCAAGGACACAACTGACTCCGTTTAAAACAGCCTACAGACTGGACGTGTTTGAGACTGTTAGTCTGGAATGGAAAGGATTGGGATCCCTGGGTGGCGCAGTGGTTTAGCGCCTGCCTTTGGCCCAGGGCGCAATCCTGGAGACCCGGGATCGAATCCCACGTCGGGCTCCCGGTGCATGGAGCCTGCTTCTCCCTCTGCCTGTGTCTCTGCCTCTCTCTCTCTCTGTGTGTGACTATCATAAATAAATAAAAATTAAAAAAAAAAAAGAAAAAAGAAAAGGAAAGGATTATCTCCACAGCCTCATGTCAGTAGGGTGAGTAGCCAGGTAGGTAACCTCTGGGAACCGGAGGTTTTCTGACTCAGAGAAGATGGAAAAGCAAAAGAAGATGGACCCTTCTCAGGGCCACCGTGAAAATTTGAGGGGGTATAAGTGCAACCCAGTGTTGTGCAACATAGGTGTTACTCCACTGTCACGTTTCACTGTCTGCACAATATCCACCTGTTATTTCTCAATTTGAGCATTCATGCCGTGTTCATAGAAAATCCCAAGAGGCTTGTTCCATTCCCAAGTCTGATTTCAACCCTGCTCTTCCTATAGCCTCATATGTTCAGTTTTGTAACAGAAAGCAGAGGTTCAATTTAGAAAATTTTGCTTTCTGGCCACTTTTTCTAGGAGCATATTGATTTAATAAAAAATGAAAGGATATCTCCATGTAAATAATTTCCTTTTAGAAAACTATTTCTAAAAAAAGAAAGAAAAGAAAGAAAGAAGGAAAGAGAAAAAAGAAAACTATCTTTTTTTTTTAAGAAAACTATTTCTAATAACATTCTTTTTTATTTTTTATTTTTTTAAGATTTTGTTTATTCATGAGAGACACAGAGAGAGGGACAAGTATTTTTCATACACACTCACCAGCAATGAGTATGTGGCTGGTGAGCAAAGACAGCCATGAAAACCTGTCTCCCCCACAGCAGGTCTGAGCCACACCAGCCTCCCAGTACCTCTGGGAGGAACAGGGACATATCGTGCCTCTGTGTGAATCCTCACATTTCTAGCACAGCACTTGGCCGTGTAGCTAGTCCTGGCTTCTTGCAGCAATGTCAGCATTTTTAACGATGATGTTTTAGTAAACATATTAAGTGTCACCTGAAGTGCATACCCTTCCAAGACTTTTCTCAGTTAAATATTTGAGCCTGAAGACCCTTCATTCAGTCCACACATCCCTAACCAAACCTTCCAATTCCCTTGGTTCTTTTCATGCTGTTCAACCCTGGGCTAGCCCCCACTTGGTGTGCTCAAAGCACAGGGAGGGAAATTGGCTCCCAGGAGCATGACCATCATAGAAAGTTGGCCCAGAGTGGGTCTCAGATGGAGAAGGCATCTTGGAAGGTTCTACAGGGCCACCTATGCTTCTGGGCAAAAGGGGAGAGAGAAGGATGGAAAAGCAGAGGTCAGGAAAAGTGGACAAGGTCAGAGAAGGCCACAGGACAAAGAGAAGCCAAGCCAAGGGGCCAATGCCTGAGGTACAAGGGGCAGGGGGAGAGAGCCCCTGAATTCAATCTGAGAACTTGAGTCTGGAGCCAGGGACAGGTAGGAGGACAATGGAGGCTCCCTGACTACTGGGGACAAAGCAGCAGCTCCCAGCCAGCACATATCTGGGGTTCAGGGCATGGGCTGAGAATGTCTGCACTGTTGAGAGCCTGTCACCAGCAAAACCATGGCCTGATTGAGCTGCCTCAGAAAATCCTAAGGCGAACTGAAGTGGGCTGGTGTGACGTGAGTGGCTGCAGGTTGCCCTCCCCACCCGGAAACCACCAGGTGAGCACCCTTGTGGACAGCAGGCTGCCCACCATCCTGCAGAATGCACACCCCCACCCCGTTGGCCACAGCAGGCCTGGGGCTCTGTCAAAAGATCCTCTGGGAGCCTGAGGACTATCTTCTGCTTTAGGTCAGAGCCCACACCCCTCTGAGCCCCTCACCTGAGAGGGTGTCAGGCCCTGGGCCCCCATCTTCAAGACACCGAAGCTCCAGCACGAAGGTTTTGGCCACTGCCCCCAGCTCCATCCTAGCGTTCAGACCCAGATCCTGAGGAGCCAGCTGTGCTGAGAGGAAGGAAGGAAGCTGTTCAGGTGGGCAGGATTGCTGGGAGCACTCCACCTCTGGCCTACCCGGTGGCGGTAACTGCCAGAGAGCCCCCCAGTCTCTGCCTCGGGCCCCAGAACCAGCAGCTCCAGCCAGGCTGGAAAGGATAGGGGATAGCTGGGGAAGGGAAGAGCAGGGCTGCCTGGAGGCTCAGCTCCCAGGGCCCCTTCATTTCCCTGCAGAGGCAATCCTTTCTCTCTTCTCTCTCAACTTTGCAAGGCCCACATTCAGCCCCATGCCTCGGGACTGCGGGTGCATGTGCTCCACACTGAGGGCCAACTGTGGGAACCGGCCTTCAGCGGGATGGGGAGCTGGAGTCCCAGGAGGGACACATGAGGAAGTTTGCAGAAAAAGAGACACATCTCACGTTCCACCGTCTCCTTCAAAGCAACTGACAAGTGGGTTCACCTCCCTGGTTTCTTGCCTCCCAGACGGCTGTTGGGGTTCATCCGGTCTTCCAAGCCCACATGCAGGCCACAGGTTCCAGATGCCACCTCAGCTCCCTGGGAAGGCAGGATTCCAGAGCACTGCAACCCACGGAACCAGCGGTGGCCCAGGGGATCCTGAAGTCTGGGGGGTTCCCCAGCTCTCTCCTGCCTCCACCCTGGCCCCTGCAGATGTGTCAGCGCATCCAGTCCTGCCTCCCCTCCTCACAAGATAACTCCAGCCCCCCCCCCCCCTTCTCAGGATCCAGCTCAAAGCTCTCAAGGGCAGCGCCCGGGGTTGGCCGGCTCCCCAACCCCCTGGGCCTCACCTGGTTCAGCATTTCCTGCTCCTCACCGCGGCCTCTGCACTAGGGGAGGTGTGGTCAGCAGGGGCTGGAAGGTGCAGGCAGAGCGTCAGCCAGCTTCTTCCTGAGGCGCCTCCATCCAGAAGGCGCCGGGGAGGCGCTGGGCCACCCGGGGGCCTCTCTGGGCACTGCGGCGGGGCTGTCGCTGTCAGGGCTGCTCAGGTCGCCCCGGGCCGCAGACGGGGCAGAACGGAGTTCACCAGCAGAAGTTGGTGTCGGCTCCCCGGAGAGGGGCCGGGGCGGCCGGGCGAGGCGTGCGGGGCGGGCGACACCGTCTCCGCCCGGCCGGGTCCGCCCGCGGCCACAGGTGCCCGGAGCCGGCGCGCGGGGGCGGCCCGCGCGGGGTCCGGTTGGCTCGCGCGTCCGGCCGGCAGCGGGCGGCGGGGGGCAGCGGGCCGGGCCGGGCCGGGCCGGGGGCGGGGGCGGGGGCGGGGGCGGGGGCGGCGGGGCCGGCACAGGAAGTCCCCCCGGCATCCGCATCCTGTCCCCCGCCCGCCGCCCGCCGCCCGCGCCCCGCGCCCCGGCCCCCGCGCCGCCGCCGCCGCTCTAGGCCGCCGCGAGCTCGGTGGGCTTAACCCTTCCAGGCCCGGCCGCTCGCCCGCGGGTGGCGACTGGCGCTGCGCGGGGGCTGCGGGCGAGGCTCCCGGCCCGGGCCCTGCCGCCGCCGGGGGGGCGCGTGCAGCCTCGGGGCGCCCCGGGCCCGCGTCCAAGCTGTGGTTCATTAGCATCTTAGATGACTCTCACCTAATGCGGAGGCCCCATCCCGCCCCCCGGCGGACCCAGTGGAGGCCGCCCCCTCCGCACCTCGCACCTGGAACTCCTCCTCCTGGAGCCTGGGATGGCGATGGAAGGGGGGGGGGGGGGGCGGCGCGGAGTCTGTGCGCGCCTGGACCCCAAAGGACCGGACAGGGCCACCCTTGGTAACTGAAGGGTAAGTCCAAGAGCCACACCCCACCCCACCCCCGTCAGTACCTGACCCCCTTCGCCCTCTGCAGGACTCCATCCCTACTGGGGCTGTGCAGAGGCCTCCTCAGATACGCCAAGCTAACCCCTGCCTGGGTCAGGGGCCTCCTCCTCCCGGATGCCTTACCTGACCATCTTGATATCCCATCACTTGGCTGCACTGCACTGTCCTAATCTGGAGGGTTCACACTGAGATCGGGATACTCGAATTCTCTTGAAAAACCCAAAGATCTGGCCCTGGAGAGCTGTTCCTGGGATAGAGTATGAGAATGCCTCACTGGAGGAGGGCAGAGCCCTCATACGGTCACAGTCCTCTGCCCTCCTTACTGTCTCCATGCTCACATGGCCACCCATTTTTGGATACTTCCTGACCCTACAGGTAGTGGAGCTCTGGATTTCTCTAACCCTCCTCTGAAAAGCTTGCACTCTGTCTGGCAGCTTCACCCCCAGACTAGATGCTCCAGAGGACAGAGGACCACCTCTGCCTCATCAGGGGAGTAAGTGCAGCAGGAAAGGGAGTAAGGAGGCAGGAAATCTGGATTCACAATGGCCTCTTCCAGTTGGGTAATGAGGCAAATTATTACCTTGCATCTGTGGAATAGGAACAGCATTCTGCTAGCCAGGAGTTTAAGGATAAGTGAGCATCTCCCCTCTGGCCAGCCAGATGTGCACCTTTCCCTCCCCTGGGAGGGTTGGGAGCAGAGCTGTCTCTGCCTCCTATTTCCTCCTGGGAGACCTCATGCCCAGAGGATCCAGATGATCCACTTACTCCTTGAATCTTTAACCTCTCTCTCTCTCTCTCTGCTGGCTTCTTTCCAAGAGCATTTGCTCATTCGCCAGGCTCTCCCATCTTAAAAATATGCAACCTCTTCTCTCTCCTGCCCTCCATGACCAAAGTTCCTGGAAAGATGCCCCATAGCAGCTCTGGCCATATCTCCATCTACCTGTCCCTCCTTCTCCTTCTCCAACTTGGCCTCAGCCCCATCACTCCATCCAGACAGCTCTCTCTAATGTCACCACTGACCTCCACGTCACTAGAGCTCGCATGCTATTCCTCTCTAGGCAGCTTTGGACACTTCTCTGGTGGCTGATGAGAGGTACCACCCTTGGTTCCTCCTTCCTCTCTATCTGCCTCCTTTCTGACTCCTTTGCAGGCTCCACTTCCTTTACCAAACATATTGCTCATCTATATGCTATCAAAACCTATGTAAGGTGTCTTCCCAAATCAATGGTTCTGTCCTGAAAAGCACTTCTCCTGTCTATGACTGAGCACCTCTTTTCTTCCTCTTTCACCTTTAAATTAAAAAAAAAATTTTTTTTTTTTGAGAGAGAGAGAGAGCAGGCAGAGGGGTGGGGAGGGGCAAGCAAGAGGGAGAGAGAGAATCCCAAGCAAGCTCCATGTCCAGCATGAAGCCCAACACAGAACTCGATCTCACAACCCTGAGATCATGACCTGAGCTGAAATCAAGAGTCCAACCCTTTTTTTAAAAAAAAGATTTTATTTATGTATTCATGAGAGACACACACAGAGAGAGAGAGAGAAAGGCAGAGGCACAGGCCGAGGGAGAAGCAGGCTACATGCAGGGAGCCCGACGTGGGACTCAATCCCGGGTCTCTAGGATCAGACTGCTGAGCCACCTGGGCTGCACACGAGTCCAGCCCTTAACCAGCTGAGCCACCCAGGTGCCCCTCTCAATTTTTTTTTTAATCCAGGCAATACATATTCTGAATGAATAAGTCAAATTGTTCTGTGAGGCTTTAGCAACCACAAAAATCTCTCCTCGCTTCTGAGTCCCCTCCCATTTCTTTTGATATTTCTTCCCATGTTTCTAAATAATATGCTTATAATGCTATTATTTGGTTTTTCCATTTTAGGTAGTATCTGTGGACACCTCACTTTGGAAGATGCAGATTTAACTCCTCATGCCACACACGCACATGTCCTCCTTTTACCTACAATAACTTGTCTGGTCTTTGTCCAGTTTTCTGGGATAGAGCTTCTACACCTTTGGAATCTCTCCAGTGATAGGAATGTCTTTGTTATTCAGGGGGTGAGGGGACTGGATTAGCTTCAGATGGGAGCTGGTCATACCAGAAAGACCAACCATGTGATTACAGGGTTGGGGCTCTGAACCCGGTGATATCAAACCAACCTTTGGGGCTAGAGATTGAGGTTAGTCAAATGGCCAAGGATTCAATCGATCATGCCTACATAATGAAACATCAATAAAAACTGTGGGCACCAAGGTTCAGGTGAGCTTCCTGGTTGGTGAGAGCCACTCTGTGTCCAGAATAGAGGACATGGAAGCTCTACATTCAGGACTCTCCCAGACCTTGGATCTCTTCAGGGACCATGACTGATCGTGCTTTATATCCTTTGTAGTAAAACTGTAATTGTAAGTCCAGCACTTTCTTGAATTCTGTGAGTTAATCTAGTTAATTATCCAACCTGAGTAGGACAAATGAATCCCTGAATTTGTAGCCAGTTAGTGAGAAGTTCCGGGGTTCCTGGGGACTCCTGAACTTGCAGCTGTTGTCTACTTGCTGGGGCATGATGCCATTATCTTGTGGAGTCTGTACAACTCTGGTGGTCAGCTGCAGAACTACAGGGCAGGATGGCCCTTTCCACAGTGTTATCACAGTCTGGGGTAAATCCACATTTACTATTCCCATAAGTACATCTCTGGAAATAATTTTCACTGCCAAGTCCAGTAAAAGTATTTGTATGAGTTCCCTTTTTAAAAAAAAAAAAAAAAAAAAACAACTATTTATTTATTCATGAGAGACACAGAGAGAGAGGCAGAGACATAGGCAGAGAGAGAAGCAGGCTCCCTATGAGGACTCGATCCCAGGACCCCAGGATCATGACCTGAGCCAAAGGCAGATGCTCAACTGCTGGGCCATCCAGGTGCCCCTTTTTCTTATCTTTTTTAAAATTTGCTTTGATTCCTTTTTTAGAAACTCCTGAAAAGTCTTTTTGTGTCCTCCTTTGGCTCTATAAATGCCTGTGAACCCAAATTTCCACCTGGTCAAACTCGTCAGAAAATCTATTTGTTTCATTTTTTTTTTCCCAGACATCCCTTCTGGAGCCTCCTTCCTTTGCATCCATATTGGGCAGTTTGCCCTCTGGAGTGCTGCTGCCAGCCTGGGAGTCTAGTGTCATCATCTGGGACTTTGTGTCTCTTTCTCTCTTGCATTAATCTGTTTCCTCATACCACATATTTCTCCTTCTTAAGTCATAATAGAGACAATTAGCACTCACCAAATATTCCAAGTGTTCCCTTATATTTCCAAGTGTTACATGCAGTTCAGCTGGGGTTAAATGATTAATGTGGCCAGGAGACTATGAAGGCAAGTGACCTGTGCTATGTCTAAGTCAAAACACATGGGAGCTGGTGTGCCACCTCCATCTCACACCTCCCTTGCTGTGGGAACTTGGAGGAGATGTGTAGTGGTAAAGAAACAAACGTATAGGGGTACCTGGGTGGTTAGGCATCTACCTTTGGCACAGGTTGTGATCCCAGGGTCCTGGGATCGAGTTCTACATCAGGCTCCCCATTCTCCCTCTGCCTATGTCTTTGCCTCTTTCTCTGTGTCTCTCATGAATAATAATGACAAAAATTACAAGCCCTGGAGCATTACATAGGGGATGATAAGACTACCCAGGGATTAAGATCTCTAGGGCTAGGGCAGCCTGGGTGGCTCAGCAGTTTAGCGCCGCCTTCGGCCCAGGGCGTGATCCTGGAGGCCCAGGTTCGAGTTCTGCATGGGGCTCCCTGAATGGAGCCTGCTTCTCCCTCTGCCTGTATCTCTGCCTCTCTTTCTCTCTCTCATTAATAAATAAATAAAATTGGGATCCCTGGGTGGCGCAGCGGTTTGGCGCCTGCCTTTGGCCCAGGGCGCGATCCTGGAGACCCGGGATCGAATCCCACATCGGGCTCCCGGTGCATGGACCCTGCTTCTCCCTCTGCCTGTGTCTCTGCCTCTCTCTCTCTCTCTCTGTGACTATCATAAATAAATAAAAAAAATTTTTAAAAATCTTTAAATAAATAAATAAATAAATAAATAAATAAATAAATAAATAAATAAAATCTTTAAAAAAAGATCTCTAGGCTAGAGGGGCAAGAGGGAAAAATGATATTATAGACACAATTGCTGCATTTATGAGGCTGGTGTGACCAGTATTGGAACTGCGATCTGTAAGCAAGAAGCAACCAGCCCAGACTGACCAGCCACTGACGGCTCCACCAGAAACAGGAAATGTCTTCTCTTCCATCCTGACTTCTGATCCCTCTTTGGTGCTTCCCATTAGCAAAATCTAGCCAGAGGCCAGCTGGCAGGGGAGCTGAGAGAAGTGTCATTTCCCATCTTCCAGGCTCCCGCAGTGGAGCATATGGAAGGATGGGGATTGAGTCAAGAGGCAACAGGCAAAGAGCTGGCACATTTGGTGACTCTGTAAAGCAAGCCTCCTGCCAACCCATGTTGGGAATTCAGACATTTGTGAGCTAGGCAGAGATGGGAATGCTGTGCCACTAGTATTGATTATCCTGACCTTCATTCCGGGGGAGCACATTCCTCAGTGGTCATCCTGAGAAAAGAGTATATGACAAGTAAAATCTGGGAAGCCCTCACATCTAAAAAGTTTTTATTCGGTGGACACCTGGGTGGCTCAGTTGGTTAAGGAGCTGCCTTCAGCTCAGGTCATGATCCTGGGGTCCTGGGATCCCGCCCTGTATTGGACTTCCTACTCAGAGGGGAACCCGTTTCTCCCTCTGCCACTGCCATGCCCCCCTGCTTGTGTTCTCTCTCTTACTCACTCTGGCTCTCTCAAATAAATAAGTAAAATCTTAAATAAAAGATTAAAAAAACCTATTCTTATATGTGACTGAGTATGAACTTCTCCTGAGATTTTAAAGACACGCTTTCAGGGGATCCCTGGGTGGCTCAGCAGTTTAGCGCCGTCTTTGGCTCAGGGTGTGATCCTGGAGTCCCGGAATTGAGTTCCACATCAGGCTCCCTGCATGGAGCCTGCTTCTTCCTCTGCCTGTGTCTCTGCCTCTCTCCCTTTCTGTATCTCTCATGAATATATAAATAAAATCTTAAAAAAAAAAAGACACCCTTTCATTGTCGTTTGGCCTCCAGTGTGGCTATTGAGGATGCCTAATGCCATTTTGATACTGGATCCTTTCTGTGTTGCTGGTATTTTCTCTCTGGAACTGAGAAAAAAAATTTTTTTAACTTGTACTCTGAAGTTCCATGATCACAGACACTCAGGCAGCCACTTCAATCAGGAGACTCATGCTTTTCTGTCTGAGGAAGGAATTTGAGTTATTTATTTGGTAGTGTCCCCTTCCATATTCTCTTTTCTGCTTTTCTGGAATTTTGATTATTTGGATGTTGGACCTTCTGTTCTGATCCTCTGACGTCATTATGCTTTCTTTTCCATTTTTCATCACTTACTCTCTTGGTTACACTTTCTCTCTCTTTTTTTTAAAAGATGTTATTTATTTATTTATTTATTTATTTATTTATTTATTTATTTATTTGAGAGAGAGAAAGAATAAGCAAGAAGAGGTGCAGAGGGAGAGGGACAAGCTGACTGTGTTGAATGAGAAGCCCAACATGGGGCTAAATCCCACGTCCTTGAGATCATGGATGACTTGAGCCAAAATCAAATCAGACACCCAACCAATGGAGCCACTCCGGCACCCCTCTTGGTTACACTTTCTAGAAGAGTTTCTTGCACTGTTTCTAACCCATCTGCTTTTATTTCTGCAATCCTGTCTTTAATTTCCAGAGCTTTCTTATTCTCAGACTGGAATTTTTTTCTTATACATGTTCTTGCTGCATGATTGCAATATTTGCTCCTGTCTCACTGAAGACAGTCAACTTTGTTCCTGCTTCCTCCATTATCACTGTTTGCTCTAGTTAATTAAAAAAAAAAAAAAAAGTGTTTGTTTCATTTCCCCCATTGGAGGATTTTGTCAGATGCCAGGTGACGCTGGGCTATTCAGTGACATGTGTGGAGTAAGTCGCTCAGCAAATAAGAGAAGGACTCCGCCACGGGGAGGGGTGTCCTGCAACATCTGGTAGTGTTTTCTCTCAAGCCACTCAATTTCTCTAGAAAGACCTCCTGGCTGGAGAAGTAACTTGGCCCTGAGCATTCTAGAAGCCAAATGGGGATTGAGGGGAACACTGGGAAGAGGTCTCACATTTCAGGAAGCAGATTTCATAAATCCCCATGGTTTCAAGAAGAACTCTTCATGCCTCTGGCTCTGCCCAGTGTTTCCAAAGTCAGAGCCTGTTTGGTACCAGGTTTTTGCCAGAGTAGATGCGAAGGAGACCCACTGGCCCCTTGTGATACTTTGTAGCCACCTTTCTGTTTTCAGCCTTACCGGGAGCCTTAGATTCTGCAGGCTTTCTGGGGGGAAATCTCACTGTTTCTTTTTGGCTTCCCTCTCTGATAGCTTAGCTTTCAACTTTCTGTACTCTGTTATGTCAGACCCATCAGTTCATTTGTGTTCTAGTTTCTAAAATTTTGTGCTTTTAATTTTTTTTCCTTACTGAGAGAGACAGACAAGAGACAGTGAGCAAAAGAGACAGAGAAAGAGAGACAGAAGGGAAAAGACAGTGGGTTAGGAGCAGGGGGCCCCATTGGGGAATGGAATGTGACAGACTTGCACCCAAATGGCGGCTTGGGGCTGCCGAAGTTTCATCTTCCACTGAGGATGATGGAGGAAGTTTGGAATATGATCCAGGGAAGAATGACAAGCTGGGGAACAGCACTGATGGCCTGAAATGTATCTAAAGCATGCACGGTGGTGGCCTAGGGGCCAAATGTTGGGCATTGCTTCCTCAGGTCAAACCCCCAGTGTTCCTTCTCAGAGCACCAAGAACCCATGGCACTTGCCTGATCTCTGATTTTACAATGTGATTGGGGTCTGCCTCCCTCCCAAGACTGCCAGCTTTGAGGACAAGGAGTCTGTCTAGGTTAGTCATCCTTGCTTCCTGAGCACTCACTACAATAAGCACTCAATAAGTATTTGTTTTTTTTTAAGATTTATTTATTTATTCATGATAGAGAGAGAGAGAGAGGCAGAGACACAGGAGGAGGGAGAAGCAAGCTCCATGCAGGGAGCCCGACGCGGGACTTGATCCCGGGACTCCAGGATCGCGCCCCGGGCCAAAGGCAGGCGCTAAACTGCCGAGCCATCAGGGATCCCTCAGTAAGTATTTGTTAAGGAACACCTGGGTGGCTCAGTGGTTGAGCATCTGCCTTCAGCTCAGGGTGTGACCCTGGGATCCTGGAATTGAGTCCCCGCATCAGGATCCCTGAAGGGAGTCTTCTTCTTCCTCTGCCTGTGTGTCTGCCTCTCTCTCTGTGTCTCTCATGAATAAATAAATAAAATCTTTTAAACAAATAAGTATTTGTTAAATTAATTATTTTTATTTTTAAATATATTTATTTATTCATAGAGACAGAGAGAGAGAGAGAGGCAGAGACACAGGCAGAGGGAGAAGCAGGCTCCATGCAGGGAGCCCGATGTGGGACTCGATCCCGGGTCTCCAAGATCACACCGTGGACTGAAGGCGGTGCTAAACCGCTGAGCCACTCGGACTGCCCCTTTGTTAAATTAATTAATAAAACAATCAGGCTAGGGGTGTTTTTGACACCTACTAACATCACAGAAACAACTCAGTATAATAATCCAATCTCCACTTGCTATCTACAGGGCATTTGAGCCGAGAAGGGCAAGATTATCTCTCTCTCCCAAGGATCTGGAGAAGAGGCTCACTGGAACCAAAGGTGACTGGGTTCAACGTGCCCAGGGAGGTGCCTTAGAGCAAGAGTCCCCTGCGTTCCCATTGCTGAGAATCCCAGAGCTCCAGTTCCCACCCTTCCTGTGACATGCCCTTGTGTGCTTCCATGAAACCCTTTTCCTTGCCTAATTCACTCAGGGTTGGTCTCTGCAAATACAGAACCCTAACAAATGCAGAAATTGATACTATAAGTGGCATTTAGGCCCAGGTACCCCAGAAAAATGTGGGATTTGAAATTGCCTATTGGGCCAAGATGAAGACAAGGCAAGGAGATTCCCACACATGGTCAGGATGGGGCAGTATGTTCTGTTAAAACAATTAATACAGGTACCAGATAGGGCCACCTGAGACCTCAGGTCCTCTGATGTTGAGGCACTGAAAGATCACCTGAAGGGAACAAGGATGCCAGGACCACAGCACTGGATGGTTCCATCTGATGGCGTTTCCCTTCCAGTAAGATCTTGGTGTTCCTTTGCTGAGGCCCGGTTTGAACTGGGGGCCTTTGTGGGGCTCTGTGAGAGCATCTCAAAGCACTAGTAGCCACAGGCCAAGACTTGGGTCTCAGGTCGATTCTTGGGTCACTGGAGGGGAGCTCCACTTGGACTCTGTTTGAGTGTCATGGGGTTGCCATGACAAAGTACCACACACTGGGCGGACACTGCAGAAATGAGTGTCAGATGGTTCTGGAGGCCAGCAGTCTGAGATCAGGGAGGCCCAGGGGGCTGATTCCTCCTGTGGCTGTGAGGGAGGGTCTGTTCCATAACTCTCTCCCAGCTTCGAGTATTGCTGTCAACCCGTGGCGTTCCTTGGCTTGTAGAAGCATCACCCCGATCTCTGCCTTCATCTTCACATGGTGTTCTTCCTTCACATGGTGTATGTGTGTCTGGTTTCCCCTTGTGTGTGTGTGTGTGTGTGTGTGTGTGTGTGTGTCTCTGGTTCCAAATTTCCCCTCTTTATAAGGATACTTGTCCTATTGGATTAGGGCTCACAAGAATGACCTCATTTTAACCAATGACATCTGCAATGACCCCATTTCCAAATAAGGTCCCGAGTAAATAAGAATGGGGGGCAGGGATGTAAGGGTGGAAGGAACCACCAGGGAACTCACCCAGGAGGGGCACAGTGTGGCTTCCTGGGTCAGGCTGAATAGGAGGATTAAGTACTGATGGTAGCCTGTATTTTTGCGCTGGCTTGCCCATAGGGCATGGTGAAGCAGTTTCCAGGGGAGCCAATGCCAACCTGAACCAAATCTAGCTCTGTGCCTATGGGCACTGCCCTTGGCCTAGATGGAGGACTCAAAACAGAGACTTTGGGGCTAGAATACGGGGATGGATGGAATAGGGGCATTCCGTCCCAGCCACAGTCCCCCCCTTGCTACTGCCTCTCCCAAAGGGGCTCAGAGGACTTCACCCTTGATTTGAGAAATGAGCTAATGATAGAAACACCAGGATCGGGGCGCTTGGGTGGCTCAATCATTTAAGCATCTGCCTTCAGTTCAGGTCCTGATCTCAGGGTTCTGGGATTGAGCCCCACATGGGGCTCTCTGCTCAGTGGGGACCCTGCTTCTCCCTCTCCCTGCTGCTCCCCCTGCTTGTCTGCTTCTCTCTCTCTCAAATAAATAAATAAAACCTTAAAAAAAAAAAGGAAACACCAGGATCACTAGAAAGCTCTTTACCACAATAAAGATGCCCCCAGGACATCGAAATGAACTTCCTAGCCTGAGCAGGGATAGAAGAACATTCTACAGGCCGAGGCCAGAAGGCAGCACTAAACCTCTACAAGCAAAGTGGCAACACTTTATCTGTTAGGTGTTATATGAGTGGCATGGAAATCAGTTCTCTAGCAATGTAATGCTCAAATCAGTGGCTACAGCTAGGGAAACCAGTAGGCAGCCCAGAAAGAAAATAGGTAATGTGTGTAAGCTGACCTTTTCGGGCCTGGTTGGAGCTGGCCCTCCAGACTGGCAGCTGTGACCTGTCATCCCGTGCCCATACCTGGCCCTTGGATTCAGCACCGACACTGAGGACACAGCCTAGGCCTGGTGGCAGAGAAAGGCTTTGTTGCAGGTTTAGTTTCCTAGGATGCTGACTCTAGCATGGAGATTAGCCTGCCAAAGCCTTGTTACAGAGGTTACAGAGGGCTGGGAACCGGATAGGAGGGAGAGAGGAAGCAGGCGCAGCCAGAGGAGATTTTGGACTGCAGTGTGGTCTCAGTGAAGGCCCCAGGCAACCCGATGGGGATCTCTGAAGCCAAGAGCATTTTCAGAGTTATCACAAGCTAGGGGCATGAGGGCCAGGACTTTGTAAACCTGCACCAACCGTTAGAGACAGGTTCCCGTGGAGGGGGCGAGGATGTGACCTGGGGCAAGGATGTGACCTGGGGCAAAGTGTTGCTCTTTAGCAAATGCAAGTCTGAAGATGGCCAGCAGATAGGGGCTGTCAGGCAGCAGCACACTTGGCAGCTCAGGGGGATACATCCTTAAGTCCTAAAGGGGGAGGAGGATCTGGGTGGTGCATCTTGGCATCCATTACAGGCTCTTGCCATTCTCACCCCAGCGTGGGGTTCCCCACCCCGACCCTGGGTCAAGGCCACTAGAGGGAGGACTCAGGACTCAGCAGTTAATCAGTCCATACCATGCTGGGTCATGAAGGCAATCAAAGTGCTATTGGGGGCTCGAGTGGCCTGGCCTGTGGAAACCACTAGGCTATGGCCGATATACAATTACGTCCCCAGAAATGAAATTAATTAGTAAGCAACCTAAGTTATATAAGATTGTGCTACCAGGAAAACCCCAAGCCTGATGCATAAGGATCTGGAATTAGTTCTCTGCCTCTGAGATAATCCCCAGGCCTGAGGAAAGAGCAAATGGTATTTGTGGGAAAGGTTTCTAAGAAGATAAAAGGGGACTCATCTCCTTCATCTGCTGATTACAACTGAAAACTGGAAAAACCCAAAAAGCAATGACCTAAAGGCTGTGAAAAGTAAATACTAACAGGCAGATTGGGAAAGTCAAAAGACGAAGAGAAACCAGTAAGGCAGAGGTGGTTTCCTGTTTGTTTATCTCCTTTATTTACTGGCCTTGGGCTGGGGCAGGCTGCATTAGGGACTTGCATAGCAGAGGGAGACAGTAAAAACTTCAAGAGAAACCAGTGTTTATGGCCAGAAGACCCTGACAGTGGTCTCTGTGAGGAGAATGGGAGGAGAACGTCCACATTTTTCTTCTTCTCCTCCCCAGTCCTACCCTGAGGCCAGGGCCCTTTGTGGAACCTCATTGTCATGGTGGGCATGGAGGTGTGCATGGACACCTAACATCCTGAGAGATGACCCACATTTCTGGACAGAGGAATGAGGATAAAGGGTGCCTGCTGTGTGAAGAATGAGGGGATCCCTGTCATTTATCTCCCTCTGTCTTTTCTCTCATTACTTCACCCCAGAGGAAGCCCAGTCACACAGAACTGCGGCTATGACAGTGGGAGGGGTGGTAGTGGTGGGAGATGCTGAGCTTCCTAGAGAATCTCATTTCCTGGTCAGAGGAATTCGGGAGTCAGTGAGTGTGAAGGAAATTCTGGAGAGGAGAAAGCTTGAGAATGCCCCCCCCCCACTTCCACACATCAACTAATACACGTTGCAACAGTGCATCCGTGGCCACACTCAGATATGTGGCAAAATTTTTGAAAACTGAACTGACATGGGAACCACTGAACACAGAAGGAAGGAGAGAATTTGTGGTCTTAACCAGGTTGACCACCTGCTTTTTTTTTTTAAGATTTTATTTATGTATGTATGTATTTTAAAGATTTTATTTCTTTATTCATGAGAGACACACAGAGAGAGAGAGAGGCAGAAACATAGGCAGAGGGAGAGGCCAGCTCCATGTAGGGAGCCTGATGTGGGACTCGATCTGGCAACTCCAGGATCACACCCTAGCAGAAGGCAGACACTCAACCACTTAGCCACCCAGGCATCCCTATTTGTTTGTTTGTTCGTTCATGACAGACACACAGAGAGAGGTAGAGACGTAGGCAGAGGGAGAAGCAGACTCCCTGCAGGGAGGCTGATGCGGGACTTGATCCCAGAACTCTAGGATCAGAACCTGAGCCGAAGGCAGATGCTCAAACCACTGAGCCACCCAGGCACCCGACCACCTGCTTTAAACAAAAAAAAAGCAACATTCCAACATTCTCCCGAGAATGTAACGGTACCTTGAGTCTTAAAAACAACAACAAAAAACCCCAAAGCAGTGTTGCAGACGTATAGCATATGATCCAAAATTACTCAACATACTGAGAACTAGCAAAATACGACCAATTCCTGAGGGAAGAGACAATCAACATACACCAACCCTCAGATGACCTAGATGTTGAAATTATCAAAGACTCTAAGACAATTATTATAACTATTCTCTGTGAGGTAAAGGTAAACATGCTTGAAATGAATGGAACTTGTTTTCAGCAGATAAACTGTATAAAAAAAAGACTTTAGAAAAGAAAAAGAAAGAAAGAGAAAGAAAGAAAGAAAGAAAGAAAGAAAGAAAGAAAGAAAGAAAGAAAGAAAGAAAGAAAGAAAGAAAGAAAGAAAGAAAGAAAGAAAGAAAGAAAGAAAGAAAGAAAGAAAGAAAAAGAAAGAAAGACCAATATCTGAAATCTAAAAACCAAATCACTGAATGGGTTCGATAAGAGAATGGAGATGACAAATCAAAGAGTCAGTAAAGTTGAGAACAAATGACTAGAAATCTCAATGTGAAAAAGATTGAACAAAGAACATCAGTGACCTATGGAGCAGTATCAAAAGGTCTAACAGTAGTGTCATGGAGAGGAGAAAGACACTGGTACAGAGAAAATATCTGAAGAAATAATGACTGAAGATATCTTAAATTTGAGTAAAGAATTAAATTTAGAGATTTGAGAATCTCAGCAACCCCCAAAAGGATAAGATTAAAAACAACAAAACAAAACAAAAAAACACCCAAACTCATCATAGTCAAACTGATGAAAACCAAAGATAAGGGAAAAAAGTCTTAAGAGCAGCCAGAGAAAACTTCACATTACAAACATAGGGATAACTGAATTTCTCATCAAAAGACAATAGAATGAGATTTTTTTTAAAAAAGATTTTACTTCTAAGTAATCCCCAACATGGGGCCTGATTTTATAACCCCAAGATCAAGAGTTGCATGCTCCACTGACTGAGCCAGCCAGGCACCCCAACAATGGAATGCCCCAACATTTTTTAAGGTGCTTAAATAGAAAAAAAAATAGCAAAACAGGATTCTATGTCCAGCAAAAATATCTTTCGGGGAGGAAGGTGATAGACACCCATTCTCAGATGAAAGAAAATTAAGAGAATTAATCACTAACAGACCTGCTTTACAAGAAATGCTAAAGGAAGATCTTCAGGCAGAAGAGAAATGATACAAGAGGGAAGTTTGGACTTTAGGAATGAAGAAAGAGCAACAGAAATGATAAATATACGAATAAATGTAATAGATTAATTTTCTCCCCTTAAGTTGTTTAAAATATGGATATTGAAGTAAAAATTATAACATTATCTAGCAAGATTTTCAATGTATGTAGATGTAATGCATATGACAACAATAACACAAGAGGGCGGTAAAATTGTAAAGTTTGTACACTGCTTGAAGTTAAAATCATAACTCTACATAGACTGTGATAAATCAGGCACGTGTAATTACAATCCCTAGAGAAGTCATTTTAAAAAGCCATAAAAAAACCCCAAGCCCCAAAACAAAAAGCTCAGATCTCACCAAAACATCAAAGAATAAATTGTTTGATATTAACAAAAATTGTGGAGTAAGGAACTCCAAAAGTCAGCCCTTTATCTTTTTTTTAAAGATTTTATTTATTTATGAGAGACACACAGAGAGAGAGAGGCAGAGACAAAGGCAGAGGGAGAAGCAGGCTCCACGCAGGGATCCCCACGTGGGACTGGATCCTGGGTCTCCAGGATCAGGCCCTGAGCTGAAGGCGGCACTAAACCGCTAGCCACCTGGGCTGCCCGAAGTCAGCCCTTTATAAAAGCAATAAAAAAAAAAAATTGACAAGAACTGTAAGAATCAACCTTTTTGGAACTCTAGAAGATAAAAGCTTGCAGCATCCCAAGAAGTGCTTATTTTAAAAATGGCTGGTGTTGGTAAGAGCAGCAAGCTTTGTGGCATTTTACCTTACCCTATCCCATCCTCTGCTCCCTGGCTCCATGATAGGCTTGAAAATAACAGCTGAGGAGCACCTAGCTGGCTCAGTGGGAAGAGCATGGGACTCTTGATCTCAGAGTGTGGATTCAAGTCCCATGTTGGGAGTAGAGATTACTTAAATAAAAATAAAAACAAACGAACGAAAAGAAAGAAAGAAAGAAAGAAAGAAAGAAAGAAAGAAAGAAAGAAAGAAAGAAAGAAAGAAAGAAAGAAAGAAAGAAAGGAAAGAAAGAACAGCTGAATTCCTGGTACTAATATCAAAGGGATTGCAGAACAGACTTCATTTGCAAAGAAATGTTTTGGCTCATCTGTTGGATGGTTCCTTGGAAGACCCACTCAAAAGGCTTGCTTTTTGTTTCCTTGGAACCGTCCCACTACTGAAGCCATTACAGAGGAGCATTTATCAAAAATATTTGTAGGGGGACGCCTGGGTGGCTTAGCAGTTGAGCGGCTGCATTCAGCTCAGGGCGTGATCCCAGTCCCAGGATCGAGTCCGCTATCAGGCTCCCCACAGGGAGTCTGCTTCTCCCTCTGCCTATCTCTCTGCCTCTCTCTGTGTGTGTCTCATGAATAAATATATAAACCTTTTTTTTTAAATAAATAAAATCTTAAAAAATATTTATAGGAAAATGTTTAGTGGCTCTGGAGGCAATGGATAATAGTTGGAGCAAACAACAGTCTGACTAAAAGGCTGAGGAGGAAAGCCTTGAGAATGAGATACTTTGAAAGGATAAGGGCTCTGAGAAGCTTTGACATATTTCTAGATATCTAGAAGGCCATCAACATGCCTGGGGCTGTGCATATGCTCAGGAAAGACCTGAAAATGCTCTAAGCTTTCACCCCTGTCTGCATGCAAGCAGGAAGTGAAAGGGGAGGCAGAGTAGTTAGCTGCCTGGCAGAGTGTTGAAGGTGTGCCCCAAGACACCCATTTATGTATTCACTACATTTTGAGATAATATACATATATTGTTGTGAGATAGAAGTCCAAGTTCATTCTTTTGTTTTTTTTTTCCAAGTTCATTCTTTTGCATGTTGAGATCCAGTTGTCTCAACACCATTTGTTGAAAAGACTAGTGTTTTCCCATTGAATGGTCTTGACACCCTTGCTGAAAAACAATTGGCCATGGATATACAGGTTTCTGAACTCCTATTCTGTTCCAATGGTTTACATGTCTGTTTTTTTACCGCTACCAGGCTGTTTTTATTTCTGTGGCTTTATAGTAACTTTTAAAATTAGGAATTGTGAGTCTTCCAATGTTGTTCTTTTTTTCCCCTCAAGACTGTTTTGCATATCTGGGCTCCCTTGTAATTCTATGTAAATTTTAGAATCAGTTTGTCCATTTCTATAAAAAGGCAGTTAGAATTTTGATGCGTAGTACATTGAATCTGAAAATCAATGTGGAGAGGATTGCCATCTTAACAATATTAAGTCATGGAATGTTTTCCTACTTATTTAAGTCTTCTTTAATTTCTTTCAACACTTTTATAGTGTTCACTGTATAAGTCTTTAACTTCCTTAGCTAAATTTATTCCTAAGTGGCAGTTCCTAAGAAAAATATAGAGTTATTGTATGACCCAGCAATAGGTGTATGTCCGTAAGAACTGAAAACAAGTGTTCAAACACATATACACAAATGTTCATAGTAGCACTAATCATAATATCCAAAAAGTGGAAACCATCTAAATGTCCATCAAATGATGAACGGATACACAAAATGATCTATCCACACAATGGAATATTATTCAGCCACAAACATAAACGAAGTACTGCTACATACTACAACATGGATGACCCTTGAAAAACACAATGCTAAGTGAAAGAAGCCAGTCACAAAAGACCATATATTATACAATTTCATTTATCTGAAATATGTAGAATAGGCACATCTACAGACAGTAGACTTGTGGTTGTCAAGGGATGGGAAGGGGAGAATGAGAGGTACAGGGTTTCTTTCTGGGGTGATAGAAATGTTCTGGAATTGGATCATTATGATAGTGGGATAACATTATGAATATTCTAAAAACCAGTGAATTGTATAGACTTTAAAACAGTGAGTTTTAGGGGCACCTGGGTGGCTCAGTGGTTGAGCATCTGCCTTTGGCTCTGGTTGTGATCCTGGGGTCCTGGGATGAAGTCCCACATCGGGTTCTCTGCAGGGAGCCTGCTTCTCCCTCTGCCTGTGTCTCTGCCTCTCTCTCTGTGTCTCTCATGAATAAATAAATAAAATAAACCAGTGAGTCTTATGTTCTGTGAATTTGATCTCAATAAAAAAAAATTAATGCAACAATCAGGAGATGAGGGTCCCTCAGGAAATCTTGAAGATACTGGACAAGCGCTCCCAGCAAGCAGAACTAGCCGATCAAGGACATCCCTTCACCGCCAAGTATGTGCATCAGTAAAATGATATCCATGAGGGCTGCAGGTCCTATCATTTACCAAACTATCCTCACCTACAAAACAAAGTCTCTGGTGACATCAGTTCCTGTTATGGGGCTGCCTGGTGCTTTCCCCTAGTGCCTGTCTAAAAGAAAGGCTTGAAGCTAGTTTCTTTGTTTGCAGGTAGTCACATCTCATTTTTCCTTCTTCAATTACCTGTGGTGTATTGGGTGGTTAAGGGGATCCCTGGGTGGCGCAGCGGTTTGGCGCCTGCCTTTGGCCCAGGGCGCGATCCTGGAGACCCAGGATCGAATCCCACATCGGGCTCCCGGTGCATGAAGCCTGCTTCTCCCTCTGCCTATGTCTCTGCCTCTCTCTCTCTCTCTCTGTGACTATCATAAATAAATAAAAATAAAAAGATGATTACCGAGCCATGTCTTTCTTAAAATGACTTGATTATAGGCGTCTCCTGAGGCAGTTGCTAAAAGAATAGATTCCCAGACACTCTCCCCAGGCCTCTTAAATAAGAAGCTTCTCATTCTCATTTTTAACAAGCAGCCAGCTGATCCTTGTGACAAGACAAGCTTGGAAAACATGACACCAGCACATTAGAGAGAAGAAGGCCACCACACAATTCCTAGGTTTCAGCTACACCCAATGACACTAAAGTCCAGTCCTAATGCATGGAGTTCACATTTTCTGAGAAGCAGGTGCCAGGATGGGCCTGACACCTGAATGGAAGGGGTAAGAACAGGATGTTGGGTAGGAAGAGCCTCAGACCTCAGTCTCAGCACAGCTCTGATGGTCTCTGCCAGGCTGAGGGGAATCTATAACTCAAATGAGAGGCATTCCCTGTCCTGCAAGAATGGACCTACACTGGTATACCCAGCATGCTCATCCTTGGCTGGGAGCAGTCTGGGGAAAGCACAACTTTGATGTAGGATCCTGAGAGGCAGCTGCTGGGACTGTAAGTCAGCTAGGTTCCTCACAGTGGGAGTTAGGAGAGGAGCATTTTGTTGGCCAGCATAACTAGATTCCTAGGAAAATTCTGAATGGTTCGGCTGTCCAATCCATGCTGCCTGAAGTTGAGGGATCATGTACAAGGAAGGCTGGGTAAAGGAATCTAGGGATGGGTTCAGTTGCCATTTCATTATGGCAGAATGAGAGCATGGATCTGGGGCACAGTGAGCAATCTCAGCTCTGCAAAGGTAGGCAGAAAGTATCTACACCTAAGGATTCGGTGGTAGCACAAGGAGCACAGAGGCACAAGGCTCTCCTTTCAGACACCGGAGTCAAGCTACACGTATGGACAAACATGTTTAACTCCATTTTATGACTGAAGAAACTAAGGCTCAGAAGGTTTAATTAACTTGCCCAAGGTCCCACAGGTCCAGAGCTAGGGTCAGACCCTGGTCTGTGGAATTCCAAAGCCCATGCTGTTGACCATTCCACTGAAGGAATTCCCAGCCCTCTGCAGTAAATGCGAAATCCCAGGCACTAGACATGATCGAGATCTCTAGGTAACTATGGGCCACTGTGTTAAAACATTTCCAAATTCTGGTTTATCTGATTACAAAGTTAATACTGCAATGTTGCAAACATTTTAAACATCATACTCAATCAACAAACATTTAGAGGATGGCTTTCACGCAGTCTATACCAGCACTAACAGAAATAGGATGCAAGCTAAAAACATGATTTAACGAATCTCAGTAGCTACATTTAGTAAGAGTAAAAAGTTACAGGTGAAATTGATTTTGGTAGTATATTTTATTTAATTCAATCTATCCGGGCAGCCTCAATGGCCCAGCGCTTTGGCGCCGCCTCCTGCACGGTGTGTGATCCTGGAGACCCAGGATCGAGTCCCACGTCGGGCTCCCTGCATGGAGCCTGCTTCTCTCCCTCTCCCTCTGTGTCTCTGCCTCTCTCTGTCTGTCATGAATAAATAAATAAAATCTTTAAAAAAACTATTTAATTCAATATATCCAAAATAATATGAACATCTAGTTGGTTTTAAAGATTAACCAGAAATATACATTCTTTTTTTAAAATGTCTTCTACATGTATAGTGTACAGCATGTCCTCATTCAGCCCACCATGCTTCAAGTACTCGAGTCACATGTGGCTACAAGTTACATCAGACAGCACGACTCGTAATTTAGAAAGTTTACATCTCCTAAAATCCAACCTCCAGACCCAACCACCCTTAATAACTAAGGGCATAGCCTTCCAGATATCTCCTATAAGAATCCATAGATGTATATATTTGTGAATTAATTAAGAATCTTTCAGTTGCAGGTGAGAGAAAATCACCTTAAACCAGCTGGGGTGGGGTGGGGGGCGGCAAGGTTGGGAAGCATGTTTGACTCACAATTTAAAAGCCTAGGATATATAAAAATTAAATAATAAGTAAGTAAATAAATAAATAGGCCGCGATATAGAGACTATCCCCAGGCATGTCAAGATCCAGGGCTCGGAATCTCTTCATTTCTCAGCCCTGGGCTCCTCTGTGACAGTACATGCTATCCATGAGATTGGCCTCCACCCCATCAACTGCAGACTTGCATCCTCTCAGCCTCGAGTGGAAAGAGAGATTCTCTTTCCAGCAGTTCTAAAGTCTTGGGTTTCATTAGAGTTCACTAGATTCAGGGGTTCATCTTCAGCTAATCAGTATGTTCAGCTGTGCTAGGTCTGGGTCATGTGTCCTCTGCCCCCTGGTGTCAGGGCTGGAACCAAGGACCCTGGGTGAAACCAAGATGGTATCAGTAAAAGGAAAAGAGGGATTGGATCTTGGGTGGGCAGAAACAAAAGACAGTCATCATCACTGGACTATATTGTTATTTGTGCATAATTTGCTTATACGGTGGAGATCATCATATACACATTGACTTGGAACAACATGGTCTTTAAACTAAATATATTTTGGACATCTTTCCACGTGGGACAAATAGCTACCTGGTTAGAAAAAATTCCCCCTGACTTCCAATTGCAAGGATATGCCTTAATTTATAGAACCAGGACCCTGCTGATGAATATCTAAGATGTTTCTCATCTTTGGCAAATGCAAATATGCTCGTACATAAAACTTAACTGTGAAAGTGCATCTGTGAGATCTGTCTATATATGTGTGTGCTATATTTAGATACATATTTTTTAAGTTTATATATTTATTTATACTTTTGATAGATATTGCCCTAACAAAGTTGTACCAATTTAAGCATCACCACCCAAGAATAAAAGTGCCTATTTCTCTACCACTCTGCTGTATCAGATACTTTCAGTTCCAAATTTCAGAAATGGCCAATTAAAACTGGCTTACAGAGGAAAACACTATTATTTCATTTAATAAGCAGTGCAATGGTAGGAAGTTTTAGGCTTGGTCAATTTAGTGGCTTGGGGACACCTCACTGGATTCCCAGGAGGATTGCAAGATGCCGACAGCCTCAGAATAGAGGTGCCATGTCGTCCACAACAAGATCCAACATTGAAATGGGTGTGTCCCTACTTTTGGTCCTTTTGGGGTTAGAGGGGAAGTTTCCAGAAGTCATCTTCTCACGCTTGTCCCAATATTGGCCAGAATCAGATCCTCTGCCAATTACAGGACCAAATTCCAAACAGGCTTGTGGAAGGACAAGCTGGTTCAGACAAATCACAATTCACTACAAGGGAGGGGCCCAGCCTTCCTAGAGCAGATGCCTGTCACATATGTGCCCCAAACAAGGTTCTTGATCATGAAGAAGGAGGTAGCTGGCTGGTATGAGATGGCCAGTAAATCTGCCACATACACTTGCTAGCAACACTTTTTTTTTTTAAGATTTTATTTATTTATTCATGATAGACAGAGAGAGAGAGAATGAGAGAGAGAGGCAGAGACACACGCAGAGGGAGAAGCAGGCTCCTTGCAGGGAGCATGACTCTGGGCAAAAAGCCCGATGCGGGACTTGATCCTGGGACTCCAGGATCACACCCTGGGCCAAAGGCAGGCGCTAAACCGCTGAGCCACCCAGGGATCCCCAACACTTTTTTTTTTAAACCACTGCCAATGTGAGAGGCAAAATTACTTCACTACTTTAATTTACATTTTTAAAAATTCTTGGCGATGTTGAACATCATTTCATAAGAGGAGGGCCCGGGTATTATGAAAATACTACATTGAAAAGTAGCTAAATTTTTCTTTTCTGTATGGCTGTGCTAGCAATTCAGATAACCAAGTTAATTTCCTTTGTTTTAGGTTGCTTTCATGTTTCTGATTTAATTATGTTAAATAGTGATATGGCCCCAAAGTTGAAACTACAAAACAAGCTACATTTCATAATTGCTATAGCCTGCCCCTCCTTGCTTCCCCTAGGCAACTATTTTATTAGTTTTCCCTTTATCACCCTGCGTCTTTATTTATGTTCCCTCACCTTTCTTATGCAAGAATAGCACCCAGTAAAGACTTTTCTGGGCCTTGATTTTTCCTTTTTAATTAACAGTAAACCCTAGCTGTCACTCCATAGCAGAATGTATCTTTTTCTTAGCAGTAGCATTACGCTCTACCACGTGGATAATGCACCTGTTAAGGCTCGTGGCAAGTGTTCAGTCTTTGCTATTACACAGAATGCTGCAGTGAAAAGTCTTGCACAGATATTATTTTGTATTTCCACTATTGGCTCTTTAGGGCACAGCCCTAGAAGTAGATTCCTAGGTAAAGGGCAAATTCATATACACGTTTGCTAAATGCTTCCACACTTCTTTCCAAAGGGGTTGTATCATTTTGCATCCCCACCAGCTCCACACTAACTGGATTAAGTAGGTGATTCCACTTTTCATTTCTAGAAGTTCCATCTGGCTGTTTTTCAAATCTGCTAGGTGAATCATGCTTCCATTTCCCCTGCAGTTCCACACTCATCTTTTATGCCTTCAAACAGAGTAGGCACAACTGATTCATAGTCTGACCTTGGCAATTGTGACTTTCGGAGCCTATTTCTGCTGTTGGTTGCAGCTGCTGGTTCCTGTCCGCAGCACCTTGCTCATTTCTCACTGTACACTGGTCACTGTCCTTGAATAATAGTTTAAGGGCTCCTTGAAGCCTAGGACAAATGCCTTTCCTCCAGAGGATGTACATTTGCTCTGCCAGGCACCTTAGGAGGACTACAAGTCTAGGGATCCTCCAAGAACTGAAGTCATAGCAGGAGGTTTCCTTATATGCAGCCACTGACATAGCAAAATGGAGAGAGGGTCTCCTAGTAGACCCTTGCCTTGAACCCTTAACCCCTGAGACCCTCAGGGCAAAAAGACTGAGAGTATCTTAGATGCCTCGTGGTGGCTGCCCCCCCTAGCATTTGACCTGGAAGTTCTTCACAACCTGTTGGCTCTTCAAAACTTCAAGATATTTTTGTATATTATCCGGCATTTTTTGTTAAAGCAGAATAGCTGGTCTGAAATATCTGGCCCATCACTACCAGAGACAGAAGTATTAACATGCACTTTTTAAAAATTAACTTTTAATTAGACAAGTGACAAGAACACATTTCCTTGCAAAAAAAGTAAAACGTGTGCAATATATTCACTAGTCTGTATGCCAAAAATGGGCTTCTCTTTGAGTAGTCAGGGGCTAATTCAAGTCTTGTCGTCTTTCATTATGACTCAGAATGGTTTAATGAAAAAAACCTTAAACAAAATCAAAACTTTGAAACAACACAGTAAGGCAAGGTCTCCTTTGGCCATTACCCCATTTCTAGGACACATCACTGACACTTACGAAGTCTCTTGTAATCATACCTATCCTCCACCACCATTGTGACTTCTAATGCCATAGATGACTTTCCAAGAGTGGTTTTCAAATTAGAAAAATATACCATAAAATAATTGATTTCCATCTTCTTTTGAATACTCAGGAGTTCTGGAAATATTTACCTTGGCCCAGGTGCCCAGACATGGCAATGACCACCCCTAGGATTTCTCTAGTTTGGCAGAGTACCCAGTACCCAGATCCCCTGGTGTCTAATTCTGGAAGCTTCACCCATTGACAACCCCTGCCCGGTCTCCGAAGATGTCTGAATTTTACAACTCCTAGTTGGCCAGTCCTCTACTGACGCTATTCAAGTAGTTTCTGGATTTTCCTTAAAAAAAAAAAAAAAAAAAAAATTGGGACACCTGGGTGGCTCAGCGGTTGAGCATCTGACACCTGGGTGGCTCAGCGGTTGAGCATCTGCCTTTGGCTTGGGGCGTGATCCCGGAGTCCCAGGATCAAGTCCTGCATCAGGCTCCCTGCATGGAGCCTGTTTCTCCCTCTGCCTGTGTCTCTGCCTCTCTCCCTGTGTCTCTCATGATTAATGAATACAATCTTAAAAAAAAAAAATACTGCACCCAGCATTTCCATAGGAGTGTGTGTCCAAGAACATTAAAAACACATGCCCACACAAAACCTTGTACACAAATGTTCATAGCAGAAACGCTCCTATGAACCAAAGCATTCAAGTGTCTATCAGCCAATGAATGGATAAATAAAATGTGATACATCCATACAATAGGTTATTATTTGGCTATAAAAGGTAATGAAGTGCTGATACATGCTACAATGTGGATGAACCCCCTACACATGATGCTAAGTAAGTCTAAGAAGCCAGTCACAAAAGACCACATCTGTATGATTTCATATATGTGAGGTGTTCAGAACAGACAAACCCATAAGAGATAGAAAGTAGATTGGTTGCCCTGGGCCGTGGGGGAGAGGGAGAGAGGGTACTAATGGGTGCAGGATTTCTTTTAGGGGATGATGAAATGTTCTAAGATAGTGGTGATGTTTGTTTGCACAACTCTGTAAATACAATGCAACCATCAAATCATGCACTTGAAATGAGTGAATTAGGTAAGTGAATTATCTCTCCATAAAACTATTACTTGGGGATCCCCAGGTGGCTCAGTGGTTTAGTGCCTGCCTTCAGCCAGGGCCTGATCCTGGGGTCCCAGGATCGAGTCCTGCATCGGGCTCCCTATGTGGAGCCTGCTTCTCCCTCTCCCTGTGTCTCTGCCTCTCTCTCATGAATAAATAAAATCTTTAAAAAAATAAAATACAATTGTTACTTAAAAAATAAATACTGCCATGAACATCCTTGAATACCCCTTTCGGGTTCCAGGACTGCTGGGAGACAGGGCCATTTTATTTTTTCATTTCTCCAGAGTGGCTAAACCAGTTATCTACATCAACAGTGTGATCATTGTTTCTTCAGACCTTAGCTACTTTCTATTTTGCCAATCTGATGGATAAGTGAAAATCATGGCATCTCTTTTTAATTTATATTTCCCTGGTTACCAGTTTTAGAATCTTTTCTTATTGGTCATTTGTATTTTCTATGAACTGTTCATGTCCTTCACTCATTTATTCTAATTTTGATTAATTTGTTTTTAATACATTCTATATAGATATACTTCATTTTACAGTCTGCAAATATTTTCTCATACACAATTTTTTTTTTAAGTTTGAACAATTACTTAAAAAAAAAAAGATTTTATTTATTTAGTTGAGAGAGAGAGGGAACACGAGCAGGGAGGAGGGGCAGAAGAAGAGGGAGAAGCAGACTCCCCGCTGAGCAGGGACCCAGATGCTGTGGGCCCAGGACCCTGGTATCATGACCTGAGCTGAAGGCAGACACTTAACTGACTGAGCCATCCAGGCACCTGTCCTATGCAAATTTTTAACGTACATAAAATATTCATTAGCAAGAGCCTGGAATATACTTAGTAAACAGGAAATATTCTCATTATTAAAAAGTGAAAGGTGAAAATTGGTAAACGTGTAAACAGCGCATATACACCTACTTTTTTTTCTAAGATTTTATTTATTTATTCATGAGAGACACAGAGAGAAAGAGGCAGAGACATAGGCAGAGGGAGAAGCAGGCTTCCCTCAGGGAGCCCAATGTGGGATCATGCCCTGAACTGAAAGCAGAGCTTAACCACTGAGCCAGCTGTCCAGGCGTCCCTAAACCTACATTTTTAATAAGTTGACTTAATTACTCATGTACTACTAGAAACACCACCCAAGAAAGTTGGAGACTCCAGTAGCTTTATTTCCTACATTTTCCCTCCCTTCCCCTCTACACCCCTCCTCCTCTTTCTCTCCCCTCCCCTCCGTTTGTTCACCCAGTCACTCATGGCGAAAACCACCTTGGGTCTGAGAGGAGCCAAGACATAACTAGTCCCTGGAAATGTTTAGAGGAAGCCTCCTTTTGGGACAGTCATGCTCATAGACCTCTAACTACACAGCCATTGGAGAGCTTCTTTTCCACGCTTTTTCAGAAATACTTGGCACCAGAGGTGAATACCAAGAACCAGCCAAGTGCTCATCTCGTTTCACGGGCGTGTCCCAAGACATGGAAGCAGACATTTACTTTTTCAGTCCCAGATCTGACCTCGGCAGATAAACGTATAAATAGGGAACACAATGAACCAGGAATAATGAAGGCAAAGTCAGAGAAAGGGCAATTTCCTTTCTGGTTCATGGCTCTCAAATGCAATTTAAAAACAGATTCCTGGGCAGCCCGGGTGGCTCAGTGGTTTAGCACCGCCCAGGGCGTGATCCTGGAGACCTGGGATCAAGTCCCACGTCAGGCTCCCTGCATGGAGCCTGCTTCTCCCTCTGTCTGTGTCTCTGTCTCTCTCATGAATAAATAAATAAAATCTTTAAAAATAAATAGAAACAGATTCCTGGGGCACCTGGGTGGTTCAGTTGGTGAAGCGTCTGCCTTCAGCTCAGGTCATGGTCCCGGGGTCATGGGATTGAGCCTCAGGTCCAGCTCTCTGCTCAGTGGGGAGCCTGCTTCTCCCTCTTCCTCTCTGCCTCTCTCCCTGCTTGTACGCTGTGTCAAATGAATAATATCTTAAAAAACAAAAACATCCCTGAGAGGCTGGTTCTTACCTACCAGCTGCAGCTCTGGGAACCTGGCTGAGCACTGCAGGTGCCCAAAGAGAGCCACAGGTTTGCAAGGCTGAGAAAGCACATATGGTTGGGGTCCTTTCCAACCAAGGGCAGACCCTACACGGCAGCTGCACTGGCTCCTGCTCCTTACCTTGAGGGATGCCCTGAACTCCAGACTTGAAAGAAAAGAAAGAAAAGAAAGAAAAGAAAAAAAAGGAAAGGAAAGGAAAGGAAAGGAAAGGAAAGGAAAGGAAAGGAAAGGAAAGGAAAGGAAAGGAAAGGAAAGGAAAGGAAGAAAAGAAAAGAAAAGAAAGAAAAGAAAAAAGAAAAGAAAAGAAAGAAAAGAAAAGAAAAGAAAAGAAAAGAAAAGAAAAGAAAAAAGAAAAGAAGAAAGACACAGGAATTTATTAGGTAGTCTGGTTTGGTCTGGTCTCCTGGGTGGTGGCCTTTGGCCAAGAACAGAAAGGTAGACAAACCACAAGGTTAAATTTCATCCCTACAAGTTCATCTTAGTCCTTTATTGCTCACTGGTCATAGTAAGCATCTCTCATGCCTTGCTTCTAGTCCAGGGGAGTATTAGGTCATGGCTAGTGGTATCTTTCTTTTCTAAAACTAGTAAATGAGAACTCAAAGCAGATACCTTCCATTGAGTGCCAGCAAAAAAATGGAGGGAAGCAGACAGACCCTCGGGGCAGCACAGGGCAGAGGAGATGTGTTGTCAGTAGCATTTCTGTTAAAAAAAAGTGCCTAAAATTATTATTCAATCTTCTTACCCCATCACTGCAGACCCACAAGGAAACCACTGCCATTCATAATGACTACATTTTAAAAATATAGTCCATAAAGTCTATAAAGCTGTTTAGAAAAAATTTATTTGAACATATGAAAGGAAAATTTAGACCCCGATAAAACAGAGGAGCTCCTCGGCGGGGACGGGCGGTCCTCTTGCAGGTCCCTGCCCAGTTCCCCAGCTAGCGCCAAGCGCCCAGGCCCAGCCTCGAGCTCACGGAGCTCCCCGGGAACCCGGGTGGCAGGGGCCCTGTCACATTCACGTACGGAGATGCCAAAGGGCCTTGCAAATGCTGCTCATCACAGCTGTGCTCGGGGCAGCACGGGCTCCCTGCATGTCTGAAACGACACACAGATACTGGCTTGTGGAGTCGGTGTGTCCGCAGGCCGCCCAAGCCCTCATCAGGCGCTGCCCACTCCTCCTTTCATCGATCCCACGTGGACTTCTGCAAATGTGACCCCACGGGAGGCCCCCCGACTGCAACGCTGCACAACTTCCGCACCAAGACAGTCCTGCCGGGGCAACGAGGGGCCACCGCCTGCTCCCACGAGGTCCTCTTCTGCGGGATGGCTGCCCACTTCTCTGAAAGGCTTCCTCTGGCCCACACAGAAGGCACACTGCCCCTCAGTTGCACACGGGATCGGCCTAGCGAATGGGCCTGAACGGGAATGTCATGCCCGAGATGAAGGTGTGCCCTGGGTGTGTGGGCAGGGCGGGATGGGCGGCAGGGTGGGCCGGCACGGCCCCGTAGCCCAGCGGGGGCGTGTGGATGTGGGGGTAGAAGCCTGGGGGGAGCGCCGCATGTGGTGTTTGCTGCACAGGGCCCGAGATCACCAGCTGGAGCAGGCTGCAAATACAAGCACAAGGGTTAGGCCGGGGTGACTGGGCTGGCCTGTCTACTTGTGGAGGCAGCACCCTGAGGACGGTAGAGAAGGCCTGGGCACGGTGGGGCCTCACACATGCACCAGGAGAGGTGCCCCACATAGGCACAGAACATGCGGTTTCCAGAGGGGGAAATCTGTCAACCTGGGGTAGAATAGGGGTGGCTTGTGGCTATGGATGACCTGGGGGTGGCAGGATTGAAATTGGTCCCGGACAGAGGAGAGAGGAGCAGCTGGCAATAGGAAAAGCAGGATCTTGTGGCAACAACAGAGAGGGAGGGACCTGAGGAAACCACATGGCAGGTGCCCAAGGGCTCCAGTGGCAGGACTGTGGAGGAAGGGTCTGCACTCAGGCTTACAGCCTCAGGACGCTCTGAGCACAGCTTCAGTGTGGTGGCCTGGGCACCCCTACACCTCTGCTTCACCCCCAAATGTCTACAGTTAAGAGGTCATGACCCAGACACCGCAGCAAGTAGGATGGCAGGCCACAGTGTTCTCAGCGTCACTCGTCATGATTGAGTCCCTGCCAAATTCCAAGCACAGCCACGTGAAAGCTGGCCTTCCAGAGACTCTCATGTGAGCATGGTATAGGGCCCTGCCCTCCTGATGGCGCAGGCCTGGACCCGGCCCTTACCCTTTCCCTCTCTGCAGAGCTTCCAACCCTCCTCTTTACTTGCTTCTTCACTGCAGGGGTGACAGTCGTCTGCACCCACACTCCAGCCCTACACATCATACCACCTCTGGGTCTCCACAAACCACCTCATGACCCTGTCACTCCTCCCTTCCACCCACAACTGCTCCAAGCCGGGGGTGCCAGGCACCTTCTCGGGCCTGTGCCCCCCCACCCCTCTGTGGTTTGGAATATCCACAGGCTTGGCCTCCCTTCTGGTATCCCTCTCAGTTTCCAATACTGGTCCCTTTTGAAACTCCCTGAAGAGTTCTCTCTGATTGGTCTCATCCTTGACAAACCCCTACATTCCCTCCCAGAAAGATCAGCAGAGATTCCTACCTTTCCCACCACTGACAGCCCTCCCAGGCCTTAGTGCACCCACGTCCTGCAGTCCATCCCAAATACCCAATCACGCCTTAATCAGAGAAACTTCTCGGTCCCTTGGGCCCTTTCCTCTTTAGGACCGAGGTCTCCTTTCCCAGCCCTGCCTCTCCCCTCCCTCCCTGGCCTCAGCTACGGACACTATGGCTCTGCTCTTGCTCTTCTGGCCACACCCCAGGGCCATGGCTTGAGCTGGTTTCTAATCTCCACAGCATCTAAGCTGGTCTCTCCACATCACCAGATCTGTCTGCCTGGTCCTGTTCATACCCATCATTTACCCTCAGGACTTCCTCATCCCACGAAGTCATACCTGCCATACCTTCTCTGCAACCTGTGTTGCTTGGTCCAGGAACAACCCCAGGCACTTGGCCCTGGCTCCTGTCGATGCCTACCTGGAGCTCTGAGGGTGGGAGCTAAGCCTTCTGCAGACTGACCTCTTCCCCCCCAGTACAAAGCCTGGTGCCCACAGGAGGGGCTCAAAAGATTAACTGAAGGCACGAAGAAAGCTGCTGCCCTCTCACGGCCCAAAACTCTTTGGAGCCCCTTTTCATTTATGTTACTATTTTTCTATAACCTGGGATGAGAAATTCACTCAAAATAAGCAAACACAGAAATAAACCTAAGGAGGGTATTACAGAAGCAAAATGTAAGTCCTATGTTTGTTTGAACCTACATACCCTGCCAGAGACAAAAGGAGTTTCAAGAAATTTCCAGTCTCTTCAGAAAGCAATAAAAAGAACAGAGACTACCTGAAGTCAGAGAAGTTTTCCAAGTGACCACACGTCCTGTCCTTCCCCACACTAATGCCAGGCTGCCCTGGGAGGTTGGGTTTTGGGACACACGTGTCAGGAGGGCAGGGCCCAACAGAGGGTGTGAGGAAGTTCCACTGGGATTCCAATGGGGACCAGTAGCTACACTGCTCAGAAAATAAGGGATCTACACCCAATCACTGCGTTGACGCCCTGAAACATTCACACTAAACAATGGCTGAGCACAAAGAAGTGAAATATTACTAAGAGATTACTGCAAGAGGAGCAGAAAGATGCCCACTTATACTAACACACTCATCAGATGCCAGGTGATTTTCCTAGAGCCCCGGGCGGGGGGGTAAAGGAACAGTGTGGGCTCCTGAGGGACAGGCGTCCATTCTGTTGAGCAGGATCATTTTGTTCCACTGGGAGCCAGCGCACTCCACCTATTTGGTTCTTGTATCTGCCCAGACACCTGATCAAAGCCACCTTCCCACAGCAGGGCCTGGTACCAAGATCCCTAAGCACACAGGAGCACCCAGTCCCTGGGCAGCAACTACTCTTGCTGTCAGCCCACAAGCTGGCACCTGGCCAACTCTCTGGCCTCCAGTTATGTGTGTTATCAGCCCACTACATGTGCCCAGACTCACTGACCCAGCAGAGTTGGTGGGCCAGACCCTGGGCAGCTGGAAGCACCCCTACTGTGGTGGAGTCTGGTAGCTGGCTCCCACTCTGTCCACACTGCTGGCCAATGCCAGCCCTGGAGCCCCAGTGCCTCTGTCCCTGATAAAGGCCAACGTGACCCTCTGAAGAAAGGATGTTAGTAATCCTACCAACATCACTGGATTGTCTTCTGTCCCTGTGCAGGATAGAGCTGTGCCCTCAGCTACAGATGCTTTCTCACCTCCGTGTCACAATTACTATTTTTAGTGGATACATAATTTCTATTCTTTTGATGTATCACTACTAACTTACTAAGTATCCCCATACTTGAGGGCCATGAGGTTGCTTCCAGTTTTTTGCTACTAATACTGCATTTGCCTGAAACAGTTTTGCACATACAGCTTTTGCTTCTTAGAGTCCGGAGGAAATTAATTAGATTAAGTGACATTCCCACATTATGAAAATAATAGTATGCTGCACAGCAGCTAATACTTCTTAGACGCTACACACCAAGTACTATCCTAAGTGCTGTGTTTCTACTTTAATCCTCACAAAATCCTCTGGGTGGGGCGAGAGAGGCAGGGGATGAAGCAGATATTATTATTTTCTTGATTTTGCAGACAAAACAAGGCAGTGGAAGATATGGAACTTGCCCACGGTCATACAGAGAGCAAGCAGCTAGCCTGGACTCCTCCCCACTATTCCTATTGCTTCCCTCAAATGATGACAATAAGCACCATTTAAGGTCAGAATCCCACATGCCGGGGACTAGGCTGGAAGGTTACAAATACCACCTCATTTAATCCTCACTACGACCCTATGACAGAGGAAAACTGTCCCCCAGTTTTACAAGGGCGGAAACGGAGGCTCACAGACAGGCAGAGCTATTGCCCAAGCATCAGAGAAAACCAGTTAGAACCATGCTCATAACCCACTCAGGGTCACCCATCAACAAAGCCTAACCGACATGCTATGCCCTGGGGCCATGGCTCTGCAGTGGTTACCAAAGGCCTGTGCCACCCACATTGTCACCAACAATATGTGTGCACAAACATCAAAAGTCACCAGGAAACACATATGCTAATTTAGTGAGGGATAAATGACTCTGAGCTTACTCTTGTTTCTTTCCTTGACTCCCAGGCAAGGTGGCTTTATCTGTTTGATTTACTCTCCACTTGGGCTTTCTCTCATGTGGGTCATGCTATCATACCTCCCACTCATCATTAGATCCTTAGGGGGCTCCTTACATACAGATGCTCTAGACCCTACAGACCAACTCTACCCAAGGAGGCCAGGACGAGGGGTCCACCCGAAGCCCAGCCCAGCCCGAAGTCTTTGAGAGGGCACTTACTTATTATGGGGCAGCCTGGAGCACAAGGTTCTCAGGTCATCTGAAATCAAGGAAATATATCATAAGGAACAGACTGGAGACAAGATGAAATAAATGTTCACTGAGTTCTTTTCAAGGATGTTGACAAGACAGCAATAGTGCCTTAACTATATTTTCCTAACGTCCCTTAGAAACAATGTTCTCTCTTCCTTCAATTCTTGCTTTAACAACTAGGTCCAGGGCAGCCCAGTGGCTCAGCGGTTTAGTGTTGCCTTCAGCCCAGGGCCTGATCCTGGACACCCGGGATCGAGTCCCACATTGGCTTCCCTGCATGGAACCTGATTATCCCTCTGCTTGTGTCTCTGCCTCTCTCTCTGCGTCTCTCATGGCTAAATAAATAAAATCTTAAAAAATAAAAACAAAAATTAGGTCCAAACAGAATACATGACTCAGGAAGGGGGGCAGGTCTACCAGGAACCATGGTTTTCACAACCATGGCTGTGAAAAGGCCCAGAGGCGGGGCTCTCACTGAGCAGATCAGATGCTCAAACGCATCAGCATCACGCATCAGAGTGCCTGCCGTCTGGGGCCATTGGCAACATCTGGGAGCTCACAGTCACTAAAGCACAGGTGCAATGAGACACGGGGAGCGCTCTAGCACTGAAGTGCCAGAGAATTATGGACCCTGGAAACAGGTGCTGGAAATGCTTCATGCACTTGATTGAACCTGTGTACTATGTACTGCAAAAAAGGAAAAGGTTCAGGGCACCTGAAAGGCTCAGTCAGTTAAACATCTGCCTTTGGCTCAGGTCATGATCCTGGGGTCCTGGGATTGAGCCCTATGTCAGGCTCCTTGTTCAGCGGGGAGCCTGCTTCTCCCTCTCCCTCTGCTTGTGTTGTCAAATGAATGAATGAATGAATGAATGAATGAATAAATAAATAAATAAATAAATAAAATCTTTAACAAAAAAGAAAAGATTTTCTACCAGGAAAGATGGTAAGGTGTTTTGTTTTTTTTTTAAGGTTTTATTTATTTATTCATAAAGATGCAGGGAGAGAGAGAGAGGCAGAGACACAGGCAGAGGGAGAAGCAGGCTCCTTGCAGAGAGCCTGACGTGGGACTCGATCCAGGGTCTCCAGAATCTCGCCCTGGGCTGCAGGCGGCACTAAACCGCTGTGCCACCGGGGCTGCCCGGTAAGGTGTTATTCTGATTCTTAAGGAGTCCCGGGTCCTGGGCAAAGGGACTGGGAGAGACACAGACTGCATGGCCAGTGTTCTCCCTGGGCACGCTCTGTGACTTTGCCCTGGTATCCTGTGCTAAGAGGAAAGGAGTCCTGAAAGAGCAGAGGATGATGCGTGTCCAGAACTCCCTGTCTTCCTTCTGGCAGGGGTTGGTGGCAGCCCTGCCCCCCGGAGGGCCCAGGCCAGGGAGTCACCCACCTCTCGTGCACAGCAGGGCCCCGGAAGCCATGGCTACTTGCAGAGCCTGCGCCAGCCGATCCAGGGAGAGCTCGATCTCCTGGGAGGCGTTGAGGGGGTTCAGTTCATCCGCCAGCCTGTTAATCTCCTCTACCAGGGGGACCATGTGGTCAAACAGGATGAGCCCCAGGCGCCCATACAGATTCTTCTCAGTTAAGTGCACCTGGACCACCATAAGGACCTGCAGGACGCTGAGGTGGAGTTTTGAGTACAAGAGGTGGGAGTCTCTGTCCATCCCTCCAGAGTCCTTTGGAACTTTGGGAGTGACGTGGCCATTAGATAAGGAGGGCTTCTTCTTCCTTTTATAAGCCAGAGGGGCCTTCACACACCAGCGGATCAATCCAGTGAGTGGGGTGAGCTCTAAAAATCCTATGGGGAGATTGGCAGCAATCGGAGTATTTAAAAAAGTGATGAGAATCAACCTTGGGTCCTCAAAAATCCAGCTGACAATCATTTCGAGCAAATCCAATGGTGGGATGAGGTCATCTGCCAACAGAAAGGCTTTAAGTCAGAAGTGTCTGCAGCCCCCATGACAGAGGCAGATGTCAGGGAGATGGGCCTGAGGGCACAGTATGCAGCACCTGACCCACAGACTACGCGTTTCATTTACCTTTGTTTACCTATCTTCCACCCCCTTTCCCAGAACACCCAACACCTTGAGGGCTGGGACTCTCATCTTAGTCAGAGCCAGGACTGTCTAGCCACAGTGGGCTCAACAACCTATTTGTTAAATAAACAATTACCTAGAACTCCATCATGCCTTAATTTGTCCCATGGGTCAATTTAAATAAACTCCCACACTCTTTATATCCCAAACTGCTACCACACCTCAGCCCCTTCCAGAGAGTAGGGTTTGTCCCTGGGCAGGTGGCTCCTCTGTGGCAGTGACGGCTACAGTGGCCTCTGCTCAGAGCAGCTCTGAGAGTGGTGAGGGGTCAGTCAGCCACCAAGAACCATCTAAGCCCCAAATCTGGAATCCTTGTCTAAGTGAAGACTGACCTCCTGTGACCCTGGACCTGGCACATTCTACAGCCTAGACAGAAAACAATAATTAAAATAAATGCTGACTTTTATTTTGGGTTTACTATTTTCTAGGCCCCAGTCTACATCCTTTACACAGATTAACTCACTCCTCACATAACCCACCTATTATAGGAAGGAGGAGGCTTGGTGATATCAAGTCCCTCCCCTGGGACTCATTAGAAGTGTGTGGTGGGCCCAGATCTGGGCCTAGATGGCTTGGCTCTGAACCACTCAGCTGCACTGCCCATCCTGGGAGTGGCACACAACGCCCTTGTCTGTGAGCATGGGAATGGGTCCCCAGCCCCCTGTCTCTGGAGCTGTGCAGCCCTCAGCTCATGCAGAGCTAAGGGTGACAGGGTTACTTCCAGGATGCTGAGGCCAAAGCCAAGTAAGAGACAGGAGAGTGTGGGGTGAGACACATATTGACCGAGACTCCTCCTCCAGAGACATGCCCCTTCTTCCAGAGATCATGCCTACCTACTCATGTGTTCAACCTCACCCTGCCTTTGTTATATAAATGAGGACAATAGGTAGCAGTTGTCCTCCTTCACTTGGCACGATAAGCAGTTGGAGACCCTGTGTCTGGCCCCTTGACCCCTTGAGAGGTTTCTGTCTGATGAATGCCAGTCTCATACCTACTCGTCCAGCACACTACCACCCCCCGACACCCACACACATCTAAGCCGAGGCATCTCTAAGAGCCTGAAAGCTGTGTGTACGTTTGTGCCCGGTGCATAGAGTGAGTGAGTGTACTTGAGCAAGTTACAAGTTACCTCCATGACCTTCCTACTCAAAGACGCAAGTTCTCTGCACCATTCTGGCGAGAGGAGGTTCTGTCTCCTTAGGTGAGCTTCTTCCACCTTGTAGTTTTGAAGGTACAGATGGCCCAGGAATGCTCTCCTGTTACCAGAAGCTCCCAAGAGCAGCATCAGTCACCATTCCGACTGTGGACTCCAGTCCCTCCTCTAGGGCCACCACTGTGTGCCTGGTGACCTCCCTATCTCCAAACTCACCAAGTTGGATACATTAAAGATGTACAGCTTTTTGTATGCTGATCAGACCTCCATACAATGGTTGCAAAACAATCACCAACACGTTAGACTGGCGAACTGGCTTAAGAGAAAAATACCATGTCTCATATCCATTCTAGAATGCTGGTATTCTCTAAACATGACTTCCTTTTCCACACTGTCTAATCTGTCCCCGATGTGAAGGGCAATTCCCATCCTTGTTGGTCTGGAATAATGGATGGCTTGGAAAAGCAACCATGATGCTGTACAATGGTTTAATTAAATCTTTCCTTTGGGAAAACAAAGGGCCTAACTACTGTTCCCAGCTATTAACAGCTCTGAGGAAGCCTTTACAGAAGAGTGCCAGGGAAAAGCCCACTCTAGCAGCAGGGTACTGCTCACAAGACCTGCCTCCCAGCCCAGGGGCACACCACTGGGACAGTGACAGTTTAAAAGTACACATGACTATGACACGCACTTCAGTGTTCATACTGACCACACGGACTTTCTTAAGAGAACTAAAAAATTGAACAGTAAGGGGAAAAAAAGTACAAAAAGGGATGCCTGGGTGGTGCAGTGGTTTGGCGCCTGCCTTTGGCCCAGGGCACGATCCTGGTGACCCGGGATCGAGTCCCACATTGGGCCCCCAGTGCATGGGGCCTGCTTCTCCCTCTGCCTGTGTCTCTGCCTCTCTCTCTCTATGACTATCATAAATGAATAAAAATTAAAAAAAAAAAAAAAGAAAAGAAAAAAAGTACAAAAGGACAAATATAATCATGGTGCTGCTGGACTGAACAAAACTGGAAATGTTGAAGGCTCTCCTGCTGCTGATTTAGCCATCAGACCAGAATAAGAGACTATCTGTCAGCCCTCTGAGCGGCAAGAACCGAGGGCAAAGGAGGAATCTGAAATAGAAATGCAGGCTTTGAGTCTGGCTCTGCAGAAAAAGTGCCTACCGTGGTGAGGTCTGAAACCTCCCCATGTGGAAATCCAGGCCCAGAGTCCCTGCCCACGGGCCAAATGGACTGTGGGGTTCACACAAGGACACAGATGTGAAAGGATGCAGTGCTTCATGAAACCTTGTCAATCCATGTTCCTTAGAACCCACCTCTGGGGGAGGTAAGTACACAGCAGAGCCTAGTCAGTGTAGGTCTGAGACTCCCGTTCTAATTCAACCAGAGCTAGTCAACCTGTATTGGTTTTATTGGGAGCCTGCAAAAAAGACCTGACTAGAGTGCTCTGATGCTGGACAGGGATGGGGACAAGGGCTTCTCCCAGTTGAAGTCAAATGCCATCTACTGGCTGCCTAAGGACTTCGCCAGGCATCTTCCTAAGAAAGCTTTAAAAATGTCACCACGGAAAAAAAAGAAAAAAGAAAAAAAAAATGTCACCACAGTAGAAGTGCCACACATGCCTCCCAGTACAATATGCCCAGGACACCTAGGCAGGATTGTTGCCAAAAATGTTTAACCCAAATTTTACATAAGGAAACATCAGATAATCTAAATTGAGGGACATTCTGCAAAACAACTGGCCTGAGCTCTTCAAAAACATCAATGTCATAAGAAAATTTTTTTAATGCTTTATCTGTTCAAGATTTAAAAAGACCAAAGTGACATAACAACTATGTATAATGTATGAACCCTGATGGGATCCTGAATTCTCCTGACCCTTCAAGGGGCAGCAGGGCTATAAAAGACATTATTGAGATAATTAGGGAAATCTGAATCTGGTCTATATAAGAGATAATGGTATTCCCTCCATATTTAATCTCTTAGGTGTGATAATGGTATCATGGTTACTAAGGGAATGCTCATTTTTGCAAGAGAGATACATATGTGCTTAAGTCCTTGATATATGACATTGGTAACAAACTCTCAAAAATTCAGGAAAACCAAACACTTTCAAGTATGTGTGAGAGAGGGGGAGAGAAAGAGAGGAAGGGAAAGAGAGAACATGGTAAGCGTTAACAAGTGATGAATCTAGGTGAGAGTCTTGCAAACTTATAATAATCTTGCCACTTTGCGAAGTTTTGATATTTTCTAAAATAAAAAGTGATGGATCAGAAAAAGCAAGTCATCCAGGGAGAGAGCCATGTCTTCCCCAGACATCATTCGCCAGCATTTTTTTTTTTTTTTTTTTTTTTGTAGTCGCCAGCATTTTTAGGCTGTCTGCTCGGACCATTACTGAGTTTGGCAAGTGGGAGTCACTAAGGAAAGCTCCCTGCTGGCAAATTCCAGAAGTCCAGGTGGTCCCTTCCTTTCGCTTTTCAGCCTAAAAGAAAACACACATTTCAGAGGGAAAAAAAAAGCCAACACTTCTACTGGACATTTTGCCTAGGTGTTTGGTGGAAATAAAAATGACAATCAACTGAGCTGCTTTAACAGCCACAGCCTGTTTCAAATTTACCTGATGACAGGTCATACAGTGCGGTGACAGAAGTTATGAACTGGCAGCAGAAGCGAGGGCTGGCACTGAGTATCTGCTTCAGCGTCTGCACGGATCCCGGCACCAGACAGCAGTAGTCATCCACGAGGGCCCTGGCTAACCTCACACAGTAGACCACAGGCGTCCGCTGGAAAGAAGCCACAGTCCACATAACTACAAGTGTCATGAGCTAGTAGACAACTATGTACATGTGGTGGAGACCATCACACCTGGGAAAATCACTTTCCAAGAGGGGGGCAAAAAGATGTTCAGAGCTTACTTGACATAGAGCTCAGCCAACCTAAGCCCACAGACCAAATCCATCCTGATACCTGTTGCTGTAAATAAACTTCTGCTGAAACATGGATCTGCTCATCTGTTTGCTATTGTGTAAGGCTGCTCCTACACTACAAAGGCAGAGCTGACTGGTTTTGACACAGACCATATGATCCACAGAGCCTAAAATATTTATTGTCTTACCCTTTCCATAAAAGGCCTGCTGACTCTTGCTCTGAAGTTCACTTAGGAAAGATCGCTTCTAACTTCAGGTGAGGAAATGATAACTTTTGTGACCCTATAGGTGAGACTCCAAAGGTAGAAATGAACAGTTGCTACCACTTGAAAGAGCTTGCCGAGTGTTTGTGAATGCTCATGTGATTCTAGAGCAATGCTTCCTCACTTTCTCTCTCTCTCTTATGATCCTCCTTTACAGATTTCCATAATATTTTCAAATCCTACCTTACCACCCTCCCCTGCCTTTTTCCTTCCCACTCAGGGGCCAATCTGTAGCTACTGCCACATTCAACAGCTGCTCAGGATGCTCCAGTTCCAGGGCCCCAGGGTGGCCTACTGGGGGGAAGCTGCAAGGAGACAGCAGGCCAGATTGTTCCCTCAGGCTCAGATCTGCTCCCACAACCACAAACCACCATCCCCCGCCTTCCCTAGCAGGAAGCTGCAGCCTCTTGCCTCGATGGGGCAAATCCTGATTCAAACCACTATGACCCTTTCTTATCACTGACATCTGCTTTTTGCCAAAAAGCCAGCACGACAGCATCAGGAGAGAGAAATGGGAAATCATGTGATGAATTACAAGATGCTAAGCCTGACTATACTAGGTGATCAGCGGATAGAGGTAATTGTGACATTAAATACAGCACACACGATCAATTCAGATGCCCCTGAGATGGGACTGGTGAGAATTAAGGTACAGATTCCACCAAGACTTACCTGTGTGCCACAAAGGACAACGTATCTTTCTAGCCACGTTGTGAGAATAAACAGTTTTCAAGGAAAATGTCTACATTAATTGGGAAACAAAACCCAACACTAAATAACTTCAAGTACTTGAGAATGAAGCAGGTTTGTGAAAATGGATATGGCAAATTCTGTCAGCTTAGTTGAGAATCATGTTAATTCGAATTCTGAGTTAATCACTACTCCAAGTGAATTACCAATTTTTGAAAAGACTCTGAGTAATAAAAAAAGCAAAACAAGGGATCCCTGGGTGGCGCAGCGGTTTGGCGCCTGCCTTTGGCCCAGGGCGCGATCCTGGAAACCCGGGATCGAATCCCACGTCGGGCTCCCGGTGCATGGAGCCTGCTTCTCCCTCTGCCTGTGTCTCTGCCTCTCTCTCTCTCTGTGTGACTATCATAAATAAATAAATAAATAAATAAATAAATAAAGAAAGAAAGAAAGAAAGAAAGAAAGAAAGAAAGAAAGAAAGCAAAACAAAATCTTTTCAAATACCCTCTAACACAAAATCTTCTGATATTCTTTGATATTTAAAAACACACTAGAAGGCTCTGACATCCATAACCATTAGAAGAGCCATGATCTTTGTAATGTCACCCCGGGACAATGCAAAACAATTCACATGCTTACTGACCTAATTGTATATAATTTGATTTACAATAATCTTAAAAACAGGGATCCCTGGGTGGCGCAGCGGTTTAGCACCTGCCTTTGGCCCAGGGCGCGATCCTGGAGACCTGGGATCGAATCCCACGTCGGGCTCCCTGCATGGAGCCTGCTTCTCCCTCTGCCTATGTCTCTGCCTCTCTCTGTCTCTGTGTGACTATCATAAATAAATAAAATTTTAAAAAAATTAAATCTTAAAAACAAACAAACAAACTGAACTTTAAGGCCACAACATGCATAACTATTTTCAAAATACTACCTTATTTCCAGCTAAGGAAAAGAATGAAAAAAAGATGAACCTTTTTTTTTTACTTTTAAAATCCATTTACCATTACAAACTACGGTTTTGTCAGGAATGGTTACCACCCGCATGTAACTGCAGATGTAGGGTAGCAGCACACAGGGTAGTGACAGCAAGGAGATAACACACAGGAAAAGCCTCACCTGAAACCCAATTAAGGGAAGAATTCCTGACACTAAACTCCTCTTCAGACTCTTAGAAGAAGGCTATTTCGGGGATCCCTGGGTGGCTCAGCAGTTAGCACCTGCCTTCCTCCCAGGGCCTGATCCTGGAGTCCTGGGATCCAGTCCCACATCAGGCTCCCTGCAGGGAGCCTGCTTCTCCCTCTGTCTGTGTCTCTGCCTTTCTCTCTCTGTCTCATGAATAAATAAAATCTTAAAAAAAAAAAAAAAAAAAAAAGGAGGAGGAGGAGGAGAAGAAGGCTATTTCTGGAGAAGTACCTGGAGCCAGGAGGCCGCACACTCCAACACTGGGATTCGACACACAGCCACTGCCATGGAGACCAGTTTTCCCAACAAGCTCATCCGGCTGTCATCAGCCTTATTCCCTTGGGGGCTGAAAAGGGATGAGAAAATAATCTGCCGGACAGAGTCCTTGGTTTGTTCCTGGAAGTAATTGCACATGATTTCGAGAAGTTGGAGCTCCTGAAGTGAATTCAACCTCTGTAAAACAAATCGGAGAGAAGCGATAAGAAATTCAGCTTTAACCTGCGCGTGAATTCTTAAGGCAAGAAAACAGGAACGACTCTCTTTTCCCCAGGGAACTGTTCACTCCTCTACAGCCCGAGTCCCAGGGGGAAGAACTCTGCTACTCTCAGATGTCACCATACGGAATTCTACATCATCCTGGGGCGCTCAGGACGACCTACACAGGTTTGAGACTCGATTACAGGCCTTTAACGTCTCTTCCCGCAGCACCACTGAGGCCGGGCTGTCGCACCCAGCTGAGCAACGCTCAGGAAGCCAGAGCAGGTGCGCTGGGGCTGCTGCGAAGGAGCCCGGCCACGGGCGAGAACGGAGCCGCTCAGACGAAGAGGGTCTGTGCTTGGCAAACGCTTGTCACCGCGAGGGGCGGAAGAGGGGGCGAGAGTCTCCTTCTCGCGGACGCCCGCCGCACCTTGGGCTGCGCGCCGCGCTCCTTGGGCACCTGGAACACGAACTCCTCGAGCAGCTCCACGGGGCCCTTGTCCACGATGGGCAGCGGCGCGCTCTGCAGCTGGCTGCTGAAGTAGATGTCCAGGTGGTACAACACCTCCTTGGCAGCGCTCAGCGCGTCGCGGCGCAGCAGCGAGTGGCGGATGTCGCTCATGGTGCGGCCGCCGCGGCCCGGGGCGCCCGGAGCGCGTCGGGACTTCCGCCCCGGGCCCCGCGGGCGCGCCCGCCGCCGCCGAGACAAAGAGGCCGCAACCCGGCCTCTGCCCGCCGACCCCGGCGCCCGCCCGCCTGCGGCTCCCGCTCGGGCCTGCTTAGGGGGCCATCGCCGCCGCCGCCGGCCGGCGGGCGCCCGGCTGTGCGACTGCGGCGCCACCGAGGGCAGCGGGAGCCCGACGCCGCGGAGCCGAACGGCGGCGGAATGCCGAGCGCGGCGACGGCGGCCCGCAGGGGCCAAGCGAGGGCCGTGGCGAGGGCCGGCTCTCGGGAGGGCGCCACCTGGCGGCCCGGCCCGCCCGCCCGCGTGGAGGGAGGCCCGCCCCGTCCCGTCCCCCGGGCCCCGCCCCCGGGCCCCGCGACCGCCCTCGGACCTGGGGCCGGGCGGCCGCGCCCACAGCTGGACGCTGATTGGGCTTCGAGCTCCGCCAGCCTGCGCGCAGGACGGGAAGCTCCTCTGGCTTCCTTTGCGCGGCGCTCGAAGCCTACTGATTAATTTCACCGCGCTTTTCCACCTGTAGGACGGGCTCGCTGGGGCTGGGACATAGCTCAGGCCTCAGCAGGCCACGTCAAAGATTATGTCTAGTCTGGAACTCTTGGGGCTGCGGTGACAAATGATGCCTCCTGACCCCCCGCCTCCAAGTTCTTGTCACGAGTTCCCCCTTCCCCAATCCCCTCCAGTACGGCTGGCCATGGCAATCTTAGGTATCCTGCTCCTGAAAACTCTCCCCTCCTAAAAGCTCTCAGCACTTTCTATGGATCTCTTCTGCATCCATCTCTGCACTGAATTAACGAGGCAGTGGCGGGGTGGGGCTCTGGGTGTTAGTTTGAATTTTAAAAACAGGGCATATAAGACTTGATCAGGGCCACAAGAGGCCAGTGACTGAGGGCAGGCAGGGGACAAGCACAAGACTGGGCCCATGCTGGCTCAAGGGAGGACCTGGGTGAGAGTGCTAGGTCTGATTAAGGAGATGAAAAGCCAAGGCCTATCTCCTTGGAGAGGTGGAAAGGCCATCAAAAAGAGTGCAACCAGGCACAACCCCAAGTCACTGAGACTCTCCTGCACACCAGGGGACACAGTACAGACCCCTCCTGTCAGAAACCTAGAGTCTCTAGTGGAAGACCACGGTTAACCAGAATGTCTGGGACGTCCTCTTTGATTCCGCTGGCACCAGGACTTCAAATATACTCCATTCCAACAGGCTGAAGGAACAGAGGATGAGCAAGGGGGATTTCTACCACCGGATCTAGCATGGTCCTATAAGGATTAGGCACTGTGTAAACACTAGTTTTCTCTTCTCCTTAACCACTTAAAGCCGATTTATAAACATTCAGAAGCCAGAAAAAAAGACTCCCAAAACCAAAAAACACCACACTAATGCTTACAAAGTATCTATATGTATAAATAAATGTATACTATATTTAAATGGCAGTAACACTTCCCATTCTCAGTTCTTCTTTCTCTCATAAGGTGCAGTGGCAGGTAGGAAGACCTCTCCAAGGTTGCTCCAAAGCCCATGGGAGTGAATGTTCCGGTTGACCTGGGTATCTGCTGATAGGGGCCGGGCCACGTGGCGGCAATGATGGCACCAAGCCCGGTCACCATTGTGCCACTCGTTAGTGGTCTGGTTGGTGGCAGCCAGGTACAAAATAAAGCACAGGTAGCCCCCCAGGAGGAAGCTCAGCATCATGACAAAGCCCAGCATGAAGATAATCCTCGGGAAGGTCAGAAACAGGTACTGGAGGCAAAGAAGAAAGAGCATGTTAGGCAGCTAGGCTGTGACACAAGTAAGTAAGCACCTCCCAGCCCTGGCCCGTTACATGGACAAGTGTGAGCTGCCCACCCAACTCATCCACCTCCATACACATCTGACCCACCAAACCCCAAACAACTATAAATGACACTGACAGCCCAAGAGGAAACCCAGGTCTGTACAAGAGTCAAGTAAGATAAATCTGTAATGGAAGGAAAAGGGAAAGGATACTCAGGAGATGGTGCTTTGCCAGTTAACTATTTGTAAAATAAAGACAAACACAGATCTTAGTTCATGCATCAAAATAAAGTCCAGATGGACAGAGGAGATCAATCTCTCTCTCAACACAATACGACTACAGAAATACATGCATGAGAGTATTCACTGTAGTGATTTTAACAGGCCTTCTTCCTAAAAGAAACATGTTAAAAAGTCCACCCATGAGGAAGAGTAAAACCCTAGGATAGTCATACTATGGAATAATAGCCAATAAAATGAGGTCAATTTCCATGTACTCATCTGGAAAAGACATTGGTAAGATACTGCCAATGCGAAAGACAAGAGGCAAGGATTCACAATGGGATCAAATTCAGGTAAAAACAAAAACAGACTCCATGAAGGTGTGTGACTGTATACACATAGGAAAAAAGCCTGAAATGTGTATACCAAACTACAAAGATAGTTGCCTCTGGGGAGGGGAGGGGTTAAAGACCTCAGTTTTTTGTTTTTTTCTAAAGAGATTTTAAATTTTATGCTTCTCCCTCCAGCTTTATTGAAATATAATAGACATGACATTATGAAAGTTTAAAGGTGTACAACGTAACATACAGCAAATGATCACAAGGTTAATACACCTATCACCACACATAGTTACAATTTTTTTGTGTGATGAGAACTTCTAAAACCCATTCTCTTAGCAACTTTCAAGTTTACAACACCGTACTATAAACTACAGTCACCAGGCTATACATCAAATCCCCAGGATTTACTCATCTTTCAACTATAAGTTTGTACCTCTGACCACCTATGCCCACTTTCCCTGTTTCTCTGCCTTTTCATTTTAAATGCTTCTGGACTGCTTGAATCTTTATAATTTATTTTTTTATAATAAAGAAAATGAATTTTGAAAGAGTTCAATATTTTTGAAAGTCACAAGTAAAAGCAGATACATCTCTTGATAGGAGAGAACTTCTAACTGAAGTTACAAAGAAAAGAGATTTGATAAGAAAGGATTTCTGCATTTTTTTTATACAAAAAAAGATACACAGGGCAGCCCGGGTGGCTCAGGGGTTTAGCACCGCCTTCAGCCCAGGACGTGATCCTGGAGACCCGGAGTCGAGTCCTAGGTTAGGCTTCCTGCATGGGGCCTGCTTCTCCCTCTGCCTGTGTCTCTGCCTCTCTCTGTGTGTCTCTCATGAATAAATAAATAAAATCTTAAAAAAAAAAAAGATATACAAATGAAAACAAATACAAGAATGAATTATCATTACTATATGATCTCAAATCAAAAGTAATGTTAGGGGGATCCCTGGGTGGCTCAGCGGTTTGGCACCTGCCTTTGGCCCAGGGCACGATCCTGGAGTCCCGGGATCGAGTCTCATGTCAGGCTCCCTGCATGGAGCCTGCTTCTCCCTCTGCCTGCGTCTCTGTCTCTGTCTCTCTCTCATAAATAAATAAATAAATCTTTAAAAAAAAGTAATATTAGTATCAAATAGGTAAACAGTTAAAGGACCTAAGTCATAAAAGCAGATCTATAGATGACTGACAAACAAGAAAACTAATCAACAGCAACAAAAGAAATAGTTTTTAGAAAGGGTAAACCATATTTTCCTACCACACTAGAAGCACTCGCCACCACTGGGCATCCTCAGTGCCTGCTCTGATGCAACAAAATGAACATGGACAAATCACTCTAAGCAGAAGGTTTCTAAAAAAGCAATCTGACTATATTAAAATCAAAAGATCTGTAAATGTTAATAATCTCTGACCCAGTATTTATATTTTTTGGAACCTATCCTACAGAAAATCTTAAGTACAAAAACAAAACCATATACACAGATGACCCACTGCAAAGGGGAAAATGCACTTCATCAATGGAGACAGCTGGGTGTCACTGGTCCTCTGTTCCACCTGATGGGAAGCAATATGAAATACACATTCTTGCCAAAAATACTTAACCTGAATCTATGCAGGGCTCTAGAACTAACTTCCAGTTCACATTAATATTAAGGAATAGAGAAAAATCAGTTGACAAAAGTAGGAAAAAGGCAAATTTGTAACAAGGGACTTTCTAAAAGACAGCTATTAATTGTCAATTTCACAAAAAAAGGTTGGGGCCATTATTTTAGACAGACTGAGAAGAACATTCAAATGCAAAGAGTAACTATGAGGTGGGTTCTGGCTCACGGAGGTAAAAAAGCTATAAAAGACACATTTGAGAGATGTCTGGGTGGCTCAGCGGTTGAGCGTCTGCCTTTGGCTCAGGGCCTGATCCTAGAAGCGGGCTCCCTGCCTACAGCCTGCTTTTCTCTCTGCCTGTGTCTCTTCCTCTCTCTCTCTCCGTATCTCTCATGAATAAATAAATAAAATCTTAAAAAAAAAACATTTGAAAAAAAGAAATAAAAAGACAATAGGGAAATTTGAATATGGATTAGATGATTTATTATATATTTACTACATATTCTATGTTTGTTATACAGATTTATTACTTTTCTTAGGTGAGATAACCTAATTGTAGTTAAGGTGACATTCTTTAAAAATGCACATTCACATATTGAAGGGCAAAGCAACATGACGTCTCCAATTTATGATCCCGACATGCAGCTTGATCCCACCACCCTGAGATTACAACCCAAACAGAAATCAAGAGTCAGATGCTTAACAGACTAAGCCACCCAGTTGCTTCATAGCTGAAAGAAATTTTAAGAATAAAAATTACTCAAGGTTGAAATGACGAGGTTGTTGCTACACATCTATCGGAATGGCTAAAATGAAACATAGTGATAACATTAGGTGCTGGCAAAGATGCAGAGAAACCAGTCCCTCCTCCACCACTGGTGAGGATGTACAATGGTACAACCACTCTGAAAAAGAGTATGGTGGTCCTTTCTAAGACTTAAAATAGACCTATCATCAACCCAACAATCACAGTGAAGACAGATCATTACACAGGAACTTGTAAATGGGAATGTTCAATGCCGCTTTTTGCAGCTGATGGCCTTCAAAGGGTGAATGGTTAAACAAAGCATGGACTACTATACAGCAATAAAAAGGAACCCTAGATCCATGCAACTGTTCTCATGGACCTCAAGGAAATTGCACTGAGTGAAGAAACCAACTTCAAAAAGATACTGTATGATTCCATTTATGTAACGATCATGAAATAACATTATAACAGAGATGGAGAAGGGAGTAGTGGTGCCAAGCATTAGGGATATGGAGAGGAAGCTTTAGCTATAAAGGGTAACACAAGGGAGTCTGTGGCGATTGATAATAGAGCATGCTAGTGGTGGGTTATTTGTGAACATGTGACAAATTGCACAGAGCTATATACACACCAGGCAACAGATTCTTACATAAAACATTCTTACAATAAACACATGTAATTCGTGAAATCTAACTGGCCCTGGGGATTGTGCCAAAGTCAATTGCTTGGTTTTGGCCTTGTGCTGTATAGGGATTCTGGCATGGGAAGAGGGGCTAAAGAGTGTATAGACTTCCTGTGTGTCTCTTTATAATCTCCTGTAAATCTATAATTATTTCAAAATAAATTAAAAAAAAAAACTAACTTTAAGACTGTGTACTTTATCATATTAAGACAGTATCCTGGGACGCCTGGGTGGCTCAGTGGTTAAGTGACTGCCTTCAGCTCAGGGCATGATTCTGGAGTTCCGGGAACAAGTCCTACATTGGGCTCCCTGCATAGAGCCTGCTTCTCCCTCTCCCTAAGTCTCTGCTTCCCTCCTGTGTCTCTCATGAATGATAAATAAAATCTTTTTTTTTTTTTTTAAAGACAGTATCCTTCAATTCTTATTGTCTGAGTGCTTTTATTAGAATGAGTGTTGAATTCTGTGAAAGGCTTTTCAGCATCTAGAGAAATAATCACGTCATTGTTCTTTATATTTAATAATGCTATATAAAACATTAATCAATTTTCTAATATTGAACCAAACTTGCATTCATGGACTACATCTCACTTGTTCATGGTATTTTATTATCTTTAAAATGAAATAAATAAATAAAATCTTTTTTTAAAAAAAGAAAAAACACTCAAGAAGCAACCAGTTACCTAAAATAGTGACTGCTCATAAGCTACTTCCCATAAATGCAACAGAAATCTTTTAGCCATAAAATATTTGAGTTTTTATAAGAAGCCTATGTTATTGTAAATAAATTTTTGACAAGGGTGCCAAAACAATTCAATGAACAAAGAAGGGTATCTTTAACAATAGATGCTGGGACGCTAAAAGTATCAAGAGAGAGCCCAACCCTACAAAACATACAAAAATTGACTCAAAAAAGGATCAAAGACCTAAATGTAAGAGTTAAATATATAAACACAAGAATACATAAATCTTCATGACCTTGGAGCAGGCAACAGATTCTTACATATGACACCAAAGCATAAGCAACAACAACAAAAAACCCTAAACTTAAAATACGGAACTTTTTTGTTTCAAAGAAAGCTATCCAAAAAATGAAAAACCCACAGAATGGGAAAAAATACTTGCTAATCCTACATCTGAGATGGGTCAAGTTTCCAGGATATACAAAGAATTCTTACAACACAAGAAAACAACCCAATTAAAAAATGAGCTTCTCCTGTAAATCTTCTTTTCCAAAAAAGACATATAAGTGGCTAAGAAACACACAAAAAGAGGCTCAGCATTATTAAGTCAACAGGGAAGTGCAAATCAACTCACAAGGGCACCGCTTTACATCCATTAGGATGACTTTAATCAAAAAGACATAGTAACAAGTTGGAACCTTCATATACAGATGGTAGAAATGTAAAATGGTGAAGATACTTTGGAAAACAACCTGGCAGCTCCTCAAATGACTACAAGTATAGTGACCATATGACCTAGAAATTCTACTCCTGGGTATGACTCAAGAGCAATGGAAACCAAAAAAAAAAAAAAAAAAAAAACCAAAAAAAAAAAGGGAGGGGATCCCTGAGTGGCTCAGCAGTTTGGCGCCTGCCTTCGGTCCAGGGCATGATCCTGGAGTCCCGGGATCGAGTCCCACATCGGGCTTCTGCATGGAGCCTGCTTCTCCCTCTGCCTGTGTCTCTGCCTCGCTCTTTCTCTGTGTGTCTCTCATGAATAAATAAATAAAATCCTTAAAAAAAAAAAAAAAAGAGCAATGGAAACCCCTATCCACACAAGAGCTTGTACACAGATGTTCACAGTACCCTTATTCAAAAATAAAAAGTGAAAACATTCAAATGTCCATAGGTAATAAATGAATAAAATGTGGTATACATCTACACAGTGGAATATTATTTAGCCTCAAAAAGGAGTGAAATATTGATTCATGCTACAACACGGATGAACCTTGAACACATTATGCTAAGAAAAAGAAGCCAGTCCAAGGCCACAAATGTCCAACTACATTTATGTGAAATGCCCGGAAAAGGCAAATCCATAAACACAAAAAGCCAGTTAGTGGTTGCAAGGAAAGAGAGGGGTGGAGAGTAACTGGTAATAGGTAAGAGTTTATTTCTTGGGTGATGAAATGTTCTGAAATTAAATGGTGGTGGTGGTTACACAACTCTGAACCACTAGATCTTATACTTTGAAAGGATGAATTTTAGGGGCACCTGGTTGACTCAGTAGGAAGAGCATATGACTCTTGATCTTGGGGTCATGAGTTTAAACCCCACATTGAGTGTAAAGATTACTAAAAAATAAATAAATAAACTTAAAAAAAGGATGAATTTTATAGCACACGTATTATATATCAATTCAAAAAATTATATATTGGAGTGTCTCAGTACTAAGTTGGTTAAGCATCCAACTCTTGATTTCAGCTCAGGTCATGATCTCACGATTGTGAGACTGAGTCCTGTGTTGAGGGTGCTTTCTTTCTCTCTCTCTCTCTATCTTAATCTAAAATAATAAGGGATCCCTGGGTGGCACAGTGGTTTGGCGCCTGCCTTTGGCCCAGGGCGCGATCCTGGAGACCTGGGATCGAATCCCATATCGGGCTCCTGGTGCATGGAGCCTGCTTCTTCCTCTGCCTGTGTCTCTGCCTCTCTCTCTCTCTCTCTCTGTGACTATCATAAATAAATAAATTTAAAAAAATTTTTTTTAAATAAATAAATAATAATAAATAAAATCTCAAGTAAATAAATAATAAAAATTTTATTTTATTTTATTATTATTTTTTAAAGATTTATTTATTTATTCATGATAGACATAGAGAGAGAGAGAGAGAGGCAGAGACACAAGAGGAGGGAGAAGCAGGCTCCATGCCGGGAACCCAACGCAGGACTCGATCCCGGGACTCCAGGATCGCGCCCTGAGCCAAAAGCAGGCGCCAAACCGCTGAGCCACCCAGGGATCCCCAATAAAATTTTTAAAATTATATATTGACTTTTAAAAAAGGAATAGCTCCATCTTTTGACTGGGAAAATGACCTTTTTCCAATTTTGAAACCTAATATCAGAAACACATCCCACAACACAACTACCTGAATTAATTACCTGAATAAGAAAGAAAATGTCAACAGCCTGGAAGTGTCCAAGGTGATCAATGTAAGTCTCCAAATACAAGTCAGACAACACCACCAACTGGACCAGAAACACAGTGCTCACGATGGCCATGGTGGCTGCTGAGGCTGTCAATGTCAAGAGGTAGAGGAGGAAGTACCTGGCGTTCCAGGCTCCAATGCAGTTGTTCACCCAAACACAGTGGTGGTCAAAACGGTGCACACACCTGTTACACACACCTGCACAGAAACAAGAATGCAACACTGAGTTAGTCCTTGATGAAAAATGAGACAAAAAGCACACTTACAGAGATGTTTAGACTGACTACGGGCAGTATGAGCTGGAAGAAATGGTGGCTGCTATCACCAAGCTCTTAAAACCGCAGTGTCTGGGCAGCCCTGGTGGCGCAGCGGTTTAGCGCCGCCTACAGCCTAGGGCGTGATCCTGGAGACCCTGGATCAAGTCCCACGTCAGGCTCTCTGCATGGGGCCTGCTTCTCCCTCTGCCTGTGTCTCTGCCTCTCTCTCTCTCTGTGTCTCTATGAATAAATAAATATTCTTTAATAAAAAAAAAAAGAATACTTTAAAAAAAATAAAAATAAAAAAATAAAAAAAAACTGCAGTGTCCAATAAAGTAGCCACGAGCCACAGGTGGGTATTAAACACTTGAAATGTGGCTACAAGAAAAAATTTGGAAGAATATTCTGTTGATACTGATAAATTTAGAGTTCTTCAATTCATGCAATGCTCCTTTAAGTTCAACATGAGTAATACTGATAGGACACAAGAGTTAGTGAACTTAACTTGGACAGATTTTTTTTTTTAAGATTTATTTATTTATTTATGATAGACACAGAGAGAGAGAGAGGCAGAGACACAGGCAGAGGGAGAAGCAGGCTCCATGCCAGGAGCCCGACATGGGACTCGATCCCGGGACTCCGGGACCGCGCCCTGGGCCAAAGGCAGGCACCAAACCGCTGAGCCACCCAGGGATCCCGGACAGACAGAATTTTAAAACTGAGGCTTTAAAGTCAAATCAATTCTTCAGATAAAGACAAATTATTGAGGCACCTATGTGGCTCAGTTGGTTAAGCATCTGCCTTCAGCTCAGGTCATGATCTCAAGCTCCTGGAGTCAAGCCCTATACTGGGCTCCCTCTAAGCGGGGAATCTGCTTATCCCTCTCCCTCTGCCCCTCCACCCACTTGTGTAAGCATATGCACATTCTCTCTCAAATAAATAAAATCTTTTTTTTTTTAAAGGTTGAACTGTTACATGGGTATTAAACAGAAATAATTTTTTGGTACTGATTCAGTAACCAAAAAACTTCTGAGAATTTCTAGAATAACTTGGGTAGGTGAATCTGCTCTTCTGACAGCAAATTTTATGAAATCTAAATACAGATCAAGTATTTCCAAGGAAAATTTAGTGTCTCAATTGAGATGTGCTGTAAATGGAAAATATGTATCAGATTTCAAAGACAGTATGAAAAAGAGAACATAAACTATCCCATGAATGATTTTTTTATACTGACTACACATTAAAATGATATTTTAGATATGTTAGGTTAAATAAAATATATAATTAAATCCAATGTTGCCTCATTTTACTTTTGTAATGTGGCTACTAGAAAATTTAAATCACATATGTGGCTCATGATATATTTTTGTTGGATGGCACTAGTCTAGAATCTTGGCTATTCCCCAGAAGAGTAGGTTCTGCCAGAGCTAAAATCTGCAAACACAACATCCCACAGAAATTCCTGCTGGGCCACATGCCCTACCACATGGCAAAGGAAGGGCTGTTCTGCCCAGGGCTGAGCTGCCCATTACACGAGAACATTAAGAACTTACCTCCAGTCATCTGAAAGAAACAATTTGGCCTCTACAAGCAGTGGCTGTCCCATGCTGGGAGACCAAGGGCCCTGCTTTTGGATTTCTGTAACATTCCCTTACTGAGAAAGCCCACATATTTGCTGTGCAAGGCTAGAGCTGGAGCAATTAAAGCCAAACTTACTGCAGTGTTTGGATCGTGCTGGTTTCCTTAAATTGCACGTAGAGCACTTCATATTCTTTAAGAACATCACTTCATCGAATTCATAAACTTGAAGAAACAGTAACTCATTTGCTTTCGTTATGGTACCTGAAAAAAGTAAGGACAAACATCAGTTCCAAGCAATATGGTTGACTAAACATTCACAAAATCTGTCCTGACAAAGTGCAACTAAGACTTCTATATTTAACATTCTAAATAACTCACTTTAAAATAAATAGCTTGGGATCCCTGGGTGGCGCAGCAGTTTGGCGCCTGCCTTTGGCCCAGGGCGCGATCCTGGAGACCCGGGATCGAATCCCACATCAGGCTCCCGGTGCATGGAGCCTGCTTCTCCCTCTGCCTGTGTCTCTGCCTCTCTCTCTCTCTCTGTGACTATCATAAATAAATAAAAATTAAAAAAAATAATAAATAAAATAAAATAAATAGCTTTACTGAGATACAATTCATAAACCCAATTCACCCATTTAAGGTACACAATTCAACAGTTTTTAGTATACTCACAGAGTTATGCAATGATCATCACAATCAATTTTATTTATTTTTATTTTTTATTTTATTTTTTTTTAAGATTTATTTATTTATTCATGATAGACACAGAGAGAGAGAGAGAGAGGCAGAGACACAGGCAGAGGGAGAAGCAGGCTCCATGCCGGGAGCCCGATGTGGGACTCGATCCCGGGACTCCAGGATCGCGCCCTGGGCCAAAGGCAGGAGCTAAACCACTGAGCCACCCAGGGATCCCCCACAATCAATTTTAGAACATGTTTATCGCTTTAAAAAGAAAGCCCTTAGGGGTGCTTGGGTGGCTCAGTTGGTTAAGTGCCCACCTTCAGTTTAAGTCATGATCCCAGGATCCTGGGGTCAAGTTCCACACTGGACTCCTCCTCAGGGCTCCCTGCTCTACAGAGAGTATGCTTCTCCCTCTCTCTCTGCTCCTCCCACTCTCCTCACTTGAGGTGTCTCTCTCTCTCTCTCTCTCTCTCAAATAAATAAATAAAATATATTTAAGATTTTTATCTTAAAAAATCTTAAAAAAACTTAAAATCTTAAAAAAAACCTTTACTCTTAAAAAAAGATTTTATTTATTTATTCATGAGAGAAACAAAGAGAGAGAGAGAAAGAGAGAGAGAGAGAGGCAGAGACACAGGCAGAGGGAGAAGCAGGCTCCACAAAGGAAGCCCGACGTGGGACTCGATCCCAGTCTCCAGGATCACGCCCTGGGCTGAAGGCAGCACTAAACCACTGAGCCACCCGGGCTGCCCTAAATAAAATCTTTAAAAAAAAAAAAAAAAAGGAAAAGAAAAGAAGAAAGAAAAGAAAAGAAAAGAAAAGAAAAGAAAAGAAAAGAAAAGAAAAAGAAAGAAAGAAAGAAAGAAAGAAAGAAAGAAAGAAAGAAAGAGGAAAAGAGAGGAAAAGAAAAGAAAAGAAAAGAAAAGAAAAGAAAAGAAAAGAAAAGAAAAGAAAAGAAAAGAAACGAAACCCCTTAGCAGTCACCCCATTTCTCTTGAATCCTAGCTCTTGGCAATCACTAATCTGCTTTCCGTCTCCATGCATTTGCCTTGTTTGAATATTTCATATAAATGGAATCCTACAACTTGTGGTCTTTTGTATCTTGCTTCTTTCATTTAGCATAGTTTTTCAAGGTTCCTCTAAGTTCTAACATATATCACTCCTTCATTCCTTCCCGTTACAGAATACTGTTCCATGGAGAAGGCACATCACATTTACCTATTAACCAGTTGATGGACACTTGGTGCTTCAAGGACAGGAAAGCTTAAAAGTAAAGGCATGGAAAAAAGATACCAAGCAAATATCAATCCCCCCAGTCCCCCAAAAAAGGGTAAGGGGCACCTGGGTGGCTCAGTCAGTTAAGCATCTGACTCCTGATCTTGGCTCAGGTCACGATCTCAGAGTCGTGAGACTGAGCCCTGCATTGGGCTTCACACTGGGCATGGAGCCTGCTTAAGATTCTCTCTCTCCCTCTCCCCCTCTTAAAAAAATAAAAGTGTAATAATATTAATATCAGACAAAAAAAGAACAAAGAACAATACTAGTAACAAAGAGACAAATACCCACCATTTGCTTCAACGTGGATGGAACTGGAGGGTATTATGCTGAGTGAAGTAAGTCAATCGGAGGACAAACATTATATGTTCTCATTCATTTGGGGAATATAAATAATAGTGAAAGGGAATAGAAGGGGAGGGAGAGGAAATGTGTGGGAAATATCAGAAAGGGAGACAGAACATAAAGACACTCCTAACTCTGGGAAATGAACTAGGGGTGGTGGAAGGGGAGGAGGGTGGGGGGTGGGGGTGAATGGGTGACGGCACTGAGGGGGGGCACTTGACGGGATGAGCACTGGGTGTTATTCTGTATGTTGGTAAATTGAACACCAATAAAAAATAAATTTATTATAAAAAAATATTCAAGGAAAAAGGAATACCAATTCTAAACTTGAATGCAAATAATATAAAAATATATATTATATATACCTACACACACATACGCACATATACAACAGCTTCAAAATAAGTAAAGTCAAAACTGACTGCCAGAAGAAACCTCAAATCTATCAACAAAATGAGATAACATGGGACGCGTGGGTGGCTCAGCAGTTAAGCATATGCCTTTGGCTCAGGGCATGATCCCCGGATCTGGGATTGAGTCCCACATTGGGCTCCCTGCGTGGAGCCTGCTTTTCCCTCTGCCTATGTCTCTGCTTCTCTCTCTCTCTCTGTCTCTCATGAATAAATAAATAAAATCTTAAAAAAAAAAAGTTGAATAACAAAATGAGATAACATACTTCTCAGTAACTGAGCAACCAAAAAAATTAATACAAATATAAAAGATTTGAACATAATTAACAAACTTGATCTAATGGACTCACATGCTGTCTACACCAAGAACTAGAAAATACACACTCTTTCTTTCTTTTTTTTTTTTAATGTTATTGCTGTGTTTTATCTTTTTTTTTTAAGACCTTTTATTTTATTTACTCAGAGATACAGAGCGAGAGAGAGAGGCAGAGACACAGGCAGAGGGAGAAGCAGGCTCCACGCAGGGAGCCCGACATGGGACTCGATCTCGGGTCTCCAGGATCACACCGTGGGTTGCAGGCGGCGCTAAACCGCTGCGCCACCGAGGCTGCCCAAATACACACTCTTTCAAGCCCACAGGTCATTTACAAAAATACACATAACTGGATATGATGCAATAAAATTTGTAAAAGAGGGGCAGCCCTGGTGGTGCAGCAGTTTAGCGCCGCCTGCAGCCCAGGGCTTGATCCTGGAGACCCTGGATTGAGTCCCACATCAGGTTCTCTGTATGATGCCTGCTTCTCCCTCTGCCTGTGTCTCTGCCTCTCTCTCTCTCTGTCTCTATGAATAAATAAATAAAATCTTTAAAAAAAAAATTGTAAAAGAAACAGAGCCATACAGACCACAAACTATATAACACAATTACTAGTGAAGCACCAAAAAATAAACTAAAAAAGTATATGGAAAATTTTAAGCAGTTCTAAATAATCTATGAATCATAGAAGAAAAAAATAAAATCAGAAGACAATCACAATGAAAAGATCATGAAAACACTACATATCTTATCTTTTACGAAGTCCCCAGAGGCCTCACTAGTCTGTAGCACTGCAAGAGTAAGGTTGATTGTCACCAGTCTCCATACCGAAAGCTTCAACTTACCAGGGTCACTTACACAGCTGAGAGTGAAAAACACCAGGTTTATAATCAGCAGAAAATAGGGCAGAAGAAGGTAACACAAGGAGAACTCCAGCTCTCGACAGTAGCCAAATATTTCCCAGGTGTATTCACTGTAAACCATCCCTTGCAAGATGAGGTGCAGGATAATGAAGGTGTGGTTTCTGAAAGGAAACGGGTACATGGCTTGTTCACAGGGCCTTCTTCATAAAGAAATTATATAATACTAAACTGAACCCAGAGCCAACCATGTCTTTTGAGCTTGAGATAATAGCAAGAATTACATAAGAGACAATGTGAGACAATTCTCATAGTACCTAGCAAGACTCAGTACTCAATAGATGCTATCTATTATTATCAACTTTTTTTTTTTAGGATTTTAATTATTTAGGGAGAGTGTGAGACCAGGGTAAGGGGCAGAGGGAGAGAGACTCTCAAGCAGACTCCAAGCTAAGTGTGGAGCTCAAAGCAGGGCTTAATCCCATGACTCTGAGATGATGACTTGAACCAAAATCAAGAGGTGGATGGCTCCACTGTCTGAGCCACCCAGGCACCCTTATTATCTTTATTAGGAATTGAGGTATCAGGATATATCTCTTCACAGAAATGCATGCAATATATTGCCACTCTAAATATTTCAGTGAAAACTCCAGAAATAAAAGGCAGATTATGAGGAGAGGTCCTGAACCTAGGACTCTTGATCCTTTCCAGCCTCCTTCCCCAAACCATGGCTGGAAACCAACAAGGAGCTTCCGGAAGCTAGAGGACAGCAACAATTAAAAATCAAACCAGGAAAGAAGATAGTATTTTTTTTTTAAAGATTTTATGTACTTATTGCGGGGGGGGGGGGGGAGGGGGGCAAAGGGAGGGGTAGAGGGAGAGAATCTTAAGCAGGCCCTGTGCCTAGCACAGAGTCTGACTTGGGGCTCAATCTCAGGACCCTAAGATCATGACCTGAGCTGAAACCAAGAGTCAGATGCTTAACCAATGAGCCATCTGGATGCCCCGAAAAGAAGATAGTATTTACTAAAAATTAAAAAAAAAAAAAAAAGAAGATAGTATTTACACTCTGAAATATAAATACCGTGTACGGAAGAGGTAATGAAGCAATTTTGGCATAGCTCTCTGAAGGCATTTTGGAATTATACAGGAAATTATCTAAAACAAAAAAGAATTCATTGTCATTTGTCATTCCCCCACTCCCAAATTAGATGCTTCACTTTCAGCTGGTGATATTTGGTGATTTGCACTTTTGCATATGGGCAGAGAAGAGATTTAAGAGAGAATAAAATGCAGGGCTTCCCTCAGCCGGTCTTTCTCTAATGCCAGCTCCTCTGTTTTCACCTAACTCCAGAGAAAACACCATGTCAGGGTCTTCAGGCAAAGGAAGGAGAGCAGAGGAGCTGGATTAGGTAATGTTAATGTGAACTCCACTCCTTTCGTGCTTTGGGTTCAATCCTAGGTTCGAGTCCATCTGTAATCACTGGGCATTAGCCCAGGTTACCCTCCAAGTCAACCCCTTCCCAAAGGTTGATGACCTCAACTTTGCTCACTTTGATCCTTGAAGGAGTGTGGGCAGCCTGATGCTCAGCTCCTTAACCATACAGCTCCCTGTTCCACCCATCCAGCCCCTCCATGCAGACACTGTTCACATCCATGCCCAACTACAGGCATCAAATCCAGAGAAAAATAGCCAACCTTAAGAATGTTATCTTCTCTCAAAGCAACATCACAAGATTACTTTCAAAAGCAACAAAGCCCAGAAACTTTCAAAAATTACATAGATGCCATAAGTGAAGTGAACAAATGAATAAAAATGGCATCTCCTTTTTGTTTCATCAGGGAACTGGTGAGCCTTTTAGATTGGTGGTAGTGAAAATCCAGTGTCTCCAAGATTCATCGTTACCTGTGCTCCTCCTCTGACTACACCTTTCAGGTAATGGGTTTTTGAGCAGATGCATACTGTAACAACACCAATCAGCACCAAAACCAGGTAGAACAAGAAGAGAACCAAGAAGTCCATCCTGAGGCTACAAAGAAACAGAAAGAGTGTGACTACTATTGAGGGATATATTCCATCGCACATATTCTCAGACATCAACTCCATAAATGGCTCCCAAAACAGAATTCATCAGCACTTACGCATGCACTGCTGAGGCCTCCCAGATGGTCCAGAGCTCCCTCTCCTTCAAGAATTTCCTAATCAAAATAAGAATTTCCTAATCAAACCACTGTGGTTTATTTAGGGCATCTCCTGCCTGCAAATTACCAAAAAAAAGGGGGGGGGGGATATGCAAAATGCATACATCTTCCCTCCTACCCATAACAAATCATCTTTGTACTTAAATATAAACTTGCATAGATATTGCTACCGAATGTACCCCAAAAGAATCTACTGACCATGCTACTGGTACAAGCATCCCCTAGTGGCAGTCCCAGGACTCACTCCCACGACTCACTCCCACAACAATCGTGGCTCACCCACGGGGACTAGAGTCAACACACAGGCTTGTATTAACTGGAAAAGGTTACTTTTGGCCTTAGCAGATATGATTCAGGCCCGGACTTCCACCTAAGATAACCAAACTACAAACTATTCACAAGATAAGACAGAGGAAACAAAGAAGAGCAATTCTCACGAGGCGATTCAGGGTCCCCGGCCTACGTAGTTCTCGTTTGGATAATTTTCTACTGGCAGCTAGGGCATTCCTTCTCTCAATATTCAAGGAGAATTCAAACAGCATCTCCTCTTGGGCAGCGGCATGTGCCTGGCACAACAGGTGGCACCCAAAGCTGCAGGAGGCATGGTTCTCCTAGAAGGCTGGATCTGGCTGCAGAGACATCGATAAAGCACTCACATAATAAAACAGGGTGGGAGTCAAAGGCGGTATAAATGGTGGAAAATAACTTGAAATGTTGAGATTCCCCCCCCCCCCCACCCCCGCGCGCGGGGGTGTTGAGATCCAGCAGGGTGAACCGGGTTATACGACTTTGGCAGAAAAAGTTAATTGGGAAGAATAAGCCAGTACCCTCGGATCCCGGGTCCTATCCCTAATCCCTAAAGTGTCCACTCTGGCCACCGGACAGAATGCCTTTCCGAGGCTGCACTCTCCGAGGGTCCCGGCGGGTGGGCTTGGCCGAAGCTCTCCCCGGGGGCCGGGACCCGGAGTGGGAGGCGCGGTGCAGGCTGCGCCAAGGGGATACGGTGGGTAGCAGGGTGGGGGTGGGCCTGCGACCACACACACACACACACACACACGGTGGAAGGGCGGATTAGGCAAGGAGACAGACGCCCTTGGGCCAACTAGTATTAAAAAAAACCCTCAAAGGCGGCCTTACCGCCGGAATGGGCCAACGGCCAGTCGCACCCAGGCGGTGCCTTCAAGGAGCTTCTCTAGACTTCCGGCGGGCCTGTGACCTCACTCGGGGCGCCGGCAGCCAAGCCGACTTCCGGCGGAAGTGCGGTCCAGCGGGCAGCTGCTGGGTCGGGCTTGCGGCTGGCGTTTGTTTGCCTTTCTGGGGGAGCTGTCACTAGCTGCCCGCCTTGGCTCCTCCAGAAGAGGAGGTCGGGTTTGAGGGACGGAAAAATCGCGCTTTGCAATACTATTGCCAGAAATCTTAGAAAAAGACGATCCTAAGCCAGTGCGGGTGTTGTGAAGCGCGCCGAGTAGAGCCCAGCCACGCGGGGACCCCGGCTGACCCATGGCGGGTACACTTAGGGGCGCCTCTGCCGTGTCTTCGCGATGGGCAGGACTAGCTTTGCTTTGTGTGCCAGTCGCCCCACTGGGATCTGTCCGAACCGTCCCCGTGTCTTTGCTCCTGCTGTCTCAAAACAGCTCTGAACGTCCTGCCCCTGGGAACAGTGACAATTGCTTGACTACAAACCTGGAGGATAAGAAGGAAGTCTGTTTAAGGATAGTTGGTCCGGGGGTGGAAAGAGCTGCTTCCAAACATAGCATCGAGAAGGCCCCTGTGGGGTGTCCCTTTGCTCCGAACCACTCTGAATCCGCGGAGACCAGTAGTCTATTCTTGATGCCTCTGAAGACCTGTCAAGCCTGTCCTCCCTTTGAAGGGGGACTGTCTGATCTCCAAACGCTAGCTTTCAGGCTCTTCTCTACCTACCCCAGCTTCTCGATTCCTTTTCTTTTTCCTTTTTAAGAAACTTACAAGCGGGGCGCCTTCTGGTACATGGTGTGCAAAGCCTTCATGAGCTCCCGGACACAGAACTGAGAAAATAAAACCTGCAAATCAGAAGCCGTGATGCCGCGGGGGGAATACTGGTTAGGGATGGAAGGTCATCCCATGTCCGGAGTGGGCTGCATCGCATCAGTGTCTCCAGCTGACTCATCACCCTGCTGATTAATTTTGAGCTGGTAGTTAAGTATTTGGGGTTACTTTTTTTGGCTCATCAATGCAGAACTGTATTTTTATCCCCATTCATTTTCCTCGGGATGGTTTCAGTGGAGACTTAACTTTGAATCTTGGTTTGATCACCTATAGCATTTTGCGCTGGGTTCTTTATTTTTTTTTAAGATATATATATATATATATTATTAATGAGAGGCAGAGAGAGAGCGCAGCAGAGACACAGGCAGAGGGAGAAGCAGACTCCATGCAGGGAGCCGGACATGGGACTCGATCCCGGGTCTCCAGGATCACACCCTGGGCGGAAGGCGGCACTAAACTGCTGAGCCACCCGGGCTGCCCTGGGTTGTCTTTAATTATTTAAAATTTACACAAGAAATACAATGCTATGTTCATGTAAAAAAAAAAAAACAACCAAACTACAAAACTGTTCCTTGAACACTGCCCCCAAATCCCAGTCCCTAGACAAAATTAATCATTTATCTGGGAGGTATGTACCTCCCAAAATTCTTTTAGATATTTATTCATAAATACTTTTTATTTATTTATTTATTTATTTTTAATTTTTTTTATTTATTTATGATAGTCACACACACACACACAGAGGCAGAGACACAGGCAGAGGGAGAAGCAGGCTCCATGCACCAGGAGCCCGACGTGGGATTCAATCCCTGGTCTCCAGGATCGCGCCCTGGGCCAAAGGCAGGTGCTAAACAGCTGCACCACCCAGGGATCCCAAATACTTTTTTTTTTTAAGATTTTATTTATTTATTTATTCATGAGAGACACAGAGAGAGGCAAAGACATAGGCAGAAGGAGAGCCTGATGCGGGACTTGATCCTGAGACTCCAGGATCACGCCCTGAGCCAAAGGCAGACGCTCAACCACTGAGCCACCCGGGTGTCCCATATTCATAAATATGTGAATTCAACACATATATATTGAGTACCCAATGTTTATAAACAAGTATGTAGTTCACTGTTGTTTACAGAAATGGCATTATACATAATGGTCCTCCATCTTCCTTTTTTGTTTTTTTATTCTCTTTTCAATATTGATGATCTTTCCATGTGTATGCCTACTGCTTTGTATTTACCTCATTATGGATATTTTATTACATAGCTGAGCCATAACTCATCTGCCAGGGTCCCACCTTCCTTTGTCTACAGGGGCTCTGCAGGTAGTAAATAAAGTGACAAGTAGAGCAAGTGTATTTTGTTATAAGCAGAAATAGCTATTTACGCAGACCAAATGATTCTTAACTTGAATTCCAGTGAGGCTTTTTTTTAAAAAGATTTTTATTTATTTGAGAAAGAGAGTGAAGAACAGAGAGAGCAAGAACATGAGCTGGGGTCAGGGAAGGAGCAAAGGGAGAAGCAGACTCCCTGCTGAGTCAGGAGCCCAATGCAGGGCTGGATCCCCAGACCCTGAAATCATGACCTGAGCCAAAGGCAGACACTTAACTGACTGAGCCACCTAGGTGTCTTAGTGTTTTAAAGATTTATTTGGTGGCGGGGGGGGGGGTGGGCAGAAGGAGAGAGAGAATCTCAGGTAGACTCAGTGCTGAGTACAGAGCTTGATATAAGGTTCAATCCCAGGACCCTGAGGTCACGACCTGAGCTGAAAACAAGAGTCAAATCCTCAACCTACTGTGCCACCCAAATGCCCTTTGAATGCCAGCGTTTTAAGAGTATTTGAAACCTGGATTTTTATAACATAAATCTAATTTCTGTACTGTTGGCAACTAATCCAAGATTTTAAAACACTGTTCGAGCTAAGCAGAACATATTCGCATGACAGGTTTAGGCCAAGGGCCACCAGTTTGCAGTATAACTGTTTTATGACTCAACATTTAGGTTCATTTCAGTTTTTGCTATTACAAACATTGCTGCAGTGGAAATACCTAAATGAGGTTCATTACATACAAGTAGCTATGTTTTTCTAGGGCAGCTACATGGACTAGAATGCCTGGGCTAAAGAATATGTAGGCATTTTAATTTTAATAAATACTATTAAATTGCTCTTCAGCCACAAATGTCTGAGAGTGTCTGTCTCTCCAAACCCTTACCAACATTTAAAAGATCAGTTCCTTTAATATTTACCGTTCTAATAGATGAAATGACATTTTATTTACTTGCTTAACAAACATTTTCTTAGGGATTCCTGTGTTCCAAGGTACTGTGCTAAGGACTTAAAAAAAATTTAAGCATTTATAATTTAACCTTTATAGGAACTCAGTGAGATAAGGAGTATTATTATGCCATTTTTACAGATGAGGAAACAGAGGCACAGAAAAGTTAAATTTCCTTAGGGAACTGGAAAGTATTAGAGCCACAATTCAAACTCAGACCATTGGGCTAAGAATCAGTTGATGTTCTCAATTACTGTGCTGGGCTATCTTAATTACCACTGGCCAGTTTCTAGTGATGAATAGCTTATGTATTTGTTAGCCAATAATCTTTCCTCTATTGTGAATTGCTTAAATTATCCTTTGCCGTTTTTATTTGAGTTGTTTATGATTTTCTTGTTGCTTGGCAATACTTGTTTACGTATTTTATGTATTTGTTAAGGTACAGGCTAGTTGCTGCTTTTGGTTTAGGGAAACACACACACACACACACATGCACGCACACACAAAGCAAACTCCAAGACAAGGATTGGATATAAGTGGTTTGTTTTTGGAGACATCCCCAAGAAATATGTTGAGAGATTGGTGAGAAAAGAGTAGAAAGCCAAGAAAGCAGATGTTGATGAGTAGAGGTGGGCATCTGGGGCTCAAGTCCCACCAGGGATCCTCTAAGAGACTCCATAGGCTGTGCCTCAGAATTATTCCAATGAGGGACAAAGCAGCAGGGGTCTTCACCCAACCACTCCTGGGGCAGTGATTCCCTAGTCTTTCTGGCCTGCCCACACAGAGGCCAACGCAGCCCCTAGCAGAGAACCCTCTCGGGCAGAGACTCAGAAAACCATCAACGTACAGGAACCATCTGCAGGTGGCCTCTATGTGGGGTGTGGGAATATAGGCGGCACACCTACCATGTCTGTATGCTGTTGTAACAGAGAGACTCCCCAAAATAATGGCTTAGATAGGAAAGACGTCTATAATCCAGAGGTAGGTGGCAGTCCAGCAGCAGTAGGCAGTTCTGTTTCAGGAGATCCACAAGATCACACAAAGACCCAGATTCTTTCTATCCTGTTCTCTACCACTAGGCACAGATTCCCAAACTTTCTCTGTACATAGCACCCTTAAGTGCCTTATAAATCTTTCCACAGTGGCACCTGGATGATTTTGTCAGTTAAGAATTTGGCTCAGTTCATGATCCCAGGGTCTTGGGATTGAGCCCCACATCGGGCTCCCTGCTCAGTGGGGAGCCTGTTTCTCCTCCTTGCTTGTGCTCTCTCTCAAATAAATAAATAAATAACATCTTTATTTTAAAATATTTTTTCCACAAAGCTCCTCAGCCAAAAGAAATACCCAACAGTCCCATATATTAAATGATGAGCTCTAAACAACTTAATAAATATTTATGTTCTTTTTTTAAAAGATTTTATTTATTTATTAATGAAAGACACACAGAAAGAAAGGCAGAGACGTAGGCAGAGGAGAAGCAGGCTCCAGGCAGGGAGCCTGATGTGGGACTCCATCCTGAGACCACGGATCATGCCCTGAGCCAGGGGCAGATAACCGCTGAGCCACTCAGGCGTTCCAAATATTTATGTTCTAACAACTTCATGCCCCTGGCACAGTTGATCAAACTTTAAAATCAGACTGTAAATCACCCTTCTCTATTTCTTCTAGATAGATTTCTCATATCTATCAACATAGATACTCCAGTAGCAATTGCTTTCTAAATCCATATTCTCAAAGATGCGCTATTGGGAATTTAATAGTCTAACATTGAAAATGTGAACTGGTTCAAGCTGTCATTTCATGCACAACATAGATGTAGCCTTACTTCCTCAAACTGTTAGCTATCCTTCAGCACCCCTATGAGTTCACTGTGGTACCCCACGGCACCTTGTGCACACTTTGGAAACACAGCACTAGGGTGGTGTCCGTGCCCCAAGGTCACCACCTTTGAGCCCCTGAGAAAAGGGAAGAAGGAAAGGAAAGAAAGGCTGTTTATCCTTGAGAATAGAGCTTGTAAGTTACACTTAGCTTTTCTTGGTCAGATTCCACACACACACACACCTTCCCGACCACCCCCACACACACACGCACACAGGAACTTAGTCACATGGCCAAAGGGGAGCTGAGAAATGTAGTCTCTGGCTGTGCTGCCATGTGTTCAACTAACACTTGGTAGGCTGTTATTACCAAAAGGAAAAATAGACATTCTCTATCACAGTCTGAATATTAAACCTTTGTCTCTGACATGAATTCCAAATATGTTCTTCTGTATGTCACATATGTGTTAACTTGGCTCATGGCGTCTTTGTCATACAGAAATTTTAAATTCTGAAATACATTTATCAGGCTTTTCTTTTGTGGCTTTAAAAAATATTTATTTATTTATTTATTTATTTATTTATTTATTTATTTATTTATTTATTTTAGACATAGAGAAAAAGAGAGAGGCAGAGACACAGGCAGAGGGAGAAGCAGGCTCCATGCAGGGAGCCCGACGTGAGACTTGATCCCGGGACTCCAGGATCGCACCCTGGGCCAAAGGCAGGCGCCAAACTGCTGAGCCACCCAGGGATCCCCTTTTAAAAATCTTATTTTTAAAGATTATATTTATTTATTTGACAGAGAGAGAGCACAAGCAGGGAAAGTGGCAGACAGAGTGGGAGAAGCAGGCTTCCTGCAGAGCAAGGAACCCAATGTGGGACTCAATCCCAGGACCCTGGGATCGTGGCCAGGGCCAAAGCCAGACACCTAACCAACTAAGCCACTCAGGCACCCTTAAAAATCATATTTAAAAAGATATTCTTGGGCAGCCCAGGTGGCTCAGCAGTTTAGCGCCGACTTTAGCCCAGGGCCTGATCCTGGGGATCCTGGATCGAGTCTCACGTCAGTCTCCCTGCCTGGATCCTGCCTCTCCCTCTGCCTCTGCCTCTCTCTCTCTCTGTCTGTCTCTCATGAATAAATAAATAAAATATTTAAAATATATATATTCTTTACTCCAAAATTACACATACATACACACAGATACACACGAATTGACAAATATATTCTCCAATGTTTTCTCCTAGTTGATTTATACTTTTATCTCTAATTCATCTGGAATTTCTCCCTGTGATGGCTGAGATAATTTCAGAAGGGAAGGGGGGACACTTAATGTAACCAAGGCATGATATATTTATCAAACTTCTAACTGCCTTCTAACTCACATCCCAGCTTTACATGACACTCTTGTGCACATACATGGTTTGATGGACACGGCTTTCCCACTCAATATGTAAGCCAGACACCTCCAAGCTCTTTGGGTAGGCACAAACTACCCCCAGCTCTAGGGGTGGGACTTAATTGGTATCAGCCAATCAGGGTAGTCCTGTCCTTTCTAATCACAATAATTTTTCAAAACAAAAGCTAGCCTCTGGAATGCGAGGGACGCAATTAGAATGAAGTGAGGATTCCGAAGCAGTGATGGTGCTTCCTCTCCTCTAGATTGAATAAAGATATTAAAGAGGAAGCCTGTAGCTTCACTTCTTCTATCTTGGGACTAGAAGGAAAGCCAGTCCAAGGATGAAGCCTACCCTCTGGGGAGGGCAGACCTGAGAGAGGCACAGAGAAATGAAGTCAGAGCCCTGAGCAAACTGTACCTGAAGCTTACACTACGTCTGGACTTCACAGTTAGAGGAGCCAAAAGTCCCTTTTATTTTTTTAAAGAGGTTATTTATTTATTTTAGAGAGAAACAGAGAGTGTGAGTAGGGGGAAGGGTGGAGGGAGAAGGGGTGAAAGAACCCCAAAGAGACTCTGCACCAAGCACAGTGCCTGACCCAGGCTCATTCCCAGGACCCTGAGAACATGACCCCAGGTGAAATCAAAAGTCAGATGCTTAACTGACTGAACCACCCAGGCTCCCCAGTTCCCTTTATTTTTTAAAACCATGTGGAGAGGGGGGATCCCTGGGTGGCTCAGCGGTTTGGCGCCTGCCTTCGGCCCAGGGTGTGATCCAGAAGTCCTGGGATCGAGTCCCACATCAGGCTCCCTGCATGGAGCCTGCTTCTCCCACTGCCTGTGTCTCTATCTCTGTCTCTCTTTCTCTCTCTGTGTCTCTCATGAATAAATAAATAAAATCTTAAAAAAAAAAAACACCACCACCATGTGGAGTTATATCTTCTGTAACTTGCAACTTAAAATATCCTAATCCTAACAAAAACATGTAGTCATTCAGTTTTTTCCCCCACCTCATATTTTTCTTTTTAAACTCCTTTACACTTTATGGAAATATATAAATAACAGTAAAGGAAAAGTCTCTATTTGCTATCTGAAGTGCTACTTTATTATTGTGCATTTCTATAAACACATGAATTTTATATACTCATTTAAATGGCTTACATAGAATTGTAGTATCCAGTTTTTGAGTTTTGCTCCTTTAGTCTATCATAAGTGCTTTTCTCTATCTAGACAGTATTAATTATTATCCAGGGATGCAATAAAATGAACTCAATATTGTTGGACATTTGTATGATTGTCTACTTTTTAATATTATAGTTTTGCAAGTAGCACATTCATAGCTTTTTGTTTTCAATTGAATTACTTTCTCAGGATAAAGCTCTCGGTAGTTTGTCAGTTCCCGAAACTCAAGTGTTTCTGGCATTTTACTCTTTCCCTCTGATCTTCAAAACCTCCAAGCATGAACCTTGACACTTATATTTTATAAATAGCATAGAAGAAAGCACTGCTTAAGCCTTAAATCAAAATTTGAATTCAAATGTGATAGAAGAATTGTATCGCCTGTAAAACATGTGGCAAAGAATTTATCCTTGGAGTGTTCCTAAACCCTCCTGTCAGCCCCTGAAACTGGACCTGTGCTATCAGTTTTTTACCTGCTGCAAGATCGGTTGACAGGATCAACCACCTTTTATACCATGATCTCTTGTCCCCAAGGGAATGACTGAGGCAATACTTTGGAAATGTGATGCAGGACTTCATAGCTACTGTTGCAACAGACAAATAGCCCGAGGCTTGTTCACAATCAGTGATTTATTGGTCAGGAGGAATTTTACAATGGAGGAAAAAAGAACAATTTAAAAAGGGACATAACACAAGTATTTTCATTGGAAGGCAAGAATTGGATCTTTATTTGTTTACTATTATATCAGTAGCAACTATTTAATGCCTAGCTCATAACAGATGCTCAATAAAAACTGTTGCACGAATGCAAGAAAAAGGATGAAATCTACCCACAGGAAACCAATATCCTGGACATCACCAAAACATGGAGTCCTCCCACCAGTCCCTAGGGCCATGTGTTGCACCATTGACCTGCTTGGAACACAATGTAGCTTATACTTTTAAATTTCCATTTGGCCTTTGCTACTTTGATTGCTGTCCCTTAAAGCAACTATGTTCAGCTACCAGGTCAAGGGGAATTGCCAGAGCAGAACCTCCATGTCCTGGTCACTCTGAATTGGTCTTGACCTGGTACACTGCTGAGCTCTCCTCACCAAAATGCTCTGTTACTGTGCTCACCAATACCGCAGTTTACCATCAGCTGTGGTATCTCTCAAACAAGAGTATAAGTACACTTATACTCAAAAATCATCTTGGAATCTCTGGGTGGCGCAGCGGTTTGGCGCCTGCCTTTGGCCCAGGGCGTGATCCTGAGACCCACGATCGAATCCCACATTGGGCTCCCGGTGCATGGAGCCTGCTTCTCCCTCTGCCTGTGTCTCTGCCTCTCTCTCTCTCTGTGACTATCATAAATAAATAAAAATTTTAAAAAAATCATCTCTTGCTCATCTGAAATTCAAATTTACTGGGTGCTTTATATTTCTATTTGCTAAATGTGGAGATCCTATCTCCAGCCACCATCTTAAAGCCTCTCAATAGAGATTCTAGTTTTCTGCTTTTGTCGAGGCTGAGAATTAGTCTCACAATTGGAATTGGAATCAGCTAGGCATGCTGAGCAAAAGGAGCATCCAGCCCTGGACATTGAGCTGGGGCTGAATTGTCTCAGGACAACCGCTGAGACATTTCATCTGACAACCTAGAGAAAAGGCAGACAAGCAAGAAATTACAGCCAGGCTGATGGAGGATGGCCCCTCCATATAAAGTACACAATTTGTGCTCCACTTGTTTTATTTGTATGTCACACATAGAGAGGGTGGAGGAGGACAAGGGACAATATTGTGAATGCTGTCTCAACTGTGGGGAAGAAATGATGATACTTCATGGTAATGAGACAGGGAAACTGAAAAAACTGCTTTTTTGCCCCTTTTCCTACTTCTGTTCTTGTTAGGACCTGCACTCCTGCCCTACACATGGCTTATAGTAATGACAACGTATGACCTTATAAAGGTCAAGGAGTTAATGATTTCTCTGGAGCCTTCCAGCAAAATAGATAACACCTAAGGACTGACTGAATGAGGTTGTCCTGTACATTTTCCAAGACCACTGACTCCAGACCCCTTGAAACCAAGACCCCTAGCTTCAGGGCATAAGTGACTTATGAAAGACACCTGAGCCCTCATCCTTGTTTTGACCAGTTCCTGGATGCCTGAGAGGACACGTATGCCAGACCCCCATCCTCAATAAAAACCTCAGGCCCCAAGTAAAGACAAGGCTCATCCTCCTATTCCATTCCAAGTGTCCTAGACTCTCCATCTGTATCCCCTCTATCTATATCTTCAATAAACTCTGCTCTCACTTCTCCCCGGCTTACATTTGATTTTTGCATGTCATCCTTGCGCAGGGGCCACGCTAATCTTCTCTGTATCGTTCCAATTTTAGTATATGTGCTGCCAAAGCGAGCACTTACATTTGATTTTTATCCTGCACGAAGCCAAGGACCCTCTCAGCTGGTCCTGCGGGACCCCTTCTGGGTCCTCAAACCTGATGTAGCCTGCCTACAAACTGATGTAGCCTGCCTACATCAGTTAGTGCCCCAGAGTCACTCTGGACACCAAGTGAATTGGGACTGACATTGGACTCTGTGAAGCATAGATATGAATGTCATTTCAGGAAGAAATTCAGAATGAGAATATTGGATGGGAAGTTGTGTAGGGGTTATGAGTATGAGCTCAGGAGTCAGGCTTCCTGAGTTCCAGTCCAGGATCCATCTCTTCTAGCTGTGTGGTTTTTAGGACAGTTACTCAACCTCTCTGTCTTGATTTCCTCATGACATAAGAGAATCTACCTCAAAGGGTTGTTGTGAAGATGAAATGAGATAATGCAGACATGTAAAACACATTCAATCAAATTTTGGCTGCTGGCATAATAGTTAACAAACGTGATCCATACAGAAGAACAAAATGGGATGTATTTCTGCCACAAGAGGTTTGAGGTATCAAAGTTCTTTATGCTGCAAGTAATAGCCCACCTCAAACCGGATCAAATAATGAAGGACTCTTCCTGGCCTCTGTGACCACAATGTTCAGAGATGGGGCAGGCTTCAGAAATGGTTTGAATCAGTGGCTCAATGGCATCATCAAGGTCAGAAGTTCTTTTTGTTCCTCACTCCGTCACTCAAGTATCAGCTTCATTCCTCAGACTAGCTTTCCTCCTTGTGGTGGGATGGCTGCCAGCCACCCCTGGGGCTTCATGCTTCCACATTCACTTCTTTTTTTTTAAAGATTTTATTTATTTATTCGAGAAACAGAGAGAGAGAGGCAGAGATAAAGGCAGAGGGAGAAGCAGGCTCCATGCTGGAAGCCCGACGTGGGACTCGATCCAGGTCTCCAGGATCACGCCCTGGGCTGAAGGCAGTGCTAAACCGCTAAGCCACCCAGGCTGCCCATCCACATTCGCTTCTAATAAAAGGAGAATGGGGAGGGTTGCCCTGGTGTTCCCAGTAGGAGTGCTAAAATTCACTCTGACTTGAGTCATGGGCTCCCTCCGGAACCAATGACGGGGCCAGGAGGATGGAAAGCACCATTTGGTGAGTTAAATGAAGCCCTCCTGCCAAAGCTTCAGGAGGAATCAGTTTCTCCTGAGCCAGGGGCTGCTGTTCAGGAGAGAGGAAGATTCCAGATGCAGACCTGGTAATACTAGAAAGGGGCATGGATGCTGGGTAGGCACTCAGGAAGTGGGCATCTAATAAGTTGTTGTATCTGGAATGATAGCAATATGTCAAAAGTGTCCCCCCATATTAGATAAAGCCCCGAATGAATGAGAAGTGCAACCATGAAAACACCAGCTGCTTGGGACATGGCAGGAGTGTATGTTTGGTGGATGTCCTTCGTTTCCCAGACGCAAAGGCAAATCTATTAATAAAATTCCTTCCTGGCAGCTGTCTCCTGGTGTAGATTCAAGGAAATGTATATTCAAAGGAAAGGGGAGGAAATTTTAGCCACAAAGCTGCAGTCACTAGTGCTGCAAGGTCACCCAGAACGGATGCAGTTCCTTAGGATGAGCAAAAAGGTGTAAAGAGAGAAGAGGCAGAGGCTCTCTGATATCACAGGCCAGAAGCAGAGGAGGAGCTGGCAAAGAAGGCCAAGTTAGGATGGTCAATCCAATTTGAGAATGAAGAAAGAGGACCACCATGGAAACCAAATAGAGGAAGTGTTTGCTAATTTCTTCAGGGAGGCTGGAAAAGCAGAGGGCTTTGGATGGGCCTGGAATAAGTGTCTCACTGGCTCCATGAAATGTCCCTGGAGAACCTCTTATCCTGCCTTCAGTAATGACAGTGAACTAGTCCACCAGGTTCTGATGGCTCCTCTGGGTCAGGAAGCCACCAGGGCAACTCCTCTTCAGAGCCTGTTACCAATGGTGCATCACTGACTAGGAGCTCCAGAATGAGCAGGATTAGCAGCTTACAAACTTTGCAGCCTGGGACCTCTGCATCTCCAGTATCAGGAGTGCTTCTGAACATTAGTCCAAAGCAAGGGACCAGAGGGAGAGGCATCTGGGACACACAGTTTGTCACACATACAAACAGTGACGTGGTTTGTTACCATAGCTAGCATTAATTACTCTGACTCTGGGCAGACCCGGTGGCTCAGCGGTTTAGCGCTGCCTTTAGCCCAGGGCGTGATCCTGAAGACCTGGGATCGAGTCCTGCATCAGGCTTCCTGCATGGAGCCTGATTCTCTCTCTCTCTCTCTCTGTGTGTGTGTGTGTGTGTGTGTTTCTCATTAAATAATCTTTAAAAAATAATAATTACTTTGACTCTGATGGTGCTCCTAAGAGTGGGGTGGAGCTTGTGCAGCTGATAGGAGTTCACACTGTGCTGAATGTAACCTTCTTTGGTTTTCCGTAACTGGATTTAGCTTGGCTTCAGTAACCCAGGTTCCAATGAGGCAGTGAGTCGCTCCTCCAAGCCTCCCTTGTGAGTCTCTCCTCCATGCCCTCAGCTCAAACTCTTCCTTTGGGTGTGAAAGAGGTTCTTGATCGCTGTGCAAGCAGTCCCACTCTATGGTTTATAGTGTAAACCATAAGCTTTTGCAATTCTATTTTTTCCTCTCCAAAGTCCCCAATTTGACACCAAAAAATTAGTTTGGCTTTCAGACAGTTGTCTTTTCAAAAGACACTGAAGTCTACATAGGAAGTTGAAAAACAGATAGGTGGCTCCTCTAGGGCTCAATCTCCTCCTCCACTGGCCCTCTCAGAACTCCCTTCCCCCACCAATTACCTTGATTATTGGGGGAAGAGCAGTGGATAAAAGGAATGAGAAGAGCGACTTCTCAATATCACAGACTATTCTCCACCACGTTTATTTACATCTCCCTAATTTATTTCAGATAGGACTAGAGATGGTTCACCTAGATATGCAGAACAAGATAAAGTATCTTCAATGTGAGTAGAGGAGAAACAGACAAAAGGGAAGTGAACATAAGAAAGATGAGGTGCTCCATGGGCTGATCTCACTTCTGTTGTGGAAGCAGGGTTCTGGGAGAGGCTCCCACTAGCATGTGGCTCACAAACTACCTCTACATTGCAACTTCAGGCCCAAGACCTGATGAGTGCTGAGCAGTGTCAGGCCTGCCTGGACCTGGACATAGCAGCTGCTTCGTTCATCCTTATTGTACTGCTAACACTTTCCAATGGTATGGCAGTGGGATTTACTAACCCAAATTCTGTTCACCATGCCACCCTCCTCTTCAAAGAATGCTCCCAACAAACCTGCTCCTTAATTCACATCAGACTATAGTCAAGAAAGCCCCCAACTCTTGCCACTTTATTGCTAAGCCAATTCTCCTGTCTTGTTAGATTGAAATGATGTCACAACCAACATCCCTGACTGCAGGGCTGAGTCTCCACCCATGGTCTTCCCCAGCAACCCAACATTTGCAAGCTGGGTAGAAAAATTCATGTCCTCATCTGTGGTAGAGACCATGCCAGATGTTTGCCACAGTATCTCCTTTTCCTAGGCACAGGGGAAGACTACATCTCTCAAGCTCATTTGAAGTTCATTCTGGGTATTAAAAAAGTGGACAAAAGAAAAGTAGGTCACTTCTACACTGGGCCTTAAAATATTCTTGCACAATCCTCTGGCAATCCCCTGCCCTTCTGCAGTAACCCTGGAGAAGCAACCACAGTATAAGATGTCAGTACAGGGCAGCCCCATGGCGCAGCGGTTTAGCGCCGCCTGCAGCCCAGGGCGTGATCCTGGAGACCGTGGATCGAGTCCCACGTCAGGCTCTCTGTATGATGCCTGCTTCTCCCTCTGCCTGTGTCTCTGCCTCTCTCTCTCTGTCTCTATGAATAAATAAATAAACTCTTAAAAAAAAAAAGATGTCAGTACAAGATGGAAGGATCAAGAACCCCGTGGACTTTCTTGGAGGAAGCCCTCCCCCCAACCCAGGAGAGCCATCCAACCCACACTGGACAGTGATGTAAGTGATAAATGAAATTTCATTATGTTAAGCCACTGAGATTTGATGTTGTTTCTTACAACAGCTAGCATTAATCACCTTGACTAATACACTACCAAGTTGCTGATGAAAGCCATAGCATGGCCCCATGGCAGTCATTAAAATGTCCTCAAGATGCCATTATGTCATCAGTCAACTTCAGTTCTCCTGTCATGGGTAGGGACAATCATCTTGTCCAACCCCTCCATCCCCCAAGCAGGTAGTCTCCTATTCCCTGCCTCAGTCACCTGAGGATATTTTGCAGATATACTCAGAGGCTTTGAGTAGTAGGACATGACAGGACTACAAGATATTAATGCCTAGTTTGGTCTCTGTCTACTCAGTCCAAAGTGGCTGGATATGACAGGTGGACTTGGCATGGGCAAAGGACACCAGCTAATTTTAAACTTATGTCTGGGTTTTCCCAATCAATTCTTTTCTGCCCCTCCCCCCTCCAGTCTCCTTAGCCAAACCACTTACCCAGCTCTCAACACCTCCTGAAGGAGGAATCTTTTAGCCAAACTCTGATAAAATTTCACTGTGCAGTGCATTAATTTGCTAAGGTACCATAATAGAATACCACAGACCGTGTGGCCTTTTTTAAAAAGATTTATTTATTTATTTATTTATTTATTTATTTATTCATTCATTCATTCATTCATTCATTCATGAGAGACACACAGAGAGAGGCAGAGACATAGGCAGAGGAAGAAGCAGGCTCCCAGTGGGGAGCCCGATGTGGGACTCCATCCCAGGACCCCTGGATCACGACCTGAGCCAAAGGCGGATGCTCAACCACTGAGCCACCCAGGTGCCCCTGAGTGGCTTAAACAATAGAAATTTATTTTCTCTCAGCTCTGGAGGTAGGAAGTCTGGATCAAGATGTTAGCAGGCTTGGTTTCTCCTGGGGCTTGTAGATGGCCATCTTCTCGCTGTGTCCTCACATAGTCTTTCCTGAGTGAATGCACATCCTTGGTGTCTCTTTATGTCCAAATTTCCCGTTCTTGTAGAGAAAGCAGCCATGCTGGGTTGGCCCCCACCCTAACAGTCTCATTTTTACTCCATTACCTCTTGAAAGGAGATAGTCACATTTTGAGGTTCTGAGGGTTAGAAATTCAACATCTGGACTGGAAGGGACAAATTCAGTCCATAACAATCAGGATCCATTCTATGGTGTTCACAGTCATATTTCTGTGGATTATTTAAGAGAAAAAAAAAAGCCTGTTCTCATGGAAGAGTCAGATTAATGACAACACAGTCTTTACAGGGCATCAAGATTGGACTGGATGTTTTCCACAGTTTTCTAGAAGAAAAAAATTGGGAGAAAATCTCTATACCACCTTGGGTTTGGTGATGAGTTTCTAGATACAACAGCAAAAGCATAATACCCCCACCCAAATCTAATAAACTGGACTTTATTAAATTTAAAAACTTTGCTCTGTGAATAGCACTGTTAAGAGAATGAAAATACAAGTTACCTACTGTGAAAAAATATTTGTAAATCACACTGCAGATAAAGGACTTGTATCCAAAATACACAGGTTTAAAAAAAAAAAAAAACTCTGATAACTCAACAATTACAAAAATTTTAATAGGCAAAATATCTAAACAGATACCTCACCAAAGAAGATATACAAGTGGCAAATAAGTTTATGAAAAGATGCTCAACATCATTTAACATTGGATAAAAAAACAAACAAACAATGAGGGAATCCCTGGGTGGCTCAGTGGTTTAGTGCCTGCCTTTGGCCCAGGGCGCGATCCTGGAGTCACGGGATCGAGTTCCGGGATTGAGTCTCGAGTCTCGCGTCGGGCTCCCGGCATAGAGCCTGTTTCTCCCTCCTCCTGTGTCTCTGCCTCTCTCTCTCTCTCTCTCTCTCATGAATAAATAAAATAAATCTTTAAAAAAAAAGAAAAAAAAAAACAATGAAAACAATGAGAGACACACACACACTAAAGTCCCAAATAACCTTTAGACCACCAATTGCCCACAACAATGTGGAGCAACAGAAACTCTTCATTTGTTGCTGGCAGGTTGCAAAATGGTGCAGCCACTTTGGAGACAGTTTGACAGTTTGAGAAAACTAAACTTTGTTTAACTGTAATCATACAACAATTGTACTATATATTTACTCAACTGATTGGAAAGTTATGTCTGCCCTAAAACCTGTCTGTGATTTATTCATTATTGCCAAAAACTAGAAGCAATCAAGATGTCCTTTCATAGGTGAATGGGTAAAGAAATTGCGGTACATCCATACAATGGAATGATACCAAAAAAAAAAAAAAAAAAAAGAGCTATCAAGACACAGAAACATGGATGAATATTGCTAGGTGCAAAAAGGACAGTCTGAAAGGCTACGTATCATATGATTGCATTTATGTGACAATCTAGAAAGGGCAAAACTATAGAGATATCACTTTATAAAGAGATTGGTGGCTGCCAGAAGATGGGCGGGGGGGGGGCAGGGGCAGAGAGATTGAGTGGATGAAGCACAGAAACTATTCTAGGGTGGTGACACAGTAATGGCAGATAAATGCCATCACACACTTGTCAGAATCCATAAGCAGTTATAGCACAAAGAGTGACCTTCAATGTATGCAAATTTAAAAATCTCCTAGCAAGTTGGGGCATCCTAAGATGAAAGACAGAATGTGACCGAAAGAATGTAACTGCATTACAAATGTCTAAGGTAACCTCAGTGAGGGGGACAAAACGAAAGGGTGCTGAACTGAGTAAATGTGGGACCAATTGGAGACCACATGGCTAGGGGAGCATGTGTGTGCTTGCCATCAGTGACCCAGCCGAGAAGCAATGACATCCCAGAAGCAATGAACACATCCAGTGCCCAGAACTTAGTTTTGAATATTATTCCCTCCTCTTCCAAGTAAATCAAAGCACCTTGGAGAAATGGCTGATTCTAGGGCTGGGATGACCCTGGGACCAACTTGTCACGCCAATTGTAAAACGCACATATGCACACATACCACACACACACAGAGCAATGGAGACTTGCCAAAGGAGCATAGGAGTGAGCTAAAAGAGACTCCCCTAGCCAAAGATGGAACAATATGAGCAACAAAATAACTTAGTGCTAGATTATAACCCAAAGTATAAAATAAATATCCATAAATCCATACTGATATAAATAAATGATCAAATAAATAGGGGAGAAGAGACATATCTCCCATGCATAAGGATTCCAAATAATTTATGTTGAGCATAACTCTACCTTCTTAAGTGTGGACTGCACACAGTGACTGTCTTCCAACGAAGACAGTATTAAGGAGTGGGGGTCACAGTACTTTACAGTGGAGAAACTGACAAATCCAACCTCAGATAGATGATCAAGGTTAACAGCATGTAAATCAGGCTTTTAGCATGTGCCATTGATAAGATGTGATGAGAATGACGTTTTTTATTAAGATTTTATTTATTTGAGAGACAGAGAGAAAGAAAGAGAGAGATAGAAGGAGCAGGGGGGAGGGGCAGGGGGGGAGAGGGAGAAGCAGACCCCTGCTGAGCAGAGAGCCTGATATCTGAGCAGAGAGACTTTTGTTACCAGCTTCTTTCACTTAGCATACTGTTTTTAAGGTTCATTCATGTTATGTGTATCAAGAATTCACTTATTATTATTATTGAGTAGCATTTCATTGCATAGATATACCACAGTTTGTTTATCCATTTGCCAATAGATCAATGTATAAATTGTTTCCAGTTTTGGGCTATTGTGATTGGTACTGCTATAAACATTCACGTCCAAGTCTTTATGTACACATATGCTGTCATTTCTCTTGGACACATAAATACCTAGGAATGGGATGGGCAGGTTGCATGATAAGTGTACATTTAGCTTTCCTAAAAAGACGATTTTATTCATTTATTTTGAGGGAGAGAGAGAAAGCATGAGTAGAGAAAGAGGGAGAATCTCAAGTAGACGCCACACTGCGTATAGAACCCAAGACAGGGCTCGATCTCATGACCCTGAAATCATGACCCAAGCCAAAATCAAGAGTCCTGCGCTTAACCCACTGAGCCACCCAGGCATCCATAACTTTTATTTTTTTTCCCATAGGCTCCATGTCCAGCGTGGGGCTCAAACTCATGACCCTGATATTAAGAGTCGAGTGCTGTACAGACTGAGCCAGCCAGGTGCCCCACGTTTACCTTTTTAAGAAAACATCAAGCAGTATCCCATAATGGATGTACCATTTTACACTCCCATCAGCAGCATTGCGTGACTCTATTTTTTTTTTTACCATGTAGAGAAACATCAGTTTATTAATCAAGAAGTCAAAAAAGCACACCAAGTAAAGCCACTCATGTGACTGTCACAGCTTATGCGTAATTACCATGTAGCACAACAATTACGCAGCCTGTTAAGCATTTGGAGGTATGCTCAAAGATGTATTTTATTCCAATATCAGTTGTTCTTCGACCATGTTCTGGGGACACTGGTTCACGCACAGTGTTAGGGTTTTTTCCCCCCAAAGAAGATATACTGTAACCTACCCAGCAGAGTTTGTAATGTAAATGAGACTAGAGAACACGCATAGACACATCTACCTCTCTACATGCATGCAGTGCATGCACTGCATGCACACACAATAATTTAGAGCATCCTTGCCTAAGCAAACTGCAAAACATCCAGCTCCATCGTGATGACCTATTAAAAATACCACCCGATCCATCTTTTTTTTTAAAGATTTTATTTATTTATTAATGGGAGACACAGAGAGAGAAAGAGGCGGAGACACAGGCAGAGGGACAAGTAGGCTCCATGCAGGGAGCCGGATGTGAGACTCAATCCCGGATCCTGGGATCTGGCCCTGAGCTGAAGGCAGACACTCAACTGCTGAGCCACCCAGGCATCCCTCACCTGATCCATCTGATCCCCATCACCCACATCCTCAGAAAAAAAATTTAATAAAATTTTAATTTTAGAATACTGTTGGGTGTGCAAAAAAAGCTGTTATGGTAGTTCCCTGTTGCCCCACACCCGACATCTCCTATTGCTGGTGTCTTACATTACTATGGTACATTTGTCACAACTGATAAATGTTGATCTTTATCATTAGTTCTGATTCCTTAGCTTTCACCTAATGTCCTTTCTCTGTCCCAAGATCCCACACTGCATCTAGCCATCAGGTCTCCTTAAGCCCTTCCAGTCTGTGACAATATCTAGACTATCCTGTTTTCGATGACCTTGACAGTTTTGAAGAGCCAAGTATGTTTTGTCTGTATCAGTATGGACCCGTGGATATTTATTTTATTTGGGTTATGATCCAACACTCTCTTATTGACTTTGTTGCTCAAATGCTTCATCATTGGCCTCTGGGAGCTCTTTAGGCAGGTTCCTGTGTCCCTTTGACAAACCTCGTGTTTTAAGAATGTCCCTCAATTTAAGTATGCTGATGTTCCTCTTTCTCCGAGTTGAACGGTTATGGGTTTAGGGGAGGAAGTTCACGGAGGCAAAGTGCTGCTCTCATCACATCAGATAAAGGGCACATGCCATCAACCTGACTTATCCCTGTTGCTATTAACTTCGATCACCTGCCTGAGGGAGGGTTGATCATTTTCTTCACTGTGAAGTACTGTGACCCCCACCCCTTTGTACTGTCCCTGTTGGAAGGAAGTTGCTACGTGCAGCCCACACTTAAATGGGGGAAAGTTATAAATCATTTGAGATTCTTCTGCATGGGAGAGATGTCTTTTCTCCCCTACTTATTCAACCATATGTTTACATCAGCATAGACTCATGGATATTTATTTTATGTTTGGGGTCATAACCTAGTACTACATTATTTATTTTGTTGCTCATATTGTTCCATCTTCAGCCAATGAGATGTCTCTCAATTTGCTCCTGTGTCCCTTTGACAAACCCCACCATATGTAGGTACATGCACGTGAGTGTGTGTGTGTGCATTTAGCATTTGTGTACTCTCTGGTACCAGAAGATGCTCTAGGATCCTCTTGCATGCTTCCTGCTCCAGGCCTAGAATCAGTCATTTGTCTAAGGATCCTGGACTCCTTTTATTGGAGAATATTAGAAGCCAAGGCCTGGCACTAGATATGCTCATTGCTGCTGGGGAGTCTTGCTTCTAGGCCCTCTTGCTGACAGAATAAGCAGACATAAGTCCATATACTAACCTATGTATAATACACACAGTCATAAATATTTCCACAGCTGTAGTAAGCAAAACACGAGTTCATACTGACATCCCCAGCTTTGATCTAGTACCACGTGGATTATTCTAGCTTTCCCCTTAGCTTGTCTATAACCTCCCACTCCACTAGGGAGAAACCTGGCTCCTGCCATCCATTTACATAATCATTTGATTCCAGTGTGCATGTGTGTGATTTCAGAATTGTTAACCTGCACCCTAGTGGGAAACCTCCTAGAGTACAGGACTGTGTGCAGTTCCATCTGCCTTCAGTTTTACAGACTCCACTCATTTCCAAAGTTACTTAGGTGAGCATCTTTTTGCCCATCCAAACCGGTTTTTCTGGGCTGGATCTCACCTTTTTCTGAGGATAAATCTGACCACTGGGGCTCTGGCAGTGATATTCTCTGTGGAGACTGGATCCCCACGCCCTACTGAGTCTCACCAACCCCCTCTTCCATCTTACATTCCCTCATCTCAAAACAGCCTAGATGAACCCTCTCAAACCACCCACCGAGTTCTATGACCTCATGGGTGTACCCAGCCCATGGCCCAGCTCCAGCCAGCCTCCACTCCTGCCTGAGCATAATTGCTTGCCCCCCAGGACCACACAGCAGGGGCCAGCCACTCTGGGCCCTAGCCAAGCTGTCCAGCCATCCTGCTGGTCTGCCTGGTAACTGGGGCCTTCTCAGGTTACTCAGAGGATCACTTTGCCTTAGAAACTCCAGCTGTCACCTCGGGCTCATCAGTAACTGACGCCAAGGTCATACTGTTCGTACAGTAGCAGAGGGCTGGCAACAAGCAAGTGTCCCCAGGCATTCCACAAGCCCTGTGCTCTGTCCCTGCAACCACTGAAATCACCAGTGAGGAAGGTGAGCAAACTTGGGAGCACGGGGTGGGAGAGGCACCCAATAATCTGGGATGGGTAGCCCTGAGATGCCTCCCTCTCATGCCCTGAGATAGCCCATCAGCCCTGTCAGGAGCCTGGATTTCTGTTTCTAGGTGAAGGTGAGAGGGCAGACTGGCCCACACAAGGAGTTCTGGGTGGGTGGGAGAGAGCTTGGGTGACTCTGCAGGGTTGGCGACACATAGGAGGGCTTGACATGGTGCAAAAGCCCAGTGGGGTCTGAGTGCTGGTAGCCACTTTTGCACTGTGGGCTCCACAGGTTGGGTGTAGAGGTATTAGGCATTGCCTGCTCTGGTCTCTGACAGGCAGCCTTGCCACGGGTATGTGGGCCAGAACAGGTGTGCACATGTATGGGAAACATATGCCTCTGCCCCAAATTCAGAGTTTACAGCCAGCCCCTCTTTGATTGTGGAGGAGCTACTACTTCTCTCATGGTATAAGAACTGACCTCGGGCTCCTCTAAGACATGGTGATGCCCCCGACCCCATCTGGGCCCAGTGTACCCAGGAGTCCAGTGCTGCCATCAAGCAATAGAGTAAGTGTCCCTGAGGCCCCATGGCAGCATGGCCACCTGGCAGAGGAGGACCAGGTCCCCTGGAATGGGCTTGGAAAGAAGCTGGCCAGCCTTGGGGTGTAACAGCCTCCACCACATGCAAGGTGAAAAGTGTTCACACTGTCCTCTGGTGGCCAGGTGAGTCTCACTGTTGGTCACTTAAGACCATTTTTTACTAGTCCACGACGCTGCTGGAACCCTGGATCTCCTCCTCACCCCAACTCTCCAGTCACTAAGACATGTTCAGGCATCTTGGGAAAGGGAGCCATAAGAGGATGACTGACTCCATGCTGGGGGGCTCTGAGCATCTGTGGAGGGCCTTCAAATCCAGCCCTCAGAGGTTCTTTGAAACCAGAGTCAGGAAGTCCTCAGAACTAAAGACTCTTCCTTGGAAAACCAAACCTTCACACCACATATTGCCTACAGTTTCAGAGGCCATCCATGAGCTCTAAGCAATCCCTGCTCTAAATAGACATGTAGAAACACACCTAGATTGTTCCATCTGGGACAGTCACCCTTTTGCCTCCCCAGGCTGTGTTTGTTAACCTTAAAAATAAAAGTTCTTTTTCTAGTAAAAATGGGTTAACCCAGGAATCGTAGAGAATAGCAATTCAGGACAAACAAGCTATGGCAAAAACCATAGGCAAGTCCAACAAACAAAGGAGAGGAATTTTATAGAGAAGAATAAGGAAGTTGGGAGGGATTATTTTGAATAAAATAATAATAATCACGGTTGCTCATTGGCTGAGTTGCAAGGGTGGTCCTCTTGTAGGAGAGGCAATGCGTGTCTTTTCCTGTTGGGCTTGTAATTGATGATTTTTTTCTGTTTGACGATTCTCCTGTTGGGCTTTGGGAGAGATAATCCTTATTATAATTGAGGTGGAATGGTATGGCTCCCCCTTCTTGGTATGGCTCCCAAGCCTCCTGACTTGGGTTTAGTGAGATTTCCCTTTATTTTCAGGTTTGTGTCTCGTCCCACCTCACCAGGCCACACAACCTGGCCTTTTTTGGAGGACAGAGGTTCCCCCTCCCCCTGAGCCTGTCCTAGAGTCAGGACCTGGGAGACCTCCAAATCAGTCATACCATGCTTCCCCAAGGAAGTCCAAAAGGAGAGTCCTACAATTCAAAGGGCAAATACCTGCCAAAGTCAGTAGGCATTTGTGAGCGCATGGCACTGGGAAGTCCTTATTTTACATGGAAGTTGGTGAACTTAAGGCACAGCTGAATCTAGGAGTTGAGACACAATAGTGTCTTAACTTAAGCACTAATCCTCCAGCTGGAGGCAGAGAGAAGTAGAGGCCCAGACTGGCACATCTCCTGGGTCTTTAAGCGGCCTGCAGCGCAGCAGACCAGGGCCTCGATGAATCCCCTGTGCCCTCTCTTTCCCTCTTCAGCTGCCCCACCAGCGCTGCCATGCCCGCCACCAACCAGGGCTGGCCCGAAGACTTCGGCTTCCGTCTGGGTGGCTCGGGCCCCTGCTTCGTCCTGGAGGTGACAGAAGGGAGCAGCGCACACGCTGGGGGGCTGCGGCCCGGAGACCAGATCCTGGAGGTGGAGGGGCTGGCTGTGGGTGGCCTGAGCCGGGAGCGCCTCGTACGCCTGGCCCGGCGCTGCCCGCGCGTGCCGCCCAGCCTCGGGGTGCTCCCCAGTCCCGACGGCGACCCAGGCGCGGGATCCCGCTGCGCATCCCCGACCGCAGCCCCGCGGCCCGCGCGCTGCGGCCCGGGCCTCTCCCTGGGCCGCGAGCTGCTGCGCCTGGGCCGCCGCAAGCGCCCGGATGCTGTGCACCGGGAGCGCAGACGCAAGGCCCAGGAGTTCAGCCGCAAGGTAGGACGCGCGGGGGGTGGGGGGGTGTGGTTGGCCGGGTACCCTTCTGGGGCCTGGTATGGCTCCCACAACCTGGAGCCGAGGAGTCTTCTAGGGACACATTTGCCAGAAATATAAAGACACGCGAGCTTCAAGGCCCTTTACCTAATTTTGTAATTCTGTTTGGTTGTTTTATGGGGGTTGCTTCTCTTTTTTACTGAGATACACAGGTGTAAAGTACATTAAGTGTACAGCTCACTAGATTTTACATGTGCACACACCCTTGTAAACCACCCTGATCAAAATGCAGATCGACAGAATATAGGTAATGATAGAAAATGGAATGATTCCTTCACCCCCAGAAAGATCCTATGTTCCCCTTTCTCTATTGGTTCCATCAAGAGGTTGCTGCTATTTGGGCTTGCATCATTAGAGATGACTTTTGCCTGTTTGTGAACTTTTTAAAAAAGATTGTATTTATTTATTTGATGGAAAGAGAGAGAGAGAGAGCAAGCAGGGGGAACAGCAGAGGGAAAGGGAGAAGAAGTAGGTGTCCAGCTGAGCAGGGAGCCCTACTCAGGGCTCAATCCCAGAACCTCGGGATCATGACCTGAGCTGAAGGCAGATGCTTAACTGCCTGAGCCACTCAGGTATCTCCCTTTTGTGAACTTCGTATTAATGGATATACAGGGGACGCCTGGGTGGCTCAGCAGTTAAGTGTCAGCCTCCCGGCTCAGGGCATGGTGCTGGAGTCCTGGGAATCGAGTCCCACATCAGGCTCCCTGCATGGAGCCTGCTTCTCCCTCTGCCTATGTCTCTGCTTCTCTCTCTCTGTGTCTCTCATGAATAAATAAATAAAATCTTTTTTAAAAAATGGATGTACAGCACATAACTCTTTGGTGCTGAGCCTCTTGTGCTCAACATTTTGCTGTGACTTTCATCCACATCGTGTGGCAGTGGATCATTCCTTCTATTGTCTGTCTGACTAACGTAGTGTCTTAGTCTGTAACAAAATCCCAGAGACCAGGAGGCTTATAAACAACAGGAATTTATTTCAATTCATTTCTCACATTTCTGGAGGCCTGAAGTCCAGGATCTTAGCACCAGCGGATTTGGTGTCTGGTGAGAGCCACTTTCTGGTTCCTAGCTGGTGCCTTCTCACTGTGTCCTCACACGGTGGAAAGGGCAAGGAAGCTCTCTGGGGTCTCTTTTGTAAGGGCACTAATCCCATTCATAAGGGCTCTACCCTTATGATGTAAGCACCTCCCAGAGGCCCCACCTCCTAATGCCATCATCTTTGGGGCTTAGGGTTTTAAGATATGAATTTGGAAGGAACACGAACATTCAGACAACAGCACATAGTTGTTTTGTTTTGTTTTGTTTTATTTTTTTGTTTTGTTTTGTTTTGTTTTAAAGAGCCACACTTGTTTTAAGCCCTCACAAAACTGGGATCTGGCTCTGCCTTACACAGTAGTCTGGCTGGCTAGTTGGCAACAAGAGGCCCTGATTCAAGTCCCCTGATCTTCCAAAGGCATCAGACTTTGGCACGAGCAGGCCCTAAGGGGTGGCTGGTGGAAAGTTAGGACTTCCCTGAGGACTGAGCGTCAGATCCTATAATGACTAACATCCTTAGCCACAAGAGGAGCCCAAGGTCTAAGTCATCTACAGGAAGCAAGAAGCAGCCACCAAGAGAGGTAGAGACCCAGAGCTGGAAAAGGACTTCTGAGGATGGAGCTGGCCTTTAGACCTGAATCCCAAGTAATCCCTGATTTGCAGAAACCTGGATCTTTTCTGGAAAAATCCAGGCAACCTGGTTGGGACACAGTCAGGGAGAAAGAGGCTGAGTAGTATCATCATATCTACTGGGACCTACTGGAAGGTGTCAGTATAGCAACTACCTGAGACCTTCCAGAGGTCTCCTAACTTGTCCTTCAGAGTCTTCAGATGTGGATGCCCAGCCCAACATCCTGGAAACTCAGTTTGGTGATTAGGACACTTAAGTTCACAGGCACCCTCACTTTTCCTCCATGGAAAGGGCACTGTTCATTCCTCCTTTTGGCAGAGCTTGGCCATGAGGTTTTGGTGGGCAGAGGACTAGGAGCCCTGCTATTAGAGAAATGGCTCCCAGCCCACTGCCCAGGTACCAGATCTCTATCCACCTGGCCTTCTTCAGTGCCCAAGCATGGTCCAGTCCTCCTTCCTTCTAAACTGAATCCCCTCAGGAGCCTCATCCCCACCATGTACCCTGGCATGACCCTGTGTCTGGGCAGGACCCCAACTTGAGCCTTTTAGCCCATGATTCTGAGCAGGCCAGCCTCTGTAGCCAAGTGTATGCAGTCACTCACACATACATGCAAGATTCAGCTCTCGCCTCCCTAGGTCACCAGGGTACAACTCCTCAGAAGATGCAGTTTCTTTCTATCCCCAGAATAGGCTCTGCTGTTATAGCAAACAGCAAACATCTTGGGTCCTTTGCACACCCCACAGGTTTATTCTCCATCCACACAAAGTCCTCTAAAAGTCCAGGCAACTCTCCAGGATGGCTGACACAAGGCCTCAACATGCCAGACGCCCCCATCTCAACGTGCAGCTTCGGAAGTTTCTGTAGAAGAGGAAGAGAGGGTGGAAACGTGTGCATTGGCTCTTAAGGACTTCAGAGAGGGAGCAAAGCACTGCACCCGCAGCCCGTGCTCATTGGCCACAATTAGTCACGCCATTGCTTCCAAAGGGTGCCGGGAAACGCAGTCTTCTGTGCGCTCAGAGAGGGGAGGGGAGCTAGCAATATTGGTGAGCACTAGTGGCTTAATCCCTTCTGGCTGCTGTAACAGAATATCAGCCTGGATGGCTTAGAAACTGCAGGAATTTATTTCCTACAGCTCTGGAGGCCAGAAGTCCATGATCAGAGTGCCAACATGGCAGAATGAGGGCTCTCTTCTGGGTTGCAGACCTCTCGTGTCTTCACTGGAGGGAAGGAGCTGGGAGGTCTCTGGAGTATCTTTTATAAGGACACTGATCCCATTCGCAAGGAACCACCCTCATGATCTCATCCCTTCCCAAAGTTCCCACCTCCTGATACCATCACATTGGACATTAGGTTTGCAGCCTATGAATGGGGGCGGGGCGGGGGACACCACCATTCAGACTGCAGTCACTAGTAATGTCTGCTATAATTCCAGATGACCTGCTACAGAACCAAAGGCGTGTCCCAGACTCCATCCAACCCCTGCAAAGTTGTAAGAGGGCATGCTCAGAGCCCCCAGAAGGGCAGGGTGGACATGCAGACCTGGCCACAAAGCAGGGCCAGGGTGGCGACTGCCAGAGGGAGGGAGGAATCTGACTGGCTGCCCAGGCCAGCCATGATGTGTGTTCTACCAAGGGGGAGTGGGAGTGGTGGGCTCTGGTTTGAGCTCACCAAGCACCTGCAAAAACTGAGAGCAAATCCCCAGAAGAGACTGCCTGGGGACAATCAAGGACTTTCTGACAATTAGCTCCCGGGTTGTCGCCAGTGCTCTCTCTGCCCCAGTTTTTCCTCCTTGAAGATTCTGATATTTAATAGAAAATCCATTAGCATCCCGTGATGGTGCCTCATGCTTAGATGTAGGTTGAGAGCATCTGGGTAATGGCTGACACCAAAGCCGCACTGTGGCACAGGCCCCGGAGGGGGGGGAACTATTTTTTCCTCTTTCTTACATAAAACGTCTTTCCAGCTAGCCATGTTCTCCTTTGAATTGAGGCTGCAGCTGACTTTGATTGCAAAACCCTAACCTTCCTTGGCACAGTGGATGTGTGTGTGTGTGTGTGGATGTGTGTGTGCCGGTGCTGCAGCCTGCCCTACTCACTGCCAGGGAAACTGAGGTCGCCAGGGGAGTCACAGGAAATGCAGTGAGAGAACAGCTGGCCATTTGTGGCTCTTCAGTTCAGTTCCATAAACATTCACTGAGTGCCTACTATGTGCCAAGCCCTGTGCTTGATGCTAAGCAGGAACAAGACGTTAGGTCTGGGTCTCAGGCCATCATATGAGGTCATAGCAGGTGGAGGAGACAAACAGTAACACAGACTTTGTGGGGTGCACGTGCTAGGACTCTGGCATGATGCCCTTGAAGTCCCGTTTTATGGCATCACCACCTCTGGAAAGCCTGCCTTAATCTCCTGGTGCGACTATCTAGGAAGGAGTTGGGCATGCCATTCTGAAGCTCTGGAGCAAGCATTGGGCTGAAGATTGAGCTCCAGAAGTCACCCTTTGGGGTCCTTGCCCAGAGAATTGCCACGGAGTGCTGCAGTAGATCAGGATAGTAGTATCGAAGCAAGGAGTGTAGACAGCTCTGGGCCAGAAGAATTAAGAGGTTGCTTGGGTTGCAGGGTAAGAGGACTTCATGTACTCATGTATTTATAGGAGAGACTTGAATATTTATGCAAGCTGAAGGGAAGAAGGCAGTAGAGACACTGAAATCCACGTGTTTCGCCATCATTGGTTGTGGATCTGTGATGCGCTGAGACCGGGGAGATGGCTGTGATGAGGACAAGCAGGGAACCTGTTGTCCCTGTGGGAAAAAGCCAGCGAGGAAGTGCACAAGTCTATAAACAAGCTATCTGAGGATCATGATTGTGGAAGGAAGAAATGAACAGGGAGATGAGAGAGAAAGTAGGAGGGCTGCTTGGCCAGGGTGGTCAGGAAAGCTCTGTGAGGAGGTGACTTTCGAGCTGAGAGCCGAGTGACAAGTAGGTGGAGGAAAAGAAGGTGGGGTCGTGTGGGGCCGTGGGTGTCTGGATTGGAGGGTTGACCTTGGCCAGGGGGATGGGGAGCTCTTCATCCTCTGACAGCAGAGGGTGGTGGGGAAGGATGCTGTCTACGGATGTTGGGGGTGAATGGAAGGTGATAGAGGTGGTATCGAACAGCCCTAGCTCTGGCTAAGGTTGCATCTACTCTCCCCTGAAAGCGAGACACAGCAAACCCACACATTGACTCCACGCCCAGCCTCCCATCTCTGCTTCAGGGTCAGCTCAGGGCGTCAGCGTTCAGACACCCCCAGACCTCCTGACTATCACAGGAGGCCTCTCATGGAGTATGGACAGACAACGTTTAAGTGTTGCAAAAACAAAAAGTAACAATTTCAGACACAAAAGTCACACACTGTATGATCCCATTCACAAGAAGTATCCAGTATAAGCAAATCCACGGAGAGAGAAAACCAATTAGTGGTTGCCAGAGGCTGGAGACGAGGGGAATGGGGAGCAAGTATTTCATGAATACAGAGTTTCTATTTGGGGGGTATGAATATGTTCCGGAACTGGATAATGGTGATAGTTACACCACACAGTGGATGTACTTAACGCCACTGAATTGTACATGTTAAAATGGTTATAATGGTAAATTGTATGTTATGTGCATTTTTACCACAGTAAAAAATAAAGGAAAAGAAAAGGAACAATAATAACATGTTTCCCTTTTCTTGACTGTATAAATCATACAAGCTTGCTATAGAAAAAATGGAAACCATTGACTTATTTTAGAAAATCCAAATCACTATAAAACTTAGTGCATATTTCTAATTCATAGATATATGTGTAATCATATATATCTAAAAATATAACACTGTGTATTCCATTTGTTTTTTTAAAAGATATTATTTATTTATTCATGAGAGACACAGAGGCAGAGACATGGGCAGAGAGAGAAGCATGGTCAGTCCCAGGACCCTGGGATCACAACCTGAGCTGAAGGCAGATGCTCAACCACTGAGCCACCCAGTGGCTCAGACAACCCTGTGTATTCCATTTGTAAACTGCTCTTCTCACTTGCCTGTTCATCGCATTTTTCTGCATATTTTATAATGGCCTTATTGAGATAGATTCACATATCATACAATCTACTCATTTAAAATGTACAATCCAGGGATCCCTGGGTGGCGCAGCGGTTTGGCGCCTGCCTTTGGCCCAGGGCGCGATCCTGGAGACCCGGGATCGAGTCCCACATCGGGCTCCGGGTGCATGGAGCCTGCTTCTCCCTCTGCATATGTCTCTGCCTGTCTCTCTCTCTCTCTCTCTCTTGACTATCATAAGTAAATAAAAATTAAAAAAATAATAAAATGTACAATCCAGTGGTTTTGGGTATATTCATAGATTTGTGCAACCATCACCATGACCAGCTTTAGAATACTCTGGTCACTCCCAAAAGAACCTCCACACCCTTAGCCATCACTCTGCATTTCATAGTTCTATTTTTTTAAAGATTTATTTATGAGAGAGAGAGCAGGGGAGGCTCAGAGGGAGAGAATCCTCAAGCAGACTCCTCACTGAGCGTGGAGCCCAGCATGGGGCTTTTTTTTTTTTTTTTTTCCAGCATGGGGCTTTATCCCAGGACCCTGAGATCATGACCTGAGCTGAAATCAAGAGTCGGACACTATCCACTGAGCCGCCTAGGTGCACCTTATGGTTTTATTTTATTTTATTTTTTTTAATTTTTTTTTATTTATTTATGATAGGCACACAGTGAGAGAGAGAGAGGCAGAGACACAGGCAGAGGGAGAAGCAGGCTCCATGCACCGGGAGCCCGATGTGGGATTCGATCCCGGGTCTCCAGGATCGCGCCCTGGGCCAAAGGCAGGCGCCAAACTGCTGCGCCACCCAGGGATCCCTACCTTATGGTTTTAAATAAAAATCCCCAGCATCATTCTTTCTGGCCAAAAAGTATACATTGCATCAAATTGAAAGCATGTTAATTGCAAGACACCCCATTTGTTTGTTTTTTTACCACAAAAAGAGAAATACCTCTGGCAATAAACCCATGACACATGCTTCCTTATCACCTTACTTTTCACTTGATTTAGTAGTTATTGCAAAAGGACTTTAGACTTATTTGAACATATTTAGTACCAGCAATGCACATAAATCAGTGTAAGTAACAATATGAACACCCATGACTACATCCATATATACATGCCCAGGAATGGCTACTAGTCATAAGATACATCCTGATTTCAGGGACGTTAAAATATGAAAAAAAAAAAAAAAAAAAAGGTTAACCCAGAATCAACGATATCCAGTACTACAGAATATCAAGTGGACTTGGCTCTCAAACAACAGAAGTTGACTCTGCTAACTTAGGCAGGAAAGGGATTTGATTTGTGGGAGGAACAGTTTGCAGAATCCCAGCTGGATATCCAGCCTTAGAACCAGGATGGGATGGGCAACCTGGAGCCCAGCTGTCCTAAATTACCCCACTAGGGAAGTCTGCTCAGGGTACTCTGTGGGCCTTGGCCACCACCCTCAGCAAGCTCTGCTGTCCCCATCTCTCTGCATCATATTTTCAAGAGCCAAAACCCTAGACCAGAGCCTACAACTGCCCCAGACTACCACATAACTGCCAGGGTCCTGCCTCCCACATAGTCTGGGGTTTCCTCTTTTCTTAGCCAAATAGCCAGGACTACAAATATCCCTCAAATGGATGAGCTAAAATTATCCATTCCATATTATCAGATATCTATATTGCTTCCAATATATCTGTTTTATGAACAATGCAGAGGTGAACCTTTTCACTCATATATCATCGTGCACCATCTTGTTTCTCAGGACATACCTAGGATCCATTTCTAGATCATTGAGTAAGATGATGGGTGCATTTTTAGGCTCTGGATACACTTACCAAAGCTGCCCTCCAGAAACATGGTGCCTATTTGCATGCCCCTTTCCAATAGCTGCATGGACTCCTCTGAATAGATGTACCTTGATTTGTATCAGCTGGTTTGTACACAAAGCAGAAAAAAACAGAAGTCCAGAGGGGGCACTAAGGGAATCCAAATTCAGGGAGAGGCACACACTCCAGGGCTTCTTTGTAACACCAGAATATTCTCTGTGGGATCTCTCAGTGAACAGTGTGGTGGAAAGGAGTATAGTGTTATAATAATAGTAACTAGCAATTATTGAGTGCCTGGTGCATTTTAAAGCTCTTTTTTAAGAGCTTTTAAAGGATTCCTTTGATCCTTATAATGCTCAGTAGAAGGCCTTTCTCTTAGTATGAGTCCTGACCCCATGGCCTTGGGCAAGTCACTCCACCTAGACTAGCCTAGGTTTGCTTGGATGTAAATAAAGATACTGGCCCTGCTATCTTGGATGGCTGCCCTGAGGCTGGAAATGACGTCATTTGGGTAAAAAGCTTGCAACAGTGCTCAAGCAGGGCTCCCTTGGCAGCTGTCCTGTGGAGGTAAACTGAGGGAGGAAGGGAAGAAGGTGAGCAGGGTTCCGCTCTGGTCCATGTGGTCATTCACCAGACCCTTCCTCACAGGTGGATGAAATCTTGGGGGACCAGCCAACTGCCAAGGAACGGGTATTTGCTGCACTGAAGCAATTCGCAGCTGAGCAGCAGGTAGATGACCTGGTGTGGGCGCTCACCCTGGAGCTGCCCCTTGAGGCCCGTGCACCACTCCTGGACAACCTCAGGTACCTCATTTGGGGGAGGAATAGGCAGGCAGGGTGTGCCTAGCTCAGAGGTACCCACTCTCCCACCAGCACCCAGGCACTGCTGCTGCACGTCCTGCTACTGAACTGGGCCCAACACTGACCCACTCCCAGGGTGGGCCAGTGACCCTGAACGCTGACCCTGGTCAGGGTGGCTGTTGGCTCTGCTGGGTATGAGGGCATTGCTGTGGGTGAAAATGGATTGGCTGCTAGATGTTGGGCTGGCACAGGCTGCAGAGAGGACCAACCTCCTGCAGAAAGGACATCCCCATGCTACAAACAATGGGTACCCTCTGCCCTTTGATGATGCCAAGCCCTGTGCCGAGGACCTCATCAGGGCCTAGAGGAACACTCTCTGGATGAATCATCCCAGCATGATTGTTATCCCCATTTCTTGGAAGCGAACTGAGGCTCAGAGAGATTAAGAGGCTGGCCCAAAAGTCACACAGCAAATGAGCAGCTGTCACAGGACCGTGAAACCATCAGCTATGCACTTTCTGTTCTTCTGCTTAGCTTTGGACCCCTGTACGTTTATCCTTTAGGAAAAAAAAATTCATGGTGGGTTTATACCTGGAGTGGCCCTGGAATTTTCCGAACCCCCCCACACTCGCCACTTTCCTGCCAGGGCATCACTGACCTGTACAGCACAGCTTTGATCAGGCCCCCTCTGGGCCTTAGTGATGCCTTTGCTGCCGGGATCCTGTGGGGGGGGAGGGGGTGGTTTCTCTCCTCACCCTGCCTCCAGGGCCTGCCACTGCTCCCCCCACTTCCTGGGCACAGCCCGCCCCCTCCCCTTGCTGCCATTCACCCCGCAGCCTGCCCCTCCCTCTGGGCCTGGCCAATGTCAGGGATGGGGCTGGCCAACCTCCCCCCCCCAACAAAGCCTGGGCGCAGCAGCTCAGCTCTGCAGCGGAGCACAGAAGGCCACCGAAAGAGGCCACCATGAGCTGCCTGGGGTGAGTTAGGGGCTTGCCCCTTGCTAGGAAAATCCAAAGAGGAAAAAAAAGTTATTTCTACAGCCTAATTGGCAGTGGAGATGATGCGCTGGCGCCGAGGGCTCCCTGGGGAGGTGATGAACGGGAAGCCCCCTACCCCGCCCAACTCCACCAGGGCTGGGCCAGGGGCGCGGGTGGCTGGCTGTCCCCTGGGAAGTTGGCACGCGTGTCACAAGGCTGCTAGCAGCTGGCCTCCGGACTCCACTGGAGGCCCCCGCAGTTCCCCCCTCATCTCCCTTCAGAGCTGCCCTGGCTTCCATCTGTGTCGCCTCTGCCTCCCGGGACAGCCTGTCTCCCCACGCCTGCTTTCCCGTCTGCAGTTCATCCCCAAGCGACTGGCAGTGGGTCAAGAAGAGCCCAAGTGGGGGAGGCACCCCCTTGGGTGCACTCAATTTAGAGCCTGGAAAGCGGGAAACCTGGACACCTGGGGATGCCCGGTCCCCCGCAGCATCCCCGAGACGCTGGTGGGGAGGATGAAACAGCAGCCTCTATTGTCAGCGCGTGTCAAGCGCGACATGAAAATTGGGGAGGATGCTGGAGGAAGGGGCGGCGCCCAGCTGGGCTCTGCAGGGAGCGGGGTACCTTGGTAGTGTGGTTTCAGCCACCCCAACCCCCAACTCCTTACCCTCTACCTCCCCACCCCACCCCTAGGCTGTGGTGGGCCACATGCTGGGTTCCAGGATTGCAGTAGGGATCCTCATGCAGAACTTTCTATGGGAGAGTTCTGAGGGGGCATGGAGGAGTCACAGATACAGTTATCTGTGATTCTGAGGGCTGAGTGCCAGCAGCCCAGGGCTAACTCAGCGGGGGGCAGGGTGGGGGTTAATCAGGGCAGGCTCCTTGGAAGAGGCAACAGGTGCCAGTGCTCAACTCATTGACCCTCAGAGTCTGGCAGTATGTCCTATGGGGGCAGAAAGACAGTCCCCAAGAAGAGTTAATCAGGGCCAGGCATCTAGCTACAGAAGTGGACCTTACCAAGCAAGGGTGGTGCCACTTAGTACCCAACACTGCATACTCAACAGTACCATGGTGTGAACCACCTTGCCTAGGATGGGTGGCCACAAAGAGCTACAGTGGTGGCCTTAGGATGCCCCATTGAGGAGAGATAAGGTTTAAATGAGAGATTGAGTGCAAATAGGTGAAGCTGTGTGTGTGTGCATGTGTGTGCACGTGTGAGCATGTGTGTGTCTGTGAGCTTGGCAGAGGCTGGAACCCACCCAAGTTACTGTGTGACCTCTGAGAGGTGGTCTCCCTGGCCAAATCAGAAGGCTTGGGGAGGGCAGCCCCAGTGGCCCAGCGGTTTAGCGCCGCCCTGGGCCCGGGGCATGATCCTGGGGTCCCAGGATCGAGTCCCACGTCAGGCTCCTGAGTGGAGCCTGCTTCTCCATCTGCCTCTCTCTTGGTCTCTAAGAATGAATAAATAAGAGCATTATCAATTGCCTTTAAGAAAAAAAAAAAGAATGCTTGGGGAGAAAGGAGAAGGAGCAGTGAGACCAGGAAGCACAGTAGCCACATGTGGCTTTTTAAAATTAAATTCAGTGGATATTAAATAAAATTTAAAAGTCAGTTTCTCAGTCTCATTAGCCACATTTCCAGTGCTCAATAGCCCCATATGACTAGCAGCCACTGTGCAGGACAGTGCACATTTAGAACATGTCCATCATTGAAGGAAGTTCTCTTGGACGGTGCTGCCATAAGAGTAAAATTTGGGTCAGTGATGGTAATGTAAGCAGAGGGTCTCATCTTCCTTCATGACGGCAGTTCATCCTGCAGCTCAGAGTCTAATTTGGGTCTATCCCCAAAGGGATCCCAGTTTGATGAAGTGATAAAATGACTTTCTAATTAGGACAGGCCAGGCAGCTTGGGAGGTGTGACGTGGTTAAGAGGGAGCAGCTTTGTGGTCGGCTGTATTTCAGGAAATCTGGAAGGAGAGGGAGGAGCAGGCAGTGCTGGAAGAAGTTAGGATCTGGAATCCTGACAGACCTAGCTTGGACCCCCCAAGTCTGCTCACTGGCTGTGCAACCTTGAGCAGGTTAATTGACCGCTATGGTCTGCTTGTAAAATGGGGTTGGCAATCCTTACGTGTTCCCAGCAGGGATCTTGGTAGGAAATCATATAAACGAACACTGCCAACTGCAAGCAGAAAAGAGATTAGTTGAGAATCTGGGGGTAGGGTGTGAGGGAACACGTGTACCCCCTTCATCCTCTTCCGCTTTAATGACAAATGTCAGACACACCATAATGCAAAAAGATTGGGAGAATTCTATGAAACTGTGTAGAAGTACAAAGGACATACATAGTATGTGCTCAGCTAGTGTGGGCTTCCCCTAAGGAAGGTGTCTTTCTCCGTCGAGCAGGTTTCTCAACCATGGCACTTGTGACATTTGGGGCCTGACATTTGGGGGCTGGCCTGTCTGTTGTAGGATGTTTAGCAGCATCACTGACCTCCACCCATTACATGCCAGTAGCACACTCCCCAACCCAATTGCCATTTTGTGACAACTAAAACTATCTCCAGGTAGTGCCAGATGTCCCCTGGAGGGCAAAATCACCAACTGAGAACTACTGCCCCAGAGAATGAATGAATAAATAAGAGCATTATCAATTGCCTCTCGCTGGGGCAGGTACTTCAGCCAAGGCTAGCTGTTGCTTGACCTCCGCCTCCCCCATGCTGTCTTGGGCTATCTGGCCAGATGCACCAGCTGCTGTCCCTTTCTGACGGCCTCACTGTGCAATGGGACAGAGGGACAGCATACAGTGTGGACAGACAGGGACAGGGATACAAGAACACTGGGCCCCATGGAGATGTGCACTTCTGCCTCTGTCTGAATTTGAGCATGAGGATTCGCTCCCTACTCATGCCTCCTCTGCCCCCAGTGAGGTGGACAGCTGTCATAACCTTTGGGCTGGCCTGGTTCTGGATGCTGGGCCATTGCACTCAGAACCAAACTTCGGAAATGTCTCTATCATGATACGCTGGCTGTGGCCCTACAGATGTCAGGGAGCTGTACTCACTGTAGAGGTTTTCAGGGATCTCTCTCCCTGGCAGGGCTGAGGACAAGGCCTGGAAGGATGTGGCATGAGTGCTGGCTCTGACTTCCTAATGCTGCTGGGGAGAAAAGCAGCCCTGATTGGTCACAGGAAGGTGGTGGCCTCACTGGGGCCAGGAACGTGGGGGCTGAGGTGTCGGGCAGCGTGGTTCGAACCCAGTACCAGTCAGACCATCAGGCCTGTAGGTGCCTCTCTGTGACCCGCTGCAGGAACCTGTAGGCAGAACCATGTAAGATGTTCCTTCCTTCTAGCGACTGAGACACAGGGAGAGTCCTAGGGTTTTCTGCCTCTGCAGCTCCAGTCTGTCTGGGTAGTGGCCAGTGCCTGGTGAGGAGAGAGCCTTGTGTTAATGTCCCCCAAGGAGCCCCTCCTCAGGATGTCCTGGGCTGGTTCCCAGGTATCTATGTGCCCTTCCACCCGCAAGCGGGACAGGACCACCGAGAAATGACAATGCAGTAGCTTCCCTGCAGTGAGCACCTGCTCTGACTTCCACCAGCAGCAGGCCCAGAGCCAAAGGTCCAGACTCCCTTTCTTGTTATCACCCTCTTTTACCTTTAGCTGGTCCTCCCATCCTCTCTCCCAGGAGGAGACCCTCTGTCCTCCCCTACACCCCAACCTGACTCTCCTTCCTCATTTTCACTCACTCATCAGATCTCATACATTCCCTTTCCTCTGTGTTTCTTAGAAGCTAGCCACTTGCCCCACTCCACACCCTTCCCTGTTCCCCTCTCAGCCTCACCCACTCCCCGAGTGCACCAAAACCCCTGGGGTCCCTCCTCCTCTCCTTAAATCCAGAGACCCTCCCCGGGCTCCTCAGTGTTCTCAGAGTTCAGCGATAGTATTCAAGGCCTCCCTCTCTAGCCGCATCTTGATTGGCGCTTTGCCCTGGGTAGGTGAGGAGGGCTTCCCCTCGCGGACCAGCTCCCTAGCGCAAAGGCCACACCCTCCGGAAAGCCTTCGCAGGCTCTACAAAGAAAGTCGGGGCTTCTTCCGAACTGTGGGGTTCAGTCTCGCCGCAGCCAGGTGCCAGGGACTCGCCACGGTGCCGGGGACCTGGGCGCGGCGGCCCGAGAGGTTGGAGGCGAGACACCTGGGGGCGGCCGAGAGGAAGCGGCGTTGGCCGCGCTGAACCGCCCCCCAGCTCCCCGGGAGCTAGCCGGAGGGTCCCCCGTGGGGGCGGGGCGGGGCGGGGCCACCCGTAGGGGGCGGGCGCGGGGCCGCGGGCCGGGCAGGCTCGGGAGGGGCCGAGTGCGCTCGCCCGGCAGAGGCTGGCGGAGTCGCGGCGCCCTCGCTCTGCTCGCGGGCTTGGCCACCCATACCTGCCGGCACCTGCCACGCCGCCGTCGCCGGCTCCAGATGGGGAAGGACCAGGGCTTCTCTCGGCACTTTCGGTAGTTCCCCCCCGCGCCCCGCGCCCCGCGCCCCCGGGAACTGTGCGCCCTAGGCGCGGCGGACCCGCCTCAGGCGGCCTGAGAAGGGGTGGGGCTGGGGTACTGAGGTGGACACTCACCCGGCGCAAGGGGGGCGAGCTCCCCGCGTTGGATGCCTGGAACCTCCACGCGCCCCTGGGGGTCGGGATGGGGGTCGGAGGGCACCGAGGGTCGGGACCGGAAAGCCCTCTTTCCTTTCTACGATTGGGCAGGTCTAGGGAACTGGGGATGTGGTGGAGAGAGAGAGGACCCTAGCGCAGCCTCTAGGAAGACTCTGGACACGGATTTGCACCTGACCCCCCAGGCAGAGGGAACGGAGCTGGCTGACAACATTGTGTGGCCAGGGAAGAGCCCTGTGGTCTCCAAGAAGCCTGTTGGCATAGCAGGGACCTGGACATCCTGGGGCAGCTGTACTGTCAGGGTCAGAGGAGCAGTGATGTGCCACAGTGGTCCATGAGGCCCCATTGTGCCTGGCTGTCCTGGGGTGGGGGGGGGAGTGGATTCAGAGCAGGCCCAGGGCTAGCCCAGACTCGTGACTGCATGGAGGGCCAACACAAGCCAGGAAGGGCATCTGGCTCATGAGGCAGCCTTGCGCTTTGGCTTAATCCCAAGGACGCAAAGCAGGGAAAAGGCTACCAATCATCTCCCACCTGTGCACTTGGTGACTCACCATGGTTACCACCGGGGTGGGGGGAGGTGAGGGGCAAGGCCTTTTTGAATTGCTGCTGGAGAGTAGGGCTGGGATGGTCATCTGGCCCCTGCCCAGGTTGGACCTAGGGTCTTCTGGAGCCTGAGGCTAGAGCCCAAAGCATGAAGTGGACAATCTCCAGCTTGTCATCCATCTTTGACTGGGCATGAGGCACATGGTAGATCTGGGAGGGTGTGGGTAATGTGCAGGCCAGGCAGATGGAGGTGTCAGGTTCCAGGGACCTTGAGTAACCATCTGGGGAATGAGGCCTAGGCTCTAGATTTTTGGGAATCACTGTGAATGGGTGAGGATGAGCATCAGGCCAGAATGCTCCTGGAGGAGTTGAGTAGGTCTTTCATTTTGGCCTCCTAGAACATTCAGACCCAGAACAGAGGTCACTGAGGGGCAGCCTTGATGCACCCGCCTCCTGGAGGATCCACATTCCTTCCCCCCCTAGCAGGCAGCTTATACTGCCTGCCTGGTCTTATTAAAATCCTACCCATAGAAGTCAGGAGAACTAAGTGGAGGACTCCAAACAACCTCAGAGGAGTTGTATTTCAGTTGGCTGCAGAGCCATTGTTCCCATCTTCCTTCCTCCTCCCCACCATGCCCTTGGCACTGGCTCCTGGTACAAAGAGCATGGAAGGGAACGTTGGGATGCAGTCAGGGAGGCCTCACTAGCAACCAGAACTTCAGAGGCCCTCAGCAGAGTCCTGCCACAGTGCTGAGGCTCAGAGGCTGGCCTTCTGTCCAAGCTGTGCCCAGGGCCAGCTGTGTAGCCCTGGCAAGTTAACAGATCTCCTCTGAGCCCCCTGATCCTCTGCCACAGAGAGTCCACTAGGATGTTAACTGCTGCCATTACTTGGAGAGGTACGTTTATGCTGCTGGCGGACCCCCCCCCCTTGTTTCCTGAGTCACTGAGTCCCTCCCCGTGCCAAACTCTGACTGGTCACTATGGCTCTCAGCCCAGCTACAGATCTAGCCCTCAGGGAACTTCCAGCCTTGCAGAGGACACTCACAGGTACCAGGGAATCATCCCAGGGTGTACGCTCTGCACAGGGTCCCTCCAAGCCTCCCCACTGCCTCCCATCACATCCAGGTGCCCTCTCTGAGAGGAGGAACCACAGAGCCTTCAGCTCTGAACCCAAGTGCCTGGCTGGCACAGACAACAGAGTCTTACTGAAGCATGTAAGATCAAACTCACAGAGGGCCAGCGCTGGGCGTTGAAGGTTGAGCCCAGTGTAGCTAGGAAGCAGAGAGAGGACCCTGGGCGAAGGGCTGCAGCCAGGGCAAGAGTGTAAGAGGTAGGGCTGGATGTGGCGGTTCTGGCAATTTCTGAAGAGGCAGCTATAGAAAGGGTTGGGCAGAGAAGCAAGCAGGACGGCTGGGAGTGTGATGAGTGTCTGGAGGAAGTCTGACCGTGGCCGGGCTGTGGTTTCAATTTCCTCCAGCAGACTTGCCGGGCATCAGGTAAGAAGAAGATGGGTGGTGGGGGATCCCTGCTGGGGTTTGGCCTGGCAGGTGCAAGAGCATGAAATGAGGAGAAAGGCCAGAAGTGGGAAGGCAGAGACAGGAGGAGGAAAAGGTCCACGGATGGGATTTGGGGGCCCTGAGTAATGGGGGCGGTCCGATTGTGACTTTTCCGAGGTGGAGAGCCAGGCACCGCGGTCCTTGTGTGCCCACCCCCCCGCCCCCGCCGGTTGGGGCGCAAGTGCCAGCACCGCGGGGGAGAATGAGGCGCCGGCTGCTGGTTCCCTTGTTACCCCTCGGGAGGGGCGGGGGGAGAGCCTAGGTCGGCGCCCAAGACAGGAGACTTTTAGGGCGCGGTCTGGGGACGCGCCCCGACTCAGCGGTCCTCGCCGGCAGGATCTTCATCCCCAAGAAGCACCGAGCACGCTTCGACGAGGTGGTGTCGCAGGGTCTGCTGGGCAAGCTGTGCCGCGCTCGGCGGACGCAGGGAGCGCAGCGGCTGCGCCGGAGCCGCAGCGAGGAGCGGCCGGAGCGCCTCCTGGTGTCCACTCGCGCCAGCGCCGCCCCGCGCCGCCCGGATGAGCCGCCCCCGCGCAAGGCTGCCTCGCTGCTGGGCGGCCGCGCGGGCCCGGGGGGCGCGCGCAGGTACCCGGGGCGCGCGGGCACGGGCCGCGGATGCCTCCTAGTGGGCGGGCTGGGATGCACATCTGCGCAGAGGGCTGGGGTCTGGCGTGGACACCCGGGGGTGGGGGTGGAGGGCAGGACGCGGGACATCTCTATCCTCTACCGCCTCCACACCCCCCTCCCGGCCCAGTCTCCCTCTCCCGATGCTGCCAGCCCCCGACCCCGCCCTTTCTTTCTTCCCAGGACAGTCCGAGTCTACAAGGGCAACAAGAGTTTCGGCTTCACACTGCGCGGTCACGGGCCTGTCTGGATCGAGTCTGTCCTGCCTGGTGAGGGGTGGGCGGGTTGTCTAGGATGGGGTGAAGCACTGTAAGGCTGATATTCAGTAACACCCCCCCCCCCCCCACACACACACACACTCTGCCCCTAGGTTCTCACCTTATTTAGCCTGTGTCCTCTAAGTGTCCCAGAGTCACTGTCTGAGTTGGGGCAAACCTCTACCAAGCTCAGGGTCACTGAGCTCAGAGAGCCAAATGTTCCATCCAGACCTTTGGGGGCCCTGCCTCAGACACTGGATAGCCAGGACACACCTGTGCTTGCCCAGGCTGCACCCAAACAGCATGCCCTGTGTGGAGTGCCCACTATAAACTGGCACTTGCTGGGCAGGCCAGACTCCGAGAAGCATCAGGCCCTCGGGATCTCTGCCCGCTATATGGTCCCCTACCCCTAATCTGGACTCTCCTTCTACCCCCACCCAGCCTGCCTCTTTTTGATCCTGGAACAGTGATATCTTGAAGAAGGCAGAGCCTTCTCAGTGCAAGAATTCTTCCTGCCTCTCCAGGGTGGGTGGGGGGAGTGTGGGAAGAAACTCGTTCCTTCCTGAGGTAGCACATTCCATTGTGGAAGGTCTCTGTGGGGCAGAAATGTTTGGTGGTGCTAAACTGAACCCTCCCTCCCGCTGACCACCCCACAGGGCTGGGTCACCCGCTCTCTCTGTCCTGCACCCATATCCTCCCAGCACCTGAGGATGATGCTCCTGGTGATGCATCCCCATTGGTGGCCCTGCTCATGATGACTCCTTTCTACCCTTCCCCATCTCGCACCTCTCATGCAGGGATTTGTGGATTGGACACCTGAACCCCAAGAAAGTGCCCTCCTGCCTTTACATCATTGTTCTAGCCATCCGATCATTTTGAGACCAAATCCTTTTGAGGCTGACATGTCCCAGTTCTTCTCAAATTTGTGCATTACTAAGTTGTCAACACAGTGTTGTAGGGGAAAGGGCCAAGACTGGTCCTTTAGAAATGAGTAATCTCTCCTCTTTCTCCTTTCCAACTGTGCCACAACCAGCACAACTACCTCCCATCACCTACATGTGCAGACAGGGATATGAGCTTGGGGCCATGTTTCAAATCCAGCTGTGATGTTCTCCCCAGCCCAGCCTCCAGGTTGGAAACCCCATTCCTTCCTTCTCATAGGAAGCCAAGTGGATGCTTAAGTGAGAGCTTTTACAGATTGGGAAACTGAGGCCTTTAGAGGCTCTGGCAAAGCAAGGACCAGAGCCTGGGATCTCCTGACTCCTGATCCAGTGATCTTGAATCCCCAGCTACAATCCCTCTGGCCCTCCCACCCCAGGCTGGCCCAAGCTTCCCAACAGGCCAGGTTGGATTTATCACCACCATCGTCCTCCCCTCTCCTTCTTTTCAGTTCCAGGGGAAGGATTCCCCTTCCCAGAAAGTCTTTCATGAGCTCCCTCTTCCTCCCTGGACAAACCCCACAGCCTCACCACAGAATTCCTCACAATCTGAGATTTTCTTTAGGCATTTGTCACTAGCCCCCCTTGCTTCCAAATCAAATTTATTTTTTTAAAGATTTTATTTATTTAATAGAGAGAGCCAGAGAGCACAAGCAGGGGGAACAAGGTGGTGTCCAAGCGGGAGAGGGAGAAGCAGGCTCCCCACTGAGCAGGGAGCCTAACGCAAGGCTCAATCCTAGGACCCCAGGATCATGACCGCAGCCAAAGGCAGACACTTAACCAACTGAGCCACTCAGGCACCCCCTCCCCACCAATCAAATTTAGACTAACAGCTGACAAAAGAGGCAGAAAGAAAAAAAAAAAAAACCCTACATCCACAGGAGCAAATCTACCAGTCCCCTCCCCAGGTGTTACATTACTCAAGGCTACCCAGGCAGAGTGAGAATCAGCTGCTCCCATGTGTATAAAATGCAGGTTTTATTATTATTCTGGTATGGTGAGGCCAACAGATCAAGAGATGGTTACCATTTAAAGAAGAGCTTGTCCCTCACAGTTCCCAAGAGCAGGGGGCATGCCACACCACTCAGGGCCATAACACACAGGGCCATAGTGCATGGGGAAGGGAAGGATAGGCAAAGCAGGCTGAGCAGGTACAGGATTAGTCTGAGCTGGCTCTGAGGCAGAGGAGCTGTCCCCAGTTGGCAGGTACCTGGCCCTGGGAGATTAGGGCAGTATGCAGATGTGGCCCAGGGTGTGAGAGCCCCATCAGGAAGGGGTTTGGGCGTGGGCTCTGGATCAGTTGGTGTGCATACAAGAAGACCTCTTCTGAGCCAGTTATTTACCATGTAGGAATTGGCTAGCCAGTTGGAAGGCTGTGCTTCCTGGTTCAGCAAGACCCCAAAATACCAAAGCCTCAGGAAGTACAGAAACAAATAAGCATGATTAACTCGCCATGTTTCCCAGCCTGGGGGAGGAAGCTGCCTCCCTGTAGGCAGATGCATTTTCTCCCAATAACAAAGACACAGAGGAATCTATGATGTGAACTGTTACATGCAGGGCAGAGAGCGGGGTTCTCAGCATGTGTACAGATGCTACAGAAATACGGCTCCCAACAAACTTCCTTGTTTCTGCTCTCCCGCAACAGCTCAGGCTGATCAGAGGTCCACACTGCCCCAAAGCCTCCCACCCTTACCCAGGGGCTCACTCCCTGCTCAGAGCAGCTGAGAGCAGAGGGATGCTGGGTCTAATGTGGGATGTGCTGGCCTGAATTTGGCTCTCCTTTGCCACTCATCCTATTTGGCACCTGTAAAATGGGCTCACAGACTGCAGCCCTGCCCAGCTGACCAGCACACACTCTCTTTTTGCTTCTAGGGAGCCCGGCTGACAATGCGTCCCTCAAGTCAGGTGACCGGATCCTCTTCCTCAATGGACTAGACATGAGGTCAGAGGCTACTGGGGACATCAGAGCTGGGTGACAAACCCATCTTCCAAGGCTCTTGACTTTTGGGACACCTAGGCCATGGTCCCAATCTCCTATGACCAGTTTGTCTCCAGGATCTACCCCTCTTCCTATGGGAACTCTTGAATTTGTCCCCTCAGACTAGATAGGATGTCACTTCATGCAAGGAATACAGAGGGTTTTTTTGTTTGTTTGTTTTGTTTTTGTTTTTAAAGATTTTAAAGTAACCTCTACACCCAATGTGGGGCTTGAACTTATAACCCGAGATCAAAAGTGACATGCTCTCCTGCCAAAGCCAGCCAGGTGCCCTGAGACACAGAATTACATGGACTATGAGTGTCTTGCCCTTTCAGGGGAGCCCTGCCTAGGGATGACATGGGCACAACCCCTCTGCACCCAGAAGTGTCCAGCTGGTCCTGGTCCTGGAGCTTCTCCTGCAGAGGACATAAATAGGCAGGAGAGGCAGGGCCCTGGCTTCTGGTCCTGGCCCAGCCTCAGACTGCTGAGTGGCCTCTACAGGCAGGACATGGATATCTGGTGGGTGGCTGTGGACAGGGCTCATCCTGGTCAGGCCCTCCTGGGCCATCTCTTCTTGGCAGGAACTGCTCCCATGACAAGGTGGTGTCCATGCTTCAAGGCAGTGGTGCAATGCCCACACTGGTGGTGGAGGAAGGGCTCGTCCCATTTGCCAGCGGTGAGACACCCACTGCCACTTGGCTTCATGGCCCATGGAGACCCTGTCAGGGTCTCCATGTGTGGGACTTACAAGTCCACAGAGGACTCTGCTTTTCCCCCACACCTGCAGCCTCCCTCCCCAAGTGGTGCTGTAGACTCCAGTGGGACAGCCTCAGGGCCCTGCCTGGGGCTGTCCCTCTGTCCCTGTCTCCAGCCTCTGGCAGTAGGTGTGCCTCCCGAAGCCTGGCACTCACCCCAGCTGCCAGAGAAACTGCATCTGACCTGGGGATGCTGGGTCACCCGTGCCTCTCCTGCCTGTGGCCCTGACAGACTCCGATTCTTTGGATTCCCCCAACCCGTCCTCGGCGCTCACCTCCCTGCAGTGGGTGGCGGAGATCCTGCCTTCCAGTATTCGGGTGCAGGGGAGGACTTTCAGCCAGCAGCTGGAGCACCTACTCACGCCTCCCGAGCGCTATGGGGTCTGCCGGGCCCTTGAGAGCTTCTTCCAGCACAGGTGGCTGGGCCAGAGGGGTGGTGTGAGCTGCCTTGGGTGGGCCTCCAATCCTGCCCAGACTCACCATGCGGGTCTCCCTGTCTGTGCCTCCCGAGTCTCCTTCTCCTGGGAGAGACTCAGAGAAAGCAGCAGCTGGTACCAGGGCCACCAGAGTGGTGGTCAAAGTGCCCTACCACAAACCCTGCCTCTGAAACCCCCTAGCCACGTGACCTAGCCCCTGCAAAGTGAAGTGCTGACCTGCAACGTTGTTTGTGGGAAGGTCACAAGACTAGCCTGTGGGCATTTGCTACTAGCTGGCCAGGTCTGTTGGGGTTGGTTTGGGGTTTTCCTCTTTGTACCTGAGTGCCAGCAGCAGGCAGCATCTGTCACCCTCCTTGGTCCAGAGGGTCATTGTCATGGTCTGTGCAAACCCCTCACCTGTTCACCCCCTTTTCTTTTTTTGTTTAAACAGCTTTATTGAGACAAAATTCACACACCATAATATTCACTCTTTTAAGTGGACAGTGCACAGCTTTTTCATTGACAAATCTGAGCACCCATCACCACACTCCCATTTTAGAACATTTTCATCACCTCAAAAAGAAACCCTGCACCTCTTCGCTGTCATCCCCTCCTCCCACCCCTCCCCCACCCCAAACAACTGCTAATCTATGTTAGGGTCTTTGAGGCTTTCCCTATTCTGGGCTTTCCTATGAACAGGCTCCTGTAGTATGTGTGGGATTTTATGTCTGGCTTCTTTCACTCAACATCATGTTTTCAATGTTCATCCAAGACAGAACATCTACTTCTTCCCTTTATCTTGGCCAAGTAACATTCTACTGTGTGTATAGACCACATGTTGTCTGTGCACTCATCCGTGATGGACACTTGGCTTGTTTCCACCTTTTGTTCCCTTTTAGCTACCCCCCCCCTTCTGTGTCCCTCCCCTGCCAAGGCCACCAGTCCCATGAGTTTAATGGACATCCTTTTCTCTGATGTATTCTTGAAGTGTGGGCATTGCTGTTTCATAGGATGTATTTTTTTAAGTTTTTTTTTTTTTTAAGTAATCTCTACACCCAACCAACATGGGGCTCAAACTCTCGATCAAGAGTTGCATGCTCTTCCCACTGAGCCAGCCACATGCCCCCCCCCCCCATATGATATATTTTTGTTCTACATCACAGTTGGGGATATTCTGTGCATATTCTGTGTGTGACTTTTTTTTTCACCAAGTGCTATTTGTTTAGATCTGTCCATGTTGCTCTGTATACATGTAAGATTTCATTGATTTATTTGACAGAGAAGGAAAAAGAGCACACAAGCAAGCACACACGGGAAGCAGTAGGTAGAAGGAGAGGAAGAAGCAGGTTCCCCACTGATCAGGGAGCCCCATGCAGGGCTCAATCCCAGGACCCTGGGATCATGACCTAAGCCGAACTCAGGCACTTATCCAGCTGAATCACCCAGGAGCCCCCTCTCTGTATACATTTAATACATTGTTTATAACTGTGGCCAAATTCCTGTGGACCAAGGGTACAGGTCTAATCTGCCAGTGATAGAAACAGGCTTGTCACCACTCTCTTCCATCTTGATAGTAGGTGATGAACATCATCATGCACATTTCCCCATGGAGCTGTGTATGATTCATTTGAAAAAAAAAATTTTTTTTTATGATAGTCACACACAGAAAGAGAAAGAGGCAGAGACACAGGCAGAGGGAGAAGCAGGCTCCATGCACCGGGAGCCCGATGTGGGATTCGATCCCGGGTCTCCAGGATCACGCCCTGGGCCAAAGGCAGGTGCCAAACCGCTGCGCCACCCAGGAATCCCCTCATTTGAAATTTATATCTAAGAGCAGCCTTGCTGGCTATTAAGGTGTTTGTTTTCTGAATTTGACTAGATCTTCCCAAATTGTTTCCCAGAGCACTGCTATCACTCACATCCTCGGGGCTCCCTCATCCCCATGTACTCACCAGCATTTGGCACTATCCAGCTTTCTACTCATGCTAGTCTTTTAGGCATAAAGTGACATCTTATTTTATTTTGGGTTTTGTGTATTCGGTTTTTTTTTTAAGATTTTTATTTATTTGAGAGTGAAAAAGAGAGCGCATGAGAGAACAAGCACAGAAGGAGAGGGAATTCCCCACTGAGATTCCTCACATTCCCCACTGAGCAGGGAGCCCGATGTGGGGCTGGATCCCAGGGATGATGACCTGAGCCGAAGGAGGACACTTAACTGACTGAGCTACCCCAGGTGCCCCTATTTTGGGATTTTATTTTATTTTTTAAGATTTTATTTATTTATTTAGGAGAGACAGAGAGGGAGACAGAGAGAGGCAGAGATGCAGGTAGAGGGAGAAGGAGGCTCCTCCAGGGGAGCCCGGTGTGGGACTCGATCCCAAGACCCTGGGATCACGACTTGAGCCAAAGGCAGATGCTCAACTACTGAGCCACCCAGGTATCCCACTATTTTGGGCTTTTAAATTACTATTTTAAATATCTTTTAATAGCCTTGTTAGCTTTTTTTGTTTATCTATAGAATACCTTTTTAGACCCTTAATGCATTTTTATTTTACGGGCTTTTTGTTCTTGTTAATTTGGAGGAGTTCCTTGTATATTTTAGACACTGGTTGCTTGTTGATTTTAGACATTGTAAACATCTTCCACTTTTCTTGTTATTATTTCTTTTATATCTAATATCAATGTGCCAAAAGTGGGCTTCTTTGAACAGATATCCTTGATTTTGTAAAATCAAATTCAGTACATTTTGGGCCTTATGGCTTTGACTTTTGAAATTTTAAGAACTCTCTCTCCACCCCACCCCCCACCCCTGGCCAAAAGATATTTTTCTGCACTGTTTCTATTTATTTTACAATTTTGCCCTTCATATGTTGTCTTTTAGCCACCTAGAGTTCATCCTTATGTGTGGTGTTACGAGAGGATCCAGTTTTATTTTCCCATATAGTCCAAGGATCAGCAAACTATTTCTACAAAGGGCCACATGTTAAATATTTTAGGGTTTGTGGGCCATATGGTCTCCACAGAAACTATTCAACCCTGCCATTGTAGCTCGAAAACAGCCACAGACAATGGATAAATACACAGTCATGGCTGTGTTCCAATAAAACTTTCTTTACAAAAACAGAAGGTGGGCCAGATTTTAGGCTGCAGGCCATCATTTACCAATCCCTGATATAATGAATCCACTTGCCCAATGCACTGTGTATTTTCTTTTCTTTTCTTTTTTTTTTTTTTTTTTTTTTGTGTGTGTGTGTGTGTGTGTGTTTTCATCTTACAGCGACTCTATGGGGTAGATGCTATTTTTATCCATGTTTTACAGAGGAGGAAACTGAGGCACAATGGAATTAAGTATGAGAAAGGTCACTTGGTTGGTAAGTGGCAGAGCCAGGATTTGAATCAGGGTGGCCCATCACCAGGGCCTGCATTCCTACCTTTCCTCACTTCTCTGTTTTGGCCGGGGTGGGTTCCATGGCCTGCAGTGCCCCCATATCCCTCTCTCCCTCCCCTGCATTGAGCCCCTGAGAAATGAACCCCTTGCTTCTGCACCTTTCCCCAGGAACATTGACACCCTCATTGTGGATGTCTACCCTGTGCTGGACACACCTGCCAAGCAAGTCCTTTGGCAGTTCATCTACCAGCTGCTGACTTACGAGGAGCAGGAGCTCTGCCAGGAGAAAATTGCATGTTTCCTGGGCTACACAGCCATGACAGGTAAGCAGCCTCTCCCCCTCTCCAGCCCACCAGGTGAAGAGCCAGACACCTGTTCTCAGATTACAGCCGACCTGGGCTTCTCCCACATATAAATGGACCTCCATATCATGCAGACCCATGCCGGCCGCACCCAGGCTGGTCCTACACTTGCCCCCACAAATGTGCCTTTTCAGTTTGATCTTTAAGTAGCACTGCAACATTACCTTGGACTCTAGACACCCTACCTATCCACCCGGAACCCCAGGATTCTCACCCACAGAATGGAAGTGACCTCAGTGGCTGTACATCACACACCAAGAAATATGTCACAGATCAAGAAATTCATGTGGTTTCTGTTTGCAGAGCTGGATAGCAAGCACACAGCCAGGTCACACCTGATTGGTGAGCCTTGATGCACACAGATACACAGTAGGGCCTGCCAGACCATCTGCGGCCTCAGTTTCCAACTACTTCATACCTCTTACAGTGGGCCCCAGGTGCCCATACAACCATGCATGTTATCATTGAGGCCACAGGAGTCGAAAGTGTGCCAAACACTGTGCATTTGTTCTAGGCACTCTACACCTGCTATGGTAAAGCTTGCAGATATCCTACATTCTGGCCCTTGTGTGTCCACTGTCCCTAGTCCTGGGGACCCACAATTTGCTGGAGGAGGCTCGAGGGTTTTAGCAAGAGGCTCAGAACATAGTCTGGGTAGCAATGTTCCATATGTCTGCCTAGACCTGGAATCTTGCATCTTACCCCACATGCGAAGCAGGGCCTGGGGTCACAGATTGGTGCAGACAACTGCTGCCTTCACTCCTGTATTTGGAGGCCATTTGACTGGCTGAGAACACAAGGGGCCCATCTCCTGTTCATGTTGCACAGCAGAGCCGGAGCCTGAGCTGGACCTGGAGCCTGAGCCTGAGCCTGAGCCTGAGCCTGAGCCGGTGCCGGAACTCCAGCGGCGGAGTTCCCTGAGGGCCTCCTCCATGTGCCGCCGCAGCCTCCGGTCCCAAGGTCTGGAGGCCAGCCTCAGTTGCGGTAAGGCTCTGGACCAAAAGGCGGGACTGGGTGTGAGGATGCCAGCAGGGCTCAGTTTTCCCACCTGCAGAATGGGGTGGGTGAGATGAGAGATCCCCGAGAACAGGTTAAGCAGGGCTGAGTGATGGCCCTCCTAATGGACCAACCACCAGGGCTTGCTGGTTCTTTCTCCATGGCTATGAACCCAAGCCTTAGAGCTCAGAGGGGTCACTAGACTGTTCCATGGTGGACTCCACCCTCCCCGATTCCCCTGGCAGGTCCCGGCGACTGCCCCGAGATGCCTCTTCCTCTAATCCCAGGCGAGCGCCAGGCAGGCGACGGCACGTCCCTCCCTGAGACCCCCAATCCTAAGATGGTGAGACCTCACTGCCCTCCTGGTGGTTCTGTGGCCACTGGGAATAGGTGGCTCATGGGGCTGGGGCAGATCCCTGCCTTCCTGATCACCCAGGCCTGACCTCTGAGGCTATGTGAGGGCCTCATGGGGGAGGTGAGGGTGGGCTGGACTCACCCTGGCCTCCTCTCCCTGAAGATGTCGGCCGTCTATGCAGAGCTTGAGTCCCGACTGAACAGCAGCTTCAAAGGGAAGGTGGGGACCTCGTCCAGATCCCGTGCCTCCCCACCAGTGCCCAGCCCGTCAGGCACAGCAGGTAGGGGCTCAGCCAGCCCCGGTTCCTGAAAGCAGCACTGGCCTGTGGCCTCTGGGCTACCTATCTAGGTGTTGCCCCCATCTGGGGCACATCCTTGGAGCCTCCCCTTTGTTCCATTACCATGTGACTGAGTTGTGGGGAACCTCAGCAGCCTCCATGGCAAAGGTCCCTCAAGGTCAAGGTCATCAGAGGCCTTCCCATGTCCCCTATGATCCTTACCCCTACTGCAGATTTAGAAAAGCAGAGGTCTTCCCTTGAAGGAGCCCCAGGTTAGCATGTGGCTGTTGGATAAACTATTAAGTGCATGCATTGCTCTGTGAATGGCACAACTGGGAAGATGGTTTCTCTGCAGTTCAGAAGGCAGGACCCCTGGACAATGTTCCTGTCAGCCAAGGGCCTGGTGGGTGTGGGAACCACCTCATGATCCTTGATCTAGGGTCTGGAGAAGTCCCCCTCTGCCCTTTCAGTTGTGTTCAGTTGGTCCTAGGTGGGATCCCTGAGGTCCCTTCCAAGATAAGCTGGGGTCTGGCCTTTCCTGGGGCTAAGTAGTGCTCCCCCTCACCTGCTCTGACCTGTGATTTCCCTCAGATAAAGGCCTGGGGAGGCAGGGTCATCTAGGGTCTTCTTGTGCTGTGTCCAGAGAGGGAAAGGAAGGTACCCAGGGACACAGAGCCAACCTGCCCCCGGCCCCTACCCTCAGCCTGCACCTGGAACCCAGGTACTGACTGAAGAGGGGTCCTCACGCTTGATCCCCCACCCCAGGGCCCAGGACCCTGTCCAGCGTCTCGTGGCCCAGCGAGCGGCTCCTGCCCTCCCCCTGCTACTACCCACTGTGTTCAGGGGGCCTGGCCTCCCCCAGCAGCTCTGAGTCCCACCCCTACGCCAGCCTGGACAGCAGCAGGGCGCCCTCCCCACAGCCAGACCCTGGGCCCATCCGCTCTGACAGCCCCCCAAGCCCGGACCCTGCCCGCCCGCCCAGCCGCAGGAAGCTCTTCACCTTCTCCCGCCCCATGCGAAGCCGAGATACTGACCGCTTCCTGGACGTGCTGAGTGAGCAGCTGGGTCCCCGGGTCACTGCTGTGGATGATTTCCTGAGCCCTGAGAACGATTACGAGGAGGTGAGCACATGCCAGCAGATGTGGAGGGTCAGGGGCCCAGGGGTGACATGGGGGTCTGTAAGGGGAACAGTATCCCTGGGCTCCTGCAAGAATCTTGTTGCCCTTGGGATCTGCCCCAGGCTACTCACTCCTCTCCCTGCTCCAGTCCATCCTGAAATCTGTCCCAGACTACCCCACCCCCTGGCTGAGCTATCCCACCCTTTAACTCAGCTATGACACCCCTCACTCAAGGCTCCCCCATATACCTCGTCTCAGGTCACCCCATTCCTTTTCCCAGACTACTTGTCAGGCCATCCTACCCACAGCCTCAGGCTAACCCACCAGACTATCCAATCCTTGTCCCCAGGTTATCCCACCCCTTGCCCCAGGCTATCCCACCATCCCTCACCTTGCTCTGCCTGGCAGATGAGCTTCCATGATGACCAGGGAAGCTTTGTGACCAATGAGCGGAGCAGCGCTAGTGAGTGCATCAGCAGCAGTGAGGAAGGCAGCTCCCTGACCTACTCCTCCATCTCCGACCACATTCCCCCACCCCCGCTCAGCCCCCCGCCTCCACCACCCCTGCCCTTCCATGACCCCAAGCCCAGCTCCCGCACCCCTGATGGTCCCCGGGGCCCTGCTCAGACGCTGGCCAAGCCCCTCGCCCAACTCAGCCACCCAGTCCCTCCACCGCCCCCGCCTCCCCTGCCCCCACCGGTGCCCTGTGCACCCCCAATGCTGTCCCGGGGCCTGGGCCACCGTCGAAGTGAGACCAGCCACATGAGCGTCAAGCGCCTGCGGTGGGAGCAGGTAGAGAACTCGGAAGGCACCATCTGGGGTCAGGTAGGTGGCCTGGGGCCTGGGGTGCCCTGTACCAGGGGAGTCTGGCCTGGGGAGCAGCATTGAAGACAAGACCCTGGCCAGTTTCTAGTGCCTGGCATTTCCCTGCTTCCATTCCCCCAACATCAGAAGCTCAGGGCAGCTCTGCTGAACTCACCCCCTGCAAAGGACCCCTCAAAACAGGGCCAGACCTCTCAGCCACCTCCGTTAGCCCCCTTGGTTGGCCTCAGTCCCTTAGCAGTCCCTTTATCCCCCTGCTCCACTGAAACTTGCTGCTTTCTGCTTGTGTGCATTACTGTCCTCACAAAGAGGCAGTTCACCATCCCATAACTTGGATGATTTAGCTTCTCCTGCAGTCTCCTCTGGTCCTCAGTTCTCTCCCAGGGCCTGATGAGGGCTCTCCCTTAGTAGTTCCCAGGGCAGCCCTTAGAGGATGGGTGGTGTGGGGGGTGGGAGTCCAGCTGTCAGTGTTTCTCCTCCCTCTGAATCTCTCCTGGCCTCCCCCACCCCTGCCTTGCAGCTAGGGGAAGATTCTGACTATGACAAGCTGAGCGACATGGTGAAATACCTCGATTTGGAGCTGCACTTTGGCACCCAGAAACCTACTAGTGAGTGGCCTGGGGGTCCTGGGGGAACCCTCATACCAAGCCATCTGTGGAAGCCCACCTGCTGCCTTCTGTGGCATCCCCGGGCTTAGAGTCCCAGAAGTCTGCGCTGACTGCCATTTACTTCCTGTGTCCCTGAGTTTACCTCCCAGAGCTTCAGTTTTCCCATCTCAAAGTGGACATAATCATAGTAGCTGGTATTTATTCCATGCTCACCAAATGCCAGACACCCCCGTTTCTAAATTAATCCTGTGACAATTCTATGAGGTAGAAACTGTGATCACCTTAACTTCCTCATGAAGATGCACAGAGAAGCTAGGTAATTTGCTCAAAGTCACACAGCCAGAATAAGGGTATCAGGAGGTAACCATATCTAGGAGACTAGATGTCCCTCCAGTCTCTCTGTCCCCTTGCCCTTCTCAGGGTATCTCCCTATAGTCATCGGGTGGGACTCCAGGCAGTGAGGAATATTATGTGTGGAAGGTGGTTCCAGGATGGAAGAGAAAGGCCTTTGTCCATCCAGGAAGCATCTGCAAGGTGGAGAGGTGGTTAGTTCACCTTCCTTGGACAGCTCAGCCCCAAGGACCCAGGGGAGAGAGGGTGGGGGAGGGGCACGCACTGCCCATGCTGAGAATGTTGCACTAACCCCGAGAGTGGGAGGCTGAGGAAGGAAGTAACTGGACCCCTGGAGCTGGACTGTGGGTGTGGCCAAACCCCTCCTGGGTCCTCCAACCAGCTTGGACTCCCATCATTAAACCATTTTGCCTTCCAGAGCCGGTGCCTGGGCCTGAGCCCTTCAGGAAGAAAGAGGTGGTGGAGATCCTGTCTCACAAGAAGGCCTACAACACCTGTGAGGGGTTGGGGAGTCCCAGGGGTATGGGGGACAGGAGGTGGCCCTCTGGGCCGCAGAGCTTTGGATCCACCTGTGTGGATGACACATTAGTTCTTGGGGGCCCGACACCGGCTGCTGGGTGAAGGCCCCTTCTGGGGTCCTAGATCCCTCCAAGGCGCAGGTGCGCGCTTGGGCTCCCCCCTCGTTGGCCTCCTCGTTGGCCCCCCGTTGGCCCCGCCCCCAAGGGTCTAAGGCTCCTGAGTTCTGGCCACGCCTCGGCCATCCCCTATTCTCCCTCTCGCGGTCTCCTCCCTCGTTTCTGGCGCCACCGCCACAGGCCCCACCTGTCTACCCCTTCGAGAACCGTGTCCTCACCTCTGTTCGGCCGTGGGAAGGACCCTCCGTCTCTGGGCCGGCCCCGCCCCCGCCCAGGTTCCTCGCCCCGCGCAGGTTCCGTCCAGTCGCCCCGCCCACCATCCGCCTGGCCCCGCCCCCGGCTCACGCTCGCGGCCCCGCCCGCAGCCATCCTGCTCGCTCACCTGAAGCTGAGCCCCGCGGAGCTGCGGCAGGTGCTCATGAGCATGGAGCCCCGGCGCCTGGAGCCCGCGCACCTGGCGCAGCTGCTGCTCTTCGCGCCCGACGCTGACGAGGAGCAGCGCTACCAGGCCTTCCGCGAGGCGCCCGGCCGCCTCAGCGAGCCCGACCAGTTCGTCCTGCAGGTGCTGCGGCCGTGACGGCCGCCAGGGGTCAGGGGTGCTGCCCAGTGGCCTTGGCCGCCTCTGTCGGGGCCCTCGTTGTACCGGGGCTGTGTGGGTCCCGCTCCCCTACGGCCGCTGCGCCCGTGCCTGTGTCCCATTAACGTCCGGTTCCCTCCTGGAGTCCAAGGTAGATGGGATTGTGCTTCCTTTGGGGGCTTATTCTTTCTCGAGGGAATGCCGGTTTGCCGGCTGACCCCCACCCCAGGCTGCGGTGGGGCAGTGGGTCTCCTGGTGGGGCGGGTGAATCCTGGCTTTGCCTTCATGACAGATGCTATCCGTTCCCGAATACAAAACCCGCTTGCGCAGCCTCCACTTCCAAGCCACCCTACAAGAGAAGACGGAAGAGATCCGGGGCAGCCTGGAGTGCTTGCGCCAGGCCTCCCTTGAGCTCAAGAACAGCCGGAAGCTCGCCAAGATCCTGGAGGTCAGGGCGCACCCCCTCCCTGGTCACTCCACCTGCCTGTCTGCCCCCTGGGGCTTCCTGTCTGGAGGTCCACCATGATGGGGGTCCAGGGGGTGAGGTGAGGACCTGGGCAGGACCTGCCCACCTTCCTTTCCACAGTTTGTGTTGGCCATGGGCAACTATCTCAATGATGGACAGCCTAAAACCAACAAGACCACAGGCTTCAAGATCAACTTCCTGACAGAGGTGAGGGAACCAGCTGGCAGTAATCGATGAGCATGCTCTACCATCGAGGATGGGGAGGTCAGGCCCAACCCAAGTTGTGGCAGAGGAGAGAAGAGAATATCATGGCCAAGGAGGGCCCTTTCCCCAGAAGCAAAAGCTGGCTGCCTGCAGGCTGGAATGCAGCAAAGGTTGGGGGTGGGAGGCTTTTATAAGGCAAGGCAAGCCTCAGGATCTGGGGAAATGGAGTGTGGGGGGGCAGGGAAGGGAGACTCCAGGAGGAAGGAGAGAATCCCACTTGGTAGGTTCTGTGCCCTTAATAACAGCACGATTGCCAGGCCATCCTAACCTCGAAAGATCTAGGATCTGAGAAAGGACAACTCGAATATCCAGCCTTCCCACTGTTTCTGAGACCTTTTACCGGGGTACCTTTTGTTGTTTTAAAAGAGAGGAAGAAATCTCCATTTGTAGACATGAATGTTTTAGGATGTCTGAGGCACAGGTGGGCCAGAGATGGTTCCAGAAAATCACAGGAAGGAAGATATGTGAGTGGTGCTCCCCTGGGGGTCAGAAAAATCTTGGGCTATACCTGCTGACAAGAGCACGCTCCCAAGGACAGAACAGCTGGTGGCCTCCTCTAGCTGGTGGCTATGACCCTGGTTCCTGGGTGGTGGGGTGGGGAGGTGTCTCAAAGATCTGGGCTGGAGAGCTTTCAAACTCCTAGGGAGGCCCATGGGCATCCCAGCAGAGCCTCACAGTGAGGAATACTAGAAACTTTGGAGTTGGTGAGTGTCAAGGGCCAGGAACTGCTGCCACACTCCAGGGGAAGTGGGGCCAAGGGTACCCAGACCCATATGATCAGCAATCTGATGGGGTCCTTGAGGAGGTTGTATGTTGGGCATCACTTGCAGCTGAATTCCACAAAGACTGTGGATGGGAAGTCCACCTTCCTGCACATCCTTGCCAAATCACTGAGCCAGCACTTCCCAGAACTGCTGGGCTTTGCTCAGGACCTGCCCACTGTGCCCCTGGCTGCCAAAGGTAAGCTGAGTGGATGGACAATGGGTCAGGAAGCAGAGGCACTGCTGTCCTGGGCTGGGAGGTCAGTGCTCATGAGGCTCTGTTGCCTTCCCTACAGTGAATCAACGGGCCCTGACCAGTGACCTGGCTGACCTCCATGGCACCATCAGTGAGATACAGGATGCTTGCCAGAGCATGTCTCCCTCTAGTGAGGACAAGTTTGCTATGGTCATGACGGTATCCAAAGAGCAGCCTGTCCCAGTAACAAGGTGGGCCCTGGGGTGGCCAGGTAGAGCTGGCTTCAAGATCAACTCCCGTGGCCACTGCAGACCCTGTGTCCCAGCAGAGATTCTGGGCAGAGGCTGCTGTAAGTGGGTCAGGGGGTCCTGGCAGAGGGTCCATCCTGGTGATTTAGAATCCAGGTACTCACACCATGTCTGCATAACTGAAGAGGAGCTCTTTGGACTATCTGAAAGCCACCACCTTGCCCCATCTGTCCTCATGGGCAGCCCAGGCTCAAGTCACAAGATACAGGGACAGACCTCTCAGGCCCTAACCAGCCAAAGGGAATCAGGAGAGGGGCATGTTGCCACTGAGCACAGATAGGGATGGATACTACAAGGGGAAAAAAAAGGAGAGATCAAAACCGAGAGAATGCCAGGGGGCTATTATATGTGGGTGTTTGAGGAGGAAGGGGTCATGGCATCTGAGAAGTGCCCAGAGTAGGGAGAGGGCTGCCTTACAGAGAAGACACGTGGATGGCCTGGATGTTGTGGACTTCAGAGGCAGCTGAGGGAGCAGTGTACAAAGGTCCTGGAGCCGCTGGACATAGCTGAGCATGGGGCACGGGGCAGGCAGGAGCCAGGCAGCTTAGAGAACCTGAGGGTAGTTTCCTTAACAGAGGCTGATCAGTCCTTCCTAGATACAGCCCAGCCGGTGCTGCGGGCACTGGACGGGTTGCAACATGAGGCCATGGAGGAGCTGGGCAGGGCACTGGCCTTCTTCGGTGAGGACTCCAAAGCAACCACTTCTGAGGCCTTCTTTGGCATCTTTGCAGAGTTCATGAGCAAGTTCGAGGTGAGCCATCATGGGAGATCTAAGGGGCCTCTTAGAAGTCCCTCCAGGGGTCAAAAGCAGGCGCCTCCATAAAGCCCAGATTGGGAAAGGGCCTCCAGCAAGTGTGATGCGAACCCCACGGAGCTGATAGGTCTCTTTCCTGGCTTTTTTTTTTGGGGGGGGGGAGGGGAATGAGGTAGGACAGGGGTCAGGGGCTCCTGGGACCACTGACCAGCCCTTCCTCTTGTACCTTTTCCTCTCCAGCGAGCACTCAGTGACCTGGAGGCTGGGGATGGCCCACGCAGCTCGGGGATGGTTTCACCCCTGGCCTGGTGACCTGCGGAGTCCATCCTGCCTGAGGCCCATCCCAGTAGCCTGGAGCAGTCCATAGCAGCCTAGGTGTGGGAGATGGGGCCCGGCCTCCCCGTGTCTCCAGCTACCTCAGCTGTCAGGCTCTGGGCACTGGGAAGGTGCAGGGTCAGCCTGGTTCCCCTCTGTGGGCCTTGGCTTTGGCTCTGGCTCCAAGTGAGCACTGGGGGCATGGGACAGAGAGGAGGTGCTAACTCCTCGGAGAGTGTGAACCTTAGCTGCCCACAGGCATGCTCACACTGGAAGGCCTGGCTTTGCCCGGCCTCTCTCTGGGTCTTGGAGTAGATGCTGGCTATGCACACCCTCAGGACTCTGGTCTGGCCCAAGGGAGGGGTGGCCCGGCTTCCACCAGTGAGTGGATTGTGAAGTGGCCCCCACCTGGGGGCAGTGTCTACTGTCTGCCCCTCAGAGCTTGGCCAGAGCATTCTCTGCCCCAAGCAAGGACATCGGAATCTCCTTTCCGAGCCTGCTCCCAGTAGGCTGGAGGGACGCCCTTGCAGAACATGCACTCTGGACCCTGGACAAAGTGACAGATGCCCTTGAACATGCCATGCCAGTGAGCATGACAGGCCTTGAGGTTCCTCACCCAGCCCTGGCCTCCTGGGGCTGCCTGGAAGAAACTGGAAGAAAGGATATCCCCAAGTGCAGGGACCTGGGGGCCTGTGTACCAAGCCTGGGTCTTGGAAGCTAGAAGCAGGGAAGGGAGGACAGACGCTGGGCAGGAATACAGGAGAGGACTGGATTAGGAAGACCGCGATGTCAGACTGTAGAACTGAGGGGTTTCAGACTGTAGAATTGAGGGGTTTTATCCAGCAAACAAATTTGAGTCCAGTTTGGGGAGCCCGAGAGTGGGATGGCGTGGTCAAGTAGGGACAGAGAGGATGGAAAGCTGTTTAGGTGCTGGGTGAGCAGGACTTGGTAGCTGATTGCCTGGCTGGGTCATGGTGATGTTCCCTGGAATGGGTCACATGAGCAGAGTGGACGTCAGGGTAGATGACACAGTGGGACATAGTTGGGATCCCAGAGGCCATTTCACATATGTGTCTGGAGGCCCTGGTGAGGTCAGGGGTAGAGGAGACAGTTACCTGGACACCAAGAGCAGGGGTGCTGTGGACGGGGAGGATATGTTCATTTCCTCCATCCTTTTCATGTTCCAATTGGCAGTCCCAACATCAGGCAGATTCCTGTTGCCTCTTTCCTTAACTTTCTTCCAGAGAAGTCTGCAATGGGCTTTAAATTTGTCTCGGATTCTTTTTCTCTCCCTACAATCAAATGGCTAATGTTGCTTTTGGACAGTATCTGGGACCCGTTCAGTTCCTGGCAATCTCCCAGACTATTCTTTGAGGCCATGTATATATTCTTTCCTTGTCCCCCACTCACAGCCACCATATAAACTTGGGGCACCAGAGTGGCTCAGTCGGTTAAGCTCTTGATTTCAGCTTTCCTTGTCCCCCACTCACAGCCACCATATAAACTTGGGGCACCAGAGTGGCTCAGTCGGTTAAGCTCTTGATTTCAGCTCAGGTCATGATCTCAGGGTCATGAGATCGAATCCCATGTCGGGCCCCGTGCTGGATGTGGAGCCAGTTTAAGATTTAAGTTTAAGATTCTCTCCCTCTCCCTCTGCCCCTCCCCACCCTCTTAAAAAAAAAAAAAAGGCTAACCAAAATGTATAATTCAGTGGGGGTGGGGAGAGAGATCCAGATGTGGCTAGAGGTGTTCATTTCTTCCCAGCAGCTTAAGCTGGATGATTTAATGAATGACCAAAGCCTGTGTCTCTGAGAAACATGTCAGACAGTGAGTTAAAATCCCTGTATGAGATCCATAGAAATGATAGGCTCCAGCCCCAACACACTCTCCAAGTAAATCCAGCCCTATGCTGGGGAGGAGGGTGTGGTGCGAGGGTACACAAGTTGGCAAGCCAGCACTAGCTCTGTTTTCTCCCTGAACACCTTCTATTGGGAACCTATGTGTCACATGATGTCATGTAGCAAACTGTCCTAAATCTTGGTCACTTAAAACAGCAGCCACTTACTGCTCATGAATCTTGGAGTCACCTGGGCAGTTCTGATCTGAGCTGGGCTCAGTGGACTCACAAATCAAATGTCATCTGTAAATCAGGTAGGCAGCTTTACTAGTCATGCAGGGAGGGCTCTCTCCCATGTCTGGGGCTTTGGCTGGGACAACTGGGGTGGCTTTGTGTGACCTCTCATTCTCTAGCCAAATAGCCAGGATGGTTCCCATAGTGAAGGCAGGGGTCCAGGAGAAACAAAGTCACAGAAGGCCCCTTGAAGTCTAACCTCAGACCTCAGACCTGGCACACCACCATTCTATCACAGTTTCCTGTCATGTAACAAGGCCAGCCCAGATTCTAGGGGCGGTCTAATTGGCTCCGCTCTGGATGAGAGATGAAGCCAAGTCACACTGCGTAGGGTGTGGATTCAGGGTTGGCTGGAGAATCAGAGCCATTTTTGCAATTGGTTTACCACCTGCCTGCTTGGCCAGACATCCTGGTACAGATCTCAGCCTCTTTAATTTTCAGTGGCCTCCATCCTGCCTGGACTTGGCTCAGCTCTGGTTATCATCTCCATGTGTCGTCCTGGTGTCATGCTTCCTCCTCTCTCTTACCTATTCTCCCATTACCTAGTCCCCTGACTCCACTCTGTCCAGTGGGCAGCAATGGCCTGTGCCTCCCTAGCAACTAGTTTCCCTGCTACAGGGAAAGCACCCTGTTTTTCCTTTGATAAATTATCTCTCCCCTACTCACAGGCCCTGAGCGGTGCCAATTGGACAAGGATGGTCTCATGACTCTGGCTGGGTGGCTCAGAGTCCAGTTAAGACTCAAGTTAGCACTATTTGAAAAGGGAGGCTCCCTCTCTTCTGGATGAATTGTTGGATGTATAGAGGGTGGAACCCCAAATGGGGCTGCCAGGACCACCATGTGGAGACACCTGCCTGGGGATAAACCCAATACAGGGAAGAAGAGAAGAGAAGACCACTCCATACATCTCTTTGTCCCTGGATCCAACCATGCCTGAAGCGGACTTCCAGACTTGTCAGTCTCTGAGCCAACAAATTCCCCCTCCATTTGTAAACTTTTAAAATTTAATTTTTTGGCTTAGGCTGGTTTGAATGGGTTTCTGTCACTTGCAACACTAAAAGGGTTAACTAATAACACCCAAGGTGGTTATGGATGTTCACTCTTTTCACATCCTCAGTGAACGTTCTTCATTCATAAATGCATTGGCCAATACATTTTGACTGCCTACTTGTGCCAAGCACCATACTGAGTGCAAACATCTTATGGGTTAACCTCTCCGAGTTCAATTTTCTAGGGTTGTACTTCACGGTGGTTCAACACCCAAGTCACTACAAAGCCCTACATGTGAGCCCATATATGTGCCATATCCCCCCAGCAACTCCTTACCAAGTGACAGGTTGTGAATGCAAGCATTTATCCCCGGGAATTTACTTATTTCTCAATATTATGTCATATATATGTGTCCCAGGGTCACAGATGCTGGTGACTTCAACATAAAGCCCAAAGGCCCTTTCTCACCCCTTCTGTCTTTCCCTGCATTCATTTGCTCAGGCTACCATAACAAATACCAAGACAAAGTGGCTTAGACTCCACCAGTTTTCTGTCTCACAGTCTGGAGGCTCGGAGTCCAAGGTTAAGGTGTCCTCAGGTTTGGTTCCTCCTGAGGTTGCTCTCTTTGGCTTGCAGTTGGTTTTTCTCTGTGTGTACACATCCTGGTGTCTCTGCCTCTTATAAGAACATCAGTCCTCTTGCTTTAGAGTCCCACCCTTATGACCTCATTTAGCCTTAATTGTCTCCTTAGAGACCCCACCTCCAAATGCATTCACCTTCCGGGGTACTTTATCAGGTACCCTGGAGGCCTCAAAGATCTCTGGATGGAGCTGATGTTTCAAAGAGAAAGGCTGCTGTAACCAGGATGTTTTCCCCTTCCCCGTCTTCATCCCTTTGGTCTCAAGTCCAACTCAGAGTGAATTTTGTGTGCTATATTCCTGCTCTCCAAGCTCCCAGAGGACTGAACACAAATCACTCTCCACTGGCTCCCTGCCCATCACCTATAAATATCCCTCCCCCAGCAGCCCTCCAAGAACCGTCTAGACCCCAGCGCCCCATGCCTTGTCACTGCCCCCTTCAGAGCCAGTCTTTCAGAGCTGTGGCCCACTCTCCCTGCTTCTGTGTCCCCACCATCCACTCACCTCTCAGCGCTTGGCCACCTAGCTTTCTCTCCCATCATCCCCCTTAGCCTGCTGTTTCCCAGACAGGAAGCCAAGGGCACACTTGTTCTTATCTTAATTGACCTTTATTGAAGCAACACTGGGCACTGTTTGTCCTCCCTTGGCAAATTATCACACACCCAGGCTCGGGCTCCCAGGTATCTATGCACCGATAACCCTGCCATCAGCTTGATTTCCCCCTGGCCCGGCTGCTTGCAGCCTTTATACGCAGCGAGTGCTCAATAATTGCCCATTAAATCAAGCTGAAATCACATCCAAATAGCGGCTACCAAGCTGCTCCAGAAAATGACCGCCTTCTTTCTGTAAGACAGTTTGGCCACGTGTACCCAAAGCAGTAAAACAAGGGTTGTAAAGTAGAAGTCCACAGAGGCCAAGCAAGCAGGGGGAGCACAGGAAGTGGGCAGGTGCAGGAGAATGATGCAAAGCCCGGGATGAAGGGGAGTTGACACAGAATGACAGGGAGACCCTGGGGGCGCTGGAGGGCAGGTGCTCTGTCTGCAGGGAGACCTCCCCTCTGGCCAGTGGACCTCCCTGTGCGGGAGGCAAACCTTGTGATGCCCTGATCTTCAGGCTTTCTCAAAGCGAGCCAGAAACCCAGATTTTTTAAATTTAAAATGTCCTGGTGAAATGTTGGCAGCCAATGCAAAACTGTAAGGAAGATTATCAGTTATGAGCACCCCCCCCCCAAAGAAAACATGTCTGTGAGCCAGATGGAGCCCATCTGTGAGATTGTAACCCCTGAAATAAGATGCCTGAATCATTTGACACATTCGTACTACCCTGGGGTATAGAGGGGTACCCCATAAAAAAGACTTGAATCTTTTTTTTTTTTTTTTTTACTTGAATCATTTTTAAATTTTAACAAGGGAACTGTGTTTAGGGCTAATTGACAGTTCCGGGTTCTGGATGGAAAGATGCTATTGCCTTATTGTGAAGATGCCCTTTGAGGAAATTCACTCGATGAGTGCTTCATTCATAAGAAGGTGGGACCCACACTGTTCTGGGGGAGGAGGGACTGTGAGCTACCATGAAACCAAACGCTGGTTCCACAGACCAAGAGATAAAGGGTCTGTTTAGTTGAGCAAATGAGCTACATCTATACCTTGACAGGGTCCTGAAAGGAAAGTATTTTCTCTAAAGAGAATTTGATTAGATTCCCAATGTCGCCAACACTGAATTCACGCAGTGTGTTCTGGACCGTGTAGGGATAGTGTGGGGGTTTCCACAGAAAGAAATGGATGCCCCTCACCCTGTCACACATCCGTGGGCAGGAAGGACAATAAGGTATAGAGAGGAGAGCCCACTGGGGTGGAGCTGGGAACCCCCCAGCAGCGAGAGGTGAGCTGGGCCCTGCCTTGTGAGAGCTACAGGGACAGAGGTCCTGGTATGAGATGAAAGTGTCAATCTGGAAGTACTCTCTCCCGCCTGGGTGCTGGGCAGACACCTTGATGTGGCCTTAGCTACACTGGCAGAATTTAACTGTGTTAGGAGGAGAATTGGTTCAGGGATACAAACAGGATGGGAAGAAATGACAACTCAGACAATAGGAGCCAGGCCAAAGTTCAGGGGCCCACCAGAACAGATGTGTGGCACATGGACCCATCCCTACAGAATCCCCTGGAATTGGGGTGCCTGGGTGACTCAGTGGCTGAGTGTCTGCCTTCGGCTCAGGTTGTGATCCTGGGGTCCTGGGATCGAGTCTCACATCAGGCTCCCCACAGGGAGCCCGCTTCTCCCACTGCCTCTCTCTCTCTCTGTCTCTCATGAGTAAATAAAGTCTTTTTAAAAAATCCCCCAGAAGCTATTTGAGGAGGGAAACCCCAGGAGAAAGACTAGAAGTCCCGCCAGTTGGAGCCACAGCAGTCTTAGAAGCATTGTGACTCGAGCAGTTAAAAACCCCACTGTGTCATCAATCCACCCCCCACCCCTGCCCCCTTACCCTCACCCCCATCTGGTGAAATGGGTGATATCCCATTTCAGTCACTAGGAAAGTCACCTCACCGAGACAGTCAGGAATGCAAATAGACAGCCAGGCATACGGTTGGTTTTTTGTGAAGTTGATCTAACTTCCATGTGATTACCTTTCTGGGAGATGGATGTTCTTCTGATGGAAATATTAATTGTACCATCAGTCATTCTCAAAAAGGTAAATCTCAATGCCTGAAATGAATCAGAGCGAGCTTTATCCTGGGCTGAAGATGACCATTCTTTCTGGCTTGACCTCTAAAACCAGAAGATGCCTGGAATGTTTTCACAGGAGCCAGAGAGCCTGCCCTTGTCCCATGGAGTGTGCAGGGCAGCTCTCTTGGTTGTCTATGTAGACCCCACCCAATGCCCCTCCTCCCAATAAATCCAATGGACCCTTGGCACACACATTTTCCACATTGTGTCTTTTCCACTTGGCTAATATGTTGGACTTTGAGTGGAATCCTGGCCTCAGCTGAGCCAATCAGAACCCCTCCCAAGGAGATGTGAAAGAAGTACCTAGAGATTTCAGGCTCATTATGGCTGCTCTCTGGAATGAAAGAGATGTAAGCTTGCTGGTGGGCCAGAGAAGGAAAGACCAGTCTGCAGAGAGAGAAAAGAGCAAGATGCATGCCATTCAATCTGTCTTGCCATTTCTGTGTTCTCAGCCATTAAACCTAATCCATGAGAAATTATCTTTGGATTGTCAAGGGTTTTTAAGCAATCATTAATTTAATCCTCACTGGTGAAGGAATCTGCAGAAAGTTGTTCTCTTCAAATAATTTCATATTATTCAAAAGTATATGCATGCGTGTGTGTGTGTGTGTGTGTGTGTTGAGGCCTATATGAATGTATCTGTATATATACACACATAGAAAATAATTTATCATTCTTCTGAAGACATGGACTCAGATACATAATATGCAGAAATAAATCTCAGATATAACCTCATTCACATACAGAGATTTGCATTTTCTTTTTTTTTTTAATACTTTATTTATTTATTCATGAGAAACACAGAAAGAAAGAGAGGTATAGGAAGAAGCAGACTCCATGCAGGGAGCCCAATGCGGGACTCGATCCCGGGGCCCCAGGATCATGCCCTGGGCCAAAGGCAGGTGCTAACACCACTGAGCCACCCAGGGATCCCCAGAGATTTGCATTTTCATAGCAAACTTACGTGCAAAAAAAGAAATGAGAGAGAAAATGAAGTACAATTTTGTGTCCCCATATTATGTAGTAAACTGAAATGTGTATACAAGGTTTTGGTGATGCTAACTTAAGGCTGAATCTTTATCTCATTAGCTCTACAGAAGAGTCAAAAGAAATTATAAATCTCTTAGATGTTACTGTCCATATGAGTTGAGGTACCACAAGTTTTTACAAAAAAAAAAAAAAAATTCACAAAGCTGACTATACCAAAAGAGGCATGCATCCACTATACTCCAAATGGAAGCAGAGATGAACAGAGGAGAACTTTTTCATAGTATCTGGACACTTTCAGTGTTTAACTTTGTATTGCCCTGATAGGAGACTGTTTTATCCATCTGTGGCTAAGAATGAAAAATGGTTGTGTGCTTGCTCTGAATCTTTTTCACTACCCCTCCCCAAAAAAGGGTAATAGGTGATAGGACCCCAGTCACATTGCTGAAATATACAGGTGTATAGTGTATGTGAATACAACTGGCAGCATCTCACTACAAATCAATTTGTTTTGCAATGCTTTCCAATGAGTGAGCCAAATAAGAAGCAACCAGGATGTCAAAAAATAGGGGACCAGTGAAAAAATTATGTTTGCCCATGAGTGACCCAAAATATTAAAAGTGGTCTCAGATTTTTTTTTTATTTTTATTTATTTATTTATTTATTTATTTATTTATTTATTTATTTATTTATTTATTTTTTGGTCTCAGATTTTTACTTACCACTCGGTAGAAGTAGTCGAAATACATAAGATCGCAGAAAACACATGACTTAGTTACCAAAAACTATTTAAAGTTCCCAGAAATAAATGAGAATATTTATGACCATATCAAGAGCCATTTCTTAGGTGCTCAAGAAATGCATCCCAAAACCTTGGTTAGCCTTTCCTTCTACTGAGGACTGATATTTCTGAAAGAAGGTGTGTAAATGGACACTAATTAATGCAATGCTGAGTCAGGAGCTGAACTCCTGAGTCACAAGGGATCACTGGTATAGGAGATGTTTTTAATTTTCTCAGTTTTTTCTCAGGCTTAGTGGAAAACTCCATCCTGGGAAACAATCCGGCCCATTGTCTCCTGTGTGCAGAGCTTCTGCCTAATGAAAGGCTGACTGCTGAACCCTTGTGTTGTTCTGGGACTCCCAGTTTCCACCACTGAGGACTTCTTATCTTCTCATTCTCCTCAATTGTTATTCCTTCTTGGGATCATTTTCACACTTCTCAAGTATATATCTTAATTCAGAACTTTTTTTTTTATTGAGAGAGAGAGAGAGAGAGAGACAGGCAGAGGGAGAAGCAGGCACCATACAGAGAGCCTGATGTGGGACTCGATCCAGGGTCTCCAGGATCACGCCCTGGGCTGCAGGCGGCGCTAAACCGCTGCGCCACCGGGGCTGCCCTACTTCAGAACTTTTTAAAAAAGTTTTTATTTATTTATTTATTTATTTATTTATTTATTTATTTATTTATTTATTTATTTTCTAAAGATTTATTTATTTATGTATCATAGACAGAGAGAGAAAGAGGCAGAGACACAGGAGGAGGGAGAAGCAGACTCCATACCGGGACCCGGACGTGGGACTCGATTCCGAGACTCCAGGATCGCGCCCTGGGCCAAACGCAGGCGCCAAACTGCTGAGCCACCCAGGGATCCCCAAGTTTTTACTTATTAATTTAAGTAATCTCCACACCCAACATGGGGCTTGAACTCGGGACTGCAAGATCAAGGGTCCCATGCTCCACCAACTGAGTGAGCCAGGTGCCCCTACTTTAGAACTTTATGTGGTGAGAGCCTGTCAGGAGTAAATTCAGGTTTTGTATCTGAAAATGTCTTTTTAAAAAGATTTATTCAAAAAAATAAAATAAAATAAAAAGATTTATTCAGGGGATCCCTGGGTGGCGCAGCGGTTTGGCGCCTGCCTTTGGCCCAGGGCGTGATCCTGGAGACCCGGGATTGAATCCCACGTCGGGCTCCCTGCATGGAGCCTGCTTCTCCCTCTGCCTGTGTCTTTGCCTCTCTCTCTCTCTCTGTGTGTGACTATCATGAATAAATAAATAAAATCTTTAAAAATAAGATTTATTCATTTGAGAGAGAGAGAGAGAGAGAGAGAGATTGAGAGAAGAGCATGAGTGGAGGAACGGGCACAGAATCTCAGGCAGATCCTCCACCACCACCCCCACCAAGCCCAGAGCCCAGCTAGGGACTTGATCCCATGATCTCTGAGATCATGACCTGAGCCAAAATCAGAAGTCCAATGCTCAACTGACTGAGCCATCCAGACACCCCTAAAAATATCTTTTTATCACCTATATTCTTGAAAGATGATTTTAGTGGGTATATGTCTCTAAGTTGACAGTTACATTTTCTCATCAATTTGAAGATACCATTCTACCACTTCCAATCTTGAGAAGTTAGCTGTCAGTCTAATGATTTTAAGATTTTATTTATTTATTCATGAGAGACAGAGAGAGAGAGAGAGAGAGAGAGAGGCAGAGACACAGACAGAGAGAGAAGCAGGCTCCATGCAGGGATCCTGATGCGGGATTCGATCCCAGGACTCCAGGATCACTCCCTGAGCCAAAGGCAGATGCTTTTAACCACGGAGCCACCCAGGCATCCCTAATGATGGTTTTGTTGTAAAGGGTAGACGTATTCATTTTCCAGGTCTGCTGTAAACAAATTACCACAAATTGGGTGACTTAAAATAATGGAAATGTATTCTCTCACAGTTTGGAAGATCAAAAGTCTAAAATCAAGATGTTGGCAGAATTAGTTCCCTTTGGAGGCTCTGAGGAAGAATCCATTTCATGTATCTCTCCTACCTTCTGGTGGTTACCAGCAATCCCTGGCATGCATTGGCTTATAGACATGCCACTCCATCCTCCACCATCAAATAGTGTTTTCCGTGTGTGTGTGTGTGTTTTCATATGGTGTGTATGTGTGTATGTGTGTGTGTCTGTGTCCACATCTCTGTTTTCTTTCTCTTATAAGGACACCTGTCATTGGCTTAGGACCCATCTTTTTTTTTTTAATTTTTATTTATTTGCGATAGTTACACAGAGAGAGAGCTAGAGAGAGGCAGAGACATAGGCAGAGGGAGAAGCAGGCTCCATGCACTGGGAGCCCGACGTGAGATTCGATCCCAGGGCTCCAGGATCGCGCCCTGAGCCAAAGGCAGGCGCTAAACTGCTGCACCACCCAGGGATCCCCGTTTAGGACCCATCTAATCCCATATGATCTCATTCTAACTATTTACATTTGCAAAGATCCTATTTCCAAATAAGGTCACATTCTGAGTTTCCAGGTGGACATAAATTTGAAAGGGATGAGGGAACACTATTCAACTGAGCACAGTGGGTTCTATGTATTTTCCCTGTGGTTAATTTCAAAGTTTTTTCTTTCCTCTTGACATTTTTCTGTGTCTAGAAAGGGATTTCTTTTTTTATTTTATTTTATTTATGATAGGCACACAGTGAGAGAGAGAGAGAGGCAGAGACACAGGCAGAGGGAGAAGCAGGCTCCATGCACCGGGAGCCCGACGTGGGATTCGATCCCCGGTCTCTGGGATCGCGCCCTGGGCCAAAGGCAGGCGCCAAACCGCTGCGCCACCCAGGAATCCCCAGAAAGGGATTTCTTTATCTCACTTGGGATTCACTGGGATTCCTGAATCTGAGAATTCAGATATTTCATCTGTTTTGGAAAGTTCTCAGTAATTATCTTTCTGAATATTGCTTATCTCTCATTCTCTCCATTTTCTCTTCCTTCTGAAATGCCAATTGGGTATTTTGTTTCTTTTTTTTATTTTTATTTTTGGGGGTATTTTGTTTCTTACTCTATTCTCTGTCTCTTCCAACCCCTCTCTTTCATGTTTTTCATCTATTTGCCCCATAAATTGTTTAATTTCCATATCTAACTTCTAGTTCATTAATTCTCTCTTTAGCTGTGTTTAATCTGTTTGCTTCATCTATTGAATTTCTAATGTCAATTATTATGGTTTTTATTTATAAAAGTTCTATTTAGGGGGTGCCTGGGTTGACTCAGTCAGTAGAGCATGTGACTCTTGATTTCGGGGTCATGAGTTCAAATTCCAGATTGGGTGTAGATGGCTTAAAAATAAAATCTAAAAAAAAAAAAGTTCCATTTGGTTCTTTTTCAACTATGCCTGATAATTTTTTATAGTCTCTGGCTTCCCATTCATATTTTTTCCTCCTTTTATCTATATAAACATGTTAAACACATTTAATTTTTTATTCTGTGTCTGCTAATTCTAATAACTGAAGTTTATGCAAGTCCAATATCACAGTGTCTTATTTCTGCTCTATCTCTCAGTGACTTTCTCCTTGTGTGGGTTTTTTGCTTTTTGTTTGTTTGCTTTTGCAATATTTTTTTTAAAGAATTTTATATATTTATGATAGTCACACAGAGAGAGAGAGGCAGAGGCACAGGCAGAGGGAGAAGCAGGCTCCATGCACTGGGAGCCCGACGTGGGATTCGATCCCCGGTCTCCAGGATCACGCCCTGGGCCAAAGGCAGGTGCCAAACCGCTGCGCCACCCAGGGATCCCATGCTTTTGCAATATTTTATTAAGAACTCTTATTCTTGGAAACTGGCCTGTGGTAATTTTTTTAAAGTGTGGATTTAAAATGCATTTCTGGGGCACCTGGGTAGCTCAGTTGGTTAAGCATCTGTCTTTGGCTCAGGTCATGATCTCAGGGTCCTGGCATTAAACCCTGTATAGGGTTCCCTGCTCAGTGGGACCTGCTTCTCCCTCTCCCTCTGACCTTCCCGCTCCCCTCATGCTCACTTGCTCTCTCTCAAATAAGTAAATACAATCTTAAAAAAAAAAAAAAGAATTCTCAAGAGAGGGGTGCCTGGGTGGCTCAATCAATTGGGCATTCAACTCTTGGTTTCAGCTCAGTTTATGATCTCAGGGTCATGAAATGGACCCTTGTGTAGGGCTCTGTGTTCAGTGTAGAGTGTTAAGATTCTCTCACCCTCTCCCTCTGCCCCTCGCCCTGCTCATTCTCTCTCTCTCTCTAAAAACAAATGAATAAATCTTTAAAGAAAAAAAAAAGAATTCTCAAGGGAAGGGCACCTGAATGGCTCAGTTAGTTGGGCATTCTGCTCTTGGTTTCAGCTCAGGTCATGATCTCAGGGTTCTGGGATCAAGCCTACATTGGGCTCCAAGCTCAGAGAGGAGTTCACTTCAGGATTCTCTCTCTCTCTCTCTCTCTCTCTCTGCTCCTCCTTCATATAAATAAATCTTTTAAACAATTCTCAAGGAGACTTTTTGTTTTTTGCTCCCTTCACCTGGGCCCAAGGCTGAGAGAACCCCTTCACTCTCTGGGATTTCCACCCTAGTCTACCTCCTGAGGTCCCAGCTCCTGAAGTCCTCCCTTCTGAGGGTCCCACCTCCTGAGTGTACCACTTTATATGCAAGTCTGCAACACTAACCCTCTCCCATACTGTACAAGCTTTTTCTCCTGTGTCCTTCTGAACCAAGAGCCATCAACACAAACCTCCAGGCTGATTCTAGATCCAGGGCTTTTCTTCTCTGGATTTTTGCTCTTTTGTCATTTTGGTTTTACCTTTCTTCCAACTCAACCATGCTGTGTAGGTCTCTCCTCACAGCTTGGCTGCCCCAGCAGGGTAGCTGGGGTCCTGGCAGAGCAGTCCAGGGTTCCCAAAAACACATTTCCAAAGAGAGAGGACTGGGAAACTGCCAGTCCCATTGAAGTCCAGGTCCAGAGCCAGAACAGCATCATTGCTGCTTCATTCTGAGTTAATGTGAGTCACAGGCCCATCCCAGAACCAAACAGAAGAGGATTCACAAACACATGTCTACCAGGTGGTGTGGTTATGGAGGGTGACCACGTGTGGTAACCCTCCCCAGTCTCTCTCCAGTGCTGAGGCTCCATCTGCTGAAATCCCAACACCACAGATGCCAGTCTGCCTTCCCTCCTATCAGTTAGGCTGGGTGTGGGGGACAGAGTCCACAGAGGTCTCCAGCCACATCCCCCAGCCTTATAGCCACTTGGCACTCTATTGTGAAGGAGAAAAGTGAAGAACTCATCTTGCTCCAACCCCCTGCCCCAGATCTTGCTCTATCAAAGAGATACAGAGCAAAATGTCTAGGACCCCAATTACAGACTCCAGTGGTGCAGCCGCCTCAGGCCTTCAAGCTAGATCCTCCTGCTAGGATAACTAAAGTTGTTCTAGTACCAGCCACTCCCTCCTCTCTCTTCTCTTACAGGGAGCCCCCATTGGGGGCTCACAGGATTGTCTGGAACTAGGCTTCCGTTGCTTCCCCAAGTCTTCCCAAACAGGTCCATATTTGAGGAACACCCAGTTAAGACACAGTTTAAATTCCCCCCAGCCCACCCCACAGTTGGCAAGACTCTGAAACTCTGGCTGTTCCCTGGGAACTGGGTTGTTGTCATGAGGGGGGGGTCCCTTCTTAACATGACACCTTCTTTGACCTTCTGCCTTAGAGCAGACAAGGTCTCCAGTGACTATGATTATCTAAGTTGTGAACTTACAGGTGATTTTGTTCCCCTGTCACTTTTACCTTTTTATATTCTCAAATATCCTATAATGAGCGTGTGTTCCTTTCTATTATAAAAGGGGTACAATAAAAGCTTAAGTTCCATGGAACAGTGATGTTCAGAACGAATTAATGATGAGAAAGAATGATTATACTGTTTTAATCTATTAAAAGCAAGATGTAATTTTACATTATATGTGTGGTACATACAAAAAAACAACAGGACAAAATACCCCCTGGCCATCTGTTTACCATGGGATTGAGTGAAGCCGAAGCTCCAGAGCCCTGCCCTCACTTACCCAGGCTACTTCCAAGACCCTGGCAGGGGCTTCTAACACTGCATTCATAGGGACATATGCTTTCAGAAATTTTATAAAAGTGGAATATTTGAGGTTGCTCCTATTTGCTTGTTTTCCTTCCCTCACATTCTAAGTGTTAATGGAGAGGCCACAGGCACTTTTGTGGTCTGGCTAACGGGAAGTTGCACAGGGTTTATGTTTGGTTGAGGTTCAGTGGGAAACATGTATGGGGCCCACAGTCCTCTGTATGTATAGTTATGTGACTGCTAGCTGTCCCCGCAGGGGAATGGCTTCCAGGAACACCTGTACCAACTCCCTTAATATAGGGACAAGCCCATGACATAAACATGTTAGGATTGATTCTGAGAGGAGCACATGTTACCTGGCATGGAGAGGTCTTTGCATAGCCTTCTAGCTCCAGGGAGTGCTAGCTCTTGGGCGAGGGTGAGGAGTGGGGGCATTTCTACAGGCTCAAAAGTTTCATGGTAGCCAGGGAGCTAGAAATGGTTGAGGCCTCTGCCCAAACACCTCCAAACTGTGTATGTGGATTCCAGGTTCTTTCAAGCAAGGCCCTGACCTTGACATAACAGACTTGTCTTGGTTGGGCAAGTTCATTAAGTTTCTTTCACGGTCATCTCCGGGACTATGATGGTTTGAACTTGAGCCCTGATTCCCGACCTCCCATTATGCTGGAGGACTTCCCTGCACGCAGCCATTGTATCTGTTGGCTTTCTAGCCTTTCTTTTTTTTTTTTTAAGATTTTATTTATTAAAAAAAATTTTTATTTATTCATTCATGAGAGAGAGAGAGAGAGAGAGAGAGAGAGAGAGAGAGAGAGAGAGGCAGAGACACAGGCTCCATGCAGGGAGCCCGATGTGGGACTCGATCCCGGGTCTCCAGGATCATGCCCTGGGCTACAGGCGGCGCTAAACCGCTGCGCCACGGGGGCTGCCCTCTAGCCTGACTTTCAAGGGACTTGAAACTTGTTCTCACCTCTTTGTTGTCTTTTTGTAGATGTTGAGTATAAGCTGCACTTAGGAGCCACCAGCCAATCCTATCATCCTCCTTGTGTCTATTTCCTCCATAAGGTTCACCTGGCTGATACATTGTACCCACTGGTGTTTTCACTTCCACTGATATAACCTCCCAGTCCACCACCAGTTAGCTTTCATGATTGAATATCTACCTTCTGCCAAGGGCTGGCCGTGCTCCAGTGGCAGCCACTGCCAGCCAGCTCCAAAACCACACCTAATCACCTGCTTTCTTGAACCCCTCCCTGTTCCAACTGTCATGAGATGGGTTCTCCAGAAGCAGCCACTGCTGAGACAGTTGGAGGTATGTCATGTTTATCAGGAATCTATATCCGTGGAAGGAAGAAAGAGAAGCAGCCCTGGGCGTAGAGAAAGCAAATTGTTACACAGGCCCAGTAAAGTCCTGGCCACATGATGGATGTTCTAGACTAAGTGTGGTCTGCTAGAATATTCTTCTTCAAGATGAACTGGCCAAGCCTTTATATCTGCTTCACTCAGTCACTGGAAGCCGATATAGGTTGCTCCATGAAAGGTGTGACCTTGGGTGAGGTGGCACTCCATGGGTGAGGCCATCCCTGATGATGCTGACACCTGCATCCTGACTACATTTCCTACAGCTGGGCAGCAAGCCCCCCGCCTTTTAAAAAGATTTTATTTATTTATTCATGAGAGATACAGAGCGAGAGAGGCAGAGACACAGGCAAAGGGTAAAGCAGGCTCCATGCAAGGAGCCCAATATGAGACTCAATCCTGGGACTCCAGAATCACGCCCTGGGCTGAAGGCAGGTGCTCTACTGCTGAGCCACCCAGGTGTCCCAGCAAGCCCTTTCTTGAAAGGGGATCTGGGGTGGGGTGGAGGGGGGATGGTGCATCTCTGTGAAGGAGAAACAAGTTGTGCAGGGTAGAGGACCAGACGCTAGTCTGCAAAAAATCCTGCCAGCCAGTAAAAGCGTAAAAGGGCAAGCGGAGGAGTGAGTTCTCCCCGATGCTGCATCCAAATGGAACTTCTCTCCTGTGCGAATAGACTCAGTAATCCAGTTTATACAATTATGGACACATGACTCATTTTTGTTTTTATGGAAATCCAGGGAAATAGATCACAATTCCTCTGTACTCTGTGTGAGGCACGAACCCTGATAGAACTCGGACATCTCATGTGTCTTTGATGAAGCTGCATGTTTTATGCATCACTTCTGTATTAGTTATCTGTGGCCAGGTAACAAATTACCCCAAAACTTAGTATCGTAAAACAGCAAATATTCATTATCTCATAGTTTGGGAAGTCCAGGAATTTGGGATTGATTTAGCTGGCTGCCTCTGGCTTAGGAAATATCATGAGGTTGGGTAAATAAAAATCTAAAAATAATTAAAATTTCCTTGGTCCCCAAAGGGAAAGACACCATGAACTTTTCTTTTAGCATTTCCTTTAGAAAACTTGTAATCTCAAATCTTTTCTGTCTCTTTCAGATTATATAAATCTTTCTAAAAGCTAAATATATCTCTTGCCATTTTTGCATCCCAGGACAGTCTTTCATAGGGGCTATGGGAATGGAAGCACCAAAGAGGATGACACCTTGTCTGTCTCTCTAGGAGTTTAGCTTATGTGCCTGGCTCCAAGTTTTAAGTTTCTGCTTGTTGAAAAGATACGAGGTGGGGCACCAGTGTGGCTCAGTCAGTTAGGCAACACTTTTTTTTTTTTAAAGATTTTATTTATTTATTCATGAGAGACACAAAAAGAGAGGCAGAGACACAGGCAGAGGGAGAAGCAGGCTCCCTGTGGGGATCCTGGATGTGGAACTCGATCCCAGGACCTAAGCATCACAACCTGAACCAAAGGCAGACGTTCAACCACTGAGCCACCCAGGCATCCTTAAATTGTATTTTTCAATATTGCTAAGAGAGTAGATCTTCAAAGCTCTCATTACAAGAAAATAAATTATAGCTCTGTGTGGTGACAGATGTTAACTAGACTTATTGTAGTGATCATTTCATAGTAACTACAAATATTGAATCATTATGTTATATAACTGAAACCAAAATGATGTTATATATCAATTACATCTTAATACAAATATAGAAAAAAGTACAATGTTCTGCACTATTAAAGTTTTAATCCCAACACACAGTCATACATAAAAATCATTGTCATGGGAGGAAGTGTCCAAAGAATATACACTGAAAAAAAAAAGAGGTAAAAGGATACTATGGAATTGTATGAGGTTGTTAGTTAATAAAAATATAGTGATATTTTCAGGATTTTGTGCTGTTTGCAGTATCTGTCAGCAGGGCTGAGTTCTTGGTGAGCGATCAATGCAGTTTCACAGGGACAGAATGGCCCCACATTTAAGGCTTAATGCTCTGTGGTCACCATCTTCAAATTCTTAGTAATTTTATCTTTGAATTTGTGTTTTGCAGATGAGGTTCAATGAGACAATGGGACATACAGTGGGGACTTGGAGCATTGGCTTCTGTGTGGTTCCACTCTTGCCTCCTCCTTGCCTCCTCAGAATGGGTTCTGGGCTGCCTGTTCCCCTGTGCCCTGGCATCTAGCTTCCTCCTCTCTGCTCCCGACAGTGACTACAGTCACCCTCCACTTAGGTAGGGGCATGGGTGCAGGTATGGGGTGGGTCCAGCTGGGTCAGAGTGGCTCTGGGTTGCCCTTTGGCCTCTCTGAGCAGGACATGGCAGGTAGCTATCCCACCATTTAGCAGCCAACTCAGCGGGGACAAGCCTCTCACTCTCCCCTGATCCAGATACCTCATGCGTCCTGGCACTGAGGTTACAATACCCTTGAGGGCTACCTTCTGCCTATGGGTTGAGCATGGAAAGGGAAGCTGCCTGTCTTGACCTCTCAGCCACAGAATTACCAGCTGTCTGAAGAGGCAACCAGCAGCCAGCCATCAGATCCATGTGCACACTCCACTGGAGTCCAGAGCAGACCTTGGCTCACGTGAGTGATGGCACTGGCTCATCCAGTACCCCCATGCCCAAAGATGTGCTCTCTGAGGGGCTCTGTGCCTGGTGGACCCCCTCTCTATCCTTCCACTCTTCCTGGGTCTGTGCTGTGTCCATCTCTCCTGACCAGCTCCAGGACAAGCCCTGAAATACGAATTGTGTCCATTTCAGGGACTTAACATTAAACAGTTAAGGGTTCTGGTGTTTGCATTCAAAACTGACATGGACCCATATAAAGAAAATCTGTGAAACTCTTGATCATAATTTAAAGCTTTTTCTTATTCAGGGGTGCCTGGGTGGCTCAGTGGGTTAACCACCTGCCTTGGTCTCAGGTCATGATCTCAGGGTCCTGGGACCCAGTGTCTGGCAGGGCTCCTTGCTCCCTGGGGAGTCTGCTTCTCCTTCTCCTCCCGCCTCCTGCTTTCTCTCACTCTCTCTCTCTCTCAAATAAGTAAATAAAATCTTTTTAAAAATGTTTAAGGGACACCTGGGTGGCTAAGTGATGCAGAGTGTCTGCCTTGGTGCAGGTCACAATCCCCGGGTCTTGGGATCAAGTCCCATAGGCTCCGCCTGTCTGAGGAGCCTGCTTCTCCCTCTGCCTATGTCTCTGCTTCTCTTTCTGTGTCTCTCATGAATAAATAAAATCTTTTTTAAAAAGTTTTTTAAAAAGACTTTTTCTTATTAAGAGCATTAAGTAGCAAATAGGAAACACCCCAAAAGAGACTGCAAAAGATAAAAGGAAGCAGGGATCCCTGGGTGGCTCCGCGGTTTAGCACCTGCCTTTGGCCCAGGGCGTGATTCTTGCGATCCTGGAGTCCCAGTATCGAGTCCCGCGTCGGGCTCCCGGCGTGGAGCCTGCTCTACCGAGCATCTATCTATCATACCGAGCATTTATCTATCATAAATAAATAAATCTTAAAAAAAATAAAGGAAAGCTTTGTATTTTGGCCAGAGCTTTTATTGCCTGCTTTTGAACCCGAGACCCCAAGTTTTCAATTAGCACTAGGCTCCGCAAATTATGCAGCGGATTGTCAGCTTTTTTCTATTTTGTAATTCCTTGCAATTTATTTTCTCATCCTACAGAAATGTTCAGATTTTTTTTTTAAAGATTGATTGAATTATGATAGAGAGAGAGAGGCAGAGACACAGGCAGAAGGGGAAGCAGGCTCCATGCAGGGAGCCCAATGTGGGACTTGATCCTGGGACCCCAGGACCACGCCCTGGGCTGAAGGCAGGTGCTAACCTGTTGAGCCACCCAGGCATCCCCAAAACACTGATTTCTTAAAATTAAAATTAGGATCTATGATCCAGACGTTTCTTTTTTTTAAGGTTTTATTTATTTATTCATTATAGACATAGAGAGAGAGAGAGAGAGAGAGAGAGGCAGAGACACAGGCAGAGGGGGAAGCAGGCTCCATGCAGGGAGCCCAATGTGGGACTTGATCCTGGGACCCCAGGACCACACCCTGGGCTGAAGGCAGGTGCCCAACCGCTGAGCCACCCAGGGATCCCCGAAATGTTCACTTTTTCTCCTAATTCTGCACTCTCTTTCTCAAAGAGAGTCCCCAGAATGGTAAAAACTGCAACTGCCCGGCCGAAGCGGCATGCTTCCGTTCACCCCCAATAACGACCTCATGTCTGAAGCGAACCCATCGCTCATTAATGTTTTATTTTCCCCTTCACTTTTTCATCCAGCAAGCTTGCAAGAGCTCTTAAGAACAGTAGGAAGGTAGGGAAAAATCCCTCACAAGGAAGTATCATTTCAAAAATTAAAGGAAATCGCTGGAACCCGAGGGGAAGACGGAAACCAGTAGGGTGAAGTTGGCCAGGGGTCGGGATCCTGGGAAGGGAGCCCCCCCCCCGCCCCCCTAAGCGGGCGCTTCGGACCGCGCCTGCGCTGGGCGCGTCCCCTTTAAGGGGCGGGGCTGGGGCGGGGCCAGGCGGCGTCCCGCTCTCCCAGACTCCCCCGCGCGCGCCGGCAGTTCGGCCACGTCCCTGGCCACGTCGCGCCGGCTCTCGCCATCTTCGCCGCTTCCTTTCAGGGGCCGTCGCCGCCGCCGCCGCCGCCTGAGCCGCAGAGCCCCGGGCCGCCGCGCCGACCGCCGCCGCCATGAACATCTTCCGGCTGACGGGGGACTTGTCCCACCTGGCGGCCATCGTCATCCTGCTGCTGAAGATCTGGAAGACGCGCTCCTGCGCGGGTGAGCGGCGGGCCAGGTCCCGGAGAGGCTCGGGCGCCAGGCCGGGTCGCCCCGAGGAGCCGCCGACCTCGGCCGCCCCTCTGCCCGCGGGCCTGCGGCGCCCGACACACCCCCGCGGCCAGCCCGGCGAGCTGCCAGCCCGGCGTGGGTGTGTGTGTGGGGGGAACCCTGCGGCCGCTCCGGGGTGGGCGCCCAGGCCGGGCGGGGTGTCGCGGCGCTGGGCCCAGCTCGGCGCTGGGTCGGCCCCTGAACTTGAGCGGTCGGGGCGGGGCGGGGGAGAGGGCGCCAGCCGGAATGCGCGGGCCTCATTCTGTCTGAAAAGTTTGGATGGGGCGGGGGCCGGGGGAGTCCGGCAGGCTCGCCCCCGGCCTTCGGCTCTGATGGGCGCTGCTCCGCCCGCCTGGGCGCCTGGGCGGCGGGTCCGGAGGTGCTGGGAGCCCGCGAATCAATGGGACGGGAGGGAGGAGGATGGGCAGGCCCGCGGCCCGCTTGGCCTGACGTGGCAGCCAGGCCGGCCCGGGAGGTGGAGCGGGCGCGGGGAGGTCACCCCGCTCCCCACCCAGCCCCTTCGAGCACTGGCCTCTAGGTTAGGGTGTCGGGCCAGGCCTGATTAGAGTGGTGTGGGCTTCACCCCAGCGCTGGGGCCCAGGGGCACGCCCGCCGTGGGAGGGGGTGTGAGGAGGTACCTAAGTAAAATTTTGGGGGGACCATCAGTGCTGCTTTGAGAAACGAACTAGTTTGTGGAACTCGGGTGCCTCCGTCTAATAACGGGTTCTCTTCAACCTGCGGCGCCGGGGTACCGCCGAGGTCTGATGCGGTCTCCTGTAATTCCTCACTCCACGTCACCAGTGAGTTGGCGACTCCCTCCTCTGGAGTACACATTTCATGCATGCATTGCTGGAAGGCAGTGGGACAGATCTTCCCCAGATAATAGCAGTGAAGTTTTAACATTTCATTACCCCTAAAAGCTTCAGAGTGGCGACTTTTTAGATGATTTCTTAAAATGCAGTGTCTTTAAACGTCTTTTTGATGCCATGGCGTCAGTGAAATAACTTTTGAATTCAAGAGCTTAATTTTCTCAGAGGCAGTAAAAGATGGACCTGGTGGCAGAGATCCCATTTCCCTGATCAGTTTCTAAAGATTTCCACATCTAGAGTAACACTGCACATCACTGACTGTTGTTGTCTTCAGGACTCCCCTGTCTCCCCAGAATATACCTGAGATGGAGGAAGTACGCAAAAACAAAAGAGACCTTTGAGCAATCAAAATGGATGTTACAAAGTCCATGTACTGAAACCAGTGTTGTGTGGCTTGGAGGTGATCTCTCATTTTTGTACATTTTCTGAGAGATTCAGTTGTAAGATTTCCAATTATAGCAAGGTGATTGCAGCAATTGTGATAGCTGACATTTACTAAGTACACTTACTGTGTACTAGGTAGTGCAGTAAATGGTTTGTATTGCTTATTCCACTTAGTCTTTAAACTGGTCTTAAGAGCCAGGTGCTATCCTCCCCATTCCATGGATCAGGGAACTGAGTTTTAAGGGAGGTGAGGAAATTAGTGGTAGAGCCAGGATTGAAACAAGGAAGCTAACTCACAGTTAAGGATTTTGAATCAGTATCTATTTTGGCCTAAGTACTTTTAGTTTAAACTTTGATGCCAGATCGGTAGTTTAGGTCATCTTTTTTGTTGCACTCAGGCAAGGTGTGATAGTGTCGTGTCCTGTCTCCCCCCCCCCCCCACATACCCCATTTTATTAAGATATAATTGACATATAACCTTGTATTAGTTTTAGGTGTGTAATGTGATTTGATATGTGTATATATTGTGAAATGACCACCACAATAAGTTTAGTTAACATCCATCACTGCACATAGTTAACCATTTTTTTTTTCTGGTGATGAGAACTTTTAAGATCTACTCTCTTATTAACTTTCAAATATGCAGTATAGTGTTATTGACTGTAGTCATCGTGCTGTACATTGCATCCCCAGGACTTATTGATTTTAAAACTGGAAGTGTATACCTTTTGACTACCCATGTTTACCCATACCTCACTCAGAAAGTGTTACTTTTAATCTTGGTTTTTGCTGCGAAATTTTTGTATGAGTCTCTTCATCTTCCCTCATGTGTTTCTCAGAAGCCTGTTTCTGTCAAGTCCTTAAGTGTTGAAGCATACTGTCTTTTAAACACGTATCTAGGGATGCCTGGGTGGCTCAGCAGTTTAGCGCCTGCCTTTGGCCCAGGGCGTGATCCTGGAGTACCTGGATTGAGTCCCACATGGGTCTCCCTGCAGGGAACCTGCTTCTCCTTCTGCCCATGTCTCTGCCTCTCTCTGTGTGTGTCTCTCATAAATAAATAAATAAAATCTTTAAAAATAAATAAACACATATCTAAGATACGGGGGAGAAGCCAGTGCACCAGGTATAGAATTCTTTTTTTTTTTTTTTAAGATTTTGTTTATTTATTCATAGAGACACAGAGAGAAGGAGAGAAAGAGGCAGAGACAGAGGCAGAGGGAGAAGCAGGCTCCATGCAGGGAACCTGACATGGGACTCGATCCTGAGTCTCCAGGATCACACCCCAGGCTGTAGGCCCTGCTAAACCGCTGCGCCACCGGGGCTGCCCCAGGTATAGAATTCTTAAGGGAACCCTTGAGTCATATGGAGAAAGTGAGACAGTTTGCTGTTTAGTTTGCTTAATATTCACTATCTGCATATGGGAGATTTAGGAAAATAGAAAATACTTCAGCCAAAATAATAAGGAAGATAAGTAGTTAAGTTCATGTGTATTTGTCTGGTGTTCCTACAGTTAACCTGTACTTATAGGGCATTATTGAACTCTAGTATCTTTATTAGAGTTAGGATCATTTTAGTTCTTAAACATGAGATTTCCTGGTCTTTTAAAAATCAAAACCACTGAGATCATTTATTCAGACTTAAGTGCTAAATTTGATTGGCTGCTTTGTTTTTCCATTCTAAATTATGAAAGTTGTTTAGAGGCCTTTGAAAGAGTAAGAATTTGATATGAGTTTCTCAAATAACTGGAATAAGAGACTTGTACATTCAGGTTGTGTTTCTCACTCTGACAATACTGGTATTGGGAATCATTTTAGGATTTTGGCACCTGTTTTAAACTTGCCTGCAGCTAGAACCAGGGGACTTTGTTCCCTTAGGGTAAGGGATGTGACAGATTAGTGAGGAAGCTGGAGATTCTGTTTTCCTGACCATCTAATTTGAGAATGGCTACCTTAAGGGGCCTGTTTTGAAGTGAGGGCAGAAGAGCTGATCTTGGTGTAGCTGTCTGTGTCTTTCTCTGCCACTGTCGCTACAAAGTGGTGCGCCCACATGAAGTGTGACTTTCTCATATCCCTAAACTGTCACTGCAGCTGGATCCACAGTATGCTCAAGATATGCACTTTATCCTTGTTCTAAACACTGACCTGGATAGCCTTGGGAGAAAAGCCTTGGTTTGTAGATGAAGAACTTCCCAGCAACATTTTTTCTGTAGGCTGGCTGATAGTTATTAATAGTGCTGTATCTATTGTGCTTAAATTACTAGTGGAGTCCTTTTGAGATCCATGACTCCCAGCCACCATCTCCTAGTCTCTCCTCCTCCCCCATCTATTGCTTTGATTGTTGTTAGCTGTTGTTATGTGGGTTGTGTTGACTTTTTGTCCTTCCAAACAAGACAGGAACATATAGTGTCCCCTGCATTCCTCATAATTGGACAACTTATAATTTTGAAGTATAGAATCTCATCTTTTATTATGATCATTGAGAATTCAAGAAGCTTCTGTATCACAGCTTCCTCTTAGTAGCAGCTGTCACCTCTATTCTTTTGACTGCCAGTCTGTTGACTAATTGTTGCTCTCAAACATCTACTGACCATGCATTGTGTGCAAGGCCCTGAGGACACAAGAGCAGCACCTTGTACCTATCAAAGTCTCTGTTTCAAGAAAGTTGGCAATTTATTTGAAATGATAAGAAATACATAAAAAATTTAAAAAAATAAAAGGTATTAAATATTAAACCATGTAGGCAGTAAATCTTGTGGATGTGAAGTGGCTTGGAGGATCCCAGGGAAGGCTCCCTTGACTTCCCAGCAAGGTGTATATAAGACCTCTGTAAGAAAAGTCTGAAACTTTGTTGATTGACACAGAAGATGACCTGACCTAATGTATCTTCATAACCATGGTCCTGCATAGGACCAGGTAGGCTGGTAAGGAAGCAAGATGATTCATCTCCCGAAATGAAGTCACTGATTTAGAATATCATCAAAGTTAAAAGACAATAACCTGAGAGAAATAATCTGTAATATATCTAAGTGACAAAAAGTTAATATGCATAATTAAATACTCCTATAAATAAAAAAAGGGTAGAAAAATGCGCAAAGTTGGCAGTTCACAGAAGAGTAACAGAAGGCTCATTAAGCATGAAAGCATGCCCAGCCTTACTAATAGTTAGGAACTGGGATAATAAAATGGCAATGCATACCATTATTTCCTTACTGGGTGAAAAAAGAGGTTTATAACATCTAACATAGGCAAGGATGTGAAAGGGCATTCTCCTTTAGTGTTAGTATGAAAATTGGCACAGCCTTTCTAGGGGAAATCTGACTGTTTAGCAATTTGATGTTCATATGTTTTATCCTAGCAAAGGATATCCTAGCAAAGGGCATCAAAACCACAGAAACCGCCACATATGTGAATAAACTGTCTATGGGTATAAAGATATTCTTGTACCTAAATAAGTACAAAACACTGTTTATAGGTAAAAAGATGTTTGTAGTATTCATAAAAACAAAAGTTGTAAACAACCCAAATATCTGTTAATAGAGTGGTTGCTCAAATGTGATATGGTTATACTATAGAACACTATGCAACCTTTAACAAGAAAGAGCTAGAAGTATTAACAGGAGAAGATATCTGAGAGGTTGAGTTTAAAAAAGCAAATTGAAGGGGCTCCTAGGTGGCTCAGCTAGTTAAGTGTCTGCCTTCAGCTCAGGTCATGATCCCAGGGTTCTGGGATTGAGCTTCCTGCTCAGTGGGGAACCTGCTTCTCCCTCTCCCTCTGCTGCTTCCTGTGCTCTCTCTCAAATATGTAAAATCTTTACCAAAAAAAAAAAGGTAAAGCAAAAGATTATATGGCTCCATTTTCAGAGCAAATATATGCAGGTACATATACAAGCATATATACAGAAAGGAGTTTTTTAAAAGCCTGGAAAGTTGCACTTATTTATTTATTTTAAAGATTTTATTTATTCATGAAAGGCACAGAGAGAGGCAGAAACATAGGCAGAGAAAGAAGAGGCTTCCTGCAGGGAGCCCAGTGTGACACTCAGTCTCATGACCCAGGGACCACAACCCTAGCCAAACGCAGACACTCAAACACTAAGCTACCCAGGTGTCCCAGGAAAGTTGCATTTAAAACAGGGGTGGGAGGGTTGTTAAAAAGTCATTTTGGACAAAAAAAAAAAAAAGTCATTTTGTTTTTATTCCATATATTTTAGCCCAGTTAGAATTTTTAATTAAATAGCATGGATTTCTTTGAAAGCAAGAAGAAATAGCAAATCAGTACATAATAAGAGCTGTCATTTATCAAGCATTTGTAGTGTGGCAGGTATAGTATAAAGCACTTTTTCTCTAATGGTCCCATAAAGTTGTCATAATTTGTCCCCATTTGACAGATGCAGAAAGTGAGGTTTGGCAGTCGGGAGAGAGGGCAATGTATGTAATGGGCCCAGGCTTAACTCTGTTCCTGGGCTGAGCTTAAACCCAGTTTGTCTACCTCTGGAGCTTCTTTTTCCCTAAGTAACAAAAGTTGTGTTACGAGTTAGTTCCTATTAGGCTGCTGGTTCCAGGGAAAGTTAATGGACTTTAGGAGAATATCCATAAGACAATGGCTTGGAGCATGGTTCCTGGGGCCCTTGTTGAATGCTGCCTTATTGACAGTGCAGAATGTTCTGGTGGTCTAACCTGGGGGGGAGGGGGGGCTTACAGCTCACCTGTTACCAGAACAAAAATAATTAATGGAAAGCTTTTCTGTTTGATCAAGGGTTCTTTTCTATATACCACTGGGAATATAAGAAATCCAACTTTAACCTGCAGTGTAATTTAAAGTAATATATACTGTAGTGTATAGTTGTAGGATTTTATTAAACCTAACTTGGGGGATCCCTGGGTGCCTCAGTGGTTTAGCGCCGCCTTTGGCCCAGGGCATGATCCTGGAGTCCCGGAATCGAGTCCCACATCAGGTTCCTTTGGAGCCTGCTTCTCCCTCTGCCTGTGTCTCTGCCCCTCTCTCTCTCTGTGTCTCTCATGAATTAAAAAAAAAAAAAAAAAAAAAAAAAAAAACAGAACAAAAAACAAAAAAAAAACCCTAACTTGGCCCAATGGGGAAAGATAGGAATGGTGTTAGGTTTAATGACTGATTTCTTTTTTTTTTTTTTTTTTTAATGACTGATTTCTATTTAACATGTTATACTCCTTAATACAGATATTTGGTGCATTTGGTATTGGGATGGCTCTTTTAGAAACATTCAGGATGAGTATTCTTGAGAGCTTGTTACCTGCTAGCCTTTACATGCTTTGATCTCAAAACAGGGAGAAAGTGACTGTGGGACCCCTCAGGCTTTGCAAGAGGTTCTCCCCCTTTAAGGAGATTCCTGCCTCTGCCTGCTCTGGGGTCCCTGCCATCTTGTGAAGACAAGAAAATTTTTCTCTCTTAAGGGAAAAAGCTGCTGCTTGGTAATCAGGATCCTAGACCAGGAAGAATAGGGTAGAACTGAATAAGCAAACTTATATTTCCAGCATGTTCTTTACATGGATTCTGTACCACAAGACAAGCTGCAGGCCACATGCTGCCTGTCTCTCTTTCCCTCTCCTGCTCAGAGGGCTCTTCTACCCTCTGGTTAGCAGTAAATTAGGGCAGAACCCAAAGAACATTGCCTATTTACAGTCATAGAGGCACAGTATGACTTAGAAACTCTTTGGAAATGTTATCCCAAAATACCACAAAATGAGAATTTACCCCATGACATGAAAATAAAATGAATTCTATCTTTTTTTTTTTTTTTTTTTTTGGACCATTTGTTCATTCATTTGGCAGATATTTTCTTAGCCCTGCTGTGTGTCAGGCCTAGTGCTGAGCACTGAGAATACAAAATGGGTAAGACATGACCCCAGCCTTTGGAGATCTCAATGTCTGTTGGAGAAGAAGGAAGACAGGCAATCAGATAATCGCAGTGTATTTTATAAGACCATAATAGGAGCTAGGGCAGCAGCTGGTGGGGAGTAATTCCCATTATATACTTGCTGAATGAATAAACATCACCAAGGGAGGGTGTCTTCAAAGACGATTTCCCAGAGTGAAGTGATATGTGATTTGGGTCCCAAAGGGAGTGGTAAAAGCAATATGATAGTCCTGGGTTTTTAATTTGGGAATGCTGAAAATGAAAAATTACAAATCTGACTCCCAAAGTTCCATTAGAATAAACCCCTTATAACAAATTTGCCTGCATGTACCCTGTAATTTTTTGTTTAAAATATTGGAAAGAACCAGATGGTAAAGGATCTGGGAATTTCTCTCTCAAAGCTTCAACAAGTATCAGATGTGAACTGCATGCTCCCTATCCTTTTCCTCTTCATCTTGTCTTTCTCTTTCTCTCCCGTGTCTCTATGTGAATGGCAGCCTCATTATTTTTCTTTAGAACATTGATCTCTCTGATAAGAAAAATAACTCCCTGTTACTGGGGAAGACTGGAAGGAGCAGACTGTCTGTATCTCCACCTTTGACCCTTAAAATTGGTTGCTATTGATAGATCCAGAAGAGAGTCAACTTTTTCTTCAGATTCTGTTTTGGTGGTTTTGTGAATAGACTAGAACTGTAGTTATTCATACGGAGAAAGTAACATTCTTGTCCAGGCTTTTACAAGCTGCAGAATTGTTTTATAAGATATCATTTAAAAATAATGTGATTTTCGGGGATTCCTGGGTGGCTCAGCAGTTTGGAGCCTGCCTTCGGCCTGCGGCGTGATCCTGGGGTCCCTGGATTGAGTCCCGCGTCAGGCTTCCTGCATGGGACCTGCTTCTCCCTCTGTGTCTCTGCCTCTCTCTCTCTCTCTCTCTCTCTCTCTCATGGATAAATGAGTAAAATTAAAAAAAATAATAATAAAATTAAAAATGATTTTCATGTTATGTATGAGTGTTGCCAGTAATATGGTGCAGTGACATTTCTGCTAAATACATGCTTGCTTAAATATTTAATGGTGTGAAGTTTGCAACATAGAGGAAGGTGGGTGGGTTCTGATGTGTAGTAAGATTCAGTTTCCTTAATGAATTCACTCAATCTTCTGAAACCCATAGTTCACATCCTTTGTCACATAAATATTTGGCCAAATATAGATGTCAAAAAAGCTGAGTGTACATACTATGTGACCTTCAATACCTACCCCCAACCCCCAATGGAGTCTCCACATCCTTAAATGACGCTCTGGAGGTAGACTGGTGGTTGGCAGTAAGTAGAAGCAGATTAAAAAAAAAAAATTATTTTTTTTTAAGACTATTTTCTTTTGAGGACTGACTATAGTAGTAGATTCCCACCCTTTTGTTGCCATAGCATCCATAGCAACATTTTTATGGCTGTGTGATGAATCTAAGAGATGGAATTTTTAAAAATCTTAACATGCTGCCCTCACAAAATCAGTCACCTTGGGAGGCCGTACCACCACTCCACAGGGTTACCGCTCACTCTTACCTGAAGCAGTGCAGTGTTCCTCACTGAGTTCCTCATCTCCTTAATCAGGTTAGACCCCAACACGATGAAGGATTTGTCTTCATGAGATATATTGTTTTAAAGTGGAAAGAAGGATGCTAAAGGTAGCAGACAAGTTATAACACTAAATACCAGCAGAATTGGTGAAATTATTTTTGTCTAAAGTATATATTTGAAAAATACAATGTTCAGGGGCCCCTGGGTGGCTCAGTCAGTGTCCAACTCTTAATTTTGGCTCAGTTCCTGATCTTGGAGTTGTGATTGAGCCCTGTGCTCAGGGTAGAGCCTGCATGGTCCTTCTCCCTCTGCTCCTCCCCCACTAGTGTATGCACGCGCTCTCTCAAAAATAAATAAAATCTTTTTTAAAAAAGAAAAATATAATGTTCATTCGAACAGTACACATCCTGGTATATTGATTGGCACTGGCATAATTAAGGCACTTTCCCATAGTCACCCAGCATGATAAGACTGCAGAGCTGTTAGACCCTCTCCAAAGAAGCATGTTCAGGAATGCTAAGTGAAAAGAAAACTAGAGCTGCTGTCATTTTGGAGTCACCCCAGACATCAGCCTTTGACCCTGGAGCCCACTTGTCCTGTCTCCACTTCCTGCAGTGTTCTCTGCAGGAAGCACTCAGCTCCTCTAAGAGAGGCTTTTCTAATACTTTCCTTTTGTTTCTTTAGGTATTTCTGGAAAAAGCCAGCTTCTCTTTGCACTGGTCTTCACAACTCGTTACCTGGATCTTTTTACTTCATTTATTTCATTATATAATACATCTATGAAGGTATGGTATGGCATCCAATGGAATGCATTTTATACATAATTCACAGGCCTATGGAAACTATTAAGTTGATGTCAGTTGTACAGTTAAACATTTTCTAGAATAATGTCTAAACATGCTGTTCTAGACCTAAGCACTTTTAGACCACCTTGTACAAAGAAGTGGGGATAGTGTTATCATTAAGCACATTTTCTGTTTCAGAGTATCTGTTTAATTGAAGTGCTTTGCAGTTAGAGATTTTTTAATCTTACATTCCTTGAGTATGATAAACCTCTAAAGCTCTTGATAACCCTGTAAGAAAGAGAGATAACTATTATGTTTCAAGCAGGGAAATTACAGACTCACTGGGAAATCCAGCAGGTTGGTTCAGAACAAGGACTGGAAGCTTAGCTAGGCTCCTCGCTGCAATACCTCGTTTTGCTCTTGTGGGAGAGATTATGTATAGACTTCGACTTCTTTTCTTTTTTTTTCATGCTAAATCCATGTTTCTGGAACTTTTTTGTGTGCCATCTTTAGTACTTTTGCTATGCCTAAATAACATCTGTACCATAATTTTCTCAATGTGTTTATAAAACATTTTAACTTTCTTAAGCATTAGTATCCATGGCTTTGGTGTCCTTCTATTTTTCTAAATCCACATTAAAACAAACTTGTAATTATTAAAATGCAAGATGTTTGTGTACCATCTCACATCTTGTGGACTACTGGGGGTGCATGCTCTCTACTTGCTGAGGCCTCAGTTTCCCAGAGTCATTGAACTTACATTTATTGAGCACCCGCAGTGGTGGGTACTTCCCTAGGATTGAAGATAAGGCAGAAAACGAGCAGAAGTCTTATTAAGTTTCTGGTTGGGGAGAGTAGACCAATCATCCCAATCGATACTTAGTGAGTGATAGCAGTTTGTGATGAGTGCTAAGAAGTATGGGGGGAAAGAAAAAGAAGTATGGGGCTCTCAGGGTGTGCAGTAGAAGTCTCATTTCTTTCATTCATTCGTTCTACATAGTTTACTGAGCACCTGTGTATGTGGGGGGGGACAGTGTTGTAGGCACTTGATTATTGGCACACCTGATAAAGTCAAGTTTAAGCTGAAGCCTATTTGGTGTGGTATTTAAAAAGCGTTTTTCATAAACACGGATCAAAGTAGACAAAACCATATTTGGGTCTGTGGTCTTTACTAAAAAACTAATTTGAGTTGCCTGTAATCATTTCATTCTTCATTACTAAGTGACCAGGGCCTAGTAATCAGGAAATAATTAGCTTACTTAAAACCGGTAGGTCCCTGCTTATTGTCCAGGCAAGTCAAAACTGCAGATATTACTAGTGTGTAAGCAGAAATCCTCCTCCGTTTTCCTTGGGATACCTAGCTTTCAGAGGAATCCTTCTTGCTTGGTTCTAATTTCCAAGCACATCCTGAAAATCAGAGGAGTGACAGCCAAGTTTTATGTGCTCATTGCCTTTTTTTTTTTTTTTTTTTTTTTAATTCATGAGAGCCAAAGGGAGAGAGGCAGAGACCCAGGCAGGGGGAGAAGCAGGCTCCATGTACGGAGCCTGATATGGGACTCGATCCCCGGGTCCCCAGGATCACACCCTGAGCCGAAGACAGACGCCAAACCACTGAGCCACCCAGGTGTCCCTACTCATTGCTTTGACTTTAAATGCACAGCACTGGTGAGAGGAGAGAAGCAGCTGCTTACCCCAGTGGCCATAAGACCTTTATGAACCAATCTTGGCTGGCTGTAGTCCGGGCGCTGGGGAAGGACCCCCACAAACATGTGCCTTGGCTGGATGTTCTGCTGGAGGAGACTTTGTGTATAAATGTATATATGTTGTGTTGATACCTGTAGATTGTATGTTATTTATATATATGTATACATATCTATATGGAGAGAACTCTAACCATATATTAATTTTTTTTTTTTTTAGTAGTTGGTATATGGGTATAACCAACAATTTTAGTACCTTGTCAACTATGTATTTGCAAATATAACTTCATGATGAGGTACCAGGGATAGTTTAGTTATTTTGTCTTTAGACATATGAGGGCTTGATGATTGCTCTCATTTTCCTAATAAGTTATTTGCCCAAATGTTTTCCTAATTAAGTTTCACGAGGTGGTTTTCCTAAGGAGTGGTATCGGGTAGCCCAACTGATATCCCATTTCTTTCCATTCAGAGGCTAAAGCTGCCCTTTGATTCTTGTGTGTAAAATTCTGCATTCTGAAAATTGCTATAATTTCAGAATAACAGACTTTTCCTTTGGTGTTTGACCTTTTGAATATGAAAGGACATGACTTGATTGTAAGCCTTTAAACGACTGTACTGCTATGTGAGCTCCCTCGTAGGCGTCAGTGTTTCACAAGTTATCCCTTATTTTTGGTTTGCTGTCATATGCTACCAGACAAAATTTCATAGAAATGATCTGAATGTTCTGTGTTAAAGTAACACACTATAAGTAAAAGTGATCATTGTAGAGTTAAATGTGAGCTATGTTGTATCTTCTATTTAGAAAAGCCCTAGCTGGGGGCACCTGGGTGGCTCAGTCATTTAAGCCTCCAACTCCTGGTTTTGGCTCAGGTCCTGATCTCATGGGTCGTGGAATCGAGCCCTGAGTTGGGCTCCCTGCTCGATGGAGAGTCTTTTCAAGATTCTCTCCCTCTGCCCCTCCCCTCACTCTCTTTCTCCCTCTCTCTTACAACTAAATAAATCTTTAAAAAAGGAGGGGTGCCTGGGTGGCTCAGTGGGTTAAGCATCTGCCTTCAGCTCGAGGCATGATCCTGGGGTCCTGGGATTGAGCCCCATGTTGGGCTCCCTTCTCAACAGGGAGCCTAGTTCTCCTTTTCCCTTCTGCTCATGTTCTTTCTCAAATAAATAAAGTCCTAAGGAAAAAAAAAAAGGAAAGCACTAGCTAAGAAATAGCATCGTGCTGGAGGGAGGTGCACTGGTTGAACTGCATTGAACTATGTGTTCTTTTTTTTTTTTTCTTAAGCTGCTGCTAATAGTTTAAACTGAGGTTAATAATATATAATAATTAATAATACATAATACATTATTTAACATATGATCCAGCAATCCCATTCCTAGGTATTTACCCAAGAGAAATGAAAACTTAGGTTCACATGAATGTCTGTACATAAATGCTCATAGCAGCTTTATCTGCCATCCCCCAAGCTAGAAACAACCCACCTGTCCTTAAGCTAGTGTGTGGATGAGCAAACTGTGGTATACCCAAACAGTAAACTGTTCAGCAGTAAAAAGGAACTGCTTGTTAATACACACAACAACGTGGTTGGATTGAGAATCCATTATGTTGCTTTTAAGGGCTTCTGGGGGGCTCAGTCAGTTAAGTGCCTACGGCTCACGTCATGGTTCTGGGGTCCTGGGATTGAGCCCCACGTTGGGCTGCTTGCTCAGCGGGGAGTCTGCTTCTGCCTCTCCACTCTGATTTTGCTCTTGCTTGGCTTTTCTCTCTCAAATAAATAAAATCTTTAAAAAAGGGGGGGGAGCATTACGCTGCTTGAAAGAAGCCAGTCTTAGGGGGACATAAGATACAATCTCATTATTTGGCATTCTGGAAAAGGCAAAAACTGCAGGGACCAAGAATAGATCAGTTATCAAAAAGAGGAAGAAGGGATCCCTGGGTGGCGCAGCGGTTTGGCGCCTGCCTTTGGCCCAGGGCGCGATCCTGGAGACCCGGGATCGAATCCCACGTCGGGCTCCCGGTGCATGGAGCCTGCTTCTCCCTCTGCCTGTGTCTCTGTGCCTCTCTCTCTCTCTGTGACTATCATAAATAAATAAAAATTAAAAAAACAAAAACAAAAAGAGGAAGAAGAATAGATCGGTTTCCACTAGAGGTTGGGCCTGGGGAGAGGGCTTGACTACAGAGGGGCAGGTCTGAGGGAGGTGTTTAGGTGTCACTTGATAAGACTATTCTGTGTCTCAGTTGTGATGGTGGTTATATGACTTATAGAACTCTCTATTCCCCAGAAGCAAACTTTATTGTATTTAAGTTTCAAAACAAAAAAAGCTAAGAAAAAAAATCATGCCTTTCTGAGCATATGGATGATGTAGAAAGCCAAGGGAGTTGGAACTGTTGTAAAATATGGATGACCTGGTGCTTTTCTTCTGTCTTTAGCTCATCTACATTGCCTGCTCCTATGCCACGGTGTACCTGATCTACATGAAATTTAAGGCAACCTACGATGGAAATCATGATACCTTCCGAGTGGAGTTTCTGGTGGTCCCTGTGGGAGGCCTCTCCTTTCTAGTCAATCATGATTTCTCTCCTCTGGAGGTTAGTGAAGAGATTATTTAGGGAAATAGACGTGTTTGCAGATAATGTGGGTGGTTCTGATTTGTTTTTTCGATTTGACAAGCTTCTGGTGCAGCATATACCCTATTAGGTCTAAATAAATCACAGACAGGAGTTAAGCTTCCAGGTATTTGGGCATCTGCTGACAGATTATTGCTGGATTCTCCTCTAGAGAATGAACCAGGCTTCTGTGGTAGCAAACATAGTGCCTTGCCTGTGCAGGTGCTTCAAGAGCACCTAGCTTTGTTTCCTTTTCATGTAGGGGAGTTGCATGTTGATGCTGCGTGCAAATCCCCTAAGCAGTGTTGCTACACTGCTGGTATTTAGAAGAGTGGTTTGCATGGTGCCCTGTACTCCACAGAGCAGCAGCCTGCTCCTGGATGCCTAACCCTTCCCTTAGCATCTTGGGGAAGCTGCTGGTCGTGGATTCAGAACACTCCCAGAACTACCTGCAAGGCTTACTGTGTGAATCAAGTGCCATTGTTGGGCAGAATGTTTGCATGATTACAATTCCCATTACTTACCCTTTGATTTAACCACACCAAAAAAAGCCTAAAGAATAAGAGAGATGATGTAAATATTGAGATAGTCCGTGAAGGAGACCCAAGTGGTAAGGAAAAGCAGCAGTGGGAGAGCTATCAGCCTCTTTCACCCTGGCAGCGAGCAGCGTTCATCCAGGACCCTAGATTCGGAATGGGACAAACTTATCCAGGAGAAACATCTGTGTAGATTCATGGAAAAATGTACCAGGAAGGAGATGTTGGAGAGATGGCTAACGAAAATTCACAGAAGCAAGAGTGTCTGGGTTACCCAGCTTGTCAGTGGAGTGTTGTGCCTCTTCAATGTAGCTCAAGTTTCTGTAATTCATTAAATTGGTGAGCTGCCATGCTTGATGCTCCGATGCCCAGACTCCTCACTTTTTGTGCTGCTCCACAATAAAGCAAGAATATGTCCTATGAACTCATGGTGGGTACTGGGTGCTAATGAAGCCTGTGGTTACTCTTACAGATTTTGTGGACCTTCTCCATCTACCTGGAATCTGTGGCTATCCTCCCTCAGCTCTTCATGATCAGCAAGACAGGGGAGGCGGAGACCATCACCACCCACTACCTGTTTTTCCTGGGCCTCTACCGTGCTCTGTATCTGGTCAACTGGATCTGGCGCTTCTACTTCGAGGGCTTCTTTGACCTCATTGCTGTGGTGGCTGGCGTTGTCCAAACGATTCTATACTGCGACTTCTTCTACTTGTATATTACAAAAGGTACCTCAGGCTGCCTCCTCCCTGCTTTGTTCCTACAGCCATGTGTTTTTAGGAGCTCTCCAGCCCAGCATGCTCCTAATCTGGCACTAGCCCATAAAGCAAAACTGGTTTCAGGAAAACATTTTAATGACTGTCAAATAAAATTCTGGGTGTTTTCCTTTTTTTTTCTGTAGCTTCATTGTTTTTCCATAATAGGATGTTTTTATTGTAAGAAATTTAATCAGCTTTTATAACTCTGAATACGTGATCTTTTTGTAGTTGATGAGCATAATGATTGGGTGTTCACGCAGTTGTGTGACAATGTGCCTCCTCAAACCTTGTTACGACCTTGGCATATTATCCATCTGACGTAAAAAATAATAATTCTGAAAATAATCACTTGAAACCCTACCACTCAGAGATGATCGTAATGTTTCAGTAAATGTAATTCCAGATATGTCTATACATATACACAGGTAAATGATTAAGCTGTACATGCTGTTCTATAATCTGGGTTTTTTTTTTTCCCCACTCACATTTTTTCAAGTCTGTTGATAGAAATCTACATAGTTTTCAGTGGCCGTAGACTATTTCATTTTGTGTATTACCATAATTCACTTCCCCCCCTCCTCATGGGTATTCAGACTGATTTGCTGGTATTAAAATCCAGTGCTTGGGGCATCTGGGTGGTTCAGTTGGTTAGGCATTCCACCCTTGATTTCGGCTCAGGTCATGACCTTAGGGTTGTGAGATTGAGCCCTGCATCAGGCTCTGTGCTAAGGGTGGAGTCTGCTTAAGACTTTCTCTCTCTCTCTCTCTCTCTGTCTCCTCTTCCTCTCCCTCCCGCTCTCTCCCTCCCCCTCACTTGTGTGCATGCTCTCTCTCTCAAAAAAATTTTTGAAAAAAAACCAGCAAAAACAGTGGCTAAATCAGTATCCTTGTATGTGTATATTTTCATATTTATATGAATATAGGACATGCGAACATCACAAAGACTTGATGAAAACTGTGGTCCTTGTTAAAAAAAAAAGGCATATTTATGCATGTGCACACAAATAAATATAGTTTTAGGGGATTCAGGAACCCTGTAACCCAACCACAGTCTCAGGCTAAAAACCCTTGCTATACAGTATAATTTCTAATGATGGAATTGGTAGGTACAAGGGCATATATATCTTATATCTTTTTTAACATCCAAAATTTCGTAGATCTCTCTGTACATATTAACAGTTATATTTTAATGTATGTTGATTAGGTGAGAAAGTAATGATAAAACACTGCTATGAACTTAGTGACAAGTTCAGTTGAATTTGTGTTTTTTAAATTCAATTGCTGGGACATGGAGGTACATGAAAGAAATCCCAGTATATGTGTACATGACATATTCATATTTCAGAAGTTTGTTTTTTGACACCAAAATCAAATGACTTTTGGTGCCAAAGACTTATTTCCTTGTACCTTCCTCTGTAGTGTCTTGAGGTGACAGATCTCTAGGAGCAGGAAGAAGGAAACTACAAGCTTGTCAATACCAATAACCTTTTTTTCTTTTTTTAATACCAATAACCTTTTATTTTCTTTTCCTCTCTTTAAAATTCTAGTACTCAAGGGAAAGAAGCTCAGTCTGCCCGCGTAAGTGCCAAAGACCATCACCAGCATCTGTCCTTCAGGGTGCTCGGACAGAATTCTTACCACAGCAAAGGCACAAGATGCTTGATACGGAAAATCAGAAACTTAACTCTTTTGTTGCAGATAGTCATCAGTGGCTCTGTAAGAACCCAGAGGAAAAGAACCAGAAGGTTTCTGTTAAATGCATCTTGCCTTATCTTTTTTTATTACTATGTACAAAGATTTTTTTACACAAAGAAACTTAATGCTGTATTAATAAATTCAGTGTGTAGCTTCAATTGGAGTAGTTCCAAAAGTGAAGATTTTGTGAGGAATAAGTGCAAACTTTTTTTTTAATTCTTTGAAATTGTTGATTCTTTGTGTCTGCAATGAAATTGTACTCCTTGACAGTTGATAGATTATATATTCTTCCATCTATCAAACTTGCATTCCACTATATTTATTTTTGCCAAAAGATGAGTTTTATTTGTTTGAAATCTGAGACACTATGTTCAAATTGGTCTATCTTTGTTCAAATTTCTTCCCACCTAATGTGGAAATCCTTCCTTGGACATCACACTACATGTAAGGCTGGTAAGGATGACTCACACAAGCTTATGGTTTTCATTACCAAAATTTTCAGATTCTGAATGTAGATGGAGTCTCGTTTAAGAGTCACCAAAGGTGCCTGCCCCCCTTTCCTGCTAAGAAGAGTCCCTTTGAGACTGTCCCAAGAGTGTCAGAGAACTCAGTGGGCAGGGGTTCTGGTCTGCTTGCCATCTAGGTGTGGGATGTGAGGGACATTAATGATTATGTTGAATCTAGGCTCTACTCCTCTGAGGAATGGAACACAAGGTAGTCACCTATCACTTAAATTTACAATTCCAAAAGATTACTACAACCATGTCCATGCTCAGATTCAAATGGTTTTTCATATCACTTTCGGGTAGTAAAATGATTTACATTTTTTTCTTAATTGGCAGCACCAATTGCCATTCCTTACACTCTTTGATTTGTTTTTGTTTTGTTTTGTTTTTACTGAGCTCTTGCATGATTTATCTTGTGTTACCATCCTAAATAAACATTTTATTAAATGTAGAATAAATTGTCTTATTTTGGGGGGGGGGATGAATTAGGCTTTTGGAACATCCTACGTCAGGATGATTTTTTCATTTTCCGATTGGCAACAAAAGCTCTATATAGGGCCGCAAACATTTATCGTTCACAAATCAATCTAAAAGTTTCTGTATTTTGAGGAAAAATTGAAATTTTTCCTCCTAATTTTGCCATTTTATTGATTTGCTACATTTTTTTGATTTATGCAAAAGCATATGACTTTGTTTTTCTCTGATGCACCATAAATGTTAAAGTGTTGAATACTAACAGTGCTTACTACAAGAAGGATGTAGTATTTTTGCTTGCTGCATTAAAATATCTTATGGAAGAAGGGAGCAAGATGGGTTTTATTTTTATCTAATATGTCTCTTAACATCTTTCTAAATTGGCAGTGTGACTTGCACAGTTGAACCTCTTGTCTTTATCTCTCATTTCCACACACACCCCACCCCACCCATACCTCATGGTTGTCCTTTTGTGTATCTGTCTTTCTAGCATTCTAGTCTTGGTTTAGTTTCTGTTTTCATCCTCCTTGGAAGATTCTGAGAGTGTGGAGGAAGGATGGGAAATCTCAGTATAGGTGGAGCAGCCTGCTGCCCACACTGGGGGCGGGGTGGTGGGCTCACACTGTTTCTGTGCATGTAAATCGAACACAAGCTGGGATCATTATGGGAGAGCATAGTGCAGATGACAGGGATCTGGGACCTCAGCAGGCTGCCTGACTGAAGGCATCGATCTGAAGTATCAGTGTCTCCTCTGGTCATCCTGCCCACGTAAAAGTGAAACTGGCTAAGATGTTACCACCATTTTGTAGTCAACCAGGATGACATGATAAACAGGGTGGCTCAGTGGGAGTGCAGGACTGGGGCAGCGTCCTCACACATGTAGGGGTAAAGGCCTTGTATAATGCGCCTTATGAAGCACTGTTTCAGAGTTCCTTTCATTTCAATAAAGATTATCAGGTAATTAATATTTTTATCCACCTGTTTTATTTGTGTGAATTTTTTTTTTAATGAAAGCATGAGGAGAAATAAAGTTAACAAATTTGCCCATTAAGTGGGTTTAAGTTGGCTGCTTACTGACACCAGTGTCAATAACATTTCCTGCTTCCTTCCAGGCTGCTCAGGAAAGGAGTAGGTAGAGAAATAGCTGAGGGGAAGAGAGAAGGTTGCAGGTAGAAGGCCTTGGGAGAAGATCCAGGCCTGCCTTTTCAAAGATGCCACTAGTTTGGACGACTTCCTGGAAAGATTGCTTTTCAATAGAAATCATGAATGCTTGGTGGGAATCCTGTGTAAGAAAAGTTCAAGCTGTGGAGTCAGCCTTGTGTTAGGATTCATGGCTCCTCACACCCTAGCTCCATGAGCCTCCATCTCCGTATTACCTGCAGAGACTTCCACCACAGGACTTTTGCAAGTTGTGAATGGCCCATATTGATGAAGCTCGAAATAGAGCTTGATGCACACACACACATCTAGAGCTCGGCACCTTTGGCCCTCCTCCCCCTCCCCCTGGGCTTAGTTTGGGACAACTGCCCCGAAAGCTGGCTGGAAAACACTTCGGGCAGGAGTCCTCATGACCTATATGATGACATAGGTCAAATTTGCCCTAGTTGGGAGAGTGATGCAACTATAGACATTCACTGCTAAGTCCCTTCCCAAAACTACCTGAGTGACTAATTGGGTGGGAGCTTCAGGTGCGGTTTCTCTGTGCACTTCGCCCTCTAGTGACTGAATGGGGAATTAGCAAGGAACCCACATTAGCAAGGTTCTCACTCCAACCCCTCTGAGCTAGCCTTTGGAGTGTGTGGAGTCGTGTGGGTGCTGTGGGCCTTAACTCCTCGGGTTCTGAGACCATCTCCTCTCATCCCTGCAGTTTAAGAGCAAGTTGCAGCATAATATAGCACTAATGTTTTAAAACAATGACAGGGATACTTTTTTCTAATACTAGAATGCTCCTAGTCTCTACCTCCAACTTCCAATTGGTCACTAAAAAGGTAAGAGTCTGGGCAGCCCTGGTGGCCCAGCAGTTTAGCGCCACCTTCGGCCAGTATCCTCCCTGCATGGAGCCTGCCTGTGTCTCTGCCTCTCTGTGTGTGTGTGTCTGTCATGAATAAATGAAATCTTAAAAACAAAAAACGGTGAGAGTCTTTGGGCAAGTGCTACACTACACTTGACTCTGTTACCAAAACAGAATGAAAATACGGAATGTGTTTATTCCTCTGATAAGGGATCTAACACAGATACATGGCTAGGTAACAGGAGAACTGGTGTGCCCTACAATGAAAAAATTCCCTCATTTACTTTGAATTCTGAGGATTGAAGATCCCAGGGCTGTAAAGAAGAGCTTAGAAAAACAACTATGGAACTTCCTGAAAGGTCACCTGGCTGACACTGCCCACCCCCCACCATCTGAGGACTCAATGCAAGGATATTAATTTTACAGGACACAGACATTTACTCGAAGAAAATTAAATGCTAAAGGGAGAAAATGAACCAATTGATTTGGAAAAATGAAAGATTAAAGATCACAGTTGCTCCAAGTTAACAGGAAAGTGAAAAATACTGTACTTTGCAAATAGTGAAATTAACTCTGCTTGAAAGAACAAGCAGAGAAGGATATCAAAGATTTTTTATTTTCTTCAAAATTCAAGATGGAGCAAATATGGTGGGATGTTATCCCTTGTTACAGCTAGATGGTAGCTCCTTAGGTGTCAGGAATCTCTGTATCTGAAAATTTTTATCATTTCAAAAAAAGTCCTGGGACACCTGGGTGGCTCAGTGGTTGAGCGTCTGCCTTTGGCTTAGGATGTGATCCTGGGGTCCTGGGATTGAGTCCTGCATCAGGCTTCCCATTGGAAGCCTGCTTCTCCCTCTCCCTGTGTCTGCCTCTGTCTCTCATGAATAAATAAATAATATTTTTTAAAAAGTCATGATGGCCCATTTACCTTTTCAAGGGCTGTGCTATGACTTGGATATTTCTTTTCTTTTTTTTTTCTTTTTTTTTTAAGATTTTATTTATTAATGAGAGAGAGAGAGAGGCAGAGACACAAGCAGGCTCCATGCAGGGAGCCCGACGTGGGACTTGATCCCGGGTCTCCAGGATCAGGCCCTGGGCGGAAGGCAGTGCTAAACCGCTGAGCCACCCGGGCTGCCCTGATATTTCATTTTAGAAAGAGGAAATACAGTTGACCCTGAACAACATGGGTTTGTACTGCATGGGGCCACTTACACACAGATTATTTTCGATAAATACAATACAGAACTATAAATGTATTTTCCTTATGGGTTTCTTAATATTTTCTTTTCTCTAGCTTACTTTATTGTAAGAATACAGTATATAATACGTGACATAGAAAATATGTGTTAACTTATCGATGAGAGTTCTGGTCACCAGTAAGCTATTGGTTAAATTTCAGGGAAGTCAAAAGTTATACTCAGATTTTCAGTTGTGTGGGATTGGCATCTCTAATCTCTACGATGTTCAAGGAACTGTATTTATAAAGGTAAATCTTTTAAAAAGATTTTTTAAAGATTTTATTTATTCATGACAGATAGAGAGGCAGAGACCGAGGCAGAGGGAGAAGCAGGCTCCCCACTGGGAGCCCGATGTGGGACTTGATCCCAGGACCCCCGTGTTACACCTGAGCCAAAGGCAGGTGCTCAGCCACAGAGCCACCCAGGTGTCCCAAGGACCTATTTATTTATTTATTTATTTATTTATTTATTTATTTTTAAAAGGTTTTATTTATTCTTGAGAGAGACACACACAGAGAGGTAGAGACACAGGCAGAGAGAAGCAGGCTCCATGCAGGGAGCTGGATGCCGGACTCGATCCCAGGACTCCAGGATCACGCCCTGGGCCAAAGGCAGACGCTCAATCGCTGAGCCACCCAGGTGTCCCGGATCTATTTTTTTAAAAGCTATTTTTAGGGGCAGCCTGGGTGGCTCAGTGGTTTAGCACAGCCTTCAGCCCATGGTGTGTTACTGGAGACCTGGGATTGAGTCCCACATCAGGCTCTCTGCATGGAGCCTGCTTCTCCCTCTGCCTGTGTCTCTGCCTCTCTCTCCTCTCTTTGTTTCTCATGAATAGATAAAATATTTTTAAAAAGAGCTATTTTTAATAGTAGAAAAACTTGTCTAAGGATATTCTTTGTATGAGATACCCACATAAAGGAACAATGTTTTAAATAGCTTTAACTCAACCAATGGACTAATGTTACACGGAAATGGCAGAACATATTTGCAGACGATCAGAACTACACAAAATACAGGGGCGCCTGGCTGGCACCGTCGGTGAAGTGTTCAACTCTTGGTTTCAGCTCAGGGATGATCTCAGGCCTGTCAGATTAAGCCCTGTGTTGGGCTCTGCACTCAGCACAGAGTCTGCTTGGATTTTCTCTCCCTCTGCCCCTCCCCCCCATAAATAAATAAATCTAAAAAAAAAAAAAGAATTATACAAAACATTTTCTTTTTTTTAATGCATATACTACCTCTTTGAAATTATAGTTTTGTGGGTTGTTATTGTTCATAACATTAAGTCATCAGTATCTTTACTAACAAAAGCTTATATAGAAGAATAATCTTATTGCTAAGCCTTACAAATCCTGTTTTCAAAAGGGGAACTATTACCACATTTGGGAATATTCAGATCATAGGCACAGCCCTCTAACTTCTAAATCACTCTCTTCCACTGAATTCCTACTCTTCCTTCCGATTTTGTTTTAGTATCTTCTCCAGGGAAGTCTTCCCTGACCTCTCTGATTGGGTCACTTCTGGCCACACCAAGTGCCTCCAAAATATTTATTTTGTAATGAATAGTTCTCTTTTATTTTATTTTTTTTTTTTTAATGATAGTCACAGAGAGAGAGAGAGGCAGAGACAGAAGCAGGCCCCATGCAGGGAGCCCGAGGTGGGACTCGATTCCGGGTCTCCAGGATCACGCCCTGGGCCAAAGGCAGGCGCCAAACCGCCGCACCACCCAGGGATCCCTAGTTCTCTTTTTCTATAGAAACCTTGTAACTTCCCCACTTATAATTCCCTGTATGATTTCATCAAATATCCGGTAGTGTGCTCTATTATGAGCGTAGCAGTAAAACAAGATGGACGAGGTAAATTGCTCATGCAATTTACACTCTAAGGTGGGAGGAAAGAGGTACAAACGCAGTATAATGTCAGGGAGCGATCAAATATTAGGAGGAAAACTGAAGCAGAGTAAGGGAATGGGAACAGGTGGATGTGCTGTTCAGGGAGGGTGGCCAGGGAAGGTCTCTTTGAGAGGGGGACACTTGATCTGAGGCCTGGGTGAACTGAGAGCAGCCCCAGTTCCGCCATTAACATCCGTAGATCTCTAGGTGTGCTCATTCCTCCCGGCCCGGAAGAATCCTTATCTACAAAACGCGAATATTATTAGAACGGACTTTGCACACGTGAAAGACAGCTGGCAAGACCACCCGCGCCAGCCCCGTCAGGGTCAGCGTCTCTGCGCAGGCGCGGAGGGCCCCACGGCGGCGCGGGGACTCAGTGCGCGTGCGCCGGGCCCGACCCTCGCTCGCGCCTGCGCGGAGTCGCAGTCAGTTTGGCTTTGGGTTCCGAAGGGAGTGGGGCTCTGAAGGGCCAGCGGCGCGCGGCGGCCGCCCCGAGGCCGGGCAGCGGGGCCTCCGCCATGCCGGGGATGGTGCTGTTCGGTCGGCGCTGGGCCATCGCCAGCGACGACCTGGTCTTCCCGGGGTTCTTCGAGCTGTCCCTGAGAGTGGTGTGGTAAGGGCGGCAGGCTGTGCGGGCTGCCGGGCGGGCGGCTGGGAGCTGGGGGGACGCAGACGGAGCGGGTTGGAGTGGCCGTGTCTCCGGCTCTGTGCGCGCCCACGCGGTGCCCACGTTCTCCTGTGCGGGCCTCTCCACCGCGCGAGACCTACGAGGACCGGCGTCCTGCCGCTCTGCTCTCCCCTTTTCTCGGAGGGCACACTGAGGCCGGAGCGGGGAGGCCGGGCCCGGGGTCCCCTGTTTGGGCCCCCGCCGCTTGCGGCACTGAGGGGCCTGGCCCCGGGAGCCTCCAGGACGTGGTCGCCGACCCATGGCCGTGGCCTCGGGATCGGCTTCCCCGAGCCAAGAGCAGGCACTTGCATCATTACGGCGCTCGGCATGGAAACACAGGGCATCTGGTGTCCGCCAGAGGAAAGGATGGGAAATAGTAGCCTTCTGTACCGGTGGCGGCTGAATTCCCTGGGGAGCAGCCAGGCCTGGCACAAAGCGTGCAACCGATGGGCAGTGAATTGGGCGCCTCAGGTCTGCTCCCAGAGAGTGTGAGCAGAGAATAATACAGCACCTCTGTTACTGAAGAGTGGATTCTTGAGGGCAAAGGAATATTGGAAGAGACCCCTCCGTAATTTCATAGTTTTAAGAGCCACGTCTCTCCGAGATCATTTCCCACTATTTGTCTCCAGACCCAGTCTCCTAATAGAGCCCAGATTCCACCCCTGGGCTCGAATCCTTAATACAGCGGTGCTCTGCCCTTTGGTGAAACACCTCCAGTGATCCATCACTGTTACTTTGCATTGCTTGGTGCTCTTTCCTTATTCCGCACTGAATTACAAAATAAAGAAGTCGGCAGTATGTGGCCTTGCAAGTTCATCACTGTTCACTATGGAACATCTTGGCATAACTTGATTCCCACCTCCTGTTTTTTTTTATTTTTTATTTTTTATTTTTTATTTTTTTGTATTACACACAGCAGATTACAATGTGTGTTTGTCAATTTCTTGTTTGTCCCCAGGAGTAAACATTATCTTGTTAATAATTTAGCAAGCATGTATTTTGTTGATTTACGCTCGCATATTTCTGAGTCCTGTGGGGCTGTGCTTTTTTTCAGCAGCTCACATTATATTTGCTTGCTTATGGCATTCAGTGCCTCTTAGGAACTACAGCAGGAATAAAAAAGGAACAATCATGTAAGCATAGGAAGTATAAAGTTCAGTTTTTTTTTTAAAGTTCAGTTTTTTTTTAAAAAGTCATACTCTAATCTTTTATTTTTGTTTTAGTAGATCTTTTATTGAAGAAAATTGTATTTGAAAGCAAACTTCACCTTGTTTTGGGAAATATTAACTCCTTTAAGATTTTTTTTGTTTAAATATTAACTCCTTTTCTTTCTTTTTGTAATGTTTTATGATGTAGTTCCCTGGTTTCCATTTCTGACCCTCCCTATCTCTTGGCAGGTGGATTGGCATTTTGACTTTGTATCTCATGCACAGAGGGAAGCTGGACTGTGCAGGTGGAGTTCTGCTCAGCAGTTACTTGATCGTTCTTATCGTTCTCTTGGCAGTTATTATATGTACAGTGTCTGCCATCGTGTGTGTCAGCATGAAAGGTAAAGGATAGGAATTTATTGACATATAATTCAAATACCATACAGTTCACCCATTTAGAGTGTAACAAGTCTGTGAATTTTTAGTATATTCACAGAATTACACAGCCATCACCGCAATTCTAGTACATTTTCATCACCCCCAAAAGAAATCCTATACCCATGAGGGATCACTCCCCATTACCCCCCAGTTTCCTCAGTCCTAGCCATCCACTAATCTTTCTCTCTATAGATCTGCCTATTCTGGCTCATACAGTTGGAATCATCCACTATGTGGCCATTTGGTCTGGCCTCTTAAGCTTATCATGATGTTTTCAAGGTTTATGCACATTTTAGTGTGTGTCAGCTCTTCATTCCTCTTACGACTCAGTAATACATTGAATGGGGGGCTTCTGGGGGCTCAGCCGGTTAAGCTTCTGCCTCCTGCTCAGGTCATGATCCAGGGTCCTGGGATCAAGCCCTATGTCAGGCTGTGGGGAGTCTGCTTCTCTCTCTTTCTCTTTCTGTAACCCCCCCCACACACACTGTTCGTGCTCGCTTGCTCTCAAAGAAATTTTAAAAATTTAAAAATTACGTTGAATGGATTTGCCACATTTTGCTTATCCATTTGTCAGTAGTTGAACATTTAGGGTTATTACATTTTGGGGCTGTTACAAATAGTGCTACTATGAACTTTCACACAGGTGTTTTAGTATGGACAAGTTTCCACTTCTCTTGGATATATGTGGAGGCGTGGAATTGCTAGATCATTTGGTAACCTTATGTTTAACATTTTGGGGAACTGCCAAACCGGTTTCCAAGCAGCTACACTGTCTTTCTTTCAGTTTATAATTTCAGTGTCTCTACACCCTTGGCAATACTTAACATTGTCCAATTTCTGATCTTAGCCATCCTGGTGTGTCTCATTAGTATCCTTGATGCGCATCCTCTCATCTGCTTACTGGCCATTCTTATATCATCTTTGGCGATGTGTGTACTAAGATCCTTTGGCCTATTTTAAGTTGGGTTATTTGTCCTCTTTATTAATGAGTTGTAACAGTTCCATCTATTCTTTTTTTTTTTTTTTAATTTTATTTATTTATGATAGTCACACAGAGAGAGAGAGGCAGAGACACAGGCAGAGGGAGAAGCAGGCTTCATGCACCGGGAGCCCAATGTGGGATTCAATCCCGGGTCTCCAGGATCGCGCCCTGGGCCAGGGGCAGGTGCCAAACCGCTGCGCCACCCAGGGATCCCAGTTCCATCTATTCTTAATAACTATTGTCTTCTACATGTTACAGTTTTCTGTAGTCACTTCACTGCAAATGTTGGGGGCCTTCCTTGTATGAGTGCTCAGGTTCATAGGATGAGCTGAGCATGGTAGTGTGTTAGTAACTAAAACCTTGATCAGAGGCAGGGCTGAACACCATGCTGCCCTCCAGCACATTTCACCATTGCTTGAGTGGGGCTATGGATGGCATGTTTACACACTCCAGGAGATGGTAAAAATACTGGGAGGGAATAGTTGATATACTGGGTGGCATGATCTTAATGCTTTGGAATGACAATCTGCAACTTAAAAGATGGGGATAGCTCATGGGGAGTGATAGAGAAATGTTAGTGGCCAAGTGTTTCATGGGAAACACCACAGGGTTTTGGAAAACTGGGAAGAGTGGCTTGTGCCTGCTTACAGAGAAATGTATGGAAAAGAGAGCTCTGTGTATTTTAGCATGCCCCTGGAAACATGAATGCATGAACAAATGTCTAGAGCAAGGAAGGCCCCAGTTTTGTGGTGTGCCAGTGCCCGCTGTGTGGCTTTACCACTGTGGAGTTGTGGTTGTAGTGTGGTGGTGTTTTTTAGAGAGTGTGAGTGGTAGTGGGGGGGCAAAGGGAGAGATAGAATCCCAAGCAGACTCTGCACTGAGCACGGAGCCTGATGCAGGGGCTCAACCTCATGACCCTGAGATCATGCCCTGAGCTGAAACCAGTAGTCGGACCCTTACTTGACCGAGCCACCCAAGAACCCTGTTTTGTCTTTTTTTTTTTTTTTTTAATTTTTTTATTTATTTATGATAGTCACAGAGAGAGAGAGAGAGGCAGAGACACAGGCAGAGGGAGAAGCAGGCTCCATGCACCGGGAGCCCGATGTGGGATTCGATCCCGGGTCTCCAGGATCGCGCCCTGGGCCAAAGGCAGGCGCCAAACTGCTGCGCCACCCAGGGATCCCTGTTTTGTCTTTTTAAAGTAAACTCTAGGGCAGCCCAGGTGGCTCAGCGGTTCAGCGCTGCCTTCAGCCCAGGGTCTGATCCTGGAGACCTGGGATCGAGTCCCACGTCGGGCTCCCTGCATGGAGCCTGCTTCTCCCTCCGCCTGTGTCTCTGCCTCTCTCTCTCTCTCTCTCAGTCTCTCTCTCTCTCTATGGGTCTTTCATGAATAAATAAATAAAATCTTTAAAAAAATAAATAAATAGGGGATCCCTGGGTGGCTCAGCGGTTTAGCGCCTGCCTTCGGCCCAGGGCGCGATCCTGGAGTCCCACGATCGAGTCCCACGTCGGGCTCCCGGTATGGAGCCTGCTTCTCCCTCTGCCTGTGTCTCTGCCTCTCTCTCTCTCTCTCTAAGTCTATCATGAATAAATAAATAAGAAATCTTTAAAATAAACAAACAAACAAACTGTGACCAACATGGGACTCATGACCCCGAGATCAAGAGTTACATGCTCTACTGACTGAGCCAGCCATGTACCCTCGAACTATGGAGTTTTTTTTTTTAAGATTTTATTTATTTATTCATGAGAGACAGAGAGGCAGAGACATAGAGGGAGAAGCAGGCTCCATGCAGGGAGCCCAATGTGGGACTCGATCTTGGGATGGGGATCATGCCCCAAGCCAAAGACAGATGCTCAACCGCTGAGTCACCCAGGCATCCCACTATGGAGCTTTTTAATGAAGTCTGAGTTTCTGAAAGATGAAGTATTTAGGTTGGTGTCCCTTTAGCGGTGGCATCATCTCATTTATTGGTCCTCTGTTTTCATGTCCTGTTCTGGTTAGGAGACCAAGTGTGCCACTGAAATAATGGGTTCAGATTTGAAGCGGGAATATAAGCTTTTTTTTCCCTTTAGTGTTTTTCTTTAGATATTTTTGGTGATATCAGGGCACATTCACACCCTGTAGTGGCTGGCCATGTTCACTGAGGCTCCTTTCCTAAGCACTTGCCTAATGCCTGCACCATCTCATACTCCCAGCCAGAGCTCAGAAAACATCTGACAGTATGTGTTAGGCATTCTGTGCCAGCTTTGTGTGTTCTGGGTGGGTTGCCTACCCAGTGGCCTCTTCCAGACAGAACCCAGTTTTATTTGGGACATTCCCCCGCCCCTCACATGTGAAATATGGTGTCAGAGAAGCCAACTCTCCACCCAGCTCAGGAATGATCCTCATGTGTCAGTGATTGGTTCAGGAATAGTTGTGTGACCCAGTTTGAGCCAGTGAAATTCAGGAGTTTTCCAGAAAGTTCTGGGGGAGTCTTTTCCTTGCTCCTCTAGGAAATAACCAAAACAAGACACTGTTTTCATTCTGGGTGATTCTGCAGAGGGATGAACTGCTGAATTCCTGGTGTATTTCCTCTCACAGCCAGGATGAGCTGACTGAAGAGGGCAGAGCTGTGAGAGACAAGAGATCTGTGATGCCTGTCTATCCAGTCCCGAAGCCAGTGCAGGAGGTCCCAGGGCCTTCCTCTTTGTACACCTTTTGTTACTTGTGGCTACAGATACTATGACTGAATTAAAAACAGTATTTTATGAATCATATTAGTTTAAATGTCAGTTTGTTATAAATCTCATATGCCTTATTAAAAATATTAAGTAAATTTCAATGAAAATGCCATAAAGTAAAAAAAAAAAAAAGGCATGGGAAGAATTGTAACTAAGAGCCAATCTTTTTCATATATAATGGGGTTCTGTCATAGGTAAGGAAAAGACCAACCATCAGTAGAAAAATGGGCAAAGATCACAAATGGTAAAATAAATATAAATGGCTTTTTTAAGTATGAAAAATGTGCAGCCTCAGTCAAAATAGCAAAGATTCACATAATACATTTGGTTGGTGAGGCTGTGGGACACCTGGGTGGCTCAACAGTTGAGTGCCTGCCTTTGGCCCAGGGCATGATACTGGAGTCCAGGATTGAGTCCCACGTCAGGCTCCCTGCATGGAGCCTGCTTCTCTCTCTTCCTCTCTCTGTCTCTCATGAATAAATAAATAAAATCTTAAAAAAAAAAAAAGAATCTTGATATTGTGGTAGTTTCTAGTTTTGATTTGAGAACCTCCCTGGTGAAATCGTACTGTTTCTACCATATGGGAGGTTTAATTAGGGAACGTCCAGCCTCATGACTACCATGTTTTGATGGCAGCAAAAGACACGCCCTCAAACTCCAGGGTGTGCCGTTCACTGTGTTTGATCCTGACTGTAAGACATTTCCTTGCATCTCCTCTGTATTTGTATTGGGAGCTCATTGTTTATCTCACATTGGAGAAGATTGCTGCAGTGTGTTGAGGTGTTGAACCAAAGAACTGTGACACAGGCCTTCCTTTTGTGATCTTTGTGTAAATGGTTCTGCCTGATGCAGACCAAGGCTATGCTGAAGACCTTGCATTCAGGGAGGAAGTTCTACTCATTAATTATGGGGCCTCAGTATCACAGCGCCCACAGGAGTCACACTTTGTCTTGGGAGGAAGGTCTCTTCTCTAAATAAAATAACAGTGTTTTCAGAGGTGGGTATGACTATACAAGGGAGAGTTTTTCAGTATCTTGATTTCTTTTTGGAATCCTACCCAGAACTCCATTTTCTGCTTTCTTATTTCCATCTTTATTTCATTCACCGAGTATCAGGCCCAGGTGCTTGTCAGGGCCTCATTCCTTACTTTGGAGCCATCCAGATGGTGTTTCTGTTTTTTTGGGTTAGCCACTATTATTAGCAGCAGACCCCAAATAGAGCGTGTGCTCTTTGCCCCTCAGAGAGAATGTGCTGTTTTGGTTGCCTTGAATTTTGACTTTGTGCCCAAACTGAGGCTGGATAGTGTCTTAACATTTTAAAGTGTGGGGCAGCCTGGGTGGCTTAGCGGTTTGGCGCCGCCTTCAGCCCAGGGCGTGATCCTGGAGATCCAGGATCGAGTCCCGCGTCGGGCTCCCTGCATGGAGCCTGCTTCTCCCTCCGCCTGTGTCTCTGCCTCTCTCTCTCTGTGTCTCTCATGAATAAATAAATAAAATCTAAAAAAAAAAAAAAAAAAATTTTAAAGTGTGACTCTAAGTAATCCATCCTAATGGAAGGTGATTTTTTGGAACATAAAAGCTGTTTCCTCATCAAATCATTCTTTACATTTTAGATTGTCTTCATTCACTGTTTTGGAGTTTGTTTCCAGTATTTTTGTTTTAATCGTGGTATTTTTATATTGCTTAAATTGGTATTTATCACAACTTTTTCTCAGAGGGAGAGGGTTGATGTTTTACATCAGGAATTATAGCACACGGACCTCTACGGATACTTGGGTTTGTTTGAGACACAAGGTAAAAAGGTTCCGCCTGCACATTAGGCTGTAAGTGTTCTCACATGTCAGAATTTTTCATGTCCCAAAAGTGCAGACATTGGTGAGACAGAGAAGCCGGGACCATGCAGACCTGGATTGTGTTTTGTTTTTGTTTTGTTTCTTTTAAGATTTTATTTATTTATCTGAGAGAGAGAATTTGGGGAGAGGGAGAGAGAATCTCAGCAGACTCTCCGCTGAGTGCAGAGCCCGACTCAGGGCTTGGTCTTACGACCCTGAGATCATGACCTGAGCTGAAATCAAGAGTGGGAGGTTTAATTGACTGTGCCACCGAGGCACCCCCTGGGTTATGTTTTAGAAAGTAGTTACTAAGCTCTTAGCCTCAGTTTCCTTATTTGTAAAATGGGATAGTGACTATCTTTAGAGTCGTGAGGATTGCGGAATAATGGGTATAAGTCTTTCAGATGGTGCCTGAACACCATAGGTCTCAGGCAGATGGGGGAGTTATTTTCTAAAACTCAGGTGACCGTGTATGTCTGTTGGCCCAGGACAGCTGTGTTGTGTGCCGGTTGTCCCAGCATAATTATTAACACCTCCTTCTTCTCTCAGAAGTGTCCCAGTTTAGACAATGAGTATATCATCATCCTGGCTAGAACCTTGAAATATCTTGAAACCCTTGTCATTTCTAGGAAATGAATCTGAGGCTTTTTGTCCTCTTTCCATCATCACTTGGTCACTTGCTCTTAGCCTTACACATTGATTTCCAATTACAAGTAGAAGCTGCCAGACATGCCTCCAGTACTAACAGATGCTCTATGCACTGTTCTGTGGAAGGGAAGTCTCTGAGGGAGCTGGGTGCTAGATTGAGTATCTTCTGTGTTTCAGGAACCATCTGCAATCCTGGGCCACGGAAATCTATGTCCAAACTGCTTTACATCCGCCTAGCGCTCTTTCTGCCGGAAATGGTCTGGGCTTCTCTGGGGGCTGCCTGGATAGCAGACGACGTTCAGTGTGACAAGACGGTGGTGAACGGTATCATTGCCACCGTTGTCATCAGGTGAGGCATTCCGTCTTCTCTTTCCATTTCTTGTCTCAGATGCATTTGAGGTATAAGGAAAAAGACCTTTCTGAGTCACTGAAGATAGCCCACATCATTATGCATCTGTTGTCATTTTCTTTCTTGCTGGTTCTTATTCTTCTGCATTCCATCCATTCTATTATAAGAAGGAAGAAAACCCGAAGACCGGATCAAAGGCAAAAACTAAAGGCAGGATGAGAAGAAACATGGTATCAGGCAGGAACTGTGACAGGGACTCATGCACAGGACTCGGGATTAGAACCGATCTAGTTACTTTCCCTTCTGGACACTCGTGCTGACACTGCCCTTCCCGTGCCACACACTCAGGGACAGCAGAGGCCCTTTGCAGAGATGCATCTTCCCGAGGTACACGCATTCATGAACCACAGGGCCTGGCACACTGGGGACAATCTAGAAATACTTACACATGTGCATAAAAGAGCCATCAGAGTATCCCATAATGTGGCAAAGTTCTTTTGGTTTTACCGAGAAGAACTCCAAGGCCCTGAGGAGTTGAGGGCTTGGGTTGTGGTGAGTGGACCATGGAGAGCAGGTTCCAGCTATACACATGCCTGGGCTACAACTGCCTACCAGGCACCTCCTTTTTTTTTGTGGTATTCACTTCTAAGGCTCTGATTTTGGGGGGGCCTGGATCAGCCATGGGCTCATAAAGAACTTTCTAGAAGAAACAAATTGCTTACCTCAGCCTGGTTCTAGGAGATCCACATTTTCCTGGGTATTGAGAGCCACAGCTGTACAGATGAAAAAACTGAACCCTGAAGAGGGAACCATGGCTCCTGAGTCTGCATGTGGGATCCAAGGTCATCACACCCTCTCTCTCTCTCTTTTGCAGCTGGATCATCATCATTTCCACTGTGGTCACCATCATCGTTGTGTTTGACCCCCTTGGGGGGAAAATGGCTCCCTATCCCTCTGCTGGCCCCAATCACTTGGACAGTCATGAGTCGAGCCAGCTATTCAGTGGCCTCAAGACAGCAGCTACCAGCGTGTGGGAAACCAGAATCAAGTTCCTGTGCTGTTGCGTTGGGAATGACGACCATACTCGAGTTGCTTTTTCGAGTACGGCAGAGCTTTTCTCAACCTACTTTTCAGTAAGCTGAAGGGGTCTGCTTTCGTCTCTTTTTCCTAAGTAAATGTCATGTTAAGATGAATCATCTGTTTGGAGCTAATCCCCTGTTCATGTAAAATACCTCTCGCACATGTGTAGTCTGTGGTGTGGCAGAGTCGGGGAGACCCTAGGGAGCATTAGCCCTGCTCTTACTGACCCCGTCTCTCTGGGTGGTGCGTCTGGGTGTTGCTACCTGTCCATTACATTGTCCAGATTTTAAGTTGTTTTTAAGGAGTTAAATAATGGAACCCAGATATTTTGGGGATGATTTGCCAGTTGTCTGAATCCCGTGTCCTCCATCCAGCTGGTCTTCTGCAGGTGCCAGGCACAGGCAGTGTCCTGCATCCGAGGTGGTATCAGTCAGACCTTGTTTACTACGTCAGAGCATGATAGAAATGAGAGATTCTTCTGCTGGGTTTTTTTGGGGGGTGGGGGTGGGTTGAGATTATTCCTTTTTTTTTTTTTTAAAGATTTATTTATTTATTCATGAGAGACACAAAGAGAGAGGCAGAGACACAGGCAGAGGGAGAAGCAGGCTCCATGCAGGGAGACTGATATGGGACTCGATCCTGGATCCCAGGATCACAACCTAAGCTGAAGGCAGGTGCCCAACTCCTGAGCCACCCAGGCATCCTAAGATTATTCTACTTTTGTTTTTTTTGTTTTTTTTAATTTATTTATGATAGTCAGAGAGAGAGAGAGAGAGAGAGAGGCAGAGACATAGGCAGAGGGAGAAGCAGGCTCCATGCACCGGGAGCCCGATGTGGGATTCGATCCCGGGTCTCCAGGATCGCGCCCTGGGCCAAAGGCAGGCGCCAAACCGCTGCGCCACCCAGGGATCCCAGATTATTCTACTTTTGAAGGGGAGTTTGAATATGTCATTATAGTGCCAGAAGGTGTTTTCGTTCCAGAGCAGTTTCTCCTGTGATTTAAAAATATTCATTTTCGGGATCCCTGGGTGGCGCAGCGGTTTGGCGCCTGCCTTTGGCCCAGGGCGCGATCCTGGAGACCCGGGATCGAATCCCACAGCAGGCTCCCGGTGCATGGAGCCTGCTTCTCCCTCTGCCTGTGTCTCTGCCTCTCTCTCTCTCACTGTGTGCCTATCATAAATTAAAAAAAAAAAAAATACTCATTTTCTTTCACATCCAGTGTTTTTATGTAATATTCTCTGGTAAACTGTTGTGTTCAGTATTGAGATTAGGTAAGGGGGAGCAGTTCTCCTGACATCTTGCACACTGCTGGTCCTTCCTTGCCTCTTTGTGGGGGAGGATGTGGTGTGTCTGCAGGGCCCTGGGCTGGCCCTGTAGGCTGGCACCAGGCCACCACACATCTCCCTAAACTAACCATAAAGGAGTGCTTCGGTCTGGTCTTAAGATGGAAGAACTGATAGCTCAGGGGCCGCGTGGTCAGTGCCTGGTCCTTCCCTATGAGCTGGAAGTGCCTGGAGGCAGCCAAGGCATCCTCTTGAAGGAGACAGAAACAGTTGGGTGCATGAGACCCTTTCTGTTGTTTCCCTAGTTTGAGGTTCTTTCGGAGGCTTGCTGCGGCCAGTGAGAAGTTGAGCCTCTTAAATCTCTACTGGGGACTCTCTGAACAAAGTCACAACATCTTGAGCAAGAGTCTAAATTTGGGCTAAAATTGGCCATTACTACAAAGATGGTGAGCTTACTGATCCGTTTGCTCCCAACTATACAAAAGATGTGAAGTAGTAAGTAGTTAAGTGACTTGAAATGAAATTTGAAAATAAGAGCTCAGCAGTATTTGTTTCTCCGGTGGATTTGTCTGAGGGCAGGACAGTAAAAATCATTAAGCTAACGTGTAGGAGTCTTGAAAATACTTTTAAGGTGCCTCTTTTTTTTTTTTTTTTTTTTTAAGATTTTTTATGTATTTATTCAGAGAAGTGGGGGCGTTGGGCAGAGACACAGGCAGAGAGAGAAGCAGGCTCCATGCAGGGAGCCTGACATGGGACTCGATCCCGGGTCTCCAGGATCAAGCCCTCGGCTGCAGGCGGTGCTAAACCGCTCCGCCACCGGGGCTGCCCTAAGGTGCCTCATTACACATAACTGTGTGTGTATGTGTGAACTGTATTAAACTGGGTTTTAAGGAACTAATGGGCAGTATCTGATGAGTTTCATGACAAGCTGCTGTTTTCATCCAGGACACCGATCTGGTGCCCAGCGACATTGCAGCAGGCCTCACTCTTCTCCATCAGCAACAAGACAATATTAGGAACGGCCAGGAGCCTGATGAGGTGATCAGCCATTCCCCAGGGCCCCCCCAGGTAAGCCCCTTTGTGTTGGGTTGTAAAGTTTTGACATTTATACCTATTTATACATCTTCAAAAAAACAAAACTAGCCAGCAACAATTTCAGAAGCAGTTGGCTTGGAATCTGATGTGTGGCTTCTGCTAGTTGTATCTCTCATCAGGTGAGGCATCTCCTCACCTGGAGCTCAGGTTGAAGGAGCCCATTCCTGGCCACTTCATTATTTTAGGAAATTGGCAACTGAAGTCTACATAGCAAAAATTCTTTCTGGGATGGGGCCTGTTTCTCCCTGGGTGTGTTTGCTTTCTTCTCTGCACCAAGGGAGCAGAGTTTTTCTGGAGTTGTTTTCCTGTCACAGATGTTCATGCTTCTGAAAGAGAAGGTTGCACCTGGATATATGTATTTCTCTGCATCTCATATAGACGCCCGGGTCTTCCATGCTTACTTATTGTTACAAGGGCCCAGTGGTCTGCTCTCCCCGTGTGCTTCTGGCACAGTCACTGGCTCGTTCCAGAATGAGGCACGAAAGTCATTAGGGACTTTTTTCCACCATACTTGCTGCATTCTTCTAAATGAGGGGTCTGTCTCAGTCTGTGTTTAAGGAGCAGTTTTCCTTGTGAAAGTCTGCCGAGAGGTCTATTCTGTGAGGAAAGGAAGGTCAAGAGTTCAAATCCAGGTTATGATCTTGTCCATAATGGGTTCCCTGAAACAAAAAGCTTTTTTTCTTCCGTTCCAGGAAGCTGATTTGGACGCAGAGTTAGCAAATTGTCACCATTACATGCAGTTTGCAGCAGCGGCCTATGGATGGCCCCTCTACATCTATCGGAACCCCTTCACAGGGCTCTGCAAGATTGGTGGGGACTGGTAGGTGGGCATGCCCGAGGCCCCCGCCTTCTGCTTGTCACTCCTATGGTGCCCACACTTCATCCTAAGAATAATCCTGTTTCTCCTTTCCAAAAACTTTGTTTTGAAATGTTTCAAAACTGTCAGAACAGTGCTGAGAACTCCCATAGATTCTTTATCTGGAGCCACCAATTGTGACTCATTGTAATCACATATGCTGTGTCACTCTTGCTTCCTCCCAAACCACTGGAAGTTTAGTGGCAGAGGCGTGCCCCTTATTTCCAACTGTTTCAGCCTCTGTTTCTTAAGAACAAGGACCTTTTACATAACTATGATATGGTTGTGTGCCAGGAGAGCTAGTATTAAGCAATACCTCATTTACATTTTGTATTCACATTTTTCCAGTTGTCCCAATAGTATCCTTTATGGCAATTTTTCCTCTACTTCAGGCTTATGCATTGCAGTTGGTTATCATGCATCCCTAGTCTTTAAGCAGGGGGAGGAGCAGATGGAGAGGGAAAAGCAGACTCCTGCTGAGCGGGGAGCCCCTTAAGGGAGGGGCTCAATCATAGGACCCCAGGATCATGACCCAACCCAAAGGCAGACGCTTCACTGAGCCACCCAGGTGCCCCTCATCCCTAGTCTTTTTCCGTTTGGAACATTGGTAGTTTCTTGTCTTGCATAATTTGACATTTTGAAAGGACAATCTAGGTATTTTGTGAATGGCCCTCAATTTGTATTTGCCTGATGGTTTGTTCTGGATTAAAGTTGAGTTTACCTTTTTTTGGCAGGAATGTGCCAGGAAGAATACCATACCCTTCTCAGTCCATCATATCAGGAAGCACAAGATGCCAGTTTGTCCCATTCCTGGAGATTTGAGAGTCTCACTTGTTCTTAATAGAATTTAGTTCCGGAATTTTAAAAAATATTTTTTAAAATTTATTCATGAGAGACACAGAGAAAGAGAGAGAGGCAGAGACACAGGCAGAGGGAGAAGCAGGCTCCATGCAGGGAGCCTGATGTGGGACTCGATCCTAGGACTCCAGGATCAGGCCCTGGGCTGAAGGCGGCACTAAACTGCTGAGCCACCTGGGCTGCCCTAGTTTTCGAATTTTTTTTTTTTAAGATTGTATTTATTTATTCATGATAGACATAGAAAGAGAGAGAGAGAGAGAGGCAGAGACACAGGCAGAAGGAGAAGCAGGCTCCATGCAGGGAGCCCGATGTGGGACTCGATCCCGGGACTGCAGGATCACTCCCCGGGCCAAAGGCAGGTGCTAAACTGCTGAGCCCCCCAGGGATCCCTAGTTTTTGAATTTTAAAACAGTAACATGATTCCAGAAGTCAAAACTTTAGTAAAAACTATGCACAGAAATAGAGCAGTTTTCCAGTAGCCAGAGTAAGTCCTGAAAATTGTGAACTCTGGTCCTTGTGTTTGCTGGGGAAACAAGGCAGTGGGGATTGACATTATCTGCTAAGTGGTACAGCAACTAATGCCTTTGCCTATTTTTTAGTTGTAGAAACAGGACAACAGAATATGACTTGGTTGGAGGTGATCAGCTCCACTGTCATTTTGGCTCCATCCTGCATACGACAGGACTGCAGTACAGGGACTTCATTCACATAAGCTTTCATGACAAGGTCAGAATAACGGTGTTTCATAACTTCTGTAGGGTCCCGGGATCCTTCAAGATAATGATGGAAGTTATAAGTTCTTGCCCCCCAAAAATATGTGTAGACACACACGCATGCACAGGCACACACGCGATTTGCATACTATTCCAGGGGGGCTTCTAGGCCCCACGTGGGCTTAACACTAGCTGGAGCCAGAAGTCTTCATAGGGATACCATCCTGTGTTGTTATGTAGCCCTCCTTCTGTTGAAGAACTGTTGCCAAGCTGTTAGTGATGGCAGACCGGCCTAACACGGCCCCATAGCTGCACGCTCTCCCTGTCAAGGCCTCACGCTTCTTTCCCTCACCTTCAGGTCTATGAGCTCCCCTTCTTAGTGGCCCTGGACCATAGGAAAGAATCTGTTGTGGTAGCTGTGAGAGGTACCATGTCTCTCCAGGTAAGGAGCCTGATGCTCGGGGGCTGGGGACAAGGGGTGGGGTGAACAGTGAGCTGCAGGTGCCAGGAGGCCCATAGGAAATGAGGATAGAGGACACATCAGTTAGAGCAGCAGAAAACACCGTTGTAGAAAATGCAGAAGCCGCCCAGTCTTGTGAAATTCTCCCTTTGGAAAAAAAATGAATAGTCATTTCCTTTTAAGTGAGAAATGCCAGAAACAACCATCAGGGTTAGGTTCCCCACTCGAGGAGCTCCTCCAGAGGCTCCCACTAGACTCCCCTGAGCTGCTCCCCTTGCCCCTCCCCTCCTGGCTCTCCCTGCAGGGGCCTCGGGACCAGCCATGTGTCCGTCCAGAGCCAGCAAGCTGCCTTCAGGCCTGCCTCTCCCCGCTTCTCTGCCCCATGGAGCTACTGGGTGGCTGCTTCTCTCTGATTTTGTGTCATGCTGTCTGGTTTGTTTTTGGCCCTTCTTCAGTCTCATTTCCTGGTTCTCACTTCCTTGCTGACCCGGAAAGCATACTGAGACACCACAGTGTGAGCCCTCACCCGCTGTAGCGGAGGGCTTGCAGCTCGGGGTGGCAGCCAGGACCCCGCACCTAGAAAGCAGGACGCCTCACCTTCTCCAGGTCCTGTTTCTAGTAATTCTGCAGCATCCCCCAGTTGGCCCCTGAAGGAACAGTGGAGTTGTCCTCACTTTGTCTCCTGGCTTCCTCCTCAGGTCTCTCTGCTTGTCTCTAATTCGAGGTGCTACGGCTCTGATTGTGGCCCTGCTCCCCTTCCTGGGCCAGGGAAGCAGTTTTCTATCTTGGTCCCTATCTCTGGTCTTCCCCAGTCAGTCCTCATACTGTCCACAGAGAACTTTTTCTAGAACATGTTTCAGATGTTACCACTGCTTCTTAGAAACTTCCCTTGCCCCCCATTACATTTTTTTTTTTAAGGATTTAAGAGAAAGAGCATGTGAGATGGAGGAGGGGCAGAGGGAGAGCGAGAAGCAGACTCCCCGCTGAGCAGAAGCCTGATGTGGGGGCTCAATGCCAGGACCCTGGGATCCAGGACCTAAGCCTAAGGCAGACCCTTAACCAACTGAGCTGCCCAGGCACCCCACCCTCATTACTTTTTAATAGAAAATTCATATGTCTTATCACAGCACTGTTGGTGCTTTGTGACCTGACCCCAGCCTGCCTTGCCAGTTCCTACCCTGCACTCAGCTTGCCAGTGGTTCTCCAATGCCCCAAAGGCCCCTTGAGCTTTGCAGGGTCTAGCTATGGAGTCCCGCCCCCAGCAGGTTAACTGTACTGGGTCCTGGGGATACACCCGCCTCTTGGGCTCTGCCCTCAGCCCCTCTTAGCACCCATGTGCCTGGCCATTGCCAGCTTCTTTGCTCAGATGCTCTGCCTTGAGTCCTGCCAGCCCCTTAGGTGAGCATTGCCCACCTCTTTCTGTTTCCTGAGAGCAAGTTTTTCCTTTAGTCTCTGCTTAGTCTGCCACCTCCTCCAGGAAGCTCCCCACCCGCCACCCCCGTCCTACAGCACACATACCCCCTCTGATGCATCTCTTACCCTCCCTTAGGTTTCAGTGATCTGTTGGTAGCCCCTTGAGGACAGGAACCATGCTTTGTTCAAAACCTAGGTACAGGGCTCTCTCCTTCGTGGGTACTTAGAAGAGGTGTGCAGTGAGGGAAGGCAGAAAGTGTGTCTTAGCCACGTGTCGTTCCCCCCCCCACACACACACTCTGGGTCCCTCAGGAGCTTCCTGGCCACCTGGGTTTCCCTCCCTCAGCAGTGTGACCCAGAATGCTGGCCCTCTCTGCCATCCTTCAGAGGGACCTGCCCCCAACCTCCACGCACAGTCCATCCCAACAGCCTCTTCCCTTGTACTCTTTGTAGGACATCCTCACGGACCTGTCAGCGGAGAGTGAGACCCTCAGCTTAGAATGTGGGGTGCAAGACTGTTCGGCACACAAGGTACAAGCCCTGGGGTGTGTGTTCAGGAATGTTCCATTAAGGAGAAGCTCAAAAGGGTCAGGATTTTTCCAACTCTGAATCTCTCCTGTGAATGCTAACCCTACAATAGATAGCTACCATGTGCCAAGTGCTGTTCAAAGTAAGGGCTTTTTGTTCTTTTAGTAGAAATTCTCATGGCAACCTCTCGAGGCTGCTTTTGTTTTTTAAGAGGAAGGAGCAGATTCAGAGCCATCAAGGGACGGCCAGAGGCCACACAGTTATGAACCCCAGTTGAATGCTCTTCTTCCCTTGATGGGAGTAATATATTGTGAAGAGAAGCTTCACCATGTGGTAAAGAGAGCTACACCATGTGACCTCCTCTCAGCAAGGTACAGGGCAGCATCCAGCACACAAGGCCCTCCCGCCCTGTGCCCCCCAGAGGGGCAGCCACCCACAGCACTGCCCTGTCGTCTGGCAGGTTTCCTCTGCCCATGTCACAACACAAGTTCTCGTTTCATTATTACTGTGTTGGTTGGGTGGGGGAGGCTCCTCCTCAAGGGACAGAAATAGCCTTCCTAGAGCAGAATTGTGTTTTAAAAGGTTTTTAATTATGTAACATGATATTTATCATTGTAACCATTTGTAAGTATGCATTCAGTGGTGGCAGATAGTTCAGAATGCTGTGTGTCTGTTACCACCATCTGTACTCAGAATTTTTTCATCATCCCGGACATGAACTCCTTCTCCATTAAGGAATAGCTTTTCCCTCCACTCCCGCAGCCCCTGGTCACCTCCATTCTAGTGCCCCCTGCCCACACCCCAATGTGCTTGCTCTAGGGAACTCACAAAAGTGGAATCAGGCAATTGTTTGTCCTTTCATTGAGCATAGTGTCCCCAAGTTCAGTCCAGGCCGTAGCACATGTCAGAGTCCCCTTCCTGGTCTGGCTGACATCCCACTGTGCACAGATGACCTTTGGTTTATCCATTTGTTCACTAATGGACTGCTGTCAGCGCTGTTGCTGGGAGCAGGGATGGACAGACTACCGTTTGAGTTCCTCCTATTGGTTCTTTAGGGAATCTCCGAGGAGGTGGGATTGCTGGGTCTTGTGTATCTGCTGTGTTTAACTTTTTGAGGAACCACGAGCTATTTTCCTGCAGAGCTACCCCATGTGACATCCTCCCAGCAGGGCACAAGGTGCATGTTCTCCACATGCTCAAGGACACGTACCTTCTGGTTTTTGATTCTTCTAGCCATCCTAGTAGGTGTGAGGCAGTATCTCACTGTGGTTTGGGTTCGCGTTTCCGAGATGATGGATCAGCTTAGAGCAGAGTGTTGACACATTTGAGGGAATGATTTGGTCCCAGGGGTTACAGCAGCTCCTTCTGGGGAGAGGGATGTTGAGGTGCAGGGCAGCAGGTCTGTGCTGTTTTTATATACTCTGAGTGTTTTTGACCCAAAACATGCATTGCTATCATTGTAATCATGTTTTGTAAGTAAAATGTTTAATCTTTATAAAATACATGTCAAAACCAGAGTGTAGCTGATGGAGCGACAGTGTCCTGCCTGGACGGTTTGCAATGTGGAGCCAGACTGGAGGCTCTTCTGCCACCAGTTAGAAGCATGATGGTCCTGGGAATGTGAATTTTCCCCTCTAACCCTTAGGTGTCTTTTTGTGCCTCAAGTCACAGAAAAGTCCGGTTTAACTACTGGGCACATGTGAAGAAAAACACAGAAAAATGTTAAACTTTTTACAGAGACACATCAACTAGCCAACCACAAAATACCGGTCAGGTTTCAGTGGGCTGGGCCGCGGCTCTGTTCTTAGAATCTGCCCTCTGGTCGAGCCTTTGTGCATCCACCCTGTGCGCTCTAGGTCCCGTTCCTGCCAGGAACAGCTCCTCCCTCGGGCCAGGAAGGCAGCAGTGTGATGCCTGAGGGCGTGAACTCTTGCTCCCTGCTTCTGGCTTTGCATGTACAAGTTTTGTCTGATACTGGCCAAAATAGCCAGAGTTTAAGGCTACGCAGCTGAACGCAATCTTGACCTTCATGTGTGTGCGACACACACCAGGGCCTGCAGCCATGGCCATTGTGTCCAGGTCACATTTGGCTATACCTGACCTGAACTGGACACATGGACACTGGTCCCTGACGCATGTGGGAGGTGACTGCCCTGCTGGCCACAGGGAAGGCAGGGAAAGTGCTGTTCACAGATGCTAAACCCTGCAAATCTCTTTTTAGCTTCTCTTGTATGCGGCCAGATTCAGTCTTCTCCCACAGAACTCAGTAATGACCCACTTGGGAATTGGCAGGAACGTTCCAGGCAGTGCCAAGTCTCCCATCTCAATGCAGGATTTCTCCCCCTTGGTCCTGTGAGAAGACAGGCCCATCTTGTCAGTCTGCATGGTGCTCTCTCCATTGAAACTGCTTTGTTTTCAAGAAATCTGTTTCTTAGGACAGCTATACTTGTTAGGAGGTCTTAAATTTTATTTTTTGATATTAAAACCTGACCGCCCCTAGGACTCGGCTTCCAGTGGTCTCAGTTTTGCCTCTGCAGAAACCAGATGCTTAATCAATTATCGTCAGTTCGGAACTTTTATGTTTTAATATCACATTACAAGATCAGTCTTTTATAATCTAAATCTAAGTCATTGGGACTTTGCTGAACTAAACCGTGCTAAATGCATGCAGCAAAATGCCACGTAGCTACTGAAAAGCCATAGAAAGATCTGTTGACGTGTAAAGGTGTTGTCGATGTCGCCCCATCCTTAGTTTATGGAAATATTCATAGAGCATCCACTCTTTGCCAGCCCTGCATCAGGTTCCAGGAACACGGCGGTGGGCGGCAGCTGCGGCCGCTGATTCCCCCTCATGCTCCTCACAAATAAGTGTGCACACAGTAATCCTGCCATGTCATGATGGAGCCTGTCTCTTCTGATGACCAATAGCCACCTTCTCTTGTCTGCGTTTTTAGGGGATTTCTCAAGCTGCCAGATATGTTTACCAGCGCCTCGTCAACGATGGGATTTTGAGCCAAGCATTCAGCATCGCTCCCGTGAGATTTTAATTTTTCTTTAATTGTTGTCGTCCACGGTTTGCTTTTTTTAAAAAATTTGTAACCCTGCCATGTTCTGCTTCTGTCCTGTAGGAGTATCAGCTCGTGGTGGTGGGGCACAGCCTGGGGGCGGGCGCCGCAGCCGTGTTGGCCATCATGCTCCGGAACTCATACCCGCAGGTCCGGTGTTATGCCTTCTCCCCACCCAGGGGGCTACTGAGGTACTTGCTCTGCGTCAAGCCTGGGCCATGGTGCTCCACACTGGGCTTTTCTTTGTGATTTCATTCTGCTTTCTCTTCCTTGGCACCAGTTTGTTTCAGGCCCTGTTCAGTTGAAGACTGAATATCAGCCTTTCATAGGTCTATGTGAGCGGAGCTCTGCTGCCTAAATGAGACAGCACTAAGGGTTTGTTTTTTAAATGGAGATGCACCTGACCTGTAGCATTGCTTTCGTATCAGGAGCGCAGCGGTAATGACTTGGTATTTGTATATGTTGTGAAATGATAACATGACAGGAAGTCATGTTAACACTTACCACGTTAACATAGTTACAGAATTTTTTTGCTTGTGGTAAGAACCTGTAAGATTTGTTCTCTCAGCGGCTTTCCGACACGCAGTGCAGTATCATTAACTTGAGTCCCCGTGCTGCGTACTCTACGCCCGTCAGTCTCCATGACTTATTTATGACTGGGAGTTTGTACCCTTTGGCTCCCCTCACCTACTCCACAAACCCATGTGTTCTAGATCTTTGAGCTTGGTTTTTAGTTTGGGGTTTTTTTTAGATTTACATGAACGGGAGATCATACAGTATTTGTAAAGATAAATGAGTCTGCCTCGCTTATCTCACATAGCATAATGCCTTCGGGTCCATTCATGTTGTTGCAAATGGCAGGATTTCCTTTTACTCTATTCTGTTTTCATTCTGTTTTCTGGCCACTGTGTATGCATATGCACGCACACTGTTTTGTCCATTCATGTGCTGATGGACACTCATGTTGTGGTTTCCATGTCTTGGCTCTTGCAAATAATGCTTCAGTGCACCTGGGATGTGGACATCTCTTTGAGTTAGTATTTTCTTTTTTTTGGATACATACCCAAAAATGCAATTGTTAGATGATAACGGTAGCTTTTTCAGTTCTCTGAGGAACTGCCATAGTGTTTTCCACAGCAACTATGCCAGTTTACATTCCCACCATTAATGCACATGGGTTCCCTGCTCTCCATCTCTTCACCAACACCTGGGGTTTCTTGGTTTGGGGGGGGCTTTTTTTTTTTTGTAAGATTTATTTATTTGTTTATTCATGAGAGACAGGGAGAGAGAGAGAGGCAGAGACACAGGCAGAGGAAGAAGCAGGCTCCATGCAGAGAGCCTGATGTGGGACTCAATCCCGGGTCTCCAGGATCATACCCTGTGCTGAAGGCGGCGCTAAACTGCTGAGCCACCCAGGCTGCCCTGTTTGGGGGCTTTGTTTTTGTTTTTGATACTAGCCATTCTGATAGATGTGAGGTGGGATCTCATTGTGTTTTTTTGTTGTTGTTTTTTTTTAATTTTTATTTATTTATGATAGTCACAGAGAGAGAGAGAGAGGCAGAGACACAGGCAGAGGGAGAAGCAGGCTCCATGCACCGGGAGCCTGATGTGGGATTCGATCCCGGGTCTCCAGGATCGTGCCCCAGGCCAAAGGCAGGCGCCAAACCGCTGCGCCACCCAGGGATCCCTCATTGTGGTTTTGATTTGCATTTCCTGATAAGTAGTGATGCTGAGCACCTTTCTGTGTAACTGTGGGTCATATGCATGTCTCTTTTTGGGAATCTCTATTAATATCCTCTGCCCATTTTTTTTAATCTTACTGTCTTTTTTGCTGTTGGGTTGTGTGAATTCTTAATATATTTTGGGTATCAACCCTTTTCAGAGATGAGATTTGCCCATGTTTTCTCCCATTCCTTAGGTTGCCTGTTCATTTTGTTGGAGGTTCCCTTTGCTGTGCAGAAGCTTTTCCGTTGGATGCAGTCCTTTTTTATTTTGGCTTTTTTTGCCTTTGCTTTTAGTGTCAGATCAAAAAAAATTATCACCAGGACACATGTCAAGTAGTTTATTGCCTGTTTTCTTCGAGTTGTTTTATGGTTTTAGGTCTTTTTTTTTTTTTTTTTTAATTGAAAGATATTTTATTGGCTTTTAAAAGACAAATGCAAATGAGAATATCTTACTCAGAAAATTAATTTTCAAAAGTGTCTTAAATGAAATAAATATAATATCTAATACAATCTCTTCCTGTAAGAATCTCTAAGATGGCAATGCTATAAAAACCAAGCTTCTCAACTGAGAATCCCTAGAACTGGCATGTCCCTTAAAAAGAAAATAAAAAAATTTTCTTTTCTTTTTTTTTTTTTTTAATTTTCTTATAAAGGACATGTGGAATACTCATTTTTTAAAAATCTGTCCTAAAACAAGCTATCTTTAACACTCAAATTTTCTCTATATATTAAGTTCACTTAATTTTAAATTAATGAAAAGATATCCAGACAGTTTCTAAGAAAACAACGCAGAAAGTAATTTATGCATGGTTATTTACAGAAAGAGTCTGCTAAAGAATAATGTAAATATCATGTTCAAAAATCTGACAAAGCTTTTCTATAATCGGTTTTAGGTCTTATATTCAAGTCTTTAATCCATTATGAGTTAATTGTGTGTGTGTGTGTGTGTGTGTGTGTGTGTGTGTGTGTGAGAGAGATGTGAGATGGGGTCCAGTTTCATTCTTTTGCAAGTGGCTTCAGTTTTCCCATCACCGTTAATTGAAGACACTGTTCTTTCCCCATCAGTATATTTTTGGCTCTTTTGTTGTAAAGTACCTCTGGGATCTGTATCTGTTTTGTGCCAGTACCATACGGTTGTGATTACTGTGGCTTTGTAACAGTCTGAACTCAAGGAACATGAGGCCTCCAGCCTGGTTCTTCCTTCTCAAGATGGCTTTGGCTGCTTAGGGTTTTTTTGTGGTTCCACATAAATTTTAGGATCAATTGATCTGTTTCTTGAAAAATGCCATTGGAATTTTGATAGGGATTGCACTGACTCTAGGTTTCTCTGGGTAGTGTGGACATTTTAACAGTATTGATTCTTCCAGTCCAGGAGCACAGAACATCTTTCTATTTGTGTCTTCAGTTTCTTTCATCAGTGTCTTACTACTTGTGGGGTACACGTCTCCACCTCCTTGGTTGAATTTCTCACTTCATATTTTTTTTTTCACTACAATTGTAGGTGGGATTGCTTTATTTTTCTGATAGTTCATTATTACTTTATAAAAAAGAACAGATTTCTGTACATAGGCATACCTTGTTTTGTACTTTGCAGATACTGTTTTTTAAATTTTTTTTTAATAAATTAAAGATTTTGGCAACCTTGCCTTAAAAGCAAGTCTATTGGAGCCATTTTTCCAACAGCATTTGCTCATTTTTTTTGTCTGTGTCACATTTAATAGTTCTTGCAATATTTCAGATTTTTTTCATGATTTTATATTTTGTTAAGCTGATCTGCAATCAATGATGACTTCCTGAAAACCCCCAACAGTGGTTGGCATTTTTTAGCAATAAAATATTTTTTAAAGTACGTACATTGGTTTTTTAGACATGTTATTGCATGCTTAATGGACTGCAGTGTAGTGTAAACATACCTTACATGCACTGGGAAAACAAACAGTTCATTTTACAGTATTGCAATATTTGCTTTACTTCAGCAGTCTCTAACTGAACCTGCAAGACTCTCAAGTTATGTCTGTATTGATTCTGTATCCTACAACTTTACTGGATTTGTTTACTGATTATTTTTTAAGTGTGAAAAGTACATTTTTCTTTTCTTAACATACTTAATCCTATATAATCTTTTGCCCTGATTATAAAAGAAATTTGTGCTACAATTAAAAAAGAAGGGCGCCTAGGTGACTCCGTCGGTTAAGCATCTGACTTCGGCTCAGGTCATGATCCTAGGATCCTGGGATCAAGCCCTGCATTGGGCTCTCTCCTCAGCCTTGAGTCGGCTTCTCCCTCTGCTCCCCTTCCCCCCTACTTCCTGTTTGTGCTCAAATAAATAAATAAAATCTTTTTAAAAAATTAAGAATAAGATGGAAAAAAGGGAGGAAAAAAATTCATATCCATCATAGAAATTTCAGAAAATATAAAAAAGTGGAAAGATCAAAGATCTACCCAGAACTCACCATTATAACTATTTAGGTTTGTTTACTTCCATCTCTGTGTGTGTATTTTACAAATTAACATGATATTCTATATACACTATATACTTATATTGTTTGAGAACATGTTTTTTATAGAACTCATTAGTATTCTATCATCTGGTTATACCATTTTTATCCTACCACTGTGGGATATTTACATTCATTTTTTCTATTATTACAAGTAATTGTCACATATATAAATATTGATGTACCTTTTAAATTTTTAGTTCTTTTTTTAAGATTTTTCTTTTATTTTTTTTTATTTTATTATTTGAGAGAGAGTGCAAGAGCACAAGGAGCAGAGAGAGAGGGAAAAACAGACTCCTCACTGAGCAGGGAGCCCAACGTGGGGCTCAATCCCAGGGCCCCAGGAGCATGACCAGAGCCCAAGTAGATGCTTCACCGACTGAGCCATCCGGGTGCCCCAAGTTCTTTTTAGATTAAAATATATATACTTGTACATATAAAAAGACACGAGTAATTTTTTAAAATAACAATTTGTAAGTTGTGAAACATTAACATAAAACATTTTTGAGGGACACCTGGGTGGCTCATCTGGTGAGCATCTGCCTTTGGCACAGCATGATCCTGGGATCTGGGATCAAGTCCCACATCAAGCTCCTTGTGGGGAGCTTGCTTCTTCCTCTGCCTGTGCCTCTGCCTCTCATTATGTCTCTCATAAATAAATAAAATCTTAAAAAAAAACCAAAAACATATTTTTGAGAACAATAAGTAAATGTCCATACAGGTTGTATGCATTTTGCTGTGGTTGCCTGGGGTTGGAGGTGGGACTGATTGCCAAGGGATACAGGGAGCTTTTGGGGGTGATGGAAATGCTCTTTATCTTAATGGTGGTGGTAGTTAAACAGCTACATGGATTTGTCAGAACTGGTTGTACACATATGGCAGGTGGTTTTGCTGTCTACTTCAGGAAAGTGAGCTGTGTGAAAATACTTTTGCTTGAAAAGTAGCTTTACCACCTATAGACACATAATAGTTTGGATTTGTATGGTTTTGAAATTTAATTTTTTTGAAATGTATTATTTTTAAGATTTTATTTGACAGAGAGCGCACAAGCAGGGGGAGGGGCAGAGGTGGAGGGAGAAGCAGGCTCCCCACTGATCAGGAGCTCCATCCCAGGATTTTGAGATCATGACCTGAACCCAAGGCAGGTGTTTTACCGACTGAGCCACTGAGGTGCCCTTATTTTTTTGAAATTTATCCAATTAGAATTGTACTTAATTTACCCTGTGACTTCTCTTTTTTGTTCCACATTATGTTTGCTGCCTGTAAGATGTGATCCTGTCAGTTCTGGTTCTGTTTCGTCCTATATCCATCACAAAGGTTTGTTTTGCTGGTGATGGTCATTGGTTGTTTGGACCCTCTCTGGGTGTAGACCGAGGGTGGGGGGGTGTTACTGGATCACGGAGTGTGCGTGTGCGCATGCCCCGCCTCTGCATGTGAATGCCCCTTGCTCTACAAAGGGGCTCTGCCACTGTCCTTTGGCCTGCAGCGGATGGGAGGTCACCTCATTCCACATTCTCACCAACCGTTAATCTCAGATTTAAAACTTTCCCAGTCCAATGGGCACATAGTGATGTTTCATCGTGATTTAACTTACATATCCATGATTGCTAACCAAGTTGGTTCTCTTTTCAGGTCTTTATTGGCTGTTGAGTTTCCACTTTTGTGATGTTCTTTTTGGCCATTTTTCCGTCGGGTCGGTTCTTCCTCTCATTGATTTGTAAACACATATATTCTGTAATCTGTTTTTTGTGGCTGCAAGTTATCTGTCATGAATATGCTCTCTCCTGGTCCTTGGTGTGCTTTTTTCCTTGAGTCCTGTCTTCAGGTCATCACTTCTTAATCGTAACACTAATTTGTCTATCTTCCCGTTTATGATTTTTGTATCGTAAGGATCTGGACCTTGTGTCCTCTACTCTTTTAGTCTGGCCTTTCAGCTTTCTGTCAGTCTCTTTGTTTCACTGAGTTTCTGTTTGTGGTGTGAGGCAGGGAACCAGTTTTATTTCCTCTGCACATGGCACATTATCATAACCCCTACCCTACTGCTGACATCAAGTGTGGGCATCCACTAGTGCAAATCCTTTTACTTTTGAAAAAGCATCTTGGCTATCCTTGGCCCTTGACATCTCCATGTCAGCTTCAGAATCAGTTTGGTAAATTCCGTGAACTAAAAGCTTAGAATTTTTATTTCAACTGCCTCTATTTTGTAGGTAACGGACATTGAGCTTTCCTACCTTTGAACATGAAATCACATTTCAAACTTCAGGGAGTCTTTAGTGTCTTTCAGTTGAGTTTTATGATTTTCTACATCTTTTGTTGTCATAGATCAGTCTTCTGAGAAATTTGCCAAGATTTTGTATCCAACAGCCTCATTAAATCTGTTTATTAGTTAGAATTCATTTTCGGATGCCTTTTTTTTTACTCTATAAACTAATTTCATGAATGACAGTTTTATCATCCTTTTGCCTTTGGGGTTTGATAGGATCACCATTATCGGTCCCCTCCACGCACCCCCGGGTATACAAGGATCTTTTTGTCACTATGGTTTTGCCTTTTTTGATGCCATATAAATGGAATCCTACAATGTGCAGGATTGTGTTGCATTTCTTCTACTCAGTAAGATGCATCCAGGTTATGTGGACATTTGCTTTATTCTGAGTGTATGATCTTCAGTGTATCTCACTTCGAAGTTGTAGATTCTCCAGTCTGTGAAGGTTTACAGAGTGCCTCTGCTGTGTTCTCACACTCTTTCAGGGCCTCCCAACAGATGGGTGGCACCTCCCTCCACTTGATCTTGTTGGGTATCTCCAACCTCTTGCTCCTACCTCTGTATCTTTACTTTTAGTGCTACAATCTAGATAGTTCTTCAGATCTATTTACTTGGTCACTGGTTCTCTCTTCACTGCTTCTAATGATCTGTTAAATGGAATTGGAATTTTCATACAAAAATTAAAAATCAAAATTAAGTAGTATAAGCCACCATTTAATCAGCTTCCATAATTTGTTAACATAACCAATCTTCACGTACACACCCTACTTCCCACACATCCCTGTGGCTAGAGTACCTTGAAACAAATCTGAGACCTACCATTTCATCTGTAAATACCCTGGGGGTCCTTAAAGCAGAGAGCACTTGGAGAAAATTTGATTCCAGTAATTGGTCATGTTCTCCCAATTATCTCCTAAATGTTTTACAGTTGATTTTTTTAAATTCCAAACAAGGATATAGTGGATTTGCCTTGTAACTACTTTTTTGTTATTGTTTTTAAATCAGATTTAATAGCCTATGTACAGGGAATCCACACAGACATGGAAATAATGTAATTCTCCTTTAACATACAGATATTTCAGTTCCGGGGCCCCTGGGTGCTCAGTCGGTTAAGCATCTGCCTTTGGGTTGGGTCATGATCCCAGAATTCCAAGATGGAGTCCTGCATGGGCTCTGTGCCCAATGGGGAATCATCTCCCTCTGCCCGACTCACTCGTGCGCTCTTGCTCTTTCAAATAAATCTTAAAAAAAAAAAAAAAGACATTTCAGTTCCCTCTGTATCTGAAACTACATTACTTGTTCTGGAGAATCCACATTCTGGATTTCTCTTGTATACTCACTATGCTGCTTCCCATGTTCCTCTGCACTACTGGCTGTACGTCCTAGAAAATGGTAATCATAATACATGGTAGCCGTGGCGTGCTCTGACAAACTTATATAAGAGCTGCAGTGAATAGCCTTTTGCATCTCTTTACCATTTTGCCAAAGCGTCTTTGTTAGATTCCTCCAAGTGGGGTTCCTGGGTCAAAGGATACAAGCATAGGCTTGATTTTGATCTGGTTGATGGATGTTGTGGCTTTACTAGAATCTGGAAATGTGTTGCTCTGGTTGGAGTCTCTCCATTTTATTTCTCTTCCCCTTTAAAGAGTAGAGAACAGTTTTATTCTCTGAAACTTAGCTCACTGACCTTGGCAGAGTGACCTGATTTCTCTTTGTGGAGTTCTTTATGGGCAGTATAATCCTCAGACCTCACTAATTTTTATTTTTCTGAAATTTCAGCAAATCCCTTTATGAATACTCTAAGAATTTCATCGTGTCACTTGTCCTAGGCAAGGATGTCATTCCCAGGTGAGTCCACTGGATGCTTCATCTGGGTTTGGGGTGGCTGAAAGGCCAAGTTCTGAGCCTCAATCTGGTCTTTTGCTAAACAGGTTAAGTGTGACTAACCTGGAAGATTTGAAGAAGAGAATCTTGCGAGTGATTGCTCACTGTAACAAGCCCAAGGTAACTTGGGGTGCCTGTGAGAGGATCTAAGGAGTCTGCGGCTGTATGTGCCAAGGAGAGGATATTTCTAAATTCAGAGCCTCTTAGACCACAGCATTTGATGCTGTTGCCTGAAGCTCTACCTTCTGTACAGATCTTTGGCATCCTATAACGATGCTGAAGAAAGCAAACGGCTCAGTCATGAGATGTCACAGTCAGAATACTGACTAGAACCATCCCTGTCCTAGTTAGGTGATTTACCTTCTCATGCTTTCTTAGCCCTGTCTTGTGACCAGCAGTATTTGGATGCTTTTGGTCTCAAAGCTTAGAAAAAAAGGCTCCCAGAGTTTAAGAAGCACTAGCAAATTTATACAGTGGATTATTCTAGTCACTAGAAATGGTGACATAAGTTTATGTTTACCAATAAAGATATCTATGATGTGTTGAAGTTTTAAAAAGGGCAGATTTAAAAAATTCTTAGCGATGTGATCCAAGGCAGGGGATATAGAGAAGTTTTTAACCTGTTTTCTAGCATTTCTTTGATGCTACTCAGAAATTTTAATTTAAAATAACTTTCTCCTTACCCACTACCCCCCCAATCCAGAGTTTTAAAAATTAATAAATCTCTTTAAGGAAAAGTCAAGCTGGTTGGCAGAACTACCTGAAAAGAATGAAAAATGATAATGATTTTTCCTCAAAATCTGCAGGATTTGGTTTTCACATATTACTTCAAGTCTGATATGGCTTCACTGGCCAAGAGACACAGGAGGTCGGGCCACTGACCTCCACACTCCTAAGACCCAGGATTTATTTATTTTTTAATTAATTAATTAATTATGATAGAGAGAGAGAGAGGCAGAGACACAGGCAGAGGGAGAAGCAGGCTCCATGCACCGGGAGCCCGACGTGGGATTCGATCCCGGGTCTCCAGGATCACGCCCCGGGCCAAAGGCAGGCGCCAAACCGCTGCGCCACCCAGGGATCCCCAAAACCCAGGATTTAAAGAGACCACTGGTCTGAGCTCTGAGGATCACGGTCCCTAAGCACAGGTTTCTGGGTCCAGGGTCTGTGTTGACAGTGCCAGCCGCACAGTGTAACGAGCGTACTGCCTTCTTGGGTCTCTCCTTCAGTACAAGATCCTGCTGCACGGGTGTTGGTATGAGCTGTTCGGAGGAAGCCCTGATAACTCTCCCACGGAGCTGGATGGGGGCACCCAGGGGGACCTGACACAGCCGCTTCTGGGGGAGCAGAGCCTGCTAACACATGGGTCCCCGACATACAGCTTCTCCAGCGACTCCCCCTTGGAGTCCCCCACCAAGTACCCACCCCTCTACCCTCCCGGCAGGATCATCCACCTGGAGGAAGAAGGCACTTCGGGGAGGTGAGTGTGGGCAGTGTGGGCAGAGGCCACTAAGCAGGTGGAAGACGAGGCACACGGTGGCGCCCTAAAGGGAGGCTTAGCCAGGTCACCTCTTGTCCTTCTCAGGTTTTGCCGTGCTGCTGCTCAGTACTGTGCGAGGTGGTCCCATGAATCACAGTTCAGCAAAATACTCATCGGCCCAAAGATGTTAACAGACCACATGCCTGACGTCCTGATGAAGGCCTTGGACAGCGTGGTAGCCGACAGGGCTGCATTTGTTCTCTGTCCAGCCGGAGGCAGCTCGAACGTGGATGTGGTGTAACTGGGGCTAATGCCACCTGCTCCGGGATGACTCACTTTTGTTCTTACATGGACAAAATCAGAGTGATTCCATGATGCCAGTACCTTGGATGTCCATTGGTAGGAATCTGGTGGGTACTAAATTCGATGGTTTTCTAAATCACTGAATAACTTGGGAAGTGACTTTGATCCAAGTATTAGCAGGATCAGTTATCAGGAGAGAGGACTGAGATGATGGGACTCAATCTGAAGCTTCAGGGCAACTCCCTTGGTGATCTGAGAACTGTCCCAGGAAAGGGTGGGAACCCAAGGCCAGGTTTAAGACCCGGATGGATCTGTAGATTCCCACCCCTTAGGCCACCTTTTTGCTGACAGGTTCTTACCATTGTTTAGAGGAGACCTGCATGCAGATCTGCAGTTTATTTTGCAAACTGGATTTTCCTGGCTGCACCAACTCAGTACTCCATTGTCAGGGCACAGATGGGTTTCTCCTGGGTGGCCTGAAGGGCTGGCTCCGAGGCTGGGCTAGGAATGGGACCACTGCCCCCAAGCACTCCAGTCTCAATTTCAAGCTGTTTCATTTTCACAAAATATTCTGGCTTTTGGAGATCAGCCAGTGGACTCGGAGTGAATAAAGCACTTACACGTGTCATTACTGTGATGTATTTATCTATTGGATATTTCCAGGAAGGTTTTACCAGCAATCCTGTTGTAAAAGTTTTGTCCATTGTGAACAAAAATGAAGCCTTAGGCTTTTTTGGAGCTTTGGCCTAAAGGTTGAAGATCACACAGGCATCTGATTTAACCCCACCAAAGTGCTAGAAAATGACAGTAAACAGATCTCTTTAAAAAGCATAAACCCACACGGATGGGGAAAGAAGAGAAGGAACAATTGGTTGACTAGAGATAAAATCCTAAGTGGAGGAGGAAAAACCAGAACTACCCTGGTTTAGGATTCTGATCCCCTCTCCCCTGTGCACAGCAGGGAACCAGTGAAAGTGAGGCTGCTTATTTGAAAGCTGGGAGTTTGGCCCTTGGGTTTGTTCTGGGGGGGAAGAGCCCTAGACAGCAGTGCAGTGGGGGGCGGGGGGAACAACACACTCCTCAGCTTCTTCTACTTAGGTGTCTTAACTGCCACAGGTTTTGTGTCTAAACACAATTCCTGTACGTTCCTAGTGGCAGAAAGCTAAGAGATTTTGGACACCTGTTGCTACCACCTATGGTGCCTGGTTTCCAGTCTGCCCCCTTCCCTTTATTTTTTTAATTTTTTTAAAGATTTTATTTTTATGTATTCATGAGAGACACAGAGAGAGGCAGAGACGCAGAGGGAGAAGTAGGCTCCATGCAAGGAGCCTGATGTGGGACTCAATCCCAGGACTCCAAGATCATGCCCTGAGCCGAAGGCTCAACCGCTGAGCCACCCAGGCATCCCTTCCCTTTAAGATTTATTTTAGATTGAGTGAGCATGGGGAGGAGGTAGGAGGGGAGAAAGAATTTCAGAGCACACTGAGTGTAGGGAGCCCATTGCAGGGGTCAATTCTCAGACCCTGAGAGATCATGACCTGAGCCAAAACTGAATCAGACGTTCAACCAGTTGTACCTCCAGGTGCCCCCCCAGTCTGCTTTCATAGCCTCACAACTTCTAAGCATGGGCCCGGGTCTACCGGGCACAGAAAAACAAGGGACCAGGAGTAGCAATCCCAGCTACAGCGTGGGAACAGAGAAAGCATTGCAACCACAAAACAGGTCCCGAGGCTGGAACACGACGGAGGATAACCCCTGAAGGTGAAAAGCATGAGCACTGGACTCCAGGGCAGCTGGGCAACAGCGCCCCAGCCGACAGAACCCACAAGCAAAAAGGCTCAGAGAAGCCCAGGCTGTGCAAGACGGGAAGAAATCTCACAGAGCTTATCAACATAAGTTCACTCCACACAACAGAAATGGCCAAGGAAGACCCGAGGGAGCGGCCTTCAAAACGGAAAGGAAACCATTTCCACTCCAGCACTTCGGACCAGCCAGGAAGGATCAAGGGAGAAGGAAGTTGTTTTCAAAGACACAAGGCTGAGAAACCCATTTCCCACACACTTACTTCTTTCTCAGGAAACTCTTGGAGGTGTTCAAGATAAAGCAAATTAAAAAGGAGTTGGCGGCATGTAGCTGGCTCAGTCATTTGCGCGTGGGCTCCTGATGCTGGAATTGGGAGTGAGGCCCACAGTGGCCCAGGGGATACGAAGATCAGCACATCAGGGAACAGTGGCCCAAGGATTCTGAGACTTTTAGGAAAATGAAATTTGTGAAACAAAATAAATCTACACGTTTGAGATTTAGATCACAGATGGAAGTTCACTTACTAGATCATTAAGCAAAATCGAAATTAAGCAAAGTACCAGTTATTCCTAAAAAAAAAAGCAGTTGTGCAGCCAAGTTTTGTTCCTCCACAGCTCAGCAAGGAATATTCACATGGATACTCAATAGTGACCACCAACCAAAATAATTCTGTTTAGGGAAGGGAGTGGGGGGAGTTGCCACTCCAGGAGTATCTGTGGTAGCAGCTGAAACTGAAAATGCAACCAGCCATAAAGTGACTTAGCCTGACCCCCAGGGCCCGGGGCGGGGGGGCTGGAGACTGAAGCAAATAAATTGCCTGTGATTTAATTAACCGTGCCTATGTAACAAAGCCTCTAGAAAAAAACCTGTAAGAATGGGGGGTGGGTGTAGCTTACAGGCTGGGGAGCATGTGGAGATTTGGGGAGGCTCCATGCCCCTCCCCCATACCTGGCCCTAGGCATCTAGGCATCTCTTCCATCTGGCTGTTGGGAGTCTATCCATCCTTTCATAACTGGTGATCTAGTAGGTTTAAAAAAAAAAGGGCATCACTTAGACATATGGAGAGAAACAGTTAAAAGAACTCAAATTGACTGCCTTTGGGGACGGTGTGAAGAGAGAAGGCTGCTGTTTTTGTAGCAAACCTTTAGAATTACATGATCTTTTTTTTTAATTCATAAGAGACCCAGAGAGAGAGAGAGGCAGAGACCTAGGTAGAGGGAGAAGCAGGCTCCCCATGGGGAGCCCGATGCGGGACTTGCTCCCAGGACCCGAGATCATGCCCTGAGCCGAAGGCAAACCTCAACTGCTGAGCCACCCAGGCATCCCTAGAATTATGTGGTTTTTAAACTCTTTAAAAAATACTCAAAGCGATCTTCAGAGCAATAAAAAGGATTACTTAAAAAACTGATTCTAACATGACCAGTTCATAGTACAGTTTCAGGCTCCAGAAAGAATCTGATTCAAAGTCATCATTAGCCTCTTCCCTATCAGGCTGCCACCGTCTGCCTCAGCCCAGAGCTCTGGCCCAGGATGTATGCACATGCACCCCAGTGTGGATGTCACCTAGGTCTCCCCAGCATTCAGGAGGTGCAGAACCCAACCTGATTCCCCAGCTCCTCTCCAGGAGGGGCCCCTTCCAAGCCCTCCAGTATGAAAACATGCACTGGGAATTAGGTTTCCCACAACCCAGGATTTTCAGGTGAGACAACCGAACACACCCCAGGAAATTGCTCGAGCTCTTAAGAATTCAAGTATCACAATCATATGATTCAAGGATTTATTAAGTCATACATGCAAAACATACTGCTAATTGCATTAGCAAAAGATCAATGTAAAAACACTCCACGATTCTGTAACTGTCAATTTAAAAAATGTTGTTCTATTTTATTGGTTGAGAGGTCCAACCTTGTATTCTTGCCAGTGGGTAAGTCGTACAGAACTTCGTTAGCACAAGCACGGGCTTACAGAATGTCACAGACCCAAGGGAACATGGTCAGGCAGGGCAACGGGAAGCGTGTGTCCGGGGGGTGAGGCAGAGGAGGGCCAGCGTTAGTCAGGGGACAGTATTGGTGATCTGGCAAGACAGTGATGTTAAGAAAGTTCATAGTTTAGGAATATCTAAAATATTTCAAAAACTGTAAAGCTGCAACACATGATTTTTACACCTAGTTACTAGAAAACTAAGGAGAGTGCTTATTAGCTTTGAATAAAGTAACAAGGAAATAGGAATGCACTTTACTAATCTACAAAAAAAAATTTCTAATGCATTATCAGAAAGATTTTATAATACAAGGAGGCATATTGCTCGTTAAGAAGGGGTTCTATAAGAAAAGCACTAAGTTAGCAACTATGGGTACAACCAGTTCAAAGATGAATTAAATGCCCAATTTCAGGAAGGATGGCAGGTCTAAGAAAAAGGAAAAGCTTAAAACACTTAGTGATAATACCGACCTTTCTTCATTTACTGCATTTGACAGAAATTAACCTTTTAAAATTTTACCCGTGACACTTTTATTCAGTTTGATTATGACGTGTACAATGTAGTGTAAATTAACCTCCGGATTTTGTCAAAATACTGTCTTTATCCTTTGATCGCGTCACGTGCTGTGCCCCCCGCCCTCATTGGAGGAACATGGGAGTGAGAGGTCTGTTCAAAATGTCAGCAAAAGCGAATACACTAACTTTTTAAAAAAATTTCACTACAAAATCAAAAAGACTGATCCAAAGAATTGAGTCATTATGCTCCTTCCGTGAGGACATACAGTACAGTTAGGGCGTGGCCACGGGCTTAGATGGCAATGTGGCAACAGCTCGAGGAGGCTGTGCGGCTTTCCTACTGGAAACTAGCAAGCACAGGTCTGCAGGTCCAAACCTGAGACACTGCCGTCTCTTCTGAAGGACAGGGATCTTGAACGGTTTAGTGCTTAGTGTTCTCAGCACAATGCAACTTAGTTCACAAGGTATTTTGGCAACTCTTAATCTGAGCAAGAATAGGGGCTTTTGAAAAATAAGGCTTTAAGAAAGCTGGCCATTTTAGGGCTAAATTTTAATGTGAAAGTTTGAAGTCTTACACTTTAAACAAAACCTAAAAATTACTGATTGGTTCAAATGGTTTTATGGAAAAACTAATCTGTAACAAAAACTTGGCATTGAGTGCGAAGGCTCCACCATTTTTGAGCAAAGCGTACAAAGGTTCTGAGGGGGATGGGGCAGGGGAACCCAACATTTACAACAGCAGGCATTTTCTCTTCCTCTTCTTGACGGGAGGGGGGCAGAGAACCGCTCGAATAGCTTCATCAAACACTGTCTTGAGGCCTCGCTGCGTGAGAGCAGAGCACTCCAGGTATTTTACAGCACCTGCCGAGAAACACAGCCTCATAGCCACATGTGGAGCCCACCCTTCTGTCCAGGAGGAGGGCAGGAAGCAGCTCCCCAGGCCCAGACTCCTGACAGCCCGCTGGGCACAGCAGAGCAACCCCTGACCTGCACCCGGAGCTCACCTACTGAGCGCTCACACTGAGAGCTTTGCCTGGCTGGCTCCCCAGAAGTCAACCATAGCCTGAGTCAGAAAAACATGCTCTTTACTTCCCACAGACTGGACTCCTGTCTCTGCCATGAAAATAAAAGCACGTGCAAAGCAGATGTGAAAATGCAGATTTCCTACCGATCTCCTTAGCCATGGCCAGACCCTGTGGGTAGGTGATGGGAGTCAGCTTCTTCTCCTTCAGTTTCTCAATCGTGTCTTTGTCGTCCCTGAGATCAAGTTTAGTCCCCACCAAGATGATAGGGGTGTTGGGACAGTGGTGTCGCACTTCAGGGTACCACTAAATGTAAGAGAGGAAGAGAGTCACCACACCCTCCCTGATGAACCTCTTTTGCCTAAATTACATCCCCACAGGTGTCAAACTGTCAGCCACTCCTTAGTTGCTGCAGAGTCCTCAACAAGACACAGCATCCCACCCTTCAGCCCTGCTCACCTTGCAATACCTTCCAGAACCACGGGCCTACCTGTGGGCATTCGAATAGCAAGCTGGGACTCCCAAGAACAGGCAAGGAGGGAACATCCCCCTCCCCCAAACCACTACCTCTTGGTAAAATGAGTTAAATTCTTAGATGGTCTCTTGAGAAACCTCCCTATTCAGCAAAAAAGTCAACTATCGACTGAGGTCTCAGCTCTGCCACCATGAGCCCCACTGAACACATCCCTGACCACAACTGGAGGACATCCTGCACATGTCATTTTTCACAAGTGACCAGGGCAGCAGTGGAAAGTCATGGTCACTATTTTTATTAGACAACCCCATCAGGCAGACTCCAAAGTGCTCACTACTTTAGCAAGGAACAAAGCGTTTCTGAATCAGGCCCTGAAACTTCAGAACTCTACATAATAAAGTCATATACTTCAAAACTGATTTGCTACCTAAGTAGAATTACAACATCAATTTAAATAATTAAAACTCCTATCACCAAGTGTTATTTTTGCTTCCCAAGGAGACATTACATAACAAGATGTTCCTCTAAAACATTCCCCACTTACCTTTGCTCGAACATTTTCAAATGATGCAGGACTCACAAGAGAAAAGCAAATTAAGAATACATCCTATAAAAAGGAAACAGGGAGGCGTTTAGAAATGGTCTTACAATGATGAATGCACTTTGCTTTGTAAATGCTGTTGGGAATGAATCATGAGACGAACTGCGTATATGTACCAGCAGCTTGTGTCTAAAGCTTGCTTCCTGGTTCCCCCCTTCAGTTCTGTCAGAAGGCTCCCAAACCAGAGCCAGCACATGAAGCAGCCAGTTACTTCTGAAAGGGGGGAGAGGATTTACTAGAATGTGCTCAAATTTACTGGAGGCCAGGGGGGACCTCAAATCAGAACCCCCAGAGGCTTCTTCTCCATCATTTCCAACTCCCCCTGGGAATTTATCCCCTCCACCCCGGAATTTAATGTTCCTATTATATATAGGGACAAAATCAAGCTACCACTCCAATATTTCTGTAAAATGTGATCTCCATTTATCAAAAGCAGAGTTGATTTTAAAAACCTTTATCAACAGTGTGCTTTTCAGTAAACTCCTCATGTGCACATTAAGTACATGTATAGTGGACCACTGGGGTGCAATTAAACTGCTGCTTTAAGAACTGCCACCAGAGTCCCTTGGCCCGGAGTGGGGCTCAGTGGTTTGCTCAGTGAGCACAACCACTGTGCAGAAGGGCAATCTTGTGTGTAAGTGGCCTCTCCTGGCTATCAGCTTCTCAATCCCAAGTGGGGTTCTCTGCAGGACTTAGAGCGTGCGGCAGTGGCAAAGTGGAGATTCAGAGGAAAAGTCAGTGCAGACTAAATACCTGGAAGATTTTCTGACTGAATGTAAAACATATCTCCCATTCTGTATTGTGTAAGAAGCCAAACTAAAATATTTACCTGTACTTAAAAATGCTTAAGAGTTTCTAAAATGCTAGGTTTATAAGACATTTTCCTGGAAAAAGGCAGCTATGCTTTGTGAAATGTACCCAATTCCCAAGCTAACACTTTCACCAATCCAGCTGATGTCTTGTACCTGGAAAGGGAGAGAAACATCCCACACAACAGCTTTTTTAAAATGACATTTTCCAAACGCTAGCGCATGCACAGGCTCGTCCAAGAATCACCTCGGCATTTTGGCACCTGATTACGTCACTTCAAAGCAAAGGTGGGTTAGCTCACCAGCACCGCACAGCCATGCCGCAGACAGGCCCGCACACCGGATACCACAGCGGAGGAGGCCCTGGCAGCCACGGTTAGTCCCCCTTGGGCTCAAGCATGGGCTCCATGGTGGGCTTGGGGCAGGGGGCTCCACACCTTCATCTCCAACCCGCCTGAAGAGGCCCCTTCATAAAAGTTCCTCCTTCCCCTTGGGAGGAGGGGAGCAAGCAGTTCACAAACCACTTTAATTCAAGCTAGTAGGTAAACTGTCTCGCTCTACTGAAAGCACATTTTATCAAACAAAACCCCAACCTTGAGTGAATTAAATTTAAAACACTCAAGGAACATGAGGCTCAACAGGAAATTCTGGGAAAACTAAGTGAAATGAGAGAACAGATAAAGCTTGAAACTGAAGTGGATTGAAAGTTTTACATACGGCAATCAGCTTGTCTTTGCCCCTGGAGGGTATATCCTTACCATACGTTTCTCCAACCTAGTAATGCATGAGAACTTTGTCTGAGTTTAGTAAAAACTGAGGAAAATGCAAGTCAATATAATCCATTATTTCTTCATCAGAATTGTCTCAACCCTCCTAAAGGATCTGAAAGCAACTGACAAATACCACCAAACAGTTCATCAAACCCTGTGAAGGTCAACGAGGGTGAAGACAAGATGTCAGGCAGATATGGGGAAGGAGGGGGGCACTCCTTTCTAGCCATGGCAGCGCACAGAGGGTGTGCTTCCAGCAGAAGCCACAACACGCCTGAGAAAGCACACGGGTCACGTCCAGGTGAGAAAGGTTAAGGAAGCACCCTTCCTTACCGAAGGGGTATCCCTGTGCCACTGCTGGCTCCCACTGGCAATAGGCACACCTGTCACAGCTCTCCATCCCAGGTCTGAGACCTAAGCCCAGCTGAAGCCGCCGCACGCAGGAAGAGCACCTGTCTGTAAACACAGGCCTCTCAGACGAAGCACTCCCCAGGAGCACGGCCCAGTCAGAGAGCTGTGAACACGGCCAGCCTCCTGTGTGCAAGTGCTGGTCCTCTCTTCCCCCAAATCCTGGGAATGCAGTTTGGATTTAGGGGCCTGAATTACTGGAGTAAATGCACTGAGACCTTTAATTCCCCCCACCCCCAGCTTTGGAGGGGAACGCCCAGAAGGGACAGCATTTCTCATGTTTACCACAGTGCCATCAATTCATTCCTTTGTTCCGACAAAAATCGGAAAGACTTGCTCTTCAAGCAACACAGAAACCTACAATTTTTTTTAAGAGACAGATGGACAAGAGAATTTTTTAAATTTCATCTCATTTAAGTCTCTCTGATCTACAATTCTAACAACATGAAAGTTGCCCTAATTATCCTGGGTTTAATCTATGGGCGACTTTTGAAGATCTGTGCTCCCAAAGCCTTGACATGCCACCAAATATTTATTGTGACACAAAAACTCCTGGGCATTGGCCACAAAAATGCAGCCTCAAAATATCCTCCAACCATATCTGTTCTACCCTTTCCAATTTTTAAGAACATTTTTTTTGAAGAAGAAACATGCTTTCCATCCTACATTAACATTATGCCATCTGCCTGTTCCTTTCTCCTCCTCCTTCCCCCAGCCAAAATATGGCTTTAAAAAATATTTCTAGGGGGATCCCTGGGTGGCGCAGCGGTTTGGCGCCTGCCTTTGGCCCAGGGCGCGATCCTGGAGACCCGGGATCGAATCCCACATCTGGCTCCCGGTGCATGGAGCCTGCTTCTCCCTCTGCCTGTGTCTCTGCCTCTCTCTCTCTCTCTCTATCATAAATAAATAAAAATTAAAAAAAAATATTTCTAGGGGCACCTGGCTGGCTTGGTCATCAGTTAGGCATCTGACCCCTGATTTCAGCTCAGGTCATGATCTCAGGGTCATGGGCTCCACACTGCCTGCTCAGGATTCTTGCTCTCCCTCTGCCCCTCCCTATCCTCTAAAAAACAAAAAAAGCAAAACAAAAATCCTAAAAAAACTAGTTTTCCTAAAAAAAAATTAATTAAAAATAAATAAAATGTCTTATGCTTCTGACACTTATCTCTTCCAGCAGCAAGTCTTTCCCACCTCGGCCTTCTAAACCAACGCCCTGCACAGAGTCCACGCTGCTCATGGCTGGCAGGGCATCTCCATGTTAACGCCTGTCCTCGCAAACCCCCGAGCTCCAAAGCAGGGCCTGGCCTGCTCAGCCTTCCTCCCAGGGTCACCGATGTGCTGGAGCCTCTTTACTCACCTGAGCTGTCCTGAGCCACAAGCTTACCTCTCCTCTAGCTGCTTTCCCCATGCTGGCAGGACACTTCTGACTACACATGCTCCCACCCAGCCCTCATTACCTGTGTATCACAAAGCAGGTCTCCTCCTACATGTGTGAAGGGGGACCATAGAGAGACGAGTGGCTCCTAGCAGGATATGAGCAGACAGACTGTGGGGTGGTGGGGCTCTTCTAGATCCTCCTCTCCGAGGCCTTCCACCTGGCTTTTACTTTCAGACTTGGAATATTTTTTACTACGGGTATTCTATGAACTGAGAAAAGCAGCATGAGACACACAAACAGGGCAAAGACACTACGCATGTGGCATCCAGGAGGAGCTAAGAAAACATGCTCTGGAGAAAGCGAAGAGCAGCCCTGACACCTGGGAGCCAGCCCAGTGCTCACAGCTTGGTTATGGCAAGTTCCCATTGAATGGGACCATCTCCCAGAGTGCTGGGGTTAGAAGAGGTCACTATTTGACCATGCTGGCATGAACACAAAAATAAAGAAATAAATAGAAGAACACTTCACAATCTTGTCTAACCTCAAATACAAGGTCACCGTACAAATTATAAAAACACCAAACATCCCCCTCTCCCAGACAAGGGGACTGCATGCCTATCTCTGCACCAGTCACGGCTTCATCCCCACCTTGTAGAGGAGATTAGGGCATCCCTAAAACTACCCTGCTTCTAGCCAGCACCCAATCCAGAGCAAGTTCTGCCTTCTCGAGCCCCCAGGTGGACGTCCGGCTCAGGGCAGAGAACAAACCCAATTTCTTTCAGCCACAAGTGTGTTCCCAATAACCTCTGGCTGGAGGACACAAATCCTGTAACAGCCAATTTAAAGTAGAAAGCCATATGAAAATCAAAATAGCTGAGACACCTGGGTGGCTCAGAGGTTAAGTGCCTGCCTTTGGCTCAGGGAGTGATACCAGAGACCCGGGATCGAGTCCCACATTGGGCTCCCTGCATGGAGCCTGCTTCTCCCTCTGCCTCTCATGAATAAATAAAATACTAAAAAAAAAAAAAAAAAAAAAAAGGCCAAGCTAAATGCTACTGTTTTTCTTTTTAAGCATCAGTAAGCAGCCTAGCCCTTCTCAAGGTGAGCTCACACAAACGTCCCGGCTGACCCAGGCACAAGAGGCCCGGCACGTCAGCCAGCAGGCTGGGTAATGTTGAGCTTTCTCAGAACCCACACAGAGCTTGTTGTGACTGGCAAGTCCCAGGTGTTCCCACTCACACCAAGTCCCGGAACAAGAAGGCAAATACAGCCCTGCACGGACCATACCACGATGGCGAATAGACCAGCTGAAGGGGAGTGTGCCGAACTCACAGGGTATTTTCAAAGAGCGTGTTAAAGTAACTTATTCAGAGATGGAAGAGCCTGAAGGATTACTTAATCAAGAAAAACAAAAACGTGAAGGATAGTTTCTCCTGAAAAGGACCACCCGCTCGCCATCTTTTGGAAAACAAAGTAGAAACAAATGCTTCACACAGATTTAACTTCGCTACCCAGAGTCACCCTACAAACAAGGAGAACAGCGTTAAATGACCACAGGAAACAGGATGTTTCTGGGTCACAATGTCCTAAGTAAGGGGTGAGATCTGGGTAAGAAATGGTCCACTGTCCCTTCAGGAGTATCTGAGCACAGTCATGGATGAGTCACGGAGTCCCATAGACCAAAGAGCCAAAAACCAGAGACCAGGTTCCAGTCAGTGCAAAGTTTAGAGGTGTCCCCTCTGCTGAGATGCCAGCCTGTAACCACCAGGCCTGTTGCTCTCAGTAGGACAGCATTCAGGGCCTCCCCCCAGAAGCCAAGACAATTTCCTCATCCCCAAAGAAGCCAGCAAGCACGTCCTTAGTGGCAGGATGGCCACTCTCCTCTTTGCTCTAAGCACCAGGACACCCCCTGTGCTGGTACGTGGTATGTTACACACCTACATGTGTGAACTACTGGAGGGCAAGAATCATGCCTTCCACCCGTTTAGACATTCAAGTATTTGACAGGAAACTAGCACCTTGTACAGATGAAACAAAGTTTACAAAGTCCTGCCCTAGAAGGACAACACCCCCACCCACTTGGATGTTGGGCTTCATACCTTGCAGCCTGATTCAATCTGCTACTTTATCTCTGTGTTCTCTAGCATACAGAGTGGGAATCTTGCCAAGTCACCTTTGACTTACTGTGAATGACTCCCTCAGAGAAAAAGGCCGCACCCTGCCCGGACCCCTTGAGTCACAGGAGGTGGTTCTCATTTCTCAGAAGTGATACCCCACCCTTCCAGATGTATCCAGTAGGTTAGAGACTCCTACTCTACCAGTCAATAGGTAGCAAATCCACTTAAAATCTGGAATTATCAAGCCCCCACTGGGGACAGAAGTTTCCTAAACATACTGAAGACTTCGAACCATTTGGGGATTATGAGCTGACTTTTAAAACTTAATCACAGTTAATTTTTAGCTGGAGATTAAATGAGGCATCACTCATTCAGACAGCATTTTATGGGTTTGGTCTTTATTGAACACTATTACTATAATGTAGCAAAAATCCACAGTTCAAATTAATTGTATTTGAGAATTCCTCCAGCTGAAAAAATAAACACAAAAGACAATGACTGTTGCATGGAAAAAACTTTAAAACTTTAAAAAAGGAAGGGGGTGGGGGGAATAGCTGGCTGGCTCAGTTTGTTGTGTGTCCTGAGTGTCCAACTCTTGATTTCAGCTCAGGTTGTGATCTCTGGGTCATGAGATTGAGCCCCACACAGGGCTCTGCACTCAGCAGGCAGTCTGCTTGAAGATTCTCTCCCTCTGCCCCTTTTCCCCATTTGCACATGCGCACACTAAGTTTAGGGGCCCCTGGGTGGCTCAGTTGGTTAAGTGTCTGACTCTTGGTTTTGGCTCTGGTCACGATCTCAGGGTCATGAGATCGAGCCCTGCATCGACCCCTGCACTGAGTACAGGGTCTGCTTGGGATTTGTTCTCTCCCTCGCACCCTCCCCCTACTCTCGTGCTTTCGGTCTCAAATAAATCCAAAAAATAGAGTTTTAAATTTATTTTACTAAATAGAAAGTTAACTTTAAAAAACTCCAGAATGTCTCCACCTGATCCTCCTCTGGTCATCCTAACTTGCTGAGAGCATGTACAGCAACTTCTGTTCATTTGGGCCCAGCCAGCTCGGACTTGAAGAGCTGTCCAGATCTATGAATCTTCACCTCAGCTACACTAGACTGTCTGTGATGTGCCTGGAACTATTCAGTGTGCCTTATACTGATTGCTAATCTAATCCTAGGAGAAAACAGGTCATGACTAGAGCTGTGAAGAAACCTGCCAGGGTCACAGAGCTAGGAAGCAGAGCATGGGATTTCAACCTGACAAATTCACTTGACTGCCCCTAGAGCATTTTCCTTTGGCCAGTGAGTCATCTGAGCCTCTAGAGTTGGTTTAAAACACTTTAAAAATGACTAACAAACGTGTAACAAGATAAGCAAATGGTACAAATAAGACAATTGCTTATTTCAAGTAAAGTGGTTTCTAAGCATATTTTAACCAGCTATTACTGATTCACTTTGATACACACATCATTTAAAATTCTCTGAAATGGAAGCAAAACTAATCTAGAAGTTTTTCTGACTGGACACAGTGGACATATTTTTACAAAACCGAAACCTGAATATACATTGAGAAGACTTAGATACTAACGCTGTAGAAAGATGAGCATGTGTTTTATTAGAAAAATAATATTAATTCCAAAAGAGAAGTCATTAACTTGATTTTTAAAACCTTAACTGTTTAAATTGACTCTGTGGCACAAAGCAAACTGATCTTAAAAGTAATTATTGTTGAAACTGGTTTGCAAGAACAAAACAGTACCTATTTCATGCGGCTGTCCTGAAATTAAAATGAAAGCATGTAGAACACATAGCACCATCGTTAGTAGCTGGTAAGGCTAAAAAATTAGAAACAAATCCTTGGTCCTCATCTAGGACATTCACTACCGAACTTAACCTTGCTACTAAAGATGGCAATACAGCTGGCCCTTGAACAACGCGGGTAGTTAAAGGTGCTGACTACCCCCTATGCAGTCAAAACCCTGTGTATTACTTTGACTCCCCGAAACTTTAAGAAACAGCCTGCTACTGACTGGGAAGCCTTACCAATAACATAACCAGTTGATTAATACATGTAAAATATGTTATGTGTAATATACACTGCATTCTTACACTAAAGTAAGCCAGAGAAAATGTCACTAAGAAAATCTTGAGGAACAAAAAAAAAAAAAAAAAAAAAAAAAACAGAAAATCTTGAGGAGGAACTATGCTTACAGTACCGTAATGTATTTATGGAAAAAAAGTCCTGGTGTAAGTGGATCTCTGCAGTTCAAACCTGTGCATTCAAGTGCCAACTGTATAAGCAAACCTGTAGGTGATACGCAATTACACAGTCAAAATTACATACTCTAAAGGACACATTAAAAAGCAGTCATGATCCTTACTGTTTGCGGATAGGATAAGGGACGTAATCTGTCATAATCTTCTTGTCCAGCTGTATCCCATAAGCCCAGATTCACTGGTTTTCCATCTACCATAACATTGGCAGAGTAATTGTCAAAGCTGTAGAATGGAGAAAAAACACTTTAGCCCTGGAACATAAGGCATAGATGGGGGGTTTGAGTGACTATCATAGCAAGGGTCTCAGAGGTGTGCCAAGGCCAGGAGTGGCCTGGAGGCTCCCCTGAAAGCAAAGGTGCCAGCATGCAGGCACAAGGAGCCAGAGCAGCCACATGGAAGGAGAAAGGGCTGCAGGGTATGGGGAAGGCGAAAACACTGCACCTGGAGAAACACGCCTGGGACAGACACAAAGGACAAGGTAGTCCACTGAACTAAAACAAATGACTGTCAGCAAGAGAAAACCTTTGTTTTTAATGAAGAGAACATTAAGATTTTTCTCTCCAGAAAGAAACAAAGTATAAATTAGTCCCTCTCTCAAACCCACTTGTTGACTTGTGTACACGTTACTCATCTTCAACAAGGTGGCATACCACAAAGCCATACTCTACAGTGCTTCCAGAACACCCGCACTAAGTGCAGGGCAATCACCATCAAGCCTTGGTCACCGAGGCCTGCAACCAAACTGCTATGGTAACACAAAGCAATGCTTTGAAAAGTTATGGTGTGAGGCGAGCCTGCTTCTCCCTCTGCCTGTCCCTGACTCTTTCTTCTATGAATGAATAAAATCTTAAAAAAAGAAAAGAAAAGCTATCATGTAACATTTCAAGAGTGAGTATACACATGTACTTAAATTAACTTAAAGTTGTTACACAAAAACTAGTTAATGATAAGAGGCAGCCCAGAGAAGCCTGGCAGGCAGAAAATAAGGTGGACTTAAAAAACAAACAAGAATCACTAAGTACCACCAAGTACTTCACTAAAAATTAATTCTGAGGACGCCTAGGTGGCTCAGTGGTTTAGCATCTATCTGACTTTGGCTCAGAGCGTGATCCCGAGGCCCTGGGATTGAGTCCCACATCCGGCTCCTCGTGGGGAGCCTGCTTCTCTGCCTAGGTCTTTGCCTCTGCCTCTCAGGAATAAAATCTTGAAAAGGAAAAAAAAAAAAAGAAAAAATCTGGGATTGCAATTCAAACCAGGGCAAGTACCAAACAAGACACAATATATCAGCCTGTAAGATAAAATTCAAAATCATTTTTACATACTCTCAACTCTCAACACTAAAACTTAGGGTCTTGTTACATTGAGACAGCAAAGCAGAGGTCTGCGTAAGGCTCCAATGTGGTTTACAGAATGGAATGACAACTAAATACCGTAAAGAAAAAGCCTCATGTCTTGCAATTCTGCCTCTGTGAGAAAAATATTCAATAAACAGTATTATGACTTTTTTCCATCTGGGAAAAAGAATCAGGTGCCTGCCTCCTAGTATACCAAAAAAATAAATTCTAAATGAATTCGGACTTCAGCCACAAAATGAAAACTTTAGCCACAAAAATCTAGGAAACCTACAAGAGGGTATTTTTGCATCACGGAAACAGGAATGGTCTTTCTAAGTAAAACATAAAACTGCATGGTGGCGAAGCAGTATATTTACATAAAAACACCAAACTTATTTATGCAGAAGATCTCATGATGAAGTTTAAAGACAAATGAGATAGAAGGATTAATTTTTTTTTAAGTTTTTTTTTTTTTAATTTTTATTTATTTATGATAGTCACAGAGAGAGAGAGAGAGAGAGAGAGAGAGAGAGAGGCAGAGACATAGGCAGAGGGAGAAGCAGGCTCCATGCACTGGGAGCCCGACGTGGGATTCGATCCCAGGTCTCCAGGATCGCACCCTGGGACAAAGGCAGGCGCCAAACCGCTGTGCCACCCAGGGATCCCCAAGATTTTATTTATTTATTCATGAGAGACAGAGACACAGGCAGAGGGAGAAGCAAGCTCCATGCAGGGAGCCCGACGTGGGACTCAATCCCGGGTCTCCAGCATCACACCTTGGGCCAGCGGCAGCGCTAAACTGCTGAGCCACCCGGGTTGTCCCTAAAATTTCTTATGTACAAGAGTTTCATCAGTAATATAAAATTTCAGTAGAAAAACAAGCAAAGGAACTCCACAGGCCATTCACAGAAGACTGCAAATGGACAGTGAACATTCATGGGATCCTAACCTCACCGCTGATCAGAAATGCAGCTTTTTTCAATGCCTGTCGCCCATGGTCCAAATTGAGGAGGCCGCGTTAGTCACAGCTGGTCCAACTGACAGCCTTTTGGCGGCAACTGGGTAGTATCTTCCAAAACTTTGAATATCCAGACGCCTGGGTGACTCAGTTAAGTGCCTGCCTTAGGTTCAGGTCATGATCTCAGGGTCTTAGGATCAAATCTCTAGTCAAGCTCCCAGTCAGGGTCCCCTGCTCAGCGGGGAGTCTGCTCTGTGCTGTTTTTTTCCTGTTTTTCCCTGTGCTCCCCTGTTTTTCCCTGTGCTGTTTTTCCCTGTGTTTTTCCCTGTGCTCCCCTCTCCCACTTGTGCTGTCTCTCAAATAAAATCTTTTTTTTTTTAAAGATTTATTTATTTATTCATGAGAGACACAGAGAGAAGCAGAGACATAGGCAGAGGGAGAAGCAGGCTCCATGCAGGGAGCCCGATGCGGGACTCAATCCCAGGACTCCGGGATCACACCCTGAGCCAAAGGCAGGGGCCAAACCACTGAGCCACCCAGAGATCCCCCTCTCAAATAAAATCTTAAAAAAAAAAAAAAATTAAATAGCCATTCCCTTTTGATTTGGCACACTTCCACTTCTAATAATCAATCACATGTGCACGATATGTGCAACATTTAGCACAGAAAAAGAAAAAAGAAAAAAAAAAAATAACCTTAATGACCAGTGGTTTTTATCAGCTATCCTAGTTCAGAGTCACTGACAGCTAATAAGGATTTCACTCTACCTATGTGTAGATTAGGAAAGTCCCAACTGGGATGTCTGGGTGGCTCAGCGGTTGAGCATCTGCCTTTGGCCCAGGGCATGATCCTGGGGTCCCAGGATTAAGAGCTACATTGGGTCCCCTGTGTGGAGCCTGCTCCTCCCTCTGCCTGTGTCTCTGCCTCTCTATGTCTCTCACGAATAAATAAATTTAAAAAAAAAAAGGAAAGTCCCAACCACAAAACCAGAACATGGACAACACGGACAGTATGATCCCACTTTTACAAAACTTTGGAGACCACCAAAATACACCTGTTGTGCTTGACAAGGTTAGCACAGGTGGGATCTGAGGGGTTTCTTCTCCACCAGGATGGCAGCCATGAAGACAGAGCTGACATCATGGCCGCAGGTGATACATTATGAGGCTCAGCTACATAGCACTCCCTAGTAACCCCATCATCAGAAAAGCACTTCTCCATCTCCACCCAATTCTGTGGCCAAGAGGGAATAAGCAGCAGCTCAGTAGCCAATTCTGTACTCCCACAACTGACCCTAACACACACCCTGGTAACTCACGTGACAGGCAACCATCAGATTACTTGCCAAAAAAGGCTAATGACAATATAACAGTGTATTTTGTGTTTCAGTTCCTTGATCCTTCACAGAGCTTAGAGAGCCAAATTTACCAGAAACTCTTCCATTTTCCAGTCTTCTAGTTAGTTAACTTTGTTTCCTGAATATCTAAGAATCAATTAGGAAAGCTGCGTGTTTCATCACAATGTAGAAACTTTACATAAGATTAAGTATTTTTTAAAAGCCCAAATACAGGGGATCCCTGGGTGGCTCAGCGGTTTAGCGCCTGCCTTCTGCCCAGGGGCGTGATCCTGGAGTTCCAGGATTGGATCCTGGAGTCCCGGGATCGAGTCCTGCATGAGGCTCCCTGCATGGAGCCTGCTTCTCCCTCTGCCTGTGTCTCTGCCTCTCTCTCTCTCTCTCTCTGTCTCTCATGAATAAAATAAAAACTTAAAAAAAAAAAAGCCCAAATACCTTATAATTAGACTTAGGTGAGTGTTTAGATGGAAAATTAATCAGATCTGCTTTTGTGCAAAGTAAGAATGCCTTTATAGCAAAACAATGGTCAAAGGAATAAAAGAAAAAAAAAAACATCAGAGGCAAGTTAATTCCCAGGTTAACTGGATACTTACACAGTGGGGATGTATTCTCCAGGAAATGCATTGGTTGTGTAACTGATCAGTAGACAAGTTTTACCTACAGCTCTAAAGAGAGAGAAGAAAAGAGTGTAAGTTGTTTAATCAGCATGAATGTAATCTTTTCATTATTCTGTTAACTTTATAGAAAAATCAAGGAGTATACCCCAAGTACTTACTTACCATTAAACAGTTTCTATAATCTTTTACTTAACACTACACATTTTATCCTGAAATTTATAGTAAACAAACTCAAATTTCTCAAAAAGGAGCCCTCATGTTCTATTCAGGTGTAGGGCATTAGCATTCATAGTCAGAAACTGTTAAATAAGCTCAGGTTGAACAGGAACAATATTTTAAAATTAAGAGTCTCTTTCTTTTGTCAACATCTGTACCCAGTCTTTCATCCAAGAATCTTCAATTCTATCCTCAGATCATTCTGATGGATATAATATGCAAACAAAGCCTTCCTCTACAGCTTCCGCTTGGTTGTTATGTATTTTGCTGCCTCAGAGTGGTAACTCAAACCCACTACCTTTTAGAGCCTTTCCTCTGGCATCAGTAATGACTGTTCTCTTAATAGAGTGCTTAGTCACTAACCACCACAGATCAACTGTGAACCACAAAGAGCCACACAGAACTCACTTTAATTCATCTGTATTCATTTGCCACCTCCCCAGCCCCCCCCATCCTCGCATATCACCCTAAGTTTTTAGAGTAACTAATATGATATATTCCAGACATATTAACTAACAGTCCTGGGATGCTGGCCTAACTTTCCAAACAGCTGCAAAGAGGAGAAAGTAAAAAAGAATCATGCAAAAATTCTCCAAAACAGAAGGGCCTCCTGTACTAGTAGTGGGTACAGTGTACCATCGGGCGGAGGTCAGAGGCTGAAAGTCTCTCAACCACCTGAAAATTTTTTTCATGAGAATATTAACTACAAATCAAGATCACTGCACCCTTAGCCAAAAAATGGTTTCCAAATTTTACATTCTTACAGTGACTTCAAGGGGTTCTGAGAGCCTGTGTCCCTTGCCTAAGGATTCACTAAATGCTCTCCCTACAAGAGCCTATCTTCCTGCTGTTTGCTGTTGGCTTACCAAGGTCCTGTCTGTCACACAATGAAGTTCTGAGCTGTAACATTTTGTCGTTCAAACTCAACTACTATGAATTAGGATTCGTCATAAAGAAGTTAAGTGCTTTTCTATTTTTGTAGCACTCTTAGCTGGAGGCAAAAACCTCTCAGCTAGGACAGATTACAGGCCCATCCAGTCTTGCCAATACTTGTTTTACTCCTAACACTATAAAGAGCTTAAAAGTTGGAACTCTCCCACCCCCCAAAGACCTCACGGAGTCAAACATTACATCATCAGGAAGTAGCTTCCAACTCCTCAAGGCTTTCTAAACAAAAATGAGTCATTGGCCATACATTTTGTGAAAAGCTTACAATGTCAAACCTGTGTAAGCAGGAGGCTGAGATCTGTAGTCATTACCCTGGATCTGAGACCCAGAGCCAGCTCTTTATTACTTGCTGGCTGGAACTGTTTTTAAGTTTCAACATCCTTATGCCTCAGTTTTCTCAACTGTAAAATGGATGCAGAACTATCAACTTCATCACAAAACTATTGAAAGGGCAGCCCCCGGTGCTCAGCGGTTTTTAGCATAGTCTTCAGCCCAGGGCCTAATCCTGGAGACCTAGGATGGAGTCCCATGTCGGGCTCCCTGCATGGAGCCTGCTTCTCCCTCTGCCTGTGTCTCTGCCTCTCTCTCTCTCTCTCTCTCTCTCTCTCTGGCTCTCACAAATAAAATCTTTAAAAAAAAAAAAAAAAAAAAACCTATTGAAAGCATTAATCCTATTTTAACCCATACCAACAAAGTGTGTGCTATGTGAGGAAGAATAGTAGGTGCCGAAGATATAAAGCAATGAACAAGATCTTGTGGAATCTGAGCAGTTATTAAAGTGAAGAATAAAAAATGCAGTCATTACATAAAAATTATGTAATGTGTCATTACATTACATATTATGTGATGTGTCATTAAAGATGCTCTGGAAATGTACAGTGAAGGGATCTAACCTAGTCTTGGAGGCGGAAAGAAGAGGCTGCGATGTACACTGAAATTTAGGAGGAGTGGGGACATGACAGGAGGAACATTCTAGGCAAAAGTGACATCATTTATGGGGAGGCCCAGAAGCTCAGCGTAACTGAAGAACAAAGAAATAAGGGGGAAGCACCAAAGGAAAATATGAGAAGATTGTCATCTCTTCTTGTTAAGGGCATGGGACTTGATCCTACTTGGGAAGTCCCAGAAGATTTTTAGTTGCCAAGAAACCATTAAATTTGCATTTTCAGAAGCAGCCTCTGACTGCAGTGTGGAGAGGACAGAGGAAACTGGGACTGGAGGCAGGAAAACGAGTGGTTTGAACCAAAGAGGGGACTTCAGAGTGAAGAGAAGTGGGCCATTTCAAGAGCTTCCTAGGCATGAGGCAGAATATGATAGCTCAGCCATAGGCTGGATGTGGTAGCCGAGGAGGAGAGTGGAGTCTAAGGCCATCACCAGTGAACCTCTTCTCAAATTACAAATGTTGTGCAAAAATATTAATACTTATTGCCTCTTAATGTCAAGAATAAGCAGCTATAAAGGTTTTAACGGTTATGTTAAAATGTTATAGTAGCACTTCCCTTAAGAGCCTGTCCTAAATCTCTTCCATATGTAGAAGGAACAAAGCCATTACTATAAATATGACTGTTTTAAATGCCCTAAACTTTATTTTCCTGAAACCTCACCTTCATCTGAGGCATTGTCTTCTGAAAGGTATAACTGCAAAGGAATTCAAGGTACTTGGCATAATCCTATACTGATGGGAATTTTTTTTCTTACCAATCATTACAGTATTTGCTATAAACCTAAATTCTATAAGAAATTATTAAATTAGAGGCATCCCTGGGTGGCTCAGTGGTTTAGCACCTGCCTTCGGCCCAGGGCGTGGTCCTGAAGTCGTCCCAGGATGAGTCTCACATTGGGCTCCCTGCATGGAGCCTGCTTCTCCCTCTGTATCTCTGCCTCTCTCTCTGTGTCTCTCTCAGGAATAAATAAATAAAATCTTTTAAAAAATAATTAAATTATAAAATTCTGACTTTTAAATTAATTTATTTATTTTTTAAATTTCATTTATTTATTTGTGAGAGACACAGAGAGGGAGCGAGAAAGGCAGAGACACAGGCAGAGGGAGAAGCAGGCTCCATGCAGGGAGCCCGACTCGATTCCCAGGTCTCCAGGATCAGGCCCTGGGCTGAAGGCGGTGCTAAACCGCTGAGCCACCGGGACTGCCCTTTATTTATTTTTAAAGTAGGCTCCACACTCAGCATGAAACCCAACATGGGGCTTGAACTCATGACCCTGAGATCAAGAGTCTGATGCTTGGGCAGCTCGGTATATGTCCAACCTTTGATTTAAATATTTACTTAGTTTTTAACAACAGATAAAAAGAAAAAGGAAATGGTTATTTACCTCCCATTAGTGTTACTTATTCACTCCTTTTAACACACTCCACAAAAAAACCCCTAGAGGCCAAAGTCAACACAAGCTCAGGCAGTACCAGCTCCCCAACAGAGAACAGAAGCAGTGTTTGGTCACAGCCTCACAGCCTCGGACTGATGCTGCTGCAGAATCTCTGGAAGTTACTATCCAGAAAGTTTAACTCCAGCTCTGGAGTTTCCAATTTTATATACACTTAACTTCTCAGTTCCATCTTTTTATAATCTTTGAAAGCTGCCACAACATTAAAAAATGAACCCGAGGGGCAACTGGGTGGCTCAGTCTGTTAAGCATCTACCTTCGGCTGGGGTCATGGTCCCTGCTCCTCTGGGAGTCTGCTTCTCCCTTTCTCTCTCTGCCTCTCCCCCCCTTCCCCCCACTTGTGCTCACGTTCTCTCTTGCGCAAATAAAATCTAAAATAATAAAAAATAATTTAAAAAATGAACATGAGACTACTGGAAGAAAGTTCATATGAGCACATTTTTTCACCCTATCTGTGCCGCTCCTGCTCTATCTTGTAGAAATAAACCAAGATTAAAGCCAATAACTCATGTTCCCATTATGTTGTTTTTCCATTAAGAGAACTTTAAAGGAACTTTAAAAATTTTGAGATCTCACTATTACTAAAATCTATAAACCAAAACTTAAAAAGCACGTATGATCCATTAATCTGGAAATGCTGCCAATTCCCTCATGTTAGAGAAGGGAGAGGAACCTGGCTGATGTGATTCTCGATCTCGGTGGTGTCAGTTCAAGCCCAAGCTGGGTACAGAGGTTACTTAAAAATAAAACCTTTGGGCAGCCCTGGTGGCTCAGCGGTCTAGCGCTACCTTCAGCCCAGGGCCTGATCCTGGAGACCAGGGAATGGAGTCCCACACTGAGCTCCCTGCATGGAGCCTGCTTCTCCCTCCGCCTGTGTCTCTGCCTCTCTCTCTCTCACATGAATAAATAAATAAAATATTTAAAAATAATAATAAAATAAAATAAAACCTTTATTAAAAAAGGGATACAATAACAATACAGGAAATTCAAAAATAAGAACTTTCTGTATTGTCTTATTTTTAAAAAGATACATTGGGGGGTACCTGGATGGCTCAGTCAGGCATCCAACTCTTGGTTTTGGCTCAGGTCATGATCTCAGGGTCATGAGATTGAGCCCCACGTGGGGCTGCACACTAAGAACAGAGTCTACTTGAGACCCTCTCCCTCTGCCCCCCTCCCCAATTGCTTGCTCTCTAAAAATATTTTTTTAATAGATTTATTTACTTATTTATGATAGAGAGAGAGAGGCAGAGACACAGGAGGAGGGAGAAGCAGGCTCCATGCCAGAAGCCGGACGTGGGACTCGATCCCGGGACTCCAGGATCTCGCCCTGGGCCGAAGGCGGTACTAAACTGCTGAGCCACCAGGGCTGCCCAAAGGTTTTATTTTTAAGTAACCTCTGTACCCAGCTTGGGCTTGAACTGACACCACCGAGATCAAGAAACACATCCCAGGGATCCCTCTCTAAAATTAAAAAAAATAATAATAAATTTTAAAAAGATACACTGATATCAATAGGACTGAAAGACCAGATTTCTCCAATGAGGAAATAAGGAGCCTGTATTACTGTCCAAGTGTACCTAGATCTTGGGGCCGGCCCCTGGGTGGCTCACTCAGTTAAGCATCCAACTCTTGGTTTCAGCTCAGGTCATGATCTCAGGGCCCTCAAATCAAACCTTGTGTGGAGCTCCAGGCTCAGTGGGGAGGCTGCTAGACTGCTGGAGATTCTGGTTCCCTCTTCTTCCTATACTCCTGCTCACTGCTCACACTCACTCTAAAATGAATCTTTTTTTTTAAAGTACCTAGATCTAGGATTAATAGAATATAAGGAAATGTGAATTATATCTATTAAATATATATTCATATTTATTGCATAAATGAAAGATCCTAAATGAAAGTCCTCAATTTACCCTGTGAAATGGGGTTTGGGAACTCTCCAACAGTAGGCCTTCAGTAAATAAATTCAGAAAGCACATGAATAACAGAGTAGTTTAGTGCTACAAATAAACAAACCCTAATCTGAAGTTCTGATTATTTATCACCACAAACAATTTATGGAAAACCATTATCACCACTGGAGGCTTCAAAAAATTAAAAAGCCTATGTAGTTTCAAAACCCCTCACGGTTGAGGGTGACTGAGTGGCTCAATAGTTAAGCGTCCGCCTTTGGCTCAGGTCATGATCCCACCCAGGGTCCTCTGGGCTCTCTGTTCAGGGGAGGAACTGCTTCTCTCTCTCCCTGTAGCTCTATTTGTGCTGTCAAATAACTAAATAAAATCTTAAAAAAAAAAAAAAAATCAAACCCTAAAGGTTGAAGATGCTACCTCAAAGAGAGAGTTCAATCCTGAAGTAGCCATTACTCTACAGGCCCCTCCCTGCCTTTTAGAATTCTAGAAGCACCAATCCTAATCCTGGAGTACTTGATACTTGGATCTGAGCAAGATACAGAGTTCACAAACAAGAATTTTTATCTAACTGCATATCATCCCCATTCTCCTTCAAAGTCAAATCCTGTTAAAATATGCCCTATTGGGGCACCTGGGTGGCTCAGCAGTTGGGTGCGTCTGCCTTGGGCTCATAGCGTGATCCTGGAGTAGGGGGATCGAGTCCCATATTGGGCTCCCTGCATGGAGCCTGCTTCTCCCTCTGCCTGTGTGTCTCATGAATGAATAAATAAAATCTTAAAAAAAAAAAAAAAGCCCTAATTATGGGAATATATGTGATAAGGAAATAGAGCAAAATATTGATAACAAAACTCTAAGTGGTAAGTGTTCACTGTACAATTCTTTCAACTTTTATGTGTTAAATTTTTCATATTAAAATGTGGGAAGAGGGGATCCCTGGGTGGCTCAGCAGTTTAGCACCTGCCTTTGGCCCAGGGCGTGATCCTGGAGTCCCAGGATCGAGTCCCACGTTCGGTTCGGCATGGAGCCTGCTTCTCCCTCCTCCTGTGTCTCTGTCTCTGCCTCTCTCTCTCTCTGTCTCTCATAAATAAATAAATAAGTTTTAAAATAAAAATAAATAAATAAAATGTGGGAAGAGAAATTCCTCTGACACGTGGTAACTGCCTTAGTAGCAGGATCCCTGATAAAACATCTTCTTAGTCTTAACTAAAATCACAAGAAATACCTGGTGGGTGATGCAGAGATGAAAAAGAAGGAAGTACTAATACATTCAATACATAATTAATGCAAAAGATAGAACATTATGAAAAGTGGCTTTAAGATTTCTAAAAATTACTGATAACTCCTCTACTGAACCCAATCTTGAACTTTTACTGGGATTATCATTTGAAAGTTGTTAAAAAAAAAAAAAAAAAGACTTAAGTATAATTTTAACCACCAAGATCAGAGGCAAATAACAAACTCAAATTTAGAAGCCAGTGTAGATTTCAAACACCTTTACAACCGGTCAAAAATGTGGAACCCCATGCCTCAAGACAAAAATACACAAAGACAATTCATGAGGTACTTAAATTCATGGATCATACCTTCATTGATTTTTTTTCCCCACTGATTATTCAATGGAAGTGAGTGGAGACTAAGTGGTGTACATTCCTAAAAAGATGACATCATCATGGAAGGTATTTTTCACACTGAACTAAAACAATTTCCTGGAAAGCAATGTCTAAATTAGACACTGGGATGATGAGACCACTTGCCCAATCTGGAGTGAACGTAGGGGGGCTTCAGGTCACTCACTCCCAGCTTCTGGTCAACCAAAGTCAAAGCAACACTATTAAAAATGTTTAGAAACATCTGAATGTGAGATGCTGTCTTACCGAAGCTGAGAGAAAATCTTGGGGGCAGAGATCCCCCAAGTCAAAGTAAAAGACCCTGTGTTCAGGAAGGACTAACACAATTAGGACCAAGAGAAGGATCTGCAGAATTAAACAGTATCAAAATGTCACTTCACATTTTATACTTAATGCCAGTGAACTGCTATATAGGAAATAATTTATAAGAATATAGGCTAATTAGGGATCCCTCGGTGGCTCAGCGGTTTGGCGCCTGCCTCCAAGGCATGATCCTGGAGACCCGGGATCCAGTCCCATAACGGGCTCCCTGCATGGGGCCTGCTTCTCCCTCTGCCTGTGTCTCTGCCTCTCTCTGTCTCTCTCATGAATGAATAAATAAAATCTTAAAAAAAAAAAAAAAAGAATATAGGCTAGTTGATCCTACTTATAATATGGTTATGATATAACTTTTAACCTAATTCCCAAGAATATTTTTTAGATAAGGAAGCTTGCAATTTGTGCAGCTTCAATTTGCCTTTATTGCTTAAACTCCCCTTAACTACAAGTCCCACAGCACTGAGTTCTTTGCCCCACAAAATTTACACCCACGTTTACAGCTTTAACAATTTTTGAATAAAAGAACATTCCAAGTATATCATCAGGTATGTTTTGTTTGGGTCAAAGCAAAAAAATATTTTTGGTTTGGAAAGTCATGTATGTAACTTTTTCACTGAAGTAATGTTTGCTGTATGTTGTCCCTTATTTAAAGTAATAGAGGGGGCAACTGGCTGGCTCAGTTGGAGGAACGTGCAACTCTTGGATCTCAAGGTCCTGAGGTTGAGTCCCACATTGAGTGTAGAGATTACTTAAATAAATGAATAAATCTTTAAAAAATAAATAAACAGAGCTTGAATTGTTTACTTCTAACAGGGCTTTGCCCCAGTCTACATCAATGTCAAATACAGTACCAAATAAATCGAATGAAAACTTAAAGCCAAGAATTGTTTTATGCTTTGGACCTCCCACACAGGGCCCAACAGTGCCTCAGATTAAGAGAAAGAGCAACACTATATGAGGCTGGCTGCCTGCACTTTCTCACCTGGGGCCAGGCACCTGGGAGGCACTTAGTATTCAGCATCTTGTTTATTTTTTTTTTTAAGATTTATGTATTTATTCATTCATGAGACAGACTGAGAAAGAGAGGCAGAGACACAAGGAGAGGGAAAAGCAGGCTCTCTGCAGGGAGCCTGATCCCCGATCCCAGGATCTCGACCAGAGCTGGAGCCGGGCAGGCACCGCTGAAACACCCAGGCGTCCCCCAGCAACTTGTTTAATCCTCGCCACTTCAACTTGAGGTCCCTGTCCTGGGAGAGGAGTGTGAATATGCCCAGGTTCCTCCCTAATCATTGGGAGTGGGGATTCGAAGTAAGGATCCAGATCCCACAACAGGCATTCAACAAGTATGTGACTAGATACACAAGGCAATACAAATCTTCGGGGTCCATCATCTGTAAGCATTAAGTAGGTCTGCTGTGCTTATGTTTAGTTTCAGAAATTTTCAATTAAGAATATTACATTCTAGGGCACCTGGGTGGCTCTGTCAGGTAAGTGTCTGCCTTCCTCTCAGGTCGTGATCCCAGGGTCCTGGGTTCAAGTGGCGCATCCGGCTCCCTGCTTGGCATGGAGCCTGCCTCTCTCTTTCCCTCTCCCTCTGCCACTCCCCCTGCTTGTGCTCTCTCTGTCAAATAAATAAAAATCTTAAAAAAAAAAAAAAAGAATATTACATTCTAAAGTTAGATACTGAATTATCAGCAATTTAAAAAAAACAGCATTATTTCATACTCTAAGCATTACAGATTCAGCATTTTTAAATTTTTAAAGGAAATGCAGTTAAAGTGTTCATAAGACAATGTGATATATGTGTAGTTAACTCATTACACAAAAGGATCAAATTTCATTTAAACCAATGTACTGATTTCCCTATTAAACTAATTAACTGAAGTTTTTGGACCCCAAATGAAAGAAAAGCTTTCTTTTCAAGGGTTTAAAAAACAAAAACAAAAAACATACATATTCCTAAATAGGTGAGAGTCATAATTTTTAGCTATATGCACAGAACCATGAAGTGTTAATAACGTTTCACACGTTGAAGACTGACAAATCACACAGATGGGCATCTTTTAAAAAATCAGTTCAACTGTCCTTACATCTGAAATAGTTGTAGCAACAGTTTCAAAATGTCTAATTTACAACAATCTAAATGAGCTAATTCACAACTTGGGAGGCATAAAAGCCACATCAGTCCTAATGACAAGTTTGGGGAATATTAATCAAAAGGAAGAGCGATGCCAGAACTCTTCCTTCGATTTTACAAGACTTGAAAAATGTACCAATTACACTGAGTTTGATGAAACTGATAGTAATTCTTGGATCTTCGCTGTTAACACTCAACTAACTCGAGCACTGCTGAGATACACAATTTTGCTCGGATTACACTGAGATTTTTGTTTCTATGGGAGGGGAAAAAAAAACTGCATAAGCCAAGTCTTGTCTTCCTCTAGGGCCTTGTAACCACCACAGACAGTAATGAAAAGAAATGCCTTGAGTCACAGGGCAGCTCCGCTCAGGGAGCCTGTTCTGCTACATCCCATACCTAATGCAAGCAGCGAAAGCAAATTTCTTTCTTTCTCTCTTCCTTTTTTTTTTATGACCACACCACATTCAGAGAAAAGATCAGTCTTAATCACACCTAGCTTCTCGTAGCTAGAATCCCAAAAGTTTCTCCAAGGAAAGTACAAGAATTATCACCAAAGGGAGGGAAAAATCTTAAAAGCGGCTAAGTACAAGCGGAAGATACGGGAAATCAGTTTGGGGTCGCCAAACCAGCCCAGGCAAATACTCAAGAACTATCGACCTGGTCGCCGGGACACACGGAAGCTTATAACCGGGCTCCAGAGGCTGATGTAAAAACCCAGAAAGGGTCCTTCCCCGCCCCCCCTTAGAGAAAGAAAGGCAACTCCAAGCCCACCGCTGTAGGGGCGGACGAGCGCGGGTGGCGGCGCGGCTGGGGGGTCCCGCCCCGCGCGCAGCGGGCCCAGAAGGCGGGAGGGTGGAGTTCACTTTTCCCTCCGGCCGCCGCTCGGCGACTCCCTCCCCCATCAGAAAAAAAAAGAAAAAAGAAAAAAGGCAAAGAAAAAAAAAAAAAAAAGAGCCGGAACCAGGCCCCGTGCCTCCCAGTCCCGGAGGGAGTGAGTGGTGGCCCGCGCCCCGCGGAGAGGCCGGCTCCGGGCCCGCGCGAGCCCGCCCGGCCCGGCCCCCAGGCCCCACCCTCGGCCTCGGCCCCCGGCCCCCGGCCCCCGGCCCCGGCCCGCGCACTCACCCGTCTCCCACCACCACACACTTGATGGCCTGCATCTGGGCCGCTCGCTGGGCCGCGGCGGCGGCGGGCGGGCGCTGACGCGAGAAGCGGCGGGCTCGGGGCGCCGCGGGCGGGCGCGCGGCTGCAGGCGGCAGGGCGCGGGGTGCCGGGGCCGCTGTCCACGCCGCCTCGCCTTCCGCCGACGGAAAGCCGGAGCCCAGCCGCGGCCACCACCCAAAGCTGGGGGAAAACTGCGGAGAAACAGGAAATGGCCGCTCCACTCACATCCGGTCTCCCCTCCCCCGCGCCGGCGCGCCGCTCCCAGGCTCCGGGGCGGGGCCGCTCCTGCCCGCGCGGCTCCCGGGCTTCCTGCCGGGTTCGGGGACGTTCGGGAGCGCTCGGACGCGCTCGGCTGGGGCCCGCTCGGCTCCAGAGGGTGGTAAGAGATGGGGGCGCGGGGGCGGGGGCGGGGGCGGGCCGGCCGCCATGTTTGTGCCACCTGGCGAAGGGCATGAGTCTAGACTTCTGTGAGAACTCTGAGGGGAGGACGAGATTCTGCCAGAAAATTCAGAACCTAAATTTCTAAGGAAGCAAATGCCACACGCTCTACCATTTTCCAAAGATAACTTCTGCTCATTGAGCCAAAAATGTTGAAATTTCTTCCCTTATGTGTGCGTTGTCCGTTTCCGGTGCGTTGAGCGTTTACTAGTTCCACGCCTTATACCAAGTTCTGGAGTTGATGTTACCAGACCATTAAAGTGCCAATATTTTGGTATTTTTTCCTCTGAGTTGTTTTTTGTTTTTAAGTAGGTCCCGTGTCCACTCTGGGGCCTAGACTCATAACCCTGAGGTCAGGAGTCACATGCTCCGCCAACTGAGCCAGCCAGGTGCCCCTCTTGGCTAGTTCTTTATGTGTGTAAAGATATGTTTTAAAGAAGGTTGGAGGGATCCCTGGGTGGCGCAGTGGTTTGGCGCCTGCCTTTGGCCCAGGGCGCGATCCTGGAGACCCGGGATCGAATCCCACATCGGGCTCCCGGTGCATGGAGCCTGTTTCTCCCTCTGCCTGTGTCTCTGCCTCTCTCTTTCTCTCTCTCTATCATAAATATTTAAAAAAATAAAGTTGGAAAAATACCTAACCCTTAGGACATTTTTAACGGCCAATTACTGTTCACTCCCATTGTGCTCGTGGCCCTCACCCAGTGTCTCTGTTATTGAGCGGCTGAGTTGTCCCTGTTTGAGAAACCATGCTGGGCTGGGCGTGTTTGTGACAAAAAATTCACAACTTGATTTCTTTAGACTATACGCCCCAAACTGGAGTTACTGGGGTAGCAGGAGTGAGCGTTTTTTAAAGCTTTGGTATTTATTGTTGCATTGCCCTCCTGCAAGGTAGTAACGGGTTCACGGTCCCATCGGCTCTGAGAATAGACTCTCCAGGGGAGTTGATTTCCAATGACATTTCCATCTCCTAGGCCTTCTTTTCCTGAAATTCACTCTGTTGCTCAGTACTGTAACAGTGTTCTGAAATCACACTTCTACACGGGTTTGGTTTGGTTTGGTTTTTAAAGCATCTTTTTCTTGCTGTTATTTCAAAACAAACATGTTCCCAGGGCAAAGGACATCTCCTTTTTGCTCTGTTCATGAAGATCTTCCTTAAGGAGAAGTTGAAACTTCAAGGATAGTAGAGCAACATCGTCCCCTTTGCTGTTAAAAATTTCCAGTAAATCTATGACAAACGAAACCACTCGGTATAATTACCTCTGTGTTTCTAGACCAGGAGCAAATAAAAGGGTGGGGCCTTCGGTCAATAATTCAATTGAACAAACATTTGAGTGCTGCTGTTGCGTAATGGACTGATAGTAAATGAACCAGATAAGGATATAGTTGCCAGGATACCAGGCTCACTGTTCTTAGTGCTGTGAGTGGGGTACAAATATAGTGCTAATCAGGGAGCAAGAAGTCTACTCACACTGATTTAAAAAGGCTTTCATCAAGCAGATGAGAATGGAAACATGCCACTGAGTAGGATTTTTGGTGTGTCTTGATGGAATGAGAAGAAAAGATCTATCCACAGGGAGAACAAAGTCTTGGGAGTTACAGAGTTGGGGCCATCCTCAGATGTGACTTGGAGGGAGCTACACCTTTGAGCTGCTCCAGGTCTAGAATCTAGAGAGGTAATCTCGGGTTGCTTTGAGCATGGACTTTATTCTGATAGGACAAGGGTTTTTGAGCCAACACACAACACAACCCACGTTCAGATCATTATTTCTCTATATTGGTAAATGAAAGTCCACTGTCCAAGAAGTTTGTGACTGTATAGTAACAAAATGTACAACTCATATATGAAAATAAACTTTGATTAAAAACTGAGTTGGGGACACCTGGCTGGTTGGTAGAGCATTTGACTCTTGATCTCAGGGTCATGAGTTCAAACTCCACATTGGGCATGAAGCCTATTTTTAAAAAAATAGGGATGCCTGGGTGGCTCAGTGGTTGAGTGCCTGACTTTGCCTCAGGTTGTGATCCTGGTGTCCTAGGATTGAGTCCCCCATCAGGCTCCCTTAGGGAGGAGGAGCTCCCTTCTTCCTCTGCCTATGTCTCTGCCTCTCTCTCTCTATGTCTCTCATGAATAAATAAATAAAACCTTTTAAAAATAGTAATAAATAAAAACAAAACTGATTTAAAACTGAGTTGTTTACAACTCAATTTAAAACTTCTCCAAGGGATCCCTGGGTGGCGCAGCGGTTTGGCGCCTGCCTTTGGCCCAGGGCGCGATCCTGGAGACCCGGGATCGAATCCCACGTCGGGCTCCCGGTGCATGGAGCCTGCTTCTCCCTCTGCCTATGTCTCTGCCTCTCTCTCTCTCTCTCTCTCTGTGACTATCATAAATAAATAAAAATTAAAAAATAAAAAAAAAATAAAATAAAATAAAACTTCTCCAAGGGGATTCCCTGGGTGGCTCAATGGTTTAGCGCCTGCCTTTGGCCCAGGGCGCGATCCTGGAGTCCCAGGATCGAATCCTGCGTCGGGCTCCCTGCATGGGGCCTGCTTCTCCTTCTGCCTGTGTCTCTGCCTCTCTCTCTCTCTCTCTATGTCTATCATGAATAAATAAATAAAATTAAAATAAAATAAAAAATAAAACTTCTCGGGATCCCTGGGTGGCGCAGCGGTTTGGCGCCTGCCTTTGGCCCAGGGCGCGATCCTGGAGACCCGGGATCGAATCCCACATCGGGCTCCCGGTGCATGGGGCCTGCTTCTCCCTCTGCCTGTGTCTCTGCCTCTCTCTCTCTCTCTCTCTCTCTCTCTGTGACTATCATAAATAAATAAATAAATAATTTTAAAAAATTAAAAAAAAAAATAAAACTTCTCCAAGTTTGGTATTGAGTGTCTATTTATAATGTCCTTCATGGCAACAAATGGGCCAAAAAAGTTAAAGTTAAAACTAAATAAGCAAATATTAGACCACATGTGTTTCTAAATGTGCTACATGGTTATTTCTCAGGTGGCCAGGATATGCAATTATGAAAATTAATAAAGGAAACCTCTCTAAAGTGAACCCAAGATGCTAGAAGGGGAGGCTGGTAGAGAGAACCCTATCACTCAATATCAATGATTGTCAATTACAGACACCTAACAGAAAAATCTCAATAGAAAAGAATCAGTCATTACAAGGCCCAACAGGGAAAGGTATACATCGCATCTCCTATAAGAAGTCAACTGCCCCTTCTATTCAGCCGATGGAAAACCATCATCACCCTGAATTCTTACTTCTCCCCAATGGACTTTCTTTTTTTTTTTTAAGATTTTATTTATTTATTCATGAGACACAGAGAGAGAGAGAGAGAGAGAGAGAGAGAGGCAGAGACACAGGCAGAGGGAGAAGCAGGCTCCATGCAGGGAGCCCGACATGGGACTCGATCCTGGGACTCCAGGATCATGCCCTGAGCCAAAGGCAGGCGCTAAACCGCTGAGCCACCCAGGGATCCTCTTTTTATTTTATTTTATTTTATTTTATTTTATTTTATTTTATTTTATTTTATTTTATTTATTCATGAGAGACACAGAGCGAGAGAGAGAGAGGCAGAGACACACAGGTAGAGGGAGAAGCAGGCTCCATGCAGGGAGCCTGACGTGGGACTCGATCCTGGATCTCCAGGATCACACCCTGGGCTGAAGGTGGCACGAAACCACTGAGCATGCAGGGAGCCTGACATGGGACTCGATCCTGGATCTCCAGGATCACAACTTGGGCCAAAGGTGGTGCTAAACTGCTGAGCCACCTGGGCTGCCACTTCCCAATGGATTTTTATTCAAAAGAATCCCTCCCAACTTCCTTACTTCTCCTTAAAATAATGTTTCTCTCCTTTGTTAATTGGACTCCCTGTATTGCTGTAGCCTATGTGTCCTCAATTGCAATTCTCTGCTATTCCCAAATATATCCATTTTTACTGAAAATAACTGGCAGAGGGAATCCCTGGATGGCTCAGCGGTTTGGCGCCTGCCTTCGGCCCAGGGCATGATCCTGGAGACCTGGAATTGAGTCCCACGTCGGGCTCCCTGCATGGAACCTGCTTCTCCCTCTGCCTGTGTCTCTGCATCCCTCTGTGTGTGTGTGTGTGTGTGTGTGTGTCTCATGAATAAATAAAATCTTTAAAAAATTAAAAAAATAAATAACTGGCAGGTTTAGTGTATGTGTGTGTGTGTTTTAAAGATTTTGTTTTTAAGTAATCTCCACACCCAATGAGGGGCTTGAACTCACAACCCTGAGCCCAAGAATCACATATGCTACCAAGTGAGCCAGGCATGTGCCCCTGGCAGTTTCATTTTTAAGGTTAACACAATCATATTTCCTACTGAGGTCCTTCATTCAAGGTCAGTAAGTTATTCTGTTGTGAAATAGGCAAAACAGATCTTGCCATCAGGAAACCTACCTTCTAGTGGGAAAGATGCTTATTAAGCAAATGAACATATAGTATTCATTTCCAGATTAACGTGATGGATTAATTACAAGTATCTAATTTAATTTCTACCCAAAACCCCACTAGAACTTCAGAAAGAAATTTAAAAAGCAAAAGACATAATAATCCTAGATGCACAGTGTGGAGAAGAAAAGATATTGGCAGCTGGGATGAGGAGACAGACTGGTAGTCACTTAGACTAGCAGCCGGAAACATGGATGGACACCAGATTTACACCAGAGTATTGTCAAAGTGTCAAACTGGCAGCACCAGGCGCTTTTGAAACTGGGGTGGAGGGAGAGAATAAGAGAGCCTGAAAGCTCAGAAGCAGCAGCAGATGGTCTACATTGCTCCTCATATTGCATTAGGCAAGGTGGAAGGTGGTCACCCTCCTCCTCCCTACAAAGGACTGGAGGTTCCTCTCTAGAGAGTATAAACCAACAGTATTTGAATAGGGTCGACGGGTGAAGTGGAGGGGAGTCCAGGCACAGAGCCTGGAAAACAAAAACAAAGGGATTTAGTAGCCTGGGCTGAATCTGGAACCTCCCTAACCCCCTCCTTCATGGCTCCTGTGGGCAGTTTACTCCCAATCAGGGGTGGAGAGTAGAGGGCTCTTCTCTGGGTAACCTGTCCTACCCAGGAGGATTAAAAGATATTTGAGGAGGGGCACCTGGGTAGCTCAGTGGTTGAGCATTTGCCTTTGGCTCAGGTCCTGATCCCAGTGTCCTAGGATGGAGTCCCTTATCAGGCTCCCTACAGGGAGCCTGCTTCTCCCTCTACCTCTGTCTCTACCTCTCTCTGTGTGTCTGTCATGAATAAATAAATAATATCTTTTTTTTTTAATTTATTTATGATAGTCACAGAGAGAGAGAGAGAGAGGCAGAGACACAGGCAGAGGGAGAAGCAGGCTCCATGCACCGGGAGCCTGATGTGGGATTCGATCCCGGGTCTCCAGGATCGCGCCCTGGGCCAAAGGCAGGCGCCAAACCGCTGCGCCACCCAGGGATCCCAATAAATAATATCTTTAAATACAAATGTATTATATATATAATATATTTTTTTTCTATTTTGGAAGTTTTATATATATATATATATATATATATATATATATATATATATATATATAATTTGAGGAAACCTTCCAGAATAGAAGCTAGAAATCAAAATAACCAAAATAAATAAATAAATTTGGGGACAAGGAGACGGAAACTTTTCTTTAAGGCCATCAGTATCTTTAGATTAAAAACAAAACAAAACAATAAGAAGGAAGTGCTTTTTAAAACAAAAAAAGAAACATTCAGATCCTGAGCTGAAGGCAGATGCTCAACCCCTGAGCTACCCAGGTGCCCCCATTCAGATGATTTAAAAACAAAAACACAAAACAAAACAAAAACCAAAACCTAGCAGGAAAAACTCAACAGAAAATTTGGAACACCAAGATGAGAAAATCTCTCAGAGGGCCCCAAATCACGGAGAAATAGAAAGTAGGAAACGCTAGTGATATGAGGGAACTAGCTCAGTAGGGCCAACCATCCTAATAATATCCTGTAACAGAAAACAAAGAACAAAGACAAAGGAAAGGAGGGAAGTATCCATGAAAATATTCAGGGAAATTTCCCAGACCTGAAAGACTGGAGTTTAGAGATAGAAAGTGCCAGCCCAGTGAATGAAAATTGGCGACACCCTTGGTTTCATCATGGTGAAAACTTGAGAACAATGGGAGCAGATAAGATTCTATAAGTCTCCAAACAGAAAACACAAGTCATAAGGAAACAGGAAATAGAATGGCCTCAGATTTCCCAACAATTGCAGTGGCAAAGCAATATGCCTTCCAGATGCTGAAGGAAGATGATTTTCCACCGAGGCTTCTACTCACAGCCCATCTATCGATCAAGTGGGTGGGTAAAAATGAGAACATTTTCAGGCAAGTCAGTTCTCAAAAAAGTTTTACCTCCCACACACCATATCCCAGGAAGCTTCTGGAACATGTGTTCTTCCACTAGGAGGAAATAAACCGAAAGAAGCAGATAGGCAGAAACCAGAGATCCAACACAGCTGAAGGATCCCTTCCCCCACCCTGGGGATGGTGACTATTTTATGACCAGCCCATTTCAGAGCAGGGAAACTTTGTGGCCATAAACCACACGCTGTCTGTTTTCCTGGCCACTTCCCCCAGCATGGACAGCCAGGGGTAGTGAAAGACAAACCAGTACTGTTGTTGACTGGCTCAGCTCTGGTGACAGAGCAAGGATGTGATAAATGAGAATGGTTACACCACCCCTATATTTCTCTTTTTCTCTTTGCTTTCCTCCATTTTATTATAAAAACTTCGGCACAGAAAAGTTGAAAGGAATGTACAATGAACATCTGTATATCCATCTAAATTCTACAATTAGCATTTTCCTGTACTTGCTTTACACATATCTATTTACCATTTAACAATTCATCAAATTTTTGGCTGCGTTTCAAAAGGAGGAAATCAGTACATTTCACCCTTTTTTAAGATTTTATTTATTAAAAAAAAGATTTTATTTATTTATGCATAAGAGACACACACACAGAGAGAGGCAGAGACATAGGCAGAGGGAGAAGCAGGCTCCAAGGAAGAAGCAGGCTCCCTGTGAAGAGCCTGATGCAGGACTCAATCCCAGGACCCCAGGATCACGACCCGAGCCAAAGGCAGATGCTCAACCACTGAGCCACCCAAGTGTCCCAAGTACAGTTCACCCTTAAACACATCAGCATGCATATAATTAATGATTTTTAAAAAGATTTTATTTATTTATTCATGAGAGACACAGAGAGAGAGGCAGAGACATAGGCAGAGGGAGAAGCAGGCTCCATGCAGGGAGCCGGACATGGGACTCGATCCTGGGACTCCAGGATCACGCCCTGAGCCAAAGGCAGAGGTGCTTAACCACGGAGCCACCCAGACATCCCTAATGATTCTTTTTGTAAGATAAAATTAGGTACAATAAAATGTACAAATCTTCCGTTTATTGTTCACTGAATTTTGACAAATGTATATAGTTGTAACACAAAACACCATCAAGATATAAAATCTTGGGGCACCTGGGTGGCTCAGTGGTTGAACATCTATCTGCCTTTGGCTCAGGGCGTGATCCCAGGGTCCCGGGATTGAGTATCACTTCAGTCTCCTCGCAGGGAGTCTGCTTCTCTATATATATATCTCATGAATAAATAAATAAAATCTTTAAAAAAAAAAAAAGATAAAATCTTACCATCACCCAAAGGAATTCCCTTGTGTCTCTTGCCAGTCTCTACCTTTACTCCCAAAGGCACTTCTGTTCTGATCTTGCTCATAGGTTACTGTTGCCTGTTCTAGAACTTCATGTGAAAGGAATCATACAGCCTTGGGGCACCTGGCTGGCTCAGTCAGAAAAACATGCTACTCCAAATCTCATGCATGTGAGTTCAAGCCCCACATGGGGCTTGGAGCCTACTTTAATAAAAGTTGGGGGGGGGGTCATGAAGTTTATATTCTTTTGTGCCTGACTTCTTCCCCTCAGTAAAATGCTTGAGATTCATTCATTTTGTACATGTAAGAAATTTGCTCTGTTACACCACCACCTGGTAATCCATTGTAAAATAATATCATAGTTTATTGATTTCCTGTTAATGGACACCTAGGGTTTTCCAATTTGGGCTGTTATAAGTAAAACTGCTGGGGTCCTGGCTGGCTCAGTTGGCAGAGTGTGCAACTCTTGATCTCAGGGTTGTGAGTTTGAGGCCTGTGTTGGTCATGGATCCTTCTTAAAATAAAGAGATGATAGATAGATAGATAGATAGATAGATAGATAGATAGATAGATAGATATAGAGCTGCTAAGAACATTGTTATACAGATCTTCTTTTTATTTACTATTTACTTATTATTATTGTTTTAAGTAGGCTCTGTGCCCAGCATGGAGCCCAACATGGGGCCCTAACTCAAAAGCCTGAGGTCAAGACCTGAGCTGAGATTAACAATCAGACACTTAACCAATTCAGTGACCCAGGCACCCCCAAATCTTCTTTTTAAGCATGCATTTTCACTTATTTGAGACTAAGTACCCAGAAGTAGAATTGCCAGGTCATAGAGAAGGTGTGCTTCATTTTATCAGAAACTGAGAGTTTTTCCAAACTCATTGTCGTACTTCACATTCCCATCACACTGTATGCCCATGAATATTGGTATTATCAGTCTTTATTTCTACTCAGTCTTCTAGATTTTAGTCATTCTGGTGGGATTTTATTTATTTATTCGTGAGAGACACAGAGAGAGAGGTAGAGACATATACAGAGGGAGAAGCAGTTTCCTCACAGGCAGCCGGATGCAGCACTTGATCCTAGAACCCTGGGATCACTCGCTGAACTCAAGGCAGATGCTCAACTGCTGAGCCACCCAGGCATCCCTGGGAAGATATTTTTTATATGGGAGATTTGTGATTTGGGGGTGACAGAGGGGGATCTGAGTGTTTGCATCAGCTGTTTCTTAAGTGTGTTTTTTCAGTATGCTAGGGTGCCTGGGTGGCTCAGTAGACTGAGTATTCAGCTGGGTTTCAGCTCAGGTTGTGATCTCAGGATCCTGAGATCAAGCTCCTTGTCAGGCCCGGCCCTCAGCACAGAGTCTGATTGAGATTCTCTCTCCTTCCCCCTCTGTCCTTCTCCTTCTCACCCTCTTTCTTTCTCTCTCTCTCTCTCTCTCAAATAAATAAATTAATGAAATCTTTAAAAAATGAAATAATCAATATGCCAAAGTGGCACACTTTTGGGAAGCCTGCCCTTGGCCCCTACAGCTCTTTTACTCCCTTCAAACAATGGGCATCTATTACCAGCTCAAAACAGGAATAAAAATTAAATTCACTTTAAGAGATTTCAAGAAGGAAATCAAACAGATCTAAAGTGCATGTACTTTGCCAACTTGATGAAAAGAAGCAAAGCCCCAGAATATGATTCATATTCCTTCAGTTATAAGCACTCAGGCATCCCTTCCATGAGGATATTATTGGCCATCTTACCTACTACATCATCTTTGTGAGGGAGAGGGACTGGAGATTGAATTTGATCTTGTGGCCAATGACTTAATTAATGGTGCCTATGTAATGAAACCTCCAAAGAAACTCCTGAAATAATGAGGCCGGAGGAGCTTTCAGGTTGGCTAACAGGTGGCAGTGCTGAGTGGTATGCCTGGGTTTTGTGTGGAGAAGGCATGGTAGCCCTGCCTCTCTCAACTTGGACCTTGTCCTCTTCAACTCTTTTTTAACCACTTTATTGAGGTATGATTGACAAAAAGCTATACATATTTAATGTATATAACTTGATGAGCTTCGTAATAAATATACACTCACAAAACTATCACTGCAATCTAATGCTATAAACATATGCATTACCTCCAAGACTTTCCTCCTGCCTCCTTTACTTACTGCTATAATTATTTGTTGTTATAAGAGCACTTAGCATAAGACCTGCATTCTTGGGGGACCTGGGTGGCTCAGTGATTGAGTGTCTGCCTTTGGCTCATGTTGTGATCCTGGGGTCCTGGGATCGAGTCCCATATCAAGCTCCTTGGAAGGAGCCTGCTTCTCCTTCTGCTTATGTCTCTGCCTCTCCCTCTCTGTGTCTCTCATGAATTAATAAACAAAATCTTTTTTTTAATAAACAAAATCTTAAAAAAAAAGACCTACATTCTTAGCAACTGTTTAAGTATACAATACAGTATTGTTAACTATAGGCTCTATGTTACACATAGATCTCTAGGACTTATTCATCTTGCACAACTAAACTCTGTACCCTTTGACTAACACTTCCCCATTTCCCTCCCCACTCCATCCCTTGGCAGCCATGATTCTCCTCTGCTTTTATGAGTTTGGCTATTTTAGATTCCTTATATATGGGATATCACGTAGTATTTGTCCTTCTGTAATAAAGATTACAGATTTAAAATAAAGATTTTATTTATTTGAGAGAGAGTGCAAGAGCATGAGTGGTGGGGAGGGGCAGAAGGAGAGGGAGAAGGAGAAGCAGACTTTCTGCTGAGTAGAGAGCCCGATGGTGGTGGTGGTGGGGGGGCTGTGTGGTCCTGGGATTCTGAGATCATGACTTGAGCCAAAGGCAGACACTTAACTGACTGAGTCACCCTTCTGGGCCTCACTCCTCCTCCTCCTCCTCCTTTTTTTTTTTTTTTTTTTTTTAAGGCTAAGTAGTATCCCATTGTATCCTATTGGGCTCTGTATTTGGTTGCTAATTTGTATCTTTCATAATAAACTGGTAACCATAAGTATAATGGTGGTTTAGTAAGTTCCATGAGTCATTTTAGTGAATTATCAAGACTGAAGAAGGGTCTGGGAACCCCTGAGTGTATAGGTTGTCAGAATTACAAATAGTCCCCAGGACCTGCGGCTGGCATCTGAAGAAGAGGCCATGTAAGGGACTGAGATTTTGAACCTATAGAATCGGATGCTAACTCCAGGTTGTTAGTGTCCGAATTGAGTTAAGTTGTTGTATACCCAGTTAGCATCAAGGAATTTCTATGTTCAAAAATGCAGGAAGCCTTTAAGATGACAGCAGCTCTAACTGTCATCTGACTGCAAACACATGAGTGACCCCAGATGAGAACCATTTAGTGGAACCCACTCAACTCTGATGACAGTGAGAATGATAATAAAATGATTGTTGTTGTTTAAGCACCTAAATTATGGGATGATTTATTATGAGACAATGGTGACTAAGAGGTATCAGGGTGGGGATACTGGCACAACCAAAGGTGAAAAAATGGGAAAGCATGGGGTGCTTGGGTGCCTCAGTTGGTTGAGCACCTGCCTTTGGCTTGTTATGATCCTGGAGTCCTAGGATCAAGTCTCAGGTCTTTCTCCTTTTGCCTCTGCCTCTCTCTCTCTTTCTCTCTGTTTCTCTCTCTCTCTCTCTCTCTCTCTCTCATAAACAAATGAAATCTTAAAAAATGGGAAAGCAAAGGAAAGGTGGGGAGACATCATTAGCTATGGTTCTTGGGTTGAAGGCAACAGAAAGCTACTCTGGATTGAGAAAAAAAAAAAACAAAGATGTTGATGGAAAGAACACTGGGGAGGTCACAGAATCTAAGGAAAAGTTGATTAACTCGGGCTCAGAAAGGACAGCATGCTGGGCCACTCCAGGGACCTCAAGGATCTTCTTTCTAGGGGCACCTGGGTGGCTCAGTCAGTTTAGCGTCTGCCATCAGCTCAGGTCATGATCCCAGGGTCTTCGGATCAAGCCCCACATTGGGCTCCCTGCTCAGCAAGGAATCTGCTTCTTCCTGTCTGCTTGCCACTCTCCCTGCTTGTTCTCTCTCTCCCTTTCTCTCTCTCTGTCAAATAAATAAATAAAACCTTAAAAAAAGGTTTCTGGGGCATTAATACTACAATAACAGACTCACCTGCCTGCAGGTTCCACTCCACTCAGGCTTCCATTACTGGCAAGGGGTGGTGGGTGGACTGTTTGGGAAAAGGGAGTCCACCCAGTGACTCATAGCCTACCATGACCACAAGGAGGTCCCCCTGGGAGGAAGTCCCCCTGGAAGAATGGGAAGATGTGGCTGGCCAGGGAAAATGAAAAGATATCCACTATTCATTAGGATTAGTTTCAGTGCAAATGACAGAGACCTAAGGTGACAACCACTTAAACAAGATTAAAGTTTACTTCACTGGTGTGCAAAAATCCAGAGGTGAGTAATTCAGACTGGTATGTTCCTCTTATCTATGATGCCTCAGGGTCCAGCTCCTTCCTCATGGACCCAGATGGAACTCTAGCCAGCATGTTAAGTTCCAAGCACAGGATGGAGAAACGTGGAGGACTGTGTGTCCTGTGTCTCTTCAGGATGATCTTGGAAGCTGCCTTGATTCTTATATCCCATCCTCCAAACCTTAGTCATGTGACCACAATAAGAGGCAGTGCAGGCTAGGAGATACAGGCCCTGCTAAAAAGTCTATCCCTGAAAGTAGAGAAGAGTGGATCCCAGAGGACAATTATCGGCTCCTGCCACATCCACCATGTGCCCTCTGGTGGCATGGCACTCACGCACATACATCTTTCCACACATGAAATATTTTTAGGTGCTCCCACCCACCCTAATGTAACCATCACGATCTTACACTCAACCAAGAATGCACTCATCCATCTTGGGGAGAGAAACACAGAATCAGGTCCAGGGACTGCAAAGGCTCCAAGTCCAGGACCTCTGGGGAGTGCTCTCTGCCTTCTGACCCATCTCAAGTTTTGCAACTTGTGGACCAAATAGAAGTAGAACCAGCAAAAAAAAAAAAAGAAGAAGAAGAAGAAGAAGAAGAAGAAGAAGTAGAACCAGCACCAACGCTTTTTATATGGAATAATAAAGAATAGGGGGAGGAAAGAGATGGCAAAGATTTGAAATAACAATAATATGATACAGCGAGCAAGGACATGCAGGTAGATACCATCCTCAGCCCCCATTTCCACAGGCACAAGCCTGTAGCTGACATTTAACACTTCCCCTTTTATTACCCTTCCAAACATCCCCTTGCCTTTGGCCAGTATCAAAGTTAGAATCTCTGCTTAAAACTTTGTTCCCAAAAAACCTGAGCCCTTGTTAATCCAGCCCATTTAGAGATTCTGGCATTTTAAAAAAAAACTTTTTCCTTAATGTATCTGTTATCTATTGCTAGGTAGTAAAACATTCCCAAACTTCAAGGCTTCAAACAAGAGACAGCGATTAGGGTCACATGGAATGACGACAGCCACTCTACATTATCCTGTGAAGCTGGGGGAGCCTCACAGATGTACACTCCCAGGGCTACAGTGGGAGAGTACTAAGTTAGCACACAGAAAGAAACACTAATAGGCTATTCAGTGTTGGCTTCCTTTGTCTTCAAGTAGTACTTATTAAAAAAAGGCATCACAGGAAAAAAAAAAAAAAAGGCATCACAGGGATGCTCACTTTGGTCAAAAAGAAGAATTTCAAATGAGACTATAGAGAGCCACCATATTGATTCCTAAAAAGTAATTTGCAATTTGCATTATGCTTAGCTTTTTGTTTCACCATATAAAACTTTAAGCATTTCACAGACACTAAATAAATTTTGGGATTTGTTTCATGACAGTTAAGATCAAGGAGGATAACCTGGGCTTACCTAGATGTTCTATGACTTTTGGAATGTCATGCATTTGATTGTCACACACCTTTTTTTTTTTTTTTAAGATTTTATTTATTTATTCATGAGAGACACAGAGAGAGGCAGAGACAAAGACAGAGGGAGAAGCAGGCTCCCTTTGGGGAGCCTGATGCGGGACTTGATCCCAAGACCCTGGGATCACAATCTGAGCCAAAAGCAGACACTCAACTACTGAGTCACCCAGGTGCCCCAATTTTTAAGCTTTTTAATGGAAAATTTCAAATGTATGCAAAAGCGGAATAATAGAGTGCATCTCCATATATACAGCATTTGACTTAGTAGTGATCAGTTTTGGGGTCATTTTGGGTCACCTACATTCACTCTCCCCCATCCTCATTATTTGGAAGCAAATTCCATACATTACCTATGACATCTGTAAATATTTCTGTATGTATTTCTAAAAGGTGAACTTAAAAAAAATAATGATTCCTTAAAATTATCAAGTTTTCCCAATGCACCACCCTTGTTCCAGTTGACTTTTTGGAAATAAAGACCATACATTGGATTTGATAGCTAACTCTCTCAAGTATTTTTTGAGATTTGAAAGCCTTCCTTTAATTTTTTTAAGTATCTTTTTCTAAATGTCACAATCTTGATTTTGCTGGCTGCATCATTGTAGACATTTAATATGTTCCTCTGGTAATTAGATCTCAAGGTTTGTTTCAGATTCAATTTTTTTTTCCAATGCATTTCCTCAGGAGTCACATGTCTGGTTGTTTTGTGTGTGTGTGTGTGTGTGTGTGTGTGTGTGTGTGTGTGTGTGATGTTAACACTCATCAATTATTAGTGTTTAGATTAATGAATTATTAAGGTCTATAAAACAATGATACTCTGATTCTAGCATTCCTGATCTATATATTAGCTGGACCTGTCTATAAAGAGAAACATATCCTTAACTACTGATCCTGAAGTAAAGTTTATACAGATAAAGTAGGATAAATGCTCCATTCTTTCCCCTTATTTACTAGTTTATAAAAATGAGTTTGTCAAAAAAAAAAAATGAGTTTGTCTCCAAGCATTTTCCAAAGATAACTGGAGAGATTGTTTTTTGTTTTGTTTTGTGATGAAGTACTGAACCAGGTTGAATAGCATTCTCCCCAAAAATTCTTATCCACCTGGAAGCTCAGAATATGACCTTGTTTGGAAATCAGGTCTTCATATATGTCATTAGTTGAAATGAAGTACACTGGAATAGAGTGGCCCCAAATCCAATGACTGGTGTCCTTACAAGCAGAGGACACACAGATACACACAGAAGGCAGCCATGCAAAGAAAGAGGTAGAGATTGAAGTTATACAGCTATCAATCAAGGGATGCCACCAATTGTTGGCAACCACTGGAACCTGGAAATGCCAAAGAAGAATTCTTCCCAGACACCTTCGAAAGGAACATGGCCATGATAGCACCTTGATTTTGTCTTTTAGTTATTATTATTATTTAAAATTTTTAGAAAAGACTTCTTATTCATTCATGAGACACACACAGAGAGAGAGAGAGAGAGAGAGAGGCAGAGACATAGGCCCAGGGAGAAGCAAGCTCCATGCAGGGAGCCCGATGTGGGACTCAGTTCTGGGACCCTAGGATCACACCCTGGGCTGAAGGCAAACGCTCAACCGCTGAGCCACCCAGGTGTCCCGAAAGAACAAATTTCTGTTGTTTTAAGCTGTTTTGTGTTAATTTATGAGGGTAGCTTGAGGAAACTAATACAAGTACTGTAACGTACTCAGAGATTGCCCATACTTAGTTTGCTTCATACTACTGAAGTTACTACCCTTGTTGCTGTTCAGATTGTCACATTTTTGGCCATGGGAATCTCTTTAAGTTGGCTTCTGACTCTTTCTGACAGTACCCTAGGGGTCTATGAAAACTTCCTTGCTGCCTGGTGTGACAGGAAGTTCTTGGCTCATCTTGTACGTACACTGTCTGCTCCAAATGAGGTATCTGCCTTTTTAAAAAAAATTTTATTTATTTATGATAGTCACAGAGAGAGAGAGAGAGAGAGAGAGAGGCAGAGACACAGGCAGAGGGAGAAGCAGGCTCCATGCACCGGGAGCCCGACGTGGGACTCGATACCCGGTCTCCAGGATCGCGCCCTGGGCAAAAGGCAGGCGCCAAACCGCTGCGCCACCCAGGGATCCCAGGTATCTGCCTTTTAACAGAAAAATATATTTGGAGACTTCAATTTGGGGACTAGAGATGCATTGCTACTAGGCTGGTCACTCACTATTCCTTGGCTTTTTCAAGAAGTAGAGCTAGGAAACACACACATACACACACATACACACACTCATCTTTTTAAAGATTTAGCTATTCATTTTAGAGAGAGTGAGAGGTGAAGGAGGGGCAGAGGGAGAGAGAGAGCGAGCCCGTCGTGGGGCTCCATCTTATGACCCTGAGATCATGACCTGAGTGAAAATCGAGTCGGACACTTAACTGACTGCACCACCCAGACCCCCACGCTCATATTATTAAGATAAAGACATTTGAGTTCATGCCATACCTCCAATTCAAATTCAGGACTATAGTGCTTTTACTTACACTCCTCAAACTTATAGGGGCAACTCCTTTCTCCCATGCAAAAACCCCTTGTTCTCAACACCAACATAATTACACATTACAATACATTTTTTAAATTTTATTTATTCAGAGAGAGAGAGAGAGAGAGAGAGAGAGGCAGAGACACAGGCAGAGGGAGAAGCAGGCTCCATGCAGGGAGCCCGACACGGGACTCGAACCCGGGTCTCCAGGATCACACCCCCTGGCTGCAGGCGGCGCTAAATCGCTGCGCCACTGGGGCTGCCCACACATTACAATACACACAACAATTTCATATTGATTTTTTAGTTTCAGAGGTAGTAGTGATTCATCAGTTGCATGTAACACCCAGTGCTCATTACATCTTCTTAATGCCCATCACCCAATTATCTCTTCTGCACACCCACCTCCCCTCCAGCAACACTGTTTCCTAGAGTCAGTGTCTCTTATGGTTTGCCTCCCTCTCAATTTTCATCTTATTTTATTTTTCCTTACCTTCCCCTATGTTCATCTTTCTTTCTTAAATCCCACATGTGAGTGAAATCATATGGGATTTGTCTTTCTTTGACTTTTTTTGCTCTAGTTCCATCTACATCATTGCAAATGGCAAGATTTCATTCCTTTTGGTGGCTGAGTAATATTCGTGTGTGTGTGTGCGCGCACGCGCGCGCCACATCTTTATCCATTCATCTGCCGATGGACATCTGATGCTTTCCATATTTTGGCTATTGTGGACATTGCTGCTATAAAGATTGGGGTGGATGTGCCCCTTTGAATCACTATGTTTGTATCCTTTAGATAAACACTTAGCAGTGCAATTGCTGGGTCATAGGATAGCTCTATTTTTAACTTTCTAAGGAACCTCCATACTGCTTTCCAGAATGACTGCACCAGTTTGCATTCCCACCAACAGTGTAAGATGGTTCCCCTTTCTCTGCATCCTCGCCAACATCTGTTGTTTCCTGAGTTGTTAATTTTAGCCACTCTGACCAGAAACACAGAGCAGTTTCAGAATAACAATATCAATAGTACCATCAACAATATCATTATTGAAAATGATTTAGGAGTTTATAGCAGTTTTAAATTTTTTATAATTTTTTTTGGTACAGATTATAGCTGTAATGTTTCTTGGAATGGTTCCTCTCTGTTATGCCACCAACTGGGTATACAGGTTCATCTGTTTCACTTTGCTTTCGAGTTTTAGGGATTACAAGAAAACTTTTTAAAGATTTTATTTATTGAGAGAGAGAGAGAGAGCATGAGCTGGGGGAAGGGTGAAAGGAGAGAGAGAGAGATTCTCAAGCAGAGTCCATGCTGAGCACAATGTGGGGCTTGATCCCATGGCCTGGAGAGCGTGACTTGAGACAAAATCAAGAGTCAGATGGTTTAGCCCACTGAGCCACCCAGGTGCCCTGATTTTTAAATCTTTTTTTTGTAAAGATATTATTTATTTATTCATGAGACACACACACAGAGAGGCAGAGAGATAGGCAGAGGGAGAAGCAGGCTCCCAGCCTGATGTGGGACTTGATCCCAGGACTCCAGGATCACAACCAGGATCCACAAAGGCAGATGCTTAACCACTGAGCCACCCAGGTGCCCGGTGCCCTGATTTTTAAAAGCAATTTAAAACAAATGTATGGTTTATCCTTTTATTCAAATAACAAACAAAAGGCCCCTCCAGCCCCCCACATACATGTATATATGTATAAATATGTATACAGCCACATATATATGCAAATACGTATATGCATGTAAATATGCAGATATATATGTATTTTTATATATTTTAAAGATTTTATTTATTTATTCATGAGAAACACAGAGAGAGGCAAAGACATAGGCAGAGGGAGAAGCAGGCTCCCTGCAGGGAGCCTGATGTGGGACTCGATCCCAGGACCCTGGGATCACAACCTGAGCCAAAGGCAGATGCTCAACTGCTGAGCTACCCAGGCGTCCCTATGTGTATATTTTTATACATACATGTGTATGTATGCACGCACACACACATCTGTGCATACTTTTGTCCTTATTTTTTTTTTTTTCACTTATGACTCCATACTAGCACTGTGTCATTGATTCACATTGACCTTAATCTGTTGAAATAATAGGAGTGCCTGGAAAGGGCCCTTCAGTGAGAAACTGGAAACTTGAATTTTCTTATAATGGCAACTGAGCTCTCATGTTTAAATCCGCCCCACCCTTCCAAGTTTCCATGGGAATGAGCAAAGGAATATAAATTATTTCTGACCAACATTTTGGATCATTTGGGTCCATCCTTTCTTCCAGCCACATCATTGAGGTGTCTCATTCTTGGGGTTGCTTGTGATCCATAGTTAAGTATTATTAATTACAATGATTTTTTTGAGAACTATATATATTTTTGGTAACCTTATATTTTTCTATTTCTTTATTTTTTATTACATTGAGAGCCTCAAAATTGGAATTTCTTTTTTTTCTTTTTAAGGAAGCCCTACCCCCAACGTGGGCTTGAACTCATGACACCCAGGTCAAGAGTCGCATGTGCTGCCAACTGAACAAGCCAGGTGCCCCTATTTATGATTATTAATGGAGCCACTAAACTTGTATTCTAAGGACTCAAGGGCCCTAAGCATGAAAATAACTACCACTTTCTGGGTGCCCTCCATCTGCCTAGGACAGTGCCAGTGCATACTTGCTCTCATTTATTTCTCACAAATACCCTGTAGGATGGGTGTCCTTATCCTCATTTTACAGAACCAGGTCATGGGGCTAAAAGAAGTTGCTGAATGTGGAACTCTGCTTCCCTGTGCTTTTCTCATCATTTGAAGCTGGAAAGAAAAAAGACAACTATTTCTCTCACCTGAGTCACTGCTCCAACAGCAGGAAAGAAGATTGTAGATAACTCACCTGGTACCTCTAGATCAAGGCTTAATAAAATTATTTTCTTATATGCCTTGGCATCTTTTCTCCTATCTTCTCTTATAAACTTTACATGCCTTTATGAAAATACGTTTCTTTTTTTTCTTTTAAGATTTTATTTATTCACGAGAGACACAGAGAGGCAGAGACAGAAGCAGGCTCCATGCAGGGAGCCTGACATGGGACTCGATCCTAGGACTCCAGGATCATGCCCTGGGCCAAAGGCAGGCACTAAACAGCTGAGCCACCCAGGTGTCCTGAAAATACGTTTCACATTGACTTATAATTAATTCTGCCTGGTTCTCAAATTAAAATTAGCAGAATGTCTTCCCAGAGACGCCAGAAAATTGGGGCTGAGTTAAATGTTAAGTCAGGAAGCTAGACTAATTTACCAGCCTACTCTATAGCTTGGAACTAGTTAACCTGGATATATATTAAACTTCAAATCTTGTTAACATTCCTTCGTGTTCTCTTTAACCTCCCATTGTGTCTAATTACATAAGGCTTTTTACCTTGCTCAGTGTGGTGATGTTGTTTACCATTGTTTATGGTAACTGAATGGCTTGTTAAATATGCCTCATTACTTCAATGGCATTTAGAGAAAAGAAATGAGTAACCAGGGAGGATATATATATATATATATATCCATATATATATATGGATATATATATATATCTCCATATCTCACATCCCTGCAGCCCATCTGGTCTTTCAACATACTTCTAATAAACAGGACTGCCAAATCTCCACCAGTGAAAATTTTTACAGGTCTAAGAATAAATTCAGCTGATCTCCAAACCTGTTCACACATTGTGAGATTGATTTTGTGTCTTTGGCAAATTTTCCACTGAAGACTCTAGCCTTCAAAATCTTTATTTTTCTAAATACTGTATAAAGAAGTGTTCATTTTGCTTTTTTGGGAAGGATAGCTTGAATGCAGATGATAATTCAGCAGCATGTATTCTGCATCCTCAAAGATAGCATCCACTGAGTGCTGAGAGAAAAAATAGCTTACAAAAAAAGGGGAAGTGAGCTTTTAATGGCAGCAATAAATGTGGCAAAATATGCTGCAAAAATAAGAGGAACTAAAGATTTGTGCAAATGCTTTGAAAAATATCATTTTAATAACAACAAAACTATCCAGAACCTAAAACCCTGAAATATCTATTTAAAATGGTTTTGGCCTTGGGATCACTGAGTGGCTCAGTGGTTCAGCGCCTGCCTTTGGCGCAGGGCGTGATCCTGGAGTCCCGGGATGGAGTCCCACGTAAGGCTCCCTGCATGGAGCCTGCTTCTCTCTCTGACTGTGTCTCTGCCTCTTTCTCTCTCTCTCTCTCTATGCCTATCATGAATAAATAAATAAAATCTAAAAAAAATAAAAATAAAATGGTCTTGGCCTGAAACACAATGGATAGTAAATATAGTATTGTGAGCATCAAAAAATGCAATTTTTCCCTTTTTTTCAAGATTTTTTATTTTTAAATAATCTCCCCATCCAAGGTGGGGCTTGAACTCAACCCGGAAATCAAGAGTCGCATGCTCCACCAACTGAGCCAGCCAAGCACTCCCCTGAATAAAGTGCAATTCTTCTTAACCAGTAGGTTTAAAAATTTTTTTTTATTTATTTATAAAAATGAATCCGGCAGAGAGCTGGATGTGGGATTGGAACCTGGGGCCTCCAGGATCAGGCCCTAGGCTGAAGGCGGCGCTAAACCACTGAGCCACCCGGGCTGCCCCCCCCCCAAAAAAAATTCTTTTAATGATTTTGAATGTGAATTTATTTTAGGGTAGAGAATTTTTAAATGACTTTTATTTTTTTAAAATATTTTATTTATTTATTCATGAGAGACAGACCCCATACAAGGATCCTGATGTGGGACTTGATCCCGGGACTCCAGGAGGCAGATGCTCAACCACTGAGCCACCCAGGCTCCAGGCGTCCCTTAAATTGCTTTAAAAAGAAAGATCTATTTATTTTAGAGAGAGAGAGGGGTAGTGGGAGAGGGAGAAAAAAACCCCAGCAGACTCGGCGCTCAGTGCAGAGCACAGGGAACTGGGTTTCACAAGCTGGAGATCACCACCCGAGACTAGGACTGAAAGGAAAACCAAGAGTCAGATACCCAACTGACTTCGTCATGGAGGTGCCCCTTAAATAACTTCTAAAAATGCAAACTCATTTTAGGGCACAGAATTTTTACATTTAAATCTATTTCACAAAATAAATAAATAAATAAATAAATAAATCTATTTCACAATGTTGCTTTCTTTTTTTATTTTTTTATTTTTTTTTATTATTTTTTTTTTAATTTTTATTTATTTATGATAGTCACAGAGAGAGAGGCGCAGAGACACAGGCAGAGGGAGAAGCAGGCTCCATGCACCGGGAGCCCGATGTGGGATTCGATCCCGGGTCTCCAGGATCGCGCCCTGGGCCAAAGGCAGGCGCCAAACCGCTGCGCCACCCAGGGATCCCTGCTTTCTTTTTTTAAAAAAAAATATTTATTCATAAGAGACACGCTCCATGAGGGGAGTCCGACGCAGGACTCGATCCTAGGCCCCCAGGAGCACGCCCTGGGCTGAAGGCAGGTACCAAACCGCTGAGCCATCCAGGGATCCCACACTGTTGCTTTCTTAAAGGATTTAAGATTTGCTTTTAATTTTGTCATTGAAACTCTTTTTCCCTCACCAGTACCAAATTCCCATATTTTCACTAGTGGGCAGAAGTGAAGACGTGAAATACGGGTCTGAGAATAAATAAGGTGTCTACCTTCTTACCATGCAAATATTTGATAGAAGAAACCTATATGCTGAAGTAGGAATGTAAAAACTCATTGTAAAAAAAAAAAAAAAAAACACACACACACACAGAATACTAGAAGTTTTGAAAGTTTCACTATTTTGACTTTTCACTCTACGGGCTTAATTAATATCATAATTTTTAAAGATTCGATTTTATATAAGTGGGCCCTGAACAGCAATGGCTGGGGTCGTGAAGCCATCTACCTGGGGAGCATGATCTGCCCCTTCGCCCCAGGAAGCCTCCCTTTGTTTGCTTTTTATAATTCTGATTAGCTATACATAAAACTTGCTCTAACAATTGTTTTATTTATCTTGGTGCGAAAAGGTGGTTTTATTAAAGCACAGGGACAGGACCCATGGGCAGGAAGAGCTGCCTATTTTCACAATTTTTAAATGTACAGTTTTCCGTTATTAAGGACATTGACGTTGCACAATCTAATTCCCGGTTCACCTTCTCCTTTAATTTTCCGGCTTACCATAAGGGGGCAGACGGAGACAACGTATCCGCCCCTCTGCGGGAGCATCCCGCCCCGCCTCACCCACGCATGCGCGCCTCACCTGCGGAAGGTGACAGAGGGCGGGGCAGAAGGCGGTGCTGGGGGCGGAGCAGAGGTGCGCAGGCGCGGCGCGGGCATTGTGACGTCAGGCCGCGCGGCCGGGCTGGGACCAGGCGGCGGCTCGCGGAGGCGCATCCTCTAGTGTGACGCGACGACTCTCCTCCCCACAAGCCGGCCCGCCCGCCCCCGGCCTCGCAGCCGCCGCCTCCCTAGCTCCCTCAGCGCGCGGAGCGCGGCCCAGCGGCCGGGGCGGAGGCCCGGGGGCGACGCGGCGCCGAGGGGCGGGGGCGGGCTTCTGAGCGCCGGGCGGCCGGGGTCCGCGGCCGGTCGGTGCGCGGCGGGCGGGCGGCGGGCGCCGGTCTATATGGCGGCGGCTCTGTCCGGCCTGGCTGTCCGCCTTTCGCGCTCGGCCGCCGCCCGCTCCTATGGGGTCTTCTGCAAGGGGCTGACTCGCACGCTGCTCATCTTCTTCGACCTGGCCTGGCGGCTGCGCATCAACTTCCCGTACCTTTACATCGTGGCTTCGATGATGCTCAACGTCCGCCTGCAGGTGAGTGACCTTCCCGGAGCGCCTGTCAGCCCAGCGCGGCCCGGCCCACCCCGCCCCGGGACGGCAAAGATGCTGACAGGAGCTGCCCAGCTGGACGCTCAGTGTATGCCAGGCGACGAGCATGTTTCCTGCAGCCCCACGGGAGGAAAACCCGCTGAGGTTATTGTTGTCTCCGTTCTGCAAACGAGACTGGGGGCGGGGTGGAGCGGCTTGACCCGGGGCCGAGGGCCTCCAGCTGGGGCGTGCGGGTGAGGGGGCGTCCCCGGGGATGGTGGATGCTGGCACCGCTGGAAAGGCCGTGAAGAGGAAATTTTGCGCGCGCCCCGCCCCCCGTTATAAATGGTTGGGTTTTGGTTGACTTTGCTAGTTCCCGAACTTTACAAATGTTCAAATAATTATTTTGGAAACTTAAAACGGGTCAGTGTTTTGATAGAGGTGTCTTATTTATTCTGGTCGGAGTGAAAGTGGGGTGAGGGTGAAGAGGGGAAAATGAAGTGGACGAGGTAGAGACGCAAGAGGTTTCAGAGCGTCGACACTGTTCAGGCGTGGAATAGTAGGCGCTCACACACCCAGCACCCTGGAGATCACTGTAAGTGACATTTCTGCATCCCTTGAATTACAGATGCCCCTTTCTAGTGGGATGAAAAGTCGTCAGATTGAGAATTTTCCTTTACAAGTGTGTCATAGATGGCCAGATGCTGAGCTCCTCTTGGATTACATTTACACATTTTGGAGCGCCTGGCATAGGCTTTGATGGAGGAGGGACAGGTTCCTGACCTTCTGGAGCTTGCAGTCTGACAGTACTTGTGTTGCTCCCTGGTGTGCAAAATGAGAAAGTCTGACTGGTAGGATCAGGCATGTTGAGACCATGCAGGTGTTGTCGTTTTTTGGTCCTCTCTGGTTTGGTTGTATCAGAATGGAATTGTCGCTGCCTGGACCTTAACATTTTAGTGCCTATCACTGGTGATGGCAGGCTACTTAAAACCAATTAGTGATCAATATTGTGTGTTAAGGCAAGATGAGATGAATCTGCCTATGTCAAGATCCGAATTGGGATGTTTTTACATGAACAAGGGCCTGTGGCACACCTAAGTTACGGTACCAGACTGGAAGAGTGGAAAACGGAAATATCTTTCCAGCAGGTGATATGAATGAGTAAAGGGTACAGGATGTGGGGGTTGGGGTAAACCAGAAAGCCTGTGCTCTAGCCAGTTGCCACTAGCCAATGGTCGTTTGCCAGATACAGTGATTTTGAAGAGAAATTGGAAATACTGATTTTTAGATAACAAATTAACTCAAATTCTAAAAAAGTAAACTTGGCCAAAACAACATGTTAGCAGGCTATATTTGATACACTCCCTCCCCGCACCTCCTCCCTCCCCCCAGCTCCTACTTTGGAACGATGTGTTTAGAATTGCGTTAATGTTTTGCAGTCACATGTTGAATTACAAGAACTATAAGAGGTAACCTAGTACGTAATGTTGTTAAGAATTATCACGTTTTGAAAAAAAAGATACCACATTTTGTACCATTAAAGAAATCACTTCTGTCACGTGTTTGCTTAACTGTGTATGACTACCCTCTCCTCCAAACTACCATGACCACTCACCTGGATCATCTATTTTGCACTGGGCAGTAGTTTTTTTGTTTGTTTTTTGTTTTTTGTTTTTTTTACATAGGTGTCATTTCCCATAAAACAAGAGAGTAAAACTGCTCCTCATTGCACATAGAATGCAATTCACATTTTTATTCGGCAGATCTGGCTTTTGCCTACCTCTAACTTCCTTGAGTTGCGTCTTGTTTACTGTTCTTTCAGTTTCTTTACTACTGTCTGCACACACCAAGCCCCTTTTTGCCCCTGGGCATTTGCACAGGCTGTTCTTTCTTTGAATCTTTGAATGCTGGTACAGTCGCACTTCATTTCTGATTTCAGAGAGGCCTTGCATGATCAAAATATCTATATGATCTTGCGCTTCCTCTCATTTCGAGAGTACTGAAGGCTTGCTTGTACTAAGCAATAAGGAATAAAGGACTCCATTTCTAATATGCTTAGGGTTTCCAAATCTCACAATTGTTTGTAGTTGTTTGAGAATCTCAGGAACTGTTGTTTAAGTACAAATTTTATTACAAGGAATCTGTACTGTAATGATTGAGATTAGATGTATTTAGGAGGAGACAGACTAGCTCTATTTGGAGTGGTTTGGGCAGTCAGAAGGGCTCGGTACATACCAAGCCCAAAACACCGTGGTGGATGACACGGCATGAATAGTCCAGGTGCAGCTGTAGAGAAGCCCAAGAGCTGAACTGTAGGAGTGGAGTGTGGGCTTGTCATTCAGTTCAGGGGTGAGATGGGGGCAAGGGAGTCACAAAGTGGCCACCCAGTACGTTGGGGGCGAGCTAAGACCTGTGTGAGTATTTTAGGTTCGATCTCAGGCTTAATCAGGTGTGGTGGCAGTCATTTCACGTGCTGATGGGGAGCGTATGGGAGCAGGGTCTCTCTCTTCTTTACTAGGATAGTTAATCTACTTTAAATGCCCCTGCAGGTTTAGAGTTTCTGTTCATTTGTGGAAAATCACTAATTAAATTAACCTGACTTAAGGGTTTAATTACTCTGGCCTCTTGTAAAGGGAAGTGCTGCGGGAAATAGAATCTGAGAGAGAGGACAGCTATGGGTCGCCGCCTTTTTTACTCAGCACACTGTCCCTACCCTCTTCGTGACGGGTGCCATAGTAAAGGATGCTTTGGCCCACATGTTTGCTTAGGGCCCTGCATCATTTGTAGGGCAGTGAGACCTTTCCAGGAGGTTGATACCTCTTTAATATGCAAGATGATTACATGAGAAAATAGATGCAAAAGGGCTTTGTAAACTGAGGAGCTTTATGATTTTATTTTATTTTTTTTTAAGATTTTATTTATTCATGAGAGACACACACACAGAGGCAGAGACACAGGCAAAGGGAGAAGCAGGCTCCACCCAGGGAGCCCAACGCGGGACTCGATCCTAGGCCACCTGGGCTACCCTCTGATTTTAAAATATAGTTTGCAAGCTTAAGAAAAAAGTTGTTTTGGGGATCCCTGGGTGACTCAGTGGTTTAGTGCCTGCCTTTGGCCCAGGGCGTGATCCTGGAGTCTCGGGATCAAGTCCACGTCAGTCTTCCTGCATGAAGCCTACTTCTCCCTCTGCCTGTGTCTGTGCCTCTCTCTGTGTGTGTCTCTCATGAATAAATAAATAAAATCTTTAAAAAAATATATTGTTCACAAGCAAGCCTTAATCTACTGGAGTCCTTAGCATCCTACTTATACAGAATCTGAAACACAGGAGTAGAAAAATGAGAATCTGTAAGAAATACTAAATTAAAATTAGTAAAGGCAAGATGATAGATTATACTGAGAACCTATATAACCATTTATGCTTCCAATTTTTCTGTTATGCCGCCTGTGAGAAGAATCAAGTATCTTAGGCCCAGTTCACCTTGATTCTTAAAATTAAAAGAGAAGACCTCAGGGAGCCTGGGTGGCTCAGTCGGTTAAGCATCTGGACTCTTGATTTCAGCTGATGTCATGATCTCAGAATGGTGAGATTGAGCCCTGCACTGGGCATGGAGCCTCTCTCCCTCTGCCCACCCCACCCCCAAGGGAAAAAAAAAGAGAGAAGGCCTCAAAAAAGTCAGAGAAAAGACATGGTGAAGGTAGATGTTGTCACACTGAGCAGTGTCTTCCTTGGGATAGATGGTCTGTGCTGACTAGGCCCAGGAAGCTTCCTTTGGTTCCTCCCTCCCTGTGACCCCTCTTTTCCTCGCCTCTGACTGCTCTATCATAGTGTCATTTCTGATAGACTTTTTAAATTCACAGCTCCCTGTTTTATCGTGTTTGCCTATCACTTGAAAATCTATATTCGTTCATTCTAATTGGGTAAAGAGTTCAGTAGTGTAGGTAGGGAGAGCTGGTTGCCATTCTAAATAGAGCAGAAGGGCTTCATTAATTAGGTGGCATTTGAACAAAACCTTAGTGGTGAGGGCTTTAGCCTTGGAGATGGGGAGATGTTTGGGTAAGAAGAGTATCTTGTTCTGTGCAGAGAAGGCCCTGTATAGCTGGTGCAAGCCTGGTATTTTCCAGAACAGCAGGAGGCTGGTCCATGAAGAAGGTGGCTGGAGATTTGAACTGGGGGGTAAGGAGCATTGGAAGAACTTTGGCTTTGACTCTGATTACATGATCTTATATCCAAACAATTTCAAAAAGTAGTAAAGATCCCAAGATCCTAGTTGCAGGGTCACATGAAGCTTGAGATGTGTGTTATTCTGTTGCTCGATTGGGGGAAATTATAGATCATTAAGATAATGTAAAAGCTTATAAGCTTTGTGAAATCTTAGTCAAGCCAAAAGCATCAGCTCAGGAATTTGTTCTATAGGAACAATTGTATAGGGAACAACTATACTTTGAGATGGTAAATACCAAACATTCAGGAAATATAACAATACTATAGAATCTTTACATTCAAGTGAATGCTTTCATCATGGTTTTTTTTTTAATAAACTTTGAAAAATTTTCAACCTGTATAAAATGTTATTGTACAGTGAACACCTGTATCCATGAATCAGGTTGTTTTAAGCCTTTTTTTTAAAAAAAGATTTTATTTATTCATGAGAGACACAGAGGCAGAGACATAGGCAGAGGGAGAAGCAGGCTCCATGCAGGGAGCCTGATGCAAGACTTGATCCCAGGACTCCAGGATCACGCCCTGAGCCGACGAAGGCAAGATGCTTAACCGCTGAGCCACCCAGGCGTCCCAGGTTGTTTCAAGTCTTACAAAAAGTCCTATAGTGTGCCAAGCAGATATTAAAGTGTGCATGTTAGATCTCTATGTACTAATGTTAAAAGATACCAACCATATATAAAGTGAAGAAAAGGTTAAAAACTATTTTTTCATAAATGTGTTTGTTGGTACCCAGGGAGAGTGCTGCTGAGTCAGGAGAGAGCGTAGGCCTTGCTTCTCAAATGATCTGTAGAGAAGGGCCAGTGGTTCTTTACCTCCACAGACAGGGCAGCTTATAAACAACGCACATTTATTTCTTATAGTTCTGGAGGCCGGGAAGTCCAAGATCAAGACACCAGCAGAGCCAAGCCCTTGTGAGAGTTCTGATTCCTAGCTGGTGCCTTCTTGCTTGTCCTCTCATAGTCGAAGAGGCTTGGGATTTCTGTGGGGCCACTTTTTAAGAACACTAATCCCATTTATGAAGGCTCTACTCTCAAGACCTACACACTTCCCAGAGGCTTCAACCTCCTAAGACCACCATATTTAGGTTAGGGTTTCAGCATATGAATTTTGGGGGGACACACATTCAGACCATAGCACCTTCTGATGATTTTGTAAGGGCCAATAAAAATTAATTGCTTTCACGTGGAAAAGTGCAGCGTCTGTTTGAGATTCTCTCTCTCCCTCTCCCTCCATTCATAGGCTTGTGAGTGCTCCTCCTCTCTCAAAAATAAATCTTTGGAGGGGGATGCCTAGGTGCCTCAGCGATTTAGTGCCTACCTTCAGCCCAAGGCGTGGGCTTGGCTGGGATCCCTGGGATCGAGTCCCGTATCAGGCTCCCTGCACGGAGCCTGCTTCTGTCTCTGCCTCTCTCTCTCTGTGTGTGTCTCAAATAAATAAATAAAATATTTTAAAAAATACATCTTTAAGGGGAAAAGTCACAAGCTCTCCTAACTGAGCCAGCCAATCGCCCCCCACTGAGTGTCTGTTCTTACATGATCACAGTAACCAACTGGGGGACAGGGGAAACACGGGATGGTGGCTCCTACCTTCATAAGGACTTTGGCTTGTACTCTTGAGTAAAGTGGGAAATATTTCACTAAGATGGGACTTAGGGGCAGCCCAGGTGGCTCAATGGTTTAGCACCACCTTTGGCCCAAGGCCTGATCCTGGAGACCCGGGATCGAGTCCCACGTCGGGCTACATGCATGGAGCCTGCTTCTCCCTCTGCCTGTGTCTCTGCCCCTCTCTCTGTGTCTCATTAATAAATAAATAAAGTCTTTTTTAAAAAAATAAGATGGAACTTAATGTGATTTACTTTTTTAAAGGATTATTTTTTTAAAAAGCTTTGTTGGAATATTCAAATGTACCCCAAAATAGAGTAGTATAATAAACTCATACACACACACATATATACATACACATCTATGTCTCCATCACCCCTTTTCAGTAAGGATCAACTCTTTGTTAATCTTGTTTTATCTATTTCCTCAAGCCTACACCATCTTCATCTCCTCACCCCACACTGGATTTCTTTTTTTTTAAATCTCAGCCAGAATGGATTACTTTTTTGTTGTTACTTTTTTTTTTTTTAATTTTTTTTTTTTTTTTAATTTATGATAGTTAGAGAGAGAGAGAGGCGGAGACACAGGCAGAGGGAGAAGCAGGCTCCATGCACCGGGAGCCCGATGTGGGATTCGATCCCGGGTCTCCAGGATCGCGCCCTGGGCCAAAGGCAGGCGCCAAACCGCTGCGCCACCCAGGGATCCCTGTTGTTACTTTTTTGTTGTTACTTTTACTTTGAAATGATTCAACTTAGAGAAAAGTTGCAAAAATTGTACAGAGAGTTCCCATAGACCCTTCACCTGCCTTCTGTTAGAGGCTAACTATACCATAGCATAGCTGAAAACTAAGAGATGAGCATCAGTCCCATACATTTGGATTTCACCGGTTTTTCCCACTGTGATTTTTCTCTTTCAGGACCTGGCACTACTAGATGACACATCTCCAATCTGTGACACTTCCTTAGCCTCTTCTTTTATATCTGTCAATTGGACATTCAGGCTGTTCTCACTTTTTGGCTACTATGAGTAATGCTGCCAGGAACATTCACATATAGGGTTCGTGTTTGAGCATGTTTTCATTTCTCTTAGATATTACCTAGGAGTGGAATTGCTGGCTCCTAGGGTAATCCTGTGTTTCACCATTTCAATAGGATTACTCTTTCTTCACTTCAGAATTGAGGGGAGAAGCAGGGAGATACTCAGGAATTCAGGAGGGAGGGAAATCGTGGTGGCTCCTGATCAAGGTGGCAGCAGGGGTGATACCGGGAGTGGTTGGGATATGGCTGTATTCTGGTGTTTGAGCCAACACGCCTTCCTTAAAGGACATAGTGTCACAGAAAGACTTGTCACATTTCTTTTTTTGTGAACTACCCTTGTTTTTTGCCCTTTTTTCTGTTGTCTTAATTTCTTAGAGCCTTGTATCTGTTAGAGTTTAAAAAGTTTGGTTTTTTGTTTAGTTATTATGTTTTGACTTTGATTATGGGTATAGTTAGTTGACATACTGAAGTTTACTTTTTTTTTTTTTTTTATCTTTCTTTCTTTCTCTCTCTACACCCCATATGGGACTTGAACTCTCAACCTTGAGATCAAGAGTGACATACTCTACTGACTGAGCCAGCCAGGCACCCCCAAAGTTTATTTTTATGTGGTCAAATGTAATAATCTTTTCTGATTTTTGAGTTTGTCCTAGTTAGAAGGCCTTCCCAACTCATAGGCTATGAGGAATTAAACCTTATTTTATCTTGGTAAAAACAACATATACAGACACACACAGACACACATATATATGTAGATAATATATATATTAATATAAATTTTCTATAATATATAAAACAACATATACACACAGACACATATGTAGATAATATATATATTAATATAAATTTTCTATAAATTTTCTTTTTTTATAGATTTATTTATGATAGAGAGAGAGAGGCAGAGACATAGGCAGAGGGAGAAGCAGGCTCCATGCACCGGGATTCGATCCTGGGTCTCCAGGATCACGCCCTGGGCCAAAGGCAGGCGCCAAACCGCTGCGCCACCCAAGGATCCCTAAATTTTCTATAAGTTGCGCTGCCATGAAAACTGTGTGAATAGCTAGTCCTTGAGTGTATGTTAACTAGAAAGTAAGCTTCAAGAAGAAGAGCCCTGTTTGTCCTAACACCAGTGCCTAGAATAGTGCCTGGCCCAGGGCAGGAGCTCAATGAACACTTGCTGATTGAATCTGTAGCAGAAAATCATAGGCATAAAATCCCGAAGGAAAGGTTATTTGCATTTGTAAATTTTTAATTTAAAAGCCCAATTTGCCCTCCACTGGGGTTCTTGTACCATGTGTTTTCTCCAATGATGCAGGAGATACCTACCTCTGGGTGCTCCCCATTCACTGGTAGGCTACTGCCCCCTGGGCCTTGGCTTCTACCCCTCCATGGAAACCCACGGTCTGCATTGAAGTCACGTCCATGTTACCACCCAGTGGTCACTCCCATGTCTTCTGCTTTATAGAACCCCTCAGCCTGCATTTTGTTGTTCATTCCCTAAAGCACTCTTGACAATGATAGTTGCTGTTTATGGCCTATCAGAGAAGATGCTAGGCGCTTTCACACCCTCACAGCATGCAGAGGACAGAGAATTGCCTGAGGCCCCCAATGTCTGAGCTCACCTTTGGCTGTCAGGTTAAAAGAAGGAGGAAACCGGGTGGTGCCTAGCCAGAGCTGCAGGACTGGCTTTTTAAGGGCAGATACGATTTGGATGTACTGAAAGATTAGTAACAGGAACTCTGTACTATTAGTGTTTCCTGTGGTTATGATTCAGCTTAATCTGGAGATGATGAGTTGTTCCTCTTTCTCATCCTCTGAGCTGGGGAGCACCATATCTTTTTTTACAGGTTTTTTGTTTGTTTTTTTTTTTCTTTGTTTTTTTAGATTTTATTTATTCATGAGAGACACACAGAGAGAGGCAGAGACATAGGCAGAGGGAGAAGCAGGCTCCTCACAGGGAGCCTCATATGGGACTCAATTCCAGGACCCCAGGATCACGACTTGAGCCAAAAGCAGATACTTAGCCACTGAGCCATCCAGGCACCCCTTTTACAGTTTTTTTTTTTTTTTTTTAATTTTCTATTTCCTTAAGTAATGTCTACACTCAACATGGAGCTTGAACTCACGACCCTGAGATCAAGAGTTGTGTGCTCGACAGACTGTGCCAACCAGGCATCCCTATGCTGGTAGTAATTTGAGGAATGTGGGCCATCTCCTCAGTCCGATTGCTTTAGTCATGAGCACAGAGATGTTAAATACTGATGTTCATGCCTGGAAGCTCTGGAAGCCAAGAGAGGCTGGGATGGGCCTGGAGCATGTTTGTGAGCCATTGTAAGGTGAGACTCCACAGCAAGCCCATTGTTCTGACCCTGCTCTTTGAGCTGTGTTGTCTTCCCAGCCCCCTTTGGGAATAGCCTTGCCAGCTGGCTTTCAGAAGCATAGAGGCCAGGATATTTTTAGTTTAGAGAGCAGTGGTATCCAGACTGTCAGGTCCCTGAGGCCATTAATAGCTCAGGTTAGAGAAGGTAGGATGACAGCAGTCCAAGAGGGCAGCAGCTGCCTAATTGGGTCAGGCCTATTGTTATGCAGCAGGTCAGCTGCCTCCAGCAGGCAGGGATTTTTGTGGAGGATGATTTTTCATATCTGCACTAGAAATCATGGACACACCTAGATAATCTTGTTTCCCTCTGCACATCACCCCTCTGGTCTTGTGGTTCCATTTTCAACCTTTGTCATCTTTTTTGGGGGGTGGGGGATGTGGGGTGAGGGAGTATATTCAGGAATTTACTCCCAGTACTACACTTTTTTTTTTTTTCCTGGATGATACTCTTGAACTTCAAAACAGACTCCTTCCTTCACTCTGTTGGTTCAGTGTCAGTGGATAAGTTTATTTGCCAGAGTTTATGTTGCTTATTTTGTAGACTTAACACGGGGCGAGGAGGGGGTTGCGCAGAAGATGAGATTTCTAGGGCCAAGGACAGTTAATGATATAATTATGTGTATTGGGTACAATGTAATGTACCTATATATGTATTAGAGTGGGAAGAGTTATAAAAATATTTCACAAAGACAAATACCATATGATTTCACTTAAGTGTGGAATCTAAAAACCAAAACAGATGAACAAACCAAAAAAGAAACCCAAAAATACGGAGAATAGACTGATGGGTGCCAGAGGTGGTTGGTGGGAGGATGGGAAAAACGGGTGTAGGAGAGTGGAAGGGTATATAGGCTTTCAGTTATGGAATGATAAGTCAAAGGCATGGAAGGGACAGCATGAAGAATACAGTCGATGGTATCATAATAGTGTCGTATGGTGACAGATGGTAGCTACACTTGCGGGGAGCAGAGCATAATTTATAGGGTTGAATCATTTTGTTGTACACTTGAAATATTGTCAGCTATACTTCAATAAAAAATATTTCGCTTGTTTAGAAATTATTTGAAAGTTATTGCTGGCTCTCAAAAAATAATGTATATGTCTAGTATTAGAAGTTTTCGTTAACTGGGATCCCTGGGTGGCGCAGCGGTTTGGCGCCTGCCTTTGGCCCAGGGCGCGATCCTGGAGACCTGGGATCGAATCCCACATCGGGCTCCCGGTGCATGGAGCCTGCTTCTCCCTCTGCCTGTGTCTCTGCGCCTCTCTCTCTCTGTGACTATCATAAATAAATAAAAATTAAAAAAAAAAAAAGTTTTCGTTAACTGGTTGAGGGATCAGAGCCAAAATGTTTTCACTGACCTAAAGTATTTTTGTCAAGAGATTAAATACACAGTTTATTACTGAATTTACTAAAGAACTAGATCTTCAGGACAATGTATTCTAACATTACTAAATACATGATTATATTAGTGGTAGCTTAGCTTAAATTTTAACACAATTCTGGAAATTCTTCATCTTTCTGAACTGCTCTAAGTTTTTATACAAGGATGTACTAAAAGTGATTAGAAACTAATTTTCTTGAGAGTTGGCCCCTATTAAATGACATGTTTCTCATAATAATTAAAAAAAAAAAAAAACTGGGCAGCCCGGTGGCTCAGTGGTTTAGCGCTGCCTTCAGCCCAGGGCCTGATCCCGGGGTTGAGTCCCACATCGGGCTCCCTTCATTGAGCCTGCTTCGCTCTCTGCCTATGTCTCTGCCTCTCTCTGTGTGTGTTTCTCATGAATAAATAAATAAAATCTTAAAAAACTTTTTTTTAAAAAACTATGTTAATATGTATTAAAAACATATTTGAGAGGCTCCTGGGTGGCTCAGTTGCTTAAGCATTTGCCTTAAGTCTCAGAGACTTGGGATTGATATACGTGTATATATATATGTATATGTATGTATGTATATATACACATATATATCACATATATATATACATACATATATAGATATACACACACACATATATATATATGAAAATGCTCCCATTTCAGGAAAATGTTCATTCTTACTGCATTTCAAGTTGGTAAAATAAATAGAAGGTTTGAAAGAATGTGCTTTGGAAAGTTAACTTGAAAGAACTATCTAGGGGATCCCTGGATGGCTCAGCGGTTTAGGGCATGATCCTGGAGTCCCGGGATCGAGTCCCGCATCAGGCTTCCTGCATGGAAGGAAATGCCTGTGTCTTTCCCTCTGCCTCCCTCCCACCCCCGTCTCTCATGAATAAATAAATAAAATCTTTAAAAAAAAAAAACTGTCTTAAAAAAAGCTGTCTAGAGAATTTGGTTAGATTTTTGACTCCGTGAGCTTTGAAGATTTTACTTATTTGAAAGAGAGGAGGAGAGAGAAAGTGCATGCACATGAAAGAGCAAGAGTGGGGTGAGGGACAGAGGGAGAAGCAGACTCCCTGTTGAGCAGGGAGCATGATTTGGTGGGCTCTATCCTGGGGCACTGGGGTCATGACTTGAGCCAAAGGCAGCTGCTTAACTGAGCCACCCAGGCACCCCAACTTGGTAAGCTTTGAAAGTACATTTGATCCTTGAACAATGGTGGGTGTTAGGAGTGCAGACCCCTGTGCAGTTGAAAATCCATGTATAAATTTTGACTCCTGGGCAGCCCCGGTGGCACAGCGGTTTTAGCGCTGCCTGCAGCCCAGGGCGTGATCCTGGAGACCCTGGATCGTGTCCCGTGTCGGGCTCTCTGCATGGAGCCTGCTTCTCCCTCTGCCTGTGTCTCTGCTTCTCATTCTCTCTATGTGTCTCTATGAATAAATAAATAAAATCTTTAAAAAATAAATAAACAAATAAATTTTGACTCCTCAAAAATCTAACTTACCAATAACAGTCAACATATATTTTGTGTCATATGCTGTATTCTTAGAAAAAAATAATATAGAAAAAAGAAAGTGTTATTATCAAAAGGGAAAGAAAATACATTTTACAGGATGTACTGTATTTGTTGAAAAAGACATGCATGTAAGTGGACCTGTGCAGTTCACAACCATGTGTTCAAGGGTCAGCTGTATTGAATTGTAGCCAGAATCCACACTTAATAAAATAAGATTGCACCTCATAAAAGTTCTCATCACAAGAAAAAATTGTAATTATGTGTGGTGATGGATGTCAACTTATGGTGAGTAATCATTTTGTAATATATACAAATATTGAACCTTTATATTGTACACCTGAAACTAATGTTATGTCAGTTAGATCTCATATTTGTGAGATATAAAATTGCATCTAACATCTGTGTATTGCTTTATACTGTTCAGATACATTTTTATCAGTTCTGTAGAGTAATGGTCACATTTCTATTGGTAAAAAGTTTTGAGCATGCCCTACAGATATACGGAGATGTATGTTTTTATAAATTGTATCTTTTGCTCCACCAAAATAAGGTATATATTGTAAAGCAGAAAAAGTTAAAAGAGGAATGAAATAAAATGAACTAGACAAAGATGATTTGGTATTCTCTCCCTCACTCCTTGAGGTAGTGTCACCCCATCTAACAACTGCTGGACTAGAAGATCATTTAGAGTTTATCTGGAGCTAAGTTGTTTGTGCAAGAAGCACATCTAACCACCCTCTTTCTGAAGCACTCAATGCTGTTGGCATCTGTGACATGGCGTTTCCTGAGGTGCTCTGAGTCTTCTTGGTGGTTGGGGAGCCCTCGCTAGATCTTGGAGATCCTGGCCTTCTGTACCCCACTGTCTTCTTTTTATCCACCTTTCCAAAGCTGGTGACTTCAGAATCTAGGTCCCCAACTCTGACATCACTCTTTGAGCTAACAACTTTACTCATAATCAAAATGCATTCCCAGTTCCCGCAGCCAAACCCTCTGTGTCCCTATCTGAGCCATTTGACATCCCTCCAGACCTGCTGCTCCTCTCTGTTCTCTGTTAATGATGCCTTTGCTACCCAGAAGTGACAGCCACCTTTCTAACCTGTTGGCCACCAACTGGAAAAATACTTTGTCTCTCCTCTTCTTTCCTGTACCATTGGAATAGCCTCCTCATTGGAAATGTGCTTCCTTTTAGCCACCACACTACAGCCAGGTAATTAATCCAAAGGGCAGACCTGGCCAAACACCCCTTGGTGGCTCTGCATCGCCGCAGATGTCATCACACTCCTCAAGCTGCAGCCACTGCCTCTCATTAGACCTGGTTGGCTTCCTGGCCCCCCATCCCTTCACTCGCTTTGCTTCTGTGTCAGCCTCCAGTAATTCTTGTTTTTCTCTTTGAGTGTAGTCTCAATTTTTTAAAAAATGTAACACGTATACACTCACCTAGCTTGGAGTCTCTGAGCTCCCCTAGTTAGAGAAACTGCAGCTTCCTGACCCCCATCTCTCTGTCCCCGCAGCCAGGCCTCAGCTACAGCTGGTTCTCCTTGTGCATATTCCTCTGTCCCTGAACTGCATGCTTGTTGCTCCCTGACTCTTCACTCAGGCTTTGTCTTTGTATTACTCTGGGAAATGAGCTCCCAGGCTCCTGTCTCACATCCCACATTTCCAGCCTCCCTTTCTCCCAGCAGAGTTGTGTTTTTTCGTTAGATGGCTCTTCCTTCAGGTGGCCTCTTAGAAAAATTATTAAATAGAGTTTATGCATTTCTTTATTTTTTATGTTTAATGCCCTGGGATTATGTTTTTTTTTTTTAATTTAAGATTTTTATTTATTTATTTATGAGAGAGACAGGGGGAGAGACACAGGCAGAGAGAGAAGCAGGCTTCATGCAGGGAGCCCAATGTGGGACTCGATCTCAGGACTTTAGGTTCATGCCCCGGGCTGAAGGCAGGCACCCAACCGCTGAGCCACCCAGACGTCCCTGGTTGGTTTTTGAAAGGACACGGGTCAACTTTTCTTTTTTTTTTTTAAAGATTTTATTTATTTATTCATAGAGACAGAGAGAGAGAGAGAGAGAGAGAGAGAGAGAGAGGCAGAGACACAGGCAGAGGGAGAAGCAGGCTCCATGCAGCGAGCCTGATGTGGGACTCGATCCCTGGTCTCCAGGATCACACCCCGGGCTGCAGGCAGTGCTAAACCTCTGCGCCACTGGGGCTGCCCTTTTTTTTTTTTTTTTTTTTTAAACTCAGTTAATGAACTAATGAGATGTTAGAATCAGTTTAAGGGAGAATTTAGACAAATCAAGCACACACGTAATCAGGAAGGCCAAATGGGTATAAAACTGGTCAATAAAAATAAAACTAAAAATAAAACTGGTCAGTATCACAGGCAATAATCAGTTGCCTAGACAAAATTTTTATTTCTTTGGATGAGAAATCTTTTGCCTTCCTCTCACATTTCCTACAACTCAGAGGGTTGTAAAGCAGCTTGGAGATAGGGTCAAGGCTCCATAAATTTAGGTAACTCAGGGACTCACTGGACAGCATGCCCAATCAACTTGTGGTTTGTCAACCTCAGGGCCCTTTCACAGCCTTTCCTGACACATCTTCCCCGCTGGAGACATAATGATATCAAAGAAAGATTATTCTTGGTCACAGAAAAAGGCTGGTCCCATTAGGGTTCCAAGTACAGTGAGAGTGTTAACCATCTGGTCACCTTGAATTTGCTCTTAAATGACCATTGAAGTCACAAATCAACTTCTGTCCTGAAGTTTTCAATGTAGAATCTCAGACTGGGCTTTCAAAAGCCTCTATTATTTGCTAGTCTGAGAGTGGGGAGCTAAGCCCAAGAACCTTTCTCTAGCATATTTACTTATACCTATAAATTCGGGTGAATTCTTCCCTTATCAAGGCTCTAGAATTTGCTGAGGTTCCTGATATGGCAGCCAGTGATCTTCCTTACCTCCCTGATGCTGCAGTGTTACATGCCAGGACCCTCCATGCTGGTTTTTCCTGGAAGGGCTTTGTGGGCATTAGATCCATAAATAAAGTTGACCTTGATTCCTTAAAAGTAGCTGGTCATGCTTGAGTCACTGAGAAGCATTCTCAAATAGGACACATCAGGTAGGGCCTTGGTCTGCATGATCAAGTCATCCAGTTACATCGTGATTAAAGAGAGGACAATCAATCCTGATTATTGAACCTACAGAAATAACTAAATAGCTGTGAAACGTACAAACCCTAAGAATGTTCATTTTTCATATTTTTAGGAAACGCTGAATTAATAATGTACTTTTTTTTTTTAAGTATGTTCTTTTTGTTGTGATCTCTGATTGGTAGGTTATCATCTGTTTTCTGTCAAAATGTAGGAATCCTTGGTAACAGAAACTGTTAAAGAGATCTTCATATTTGTTCGGAAATACCTGGTGTGTGTACGCTCTTTTAAGACTCCGTCTTCGTAATAATACCTTAATTTGATTATCTCTTCCAGGTTCATATTGAGATCCATTGAAGGCCTTCTGCTGACCCTCGTGTGGTCAAGTCTCCACATCAGAGAACACACAGCATGAGGGACAGAGTCGGGGCTCTGGACACTTGCCTCGGGAAGGTGAAGGGGGTGGGAGAGGACTCAAACAGGCTGCTGTATGGACTTGGAAGAGCACAGGGGGAGAGCCCTTGTCCGTCAGGTATACCTTCCTCTTCCTGGATGCATACATCTGTGGTTGATGTGGATGGAAATTCACAAAATGAGGAGTTATCAGTGGAAATGAAAAATGCTCTCAGTGAGACCAGCCTCTTGCTCCTCAATGGCAATAAAGTGCTTCCATGTTTGAAAGAATCATTAAGAAGAAATTCAGCTTCCGTTGCGGCTCAGAGCAAGACTCTGGATCTGTTCTGTGCTCCTGCAGAAGAGTATTTGGCTGGGGTGTCCTGTGGTGTGAGGGACTGGCTGGGAGGGGGGCCAAGGGCAATCAACAGCCACAGAGGATGGTGCCACAAAGGAGAGCCTTGGGGGTTAGGACTACTGTGCTGTCAGAAAAGATTAGAAATGGGGATTTCTGAGGAGGAACCGCCAAGTGCTCTGCCAGAAGGGCCAGGCCTCGAGTTGGAACTGTCTTGCTTGCATTTCGTCCTGTCTACACTGTTGTACGCATGCCCTGAAGTTTTCCTGAATGATGAGACAAAATGTGTTTTCCTTGGCCATTTAGAGCCTGTGTTTTCAGAGCAAACAGTAGAAAACAAGAAAATGCTTTCAAGTATAAAAAGTACCTCAAACCATCTGCAGATAACACTGGGGTTACTGGCTCTACCAGCTTTTGAAGTAGCAAATCCATTATGCCATAGTTAAGGTACAAGCAGAACAATAAAAATAGTGAGATTAATTTTAAAAGTTGTCTTACAATGATTGCTTTCACACTGAGTCTGGATGCCAACAGGGCAGCCATGAAGTTCCTGCTTCAGTTTGTATGATCAGATGAACTCATGGGAAGTTGGTTGATATAAGAGGAGATTTTTGAACATGTTTTATCTTGTGCTTGAAAGACATTCAATATTGGGATACCTTTTCAATAACATTAATACATCCTATATAAATGTCAGGTTACAATGTAAAGATTTAACAAAATTCTTTATGTATCTTCAGCATTCATTCTAAAGGGCTACTGTCCCAGATACTGTCTCCTTAGACTGTCTGATCATCAGGTGGAAGTGCCTGTTTATGTACAAGTCAGCTCCTCCCTACTTGCTCTCAGCCCTGCTGATGTGATTGTGAGCTGCCACCATTTCTGCATTCTGTAGAATTTCGGTCAGCAGCAAAATTTGATTTTTGTCATATCCCTTTCCTTCCCCTTGAAACCCAGTTTAAATGGTGTCCTTATGGTGAAAGTTGAAATATTCAATGTCCTTTTAGTATAATCCTTTCTCAAACACGGAGCCCTAGCCCTGTCACCTGAAATAAAACAAGCTTGAGACCATCTGCTGTAGCTCAGGTAGGTAGGGGGAGACAGTATTTCCCCTGTAGAATGTTTCCAGTTTCCAGGAGCGGAGGTATCTCTTACACTAGCCTTTTTTCTGAGGTAACCCCTCTGGTTGTTGAGAATTCCAATCAAGGTCACCTCAGAGCATGAGTTTTTAAGGAGTCCTAAAGTAAGACAACCATTTTCGGGGTTACTCATTGCCTCTCTCCATTTGTGTCCTAAATTACTCTGCCGTGTGCTATTTTAGTGTTTTGGGGAAATGAAAAATAAAACGTGTTATTTAGCATAATAAGTGTCTTATTTTCTGCGTGTAGTCTTGATTCACCTTGTCATTTATCAATGCGGTCTTCCTCTTACTGAAAGTCTTTTAGCACCAGTCCAAGTAGGCTGCTCACTTAGAAGACCAGAAGCAGAGCTTGAAAGACAATCTGCGAAGCCAGGTCAGAACTCTACTCTCACTTTCCTCCCAGGACATAGTTAGAATGTGTTGTGATCCTCTGGGGTGGTGCTCACTGTGATAGCGGCCAGTGTAAAGGACACTGTCCGGGTTAGGGGTGGGTGGGGGTGAAAGCCCTGCTTAGTGAACCCTCTGTTTGGGGTCATGATGGATGATGTGAGGACACAGAGAAATGTTTTCTTGTCAAGCCATCCCCTCTTTCTTCTTCCTTTTTTTTTTTTTTTTTGTCTTTTTTAAACTAAGTCTGTTCCTTTGGGATAGAACTTTCTGGGATCCATCGACTGTTTTATTTATTTTGTAAATTGCAAGTACATAAATTTCAACCAGTTGCAAAGAACAAATACGGAATTCTCTAGTATCAGATGCTAAATAATTTAAAAAAAAATAAATTTAGAATGTCTTCACATGGCCATATTAAAATAAGCTTTTTTTTTTTTTTTTTTCTGAATGTCACTTTGGGGGAATGCTCGCGTTAGCAACTTTTTTCTTTGATTTTTTAATACACATATACTTGACCAAAATTTTTCCTTTTGACCCTGTGTCCAGTTCCTGTTTGAAGACAATCTCCTATGGAAAGTTCTAGAGTGGAGAGGTGATATAAATTCACTATATAAAGTTTCTTAAAAAAAATAAAGTTTTTTTTTTTTTTTTTTTTTTAAGATTTTATTTATTCATGAGAGACAGAGAGAGAGGCGGAGAAGCAGGCTCCGTGCAGGGAGCCCGACGTGGGACTCAATCCCGGGTCTCCAGGATTACACCCTGGGCTGATGGCGGCACTAAACTGCTGAGCCACTCGGGCTGGCCTAAGGTTTCATGACTTTATAAAATAAGGCCTTCAATAAACATTTTTATTCTTGAGGCAATTAGTATAGAAATAGGATATTCTTTCAGATAAATTATTTCTGTGATTGAATTATAAAAAGGATAAATCTTTAAAGTTTTAATTTTCCAGTTTACAGTGTAATGTTAATTTCAGGTTCAATTAATCTAGTGATTCAGTACTTCCGTATGTCACCTGGTCACGACAGGTGCACTCCTTAATCCCCATTACCTATTTAACCACCCCCCACCCCCTCATCTCTGGTAACCATCAGTTCTTCATAATTAAGAGTCACTTCTTCGTTTCTTTTTCTCCCCCCTTTGTTTCTTAAATTCCACTTACAAGTGAAATACCTGTCTCTGATTTAAATTTTGCCTAGCATAATACTCTCTAGCTCCATCTGTGTCATTGCAAATGGCAAGATTTTACTTTTTATGTCTAATATTTCATTATGTATACACACATATATACACACACACCATATCTATCCATTCATCAATTGATGGACACTTGGACTGCTTCCATATCTTGGCTATTGTAAATAATGCTGCTATAAACATAGGGATGCATGTATTCTAAAAGGGAAAGTCATTTGAAATTTTTTAGGTGTATCATTTTGACAATGAAAACAGGCAAGTTTGCTTTAGAAGTTTATATATAGGTTTTGGTGTTTTGTTTTTATGGATTCTGTTCTTAAGGATTGGACACAATCATTTTTTTTTTTTTTAAAGATTTTATTTATTTATTCATGATAGTCACACAGAGAGAGACAGAGAGGCAGAGACACAGGCAGAGGGAGAAGCAGGCTCCATGCACTGGGAGCCCGACGTGGGATTCGATCCCGGGTCTCCAGGATCGCGCCCTGGGCCAAAGGCAGGCGCCAAACCGCTGCGCCACCCAGGGATCCCGACACAATCATTTTAAACTTAGAAGCTCTTCCCCATAGTACAAAATCTTGGACTTGGTTTTTCACATTTGGCAATCATAATTTTTAACATTGGAATGAACAGTGAGATGTTGAAGTGATTATGAAGTTGCAAGCCCATAAATGAGAAATTAAGAAACTTGCATTTAAATCAATCCTTATTGCAGGACTACTGGTTTTGTAAACAAGGCATGTATTATTTGGAACTTTCTGTAAATCAGTGTATTCAAAAATTCACACAGACTATTTGCTGTAGTTTCACATAGAAAAAGAAATGTACTATAGAATTCTCCCTATATTCTCCCCTAGATAATTTAAAAATTCTCCTTTTTAAACCACGCAGATAGCTAGATTTAAGGGGTCTCCTAAACAAGCTAGATGAGCTCAGAGCTAGAAACTGCCTTTTAGCACTGGTTAGTGGTGGAAGCTTTGAAACACACCCCATCTGTATGATACATTCAGTGCAGACGTGAAGTTAGAGACCTGGAATTTTTAATTTTTAAAAAAACTTAATGGGATACCTGGGTGGCTCAGGGGTTGAGCACCTGCCTTCCGCCCAGGGTATCCTGGGATTGAGGCCCACATCGGGCTTCCTGTAGAGAGCCTGCTTCTCTCTGCCTATGCCTCTTCCTCTCTCTCTCTCTCTCTCTGTCTCTCATGAATAAATAAATAAAATCTTTAAAAAAAAAAAAAAAAAACCACAGGCCTGAGCAGGGTGGGGGAGGGGCAGAGGAAAAGGGAGAAGCAGATTCCTCCTTGAGCAGGCAGCCCCATGCAGGACTTGGTCCCAGGACTCTGAGATCATGACCTGAGCCAAAGGCAGACACTTAACTGACAGCCACCCAGGCTCCTGAGAGACCTAGGATTTAATAGGATCATTGCTTCTACTTGGCTCCTCTTTGCTTCTTAAATGTTAACTCATTTTTCCAAAATTATTTTTATCAAAAGTTGATCAATCAGGTCAATTAAAAAGTCATTTGTGAGGCAGCCCGGGAGGCTCGGCGGTTTAGCGCCGCCTTCAGCCCAGGGTGTAATCTTGGAGACCCGGGATCGAGTCTCACATCAGGCTCCCTGCATGGAGCCTGCTTCTCCCTCTGCCTGTGTCTCTGCCTCTCTCTCTCTCTGTGTCTCTCATGAATAAATAAGTAAAAATTTCTTTAAATGATAGAATCATTTGTGCTTCAAACTCTGCACAAAATCTGAGCTGTACATTGGATTGACTGAAATTTGGAAGAGACTGTTGGCAAAGGGACTTGCTGCTTAGGATAGGCCATCTTCACAGATACATGTTTTCTGGAACAAATGACCCACTCATTGGGGCTGAGGAGTCCTTCAGTCCTATGTGTTCTGGTAAACAGATCTGTTATTTACAGGAGCAAGAGCAGGCTTCACTGCAGTTTTGCTCTGGTAGTGTCTTGAGCAGCTCTTTACAGTTAATTTTTCAAAGTGTTTAGTTACATAACAATATAGAGTGTTTCTAGGCAGCTGTGCCTCACCACAGTATTGACAAGAGAATTCTCCAATTAACTGATTAATGCTATCAGTTTTTTTAAGGCAGTGGATTTATATCCTGTTTTCCCATCTCTTGCCCACTAAGGGGTCCTTTTCTGCTCTCAGAAAATGAGTGATTTGTTTGAAGATTAGGGAATAGGATCTTAAAAAAAAATTTTTTTTTTTTTTATTTGAGAGAGAGAGAACAAGCATAAACGGAGGAGAGAGGGAGGGGGAGAAGCAGGCTCTTCACTGAGCAGGGAGCCTGATTTGGGGCTCGATTCCAGGACTCTGAGATCATGACCTGAGCCAAAGGCAGATGCTTAACCGATTCAGCCACTGAGGCACCCCTCGGCTTTTTTTCTTTTTTAAGATTTATTTATTATAGAGATAGCAAGGGGGGTGAGGAGCACAGGGAGAGAGACAAGCAGACTGCACTGGGCACAGAGCTGGATGTGGGGCCTGATCTCAGGACTCTGAGATCATGACCTGAGCTGAAATCAAGGGGGTGCTTAACTCACTAGACCACCCAGGTGCTGCTAGGCTCTGTTTTCTAACTTGAGAAGCTTACCTCCTGTTAAACTGAAGTCAGCCAGCACTCTTAACTGCCGCTGCTTAGTAAGATGACTTGGAGGAAGCGTGTCTCTCTTTGCTCCTTTTTTTAAATTATTATTAAGATTTTACCTATTTATTCATGAGGGACACAGAGAGGCAGAGACATAGAGGGAGAAGCAGGCTCCATGTAGGGAGCCCACTGTGGGACTTGATCCTGGGACCCCAGGATCATGCCCTGGGCTGAAGGCAGGCGCTAAACCACTGAGCCACCCAGGTGTCCCTCTTTCTGCTCCTTTGACATCGGTTGATGTATCGAGAGAACCAATAGGATGTAAAGATAGTCCTTAGAGGAATTGGCCCTTGTGATAATGAAGGCTGAGAAGTCCCACCATCTGCTGTGTGTATGCTGGAGAATGGGAAAGTCAGTGGGGAAGGCCTGCCAGCTCTGCAAGCTGATGGTGCTCCCAGTTCGAATCTAAAGGCCCAAGAACTAGGAACACAATGTCTGAAGGCAGCAGATGGATGTCTCTGCTCAAGCGAAGAGGGAGCTAAAGTGCCCCTTCTCCTCCTCCTTCGATTCAGGCCCCAAGCTGGTTGGATGATGCCCACCCACATTCGTGAGGGCGCTCCATCCTCAATCTATCAATTCTTTTCTGGAAGTGCTCTTACAGACACACCCAGAGATAATGTCTTACCAGCCATCCTGTGTCCCTCAGCTCAATCAAGTTGATGTAAAACTAACCATCACTGTCGTACAGCTGCCTCTTGTCAGCTGAGTTCTCGGACATCCTGAAGTGTCTGGTTTCTGTGGGACACTCACAGGGATGCCATAGCTAGGGCATTTCTGGTCACCACTGCTCCTGCTCAAAGACTTGATTAAGGACTCACAGTTGTTCAGAAAAACCTGCTTATTGTAGGAGAGTGATCTGGAAAAGGAGGGCTGTTGTCTTATTCTCACTACAGGTGCTTTGTCCTGTATGTGGCAAGTGCCAGCAGACACATCTGAATTCATCCAGAAATCGAGAACACAGCAGTGAGGGGCATACCCTCCTTCTGCCACCTTGTGCCCCAGCACCTGGAGCCACAGAAGTGGTAAAAAAAAAAACTATAGCATTTCACTCTCAAACTTGACCTTGTCTACTTCATTACTCAGATTCATAACAGAGGGAGCCTTTGTTTTTTTTTGTTTTTGTTTTTTAATTTGGCAGAGATAGCACAATCAGGTGGACTGAGAAAGGGAGAGGAAGAACCAGGCCCCCACTGAGCAGAGAACCTGGTGTGGGGCTTGATCCCAGGACTCTGGGATCATGACCTGAGCCAAAGCAGATGCTCAACCAAATGAGCCACCCAGGTGCCCCAGGAGCCTTGGGTTTTAGTGTGTTGGGACAAGGGTGATCCAGAAAAAGGGATGAAAATGCCCAGTTCATTCCAGATGAGAAACAATTAGGCCAAGGAACCTGCTCCTGTGAGTAACACACCCTAGGGCTTAAAGCATCCTTTCTCAGCAAAATGCATCGTCTTTTTCAGTTTCAGTATTTTAATATGGCTATTAGCATGACCAAGAAGACCTGGGTTTTCTTTTAAAACCTGTTCATTGGGGGATCCCTGGGTGGCTCAGCGGTTTGGTGCCTGCCTTTGGCCCAGGGTGTGATCCTGGAGCCCGGGGATCGAGTCCCACCTCGGGCTCCTGGCACGGAGCCTGCTTCCTTCTCCCTCTGCCTGTGTCTCTGCCTCTCTCTCTCTCTCTGTGTGTGTCTATCATAAATAAATAAATAAATAAATAAATAAATATATAAATAAATAAATAAAAACAACCTGTTCATTGGGACACTTGGGTGGCTCAATCAATGAAGCATCTGCCTACAGGTCAGGTCAAGATATCGGGGTCCTGGGATCGAGTCCCATGTTGGGCTCCCTGCTCAGCTGGGAGTCTGCTCCTTCCTCTCCCCCACTCCCTGCTTGTGTGCTCTCGCTCTCTCAAAAATATTTTTTAAAAAACCTGTTCATTGATACAGGGCTTTTTTTTTTTAAGGTACCCTTTATTTTTGTACATGTGAGGGGCATTGTATATTGCACTTTGAGTTGGCTGATGAGGTCAAATGTGTGAAAATGTCAAGTGGTTCCTTTGTTATTTTAAATGATTTTTATTATTTTTAAGTAATCTCTACAGCCAAACTGGGGCTCCAATTTACAATCCCCAGATCAGGAGTTGCACGCTCCACCGAATGAGCCAATCAGACACCCCAAGTCTTTATTTTGTGGCCTTTACTAATCTGGGTGCATTTCAATGGCACATTTTCATCTCCCTCTGAAGGTGGACAAGTGAATGGGATACTCCTGTGGAGTATCCAGTGGATGGGGTACTCCTGCCTTGACACTGTGTATTTAGTCAACTCCAGGGTAATTTGAATGAGCTGTCTAACTGGGGGGGAATGAATGGGGTGTGAAGCAAATCCCCCCCTTTCCGCGGCCCTCCCCCGGCCTTTGTGAGGCTCACTTTTGCCACAAGAGGGAGCCATATGTTCACATAGGGAGTGTCCCTACAGGCAAGAACTTGGGGTTTTCTTTTCTGTTTATCCAAATTCAAACTCAAGGGGATCCCTGGGTGGCGCAGCGGTTTGGCGCCTGCCTTTGGCCCAGGGCGCGATCCTGGAGACCCGGGATCGAGTCCCACGTCGGGCTCCCGGTTCATGGAGCCTGCTTCTCCCTCTGCCTGTGTCTCTGCCTCTCTCTCTCTGTGACTATCATAAATAAATAAATAAAAATTAAAAAAAAAAAACAAAAAACAAATTCAAACTCAAAAACTAGGGATCCCTGGGTGGCGCAGCGGTTTGGCGCCTGCCTTTGGCCCGGGGCGCGATCCTGGAGACCCAGGATCGAGTCCTACATCAGGCTCCCGGTGCATGGAGCCTGCTTCTCCCTCTGCCTGTGTCTCTGCCTCTCTCTCTCTCTGTGACTATCATAAATAAATAAAAATTAAAAAAAAAAAAAAAAACAAACTCAAAAACTAATATAAAAATGTTGTACTTAATCCAGTTCAATGTGGTTTGTTAAGCTCAATGAGAGTGATTTATCAAGCCTTAACAAGATTTAGCTCTTTAACTCAATACCTATAGATGGTGCTTTAAAACAAGAAGATAAATGTGTTAGATAAATTAATTTGGTGAGTTTATTTTTATTTTTTATTTTGGAAACTGACTTTCAGTATGAAACCACATTTTCTTTTTTCTTTTCTCTCTTTTTAAAGTAAGCTCCATCTGAATGAATGAATGAATGAATGAATGAATGAATGAATAAATAAATAAATAAATAAATAAATAAATAAATAAATAAATAAATAAAGTAAGCTCCATGCTCAGCACGGAGCCCAAAGCAGGGCTTAAACTCACAACCCTGATATCAAGACCTGAGCCAACATCAAGAGTTGGACACTTAACTGACTGAGCCCCCCAAGATGCCCCTGAAATCACATTTTCCCACTGTATTGAGAAGCCCGTGGGTTTTGTTCTGAGGGGGCTTCTCAGAGAATTCACTTCTGCCCAGGGCTACACACAGCCTCCTGGGGCAGCTGAGCCCCAACAGATCCCTTCAGCTTGGTGTGGTGTGGGTCTGTGCTGACTCAGCTTGGGCCACAGTGGGCTTGTCCTGAGCCTAACCCACCTATGAGAGCCTCTTGGGAGACCCCGATGGGGAAATCTGCCACAGGAACGAGTCAGATTTTCACAACAGAAACCCTAGATTTCTTTCGTGGCTCATAGTGAAATGCTTTTAAAATGTCAGAATCTGTTAAAATATTGGGAAATACTATTGTTCTGTAACATCAGTGAAATATTCCTCCTTCCAGTGCCTTTTTGTAAAAGATCTCTCAGAGAATTTTCTTAAATGATTAATTGTGATAATCGAGTACATATAAATAGCATATAAACTATTTGATTTCTTGGAAATGTTCTGAGTACCACTTAGGACTTACTAAAATAAAGCAGTTTGTTTGAATAAACTCCAGGCTTCCTCTTGTTAGATGTTTCCGTTTTATTCTCTTGGGGAAAAATTGCTAGGATTTTGCTCCCTCTCTCCTGCTTGATTCAGAATGTAGTTATTCAGAGCTGCTCACATACATTTTGCAGGGTCACAAAACCTGGCATGAGTTTCTTATAAAACTTTTCATGTCATGAAGCTCATTTTTAAAATAAATTTTACTTATTTATTCATACGAGACACAGAGATGGAGGCAGAGACACAGGCAGAAGGAGAAGCCGGCTCCATGCAGGGAGCCCGATATGGGACTCGATTCTGGGATCAGGCCCTGAGCTGAAGGCAGATGCTTCAACAGCTGAGCCACCCAGGAGTCCCATGAAGCTCATATTTTTATGCACATGGTTCATCATATCTGCTTATTTAGAATGACGATGTTTTATTAAAAGAGAAACTAACAATAATGTCCTAACCCCAAAGAACCATCAGGCAGTTGATCACTTTGATAGCTAATAGCCATTCACTGAGCTCCCACCCCTGCCCAGTGAAGAGACAGTGACCGCCCGTGGAACACTCTCTTAAACCTTCAGAATGATCCTGAAACACAGTGGTTCTCATTTCAGTGTTTGAGGACACAAAGATGAGATAGCATAGCCGGTAACTGGCAGAATTATGATTTAAACAGTTTGCTGGATGTGGTTTATTTTTCATGTTTTGTTTTGTTTTGTTTTTCCTGGTCACTTCCTTTCAAGATAGTCATTCAACATCCAGGAAGTATTCACTGGGTGCCTACTATGTACCAGGCATCCTCATAGGTGTTGGAGACAGAGCAGAAAGTAAAACCAAGCCCCAATGGCGCCTGGTTGGCTCAGGTGGTAGAGGATATGACCCTTTTTTTTTTTTTTTTTTTTTTTTTGGATATGACTCTTGATCTCAGAGTTGTGAGTTCAAGCCCCATGTGGGATGTAGAGATTACTTTCCTTAAAATAAAATCAAGCCACTATCTTTGAGCCCAGCAGTTCAGATTGGTTCCTTATTAAGTAATGAGCAAAAGAAGTGAGGTAAAAGCAGGTATGCGTGGGGAAGTGGAAAGGTCTTTGCTGTTATAAAAGTGCTGATATTTGCTTTTTGACCAGATTGTGAAAATGAGAAAGATCACAACAAAGAATTAAAGTTTTGTCTGCTAACTGCTTGGTATTGACAAGGTCTCTAAGGATTAGAGCCAGATCCCCTAACTGTGTATTGAATCTTTTCTAATCTCTGGCTGCATTGCCCAGGTCAGCCTCAGGCTTTTCTACTGATTGTCCAAGACTTAAAAACAAAAAACAAGAACAAAAAAACAACTTAAATGAATCTAAAATTATGAAAATTATGCCGGGGCTATCCCATTCAGTAGCTCCTACCACACATGTGACTACTTAAAAATAATTAAAATAAATTAAAAAAAAAATCCAGTTCCTTACTCATACCAGCCACCTTTTAAGTCGTTAGTTTCTACATAGCTCACGGCTATGGCAGCGGAAGCTCAGAGAAAGGACATTTCTATCGTGGAAATATTCTGTTGGACACAAGGTATGTCACAGATGTGCTTGTGACAATTTTGCTTTTTTTTTTTTTTAAGATTTTATTTACTTATGAGAGACACAGAGAGAGAGAGAGACAGAGACAGAGACAGAGACACAGGCAGAGGGAGAAGCAGGCTCCTCAAGGGGAGCCCAACTCAGGACTCAATCCCGGGACTCCAGGATCACGCCCTGGGCCAAAGGCAGGCCCTAAACTGCTGAACCACCCAGGGATCCCTGACAATTTTGCTTCTTCAGGATATGAAGACCTTTAACATATTGGAGTGCATGACTTTAATTGTAACCCTCCCCCCCCATCAAACTAAGACAAAAACACTATTCTCTTGAAGTGAGGAGGAAAGGGATCACCAGTTTGCACATGATTTTCTGTAAGCTGTTGCTCTACAAGAAGGGATTGTCTTAGTCTCTTACTTTTTATTGTATTCATGAGTGTATTAGGGTTTTGTGGAGAAACTGAATCAATAGCGTACAGAGGCATAAAAGAGATTTATGATGGGAATTGGCTTATGCAACCATGGAGGCTGAGACATGCCACGATATGCTGCTCTCTGCAAGCTGGAGAAAACCAGGAGAGCCAGTGATAGAACACTCCAAGACCAGAACACTCAGAGACCAGAAGCAGGAGCCCTGGGATCTGAGGACAAGAGAAGATGCATGTCACAGCTCAAGAAGAGAGAATTTGTGAAGTGCCTGGGTGGCTCAGTTGGTTAAGCATCTGCCTTCAGTTCCTGTCATCGTCTTAGGGTCCTGGGATCCAGCCCTGCAGCGGGCTCCCTGCTCTCTGGGGAGTCTGCTTCTCCCTCTTCCTCTGCCCTCCTCTCCACTCCTGTGCTCTCCCTTACATAAATAAATAAAGTCTTAAAAAAAAAAAAAAAGAATTTGCCCTTTCTCTGCCTTTTTGTTCTATTCAGGCCCATGCTGCCTGCCCACATTGGTTTGGGAAGATCTTTATTAGTCTATTGATTCAAATGCTAATCTCTTGGGAAACACCCTTACCAGACACACCCAGAAATAATGTCCTGCCAACTCTGGGCATCCTTAGTCCCGTCCAGTTGACACATAAAATGAACCATCACAGCGAAGCACTTCATGACCCCGAGATCAAGAGTCCTGTGCTCTACTGATTGAGCCAGTCAGGCTTCCCTCTCTGAAAGGAAGATGTGAAAATTTAACACAGTGGCAACTACATGGAAGTTCCGTGACACAAGTTCTAGTGGCATCCTCTCTGTCTTTATATGATTCTGTATATTTAAAAATATGTTTTAAAATGTAGAACCCGTGGACCCTCTCAGTTAAGTCCTAACCATTTTATTGTCCTGTGGCAATTGGTTTTAAAGTCTCTTTCAGGGATCCCTGGGTGGCGCAGCGGTTTGGCGCCTACCTTTGGCCCAGGGCGCGATCCTGGAGACCTGGGATCGAATCCCACGTCAGGCTCCCGGTGCATGGAGCCTGCTTCTCCCTCTGCCTATGTCTCTGCCCCTCTCTCTCTCTCTCTCTCTCTGTGTGACTATCATAAAAAAAAAAAAAAAAAAAAAAAAAAAGTCTCTTTCAACCCCGCACCTTTTGAAAAACTGTCACCTATAAGACTGTCGCCCTGGCTGGTGATTTTAGGGAAGAAGGGTGCACTGTGATTTAGCACACTCCCAAGCAAAAACAGACACAGGTTGAAAGCCTGACTTTGGCCCTGGTCATGGGACTTGAAATGATTCATGAGAACATCCTGTATGGCCCCTCTCTAGAGCCACTTGGGGACTCAAGCCGTGAGAGAGGACAGCCTGAGGAATTGAGGCAGGTCTTGGAAACAGTTGTCTCCCTAGACCTGTGGGTTTTACCAAGGAATCCTTGAGCTCCTTCCAACGTCCAGACTGGCCTCCCCCTTGTTACCTCCAAAAATAGGATTTGGAACTTATTCCCCATGTGACCTAATGCGTGTCACACTCGTGGGCAGGAAGTGAATGCTTTCCTGCTAGGCCTGCACCATCCCCGGGAGATGGTCTGAGAAGGCATGCCTTCCTTCTCTGTCCTCCTTTACAACAGAATGTCAGCACACATAATGTGAGACTGCTTTCTTCAGTCTGAAAACATAGCATGTTCTTGAAAACTACAGCAGAAGATGTTAGATTGGCTGGATTTGTTTGATCCGGGGTGCCAATGCTTCATAGACAAAGTATGGTCAGCTATTAGTAATCATGCTGTCCATCCCCTTGACCCCTGTTCTGGGATCTGTGGGGCTCATAAAAGTGGTGAGGTTGGCTCATTGGGGAAACACTCACATCCTCTAAACAATCAGACCAGACAACAGAATTTGGCTCGTTGACCCAACGTGTGGTTGAGAATCCTACGCTGCATTGAATCAGGCAGGCCACGGCTTGAAATGTTTGCAATAGTAATTTGGGGTTCCCAGGATTTGGAATAAGAATCTGATGTCCTCATTTCACTATGGCTGCATGTCAGGGTCTAAGGATAGAAGGTGAGCAGGACTCAAGATGGTCTGGAGCATCCACGAGTTGGGGAGAAGAGTAACACCCAAACCCAACATCACCCAAACACTGTCCTTATGTATTGAGATCTCTCATAACAGTGTCCTATACTTACTGTCCCCGAACTGTACTCTTACAAATGGTTAATTTTATATGAGGTGTATTTTATTACAAAAAAAGAAAAAAAAAACTTTAAAAAAGACTTAAGGAGAAATGACCAAGGCTGTGGAGTCTTGTGAGACCCAGCCAGGTGAAATGCCCAGTGGCCCCAGGCTGTCTTTCTTACTTGGTTATAGGAGGACCTCTGTGCCTGCCCTGTGTCTGGCTCTCTTATTCCTGAGAGTGGAGTGACTACCCTGTTTCTCCAGCTATAGACCTTAACCCCCTGTATGGACTGAATTGTGTGTGCCACTAACTCCACCCTCACCCCACCCCATTCATAGGTTGAAGCCCTAATCCCTGATATGATGATATTTGGAAATAGGGACTTTAGGAGGTAGTTATTTTTAGATGAGTTCAGGAGGGTGAGGCCCCCACACTGGGATTAGTGTCTTTATAAGAAGAGGAAGAGGGGCATCTGGCTAGCTCAGTCAGTTAAGTGTCTGCCTTCAGTTCAGGTCATGATCTCAGGGTCCTGGGATCGAGACCTGCATTGGGCTCCTGGCTTGGTGGAAGCCTGCTTCTCCCTCTCCTTCTGCCTGCCACTCCCCCTGCTCATGCTCTCTCTCTGCCAAATAAATTAAGCTCTCTCTCTAAAAAAAAAAAAAAAGAAGAAGAAGAAGAAGAAGAAGAAGAAGAGGAGGAAGAGACCAGAGAGCACTCTGTTTCTCTGCCATGTGAGGACACAGCAAGTAGGTGGCCATCTATAAGCCAGGAAGACAGCCCTCACCAAGAGCCAAACCTCCTGGCACCTTGATCTTGACTTGGATCCTCCAGAACAGTGAGAAATAAATGTCTGTGGTTCAAGCCATCTGGTCTGTGGTGTTTTGTTCTAACAGCCCAGGATGAAGAAGGTACCCTCAGAGCCAAGGGGTGTTTGACCCAGAGGAATGTCTGCAGACCTGAGGCCCCCACCTCTGACCCTCCACTGCTCAGATGGAAGGTTACCTGTAGTGCTGGTCAGTACTTCTTAGAGAACCTGCCCCAAAAGTGCCAAGAAAATCTACTGGGCTGCTCCAAAGGCCCATAGGGAGAATCAGAGAGAAAACATTGCCACACACACTGACATGACCACCTTTTCTCTATATGAACTTTACAGCCTAGAGGAGGGAAGGGAACTAATGTGGCCTGGCATTCGTATGTGGATGTCGCTCTCTTTTTGGGGGTGATGAAAATGTTCTAAACTTGATTGTGGTGGTGCTTGCACAACCCTGTGAATATTTGAATCCATAAAATTGTACACTTCATCTTAATTTATTTATTTATTTATTTATTTATTTATTTAGTAATCTCTATGCCTGACCTGGGGCTCAAACTCACAACCCCAAGATCAAGAGTCACATGCTCTTCTGACTGAGCCAGACAGGCACTCCAAATTATATACTCTGCATGGATGGGTTGTGTGGCGCATAAGTTGTATCTCAATTAAGCTATTTAAGTGTAACCAGTATTTTAGGGCAGCCTGGGTGGCTCAGTGGTTTAGCACCGCCTTCGGCCCAGAGCATGGTCCTGGAGACCGGGGACCGAGTCCCACATCGGGCTTCCTGCATGGAGCCTGCTTCTCCCTCTGCCTGTATCTGTCTCTGTCTATGTCTCTCTCTCCTCTCTGTCTCTCATGAATAAATAAAATCTTTCAAAAAAAAGTGCAACCAGTATTTCTATGCCAGTTAAGGGGAGAAATAAAGGGAATAATGGGATGGGAGCTAGGGAAGCCAAAGTTACAGACAGATGTACCACAATCAGGGGTTCTTATGTGGAATTGAGGGGTAGCTACGGGCATTTAGAAATGTGGGTGTTGGTTGGTTAACTCCATGACTTGGGAAGTGCCATTGGCATTGATGGGGTGAGAGCCAGAGAAGCTAAACGTCCTGTAATGCCTACATCAGTTCTGCCCACTAAGAGTTTTCCTATCTACTGGCACCCCCCTTTCCAATCCCCTCCTTCCAACCAAAAAACTCTGCTCAGGGGAGATTTTTTGATGTTAACGTTTATGTATTTTAATACTTTTCTACACAAGACTTTGAAAAGCTCCGTTGCATTTTTGCAACCATAGGAATAAATTTCACTTCAGCTTTTATGCCCACAGCTTTATGAGGTATAACTGACAAATAAAATGGTAAGATATTTAAAGTATACATCATGACAATTTCATATATATATAATATATAGTTCACCCTCCCATCTAGTTCATTAAGATATCCATCACTGGGGACGCCTGAGTGTCTCAGCAGTTGAGCACCTCCCTTCAGCCCAGGGCATGATCCTGGGGTCCTGGGATCGAGTCCCACATGGGGCTCCCTGCATGGAGACTGCTTCTCTCTCTGCCTGTGTCTCTGTCTCTGTCTCTCTCTGTCTCTCATGAATAAATAAAATAAAATAAAATAGGGCAGCCCCGGTGGCGCAGCAGTTTAGCACTGCCTACAGCCCAGGGCATGATCCTGGAGACCCTGGATCGAGTCACACGTCAGGCTCTCTGCATGGAGCCTGCTTCTCCCTCTGCCTGTGTCTCTGCCTCTCTCTCTCTGTCTCTATGAATAAATAAATAAAAATCTTTAAAAAAAATAAATAAATAAATAAAATAAAATAAAATAAAATAAAATAAAATAAAAAGATATCCATCACCATATATAATGTTTGGTGAGAACATTTAAGTTTTACTTTCTTAGTGAATTTCAATTATAAGATATAGTACTATCAACTATATTCACCTTATTTACCTTAGATTCCCAGACCTTATTTATCTGAGAGCTGAAAGTTTGTACATTTTTTTTTTTAATTTTTATTTATTTATGATAGTCACACACAGAGAGAGAGAGGCAGAGACACAGGCAGAGGCAGAAGCAGGCTCCATGCACCGGGAGCCCGACGTGGGATTCGATCCCGGGTCTCCAGGATCGCGCCCTGGGCCAAAGGCAGGCGCCAAACCGCTGCGCCACCCTGTACCCTTTTTTTTACTAACCTCTCACTATTCCTGCCCCCTGCCAAGCCAGCCTCTGCCAACCACTTTTCTACTTTTCTGTTTAAGGTTTTTTTTGTTGTTTTTTTTTTTAGATTCCATACACAAGTGATGACACACAGTGTTTATCTTTGTCTGTCTGGTTTATTTCACTCAGCATAATGCTCTCAAGCTACATCCATGTTTCACAAGTGGCAGGATTTCCCTCTTTCCATTGTATGTATGTATATGTACCTCACATCTTCTTTATCCATCCATCCGCTGATGGACATGTAGATTGCTTTCATTTCTTGGCAATTGTGAATAATACTGCAATGAGCACAGGGGTGTAGATATCTCTTCAATATCCTGTTTTCATTTCCTTTGGGTGTATACCCAGCAGTGGGAGTGCTGGATCATATGGTGGTTCTATTTTAGTCTTTTGAGGAATTTCCATACTGTTTTTCTTAGTGGCTGCACTAATTTACATTCCCACAAACAGAGCAGGAAGATTCCCTTTTACCCACATCCTTGCTAAGGCTTGTTGCTCTTATCTCTTGTGTTTTGGATGGCTGCCATTCTAATAGGTGTGAGGTGAGATTTCATTGTGGTTTTGGTTTGCATTTTTTTTTAAGTTTTTTTATTTAAGTCATCTCTATACCCAGCGTGGAGCTCAAACTCATGACATTGAGATCTAGAGTCACATGCTCTTCCTACCCAGCCAGCCAGGTGCCCTGGTTTGCATTTCTTTGATGATGAGTATTGTTGAGCACCTTTTCATGTACCTGTTGGCCACTTGTCTGTCTCCTTTGGAAAAATGTCTCTGCAGTTTTTTCTGTCCAGTTTTAAATTGGGTTTGTTTGCCCATTGAGTTCTATGGGTTCTTTGTAGCATTGGGATATTAACAACCTCTTATCAGATGCATGATTTGCAAATTTTTTTCCCATTAAAGGTGGCCTTTTCATTTTACTGATGGTTTCCTTTGCTATGCAGAACATTTTTAGCATGATGGAGTCTATTTTTGCTTTCGTTGCCTTAGCTTTTGGTACCCTACATCCGCTTTTGATTCTTACTCTGGATCAAACTAAGTAAGCCAAGAGCTGGTCTGTTCCTCAGCCCAGAGGTCCTCACTTCTCTGGGATCTGTTGCCTTTGGTTTCTTCTGTGGGAGCTTGCCCAGGTTTTGCTATTTGTTTAGAGGTTATTTTTAGCTGGCTAGACGTTTGGAGGTAAATCTTTTGGGTACTTGCATGGCATTATATTTTTTTAAATGATCATGACTATTTTAAACTGAGTGAGTATAAGTTTGAAGGCAGAAACATTTCCTTTTTAAGGCGCCGTTTCTCTAGCAGTTAGGAAAACTAATCCAAAAGATTAGCAAAAATAGCCTCTTGTTAAATAGCTTGAATCTGGAGGAAATGTTGGCATTTCTTCTGTTCAATGAACCCTTCTGGGGTGAGAGAAAGAAAGAAGAAAGGCCGAGGATTGCTGTGAATCTCTGTAGTTAGTGAAGTCCTTCCTGGAACCAAGATTTCTTTTGTTTAAAACCAGGAAGCTTACTGTCTGTCATCAGTGATAAACAATATATACCTGACCCAAAAATATGGCACCAAAATTTTAAGTTAAAGCAATAGTCTACTGGGGAGAAAAGCCCTTTCGATTTGGGGGCAATTATCAGCTCACAGGTAAGCCAGGATAGGTGCTTACAGGTATACCAAGGAGCTGTGGAGGAAGAACAAGTCCAATGGAATGCACTTTTTTTCTTTGGATGCACTGCTGGCAGTACCAGCTCTCTGGCAGTACCAGCTCTCTGCACTCCATGGGATGCCCCATGCAACCTGGCCTGAAAAAGCATGCAGACTGAGGTACAAGACCAAGCAAGGTTATGTCATATACTGGATCCGTGTGCCACATAGTGGCTGCAAACACCCACTGCCTAAGGCTGCAGCAAGACTGTCCATCATGGTGTCAACCAGCTCAAGTTTGCCCAAAGCCTACAGTCTATAGCAGAGGAATGAGCTGGACGCCACTGTGGCCACTGTGGCTCTTATGGTCTTGAATTCTTACTAGGTTGGCAGAGATTCCACATACACATTCTTTGAGGTTATCCTCATTGATCCATTCTATAAAGCTATCAGAAGAAATCCCGACCCCCAGTAGATCGCCAAACCAGTTCATGAGCACAGGGAGACCTGAGGGCTGATATCTGCAAGCCGAGAGAATGTGGCCTTGGAGAGCATCCCTAGTTCCGGCACACCATTGGTGGTTCTTGCAGGGAGCATGGAGAAGGAGGGATCCTTTCCTGCTCCACCTTGCCGCTAATATAATTAATGTTTGTGAAATTCTTACCTAATAAACAATTTAGGACAGTCATGTCTGTTTAAAAGTGTTCTTTAATTTGTCTGCTAAAATGAGTTGCCTGCAGATTGTCCCATAAATGCACTGTCAAATGATGGAAATTGAACTGCTATAATGTTGGAAGACTGTAAGGGTAGGTAGGGTGCCTGGCTCAGTCAGAAGGGCAACATGACTATCAATCTTGGGGTTGTGAGTTTGAGCCCTACGTTGGGTATAGAAATTACTTAAAAAAATAAAATCTTAAAAAAAAAAGACAAAATGCTGTTTGGTACAATAGGTGTAAAATAAATTCTATAAAAGTGAAATGTAGAAGCTAGCCCTATAGGGCCCCTGGGTGGCTCAGTGGTTGAGTGTCTGTCTTTGGCTCAGGTCGTGATCCTAGGTCCTGGGATTGACTCCTGCATCGCATCGGGCTCCCTGCAGGGAACCTACTTTTCCCCTCTGCCTATGTCTCTGCCTCTCTCTCTGTGTCTCTGATGAATAAATAAATAAAATCTTAAAAAAAAAAAAAAAAGCTAGCTATGTAGATTTGTTGGTGCATGAGTTGGAACCTGTAGCTTCACTAGGGTGATGTAATGCATAAAGCTCTGCTGCTTTACTCTCAAATGGCTGTTTTTAGGGGTTTGATAAGAACAAGCATATTGCTTCGGATTTTGCTTGGAAATGTGAAGAATATCCTAATCTTTTATCATGATCATATGCAGAATAATAAAGTTAACAAGGTAGGGGCACATTTTTAGGTTGAATCCAATATTCCATTTATGTAACTGCTGCTTCTGAAAGAGTAGTTTAAAAGAATGCCACCATTTTAAGGAGAATTGAATAAATCTGTTGCTAGATGGTTCTCTTACAAATGAAAATAAATCCTGTTTGGGGATCCCTGGGTGGCTCAGTGGTTTAGCACCTGCCTTCAGCCCAGGACGTGATCCTGGAGTCCCGAGATCGAGTTCTGCATGAGGGTCCTGCATGGAGCCTGCTTCTCCCTCTGCCTGTGTCTCTGCCTCTCTCTCTCCCTCTCTCTGGGTCTCTCATGAATAAATAAATAAAATCTTTAAAAAAAAAGAAAAGAAAAGAAATCCTTTTTAACCTAAGCTAGAAAGAACCTAAGAAAGAAAGGAAGGAAGGAAAGAAGGAAGGAAGGAAGAGAGAAAGAAAGTCTGTTAACATCTTTGGGTCAACTCTGTGTGTCCCTGGTTTATTTCGGTGGATTTAATTTGTTTCTGCATGTTTGGGAATCAATAGGTCCTGAGGTTCTCCTCACAGCTTTAGGGGTAGGGATCTCAGCCTCCCTGAACCCTGGCAGCCACTGACAGGCCCAGAAGCAGGCTTTGTCTTCAAAGGTTGTAGGTAAACAGAGTATTTCCATTTGGGAAGTGTTTGAAGTTGTTTTTTAACTTAAAACAGCCTTGAGGGGGACGCCTGGGTGGCTCAGCAGTTAACCGTCTGCCTTCAGCCCAGGGCGTGATCCTGGAGACCTGGGATTGAGTCCCACATCGGGCTCCCTGAATGGAGCCTGCTTTTCCCTCTGCCTGTGTCTCTGCCTCTCTCTGTGTGTGTCTCTAATGAATAAATAAATAAAATCTAAAAAAAAAAAAAAGCTTTGAAAAAAAATTATGCCAAGTGAAATAAGCCAGACACAAAGGATTAATATTGTATGATTCTAATTCTGTAAGGGACCTAGAGTAGCCAAAGCTATAGAGACAGAGAGTAGAAGGGTGGGTGCCAAGGGCTGGGGGAAGGGACGGGGTCAGTGTTGGATGGGGACAGAGTTTCAGGTTGAGAAGATGGAAAAGTTCTGGAGATGGGTGGTGATGATGGTTGCACACCAATGTGAATATGCTTCATGCCCTTGAACTAGACACTTAAAACTGGTTAAAATGATAAATTGTGTGTTTTCTATATTCTGTAACACACAAATGCACCATTAAGCAGTAGAAAGCTCCATGGGCAGGGGGCTCAGTAGAAAGATTTGGGAGTCATTCAGACCAGGGTTTGAATCCCACCTCCACCATATACTGCTGCTGTGTGACCCTGGGAAGGCATGTAAACTCTGATCCTCAGCTACCTTCTTTTTCATTTTTTTAAAAGATCTTGTTTATCTTGTTTTATTTATTTATTTTAAAGATTGATGTATTGACTCATGAGACACACAGAGAGAGAGAGAGGCAGAGACATAGGCAGAGGCAAACAGGCTCCCCCCAGAGAGCCCAATGTGGGACTCGATCACAGGACCCTGGGATCACAGCCTGAGCCAAAGGCAGATGCACAACTGCTGAGCCACTCAGGCGTCCCAAGATTTTGTTTATTTTAGGGGGAGAGAGAGGGAAAGAGCATGCATGAACAGGGAGAGGGGCAGAGGGAGAAGGAGAAAATCCCAAGCCGACTCCACACTGAGTGTGGAGCCCAATGTGGGGCTCAGATTTCATGACCCTGAGATCATGACCTGAGCTGAAACTAAGAGTTGGACATTCAACCAACGAGCCACCCAGGCACCCCTACTTTATTTATAAAAGGTGTTAATAATGTCTATGTTGTTAGGGGTATTATGGAGGCTCTTATGTACTAAAGCATGCAAAGTACTTTGTCCTGTGCTTGCATACAGCTGACACCCAACAAATGGTAGTTACAATAGGGAATAGAGTCATTGTGTACTTGAGAGCTTAAATTCATTAAAATACTACTCAGTAACAGTTTAAAAGAATAACTGGGTCTAGTAACGTTAACATTCCTTTTGTTTTAAACTTTCTAGCTAGCAGTATGGTTAAAATTAAGATTAAAAACTGGGGTACCTGGCTGGCTCAATCAGTGGTGCATGTGGCTCTTGATCTCTGGGTCTTGAGTTCAAGCCCTGTGTTGGGTATAGAGCTTACTTAAAAAAACAACTAATTTTTGGCCTCATAGTTGCTAATTCTTTTTTTTTTCATAGTTGCTAATTCTAAGTGCAGATATGTCCTAAATATTGTATATGTACCATGGAGGCACCAGGGAGGGTTATTTGATGGCTAAGGTTCAAATCTGGTTATTGGCAAGATCATCAGCATTGGTGGTTAAAGAGAACATTCCATGAGGGAAAATATGTGCAACAAGTACATTCTGTAGAGAAAGATTTAAAAGTGAAAATAAAAAGCTTATGTAGCTTTTTGATATCTGAGTGCCTACTGGGGTAAGTGTGTAGGTTCTCACATTAGGCTGCTTAGCGGGTGGCCTAGCTCCATCCCTGCCGAGCTATGGACAATTGTGGTGTTCAAGACTGGGGACAACTCACAAATGGGTTTAAAGAAGGTTCATTGAATTTATTTGGACAGTAACTTTGAGGTGTGCTGGGAGACCTGAAAACTACTTAACATGGCACTTGTGGGTTTTTTAAAAATATCTTTTCTTTATTCATTTGAGAGACAGAGACAGTGAGGATGAGCAGGGAGAGGGGCAGAGGGAAAGGAAGAAAGAGACTCTGCTGAGCTGGAAGCCCAATGTAGGACTTGATCCCAGGACCCTGAGATCATGACCTGAGCTGCAGGCAGATGCTTAACCAGCTGAGCCACCCAGGCACTCCCTTTGGCTAAGTTATTAAATATCCATGCTCTGCCTGCTAGATTTTGGGTCCCTCTGCTTTCCTGATTTGACCAGCTACCTTAGCAAACAGAATTCAACTTTTTTTTTTTTTAAGATTTTATTTATTTATTTGTAAAAAACACAGAGAGAGGCAGAGGGAGAAGCAGGCTTCCTCCTGGGAGCCCAATGTGAGACTCGATCCCTGGACCCCGGGATCACAACCTGAGCCAAAGGCAAATGCTGAACCACTGAGCCACCCAGGCACCCCCAGAATTCAACTTTTTTTAAAAGATTTTATTTATTAAAAAAATAGATTTTATTTATTTATTCATGAGAGACAGAGAGAGAGAGAGAGAGAGATTGAGAGGGGCAGACATAGGCAGAGGGAGAAGCAGGCTCCATGCAGGGAGCCCGAAGTAGGACTCAATCTCGGGTCTCTAGGATCAGGTCCCTGGGCTGAAGGTGGCGCTAAACTGCTGAGCCACCCAGGCTGCCCCAGAATTCAACTTTTAATAAATTATCAGTTCAGTCGATCTATTACTATTTCCATTTTGCATTTCAAATAAAACTAGAAGGTGAAAGACATTAATTTATACTGAGCTTTAATGTCAAGGCTAAAGGCATGTGTTTTTTTTTTTGTTTTTTGTTTTTTGTTTTTTTGGTTAAAGGCATGTGTTTAATTTCAGTTTGGAAGGATTGAGACATGAACATATGCCTCCCTTAAACAAAAAAAAAATTTTTTTCTCTTGTCCACAAAGCATCTTCTTTTTTTTAAATGGGGTTTTCTTCTTCTTTTTTTTTTAATACTTTGTTATTTATTCATAAGAGACACAGAGACAGAAGCAGAGACACAGGCAGAGGGAGAAGCAGGTTCCCCTCTGGGAGTCCGATGTGGGACTGATCTTAGGACCCCAGGATCATGACCTGAGCCAAAGGCAGAGTCTCAACCATTGAGCCACCCAGGTGCCCCTACAAAGCATCTTTTCAACTGATTGTGATACTCAGATTAATTTGCTTACCAAAGTATATTTCCATACATCGTTATTTAAAATATTTTTTAAAAGATTTTATTCATTTATTCATGAGAGACACAGAGAGAGAGAGAGAGAGAGAGAGAGAGAGAGAGGCAGAGACACAGGCAGAGGGAGAAGCAGGCCCCATGCAGGGAGCCTGACTGGGTACTCCGGGATCACGCCCTGGGCCGAAGGCAGACGCCCAACCGCTGAGCCATCCAGGCGTCCTAATAAGACCATTGTTATTTTAGTCAACTCCCCAGTATTTTATTCTCAGCCATGCAAAATATTTGTGTTTTTTTTTTTAACTTTCTCTGATTTCAGTTGCATAAACTATATGTACCAATGGTTCTCAAGCTAGACTGGTCATAAAAGCCACTAGAAATATGTAATAGCCACGCAGATGGCCAAGATAGCCCAATTTAGAAAGGCTGGCTAGAATCTGCATCTTTTCATGCACCAATGTGGTTTATAGATAAGACTTTGTGAAATAGTGGTGTATACAGATGTCCTGGGTTAGCCAGTAAAAATCGATCAGGTTGGATGGCGGAACTTTTTTTGACATACCAACTTGAAAGACATGTTGAAAATAATTCATTAGGGGCACCTGGGTGGTTCAGTCAGTTAAGTGTCTACCTTTCGCTCAGGTCATGATCTCACGGTCCTGGGATAGAGCCCCATGTTGGGCTCTGCACTCAGTAGGGAGTCTGTTTCTCCCTCTACACCCCTGCTCATGCTCTCTCTCTCTTTCTCTCAAATAATTAATATCTTTAAAAAAAAGAAAGGAAAGAAACTACCAGACTATTCTTCCAGAATAACTATGCCATTTCATTCCTACCAACACTGTATGTATGCATGATCCAATTTTTCCATATCATTGACAGTATTTGGTATTGTCACTGTTTTTAATTTTAGCCAATGACAGATATCTCATTGTGGTCTTAATTTACATTTTGTTACTGGTTAATGATGTTAAACATCTTTTCAGGGGTGCCTGGCTGGCTCAGTTGGTGGAGCATGTGATTCTTGATATCTAGGTTGTAAGTTCGAGTCCTATGTTGGGTGTAGAGATTACTTAAAAACAAAATATATTTTTAAAAATAGTTTATTTATTTATTTGAAAGAGAGAGAGAGAGAGATCGAGTGCAAGAGAGAGCAGGAGTAGGAGGGGAGGGGTAGAGAAAGAGAGAGAAGCAGTCTCCCACTGAGCAGGGAGCCTGATGCAGGGCTCGATCCCAGGACCCTGAGATCATGACCTGAGCTGAAGGCAGATGCTTAACCAACTGAGCCACCCAGGTGCCCCTCTTAAAAAAAAAAAAAAAAAAAAATTTAAGATTCTATTTATTTAGTCATGAGAAACAGAGAGGAGAGAGAGACAGAGGTACAGGCAGAGGGAAAAGCAGGCTCCATGCAGGGAGCCTGACGTGCGACTGGATCCTGGGTCTCCAGGATCACGCCCTGGGCTGAGGGCGGCACTAAACCGCTGAGCTACCCGGGCTGCCCAAAATAAAATATTTTAAAAAGTGGGATCCCTGGGTGGCGCAGCGGTTTGGCGCCTGCCTTTGGCCCAGGGCGCGATCCTGGAGACCCGGGATCGAGTCCCACATCAGGCTCCCGGTGCATGGAGCCTGCTTCTCCCTCTGCCTGTGTCTCTGCCTCTCTCTCTCTCTGTGACTATCATAAATAAATAAAAATTAAAAAAAAAATTAAAAAGTGGTTAAAAAACATCTTTTCATGTGTTTATTTGCTATCTGTATATCCTTTTTGGTGAAATATCTGTGCATGCCTTTTGTTCATTTTTAAATTAGATATTGTTTGTTTTTCAAGATTCACTTATTTTTTATTTGAGAGAGAGACAGTGAGCAGGGGGAAGGGTAGAGGAAGAGGGAGAGAAAGAATCCTCAAGCAGACTCCCTACTGAGCATAGAGCCTGACTCAGGGCTTGGTCCCAGAACCCTGAGATCATGACCTGAGCCAAGATCAGGAATCTGACACTTAACTGACTGAGCCTCCCAGGTGCCCCTTTTTATTTGTTGTTATTATGTAGATTGTTCTTTTACTGTTGAATTTGGAGAGATATTTACATATCCTGGATATTCCATTAAAAAATATCTTTATTGCTTTTTCTGATTTCAGAGGTAATACGTGCTCATGATTCTAAAATTCCAGCACTTCAGAAATATATAATACAGAATGTGAAAGTTCTCGGTCATCCTAGTACAGATCTAACCATACTAACTGATCATCAAGAGGCTTTTTTCTTATGCATACACTATAGACATACTTGCATAAACACGTTCTATTTTAACCAAATGGGGTGGCATAGGAACCATTTAAAACTTGCCTTTGGGGCAGCCTGGATGGCTCAGTGGTTTAGCACCTTTGGCCCAGCGCATGATCCTGAAGACTCGGGTTGGAGTCCCACTTCGGGCTCCCTGCACGGAGCCTGCTTCTCCCTCTGCCTGTGTCTCTGTCTCTCTCTCTGTCTCTCATGAATAAATAAATAAAATCTTTTAAAAAAATAATAAAACTTGCCTTTGTTTCACTTCTCAATGTATGATGGACATTTTTACACATTGACTGGTGGAGACCTACTTCATGCTTTCAAACATCTGCATAATTGTCCACTTATACACGCAAGACTTTAGAACTGCAATGAAAGCATTCACTTGAAAGGCAGGAAAGTTCCCATTGTATTTTATGTTTCATTTATGTTTGGCATTTATCATCCTGAAGCATATGGTTTTTCAGAATCTAAAAGCCAAAGCAGCTGCCAATTTTAAATGAGCTCCTGCTTCTGACTGAAAAATCAATAATGTGGACCAATGGCCCTTTATATTTTATGTATGAAAGTTTTCTTAGCCTCTTCCCTAGATTTGTCCTTAGGAGCCTCCTACCCTCCTGGTGTAAATTCAGCTTTGGGCAAAAAAAAAAAAACAACTCTAGGTGTCAAGCTACAATCAGCCCCGGGAACAGAGCTTTGGGACCTTTGTTTTGCTGTTTTGTAGAAATGGATCTAGTGTTTTGCACAAAAGTTCCTGTCTCACTTTGTGACCAGACTAAAAGTCCAAGTCTCAACAGTGCTTCCCCGGCCCTATGTCAACTGTGCTCTGTTCTTTGTGGACCTCCTCTCCTGCCTCTGGCTCACTGATGGCAGTCCCACCAGCCTCTGTGCCCTTCCAGAAGCAGGTACATGGCTGGCCGTGAGCTTTGCCCTGGGCTCCCCTTCTTTGAGATCTCCTCTCCCACACCCCAGCCCAGCCCACACCACTCACTCCTTCACCCCTTCCTTTTTGCTCCTAGTCACCTCCTTTAAAAAAAAAAAAGATTAGGTACTTTATTTATTTATTTATTATTATTATTATTATAAAATATTTTATTTTTTTATTCATGAGAGACACAGAGTCATAGGCAGAAGCAGGCTCTCTGTGCGGATCCTAATGTGGGACTCACTCCCAGGGCCCCAGGATCACAACATCGAGCCAAAGGCAGATGCTCAATCGCTGAGCCACCCCTAGGTACTTTATTTAAGTATAGCATATTTGTCAAGGTAGGTCAGAGGTATGATTTCCCAGTTTGCACATATTTTTAAAAAATATTTATTTACTTATTTTAGAGAGCGAGAGAGCAGACACAGAGGGGAGGGTCAAAGGGAGAGGGAAAGAATCTGAAGCAGAGTCCATGCTGGGCGTGAAGCCTATCACAGGGTCGATTTCATGACCCTGAGATCAGACCTGAGCCAAAATCAAGAGTGGATGCTGAACTAAACCAGGTGCCCCAGTTTACACAGATTTCTAATAGAAAAATTTGAGAAAATGTTTCAGCAACGTAAGGCATAGCTCTTGAATATCTAGAATACTCATCTTTCTTTATTCTGGGCAACAGAAGGATACAAACTTAAACATTTAAAATAATGTGATAAAAAAGGAACCTAAAAAAAATTTTTTTTTCACAAACCATCTCCCCACCCCTGCCCACCTGTGGTAACACAATTTCATCTCTGAAGAGCTGTTAAAAATCCTCTTATCGAAGGACAACAAAAGAAGTATGAATGAGGGCCCTGGCTGCTCTCATTAAATAGTAATCTTGTCCACAAGATTTCCCCCTCCCACAGCCTCTGCTGGTTTTGTTTTAAACCATGGTGAAGTATCCCTAACATAAAAGTTAGCCATTTTGAAGTATAAGGTTCAGTGGTACAACACCACACCTACAATGTTGTGCAACCAGCACCACCATCCATCTCCGGAACTTTTCATCCCATAAACGAAACTGAGAGTCTGTCCCCATCAAACACTCAGCCTCCGCCCCTCCCCCTCCCTCACCCCCCATCACTCCCTCTCTGTCTCTTTGGAGTTTGACAACTTCAGGGACCTCCTAGAAGTAGTCACAAAGTATTTGTCTTTTTGCTACTGGCTTATTTTGCTCAGCATAATGTCCTCAAGGTTCATTTCACATGGGAGCAGATGCCAGAATTTCCTTAGCTTTTTTTTTTTTTTTCCTTAGCTTTTAAGGATGAATAACATTCTGGTGCTTCTGGGTGCTCAGTGAGTGAAGCGTCTGCCTTCAGCTTAGGTCATCATCTCAGGGTCCTGGGATCCAGGCCTGTGTCGGGCTCCCTGCTCAGAGGGGAGTCTGCTTCTCTCTCTCTCTCTGCCTGTCACTCTCCCTGCTTGTATGCACTCTGTCAAATAAATAAAATCTTAAAAAAAAAAGAGAGAGAAAAGAAAAGAAAGAAAAGAAAAGAAAACAATCTCACCAAGCCCTAGTTTCCTCTTCTGTGAAGTCAGAAGATGACCCCTCTCCCACGGTCACCATGAGGAGGAAATGAGGGAAGAAGGGGAGCTCAGCCTAATGACAGGCACGTGGCACATAGGAAAAGGCCAATGATTGTGGCAGATGGCATTTGGCAAAGATGGCCACGACGGCATCTTCCATCCCACATGCTTTTCTAGAATCTTGTCACCCCATCAAGAGATGGAGTGTAACGCCATCATCCCCTTGGTCTTGGATGCAGGCAGACTTATGACTCACTTATAACTAATGTGATATAAATGACACTCCATGACTTAAAGGATGGGTCATAAGAGGCTATGCAGCTTTTGCCTCGTTTACTGAACATCAGTGCTTGGAGCCCTGCATGGTCATGCCAGAGACCCTTCATGAAGCCCACATGCTGTAGGGGAAGCCCAGACCACATGGGGAGGCCATGTGTAGGTATTCTGGCTGACTGCTCCAGCTGAGGTTCCAGCTGGAAGCTAGTTTCAGTTTTCAAATATGTGAGTGAAGGCACTTCCACATGATTGTAGCCTCCACCATCCAGTTCCCTCACCCCTCCCAGCCTTTGAGTCTTCCCATTTGAAGCCTCAGACCTCACAGCACAGGGTCAAGCCATCCTTGCCATTTTCATTGTTCATGCCTCACCCACAGAATCCATCAATGTAATAAATGGTGGTTTTATACCTGTAGGTTTGGGGCTTTTTGTTACACAGCTGTTGTAACTAGAACAATGATACCAATGCTGTCCTGCCAATTCTATCTGCTTAATATACCTGAATCTGGCTTCTTCTCTCTGTCCATCTCCACTTCTTCTACCTTAGCTTGAGCCTTTATGTTTTATCTGCATCAGATTCCAAACATGTCTTTCTGCCTTCCACCTTGGCCCTCCAAACCTTCCCCTACACCGATTTTTCTAAAACACAACTGCAGCTCAATTACCTCAACTCAATCCTTACCCAAGTAATAACTCCTACTCATCTATAATGAAAGTCTGGGGAGATTAATCACAACATTAAAAGACCCATAATTTAGGGAAAACACGAATCACTAAGAAGGCGGTATTTTACCTTACTTTATTCCAGTCTGCTCCAACACTGCCTGGAAAAAAAAAAGATAAAGAACTTGATAATGCTCAGAACATTTGATATTTTTGGAAACAGAAAGTAGGTTCTCTGCTTGGGAAACATGTAAGTACTCTGAGTCTATCCAACCATGAGGAGTTACCTTAAAACCCTTTCAGGCCTTGAGAATTCCAGATTCAAAGGTAAAAAAATGATAGATTCTTGAGTTAGGAACTTAATCACCTAAAGGAAAATTAGATATAATTTAGTCCTACATGCTTTTCAAGCACACAGCTGTTCTTAGATGGGTCCATAATCCAGAATGAAGCCTTGGGCCTGGGATACCAGGTGAATGAAGCCCTGGGTGAGCAGACGCAGGAATTCAGGGTCCTCATTGATAAATGTTGCCAACCCAACATTTTCTTAAAGTTCATCGTTCACCCTTCACCCTTTAAGTGTCAGCAATGGGGTGCTTGCTTTTTATCTTTTTTTTTTTTTTTTTTTTTGGTAATCTCTACCCTGAACATGGGGCTCAAACTTAGGACGCTGAGATCAAGAGTTGCATGTTCTTCTGACTGAGCCAGCTAGGTGCCCCCATCTTATTTTTTGTTTTATTTATTTATTTTTAAAGTAGGCTCCACACCCAACATGGGGCTTGAACTCACACCTGAGATCAAGAGTTGCACTCTGTACCAACTAAGGCCAGCCAGGCTCCTGTTAACAGATATATTTTATTTTATTTTAACTCTTTTTTTTTTTAAGATTTTAATTTATTTATTCATGAGAGACAGATACAGAGGCAGAGACAGGCAGAGGGAGAAGCAGGCCCCCTGCAGGGAGCCCAATGTGGGACTCTATCCTGGGTTCGCAGGATCATTCCCTGAGCCCAAGGCAGGCCCTCAACCTCTGAGCCACCCAGGCATCCCGGCAAATACATTTTTTTTTTAAATTTTTATTTATTTATGATAGTCACACAGAGAGAGAGAGAGAGGCAGAGACACAGGCAGAGGGAGAAGCAGGCTCCATGCACCGGGAGCCCGACGTGGGATTCAATCCAGGTCTCCAGGATCGCGCCCTGGGCCAAAGGCAGGCACTAAACCGCTGCGCCACCCAGGGATCCCCCGGCAAATACATTTTAAAGACTGTTGCTCTTCAGAGGTTGTTTTAACCAATCCTTTAGAAGTTGAGACTCCACTAGGTGCTCCCTCCAGTTGTAACTGTTTTCAGAACTTCAGATCCGAAAGACTTGGTTCTTCCTGACTTACACAGTATGTGGCCAAGATTACTTTGGAAAATATAGTAAAATTTCGTAGTAAACTGCAATAAAAAGGCCTTTTAAAAGTGGGAAAATGGAAATAATTTTTTAAAATGTCTTTTGTCTTTGAACCATGAAGTTTTGCTTTGAATATGGCTCCTTGCCATTGTCACTTTTTTAAGAGCTAAGGTCTCTTGTATAAGCCTAAAATTCTTATGTTGAAAGGCACTTCCTTCTGTTATTTTATCACCTTCCTGGTTTTGTCTAATCTTACTCAGATTACGGTCATATTTCTTGGTCTTTTTAATGTGCATATTAAAATTTCAAACACAGAGTCTTTGTTCTGTAGTCTTGACTTTTCATGCACTCTTAGACATATTTTGGGACACTTACAAAGAAGAATGTTTTGCTTTAAATATTCTCATGTTTTTAAACCCACTTTGTCATGTTCAACTTCTAAAATTTTCATGAGTTCTGGTGAGGTATTCTATTTAGAGAGTATTTTGTTTTAATTAAGCCCATCTTAAGAGACATTTGTTTTTTTGCCAAGAATGTGCTTTCTCCCTTAAAAATCGGTTATATTTATAACATTCATAAACTAAGTTATTAGCAAAGGCAAAATTTTAGCTGCACCATTGCTGCGTCTTCTCAGTTCATGAGAATAAAAGAGAATAGGAATGAACTAAGCCAAAGCATAATGACAAATCAAGATATTATGAATACACATGGACTTTATTTTCAATAATTTTTTCTTAAATGCTGAGTTTTAAAATTGTTTTGTAGAATAATTTCTCATCTCTGAAAAGAATGCAGAGGGTAGGCTGCTATATTTGAGGGCTGGTGTGTTTTATTTGTTAATGTGTGCCTGCTCTAACTATGGAGAAAAGCTACAGTGGAAACTTCAAATTTTTCCTCAATTTGATTAGGCTGCACTTAAAAATTAAAATATTTTTTTCCTAGATATTACAGTACATCACCATATAATAGAATATATCGAAAATACAGAAAAATAGACCCAGCGAAATTAAAGTCATCTACAGACCTCTTACCAAAGGGCAACCGGTATGAGTATTTTGGTCTGTTTTGTTGGCAATATTTTATTTTATTATTATTATTTTTAAAGATTTTAAAATTTATTTATTCATAGAGACACACAGAGAGAAAGGCAGAGACACAGGCAGAGGGAGAAGCAGGCTCCACGCAGGGAGCCCATCGTGGAACTCGATCCCGGGTCTCCTGGATCATGACCTGGACTGAAAAAGGCGGCGCTAAACCGCTGAGCCACCCGGGCTGCCCTTATTTTATTATTTTATTTTATTTTATTTTTTGGGAATATTCTATATATGACTTTTCCTTCTTACATGGTTAGGATCATATTGTACACATATATATTTTTAAAGATTTTATTTTTATTTATTCATGAGAGACAGAGAGAGAGAGGCAGAGACATAGGCAGAGGGAAAAGCAGGCTCCCTGTGGGGAGCCCAATGTGGGACTTGATCCCAGGACCCCAGGATCATGACCTGAGCTGAAGGCAAATGCTCAACCACTGAACCACCCAGGTGCCCCAAGTCTGTACCCCTTTCATCCATTCGCCCATTCCCCAGCTCCACCTCTGACAACCACCAATCCTTTCTCTGTATCTATGAGCTCATTTGTTTTGTTTTCTTTGTTTTTAGATTCCACATATAAGTGAGATCATACCATATTTGTCTTTGTCAACTTACTTTGCTTAGCAGAATGCCCTCAAGGTCCATATATTTTGTGGCAAATAACAAGATTTCATTCTTTTTTTTATGGCTGAATAATACTTCATTGTGTATTATATATAATTATATGTATATACGTGATTTTCTTTATCCATTCATTCAATGAGCCAGGGATTGAATATATCTTTTCAAATTAGTGTTTTTGGGGTACCTGGGTAGCTCAGTTGGCTGGGCATCTGATTCTTGATTTTGGCTCAGGTCATGATCTCAGGGTCATGAGATTGAGCCCTGCAACAGGCTCCATACTCAGCACGGAGTCTGCTTGTCCCTCTTCCTCTGTTCTTCCTCTCCCTCTTTTTCATCTGTCAAATAAGTACAAAATCTTTTAAAAAATTAGTGTTTTTGTTTTCTTTGAATAAATACCCAGAAGTGGGATTGCTGGATCATAATTTTAATATTTTGAGGAACCTCCATACTGTTTTCCATAGTGGCTGTGCCACCCATAGTGCATGAGGGTTCCCTTTTCTCTACATCCTTGTCAACTCTTGTTATTGTGGGTTTTTGGGTTTTTTTTTGATGCCTCAAAACTTAAAGTTTTGCAATTCAAAGTTCTAGTTCCCAAAGAGCTTCATCCTCCCAAAAGGAAACCCTGTCCTCATTAGTGGCAAGCTACTCCCCATCCCTCCCTTCCTCCAGCATCTGTCAACCACCAATCTGTGCCTGTCTCTGGGGGTTTGCCTATTTTAGCTGTTTCATATAAATGGAATCATACAGCATGTGACCTTTTGTGTCTGGCTTCTTTCACTCAGCATTATACTTTCAAGGCCCATCCATGTAGCATATACCAGTACTTCATTCCTGTTTATGGCTGAGAAACGTTCCATTCTAAATATTATTATATATTAACACATATATAATCACATTACATAATTTATTATATATTATTACATATTAACACACATATAATAACACATGATACATTACATATGTTTGTATAGATGACAATATTTAATAAGTTAACACATGTATGTTGCACATATATCATAATTTATCCATTAATTCATTGGTAGGCATTTGGGTGGTTTCCATCTTTTTGTAATTATGAATAATGCCATTATGAACATGTATTTGTATACAAGTATTTGTTTCAATACCTGTTTTCAATTCTTTTGGGCATACCATATACCTAGGCATGGAGTTGCTGGATCATATGATAATTCTACATGTAGTTTTTTGAGGAACTGTCAAATCGTTTTCCATGATGGCTGCACCATTTTGCATTCCCACCAGCAGGCATGAGGGTACCAGTTACCCACATCTTCACATGGAGACCGTATTTTGAAGTTGGGTGGGGGGCTTTCTGATTCTTGGTCACTGTAGTTCGTCCATGATTAGTTTTGATTACCATCAGTGCTATCTCCCTGCATAATTCCCAGAATGGAATGTTGGCTGAAGAGCACCCATTGTGATGCTCTGGTAATGACCTTCTGAGTCCTGTTAGCTTGAAAATTCACACAAAAGCTGGAAGGAGTTTTGGAAGAAATACAGTTCAGAGCATCTTCTCTTGTCTCTGCTTGAATGCTTCCTGTGATAAGTGCTCACAGCACCATGGGGTGGACAATCCCATTGTTGGGTATTGGTCTCCTTTCCCTGGGGCAGAAATCCATTTCTTTAGAGGTGGAGTTTCCAAGAAGGCTCCCTGGAGAAGGGGAGGTCAGAACTGCACTTTGAAGGTATTGAGTTGACCAGGGAAGGAAATGTGGTGATATGTTCCCAGAAGAGGAAAAGCCAGAGGAACATTTTCCAACCTGGTCCTGTGTACCCCAATGGAAGCCTCACCAGGGGCCTTGTTGGGCAGGTTCTTTGGTGAATAACCCTGAGAGAATTTCAGTTACCCCCCACAAGCCCCCCCTTCTTCATCATCTGTCCATGTCTTCAACATCCGGTGGCATCCCTTGGCCTGCCTGTCTGAGCCCCTTCATTACTCCTTGTCTTGGGTTTTCTAGGAGACACTTTGTTATCAAATCCTCCAGGACAGGCAAGTGCAACATCTATAATTAAGTGTGTCTGTTATTAAATCCTACGCCTTAATGAAGAATTCTTGCTGAGGTGCATGGAGCGTGAGTGAGGAAGTAAAATGTCCTAGAATTCACAGAAGCTCCGAGCTGCAGGCTGGGATAGAAATGAACAAAATCCCCAGTGACTGAGCTACAGACTGTCCTCATCTAGGAACTTCTCACCGTGTCCTGATAAGCCACTTCTTGCCTCCAAGGAAGAATACTTGGGAGTTAAACTGATAAAGAAGCCAGCTCATAGTTGTCACTGTGGCTGGGGACAGGGTGATACATAGATAAACAGGTAAAATTTAAATTGTGTTTTAGTGAATATGATTGTGATTTCTTCCCCTACGAAATCTGTAAATAGCAGAGCAGGACTGTTTGAAAGCTGGTTCCCTTTTCTTTTCCATGTATTTTTTCTTCCATCTTCATCTTGTAGAGTGTAAATGATCCCAGGGCTGGGTATTTGTTGCCTAAGTAGGAAGCTAGTGCATGGCTAGAAGTTAAATAGAACATGTCATACGTGCCATCTTTGGGAGAGACAGAGTTCTATTTGGTTTTTTGTTTGTTTGCTTTTTAAAATATTTTATTTATTTATTTGACACAGAAAGTGTGTGCACAAGCAGGTGGAAGGGCAGAGGGAGAGGGAGAATGTGGGGCTTGATCCCAGGACCCCAGAATCATGACCTGAGCTGAAGGCAGATGCCTAACTGACTGAGCCACCCAGGCACCTCTAGGGTTCTATTTGATTTCATGGGCAAGCCCCTGCTATTTTTTTTTTAAGATTGTATTTATTTATTCATGACAGACAGAGAGAGAGAGGCAGAGACAGGCAGAGACAGAGGGAGAGAAGCAGGCTCCATGCAGGGAACCCGACGTGGGACTTGATCCCAGGTCTCTAGGATCATACCCTGGGCTGAAGGTGGCGCCAAACCGCTGGGCCACCGGAAGCCCCTGCTATTTTAGAACCATTCCCTGACTCTAGGATTTCCCACCAGAAGGAAGACTCAGGCTGTTGCATCTTCAGGCCCAATGAGCAACCATTGACATCTGGTGGATGGCTCAGTGGGTAGCTCCCCTTGGCTTCTGGTTGTGGGAGATTCAGGGGAGGGCCAGGCGTTGGAAGGACTCTCAGGGAAACCACCTTTCCTCTGTCTTCTCTCCCTTTCCATATTCTGGTTATTATGTTCTTTTTTATTAAAGATTTTAGGGATCCCTGGGTGGCGCAGCGGTTTGGCGCCTGCCTTTGGCCCAGCGCGCGATCCTGGAGACCCGGGATCGAATCCCACATCGGGCTCCTGGTGCATGGAGCCTGCTTCTCCCTCTGCCTATGTCTCTGCCTCTGTGTGTGTGTGTGTGTGTGTGTGTGTGTGTGTGTGACTATCATAAATAAATTTTAAAAAATTAAAATAAAGATTTTAGTTATTTATTCATGAGACACACAGAGAGGCAGAGACATAGGCAGAGGGAGAAGCAGCCTCCGTGCAGGAAGCCCAATGCCGGACTCGATCCTGGGACTCCAGGATCAAGCCCTGAGTCACAGGCAGATGCTCAACCACTGAGGCACCCAGGCGTCCCTCCATATTCTGGTTATTAATAATGCACTTTTCCTTTTCATTCTTGGTACTCTGGCTGTTCTTTTGGGCCAGGCCAATGTGCACTTCACTTTCTTAGATTTCCTCTCATCCTAATCACAAAATCCCTCCAGGCTGAGCTGCTTCTCAGAAAACTGGCAATTAGAGGAAGAAGCCAGTCTTTTACTAACACTTCATTTGGAGCCCCGTCATAAATAATTAACCTGAAGTTACACTCAGAAAACAAATGGATGGGGTGCAATTAGTGATGCTGTGTGGGAGCTTTCTCTCCTGGGGTTTTACCCCATTCACAAAATCCAGGAAGCGGATACTCACCTTTCCATTAGCAGGAATGAGCTGTCCGCTTTCTAACACTTAGGGAGGAAACCACAGCGAGCCACTTTTCTCAGGCACTTGAATGTGAGATTTGTGCCCAAAGCCAGCGTCTGAGGCCCAGGACAGCATTTCCTCCCACCAGCACCTCTTGGCCCCTGAAGAGGTGCCCATCACTCCCCACCCCCACCCCCAGCCCACAGTTGATTTTTTTTTTTTCACAGTTGATTTTGATGTCCTGCCAGTTTGGTCTCATTCCTAGGGGATGACAGTGGAGGGTGCAGGGTGCATTCAGAAGGGGCTATGGTCACCCTGACTCAGATTCTGTCTTTGGCTAAAATGGTCAAGGTAAAGAGGTGGCTAGGATGGATTCTTCCTCCTTCCTTCCTCCCACCTTTCCGTCCTCCCTTCCTTTCTTTCTTTTAATTGAGATGAAATTCACATAATATAAAATTAACCATTTTGTCACAAAAGGGAAAGTGCTATGTGATTCCTCTTACACGAAGTACCTAGAGTCATCAAATTCACAGAGACAGAAAGTAGAATGGTGATTGCCAGGAGCTGGAGAAAGGGGAGGGGGAGTGAGTGTTTGATGGGGACAGAGTTTCTTTTTTTTGGGGAGGGGGACAGTTTCTGTTTTGGTCTATGTTGGGGTTCTGGAGAGGGATGGGAGTGATGGTTGCACAGCAATGTGAATGTCTGATAGTCATTATCATGTTATATATATTTTACCACACACACACTACACACACACACACACACACACACACACACACACACACACACGGGTGGCTCAGTTGGTTAAGGAGCCAACTCTTGATTTTGGCTTACGTCATGATCTCAGGGTCCTGGGATCAAGCCCTGCATGGGGCTCCCCACTCGATGAGGAGTCTGCTTATGGATTCTCTCTCCTCCCTTTGCCCCTCCCTCTGCTCATGTGCTTGCTCTCTTTCTTTAAAATAAATAATCTTCAAATATATATATATATTTTTTTTTTAATTAACCATTTTGAAGTATATAGTTCAGTAGCATTTAGTACATTTGCAATGTTAGTACAACCATCACCTCTAACTAGTTCCAGAACATTTTTATCACCCCAAGGGGAAACCTCATACCCATTAAGGAGTCATGCCCTGTTCCCTGAAGCCCCTCTCCCCAATCCCTGGCAACCACCAATTTGCTTTCTGTTTCTATGAATTTACTTATTCTAGATAGTTCATCTAACTGGAATCATGCAATATGGGATCTTTTGTATTTGGCTTCTTTCACAGATCACAATGATTTTTGGGGTCATTTTTGTCATAGCAGGTGTCAGCGCTATGGTGTTTGTTGCTTTTTATGACTGAATAATATTTTGTGGTATGGATCTGCCACTCATTCATTGATGGTCACAAGGGATGTTTCCACCTCTGGTTGTTATCGTGCTGCTGTGAACATGTGTGTTCGATAATTTATCTGGGCACCTCTGCTGGGAATGTTCAGCAGCTTTTTGCTCTCAGTTTCTTTTTCTCCTTGTCAAGAACGCTTGCAGCTGGGTCAGCCAAGAAATTAAAGAGGAAATAAAAAAATACATAGAGACTAATGAAAATCAAAACACAACAGTCTAAAATCTTTGGAATGCAGCAAAAGCTGTTTTAAGAGAGAAGAGTATAGCAAATACAGACTTACCTCAAAAAACAAGAAAAATGTCAAATAAACAACCTAAACTTATATCTAAATGAGTTATAAAGGGAAGAACAAAGCCCAAAGCCAATAGAAGAAAGGAACTAATAAAGATTAGACAGAAATAAATGAAATAGAGACTGAAAAAATAAACAAACAAACCCACGATAGAACAGATGAAACCAGGAACTGGTTCCTTGAAGAAAAAAAAAAAGAAGGCTCACAGCTTGCTCATCCTCACCTGTGGCCAGGCTGGTCCTGCTCTGGCCTCCTGTAGCTTGTGGGACAAACCACCTCTTGGAGAACCTGCCAGGTGACATGTCTCAGAGGGTCACAGCATTCAGAGGCCGCCCAGCAATTAGGAAGCTGTCGCATCATGCTCCCTGGGGCGGGTGCTCCAGGACGTGGGCGGGCAGTTCTGTCTGCCATTGGTTTTCTAGAAGTGCTGCAAGGAGCAGTCATAACTTCTGAGGGCCAGATGCACTGAGAATCCATTTCACTGAGTCACCTCTCGGCAAGCTTCACCTTCAATCTCTGGATATCCTGTCTTGCCTCATTTTTAGTATTAGCAGGATGTGTAAGCATGAGGATGCTGAAATGGGATGGAGGACAGTGTAAGTGAAACCCTGTCCCAGTATGGCTCATCTAATGACCTGCTGACACCCACAAGGGTCTCAAGAACTTGTTTCCTGCTGCCTGCATACATCTGATGAGAGCATGCTTCCAGCAAGGATGATGCGCTTTTAAGCTGGGACAGTATTAAAAATAATCTGCTATAGAATTCCTTTGTTGGGCACTTCCCAGACATTTTTAATTTTTTAAAAGATATGTTTATTTTATTTGAGAGAGAGATCAAGGTGGAGAGGGACAAAGGGAGAGGGAGAGAGACTCTCAAGCAAGCTCCCTGCTGAGCATGGAGCCTGACACAGGGCTCCGTCTTACCACCCTGAGACCATGACCTGAGCCAAAATCAAGAGTTGGACATTTAACCAATGGAGTCACCCAAGTGCACCCCCCTGCCAACCCTTTTCAATTTATTGAGGTGAAATTCACATCACACAAAATTCATCATTTTAAAGTAAACAGTTTAGTGGCATTTGGCACATTCCCAGGGTGGTGTCTAGTGCCAAAGTACCTGCATCCCCCCACCTCAAAAGGAATCCTGTACCCATGAAACAGCCACTCCCAACCCAAACCCTTGGACCAGAATCAGGAAATTCAATCCTTGGGTCACCTGGGTGGCTCAGCAGTTGAGCATCTGCCTTCGGCTCAAGTTGTGATCCCAGAGTTCTGGGATCGAGTCCCGCATTGGGCTCCCTGCATGGAGCCTGCTTCTCCCTCTGCCTATGTATCTGCCTCTCTGTGTGTCTCTCATGAATAAATAAATAAAATCTTAAAAAAAGAAAGAAAAAAACTCAATCCTTGGTGTGAATTCAGGTGCTCAGTTGACACCTGTGCCACGTGGTAGGAGCTGAACAAAGAAATGACAGAAGACAGGAAAAGAAGGAGTCTTGGAGTGGGGGGTGGGGATGTAGGTGAGGACATCAGGCTGCATGTGGGCAACAGGCTGGGGACTGGCTATGTGAATGACAGTCCAGGAATAACCAGAATGTGTTCCCTTTTCTTTTGTATTCCCCAGGCCCAACAGTGTCTTGATAGAACAGGGGCAGCAGAGGCAGGACCATTTCTGGCCCCTCTATCCTTTCCTTACGTAGCCTCAAACAAATTAATTTGTGTCTGTAAGACTCAGCTCCCTTGTCTCTAAGGAGGGCTGAAAGTGTCTACCTGGTCAGGCAGCTGGGAGGACTCCAGGGTAGGTAGGAGGACACTTGGTACTGAGATTGCACACAGCAGGTACTTAATAGTAGCCCCATGGGGCACCTGCATAGCTCAGTGGGTAAAGTGTCTGCCTCAACTCATGTCATGATCCTAGGGTCCAGGGATCAAGCCTCACGGCAAGAACCCTGCTTGGCAGGGAGCCTGCTTCTCCCTCTCCCTCTGGTCCTCCCCCTGCTTATGTTCTCTCTCTCTGTGTTAAATAAATAAAATCTTTTAAAAATTTAAAAAAAATAGTAGTTCCTATCATATTGTTTCACTTATTCAGTGATGAAGATGTTGATGCAGTTGATGGAGGTGCTAGAGAAAAGGATGCAGAAAAGTGAAGAATGAGGGAGACTTCTGGAGAAGTCTCTGCCTCCACTGGGGAGAAGCCAAGAGACTTGAAAGCCTTTTAAGTCTTGAGGACACTCGCCCTGACTCACCTGCTGCGACAGGGTGTCTCCCTGCGAAGGTCCTGCGGTGGGGGGAGGGGATGGGTGGGTGGGAGGGCTTGCTTCTTGTTTCTTCTCCTCTTTGAACTTGGAAGCAAGGGAGGAGGGTTTGGAAGGCTGTGACTAAGCTCTCAGCCAGCTGCCCTGCAGCTTTCTGCTGAGCAAGCCGGCGCCAGAGGAGAAGGCGCCCCGGGCAGTGCATTCTGCAGCCGGACAAGAATGTGATTTCTGTGCACTGGTTTTCCAGCCCGTCTTTCACACACAGACAAATGCCGCATGCTTGAGGGCGTGTCCCTATTTCCTTGGGTAGAAGATAGTTCTTCAGTTCCCAAACAGAATCTGGAATTCGTTCTCCTTGGGAGGAAGCCACCGGGACCGCCTGAGGGTGGAGGAGACTGCCCTTCTCTGGGCATCCAGGGAAGACTCCACCTCCTCAATTGACCGAGACCACCAGATGCGGACGGTATGAGTTTCCTGGGGCGGCAGTCACAAATGATCACGGAACAGGGTGGCTTCAAAACAACAGAAATCTATTCTCTTGCAGGTCTGGAGCCAAAAGTTGGAGAGATCAAGGTGTCTGCAGAGCCAAAGGGTGCCTCTCTCCTAGCTTTCAGTGGCTCCCAGCAAGCAGCCTTTGGCTTTCCTTAGCTGTTAGCTGCACCACCCTGTCTCTGCCTCCGTGGCCCAGAGTCATCTTTCCTCTGTGTGTGCCCTCACTCTGTCTTATAAGGACTCTGGTCCCTGGATTGAGGGCCCACCTACTCCAGTATGATCTCATCTTAACGAATTGCATCTGCAAAGACCCTACTTCCAAATTTGGTCACATTCTGTGATTCCAGATGGACATGACTTTGGGGATGGGGGGCACGCTGTTCACCTCAGTACACAAACAGAAACTCCAAATGGCAGCCATGATCCAAAATTCCAAACACACAAGCCTGATACATAGAAACACGGATTCAAAGCCAGACTACCTACACTCCACTCTTTCTCCTCTTTTAAGCACTACTGCCTTCTGTAGGAATTTGTAAGGTTAAAACTTCCACAGCTCCCTTGTGCCCCTCCCCAGGCAACACTAGCCTGCCCCCAGGTAACCACTGTGCAGTTGGCATCCTCCGGGGAGCAGTTAGAGGTGCAGGGGTTCATTGGGGACAGTGTAGTGAGGGATCTTCATGTGTTCATTGCTAGCATATAGAAATACAGTTGATTTTTATGTCGATTCAGTTACTTTACTGAATTCACTTAGAAGTTCTAGGAGATGGGATCCCTGGGTGGCGCAGCGGTTTAGCGCCTGCCTTTGGCCCAGGGCGTGATCCTGGAGACCCGGGATCGAATCCCACGTCGGGCTCCCGGTGCATGGAGCCTGCTTCTCCCTCTGCCTGTGTCTCTGCCTCTCTCTCTCTCTCACTGTGTGCCTATCATAAATAAAAAAAAAAAAAAAAAAAAAAAAAAAAAGAAGTTCTAGGAGATATTTTTATAGATTCCTTGGGATTTTCTATGTAGATAATCCTGTTGTCTATAAACAGAAACACTTTAAGTTTTTTCCTTTGTCATCTGTCGGCCTTTAATATCTTTTCTTGCTTTATTGTGTGGGCTAGAACTTCCAGTGCTATGTTGAGTGACAGTGGTGAGAGTGGGATCCTGGCTTTGTTCCCAATCTAAGGGGAAAAACACCAGTCTTTCAAAACTAAGTGTTCTGTCAGCTGTAGGTTTTTTTTTTTTTTTATAGAGTTTTATTTTTTATTTTATTTTATTTTATTTTTTTTTAATTTTTTTATTTTTTTTAAATTTTTATTTATTTTTGATAGTCACACAGAGAGAGAGAGAGAGGCAGAGACATAGGCAGAAGGAGAAGCAGGCTCCATGCACCGGGAGCCCGACGTGGGATTCGATCCCGGGTCTCCAGGATCACGCCCTGGGCCAAAGGCAGGCGCCAAACCGCTGCGCCACCCAGGGATCCCTATTTTTTATTTTATTTTAATTTTTTTTAAACCATGCAGGGAGCCCGATGTGGGACTCGATCCTGGGTCTCCAGGATCAGGCCCTGGGGTGAAGGCGGCGCTAAACCGCTGAGCCATCTGGGCTGCCCCTTTATTTTATTTTTTAAAATATTTTACCTATTTATTTGCGAGTGAGAGAGAGTGAGCGAGTACACGGGAGCAGAGCAGGGGGAGAGAGAAGAGAGACTTCCCAATGAGGAGGGAGCCCAAAACAGGGCTCAATCCCAGGACCCTGAGATCATGACCTGAGCCAAAAGTAGACGCTCATGTGACTGATCCACTGAGGTGCCCCTGTAGAGTTTTTAAAAAATCAAATTGAAAAAGTCCCTCTTTATGCCTAGTATCTGAGCATTTTTTATCATGAATGGGTGTTTAATTTTGACAAATGTTTTTTTTTCTGCATCTATTGATATGATCATATGATTTTTCTTCTTAATCTATAGATTACATTGATTGATTTGTGACTGCTCAACCAGCCTTGCATCCCTGGAATAGACCCCATCCAACCCTGGCATGTATATATATATATTTCTTCCATTCTTCTGCAAGCCCACCCATTGATTTAAAAGCTTTTATTGGTTATTTCTTTTCCATTCTAAAATTTCTATTTGGTTCTTCTTTATACCTTCCATTCCTTCATATATTCCATTCTATTTTTGTGTTTATATCACCTGTGTTCATAATTGCTCATTGAACATTTTCTACTGACTGCTTCAAAATCTAATTCAGGTAACTCTAACATCTCTGTCATCTTGGTATGGGCATCTATCAATTGCCTTTTTTCACTGCACCCAGGATTTTCTGGTTCTTGGTGTCATGAGTGATTTCCAACTCTATCCTGGATTTTTTGGTATTGTTATGCAGTCTTAGATAAATATTCTGTTTATGCTTGCTTCCTTTGACACCTCCAGCTAAGGAAGCGGGGTACGTATGCCTCCTCTTTACTACCAGGTGGGGGTGAAAATCCAGGTTCTCCACTTGGTGTCTGTGAATATTCTGGGTTGGGGTAAAGGGTACCTTATTACCGCTGAATGGAGATGCAATTTTAGCATCCCCCCCACCTCTGCTGAAACTACCTTGGTTGGGGGGTGGGGAGGGGCTAGGTCTTCATTATTGCTCCCCACATGGCCTCCAATGATACTCAGGGACCAGATGGCCTCGTCACTGCTGGTGGTCAGAGTCCTGACTCTTCCCTAGACTTTCTCCGACATCATCCTAGTAGAGAGAGATGGGGCCTCATTACTGCCTGGCTGGGATGAAGGTATAGGTTTTCCACTTGGCCTTCTCTGATATAATTCTGGGAGGGGGCATTGGCTTGGGACACCTCCTTTCAGCTTGAGGAGGGTGGAGGTCTAGGCTCCCCACTCAGACTTTTGCTGACATTGGTGGGGATGGGGCTGGCTAGAGTGCAGCCTTATTGTCTAAAAGGTTGTTTGCCTTGCCAAGCTGCACTTTTCCTGACCTTTTGGCTAGAGAGAGCAGGCTTTTGTTGGGTTTCTTTCTTTCTTTCCCTTTTCTTTTCTTTTTTTTTTTTTTTAATTTTTATTTATTTATGATAGTCACAGAGAGAGAGAGAGAGGCAGAGACACAAGCAGAGGGAAAAGCAGGCTCCATGCACCGGGAGCCTGATGTGGGATTCGATCCCGGGTCTCCAGGATCGAGCCCTGGGCCAAAGGCAGGCACCAAACCGCTGCACCACCCAGGGATCCCCCTTTTCTTTCTTTTCTTTTCTTTTCTTTTCTTTTCTCTCTTTTTTCTCCTCTCCTCTTCTCTTCTCTTCTCTTCTCTTCTCTTCTCTTCTCTTCTCTTCTCTTCTCTTCTCTTCTCTTCTCTTCTCTTCTCTTCTCTTCTTTCTTTTCTCTCTTCTGCACCAGTTGGTGTTTCTAGATTTCTGACTTCTCCAGCATCAAGTCTGAGATCTCTGAGGCAAAAAGAAAACCCAAGGAACTCACCATCATGTCATTCCTTGGGTCCCAAGGTGCCTAGTCCTCTTCTCCTTTCAGAGTCTTCTTTGGTTCATATACAATGTCCATGGACTTGTACTTGGCAGGAAGGACAGGGAAAATGACTTCTATTCCATCTTTCTGGAATCAGAAGTCTGTCTAAACCACATTATTTTTTTACAATGAAAGTGATCAGGATGTTTGGAATCTGCCCTGTAGGTTGATGGAGACAGATTGAACTTTGTATCATTGGGTGCCATGATTGGAAGACATACAACCATTTCATGTTTTTATTCCAGTGAATTAGGGTCCTCAATAATGAGTTTGCCTATTTGAAACCTTAGTAACAGGGACACCAGGGTGGCTCAGCAGTTGAGCGTCTGCCTTTGGCTCCTGGTGCGATCCTAGAGTCCTGGGATTAGTCCCACATCAGGCTTCTTGCATGGAGCCTGCTTCTCCCTCTGCCTATGTCTCTGCCTCTTTCTCTCCCTCTGTCTCTCATGAATAAATAAATAAAATCTTAAAAAAAAAAAAAAGAAACAAGTTATGGAACAAAGTGACATCAGAAGAGGGTCACAGAGTCCCCAGATTCCTCTATGCATCTGAGTTCGTCAGAAGACTGTTCAGATATAAAGTGTGGGACAATTCATAAGCAGAGGGCATGGAGCGTGGCAAGGGACATTCGAGAAGGCAGACATGGGGCGAAAAGACGGCAGCTAGAGGGTGGCAGTGACAGTGGGAGTCCTTACTGAGATTCACCTTTGCCTCTCCATTTTGTCAGATGGATTCTGCTTGGCTTGTGCAGAGTGAGTGGGGAAACTATGCTTCTGTGCCCAAAGGTGATGAACATTGGTTGACACTTGTTGTGCACCATGCACTGCCTATGGTACCATCAAGTTATAGCTCCCAGAACAACTGTATGGTGCAGGGTTGGTGGTGGTCACATTTCAGATGCAGAAACTAGGGCGTAGAGAGGTAAAGCAACTTTCTCAAGGTCACACAGACAAGAAATGGAAGTGCCTGGGCTGTCTGACTTTAGACACTGCATTATACAGTTACTAGAGGTAGTGTGCTGTGACACATCATGGCTGGGACCTAATGACCTTACTGGGTTTATGTGGCTTCTTCACAAAGGCAATGGATGACCAGAACTCATGGCCCTATAAGTCAAAGTGCAGAATCCCATTTGTTTGTGCACGGTTATGCCCTCTGGGTCACACAGCACTCAGTGATGGGTGTTGTTTGTCACTTAGCTGCTGGCTAAGAGCTCACTTTCTATTCAGAAGACCATGATCAAGGACAGATGTTCTATGTCTTTATGTTTGTCATTTTCACCCTTTTCCCTTTTAATTGCTTGTCCGTTAGTACACTCTGCACCCCACGATGGTTTTTCTGATGACTTTAAGCTGCACACTGCAGACTCTGACCAACTTATGAAGGGGACCTTTTTAAATTGTTTTCAGTAGGTCAGGGATGTACTATAAAAATGAAAAGCTAGATAAAAAAAAATCCAGTTTTTTATTACTATAGAAGACACCCTGTGTATAATAACTCTTTATATTGATGTCACCTTGAATGAGTATAATGCCTTTCTTCCCAAAGACAAATAGCTTGAACCGGTGGCCAAATTTTTTTCCCCCAGTTTACCATGAACACCAAATTTGATTGCCTTTTCAAGCAGAAATGCAAGTAACTAATCAGTCTAAACTAATTTACAATTTAAGAATCAATTGTGTGGATTCCAGGCAAGAGGACAGGATCAGGGTAGACTGCTTTAAAACCTGGGAAGAGAAGCGGAAGCTGTGGAGGACATGATGTCTGGGCTTTTGAAAATTTAATGAGGATGTGACTTGACACTTAGACCCCTGTTGTTTGCCTGGGCCGAGTGGAGAATGCTAATCTGCACAAGATCATCTCCTTTCCAATGAGATTCTTCAATGATGTTTCTTTCTGAGATGAAATTAGAGTTCAGAAAATATTATTTTCCTTTCGTGACCATGAGCTGACAGTGAGCTAGCCCTGTGTGCACCTTGCCTTCCCTGGACTGGACCAGACCCCTGAGCAGATGCAATGGATTAGTGAGGTTCCCATCTGCTGATGGTCACTGCTGTCACTGCTTTTCTTGACCACTATCAGAGGAGATGGGAACAGCTCTGTGCAGGGGCTGAAAGCAGCCATAGTTCAGGCGGCTTGGGCAGCCTCTTTCTGGCTGAGCAGAACACCGGTCTTGGCAGGGTTTTGGCTCCTGTGACTTTAGAGCCAGGAAAGGATGCTTCTATCCAATTTCACAGACTTTCATTTGGAGGATGGAGATGAATGTACAAAGGAGGAGTCCTCTGACCTTTCTGGAATGTGCACATTCTTGATTTCTTAAAACTATTTCTGCAATGGTCAGAGGGCTGATAAATGGGTTTCAACATGTTTTCAAAATGTCTTCTGGTTTTGATGGCTCTCTGTTCATTCAGCAGCAGTAACAAATGTTGCTTCCTCCCTTTCTCCAACATGGCAAGGCCCTGTAGTGGATGCTAGAGATGGAATAAATACAGACTAGAATCTCGGTTTGAAGGAGTTTCAAGGCTCAGAGCCAATCCACAGGAAACAGCAAACACTTTGAGAAAGGCTGGAAACAGGGTAGGTCATCACAAGCCAATTACAAAATTATTTGTGTAATTATTTGCTTAACAGCTCTAATCCTGCTAGGCCTTAAGTCCCCTGAGAACAGGGACTGACTTGCTCTTTTTCATCATCATATTCCCAGCACCTGGGACAGTGCCTGGAATACAGCAGGTGCCTAAATATTTATTGTCTGAGTGATTGCAACGGGGTCTTAACACTTGTTATCTTGGAACAAGGTCTACCACACAAATTGTCTTTCTTACAAATCCACTTCTAAAACTTTCAACTTCTGAGTAAACCACACATATGCTGGCCATATACTGAATGCCTATCTTAGTGGGTAAATAGGATACCTAATATTCTTATATGTAGGGGCAACTTGCATGTGAGCAGATTAGATAAATGCTATCTTGGTGGGATTGGGATTTAAGAGATCCTGGAGAACAGCCCTCTTCCCCTCCCCATCAAATTTTCCCATTAGATAGTAATTTCTTTGAGTAGTGAAGGTTTTGAAGTCTTCTGATTCCTCCCTTCAAGAACAAAATGACACCCTACGCCTGTATTCCCCCAACATTTTTGCAGGCTTTGTCAAAATGGAGGCCAGGGCTCAGCCGTGGTGATAATACAACATTCTGCTTGCAGATAACTGGGCCATGCTTTACTCTGATGGGAATTGTCTTAGATGGACATCAGAGAGCAATTTTCAGGTTTATACTTTGAGAGAAGCACCTTGGATCACACATTAAGAAGCATAAAGAATTAGTAATTTGACATTTAAAGGCTTTTCTAATTGATAGTATCTTTGAGTTCAAAGCTCGACATATCACATTATCAAGTTCAATATGTGCTGTCATTTTTCTTGGTAACCATGAGGTTATCTTCAAGATAACCAAGCAGACAGGGACAAGATGGGGAAGCCACATCTCTAGGCTGGTCAAATCTACAACTCATGACACCCAGACCCCTTTTCTGTTGCTTATTTGTTATGTAAGCTGCCAAATATCTTCTTTGCTCCCAGAAGTGTGCCCTGTCACTCTGAAGCACAGGAAGGATGGCTGTGTTTAATTCTTGAGGTTATTAGTAGATTGTGGACTCTGGAATCATCCCACAACCTTGAACAAAAAGGTAAAAACTGTCCACTTGGATAAATGACAGCGGAAGGATCCTTGCACTAAACAGGCCATTTGCAAATATAAAACAGTTGCTGGAAAATTATATTAGAGATGAATTACCTCCTCCATTACAGCGTTTTCTTTTCTTTAATGCAATTTAGTTCAGGCGAGATGAACAGAAAGGCTGGGGAGGGGCCCCATTCAGCTCTTGGGGGGAGACCCTGGAAGCCAGACGCCCAGTGAGGAAGGAAATGCAGAGATCTGGGGCAGGGCAGGCCAAGGCCTTGTGTCCACCAGGCCTGCGCTTAGGACCCTGGCTGCGCCCACGGGAAATTGAATTCAGAGCTCCTTCGGCGTCCTAAATCCAGGGCAGCTGGCAGCTCTCCAAAGGAGACTGGAGAGACACTGCGAGAGCATCCGAGGCCAGCCGACCCGACCAGCCCCTGCAGAGCCCGCTGAGGTGGGTCCCCAGGTGTGCGGCTCTGGGGTTGGAGACCAGCCTGACACTTGGTTAATTTCAAAGTACGCTCCCCACCGGCAAAGCAGCGCCTCCAGGATCCATCAGGAAGCTGAGAGCCTGGAATTACTCGGAAATGCCCTGGGGCCGAAGCGGCAAGGCCCGACTTTTGAAGGCGTGCGTTTCTTGAGCTTTTTCTCCTGAGCGCACGTGCGAGGAGGACCCGCGGCGCCGGGTGTCCGCAGAAGTGGCATCCGGCGCCCAGGACCCCGCAGGCGTCTGCAGTCCCCGCGGGGGCGGGGGGCGGGGAGCGGGGCAGGGGTCGCCGCGCCCCCCGCCCCCCACCGCCCCCCACCGCCCCTAGGGCTTACGCTCAGCCCCACCCGGCCCGCGCGGAGCGGTCCGGGCGGGGCCGGGCGCGTTCCCGCGGGCGGGGCCGCGCGCCCCAGGCCCCGCCCACCGCAGCTGGGGGCGGGGCCTGCGCGTCACGTGACGGCGCGCCGAGCGGCGAGCGCCCCGCCCGGCAGGAGGAGGCCCGGGCCGCGACCCGGCGCGCTCGCTGCTGGAGCCGCCCGGCCGCTCGCGCGCTCCGCACCCGCGGCGCCCACCGCCCGCGGCCCCGGGCTCGCCGGCAGCGGGAGCGGCCTCAACATGGACGAAGACGGCGGCGGCGGCGGGGGCGAGGGCGGCGGCGGTGAGTGTCGGAGGTGTGGCCGGCCCGGCTGGCGGCCTGGGGCGGGGGTCGCGGCTCGCGGGGGAGCCGGGCGGGAGCGGGGCGGCCCGGCCGGGGCCCGGGGTCGGAGGTCCGGGCAGCGCCCGTGCCTGCTGGCGACCATCCGGGCCCGCGGCGCGCCGGCTCGGGGCACAGGGGAGGGGACCGGCGGGGTCGCTGCCGAGCCGGAGCGGGGGTCCGAGGCGAGGCCGGGGTCGCCTGCGGCCGGGGTGGCCCCGGGCTGGGGGCTCAGAGGAGGTCTTGGGGGGTCGCCCTCCGGGGGCGGGGGTACCTTGGGGGCGACCTTCCCCGCCTCTCGCCGCCAAGGGCGTCCACGCCCTCCGGAGCCTGACCGCAGGAGGCTGACCCCCTTGGCGTCTTTTCTCAGGTGGTGGGAAAGGGGGGGTATCCCCGGGAAATGGGAAGGGGAAAGTTTCCAATTGGGGATCCTCCAGGTTCAAGAGGGACGGGTGGGGCGACAGGGTTGGAAGCCGTGCCAGTGCACCGGGCTTTGGGTCAGAAGTGGTCAGTGAGGAGGCTTCAACGAAGAGGGGGCACCCAGAGCACACGCATTTTACGAAATAAGGAACGTTATACAGGGTCAGCCAAGAAAATAAGTCGGAGCAGCCGAGGGTCGGAGTCGGGAGGGGCAGCCGGCGCTGAGGCAAGACCGAAAACCGTCAGGCTGTGTGCCTGACGTTCGGTTACCCCTTGCAGGAGGATTTGCATTCGTTGTAGATTACTTTGTGGCATGCAAATTACTGTTGTGTCATGCTGCGAATTATGTCTGCACAGCAGCCTTACGCGTGTGTATGGAGGGGGTCGTTGGTTTGGAAAGTGCAGGGTTAATACCCCTATCTTACAGGGACACCCGAAGTTGAGGTTTTTCTCTACTGTGCTGAAAACCTCCTTTATGCTGACCGACCGAATCTTCAGAACCCCTTGTAATGAGGGAGCGTTTTGGGGGAAAAAAAAAAAAATCTTAATTACAGGCTGCTGGAGCAGCTGCCTGTAAGAATCAGCGGTATCGAACGCTTTCAGGTTGAAGTGGTTGATCAAGGTGCCTTCTGGACTGTAAGTGCTGCCCAGGGGGAAAGGTTTGGTGCCCCAAGAAGCGATGCGGCTGCGATGGTGGGAATTTGGCACCCTCGGTGGCATTTGGCAAATTCAGTTCTCACAGTTAAAGCTAGGGGTAGCACTGTGGCACCGAGTGGGTGTGTTGTTTATGAAAGAAAGTGCTGTGGAAAGAAGGAGCCCAGTTGCAAGCCCTCCTACAGCCAGGCTGTCTGTCTGAAGACTCTAAGCAAAGGATTCTCGTAGATACCCTGCTTCCTGCCTGTCAGGATTTGGTAACAACAGGCATGTAGCAGTTTTTCCTTCTTAGAAAATAAACGGCCACAATACTTAAACGTTTGACATTGCTGGCTTGGCGATTTTGTTTGGAAGGCGTTTCCGACTCTGTGAATACAGAAATGAAGCCAGCTTGAAGGTAAAAGGCAGATGTAAAGATTAGAAAAGGAAGTCAGTGTGGCCCTGCAGTTTATAGATCTTGAGTGTTGTAACAAAGGATGTTATTAAGTATCAAAAGTTTTAAAACTTACTTGCAAGGTTGCTTTCCCAGGAGAGAGATTCAGAAAAAAAAATAAAAAATCTTGTACCCAAAGATGTGCATTATGCTATTTGTAATGGTAGAAAATTGGGAAAGGCAATGCCTAATAGGAGAAAGGTGAGCCAAATTATGGGGGGGGGGGGGGGGGGGAGGGTTATCGATAAAATGTTCCAACCATTAAAAATAAGTAGTTGCTTTATATATTGTGGTTGAAACCATGTAAAATCTGGTGATATTAGGGATATTTTGTTTTATTTGTCTATTTTCCAAGTTTCTGAAATGATGTGTATTACTTTCAAATTTGAATAAAAAAAAACTTATAAAACATCCTGTGTTAGGAAAGGGATGTGATTGTTTTTAATCTCCCTCACTAGAACAGTCAACAATGAGCAGTTCTTTGCTAAAATACCCGGCAGCATGGTAGGTGCTCAAAGACAACTTTTATCGATGAGGTGTTTTTTTTTTTTTTTTTTTTTTTTCATTCATCTTCCTTGTAGAAGACACTTGAAAATAAATTTGGCAATCTTAGAAGTATATTTTTGGATAAGTGAGAGCCTTAGAGTTTTGAAATAAGTCATTATAAAGTGATTATTGTATACATTTGATGTGCCTATATTTAACTATTTTTGGAGATCTTTTTTTTTAATGTATAGTTTTTTTATTTTTTTTATTTTTTTATTTTTATTTATTTATGATAGTCACAGAGAGAGAGAGAGAGAGAGAGGCAGAGACTTAGGCAGAGGGAGAAGCAGGCTCCATGCACCGGGAGCCTGACGTGGGATTCGATCCTGGGTCTCCAGGATCCCGCCCTGGGCCAAAGGCAGGCGCCAAACCGCTGCGCCACCCAGGGATCCCTATTTTTGGAGATCTTGAAGTTAACATATGCCTCTTTAAAATTCTTTATAGTTATTACTGCCATTTAGATTTTTTTAAAAAAAGTCTTTGCTTTAAAACCTCACTTTTTTTTTTTTTTTAAACTTTTATTTATTTATGATAGTCACACAGGGAGAGAGAGAGAGAGGCAGAGACACAGGCAGAGGGAGAAGCAGGCTCCGTGCACCGGGAGCCTGACGTGGGATTCGATCCTGGGTCTCCAGGATCACGCCCTGGGCCAAAGGCAGGCGCCAAACCGCTGCGCCACCCAGGGATCCCAAACCTCACATTTTTGAAAATAAAGTCCAGCCCTTTGAAAGAGAATAATTTCAGTTGCCAGTCAACAAAAACTATATTTTTACAGTATAGGACAGAACTTTGGACTGTACATGGGGAAGTGAGCTGCAGCTTGTTTACAAGATAGGGTAAATAATCTATTCAAAGGGTAGTTACACAGGCACGGAAGATCACTTAGCCCTTTTTTGCTTCTGTGTGAGTGGGGTTAAAAGACTTCCAAAATGAATTATTTTTATAATTTAAATTTTTGTCCAGGGTATTATTTTGTTCTTTCAATGCAAGATAAGGGGAGAGGATGGTGATGTGAATGGTAGGAAGGCAGTTCTGAGGAGGAACAAGATTACAAGAACACATTGTTACTTATAATGTGTGCAGAGTGTAGTTAAGGTATTTTTAATTCCTTTGGGGCTTTGTTGCCTCTCAATTTTCTAGAACAGTTCTTGAGCTTTGTCTCTGCTTGGCAGGTGACTGGCTAGTTTGGCTCATTGCCACCATCTTAATGCTCAGTTTGGGAATCTGCCTGCTTGATGCTCCCGAGTGGACCATCTGTGGCAGATGAAGTGAATGACTCTACCGGTTTTCCTCTCCCCGCCTCCCAAACGGTGTAGATGAGGATTAAGCGTGTGCTTCACGTGAAAAGGTGCTCAGCTTCACGCGTAATGAAATAAATACAAATTAAGACCAGGTTGAGAGCCCACCTTTCACCTGTCAGACAAGCAGGGACCCCCACGTTTGAAACCATCTGTTGGCTGTAGGAGGGTAAATTAGTTACAGCGCCAGCCTGTATCCTGTTGGCTCAGATCCATCACCTGCCCTTCCCTGGCTGGCCGGCCAAGGGACTCACCCCTGCAGGCAACATTTCCCAGACCTTTGAGTCAGCTGGCTTGGTGCTGGGTTTGGGCGATGGGGGGTGGGGGAGATTGATGGCTGGAAGAGGGAGGAAATGGGGTTCTCTCCTCCTCTTGTTCTGCCTCAGACCGTCTCTGGTAGTTGCCTTGTCTCCTGTGGTTCCAGCTCCTGCCCATTGACTGAGTCCTCTGAGCTTTAGAAACATCTCCTCCATTTGACCCTCCAACTTAGAAATGGTAGCAGCTTCTTGCTCTTGCTGGTCTCTGGGTTCTCTTACCATTTCCTGTTTGACTTCTCAGCTTTTCCATCATGTGTGTAACCAACTCCTTGTATGAAATATCCTCCATTTCAGCTCCTTAGAGGGCCTTCTGTTTCTCTGGGTGGATCCTGATGGATACAGCGGCATTGGGCAGCAGCAGCTTTTTAAAACAATTGCGCGTGTGTAAATCCTTTGAGCCAGCGATAACAGCTCTCGGAATTTAATCTGCAGGTGTATTTGTGCATGTTGGAGATACTATAGGTACATAATTATTCACTGCTTTGTGTGTGATAGTAAAAGAGAACCCAAGTGTCCACCTTCAGGAGCCTCATCAAATGCTTCTTATACCCAGATGGTGAATGAAGTTGTAGAAAGGAATGAGCAAGCACTTCATGATTTTTTTTTTTTAAGAGAGAGGGAGAGAGTCCACACGCACACTCTAGAGAGCATGTAGGGAAGGGGTGAGGCAGCAGAGGGGGAGAGAGAATCTTAAGCAGGCTCCTTGCCCAGCATGGAGCCCAATGCGGGAACCTGCGGAGCTTTATCTCATGACCCTGAGATCATGACCTGAGCTGAAATCAAGAGTCAGATGCTTACCCAACTGCGCTACCCAGGTGCCCTGAGAGTATTTTTTATATATTAAAGCATAACAGTTTAGGGGCACCTGAGTGGCTCAGTAGGTTAAGCATCCAACTTTGGCTCAGGTGGTGATCCCAGGCCTGAGATCATGAGCCTCAGTTTGGGCTCTCTGCTCAGCAAGAGCCTCCTTCTCCCTCTGCCCCTCCCCCTATGAGCACATGCACACTTGCTCTCTCAAATAAATGAATAAAATCTTTAAAAAAAATGTAGAAAATTATAAAATAGGTTACCTGTATTTTCAATCTTTGCACAGGAAATCACTGTTTTCTTGAATGTTTAGGAGCACCTAGGTGGCTAGTCAGTTGGGCAGCTAACTCTTCTGCTCGGGTCATGATACCAGGGTCCTGGGATCCAGCCCTGTGTGGGGTCCTGAGGGGAGTCTGCTTCAGGATTCTCTCTCCTTCTGCTCCTCTCATAAGTAAATCTTTTTTAAAAATGTGACACGATCGGTGTTTTTAGAGCATATTCTCTTCTCAAACATTGATTCAACAAATATTGATAACAGCCCTACTAAATGCCAGGTCCTGTGCTTTTAGCACAAGGGTGAGTAGCCATGAAAAAGGGAGATGAATTTCCTGCATTCCCAGAGCTTTTGTTGAGATTGGAGATGGACAGGAAATGTAAACAGACACATAAAATAATGGCAGATTATGCTGAGCGTGTTAAAGAACATCACCTGGGGTCGAGGGGTGGGGGTGGGGGTGTAGAGAGGCAGGGGAAGCCTGTACCCAGGGGAAGCCTTTAGGAAGAAATGCTCTGTCAGGTGTCACCTAAAGGGAGAGTGGGCCAGGGTGTGGGCTGGAGGCAGCAGTTTCAGTAGGTAAGGAATTCACATTTTGTTCTAAGCATGTGAAGACGATGAAGGATTTTAAACAGGGCAATGGCATATGACTTATGTTTCAATAATTTTAGCCAGTGTTTACATAACGCTCTCTGTGTTGGGCCTTGTTCCGCGTGCTTTACGTATCTTAACTTACCCTGTTGTTAGCCTGTTAGACACTTAACGTCACCATTTGCAGGTATCAGAGGCATAGGGAAGCTAAACGACTTTTGTCACATGTTACAGCTAGTCAGGGGTGGGGCAGGGATTCGAGTCCAGGTATTCTGGCTCCAGAGGCCACATTCTTTGCCATTGCACCCCCTGCCTTTCTAAGAAGAGTGATCCTGGCCACTGAGTGGAGGGTGGATCCCAGGAGGGGAGGAAGGATGTGGGGACCTCACTGCTGAAGTGGGAGCATGGCAGGTGTTCATGTGAGAGTCACAGGGCCTTGGGGGATTGGGCAGCTGAGGCAGCAGTGAAGGGAAAGAGATATATGATCTATGTAAAGACACAGAAAACAGGGGATCCCTGGGTAGCTCAGCGGTTTGGCGCCTGCCTTTGGCCCAGGGCGCGATCCTGGAGTCCCGGGATCAAGTCCCACGTCAGGCTCCCAGCATGGAGCCTGCTTCTCCCTCCTCCTGTGTCTCTGCCTCTCTCTCTGTCTCTCTATCATGAATAAATAAATTAAAAAAATAAAAATAAAAAATACACACCTTGAGGGTGTCACTTAAAAAAAAAAACAACACAGAAAACAGTGAAACACTCATGTTCCCATTGCTCAGAGTTAAGAGAATACTGCCAGTGTTACATTGTTTTAGGTCTTTTGTAAAAAAACAAAAACAAAAACAAAAACAAAAAACAATTCAAGCATTACAGGTAAGCCTCAATCTCTGCATACGGCAACATTGTTCTTGCTCTGGCCAAAATTTTGGGGCCATCTTTTGTTTCTTTTGCCTTAGCCGCCTGATGTTTTCCCTGCATAGTGGCCAGAACGATCCCTTTAGAGCAGATCATGTCACCCCCCTCTCTGAGTCTGCACTATTCTCAGCCTAGAACTTTCTCTGTATCTGTACTGTGGCCCCCAGGACCTGTCAGTGAGGTTCTGTATGCTCTAGTCCGGGGGCCTGCCAGCTTTCTGTAAGAGAGCCGGGTAGTAAATATTTTTGGCTTTGTATGCCACATACTGTTACAATTTTTTAAAAATAGCCCTTTAAAAACTTAAAAAATATTTTTACTATATTTCATGACCTAGAACACAGTACATAGTAGGCCTTCAGTGAATGTATGTTAACAGATGTCAAATAAAGTTAAGGTCACTTGTTGAATGATTCCTGGTCCGACTCACCTGCTCCTTAGGGTATTTCCTAAGGGCGGATGTGAGTTTGCTTGGGTCCCTTGGTATGGTTTTCATACTTTAACATATATGCGTGTGCCTGTAGATGAGGTAAAGGTCTCAGTTTGTTTAAAATTATAAAAATGGCATCATCCTATTTGGAATGTTCTGCAGCTTGCATTTGAGATTATCTATGTTACCATTTGGAGACCCTATTTATTTCACAGAATTGCTGTAACATTTTATGTATCTTGTCCCACGTTGGACTTTTTTTCTTCTTCTTCTTCTTTTTTTTTTTTTTAAGATCTCATTTATCCATTCATGACAGACACAGAGAGAAGGCAGAGACATAGGCAGAGGGAAAAACAGGCTCCCCGCAGGTGCAGGGCTCGATTTCGGAATTCCAGGATCACCCCCTTACTGAAGGTAGACGCTCAACCGCTGAACCACCCAGGCATCCACTCTGTTGGACTTCTCTGTAAATTTTACGTTGCTGTTACAAACCATACCCAGGGGAACTCCTGGACTTGTCTGCTTCTACAGACGTTGGGGCGCTTTTCTAGACGGCAGCTTCAGAACTGCACATGCGAGTGTAGGCATGCTCTTGGTTTCCTTACCTGCTCACAGACTGTTTTCTCACTGGGGACGAGCTCCTCAGCTCTGGGCATGTATCAGACTTCCAAGCGTTGGCCTGTCTCCTGAGGAAGAAACGATGCGTTGCTTCACCAGTGATGTGTTTTGGAGAATCAGATGGATATGCCGACATCTGGGAGGCCAGAGGTGCAGGAATCAGAGAGGACTTGCCGCCCGGTTCTGGCTCATGTGACAAGGTGGTGATGCTGGTGCTGCTGCCTGAGAATAGAAGGTCGGAGGAGGTGGGGATAGGAGAAAGCCATTTGGAGAATTCTTATGTGTTTTTTTTTTTTTTGTCAAAAATGTCATTACTTTGCTCTCACTTCTGAAGGACAGTTTCACTGGGTCTACGGTTGTAGGTTATCAAGTTAATTTCTTGCAATGTTTTGACCCGTCATTTCAATGCCTCTGGCTTCCATGGATTCTGTTGACAAGTCAGCTGTATCTGTCTTGTCCTTTTGAAGGTAATGTCTTCTCCCTCATCACCCCCTCCTCGCCTGCTTAGGCTGCTTTTAAGATTCTTCTTTTTGCCTTTCATTTTGAGCTGTTACTGTGATGTGTCCAGATGTGGTTTCCTTGAATCTGTCCTTGTTGGGATTGGTGGTGGTGGTTCTGCTTTTCGGTGATGCCGTGACAAGACTTAATCTTATGTTGGAGTTGGAGAATTGGTGCTCATTATCTCTTCATTCGATCCTTTGGCTGCATTCCCCATCTCTCCTTCTGGGACTCCACCTTGTCATCATGTTCTGTGTGTCTCTGACTCTTCATCCTCGTTATCTGTTCAATGCTTCCCTCTGAATATTTCCTTTTGACCCATATTCCTGCGAAGTAATCCTTTCTTCGTCTCCAGCCTGCAATGAAACCCATCTCTGGAGTTTTAAATTTCAGTTACTGCTGCCTTTTGCTTTCTTGATTTTTTTTTTTTAAAGATTTTATTTATTTGAGAGATAGCAAGCACGAGTGTGGGGGGCCGCAAGGAAGAGGGAGAAGCAGACTCCCCACAGAGCAGGGAGCCTGATGTGGGGCTCGATCTCAGGATCCCCAAGACCATGACCTGTGCCAAAGGCAGAAGCTTTAGGGGCTGACCCACCCAGGTGCCCCCAACTTTCTTGATTCTTTTTTTAGATTCCAATTTTCTGCTGAAATTTTTTTGTCATGTAAACTAATTTCCTTGTTCTATTTTTTTTTTAAAGATTTTATTTATTTTTGAGAGACAGAGGCAGAGAGATAGGCAGATGGAGAAGCAGGCTTCCCATGGGGAGCCCAACGCGGAACTGGATCCCAGGACTCTGGGATCACGCCCTGGCCCACCCAGGTGTCCCAATTTCCTTGTTCTGTTAATCATAGTTATTTTAAAGTCCATGTCTGATAATGTCAGTATTTGGATAGCCCATGAGTTTATTCTGTTGTCTATTCTGCCCTAGGTTTTCAGTCATGTGCTCCTGACTCTAGACATACCTGTTAATTAACTTGTAGACAATGAGTATAAAAAATTGTGGAGGTAATTTGAGACTCGGGCAGTTTTCCTCAAGGGAGGCTTCTGGCAGGCAGAAGTAGGGAAACACCACTTTAGAACTGTGAGCATAGGTCTGCTTCTGGTTTACCCCCATCCTGGTGTAGTTGTCTGGTGGTCCTCTCTGAAAGCCTGGGGTGTTTACTAAGCTCCTTCTATCTGTCAGCCCCTGAGCTCTTCCCTGGTCCCCTGAGTCTGCTGGAGGCTTTGCCGGCCTGCTCAGATTCTCCACCACTTGTTTCTGCTTAGCTTTTTGGCCTCTCGGCTTCTGCAGTGAATTGGCAAATGTCTCAAAGAGAAAAGTGGTTCAGGTTTTGGGCTCACTTCTCTGCACTTGTCTCTGGGATCCTGGCCTCCTGAGTCCACACTGCATTGGTAGATCCCCGATACCTTCACACAGTTGCTTCTTATGATTTGTCAACTCTTTTAGTTGTTCTTGGCAGACGGGTTGGTCTGTAACAAACTAGTCAGCTTTTACGAGAAGCATCATCTTAGGATTTTTAAAAGTGGATTTGTAAGTGAAACATCCCAGTGGAGATGGTAGAAGGGCAGGCGGCTGTGAGAGTTGGAGGCTTAGAAGACCTGATTGGGTGGGAGATATGTGTTGGAAATGCTTTCATTCATTTCAGTTCATGGGACTGGATGAATGAGATCACTTAGGGAAGCAAGTTGAGAGGAAGGGGAAAGTCCCAGGGCTGGGGACAGCCCCATAAAGCAGACTGGGAAAGGGGAGCCAGTGATGTCGGGGGCTTCTCAGAGGTTGTACAGAAGTTAAGGGAGGAGCCGTGTTTTGGAAGAGAGGGTGCCCTGATTGTGCTTGAGAGGTGCACTGGACAGAGAAGTGTCTACTGGCCTGGGGGAAAGGCAGGGAGCAGGCTTAGGAGGGACCGCGAAAGATGTTTGCCTGCTTTAGGAAAAGCAGGCACCACGCCCTTGGGTGGAAGTTTGCCCCAGGATGAGAGTGGCAGGAAAGCCACAGGGGTGGGGCTTGGCCAGGGAAGGATTTTGTGTGTTTTGCCTTGAAACGCTTCTTAGGTAAATCATTTAGGTAGAGGACCAACAGTAATTCCTACTGGGTGACTTAGTACAGTGTTGCTGTTGGCCTGGCCACGCTCTTAGCATGAATAACTTTGGGAGAGATGGATTCGTTTTAAAGTTATTAGCAGATCCTTTAGGAAGCAGGTTTATCAGTCTGCGAGAAGATGGCCTATTGAAATGTAGGAGGTGAAAATATAGGTGTCCAAGTAGCTGAAAAGCTGCTTAAAATAGAATCACTTTTGGAGTGGTGGGAGAATAGTAAATCATTTAAATAAGAATAGAAGATACATGGCTCTTCATCCTGATTTTTGAAATTAAACTTACCGACATCCTATAGTCAGCTCCCCAGTTAACACGAAAGAATAGACATCAGATTCTGCAGGGTTTTATAAATTTGTCTGAAGACAATTCTGCAAGCATTTATTTGGGATACGTAGAGTATTATTTAAATACTATATTCACCTGAGTCAGTTTAGTTGTCTAAGAAGATTTGGTAATTTGCTTTCTCAGAGCAAATTTACTCTTTCAGCTGACTTAGTTTTCAATAACTCACCAGGAGCATTATTCAAATAGTAGAAAATAAGTTCCGTTTTAAACTCTCAGCAGGGTTATTTTTAATTACTCTTGCTTTTGAAAAACTGATTTCTGTAATTAATAAAAGCAGTTTACTATAAATCTGGACATTTTGATGATGATTGAAAAGTATTTCCCAATATCTAGGTAATTAGTGATTTTTTTTTTTTCTAGTTTTCATCCAGATGTTTGGCAGCGTGTAAACCCGGCCTCACTGCAATTTTCTAATTCACTTTCATGGGAACATATAATATTCTCCGTTTATTTTGGACAGCAGAGTTTCCTTTTTCTGTGGACAGATACATATGAAACACATGGTCTTCGAGTGGAGTTTGTGGTCCTCTGAGAATTCTCTGAAGGAGGAAATGGGTTGACCTACTGGTTGCTATGAAGTAAAAACAATCTTGTTTTCATTTTTTTAGTGAACATCTGGGTTGCATTTATTATTTTACATTCTCGAGGTTCTTTAAAACCACAGTTTGATAATAAGAGGGTTCATTAAAGCAGTAACTATTTAGCTATTTCTAGAATTGATTTAAGTGTTTGGGTGGGTGATAGGTTTTTAAAAATAATTATTAAATATTTCTTTCCTTTCTGTAAGATGAATAAATAAAATCTTTAAAAAAAATCAAGAGCTGTTATTTAAGAGTTACCTCTTACAGATGAGAGACACAGAGAGGCAGAGACACAGGCAGAGGAAGAAGCAGGCTCCATGGAGCCCGATATGGGACTCAGTGCCGGGTCTCCGGGATCATGCCCTGAGCTGAAGGCAGACACTCAACTACTGAGCCACCCAGGCGTCCCTAGATATTATTATTTAGTGTATTATTAAGAAGCATATATGTTAGCATATCACATTTTATTTTATTTTATTTTTTAAGATTTTTTACTTATTTATTCATGACAGAGAAAGAGGCAGAGACACAGGCAGAGGGAGAAGCAGGCTCCATGCAGGGAGCCCGATGTGGGACTCGATCCCGGGTCTCCAGGATCACATCCCGGGCCAAAGGCTGTGCCAAATCGCTGGGCCACTGGAGCTGCCCTTATTTTATTTTTTAAAAGATTTTATTTATTTTCTCATGAGAGACACAGAGAGGCAGAGACACAGGCAGAGGGAGAAGCAGGTTCCATTCAGGGAGCCTGATGTGGGACTTGATCCTGGATCTCCAGGATCACACCCTGGGCTGAAGGCAAATGCCCAACCACTGGGCTACCCACCACCCAGACGCCCCCACAGCTCTTGATTTTAAACCGTAAAATGGGATGTAGATATTTTGAGGGGCAGGGGCAAGAATGATCAGGCTGCTCATTTCTCTCTTGACTGTCGCTGTTCAGTTGGTGGCTGTCCACATGGCTGTACTTGACTCTGTGACTCTGTGGGCTGCCTATTGCAGATCCATCCTCTTCCTTTGTCTCGGGTTCTTTACAAGGAAGGGGGACCTTATTACTACTAGAGAGAATGAATCTTTTTTTTTTTTTTTAACATTTTATCTATTTATTCATGAGACACACACAGAAAGAGAGAGAGGCAGAGACACAGACAGAGGGAGAAGCAGGCTCCATGCAGGGATGCCCGACACAGGACTCGATCCCGGGACTCCAGGATCAAGCCCTGGGCCGAAGGCGGTGCTAAACCGCTGAGCCACCTGGGCTGCCCTAGAGAGAATGAATCTTTTTTTTTTTTTATTTTTTTTTAATTTTTATTTATTTGTGATAGAGAGAGAGAGAATGAGGCAGAGACACAGGCAGAGGGAGAAGCAGGCTCCATGTACCGGGAGCCCGACGTGGGATTCGATCCTGGGTCTCCAGGATCGCGCCCTGGGCCAAAGGCAGGCGCCAAACCGCTGCGCCACCCAGGGATCCCGAGAATGAATCTTAAAAGGTATAAACCAGGGAAGGAAATCCCTCTTTCTTTATCATTGATCAGAGGAGGGGAGTATAACCAAGTCTGGCCAGTGAACTGTGAAGGGCAGTTTGCTGGGGGTACTTCTTGGAAAGGTTTCTTTGTTCTTGGAAAAATAAGGAAGAAACCGTTCCTTGTCTTCGGATGGACTTTGCTGGCCTGGCTGGGTGGCCACCTTACATTCATGATGTCCCTCATATCCATCCGCACACTGAGGATGACCAGCTGGATCCTTGAGGATGTGGTTGAGTTGTTGAATGTCACCCACCCGGAGCCTCCCTATGTCCATACTTCCTGTCACGCGGGACGATAAATACCCTTCTTGTTTACAGGGTTAAGAGGCGTTCTGTAAGGAGCACAGGCATCTTGCCAGATCCTGGCTGTAGCAGAGGCAGGTCTGTTGTGTCATCACTCAGCAAGGACCTTGTCCTTAAGGAGTGCAGAGAAGAAACCTCTTTTCTTCTGTAGGTATTCATCAAGCATATTGTGTTTGTTACTTTTAGAACTGAGAGAGGTTATATTTTCTTTTTGAGCTTAATTTCTTCTACTTTTAATATATTTTCATATGCTTACAAATCCATTCATAGTTTCATTTGGCAATTCCTTAATGATTACATTTGTTTTAACATGAACATTTTTAAACACGCAGCAATCAAAAGTGGCAGACATTGGCCATTAGAAAATGGAATAGAAATTCCGTTAGAAGACAGGACTTCCTTTTAGTTCTTAGTAGAGAGGAAATAAAATGATCAAGAATGTCCTTTTCCAAGTTGCAGTAATTAAATTAAAATTTTTTTGAATTGAGACAGACAAATGAATTCATTTTTGTTTGTGTTAGAGTATGGGAAAATTGGAGGATTTTAGTGACTTTGAAGCATTTGGCTTGTTCACACGGTGAGGCCGTATATCCCAAGTGTGGGAGGGCCGAGCGGTTGCAAACTTTTTCGGTATATGACCACACTTCTGAGAGCCCAGAGCATCCTGAGAATAAAATGGTGTCTTTCATTGCCCACACAGAAGGAATCTTAATATCGGATAAGTGTTCTTCCAGAATGTGGCATGTTCTCGGGACTTGCAGAACGTCTGTTGTGGATTCCCGAAAGTAACATGTTTCTAAATTAGCCTTTTCTTTTAAAATAGTGGCTAAGCCGTTTACTAGTCAAATGGTTTCCGTGGCTTTTTTTTTTTTTTTTTTTTAAACGAAAGAAAGTCAGATGCCTTCTTCCCTCCTTCCTGTGGTCGCATTGGGTCTCCCAAGTACTCTAACTTCTTCCTCTCCTCTCGGTGGTGGCAAGCGGACAGGCAGTGCAGTGTGTGTCATTCGGCACCCCCATGGTGGTTCTGCCTCACAGATGCCCAGTAATTTGGCTGGACATGCAGAACATGACTAATTTTTTTTTTTTAATCCGGAAAGAACATAAGCTGAGATATTTCCCTTGGGTTCTGCTGCTATTAGTGCTTAGACATTTGGTTTCAGGATTTAAGTGTCTCCTACCTCTTGCACTGCCTCCACCCTTTTTGCTCTACGGAAGAGGAGCCTGGGGCCTTCTCTTTTTGTCTTTGTCATCGAGTAATAAGATCCTGGTGAAGAACAGACTATCCTGCATGTCAAGATGATAAAGACTGTCTATTTCAGATGTGTTCAGGCTGCTTCTTAGAAACTTTACCTTTCTCTTCCATTTTTATCTAGGAAGGTTTGGGGTAGGCTGAGAAAGTTTCACTCTTGGGATTGAAGCCTGCCATTCTAGTCCTTCCAGCCACCTGCAGAAGTGGTCTAGGCCTGCCCTGGAGTTCCAAGTCCTGGAGTCATGAGCACGTGCAGCCAAGTGCGTCTCCTTGGGGAGACCATCATAGGAGTTCTCCCATCACCTTAGCTTGGTGTCCGTGGCTTTATCTTCATGGTGTTAGCAGTCAAGAAACCTAGATTGTTAGGATGCCTGGTGGCTCAGTCGTTTGCTGTCTGCCTTTGGCTCAGGGTGTGATTCTGGGATCTGGGATTGAGTCTCACATCAGGCTCCTTGCATGGAGCCTGCTTCTCCCTCTGCCTATGTCTCTGCCTCTTCTCTGTCTCTCATAAATAAATAAGATCTTTTTAAAAAACAACAACAACAACATAGATTGTTGACTGGGAATTTGAGGAACAGATTTGACAGGAGAGCCATTTTCCTTGTTAAGTTAATGACTTTCACTTGTCAGAGAGATTAATGGCCAAGCCTGGGTGGTGATACTAACCTGAACCACTTCCCCAAATGCTCCAGAGAGGAGTCTGGTTTTTTAGTATAAACCCGTAATTTTACAAGACTGTTCCTGCATGTTTTAGCGATGGTTTTTTGGCTAATGTCTGTCCCTCCCTCCATCCATCCAGAGACCGTTACTTCCATTTATCAAAATCTGGAACCAGAGGATCTTGGCTATGCTGGGCAGCCTCCTTGTTCCTGGCCATGCCTCTCTGTGGCTGACTCTGTTGGGATGAATCATGTAGTCATTCTTTCCGAGATAATCTCAGTCCTGTGCTACTGAAAGGCCTCCTTCCCCTTGTGGTCTAATTAATTAAGAGAATTAAGATTGCAGAATTCCTGTCTGTTTGCTATGTCCTGATGCTCAGCCACTGAAGGATATTTCAGGGCAGAAAACAGCTGTAATGTTAATGGTTGATTCTGAGAATTTGTGTCTCTGTGTATACTTAACAGAAGTTTGTTTAACCAGTCGAACTGATTGTTGTTGACATAGTTTGTAAGTAAATATATGCAGCTCTGGTCCTTCCCGCCTTGAGCCTGTATGCATAATCTCCTTAAGCTTCAATCTTCCTGTATGTGAAACTGACATGAAAAAACCCAAGTGAAATTATTTAGTGAAGAACCTGTCAAAAATCCCAAACAATTAGCAGGCATTAGAAACATGGTCATCAACATATGAAGCCCCTTCCCCCCCTTTGTGTACTAAGCAGAGGAACTGCTGTGTTCGGGTTTAGGAGTAACTGGTAATTGGCAGTACAATTATCTATCTTTCCTCCCCCAGCTTTGTATTTTGAAAATTTTCAAATCTACAGTAAAATTGAAAGAATGCACCTATACCTGTTACCTTTATTCACCAGTTGCTAAAATGTTGCCACATTTGCTTTATCTCTAATACAAACTAATTTTTTTGGTGGGTGGGGAGGGGATCATTTGAAAGTCAGTTACATATGTCACAACACTTTATCCCTAAATACTTCATCATTCTTCTGGTCAGGACATTGTCCTCATAACCACATCCCTGCCATACTGAAGAAAACTGATTAATAGTAATTCTGTAATATTCTTCTAAATACAGTCCCAATTCTGCTTTCCCCCAAATATCTTTTATATCTATTTTTCCTATCTAGGCTCTAATCAGGGTTTGCACCTTGTATTTAGTTATGTCTCCTTGATCTTTAAAACAGTTGTTTTCTGGGGGATGATGGTGCCTTTTTTTTTTTTTTGAAGTGTCCACGCCGGTTGCCTAATATCATTTGCATCCTATAATATAGGTTACATGTCTAAACAGAAGAGAGGGACACCTAGGTGGCTCCGTGGTTGAGCGTCTGCTTTCGGCTTGGGTTGTGATCCCGGGGTACTGGGATTGAGTCCCGTATCAGGCTCCCCATAGGGAGCCTGCTTCTCCCTCTGCCTATGTCTATGCCTCTGTCTCTGTCTCATGAATAAATAAATAAAATCTTAAAAAAAAAAAAAAAACAGGAGAGAGAAGTGCTTTGGTTTCTTTTATGTCATTTTTTGAAATTATAAATACGTTAAAGTCATCTATGTGATGATTCAAGGTCAGAGTCACATTCATATTTCTTGTTCTTTGGTAAATGTGGATTAGATCCGTAACCAAAAGAAGTTACTAAACGGCTCAGATATCAATGGAATATGTGCGACAGTGAACTTGGAACAAATATACACAGTGGTTAGACTTGTCCTCATATGGAGGTGATTAAGAATTTTATTTTATTTTATTTATTTATTTTTTTTAAATTTTTATTTATTTATGATAGGCACACAGTGAGAGAGAGAGAGAGAGGCAGAGACACAGGCAGAGGGAGAAGCAGGCTCCATGCACCGGGAGCCCGACGTGGGATTCGATCCCGGGTCTCCAGGATCGCGCCCTGGGCCAAAGGCAGGCGCCAAACCGCTGCGCCACCCAGGGATCCCAAGAATTTTATTTTAATATGCAGCCATGGCTTTATAAAGAAATGAGCTTCAGAATTGGAAAATTTAGTAAGACAAACTTTACATAATACAAAAGAGCAGCTTTTGCTGGCAGGTCCTTGGATGAAGAACAAACCTGAAATCTCTTAGGAATGAGTCTCCCCTTCTTCCTCAATCGCCTCTCCCTCCCTCTTCTTCCCCACCCCCCCCACATCCCCCTTTTTCCTATAGGCCTTAAACATTTTTAACTTTAGCTGCAGCTGAGACTAATACAGGATCCAGCTGTAACTTTTCTGTTGTTAGTATATCCGGTGATGGTCATAGCAAACTCATTGTATGAAAATTCAGTAAAGGAAGAGGGCAGGGTGGGAAAAAAGTGACACTCTATAAAAGTATTCAAGAAACAGTGACAGGATCTAGGAGTCTCCCTTTCAGACGGCTGGTTTAGATTCCACCCTGAAGTACTCATTTTGTTTGTGACTGGCCTAGCAGGCATTTTAGTTTTTCCCTCTTAATCATATCATGTATATTACTGTGTAACCAGAGCACTTATATGCGAGGCTGAGGCTTGTTTTCAGCGGGAGGCAGAAAATAGCTGTGGGAACCCAAAGACTGAACCCTTCTCCTGTCAAGTGGGGCAGGGAATTTTTTTTTTTTTTAAGATTTTATTTATTTATTCATGAGACATACACACACACACAGGCAGAGACACAGGCAGAGGGAGAAGCAGGCTCCATGCAGGGAGCCCGACATGGAACTCGATCCCGGGTCTCCAGGATCACGCCCTGGGCCGAAAGTGGTGTTAAACCGCTGAGCTGCCCAGGGCAGGGATTTCTCAAAATGTTCTAGCTGGTGGAGAGGTGGCAGTGGGCCATCGAAGGAAGCAGAACTCCCTCTCCTTGGGTCTGATCAGTGATGCCCATGTGAGTGCATTACCAGACAGCAGATAAGTGCGGAATCAGCAGTTCAGTCAAATTAAATTTCAAATCTGCAGGTCCACTTCGATGTAATTGCCCTAAAAGCTTTGCATCTTTGATCAGGTCTGTCTTGTAAGGACCAAGTACATATCATCACCCTGTCACTGAAGGTGGATTATATGTTTCAAAATAGCTTTTGTGATAAATGTAATTATCATAAGACTAGTGATTTTCACATACTTGTGTGTCTCGAACATTTTGTTTTTCTTTTTTTTATGTTAAGGAGGTCAGATTTCTCAGATTTCTTCTAATTGTCGCCAGACATCCTGTTTTGGGGCTATTTGAGACCAGCGTTGCCTGAGAAGAAATCAAAATCGGGCAGCCCCGTGGCTGTCTTCCGAGTTGTTCTTTTTATATTCGATTTTTTGAACAGGTTTCCTTGAAATGCCACGCTCTATTTTTAGTTGGTCTCTTTACATTTCTGTGGTTCTGGGCATCCACAATACACTGATTTATTATTCAGCACAAAAATATTGTTCAGCGTCCTAAGGCTGTTGAAACTTTGTAGGGAAAAAATAAACCAGTGCCACTTGAGTGGATGTAATCAGTGAGGACTACTGAGCAAATTTAAGAAAACCTTGTCCTCTTCCTCAGGTCATTGCCATATCAGTACCAGCATGAATGCTATTTTGAAGAATCCTTGCCTGTTTTATACTAGGTGGGCTCAGTCTCCTGGGTTTTCACAAATTGCTGTTTTCTGCCTCCCACTGAAAGACACATTTTTGTAACCATTCAAGAAGCTTTCTACACTGCTCTTCCACCTCTCTCCTGCCTCATTTTTACACAGGGTTTTTTTTTTTTTTTTAAGATTTTATTTATTTATTCCTGAGAGACACAGAGAGAGAGAGAGAGAGAGGCTGGCAGAGAGGCAGAGGCACAGGCAGAGGAAGAAGCAGGCTCCATGCAGGGAGCCCAATGGTGGGACTTGATTCCGTGACTCCAGGATCAGGGCCTGGGCTGAAGGCAGTGCTAAACTGCTGAGCCATATGGGCTGCCCTTTTTTCTTTTTTTTTAACTTGAGAATAGCCTGGTAGCTTCTTAGATCTATAAATGATTAGGCTTGCTGCTCTGTAAGCTGTCAGAGGCCCTTATGTTCTTGAAGTAATGTTTGATCCAACAAAGGTATGACAGGAGTCATGGATTGTGAACCTTGGGACTGATTTGGTGATAAGGTACTAAATCTTTTGTTAGAAATTGAACTGTAATTCACGTAACATAGTGGTCACCCTTTTAAAGTATGCAATTCTGTGGCTTTTATTTTTTTTATTTTTAATTTATTTTAATTTATTTTAAATTTTTAAAAAAATTCTGTGGCTTTTAGTATTTTCACAGTGTTGTGCAGCCACCACCACTACCTAATTTTAGAACTTTTTTTAAAGATTTTATTTATTTGGGAGTGTGAGGAGGGGGAGGAGCAGAGGGAGAGGGACAAGCAGACTCCGCTGAGCAGGGAGCCCCATGTGGGTGGGGCTTGATCTCACGACCTTGAGATCAGGACCTGAGCTGAAACCAAGAGTTGGTAGACATTTAGACTGACTGAGCCACACAGGCACCCCAGAATTTTGTTTTTTTTTAAGATTTTATCTTAAAGCCCCCAACGGGCTCGAGCCCACAACCCTGAGATCAAGAGTCACACGCTCTACTGAGCCTGGTGCCCCTAGACTAACATTTTTATCACATTGGAAGGAAACTCTGTCCCCCACTACAGTCATTTTCCCTAGCCCCTGGCAACAACTAATCTACTTTGTGTGCCTGTGGATGTGCCTGCTTGGCACATCCCATGTAAACAGAATCGTAGGATATGTGGCTGCTTTCACTAGTGGGTTCATCCAAGCTGCAGCTAGATTCCGTTTTCCAGGTTCATCCATGTTATGACATGTTTCAGGATAAAGTACCTATACTTTCTTGTGAGTGGCACTGAGACTTGGACCTGTTTTCATGTTGGGAGTGGTTGGAGAGATTGTACTCACCTGTCACATGGTAGAATCTGTAGCTTGAACGCTGTCTTGAAGGTTTTTAGGTGTGCATGTGTCTTCTTCCCACAGAGAAAGTTGAAGTTGATTTTCAGTCTTATTATTTGTAGAAGGGCCAAATTGAGTCCTTGTGTGGTAAGCCCTGAGTTTATAATCATGCACAGTTGCATCCCAAGCAGAACCATGTTGTCTGCAGACAAGTTTTACTCTCTGAAGACGAATCTGTGGGTTCAAGAAACTGAATTTCTCAGGGGGCTGTACTGAAATCTCATAGAAGGCTGAAGGATCTACTTCTCAGGTTCCGTGAGGCTTTGCTGGTAGTGACCCTAGTAGGGGACATAGGAGAGCAAACTCCTTAACATCCCCCCCCCCCCCCACTCCGCCGCTGCCAAATCTCAGCAAACGATAGGACAAGACGTGATTGGAAATGCTAGCAACACTGGGAAATGCCCGGCAGTAGAGGAGAGCTGTATAGACTTGCAGAAGAAAGAGAAATTGGAAGCCTGTTAGCAGACAGGGCAGAATGAGGGGTGGAGTCTGCGGGGTGGGCTATGCTCCGGCCACAGCTCTGAGAGTGGGCGAGTGTGGACCGTGTTGCCTATTTGGAGGAGAATTTCCAGTCGTGGGGGCGGTCGTGCTGTGCCGCAGGGTTCTCTCCCTTCTTTTGAGGCAGGCAGTTGATAGCATTTTACCCTTAGGTGATTATTCCTTTACGGAGATTGCGTTCTCTGCTGGGGGAGAATTGGGGCTCTCTGGGTATGTGTCTGCACCCCAAGGAAGGCTGCTTTTCCTTCTGTCATATGGAGGCTTGTCATCCTGCAGGCGAGTTCCCTGACTTTGCATCCTGGAGTGAAGCCTGCCAATGGACAGGCTTTGCTCTCATGGGGCAGAGAACATAACAGCCCTTCCCATTCAAGATGGAATCTAGTGAGAGAAGAAACTTTCTACCACACAACCAGCTACATCTCATTTTTAAATATGCACCGACCATAAGAAGCTCCAGACAGAAGAAAAAAAAAAAAACTCAACAGCATGAGGGAGAAAACTTAATGCAACATTTTTTATAGAAAGAACGTCTGACCACAGAAGAACAAGAATTCTGAAATAGAACAGTAAAATGTGATCATTGGAGACGTGCAGGGAAGATGTGGCCGGAGCCCCAGCAATCCTCCTTCCTGTTCCTCCCTCCTGTCACCCTCCGGATACAGGTGACTGAGCAACAGAAGTCTGGGGACACTGAAGGGGGGCTGCGGGCGGGACTGTGACTGACTCATCACTGTCTCCTGAGGGCAGGGTTGTGAGCAATGTTAAGTAAGAGGACCTGCTGTGGGAGGACCTACAGATCTGGGGAGGGCAGAGAGTGGGCAAGGCCTGTTGGTGCCACGTGATCGCGGGGAGCGCAGGTGGGTTTGCTCCGCAGTGGCAGTATCATGGATCAGCAGAATCCGGTGGCCGGAGGACACGGGTGGCCTCCACGTGCTCAGATTCGTCCGGGCTTCTCCCTGGCTTTGCAGCCATCCTCCCCAGTGCAGTGGGCAGCACCCCATCTGTCTGGAGTAGAAGCCTTGCCAGACGGAGAATCTTGTACAGAAATGAGATCCCAGAACCAACCGGGTTGCTTCACAGAGAAGCATATTTGCAGAGATGAAGTTCACATCACAAATGGTGAGGCATTCATTACATGTCTCAGCTCTCTCCCTTATAAGCTTAGAGCTGGACAAAGCTACCATGCTCAGTAGCGTCCTGCAGAGAAGCAGCCGTTCTGTGCTGGGGGGAAATTGGGCCTGGGTATCATTAAACAGAGGCACCTGGGTGGCTCAGTTGAGCGTCTGCCTTTGGCTCAGGTCATGATCTCAGGGTCCTGGGATTGAGTCTGTTTACAGTTTTTCTGTTACACAGATGAAGCAGAGAAGTGGGTGGTGGGGAAGAGTAAAAGCTCTACCTTTTTTTCCTACAAAGCAGAGATACCTTGTTTTATTTTAGACATTGACAATAAGAATAATGGGGGTAGGGGGTGCCTGGGTGGCTTAGTCAGTTAAGTGGCTGCCTTTGGCTCAGGTCATGATCATAGGATCCTGGGATTGAGCCCCACATCGGGCTCCCTGAGCAGGGAGTCTGCTTCTCCCTCTTTGCTCATGCTATTTCTGCCTCTCTCTCAAATAAATAAAATTAAAAAAAAAATGTGGGTAGTAGTGTGTGTGTGTTTTAAAGTAATTTAAAGGTAACTAAAAAACTTAAAAAAAATTTTTTTTTACTACTAAAAACCTTAAAGTAGGATGTTCACATTCCACATTATGAGAAGGAAACAAACCTATATATCTGATCATGGGATAAGGTCACGTCGGGTAAAAGTACTGCGGTCTGGTTTTGCTTTCTTCATTCGCTTTGAAAATTTATGTGGATGACAGATACCGGCTTGGTGCACATTTTGGAAAATCTTTAAGAAGCATATGCCTTTTTGGGGAGGGGTTGGTGGGAAATGTTCCATTTTGCTAAGTGTATTTGTTTAGGAGTTTGGGTCCTCTGTGATTCATCCTTGTGCTGTTTTGAAGTATTTTTGGACAGATCTGCAGGGACATCTTTGAGGGGGGGAAAGGCTTGGGAAGGGTGGCAGTGTCCCAGGAGATAAGGTAAGGGGAGGGGGTGTCTGTCCCTTCTCTCAAAGATGAACCTGCCAAGGGCAGGAAGGCTGAAGAAAAGAAAGTGGAGGAAGTTCTCTTATTGCCTTGGTCGGCACCTGTGGTCAGCCAGGAGGGGCCAGCTTTCCTGGGGCCTGAAATGCTTAAAATTTGGAATGCCCTCTTTAAGAAAAATAATACAAAATTAAGTATCAAAGTGAAAATTCATTTAGGATGAAAAAAAAGTCACAACAGCTTTTTTTTTAAATTTTTGTTTTTATTTATTTATGATAGTCACAGAGAGAGAGAGAGAGAGAGAGAGAGAGAGAGAGAGGCAGAGACATAGGCAGAGGGAGAAGCAGGCTCCACGCACCAGGAACCCGATGTGGGATTCGATCCCGGGTCTCCAGGATCGCACCCTGGGCCAAAGGCAGGCGCCAAACTGCTGCGCCACCCAGGGATCCCACAACAGCTTATAAGTTTTTAAAACCTCATAAACCCACAAATAAGTCAAAACCCAGAAAAATCATACAATCCCTTTCTATTCTGGGCACAACTTTGTAGTATGTTCCCCCTGTGTTTTGGGTTGCCATCTCTAGCTAATTGATGATCCCTTCACACAACAGTAATCTTGGAACATACTTGCTGTAAAGAGAATAGGAAGATAATCCAGTATTTCTTCTAGGATGGTTGAATGAAAAATAATTAAATTATTGCTAACTTAGGAAAGTTTCTTTAAGATTTCAGTCATCAGGGTGCCTGGGTGGCTCAGCTGGTTAAACATATGGCTCTTGGTTTTGGCTCAGGTTGTGATCTTGGGGTCCTGGGATCGAGGGGGTCCTGGAATTGAGCCTCATGTTGGGAATCTCCACTCAATGGGGAGCCTGCTTCAGGATTTTCTCTCCCTCTGCCCCCACCCCCCCACTGGCATTCATGTGTGGTCTCAAATGAATATAAAAAATTCTTTTCAGTCATCAGTGTTAAGTTTACATTGTAATAAGAACTTTTTTTTTTTTTTTCTATTTTGAAGCTTATTCTCATCTTCTTTTTCTGTTTTTGGATTTTACCAGTTTTTTTATTTTCTGGATCCAATTACACTGTGAGATGGGCATCCCCACCCACCAAGCAGTTTTTCAGACACCAGCAGGGTGTCTGGGAATTCTTTCTGACACTGTCCACCAGGAGACATCACATCCCACAGGTTAAGGGCTTGGTCTTATAAGACTGCTCCTCACTCCGCTCTTCAGAGGCCTTTGGAAAGCCCTGGGCTGTCACCTGTGCTTCTGACCCACCTGCTCCTTAGATTCAATTAACTTCCTAGAGTGGCTCACAGAAGTCAGGGAAACACTGAAGTTCACCAGCTTGTTAAAGGATATGATAAGGGATAGGAATCAGTAGCCAGATGAGGGCGTACATAGGGTGAGGTCCCAGGCAAAGGAGCTTCTGCCCTTCTGGAGCTTGGGGTGTGGTGTGGTGGCATGTGAAAGCATTCTGATTCCCTAGGTGTGGAAGCTCTCCATAAAGGACCAGGAAGATATCTATCCTCTTGGGTTTTTATGGAGGCTCCATTGGATGGTCATGGTTGACTAAGTCACTGACCATTGGCTGTTTCAACCTTTACCCTTCTCCCTGGAAGTGATGAGGAGTGTGGACCTTAAAGTTCCAACCCTCTGATCACATGGTCCTCCTAGCAACCAGCCTGTGCACTTGAGTGAGGTATAAGAGTCATCTTCATTAATAATGAGGCATTCATTTTACCTTATGGCTCTGATGTGTTTTTAGGAACCATGGATGAAGACCCAAGTGTATCTGAGAAATATATTTTAGACAAGTGACCAAGTAATACATTCCTTTTTTTTAATTTTAATTTAATTTTATTTATTTATGATAGCCACACAGTGAGAGAGAGAGAGGCAGAGACATAGGCAGAGGGAGAAGCAGGCTCCATGCATCGGGAGCCCGACGTGGGATTCGATCCCGGGTCTCCAGGATCGTGCCCTGGGCCAAAGGCAGGTGCTAAACTGCTGTACCACCCAGGGATCCCTAAGTAATACATTCCTTATAAATCATTTTTATTTATTTATTTTTAAGATTTTATTTATTCATGAGAGACAGAGGCAGAGACACAGGCTGAGGGAGAAGCAGGCTCCCCACAGGGAGCCCAATGTGGGACTCAATCCCAGGACCCCGGGATCATGCCCTGAGACAAAGGCAGATGCTCAACCGCCTAGCCACCTAGGCGTCCCAAATCATTATATTTTAGCCTGGGTACTTCCTTCACATCGTGTTTGAATTTTTTAATGATAAAACATTCTGAAAAACAGAATTATTCTGAAATTATACACATACAAAGGTAATTAGAATGCATTTAAAATTTTCCTCTAAGTTGTTTTTGGGTTATGCCATTTAGTCATGACTTGTAGATGAGCCTGGGAATTGTCACCTGAAAATGGTTTTCTTCAAGCTGTTCTGTTGCTTAGGTGGCAGTTTTGTGTATCATTTCATCTGTAAAGTCTGGAACTGCCAGACGTCATCAGGATGAGATGCATCTGATGTATTGGGCTGATCAAGCATGCAGCTTCAGCACAGACTTGCTAGTTTAGGACTATAGCTATAAAACCTTTAAGTGTAGGGATTCTCATAAATTTTTCACAACACTGAAGGAAAAAAATACGGTGTATTTATTACATGTTGTGCCATCAAGTGAGATTCCTGACAGAATTTCCATTTTGATAAGACTTCAGTGAGAATCAGATCTTCTATTTGATAATTTTTTACATATCTGATAATTGGAAAAGTTTTCCACAGACAACCTTCTGACTCTGGTTCAAACCTAATTTATCCTCCATCACCCTCATTTCTGGTGCTGGGAATTGGAAGATGTGTTCATATGGAGCTACCACCCCAAGGCTACTGCTGTGTCGTAACCATCAGATAAGTAGGTCCAGGGGGCAGGAGACGTCCGAGAAGGCATTTGTCCATTTGGGGATAGCTGGTTATAATTGTACTCAGAAGTGGCTGGAAGCCACATAAATATATCCAAACTGATCCCAAACTAAATGTATCCCCAATTCAGCTTCCCTGTGGTTCTCCAGAATGCCCATTCCTGCCAGGGGGAGTGGAGAAGCTAGAGTGGAAAAAGTGGTCTTAACCCAATCCAGCTTGCTGGAGGTTCAAGCCCACAGACTGATGACAAGGGGACTCGCTGCTGGGGCCTGGCCAGTTGTGGAAGGCCCTGAAGTGCTGGATCCCAGAGCCTCTTCTTCCATAGCTTTGTGGTCACTGATCACTACGAGTGGTCAGACCTCAGAGCCAGCCCAGGCCTGGGCAGATGCTGCCCTTCCAACAGCGACGTGGGCCCAGTCCCCGGGGCTCACTCTGCTCCTTGAGAACAGCTTGCTTCCTCCCATCTGTAGGTGGAAACCCTGCTCTCTGCTCTCGTTCTGTTAATTTCTTGAGCCAGACTGGGAGTGGGGGGTTGGGGGGAGCTCCTGGCTTGGCACTTCTTGGAGAGGAGAAGCATTTTTGAGCACCTGGAGTTAGCAGTGGGCTAGGCTTGTATCTCTTCACTTCAGCTACCTTGGGAGGGACCTGCCCAAGGGCTCAGGGACAGGAAGAGTGGAGCCTTCGTGGATGCAGGTCTCACAGAAACCCAGTTGTCTGGGCAGCTTGGAGGCACAGTTGGTGCTTGTGGTCCTGCCTGGAATTACTGCTAGGCATCTGGGATCCTAGCCTCTTGGAGCAGTAGGGTCAGGAAGGAGTTGGGAGGGAGTGGGCATGGTGGTGATTTAGCATACTGATTTAGAAACTTGGAGTTTCTGTTAATCAAAGCTTCTTGCTCTATTCTTGAGCTCACCCCCTCTGGGCTACGTTTATTGGAAATGGGCCTTGACGGGATGAGTACTGGGTGTTACACTATATGTTGGCAAATCGAACTCCAATAAAAAAAAATATACCAAAAAAAAAAAAAAAAAAAAGCCTGGGCCCTGGGTGCTTTTGTTCATGGGTAGGAAAGTGTCCCTAATGCATTCCCTTCCTTCCTTTGCAGAAAGGTTTATTGCACTTGTGTGAACAAACATGAGTCTGTTCTCTGCTGCATCCTGCTTCTTAGAAATTTGTCCATAGGATATTTATTTATGCAATTACAATAGAAGAGATAGGAGTGCCAGGCTGGCTCTGTCATTAGTGCATGTGAGTCTCGGGCTCAGGGTTGTGAGTTTGAGCCCCATGTTGGGGGTAGAGCTTACTTTAAAAAAAAAAAAAATATATATATATATATATATATATATATTTAAAAATTCTTCCTGGTGCTTTTTCTTACACTTTGTCTTTTTTTCATTTAATTTCCTGGAAGTCCTTCATTATTGGTACCTAGAGCTCTTTCTCACTTAAATTTTCTTTTTCTTTTTTCCCTTTCCCTCTTAATCGTGGCCTTAGTTCCATTTTTTTTCTTTTTCCTCTCACTTTTTAAAAAACAGTTACATAATATTCTATTGTGAATATTTGTTTAAACAGCCAGTTTGTTTAACCAGCACTTTATTGATGGAGTGACACTTGGTTTGTTCTGATCTTCTGATATTATATTGTAGGAAATAGCCTTGTGAATATGTTTTTTTTTTTTTTTTTGCAAATTTACCTAAGTTTTCAGAAGTGAGATTCCTGAGCCAAAAGGAAAATGGATTTAAAATGCTGGTAGATGTTACCAGACTTTGCTCCACATGTCATTATTCCTATTTTTACCTCCCACCAGCAAGATGGGAGACTGCAGGTTGCCCACAGCCTATGGCCAGGAGATGCTGGCCAGCTTCTGGACTTCTGAGAGCCTGATGGGTCAGAAGTAGCCTCTCAGACTCTCACTTGGTTTTCTCATCATGTGGCCATTAATCTAGTGGGCTGCTAGTCTTTTGGGCTTCTATACGGTGTCTGTTAAAGGGGTTAGTTTCCATGGATTGCAAATGTTATTTCTCGATTTGCCATTTCTCTTGTGACTTTGTTTTGCCTTTTTGTTTACTTGGTGTTTTCACTTTGCTTTGCCATGAAAAATGTGCTTTTTTATGCAGTCATATGTATTTATTTTTTTCTTTGGTGGTGTCTGAATCTGGAGTCATCCTTAGGAAGCACTGCCCCATTCCACGATTATAAAGGAATTTGCCCATATTGTCTGTTTTATTTTATAACCTCTGGAGATTTGGAGTTTATCCTGGTGTATGCTGTATAGATAAAAATTTATCTTTTTTTCTCAAAAAGCTATGTTGTCTCAACACCATTTATTAAAAAGTCCGTCATTACCTCACTGCCTTTATCATATACTGAATTTCCAGCTGATTTGAACTTTTCTGGACTTAACTCTTCTGTTCCCTTGGTCTGTCTGCTGTTAGATCAGTGACTCTCTGTTTTCCTAATGAGGCAGATGGTATTTTAAAATTTTTTTAAATTTTAATTTTTAAAAATAAAAAAATTTGGCGGGGGGGAGAAGGAGAGGGAAAGAGAGAATTTTTAACAGGCCCCACACCCAGTGAGGAGCCTCCATTTCATGACCCTGAGATCATGACCTGAGCTGGAATCAAGAGTTGGAAGCTAACTGGGGCGCCTCGGTGGCTCAGTGGTTGATTATCTGCCTTTGGCTCAGGTCATGATCCCCCGGGGTCCTGAGACTAAATCCCGGTTTGGGTTCCCCACTAAGAGCCTGCTTCTCCCTCTGCCTATGTCTCTGCCTCTCTCTCTGTGTCTCTCATGAGTAAATAAATAAAATCTTAAAAAAAAAAAAAAAAAAAAAAAAAAGAGTTGGATGCTAACCACCTGAGCCACCCAGGTGCCCCAGCAGATGGTTATCAGTTGGGATTAGTCTTTTACTCCTCATTTTTCTTCCTTTTCAGAATTTTCCTGGCTATTCTTACCTGCTTGTTTTAATTTATGACCCTTAGAATCTGACCCCAACAGAAAATAGGTGCTGTGTTGAGATTGCATCAAATAGATTTTTAAAAGATTTTGTTTATTCATGAGAGAGAGAGGCAGAGACACAGGCAGAGGGAGAAGCAGGAGCCCGATGTGGGACTCGATCCCAGGTCTCCAGGATCACACCCTGAGCTGCAAGTGGCACTAAACTGCTGCGCCACTGGGGCTGCCCCCCCAATTTTTTTTAAAGACTTTATTATTTTTTTAAAAGATTTATTTATTTATTTATGATAGATACACAGAGAGAGAGGCAGAGACACAGGCAGAGGGAGAAGCAGGCTCCATGCCGTGAGCCCGACGCAAGACCTGATCCTGGGACTCCCAGGATCGCGCCCTGGGCCAAAGGCAGGTGCCAAACCACCGAGCCACCCAGGGATCCCGAGACTTTATTTATTTATTCGTGAGAGACAGAGAGAGAGAGAGAGAGACACACACACACACACACACACACACACACACACAGACACAGGCAGAGGGAGAAGCAGGCTCCATGCAGGGAACCCGATGTGGGACTTGATCCTGGGACTCCAGGAATGCACCCTGGGATGAAGGCAGGTGCTAAACCGCTGAGCCACCCAGGGATCCCCGGGATTGCATTAAATTTATAGATGACCTTGGGGAGAATGACCTCTTTCTGATGTTGCATCTTTTTATCCAAGAACATGGTATGCCTTTTCATTTGTTCCAACTTGTTACATTTTTCAAGAGCATATTCACGTTTTCCTTCTACTTCCATATGTTTTGTGCACTTATTATTAAATCTCTTTATGGATATCTGATATTGCTATTGTCATTGAAGTACTCTTTTCCATTTTTTATTTATCTGGTTATTTGAATTTATGAAAGGTATTGGTTTTTGTACATTAATTTTTTTTGTACATTAATTTTATATCTCACTAGCTTACCAAATTGTTTTGTTTTTGGAACATAGGTTTTTGGTTGGTACTCTTAGGTTTTCCACTGATATGGTCATTTCCTTGGCAAGTGATAACTTTATCTCCTCCTTTCCAGCTTTTTCTTATGATTGTAGTCTCTTGTGTCAATTGCATCAGTCATTTTTTTGAGTTCTGTTTTGAAAAATGTTCATTTTGAGATTCTAGTGAGCCCTCCATATGGAGATGCAGGCTTGGAACTTGGGAGAGAGATAGTAGGGCAAGATCAGATTTGGAAGCCATTAACTAACAATGGTGGTTAAACTGGGAGCATATATGTTGGTGGAAGGAGAAAGGGCGGGGGTGGGGGGAGAGGGGGCGGGGGTGGGGAGAGGATGGAGCTGAAGATGGCACCAGAGCTGAAGATGGCACCGTGGTGCTGTGTGGTTGACAACAGGCAGAGACCCCAGAGGGGAGTGAGGAGGAAGGGCTCCCCTTCCCCCTTTAAAATAGACCTTATTTCTTAGAACAGTTTTAGGTCCACGGCAAGATTGAGCAGAAAGTGGGCAGCCCTGGTGGCTCAGTGGTTTAGTGCTGCCTTCGGCTCAGATTGTGATCCTGGAGACCTGGGATCCAGTCGTACGTCGGGTTCCCAGCATAGAGCCTGCTTCTCCCTCTGCCTGTGTCTCTGCCTCTCTCTCTCTGTGCCTCTCATGGATAAAGAAATCTAAAAAAAAAAAAAAAAAAAGAAAAAAAGATTGAGCAGAAAGTGCAGATTGTCCCATATTCCCGCTGCCTCCTCTTGTCCCCCACTGTGGACACATCTCTCACAGAGTGGTACCCTTGTTACGATCCATCCATGAACCCCCAGTGATGTCATCATCATCCCAAAACCATAGTTTACATTGAGGCTTTGCCTTTGGTGTTGTACAATGAGTGGATTTGGACAAATGGATGATGACATGTGTCCGTTATTAGAGTATCATACTTAAAGCACTTTTTAAAAATAAAGATTTAATTTATTCATGAGACACAGAGAGGCAGAGACACAGCCCAAGGGAGAAGTAGGCTCCCTGTGAGGCGCTCTATGCGGGACTCAATCCCAGGATCCCGGGATCACGATCTGAACAAAAGGCAGATGCTCAACCACTGAGCCACCCAGGTGCCCCTTAAAGCACTTCTGCCTCTTCAGTGAGAGTCCCTTTGTTTACTATCCTACTTTCGCTTCTACTTCCTTGCTGAGGGTACTACTTTCTTAGTCTTTTTTAAGATTTTATTTATTTACTCGTGAGAGACACAGAGACAGAGAGAGAGGCAGAGAAACAGGCAGAGGCAGAAGCAGGCTCCATGCAGGGAACCCGACGTGGGACTCGATCCCGGGTCTCCAGGATCAGGCCCTGGGCTGAAGGCGGCGCTAAACCACTGAGCCACCTGGGCTGCCCTCATTCTTTTTTTTTTTTTTTTTTTTTTTCATTCTTTTTTTAAAAAGAGAGGAATTTGTTGAGTGGGGATTGTTTGAACAGTTACCTGCAGGGAGGAGTTACCTTTTTTTCGTTTTTTAAATATTTTATTTATTTATTCATGAGAGACACAGACTGAGAGAGAGAGAGGCAGAGACACAGGCAGAGGGAGAAGCAGGCTCCATGCATGGAGCCTGATGTGGGACTTGATCCTGGGACTCCAGGATCACACCCTGGACCAAAGGCAGGCGCCAAACTGCTGAGCCACCCAGGGATCCCAGGAGTTACCTTTGAATGGAAACATGAGGGTGGTTCTTTTGGTAACAAATGAAGCAGTTAAACAGATAATGAAGATTCACAACGTTTTTCCAGATTTTTATGGAAGTGAACTTAAAAAGCAATTCATTTAAAAAGGATGCAACTTAAAAATATGAATCCCTCATTCTTACTCTGAAGCAGGTTCAGTGGACATTTTCTTTTTTTTTTTTTTTTTTTTTTTTTTCAGTGGACATTTTCTTAGGTTTGAATGATAACCAACCCCTCAGGAGATTGGATAAAGTATCAAGTTTATCTCGGATGTTTAAAATGTATTTTCTTCCATAGAATGTTAGAATGAGTGAAAACCTTGGTGTCTGCCCCTCAGATGACTCTGGACTCATTGCCTAACACCTCAGCCGAACTGATTTGCAGGCTTGTGTTCTAGCAAAATGGTGAACAGTCTCATGAGTGGAGCTAAATCTTACTTTCTCCCTTGGGTTTGCCATTCTTGCCATCTCTGGAAGTTGGCTGATTTGAGACTTTTTAGGAAGAAAGTAGTCAAATTCCTGTGTAGATGTATAAATGGAACTTTCTAATTGGCAGGAGCTCTTGTGGGAATAAAAACTATGTTTTCAGTAGAAACCAGAGGACAAGATGGATGAGAAGTGGATGCTGCTTCTCAGTAACAAATGCCATCGAGGCCATTTGTTTGTTTGTTTGTTTTTTTAAGATTTTATTTATTTATCCATAAGAGACATACAGAGAGAGGCAGAGAGAAGAGAAGTAGGCTCCTCGTAGGGAGCCCGATGCAGGACTAGATCCCTGACTCTGAGATCATGCCCTGAGCAGAAGGCAGATGCTCAACCACTGAGCCAACCAGGCGTCCTGAGGCCATTTGTTCTTAGAGCCTCATTAGTGGGGACATGAGCTATCCTCTGAACACTGGCTGGAGCTCCAGCCTGTATGAGGCAGCCGTGCTCTGTAGAATCTGGCTGCACCTGTGCCTCCAGTTCCCAGCGGGCCACATAGTGCCAGCCTCAGCTCCTGGGGGATGTGGAAGCAGCACTCACTGTAGCGCACTGAAGGCCATTCAGGTCCTGCATGACATGTGGCTCCTGGAATCAGGAGTTTGCTGAGCTGCTTCTCACCAAGTGTTCCTCTGTTTGGACACAAGCCTTCTCTGAGCTGTTGAGTAAAGAAACATGTCATCATCATCTCTGCCTCCCTCTCAAATAGTTAGAAGCTGGTCCAGGCTTATTGACCCCTAACCTTGAGGCAACTGTTTTGATTAAGTTGTCTTTCATATGAAGCTTTGCTTGTATTAAAGAGAAGAGAGACTTCTTTTTTAGAATAGTAGTTGGGAAATGGAGAAGTTTCAGTAATCTCTTTGAAACCATGCCCAGTAGCAGGTGGATGTAAGTACACTGTCAGAAGAATAGGGGCTGCAAGTTAACCAGAAGAAATGGTTATTTGTTGTTAATATAATCTCCAGAATTTCTAAATCCACGTGTGGATGGCATAGTTTGTTAGGATTTCAAAGCTTAGGATTCATGTTTAGGATGTAATCCTAGAATGGTTATTTGAAAAAAGACCGTTAAAGTGCCCTGATGGTCTGATCACCCCGCACCCCGCCCCCAAAGTAACAGGAAGTTAGGTTTGCTGAAGCTGTTAGTTGTTTTTTTTTTTTTATTTTATTTTATTTTATTTATTTATTCTTGAGAGAGATAGAGAGGCAGAGAAACAGGCAGAGAGAGAAGCAGGCTCCATGCAGGGATCCTGACATGGGACTGGATCCCAGGTCCCCAGGATCACACCCTGGGCCGAAGGCCGCGCTAAACTGCTGAGCCACCTGGGCTGCCCTGAAGCTGTTAGTTGTTAAAGGGATATTTACTTGTGAGGTCCTCAACTGGCTAGGCAGGTTTGATTTTTAAGCAATAGCTAATCCTATCTATACAAACACTTCAAAATTTCTTAAAACAGTGGTAGATTTGTATATCTTGACCTCTATTGGTTGTCGTTAATGGGAGACCTTATTATTTGGCGGTGTAGAGTAGTAAAGAGAAAAAAAAACAGGAAGTTTCACGCCTGATGGGACTGGTCTCCCTGACTGTTCTACTGGATTTCCAGAGATGAAGAAGCTGTATAAATTAGGTAACAGCTGTTGTGTTATTTGACTGATGAGTGGCATTTTATTTTTTGTTTCATAGTACCTCTGCAGTGACTACACGTATGAGAAAGAACCTGTAGTAGGTGTCCGAGAACTATGGAAGGACACAAGACATGGTGACTCTCAAGCAGCTTAGTGAGGAGGATGTAGGGAGGTAACTAGTGAGACACAGAGTGCAGGGCTGCAGGTGCTAAGCAGACATTAAGCAGATATGCAGGCAACACTGGAAGTCCTTATGAAGACATAGTTCTGACTGGGATCAGGGCAGACATCGTGGGACAAGGGATATTGGAGCTGTAAAGGATGAGAGGTGGTCCACAGGCCGGGAGGGAACACACATGTGACAGAGAAGCATGATGTACTCAGGGAGTGAGCATTCGGTGTGGCTGCTGGTTTGTTGGGAGCAATGGTTGGAAACCTTTAGGATGTGATGAGAGACACTTGAATGATGCATCCCAGGCTCTTGGTCTTTTTCTGAGTAGGTGGGGGGAGAAACCATTGACAACGGGGTGACCTTCCTCATCAGCTTGGGCCATGTTCCTTATTTTTTTCAATAAATCACACAAACCCTCTCACTACTGATTATTAGAAGTCCACGATTTCTTTCAGGATGACTCTTCTAGACCTAGGAATTGTCCTTTAGAACTCCAAGGATTCCTTAAATCCCAGGAGTCCATTTGGTCATGTGTTGGGAAAAACTGAGGACCCTAGAGTAACAGCTCCATTAGTAGGTACTCACATTTTCCACTGTTCTTCCCTTAAGCATGCCTGCCCAGCAGACTTCCTGAGTTTCTAGGGCTTCCAGTCTTGAGCACAGGCTGTGAGCCCTTGCTATGAGTATCCTGGCCTCAATATTGAGGCTGAGTCACCTGTGGTAACATCCTCTTTGGGGCTTTTGATGTCGTTGCTTGCCAGCGACCTTGGTTGGGGACATCCAGTGTATCAAGTTCCCTTTGAACTTCTACCAGGAAAGAATGAGGGTCTCCTTTTCCTCCTAAAGATTGCCCATCCCAGATGCACATTTGACAAGTGGGTTTTGAGATACTGGGAGGGCAACCCTTGGCCAGAACCTGGAATATACTTGAGCTCTTTTTCTAGGGCAGCGGGTTCCTACCTGCCTAGTAGTTGCCCAGCTAAGAGAGGGCTGGCTTACAGAACCCTCCTTGTTAACAGAGATCTCTGACAGCCTCTAGAACATTGCCTTACCAGGCTCCTGCTATGCCTGGCAAAGGATAGTACCTGGGACTCTCTGCAAGGAGGGTGACTTTATGAGCCCTGTGTCTTATAAAGGCTGGATTAGTGATAAGATCTCAGCTGAGGATAGAACCTGGGACTACAGATGAAGAGACATCTATTGTGTTAGACAAAACAAACTTCTTACTGAGGCAGAATTGAGGGGATTTGGATATAAGACAAAGCAAACCTGAAGCTTATAGTAAAGGCTTGAATCAAGGTGTGCAGTAGAACAGTGTGTAGAGGATAAGCTAATGGATTAACTTTTGGACACATTGATGCATCCATAGGATCACCTGGAGAAGATGTCTGGCAGGTGGTTGAATATACTGGAGGAATTCACGCCTGGGTGATGAGGTGATCACAGCATGGAGATAACCCAGTGCAGTGTGGGATGATGAAGGTGGAAGACAGAGGGATGGATTTTGGGGAGCATCAATATTAAAGGGAGTTGGGAAGCAGGAGGACTCCTAGGATAGATACCTGGAGACTGAGATAGAATCGATTAGGGGAGTGAGAGACACTGCCACAGGGAGGGAGATAGAGCGTCGGGAGCACCAGACACCATAGCTAATGCTTGATGCTTGAAAGTGAACATAGCCCTTGGGAGTTTTGATTGCAAATCACAGAAAGTAACTAGCTCTTGTAAGTATATAAGGGAATCAGTGGAAAGATTCAGGGGAAGTTACAGAACCTGCGGGAAGTCTGGAGAGCTGGGAAACTGACCGCAGCCAAAGAAAGCTAGGCAGTTGGAACCACAGGTGCAGCCAGGCCACGTCAACAGTGTGGTTTAGGTTGCCCATGGCTGCTGCTTAGCTGCCATCCATGGAGGTGGGGGTATCAGGCCAGGATCCCGATGCCCTTAAACTGTTGTTCAAGCTCCGCCCTCTTGGTTTGATCCCCTGGCAAATTTCCAATTATAAATAGGCTTTCCACCTGGAAGCTAAGGAGATGGTCATGGTAATTTCTTTTTTTTTTTTTTTTAATTTTTATTTATTTATGATAGTCACAGAGAGAGAGAGAGAGGCAGAGACACAGGCAGAGGGAGAAGCAGGCTCCATGCACCGGGAGCCTGACGTGGGATTCGATCCCGGGTCTCCAGGATCGCGCCCTGGGCCAAAGGCAGGCGCTAAACCACTGCGCCACCCAGGGATCCCGGTCATGGTAATTTCTAGTCTTACCTGTGACAAGTTTATATTTATCTCTGTGAATTGATCTGTTAACACTGAGAGAATGCAGTAAGTGTGGACTCAGGGACTCGTGTGTGTTAGGCAGTTTTACTTCTTATTGTAAATTGATCAGTGTGCATGCTGATTTGCGAAAGAAACATGCTGAGTGTGGTTAATGTGCATGAGAACCTGAGGGATGGATCTGCTCCAGGCATATGAGCAAGTAAGTCCAGCTTTTGGGCTTGCAGAAATCCACAGGTAGTGAGGCTCCTGAGGAGACTGTGGTGGCCTCATGTGCCTGAGAAATGCTGTCATGTTGCATGAGCTGTGAGCAGCTGTGTCCTCCTGCAAGGTCTGTGTCTTTATGCTCATACTATTCCCCTGGCCCAGAATACCCTTTGCCCTGATCCTGCTCTTGGTCTGCTGACTGCTCCTCAGCCTCTGGGGCTGGGACTCCATGTGAATGCCACCTCCTTTGCCTTCCTGTACCTTCAATCTGAGTTTTCTGTTACCCTCTCTTTTCCCTCCTAGAACTTATAGGCATTTTGTAGTAATAGTGTATATGTGGTCTTTCCGTTTTATTGGACAGAAAGCATAAGTTGGGTGGGTCCTTCTGGTTTCATTCATTGTGCATTGTAGGCCATGGAGCCTGCGACCAAGCAGGTGTTTGGCAATATTGAGAGAGAATAAATGAGAGAAATTCCAGGGTGTCGTTGGTACAGTTGGTGGAGGGGAAAGGCCCAGAGGACCCTCGGGGAGCCCTGGGCAACTTAAGGGGATGTGGAAACCCTGCCTGGAAGGTTATAGCGGAAGCACTTGGCAGGACTGTGGCATGCTGTGTGCTAACTTGCATAGCCACAGAGTCCTTGCTTACTTTGAGATGGAGGTAGCATTGTTGATTTTTTTTTTTTTCTGATTGTAAAAGTACAAGTTTATAAAATATTTCAGAAAATGACAAATAGAGTAAAAGCCATCTGTAATTTTACCATTCTCACATTTTGGTTTGGTTTGTGAAACTTGGCTTCTCTGTGAGTGAATGTGTATATTTTTCAAAACGCAAACAGGAAGTCTGTATATGTAAGACTTTGTACCTGGCCCTTTTCATTTGTGTACCTGAGCACGGAGCAGCCTTGCTGTGCTCTGTGTCCCGAGCTCACATCTTGTCTCCCGGGAACACTTAGGCTCCATCACACTTTGTGCCATGGAAATTGCCCCGTGAGGAGCCAACTGTCTGTCATAACGTCTGTCCTCCAAGACATAAGGCTTTCCTTCAGTCTGGCACCTCAGAGAGTAGGATGGAAATTGGGGTTCCAAATTTCTTTTTAAAGCTTTTATTTATATATTCATGAGAGACACAGAAAGAGAGGAAGAGACATAGGCAGAGGGAGAAGCAGGCTCCCCGCAGGGAGCCTGATGGCGGGACTCCATCCCAGGACCCCAGGATCATGACCTGAACTGAAAGCAGACACTCAACTGCTGAGCCACCCAGGTGTCCCTTGGGGTTCCAAGTTTTTGTTTTTGACTAGTTCTGTCTCTTTGGGGGTTTGCATTAGTCATTGGACGCTCTCCATGGATTCAAAAAGACACTAAAAAAATTTCTTCTTTCTCCCCCTAGCAGAATGGGGATCTGAAGCTCCACTTTGAGAAGGATAAACTCCTTATAAGTTTCTGGGTGAAGAATGTTAATAGTAATTAATTACAATAACAGCAGTGACAGTACTTATTCACTGTTACATTTAACTAATCATCTACTAGGTGCCGGATGTTATACTAGGCACTTTGCATTTGGAGTGTTAGCTCACTTGTAATTCTTACAAAAGTCCTGGAGATAGGTATTGTGAGCCCCACGGTTCAGATGAGGAACTGATAGGGAGATAAAATAACTTGCATGAGGGTGGAGTTGGGCTGTGGACTCACAGTTGCCTATTCTGGCTGTCTCCCTTGGCAACTCTGTATTTTAAAAGTAGAAGCAGAAATGTTTGATCATTTTTGGGAACGTGTTTAAAATCAAGATGTAACTGCTTTTATTTATTTGGCCATCGATTAGTAGTGAATGGGAGAAGCCGACCAGTCAGGGTAGGCTGGTGCCCTGGCTAACTTGAGTGACTGTGTATTTTCTCCTTGGGTTTCCCTATACTCGCCTTGGCTAATTCAAGGTTTACCTTCTGTTCCTCTGTTTTACTCTGCTGCTGGACAGCTGTTAAACATCTGCTACTCTCTGCTCCGAGAACGTGTGGTTGTTGTGTGCATAGACAGTGGCCCTCTGTATCCTGTTTGTATGTGCTCTAGGAGCCTTCAGAATGAAGAGGCTCCTTTGGCACTGCAGTGTCCTATGCTCTCCTGTCACCATGTCCTCAGTCAGTGATTACTGGTGGAGATGTCTAACAAAATTAGGTTCTTTTCTCACCACAGAAATGAAGGAAAAGAAGAAGGTAAAACAGTGGAAGGAAGAAATAGCCTATAAAGAAAAGGGCAGGTTTTACATTCTCCAAAATAGAGTGTTCTCAAGTGTGAGGGGATCCTGTTGTACATCTGGGTGGCGGGAGGGGTTGTAAGAGTGGGAGGGCACTTCTCAGAGGAACAGCCTGGATTTCCAGAAGCTAGATGTTAAAGTTCAGCATGGTTTAGATGCAGATAAGAAGTTCTTCCGCCTCCTCTACTGGCTTTAAAACTGTTCATTTTTTTATTTGTAAGGTCATTTGGGGGGAGCCTCCTTGCGACCAGTTTAGCTCTTTGAGTGTGGCCTGACCCCTGAATCTTACCCTCCCACGCGAACTTGAGAGCTTGATTCTTTTCTTACAAAGACTTCTTTCCAACCCCTGCCCTTCCTCCAAAATACTCCATATTTGGAGCTAAGTATTCTGAACAGAGCCTGGCTAGAGGTCATGTCGAATAGGTTCTTTCCTGTAGCTATGGCAAAGTATGACTTTAAAGCAAATGTATATAGAAAAGGAAGTGTCCCTCTGGGCCAGGGACACATTGTTTTCCCTTATGGGTATGCCATACTGTTGCAGCCTGTCCTCTTTCACAGGCCTCTTTGCAGCTGGAGAGAAGGTGACCGGCCTTGGTTGGATCATGAAGACTGGAGAATCAAGAAAACACAGTTTTAGACCATTCTTCTGTGAGCCTTAGATTAGCAGAGTTAAACACTTAAATCAGGATGTAAAATGAAGGAAAGTTTCACATTTTCACATTCGTTATCAGCAAAGTTTTCAAGTAGGAGCACTTCAGTCAGAATAAACCTGAGTAAGTTACCTGGTGGTTTTGGAAATCTCGTCTGCCTACCACATGGTCATGATTAAATAAACAGACCCGGAGCAAAGATCAGGGTCCCCTAATGCATTCTCCAGAACGTTAGAACTTGTGGACCATCTGAGAAGGTTACTTGTTTTCATTCAGTGTGGAATATTCTGCTTGAGAAATCATAACAACATTTTCTGGGATACTTTCAATGAAGTTTTATGAGGTCTTACTGACTTGGAAGATAGGTGAAGAATTTGACAGCCCATTTGGGTGGAGAAAGACAAATATGCGAATTATTACAAGCATAGTTGATGGAAATGCTTCCCTTTGGTTTCCTAAGCAGAGCCCCATCCCAGATTGGGGAAATATGCCAGGCCTCCTGCATTGAACAGCAACTGTGATAGGGGCATCATTTCAGTCCCATCTTCAGTGGGAGTGCTTCCAAGTCTGATGCTTGTTGGTGGTTTCTGCCAGAGATCCTCCCCTTAGGTTAAGAAAGCTTCTATTCTTAGTTTGCTGGATTTTTTTTTTTTTTTTAATCAGGAAAGGCTGTTGAATTTTATCAAATGCTATTTTCCCATCTATTGAGATGGTCATATGTTTTTCATTATGAGTCCCTCTGTCTTATTTGACTTTTCAATTTTAAACCATTTGTACATATTATATCCAGCGACTTGAGGCTTTTAGGACTCCTCTAAGTTGCAAACTTTGCAGTAGTAATACTGCCATAAACTTTGCATGTATATACATTTGCTTTCTCCTTGGATTTGATTTTTCCTTTGTTCTGATTCTTTTTTTTTTTCTAAGATTTTATTTTTATTAGAGAGCGAGTAAGCACAGGAGCAGGGGAGAAGCAGACTCCCTGCTGAGCAAAGAGCCTGATGTGGGACTCGATCCCAGGACCCTGGGATCATGACCTGAACTGAAGGCAGGTGCTTAACTGACTGAGCCACCAGGTGCCCCACCCCTCCTTTGCTCTGTTCTTATCTGTGCGCGCTCTCTCTCTCTCTCTCTTTTTTTTTTTTTAAGATTTTATTTATTCATGAGAGACACAGAGAGGGGGGGGGGAGAGAGAGAGAGAGAGAGAGAGAGAGAGAGAGGCAGAGACACGGGCAGAGGAAGAAGCAGGCTCCATGCAGGGAGCCCGACGTGGGACTTGATCCTGGAAGTCCAGGACTACGCCCCAGACTGAAGGCAGGCGCTAAACCACTGAGCCACCCAGGGATCCCTTCTCTCTTTTTTGTAATGATTTCTACTTTTCTAAGCAGTTAATGATTTATTTATTTATTTATCTTAAAGCCTCTCCTGTCATTCCCTGGATTTAGGGGAGTGTGAGAGCACACCCACGTGCCAGGTCTGCCAGGCTTGGGGACTCTGAAATGCCCAGCCTTCCTCATCCAGCTTCTGCTGCCCAGGAACTGATATGTTCTTGTAACCTTCAAGATGTCCTGTTGCTTTACCTGGAGATCCTGACTGAATCAGAGCTTGGAATGACATTACAAAGCCTGATAACTCGGCCTGAAAAAAAATTTTTTTTTCGGCCTGAAATTTCAGGAGAAAACGGGATGTTTCCTAGAACCTCCGCTATGGAGTAGCTGCAGGACTCTCCGGTGGGGTTTCCAGCCCAGACTGCTGACCCCACTATCCTTCCTGGACTGTGAGATAGAAACCACATGGATTTCCACCCTGCTTTGTCCTAAAATAGCGCTCCCTCATTTCCCCACCCCATTACCATTAAATTCCTCAAACATTCTACCTTTCAGATGTTTGTGAATGGGAAGTGGAATGCCAGATGTTATACAGCTGTATCCAGTCGGCTAAAGACTGAGTTGTGGTTCACGCTTCCCAACAAGGAATAAGAACATACCTGAGTCAGTTTCTAGGGGAGGTTATTGGAGAATGTTATTTGTAGGTGTGGCTATGGGAGGTACTCGGGTTTTTAGTTGGAGAACTGCCTCATTCTTCAGCTTAAAGCAGAAGCTGAGCTCAGGCACATCGCCTTCTTAGAGCATACCCTTTTTGCCTGAGGTAGGGTTTTCCAGGCTAGTGACACAAGTTGATGTTCTTCTGAGCTCCTGGTGATGAACATTCAAATTGGGTTTTCTTTGTTGAGAGTCAAAATTACCTCCCGCTGGGACGCCTGGGTGGCTCAGCGGTTGGGCATCTGCCTTTGACTCAGGATGTGATCCCAGGATCCAGAATCGAGTCCCACATTGGGCTCCCTGTCTGCCAGTATCTTTGCCTCTCTCTCTCTCTCTCTCTCTCTCTCTGTCTCATGAATAAATCTTAAAAAGAAAAAAAAAAGAAAAAAACAAAACCAAAATTACCTTCCCCTCCCTTTTATTTATTTAAAAATATTTGTTTACTTATTTGAGAGAGAAGAGAGAGAGTGTGTGTGTGTTCCACATGAGCGGGAGGGACAGAAGGAAAGGGAGAGAGAATCTGAAACAGACACTGGGTTGAGTGTGAAGCCCAGCACAGGACTCAATCTCAGGAGCCTGAGATTATGACCTGAGCTGAAACCAAGGGTCAAACCCTTAACCAACTGAGCCACCCAGGTGCCAACCCTCTTCTTAAATAACATTTTCAGCATAAACTTTTTCCACCTTTAATTTTTTGCAAGCTTCATAGTAATGTAGGCCCTATTTGGACAATGTTTATCTGTATACCCAGAGTAATTTCTCTGAATGCTCCATTGGATATGTGATAGTAAATATGTACACATCTCTTTGGACAGTGTGACATAAGTAATACTGTATTGTCTTGATTTGTCTTGTATTTCAGAATTTATTAACATTAGATGTTTAGTTCATAAAACAGGCTAAACATTGGTTTAGAATTTGTTTTGAGCCTCACCATTGTGTGCTGCATGTTCAAGATTATCTGCTGTTTTGTTTGTAAAGATTTTATTTATTCATGAGAGACAGAGGCAGAGATGTAGGCAGAGGGAGAAGCAGGCGCCCTGAGGGGAGCTCAACGCATGGGACTTGATCCCCAGACCCCGGGATCTCGACCTGAGCCAAATGTAGATGGCTCAACCACTGAGCCACCCAGGTTCCCCTAGATTTTCTACTGTTTGGACTGCACAGAATGTATAAATGACAAACAGGCATGTGATGGCAGAGTAGGGAACCAAGGATCCTGGATGCTAGGATCTCAAAACAGAAAGATTCATCAAAAAGCTTTTTTTTTTTTTTTTCTAACAGCTTTATTGAGACACAATTTATATCCCCATCAAATTTACCCCTTTTAAAAAAGTTTTAGCTTTTTAAAAGATTTTATTTTTAAGTCCTCTCTATACCCAACATGGGGCTCCAGCTCACAACCCCAAGATCAAGGAACCCCTGTTCCTCTTACTGAGCCAGCCAGGTGCTCCAAAATTCACCCATTTATACTATATAGTTCAGTGAGTTCTAGTAAATCTATAGAGTTGTAGTCCTCACCCAGTCAATTTTAGAACCTTTCCATCACCCCAAGAAGATCCCTCATTACTGGGTGCAGTCTTTCCTTGCATCAGCCCCAACCAACACTATTCTAATTTCTGTCCCTAGAGATTTGCCCTTTCTGGACATTTAGCATCAAGGGAAACATAATAAGTGGTCTTTTGCATCTGGCATGTTTCACTTAGCATCATGTTTTCAAGGTTCATATATGTGGTAGTAGATATTAGTATTTTTTTTCCTTAAATAATATTCCACTATGTGCACACACCACAACCTGCTAATCCACTCATCAGTTGATGGATATTTATCTCCACCTTTGGTCTGTTTTAAATAGTGCTTCTATTAATATTCTTGTACAAGTAATTGTTTGAATGTCTGTTTTTAGTTCTTCTGGGTACATACATAGTAGAATTCCTGGATCCTTTGTAATTCTTTAACTTTTTGAGATTGCTAAACCATTTTCCAGGACAACCAAACCATTTTACATTCCTGTTGGTGGTGTATGAAGGTTCCAGTTTCTCCACATCCTTGCCAAAGCTTGTTAGTATCTTCGGTTAAAAAATTATTATAGCCCCCTTAAAATTATTATAGCCATTCTGGTTGGTCTGAAGTACAATCTAATTGTGGTTTGATTTGCATTTCCTAATGACTAATGCCATTGAGAATCTTTTCATGTGCTTCTTGGGTATTTGTGTACCTTTAGAAAAATGTTCAGGTGCTTTAAATTTTTTAATTGGGTTGTTTGCAATTGAGTTGTAAGAGTTCTTTATGTATTCTGGATACTAGACCCTTATTAGATTCATGATTTGCAAGCATTTTCTCTCCTCTGTAGGTCATCTTTTTACTTTTTTTGATAATGTTTTTTTGCAAAAGTTTTTAATTTTGATGAAGTCCAATTTATCTACTTTTTCTTTTGTTTGTGATTTGAGTGTTTAGGAATGCACTGCCAAATCCAGGGTCATGGAGATGTACTCCTATGTCGTCTTCTGGAGTTTTATGGCTTTAGCTCTTACGTTGATCTATTTGGAATTGATTTTTTTTAAAGATTTATTTATTTATTTTAGAGAAAGAGAGGGAGTGAGTGCATGCGCTGCATGTGTGGCGGGGTGGGGGGACGACAGAGGGAGAGGAAGAGAGGATTCCAAGCAGACTCCATGCTGAGTGCAGAGCCTGATGTGGGGCCTAGTCTCACAACCCTGAGATCATGACCTGAGCCAGAACTGAGTTAGATGCTCAACTGACTGTGCCACCCTGGTGCCCTGGAGTTAATTCTTATATATGGTGTGAGGTAGGGGTTCAACTGTGTTCTTTTCTATGTGGATATTCAGTTGTTCCAGCTCTCTTTGTTGAAGAGGTTATTCTTTTAAATATCTTTCATATGTGCTTCTGTGTTTAGGCTCTATATTCTTTTCCATTGATCTTTTAACCTATTTTTGTATGAGTTCATACCACACTGTTGTTATTAGGAGTTTAATACCTTTCAGTCTATACTAAGTGTAGACTTAAGCTTATTAATGTGTTCAGATCATCTCTATATTTAAGAAAGTACAAGTACAGACTACTCTTTCTAATAGTTTATATGAAGAAAAAAGAGATTGAACTCATTCCTTCAGATCGGTCACACACAGTGGATGGGACGAGAGATTTGAACATGTTTATAGATTGATGGAAAGAAGCTGGTGGGAAAGAGAAAAAGTTGGAAGATCGAAGAAAGAGCATGGCTTGAAGGCAAGGTTTTGGAAGAAAAATGAAAGGTGAGGGCACAGGCTTGTATGTGGTGAGAGTTGCTCACCTTTACTTGACGCAGTACTGACTGTCACTCTCTGTGAAAGCTATAGCTACAGTTCTGTAAAACAACACAAGCATATTTGGTTTTTGTAAACTAAGTATGGAGGACCTACGAAATTGGCATTTGCAAATAAGTGGATGCATAAAAGCTAATCATTCTTTCTCTGGTCTTGCTATTTAGATTAATTTTTCCATTGAGTGCAGCCTTTGCCCTTTGGGAGTGAGTTTTGATTTGAAATAAAGAAGGGTTGAGATTAAATTTTGACCTACTAAACTTAGTTTTGAAGTAAAAGCCATGTTTTGGTTTTGTGATACTTGAGACTTGAATTTTGTGGTTATTGATTACTATATCTCTACAAGTTGATTTTTTTTTTTTAAAGGGTAGAATGGTGTTTTATGAAATGCTGGTTTGTGTAGTCAAGTGGAGAAGAGAGAGCTGCTAATTATAAGAAAACAAGTGGCACTAAACAAGACCCAGGCACACTGGTACAACCTGGATGCCCCCCTGCCTAAGCATCAGAGATCATCATTAGTCCCATCCCACTTAAACACTTAACAAGTGTTTTTGCACTGTTTCTCATCTGATTTTGCATATGTGACTGTACTCTGGAAGACTGAATCTGAAATGTTAACTGTGGTTATCTCTCTGTGGCAGGGTTGTAGCTGCTTTTTCTTTTGTTGCTTCTGCATGAGCATGTGTTTTTGCTTTTGGTGTGATAGAAAAACTCTTGAAAAAATGAGTGAACAGGATAGAGTTGTGAATCAGTGAGAATTATGTGTGGAAACTGAAAAGAGTGTATTTGCATAAAAACTCACAGGTTTTGATGATTTGACTGCTGTAATCACACACATTATCTGTTCCTGCAATTCTGGAGAATTAATTTCTATATACAGACCTATACCTAACCTCCATACAAGTGAAGAAGTGAGAGAAGAAGTGAGATATCCTTACTTCTGCTTACTTTAAATGATGGAGAAAATTACTTGCCTATCAGTAAAGGCTGCCTGCAAGTGTTTAGTTCACATTAAATTTGTTAGTTACTGGGAACCCTGGGTGGCGCAGCGGTTTAGCGCCTGCCTTTGGCCTGTGGCGCGATCCTGGAGACCCGGGATCGAATCCCACGTCGGGCTCCCGGTGTATGGAGCCTGCTTCTCCCTCTGCCTATGTCTCTGCCTCTCTCTCTCTCTCTCTCTCTGTGACTATCATAAATAAATAAAAATTAAAAAAAAATTTGTTAGTTACTGATTCATTGACTGTTAAGAGCAGGCCAACTAGAGTGTTATGTGGTACCACTTTTTATTTTTTATTATTTAAAAAAATGTTTTTAAAGTATGCTCCATGCCTAGCACAGAGCCCAATGCAGGGCTTGAACTCAGGATCCTGATATCAAGACCTGAGCTTGGGATCAAGAGTCCGACACTTCACTGATTGAGCCACTGAGGTGCCTCCTGTGGAACCACTTTTTAAAATGTTCTTTTGTCATATTAGCTGTGCTGTCCAATGAAAATTAACCGTTACTGGAAATGTGGAGCATATCTTTATTATAGTGTCATATAGTGTAGCATCTAACAAATTGGTTCAGGTTCAGAGTCAGCACTTCATAGTACCATTTGCCTGGGCTGCTGTTTCCCTAGATGTTAAAATGTTTGAATCCTCCAGGTCAGTGGATGTTATCATGGCAGGGATATAGCTAAGATGCCATGTGTAGCTCAGAAACAGTGGTTGGACATTTTCTCCTTGTTTCCATTTTTGGTGTTATATTTTTAGAATGAGTCAGCCCTAATATTCACTTAGTGTAGATGGACCCTAACATTTCTGGTCTCTGAAGGTCTAGCTGGTGTTTCATTAGCATCCTGACCCCATCCCCATCCTGACCCCATAGAGGCTGTGATGAACCTGGCACTCCCCCACCCCAGGAGGGACCACAGTGCTCTGGAGCCAGTGGCTTTCCTCACTCCCCTTGCCACTTCTCCCTGACCTGTGTGACTGGAGATCAGAGTATACCAGTTCTTCTTTCTGGTCATCAGGGTATAGAAGACACCTAGTTTTTTCCTTAGGTGATACGAATGCTTTTCAAAAACTTTAAATTTTGACTTACAGATTCACAAAAAGTTGCAAAGATGGTTGTACAGAAAGGTCTTACATGGCCCTCTTGTTGGTTACATCTTGTGTCATTGTAATACAGTTTCAAAAAGCAGGACATTGACATTGATGCAGTGGGTATGTGTATTTGTGTATCATCTTATCACTCCTGTAGATGCATGTAACCAGTACTGCAGTCAGGACAGAACTATTCCGTCACCACAAAGATCTCTGTGTCCTGCCGACCCATTTATAGTCATACCTGCTGTCCTTTCTCCCAGACCATTCTTTTTTAAGATTTATTTTTTATTTATTTATGATAGAGAGAGAGAGAGAGAGAGAGAGAGAGAGAGAGGGGGCAGAGACACAGGCAGAGGGAGAAGCAGGCTCCATGCCGGGAGCCCAATGAGGGACTCGATCCCGGGACTCCAGGATTGCGCCCTGGGCCAAAGGCAGGCACGAAACCGCTGAGCCACCCAGGGATCCCCCTCCCAGACCATTCTTAATTTCAGGCAACGACTAATCTGTTTGCCATTTCTATAGTTTTGTCATTTCAAGAGTATTATGTCAGTGGAATCATAGTCTGTAACCTTTTGAGGTTGGGTGGGTTTTTTTTTCCCCCTTCGCTCAGCATAATACCCTTAAGACCCATCAAGTTGTTGCGTGTGTCAGTAGCTCATTCACTGTTTTTTTTTTTTTTTTTTTTTTTTTTTTTTAAGATTTTATTTATTTATTCATGAGAGACACAGGCAGAGGGAGAAGCAGGCTCCATGCAGGGAGCCCGATGTGGGGCTCGATCCTGGGGCTCCAGGATAACGCCCTTGGCCAAAGGCAGGCACTAAACCGCTGAGTCACCCAGGGATCCCCAGTTCGTTCACTTTGGTTGCAAAGTAATATCCCAAGGTGTATATAGATGGGCCACAATGTGTTTATTTGCTCACCTGTTGTACAATGCTTGGGGTTGTTTCTGGTTTGGGGATGTCATAAGTAAAACTGTTATGAACATTTGCATATAATGGACATTGTGTGGACATTTCATTTTTAAGTTTCTCTGGGTTAAATGTCTAGGAATGATATTGCTGGGTCATTTGGTAAGTGTGTGTTTAGTTTATCAGAAACTGCCGCAGTTTTCCAGAGTTTTTCTACGTCCACATTAGCAGTGTGTGAGATCCAGGTTCCCCATAGATCCTCTGTCAGTCTTCTTTATGTTAGCTCTTGTAATAAATAAGTAATAATAGCTCTTTGTGGTCTCTGTTTGCATTTTTCTAATGACTAGAGATGCTGAACTTCTTTTCATGTGCTGCTTTGCCATCTGTAGATCATCTTCGATGAAATGTTTCTTCTAATGCTTTGCTTGTTTTCAATTGGCTTGTTTGCTTTTTACTGTTGAGTTTTGAGAGTCCTTAAATACATTCTAGATGTAGAGTCCTTCATCGGATATATGGCTTAGAGAAAGTTCTCCCAATTTGTAGCCTGCCTTGTCATCCTCTTAACGGCGTTTTCTGCAGAGCAAAGGTTTTAGTTTTGATGAGATTTGGTTTATTAACTCTCTAATATGGTTAGAGCTTTTGGTGTCCTGTCGAAGTACTCTACTGAGCTCTAGCTCCTTCAAGATTCTCTCCAAAAAGCCTTATTCTTTTACATTTGAAATTTAACTCTGTCATCCGTTTTGAGTTAATTTTTATATAAAGTGTGAAGGTTAGGTCAAAGTTCATTATCTTGCTTATGAAGATCCAGTAACTTCAGCCCTATTTGTTGCAAAGCTCACCATCCTCTATGGAATTGCTGTTGTACCTTTGTCAAAAATCAGTTGGCTCCATGAATGACTCTTTGGAGATCTCTTTCAGTGTTACTCCAATTTAATCTTTTTCAAAATTGCTCTAGCTGTTCTGATTTTTTCGACTTGGCATATAAATTTTAGAATAATCTTATATATATATATATATATATTAATATAGTGATATATTTAGAATAATCTTCTCTATATCTATAAAAAATCTTGCTGGGATTTTTTTTTTTTTTTTTTTAAGATTATTTGAGAGAGAGAGAGGGCATGTACAAGCAGGGGGAGGGGCAGAGGGAGAAGGAGGCAACCAGCTGATGAGCAAGGAGCCCAATCCAGATTCCAGGACCCTAAGATCAGGATGTGAGCTGAAGGCACACACTTAACTGACTGAGCCACTCAGGCGCCCCATTTTGTTGGGATTTTGACAGGAATTACATTAAACGCATGTTAATTTGGGGGAAATTTATGTCTTTACTGTGGTGAGTCTTCTGACATGAACACAACATGTCTCTACATTTATTTAGATTTTTAAAATTTCATTCATCAGTATTTTGTAGTTTCAGCATGCATGTATTTCAGCATACATGTTTTTGTTAGATTTATACTCGTTTATTTTTCTTTTTTTTTTTAATTTTTATTTATTTATGATAGCCACAGAGAGAGAGAGAGAGGAGGCAGAGACACAGGCAGAGGGAGAAGCAGGCTCCATGCACCGGGAGCCCGATGTGGGACTCGATCCCGGGTCTCCAGGATCGCGCCCTGGGCCAAAGGCAGGCGCCAAACCGCTGCGCCACCCAGGGATCCCTCAAGTTTATTTTTCAAGTGATGGAGGTAACATTAAAATTTTATTACGTGGGGATCCCTGGGTGGCGCAGCGGTTTGGTGTCTGCCTTTGGCCCAGGGCGCGATCCTGGAGTCCTGGGATCGAGTCCCGCATCGGGCTCCCTGCATGGAGCCTGCTCCTCCCTCTGCCTGTGTCTCTGCCTCTCTCTCTGTGTGTGTGTGTGTGTCTATCATAAATAAATAAATAAATAAATAAATAAATAAATAAATCTTTAAAAAAATTTTATCACATGTTCATTGCTGTAAATAGAAGTACAATTGATTTTTATATGATGTCTTGTATCTTGCAGTTTTGTTGAACTTATTTTTAAGTTTTAGAAGGCTTGTTGTTAGGTTATTTTTTATTTTTTAAGATTTTATTTATTCATGAGAGAGACACAGAGGCAGAGACATAGGTAGAGGGAGAAGCAGGCTCCCCTCCTAGGGAGCCTGATGTGGTACTCGATCCTAGGACCCCCCAGATCACGGCCTAAGCTAAAGGCAGACACTCAACCACTGAGCCACCCAGGTACCCCTATTGTTAGGTTTCTTGGAATTTTCTAGGTGGATTATCATGTAATCTGCAAAAAGGGACACTTTTATTTCTTCCTTGAGATACATGTACAGTGATTTTTATGTCAAGATTTACCTGAGAAATACTGGCTAGTAGTTTACTTTTTTGTACTGTTTTACTCTCATTTTGGCTTTAGTGTTTGTACTAGCTTCAGAAAATGAATTGGGAAGTAAATGTTCCTTCCTCTTGTTTTTGGAGAAGGGATTGTATAGAATTAGTGCTTATTCTTTAAAAGTTTGGCAGAATTCTCAGTGAAACCATGTGTACCCATAGATTTCTTTTTTGGGAATTAAAAATTACAGACTCTGTTTTCCTTAATTGTCATAGGCTCTTCAAATTATCTACTTCATTTGGGGTGAGTGGTAGTAGTTTCTGGTATTAAGGAAATGGTACATTTGATCTTAGTGTAGTTTATAGTATTTCTTTATTCTGTTGATGTCTGGGGGTGCTGGGGGGATTGCCCTGTTGCCTTTCTCACGTTGCTAATATGTGTCTTTTTATCTTGTTAAGAGGGTTGTCCATTTTTATTTATTTATTTATTTATTTATTTATTTATTTATTTATTTATTTATTTATGAATGATAGTCACAGAGAGAGAGAGAGAGAGAGAGAGAGGCAGAGACACAGGCAGAGGGAGAAGCAGGCTCCATGCACCGGGAGCCCGATACGGGACTCGATCCCGGGTCTCCAGGATCGTGCCCTGGGCCAAAGGCAGGCGCGAAACCGCTGAGCCACCCAGGAATCCCCTACTGTTCATTTTCCTACCAGTGGTGTGTTTGACGATTGAAGTATCCTCAGATGATACTGACTGTCTCTCCTACGCTCCTCACTTGCTCCTGAGCCCTCAGTGGCCGTCTGTAGCATCCGCGTTTCCACTAGCCTTCTGTTTGAGGCAGTCCAGGCCTTTTCTGTCATCCAGTTTCTTTTTTTTTTTTTTTTAATTTTTATTTATTTATTTTTATGATAGTCACAGAGAGAGAGAGAGAGGCAGAGACATAGGCAGAGGGAGAAGCAGGCTCCATGCACCGGGAGCCCGATGTGGGATTCGATCCCGGGTCTCCAGGATCGCGCCCTGGGCCAAAGGCAGGCGCCAAACTGCTGCGCCACCCAGGGATCCCTGTCATCCAGTTTCAAAGTTCCTTCTCCATTTTGAGGTATTTGTGCAACAGTACCCTACTACCCGGTACTGAACTCTGTATTTGTTTCCTACAGCTAATCTAACAGACTTGTGGCTTGAAGCAACACATTTTTATTCTTGCACACTTCCGGCAGTCAGAAGTCTGAAATCAGTGTCACTGAGCCAAATACAGGTGTCAGCAGGGGGGGCTCTCTTTGGAAGCTCTAGGGGAGAATCCGTTTTCATTTTTCCAACTTGGGTTCATGCTCTTTATCTGCAAAGCTGGCAGCCTAGCATCTTGCTTCTGTCATCCCATTGCCTTCTTGGTGTCAAGTCTCCCCTGCTTCCCTTAGGGAAGGATACTTGTGGGTGCTTTTAGTGCCCCTTCCCCACAAACCAAGCTAACCTTGGATTGACCCTTTTTTCATCATATAATGTCTCTATCTCTGATAATTTTCTTTGCTCTGAATTCTACAATGTCTGATACTGAATCAGACAATCCCTAACTTTTAGTGATTGGATATGCTTTCTTTGCAGTGGTGCAAAGGTGATATACATTGAGTAGAAAGCACATTTCAAAAATTTCGGGACTAGTAATATATAGTGCAAGATTCTGTTACGGTGCTGGGCAGTGGCAGCCGTGCGATCCTGAGAGCGTAAATAACCAAAATGCTGACCATCAATTTGTACCCATGTAACCATCCTGTTTTCCCCTCTTGGTACAGTATTGAATACATTACCTGAGATATTCAACACTTTATTATAAAATAGGCTTTGTGTTAAATGATTTTGCCCAATTGTAGGCCAATGTAAGTGCTCTGAGCACATTTAAGGTAGGCTGGGCTAAGCTATGATGTTTGGTAGGTTAGATGTACCAGATGCATTTTGAACTTGGGATATTTTCAACTTACTGTTTATTGGGATGTAAACGTGTCATAAGTCCAGGAAGATCTGTATAGCCACTTCTGATGATTTTCTTTTGATTAAGGTTTTTTTTTTTTTTTTGTACTTATACTTTCAACCTAGATGTTTTGTCATATTTGAAGTGGGTTTCTTGTAGCTAGCATGTAGATTGGTCATTTTATTTTTATTATTATTATTTTTAAAGATTTTATTTATTCACGATAGACGTAGAGGCAGAGACACAGGCAGAGGGAGAAGCAGGCTCCATGCAGGGAGCCCGATGCGGGACTCGATCCCGGGACTCCAGGATTGCACCCTGGGCCAAAGGCAGGTGCCAAACTGCTGAGCCACCCAGGGATCCCAGATTGGTCATTTAAAAAAAAAATCTCCTAACCTGTGTCTTTTAATTGCTTTATTTAGACCTTCTATATTTAAGGTGATTACTGATGTATCAGAGCTTAAGTTGTCACTTCACTTTTTTCCTGTTTCTTTTTTTGCCATTTCTCTGAACTTTTCCTGTGAGTTACTTGAACCTTTAAAAATTTTTTTAAATTAATTTTTTAACTTTTTAAAAGATTTTATTTATTTATTCATGACAGAGAGAGGCAGAGACATAGGCAGAGGGAGAAGCAGGCTCCATGCGGGCAGCCTGATGTGGGACTTGATCCCGGGTCTCCAGCATCACACCCCAGGGCCAAAGGCAGCGCTAAACCACTGAGCCGCCTGGGCTGCCCTGAATAGCTTTTTTTGTGGTTGCTCAAGGTGCGTGTATAGACATGTATGTGTATAAGCTATATATATAAAATATATAATTACATAATTTTTAAAAGATTTTATCTACTTGAGAGAGAGCTTGAGTGCACAAGCAGGGGGGGGGGGGGGCAGAGGAAGAGGGAGAAACAGGCTCCCTGCTCATCAGGGGATGCAGGGCTCTATCCCTGGGTCCTGGGATCTGAGCCGAAGGCAGACTTTTAACTGACTGAGCCACCCAGGCGTCCCTATAATTACATATTTATATAATTATAGTTTACTGGTTTCATCACTTTTCTATTTCAAGTAAACTAGAGAAACTTTACCTCCCTTTTATATCACTTAACTCTTTTTCCTGCATACTACATCAGACAGAGTTCTAATTTTTATCTCAACCATAATTTAGAATACTTGAGAAGGAAAGGTTCTTGTACTTACCCGCATTTTACCCACATTTTTACTCTTTCTGTTGTCCTTCCTTCTTTTTCTGAATTCCAACATTCCTTATTTTGTCATCTCCTTTCTGTTTAGGGAACTTTAGTCATTCTTTAGGGCAGGTCTGCTCGTTACAAATTTCAGTTTTCCTTCACCTTAGAATAATTTTCTCCTTCATTCCCGAAGAATAACTTCACGAGTTACAGAATGGAGAGTCGACCATTCTTTTCTTTCTTTACTTGAAAATTGTTGCAGTACTTCTGTTGGCCATGATGACTTCTGATGAGAAATCCAGCCATTTGAATTGTTCCTAACCTGTAGGAAAGATGTCATTTTCTGTGGCTGATTCAGCCTTTTTTCTCTTTCAGAAGCATACGGTTGATTTGACTTGGCATACATCTCTGGGTTGTGCTATTGGAGTTTGCTCACCTTCTTGAATTTGTGGGTTTTGGTTTTTTGTTTTGTTTTGGCAAATTTGGGAAGTTTACAGTCATTTTTTAAAAAGACTTTTTCCAGCATGTCCTCTTTGTCCTCATTTGTTTCAGGGAAATTCTTTGTTCTCTTTTTGACTGTCGAGTGCCCCTTTCAAGTGTGGAGCTTCTCTTGTCAGAGCTCACAGAGAACTTTTCTGTCATGTACATCCCTCTGGGATTTTCTTTGTTGACTCAGGTGCCCCTTGTTAGAAGTGGTGTTCTAAAATCCTATCATTACTCTTTCTAAAACACTTGAGAAGTAAGATATAACTCCCCTCAAAGGAAGAGGCGCCCTATCTCGCTTCTCATGCCAAAAAAATCTAGTTTTTTTTTTTTTTTTTAGATTTTATTTTTTATTTATTCATGAGAGACACAGATTGAGAGAGAGAGGCAGAGACACAGGCAGAGGAAGAAGCAGGCTCCACGTAGGGAGCCCGACGTGGGACTTGATCCCAGGTCTCCAGGATCACGCCCTGGGCTGAAGGCAGGTGCACTAAACCACTGAGCCACCTGGGCTGCCCAACAATTCTGGTTTTGTGTAGGGTGCTTAAATATTTTTCTGTTTTTTTTTTTTTTAATTTTCTAAAAAAATTCACCCTTCTGCCCAAAGCTGACTAAAATAAGGATAAAGGGGCAGCTGGCTGGCTTAGTCAGAAGAGCATGAGACTCTTGATCTTGGGGTTGTGAGTTCGAGCTCCATATTGGGTGCAGAGATTACTAAAAGACTGTTTAAAACATATTTCCTTTTTCTATACTAATGGTACAAGTGGCCAGCTCTTGCTTATAGTGGCAAGGAAGCACAGAGCTTCACAGAACAAAGGTTAGCAGTAGCCTACATTAGGATTGAGTCAGTTTTTATTGCTAGTGGTAATTTGATATTACTGTGGGAAATCTTATCAACCTTATGCGTAACCAGGTTAGATAAGAAGGAAGCAATAGATCTTGCAGGTGCTATGGAATTGCCATAAGCTCCTCCTCCCCGTTAGGTTTCCCTATTATTAACATTTTACATTAGTGTGGTACATTTGTTAAAATTGACAGGGCAGTATTGATACATGGTTATTACCTAACCCCCAGAGTTTACAATAGGGTTCTGCTCTTTGTTCTGTGTAGTTCTGTGGGTTGTGCCAAATGCGTAATGACATGTACCTACCATTTTATAGTATGATACACAGTAGATTTACCACCCTAAAATCCCCTGTGCTCACTTATTTATCCCATCCCTTATCTCCCTAACCTCTGACAACCACTGATCCTTTTACTGTCTCCATAGTTTTGCCTTTTCTAGAACATCATGTAGTTGGAATCATACGCTATGCAGCCTCTTCAGACTAGCTTCTTTCACTCAGTAATATGCATTCGGGTTCCTCCACATTTTTTCTTTGCTTGATAGTTATTTTTAGTGGTGAATAACATTCTTTTGTACTGCTAAAGGGCGTCTTGTTTGCCTCTAATGTTTGCAATTATGAATAAAACTGCTGTAAACACATGTGTACAGGTTTTTGTGTTTGCATGTTTTCAGCTCACTTGGGTGACTACCTGGGAGTGTGATTGCAGGATTGTCTTATAAGACTATGTTTAGCTCTGCAGAACTGCCAAACTGTCTTCACACAATTTTTATTCATGTGTATTTGTGAAGCGGCTCCCTCTCCCTCTTCTACCTTGCACTGTACCTTCTGGCGGGGGGCCGGAGGAGGGGCGGCAGGAAAGGCAATTAAACAAGCCTAATGTCCAGATGCGTATTTTGCTCTGTCATTCAGTTATCTAAGATAGAAAGTCTCATTGTTCACTATTAATTTTTCATGATTGAAGTAAATTTAATTTGAAATTGCAAATAACATTCAAGAAGAGAACTTGATTTTGATTAGCTTTTTTACATGTAGTAATATACATATTACTATATATTAACCTTTTTATAGGCAAGGAAACAGAGGCACAGAGAGGTTGGGTAAGTTGCCCAAAGTGGTCACAGCTGATAACAGACAAGAGACCAGCTTTGAGACAGGTAGTCTGGCTGTAGAATTCAGGCTCTTAATTACTATATCAGATGGCATTCTGTACTCAATACATTGCATTCATGCTTTAAGTTCAGGACTTATATGTTTATAGCCACCTTTTAGCAGTGGTTTTCAAATTCTAGTGTTCAACACAATCATTTGAGAAGCTTGTTAAAATTTGGAGCCCTAGGCCTCATACTGCGAGGTTCTGATCTGATAGGCATGTGATAGGACCCCTGTTTTTGACGAATACCTCCAAGTGCTACTGATGGAGAAGGCTGGAAGACCATGTATAAGAAACTGCTATAGAAGATGAGCTCGAGTCCGTGGTTCAATGAAACACTTTCCTTTTTTTTAATTTATTTATTTATTTATTTATGATAGTCACACAGAGAGAGAGAGGCAGAGACACAGGCAGAAGGAGAAGCAGGCTCCATGCACCGGGAGCCCGACGTGGGATTCGATCCCGGGTCTCCAGGATCGCGCCCTGGGCCAAAGGCAGGCGCCAAACCGCTGCGCCACCCAGGGATCCCAATGAAACACTTTCAGATATGGATTCCAGATAGATGGCCGAGTCATTTGCTCTTATGTGTGGGTTTGCCAGATGGAGTCAGGGAATAAATCTTCCTTTACCACTGCCTGTAAGACACACGCTGCCACGGAAGCTCTCTTGCCCTTCCTTGGTGGCCACCAAACAGTGTCAGTGACAGGCTGGCATGTTGGTCATCAGAGGGGGGTTATATATGAAGGCAGAAGAGGATCTGGTGGGGAGGGAAGTTCCATGTGAGTGTAAGACAAAGCAGTTCACTTAAAAACTTGCCATGACTGCTCTCATTCTTAGTTTATTGCTGATTTTATCTATCTTTGTATTGTACAAAAATTCTTAACAGTGATAGATGTGCATATCTGAGGTGGAGAGGACTTTGGAAGAATAACAGCCACAGGATGTGAGGCAGAGGTGCAGTGATACTATCTGACTCCTGTCTTATACCTCAGGGCAGATTGTCCTTAGATCATTTGAGCAGGATGAGCATCAGTTCTGTGAGTGGCAGGTTCTTAGAATGTCATTTTAGTATCTTTTGCAGGAAATTAATTCTTCTCTTTATTAAGGATTAAATCGGACTACTTAGGGTGCCTGCGTGGCTCAGTGGTTTAAGCATCTGACACTTGATTTTGGCTCAGGTCATGATCTCAGGGTCCTGGGATCAAGCTCCACATTGGGCTCCATGCTTAGTAGGGAGTCTGCTTGAGATGTTATCTCTCTCTTTCCCTCTGTTTCTCCCCCTGCTTTCCTTCACTCTCTGTCTCTCTGAAATAAAATCTTTGAAAAAATTTAAAAAAAATAAAAGGGATTACTTATCCATAAGTAAACTTTTAGAGACAGTAAATACAATGCTTCTATGCACAAATGTTAAGTGTGCGTAGAAATCAAGCTGTTTTACATAGATATGTGTGTATACGCATGTATAACTACCAGATCAAAATCTAGGTTGTTTGCGATACCACACAAGGCTCTTTTGTACCCCTCCTCATTCAGTACCCTCCTCTGCTTTCCAGATTAACCTCTCTTCTGATTTCTTTTCTTTTCTTTTTTAAGATTTTATTTGTTTATTCATGAGAGAGACACAGAGAGAGAGGCAGAGGAAGAAGCAGACTCCATGCAGGGAGCCGGATACGGGACTTGATTCCAGGACCACGGGATCACGCCCTGAGGCAAAGGCGGACACTCAACCACTGAGCCACCCAGGCATCCCTCGCTCTTCTGATTTCTGTCACCATAAATTTGTTTTGCCTGTTCTGGGCACACATCTGATAAAGAGAGTCATACAACGTGTAGTCCCTTGGGGCTGGCTTCTTTTACTCAGCATAATGTTTTCAAGCATTTGTCAATGCTTTTTTCCTTTTTGTGGCTGCATAATATACCGCTGCATCTGATGGGCCACACTGGGTTTATCCATTCATCTTGTGACTGACATTTGGGTAGTTTCTACTTATTGGCTGTTGTTCCCAGTGCTGCTGTGAACATTCCAGTTTGTGTGGACTTGTGTCCTTGTTCTCTTGGTAAATACCTGGGAGAGGGACTGTAGGGTTATATGTAAACTTTGTGTTTTATTTTTTTTGAAGTACTGCCAAAGTGGCTTTGTGACACTTTTTAAATGAATTTTTTCTCTGTATTATTTTCTCCTTTGTGTTTAAGCAGCTGCTATTTTTCTGATCCCTGGAGGTGAATGCTTAGCTTATTTTCAACTTAACTTTTTTTTCTAAAATAAATGTTTTTCAGTTGTGACTCCATGATTTACTAGCATGCAGGCACTGCTATTTTCTTCATTATGCTCACTTCAGAATTTTGTCATTTACATCTTCTTGGACCAATGTGTTCTTTAGAATTGTGCTTCCATTTTGCATTCATATAAAAAGTAAAATAGGAGCAAAATAAGTTGGTCAGGGTATTTCCAAAACTTGTTCAGAGAGTCCCACTCTTCAGAATCACTCTATGGAAAGTATTTGTGTTTCTCTACACAGTCTTGTCCTCTGTGGGTGATGCATCATTTCCCAAAAGAGTACTGCTTTGTTGTCTTTGGGATTTTTCAAATTCTGTAAGTTTTTATGCTCTGACTTTGGTGATTCTACCAGAAAGTATCAAGGAAAAGTTTGAAGCAATAACCAAGCAATAACTCTTCATCAGATGGTTATTATATTGTGTGTGTGTGTGTGGTAGAAACATCAAGATCAATTATGCCTCTAGCAATAATAAACATTCACAGATAGGAAGACAGTGACTTATATACCACAGTTAATTTCAAAAATGCTAAAATGTGAAAAAAAAAGTACATCTTAAAATTGTTGAAATGTATTGTCCATAGTGCAAGCTTGTGAATTGTGTTAGTCAAATCTGTATCTTTCCTTTTTTTTTTTTTTTTTTTTACCTTTAGGGAAAAATGCCATTTTTACATATGTCAATTTCTGCTTTATGTATTTTGAGCCAATTTTGTTAGTGGCATACAAATTCAGTCTTGGTGTGTAATTGAACAATATGTCATTATCTAGTGACTATCTTTGATTTCCTATGATATTGTAGGGGGAGCAACTTAACTTTGGTAAAGGTTTGTCTGGCAGAGCATTCTACCCTTTCATCTCAATCATTATGTATTGTTCTATTTTGCATGTGCCCTTTGTAGAGGACATTTAGTTGGATCTTTTTAAGTCCATGTTTTTAAACTTGGTCCTGTTTTCATTTATGTTCATTGTAAATGTATCATTTATTACTACATAACAAAACAGTATTCCAAAGTAAACACCTTAACAGGACACTGGTTTATTTTGTCCCACCATTCTGTGAATTGGCTGGCAATTAATGAATTTCTGTAATCTGGGTCCATGCATGTGGTGGCATTTCAGCCAGGATCCCTCAACCTCATTTCTCTTCTTTTATGATCTTATAGTACTTCAATAGTAGCTAGGAACTCATGCTAATTTAACCTGTTTTTTTAGTGTTAGGTAGATATTATTTCTATGCGGGTTAAACCACAACTCGTACAGAATTCCCATTTAACGAGTCAGCAGGACCGACCAGTTGCGAAGCCCATGCTCTGCCACTGTTCTTTGTGCCCCGTGGAATTGGTCTGTCCCTGAGCTGATTAAAACTCTAAACAACAACAACAAACAACCAAAAACCCAAGTCATAACAAGAAAGCTAGTATTAATTAGTAATTAAGGTAAAATTTAAGGGTAAATGACATCACTTTCAGTTAGGACTGAGTAGCCAAAAATGTGGAGCTGTGACTTGCTGCATGTGATTATTTGAACTTTATTTTATCTACTACTATCAAACTTTTGTGCAATGGGTAATTTTTAGGGATTGCATTTGACATATTGTAACTAAAACATAGGGTTTCTGGCCATGGTTCATACTTGGGGACCATTATTTTCCCCTGGAAGAAGTTGGAGAGCCGCTGATTGACTTTAAGAAAGATTGTGTGTGTGTGTGTGTGTGTGTGTGTGTGTGTGTGTGTGTGAAGTTTGTAGGAGAATCCTTAGATAGTTATAGTAGTAAACCAAATTGTAGCTTCTTAGTAGATTGGAATCTGTTACATAAACTAGATTATTAATAGAATTTGAAAATTAGAAAATACTTAATTTTGGGATACCATCTGATTATAACGTGTCATAAACTTCCATTTTTCACTGATTTTTTTTAAGATTTTATTTATTTATTCATGAGAGACACAGAGAGAGGCAGAGACACAGGCAGAGGGAGAAGCAGGCTCCATGCAGAGAGCCTGACATAGGACTTGATCCTGGGTCTCCAAGATCAGGCCCTGGGCTGAAGGTGGCGCTAAACCGCTGAGCCACCCAGGGTGCTCTGCATTCTCTATTTTAGTGGATTATTTTCATAGTCTTTATATAGTGGTGGTTTTAAGATCTTATATAGCTTTAATTCATCAGTCTACCATCTAGTGATATTATGCCACTTTACCTGTAAGATGAGAACCTTAAATCACTGTTGATTTAATTTTGATTTCTCCCTTCCCAGGCTTTGTGCTGTCTTACTTTTACATATATTATTGACCTAACACATTTGTTATTTTTGCTTTAAACAGAACAGTAAATCTTTTAAAGAGACTCACATCATGAGGGAACAATGTTTACTCACATAGTTACCATTAGTATTCTGAATTCTTTTGTGGAGATACAGATTTTCATCTGCTAGTTTTTTTTTTTTCCCCCGTGCCTAAAGGACTTTCGAATTTTTTATAGTGCAGATCACATACTGATGAATTCTTTCAAGTTTTTATGTCTGGAAATGTCTTTGTTTCAAAAAAATTTTTTTTTAATAGTGAAGGAGGCAGGAGGGACAGAGGGAAAGAATCTTTTCTCTCTCTCTCTCTCTCTCTCTCTCTCTTTTTTAATTAGAGAGAGAGTATGAGTGAGGGAAGTGAGGGCAGAGGGAGAGGGAGAGAGAGAGAATCCCAAGCAGACTGCCCACTGAGTGTGGAGCCTGACCCGGGACTCAATCCCAGGATCCTGATAAGATCATGACCCAATCTGAAATCAAGAGCTGGCTGCCTAGCTGGCCCACCTAGGCACCCTGGAGAGAGAGAATCTTAAGCAGGTTCCATGCCCAGTGCAGAGCCTAACATGGGGCTCTATTTCACGACCCTGAGATGACCTGAGCTGAAATCAAGAGCTGGACACTTAACCTACTAAGCCACCCAGACACCCTTCACCTTCACTTTTGAGAGACATTTTTCAGGGTGTAGATTGAATTGGGTCTGAGTTTTTCATTTAGCCATTTTAGGCAGGATATAAGTCTAGTCTCTATTACTCCATCTTGACCAGAAGCAAAAGGACCTCACTTAAGTACGTGCATTAAAGTCCTACAGTCCTGAACCCAAAATACAGACTTCGTCACTATGGTTTTGCTGATGTCCATCCATGCAGGTGAGAGCTTGAAAGAGGATAGAACCTAGGCTGAATCCCCTGAATTTGTTCCTGGTGCTTCCTAGGAAATGTCAGTGGAACGTTTTTGTACTAAAATGAGGAATCTCTTTCCTTCTTTCCACATTGCTTTTCCCTCGTGAAAATACTTGCTTTGTTGAAATGGTACCTGCTGCTTTGTAGCTAACATAGATTCATTCTGCTTTAGAACTTGAAGTGATAATCTAGTAATGGAGTGTATCCAGTCTCCCGGTCATTCTGGCAGGTGAAGAACTGAGTCCTGGGTCACGGAGGGCCTTGCTCAAGACTGCCTCTGCAAAGTTGGGATTCCATGTAGAAGCTCATGATAGGAGCATTCAACTGAAGTGATTTCACTGAATATTACCAGTAATTTCCAGTAAATTTCCTTTTTTTAAGAGACAGGTTTTATTGAAGCTGGAAGGAGAAATCTTTTTTATCAAATGTCCTTTTATGTGTGCAGAGTGTGTGTGTGTATGTGTGTGTGAGTATTTGGATTTGCTGTATATCCCATGTATTATGTTTTCAATTAAATCAAGTACCAGCTTTCTTAGGGGGGGAAAATCAACCGTGAGAATTTTCTGTTTTATCTTACCTAACCATGTCAACAGGACAAAATGATGGTAATGTCAGGCAGTGGATCCAAACTGTGTATTGCCTCCCCTGGGTGTGTTGCTGTAGAAAAAGGTCTTGATAACTAAGGATGTCTGCTCTGAATACTGCTTACTCCATTTTTAGTGTGGTGCCTGCACGTGTGAAAGCACCTGCGTGTCAGCAGATTATGTGACTACAAAGTTATTTTGGATGCAGAGAGATACTGATAGAACTTCCCCTCCGACAGCTGGAGCCACAGCTAAATGTTGGTTTTCACTGCACATTCTGGGTGTCAGGAGAAGTATTAGGATAGTGAGATACTTAAGTTACAGAACCTAGGCAGAAATCAGTCTAGTATTTTATCACATATTTCTATTCCTTCTATTTATTTATTCATTGTAATGCACCAGGGAGCATCCCATGATTTCCTATTAATACTTCAGCTGAATACTCTAGTAGATATGACCATAAAAAATGCTGCTGGCCAGTGAATACCAGGAATATTTCTTTTTTACTCCACATTATGACAGATTTCAACCCTTAGAATATGAAATGGATGATGGATACTCCTATGTCCATCAAATAGGCTTAATGATCGTTACTTTCTAAAAAAGAAAAAAGTTTTTTTTTTTCAGAAGTATTTCAAAGTACAGACATAGTACCATTACAGTCCCTAAATGGGACAGTATGAAGCTCTAAGAACATTATTCTACACCTTACCCTACCTTACAAAATGTTTCTTTTAGACCAGCAAAATCTGGTCAGAAGTGTTGGTAAAATAAATGGTCAGTACTTGATTTACTTAAGTCATTGGGGTCTTAAAGTCAAAGGAAAAGATGGGCATCAATGAAGAGTAGCTAAAGGGTATGCGTAGAAGCTTGAGGATCTAGCGACAGGTCATCTGGGTGTTGAGATTGTTACGGGGCCATCACTTTGTGCTCTCAGCCAGCCCTACTCATCCTCTGGGTCGGAGGGAGAGGCCAGAGGTGGACTTTCTGAAAGGAAATGAGAATGTTGATGATTGCATGACAGCCCTTGCCTGAGTCTTATTTTCTTCCTCTCTGTATGAGAACTCAGCAGAAGAACACTGAAAATAAGAAATCTCTTTGGCTGATTTAGGGAGAGGCATCTGGGCCAGCTTTTTTCCTTCTTTGCCCTTGACTGTTGGTTTTAATTACTAAACAGCACTGAATTTTCTGAACTGAAATACACTAGGTCGTCCTATGTATGTAAGACCTTTCTCTGCTTTTACCTAAATTCCCTGGGTTGTCCTAACCACTTTGTGGAGGAAGATGTAGTCTGGACATCTACTCCGGGGCCAAGAGTTCTGCCTAGCCTTAAAACAAATGTTTTCAGGGGATCCCTGGTTGGCCCAGCGATTTAGCACCGCCTTCGGCCCAGGGCATAATCCTGGAGACCCGGGATCGAGTCCTGCGTCAGGCTCCTGGCATGGAGCCTGCTTCTCCCTCTGCTTCTGTCTCTGCCTCTGTCTCTCTCTTTCTCTCTCTCTCAATCTCTCTCTCTATCATGAATAAATAAATAAAATCTTAAAAAATGTTTTCATTAAAGTTTTTTTTTAAGATTTTATTCATGAAAGAGAGAGGCAGAGGCAGAAGCAAGCTCCATGCAGGGAGACACAGGGCCGATCCTGGGTCTCCAGGATCACGCTCTGGGCTGAAGGCGGCGCTAAACTGCTGAGCCACCTGGGCTGCCCTGTTTTCTTTTTCTTTTCTTTTCTTTTTTTTTCCTGTTTTCATTAAAGATTTAAAAATTTAAAAAAATTTTATTTGGTAGCAGGAATAGTATTTGTTAGCAAAAGAGCATTCCTTTGGAGCATAATACTACTCTTGAGGTATCCTGTGTATCCCTTTCTTTCCTCCTAAGAAATATTCTGAATTCTGTATTTATTATCCCAATGATTGTCTTTGTTGCTTTACTATGTAGATATTTGTATACCCAAACAACATATTATTTTTTTTTCGCTTTTGAAATAGAAAGTGTTCTTCTCCCTATTTTTCTGAGATGGTCCATGTAGTTGTGCTAGTATGTGATTTTATTTTATTTTATTTTTTTTTTATCACGGGTCAGGAGTTTCCTGCCTTGAATGTACAACATATTTTCCCATCCTACTCTAGATAAGCATTTAGCCCATTTCCTTTCTCTTTTACCAAGTGTGCTTCTTTGACATCATACATATCATCTATTGCAGTGCTCAAGAATTTAGTATGTTTACACCTAGGAGTAAAATTACTGGCCCATCACTTAGGCACATCTTCCATAGGAACAGACAGCAGCAATGGTTTTCTGAAGTGGCCGTACCAGTTTCCATTCTGAACAGACTTCTTTTTTTTACTCTCTCTCCCTTTCTCCATCCCACCCCCCAAATGGGTGAGTTTGACGTGCATGTATTTCTTCAAGTTTTTATATTTATCGTTTACGTGTGTATCAGTCAGTGGTTCTGCAGGGCCACAGTGGGGGAGACGAGCATTACCCTGGCTACCCACAAAATGTCTTGTTCCCCAAAGTGTAACCACTTTCACATCTTTGTTCTGGTTGCTTTGCATGTTGGTGAGTGCAAGGCTAAAGGTCATTGGAAGCTCTGAGTGTGTCAAGAGGCCTCGTTGATCAATTTCTTTGTGAGGTGATCCAAGTATGCTGGTTGCTGGCAGACACCCCTCCCCCTTATCAGTATCTTTGCATTCTATAGCTGATCTGGTTCTGCAGAGAAGACCCTCCTACCTCTAGTCCATGATGGTGCAGGTGGGTAAAGGATGATTGCCAGTAGCCAGGAGACTCATGGGGAGAAGATTGGTGGTGATGGTGGTGACAGGGGTGTCAGCACCGCTTGCGTCCCTTGTCTTTGGTGTGGTGTTCTCATGTGTGTTGGGTTACCCTTGGGACCCCGACTGATTCTTTCTGGAGATGAGTAGTCTTCTGTGGGAGCTAGAGGAGATCAAGGGGTCCCATAGCTCTCACAAGCCTCATCCAGCCCTCTTATGAGCTCAATCCTTTTCTCTGCCCGCCCCCAGACTTACTTGCTGCCACCAGTTCCCAAGCCCTTAGAGGGCCTGGAGTCAGGTTCTGCCTCTTGTCTCCCCCCTCCCCCCCATTGATTCTGCTTCATCACCTTGGTTAAGTGAATCACTTCTGGTCCAGTCTGGCTTTTTTGTTGTTGTTTTAAGATTTTATTTATTTGACAGAGAATGAGCGAGCACAAGCAGGGAGAGCTGCAGGGAGAGGGAGAAGCAGACTTGATCATGACCTGAGCCCAAGGCAGCCACCTAACCATTGAGCCCCAGGGCTTTTGAGTCCTAAGAAATTGCCTTAACTGAATTTTACTACTTTGTTAGTAGAGGTCTCTCCCTAATATCTGAATTTACCTTTTCCCATGATTAAGAGAGTTAATGTCTTTTCACATGTCCATTGTTTCATTCCTTTTTGATTTTGTGGCTGTTTAGGTCTTTTGCCAATTTCCTAACCTTGGTTTTAAATTCTTTCCTCCTTCTTTGTATGAGTTCTGTATTTTGGATACCAACCTTTTAATGGTGTTTGGCTTAGCTCTTCACTTTATGGTGTGGAATTTTGGTGAACAAAGGTTCTTAATTTCAAGTTGAATTTATTGATATTTTAGTTTGTGATTTACATTTTTCCTATCTTGTTTAAGAAATCCTTTCCTAGTCTAAAACCTGTGGTTTTGTCTTTGCATTTAGACCTTTGCTCTACGTGGAGCTGGTTGAAAATTCCTATGATGATAAATAGGGATTTGGCTTCATCTTGGACACAAGATACATGTTACTTGTATCACATACAGCACATGTTACTTACCAGTGCGCACCCTGCCTTTGAGCTGTGGTGTCAGCTGTTATAAATCAAGCTTCTGTCTGTCTGGGGGGCACTTTCCTGGCTACTATCTTCTGATGTGTTGGTCAGTGGGTCTACCTCTGTGCCATGACCGTATTAGCTTCACTTATGGAAGCTCTGTGTGCTCTCTTGCTGTTTGATCAGATTGTTAATCTTTTGTTTCTTTCAAGAAATTATTGAAATAGAGGGATGCTTGGGTGGCTCAGAGGTTGAGCATCTGCCTTTGGCTCAGGGCCTGATCCTGGGATCCGGGATCGAGTCCCACATTGGGCTACCTGTGGGGAGCCTGCTTCTCCCTCTGTCTATGTCTCTGCCTCTCTCTCTCTATCTCTCATGAATAAATAAATAAAATCTTAAAAAAAATTAATGAAATGGGAATTAAACGCACAATAGAGGAGTATTAAAAATCAAAAGCTCCTTCTTCGAAAAGCTAAGTGAAATACCAATTGTGGCACAGTTAAAGAAGAGAGAGAATGCGTGATAGGAATGGGAAAGGTTAATCATTAAGATATTATGAACAACTCTGTCAATAATAATGATATAGAAGTTCAATTACCCCCATATTGGCCACCCTGCACCCATGGCACTAACACTTACCTGTGTCCTTCTGGAATATGTTTCCTGCCATCCACCCTTCTCAGAAGGAACCATTATCAAGAACTTGGGATTTCTCATTCCTGTGTGTGCACTTTTGTTCATACATACATGCACATCTCCAAGACGTGCACACCTCCAAAAGTGTGTGCTCGACGTTTAGCCTGTACAAACAGGGCCATATCCAGTGTCCAGCCTGCTCTACTGTCCCCATTCTCAGAGGCTCACCCTGTGTTAACTCAGTTCAGCCATGTTTTATTGTTGCATGGGATTCTGTTTTAAAAATGTACCACGTGGATGGAACTGGAGGGTATTATGCTGAGTGAAGTAAGTCAGTCGGAGAAGGACAAACATTATATGTTCTCATTCATTTGGGGAATATAAAGAATAGTGAAAGGGAATATAAGGGAAGGGAGAAGAAATGTGTGGGAAATATCAGAAAGGGAGACAGAACGTAAAGACTGCTAACTCTGGGAAACGAACTAGGGGTGGTAGAAGGGGAGGAGGGCAGGGGGTGGGAGTGAATGGGTGACGGGCACTGGGGGTTATTCTGTATGTTAGTAAATTGAACACCAATAAAAAATAAATTTAAAAAAATAAATAAAGGTTTGGGAAAAATAAAAAAAAATGTACCATGTTTATGGACGTTTGGGTGCTTATTCTATTCCAAACAATGCTGCTATGAATATCTTATGTGGGGTCTACCTAGGTTTCTCCTCAGGCTGGATGCCTACCTACAGACCCACCAGCTTGTTCACATGCCTATCTTCAACCTCCCTAGATACTGCCAACATGGCCTCCAGACTGGTAGTAGTTTAATTGATTTTTTTTTTCTTCCAGTGCCTGAAGACCTCTCATTAGAAGAGAGAGAAGAACTTTTAGACATTCGTCGAAGAAAGAAGGAACTTATTGATGACATTGAGGTAAAAAAGCAAACCAAAAACTCTAGTTGGTTTTTGCTTTTAGGTCAAATAGTCAAGTAGCTTCATGAAAATGTAAAAAGTGGGAATCTCGTGTGTCTGTATCCTAACACATGAAGTGAAGGCAAGCAATAGAACCTCACCCTGAGACTGGTGGTTAAGGGCCTGATACTGGCCTCAGCACCTTCTCCCCAGTCTTCCCATGAAGAGAAGACCATGGCTGTGAAGAAGGCAGGGAGCACGGTCAAAGGGTGGGGAGGAGGAGCCACAGTGAGTGAGCTCAGGACGGTTTTACACACAGACACTCTAGAATCTGCCTGGTTGACCCCTCTGAGCTTGTTCTGGTAAGAGATGGATAGGTAATAATTGTGTTTTCTCCAGAGTTGGGGCTGTTCTGACTGTGAAGCTCTCTTTGTCTGGATAGAAAGTACTGATTTTTCCATCCCTAAGATGCCCACGTGAGACCTCAGGGAAGCTTCTGTCTGGGAGGCTAAAGTTTATCTGTGTCTAGGAGGGGGATGGTAAGGAGCCTGTGCCCAAATGTCTGTCTGCTTTTTTTGGCAGAGGCTGAAATATGAAATTGCCGAAGTGATGACTGAGATTGACAATCTGACTTCAGTGGAGGAGAGGTAAACAGTTGGTGCCACACTGCTGAGTTACTAACCTCTTCTTTCCCTGCCTCAGCTGCCATGTGACCACAGCAGGGGCGGGCAGGACCATTGGAGACACTCAAAGTGGGGCAGCCTCTGTGGGGCCGTTGGTTCCTCTGCTCTCCACCCCCAACCCCTTCCTGCTCTCCGTGGAGGAGTCAGGGTGCTTCTTCAGGGGCCACAGCCACAGCCTGTCCTCTCTCTTCTCTGGAAGCACAGGCCCCTCCGAATTAACCACAGAAGCAGCCTTTATGTACAGCAGGGAACTGTGCTTCCCTTAAATAGCCGTTTTCTTGTTATTGGCTTTTTCTGGAGAAGGAATCCAGTGTAGAGAAGAGCCTGGGGAAGCCATGTGTGCTACTTCTGCTTTAGGGGGTAGAGGGTGGAGGGAGAGGGGTGCGTGGGGGAGCCTAGGCAGTTTTCTGCACCAAGATGCTGACCAAAGTGCCATGGAGACTGCATGCCCCCTTGCGCTTGGCGCAAACTTTGGCTAACCATTTCTTCACTGTTTGAAATGCATAGCAAAACTACCCAGAGGAACAAGCAGATAGCCATGGGGAGGAAGAAATTCAACATGGATCCCAAAAAGGTAAGCAGACATCCCAGGTTTCTGACATATAAGAAATTGAGGTTCACCGATTTGACTGGCTCTCTCATTTTGGACAGAGGTGGTCATCTGCCCTCATGAAAAATACTGAGACTTGATGTTAAATTTTTACTATGTAGGGGCTCCTGGTGAGTAGGGTAAAGAAGAAGCTCTGTTGATCTGGTCCCTGGTCTTTGCATGTGAGGCTCCAGGCGAGGCTGGGCCTCCTGGGAGCGATGGGTGTGTGCTGACCAATAGTGGGACCATTGGTGGGGCCGGGTCAAGCACTATATCTTCTGCTGAAGCATGGCCCACAGCTCGAGGAGTGCTTGGTCAGGGCACAGGTTGGGGCTGGTGGGCAGGGCTGCAGCCTGTGGGGCTGCTGGGGGGTTAAATGCTTCAAGTCAGAGGACTTTGTTCCTTTCGTTCACCTTCGAGAGAAGATGTCTGCATGAAGGGTCAGGGAGCTCTCCTGACTTGAGCCAATACAGTGTTCAAGTTGGATTGTCTAGGAAAACACCTGAAAGCAATGAAACCTGCCACACAAACCCCTTTCTTGAGGAGTCGAGTTCATAGAGTTGGCTTAATCAGCAGATGTGCTAAGCATTGGCAGCATCTCGAGTGATACTTCACAAGTGGCTCTTTTAAAAACTGGACCTTAATGTTTTATGGTGCAGTGCAGGATAGTGCGCCAGCAAGGTCATGGGTGAGCCCACGTCCTCCCCCAGTGAAACACAAATAACCTATATTTTAGTGGTTCCATGACTTCTTCAGGTTCTTGCCTGTCCTCAGTCTCCCAACACCAGGTGTCAGCTTTATAATCATGAGGGCTGACTCACGTTTATTGAGAACTTGGCACGTGTTGGGAACTGCTAATGAAGCACTGTAATTAGTATACTTAATCTTACGAGGTGGGTTCCATTTTAATTCCTATTGTGCCGTTGGGGACAATGGGGCACAGAACCACTGAGACCAGCCCAGTGTCCTGAGCCAGGAATCCATCTCAGACTCAGGCCTGTAACTACTGCACTTCCCTGAGCTCCTGTGGGACTCTGGGGTTGGATGTCCCGGAACCCTGCTCAGCCCTGGGGATCCTCTTCACCACATCTAAGCAAGCAGGGGCTTTATCTGCTTTGCCTAGGCCATGGCCAGTTGCTCTACAGGCTTCATTTTACATATAGACCTCTTCACCTGAAAGATTTTTTTTTTAAGATTTTATTTATTCATGACAGATACACAGAGAGAGGCAGAGACACAGGCAGAGGGAGAAGTAGGTTCCATGCAAGGAGCTCAATGTAGGACTCAATACCAGTACCCCAGGACCACACCCTGAGCTGAAGGCTGATGCTCAACTGCTGAGCCACTCAAGCATCCTATCACCTGAAAAATTTTTTTCTTTTTTCTTTTTTTTAAAGATTTTATTTATTTATTCATGAGAGACATAGAGAGAGGCAGAGACACAGGCAGAGGGAGAAGCAGGCTCCTGATGGGGCTCCACAGGGAGCCCGATTTGGGATATGATCCTGGGACTCCAGGATCATGCCCTGTGCCGAAGGCAGGCGCTAAACCACTGAGCTACCCAGGGATCCCCCGAAAAATTTCTAAGATACTAATTATTGGCTCTGCCCAACAACTTATTTGTAATCATGTTGCTCGGTAAAATCAGATGGTAAATTTAGTCTGCATGTAACCTGCAGGGGAAAAGTAATGAAAATTCCACTTTATAGATGACCATAGCACTGGTCTGAGTCTGTGGGGCCACCTTCACAAAATACCATAGACTGGTGGCTTGAACAGTAGACTCTGACTTTTTCACAGTCTGGGAGGCTGGAAGTCCGAGATTGAGATGCCAGCATGGCTGGGTTCTGGTGGGACCTCTCTTCCCAACTTATAAATGGCCTTCTTCTCACTGTGTCCCCACATGGCAGAGAAGAAGCAGGAGATAGTTCCCTGGTGTCTCTTCTCATAAGGGCATTAGCTCCATCAGATGAGAGCCCCGCCCAAATGACCTCACCTGACCCTAACTGCCTCCCAAAGGCCCCCGGTTCCTTTTTTTTTTTTTTTTTTAAATAAAGATTTTATTTATTTATTCGTGAGAGAGGGGGTGGGCAGAGACATAGGCAGAGGGAGAAGTAGGCTCCATGCAGGGGCTCCAACGTAGGTCTCGATCCCGGGACCCCAGGATCACGCCCTGGGCCAAAGGCAGGTGCTCAACCACTGAGCCACCCAGGCATCCCCCAAAGGCCCCGCTTTCTTATACCATCACACAGGGTCAGAGCTTCAAGATCAGAATTTTGGGGAAACACAAACATTCAGTCCATAACAGCACTGAGTGATGTCATATGTGGGCTTGGGAAACAGGCTATCATCAGAGTAAAGACTTCCAGGCCAGTAGGAAATATTTTAAGTCACAGAGTGGTAACATTTTGAGCAAGGAGCTTTTGTTTGTGCAGATACATTAGATACCCAGTAGTAGCAGTCGGGGTTATAAGTGAGCAAGAGGAAAGATCAGTTCAATCAAAGAAGCTGGAAACATACTACAGCTTCTCTTTTATTCCCAGTCTCCTTGGAATGTCTTTAAAAATATAATGTATGGCTCTATAACAAGCACGAGTTCACTTAGAGGACTAGAAGTTGAGGGAACCCTGAAAGATAAAAAGATGAATGGTAGCCCAATGCACATCAGGAAAGAATTGCCGTGGGATGTGAGAACCACATCAGGGGTTCAGCTCACTCAGGGCAGCACGTTTGGGGCTTGAGACCATTGAGGGGATATCCAGACCACTTACCCTTGGCTGAGCTTGCGCCAAGTAGTGGTGTGTGCCTCCACGTGGGAGATGGAGGTGTCTCTTCTCTGCTGGCCTCATGGAGGAGGAGGAGGAGGAGAAACACTTGTTCTGGAGACCAGCTTCTGAGCACCCCAATGGCCGCATCACTTGCTCCAGAAACAAATGGCGTTTAGGGAGACTATCAGAGATTCTTAAATACTAAGGTGAACACCCAGCCAGGAATCATTGAATGTATAAGCTGTTCGACCCCATGAGAGAGAAGTCAAACTCCACAGCGGAACTAACATAGGAGGAAACATTAAAAGTAAGATGTTATGTATATTATAAATATCATCAGAGATGATAGGGTGTTGGCTTATCCTTGGTGCAAAAACGAGGAGTTGTGGGAAAGATCCGGTGAAGTGAAGAACCAAAGCCCTGTGAAAACCCACAGTGTGGGGCAGGATCAGGGACGCTGGCAGGGTGGATGGTGATGCTCCCTCCATATTTTCCATAGCTCTGTGTAGACTCATGGGGGGTGTGGGGGGCAGGTCTGGCAGCTCGGATTTTATCCCATAGAAGTTCCAGAAGGAGAAGCTAGAAGACAGTGGGGGATGTATTTCAAATTATATTGGAGTATTTCAGAACTAGATTAAGAGAAAATTCTCAAATTCAAAGGGCTCACTAAATGCCAAGCAGGATAAAATTATCAGAGACTGATCCATAGAAATATCAAGTAAAATACCAGAAAGCTTGTGAATAAAGAGAAACTCACTGACTTTCCAGAACGGAAAGACCAGATGATCTAGGAAGAAACCAGAATCTCACCAGAAACACTGGAGCAAAGACAGCAGGGAAAGTGTTTTCCAAGGTCTGAGGAAGTGTGATTTAAAATCTGGAGTTCTGGGGAGGCTCGTGTGGAGCTGCGAGAAACCAAATAAGATAAAAATAATAAAACCTAGAATTCTGTATATCTAGACTGTCACTTGTGTGAGGAGGCAGGTGAAGACATGTCAGATATGCAAAGGCTCACAAAAGTAACTGCTAATGCCTTCTGTGAACTCTAGAAATCACGATTGGAGCAGCACACCTGTAACCGACCCAAATCCAAGAGCAGCTGCACTATGAAACAGAGATGGAAAGAAACCAGCCAAACATATGGTTAAGTCTAAATGAGAGCTTGATTATTGAAAGAGTGTTTAACAAACTAAAACCCCCAGATTACCTCAATACAGTTGACCCGGGATCCCTGGGTGGCGCAGCGGTTTGGCGCCTGCCTTTGGCCCAGGGCGTGATCCTGGAGACCCGGGATCGAGTCCCACATCGGGCTCCCGGTGCATGGAGCCTGCTTCTCCCTCTGCCTATGTCTCTGCCTCTCTCTCTCTCTGTGACTATCATAAAAAAAAAAAAAAAAAAAAAAAATACAGTTGACCCTTGAGCAGCACTGGGTTTGGGCTGCGAGGGTCCATTTACATACACATGGGTTTTTTTAAAACATATAGTACAGTACTGGAAATGTATTTTTTCTTCCTTACGATTTTCTTTGTAACAATTTCTTTTCTCCAGCTTATAAGAATGTGGTTATAATACTATGATACTATTTTAAGAATACAAATATAGAATACATGTGATGTAGAAAATGTGTGAATTGACTGCTCGTGTTATGGGTAAGGCTTCTGGTCAGCAAGAGGCTATTAGGAGTCAGATTTTTCAGGAGTCAAAGGTTACATGCAGATTTTCGACTACGTGGGGCGTGGGGGTGGGCAGTAACCCCTGTGTTGAAGGGTCAGCTGTATCCATAGCAAGGGAGAAGGGAGCAGGGAAGTAAAGGTTGGCTAAGGTTTTCTGGACATCCAAGGATGAATGTAAGTTTAAATATTAAAATTTTAAGAGTAACCATTGGAAGTTAGGGATAAGATAGGATTTCCAAACTAGGAAACATCGAATAAAGAAAACTTAATTCAACAGAAAGCTGAAAAGACATGAGAAATACCCAGTGTACGTGAAGGCTCAGGAATCAAGTGGTAGCAAATCCATAATCACCATAAATTTGTGCTCAGTTACCGCTTACAAGGCACCTTGACATCAGGTTGAAGAAACAACAATAAAGCCCAGATGTGTCCTGATGGAGACATGCACCCAGGACCCATAGCGCCAGGGTTGAAAACCAGGAAATAGGAAAAGTAGATGAGGTGTAGTGGGTTCAATGGTGGCCCCCTCCAGCAGATTCTCCTATTTGATTTCCTAAATGATATTTTAAAACATTAACCTTGTCTAATGATACCAGAACATTTACTTTCTTTCCTTAACATTTATCTAGCGTACTTGGGTCTCCAGAGTTGCTGTAATAAATGACCACAAACTCAATGGCCTGAAACAACAAGGATCAGTTGTGTCACAGGCCCAGAGGCTAGAAGTCCAAGATCCAGGTGTGGGCAGAGTGGTTCCTTCTGGAAGCTCTGATGGGGAGTCTGCTCCCTGCTTCCCTCCACGGGGGATCGTGATCCTTGGTGTTCCCTGGCTTGCCCACCACTCTACACTCAGCCTGCGTGTCACATGGATGGTGATGCCGCCACTTCTGTCCTGTATGAGGATGCATGTCCCCTGGCTCCTGTGTTGTCGTTCTCTGCTTCTGCTTCTTGATTTTTCCTCCCTGATAATAGTTCCATTCTCCTTCGTAACTGTTCTCTCAGACTCTGGGTTTTGGCTCCATTTTCTCTTCCAGTCCCTGGCCTGGGCTTACCCCTGTGGTGCTGTGTTTTCCAGTACCTCTTGCAGAGGGGAGCTGGAGCTTGATTTGGGGCTCCTCTGGCTGTCTCCCATAACCTTGAAGCACAGAAGAGATGATCTTGTTCTGGACCTACTTGCTCTTCTCAAATCTGGTTTTTCAGGCTATGCATAGCCTCCCTGAGGAGCTCCTGAGTGTTTGAATTTTAGAGCAGGTCATGAGCATCCAGAGCTCAGAAAACCTCATCTCCAGGCCCGTTCAGTTCTGGGCAGAGCGTAGGCTGATGGAGTACCTGGGACTTTGTGACTGTGGCAATTGCTGGGCCTAGGGACTCTGGGGACCTCTGGGAGGCTGGAAAGGGCATGGGGCGGGATGGATGCAAAGCCATGGCCCCAGGGAAGGTGCACAGAGAGTAACGGCAGCAGAAGGGACCTGACTACAGGACAGCCTGCAGCGGTGGTTTCATAATTGTGGGGCCCCTGTCTCGTCTTTTGGTTAGTACTGCAGCCACAGTGGTCACAAAAGACCAGGCCAAGGATGTCACCCAGATGCCAACCAGGCACCCCCCAGGGAACACCTGTATCTCTTGGGCCCTTGGTCCCAAGACCTCGGGTCCTTTGGATGCTCTCTCCCTATCCCTTGCAGTTTTGGATGGGGGGGCAGCAGGGTCTGCTGATTCTACTTACCCTTGGGACACGGAGTCAAGACAGGCAGACCAGGGCAGCTGTGGCCTTGGACCACTTTTCCAGGGATGTTAGGGGTCAGACTGTAAACTTCAGCCCCCCTCCTGCCCTGGGCTCCCCTCCCTCACAGACCAGTGCAACATCCCGAGCCCTGCTTCCCCATCCAGCATGCTTCTCTGTGGGTGAATAAACACCAGCATTGTCACTTTTGTCCCCGGCCTCGCTTTCAGGGGACTGGGTAGGATAGGAGCATACTTGGGATAGAACGCTTCCTTATACTGTGTGCATGCCTGCCCACTTAGAGGATGGTATGGCGGGGGACGGGGGGCTGGTCTTCACTTTAGCTCCCACCAGAAATAGATGAGAGTTAATTTAGGATAGTCAGACATACTGATTTTTTGGTAAACTTTTTCATTTTTTGAAGAACAGCATATGGTGCACAAACTTTGAATGCACAGCTTGACAAATTTTTACAAATTGAAATCCTTGTGTAACCCAGAGCAAGATGCGGTTATAGGGCATCAGAAATGTCTCTCTGGTGTCTCCTCCTAGTGAATGAATTCCACCCCATCACCATAGAGTGGGGTTACCTGTTTTAAAACTTCATATAAATGGAATTAAGGTACACACTGTGTCATCCTTTTACTCTATGCCATGTCTGGCAGGTTCATCGATGTTGTACGCTTATTTTCTCTTATTGCTGTATTGTGTCCCATCATATGAAATCTACCAGAATAGATTTATCTCTTCTCTTATTGATGAGATGTTGGGTTGTTTTCAGTTTTGGGGAATTTTAGATAAGGCTGCTGTAGACATTCATGTGTTTGAAAAAAATGACAAAGACTTTCAGATGGAGCACATGGCGTGAGGAAGCCCAGGTCCCGGGCATGGAGAGTTGTAGCTGGAAAATCTCTCTGAATTTGTAGAAATAACCTCCAGCAAATAGAGGACAGAATCCCCTCACCAGCTTTGCCAATGTGTATTTTGAAACCAGCTCAGAGCTGTGTCAGAGGTAAATTTTTGCTATTATTAGGGCTTCTCAGGAGAGGAGCATAGCTAATTCAGGCCAGGACAGTACCCCTGCAGCCTTTCATTTAGAAATTGTTACCTGTGCCCTTTTGGGCCTTCAGGTGGGCATGGATTTTCACCAGCTTAAGCTCATTGGCCCAGTGATCAGTTAGCATGTTCAGCCACAGCCAATACAGCTTACACAGTGGGCTCTCCTCTTACATAGCAGAGGTGGCTGAAGGGTGTCAAGTGACAGGACACAGGCCCTGTGTTCATCGGGGCCTTTCCCTGGTCCACTGGCTGTAAGGGTTCTGGTCTTCATGTCTGCATTCAAGTCAGGAAGGAAGAAGAAGGAGCAGTGGCTGCTCACGAGTCCCTTTCTATCAAGAAAGTGACAGCTTCCCCAGGCACTCCCTACAGACTTCTTCCTGATCAGATTTGTGTCACAAGGTCACTCCTAGTTGCAAGGGAAGCTGGGAATGTGATTATTTAGTGAGGAACAGCAAGGATAAAGGGGAGCTTGGGGAGGGCGTGGGTTAGCCAACCACATATGACATGTTGCTCTCACACACAAAGCAGATTGATTGTTCTTCTGAGCTTGGGAAATTTGCTATTGTTACCACCTCTGCCTTTATCATCTCCAATAACTTCCTTATAATGATTTTCTCAGTAACCCGTTTATTTGTCTTTTAGCCCATTAACGTGCCAGGAGGAATGAATGTGCTTTCCTCTGATGGACAAAGTATACTCTGGGGGGTGAGGATCAGATTGTCCTGTTGTTTTTGCCATACCCCAGCCAGTAAGATCATTACTCTGGATGTATTTCTGTCTGTGAAAAATGAGTCTGGGCGACCCTCCTAACCAGAGCTTTCTTCCTTATGTCCCTCTTCAGGGAATTCAGTTTCTAATAGAAAATGACCTGCTGCAGAACTCCCCAGAAGACGTAGCCCAGTTCCTGTATAAAGGAGAAGGCCTAAATAAGACTGTGATTGGGGACTATCTGGGTGAGAGGTAAGTTGAAGGAGAATCAACAGTGCAACCTGGTCTCGCCCTCCACATCAAGGTCTGTCACAGTTTCCTGTGGGTCCAGGGCTGTGTGGGCCACTCCCCACCACCAACTTGGCCCTATGCTCTCATGTCCTCTCTCTGCCTTTGGGGGAGGTATGGGTCTCTGGGGCCAGGTGGGGTCTGTGATCTCTGGAAGCCTTTACTCGGGAGCCACAGCAGAACTGAAACTGACGCTGCCTTTCTCTGTACCTCAGAAAGCAGCTTTTTATTTTTTTTAAGATTTATTTATTTATTTGAGGGAGACTAGGGAGCGGGAGAGGCAGAGGGAAGAGAGCACTTCAAGCAGACTCTCCACTGAGAGCATGGAAACTGACTTGAGACCTGAGATCACGACCAAAATCCAAAGCCAAAATCAAGAGTCGGACACTCAACCAACTGAGCCACCCAGGTGCCCCCTCAGAAAGCATCTTAATCTTCTTTTCACGTTTTGCCCCAAAATAGACCAGATTTCTTCATGATTTTCTTCCCCTGTTGCTTGGGGGTGATGAGTGAAGGTGGGAAGTTATTAATTTTTTAAATGGAGAGAAGCTGGTCAGATTTTACATTCCCAGCTTTCTCCAGTTAGTCCATTTGCTGTGCTTAGCACAGGTTAGGGCAGGAATCATGTCCCCTGAGTCAAGGACCAAACAAGAGAGTTTTTAAACAAGAGCCTAACAGTTGTTCAACCAGAGTGGTTTCTGTTTCTAGCTTTTTATTAAAAATACTTGGTCAAAAGTGGAAAGCTGAACACTTAACTCATTCTGTGAGGCCACCACTACCTGATACCCAAACCAAAGACCTCACAATAAAAAAAACACAAAACAGTAGATAGACCAGTATCTCCTATGACTATTGAAGCAAAAATTCGCAATTCAATATTAGTAAATTAAATCCAGCAATATGTAAAAATGACTCTACGCTAATACATTCATCCCCATGCATACATTCATTATTCTGTGAATGCAAGGTTAGTTCAGCATGCAAAAGTCAAAGCGATAGACCATTTCAATACAATAAAGAGTAAAACCCACATGATCATCCTAATAGATGCTGGAAAGGCATTTAACAGCATTCACTGCTTCAGGACAGAAGCACTCAACAAGCCAGGAAAAGACAGGAACTTCCTCAATATGATGTAGGGCACCTGTAAAACTTACAAGTTCACTTCATGCATTCTCCTAAGAAGAACAAGATAAGGTTGACTGTTCTCACCACTTCTCTTTGACATGGTACTGGCAGTTCTAGTTAGGCAAGAGAATGAAATTAAAAGCATCTAGTTTGGGGGATCCCTGGGTGGCTCAGCAGTTTAGTGCCTGCCTTCGGCCCAGGGCATGATCCTAGAGTCCCGGGATCGAGTCCCACGTCGGGCTCCTTGCATGGAGCCTGCTTCTCCCTCTGCCTGTGTCTTTGCCTCCCTCTCTCTTTGTCTTTCATGAATAAATAAATAAAATCTTAAAAAAAAAAGCATCTACTTTGGAAAGGAAGAAATAAAACTGTTTGTAGAGGACTTAATTGTATATGTAGAAAATCCTGAGGAATCACTAAAAGCATTATTAATAAGTTCAGTAAGGCTGCAGGATATAAGATTGTTATGTCAAATTCAATTATAGTTCTAAATGGTGGCAATGAGCAAGCTTGGAAAAGCTATAAAGAAAAACAACTCTCTTTTATAATAGCATTAGAAGGAATAAAATACTTGGGAATGGATTTAACAAAAGCATAAAATTTTTATTCTGAACTATAAAACTGAAAAAAAAAAAAAGACCTACATAAATGGAAAGATGGCCCATGTTCATGGATGGGAAGACTTAGTAGTACAAAGATGGCAGTACCACCTACCTTGATCTGCAGATTTAACTCATTCCCTATCAAGATCCTAGCTTACTTCTTTGTAGAAGTTGACAAACTCATCCTAAAATTAATGTAGACATTCATGGGACCCAAAATAGCCACAATCTTGGAAAGAAGAGAGTTTTGCAGAACCTACATTTTATGATTATAAGACAGATTAAAGCTAAAATAGTCAAGATGGCATGATACTGGTGTAAGAGTATACTTCTAGGTCATGGAATAGAATGGAGAATCTAAAAATAAACCCTTAAATTTACTGTGAGATGATTTTCTTTTTAAGATTTTACTTATTTGAGAGAGAGAGAGCGAGCACAAGTAAGGGAGAGGCAGAGAGGCTTGACACTGGGCATGATCCTGGGACCCTGAGATCTCATGACCTAAGTCTAAGGTAGCTTAACAGAACCATCCAGAATCACTCCTGTCAAATGATTTTCAGTAACGTTATCAGGACAGTTCAGTGGGGGAAAGAAGAATCTTTTTTAACAAATGATCTGGGATACCTGGATATCCACATGTAAAAGAATACCACTGGACCACTCACCATATGCAAAAATTAAACTGGATCAGAGGCCTACATTTAAGAAGGAAACTATAAAACACTTAGAAGAAAATGTTAGGGGTAAATCTTTGTGACCTTGGATTAGGCAAGAGTTTCTTAGATGTGACACCAAAAACATAAATAGCAAAAAAAAAACAAAAAAACAAAAACCTAGGTAAATTGGACATCATCAAAATTGAAAACTTGGGGATCCCTGGGTGGCGCAGCGGTTTGGCGTCTGCCTTTGGCCCAGGGTGCGATCCTGGAGACCCGGGATCGAATCCCACGTCAGGCTCCCGGTGCATGGAGCCTGCTTCTCCCTCTGCCTGTGTCTCTGCCTCATTCTCTCTCTCTCTCTCTGACTATCACAAATAATAAATAAAAATTAAAAAAAAATATATTAAAAAAAAATTGAAAACTTGTGTTTCAAAGGATGTCATCAAGAAGGTGAAGAGGCAATCTACAAAATAGAAATCTTTCCAAGTCATGTATAAGTCTGAGAAGGACTGCTATCTAGAATATATAAAGAACTCTTACAACTCAGTAACAAGACAATTACAAATGAAAAACATCTGAATGGACATTTCTCCAAAGAAGATGTGTAAATATATGATAAGGCCATAAGCACACGACAGGATGTTCAGCATCCTTAGCCCCCATCAGGGAGCTACAGATCAAAACCATAGTGAGCTGCCATTTCACACCCACTGGGATGTCTGTAATCATAATAAAAAGATAATAAGCATTGCCAAGGATGTGAAAAAATCAGACCTCTTACACACTGCTTGTAGGATAAGCGATGCAGTAGCTGTGAGAAGTAGTTGGCAGCTCTTCAAAATACTAATGTCCCCACGTGACCCAGTAATTCTACTCCTAGGTATACACCCAAGATAAGTAAAAACATACATCTGCACGAACCCGGACCAATGTTTGTAGCCACATTATTCTTGTTAGCCAAAAAGTGAAAGCAGTTCAAATGTCCATCAACTTAGATGTCCCTCAACTGGTGGATAAATAAGATGTGGTACATCCATACTATGGAATATTAATTGGTAAAAGGAGAAACAGAGTGCTGGTACGTGCTACCACGTGGATGAAAACAGGGAGATAATAGAAGAAGCCAGTTGCAGAAGACCATGTGTTGTGTTCCTCCCTTTACGTGAAGTGCTTGAGACAGGTGAAATGAAAGTGCTTGGGATTGGGGTAATGAAAGTCTTCAGAAATTGATAATGGTAACAGTTGTACACATCTGTGAATATATTAAAAGCCATTGAAAAGTATGCTTGAAATAGGACAATTGCATGGGATGTGAATTATGTTCGGACAAAGCTGCTAAAAACAAACCCACAGAAAACCTGAACAGTGGCCCAGGGGTTGCAGCACTTCATTTAATCGTCTGTGCCATGAGGTCTAGAGTCTGAATTCTCCATCGTTTGGTGGCAAGTGCATGAGATGAACTATGACATTTGTGTAATACGAAGTCTGGCAGTTCCTGTTGCTAGAAGTACTGAGTGTCTGCAGGTTTTGAGTTCCACAAAAATACTAAGTTCTGAGTCCATGCCAGGCTCTGTTTTAGGCACATGGGTTGTGGTGTTAAAAAAGAAAAGATGGATTCATCCACTCGAGCCATATTCTGCTGGCATGATATAGGCAGTATGTAATAAGAATAATAAATGTGAAAACCATTTCTGTCATATTTTAGAAGGTGTTAGGGCAAAGGATGAAAGGAAAGTGGAAGCAGATAGGGGTGTTAATAGCCCCAAGTCTGAGAACGAACTTGCAATGCAATACATCTTAACTTCCAGTTAGGCAAAATGGAAAACCACAAGCACCTGCTGGATGTAGGAAATATCTTTCTTTTGAGATGATTGAGAAATTCTGTGCAGTGGACTTGGACTGTGTTTGCTTTCTTTCCCAGGGACGACTTTAATATTAAAGTTCTCCAGGCGTTTGTCGAACTCCATGAGTTTGCTGATCTGAACCTTGTCCAAGCCTTAAGGTAAGTGTCAGAGTCTCGGCTGTTAGCGGGGAGGTGCTGGAGCAGGAGGCCGGGGCTCACCCCCAGAGGAGAGGGTGTTGCCCAAGGGTCTGGGTAGGCGTTCACGGACCGAGCTTGTGCTCGCCTTGGTGGGACCGCTGGGTGTGCGTGCCGTTCCCCACTCCTTTGCTTCTCCCTCATCTCAGTTGGTACTCAGTAGTCAGTGCATACTTTCTTCCCACTGCTGCAGCAGAGTCTTGGGGCGGCCTAGGCATGGGTCTGCTTCCTGGGGCATCTGATCTCAGATGCCTGCCTCGTGGACGCCCCAGCGTGGGTGGGGAGCGTGTGGACGGCCTGCTGTCAGAGGCTGCCCTCTAGTCCCTGCCTTGTCCAGGCAAAGCCAGCCATCATTACATGTCATAGGGGTGAATGCAAGAGGATGGCCCTTGTGTGGCCCTGAGGTTTTGCCGGCCACCATGGTAGAGGTGCCAGGTCATCCCTCTGGATGTCCACTCGAGGCATCGTCCTGTACACTCTGCTCTTCCTGCACCACCAAGAGGATCCGGTTTCCTTCCTGGTGTCCCAGCTGAGGCTCCGATGGCTGTCCCCCAAGCCAGGGCCATGCAGTCTCCATTGCGACTACTTCCTGCTCTGTGGCTGCAAAGTGTGTGACTGACCATGTTTCTGTCCTGCTCTTGGCCCTTGTCCCCATACGGCTTCCGCAAGTTGCACAGAGCTGGGGGTGGCTTTGCTGTCTGCCATTTGTCCTCTTCGGTGCCTCAGCTGGCCTGGGCTGAAGGAGGTGCTGACAACTCTGCAACACAGAGACACAGGCCTGGCGAGTCTGGGGTGTGGTCATGGCAGCCAGGGTTCCCTTTCTTTTAGCTGGTCAGTCTCTGGCTGGAGCCAGGGGTCCCCGACGTGCTCCTGCGGGTGGTGCCGGCTGTCCCTGGGTGGACAGTTGAGGGCAGCAAGTGGCGGCCGCCACGTTGCTCCTGCGGGTCCTGGGGCTCTGCCCCCAGTGCCTCCCTCTGCCATCCAGGGGCTGCCTGGAGCATTCCCTGGTTGGGGGTCCTCTAGAGGGAGAGACACCATCATCCCCTGGTGTTGGTGTCTTCGCAGGCAGTTCTTGTGGAGCTTTCGACTTCCGGGGGAGGCTCAGAAGATCGACCGCATGATGGAGGCGTTTGCGTCCCGCTATTGCCTGTGCAACCCGGGCGTTTTCCAGTCCACAGGTCGGTGAGGGTTGGGCCCCAGCACTGTGCGCCTCTGCCGGGTGGAGGGGGTGCCTCTGGCCGGGCAGGCGGCTGAGCGCCCCGGCTCCCTCTGTCCTTTTTCAGACACCTGCTATGTGCTGTCGTTTGCCATCATCATGCTCAACACCAGCCTCCACAACCACAATGTGCGGGACAAGCCCACGGCTGAGCGCTTCGTCACCATGAACCGTGGCATCAATGAGGGAGGGGATCTCCCGGAGGAGCTGCTGCGGGTGAGCTTCCCTCTTCCACGGAACTGGCCCTCGCCCCTCAGGAGCTGCCACCGCCGCCCCTTAACCTTCAGGCACCTCGTGGCCCTGGTCCCGCTGAGCCTGGCGCCCTCGGGGACACAGTGCTGACTGGGCCCTCCCCACCCCTGGCCCCCGGCTGCATCCCTGAGACCATTGTCCCCGTGCTCCTCGCAGAACTTATACGAGAGTATCAAGAACGAGCCGTTTAAGATCCCCGAGGATGATGGCAATGACCTGACACACACGTTCTTCAACCCTGACCGTGAGGGCTGGCTCCTGAAGCTGGGTGAGTGGCGGCCAGCAGGTGGGCCCCGCGCTCGGAGCCCCCAGCCCTCGGCCCCCAAGGCCCCCGACCAAAGGCAGAACCGCTAGAAGCAAGGGCTGTTGGGCCGAGTCCGCCCACGGTAGCCGGCCGCACGCCCCAGACTTGATGGCTGCTGCTTTGAGCCCTGCCCTGTCCGAACGAGGCCATCTTGTCAGTGTCCACGGCAGAGAGTAACGCCCGGGCTGCACGAGCGTCCGAGAAAACTGCTCACTTAGCATCCAGATAGACCCAAGCAGTTTTCTGTACCAGAGGCAGGTGCATTTACTGCGAGAACCTGCGTGCCTTTCTCTTGGTTTGGTGTGGCTGATTTTTGATGAGTGGTTTAAATGTGCCTTCTTGTTTTCCTTCTGCCTGTGGCTCCCACCTTTCTGTTCTGTGACGGGCTGTCCCTGCTTGTTCTGCGTTAGGAGGTACGTACCCAGTGGCTTCCTGCCCCTTCCCCAGCTGCTCATTCCTCTCTCAGTTTCTCTCCCCCGTTGGTCTGTGTGAAGCTCTGATTTGTGGCTGCCATTCATCTGACCCATGTGGCTTTGGACTTGCCGGGGTTAGCTTCATGCAGGGTGCAGCGAATGTGACACCTACACCTCCGGGGCCGGGCGAGGCATGGCTGGAATGCCAGCCTTTCTGCGCCCGGGAGCGCATGGGAATGCCGTGTGGGAACGAGCTTGCCCCTCAGTGTCCTTAGGGCCTGAGCAGCCACGAGACTGCTGGTTGCCTGCTCCATTCCCGTACATCACCGGTTGCCTCTCATACTAACCAAACAGCGCATGTTTGCACCACCCTTGGACGGAATCCGGAAATGTTTAAAAGGCTTCCTAACCATTGACAAAGAAGTACAGAAACATTGATATTTTCTGGGCAATTTAATGAATTGTTAGGGTGGGGTGTTTTGTTTTGTTTTTACTCTGGGGAGATTGGGATTTCTGCCTTACTGTGACATGAGAGCCTGTGAGACGTGACAACTGTGTACCATCCGGGCACTCTGAGAACATACTGTAAGACATCAAGAAGTCCGGCAACTTTGTGTTTTTAATCAAGTGTGGGTAAGAGGCATGAAGGTGTGTGCTGGGGCTCAGCCATTCTGATTTGGGGTCTTGCTCTGACTTCTCTGCCTGTGCTGCCAGTTAGGGGAGTTCTAGATCTTTGTCTGCAAACTCAGAGCCCTAAGCGTGGACTTGAATGCTTTCATGGATTTCGAGATGCATCTCTGAGGTCACGTCACACCTGTGGCCCTGGGGTGAGGGCAGAGGAGGGATGTGTCTGACACACCAGCAGCTGCACTTGGGTCCCTCCTGTTCTTGCACGGCCAGGGAATGCCCCTCGTGTGACGGTGACAGTGACAGTGCAAGCCTGCCTGGCAGTTGGTGTGGCCTCAGCACCAGTGGGAGATGCTCCTGCTTCTAAAGACAGAACAAAATGAGGGAGGTAAAGGCACAGCAGGCCTTATTTTCCAACCTGTGTTCTGGTTGTACATGTAAGCAGTGCCCAGAGCACCCTTAGGGGCCACAGAGCTGGCTTGGGTGCTGGGTAGGTGCCCAAGGGGCCCCATACAGCCAGACATGGCCGTGGCACAGCGGGTAGGTGGGAGGACCAAAGTCTGCTCCTTCCATGTTCCGCCGCTGCGTGCGTGCGTGCGTGTGTGTGTGTGTGTGTGTAAGTTATGGCACTGGTGTTCTCATTAGCTGTCACAGACCTAGCAGTGATGGTACTGCCCAGACCTTGAGCTGGCCAGCCCAGTGACTGCCCAGGAGCCACCTTCCCAGAGCGCCAGCAAGCCTGCTGCTGCCTCCCTCTGGCCCAGGCAACCTCTGTACCCGCTGTGTTCACAGAGCTGTAGCCGTCCAGAGAGCACATTTCCCCAGGTTGGTCTGCTCTCCAGAGCTGCTGAGGCCTGGAGACCATCCTGCCCACAGGCCGCCTCCCCGCAGTATTGACACTGGCCTGGCTACTGAGGGGCAGCCGGTTGGTGTTGGGCTCTGAAGACCAAGAAAGCAGTAAATTTGCTGGAAGCCGATGCTAAAGATGCGTTAGCTTGGCCTGGGTTAGCTCTGGGCCCTTATCCAGCACAGGGCAGACCGAGGCCTGGACACAGAAGTGCTTGGCCAGAGACCTATGACACAAGGGTAGGAAACAGCGTGTGTTCTGTGCATGTGCTTAGATAGGAACAGAGGTCACCGGGTGGCCTTGCTTTGTGTTTCTCATAAAAAATGTAGTCTTAGGGCAGGTGGCACTTTCAAAAGGCCTGCATGCTTTGTGAGAGCATGGGAGCATTGTAGCATTTCTTCATGATGGTCAAGTAAAGGCCTTATAGTCGCTGAATTTTGAGAATGGATCAGTTGTGTTGAAAACAGGAACGTGGATCAGACTTGACCTGTCCTGCAGAAAACCTGTTGCAGGGTAATGGGTGCCCACATGCCGTGTGCCCACATGCTGTGTGCTAGTTCCATGGAACGGCCATGGAACTAGCAGGAAGTTCACAGGGTGGAGAAGCAAGGCTCCTTTCTGCAGGAGTGAGAGAGAGTGAGTGTGTGTGTGTGTGTGTGTCCATCCCCATCTCCTGAAGCTCAGCCAGGAACACACATATGCAGAGCTTGTCTGTTCCCTTGCAGCAAAACCTGGGGTGGCTCCAACACCAAAAGTGTAGCCGCCTCCCCATGCCTGCCCCTGCTGGGCAGGCCCTGAGCTGTAAGGGTACCTACGGCTGGGCTGGGAGGCCCTCTGGCTGTGACAACTGGACCAGGGTTGGGGCTCCCCTGGACGTGCCACTGAGCGCAGGAGCAGTGGGGCAGGAGCCCAGGGGCAAAGTGCTGAGAAGCCTTCCTGGACCGCCTGCGGTGGGGCCTGGAGGTGAGTGGAACACCTAGACCGCCACCTAGTGACCCAGTGACAGGAGCGTGGACAGAAGAGCAGGTGCTGGACAAGTGGATGGTGCAGGACTCCTGGGAGGATTCTCCAAGAACTGCTTGTGGGGCGAGCAGAGGGAAGGTGCTGGCAGGAGAGTTGGAGCTGCCGCTGGCATGTCAGCCAGAAGGAAGGGCAGGGGCAGGGAGGGGAGCCAGGAGGAGGCCATGGAGGCCACCGAGGGATTGGGGTCTTCAGCTGGGGGTGGGAGCCTTTGGCAGCTTCAGACATCAAGAGCTGGGATGAACTTGTCCTCTCAAGGGACGCCTGTGGCTGCTGTTTGGAGACAGTGGTGAGGCTGACAGGGGCCAGAGAAAGACCTCGTGGGGGCAGGGGATGTACCTGGAGAGAGTCCGTGCTGTCCTATCACTGGAGGACTTTGGGACAGGGGTCTCCTGGGTCCCTGCCCTGTGAACTTGGGCTTCCCTGGGGTGCTTCGGGAGGTTGGAGAATAAACAGGGCTCCTCTACCCAGCTCTGTGCTGGCTCTTCAGAAGAACAGATGAGGCCTGGTCCAGGGGGAGCAGAGGATTCCAGGGAAGCCCCGAGAGTCTCAGGGTAGCTGCACAGGGGTGTGGGGAGCAGGGGTCCAGCTGGGGCTCAGAGAGACACTGGGGGATGGGGAGGGGACATGTCTGTAGGCCTGGGGGTGTGGAGGGGGCAACAGGAATCTGGGTAAGGCACACAGACCCTTCAGACAGGGAGCAGTAGTGAGGTGGCTGGAGCTGGGGGTGTCGGTCAGAGACGGGGGGAGACATAGCAGGCCTGCCTTCCCCGCACAGCTGAGGCCCTGTCCCCACTGCCAGGCATCCCATCCCACACACCAGCTTCTCCGGTCAGATGTTGGCCTGCCCACGGCCGTCCAGAGGAGGTCCAATGTCTGTTCAGTGAGGCAGGGCTGAGGGATCCCAGAGGGACCTCCCTGGGACCTGGCCCAGTGGCACCAAATCCCAGTGGTCATGCCTCTCCCCCTGAAGTGGGGTGTCCTCCCTGCCTGGATTTCTGCAGACATTATGACTGGGAGGCCGTCCTGCCTCAGCCCCAGGCTGAACTGGGAAGCTGGCAAGTGTGCCTTCCTGTCCCTCCTGACCCCTTCCCCCCACGTGACCCACACAGCCTTCCTCCCCTCCTCCTGTCTGCACACCCTCGTCCCTCAGCCCCGACAGCCCTCACCTGCTCACATAACAGAGAAAGGTGGGTGAGCTGCGCCCGGATGCCACCTCAGGCGAGACAGAGTAGGGAGATCCACTCCTGCCCACGTACCGCTTGATCCTGCTACCATGTGTGTGTTTTTCTCGTAGATTGTGTTTTCTTGAACTTTATGTCAGAAGCCAGGGTTGGAAATTGAAGCCCATTTTGTGCTGAATATTTAAGGGTAAAAGATTTCCTTTTCTGTAGTGAAAGGAGAAGAGATGCAGACGAGCTGTGTGTGTGCGCGCGTGTGTGTGTTTACATGTGTGTCTTGATCTTGTTAAGAGATTAATTCAATCGAGTAATTCCCCGGACTGAGGAATAATTGATCCTGATGGATCCCAGGGCCACCCAGAGACCTGAGGTAACAGGATTACAACCCGGACAGGCCCGGGGAGTGGCACTGACTTCATCCTGTTGTCATTTCCATGCGGGGATATTAAGCCCATTCATCACCACTAACGTTTCCAGAAAGCCGGTTTGGAGAGCAATTGAATTTAGTAGGGGGCTCAGGTGGCCGTGGCCGTGGTAGGGGCGCCGATGATGGCCCCGGGTGGGGGTGCATGTGGGGCCCTGGCAGCGCCCTGCGCCCGCTTGTCACCAGCCAGGCCACAAGGCTTGTCTAGGCCTTGGCTAAGTGTTGAGTGGAATGTCCAACGTTTTCACGAGGAAGGGAGCGTAAAACCGAGCTTGGTTCCTGGTGGCATTTCTGAAAATATGGTAATTTCTGTAGGTCCCAGTTCCGAGCAGCTGGGGCTCTGACTCACGGGGTCCTTCTGCTTCTAGGAGGGCGGGTGAAGACCTGGAAGCGGCGGTGGTTCATCCTCACCGACAACTGCCTCTATTACTTCGAGTACACGACAGTAAGTATGGGGCGGGCTGCGGTGCCCCGGGGACCAGGCCCCTGGCACAGACCTGAGCAAGGCTGGCCATGCGCTCTTCTCTCCTAGGACAAGGAGCCCAGGGGCATCATTCCCCTGGAAAACCTCAGCATCAGAGAGGTGGAGGACCCCCGGAAACCGGTAAGCGGGGCTCCCTCTTGCTGCCCCTGCCCTTGGGTGGCCCCGGCGCAGGGTGACGGCCCTCTGTCTCCACCAGAACTGTTTCGAGCTTTATAACCCGAGCCATAAGGGCCAGGTCATCAAGGCCTGTAAAACGGAGGCGGACGGCCGAGTGGTGGAGGGGAACCACGTCGTGTACCGGATCTCTGCCCCGAGCCCTGAGGAGAAGGAAGAGTGGATGAAATCCATCAGGTGCGTGCCCCAAGCCCCTGCTCAGAGCCCCAGGGCCCCGTCCTGTCCCCGAGTGTGTGCGCCTGCACGTGTGGAAGGACATGCATGTAAGTGTACGTGTGCATGTGGGAGTGCACATCCATGTGAGTGTATGCCGGTACATGTGGGAGTGCACGAGTGGGAATGCTTGCACGTGGGTGTGCACACACGAGTAGGCATGCATGCGTGGGAATGCACGCGCATGAGTGTGTACGCCTGCATGCGTTGGAGTGCCTGCACAGGCGCAGCACTGCCTGAGCGCATGCACACTTGTGTGCCGGGCCTGACCCCTGGCTGCAGAGACGCGCTATAGCCGCCCTCCGCCCTCAGGATTGTCCTTTGTCCCCAGAGCAAGCATCAGCAGGGATCCCTTCTATGACATGCTGGCCACGAGGAAGAGGAGGATTGCCAATAAGAAATAGATCCCTCCTGGCCGCAACAGGTGAAAGTGGAAGCCGAAATCCCGCAGCAGAAAGTTGACTGGGAGCCTCCCCGTACAGACACCCTGGGCCCAACCTCGCCCTCCTGCCGCCTCCCCCGAGGAGGCAGCGCCTGCACCGGGCGGCGGCTTCACGGAGGCGCCACTCTGGGGTCGCCGAGGGCGCGGCCCGTGCTCTGAGGGGCCTTCTGTGCGGGGCGCCGCCCGCGCGTCCCAACGCCGCCTCCGTGGACAGGACCTCGTGCCCCGCGGGCCACATGCGCACTCCCCGTGGCTGTGTTCACCATTCTAGAAGCCGCCGTTTTCTATCAGGACAAGAAAGGAAAAGCTACCACTTTTTTATTCAGAGTTTTTTCTCAGATATATAGGATTATAGCTTTTATATGCCTTTTTATATTCTGAAATTATAACAAAAGATACTTACTTTCTAACAGTATTTTTAGAATGGCAGCTATAAACAGAACTCCTGGGCACAAGTACAGGACACAAGTACATGCACTGAGGAAACCTCTGTCCACACATGTGCAGTGCAGAGGGGCAGGCACCTCGGTGCCCCCAAGGGGCCCAGGGCTGGGCTCCAGGGGGTGGGCAGGCTCCGGGGCTACTCTTCAGCGCAGACCTTGTGCCCCCACAGAGTACCCTCTGAAAAGGCAGATCTTTAACATCGAAGTGATGGTTCTGGGTGTTTCTCTTGTGACTGCAGTCCTGCGCAGCCCGGGTGCTGAGCCCCACGGAGCAGCTGCTTTGGCCTGTGTGGCCCGCCAGCTAGTGGTTCCCTGTGGGTCAGTCTTCGCTATTGAAAACCTGTTGGCAAAACAAATACTTTTTACAGACCCGATGATAATTTGACCAGATCTTTTAACCTAACACATATAGACAAATAACGAGAACGAACCTTACTCCATGTTTTCAGAGACTTACTCTCTCGCTACGAGCAGGGAGAGAGGACGCTGTGGGATGAAGGCACGGGGCACTGAGGGTTTCCTGTAAATAGTGTAAAACCCCACATATGCACTGGTGGTGGAACTTCAGAGGATCCACCATCAGGTAGTTGTCAGGTTGCTGTTGATCTCATGGTAGGTGCTCAGGGCGGCTGCCGGAGGGAAGGTGGATCTCCGAGCAGGACGGGGGTGCTGGTGGGTGAGGTTGGGGTGCTGTGTGCTGGGACGCTGCATCTGGGTCTTTGGGATGGAACCCCCTGGCCCACGCGGCTGTTCTGGCGGTGGGTCCCCGGACCGTCCTGTGCCACATGCAAGTCCCAGAAAGCAGCCCTCAGACCGTGAGCACCTGTGTGAAGATGTTAAGTACAAGTGACTGTTCCTGTGAGTTGCCTTGGTGCTGGAACTGACCGGCTGCGGGCCCCTGGCCTCGACGCCGCTGACCTTGACGTAGCTTTAAGTCCCACTAAATGCAAAGGGGTCTGAGCCCAGGACTCTCTGACCTGCATTGAACTGATTGTTTCATTCCCAAGCTTTTAGGCTTTGTTACTGTACTGATACCTCAAATTCGAAACTGTAGTTTTTGAGAAAGGCGAGTATATGTGCCGGCATATATGCAACTCTGGCCTCCGGTCTTCCACGGACACGCGGCGCCCGGAGCCCGGGCCCAGCGCTGCTCAAGAGCGCCCCGGCGGCGGCGGCCCGATCGGTAGCTCCCGCGAGGGAGAGCGTCCCTCTGTCCTGCGGCCGCCCCAGCTAGGCCCCTGGGGAAGCAGGGCTTTCTGGCCCCGGGCTTGGCCTCAGCGGGGTTGGGAGAAGCAAGCTTCAGGAAGGCCCGGTAGGAACTGTTCCTCCCCGGTCATGGCTCTTTCCCCAGGAGCGAGGCAGAGGCCGCCGTGCTTAGAATCCGTGGGACCTGCCCCCCATGTTACGGGAGATCCTCTCGTTCCCCGTCTATGTGGTGACAGTATTAACACGACGGGCACACCAGCCGTCGGACCCACTCCACCTGCGGGCAGGCCCGTCCAGGCCGCCGCCCGGACCTCAGCCTCCCCCCCCCCCCCCCCAGCCCCACGTCTGCGTGGCGTGCTTGAATTGAGGCCAAGGGCAGGCGGCAGTGCGGGGGGGGCGCGCCAGGCGGGCCTCCGTGAACGCTCGAGGTTTAACTGGATGACCCTGGACCCAGGCAAGCGTCTTCAGGATCATGGAACAACTGTCAACAGTTTAATGTGGTACCAAACTGAATCAAAATAGGAGCTATTTATAGGTGAAGCAGCATTTAATGCTTCATATAAAGCAATGCATATTTTTTAAAGTTAAAATGCGTATTATTGACGTAGATGTGCTTTGCTGGGGAAGTTAGGTCTGTTGTAGACCTGAAACCACACGTTGTGATTTCACATTTTCTTATTTTTTCTTAGACATTTCTATTTACGGTAAATAGTTAATATGTAAATAATGTACATAGAGCTTTCTGGAGTGTTTGTTATTCAGTGTATATACTCCCACCACCTGCATGAATACCCTATCAATATTTTGTTGTAAAATGAATAGTAAAAATGGAAGGTGTATGGCCGTCAAATTGCAAATACTGTGTTCACAAAATTAAAAATGCATTGTTTAAACAAGATGGTCTGTGACTTGGTACTCTAAAATAGATGGTTGGGTCGGGCAACCCTCTCCCTGTCCCTCCGTCCTCCCAGGCCGAGAAGGGAGGCTGTAGCTTGGGCTCCAGAGGCTAAGAAAGTCAAGGCAGCAGGAAAAAGTTGATGAAGAAAGGTGTGGTAAGCAAAGGGGAGAAACAGCAGTAAAGAATAAGACACAAAATGTTTAATTTGCTGCCATTTATATACTATATAAATTTTACATGCTGTATATTTACAGTGGGGCAAGTGCTTTTTTAATCTTTAAAAAAACAAAGATCAAACTTTAGACATCTCTGAACAACACAAACTGTATAAACCATACAGATTATTCAGATACAAACTGTATTAAATACAGTTTTCCCCACTCCATCTCCTGATGCAGGACCAGTGAATTATAAGTGTATCACAGTTTGATAGCATATCCATATTAAAAATAAAATCACAGTATGATTTTGTCTGTAACTAGAAACTTTAAGGGACCAAGCTGACAACTCAGACTCCAATATCATAGTCAAGACAAGAGACACTGTATAAAAAAGTGTTAAGTAATAAAAACATACTGTAGGCTTTACAAATAATGTTTGGATTATACATTCATAATGTAAATACTCATCATAACTGGTAAATTGATTGGAATAGTTCCACAAAGTTCAAAAACAGAACTTGTCTATAAAATACATTTTCAAATCTTGAATACAACTAAAATATGAAGCAAATTAGTTTCTAGTATCAGACATTACAGAAAACAGACTGCTCTCAAGTCTAGTTGAGAGCTCGTGAATCTTTAAATAAGTCTTTAAATTAAATATACACACTGTCAGTTTGTTTGTACTTTTAATAATTCCATGGTTTCCCGGCTGGTCTCGCGCCGGATGTCTAACTGGGAGGAGCTTTCCATGGAATGCGAGCGGTCCACCTGAGTCTGATTAAGCAGCATTTGAGATGTTCCAGTCCAGGGCGTTACTGTCCATGGGATTTATATACACGGTGTTTTACAATGGTCAGCAGTTGTAGAAAGTGTTCGTCCATTTGGAATAAGGGTAATTAAGAAAAGGTAAAAACTAAAAAAAAGTTCTCCATGGTAAAATCTGTACAGTATTTACTAAAGAAGCACCACGCAGATTTGAACAAAGTTATTTTCTATATTTATAATTTAAGCTGGGTTGGGGATGGCTTCTGTTGAACACGTTGGATCTGAAAGACAAGAGGCGGCAAGCAGCACGCATTAGTACCTCCCGAGGCAGGATAGAGGGGCCACGGGGCTAGGGGGCCGGGCAGGGCCTGGCATCCCTAATGGGACAATCATTCGTGGGCTTCCTGTCAGCACAGCTGCACCAGGCCTTTTGGGGGAGCTCTTCTTCCTTCCAAGGGCAGGACAGGAAGGGGGCTGCCAGGCCAGACGTGCGGAGGGAGCCACCTGCTGGGCCCGCCAAGCCCGGGCCACCGCTAATCGGCTCGCTCCTTCAATTAATTCCCTTTCACTAGAGAAGACTAATTCCTTACTTAGGCTTAGGTCTTTTCCTTAAGACACACTGAGAAAGCATTAGTTGCACGTTAATCTTCGGTAGACAATACAGTGAAATCCATTTCACCCCCCACCCCCTTGCTGACTACAAGTCACACATTGGACGGAAGTCCCTTCCAGAGCAAGGTGGCACATTCTCCTGAACCGCAGACGTGAATTACTATCTCCCACGGCCATGGATCAAATTCCAGTAGTCAATCACTAGACACTGACAAAGTTTTGATCTGTTAGAAGGTATCCAACCTCATTCCAATAACACAAAGTTCCTTTTGTCTGAAATCGGTGTGATTTCTAGGTCCTTATGGGACCTGTTGCTCCAGGCCTGGACGCTGTGCCAGCTGGGGAGCGTGTCAGGTGTGGGGCATGCTAGCCCCTTGTGCCCCAAGCACGGGGACGGGCGCCTGTGTGTGGGCGGAGCCCCTCAGGCCAGTGGGTAAGGTGGAGGAAGGGGCTTCTCCATCCTTGTCGCCTGCGCTTTCTTTCAACTTTCCCTCATTTTCCTACCATAAGGGGAGGCAGGGGGAGCAGGTGGTGCCGCCTGGATTAAGGGACACCATCTCAGAGCCAGAACTGACGAATAGGGGTCTAAGCACAGCTCTACCACTGGCCTGGTGGTCAGAGGAGTCTGCTTCCCTCACGAGGCACCTCCCACACCTGCTCCCCACAGCACTGGCTGTGTCCCCAAGGCTGCGAACTCTGTGTGTGTCCCCCTTGGTGCCTCTACAAACAAGTATGAAATATACAGACAGGAAAGCTGCTTACCATAACTAGTGAATTTTTTGTTTTGAGGCCAAGTTTTCAATCACCTAGAAAGCAAAGAATCAGGAAAGAGATTTTAATACTGTTTTTGCAGAATTCTTCGTGCCTGTGCTGTGTGCTTGCATCAAGTGGTTATATCTAGAGCCCATTCCCGGGGGCTGGGTGTCTGACACCTGCCCCGCACTAGACAAGCAGGCGTACACTGTCACGCTGCTACCCCTCAAAGCAAGACTTTATGTGATGCCTGGGGAGCGAAAGCCATACATACTCTGTGGGAACAGTTTGCTTTCAGTCCATCAAACTGATCAGCATTTTAACAGGAGGACAGAACAGATCTCAGACCAGAGACACTGAAGTGAGAGTCTCATGGAGCCCGAGGACAGGCATCTGAGAGGTGAGCAGTCAACGTGCCAAGAAGAGGGGACGCGCGGCAGGCAGGCAGGCAGGCAGGCAAGGGGGTCTGGCGTTCTCAGAAGACAGGGATGCTGGGCATGGAAGGCCAAGCAGGTGATCCCTGTCCTTGAGGAGGACAGAAGGGACAGGCACACGGGTTCCTCAGTCTGTTCTCCCCAGAAGTGCTGGCAGCACACCAGCCACCAAGTGTAATCGGACAGGACAGAAACAGCCACCACTTGACACAAAGCTTGACTGCACCCCTGGAGACGTGTCTGGGCCCCCAAATGCCAACTACCAAGGTTCACACTCAGCCTGCTTTCCCTCTAGAACCATCTCTGTGGGGGAGCCGCCCTCCACTGTGCGCCGCGGCCTAGACCTGCAGCTGGGACGGGAAGATTCTGGCAACAAAGCAGAATCCCCTGGATGATGCCCACTACACTTCCTCCCAAGCACCAGAGAGGTCAGAAAGGACTCCATCTTCATCAGGCCAAGCCCTTACCCAAATCACCAAATGCTCATGGGAAACCAGTCTGAAGATTCATATAATTAATCTCTTTAAAAAACCCAGAGCAGAGGGACACCTGGGTGGCTCAGTGGTTTAGCACGGCTTCCAGCCCAGGGCATGATTCTAGAGAACCAGGATCGAGTCCCGCATTGGGCTCCCCGCAGAAAGCCTGCTTCTCCCTTTGCCTGTGTCTCTGCCTCTGTGTGTCTCTCATGAATAAATAGAATCTTTAAATAAAAAATAACCCAGAGCAGACAACAGTCCAGCATCACTTCCCACTCTTCTCTATCCCGTGCCCCCTGGGCATGTCATGGCACGTCACACTGCACATCCCTTCCCACTGGGACAGTACCTCCCTCACGGTGTCCAGTTCTCTAATGCCAACCCTTAGGACCTGTCTGTCCCTCCTCACTCAACAGCCACGAGGACAGTGGGCCACTGCAGGGACTGGTCTGCCCCCAAAACACAGGATGTCCCACTCAAGTTCACAACACAGTCAAGAACCAAAGGGCCTCTGGGCAACCATCAAAGTCCTGAAAGCGCACCTCAGGCATCTAGGGCAGGGGTGGGCGAGCTTTCTGTACAAAAGGCCAGAGCATAACCAGGTTCTGGGTGGGACCATTCAGGCTCTTGGCAGCCACTCACCAGGGCAGTGTGGCCCCATGTAACTGAGCAGGCCTGGCTCACCCCAAGCACAGCTCCGGATGCTGCATATCAGGTCCACACAACCCTCCCATGCAATGAAATGTCCTCCTTCAGAACTGTCCAGCTATTTAAAGCCTGTAAAGCCTTTCTTAGCAGCAGGCCACATGGAGACAGGTGGCACCCATGGGCTGCAGTTGGCTGACCCTGCTCAGCACCCTGGCTCCTGTGGGTGCCCACAGCCGAGGGCCACAGACACAAATCAGAATGGGAAGAGGGACTGCTTTAAGTGCAGTCAGAGCAGAGAGGGGTATGGAATGACATCGGAAGACACGGTGCAAAGGTGGTAAAAATCCAAGCCCCCCAGCCCCCAGCCCGGAGGGATTCACTCGGCAAGAGCCAGGGTCCCACAGTACAAGCACCTGCAAGGCCTCGGCTCCACGAAGGGCCGACAGCTGACATTCCTCAAACTGAGTTTCAGGTTATACTCAGAATACAAGAGGTTTAAAGACTCAGGAGAGAAAAAACACACTGAAAATATTTCTATCAGAAACGGCTTACAAACAAAAGTCCTGGTCCTTCATGAGACACACACAGCCAGAGCCCCAGCCTCCAGAGGTGTCGCTAGAGGCCCCGCAGAGCCAGTCCGCGTCACTGAGCTGCTGGCACATGTACAGCCTCGGCCGGTAGCTGGGACCGTGCGGCTGGGGGCCGAGGGGGGGAGCGGACAGGTACTAGGGCTCCCGCTGGAACGCATGGCCTTCTCCGCCATCTGAGGGCTTCTTCCCCTCTGTTAACAAGAAATCATTTCTATATTCTTAATTCCAAGTATCTCCTCTTACCCTGGCCACACTCAGACAGAGGACACCTGTCATCCCTGCTTCCCATCCTTAAGTGTTTTCTCTTCTCACGGAAAGGCCCGACACCTTCCAGAGGCAGCCCGTCGGTGAGGGGGAGGGTGCCGTCCAGTCTCCGGAAACGGTCAACAGTCTCATGGCTGGCGGCCTTGGGGAGGTGCGGTTCTGAGTCTTTAACAAAGTCCTCGGATTTCCTGGAGTGCCTCTTCTTTTTCTTCTTCTTTTTTTTGTGTCTGTGGAGGTCGGCATCAGAGCATGCTACTGAAAGATCGGAATCCTGCTGATGCCTGTGGAGAAATAAGCCAGAACTCAAACCACCAAAAAACCAAAACCACCTCCAAGAGGCCTGGTCCTTGGCTTTTACCCCCACCACAGCAGACACTCAGCACGCACACACCGGTGAAGAGCCTACCTAAGTACAAAAGTGCTGTGTTCACTGCAGGAAGTGTTGGGGTCCAGGGTATGAGTTCCCTAACCTGGACCCCACCTGCCACTGCCTCAAGCTCCGCTCGGGAGCTACAGCTGCTGGCCACAAGTCCAGAGGAAGGACTTTACTACCTTTTCCTGAAACTAGAGGGTGAGGGGAAAATACACTTTTGCCAGGAGATTCAGACACACAGGAGGGAAGGAGGTTTTCCCTCGGGTAACCGTGTGTCTCCCTAAGGCTCTTTGTGACCTTTCCCCAGGGTTTCCATCTCAACAGACGTCAAGTCTCTAGTGTTGGGTACGGAGCACTGCTGCTTGTGCTCACGCATCTTGTCACTGAAAAGTCATTTTCAAGAGAATGGAGCCAGAGAGACGGACAAGGCTGAGGGAAGCAGTGGTCACTCAGACCCACGCCGTTGGTGGGCACAGCAGCGGGGGACGGGCTCCCTATACCTGCCGCCCAGTGGCCTCTGAGTTGCAAGAAAACATTAACAGGTAATAAAATGTAACTACATCTGACAAGTAAGAGTATTAACCCCAGTCACGAAGTCCAAGACTCCCAAGTTCTCAGGTACAGACCGTGGCATGCTTCCTCCCACAGATCTGAAAGCACGGACCCAAACTGGTATCACCATCTCACAAAGGGAGGTTGAGGCACTTTACGGTACCATGAAGTAAGGGAGTGTCAGCACAGAGTTGGGTCAAGATCTAGCAGGTAGCAGGTCACAACCCACAGGATGGGAAATACGAATCTAGCTCCCACTGCTGCCGCCACTGCCGGAGCTGCCCTGCGTGGGTCTCTGCCAGGCTATGGGGACGGCCTGGCCTCTCCCACCGTACGCAGGCCACCCTCACCTGGAATCCCGGCTGCGGTGTTTGTCTTTGGATTTCTTTTTCTTCTTTGATTTTTTGTGCTTTTTCGCTCTGGGCTCTTCCAAGGGCTCCTTCTGTATGCCCCTCCAGGCCTTCTTCTCAATGTGACCATCGCTGTCGTCCATGCTGTCATATCTCCGCTTCCGGGACTTGCCGTTCTCGTGCTCATGAAACCGCTCGGCGAGGTTACAGGTGGCGTCATCAGCTACAAGTGCAATTTTCTCATGGGGGTACTTTTCGGGGTATGGGAGGAGGGCATGGGGGGCGGCCCGGGGACTGAAGTGGTGCCGCTCCCTGCCCTTGGCGACCGGCTCGTAGCCCTTCCTCCCCTTGTAGTAGTCCTTGGAGGGCCGGCTGCCGTACTGGCTTGCCTTGGTGTAGTCACGGGCACTGTGGAAGGGCTTCCACTCACGCGTCTCCCTGGCTGTGTACTGGGCGTACCTGTCGTGGTAATACCTGCACTTGTCCCACCTCAGTTTGGCCGGGTAGTATTTCTCCCGGCCCCAGGAGTGCTCACTCTCTGAGTGGTGGTATCTGCTCCAGTCCTGGTCTGACCCACCTCGGTTCCGGGAGTGGTGGTGGCTGTACCGGCCCAGGGAGCGGTACTCACCAGGGCTGAGCCGCTCACTGTGACAGGGGTGGTGCTGGGCCCCTCCGCAGGGCTCCGTCCTGTAGCGGTCCTGCTTGGCCCGCTCCCGCAGGTATGAGTGGCGCTTTTTGTGGTAGTGGTCCTCTGTTTTGCTCCTACTCTCCCGTGCACGTTCTCCGCTAGAGGAACGGTCTCTACGGTTGCGGTAATGTCCTCGATCAACTTTTCTGAGGATACTGATTTTTTCCTTAACTGGAGAATGATCTGGAATCTTCTGTCCAACCTTATTTTCTTCACATTTCTCACTGTTACTTTGTTCGGGGCCCCCTTCTGAATGATTTTCTGTCATCTTGTCTAGTTGGGGAGAGGGCAAGTCCTCAACAGCTGTGCCTGTGCTCCTGGGAGGGTCCTCCGTGTCCGTGCACTTGTCTCGACTGATGTAGACTAAGAGTTCATGCTCACAGGCCCCCTCGGAACGTACTGGGGGACTTGGGCTTGAACCCCCCACTGTCTCCACAGCAGCCGAGGCCCGTGGGCTCTCTATGAATGCCCCAGGTACAGCCTGGGGTGGTCGGCTCTGGTCGTCCATCAAATCCCCAGGGCCAGATAGTTTAGGGAGCACATCGTCCCCCGTGGTATTCTTGGTGCTGCTGCAAAGAGTGTTGGCACTAGGCAAAGACTCCTCAGGTTTTGCTAAAATGTTTTCAGAGACTTCTTCTTTGGTAGATTTGACGCTGGGGTCTAAGGGTGGCAGAGCCTTCTTTAGCTTGCTGCTAAGATTTGTGAGTGTCTCCAGTTTCTCACGGGGATCTGGAGAGGGGCTGCCAGCTTCCATTTCCGCACCGGGACCCTCTGCAGGACTCTCCTCTGGTCCAGGTGTACTGCAGCCCCATCAAAACAAAGAAATCAATAAGTCAGTCATTGGCTTGATTGCTTTATGGCTCACAGGGACAAAAACTTCAAAACATTTGTTTACTAAATAATCTATGCTTTTAACCTATCTGGCAGGAGCTCAATTCCAGGCTTATCATTTTTGGAAACTTCAAATTTTCTCTTTTCCTCATTAAATAAAAATACAAAATTCTCTATCAGGCTTATCTACTTCCCCATTTTTCAGGTAATCTTGCAGTTATCAGGCTCCTTCTGTTTTCAGATACACGTCTAATTCTTAACTGCAAATAATCAGAAAAATCAAATGATGACCAAAGGCTCTAACTTTTCCTCTGTGTTTCTCCCAAGCCTCAGAGGTAGAGTCACTGCCTCCAAACAGAACCAACGCCTCCTTGAAACTTACGAACTGGGAGGAATTAGTGAGATTTCAGAAAACCTTCCTGCAGTACATGAACTTTGTGTGCCCTTGACCACTACAGAGCTCCCAAGGCATGCTCGAGGTTAATGAAAACTGCCAGCAAACAAGGAAAGCCCCACAGGGGCCCCATGTTAGTGAGAGAATACCTGGGAGAGAGAACACAGGTGCGATCAGTACAGACAAGTTACCTCAAGTGTGACCATGAGATTTTCAAGCCAGCATGGAAAGCTACATCCACTAAGTTATAGTTTGTGTGTGGTTCTGTGTATACAACCATCTACAAAGGTAATCCTCATGTACAAGACATTACAGGACAAACTAAACTAGACAAGGAAAGGAACAAGAGTGGAACAAAAGGAACCCTGAAGTGACAGGGTTCACACTGGCCCCTCTTGAAGGTCAACTGGAAAGGAGTGTTCTTCGCCTACAGATTTACTCCACTCCGTTTCAATAACTAAACCTTCCTGACCACTGTTCAGGAAGTATAGCCCACCTCCTAGGGGCCATTTTGAAATGTGGGGTGCATCCTGGGCTGTCACAGAGATAGGGGAGCCTTACTAGCACTAGCAGGCAGGGAGCCAAGAAGGCAGCGGGGAGTGGAGAGAGTTAGCATTCCACTTCCCACATCCTGACGTCCACATGGGGGAAAACCCCAAGTTATGGTATCATTGGCAGTTTTCATGGACATGACATTTTCCAGGAACACAACTACTGTGTAAATCCAGAGATAATTAGAATGTCACCAAAAGTCCCTCACGAGAACATCATACCCCTGACCGTGAAATGTGTGCGTGAGACTGTGCTCCAGACACCAGGCCACACTCCACACAGTGAGGCTCACAGCAAATGTGTGTGCAGCTAAAAACACACACGGGGTATCGTGCAGGAGCATGGGCCCGCCCGGACATGTGCAAACCCAAACGCCACTGCCTTATATATTTCTGTCTTTCACCCCTGTTAAATGATACCTAGGAAATGTACTGATTTAAAAAAGTAAAACAAAACATTAAATGTAGAGACAGACTGTATCTATGATTGCAATTTAAGGATTCTTGAAGGAGCAGAATAAAATATTTGCAACATGATGGAGTCAAGAAATCTTGCCCTACAACCTTAGTGAGTCTTCATACATATGTCACTGAAGGATGAAGTGAGACAGCGCTAGGGGCAGATTCGGAAGCATGCTGCAATGTTCCTAAGCTAGAGAGACGGGGCTGGGCAGGAGAACAGAGTGTTAGCTCAAGGACATCGTTTTCATGGAAAAATGGTAATTTTTCCAATAAACTTTTCCTTTCCTTTTCTCAGAGGCACTTAACAAATTCCCTAGATCATGATTCAAATCATTCCAAGATCCAAAAGGTTCATGATGAGATGTGTGCGGAGTTAAAATAGCAGCGCGCATGCACATGGTCATGGTTTCCTTTCCTCACTGTCATTGTCTTACCTGGTTTCTTCTGTCGAGCCTTTAACCTTGTTGCTGAGTTTGAAGGTCTCTAAGATTTTGTCTTCTGGGAGAGGAGGCAGAGGAACAGGCATCAACTATAATAAAAAACACAGCTCTTTCAAATCCTGCTGCCGCTGGACAGTGGCCAGCTGTATTTGAGAGTCGAAAGCCTACCCTCCTCCCACCCACCTCCCCGTCCCCCAGGCCCCCACACACTTACCTTCCCGGGCAGACCATTCGCCTTCGAAAAGGGATTTTCTGAGTGTAGCCCAGGTGGGACTTGGCAACTGGCACCATCACAGGACAGACCGTTTTCCTGCAGGTCACTGTCTGTACCGTCAGCACCATTTAGAGCAAGAGGTTCTCGAAGCTCGAGCGGAGAGGCCTCATCGTCTTCTGCATCCTGCACAGAAGAGCTGGAGCTCTCAATCGTACCGAGACCATTCTCCTTGCCTAGGCCCTTCGCCTCCTCGTCAGACTCTTCAGACGACTCAGCACCATAGGGCACCAGGACGCTGGAGTTCAGCTTGGACTTGCCATTCATCACAGGCTTGGAACAGGACTCGCTCGGGGTCATCTGCTTTGTGACTTTACTAGAAACTGCTGTCGTAGATGCGCTCGAGGTAGACTGTATTGCAGAAGAATTGGTAACGGTAGAAGAGGGAACAGGCTTGTTTGGGTTCTCCAAAGAACTGCTGTGAAGGTTAGGCTGAGACTGGCCTTGGCGAACAGGTAACTTGTTGTGAATACTGATCGTGATTTTTTGTTTCTTGGGATGTTCTGGAATCACTGAAGGCCTGTTAACGGACCAGTTTTGCACAGAAGTCGAAGCATTAACAGAACCAGCCCGGCTGACACTGGAATTTCCACTAGGACTTGACATGGAACTACTCGGCGCTTCTTTCAATGGCCCGGTCCCATTTAAGTGAGGTGGGTTCTGGAAGAAAGAAGACCCCAGCTGGTGAGAGCCCCAGAAATGGACAAAAGAATCCACTCTGGCTGGAGGCCCTTCCCATTTTGCTCATTTTTTTCTTTTTTGGAATATCATGGCGCCCACCTAGAAACACCTCTTCCTCCTATCTGCTTCTGACCACCATAAACCTTCCATGGGTCAGTGTTCTCTGGTAATTAATCAACAACTATTTCTGAGAACTCCAAGCCCAAATTCTTTCTGCTCCATTCTGACAGAAATGAACAGGCTCCCTTGGACACAGAGTCACATGTTTTCCTCGGCCTGGTTTCCTGGAAGCCCACTGCTATATAGGCAGAAGGAACTGCCCACCAGTGGGGAATTACCACTGACCACAGGAGCCAGGGAGATGGGTGGCATGGGCAAACACAGAAGAGCTGCTTCGGGTGCTGTCCCCTCTGAATCCTACTCATGAGCTGTTTTGCTCCAGACTCCACCTATGCAGCTCTATCCTAGAGGCAAACTGGTGGCCAGGGGTGAGATCTCATTCACAGAGACGTTGTGCCTGGCCTTCACAGAGTTTTCTTAAATATCTGATTTATTTGCTAAACTTAACTTTGGAAGGCTTCACATGAAAGAAAACAAAAAACCTTGAAAAATCAGTATTAGCCAACTCTCCACACAGGACACATACTCTCTAGCTGGCTGGTGTCCTGACGCCACTATTAAGAGCCCAATGCAGGAACCCATTACCTGCCCAGCTCCCAGAGGCATTTGATTTGCGACTCTGACTATAACCCAAATACTTTCCAACATCCATAAAAAACAGCACACTAGACAATCTGCTGATTCAAAACAAATCACACTCAAACGGAAAGGCTTAAGCACTTTGGTGCAAGTGGCAGGGGTGCTTCCATTTGCAGACAGGCTGTCCATCATCACTGCATAAGGCCAGTGAACGTCTGGCCTTCCCTCCTGAAGATATGGGTGTCACGTGACTGAGGCATCCCTCCGATTCTCCCAGTAAGTGTGTCCGACCTGCCGGATGGCAGACAGGACACACCACACTCCTGAAAGGGCTACAGGGACACACTGAGAATATTCTTTGTGAAAGGGTTGCTTTCTGTTTCCAGCCTCCATCAGGGATTCCCAAATACTTAGTCCACTCACAGAATGGAAGTCCAAAATGAGAGCTAAAAATCTCTAGCATTTAAATATACCTATACTCAGACTTTCTTCTTGTTTATTATATTCATACACTGAAATTTTCTGTATATTTAAAATACTTTATAATAACTTTTTTGACAAGAAATTCAGTTGTACAAGGACATGGCAGCCACAGCAGTGCTAACCAGAGGCTTTGGACAATACCAAAGTTACCACAGAGATTACATCCTACCTCTGGAATGTTACCTTTATCATGTGAGAAGGGAGCTGTGGTCCGATAAACCCTGACGCAGCCTGTTTGTTGTTGACAACACGCTGGCTGATCACGGGTCGGGGCGAGGACTGGCCAGGGCTGTGAGTGGAATGAGTGAGTTCACCTCCATTTTTCACATCGTGGGACCTGGGGACAGAAAGTGACAGTGGTTAGGGCTTCATAGGGCACAACCTTAGGAAAGATTCATCTGTAGCCCCCCAGAGAACAGACTGAGAAGCTGCCGTGCACAGAGCTATGCATAGGATCCCCTTAGGTCAAGGTTAGTGGCAGATGCTCCAACAGGGATATAACAAAAGCCATACAAGTGGTATTTTTGATTGTGTATTCTGGAGATGCCACTACCTGAAAGGAATTATTTTCTGTTTATTTATATTTTTCTAATTATCAATATATCCCATTACAGGAAGTCTGTATTCAGAAGTTAGAAACACAAACATTGTAACTCATCTCACCCATGAGAGGCATCTACTCTTCAGATTTATTGGAATATCCTCCAAACTTTAGCCTGTATTGATTTTTTCAATACCAGTATAAAAGATTTCAAACCGCTTTTCCTCCATATATATATTGAGCACTTCCTCATATTGTTAAAGAAAATAAAGGCATCATAAGAATTATTTTTAACAGCTGTGTAATAGTCCAACTATTATGGATTATGCTACAATTTACACGCTCATTCTGCTAATATTGGAATTTTTAGGATGTTCTTAATTTTCAGCTATTATAAATCAATACCTAGGAGCACATATCAGACTTTTTTCCAAGCCCACATACTTGCAGAAATGGAATTAGTGAAGTCAGAGTATGCAGCAGCAACAAGAGAGAAGTGAGTTGGTGCCAACCCAGGTGTGCCCTAGGAAGGTGACTGGCTGCCTATGCTCAGTGGTTGAGAAGTGACCACATCCAGGTCCTCAGAGGCCCCTTCCTAAGGCCTCTAACACATCGCCTCCTCAGCCCCCAGGCCCACATTGTGTGTTTCCAGCAGCAGCAGCCTACCCTCCTATGCCATCACCATGCCCTTTCTCGGCATGCTTCACTGTCAACTTGCCAAGGAGCTGGAAGCTAAATCCAACTCCTAATCCATACCCCAAAACTACCTCCCTTACTCTGTTGGCACCATTAAGTTGCTGTTTCAAAAATAACCGAAAATTGAATTTAAATATGTTGATGAGATGAAGAGAAATGACATAACAGAAAATGTGAAAATCTGTTTTCCTGATGATACCTGATATAAAAGAGAACATAAGCTTGTTGACTGAGTACCGATCTAATATCACTGGTAGATACGATGGAGTCATTCATTTGATACCAAAGGCCATTGCTAGCCTGCAAAAGAGAGCCAACAAAAGAGAAATCAGATATAATTAGACAAAGAGGGAACACTGAGCAAGAGAAATATAAGAAACATGGGCTTTCATATTTTAGCTGTAGAAGTCCCACCTTGCCCCCTAAGAGTGCCAGAGCTACCTTAGAGTCTACTTTAAAAACAGTAAAGTCTGCTTACTTTGATGTAGCAGAAGTAGTGGCCAGCATGGCAGTTAAAGCCAGTGTGTACCAGCACTGCATACAGAACATAGATAATTGGTTCTCCATTTGGTTGAGACATGTATGGTCGAATATCAAGGTACTCAGGATATTTCACATCCTAAACAGAGATGGAAAGAGGATAAAGGAAGGTTACTTCTGAAGGCCCAGATCATTCTGCATATCCACGTGGAGACCTGTGCACAAGGCTCAGTACCCTCAGATGTTCAAGCAAAAACCTAACACACTGAACCACATTTCAAAAGACATAATTAGCCTGGAGCCCAAGTTATTTCATGCGCTCCCGCTGTATTCTTGATTTCTTTGCAGCAAACAAGGATCTACATGAAGTGAATCCTCTGAACAGGCCAAGGATGCAATGGAACACTAATTCTGGACTTCTGTCTCACTGAGTTTTACTACTTTGGGAAAGGATTGTTTAGATCTCTTATGTACTACTGATTTCCGATATTTTCTATTTTAGAAAGTAGAAAGAAAATACGAAAATTCAGTGTGTTACTATCAGAAAATATGAACAAATAGGAAAATCAACTCTAACAAAAGAGTGTTGAGATCTAGCAGTGGCATCCTCTTTGGATTTCAAACAACACCAGCTCTCCCTGTATCTCACCACCTTCCCTGACCACAGAGCCCACATGCAGATCATAGTTACCAGTTTTATCATCAGAAAGTCTAACCAGCTAAAGGTGAAACAACATACACTCACAAGCATACATAACACATTACCACTAGCTCAATGCTTTTTCCTCACTACTAAGTACTAGAAGAATTTAGGAAATCAGGTAACAGAACTGTTCAATTAGGTCGTTTATAGCCCTTGATATTTACTGAGAGACTCAATGTAAAAGGTTATTAATATTATCTACATACCTTAGCAATTTTTCCACCAGTAAAATTTGCAAAACGTTTCAAAGAAAGCGTAAGAACATTAGAGGATCTGTGTATAGTGAACCTCTTGGAAGCTGGAACCATCTTTTTACACCTTGAAATAAACAGAAACAAAAGATTAAGAAGATTAATACACACACACACACACACACACCTTTTGGTATCTTGGTCTTTCCATTGTTATTTCTCTGAAATATTTCCACCAAACCTAAAAGAAAGCTACTAGCTAAGAAACACCATGGCTCTCAATCAACAATCAAAACACTAAAATTTATAACGGGAGATTGCTCAATTAGCATGAAAGTAAAAAGGAAGCTAGAACAGTTTCTGAGAAGCCACAGTCATTGATAATTTTAAAATCAGGTGATTACAGACTTCTCTCAATTCAAAACAAACTGGAAAGCTAATCAGTTTTCAAGCTAGTATAATTCTTAGCAAACAAATCCCTATCCAGATACAAAAAGAATATAAGTAAAGATTAGAACATTTGTGGAGCTTAGAGTAGAAGTCCCTGTGGTCATGGGGAGCTTTATTCCCCAATGACTTGAGTATTTGGTAAGGATCACCCATAGTACCTGATTCTAAAATGAAAATCTATTAAAACATGTGAAGCAGGACTTTCTTCAAATAGAGGCTCTCCTGATTTCACAGGAAAATATAGCAATGAATCAATCATCAACTCTAGAAGTTTCCAGCAGATACCACCCCAATCCTGGGGGTTGAGCGATGAAGAGTCTTCATCGCTCTAGAAGGTAAACCCCACTCCATCACTGCCTCTCCTAACAAGGAGTCCATGAAAACGCTGCTTACCACAGACACATCATCTGGGCTGCACCCTTCTACATGGCAGCTACCGTGGACTGCCCCCCACAAACCTTCCCAGTAATGGGACACCAAGCCTCCCAAGGACAGAGGTGCACATCTCCGACCCTGGGAGCACGGAAACCTGGTGTCTTCCCAGACACCACAGGAGCTCACAGGAGTTTCGAGGGGGTTCCTGAGACACCCCCAACACCACAGCAAGTTACCCCACTGTTATGTGCTCTCCACCCCCCTGCTACCCCCATCCCACCCCAGCACTGTGGTCACATCCTCGTACTTGCTGCACTTGTAAGAGTTTTCCCCATCGAGCTGTTCCGGCTTCACAAACTGCTCCAATGCCTTGTTAACACTCTGAGCAGCCTGGGAAGAGAACAACAGCATCAGCACCACGTGACCTCTCACTGCCACTTGAGAGAGAAAAGAAAAAGATATCTCAAAGGTATAAAAGCAAATGTGAATTTTTGTGTAGAAATAAATTTCTCTTTTATTATGATGTTCACTTTTATACATGTATACATCAAATGATCTTCCCCTTGTTAAAAAAAACATGCGGATCAAAGTGAATGATGTGTAAACAAGTTCTCACCACAACACTATTTAAAATAGCATAAAACTGGAAACAGGGATCCCTGGGTGGCGCAGCGGTTTGGCGCCTGCCTTTGGCCCAGGGCGCGATCCTGGAGACCCGGGATCAAATTCCACATCGGGCTCCCGGTGCATGGAGCCTGCTTCTCCCTCTGCCTATGTCTCTGCCTCTCTCTCTCTCTCTCTCTCTCTCTCTCTGTGACTATCATAAAATTAAAAAAAAAAAAAACTGGAAACAAACCAAATATGCACCAGCAAGGAATCGGACATGTACATCATGGTGTCTGCACTCACCGGGCACTATGGCACGACTGTCAAGGCATACATACAGAAAGGCCCCCAAGCAGAATTACATGAAGATGGCAAGTGGCCAAACAGGCCTAAGGTGTAATCCTATTTTTATAAGCAGTAGATAGTAGGCGTGGAACAGTTTATATCAAATTGTTAAGGGTTCATCCTGAGGGATGGGACCCTCTACCTATCTGCAACACTTCATTTCTATCATAAGCATGGATTACATTTGTCATCAGAAAAATAAAAGCTTTACAAAAAATAGCTTAGAAAATGCAAGAAACAAAACAGTTTCTAAAGAGTGACAATCCTCTAAATTGGGCTAATACAGGCATCAGCTTCTGGTTTTATCATGACCTATCAAGAGAAAAGTCAAAGGGCAGAAAAAAGATGAAGTCTCTTAAGTCTGTATGATACCTGCTACATATCTTACATAATCCCCTCTAAATACAATCTTGGCATAGGAAATGTTTCAATTCACATTCTCTAGTACCTATAGTCTAAGTTATAAATGAACTGCAGAAAAAGTTACACAAAATTTGACTGTCTTTCTAACCTCATCACTACAATTAGCAAACATACCTTTATCTCCAACGTTATATCAAGATATGGATCGAACGTATCTGAAACACCTTTGCAATTTAAACACTTGACTGAAATGAAAATAAAATGCAAAGAATAAGCAAAGTGTAATCCTTCTGGCAATACCAACTACTGAAATGACAGAACACAATATTATTATTTCAAAATAAAAAATCAAAATAAAGTACATTTTTCTTTCAGATTGGGCAAAAAAACTTAATGCTACACACAGTGTGAGCCAAAGTGTCATGAATGCAGCCCACGTATGCTGTTGGTTGGAATGTAAACTGGTATAACCTCTTGGAAGGATGATCTGGAGCATCAGAATTTAAAATACAGGTACCCCTTAATGCAGAAATTCTAAGAATCCATCCTACTTGGACACTTTTACATGAACATAAAGGCAATGTGTAAGGATGTTCCATGAATGACTAATGGTAATAACAACACCAAAGAATTAGAAACAACCTAAATATCCATTGTTAGGGGACTCAAGTAAACAGATTTCTACTTTAGCTGTGAAAGATTGTGTTACCTACATGTACTAAAACGTAAAAAGATTTATCATGTTAAGAGAAAAAGGAAAGAGATCTATCTAACATACTCCCAGGCTTCTCAAGCATAGGAAAGTACTGGAAAGCTATACTATCAACTGGGCCAGGGGCTGCCTCTGAGGGGGACAGGAGACACACTTTCCAGTACTAAACCTTTCCTACTGCACTTTTCTAACCATATTCATTATCACTTTATCAACAACTTTAAATAAAACTTTACCTCTAGATCTTAGGTATCCTCCAAAAATCTGACAAACAAGTGTGGTAGCCTGGGTATGTCTGTCTAATCTGAAAAAACAAACAGTGATATGAGACAAGAGTTGTACAAAAATTACAGATGCTATGACTGAATTTTAAAAGCATGGACATCTATAAAAGAACAAGAATTCAAACAGGAAGCCACGGAATAAAAAGACATCAGTATGCACGGCAGCCAGAGTGTCATCTTGCCTGGACCAGAACACACTGAGGGTTTGGGGAGAGGCAGAAAGAGATAGGACAGTACTGAGAAGGGCTTTGACATGAGGCAGGAATTTGACCTGGAAGCAAGCAGTACACCTATGACACTGGGTGTGTGGACTGGCTGGTGAAGAAGGCAGGGAGTAGAGAGCATTCTCCTCTGCTCTGGGGTCTGTCATACAAGTGAGCAGAGCCCAGTCAAGGCAGACTAGCAACAGTGGGAACGAGAACAGGAGATCTACCAAGTGTGTTCACACAATAGCAAGTGGGTTAGGATTTGGTATCTAGTTGTATTTGCAATCTTCCTCTTGAGTCTGCATTTAGATTTTAAGGAAGAAACTGTAGGAATTGGTAATTGACCAAACTAAGAAAGATACAAGGAACACACATAAATTTCAGAGGGTGGAGAGGAGCAGAAAAAATGCTGGAGAAACTAGAAAGGAGAAGTGGTTAGTTGTAGATCTGCAAAGGGATGCTGCTACTCAGAAATTAAGTAATGGCCAAATCAATACCCAATTCTTGACATCTGTAATTAAATTCAAATTGTTATAGTAAGCACCCCTTTAAAATGTTTCAATCATTTTAAAATAAGGGAAATCATTTGAGGAAAAGGCAGTGCAAAGTCAGAGTGAAGCAAACACACAGCTCTGTGCATTCATCGTAAAAGGCAAAACTGAACTGATAGGCCAGTGATGCCAAGGGAAGAAATGACTAATGCTTTGCTATACTCACTTATTGCTGCCATTCAAGCACGCTTTTTGCATAGCATCAACAGTGTATTGAAGGAATTCATGGGCATCTTCTTGGTTTCCAAAGCGGAAGTGCCTAGCTATACCTGTGAAGTTTAAGTAAAGACATCAGCCTTATCATCACAGATTATATGCCCCAGCTGTACTCCCCAGAGTAATGACCATCTGTCGGTTAGAAAATACCTGATAATTATTTTATGAGGACATAGCACTAACACAAACTATCCTAAGAACAGCTAGCACCATGCCTTTTAGACCATTACAAGTGCACATGGGCTAGAGTTCCTAAGAGCCCAGAGACCCCAGATTTGCAGCAAGTTAAAAAACTATCCTTGAATAAATTCAACTTCAACTGTATTGTCTCAAAAATTTGTTCAAAATGCTCAAAATGTTTGTTCGAAACATGTTAGCACATACAATCTTATTAAATTTGGTGCTATATCTCCCTAAGAGAATCCACGGCAAACATAAAAGTCTGAACCCATCTCAGTTCTGTCTCAACAACCCACAGAACACACTGTGTTTTCAGCATCTCAGTTACAGAGCAGCTCTGCAGCCCTGTTTCTAATGGGCTAAACAGCCGCAAGACAAAATGACACAACAAACAACAAGATATAGACAATGTCACAATAAATCATGAATAGAGAAATTTCTCTATGTGAATATATATTCGCTGTCTCGTATGACGTGCCGGCGCTCTGCCAGTGCTCCATACATAAGTGGCAATCCCATAATCCCACTGGCTGTGCTGGGTGTTATGTGAGCTTGTGGAAATATGTGCACACAAACAGCAATGACCTTTTCTTAAAGTCTAGGTTTAAAAATATTAATCATTCCTTATATATACACAACACTAAAGAAATAAAATTTCCCCTAGCTAAGATTCTGCCAGGATCCAACACTGTTTAAAAAATGTTTGCGGGGGACGCCTGGGTGGCTCAGTGGTTGAGAGTCTGCCTGGGTGATCCTGGGTGCGGGATGGAGTCCCACATTGGGCTCCCTGCATGGAGCCTGATTCTCCCTCTGCCTGAAAAAACAAACAGTGATATGTCTGTCTCTGTCTCTGTCTCTCTCTCATGAATAAATAAATAAAATCTTTAACAACAACAGTAAAAAATGTTTGTGTTGTTTCCTCTGGTCTGTTAATAGTGCCGAGGGCCAATAGAACACCTCTTAATCTTCGGCAACTTTTTAGGCAAAAGGATTATACATTGTCATTGTATAATTATCCACCCCTATAATTACCCCACTAGATTCCAGATTAACAGTTAGGGTTTCTTTTTTATTTGTATGCATTTTTCTCCCTAACTCAGTTAATTAAGATGTAAAAATTTATTACAAAAACATATAGAAAGTGCATTAAAACATTTCACATACCCTATTCAGGGTCATTATAATGCAGAAGAAAGTTTTCAAGTCATTTAAAAATTAAATAGAAAAAGTGAAATTATCCACAAATTTGCTGTTATGAGTCTACATGTTGCTTTAAACATATAATTAACTAGTTTCATAATTCTTGATGCTATATATACATAGCATAATTACCCATTCACTGAATTAAAACTAATTCAAAACTATTTAAAGAAATCAGTGGGGGGAAAAAAAAAGAAATCAGTGGGACATTATAGTATAACTCAGCATAGTAATTCAAGTATCTGGGGAAATCACTGTAAAACTTATCAATGATTTTATTAACAAAGTGAGTTTAAAAAATTTTTAAATCTGTGGGGTGCCTGGGTGGCTCAGTCAGTAGAAAGTCTGACTCTTGATCTTGGCTCCAGTCTTGATCTCACAGCTTTGAGTTCTAGCCCCACACTGGGCTTTGCCATAAGCATGGAGCCCACTTAAAAGTTTAAAAAATTTTTTTCTTATATTAAATTGAATACTTTATTATATTTATTATTATTTAAGGTTTCAAAGTATGTTTCTATAGCATGTTTTACTAAAAATGTTATTATTTAAAGACATATCCATGTATGATAAAACATGTTTGTTTTCTACAATACACCAGCAGTTTGTCTTTTACCAATTATGCCATTAAGACCAATTACCTAATAAATACTATCATAAACTATTACAGATGATACTTACGCCGCATCTCATTAATGACAAACATCGGCTTGATAACATCCCCAGGATTACTGAGTGCCTGGGTGATATGTGCTTGCATTGTACACATCATACAAAATCCTTCTGCATGACCTGAAAGATAACAGACCATAATCCTCCAAATTAGCAAAATATGACTCCATACAGACATCACAGAATATTTTAAATAAGGGGCACACGTCTGAAGTGAAGTAACAGCAACAGCTACTGTGTGTCACACCTTCAGCTACATATTTTCATTCATTTTCATTTAATTCACCAACAAACCCAGGTGATAAGTATATACTGGCTCAATTTTAGAGGAAACTGAGGCTCAGAGAGTTAAATTTTTGCCCAATGTCAAATTAAGTAGAAGATACATATTGGACTCAAATATTTTCTTCATATTCAAAGCCTGTAATCTTAACTACTCTTTATACTAGAAAAATAAGTTGTCTCTTATACCACCATTTGTCTAAAATAGTACAAAAATGTCACCATACAAGAGGCTGAAAGCCACTCTGCCAATATTCTGGTCTTGTTGGCCACATACAGGGTCTCTGTTGTATATTCTTCTTTTCTTTTCCTTTTTACAACTTTAAAAAAAAATGTGAAAACCATTCTTAGCTCATGACTAACTGGTTCTACTGGTATCCAGTGAGTAGAGGCCACAAATGCTGCTAAACATCCTACAAGAAGCCAAGGCCAGCCCCCACAACAAAGCATTATCTGGTTCTAAACATCAATAGTGCTGAGACTGAGAAACTCTGCCTTAAACTAAAGGATTCTCATAATCTGCCTAACAAAGCTTTAAAAGTCTTGAAAGGGGGATCCCTGGGTGGCGCAGCGGTTTAGCGCCTGCCTTTGGCCCAGGGCGCGATCCTGGAGACCCGGGATCGAATTCCACATCGGGCTCCCGGTGCATGGAGCCTGCTTCTCCCTCTGCCTATGTCTCTGCCTCTCTGCCTCTCTGTCTCTCTGTCTCTCTCTCTCTCTCTCTCTGTGACTATCATAAATAAATAAATAATAAAAAAAGAAAAGTTGCTAAAATTAAAAAAAAAAGTCTTGAAAGGTTCAAATCATTTCCAACTGACTTAACTGTGTCCCAGAATAAAGCTCAAAAATATTTATAAGAATAATAATTTTTTTAAAAAAACCTCCAGCATCACAGAACATAAATAAAGTTCTAATCAAAGACCACAAGGCACGCAAAGATGCAAGAATGACATAACAAGGAGAAAATAAACAGAAACAGACCCAGAAATGGCAGATAATAAAATCAAAAGACAATGACATTAAAAAAGACATCATACATATAGTCACATGTTCAAGGAGTTAGAAAAGAGCACGAGCATGTTAGGGAGCCATGGAAATAGAGCCAAATGTACTTTATAGATGAAAAGTAGAATCTCTGAGATGAATAACATACCAGGAGAGATTAACAACTGATTAGACAGAAGGGGAGAAAGGATCAGTGAACCTGAAGATTTAACAGCAGAAATCATCCATAATGAAACACAGAAATCCCAAACAACAACAACAAACAGATAAGCTGATAATCAGTAAGCAGTGGGACTCCTTCCTGTTAGTTCCTAAATATACTTGTGATTGGGAGTCTAAAAGGACAGAACAAATAGCTCAGGAAATAATTACTGTCTACAGAGAGCATAAGGGAGATTTTTAGAGTGATTCTACAGTTTTGTGTCCTGAAGAGGTGGTAGTTTACATGAATCTATACCTGTGTTAAAATTCATAGAACTATACATCAGAAAAGGTTAATAGTGTTCTAACTACAGAAATAAGAGTCTTTTTTTTTTCAATGACCAGAGTCACACAAATTTGAAACAGTACATTTACAGATCTGAGAACATCAACAAATCCCAAACAGAAGATGACAAAAGACAACCACACAAGGAACCACCCAGTCAGACTGCTGAGAACAGTAATAAAGAGAGCATCATAAAAGCAGTTCGTAGTAAAAACATGTACACAGAAACAACAGTAAAATTGACAACAGACTTCCTGTCAGAAACAACACAAGACAGTGCAGTAACATCTGGGTATTAGGATAAAAATGTCAACAGAGTTCTATACCCCATGAAAACATCTTTCAAAAGCAAAGATGAGACAGACTCTCACTTCAGAGAAGATGGAATAGAAGTTCCTTTCCCTCCTCCCTCCATAAGTACACAAGTCCTGGACACTGGATGTAAAGTAAACAGAAGAAAGCCATGAGAGAGAGGAAAAGACAAGCTAGTGACTCTGGAACCCCAGGAATGACACTGTGGTATGTTCCCTAGGTTTTCTCTGTGCCTCCTATAGTCCAGGGCTGAAGAGGCCAGCAACCTGGAAACACCAACAAATAGAACAAAGCCCCAGTAAAAGCCTGCTTTCTTCTACCAAAAGACCAGGAAGTGAGACAGTGAACTTTTAAATAGTAATTCTCTACTCTAACCACAACCACAGAAAAACTACGACCCCCGACCCCTAGACCAGCAAAGGCCAAGTCCATAGGCTAAACTTCCACTTGCCAGGCTGTAATGAGGCATCCCAACTCACCCACTGGAACAATGTTAGAGAAGATGGATTAGGAGCTGGACCTTTCATCCACACTGGGTGATTACAAACCACACCAAATCCCACAGCATAGATCAAGTTAGGAGCCTAGACTTCTATCCCCCTCCCCCGGTAGTAAAGAAGACTCCCTCTAATTGTCCACTGGAGTAGTTTCAGAATCAGGACTTTCATCATCACCCAGTAGTGCAAAGCCACTGTGGTGTCAATGGAAACCAGGCGGGGAGCAGGACTGAGGAATTCCAAACTCCCTGTCCCATATACCATGAGTGTCAATGGAACAGGGAAGCTGGATTTCTATTTCACTCTAATACAACTTCTTTTGCCAGAGTGGTATCATAGAAAACCAGCTGAAAAAATCATTAGATAAGATCCACATAAAATTTCTAATGCAAAAATGTCCAGGTTTCAGCTGAAAATCACTCATCATACCAAGAACCAAGAATTTCTCAACCTGGTGAAAAAAGACAATAAAAAGAGGCCAACACTGATGTGAGAGATGTTAGAATTATCTAACAAAGGTTTTAAAGGAGCCATGATAAAAATGGTTCAACAAATAATTATGAACACACTAGAAACAAATAAAAAATATAGACTCAACAAAGAAATAGGAAACATAAAAAAACCAAATTGAAACTTGAGAAATGAAAAATACAATAACAAAATAAGCTTAGTAGGTAAGCTAGACAGAAGAATGAAGATCACAGAAGAAAGAAGCAGTAAATATGAAGACAGAACAATAGAAATTATCTACTCTGGATAACAGAGAGAAAACAGACTGAGGGAAAAATGAACAGGACATTAGGGACCTGTGGGACTCTAACAAAACATCTAGCACACATGTCATCAGATTCCCAGAAAGAGAGGAGAGACGAGGCTGCACTCAAAAAATATTACAAGAAATGTAACCTGAAAATTTCACAAATTTGGTTAAAGAAGTCTCTATAGATTCAAGAAGCTGAGCAAGCTCCAACAGGGGAAAAGGAAATCTATGCCAAAATATATCCAAATTAACCTCCTGAAAACAAAAGGCAGAATCTTGAAAGCAGTGAAAGAAAAAAATACCTTACCTATAAAAGTGTGTGTATAAAATAAACAAAAGAAAAATGACTGAAGATTTCAGATAAAAAACCATAGAGGCCAGAGGAAGTGCCAAACCAATTTTTAAGGTCTGAAAGAAAAAGACTGTCAACCCAGAATCCTACGTACAGTGGAAACACTTTTCAGGAATGAAGGCAAAATCAAGACATTCTCAGATGAAGCAAAACTAAGAAAATTTGTCACCAGCTGACATACCCTAAAAGAATGACTAAGAGAAGTTCTCTCAACAAAAACAAAATGATTTGAAAAAAGAAAAGAAAGAAAGAAACCCTACAACATCTAAAAGGAAGAAAAGAGGCACCTGGTTGGCTCAGTTGGTTGTGATCTGACTCAGAGGCATCTGACTCTTGGTTTTGGCTCAGGTTGTGATCTCAGAGTCCTGGGATGGAGCCTGTGTCAAACTTCATACTCAGCATGGAGTCTGCTCATCTCTTTCCCTCCCCCCACTTGTCTCTCTCTCCGTAAAATAAGTAAATAAAACCTTAAAAAAACCCACAAAGGACAGACTTAAGTCCTGATCTGTCAATAAACTTAAATGTAAATGTTCTTAAATACACCAATTAAAAAACCCAGATTAGCAACAGTAGATTGAAAAACATGACTGAGGGACGCCTGGGCGGCTCAGTGGCTGAGCGTCTGCCTTTGGCTCAGGGCATGATCCTGTGTCTGGGGATCGAGTTCCGCATCAGGCTCCCTGTGAGAGCCTGCTTCTCCCTCTATGTCTCTGCTTCTCTATGTCTCTTATGAATAAATAAAATCCTTAAAAAAAAAAAAAAAAAAAACCTGACTTAGGGATCCCTGGGTGGCTCAGCGGTTTAGCGCCTGCCTTCGGCCCAGGGTATAATCCTGGGGTCCCGGAATCGAGTCCCGCTTCAGGCTCCCTGCATGGGGCCTGCTTCTCCCTCTGCCTGTGTCTCTGCCACTCTCTCTCTGTGTCTCTCATGAATAAATAAATAAAATCTTAAAAAAAAAAAAAAAACATGGCTCAACCATATGATATCTACAAGAAACTCAGGGCAAATGTAACAATGTAGGCAGGCCAAAGGAAAAAGGATGAAAAAAGATATGCCATGCAAAACATAATTAATGTTTATTAACTCAAAGAAAGTAAAAAACAGCTATATTAATAGCAGATAAAGCAGACTTCAGAGCAAAGAAAGCTACCAGAGAATGGACATTATAAAAATTCCATCCATTTAGCAATCCTAAATGTATTTGTACCAAGCAACAAAGCTGCAACATACAAGGACCAAATTCTGATAGAACTGAAAACAGATATAAAGAAATCTGAAAACAGATATAAAGAAATCCACAACTACAGCTGGAAACCTCAACATCCTTCTGTAAATAAATGATTGAAATAGAAAATCAGCAAGGATACAGAACTCGGCAGTATCATCAGCCAATGGGATATGGTCAGTTTATAGAACCCTTCACACAAAAGCAGAACACAAATTCATTCCAAGCATTCATGGAACATACACCAAGACAGGCCATATCCTGGGCCACAAAACAAACCTCAAAATATTTAAGAGAATTGAAATAATAAAAGATATGTTTTCTACCACATTGGAATCATACTAGAGATTAGAAATAAGAAAACCAATAAACATCTGGAAACTAAATAACACGCTTCTATATAATCCACGGATCAAAGAACAGACTCATGGGAAATTTTTAAATGCACTGAACTGAATGAAAATGATAAAAACAACATATCAAAAATTTGAACACACAAAAAAGCAGCACTGAAAGAAAAATTTATAGCAACTACCAGTATTAGAAACAAAACCAAGGATAACAATACAGACCCTGCAGATATCAAAAATTAAATTTGTAATTTAAAAACTCATTAAAAGGAAATCTCCATGCCAATATAGTTTCACTGATAAATTCTACCAAATGTTTAAATAAGAATTTACATCAATTCTCCACAATCTCTTCAAAAGTACAGAAAAATATCCCCAATTCATTTTGTAAAGTTAGTATTACCCTGACACCAAACCAAATAAAAATGGTACAAAAGCAGAAAATTGCAGACCAATATCTCTCATGAATAGATACATAAAAACAATGAAATATTACAAATAAAATTCAACAAAATATAAAAATAACTACAGATCAGAAGAGAGAAGGGAGATGGCAGCCAAGTAGGAGGACTCTAGGTTCTCCTCATCCCCATAAATACAAGACAACTATCAAATCATCCTAAATATCCTATAATCAATCTGAGGATGGCAGAACAAACTCCACAACTGAAGGGGGAGAAGAAGCCAAATGAAGAAGGCAGGAAGTACAGAGACCCAGGCAGGAAGTGCAAAGACCCAGATTGGAAGAGAAAATGCGGCAACTGCTGTGGGGAGGGAGCTGTAGTGTCAAAGAAGGGTGAGAGACAAATTAGCACACGGGACAGTGTGTGGGGAAGACAAATTCCCAGAGCAACTGGCTTGGAAAGCAAAAGGGTCCAAATTTCATGAGTTCTTACAACCAAGGGCACTTAAACCCTGGAGTTTTAAAGGTCAGAGTGCTTGGCTCTGGTAGAGCTCCAAAGACACCAGTGGGGCTCTTGGAGAAAAGACAGGGCAAACAGCCATCTGAAGAAGGCCTGGGGCACACAGCAGGGAGATTAGTTGCTCACCTCGAAGAACGGCCCAGAGAAACTGTTCAGGGAGAGACCCCCTAAGGAATGAAGGAACTGGCCAGCACCACTGTCCTCTTTGACCCTCAGCATAAACACAGAGACACTTGTGGGAATCAGTGCAGCACCCACACTACCACACTGTAACTTGCTTACTTACACCAAGCTGCCTTGTGCTCTGGAAGAACCACCCTTCCCAGTTACAATTCCCTCAGTCCCAGTGTGGCAGGTCCCTCTCCTCAGAAGACCAGCCCAAACTCCTGCCACCACGTCTTCTCACCAGGGTGTTTCGTGAGACCTTGGTTCCAGGTGGTAGCAGTAACACATCTCATTTTACTAGCAGACCAGAGCACATATAGTAAAAAAAGTTGTCACATTCAAGCCAGGGACCAAACACTGCCCACAATAGGCAAAGAGAGTCTCTGCAGACAACTGGATGAAAGATAAAGTGACCAAAATACAACAGCAGAATGAACATAGCACACACTGGAGACATCCCAAAAGTGCCAGGCCTTGGGGGAACAGGGGATATTACACTGCTGGGCACTACAGGAACTCTCTCTCTTTTTTTAAAGATTTTATTTATTTGAGAGAGAATGTGCATGCATGAGAGAGAGCGCAGGTACAGTGGGATGAGGGATGGAGGGAGAAGCAGACTCCCCACTAAGTAGTGAGCCTGCCAGCCAGGTGCCCCCAGAACCTCTTCTTCATAAGGCCACTACTTTCAAGAACCAGGAGCCATGGTAACTTTCCTAACACAAAGAAACAGGCACAGAGACTTAGACTAAATGAGAAGACACAGTCAGAGATCTAAGCAAAAACAGTTATAAGTAACATGACTGATGGAGAATTTAAAGCAATTATCATAAAGATACTCACTGGATTTCAGAAAAGACATCAGTGAGACCATTAACACAGAGATAAGGGATATAACACAGCAGAGATAAAGGACTCAATAAACAAAATGAGAAACATGCTTGATGGAATGAACAGGCTGGAAAAAGCAGGGGAACAAATTAATGGCCTGGAAGAAGAGTAATGGAAAGTAATCAAGCTAAACAAAAGACAGAGAAAAGAATTATGCAAGATGAGAACAGACTTAGGGAACTCAGTAACTACATCAAACATAATAATGTTTATATTGCAGAGATTCCAGAAGAAGAAGAGAAAAGGGGGCAGAGAATTTATTTGAATAATAACTGAACAGTTCCTTAACCTGGGGAAGGAAAAAGATATCCAGATTCAGAGGCACAGAGAACCCCCCCCCCAAAAAAAAACCAACAAAAGCAGATATACACCAAAACATACTGTTATTAAAATGACAAAATATAGTAATAAAGAATAACTATTAAAAGCAACAAGACAGAAGAAGACAGTTACATACAAAAGAAACCCCTATAAGGCTATCAGATTTTTCAGCAGAAATTTTCTAAGACAGAAAGAAGTGGCATAATATATTTAAAGTATATATTTCTGAATGGGAAAAACCTGCAGCCGAGAATACTCTATCCAGCAAGGCTATCATTCAGAATGGAAGGAGAAAGAGTTCCCCAGATAAACAAAAACTAAAGGAGTTTGTGGGCACTAAACCAGTCCTGCAAGAAATATTAAATGGGACTCTTTGAGTGGAAAGACCAAAAATGATTATATGAAGGTAGGAAAAAGCAGTAAAAATGAGTAATTCTGCAAAAATCAGCCAAGAAACAAAACAAAAGGATGTAAAATATGACACCACATACCTAAAACATGGGGAGGAGTAAAGAACAGGTTAAAACTTAATCACCCACTTCATATATTAGACTGCTACATGTAGATGTTACATATAAATCTAATGATAACTACAAATCAAAAACCACTAATAATTTTGCCAAGAATAAAGACAAAAATCCAAATATATCATTAAAGAAAACCAGCAAACCAAGAAAAAAGACAAGAATCAGAGAAAATCTTCAAAAACAACCACAAAACAAATGGGCAGCCCAGGTGGCTCAGCGGTTTAGCGCCGCCTTCAGCCCACATCGGGCTCCCTGCATGGAGCCTGCTCCTCCCTCTGCCTGTGTCTCTGTCTCTGTCTCTCTCTCTCTGTGTCTCTCATAAATAAAATCTTTAAAAAAACAAACAAAAAAAACCCCACAAAACAAGTAATAACATGAGTAATAAAATCAACACATACCTATCAATAATTACTTTGAATGTAAATGAACTAAATACTTCAATCAAAAGACACAGGGTGACATAATGGATAAAAAACCAAGATCCACCTATATGCTGCCTACAAAAAAACTCATTTTACTATTTTTTGTTAAAGATTTTATTTATTTATTCATGAAAGACACAGAGAGAGGCAGAGACATAAGCAGAGGGAGAAGCAGGCTCCCTGTAAGGAGACTGATGCAGGACTCAGTCTCAGGATCCTGGGATCATGACCTGAGCCAAAGGCAGATACTCAACCACTGAGCCACCCAGGTGTGTCAAAAGACCCATTTTAGACCTAAAGACACCTGCAAATTAGGAAAAATATTCATCATGCAAATGGATGTCAAAAGAAAGCCTGAGTAGCAATATTTATATGAGACAAAATGGATGTTAAAACAAGGACTGTAAAAAGAGAAAAAGAAGCACACTATATAATAATAAAAGGGACAATCCACAAGAAGATATAGCAATTGTAATTATTTATGCACCCAACATGGGACCACCTAAATAAATAAAACAGTTAATAACATAAAGGAACGGATAACAATGCAGTAATAGTAGGAGACTTTAACATCCTACTTACATCAACAAACAGGTCTTTTAAACAGAATGTCAAGAAGGAAACAATGTCTTTGAATGACACACTGGATCAAATGGATTTAATGAATATATTCAGAACATTCCTTCCTGAACAGCAGAATACACATGCAATAATCTCCAGAACAGATCACATATTAGCCCACAAAACAAGCTTCAACAAATTTAAAAAGACAAAAGTTGGGACACCTGGATGGCTCACTGGTTGGGCAAAGTTGGGACACCTGGGTGGCTCACTGGTTAGGCATCTGCCTTTGGCTCAGGGTGTGATCCCGGAGTCCCGGGATCGAGTCCCACATCGGGCTCCCTGTGAGAGGCCTGCTTCTCTCTCTCATGAGTAAATAAAATCTTAAAAAAAAAAAAAAAAAAAAAAAAAAAGACCAGTCATACCATGCATCTTTTCTGACCACAACGCTATGAAATTAGAAGTCAATCACAGGATAAAATCTGAAAAGCCCACAAATACATGAATGCTAAGTGATATGCTACTAAAAATGAATGGGTCACCAAGGAAATAAAAGAAAAAAATCAAACATACATGTAAACAAATGAAAATGAAAACACAACAGTTTAAAAGCTCTGGGATACAGCGAAAACAGTTTTAAGAGGGAAGATTATAGGAATACAGACCTACTTCAAGAAGCAAGAAAAATCTCAAATAATCTACTCTTGGGCACCTAAGGAGCTAGAAAAAGAACCACCACCAAAACCTAAAACCAGCAGAAGGAAGGAAATAATATAAATCAGAACAGAAATAAATTATATAGAAACTAAAAAATAATACAACAGATCAATGAAACCAAGAGCTGGTTCTTTGAAAAAAAACCAAAACTGGGCAGCCTGGGGGGCTCAGCGGTTTAGCACCACCTTCAGCCCAGAGCGTGATCCTGGAAACACGGGATCGGGTCCCATGTCAGGCTACCTGCGTGGAGCCTGCTTCTCCCTCTGCCTGTGTCTCTGCCTCTCTCTCCCTCTCTCTGTCTCTCATGAATAAATAAATAAAATCTTAAAAAAAAAAAAAAAGAAAAATTAAAACTGATAAACCTGTAGCCAGACTTATCATGAAAAAAAGAGAAAGGACTCAAATAAATAAAATGAAAATGACAGAGGAGAAATAACAACAAACACCACAGAAATATAAACAATCATAAGAGAATGTCATGAAAAACTATTTGCCAACAAGCTGGACAACCTAGAAGAAACAGATTAAGTTCCTAGAAATACAGAACTTCCCAAAACTGAATCAAGAAAAAATAGAAAAATTTGAACAGATATATTACCAGCAAAGAAATTGAATCAGCAATCAAAAAACTCCCAACAAACAAAAGTCCAGGACCATCAGATGGCTTCACAGGCAAATTATACCAAGCTTTTTTTTTTTTTTTTTTTAAGATTTTATTTATTCATGAGAGACACAGAGAAAGAGGCAGAGACACAGGCAGAGGGAGAAGCAGGCTCCATGCAGGGAGCCCGACGTAGGACTCGATCCCAGGACTCCAGGATCACACCCGGGGCCAAAGGCAGGTGCTAAATTGCTGAGCCACCCAGGGATTCCCTATACCAAACATTTAAAGAAGAGTTAATACCTATTCTTTTCAAACTATTCCAAAAAACAAACGGATAAAGAATGAAGTTGGAAGTTTTCCTTCCATGAGGCCAGCATTATCCTGATACTAAAACCAGATAAAGACACCACTAAAAAAGAAATGACAGGCCAGTATCTCTAATGAACACAGATGCAAAACTCTTCAACACAATACTAGCAAACTAAATCCAATAATACATTAAAAGACTCTTTCACCACAGTCAAGTGGGATTTATTCCTGAGTTATAAGGGTAGTTCAATATTCACAAATCAATCAACGTGATACATCACATCCATAGGAGAAAGGAAAAGAACTATTTGATTTCAACAGATGCAGAAAAAGCATTTGACAAAGTAAAACATCCTTTCATGATAAACACCTTGATGAAGTAGGTTTAGAGGGAACATAGCTCAACATAATAGAAGCCATGTATGAAAACCCCACAGTTAATATCATCTTTAATGGGAAAAAAAACAGAGTTTTTTCTCTAGGGTCAGGAACAAGATAGGGATATCCACTCTCAACACTGTTATTCAACATAGTACTGGAACTCCTAGCTACAGCAATCAAACAACAAAAAGAAATAAAAGGCATCCAAATCAGTAAGGAAAAAGTAAAACATTCACTATTTGCAGATGACATATTATATGTAGAAGACCCAAAAGACTCCACCAAAAAACTGCTATAACTGATACATGAATTCAGTAAAGTTGCAGGATACAAAATCAGTCTACAGAATCATGCTGCATTTCTATACCCAAGTAACAAAGCAGCAGAAACAGAAATTAAGAAAACAAATCCATTTACAACTGCACCGAAAATAGTAAGACATCTAGCTAAAGAAGTAGAAGACCTGTACTCTAGGGTGCCTGGGTGGCTCAGGTTAAGTATCTGCCTTCGGTTCAGGTCATGATCCCAGGGTCCTGGGATCAAGCCCCGCATTGGGCTCCCTGCTCAGCGGGGCTTCTCCTTCTCCTGCTCCCCCTGCTGTTCTCTCCCTCCCCCCCTCAAAAAAATAAATCTTAAAAAAAAAAAAAAAAAAAAAGACCTGTACTCTGACTGAAAACTGCAAAACATTGTTGAAAGACCTTGAAGAGGACACAAAGAGATGGGAAGGCATTCTATGCTCATGGACTGAAGCAAATATTGTTCAAATGTCTATATTATGCAAAGCAATTTACACATTTAATGCAATCCCTATTAAAATACCAACAGCATTTTTCACAGAATTAGAACAAACAATCCTAAAATTTGTATGGAACCACAAAAGGCCCAGAATAGCCAAAGCAATCTTAAAAACAGTATGGTACTGACACAAAAACAGACACACAGGACAGAATAGAAAACCCAGAAACAAACCCACAACTATATGATCAATTAATCTTTGACAAAGCAGGAGAATGGGAGAAAGATGGTCTCTTCAACAAATGGTGTTAGGAAAACACAACTAACTGCAACATGCAAAAGAATGAAACTGGACCACTCTCTTACACCAGATACAATAATAAATTCAAAATGTATTAAAGACCTAAAAATGAATCCTGAAATCATAAAAATCCTAGAAGAGAGCACAGGTAGTAATTTCTCTGACATTGGCTATAACAACTTTTTTCTAGATAGGTCCCCTGAGGCAAGGGAAACAAAAGCAAAAATAAACTATTGGGATTAATCAAAATAAAAAGCTTCTGCACAGTGAAGGAAACAATCAACAAAACTAAAAGGCAACCCACTGGATGGGAGAAGATATTTGCAAATGACATAGTCAATAAAGGGCTAGAATCCAAAACATATAAAGAACTTATAAAACTCAAACACTCAAAAAATAAATAATGCAATTAAAAGATGGGCAGAAGACATGAACACACATTTCTCCAAAGACCTACAGATAGCCAACAGATACATGAAAAGATGCTCATCCTCACTTACCATCAGGGAAATGCAAATCAAATCTACAATTAGATATCACCTCACACCTATCAGAATGACTAAAATCAACAATGCAAGAAACAAGTGTTGGCAAGGATAAGGAGAAAAAGGAACCCTCTTGCACTATTGGTGGAAATGCAAACTGGTGCAACCACTCTAGAAGATAGAAGACAGTATGGAGATTTCTCAAAAAATTAAAAATATAATTATCCTATGATCCCACAATTGCACTACTGGATATTTACCCAAAGAATTCAAAGGGATACATGCACCCCTATGTTTGTAGCAACATTATTTACAATAGCCAAGATATGGAAGGAGCTCAAGTGTCCATTAGTTGATGAACAGATAAAGAAGATGTGGTATATTATTCAGCCATTAAAAAAGAATGAAATCTTACCATTTGCAATGACATGAATGGACCTAGAGAGCAAAATGTTAAGTATAAAAAGTCAGATAAAGACAAATACCATATGATTTCACTCACATGTGTAATTTCAAAAATCAAACAAGAAAAGGGAAAAGAGACAAACTCTAACTAAAGGCAACAAACTGATGGTTATCTGAGGGGAGGTAAGTGGGGCAATGGTGAAATAGGTGATGGGGATTAAGCAATGTACTTGTCATGATGAGTACCGGGAAATTAAAACAAAAACTTAAAATAGTAATTATACATCATGACCAAATGGAATTTACTCCAGGGATACAAAGAGGACTCAATATTGGAAACTCTACCAGTATAATCCACCATATTAACAAACTAAAAACTAAACATCCCATGATCATATCAATTAATATTGACAAAGGATTTGACAAAAATCAACACTTATTCATGACAGACAGCAGAAGTCAGAAAAAAAGAAATCCAGAAAGCTTCTTTAACTTAATAAAGAGCATGTACCAAAAAACCTACCGCTAATATCAAACTAAATGCTCCTTTCCTTAATATCAGAAACAAGGCAAGGATGTCCACTCTGCTCAAAGTTCTAGCCAGTGAAATAAAAAAAGGAAATAAAAAGCATACCAATCAGTAAAGAATAAGTAAAACTGAAAAAAAAAAAAAAAAAGAATAAGTAAAACTGTCCATACTTGCATATAACATGACTATTAGAAAAATCCAAGAACACTACAAAAAGAAAACAAACAAAAATGCCTAGAACTAATCATGGAGTTTGGCAAGGTCACAGTTGATATGATCAACATATGAAAATAAAATGTATCTTTATATGCCAGCAATAAACATGTGGATACCAAAATTAAAAATATGCCACTTACAACCCCTCAAAAAATAAAAAAAATTCACATAAATCTAATAAGACAAAACATCCTAACACTACACAACAGGGGTGAAAGTAAAGGTGATTTAAATAAATAGACATACCATGTTCATAGATTGAAAATGTCAACATAAGTAAAGGTGTCAATTCTCCCTCCCCAAACTGAGAAGGTTTCACACGACTCCTATCAAAATCGCAGGGGGATTTTTTTGTAGATATAGACGCTATTATTTTATACTTTATATGATAAGACAGAAAAATGAGAATAGCTAAAACAATTTTGAAAGAGACTACATGGCTGGAATCATTCTATCTGATATCAAGACTTGTTACATAGCTACAACTGCAAAACTACGTGGAGAGACAGACATATACCTCAACAGAATAGAACAGAAAACCCAGAAATAGAAACACACAAATATGTCCAGGTGGTTTTTTACAAAGGTGTAAAAGCAATTCAATAGAGGAAAGATAGCCTTTTTAACAAATGGTGTGTGCAGTGGCTAAAAGGCATTTGAGACAAAAAATTGACTTCACCCTAACCTCACACTATGCAAAAATTAACTTAAATGGATCACAGACCTAAATGTAAAATGTCAAACTATAAAACTTTTAGAAAAAAAATATGAGAAAATCTCCAGAATCAAGAGCTAGGCAAAGGGATCTTAAACTTGACATCATAAGCACAATCCATAAAAGGAAAAAGTAAGACACCTTGCCAAAATTAAAAATTTTTGTTCTGTGAAAGACCTTGTTAAAAGGATGAAAAGACAAGCCTCAGGCTGGGGGAAATTATTTGGAACCTACATATCCAACAAAGGCCTGGTTTCTAAATTACATAAAGAACTCTTAAAACTCAACAGTATAAAAACAAAGAATGCCATAAAGAACAAAAGACAGCCAAGAGGTACTTCACCATAGAGGATATACAGATGGCAAATAAGCACACAGAAAGATGTTCGAGACCTTTAGGCATTAGAGAAATGCAAATCTAAACCACAAGAAGGTGGGATCCCTGGGTGGCTCAGTGGTTGAGCATCTGCCTTTGGGGGCATGTTTCTGGGTCCAGGGATCAAGTCCCACATCGGGCTTCCTTGCAAGAAGCCCGCTTCTCCCTCTGTCTATGTCTCTGCCTTTCTGTCTCTCATGAATAAATAAATAAAATCTTAAAAAAAAAAAAAAATAGGGACGCCTGGGTGGCTCAGCAGTTGAGCGTCTGCCTTTGGCTCAGGGCATGATCCCGGAGTCCCAGGATCGAGTCCTACATTGGGCTTCCTGCATGGAGCCTGCTTCTCCCTCTGCCTGTGTCTCTGCCTCTCTTTCTGTGTCTCTTGTGAATAAATAAATAAAATCTAAAAAAATAATAACCCACAAGAAGTTATCATTATCTACCTATCAACATGGCTAAAATGAAAAATAGTGATAACACCAAATGCTGGCAAACATACACAGAAACTAGAACTCCCATATATTGCTGGTAGGACTGTAAAATGGTCAGCCACTCTGGAAAACTGGTAGTTTCTTGTAAAATTAATCATGCAACTACCATATGACCCAGTGATTGCAATCCTAGGCATTTATTCCAGAGAAATAAAGACATGTTCACACGTATATTGTACACTCTAATGCTCAGAGCAGCTCCATTCATAATATCCCCAAACTGGGCATAACCCAGATGTCCTTCTGTGGATGAGTGCTTAAAACAAGCCATGGTACATCCATACTATGGAGTACTACTCAACAACAAAAACAAAAAAAAAACCCCACAAATTATTAGTACATACAACCTAAATGAATCTTCAGAGAATTATGCTGAATGAAAAAGCAAATCCATAAAAGTTAAATACTGCACAACCTAATGTATATACATAACATTCTAAAAACGACAAAATTATAGAAATGAAAAACAGATTAGTAGTTGCTAGGGGTTAAAGGAGGACATCAGGGCACAAAGAAAGTGGGCGTGGCTATAAAAGGGGAACATGAGGGATTCTATAATGATAGAAATGTTCTGTATCGGGACTGTATCCATGTCAACATCCTGGTTGAGATATTGAAATACAGTGTTACCACCACTGGAGAAACTGGGTAAGGTACACAAGAGGTCTCTGTGTCATTCTTACAAATGCACTGAATCTACAATTACCTCAAAACAAAAAAGTTAACTTTTAAAAAGGCAAAAAATAAGGACATTTCAGACTGAGAATAAAACAAACATATAAAACTAAAAGCAGAGTTCATCACCAGCAAGCAAAGTTAAGGGAAGTCCTTCAGCCATAAGGAAACAAGTAGATGGAAATCTAAATCCACATAAAGGAATTAAAAAGCACTGGAAACGATAACTATATAGGTAAATACAAAAGATTTCTAAACACATCTGAACTATTTAAAGCAAAACCTTTATAATTTGTTTAAGGCAAAAATAAACAATATACTGTGTGATTATAACACAAGTAGAAATAAAATGTATGACGACAACAGCACAAACGCCACGAGAGGGGAGATGAAAGTACACTGTCACCAAGTCTTTACAATACACAAGTGAAATATTACTTGAAGGCAAACTGATCATTTAAAGAAGTATGACAAACCCTAAAGCCACACTAAAAAAAGGAAACAAAGTTACAGAAAATATGCCAATAAAGATTATCATAAAATTACTCCAAAAGGCAGAAAAAGATGAAAAAGGGTACAAAGAATAGGACAAAGAGAAAACAAACAGCAAGATGGTAATTTAAACCCAACCTTATCAATTAATCTCATTAAATACAAATGGGTTACACCCCAAGATAAAATGCAGAGATTGTTTAAAAAATTACATTATGGGCTATCTATACAAAAAATCCACTTTAAGCATAGACACAAATAGGTTAAAGGTAAAAGATGGAAAAAGGTATACCATACTAGCATTAGTCATAAGCAAACTGGAGGGGCTCTATTTATATCAAAGTAGATTTCAGAACCAAGCACATTACTGGGATAAAGAGGGTAATTTTGTCAATTATGAATAGGTCATTTCATCAAGGAGGTCATAATAATCTTAAATGACAAAGCTCCAAAACACGAGGCAAAACTGACAAAACAAAGAAAAAACAAATTCACAAATATATTTGATTTCAACAGACCTCTCTCAAAATTTGACAGTAGCCAGAAAAGCAGTAAGGAACAGAAGACAGCCTCAACAACACTACCAAGTAATTGACCATCATGGAGAAACTCCACACAACACAGCAGAGAACACATCCTTATAAAGTACACATGGGACATTTACCAAGCTAGACCATGTTCTGGTGCATAACACGAGTCGCAAGTTTAAAAGTACTCAAACAATAAAAAATACATCCCCTGACCACAAGAGAATTAAGTTAAAATCCAGTAACAGGACAATTTCTGGAAAATCCTCAAAATACCTGGCAACTAAACACATCTCTAAATAATCGCAAAGGCAATTAGAAAGTATCTGGACCTGAATAAAAATGAATACATGAAATACCAAAATGTCTGGAATACAAGTAAAGCAGCATTTCAAGGGGAATTTATGGCATTAAACAGAATGGAAAAGAAGATCTCAAATTAAATGACCTATAAGCTTCCCCTTTAAGAAACTAGTTTAGGGCACTAAATCCAAAGTAGGTAGGAAAAAAAGTAATAAAAAGATAACAAACATCAATGAAACAAAACAAAGTAACAATGAAACCAAGAGTTGATTTTCTGAGATCAATACTACATGAATAAAAAGGGAGAACAGAACATTATGAACAACTTTATGCTAGTACATTCGACATGTAAGACAAATTCCTTAGACACAAACTAACAAAGGTCCCTGATGAAAAAATAGATAACCCAAAGAGGCCTATATCTATTAAAGAAATTAAATACGTAGTTAAAAACCTACCCATGAGAAAACTCCAGGGCCCCAATGGCTTCACTGAAATCTATCAAACATTTAAGTAGGAAATAACACAAATTCTACAAAGTTTTCCGGGAAATAGAAGTAAATAATCCCAACATATTTCATGATGCCACCATTACCCTGATGCCAAAATCAGAAAAAGGAATTATAAGAAGCTACAGATTACTATTCATCATGAACATAAAATTTTTAGCAAATTCAATGATGTACAGAAATCATAATGCCTCGTGACCAAGCTGGGCTCACCTCTGGAATGCAAATTTGGCTTAGCATTCAAGCAAACGCTTGGTGCCCCTATGAAAATTCCCCAGCTAACAACGTATGTAAAAGTGAAAGACTAAAATGTCTTCCCTCTACAGTGAAGAAGGAGACATGGTTGTCACATCTACTTCCATCATATCCATCCAACACTGTAATGGAGGTCCTGGCCAGTGAATCATAGCAAGAAATAGAGCATGCAGACTGGAAATGAAGTAAAATTGTCCTTATCGATAGATCACATGACTGACTCCATATAAAATGTTAAGAAATCTTAAAACAATCAAACAAAACTACCATAATTAATACATTTACCAAGGTTGTAGGATTCAAGACCAATATGCAAAAATCATTTGCATTTTTAGAGTCTAGCAGTAAACAATTAGAAATTAAACTTCAAAAAGTATTACCATTGACAGCTTCCAAAAATATGAAACGCAGATAAATCTGATTTAATTAAAAGTTCACATTGGGGCAGCCCAGGTGGCTCAGTGGTTTAGCGCCTGCCTTCGGCCAAGGGCCTGATCCTGGAGACCCAGGATCGAGTCCCACATCAGGCTCCCTGCATGGAGCCTGATTCTCCCTCTGCCTGTGTCTCTGCCTCTCTCTGTCTCTGTGTCTCTCATGAATAAATAAATAAAATCTTTTTTTTTTAATTTATTTATGATAGTCACACACACAGAGAGAGAGAGAGAGAGAGAGAGAGAGAAAGGCAGAGACACAGGCAGAGGGAGAAGCAGGCTCTATGCACCGGGAGCCCGATGTGGGATTCGATCCCGGGTCTCCAGGATCGCGCCCTGGGCCAAAGACAGGCGCTAAACCGCTGCGCCACCCAGGGATCCCAATAAATAAAATCTTAAAAAAAAAAAAGTTCACATTATATTTGTACATTGACAATTAAGCAATATTGCTAAGAAAAATTACAGAGAACCTAAATAAATGGGGATATACACCTTGTTTAAGGACAGAAAATAATACTGTTTAGGTGTCAACTCATCCTAAATTAATTCATAGATTCAACACAATGTCAATCAAAATCTCAGGAAGCTTTTTTTTTTTTTTAAAGATTTTATTTACTTATTCATAGAGACAGAGAGAGAGAGAGAGAGAGAGAGGCAGAGACACAAGCAGAGGGAGAAGCAGACTCCACACAGGGAGCCGAACTCGATCCGAGGTCTCCAGGATCACACCCTGGGCTGCAGGCGGCGCCAAACCGCTGCACCACCAGGGCTGCCCTCAGGAAGCTTTTTTGTAGAAGTTCACAAAATTCACTTGGAAATGCAAAGGACCAAGAATGGCCAAAGCAACTTTGAAAAAGGACAAGGACAAGAACATGGAGGACGACTTTCCTGACTACAAAACTTTTATATATTTATTATTATTATTTTTTAAAGATTTTATTTATTCATGAGAGACAGAGAGAGAGAGAGGCAGAGACACAGGCAGAGGGAGAAGCAGGCTCCATGTAGGGAGCCTGATATGGGACTCAATCCCAGGACTCCAGGATCACGCCTGGGCCGAAGGTAGGCGCCAAACCACTGAGCCATCCAGGGATCCCCCAAAACTTTTAAATACATAGTAATCAAGACCGCCATCTTATGGTGTCAAGATAGACAGTGTCAGCATAACAGAATAGAGCCCAGAAATAGATCCATATAGATACGGCCAATTGATTTTTGATAAAGAAGCAAGACAATTTAGTGGAGAAAGGACTATCTTTCAAACAAATAGTGCTGGAACAATTGGATATCCAATATTGAAAAACCTGACCTTCGATCCGTTCTTCACACCACTAATAAAAATTAACTCAAAATGGATCACTGACCAATATAAAAGCTAAAACTATAGAACTTCTAAAATATAGAGAAAATCATTGAGACCTCTGGTGAGGCAAAGATTTCTTAATATAACACTTAAAATACAAGTGATAAGAAAAAATAATGACGTGAAATTCTTCAAAACTTAAAACATGCTCTTCAAAAAACAGTGTGAAGAGAATATTCTTCTCCAGACTGGAAGATAGTATTTGCAAATTACATATCCGATAAAAGACTTGTATCCAGAATATATAAAAAACTTTCAAAACTCAACAACAAGAACACTACCCAATTTTAAATCAAAAGATATGAACAGGCACTTTAGCCAAGAGTATACAGACGGCAATAAACTATATGGAAAGATGTTCAACATCATTACTCATTAGGGAAGTACAATTTAAAACCACAGTAGGGTAGTTCTTGCTATACTACATACTTATCAGAATGACTTGAGGCTGGAAAGCCTGACCACATCAAATATTATGGGGAGATACAGAGTAAATGGAACTTTCACTCACTGCTGCTGGGAATGTAAAATACCAGAATCCCTTTGGGAACTACAGCTTGGCAGTTTACCTTAAAGTTAACAAACATATACTACAAGACTGAACCATTCCACTCCTAGATATTTACCCAAGAGAAAAGAAAACATGTCCTTATAAAGACCTGTTTATAAATGCTCATAGCAGCTTAATCTGTGAGGGCCTCAAATGAGAAAGAACCCAAATTCCATCAATAGGTAGGTGAACAAAGAAACAAAATGCGGTACCATCCATGCAATGGAACACTACTCAACAATAAAAACTATTGATACACGCAACAACATGGAATGTTAAAATAATTGCACTAAATGAAAGAATTCAAACAATTTAAGAATATATGCCTGTGTAATTCTATTATATGACATTCTAAAAAATATAAACTGATCTACAGTAGACAGAAAACACATCAGTGGTTGCCTGGGGTGGAAGGGATGGGAGTGATTTCAAAGGAGCACTAGGAAACTTCAGGGGTGATGAATATATTCAATACCTTAAGTGTAGTGGTAGTTTTTTTTTTTTTAATTTTTATTTATTTATGATAGTCACACACACAGAGAGAGAGAGAGAGAGAGAGAGAGAGAGGCAGAGACACAGGCAGAGGGAGAAGCAGGCTCCATGCACCGGGAGCCCGACATGGGATTCGATCCCGGGTCTCCCGGATCACGCCCTAGGCCAAAGGCAGGCGCGAAACCGCTGCGCCACCCAGGGATCCCTGTAGTGGTAGTTTTATGAGAGTATACAAATGTCAGAATGTATCAAATATATATTTTAAGTATGTGCAATTTACTGTATGTCAATTATACCTCAATAAACCTAAGCAAAGAAAAATATATAATCACATATATAATAAAGAGATGTAACTAACATGTATATAACCATGCCCCAAGATATCTAAATAAAGGAACAATAGAAAGCAAATGAAAGCTACCAATAGCATAAAAGATAGGCACTAACTTTGGACACTGGGAGCTTCTGAATTTTTTGTTGGTCTCGCCCCTTGTGGCCCAGGTGCCAGGACTGGGTTTTAATCCACATGCTACTTTCATTAAGCACAAAAGTAATGGGAAAGCTGTCTGTGGGGAATGAATTATGAATTTCGGGGGAAAATGAGGGTAAACAAAATGTTCATTCTGTAATTTAAAAGCCCTTGGCATACCAAACACCTCTGGGCAGTGAGATTCTAGGTGATTTTCCTTTGGTTTCTTTAAATTTTTCTGTACTTTCCAAATTCTTTACAAGCATTATTTTGCTCTTTGGGGGAGGGGTAAACAGTTTTAAAAGAACTGGTTTAAATTCTCCATCAAGTAAAGGACTATTCAAAAAGAAGCAGCAAAAGGAGTTTTCACCCTGATAATTAATGAATAGCACGCACACACACCTCAGCACTAATATGGATCAAAAGACAGGGAGGCTCTGTTTATAAGAATGAAGGATATTTACAATATATTTAGAAGATCAAACCTCAAAGACTAGTTATTTTCTAAATTCTAAATTTTACTGGTCAACCACTGAGTTGGCTGTCACCTATTAAAGACGTGATATATTTTAACTGATTTCCTGCCCTTTAGTTGAAAACTGAGCTCGCACACATACACTAAAGTCCTGTATGAATTTTCAGGAGGTTGGGGGCTGTAACAAGAGGTTCCTCTCCACTAAGGCTTACAAACCTGTAAATGAATCAAGCCTTACAATACAGGATAGAAGCCAGGAGAGACAGGATTTCTTAATTCTGCTTGTCCCAAGCTGTTGGTGACAGACATTAATGTCACATTTTTCAGCAAGTGTAGAAAGCCAGCAGGGGGTTCAGAAATGGCAAATGCTGATAAAATATGTTTCTTTTTAAATAACTTCACAGGTCAAGTTAGGTGCAAAATGATTTTTATGAAACCTGAATACAAATCTTAAGAGTCTTCTTCCATGGTTTCTAAAAGAATAAACCAGTTTCCTAGTGATCATAGAGTTCTTGGCTTAATTCTTCACTATCATTACAGAGAAAAAAATGAAAGTAGGTTAGCATACCACAACACCACACAAGTAACATAGCCCAGAACACTTACATGTCTTGGAGTGTTCATGTGATAGCATGTAATTGGCAAGAGGTGGTGTGTAAGTCAAACACTGCAATGCTGCATTGGCAAAACAGGTATTGCCCAAATTCTGGAGCCCGGCTCCAACTCTATGAGTCTGTTGCCACTTAAGACAAATCTTCTCAGATGGGAAAAGAACTTTTTGTGGAGGAGCAATGCCATCACCTAGGGCTAGAAAAACAAACAAGAAATATTTTTAAAAAAAAAAAGCTTTGCACGCTTCTCAAGCTAAATAAATAGCAACACATCAAACTGAATCTGATCAAGATTAGTTTGTTTTTTTTTTAAGGATTTTATTTATTTATTCATGAGAGACATAGAGAGACAGACACAGGAAGAGGGAGAAGCAGGCTCCATGCAGGGAGCCTGATGTGGGACTTGATCCCAGGACTCCAGGATCATACCCTGGGCTGAAGGCAGGCTCTAAACCGCTGAGCCACCCAGGAGTCCCTCAAGATTAGGTTTTTACCAGCTACCAGAAATACAGGGAAGAAAGTGATATTTTAAAAGAAGGATCTTAGAATGTGGGAAATTGAAATGATTTGGTTTCTTCAATAGTACAGACCAAAGGGGGTGTGTTAATAGAAACTTAAAGACATCCACCAAATGCAAAGTATAGACCTTGTTTTGATGTTGATTTCAACAAATGAAATGGTAAAAAAATTTTTTTGACAATCAGAAATGTTAACATTGGCTGGAGTTTTAATTTAAAGATGCTTTAAATTATATTTTATTTTATTTTTTGATGCTTTAAATTTTAGAAAATAATTTTTTAGATACGCAAACTAGAATATTCATAGATGAAATACAAAGTCTTGGATTTGCTTTACAATGACAGGGGAGTAAATGGGTGAAGGTATAATTGGCTATGAGTTGATAAATGTCAACATTGACTGATGGTACATGAGAGTTCACCATAATCGCTCTTTGAGATCTACTTAAAAATTTTCCAACACAATCTATAGAAAATCCAGGATGAGTCCACTCTCTACAACATCTGCTTGGATGCTTCTATTCAGTACCACCATCATCACTGTCCTCTCCACCAGCACTCCACATATTGAGTCCTTCCTTATTAGCTGTCAGACAGTCTCAATTCTAAGAGTTAGTAGTGATATCATTCTTATTTTACCAGAAAAGAAACAGGCTCTGAACTCAGGCTGTTTCTTGGGCACCACCATCCATGCACAAGTATGCTCTAAGTAGTCTAAAAAGATGTTTATTTTCAAGATTTATAAACAGATTATTAATGATAACTATGCTAGAGAAATCAGGTATAAAGCTCAAAAACAACTTATTTAGGAAAGTTTGATCATTGATCTGAGGACTACTTTTTCAAGTTTGCCAGTTCCTTGGCACTACTGGGAGATGGAAACGCCTCACCAGATGGCTCTCTATTTTAACTAAGAAATTAATGGGTAATAAGTATGCAAAGGTAGGCTTCAGTTCAGTGGGAATGGAAAGCAAAATTAGGAAAAAGGAAATGAGTCTGCGGAGAGTGGGACAAGGGCTCCAGAAAGGGCATGGCAGGGTGCTGTGAGCTAAGGCTTGAGGGACGGAAAGGAACCCCAGCAAGTAATGGGAAGTTCAAGTCAGTGAAAAGAAGTGCTGTGGGAAGGTCTTGCTGGTGAAAATCTTTAAACTCTATGTGTAACACTGAATTGTTTATTTTGTGATATAAACTCTCCTCCCACTGAAACACCTTCAGCAAATCACACCACCCACCACATCACAATACCACATTTACTATGAAGATGCAAAACCATACAAGGGCCAAATTATTCTAAGCCAAATGACATTCTGAGTCGGAACTAATCTATCTTCTTTGCATTTCAAAGCTTCCAAATCCAGAAGTCTCAGAAGTACCAACCAAAGTGTCAATGTCTCATTTTACCAGATCAGTTTTAACAAATGTAACCACATTTACACAGTTTCAACAAATGTAGCATTTACATTATCTGCTGTCTTTCAAAGAACTTTATTACCAGAGATGATTTTAAGGGGCCAAAACTCCAAATACTAAAAAAAAAACAACCCACAGTTAGGTGGAGCCATTTGTTAAAAGGAAACTTTTTTTTTTTTTTTAAGATTTCATTTATTTATTCATGAGAGACACAGAGAGAGAGAGAGAAAGAGAAGCAGAGACACAGGCAGAGGGAGAAGTAGGCTCCATGCAGGGAGCCTGACGTGGGACTCGATCCCAGGTCTCTGGGATCAGGCCCTGAGCTAAAGGCAGCACTAAACCGCTGAGCCACCCGGGCTGCCCAAAAGGCAACCATTTAAAAAAAAAATATCTTCAGGGACCCCTGGGTGGCTCAGAGGTTGAGCGTCTGCCTTTGGCTCAGGGCATGATCCTGCGGTCCTGGGATCAAGTCCCCACATTGGGCTCCCTGCATGGAGCCTGCTTCTCCCTCTGCCTATGTCTCTGCGTCTCTCTCAGTGTCTCTCATGAATAAATATTTTTTAAAAAATCTTCAAAAATTTTAAAGATAGACATCTAGGGAACTATGGTTACCTGACAAGTTAACAAAATGCCTGCCCATCTCAAATCTCACCAAGATGAAGCTTATCCTCCAAAAAATTAGGAATAAAAAACTACAAATGTTATAGTAACTAAAAGTCATCTACCTTGTTATGACACTTTTTTTTTAAGGTTTCATTTATTTATTCATGAGAGGCACAGAGAGAAAAGTGGAGACATAGACAGAGGGAGAAGCAGGCTCCATTCGAGGAGCCTGATGTGGGACTCAGTCCCAGGATGCCTGCATCACGACCTGAGCCAAAGGCAGACACTCAACCCCTGAGCCACCAAGGCGACCCTGTTATGATACATGTTAATCATAAACAATAGTGCAGAAAAATGAAGCCTGCTGGCCACTTGGGTAGCAATAGGTCTTACAAAAGAAGACCCTCTCCAAAACTACCAACCATTGACAGCATTTATATAAAAGTTTCTTGGAAGAATTTTGTCCTTAAAAAAGTAGTACCTTGATCCTTTTGTGGTGATGGTTTTGATTTATCAGGTACAGATGAACTTGAATAAACTACAGCACCAGGTACTGGTCCTAAAGAAAGTGTGTGATTTGAAACATCATTTAGCGAAGACACAGCTCCCCAGCTGGCAGAACCTGCATCCATGTCTCCAGGTGAGACTGCCTCAGAGCTGCCAGGCTGATTCTGATAGGTTGATGGGTCTGAAGATTCAGAAGCTTTGTCAACTATGGTCATTGTTCAACTCTGCAAAAGACAAAATACAGTTGTTTCATAAAGTGAGAAAAGTAATCTACTTAACCTACCATTAGATTTTAATCTACCATTAGATCTAGTCATATTTAATCATTGTCAAACAAGTCACTGTAATATACCAGCAGCAGTATTTTTAAATTTTGAAATCATTTCCTTGGAACATTTAGCATTGTGCTCATCTAACAATTTTAGTTGTAAAAACTTCAATGAAATATTTGATTGGATCTTGTCATTCTATCCCGAGAGCCCCCTAAAATTTCTTAGTCTCATATTTCGGTTTATAATCAGGTACCTCAATTTCCAATTCTATACATTTGCCAAAAACCCATATATTTTGTTCTATCTAGCTTTAATTTTAACCTTCAAGTCCAAAATGACTTGTTTGAAATATATTATTCAAAAAACAATAGGAAGTCACACATTTGAAAAGTTTTCCTGAAGAGGCTCATTTATTTGGTATATGTGACTTTTTAAACAAAGCCCGTAAGATATTACTGACATCAAATTTGAACATAAATACAGGTTAAAAAAGTAATTATAATTTTCTCTCTGAATCCTACTTTTAAATCTTAGGGCTACACTTAAGCATTTTCTATATGCTGGGCACTGTGTTAATCACTGAACATAGATTCACTTAATTTTCATAATGGACCTATGAGAAATTGGACAGAGTCCACAGGGTCTAGAAAATGGAGCAATTATAACCCAAACTTAGTCACCAAGTAGAACCAGGCACCTGGCCCAATATTCCCAGCAAGAGTTCCTTCTGGCTATACCCATCCAGTCAAGGGGATCCTTTTAGGAATGTAAACTGTCCAGTGACAACCAAATCCAGTGTGCCGCTCCTCTATAGATAACCGTTCTTTGAGGCGTGCCCTGACCGCCCCAGGTACAACATCCCGACACCCAGACTTGCTCCTGCCTGACCTAGGAACCGCTCCCCACGTTCCATTCCTACCTGCTCTCTCTGACTCTTCGCCTCCTGTTCTTTTTTTACCTCACTCTCTTCCATCCTTCCACCTCTGGCCAGTTACCACTTCCACTTCTCAGCTTAGAATTCATTTCCTCTGGGACACTTTCCTTGACAACATTTCTCACTGGGTTAGAACCCATCCTGCGAGCTCCCACAGCGCCCTGGCGCTGATTTCTATGGTAGCGCTACAGCACCCACTCCATGGCCGGTTTCACTCATTGCTCTCTGTCATACTTTTATTTCTATTTCCTGACCTGGCACACAGAAAGCTTGCCACACATGTGCTGAGCAAATGAATGAATTCTGAAGATAGGAAGTAACCAGTGTTTGCTTTTAGCACCAGTTTGTCCTGAGTGATTTATATACAGTATCTCATTTGTATACAGTATCTCATTCCTACTTTGAAGTAGGAACAGCCTTTTAAAACTTGTTTTAAAAAATATTCAATACAGTCAAGTGAAAGAATAAATACCAATGCGTACGCCACCTCAACAAATGCTGTGATGCACAGTTTGCTCACAGTGAGCTTCTTTTAAAATCCTCAAATTTGTTATAATTTTAAATGATGGCATGATTACAGTCCTCTGCCCCAAAAGCACAACCTTAAAAAATTTTTTGGAATCTTATGCAGAAATTAAAAAGTAGATGTCAGATTACATCTTAATAAAATAAGAAAAACGGAACTATTTTAAGTCAATCTATGATACAGGATCCTCATTCAGGAAGAAAGCTTGAGCTGTTTTATCCAAATAAAGTCTACACCATGAAACACAGTGGAGGCAAGCATGTGTAAGAAAACAAAGGAGGAGGAGGAAGACAAGGAGGAGCAAAACGAAGAAGTCAAAACAGCGTCCTGAGGAAAGGTTAATTTGGCCTCATTTACAATAACATTTACTAGAAAAAAACCTCAATTTTCCCAGGGTAAACATCCCTTCAGGACAATCATTAACAAATGACCAAATAAAACCATTTTACTTGTTCCAATTGCCTTTGGGGGCTGGGATGGGGGGTGGGGGGGTGGGGAGGCGGGCTCTTAAAAAAAATTAAGGAAAGCATACAACTCAATCATCAATAACCATATAGCATTATAATTCTAGGAAAACAAACCAAAACTATCCATTTGTCTTCATTTGTATATTCGGCCAATGAATGCTTACTTATCCTAAAACCATCAAATATCCAAACTAAATTCCATCTGCTACAGAGATATCCTTTCTAGAAGTCAAACAATGTTGCACAGGACCTAAGATTCATACAGTTAAAGAAGTTCTTTACTCTCAGTAAAGCTTCTAAACATTATGGTTATATCAGGACTTTTAAGCAGCTATTTCAGTGAAAAGTTAAAATTTCTCTCAGCATCTTCTAATGATACACAAAAAGTTATAAAAGCACGTTTGAAAAAAATGAGTACTTGAATCAAGGCTGGATGTGTGTAGAGGAATGAGACAAATGGAGTTCACAAATGCTTCCTTTGCCTTAAGTGCAATCTTTTATTTGGAAGGCTTAAAATTTTCAGTCCCTTATATGATATTTCTATCAAATAGCATATGCTTTTTTTTTTTCATTTAAAAAAAGAAAAGCGTATCTCTACTTTAAAATCACTGTGGCACTGCTCATAAAGGGGATAACATGAATACATGTAGAGAAGAAAATGATACAGTCTTCATAAACAACGTAATCCACGTTTTTGTGACATTTCTATTTAAAAAGAAAACACACAAGCTTTAAAAAGATAAAGCCTTGATTTCAATTATTTTTAGGTAAATAAAACGACTGGCCTTAAAGCTTTACAAACCAGGGTAGACTTGATTCAACGATAGGAAAAGAAAGTGAAACTGACCTTAAATAAAAACAAATAAGTAAAACTGATTATCCATATCCCCTGTGCACGATGAATGAACCCAGAGAGTAAAATTATCTTTAAAATTTACAACTCTCTTAAAAAATTTCGAGACGCCACAAAAACGTAGGAGAACCTATAATACCGTTGTTAACCTCGAAAGAGAGGTGTTAACTGAACACGTTCCTCAACCAGTTTCACTATTATCCGAGTGTCTTTACTTTAAATAACCAACATGTTTTCCCATAAACAAGTAAACCCTAAGGCCTCCCTGAATATAAAAGCGCCATTCAACAAAAGTGATCTCGACTGCATTCATTAGAACGAGGTTAAAGTCCTAGGATCGTAAAACTTCGGTCCCGTCAAATCTTCATTTCAAACATATGAAACTGATCACCCTCGTCCCCGACCCCCTCCAGGTAAGTCCGCTCTCCCTGCGCTGAAGATAAAGAACGCGACCGAGGCGCACACGCTCTGGGGGACGCGCCGCCGGGGCCGGCCCCTCCTCTCCCCTCCTCTCCCCTCCTCTCCCCTCCGCCCCTCCGCCCCCCCACCCCGAGGGTGCCCGCTCCGCCCCGGCGGCCGGCGTGGGGAACTCGGACACTCGGCTGAGGAGCCAGGTGGACCGCCTCGCGAGAGGGACCGGCGCGCCGCCGAGGGGCGCCGGGGTGGGAAAGTTTGTCTCCCTGGGGGCGCGGGGGGGGCGGGGAGGCGAGCCCCGGGCTCCGAGGGCCGCTCCGAGGGTGAGAGGTGGCAGCCACGCGGGGGGCGGCGGGCGGGCCGGGGACGCCGGGCTCCGCGGCCGGCACCAGCACACGCCCACCGCGGGCAGACCCATGCGGGCCAGGCCGCCCCGGAGCCGCCCGCCCGGCCCGGCCCACGGGCCGAGGGGGCGGGCTGGGGCCGGGTGGGGGTGGGAGGGCAGTGTCCATGGCAACCAGGGGGGTCTGGCCTCCCCGCGCAGCCCGGCTCTCCCGGCGCCCGACCGCCCCGGCCGCCGCCCCCTCCCCAGCGGCCTGGCCCGGCCGGCGGTAGCGGCGCTGCCACCGGCGCCGCGGGGTCCCGGGCGGCCCCGCGGCTGCGAAGGGGGCGGCAGGCGAGGGGCCGCGCCAGTCCCCTGCGGGCCGCGCCGGCTCAGGGGCGGCCTGGCCAGCTGCGGCCGAGGCGAGCGGGGCGCTCTGCGGGCCCCACGCCGGCCGGCGGCAGGCGGGAAGGAGGCGGGAGCTTACCTGACCCGGCTCGGCGCTCGCTCCATCCCCCTCGGCCGCCGCCGCCGCCGCCGCCGCACACAGCCCAGCCGCCCGGCGGGGGACAATGACGTGCCTCCATCCGGGCACCGCCGCCGCCGCCTCCGGGTCAGCGCCGCGCCCGCAGCGCCCCGCCGGGCCGCCAGGGGGCGCGCCAGGGCCGCGCCCGCACGCGCCGCCGCCCAGGGGCCGTCGCACAAGAGGCGCGGCGCGGAGCTAACGGGCCGGGCGAGCGCGGGAGGGGCGGTCGTCAAAGCGCCGCCGGCGCAGGCTGGCGCGCGCGTCACTGGAGCGCCGGGCGCCGCGGAAGGAGCGCGCTGATTGGCGGAGCCGAGCCGCGCGGCGCAGGCCAGGGCGGTCTTTCCCCGGAGCGGCCGGCGGGAGCGGAGCGCCCCGAGCGCGCGGCGGCCGGGTGGTCCGAGCTGCGCCCTCGCCGCGCCCTCGCCGCGCCCTCGCCGCGCCCTCGCCGCGCCCGGGCCCATCTGGCCTGCGCGGTGACGCGGAGGGCCAGGGTCCCCTGAACGGACACGGGTCCGGGAGAGCCTCGGCCTAGCGATCCAGCATTTAAGGACGCCGGAGCGCGCGGGCGCCAGTCGGGATTCCTAGGCACTCGGCGGGAAGGAGAGTTTGAAGGCTGGCCCTTGAAAAGAGCCCGTCACGACTGCACCTCCGCTCCAAGCGTTCCTCGCACTTAATGGGACAGCTAGACCAGCTCTGGCTCCCCAGTGCCGGGTGCCTACTCCCGAGCACTTACTGGGTTTCCGCGGCGAGATTCAGCGCTGCAGCTCCGCTTGTCTCGGATGGCTTCTCGGCTTTGATTAAGGACAGGGCACTCTCCTGCACTAATCCGAGCCCTTCCCACGGTCTAACGTCCAACACCGAGTCACACCCGACCCTAGCCGAGGCCACCTCCTCGCCACACCCATTCCCTCAGTATCCTTTCTGATGCTCTCCTCCTAGTCTCAACTCCCGTTCCACCGTTATTTTCCTGTGATCTCCTTCATCCTTCAATAACACAGGTCAAACGTTGCTCTCTTCAGAGCTTTCAGCCTCTTGCCCGCAGAATAGTCTAAACTCCTTCACCTGACACTGAAGCCTCAGTTACCTTTCTTCTTGTGTGGGTCCCAGCCATAGCAGACTTTTTTCCTACAAACACCCCATTCCTACATCTATCTGCTTGGGGAAGCCCTGCCTGTGCCTCCTCATGGAGCCCCGCTTGAATCCCCCATCAGAATCTCACTACTCCCCCTTAAAAGACTGCACATATTTTCATGGTGGCCCTTACTTCACTCTTGTTATGGAAAGAGATCACTTGTGTGATTAACAATATCAGTTGTGTGTTTGGAGCAGAACATTGAAGTACTTTGAAGAAACAAGGTGGGAAAAGGTGAATTCCAAACCTCCAAAATTCAGGGCTCATTTTGGGGATGAACACCACAACTTACTTTCTGATGAAGAATGGTTACGGAATTTCACCTCTGTGGCCCTTTCAGCACTAATGAGAGATCTGCAAGAGCAGAAAGGCCACAGGGATGGACTCAATAATTTACTTGCCTTCCCTCAAATGACTTTGAGATGTCAAATACAGAATAAGAAGGAATTAAAGAGCCAAACCCTTAATATTCACCTGACTCTTGTGGCAGTTCAAAACGCTTCCTTTGGAAGTCACACTAGATGTTTGGCTTCTAATTTCATTTTTCATTCTGCATTCTATTAACAAAGTTACCCCCAGAGTCCACCCCTTAATACAGTACCTGAGCAACTTAGATAGGAAGAGGGTTTGGGGTGTGTGTGTGTGTGTGTGTGTGTTTTGTTTTCTGTTATGTTCTAACCATCCCTTTTCATTCTCTACCAGAACAGGCTCTTAGAGGCAGGATCAGATGGGTGATGAGGTGGTGAACCAACTTGCCCCAAAAACTTGTTTTCTTCCAGACCAGAGCTTATCCAAAGTGAATCTGTTTGGAGATTTCACTTTGCCTCTGTTCTTCTGAACTTCACAGATTACTTAGCCCGTTGCCTTTACAAAAACTGTCTTTACGCCAGAAGCCAACTCACCCCAAATGCCCTCGCCTTCCAATCCAGATAAAGAACCAAAAGTAGTAGAATGATAGATTTTTTGAGAACCTCTAGACACTTAGCGAGCCTGTAGTGATGCTGTAAATGCCCTACCAGATCCTCTTTACTGGCTGATGCACCCATTCCCCTCCCAGCTGCTATGAGTGATAGCTGCTAATAACTTACAGCTGCCCCTTCTGACAGCTGTTCTTGGCTGAATGGGGGCGCTGCCTCACAGGGAGGTTAACCACGCCTACCACCCTCGTAGCCTACAACAATGTCCCACTGATAAATGAGTTTAGAAAGGCCTTGCCTCAACTTGTGACCAGCCCTTGTAGTGCAGTGCATACTCCAGAGCTCCGGTGGGATCAGAGAAAAGTTCGTCTTCCACTACATCCTAGGTTGACTCCTTTCCTTCCTCTCTTCCTCCCTTCTCTTTCTCCCCAGAGCACACTCTCGATATGTCACATGTATCTGAGTTCTGTTTCAAGCCCTGCTTCTAGGTAGCCTGACTAGACAGCAGGTACCAGAAAAGGTCCTAGGCAAGAGAGTCTAAGGATAAGATTCCAGGTGATATGTGATTCACCGATCTCCATGCAATTGTGTAAGACTCCCACCTAGGGGAAAGTGAGTTGGGAAATGGGTAGAAGGGCATGCGTTGGCTTATTCAATCTCTCTGGTGTTTGTGAACGTGAGGAAAACAGTCATTGGAAGAACTGTGAAATTCGATGACCATTGCTGCTTTGAAGAAGGAAAATGATAGGCCTGGGCTATTCATCATCAATGTAAAGCAAAGCATAAACGCCAGAGAGACGTTTTAGTGCCCCACCATAACCATCATCTGGAGTCAGAGGACAGGCTGGCAGTCCTAAGGACCAGGCTCAGGGGCCCACTTCGAAGAAGCCAAACTTTAGTAGTGATTGACTTCTCAGCCAAGGTCAGTCTCCAACACTGAAGTCAGGGCTCTAATAAAGAAGTGGTGGATTCCCAAGACTAGGGATAGGAACTTCAGATTGCTCTAAACTCTGGGTCTTCAGAAGTGACCCATCTTAGCCCCCCAACCTGAAGACAATGTAGAATCCTCAAGTGAGGCAAATACCCTACAAGACAATGCATTCTTTAGGATCTGCCCGAAGCCCCCATGGCCACTAGACCACTCACTAAGGTTAAGTCTCAGTATGGCCCAATTGGACAAGCATAAGTCTTACTTAGGGAGGAAAGGAATGATACATTGAAGGAGCTGTAGGACCTGCCTGTGTCTCTGCCTCTCCCTGTCTCTATGTCTCTCATGAATTTAAAAAAGAAAAGAAAAATAACAGTCACAAGAGCTAAAACAAAATGCTAAGGTATAAATAACAAACTTGAAAATTGTGCAGGACCCAGAACTCATGACCAAGTCCTAAAAAGCTTTCTTAAAGATTTTCTGGGGATGCCTGGATGGCTCAGTGGTTGAGTGTCTGCCTTTGGCTCAGGCCCTGGGATTCGGGATCAAGTCCCGCATCGAGTCGAGTCCCGCATCTGGCTCCCTGCGAGGAGCCTGCTTCCCACTCACCCTATGTTTCTCTCTCTGTGTCTCTCATGAATAAATAAATCTTTAAAAAAAAAAGATTTTCTGAATGAAGGGTTATACTTCAGTTTGTAAAGATTTTAAGGGTACTGTAACTGATGCCAAAGAAATTCTTTCCAGAATTCAATAAAATGCCTATAATATGAAGATTAAAATAAATTTACCAATGCAATGCAGTTAGTCCTAAAAGGACTCATGTGGCACTTACTAAGATGCTTGAATATTCATCTGGGCAATAAAGCCATTCATTAATACACTTCACACTTAACTGTATATGGCTCCCTTCTCTTGAAACAGCTCACACATTCATTGCCCAAATAAATACCCTCCTGCCATCTACTCTGGAAATCAGAGAGAGCAGTGATAATGTGCTAGTCCCCAACTTCAGTGAGCTTTTAGGATCTTTACATAAAGCAGGTGAGCAATGAGTGCCAATATTGCAGGAAGAAAGTGTAGGAGAAAACAGTATAGTGGGAGGGGCCAGATAAGTGGGAGGGGAAGTTCAGAGGAGGCTTTCCTGCAGGAGGCTCCCTGAGACTGAGCCCCTGCAGATCGACTGAGTGGCAATGTGCAAGGTGAAATTAGTAGGGGCAACCCAGAGCAGAGAGACACAGAAACAGATGGAGAGAGAAAGTCAAAAGAGAGGAAAGCAGAACTTGATAACCTAATTCACCTTGGTGAGTATCTAAAGGAAACTGGATCAGAACTGTGTCAGAAAAATTTCTCAACATAGGGTCAACTCACAGCGTGGTGGTAGCCAAAGGGAGAGGCTACCACCGAGCTCAGAGTTTCTCTGTTTGGAAGAGTGAAAATCGACATCCAATGATAGACTCAGGTCTCAACAGTTTTGTTTTTTTAGGTCTCAACAGTTTTGTTTTTTTTAAGATTTATTTATTTATTCATGATAGAGAGAGAGGCAGAGAGAGAGGCAGAGAGCCATTTAAAAAGGCTTTGTAAGGGGTGCATAGGTGGCTCAGTGGGTTGGGCAGCTGCCTTTGGCTCCAGTTGTGATCTTGGAGTCCCTGGATTGAGCCCCGTGTCCTACTCCCTGCTCAGTTTCTCCCTCCCCCCCCCCACTCCTGTTCTCTCTTGCTCATTCTCTCTCAAATAAATAAATAAAATATTTTAAAAATAAAAGGCTTTTTAAAAGTGAGATTAGTTTTAATAATATACTTGATTTAATCCAATACACCCCAAATATTATCATTTAAACATGTAGTATGAGCCACATAGCAGGTTGCTCACTAGCCACTAACATATTGGAGAGTAAAGGTCTGTATAATACTAATCATCAGAGTAGAAACTATTCTATATTTACTTGAGGGTAAAAGTTCTGTAGGGTACCTTATCAAGTGATAAAAACAAGTTACAGAGCAGTACATATATAAAAAACCCCAGGGGTGCCTGGGTGGCTCAGTAGGTTAAGTGGTCAACTCTGGATTTCAGCTCTGGTTATGATCTCAGGGTCTAGGATCAAGCCCCATGTTGGCCTCTGCACTCAGCAGGGAGTCAGCTTCAGGATTCTCTCTCTCCTTCTGCCCTTCCCCCTGCTCACACACACTCTCTCAAATAAATTAAAAAATCTTTAAAAAAGAAACCCAAACTCTTTAAGCATGATATCTTGAGTTCCTATGATATTTAATAACTTCACAGAAATTCCTTAGAGATCTTTCCATTGAAGACTATCATGCTACTTAAAGAGCATTTCTAATAATTTTTATTTCATTGCTTTTTTGAAGTGTGGTAAAATACAACATAAAATTAATCATTTTGACCATTTTAAAGATTTTTTATTTTAAGTAATCACTCTACCAAATGTGGGTCTCGAACTCACAACCCCAAGATCAAGAGTAACATTCCACTGACTGAGCCAGCCAGGTGCCCCTCAAAGTGTGTAATTTAGTGGCATTAAGTACATTCACAGTTTTCTGCAACCATTAGTTCTATCTAGTTCCAGAATTTTTTCAATACCCTGAAGTGGAAACCTACACATTAAGCAGTTACTCCCTATCTGCTCTTAATCTTGGCAACCATTAATCTTGTTTCTGTATCTGTGGATTTACCTATTCTAAGTATTTTATATAAAAGGAATCACACGGGCAGCCCAGGTGGCTCAGCGGTTTAGCGCCGCCTTCAGCCCAGGGCATGATCCTGGAGACCCCGGATTGAGTCCCACGTCGGGCTCCCTGCATGGAGCCTGCTTCTCCCTCTGCCTGTATCTCTGCCTCTCTCTCTCTCTCTCTCTGTGTGTGTGTGTGTCTCTGTGTCTCTCTCTGTCTCTCATGAATAAATAAAATCTTTTTAAAAATCTTGTTTAAAAAAATAAAATAAAATAAAATAAAATAAAATAAAATAAAATAAAATAAAATAAAATAAAATAAAATAAAATAAAGGAATCACACACCATGAGGTCTCTTATGTCTGGCTTCATTCGCATAGCATGTTTTCAAGATTTATTCACATGGTAGGATATATCAGTACTTCATTCCCTATTACAACTGAATAATATTCCACTGTATGGACATACCCCATTTTATTTATCCATTCACCTGCTGATGGACATTTGGATTATTTCCACCTTTTGGATGTCATGAATAGAACAGCTATGAACATTTATTTATTTATTTATTTATTTTTTTAAATTTTTATTTATTTATGATAGTCACACACACACAGAGAGAGAGAGAGAGAGAGAGAGAGAGGCAGAGACAGAAGCAGGCTCCATGCACCGGGAGCCCGACGTGGGATTCGATCCCGGGTCTCCAGGATCGCGCCCTGGGCCAAAGGCAGGCGCCAAACCGCTGCGCCACCCAGGGATCCCGCTATGAACATTTATATACAAGTTTTAGTTTGAATACCTGTTTTCAATTCTTTGGTGTATGTACCTAGGAGTGAAATTGCTGGGTCATATAGTCAATCTATGTTTAACTTGAGAAACCACTATACTATTTTTCACAATGACTGCACCGTCTTGCATTCCCAATACTTGAGGGTCCTAATTTCTTTACATCCTTGCCAACACCTGTTATTACTTTTTTTCTTTTCCTGGTGTATCATTGTGGTTTTACATTTCCCTAATGACTAATGATGTCGAGCATTTTTTCACATGCTCATTAGCCATTCATCTTTGGAGAAATGTCTATTCAACTAGTTTGTTAATTTTTAAATTGGATTATTTGCCTTTTTATTGTTGAGTTGTAAGAGTTGTTTATACTGGTTACTAGACTCTTATCAAATATAAGATGGGGATGGTGCCTAGCTGGCTCAGTCATTTAAGTGTCTGCCTTAGGCTCAGGTCATGATCTCAGGGTCCTGGGATGAAGCCCTACATCAGGTTCCCTGCTCAGTGGGGAGTCTGCTTCGCCCTCTGCCCCTCCCCCATCTTGTGCTCTACCCTCTCTCTCACTCTCTCAAATAAATAAATAACATTAAAAATATATATGATTGGGAGATAGTTTCTCTGATAGGGGTTGTTTTACTCTCTTGAGAGTGTCCTTTTTTTAAAAAAAATATTTTATTTATTCATGAGAGACACAGAAAAAGAGAGAGAGAGGCAGAGACACAGGCAGAGGGAGAAGCAGGCTCCATACAGGGAGCCCTATGTGGGACTCAATCCTGGGACTCCAGGATCATGCCCTGGGCTGAAGGCAGGCACTAAACCGCTGAGCCACCCAGGCTTCCCGAGAATGTCCTTTAAAACACAAAACTTTTTAATTTTAATGAAACCGAGTTTATTTTTTCTTTTGTTGTTTGTGCTTTTGGTGTGTTTTTAATAAATTCCCTTTATAATAAGGAAGTTCTCTCCTATTGCTAGTCTGTTGGGTGTTTTTCTCATGACAGAGTGTTAGATTTTTTTTAAAGATTTTTATTTCTTTATTTATTCATGAGAGACACACACACACACACAGAGGCAGAGACATAGGCAGAGGGAGAAACAGGCTCCATGCTGGGAGCCCGACATGGGATTTGATCCCAGGTCTCCAGGATCACATCCTGGGCTGAAGGCAGGCGCTAAACCACTGAGCTACTCAGGGATCCCCAAAGTGTTAGATTTTGTCAAATGTTTTTGCTGTATGAATTAATATGATCAGGAGGTTAAGGTTTTTTCCTCTTCCTTCTATTAATGTGGTGTATTGCACTAATTGATTTTTCACTTGTTCGTCCACTCTTACATCCTTTTTTAAAAGATTTTATTTATTTATGAGAGACAGAGAGAGAGAGAGAGGCAGAGACACAGGCAGAGGGAGAAGCAGGCAGCCAGATGTGGGACTCGATCCCAGGACTCCAGGATCACAACCTGACCTGAAGGCACTCAACCACTGAGCCACCCAGGTGTCCCCCACTCTTACATTCCTGAGAAATCCCATTTGGTCACATTTATAATCATTGTTTAGCTTGCTAGTATTTTGTTGAGGACTTTTGCATTTATATTTATGATATACACTGGTCTGCAGTGTCCTTGTGATGTTTTTGTCTGGCTTTAGTATCAGGATAATGTTAGCCTTATAGAGAGATAGAAACTGTTTCCTCCTTTTCTATTTTTTGGAAGAGTTTGAGAAGTATTAATGATAATTCTTCTATAAATATTTTGTAGAATTCAGCAGTGAAGCCATCTTGTCCTGGGATTTCTTTGTTGGGAGGTTTTGGATTATCAATTCAATATCCTAATTTGTTATACACCACATTAATAGAACATAATCTTCTCTCTTTTTTTTTAATTTATGATAGTCACAGAGAGAGAGAGAGAGAGAGAGAGAGGCAGAGACATAGGCAGAGGGAGAAGCAGGCTCCATGCACCGAGAGCCCGATGTGGGACTCGATCCCGGGTCTCCAGGATCGCGCCCTGGGCCAAAGGCAGGCGCCAAACCGCTGCGCCACCCAGGGATCTCGAACATGATCTTCTCAATTAATTCTGTCAAAGGCTTTTCCTTTGACAGAATCCAACTCATGATAAAAACATTCAATTCAGATTTTCTATTTCTTTATGAGTTAGTTTTGGGAGTTTGTATGTTTCTAGTAATTTGTCCATTTCATCTATGTCATACTTTGTTGGCATATAATTATTCATAGTATTCTTTTATAATGCTTTTTTTGGTAAAGTCAGTAGTAAGATCCCCATTTTCTTTCCTGATTTTATTGAGTCTTCTCTCTTTTTTTCTTAGTCGATCTAGCTAAAGTTTTGTCAATTTTATTAATCTTTTCAAATACCTAAATTTGGTTTTATTGATTTTTTTTTCTGTTGTTCTGATCATGATTTCATTTATCTTTACTCTAACCTTTATCTTTTCCTCTCTCTGCTAACTTTGGACTTAGTTTGCTCTTCTTTTTTTAGTTCCTTAAAGTATAAGCTATATATTTAAGACCTTTCTTTTAAATATAGACATTATAGCTATAAATTTCTGTTTTCACCGCATGTCACAAGTTTTGATTATTTTTGTTTCTGTTCATTTCAAAATATTTTCTAATTTATTTTGTGATTTCTTCTATGATCAATTTGTTATTTAAGAATGTATTGTTTAGGAGTGCCCAGGTGGCTTAAGTCGGTTTAGCATCTGCCTTTGGCTCAGGTCAGGATCTCACGGTCCTGGGATTGAGTCCTGCATCAGGTTCCCTGCTCAGCAGGGAGTCTACTTCTCCCTCTGCCTTTCCTCCCTGCTTGTGATCTGTCTCTCTCTAAAATAAATAAATAAAATTTTAAAAAAGAATGTATTGTTTAGGGGTGCCTGGGTGGCTCAGTGGGTTAAATATCTGCCTTCAGCTCAACTCATGATCTCAGGGTCCTGGGATTGAGGCTCCAGCTGGACTCCCTGTGCCCCTTCCCCCACTTATGCTCTTTCTCTCCCTCTCCCTTGTCTCTCTCTCTTTCACAAATAAAAATTTTAAAAAAGAATGTATTGTTTATAAATAAACTTTATATATAAAAATATGTTAAAACATATATTATATATAAAACTTGTGTGTATATATATATATTTTTTTATTATTATTATTTTTTAAGTGTGCCTGGCTGGCTCAGCAGGAAGAGCATACAATTCAATGTGGGGCCATGAATTCAAGCCCCATGTTGGATGTAGTGATTACTAAAAAAAAACCCAATAAACTTTAAAAATACATTTTAAAAAAGAATATTGTTTAATTTACACATTTTGTGGATTCTCTAGTTTTCCTTCTAAATTTCTTGTTTCATTCTATTGTGGTCAGAGAAGATATTTTATGTGATTCCATTTTTAAAAAATTTATTGTGACTTGTTTTGTGGCTTAACATATGATTTGCCCTGGACAATGCTGGCATATGGTTTTGTTCACTTCCTTCATGTCCCCACTGATTGTTTGTCTAGTTACTTTATTTATTATTGTAAGTGAGGTGTTTAAGTCTCCAAACTATTCTTGAAGAACTATTTCTCTGTTCTATTCTGTCAACTTTTTCTTCATATATTTGGGGGCTCTGTTAGGTATCTACATAATTGTTATATCTTCTCAATGCATTCACTCTTCTATCATTAAATAATACCCTTCATTGTCTCTTAGAACAGTTTTGATTTAAAGTCTACTTCAGGGCAGCCCGGGTGGCTCAGTGGTTTAGCGCCGTCTTCAGCCCAGGGCGTGACCCTGGAGGCCCGGGATCAAGTCCCACGTTGGGCTCCCAGCATGGAGCCTACTTCTCCCTCTGCCTGTGTCTCTGCCTCTCTCTCTCTGTCTCTCGTGAATAAATAAATATTTAAAGAAATAAAGTCTACTTCAGGGGCACCTGGGTAACTCAGTGGTTGAGCATCTGCTTTTGGCTCAGGTGGTGGTCCTGGGATCCTGGGATGGAGTGCCCCATGGGGAACCTGCTTCTCCCTCTGCCTATATCTTTGCCTCTCTGTGTGTGTCTCTCATTAGTAATAGTAGCTTTTATACTCACCTGTAATTACCTTTACCAGTGTTTTTTATTTTTTTGTATAGCTTCAAGTTACTATCTAGTATTTTTTCATTTCAGTTTGTAGCACCCCCTGTAGCATTTCTTGTAGAGAAGATCTACTAGTAACAAACTCCATCAGCTTTTGTTTCTTCAGGAATGTCTTAATTTTGCCTTCATTTTTGAAGGATAGTTTTGCCAGGTATAGAATTCTTGGTTGACAGGTTTTGTCTTTTCAGCACTTTAATTATGTCAACCCCACTGCCTACTGGTCTCCATGGCTTCTGATGAGAAATCTACTGTTAATCTTGCTGAAGATCCTTGTATGTTATAAGTTGCTTCTTCCCCTGTCTCAAGATTCTTTTTTTCCTTCTTGTCCTATGTCTTGGTGTGTTTAAATATGTGTTCATTCTACTTGAGTTCACTGAATTTTTAAAAAAGATTTTATTAATTATTTGACAGAGAAGGGGCACAAGCAAGGGGAGTAGCAGGCAGAGGGAGAGGGAGAAGTAGGCTCCCTGGTGAGGAGAGAGCCCATTGTGGGGCTCAATCCCAGGGCCCTGGGATCATGACCTGAGCCAAAGGCAGATGCTTAATTGACTAAGCCATCCAGGAGCCCTCACTGAGTTTCTTGAATATATGGATTCATGTTTTTTTTTTTTTTTATCAGATTTGGAAAATTTTCCATAATCTTTTTTTCAATTATTCTTCCTGCCCCTTTCCTCTCTCTTTTCTCCTTCTGGGACTCCCATTATGTATATGTTACTCCACCCACCGGTCACTTAGTCTTTGTTCATTTTTTTCATTGTTTTCTCTTTCTGGTTCTCAGGTTGAAATATTTCATCAGACCAATTTTCACATTTGCTGATTCTTTCATTTGCTCAAACCTGCTGTTGAACCACTTTACAAATTTTTTCATATCAGCTATTGTACTTTTAAGCTCTAAAATTTCTGTTTTAGGGGTCCCTGGGTGGTGCAGCGGTTTGGCGCCTGCCTTTGGCCCAGGGCGCGATCCTGGAGACCTGGGATTGAGTCCCACGTCGGGCTCCCGGTGCATGGAGCCTGCTTCTCCCTCTGCCTGTGTCTCTGTCTCTCTCTCTGTGTGTGACTATGATAAATAAATTAACACCTTTAAAAAAATAAAATAAAATTTCTATTTTATTTCCTTTTTTATAATGTCTGTTTCTTTATTGACATTCCCTATTTGTTAAGACATAATCCTTCTGGTTTTCTTCAGCTTTTTTATATTCCCTTTAGCTCTTGGAGCATAGTTAATATAGTTGCTTTAATGTCTGTATTTTCTCAAGGATAATTTCTGTTTGTGATATTTTGATTTATTATTTTAAAAATATTTAGTTTCCATCTCCATTCCTGGCAGAGGGCTCCTAAAACCCTTGTAAATTCCTAAGTGATAAAAGCAGTAGGAGCATCTTTTGTTCTAAAGAGTTGACTCTGGGTGGGCTCCTGGATAGCTCCTGCATGGGAGCTGGCCATCTGAAAAACCAAGCCATGACGAAAACCTTGGAAAGGGGCTGGAAGTGGAGTTAATAATTGATCATGCCTATATGAGGAAGCCTCCCTAAAATTCCAACAGTGTGGGGTTCAGAGAGCTTACATGTTGGTGAACACATTTAAGTACTAGGAGGTTGATGCATCCCAACTCCATGGGGACAGAAGCTTCTGTGCTTTGGACCTTCTCAGACTTCATACTATGCATTTCTTAATCTGGCCAGCCATCTGTATCCCTTATCATATCTTTTAATAAACTGGTAAGTGTAAACTGAGTTCTGTGAGCTGTTCTAACAAATAATTGAATCCAAGGTTGGGAGGCAGTCACAAGAACCTCTGATTTGTAGCCAAGTTAGATAGAACTTGTGGGTAACCTGAAGACCTACTAATTGCCATTGGCATCTGAATTGGGGGGGGGCATTCTCATGAGAGTGGGCCCTTGACTTGTGAGATCTGACACTATTGATAGTGTCAGAATTGAGTTAGAATGTGGGACACCCAGGTAGTATCACATAATTGCTTTGGTGTGGGAAAAAACACTGAATATCTGGTGTCAGAAGTGTTTTAAGTGTGGTCTTTGTGTGAGAGTAAAGGAGAAACACAGTAAAGCAATAGTGCAGATTTCTCCCTATTCATTGTTCAGTTTTTTGATCCTGGGAATGGGCCATACTTTGTTGTGTCTTTGCATACTTCATACTTTTTTTATTAAAAACTGGATGGAGGGATCCCTGGGTGGCGCAGCGGTTTGGCGCCTGCCTTTGGCCCAGGGCGCGATCCTGGAGACCCGGGATCGAATCCCACATCGGGCTCCCGGTGCATGGAGCCTGCTTCTCCCTCTGCCTGTGTCTCTGCCCCTCTCTCTCTCTCTGTGTGTGACTATCATAAATAAAAAAAAAAAAAAAAACTGGATGGACATTTTGGTGTATTCTAGGAAGAAAAGAAAGAAAGAAAAGAAAAGAAAAGAAAAGAAAAGAAAAGAAAAGAAAGAAAGAAAGAAAGAAAGAAAGAAAGAAAGAAGAAAGAGAAAGAAAGAAAAAAGAAAGAAAGAAAGAAAGAAAGAGAAAGAAAGAAGAAAGAAAGAAAGAAAGAAAGAAAGAAAGAAAGAAAGAAAGAAAGAAACTCCCTCGTTCTTTGCAGATTAGCTCTGTGTTGGGGCATTCCTTCAACAATTAACCAGGCTGTTTACACTCTGCCTAAGCCTTCATTTTCTGTTTATGCAGAGTCTAAAGACCAGTCAGTGGTGAAAGCTTATGATCTTCCCAGGTCTTTTGTGAGCGTGCATCCTGCCCTGGCCATGCATATGGATTTCTAGGTCCTCCACTGTGTGTGGGAGTCTTTCAAAGCCCTTTTCACCAAAGTTTCTCACTCTCTAGCTTTTCCTCCCCAGCTTTCGGAATGTCTATTATTTATCTCAACCATTATTTCTTGCCCCAGACAGCATTTGGATTTCATTCTTTTCCAGGAGCATCCTCCATGTAGCCATGGGCATCTTTCCACCCTGAGAGAGTTCTGGATTAGGAAGAACAAAAGCAGGTCCCTTGTGTGTCAGCTCTTCAGAGGACCCATAGACAAGTTGAAACAGACCAGCAGAATTTCTTGATCAAAGTCTCCTGAAGTTTTGGACTAGATGTGCACACTGGGAATGGTGGCTGCCTTTGAGACTGCTGCTGCACTGGGAAAGGATGGGGTAAGACTAAGTTAAAATGCCAGATCCTCATCCCCGCTGGTTTCAGTGACCTTTCTCATGATTAAGCATTTGCCTCATGGCCATAAACCTTTGACTTGGGACGCCTAGGTGACTCAGTGGTTGAGTGTCTGCCTTCAGCTCAGGTCGTGATCCTGGAGTCCCGGGATTGAGTCCCACATTGGGCTCCCTCAGGGAGCCTGCTTCTCCCTCTGCCTGTGTTTCTGCTTCTTTCTCTCTGTGTCTCTCATCAATCAATCAATCAATCAATCTTAAAAAAATAAATCTTTGACTATCTTCTAGAGTTTTGATAAAGTTGATTCTGACAGTTTTTACCAGGATTTTCAGTGTTAAGGGGGATTTTCAGTGTTATGGGGAGAAAGAGCCCCTGGAAATCTGTACTCTACCATTTTTGCTGACATCACTCTTAAGAATTTTTTTAATGCTAATTTTTTGCTTGGACATAATATATAAGTGTTACACATGCAAAATATGAGAATTGTGGTCACTGGGAGTCTTCAGAGAGTTCAAGGAGCCATTAATTCTGATACACCATTTTCCCCACTTTCTTGAGAAAATTGTGGAAACTATACACACCAAAGTGACTTTGCATTGTTTTGTTATTAAAATTGAGAGTGATCATTTCATTTGAAGAGAAGGATGGCTAAAACAGAGTTGGGGACTGTAGCCTTCCCATGAACATAAGGAGATGATATGGAAGTCAGAAGACAAATGCAGAAAAGAGTGGTGATGCATAATGGCATGAACTTTCAAAGGAAGGAGAGGAAACATACCATACAAAGGATCATGTAACATCTTAAATTTAAAATAACTTCTATCAGGAAGCAGCCAAGCAGTGAAGGAACATTGCAGGCCTAGTTCTCGAGCAGTTGCCCCGGAGCCACCAGATGGACAGCCAGACCTACGTGACTGCCATGGCCAAGAACAACTGGGACATGGTGACAGTCCTGTGAAGAAAGGGCCCTAAATCCAAGCAGGCCATCTTAGCATCTCAGAGATGAGGAGAAGATGTGGAGATTTCCAAGAATGGGCTGCTGACCAGAACAAACAGCATTTGATCACCAAGACTATGGCCAAGCTGGATCATTATCAGGTGGCCCTAGAGGTGGGCAAGGTGATCCAGCAGGGCCAGCAGAGCAAGGGGCTGACTCAGAAAGACTTGGCGATGAAAATCAATGAAAAGCTTCAGGGCATAGTGGACTACAAGAGTGGACAGGCCATTCCTAAAAACCAAGTTCTGGGCAAAATTCAAAGAGCTATTGGCTTCAAGTTCTAGGGGTAGGATACTAGGAAGCCAACCAAAAAAGGGGCCAAGGGCAAAATGAACACAAAGCCTGGAAATCAGTATGTTCCTTCTGATCTCATCTGGCTGGTTGCCCTTGACCACCAGCTCTAGCATGGGTCTCTTCACGTGGCTGAGTGGAACATGGGGCATTAGCCCTACCCAGGAACCCTCCCTACCATACCTGGTGTCAAACAAACAACCTTGCAGAGTAAAAAATAAGTAAGTAAATAAATAAAATAACTTCTATCTATTCAGGAATAAAACCATAATGTGTGTTATTACCATAATGATTACATATGGTTCTTGTGTTTTGGACCAATGTAGAAACACAAGAATAAAAATAAAATGAGAGAGAGAATCAATATAATCAATAGAAATCCAATTAGAGTCTAAAATGTTAGCTGATTTAAAAAGACACATATATATATTAAAAAAAAGATACATATATAAATCAGGGGCAGCCTGGGTGGCTCAGCAGTTTAGTGCTGCCTTCGGCCCAGGGCATGATCCTGGAGACCTGGGATCAAGTCCCACATCAGGCTTCCTGCCAGGAGCCTGCTTCTCCCTCTGCCTGTGTCTCTACCTCTCTGTGTATGTCTCTCTCATGAATAAATAAATAAAATATTTTTTAAAAAGACACATATATAAATCAAATGATCTCCATAAATCAACAAGAACAACTCAGAACATGTTATGAGCAGTGACTCTCATCACAGTAGCTGAAACAAATAGCAAATAATAAATAACAAACTGAAATAACTCACAGGAAGAATGTGATCAAACATAACCAAGGGAAACATGTCAAATGCCAGGGTTATAACTCAATATTGAACCAGTATCATGTGTCCCCAAATTAGATTGTGACTGTGATAAAACTGATTGCAAAGAGATTCTTCCTTGAACATAATAAATTGGTTATAAACTAAATATATAAAACCTGTTAATTAAGTTATGAGTGTAATGTAATGAATCCCAAGAGGATTCCTTCCGGAAGTTAGTGAAAATGTTGTAAATGGCTCTCTGGACTATAAACATTAAATTATGATTACAGCTATGCACACAAGCGATCTTCTCTCCCCAATCCCCCAACAGTTCACGCTTTTATTCACTCATCAATTTTCCATTAAGTGTGTCCCTTGAGCATATAAGTGTGTGTATGACACAGAGAAAAATGAGGAGTCAGAGACATATTTGGGTAGGAAAGAAGTAGAATTGGCTCTAAAAAGTAACATCTAGCACAGCCCAGGTGGCTCAGCAGTTTAGCGCCACCTTCAGCCCAGGGGTGTGATCCTGGAGACCTGGAATCGAGTCCCATGTCAGGCTCCCTGCATGGAGCCTGCTTCTCCCTCTGCCTGTGTCTCTGCCTCTCTCTCTCTCTTTCTCTCTCTCTCTCTCTCTCTCTCATGAATAAATAAATAAAATATTTTTTTTAAAAAGTAACATCTACAATAAAGTGTGCTTAGGGCTCTGGGGTGTGGATACAGGCACTAGGAAAGTGCAGAATGGAGGGCCCTAACATAGGGGGATGAAGGGAGAGCTGTGAGGGGAGCATTATGGACTGAATCATGTCCTCCTAAAATATGTTGGTGTCCTAACTCCCACTACCTGAGAATGGGACCTTATTTGGAGACAGGGTCTTTACAGAAGCAATCAAGTTCTTTAAAAATGAGGTCCTTGGGAATCCCTGGGTGGCTCAGCGGTTTAGCGCCTGCCTTTGGCCCAGGGAGCGATCCTGGAGTCCTGGGATCAAGTCCCGCGTCAGGCTCCCGGCATAGAGCCTGCTTCTCCCTCCTCCTGTGTCTCTGCCTTTCTCTCTCTCTCTCTCTCTTTCTCTCTCTCTCTCTCTCCCATAAATAAATAAATAAATCTTTTAAAAAATGAGGTCCTTAATGAGGGCCTTAATCCAATGACTGTCTTTATAAAAAGGGGGAATTCGGACACAGACATACTCTCATGGGAGAACACCATGTGAAGATGAAGGCAGAGATTGGGGTGATGCTTCTATAGGCCATGGGAACATGAGTGATGGCCAGCAAATCACCAGAAGCTGGGAGAGATGCATGGAACAGACTTTCCCTCACAGCCTCAGAGGAACCAACCCTGTTCACACTCTTACCTTGGGCTTTCAGAATCCAGAACTGTAAAAGGATTCATTTATCCTACTTAAGGCTTCCAGTCTGTGGTAATTTGTTATGGCAGCCCTAGCAAACTAATACAAAGGGAGGGAGGTAATATGTTATGTGTAAATGCAACACATCACATTTCATTACAGACCTGAGTGATAAGTAATAGGAAGTCAGGTGAAGTGGGGCTGAGGCAGAGGAATGTTCTGGTCAGAAGGAACCAGATATGCATTTAGTAATCCTGTTTTTAAATTGTCTATATCTTATAATGCTCTCACATCTTAAAAAGCTTGCTGGCCTGTAGAGAATGTCCCTGCCAGGGCTGGGATAGCCAAATCTTAAAGATAGCAAAGTGCTTGATCAACCAGTGCAAACCAACCAATCCCAAGTATACAGACCCAGCCACCTCCTTATCTAATGATAACATACAAGCCAATATTTCCTCTGCCCTAAATCATCCAGGGCTAGGTACCAGACAACTAGAGACCACCCCTATAGCCCAAAGCCTCCTGGAATTATTCCAACTAGCCAATCCTAAACTGCTGACTCCATGCAGAATAGAAACCCAAAAAAAGATCCTGGCTCATGCTTCCCCCTCACTCTGGTCTTCTGCCACCTGACCAACACCTGGTACTTCCCCTGTGGCCCTGCATGGCATGTGGTGATCCCGCCCCACCCCCACCCCCGCCGGGACCTGTGAGTACAACAGATTTCTTCCTTCCAAGCCTCATATTTGTTTCCTCCTGTGGCTGCACTAACTTTACCATACCACATTCAACATTTGTGTTCTTAGGTTTCCAGGAGAGGTGTGGGGGTGGGGGGAAAACCAGGGGAGAAGGGAAGCATAATGTCTAACTCACCTTAATGAGTAATGAAGACACAAAATCACACACTCGCAGAAGAAATCTTTCTGCCTGGGTTCTAATGGCAAAAGACCAATGAACACTACCACCAGGGTCAGAGTATCTGAGCGGATGTCACCCAGTGGTGGCAGGAAAGATCAGCCTCCTAGGAGCAAAGATGAAGAATCATCATTAGGAACAGTTATTAATACCAGCAAATGGTTGAGAGGTTCCTATGCCGCAGGCACCTCTTCTTTATGATTTAAATATATTAATTCATTTATTGTGTACAACAAGACTATGAAGTAGGTATAATATTTCAATTTTACAGATCAGAGGTTAATTACTTTGTTCATAATGTCACAATTAGTGTCAGAACATATATTCCTCAGCATTAAACTGTACATACACAGATTTACTGTAAAACTGGAAATGGGGGCTTGAGACAGAGGGGATTTTCTAGGTAGACAGGACAGCATACATAAAGGCTGAAATAAAAGACAATAAGGGGGAGCACCTGGGTGGCTCAGTCAGTTAAGCATCTGCCTTTGGCTCAGGTCATGATCCCAGAGTCCTGGGATGAAGCCCCACATCAGGCTCCCAGCTCAGTGGGGAGTCTGCTTCTCCCTTTCCCCCTACATCCCGCTTATGCTCTTTTGCCATCTTTCTTTCTCAAATATAAATAAAATCTTAACAAAAAGACAGTAAGGGAAGAAAGAGCTCAGTATGCAGATTATCTTCAGGAGCTGTTGGAGAAAATCCATAACTCTTTCTGAAAAATGTCTCAGCTTAGTACAATAAAGAATTAAAGAAGTTTCGCTATTACCGGGATGGTTTCTCTGATCTCAATGTTGTCAATCAGTGTCTGTGATGGGATGAAGTCTCCAAGAGTTGCTTGCAAGGTAATAAGTACATTAGAGCTAATCAAATAATATATTAATAGCATATGCTATTGTGATACTATTGTATACAAGGTACACCCTCTATATAATCTATATGACTTTACACATGCTAACTCATTAATTATGTTAAAAAACACTATGAGAGAGAATTAGATGCCCATTTTACCAAAAATGAAAAGAGAATGGTTTAAAAACAAATAAAACCAGGAAAGTGCCACCAGGCAAATGAATGGGGTGGAGTCATTGGCATAAAAGGTGGCAATGGTAGTCAGAAAGAGGGCATCGTGGGCAATACAAATCCATCTTTCCTGGTATATCTGAAAATATTCTTCAACTGTGTCCAACTCTGTTATAGAAGCTCTGCATGTTAGTATTTAAAAGGCAGGAATAAAAAAGTTCCTGAAGTAAAATCATTGACTGAAAAAGCAAGTTTTTGAACAATACATACAATATGTAATAAGAATTCAAAAACTAAAGTCCAAAATATTATATGCTTTCTATGGGAATATGTCTATGCATGTAAATGAATAGAAAGAGATTTGGACAAATAGAAAATGAGAAGCGCTTAATTCTCAAAAGGGAAAAGAAGATGGGCTAGAGTATAGTCAAATGGAACTTGACTTAAATGCAATGTTTTAATTTTTTCCAGAAGAGTTTACATATTCCTTGTATAGTACTATTAATAAAAATTTTGTTTGGCCAAAGATCTGATTTTGTTTTGGCTTTCACTCTATTCATCTAAATTAACCTTGAGAAGGCAAGTGTTTGATTTCAGAAATGCACCCTTAAGGCATTGGTGAGCATAACAAAGAAAATGCTTAGAGGTAATTATAAAAGATAATATACCAAAAAAAATTTCAACAGTGTAAAACTTTAGAGGTTCGTTCTAAGATTCCTAGCCAGCAAATTTAATGTGTTTGCTCCAGGAGAAGCTACTTTGTACAGCTACCGGGAACGGGTAGGTAATAAATAATACGAAGTTCCTTTTCACAAACGTGTCCTTACACTTTTATGTTAAGAATTTATTAAGAGGAGTCATTCCAGCATTAAAATGTTTTAAGTGTTCCTCTGAGCAATAAACTCATTCATTAACACATTTAACTGCAGGGTCTTCTTTATGAGTTTGCACATAAGTGAGAGAAAAAAAATGATTGGTCAGACATCAAGAGTTCTTGCACTGTCAGGTTAGGAAGGGAAAGAGGTGCGAAGGAGACGAGAAAGATGGGTAGCAAAGAACCCGGTGAAATGGGGGCTGGAGCAGGCAGTGTGGAACACAGGTGGAACAGCAGATGTGGGAGTGAGGGTTTGGAGAGCCTGGTGGCCTCCTCAGCTCAGAAAAATATATATCGCAGAGTAAGGCTGGATAAAAAAGGAAGACCGAAGGAGAGACCATTCCTTGGGCTTCGTGATTCCTGGTCTGAGTGATGTCCTTTAATGTCTGGCAGATAGAATCAAACGTCCTGGGATGCCTGGGTGGCTCACCGGTTTAGCGCCTGCCTTTGGCCCAGGGCGTGGTCCTGGAGGCCCGGGATCCAGTCCCACATCAGGCTCCCTGCATGGAGAGCCTGCTTCTCCCTCTGCCTGTGTCTCTGCCTCTCTCTCTGTGTCTCGCATGAATAAATAAATAAAATCTTTAAAAAAAAAAAAAGAATCAAACATCCTTAGGGAGAAAGCTGAAAGCATCATCTCTAACAAGGCAAAATACAAACAAGGAATAAAAGTTATTGAAAGATACAAAGGATCAAGTACTTCTGTGTGATTTATATGCCTTAACTCATGAGGACCTACAACCAACTTGGGAGTTTGGTACCATTAATAATTCCATGTTACAGCTAGGAAAATGAGGCAGGAAGTTAAGAAACTATTTTAACCCACCAGTACCACCTTTGCCAGAGATCCTAAAATATTTCCTACTGGTTCCTAACCACTCCCACAACAGCTCTGAATAGGCCAGTTGAGGAACACCATGAAACAAACTGAAAAGAAGAAGAGGAGGAGGAGGAGGAGGAGGAGGAGGAGGAAGAATAGACCTACTTTAAGGGGGAGGGTTCTCAAAGAGCCAGAGAAAAAAGTAAGTTGCAGGTCGATATGTAAAGTTGCATCTTGTAGGGCAATAAGAACACAAATCCTGGGATCCCTGGGTGGCTCAGCGGTTGAGTACCAGCCTTCAGCCCAGGGCATGATCTTGGAGTCCCGGGATCAAGTCCCATATTGGGCTCCCTGCATGGAGCCTGCTTCTTTCTCTGCCTATGTCTCTGCCTCTCCCTGTGTGTCTCTCATGAATGAATAAATAAAATCTTAAAAAAAAACCCTACAAATCCTAAATAATATGTATTTTCTGTAGGGGTATGTGTATGTATATACGAACATAACTACATATGTATATATATGTACGTATACGTATAAAATATTTATATATTTTGGGGCATCTGGCTGGCCCAGTCAGTGGAGTATGTGGCTCTTGATCTGAGGATTGTGAGTTGGAGCCCCACATTGGGTTTAGAGATTACTTAAAAAATCTTGGGATGCCTGGGTGGCTCAGAAGTTAGGCGTTTGCCTTCAGCTCAGGTCATGATTCCCGGGTCCCTGCTAAGTGTGGAGTCTGCTTCTTCCTCTCTCTCTCTCTGCCGCTCACCTACTTGTGTTCTCTCTCTCTCAAATAAATAAATAAATAAATAAATAAATAAAACCTTAGAAAAAAATCTTTAAAATAAATAAATAAATTTTTATAGGCTGGAGTTGCATAGTATATAAATAAATATATTTATTGAGGTTTGTGTGTATATAAATACAATCATATGTATATATGCACATATAAGCACATGTATTCCTATGTATAATAAAAGTATATTTCGTGTATTTACATATATGTATATATAGTTATATGTACCCACACATATATCCTCACATTATTACTTAGAGTCTGTGTTTTACCACCTTACGATATGGTATTTTGTGTATTGATCCGCAACCTATATATACACGTGTGTGCTAATCAATATAAATACCAGGATGCTGGACAGATAAACTGCTTACTTCTTGGGGGGAAGACCGAGATTGGCTGTGATCATCAGGCGGAGCTTCAGACCTTGTCGAAGACCGCCCAGAGGGGCGTCCAGTGGCGCAGGCTGGGGTCCCCCCCTCGGGGCGTGGCAGGAACCCAATGTCCACGCCCCACAGGCCAGCGCCCCAGGACCAAGTCCACCAGCGCGCCTGCGCCAGGGGTACGCCCGCGCCGGGCCAGTCCATCCCCTCCTCCTGGGAAGAGGAGGGGAGGAGCCTCAGGCAGGGCCGGCCCCCCGCCAGCCGCGCGCGGGAGGCTGGGGCGGGTCTTCCGCCTCGCGAGGAGATACTTCCGGATCCGGTGGCGAAAGGCGCGCGTTCGGATTTAGAAAGCCCTTCGCTGCCGGGTCCTTTGGCGGCGGCCGGGGCGCGCGGTCGGAGGTGCTGGGAGGTAGCTGCGGGACTCGGGAGCGCGTGGCGGAGGGCGGCTCGGCAGAGGGCTCGGGCCCCGGGCGTGGTGGCGAGCAGCCAGGTTGGATATCCCAGTAAAGGGAACGGCTTGTGGACCAAGAGTAGGATGTTGGAGGATGCTTGTGGAGCTCACCCCGGTTAACCATTGGAAAGAGAAGCCGAAACCATCAGAAAATCGTACTTTAAAGCGGGAGAATAAAGGGTGTCGGAGGCAGACACTCCCACCAGCCTCAGACTTAACTCTGATTTGGAAGGTCACGCTCAGCGCATGCAAGCTAGAGTCCAGTCTCCTAAGAGCCAAGACCAAAGGATCGGACCTAATCAAAGAAGATAACGCTGCTGACTGTTAAAACGAGCTGGCCATACATATATCAACGGGTTTAATCCTTACCGCGATCCCGTAAGGTTGGGTGGTAGTAGAATCTTCTCGACCAAGAAGCTGAGACACAGGTTAAAGACTGTGTTTAAAATCACAGCTACTAGTGGCAGAAGTCCCTGTAAAAAAACTGGATACAGAGGCGGTTTTTCAGGTTGTCTGGAATATTGACCTATTGGAGACGCCTAATTTCCCCTTCAGTTAGGGGAATGGCTGGATTAACTATGGAATACCCAGTTATGGAATACTGTTGTACGAACATTGGAAATTCCCCAGGACGTATTTTGGAGTGGAGAACAAAATGCATGTTGCAGAACAATACCATAAATAAATAAGAAAATTTAAAAAAAGCTGTTGTAAAAAAAAAAAAAGTAGAGAGCAGTGAAAGGTGATATGTGAAAAACGTCCTGGTTGCCCAAATACAACAGGTAGTGCAACTTCAGGCAAGGTGTTTATTGAAAAGCTCTTTTTACATCTATGTTCTCAACTATAAAATAGGATAATTACAGCACCTAGCTTGTAAATTTGTATTGAGGATTGAATGAATTAATATTTGTGAAAGCACTTAGAACAGGTGACAGAGGGGCATCTGGGTGGCTCAGATGGTTGAGCAGGGGTTGGGCGTCTGCCTTCTGCCTTCAGCTCGGGTCATGATCCTGGAGTTCTGGGATTGAGCCCCATATAGAGATCCCTGCTTGGCAGGGGAGCCTGCTTCTCCCTCTGCTCCTCACCCCACTCATGCTCGCTTACTCTCTCTCTCAAATAAATAAAGTCTTAAAAAAAAAAAAAGAACAGGTGAGGGAGCTGACTAGTACTCGGCAAATATCAGCAATTATTATTTTATTATGATTACTATCATAAAACCTTCTGCAACTTATGCTGTTGTTTTCAATGTTCATGATAAGACATGAGGACATACACATAATATACCTATCTTTGGGCACATGTAGAAATACCCAAAGGGAACCTCAATGGAAATTAAATTAATGGATCTTGTGTATGCACCATGTGACTTTACTCAGTATCACTAAGTAGGTCTTTTTTCTTTTTAAAGATTTTTTATTTTATTTATTCATAGAGACACAGAAAGAGAGAGGCAGAGACACAGGCAGAGGGAGAAGCAGGCTCCATGCAGGGAGCCTGACGTGGGACTCGATCCCAGGTCTCCAGGATCACGCCCCGGGCTGCAGGCGGCACTAAACCACTGCACCACCGGGGCTGCCCACTAAGTAGGTCTTTAGTGATGTATGATAGCTTCTTTTCCTCCACATCCTCACCTACACTTGGTGTGAAAGATTAACTTTGAAAATATAATAGTTTGACATCTTAAACTATTTCACTGTTTAATTTGCATTACCTGTACGTAGAGAAATTTGTGCATCTTTTCCTGTTTATTGGCCATTTGGGGTCCTTTCCAGTTAACTCCATGTTTAATATTGCATGTTTATACGCTATATCATGTTTCTATTTTTAATTAATTTGTGGACAGCCTAGATATAGTCTGGTTATGGAATAAGGTTGACTCTCACATTTTAGGCATGGACAAGTGGGTGGATTATATGCTACTTGAATGAAGAGAGGTAGTAGAAAACAAATTTTAGGGGGAATATTGTGAGTTTGCTTTCAGAAATTTGAGATGCTTTTGAGTTCATTCAAGAGAACAAGTCTGTGCTACAGAGATACATTTGGGAGTTGTCAGCTTAGAGATACTATGTAAAGTGATAGCAATGCATGTGGTTATCTCCTGAGAGAATTTGGAGTGACATGACAAGAACGCTACAGAATTATGCATTTGGAGGAGAATCCAGAAAGGAATCCTAAGATGAAGGGTCAGCAAAATAGAGAAAAACTAGAATTGTGTGATACCATGAAAGCCAAGAGAGAAATATGCTCTTCCCCCACTCTCACCCTCAAGTTTTGTAATGGTTGCATAAAGTTTCACTGCATGGGTGTATCCCAACTGCTCTTCTTTTTGGGAATTTGGATTTATTCCAGTGCTTTTCTATTATAAACTACACTTTGATGAACACTCTTATAGATTTACCTTTTTTCATCATTCTGATTATTTCCATTGTATATATTCCTGTATATGGATTAAAGAGTATGACTATTTGAAAATTTTCACTATAAGCTGAGTATTGTCTTCTAGAAATGTTGCCTTCATTTATATTTCCATGTGAATGGGTTTGCTGTTTTCTCCATTCTGGTGGTGGTGGAAAGTGGAGAACTGGATATTGCATACTATTGTTTTTATTGGTTGCAAAGTGTACCATTGCATGGATGTTTATAATTTACTGAATTATATTGTCTTTTTGTTTTGGGTATTATATAACTTGTGTTGCAATTAATAGTTTTAGCTGAATACTTTTGCTTATTCTTAACCTGTTCTTTAGAATAAATTACTGAAAGAATTGATGAGTCAAAAGTATTTTCATTTTTAAAGTTGTGGATACATATAGAGAAACCACCCTCCATAGAGCCTGTATTCTTCCCATCAACAGAGCAGGTGAAGAGGCATCCCTAATCTTTGGATGAACCATTCCAAATTGCTTCTATCAGGCTGAACTCATCCCGTATGATTTTATAAGAAAACTTTATTCAGGGATCCCTGGGTGGCGCAGCGGTTTGGCGCCTGCCTTTGGCCCAGGGCGCGATCCTGGAGACCCGGGATCGAATCCCACGTCGGGCTCCCGGTACATGGAGCCTGCTTCTCCCTCTGCCTGTGTCTCTGCGCCTCTCTCTCTCTCTCTCTGTGGCTATCATAAATAAATAAAAAATTAAAAAAAAAAAAAAAAAGAAAACTTTATTCAAATAAAATTAAGCAATACCACTTTTGCACATGCCACTGGGGTTGAGACGCAAAATCTGAAAGGCTTTTTATTCCAGCTGTATTATCGGATCTAGAATCTAAGAATTATTTCTAACAGCATTGTGTTGGTAACCAAGTAATCAGAGATGTTTCCAGAGGGCAGAGGATTTTTTGAAGCCAAGGGCTCCAAATCATAGTCGATGCAGTGTGGCCATGGGATCACTTGGTCTCAGGTTTGAAATCATTTCAATAGAAAGTTCAGTCTTAAAAGCAGCGAATTTCTGTTAGGTTGGATTCACTTTGGAACCGGAGTGGTATTACACATTTTGTAGTGTTTTAACGGTTGACTAAAATAGGTTCAGTTCTTGTTGAGATAGGTCTTGTAGATGCTTTTATTGCTTTTTTTGTTTTTCCTTTTTTGAAAAACAAGTGACAGTCACCGTTGCATCTGCAGAGAGCATCTATTTGGATGAGAATCTGTAGACACGGGCTTCTTACATGAGCATCCAAGTCTTAGCATGAGATGTGATCGCTCTGACCCCTGTTGTGCGGGTGCTGATGTCTCGAGAGCGACCGGGACCGTAGGTTCAGGCCCCCGCGGGCGTGGCGCGCATCCCGGGCCCGCACCCGGACCGCCGCGGGCCACAGAGGACCAGCCCACCAGCGCGCCTGCGCCGAGGGGCGCACCGCGCGGGATCCGCCCTCTCTCCCTCTGCCCCGTCCTGGGAGAGGGAGAAAGGGCGGGGCCTACGGCAGGGCCCGCCTCCGCCAGCGGCGCGCGGGAGGCCGGGGCGGGTCTTCCGCTGCGCGAGGGGCTACTTCCGGATCCGGTGGCGGGCGCCGCTGGTTTCGAGAGAGGCGTCGCTGGGCTGGTAGTCTGGCAGGCTGGCGGGCTGGCGGCGGGCAATGCTGGGGGGCAGCTCCGGTGCCCGAGAGCGCGAGGCGGAGGGCGACGGGGCGGAGGCTGTGCCTGCGCCTCCTGCCATCGAGTTCCCGGCCGACGGCTCGGACCCCAAGTATGATGGTGAGGGACCTGGAATGCCGCGACCGCCCTCCCCTTGCACCCGTCTACCTTCATTCCCGGGCGGGCAGGGCGGCTGTGAGCTTGGGGCGAATTCGGCTGGATCCGGACACGAGTGCAGTGCGAGGGGGAGATGCGGGAGGGCGGTCTGGGTAAGGTAGACATTTATTGAAGAGTGTCGCGACCCACTCGTTTGTTTACGGTTCTGTTCCGTGGTTTCCTCTTTGCCGACTCGGCTCCGGACGTGCTAAGATTAACCTCAGGCTGCTTTCCAGCTCGCGAGCGTTGTGGTTTTTGTTAGGTGACGAGAATGAGCTTTGTACTACTAGAAGGGGACTTTGCAGACTTATACACTCAACAGTTCGGGTTAAGCGTTTTAATTTGTAGCTTCTCTTTTGATGCAGTGATGAGGGAGTTAGAGACCTCTCATAGTGGGGCGCTATGGAAATCATCCGTGTGTGTGTGTGTTTGTGTGTGTTTAAGATTTTCTTTATTCATCCATGAGAGAGACACACAGAGAGAGGCAGAGACATAGGCAGAGGGAGAAGCAGGCTCCCTGCAGGGAGCCTGATGGGGGACTCCATCCCAGGACCCTGGGATCACCACCTGAGCCAAAGGCAGACGCTCAACCACTGAGCAGCAGAGTCGTCCCATCCTTTTGTTTGTTTGTTTGTTTTTTAAGATTTTATTTATTCATAAGAGACACAGGCAGAGGGAGAAGCAGGCTCCATGCAGGGAGCCCGACGTGGGACTCGATCCCAGGACTCCAGGATCATGCCCTGGGCTGAAGGCAGGCGCTAAACCGCTGAGCCACCCAGGGATCCCGTCTTTTGGGTTTTAAGAAAAGAAATGCCCAAGGTTTTTTGTTTGTTTGTTTGTTTGCTTTTTTTTTTTTTTTTTTTTTTTTGAGGCTTTTGGTTACTAGGAGATACGGAGTTAAGTCAGGCAAGTTATTCTGCATAAAGTGAGGGATACCTAAAACATTGACTCTAACCAGAGTATCCAGGATTTTATTGAAAGTTCATAGATCTTTAATTAATCAGTCGTTTGGGCAGTTTAAAAAATATTTATTTGAGAGAGAGAGCAGAGGAGGGGCAGAAGGAGACAGAGAAGCAGGCTCTTGATTGAGCAGGGAGTCCCACTCCGGACTTGATCCCAGGACCCTGAGATCATGACCTGAGCAGAAGGTAGGCGCCCAACTGGCTGAGCCACCCAGGTGTTCCATGTTTTGGCAGTTTTTAAAACTAAACTGTGCTATGAAGAATGAATAACGATTCACGGAGGTTTTTACTTTATGGTAGTTTGCATAGGATGATTACAGGGAATACACTCAGTTGCAGCATGAAACAAATATTAACATGTTGCGATGGATTAGAAAGGGCAAGGGATTGAAAAGATTAATTTATTCCTTAAGTCCTTCGATCTTCACCGCTAATACTGTCTATAATTCTTCACTCTACAGGGAAGCAAAAACAGACTGGTGGTAATTTAAGTAGGTCATTGACAGAGGACAGGTTTAAGGGAACTTTTTTTTAACGAACTGATTTTTTCACATGAAACCCGGTGTACTGTGGCAGCTCAATAATATGGGAAGTGTTATATCAAAGGAAAAGCCCCAGCTGTAAACATGCAAGTCTGTCTTTGCTGTAACATTATGATAAGGCTTTCTGCAAAGGAAAGATTATTCTTGAAGGGAGTGATCTAGATAAGCTTTGAAAAATGTCCTTTTACGAGGTTACAAATAATACTCTTGTGTTTACATATTACCTTTTCTTCAAAGAGGCCTGGAATACCCAGACATTTATCTTTTTTTTCTTTTTATAATTTATCTTTTTATGTGAAAAAAAATGTAGTTTCATTTTTAGTAGATGTAGAAACAGTGGTTACCTGATTTCTCGAAGGTCATCTGAATGATGTGAGGGGGTTACTTTGCCAGTTTATTTTAGAGTCAAAATTCAAAGCCTAGATATAACTCTAAAACCTGTGTTTGTCAGTCTATTACGTAGGGACTAACTTTGATCAGAGTTCCTGTATGTTCTTTTCCCGCTATGGAATAGCAGGTAGCAGCAGGAGAGCAACAGTAAGCCCATTGCCAGGCTCATTTTTTTTTTTTTCCTTTTATCTGATAGGAGTTTTTCAGAATTTTTAAAAGATTTTATTTTTCATGAGAGACACAGAGACATAGGCAGAGGGAGAAGCAGGCTCCCCGTGGGGAGCCTGATGGTGGTACTTGATTCCAGGACCCCAGAATCACGACCTGAGCCAAAGGCAGATGCTCAACCACTGAGCCACCCAGGCATCCCTGAGTTTTTCAGAATTTTTACCTCAGAGTAGTCCTCCACATTCCTCCCTTATGTAATGTTGGACCATTTATTTGGATCATACTTTCCTGAGAAGCTTGAAGTAGGTGATCCCTTTCCTTTTTGTCTCCTCCCCTCCTAATTGGCAGAAATGTCGATCTCTTACTTCACCTAGGATCTCATCAAGTTTTTTCTTTTATGAGAGGGCCTGACCTCGTCTTTCTTATTAGCCACTTTGCTCTTCCTCTTCTACTTGATCAGGACTGAATGGGAAGCACTCTGCTTCAGACTTCATTTCCGAAGTTTTATGTCTTCCTGCGTTTGAGTGTTTGTCCACTGCTCTTTTGTAAAGATGCCATTTTTTTGGTTTAGTTGGTTCATTTGACTCTGGTCATTCTTTTTGTTTGTTTGTTTTCTTACTAAAAAGTAGGATTTTCTCGTTGTAGAACATAGGAAAGTATGAGCATAGAAAAGCAGAAAACCCTCCAAACCTTAATGTCACCACTGTTGACAATTCAGTGTGTTAAAAAACTTTTTTTCACATTACAAAGTATGTTGAAATTATAGAAAAGCCTGAAGAAGCAAATTTAAAAACCACAATCTCATCGCCCAGAGATTACTGTTTACATTTTGACATACCTAGCAAAAATTTCTTTGCTGAGTTTTGCATTTAAAACTTTGTCAGAGATATCATAAATGGATTAAAAATTTCTGAGTTTGTCCAAATAAGATAAAAATTTAGAAATATCATTTGAAAAATTTAAAATAAATAAAGGAAAAAGAGGGGAAAGTCACCTGTACTCACATCCCAGAGGACTCACTGCTAACAATTTGGTGTATTCATTTACTATTATTAATGAGAATTGCTGTAAGCCAGGTAAATGCCTAGATACTAAGGATCATACAGGCAGATTGTAAAACAACATATTCATTAATTTCATTTGTTGTACAAATTCTGTTGATACATTATCGGAAACAGAGAGGGCAGAGAGTTGCTGTTTTATTCTTTGTATTGTCTGTACATTTATGTAGCTATGGAATAAATGTATTTTTAAATTGTGAGCATAGTAGTATGATAAACCTTTTATGTTTTATTATTTTTAAAAGATTTTATTTATTTGAGAGACAGTGAGAGAGAAAGAGAGCACAGTGGGGTGAGGGGCAGAGGGAGAAACAAACACTCCACTGAGCAGGGAATTGGATGTGCAATTCTGGAATCATGACCTGAGCCAAAGGCAGACACTTAACTGACTGAGCCACTGAGGCACCATATGTTCTGTATTTTTTTATTTTATTTTATTTTATTTTATTTTATTTTATTTTATTTTATTTATTTTATTTTATTTTTTAAAGATTTTATTTATTCATGAGACACACAGAGAGAGAGAGAAAGAGAGGCAGAGACACAGGCAGAGGGAGAAGCAGGCTCCATGCACGGAGCCCGACGTGGGACTCGATTCGGGGTCTCCAGGATCTGGGCCTAGGCTGAAGGCGGCACTAAACCACTGAGCCACCCGGGCTGTCCATGTTCTGCTTTTTATTTTTATTTTTTATTTTTTACTTCTTTTTAAAGATTTTATTTATTTATTCATGAAGGACACAGAGGAGAGAGACAGAGGCAGAGACATAGGCAGAGGAAGAAGCAGGCTCTGTGCAGGGAGCCTGATGCGGGACTTGATCCCGGGTCTCCAGGATCACACGGGCCGAAGGCAGGCATTAAAGTGCTGAGCCACTCAGGGATTCCCACCCATGTTCTGCTTTTTAAATGTGATGTTATATTAACATTTTCTTGTGATAAATTAGCCTTCAAAAACATTAAGACCATTACATTCTGTATTATCATTTTAGTCTTTGCCTTTTTGGAAAATAGATTTCTCTTTTTTTTATCATTAGAAATAATGTTGGGTTTGACATCTGTATACAAAAATCTTTGTTGATATCTGATTATTTCCTTAGACTACATTTATAGAAATAGGATTTGTTGGATTAAATAAAGTTAAAAAGTTTTGATATATTTTGGTAAAATGATGACAAGAGAGGTGGTGTTGGTTTATATGAAGGTATCTCGCCTCACCTTCATTAGTATTACTGTTTTATAGCTTGCTTCTTTGACTTGATAAGACTATTCATGATTATCTTTTTATTTATTTATTTATTTATTTTTATGATTATCTTTTTATACACCATTTCCAATAGCTGCATAATCTGTTATACGTATATAATTTAGCAACTTTTCAGTATTCTTTTTTTTTTTTTTTTTTTTTTTTTAATTTATGATAGTCACAGAGAGAGAGAGAGAGAGAGAGAGAGAGGCAGAGACACAGGCAGAGGGAGAAGCAGGCTCCATGCACCAGGAGCCCGACGTGGGATTCGATCCCGGTCTCCAGGATCGCGCCCTGGGCCAAAGGCAGGCGCCAAACCGCTGAGCCACCCAGGGATCCCCAACTTTTCAGTATTCTAAACAGTGTTATGCTAAACATCTTACATATATATATGTTGTGCTTTATTTTCTTGTATTTTCAAAAACTAGACGTGCTGAGTCAAAAGTTTGCATATTGTGAATTTTATGATATATTTATTGCCAAAGGTTGCAGACACCTTTACCCCACTGTGATTGAAAATGTCTGCTTTTCTGTGTTCATAACAATACCATGTATCCCAGGCTTCAAATGGTTACCAGTCTGATGGCAAATTTTGGTAGCATAGTTATTTTAATACATATATGTCACTAGTTACTAGTTATGTTAAGCCTATTTGAGTTTTAATTATGCTTCATTTTATTGTAAGAACTCTATAAATATTACTATCTTTTCTTAGATCTATGTGCAATATTTGAATTTTTATTTATTTATTTATTTATTTATTTAGTTAGTTAGTTAGTTAGTTAGTCAGTCAGTCATGAGAGACACACACAGAGAGAGAGGCAGAGATACCGGCAGAGGGAGAAGCGGGCTCCATGCAGGGAGCCCGATGTGGGACTTGATCCTGGCACTCCAGGACCACACCCTGGGCTGAAGGCTGCACTAAACTGCTGAGCCACCTGGGCTGCCCCAATATTTCAATTTGTGATTCATATTTTAACTTTATTTTTTAATTAAAAAATCTTTTTAATTTATTTGACAGAGAGAGAGAGAACACAAGCAGGGAGAGTGTCAATCAGAGGGAGAGGGAGATGCAGAGCCCCCACTGAGCAGAGTCTGGTGTGGGGCTTGATCCCAGGACCCTGAGATCATGACCTGAACCTAAGGCAGACACTTAAACAACTGAGTCACCCAGAGGCCCCTATATTTTAATTTTAAGATGTCTTTACATAGAGAAGTTATTACACGGGCACATTTTTCATTCTTTCCTGTCCCCACACTCAGTAAGTTTTCATTTAAAATGAATAGCACATCTGCATATATGGAAGGTTTTGGTCACCTTGTAAGTCAGAGAGGAAATTGGTGACGAGGTCCGAATATGGAAACTTTGACTTTTCCAGGACCTTTATATAGAATATTTTATTTTATTTTAAATGGGGAGGATTCTTAGCAGATATAGGATATATGGTCCCTGTTAACTGCAGGGCATTTCCAATATAGTGAGTCCACAGCTCTGGAGAGCTTACAGTGTCTCATCTTTTCTCTAACAGCCCTCTAAGAGTTTTTATTCTTGTTCGCACCTCCATCCTCCCACTCCTAGTGTTGTGTAATTGGCTAGTACATTTCTTTCTCAGTATCTCTGGGACCTGTTCTTTCCTCCATGTTTCTGTCCTTTACCTCCTATACTAGGTTCTTGTTGCCTGTTGCGTGCTTCTTCTTGTCTACCTATTACATGTTCCAGACAGTTTTCTCAAACATGTTTCCTTCTTACTGTTACTGGCCTATTCAGTAATCCATGAAACAAACAGTAAGTGAGAACTTACAGCCTTCAGTTTGAAGTGCCAGCTTGTCCATCTGCTTCGTCTTGTGTAGTAGAAAGAGGATGGACTTGGGCATCGTTCTGCTTACAAGTTCCTTGACTGCTCTATGAGGTCAGTATCCTCATCTGTAAAGTGAGAGCGGTGACACTTACCTTCCACCGTTTTGTGAGGACCGGATGAGACTGTTTCTGTGGAACACCTGGAACACCTGGCACACACGCAGCACGTGCCCCTGATGATTCCCATGCCTCCTGCCTTACCCTCTTTCTGTTGCCAGACTTCTTTCTTCGTGCTGGTGCCTAGACTGTCCTCTCAAAGGAAGGAAGCCATCCCGTTCCCGCTAGTTCGCCTGAATGTTTATTCATTCGTTTATTTCTGACTTTGCACAAACCGTTACTACCAACTCTCACCCTCCCTCTGATGGTATCCTTCTGCTGGTCTTCCAACTTCCAGAATTCAACTCAACACTCAATTCTGGAAAGTCCATCTTGATTAACCCCACCCAGCTTAACTATTATTTCTTGTGTTTTATTTCCTTAAATGTCAGAAGTTTGTGTTTCATTAATTAAAAGATGCTGTTTTGTCATTGTGGGATATGTTTCCCATTTATAAACATTTTTTTCCTCTTTTAATTTTTAGAATCTGATGTCCCAGCAGAACTCCAAGTATTAAAAGGACCCCTACAACAGCCGACTTTCCCTTTTGCAGTTGCAAACCAACTCTTGCTCGTCTCTTTGCTGGAGCACTTGAGCCATGTGCATGAACCAAACCCGCTCCGTTCAAGACAGGTGTTTAAATGTTAGTAAGAATAACTCTTGCTAAATTAACCTTGTAAAAATTCTATGTTGTTTGATGTGGGTCTGAAAAGCAGCTGATATATAAACATTTGAAATGAGTATTAATAGTTTGTATCCCTTGAATGCATTGGGAACTCCAAAAGATTAATAACCATGAAGTTGGCTGTATTTAACGAAAAAATAGTTGTTTTGTCTCTATAACATGATCATTCATATAATTTTTGAAGATTTATCATGGTTTAGTCAGTGAGCAGCCAAATGAACATCGTAAGTATTCATTCTGAGCTAGTTCTTGACCAGAGCCTTGAACCAGCTGCAGTCTATGTTGTTGAATAGGAGACTGTTTTCATCTACAGAGTACTTCTGACACCAAATGTGTGTTTTTTTTTTCCCCCCATACTGACTAGTTTTCTGATACCAGCTGGGTGTCCTACAATTCAGTTCAATTCTGACACTGTCTACCTGAAGTTAATGTCAGATCCCACAGGCTAAGGCTCAGTCCCACAGACTGCCTTCATTTCAGATGCCGGTTGCAAGTAGTGGGTCCACCATGTCCTTAGGTTACCCATACTTGTGTCCGACCTGGCTGTAAATTGTTCACAATCAAGCGTCCACTCTTGCCCTCTCAGTTTTAATAATTTGCTGTAATAGCTCATAGTACTCAGGGAGACACTTGTGCTTCTGGATTTGTTATATAAGAGAGGATATGATGACCAATACAGGTGAACAGCCAGATAAAGAGGCACATGGGGCGAGGACCAGGGTACAGGAACTTCTGTTCCTATGGAGTTGGGTGCACCACTCTCCTGGTGTATGGAAATGCTCACCCAGAAGCTCTCTGAATCCCTTTTGAGGGGTTTTTATGGAGTCTTCATCATGGTGGCATGATCAATTATTAACTCCATCTCCAGCCCTTTTCTCCTTGGAGAATGGAGGGGTGGAGCTGAAAACTCTAAACTTCTAGTCATGGCTTGGTCTTTCTTGTGACAAGTCCCCCTTTGAAGTTCTCTTGGGGATCCCCACTCATCTCATTAGCATACAAAAAACACTGTTATTACTGGAGATTACAAGGGTCTTAGAAGTTCTTGTGTCAGGAACTAAAGTCAAAGACCAAATATTAGAACAAAAGATGCTCCTAGTACCCCCAGCCCTTGGGCAATCACAAGAATTTTAGAAACTATGTGAGTTTCAGGAAACCAGACCAAATATGTTTTTTATTATACCACAGTATTTGAAATGTTTATTTTTATTCCTGCCATATGTTACATATATGAAAAACTTGAGCATGCATAGACATGAGCAGAATTATGGATCATGTTGTTTTGGTCCAGCTCATTGAGAACATTATGGCCTCTTTAATAGCTCCAACCACAGATTCTAAGAATCTTTTACCAAAAAAGTCTTTCCAAGTCTTATTTAGTGTTAGAAATCCTCAAACGTAGAGCTACCTTTATGTGACCTTAGAGAGTAATATTTTAAAGGTAGATTGGTGTTTTGATGAAATTGATGGGACGTGGGAAATATACAAGTGTATAATACGGGTGTTCTTGTAGGTTCCAGAGCACAGGTAGCTGGGCATTATTGTATTGAGCTCATTGTATAGAAAAGCAGATTGTAATGACTTGGGTAGTAATCTGGCTCCTAATTAAAGCAAATCTGAATCTTGTTGATTTTAAGATATTTTTGGATTTCTTTGTAGGTGACTGAACTTTTATTTATTTGTTTACTTATGTAAATTATTTTACCCACTTTATTTAACCTAATTTTATATCATTAGAATTTTGTAACATATTCTTCCTAATTGTATTTTTGCTTATTCTTTTTAAAAAAGTTTTTAAAATGAATTTCAGTTAGTTAACACGTAGTGTATTATTAATTTTAGAGGTAGAGTTCTGTGATTCATCAGTCTTATACAAAACTCAGTGCTCATTACATCCTGTGCTCTCTTTAGTGACTGAACTTTTTTTTTTTTTTTTAAATTTTTTTTTTTTATTTATTTATGATAGTCACAGAGAGAGAGAGGCGCAGAGACACAGGCAGAGGGAGAAGCAGGCTCCATGCACCGGGAGCCCGATGTGGGACTCGATCCCGGGTCTCCAGGATCGCGCCCTGGGCCAAAGGCAGGCGCCAAACCCCTGCGCCACCCAGGGATCCCAGTGACTGAACTTTTAAACAAAGTATATCTAAAATGTTTTTGATGTTATTCAACTAGTGGATAATCTAATGAAGTTACCCATATAGAAAGAATATTCTTGGATTCCCTCTGGCTCCTGTGTGTTGCCTGAGCTTACTCCACAGTAACACTACCAGGACCTTGCCCATTTATAATGGGTCACTATAGTATCAGGTGCCACGTAACATCTCTATTCCTCCTTAGGAGCCTACAGAGCTCTGTGGAGGGGGGGAGTGCCAAAATGCTAACCCCACAATTAACTACTTGTATGTTGCTAACAAGTCAGAGCTAACCAGCTACTGAAGAAAGTCCTCTGACATGTTTGGCTCCTGACCAGACTAGCATGCACCAGGCTTTGACCGACAGGTCACCTAAGACCTCTGGCCTAGTGCTCAAAAAAAAAAAAAAAAAAAAAAAGAATATTCTCCATGGTATCTGTATTCCTTGAATAAATAAAAGCCAAGCACTTCTGTAGAAACTTCTTTTTCTGAGCAGCTTGGTGTTGTGACTTCAGATTTGACTTTCCCCTAGTATTTGGTCTGTGCACATCCCTTTGTACTCCTTGTTGGTTAGAGATCATCAGTCCACAGTTGAAAACAATAAGTCACTTTTGTTGTCAGTTCTAATCATGTTTTCACTGTTGCCTTTGTTCTTACTTCATTGCCTGTCAACAAAAGGTGATGTGTTTGAATGTTGGGAGACTAGTAAGTCTACATTTTTTTCTTGCCTTTTTAAAAACAGCTTTGTGCTTTACCAGCTGACCAGGCATGGTAAACAAATGACTTCTCTGTATCAAATAGGTAATTCTAGATGTGCCCCTGATCACCCAGAGTACTGAGTGTTCCTTCTGTATTGGAGGGTTAATCCCCAAATTATAATATGTATAAACATAACTCTTTTCTTACAGAGGTTTTTCTTTTTTTTTTTTTTTCAAGATTTTGTTTATTAGTGAGAGTGTGTGCGTGCATGCACACACACGATTGGGGGGAAGGGAGGGGCAGTGGGAGAGGGAGCTGCAGGCTCCCCATTGAGCAGGGAGCCCAACTTGGAGCTCCATCCCAGGACCCCAGGATCATGACCTGAGCCAAAGGCAGATGCTTAACTGACTTGAGCCATCCAGGTGCCCCACTTTTTTTTTTTTTTTTTTTAATAAAGGCTGTTGTTCTCTAGTCTCTTTAAAATTGCCATTTTATTGAAGGCCTTTCTGATTATGTCCATATTCTTTTTCTAGTGCTTTGCCAGACCTTTATCAAAATGGGGCTGCTGTCTTCTTTCACCTGTAGTGATGAGTTTAGCTCATTGAGGCTACATCACAACAGAGCTATTACTCATTTAATGAGATCTGCTAAAGAGAGAGTTCGTCAGGTAAGCACTAAAATACAAACTTTGTGTATGACAAAAGCATTTTAATTTCAGGAGAACTGTATTTTAAAGCATTATGAAATCCTAGTTATATGCAGGTTTATGAAAATGTTGACCTTAATTTGTTTATTCAACAAATATTTATTGAATGATTACTGTGTGCTAGGCTATGTTGTAGGAGCTGGGATTCAAGCAGCAAACAAAATAGACAACAGATAAAAGCACCTGCTCTCATGGAGCTTATTTTTAATTTTTTTTAGCTTATGTTCTGATGGGGGGGGCAGTCAGCAATAGAAACCTAAAAATCTATTAAAAATAAAGGGAGTGTTGCATGGTGGTAAGTGTTAAGGAGAAACATAAAGTGGAGAAGGAGCTTAGAAAACGTGTGGCAGGGTGTCCAGTTACTGAAATCAGGAGCTGCAGTTGAGAGTACGAGCCATGCTCCAATCTGGAGGAAAGCATTGTAGGCAGGACAGTCGTTCCTGGGATAGCAGTGTGCTCGGTGTGTTTGGGAAGCTGCCTGGCAGCCATATGGCTGGAGGAGAGTAAGTAGGAGGAGCGTGTGGGAAAGGTAGGGAAGTGAAGGGCATTGGGATGGGCAGATGGTGGAGGATCTTGAGACCATCATAACATCTTTGGTTTTTAACTCAGAGTCAAGTGCGAAGCTTTACAGGATTTTGAGCCAAGGAATGAGGTGTTCTGATTTATATTTTAATGGATCACTGCAACTACTGTGTTGAGAATAGACGGAGGAAATGAAAGGCCAAGGCAGGGAGACAGGTGGTCATACAGGCAAGAGGTGATGGTGACTTGGATTGGGTGGTAGCAGTGGAGGTGTGAGAAGTGGTCTATTTCTGCATATATTTTGAAGGTGAAGTCAGAATTCTTTGCTGACAGAGCTCTTTGGTAAGTTCTCAGCCTTATTAGTGGATGGTAAGAATCTAGCTTTTTTAGTAGTGATCTTTTGGCTAAGACAAACATTTTCAATTGTAAACCTCTAGGTGATATTGAAAAAGCCAGAATGTTTTTCTTTTTTAAAGTATTATTTGAATATTTGGGATTATTAATGTGACATTGAATTTTGTTAGAGTCCTCATTCCATGAAATTTGCCTAAAATGCTTTTAAAAGGAATTTTCTGGTTTTAGGATCCTTGTGAAGATAATTCTCATACCCAGAAGATCAGGTACGTGTTAGATACATCCGTGATTGTACTGAAAGAAATTAAGGTTAAGAACTGATTCTGAATTAATCAGAAATTAGTTTTGGGGTTAAAAATAATGTAGTTAGGGTAGGTTATGAAAATTTTAAAAGCTTTATTCTCAGAAATTGATTACTGCTCTAAGATTTACTTTACTTCTCGTTCCCCTCCCCCTTATGCCACTCCCCCATTCTGTGTGGATTCCATAGGCCCTGCCCCTAATTCAGAGCACTGATACCCAGTCTCTGTCAGGGGAACAACACTGAATTTTGGCTATATGTAGGAAATGCTAGTTTAAAATCTGTAATTCATTAATAGTTTATCATTTAAAAAAATTTTTTTTAAAAATTTATTTATGATAGTCACACACAGAGAGATAGAGAGAGGCAGAGACACAGGCAGAGGGAGAAACAGGCTCCATGCACCGGGAGCCCGACGTGGGATTCGATCCCGGGTGTCCAGGATCGTGCCCTGGGCCAAAGGCAGGCGCTAAACCATTGCGCCACCCAGGGATCCCTAATAGTTTATCATTAAGAATTTTTTTAAAGAATTTATGTTTTAAAGGGAGAGAGTGTGTGCACATGGAAGCCCAAACAGGGGAGGAGCAGAGGGAGAGGGAGAAGCAGACTCCCTGCTGAGATCATGCCCTGAGCTGAAGACAAATGCTTAACTGACTGAGACACCCAGGTGCCCTCTCATTAAGAAATATAAGTAAATTTATTACTGAGCTCAGCTAATCAGCATGTTAGTTATCCTTAGGACTCCTGCTTTAAAACATTGATAATTCCTGGAGAGAAAGGGGATGGGGAAACTGGGTGACGGGCATTAAGGAGGGGCATGTGATGTGATGATCACTGGATGTTATATGCAACTGATGGATTATTGGAAACTACATCTGAAACTAATGATGTACCATGTTAGCTAATTGAATTAAAATAAATAATAAAACTGATAATTTCTAATTAGATACTAATTACTGGTAGTATACTTGATTATTTGATTAGCAATCCCTTTGTCATCTGTTTTTTCCCCTTGCTCTCTTTATTACCTGTCAATTTGCTTAGCAAATAGTTTTCTTCCTAGAGAATGAAAAATTTTGACTCCTTTTCAAATCACAACTTAGTGATTAGTAAGGTTTGACAGGTTAGTGATACGGTAGGCACATGGTTCTCTCATGCTTTAAAATTGATTGGTTGTTTGTATTTCACTTTTAGATCAAGGGAAATAGCCTTTGAAGCACAGACTTCACGTTACCTAAATGAATTTGAAGAGCTTGCTGTCTTAGGCAAAGGTGGATACGGAAGAGTGTACAAGGTTGTTTTCCACAGATCCCTTTTGATCTCCTACCCTGAATAAATGTGTTTTGAGAAGCTGTTCTCATGATGACTATTTAAAGTGCTCCAAGGGAAGTTCCTAGAAAGGATGTATATTTACTTTTCCTTAAAATTTGTCATTTATAAGGAAGTGGGCAGGTTTTAACTTTTTCCTAACCATGTTGGTGGTTTAGGCAGATTTTGGAAACCACATTGATTTACTTAAAAATATATCACTAAAGAAAGTTGTACATTTGTATTTTGAGCTTCATGTGTTTTTTGTTTGTTTTTTTGTGGGGGGGGACTTTCCCATTTTTCAGACCTAGAGTCTCTAGGAGTTGGAGACTCAGTGCAGTTTGGAAGCTTCTAGTTGAACTGACTGGTCGACTTCCCTGACCATATTAAAGACCCTGGTCTTTCATTTAAATTCACCTTTTTAGCTAGTTTGGATCTTAAGCTCAGGTTGGACTAATTTGCTCCATTCAGTTGAATTTAATGGCACAAATACTTTTTCTTTTCTTCTACTTTTTAGGTCAGGAATAAATTAGATGGTCAGTATTATGCAATTAAAAAAATCCTGATTAATGGTGCAACTAAAACAGATTGTATGAAGGTATGATTTTTTTAAGTGTATTTATTTTAAGTAATTGAGTGGGTTCTTTTGAAAGAGTTATGTATGTGTGTATATTTGGCAAATATTAGGTGTTGTGGATCGCTAAGTTTACTAAGAGTGGGCTATAGAAAAGCAAACATCAAAACCAAATTTTTATTTGACTTAATTTTTAATAAAAAAATTTCTTTTTGAGAGAGCTTAAGAGAGTGAGAGTGTGAATGGGGTGCCGGGACAGCAGGAGAGAGAGACACAGAATCCCAGGTAGACTCCATGCTCAGCACAGAGTCCAATGTGGGGCTTGATCACCCAAGCTGAGATCAGGAGTTGGATGCTTAAGTGACTGAGCCACCCAGGTGCCTGTTGACTTAATTTTGAATAGACGCTTCTGACCACATTTCAGGATCATTGCTGGGGAAGTTAATCTTTAAAGAAAGTATACAATGTAGCTTGTTCGAAAAAATAGGAGCTCAGTTCAGGTTCTGGTCTTCCCCCTGACATGTTCTGTGGTCCTGGACAAATAAATGACCTAGTCTCTTGTCCTTGACATAGTGGTGACAGCAGGACTGGACTTGCTAGTAGTAGTATATGTGTGCTGAAGCAAGCTCTGGACTTACTGGAGGAATAAAATGAGAGAATGAATATAAATAGGCTCTGAAAAGTGTAAAGCATTAGATGCATATAAGTTATTTTGTTGCTGTAATAATTCCATTTGCCTCTCAGAAATATTCTGATTATTTTAATGTAGTTTAGATTCCTTGTTCAGTTGGATTTTTACCGTTTTGCTCTGGAACACGTAGCATTTTGATACCGTACACATTTAACAAGTTGTCAGTAAAAGCTGGATATAAGTGCGTTCGTTTCCTCTTTAGGTACTACGGGAAGTGAAGGTGCTGGCAGGCCTTCAGCATCCTAACATAGTAGGCTATCACACTGCTTGGATAGAACATGTTCACGTGACCCATGCACAAGGTAAGCAGTTATAGATGATATAGCTGAAGGCTTGGCCAACTGTGGCCTATCGGCCAAACCGGCCTGCCCCTGTTTTGGTGCATCCCCAAGCTGAGAGTATTTTCTTACATGTTTAAGTAGTTTAAAGAGGAATCAAAAGAATATTTTGTGAAAGCTATATGAAATCAAATTTCATGTCAGTGAATAAAGTGTGTTAGGATAGGACATAGGCTCATTCATTTGTGTATTGTCTGTGGCTGCTTTTGCACTACAACAGCTGAACTCAGTTATGGTGCATAATTCTTTGGGGCCCACAAAACCTGCAAAAGTTACTCTCGGGCCCACTATGGAAAGTTTGCTCCCCTGGCATAGTTGAACTGGTCTGTTTCTATGGTTCCTAAAATGTGCCAGGCATTTGAATGACCTTGTTATATTGCATTTTGCCCGAAAGTATTAACATTTTTAGACTTGTGGTCTCCTTTGGTGTTATTTTAGCTCTGTCTTTGATCATACATTAGAAAGCTAGGCTGCCTGAAGATGTGTTATTTTTGTTTCCTTTTGCAGATCGAATTTCTATTCAGCTGCCATCTCTGGAAGTGATCTCTGACGAGGAGGGTGACAGGTATGTGAATAGGTGTGTAGTTTGACAAGTTAGGTATAACCTGTTCCCTGCACTGAGTTTTCTTTGTCTTTTTGATCATTTTCATTAGAAAATGATAAATAATTTCTTCCTCTCAAGTGTTTCCTGCTAGTGTTTTCAATAAATGCTGCTGCTAGAGAGATTTGATACCATTTGCTTCCAGTGTTTACCAGTGAGGTATATGTAGTTTTTTTTTTTTTTAAGATTTATTTATTTATTCATGAGAGAGAGAGAGAGAGAGAGAGAGAGAGAGGCAGAGACACAGGCAGAGGGAGAAGAAGGCACCATGCAGAGAGCCTGACGTGGGACTCCATCCAGGGTCTCCAGGATCACACCCTGGGCTGCAGGCGGCGCTAAACCACTGCACCACCGGGGCTGCCCATATATGTAGGTTTGAAGGGACAGCTGAGTTATTCTTGATCTTTTTTTTTTTTTTTTAAGATTTATTTATTTGTTTATGATAGACATAGAGAGAGAGAGAGAGAGGCAGAGACACAGGAGGAGGGAGAAGCAGGCTCCATGCCGGGAGCCTGACGCGGGACTTGATCCCGGGACTCCAGGATCACGCCCTGGGCCAAAGGCAGGCGCTAAACCGCTGAGCTACCCAGGGATCCCCTCTTGACCTTTTTTTTTTTTTTTTTTTTTTTTATGATAGTCACAGAGAGAGAGAGAGAGAGAGAGGGGCAGAGACACAGGCAGAGGGAGAAGCAGGCTCCATGCACCGGGAGCCTGATGTGGGATTCGATCCTGGGTCTCCAGGATCGCGCCCTAGGCCAAAGGCAGGCGCCAAACCGCTGCGCCACCCAGGGATCCCTCTTGATCTTTTTTTACATTGATTTTTATCTTTACTGTTTTTCCCCCCTCCAGAAATCAACATGTTAAAAATGATGAAAGTAACAGCTCATCCATTATCTTCGCCGAGTTCACCTCAGGAAAAGACAAATCCTTAGGAAAATCTGGCATTGAAAATCGGAATAATAGATTGGTGAACTACAGCACCAGTTTAATCCCCAGAGACACCAGTGAATTTGAATCACCCAGTTTTCTCCAAAGAAATGGTTTGGCTGATTTGCCTTCCAGCTCAATTATTGAACATCAGCTGCCACTTAGGCATCATTCCGACTTAGAAGAGAATTTCACATCCACTGGGGAATCTTCTGAAAACTTAAGTTTGTTGGGGCAGACAGAGGTAGATCACTTTACCAGAACCTACTGATGATTTGATGCTCAAATAGTTATGATGTGGAGGACCATGCCTAGGATGTGACCTCCCCCCGTCCCCTCTATCCCTCACTCTTCATCTTTCTTTGTCAGTCTCTCCCCTCCTCGTCCCCCTGGCCTGTGGCCCTTGTGTTGGGTTTTGCCCTCCTTTACTTAATTTAATGCCTGCTAAGCCTTTTCTGGTTCTGTCTATATCTGATCATTTGTGCCCCCTGGAGTTGGAAACGTCGCTCACACATTTCTGTTGTGTGTTCGCCTCCTGCTATACAATATTTATGCATAAAGATCTTTTGTATTTTGGAACGTGACTTTAGGAGAGAGGGGAAGAGAGATCAGCAGGTCCATTTTCAGGACACTATCAATAAGGGTCACACCCATGTGCTAGTGAGACTGTCACATACTTTCACCAGTGTGGAGTCTTAGTGTTAAAAACCTTGAACGCTAACAGGGTCTCAGTATAATCTGGCATGCTGGGATTACAGAACTGTATGTGCTATCTGTATATGTGCACGCAGAACTAATTCTTACTGCGCAGGAGTATGTGGCTCTGTGCATGCACTTTTTAGGAGACAAAGCTTTGAACAGGGTCATCTGAGTACACAAGAGTTGGGTTTGAGGGACTTTTCATCAGAACCATTCTGTTACTCTGGACTACATGTGGGAAACTTTCCTTGGTGTCTAAATGAATGCACTATAGAGAGCTTAAATTTTGCTTGCCTCTTGTTTGAACAAATTATTTATGGACACAGCAAGGCCTCCAAAAATGTGCATCTACTTTGGGGTATACAGAGAGCAGTAGAGTGCCTGCCGCACAGCTGACCTCTTGATGCTGTGTCTTAGCTTTAGAAACTGGTTGTGTGGCAAGCCGACCCAGTCGTTTCAGTGCCACTGCCTTAGTGTCACATTCAGGAGCTTGTCCCATTCTGCAGCTGGGCCTCCCCCTGCCCACTCAGATTCTGACTCGCCGTTTTAGGCGTTCCTTTATTCCTCTGTCTCTTTCGCGAGACTTTGGGCTTCTCAGGCAGATGTGTGTTTGTCATCTCTTTCCTGAGCACTTAGCCCCCTGCTCTGCCTAGAGGAGGCAAGTGAGTATCTATTGACTAAATGAATAATGCGAGCAAGTCGTGCAAAGGTGGGAGCCAGCCGTGTCGTCCCCCAGGTGCAGTACCACTTGATGCTGCACATCCAGATGCAGCTGTGTGAGCTCTCCCTGTGGGACTGGATAGTGGAGAGAAACCAGCGGGGTCGGCAGTATGTGGACGAATCTGCATGTGAGTACCAGATGGATCTCTAAACACGGGGCTGGGAGGTGGAGACACAGGCGGATCTTCTGAAGTAGGAACTACCTCCAGGTGCTTTAGACTCAGGGAAAAAGTCACCTTTTTAAAACAAACAGTTGTGCTTATTTCAACATTCTCAAGAACATACAGGCATTTGGAAGTTAATTTTCTCTGAGATAGAGATATATTTATGGGTGTCTAAGCAGTAATGTGCTAGAATTTAGGTTAATGATTGGGGCAGAAAAAGAATTTTTTTTTTAAGATTCTGTTTATTCATGAGAGACACATGCACAGAGAGAGAGAGGCAGAGACACAGGCAGAGGGAGAAGCAGGCTCCATGCAGGAAGCCCGATGCAGGACTCAATCCCCGGACCCGGGATCACACCCTGAGCCAAAGGCAGACGCTCAACTGCTGAGCCACCCAGGCGTTCCAAGAATTTTTAAGGGAGAAATTTTAAATATTTTATTTTTTAAGTCTGACAATGTGATACTCTTGCAAAAAGACACCTTTGAAGAAACTCTTATAGAAGGATAGGTGGTGAAAAGTTTGTCTTTCTTAAGACCCAGATCTCCTATCTTCCCCTGTAGATCTCTAACTACAGAAATACTCTGTTAGGTTAGTAATTTTTAAAATTATTTTAACACTGGTCCTCAGCTTGTACCACACATTAGAATCACCTGGGGAGCTTTAAAAAAAGATGTTGATAAGACAGAGTAAGAGAAAACAGGTGGAGAAAGCCAACCACCATGATGTTGTCTGGGGTGACTGTGGCTGGTATTCAAGGTCAGCATCAGCAATGAAAACTCTTCATATTGTGTGACCTTGAGAAGGCGTGATGAGAAGAGCATTGTATCTCTGGGTCTTTCTCCCCAGAACCCATAATGCTAGTCTAATTGTAAAAAAACATCAGACAAATCCCAACCTAGGTACCTTCTATGAATTACCTGACCAGTGCTTCTCAAAACTGTCAGGGTCCTCATAAACAGGAAAAGTGAGGAACTGTCACAGACCGCAGACCTGACAACTAATGTAATACGATATCCTGGATGGGATCCTAGAAAAGAGAAAGGACGATAGATAAAAACTAGGGAAGCCTGAATAAATGGTGAACTTGTCTCAATCTTGGTGCATTAACTGTGACAGGTGTACTATACCAGTATAAGTGTTAATGGGAAACTGGGTGGGGTGTAAGTGGGAACCATACTATGGCCTCAGTTGTTTTTTTTTTTTTAAGATTTTATTTATTTATTCATGAGAGACAGAGAGAGGCAGAGACACAGGCAGAGGGAGAAGCAGGCTCCCTGCAGGGAGCCCAACGCGGGACTCGATCGTGGGTCCCCAGGATCATGCCCTGGGCCAAAGGCGTCGCTAAACCACTGAGCCACCCGGGCTGCCCCCCCCCTCCTTTTTTTTTAAAGGATGTTGTCAGGGACTGCACCAGGAATTTTTATATAACTGTTATGAGATAGGGCTTGATCTTTGGTAATTTTTTGGAAATTTTCTTGTTTCTAATGTGTAGCCAAAGTTGAAAATCACTATTCTGTGATCAAAACTGGTAATAAAAGTGACCTGGTTTTAAGTAAAGACTCAGCTAAATACTGATTATTAATCATTTGCTCTTCACACCCAATGACACTATAACTCTTTATTTGGTCTAAAATATAGGTCATTTAACCCACCCAAAATCTTAGCTTCCAGTGGAGGCAGAAACATAATGCCTCCTTCAGGCATCTCCTCGATGCCCCCTGCTGCTTCTCTGGTTTACTATGTAATCAAGACTTGCCATACTTTGTTCAGTTTGGTTGTGGCAAGTAATGGGTGGGGTATTTTCATTGCCCTGTAAAGTTTTATTCTTTGCTGCATGAGCATTGTAGTGCTGGCGCAGATGTCTCTATAAAAAAGAATAATGGTTTATTGAAGTCTTGTATGTAGTTGTTGATCTTTAAACTTCCATTTGGAAAGTAGGTCATGAGTCCTTCATGATATAGGAGATAAGTCTGACTTTCAGACATCCAGGACAATAAGCTTATGAAAACAGAGAGGGCAAGATAGGATACTGCTAGCATGATGCATATTTCTTTTAAAAGTATTTAAAAAGGTTTAACTTGGTAGTATTCCACCAATGTTACATACCTTCATATCTAGTACAGTTTTACAACAGTCATTCCCAGCAGTCCATGTGTGAGAGACCCAGGTTTGAATCCTGGCCCTTGCAGTCACTGGCGATAAGGTTTAGGACCATTCAGGTAACTGCTCTCAGACTGTCTCCTCTGCTGTGAAATTTGAGTGTGAGGATTGGAACACTCAGGGTAAGGGATGCATTGCCGAGGAACGGAGGAGGCTGTTCTCACCGGATCAGGTCCATATGTGGCATTGAGCCCTCGACAGAGACCCATTGTTTGGATATGGTAGGTGGTTACAGTGAGACCCCTATTATAGACGGACCAAAGGAAAGTAGTTGTTCTGGGTGACTGTGAAAGTCCCAAAGCCCTCCATCTCTGCAGCAAATGGTCACTCCAGTGTGAGGGGCATGGTAGTGGCAGTACTTATAAGTAGCCCCCCTTGTGTTTACACACACACAGACACGTGAGAGTTTTCTGTCTTCTCAAGTTCTTGGCTAAGGACTTGAGGTCCCTGAGTTACATGCTAGCTGGTGCAAAAGGAGAAGGTGGTGCATAGGTGAGCTGCATAGCAAAGTAGGCTTGTCCAGGAAGAGAAGGGAGCATGTTGTATTTACATGTTATGTATTTACGGTTTAAAATGGCTGAGGAGACAAGAGCTAGTAAGTTCTTATTATGAGAGCACCAAATTTACTTAGCTGCAAGAATTTTTTTGCTTTAGCAGTTTTAGTCCTACAAAACTTTCCTACCCCCCCCTTTTTTTTTTAAAGATTTATTTATTTATTCATGATAGACATAGGGAGAGAGAGAGAGAGAGAGAGAAAGGCAGACACACAGGCAGAGGGAGAAGCAGGCTCCATGCAGGGAGCCCGACACGAGTACGTGGGACTTGATCCCGGGACTCCAGGATCACACCCTGGGCCAAAGGCAGGCACTAAACCACTGAGCCACCCAGGGATCCCAAAACTTTTCTACCCTTAAAGTCTGTTGTATTATGTTAATAGATGAATGAAAACATTTGCTTTTTTCCCCTGTATACTTCATTTTTCATTCGTCAGTCATTTTTGGAAAATGCAGCATTCCAAATCTTCCCACATAATGGGAGCTCACTCTTTGAGCTAACATAATGTATCTTTTCTTAAAAATTTCATTATTTGTAAGTCTTTAATCCACAATAGGCTTAGGACACCAGATTTATTAGTGTTAAACCCCAGAGTGTCAGAAGTTTAAAGGAGATTTAAACCTAATTTAATCCAGCCATTTTATGCCTGAGAATGGTTTACACACTGATTAATACAGGGGCTCTGGGTGAACTTAGTGACACCAAATCTATTCACTAGGGCACTAGTTTGTGATGGTTTCTTTGTAAACTGAGATAGCTCTTGTTGCTTATATTTCACCATTTTGGAATATTGACTGTTGCAAATCTGAACTATGTTAATGTATTTAATGTGTTTAGAACTAGGTAACGTTTAGATGTTGATGAATAAAAAAGAGAAATAAAACTTCCTTTTTTATTTCAAGGTCCTTATGTCATGGCCAGTGTTGCAACAAAGATTTTTCAAGAACTGGTGGAAGGTGTATTTTACATACATAACATGGGAATCGTACACAGAGATCTGAAGGTAAGTGGGGAGGCTAGTTGAGGACGTGGTGTTGCTTCACTGAGTTAAATGAAATTATGTGTCCCCTTTCATTTACTTAGAGGGTTATCATTATTTTTGTATAAATCCTCATCCCATGAGTCTGGAACTTTTGATTGAATTTTAAGGCAGTGATCTTTGGGCATTTGAAAATTCTCTGTGGAGGATTAGTAGTGTGTTTCAGGTAGTGAGTATGCTCAGAGTACTCATATAGTAGATGATGTTAAATGTATTTAATGCTGTCAAAAATCCTCATGTTATAGCAGCCTTAGAGGTAAAATCTGTTTCTACAATTATGTATCTTAAAGGAAATTTAACATGGGAAATTTTTTTCTGCTATTTAAAAAATTATGATTATTCCGGTTTTTAATCTACAAAAGACCTTGTATCAAGAAAGAAAATAGATTTACTTCTTTGGCAGAAGAGTTTTAATTTGCTTATTTTTTGAACAAAGAAATTGTGGAAAATGTCTTTAAAGAAATATTTGGGAACAAAAAGTTAATGTGCAAATCATTTTATTTTTTGAAAAAAGTTTAAGAACCAGTTTGTACATCTGGGATGTACATGATGATGAGTTAAGTGTTTTCTGTGTATGAGTCTAGCCAGAAAATGCTGTGTGAGTTACTGAAATTCTGTGGCTGGTGAAACTTTGAAGTCCTATATCAAGAGGTAAGCTAAGTCATAATAACCATATAGTGAGTTCCAGATCTGCACTGGGAGAAGTTGCTTTAAGTGTTGTTTGTATTTCTCACCGTAAATATTTCTGATGTTTCTTTTACAGATGTCCTCTAGGGATAAGGGTTTTTGAGATAACTTTATTAGGTTTTCCCTTAAGAGGTGGAATTCTGGCAGCATGATTCCTGCAGGTAGAATCCCTTGGTTATTGGTTAGTCTTAAAGGATAAGAGCGGTAAAATAGCTTGGCGAGAAGCCCTGTGTCCCTGATGTTGGAACTTCGCTGGAGGTACATGTATATCGGAGACTCCCCGTTTCTTGTTAATATGTTAACGTTTGCTTCAAATTCAAGCAGGAGATTGATTATTGCCTCTCTGCCTCCAAAACATGCCTCATGGATAGCTGTTTGACCTTTATGGTCCCGGGCATTTACTTTGGCTCCATGAATTAGCAGCAAACGGATGCAGCTCACCCCTGCTGCCAGCAGTCGGCCGGCTTTGCTGGATGCGGTGCACACTGCCAGCTTGAGGGCTGTATTCCCTGTGGAGGAGACGGCACAGTTAACGTTTGCGCCACAGGCTATCAGCATTTCCATCATCTCCTTATTCAGGATGTTGGCAGCCATGTGAAGGGGTGTCATGCTGGATTCGTTAATGGCATTGACGTAGGCACCATTTTGGACTAAAATAGAGAGAACTGGATAGGTCCCATAGGTTATGGCCAGGTGAAGGGGTGAATGTTTGTTGCTATTGTCTACTTGAGCGTTGACTTGAGCTCCGTGTTCACACAAAATGCGGAGACACATCATAGCATTATTCTGAATGTCTGTCAGGATCCTTTGGATTCTGTTCCCCGGTTTTGTCCGTATGGTAGAAATGATTGGCCAGTGCAGTAACATCAGGTGAAGTGTGGTGAGGCCTCTTGTGTCCCTAGAATAGTTATTAATCGCAGATTATACTGTATTCACCATGGAAGCAGTTCTACACTAAGAATTAGTGCTTAAGAAGGTGACATTTATTGAAAGTACTTCCCCTCAACTACTTTAAAGAGGTGTTTGAAAATCTGTGTTTCTCGGGATATCACAGCATTTCGAGGGATGGGGTGGTTTGCATCACAGCATGGAGGGTCCTAGCTGTCTATAGCAGTTTCAGTTTTGTTTATTATAAACATCTGACTGCTCTACTAAAATTTGAAAATGATTTTCAGTTTGTGTATATTTATTTAGCGTAAGGCACCATGCTCGGGATATGGTAAAATAGCACAGAGTCCCTGCTTTTGCAGGGCTGATGGTCTAGCATAAAAGACATTAAACATACTTAAATAACTAGGTCAGTATTGCAAATGGGCAAAGTTCTAAGAGGTATGAGGCCCCACAGGGCCGGCTTGTGGTTGGAAGGGTTGGAAAGGGTGTACTGAGGAGTCCTGTGGAGGAGGAGGTACATTGGTGACATCCAGTCATGGAGGACTGGAAGAGCATCTGCAGAGCTAGGCAGGGCTCTATGGGGTGGGGGAGAGGGTCATTCGAGCCAGACAGGTCAAGGAGCAATTCTGGAGCATGTTGAGCATTTAGGGCTTTACTTTCTGTTAATGTTATGGGGGCAAGAAGTTGATTGTTTATACCATGTGATTCTTCCATTCATTAAGATAGTATTTATTGGCACATAGTGTCAGGCAGTCATTTAAGGTGGTGAAGATGTATTGGTGAATGAGATAATTTCTTTATCGTGAAGTGTATTCTTACAGTGGGTAGTAAAAAGAAAATCCATGGTCTATTTCTGTTTACTTATTTTCCATACCTAACTGAGGGTTTTAAACTAACTCCCTGAGGGCTGTGACCAGGACTTCATGTGTTTTCCACATCATCACTGCTGAGCACTTAATTCTCAGGATGCTTGAAGTGGGCAGACTGGTTTGTGTTCCTAGATTACTGCCAGTTTTTCAGAGTATCTCATCTAGTCAGTAAAGAAATTGGTTCATTCGAGACATGGTTATGGTATTTTGTAGTCCATAGCCCCCGAAGAATGGATGAGTCCAGACATGACTGGGGAGAGTAACATCTAAATCATGCATATCCTCATTTAGATCTGATTGCTGTTGAGTTAACTCACCTTACTTCTGGGTCAGCCCCATGTTCTAACAAACAAAGCAAACTTTGTGCCTTGCAGAATTCGACAGCCAGATGAATGGGGATGATGGACTGTGTCTGCTTTGAGGGAGAAAGCAGACTATGTTATAAGTAGCCCTGTGCAGTGAGAAGAAATCATTGTGTCAGCCTGCTATTCCAGAGGAAATAAGTATATTTAGTTCCTCAAATGCGTTGAAGTTTTCTTTTTGACTATTTTAAAAGACCCCAAACTAGTGAGATTCTTATTATAAAATCTGTGTTTTACATAAATGCAAATTTACCAGTGCAGCAGAAATAACTTACATAAAGCTTTCGAAGCTGATTCTTGTGGAGAGCTCATAGTGTAAAATTAATGGTAAATGCAACTAAGTCACTGTGTCCTTAAATTAACCCACAGGGTGATTGACAAGTAGGTTTTATGGTTTTTAAGGCTTTGCCAAAGTCATAGTATCAGTAGTAAAACCTACATTTCCAGGGTTTCAAAGATAACACAGCATGTCTTCTATGATTAGCAGAGCTGTTTATGCCAGTTCTTAAAATACATATATACTAAGTAGTGACTTTTACAGCATAACTTCCTTTCTCAGGAAAGGATTTCCTTTCCTCAGAAAGGATAAGAGAAGAAGTCAGGGTAAAGGAGATGGTGACTTTTGGGAAAAAAAATTTTAAGGTAATAATCATTGTATAAAAATTTAGAAAATGAAAAGTCATACGTATAAAAGGGAAAGAATAATTCCTTCATACAGATATAATGGCCATTGGTGTATCTGAGAAGATGATGTTAATGTTCCGCCAACCAAGTGGTTTCTGGCCTTTCTGCATGTCAGCCTGCGAGTGTCACTGGGAAGGGAGGTGCATGGTGTGCGGAGTGAACTGTCCTGGGGTGGGCATGGTGGGGGCCGCCAGGAGCTCTGAGGACCTCAGTGGTGGGCCTCGCAAAGCAGCGTGACTTTTCCCGACAGGTGACAGAGCAGAGGTGGGGGGTACCTGGTTCAGAAGTACTCGGTAGCTGATGGAGTTGGCCAGGATGGTCATAGGCTGGTTGACTGGGTGGCTCCTCAGGAGCGCCTGGATTGCCGAGCGGTCCTCCCTCATGATGGCCTCATAGAGCCTGGTGTGGAGTGCCGCAGGTGGGCCTTCTTCTGGGGGCTTGGTGCCCTCTGCAGCCAGCTCCCTGCTGCCTCTCCTGGTTATGTTTCCCATGAGCAAAATGTAAGAGTGGGGACTTGGAAGTTCAGGGGACACTTGAGACAGAATTGATTTGTTGGAGTCTCATTATGATCCCTTCAGTTCCATTCTAGAATTGTTCTAGAGCAGTGAGAATTGTAGCTGTGAACATGATTTGTTTTTATCTTAGAGCGAACTATTTCAAGCTTTGTTCCCAGGTCCTACAGTGCCAAATAGAAGCATAGTGTTTTGGACTTGACTCAATCACAAAAACACACCCAAATTATCACCTTACACCTAAGGTTATTTCTGTGCTCTCTTCCATTCAGCTATTTAAAAAAAAAACAGAGCTTAAAGAAAAGAGCTAAAACAGGAATTTATACTGAAAGTCAAAAATTAAAATTACTACATCTAAAGTAAGAAAACCCAATTTTTAACCTAAATATATTTTATTTTATTTTTAATCTTTTTTAAGATTTTATTTATTTATTCACGATAGAGAGAGAGAGAGAGAGAGAGGCAGAGACACAGGCAGAGGGAGAAGCAGGCTCCATGTAGGGAGCCCGACGTGGGACTCGATCCCAGGACTCCAGGATCGCGCCGTAGGCCAAAGGCAGGCGCCAAACCTCTGTGCCACCCAGGAATCCCTTATTTTATTTTTTTAAAGATTTTATTTATTTATTCATGACAGACACAGAGAGAGAGAGGCAGAGACACAGGCAGAGGGAGAAGCAGCCCCATGCAGGGAACCTGACGTGGGACTCAATCCCAGGTCTCCAGGATTACACCCTGGGCTGAAGGTGGCGCTAAACCTCTGAGCCACCTGGGCTGCCCTATGTTTTCATTTTGAGTGGCAATCCCCTCTTTGCCCAGTGTGGGTACAGGTTTTCAATGCCACAGGTTTAGTTCTATTGGGAGAAGTTTTGGGTTGGCCTCGGTTGCTTAAATAGAGCTAAATGGGTACCTTCATAGTGTGACCTAGTTGCCCCTAACTCTGGCTGACATAAAAGCGTCATCTAGGAGCTTCTAAAAAATATCAAAGTTTTCTCATTTAAAAAAAAAATCAGGGACGCCTGGGTGGCTTAGCGGTTGGGCGGCTACCTTCGGCTCAGGTCATGATCCCGGGATCCTTGATCGAGTCCTGTATCAGGCTCCTACGAAGAGCCTGCTTCTCCCCCTCTGCCTGTGTCTCTGCCTCTCTCTCTGTGTCTGTCATGAGTAAATAAATAAATCTTTAAAAAAAAATTTAAATAAAAAATAAATCAGTCTTTGACTTGTTGGAGGGGACAGTAGTTTTTAAAAGCCTCTTGGGGGATTCTGATGCCCAGTCAGGGCTGAGGAGCACTTGTGTACAAGGTGTGCTGTGTGTTAGTGGTTCTCAAACGTGGAGTAACATGGGGACTTAAAAAATATTGCTGCCTATGTCCACACCCAATAATTCTGATTTTACTGGTCTGTGGCATGGCTTGAACATTGGTGGTTTTTTTCTTAAAGCTCCCTGATGATTCTAATGTGCAGCCTAGTTTTAGAACCACTGCTCTGATTTTTTATTTTTGAGGGGCTACTTGTCAGTTGTAAACTCTTAATGTCTACACATTTTTACTGTTTTAATAACACCAAGGAGTTCTGTTTTATTACAGCCAAGAAATATTTTTCTTCATGGCCCTGATCAGCAAGTAAAAATAGGAGACTTTGGTCTGGCCTGCACAGACATCATTCAAAAGAACACAGACTGGATCGGTAGAGATGGGAAGAGTAAGTTTATTCTAGTTCCTTTCTCTTGTTTCTTTCTTTCCCTTTCTTTCTTCTTTCTTTTTTCTTGGCATTAAGACAAAAAGAAACACGGTTGAACTTGTCAGTATTCAGAGAGACTCATAAAAACTTAATAGCAATAATGAGGTAAAGACAAAAAAGCAGCCATCGTTCCCTACACTGCCCTGTTTAGGCTCTATGTTCTGCAGTGTAGACAGTGTGAACTCTACCATGTTTTTTTAATGTTTGGCTCTTCAAATTACAGGGCCACCCACACACACTTCCAGAGTGGGTACTTGTCTATACGCTTCACCTGAGCAGTTGGAAGGATCCGACTATGACGCCAAGGTAGTATTTGCTGCTCTTCCCCCCTTTGCTGGACTTTCTCTGCTGTCATAAATAACAAAGAGCACAGTAAATGCAGTGTTATTTCTTGTGTAGAGGTGTCTTTGGAGATAACAGAATAGGGGAGGTTATCTGTTATGTCAAACTGCGGTTAACAGGAAACCTCAATTTTTACCTGAATCTGACTGGTTTACGGGCTACTTTACCACTTCTAAATCCGTGGGTGTCAGAAATTATTTTTGAAATGAGCTTTCCTCTTAAAATGTCACAATTCACCTCAGGAAGCTAGAATTTATAGAAGCCTTTTCAGTCTGCCTTTCTTCTGTTTTCATAAATACATGCTAAAAGTGCTCTGGGGAAGTATAGCACTTGACTCCCTTTGAAGAGTGAAGATATTGAAAAGTTTTAATTCATTTGGTTCCTTGAAGAAATTATTAAAGTAAATCCTTTCCTCAGGATAACAGCCTAGTACATTTTCTTCCTTTTGACGAATCATTCAGCTTTTTACAGACTGGGCATGAACTGCCAGGAAAAAAAATCCATAGCTCTTCCTCAAATCCTGTCTGGTAAAGACCTTTCTTAAGAGATGATTTCAGGAAAAGGAACAAATTTTTTAGTTTCTTAAACTCTACTAGATGCCTGTGTGTGGAGGTAGAGGGGAGACAAGGCAGGCCACAGGGAACCCAAGCCCTGGAACTGGCACCAGCATGTGTGAGCTCACATCTCTCGCTCAGGCTGCACCACGCCTGGATTTTCAGGGGAGTAGTGGGAGTTCTCCCTGACCCTTACCTGGTTGGCCATCCTTTGTGCCCGTGGATTCCCTTTGTGGTGTTGAAGAGATGGGATTGTGACCATATCAGCTCTCCCCAGGGCTGTAAATCCAGGTGGCAGACACCTGCCTCTGTGAGGGGGTAAGTTTGGCCACCATGTTCCCTGCATCATAGGGTCTATGAATTGTCCTGTCTTAGAAATCATCTTGTGTTTGAGAGGATGGTCATCTTGTGTTGGAGATGTTAGTCTCCCTTTGTGTTTCACTACTAAATTACCTCTCCCCTTCTTTTTCCAGTCAGATATGTACAGCTTGGGTGTGATCCTGCTAGAGCTCTTTCAGCCATTTGGAACAGAAATGGAGCGAGTACACATTTTAACAGGTTTAAGAAGTGGTCAGATACCTGACTCCCTCAGTAAGAGGTGTCCCGTGCAAGCCAAGTACATCCAGCACTTAACTAGAAGGAATGCATCTCAGAGACCATCTGCTCTTCAGCTGCTGCAAAGTGAACTTTTCCAAAATTCTGGAAATGTATGTAACATATTTCTTTTTTTCTTTTTTAAAGATTTTATTATTCATGAGAGAGGCAGAGACATAGGCAGAGGGAGAAGCACGCTCCCTGTGGGGAGCCTGATGTGGGACTCTGGGATCATGCCCTATGCCAAAGGCAGACACTCAACCACTGAGCCACCCAGGTGTCCCTCGTTTTTTCTTTTATAAAGTGATCTCTACACCTAAAATCACAACCCTGAGATCAAGAGTCACCTGCTCCACTGACTGAGCCAGCCAGGAGTTCTTGTATATATGTGTATTTTTAATACTGGGGAAAGTATGAAACTTAAAGTAGAATTTAAATTGTGAATCCAATTTCATGAGGAACAGTTGAGCTTAGAAAACGTTTATGGAAACCAGATTAAACTCATTCTCTGAGTTCTGAGTAGCACACTCTTCAGAGTCCAAGTAAGCAAGGTGACCAACTGGACCAACTGTCTAAAAATTGCAATTATAGGCTCTACTTTCTAGCTTCATCTTGCTAAGTCAAAAGGCTTTGGTTTTCCAACTACGATATAACTTTTTATAAACATAACCTTTTATCTCCTAGTCAAAGGGGGCACATGCCAAAGGGTAAAAGGAGGAAATCTTGTGGGGAGCTGGAATGAGGGTGGCATAGACTGCCTCAGCCTGCGATCCTTTAGCATGCAAGTGTGTGATTCTGGTTTTCAGTCCTGTGATGTGGGATCGCCCTAGGGCAGTCCCTTCCTTCCTCTTTCCAGGCTGTAACCACAGTGCCAAGTACCATCTCCAGTCTACATGTACTAGAAACGTGATTCATCCATTCTGTTCCTCCAGAAACTTTCTAGGATTTATCAAAAGCTTATTCAAAGATGCATTCAGATTCTCTAGTTCTCTGCTGCCCCAAGCATGGTCCTTGCACCAGCAGCATCAGCGTTATCTGCTGGCTGCTGAGAAGTACAGGGCCTTGGGCTCCACTCCAGACATATCACATCACAATCTGCATTCAGTAACATCCCCAAGTGGTTTACCTCTGGTGTGTGAACAGCATTGTGTTAGATGCATTGGTCCTCAGAGTACAGTCTCTAGGCCCTCCCGGCTGCTCTGACCTATTTAAGGAAGTCTGTGGGGAGAAGGGGCAGTAGTCATTCTGACGTACATAGTCTGGGACCTATTTGTGGTAAACTATTCCACTGTTTTATTTTCTGTTTAAGGCTAAGTTTCAGGTAAAATGGTGAATTTTACTAGCTTGAATAGTAAACAGGTAGGTATAGTACTTTTCTGAGTCTTTGGGAACAGCAGATGTGTTGATTAAATTTATCTCCCACAGAAGGGATTTTCTAACCCCCAGTTATGTTAGCTATTAGAGACCGTAGTTAGGTGGCATTTATGGTATTTCTCTTGCTGAATTTATAAAATAGCCTATACATACCTATATAGAGAAAACTTGTACAAGCAGTCTGTGGTTTGTGTGGTTGTTGGTACAGGACTGTGAAAACGACCATGCTGAGATCAAACCACGCAAGGGGATCTTAGTAATTCATGGGAAGTTACGATTGTCCCATGACCCTTACAAATGTTTTCAAAACATTAAAACTCAGTTGCAGATGCACATGGAAACAAAGCAAGTTATAAAACTAGTATTTAGTGTACTATAATGAAGAATTAATGTGTTCAGGAATGGTTTGAATAGTGCCTACCTGCATCTCACCATAGAACTCCAGATATGGAGTGCCTTTTCTGTGCCTCGGTAAACTGTATACTCCTAAGCTTGGATCAGGGGCCAAGATTTCATCTTTTGGACTTTCGAAGTTGTGAGTGAGATAGCTCCCAGAGTTCTTCCAATGTGAATTTTGCTGGTATCACTTTCTCTGGGACATCTTCGTCCTTTTCCTCATTTATGTTAACTCCTCTCCTCCCAGTACTGGGGCTGCACACCGCATCTGTCTGGTGGTGGTGGGAGCAGCACCCCCATGGCTGCCTGTTTCTCCTCCAACATCATGTGGGTGCAATTTGATTCCACCTTCAGCATCATTACTTTGCATTTGCTCACCGCACTTCCATCTTTTTTGGCCAGTTTCATCTGTCAATTATTTTTTTTAATTTATTTATTTTATTTTTTATTTTTTTAAAATTTATTTATGATAGTCACAGAGAGAGAGAGAGAGGCAGAGACATAGGCAGAGGGAGAAGCAGGCTCCATGCACCGGGAGCCCGACGTGGGATTCGATCCCGGGTCTCCAGGATTGCGCCCTGGGCCAAAGGCAGGCGCCAAACCACTGTGCCACCCAGGGATCCCCTCAATTATTTTTTTTAAATGTCATGTGGATTTATCACCAGTACACACGTGGCCAGGGTGTGGTGTGTGCAGGGACCAAAGTGGTGACTGGCCCCTGGTTGTGATGTGCATCGTGGGCTGAGGTGCTGACAGTGAGAGAACTGTGGTGACCTGACGCTGGTGCTGCTTCACTAGCTGCAGTGATTGGAATTCAGGCATACCATGCCAAGGGAGGTATGCCTGTATATTTAAAGTGGAAGAGGCCATTTTAATAGAACTTAAAATTTTCTCTTGACAGGTTAACCTCACCCTACAGATGAAAATACTAGAGCAAGAAAAAGAAATCGAAGAACTAAAGAAGCAGCTGAGTCTCCTTTCTCAGGACAAAGGGGCCAAGGATGATATGAAGGATGGGACTGTGCCCGTCCTGCCTTAATTAAGCTCTGTAAATGTGAATGTGGACTTCTAATTTTTTAAATTGTCAACTGGAATGTACATTTCAGTCTTTGTTAGGGTATAGATGATATAATTGTATCTAGTGACCCTGTACAAGACTTATTAAAGTTGTAGAAGTTCCCTCAAATCGCTATTTCCTAAAAGGAATTGTTATGATCCAGCACTTTGAACGAAGCTGCTCTAAACTAAACCTATTTTGCCTTTTCCTTTCTCCTGTCCCACAAACTCCTAATTTTTAATATTACTGTCTGTCCTGTCTCCGGAAGGAGCGATTTAGACAGTATCCTCCATTCTTTCTCCTTTGAACTCTGCCTGTTGACCATCCAGTCCTCCTCTAGAATGTTTTACCTCACAGATTGAGGTATGCACCCCTGCACCATCACAGCCAAGCCCAGGCCTGCACGATGGCTGGACTGTTCGTTTTGATGGCTGCCAGTCTTCCTCACCCTTCCACGATGCTGCTGCCAGTTAGTTACCAGAAGGACATCTGATCAGTTCACTCCCTGGCTCAGAAGCTCCTGCTGGCTCCCTGCTGCCTCTAAGATGCAACTTTAGCTTCCTAGCATCATCATCCAACCTCTTTCTGTTCACCTTCAGCTTGGTGTCACTCCAAAAATCATGCCCTTTCTAAGCCTTGTGCTGCTTGCATCCAAATCATCTAAATCATCTCAAAGTAGCTCTGGTAGGAGTTCCTGCTTTCCCCCTGGTACTGTTGTGTGTTTCCATGGCGTTGCCCTTTATTTAGCACTCGACTCCCCACCAAGCTATGTTTTCCAAAGGCCCCGATGGAGTATGTTCATTTTTGTATCTCAAAAAAATGCCTGCCACATAGCTGGGAGTTGTCATGGTACATGGCACGTGATGTGGCTGAATTTTAAAATAAAATGAAAACCCACAAATTATTTGATGCCTTTATTGATTCTAGGCAACTGGCCCAGATAGACCGATTTTAGTACAAGTTCCTTTACCCACAATACACGTGAAACAGCACCATTCTTGAAGTCAACCTTTTACAGTTATTAAACTTCACTTAAGGAGCTTGAGGGCAGTGTTGAAAGGGGCCAGGTTCTCACATGCCCTCATCCACTTCTGCACATTGGCTGGCACTGTCACATTGCAGCTTCCCGTCTGCTGGAGCACAGACCATAACACAACATCTGCCACAGTGAGTTCATTCCCAACAAGCCAGGGGCTCTTCCCAAGAGCAGAGTTCATGGAGCGGAACACAGCAGCTTTTTCTTTACTGCTTCCCTCTTTCAGCTGAAAGATAGCTATATCTACCCAGCTATCTATGAGGGTCAAATTTACAGCATTCTGCTTCTGGCCAAACAGAGAGAACAAAAAACGTGCAATGTTCCCTTCTCCTTCGATGGGACACATTGTTTGGACGCTGAACTTCATCTGAGTCTTCGGTACTGGAAGGGAAAAAGCACACCATGTAACAAGAGCCCCCTGCCACCCAGAGGAAGTGCTTGAGCAACAGGGAGAGGGGAGTCTCTAATTAACTGGAAACTGGTGGCAAGGGAAAGTATTTTCAATATCACATTTGTCTGTCTCCAAAACGTGTATGATTCAAGAAAGTTTAAACCAGATGTTTACAGAATGCAAACTCTTTACGTTAAAAAAAAGTAACCATTTCTGGTATTTGATTATAACCATTCTCAAGCTAGAAGGGTGACCTCAGACCATCTATTCTAAGCCCTGTGCCGGAGAATTTGCAGGATGAGGGCTGGAAACCAGGAGTCCCACCTCCCAAGCTGGGAACTCAGTCTACCCTCACAATGGCTCTTTACGTGGAGCTGGAGTAGCTAAGGTGTTCCTGGATGAATGGTGCTAACACACTACCCCCTGGGATAAATGTAACCAGGAGAGGCATACAGCAGCAGATGATGAAGAAAGGACAGCCTGCCACCTTTTTCAGGCCTTTTGAAAAGGTAACATCGATGTCCCTGTGATAAGTTTAGAAATGTGAGGTGAAGATGGCTAGGACAGCCCTTACCTTCCTGCTCTAGCTGCCTAGCAGGATCCCCCCAAACCGCTCTCGGAGACCCTAACCTTTCTGGAGGAAGGAGGGCATCTTTGCATCAAGGTTTATCTGTGCTCCTTTTCCAGAACTACCCCATGTGCTTGCTAAACTTCAGGGAATTTGACTGACAGCAAGTAGCTGAAAAACGTCATGGTCCTGGCCCCTTGATGCATCTGATTAAAGTCACAGGGCACGCCTCATTCCAGAGTGTACGAACCCAGCCCAGTGCCCTCTGCTTACCATTCTTCCAAATCAGAGTAAAACCCAGCTGATATTCGTGACGGGGCTGGTTTTTAGTCTGCTCGCCAAAGCACTTGAGGAGGTTTTCTGGCACGCTTTTGACTGCAGAGTGTGTGTGGACGGTGGACAGGACCCTGTAGTGGTCACACAGCAGCCTGTGCAGCACGAGCAGGGACAGGGGAGGGGAGGCGGGGTTTGCATTGATCACGATGTCTTTCAGAGCCCCGTAATCCTGAGGGAGAAAACCCAAACAGTAACATAGACATTTAAGTGTGTGGACTTGTACCTGGTGCTGTTCATAGGGCCTAAGCAGGGTTATTTAACTAAATCTTCAACTTCCATGAAGACAGTCCCACTATCACCCCATCTCACAGCTGAGGAAGCTCGTCCTGGGGAGGCAATAACCTGGCTGAGCTCACGGAACTCAGTGAGAAGTGGAACAGTGATGCAAACCCACTCCAACCCCTCAACCTCTGCCCTGCTGGCCCCCAACAACTATAGGGTTGACTTCATTGTGAAGTTACTAAAACAACACATTAAGAATGATACTACCTGTTCCTAAGTTATTTAAAAAAAAAAAAAAAAAATCACACATGCAAGCACTCTACCAAATCTTTCCAATACCTGACCACCGGACAGGATAGTTTCTATGTCAATTGGTGTGTGAGTTACAGGTCAGTGAAGAGTCCCCTCAATAAAGGCCTTGGCTCAAAATGTCATTGATGATGACAAGCAGGCAACATCTAAAAAACTAACTATTAACTAAAGGGCTAAAACATACTGCCTTTTTCTTTTTTAGATGCAGACTTTATTTTATATGTTCACTCTTAATAACGAACAAACTCCTGTAATACAATGGAGGCAAAATTCAAATTCCTTGGATTTCTGTATGCAGCCTACCACAATCTGGCTAAGAGTCCTACCACTCCTCCCCGAAGCCCATCACATCAACCTGTGATAAATGCTTTGCAATCCTCTGAGCATAGCACCACTTGATGCTGTGCCTTCTGAGGTATCAAAATTCATCATAAGCACCATGTGCCTCAGCAAGGCTTCCCAGCCTCCAGACACTGCCATAGCTGTACGGTATCATTGACTCTTCATCTAGACTGGCTCCCTGGGGGGTCTGGCCAGGTCTATAGGTCCTTGGTGTGGGCAAATGTACTCAACAATCCAAGAACCTGAGTGCAGAGGAACCGAAGTCACCTGGGAGACACTGCAACCTCGCCTCCCCATTAAGGCTTCATGCAGTACCACTTCTACCACCAATTCCAGAGGACAGTATTAGCAGGGATTCCTGGGACAAACCCTTTTATACTGTCAATAAATACCACTTAGAAATAAGACCTTCTTTTTTGCATGTCAGCCGGTCACCTACATTTCCTGAAGCTCTTTAAAGGTAGCAGATGCAACTTAATTCTAAGACTGCAAACAATGTAGCAAAAGACATTTGCCTCATGAGACTGTGCCTGGGTGACCAAAGCTCTGAATTTCAGGCTACTTTCAGAGTCAGGATGGACTTGCTGAACCTGAGAAGCACCAAGCTGACACAGGTGTGTTTCTCTAGGCTTGGAAAATTGCTGGAGTGACATCCTACCTCTCGCCTGCATCCCACACTGCCTGGAATGGTAGGGACCTGTAACTTAACTCCTATCACTGCCTACAGTTCCTCTTAGCTCTTCTCCACCAGGTCTGACAAGTCAAGTGGCTTTAGAACTTGCTTTGGCTTCACTCATAGCTCACGAATCTGTTCTGTGGTAAGGCACAATCATTTAGGGGAGGAAAAAAGAACATGACCTTTGTATTGCCTTTGAAAACTAGAAAACCAAAGCTTGAATCACATGAGCACAATTTTCCAGCACAAACCACCACCTAGGACGCTGATGTTCTTTAGCTCTCCAGATGAACTCACCTTTCCGAGCACCGAATTTAAATCCAATGTGCCGGTCGAGAAAGCAGCAGGCTCATCAGCCTGGATTATGTTGGTTACATCCACATCTGCATCTGGTGTCTGAATCATCTTGGAGAGGCCATCAACTGCAGCTTTCAATTCGTACAGACGTTTTAAGATATCATCTTGGCGGGACTCGAGAGCTTGGAGAGATGGGTCAGACTCTTCCTAAACAAACCAACACCAGAATGTTAATTTCCTCTAACATCACAGCAGTGTTTCAATTTGATCACTTTTCTTCTACTGGGTTCCATGAATTTATCAACCCCTCCCCCCCAACTGTGAGAAGACATTAAAATGAAGAAGCAGAACCATCTCGTTTTTCCCATAGTCCAATAGGTCCTGCAAAGTGATCCACAAATGCTTTAAAACAAAAAACATGATCAAAAGCCATTTCGAAATTGTAGGACTCCTAGTTCAGGTAATCTATGAACAGAGGATGGAAAATGAACACAAACAGGGATGCCTGGGTGGCTCAGCAGTTGAGCATCTGGCTTCAGCTCAGGTCGTGATCCCAGAGTCCCACATCATGCTTCCTTGCAGGGAGTCTTCTCCCTCTGCCTGTGTCTCTGCCTCTGTGTCTCTCATGAATAAATAAACAAAATATTTTTAAAAAAATGAACTCAAATAATTGTTCTTTATTTTTAATGTCAAATCAGTTCACATTACTTTGCTTATTTAACAAAGAGAAAAAGATGGGGAAGTGCAATGAGAATGTAACTCAGCAATTTATACTAATAGAAAGGAAAATGAAAGGTATGTCCGTGGAGTCAGTTGATCATTTCCCCGCCCCATTCTCAAGGGGATACTGGCACTCTTATCTTAGAATCATCCAGATCATTTTCACTGCTGAAACGTAAAACTTCCTAAGTATGGAATGCTTACGTCCTTAGTTCAATGAATCTTTGCATCTTTCTTGCCTGTTATAGTGACTGCAACACAGTAAGTAACCAATAACATCTACTGAGGAAGCAATCTCAAATCTCTACAGACTTACTTTAAAAAGCATTAACAATGGGGCAGCCCGGGTGGCTCAGCAGTTTAGTGCCGCCTTCAGCTCAGGGCCTGATCCTGGAGACCCAGGATTGAGTCCCACATCAGGCTCCCTGCATGGAACCTGCTTCTCCCTCTGCCTGTGTCTCTGCCTCTCTCTCTGTATCTTTCATGAATGAATAAATAAAATCTTTAAAAAGAAAAAAGCAATAAGAATCCTCTTAATAAAGTCACACTGTATAACCCATTTCCAGATTCATAAGCTCTTATAAAGGATAATCCATTTTGAGCACAAAGAATGTGTTAAGAAGAAAATGCTCATAACCAGACAAAACAATCCATGTGGCAAGGACCAGGACTATAAATATGCACTCATGATACATTGTATTTGTATGCTGGTAAGCCTCACTTTCTTGGGAACTTTTTTTCCTCCCATAGTCACTGGTAACACTGCCCTCTCACAGATTGAATTCATCACCAGATGCTGTTCATTTTCTGGAATCCACTGGTTTCTAAGCTTGCCTCGGCTGTCGCTGCCCAAGTTCAAGACACCACTTTCACTTGGCCTGTGTCCACCTTGTTCCCACTGTGGTCATCCCTCCAATTCATCCCTAAGATGGCAGCCAGAGATTATAACAAATGTCAACTCCATTACCCCACCTCTGTGTTAACTTCTAAGGCTTTAGCTAAAAATCAAAGCCCTGAACCTGCTTAAGAAATAGCTCATATGACCTGTCCTCTGGCTACCTCCTCTCACATATGGCTCCCCTGTGCTGTCCTTTGGGTCCCTAAACACACCATGCCCCCACCTGCCACACAGCTTTTGTTTATTCTTTTCTCTCTATCTGGGACACTTCTCCATCTTCTCCAAGAGCCTCATCTGCATTTTCTCATCTCTGCTAGCCTGGCTCTTGTTTTTGATCAAACAGCAAAGATATGTAAGATGACTGACCTGTGGGTAAAGAGGTATAAAGACTTGAGTGCACCAATTAAACAATTATGTTTTGATGGAAATAAGTGAATGCAAGGTGTGTGATGAATAGGGCTACTAGTGTGTAATATCCTTCCATTCCTCAATGATAGTCCTCAAGTAGCATTCCAATCACTTCCAACCAGCCTGATTTGTGCATTGTGTGTGTGCATTACCTTGCTCAATTCTACAAGTGGCAGGAAGCTCCCTGATAAACCAGGGCAAAGAAGCACCTACTGGATTCCATGTCCCGGTCAACAGAGTAAACAGTGCCTGAAACAAATAGTACATTCGTAATGTGTCCTGTGACTGGAAGCCCAGCACAGGCTGGTATCACTCCTCTGGATGTGAGGAATGAGGAAATACTCAAGATCTGCTTTACCTGTACCTTTAACCTTGTTTGTTGGCTTGTTTTCCTGTTGAGATGAGATTGTGACATGGCACATGTCTATCCATTTGTTTTATATGTATTTTAGAAGCAGTTTATTCTTTCTGCTGCTCCTATTTGCCTTTAATATGCTTGATTTCTAATTATCGGTCTATATTATTATGATCTGCTAATCAAGAGGATCTAGGTGTCTTATAAGTTAGAAGTTCACAGCTGAAAGTCCAAGGAAGTTAGCAGCACACCAAAAAAAAAAAAAAAAAAAAAAAAAAAAAGACTTGATCTCAAATGAGCTGTGACACTTCCAACTCTGAGTCTGGGTTTTCTTTTCAGTTCAGTGGGACTGTCCAGTTGAGCCACACTGGATCATGGTGCTATTTCCATCTTAGCTCTCTGGTGAGACAATTGTGTCCTTGTTTTCCAACTAACCCAACCGTTTGCCTTCCCATATAGGCAGAAGGCTATTAAGAGAAAGTGAAGGAGGAGCGCATGGTTGGCGCAGCCAGTTAAGCCTCCTGGATTCTTGATCTTGGCTCAGGTCATGATCTACAGAGTTGTGAGTTGAAGCCCTGAATTGAGCTCCACACGGGGCCTGGAGCCTACTTAAAGTGAAGGATAACACTCCATGGGAAAATGGACTATAAAAGTTACCCGTTCACTCATCTTCAGCCCGAATGGACAGAAGGTTTCTCTTGCTGGAAACCTAAGATGGGTATCTGCTGCCAACAAAAAACCCGAAAGGCCTGGGCAGACGCCTTACAAGAGAGTGTGCCAAAATGGCCAGCCAACACGACAAGGCGATCCGCTGATGTAGAAGTCTGAAAAACCTGAGCTAAAAACCACATCAAGCTCCCACGGTCCACCCACCTGCTCTGGGGAGGGTGCAAGAACCAGGAATTCAGTGCTCACGGCCCAGGCACACACACCTGCACACAGGCCGCTCCGGAAAGCGGTTTACCTAGCCCAAAGGATGACAGTCCACCTCCCCTCCCCAGCGCCGGTGCACACCCCAGGCCTGCTCATGCACAGGTGCGCCTGCCCACCGCAGCACCGATGCAGACCCGCCCCTCCGCGCACAGCAGCGAAGCTCAACCGCCCCGCCCCGCCGACGCCACGGGAGCCAGGTCAGGGGGAGGCAGCCCCACACAGCAGGGTGCAGACAACGTCCTGTTACCCTGAGTAGCAGCGGTGACAGCGAGGATCGCTTTAGAATTCCTAAAAATGAGCATTTACGTGCTGCTCATATTTCTGTGGCCACAATCTGGTAGCAAAAAAGCTTTAGGAGCCGTAAGCGGAAAACGAAATAGATACAAGAGGAATAGAACTTTTAATAGACACAACTGGAACGCGAAACTGGCGGAAGCATGAAAGCGGGGGCGGGGGAGGGGGGCAGGCGGCCAGGTCTGACCCCAGGCCCACGGTCCTTCAACCCCGACGACCCGGCCACGGCGCCTGCGCCCTGGGCAGAAGGCGGGCCGATGAGAGTAAGCGCCTGCGCACTGCAGGAAGGCGGGCGGATGAAACTAAGCGCCTGCGCACTAGACGGGGTGGAAAAATGTACACTCAGGACGAGTGGGGGCGGGGCGGGGCCGCACGCTCCTACCTGCACGTGGCCTGCGTCCGGCGCGGGGCTGCCTGTCCTGCCGTGCACGTTGGGGAGCCGGTACATGCAGGTGGGAAGCTCTACACGGAGTGATGCGCTGCCCCCATGATAGGGCTTTACCTGGTACATTGGCATCGTGGGAGCCAAAAGACGGAACGTGGCAAGTGGGGGGCACGGACGCTTAAAAACCGCCCGAGACCACGAGAGACCGCGACCACCTCCTTTCCGCTCCGGCTGCGGCCGTTCAGGAAAGCGCAGTCCGTGCGGTCTGATTGGCCCACGTGCTTTGGACGTCGCGGCCTCGACTCTTTACACAACCAATCGGCAAGAAGGAGGGGTGGGAAGCGTCGGCTGCCCCATCCGGAAGGGGCGGGGCACAGTCCCGGAAGCAACCAATGGGAGGCAGGGAGGCGGAGCCTCCGTGGGAGCGGCGGCGGGAACTGTCCCGAGTCCAGGAGGCGGGTCGGGTTCTGGATCCATGGAGCGAGCCGAAGGGCCGAGGTGAGCGGTGCGTGCGGTGTCCCTTCGCGGTCGCCGTTCCTGAGGCCCACGGCGTTCCAGACTCCATGAAGGGAGGGGAGGGAGACCGCGGTGCTAGGCGAGCCCGCGCGGGGGCCCTTTGGGGGGACACTGTGCGGTCGAGGTCGTCGCGGGGATCCGGCCCGCTCTCCAGACAGCGCGACATCCCCAGAGAATGAATTCATTTCCCTTCTACCTGGTTTCTCACTCTTTTCTTTCTTTCTTTCTTTCTCTTTCTTTCTTTCTTTCTTTCTCTTTCAAAATTGATGTTATTTTGGGGAAGCTTCAAGGCACATGCTAATTTGCATAGCAGCACAGGTTTTAGAAAAGCAGAACTTTTGGATCTCCTTGAGTGTGTCATTTCTGGCTAATAACCCGATTCGGAGGGAGTTTCAGGGTCCTGAACCCCAGGTCACTGTCCGGGTTTCAGTGTCTCATCCCCCGTGCTCAAAATAAGTATCCGAAGTGAATTGGCAGCTTGGGGTGTGTTCCCAAATAAAGTGTCAGAAAAACTTCTTTCCACTTTATGTTGTCATCTGGGGTTTTCATATTTAAGAGAAACCCGAGTGAAATTTTTTTGCAAGGTGGAACAAAGAGTAAAGATGTTGCTTGTTTTACAAGGGCTTACTGAGGGTCTGCTATGTGTTAGAAGTTGTGGGAGAGGACCCAAAGATTTCTCTCTCAGGGAGGCGCCTGGGTTCTGTTATACCCACATTATCAGTTAAGACCCTTACAAGAAATTGCTAAACTAACGGACGCAAGGAATACGTTCTTGGGATGAGCAGGAGTTTGCCAGGCAGAGGAGGAAGAGGGGAACGATTTAGACCTGTATAGACAACGTGCAGTGTTTAAATTTATTTATCTATGTATCTATGATAGTCACACAGAGAGAGAGAGGCAGAGGCACAGGCAGAGGGAGAAGCAGGCTCCATGCACCGGGAGCCCGTCGTGGGACTCGATCCTGGGTCTCCAGGATCACGCCCTGGACCGAAGGCGGCGCCAAACCGCTGGGCCACCCAGGGATCCCCAACGTGCAATGTTTAAAAGAGCTTGTGATATTCAGGAAACAGTTTGCTATGACTAGAACATAGGGGAATTGGTGAACAGAGGATTGCAGAGAATGAGAGAAAAGTAGACTGGGATCCAGTTTTTCACATGACTAGATTTTCAGATAGCAAACAGTGGGATGCTAGTAGATTTTTTCCCCCCTAAAGCTTGTTTAATTAAATTAAGCAATTATGTAAATTAAGTAGCTTTTTTTTGGTGGTAGCGGAGGGTGGATTGGAACAGGGAGAAAGTAGAAGCAAATTGGTTGCAAAACTCTTTAAGTAGGTACATCAAGAATTTTGGGTGTTTTTACTAAGGCAGCAGCTGGCAGCCTGGATTTGGAGGGGAGATTCAAAGGCTCCTGTGGAAATGGTTATATAATGGGTACTTAGTTCCTTTTTTTTTTTTTTTTTAAGATTTTATTTATTTATTCACAAGACACAGAGAGAGAGAGGCTGACATAGACAGAGAGAGCAGCACGCTCCCTGCTGGGAGCCTGCTGCAAGACTCCATCCCAGGATCCTGGGATCATGATCTGAGCGAAAGGCAGATGCTCAACCACTGAGCCACCCAGTTTCTAAGATGGCTTTTTATTTTCACATAAACACTGTATTTCCCACCATACTGTTGGGTTTTCAAAACGTGTGAGAAGTGTTGCTTTCACTTTTCAGAAGAAGATCCCATTGTCGCCAAAGATTATTTACCCATAGGTTGAATAGTACATGTGTCTCCTCCATGTAGATCCCAGTATAATTAAATTTCTAAATATCCATTGCATTGAAGTATCTATTCAGAAGATTTTTACAGATGTATAAGGGTTGTAGGTCAGCATTTATATTTATGAGTGTAATCAGTGGATTCATGAATATAATAAATGAATACATCAGACCCATTAGCTCTTAACAGAAGTGAATCATTTACTGCAGTTAAAACCAGGATGAAAATACATAAATGTATACTCGCTTTGTTTCTTGTAACTGATGTCTTTAGTACAGAACTTGCTAAGGCCATCAAACCTATCGATCGGAAGTCAGTCCATCAGATTTGTTCTGGACAAGTGGTACTGAGTCTAAGTACTGCTGTGAAGGAGTTGGTAGAAAATAGTGTGGATGCTGGAGCCACTAATATTGGTAAGTTTGGGAGAGTTTTAAGCCCCAGGGAACCCTCACTTTATACTATTTTATTCAAGAAACACTCATGATTGTAATGAGACAATCAAATGTAGATATACTGAGAAATTTTAGCTTTTAAACTTAATCATCTCTTATGTACCTAATACTTAGGTAAGTAGTAGTAATGATAAAAGCAGTTAACTTTTATTGTGTTTTTACTAATGTGCTTCACAGGTATTTTTCATCTGCAGAACAACCTTATGAGATAGGAGTTATCATTATTGTTGTTATTATATCTGTTTTACAAATAAGAAAATGCAGGCATGGGAATTTACTTTTTTTGAGGTTATAAAGCTAAGATCATATTTATGATCCCAGGAAGTCTGATTCCAGAGCCTATTCTCTTTAATGACTATGTTAAAATTATCTTTTTGAAAGAAAGGTAGGAAGGAAGAAAAGAAAGAAAAACAAAACTTTCATCTGGTTTAATAAATTGCCAGGAAGGCCTTTAAAGAAAAATGAATGAAACACACAAAATGACAATAGTACATTTAAGTAAGTAATAGTACATTTAAGTAAGTATAGTTAGGACTCACCTTTGCATTAGGTAAGTTATAAATACTGTCAGTATACAGGCATGTATGGATCTGTTCTTTGAGAAATTAATATGTTAAACTTTTTAGATCTAAAGCTTAAAGACTATGGGGTGGATTTCATTGAAGTTTCAGACAATGGATGCGGAGTCAAAGAAGAAAACTTTGAAGGCTTAAGTAAGTTGAATTTTTCTAAATTTTTCTAATCCTTTTAAAAATATTTGGACAAAGTATTTCAAAGCTTTGAGTAACACTATCTTAAGAAACACAAAAATGGCTTTTTAAAAACCGGTTACTTTGGTAGGTTGTCTATATTCAGGGTATGTCACTTGAGACATCTTGGGTCTTACTGTGCTCCTGTCTTTCAGCTCTGAAACATCACACTTCTAAGATTCAAGACTTTGCTGACCTAACTCAGGTTGAAACTTTTGGCTTTCGAGGGGAAGCTCTGAGCTCACTTTGTGCACTGAGGTGATAAAATATTTTGTCCGCTAACTTGACTTCTTATAAAAATCTCTCTGAAAACAAAAACAAAGAGATTAGAATCATTGCTTATACTTTTCCATCCTGAATGCCTCAACTTCTAACTTCCACATTCCATTTTATCTTACTGCCAATCTAAGTGATGATACTTCTGAAATGTAAGCAATGAAGCTAAGTAAATAGTCTTGGAAAAAAAATCATTGCCCTTGTTAAAATGTCAAAATAGCACATAAACCATAAATTATATACATGTTGGTATTAATGCATTTCAACGTTTAGGAAAATATTTAACCAAAGCTCTTATTATATATAACAATTTAAAATTTTTATGAATAAATATATAAATAATTATTCATATATATTTAAATAATATATTCATATATATTCATATATAGTTCCAATATATAAATAAATTGGAACTATAATATTTTTTGGATCCTTGTGAAACATTTTGTTAGAACAATAGGAATAAAACTGAGAAATAAATCTTTATTCATTAGTGTATAAGCTTTGAGATCTTTTATTTTGCAGTTTAACCAAAAAAAAACACAAATATCAAAGCTTTTATCAAAACAACATTTATAAAACTCTCTGTTAGGTGCCAAGCCTTAGATTCTCTGATGATCATTCACTCATAGAAACTTTCTTGGATTATCTTAGAGAGATCAGCTATTTTCAGAAGGGGTTTTAGAGAACACAAGTAAGAAAATAGTGCCCGGCACCTGTGAGTTTCTGACCCAATCGTGCCTGCTCTCTCTCACAGTGACGTGACTATTTCTACCTGCCACACATCTGCAAAGGTCGGAACTCGGCTGGCATTTGATCACAATGGGAAAATTGTCCAGAAAACCCCCCATCCACGACCCAGAGGGACAACCGTTAGCGTACAGCAGCTATTTTATACACTCCCTGTGCGCCATAAGGAGTTTCAAAGGAATATTAAGAAGGTACAGTAAATCCAGAACCCCAGCTTCTCAGAGCCTTGGTAGTGTAATGTACATATGTAGTAAAAGATCTCCCACTGGAGGTAAACTGAAGTTAACTCTTCAGTGAACTCTCTTCCCTGAATTTTTTTGGGAAGTGCTTGGTTTGCTGTTTCCCCAGCAAAGACTGAACTTCAGGATCATTTACCTCTTTTTTTTTCTTGAAAAAAATAATTATCAAAGCATATTTAGTAACTGTTCTAATGTGGGAATGGGTTAAGAAGTAACTTTTTAAATTTGATCTGTAGGGGTTTTTATTAAATATTTTATTTACTTAGAGCTTGTGCATGAGCAGGGGGAGGGGAGAAGGAAAGGAAGGGAGAGAATCTTGAGCAGACTCTGTACTGAGTGGGGAGCCTGATGTGGGGCTCAATCTCACGACCCTGAGATCACAACCTGAACTGAAATCAAGAATTGGATACTGAACCGACAGAGCCACCCAGGTGCCCCCATCTGTAGTTTTTAATAAGATTATTTTTCTTGGTTTCCTGAAAAATGAACTATTACAACTTTTGTGAATTTGAATGAAAATGAGGTAGCTAAATGTTATATAATTGTGCTTAAAAAAACAGTTATAGGGATCCCTGGGTGGCGCAGCGGTTTGGTGCCTGCCTTTGGCCCAGGGCACGATCCTGGAGACCCGGGATCGAATCCCACGTCGGGCTCCCGGTGCATGGAGCCTGCTTCTCCCTCTGCCTGTGTCTCTGCCTCTCTTTCTCTCTCTCTGTGTGACTATCATAAATAAATAAAAATTTATAAAAAAAAAAAAACAGTTATAAACTATGCATAAATATGTATGTGAGTATGTGTATATGTATATAACTCTACTACATATGATTACAGTTTTATAAAGACAAAGAAAGCAGCTGGCCTCAATATGTATAGAAAGAAGTCTGGAGGAGAAGACATGTGATTCTTGTGTGATTGTTATCAGTGGTTGTCCAGGGAGGTGTGCTTGTCTCTGTTTTTTGCTGTCTGCTTGTGCTTTTCTATTTTGTACATATATTTTTTCATAATCAAAAAGTTACTTAAACATATGCAGCTAAAAAAACTTTCTTGTAAAGCAATTTGTGCTGGTTATAACTGAAATTTTACAAAAATATGTATTTACTACAGGCAAGACTTAAACATTTTTTCTTTTTTATTTAAAAGAGAAAAAAAATTTTGTAGAGAAAAATTAAAATTTTTTTTTCTGTATCTCATGGTAAAAAAAATCAGTGCCTCAGAAATTAGAGCAATAAAGAACTCGTACTTACCAGAGATGACCATTGTTGATGGATTGAATGTATGTCTCTCCAGACTCCTTTCAGTTTCATGTCTTTATAAATCTTGAAAAACAATTTCAAGATTAATTAATTAATTAATATAATGAAATCAAGCAATACAGATTATGAAACGTTTAAGTAATGTAGAATTATATGTGGTAGAAGGTTGATCTTGGCTCTGCTGTCTTCCCAGAGTTTGGTGTATATCCAAACCTGTATACAGATATATAGAATCTTTATGTATATGTTTTGATATTTTTCTTTAACAATTAGGATCATAGGGACGCCTGGGTGGCTCAGTGGTTGAGCCTCTGCCTTTAGCTTAGGGCATGATCCCGGAGTCCTGGGATCGAGTCCCACATTGGGCTTCTTGCATGGAGCCTGCTTCTCCCTCTGCCTATGTCTCTGTCTCTCTCTATGTGTGTCTCTCATGAATAAATAAATAAAATCTTAAAAAAAAAAACCAATTAGGATATTATAAATCGGGCAGCCTGGGTGGGTCAACGGTTTAGCGCCCCCTTCAGCCCAGGGCCTGATCCTGGAGACCTGGGATCAAGTCCCACATCCGACTCCCTGCTTGGAGCCTGTTTCTCCGACTCTCTCTGTGTGTCTCTCATGAATAAATAAATAAAATATTTTTAAAAAAGGATATTATAAATCATAGGTATCTTTTTTGGCTGACTCATTACTTTATTCTTTATCATTCTACTATGATATAGATATCCCATAATTAGTTCCTTGTTGATGGTAGCTTAGGTGCTTTTTAATTTTCCACAATTACAGATTGTTCCAGTGAACATTTTTGTAATATGTCTTTGATTGTGCCAGTCTTTCTGTAAGGATAAATTTCTAGAGGAAGGATTATAAAGTCTAAGGGAATGCACTTTTTGATTTTTACAGTAGCAGGCGTGGATTACCTGGGTGGCTCTGTTAATTGAATGTCTGACTCTTGATTTCAGCTCAGGTCATGATCTCAGGGTCGTGGGATCCAGCCCAGGGTCAGGCTCCATGGTCAGTGAGGAGTCTTGAGATTCTTTCTCCCTTTCCATCTACTCCTTCCTCTCTCCCTCCCCTGCCCCCCACTCATGCTCTCTCTCTCTAAAAATAAAAATAAATAAAAATAAAATTCTAGCAGTGCATGTGGACACAAGAGAAGTGTGGCTAGGAACCTAACTAAGCCTGTGAGTTCTTTTACCCAGTACAGAGGCATATGGCTCATTCTGTCAGGAGCAATTGGCCTTATTCGTGTGCTGATATGAGAACATTGAATTGGATGTTTTAACTTGAATCATGTAATTCTTGTAGGATTATAAGTAAATAAAATATCTTTTTAAAAAGGGCAGCTAGGTGACTCAGTCAGTTAAGTGTCTGCCTTTGGCTCTGGTCCTGATCTCAGGGTCCTGGGATCGAGCCCCAAGTTGGGCTCCCTGCTCATCCGGGAGTCTGCTTCTCCCTCTCCTCCCTGCTTATGTGCTCTCTCGCTCTCTTTCTCAAATAAATATCTTTAAAAATTTTTTTTGATTCTTTTAGGTTTAAAGTAATACTGAGTCTCACATTTGTGTTTTTTATGCAGGAGTATGCCAAAATGGTCCAGGTCTTACATGCATACTGCATCATTTCAGTGGGCATCCGTATCAGTTGCAGCAATCAGGTTGGACAAGGAAGACGGCAGCTGGTGGTATGCACAAGTGGAAGCTCCAGCGTAAAGGAAAATATTGGATCGGTGTTTGGGCAGAAACAGGTAGTGGTAGCCCATTATTTAAGAAACATTTTATTATAGCTCTAGTTATTAGGGCAGGTTTCCATTGTCCTTTCCAAAGAATAGAGAATAAAACCCAGTGATCGATTTTCTTTTTTTTAAAGATTTTTATTTTTAAGTAAGCTCTACTCCCAACATGAGGCTCGAACTTACATGCCCGAGATCAAGAGTCGCATGCTCTATGGACAGAGCCAGCTAGGTGCCCCCAGTAATTGATTTTTGAGTTAGGTACTTATCACAAAAATTAATGTTGAGAGCTGAAGGATTTTTTTATTTTATTCTTCCAGAGAAGAAAACACTCCTTTTACTCTATCTGAAAAAGTATGTTGTGGGCAGTGTATTGGTTATGAATAAGTACAAGCTCAAGCCGTTCATCTCTCTAATAAAAAAATCACAATTATTCTTACTACCAGATGGAGCTGTTAGAGATTCTTTGTGCTCTTAATGTGAGTAGCCTGACCAGGTTAAAAAAAACACACCAAACCCTCATTCTATATCTTCCTTTCTGAAGTTAGGTTCATCCTGTTTGTGTTAGGAATTAACTACATCTTGTTTCTTTCAGCTGCAAAGCCTCATTCCTTTTGTTCAGCTGCCCCCTAGTGACTCCGTTTGTGAAGAGTATGGGTTGAACCGTGCTGATGTTCTGCATTCACGGTTTCAGTGAGTCAATTACTACCTTACTGCCTGGGGGTGGAGGGGATTGACAGAAAATAGCAATCAAACTTTTTTTGTTTTTAAAGATAATGATTTTAAGGCTTAATTTTTTTTTTAATTTTTAAATTTAAAAAAATTTTAGATTTATTTAGTTTTTTTTTTTAAGTCAAGTCTACACTGCATGGCAGCTCAAACTGAAAACCCCAAGATCAAGAAACACATGCTCTGCCTACTGAGCCAGTGAGGCGACCCAAGGCTTATAGTTTACATTCATTATAAAATTGTAGGCATTATTACTGCTGAGAAGGAGGATTTTTTTTTTAAGATTTTATTTGAGAGAGAGAGCATGAATGGGATAGAAAGTGAGAAGTAGACTCCCCACTGAGCAGGGAACCCGATGCAGGACTCGATCCCAGGACCCCAGGATCGTGACCTAAGCTGAAGGCAGATGCTCAACTGACTGAGCCACCCAGGTGTCCCAGAAAGAGGACTTCTGTAAAGGGGTCTGTTAATTAGTTCATTCAATATTTTGGGTCCTTGGTGCATTGTAGGGAGTTTCCTATTGAATTTGCCTTTGTAGTAAAGACCTTGTTTAGTAACCAATTAGAATAACTTTTAATTTATGTGTATGTTGCGCTTTATGAGGATTCAGCAGAGTGTAATAGAGGCTGTGCTCTTTAATTTATGCCTTACCCAGCATCTTGTCCAGCATCATTACTGTAAGAAAAATTGGCAGTTTTCCCTACTTGGGATTGGCCCTGGGACAGCCCATGTTGCTCATTGTCCCTGCACTTGCCTTTGGCTTTTATGCCTGAAGACACATTTCTTTACATTAACATACTGTTCTTACAGAAGTGTGCATATCCCTGAGGTAGTTTACAGGTAGAGTAAGCACTTTCACAACACTTTAGTAGGCAGGAGCTTGCTGATAGCAGATTTTAAAAGGGCAAGGAATGTGGGCAGAAATTGTGAATACAAGTCGTTGGACTCCCTGGACAACCAGTATGGTTAGCTTGAAGATTCCAGAATGTGAGTCTGAGATGAAAGTCACTCCTTGCGTGGAGGCCAAGAATTTAATAGGACAAGTGTGAGAGGAGAGCTGAAGCAAATCCCTTTTCAACCCACTGCGTTGCCGGTGCTGGATTTGCAGGAGCTGTAGAACATTCTGGAAGGTCCATGTTTTTGTGATTTATCAGAATGGAATACAGATACACATTAACTGACATGTTAATACTTAGCACATGGGGATCCCTGGATGGCGCAGTGGTTTGGCGCCTGCCTTTGGCCCAGGGCGCCATCCTGGAGACCTAGGATCGAATCCCACGTCGGGCTCCCAGTGCATGGAGCCTGCTTCTCCCTCTGCCTATGTCTCTGCCTCTCTCTCTCTCTCTCTATGTGTGTGTGATTATCATAAATTAAAAAAAAGAAAAAAAGAAAAAAAATACTTAGCACATGACTAGGAATTCTGTTTTTATTTTGTTTTTACTTTGAGAACGTATTTTCTGATGTGTTACTAACTCCTTTCATTCTGGAATCCTGCCCTTACCCTGTGAACATGGGACAGCATCTCGGGCTTCATCTCTCACTGTGCTCATGGTGTTGGAAGAAGTTCAACAGACAGACAGTTTTTCTTCATCAATCGGCGGCCTTGTGACCCAGCAAAGGTATCTAAAGATTTTTTTTTATTCATTTTTTTCTTTTTTGCCTTTAACTTTTAATCTTATTCATTTATCTAATAAGGTCTCATGACAATTTACATGGAACGTAGGACTTTGACACAGAAACCTGGCTTTAAGGAATTATCTTACTTCAGCCATTTAAAGAATCCCATTACATGGTTGTTTCAGTGATGCATGTGTATACACACATTGATATCCAACGTATTTATCACCATAGAAATTATCACTGTTTGTAGAAAGCAAACATATCAAAACATTTACCATCTTCTAGACTCTTCAGTCTAGAGTGACATGTTTGGATATGCTTCGTATTTTCTTCTTTTGTCCATTTTCCAGGAAAATAAGGGCCATGGTATCTTCTGCCTCTGGTTGTCCTAATGGAGTTATCTAGGTGTTAATGGTTTAGTTTTGATTTTGCTTCTTCAGCTACATTGGTACAATGTCACAGGTTGTTTTCAGGTGATATTTTAAAATGACTTTCATCTGTCAGATGTTCAACCTCTGCATTTTCCACTGGATTGTAGATGGTATGATTTTATAGTTTATCTTTGACCCCGTTTAATAATCACTTTAGGAAGTCATATAAATACATTTCTGTGTGCATTAGTGTGTGTTTAATGATCATTTCAGGTGCACCTACAGTATGTTAATGACACCAGGGTCAAATAACATAACCAAGAAATAAATAAATGGACTGCCCCTGCATCTTTTGATAATTCTTCAAAAGCATCTTTGGATTGGAAAAAGATTCACTTTTAAGGGTTGATAATTAAAACTATTCCTTAAAGGCACATGAGAAAACTTCTTTGGGCAATCGATACATTGATGATCTTGATTGTAATCCTACTGGCCTTGATAGTGAACTTATCAAACTGTATACTTTGAATATGCATAGTTTATGGCAGGCCCCCCTCGATAAAGCTGTTCAAATACATCCTTCTAGTTGGAACAGCTTATTGGGGGACAGGTTCTTTTTTTTTTTTTTTTTTTTACAGGTTCTTTTTTGATCTTTGTTTTGTACTTAGGTCTCCAGACTCGTGAATGAGGTCTATCACATGTATAATCGACATCAGTATCCATTTATTGTTCTTAACATTTCTGTTGATTCAGGTAAGTTCCACTGAACTCTCTGTCACATTAGTGACTTACCCCTAAAAGAGTAAAATGAAATTATAAAGCCCTGATATGACTGGAAAGAGACTTTTGTAGCAACAGTTAATGTTTTTTTTTTCTTATAGACTTTTAATTTTATTTCATAGACTTACTTTTTATGCAGCCTTTTCTACTTGAGACCAGGTTATTGTATTATCAGAAAAATGTGACTTTTTCCTGGCATCCAAAGTAGAAAGCAAACTAAATGTTCTCCCTCCTTTTAAAAATAACGCATGTTTTTGTTATGATTGGGGAAATTCTGGCTTATTGTTACCTAGAATTTTTTTTCTAGGCACTTAGAAATATGTGTACACTTTAAAAAAATATTTTTTTCTAGGCACTTAGAAATATGTGCACACTTTATAAAAATAGATAACGATATATGTACCTGCTCATATTCTTTGCAGGGAGAAAATAATTTTGAGTAAGTTTGTATCAAGCTCTTTATCCTTTTATATGAATTTTTTTTTTTTTACTATGTCATTAAATTTTTTTTTTTAGATTTATTTTTATTTATTTATGATAGACATAGAGAGAGAGAGAGAGGCAGAGACACAGGCTGAGGGAGAAACAGGCTCCATGCCGGACTCCGGGACTCAATCTCCCGGGACTCCAGGATCGCGCCCTGGGCCAAAGGCAGGCGCGAAACCGCTGAGCCACCCAGGGATCCCCTATGTCATTAAAAATTACTCAAACAGGGACGCCTGGGTGGCTCAGTGGTTGAGCATCTGCCTTTGGCTCAGGTCATGATCCTGGGATCCGGGATCAAGTCCTGCATCGGGCTCCCTGTGAGGAGCCTGCTTCTCCCTCTGCCTGTGTCTCTGCTTCTCTCTCTCAGTCTGTGTCTCTCATGAATAAATAAATAAATCTTTAAAAAAATTACGGAGAAACATTTAAATAGCAGTATTTCTTATATTTCAACATACAGATGTATCTTCAACTTTTTTTTTTTTAAGATTTTATTTCTTTTTCCATGAGAATACACAGAGAGGAGAGAGAGAGAGGCAGAGACACAGGCAGAGGGAGAAGCAGGCTCCATGCAGGGAGCCTGATGTGGGACTTGATCCCGGGACTCCAGGATCACTCCCTGGGCTGAAGGCAGCGCTAAACCTCTGAGCCACCCGGGCTGCCCAACTTTTTTTTTTTTTTAAAGACTTATTTGAGAGAGAGAGAGCACACATATGCAGGTGGGGTAGGGAGGGGCAGAGGCAGAGAATATCCAAGCAGACTCCCACTGAGCATAGAGCCTGATGCAGGGTTCAGTCCCATAACCCTGAGATCATATCCTGAGCCAAATCCAGGAGTCAGACACCTAATCAATTGAGCCACCCAGGTGCCTCATAGCTTAAGCTTTTTAAATTCTTAGCCTTAATTTAAGCTGTCTTCAGTTTTTGGAAATTTAAATACTATCCTTATAATTAAATTGTTATCTATATTTTGGTTATTCCTTTAAGATACATTTCTAGAACTAGAATTACTATGTCCATGACTATGATCATGCTATACTAATTCATACATCTACTAGTGGTATACTGGCTAGTATCATTTTTAATTAAATTCAGTGCATGATAGGAGGACTTTTTTTTCACCTTGCAGTTTTCTATCATATGTTTTCATGTGTTTATTTGCTTCTTTTTTTTTTTTTGCTAATTATCCAAATACTTGCATATCCTGTCCATTTAATAAATCGTCCATCTTTTTCTTATTTCTTTGAAAGAGCTAATGTTTTAGTTTATAAATATTAACCTGGCCCCTGCAATGTTTTTAATAGTACTTTGGTAACTGCAAGTGAGTAAGATGGGGTAATTTCTATTATTGAAGGTGATTTTAAACATAAGGACTATCCTTTTTCTTTTTTTGTCTTAGAATGTATTGATATCAATGTTACCCCAGATAAAAGGCAAATTTTACTACAAGAGGAGAAGCTTTTGTTGGCAGTTTTAAAGACGTCTTTGATAGCAATGTTTGATAGCAACGTCAACAAACTCACTGTCTCTCAGCAACCATTGTTGGATATTGAAGGTAAGAAAAATACAATGTATGGACAGCTTCTAAAACTCACAGCTATTGTGATACTTTTCCTTATTTTTTTCTGAGGTAAATTTTTGTTTTTTAAGATTTTATTTATTGAGAGAGCAGGAGCTAGGAGAGGGACAAAGAGAAAGGGACAAGCTGATTCCCCCCTGAGCAGGGAGCCTGATGTGAGACTTGATCCCAGGACCCGGAGATCTTGACCTGAGCTGAAGGCAGACGCTTAATAGACTGAGCTACTCAAGCATCCCATGAAGTCAAGTTTTTTTTTTACATGGAACAAAATGTAATGTGCCAATCCTCTTCTTTTATTTTTTTATTTTATTTTTTTATTTTATTTAATTTTTTAAAGATTTATTTATTTATTTATTTATTTATGATAGAGAGAGAGAGAGAGAGAGAGGCAGAGACCCAGACAGGGGGAGAAGCAGGGAGCCCGACGCAGAGAGAGAGAGAGAGAGAGAGGCAGAGACACAGACAGGGGGAGAAGCAGGGAGCCCGACGCAGGGAGCCTGACGCAGGACTCGATCCCGGGACTCCAGGATTGCGCCCTGGGCCAAAGGCAGGCGCCAAACTGCTGAGCCACCCAGGGATCCCCTAATCCTCTTCTTTTAGGCAGGATGGGTCACACTCAATAGTGTAGAGCTGCAGATGTAAGGAAGTCTGATTAACGAGAGGATTGACAGGCGTGTTTGGCACATACAGGAATGTGTTCTTATCGAGACTCAACCGTTTTTCTTTAATAAACACTGCTGATTGCTACAAGCCTTTTGTTCATTTCCAGAGTTCTGAGAAAGTCACTTCTGACCACTTTTGCCTGTTTTCCCATTTCTTTGATGGAGTGGGAAATTTCTGAGGCCTTCATTGTGCCATTTCCCACATTACCCCTGTGCCATCTTCACTGGGTGGCATGTTGGAATGAGCATTGCCAGCATCTGTAATAATAATACGCACAGTCATTATTTTACTGCCTGGTCACACGTGATCAGTTGTTTATGTAGTTTAATTCTTTTTTTTTTTTTTAAGATTTATTTATTCATGAGAGACACAGAGAGAGGGGCAGAGACACAGGTAGAGGGAGAAGCAGACTCCCCACAGGGAGCCCAATCCGGGACTCAATCCTAGGACCTCAGGATCACAACCTGAGCCAAAGGCAGATGCTCAGCCACTGAGCCACTCAGGTTCTTTTTTATCCAAACCAAGTACAGCTGGGGCATCCGGGAGGAGGACCAGGGTTGAGCTCCAGCTGTCTTCCGTGGCAGAGGGAAGAGTTGGCCATTACCTCCCCTGTTGCCCACATCTGCTCCTTAGGGTTCATACTGTCTTCTGTGGGCCAACCCGCCCAATCTCCATGTCTGTATGTGCAGGGAGGCGGGTGGTGGGTGCCCATCATTGTGTCCTCCAAGAGCTAAGACCAGAGCTGTTGAGGGAGCTGAACTAGAGTTTGGTGGGAAGCTAAGTTGACAAATGCATATTGCTCCCAGTGAGAGGAGATGGTTTGGGGATGAGGCTTTATAAACTGAAGATAGAGGAGAAGCTGTAAGTTAGGAGTTTAAGGGAGGGCAGGGATACAGAGCAGCTCCATCCTGGCATTCCCTATCACGGCAGGGGTGAGGAGAGGTGGATTTGGAAGATGGGGGCAGGCTCTCATTCTGATAATCTGGGAATAAGGTGGAGGTGAAGCTCCAGAGGGGTGGGGTGGGGCAGGAGCACGGAAGCTCTGATAGTGCTGGAACTTTGGTTTGGACACGGTGAACCCCTGTCAGCCTTGCTTGCTCTTGGCATGGGGCGATATGGATGTGCGTGGAGATGGGGTGGAGGGTGGTGAGTCATCCACATCTTCGTCGAAGTGGGCCAGGGTGGCATCTCTGAGCCCACTCACAGATACTTTGCCAGAGGCCACCCTATAAAGAGAATCTACTCAAAATATCAGGGCATCCTGAAGCACACAGTGTTGTAACTAAGGCCCCCTTTCAGCCATTTTACTGAATTCAGAAATTAACACGAATGTATGAGCCCTAAGGTCAAGACGTAGCGCCCATAAACCAGCCTGGTACCCCTTTCCTTACACTGCCCCCTGGTGGTGACCATTTTCCTGACTTTTTTTTTTTTTAAGATTTTATTATTTATTTATGAGAGCCGGGTGGGGTTGCAGAGACACAGGCATAGGGAGAAGCAGGCTCCCTGCAGGGAGCCCAATGTAGGACTTGATCCCGGAACTCCAGGACCACGCCCTGGGCCGAAGGCAGGGGCTAAAACGCTGAGCCACTCAGGGATCCCCTCCTGACTTCTGAAACCACAGGTTCTTTTTATCTGCTTTTAACTTGAAGCCATCTAGTATGTAGGCTCTTTTGGATTTGTTTCTTTCAGTATCTTGTGAGGCTCATCCACATCACGTGGAGCAGCTGATGCCTTCCTTCCTTCCTGAGCAGCATTCCCTTGTATTTAAATGCCACAATCTGTGGACAGTTGGGTTGCTTCTGAGATTGGGCTGTCGTGATTAGAACAGCCATGGACACCTGTCTGTGGCTTTGGTGGGTTTGGGTGCCCTTTCTGACAGGAGTGCCAGGTCTCAGGCCTGCATCGTGTTTAGATTCAGGAGCTCTTCCCAGTGGGTTTTCCAAAGCAATTGTACCCATGGCACTACCACCAGCGGTATTTATTTTATTTATTTATTTTATTATTATTTATTTATTATTTATTATTTATTTTTTTAAGATTTTATTTATTCATGACAGACACAGAGAGAGAGAGAGAGAGACAGGCAGAGACACAGGCAGAGTGAGAAGCAGGCTCCATGAGGGTAGCCTGATGCGGGACTTGATCCTGGGACTCGGATTGCACCCTGAGCCAAAGGCAGCCATTCAACCTCTGAGCCACCCAGGTGTCCCTATTTTTATATTTCTTAAAGATTTTGTTTATTTATTCATGAGAGACACAGAGAGAGGCAGAGATATAAGCAGGCTCCTCTTGGGGAGCCTGATGTGAGACTTGATCCCGGACCTGGGATCACACCCGAGCTGAAGGCAAATGCTTAACCGCTGAACCATTCAGGCACTGGTTAAACACCAGCGGTGTTTAAACCTTCCTTTTGATCCTAGTCCCTGGGAACTTGTGTTGTTTCTTAAATTTTTACCCATGCTGGTATCTAGTAGCATCGATACTGTGGTTTTGAGTCATATGTCCTTTACATCGAACGTGGAACCATCTTCGTCTTTTTGATCTGTGCCTCTGTGCAGTGCCTGCTCCAGTGGAAATAGCCTCTGATTCCATTTCCATGCAGCCCCTGATACTCTTCTGTTTGTATCTACGCAGGTCATGTAATAAAAACGCATCAGGCAGAAATGGACAAGCCCCTGGCAGAAAAACAGGATAGTCCTGCTTTGTTCAGGACCGAAGGAGAAGAGAAAAGGGCTGTGACCATCTCCAGACTGAGAGAGAACTTTTCTCTTCGGCACACAACAGAGAACAGGTCTCGGGGCCCCCAGACCCCTGAATCAAGGCAGATCTCCCCAAGACAGAAAAGGCACATACAGTTGCCTGGCGCTTTGCACTCCCCCTGCACCCCGAGGCCCGTCCCTGACACCAACTCATGTGGTCCTCAGGAGGTGGTGAGACATTTGGATGAGGGCCCCTGTGGCCGCAGTAACAGGGTGGACATAGAACAGGAATCCGGGCCCAGCCACCTGTCAGGTGGCCTGGGGGAAGGGCTGAGCGCCCCAGAAGCGGGCAGTCACTCTGGCGGGGTGTCTGCTGCTTGCGCCCCTGAGGACACGCTTTCACAAGGAAGTGCAGAGTCACCTGAGATCGACCATCACCCTGCTGATGCCGGAGGCCAGCTCGACCATGAGAACAGTGGCCAGACATGTCGAATCTCGCCTCAGCCTGCAGACATGTCCTTCTCAAACACAAAGCGTTTTAAAAAAGATGGAGCGCCTCTAAATTCTGATGCCCACCCAGGGCTGGTGAAGACTCGGAACACGCCAGCGTCTCAGGTTGATGTGGCTGTTAAGATCAATAAGAAAGTAGTGCCCCTTGCCTTTTCTATGCGCTCCCTAGCTAAACAGATAAAGCAGTTGAGGCAGCAGGGACAGCAAAGAGAAGGCGAGCAGAACTGTAGGAAGTTCAGGGCCAAGATTTGCCCTGGAGAAAACCAGGCTGCGGAAGATGAACTAAGAAAGGAGATAAGGTAAAGATCTTTCTCAGAACTGTTTGTGTTCGTGTCGGAGAGCCATGGCCAGGGAGCAAGGCTGATCCTTCCAGCCTCTACTTTTGCTCTTGGGGGTGTCCTCTGTCCTGCGCCTCCCCTCTTCTGGCTCAGAGTGCAGCTGTGGCCCCTCCTTGGTTCCAGTGTCCCATCCTCTAGCTGCTGGACAGATGGATGGACCTACCTGGGGGCCTTCCCTCCACTGCCGGCATGGGGCACCCCAATGTCAAACTCACCTGAGCTCCTCTCTCTTCCTCTCCCAGGCCCCTTTCTCTCTGCCCTCTCAGTGCTCCTTCTCAAAGATTCTCATTTTGGAGCCCATCTCTCCACGGCTTTGTCATTAATTAACCTCACTGGTGCGTCCTTGGTGCTCTTTCCATTCACCACCTTCTTCTCATTGCCTCTCACATGCGACAAATTGATTTTCTTTAAAGCGGTCTTTATGAAACCTTTCAAGCATTATTTCCTTAGATTTTCTTAGCACCTCTTTGCTACTGGTCCACGTTAATCACCTCCTTGACCCTGACCTCACTTCTTTGTTAAAGGTTTCCAGCTCACAGCACCTCCTTCCTGCGCTGAATTCATGGTGGTTGTGGGAGACATTGCTCTTTCCTGTTATTGATTTATTAGCAAAAATTATAATGCATTATCAAGCCTGTGGATTCCGGAAGATTACATAGTGTAGGGCTAAGTAATGAAGGGAGTCAATTTAAAGAAAACTATTAATAATACTGACAATAGAAAATACTGGTCACCACTTTGTTGACATTAATTGCATACAATGTGGTGACTTCTAAAAATGATGACTCCTCTTGAAATATGTAACTTTCATCTTTTTAAACATCATGTACGATTTGCCTGGGCAGGTACTAAAAAGTACTGTGTCCTGTACATAGTCCAACTCAGTAATTACATGGAAATTTTGTGGCATTTTTAGTCTGGACCACACAGACTTTGCTTAACTTGGACTATGAATTCTCCAATAGCAAGCATTATATATTTCCCTTGATATCCATGCCTAACTTATACTGAGAAGGGTTTTCGGGAAGTAATTCCTTTAAAGTGTGTGTGATTAATGGAGGTGGGATCTGGGGCCTGTGAACTCTGAGGAATGTAGTGGTGAGCCAGGCTCCCCAATCACACACAATCATGGAACAGGTGCTTGATGAGGAAAGACCTGTAAGGTGCTCCAAATGAAAACCAATTATGCTTCCTCCTTGGACTCCTCTAGCTCTCTCAGTGGGTGAAATCAGTTGTAATTTTAAAAAATAGTGATTTTTTAAAAGATTTTTATTTGAGAGAGAGCAAGCGAGCATGTGCACAAGCAAAGAGAGGGGCAGAGACAGAGAAGCAGGGAGTCCGACACGGTGCTCAATCCCAGGATCCTGAGATCATGACCTGAGCCAAAGGCAGACCTTAACCAACTGAGCCACCCCAGTGCCCCTAAAAATAGTGATTTTAATTCAACAAATATCCATCGATCACCTGTTGTCATGGTTCTTGAATTTATCGTCACATAAGATTATTGCAGAAGCTTGTTCGAAAAGCAGAACCTAGGGCCAGCCTCCAGGAGATTCTGCTTAATAGATCTGGTTGATGGTGGGTGTGGGGCCCAGGAATCTGCATTTTTGATCGGTAACCACCTCCCCCCAAGTGGTCACTCTGAGAAACCCTGATCCACAGTGGGCCTGCTGTCAGCTTTTGGCCTTCAGTGCACAGCTGCTGGTCGGCTCTTGGTTCTGAGCTATGGTTCTGCCGATGGCCTTCTCCTGAGACCCACTCGGGGCGAAAGATGAGGCAGTAATTAAAAGCACTGTGGTCGTGTTTGCCAGCTTTTGTGTTTATATTTTGAGTCATAACTAGATATATCAAGTTGTAAAGCTCTATCTTTTAGTTTATGGTGGGAGATACACCTGCAGACAGAATTCCTGAGTCTTCAGGCGGGTACAGGCTCTTCTCGTGGGGAATCCACCTGAGAGCCAGAGCCCAGAATCAGAGCAGGGATCTGGCATTCGTGCCACTTCGCCAGGTGTTGCCCGTCAGTTCAAATCCACTGTACTTTGCCCTGCTTTGCAACCCTGGAGGCTGGGCCATGTAAGCGTTTCTCCTGGTGCACTGCTAGACTTTGTCAGTAGGGGGCGCTGGAGGGACACTGCAAGACAGGGGGCCCAGCTTCTCCCTTGCTTCTTGGCTGCCCTTGTCTTTTCCTCTTAAAAGCCAGTTGCCAGCAGCAGGCCTAGCATTGCTCACTCCTTTGCTCCAGCCGACTTAGCAGACTTATTTTTACCCAGTGGGCTGCAGGTCTAAAGCTCAGCCAGGGAGGGGGGATGGGTGCTTTTCTAGGAGTTACTTCTCTGGATGTGCTCCCTCATCCCTGGACATAGGAGCTGCCTCCTCTGTTACTCCTGTGTTTCTTAGCTAATTAATCACCTTATACTAGTTTCCAATACTTTGTTATGAATTTTCCCTGCCCAAATCAATGGTGTGGTTTTTGTGTCTTGATTGGACTCTGATGTAGAATTACTACCAGGAATGGTCCTGGGAGAGACACCCTCAAGACAGGGTTTGGGGATTGGTTTAATCCTACCTTGGACTTGAGCTCAGTGCTGAGCAGTTTGCCAACAGGAAATGGAGGTCAGTAACCCGTGGCACATAGAGACATCACTGTTAGACCATCGCCTGTGGTTGACTGGTGAAGCACCAACCAGAGTAAGTCCCCTGGGAGCTGAGGTGGCTGCTGTGGTGTGGGAGGGACCTTCCTTGGTGCTCCGGAGCACTTACAGAAAGGACTAGCTCAGGTCTCCGTTCCAGGCACCGTCTGGAAACCAGGGTGCTTCCATGGAAGCTCTGACAGAGTCTCGTGTCCTCTGGCCACAGGGTTGATCCTCTTGGCCACTTCACAAAATTTAGTTGTGTGGTGTGTAGAATGGCAATGTCAGTTTGTCACGTGAAGATCAGTGGTAGTATCAATCTCTCATCTACACTGATGCACACCATCACTAGTGGAATTAGATTTTGAAGCCACCCACCATAGGACCTGTTGGTGAGCGTAGCAGTTATCTATCTAGAAGGATTGATAACCCAGGATTGGTGAAAAGGTAGTCTTACACACTGTTGGGAGGGCATACTTCTGCAGATCTATCCAAGTAAAAAAAATGTACATACGTAATTCTACATCCAGAGATTATGGCACAGAAATGCTCCCAGAATAGAGTGGATTTATGTCCATTAGCTTTTGTTGCAGTGTTGTTTGTATTACTCAAAATGGAAACCATGGAAATGTCTTTTAGTACAGAATTTGTCAGACAAGTTATGGTACATCCACACAGTGAGTTCCTACGTGGCCATTGAAAAGAATGAAAGATCTGTATACACGGGTCTGAAAGAGCGCCTAAGATGCATTGTTAAGTGATGGGAGTAGAACAGCATGAAGAATTAGGATTACATTTTTGTTTGTTTAAAACAATGCGTAGACAAAGGTCTGGAAGGATGTATGGCAAATGAGCATTAGTAACTAACGCCATGTCTGGGGAGCTGGATGAATGAATGAACAATGTTATCTTCAGAAAGTGGGATTATTAGGGACTTTCTCTATGTTTTTGTATTTTTTTATTACAGTCTGTTTCATAATCAGAAAAGTAATCTTTCACAGTTAAAATATCTCATAATGAACCTTTTCTACACGCAGTAAAACAATGTTCGCAGAAATGGAGATCATTGGTCAGTTTAACTTGGGATTTATAATCACCAAACTGAAGGCAGACATCTTCATAGTGGACCAGCACGCCACGGATGAGAAGTACAACTTTGAGATGCTGCAGCAGCACACGGTCCTCCAAGGCCAGAGGCTCATAGCGTGAGTTTGCTTTACCATTCAGATTTCTCAGTATAGTCTCACCCCTCAAGTTTAAGACCTAAGAACTTAATGTGTATGTGTCTGTTTTTTTAGTCACAAGCATCCCTGCGGCAGATTTTTATACTTTTTACATAATAATAGTCATACCTGTCATTTACTTATTTTTTTTTAAAGATTTTATTTATTTATTCATGAGAGACATACATAAGGAGAGGCAGAGACACAGGCAGAGGGAGAAGCAGGCTCCTTGCAGAGAGCCTGTGTGGAACTTGATCCTGGGACTGGGATCACGCCCTGAGACGAAGGCAGATGCTCAACCGCTGAGCCACTCAGGCGTCCCACATCTGCCATTTATTGAATGCTTGTTATGTGTCGGGTACTGTTGAAATGCATTTACAGGGATCCCTGGGTGGCGCAGCGGGGGATCCCTGGGTGGCGCAGCGGTTTGGCGCCTGCCTTTGGCCCAGGGCACGATCCTGGAGACCCGGGATTGAATCCCACGTCGGGCTCCCGGTGCATGGGGCCTGCTTCTCCCTCTGCCTGTGTCTCTGCCTCTCTCTCTCTCTCTCTCTCTGTGACTATCATAAATAAATAAAAATTTAAAAAAAAAAAAAAAAAAAAAAAAAAAGAAATGCATTTACACTCATTAACTCATTTAATCCTCCCACACCTATGAGGTAGCTGCTATTCCCGTCAGCACTTCACAGGTGATCTCACTTAGGCACGTAAACAGCAGTTAACATAACTTTCCCAAGTTCATATAGCTAATGTATTCTTTTTTTTTTTTTTTAAGATTTTATTTATCTACTGGGGAGAGAAAGAGCATGCATATGAATGGGGGGAGAGAGAGAGGGAGAAGCAGGCTCCTCGCTGAGCAGGGAGCCCGATGTGGGACTCCATCCCAGAACCCTGGAATCACGACCTGAGCTGAAGGCAGATACTTAACTTACTGAGCCACTCAGGTGCCCTGCTAATGTGTTAAGTATCAAGTCTTTTACCTTTTCTGGTTGGCCAGAAAATCTTTTTGATGAAGGGCAATTTATGGTATGTTGTGTGTCAGTTTATTATAGCGCATAGGGTTTACGTGTTCAGGAAGGTGGCACTGCCTGTGTGTTGGTCCTCAGCTAGACTAGGTCACCAAGTTCAGTTAGTCACTGCAGAATTTGGTGTTTTTCCTCCACTTTGCCAATCTGCCTGTTTTACACTGACAGCTGTATAAGGTGGAGGGAGGTTGTATCATGTGAACCAGAAGTCTTTTCTTAAAGCCAAGTTAGAAGAAGAGGTCCTGGATTTTCATTTGGGAAATTCAGTGACATAGAGAAATAAACTCAGATCCCAACAGGAGTAGATCCTGGCATGTAGAAATGTTCTACTACAATAGTCACTCAGCTGGGGAAATACACTGAGTCTACGGAGTACTCTGTTTCCAATGGATGGTTGAATTCTATTTATTTTCAGCAGGTGAAAGTGGTAACACTAAAGACATTCAGTAAGCTGCTTTATCAGGGTACTTGAGTGGCACAGTTGGTTAAGTGTCTGACTCTTGGTTTTGGCTCAAGTCTTGATCTCAGGGTTGTAAGATTGAGCCCCAAGGTGGGCTCTGTGCTCAGTGGGGGGGTCTGCTTGAAGAATCTCTTCCTTTCCCCTCCTCCCACTCAAGGAGGGATTTTGATTTCTATAAATAAATAAATATAAATAAATAAATAAATAAATAAAATCTTAAAAAGAAAAAGCTACTATATCATACTGGATCATTCCTGCCCTTTTTATAGAGGTCATTTAGTTTTTAGCCATTTTGCATAGATAAGGTCTCATTTGTGGCCTTTCAGGTCGGCTCAGGTAATCATAGGCCATGTGGGGTCCCAAATGGACCATATTTCAAGGTTAAAGAGCATAGGTCAATCCTTTCCTACCAGGCCCCGCATGCTCTGGCCCTCCCTATGCCCTCACCTCCTTGTTCTCCGTGCTTGAGGCACACTGGCCATCTTTCTTTTTCAAAACCTTGATAGGCCTGATGATTTCCTGTGGCCATTAAGGAAAACGAAGTAGATCTTTTTTGTTGCTCTGGGAACATCAGTGATCCATCCTTGGGCCTTTGCACAGACTTTTCCCTGCCTAGAATGTTTGTCTCTGCACTCCCCCCTCTGTCCATTACCTGATAACTGCCGACCCACCCCCAGATCTCAGAGGCTCCTTCCTCAGAGACACCTTCCCTGACCCCTGTCTCCAGGTTGGTCTCACTTGCTCTGTGCTCTTATGGCTCTGGGTGTCTCTTCCTCCTGATTGGCAGCACGCTTTGTAATTATAGTTTGCTGGATCCATGGCCTTCTTCCCCACTGGTCTCTTACTCCATAAGGGCAGAGACTGGGCATATGTATGTGTGCACCATCCTACCTCCTGCCCTTATCAGTGTCTCTCCGATTAAGTGCTTGGTGAATCCGGGAGGACAGTGGATGGATTGTGGACAGATGGAGAGAGAAATGTTGCAGCATCTTTATCTGCTTTCAAATGCTGTAATGTAACACAGGAAGGAAAAGTAGCACCTTCATGTTCTACCTTTATCTTTAAGGAGCGGATTCAGAGAAGCACGGGGTCATTGTGGTGGGGTGACAGATTGGGGAAAGTTGGCTACTTCTGTGAGCATTTTAACTTTAATAAAATGATAAAAGGGGAATTCTTGAGAAGTTATGTGATAGGAAGGGCACGTAGCTCAAGGAAGTATCGCTACTCGTGTTGCTTTTTGAAAGGAATTCAGAAAAGTATGCACTGTTGAGTTTCACTTCTGCCTTATAGCTAAATGTTTGACTTCGAAATTGGGCTTGAATCTCCTCTCTCTGTCCTTTCAGACCCCAGACTCTCAACTTAACGGCTGTCAATGAAGCTATTCTAATAGAAAACCTGGAAATATTCAGAAAGAATGGCTTTGATTTTGTTATCGACGAAGGAGGTGAGTTATTAGGACTTTAGAGTGCGTCCTGTCAGTGTCTGGAACAGTCCCTGAGGTTCTGCAGATCAGTGTATTTTATCAGAGGCAGACATGGATCCCCCAAATAGCATTTCGCTTCTTTCCCCTCTTCTGGCGTTCATTATTAGAGGTAGCACTCAGGTGAAATGTGCTCTTCAAATCACAGATTCTTCTCCCAATTTTATTCTTTTAGCTCCAGTCACTGAAAGAGCTAAGTTGATTTCCTTGCCAACTAGCAAAAACTGGACCTTTGGACCCCAGGACATCGATGAACTGATCTTTATGCTGAGTGACAGTCCTGGGGTTATGTGCCGTCCTTCCCGGGTCAGGCAGATGTTTGCCTCCAGAGCCTGTCGGAAGTCTGTAAGTAAAGATGGTTCATCTGCTGGGACTTGGAGGCCCTACTCAGCCTTGTGGTGGCAGCAGCTCCCAGGCTGGCCCACAACCAGGCAGCGTTGTTGGTGGTGGTGGCTGTGCCTGCCCTGGGTCATCGTATGTAACACGTGCCTCTGCACCACTGTACCCTGTACACTAAACAAGCCCGCCATATCTCTGACCTCTGACCCATAATCACTGCTCCTTCTCTACTTCCGTCAGGCAGCTGGCTCTGTTAGAGCTTTTGCAGATCCCAGAGTGGTGAGCTATCTAGGCACATAGTTCATCTGTGGACCTTATGGGAGTAACATGGGCAGATGAGCTTTGCTGCTGCACGGGGCTTTGTAAGTCCTTCTATCAGCAGGCTCCTGGCAGGGCACCCTGGTGCTCTGCTGCCATTCAGGTTGTCCTGGAGGTGATGGCAGCAGGTGGTGATCAGCCTGGTGTCAAAGTAAACTAGGTGCATCTGAACTACCCGGCCCCTGGGAGCGCCCAGGATGGCCTCCCTTCATCAGATTCTCCCTGAGCCCTGACTATGTGGCCCACCTCGTTCAGGTGCTGGGGACATAGGTGACAAAAAGGATGAGGTCTTGGTGCTTGCAGAGCTTTCAGTTTGGTGGGGAGGAAAAGACCTAAGCAAAAACAGTGACAACTTCCAGCAGTAATAGGTTTGGGAAAGAAGTTAAAACATGGGGCTGGGGAGTGGCCATGGAAACCCGGGCGAGCAGTTGAGATGTTGGCCAGGGAAGGGCTGTCCGAGGCTGGTGCATCTGAACTAACACTCCAAACAAGAAACAGCGAGTGCAAAGCCAGGAGATTGTTTGAACCAAGCCAGAGTCTCCCCACGTGACTTGGAGCAGGGCCAGAATGCCAGCAGAGTGGTTTTGATCTGGTGACCCACACGGGGCCACACAATCCTGGTGGGAACCTGGGAGCCTTTGTTGCTGGGGGCGCCAGAAGGTAGATGGCACCACCTTCTGGAAACAATAGCTTGCTCACATTTTGGGGGGGGTGTGGGTGGCCTAAAAGCTATTTTAGACATGCTGTGTTTGAGGTCCCATCAGGCTATAAGTGGAGGTGTCTTAAGGTGTCTTAAAAACGGTCTGATTAATGAATCAGAGCTCAGGGGAAATGTCAGTGCTGGAGATAAAACTTTATAGCCTTGGGATTGCATGAAGTTACTCAAGGCAGGGTTCTCGGGTCTGACTGCCAGCCACAGGTCTTTCTCTGATGAAGACCTAATACTGCTGCCCAGATCTCATGGTGAATCGGGGCAGAGCAGATGGACCTGTGCTAATAGCCAGGCATCTCAGAATCCTGTCTGAACGTGACTCAGCTCTTTGGTGCCCCCAGTTGCCCCTTCCCTCCACACCCTGGCAGGCCCGTTGTACTGCGGCTCTCTGTGTCCTCCCATCAGCACAGTCGCTGGCCAAGGTGGCTCCCTTCTGCCGCACCCTGAGGGGCCCATCCACTCCTTCAGTTCCAGCCACACAGGCCACTTCCAGGTCCACGGCTGCACCAGCCCTCCTCCAGCCTTTGCATTTGCTGCCTCATGTAGCTCCCTCACATACCAGGCCCCGTCCTGTCCTTGGGCTCTCCTGGAATACCCTACTGAGGTAGCCTCTCCCAGGCACTCAGGCATGGCCCCCTGGCTGATACTGGTCTTGTTTCTCTGTTAACTTACCTGCGGTCTAACTTACCTCCTGGTCTTACCTGCCACCAATGTGGCAAAGTCCTGCTGCATATCCTGCTTGGAAGAAGGAAAGGGACCCAGAGGCTTGGGCTTATCGTCTCTCACTGTCTCTCCTTGTTTCTCAAGGCCGTCAGTTTCTTTGTTCCTGTGGAGCCTTCTCATCTCCATGTATATGTCAGAGATAAGTGCTGTGGAGACCAGCAGGGTGAGGGCCACAGAAGACCAGACAGGAAGTGCTCCCAAGCGTAGGCAGGGATAAAAGCCTGAAGGAAGGGGAAGTGAGATGTGCAACTATCTGGGAACAGAGTATCCTGGGCAGAGGGCATAGCCAGTGCCAAACTCCTGAGGCAGGTACCTGCTTAGTGCACCTGTGTGAGAAGAGGGAGTGCCAGTGTCCTGGAGTGGGGCAGGGAGGGATGTGTGCTTGTAGGTGCAGGCACTAGGGCCAGTGAGGGCCAGATCAGGGGACGCACGTGGGCTTTTCTCCAGGTGAGAAGGTGAGCCACGTGATCTATGGGATCTGACATGTGTTTTGTTGTTTTTTTTAAAGATTTTTATTTATTCATTTAAGAATACGTTTGCAAGCATGAGCAGGGAGGGGGGTGAGACAGAGGAAGAGGGAGAGGCAGACTCCCCGCTGAGCAGGGATCTGACTTGGGGCTTGATTCCAAGACCTTGGGATCATGACCTGAGCTTAAGGCAAAGCCTTCACCGCTTCACTGACTGAGCCCCCAGGCACCCCTGACATGCCTTTTAAAGGAATTGCTACTGCTGAGTGGAGAACAGGTGGAAAGGAGCAGCAGGGAGGCCTGTTGGTGACCCTGCAGTTGCTGAGGTGAAAGGTCAGGGCAGTGGTTGTAGGCAATAGTGGAGCCACTGAGACTGGTTGGGTCCTAGACAGGTTCGGTTGGCGTCTCTAGCAGACATGTGGTGCTCTGCAGGAGCTACGGACACCCTGGATTTTCCAAAAAGGTGGGGGCCTGAGATTGTAGAGGGTAGGTAGGATTCCTTGGGTAAGATTTTTCAGGGAACGTAGTTTCTGAGTTGTAATCTTGCCCATCTTTGTTTCAGAGAAAAATGCTACTGAAGAATTGCTATTCTAACCAAAACCAGTAAAGCCTTAAATCATTGTCTCCTAATCAGGTAATGATTGGAACTGCTCTTAATACAAGTGAGATGAAGAAGTTGATTACCCACATGGGCGAGATGGACCATCCTTGGAACTGTCCCCACGGAAGGCCAACCATGAGACACATTGCCAACCTGGATGTCATTTCTCAAAACTGACAACATTTCTCATTTTATAGAACTATACATTTTATTGCAGATTTTTCTGTTTTCAAAAGCAGGGTTTAAGCTAGCCACTTGTTTGCAAATTAGCCTGCTGTTTAAAAAAAAAAAAAGACCAGATCCATCAGAAGTGATCTTGAGAACCTCTTCAAACCACATGGAGCATTGCTTGCAATGTTTTTTGTTCTGCACTTCAGTGTGTGTGCATATACAGGCAAGAACACATCACAAACATAGGAAGCACGTCTTGAAAGTCACTCAGGCTTCTGCTGCTATGGCCTAGGCTATTTTAGTTTGCAGCTTTCAGCCCATAATATGATTAAATTCATAATGGTTTAATTTCATAAAATTATGGTCCTTTTGGGTTAGTGGTTCTCAACCCTAACTCAAATTTAAAAAATAAAAAAAGAAGAAAACAAAACCTAAGGGGGATTCCCTGCCCAACTGGAAGGAAATGGCCCAGGTGGGGCCTGGGTTCACTATTTTTAAATGTTCCCCAGTGCAGCCCGGGTGGCAAAGCATTGTCCTAGGCAAGGGGAAATAAAAGATTGATTTTTTTTTCCATAACTTTAATGCTGCTGTTTCATTTCTGTGAGGTGTGAATTGCAGGATGTACTTGTTACTGGTCCTGAGTGGTACTGAACAGAGCAGAATAGTTTTTCATGGAATCTCATCCCATTTGAACTGGGGCAGAGACGGAAATCAAAGTGCCCTCTGTTGACCCAGACAGCTGTCTGACCAGTGACCAGTGTGGACCACCGCCCTGTGCTCACCCTCCCTCCCAGCTTCCATTTGCAGACTTAGAATTCTGTAGATGTAAGGAGACAATCGAGTTATTGTCAGGTGTCAGGCAGTATGCCTCTGTGCCCTTGGACAGGATCTTATTTGATAATTTCGAGAACTCTGCAAATTAGGGTCTAGTAGGCACCACCCCTCTCCCACCTCCAAGACTGCCATGTCCTAATCTGAGAACCCTCAAATATGTGACCTAAATGGCCAGAGGAGGCTCTGAAGATGTGGTTGAGGGAGGGGTCATGAAATGGGGCAAATATCCTGGATTGGCTGGGTTGGCCCAATCTAGCTGGTGACTTAGAAGTTGGGAGACCCTTTCTCAGCTGATACGGAAGATGTAGGAAAGCGGTTCTAAAGGATGGAAAAGGCAAAGAAATAGGTTTTCCTCCAGAGCCGCCCAAAGGAACCAGCCCAGGTGGACTCCTAACTTAAAATCCTAAAATAACAAGTTTGTGTTGCTTTAAGCCTTTTAATTTCGGGGCAATTTGTTTAGGGCAATGGAAAACCGCCTGAATTCTTGTGTTATGGTGAAGATAAAGGCTCCAAGGCCATGCGGCAATTGGCAGAGCTGGGGAAAACCTGGGTCCGGTGCGTCCAGCTCCAGATTGCCACCTGGCCTTCCCGATGGATCTGAAGGGCTAAGGCCTGAGGCTCAGCCACTTCTCAGCCGGCGGTCCCTTTAAGGACTGGGCGGGGGCGGGGCCCGCAGTTGCCTGGAGACCTGCCCGAGTCTGGACGCTCCGAGTCCCGCGCAGCACGTCCCCGCCGAGGTCTGGCAGCCAGGTGAGCGCCCTGCCGGTGGTCCTGCGTGCGCCACTACAGACGTGACGGCCAGGTCCGGCTCTTTAGCCAGGCGGCCGCAGCCCCAAGGGCCTGAGCGGGTGCGGTGGGCGGGAGGTGCGGGGCACCCCAGACTCAGAGAACGAGCGTTCCTTTTTCGCTGTCTGATGAAGGAATAAATCACGATAATACGACCTCACACCAGGGAGAACAGAACATCAAAGTTAGTGGGAAAAATGCCAGGAGAAACAAGATTTGCCTTATTTGTAGGTTGGAATTCATTGACAGGACTAGAAAGCCTATCTATAGCAAAGACTCACCTGGGCCTCCCTGGAGAGAATAATGGGGCTTTGAAAGAAAGAAAAACGGGATCATGTTGGTGAGAGCAACCCCGGGTGGGTTGAGGTGGCAGGTGGGGTGTCCAAAGGATACCATCCAAGCAGTGAAGGGTATGGGGAGCTCACTTGCACCCCTCAGGGTGTGAGGGGAGACTAGACCTTGACCTTCACCCCAGGACTCATCTGTGTGTCTTGCTTGTTGGACTGCATGTGATCCTTTCAATGGGGCCAGTTTGGGGGGCCATGAAAACTATGGCTTTGGGCAAACATCATGCCATTTGTCTTCTGGCATGGGAGGCACTCAGTCTGGCATAGGGATTAGGCAGCCAATGACTTCAAGTTCAAAAACAGGAAAGTGACATAAGAATCACTCCATTGGGGGATCCCTGGGTGGCTCAGCAGTTTAGAGCCTGCCCTGGCCCAGGGCGCGATCCTGGAGTCCCGGGATCGAGTCCCGCGTCGGGCTCCCGGCATGGAGCCTGCTTCTCCCTCCTCCTGTGTCTCTGCCTCTCTCTCTCTATGTCTATCATGAATAAATAAGTAAAAAAATCTTAAAAAAAAAAAAATCACTCCATCGTTGATAGTGTGTTCCATACTTTCAGGGGTTTCTTGTGCATCACTTCATGCAATTCTTTTTTTAGATTTTATTTATTCATGACAGAGAGAGAGACAGAGACAAAGGCAGAGGGAGAAGCAGGCTCCATGCAGGGAGCCTGACGTGGGACTCGATTCCAGGTCTCCAGGATCAGGCCCTGGGCTGAAAGCAGCACTAAACTGCTGAGTCACCTGGGCTGCCCTGGTGCTGTTCTTTCTATTTGATATCTGAAGCAGAAGGAGATTAACCTCAAGAACACACAGCTGGTAAGGTGCAACGCGGGAGCCTGAATCCAGCTCTTAAGCCCTCAGTCCTGCAGATGTAGTGAGAGATGGGCTTTTAAAGTATAAATTTGCAACATGAGGCCATAGGGATTGAGCAGCTAGCTATTTCTCATGTATTAGCTTACCTTCTTGCTGAAACACTATTTTAAAAGAAATGGTAAGTGGCGGTTCCAGTTTTTTAAAGAGTTTTAGGGACAACCAAGGAGATATTTTTATAAACTGGTGGTACTTGATAGTTGTAATTTTTCAAGCTTTGGGAGGAGAACGATCATGACATTGGGTTGTAAAGCTAGAAGTTTAACTACAAGTGAAACCTGCATGTATTTAGAGAGGTGATTTTTATTTTTCAGATGACTCTGATCAGCACCTTGAAACAAACAGTAAAGTAAACTTTAGGACTTCTAAAGACAATGGTGAAAGAAAAGAAAAGAGCAGACAAAAAGGGGGATAAGTCTGCCCGCTCTCCCTCCTCTCTCTCCGATTATCCAGACTTTGCCAAACAAGATGGCAACACACCTAGACAGGAAATGTCCCCTGGTGCTGTCCCAACATTGGACATACAACTCAGTGAATTGATGCCCCGAAAAGAGTCCAAATATGATGAGCAGCAGGATGAAGATGCCACTCAGTATGAAGAACCCATTCTCACCAAACTCATAGTTGAAAGGTGATTTTAATGGGCTGCATCTTCCGTGTTCTCCTTTCTACCACTTTGATGCTCTCTGTTCTCTCTCTCCCCGCAATCTCATACTTTGGCTTTCCCTGCCCCTTTCCTCCCTAGATGATTATAAACACCTAGGTCTCCCTCCTGGAGTTTGAGGTTCAAATTCTTAACTTCCTACTGGACATCGTCCACTGGTCATCAAACCCCCTGTGTCCAAAAGCAAAGACTGCAGGACTTGAAATGAGATCTGGATTAGAGTCACCTCTGCAACATCAGCACCATCATTGAACTTTTCTAAGCCTCAGGTTCTTTTTTTTTTTTTTTTAAGGTTTTATTTATTTATTATTCATGAGAGGCAGAGACATAGGCAGAGGGAGAAGCAGGTTCCCCATGGGGAGCCCAATACGGGACTCTATCCTAGGACCCCGGGATTATGACCTGAGCCAAAGGCAGATGCTCAACCCCTGGGCCACCCTGGCGCCCCTAGTCTCAGGTTCTTAACTGAGGAAAATACACTCATAGAAGGTTCCTCTACATGTTGCTACATTTCTTCCAGCCATTGGCTTCTCCACTGCCCTCTGCTGATTTCTTCCTTCCTCTCCAGGCTGTCCTCCTCCTCTCCTGTGCTTGTGTATTTCTTTTTCCTCTATGCTCACTCCACCTCCTCATGACCTCTTGACTTGACTGTTGGATTCATTTCATAAAGATTTCCCTGCTTTTGGGATCCCTGGGTGGCGCAGCGGTTTGGCGCCTGCCTTTGGCCCAGGGCGCGATCCTGGAGACCCGGGATCGAATCCCACATCGGGCTCCCAGTGCATGGAGCCTGCTTCTCCCTCTGCCTGTGTCTCTGCCTCTCTCTCTCTCTCTCTCTGTGACTATCATAAATAAAATTTTAAAAAAAATTAAAAAAAAAAAAGATTTCCCTGCTTTCAGGCTCCTCCTGAGCCTCTTATAGAGATTTGCCTTCTTAATTGTTTACATCACTCCCTGGATTAGTTATCTGTCCTATTAAGTCACCTCGTGATAATTAAGACAAATATTATCTCACACAGTTATGAGGGTCAAGAATCTGGAAGCAACTTTTAGCTGGGTAGTATTGGGTTAGGATTTCTGGAGGTTCAGCCAAGATGCGAATCTAATACACCTTAAGTCTAGTGGGTACTTGGTCAAGATTTATCACTTGAATGATATTAGTGGTCACTTTTATTTTTATTTTTTATTTATTTTTCTTTTTTTTTAATTTTTTATTTATTTATGATAGTCACAGAGAGAAAGAGAGAGAGGCAGAGACACAGGCAGAGGGAGAAGCAGGCTCCATGCACCGGGAGCCCGATGTGGGATTTGATCCCGGGTCTCCAGGATCGTGCCCTGGGCCAAAGGCAGGCGCCAAACCGCTGCGCCACCCAGGGATCCCTTGTCTTTATCTGACTTATTTCACTTATAGTACTCTCTAGGTCCATCTATATTGTTGCAAAAGGCAACATTCCATTGTATAGATGTGTATGTATTTATGTATATACCACATTTTCTTTTTTCATTCATCTATGGATGGACACTTGGGTTGCTTCTAAATCTTGGATCTTGTAAGTAATGCTGCAATAAACATGGGGTGCATTTATCTTTTCAAATTAGTGTTTTCATTTCCTTTGAGCAAGTATCCAGTGGTGGAATTGTTGGATCATATGGTATTTCAACTTTTAATTTTTTGAGGTATCTTCATATGGTTTTCCAGGGTGGCTGCACCAATTTATATTCCCACCAACAGTGCACGAGGGTTCCTTTTTCTCCACATCCTTACCAATACTTGTGTCTTGGGTTTTTTTGTTTTTTTTTTGGGGGGGGGGGGTTGAGTCTAGCCATTCTGACAGATATGAGATGATATCTCACTGTGGTTTTGATTTGCATTTCCCTGATGACAAGTGATGTTGAGCATCTTCCCATGCATCTGTTGGCCATCTGCATGTCTTATTTGGAAAAATGTGTATTCAGGTCCCCTGCCCATTTTTTAATGGGATCATTTGTATCTTCGGTGTTGAGTTGTATCAATTTTTAATATATTTTATAAGTTAGCCCCTTATTGGATATATCATTTGCAAATATCTTCAGTAGGTTGCCTTGTTTTGTTGATGGTTTCCTTTGCTATGCAAAAGCTTTTTATTTTGATGTAATACCAATAACTAATTTTCACTTTTGTTTCCCTTGCCTGAGGAGTCCTATCTAGAAAAATGTTGGTATGGCTGATAACAAAGAAATTACTCCCTGTGTTTTCTTCTAGGAGTTTTATGGTTTCAGGTCTCACATTTAGATCTTTAATCCATTTTTAGTCTGTTTTTGTGTATGGTATAGGAAAGTGGTCCAGTTTCATTCTTCTGCATGAAACTGTCCAGTTTTCTCAACACCATTTATTGAGAGACCATCTTATTCCCATTGTATATTCTTGCCTCTTTTGTTGTAGATTAATTGACCATATAAGTTGGGTTTACTGGGCATCTATTCTGTTCCACTGATCCATGTGTCTATTTTTTTCCCAGTACCATATTGTTTAGATTACTACAGCTTTGTAGTATATCTTAGAATCTGGGATTATAATGCCTCCAGCTTAATTCCTCTTTCTCAATATTGCTTTGGCTATTCAGTATCTTTCATGGTTCCACACAAATCTTAATATCATTTGTTCTAGTTCTGTGGAAAATGCTGTTGGCATTTTGATAGGGATTTCATTGAATCTGTAGATTGCTTTGGGTAGTATAGACATTTTAACAATATTCTCACAATGCATGAGCATGGAATATCTTTCCATTTGTTTGTATTGCCTTCAATTTCTTTCATCCATGCTTTATGGTTTTTGAGAGTACAGGTCTTTCACAACCCAGGTTGAGTTCTTAACTCTTTCTGCTATTATTAGTGTATGGAAGTGTGACCAATTTCTGTCAGCAGACGTTTATTAATGAGCTACCACGGACCAGCTCTGGGTTGAGCACTATAGAAGGATATTAAAAAGTAGGAAATATGGTCTATGTAGGCAGCGCATAATTATATTCTACATTGTGCTCTTTCTAGAAAAACTCAGCTGAGTGTCAGCAGTATGCTCTTAGTTGAGGGAAGGTGGAGCCTGGGGTTACCCTGTTGTGAGAACCATAGGAGTTGAATATCCTGACATCAGGGTGGTCCGGATCCAGGCCAGGAGCACCTGGAAACATATATGTGGTTTGGGAGTGAGGGGAGGTGTCTATACCATTGAATGGTATATGGCTTCTTTAAAAAATCCCTGAGGGATGCCTAGGTGTCTCAGGTGGTTAAGCGACTCCCTTTGGCTCAGGTCATGATCCCTGGGTCCTGGGATCAAGCCCCGTGTTGGGCTCCCTGCTCAGCGAGGAGTCTGCTTTTCTCTTTCCTTCTCCCACCAGCTTATGTGCACGCGCGCTCGCTCTCTAAATAAATAAATAGATAAATAAATAGTTTAGTCTTTCCCTCCACCATATTCCAGTTTCCTCCCATGGGTTGCCACAATCTCTCATGAATTAAAAGAAAGTCTTGGGGTTTTACAGGTAAATAATCACACAATCTTCCAGTTAAAACAATTGCCTAACTCTTGTCAATATTTATGCAGATTGCCTAAGTTTCCTGAGTTTTCACATGATGCAGAACCTCTAAAACAATATTGAATAAATAGTGGGAAGAGGAGGCATCCTGTTCATGTTCCTGATTTTCAGGGAGTTGATCTTGGTATTTCACTCTCAAAAATCATATATGCTATCTGTTGCCTTTTCATAAGTAGTCTCTTATGTTTAGGTAGTTCCCTCACATTGTACTGTGACTAGAATTTTTAAAGAAATGATTACAGAATTTTATCAAATACCTTGCTGGCATCCTGCTATAAACCTACAGTCTTTTTCCTTTGATTTGCTGATGCTATGAATTGTGTTTATAGACTTTCTTTTTTTGTTGTTGTTGTTTGTTTGTTTTTTTGTTTATAGACTTTCTAATGTCAAATCTTCCTTGGATTCTTGGACAAATCCCAGTTTGGTCATGGCTGTCACCTGATCATTTTTCAAACCTGACTTACCCCAGAGCTTAGGGTTGAGTGAGATCCCGAATTGCATGTTATCCACCCAGTTCTGAACTCAAAATCTGAGCACTGTTCTGAACCTCCCACTTCTCCAAAGCCAGCACATCAGCAAACTCTTCTGGCCCCATGTCTAGAATATATCTTTAAAAAAATTTTTTTTTCTACATTATCCTAATAAAATACACCTAACATAGGGAGTGCCTGGGTGGCTCAGTGGGTTAAGTGTCTGACTCTTAATCTCAGTTCTTGATCTCAGGGTCAGGAGTTCAAGCCCTGTTCTGGGCCTGCTTAAAAGAAATACACATAGAATTTCCTATTTTGACCATTTTAAGTGTACAGTTTAGTGGCATTAAGTGTATTCACCCTACTGTGTGACCATCAACACTATCAATTTCCAGAACCTTTTTCATCATTCTGGACACTGTCCAGAATAAACTGTCACCTTCCATCTTCACCCCTCTTCACTCTTTCCTTTGGCTGTTAGCTCTTTACACAGTCTTTGGCACATAGCAGCCAGCCAGAGTGTTCTTCTGATGTTAATCTGACCTTGTCCAACTCCCTTCTTAGAACCTTCTCCAGATTCCTCCTAGAGCTCTGGGTTTTACTGTGGCCCTCTGGCCTCTCCTCTTGCCCTCCTGTGTTCCAGCTGGGTCACCCTCCCTTCTGTTGGCTGACCTTGAGCTGTCAGGTTCTTTACTGCCTCAGGGCCTTTGCACTTGCTGTTCCCTCTTCCTGGGATCCTCATCCCAGGGTTCTTCATAGGGCTGTTTGTTTCATGACCTGAACATCTCAATTCAGCTCTCATATCCTCTGAGAGGCCTCTGCCTTGACCTCCTGTACACAGCAGCCTCCTCCTCCTTATTCCCTGATCACGTCTTTCACAAAAGCTGATCAGGATCTGGAATTATCTTGTTTGTTTGTTTCCTTTGTGTTGTCTGTCTCTACAGTGAACTATGAGCTCCCAAGGGCAGGAACTTTCCTGTCTTGTTCACAGCGCCAGACCAGGGCTTAGAAAGGGGCACAGGGACCCTCGGGGCATGTTTATTGAGTGAATGAGTGTGAGATGTCACTTGGACTTCTTCACTGATGTGAATTGTCAATTTAACTGTCACTTAGATTTGCTTATGCCACTCATTGCCTTTAGCTTTATTTCTTCGTAGCTATGAAGGTGAAAAGGTCCATGGACTATATGAGGGAGAAGGCTTTGCAGTCTTCCAAGGATGTTGCACCTACCACGTGAGTTACCCATTTTGGGAACGGGCTGGGAGGAAGGTCAGAATGTCCTGTGAGAGTTTTAGATTAGTATTTTCAGAAAAGACCATTAATGGGGCACCTGGGTGGCTCAGTGGTTGAGTGTCTGCCTTTGATTCAGGTCGTGATCCCGGGGTCCTGGGATTGAGTCCTGCATCAGGCTCCCCACAGGGAGCCTGCTTCTCCCTCTGCCTGTGTCTCTGCCTCTCTGTGTCTCTCATGAATAAATAAATAAAATATTTAAAAAAAGAAAAGCTCGTTGGTTCTTCAGAAGAAATTAGAAGTATTTTCTGCTCATTTTATTGTGAATCCTGATGACCTATTTTTACGGTAAAAACATGGCTCCATACAACTGAAGTCATCATTTTAGATTTTCTTTTCTTGATTTGTATTTATTGTACATACAATATTAAGGTGACTAAATGAAATAAGGAAGAGGAAAATCCCAGTATCATCATCATCCTTTCCCAGGAAATGTTTTGGGTGTGCTGTGTGTCATTTTTGTTCCTTGAATGGAAGTATCAGCATTTATGTGGGCCTATTGGTTTGGCAGATAAACTCTTGAATCTTTTTCCACTTATGAATACTTTGCTATATTGCTGCATGGTTTTCATAACTTAAATATTTTGTGGTAAAACATATATAAAATTTATTGTTGTAATGATTTTTAAGTGTAGAGTTTAGTAGTGTTAAGGGCATTCACATTGTGGTATAATCCTCCCCACCATCCATTTCTGGAACTTTTCATGTTTCCAGGCTGAAACACTGTCCCCATCTAAACACTAACCTCCATTTCTTCCTCTATAAAAATAAAATGTATTTTATTTATATATAACTTAATTATATACTGTATATAAATATACACGATATTTAATTATATAACATATATAAGTATATATACTATATATATAGCACAGTGTTCTGACTTATTATTCATTACATACCATAATTATTAGATACTTTTAAGGTGTTTTTATTTTTTTGCCATCAATAATGATACAAAGAAACATGTGCTTATAATAAGAACATGATTATCAAAGAAATGTGCTTATAATAAGAACAAATTTTTGTGGTTGGGGTCATAGAGCATGGGTTTCAGTACCCTGATTTTTTTCCCCACTAAACATATGACATGTTCTTATTCCTGTGTCATAAAAACTCCTAAAAATGCCATTTTTATGGCCAAGTGATACTAAAATGTCCCATCTGGCCTTTGCCAGTTTTGGAATAAGCTGTCACGTTCATTCTGATCAGAGAATTCTTTCAGCACCATGGCACTAAATGTAGCCCTGGTGTGTGAATACTTCAACACGAACCTTAGTTCTTTTCTTTCTTTCTTTTTTTTAAGATTTTACTTATTTGAGAGAGAGGGAGAGGGAAAGAGAGAGAGAGAGAAGAGGAGAAGAGAGGAGAGGAGAGGAGAGTGTGTGAGCAGGGGGAGGGGCAGAGGGAGAAGTAGACTCACTGGTGAGTAGGGAGCTCCACTCAGGACTCAATCTCAGGACCCTAGGATCATGACCCGAGCTGAAGGCAGACGCTTAACTGACTGAGTCACCCATGCGCCCAAGACACCCAGTTTATTACGTGGGCCAATCCCTCCCAGGCTGCTGAAGTCGCAGTATCAGCTCCTCCTACCCCAGAGGGTTTGCCTTGGTTACCTAAAGCTCAAGCTGGACCCAGTGGCCTTGCCCTTCCCATACATGTGGGGACAAACACCCTCTGTTTCTAGATGATCTTTTCTCCACCCATTGCCTGCTACATGCCCTGTAAGCTCTCCATATTTTCCTCAGACTCAAATTATTTTGATTAAAAATCATCATCAGGGGATCCCTGAGTGGCTCAGCAGTTTAGCACCTGCCTTTGGCCCAGGGTGTGATCCTGGGGTCCCGGGATCGAGTCCTGCATTGGGCTCCCTGCATGGAGCCTGCTTCTCCCTCTGCCTGTGTCTCTGCCTCTCTCTCTCTCTCTCTCTCTCTCTCTCTCTATGTGTATCATGAATGAATAAATAAAATCTTTTTTTTTAAAGTTAAAAAAATAAAAATCCTCATAAGTTACATCTCCTTTATTTTTTTTATTTTTTTATTTTTTTGTTACATCTCCTTTAATTTGTGAGAGCGGCAAATCCAGCAGAATAACTCTGTAGCCCCAGGCCCCACATCATCAGACCTCGGGTTTATCACACATTTAGATCACCATCCCCTAAAGATAATAAAACCAAACACTTCTTGAACCCTTTGCCCTTACCCTGTAGATGCAGCGTGATCCTTTCCAGTCTAATTTGTTAAAATACTGGTGGTTGTGACCATCATCAGTTCCATAATAACAAACAAGAACCAGCCTATGGTTAGAAAACCGCTCCGTGGCAGCCTGCCTGGGGTGAGCCCACATTAACCCTTGCTGGTCAGTAAGGGCTGTCATTCTCCAGAGAAGCGTGGTCAAGAGGATAAGCAACATTACCTGGGGGATTTTTTTCAAAATGCAAGTTCTTGGGCCCCAACCCAGACCTGCTGATGAATCAGTCTCTGGGGTGGGCCCAGAAAATCTGTGTTTCCACAAACCCCAGGCGGCTCTGAAGCACAGTAGAATCTGAGAACCAGAGTTAGAGCACTGTTTACTCAGGGTGTGTCCCCAACACCCATCCCACATCTAACAAGGTGATTCTAAGGCAAAACTGGATGTATTCTTACCTTTCTTTTCTCTGATAGCATTTAGACATTCAGGTGTGCTAAGTTTTTAGTGATTAGTTTTATATGTTAACAGTACACACTAAATATAAATGGACTATACTGACAATAGTATATCATGTACATACATGAATATGTCCAAAGACACAGACACACCAACACCGATAAATCCTAGTAAGTAGCAATCGAGTAGTTGCTAATGTCCAGATAATGGTTTTCACCGGGTCTGTCTAGTTTATTTTTTATTTTTTTTAAATTTTTTGGGGTCTGTCTAGTTTAAATAATTTTTTAAAATCCTTGCATTTGGAAGTGCAAAACCAAAAGTGTATGAATTCTTTTGAACTACAGCATTTTTCACTGCTTAATTAGGAGAGGACGACACAGAGTGAATTTACAACTCATTTCACCACTGCATAGGACTGCATGGTGTACATTTTGGGGAATTTGGACAAGTATATTTATGCAAATGGAAAGGGGATAAGGCTCCATCCTAAGAACTAAAACCACAGTGGCAGCTGTTGTGTAGAATCAAAGACTGGTGCTAAGGGTTTGTTGTTCTGTTTTGAAGGGTATGTTTTCAGAAGGACTCATGCATGGACAAGGGACTTACGTTTGGGCTGATGGTCTGAAATATGAGGTAAAGCACATAATAGGTAATAGTTTTTAAACTGTAATTAATGAAACTTTTAATGTCCAGCTTCCCACAGTTAAACCCACTACTTTCATAAAAGTAATTCAGCACATGAGTTTAAGAAAGTCCATAGTACCAGAGAATATAGGCGAAAAGCCTTGTTACTGTACAGGCTCCTCTGTTGATCGTTACCCATTTCATCTGTAAATTCTAGAGGTCCCTGTGTGTTCTGTGCATGTACAGCACACATGCCTATATTTGGCCTTTCTTACTCTTTACAAATACAAATAGTTCATTATACATTCTCTTCTGTACCTTTATTTTTTTGGAGCTCAGACTGTAGCCATTCATCCAGCTTCACCTATTTTTACTGGCCACTTTTATCCCTTTTTTCAAGATGGGTTGTGGGTCTCAACCCATCTTGATGGTTTAAAGGAAATGTATATTTTTTAAATCAATAGCTGGAAGGCTATTCTAGATATTGCAGTTGCAGAGCTGCTAGTGATGGCATTTATAAGTGGTAATGAAAATAAGAGGGGGATCCCTGTGTGGCTCGGCGGTTTAGCGCCTGCCTTCGGCCCAGGGCCTGATCCTGGAGTCCCATGATCGAGTCCCATGTCGGGCTCCCTGCATGGAGCCTGCTTCTCCTTCTGCCTGTGTCTCTGCCTCTCTCTCTCTCTCTCTCTCTGTCTCTCATGAATAAATAAATAAAAATCTTAAAAAAAAAAAAGAAGACACATGCATGTAATGTACATATTCAAGTAGCAGCCAAGTGAGGGAAACAGACATGTTTGGGCCAGGTGGGCAGCTCACTGGGGCTGGACAGTGGGAGACAAGCACTCAGAGGCTCAGGGGAGCCTGAAGATCTGGTGCTTTGGGGCCAGCCTCTCCAGGGAAACTTTACCCGCAGCACCCTGCCTTCTAACCTGTGAGTTTCTGGAAGCTCTCAGGTGGGAATCCTTCCGGTAGGCATAGACCCTTCCATACCAGCTTAGATAGGAGGGTTGATGGACAGGATTTGGGCTGTCACAAAGGTACCTTCAGGGAGGTCAGCTAGCCTCATGCAATCTGGCCCATGGTCAGGCCAGGCCACCCTGTCCTCTTTCTTCTGCTGGCCGGATGCCTCTGGTGAGTTCATGTTCCTGAGAGAATCCAGTGGCTCAAGGCTGTGGTGCTTGGAACTGCGTGCTGCCCACTCAGCTGAAATCCTGGCCCCAAGCAGAGCAGATTCTCTAGAAGGCACCCACAGGGATGTGGTTGGCTGATGTGTCTGCAGAATATTTTGATGAACCACAAACATAAAGAAGAGTTTCCACCAGTTGATCACCAAGCCAGGCTAATCACTGGTGTCCCCTGAGGAGAACACTGGAACCCAGACTCTAAAGTTCCTAAGGCCAGGACAAAAACCAACACCTTTTCATGTTATCCATTTGCCTCTTGGAACCTTGTCTACACACAGCTTCCAGCTGTTTTATCCTGCTGGGGCTTCCACTCCGGGGAGGGGAGGGGAGAGAGGACAGGGTATGTTAGAGAAGGAAGGGGGAGGGTAGAAGCTGATGGCCGGGATACTCCACTGTTTCCACAGAGGAGAGACAGGAGCAGTGTGCAGTAGTCAAGGAGATGTTGCAAACCATCCATGGGATTAGGGGTCTCACAACTGCTTTTTCTCACTGAGCTTTCTTATCCTAGGGGGAGTTTGTGAAGAACATCCCCATGAACCATGGTGTGTACACGTGGCCAGATGGCAGCACCTATGAAGGAGAAGTGCTACACGGTGTGAGGCAGGGATTTGGTATGTTCAAATGTGGCACACACCCTGTGTCCTACATCGGCCACTGGTGTCACGGCAAGAGACATGGGAAGGTGGGTGAGGCGGCCACGTAACTTCTGCCCGTAGATAGGGTGAACAAATACAGGGGGTGGGAAATGGGGGGCTGTTGTAAAAGTATATTCAATTGTTGATTGATGTGAAATTCACAGCACGCAAAACTGACCAATCCAAAGTCAGCAGTTCCGTGGCATATAGTGCCCTCGTAGCCTTGTGAGACCCCCACCTCTGTCTAGCCCCAAAACCTTTTTGTCAGCACTCCAAAATAAAACCCTAGGCAGATATTTCCCATCCCGAACCCCAGCAGCCCCTGTCTGCCTTCTCTCTCTATGGGTCATCTATTCTGGTTGTTTCGTATAAATGAGACCCTACAATATATTACCTTTCATGTCTGGCTTCTTTCACTCAACATCATGTTTTTTTGAGATTCATCCATGTTGTAGGTACTTAATTCCTTTTGGTGACTGAATAATACTGCTCCAGTGTATGGATGGACCACATGCTGTTTATCTGTTCATCCTTTGATGGGTATTTGGGCTGTTTTCATCTTTTGGCTTCTGTGACTAGCACGGCTATGAATGGGTGTGTAAGGATGTATTGGGGTACTTGTTTTCAGTCTCTGGTGTATAAACCTAGGAGTGGAGTATGGTAACTGGGTGTTTAACATTGTCAGGAACCTTCAAACTGTTTTCCACAGCAGCAGGACCAGTTTATACTCTTTCCGGTAATGCACATTATATTCACTTTTAAGTCAAGGTTGCTCTTCCTGGCACTGCTATTTCCCTTCTGTATAGGATTATAAAATACCGTAGCCATGTTCTTGGAAAATGTAAGAAAAGAGTCTACCATTATAATCATCACTCTGCTCAGATTTAGACTGTTCTGTCAATTGTATTGTGTTTTCTTTTCCTCCTCCCCCCTCTCTCTTCCCTCCCCTCCCCTCCCTTCTCTTCTCCCCTCCTCTCCTCTCTCAGCTCATAGCAGTTCAGACTAGGATGGGGGTGGTGACTTCTAGACCATGGCACCTGGATGCAAGTCAGCTTGATGATGGGGAAGAAAAGAGAAAAATTGCACGCTTCCTCACACACACACACACACACACACACACGCACGTGCAGTGAGATGAACCAGTGAATAAACAAGCAATCTGAGGCCATTTGGTGTAGATCCAAATACATGGTAGCTAGTACTATTCCCTAAGAGGAGTCACCAAAGAAAGGTTACTCCATGGTCACTTATACTCAGAAATAATACAATTTCACTTTATCACAGATAGAACCCATCTTTCTTTATACTCAGAGGCAGTAAAATAAGTATGATGATGAATGGATAGAACAAAAGTGGTTTGGGTACTGACATGGGATTCCTGAGTGGCTCAGTCAGTTTAAGCGTCTGACTCTAGATTTCAGCTCAGATCTAAGCATCTGACTCTAGATTTCAGCTCAGGTCATGATCTCAGGGTCCTGAGATCGAGCCCCATGTCAGGCTCCCACTGGGTATAGGTGGAGCCTGCTTGGGATTCTCTCCCTCTCTCCTTTTTGCACCTTCCTCCTGCTTGTGCAAGCACTCACTCGCTCCCTCTCTCTCTTTCCCTCCGTCCCTCTCTCTCTCTCAAAAAAAAGAGCAGGGAGCGGGACTGACCTTTACTTGTACAGAAGGATCTACCGCTCACTTTAGGTAACAACAGAACAGGATTGTTTAGGTACTCATCTGACTCAAAGTTACCAAGTAAATGGATAGACCGAATATAATGGATGTGGTCATTCCACACCTTACTGTGATACCTCATCATTAGGGAGTAATTGATCTGTGATGTGATGGCTACTTTACCATATCCTTGATTACAAAACAGAGACCTACCACGGGTTAGGTGTCTTGCCCATGTATGACATTGACTTCCATGGGGTTAGATTCCTTAAATTCATGTACTTTTTAATCTTTACCTTTAATAAACATTTGTTTTATGAGGCTTGATATTTTTTAATGATATTATTTGTTTTAGGGCTCTATTTATTACAATCAAGAGGGTACCTCCTGGTACGAGGGGGACTGGGTACACAACATCAAAAACGGCTGGGGGATAAGATGGTAGGTATCGCTGCTGCCACACGTGGGGTGTGGGTGAAACATGTGTTTGGGGGCCCAAATAATTTTCACTTAGGTGACTTAAAGATAAGGTGCAGAGGGGCGCCTGAATGGCGTAGTCTGTTGAATGACCAACTCTTTTTTTTTTTTTTTTTTAAATTTTTATTTATTTATGATAGTCACACAGAGAGAGAGAGAGAGAGAGAGAGGCAGAGACACAGGCAGAGGGAGAAGCAGGCTCCATGCACCGGGAGCCCGATGTGGGATTCGATCCCGGGTCTCCAGGATCACGCCCTGGGCCAAAGGCAGGCGCTAAACCGCTGCGCCACCCAGGAATCCCGAATGACCAACTCTTGATTTTGGCTTGGGTCATGGTCTTGGGGTGATAGGATCAGGCTCCACATCAGGCTCTGCACTGGGCATGGAGCTTGCTTAAGATTCTGTCTCCCTCTCCCTCCCCCACCCCAGCTCATACACGTGCTCTCTCTAAAATAAAATAAAATCTTAAAAAAAAAAGATAGGGTATAGAAATTCCAGGGAACACATTTCCTATATAAGCAGGGTAGAATATCTAAATTCACCCCAATATAATCTCCATAGTGATGAAAACATTCAATGGAAAATTTAGAGAAACATTATATTAAGTGAGGTTTAATCATACAATTTCACTTTATCACAGGTAGAACCCATCTTTCTTTGTTCTCCATTAATCACAGATATCTATTTCTGTATGTTTTCAGAAGACTCTTGACATGTTTCTTTGATTTTGGATCAAGCTGATAGAGTCAAATATTTTAAGGACTGGAATATTCGGGGGAGAAATGTTAAGTAATAATGATTCCATAGGGAGTTAGCTTTAAAAGACTTAAAATCCCTGTTCTTATCTACTTTATCACCTTATTAAATGATCAGAGGATTTAATAAAGTGGTTTATCCTACTCCTAAGATGATTATTTTTACTGACCACATGCCTATCCATTGAATTTAAGAAGACTGTATGGGCACAAGGGTTGGATTTTTCAAAGGTGTTTAGAGAAGTTTTTTTTTTTTAAGATTTGTATTTATTTATTTGAGGAAGAGAGAGAAGGATAGAGAGAAAGAGAATGATCAGTGATGAGGGGCAGAGAGGGAGGCAAAAGCAGACTCCCTGCTGAGCAGGGAGCCCAGAACCCTGAGATCCTGACCTGAGCCGAAGGCAGACACTTCACCAACTGAGCTACCCAGGCACCTGTAGAGAAGTTTAAAAGTCTTCCTAAAGATAAGTATAGTATGTAAAATAACTGACTGTTTTCCGTTTTTTTTTTCTTGTCCCAGTTACAAATCTGGAAACATATATGAAGGTCAGTGGGAAAACAACATGCGCCATGGAGAAGGCAGGATGCGGTGGCTGACAGCCAATGAGGAGTACACGGGTCAGTGGGAGAAGGGGATCCAGGTACTGTGCCAGCTGGTGTGACCGGAACACATCCCCACGGGGGCACTGATCTTCAGCGCATGTGTCACTCCATATATCATCTGGTGACCTAAAACTTAAGCTCTGTGAAATATAGAAACCCGAAGTATGATTTACTTGTCCAAACCATCTTTTTTTTTTTTTTTAAAGTACATTTTATCATTTAGGTTCCTCTGAAGGTCTTATGCATACCAGTGAGGTCATGGCATTGGCAAATCCATCATTCCCACAGCTCACATGTGGACCAAAACAGTTCTTTGTACCTTAGAAGCAATGTATTTCCCGCACAGAACAGAAAGGCTTTATTGATGTGGTTAATTTCATATGGTTTATATAGTTAGGATTTTCTAATAATAACTGCATATTAATCTGGTAATTGGGAGCCTTGCTAAGAAAGCTTTGTCTGTTTTTCTCACTTGTATGCTTTTTCTTATCCTCCTTTGCACTGGCTCAGACCTCTTGGTGTGGTTGGTACTGAGTGGAGAGAGCAGCCAGCCTTGCACTTTGCCTGAGCCCTAGCGGACAGCACTCGGTCCTTGAGTGATGTTTGCTGTGGGGTTTTCATGGGTGTTCTTGATCAGGCCAAGGAAACTCTCTAATCTTAATTTGCTTATAATTTTTATCATGAATGGATATGAAGTTTGTCTAATGCTTTTTCTTTTTTTTTAAAGATTTTATTTATTAATGACACATAGGGAGAAGCAGAGACACAGGCAGAAGGAGAAGCAGGCTCTATGCAGGGAGCCTGATGTGGGACCTTATCCTGGGACTCCGGGATCACATCCTGAGCCAAAAGCAGCCGCTCAACTGCTGAGGCACTCAGGGGTCCCATCTCATGCTTTTTTCTGCCTCTAGTTAGATAATCATGTGGTTTTTCTTTTCCAGTCTGTTGTTAATGTTGAATTACATTGATTGATTTTCTTTCTTTATTTTTTTAGGGGCGCCTGACTACTCAGTCAGTTAAGTGGCTGCCTTCGGCTCAGGTCTTGATCCCAGGGTTCTGGGATCAAGTCCCACGTCAGGCTCTCTGCTCTGCAGGGAGCCTGCCTCTCCCTCTGCCTGTGCATCTGCCTCTCTCTGTGTGTCTCTCATGAATAAATAAATAAAATCTTTAAAAAAGAATCCATTTCTTGCTTTGACTCTGTCTTTCCCCCACCTTTGCTTGTTTCTTAAATTCCACATATGAGTGAAATCATGGTATTTGTCTTTCTCTATTTGACTTATTTCACTTAGCATTATAGTCTCCAGCTCCATCCATGTTGTTACAAATGGCAAGATTTCATTCTTTTTTTAAAATTTTATTTATCCATTCATGAGAAACAGAGAGAGAGAGGCAGAGACACAGGCAGAGGGAGAAGCAGGCTCCATGCAGGGAGCCTGACGTGGGACTCGAGCCCCGGTCTCCAGGATCACACTCTGGGCCGAAGGTGATGCTAAACCGCTGAGCCACCCAGGGATCCCCTCATTGTGGTTTTGATTTGTATTTCCCTGATGATAAGTGATGGGCATTTTTTTTCATATGTCTGTTGGTCATCTGGATGTCTTCTTTGGGAAAATATCTATTCATGTGTTCTGCCCATTTTTTATCTGGATTATTTGGCTTGTTTTGGGTGTTGAGTTTTATAAGTTCTGCATGTACTTTGGATACTAACCCTTTATCAAATGAGTAATTTGCAAATTTCTTCTCCCATTCTGGAGGTTATTTTTTAGTTTATTGATTGTTTTCTTCACTGTGCAAAAGCTTTTTATTTTGATGAAATCCCAATAGTTTATTTTGTTTCCCTTGCCTCAGGAGACCTATCTAGTAAGGACTTTCTATGGGTGCTGTCAAAGAGGTTACTACCTGTGTTCTCTTGTAGAATTTTTAGGATTTCAGATTTTACATTTAGGTCTTTAATCCATTTTGAATTTATTTTTGTGGTGATCTAAGAAGTGGTCCATTTTCATTCTTTTGCACATAGCTCTCCAGTTTTCCTGACAACATTTGTTGAAGAGATTTTTTTCCCCCCACTGGATGTTCTTTCCTGCTTTGTTGAAGATTAATTGGCTGTGGGACACCTGGGTGGCTCAGTGGTTAAGTGTCTGCCTTTGGCTCAGGGTATGATCCTAGGATTCCAGGATCAAGTCCTACATTGGACTCCCCACAGGGAGCCTGTTTCTCCCTCTGCCTGTGTCTCCGCCTCTGTGTGTGTGTGTGTGTGTGTGTCTCTCATGAATGAAAAAATAAAATCTTTTTTAAAAAAAGATTAATTGGCTGTATGACTGTGGGTTTTTTTCTGGATTTGCTGTTCTGTTCCATTCATCTGTCTCTATTTTTGTGATGGTACCAAACTGTTTTGATCACTACAGCTTTGTAATATAACCTGAAGTCCAGAATTGTGATGCCTCTAACTCTGCTTTTCTTTTTCAAGATTGCTTTGGCTATTTGAGGTCTTTCATGGTTCCATGCAAATTTTAGGATTCTTCTAATTCTGTGAAAAATACTGTTGATATCTCGATAGGGATTGCATTAAATGTGTAGATGGCTTTGGATAATATAGACATTTTACCAGTGTTTGATCTTCCAATCCATGAGCATGGAATGCCTTTCCATTTCTTTGTGGCCTCTTCCGTTTCTTTCAGAAGTGTTCTATAGTTTTCAGAATATAGGTCTTTCACTTCTTTGGTTGAGTTTATTCTTAGGTATCTAATTATTTTTGCAGTTGTAAATGGGTTTTCTGACTTTCTCTTTCTGCTGCTTCATTATTGGTGTATAGAAATGCAGCTTATTTCTATAGGTTGATTTTGTGTCCTGTGACTTCACTGAATTTGTGTATCAGTTCTAGCAATTTTTTGGTGGAGTCTTTCAGGTTTTCTATATTGAGTATCATGTCATCTGCAAATGGCAAATGTTTCACTTTTTCATGGTAAGAGTGGACTTGTGTGTCTTGTCCTATAGGAAAAGCTCTGTTTTTCCCCAATAAGGATGATATTAGCTGTGATTTTTTTTCCCCATATGGCCTTTATTATGTTGAGCTATGTTCCCTCTAAACCTACTTTGTTGAGGGTTTTATCATGAATGGATGTTGTACTTTGTCAAATGCTTTTTCTGCACCTACTGAAATGATAATGTGGTTCTCATCCTTTCTTCTATTGATGTGGTGTATAACATTGATTTGTGAATATTGAACCACCCTGGCAACATAGGAATAAATCTCACTTGATTGCAGTGAATGAGGTTATACTTTTTTTTTATTTTTTATATATTTTTTTGAGGTTATACTTTTTTAAAGAGAGAGAGAGAGTAGCGTGTGGGTGGGACACAGGGAGTTGTTGACAGAGAGAGAGAATCCTCCTAAGCAGGCTCCACACTCAGCACAGAGCCCAACATGCAGCTCAATCTCATGGCCCTGAGATCACGACCTGAGCTAAAACCAAGAGTTGGATGCTTAACCAATTAAGCCACCCAGGCACCCCTGTCTGTTTATTCTTGAGTAAGTTTTAGAGGTTTGTATTATTGAAGGAATTTGCCGATTTCATAGAAATTTGTTGGTACAAGGCTGTTCATAATAGTCTCTCAGGATTCTTGTAATATATACTATATGGGATCTATAGTATTGTTTCCTATTTCTTTCAGTACCAGTTATCTATGTTTTCTCTGTTTTCTTCAGTCTTGCTAGAGGTGTATCCATATCATGAAATTCTCTAAGAGCCAGTCTTATTTATTTTCTCTTGAGTTTTTCCAGTCTTTAACTTGATACCTACTCTTTGTTATTACCTTCCTTCTGCATGCTTTGGGTTTAATATTCTCTTCTTTTACTTGAGTTATAGGATGGAAGCTTTATTGACTTGAGACATTTCTTCTTTTCAAACATAAGCATTAAATACTAAATTTTTCCTCTTAGCACTGCTTTCTCCAAATTCCATTAATTCTTTTTTTTTAGGATTATTTATTTGTTCCTGAGAGACCAAGAGAGAGAGGCAGAGACATAGGCAGATCCTAGGACCCTGAGATCATGACCTGAGCCAACCACTGAGATACCCAGGCGCCCCTGCATCCCACTAATTCTGATATATTTTAATTTTTGTTCAGTTCAAAATATTTTCTAATTTCCCTATGACTTCTCTTGGGTGTATTATTTTGACATATGTCATTTAATTTCCAAATAGTTGGAGATTTTTCCAAATATCCTTTTGTAGTTGATTTTTTGGTGTAATTCTCCTGTGGTCAGAGTACATATTTTGTATGATGACATTTCTTTTTTTTATTAGAGTTTAATTTGCCAACATATAGCATATTACCCAATGCTCATCCCATCAAGTACCCCCTCAGTGCCCATCACCCAGTCACCCCCACCCCCCGCCCACCTCCCTTTCCACCACCCTTTGTTCGTTTCCCAGAGTTAGGAGTCTCTCATGTTCTGTCTCCCTCACTGATATTTCCCACTCATTTTCTCTCCTTTCCCCTTTATTCCATTTCACTATTTTTTATATTCCCCAAATGAATGAGACCATATGTTTGTCCTTCTCCAACTGACTTACTTCACTCAGCATAATACCCTCCAGTTCCATCCATGTCGAAGCAAATGGTGGGTATTTGTTGTTTTTCTTTTCTTTTCTTTCTTTTCTTTTCTTTTCTTCTTTTCTTTTCTTCTTTTCTTTTCTTTTCTTTTTTATTTATTTATTTATTTTTCTTTTCTTTTTTTTTTTTTTTGGTATTTGTCATTTCTAATGGCGAGTAATATTCCACTGTATACATAGACCACATCTTCTTTATCCATTCATCTTTCGATGGACACTGAGGCTCCTTCCACAGTTTGGCTATTGTGGATATTGCTGCTATAAACATTGGGGTGCAGGTGTTCTGGCATTTCATTGCATATGATGACATTTCTTTTAAATATGTCATGGTTTATTTGGGCCTCAGGATATGGTCTGTCTTGTTAAGTGTTATATGTATTTCTGCTTTTGTTGAACGGAGTGTTCTATGGATGCCAATTAGATCACACTGGTAGTATTGTTCAGCTTTCCATATCACATTACTCATTTTCTGTCTACTTTTTCTTTTTTTTTTAATTTTTTTAAAATTTTTTTTATTTATGATAGTCACAGAGAGAGAGAGAGAGAGAGAGAGAGAGAGGCAGAGACATAGGCAGAGGGAGAAGCAGGCTCCATGCACCAGGAGCCCAATGTGGGATTCGATCCTGGGTCTCCAGGATCGTGCCCTGGACCAAAGGCAGGTGCTAAACCGCCGCGCCACCCAGGGTTCCCCTGTCTACTTTTTCTACCCATTTCTTTTTTCTTTTTTTTTTTTTTAAAGATTTATTTATTTATGAGAGAGAGAGAGAGAGAGAGAGAGAGGCAGAGACACAGGAGGAGGGAGAAGCAGGCTCCACGCCGGGAGCCCGACACGGAACTCGATCCCGGGACTCCAGGACCGCGCCCTGGGCCAAAGGCAGGCGCCAAACCGCTGAGCCACCCAGGGATCCCCTCTACCCATTTCTGAGAAGAGTGGTGAAGAGTCCAAGTATAGATTCATCTATTTCTTTCAAATCCATCAATTTTTGCATCATACATTTTTAAGTTCTGTTGTTAGGCATGTACATGTTTAGGACTGTTATGTCTTCTGGGTAAATTGACCATTTTTATCATCTGGTCATGTCCCTCTTTAGTCCTGATCATTTCTCTTCCTCTGAAGTCTTTCTCTGGTGTGAATATAGCCACTCCAGCTTTCTTTTTATCTTTTTAATTTTAATTGTGGTAAAATACACATAACTGAAAATTTATCATCTTAACCATTTTTAAGTGTCCAGTTTAGGGGCATCCACCCCCACCATCATCTTCAGAACTCTTTTCATCTCCTCAGGCTGGGACTCTGTCCCCATCACTCACTCACACCCCTTCTCCCAGCCCCCTCCTCCACCCCTGGCGCCCACCATTTATTTTCCTGCCCCTATGAATCTGACTCCCTTAGATATCTCATATAAATAGAATTATATAGTATTTATTCTTTTGCAACTGGTTTATTTCACTTAACATCGTGTCTTCACGGTTCATCCATCTTATCCATCTTATTTTTAAGGCTGAATAATATTCTGTTGTATGTTTGTATCATCCATTTGTTTATGTGTTCATCCATTGATGAACACTTGGGTTGCTTTCACCTTTTGGTTATTGTAATAATGCTGTTATGAACATGAGTGCACAAGTATTTGTTTGATTCCTCGCTTTCAATTCTTTTCAGCATATACCCAGAAGTTCTAGGAAGATATATACAGAGTCATCCCATTGTGAAAAAATTGTGTCTTTCTATGTGTTCTATGTACGTATGTGTAATACATTGACTCACTACATACAATTGCATGTGCCTGGGGAAAATACAGATGAATTCTCAAACTCTCAAGTAGTGGTTATCTCTGCTAAGTGGGATTGAAGAGGGAGCATTTTTTTTTTTTAATGAGGCTGTATGTAAAAATAAATAAAATTTAAGGTAACGATTTATCAGTATCAAGTCAGGCATTTTATATATACTATATTCAGTCTTTATATCCAACCTGCAGGATAAGTGTTATTTTCATTTTATGGATGAAACCCAGAGGGCTTAAATAATTTGCCTTACGTCAAAAGGCTGGTTAGTAAGTAGATGACACAGAGGCTGAACCCAAATCTGTGTGACTCTAAAATCCATGTTCTTTGTCCTTTGAAGTGAGTCATTGTATTTGATCTATTGACTGAATTTTATTTTAATTTTAAAAGATTTTATTTATTTATTAGAAAGCAAGAAAGTGCAAGTAGAGGGAGGAAGAGGTATAAGCAGATTCTGTGCTGAGCTCAGAGCCTGACGTGGGGTTCCATCTCATGACCCTGAGATCATGACCTGAGCCCAAATTAAGAGTTGGAAGCTTAACAGACTGAGCCACCCAGGTGCCCCTATTGAGTGAATTTTAAATGGATTCAGGTAAAAAGAGGAAATATTTGAGTATTTCCCATGGAAATTTGTTTTGTTTTCAGAATGGCTTTGGAACACACTCATGGTTTCTAAAGAGAATCCCCAACTCCCAATACCCTTTAAGAAATGAATACATAGGAGAGTTTGTGAATGGATATCGTCATGGCCATGGAAAGTTTTACTATGCCAGTGGAGCCATCTATGAAGGAGAATGGGTGTCCAATAAAAAACATGGCATGGTAAGTGCAGACGTGTGAAGAGCACATTTTAAAGATTTTGTGAAGCAACTGGAATACCATAAAAAGCATGTCATTCTTTGGTAAAGTGCATAATCCATTTTTGCATAGGATAACTTACTGTTTTATTAAAATGATTACATGAAATTTAAAACAACTTTCAACATAACATCAGTATCCTATATATTTAGAAGATATTTACTTAGTTTATGTTATGTACATAGATATGTGTGTTAGGGTGGTTTTGTTCACAAGTAACGGAAAATCTAGCTTACTCATCCACAAACAATAAAGAATAAATTGGTGTTTTTCTTTCTTTTTTTCAATAAATTGGTTTCAGGGTTGGTTTGATTCAGCAATGCAGTGATGTCAGGAGTTTTCTTCCATTTACCCATGATGTCTGCTACCATGTTGTCAGCTTTACCCTTAGGCTGCCCCTCCCTCATGACCACAAGATGGATGCTGTGGTTCCAGGCTTCACATCCACATACCACACTAAGTAGAAGGAGAGAAGAAACTCTCTTCTGAGAAGCTTTCCACAAATATCTTCAGTGTGGCTGAGCTGACTTGGGTCATTTACTTACCTCTCGATCAGACTGACTGTTGGCCTGTGTTGGACAAATAGCTAGAGAGCTGCTATTTGGTGATGGGCACTCTGCTAGTCATTAGTATAGTTTAATAAGGCACCTTCTGTGACCTAGAGGTAGCTGAGGAGAGGTTGTGGGACAGACAGAGGAGGAGGAGGAGGAAGAGAGAGGATTCACACAGTGACTCGAGAATCTAGGAGCCTGATTCTATGTGAGCTAAGTGCATGCCTTAAAAACAAAAAACTCCAAAACAAAACTCCAAATCCTTGAAAATGGTACAGAAGTAGATTAGCAGTGGTTTTCCTGAACTGTAAATCTTTCTATCTGCAGGGCCAATTAACTTTCAAGAACGGGCGTGTGTATAACGGTGCATTTTCCAACGACCACATAGTGGAGTTTCCAAATCTTGAAGTTGAGTTCTTAAGTCACCTGGACCTGTCTTCAGAGTCTTCCATCAAGAGCCAATACACTGGATCCTCCATCAGTGCTGGTAGGGGGTGTGCACCTGTCAGATGCATGCAAATTAATTTAAATTATCAATAGAATCTACTCATCAAGACACACTGAATATTTCAGAAAACAGAAGTTTCTGTTTGTGGGGGTGCGCCTGGGTGGCTCAGTCCGTTGAGTGTCTGCCTTTGACTCAGGTCACGATCTCAGTGTCCTGGGATTGAGGCTGGGATCAGGCTCCCCGCTCTGCAAGGAGTCTGCTTCTCCCTTTCCCTCTGCCCGTCTGCCCTGCTTGTTTGTGTGCTCCATCTCAAATAAAATAAATAAATAAATCTTTTTTTTTTTTTTAAAGATGTTTCTGGGGGAGAAACTGCTTTCTTAGTAGGTTTTTGAAATACTTTTCTTTTTTTTTTCTTTTTTTTTTTTTTGAAATACTTTTATATCCCACTTTGGTGGAAAATAATTTTGACCTAACATTGAAAACAATTTTTTTAACTTCCAAAAGCATTTTATTTTCTTTTTCCAAAAGCATTTTAATTTGCTAGGTGCAGTGGTAACATTGACAACTTTTAACATTGCTTTTCACCATTATCCCCTCTATTTGCCTTTATTTGCTAGAAATTATCAGAAAGCTCGATAGCAGTGAAAGTATCTCTGTGTTAGGATCAAGCATTGAACTGAATCTCAGTTTGCTGCTGAGTATGTACCCTGAGAAAGATCAAGCAGAGGAAAAGAAGCAGGTAAAAACCTTTCATATTGTTATACATTTATATTTTAAGCTTAAATATCAACAGTCTCCACAGTCTTGGGAAAATATAGCCTTAGGGTAGCTGTCCTGTGTGTCTTTCATAAGCCAATAGATGCTTTGTGTACCATCCCATTTAATTTGCAAGGCAGCCCTAGTGAAGAGGCTTTGTGAGTAAACAGAAGCCTAGATAGAAGGACTCAGTGAATTAACTAGGCCCAAGTCATCCTCACCTCCAGCTTTGGTCTGAAGGCCAGGGCTGTGGCACCCCAACTACAGGACATTAATTCTGCTGTGAATTATTATGGGCTGCTGGGATTTGAAAGAACTTTAAACTCCTAAAAATCATTAGAAATCTAGAAATCCGGGCAGCCCGGGTGGCTCAGTGGTTTAGCACCTGCCTTCGGCCCGGGGCATGATCCTGTAGACCCAGGATCAAGTCCCACGTTTGGCTCCCTGCGTGGAGCCTGCTTCTCCCTCTGCCTGTGTCTCTGCCTCTCTCTCTCTCTCTGTCTTTCTCTCTCTCTCTGTCTTTCATGAATGGATGAATAAAATCTTTAAAGAAAAAGAAATCTAGAAATACTAAGAGACAGGGAAAATTATGTGTACGCAGACTTCATTTGATTAACATCTGGAAAATCCCATCCACCAAATTACATGTTAGTATCACGATCCCTGCTTTGACTGGGGTTTGGTATGATTCTTCTGTGAAACCATTGTTGAAGATATTGCTTGCTACAAGAGAACCAGTGGTACCTCGAAATTGCAAGGTGTGTGCCCCTTTGCTCTTCCTCTTTCTTGTCTCCTCTGGCCCCAGTTCTGTGGGTCTCAAAAACGATGACTCTCCATCCCCCATACTCCCCTCTTCTTGTCCCGGCCAATGTTGTAATTCAGGCTACAGACATCATTCACTTCATCTGCTGCCAGATTCTTGTTAAAAATAAGAACCTTGGGGCACCTGGATGGCTCAGTCAGTTAAGCGGCTGCCTTCAGCTCAGGTCATGATCCTAGGGTCCTGGGATTGAGCCCCATGTGGGGTTCCCCATTCAGCGGCAGTCTGCTTCTCCTGCTGCTCCCCCTCCTCATGTTCTCTCTCTCTCACTCACTCACTCTCTCAAGTAAATAAATAAAATCTTTTTAAAAAGCTAAAACAAAACTTCTCTGATATTCTCTTTGTTATGAAAATAGTACACAATACATGTAGAAAATTTAGAAAAAAATGCAGATAAGAGTTATGGAAATAGTACACGATACTTGTAGAAAATTTAGAAAAATGCAGATAAGAGTTATGGAAATAGTACACGATACTTGTAGAAAATTTAGAAAAATGCAGATAAGAGTTATGAAAATAGTACACGATACTTGTAGAAAATTTAGAAAAATGCAGATAGGAAAAAAATGGAAGAGAATCTCCACCCAGACAAAATCTGGTGACCATCTTTCCAGTTTTGTTCTGAGCAAACATAATTAGAATTGGAGCATTCTGCTCATATAATCTCTTTTTTGTGTGTGTATTTAATCATAGCTCTTCAGTGCCATTAAATATTCTCCTACAATATAATTTTTAGGTGAATAAATGAACATGCATTGATTCACTCCAAAAGGAGTGGTATCCTTATAGTTTTTTTTTTTTTCTCTCTCCCCCTTTCTTTCTTTTTTGGTTTACATATGTATCATTCAGTTTCCACTTTAGAGTTCTTCCCATGACAAAACAGGTAAACAACTACAAGTTTAAAAATAATATTGACTATTTTATGATTATAAAAGCACATGCTCTTTATAGAAAATTCAATTATAGAAAATAGGACCTAGGAAATGAAAAAAATCTGTAACTTGACATTTTAGAAATGCCTCTAAAAATGTCTAATGGTTACATGGTATTTCATAATATAGACATATTACAATCTAGTTAGGGAAACTTCTTTTTTTTTTTTTTCTGAACCTTTTGAGAGGACTTGAGCCCTACAGAAGAGCTGCACAAGCGAGGTTTCTGCATCCCTGCCACTAGCTCCTTGGCACATGAGCATCTCCCATCGCTGCAGATTGGAGACTGAAGCTGAGACATGGGCCTCGCTTGCCACCAAAACTAAGCCATGGATTTTAATTGAATTTCACTTTTTCTCGCAGTGCTCCTTCTCTGTCGCAGGATCCCACCCCAGGCCCCACGCCGCATGCAGCAGTCACATCTCTTTAAGTTCCTCCGTCTGTGACGGAGCCTCTGCCTTCCATGGTACTCCGTGGCCTCCAGAGCTTGGAAGATTCTCGCTCGCTTACTATGAAGAATGTCCCTCCATGTGGGCTTATCTGCTGTGTTTGTTATATGTATTCGTTATTGTTATTGGATCATTTTGTCAAGATGCAGTATCTTTTTTCGAGCAGGGATTCTGGACAAGCTCTCTTGCCCTTCTAGCTCTGGCCTCTTCCATCAGGTAGTTGCCTTGGCTACCCATGTCCTGTTCCTGAGTGTATATTCAGAACCACCTCGGATCTGATATCAGCCTCTTGCCAACCTGCCCCTGTCAATCTCCCTCCTCCTTACCCTGCACTCACATGGTAATAATGGCCAGCATGTACACAGGAATATGCGCTGGGCATGTTTCCAAACACCTTTATTTTGGTAAATCCCCCCAACAGCTTATGGGGCTGGAACTGTGGTTGTCCCCCTTTGCCAGTGAGGCAGCTGGGGCAGAGAGCAGGGATACCCTTTATCCAGGTCAGGCAGCTTTCCTGGAATTCCAAAAGCACCTCAACCTCTCTGCTTCCCCCACCCCAGCTTCCACTGGGGGGTGGGGGCTGATGTCTGTGAAGGTCTCATTTTTTTCTGTGCTATGAGGCTCAGTTCAAGTACAGCATCCTCCAGGGAACTTCCTTGGGATCCACCTGTCCATTCTCCATGGCTCTGTTCTACCAGTGGCACTTCCTTATGGTGTCTTTCCCAGGTTTTAAGCTTCATGAAGAAAATTCTGTGCTTACTCTAGAACAGTGCTTTAGATAGGGCAGTCTATATATGTTTATCCAATTGAATTAAAATTTTAAAAGCAGGGATTAATGCTAAGAAGAATCAGATGCCTGATGCAACTGCCCAGGTGGGACTCTTCCATCTCCTTGGGGGCCCCAAACACCAGTCCTCACATTTCCTGAATATTTCATTTGGGAGGGAGAGGCAGAGTGTAAGTGGTTTTGGAGAACAGGGCACTGCATATGCTGCAGGGTTACATGTATGGGGAAGTCAAGGTAGCATAAGGGTATTGAGAGTTGGGGAAAATTATAGAAGGTGATTGGGGACAGAGAGGGAGGTTAGTAATGAGTATGAGTATCTTCTATTTCAGACTTTCAGCAGGAAGTATGATGTTAGTTGCATGTTTTAAATCAACCAAGGCTGGGTGTCTCAGTCAGTTGGGTGTCCGACTCTTGATCTCAGCTCAGGTCTCGATCTTATGGTTGTGCATTCCAGCCCCACGTGAGGATCCATGTTGGGTGTGGAGTCTACTAAACAACCAACCCACCAACCAACCAACCAACCAACCAAGCTGGTTGAACCAGCCTTGCGATCCCAGGATAAACCCCACTTGGTGTTGACTTATTATTTGTTTTATAAATTGCTAGATTTCATATACTCCTATTTTCTTGAGGATTTTTGTGTCTGTTTTCATGAAAGATACTGCTTTGTAGACTAGAGGATTTTATTGCTGCCCATTCAAATAGGATGCTACCACATAGCAGTATGAAAGCAATTCCATTGTACTGATAACAGCACTTTTTAAAAATGTTATTCAGAAAATGCATTTTATTAACTGGAGATGAGTGGAGAAAATATAACATTTGTTGAGCTCTTACAGTGATAAGAGTTAAATGCTATTACTTCACATATGTTATCCCATTTAATTTACAAAACGTGTTGTTTCTTTTGCTTTTGTTCTTATTAGGCAAGATTAAGACATGCATGGTTTTTTCTTTGTAGGTAGAATATGCTGTCTTAAGAAATATCACAGAATTGAGAAGAATCTATTGCTTCTACAGCAGCCTAGGATGTGATTGCTCTCTGGATAATACCTTCCTGATGACAAAGCTTCACTTCTGGAGGTTTCTAAAAGACTGCAAATTTCATCACCATAATATAACTCTTGCTGATATGGACAGGGTATTAAGTAGTGAGTATTCCAGATCACATCTTTTGTGTTTTTTTAATTAAGATTTTATTTATTTATTTGAGAGAGAGAGCGAGAGAGAGCGAGCATGAGTGGGGAGAGGAGCAGAGGGAGAAGCAGACTTCCTGCTGAGCTTGGAGCCCAAGACGGGGCTTGACATGGGGCTTGATCCCAGACCCTGAGATCATGACCTGACCTGAAGTCAGATGCTTAACTGACTGAGCCACCCAGGTACCCCAACATCTTTTGGTTTAAACGGTAGTATAACATCATGTCACCATGAAACCAGTCAGAAAATGTGGAGGGAGTGAGGAAGACAGATCTTGGGAGAGGTGTTCCAGAAATCAACACATGGTTGTCTTCCCAAGGTGCTTAAAATGTACTTGAGACAATTTTGTGAAATAATGGCAGCAGTGAAAGATTATCTACAGCAGGGCCTATGGGCTGAATCCAGCCTCCTGCCTGTTCCCATAAGTAAAGTTTTATTGGAACACAGCCATGCCCATTTTCTCATGCACTGTCTGTGGCTGTTTTTGTCCTATGATACCAGAACTGAGGGGTTGTGACAGAGATTGTGTGGCCTACAAAGCATAAAATATGTACTGTCTGGCTCTTGACAGATAAGTTTGCCTGCCCCTGATCTGTAAAACCCACTAAAATCGTGAGGTCAGAAACAGAGAGGATTAAGGAGGGCTTGTCATAGCCGAGAAAACACTTTAGGTTGTCTTGGGCTTGGGCTTGATTTCAAATGAGAAAGTTCATGTGATAAACTTAATACCTTTGAAGATTTTACTCCTTACAGTTGAATTCTGAGAAGCAGGCCTTGAAAACCTCAAATTATCTACCTGAAAAATAAAATATTAGAACTAATACCTATTTACCTGAAATGTAAGTGTTTGACACAGATTTAGAATCTATTTAGAATTAGAATCATCGGGATCCCTGGGTGGCTCAGCAGTTTAGTGTCTGCCTTCTGCTCAGAGCATGATCCCAGAGTCCCAGGATCAAGTCCCACATGGGGCTCCCTGCATGGAGCCTGCTTCTCCCTCTGCCTGTGTATCTGCCTCTCTCTGTGTGTCTTCATGAATAAATAAATAAAATCTTAAAAAAAAATTAGAATCATCAATCACATGTGGCTCAGACCACTTTGAAAAAACACTGGCACACGGTATCTTGTAAGTTTCTTGAGCAGTGACCAGATCGAGATCTTTTGAGTGGTACTTAAGTTTTAAGTGGGTGTGTATATGCTGCTCATTGGTATTTACTAGCAAAAAAGATACTCCGTCAAACTCAGTTCTTTGTATTGCATACCAGGAGCAAAATAAAAAATAGAAGGCTTTAGAAAATACTAGGCATCAAAAATGAAATCTTGATATTTGCAACAAATATGGATAGACCTTAAGAGTGTTTTGCTAGGTGAAGTAAGTCGGACAGAGAAATACAAAGAGTGTATGATTGAACTTATAAATGGAACCTAAACAAGAAGGTCACAGATATAGAGAACAGGCTGGTGGTTGCCAGAGTGGGGAGGGGTGGATGAGATGGGTGAAAGGGGGGGTCAAAAGATACAAACTTCCAGCTATAAAATAAACGTGTCACAGAGGCTGTGACTATAGTTAAAAATACGGTGTTACATGTGAAAGTTACTAAGAGGGGGTGCCTGGGTAGCTCTGTTGGTTAAGCTTCTTCCTTCTGCTCAGGTCATGATCTCAGGGTCCTGGGATCAAGTCCCATGTCGGGCTTCCTGCTCAGTGGGGAGCCTGCTTCTCCCTCTCCCTCTACTTCCCCTGCTCCTGCTCTCTCTCTCTCACTCACTCTCTCTCTCTCAAAAAATTGAATCTTAAAAAAAAAAAAAAGAATAGTTGCTAAGAGGGTAAATCTTAAAAGTCCTCATGGCAAGAATAAAAGAGAAATTTTTGTAACTCTGTAGGTGAAGGATATCAATAAGACTTATTGTGGCGGTCAATCTGCAACATATGGTGAATCATGTCGCAACACTTGAGTACAATGTTGTATTGTCAATTATACTTCAATTTAAAAAAATACTAGGCATCCTTTCCAATTTTCTTTATTTTAGCCAATAGTGACATTCCAGTTGAAGAAATTCATTCTCCGTTTACAACAATACTTTTGAGAACGTTTCTGAATTACCTCCTGCTCTTGGCTTACCGCATCCATCACAAAGAATACCAGTAAGTACTACTTCCAGGGCTCTGAGTTCATCAGGTGCCCCACGTTTCACAAACATTAACTACTCAACCATGAGATACCAGATTAAAATTTAGAATACCCCTCAGATGCGAGTTATGTTTCCATATTGAATACTGTTCTCAGGATTTTACTCAGAAATGGTCACCACCAACTCTTCCATAGGCTAGAATTTCCTGTCTTTCTCAGGGAAAAATGGATACTTTATCTTTAAAAAAAAAAAACTTTTTATTTTGAAATAAATTTAGTTTTATAGAAGTGTTGCCATATTAGTACAGTGAGTTCCTCTCCATCCATCACTCAGCTTCCCTGAACAATAACGTCTTGCACAGCCACAGAGCACTTATCGTAGTGAAGAAACAAATGTTGGTTAATACTAATGAAATCGCAGACTTTATTTGGGTTTTCCAAGTTTCCCCTGATGTCCCTTTTCTGTTCCATGTTCTTTGCGTTTTGTTATCCCATATCTTCAGTCCCTACAACCTGTAATAATTTCTTATACTTTTTTTTTTATGACCTTGACACTTTGGAAGACTACTGGTCAGTTATTTTGTAAATATCCTTTGATTTTGGTCTGCTGATGTGTTTTCATCATTTCCCTGAGGCTTGGGTTTTGGGAAAGAATACATGGAGGTGAACTGCCTCTGGCATCACATCACATCACATCACATCACATCACATCACATCACATCACATCACATCCATCACATCAGGGGTATGTGATGTTGGATTGTCTTATTACTGGTGATGTTAACCCTGTAATGTTTGGTTACTGAACATTTGGCTAAAGGGGCGGTGGCCAGGATTCTCTACCATAAATATATTGTTTCTCCCTTTCTGTACGCTCATCATTTGAAGCAAACTACTGAGTCCGCTCTGTAGGGAGAGGAGGGAATTAAGTTTTATCTCTTGGACAGAGGGGTGACTGAATCTGTCTTGGCAGAAACAGAAGCCCATCGCTCTTTCTGTGTTTTACCAAACTGATGACTGAGAACATTCACCCAAATGCCTGCCGTGTAAAAGGTAAATACAAAACTAACAGCATTATATTTATTAACTGTTTTTCCCCCAGAATGTAGCTTTGTAATCATCTTTTGACTGTTTATCTTTCCATTATGTCTTTAGGCAATTTATTCAGTGGACAGCAGCGAACACTCTATTCCATGAATTATATCGACAAGACCTGGGAGATTTATACACTTTACTGCAGACCACACACAGCTCCTCCCCACGAGCCTTCCATGAAGATGCGACACTTCCTCTGGATGTTGAAAGTAAACACTCATGATCGAGACTGGTTTTATATTAATAAAGAATTTTGGCTATTTTTTTTTTTTTTGAGAAAGAGTGAGAGACTGTGTGCACACAAGTAGGGGGAGATGCAGAGGGAGAGAAAGAATCTCAAGCAGGGTCCACGCTCAGTGCAGAGATGTGGGGCTCAATCTCACGACATTGTGATCATGACCTGAGCTGAAATCAAGAGTTAGATGCTTAACTGACTGAGCTACCCAAGCACCCTAGCATTTTGGTTTTCAGTAAAGAAAGGGGCACCTGGGTAGCTCAGTTGGTTGGGTGTCTGCCTTTGGCTCAGGTCTTGATCATAGGGTCCTGAGATTGGGCCCCACATCAGGCTCCCTGCTCAGTGGGGGGTCTGCTTCTCCTTCTGCCTCTGCCCTTCCCCCTATACACACACACACACACACACACACACTCTTTCTCTCTCAAATGAGTAAATAAAATAAAGAAAGAAAGAAAGAAAGAAAGAAAGAAAGAAAGAAAGAAAGAAAGAAAGAAAAAGAAAGAAAGAAAGAAAGACAATGTATTCTAGCTGTGATACACAATGAGGTGAAGATCAGGGATCTTCATAGCCATTGAATGTTTGCTGAGCCTCTTTGGGAAGAAGTGAGTAATTCTGGGATCCATAATGGAGGAAGGACCTGAGGCAGAGGGAGCACCACCCCATGTGCTTCCCAGTGAGGGGAAGGCACAGGCAGCCTCAGTGCCTTTGCTAATGCAGACCTTGCCATGTAAGAGAAGATGAGGTGGGGGTGGGGAAGCAGATGTCATTTAAAAAAATGATTGTTCATCAAAAAGTAATTTGAAGAAGCTAATAGTTTATAAAATAGGATAGTCCTACAATATCCTTGTACTAACTCTTGGCAGTTTTTGTTTTAATTTACACCATGGGAAGATAAATGAGAAAATGAGTCAAATACTAATAGGGAATAGAGTGCTTTCAGGAGGTCTAACAGTGTCATGTGTGTGTGTGTGTGTGTGTGTGTGTGTGTGTGTGTGGAAAAGGGACAGTGACCTAGTGTCTACTAGAGGAAAGTAGCTTGTTAGAAGTATGTGTGTTTGGGGGAGGAGTATTGTATGGCTGTTTATTTGTTCACTTTCCTCCTTTCTCCATGGCCTCATATTGAAGAGACGAGGTCATCATTCCTCTAGATGGGTCAGCCTTCCGATTTGGGCTGGCGGCATCCTCCCAGAGATCATTACCATGTTCTTCTCTTCCCCCGCACATCCACTGAAGCAGTACAGTTAGAGGCTTGTCTGGATTCTGGGTTTCTTCCCCTCACAAAGCCACAGGTGGTTCTGTGTTGCATCGCCTCAGGAATGTTCCCGTTGAGTGATACTGAGATGGATCAGTGGGTTCACGTGGTGTCAGTACGATTCTTCCAGTAGAACTTACGAGCCTGGTTTGCACGCAGCTTAGGAGAGAGGAGGGTGGGCCAGCACAGAGCCAGGCCCTGCGAGGTGCACTTTCACTTAATCCTTAATCTCGGCAGCACTGACTTTAGGAGAGACAGTGTGTCCTGGGCCAAATGCTCTCTGGTTCAGTATCTCCGAGAGCAAACCTCCTGTTTGCAGTGTTGATGCGGACAGGGTCTACACCTGGACTTTCAGGGAGTCTTCTTGTGTCCAGCCTGGCCTGCAGCATTACTTCCAGCGGGGTCTCCTTCCTGAGTGCCCACAGCACCCTGATTCTGTGGCCCCCAGTGCACCATCTCCCTACTTGTACAGCTGGGCCAATAACTCACATCTGGATCATCTACTTTTCCAACCCCTCGGCCCTTTGTTTATGCCTCTAAAGACACTTTTCTTTTTGGAGGGATTAGGGAAGGTCTAGAGAGGTAAATACCAATGTTAATCTAGAATGCTTTTCAAGAGGATCAGTTTCAAAGATACGCATTTCTAGAACATCTCCTTAAAGTGTCATATGGGGGATCCCTGGGTGGCGCAGTGGTTTAGCGCCTGCCTTTGGCCCAGGGCGCGATCCTGGAGACCCGGGATCGAATCCCACGTCAGGCTCCCGGTGCATGGAGCCTGCTTCTCCCTCTGCCTGTGTCTCTGCCCCTCTCTCTCTCTCTCTCTCTCTGTGACTATCATTAAAAAATAAAATAAAATAAAAAAAAATAAAGTGTCATATGGATATAAATTGACACTAAAAATATGTAGCTATTTGTAATTACAGGCCATTGTGGTTTAATTGGTTGATTCTTTTGCAGGACTTTAAAATGATAAATAAAGAATTAACAGCAACCAAATTCGTGGAGGTCATCGCAGAGGATAATCCTTTCATACATGACGGTGTTGACAGCAACTTTGAACTTGAGGTTTGTAAAGAGGTGTCACAAATAGTGCAGATATGGTTGAGGCTGTCCTGCCTTGGATACAAATAAGAACCAAGATTTGACTGAAAAGCATTCTAACCCCATACATAAATACGTGAATGTCCATATGCATGTGTGTGTATACATACATGTGTGTATAGCTGTGTGTATCTATATAGCTGTATCTCCTTGATTGTTAGAAAACTAGAGTTAATATAACAAAGAATATTTCAGATGTCAAGAAGTAGTGAATGAAGTCAAAAGGATATGAAACTACAGTGGATCCTTGAATAACACAAGTTAGGGACACTGACACCCCTATGCAGTCAGAAATTCAGGTATAACTTTGATTCCCTCAATGCTTCACTACCAATAGCCTGCTGTTGCCTGGAAGCCTTACAGATAACATTAACAGGCAATCAACATATATTTTGTATTACATACTGTATTTTTTTTTAAGATTTGTATTTATTTATTCATGAGAGACATAGAGAGAAAGGCAGAGACATAAGCAGAGGGAGAAGCAGACTCTGCACAAGGAGCCTGATGTGGGATTGGATCCCAGAACCCTGGGATCACAACCTGAGCCCAAGGCAGACATGCAAGCCCTGAGCCACCCAGGTGGCTTTATATACTGTATTCTTACAATAAATAAGCTAGAGGGAAAAAAATTAAAATTATAAGGAAGAGAAAAGACATTTGCAGCACTTGTATGCATAGAAAAAAATCTGCGTATCGGTGGCCCCACACACTTCACATTTGTGTTGTTCAAGGGTCATCTGTATGATGCTATTTCTTGGATAATTTAGCAATTTAATACACGTGTGTGTTTTTCTGGGAGATGAGTCCTATAACCTGTCAAAGACACTGATGGATCTCTAGTGACTTAGTCTAAGTGCCTTCAGTTTTCAGCACTCCTTGCAGAAGGGCTTTGGCCAGTTCAGCCTCCCCAGGCTCAGTCTTTTCTTCTATAAACGGAAGTGGTGCAAACCAGTTAATCCTTCCTCCTGATTGCCCCTCGCCCGACCCCTGCCACCAGGAATCTACTCCTTGACCTTGAGCATTTGCCTCTTCTGGACAGGTCCTAAAGGGTGGGATCTGTGTGGCTCCCCCAACTCAGCTAACACCATTTGCGTTCAGGCCACAAGTGACTCTGTGATGACCTACCCCGGGGGGTGTTGCCGTGGCACCTGAAATACCATGTCTCCCACCTCAAACATGTTCTTCCCCTCTTTCCCTGGTCTTCCACTTCCCTCACTGCTGGTTCCTTTCCGACTTCTGCCACACTCATCCTGTCCAAGTGCCCCAGACTTAGGCCTGGGTCCTTTTCTCTAGCTACGCCCACCCTTTGTCTCATAATCATTCTGAGGACAAGGCCAGTGTTTGTATCTGTAACCCAAATCATGCGCTCCAGCTCCAGACGGCCTAGCCAGAGTGGCCTCTTGGGCTTCTAACAGCCCAGAGTGTCCCACACCCCAAACTACAGCTGTGACCCTCATCCTCCCCCTGTGTACCCCCTGTGTTGATGGCACTCCACCCTCTAGTTGTCAGGCCCCCTCCCTGTCTCGATGATTCCTCTCATAGGCCACATTCAAATCTTCAGATCTTTTTGGCTCCACTTTCAAGTATATCCAGGATGTGGCACCTCCCACCACCCGCACTGCTTCCACCCTGGCCGAGCCACCCACTGTCACCTAGAAAGCCGCTCACTAATCTTCCTGATTCACCTCTTATCCTCCCACTGCCCAGGGCAGCAGCCAGGTCACTCCCCTGCTCACACCGTCCAGCTTCCCATCTCACTTGGAGTAAAGGCCCTCAAGACACTGATGGTGCCACCTTGCTGAGTCCTTGTCTGACCACTGAGTCATACTTGCCTCCAAGCTGTTCCTGCGACACACCCATCGTGCTCCTACCTCAGAACATTTAAACTTGCTGTGCCCCACCCCGCCATTTTTCTGGGGGCTTAAATAACAGAAATGTAGTGCCAGTAGTCACTGAGTTAAGGTAGAGCTGGTTCCTTCTGGGGCTGTAGGAAAGGCTGTGCTCTGGGCCTCTCCCCTTGGCTTGTTAGGTGGCCATCTCCCCAGGTCTCTTCATATTATCTTCCCGCCATGGGTCTGTCTCTGTGTCCACATTTCCCTCTTATAAGGACAGTGGCCATGTTGGATCAGGGCCCACCCTAATGATCTCATTTTAACTTGATCTCTAAAAATATTATCCCTAAATAAGGTCATATCTGAGGTGCTGGGGGTTAGGACTCCAACTTTTTTGGGAGACATAATTCAGCCCATAACAGTCTTCCCTTTGCTCTCTCACCCCCCATTCATGTCCTCCTTAAGTGTAAAATATATTCATCCCATCCAGTGTCTCCCAAGGACTTTGTCATTCCAGTGTCTACACTGGGTGAGCTCCCCACCTGCCACTGTGCTGCTTCCACCTCACGATACTTGTGAGTTCCCTTCAGATCTTATCCAAACTGTAAGAATAACTCCATTTTGAACAAAAACTTTAGGCTGCTTTTCTCAAGCTGACAGGCAAAATCATAAGCCAGGATACACAGAGTAGGCTAGAGCTATTAATTGTAGGCACTGTTTCTATCCGTCTGATGTTTACAGAACACCCACAGTGCGAGGTGGGGTGCTGTGTCTTCAAAGTTTGCTCTCTGCTAGGAGAGGAAGATGTAGGACTGACATGAGCAGAACACCTAGTAAGAAAGCAAGATTCTTCTTGTTGTGGGTCACGCTTACAAAGTGGATGTTTGGTATCACCTCAAGGCCAGTGACAATGGGTGCCTGTGTAGGGGCAGGGACCCACTGGCCTGTGCTTTTACTTAAGATAACAGCTACAAATACCAGCCACTAATGATTCAACAAGTGGGATGACAGGCACTTCACACCAGGATCTCATCTGATCCTCATGACAAAGTATATGGTACTGACGCATCTTACAGACGGAGAAATTGATGCTCAGCGTGGTTCAATTCAGCAAATAGCAAAGTCTTTGGGAGGTGGGGTTTGGCATAGTGGTAAGACAGTTTATGAGCTTGGTGGGTAGTGAGTGAGAGTTAGGTGGGGTCACAGGAAGAGTCAAATTTGGGGATAAGAAACTAAAAGTGTCCTGCCCTTGAGCTAAGCAAATGTCTCATTTACCAGCCATCTTTGGACAGGTGTCAACCAACTGTTAGCCTAGAGGACACTGAGGTTTCAGGGATGCTAAGCAGATCCCTGGCAGCAGGCAGGGGCTGGCCTGGCACCATCGGTCAAATGAGCAAGCCTGTTCCAGCTCAGACTCACAGGGCTCTGGGTTCAGGACCAAGAGACAGGTGAATGATCAAAGTCCAAGCAAGCTGTCCCTGCTGCAGGTGCTGCTCGGGTGGAGGCAGGCCCATGGTCAGGTGTGCACACAGCCGGGAGGGGCATGGCTGCCAAGTGGGTAACACCTGCACTTGTCACTTCAGATGCCACTGGTCTAAGTAGCTTAAGAAAAAAGGAAACCCTTTCTAAAATGTCCTCAATTAATTAATATAAAATAAACGTTTCCATCAAAATAGAAAATGGCTTATAAGTCTAATAATCGAATGCACATAATCTTTTAAATATTGTAGTTCTTATTTCAAAGAGGCATGCACCCATGATAGGTGGGTGTTGAATGAGGTGGTACCTCTGGAGAAAGAAGCCAACACCCAGGTGACTCACTTGTCCACCTCAGAGTATGTCAGAATGAATAAGACCCTTTATACTTTCTTATGTTTCAGCTGGTTTTCCTGGAATTCTTTGAAGCTCTCTTAAGCTTTGCACTCATCTCTGTTACTGAACAAATGATTAAAGAATATTTAAATTTTCCAAATGAGGACCTGTCTGGAAACAAACATGGAAGCCCTTATATGATGAATCAGGTAAAGGTGTCTTAGAATCTACAGAGCAAGAAATGGTTTCATTGTGGCATGGTTAAACCAATATCAAAACTATCTTGGGTTTTTGTCACCTTTCAGGAAATAATTTAAGACTTATGAAAAAACTTGAGACTTCCTTTCATATTTTGAAAGAGTATATTGTATTTAATTTAAGTCCTTGGGAGACACCTGGGTGACTCAGTGGTTGAGCGTCTGCTCTCAGCTCAGGTCATGGTCCCAGAATTGAGTCCCAGGTTGGGTTCCCCTCACGGAGCCTGCTTCTCCCTCTGCCTACCTCTCTGCCTGTCTCTTATGAATAAATAAATAGAATCTTAAAAAAAAAAAGTTAGGTCCTTGGTCATGACCTAGGGCGTAAACTCCAAACCACAGTAGCAGAGATATCCTGATGAAGGTCAGAGTGCCAACCAACACATTGGGTGGACAAGAAGGGCTAGAATGAAATGTTTCATTACATGATCTAGAGTTTACCAGAGTGGAGAGCCTGTCCCAGAGTGAAGATGTTAAGAAACAGCTCCTGAGTGTGCATGAGATGTTAGATGGGTCCCTTAGGATGTGGCCGGCTCATAGGACAGGCCTGCTGGACTCAAGGCCCACTGCCAGACCTTGGTGGAGTAGGGGCAGTGTCAGCCACCCTGTTGAAGGATCCAGCTGCTGGGGCAAATTGATACCAAGTAGACGTGGGTGAGGCTGTCAGGTTAAATAGGCTTAGAGGATTTCTGAGTTTTGAGCCATTCATTTGGAGCCACAGGGAGTCTTGGGGGCCAATGGAACTCTTCAGACCTGCGCACACAAGCACATTATTTATTGTGTAAAGAGCGACTCTTTTTTAAAAATTTTTATTTATTTATGATAGTCACACAGAGAGAGAGAGAGAGAGAGAGGCAGAGACACAGGCAGAGGGAGAAGCAGGCTCCATGCACCGGGAGCCCGACGTGGGATTTGATCCCGGGTCTCCAAGATCGCGCCCTGGGCCAAAGGCAGGTGCTAAACTGCTGCGCCACCCAGGGATCCCAAGAGCGACTCTTTCCACAATTCTCTGATGTGTCTCAGACTCTTTGTGTGCTGAGAGAGCTCTATGTTCAACTTTACCTCACAGTCTACCCAATAACCAGATAGGCCTCTTCTAGATTGAGGATATGACTGATGGCTTTTCTGGATCACTGGGGGCCTTATCATGGGCCGTGGTCTGGGGCTTGGCTCTGAGGGAAATGAATGTCTGCCTTGAATTCATCCGTGATTTCATAGATGGCATCACATGGATTCTATCTAATAACCGAGTGTGAACACTGGTCTAGGCGGTCATCCTCAGAAATCACTGGACCATGTGCACTTCAGTTTTTTAATATGTCATTCCAAATGTCCAACAAGGTAAATCCTATTATATCCATACAATAGAGTATGACTCAGCAATGAAAGAACTCATGATATAGGACAAGGATGAATTAAAATAATTATGCAGGGTGAAAGGAGTCAGACAAAAAAAGTACAATTATATAAAATTCTAGAGAGTGCGAAGTAATCTGTAGTGACAGCAGATCAGTGGTTGCCTGAGAATGAGGGAAAAGGGGGGATTCCCAAGAGGTACAGGAAGCTTGGGGGTGATGGATATGTTCACTGTCTTGACTGAGGTGATTGTCTCTCAGGTATAGACATGTCAAAAATCATCCAATAGTAAGTATACTTTATGTGTAGCTTAATTGTAAATTATACTTCATTAAAATCGTGTGTGGGGGCACCTGGGTGGCTAAGTAGGTTAAATGTCCGCCTTTGACTCAGGTCATGATCTCCGGGTCCTGGGATGGAGCTCTGCATTAGGCTCCCTGCTCAGTAGGGAGTCTGCTTCTCCTTCTCCTTCTGCCCTTCCACCCTGGCTTGTGCTTTCTCTTTCTCATAAATAAATAAAATCTTTATTTTTTAACTAATTAGTCATTAAGATTTACTTATTTTAGAACCACCCAGGTGCCCCAATAAATATATATTTTTAAAGATTTTATTTATTTGTTCATGAGAGACACAGGCAGAGGGAGAAGCAGGCTCCATGCAAGGAGCCCGATGCGGAACTCGATCCCGGGACTCAGGGATCACGCCCTGAGCCAAAGGCAGATGCTCAACCGCTGAGCCACACAGGCATCCCCCCAATAAATCTTTTTTAAAAATCGTGTTTGTGTCTCCATGGAAACCCCAAATCATCTTATGTGTTTGTCCTTGCTCAGAACATCCAGAACAGGAGTTCAAGTGTAGGAACAAGCCAGGAATCAGATCTGGAGGATGGCAGCACCAAGTCATCTTCAAGCAAGCTGGGACTCATGCTTGATCTTAGCAAAATAAGGAGATCAGAGGTTTGCATGTACAACTATAACCACATAACAACAGTTACCTGGTTGCAGTATTAACGAGTTTTGCTCACCTACTGTGTGATGAACACGCTTCTATGTGCTAGTGACCTGCAGTGAAGCAAAAACCTGTCCTCTCGTGGACTTCACATTCCAGTAGGAAAGGGAGACAAGTGAACAGTAATAATAGCTAACTAAGACTCCTGGGGTGTTTACCAGGTGCCATGCACTTCTCAGGAGGAGCTCATTTGACACCCCAAACCACCTTCGGGTACCGTTCCCATCTGTAGGAGGGAGTTGAGGCATGGAAAGGTTAGGTAACCTGCCCATAGTCATGGATCCAGTAACTAGTGGAGCCAGGGGGTCTATATGCAGGCAGTCTGACTCCAGAATTTGCACCCATTACCACAATGCTACACCTCCTCACATTTACGAGGTACAAGTGATAAGGTAAAAAACAAGGCAGGCTGTGGAGTGACAGGGTGAAGTGGTGACAGGTCTTCTGATGAAGTGACATTTGAGCACATGTGAAGGAAGTGGGGAAGCAACCATGGGATTATCTGGAGGAAGAGTATTCTGTGGATGAGAGAAAAGGGGGGAATCCCAAGAGGCACAGGAAACTTGGGGTGATGGAAATGTTCACTTTCTCGACCGAGGTGATTGTTTCACAGGTGTAGACAAGGTGTAGACATGTCAAAAGTCACGGGCATGAGGGTGTATTTGAGTTGTTGAAAGAAAAGTGGATCAGCAGGTGCAGCCACACCAGAGTGGCAGGGCACAGGAATTCAGTGGGGCAGCTGGGCCAGACCAGGAGGGTGCCCAGCCATGGTGCGGGCCTGGCTTTCCTTCTCAGTGAGGCGGGAGGGCCCCAGAGCAGAGATCAGTAGGCTCCCTATAGCTTCACTGTTGACAAACTAGTAAGGAAGATCTTGGAATTATGTGCAGGCTTGTCAGAGGCTGCGGAGTTTGAGAGAGAAAGAGAAGGCCAAGATGATTCAAAGCCTTCTGGTCTGAATGACTGGAAGACACAGTTGTCATTTGCCGTGAGGGAAGGCTGGAGAGGGGGGGATGGAAGTTTGGGGGCAGAATTAGGGAGCTGGTTTTAGACACGTTAGGCTTAAAGTAACTGATCAGACACACCCAGGGGGGCACAGATGGAGACACGAGCCTGGGGTTGAGATCTAGTTGGAAGCAAAAATGTGGATGTGAACAGATTATATCTGGAAATTAATGCCATTAATATTGGGACGTATACACAGTTAACTCTATGCACTAAACACTTTCCAACATCCCAGGGAAGACTTTCAAATCTTTGGTTTCTTGGGAGGAAGGTTTTAGTGGATATAATAACTGTTTTAATTTCCTTAATTGTACAAATAGCAATATTTTATGCAGGTTAAAAATAGTCAAAGATAGTCTCTTTAGCTTAAAGAGAATGGCCTTGTTAATAATTTTCTAATTATTTGTAATGCAGAAAATTAGTTTTAATCCACACTGATGCAGAAATCATATTTTGCTTTATGATTTTTTTATGTAAAAGCCCAAGATCAAGAAGTCTCTAAGTAATGAAAGAATTTCCAAAATGAACTTTAAATCTCCAGGAAAAGGGCTAACCTTTCTTTTGTCTCAAAATGGTGAGTATTTGAATTACTGAATTCTAATGTTTGCATACTGTTGCTTAGAAATGATATAATTCTTATAAAAATGTACAACTGTCTTTTAAAAATATAATTAGGCTGGTAGCGCTACTTCCAATCCTGCCACCCACTTGACAGAGTGAGTTCACTTTCAAGGCATGATCTTGCTGAGGTTTTTTTGTTTTTGTATTTTGTTTCTAGTTCTGTTGAGATGTAAGTAACTTACAGACTGTCGCAGGTATACAGCATAATGATTTGACATATGTATGTTGTGAAATGATCACCACAGTAGGTTTTGTTAATACCCATCATCTCATATAGATAACCAAAAAAAATTTTTTTTTCCTTGTGATAAGAACTCTTAGGATCTACTCTTAACAATTTTCTTCTGTATCACAACTATAGTTGTCATGCTGTAGATTACATCCCTAGTACTTATTTATCTTACAGCTGGAAGCTTATACCACCTTCTTCCAATCCCTCTTGCCCCCAACCGTGGCCTCTGGTAACCACAAATCTGGTCTCTTTTTCTGAGCTTTTATTTTATTATTTTTTAATTTTTATGTATGAGTAAGATCATACAGTGTTTGTCTTTCTCTGGCTGGCTGATTTCACTTAGCATAATGCCTATAAGGCCCATCCATGTTGTCACAAATGGCAGGGTTTCCTCCTTTTTAGCAGATGAATAGAATTCCATTGTACATATACCACAACTTCATCTATCTATCTGTTGGACACTTTAGTTATTTCCATGACTTGATTATTATGGATGCAGACTTCTCTTCCATGTAGTGTTTTTGTTTCCTTTGGATATATTCCCAGGACTAGAATTGCTGGGTTATATGGTACTTCTATTTTGAATTTTCTGAGTACCCTCCATTCTGTTTTCCAGAGTGAATGCACCAATTTACAATCCCTCCAACAGGGCACAAGGGCTCCTCTTTCTCCACAGCCCCGCCAACATTTGTTATCTCTTGTCTTTTCAATGGTTGACATTCTGACAGGTGTGAGGTGATCTCTCATTGTGGTTTGATTTGCATTTCCCTGATGATAAGTGATGTTGAGCACTTTTTTTCCCATGTACTGGTTGGCCACTTGTATATCTTCTTTGGAAAAATGTCTATTCAGATGCTTTGCTTATTTTTAATTAAATTTTTTCTGTTGAGTTGTAGAGTCCTTTAAATATTTTGAATTTGAAGCCCTTATCAGATATATGGTTTGCAAATATTTTTTCCTGCTCTACAGGTTGTCATTTCATTTTGTTCATTTCTTTTGCTTAATTTGATGTCATTCCACTTGTCTATTTCTGATCATGTTGCTTATTCTTTAGGCATCATAACCAAAAAAATCCTTGTCAAAATCCATGTCAAGGAGATTTTTCTCCCGTTTTCTTTTAGCAGTTTTATGGTTTCTAATTTTACATTTAAATTCTTAAACAATTTTGAAATAATTAATATAAATGGTGTAAGGCAGGGATTTAGTTTCATTTTTTTGTATGTGAATGTCCAATTTTCCCAACACCACTTATTGAAGAGACGATCTTCCCTCCATTGAACATTCCTGGCTTCCTTGTCAAGTACTGACTATACACATGGGTTTATTTCTGGGCTCTGATTCTGTTATATTGGTCTTGGCCAGTATCATACTGTTAGGTTTACTATACTGTGTAGTGTAGCTTCAAATCAGGAAGTATGATGCCTCCTGCTTAGTTCTTTCTCAGGAATGCTTTGGTTATTTGGGGTCTTTTGTGGTTTCATGTAAATTTTAGAGCTGTAAATTTTCTACCTATTAAAAATGCCATTGGAATCTTGATAGGGATTGCAATGAATCTATAAATGGCTCTTGGTGGTATTGACATCCTAACAATATTAATTTTTCCAGGTCATGAATGTGGGCTACCTTTCCATTTATTTTTGTCTTCTTTAATTTCCTTCATCAGTCTTGATGTACTCAGAGTAGAGATCTTTTTCCGTCTTGGCTAAATTTCTTCCTAAGTATTTTATTGTTTTGATAGTGTTGCAAATGGGATCATTTTCTTTAATTCTTTTCCTGATAATTCATTGTTAGTGTATGGAAACACTATTGATTTCTGCATGTTAATTTTATATTCTGCAACTTTCTGATTCATTGATTAGACCTATCCATTTTTTTGGTGGAATATTCAGGATTTCCTACATATAAAATCATGTCATCTGCAAATAGAGACAATTTTACCTCTTCCTTTCCAATTATGATATTTTAAATTTCTTTTTCTTGCCTAATTGCTCTGGCTAGGACCTTCCAGTACTATGTTGAATAAGAGTGGTGAGAGTGGCATCCTTCTCTTGTTCCTGATCTTAAAGGAAAAAATTTCAGTCTTTCACTACTGAGTATGATGTAAGCTGAGGGCTTGTAATAGATAGTATGTATGTATGTATGTATTTGATTTTATCTATTTGAGAGAGAGAGCACAAGCGGGGGGCGGGGGGCAGAGGGAGAGGGAGAAGCAGACTTTCCACTGACTGGGAAGCCTGATACGGGGTTTAATTCCAGGACCTGAGATCATGACCTGAGCCACCCAGGAACCACATACATAGCCTTTATTATGTTGAGGTACATTCCTTCTGTACCTAATTTAAGGGTTTTTTTAAGATTTTATATATTTCACAGAGAGCACAAGTTGGGGGGAGGGGCAGAGGGAGAGGGAGAAGCAGGCTCCCTCCTGAGTAGGGAGCCTGACATGGGGGTTGATCCTGAGATCACAACCTGAGCTGAAGGTAGATGCTTAATTGACTGAACCTCCCAGGCACCCTTTGTTAAGGGTTTTTATCATAAATGGACATTGACTTTTGTCAAATGCTTTTTCTGTGTTTATGAAGATGATCATATAATTTTTTATTTCATTCATATGAAATATGCATATGTTGGACCATCCTTGTACCCCAGGGGTAAATCCCAGTTGACCATGGTGAATGATCCTTTTAATATGCTAAACTCAGTTTTCTAGTATTTTATTGAATATTTTTGTTCCAGGGATATTGGCCTGTAGTTTTCTTTACTGGTCCTTTAGTGGTCTTTTCTGGCTTTGGCATCAGGGTAATGTTGACCTTGTAAAATGAAAATTTGGTAGTGTTCCCTCCTCTTCAGTTTTTGGGAAGAGTTTGAGAAGGATTGGCATTAATTTTTTTCAAATGTTTGGCAAAGTTCAACAGTGAAACTATCTGGTCTTGGGCTTTTCTTTGCTGGGAGATTTTTGGTTACTAATTCAATCTTACTAGTAATTGGTCCAATCATATTTTCCATTTCTTCTTCATTCAGTCTTGGTAGGTTGTATAGTCCTAAGAATTTCTCCCTTTCTTCTAGGTTATTATCCAGTTTGTTGGTGTATAATTGTTCCTAATAGCCTCTTAGGAAACTTATTACAATTAATACCACAGAAATATATTTGTTTTCATTTACAATTTTGTTGATTTGGGTCCTCTCTCTTTTTTACTTGGTTAGTCTAGCTAAAAGTTTGTCAATTTTGTTTAAGAGTTGGTTTTTTGAAAAAACAATTTTGGTAATATTTCTATTTTCCTGTTCTCTATTTTGTGTATTTCTGCTCTAATCTTTAGGATTTGCCTCCTTCTGCTACTTTTGGATCTAGTTTCTTTTTCTAGTTCCCCATGGCAGAGTTAGGTTAGTTTAATCGAGTTCTTTCTTGTTTCTTAATGTAGGTGTTTCTTGATATGAACTTCTTTGAACTACATTCACTACATCTGTAAATTTTTGTATATTGTGTTTCTATTTTCATTAGTCTCAAGATACTTTTAAACTTCCCCTTTAATTTCTTCTTTGACCCACTGGTTATTAGGGAGAGTGTTAACTTCCATGTGTTTGTGAATTTTCCAGGTTTTCTCCTGTTACTAATTTCTAGTTTTATACCATTGTGGTCAGAGAAGATACTTGATAGGATTTCAGTCTTCTTGAATTTGCTAAGACTTGCTTTGTGGTCTAACACATATTCTATACTAGGAAATGTTCCATGTTTGCTTGATTAGAATGTGTATTCTGTTGTCAGAATGTTCTGTATATGTCTGTTAGGTCCTCCATTTGGTCTACAGCATTGATCACATCTGCTGTTTCCTTATTGATTATCTGTCTGGATGACCTATCTGTTGTTGAGAGTAGGGTATTAAAGTCTCCAACTTTATTGTATTGCTTTTTTTCTCCTTTTGCTCTGTTAGTTTTTGCTTTATTTATTTAGGTACCATGAAGTTGGGTGCATAAATACAATTGTATCTTCCTGATGGATGATTTATCATTATATAATGACCTTGCCTGTCTCTTTTTACTATTTTTAAAGTCTATGTTGTCTGATATAAGTATAGTTACCTCTGCCTTTTTTTTTTTTCTTGATTACCATTTGGTTGAAATGTCTTTTCCACCACTTCACTCAGTCTGTGTGCCTTGAAGACTAACATGAGTTCTTGGATGCAGCTTATTGTTGGATCTTGTCTGTTTATCCATTCAGCTATTCAATGCCTTTGACTGGAGATTTAATCTATTTACACTGAGTAATTATTGATAGGTAAGGGCTTACTACTGCTCTTTTATTAATTGCTTTCTGATTGTTTCATAGAGCTACTGTTGTATTTTTATCCTGCTGTGGTTTCTTTTTTTCGTGTTTTGATGTCTTTGGTATCAGTATGCTCTAACTCTTTAATATCATATTTTTTTTGTGTGTTATCAGTATAGATTTTTTCCCTTGTGGTAATTACCATAAGGCTTATATAAAATGTCTTAAAATTGGAACACCCTATTTTAAACTGATAACTTCATTAGAATTCCTAAATTTTATACTTCTCCCCCTCACGTTTTAGGTTACTGATGTTACAATTTACATACATACATACATACATTTATTTATGTATTTATGATTTTATTTATTTATTCATGAGAGACACAGAGAGAGGGAGAAGCAGGCTCCATGCAGGGAGCCTGATGCGGGACTCGATCCTGGGACTCAAAGCTCATGCCCTGGACCGAAGGCAGGTGCTAAACCACTGAGCCACCGAGGGATCCCTATTTACATATATTTAGATTATGTAGCTAATAACAGATTATTGTACTTAGTTACTTTTATTATGTTTTTAAACTTTTGAACTAGAGTTGTAAGTGAATTAGGCACCACCATTACGATATTACAGAATCTATGTATTTACTATTACTAGTGGGTTTTATACTACCTTCTTATGTTTTTATGATGTTAATTAGTATCCTTTGACTTCTACTTAAAGCGCCCTCTTAAGCATTTCCTAAAAGGCAGGTTTAGCAGTGATGAGCTCCCTCTTTTATTTGTTCGGAAAAGTCTCTCTCCTTCATTTCTGAAGGACAGCTTTGCTGGGTAGAGTTCTTGATTGATTCAATATTTGAATAGTTCATTTCATTCTCTCTTGGCCTAAAAAGTTTGTTGATAAACCAGTCAGTAGTCACATAGGTGTTCCCTTATATGTAACTTATTTTCAAAATTCTTTAATTTTGATGATTATAATGTGCTTCAGTGTAGCTCTCTTTGGGCTCAACCTATTTGAGGTCTTTATGGCTTCATGGATCTGGATGTCCTTTTCTCTTCTTAGGCTTGGGAAGTTTTTAGCCACTATTTATTGCTTTAAATATACTTTATAGGGCATCCCCGGTGGCTTAGTGGTTTAGCACCGCCTTTGGCCCGGGGCATGATCCTGGGAACCTGGGATGGAGTCCCATGTCGGGCTCCCTGCATGGAGCCTGCTTCTCCCTCTGCCTGTGTCTCTGCCCCCCCCCCTCTCTCTCTCTCTCTGTTTCTCATGAATAAATAAATAAAATGTTTTTTTTAAAGGAGGATTTCCTTACAATAAATAAATAAACTTTATATCCCTTTCTCTTCTTCTTCTGGAATTTCCATAATGAGAATATTGTTTCTTTTAATTGTGTTCCATAAATGCCATAGGCTTTCTTCACCTTTTTTTCCCTTTGCTCCTCCGACTGGGTAACTTCAAATGCCCTATCTTCTGGGTCTCTGATTCTTTCTTCTGCATGATCCACTCTGACTTTAAAGCTTACAATTAAATTCTTCAATTTGGTTATTTTTCAGCTCTAGGATTTCGGTTTTGGTATTTTTGATGGCCTCTTTGTTGAACTTGTTTTGTTCTTGCATTGTTTTCCTAATTTTGTATAATTGTATATTCTTGTAGTTCACTAAACTTCAAGAGGATTGTTCTGAATTCTTCAGCAGTTTATAGATCTCCATTTCTTTAGGGTCACTTATTACAGCTTTATGAGTTTCCTTTGGTGGTGTCATGTTTACTTGTTTTTCATAATTCTTGATTCCTTACTTTGGTATCTATGCATTTGAGCAAGGGGTATCGATTTCAGATTTTACAGGCTTGCATTAGCAGAGACAGTTGCTCACCAATAAGCTCAATTTGGGTTTTTGGATGTGTCTGCTGGTACTTTTTTGGGCAAGGGGGCTTGTTATCAGTTCTATTTCATGGCAAGGCCACTGTGTGAGCTCTGAGGTTGACAGGAGAAAGGTGCTGCTGGCTGACAACTGTTTTTAGGTAGGACTGGTGGCTTGGTTCCTTACACAAGTGAGGCTACAGGGTCAGCTTCATGGTTGCCTTGGTGTTCTGGTCAGGCTTACTAGATAGTTGGGGTTGGGTAGTATTCTCAGCTGTATGCAAGTCTATGAATTAGCTTCCCTACTCTAATAGGGCAGCAGGACAGGGTCCTTGGATGGCATGTCTTATTGTTGGGATTCCTGAATCAGACAATTTTGTGAAATAATTCCCTGGCCAGACAGGTTACTGGTTTTGCTCTGCAGACAGGGAAAATTCTAGGCTGTGCTCTCTGTTCAAGTGCAGGGCTGTTGGGTGGGATAAAGACTATCCAACAATGAGGCATGGTGGAAGGGGTGGGGAGTAGTGTTATGAATTAGTTTCTTTGGCTGAGTGGAGAGGGAAAAGCCTTATCTTGAGGTGGATAAGGCTTTTTGTTTGTAGTCTTGACTCAAGCCAACCCATGCCCCCATGTTTCCTGGTTAAACAAGGCCACTGGCTTTGCTCTGCAGGCTTTCAGCTCCGCATACCAGACTGCTCAAGTGTTGTAGGACTACATAGGTTCCAGGTGTTCTGGCCAGGCTTCTGGCTGAGCAGGGCTGGGAGCTTTCCTTAGCACTGGGTGGGGCTATAAATCAGCTACTCTGCTTGGGCAGAGCAGTGGAACCCTCCACACATGGCACTGGCTGCCATATTTTCTGTTAAGTGTTGAATTATACAGTTTGCAGGTGTTCTTGTCTTTCTGTTCAGATGCTGTAAGTCAGGCTATGACTCAGCTCTCCTGCCAGGGAAGCAGGGCTGACCAGGTTCCAGGGCTGGCACAGCTCCTCATTTGAGGATATGAATCAGGCTGATCTGTACCCTGTGGAGTTTCCTGGTCAGATTTCACCACCAACTTGGTACTGTAGGTGTGCAACAATGCTGTTTGCGGGCTGCCACTTGGGTGCTGCAGGTAGGAACTCAGTCTGCCAAGATCTCAGTGCAGTGACTGTTGCAAGACCCCCGGCCCCCCCACTTTTGTTACAATCAAATTCCTAGTGGTTGAGTCCTCAGATTCCCTAGCGGTTCCCATGGGGTAAGACTGGAGGGACCTGTAATGCTGAGGGAACTGGATGTCTACCCTAGTCTCTCTTTCCCCACTGGAGGAACCACAGGCTCAGGGGTGGCCTCACTGTGGTGCTGTGCCAGCCTGAGGGTTGAGGGGGTGGTGTGGGCAGCATTTAACTGCTACTCTTACCCTTCCAGTGCTGCTTTGTTCTCTGTGGTGCAGGGGGGCTTCAGCTTCACCCCTGCATTCTAGGATTCTCCCAGTGGTGTCTTGTTCTGGTTCTTCTTTTGAAGGGGGAGTGAAGTCAGGTGATGACCTATGTCACCATCTTGGTGATGCCACTTCTCCTGGAGTTGACTTTTGAAAGCATGATCCTACCAAGTTGAATCAGTCAGGACAGTGCCCCTCTGGTGTGGGGCCTGCATGTCCATCTCTCCAGCCTGACACTGTTGACTATATCCTTACACAGCCGACTTGTATCTCTCAGGAGTTTCACTCACTTTTTTAAAAAAATTGAAGTATAATTAACATACAGTGTTGTATTAGTTTCATATTACAGATGATTCAACAATTTTACACATTACTCTATGATTTTCAAGATAAGTGTACTCTTAAACCCTCTTTTAAAATTTCACCCATCCCTCCCATTCACCTCTCTGGCAACCACCAGACTTTGTCTCTTTTTTTTTTTTTTATCCATATTTAAGACTTTGTCTCTTTTCTTCTTGTTTATTCATTTGTTTTGTTTCTTAAATTCTACATGAGTGAAATCCTATGGTATTTGTCTCTCTTACTTCACCTAACATTATACCCTCTAGGTCCATCCATGTTGCAAATAGCAAGATCTCATTTTTTATGCCTGAGTAATATTCCATCATATGCATATATGTGTATAAATAGGTATAAATATGTACATAGTAAGTGTGTACATATACACACACACACCTTCATCTATGGATAGACACCTGAGTTGCCTCCATGTTTGGCTCTTGTAAATAATGGTACAATAAACATAGGGGTGCATATCCCTTTTCAAAATAGTGGTTTCATTTTCTTTAGATAAATACCCAGTAATGGAACTACTGGATCATATGGTAATTTTAATTTTTTGAGGAACCTCCGTTCCATTTTCCACAGTGGCTGCACCAATTTTCATTCCCACCAACAATACACAAGGGTTCTTTTTCTTCCATATCCTTCCCAACACTTGTTATTTCTTGTGTTTTTGATTTGAGCCATTCTGATAGGTGTAGGTGATATCTCACTGTGGTTTTGATTTGTGTTTCCAATGATGAATGTTCATCTTTTCATGTGTCTGTTGCCTATCTGAATGTCTTTGGAAAAATGTGTATTCAGGTCCCCTATCCATTTATTTTTTTCCCTGTCCATTTATTAATAGGATTATTTGATTTTGGTATTAAGGGATTAATACCCAAAGTATATGAAGAATTTATCAGATATTATCATTTCCAAACATCTTTTCCTATTCTGTAGGTTGCCTTTTTGTCTTGCTGATGGTTTTCTTCACTGTGCAAAGGCTTTTGATTTTGATGTAGTCCCCATAGTTTATTTTTGCTTTTGTTCACCTCAGGAGACACATTTAGAAAAATGTCACTAGGACTGATGTCAGAGAAATTACTACCTATGTTTTCTTCTAGGAGTTTTCTGGGGGAGGTCTTTAATCCATTTCATTTTTGTGTAAGATGGTTTTTAAAGATGCTCAAGTACCTCATATTCCTTCTAATATTATCCCCCTCCCTGGTAAAAATCCCCCTAGCATTCTATCTGCTGCTTCTACTTCCCCAACTCTCAGATCATTACTCAGCCCTGTCTACACTGGCTTCCAGCTTCATCCCTCTCCTTTTGCTGGAGTCATCTAATGCCACTGGGGTCTTCCTATTTTAAAAAGGGCCAGCTGTATTCAGTTAAACAGCAAACCATCATACAACCACTTGGGACATTAAAAGCACTAAAACCAAAACAACAAAAATCCCCACCAAATAGGAGGTCCTCTATTCTAACTAATCCTTAGAGAAAAATAAAATTACATTTCTGAGGATACTTAGAAAACTGAAAAAACAGAAACACTCCCTATGAGATATAGTCAAAACTATAACCTAAGAAAATGGATAGTGTTAAATGTTTTCACCATTAAACAGGAAACATGGTAACTTCAACATTTGGCCAAAAAAAGGGTAGAAGGGAGGAGTAATGAAATATAAGGACAGCAGGAGGAGGCATGAACAAAAATATAAACTCCTAAATTATGCATAAAACAAAAATACTAAAATTACTAAAATTGATCATTCTGAAAGCTGGTTTTTTATGTGAGAAGACACCCCCAACCTAGTACAGTCAGGATGAAAGTGATAGAACACATATCATCTCTCTTGGAAGGAAAAAGTACCCACCAATGAGAGTCTTAAAAAAAGATTTTTGTTTATTCATGAGAGACAGAGAGAGGCAGAGACACAGGCAGAGAGAGAAGCAGGCTCCCTGTGAGGAGCTGATACAGGACTTGATCCCAGGACCCTGGGATCACAACCTGAGCCAAAGGCAGATTCTCAACCACTAAGCCACCCAGGTGTCCCAAGATTTTTTTTTTAAGTGTAGTAAAAGGATGCTATACATCTCCAAGCTAATACATGTGAAAAATTTGAAATTCTTTTCTAGGAAGATAATAACAAAAATTGACTCAGGAAAATACAAAAAAAAGAACCCTGAATAATCATGGGGGGAAAACCATAAAAAAAGTTACTCTCCTATATTTAATTTTAGGAGCAAAAAAACTTAAGACAGTACCAATATAAGAATTGTTCTTACATTCTTATTTTTAAAACTCTAAAGCTTATGCTAAAAACCTTTCAATTCATTTAACAGAATCAGTATAACCAAGACTGGTTTGAAAATGTGACTCAAAAAACCCCCAAACCAAAACCAAACCAGACCCCTGTTTCTCCACTGGGAAAGAGGCAGGGGTGGGTACATAAAACCTACATGAGTGGGAAGATCCCTGCTGAATTCCCGGAGTCTAAAACATGCTAAATTAATGAAACCTAAACAATATTAATTCAAAAGTTCCTGTCTTTTAATCCACAGAGTGTTTTTTCTGCTCCATCCATTTCTGTGGTTGATGCTCTACTGGATTTTCATCTCACGTTCCTCTGTTCCACAATTTGGTTCTTTGTGATTTCCATCTCCTTGTGATAAGCTCCTTCTATTTGTACATTGTTTTCCTGATTTCATGGAATTTTCTTCCTGGGTGTGCTTCTACCTCCCTGAGCATCCTTCAAATGGCTATTTTGAACGTTCAGTCGGGTCCATTGCAAACCTCCATGGATAACTTTGGGGCTGGTTGCTAGAAGATTATTGTGCTCTTGCAGTGGTCACATTTCTTAGAGGGTTTGTGTTCTTTAAGGCCTTGTGTTGCTGTCGTTTTATCTGAAACCTCCACTAATAAAACTTTCCTTTGGCCTTGCTAGGGATTCGGAAGCTTTCTCAGACCACCCAAGGCCACACCTGCTCAATATTTCTTAGTCCCTCTTACAGCAGAATTCTTAAGCCCACATGCCTTCTCTCCATCCCACAGCATATCAGGTCGTGTGCTGGCAGCCTCCTTCTTGCTTTCCCGAGATGGTGCTAAAACTCAAGTTGGTGGTCTCTCCCTGGCCCACATTCTGTGAGCGCTCACTCCCCCCACCTTATGTGGTGAGGTGCATGGGGTGCTGGGGGCTCCTGTGGGCCAGCTGGCACCAATGGCCTAGTTTCTCTCTTCGTGCATTTGCTCTTCTTGGACATTTCAAATAAATGGAATCATATGTCTATTGCATCTGTCATCTTATTCACTTGTAATTACTTGGGGATTCATTCATGCTGTAACATCTCAGCATTGTGTCCCTTTGATCAGTTGAGTAGTGTTCCATTGTACGAATAAACCACGTTTTCTGTCTTCATCTAGCTGGACTGTTGCCACTTTGGGCTATCATGAATAGTGAAAATTGGTGTGTAAGGCATGGTGGACATATTTTAACTTTTCTTGGGTAGATATCCAGTGGCGGAATTGTTCTGTCATATGCTAAGTCTATGCTTAGTGCTTAAAATAGCCAGGCTGTTTTCCTAATTGGCCATGCCATTTTATCTGCCATCAGTAATATAGGAGGTGGTCTGGTTTCTCCTTGTCTTCTCCCAACACTTAGTGTGTGTTTAAAATTTCTTTTTATTGGGTTGTCTCATTGAGCTATTTATGTAATCTGGATACAAGTCATCCTTTATCTGATATGTTTGGCAGATATTCTCTCCTGGTGTGTGGCCATTTATTTTGTAATTATTTGCTTTGGCAAACATGACTTGGGGGGAAACCACAAGCATATCACTGTTTACTTGTATTAAATCATCTAGCCTTCACACCACCTCTGTGAGGTGTCCTCCATGGTTCCCTTTTTGCAGATGAGGAAGCTAAGGCACAAATATTCACTTGCAGTTTACACAGTTAATACGTGGCATAGCTGAGCCTTGACTCTAACTTGTTTGGCTCACATCTATGCTCTGGACTCCTGCACTATGATACTTCCGAAGCCTCTGCTTCGGAAGTATCAAGAATAAAAGCAGCAGCAGCAGCAGCAGCAGCAGCAGCAGAGACTGTGCATGCTCCTTGACATGGTTCCCAGAGCCTGGAAGAGGGTCAACACAATCCCAGGGAGGTGTTCTTCATCAGTTACCTCCAGGCACAACATTCTCCCAAGCCTGGGCCCGCTCCAGGTTATATGGATGTTCTAGAACCTAGGAACTCATGTGTAAAGTGCAGATGAAGGTTTCTCTCAGTGTTTATAAAATCTGGTACTGGCACCAAGGCCCTATTAGTGTTCCACTATGCTTGCCACAGTGGCTCCTGAGATGGGAAGTTGGACTGCTCGCAGAACCCACCATTCCATTGTCCCTGTCCCCACCCTCTTTACCCATCCCTGCCCTCACACAGCCGGAGTAGCCCATGCTAGAGACACAGTCTAAAAATACTTGCTGTCTTGAGAGATCCCAGAGCTTATTGATATTACCGAACCATCCAAAGCATTCTTTTCCCAGAATTAAACACATTCCAAAGTGTTTATCTTTTGGCCTTTGTAGATGGGAAGCAACTCTTACCAAGTCAGTGGTTCTACCGACCTTCTTATTTATTTGAGAGTTAAAAATCCTCTTTCATGCCATGCCTGGATAGCTCAGTTGGTTGAACATCCAACTCTTGATTTGGGCTCAGGGTGTGATCTCAGAGTGGTAGGATCGAGCCCGTCTGGCTCTGTGTTCAGTGCAGTCTGCTTGAGAGTCCCTCTCTCTCTGCCCTTCCCCTGCTCACATTCTCTAAATAAATAAAATCTTTTTAAAAATCCTATTTTCTTAACTGCCTTTGAAAACTGCAAAAGCCAAGGTCCCCTCCCACATAAAACATGAAAAATGTAAATTTTCTAGTTTAAATTCAATTCATAGTTTTAATTTTAGAAAACAAGAATACTGGGATCCCTGGGTGGCGCAGCGGTTTGGTGCCTGCCTTTGGCCCAGGGCGCGATCCTGGAGATCCGGGATCGAATCCCACATCAGGCTCCCGGTACATGGAGCCTGCTTCTCCCTCTGCCTCTCTCTCTCTCTCTCTGTGACTATCATAAATAAATAAAAATGTAAAAAAAAAAAAAAAAAAAAAAAAAAAACAAGAAAACAAGAATACTTACACCATTTAGAAAAAAAATACCAGGAGACTCAGAACATCAATAATCATAGCTCTGGGTCTACTGACCAGGTACCTGCCTTGTTCCAGGTAGTCAGTGAAGCACTCTGTGGTTACCTTAGCCCTCCCAAGCTTGAGGGGAAGCATAGCATCATCCCATCTTCCAGGAGAGGAGGATGCTTAGTCATTGTAGAAAGTTGCAGAACTGGAATTGTATTCAGGCTCACTTTAAACTTTCTTCCAGAGAGAAAAGAAAAATCCAAGGATGAACCAAAAGAAAACCTTGCTGTGTGGATCATGAGTATGTATATCTTTTTTGTGAACATACTGTTCCATGCACACAAACACGAAGAAACCCTCAAGGAGAAAATAAGGGAGGACAGGCTGCATTACATGGCCACGGCTCACCAGAGGAAACTCGAAAATGATGAGCTGGAAGCAAGGTAACTTCACAGAACTTCTCTGCTCCTGTCCTCCATGATCTTTCCTTCCCATCTCTGTGGCTGTGGACCAAATGCTTTCATTAAAAATGTACGACTTCCTCAGAGATGCAGCTCCTCTGGTGGTACCGAGAACCTGGAACTGCCAGAAGGATCCTGCCTGTGGCCACCGGTTCTCTCAGGTGGTGAGGATGCCTGGGCCCCAAGGCTCACACAGACTCAAGTCCACATCGTGGCTGAGAGGCCACAGAGCTAGGCTGCTAGGTTCAGATCCCAGTCCCACCCCTTGGTGGCCTTGGATAAAATCCACTCACCATGCCTCGGTTTCCCCATCTGTAAGATAATCCCCCATTGGGCTGTTGTGAGGACTGAGTGAGCTGATGTAAAATATCTACAACAGTGCCTGGCATGTGGTGAGACCCCACTACCTGCTGCTCACCTACCTTTCTAGAAACATGGTAGAGAACTGTGCAGTCATGTCTGTCCAGAGTGCTAGAGCCTGCTCTTTGCAAAGCACACCTCAAGCCCATTGGTCTGTTGAAGAAAGCAGTAAAATATACTTACAGGGGCACCTGGGTGGCTCAACTGGTTAAGCATCTGGCCTAGGCTCAAGTCTTGATCTTAGGGTCTTGGGATCCAGTCCTGAATTGGGTTCTCTGGTCAGCAAGGAGTCTGCTTCTCCCTCTCCCTTTGCCTCCCCATCCCTGCTCATGTGCTCGCTCTCTCTCAAATAACATCTTTTAAAAAAAATCCTATACTTACGGGCAAAGATCACAAGAGTATTTTTTTTTTAAAGATTTATTTATTTATTTATTCATGATAGACCTAGAGAGAGACAGAGACACAGGCAGAGGGAGAAGCAGGCTCCATGCAGGGAGCCCGACGCGGGACTCGATCCCGGGTCTCCTGGATCACGCCCTGAGCTGAAGGCAGGCACTCAACCGCTGAGCCACCCAGGGATCCCCACACAAGAGTATTTTAAAAGGCCACTTACTAGCTGCTTTGGTTGCTATAAAGGAAAATGTTCCAAAATCACCTTAGATACATGGAAATTTTATTCTGGAGTGTCTATATATGGTATTACTTTTTATTTCAGGCCAAGTGAGGACAATTTACAGTTTGGCTTACAAAAACTAGTTGAAATCTAGGTGTGGCCAATTTGGTGTAAACAAAATACAGCATAAAATCTGGTTTTGAAATTGTGAAGTAAAAACAAAGCTGTCTTCCCCTGTTTGCTTCTTGTGTTAGGCTGAACAGCTTGAAAGAGGAAGAGGCCAAAAGAGCAGACTGTGAGATCGACATCACCGTGATCAAGGAACCAGTGGATGCTCCATCCTCAAGTTTCACACCCAGTCCCCCTAAGGAGGACACCATAGTGCCCCCATCCAGCAAGCCCGTCACAAGTAAGAAAAAGAAAAAGTAGAGGCTACTGCATTTGTACACAAGCTCCAGGAACAAGCCGATGTAAAAGGAACTGACAAGTGAAGTACTGTAACACATTTCCTGACCAATAAAACTGCGTTTTACTTCTTGTCTTAGTGTTTTTGAAATACCCCTGCCTGGGCCACTGCATTTCATGTTTCTTATGTGGTTGAAACAGAGCTGAATGAATATACACACCTGGATATTAAATGCGTGCACCTTCCATATATATATATTTTTTAAATCAAAGGACAGTATGAGTGATGAAGTTTAGAATCTGACAAAACTCATCACAGGATAGCTGGCAGGGGACAGACTAATTAAAACATTTCTTCAGGGCCCCCGCCTGAGCCTGGACCACCTCCTTGCCCCTGTCAGTGCCCTGTATCCAAATCTTACGTGTCCTCACGTGCTGCCTCTTATCCAGTTCCTACCCCATTGCTCCCCTATCAGCTCCCCAGCACTGCAAATGCAGCTCCACCACAGGCCAAGGTGGAAAGGCTGAAGAATGCATGTGCAGCCAGAGGTGAAGTGAAACTTTAAATCTGTGTTAGGAAACGTTATGCTGATCTGTGTTAAATTTAAGGGTAAGCACCAAAAGCATACAATCTATAGCTCCCAAAGAAGCAAAAGGAAGGAAACGGGGTCCACAATGCTGGGAAAGGAAAACGAAGGAAAAAGCTGGAAACCGAAATCACAGAAGATAGTGGGGAAAGTGCCGATGTGGCACACAGCTGGGAGTGGGTTCAAACCAACCCCCGCCCGGCACCCAGATGACTAGATTGGGTTCAAAACTGGAATTCACTTCAGTTACTCTTTTCAAGGGAAATCTCTTAAAACCAGATAGGAAGGATGAAAATAAAGATATGTAGCAGGAAAATCTAATCAAGATGCCTGGAATCATAAGCAGTATCAAAAAGAACAATTTAGGGCAGCCCCGGTGGCTCAGCGGTTTAGCGCCGCCTTCAGTCCAGGGCATGATCCTGGAGACCTGGGATCAAGTCCCATGTCGGGCTCCCTGCGTGGAGCCTGTTTCTCCCTCTGCCTCTCTCTCTCTGTGTGTCTCTCATGAATAAATAAATAAAATTTATAAAACAAAACAAAACAAAAACCAATTTAGGGGCACCTGGGTGGCTCAGCTGGTGAAGTGTCCAACTCGGTTTCACCTCAGGTCATGGTCTCGGGGTCTCAATTCTCTCCTCCTCCTCCCCCTCCTCACCCCCTACCTGCTCACTCACTCAAAAAATGAATTTAAAATGGAAAATGAACAGAATTTAAGGCAAACAGCATAATAGGGATAAAACTAGAAATGATAAAAGGACCAACCACCAAAAAGATGCATTATTCATAAACATCTTACATACTAACCTTGCAAAAGCTGGCAGAAGTACAGGGAAGAAACTGATCAAAAAGACATTTAGCAATGGATATGGGTAATTTAAGCAAGGAAAACTAAAAAAGTTTTAACATGCAGAAACAAGAATGCAACAGAGCTAAACACTGACTGCATTTTAGTTTGAAAAGTACAACTCCAAAGGATACATCAGAGACCCTGATCTAATTGTGCTGCAATTAGTAAGTCAGCAATGAACACATGAGACAGAATGCCTGCACAGACCGAAGCACAATCTCAGGTACCTCATGGCTTAAGAGTGATTCATGATTTCATAATGGAAAGAGTAAATTACGTAAGACATGAGAGCGGCAACAAAAATACTCCATGTCGGTGAGAAGTCCTTGGCCCTCTGCCATGCAGGTTGGGTTAAAGGCAAAAGGTGGAGAGTCCTGTCTAGAGCCAGGGTAGTACTGGTTTCCCTAAACTCTGGGATGGCCCAACAACCAAGTTACGGTAAATAAATTCCAGACGGGCTACGTGTCAGCTGTGAGGACGCAAGCGGCTGCGGCTACCCAAGAGTTCTACATGACAAATGAGGAATGCCTGACGTTTAGACCACACTGGGACACTTCCATTCAGTTCTTTGTATTACATATGGTCTAAAAATCACATTAGTACTCAAGAGAAAAACCAAGTTTAGCAATTAAGTCAGCAATGAACACATGAGACAGACAGAATGCTTCTGGGTTTGCTATAGCAGGTAGTAGGGAAGGGACCCAAACTCTGAGAAGCTCTAGCAGCTAGAATATCCCCAAGGATGAGCCAGGGGCCCACAGGGTGGGGAGGGGGCAGGGTGGTGGTCCACAAACAAGCAACAGGTGAGAGACTCAGAGCCAAACCGGAATTTAAAAACCTTAACAATTTATTCGTCTTATTTTCCAGTAAAATATTCACATAATGTCAAAAGAATGGAATGAAAGAGATGTAGCCAACTACCTTTAATTATTTCCGCATAAATATTTAAAATCTAAAAACCCCAGGGGATCATCAGACTGAGTAGAAATTTGATTCTTCAAAGCAAGTATTGCTTTACTATTGTCATTAATTCAGTCAATAATATGACCGAGAACCTGCAGTGGTAAACAAAATGCCTGCTGAGTTGTTTTTCAAAAGATGTTTCGGTGAGCCACTATCGGTCAATCCAAGAAGAATATGTTATTGAACTGTGTTGCACAAAGTTTCTTTACCTCTTCTGCAAAAAACAAACAAACATAAACAGAAAACAGGGGAGTGAGAAACTGAGGTTTTCACCTGAAAGGTTATAGGTTATATTTTAGTACCTTAAACTCTTCTGGAATATAGTTGGGAATAAATGTCTGCATTGAATGACCTTTAATCTCTTAAGGCGTAGGTCAGAAATGGTCATCAATCAAGGAAAAGGACAACAAAAAGTCAGCCTCCCGTGCCTAAAGGCCTCAGTACTGTTCCACACATCAACATGCGGCTGGTCTGGGCCCAGGGAGGTACATGCCTAACACCGCAAGTGCTGGAGACACCCACCAGTTGGGGGCCTGGAGCACAACTTCTAAAATATTGAGCAATTGGGTGCAACCCCCCAGGAACCCCAACTGCCACCAGGGCTGTGGTTCAAGCGCCCTGCTGAGGTGGCACCATCATGACTCAACTCCCCCTGTGCCGAGGTGAGTCACTGCTGTTTCTAATGCATGCAACTCTCACTACAAGTACTAGTAAGAAAAAAATGAACCGTGTCCTAGCAGATTTGTGCAAAAAATGAAACCTCACACCCAACTTTTCTCCTGTATAGAGCAATCCCCCAGCTCTCCCACTCCAGCTCGAGCAGAAGAGCAGAGGAGCCCGATGTGGCGAAGGGGACACCATCCTCTCCTCCAGCGCAAGCAGCTATCAGGATCAGCCGAGGCGGTTGCTGGAACCACAGGGCGTGGAGGACCAGACCAACCATCAGGACTGGAAGGTGAGAGAGAGGGAGCTCACCCACAGACAGGGCTGTAGCTTGCCCTATGAACCTCACAGTTCTCCCTGGGGATGGCTCTTTATCACTGGGAATAAAAGTGGACTTTTTTATACACAATGAATAAAGCCATGGGAGTTTTCTTTCTTTTAGCGTTATAGAAAATTTTCCTTTGGCTACTGCCAAGTTTCCTGTAACCTAGGGAAGCTTTTCATGTATATTTTCAAGGAATTGTACAACAGAAAAACACAGAATGGATTAAATCATGGTTTCCTTTAAGCAATGGGCAGCTGCTGTTCAACAGCCTCTGTGTGACTCGCTCTCTAGCAGGTTTCTTTCTCAGCACACTCAACAGACAGCACTCTAGTTCTGCTCAAGTACCAAAGCCTATTTACCATTTACTTCAATCAGGTTTGCGTTTTTTTGATTCAGAATAACATACAGCTCCCGCTGGTCAGACTTCTTCCCAACAACCCAGTAATCACTCATTGCCTTCACAATAACTTCTTCGTCCTCATCCACTCTGCAAGACAGTTTCCAAAATGCAATAGTTTGTTACAGGGTTATTAGAGCGTGAAAGACCCACCACTCTAAGACCAGAAGCCACAACCAGTCACTTGAAAAGTCTGGGGACCCACATGCAAGTGACTAACTTTGGGGCCTCCTGATCGGTTCAAAAGGGGGGCCCCCTCTGGGGAGGCTCCAGGATGCTCTGCTTTGAAGAAGATTCCTCCAATGCCTCTTCTCTTCTTAGAAAAGGGACACCTAATTTAAGAAATTGTTAGAATTACCTAGTAAAATCACTGTTGATGTCACCCAGAATCTTCATTAAGTCCGGATGCACAGATGTAAGTGACACACTAGGTGTTTTCCTCATGTGAATTGTACTTTTCTCGGCTAAATTCATATGGTTGAAGTAGATAAACTTAAACTGGGGTTCTTTTTCAGACCTGTGAAAACATGTCATTAAAATGTCATTCTCAAAGAATATTTATCCTAACAAGAGCACTACAATGTTAAAACCTTAAATCCATGTGGCGAAGGCCTTGTATTTTTGATGTTGGGGCCTTCAAATCAAGAATCTCAGTTAAGATGCTAATAGTAACTTATTTGATACCCATGAAGTATCCAATGATGGGATTTCCCAGAAAGCTTATCTTTTTGAAAAACCAGTATTATAACCATTTTGTGGTGATTTTCTCAACAATAGTGCTTTTAGAAATGGCAATCACTGGATTATTCACTGAATTTTTAAAAACAAATGCAAACTACACACAAGTCATCTGTCTTCTAGCAGAGGAGTCAGCAAAAGACTAGTGGCTCTGGTGCCAAATGTGGCCATTTTCCTAAAGTTTTGTTGGCATACGGCCACACCCATAGGTCATGTATTATCTACAGCCACTTGCACTTCAACAACAGTTGAGTGTTTGCAACATATACAGCCCACAAAATCTGAAAGGTGTATTATGTGGTCTTTTGCAGAAGTTGTTTGCTGTCCTGTCTTAGGAGAGGAATAGCTCATTTATCCCACAGTGCCAGGGAATGAACATGCTCCCTGTATGTAAGGGAGGGAGAATTGAAGCTTACTATGGTAACAAAGCTTTTGTCACCCTAAATGGAGACCATTCTAAGGTGTATTTGGCTTTACTGCTGTAGCATAAAGAATATTTTAATTGGAATACATCTTTTATTATTTGAAATAACCAGACAATGCTACCACATTGCCTCCCAGGTCAGAGTCTGGACTCCTCAGGGAACCACTCTGACAGTGAGGCCACAGCTCCCGGGGCCTCCCTCCCTCCCTGCTCACAGCACCCTTAAGTTACACTCTGGGGTGTGGTGACAGCCTGAGCAGCCCTGCCACTGGGAGGCTCAGAAGCCTTCTCTGCTTACTTCAGGGTTAGGAGCCATGTTCTGGTGGGCTGAGGGTGCCGGAAATCCGACCTCCGGAAAAGTGGGTTACTACTGTAATACTTTACATCTAGGCAAAGAAAGAATGTGGATGGCTTAGTGTCCAGGAACATGAAAAGAGAATTCTCACAAAACCAGAATATGTTTTTCGTAGGCCCCCTAAAACTAACAAAAGCACGTATAACTACAAGAAACACTGGAAAAATAGAACATTTTAAAAATGCTTGGAAAGAGTTGTGAATTTAGTTGTCTGGGCATATAAACTCCTACCCAGCCTCAATCGGGCTTACAGTCCTGGCTATTCCATTTCACTCCAAAACACTCTGTGGCCTCCCTCTCTCCCTCATTTAGAATATGTAAAATATTCTTCTAAGATCTAAATGATTTCTTTTCTACCCCCAGTAGAAATTTACATTAGCAAATGCTATTCAGTAGTTAAGACAGTGACCAATGTGGCCTCTTTCTACCCCACCTTCCACTACGATAATATAAAAACAGAAATAGATTAAAAATTGCTACTTGCTCTTCACAATTAAGTTGTCCTCTTCATATAAGAAAAAGGAGAGGGCAGCCCTGGTGGCTCAGAGGTTTAGTGCCGCCTTCAGCCCAGGGCCTGATCCTGGAGACCTGGGATTGAGTCCCATGTCGGGCTCCCTGTGTGGAGCCTGCTTCTCCCTCTGCCTGTGTCTCTGTATCCCTCTCTCTTTCTCTGTGTCTCTCATGAATAAATAAATAAAATCTTAAAAAAAAAAGAAAAAGAAAAAGGAGAGACCTGCTCACAATAAAAACAGCAAGGATAATGTGCATCCTAAGACTCATTAGTCATGTCAAAAGTAACATCTAACAAATGGTGTGCTAGTTTTGAAGTAGTAGTGGCCACATTCACCTGGTATCTTTTCCAAAGAGTGAAAACGGACTCCTTTTAAACACCAAAGCATTTTTCCTCTTAAACACAGAAATGAAAATTTCTTGCCTTCTTAAAAAAGAACATGCTAAATACAGTTAATCACGTCAATATAAAATACACTGAACGCAGGGAAATACAGAATTCTTCCTGACGATGTTAAAAAGTTTGGTTTAAAATATCATAGCACAGTAACAATATCCTCAAAGAACATGGAAAGGCGAGGCCTGTCTTAACTGGTTGTAGTCTATGCTTTTTCAGTTCATATGTCCACAAGTTTTTTTTTACAGATTTTCTGTTTTCTACCAACCCTTTCTTTACATCCTTTTTTGCCCCTTCTACTATCAGCTGAAAACCTAAGTATCCGTGACTGGCAGAGTCACAGGGAGGTTTCCCACAAGTAAAGAGCAGCAGTTTTACTGAGATGCCAGAGACTAAGTGTTTAAGAACCAGGTATGTGAAAACCCATCCAAACTTCAAAAGCATGCCAGGAGAGGTTACTACAAGCCCTGAGCCCATGGAGGAAATCATCAGCTGTTTAGCAGGTGCCTGATTGCTTGTGGAGTTTCCCTGTGGAGTCAATAGTTGTTGGAACTGAGACCATCTGGAGGCTTTACTTATTCTGGGCCTCGTTCCAGATGGCTAAAGGTTGCCACACACGTGGTTTCTGGATAAGGATAGCTATTCCTCACTTAATGAACTGAACGAAAAAGATTCTGAACTGACCGATGTGGATACTGTAAAAAGGAAAACTGGCCTTTATGTAGGAGTTAAACATTACAGCTCTTGCTCCTTTGTATGTCTAGGATAATCAGGAAGTGAGGCACAGCTGGGCCCCAGGAATATACATGTGAACCCTATCCTGGAAGGAAGGCTTCTGAGCCCCTGCTCCCACTGCACCACCTCTGCACACCAGACTAACCCATCCCTTGTCATGTCCCTCCGCCTGGCATCCCATCCTAAGTCTTATCCTTACCAAGCTTCTGTCAAAGGTTTTACTCCTCACTTCTTGTAGAAATCCTAGCACCATCAGCCTCCCAAGCAATTGGGCTGTTTTAGAATTTTTTTTAAAAAAGATTCAATTTATTTATTCATGAGAAACACACACACACAGAGGCAGAGACACAGGCAGAGGGAAAAGCAAGCTCCATGCAGGGAGCCCGAATGTGGGACTCGATCCCCGGTCTCCAGAATCACACCCTGAGAAGAAGGCAGATGCTTGGGATCCCTGGGTGGTGCAGCGGTTTAGCGCCTGCCTTTGGCCCAGGGCACGATCCTGGAGACCCAGGATCGAATCCCACATCGGGCTCCCGGTGCATGGAGCCTGCTTCTCCTTCTGCCTATGTCTCTGCTTCTCTCTCTCTGTGTGTGACTATCATAAATAAATAAAAATTTTAAAAAAATGTTTAAAAAAAAAAAAAGAAGAAGAAGGCAGACGCTTAACCGCTAAGCCACCCAGGTGTCCCTGTTTTACAAATGTATTCAAAATGACTGATTAAAAAAGGATTATAAAAATCACTCACAGGAAAGAGTCTCCTTTTCCAGTAACTTTGTCCTTCCTCCTCCTCCTCCCTTTCCAAATTTAGTATTCAAAGTGGCTAGTAAGTAAGAATATGTGAAAGAAATAAATGTCTCAGATTCAGAAAACTATGGATTTTGGGGAAAAAGTATTAAATTAGAGCCCTTAAAAATTCCAGGTGAATTAGACCGAGACACAGAAGATAAAATCATAAAAATACTACAGATAAAAATGGCATTTTAAAAATGATACTGGGATAGAAAGCTGCAAATATGACAGTGAAAACAGAAATCAAAAGGAAATGACTTATGAAATGGATTATATATGAAACCCAAATGTTATAAAAAATAGTAAAACCAAAGTTAAAAAAATACGTGGTATGACTGAAGAGTATTACATGAAAAGTGCTGAAAGAAAAGATTTAAAGCACTTCAGTGGGAAGGGCCAATGGACACAGACAGGCAGTTCATGGAAGAGACAGAAATGCCAACCTCGAGTGTCACCTAGCAGATGTCAAGACACAGCATGGAGAAGGAGTGCGAGGTGACCCACACTGTCACTGCACATTCCCTTTGCCCCAGAACTCCATGCCAGGGACATCTCCTAACACATCAGATCATTTAATACAGAGCTGTTTGAATGTTAACAGCCATAACCAGGCTACCCACCAAATAGAACAATGATTAAACAAACAGAGCTCATCTATCCAATTAAGTACCTATGAAGCCATGAAAGAGAATAGACAGATCCATATTTATTGATTTAAAGTGATGTTCATGCCATATATTTTCTAAAAGCTACAGATTTACAGCATGACTTATTTTTAAAAACCTGCCAGTAAAAAACACTGTGTCTAGGTCACTGATTTCCTATGTGTATAGATCTAAAAAGATACACGCTAAATGAGATAAGATTTCCAATATTTATATTTCTGAATTTAAAAATTATGGACATAAATTACTCTCAAAAAAAGAAAAACATTTAAAATAATTGAATTACAAAGTCCTTAAGTAGAAAAAAATCGAGGTGTCACACAAGTAATAGAAACCAAAGGCCAAACAAACCTACTTTATGCCATTCCTTAAAGGAGTGACCTCAATTTCATAAGGAACATTAAAAGAACCACAGCTTATGAGTATAAATTTGACACTAAAGATTACGTCCTGAGCTAGCCCTATGGTTGCCTCCCAGTGAGGGTTGAGGCTATCAAAACAGCTGGGCCCTGGAGTCCTGGCACTGACCTCTGGGGTCAGGATGGCTGGCTGCCTAATACAGTACTCCCCACCTATCAGCAATGCTAGGAGCTAGGATGTGAGTCTTGGAGGTCCTAGAACTGGCATGTAAAATGGTTTGACCTGGGTCAGGATTTCCAAAAGAAAAGCACATTATCTTTCCTACTCAAGAGCATTTCTAATCAGCTGAGACTTACAGTTTGGCAACAAGAGCCCCTTACAAGTAAAATCTTAGATGCATCGAGAGTAACCTTTAGGTCACCTTTCAAAGACACAAACAACTATGCCTCTAGAGTCTCTGTTCTTGGGCATTGCCCTAAGTTGTATGTTCTACCGTCAAGTTTTCCAGGCGTCCATCTTTCAGGGGCCATAGACACTACACAGTGGTTCTAGGCAGTCAGAAACTGTCCTCCGCAGTAGATGGATCTGTGCCAAACCACACACAGCGAAGTATTAACTGTAGAGTCTGATGGGGGGCTGCATGTGTGTTCAGGGTGTCATTTTTTCCACTTCCTATGTTTGAAAATTTTCATAATAAAATATCAGGGAGAAAACTCCTTTCTAGTGAAATTAGATTATTAATATCCACAGCTCTCTCCTTTCTTCAACTATTGATTTGGGAATAAAAATCTTAAATTACAGCCCTTCCTCTAGTGCTTGAAAATTCCGGGTGAATTAAAGATTGAAACACAGAAGATAAAACCATAAAGTGCCAGAGATAAAAATGGCATATTTTTAGGATATTGGAGTAGAGAGCCATAGGTATGACACTGAAGGTAGAAATCTAAAGGAAATGACTACTAAAATAAACGACATATAAATCCCACACTTGTATGTTATAAAAATAACATACCATAATAAATAAATAACCATAACAACATAAATAAAACCGAAGTTAAAAATGAGAATATACGATATGACTTCTGAACAATCCCAAGGAGAGTTGACCTTTGCAGAATAGAAGGTCCCTGACAGCAAGTCTACCTGAGATATTTGCTGGGGAGTTATGTAAAATCCATCACATCTATGGAAAGCACGGGCAGAACGGGTACCCTGTCCAGCAATCGCCCCACGGCTGGGAGGTGGGGAGTGGGGTGGAAAAACAGGGAACTACACTTCCTCTCAACAGTTTATAATTTGCATGATACCAAACAGATCTGATTCACTTAGGCTTCTTTCAGAAAAGAGAATCTGACAGTTTAATGGTGAAAATTAAACTTCAAGACACAAACCATAAGAGACTCTTAACTCTAGGAAACAAACTGGGGGGGTATGCTGAAGGGAAGGTGGGGGGCGGGGGTAACTGGGTGATGGGCATTTGATGGAATGAGCACTGGGCATTATATGCAACTGATGAGTCACTAAATTCTACCTCTGAAACAAATAATACATTGTATGTTAATTAAATTTACTTAAAAAAATTAAACCTCAGGATGGAAAGTGGTCTGGCATGTTCATTTCCTGGCCTTATCTTTTCTAACGCAAAGCAAGCTGTTGACAGTAACAATCTACGCACAGATACAAAACCTATTCGTACTATCACCTGGACCCTATGTGTGACCTCTCTACAGGCTGACGCTTCTGTAAGACCATATACACACAGCATGGAGTCACTATGCACACAGGTTATACATAAATTCAAACACGTAACTTCACAAACATAGAAAGTTCATAGACGGCTTATGTTTCTCAAAGGACTTCCCATGTGCTTGCTTCATCTTTACAGCAATTTGACTTTACATTGAGAGGAGTAGCAAGAGGTTCAGTGACTTCCCAGTGTTCTTAAATAATGAGGTTAACTTGAGTCTCCTGATATATTACTGGAGCCAGCGTCTTTTAAGGCACCAAACTCTGGCCCAATGCCCTAATGGCCTACATCACAGCTAACTTCACCCCATACATTTATGCACAAGAAGCAAAGTCCTTTCTGTCCACACAAGGCAAACCCCTGCTAATTAACACTGCCAGTGTGAATTTTACCACTGGGCAGGCAGGACGTGAGGTGGTGCTCATGAGGTCCAACCAATGGGCACAGCTAGTATGCCTAACCCCATACGTTTACGCCACAGTCAGGGCAGAGCGAGGAAATGTGTTCCCAGAAGACCCAGCCCCAGTCATCATCGTGGAGCAGAAAAGCTCAGGGAGAGTTCCCCTGGGAGCTTATAAGACAGGACTGAACTGCACACCTCTTTTCTGGATTCAAAGAAAACATGAATGACATTACCATCCATATTCTTAAGTAGAACTACCCTTACTCTTCCCAAACCAGTTAAATGCTAGAAAGTAAACATGAAGTACAAACCCAGACATCCTTTTGTTGACGTTAAATTGCTCACAGATGTCAGACGCCAGCACCGTGAGCTGGGGCCCAACAATGCTGTCCAGTCTTCGGCAAAAATCCAATGTGGGCTGTACAGAGGCTAACAATTTAAAAAATGCCAGTAAGTTTTAGAATTCTTTGTGTTGAGAAGGTCAATATTCATCTAACAGTCTTGATTACAGTATTCCAATGAAAACTTTACTGATCGGGAAAATAAAACAATGCAGTAACTGGCTCTCCCTCCCCTCCCCAAGAGAAGAGAAACTTCTAGAAGAGTCAGAGACCCCAGCTCATTGTGAATATCGATATAAACACACCCGTGGCATGGGTAAATTGGCCGGCTACCCCCACTAGACCCAAGAAGGTCAAATATTTAACTAATACCATACAGCACTCAGGGGCCAGCTGCCCTCTGGTGCTTTATAAACATTATCTCATTTAGCCCCCAAACCCCCTTTAACAAAGGTACTCTTGTTAGCACTTCATGGGCAGAGAGGCACAGAAAGGTGCCCAGGGCCTACTGCAGGAAGCAGGAAGACCAGGACTATTTACCACGGCAGAAATCAGAGAGGGCAGCCATGCTTAAGAGAGCCTCTATGACAACATGTTTACTGTTTAGGGATAGAACACAGCAAAGCGTAAAGAGAAAAGGCTTATCTACTTGGGCTGAAGTCAGATACAGGTGTGTACCTACCATCAATCATAAAGCAAACAGCTGCACTCATGGCCTGGGAAGAGAAAACAAACCAAAGATTACAAAATGGCACAAAAAAAGCAATTTGACGATGATGCAGTGGCTCTGTTTGAATCCGGACTTGAATCACTTGGTCAAGATATTTTTTAGTCTACTGGAGAAATCTGGATATGGACAGGACAGTAGAGGACACGAAGGAAGTACTACTGTTTATTTTGCTAGGTGTGCTAATAACACATGGTTAGGTGGAAACAGATGCCCTTATTAGAGATGCAAATTGAAGCATTTATGAGTGAAATGACATGATCTAACATGCTCTAGCAAAGAACATGCAGGGAAAACAGATCAAAGATTAGCATATTCTTAATTAAATTAATCTGTGTGATAAGTGCCTGGGAATTCACTGTTCTGGTCTCTATTTTTGTGTATGTTTGAAAATTTGCACGAACATAGTTAAAAAAGCCCCCAGCAAAATGATGTTCCCTTGTCTCCCTTTTTATGAGTGAATGTGACAGTTGTAACATGAGCTACAGCAACCAAGACCACAAATCACATAACTCGAATTGTTTATCAGTGGATACTATATACATGGTACAATGCAAAAACAGTCACACAGAATACGGCCTTAGGAGAAAAAGCCACAGAGCTCCTCCTGAGGCCTGTTCCAATAGGCAGCCACTTCTAGCCATTTCAGACACCAGGGCTCTACCACTGTGGCCTTCAAATGTCACACTGAATCCCTACTCATGTTACGACAGCAATGACCCCCCCATTGGCTTTCTTCTCCCTCCCTGTGGTTTAGAGCCACTCCAGCCTCCCCACTGGTCACCTTACAGCTCCAAATGGCCCACTTCTCATGCCACAGTTCCAGGCACAAGCTCCTGGAAAACAGCTGCATTTTACACAAGGACACTTACCCCATCCACCATCGGCACCTCTCCCCACATCCACCTCTCGAGCCCTAGCAGCTATAACTTTGTTTTCACATACTTAAGCACACCAGCACTATTTTCTAAGTGAATCATAATTATCAACTGCTTATAAACAGGTTGCAAAACTGATGGATCACAGGCAAGTTCCAGCCAGTATGTTTCTTTTTGTGTAACTTTGACTTAGATACCAATGAGGTTTCCTACATAAATTCCCAATTCCAGCCTCTCCTGAAATATCAGGACATCTGAGAGCACCAGTTCTGCATTCCAAGGTGCTACCTAGTGGATGTGAGTGGCCTCTGGCCTCCTTGTGACATGGTGTTTCATAGCCCCCCATACACTAAAGCCCCATCTGTTTATGTCTGCCATCTGCAGGGTTCCTATAGGCAACTGCATGTGTGACTCCTTCCAGGTTGATTTTTTTTTTTTTAAGATTTTATTTATTTATTCATGAGAAACACAAAGAGAGAGACAAAGACATAGGCAGAGGGAGAAGCAGGCTCCTTGCAGGGAGCCCGACGCAGAACTCGATCCCTGAAACTTGGGATCATGGCCTGAGCCAAAGGCAGACACTCAACCGCTGAGCCACCTAGGCATGCCGGTTGATTTAATAAGTACCTTTCATGTCCCTTTTTAAAAACTTGAAGAATTTCAAATACATAGAAAAGCACATAGAACAGCATTATGAACCCGGCAGACCATCACTTCCCCAATGACTGGCAGCTGAGGCAGTCCTGCCCTACCTACATGTTCATCTCAGACACCACATCAGTTACTCCTGACACACATCAGTAGGTACCTACAGAGGACCAGGACTCAGGAGCCCATTCAAAATGGCAGTATGTCAAAAAAAAAAAAAAAAAAAAAAAAAAAAAAAAATTGGCAGTATGAGGAGCTCCACAGATCTCAAACACCATAACTGGAGAAAACTGTAAAAAAATGTTAAGTTTCCAGAGGGAAAGTGTCCTAAGGGCAGACAGCAAATGGAGTAATGTTTCTTTAAGAAAACCTATAAAATCTGAGTATTAGCAGCATCAGTCTTTATAACTTCAGAGCCATCAACACATACGTTAAAAACAAGGAAGATCGCAAATCAAGAACTTAAACTTCCATTCTCAGACCTTGGAAAAAAGGTAGAGCAAACTAAACCTAAAGCAAGAGAAGGAAGAATATAACGAAGATCAGAGCAGAAATAAATGAAATCGAGAACAACAATATAAAAAAAGCAACACCAGGAGTTGGTTCTCTTAAAAGATAAGCAAAATTGAAAAACCTTTAGCTAGACCACCTAGACCAAGGCATAAAGAGAGGAGACACAGGACACCTGGGCAACTCAGCAGTTGAGCAGCTGCCTTCTGCTCAGGGCGTGATCCTGGGGTCAGGGATCAAGTCCCACACTGGGCTCCCTGCAAGGAGCCTGCTTCTCCCTCTGCCTATGTCTCTGCCTCTCTCTGTGTCTCTGTGAATAAAAATAAATAAATAATTTTTTTTAAATGGGGGGGGAGGAGAGGAGACACAAATCACTAAAATGAGGGATTAAAGAGGAGACATCACTACTGATTTATGGGGGAAAAGGGATTTGAAGGCTATAATACTATGAAAAATTATATACGAAACAACTCAAAACAAATTCCTAGTAAGACACAAACAACTGAAACTGACTCAAGAAGAAATAGACAATAAGGCACAGAGTAAGTACAGAGACTCTTTCACAATGTTAAGGTTTCCAACAAAGACAAGCCCAGATGTAGATGGCTTCACTGTGAATTATTAAAAGAATTAACAACAATCCTTCACAAGCTCTTCCAAAAAACAGGAAAGGAGGAAACAATTCCCGACTTAGCTTGAGGCTGGTAGTACTCTGATACCAAAACCAAACCATAACTTCAAAAGGAAAAAAACACACAGGCCAACAATCCCTTCAGGCCCCAAGCCCACAGGCATCAGCAGGCCACTGGAGGGCTGGAGACTAAGGCCAGTGACACGGGCAGTCAGGTGCATCTGTGTGGCCAACATCCAGTAAAAACCCTGGATGTCAAGGCTCCTGTGAGCTTCCCTGGATGTTCATACTACATACACATCATGTCACTGCTGGGAGAAACAGGCCCTGTGCTGTCTGCACAGCTTCACCAGGAGAGGACATCTGGAAGCTTGTGCTGGGTGACCCTTGGATACTGCCCCAGGTGCCTCTTCCCTGGACCATTTTTCATCTGTACTCCTTTGCTGTAATCAACTGTAACTGGGAGTGTACTGGCTTCTCTGAGTCCTGTGAGTGCCTCTAGTGAACTCGTGGGCCCAATGGTCTTGGGGGCCTCTGAGCTAGCAGTGTCAGGAGCGAGGGTGGTCTTGGGGACTCCTGAGCGAGTGTGGGTCAGGAGCGAGGGGTGGTCTTGGGGACCCTTGCACTTTGCAGCTAGACACCACTGAATTGAATACATTAAAGGCGCTAATTATACAGTATGTAAATTACATCTCAAGCTGTTTTGAAAAAAAATTTTTTTTAAATAACCGTGATGCCATCATCCTATTAAAAATTCTATCTATTGATTGACTCTAAAAATGGAAATTCAATAAACAACAGAGTGTACCAGGGTATTTCTTCCACTTGGCTTCAAAGTCATTCCCCTGAGTCATTCAGAGGATTCTGAACTTGATACAGAATTGGACTTCTCCCTACTTCAGTTATGGCTCATTTTCAGACACATCTGTACAACTTCCCTGGAATTCTGTCCTCCTGTGCCATTCCCTCAACATTTGCTCAAATCTCACAGACTATTTTATGAACGCAACATCTATTTGTTCTGAAGCCTGGGCACCCAGAGCGGAGCCCCCTTCCTCTGTTCCACTGCAGGAGTCACTGAGGTGCTAACTTCATCACAGACCTGGAGCTCTATCACCTCAAGCCTTCCTCTTACTATTTTCATGGGTTAGGGCCACTCTTGTGGATTCTAAAGTGTTCTCATTCATTGTTTCCTGATTCTCACCCGCAACACCACACAAACCCGAAGGACAGATGCACGAAGTAACCTGAGACTTTTTACCATTAACACACCTCTCTTCCATCTCACCTGTGATGGAATAGTTTGGCTCAGCAAAGAATTCTACACTGAAAATCATTCTCTCTCGGAACTTTGGAAGTTTTCCTTCCCTAACATCTGCTGCCTGTAAGAAAACTGCTGCTAATGCCGCTTTTATTTACAGGTGACCTGATTTTCCTTTTGAAAGCTTCTGGGATCTTCTCTTTATGCTTCTGAAACTGCTAATTGTGTGGGTTGGAGTAGGTCTTTTTGATTCACTGTGTGAGACATTCAGTGGGCCTTTGCTAGACGTATCCTCATCATACACCTGAATAATTTCCTCTCATCCAACTTTCTGTGAATCAGATGTCGAGATCCCGCTCCCCCCATCTTTTCTCCATATTTTCATCTCTTGTCATTTTATCTTATATCTGAGGAAGGGCAACTTATCTTGAACCCTTCTGATCAAGGGTTCTCTTGTCAAAAATTTTATTTTCAGGAGACAGGCTGGGGGGTTATTGTTTAATAGGTATAGAATTTGGGGTGAAGACGAGTTTTGGAAACAGGCAGTGGTGACGGTTGTACAATACTGTGAATATAACTTAAATGTCACTTAAGTGGTTAAAATGGCAAGTTCTATGCTATGTATATCTTGCACCAACAAATAATTTGAACAATTATGTTTTCAATTAACCTGAATTTACTCTAACCCTGACTCTTTGATGTCCTCCTGTTTCAGTCCTATAGATACACTTCTCTGATCTCTGTGGATGCTAATTTTTAGAAGTTCTCTCTGTTTCAGAGTTATTTTTGTTTCTCTCAAGATCTACAGTTTTATTTTTCCAAACACATCAGGGAGGGAGGCTTTGTACTGGGTCCAGGATGAGGGCAGAAGTCCTATGGGCACCCACAATCACCACTTGTTCTCAGGTGCTCATACTCTAGCTGAGCTAGGACTCCCTGGATTGTTTTTCTTTGAAAGGACCCTTGACTTTCACCCAGGGATAGGTGCTCAGCTGCCTGTGTGTGTGTGTGTGTGTGTGTGTGTGTGTGTGTGTATAAGGATGGAAAAAGGGGTGCCTGGCTGGTTTATATATAACACTTCACTTACTCCCCGCTTCTTTCCAGGCTCACTTCCCAACTCCTGCCCCCTTCGGTGCTGTCTCCAAGCCAAGAGCTTCTCTGCGCTTCTGTGGCGGCAAATGGGCTCTTGCCTCACTGCACCCTGTCCACTCATGTCCTTGGCCACACTTCATCCATCATCCTCCCCTTTTCTGCCTTCCAGGGAGAGACAGATCCCTTGTAATCTGATGTTCACCTCTGCTCTGTGCTCTCATGCCCTCATTTCTAGGCCTTTAGAAATTAAAACATAATTATACTCTCAAGTGGGGAAGAAGATAAATACACATGCTTAGCCTTCTTTCTTGAACCAAAACCCACCTTTTGAAAAATCAATCTAACATATCTGAGTTATAACTGAGATTATAAATCAGCAAGTCTTGGGACACCTGGGTGGCTCAGATGGTTAAGCATCTGCCCTCAGTTCAGGTCATGATCTCCCAGTCCTGAGATTAAGCCCGACGTCAGATGCCTGGCTCAGCAGGGAGCCTGCTTCTGCCTCTGCTTGTGCTCCCTCTCTGTATCTCTCTGTCTCAAGTAAATAAATTAAAAAATCTTAAAAAAAAAAGAAAAAAAAAAAGAATCAGCAAGTCCTTGGCTTTCTAACCCATGAAAGCAGCATTCACTGACGTGTGGCCAGGCCCATATCAGAAGGCATCTAATGACAAGCAACACAATCTTTGATGGCCTCTGATTGATGAGCACACAGGACTTCAAATGTTTCTGAGGCACAGCCTCAGACAGTGTCAGAGTGATTCTTTCACTAGCCAACAAAAGTATTGAAAAGGAGTTGAAAGTAAACCCACTGTTCCAGAGGAGCACTCATTTTGAATTTTACAGTAATTAGAACTTTTAATATCTGTTCTGAGAAATATCTGAGAGGTATGTAGGCGCACACACACTTGTGCACACGTGCAACAAAGATTTGCTTTTGTACTAATCTGTAACACTGGCAGGAAAAACAGTTGTTACCTTATAAACAATTAAATGCAGTGCTTCATAAGTGTCATCTGTATTTACAAAAATTTTGGGGAATCTGCATTTTGCTTCTGGATCATTAAGGTTCAAGGGTCCAGTAAGAAATCTGAAAAATAAGCATGGAAATAATTCAATTAGGTAAATGATAAACAGGAATATATAAAACAGAACATATTCCCACTTTATATTCATTTTTTTTGGAAGCTAGACACCACTTTGAAAACACCAAATCAAAGTATGATAAAGTTTTAATTCACTGGAAACAACAGAATTCCCTTTACTGACTACTGCCAATAAATAGCACAAAGGTAATTCAGTGATGATTTTACCATTGCCAAAAAAGATAATAAAATTCAATACCATACATCAAAGAACAGAAGTTCTACCTTCCATAATGTTGAAGATTTCCTGGCATCTCCGCCCTTACTGGAGAATCCCTTCCTGCCAGCTGTAAACAAATTCAATGTTGAGAAATAGATTATTAGATTTTCTCATTTCAAAGCTTTGAAAACAACATTCATATCTTCTAGTTGGCTCCATGCCATTTTCCTGTATCATTTGCTCATATTCCTCTCCACCAAAAAAAGGGAGGGAGGATTATAAGAGGTACATAAAGAATGCACTGATGTGAACCAGAATGATCAGAACTTCATCATATTCTCAACTCCATATACTGATTTAGTTCCTTGAATAGCAATAATCGAAATTTCCCATGTGGTTAATGTATGTTAGGCAATGACCACCTCATGGGACCCCTAGAGGCACCACATACTTCACATTTTTTTGTTGTGGAAACTCAAGTTAGAAGTTCCCCAGGGCACACAGCTCCTAGGTGGCAGGGCCAGGTGTCAATCCCAAGCCTGTCTAACATCAAAGCCCCTGCCTTCAGCCATGACATCACGCCTCCTCAGATTTGTATTTGTAGCACATCCCTAACAGTCTTTGCTGAAGATGTGCTATTTCAATATGCCCAGGAAAAGGAAAAAAAAAAAAAATCCAAATCTAAAAGTCATTTTAGCTAAAACTTATTCTTCTAAAAAATTCTGACATTCTTCCAGTCTATATAAAATTTTAGCATATAACCCCACGCAAAAAAAAAAAAAAAAGAAAGAAAGAAAAAAGAAAAAAGAAAAGAAAAACATTCTAAATCCAGTAATAAAAAGTATATCCATCTCTCACATAGTCTGTCCTGAGAAAAAAAAGACCTATGTGTCTACACTCACAATGCTGTATATTTTGGCTTCCTATTTTATAAGCACAGCTCCTTGGGCAGATAATAAAGTACCAAATAGAACTTTCTGTTGTGGCAGCTGCACTGTCACACATGGAAAAGCCTCCTGAGAGTGTGGAGGTAAGCAGGTGCTTTAGCATCAGGCAGACCCTGAGATCAAGTCCTGGCCCTGCCATTTACCAGCTAGGTGACCCCACATACATCATTTAAACCCCCCTCACCTGATATCCTACCTGCAAGATGGGGATAAGGTATCCTACTCAGGATGGTTGTCAGGATGCTGGGAGATAATGCACATTAGCTGGCCACTCAGTCCAGCGTCTGGGACACAGTATGTACTTAAGAAACACAAGCCACTGTACTCAAACTGCCTAGAAAGGAACTACATGCAGGACTAGGTCCTTCTCAAAATCCTACTTTCAATTTCTTATCAAAGAGATTTTTTTCCTGTTGTTTCAAGTCACAGCCTTGGGCAGCCCCGGTGGCTCAGCGGTTTAGCGCCGCCTTCAGTCCAGGGCGTGCGTGATCCTGGAGACCTGGGATCAAGTCCCACATAAGGCCTCCTTCATGGAGCCTGCTTCTCCCTCTGCCTGTGTCTCTGCCTCTCTCTCTCTCTGTCTCTCATGAATAAATAAATAAAATCTTAAAAAAAAAAAAGTCACAGCCTTAAATGGAGGGAAGGGAGGGAGCGAGCAAGTGCATGCATGCACCTGAGCCAAAATAGTTTGTGGGCTATGAATATTTTTTATCTCCAACCTAATGAAAGCTGCAAAAGGACATTTTGGGGAAGGCTGCAGTACTACTTACAGGTCTCTGCAGAAAACTGGGAAAATAAGTATCACAGAGGAAAAGCAAGGCAAGCAATAGGACATCTACTTGAATGATATCTCATGTTTGTAGGTGACAAGATCACAGGATTAACCTTTGTTCTGTCAAAGATCCTGGGTGTTTTCAAATTCCCAGAACCCTACCTAAAACCCTCTACTCAGTGAACTGCTCCTCTTAAAAACAGACCTTTGCAATTGTGTTTGAACATAAAAAGATGAAGAAGAGCTGACATACGTGGTTTTCTGTGCTAAGGGATACACAACCAAATAAATATCACACTAGCAGTGTAAAATATAGATCAGAGCTGCCCCTGCCCCCACCACTATGTTACTTCACTCTCTCTTCTCTCCCCCCACCCCCCGCCCCGGTGTCCATGTGTATGTATACATATAACATACATACACATAGACACAGACAGAGGTGTTGGGGTGGAGGGGGAGGAGGACTAATGCCCGGACATACCTCAGGTTCGATATGCCTTGGAAACAGAGATGTGGTGAGGTATTTGTATAAAATTCTCATGTCATCTTGTTCTAACCCACTCCTGAAACATCAGAAAAAAATGGTGTTAAAAAGCCTGGAACTGGTCTTCCGTCTCCTGTATTTCTGATCATAATAAAACTCCTCTTTTGTCTTGTTTACATTATACCCAGAAGTCCTTTCCCTGACTGGGAAATTCCAAAATCAAACCAAAGTTTGGCACCAGCATTCTATCTTGATCCAGCAAAGGCTACTACTATGTCATCTTGTATTCTATATGCCATTTTAAACAAAAAGTCACTGGTCTGATTTGGTTTGACTTGATTCTCTGCTTAAATTCCATATAGGATTCTTCAGGGAGCATTAATAACCACCACGCTCCACTTCAGGTAGCAGATTTTCTTTGCTTTCCAGGCTATATGAGAATGCCACACACTTTCAAGAGCCTCCTGGGAAATACTGGGATGCTGTAGATGGGGAACTTGCTCCTGCCAGGTCTCAGAAACTTATGTGGATTTTCATTCTATGACCTCAGTGTAGGCAGAGAGGCGAAAAGAAAGAGACAAACTTTCACGTAAGTCTAATCTGAAATGAGGCAAGAATAAGTAGCACTGTGGAAACAGTGCTGAGACACCAGCAGGCCTCAGACCTTATTTGAGATCAGTTTTCTAGGTAGGGATATAAACAGACCATGAGTCTGTGTCTGGTTTTTCTATTTGAGACAACTAAAAAAAAAAGAAAAAAAAAATCCCGTGATGAAATCCAGCTTTATATAAATCAAGCCTCTACATCATATTCCAGAGGCACTCTCTTCTTTTCCTAGTGAAACCATCTGTTAGAAAAATCTGGCTTTCCTTAACAAATAACATGCTGCTCCCTTCCTGAGACTCTTCCAATGCTGTCTCAACCCTTCCTCTGCCACCTCACTCCTTTCCAGATTCAATTTTCATAAGGTCTTGTCCACAACTAAAATTATAAGGGATGGAGCCCTAGCCCTTTAAGCAGGTTTGTTTTGTCTGTCCTACAACAACTCTAACTCAAAGTACTATACAGCCAACTGGGCAGATGGAATCTCCAAATCAAACACATGAAAAGTCACCCACTTTCTTCTTTTGCAGAAATAATGGAGGTAAGAAGAGAGAAAGAGGAAAACAAAACAGGTTCTGGATGTTATCTTCCATCCAGACATAGTCAGAAGTACTGGTGGGGAGAGGCTGTCGATGATAGGTAGAAGACAGTACATAAAGAACTATGTGCTGGGCAATTTCTTCTGGAGCTGCACTTCCAGTAAGAGAAGCTACTGGGCACATCTGTCTACTAAATGTGTGACATGTGGCTCATCAAAGTGAGTGTAAAACATACACTTGATTGTTAAGATTTAGCACAAAAAGAACAGGTCATTGATAATTTATGTTTACGTGTCCAAGTAATAAATTTATAATAGTTCATTAATAATTTAAGCTTTTACATGTTGAAATATTTTTAGGTATACTAGGCTAAAAATTAATTTTACTAGTTTCTTTTCATTTGAACGTAGCTACTAGGAAACTTAAAATTATATATAATGGCTTGGACTACATTCTTTTTAAGATTTTATTTGAGAGAGAGGGTGTGAGCAAGTGAGCAGGGAGGGGTAGTGGGAGGAGCAGAGATAGAATCCCAAGCAGACACCTGCTGAGCACAGAGCCCAACACAGGGCTTGATCTCACAACCCTGAGATCATGACCTAAGCTGAAATCAAGAGTTGGATGCTTAACCAACTGAGCCACCCAGAGGCCCCTGCACTAGATTCTTAATGGACGGTGCTGTTCTAGACCATAGGACACCAAGAAGACAAAACTCTGTAAAAGCAGCCTGTAACTGTTCAACTGTGCATTGTGATTAGGGCTTTATCATTTTACTTCAGATTTAATGCTAGGCATTAAATAACTTGGTACTGGTCTTCTGGATAGAAAACTTAAAAATAAAAATACTTGGGATCCCTGGGTGGCTTAGCAGTTTAGCGCTTGCCTTTGGCCCAGGGCGCAATCCTGGAGTCCCGGGATCGAGTCCCATGTCGGGCTCCCAGCATGGAGCCTGCTTCTCCCTCTGCCTGTGTCTCTGCCTCTCTCTATGTCTATCATGAATAAATAAATAAAATCTTTTTTAAAAATAAATGAAATAAAAATAAAAATACTAAGTTGCAGGCAGCTGTTCAGAGCAAAAAAACCCCAAGTAGGTGATTCCCACTTTGCCTACAGAAAGGCCTGCCCTACTTGTAGGATCTCCATGAGCTCGGACCACAGCAGGCCTGTCTCCAGTGTCTGCCACTCCTATCCCTACTTCTGCTCCCCTATAAAAATAAATGAGGCAACAATTCGTTATAATTATGGAAAATGTTACTATTGGAGAAAAGTTCTTTAAAAAAAAAGGTAAATTTAAAAGTTCCTTCTTCAGTGCAAATAGATAAATAAAGCAAAAAATCCCTGCACTGACAGGTCCAAATGATTCAGGACTCCATCAATGGTTCACATCACACAGACAATAGCCCACTCATGTTCAGAAGTATAGGGGTTCTCTCAAAGTCTCTCAAATATGGTTATTTAATACGAATAATTTTTTTCTTAAAAAAAAAAAACTTTTCTTCAGCTTAAATCTCAACTGATCCAATTTGTGTGCAATGCAGAATCCTTCATATCAAGATCAGTTTTGTCTACAATACAGATGTTATCGTCATGTATTAAATATAAAATAATCTAGTCAAGCAAGATCCAAGGGGATGGTCAACTTTGATGAGCTTAAGAAATACCTAAAGCATTTATTCATAGAAGCATTAGCCCCTGGAAGGTAAATCAATTCACTAAAAAGAAAATTCTCTCAGGGGCACACAGGTGGTTCAGTTGGTGAAACATCTGTCTTCGGCTCAGGTCATGATCCCAGGGTCCTGGGATCAAGCTGTGTTGGGCTCCCTGCTCTGCAGGGAGTCTGCTTGTCCATCTCCCTCTGCCCCTCCCACTGCTTATGCTCTCTGTCAAATGAATAAATTTAAAAATATTTATTTATTTATTTATTTATTTATTTATTTATTTATTTATTTATTTTTATTTATTTATTTATGATAGTCACACAGAGAGAGAGAGAGAGGCAGAGACATAGGCAGAGGGAGAAGCAGGCTCCATGCACCGGGAGCCCGACATGGGATTCGATCTCGGGTCTCCAGGATCGCACCCTGGGCCAAAGGCAGGGGCCAAACCGCTGCGCCACCCAGGTATCCCATAAAAAAATATTAAAAAAATTTTTTTTCTCAAAAAACAGGCCAAGAACTCTGGACAAGAAAAATGACTGACATCTTCCTACCAAACAGCAGTAATGTCTAATCCTATCATGGTCACTGCAAAACCAAATCCATCCATTAAATGCAACAAAGTCAAGAACCTAGAAGATATTTTCTACTAATTATTTGCTTTAAGCTCACAACCATTTACCAAGTACCTACAGTCTATAAGGTTCTGGCCATGTCCTGGGACAGATAAGAGTTTCTAACTTCAATCAGAAAATTTCAAAACAATATAAACACGTAGTAAATTGAACCCAATAATATACTTAAAAAAAAATCATTCACCATGATCATGTGGGATTTATTCTCAGAATGCAAAGGTGGTTCAATATTCACAAAACAACATGATACATCACATTAATAAGAAAAAGCATAAAAACCATATAATAATTTCAATAGATGCAGAAAAAGCATTCAACAAAGTACATCTATTCATGATAAAAACCCTCTGCAAAGTAGGTCTAGAAGGAACGTATCTCAACACAATAAAGGTCATATAGGAAAAACCCACAGCCAACATCATACTCAATGGGGAAAAACTGAGGAAAGCCTGGGTGGCTCAGTGGTTGAGCGTCTGTCTTGGGCTCAGGGCAGGATCCTGCGATTCTGGGATGGAGTCTTGCACTGAGCTCCCTGCAGGGAGCCTGCTTCTCCCTCTGCCTATGTCTCTGCCTCTCTGTCTCTCGTGAATAATTAAATAAAATATTTTTTAAAAAATGGGGAAAAACTGAGAGCTTTTCCTCTAAGGTCAGGAACAAGACAAGCATGTCCATTCTCACCACTTTTATTCAACATAGTACTGGAAGTCCTAGCCACAACAATTAGATAACAAAAAAGAAATAAAAAGGCATCCAAGTTGGTAAGGAAGAAGTAAAACTCTACGTGCAGATGACATGACATTATATGTAGAAAACCCTAAAAAAAAAAAAAAAAAAAACCAAAAAACTATCAGAACTGATAAATTAATTCAATAGTCACAAAAATCAATCTATAAAAATTTGTTCTTTTCCCATACATAAATAAGAAGAAAGTGAAATTAAGAAAAGAATTGCATTCACAACTGCACTGAAAACAATATAATATCTAGGATTAAATTTAACCAGGGAGGTAAAAGACCAAGACTCTGAAAACTATAAACCACTGATGAAAGAAATTCAAGACAACAGAAATAGATATTCTATGCTCATCGAATGGAAGAACAAATATTGTTAAAATGTCTAGACTAAAAAAAAAAAAAATGTCTAGACTACCCAAAGCAATCTATACATTTCATGCAATCCCTATCAAAACATCTACAATATTTTTCACAAAACTTGAACAAACAATCCTAAAATCTGTATGAAAGCAGAGAATACCTCAAATAGCCACAGTAATCTTGAAAAAACAAAACTGGAGGTATCATAACTCCAGATTTCAAGTTACATTATAACACAGTAGTAATTAAAACAGTATGGTAATGGCATAAAAACAGACATATAGATGAGTGGAATAAAACAGAAACTCCAGAAATAAACCCACAATTATATGGTCAATTAACCTTCACCAAAGGAGTGAATATCCAATGGGGAAAAGATGGTCATTTCAACAAATGGTGTCAGGAAAACACAACTGCAACATGCAGAAGAATGCAACTGGACCTCTTTCTTACACCATACACAAAAAGAAACTCAAAATGGACTAAAGACCTAAATGTGAAACCTGAAACCATAAAAATCCTTGAAGAGAGCTCAGGCAGTAATGTCTCTGACATCAGCTGTTGCAACATTTTTCAAGATATGTCTCCTAGAGCAAGGGAAATAAACTATTGGGACTATATCAAAATAAAAAGTGTCTGGAGAGTGAAGGAAACCATAAAAAAGGCAATCCACTGAACGGGAGAAGATATTTGCAAATCCGATAAAGGGTTAATATCTGAACTATATAAAGAACTGATATAATTCATTACCCAAAAAACAAATAATCCAATTAAAAAATGGGCAAAAGATATAAACAGACATTTCTCCAAAGAAGATGTCCAGATGGCCAACAGACACATGAAAAGATGCTCATGATGAGTTATCATCAGGGAAATGCAAATCAAAATTAGAATGAGGTAATTTTGTCAGAATGGCTAAATTAACAACATAAGAAACAACAGGTGTTGATGAGGATGTGGGGGAAAAAAGGAACCCTTATGCAATGTTGCTAGGAATGCAAACTGGTGGTGATACAGCCACTGTGGAAAACAGTACAGAGGTTCCTAGAAAAATTGAAAATAGAACTATCCTACGATCTAGCAATTGTACTACTGGATATTTATCCAAAATATATATAAAAAAAAAAAAAACTAATTCAAAGGGATACATGTACCCCCCTCCATGTTTATAGCAGCATTATTTACAATAGCCAAATTATGGAAGCAGCCCAAGTGTCCGTAAATAGGTAAATGAATAAAGATGTGGTGCGTATATATATATATATATACACACATACACACACACACATAAACAGAGTATTATTCAGTCATAAAAAATGAAATCTTACCATTTGCAGTAATATGGATAGAACTAAAGACTACAATGCTAAGTGAAATAAGTCAGAGAAAGATAAATACCATATGACTTGACTTGTAGAATTTAAAAAAATAATGAGCAAAGGACAAAAGAGAGAGAGACAAGCCAAGAAACATACTTTTAACTACAGAGAACAAACAGATGGTTACAGGGCGGGGCGGGGGGATAGGGGATGGGACTAAAGAGTATATTTATCATGAGGAAAAAAATTAAAATGATTGGAAAAAAAAACATTGGGCTCCACTTCACAAAGCATTCAAAACTAAATACGTGCACATGGGCACATGTACACACATATATAATAGTAAGCAATTAAGAGCAAATATATATCCTATTCGTGAAATATAAAATACTTCATTGGTATTTAAACAGACCAGCTTTGTAACTAACAGTTGCCTCCCACAATATGTTGGTTTTTTTGAAACTCCTCCTTATGATGACTGCCTGGGGCCAACCTTGCCCTGTCTGCATATTGTGGTGGGATCCCAAAGCAGCGCTGTGCAGCCATCGGAGCTGGGCACAGCTTAACTCCAGGGGCTGTCCTTCACAAAGACAAAGATGCCAATAGGATCCCTAGGACTAGGGCAACACGCAGCCCTGTGAGTTCAGGCTTCCAGACTTCAACCCCACTGGTCCTACTGGCTCATCGGCCTCTCAGCAGAAGCTGCTGACTTTGAGGGGGACCCTCTTGCTCTAGGCCTGTACCCTTTCTCACCCCGGGTTCATGCCCACGTCAGGGGTTATGCTATGTCAGGCGATTAGAATCTGAGCTACCTTCCTCCGACAGGAGCACCCAGGTCATGGACTGCCATGGAATTCTAGCATATCCGTCTGTCTCCTCACTGGGGTGGGGGAATGGGGGTGGGGGGGTAAGGGGGAAAGCCTTCCCAGCAGCACCTCCCTGGAATTTCTGCCTGTGGAGGGCTGCTCCCTCCTCAGACCTGACACCCTCCAACCCTGTGTTAACTCTTCCACCTCTCACAACAGCATTAAGAATCTCATTTGACTACCATAGCGTGAAAATTATAAAAAGCAACTAGAACAGGACCAGCTAATATAGCATCATGTGTTCTGCTAAATAACTTGTTAAATGTGAAGGGAAGGGCTTTTTCATCTGGATTTCATGCTGCTTTCATGGGGGGGGGGTGGGGGGGGAAGAGAACACACGCACAAATTCTACATGAAAACTCATCAACGTGTTTAATAAACGGATTCAAATTTCTTTCGATTAGCCTATTTCTCTTCCTGAAATGATGCCACAAGATCTTGGCAGGGAGAGGAAGGGTTTCCAGAACGATTACTGCCTTTTGTGTTAGCTGAACTCAAGTTTTTGGGCTCAAATACGGCCACAACCTGAACTGCAGAAAGTGGGATACAGTCCATGTAAACGTGAAAACTCAACACTAGTGAGCACCCGGAACAGCTCCTGAACTCTAGGAGCCCATCTCAGACAATCAGAGGACTCTGGATGTCTCTGAGCCACACAGCCTCTATATGGTCATGGTCACATGGCTTTTCTAGAGCTGTCCTGGGTAGCTGAGAGCGTTTAGTTTCTCCTTTCTTCCTGAGTATCAACACTTCCAAAGAAATTATGTTTTTGTTCCTACTACAGGATGCACAGTTGGTTGCCAGTAGGTAACTTTCTGGTTTTATGGCACATTTAACTTCTTGGATATTTTTAAAAATCTAGCTTGAAAATAAAGTATGAAAAGTATGCTTTCCACATTTATTATACTGTTTCTTTAAAGAAGTTTTCCGAAGAACACCCAAATAAAAATAGGATCCCTAAACTTCACTTGACACGAACATTTTCTATACCTTTCATGCAACCAATTTTAAATTCCCCTGCTTTGTCTTTTTAACCCAAATCACCCTACTTTTAGTTTAAATGATCACTGCTTTATTTTGACAGCATCTGTAAAGATGCTTCCTACCTTGCCCCCTTGCTATTCATTCCAATTTGACAACCTATCGATCCAGTCACTGCTGTTTTTATTATCTTAATAGGTTTTCTTCTTTTATATGCCAAGCCTTAGGGTGTACATACCAGATTAGTTGATCGTTATAGAGAAAGGCAGTGTATTTGACTATACTCAGGCTTTCCTCCATTCTATTAATAAAGGACTGGATTTTCAAATAAGTCATTTTATCCAATGGGAAGAAGCTGATTCCACCAAAAATGTCAAGGAGATCACATGACTGCAAATGCAACGTTTGCAAGTACTGTAGGAAAAAATAAGGCATTAAACTTACTAAGAGTACACTGAATATAGCACTCTGAAAGCTGAGAATAATTAGTCAACTTAGGATAAGATTACATCCTAGCACACTGACAAGACCAATAAGCAGATTAGCCACAGCTAACTGGATGTGAAATCAATACCAATTTCAAAATATAAAGTTCAAACGTAAACTGTTAATATTTATTCAGAATTATCTTATCTCTTTGAGGTATTTAATTCCCTAAATGAATGATTCTCAAATTATATCTCATTAGGGACCTATATATTGATATGGACTGACAGTGCCATCTTCTGCAAAAATAACACTGAGAGCACAGGTAGTCAGTTGTTGATAGGTAGGAGAGTAATAAAAAGGCAAGGACAGAAGTCAGGAGACAGCATAAGAGTAAATGATGGTCACTAGAATGAAGAAACAAAGAGGAAACAAAAGTAATTCATAAAAACAAAATAATTCAAAAACAGAGAAAATGTAGTTTAGGGGAAAAAATAAATTGAGAATTATTCCTCTAAGCTAAACTGAATTTTACCAGCGATAAGCTATAAAAAACTTACAGTGTAACAGAGTGACAACTATATAGGCACATTCATTTATTGTTCGGGAAAAATCACACTAATAACCACTAAGGTGATAAAGTCTGTATTACAGCAATAACTTTTCCACTGCATCAATACAGATTAAACAATACTGTTCAGTGAACAATAATCAATCCATAAGAATGTATATTCAGGTAAAGAGTTTAAATTCGGCTAATTGACCAATCATCATGCAGGAAGTTCATTTTGAGTAAGCCCACACTAACAACACAGGTTGACCAAGGATTAAGACAAAAGGTGTCTCCAAGATGATGTGGGGATGCACACAAATGGCAGGATGCTCTGATCCTGCACAAAAAGTTATGAAAAGATTCAAGAATGCAAGTCTAAAGAGTTTTCTCACTGATCTCATTTTGCCACAATGTATCTTACACTTTGTCACTTTCAAGTCCTAAGTTTTTCCTAAAGGAGAAGCAAAATTGTATGTTTATTTCTAAAAGTCTTTTTGAAGACTACAAAGATTATAAATAAAATTCATAATACTTACCCGATGGAAGAATTTCTCTAATCTTTCTTTTAGGAGCTTGACACCTCCATCTTCCATGGCTCTCAGGAATGTACCATTAAAAAGCTAATGATGCAAAAAAATTTTTTTAAAAGTCAGTTTCTTATACCCTGCAATTTACCAGTATAACAAATTCTTTTCCTTTTAGATTAACTAATTTGGCTTATTTAACCCCCCACCCCATTCCTTTTAAACATATAGAAAATATTTACATGAAAGGGCCTGAGTTATAAAATAAATCACACACAAAATCAACACTGTTAAGTGATATCATTTCTGTGTAATCACTGAATCATTTGGGAGATTTTTTTTTTTTTTTTTTTTTAAAGTAAGCTTCATGCTCAGCATAGAGACCAACACTGGGCTTGAACTCATGACCCTGAGACAGATCAAGACTTCAGCTGAGATCAAGAGTCAGATGCTTAACCAACTAAGCTACCTGGGCACCCTGCATTTTTTTTTTCGTAACCTCATCTCATAACTAAATTTCATTTTATGTAAATAATATTGCCAGACTTCTTAAATCATACAAATATCTACAGTATGCCTTTTCCTCAAGCATATGGACTCTCTTGTTTACCAACTGGGATACATTCCTAGTACTGCTAGGAACAGAGAAAGACTCACTACTCAGCGAATAAGTCTATACATAAATCTCAATGCAGTTTCAAAGGCCTCATTATTTCTTCCCTTAAAACAGATATAGTCACCACACAGTCATCTAAAGAACTAAGATTTTGAAACAATCCCTGTAAACAGGGGTAACTGGCTAGACTCAATTCAGAAAGAACTTCGTGCTTACCTTGTACATGCTATAGCACTGCTGTAACACTGAACTATAAACCTTGTCCTGCAAGCATAAAGACACAGATCTCAATTCAAGGGGGAAAAAGTCCATGGCATAGCAAATGTACAATGACTCTTGGCAACGCAATATAGTGCTTATAAGCTTGGACCCACAACAGTTGTGTGCTGACAGTAAGATGTATTTAAATTCAGTTATGAACCAGTAAGCCTAATTTTAGGAGGGCTTATAAAAAGATGATTAGAAGACACTAGGGAGACAAGATACAGATTTTTATACAACTGTGCTAATGTAAACAGATATGAAACTTCACTATGCAGAACCTCAGAATCTTCTACAAAGGTGACTGCTTAAAGTTGACCAAGTCACTCAACATATTCAGTAACAGGTTTTCTAAAAATATGAAACAAAAAATGACACATTACCAACAACTCCTCCTCTTGGTATTCAACAATTGGTTTTCCATCTTTACTTTGCTTTTCAATTATAGGATTCCGAACAACCTACAAAATTTTGATAGGACGAAATTACACAATGACCCAATTATATAAGTTTTTAATTTTCTCTTAAATGAAAAAATCTGAGCATGTCACAACACCAAAAACACAACTTAAAACAGCCCCAAGAACACATACACTGAATATGTGCAACCAACTTTATTGTAATTTTACTTTGCAATAGCTAGAGGACTTCTCTAAAGTCCTAAGAGAAAAGATCACCCATAATCTCACTACACAAACTCAAAAAGATGTACTGTATATGCAAGTACCATGACCATCCAGAAATTCTCTTCTGGTTCATTGAAGAACTGTCTATTCTTCTGTGTATGTAAAGACTTTGCAGGTTTTGATGGACTAAAGGTCCTAAAAAGGTTAAAAAAAAAATGTTGGGGGACAGTTCTCGAAGTTGTAAGAATTCACGGAGCTTACTGAGCTCTGCATTTAAGGGCATTACCTTGTAAACTGTACAATAGCTTCACATAATCCAACATTTCTAATTTTCTCATTCTTTTCAACTTCATTTGGATGGTAAAATAAAATTTTATTTTCCTCCTAAAGTATGGAAAAACAAAATCATCACATTAACATAAGCATTTTTTAAAAAATCATCTCAGCTGTTAAAAATGCTGTTCAATGTCAAGCTCTCACATCACACATGCCAGCAGCAAAACAAAACAAAAAACCCTTTTCAGAAAAATCAAAAATTGTCTTCTCCTTGATATGTAAATGATGCTCACCAGCCTAGAAGGCCATTGTGATATACAGTTAAGTCACAAGTCCTCTGGAGGCGCACAAAACAATTACTCTGAAAACTCAATCTTACAGTTTCTTTCCTCACACTAATTTTGCAAAAAACACCGTTTGTAAAAAAAAAAAAAAAAAAAAAAAGCGTGTGCGCACATGTGCAGACTTACTGCCTCCTTGCAAGTAAAACTCAGCAGGTTCAAGAGCATTAGAACTCAGAGCCTTTCAAAGGACCCTGAGGGGCACCTGGGTGGCCCAGTGGTTGAGCATCTGCCTTTGGTTCTGGTCGTGATGGGGGTGAGGGTGGTCTTCGGATCGAGTGCCCCATCCGGCTCCCCAGAGGGAGCCTGCTTCTCCCTCTGCCTATGTCTCAGCCTCTCTCTGTCTCCCATTAAATAAATAAATAAATAATAAATAAATAAATAAACAAACAAACGTGACTTGCTGCCAGCCCAACCGGACATCCTTTGGGGAAGTCACCGTCCCCACCTATAAAACAAACAAAACCCATCCCTGGAATTTATTTAGCAATTCGGAAAAACAACACAAAACTTTCCTATGCTCCTCCAAGCCTGAGTTATCTTAGGAGCACATAGGCCACCACTCTCCATCCATGCTTCTAGTCCGGGACTTGTACTAACAAAAACATAAGCTCAATTTTACTTACCCGGGATTGGCGCAGAAGCGCGGAAACTCACTCACCCTGCGTGGAGTGATGAGCCTGCCGAGCCTCCGTCCAGAGACCCTGCCCGGCCCCCACTCGTTCCGCGGGCGCACGCCCGGCACAAAGCAGCCTCGGTAAAAGCCGCCCCGGGAGGGGAGTGACAGGTGCTGCGCGGTATCCCCCGCCCCCCTCCTCCGGGCGCGCCCCACCCCCCGCCTTCTCCGGCTCCGACGCGGGCCGGCCGGCCACCGCCCCCGCCCTCCGGCCCTCCTCCGACCGCCGGCTGGCACCCGCCCACGGCACCGCTCCGCGCACCTCGCCCTCGCGCGGCCCGAAGCGCGGGTTGTAGATGAAGAAGCTCAGCAGCGCCGGCGGGAACTGCTTCTCCTGGGCCGTCCCGGCCCCGGCCCCGGCCGCCGCTGCCGCCATCCCGGCCCGGCCCCCAGCCTCGGGAGCCTCCCTCGGCCCGCCCAGAGACAGCCGCCCTGAGGAGACCGCACTTCCGCCTCGCTCGCGGCCGCCCCGGAAGTGGTCGCCGCCGACCCGGAAAGAGAACCTGCCGCCCAGCATCCCCTTTTGGCGAGGTCCGGTGAGGGTTCGTTTTGCGTTGGTTTCTGCCGCAGGTGCTTCTTGTTTGAGAGTGGCGGTGAAAGTGAAACTTTTTTTGTTTGGTGGTTCCCAGGTTTGTGTCCTGGCTGAAGCGAGAGCTGAGTATTTAAAGAAAAATAGAACGGGCATAGGTTGTTTTTTTGTTTTGTTTTGTTTTTTTAGAAGGGAGAGTGAAGGCGCAAAGGAAGATGAGGTGCATTAAGCTGGGCGATTTGCCCACTTCCATCATCTACAGGGTCCCGCCTGGCCTGTATAGGCTTTTTTGATCCCTGTTTGAGCGACCTGAGGTGACCGCTGGGTCAACCCTAACCAACGGGGTTTGCGTCTTAGCCCAGCTCCCGTGGCTCTGGGGAGAATGGTTGTGCGCAGAAGCGAGGGCGCGGCGTGTGTGGTCCACGCGGGAGCAGAGCGTGCATTCCCCGCGGAGCGCGCCGTCCCGGGCCTCGGCGACCAGGGCATCGTCCTTTCTTCGCATCGAGGAGTCACTTGCTTTTGAGCCCTATGGATTGTGCCATGTTGGAACAGCTCGTCACTTCTGGCCTCTGGTATTGGGAGTCCGAGCCCTTGCATGGCAGCCTGCTTGGCCAAACTCAAGAAGACCTCAGTTTAGGATGACTCCTTGGTCACAGGTGAAGTTTAGGAACAGGACCTCATATTCAACCTGGTAGAGTAGACTTTAATGTTTAGGGAGGAGATGCACTGGAATTTGGACTGGGTATTTATCCTAACCTGGTCCCTCGCACAGTGCGAAACCTGGGACCTGTTACCTAGCTTTTCTCCAGCCTCTAGTTCATATTTGTAAAATGATGAGTAGCAAATGCTTGCCTAGTAGGAATTTTGTTTTAAGAATTAAATGGGGGGGGGGGTGGACCCTGGGTGGCGCAGCGGTTTAGCGCCTGCCTTTGGCCCAGGGCGCTGTCCTGGAGACCCGGGATCGAGTCCCACGTCGGGCTCCCGGTGCATGGAGCCTGCTTCTCCTTCTGCCTATGTCTCTGCCTCTGTGTGTGTGTGTGACTATCATAAATAAATAAAAATTAAAAAAAAAAAGAATTAAATGGGGGACGCCCGGGTGGCCCAGTGGTTGAGCACTTGCCTTTGGCTCAGGTGCTGATCCCAGGGTCCTGGGATAGAGCCCCCCATCCCGCTCCCTGCAGGGAGCCTGCTTCTCCCTCTGCCTATGTCTCTGCCTCTCTCTGTGTCTCTATGAATAAATAAAATCTTTTTTTAAAAGAATTAAATAGGACCACGAATTGAATATAGAGTGCCCAGCACTTCATCATTATTCAACAAATGTTTGTCATTACTTGCCCTTGAAACACTTTCCCAACTAACTTACTCTGTTGCATGAAATTCTGCACTAAATATAGTGTTTTGGTATTAAAGCAATAATTTTAAAATATTTTAAGGTAACAGAATCCTCTCTCCTCTCTTTCTATCCCCCAAAAAGTCTATGGAGAGTTCTAATACATAAAATAGATGCAGAGCTACCATGGTTAAATGAGAGCCCAAGGGATAGGACTGAGGTCTAGGAGTACCTTTTGGCTTTTTCTAGGTGCTACCCACCAGTCCCATCTTCCTTGGGGACCCTAAAGCACCTGCCCAGGACCTTGTGACTCCATGTAACTTGAAAACTCCAAGATAAAGAAGTCTCCTTTGGCCCTGAGTAAATACTTCTGGAAAAGTAGAAGGAAGAGCCCAGGGCTGACGTTGGAACACCTGGATTTGAGTTCTGGTTTTGCCATTTATCAGTTGAATGACTTTTGACTAATCACTTATGTTATTTAATCTCAGTTTCCTCCTTGGCGAAATAAGGTTAGTACCTGCCTCACAAGGTTATTGCAGAATTAAACTAGATGGTGCAAGTGAAAACACTTTGTAAAGTACAAAGTACTATGCAAATGTGATGCATGAGCACTTTAGAATATTAGTCGACCTTTCTCCCCAGCACACTTCTACTTCCTTGTAGACTTTGCCTCCTCTGCACCCAATCAATTAAATTAACTGCCACAGGAAACAGATGATACAAAACCAAATGAAACAAAAACCCAGAAATCAAAGAGATTTTTAAGTTTCAAATCGGGAAGCAAAAAAGCTTAGATATTGATGCATCCCCCTCTCTCACACTCTGGGGTTGTACATGGGCGTGGTGTGGGAGGAGTGGTGATGATGGACACTTAGATGGTTTTGGAGACCTCAAAGTAGAGAGAATGTGTAGTTGCTTCCTTGTGAAGCTGGGGAGGTAGCAAGCCTCACAGAGTTTCCCTCTGTGTCAAGCATGATGCAAGCAACAGTACCATAGCCTCATGAGTGTCTAGGCAGTAGGTTGCTACTCGGTGCAGGAAGCAGCCAAATGTTTTACTGATATATAGAAGTAATTCAGAGAAAGCCAGACCTGAGCGGCCTTAAAGTCAGGACAGAGTGGAGGTAGCTGTGGCCTCGATGGACCCCACCACTCAAAACCACAAGACTAGAGAGGAATAAAGATGAGTTACTAGTATGGATTGAGCACCAAATACTCCTTTCCCATGTAGGGCTTTGGCATCCCCCCCCCACCTCAGGAGGCCCCTGAACTTCTCTATTCCCACAAACACACTGAATGTACAGCTATACATAGAGCAATTCCTTCTGGGAGAAATCCAGAAACAAGCTGAGTGACTCCTACACAGTCAAATGAGGAAATACCCAGATCAAAACGGGTTAGAATAGGGTGAGACATGGTCTCGCCACAATGCCCACCTGAGCACAGCATCATACAATTAGGAGGGAACCCTCAACTCCTAGCCTCTCCCTGGGTTTGGATTGTACATCGAGCACCCCAACCTTTAAGACCCCCACCCACAGCTCCCATCTCCAAAACACCTAACTTTGAATGCCAGTGGGACTTGGATTTACTAGACCTACAAGACTATATAGCAAAGTAGTTCTTATGGGCATGTGAGCACTCCCCATGGCAATCCCTTCTAAACTCAGTGCAAAGGGAGCAGGTGAAATGTCTATCTGTGGTCTTTGCCTGGAAGGAATTTGTACACTTACGAACCGCTGCCTGAGGGTCTGGCTTCTAATTTAGTACGCATTCAGGGGCTGGCTGCAATCCTTCCCAGAACCCAAAATAGCTGGTTGGCACTACACCCGATTTTCCCCTCTGGTTCCCTTCAACACGTGTAGTATGCCAACTTTTACAGTCACCACCCAAGGGATGGGCCCCCAAATTACCTAGCTCTGAGAGCCAGCAGGCATTCCTGAGCCCCACTAGCACCATAGCAAAAAGGTTTTAAATAGGACAAGAGTGCCCTCCAGTGGCTATAATAATAATAAGTAAATATTTTTTAAAAATGGAAATAAAAAAATATATAAGTAATACATATTATAAAATAATATACATATTATATTATGTTATATATTATAACATAAGTAATATATATTATAACATAAATAATAAATATTTTTTAAAAATGGAAATCAAAAAATATATTGAGACAAATGGGAATGAAAACAACATAGCAAAAACTGAGTGCAGCAAAAATAGTTTCAAGAAGAAGGAAGTATATAGAGATAAGTGCCTATATTAAGGGGGAGAAAGGGGGGTGCTTGGGTGGCTCAGTCCATAAAGCATGACCTCAGCTCAGGTCATCATCCCAGGATCCTGGGATTGAGCCCTGTGTCCAGGCTAGCTGCACAGCAAGGAGTCTGCTTCTTCCTCTCCCTCTGCTGTGCTCACTTGTGCTCTCTCTCAAATAAATAAACAAAATATATATAAAAAAGAAAGCTCTCAAACAGCCTAAGTTTACACCTCAAGGAATTAACAAAAGAACAAACTAAGCCCAAATTTAGTAGGAAAAGAGGAAAACCCAAAAATCAGATTGGAAAGAAACGACATAGAGACTAAAAGACAATGGAAAAGATCAATGAAATGAGGAGGTAGGTTTTTGAAAAAAATAAACAAGATTGACAGACCTTTAGCTAGATGGAGAAAAAAGATGCAAAAATCAGAGGCAAAAGAGAAGACATGACAATTGGTAATACAGAACTAATGAGGATCATAAGAAACTACTGTGAATAATTACACATCAAGCAATTAGATGACAGGAGAGCTGGAGACATTACTAGAGATGTATAACCTACCAAGACTGAAATGATGTAGAAAATCTGAATAGACCAGTTAAATAATTTAAACAGTATTTCAAAGTTTGTTTCAAACAATATTACAAAGCAATAATAATCAAAACACTATACTACTGGCATAAAAACAGACACAAAGATCAAATGGAATAGAATTGAAAGCCCAAACATAAATGCATGCATATATGGTCAATTAACTTATGACAAAGGAACCAGGAGTATACAACAGGGAAAGGACAAGTCTCTTCCATAAATGGTGTTGGGGAAACAGGATGGCCCCATGCAAAAGAATTAAACTAGATATCTATTTTTATACCATATACAGAAATCAACTTGATATGTATTAAAGGTTTGAATGAAAAATTAAAAACTTTACTTGGATGTAAAGACAAACAGTAAGACTCATAGATGAAAACTGGGGTAAGCTCCTTGACATTGGTATCAATGATGATTTTTTAGATTTGATGCCAAAAGCAAAGGCAATAAAAACAAAAATAAGCAATTGGGAGTAAATCAAACTAAAAAGCTTCTGCACAGCAAAGGAAACCATCAATGAAATGGAAAGTTAACCTGTGGAATGGAAGAAAATATTTGCAAACCACACATCTGATGCGGGTTAATATTAAAAATATCAAGGAACTCATGCAACCCAATAGAAAAAAACCCAAATAACCCAATTTAAAAATGGGCAAAAGATCTCAATAGACATTTTTCCAAAGAAAAAGGTCAATAAGTACATGGAAAGACACTTGACATCAGTCATCATCAGGGAAATGCAAATCAAAACTACAATGAGGTATCACCTCACACCTGGTAGGTCAGTTTTCTGAAAGGACGAAAGAAATGCTGGCCAGGATGTGGAGAAAGAGAACCCTTGAGCACTGATGGTGGCAATGTAAATTGGTGCAGTCACTATGGAAAACAGTATGGAGGGTACTCAGAAAAATTAAAAATAGAACTACCATATGATCCAGCAATCCCACTTGTGGCAATGTATCCAAGGGAAACGAAAATTATCTAGAAGAGAGATCTGCACTCCTTCACTGTAGCATTATTCTCAATAGTACGGAAACAACCTAAGTGAACTGGCTTCTCCAGGAAAAGCTGCTGTATTTTGTCAGAGCAGAAAAGACACACCTGGACATGATAGCTGAAGGAGGGCCCCACACTAAGGAGGGGAGCCAGCGAATAAGTGACCATCCCCTACTGATTTCCATAATAAAAGTACCATGGCTATCGCTTCACCCCTACCCCCCAAATCTCAGACCCACCTAAGACTGGTACCAACAGCCCAAGCAAATTGACACAAGCAGTGCCAAGATTTGATAAAGTGAGGGGGTAGGTACACAGGTGTTTTGTTGCCACCTATTGTCATCTTTATGTTTGAAATATTTTATCACGTGGGTACCTGGGTGGCTCAGTTGGCTAAGCATGTGCCTTCGACTCAGGTCATGATCTCAGGGTCTGGGAATCCAGTCCCACATTGGACTCACTGCTTGGCAGAGAGTCTGCTTCTCCCTCTACCCCTCCCCTCTGCTTGTCCATGTTCTCTTTCACACACTCTCTCAAATAAATAAATCATTTTAAAAAATGAAATATTTCATCACTTAAAAATAATTCAAGGAGGGGTGGCTGGGTAGCTCAGTTGGTTGGGTGTCTGCCTTCAGCTCAGGTCATGATACGGGGGTCCTGAGATCAAGCCCCACTTCAGGTTTCCTCCCCAAGTGGGGAACTTGCTTCTCCCTCTCCCTCTGCTCCCGCCCGCCCCCCCCCCCCCCCCCCGTGTGCGCACTCTCTCTGCTCTCTCTCTCTGAAATAAATAAGTAAAATCTTTAAAAAAGAGTAAAATTAAACTCCTCAGGTGATTCCAGCATGAATAAATAATAACAGTAATAATAGTTCAAGGATGTGAATCTATTTACTTTCATTGTAGAAAACACCTAGGAAGACAATGTCAAAATCTACTCCTTACCCGAAAAAGCTGACTTTTTGAAACCAGTTAAAACCAACCTCATGTAAATGAATAGTCTTTCCAGTGAATAAATTAACAGGCCAGGTGGAAATGAGCCTCCTGATTCCAATTTCATCTGTCGTCTTAAGTGTTTGCAAAGTAATACCATACCTTCACATTCGCAGGAGAGATATAAGATAGGTTTTTGCTTGAAATTAGATTCCCGAGTACTCATTAGACAAAATTAAACTGCATCGTCACACAGAATTAACTATGTGGTTTGTAAACCTGAACAGACGAGCACTTCACATCTTTGCTGTTTTTCTGTGCTTTCTTTTTGAGCTGGGAATATGGTGAAAACTATGTATTTAAAAATCAATGTAAATATTTCATAATGTGCAGATGCTGAAGCAAAATACCCAAAATGTTTGAACTATTTTAATAATTCTTATTATTAGCCTCAACAATTAGGCACATTCAGGTAACTGGCTTTCAAATCACATCCATTAAATTATAAACTACCAAACTGTCAGTCAAAACTACAATGAGGTAAAAGTAGTCCAGATTAAAGCCACAGTCGCAGCCCTATCTTATAAGCAAGTAGGAAAAACAGACTTCTGTAATCTATCATATGCTCTAGGCCCTCATCTCAAAGTTAAAATATATCTCGCCACTGCTGAGAACATTCTTTCTTGAGGTATATTAGTGGTCATCTGCAAATTAGTTAAAAATCAAGAACACAAGCACAAAAGTTGCCTTACATGCATGTCAATCCTTTTTCCAGATTGTTACAATTTCAGGATTTTTTCCAGTTTTGATTAGACTCTGGATATGTTATATTTAACATGTTTAAATTTTTCCTCAGTATATAAAAATATAAATGAGTCCAAAGAAATGAGTAGAAATTTCAGGAACAGAATAGTATGTAGGGCTTTCATTCATTTGAGTGTGGGATACATCTTTGGCATGAAAGTTTTTTAAAATCAAAATTTGTTATTTGGCTTAGTGACAAAAATCGGGTAAATTCTACATCTGTTTTTCATTTCTCTAGTTACTATGCTCCATTTCTTTAAAGGCCTCAGTTTTACCACGTAATACTTCCAGCTGGAGATAACCGGTGTTGACATTTTATGTACCCTTTCTCTCTTTTGGTGAGGTACATACTGAATAAGACTCATTTAAAAATGAATTACCCTGTACAAAGTTTGTATAATGACTAAACTCGGGTAATTTTTGAAAACGCTTTTTGTTTTCAAATTATACTTACCAAAGATTTGGAAATGCTAATGTCTTTGCAAAATTTAAACTTAGAAAAATAATCAGAAAAATAAAAAGCACTAATTAACAAATGTATTCAAATGCCCAGAGTTGTTACTTGCATTCACGGATGGAGTTATGTACCACCCCTCCTCCCTGCCACACTTAAAAATCCAAATAATGTAATTTAAAATTGTTATGAGTAAAGATTGTTTCATGGAAGCATACCACCTGACACGTTTTGGATGTTAGGTACACAGAAATGGCTACTTATTTTGTTTTGATTGCTACTTATTTTCTATTGACAATGACTCTGAAATTAAGTTCCTAAAACTGGGTTGAAACAATGTAAAAGCAATATACCTGACATGGGCAAATATAATTGGACTTGTCATTTTAAAACAGCAGAATGAATAAAATTCATGAATAACTGGCCATAATCCTATCTGTGGAAAATTTGTGGCAATGGATCCTTTTGTAGACGTCTTCTTTCAAATAGCTTCCTCAAGTCAGGACATCAGTATGACCCAATGACACAGGGTCCCCTGGGTGCTCCATCTAACCCCTCCAGTCATTATCCCTAGACAGATGCCCTCCTCAGTGACAGAAAATAAATGAGAAACTGATTATCTCACCTAGATGAGGGCGATGTTGCCTTTGCAGTGCCAGTGGGTGATGGATTGCTTAGAAGCTCATAACACGTATTTTTAAAACATCATCAACCACCTAGCTTCGCTGACCTTTATGATAGCCTGAGCCCCCGCCCCGCGAAAGAATGGGGCAGGCTCACTTTGAGGTATTTAGAGCTGTAGCTGGAATAAAGAACCATTGGCTGGGAAAAGCTAACAGAGAGACATGAAATAACAGAAGGATCAGAGTATCCATGTGTGGTGTGAAGGCAAAGGCAACACATGGATTGTCTGAAGAATCAAGGCTCTAAGGTTGTCAGTATTGGTCAGAAAGACCCTCTTGCTGTCTTTAGTGTGAGCAAATCACAGATGCTCATGGGGGATATTTGCACACACCAGGAGAAGCTGAGGCGGGGAAGACCTAGCCTGATTCCTGCCAAGAAGGCTTGGGCATGAGGAGGGAATGGTTGTGCCCTTTATGGGATTTATCCCTCCAAATACCACATTGTATCTCGAATATCACTTGATACTGTTCTTCAAATCGATGTGCTTTGAAAAACCTGATATTCCCCTTAGCTTTGTTCTAACCTAGCGATATTGAAATCACATGTTTGTTCTAGTTGAATTTTTTAATGCATATTAAAATAAATACATAGTTTTTAAAATAAAAATGTGGGAACACTGGCCTCCTGGAGTAACCCAGAGGCCCCCTTGTAGCATACACCCTATGCTTTGAAAAGCTAACACGGCCCTCCAAAAAACAGGGGTTCGAAAGTCACTGAGCTACTTAAGTGTGAAGGAAGCAATCCAGGAGAGCCCAGGGCCTTACGAGCCTCCATGTGGAGTGAAAGTTGTGAGCCTTACAGCAGGCTCCCAGGAAAATGGCTCAGTTCCTCCCTGGAGTCCTAACTTCCAGGGTCAGCCAGAGACCACAGTTTGCATCTGCCACCTTTGGAAATCAGCTCAGTGAGAATTTCCTTGCTTGAGATTGCCCCACCCTGATGAACACCATGTAACAGGACCCCAAGGCTCACCTCCAAAGTTAAGGCAATTCTCGGTGTAATTGGCTCAGGTGGTATCAAATAAGAGCCAGGAAAGTAATGATAGAAAGGGAGAGGTGGCAGGAGGTTGGGTCAGAGCAGGCAAGTCTCAGATAGCTTGTTTTTCTAAGAAAAGAAAAAAGAAAAAAAAAAGCAGCAAGCTTGAAAAATGGGTTTGTGCCCATTTGGCAGAGCAAGTCTCCTTAGCTTTGGGGCCACTGTAGCCTCACACTTTTTTCTGTCCTGTACTGTTGGCTTTTAAATCCCTCTTAGGCCATCTAACACATAAGCAAAGGTGATTTTGGGCTCTTTGTAAATTTCTTTGTATTACTTTCAGCCTCCAATAACTCCCTAAGAAAATCCTAGCCTGACAGTGCCATTTGTTTGTCACTTTTTTTCCTCCAACCTTTTCCTCTGTTGAGCTGATAAGACCAGAAATATTTCTAAAAGCCCTCGGCTCCCAAGTTGCTTTCATTCCTGTACCTTGCTGAAAACAAAACAAAACAAAACAACACACCCACACATCAGCAGATGATGAGAAACGTATCTTTATTGGATGAATTTTAAAGGCATTGTCTGCCGAGGGCCTTACAGAGTCATCAGGGCATACTGACCATCGAAAATTCATGAATGACTGTCTTATTACCTCACTAAAACAAGAGTAAATTGCAGAAGCACTTGTGGGGGTGGAGGTGGGGGAGTGAATAAATAAATTAGGGAGAGGAAGTGGTGTTTCCCATTCCTGGGGCTTTGGAGACCTTCTGGCTGATTGTCTCCACAGCCTGGGGCTTTTAAGAATGCACCATTTCCTGGAATTCTAAAACAGAAGAGGTGAGAAAACATCAGTGGAGATGGCTTGGTATTTTTCCAGACATGCTGTGGCCAGTGAGAGTTCTGAAGAGGAAGGGAAGCAGATTGTTCGGTGATGGGTTTGGCCCCCTCCACGGGCACAAAAGGAGGGGAAAAATGTGTCACTGACTACAGGTGCAGATGGTCTATAGTGTTCCATCTTCCTGCATAATCTAACAAACGTCTTCAGCTTTGCAATAGAGCCCCTTGTATTCGAATTTGTGAGTCCAGCCATTTCCCTCTGACAACACATGGATTTGGTATAATAACTTATTGCAATCTGGGATCACTCAATTCTCTGTCTGGCTATTTTAAGACAGATTGGGGGTTTCCTTCCTCTTTTCTGAATCCACTTTGTGCAGATGTAGGAAACAATTCATGGGGGCAGGGGCTTGGAATTCACTTTTGTCTGATGAACTCTAACCTTACCCCCAAGAGTTTATATTACTAAATGCTGGTGATGATGGTAGTGGTAAGAATGAGCAGATGTGACCAACTGAAATTGGAAAACTGGGGATTTGCTCTGTATTTATTGGTACACTTTGCCTATTTGGAATTTTTTGGTGGTTAGATTTAAGTAAATATATTTTCTCTTACCTAAACTATTTTTCTGAGCTATGTATAGAAGCTACATTAACTCCTGTGTAGTAAGTCATAGTGGTATAATTTTGGATAGGTTTTTAAAAAGAGGATCTAAATAGGAATTTTTAATCTCCAATGAGTACCACCTCAAAGACCATGCATAAATTCTCCTGAGTTGGCATGCACAGTGTAGCTAAAAGGCATGTAAGTGGGGTGTCTGAGTGGCTCAGTTGGTTAAGCATCTGCCTTTGGCTCAGGTCATGATCTCAGGGTCCTGGGATAGAGCCCTGTGTTGAGCTTCCTGCTCAGCGGCAAGTCTGCTGCTCCCTCTCCCTTGTGATCTCTCTTTCAAATAAATAAAATTTTTAAAAAGATAAAAATAAAAAACATGTAAGCAATATGACTGAACTGGATGAAAATAATCCTACAGCCGTGCTTCTATACTAAAATTTGAATATAGGGCTCTGCACACAAAAGTCTCCGTACAGGATGTTTGATCTACTCTCCCATATTGTCCAGTCAGTGGGCTAATGTCCAATAAAATGTATTTGTTTAAACCTTGAAAGCTAAGAGGCTTTCCTATTCAAGTCAAGAGACATTTTGATACAAGACACACTTGAGAATGTCAATCCTTCCCTTAGGGGGGTTCAAATCTCAGTGGTAAAAATTCCTCACATAATTCTCATGATGCATTAGGGTGTCTTGCAAATATTAGCCAGACAATAGCTAGTCCCCTGGTCAGGTGAAGGGTATTTCCTGGGTCACAGACAGTGATTCACAGGATCAGCTTTTATGGTACATCCCCAGACATCATGCTAGCCTCTACGTACATCATCTGTATCCTCTCATCAGGCCCATTTTACAAATGAGAAGGCTGAAGCTCAGCAAAGTTAAGAAAGGGGGATCTTCACTAACCATGTCTGCTTGATCTCATCGCCCAAGTCCCCCAGATTGCTTCCAGAGCTAAATTTGTTTGTGCTATGTGCACGTGTGAACATACCGTCAGCTCCAATTTTCCCATCACCATCATTGTCTGCAGCTGCCATCAAAGACTTGGTTTCTGACTCTGTCAGCTCTCTAGCACCACTCTCGAACTTCTGGAGGAAAAACCTGCAGGACAATCAAAATTGGTGGAAATTTCCTGAAAAAATTACCCTTTTCTCTCCTGAAGCAAACCGACTGTTCCCGGCCATTGCAATATTCAGTCAGAGGCTTTCACAAGCCAAACTTGCCTTCCTTGTAGAAACTACTGGTGGGCATTTTGTTTTTAAAAGTGTTTTTTCAGAGGGGCACCTGGGGGCTCAGTTGGTGAATTGTCTGCCTTCAGGTCAGGTCATGATCCTGGGGTCCTGGGATTGAGTCCTGCATCAGGCTCCCAGCTCAGGGGGGAGTCTGCTTCTCCCTCTGACCCTCACCCCTGCTCTTGCTCTCTCTCTCAAAAAATAAATAAAAAGTAAATTTTAAAAGATTAAAATGCTTTTTCACAGTTTTGTTGATAAGTACATTTGCCAAAGAAAAAACCTACAATGAATGAATTTTTGCACCTACAGTCTTCAGTGCCCATGTCTACTGCTTCACAAGGAAAGATGCATGGCCCACTGACTCATGTTCTTCCCTTCCGTGGGGCTCTGCTGAACCAGTGTCAACGCTGGCCATTGAAGAAATACTACCAAACTGGCCTTCACTGCTCCCAACCCACCTAGCAATGTCAGGGGTGCCACGCAAGCAAGCTCAGGACAAAACTCACTTAAGCTCTTCTTCATCCAGATATCCACTCTGGTCATTGTCTATGAACCGAAAAACATCCTTCACCTGACTGGCCGACATCTTGGAGAGGCCCGATGTCTGGAAGAATTTTTGGGGTTCGAAAGTATCTGGGTCTGAAGGACAGAGAGAGGGTTATTCTGAGGCTCATCGGGTCACATTCTGTATTTGGACCAAGGTGCTGGAAACATAAGTTATTAAAACCCTCTTCATGATATATCATCAAGCTACAGGGAGGCTCTGTTTTCGAATTTTAAAGAAGATAGGGTGCTGGGTGGTTTCATCCGCTAAGCGTCTGACTCTTGATTTTTAGCTCAAGTCGTGATCTCATGGTCATAAGATCGAGCCCCATGTTGAGCCTGGTTAGGATTCTTTCTCTCCCTCTCCAGCTCTGTCCTCCCACTCCCTCTCCCTCTAAAAAGGAGAAGGAGAAGAAGAAGAAAGAGAAGAGAAAAAAAAGGAAAGGAAATGGAATGGAAAGGAAAAAGAAAAGAAAAAAGAAAAGAAAAGAAAAAGAAAAAAAAGACAGGGCTGTGACTAGTGCAAGATTTTGAGGCAACCAAGACCAGGTGACTTTGTGACAGCATCTCCTATGGCCCTCCCCACTTCCCTGCCCACTTGCTCTTGCTGCCCCCTTCCTTCCCTCCCCCCCCATCCCATGCCTCCCCCTTCCCTTTTAATAGGCTGAGTGTCCAAGACTCAAGCAGCACTGGTCTAATGGGGGCGGGGGAGAATGTGAAATGCAGTCATTGGATTCAAACAGTCTACATCATATCCTCACGTTTTTTCACTTTTAGTAAGTTTCTTCCACCTGACAGCAAAGGAATCCTATGCTCTCTCATTGTAGTTATTTCACTGGTAACAGTTTTCTTCTCTGATCCCATGAATGTTCAGCAAAGTCCACATTTTAATTTTCTTGGCTTTGCTGGAGGTGTGACCAGGTGGGAAATACCCCACCCCCCACCCCAGCCCCGCCTCACTGCCCTTTACCTTGGCACTCCTGCAGGGCTGCTGCGATGTCGTCAGCGCTAAGGACGTCTGTGATGCTCATTTTTCACCTGTGCACACAATAAATGAGCTGTGGTCAACGGCAAGCAGTGCCATGAGTATCTAAGGGGACTACACACTCCTTGGCCCACTGAAACTGTATGCTGGTAGGGAAATTTTAAACATGAGATCGAGGTATATCCTATTAAGTGATGAGACAAAATAGCCACATGCAAACCATCAATTGAAATGATTCCAGCCCCCGTTGTCTCTGCCTTCTCCTGAATATTCTCCTAAGGCAGAATTAAGAAATACAACTTAAAAGAATTATTTGATCCCATTTTCTTATGAAAATGACATTTGCACAACCAATCACTTTCATAGGCATCTACAAAACATCCAAAAGTAAACCATGTTACAAATGCAATGGTATTTTCATGCACTGAAAATGCAATGTTGCCAATGTCACATGGGAAAGGATACAACTTGGGCTACTTAAAGCCCTTCTGTGGAAAAGATGCTATCTATCCTGAAGGCTGGGAATCAAAGACATGAAAAGCCCATCCATCAGAGATTAAAATCTTTCCAGGTGTCAAGTCCATGGGGAAAGAAATCTGAGCACAGCACATACCAGTGTAATATGAACACAGGTAGGAAAGAAGAATCTGGGGTCTTGTAGGTCCACCAGCTACTCACCGTTTTAGATTTTCCCCCAAGAAGAATCAGGAAAAAGAATTGAAGGAGCAAAAAAACAGATGTGCTTTTGCTATCTTACTGACCTACCTTATATAGGATTGAAAAAGTGATAGTAAGAACCTCTTAGATTTCCTTTTCAAGGATCAAGTAGACGTAGCTCAAATGTCTTGCCTTACTAATTAAACCTCTTTTTTTTTTCTATTTATAGCACAAGGGAATGTGGGTGGGAACAGCCAATTTTTAAAAACAAACCTCAACAAACCTTAACTAAGGTTTCAGTTCTGCAAATGAACCCCGCTGGCAGTGTGGGGGAGACCAGAAACCTGGTAAAGAGGAGACAGTGGCCCAAATGAGATGACACAAATGGGGTGCTCTGTAAACTGAAAAGGGGCCCCCCAGGTGTTAGTGACTGCTGTTTTTTTTTTTTTTTTTTAAGATTTTCTTTATTTATTCATGAGACAGAGAGAGAAAGGCAGAGACACAGGCAGAGGGAGAAGCAGGCTCCATGCAGGGAGCCCGATGTGGGACTCGATCCTGGGTCTCCAGGATCATGCGCTAGGCTGAAGGCAGTGCTAAACCACTGAGCTACGCGGGCTGCCCAGTGGCTGCTGTTTGAAGCGGGTCTGCTGTTGACCTCTGAGGCTGTGGATGTGTGAGGCTGACCTTGGTCTGCGGTTGACAGACCCAAAGTCAGTGTCAGATGAACACATAAACTCGTCCATCAAAGGGGTGGCACCGCTTGGATGACTTTCCAAAAAAGTCTTGATTTTGATTTTCCTAGCAATATCTTAAATTGCACACACTAAAAAAGCAAAAAGGAGGCAAGCAACCAACCATATCCCATATCTAAAATTTACAGGAAAAACATGAGGCCAGGATTTGAGACCTCAGGTTTTTTGCTTTTCGTTTGTTTGTTTTTGGCTTTCAGCATGTATTTGTTGAGTCCTTAGGTAGCCAGCGCTGTGCTAAACTTTTTTTTTTTAAATTATGGCTTAAAAAAAGCACGTAACAAAAACCTTATCATTTTAACCCTTTTAAAGTATACATACAGTATAGTAATGTTAACAATATGCACATGGTTGTACAAGAGATCTCCAGAGCTTTTTCATCTTGCAAAACTGACCCCTATGCCCATTGAATAAGGATGCCCTCTCCTACTTCCCAATCTGGCAACCACCATTCTACTTTCTCAGGGAGTTAGATTACTTTAGATATCTCTTATAGGGCACCTGGGTGGTTGAGCGTCTGTCTTTGACTCAGGTTGGGATCCTGGGGTCCTGGGATCGAGTCCTACATTGGACTCCCTGCAGGAAGCCTGTTTCTCCTTGGCTGTGCCTGTGCCTCTCTCTCTGTGTGTGTCTCTCATGAATAAATAAATAAAATCTTAAAAAAAAAAAAGAATGTAGATTTGCTAACATTAAGTTGCCATAGAAACTCAGGAAGTTCTTTCTTTCCATTAGTGTTCAATGGGGGGACAGAGGTACAGTTTGAAAAGGTGAAAAGTGTTCTGGGCAGTCGTGATGGTTGCATAACATGAATGTGCTTAGAGCCACAGAGCTGTACAGTTAAAGTGGTTAAAACAGTAAGTTCTATGTTGTATGTGTTTTACCACAATTAAAAAAAAAAAAAGATGCTGATTCCGTGGTCTACACTATTTGGGCCCCCAAACTCACAAGTGCTCCCAGGAAAGAGTAGAAAGAAGATTTAGAAGTAGAAAACCTTAACTGGACCCTCACGAGGTCCTTCACTAGCCTCAAGACTCTGAGTCTCAGTTTCCTCTGGCAGCGAATAGGAGGGATGCAAGCGGGTGCTCTGTCAACCTTCTGGGCTTCTTTTGAAGATCAGGGGACCAAATGCAGATCTGCAGACCTCCAGAAGAGTCTCTGAGTTCCCTGTTGAATCCCACCCCTGTCCTGGGATCACAAGACGACGTGTTGTGTATCCATTCCACTTGATTGGTAGGGACTTCCCGGAGTGGAAGGAGAGGATGCTGGGACTAGCTAGCAATGTCTGAGGGGAGGAAGGCTGGCAGGTGGGGAAACAAAGAACTTGGCGACCCTGGCCGAGCTGTGTATTTAGACATTACTACTGCTGATGGCCCTGGACTCTCAGATGACACTTCTGTTTCAGATATCTTATGCTGTCTCCAATAATCACCGGTTTCAATCCAAATCCCCAGTGTGCCTCTTAATCCTACAGATTCCCTCTACCCTGAGCCCCCAAACTGATCACTTGCTGTGTAACTCTGGGATGTCTCTCTAGCCATGCTGCCCTGGCCCATCTCCTGACCCATTGGCCTGTCCTAGATGTCATAACTGCCTGTGCTCAATCCCAGCTGCCTTGTTGATGACAAGTTTCTTGAAAATGTTTGGGGCTCTCTTTTTAACATGTATCACACAGTAGACAAGAGCACAGTTGACCCACTTCCATACTCTCTCTGTAGATGTCACTTCCCAAACATTCCTCAGATCTGTCTTCTACTCATGCCCCACTTGTCACCACCCTAGCCCAAACCACCATCTTGTCTGTGCGGGAGGAATGCAGCAGACCCTACATGGCCAACCCTTGTCCACTTAGGCTCCCCTTCAACCTAGCCAGATAGATCTTTTTTATTTTATTTTTATTTTTTTTAGATTTTATTTCTTTATTTGAGAGAGAGAGATCACAAGCGGGGGGTGGGGTGGGATAGGGGGAGAGAGAGAAGCAGGCTTCCCACTTAGCAGGGAGCCCAGTGCGGGACTTGATACCAGGACTTTGAGATTATGACTTGAGCAGTGGCAGAAGCTTGACTGACTGAGCCACCCAGGCACCCAGATGGATCTTTTAAAAACTCAAGTGTGTTCTTTTCCTAGAGCGACTATGACAGAGGTCCACAGACTGAGCGGCTCAAAACAACAGAAACATATTGTTTCAAGTTTTGCAGGCCAGAGGCTGAAATCAAAGTGACCACAGAGCCACACTTCCTTGAAGGTGCCAGGGGAGGATCCTTCCTTGCCTCTTTCAGTTTCTGGTGTTTGCTGGCAATCCTCAGCATTCCTTGGCTCATAGCCTCATCCTTCCAATCTCCGTCTTTGTCATCACATGGCCATCTTCTCTGTGTGTCTTCTTCTTGTAAGGACACTAGTCATATTGGATTAAGTGTCCACCCTACTCCAGTATGACCTCACCTTGACTAATTACATATGCAATAACCCTATTTCCAAGTAAGGTCACAATCCTTAGATAATAGGGGTTAGGACTTGAGTGGATCTTGTTTGGGACATGATTCAACCCATAACACCAAGCATATGGCTCCTCTCTCCTCCCACTGCCTGTCACTGGCTTCCACTTGTTCTCACAATAGAGACAAAAGTTCTTCCCGTGGTCTTGAAGGCCCTGTATGATCCGTCCCCTGTGGACTCTTCCAGCATCATCTCACATCATCTTCCCACCTGGAAGCCCTTCTAGTCCCTTGGTTACCCACCCTCCCTCCATCCATGTCTCCCTGTACTGTTTCCTTTGTCTGGAATATCCTCCTTCCTCTTGCCTTCAGTGTCTCATACGTAGGTTTTGCATCTCTGGTCAGGCATCACTTTTCCCAGGAAGACTTCCCTGACTCTCAGACTAGGTCAGACCCCCACTTCACTGGATGAACAATGGTGGTTGAACCCCTGTGCTTCTCTCTTACAGCAAAATCACAGCTGCATGGTCCCATTTACTGTGATTGCTTGACTAGTGTGTCCTCTCTGCTCACTGGACAGTGAGAACTATGAGGACAGGTTGAGGGTCTGTGTTTGCTCAACTCTGTACCCTCAGTGGGAACATAAATGAAGACCAACCAAACGAGAACAGGCAAAGACTATTAACTCAGAGCCTCCTATGGCAAGGGAGTAAACCACCATCACTCGTGTTTGGCAGAGACTCAAAGGCAAGCAGAGGAGTGGGAAAGCTTTATAGAGAAAAAAAAGGTCTTGATAGGAGGCTGTCCACCCGGGAAAGCTGGAGGCAAGCTAATAGAAGCCAAACATCCTCCATGATTGAGCAAAGGGGCGTAGTTGGCTTCCTCTGTTTGGCCCTATGTTGGAAGCAAGAATAAAAATGAAGGAAGCTATGAATTATGCTTTAAGTTCCTGCTGTTTTTGGCCAGTCATTACAGGGGTTATTGTTTGGCTTCGTGGATTGCTTGCTAGGGACAGTGATCTGATTCCTTACAAGCCTGACTTGTATTCAGTAGGCTGTCTTATGGGACTGGTTGCTGCAGGTAGTGGGTCAGAGCTCTGTTTTTACTTATGGTTGGACCATTGTTCATTTATTTGTTTGTTTTAAGATTTATTTATTTTTGAGAGAGAGAATGCATGTGCAAGAGTATAAATGGGAGGGACAGAGGCAGAGGGAGAGAGAATCTCCAGCAGACTCCATGCTGAGCAGGAAGCCCAACACGGGGCTGGATCCCACAACCCTGAGATCACAACCTGGGCCGAGACCAAGAGTTGGACACTTAACTGTGCCACCCAGGTGCCCCTGACCATTGCTGATTTTTATATTCAACCTCTCACTACCACTTTCCTTGTCACATTGTAAATTCAGTAGCTGCATTTGTGGAACTGGTGAACTTAAACAGGTCTCTTACCCTGAGCCTCACCTCTCTCCTTTCAAACTGGAGATAATAATACAACCTGCTCCATAGGATTGTTGACAGCTAACCCAGGTGAAGCACCTGGCTTTGGGCCAGATACACAGTGAGTGAGCAATAAACAGTGGCCATTGTTGTTACTGTTGTTGACTGTACAGCCTTTTAAAAACAAAGATGATCCAGGTAAAGCTCATCTAAGGCACTAGAAGGCGATAGTGGTGACCCTTGAGGGGTGGGCAGCAGCTGAGGGTGAGGAGGTCCTGCTGTATTGGTAATGTTTTATGGCTTGATCTGGGTGCTGCTTAAATTTTTATAAAGCTCTAGTGGGCACTTTTCTGGGTGGAAGTTTTTATTTATTTATGATAGTCAGTGAGAGAGAGAGAGAGAGAGAGAGAGAGAGAGAGGCAGAGACACAGGCAGAGGGAGAAGCAGGCTCCATGCGCCGGGAGCCTGACGTGGGATTCGATCCCGGGTCTCCAGGATCGCACCCTGGGCCAAAGGCAGGCGCTAAACCGCTGCGCCACCCAGGGATCCCTGGGTGGAAGTTTTATTTCTGTAGAGAGCTGACTTTTATTTTATTTAAAGATTTTATTTTAAAAAAATAAAGATTTTATTTATTTATCCATGAGAGTCATAGGCAGAGGGAGAAGCAGGCTCCCTGTGGGGAACCCAATGCAGTACTCAATCCCAGGACCCTGGGATCATGGCCTGAGCCAAAGGCAGATGCTCAACTGCTGAGCCACCCAGGCATCCAGAAAGCTGACTTTTATTTTTTTATTTTATTATTTTTTTTAAAGATTTTATTTATTTATTCATGATAGTCACAGAGAGAGAGAGAGGGGCAGAGACACAGGCAGAGAGAGAAGCAGGCTCCATGCACTGGGAGCCCGATGTGGGATTCGATCCCGGGTCTCCAGGATCGCGCCCTGGGCCAAAGGCAGGCGCCAAACCGCTGCGCCACCCAGGGATCCCCCAGAAAGCTGACTTTTAAAACATGCGTGAGAATGGAAAGATGGAAGGTCCTGCTCTGTGATGTGGGGGGTGAAGCTGTGGGACCAGACACTAGCCGACTAGTCTCTATCCTCTGGGCTGAATTATCACAGGGTTTTAGAACTTCTATCAGGTGAGACCCAGACACGCATCTTTGGTGCCTCCTGCATTCACTACAGGGCCAAGAAAGAGATGCTAAACAGGAGCCATTAGGTGACTGTGCCCTGTACCTGAGCGAAATGACCTTGCAGCTCAGAAAGAGAAGCCACTCTGGCCCCCAAGGGAATCAGACTCTGCTACCCCAAAATTTGCCACTTAGATTATTTTGAGCCAAAGGCAATTGAGAAACAAACAAACCAAAAAAAAAAGCAAGAAGACAGGCACCTGGGTAGCTCAGTCAGTTGGGCATCTGCCTTTGGTTCAGGTCATGATCCTGGAGTTCCAGGATTGAACCCTGTGTCAGGCTCCCTGTTCTTCAGGAAGTCTGCTTTTCCCTCTCTCTCTGAACCTTTCCCTGCTTATGATCTCTCTATCTCTCTCTCTCTCTCTCTCTCCCTCAAATAAATACATTTTAAAAATCTTTTTAAAAATACAAGAAGAGTTCTCTGCTCTCTGCTTATCTGCCTAAAAATAGGGCATACATTTCTCAAGAGGAAAATACCTTTCATTCCTGTACTGGGAAGGGAGAGAAACCCATTGCTGGGGATGGAGAGTTGATGCTGGGAGGAGTCTGCATAAACAGACCTTTCTAAAATACCCCTTATCTTCCATTAGTCCCTCATATATTTCCTAGTCACTTCCCCATGGTTTATCACCCCTAGGAATCCAAATCCCCTTTCCTTGGTCTAGCCACTTCCCCACAATGTATTGCTCTTTGTTAAAATGGTATATAAGCTCCTAAGTCTAGTTACTCTTTTGAGTTTTGCTTCTTTGCTGTGAACTCCATGCAAGTAAAATAAAATTGTGCCTTTTCTCCTGTTATTCTATATTTTTTGTTGGTTTAATTAGCAGGTCCCAGGAGCAGAATCTGAGACTAGACAAAAAGTTTCTTCTTCCCCTACAGCACCATCACAGAGAGACCTCCCTGTCTGCCCCATCAGTCTCATCATTCTATTTTTTTTTCTCCAGAGCACTTACCATGATGTGGAATGATCTGGGATTTTTTTTGCTTGCTTGCTTATTGTCTATCTTCTCCCCACCCCAGATGGAAGCTCCTGGAAAGTAGGGACAGTGTGTGTCATGTTCACCCTCAATCCCCAGGGCTTATCTTTTGCTAGCACCAAAGGCTCCAGCAGTGGAGATGAGAGGGCCTGGCATCACCTGAGAGACAATGACTGGTCATAAGGTAGACCTAGTGGGAGTCTGAAATCTTACCTAAATAATGGCCAGTATGGTTAAAATAATCTCTCATGCTTTGTTGTTCTCTATCTATTCCAAAAGAGTCTCTGGGGCCCCTGGTTGTTGAAAGAGAGTGCAACTCTTATCTTGGGGTTGTGAGTTCAAGCCTCACATTATGTGGAGAGATTACTTAAAAATAAAGAAATTTTTAAAAAGATTTTATTTATTCCTTAGAGACAGAGAGAGATAGAGAGGCAGAGACACAGGCAGAGGGAGAAGTAGGCTCCATGCAGGGAGCCTGATGTGGGACTCAATCCCAGGTCTCCAGGATCATGCCCTGGGCTGAAGGCAGCACTAAACCGCTGGGCCACCAGGGTTGCCCTAAAAATAAAATTTACAAAAATTTTTAAAGTTGCAAAAGAGTCTTGAATGTCTTATGGGACTACAGCAAATTATTTGAGAACCTTAAATGTCAGTGATGAAAAAGCAAGGAGCAGGGGAAAGTAACTCTTGACTGACAAGGTAGGAAACACCGAAAATCTGAATTTTAACATCTAGCTGATGCATCTGTACGATGATGTGGGGAGACATCTAGAGTTACTGGAGTATGTTTATTTATAAAGGAGATGTTTCTCTAGTGAGGAATTTCTTTTCCCACTCAAAGAGACTTGGCAAAAATTTGTTAAAAAAGTTTTCATGTGGAAGCTTAGAACAAGCTCCTTAGTAAGAAGATACTGCCATTTACTCACCAAAAACTGTACAATGTCTTAGGGATGAATGAAAAGGAAAGCTTGCAGGTTTCAAAACAAATGAGTAATAAAGGTGTGGTAGGACACAATCTGTGTCTATAAGGATTGATCTCCACTGGATTTAGAGTTTTTATGAAACCTTGTATAGAATACATCCCTTGTGACCTGCTATGGGGTATGGCCATGAAATATAGTTCATAACCAACATCAGCTACATAATCTGTGGGACCCAGTGAAAAATTAAAATGCAAGTTCCCTTGTTCACAAATTAAGAATTGTAATATGGTGGCAAAAGAGCATTAAATCAAGCATGAGGCCCTTCCTTTTTTTTTTTTATTTTTGCATGTGGCCCTTCCAAGCACAGGTCATACCCACAAAGCCAGCCCTGCTCATGACTTAGGTTTGTTCAACATTGCCTGGTTCACCAACATTATGTCATGCCATTAGTCATTGCAGCAATTCTGTGAAATATTATTATCCCTATGAGGAAGAGAGAGGTTAAGAGAAACCCCAGGTCAATTAGCTGCTTACATGGCAGGGCCTGGACTCACCCCTGGTGTCAACTGAAAAAATCCCAAGACAGCCAGGCTTCTGATTTCCACAACCCCTTCTTCTCCTCAGAAAGAAAAAGTTTCAAGTTTGCTTTCAAGCAACTAGACAAAGCACAATGCACTCTGGCATAGGTGAATCATCATCCCAATCCACCCCCTTAATTCCTGCTGCCCTGGGAGAAGGTCATGGTATGTGGTCCTAAAGCATCATTTCAAGCTAGGGAGCCGGTGGTTGTTTGGGAAGTTGGGCATATAGCTACCTGTTCCCCTGATAATTCACTTCAGATCCAGGGTCATGTATGTGCTAGACCTATTTCCTCAGGGGGAATGTCTAAGTCAAGCAAGACGGTACTGCATGTAAACAATAAGATAGCTTGACTTAAGCATACATAACATGTATCTAGACTACCACGTACACTTAGGATTACAAGTGCTAACATGGTACCTGGTGAGGCTGAGACATGTTCAACAAATGAGTGAACAAGCCTCAAGCCTGGTTTATATGCAATATTTCTCTCCTGCCCCTGCCTGTGTGTGTGTGTGTGTGTGTGTGTGTGTGTGAAGGTTAAGTAATTTTAAAGGTATTATTAAAAATATAATGCCTTCTTTTTATAGAAAATACAGAGAAAAAAAGAAAGAGGAGAAAGAATGAATCTAACTCATTACTAGAGACAGCAATGCTAATATTTCAGTGGTCCTTTAAGATATATTGATTTTTTAAAATATTTTAAACATTGAAATGGGTCCATGACCTCAGTAACCTGCTTTTTCACTTAACCATTTGTGAACACTTTCCCTGTCAGTAAGTATAAATCTATATACCATGACTTTTTTTTTTATACCATGACTTTTAACAGTTATGTATAGTTCTCCTGTATGGAGGAGGGGAGGCTCTAATGTCATCAATTCCCAATTACTGGACCTCTAGGTTTTTTCACATCTTTACCACTATTTTTTATTTTTTTTACCACTATTTTAAAAAAATATTTTATTTATTTATTCATGAGAGACACAGAGAGAGAGGCAAAGACATAGGCAGGGTCCCCATGGGGAGCCCGATTCAGGACTCGATCCCAGGACCCCGAGATCATGACCTGAGTCAAAGGCAGACACTCAACTACTGAGTCACCGAGGTGCCCCACATCTTTACTATTATAAGAAATGAACATCCCGGTAGCAAAATCTGTGAGTTCATCCTTAGTTATTTTTTCTTTAGGGTACATTCCCAGAAATGTCTTATAATACTCATTTGTTCAGCCAGTATTTGGTGAGTGCCTTCTACAGGCCAGGCATTGTGCTAGATGCTGGGTTTTGAACAATGAACAATTGAGCAATTGCCCGGTCAGTTTCATCTGACATCACATTCAGGGGTTGGTGTGGTTGGCAGAATTTCTAGGGATGTCCCTCAAGAGCCCATACCCTAATGCCCAGACATGTGACATTTTTTGGCTCATGTTTAAGAAAAACAAGAGCAAAAATGTAATCCCACTGATCACTAATGAACGCATACTTATAAAACGAGGGAGGATTTGTAAAACCTTGTTGGCCATGTTCAGGACTTGGCATTCAGAGCCAAAGGGATCCATTGAAAGATTCTAAGGAGGGAATGGCTGAATTAGAGTTGTATGTACTTTTAAAAAATTGTTTATTTTAGAGAGAAAATGCTGAAGAGGAGTAGGTGGATTTGAGAGGAATTGGGAGGGCAAGTGGACTGAATTTGGTCATGGCTCTGGGCGGGGAGGAGTAGCAATGTTAAGAATGGCTCTAGGAGGGCTGGCATTGCCCCTTCACAGAGGCACGGTGCCCGGAAGGGGGGCGCAGCTTGGTCTGTGAGGGTTTGGCCAGGTTGAAGGGAACCATCCACATGGATGTATGCATCTGGAGCTCAGAGGAGAGGTGTAGGCAGGCATGCACATTTTTGAATCATTCTTGAAGAGCTGACAATTGAAGTTTTGGGTTTGGCTCAACCTGCCTGGGATTGGGGTATAGGAAGCAGGGATGATGGCTCAGGTCTGAATCTTGAGGACATCCTGGAAGAGGATGGTGAATCTGAACAAAAGGCAAAGAGGAGTGCCAGAGAGAGAAAGAAAGGTAGGAGAGGGCTGCACTGAAGAAACCAGGTGTTACAGGCCAGACAAGCCCCACCCCCAATTCATGGGTTGAAACTCTAACCCCCAGAACCTCAGAATGTGTATTTGGAGATAGAGCCTTTTTTTAATCCTTTCTTAAAGATTTAATTTATTTATTCATGGGAGACAGAGAGAGAGAGAGAGAGGGAGGGAGAGAGAGAGGCAGAGACACAGGCAGAGGGAGAAGCAGGCTCCCTGAGGGGAGCCCAATGTGGGACTCGATCCCAGGACCCCAGGATCACACCCTGAACCAAAGGCAGACCCTCCATCACTGAGCCACCCAGGTGTCCCTGGACATGGGGCCTTTAAGGAGGTAATTAACTTAAAATGAAGCCATTAGGATGGGCCCTAATCCAATCTGACTGGTGTCCTTACTATAACAGGAGATTGTAATATTCAAAGGGACACCAGGAGGGATCCCTGGGTGGCACAGCGGTTTAGTGCCTGCCTTTGGCCCAGGGTGCGATCCTGGAGACCCGGGATCGAGTCCCACGTCCAGGATCGAGTCCCACGTCGGGCTCCCAGTGCGTGGAGCCTGCTTCTCCCTCTGCCTATGTCTCTGCCTCTCTCTTTCTCTGTGTGACTATCATAAATAAATAAAAATAAAAAAATAAAAAACAAAGGGACACCAGGAATGTGTGTGCGCAGAAGGAAGACCATCCCAGGACACAGGGAGAAGGTGGCCATCTGCATGCCATGGAGAGAGGCCTCAGGAGCAAGCAGCCCTGCTGACCCCTTTACCTTGGACTTCAGCCTCCAGTCCGTGAGAGAAGGAATGTCCATTGTTCAAGCCACCCAGGGTGTGGTGTTTTGTGATTGTACCCTGAACAGACTGACACCCAGGGAGCCGTGTGCCCTCCAGGCAGGTGGGGTGAACCCTGCTGGAGCCCCTGACACCACAGGTGCACACATATCACAAGCACACACTGAAATGTAGTGAAGGACATGTGGGCCCTCCTGTCACTTGAGATCCAGGGCAACCCGTGAGCAAGCATCTGCTGACATGGCTAACACTGCTCAGGCTCTGGGGAAATCCTTCTTGACATCTCTTGCTCTATGTCCTCAGAACGAAAGAGGACAGTGTGTAATGATGTGTAAGTTGTGCCCTTCTGACCTCAGACACCAACAGAGAAGTAGAAGATTTGAGTGACGGGAACTTTAAGAGCAGGAAAAAAGATAACTAAGTCATCACGTCCTTTCTCTCAGACACATTGAGTAGGACAGATTCTCATAACAAAATATTGTTTCCTTATTGTGCCAAATGTCTGTTTTTTTCCCTTCTCTTGGTGCCTTCATGTGTGGTTCCAGAGGTATTCACAAATTAGCTTATTACTTGTTTTTAAAGATTTTGTGTATTTATTTGAGAGAGAGGGAGAGACAGATAACAAGCAGAGGGAAAGGGTAGAGGGAGAAGCAGACCCCCCTCGCTGAGAAGGGAGCCTCATGTGGGGCTTGATTCCAGGACCCTCAGATCATGACCTGAGCCGAAGGCAAATGCTTAACCAACAGAACCACCCAGGTGCCCACAAATTAGCTCATTATTTATTTAGTTTGTTATTATTAGCAACTGTGAGTGTGGCTCAGGAAAATCTGCAAGATCAAACAACTCATATTATTCTGAATTTGTTTACAGATAGGCATGTACATATACGTAACGTGGGAGAAGCACTATCAGTTTTTTACATTGGCAACTAGTTGAACATTGAATATTAGGATTGTGAATCATTTTAGTTTTAGAAAAATATAATTAAATTTAATAAAATTCAGGGCAGCCCCGATGGCCCAGCGATTTGGTGCCGCCTTCAGCCTGGGGTATGATCCTGGAGACCCCAAATCGAGTCCCACATTGGGCTCCCTGCATGGAGCCTGCTTCTCCCTCTGCCTGTGTCTCTGCCTCTCTCTCTCTCTGTGTCTCTCATGAATAAATAAATAAAATCTTTTTAAAAAATACAAATAAAAATACCCATCAGAATCGCTTTAAAAAAATAGAAGAAAAACAATCTTGTGAAAGCAAAGGGTAATTTGGGTTTTTAAAACTTTTTACCTTTAATACACATTTTTGATGAAAATATATTCAAATGTCATATACTTTGAATACAACTCTATCCTCTTTTTTAGTCTTTGAGATCATTAATGATAGTAGAACATTAATTAGGGCATGATTTTATTATATTACATAAATTTGTTCTTACTAAAATTAAGAGAAGAAAAATTGTATGGATTTGACATATACCAATTTGTAGATCATATCTTTGTTTTATTACTCATTCAAATGTTGCTGACCCAGCAACACAATACCAGACATGTACTAATAAAGGTTAGTCATCTTTGATATTTAGTTTCTGACTATTTCACTCATGCAGAAAAGCTGGCCAGGGGTGCCTGACTGACTCAGTGGGTTAACCATCCCTCTCTTGATTTTGGCTCAGGTCATGATCTCAGGGTCCTGAGATCGAGCCCAGCCTCAGGCTCTACACTGGGCATGGAGCCTGCTTAAGATTCTCTCTCTCTCTCTCTCTCAAGGTCAAGAAAGTTAAAAAGCTTAAAGAAGACATTTCACAGGGGGTACACGTATCTGTATATAGAGTTCGAAATTTGAGCAATCCAGCCAAGAAGTTCAAGATTGAGGCCAATGCTAGGCAACTGTAACTGACAGGAGTGGTGGTACTACACGAGGATGTCAACGCGGTGGTAGTGGTAGGGGGCCCCAAGGTCCAGAATAAATTTAAGCGTCTTATGCTGCATTGGATAAAATGGGATGAACAGACATCTAACACAAAGGGAGATGATAAGGAGGAATCTGATGAGGAAGCTGTGAAGAAAACCAACAAATGTGTACTAGTCTGGGAGGGTACAACCGAAGACCAGAGCTTTGGGGAAATGAAGTTCAAACAATGTCCTACAGAGAACATGGCTCGAGAGCACTTCAAAAAGCATGGGGCTGAACACTCCTGGGACCTTGCGCTGAGTGAATCTGTGTTGGAGTCCACCACTAAGACTACTGTGAGCCCTTGCCTCTCCCCTCCTGCCGTTGTCTCTTCAGTCCTCTTATTCAGTCCTCTTATTTCCCAGCCCAGTCCCACTGGTGTGTGCGATCACAGAACTGTGCCAAGCTGACATTGGGACAAAGGAAAAACACCTTAGTTCCTTCCCCAGTCAGCCTGGTGCTGCCCTTTATTCCCCTTATGTGCATATGATTAAAGAGCTATTTTAAAAAACAAAACAAAACAAAAAGATTCTCTCCTCGATAATAGGGGAAGAGAGGAAAAAAATAAAACAAGACAAAATCTGAGAGGGAGATAAAACATAAGAGACTCTTAATCATAGGAAACAAATGGAAGGTCATTAAAGAGGTGATGGACATTAAAGGGGACACATGATGTCATGAGCACGGAGTGTTATATGCACTGATGAATCACTGAACTCTACCTCTGAAACTAATAATACATTACATGTTAATTAATTGAATTTAAATTTAAAAAAAAAGATTCTTTCCCTCTCTCTCTCTGCCCCCAGCCTTCCCCTCATGCATGCTCTCTCTCTCTCTCAAAAAAAAAAAAAAAAAAAAAAAAAAAAAAAAAAAAGCCACACAAAAGCCTATACTCTTACAAACAAGTGTTAAGTCTTACCAGCTAAGCATTAATAAGGACTCATCCTGGTCTCTGCCAGATGGAGAGGCTGCCAAAAGAGTAAAGAGGCAGCTGCTCTTTTTGCCCACGGGTCCTGTCCCTGTGCTTTAATAAAACCACCATTTTGCACCCCCCCCCCCAAAAAAAAGGGAAAAAAAAGTATGTAAGGAATTCTGTGAACATCAGCCTGCCAAAATATGAAAAGACATGGTTTTGGTGCTATGAGAACACATCTGCCAAGGTCGGGGATAGCGCCAATGTACTTTTAACAGCTCCTTAGCTTTCACACGTGTGCCTCTAGTGCTCTTACTCTGGCCCAGCAAATGTCAAGGGTGAATGTAAGTGTATTTGGAGAATGAAGGGTGGATTGGCAGTGTCGACTACTTCCAGGGGTGCAGATGTGGCCTGAGACTGTACGCGTGAGGTTTAGCCACTGGGGACAAGTGTGTTTTGGGGCAGTGGGGAGGGTGCCTCAGGGGACCAGTAGGGGAGACATCGAGCTGTAAGGACCTGGGTAGACACAAGCTGCCTATGACCTTGCAGGAACCGAGGGTTCAGGAGAGGATCTGAGAGGGCCCAACACCCCACTTGTAGGAACATTGATGCTTCCTGGCTGGGTTTTAGCTTCTCTCTTCTTCCTCCAGCTTTTTCTTGGGACCAGAGTTCGAATTCAAACAGTCCAGGATGAGCCAGCTGTTGGGAACTGGGGTCAGTCACTTTTGTCTCCAGTGATGGCCCAGCCAGGATTCCTAATGGGCTCCCACACCACACTGCAGCCTTCTCACTGGCACTCAGAGGAAAGCATTAGGGGTACCATTTCTTATGCAAAATGTTGCTGGAGAGGACAGTTCTTTCTCTCCTTTCTCTCTGCTTTCCCTTCTAATGCCTGAAAGTCATCAGAGAGATTACAGCATCTCTGTCTTTTTCCTCCTCTCAGAAATTTGCTTTCAGTGGCGCCTGGGTGGCTCAGTGGTTGAGCATCTGCCTTTGGCTCAAGTTATGATCCTAGGGTCCTGGGATTGAGTCCTGCATCCGGCGCCCCGTGGGGAGCCTGCTTCTCCCTCTGCCTCCCTCTCTGCGTCTCTCATGAATAAATAAATAAAATCTTAAAAAAGAAAAAAAAAGAAATTTGCTGTTGTTACTTGGTGGAATTGATGGCAAATGCATACTAGTGTGTTAGTACATAAACCTTTAGCTGACTGTGCCTTGGAGGCCCTTGTGCAGCTCTGAGAAGACAAGGCTGACATGAAGATGTGGTGAAGGCTTCCCATCTATCAGTGCCTTCTGAACTTAGGGGGCTGTGCTCTCAGCTTCAACAGGCTGAGCGTACCAGCTCTGGAGCCCCCACTGCTTAGGACAAACTTCAATTCCCCCATGTCACCCTTATTCTCTCACTGCCACACACTCACAATGCTTCTGACACTGGGAGGGGTTGGGGGAGAGGTTGTTCCCCACCCCAAGCAATCCTGGGCAGCATCAGCTGGGTGCCCTAGATTTTAACGCCATTCTGACACTACTTACCTGGACGTACCATCAGATTCCACAGGTTAAGGGCTTGGTCCCATAAGGCTGCTCCCCACTTCAGACGCCAGTCACAAGTCCGCCTTGTCACCTGTGCTTTTGACCAACTGGCTGTAAATCAGAGGTTCCCACAACCCCCTCCTCAGGTTTGAATGAGTGGCTAGAGCAGCTCACAGAACTCAGAGACACGTTTTACTTATTAGACCACCTGTTAATTATGAAAGGCTGTATCTCAGGAACAGCCTGGTGGAAGAGGGGCGCAGGACAAGGTATGGGGGAGGAGCACACAGGTTCCATTCTCTCTCCAGGTGCACCCCTCCTCCCATCTCTGTGTGTTCACCAACCCAGAAGCTCTCTGATCCCCACACTATTGGGATTTACAGAGTTTTCCTCGTATAGGCATGACCAATCATTAACCCATTTCCAATTCCTCTCTCTTCTCCAGAAAATTGAGGTGGAGGGGTGGGACGCTAAAAATTCTAAGCTGCTAATATATGGCTTGGTCTTTCTGTTGACCAGTCCCCATCCAGGAGCCCAGCCAGAGTCACCTCATTAGAACAAAACACACTCTTATCACCCAGGAAATTCCAAGGGATTTAGGAGCTCCGTGTCAGGATCTAGGGTCAAAGACAAATATTAGAAGAGGATGATCCTAGTGTTCTTATCACTTAGGAATTTATAAGGGTTTTAGGAGTACTGTCCCAGGAACTGAGGGCAGTCACCAATATGTATTTTTTATGATCTACCTGGTGAGATCTTATGGCCTCTATGATGCATACACCCTTTTTATATTTATATTTATTATTTCTACACTATACAAATAGCTATTTAATTAATTAGCCAATCAATTAACTAATAATTTTAATTCCTAGTGCCAGGCACATAATAGACACTTCCGGAAAATTTATCGAGTAAACAAATAAGCTGATGTTCTAAGAGCTTAGGTGAATACCCCAAGGTCAGACAGCTGGAAGAATCAGGGCCTGAGTGGGCTTCCATGTCTTCCAATCATCTTTCTATTCAAGACCATGTCTAGATAAGGACATGAAAAGGCTCTTGAAAAAGAAAAAAAAAGAAAAGGCTCTTGAAGCTTTAGAGCAATCTCCTGGATTTGAACCTGCCTCTGACTTCTGAGGTCTCCAGCACCTTTGGATGACAATGCCCCCTCCCTGAAGTGTGTCTTATTGGGTTGTTTTCCTGGAGATCTGATTCTTAGAGGGGATATCAGACCGATTCAAGGAAGCTCCCCAGAGCACCTGCATCAAGGGAAGAGCAGACAAAGAAGTGTGTGCCCTGGAGCAAGAGACATGGCCCCTCTCTCATTTTGTTGGGTTTGGTTGCGATTTCTCCTTAATTAACTCACTTAGTCTTCATTAAACATTACCTCCAGCCCAGTGGTAAGTTGAGATGGTGATGCTCACATTTCTTGTTCATGAAAAAATCAGCCTTCTAAAGCATTTTGTTTCTTTTCTCCTCTAACATTTCATAGGTGCCTGAACAGCTTGGGGCTCTCCTAATATTTTTTTCCCTTGGTCAAAATCAATAAATTCATCAAATAAACCACAGAGCTGGTCAGATGGCAAAAGCTCCAAGGTCAGGTTTTTAGTGAAAAATGCTCAGGGACTACTTGGCGAGAAGTCCCCAGACATGGGATCCCTGAGGCTGGTCCCCACTGTTGTTATGAAATGTACTTGCAGAGATAGAGGTGTTTGTAGTTGATGTTGCTGGTTTTTAACCAGCAGGATGGGAGGCAGGCTGTGCTTTGAAAACACTGATTCTTCAGTGGAGGAGGCTGAAATGGAATAACTGGGTCATATGGTAGCCATCATGAGCCTGTTTTTCAAAGAATGTTAAATTCAGGAGAGAAAACATCTGGAAAATTTACCCAAGAGCCCAAAAGAATCTATCAGTGCTTGGGCAACACATTCCTGTTCATTCAGAGAGTTTGATGGTGAATGAGAGTTCCAATCCCTCCCTTCCCTCACCACCATTTGGCATGGCTTGTCTTCATTTGGGACATTCTCATTAGTGGTGTAGTGGCATCTTTGTTGTGGTTTTAATCTGCATTTCCCTAGTAACTAGTGATGGGAAGCGTCTTTTCAGATGCTTATGCTGTGGACTGAATGTTTGCATCTCTCCTCAAATTCAAATGTTGAAACTGAATCCCCAGATGTGATGGTATTTGGAAGCAGGGCCTTTGGGGGGGTGATTAATTAAGTCATGAGAGTGGAATTGACATAAGTTGGCTTAGTGCCATTACAAAAGGGACCCCAGAGAGCTTCCCTGCCCCTCTGCCTTGTGAGAACACAGCGACAAGGCACTGGCTATGACCCAGGAAGAGGGTTCTAACCAGACACCAGATCTGCCAGTTCCTTGACCTTGGTCTTCCAGCCCCTGGAACTGTGAGAAATAAGTTTCTGTGTTTAAGCCACCTGGTCTATGGTGTTCTGTTATAGCAACCTGAATGAGACAGCTTATTTGCCATCCATATTGAAAATTGATCTTAAAGATAGGATCAATAATAGCATGTTTGTGTGAAAAATAATGATGGAGGAGAAGGAGAGGGTAGTAAGTAGAGAGATGTCCTTGAGTGGGCAGAAGGGGACAGGGTCCGAAGTGCACCTGGAGGAGCTGGCATAGAGAGGATGTGGTTAGTTCATCTTACAGGTGAGACACAGAGGCGGGCATGTGGGTGCAGGTGCTGGGAATGGGTGAATGGAGGGCAAAAAGCTCTCTTCTAATGAGCTCCCAAAATCTAATGGTTTCTATTTTCTCAATTAAGGAGGAAGCAAGGCCATCTGTGGGGAATGAAGATATGTTGAGGTTTGAGGAGTGAAAGACTGATCTGGTGTGCATTGGAGAGAGAAAGAGAGATGGAAAGAGGGAGAGAGAGCGAGAACTAGAGTTGTAGAGCATGGTTTACTGAAAGGAATTGTCACTCACAGGTGACACTGTAGACTTCAAAGTCCTGCAGAATGTGACAGACTCTGTCTGTAGTTTGATACCAACTGGATCTGACCTGGGATTCCCATTAACCAAATTTGGTGTCATCGTGACCCAGTCACCCGATCTTGTCACCTGGAGCCTCTTGTGAGTGTGTAAGGTGTATTTTGGCCAGTGTCAGCACAACTGAGGAGAATGATTGGCAAATGCCTGAATTATTCATGTTTTTGACCTATTCTAACGAAAACTTTGCCCAAAAGGCTAAATTATTAAGTACCTGGGTGCGATCTTGCAGCCTACTGTCTAGAAAACCGGAACACGAAGTTTCTTGCTGGTTTTGCTTCTTAAGGGAGTTGAGACTTCACTAACATTTCAAAATTGCTCCCCAAATGGAAGACGGTGATGCCAACAGAAGAAAATTAAATTCAGGAAACCAAATGTATTCGACGGTGCCCTCGGAGCCCAGGAGAACAGTTTGGCACTTGGGCAACACATATCCTGCACATTTAGAGAAAGTGACTTTAGCTATAAATGTAAATACAGGGATCCCTGGGTGGCGCAGCGGTTTGGCGCCTGCCTTTGGCCCAGGGCGCGATCCTGGAGACCCGGGATCGAATCCCACGTCGGGCTCCCTGTGCATGGAGCCTGCTTCTCCCTCTGCCTATGTCTCTGCCTCTCTCTCTCTCTCTCTGTATGACTATCATAAATAAATTAAAAAAAAAAAATAAATGTAAATACATAGGTAATGACAATCCTGAAGTCTTTAGTTATGTTACCCATTTTTGGAAAGCAAAATTAATACACACATCTAGACATGAGGCAAATACGCCGATCTTTTAATAATGGTATAGTTGCCTATTTTTTGCACGTTGTGTAGGTAAGCTTTTAAAGCATTCCCCAAACCATAGGGCAATGTAAAGGCTATTCCTGAGTATTATACGTATTTGTGCAAAATTCTAGAGCTCAGATTTCCCATGTAAGTAACACTGGGCTTTCCTGATTTGCACTCAAGAATTTCTAAGGGATGTTGAATATTATTAATAGAACATCATATGCATAGGGAAGCATTTACAAGTGAAATGACATTCTGCCTTGGATTTGCTTTATTATCCAGCAAAAAAAGGGGAGGGGCAGTGTGAATAGAAAACAACTAGAAAAATATTTGTTGGTGATGAATGTACAGCAACTATATCATTCTATTTCTTTCCTTTTTTAAAGGCTGTTTATTTGAGCAAGAGAAAGAGTGCAAGAGTAAGCAGAGGTGGGAGGGGCAGAAAGAGAGGCAAAAGCAGGCTCCCCACTGAGCAGGGAGCCCAACCAGGGGGCTGGATCCCCTGACCCTGAGCCAAAGGCAGACACTTAACTGATTGAGCCACCCAGGTGCCCCTATTCTCTCTGTTTCGTGTATATTTGGAAATTTACAAATTAAAGTTTAAAAATACATCATGAGACCCTCTTCTCGACTGAATTTAAGAGTAAGCAGGTCATACTTTCTAAACTAAAATTAAACTTCCATGAATTTCCTGTTTCTCTGACTTCATGGTTTGGCAGTTCCTGTTAGATCAAAGCCAAGATGAAGCAAAGTCTCAAAGAGATGTTTTTACACCTATGTTCATAGTGGATGTTTGTACACCATGTTCACAAAAGCTAAATGTGGAAGGAACCCAAATGTCCATACAATGGAATATTATTCAGTCTTTAAAAAAAAGAAGGAAATCCTGCCATATGCTATGGCATTGACAAAGTTTGAGGACATCATGCTAAGTGAGATGAGGCAGTCACAAAACGACAAATACTGTGTGATTCCACCCATATGAAGTACTTAGAAGAGTGAAAATCATCAAGACTAAAAGTGGAATAGAATGGTGTTTGCTGGACTGGAGAGTTAGTGTTTAATGGGAACAGAGTAGCAGACTTACAAGATGATAGAGTTATGGGATAGGTGGTTGTGGAGGCTGTAAAACAGTGTGAATGTATTGATTACCTGTGAACTAACTATATGCTTAAAAATGGTTATGAAAGTAAATTTTATGTTTTGCATATTTTAACATGATAGAAAAGAAGTAAAAACCAAGATAAAGGGCAGCCCTGGTGGCGCAGCGGTTTATTGCCTTATTGCCGCCTGCAGCCTGGGGTGTGATCTTGGAGGCCCGGGATTGAGTCCCACATCGGGCTCCCTGCATGGAGCCTGCTTCTCCCTCTGCCTGTGTCTCTGCCTCTCTCTCTCTGAATAAATAAATAAATAAATCTTAAAAAAAATCAAGATAAAGACAAAATCAAAACATCTCAGTTGACAGCAGAATGAATGGCCAATATTCTAATAACATAAGACTTGTATCTTCTTTTTTTTTTTTAGATTTATTTATTTACTAATGAGAGACAGAGAGAGAGACAGAGAGAGAGAGACAGAGACAGAGACACAGGCAGAGGGAGAAGCAGACTCCATGCAGGGAGCCTGACATGGGACCGATCCTGGGTCTCCAGGATCAGACCCTGGGCTGAAGGCAGCACTAAACCGCTGAGCTACCTGGGCTGCCCAAGACTTGCACCTTCTTTAAGACATTTAGCATTCGTTCAAAAATATCTGCTGAGTGCCAACTATATGCAACACACTTTTTTTCTCAACAGTGATGGGTACGGTGGGAAACAAAATGGACAAAGACCCTATCCTCCTGGAGCTTAGTGGCTGGTTGGGGGACAAACATTTAACTTCTAACTGTGTGAAAAAATATGATGAGTGACCCCAACATACAGAAGATGTTGGTAACGTGGGAATAACAGTTGGGGTTCAGAAATGGCTTCGTTGAGGAGGTGCCACTTAACCTGACATCTGAAAAATGTGTAGGGGATTGGTCTGGCAAGGGTTTTGGGGTGTGATAGACTTTGGGGGAGTGGTCCACACAGAAGGAACACGTGTGCAGGTCCTTAAGTGAACCTTATCCTAGGTGTGCTGGGAGGTTTCCATCAGTTTGCTAAGGATATTTTAAAAGCCACTCCAAAACTTAGTAGCTTCAAACAACAATCATTTTATTTGCTAACAATTTTGTGGGCTCAGCTGGGATGGTCCATCAATGCTACATGTGGTGTCAGGGGCATCAACCAAGACTCCTGGGACAGCTAGAGCACGGGGGTCTCTCCCCACAAATGGCCTTTCACTCTTAAGAAGGCTAAACCGATATTCTTTACAGCATGGTGGTCTCCAGATGCCAGGAAAATGAGAAAGAAACTATAAGGCCTCTTGAGGCCTGGACTTGGACCTCATGCAGCATCATTTCCACTGCATCCTCTAGGACAAATCATGAGCTAATCCAGACTCCACTGTTTATGCAGCAGGTGTAAAGAATTGGTGGCCATTTAAAATCTACCCCAGGAGGCTTTAAATATGTTTCATGCCTTTAACATCATTGTTACACCCAGTACTCTTTATTTCATTTTTACATGAAATTTTGTGAAGTGACAAATATAACATCCATGCATACATGAAACGTGCAAATCTTGTGTACAACTTAATGATTCACAAAGTGGTCACAGTTATGTAGCCTCCTAGCCCCTCTCCTGACCGCCACTCTCTCTCTCCTCCCAAAGATAATCCTGCTATCCTGCTATCTGACATCATAGTTCAGTTTTTGGATTTGATGTACATGGAATGTATAGGATGTGTGGTTTCATCTTGCTGACATGTGGCGGCACAGGACACACATTCTCGTATGCCATCTGCCTCACCAGCCCCTTCTTCAGACTCTGCCCCTTGGGCCACATACCTGTTTAGTTCTGTGATGAGCTCCTGCTGTCGGACACCCTGGTCATTGAAGTTGGAAGTTTGGAGGCAACAAGAGTCCAACATGGGCTTCAGTTATCCTTGTGGGTCCCAGTTTCTTCTTGTTTTCCCAGCTCATGGCCATCTTCTCTTCCCACTGGCTGGCTCAAGCACCAGACACAGAGACAGAAGTTTTCGATGTGCCACGTAGCCAGCTGTCACAATTCTGTAAGGTCAAATCCCTAAAACAGACAAACTATGTATATAGATATATATTTTTTAATTTACAAACTATGTTTTGCATCATGCTTTTCCCATTCTACAATATATGGTGGATATATATTTTCCATGTCATTTTAAAAAAAGATTTTATTTATTTATTCATGAGAAACATGAGAGAGAGGCAGAGACACAGGCAGAGGGAGAAGCAGGCTCCCTGCAGGGAGCCCAATGGCAAGACTCCATCCCAGGACCCCAGGATCACGCAGAGCCAAAGGCAGATGCTCAACCACTGAGCCACCCAGGGATCCCTATTTCTCATATCATTAAGTACATTTGTAAATTATACTTTTATTTATTTATTTTTTTAAGATTTCATTTATTTGAGAGAGAGAGTATGTGAGCAGGCAGGGGGAAGGGCAGAGGGAGAGGGAGAAGCAGACTCTCTGCTGAGCAGTGAGCCTGGCACAGGACTCATCCCAAGACCTGAGATCATGACCTGAGTTGAGAGCAGATGCTTCATTGACTGAGCCACCCAGGTGCCCTAGATTATACTTTTATCCTATGTGACCCATCAATTGATCAATCTCCTCACATGGACATTTAGGTGATTTCCAATTGCTGAGAGAAGCCAAAATCTTTGGTTCCATGCATTATTGTTTGTTTTTTTTCTGCCATGCTTTAAAAACAGTGCTCCTCTGCCTCTTGGCTTGTGCTATTTCTGATAAGACATCTGATGTCAATCTTGTCTTTGTTCCTCTGGACAAAATGTATCTCTTTTCTCTAATTGCTTTAAGATTTTTTTCTTTATTGTTGGTTTTATTTGTATTTATTTACTAAGGACTTTAAGTAATCTCTACTCCCAACATGGGGCTCAAACTCACGATCCCAAGATCCAGTCTCATGATCCACTGACTGAGCCGCCAGGCACCTCATATCACTTAGTTTCAAGCAATTTTATTATAATGTGCCTGTTTGTTGTCATTGCCCCTTCTCCTCCTTCTTCTTCTTTTTTAAGATTTTATTTATTCATTCATGAGAGACACACACACACAGAGAGAGAGAGAGAGAGAGGCAGAGACATAAGCAGAGGGAGAAGCAGGCTCCCCACAAGGAGCCCGATGTGGGACCCGATCCTGGACCCCATGATCACACCTTGAGCCAAAGGCAGACGCTCAATCCCTGAGCCACCCAGGTGTCCCTCTTTGTCTTATTTTTTCTGGACATTTGTTAAGCTTCTTGGGCCTGTGAGTATATAGTTTTCATCAAATTTGGAATTTTTTTTCTGCCATTATTTCTTAAAATATGTTCTTTCCCTTTCTCCTTTCTTCTGAGATCCCAGTTACACATACATTATTAAATCATTTGAAGATGTCATCAGCTTACTGATATTTGGGGTTTTTTTTTCCAGAATTTTTTTCTTGATTTTTTTAAAAATTTAAATTCCATTTTCGAACATACAGAAGTATCACACCCAGTGCTCATCGCATCATGCATCCTCCTTATCTCTCAGTGTTTTAACCAGTATCTTTTCTAATGCTATGTTTTCAAGTTCATTGCTCTTTTCTGCTGCAGTAGTTCATCTGTTAATCCAATCCGGTGTACTTTTCATCTGTAAAAGCTTGGTTTGGGTCTTTTGTATATCTTTTATGCTTCCTCATAACCTGCTCATATTTTTCTCTACCTTTTTGACCAGATCAAATATAGTTGTAGGAGCTATTTTAATGTCTTCATCCAATTCTATCTGTGTCATTTCACTGGATTGATTTTTCTCCTCATGATGGGATGCAGTCCTTGCTCCTATGCATATATGGTCATTTTTGGTTGGATGCCAGATATTGTGAATTTACTTTGTTGGGTGCTGGATAGTCCTCTATTAAGATACGCATAGAGAACTCTGTTCTGGAGCATAGTTAAGTTACTTACAAATAGTTTGATCCTTTTGAGGCTTGCTTTTAAGATTTGTTGGGTGAGGGGCACTCAGGTGATGTAGTCAGTTGAGTATCTGGCTCTTGGTTTCAGCTCAGGACATGATCTTGGGATCTTGAGATCAAGCCCCACATTGGGCTCTGTGTGCAGTGTGGTCTGCTTGAGATTCTCTCCCTCTCTCATTGGTCCCTCCTCACTTGTATGTTCTCTCTCTAATAAATAAATACATCTTAAAGAAAAAAAAAAAAGATTTGTTAGGTGGAACTGGCACCATCTTTAGGGCCAATTTTGCCCCACCACTAAGACAATATCCTTCTGAGCACTTGACTGGATGCCCTTGTATTATGAAGTTTTTTTACTCTGCTAGGAACATACACTATTCCCAGCAATTTATGGGCTTCCATCTGCTTATTTCACATGTTTTGTCTCTCTGGCCCTGGGTAATTTCCTCATATGCCTGTGCTGAAGATTCCAGAGGGAAACTGTAAATCTCCAGAGCCGCCTTTCTCAGCACCCTCTGCCCTGCAAACTCTAGTTACTTTGGCGTCCCCAGACACTAAACCCAGGGAGACTGCCAGGCTCTGCCTGGGACCCTGTCCTTGCACTGCAGCCTGAAAACACTTTGCCTCCTTTGTGTGTCCTTTATCAGGGATCACTGTCCTGAGCTGCCTGTTGGCTGGTCTTAAAACTATTATTTCATATATATGGTCCTGCTTTGTAGGTGCTTAAGGCAGGCAGGCTAATCTCATCTGTTTTTCTATCTTGGCCAGAAGCGGAGGAAGTCTTCACAATTTTAAAAAAATTGTTAAGTTCTTGGAAAGGGAATTTTTTGTTAAGGTATATGAAATATTAAGGCTTTTTATAATAAGTAAATATGAAATTTTAAAAATTTGTTGGGGGGGGCACCTGGGTGGCTCAGTCAGTTGGGTGTCTGACTCTTGATTTTGCCCATGTCATGATCTCGGGGCCCTGGGATGGAGCCCCAAGTTCAGCTCCATGCTCAGTGGGGAGTCTGCTTAAGGATTCTCTCTCTCCCTCTGCCTCTTCCCCTGCTCTCTCTCTTTAATGAATACACAAATCTTTTTTAAAAATTGTGTATGTGTGTGTATGCACCAGAATATTTATTTCCAGAGGAGCTCTGAGTTCTCCAGACCCCTTCTCTGTTAATGGGCATACATTTTGCAGCTGCCTGTAGATGTCACCAGAGGAAGGCAAGTCAGAGGGGACAAAGTCCCAGAGTGAAAACCATAGGCTATAGCAGAGGGTAAAAAATGAGCAGGAAGTTTCCATGTCAAACAGGGAAGAGAGTTATATTTTAAATTTTTTTTTTATTATTTTTATTTTATGATAGGCACACAGTGAGAGAGAGAGAGGCAGACACAGGCAGAGGGAGAAGCAGGCTCCATGCACCGGGAGCCCGACGTGGGATTCGATCCCGGGTCTCCAGGATCGTGCCCCGGGCCAAAGGCAGGCGCCAAACCGCTGCGCCACCCAGGGATCCCAAGAGAGTTATATTTTAAATCAAGAAAGTTAGTCCACAAAACCAAAATTACTAACAGGGACATAGTGAAATCCTTACTAAGGATTTACTAAGGATTAGGATTATTACAAGCAACCAAATAAAATATTGTCCAAGTTAAGAGCAAATGAGGAAAGATTTGGTTACATTCAGGAATTTGGACTGGTTTAATCGAGGTCAAATTTTATCCAATTCTTTTCAAAAGCTGGATCTTCCACTGTGTCTAAGCACCCGTGTCTCATAAAGCATCCTTTGTGTATCTGTTCTGGTGAGTGGGATTTCATTACTTTATCACAACTCCACAATTTAAGACACTGAGGATACAGTGTTGATCAAGACACAAGATCCCTGCTACCGTGAGGGGGGGACAATAAACAAACAGATAAACAAGAGAGTAAACACCAACATGAAAATAAGACCGGGAGCGGAGGGACTCACTGTTACTGCCTTAAAAACTCACCATCTAAAAAAAAATAAAAAAAACAAAAAAAAAAAACTCACCATCTCACCGCACCATGCGCTGGTCACTAGGGAAGCAGTTTGGGGATTTAATGATGTGGTTTGTTTGTTTTTAAGATTTATTTATTTATTTATTCATGAGAGAGAGAGAGAGAGGCAGAGACACAGGAGGAGGGAGAAGCAGGCTCCCTGCAGGGAGCCCGATGTGGGACTCAATCCCGGGACTCCAAGATCGCGCCCTGGGCCAAAGGCAGGCGCTGAACTGTGGAGCCACCCAGGGATCTCTAATGATGTGTTTGGATCTCTTTTCTGGCAAAGTAGTTTGACATGCTTCTCAGTGAAGAGAATGAGTTTCTTGGGGTGCCTGGCTGGCTCAGCCAGTACAGCATGGAATGCTTGATCTTGGGGTCGTGAGTTTAAGCCCCACGTTGGACACAGAGATTACTTAAAATAAATCATTTAATTTAAAAAGAGAGAGAGAGAAGATGAGTTTCTTTCCAACTTAGAAGCCAACCAGCTTAAAAAAAAAAAAAAAAAAAAAAAAAAGAAGCTAACCAGCCTCATTGTCTGTGATACACTTTGGAGTGGGCACAGTTGATTCATGCGGGCAACACGAGGCCACCCATGGAAGACTTGGGGTCCATCCCATTCAGCTGTGTCGACAAGCTGTGTGATCTCAGATGGGTCCTCTGCCTCTCTGAGCCTGGGTTTCCTCAGCTACAGGTGTAAGGGGTCAAGATAAGACCTTGGCCCTGAGAGCAGGACAGGTATTTTATGAATCACATAAAGTGATGCACGCAGCTTCATGCATTCCATCGGGATCCCCACACCTACCTACTTATCTCTGTAACTGACAATTCTTTTTTGTTTTGTTTTGTTTTGTTTTGAAGGATGTTGAAATTTTACTAGAACAGAGAGATGCAGAGCAGTGAGGTCATAAGGTTACAGGGTTTGGGATACCCAGCTCAAGTTGCCCTGATTCTGAGGAAGTAAATGCCTGTTCTCTCTGTACTCAACACAACTGTAGATTCGCTCTATGTGGTACTGCTTGTGGGATAGAGGTTTATTCTTTTCTTTTACTTTCCTGTCTTAAGCAGATGAAATACCCTCTCCAAACCTATTTTTTCCTTTTTGAAGGGAGTTGTAAGTAGTGTTCCCCCGGGGATGCCTGGGTGGCTCAGTCAGCTGAGCATCCGACTCTTGATTTCGGCTCAGGTCATGATCTCAGGATCATGAGATTGAGCCCCACATTGGGCTCTGCACTTAGCGTGGGGTCTACTTATTCCTCTCCCTCTGCTCCTCCATGCTGCTCTCTCTCTCTCTCAAATAAATAAATGAAATCTTAAAAAAAGAAAAAGAAGTGTTTCCCTAGGTTCTAGAAAGCTGTTGTACAATACGGGGCCTGTAGTTAACAATACCGTGTTGCACAGTCACATTTGTTAAGAAGATAAATCTCATGTTAAGCATTCTTGCCACAAAATAAAAATATTAATAATGATGATAATAATAATAATGTGTTTTTACCTCAGAAGCAAGTGTCAGACATCAGCCCAACCGGTGGCATCTGGCTGTACTTGTGGCATCCCAGACCCTCCTGGTCCCCGGTGGGAGACCTCGCTCTTTCCTGGCTGCCTCAGGAGCACTGTTGACCCTCTTGGTCACTCCCTGCTGCCCCCTCATTGGCTCATACTGATCCTGTGGCCTCCCAGGGCCAGCCAGGAAGCCCTTGGGCCATGGGTCTCCATGCTTCTCCTCGGGGCCAGGCCAGTGCCCAGACCACCACTCCAGGTGCAGTGAAGAACTAACCTGGGAGAGGCCCAGCCTTTGCCCTTGGCTCCTGGGGCATGATCTCTAGGTTCCTGGATCGTTCTCCCTGATGGCAGTGTCTGCTGGGCCTTAGGCCACGGACCATCTAACCACGTGATTGATGTTTATCTGCCGAAGAGAAACAGGGCCGCACATTTGACAGGTAGCAAGACAATGTTCCCACTACTGCAGGAGGGGTTCCTGTAGAAAGTGGGGGCAGCTCTGACCTGTGAAGAGGCCACTGGGCCTTTTAGAGGGAGGATGAGGACATAGAGGAAGGACTGAGTGAACAGAGTCACAGAAAGAGTCAGGGGAGGGCAAGGCCACCCAGGCAGGTGGGGGTTGTTTTGTGACAGCAGGCTCAGGCCTGAGGTGGGCCAGGATGTATGCCAGGCAGCAAATTCCTTGTCAGTCTGGAACTTTTGAAGGGGGGTTTCAGCATCCTTGGGACGTGACCAGGAGCTGGTCAGGCTGGTGTTTGCTCTTGTCTCCTGGTGCCGGAGGCAGACAGGATAGAGTGTGCGGTGGGAAGTTTGCAGTGCTCCCAAGCCAAGCCTGAGGGCTGGTGTGGAGATTGGGGCTCAGAGGAGCCTGCCCACAGGGGACAGTGGAAGGTCCAGTATGGAAGCCTCCCTTGGGGGACTTTAGTCTGTCTCCTTTGCTAGAACAACCCCTAACTGTAAATTCAACAGCTTTCACTGAGTCCTTCTGGAGAATCATCAAACCCAAGGGTGGTCTGGGGGATCCTCTTAAACTTGTCATGGGTGTCAGAAGTGAAGGTGGTCCCTGGGGATGATACCCTGTGACTTTGTCGTGGGCCAAGCTCCTCATGTCCTGATGGCCGGTGCCCATCGTCATAGGTACTGGGGCATGCAGTGTGGATGGCAGGGGTGAGGACAAAATGTTCCAGCAGGATATTGGGCTGGGAGCACCGTTACTGCTGCGAGATCCTTAGGCCAGGGCCTGGTGATCACCTGGCTGCTCTGCATGAATGTGGTGTTTCAAAATTTGAGGCACATTTGCCAACCACAAGCAATGAGTGGTCCCTGCTGTGAATCTTGCAGAGGAGATTTTGGGGGGGTGTCATCCATTCTGCTGTTCTCCATCTCACCCATACCAGCCTCTCCCAGGGACACAGATTCAGTGATGCCCACAGAGAAAGGCCTGGATGCTCCAAGCCTTGGCCACTCTGTGAGGGTAGGAGCCTTACTCTCCACACGGGACTGCTCAGCTTCCAGACAGTTCTGCTGGCTCAGCAGCCTCTTGCCCCTCATCCCTGTGTTCTCTATTTTTTATTTACTTCTCCCACTGCATTCAGTTTCTGATGGGTAGAGCTGGATTGAAACCCCAATCTGGGGCTAAATGTCATAGTTTGGGGAGCTAATTCTATGTTAAAAAGAAGTTCATAATGATAAGGTGCAGGATCCCAACTACTGAATTCACATGATTTAAAAAAAAAAAAAACAGAAAACCACATATTCTTTCCTTCAGATAATGCCTTTTTGTCCATAACATCTGACAACATAGGCAAGTCTACATAATGTCATCAAGAACATCAATCTGTTAAAAACTATTATCTGAAAAAAAAAACTATTATCTGTATTTCCCAACTTTATGGACATTCTGCATTTTCTTTTTTCACCCTTTAAAAATTAATTTCAGAGGAAGAAGAAAGTATTTTCTTTCCTTATTCATTGTAATATCCACCCAACAAATGTTCAAATGTCTCAGTATCATTCAGAAAAGGACAAAAATACGTAAGTGTGAATAACTGAGATTCAGCACACATGCACCCAGAAACCAGTCACTTCGGATCTGGGGAAAGATAGTTATGAAGCGCGTGTTTGGCTGGGGTGTGAGAGCACTGCCTACTTCACATGATTCTCAGTGCAGACAGTGATCAGTTATGGGTATGCACCCGCCATCTGTGAATTGTAAAAGATTTATAAAATGCTACATCTGGTTTTAAATATTAATAATCACTGGAGGAGGGTGGTGGCAATCAAACATGCAAGTAGTACACAAACACATGTTTCTCAAAACTGAAGCTTCAATGAGTCCCCCCGCCAAGTCTCAAAGAAGCTTCCATGAAGCTTGGGAACAGGAATGGCTGAAAAGAGAGGGTGCTATGAAGGGCTCCTCAAGGACTTGCTTCTCATCAAGGCTGTTAGGAACCTACTTCGGGGAAGGTCCTAAGTGTGATATTTGTGGAGGGAGCGCCAAGAACTAGAAGGCACGGTTCCTGTCCTCAAGCTGCTTAAAATATAAAAGTAAGTTTCCATAAAAAAGAAATTATCATTTATGAAGAAAACCTAACATACCAGCTCTCTTAAGCAAGTGCAAATGACATTGGCAAAGGCACAGGGAGGTGTCAGCAGTCTGCATTATTTATTTATATTTATCCTCATTATCATAGCGAACATTTAATTCCTACCACGTGGTATGGATTGAATTATGTTCTCCCTCAAAAAAAGTACATTGGGGGCACCTGGGTGGCTCAGTCAGTTAAGTGTCTGCTTTCAGCTCAGGTTGTGATCCCAGGGTCCTGGGATGTGCCCTATGTTGGGCTCCCTGCTCAGCGGGGAGTCTACTTCTTCCTCTCCTTCTGCTACTCCCCCTGTTTGTGTTTTCGATCTCTTTCTCTCTCAAATAAAAAATAAAATCTTAAAAAAAAATTATGCTGAAGTCCTAACACTCAGTACCTTAGAATAAGACCTTATTTGGAAATAGGTCTTTACAGAAGTAATCAGGTTAAAATAAGGTCATTAGGGGTGGGCCCTAATCCAATATGATGGATGTCCTCCTAGAAAGGAGAAGTTTAGACACACGTACACCACAGGGAGAGGGCCATGTGCAGATGAAGACAGAGATCGAGGTGATGCATCTACAAGCCAAGGAATGCCAACAATCACCAGCAAACCCGAACAGCCGAGGAAAGGCCTGGAGCAAGCACATTCTCCCTCACAGCCTCAAAGGAACAACCCCTACCACACCTTGATATAGGGTTTCCGGCTTCCAGAACAGTGAGACAATACATGTCTGTTGTTTATTTTATTTTTTTAATTTTTTTAAAATTTATTTATGATAGTCACACACACACAGAGAGAGAGAGAGAGAGAGAGGCAGAGACACAGGCAGAGGGAGAAGCAGACTCCATGCAGGGAGCCCGACGTGGGATTCGATCCCGGGTCTCCAGGATCACGCCCTGGGCTGCAGGCGGCGCTAAACTGCTGCGCCACCGGGGCTGCCCTTTTTTTAAAGATTTTATTTATTCATTCATGGAGAAACACTGAGAGAGAGAAAGGCAGAGGCAGAGACACAGGCAGAGGCAGAAGCAGGCTCCACGAAGGGAACCCGACAGGGGACTCGATCCCAGGTCTCCAGGATCACACCTGGGGCCGAAGGTGGTGCTAAACCGCTGAGCCCCCCGGGCTGCCTGCAAGAGCTGATTTTATTAGAACCCTGGTGACTCTGGAATGCCAGCAAAGGTGACAAGGACATGGCTGCAAAAACAGGAATAAGAAAATGTCTTCCCTCTAGCATTCACTTGAAAAGACAGATGCTTCATTTAAATGAGAGATTTGCTGCACTCTTGTTCATACACGGGGCCCAGTGATTAGTAAACCTAAGAAATCTGAATTTCTACCTGGAGCTGAAGTCTGGGAGTGTAGGGATTACGTTACACCCCAGTTCTCTTTTATCTCAGTCCTTTTTTTTTTTTTTAATTTATGATAGTCACAGAGAGAGAGAGAGAGAGGCAGAGACACAGGCAGAGGGAGAAGCAGGCTCCATGCACCGGGAGCCCGACGTGGGATTCAATCCCGGGTCTCCAGGATCACGCCCTGGGCCAAAGGCAGGCGCCAAACCGCTGCGCCACCCAGGGATCCCTATCTCAGTCCTTAGGTCCATCTTATGCCTTTGTTTTTTCCATTTTCCTTACTCACTTCCAATTCATATCATCTTGCTGGACACTATAAGACACTGCGAATCCACTGCTGAACACAGTCGAGCCACAGATATGTAAGCAACTAAACCAATTCCTAATAGCTGCTTGGAGTCAGAGCTGATACTAAGAGGCTACACCGACTCTGTCCTTTGCCAGGCCCCTGAATATTTCCACTTTATAGATGATCACACCAAAGCCCTGAGTGGCAGGCAGTGTCCCAAACTACGGTAACAACAGCTAACTGGAATCAGCTGCTTCTTAGGCTAACCGGCACCGTTCTGAGCATTTTACCTGCGTTAACATACGTAACCCTCCATAAAAGCTGGTGCTGGGATTATTTCTATTTTTCAAATGAGGAAACTAAGGCAGGTCACTTAGCGGGAAGTAGTGGAGCCGGGAGTGGAGTCACAACAGCGTGGCTTCAGTGTGGCCCCCACTGAAGCCTGTCAAGTGTCAGCAGAGAATAGTGGAGAATATCCACAGAACAGAGAGAGGGGACAGTGTGGTCCCATCAGCCAGGGACACTCAATGGCCCTCCAGAGTCTCTACCTCTGTCCTGTCATCTTTTGTTTTTTTAAAGATTCATTTATTTATTTGAGGGGGGGGGGAGAGAGTAAGGGAAGAGGAGCAAAAGAAGAGGGAGAGAAAGAATCACGATCATTAATAGTATTGTTTTACAGCCGGGGAAACTGAGTTGTGAGGGATTTACTCAAATATAGCACATGATAGACTTGGAGCTTGATGCGAGTCTTCTGACGCTGGAGTGTTTATCTTTACCCTCTGGGGGCAAAGGGGGTCAGAACCCAGAGGCCACTTGCCTCCAGGCAGGTATGAGGGATGGAAAGAAAACATGCCCCAGCTCACTCTTCGGCTCCGGCAGCGGGAACAAAACAGAAGTCGGTATTTCAATCGATCGTTATTATCTGGTAAAGCAAAAGTCGCTGCCCTTTGCAGGTGGTTCTCCGCTGACTGGGGTGGGGGCGTCTGCGATCCTTATGGGAGAAGTTCTGTCTGGGTGAAGGGAGCCTTGGCTGTCGCACATGTTCAAAGTTGCCAGCGTTTTTGCAAAATCAGGTTGAGAAGGAGCACGTGACGGCAAAAACACGAAAGACTGTAGTCGAAGCAGGCAAGATCGAGGAGGTATTTTTGTAGACTTTGCAGGGAATTCTTGGATCAAGCTCTATTGGGTCGGTGGCTGGATTTAAGAGAAGCTGTGAGGAGTCTCATCTCTCTGGTCATGCATGCATTTGGGACCAGGGCCGGATGCCCCGCGGCCCTGGAGAACTTTTCAGACATGCTGTCCAGGCTCAGGGACCTCACCACGTCCGCATTGACCCCTCTCATGGCTGGAAGGACGACTGCTCTAGGGAGAAGGGGATGAAGGCGAGGTGGCAAATGTGAAGTCATTTCACTGATGTGATGCTGGTCACAAGCCAGGGAGGAGGCTTCCAGGCCTGAGCTTCCCTGAGCCTGGAATGAAGGGAGTAGCATCTCTGCACTGGAGAAATGGTCTCAGCTGGCAGTCACCCGGCTTGCCTAGAACATGGACTTTGACTTGAGCCTCTGTTAATTATGCTTTTATTTTTTCATGATGCTTTGACATCTTGGTTGCCTTGCTAATGGAAGGCTTGTGGAAGCACTGCCCCTCCCAGAGATGGTAATTCCTAGAGATAGCAGAGGACTGGCCAGCAGGAGCCAGAGGCCCGACTCCAGCCCCTTCTCTGGGGGTGGGGGGGGTGAAGGGGCCTCTGGCCTCTATCTCCTCCCCTAGGCCCCCAGGCCAGGCACCTGCCAACTAGAGAGAGGCTCTGTGGCCAGTAGCTCAATGGAACTATTCAAATTAGCTTGATTGTGGCTCACTCTGCCTCGCGTTTCTTCCTCTGAAACCATAATAAAGGCTCTTGCCCGTGTTTTCCCCACTTCCTCTGCCTCCTGACCTTGGTGCTGCCCTGGCGTGGCATGGCGTGGTGTGGCGTGCCCCCTTCTCTTGGGAAATGGAAAGGACAAACTATGTCCTTTTCTTTCTTTTTTTTTTTTTAAGATTTTATTTATTTGACAGACAGAGAGAAAGAGAGCACGTGAGCAGGGGGAGGGGCAGAGGGAGAGAGAGAAGCTGACTCCCTGCTGAGTAGGGAGCCCAACATGGGACTTGATCCCAGGACCCTGGGATTATGGCCTGAGCCGAAGGTAGACACTTCACTGACTGAGCCACCCAGGTGCCCCCAAACTATCTTTTCAATGGTAATCACCTCCGGCCTCAGCACACGAATGATTATAGAACCTCCATTTCAAAACAAGGCCCAGCAACCAGTCTTTCCCTTTATGTGTGTCGTGGGGGCAGGGATGGTTGGGAGGAGAGAGAAAACAGAGGCTGGACATCTGATACTCAATAAAGCGAGAGAGAAAACAAACAATTTTGGCTGAAAAACCAGTCTCTCAGAGAAGAAGGAGGTAGGGTGACACAGGAGGTCCAGAGGCCAGAGTCAAGAAAGGGAGAATGACGCTGTCAAAGTCCTGGTCAAAATCCTGGTCATCGGGTTTCCACTGACTGGGGAGGGGCCTGAGGCACAGAGGTAAGTATGGGGGTTTCAGAGAGATAAGTGGGTGCAGGGAGGGCGGCTGTGGGTGGGCTTGGGCCAGTTCTCTCCTCAGGGAGAACCACCTTCCCTGTGGGGCCAGGGCAAGGACAGATTCATGGCAGAGAGGTGACCTTAATTTTTTTTAGCTTTTTAGAAATTGTGGCAAATATACATAATTTGAAATTGAGCATCTTCATCATTTTTAAAAAGATTTTATTTATTTATTCATGAGAGACACACAGGGAGAAGCAGAGACATAGGCAGAGGGAGAAGCAGGCTCCCTGCGGGGAGCTTGGTGAGGGACTCCATCTCAGGACTCCCTCAGGACTCAGGGATCACAACCTGAACTGAAGGCACTCAGCCACTGAGCCACCCAGGTGCCCCACATCTTCATCATTTTTGAGAATACAGTTCAGGAGTGTTAAGCATATTTACACTGTTGTGCAGCCATCCCCACCATCCGTCTCTGGAACCTTCTCATCTCCCAAACTGAGACTGTGTCCCCGTTAAACACTCACCCCCCTTCCCCTCCCCCAGCCCGGCAGGCACGTTCTTCTGTCTCTATGAATTTAACAACTCTAGGGACCTCACATAAATGCAATCATACAGAATTTATTTTGGTACCTGACATTTCATTCGGCATCATGTCCTCATATTTCATCTACATTGTAGCAGGTGTCAGAACTCTTTCCTTTTTAAGGCTGGATCATACCCCATTGTATACATGGACCACATTTTATTTATCCACTCATCCATTGATGGACACTTGGGTTGCTTCCACCTTTTGGCTCCTGTGACTAATGCTCTACAAACATGGGTGTACAAACATCTGTTTCAATTTTGCTTTCCATTCTTCTGAGTGTCTACCCAGAGGTAGAACGGCTAGATGTGCTTTTGTTTTTGAGGTGGATCAGTGGTGCACTGGGGCCAGGCTGCTTCAGCTCTAATCCTGGCCAAGGGCTGGGATATGATAAGTCACTTTAGGGCTGGGATGTGATATGCCTGGGTGGCTCAGTATCCAACTCTTCATTGCAGCTCAGGTCTTGATCTCAGGGTGGTGAGTTCAAGTCCTGCGTTGGGTGTAAAATCTACTTAAAAGAAAAAAGAGGGCTCCCTGGGTGGCGCAGCGGTTTGGCGCCTGCCTTTGGCCCAGGGCGCGATCCTGGAGACCCGGGATCGAATCCCACGTCGGGCTCCCGGTGCGTGGAGCCTGCTTCTCCCTCGGCCTGTGTCTCTGCCTCTCTCTCTCTCTCTCTCTGTGACTATCATAAATAAAAAAAAATAAATAAAAATAAAAAAAAATAAAAGAAAAAAGAAAAGTTACTTCTCCGGACAAGGATTTCCTCAACTCTGAAAAGGGATAACGATAGTAGTAATAGTCAAAATGACAAACCTCGTGTATTGGCTGGAGCCTGCTGCCTACCCAGCTGTTATTCACGCTGTTTGTAAATTCAGAGACAGGGTGTGCACGCTTCCGCACGTCCACCAGGGGTCGCCACTGCCCGCGGAGCCGAGTCCGTGGCTGGGCCACATTGGCCTCTGCCCACTGCCCCCCCATCTCTCTCTCCCATCACCCAGTGCCCTCTACTCTACACTTCCTTGTGTCTTCCTCACACAGGAACAAGAAGTTCCCAAATTATCCAGGCCATATCACCTGTGCCCCCAGCCGCCCACCCCCACCCCCAGGGGGAAGCTCCTGAAAGCATTATAGGCCATCACGTGGACATAGTTATCAGGCCCAAATGATCTCCTGCTGCAGGTAATTATCATGTCCTGCTTTACGAGGGTCAGGGAAGGTCATGTGTGTGGGAAAATACATCATAAATATTTGGGGCAGCTATAGTGAGTTTCGGGCCTGGAGCCTGGAGGAATCATCCCTTGTCAGAACAACTGTCCAGAATGATTGCAGTTTCTGAGCAAAGCATGGAGCATTTAAGTGTTCACAGGGCTGGAGCAGATGTGGCCTGGGTGGGAGGCTGCTGGGCACTGTGGCTGTTAAGAGGCACAGGCACTCCTGCAGCTCAGCCCACGGTCTCTTGGGCTGAGCCTTTCACATGGATGGGCTCAGCGTGCCCAGATACTCTGATGTTTCAAGAGCATCTGAAAATGCAGGACCCCCACCCCCCCACGCCAGACAAAATCTCCAAAATTGTCAATAGTGACAGTTAGTTATAATTTTTTCAAACTTGGTGTGGGCCCATAAAAACACTCTGCAGGCTGGTCTTGGCCTCTGTGGGAGCCATTGTGCAGCTTTCGATGGAGTCTTGCTAGAGACAGCGGTCACTGAATGCCATGGTGGTAAATGCCATGCGACATTGAGCAGGGGCGGGATGACCTGGATTTTAAACTGTCTGGGTGCTCTGTGATGCTCCCTGGTCAGGGATGAACCAGGACTAGTGGCTTCTTCTATAGGGAGGTGGAAACAGGGTGCCGTCTGGCTGTCTTCCCCAGGACCCAAGCCAAACTAGTGACCTAGAGATGTGAGAAGCCCCATTTATATCCCATTCCCCTGAGCTGTCCATCTTCACTTGATAACCCAATCAGAGCATCTGCATCAGGCTCTCACAGACCAGGAGCATCATAGTCTCTTCTCTGTCATGAGGATGGTATTTCTGGGTGCACACAAACGGCCCAAGAAACATCAACTGCTAATTACACGGAATAGTCCAACCATCCCAAGAAAGGTCAACTCCATGACACCCATGGATGGCACCAATAGTCCTTCTGAATGGATGAAGGAGGGCTTGTCCTTACAGCTCCAACAATGAGAGCCAGAGGCTAGGACTAGGAGGAAAGGGTGGCCCCGTGGGTTCAGTTGGAAAGTCCTGATGCTCAGCTCTTCACACCCACTCAGTAAGTGTGATCACGGCTGCGAGATTGAAATAGATGTACTTGGCAGAGGTCCTCTTAAGGTGCTGAAATGAAATTTCACATGGCGGGCTGATATCTGTATGCAAGGAGAAGCCAGAAACTCTGTACCCCAAAGCCCCAGCCACATGTATCCAGCAGAGGAGACTTCTTATGGATGTCCTAGCTGTTTTTTTTTTTCTGATCCCAAGCAGCCAGCTCCACAGGAGGTGGTCCATTTCCCTAATTTGGGAAATGTCGAAGGGCCAGATGCTGAATGCAGCTATTCCATACCCCCTGCCCCAGGCTTAACTTTTATGGAATGTAACAAAGTCAGATTTTAGCAAAGATGATGCAGCTGAGGGCAAAATAATTCTGGTTCTCTCTCTCTCTGTTGATCCCCAAAGAACTGACCACACACACGCACATACACACACAATTGCTTGAAACAGCCGGGGTTCATCACAGCAACATTTTCCATGATTCAGAAATTAGATATCCAATCGGAAGAAAGTGATACCACTTGCCTCTCCTGAGAGGTGAAGCAAACCACAGCGTTCCCGCCCACGCTATCTTCTGGTGTAGCCTCCAAGCGGCAAGTGGCCTGTGTCTCCAGGGAAGGGGGAAGCACGCAAAGTTTGTCCCCAAGGCCTCTGTGGATGTGAGGCCAGGATCTGAGCAGTGTCAGTTCCAGAGGGGAGCTGCACTCCTGATCTTGGATCTCACCTGCAAAAACTCCAATGCTGTTATTCCTATTCATTTTTCAAAGTTTTCAGCAAGAGGCTCTCTTGTCATTTCCCTCCTCCACCCTGCAGGGGCCTAGCTGTGAGAGTTCACAAAGAATCCTAATCATAATCACAGATGGCCCTCTTGGGTCCTAGGCCATGGGCACTGTACATGCCTTGAGCTGGGCACTGTACATGCCTCAGGCCGGTTCTGTCCCATAGAACCTCTGCCACGATGGATGTGTCCTGTATCTTCGCTGGCCAGTACAGTAGTCACCAGCCACACATGGCTATTGAGCTCTTGAAATGTGCCCAGTGCCGGGCACCTGGGTGGCTCAGTGGTTGAGCATCTGCCTTTGGCTCAAGGTTCTGGGTCCCAGCCAGGGTCAGGGGTCCTGAGATTGAGTCCCACATTGGGCTCCCCGCAGGGAGCCTGCTTTTCCCTCTGCCTGTGTCTCTGCCTGTCTCTGTCTGTCTCATGAATGAATAAATAAAATCTTAAAAAAAAAAAATTAACCTGGTGCAACTAAAGGACCGAGTTTAATTTTATTACCTTTACCTTTAGACAGACATGTGGGGCCAGTGGTTAACATATTGGGCAGCACAGCTTCAGATTCTCACCACAAGCTTATAAGTACTGGTATTAGTCACCCATTTTACAGATAGAGAAACCAAGTCTCTGAGGGATTAAATAACTTGCCCAAAGTCACAGAACTAGCTCTAACTATGGTCACTGTGTTTGGGGGAATATTGTTTAGGATGCTTCATCCTCAACCCTCCTTCTTCCCACCTGGCCCTAGTTTGGGTGTGCAAATGAAGGTTTCTCTATGTATGCCTATGTTTGTCTAGTCCTTCCTTTCTTTTACTGTCCTTTAAAAATATATCTTTTTCTAGTTACTGAGGAAATGTAGGTACATGGTGGGGGCAATTATAGGAAAACACAAAAAGAAAAATAATTATCACAATTCTTTCAACTAGATAAAACCACTATTTGCAATTGCATCAAAAAGAATAAAACACCTAGGAATAAACTCAAAGAGATGAAAGACCTGTACAATGAAAACTGTAAGACATTGATGAAAGAAATTAAAGAAGACACAAATGAATGGAAAGATGCTCATGGATTGGAAGAATTTATATTGTTAAAGTATCTACACTAACCGGGGTGCCTGGGAGGCTTAGTCAAGCCTCCAACTCTTGGTTTTGGCTCAGGTCATGATCTTAGGGTCCTGGGATTGAGCCCTGCATTGGGCTCCATGCTCAGCATGGAGTGTGCTTGGGATTCTTTCTCTCTCCCTCTGCCTTCCCTTCTGTTCCTCCTCCTGCTCACTTGTGCTCTCTCTCTCTCTCATAAATAAAATCTTCAAAATTCCACACTACCCAAGCGATCTACAGATTCATTACAATCAAAATTCCAATGGTGTCTTTTACAGACATAGAACAAACAACCCTAAAATCTGTATGGAATCACAAAAGACCCCAAATAGCCAAAGCAATCTTGAGAAAGAAGAATAAAGCTGTAGGCATCACCCTCTCTGATATCAAACTATATTGCAAAGCTATAGTTATCAAAACAGTATGATATTGGCATATAAACAGACACATAGATCAATGGAACAGAATAGAGAGCCCAGAAATAAAGACACACATATATAGCCAATTAATTTATGACAAGGGACCCAAGAATATACAGTGGGGAAAGGACAGTCTCTTCAATAAATGATGTTGGGAAAACCGAACAGCTACATGTAGAAGAATGAAGCTGGACCATTATCTTATATCACACACAATAATTAACTTAGAATAATTAAAGACTTGAATGTAAATACCTGAAATGATAATATTCCTAGAATATTCCTAGAATAAAACATAGGTGGTGAGCTCTTGGAAATCAGTTGTGCTGATGATTTTTTGGATTTAACACAAAAGGCAAAGGCAACAAAGGCAAAAATTAACAATTAGGCTTAAACTAAAAAGCTTTTGTACAGCAAAGGAAACCATCAACAAAATGAAAAGGCAACCTGTAGAATGTAAGAATATATTTGTAAATCTGACAAGAGGTTAATATCCAAAATATATAAAGAATTCACACAACTTAACAGTAAAAAAAAAAATTAAATAATCCAATTAAAAATAGGCAGAGTATCTAAACAGACATTTTCCCAGGGAAGACAATCCAGGTGACCAACAGGTACATGAAAAGATCCTCAATATCACTCGTCATCAGAAATACTAATCAAAACACAATGAGAGGTCACCTCACACCTGTCAGGATGGCTATCATCAAAGAGACAAGAAAGAACGAGTGTTGGTGAGGATGTGGAGAAGAGGGAAACCTCATGTGCTGTTGGTGGGACTGTACATTGCAGCCACTATAGAAAGCAGTATGAAGGTTTCTCAAAAAATAAAAAATAGGATGACCTATGATCCAGATAATTCTGGGGATTTGGCCAAAGAAACTGAAAACACTAATTCGAAAAGATATCTGCACCCTCATCCTCTCACCACAGCATCACTCACAATAGCCAAGACATGGAAACAACCTAAATGTCCATTAGCAAATGAATGGATAAACAAGATGTGGTATGATGCCTGGGTGGCTCAGTGGTTGAGTGTCTGCCTTAGGCTCAGGTCATGATCCTGAGGTCCTGGGATCAAGTCCTGGGCTCCCCGCAGGGAGCCTGCACAATGGGATGTTATTCTGCCTCTAAGAAAGAATGAGATCTTGCCATTTGTGACAACATGGACAGATCTTGAGGGCATTATGCTTAGTGAAATAAGTCAGATAGAGAAAGACAAATACTGTATGATCTCAGTTATATGTGTGATTTAAGAAACAAAGACAAAAAACAAGCTCATAGATACAGAGCACAGGCTGGTGGTTTCCAGAGGCAGGAGGTTGGGAAGCCAGTGAAATGAGTGACAAACTTCCAGTTGTAAAGTTTTATAACAAACTTTCAGTTATAAAGTCACTTTTATAGTTCATAAAGTTTATAATAAACTCCCAGTTATGAAATCAGTAAGTCACGGGGATAGAACTATAGCTTAGTGGCTATAGTTAATAATAATGTATTGTGAGGCACCTGGTGGCTCAGTAGTTGAGCATCTGTCTTTGGCTCAGGGCATGATACTGGGGTCCTGGGCTTGAGTCCCTCATAGGGCTCTCTACAGGGAACCTGCTTCTCCCTCTGCCTATGTCTCTGCCTCTCTCTCTGTGTGTGTCCCTCGTGAATAAATAACTAAAATCTTTAAAAAATAATAATGATGAAAAAAAATAATGATGTATATTAGAAAATTGCTAAGGGAATAGGTGTCTTAAAAGATCTCGTTGCAAACAACATTAACAACAGAGAAAACTCACTATAGGGGCACCTGGGTGGCTCAGTTGGTTAAGCATCTGCCTTCGGCTTGAGTCATGGTTCTGGGGTCCTGGGACCAAGCCCCCCGCATTAGGCTCCCTCACAGGGAGCCTGCTTTTCCCTCTCCTCCTAACTCGTGCTCTCTATCTTTCTCTCTCAAATAAACAAATAAAATCTTAAAAAAAAAAAAAAAAGAAAACCCACTCTAAATGTTTGCCTATTCCTTTTCCATGTTTTTCTGTATACACATGCATGCTCACAGACGAAAAAATATATATATATTTTATAATTTAAGAGTTTTACCCCATTTGCCAAGTAGGTTTTTAGAAAGTGTATACTTATTTATACTCCAGCAGCTATATGTGAGATTTTTTTCCTCCTTAGAACTTTATCAGATATTGTTTCTTTTGTTAAATTTACAAAGTATGGTATCTTACTGTTTTTATTCATTGTTCTCTCTGTGTGTGATTATATGTCTCTTATGCTTATTCATTACTCATGTATACATTTTTATAATTTTCTCTCATGATGTCTGAGTATCTTTCATCTTGATTTGTGTGATACCCTGTTATATTAAGGTTATTTGGATTTTGCAGGTCATGCTTGTGACAAGTACTTTCCAACTTGTTTGCTTTTTAATTTAAATTTTTTTTCTTTTTTTTTTGCTGGTGTTTCATTACCAACTACTATTTTTCCACCATTGCTGATTCATTGGTTTCAATCTTCAAGTCTTTCCTCTTCTGTGGATGAGATGGCTGTCGTGTGTCTGATGCTTCTGCAGGAAAAATCAGGCATGCTCCTATTTTGCAGCCTTAGTTGGCAAGACCCGAGATGCATGAGGCCATTCGATTTAGGGTAAAGCTTTTGGAGGATGAAGGAGTTCTATGCAGAGGAGCTAAGGAGCCAGAGGAGGGAGAAGAGAATGTGGGGTGAGGGAGCAAAGAGGGAAGGGGTTTGCAGGGAGGAGCTGGTTGTAGGCATGGACAGAGGGAGGAGAGAGGGCCAGAAGGTGAATGAGGCTACTTAGGAGCCCAGGTGAATGACCACCATGTGGGCAGAAAAAGGACTTTTACCCTCTTCATTCACGCATGCATGCATGCATCAACACATGCATGCATTCCAGCTTTCAGCGGTAGGACAAAGGCCTTAGCATGGTGTGCTGGGATGAGCCAGGAGCTCAGGCTGAGTCAGGTCTAGGTGGGACCCGCTCATCCTTACACCTGCACATACACAACAGACAAGTCCCCATAGAGACAGAGGTGACAGCAGGTGAGGTCCCAAAACATGGGCGAAAAGTGCTGTTTCTCCCCATACACGCTGCAAGAGCAACTGCAACAGTAGACAACCTAGTTCTATTTTCGAACAGTGCAGACAAAATACTATGAGAAGTGAAAGTGAAATCATAACTTCGTAACTTCAATTCAAGCTCATGTCCATGAGTGGAGACTCAATGGACATTTTCTCAAGCTGACAAATGGGTTTTATTTAATGACCTGCACCGTGTTAGATTGCAAAGCATTTTTAACACCTTTTGAAATCACTCCTACCTGACTTCACCTAAGAGTCAGGATTTCTGGGGTGCCTGGTGGCTAGGTCAGTTAAGCATCTGACTCTTGATTTCGGCTCAGGTCATCATCTCAGAGTCCTGGGGTCAAGCCCCATGTTGGGCTCCACGCTCAGCACAGGGACTGCTTGTCCCTTTCCCTATCCTCTACTCCTCCCCTCGCTCTCTCTCTCTCTCTCTCTCCCTCTCTCAAATAAATAAATCTTTAAAAAGTAAATTAATTTAAAAATATAAGATTTAAAAAAAAAAATCAGGATTTCTAGTTTTTTCAAAAACCAAGCAATCTGATGGCCCTGTTCCTGGCTACATTGGCTGGAACAGAGTGGCAGGTGCCCTCTGGCATCCCTTTTTGCTATGGGGCCCATGGGGCAGTTACCCCACTTAGCCAAACTTCTCATGATGTGAAATTCCCCCTTATTTGCTGCTAAGTGGTGTCAGGATCATGGCTCTCCTGCATTCCCCTCTTCATGTGTGACTTCATTTTTGTCTTCATCATTTTGTTATTGTGGCAAAATATATATAAACATAAAGTTTACTGTTCTAACCAGTTTTTTTGAAAATATTTTATTTATTTATTCACAAGAAACAGAGAGAGAGGCAGAGACACAGGAAGAGGGAGGAGCAGGCTCTGTTTGGGGAACCTGATGTGGGACTCAATTCCAGGACCCGGGATCACAACCTGAGCCAAAGGCAGGTGCTCAACCACTGAGCCACGCAGGTGCCCCCCATTTTAAGCATCCAGTTCTGTGGCATTCACGGGAGTACAGCCACGCTGTGGTACAGTCATCCTCACATCCATCTCCAGAACTTTCTCATCACAGGCCCTTGGACCTTCTTTTCTACCTTGCCTTTATGGATTGGACCACTCCAGGCACCTCATACAAGTAGGATCACGTGGTCTTTATACTTCTGTGTCTGACTTATTTCACTTAGCATAATGTTTTCAAGGTTCATCCAGGGTAGCTTCGCTTTTTACCTATCTCATTGTGTAGTGAAATTCCCTGTTGCTAGCATTAATGGCAGTTCCCTGATGCTTTCTGCTGCTGCTTTGACTCAGTGTTTCAATCCAGGTAGATTAAAATCTCCCCTGGATCCCAAGGACAAAGACACCCAGTCACTGGAAGCTGGGCAGCCATGAGCATCAGTACAGGAAAAAAAAAAAAAAAAAAAGACATGCATTTTTGTAGGCTGCCTTTTGCTTTATTTTTTTGCCTCCTAGCTGAGATGCCACTTTGTGACTTGCTGCACTCGCCTTGCTCTCTCCCCGTTGGGACCATGGCTGTGTCACCACAAATGCTGACCTGGCAACAGGCCCTGATGGTGTAGCTAGCAGCACAGAGCTGTTTGATTGAATCACGATGCACAGTAGCAACAGAAAGGAGTGACCACTGTGCCCAGAAGCATGAGGGGTGCGGAACAATGTTGAGGTTGTCCTCAGGTCAGAAGCTGGCTAAGCCTTGAGCAGAGTTTAGAATCCTGGCAAGAGAAGAGCTGTGCTTAAAGATACCTCTGGGAGGAAGTCATTACTGTGAAGCCAAGCAAGACCCACGAGGAGATCTGGTGACTAATGTGCCCAGGAGAAAGCAGCAGCGGGCCTCTGTGCTTTCCCTCTGATGCGGACCAGGAGCCACAGCTGCCAGCTCCCTAGGCCTGTGGCACTTTCCTGCCTCTGTAAGAGGGTTTCTTCTAAGCCGAGCCCTTCTGAGGGGTTCCCAGGCAAAGACAAGGGACTCTGGAGTGTGTCTGCCTGGAGTGTCAAAATCACGGAGCTCAGAATGGCGAGGATGGGGTTCAGTTCAGAAGGCGCTCCTCTTAGCGTGAGGCCACGTGGATGGGGCTGAGATCTGGGCTGTTTGTCTTTGAGCCCTGAGCCATCTCCAACGTGGATGCAGTGTTGTGTCCCTGCCATAGCCAGAGCTCTGGTAGCCGGGGGTGGGGGAGGAACAGGTGGCAGGGAGGTAGGGGAGGAAATGGCTGTTGGTGTTTTACATAATTTGATGTCATATTTGGGCCCCCAGATTACAGGCTTAGAAGTGCCACCTGAGCATTCGCCCCTGGGGAGAATTTTACCGCCCCTGAAAATCCCACTAAGACAAGCATATTTGCCAGCCTCCAGGGTACAACAGGCAGGTGGGGAGTGGGGTTGCAGAGGACCCCCTATGCGATGCCTATCTACCCTTTTGGTGTCTCATTTGGTGCCCAAACCCCCAAATTCTATCACATGAGGACATAACGTTAGAGAGAAAGAGAGAGAGAAAGTACTGCAGAAACATAAGTATAATCTTCTCCAGGTTGTGGGGCCACAGACTAGGAGAAAAGTGACAGTTCCTCCCAGCCAGGATGCAGTCATGTGTCTCCACAGGTGTATGGCTAGCTCCAGTCTGGGGTGATGAACCGATGTTCTGGTCGCTGGAGGAAAAGGAGCCTCAGAAACTTCATCCTTCAGAGTGTCGGGCTTACAGCTCTGGATATCATCCCGAGCTGCACACAGAATCTTTCTGATAAAAACGTGATGTACGTTACAAAGTGGAATCCTCAAAACAACCTTTTGAGAGAAGCACTGCCGTGATGCCCATCTTACAGACAGGTACATTGAGTCCGGCTCAGAGACACAACATGGACTGTGTGAAGTTATCACAGTTGTAAAAGGCAGAATGAGGATAGGAATCCAAGGTTTCAGACCTCAAGTTCTATACTTGGTTTTTTGCTCCTACATTTGTGATATGTGGCTATATGTCCACATATCTGCATCTGGAGCATTACCCTGTTAGCGTTTCCCTGCCCTCGTCCAATTCATGTTTTCTCTGTCCATCCTTCACCTGTTAGTCCAGATGGTTGCCTCTGTGCTCCATACAGAAGGTAGAAGCTGCTGGCTTGAAGGGTAGATGCACGTCTCTCCGAGGTCAAGAGGAGCCATGAATGCCAGTGGATGGTGGCTCATGGCAGTCTTAGCCGCCAGCATTCTCTGAGAAGGCACTGCAAAAAAGCACTCAACATTGTTAATTGATTAGATTGATTGTCAAATTATTCATTCCGCATGAGGCAGGGAGTACTGCTGACTGCTTCACCAGGGTGGGGAGCAAAGCTCAGAGAGTTGTGAGCACAGGTCATGCAGCTGGCAAGTGGAGTAACTGGGATCCACTCTGGCAGCCAGATCCCGGTCCCTGTTCATGATCCCAGTCCCTAAATAATGATCTGCTGCCTCCCACATCCCCATCACAATTCAGTCCTCATGGTGATTCAGCAAGGTAGGCATCATTCATTCACGCCATCTACAGATGAACACACAGAATCCTGAAGGGCCTGGGGAGGAGCAGGGTGTGGAGCCCAGGGCCACTTTTCCAAGCAGTAGAAATCCTTGGAATTTCAGAGTGTCCTGGAGATCTCAAGAATTCTCCATCATGTTTATTAGATAAAGCTTATTCAGTTCACATCCCATTCTGCTACTATAATTTCCTCAGCTGTTGGTTTTTAATTGAGATGCATAAATCTTGAGGAATATGTTTTCGTGTATATACTACTCAGATCAAGATATAGAGTACTTCCATAACCCCAGAAACTTCTCTGGGGCCCCTCTCCAACATTTGATTATTATTATTTTCCCTCTCCAATATTTTAAACTATTATTTTAGCAGTTTCAACATTCAACTTTTATTCTAATGATACTTTGCAATTGATAGATTTTTGTCACTTAAGAGTTTGTCAAGTCATTGCTTCTCGAATAGAGATCTGCAGAGACTTCGGAGTCTGGGAGTATATTCTCAGGGGTCCCAGCCAAGACTTCTCCTTTAAAATAGTTGGAAGGTTATTCATGGTTGCAGAACCCCAGGCCTACATCTTCACTTCCAACACACACAAGGGCCACTGGCCCAGTGCAGGGCTTCTGCACTTCAGCACCGCTGACATTTGGGGCAGGATCATTCTTTATTGTAAGGGAGCTGTCCTGCACATTATAGGATGGTTAATAGGGTCCCTGGCTTGTGCCCAATAGATGCCCATAGCACCGCCCCCCATAGTTGTGACAAGTACAAATGTCTCCAGATGGACAATGTCGCCTCTAGTTGAGAATCACAGCCTTGCTTAGGCAGACTTATTTCTGGAGAAATTAAAGATCTTAAAATATAAATCAGACCGAGGCTTCTATAATGAGAAATAATGATAACAATAAAGGAGGGGCTGGGTTTGGCAGGGATCATTGCATGCCACTGTGGGGAGCCAGGAGGGCTTGAAAAGGAGGACAGGAGTGTGTGAGAGGCACCCGAGGGCAGGTACGGTGGGGTTTATGGGCTCCAGGAGGAGGAGGTCGGGACCTGCTCGCTGCCTACTCCCACTCTGCTATATCCATCTGAGTCAATCTCCTTGAGAAGCTCTTTGTCTCCTTCTCGGCTGAGCCCCAGGCAGAGTGGAAAAAGCTCTGCAGGAACAGCCTATAGGAACAGGGCGCAGTTTGGGGGCCAGGAGACAGGCCCGGAGGTGCTGAGGGAGGCTTGGAATGACAGGTCACCTGACACAGGGAGCTGTCCCCAATCCCTGCAGGAGCCACAGCTCCAGGGACCTTTAACTGTCAGTTCATCCTTTCACCTCCCACCACCCCCACAATTCCCGTATTGGAGAATTCGCACCTCGGCTCTTCTTCAATAAGGGCATGCTGGTCCTGGTCTATGCTCATAAATGCTCTCCTGACAACATCAAGGTTCTTTCTGGATAAGCCCATGTGAGAGGAGAAGTCTTTGTGGTTGAAGCTGCCACGTTCTGAGAGACACAGAAGCCCTTAAAGGTTATTTCATCTTTTGTTTTTAATTCACAGTGTGACCCAACCTAAATCCATGCCTTGGATCCTGAGCCACCACCTCCATCACAGTTCCTTATAGGTACGTTATGGGTGTGCACGTACATACGTGTGTACATTTAGGGAGGTGAAATTGACTTAACATAACATGAATCTCCTTTTTTTTAAGATTTTATTTATTTATTCATAGGAGACACAGAGAGAGAGGCAGAGACATAGGCAGAGGGAAGAGAAGCAGGCTCCATGCAGGGAGCCTGATGCGGGACTCGATCCCGGGACTCCAGGATCACACCCTGAGCTGAAGGCAGACGCTTAACTGCTGAGCCACTCAGGTGTCCCAACATGAACTATTTAGTTATTTATTTACTATTTATTTATTTATTTATTTATTTATTTATTTATTTATTTATTTATTTATCTTGCTTATTTATTTCAGAAAGAAAGCATGAGCAGTGAGCAGGAGTAGAGGGAGAAGGAGAGGGAGAAAGAAAGAAGCTCAAGTGGACTCTGTGCTGAGCATGGAGCCAGACTTCCAGCTCAATCTTGTGACCCTGAGGTCAGGATCTGAGCTGAGACCAAGAGTCAGACATTTGACCGACTGAGCTACCCAGGAGCACCTAACATGAACCATTTTAAAGTGAACAATCCAGTGGCATCAAGCATGTTCGTGATATTGTACAACCACTGTATGATCGTCTAGCTCCAAAACATGTTCATCACTTCCAGTGGAAATCCCACACTGGTAAACCATTGGTCCCTGTAACCCCTCTCCTCTCTTTCCTGTCAACCACCAACCAACTTCCTCTCTCTATGGATTTTCCTACTGTGAATATTTCATGTAAATGGGATTATACAATATTTGTCCTTTTGTGTCTGGTTTATTTCACCAAGTGTGATATTGTGATGTTTCAGCCATTACAGCATGTGTCTGTACTTCATTCCTTACCATGACTGCGTAATATTCCATGGTATGTATATGCCACATTTTGTTATTCATTTGCCTAACAGTGGGCGTTTAAGTTGTTTCTACCTTTGAGCTGTTGTGAATAATGCTGCTCTGAGCATTTGTGTACAAGTGTTTGAGTATCAATTTTCAATTCTTTGGTCTTATACCTACAAGTGGAGTTACGGGGTCATAGGGAAAATCTATGTTCAGCTTTTTGAGGAGCCGCCATACTGTTTTCCACAGTGACTGCATCATTTCATGTTCCCACCAACAATGAACTGGGGTCCTATTTCCATATCCTTACCAACACTTGTTATTTTTTTTAAGTTATAACTATCCTAATGGGTGTGAAGGGATTTGAGGGTTGTAGTCTTCTTTTTTATTTTAAGTAAACTCTGTGCCACATGTGGGGCTTGAATTCATGACCCTGTGATCAAGAGTCACTTGCTCTACCGACTGAGCCAGTCAGGTGCCCCAGAAATTGGGTTTTATAGGATGTATTTGGCATATTTTAATTAAGGAAATCAAAAAGCCTCTTCTAGAGGATTCAAAGTATGGCTAGAAATGGTTATCACAAATAGATTCTTTCAATTTATATGCTATCTTTAGGCATGGCTGGGTGTTAGTGGCAACCCAAAGCAATACTTCAGATTTGCAGACCTGGCCATACATAGCAAAGGAATGCCCTTATTTCTTTCCCCTGATTACAAACTTTCTGTGATACACAAAGAGGCCTCAATGAAAGATGTCAAAATTAATAACAATAATATGTAGAATTTATTGAGTGCTTGACCGCATGTCAGATACTGGGCATCTATTGTATGAAATATCTTCTATTTTTAATCCTCATTTTATAAATGAACTCCCTGAAGCTAAATGGCTATTAAATGGGAATTAAATGACTATTTGATGTCCTATAGTTGGTAAGTGGCCAAACATAAATGGAACCTGGGCAGTCTGAGCTCAGGACCTGTGCCCTTAACCATGACCCGTGCGGATTCTTGAGGTATTCCGCTCCCTTACATCCCAGATGCTACAGGAAGAGCCATTTTATCCATGCTGGGAGCAGGAGCCAGCACTCTAGAAGCCCAGTAATAGCCCAGGATAAACCCATCCCCCTCTGAGCCTTAATTTCCTCATGAGAAAGCAAGAGGGTTGGACTGAATGATCTGCTCTGACACCCCAGGACTCTCCCCATTTGGGGAAGAGAGCAGAACCTGTCACTTCTGCAGCTGGATAGAACAGCACTGATGTCTTTTGGGGAGACAATATCTCTCATTACCATGGCTGGGCTAGGAAGCAACATGCAAGAGAGAGTCTCTGCCCTGGAGAACCCACTCTTCCTCTGCTAACACTTGAAACCAAAGCCAAACCTGAGAGTTTGGGATCTGGTGATGAGGGAGATGTCCTCAGAAATGGGCACAGGAAGGAGAAGAAAGATGTCCCTTGTTCTGGGTCTGTCTCTGTGCTGACCCATCCACACACAGGGTCTGGGGACAGGAAATGCACTCTTAGTCACCATCCCAGAGGCTGGCTTGCACTGGGGGCCCCACAGACTCTGAATCCAGCCCAACTTCAAGTTTGGAATCCGTAACTTTTGGTTGGCAAATGCATTCTCTGTTTAATCAAGGAAAGTGGATCCCTGGACCTTGCTGCCACCACACTGAGCTAATGCTTTGGAAGTAGGTGTTAGGTTTGCAGTCACGGAGGATGGTAAGGAAAAGCCTTTTTTGCCTTGTCATTATGACTCTTTTCAAAGGAAGCCAGAAATAGCCATGCTGGGAAGGGGCTTCTGTCAGGGAATGGCAGGGGTCCCCCCCTAGGGGAAAGGTCTCAATGTGGTCTTTTTGAGGAACTCAAAAGAACCTATCTAATTAACAGGTCAGAGAACTTACAAATCCCTTTGTGTTTGGCCAGGGAGAGCTTTCTCTTCTACCGTCAACTAACACCTTTCCCAGGGAAGCAGAATGATGTAGGCAGGAATGGATAAAAATAGGTACCTGGGATGAACGGTGGGGGTCTTGGGTGTGTCCCACCCCCTCTCTGGAACTGCTTCAGAGAAGCCTTATGTGTAATGTTTCAAATTTTTATATGGAGAAGGCATTATGTGTATTACTTGGGTAATTAAATTTTAATTTTTAAAAAGCCCCTCAATTGGAAATCACCATGGTTTTTCTCCTGCAGTGCTTGGAAACGTCCTGATCTGCATGTCATTGTGTTCTCAAATTAAGGTCTTCCTTCTCTTTGTTTTTCTTCATAGGCATTATCTCCTTGGAATTATCTTATGTATTGGTTTACTTTGAGGTGAAGTCTGTCTCCATTTATTAAGATGTAACCATAATCGCATCCTATAGAAATTACCCTGCACCAGGCAGCATTTTAAGTGCTTTGTATGTAAATTAAACCGCATAAACATCACAACAGACCCTGGGAAGGAATATTCCATGAATATCCCCATCTTACAGAGGAGGATACAAGGTCATGGGGCCAGTAGTTAAACTCAGTCACAGACTGGAATCTCTTCACTGTCAGCCACACTGTCACAGGAGCCAATTTGCTGGTCCTAAAGACAGATCTGGGAGCTTAGTGACCTTTCAAGGAGGATTTGTTGAGTGCCTGATGGGCACGTGGTGCAGAGGCGAGAAGAGAAGCAGTTGCACCTATGCGTACTGTGTCTATGGGCGCCCCTTCCTATCTGCTGGTCCCCAGGGTCTGGTCTGAAAGAGGTTCGTGAGCCCACCAGGACAGGGCCCGCCAGAGGTGCTTCTGGATTCTCCTGGCTGGGGTCCCAGTAGTGTCCAGGAAGCGGGGTGCTGCCTCCTATAGGATTTGCCCCATGTCTACACCCTAAGCTGAGTCCCTACAGTACAGACCCCAGGGGCCAGTGTCACATGGACTCTCCAAATAAGCACCTCTTGCTGTTTTTATCTTGAGAAAAATGCATATGATATATGCAAACAAAACAAGATAAATGGCTAGATCTAGGGAAGGTGCTTGGCCAGATTGAATTTCCTATGATTTAAGCAGAAAGTTTAAACTTCTCAAGCCTGGAGCCAAGGGCAAAGACAATACTGGGCTGCACCCTAGGATACAGGGTGAGCCAAGCTGCCAAGCGGGCAGCAGAAGAGAGTGCAGAGACAGAGAAATGTGCTAACCTGTTCCTGCTGTGTGCAGACAGCACCAGGGACAAGGCCCACCTGGCCAGCGTCTGGGGAAGAAATTAATCCTGCACCATGCAGCTCATGTTCTGTTTTAGAGCAAACGAACAGGAACTGAGATATTTGACTCAGGAAAAGGGGATGGGATTCCCTGGTTTGTTCCCTGTCTCCTGAACACTCGGAGATGCCCACTGATGTCTGCCCCCGAAGCTACTCACTGACCTTTGGCTTCGGAGATTTCCGGCTCTCCTCCACATTAATGAAGGGAACCTTGTGCTTAACTTTATTTTTTTTTTTTTAGTTTGATAGCTTTTTGGCTTTTTTTTTTTTTTTGGCTTTTTTTAAAATTTAAATGTTTTTCTTATTTTTAAATTGCATTAAAATACAAAAACCATAAAATTTACCATCTTGACCATTTTTTAAATTTATTTTTTATAGATTTTGTTTATTTTTGCGAGAGAGAGCAAGAGTAGGGGGAGGGACAGAGGGAAAAACAGGCGCCCTGCTCAACGGGAGGGACTGAGACACCCAGGTGACCATCTTAACTGTTTTAAGAGCACAGTCCGGGGGATCCCTGGGTGGCTCCCCGGTTTAGTGCCTGCCTTCCACCCAGGGCATGATCCTGGAGTCTTGGGATCGAGTCCCACATTGGGCTCCCTGCATGGAGCCTGCTTCTCCCTCTGCCTGTGTCTCTGCCTCTCTCTCTGTGTCTCTCATGAATAAATAAAATCTTAAAAAAAACAAAAACAAAACCACAGTCCAGTGGCATTAGCTCCACTCACACTGGTACAGCCACCACTGCTGTCCATCCCCAGGATTCTTGTAACTCTAACGCCATACCGATTACACCGTGACTCCCCACTCTTCCCTCTCCCCAGCCCATGGCAACCACCATTCTACTTTTTGTCTTTATGATTCTTTCTGACTAGTCTAAGTACCTCAACAAGGTGAAGAAATACAATATTTGTCTTCTTGTGACCGGCCTATTTTGCTTAGCATGATGTCCACGAGGTTCATCCATGCTGTAGCAAGTATCAGAATACCCTTCCTTTTTCAGGCTGAACACCATGGTGTCCATTGTATGAGTAGACCTCATTTTGTTTATCCATTCATTGGTTGATGGATGTTCGAGTTGCTTCCATGCTGTGGCTTTGGTGAATAGTGCTGCTGTGAACAAGGGTGTACAAATATCCCTTCGAGCCCCTGCTTTCAACTCTTTTGAGCATATACTTAGAGGCGAAATTACTGGATCTTGTAGTCATTCTATTTTTCATACTGTTTTCCAGAGTGGCCGCACCATATCACAATCCCATCAACAGTGAGCTAGACTTCTAATTTCTCCACATCCTCGCCAGCACCTGTCATTTCCTGTTGTGTTTTGGGTCTTTTTATTATTATTATTTATTTAATAGCCATCTTGGTGGGTAGGAAGTGGTATCTCATTGCGTTTTTGATTTGCATTTCCCTATGATTAGTGACGTTGCATCTTTTTGTGTCTTTTTTTTAAATTTTTTTAACTTTTATTTATTTATGATAGTCACAGAGAGAGAGAGAGAGGCAGAGACACAGGCAGAGGGAGAAGCAGGCTCCATGCACTGGGAGCCCGACGTGGGATTCGATCCCGGGTCTCCAGGATCGTGCCCCGGGCCAAAGGCAGGCGCCAAACCGCTGCGCCACCCAGGGATCCCTCTTTTTGTGTCTTATTGGCCATTTGTATGGATTCTTTGGAGAAGCGTCTCCACATCCTTTGTCCTTTTTAAAATCAGATTGTTTGGGGCTTGGTCCTTGTTTTATTTTTTTTAAGGATTTTATTTTTATTTATTTATTTGAGAGAGAGAGAGAGAGAGATAGCAAGAGAGAGAGAGAGAGAGAGAGTGCACAAGCAGGGAAAGAGGGAGAGGGAGAAGCAGACTGCCCACTGAGCAGGAAGCCTGATGTGGGGATCAATCCCAAGACCTTGAGATCATGACCTGAGACAAAGGCAGATGTTTAATGGACTGAGCCACCAGGCACCCCCTTGTTGCTATTGAGTTGTGGGAGTTCTTTTTATAGTCTGGATATTAACCCCTTATCAGACATATAATTTGCAAATATTTCCCTCCATTCCGTGAATTGCTTTTTCACTCTGTTTGGTGCACAAAAACTTTAAATTTTGAGGCAGTCCAATTTCTATTTTTCCCTTCATTGCCTATGGTTCTATCTAATTTTTGAAAAGCCATTTTCTTGGAAACCACCATAGTTTTTCTTCTACGGTGCTTCAGGACATTCTGACATGCATGTCACTGTATTCTCCTAGGAAAGTCTTCCTTCCAAGTGATTCCCACAGGTCTGCCCTCTGTCCGTCCTGGGAGACAGAGTCTGTGGCCTGCACAGAAGGGGCCGGCCCATATACAAGCTTCCCGGCTAAGGTGGCAGCTTGTTTGTACCCCCACCCCCCACCCCGTGGCCCACTCCAATCCTGAAACTCTCCCGTTAATCACTGTTCTGGGTTAGGATCTGTTGGAGAAAGGCAGCCTGTTCTAGGACCACTGCTCTTGGACCCTCTCAGGCATGAAGGTCTGGGAGATGGACTTCACATGGGCATTGGGCCTGGTCCCAGCACTAAGACCAACCCAGGACAGAAGTTCAGAATCCCCAATATCCCCCCAACCAGAAGAGAGAAACATCCAGAAAAGGCCTCTTGATCCTCCTCAGTGCTGGCTCTCGCTTCTGGGCTCACGGTTCTCCACAGGCACCTTCCCTCAAGGGGGTGGCAGGGGGCGGGCTTGAAAATAGCTCATTTTGGCCAATCTTTTCCATTCTGGCGCTTAATCATTTTCTGCCGTAGACAGAATCTATTTTGAACTGCCTTTTTTTGTCTGTTTGCTTCATATATGTGGGTCTCCTGTGGGCTCCACATCAGAGCTGCTTCATCCCCTGGCTCATTCTCAGAAACAGAGCCAGCCACGTGGGGAGAGCTGCTCTCAAGCACAGATGGCACCCACAGCAGAGACGACAGTGTGCTGGGTCTCTTCCGCCTGCACCGTGGGGCCAAAGCCAACTTCCTGGCCATCCTTCCAAACCAGAAAGAGCTGACCACAAAGTTACTTTGAAAGCCACTTGCCTGTGGCCCTGGACCTTGACAACACTTCTCACAGTTGCTTTCTGTTCCCTGGGTTGAGATTTTGGTAGTTCGTAAGCTGGCGTCTCTTTAAATTTGGATTTCAATACATGTGCACTCTCTGCTAAATTGGTACCACTTAGTGATGCTGGTAAGTGGCCAACTGATTTGGGAGTTGGGGGTGGGAGTGGGAGTGGGGCTTTCAGGAGCAAAGGCAATGTTTGCTTGGGTCAGGCCTAGAGCAGCTGGAGAGGGGGTCAGCATTGGGGGAACTGGAGAGTCATCCAGACTCAAGACGGTTTTGCTATAAATTCACCGTGGCCATCTACAAGGGCTTTCCACACTTTGGGGGCAACCCTGAGGTCTCCTCACTCCCCCACACTCTGTAATAACTATTTAAAACTCGGTCTTCTCTCCTCAAACTTCTGATTCCTGTCCTCTCCCACTCAGCCGATGGCTTCACTTCTCACTTCACAAAGGTCTTAGAACCTTCAGCCAGAAGTTCCCAGTGCTCCTCTTCCAGACACACAGACTGCCCTCCCCTTTATCTGCTCTGCTGTCTGAGCCTACTCCCCACCCAAGACTTAGACCCCTCCCCTCCCCTCTCCACACCACCTTCTCTTCCTGTCCATGAGATCCTCCCCAATGAAACAAAACAAAGCCCTCCCAGGGCCCCTCACCCCTTCTAGCTAATGCCAGCTTTGTCTCTTCCTTTTGCAGCCAAACTCCTCAAAAGATATATTTAAACTTACTCCCTCCCATCTCCCCTCTCTTATGAGACCCTCTTTCTGTCCCCAACTCCACAGAGGTCACCGATGACAACCTCTGCATCACTAGAGCCAGGGGCATCTCAGTCCCTTCTCACCTGTTCTCTTAGCCAGAGAGATGCTGGAAGGTTCTTTTTGCTCAGCTGCTGAAGTGGCCCCCTGTTTCATTAGAGCTGCCATCCACATCACCTTTGCAGGCTCTCCCTTCTGCATGAGGCTGGGCGCTGTCTTCTTTCATATTCTGGTCCCACTCATGGCATCTGTTACAACCAGTTCCCATTATTCCTGGTTGTTATGTTCTACAAAGTGGCTGCGAACACCGAATTAGCAAATACCGAACTGTTGCTCCCAAGGAAAATATGGGGTTGGCTTCCCTCCAGCCTCCAATCGTAACATTTCATCAATTGATCAATCCGTACAAAACCTCACTTTATGTGTATTTCTGCTTAAAGGCACCATATTGAATATACATTGTTTGGTTCATTAACAGTGAGCTCATGATGGACAGCGCTGCATCTCATGCCCAAATGAAGCTTCTCTAACACATGTGGTTTCTCCATAGGTGCATCACAGTCTTGCACTCAGGAATACTTTGACACTGTCCTTGGGGCCATCTTAAACAGCTTAGTCACCAACAAAAAGCACAGAAATGCAAAAATTTTGGCACTACACAGACTTTGAAAGAGACCTTGCTTAAGGTGCCAGCGGAGCACCACTGAGTTTCACCATAGTTGGAAGATGGACGTCAGGAGGCTTAAATTTTTCACCACTCCTGGAATGTCTGCAAGATGCTGTGAGTATTGATTTGGGGGTGACAAATCAAACATACCAAGCAGGCAAGTTCACAAGTAGAGAATCTATGATTAGTAAGGATGGGCTGGACACCTGATGAGTCTCAGGCTGAGAATCTTCCTTCTCAGCCCTGGCTGTCCACTGCATGGCTGACAGTGGACGTCTCCATGGAACTGCACATTTAACTGTCAAGTTGTCCTGTTGAGCTTGGCCCCCCTAAACTGGGTCTGATTCCGGTCCTGTCCCCTGCTTAGGGAATGGAGCCACCATCCAGCCTGTCACCAAGCATCATCACTGACTCCTCCCTCTCCCAGCAGTTCAGTCTGTCCCAGGTCTTGGTGAATTTATAACCCTCCTTTCCACCACCACTGCTCAGCCAGGTGAACCAGAGCTCTCTCTCCTCTGGCCACACCCACCCCTGCCCCGCCCAATCCTCTACCATCACTAAGATGGTAAACATGGGGCCTGGGTGGCTCAGCGGTTGAGCACCTGCCTTCGTCCCAGGGCGTGATCCTGGAGACCCAGGATCCCATGTCAGGCTCCCTGCATGGAGCCTGCTTCTCCCTCTGCCTGTGTCTGTGCCTCTCTCTCTCTCTGTGTGTCTCTCATGAATAAATAAATAAAATCTTAAAAAAAAAAAAAGATGGTGAACATGACCTGTTTAGCCCTGCCTAATCCCACCCAGTCTAACCCTTGAGTCTGGATCCCACCACACACCACACCCCCTTGCTCTCTTCATTTCACCCACTTTGACTTTTTTGTCTCTATCAGAGAACTTGCTGCCACAGGACCTTTACACATGCTGATCTCTCTCCTGAAACCCTCCTCACAGACACACACGTACATGTACAAATACACAGAGAAACGTGCACACATGTACACACATTATATATACTTACATACACACACACACACACACACACACACGGTTAACTCCCATTTTGACAGTTCTTTTTTTTTTAATCTTTTTTTTAAGATTTTATTTATTTATTCATGATAGTCACACACACACAGAGAGAGAGAGAGAGAGAGAGAGAGGCAGAGACACAGACAGAGGGAGAAGCAGGCTCCATGCAGGGAGCCCGACGTGGGATTCGATCCCGGGTCTCCAGGATCGCGCCCTGGGCCAAAGGCAGGTGCCAAACTGCTGCGCCACCCAGGGATCCCTCATTTTGACAGTTCTTAACACAATCCTTACTCTCTCAGAGAAATCTCTCCTCTGATGCCAGGACCAGGTCACCTCTTTCCCACTCTATGGCATTTTCTGTGTTACAACCATTTATGGGATTATGTGATTAACATCTGTCTCCACCACTAGACTGGAAACTTCATGAAGATCCCAGAAACCAGATAGTTTATGGCACAAGGAGTTTGAGAGAACCCCAGAGCCTGAGCAGGAAGCTGTGTCCCCAGTCTCCAGTGTGCACCTAGATGAACAGATAAGTGGATGGACAGAGAGATACCTCCTTGTATGTGATCCTGACATTGCAGATGGAGAGGGAAGAAGAGGAACAGAAAGCTTAATGTCTGGTTCCTGAGGCCTCCGGGCTACTCCTTGCCCACACCATCAGCTTTAAGTCTCTTCTCAATCTCAAAAAATTGTGCCCACCTTACATAAAAGGTGGTGGCTAATTTGTATTTCTTTTCTATTTTAAGACTTTTTTTTCTTTTTTCTTTTTTTTTGTAGAGAGAAAGAATGAATGCAAGTGGGGGTGGTGGGGTGGGGTGAAGAGTAGAGGGAAAGGGAGAGAATTTCAAGCATGGAGCTTGCAGAGAGGCTCGATCTTACTATCCTGAGATCATGACCTGAGCCAAAATTGAGAATCAGATGCTTAACGGACTTGAGCCACCCAGCCACCCCTGTATTCTTTTTAGATAAGAGAGGCTGAGCATCTTTCCACATGTCAATCAGCCACTTGCATTTCCCGTGCGGCTGGCATCCTTTATCTCTTTTTCTATTTGGTTATTTGTGTCTGTTTTTAAATGTATTTGCAATACCTCTTTGAAATTATAGTAGCAAAACCCTTGACCATCATGTATAGCCAATATATTCTTCCAGTTTTCTCTGGTCTTCCATTTGTTCCTGGTATCTTAAAGACTTTTTATTAGAGAAAACTTGAAACATACACCAAGTGGAGAGAACACTGTCATGACAGTCCACAGACCTACCCTGGATTTCAGCCACCATCCACTCATACTTCATCTCTGTCTTCACTCTTTCCTCCCGTCCCCAATTATCTTGAAGAAAAACCCAGACATCACCGTATCATTTTACTCATAATTATTTTGTATATATCTTTAATTTTTTAAAAATTTTTAAGATTTTTAAATTTTATTCATTTGAGAGCACGAGGAAGGGGTGAGGGTCAGAGGGAGAGAGTCAGAGGGAGAGGGAGAAGCAGACTTCCCATTGAGCAGGGAGCCGATTTGGGGCTCTCAATCCCAGGACCCTGGGATCATGACCTTAGCCAAAGGCAGATGCTTAACCAACTGAGCCACCAGGTGCCCCTAAAATAGTTTTTAAAAAAACCTTTGGTTGGGGGCACCTGAGTGACTCAGCAGGTTAAGCATCTGACTATTGATTTTGGCTCAGGTCATGATCTTAGGGTCCTGGAATAGATCACGAGTCAGGCTCCGTACTCAGCAGGGAGTCTATTTGAGGATTCTCTCTGCCCCTCCCCCTGCTCCAGCTCCTTCTCTATCTCTGTCTCTCTCAAATAAATAAATAAATAAATTTTTAAAAATGTGTGTGTGTTTTCATATGGAAGTTTGTAATTTTATGCAAACACACATTTTTTTATATTACATGTATCTATCTGTAATATATATGTGTGTGTATATGTACATACACATATTTTTTTTTGCTTTATGGGTTCTGTGTTTTGTTTTCTGCTTTGAAATTTCTTCCCAACTTCTATATTGTAAATAAAATTTCTGATTTTACAGTTTATTTTATAATTTTATAAATTTATTTTTATATCATTATTAATCTGAATTTTTTTAAAGATTTTATTTATTCATGAGAGACACAGAGAGAGAGGCAGAGACACAGGCAGAGGGAGAAGCAGGCTCCATGCAGGGAGCCCGATGTGGGACTTGATCCCGGAACTCCAGGGTCACTGCCTGAGCCAAAGGCAGACGCTCAACTACTGAGCCACCCAGGCATCCCTTAATCTGAATTTTTTTAAAAAGATTTATTTATTTGAGAGAGAGAGAGAGAGACAGAGTGTGAGTGGGGGGAGGTGCAGAGGGAGAGAGAGAAGCATGCTCCTTGCTGAGCATGGAGTCAGACATGGGGCACCATCCCAGGACCCTGAGATCGTGACCCCAGCCAAAATCAAGAGTTGGACGCTCAACCAACTGAGCCACCCAGGTACCCCTAATTGAATATTGTAGTGTAAGGTGTAAGGTAGGAATCTAGTTTTGTTTTCTTTCCAAAATACTTGACAATTAACCATTTATTCAGATAGGTATATGGATTCTCATTTTGATCTTCCAAAAGTATGCACTATCTTGATGGTTTTCCAGACACTGAGCCAGCCTTGCGTTCAGGGGATGCAGCTCTTGAATGGAGTGCTAAGTTCTTAAAAATGTATTTTTAAAGTTTGCCTTGCTATTCAAAGGTGAGATTGTTCTGCAGACTTCTATTTGGGGAGCTATTTTCATTAGATTTTAGCATCAGAGATAGTCTGTCATTATAAAATAGAATTTGGCAAATTGTCCTTCTTAATGCTCTGGAACAGTTTAAGTAATATTGAAACCATGTATTTCTTCAGGGCACCTTTTAATTTTATATTTTGCTATGGAATCACTTAGATTGGAACCTATCTTGAGACTGTTTCCTTGATTTTGTTCCCAGTTTTCACCATGGTTATCTATTTATCTTAGAAAGAGAGTATGCGAGTGGAGGGCAGATGGAGAGAGAGAGAGAAGGAATCTCAAGCAGCCTCCATGCCTAGCGTGGAGCCTGACGTGAGGCTTGATCTCACAGTCCTGAGATAGTGACCTGAGCTGAGCTCAAGAGTCAGTCGCCCAACCGACTGAATGATCTAAGTGCTCCCTATCCATTGTTATTAGATGGACAGGGATCTTACCATTCTTATGTAGGCAGAAAGAGGAAGAGCTACCAATGAATGAGTGAGGTCAGCCTGGCATTTGGGGATAACCTTTCAAGTCTTTGAGAGACAATATTGGACTGAAGCAATCTAGACTCCTACAGACACTGCCCCAAAGAGCACTGTCCCCTCAAGGGGACACTGTTCCCCTCTCAGTGTGCCCAATGAATGCTTTGACCCCTGCCCACCACCCTCTCAGGAAAGCTGCTCCTGGTTGGATGGTCCATTAGCTTTCTCGGGCTGCCATAACAAATTACCACAAACTGGATGACTTAGGACAGAAATTCATTCTGTCATAATTCTGGAGGCTGGAAGTCTGATACTGGAGTGTTGGCAGGGCTATGCTTCCTCTGAAGTCTCTAGGGAAGAATCCTTCTAAACTTCTAGTGGTTGCTGGCAATTTTCAACGTTCCTTGGCTTGTGACTGCATCAATTCAGCCTTTGCCTCTGTCTTCACAGGACCAGCTCCTCTGTGGGTGCACGTCTCTGTTTTCTCTTCTATTCTAGGGATACCGGCTCTAGGTTAGGGCCCACCTGTTTCCAATATGACCTCATCTTAACTTACATCTTAATTACAGCCGCAAAGATCTTTTGGGGGGATACAGTTCAACCCACAACCCAATAAGAAGCATCCATCTCCCTTAAGAAATTTCCCATTGGCTCAAATCCATCTCCCGGAGCAATGCCAAGCTGTCCTATGACCACACCATCGTCATCAACCCTGCAGATCAGGGATGTACCCCTTGGCACAATGATGACAACAATGTTCCCATTGATGAGGGCCTACTCCATGCCAGGCACTGGGCTCTAGCTACAGTGAACTGCTGAAACAAGAAGCTTTGTCCATATTGGATAGTGCAGAAACTGAGCAAGTCAAAGGCAAAAGCAGGTGCTTTGCCGAAGGCTTCCTGGCCACTGATGAGCATGGCTGCTGGCTCCAGTGCCGCGCTGCTATCTGAATGGGTCTGTTTTTGGAGCAGTGGACAAACAGAGGGAAAGTGGGCATGGGAATGTCTGGGGCTGTGCAGAAAGGATCCCTTGTCTAAGTCCAAGGCAGAGGAAGGTGGCTCTTCACTCCCAGTTCTCTGAGTCCATCTTCAGGCCCAGACCCCAGATCTCCCAGTTGCACTGCCAAGGGAGGGAAGATGGCAGGAGGCAGAGTATTTCTGGTCAGATGGTGTTCCAGGATGACTACGCGGATGACCCATGCTCCCGAGGACTTGCCTTATCGCCGTGCATGGTTCTAGACCCAGTTTGGGGGTTTGGTATGTGGCTACAGGGCCCTGCTTACCACTCTTCCATCCTTTTGACCACTTCTGATGGACTCTGAGCTGAATCATCTGGCTGAAAGGCCCCACCCTTTCACTCTACCCAGAGACCCTCTGACTTTTTCCAGGTACCCCCGAGACACTCTCCAATTCTGAGGAGAATTCCAATTAGCCTCCACTAATCAAAGTGCCAAGCCTCCTTTGACAAGGATTTATTTTCCAATTTATTTTTACTTAACAAATATTTACCTAGGGTTTTGTGTGACCCAAATGCCAGTCTGTGTTTTTAAAATGTTAACACATTATATGTCAATTATATCTCAATAAAGAATAAATGAAATTTCAAACTTAAAAAAATATTAACTCATTGAATCCTTCAGCCGAGTGAAGTAGGAACTGCTGTTATCTACCTTTTTTAGATGAGGATAATGAGGCCCAGAGAGGTCGAGGAACTGGCCCACAGATACACAGCTAGTGAGCGATGGAGCTGGATTTGAACCCGGCCATTTCGGCTCCAGGGTCAGCACTCCCAGCCCCCACCTTATAAGGTAACTGAGACTTCTTCATCTCTTCCCTTTCTCCCTCAGCCCATGTCTAATGACTTGCTCATCCTGCTGGCTCCACCTTCAAGGCAGATTCTTTTTTTCTTTTTTAAAAGTAGGCTCTGGGATCCCTGGGTGGCGCAGCGGTTTGGCGCCTGCCTTTGGCCCAGGGCGCGATCCTGGAGACCCGGGATCGAATCCCACGTCGGGCTCCCGGTGCATGGAGCCTGCTTCTCCCTCTGCCTGTGTCTCTGCCTCTCTCTCTCTCTCTCTCTGTGTGTGACTATCATAAATAAATAAAAATTTAAAAAAATAAAAAATAAATAAATAAAAGTAGGCTCTACAGGGGCACCCGGGTGGCTCAGTCAGTTAAGCGTCCAACTCTTGATCTCAGCTCAGGTCGTGATCTCAGGGTGGTGAGATTGAGCCCCACATTGGGCTCCACGCTGGGTGTGGAGCCTGCCTGGGGTTCTTTCTTCCCCACCCCCCCTCAGCCCTTCTCCCTACCCTGTCTCTCTCTCTCTAAAAAGAATAAGTAGGCTCCATGCCCAAAGTGGGGTTTGAACTTGCCACCCTGAGACCAAGAGTCCCACACTCTGCCAAATGAGCCAGCAGGGCACAGGCTCCACCTTTAAAATTCACCCAGCACCTGCCACTTCTCACCCCACTCCATCCCTGCACCCTGTGGGTGGCAGTCTCTGTCCCCTCCCTCCTGGACAACAGCAGTCACTTCCTACACAGTTTCCGTGCCTCGACCCCTTCCCTGCCTCTGTCTCCCCAAGCTCTGTCACACGGCAGCTCACATGGCAGCCAGATGTCCTTTTAAAAATGGAAGTCTTGGAATAAAGTTCTGATTCATGCTACACTGTGGGAGAGCCTTGAAAACATTACACCAAGTGAAAGAAGGCAGACTCTAAAGGACAAATAGTATATGATTCTGCTTCTGTGGAATATGGAGAGTAGATGAATTTGCAGACAGAAGTAGAATAGAGGTTACCAGAGGCTGGGATGGACACAGGAATAGGGAACTTGTTGCTTCATGGGTAGAGTTTCTCTTTAGGGTGATGAAAACGTTTTGGAAATGGGTAGTGGTGATAGTTGTACGATATCAGGGATGTAATGAACTCCACTGAACTGTATACATAAAGATGACTAAAGTAGCAAATTTCGTTTTGTCTTTTATTTTACCACACTTTAAAAAAATTAATACTGTACCAAATTAATAGCATGCCAGCAGTCTGAATTGTATGCTTTAAATTGTATGGTACATGAATTATCTCTCAATAAAGCTGTTTTTTAAGTAAATGGATTACTTTACCTGGAATCAATGCCTTCTTGGGATGAAATCCTAACCTTACCAGGCCCTTGCTGGTCTGCTGGCTCCAATGCCCTTCTGGCTTCCACCTCCTGTCCCTCACTTACTTCTCAAATGACTTGGGCCACTTAGCTGTTCCTCCAGTATACCAAGGACACCTCCCCCTCAGGGCCTTTGCACATGCTATAGCCTCTGCATGGAGCTCTTCCTCAAGTATCTGCACTGTCTACTCCTACTTCCTTCAGTTCTCCCCCCAAATGTCATTTGAGACACTTTCCTTAACCAGTAAAACATCAGACTTTCTGTTCCTTATCTTGCTTTATTTTCTTAGCACATTTCACCATCTGAATATTATAATTTTTTTAATCCTCTGTTTCCTCCAACTGGGAGCTTAATACTGAGAAGGGAGGGATCTTGTTTTAGTTCCTGGACCCTGAAATAACACCTGGTCACAGCAGGCCCTTCAGTAATATTTGTTGAGACAATAAAGAGCTGCAAAATATTCCAGCTTATGGGTGCTACATAATGTCCTTAACCAGTTTTTTCTACTATTAACAAGGTTGCAATGAATACCCTTGTGTTTAGGTCTCCAGCACCTGTGGGACAAATTCTCATAAATGGAACTGATGCTTCAAAGGGCATGTGCATGTTTTGACCTGATACATATTGTCAGATTGCCCTCCAAAGAGGGCATCAACCATCCCATGGTTGAGCATCTCACTGAGTAGAGAAACCGAAGGGATCCCATGAAGACTGCCTTTTTTGCACTTTTTCCTGCTTCTGTTCTTGCTAGGACCTGCACCTACACACGCCTTTTAGAACAGATAATGCATGCCCTCCTTGCCAAGGCCAAGGAGTTAATGATTTCTTTGGAATCTTCAAGTACAACAGATAACATCTAAGGAGCTGACTGGGCAAAGTCGTCATGTACATTTTCCAAGACCACGGACTCACCAAGACGCCTGGCTCCAGGGCATAAGTGACTTCTAGAGGACACCTAAACACTTGTCTTTGCTTTGATCAGTTCCTGGATGCCTGGGAAGACACCATAGTCCTCAGTAAAAACCCCAAACCTCAAGCAAAGAGGAGACTCTCTCTTTTTCTTTCCAGGTCTCCCTCTGTATCTGTGCTCTCTATATTTCTTCAATAAACTCTGCTCTCACTTCCTCTCAACTCATGTTTAATTTCTATCCCATGCATTTGGCTGGTACCTCAGGACCCTCCCTCCAGATCCTTAGACCTGGCCACCCTGCCTCACCACTAACCGTGTAGACTTCCCCTACAGCCTAAGCAATAATGTGCCAACTTTTATCTTTGCCAATCTGAGAGATGGAAAATACTATTTCCTTCTAGTTTTAACCTGTATTTCTCATCCTGAGTAAGGTTGATCATGGTTTAAAGCCATTTGTTTCATCTATGGTTTCAAGGCAATGCCAGTCAATAATTTTTTTAACTAATAACCCATTAATTAACATCCCTGTTGTTCCAGTATCTCAAGATTTAAAATAAAAGTCCAACTCACAACTCATACAGCTTTGCACCCTTGCCTGGTGATCTCTTCAGCGAGAAGTGGAATTGCTGGTTCAAAGAGTATGCCCATTTGCATCTTGGGTTGATAGTAATAGTCTTGCAAAGACTGTTCCATTTTATTTCTACCAATACAGCATGAGTGCATTATACTATCTTCTGTAGATTATAATCACTTACTCTCCTGCAAGAGAGCATGAGAAGCCCCCATCCCTGTATTCTCACCAGTTTGGGTTTTCTTCATCATCTTCATTTCCCAGAAGCATTATTTGTTGTGCAATAAAGGATCCACCCTGCCCAAAAAGAAGCCTAGCCTCTGCTCTTGCTTCCGGGAGGTGATCTTTAAAGCCCTTGGATTATCCTGCCTTATAAGAATGTTCTTTGTTTTTGTTTTTACCTGGGGTCCTTGGACCATAGCAGAAAGTATGTAACAAAGTGATTTAAGCTTGACCACATGATGTCAGTTCAACCTCTGCAGGGACTGGAGACTAAAAGTCAGCCAGAATCGGAGTCCACCATGTCTATGTGATGGAGCCCCAGTAAAGCCTCTGGACCCCAAGGCTTGGAGGGGCCTCCCTGGTGGGCAGTACTCCATGTATGTTATCACTCGTCTTTGCTGGGAGACATTAACACTGTCCTTGACTTCCCTGGGAGGGGACAACCGGAAGCTCTGTGTGTGGAGTCCTCTTGGACTCTGCCCCAGGAGCCTCTGCCCTTGGCTGACCTTAATATGTATCCTTTTGCTGTAATAAACCATAATCATGAGTGTAATGGCTTTGCTGAGTTCTCTGAGTCATTCTGGCAAATCAGTGAACTTGGAAGTTAGTTTTAAGGTGCCCTGAACTTGAACTTATCCTTGTAAAAGCTTGGTAGCCCACATAGGCACCTGTGACTGCTCCCTTCTGATTGCCTTTTGGGGCCCATTCTTGGTTGCAGTCCTTTCCCACGCGTAGCAATTTGAGCTCCTGCTCTATCTCATGGGGCCCTCGGAGACTCCCTGGGATGTGGACAGGGAGCCACATCCTACCGTGCTGGTTTAAGACTTAAAATCTTAATGCACTAAAGTGCTCAGCTGGCCAGGCCACTCCTTAAATTTGTGGATGACCAGAAACAGGCCACACGTCCAAAAAGAGGAGAATGGCAAAATAAATTATGGTACATCTACCAGATGGGATGTTACGCAGCTCTTAAAAATAACAACCACGAGGACTGCAGCAATATATAAAAAAATGCCCACAACATTTAAAGTCAAACAAGCAGAATCTGAAGCTGTATCTATGCTGCCTGGAACCATGTAAAAATGTACCTGCAAGTGAATAGATCTGGACAGAACATAGAATAGAGCAGAGGTTGGTTGGTGTGGATGATTTTCCTTTGTTCTGTCCTTTGTTGGTGGTGGTGCAATTGATGCACTAGACAGAGGGAATGAGTTCAGAGCCTCCCAGGGAGAGATAGGGTGTGTCTCATGCCTCTGCAATGAGGGGCTGTCAGGGGGAGGGCCATGTGGCTTCTGCAGCATTCTGCATGGGAGCGGGCTGGGCACCTTGCAGGTCATGCCCACGTGCTACGGGTCCACTGAAGCTCATGGCTGCCATCTGGACCTGTACTTCCTTCAGCATGATACATGTCCCACCTCATTTCAAGACAAGTGGTGTGTGTGTGCGCATGTGCATGTGTGTGATGTGGTGGTGGTTTTTATCATGCTAAAATACACCTAGCATAAAATTTTCCATATTAATTGTTTATTAAGAGTACAATTCAGTGGCATTAAGTACATTCACATTGTTGGGCAACCATCACCACTGTACATTCAACAGAACTTTTTCACCTTCCCAGACAGAAGCTCTGTTCCCATCAAACAACAACTCCCCATCTTCTTCCCCCCAGCCCCTGGCACTGACCATCCTACTTTCTCTCTCTATGGATGTGTCTCCTCCAGGAACCTCATATAAGTGGAGTCATACAATATTTGCCCCTTTGTAGCTGGTTTATTTCACTTCGCACAACGTCCTCAAGGTACATCCATGCTATAGCACATGTCAGAATTTTCTTCCTTTTAAGGCTGAATAACATTCCACTGTGTGGATTTTGTTTATCCATTCATCTGCGATGGACACATGGTTTGTTTCTATCTTTTAGCTGTTGTAAATAATGCTGCAGTGAAGATGGGTGTACAAAAATTTGTTTCAGTCACTGTTTTCAATTCTTTTTTTTTTTTAAGAATTTTTTTTATTGAGGTGCCTGGGTGGCTCAGATGGTCCAGCTGATGGGTCAATCAGTGGTTACTTTTCCTCAGTGACATTCCTTAACAGTCACTCACCAATGGAGCCAGCCTTGCTCTGTTGACTCCACTTAGAATGGGCAGCTTAAGAATGCAGTGGGGAGGGGACTCTGAGTGGCTCAGTGGTTGAGTGTCTACCTTTGGCTCAAGTCCTGATCCTGGGTTCCTGGGATCGAGTCCTACATCAGGCTCCTCACAGGAAGCCTGCTTCTCCCTTTGCCTGTCTCTGTGTCTCTCATGAATAAATAAATAAATAAAATATTTTAAAAAAGAGAATGCAGTGAGGAAGGAGACTGGATTGGGAGGGAGGTGAAAAGGAGGCTGGTCAAGGGCATTTATTCTGATGGCACTATAAATACTTACAGAAAACCAATGGCACGCGGGGTGGGAGCCTATCTGCGCTGGTCTGTGCAAAAGGAGAAACTGCAAAACATCTAAAAATGTCCACTGGAGATTCAATTCAAAGATCAGCCACCATTAGCAATGAGTCACCTCTCACCCCTGGAGGAGCAGGCAAGAAGATATCATGCTGAAAAATGGAAAGAGTGACATCACTAAGTGCTGATGATGATATGGGGAAACAGGGCCTCACCCCCCCACCCTCCCACCCCCCTGCCGCTGGAAGGGTGTAGAAATTTGCCTCATTCACTCCCAGAGCAATTGGCAATCCCTGGCATCGGGAGGATGCTCATATCTCACACCTTAGAACTTGTGTTTCTAGACACATTGCAGAGAGAACTGATTGCATGGGAGATCAGGAGCAAGGTGCAAAGATGTTCATTGCAGCATTGTCTGTAAAAACAAAAAAATAGAAACAATAGAAATTACCATACTTAAAAAAAACAAAATGGAATATTAAAATAAAGGATTTATTTAGAGCAGTTAAAATGAACATTAACCAAGAATAAATTTCAACAGCACGTTCGGTTAAAAGAGCAATTTGAAAACTCTGTGATGTGAAAATGTACATTTGAAAACACACACAAAAAAACAATACTCTTTATTGCTTGTGTCTACTTACCAAGGTAGTAGAAGTATGAAAGCATGGACAGGAAGGACACAGGCCAACTTCAGAGTGGGGGTTACATCCAGAGAGAATGAGATCCAGGAGGAATGTAAAGGGAAATTCTTAAAATAAGAATTGGAAACATACAAAGCAACAATGTTAACATACATTAATTCTGGGAAGAGGTGGTGTATGAGTGTTTATTTTACTCTGTATAGTTTTCTGTAAGTTTGAGCCATTCCATAATTTTTAAAAATTAAAAAATGTGGGGGGCACCAGGATGGCACAGTCAGGTGTCTGACTCTTGGTTTCAGCTCAGGTCATGATCTCAGGCTCATGGGGTGGAGCCCCACAAGGGGGTCCTCGCCCAGCGCAGAGGAGTATGCTTGAGATTCTCTCTCCCTGAGATTCTCTCTCTCTCTCTCCCTCTTCCTCTGCTCCTCCCTTCTTGCAGAGCTCTTTCTCTCTTTATAAAATAGAGAAATCTTAAAAAAAAAAAAAAGCAATGTTGAACAGTTTCCCTTTTCGCTTTCCACTCCTTCCCAGGGCCCACCTTTTAAGCCGAGGCCTGGGGAGAGGTGGGGTGACAGGATTGGGGGCGATGGCATGGGGAATGAAAATTGGCGGGTGGCTGGGAGGTGAGACCCGCCGCCCCCTTCCCTCATCCAGTTTGGCTCCGCCCCCGCCCTGCTGTATCCATGACAACCAGGGTCAAGGCTCGCTGGACCCGCTGTCAAGCCGGGCTTCCCGGCGCCACCTGGTGGTCTTTCTGGTGGCGCGCTCCGCCAGGGGTCCCCAAGGGTGAGTCAGAGGGGTCCCTTGATGAGGGGCACTCCTTAAAAATAAAGACCAACGTTGTCCTGTCGCACCGGATCCCTTGTAGCTGGCCTTAGGGTAATTCATTTCGGGAATGGCTTTCCTTAAAATTCGGCTGCAGCCATTGACCACCAAAGGTTTGGGGGATGTCTCCCGGTGCCCCCCACTGCTCTGGGCATTTACAGGTGTGTGTCTTCATGGGGACCCTCAGAGCTCGTGGTTACAAAACCTCTTAGAGACCCCAAGAGAGAAGAAGGCATGTTTAAAAAAAAAAAAAAAAGCCAATGTGGACTTCTAGATAGCATAAACCCATTCTTTTCTAGATTAAAAAAAAAAAATTTGCTTTACTCTAAAAGTAACATAAATTTGTAGAAAGCTGAGAAAATCATCTCACCACCCACACAGAACCAGAACTAACATTTGGGCTTTATCCTTCTAGTATCCCTCTGCTCCATTCATTTTTGAGGGGTTGGTTTCTTACAAAATTGGAAATTCACAAGCTCAGAGTGATTTTCTGCTAGGACAGGTAGAGCGGAGTTACAAGCCCAGCTCCTCTGCTAACTGTCACCTCAGGCAAATGAACGGATTTCTTTATGTCCTAGTCTTCTGACCTGTAAAATGGGAATATTAACGGCACCTCAGAGAGTCACTGGGAAATTTTCAACGATATAATACAGATAAAACATCTAGCACAGTGCTGAATGCATAGTAAGCAACAGAACCTCAGCCATAGCTAAAATTACAGCAGAGCATAGCATGGCATAATTACAATATTCTGCAACCCACTTTTCTCACTTAAACACAGCATACGCATTTTCCTTACGTGAAGAAAAAATTTAGTTTTTTCCTTTCTATGTAGGGGAAAAGCCCACTCTTTTCTACTACGTCTTTTACCTGTGAGTCTCCTTTACTGCTCACAGGAAACACTGTACTGCTGACAATGCTGGTCACCAGATGTGTGGAGGTTTTTCCCACACCAAGCAATTCTCTGTGACACCAGCTGGGTGTCTTGTAATTCAACTCAGTCCTGGCACTACCTATCTGGAGGTACTGTCAGATCCCCCAGAGTTAAGGGCCCAACACTTAAGTTAAAGCCACAAGACCTCCCCCTCTCTACTTCAGATGCCAGTCTCAAGTCCAGATTGTCTGTTACTTGTGCTTCTGACCAACTGGCTACAGATTGATGGTTCCAACAACCCCCCTCCTTGGGTTTGATTAATTTGCTAGAGTGGCTCACAGAACTCAGGGAAACACTTTTGTTTACCAGTTAACTAAAGGATATGGATATTATTTTATTATTAAATGCTATTAAAGGCAAAGTCTGGAAGCTTCTGTCCCTGTGGTGTTGGGATGTGTCACCCTCCCAGTGTCCTGGAAGCTCCCAAAGCCCATACTGCTGGGATTTTATGCAGGCTTCATCATTAAAGCATGATCAATTTTTTTTTTTAGGTTTATTGATTTATTTTAGAGAAAGAGAGAAAGAAAGTGGGGAGAGGCAAAAGAGAGAGAGAGAGAATCTCAAGCAGACTCCACGCTAAGCATGTAGCCCAATATGGGGCTCAATCTCAGGACCCGAGATCATGACCTGAGTGGAAATCAAGAATGGGATGGTGAACCAACTGTACCACCCAGGTGCCCCAGGTGCCCCAGGCATGATAAATTATTAACTCCATTTCTAGCCCCTCTCCTCTCTCTGGAGAGGTGAGAGGGGGTGCTGAAAATTTGAAGCTTCTAATACTGGCTTGGTTTTTCTAGTGACCAGCTCCCATCCAGGACCCCACTCAGGGTCACCTCATTAGAGCAGAAAATGCTCCAGTGCTCTTGTCACTTAGAAATGTACAAGGGGTTTAGGAGCCCTGCTGTCAGGGACACAGTCAAAGATTAGACCAGAGATGCTCCCAGTGTTCTCCGGAAATTAGAAATTCTGTACTGGGGGCAGAGATCAATCTATATTTCCTGTTCTCTCACTATAAATGTGTGCATGTGTGTATGTGTATGTTGTGTGTGTGTGTGTGTGTAAACTTAAGTATTATCTAAGAATGGTATCCTTAATGACCACATGATGTTTCAACATACAAATGTATCTAATAACTTATTTAACCAATTTTCCACCTTTGGATTCAAGGAATCCCTGATATTTTCCTTTCATAAACAATGCCGCAGAAAAGATTCTTTATTAGTTGCTTTCTCCATTGATGATTCATTTGCTTTTGTGTTCAGGAAGGCCTTCCCCTCCCCAGGATGAAATAAACACTTTCTTAAGTGTGTTTAGTTCCTTTACGGCCCCAGATTTTCAATTGAATTCTTCAATCCATCAAGAATGTATTTTGATACCGTAAAGTGAGAGCTAAGAAGTCTCATTTTGTTCTCATTCACAATAACCTCATCAACTGGCCCGGCACCATCAATCAGGGCATTCAATCTCTCCTCGCTGCTTTATCGGATCACCTTTATTAGATTCCAAACTTGTCTTGGTGCTGGCTTTCCACTGGGCTCATTGCTCTGGCTCCTACATTTCAGTGTGGCTGTTGGCCACAGGCATCCTTTTGTTGAGTCCCAGGGAAGCTCAACCATTCAGCACAGACCACGAGTTTCAGACAGCAGGAGCCAAGGCTCCAGCTCCTCTTCAGCCTGTGTTGACAGTCTTTGCTCATCTCTTCCCCACCATGAATGATCCTATATTACTGTCAAGCCCAAAACTCACCTCCTGTGAGCCACTTCCCTCCATAGTCATATCTATACTTGGAAATCTCTCAGCACTTATGTATTCAGCCTTCTCAGGCAGAGCAGATTGTGTTTTCCAAAGATGGCCTCACCAATATATTTATCCATCCTACGGACTCTTGTTAAAGAAATTGACTGATTTACCTCCCCCTGAGAAGTGGAGTCTGTGTGCCCTCCCATAAATCTGGACCTTCTAGCTGCCCCGTTCAATGGAGCACAGCCAGAGTGATGCTATGTGATCTCGCTATGTGATCTCTGGGATGAGGTCATAGAAAGGATATAGCTTCTTCCCAGCTCATGTGCTTGCTCTCTCTCTCTCTCTCTCATTCAGTGCTCTCCCCTTTGGAATCCAGACACCATCTTTAAAAATTTTTTTTAAATTTTATTTTGATTTATTTAAATTCAATTAATTAACATGTAGTGTATTATTAGTTTCAGAGGTAGAGAGGTCAGTGATTCATCAGTTGCATATAACACCCAGTGCTCATTACCTCACATGCCCTCCTGAATGCCCATCACCCAGTTACCCCATCCCCCCCCACCTACCACCCCTCCAGCAACCCTCAGCTTGTTTCCTATGATTAGGAGTCTCTTATGGTTATTCCCTCTCTGATTTTATCTTGTTTTATTTTTTTCCTCTCATCCCTTATATCCCTGTGTTTTGTTTCTTAAATTCCACATATGAATGAGATCATACAATAATTGTCTTTCTCTGATTGACTGATTTTGCTTAGCATAACACCCTCTGGTGCCATCCTTGTCGTTGCAAATCCAACCACCATCTTTTGAGGAAGCCCAGGCCACACATAGGTGTTCCAGGTAACATTTCAGGTGGTTGAGCCTCTATCAACTGCCTAACATGGGAGTGAATGACATGATTCCAGCTTCAGCATTCCAGCTTTCCAGAATTCCAGCTGAGGACTCAGACATTAAGAAGCAAAGATAATGGGATAAAGGAAAGCTGGGAAATTATTATTTATGGGTATAAACTTTCCATCTAAGATGATGAAAAGTTCTGGAACTGGAGAGATCAGTGATGGCTGCACAACATTATGAATGTGTGGGATGCCACTGAATAGTACACTTAAAAATGGTTAAAATGATAAATATTACTTTAGGTGTATTTTACCACAATGTAAAAAAGCTATTAAAGAAAAAAAAATCCAGAAAACAAAGAAATCCAGAAAAAGCCATTCCCACTTTCTCTCTTGAAATTTCTGAGCCACAGAAATCAACCCCAAAACTAAGTTTTGAGGTAATTTGTTATGCAGCAATAGCTAACTGATACAGACATACTCTCCTGCCTTGCAGGAGACCCTGGGGGGAAAAATATGTGCTTTTTCAGAAATAAATGATAAGCTTTCAGGGGGGCCTGAGTGGCTCAGTTGGTTAAGCACCTGACTCTTGATTTTGGCTCAGGTCATGATCTCAGGGTCGTGAGACCAAGCCCCACATCAGGCTCCAGGGTCAGCATGGAGTCTGCTTGGGATTCTCTCTCTCTTTCTCTCTCTGCTCCTCCCCTGCTCACTCACTTTCTCTCTCTCAAAATAAATAAATAAAATATTTTTCAAGAAAATGGGATATTTTCAGGGCAGAGCCTCTCCATCTAAAATACTGCTAAGAGCACAGTAGGTACTCAGAAAATGTTTATAGACTTGCATTGAATGCTCCAAACTACAGATGTGATCTTCAATTCTTTAACAATGCTTAAAGTTACATCACTATCAGAGACATGACAAAGCTCAGCCTATTGTAAAGGAGAATTGAATTCACGATGTGATGTGCTGAGCAATCATATCCACTATGGGAAAGTGCCCAGGTTCTGCGGTCAGGCAAACCTGGGTTCAAATTCTATATACCTTCCAGCAGTGTGGTCTGGGGCAAGTTACTTGATCTCATTGGGGCTCCATTTCCTGAACCATAACATGCATGTGGCAGAACCGATTTCAGAGAGTTGTATGAGGATTAGACAGGATAAGTGTACACTAAATCATGAGCAAACATGAGGTACACATTTAGTGCTCGAGACATGTTGGCTCGACCTCATTTACTCCTCATGTCAGCTCTGCAACACAGGTGCAGACTTACCTGCATTTTACTGAGATGGAAAGAAACTTTGGAAAGTCAGGCCACTCGCCTAGGAAAGCATGAGTGGTGATGGGACAGAGTCTGGGTTGGCCTCTGCATTTGCTTCCTCAGGCTGCCGGAATCACCAGAGAAATAAATTTTCTCACAGTTCAGGGGGTCAGAAGTCAGAGATCAAGGTATCAGCAGGCCTGGGTCCTCCTAGGCCTCTGTCCTCGGCGTGTAGATGTCATCTTCTCCCTGTGTCCTCATGTGGTCCTCCTTCTGTGGATGGGGACCTGCACATATGGCCTTCTATGACTTTATCACCTCTGTAAAGACCCTAGCTCCAAAACCAGCCTCATTCTGAAGTAATAGGTTTTGGGACTTCCACACAGGAATTCAGGGGAACACAGTTCAGCCCATGGCAGCTCCCTTCCTGCTATTCTGAAACAAGTGGAGGTGAAGGTCTGAGCTGGGACCTTGGCCCAGCATCTCTTGGGTCAAGGGCTGTGTGTCCAGACCAGGAAGAAACACCCAAGCTGTTTGGGGAGAACAGTTTGTCCCACGAGAGGCTAGTCTCACAGACTCCACAGCCGCCCTCACAGCCCTGGCAAGACTAGAAAGTGCTAGTAAACTGCATGGAGTGATGATTGTTCCGACAGGTCTGGGCCCGTAGTGCTCACCTCCACACAAAGACCCAGGAGAGGAGAAAAAATTCTGTTGGCTAAATGGAAAAGAACAAACCTTCCATTAACAACTCCCTGGGGGTTGTGGGGTGAGAAGTTGTGGGGAGGTGGCTAGTCAGTAAAAATTTCCATCTGTGGAGGCTGTGAAAATCTGCTGGGGTATCCTGGCGGGAGGAGGAGACAGACAGTAAGTACAAATTAACAAGCAAGATGGTTTCAAATGATGATGGCAGCCATGAAAGAGGTTGAAACCATGTGAAGTAATAAGGGGGTGACAGGAGGTGCCCCTTTACAAAGGATGGTTGGGGGGTGGCCTCTTTGAGGAAGTGGCATTTGAGCTGAAGCCTGAAAGACAAGAAGGGTTGGGTTATGAAAAGATCTGGAACCGACTTTCTCAATCTTGGCACTGTGGACTTGTGGGGCTAGGATAACTCTTTGCTGTAGGGGGCTGTCTTGTGTACTGGGGTGGGGGGTGATGATCCAGAAGAAGGGCGTTTCAGGAAGAGGAAATGATAAACACGAAGGTGCTGCAGTGGCAACAAGCTCGGACAGGTTTCCTGGGAATAGAAGTTTCCAGAAATGGAAATTTTCAAGCATGTGATGGTTTATGGGCCAAGTCCAGTGAGGCAGGAGAGTGGGGAGGTGGGTAGAGCCCAGACCACTGGGAGCCTAATGCTTTGGGGAGGGGAGAGGAACTCAATCTGACCTGAAACTTCCCTCCAGCTGCTGAAGTAGGGGGTGGGGGCACAGATCAGAACAGGACAGCAGATGTATTTCTTCCTGTGGCTGCTTTAACAGACTTGGAATTTGGTGTCTTCAAACAGCAGAAATATATTCCCTTAATTTGAGGCCAGAAGTCCAAAATCGGCAGGGCCATGTCCCATGTGAAGGCTCTAGGGGAGGACCTTTCCTTGTACCTTCCAGCTTCTGGTGGCCCCAGGCATACCATGGCTTTCCATTCTCTGCCTCTGTCTTCCTATGGCTTCTGTTCTGTGTCTCTGTGTCCTCTCCTCTTCTAAGAAGGTCACCAGTCACTGGATTTAGGGCCTGTCCTCACTCCAGGATGACTCAGTATGAGATCCTTAACTGATGACATTTGCAAAGACCTTATTTCCAAATAAGGTCAGAGTCTGAGGTTCTGTGTGGATGTGCATTTTGGGGGACACCACTGAACCCACCACAGCAAGCAAAGAGGAGGCAGAGAGGGCTGCTGCCATCTCCAGGCAAGAACTGGTGGGGCCTGGGCCATGGGCCTACAAAAGGAGATGGAATGTCAGGATGTGCCGGGTGCTCACACAGAAGGCATCCCCACGCTCTGACCCACTGTTAACATGTTCAGCCCACAGGTCTCAGGGTTGGTCCCCTAACTTCTCCCCAATGCAGGAAGGAGTCAGCCCTGACAGGGCCAGAATCTAGGCTTCCCCAGTGCTGTGGCCACCCGTCTCCTCTTTCTGGGGTCTGGTGCCAGGTTTGGGGCTCCCCTCTGCTCCTCCAGAGTGCTGGGATTCTGTGCTCAGAAGTTTCTCAGAAAGCACAATTTAGTCCCTGGCTCCTGCTTTCCTCCTAAAGCTCTCACGTGAACATTTTCCTTCTAGAACAGAGATTAGGGGCCTTTATCTCTGGCCCAAGGGCAAAATAGAAGACTGTCCCTGGCTTTCCTCTGTCGCTGCCCTCATCAGCACTGGGCTGGGCTTGTTTTTCAGGTTTCAGTGAATGGAGCATTTTTGTTCTCTGCAGAAACATAACCAAGTGCTTGGGTCCCCTGTCCTATTGGGGGGTATTGGGGTTTGTGGAGGTCATAGGCTCAGGTGTTTTTAGTGTGCCCCTCCCCCCATACCCTGGGAGTGGGGCCTGAGGTTTGTGGGGGTCATAGGCTCAGGTGTTTTTAGTGTGCCCCTCCCCCCATACCCTGGGAGTGGGGACTGAGGTTCCACCAGTAGAGAGTCCAGCTCCCATCCTTTCAGGGTGGTAATTAGGGCTTGCAGTGGATGGGGGCCATGCGGACAGGCCTGGGGGTAAATATGTGGGAGTCAGGGTAGGGGTGGAGAAGGAGTGAGCAGGGACAGGAGGAGGGGTTTGTTCCAAAGGGCACCCTGGAATGGCCGAGTTTGTGAAAAATCCATCATTTTAACCGTGGACAATTCAGTGGCGTTGAGTCCATTCATGGTGTTGTGCTACTACCACCACTGTCTACTTTCAAAACATAGACATCACCCCCAAAGGAGACCCCATGCCCATTAAGCAGGCACTCCCTACTCCCCTCCCCTTGTTCCGGGCATGCACGGCCCCAAGTATTTTTTTTTTTTAAGATTTTATTTATTTATTTATTTATTTATTTATTTATTTATTTATTTATTTATGAGAGACGCAGAGAGAGAGGCAGAGACACAGGCAGAGGGAGAAGTAGGCTCCCTGCAGGGAGCCCGATGTGAGACTCGAACCCGGGTCTCCAGGATCACACCCCGGGCTGAAAGCAGGAGCTAAACCTCTGAGCCACCCGGCCCCATGTATTTTGAAGGATGTTCCTTTTTCCTCTGTCTCTTGCTGGCTTATATGAAAATTAAAAGCTAAGAAGGAGTAATTCTAGCCTCTGACCATTGCTCTAGGGGCGTGGTGGGCCCAGCAAATGTGACCCCAATTAGATCATTTCTTTAACACTCCTCCATCAGACCAAATTATTTTCAGGAGTGACTGCAAAAATGGTTATTGCCTGGATTCATTCTCTAGTTGTTTTTTGTTTGTTTGTTTTAAGATTTTATTTATTCGAGAAAGAGCATGAGCAGAGGGAGGGGCAGAGGGGCAGAGACAGGGAGAAGCAGGCTCTCAGCTGAGCGGGGAGCCCGATGTGGTGCTCTATCCCAGAACCCCGCGATCATGACCTGAACCAGACAAAGGCTTAACCGATTGAGCCACCCAGGTGCCCTTTGTTCTTTGGTTTTAAAACAACGAAAACTTTAGGAAAGAAGAATACATTTTTATTTTAAAGAGATTACTCAAATTCAGTAGACTCTTGCACACAGAAATTAAGTTACACTTAATCAAAACATCACATCTTGCTGCTTGAGCTTTGTTCTAATGTTTTAAATTTTAAACCCAGACGGAACCCCCCCAAGGGGTCATGAGAAAGGAATGCAAGAAACTCAAGTTCAGTGTCTTGTCTTCACAATCTTGTCTCCGGTAGGTACAGGAGCACCGCAGAGGTGACAGATGCCAACCATGCCCAACGTCAGTTCCAACAACATGGAACCATTAACGAGGTGGGTGCGTGCATGACAGGGCCTGGATGCATAACTGGGAGCTCTCTGAATTACCTGCCATGTCGAATGCAATGCTTATTAAGGCTTGAGAAATAAAAGTACACGCATCTGAATTTGCGTGTATATTATTAAAAGCCAACACTAATTCCAACTATTGTATAGAACTTAAACCACGGTACCTTTTTTTTTTTTCCAGAAGAGTATTTTATCATTGGTGATTAGAATTACTGACACTGAATGATCATAAAAAGCATGCAAATGTTGGGCTGAATTTACTATTTTAAATCTTTGACAGAAAATGTACCTCCTTATTACCTGTACTCAGGGCTGGTCTGCTCCCCCTGCCTGGCCCACTGGATGGGAGCTTCTGGGATAAAGACACCTGGAAGCAGCCACCCCAGTGCTTCACTGGACATGGGGAGGAAGCCCAAAGCCCAGGTGCTTGTTGACTGTGTTCATGTATATCAAGGGGAGCCCACACTCCACAAGGGGGAGGGAAGAGATAGAAAGAAATGCCAAGCCCCCAAATCAAACCAAGATTGAAGCAGGTATGAATCACTCCTGAAGTTAAATACAGACCAACAATGGCCAGACTATACAGTGCAATAGAACTCTGGCCCACAACCCAGTGCAGCTTTAGGACATGATCAGTAACTGCCAAGCTTCCCTACTTCCCTTTTCCAACTCAGGACCAACCAGAGAAGCCAGATGTGCTCCCCTAACCAACCGCATAGGATGCTCGCTTCTAGTTAACCAGCCTCTGCCAAACATGAGTGATGGTAGCTGATTCCCTGGCAACGAGTGGTAGACGAAGAGCCCCTGTTCATTGCCACTTGTGTGGGCTTCATGTGGTCCCTGTTATTTGTTGGGCTGACCCAAGTGTGTTTTATTACTTACAACCTAACTGAAAACTCCCCTCCCCAACGCCAAAGGAGGGAATATGATGTCCACTTCATAGCCTACTCCCCAGAGGTGTTGGTACCTGGCATACCAGAATGGTTTCTACTGGAAGGAAACGAAAACCTGAACCCAAGTTGGGGGAAACCATAAGGACGTTTGTTCTCTCATATTGCAAGGCTTCTGGAGGGATGGGTGGGCATATCCAGCTGTTCACTGGAGCTAGCACATTGACTGGGCCTCCGGAGGCCTCAGGATGCCTCCTTGAGTGGTTTCAAGATGGCTGATGCTATTTAGGTGTACACAATTAGACATGTGTAAATTCCACCAACAGTTGGTATTTTTCTTCAGAATGTCCCTTAAGAGCAAGACATCTCACTGAACAGGATTATACCACGAAGCTATGCTTGAGCCATGCAAAGGCTGAGGCACTGGTGGATGCCAATCAGGATCCAGCCATAGAGTTGTAGCTGGGTTTGGGCTCCCTTGTCCTCTCCCCCTGACTCCCTGGAATCATATAAAGAACTGAATAAAAAGTGGGATCTTCCAAGAAGGAGGAGGAGGCTGGGGAAGGATGAGGAGGCGTAACTCTCACATCTGGGCAGTGTTTGTTTCAGATCCTGAAACACCTGAAAAAAAAAAAAAAAAAAGGTGCTTGGGGCACCTGGGTGGCTCAGTCAGTGGCACAGTTGTTTAAGGGGAATCATGACCCCCTTTGGCTCAGGTCATGCTCCCAGGTCCTGGGATCAATCTCTGCATCAGGCTCCCTGCCCAGAGGGGAGACTGCTTCTCCTTCTGCCCCTCCCCTGCTCGTGTTCTCTCTCTCTCTCTCTCTCAAAAAAATAAATAAAATCTTTTTTTAAAAAGAGTTTTTGAAGGGGCCCTTGGGATGGGTCCCCATTGGCTATGGACAGGAATTCCTCCCATATGGGCCTGGTATCTTCCTCAGGTCATTGATCAGAGGTGAGAGCCTCACCCAGCTCCTCACTGGCCTGCCCTGGCTTTGAAAAGGACAGTCACTGGGAAGGCAGGATGCAAATTCTGGAGGTCCCCAAGACCATTTTCACTTCTGGCATCAACTGCAAAGTTCAGAAGTGCCCAAGACCTTCCTCATTCTGACACAAAGTTGTCACATTTGCACGTTTAGGTGGTTCTGAAGACCACCCTCAGATTTGATAATTAGCCCGGACTCACAGACTCACTGGACCCATTGTACTCATGATTATTCTTTTTAATTTAATTTTTTCATATTTTATTTTATTGCAGCAAAGGATGCAGATTGCAAGGGAAGGGATTCAGAAGGTAGAGTCCAGGAGGGTTTCACTGGCAGAGCTTTCTGTTCTCCCCCAAGAGGGGAAGTGCAGGCAGTGCTAATATATCCCAGCTACAACATGTGACTGCACAGATGGAGTATCACCAACTAGGGAAGCCCCCACCCACCCAAGTCTTGGTGTTCAGAGTTTTTATTGGGTCTCCATCCCCTAGACATAGTTGACTCCCCATACGATGGCTGATCTCAGTTGCCAGCCCCGCCAGGGGTCAAACTGGTGCTGCATGGCCCCAAGCCTCCACCATAAATCACATCGTTAGCTGTTTGGTGACTCAAGGTCCTCAGGTAAATAGACCGACACTCTTATCAGGCAGGACATTCCAAGGCTTAGAGATAACCTCCCAGGAGCTGAAGGCAAAAGCCAGACCCCTCTGTGGGTCATGTCAGTACTTTGCTAGCACAGACTGGTTAGCCAGGAGCTTTGTTTGGAGGCTCTAAAATCACTACTGCCTTTCAGGGAAACCAAGAAGGGGCAAGGGAAGACAGGTCCGAAAAACCCCAATTGAATTCCCCAGAACATCTGGGGGACTTGTGGGGGCCACGTTCATGGTCTTCTTATTGTCTTTCCTTGAGCTGGGCCAACAGTGACTTCCTGGGCCTCTTGATGAGGGGAATGGTCCAAGGGAAGAATGTCTAATGGTTAATTAAGAAATTTAGGGCTAAGAGGGACCTCATCCCCAGGTCCAACTATTCTTACAGAATGGAGAGTGTAAGACTGACTGCACTCCTCCCTGGCTAATTGTAGGTGTTGTCTCCAAGGGGTGGAAGTTCATTTTTTGCTGTAATTAGGTGAAAATTCTAGTGCAATCAAGTCAGTAATTGCTGTGTTCACACCAAAAGGCAGGGCTGAGCAACCAGCCCCAGGGACTCAAGCCCACGGCCCTGCTGGCTTCTCCTTGGGAAGGAAGCCACCGTCTCCTTGTGCGTCAGGTGTCTGGGGGCTCCATAGTCATATCCGAGGCTCTGGCCACTGTCTAGGTGTTGAAACACAGGCATCCAGAGTTCCAGCAATTGTTGTTCTCACCATTTCTCAAACACGCAGCTATGTGAGCACAGTTCAAACATTATTGCATTTAGTCCTCACAATAATCCAAAGACCTAGGTCTTCTGTGAAGAAGCTGAGGCTCTTGGAAGTAAATTGACAGATCCAATGCCCCAAAGCTGGAACTGGCAGCTCCAGGGGTCTGCACTGAGCAAAGTTTGGGGGCAGCTGAAGTGTCCCCAAACCCAGGTCTTAATCACCAGCATTCCTTTCATGATAGATGCATAATGATGTCTTCACAGAAACTTTGAGGTCGATAACCCCATGCACCCAAGTGGAGGGCTGTGGGCCAGCCAAAGAATTTTCTTAAAATCTGTGAACTAGGGACGCCTGGGTGGCTCAGCGGTTGGGCTCCTGCCTTTGGCTCAGGGTGTGATCCTGGAGATCTGGGATCGAGTCCCACGTCAGGCTCCCTGCATGGAGCCTGCTTCTCTCTGCCTATGTCTCTGCCTCTCTCTCTGTGTGTCTCTCATGAATAAATAAATAAAATCTTAAAAAAAAAAATCTGTGAACTATCTACTTGCTACACACTCCAGCTCGAAACTGTGTGTTTTAAATATTAATAGAAAATATGAGGTATAGTGAGGCCAGCAGATCAGGAGAGGATTGTCATGGTAAAAACAATGTTACTTACATGCATGCCACACAGGGCCACATGAGGAAGCACCAGGGTGGGTTAGGAAGCAGAGCAAGCAAGAGGAAAATGTGGGCCAGAGCCTTTATTGTGGTTTTGTGGGAAGAAATAGACAAGGCAGGGAAAGCAGGGTATGCAGGCTATGCTGGTTTAGAACTGGCTAATTTGAGTAATTCCAGTGGGCTCTGGGGCATACAGGCTGTCCCTAGTTGGCTGATCTCTGGCCCTGGAGGATTAGGGCAGGGGGATAAAGGCCCAGAGTGTGAGAGCCTCATAGAGGAGAGGGTTGGAATATGGGATCTGGTGTGGTTGGTTTGCATTTGAAAGGTGCTCTCCGGGATCCCTGGGTGGCACAGCGGTTTGGCGGTTTGGCGCCTGTCTTTGGCCCAGGGTGTGATCCTGGAGACCAGGGATCGAGTCCCACGTCGGGCTCCCGGTGCATGGTGCCTGCTTCTACCTCTGCCTGTGTCTCTGCCTCTCTCTCTCTCTCTCTCTCTGAGACTATCATAAATAAATTTAAAAAAAAAGAAAAAAAGAAAGAAAGGTGCTCTCCTAGGTGAGTGGTGTGTTATGGCTAGGAATTAGCTAGCCCTGGGCTGGGGTGGGGGAGTGGGGGGATGGGGGAGGACAGTCCTTCCAGGTCAGCAAAGGCCCGGATATGAAGCCTCAGATCAGAACACAGAAAATAAAAGACATGGTTGATGCACCGTGCAAGAGCTGATCCCAAGTAAATTCTGGGTCATGAGAGATGAGCAGGATTTCATCAGGCTGGACAGGGGAGCAGGAAGGGATATGTAAGCAGAGGAACCAGTGTGAACAGAGGTGAGGAGGCAGGAAGATGCAGGCGCACATGCCATGGTGCTCTAGAAAGGCCTGGTAGGTCAGATGGTCCTAGACTCTGCCTCTTCCTTTTCATGCCAATCCTTCTGTTTCCTAGCAGTTTCCACATCCTGGAGGGAGAACTGTACCCCACAACGCCTCTCACACCTGTACCTTTCTATCACCTCAGTGGCTCAGCCAAGTCCAGATCTCTTCAGCTCTCTCCTGGGGGGTAGGGGGACACAAGAGCCTCCTAGCTGGTCTCCCCACCTCAGCTCATCCACCTTCCTGACATCTTCATGAGATGTCAATCTGACCGTGTTATTTCCCTGCTCAAAACTTTTGGTGGTGGGGCGCCTGGCTGGCTGGGTGAGTAGAGTACACAACTCCAGATCTCGGGGTCACATTGAGCATGGAGCCTACTTAAAAAATAAAGTAAAATGCTATTTAAAACAACAACACCTTTGGTGGAACTGGATATTTGAAGATATTGAAGAATTGTTGACTATTTTAGTGATGGTAGTACTGTAGATTTTAAAAAATATAACACGTTCCTTTATCTTCAGGAGAGGCAGAATGAAATATTTGTGAATGAAAAGTTAGGATGTCTGGAATTTGCTTTCACAACAATACAGGAGGGGAAAGGAGCAAGTGGAGATGAGAGTTGAAAATTTGCTAAAGCTGGTGACAGGCATGAGGGCTGTCGTGATACTGCACTTCCTGTGTTTCTGTGTTTGAAATGTCCCCAGAAAAAAGTTCCATGAAAAAAACTCACACACTGGACAAAGTCCAAAGCCTGGATTTGGCTCCCCTAACCTCCTACACTGGGCCCTGCTCTCCTCTCTAGTCCCTACCTGCCCTCTCTGGGTGCTAACATGTGTCTTAGAGCATCCCCCACACCAGCCTCTAACACTTGCCACCTGGGCTACCTCTTTTTTTTTTTTTTTTTTTTAAGATCTTATTAATTTATTTGAGAATGAGAGAGAGAGAGAGACCATCAGCGGGGTGAGGGGCTGAGGGAGAGGGAGAAGCAAACTTCCTCCTGAGCAGGGAGCTCGAGGTGGGGCTTGATCTCGGGACTCCAGGATGATGACCTGAGTGGAAAGCAGATGCTTAACCGACTGAACTACCCAGAAGCCCCTGTGCTACTACCTCTTTCAAGAGAACATTGCTGTGTCCTCAAGATACAGCCTAAAATTAACTTTTTTGTTTTGTTTTGTTTTTGCCTGATCCCCCTAGGCTGGTTTGGTAGCTCCCCTCTAGCCTAAATGGTATTGTATTTCTAACACCTGCTTTCTTATCTCTCTATTCATTAATTCATTTGTTCATTCAATTAGTCAGTCAATCAACATTTGTTGGCCGTGGATGGTGAGCATTTAATCCGGCCACTGGGGGTGCGGCGGGGATTGTGTCTATTTAACCCAGCCAAGGGGCTGCCCTGTCACAGCCCAGGGGACAGAATAACAGGACTAGACCAGGAATGTGTGATCCACCTGCAACTCCCTCAGTGGTTCATGGACTCTGAAAAGCAGGAGTAGAGGCACATGATGGGTGTTGTTGGCCTGTGAGGGACCAAGTTCAGAGGAAGATGCTCAAAGTGTCCAAAGTGTTTCTTCAGCCGAACCAATGACAAGCATGTTGGGCCGCACTGGAAATCAGGGAAAGTCATCTTTTAAGAAGTCCCTGATCCAGGTCCTGGGGCATCTGGTTGAGAGCCTGCCTTCAGCTCAGGTGGTGATCCCTGGGTCCTGGGATTGAGTCCCACAACAGGCTCTCTCTGGGGAGCCTGCTTCTCCCTCTGTCTTTCTCTTTGTGTCTCTCATGAATAAATAAATTAAAATATTAAATAAATAGATCGATGATAGATAGATAGATAGATAGATAGATAGATAGATAGATAGATAGATGATAGTCCCTGATCCAGGTCATTTGTTGCCTCCTTCCATGCAACTCTGGCAGAGAATCAGAACCCCCAAGTGGCAGCCAATCTTGAAGGAATAAAAGAGGAGCCTGCAGACACCACAGTGAACTCTCTCCATGTGGAACCTAAAACCTCTGAATACTGCCTGCCTCAGGTGCTTTATGATCCCAGAGCTATTCTTTTAAAAACTACGAACTCAAGTGAATTCCAGGGAGACAAATCTATGAAACATTAAACCTCATTATCTGTTTGTTTGATCTTTCGATCTTTCTTGAGGGCCTTGGTTTTGTATACAGTTGTCATCAGTAGGTACAGATTTCTTTTTCTTTTTTTTTTTTTCAGATTTCTTTTTCTTAGCTGAATTTTTATTGCAATCGATGTGTGGTGTAATGGGTTAACTTAAAGACCATGGGACCAGACTCCTGGGATGTGAATCCCAACTCCTTGCTTCCTGTGTGACCTAGGGCAAATTACTTAATTTCTCTGTGCCTGTTTCCTGGTCTGAAAAATCGAGGTAGGAATAGTATTTATCTTGTTGGGTTGATGTGGTGGATTAAATGAGTTAAGACAGGTAGACCAGGGGCTGGGCCATGGCAAAAGCATCTATGCAGCTGCCCAAGCCAGAAACCCAGAGGCCACCCTGTGTGTCTCCCTATTGCTACCCTTTGTCCCATGTCCAACCACATTCTGTGGGTTGTACCGAGGGGGAGAGGGGGTCTTTTTCCAATCTTCTCATTTCCTCTCATCTCTATCCTCATCACCTCAGGCCATCACTTCCTGCCTGAGGGACTACAGTGCTCTTCCTCCCCGCTCTTTACTCTGTTCATGTATCTTTTCTAGATAGAGATTTCATTTCCTCTGGATAAAAATACCCAGAAGTGGAATTACTGGATCATATGGCAACTCTATCTTTTTTTTTTTTTTTTCTGAGGAGCTTCCATATTGTTTTCCACAGCTGCTACACCAATTTACATTCCAATAAAAGTGCACATGGGTTCCCTTTTCTCCATGTGTCCATTGACCAATAAATATAAGCAAAATGTGTCTATCCATACAATGGAATACTATTCAAGCTTAAAAAGGAAGGAAATTCTGGCACCTGCTCCAACATGGATGAACCTGGAGGACACAATGCTGAGTGAAGTGAGCCAGAGACAGAAGGACAAATACTGTATGATTCCACCTGTAGTCAGATTTATAGAAATAGAGAATAGAATGGTGGCTGTTGTGTATTGTGGGAGGAGGAATGGGAAGTTAGACAGACTTTCAGTTTGGAAAGATTAAAAAGATCTGGGGGGATTGTGGTGATAGTTACACGCCAATGTGAATGTACTTACTAGACTGAACCATACACTTAAAAATGATTAAAACGGCAACTTTTAGGGGCGCCTGAGTGGCTTAGTTGGTTAAGCACCTGACTCTTGGTTTTGGCTCAGGTCACGATCTCACAACTGTGAGATCAAGCCCCGTGTTTAGCTCCATGCTAAGTATGGAGTCTGCTTCAGATTCTTTCTCTCTCCCTCTCCCCCCATCCCCATTCTCTCTCTCTCTCTCATAAATAAATAAATAATCTTTTTTTAAAAGGGCAACTTTATGTTACGTGTATTTTTACCATAATTAAAAAAAAAAAAAAAAGCAGTTCCTTAGTCATACCAGCCACATTTCAAACATTCAAGCTGTGACCAGTGGCTACCATATCGGATTGTGAAGATAGAGAACATTTCCATCATCTCAGGAAGTTCTGTTGGCCAGCTGTGAGGCCCAGATGTAGTTGAGGAGTTGCTGAGTGTCATGGATCTCCGTGGTTCCTTCTTGTTGATATCATCACCAGGGATGAAGCATGAAGACAAAGGGAGTAAGCATCAAACCTTCCCATGGAGCCTGGTGCTGAGTGAATGTTGCACTCTGGGTTTTCCCATCATCCTCCTGGATGCTTTGAGAGTGAGCTGGACTTGATCACATTAAGCAGAGCCCTAAGCTCTGTGGTGACCTTTTATTTTTTTATTTTTTTGTGCTGACCTTTTAGAAGACAAAAGAGATGTGTGATCTTACCCACCTTTTAGAGAGATTGTAGCAAGTGCATCCCCCTCCATGTGGTTTCAACACTATTCTCCCTCATTTGTGAACAATGTTCCCACAGCAAAGGCAAATGTGGCAATGAGTTTCAATGAATTGTTTCCTTCATGAGAGTCAAGAACACAAGTCTTCACACTCATTGAATTTGCCCTTCCTTTTACACTGGGGTTCCTTGAGTATAGAAAGCTGCATCTCAACTACTTTTCTACATCCCGTAGCACCTATTACAGTGCCTGGCACAGAATAGCCATTTGATAAATTTTATTTAAAATTTTTTGATTTAAAAAAAATTGTCTATGTGCCAGGGTTCTTGCCATAAGGGTTGCAATGTCTTACAAAAGGAAAATATTCAATAAAGTAATCACAAATTAGGTGGGAAGAAGGAACCAGGGCCAATAAAATAAAAAAGAAGGGCAGCCCCGGTGGCACAGCGGTTTAGCGCCGCCTGCAGCCCGGGGTGTGATCCTGGAGACCCAGGATCGAGTCCCACATCGGGCCTGCATGGAGCCTGCTTCTCCCTCTGTCTGTGTCTTTGCCTCTCTCTTGCTCTCTCTGAATGAATAAATAAATAAATCTTAAAAAAAAAATAAAAAGATAAAAAAGAAGTGAGGGATCCCTGGGTGGCGCAGCGGTTTAGCGCCTGCCTTTGGCCCAGGGCGCGATCCTGGGGATCCAGGATCGAATCCCACATTGGGCTTCCGGTGCATGGAGCCTGCTTCTCCCTCTGCCTGTGTCTCTGCCTCTCTTTCTCTCTCTGTGTGACTATCATGAATAGATAAAAATTAAAAAAAAAAAAAAAAAAAAAAGAAGAAGTGACAACCAGGGACAAAAGAAGTCAAAGGGCAAGTCAAAGATGACACAGTTGTTCTAGCCTCCTATTTGCTTCAGAGCTTCCTGGTGGACGAAAAGATCCCTTTTCATTGTCAGGGAAAGAAACCCATCCATGGCAGACATCTTCCCTTTGCCACTTCAGAACCACTCTCAATGCTTCTCCACACCATTCCTGTCCCAGGAGGAGCTTTACAGACTATACTAACAGGTTCCTGTACACTTCGGCTTCCTGTACCCATGCAAAGCTCTGGCACGAGATAGAGGAAGAGAGGGGTGTGAGGCTGGATTATTTATCTACCCCCCCCCCCCCCGCCCCACCATCTCCAGTGCCTTATCCCTTCAAGGTCAAGTTACCTTGGGCTGGCTGTTTCCTCAACCGAAGGTCATCCTTCTTTTTTTTTTTTTTTTTTTTTAAAGATTTTATTTATTTATTCATGAGAGACACACACACAGAGAGAGAGAGAGAGAGAGAGAGGGAGTCAGAGACACAGGCAGAGGAAGAAGCAGGCTCCATGCAGGGAGCCCGATGGGGGACTCGATCCCGGGACTCCAGGATCATGCCCTGAGCCAAAGGCAGGCGCTCAACTGCTAAGCCACCCAGGTGTCCCTGAAGGTCATCCTTCTGTACCTAACTCTCTCCTCTCCTGTGTTCTGGTAACCCCTCCTTCCCCACTCCTTCCAGCCGGGAATGATAACAACTTAGCTGCTGTTATCCACACCTTTGTAAATAGCTCCATTGTAAATAAACCCTCCTAAAATGATCCTATTTTGAGTGTACCATCTGGATCCTGATGGGACCCCGACTGAAACAATATCCATTTCTCATGGGAAGCAAGCTCTTTTTGCCCTAAGTTTGAAAATAAGTATCTTATATGGAATGCATTACAGGAGGTAAGGATTGGGGGGTGGTGAACAATGTCCCCACAACAAAGGCAAACATGGCAATGAGTTTCAATGAATTGTTTCCTTCATGAGAGCCAAGAACATCTCATTCATTCATCCAGCAAATAATCATTGAACTCCTACTATGTGCCCGGTACTGTTCTAGGTGCTGGGGATTACACTAGTGAACAAAATGCAACCCAGTGAAGATAGCTCTGTGAGAGGCTGAGCTACTGTCCCAGTATGTGCACTTTTGAGAGGTAGTTCTCAAACGTCAGCATCTGATCCCCCTGGAAGGCTGCTTTAGACACCAATAGCTGGCTCCACTTCCCAGTTCCTGTTTCAGGAGGTCCAGGCCTTTGCAGCCTAAAAATGTACATTTCTGACACATTCCCAGGTGATGCTGATGCTTCTGGTCTGGGGATCACACTGACTTCTGATGCCTAAATCCCAAGACTGGCACACAGAAACCGTCTTGAAATGAGCATATCCTGCAAATCTTCTATCAGTAATACATTTTCTCCTTGACTTTTGTAGGCCATCTGGGCTGTGTTCTCTAGCCAAAGCTCTGGGTACTAAAAATCCCCACTCTTGGGGCACCTGGGTGGTTCAGTCAGTTAAGTGTCTGCCTTTGGCTCAAGTTGTGATCCCAGGGTCCTGGGATTGAGTCCTGAATCACGCTCTCTGCAAGAAGCCTGCTTCTCCCTTTGCCTATGTCTCTACCCCTCTCTCTGTGTCTCTCATGAATAAATAAATAAAATCTTAAAAAAGAAGAGAGAGAGAAGGGGCAGAGTTCATAACAGCTATCTTTTAAGGAAAGTTCCTGGAATTTTTAAAAGAGATTTTATTTATTTATTCATGAGAGACACAGATAGAGAGAGAGGCAGAGACACAGGCAGAGGGAGAAGCAGGCTCCCCATAGGGAGCCTGATAGGGACTTGATCCTGGGAATCCGAGATCATGCCCTAAGCCAAAAACAGATGCTTAACTGCTGAGCCATCCAGGTGTCCCAAGTTCCTGGAATCTTAAAATTCATTTGCCACTTAACCACTGAGCCGCCCAGGTCCCCCCTCTTTGCTCCTTCTTCTTCATCTTTTCTTCCATTTTGCAATCTGGAGTATGAATGTGGTGGCTGGAGTTCCAGCTGCCATCTTGCACTGTGAGGATGGGGCCACACCCTAGAGATGGCAGAGTGGGAAGCTGGAAGGACTGCCAGAACTGCTTACCCCAGACTTTTTTTTTTTTTTTAAGATTTTATTTATTTATTCATGAGAGATAGAAAAAGAGAAAGACACACACACACACACACACACACACAAAGACAGGCGGAGGGAGAAGCAGGCTCCATGCAGGGAACCCGATGTGGGACTTGATCCCGGGACTCCAGGATTACACCCTGGGCTGAAGGCAGGCCCTAAACCACTGAGCCACCCACGGATCCCCCTACCCCAGACTTTTAAATGAGAAAGGAATAGACTTTTGACTTGTTTAAGGCTCTCTTATTTGGAGGTGGGGGAAGGACACGGTCCCCAGTATTCATAGCTGAACCTAATTCTAACTGGTAACCAGTAATCTGATGAATCAGTCTGGGTTCTTAGTCATAACCACAGAAACTACTCTAATTGGCTGGAGCAGAAAAGGGATGCATTAAAGAGAGTGGGTAACTCAGAATCTCCAGGAAGGCTAAGAACCTGGATTGGAGTCTCCATAGCCAGGAACAAGCCCCAAGCACACTACAGGACAGGTTTAATGGAGACACCACTGCTACAAACAAAGAGGAGTAATCCCTTTGATTCTCTGTCTAGGCATTACATGCAGTGTTGGCCACCCTCCTTCAAAGTGGATATATCTAGTATTCACTCCTGTTTCTAACCTCTGGCTGGGCACCCATGCATTGGTAGAATATAGCTGCAGGGCAGGGCTCTAGCTTCAAAGAAGGCTGAGAAAATGATCATCAGCCTCCCACAGCCATGCTAGGTGGCTAGAAAGAGTGATAAATGGCCACTACAACCATCTCTGGCATTTCCCACAGCTGTTGCCAAACCAGAATCTCAGATAGTGAGATTTGATGTATGTCTGGTGTATGTCTGCATGAAGGAAACTCTAATGGACAACAGCTTATCTCCAGGACTTAGTCAACAGCACCTTTTAATACTTTATATTGCCTGTCACTTTGGGTGTAATAAGTCCATGTGTTACCTCTTGAAATTCCCTGCTCATGCTGAGGAGAAGGATATGCATATGCAGTGACCTTTGAAGTCAGGAGCAAATAGTTCCTGACCCAGCAGAAAATTCTCCCTGAAACTCCTACTCCAAAGTTATGGTTTCTTTTTTCCTTATCCCCAAAATGGCGAGGAACCAAGCTTCATGATCAGGACAGAGGAAATATGTCACTGCCAGATTTGGATTCAATGCAGATTCTTCACTCACAAAGTGAGAGCTCTGGGCTCCATGTTTCTCAAGACCCTTCCAGCTCAAACCCATTTTCTAAGGCTTGGTGCTACCGTACTTTCTAAACTTCCTGGGGTCTCTCCAGGAGGCAGGTGTTGCTGACACCAAGCATCAGGAGCCAGAGAACTTTTCCAATTGGCCTCATTTCTGTTTCTATTAAAATGTGTGCTTACTTAGCAATTCCACTTCTGAATATATACCCGTAAGAATTGAAAGTAAGGACAGGAGCCTATATCTGCACACCCATGTTCCTAGCAGCATTATTCACAATAGCCAAAGGGTGGGAACAACCCAAGTGTCCATCAACAAATGGATAGATAAACAAGATATGGTCTATCCATACTATGGAATATTATTCAGCCTTAAAAAGGAATGTTTGACATGTTGCACTAGATGAAAGAAGCCATTCACAAAAGGACAAATATATGATTCCACTCGTGTAAGGTACCTAGAGTAGTCAAATTCAGAAAAAAAGTGAAATGGTGGTTGTCAAGGGTTGGGGGAGGGGGTAGTGAAGAGTTATTCTTTAATGAGGATATAGTGTTTTAGTTTGGGAAGGTGAAAAGTTTCTGGAGATGGATGGTGGTGACGATTATATAGCAATGTGAATATACTTAATGCCACTGAGCTGTACACTTAAAAATGGTTAAAATGGTACATCCCTATGTTATGTATATTTTACCATAATAATAATTTGAAAATGTCTGCTTGCTCAGAGCTCAGTGTCTTCAAAGATTCTCTCAGCTTGATCTTATGAGCGGGACTAGAGCCGAGTTACCTATTCCCCAAACATCTAATCAGCTCACTTAGTTCATTGATAATTGTAATCAATACAGAGAAAAACAACCAGCCAGCCAGCCCTTCCCCATTCTTATGTAAAGGAGCCGGCACATCTGATGACCTGGAGACCTGGACCCCCTGACTTGTGGAAAGGTACAGATTCCACTTAGGTATTCCAAAATCGCATAGCATATCTTGTCTCCAAACAAGCCAGCTACTGGCCCCAGCTCTCTTTTGAACAGACACATACAGTCAGATTTGAATAAAGACACAGCAAATAACGTATCATCTATACCTTGCTCAGAAACAATGCAGAATAGCAAATCGAAAAGCTATCCACCGTCCCCAAACAGCAACAATCTTTCAAGTAAAATTTAAAAAAATACCTGGAACATAGCCAACCATCCCCACCGAAAATAAAACACTCCACTTCCCTCAGCCGATTCAATTATCTCTCTAAAAAAGGGCTTTTTTTAACACCTCCCAGCAGGCAGCAGATTCAGAGTTGGTGGGGATAACAGTGCATAATCAAGCAACCAGAGCCCAAGGTGTAAAATAAAACATGGACTGGCTCGGCCAGGAGCAGTGGTGCCCTAGCACCGTGAATATAAACGTTTAGAAATGGATATTATCATTTTAGTGCCATCTGGAATATTTTCCACGATGTAAAGTATATTAAAAAAAATTCTACATGATTCTCTAATCGTGGGGAGAATTGGTGCTATGATGGTGACACAGTCTCTGTCCTTGACATGATATTGCTGAGTTGAGTCTGTAAAATCCACCAGCTTAAAAACAAAAATAAACACACAAAGGAAAAAAAAAAGTTTCCTTTTTCCCTATGAAATAACTCAGGCTCATTAGAGAAAGGTGAGAAAATACCAAAAAAAGGGAGGGGGGGAGAAAAAAAGAAATAGAAGAGAAGAAACATCCATAGTCCTACCATTCAGAGATAACCACGTTAGTATTCTTATGTTTTGGTGATTTTCTTCTAGTCCTTATGAATATGTATAATACTGATTTGAATATGCATATGAACATGAGATCATGCTGTCTCTTTTTACTTAACATGGCAACATGGCATTTTTCCTTGTTAACATGGTCATTCCCAGGTCTGGTCACATTTGCATCATCCCCTTTCCTGCATTTTAAGGTCTCTGGCTGAATATCTCTTCTGTCTTGCGCTTCCTTTTCTCATCCGGCCTTGCTACAATATAATCTCCCACAATTCAGGCCTCTCTATTGGAGATTCTGTGCCCTGGGCCTGTGCAGGGCCAGGGTCCAGTGGGCCTGGCTGCTGGGTGGCCAGAAGGGCCTGATGTCTTTTCCTGGAGATGCTTTCTTGCAGTATCAGGAAGTTTGCAATGTGTTTTCCCCATAGGAATCATTAGCTTCCACGGTTTATAGTTCCTTAGCCATCTCAATAAGAAGAAAGTCACAGAAGGTTGTCTTCAAAGAATCTGGGGTGTGGTTGAGCAAGACCCAAGTAAGCATAGCACAAACAGAGGAGGACAGAGGTTGTTTTTAGGGATGCCCAGAGATGTTGAAGCTGAAGAGCTGAAGAGCTAGTTGAGTTTTGGAGGGTTTTTTTGGTATTCTCAAGACCTAGGACAGACATGCCATGTAGGCCCCTCTGCCATCCTTCCTTGGGATCTCTCCTATCCCACTTGAGCTGAGTTGAGAGCTTCAGCCCTTCATGTGGAGAGGTGAAGGGCTGGGACAGGGCCAGTCTTCTCCAATGGAAAACAAGTATGAGGAAGGAGACTATGGCCATGAGCCCAAGTGAAATCCATGGTGGAAAGCCAGCCTCCCTATGAGTCCTTTCATCCTATTGCTGACCAAATACCATCCCACACCTTACCATCCTCCGGGAGAACAAAGATGCCCCAAATCCACGATGGGCACAGCTTATGGGGAATAATGAGGAAATGCACTGGAAATGCCTGCGTGTCACTTGGGACACAGCACTTGTCTGAGCTTCCTGAGCAGAGTCTGGAATTGTGTGTGGCTTGTCCCTGAAAATCCAAGAGAGGGACACAGATGTGCCATCCTAAAAGAGCCATGGTTCATGGTTGTAACCGTGTATGCCAGGCACAGTGAAAAAGCCTATTTCCAATAAAACCCTGTAATTAAAAAAATAACCACACCTCCCTCTGCTATTAAATAATAAATCCATTGAGTGTTAGAGAAGGAACCACACATTCTGGCTGGGCTTGTTGGCAGGTGGCAGAACCACCCTGAACAGCTTCAAGCACAAACAGGTGGGGCTAAGGGAGGTGCAGGAAGTCACCTGGGCCTCCCTGACTCAGGCCCAGCCACTGGGGTGGAGGGTAAGGGGGTGCTGCTTGTGAGTACAGCACCCTGCTGGGCCCTGAGCCTGAAAAGGAGCTACAGGAAGAATTAGGCACCAACCACAAACAGTGGCCTATGGTTTATTATCTAGGTGGTTTTGACCCTAGGTTCTGGGCAGCTGGGTTCGGCAGTAGTCAATTCCTTACCTGTTGTCTTTGGGATCACACGAAGTGTTTACTTCCCTGGCATTTGGGGGCAGACAGGAAAAAAAAAAAGGAAAATTGCTCCTTCTAGGTGCCCCTTGCTGGGACTCACTCCAGGCACCTTAGATGGGATAAGGCAACATTGCAGGAGGAGCCTCCCCCAGGATTTCTTCTGCCTCAAAGTTCCCAGGCCCTGCATCCCGAACTTCCTTTGTGGCCCAGTGCCAACGCAGGGCCAGAAGATGCTGTTGCACAGGCTGTTTGGTTCAGACAAGCCAACAGGCCTCCGCCTGGCCCTCCAGCCACTCCAGACCCACATGCCAGTGCCACTCAGGGGAATCTTCCCACTGCCGCCAGGCACCTGCCACCTGACCTGCCCCAACTGGCCTGGTGGGAGCTGATGCGGGAAGCTACCCCAGTAAGTCAGCCTTGGTTTTATAGGCTTGGGGCAAGGGTCCCCTGACTGGCTGGGAAGAGGAGCCAGCCAGGGCTTCCCAAAGCAGTCTTGGCTTTTTGTCCTAGAATACCACCTCCCAGAGAGTGTGGACCTCATATTCGTGTTTATTCCTGTGCTTGGAACATGACCCAACACATCACAGTCTCCTCCTCTAGTTGTCAAATTGTTGTGGAATGATCGGGGAGGAGTAGATGTGAATAGAACATGTGCCCTGCCCTAGAGAAGCTCAGGGTGCCCGCACACCAACCATTATTCCCCAGGACAAGGAGTTAGGAAGATGGCACTGGGCAAGGTGGATGGTTGGCAAGAGGAAGAGTGGCAGTGACCCCAAGGGCAGCTGGGGAAGCCACGTGTTACATCTCTGGAGAGCAGCCTGGGGACCCAGTTGGGCAGTGGTGTCAGATGGGGCCAGAGTAGACGTGGGACAGACATGGAAGGAGTCAACCACTGGGTGGGAGAGGGGAAGAAAGCTAAGCCTGTGCCAGATTCCCTGGAAAAGCTGCCAGCAGGAGTGGATGCAGCTGCCAGGGCCCTGCCTCTGGCTGGCTCACCCAGCAGATGAGTGACGAACCCATAGCCACTCAGTAATGGCTGATGGAGATCCCACCAGTGCCAGGCCTTTTAGCAGTGGGGGCACAGCAGGGAATTCAGCAGGCAGGGCTCTCCTCAGGAGATTTCCATTCTGATGGAGGGGAACTGGTGATACACCCACCGGTGAGCATATATACATAAAAGCGTCAGAGAGTGAACGGTGCTCTGAAGGATAATGACCTTAAGTTGGGGTCAGACAGTGACAGGGATGGGTGGCCAGGGAGGACCCTCTGAGGATATCTGGGAGCCAACAAGCAGAGATGTTGGAAGGGGTATTCCAGGTGGAAGCAAGAGCCCAATTCAGGGGGTCCTGAGGAGGAAGCCACAGGGGTGTGTTTGAAGAGCATCCAGGAGGCCAAATCCAAGTGAAAGCCACATACACAGAGGGAATGAACCCAGGGTCCCAGCAAAGCACCACCGCTACTTGTGTAGTGAGTGGGCTTGCCCTGCGGTCAGAAATGGAAGTGAAGCCCCTTCCCACACCCCCTAGGAGAGAAATGGGAGGGATCAGGGCCCCATCGCACCCTTTCCCAAAGGCAGTCCCACAATTCCCAGGGACTACACTGGACTCTTCCCTTTCCTCATCCAAACTTACCTGCCTTTCCACCGGGCAGTGATAGTTTTCCCTCTGACGCATGGGAGATGTAACATTAAAAGTCACGCTCTTTCCTCCATCTGGAACTCTATTTCCCTCCTCCCCTAACAAACTACCCCCTGTTCATCCTTGGGATTGTCCCTCAAGTATCACCTCCTCAGAAAAGCCTTCCTTGATTCCCAGGACTGGATCAGGCTGCCTTGTATACCTGCTCTTTACTATCTCTCACTATTACAACAGTGCACTGACAATTGTGTGATCAGCTGTGCAATTTCTGTCCCCGACAGAGCACAAATGCCAAGGTGCAGGGACAGCATTTGTCTTGTCCATCATGGTATGTCCAGTGACACAGAGTTGATGCTGCTTAAATACCTGAGGGCCTGGTTCAAGAGCAGCTCCCACAGCACTGGCTGCATTCATAAGGAGAGGCCAATGTTCTTTGCAGAAGCTTGAAATAGTTGAGTTGGTTTCAAGGATCTTCTGATTCTTCTAGAGACCACATGGGTCTGGGAAACGACTAGAGAGCAGTGAGTAGCCACAGAAGCGCTGGGTCTGGGCTCTGGACTTGGACTCAGGACATAGGGAGCCACCAAGGAGGCTGTGCAGGGGGAGGCCACCAGGCCCTGCCTTGGTAACTGCGTGCTGGGATGATGAAGCTCCCAGCAGCCCCAAGGACCTGGAAGGATGCCTAGGCCCTGGCTGCTGGGGACACAGAGGCCATGTCTGGCCCCTGGTCTTCATAGTGGGAGGTGATCTTCCACCTACCAAGATTCAAAGATTCATATTATGGGACTTTCTCATTTCTCAACATGGGAAGGGATTCAGCTGCTGGGCAGGCTAAAGAGAAAAAAAATGCAAATGTTCATCCCAGGAGGAGATACTGTCTTTCTCATTGGAGAGATTTATTTTATTAAGCAACTACTGCTTTCAGGATAGGATTTGCTTCTCCACCTCCAACTCTTCCCCCACCCCCATTTCTTTCCCCACCAGGGTCTCTCACCCAAGAGGCACACCTCCATAATTTGGCCCACACTTGGGATTCAGAAAAGGCCTTCAATGTATGCTTTTGACATTATTCAGTTTTTTTTTTTTTTTTCATTATTCAGTTTTGATTTTGAGGCTTAGCAAGGACTCTGGAGCCAGGCTGGCTGGGTTAGGATCCTGCTTCTGCCACATGACCTTGGCCAAAGTATTTGACTTCTGTTTTTCAGGTTACTCATCTGTAAAATGGAAACAAGCATTTATGCCCATCACAGAGAGCTATAGGTTGTATAGTTCTGTTTAAAGGAGATGTCTGGGTGGCACCTGGATGGCTCAGTCAGTTAAGTGTCTTATTTTGATTGATTGATTGATTTTTACAACATTGGATGCACCCCCCCTCCCCCAAAGTGGGAGATGGCTCAGGGCTCTGAAAGGCAAACACAGCTGGTAAACTGTCCTTAACTCAGAGAGCTTTGGACAGAGGATCTAGAAGGCAATGAAAAGTGAGAACTTCCTACAAAGGCATTTACAAGGACAGTCAGGGATGAGGTATGTGATCTTTGTTGATTGGCAGAGAACTAGGCAGAGTCCGACCTACTATCTGCATGGTCTCCTTACTCGCCTAAGGCTGGAGTAAAGTAATGCAATTACAAAAGGGATTCAAGGCAGCAAGAGGCAATCATAAAGACCCTGTAAAGGGTACCCACTGGCAAGACCACTAATGTGTGTAACAAGTGGCTCTCTGGGAGGCAAACAGCCCTGATTAGTATCATTTGCCAGTATCTATGGTTTAAATACTTACACCTTGGTTTAGTTCAAGCTAAAGACATGATATCCCTGAAGTTGGAATTGAGAAGAGGTGCACAATAATACATACCATATAGTATTTCCATTATACAACTATAATATATGTAAATAAGCTCAAAGCATAGATAACAGTAAAATATAGTAAAATCATGAGACTTGATAGTGGTCACTCTCCATTTCTTCCCACCACCCTTCAGCCCTAGGCAAACACTAACCTAATTTCTGTCTCTATGGATTTGTTTATTCTGGATATTTCATAAAAATGGAGTTATGCAATATATGACCTTTTATGACTGCCCTCTTTCACTTAGCATCATGTTTTCAACGTTCATCCATGTTGTAGCTGTTTTGGTACTTCCCTCCTTTATTTAATTTATTTATTTATTTATTTATTTATTTATTTATTTATTCATTCATTCATTCATTCATTCATTCATTCTTTTAAGTAGGCTCCCGACCCAGCATGGAGCCCAACACAGGGCTTGAACTCGCGACCCTGAGATCAAGACTTGAGCTGAGATCAACAGTCAGACACTTAACTAACTGGGCCACCCAGGTGCCCCAGTACTTCCATCCTTTATTGCTGAATAATATTCCATTACAAGGACATACCATATTCTATTGATCCATTCATCAGTTGATGGACATTAGGGTTATTCACAATAGCTAAAAGTGGCTATTGTGAACAGTGCTGCTGTGAACATTGATCAACAAGGCTTTTTGTGAACATATGTCTTCACTTATATTAGATCTATATCTAGGAGCATGAATATTAGATCGTATGATAACTCTGTGTTTAACATTTTGAGGAACTGTCAGACTATTTTTCAAAGTGGCTGCACCATTTTATATTCCCATAAGCAATGTAGGAGTTTCCAATTTCTGTGTATTATCACTAGCACTCATGATTATCTGTCTTTTTGATTAGAGCCATCTAATGTGTGAAGTGGTGTTCATTTGCATTTCCCTGATGCCACATGATTTTGAGCATCTTTTCATTTCTTTATTGTATGTCTTGGGAGCAATGTCTACTCCTATCTTTTACCTATTTTTAATTGGATTATTTCTTTTTTCATCATCAAATTGTAAGGGTTTTATATATATATAAAAATATATATTCTTTAATATATATATAAATATTATATTAATATTTTAATATTAATATTAATATGTTAACATTTAACATTTAATATATAAATATAATAAATATATAATAGTTAATATTAAAAAATTAAAATATATTCTTTAAATACAGGTACCTTATCAGATATATGCTTCACAAATACTTTCTTCTATTCTGTAAATTGTCCTTTCACTTCCTTGAGGATGTTCTTTGAAGCACAAAAGTCTTTCATCCTCTTTTTAAAAAAAATTTTTAAAAGATTTTATTTATTAATGAGAGAGAGAGAGAGAGAGAAAGGCAGAGGGAGAAGCAGGCTCTATGCAGGGAGCCCGACATGGGACTCGATCCCAGGACTCCAGAACCATGCCCTGGGCCAAAGACAGGTGCTAAACTGCTGAGCCACCCAGGGATCCTGAAGCACAAAAGTTTTTAATTTTGTTGAAGCCCAATTTATCATTTTGTTGTTGTTACTTGTGCTATTGCTGTTTATAGCTATGAAACCATCACCAAAAACATGAAGATTTATACCAATGTTTTCTCCTGAGGGTTTTGTGTTTTTTTTTTTTTTAAGATTTTATTTTTTCATGAGAGACACAGAGAGAGGGAGAGACGTAGTCAGAGGGAAAAGCAGGCTCCCTGCAGGGAGCCCAATGCAGGACTTGATCCCAGGACCCTGGGATCACGACCTGAGCCAAAGGCAAATGCTCAACCACTGAGCCACGTAGGTGCCCCAAGTTTTATGGTTTTAATTCTTATATGTAGGTCTCTGATCCATTTTGAGTTAATTTTTGCATATGGCATGAGGAAGGGGTTTGTCTTCATGCTTTTCATATGAATTGCTTCAGCACCATTTGTTGAGAAACTAATATTTCCCATTGAATTGTTGGTACCTTCTTGAATATCAATTGACTACAAATATTTAGGTTTATTTATAGACTCTCAGTTATATTATTTGTTCTATATGTCTATTCTTATGCTAATATCACATTGTTTATTCTAGCTTTGTAATCAGGAAGGGTCAGTCCTCCAACTTTGTTCTTTTTTTCAAGATTGTTTTAACTATTCTGGGCCCCTTGAATTCCAATATGAGTATTAGTATCAGCTTCTCCGTTTCTGGAAAGAAGCCAGCTGGAATTTGATGGGGATGGCATTGAATCTGCAAATCATTTGGGGAATATTGCCTTCTTAACAATATTAAATCTTCAGATCCATGAACATGGGATGTCTTCCATTTAGTGAGATCTTCTTTAATCAATCAACCTTCTTTCAATCAACCTTTAATTATTTAGACATGGTTCCCATTAGCTCCTTGAACATATTTGTAATAGTTTATTTATTTATTTTTAAATTAATTTTTACTAGGTTTCTATTTATTTAAATTTTATCTATTAAGTCCACCTTCTCAGCTTCTTCATGGAAAGTTTTTCCTTACTGTTTTTTTATTCTGTTTGTGGAGCATACTTTCCTGTTTATTTTTGTGTCTTCCAATTTTTTTTTTTTTTCTTAAACTGGATATTTAAAATCTCACTATGGCAACTCTGGAAACCACCTTTCCCTAGTATCTCTTGTCCCCAGAATTTGTTTTGTGATTGCTGTTTGTTGTTGTTGCAAGAATTGCTGCTGTCACCATTTGTTTGTTTAATTACTTTCCTGGGCTAATTCTGTAAAGTCTATGTTTTTTATTACATGTGGCCACTGAAGTCTCTGTTCAGCTAGCTTAAAGCTTGTATGTAGTTAATGATTATACAAAGATTTTCTTAAATGTCTTGAATCAGTATGTCTCCTAAATTTTCCTAAGAGTCTCTGTATGTGTGTTATGGCATGCCTGCAATGTTTTGCCGCTTAAAATCCTGCCCTAGCCTTCACTTCTTGCTTGCGCGGAACCTCAAGATCAGCCAGGAATGAGTAATTTAGGCCTTCTTGTGTCTTTCCTGGGCCTGTGCACAACCTTGCACATACACACAGCTTTCTAGATTTCCAGGAATTTGTTGGAGCTTTTCAAAGCCCCCATTGATACTTCATTCCCTAATTTTTTCTTTTAAGTTTTTGATCAGCCAACAGGTATTACTGGTTCAGGAAGCTGCATTGTTAAACAAATACCACCGATTATTTCCAACAAACTGGGAAAAGGGTTGTTTGCACTAAGGGAGTTCTGAGTCATGTCAAATAAAGACAAGTCCTGAGAGTGGTGCCTTTTTAGGCACCATTTTAGGAGCTGCCTGATGGGTAAAACACTGTCAGTTCTCTGGGGATGCAGCTTTTGGGCAAGCCTCAAACCTGTTTCCTCCTGCAGCTGGTAGGCTGCTCATTTTCACAGTTACTGTGGTTTTGAGGCTGTTGCTTTTTAAGACTACCATGGAAGTGGGGGGGAGAAGAATGGAAATACAACAAATGAAAATGCCACAAAGCTCAAAGTTTTTACTGAGATTCAGCCATTTTTATTTAATAAATACTCCTTGTGTTGGTGCAAACCTTTGGCTAATTTCTAGAGTTTAAAGAAGTTGATTTTGAATGTTTTTGCCAGTGTTCTCATAGCTTTTCATTCTGGAAGTGCTTCTCCTATTACCTTTGTTTGTTGTTGTTTTGGGTTTTTTAAAGATTTATTTAATTATTTTAGAGAGCAGAAAGGGGCATAGGAAGAAGGAGAGAGAGAATCCTCAAGCAGACTCCTTTCTGAGCATGGATCCTGACTCGGGGCTCAATCCCAGGGCCCTGAGATCATGACCTGAGCTGCCGCTTAAACGATTGAGCCTCTCAGGCACTGTGTTACCTTTGTTTTTAAAATAATTTATTTGTCAGTGTATACAATTTAATTTTTAACAATGGCTGTGTCTAACAACTGGCATGCAAAGTTCCTGAAGATTTAACAATTGGCTCTCATGAGCCCATATCACCTAGTTCCAGTACACCACTGACAGAAGACTCATGGATGCACCCAGCTCAGCCCTGCAAACATTTAGAGTATCTGCTGGACGCCAGACCTCCAGAGATGCACATATATCCAGTACTAAACTGACTCCATATCCCTCAGCATTTAGCCCTCAGTGAGAGCTTGCTGGCAGGACCAGCAAGGCCAGTAGGATTGTCCAAGTGATGACTTGGTATGGAAGAAAAATTGGAAAAGGCTGAGCACAGGTGAGAACAGCTATAGGAACACACTGCAAGATATTGTTTCCAAGTTTAGGGATTTAATCCCAAATTGTGCCAGAGGCTGTTTTCTGATTCCTAGGTTGAAACCAAACAAAGCAAACAGGTTTTCAATTGCTTTGTAAATTCTCTAACTGGAAATCTTCGAGAAGCACTGGCAAAGGTATGAGTGGTGAGGTGGATGATAGGGTAAACGTTTCCATTAGATGAGCTCTGAGGAATGTGTACCTTAACTCCTGCTCTGTGAAGTGGGAAAAAAAGTATTTTTAAAAACTTTTTCTTTTGTTCAAATAATAATGACATCTGCTTTGGGATTATGGTCTGACATTTTGCTGTTGGGGTGCACTTTAATTATGATTAACAACCACAAGGATTATGAGGCAGGGCCTTGCTTGGGCCAGCACTGCTGCAAAAAAGCATAGTGACTTCTCCTGACACACAGCATGAGCATTCCCTGGCTTCCTCAAACTCAAAGTCTGGAGATTCCTGATAGAAGTCGAAGCACAGCAGGGTGATTGTATCTCTTCTCCAGAACTTTGCCTACCTCCCCTTTCCCAAACAGAGATCAGCAGACAGGCAGGGACACTTCAAACTCAGTGTTTCACATTCCACCTACTTGTTTACTTAGGTGTTTATTGGCTTGCCTTAATCATTCCACAAATATTCCCTAGGGCATCGTCTGTGTGTCTAATGCTGGTTTAGCACTGCAGAGAGCTGACATTTAGGATGGACATTTGAGGAGTTTGGAGAACTGGGCTCCCCTGCTGGCAGTTTATAGAGCTCCATCTGATAAGATTCAAATCAGTTCCTCATGCACAAACTGGTACAAGTACATTCTCCAGAAAAGTCCAGCATTTTCCCATCCTCCAGGCCTTTATTTTGTTAATTCTGCCTGGAAGGTGCTTTCTCTACATTTTCTGCAGGACTATGGTCTCTCCTTACCTGTTGGCTGGACCTTGTCTCTTGGTGGGGAGAAGTTGGCACCTGGGAGTGCCCAGCCCCGGGACCAGGGACAATTCCTTTAGGAAACAACTACTCGGAACCAGGCCCTGTGCCAGCCCCCGGGGATATTCCCACTGACATGGGCACAGTTCTGTCCTCAGGGAGCCTACAGTTCCAGGAACAACGAAATAGGGCAGCTGGGAGAGCAGCCTGTCTAGGGCCGGGGTGGGGCACGAGGAGACGTCAATCATTTCTCCTGGCTGGGCGGGGCCTTCTTAGATGACGTCATCCTTTAGGTGACTCTTGACAGTGGAGTGTGCCAGGTGGCCAAGAGAGGAAGGGCACTCTTGGCAAAGGGACCATCCTGAGTTCAGGAGCCGAGTCAGTGGGTGTGAGGGGAGAGCCATTCTATTCCTGTTGAATCGAAATGAAAGCCCAAGTATCCTTGATGGCTGATAGGATGTGTAGGTCAACTTAAGAATGGCCTAAAATGTCTATGACAGGTAAAAAAAGAAGACAAAATAGGCCTATTTTTGCTCATTTTAAAATATTGGAAAAAAATTCAGGTGAATTCGGAATGCTTTTTATTGTCTCCTTTGTACTTCCCTGTATTTTAAAAATTAAAATAATTGTCTGCATTACCTGCTGCCCACGCACTCCTCTGTCTGCAGGGGGCGCACCAGCGGCCATCCTCCCTCTTTCAGGATGGTGGGCGGGGCCTCTCCGGCCGGTGTGGAACTGACGATTGGCTGGCTGGGCTGTTCGTCACGGCGTCCCGCCCCCGCCCTACGTCACATGACGCAGCCCATCATGGCGGTAGGGTCGCAGCTGCCCTGGCCCGCGGCTCCGCAGGGCTGCTGCCGTTGCTGCTGTTGAGGGGTGGCGGCGGCGGCGGCACAGGCGGGCGGGCGGGAAGGATGGTGTTTCTGTGGTCCGAGCGGCGGGTGCGGACCAGGAGCCAGGTTGAGGTTTGGCCGAAGCGACCTGTGCTCTGGAGCAGCCGGCGCGGGTGCCGCTGAGGCAGGCAGGACCGACTGACGGACAGACCGACGGAAGGCGACCCGAGAGCCGGCCCCGGGGCCGCGCCGTGGCGAGATGCCGGGGCCGCCGGCATTGCTGCTGCTGCTGTTGCTCCTGGCCGCCGGCAGTGCCGGGGCCGCGCCACTTCCGCAAACAGGTGCAGGTGAGCAGGCCAGCTGCAGGGACCGGGCTGCGGGAACCCAGGCTGCGGGGCCACTGCGACGGGGGTGGCGGGGGAGGAGGCGGGGGCGGGCCCGGTCCAGCGTCGGCGCCGAGAAATCGGAGGGCCTGCCGGGGCGGGAGGCCCGGGGACGCGAGCGATTAGGGAGGTTTCTGCCGCAGGGGCGTGGGGTGGGGGAGCGGGAAGCCTCTCCAGGGCCGAAGCGGGGGCGAGGCGATGCGGTTGGGGCCGAGGAGGACGGCGAGCCGGGTGGCAGCGTCGACCCCTCCCCAGGTAGGCTGCGGTACCAGCCCTGAACCTGTTGCCCGAAGGTCCTCAGCCTACATCCCTTTCTGGCAATTCTGCTTCCATTTCAGATGTCACCTGCCTCCTGTGCGTTTCTCACCTCTTATAATAAGAACCGTTTGTTAGCCCTAATCCTCCTTAAATGCAAATGACTTGGTGAGATGTGCGGAGTTTTTCTTCGCTCCCTGCAACTTGTTCTGAAGTTGTAAATTGATTTTAGACGCTGAGCTTTTTATTCGGATTGAATCTCTGGGGATGGGAAGGAAACAAGTCTGTAAATATTTTCTATTTTAGGAAGCCAGTGATTAGAGTAGCAGCCTTTGAATAACTATTGACAGAATGGCCCAAGGGTGATTGAAGTTTCTATTTTAGCTACGTCAGTGTGTGATTTTTTTTCTCCCCATTTTTTTCGACGTCGTTTTCAGTTGTGGTTTATTTTCCTAGATAAAACTTTACCTTAGGAATGCGTCTTTAGTTGGGTCTTTTCTGTTTTGTTTTGTTTTGCTTAAAAAAAATTCTGGGTTAAGATCTAGTGCTTATCTTTAATAAGGAGAGACTGAAACTTCATAGAGTCATGAAATTTTAGAATTGGAAGAGACCTTAAAGAAAATTGAGTCTGATGTCTTTGTTTTGCAGTTGAAGATACTGAGGTCCTGAGGGTCAAATGACCTACCCAAGGTGACACAGCTAAATTGTAGGTGGAGCCACATCTAATACCCAGGTCTTAGATTCCCCTAGTTGTGTGATTTTTCCACTTCTCACTTCAAGACTTGTAAGTGTTTAGGCATACTCTTGACGTTAAGAATTATTTTTAAATGAAATTCACTGGGTACACAATGTGGAAGGTATCTTACCCAGTAAAGACAAACACATCTACAATGAAAGTTATATATAATTGTTTCAGAGCTACACCAGATTATGTCATTGAGTGTGTTAGTTGAGTTTTAACTGTTATCATTGTACCATGTAACATCTAAGTTATTGCCACTGCCTTAGATCAAATATTTGTTAGGTGAATTCTGTTTTCTGATCTGGTAGATATGGAAAGTGAATGTTATTAGGAGGGTTTGCAGTAACAGAAAGTACTCGGGAAGTTGTAAAAGACTGTATGGAAAGATGTTGATGTTGATATTGAAAGAAACTATATGGTAAAATTGAAAATTAGCACTAGAGTAAGATAGTGGATAAAGAGTATTCAGTGAAGGGATTCAAGAAGTTTCCAGATGACTTTGCACTTAAATTTTTATATTTTTTGAAAAACGGATTCTATGTGAAAAGCTATGGAAATGTGTCTGCCTATAAACCTCTTGACATGATTTTTATTCCATTCTTTCACTATTTTATGGAGTTGTGAATCATAAAATCCGAGGGTTTTTCAGAGCATTGTAAAACATAAATAATCAAGAAAATTAATCCATAAATAGAAATACCAAATTTTGGCATTAATAAGACAAATATTTGGTGATGTATAGCTGCTTTTGCAGATTTTCTCTTCATATTCTGTTGCTTAGAAGGTATGTGATTAGACATGTGGCATATGAATGACAGGTACCTAAGGTTAAATTCTGTGGAAAAGATGCACAATCACACATCGATTTGGGGGTTTGTATTACCATCCAAAAGAGATGATTAATCCTGGTTATGGAGATGGATTCTTGATGAAGATGTATTAGGCCAAGGAGAATAAAGAAACATTTGAGCTAATCCTGGGAAGTGATCTCACTGGTTAAGAAGGAGGAACCCCTCTTGAACATAGATGCTAGGTAAAAGAGCAGTTAAATGTTGAAAACATAGTAACTCTCGAGCCTTTGATTATCTGAGGGACTGGCCATTTTCAAATTAAGGACAGATGCATCACATAGTATTTTTTATCTCCTTGGCATTATTCTTTCTACTTAAATTTTAAACTGGTTTCTCCAGTGCCTTGGAGAAAGAATGGCTTATCAAAAATAGGTTGGAAAAAATACTTGGATTTTATCCTTTGCCAGTCCATTTGCATGGGGAAAGAAATGAGGCAGTTAACTAAAATTAAGCCAAAATTCATTTCTAGGTTCGGAAGTTGAAAAGGGTACTTACATATTCGGTCATAATTAAGCTTTGTAAATATGTGGATTGCCTTTGTCTATCAGGCAAGAAGGTCTTTCTTTCTTTCTTTCTTTCTTTCTTTCTTTCTTTCTTTCTTTCTTTCTTTCTTTCTATTTTAATTCCTGTTTGGTAAAATACAGTGTTATATTAGTTTCAGGTGTACAAGGAAGGCATTTCTTGCTTGAACTTTATTTTGGGCCTCTCTTTATTGCTCTGGGGGTTTTGTATATGCCCTCTTTGGGGGCCTCTTCCTGAGAATGTATATTTCTGCAATGGCCCTTGTTAGGTAGATGGAGATCTTGTTGGTCCTCACTAGGAAGCTTACATAAAGGGAGAAAGTCCACTGTTTTCACACACAGTTAAGTTACTAAACTAAGGTTACAGTTGAGAAATTATTTTCTCCAGGTCATACTTATCAGATCATTCTTCTCTTAGAAAACATTTATGTACCTTTTATATGATTCTTAGGATTCAGATCATAAAGATGGATCTTCTGTTTGTATTTGTGAAGGCATTCCTTTAAGTCCACAGTTTGTTATTAATATTAGGATAGTGGTTAGACAAGGAAACCCACTTCTATTGTTCTGTGGCATATTAGGTCACCGAGGACAGAGGAAGCTTTTTAGCAGTTCCAGATAAAGGAGCTCACGGAAGTCTGTGAAGCCGGTGGGACTCAGCTACTTATTAAACAGCAGCTTGTGAAACCGGGGCTCTGGTTTTAGGTTAAACAAACAGACTTGGATCTTGAAAAAGATTCTGCAGTAAAGGAAGTGCTTTCTAAAAGTGTGAATTTTTGTGTTTATTTCAATAGCTTCTGGGAAATAAAAATGATTTTTAACAGACTTCCCATGCAGATGATTTCATGATTTCTGGCTGTAAGGCCTGAAATTTGATTTCGGTCAGCAATGTTGTGGTTGCTCTTAGTCGGTAGTGTTTAGGGGTTAACTAAATATGTTCATTTGCACAGTAATAGGAAGTCTGTAGAAAAGTCTTGTTGCTGATCAGCACTGAAGTTATCAAATCCCTACACTTTTGCTGATATCAATGTGCTGACTCTTCATGCAATTCTCCTAAAATTTAGAGTCCTTGGGCTTGCTGTGTCACTTGGATAGCAGCTGTATATATCATAAAAAAGACTTTGTAATGAAAATGAAATTTATTGTAAGGGGTGGCCAGGGTTCTGCAACAAATGAGTCCTCAAAAAATCCTTGTAGGTGGATGTATCAAAAGAAGCCAACCTTTCAGTCCCGTTAAGAAGGAAAGTTGTGAACCAGTCACGGGAGTGAGTATTCTGGACAGAGCTTGGACTTTGGAGTCTGTCTGTGGCGGAGGCCTCCCCTTGCCACTTCAATAGTATTGAGACCTTGGGCCAGTTACTTGACCTCTCCAAGCTTCACAGAACTCAGCTCAGAAAAAGAATGGTGATATTTTCCCTAAGGGTTGTGGGAAGGTGAGGAGGTCATGTCATGTATGCCATGCCTGCTATGTTAGGCTTCTTCATTGCTTCAGATTTCCTTGTAAAATTGGTGGGTTACCATGGAATCGACTAATGGTGAGTGGTATAGTTCATAGAAGAAACTCAAAGGTAGCTGCTTATCATGGCATGCCTAAAATTTACTGGATTTAAAAACCTTTGTTACTTAAAATAACTTGTTATATGATGGGTGAAGAGGAGATCCTTCCCAGAGAAATCTGGCTTATTTAAGGATAATGCATAGGCTGGTATTGTTACTTCTTGAAATTCATAATGTTGAGGAATTGTGCTAGAAATTTTTAGGATGATCTGGATTAGTCCACTTTTATGTAATAAACCTGTTTTTAAATGTCAAGATTATTAAAGCTCTTGCATGTGAACATTTTCTGGTTTTAATGTACTTAAAGGAACTACAAGCAATGTAGGTCTAGTTGATCTCAAACAAAAACTGTACTTGAATAAAGCATCCCTGAAAACAGCCTGCTAAACTGGGCCCTTAGAAAGTATCATTTGGAGGGATGAATATGACTGAATTGCTTCCTCTCTTTCTTTTAAAGCCATATATTTTTGGAGTCTTCTAGCTGTGCCTTACTCTTCTTTAAAGGTTTATTTATTTTATTTTATTATTATTTTTAAGTCTAAGTAATTTCCACACTCAACGTGGGGCTCAAACCCACATTAAGATCAAGAGGCGCAAGCTCCTCTGACTGAGCCAGCCAGGCGCCCCTTAAGAGGTTTGTTTATTATTACTCAGGCATGAGGAAAGGAATATTAGAAAGAGGAAAAGGTGTACAGATGCCCCTGGTCTAAAACAGACTGCTATCTAGGGTCTTTTCTGAATTTGATTTTCAACTTTTCTGTAAATCTTCATATGAAGACAATGTAAGAGAAAGCTGAAGAAATATGGTAAAATCAGTGCGTCAGAGCAAAATATTGGAGTGAAGTATTTTTAAATTGTTAGCAAGTGACTAATTTGGAATGGTGCCTTGGCATTACAGTTATTTGCCACAAAGAACAGGCATATCAGAAAAATAACCTCAGTATTTAAAAAAAAAAAAAAGAAAGAAAAAGGTGTTTTTTTCCCCCAAAGGTTAGCACAATGCGGAGGTTCCAGATTTCATTTGACTTTATTGTGATTCAAATGGGAAAAATGAGAATTGTTGTTGCCAAATGCCTCAGGTACCCGAAACCATAGCATGGGGAGCACCTCTCATTCTCCCTGGCCCATCTGGGGCTAAGCCAGTGCTCTGCTGCTCTTCCCCCCACTACAAAAGAGTGACTCTGTACTCTTCTATCCTCCTGGGGCTTGGAGAATGGTGATGGCACACCTTTTATATTTGACAGTTTGGCAGATTTTGCGTTTCATCATATGTGTTTGTTTATAAGGCCTCAATTATCATCAAGTCAGATGGGCACACCAAGACTATGTGCCATGGCGGGCTAGGGTAGACCCTGGCCTCCGGCATCTGACTGTAGTTTGGGAAGCATTGGTCAGGCCCAATTGATGCAACCAGATTTCTGCTATAGGGCATCTGGGGTCCCTGCCTCCCCTCTCCACCTTTGTGGCACTTTAAGAGCAAAATTAATCTGCTTCTTATTTGTAAATTATCTTCAGCTCTCCATATAGTCTCCATGTGTTGTCTGGCTCTTCCAACACATATGTGCTGTTGTCAGTTTCTTTCTGTTCTTTTCACCTCTTTGCAGCCCCGCCTCCCTACCAAGAACTTTCTTCTTGCCCAGATCCTAGAGATCCCCTCCCCCAATGAACTCCTACTAGAGTGTTTGCTTGTAGAACTAGAGGTTCTGTAAGGTGTGGGATGAAAACATTGGAGCCTCAGTTTTTATTTGTTTTCATTCTGTTCTTTAAACATTTTGACTTATGTGACTTTTTAAGGTACAGAATATACTGGCACACTAACATTATGCTTTGTAAATCAGTGTGCATGAAATGGAAGGAATGCAAAGAAAATTTACTGATGGGCTCTGATTAGAAAAGGTTTGGATTGGCTGTACCAGTCTATCATTTGCATTTAGCAAATACCACTGGTTTCTTTAAGCCTCGTCCCTTCACCGGACTGCAAGGACTGTGTCCTATATCCTATTTCTGGTGTTTGCATGATATCTCACAGGTTGTGGACACTCAGGCAAAGTTTGTGGGGTGAGGATGGTACCAGAGAACGAAGTTCACAGACCAGTTCTCCAGAGAGTGTGTGAGCTAAAAGGAGAGGATATAAGTTTGGAGCCTCTCATTCTCTTGCAAACTTCGCTTTTTTATCCAGCCATAGGCCATTGCCTGGGCTTTATAGTTGATTGATTGATTGACTGATTGATTTAAAGATTTTATTTATTTATCATGAGAGACACAGAAAGGAGGCAGAGACACAGGCAGAGAAGCAGGCTCCATGCAGGGATCCCGACGTGGGACCGGATCCCGGGTCTCCAGGATCATGCCCCGGGCTGAAGGCGGCGCTAAACCGCTGAGCCACCGCCCCCCCCTCCCCCCCCCCCCCCCCCCCCGGCTGCCCTAGTTGTCTTATTTTTAATAATAAACCTTCTCTTTTAGGACACTTTTAGATTTACAGAAAAATTGCAAAGATAGTACAAAGAGTTCCTGCATATCCATTACCCAATTTTCCCTCTTAACATCTTACATTTGTGTGGTAAGGAGCCAATACTAATTAATACATCATTATTAACTGAAGTCCTACTTCATTCATATTTTTAAAAATATTTTATTTATTCATGAGAGACACACAGAGAGAGGCAGAGACACAGGCAGAGGGAAAAGCAAGGCTCCATGCAGGGAGCCCGATGTGGGACCCAATCCTGGGACACCAGGATCATGCCCTGACCTGAAAGCACTCAGCTGCTGAGCCACCCAGGCGTCCCTTCATTCATATTTCTTTAACGTTTCCTTAGTGTCCTTTTTCTGTTCCAGGATACTACATTGGATTTAGTTGGCACATCCCCTTAGGCTCCTTTGCTGTGTTCCCCTTTTTTAAATGATCTTGACAGTTCTTGAGGAGTTTGATGTTCTTCTCATTGATTAGGCTGGGGTCCTATGTTTCTGGAAGGAAGACCACAGAGGCAAAGTGCCAGTCTAATCACATATCATGTCAGGAGTACATGCTTTCAACATGACTGGTTTGGCAGCTTTCTCTATTGTAAAGTTTCTTTTTCTTTCCTCCTCCATGGTACATATAGCCCACATTTAAGAGGTGGTGAGTTATGCTCCACTTCCTGGCCAAGTACCTATATATTTTATATGGTATTCTTTGGTATGGGAGATTTAACTCATCTTCCTCATTAATTTTCTTACTCAATTATTTATATTAGAGTGGGCACATAGATATTGATTTTACATTTGGGGTTATAATCCAATATCATCTTATTTATTTTCCTGCTCAGAGTGTACCAGCTTTGGCCACTGGAGCTCCTTCACTTGGCTCTGGTACCATCACCCCCCACTCCCACCTTTAAAAAAATTTTTTTTTTCATGTTCTTTCTTTCTGGCACTGAAGAAGCTATAGGCTCATCTTATATTTTTTCCTGTCCAGTCCTAGAATGAGCCATTTATCCAGTATCTTGGTTTCTTTTTTTGGAGAATGGCATTAGAAACCAAGATGTGGGCCCTGGATTTATTCACTGCTACTGGGGCATGTATAATGGGGTTTTGATCCTCTGCTTCCTATACCTAATCTTATGTGTTGGGAAGAAGAGAGAGAGTAAAAGAGATTTTGGAAGGATGAAGGACCTTAGGAGCAAATGACTTAGCAAGGCCCTGGCGATGTTTTCTGTCACTTGACTACCTATTAACCAACTATAAACATTGCCATAAGTACTCTACATCCCATGTTTGTGATAGAATGATGTTGACAGGATGTTATTTTTATTTTTAGAGCAATAGGTATTTGAAAAATAGATGTGATTTATTCTCTCAAAAAGCAGCCTAATCTCTGAGAATATGAGGGAAACCTCTTAGGCTTAAGAATTTAATTAGGATTATTTTAGGGGGTCTGTCAGCTTTGGCAGTTGTTGAATTGTAGGTAACTCCTTTAATTGGTAATTTTTTAATTGGTAAAAGTTTACAGGGAGCTTTGGACTTGTTTTTTTTTTTTTTATGGTGAAAAAATTTATATTTAGATTTATAGCCGGCTGGACTCAGTTTAGATGATCCCAATTTTGTTGGCAACATCCAAAGCATCATAGTCAGGAGCCAGTCGAACATATGCTTTCTTCTCTCCATCAGGCCTGATCAAGGTGTTGACCTTGGCCACATCAATGTCATAGAGCTTCTTCACAGCCTGTTTGATCTGGTGCTTATTGGCCTTGACATCCACAATGAACACAAGTGTGTTGTTGTCTTCTATTTTCTTCATGGCTGACTCAGTAGTTAAGGGGAACTTGATGATGGCATAGTGATCAAGCTTGTTTCTCCTGGGGGCGCTCTTTCGAGGATATTTCGGCTGCCTTCGGAGACGCAGGGTCTTGGGTCGTCGGAATGTAGGTGACGTGCGGATCTTCTTTTTTTTGTGACTGTGCACGCCTTTCAGCACCGCTTTCTTAGCTTTCAAAGCCTTTGCTTTGGCTTCGGCTTTGGGAGGGGCAGGGGCTTCCTTCTTCGCCTTCGGCGCCATCTTCGTGAAAGGGTGGACTTGTTTTGATCATTTTACAGAGCTCTTCATTTTTTTTTTTTTTCACTTTTAGTTTTGGGTAATTTCAAACATTTTCAAAAGTAAATGATCTTAACGTACCCATCACCCAGCATCAACAATTTTTAATTTATGATGAATCTTGTTCACCTGTGTGCTTCCTACTAGCTCGGCCACTCCCTTGCTTTGCTATAAATGCCATGGTACCCATTGAGCTGTAAATGTTTCAGGAAGAAGTGAAGATGTTTTTATAAAATGGTACACTTGCATGAAGATCGCTGAGGTATTTGTAGAAATGCAGATTTTTGGACCACAAACCAACTGAATCAATTCTGGAGGTTGGCCTGGGAATATGCCTTTATAATACATTTTTGGTGATTTCTCTGCCCCCACAACATAAATATTTTATCTTCTACTAGAGATAAGATAAAATCAATTACTTGGGGGAAATCCGTTGACTTGGGTAACTAGTGAGACTCAAGGAAGGAAGAACAATTTAAATTTTAAAAATTAATGTCAGGGATCCCTGGGTGGCGCAGCGGTTTGGCGCCTGCCTTTGGCCCAGGGCGCGATCCTGGAGACCCGGGATCGAATCCCACATCGGGCTCCCGGTGCATGGAGCCTGCTTCTCCCTCTGCCTGTGTCTCTGCCTCTCTCTCTCTCACTGTGTGCCTATCATAAAAAAAAAAAAAAAAAATTAATGTCAACACCTAAATTCTGGAGAGATTTATACTCCTGACCACGGTATGTGGATATCATTCTGAGGAATCTTCCTGTGAAAAGTAGGTATGCAATAACCACAAAGGAATTTTTTTTTTTAAGATTTTATTTATTTATTCATGAGAGACACACACAGAGAGAGAGGCAGAGGGAGAAGCAGGCTCCACGCAGGGAGCCTGATGCAGGACCCGATTCCGGCACCCCAGGATCACGCCCTGGGCTGAAGGCAGGAGGAGCTAAACTGCTGAGCCACCCAGGGATCCCCAACCACAAATTTAAATACTGCAGGGCAGAACAGTCACAGCTCTAAATGCCCCCCCCCCTTTTTTTAAATTTTAGCTCTTTCTCTGAAAGTCAGTATAAATAACAACTTCTTTATATTTTATAAATATCCTATATAAATAATCAGCAAAAACTTTGAGCTGATAACCTGACAGTCAGATGCCAGTGTTATGAGCTGAGAGCCTCATGGTGTAAACGTGCCAGCCCTGGACTGCCCAGGGTTTTGCCCACTGGAGCTCAGATTTAGCAAGGAAATTAAGCTAGAGCAGGCATTAGTAACCCAGTGGCATTCCTGATTCCCCAGGTGAGACATGCACGCTAGTGTGTGAGAGCCCTGGATTCGTGACCTATTCAGTAACTTTCAGAGCTGTTTCTTTCCAGGATAATATCATGTCATTAATGTCTTGCTCTCAAAAAGTTTATTTTTCTAAGCTAGTTTATTTTAAAATAGTCTGGGATTTGTAGCCTATTTCATATTTTTCAACAAGTACTTTCTTTTTAGCCAGTTGATATATTTTTGTATATTTGCTGTGGATGTATTGGTATGTACAAAATAGTCTTATGATGAGCTAAAGAAAGTACACCATTTAATCTCTGAAACAGCTACATTGTAATGATTGTATAATCAGTCCAATTTGATTAAGAACATCCTGGGCTCACAAGCTAGTACAGATAATTTAGGACTGTTGTTTTTGGCAACATCTGTATGGCTTGGATGGGAGAAAAAAAATTGAGTTACAAGCATTTATGATAGTGATTTTTGAGAGGGAAGTTGCTTTTATCCAAGGTAAAAACACTATTATTTAATTTTTTTAGAGTTTATGATTTTTTTCCTCCTTAAGGCCCATGTTCAGAGTCCATCCTGAAAACATCTTTTTTTCCTTGTTTGCTTTACTGCCCAGGAGTTTGACATGATGACACTGCAACCTTTAATTATAGGAAGTAAATCTCAAAGGCATCGTGGACTTATTCGAAGGTCGAGTAGAATGAGTGTGCAATCATTTTGCACATTTATAGTAGCTACTTTAACCAGTTTGCAATTGTGAAATTTTGTAGTTCAGCATTTTTATTGCAAAACCAGAGCCTTGTAGTCTTTTGGTTGGTTGCCTCTCAGATGAGCCACTGAATTTAAGTTGAAAGTCTTTTTAAGTATTTTTCACATTGCAATTTCTTCTCCAAACCCCTGATAAATTCAGCCTGTGCTCCTTTCATAAGGAAAGAAATTCCTCTTCCTGGTTCCACCTGGCAGTGTGCCTGTGAGGACTGTTCTCTGTGTCAGCCGTAACGGTTACTTTCCAAGGATCTAGCCTGCCAGTCACACAGCGCAGAGCCCCACTTGACTTTGGCTTCAGACTATTATTAAAACACAACACCAGGACACTGATTGCTAGTGAGGCATAGAAGAGTAACAAACTTACCAAAATAGTCCCCTGGGAACACTCCACTGAGGCCTGCTACCTGGGTGCAACCCAGAAGTCTGTCGTTTAACTTCATTTTCTTAAGAAAAATAAAAAGTACTTTAGTAAAAGATCTGATTTCTGGTATTAACTGTACAGGTACTTGGTAGACTCATAAAATTTTGGAATTATATATATATATATATATATTTTTTTTTTTTTAAATTTTGGAATTATAAATCCTCGTGTAGAGTTTTAAAGCTAGCGTGCTGGCTCATAGGTGAAGGCACTGAGGCCCAGAGAAGTTCGATAGCAAGTTTGAACCTGTGTTGCCAGTCAGTGGCAGACCTGATTGCAGTAAGAGGGCCCTTCACAGCCAGGTACCCCCTGTGCCCCACCCATTCACCAAGTGCACTGCTTCCTCCCCTCAGAACACTTTCATTTGGGTGATGCATACATGTACACACAAAGGCTAGTCCCGATCATTTCTCCTCTGGATCAGTCTTTTAAAATTTATTTATTTGAGAGAGCACAAGCGGGAGGGGCAGAGGGAGAGAGAGAGAGAATCTTAAGCAGTCTCCACACTGAGTGCAGAGCTGGACATGGGGCTCGATCCCACCACCCCAAGACCATGACTTGCACAAAAATCAAGAGTCAGTCACTCAACCGACTGAGCCAACCAGGCGCCCCTATTTATTTCTATTTATTATCTGAAAGTACAGACATGAATTTTTTTTAAAGATTTTATTTATTTGAGAGAGCTTGCCAGTGAGGGGAGGGATAAAGGGACAGGGAGAGTGAATCCCAGGCAGACTCTGCATTGAGCACGAGCCTGACACAGAGCTATATCCCATGACTCTGAGGTCATGACCTGAGCCAAAATCAAGAGTCGGTCATTCAGCTGACTGAGCCACCCAAGTGCCCTGGAGATGAAATTTAAATGTAGTTGTCGTATAGTTGATTCTTAAAGTACTAAAGATAATTACTTACTGAAAATTAGGAAGCTAAAGTGAAGACTTCTATAAAGAGGCTCAAAACCCACATTCATGTTTAACTGTTTTAAAAATTTTATTTATTTTTTATTTTTTATTTTTTAAAATATTTTATTTATTTATTCATGAGAGACAGAGAGAGAGAGAGGCAGAGACACAGGCAGAGGGAGAAACAGGCTCCATGCAGGGAGCCTGACGTGGGACCCGATCCGGGGTCTCCAGGATCACACCCTGGGCTGAAGGCAGGCGCTAAACCGCTGAGCCACCAGGGCTGCCCTGTTTTAAAAATTTTATAAGAAAAACAGTTTAGGGGCACCTGGGTGGCTCAGTCAGTTAAGTGTCTGCCTTCTGCTCAGGTCATGATCTTGGGGTCCTGGAATCCAGCCCTGTATCAGGCTCCCTGCTCTCTGGGGAATCTGCTTCTCCTTCTCCCTCTGCCCTTCCCCCCCGCCCCCCATGCTTGCTCTCTCTCAAATAAAATTTTTTTAAAAATTAGTTTTAGTTTCTACCTATGAGATGAAGTTGTACTGTTTAAAGGTGATAAAAATATTTCTGACTTTTAGGCAATGTAATCATAAACTTGTAAACATGAAAAGTTCTTCAAACATGAATTTGTATGCTTTTGTGGAGGAATGAACCCTTGTTAGAATTTGCTAAGTGCTGCAGATCCCAAGAATAATGCTCATTGGCAGGTATTTTGTGTATATTTTTAAGATTCACAGATAGGTATTGAGAAACGTATGTGGAGTTGTAGACAAGTGTCACTTTCTCTTTTTTTCTCAACTCTTTAAGACTACCTTCCTAATTTATGCCTTACATCCCATCCTTTTCTAGCCCTGGCTTCCTTTCAGGGCTTAGTCATCAGGGACATCCTTCTCTGTCACCTGTGTTTTCTCCTGGACCCCTTCTTTCAGTTAACATACAATAGAACAACTTTATATATGTACATATATTATATATATATAAATTCCATTATGTGCTAAACTGCTGAGCCACCTGGGCTGCCCAGTTTCTTGATTTTAAAACAGGGCTAATAGGGCAGCCCCGGTGGTGCAGTGGTTTAGCTCCGCCTGCAGCCCAGGGCGTGATCCTGGAGTCCCATGTCAGGCTCTCTGCATGGAGCCTGTTTCTCCCTCTGCCTGTGTCTCTGCCTCTCTCTCTCTCTCTGCATCTCTATGAATAAATAAATAAAAAATCTTTAAAAAAATAATAAAACAGGGCTAATAATAGTCCCTACCTCAAAGGCTTGTTGTGGGTTTGGGTGAGTATGGAATAGTGCCTGGCATGTAGTAAGTGCCATTTAAGTATCAACTTTTTATAACCACCTGGGCCAAATCACCATCATTTCTTGGGTTAATTGTCATATCAGAAATGTATTCCCTGGTCACTTTATATAAAATAATGAATCTTTCCCATCTACTGTTTAATTTTCCCACATTGCTTATCACTGTCTGAGGTGCTGTATATTTATTTACCTTATTGTCTGTCTCCCTCCACGAGAATGTAAACTGTGAGTGTGGGATCTTCTAGATTCCCAGAATATAGCAGATGCTTAGTCTGCCCTATGGAAGATGCTTAGTAAACATTTGTTGAATGAAGGATGTGTGGGGTGGGACTTGCTGACTCGTGGACTTCACAGTAGGGTGATGGAACAGCTGTGTGGCTAGAAGACACCCCACCCCTATAGCTCTTTTAGTTATCTATAGATCTTTTATCTTAGGCTGGACACTTGAGTGTCTGGAGGCACCTGGATATATTGGGTTAAATTATCATTGGGTTTATTTTTCTATATATAAAGATGTATCAGTGAAGCATTATCAGGTAGGAAACCGTAGATCATCTTGCCTGCATGTATTATAGACACTTGTCAAGGTCAGTATCATTAGCAGTTCTGACTTTATTACAAAGATCATACTTAAAAAATAAAACTTTATTATGGAGAATTTTGAACATGCATAGAAGTAGACAGAAGAGTAGAATGAATCCTCTGTACATATCCCTAAGTCCCAACCATGCCTATGGCCAGTCCAGCTACATCCATCACAATTCTGCTTCCTCTCTGAAGAAAGAACTTTCAAAGACATATTGCCTAAGAATACATTTCAGTTGTATTAGCAGGAATTTCAGTTAGATCTTAGGAAGCTAGAAAATTTCAGAGACCATAGACTCTATATAAAGGTCTTGTAGGAAATTAAATATATATAATATATATTATATATATTTAATATATATAAAATTAAAATTAAATATATATAATATATAATATATATATAATATATAAATAAAGGAAAAAGGTAGACATGTTTTTCTAGAGTATTGAAGGTCTACCCTCCCTGGGAAGTAAGGAGCAGACATTTAGGTCATTTCTCCCATCCTCTGGGTCCTATTGTGCAGAAATTGTGCTGGCTTAGTGTTGTGAATCCAGTACTGCCTTTGATTTACCTGTACATTTCTACAGATTTCAACAGGAAGTCATATGGAAAGACAGAATGTCCTTTCCCCTAGATGTTAGTGGGACACTGAAGTGACCAGTTATGGAGGAAGAAGCCCTGGGAAACTGGCCACGAATTTCTACTTCTGGGACCAGATGCTGCCTCTTCCTGAGCTGGCTTCCTGAACTACAGGAAGATCATGATTCAGAGCTGTTACAAACATCTGAGTACTGTCGATTATTCCACAACCTAACTATGCCATTGACTTCATTAAGATTCATAAGATATTATCCCTGCCGTTGTTTTCCCATGGGGTAAGGACACAGCAATCTGATAGAAGTCATGGAAATCTGACATTCCTTTGGCCCAACTGTTATGTTAGAGGAACTCTTCTGTGGTAGTCTCCATCCTAGTTAGTGTTTTCTAAATTGGAATGAAATGAACCTTTGATAGCAGTTCGATGGAAAAGGCTGAGATGAAAGCAACTTCATATAAAATGATCTCATTCACAGGTATTCCATCAGCACTCAAATTACATAACCTTTCCACAAGTACTAGAGAACAGTTGGGTTGGCTGACCTTGAAATCATTTTTGAACAGAAAGAACACTTCACTGTGATTAGCACACGGTGCAGTTTGTTTTTCTAGGCTGTTGATATTCTGGCTTAGGGGTCTTTGTGGAATCTTTGATTCATCAACTAGATCATCAATGCACTATTTACTGTTCTGTGTGGTTGGGCGTATTTGGTGCTATGCTTCATTTTCTTTTTCTAAAATTAAAATATGTTAGGGACGTTCTAGATTATTTAATGTTATAAATAGATGTATTGTTACACTAAGGCAAGGAAAACATTTAGTGACTTAAGATTCTGTGCACAGGAAAGCTTTATGATCTATCATAAGGGTTTGTAATTTCGAGGTGTTAAGTAGAAATGCATGATGTGCAATGATTTTCTGAAATTTTTCCCCCCAAGTAGTATGATGATGATTCATTTTACTAGGACTCCAGGATGTGAAGCTACTTGTCAGGATATTGGAAAAGGTCCAATTATTAGTCCTATCCTTGCAGGAAAAAAGAGAAAAAAAAAGCCAAAACTTTGTATTTAGAAGTGGACTTTATGTCAGGACCAGTTTGGAAGATCTCTAGTCCTTAGCTTCTGTGAGCCGTACAGAGTTCCCCTTGTCTAGTCAGCCCAGTGGCCACCGGTTTTCATCTTTAAGTAGACACAGAAATCTCTTATGTGAATTTCCAGAGGCCAGAAGTTAAAGAAGAGAGAACATGGGAGGGTGACATCCACATCTGACACTTGTCTCACTGGTCCTTTCCATTCCCAAGTCACTGCATCCTGGGAAACCAGAGAGGAAGGCAGTGCATACTTGTCCCAGGTCCTGCCCAAGATGGATCCCTCACCAGGGGAGATGGTGTTCCTGAATTATCAACTGTGTACAGCATTACAGGCCAAATTAAATCCCTGTCTAAACCAACACCCGCCTCCCCCAGTCCCTCAGAAGGTGATGGTATTTGGAGACGAGGTCTTTAAAGAAGTGAATATGTTAAAATGAGGCTATTAGCTTCTTGGTTCCTAATCCAGTATGACTGGTGTCCTTATAAGAGGAAGTTTGAAAATACAAAGAGATCAGGGATGTGCAAAAAGCAGAAAGACCACGTGAAGGCACGATGAGAAGACAGCTGTCCTCTGTAGACCAAGGAGAAAGGCCTCTGAAGGAACTAACCCTGCCACACCTTGATCCTGGGTTTCCAGCCTTCAGAACTGTGAGACATTGGATTTCTGTTGTTTTAGTCACTGGTGTGTGGTGAACTGTTGGGGCAGGCTTAACAGATGAGTATGCAGCATCTAGACTGAAGCAAATTCAGCGCCTCTTAACCAGTGTCACGGTGGAGCTCCACTTGTGCGCTGGACTTTCCCCTCAGTCCAGGGCTGGGCTCCTTAGGGAGAGGGCACCTTTGAGTTCCTCCCTTTCAGGCAGAGCAAACCTGCTCCGACAGCTTCCAGTGAGATGCAGCTCTGTGGAGAACACAGGTGTGAATAAATACTCATTATCAGAGGAGAACATAAGTTGGGAAGGTCCACTTTTTGAGAATACTTATGTTTTAAAGAAATCAACTAAGTAGTAGTTACACTACTAAACGTGAATTGCAAAATGGGTAAAGACTGTAGGAGTTCTCTGCGACCCAGGGAATAAGTGGTAAACTATTACTAGTGGAAAGGGTGACAGCCACCACAATACAGTGTCTGTATGGGTATGATTAGTAATGGGAGGAAAATCTTTGCCAGATAAGAACATAAAATTATTGAAGGAATGCTACTTTTGTAATCTTACTTGTTTGACCCTGAAAACGTAAGTTTCTTCCAGTAACCAGTAGATGACTTACGGATGTCTCCCACCCCCCTCTCTCTTTCTGTCTCTCCTGTTATGTTTATCTTCCCTCCCTTTCTCCAGCCCCTTAGTTGCTGTGTCCCTGATTCTATCCCCTCATCCCCCCTTCTGACTGAATGCCAGGCTCTGTCCTGGGCCCTGGAGTCATTGCTGGAGTCTATAGACTTGGCCACCCCTTTGAGCTTGCAGTCTCGTGGGGAGGACATCTGGGCATTTAAAATACACAGTATGATAAACTTTACGGTGGGCAGTACAGGTGCTTGGAGGCTCCAGAGGCAGGGACTCTAACTTGTGGAACTTTGGGACAGCTTTCCAAGTTGAGATCTTAGTGGTGAGGATGAATGAGTGGAGAATGTGCCAGTGGGAGAGGCTCCTGGTTGGGGAGAATGTCAACTCACAGACTCTGAAGGGGCAGAGGACATTCCTGGAAGGACTGCGAGGAGTTATGGTAGATGGAACTAGATGCACTAGGGAGTTAGGAGTGATGCAAGCCTGGGGTGGGAGGCAGATGGCAGGTAACAATGAGGGACAGTGGGGCTTGTTAAGGAGTGTGAACATAAGGCTAAAGATTGTGGGAAGCCCCAGGACAAAATTTAAGAACTATACAAGGACATAACAGCCTCTCCTCATTCCCCAGACGCCAGGTTTCCCTCTCTGTTGGTAGCCACTGTTGACCAGGAGTAGCATTGTGTACACATTGATCTGATCTGTTTGTTTTTGTTTTTTCTTGTTTTATTTAAACATGTATCATAGAGATGGTTTGAATTGTATCCCCACTCCCCCAAATTCAAACGCTGAAGTCCTAACTCCTGTTACCTTGGAGTGTGACCCTCTTAGGAGAGTGGGTCTTCACCAATGTAATCAAGTTAAAATTAGGTCTTTAGGCCCTAATCCAAAATGACTGTGTCTTTATAACAAGGGGAAATTTGGACATGGAGACAGATCCAGAGGGAAGTCCGTGAGAGGGGATGCAGGGAGAAGATGGCTATCTCCAGAAGGCAGGAGGTGGGCCCTGAGCATATCCTTCCACACAGCCCACAGAAGGGGCCAGATCCACTGACATCTGATGTTGGGCTTGTAGCCTCTGGGATTGGTGAAGCTACCTAGTTTGTGGTACTTGTTACAGCAGCTCTAACAAACTGATACACATTCTTAGAGCAGACAGAAATATAGGTTGTGAATTGTTATAGCTACTCCCCCCCATTTTAAACTTTTTATTTAATGGACATGAAGAAATTATGTAATAAATGGAAAACTTGAAACATACACCTCTGTGCAAGACCAGACAGATGCGACTAAACTGACCTCCCCTGTGGCTTTCACTCAGCTTTTATGAGCTGCTGGCTGTCTTCTGTTGTGCTACCCCCATCACTTTTGCTGCCCTCATACAATTTTGAAGCAAATTCCAGACACCTTTAAATAGGTGTAAAAAGGTGAGGACTATCTGTAAAAAGGTGAGGACTACTTTTAAAAACATAATCACATTTATTATCACTCCTACGAGAAAGAAGTCTTAACTTCCTTAATATGGTCAGTTACCAGTGTTCAGATTTCTAGTTGTCTCAGATGTCAGGATATTTTGAGTTTGAATCATGATTCAAATGACACCTGTGCATTGCAGTCGGTTAGTATGTCTTTTCAAACCTCTTCCAGTCTCTTTTCCATCTCTCCTAATGCAGATTTTCTTCCTTGGTGTTGCTGGTAACCTCTACTTCACCGATCACATTCTTGTGGTGGTTATTTAATATGTTCCAGGATTCTCTTTATTTCCTATGAATTGGTATTTAGATTTAGAGGGTTTGTCAGATACAGGCTTGATATTTTGTTATTATTGTTTGCTTTTGGTTGTACTGTTTAGTAGGTGGTGGTGTTTTTCTGTTGGGAGGCACATCATGTCTGGTTGTCTCTGATATAAATGTCACATTCACGAAATTGTTTTGTTTTTTGAACAACTATTTAAAAATGTAAATACCATTCTTAGATTGCAGGCCATACCCAAACCAACCAGGCAGGATTTCATTTATAGGCCATAGTCTCCCAATCCTTGTTCTGAGATATATACATACCCATGACATCATAGGAAATATGTAGGTCTTTGTCCCTTTCCTGGCACAGAACTCCTAAAACCCTTGGAATTTCCTGATGAGATAATAGGAGCATCTCTTGTTGTTAATAACAAGCCCCTTTCAGCCATACTTGAATTTATGCTAATGGAGTGATTCTTGGCAGCCCCTCAGTAGCTTCAGGATGGGGAGTGGTAGCCAAAGGATTTGAATATACCACTGGATAACCAAACAGTAAATATGAAGACATTTCTCTATAAAAGTGTATCAGCTAGTGACTGGGGAAGGAATGACAAAATTAAGAGTATCAGCATTTTCAGTCCCTAATGGATTTGCACATACCATCACTTGTTTTTATCTGTGGACCTTAAAATTTTTTTATTTAATCCAAAAATGGATTCACAAGTAACTCTTTAGTTAATTACATATGTGTTCAAGTTCTGAGGGAGGTTCTAGGCAGGGATTTATAATGATTGAATTAATAATCAGGTAGTACTCCTGATTTACTCTGAGTCATTGCCATGAAATTGCATTCTCCAAATTACCTGTCTATAAAACAGATAATATGTACCCACTTCTTAGGGTTTCTCAAGTTTTCTGCTTATTAAATCAGGTGCTAGATATCTATTAAAATGGTTTGAAAACTGTGAAATGAAAACTCACAGAATGGGCTTTGGCAGTGCCAAGTATTTTTTAATCAGTGTCTTGGGGAAGCATACTAACTATTCCAAACCTCTAATTATCTTCATTTTCGGTTTGTAATCCGTAAAGCTGCCTAAAAGTGTGGAGACACTCCTGTGGTCATTGATGTATTTCTTTGGTAGGTGATTGGTCTGCTTTATGCATTTTTGAATGCTGTAGGCTGAGAATGTTGAAGGAAAGCTGTCTTCTTAGTTTCCTGTTTCCAGGGGCCCAGTTTGTAGTTTGAACTGCTGGGGTGTGGGGATTTTAGTTGTCATTCTTCACATCTAGAATTTACTTCCTCTCTGTGGTTTGTGCAAACCCATCTCACCTTCCAGCCTATTCATAGGTGGATTTGATATCTTCATTTTATGGCAGTTTTTCCTTCATTGGTATGTTGAATTTTTTAAAGCACAGTGCTTTGAACTGATAAAAAGAAAAATACAGTAAATAACATACTCTTTTAAAGTGGTACAGCTGTAAAAAAATTTCTCTTGAGCCTACCCAGTGAATTTCTTCTTAGGCGGTAATTTATAGAGGCCTTTCAGTGGCACTGGGGGACCCTGAGGTACGCCTCACCTACGTGGAAGAAATCTGAGTATGAGAAAGCAGATGCCTCTGCAGTGTCTTAACAGAAATAAGTACATTATCAAGGTAGGGCAAAACCCCTCATAACTAGTTATTTTTAACATGAGTCTGACTTTTCATGCCTACCTAATGACTCATAGAAGACAGTTTTATGAACTGGATAATTGAGCTGGCCTTCAGGCAGTGCTCATCAAATTTTACAATAAATAGATAGTATGTGATGATAAAAATTATGGTGAAAAGACAGGAAAAAGTAATTTAATATCTACCTTGTGGAGTTTGGAGGAGAGCACCAGAAGTATGAACTTTTAATGAACAACAGTGGCCTTTGGTTCAAAGTACTTAGGTTAGGCTGTTTTTAAGTATTAAAAGTTAACCTCCTTGAGGCAAAACAATGTGGTATCAAAGGAAGCAATGGGGCATTTGTCCTCAGCACCCCTGAACCCAGAGTCTGGCCCTGCCACTTTCTTACTTTGAGTTTGGGCTTCTCACTGGTCTCATATGTGACGTGGAGCTGGTCAGATTCCCTCAGAGGTCTTGTGATGCTTGAATGGAGTAATACTGTATTTTAACAAATCTCTGATATGATTGACTATGACACACCTTTATTTTTGTGCCATTAAGAAAGAAGGAATACTGCCAGTGTAAACTAGCTTTCTTTTGAGTCTAAGATGCCCCTGACATTTAGGAATGTTAAAATGAGGTTGGACAAAACTGCCTCTTAAAAATCAATAAAATACAGTGTATATGAAAGTGCTTTGCTATCTAAGCCTCAGGAGTCCTATTTAATCATTGTTATATGAGTTAGGGGAATGAAACAAAGTTGTAAGAATAAATACCACTGGGAAGCAGAGGCTCTGCAGGGTGAGAGAGGGTGGTAGCTCCCAGGAGAAAGAGAAGTGCCATTCTTATGGGCCTCTGGTTATAGAGAGGTGGCTCTCAGTGGCTCTCTGCTCAACACTTAGCTTTCTGGGTGTACACAAGTGTCTCGTTGGGGAGTCCTTGTTTTCAGGGACATCTGACTTTGAGAGGAATCACCAAGTTATTTTCTCTGTTCAATAAATGGATTTTTCTATGTTATGGATTTTATTTGTTTAGAACTTGAGTTTTTTTTTTTAAGATTTTATTTATTTTAGAGAGAGAGGGAGTACATATGAGTAGAAGGAGGGGCAGAGGGAGAGGGAGAGAGAAAATGTTAAGCAGACTCCATGCCGAATGTGGAGCCCGATGCGGGGCTGTCACCACCCTGAGATGATGACCTGAGCCGAAATCAAGAGTTGGACACTTAACTGACTGAACCACCCAGGCACCCCAGGAACTTGCAGATTCTTAACAACCCTTGGTTAACTCTTACTTTCTTAAGAGCTGACTTGAGCAAGGCTTCAGCTGGCCTGATCCCTGCTTGTAACAGCATGAATTTCAGCATTGTCCTTTCCCAGAGGAACCTCTTGTAATTGGAAAGGAATTTAGTCCTGTTTGCTGTTGATTTCAGACTTCTCTACTCTTCACTAAGGTCATTTATATTTAAGAACATATTTGGTTTCAGCTCAGTTCATGGTCTCAGGATTGTGAGATTGGGCCCCACATCAGGCTCCATGCTCAGCATAGGGTCTATGTGAGATTCTTTCTCCCTCTCCCTATATCCCTCCCACTCATGTTTTTTTTTTTCTCTCTCTCTCAAATAAATAAATAAATCTTAAAAAAAAAATGTTTTTTTTTTTTTTCCACATAGGAGTTTGGGTTAGTTCTTATTTTCTTCAGGTTCTGTAGTTTCACTTCAAGAAAACAGTGACCTCATTCCTTAACTTATCTCCATGCTTCCCCTCAGTGTACCGAACGTTGAGCTTACATGTTATATGTCAGTTACATCTCAAAAAAGCAAGCAGCATAGAGTCATTTATTTCTTAGTCAAACACCACTAGGTGAGACAAAGCAATTCACCCTAAGAAAGAAAAGCTTCAGAATAGCCCTAGCAAATAAGATGTTTTACAAATAACTCTTTGCTGAAAGGAAAAATTGCATTTTGTTTTGAAAAACACAGGATCCCTGGGTGGCTCGGCGGTTTCACGCCTGCCTTTGGCCCAGGGTGCGATCCTGGAGTCCCGGGATTGAGTCCCGTGTCGGGCTCCCGGCGTGGAGCCTGCTTCTCCCTCTGCCTGTGTCTCTGCCTCTCTCTCTGTGTCTATCGTGAATAAATAAAAATAAATCTTAAAACAAAACAAAACAAAAAAACACCCCTTTAAAAATATAAAAATTTAAAAATATAAAACTCATTCTAAGTTGGGGTCTCCCTTTCCCCTCCCATGCCAAAAACAGGCCACAGGCTGTAGTTTGCAGCCCCGTGCTCTGGTAGAAAGCTTCTTACTCTGACCAAGGCTCCTTGAAGAAGTGGCTGGTTCTAAAGCTGGAGCAGGGAGAACAGAAGAAAAGCCTAGAGCTTCTGGTTGTGCCAGAAAATAAGGAAGTGTTGGAGAAGGAAAAGATGGGGCATGTCCAAAAGATCCAGTAGTCAACTTGAGAGAGCTGCCAGGGGCCAAAGCTGGAACAATTTGAGCTATAAAATAATTTTAATAATGGATTGTAACCCAAAGAATATAAAATAAATGTCTATGAGTCCATAACTAAATAAATGACCAGATAAATAATTCAGGGAGAAGGGACAAATCTTCCTTATAGAAGAACTTCAAGTAATAAACGTAGAAGGACTGAGGGAGATAGAAGATCGCCATTAGAACATCATAGTGGTAATTACTGCAGATAGGACACAGTGACAAATGTGAAAATAACTGTGCCAGACTTTAGAGAGACATGGGATATTTGCACAGCCTCAAAGTGTCTTCCAAATATGAATTACTGTGACATTATTAACATATGTCTATAGATTCTGTAGTATTCCTCCTTCCAGGGAGTACAGCATAAAATGTCCCTGCAAGTGTGAACTGGACTTTGTGACCCACTCTTAAGGGATCTGTAAAGGGGAAAAGTGGTAACTTACCAGTGGTGACACCTGGCAGAAAGCACCTGGGCCAGGAGATGAGGCCTCACATTACTGGGAGGAAATTTGGCCAATGCTGTGTGCTCCTGATGTGATGTGACTAGAAGGGTAGTTTGCTGTGGTCTTCTAGATTCTTCCCACCTATCTGTAACCTCAGTCCAGTTATTAGGCAGAAAACAACAGGCAACCCAACCGGAGGAACATTCTACAAAATGCTGACCAGCACTCTTCAGAAGTGTCCAAGTTATGACATGAGGGAAGATTGAGGAAGATCAGAGAGATGAGAGGAGTAAGTGCAGCGCTGGTAGCCTGAAATCCTGGAAAAGAAAGGGGACGTGGGAAAACTGGGTGAAACCTGAGTAGCATTATAGCATATTAACAGTCTTAATTTTGATCATTTTGCACTGGGGATGTAAGATGTTGATGTGTGTGGAAGCCGGGGGAAGGATTTATGGGGGGGGGGGGGGAGCTTGGGAGTGTCCCGTTAGCTCCTCTGTAAATGGAAGATTTTTCCATATTCAAAGTTTTTTTTTAAACCCTGACGTCTTATCCTGGATTGGTCATTTGCTCTCTCTTGAACAGCTAGGCATTATTTTCTTAACTCTTGGCCCCCTTTATATTGGGTGGGAAACCTATTGATTTGCATATTAAAGTTGATTTTGGAATGTCTGTGTTGTTAATATTAGTTCTTTCTCTTTTCAGGAGAAGCACCTGCTGCAGAAGTCTCATCTTTTGTGATCCTGTCTGCATGCAGTTTACTGGTATTAATAGTATTAATTGCAAACTGTGTCTCCTGCTGTAAGGACCCGGAAATAGACTTCAAGGTGAGTGCAGGTGATGGAAACACTTTAGATCATCCTCTGTTACATTTAACAATAGGTGGGCTATGTATCACAGTCCCTCAGGAACAGGGGTGGGCAGAATTTTTCTGTAAGGGCCCAACAGTAAATATATTAAGCCATTGTAAATAGTTGATACTGTGGGCTGGAAGGTCTCTGTCATGGCTACCCAGCCTCAACTCCACCATTGTGGTGCTCCCTCAACATGGACATGAGACATGAAACCAAATGGTTGTGGCCGTGTACCAGTAAAACTTTATTTACAGAATTAAGTGGTTCAGATTCGGCCCACCAGCTGTAGTTTGCTGACCCTGCTTTAAAGTATCAGCAACAATAACCACCTGCCTATTTTAATTTTCACTAAGTGAAGAATAAAGGATGATTGAATTCACTTGCTGTAAGGCCTATAAGGAAGAGCAGGCTGATCCCCCACCACCCCCACCCCAACTTTGTATGCTGGTGAATTGTGGTTGTTAAGATTACTGAGGCCAAGGGATCCACCAATATGTTTTGTGTATGAGAAAGATCATCTCTTGTTGTACCTGAACCCTTGAGTTCTCTGAGGGGGAGAAAGAATGGTACCAGTTGTAAATTCTGGTAGGGCTGGGGGGGAGGGGCCTAGTGTTGTAGCCACAGAAGGGTGGAATCTGCTGGAAACCAGCTGGGATATCCTACTCAAGAACTTAGCATATGTCTGATGTTGTGCAGTAGGGCTCAGTGAATAGTTGTTAAAGAGGAATACTTGAAGAAAAAGAAGGAATGCATGTGGAGAAAATGATCCTTAATGTTGAGCCCTGCTAGTTGTCCTAGGGTTGTCAGGGGGGCCCTGAGGGCCTTTGGTTCAAACTGGGGGGTGGAGGAAGCTGTCTTGTAGCTAAAACCCTCTTTTTAGTGGACACATGAACATTATTTCTAGGGTCTCACAACCTGTTTGTGTTTTCTCTGCCTTGAGTCTGGAGGCAGCTCCAAGAGGTAAGGAGATGTGTTGTCCTTTTGGCTCTATGCTAACACACATGGGAGAATGAAAACAGAGGAAGGCCAAAGGAAAAGACTTACTAGTACAGGACGTTTTCCTTAGAAGATTCTACCCTAAACAGACGGGTAGGGCTTTATTCACAATATCAGCTCCCAGGCCCTGAAATCACTACAGACACTTCTGTGGGAAGTTAATGACTGTACCACCATGGGGGCACAGTGGTAGGCAGAGAATCTCTTTCCCTTGACCCTCAGTCTTGCTGAGGGACTGTGTACAGACACCTTGTCTTTTGGGACAAAGATAAAGTCTGAACGGTGCTGCTGAAACAGAAATCCAGGCTCTCTCACAGGTCATGATGCGTCATTCTTGCCTTAGATTATTCTGACCTGACTGGGTCTCGGTATTGACCCAGGGAGTTCATGGTGATGTCGATTCTGGGAGTCTGTGTTTCTCTCAGGCTTACCCACATGGTTCTGGCACATATGGCCCCAGGACCACATTGTATAGAGGATCTTTTCCAGCTGTGTAAGACATGACTGAAGGTGAGTGTCCATTCCTTTAGTTTTAGTGTCAGAGACCTCCGTCCCTTGGAAATCATGTTCCAGACTAGGAAGCTGCTGCCTAGCAAAGGAAGCAACTTGCCCCCCAAGTATCTAGGCAGCGGCTGGTATAACTAAAAAAGCGACCCAGTCTTCTCCCTAGCCCCATGTTTATTATTAGGCTGATTTACCTCTTTGAATCTTTAGAATCATTGGTTGCTAGAGTTTTGAGTGATACTGCTTTTAAGGTAGGAGTGATGGATAAAGTCTTTTTTTTTTTTTTTTTTTTAAGATTTATTTTAGAGAAAGAGGGAAGGAGAGAGTGAGTGGGAGGGGCAAAGAAAGAGGGAGAGAGAAACCCAAGCAGACTCCCTGCTCAGCATGGAGCCTAACTTGGGGGTCAATCTCATGACCCCAGAGCGATGACCTGAGCTGAAACCAAGAGATGCTCAACCAACCCAGGCCCCCCCAAATCTTTTTTAATGAGAGAAGCTTTAGGCATATCCAAAGAGGAATTGAGCAAAGCTCTTCCATTCAGAGGTGCCTCATGGATTGAACTTACGGCACCTCATTGGTCCCTCCCCACCCCATTACAAATAGCAGTAAATGTCATAATTCATTTGACAATGTAGGTGACATGTATTAGAATGAGAGAACATACATGTTAGAGAAGTCTACCTTCTGGTTTTTCCCTTGTAGGGAGGGTGGGGAATGGCAAGGAGAAGTGGTAGAGAAGGAAAATGAAAAGGAGGATATTCTTTTTTTTTTTTAAGATTTTATTTATTTATTCATGAGAGACACACAGAGAGAAAGAGGCAGAGACACAGGCAGAGGGAGAAGCAGGCTCCATGGAGGGAGCCTGACACGGGACTCGATTCGGGGTCTCCAGGATCACTCCCTGGGCTGGAGGCGGCGCTAAACCGCTGAGCCACCCGGGCTGCCCGAAAAGGATATTCTGTAGAGGAATGGAAAACAGTCTTGTTCACTGATCTATTCTCGGCTTCCGTTATGGTGCCTGGTGGGGTAATGCTCATTAATTATCTGAGAAAATGAATGACCTTGATCATTCTCTGTATGAATGTTAAATGAACACAGGTACCAAGGGAGACCCAGCTCACTAGAATGATGATAGCAGGAGTCATGGTAGCTTTCTGCTGAACAGAGTCACTGAAAAGATCTCTGTAGCTTTACAGACACAGCATTGGTTTTAAAGTTGCCATCTTCAGAAAACCAGACATTCTGAGTGTGTCAGTAGTACCAACATGCTACACAGCTTCATCCTCACCTTCTTTAGACACTGATGATTTTTCTACCTAGTTCAGTAACTTTTCCATTATTACTTTCCCAGGAAAATAAGACTTCCTTGAAAGTATCTTTTCAAAAAAAAAAAGAAAGAAAGAAAGTATCTTATCTGAGGTCTTTTAACTGTCCTTATCTTGATTGAAATCTTGTTGCAATTAGAAAAGTGTATATAGTTTTAAAATAAAATGAATCCAGGGATCCCTGGGTGGCGCAGAGGTTTGGCGCCTGCCTTTGGCCCAGGGCGCGATCCTGGAGACCAGGGATCGAATCCCACGTCGGGCTCCCGGTGCATGGAGCCTGCTTCTCCCTCTGCCTGTGTCTTTGCCTCTCTCTCTCTCTCTGTGTGACTATCATGAATAAATAAAAATTTAAAAAAAAATGAATCTGTTTTGATTCAATATGTTAAAAGATTTGTGAAAGTGAATAATAAAGAAGAAAAGAGTAGCTGAAGCTCTAATAACTGAAAATTTCCAACCTAGACAAATATTTCCACTTGATGGTCTATGATCATTTTAGAAAACGTTGCACTTAAGTCCAAGCTGTCAGTTGAAAAAGTTGCATAAAGTATGGATAATTTATTTTCAAACCATATCAATTCTGCTATTTCACATTGGAGAACACAATTATGTATGCTTTTTACTTAAGTAGGTACAAATTGGAAAAATTAAGGCCATGTATTTCAGATGAGTGAGTAAATGCTCATGTCCCAGACGTTTGTTAGCATATGTTTTTAATATGCTGGTTCATATCAAGTATGACATTGCTCCTCTTTTATTTTAGGAATTTGAAGATAATTTTGATGATGAAATAGATTTCACACCACCAGCAGAAGATACTCCCTCTGTTCAGTCACCGGCAGAAGTTTTCACACTTTCAGTACCAAATATCTCACTACCAGCTCCGGCCCAGCTCCAGCCTTCTGTAGGTAAGGTCCTATGTCCCAGTGTCATGTTTTCATGAATCATTTCTCAGAGGTGAGAGTGGGAACCTTGATGCTAATCATAAAATACTTGGATTGCCTGTCTGGTCTGCTTGCTTAGTTCTCTCCTTTCTGCTCCCTGGGGAAGCTAAATTATAGAGGCCTGGTCATTGCATGCCTGCAGAAGCGTAGTCCTTTCCTTTTGGACCCTGGTCTGGTATCAGAATAAACTGGTCTCCTCTGTTCATTGAAATGGAGCTCACACAGAGCTCCTGGCCTTTACTTGGGTAGTTCTAGACACTGCTCATCTTGCTGAGTAGGACACTGCTATCTTTCCCAGGATGTCCTGTGTTTGAGGAGGAACAGTATATTTGAATATATTAGTTGAATGGACTTTTCATCCTGAGATAGAGGTTTGATTAGATGTTGATGGATTTCTTGTTATAAAATAGAATATGACTGGCAGTTCAAGAATCAGGGATTTTTGAGACTACTAAGAGAAGGCTGTTGTATCTGTGCACAGGGCCATTCCTGCCTCTTGTGGTTCTGTGCATGGTGGTGTAGGTTTAGGGTAGTGTAAACCTAGAAGATGGCACTAAAAGAAATGCAGTATATGTGACTTAAAAAGTAAGATAAAACATGACACAGCTGGGGTGCATTTCCTATAAAATATTTGGACATATAGGTATATATTTTAATTTGTAGGTTTTGCAACATTAAAAACTAACATGTAGTATTTACCTTTCATTTTTGTAAATAACAATACCCTTACTTCAACCAAAATAGTGAAAATTAAAAAAAATTTTTTTTAAGATTTTTAAATTTATTTATTCATGAGCAACACACAGAGAGAGGCAGAGACATAGGCAGAGGAAGAAGCAGGCTCCCTGTGGGGAGCTTGGTGCAGGACTCAACCCCAGGACCCTGGGATCACAACCTGAGCCAAAGGCAGATGCTCAACCACCGAACCACCCAGGCGCACAAAAGAGTGAAATTTGACAGGAGTCTTAACATACCTTTGGGATCACCTAAGTAACCTAAGTATACTTCTCTCTAAATGGAAATATTTTCTCTTCTTTTTGCTTTCTTAATAATAGGCTTTCCTTTATACTTAAGAGAGGCCCTGAGAGAATTCTCTTAGGGCTTTTGCCATCTTGGAGTCTTAATACCCATGAATTAATTTCAAGTGATAGAATCCTAACTCAGATCAGCATACACAGAAAAGGGACCTTTTTTGACACTTGGAACCAGGCAATGGAAAGAGTAGGGGTTAGGCAGACCTTAGAAACCTCTGGAACTGGGAACCTGGTCACCATCATGCTTTTCGTTCACTCTTCATCTCTCTCCTCTTTGTCAGTCGGCTTGAATCCTGCACACCAGCTCCTTTCCTCAGCTTGGAGCATGGCTGCTGCCTACCCTGCTTCTCTCTCTTTTGACTAGAAAGAAAGCCCTCAGAGAGCCATTCTGGTTGGCTTCCCCCAGTCTGATAGTGCTGACCCCTCACTGTGGGCAGGAAGGCTCAAGAGGGAAGGGCCAGGCAGCTTCTATCCAAGGCATAGTGGAGAGGGATTGGAGTGCAATCATGGGCACAACAGAAATGGTAGTGACCTGGAAAGCCATTCTCATTATGTTCATATACCTTTCTGTGTTTCTAGAGCCCTCTGTTCTAAATCCCTTCTTAATAGGAAGAAATGCTTTTCAATTTCTCTGCATTGAATAGTCCCAGAATATTTTTATGATCTTGGGATGTAAGAAGGCTTTCCAAGCTTGACACCAAATGCAGAAACCATGAAGGAAAATATTGGTGAATTTGATTCATAAAATGAAATACTCTGTATGGGAAAAGACATCATAACCAAATTTGACCAAGTAGCAAAAAAATTGTTAACTACAAAAAAATGTCTAAAAACATCCCATGTTATTAATATATATTAAGATTACAAATAAATGTATAGGAAGAACAATATTAAATTAAATTAAATTTTATTTAATAGGAAAGGATAAGTCAAGGATGTGAAAGGAGAAACTCATGAAAAGAAATTCAAATGGCCAATAAAAAAAATCGGAATTTCACTGTCAATTAAAGAAATACAAATGTAAAGTAAGATGATAACAGCTAAAGAAAGATGAGAAGAAAAGCCCCTGGGTGGTGATGGGTGAAGGGCATGTGTGGGAAGCCGGCACTTGGACAGTCAGTTGCCCTTACCAGGGCTGTCAGTTGGTGGAGATGCTCTTTCCCAAGGGTATTCTGACAGTATGCATCCAAACGTAAAATGTGTTTACCCTTGATCCAGCAGTTCCACTTTCAGTAGTTTATTTATGTCAGTATGCAAATAAATATCTACAAAGGAATTTATTGCAGGGTCAGTGAAATATCTGACAGGACATATCTTGTTAAATTATGGTAAGCCCATACAATGGAGCATTATGTTGTCCTGTAAAAGGATGAATGGTTTTTGTGATACATTAAGTGGAAAAAGTTTCTTCTAGATTTGCTTTTGCTTCTCTTTCTCCCTCTGCCTGTGTCTCTGCCTCTCTCTCTCTCTCTCTGTGTGTGTCTCTCATGAATAAATAAATAAAATCTTAAAAAAAATAATCTTCTGCCTATGTTGGTTTGCACACTGATGTTGGGCTGGCATAATAAATTTTTATTTATTTTATTTATTTATTTATTTTAATTTTTATTTATTTATGATAGTCACACACAGAGAGAGAGAGGCAGAGACACAGGCAGAGGGAGAAGCAGGCTCCATGCACCGGGAGCCCGACGTGGGATTCGATCCCGGGTCTCCAGGATCGCACCCTGGGCCAAAGGCAGGCGCCAAACCTCTGCGCCACCCAGGGATCCCATAATAAATTTTTAAAAGTGGTCAAAGAGTACACGTGTTTTATAATCTGGGGGGATATTGCCAGCTTACCCCCCACAAGGAATTGTGCTAATTTATGTTCCTGCTATTTGGGTGTCAAATATTATATGCTATTACTATTGAAGCTAAGTTGGTATCAGTTCAAATTAGATTCTTATAAATTTAGGATGATAACTGTAATCTCCATGGTAACTACTAAGAAAATAACTAGTAAAAATGGAAACAGAAAATGAAGAAATCAAAATGTGCACTAAAAAAATTAGTCAAATATACATGAAAAAAGAATTTTTTGATAAGTTTTCTGATTTTAATATAGCCAAATTTAACAGCCTCTTAAGCTAGAAATTTTGCAGTCTCTCTCTCTCTCTCTCTCTCTTAATTTTTTAAAATTAATATTTTTAGAGTTAGAGCTTTTTATGTCTTTAGAAATCCTTTCCTATTCCGTGGTCAAAATGATACTTAACTACTTTTTTTCTCTACAGTGTTTTAAGGTTTCACCTTGACATATTACTTTAAATCCATAACCCAGGGGCTGCCCGGGTGGCTTGGCGGTTTAGTGCTGCCTTCGGCCCAGATTGTGATCCTGGAGGCCTGGGATCTAGTCCCATGTCAGGCTCCCTGCATGGAGTCTGCTTCTCCCTCTGCCTCTCTCTCTCTCTCTCTCTCTCTGTATCTCTCATGAATAAATAAATAAAATCTTTTTAAAAAGAAAATAAATAAATCCATAACCCATTCTGAGTTGATTTTTCAGCATGCTGTTAAGGAACGAATGAGTCTTTTTTGGTAGATTACTGTGTTTTTCTTTAAAATGTTTTAAAAAGATTTTATTTATTCATGAGAGACAGAGAGAGAGGCAGAGACATAGGCAGAAGGAGAAGCAGGCTCCTTGCAAGGAGCCCGATGCGGGACTCAGTCCCTGGACCCAGGATCATGCCCTGAGCCAAAGACAGACACTCAACCGCTGAGCCACCCAGTTGTCCCATTGCTGTGTTTTTCTGAGCTTTCGTCATTGATTGGTCCTTCAGTTCCTCTCTGCTTTTTAGTTCCATATGTGTATGGGTCTGTTGTAGGCTTTCTATTCTATTTCAGTAATTTGCTAATTCTTTGTTGCAGTACCGTAGTGTCTTAATGATTTAATAGCTTCATAATAATGATGTGATTTGCAAGTTTTTCTCCCATCCTGTAGGTTGTCTTTTCACTCTTTTGTTGGTGTCCTTTCATATGCACGGTTTTAAATTTTGATGAAGTCTAATTTATTTTTTTCTTTAGTTGCTTGTGCTTTTATTTTTTTATTTATTTTTTAATTTTTTATTTATTTATGATAGTCACACACACAGAGAGAGAGAGAGAGACAGAGACACAGGCAGAGGGAGAAGCAGGCTCCATGCACCGGGAGCCCGATGTGGGATTCGATCCCGGGTCTCCCGGATTGCGCCCTGGGCCAAAGGCAGGCGCCAAACCACTGCGCCACCCAGGGATCCCTGCTTGTGCTTTTAGTGTCATACTTAAGAAGCCTTTCTTGAACTCAAGGTCATGAAGATTTACACCAGTGGTGTCCTCTTTGACTTTTATAGTTTTAACTTTGAAATTTGGGTCTTTAACCCATTAATATTTATATATGATATGAGTAAGTTTCCAGGTTCATTCTCTTACAGGTGGTTAGCTAGTTGCCCCAACAACAATTTTTGAAGAGACCCTTTCTTCCTCTATTGAATTGTCTTGGCACCTTGTTGAAAATCAGCTGACCGTATTTGTTGATGTTTATTTCAGACTCAGTTGATTTGTATATCTAGCTTTATGCCAATATCACAGTGTTTTGATTATTATAGCTTTGTTTTAAGTTTTGGGATTGAGTAGTTTATGAGTCTTACAACTTTGTTTTGTTTTGCAAGAATGTTTTGGCTATTCAACGTCCCTTGAAATTCCATATGAATTTTATTTTAATTAATTTTTAAAAGATTTTATCTATCCATTGGATAGAGAGAACACAAGCAGGCGGGGCTTAATCCCAAGACCCCAGAACCAAGACCTGAGCCAAAGGCAGATGCCTAACTGACTGAGCTGCCCCCCATATGAATTTTAGGATCAGTTTTTCCATTTCTGCAAAATAGGCCATTGGGATTTGTTGGTGTACCATTTTGATTCTTATTCCATTTTATTTATTTTTTAGATATTTCCTTCAGATCACAATTATCTTAAATTTATAATAGTTGTGTTTCAGTTGATACCAACTTAGCTTCAGTACCATATAAAAACTCTGCAATTCAGTCCCATCCTTTTATGTTATCACAAATTACATCTTCATACCTTGTATGTTTCTTAACATAGACGTCTAATATTTTATATGTTTGTCTTTTAAATCATGTAGGAAATAAAAAGAGGAGCTACACACCAAAAATACAATAATGCTGGGGCAGCCCAGGTGGCTTAGCAGTTTAGCGCCGCCTTCAGCCCAGGGCCTAATCCTGGAGACCTGGGATCGAGTCCCACATCAGGCTCCTTGCATGGAGCCTGCTTCTCCCTCTGCCTGTGTCTCTGCCTCTCTCTCTCTCTCTCTCTCTGTGTCTCATGAATAAATAAGTAAAATCTTTTTTTTAAGATCTTATTTATTCATGAGAGACAGAGAGGCAGAGACCTAGGCAGAGGGAGAAGCAGGCTCTATGCAGGGAGCCCGACGTGGGACTCGATCCCAGGACTCCAGGATCATGCCCCAAGCTGAAGGCAGATGCCCAACCGCTGAGCCACCCAGGCGTCCCTATAAATAAAACCTTTAAAAACAAAAACAAAAACAAAAAAACCCCCCCAAAATACAATAATTGGCTTTTATATTTACCTATGTAGTTATGTTTACCTGTCATCTTTGTATGGCTTCCAGTTGCTGTTTAGTGTCCTTTTATTTTGGCCTGAAGGACTTCCTTTAACATTTATTGTAGGGTAGGTATCATGACAGCAATCTCCTTAAACTTGTGTTTATCTGGAGGTGTCTTAATTTCTCCTTCATTCTTGGAAAACAGTTTTGCCAGGTATAGAACTCTTGGTTGACAGTTCTTCAGCACTTTACATGTGCCATCCCACTTCTTTTGGCCTCTGGTTTCTGGTGAGAAATCATTTGTTAATCTTATCAAAGATCTCTTGTATGTGATGAGCAGTTCCCTTTTGCTATTTTCTAGATTATTCATCTTTAGTTTTTGACAGTTACAATGCGTTTCAGCAATGGGTTTCTTTGAAATTATGTTACTTGGACTTTGTTGAACTTTTTGGATGTATTGATTCATACCTTTTATCAGATTGAGACTTTTTTTTACCATTGTATCTTCAAATATTCTTTCTGCCCCCCTTTTCTCCCCTTTTCTGGGATTCTCATGTGTATGTTGGTCTCCTTGGTGGTGTCCCTATAAGTCCTTTAGCCTTTATCTATTGATTTTTTTTCATTCTTTTTCTTCTGCTCAGCCTGGATAATTGTATTTGAACTCTCTTCAAGGTCACTGCTGGTTCTGTCTGTTTCCTTCTGTGGTTGAACCCCTTTAGTGAATTTTTTCGTTTCAGTTATTGTACTTCTCAGCTCCAAATTTGCATTTGGCTTCTTTTACTAATTTGGATTTCTTTATTGATCTTCTCCACTTATTAGGACATCGTTCTGGTGTCCTTCAGTTCTTTGTCTGTGATTTCCTTTTGCTCTTTAAGCATGGTTAAGGCAATGGATTTATTTTTTTTTTAAGATTTTATTTATTCATAGAGACAGAGAGAGAGAATGAGAGGCAGAGACACAGGCAGAGGGAGAAGCAGGCTCCATGCAGAGAGCATGACGTGGGACTTGATCCAGGGTCTCCAGGATCACGCCCCGGGCTGCAGGGGGCACTAAACCCCTGGGCCATACTTTCTTCTTTGTTTCATGTTTTGTACTTTTTTGTTGAAAATTGGACATTCTGAATAATATGGTGTACGTAAGAGAAGAAAAAAACAAAAGAAATATTCTGTGGGTCTTTGCAGATTAGCTCAGTGTTGGGACACTTCTCACCCAGGCTCCTTAGAGCTCTGCCATAGTCCTCACCTCCTGCTTGTGCTGGGCATGAAGCCTAGCTAGAGGCGAAAGTTACATTCTTCTCAAGGCTTTTGTGAGTGTGTGTCCTTCCCTGAGCATGCAAGTGGCTCTCAAGATTCCTCTTTTGCAATAGCTTTTCAGAGCTCCTGTTCACCTCCCAAATCTCACTCCCCGGCTTTTCCGTAAAGCTTTCAGCATTTCTACTCTTTGCCTCTGTACTTTTATTTTTTGTTCCAAATGGAAGTATCTTGTCCATTTGGCTTTCACTGTTTTTGAGGCATATGATATCCTGATAGAGTTCTGAGTTGGTGAAACCCAGGGAAGCCACTTGTGGCAGTCCTTCAGGGAAACTTGCATTAAAAGGGAACACAGTTCCTTGGGAATTCTAAGGTCCACTGTGCTCTGTCTGGAACCGAGACGCACACTGGAACGTGTGTCATCGTTAAGACTGCTGCTGCACTGGGGACTTGCGGGGGGGTGGTGGAGCTATGATAAAAGACACAAGATCTACCCTATTTCAGTGGCCTTTCTCCTGGTTTGATTGGTTGCTGTAAACCTTTGTCTTCCACAGTTCTGATAAGGCTGACACAGTTTTTGACAAGATTTTCACCCCTACCAGGAAACTAAGGACTAAGTAAAAGCCATTGGAATGGTGATTAGTGGTTATAGTAGAGTGGTTAGATGAGAAGACAGTGCAAAGTATCAGGGTAAGAAATGCATTCAGAAAAACATTGTCAGTTTTAAAAACCAAAACCATTTCAGCAGTATTAGTTTGAAAGTGATGGTATATATATTTAATGAATATATTTTACTTTTATTAGCACAAGCTTTAAGTTTACATTGTTTATACTTTATATATTTAATATTTATTTCATTCCGGTTAAATGCCCATATTTTGTTTTTTGTTCCTTTCCCTACAGAAGGTTTGAAGTCTCAAGTTGCTCGCCACAGTCTAAACTATATACAGGAAATTGGAAATGGCTGGTTTGGAAAGGTAAAATGTTCACATTTACTTTTTATCCCCCTTCTAAACACAGTTACAGTGTTTAGAATTTAAAGCTAATTAAGAGTTGTATTGTAGGATATTTCACATTTTCTTTAGTTGCTCTGGTACTACTTGAATGTATTCCTTACGCCCTGAACCACACAGGAGTGTGAGCTTCAGTGTTTCTAAGTGTGTGCATTTTTCCAAGAAGGTCTTTTATTTATGTGTCAGATACTTTTCTAATTGCTGGCATAGAACAGTAAGAAGGGAAGAAAGACTGGAATTTTAGAAGCTAAATCCTCCTCAAGGTAAATTATTTGTTTTTTAATTTTTCTCCACTTCTCCCCCGTCTTCCTAATGATACTTAAACCACTTTAGAACCATAGATACACAGTATTATTATAATGAAAACCATGGCAAAGAACTGTTCTCTATTTCTCATAGCCTGTCAAGGGATATATAGTAGCAGTACTTTACTGAACACCTCTTTTGAGGTGTTCCGAAGGAATAATCTTATTATCATAGCTATTTTCTTGATGTAATTAGCAGTGAATTTGTGTAAAAGGTTCCTCACTTAGTGGCAATTGCATCAGAAGCAGGGTGGTCAAGACAAGAAGAGGTATTTGCTTGGTGATCGATCAGCCATCTTATGCCTCTTGTCTTTCCATTCAGAGTTGTCAGTTCTGTGTCTTTGACATTATCCAGCCTTTATTAGTTACCAAATCTTCTAAGCCATTTGGCAAAACCTTTTGTGTATCATACCTTGTTTTTGGTGCTCAAGGTACAATGTGGAGGAAGGCAGGTGAAGTGAAGTCCTGGCCTGTGTGTAGTGCTAGGAATGTGGCAGCAAACAAAAGAGGACCCTTGCCCTAACAAAGCTTAAATCTCTAGCTGTAGCGGGGTGTTGGCAAGTGTGGTGGCAGGTGATCAGACAGCAAACAGTCAGGAGTAGAAGATGGGCTCAGGGATCCCTGGGTGGCGCAGCGGTTTGGCGCCTGCCTTTGGCCCAGGGCGCGATCCTGGAGACCCGGGATCGAGTCCCACATTGGGCTCCCGGTGCATGGAGCCTGCTTCTCCCTCAGCCTGTGTCTCTGCCTCTCTTTCTCTCTGTGACTATCATAAATAAATAAAAATTGAAAAAAAATATTAAAAAAAAAAAAAAAAAAAAGATGGGCTCAGAGAGGTGTGGGAGAGCCAGGTGATGGGAGATGCATTTAGAGACTTTTACTCAGGGGGAGCTGGGAAAATACTTTGGTGTCTGAGAGAGGAGTACTGTAATCTGGCTTACCTTTGAAAGGGTCACTTGGGCAGTCATATTGTGGAAGACCAAGGGGAACCAGGGACATTGGGCCTAGATGATAGCATGGAGCAGTGAGAAGTGGTGTGAGCAACATGGATTTTCAAATAAGAGCCTGCAGGACTAGGGATGGATCAGTGGAGTCTGGAGGAGGGAGTCAAGGATGGCTGCTTATGGCCTGATCAGTGGAAAGAATGAATTGCTAGCAAGTGAAATGGCAAAGATTAAGGAGAAGCAGGCATGGAGGAAGAAGTCAGGAGTTCTCTTTTGGATAAGTTAGGTGGGATGGCTCTTAGGCATCCAGATGGAGGTTCCAAGTAAACAGTTGGAAGTATACACCTAGAGCTCAAGAGAGGTCCCAGGCCAGAGGTACATGTCTGGGCGAGCTCCATCTCTAGCTGGTATTTAGGGATGTGAGCCTAGATGGAATCACCAAGATTGTGCACGTGAAGAATGGGGGTGGGGAGGGGTGCACATGGACAGAGCCCTGAGGATCTGCGGCAAGGAGAAATCAGCGCAGGTCAATGACAGAAGCTGGGGTGATCAGCCACTGAGGAGGAAGAGGGTGCAGGAGAGCAGGGTATTCTGAGAGTTGGCAAAGGAGGAGTGCCAAGAAGAGGAATGGTAGTAAATGCAAACTAAGTAAAGACTGGGAGAGGTAGGGTATAGCACATGAGGGCCACAGTATTGTCCTAAGAGGCTGTAGAGGGGTCATGTGCTCACATGCAGTGGGCACAAGGGAGAAAGCAGAGATGGCACATTTACAAACCTTGCTGAGTCTTACTCTAAAAGGAAGCAGAGAAACGGAATACGAGCTGTTTGGGAACACCTAACAGCCAAGGAAAGATTTTTCTTTTTGCTTTGCCTTGCTTTTTATAGGATGTGCAACTATTTTAGCCTCTTTATATTAGAGTGGAGAAGCTGATAATGCAGGAGAGAGGAAAGGGGAGTACTGTAGGAGTTCTCTTAGAAAGGGAATAAAAACAGTGTGTATAGATACAGGTATAGGTGGATTTGGTGTTAAAAGGAGGAATTATTCAATGAATAGGCCAGTTGAAAGGGAGGAGTAAAAAGATGGGTTGGGAGTTTGAATAGGAGAAGAACATGTGAGAGAGTCCTCTGGGAACTCTACCAACTAGGGAACATAGCAGGGGGTTGGGAATGCTGAAGACCCTCATGAATTTGAAATGAGACTAGTCATTGCGGTTGTGTTTTGTCTACTTTTGGTGTTGCCATAGGCAGGTAGTTGAATTTAAGCAGTGCTGGGGTTTGGCTAAGCCCATAGGGCTCTGTGAGAGGGGCAAAGGGGATGGTGATAGTAAAGGATTGTAGGGTCTAAGCTGCCAGGGAGGGGAGAGGGGCCAGCCCTGTGGTAGGGGCGGGATGGTGGAAGGAGGGTATCATGAATGGATCTGGAGGACAAGTTGTGCCCTTGTGGGATTAGACTGTTTAAGTGAGTGAGCTGGAAATTAAAGGACAGGTAGAGAAGGAGAAATCAAAGTTCAAGGTTTGGGACCATAATCCAGTTATTAACTAGGTCTAGACCCACAGGAGATTTTCCAAGATAGGGTCAGAGAAAAGATTGTTGGAAGTGAAGTAAAAACCTGAGAGGTCAAGGTGTTGAATGAATTGTCCTTACAGACATTGAAGACCAACAATGATGGCAGTGGCAGTGAGATTATTCTAACCTTTTTTGGAATTGCTATCTTATGAGTACTAGGCTTATGATAGCTGTACAAGCTGGTTATTTGAATCCAGAATATGACTTTGTTAATTATCAGAATTCCTTATTCTGTTATTTTTCTGCCTTTACATTCTTTTTTTTTTTTTTTTTTTCCTTTACACTCTTAATCAACTATTTTCTGTTCAAGGTCTTACTATATCCAGGGCGCTAAAATTAATTTACTTGATAAAAATATTAAAAACTTTTAAAAAGCAGGCTTTTAGTTTTGATCATTCTTTTAAAAAAATTTTTTTTTTTTAAGATTTTACTTGAGAAAGCAAGGAGAAGAGAGCATGAGCAGCGGGGAGGGGCAGAGGGAAAGGAAGAGAATCCCAAGCAGACTCTGTGCTGAGTTTGGAGCCCAACTCAGGGCTCGATTCCACAACCCTGAGATCATGACGTGAGCCGAAATCAAGAATCAGTTGCCCAACTAACTGAGCCACCCAGGCACCCCATTATTTTCATTCATTTTGTACTCTGTTCATTTCAGTGGCCTATTTTTTTCCTTCTGTTTTGAATGAAGTTTTAGTATAAAGGTCTGAAATAATTGGAATACCATAGATTTTTAAAGTTATAATGCAATGATAGTATATTTGTACATTGCCTGTGTGTCAGTTTACTTTCTCATATCTGAAGGAGACAAAAATAACAAAACTCAGTTGAAGTGTTTTGAGAAACATTTGAGTTATGTTTGAACTTACAAATTACTCTTCTGTGATGTCAATGGTAATATCTGTGAAAATATGGTATGATTTTATAATAAATAGAAAAGAAATACAGACACCTATATGAAAGCTATCAACATCCAGTGAACAGTTTAAAACTGAAGGAAAATGGTTTCATTTTTCTAGTTTTTTTCTGAGGTAATATTTTCATAGTGGAAGGCCTGATTGTTGCTTCATTTATTTTCCTGTACTCCATTTCCTGATAATGAGACATACTTCTTTACCAGTCTGATGGAAGTGAAATGAAAAACTGTTCTTTGGTTTTAGGTCCTCCTTGGAGAGATTTATACAGGCACTAGCGTAGCTAGAGTCATAGTGAAGGAGTTAAAAGCAAGTGCAAGCCCAAAGGAACAAGATACTTTTTTGAAAAATGGAGAACCTTACTAGTAAGTAAACGCTACTATGTGTTCTGTAAACATAGTCTGAAGTCTGTTGAAAATCATGTATTTAAAATGACTTTGCTATTTATCATATATTTAAATCGTTATGAATGTTAACATTTGGATTACTGTGTGAACAGTTCTACTAGCCTGCTCCCTGATGAACAACACTGTGACTTTTATTTTTCTCCAGTATTCTTCAGCATCCAAATATTCTTCAGTGTGTTGGACAATGTGTAGAAGCAATTCCCTATCTTCTGGTGTTTGAGTTCTGTGACTTGGTAAGTTTTCAGTGGAAATTCAAGGTCATGCATTCAAAAGGTTATATATACCCAAGTGTTTTTGACACAGAAATGCTGGATGAGGGACTGTTTTCACTTCTGTCCCCTATTTTTAAGACTATGATGTGCTAAGTCATTACCTTTGAAAATACTGTGTACTGATGCTTATGTAAGTGTTGTCTTATACTCCATTCCTTGCTCGGCTCTTTGCATTTGTTAATGTGGATATTTAATCATATTTGTCCACATTATGTGTATGTGGACATACACATATGTGTGTATATATATGTGTGTGTGTGTGTGTGTGTGAGAGAGAGAGAGATTAAAGTAGGGCTCACAGAGATGAAGAAAATGTTGTTTATCAAGTATATAGCAGAGCCAGAGCTTGGATTAGGATCACCCGTCCTGAGAGCTTGAGGTCTTAACTTCAGCTAGACAGTTCAAAACACTTTTCTCATTAAGGTGATCTTATAGAGTAGTACCTATGACCTGTCAGTTTTTAATTTTTTTATTTTAAAAAAATTTTATTTATTTGAGAGAGGGAGAGCATGAGAGAGAGTGAGCAAGCAGAGTAGGGTGGGGGATAGGGCAGAGGGAGTGGGAGAGGCAGACTCCCCACTGAGCAGGGAGCTGATGCAGGATTCGATTCCAGGACCCTGAAGTCATGACCTGAGCCAAAGGCAGATGCTTAACCAACTGAGCCACCCAGGCGCCCAACCTGTCAGTTTTTTAAAGTAGTGAATGTATGTGCCATTTATATTTTTAAATAATTAGATGATTTTTTAGCCTAAAATTAATAGCCTCATTTCTTTTCTTTTTTTTTTTTTTTTTTTTTAATAGCCTCATTTCTTAGCATGATAGTACTACTTACTGAGATTTATAGTTTGGAAAATTGTTTTTATTAATAATAACTTTTATGTGAAAATTTCCTGTAAGCATCTGTTTTTAAAAGCAAGGTTTTAACCGATTTCTTTGCATCATCTCAGTTTTCAGAGCATTCTAACATTAAGATCGTGCATAGAAGAGTAGGAGTACAACAGGATAAATCCCTAGTTAGTGCAGACAATATTTTCAGCTGATAAAATTGAAAGAGAGCAGTAACCATTGTGGATTTTTGTTTTAATTCCTAAATGTGATTTGAATATTACTGTTATTGGCAGAGATAGCTAATTCCAAAGAAAAATTAATAAGCTTGGGGGATCCCTGGGTGGCTTAGTGGTTTAGCGCCTGCCTTCGGCCCAGGGCATGGTCCTGGAGTCCCGGGGTTGCGTCCCGCATCAGGATCCCTGCATGGAGCCTGCTTCTCCCTCTTCCTGTGTCTCTGCTTCTCTCTCTCTCTGTGTCTCTCATGAATAAATAAATAAAATCTTTAAAAAAAAAGAAAAGAAAAATTAATAAGCTTGGTATATTAGCTTTCATTAGATTATATCAGAGTAACCTCCAGATCTCAGTGACTAAAGAGTGATTCTCACTCCCCTCCTGCATCACCTCTCTCCCAGCTGCTGGATTCCTCTTCACCCTGGGTCAGTGTATTTTTTATTATCTGTAGGTGCTGGGGGTGATGTATTTTCTGGTATTCTGCATAGGTGTATCTGTATGGCTCTCTTTGGGTCAGGTTTATGAGGTTCAAATCTCCTGTATCCTTCTGATCTGGGGATTGTTGATAGAGGGCAGAGGGAGCGGGAAATTGATAGAGGAGTCTGAGTCTGTTTTCTCTCAGTTTTTGAGAGGCATATTAAGATCTGCTGATTAAAAAAAATCTGCTGATTACAGGTTTTCCTTATAATTATAATTGTATTTGCTTTGAATGTTGTGCCAAGGATACAAATTTAGAATTGATATATAACGTCATGTGATTTTAACCTTTTGTAATTATGAAGGGGCTCTTTTTAAGACTAGAAGCATTACTAAGGATTAAGCCTGTTAACTGTATTAATATAGTTATCCCAGTTTTCTTTTGGTTAGAATCTGCCTGGTTATCTCTGTCAGTCCTTTTCTCTAGTTTACATCACCTGTAAATAGCTTAAAGTTAAAATTTTGTTAATTTGTCAGTCTTGATCACTTAACATGGAACATGTAGTCCATTTATGTGTGTTGTATCTATGAGATATTTGGAATTTTATGTACCTATTTTGTATTATTTTTCCTACCTACCTGTTTGAAGTTTTTTGTCTTGCTTTTTTGCTGGCCTTCTTTTAGATTCTCGATTTGAGGGGGGCAGGGTGTAGTTCAGTTTTTCCCATCTACTAGTTTGGATTTTTGAGACTGTTCTTAGTTTCTTTTATGATTACACTGGGAATTATAACATGCATATGTAATTTGACTAAGTCTAAAATTAATATTTTAACCCTCCTCCAAGGAAGCTGGGACCTCAGAGAGCTCTCTCTCCATGTAAGGAAAACTGGAATTAAACCTACTTTCCGGGATCCCTGGGTGGCGCAGTGGTTTAGCGCCTGCCTTTGGCCCAGGATCGAATCCCACGTCAGGCTCCCAGTGCATGGAGCCTGCTTCTCCCTCTGCCTGTGTCTCTGCCTCTCTCTCTCTCTCTGTGACTATCATAAATAAATAAAAATTAAAAAAAATTTTAAACCTACTTTCCTGGGCCATCCCCACATTTTCTTGTCTCATCAAGGGTGCTTATTTGTTGAACAGCTGCTGTGGAGAGACAGCAGGCTGCACTCAGTGGACATAGAGGGAAGGTGTGGTCATTGCTCTCTGGAGCTCCTCTGTAGAGGGAACAGACATGTGATAATTGTTATTCATCCTGATAAATTATTGAATGGAGGCATGAGAACTAAGAGGAAGGAGTTCTTGGTGATGTTTCTGATCATTTTTTTGCATGTAAATTTTGTTTTGATTATCTCAGTATTCTAAGTTGTAATATTTATGATCCTTGGTTATTACAATATGAGAACTGCTTTTAGTTGGCCCGTGGGTGACCAGTGTGATAGGTGATTCCTGTGCTGCCAGCGCTTGAGAAGAAAATGTAAAGATGCATATGTATGTGATGAGACAAGTCTGCTGTCAGAGTTGTAGTTTTTTGCAACACTTTATGCTGGCTTTTCTGGGTCCCTAAGCTCTTGATGTTTCTTATAAATGACAATCACAACCGTCTCCATGAGTGAACACAACAGAAGTTGGCAGGAAGTGTATCTACTTGAAATGCCACATTTCTGCGTTAATCACGGTGGTTTGTAAAACCATCTCATACACATTGGCATTTCCTATTCTTCACCTTCTGTGTCCATTCTGGAAGTTTTATTAGACATTGTTGTTGTTGTTCCTTGAATGGGAAAAGCCTCTGGGTGCTCAACTTAATGTTTTCTTCTGGATGATTGAGTCAATGGATTTAGTTTTAGTACTATTTTAATTTATTTTTTCACAAAGCTGCATATTCTTTTCAGGAGTAGGAATTTAACCTACTTTATAAAGAAACTATAACATTACAAAGATCCTGGGACCACAGGATCACACTCTGAGCCAAAGGCAGACACCCAACTGCTGAGTCACCCAGGTGTCCCCTGAGTATTCTTTTTATCTTTGTTATTATACATTGTTTTTATATAAATATAATAAATACATGTTTTTGTTACCTTTTTAAAAAGATTTTAGTTACTTATTTGAGAGAGAGAGAGCAGGGGGAGGAGCAGAGAAAGAGGGACAACCAGACTCCTCACTGAGCAGGGAGCCTGATGTGGGGCTTGATCCCAGGACCTTGGAATGATGACCTGAGCTGAAGGCAGATGGTTAACCAACTGAGCCACCCAGCTGCCCTGGTAACATTCTTTTTTATAAAAATTTTTCCCCACTACTTTTAGATCTCACATTTAAATGCATATTCTCCAAGTACTTATTAGACTGAGTATTCAGAGGATATTAATTTACCTAAAGACTGGCTTTCATATTTTAGGGTGAAGATTATGTGTACAGCCCTCCAGAATTAACCAATATGTTTTTGAAACGTATTTTATGTGAACCTCTTAAGTCATAATGGCAGAAGTGTTCACTCCTAAAGACTAGACGCATGGAAAGAGCCCTCACCCCCACCAGCAGCTTTCACTAGCAGTGCAGAGCTAATAGCTATTTTTAATTTAAGTGCACTGCCCAGTGGTACACTCATCAACAGTAAAACATTAAAAACAATTATTTCTCAAAAAATTAAAATAGAATTACCGTATGACCCAGCAGTTTCATTTCTAAGTACATGTATCCAAAATCACTGAAAGCACCTCAGAGGTATTTGCACTTCCATGTTCATAGCAGCTGAAAGCACCTCAGAGGTATTTGCACTTCCATGTTCATAACAGCATAGTTCACAAGAGCCCAGAGGTAGAAGCAACTCAGTGTTCTGTCAGTGGATGAATAAATAAATATACAAAATAGAGTCTATCCATACAAAGAAATATTACTGAGCCTTGAAAAGGAGGAATTTCTGGCACCTTCTTGAACATGGATTAACTTCGAAGGCAGTATGCTCAGTGAGCTAAGCCAAACCAGAAAAAGACAAATACTACATGATTCCACCCATGAGGCATCTGAAGTAGTCAGACTCAGAGACAGAGTGGGGTGGTGAGAGCCATGGACTGGGCTGAGAGGGATGAGGAGTGAGTGTGTAACGGGGACAGAGTCTCTGTTTGAGGAGATGAAGAGTTCTGGAGACAAATGGTGGGGATGGCTGCACAACAGAGTGAAGGTGCTTAGTGCCCCTGACTGAACCTGTAGAAATAGTTAAGATAGTAACGTTATGTTAAACATTTTCTACCACACACACACAAGTCAATGATTACCCGCTTTTAGTTAAGGTGCTGTATCAGGTGTTATCTGTACCAGCAGGATGCTACTATGCCCTTGGGAAATCTGGTGGTCAGTGCTTGGAGTGGCTGATTTCCCAGCCAAGTAGAGGCTATTAACCCAGGGAGCTCTCTGCCTTGTCCAGCAGCGAGGAGTCACGTTTATGTCATTGGACAGTTTCGTTCTTATCACCACTGGGCCCTAGTAACTTCAGAGGGAGCAGGCCCAGCAGTGGCTCACACTAGGGGCTTAGCAGGGTCACCAACTGTAAAATCCAGTTGTCTGAGCTCAGTTTATACAGTGGCTACATGGCAGGAAGGCTCAGGTAGTGTCATCCCACTGAACCCAAGAGGGTACCCACCTGCAGGGACATCCCCTAACATACCAAAGCCTTGCTTCAACAGAGAGCCCTGCTCCCAGCCTGGATGCCCCACAACCCTCCCAGAAATAGGCCATCCTGAGCAGAGGGGCGTCATCCAAGGCAAAACCGCCTACTGGCAAGGGTCCAGAGGACAGAGGGTAATAGCTCAGGCTCGGTAATAAGCAGCTGCAGCCACAGTGAAAGGAGCCACTATCTTCACATGTCCTTAGTAGGTCAAGAGCTATTGAATGAACATTGGCCCTTTCAGTCGTCATTGAGCAGTGATCATACTCAATGATAACATCTTTTAAATAGAAAGGAGAGAATATTTTTGCACTTAAATAATTCTTTTGAGATGGAATTACCAGTCTGTTGTTGAAAAGCACTTTATCTTAGAATTTTTATGAAAGAAAATGAAAACTCTCCTGAGCGAGTTCAGTAGCTGGACTGCAGCCAGCAATTTATAATGCTGTTGATGCAATGTTCATGGAAGGAGCGATTACTGCAGGGTGTTGTCTGTAACTCGTTGCCATAGGAGGTACATAGTGCCCTTACATGAATATCCAGGCAAGGAGATTGTTTTGGGGGTAAGGATCACTCATTCAACAAAAGTGTACCAGATACCTATTAAGTACAAAGGGCTGTGCATAGCGCCCCAGGGAGTATTGAGGTGAGTCATCCCTCTCCTACACAGTGCCCTCAGGAACACAGGCAAATCACCCAGATCCCTGCGTTTCCTGCCTGTAAAGCCAGGCTGGCCTGTCTTCGGATGTTCATTCTGCCACTTATGTATCACTTTGGAAAGTTACCTCACCTCTTTAAGCCTTAGTTTAGACATCTGTCAAATGGGCATAATACCACCTACCTGGTAGACAACACCGAGGATTAATAAATGATAAATGTAAATTTTGGAGTACATAGTAAGTGCTTAGGACATGATAGTTATTTTTACTTATTTCTAGTTCATTATATATTAATTGATCGTAATTAATGATTTAGTAAAGTTTTGAATAAAGTGTATAGAGGTATAAGCAGTTCTGTGCACCTGGTGGCTCAGTCACTAGAGCTTGTGACTCCTGATCTCAGGGTCATGAGTTCAAGCCCCACATTGGGCATAGAGCTTACTTTAAAAAAAAAAAAAAAAAAGAAAATACAGCAGTTCTAACTAGGATCATTGGAGAAGGCTTCGCTCTGGAGAAGGTGTTTGCTTGGAATGTGCAGGAGTGGTTGGATAGACCTGTGTTAGCAGGAACCTCCCGAGCCAGGCAGAGAAGCCTACAGTGCCCTGCAGGGGCGCAGAGGGTGATGGGGGATGCAGAGTGCTGTGGTACTAGGAGCAGGTTAATGTCTGCTGGAAAAGATCAGGTGGAAGGGTGAAAAGCAGAGACAGACCACTCGGGAGCCCAGACTGCAGGCTGAGTGACAGACATGTTGCTCCGTCTTAATCTTTCTGAAGAGTCATCAGTTGACCCCAAAGCAATTTTCTTCGTAAGGGAGTATTCTTGACGTCAGGTACACGTTTCCTTTATGGTAGTCAGCTGATAAAGCAGGGAGTAAGTTTCTGAGAGGAATTAGCAGTGGCTACATGAGAATAGGAAAGAAGTCCATTTGGGATTCTCAGTATATTCTCAGTATATTCCTCTATGGGGTTTTCTTTATTCGGTATCTCATCAGGAGTCAGTGACACTTAGAATCGTGGGCTCACCAAGAGGCCTAAGGAAAGGAAGGCTCTAGCTTGTCTGTGCCAGGCTTTGTGCTAGGCATGGGGAATGTCCATTACTCCCTTTGTGGGTCCTAAGAGTCCTGTGAGATGGGTGGCAGTGGTCTCATTTTACAGATTGGAAAATTGAGGCTGAGAAAGATGAAGGTACTCATTGAAGAGTCAAACCCACGTCTGCCAGGCTTCAGCACTATTCTTTCTATTCTTCTTTGTCTGGTTAATCAGCTTGCCTGAGGTTGCATAATTACCAGTGGCAAAATGGGGATTTTAATTGATGGCTTAATTTTATTCTTTGTGTTTTTAAACCAGGTGGCTTTTCCACCAGTGAAGAGCCTGATTTATTTTTTTTTAAGATTTTTAAATTTATTTATTTATGAGAGACAGAGAGAGAGAGAGTTATTATTACTTAAGTAAGCTCATGTACCAGGGAACCTTCTAGGTGCTGGGCATACGAAGATGAATGACATGTCCTTGTCCCCACAGAGCTCATGTAGAAGAGGACATGGGGCTGCAGTGGAACATGTGGACAGTGTCCCTAATCTAGGGGCAGCAGAGGGAATGCTAGTACCACAGGACAATACACCACAATCAGACTTGACAGTGAGGGCATGGGCACCTGGGTTGAGAAGGTATCCCTGGGCCCTGCTGGTGGTGGCCTCTCCCTTCTCATGTCTGGCTGTTGCCCTGGGCACTGAGGCCCTGGCTCTTGGTGAAAATAGATCAGGACTTGGTGATGGGTTGGATGTGGGAGTCTAGAGACAGCGAATCCAAGAATGAGGTCTTTGGTTTCCATCTGATTCACTGGTGATGCCATTTTCTGAGATGGAGCAAGTTGTCTGAGTTTTGCATCAGGCCTATTAGATTAGAGGTGCCTCTCAGGGCATCTAGGAGAAGACATCAAGTTACTGGTTGGGAGGATGAGTCTGGGACTCGGGACAAAGGACTTTGAGCCTGTAAAATGTGTTAAGGATGATTTTTAAAGCTATGGGAATGAGCGTCTGCAGTGATGAGTGACAGGATGGAGCTCTGGACTGTGCCAGTACTTAGAGATCAGTAAGAGGAGGAGGATCCAGCCCTGGGGCCTGGGAAAGGCATGCCAGTGAGATAGGAGGAGACCAGAAAACAGGTAGAGAGGGAAGGATGGCTCCACCTTGGCTATGCTGGGTAGATGTGGTGGGAGACGTGGTGGGAGTGGGGGTGGGGTAGGGGGGAGTAGCCTTGAGAGAGTGGGAGCACAGGAGGTGAACCAGCAGAACAGAGCAGGCTTTTGAGTTGTCTGTGAAAAGAAGAGGGAAATGGGATGGTAGTGTGAGAGGCGTGTGGTGGCAGAGGGAGGCTTGTTTGGTGGTTGGTTGGATTGACCTGAGGGGTGTTTGGGCACAGGGGTGAATAATCCCTAACAGCAGAAGATGATGTGTGAGGATGTGGACATTGGCAGGTGGGGTTTGGGTGCTGAGGAAGCGGCCTGGGGTGGGTGGGGGGTGACCAGAGTGGTGGTGCTCAGGGTGTCCAGCTAGACGTGAACGTTTTTGTTCATTGGCAGGGCCTGAGGATGTGCCTGCATCCTTTCATTGAAATCTTTGTTTAGTAACCATAAATTTTCCCAAGTCCTCCTATTAAACATATGACTGTGATTTTCCAGTTATTGAATTCTTCAATAACTGAGTTGAGTTTTTATGTTATGAGGAGATTAATTTATTGTTCTCATGGCCCTTCAGAAAGTTGGATAGCGCCCTCATGGCAGTTTGGCTTGGAATTCAGGAGGACATTTGTAAGGGTCCCTGTGGGGGGGCTGTGGGTGACTCTTGCCTGGGGCCAGTCCGGGTTCTTGATGCAGCACTTTGCTGCCACCTAGTGTCATACATTTTTTTTAAGTTTTTTTTTTTTTTTTGGTGGTTTTGGGGAGGATCTGAGAAATTTTTAAGACTTAAAGTATATTTTAATTCAGAATACATTGCCATTCTTCATGGTTTTTCCTTTAAGTAAGGGACCAAAGTAATAATCCTGGTATGCTCATTAAGTACCACTGAAACATAAATAAAATAAACCAGATATATCAATATAGTTTTGTCAGTTTTGGATAAAATGAATCAATTTTTTAGTATTTAATATAAACATTTTTACTGTAATTAAAGCTTTTATGCTGATTTTTTTTTTTTAACGGTGGTACCGTTTCTTTTTTAACGGTGTGGCACCTGGGTGGGTCAGTCAGTTAGGCGTCTGACTTGATTTCGGCTCGGGTCATGATCTCAGGTCATGAGATCAAGCCCCCGAGCTCCACATGGGACTCTGCGCTCAGTGTGGAGTCTGCTTGAGATTCTCTTTCTTTGCCTCCCTCTGCCCTTCCTGCTCATACTCTTTCTCTCTCTCTCAAATAAATAAAATCTTAGAAAAAGATTTAAATGGTGGTACTAGGAGAGCTCTGAGGGTCTTTCTTTCTAAGATTTTATTTATTTATTCATGAGAGACACAGAGTGGCAGAGACACAGGCAGAGGGAGAAGCAGGCTCCCCACAGGGAGCCAGACACAGGACTTGATCCCAGGACCCCAGGATCATGACCTGAGCCAAAGGCAGACGCTTAACCACTGAGCCACCCAGGCGTCCCTGAGGGCCTTTCTAGACCATAGAACTAACTCTGGGTCCTGCACAAACCACAAGTCCCTTCCTGGAGAAACTGAACAGGTTCCTCCTTAGTCATTGATGTTAGCTCCTCCCTGGTTAGAGGTGTGTCACCTGGGTTGTGCTAACTGCTAACTTTATCTGTCATGGGGGATGGGGAGAGGCTTTTAGTTTTGCCAAGCCAGAAACATTAGAAGCATTAACATTCTAAAGCAAAAATCCCCTTCTGCTTGTTATATTTTACATTCTGGTGAAATTTGGTGAGTGAATTATTGTGGAGACAATAAGAAATAAGAAATATTGTGGAGACCTCTTAACACAGTGTGTGGTAATGAGTATACAGTTGCTTCTTGAACAACATGGGTTTGAACTACGCAGGTCCACTTAGATGCCATAAGTGCTTTTTCTCTTCCTTATGATTTTTTTAAACAGTTTCATTTTTCTGGCTTAGTTTATTATAAGACTCTAGTATATATGTGACATACAAAATACCTGCTAAGTAACTTCGTGTTATCAGTAAGACTTCTGGTCAATAACAGGCTGTTACCTGTTAAGTTTTTGCAGTGTCTAAAGTTATATGTGGATTTCTGACCACTTGGGGGTCAGTGCCCCTAACCTCCCCACATTGTTCAAGGGTAAAATGTACTTTAGATAACCTTGAAAAATAACTACACCCATTCTGCCATTCTGCCTCCATGGCCAAAGTCACTTGTGAAGTCTTCACTGTTTGCCAGCACCTACTGTTTGTTTTGAGAATTGGCCAGACATGGCGCAGCATAATACTACTTTTGTGTGAGGGTAATTTTTTCCTTAGATGGATATTGCATGAGAGAGGTTAGACAAATGGATTTAGGTTGTCATTTCATTGGTAATGTAAATAAACTTAAACTATCTATTTTCATATTTAGTTTCCGCATGGGCCACCTTATAAAAATCCCATTAGCCTGTAGGGCTGGAGCTTTTTGCTGGTGCTTGTCTGGGTTAATTTAATTATCATGAGAATCATCTGTATTCCTTTTTCTTTATTCCCACAACTTCCACCACTGGATAGAAGCTAGCCTGGAGGAGGGTGGGGTAGGGGTGGGAAGAGCCATGTAGTATTTCTATTTTTTATTTTTACTTTTAAAAGATTTTTATTTATTTATTTGACAGAGCACAAGCAGAGGGAGGGGAAGAGGGAAAGAAGGCTCCCCACTAAGCAGGGTAGCCTGATGTGGGGCTTGATCCCAGGACCCTGAGATCATGACCTGAGCTGAAGGCAGATGCTTAACTGACAGCCACCCAGGCTCCCTGGAGGATGTATTTTTAAAAGTCGAGTAAGGGTCTGTTTCTCCTCTGGAGCGGCTTACAATTCCAGCATCAAGTCTGGGAGGAAATAACTTGGAGAAACAGGGATGCCTGGGTGGCTCAGTGATTGAGCGGCTGCTTTTGGCTCGAGTTGTAATCCTAGGGTCCTGAAATCGAGTTCTGCCATTGGGCTCCTCACAGAGGGCCTGCTTCTCCCTCTGAATATGTTTCTTCCTCTCTCTCTCTCTCTCTCTCTCTCACGAATAGATAAATAAAATCTTTTAAATAAAGAAAAAAAAAGTAAAAAAAAAAAAAAAAACCCTCAGAGATACCGGTCCTGAGGGCAGAAAACTTCACACATACACACTCGAAGTTCCATTAAGTTTGGGAGAATCTGACAAACCCATGGGGTTGACATTAAGTTATTTTATATTCATTCTTATAAAATAAATTGATCTTCTTGACAGGTTGGTAACATTGAAAAGTAGGAGTGTACCCTCCATTTATTGGCTGTGGCCGTGTACACATTTCTTCGCCTCCCCCCTGAGCCTCATTTCCACATCCAGGAAATGTTTCAAATTGCAAGGATTATTTGAGGCAATAAATATAGGAGCTCCTAGCACAGTGCTTGGCACACTGCTCAAAAGTTCTAGTGGTAGTGATTATTAATCTCATCATTATCGTTCATATAAAAATCCTTGAAACTGGGAATGAAAGATTCCTGGAATGGACCTAGAATTTACATTGTAATGTGCTTAGCATTAAATGTAGGCAAATGTTTGTAACAGAGTATTTGTGTTTTAAGGTTTTACTCTGGGAAGAATTTGGTAAGTTTGCTGTCTCCCCTAACAGTTGTAAGAAATGCATTCTGTTCCTTAGTTTGTTTCCTCCCTCAGGAGTCTCTCTGACTCAGGTATAACACATATTGAAAGGTATTGGCTTGCTTTCTAAACTTTATTAACCATTTAGAAAAAAGCTTTAGTTTGGAATTAAGTCAGATTGATAAATATTTACTCATGTGATAAGGAGAATGTGGAAGATTCTATTTTCTCAGATGTGTATTCCGCCAAAACATATAGTCCTAAATTAAAGTCCCAGAAGAAAAGCAGAGTGGCACAGGGAAGTCTGGCAGGAGAGCCCGGAAAGCCCGGCATGTCAGCATGTTTCAGGGGTCCGGGTGTGGGTTTGTTTTACTGCCCATGGTGCCCTCTGAATAGGTATATTAAGTCTATGAAATTTTCTGGAGGGGCTGGAATGTTCTTTCTCAGGGTGGTGTTGGCAACACAGGGCCTAGGGAAGTTGCGGATGCTTGGCCAGCACTCAGAGTGCTTTTTCCCTTCTCTCCCACCCAGTTTTCTTTCATTCTGTTGGAAGTGCTTCACTCCCTCTCTGTTGCTCACAAGTGCTTTGGTGATAACCATCATGATGCATGTTCTTCAACCATGTGTCTCCTAGCCTTAAAAGCAGTGCAGATGGCACTGTATCATCTCAGTTACCTGGAAACTTCTATACCTCTGCACGTTTATGTTGTGTATCATTGACAAGTTATCTTATTTTGACTGTTTTGTCTTACATGGGTTCATATAAACTAATATTTAGTTTGTTTGAAGATAAACTAATGTTTAGCTAGAGTGATCCTAAAAGATAATAGTGTTTCCTATACTTTTAAAGTCTCTGGAGTTACTTTTTATAATTTGGAACTTCTTCAAATTAGATTCTTTATTAAGGTCAAATCCAAGTGATTTCTAACAAATAACCTTAGTAGTTAACATTAGCTAAGGCGCCTGTTTAGATGCTAGTTTGTTTACCTCATCCCCTCTGGAAGCTGACCTGGACTACTTTTTACAGGGTGACCTGAAAGCTTACCTGCGCAACGAGCAAGAGCACATGAGGGGGGATTCGCAGACCATGCTGCTGCAGCGGATGGCCTGTGAGATTGCAGCAGGCCTGGCGGCCATGCACAAGCTTCACTTCCTGCACAGGTAAGGTCCATCCTCGGCACCCTGTTCACCACAGAGTTTGTGCCCCAGGAGGTGGCGCCATTGGTGTCAAGGTTCCACAAAGTACTTTGGAGAGTGTCTTAAGTAGAAACTGTCCTGTGCATCCCAGTGTCAAAATGAGGGTGGAATTGGGCTTTGGTTAAACCAGTACCAGTGAACAGAATGTCTTCATACGGCCTGAGGTCTAGAAGCCATTTCCAGATTTTCAGAGAATGTAAAAAATTGGACATTGCTCAGAGCTGAGAGCAGACAGCTCCAGTCTCCCTGCTGATGTCTCTCTGTGCCCCTTTTATGTCAGCTTCAGGCTGTGGTTCTAATGGCCAGGTTCCTGGGTGAGGAAGAGAGGATCTGATAGGCTTGCGTCATTTTTTTCTAGAGGGTCAGAGCAGTGGTTCCTGGCCAACACTCCGAGGGGCCTGCTTCCCCTCCCCTGCCTTGCCCGGGGCCAGGCTGTAGGTGGTCGGGGGTTGTGTGTGGAACACATTTGTGCAGAAACCTTTCCGGTCCGACTTGAAGAGCTGCACCTCTTTAGAGCACATTGTGTTTTGCTCAGACCATTGATGTAATTTTCGTCATTAAAACAACAAAGGGCTTTGAATCCTTTCTGAGAGCATTCTCTGAACCCAAAAGTAGATTTCTGCTTATTCTCCTCCCTTCTGAGCTCTGATTTATGTTTAAAATATGTTTGAAATTATTTCTCAGATCTCCAGGGAAACCAGCTTCTCGTTAGTTGACTTTAATTAAATTATTTAACTCTTAACAGTCCAAAGGCCCAAAAAGCAACACCTGTGAGTGTTGACTTTAAAGGCTATGATGTATTCCATTTTTTATTTTTAAATTTATTTTTGAAGTATTCTATTTTTTAAAAGGTAGGCTGCACAGGAATATATTTATAGTGTGACGCCATTTTTTAAAGTAAGAAAACACCTGCCTGTATTTGTAGTGGTGTGTGTGTCTGTACATGTGCGTGCGTTCGTGTGCTCGAGCTCGTGTGAGAACAGACGTGGAAAAGTTACCCTATCAAATTCTCAACGTTATTTCAGGGTAGGGAAGAAAGAAAATTATTAACATTTTCCCATATATCTAGATCATCTTTGTCGTGCAGAGTGAGCAAGTCATTCTGATAAAGGGCTTTATAAAAGACCTCAGAGATTACGGGTTTCTTCAAGCGCAAGACAAAATCCCTTACACGAAACTTCAAAATATAAATATCTATTTGTTTTATAATGGAGAAGTCTTGTATTTCATTTTTTAATGTCTTATAACAGGCTAACACCCAGCAAATTTGTACTGTTACTCTTTTGTGAGACATGGCAGATTATTCACTGAAAGGTGGTTTAGGAATTTTTAGATCTTGGAGGCTGGGACGTTTAGAGAGAATGTCATGTCAGATGTAGCAACGTGAAGGTCTCGGACACAGCTAGAAATTGCATTTAAAGCTCAAGCATATTCCTACTACTGCATTTTAAAAGTTGGCAAAGATGTCAGAGTATATGTTCTTTTCCTGTGAGTTTCTATAGGTTAAAGTTCTACTTGATTTAGAATTTTGTGAATTTTAGGACAATAAAAATGATAAATTAAGTCACATGGTTTGGATATTATCCAGGCACAAAATCTCAAGGTAAAGGATATTCTTTAAACTATTGGCAACTATCCCTCCCTCCCTTTATCCCTCTCCCCTTAAGTAGCCATATTTTACGTAAAATTCCCACTTGGGGCAAAATTTGTGCTTTAAGTTTTGTGCTTTTTCTTGACTGTACAGAATATTTTTAAGTTGAAATTCAGAATATTTGTTGGCTGACTTGAAGTCAGGCTTTCTATGTTGATTGAAGATAGAATAGCCCACACGTCCAACTAGAAGCTGTTGGCTGTGTTTGGAAACTGATCTAGTAAAGCACCCCCAATTAAATTTTATTTTTGCTTATTTAAGAGGAGATGTATGCCTAGTCTTAGCCTGCATCTCTGAAGTTTACATGTGACATCCGTGAAGGCTGTGTAAACAGGAGAAGCTGCCAGTGTACTGTATTCCCCACTATTCTCCCATTCTGGCTGAGAGCCTGGGACTTCCTGTCCCCTGTCAGCCTTCCTTGGCTCCAGTGAGATGCCACAGGTCACTGAGATGAGCTAAGTGCACAGAGGTTCCAGTGGGCAGTATGGGCCTCATGGTGGCTCAAGTAGCTGTAGGCCTGTGTGGCTATGGCCTTGAGGAGTACTCTGGTGACCCCTGTTCATGAAAGAGCCTCTTTAGGATTTTCCTGCTTTTAAAATTAAAGTAACTTTCTGCTGAGAAATACAGGTTCTCCGGCTCTCAGAGTGTGGCTCTCCAGTATTACAGGAACATGATAAATAAACACTAGTGTTAGGTGCCGTTTTACATGATTTTTTTCTTAAATTGTACTGTGTGTGTTCACATTGGTAGGGATTAGAAAGTCGGGTTACTAATTGGCTTGTGTCATACCTCTAGCAGGTGTCTTTCAGTTGGTGCATTAGGGCATTTCATTAATTTGCGTGCATGTAAAATCTTCAGATTATGTCTTTTGAAACTCCTTCTAACATTTTTTAATTTTATTTTATTTTTATTTTTATTTTTTTTACATTTTTTAATTTTAAAGATTAGTCTTTAAGGAAAACAATTTTTAAATGGCAATAAATATGCTTGCTTTAATGCTTTAGATTATTGTATTTTTTAAGATGTAATTGGCTTTATTAAATGATTCATGAATTGGACAGCAGCACCCTGTCTGCCAAGTCAAGGGGAGCTCTCCCTGATTGATCATTTTATATCAAAGTTACAGGTAGCATTTGGCACATGGTGGTGTTAAATGAAAAGAAGATGCTGTTCCATCATCTTGCTCTCATGAAAATCCAAGGATTTTCCTTACACGGGCTGTGGAATTTGGCTTAAACTGAAAGTCTCCAGGCATTTGACCACGTACGTGAATTGAAAGAGTGAGAGTCTCAAACATGGGGCTTCACCTGCTCCAGCCTCATGCTCTTCACTTGGAAGATCTTGGTGATAGGGCAGAGCTGGAATTCAAAACCAGAGCTGTAGTCTCTGGGGCTCACACTCTTAGCCAGTAAGCTACCCTAAACAGTCACCCTTTGTTACTAATGACATGATTCTGTATATTGAGAAAAAGCAAGATGCTAGTTTCTTTAAAAAACAAAATTAATAAGAGAATTTATTGTAGCTTGCTTATAGATATACTAAAGTATACCTGGAAATGAGGGCAAAAAATTCCATTCCATTTTGACCAGTGCCACAAAATGTATTTATTTTAATGTTTTATAAATTATTTGGGAAAAAATAATGTGAGAAAGATATGGGACTATGTGAAGAAAGCTGTGCAGTTTTACTGAAGGACATAAAATATGTGAACAAATGGAAAGATAAACTCTATTTTATTGTGGGAAGACAACACAAAAATGTCAGTTAATTTAGAATTAGTACGTAAACTTCATAAACAATCCCAGTAAGAATCCTCACAGCATTTGTGGCAGGGAGGATGAATAAAATTATCTTTAGCTTCACGTGGAAAAAATAAATGTCTAAAAGAGCCAGTACAGTATGAAAAAGAAGGGAATTGTTGGAGCAGAAAGGGAAGCTTGCTTTACGAGGTATCAGAATTCCCAGCAAGCCACTGTAGAGATCAGTATGGTGTTTTTTGTTTTGGGTTTTTTTTTTTTTTTTAGGATTTTATTTATTTATTTTGAGAGAGAGAGAGAGAGAGAGAGAGCAAGCATGAGCAGGGGGAGAGGGAGAGGAAGCAGACTCCCCACTGAGCAGGGACACACACAACCCCCCCCCCCCCCCCCCCAGTGTGGAACTGGATCCCAGGATCTTGGGATCGTAACCTGAGCTGAAGGCAGACACTTAACTGATTGAGCCACCCCAATGCCCAAGATCATTGTGGTTTTGATGGAGAAACAGACTGGAGAGTAGACAGTATATAGAGCAAGTTAATGTATGGCAAAACTGATACTCATATCAGCGGGGAAGAGATGGCTTCCCTATTAATTGCAGGCAGTTAGTTACTCATCTGGGAAAATATTGGACGTCTACAGCACCCTGTATATAAAAACTAAAATATAAGAAATAAATGTGATAACTGGCAAAATTCCAGAAGGCTCTATGTGTTACCCAGGGCTGAGTGAGGCCTCCTAACTAAAAAGGCCTTCCTTTCCTGAGGTAGGAAACTCAGGAGTTGTAAAGTAAAGGGTAGCTATTACATGAAAGGTTGATTATTCTATAAATATTAAATATTTTGCATAGCAACAGACACCACAACAAAGTTGGCAGACAACAGACTTGGGAAGGTGTAGCTGCCAACATGAGCAGCTGAAGGGCAACTGCTCCTGACACACAATGGGTACCTGTGAATTGGTGAGAGGACGATGAGCCTCTAGACAGACGGGCAGAGACAGGCCAGCAGACAGGAAGGTGATCCCAGTCATTAGCCAGAGACATGCAGGTTAAAGTCATGGAACCTCAGAGCCAAGGGAACTGCCATGCCTGTTGCTAGTAGCAATGTGGGGAAGTTTCTGTCCTGAATCCCATATTACTCATTACCGATTTCTGAAGAGCAATTGGGGCAATAGCTGTATAATTAAAAATACACATCCCCGTTGATAGACTTACTTCCATGGGACAGAGAGACACCGGAATTTAAGGATGTGGATTGGAATAATCTGTCCCAGCGTTGTTTGAGGCAGTGGCAAAAAAAAATAAATAAATAAACAGGACAAAGTCAATGTTTATAGGGGGTGGGACAGGGACAGGAACCAATTTCACGCCATTCATACTGTGGTGTAGTGGTGTACTTCATGGCTATTGTAGAGAAAGAGAGCTGCTATATTAGTTGACTCAAGGATTTCCACATTGTGATGTTGTTTGTTAAGAAAGAAAGATGTAGGGGGTGGGCATGATGGCACATAAAGCAAATGCTCCTTATTCCTTTATCTGTATTTTCTTGTGTGTATGCTATGTATATAGAAAAACACAGAAAGATTATATCTACCAGTTTGTTAATACATGTTACCTGGAATGGGTGTTGCTGCGGGAGGAAGATACTTTTAAAGAAGTGTGTTTTGTTTTGTTTTTTTTTAAATTAAAAAAAAAAAAAATGAATGACCACACTTGAGGAAATCTCAGAAAAAAAAAAACTAGTATTCTTATAACCCAGTTAATGCAAAAAGCGACTGAGAGGATTAGAGAGCACAGAGCTCTCGGCTTGGGCTCTATGTGCTGTGTCCTCAGGAAGGAAAGCATGCTGTAGGCTGAGTGTATGAAGCAGAGGGAAAACGAAAGTGATGTCTTCGTGTGGAGGGCCACTTTGCCTTGGGACCCTAGACCTCAACTTCAAATTATCAGTGGTAAGTAAGGTATTAAATATCCCATTTTTCTAGATGACTCTAGGCCTCATGGGAAAATTCATGTTCTGGGATCATGGCATAATACCAGCTGTGTTCTAAAGCCTGCTGGTTTGTCACTGGTTAAAATGTGCACACCTGAGCCATGCTGGCCTTCCCTGACCCTGATCTGGTGCAGCCTTCTAGGCCAGGCTTGGATTCTGGGGGTTGAAGGTACTCCTGGCCACTCCACTGCAGGCCCGTTGTGTCTTCACTTCCCTCCCAAGTGATTCCAGTATATGCCCAGTGTGAGAACTATCACTTTGAAGAGTGTGCAGTTGCATCCTGGAAAGTATTTAATTGGCAGCTCAGCTCCATCCTGGTATGGACACCTTTAGGACAGGCCTAGAGGATCCCTTGCCTTGTATCACAGTAACTGTCTTCTAAGGACTTTGAGGGCTGTCACCAGGATGTTAAGGGAGGTCTCCCCACTCTAACCAGTCTTCCCAGTTCTGTGGAGTATCTTGTCAGCTCCTTATTGTCTCCCAGGGTACGTATGTACCCAGCTCAGGAGTCGGCCGCAGACAAGACTCAGAGGGACCCTCACGTAGATTTCTGGGGTGCTTGCTTGGTCTCTGAGCTTGCTCTCTCTTCTTCTACCCTGCCCTACAATCAGCCTCTCTGGCAGCCTCTGTTTCCACCAGCCAGGGAGGCTGTTGCTCTCTGGGCTCTGTATCTTTGTGCTGTGGTTTGGAAAGTGACCCTAAACAGAAAGGTAGAGCATATGTGAAGCTCACCTCTGGTATTTTGTTTTCCTTCAGGATCAGAACCCTGGGGTCTTCACTGTCCAGTACCTGAAGACTGCTTCCTTGTGCATTTTGTCCAGTCTTGTGATCATGTATACAGTGAGGAGATAAGCCATAACTGGGAGGTTGAAACCCATAGAAACCTGACTGTCTAGCTCAATGTCAGCTCTGGCCCAGCCCTGGAGAAAACTGAGAACCAAAGGCTTTGTCCCCATTTTATTACCAGCCCTCGAAACCCAGGCCAGGGGTGGTGGCCCACATTCTAGCCACAGACCTTCTCTGCGTCCACCCAGAATTTCACAGCCTGAGTGTTCTCTGTACATCCGAAGCCTAACAGGTGCCTGACATGCAGGAGGTGCTTAGTAAATGTAGTCTCGTTCAACTAGCAAGGACTGGCCTAATAAATCAGGGTGAAAGTTGTCAAAACTGTCCTTTGTACCCTATCAGAGTCCTCTCATTTTCACCTTGAGCTTGTATCTCTTTGAGCTGCATCCCATCTTTGAGTGGTAAATGGCAATTCCTCAAAACCCATAGTGATTTTTTTTAACTTTTATGACTGCCAACAGCAGAGCGGTCTGGTGAACAATGCAAAAAGTAGGAGTTCAAGTTTATTAATTCACCTCTTGTCAGCTTTACCAAGATAAGCCCTGTTACTTAATCCTTCTGAACCTGTTTCTTCTATGAATTGGAGATAGTTTTTATCCTGAAGTGCTGTTGTCGAGAGGACTTAGATAACGTTTACCACGCCTTAGGAGAATATTTAGCAGTGTCAGTTCTTTTGCTTCCCACCTGTGCCTCTCTTAAATCTTTTTTTTTTTTTTTAAGATTTTATTTATTTATTCACGATAGACACAGAGAGAGAGAGAGAGAGAGAGAGAGAGAGACAGGCAGAGGGAGAAGCAGGCTCCATGCAGGGAGCCTGATGCGGGACCCAATCCCAGGATGCTGGGATCACTCCCTGAGCCAAAGGCAGATGCTCAACTGCTGAGCCACCCAGGTATCCCTCCACCTATGCCTCTCTCTATCAGGAACTCTGCTTGCTCGGGAAAGCCTGTGTAACGTGAATAGAAGTGTGGGCGATTTTGGGAATGGCTCCAGCCTCACCAAGCCATTTCTGGTCAAGCATTCCTGCTGGAGCTGGGTTAACTCTAGGTCTGGCGTGAGCTGAGAACAAGTAGTAATGCTTCCTTGTGAGTCAGGCTGGGGAGCTCTTGAGATCTGTGGATCCTCACTTCTAGCATCTGTCTGCCCTGCTTCCACGGCTGAGGCCCCTGTGGTCATTGACTGTGCAGACGCAGGTGATGGCCTTGCTGTAGCTGAGGGGACTGAGCCAGAGGCTGTCAGGCTGGATCATTTGGCAGCCTCCCTGATGGACCTGTTTTTCAACCTGAAGGAAGAATATACTGGGTATGTTTGTGTTTCCTGACCAAAAGCAGCCATTGACGTCAATAATTACCTGTGTTGTTAAGTGACACCTTTGTGTTTTTCTCTTCTCTAGCTTTGTGTGTGTGTGTGTGTGTGTGTGTTTTAAAGATTTTATTTATTTATTCATAGAGACACAGAGAGAGAGAGAGCGAGGCAGAGACACAGGCAGAGGGAGAAGCAGGCTTCATGCAGGGAGCCCGACGTGGGACTTGATCTTGGGTCTCCAGGATCACGCGCTGGGCTGAAGATGGCGCTAAACCGCTGTGCCACCGGGGCTGCCCTAGCTTTGTGTATTATTGGGCTTCAGAGAATATTTGTTTTCACCAATTTTGAATCAAATTATATTATCTTGGAACTAGATAGTGCTTTAAAATTTTGAGAACATTTCATCTCTTGCTTTATATTATCCTCACAGAACCTTGTGAGTAAGCCCTTACAGCACATCCCTGTTTGTGAGTAAACTGAAGCTCTGATGTGTTCAATGATTTGCCCAAAGTCACACGGCTTCTTTTTTTTTTTAAATACATACAAAGTTTATTAAAAATAGATTGCAAATGAAGTGTACAGTAGAAACGGTCAAGTACAGCAGTCATGACAGCCCCAGAGTGACGCAGTTATGAAGAGCACGTGTTCACATTTGACCCGACGGCCCCAGGGTGGCCCCGCCCACCTGCTTACAGGCCTTGCGACCACACACAGACACCCCGTATATCAATATTTACATATATTTGCAGGTACTTACGTGTATTTGCTGTTTTTCTATATAACACAAAAGTAATTCATCTGCATCTTTTTCATGAAAGAAAGTGTGGGTTCAGTCCCCGTAAGGCGGCCAGTGTTCTCGAGTGATCTGGGAGGGGCCTGCTTTTCCTGGGACCTCCGGAGCAAGCACGCACATCCTTCATAAACATTTAGAACCACTTTACTCTCTTCAACAAGGGGAATGGTGAGAGCACCCTTCCAAATAAGAACCCTGATAGACGTAAAAATATTTATACTCGCTCAACAATTTATCATACAGCTCTTATTAAAGTGATTTCTATGGCTAAAAAGCCTCACCCTCTTCTATTTGAAAGTGTGCATATTTTTCTAACATATATATTTGTAAGAGAACAATCTGGTACAGAAGAATCATTAAGATCCCACAGCAGGGCTTTGTCAAATAGAAAATTTGCTCATAATCACAAAGTAATTTAGCACTTTCACAGCACACAGTATAAAACGAAGTGAGATCCATCTCCCCAGCATCAGCCATGCGTTCACAGCTGAAGAAACAACAGTGATCACCAATGACTCAAAATGAAAATTAAAGAACTCTATTCGGTGTAAAAAAATAGCTTGAATGGCCATACAGGCCCCTGACATTGTAAGTCACAGATGCCACGTGTCACCAAACCTTCCTTCCCAGACAGCACATGGAGGTGAATCTTTCTTCCTCGAATTTAAAATCTCTGAGCAACAGTCGTGCTCAAGAGTCACACGGCTTCTGAGCAGTGGAGCCGAGACTAGTTCTAAGATGGCCTTTGTCACTTCCCACCCTGTGTTGTGTGTGGCGCTGGCACACATGCAGTGGATTTAAGGGGGCAGGTTTAGAAGAAGCTCCTCCAGTCCCACCCTCGTTTTTGTCCTCATTACTTCTGTTTTCAAGTGGTGAGAAGCGTTCCTCTTTCCCCTGCCCTGAGAACATCAGTTGGATTGTGTTAGAGTTTTAGGATTAAGCCTTTTACAGTGAAAGTCAAAGGCCTTTTGCTTATGTGACTTTTCACCTTTTCCGTAACCTTCACATTTGATGTGTCTAAAGAACCGCACTGAACATGTGTAAGGAGAGCGAAGAGGAGGGAGGGAAAGAGCAGGGCAGTCTAGGAGTTGCTCAAGGCTTAGCTGCTTGGATGACCCAAGGGGAAGGCGCCAAGTGCTCAGGCTGCTTCCTGCCTGCAGGTGATAAACACACAGGGCCCTGTTGGAATACTGGCACCCAGCTTTTAATTCTGGTCTTAGGAGAGAGATGTGGGCAAGGTTAAGAAGGATCTGTTTCTAGAGACTCTGGAAATGCCCATCAGTGTTGCTTGGGGACAGAGCCATGTTGGCAGAACTCGCGGCACCATCCTATTTGAGCTGTTGGACCAGTGGACCATGCCACTGGGCTGAGAGCATTTCCCTTTTTCTGCCCTCAGAGAGTATACTGCTTCTTCCTCCCTCTTGCCTCCCTTCAGTCCAAAAGAGACACCAGTTAAAAAAAAAAAGAGACACCAGTTTTCTTCTTAAAATTTGAAGTTTCTCTGTTGCTCCCAGAGACCACAGGAGGCCTGAGGGCTTCTGAGGAGAGCACCACAAAAATTACCACTAGTGAACCCAGTGTAAATACGATTGAACAGAACCAACTGGATGTCTAGATCTAGAACACCAGCATGTGTTCCTTGGGTACCAACCATATGCCCAGACCAGCGCTTGCCAATTGCTGATGCATCGGCGCTTGATAACTACTGGTGGGGACGGCGTCTTGCTAGCTTTACAGCCCTGGCAAAGTTACTTTGATCCTCTACCTGCTTCCTCCTCTGTAAATGGGAAAGATAAGAGAGTATCCACTTCCAAGGTTCGTCATGCAGATTAAATGAGTTAATATGTGTATAGAGCTAGAGAACTGCCCAGTGTAAAGGAAGTGCTTTGCAAATCTTAGCCATGAACATATGATTGAATCAGTGTCATTAGGTGCCAGCCAGGCTGTCACTGAGTTACATCAGTGATAGCTGCTGTCGTCATTAGCCTCATCATCATCCTCTTTCAGGCATGTAAGCTTCAGAAACTAAAATCTTTGAAAATAAGTATTTAATCATTAATTTGAGCTGTTGTCTTCTACAGTCCTATAAAGACAGACATTTTGAGTTTTGGACTATGGAGAGTTTTTGATAACTTTATGATTTGAAACTATAAATCGGGTACCTTAAAGTACCCGATTTTTTACTTAAATTTTTACTTAAATTTACTTAAACTTTTAAGTACTTAAAATTGTACTTAAGTACAATTTTACTTAAACTTGATTTAAATAAACTTAAATCAAGAAGATTGAAAGATTGAAAGATAAAAAGGGGCTTATACGAAATCCAAAGTGTTTACTCTGTTGTCTATATGGAAAGGTCCTTCAGAAAAAGTAGTTTTTACTTTTCAACATGTGTTTTTGAGAATTAATCTGTTCTTAAATAAACTATGTAAATTGTTTTCAGTAAGTCCTGAAAATGTGCTCCTTACCTCCCTGTAGAGAAGTGGGGTTTGCAAGAAAGCCAAGTAATATGGAAAGTGCCTCCTCAAAATGCTCCCATATCTTTGAAAAAGAAGTTAAAAAAACAACATTTTAAATATAATTAGTTTTGGGTATTTGAAGTTGTAATTTTATTTCTCTTTATAATAAATAGACTACCACTAGATTGTTACGCAAGTACTATAGGTTATTGTAAAACATTATTTAGATAGTTCAGCCTATAGTATTTAAAAATTCTTGGTCACTCTTCAAACACTAGGAAATGGGCCATAAATCTGGTATCAGTGCAGCACAAGGTATAAATGTGGTCTGTATTTAACCTTAGCAGTTGTTTTTTTTTAAAAAAGATTTATTAGAGAGAGTGTGTGCGCGCATGAGGAGTGAGCACAGGGGGCGGACAGAGGGAGAGAATCTAGAAGCAGAGACTCCCTGCTGAGTGTTATGGAGCCAGAGGACCCTGAGATCATGACGTGAGCTGAAATCACGAGTTAGACACTCAACCGACTGAGCCATCCAGATGCCCTGCTGTGTAGCAGTTATTTGTTAAAAAAAAAAAAAAAAATCTGATCATTTCCATGGACTTAAATAATGAAAAATATTATATTTAATCCTTTTTCCATTAAAAAAAGAATTTTAAGACATTACTGAGCAGAGAGCTGAACATGCCACTCTGCTTCATAGAGAAAGCCTTGTTCACAGCAGTTTGGGGTGACATCGTCCTGCTTGTTTGTGGGTTCCCCTTCACACTTGTGTTCACTTCGCTCTTTCTGTATTCAGTGACTTAGCCCTGCGGAACTGTTTTCTTACCTCAGACCTGAATGTGAAAGTGGGAGACTACGGAATAGGATTCAGCAGGTACAAGGTAAGCCAAGGCTTAAAGATTCTTTCCTACAGCTGATTTAATTTCATAGTCATGAGGTGGTCCTATCACAAAATGCCACTCTAGTTGTGGAAGAGGGGGCAAGAATCTTGGTTATTGTGGCCTTTCTGGAAAGTGGTTTGTTCTAGTCATTTTAACAGAAGTGTTGGCTTCTGACGTGTGGTTTGTCTGCATAGTGGCTCTGTGCTGAGGTTTTGTGACAGCTTTCCAAAGGCTTTGTTTAAAAGTAAGACTTTTTACACAGAATAATTGATATAGTCTGATGGTATATAATACATTTTAGTATGAACACATGGGCAGTAATCATGACCCACCTGTATAATAAAATAGATGAAATCGGCATTTCTCCAGTAAAATTCTGGGTCAGATTTAGTAAGCATGGAATTTACATTCTTTAAACTCTGCCATAAACTTATCCCCAAACAAGATAAGAAGTAGATGAGGTTTTCATTTATTTTTATGTCACCCAACTGAATGAGATAGCATGATTTAGAGCAGAGAAGGTGATTGTCCTGGCTCTATGCCATCAGCAATAACATGAGGATCATATCTGTTCTGTCTTACTGGTTCTTGTGAGGACCACAGGGGTCATGTTTTCATAGTACTTTGTAACTAAAACATGCAAATATAAGTTGGTTATGTGTCTACATAGTAGCTCTCGTGTCTTGAGCCCTTGATGTGTACCAAGCACAAGGAAATAGTTGCTGACAGTATCTCATTTAATCCTTACCATAAAAGGGTATTGTATCATCCTTATTATACAGATAAAGAAAAAGGCTTAACACATCTGTTGCTTGCCCAGAGTAGCTAGCTAGCTGGTAAGTAATGGAGCATGGACTTACAGCCCAGTCTGTGCTCTTACTCATTAACCTTAGGCACTGCCATGCTACTCGGGGCATAATGCCCAGCATATTTTAAAAGATGTTTTGCTCAGTCAGAAACCATGTTCTGTGCATTAGACGTGGCGTACCTTCCGTTTCCTGGAAGGCTGACTGAGTAAGCGTTCATGGCTCAGAGAGCAGCTTGCGAAGCCCAGGAGGCTTCAGAGAAAACCTCACCCACCTTCTGCCCAGAAAATCTCTCTTCGTTCCCACTACTTTTTCTGATTCATCTTTTAGGTTCAGTATGTGTTTCTGAGAATGACCTGGTGTTCAATCATTAAGTTCATTAACAAGCGTAATAGAATTTAAAATCCTGTATGCTTTCTGACAAAACAGGAGGATTATATTGAAACAGATGATAAAAAAATTTTCCCTCTGCGATGGACCGCTCCAGAATTAGTAACCAGCTTTCAAGACAGACTACTAACTGCAGATCAAACTAAGTATAGTAACATCTGGTATGTATAGATTTACCATTTTGTTAGCCTCTCTTGTGTAGCAAAGTCCTAACTTCCTTCCCCTTGAGTACTTGAGGAAAAATAATTAAGATGTAGGAACACAGGAATGCCTGATGGTATGAAAAAGTTTATTGACTTCATATCAATTATCACAATTGCGATGGTAATAATTAACTTTTCTCTTACCCATTCAACAGTAATAAGGTCCATAAAAGCAGGAACTCGGCTTTTTTTCTGTGGCTACTGTAGGGCCTACAGTATAAGAGACATTTTAAATATTTATTGAAGTGAATGAAAAAAACAAGAAGAGGTTTGGACCAATATGTAATACTGTGATTTATAGGAGATCAGTTTAATGAAAGTTGGAAAAAATGTGTTTATGTCTTTGACTAACGATTTCTGTTACAGCTTTCTTAATTTATATATAAATTTTTTTGTGCTATTATTCTGCTTTTTCTATTTTCCTTTTCTCTTGTCTTCTTTTGGACTACTTTTTTTTTTTTCTTTTATTTTTATTTATTTATTTATTTATTTTTATTGGTGTTCAATTTACTAACATACAGAATAACACCCAGTGCCCGTCACCCATTCACTCCCACCCCCCGCCCTCCTCCCCTTCTACCACCCCTAGTTCGTTTCCCAGAGTTAGCAGTCTTTACGTTCTGTCTCCCTTTCTGATATTTCCCACACATTTCTTCTCCCTTCCCTTATTTTCCCTTTCACTATTATTTATATTCCCCAAATGAATGAGAACATACAATGTTTGTCCTTCTCCGACTGACTTACTTCACTCAGCATAATACCCTCCAGTTCCATCCACGTTGAAGCAAATGGTGGGTATTTGTCATTTCTAATAGCTGAGTAATATTCCATTGTATACATAAACCACATCTTCTTTATCCATTCATCTTTCGTTGGACACCGAGGCTCCTTCCACAGTTTGGCTATCGTGGCCATTGCTGCTAGAAACATCGGGGTGCAGGTGTCCCGGCGTTTCATTGCATTTGTATCTTTGGGGTAAATCCCCAACAGTGCAATTGCTGGGTCGTAGGGCAGGTATATTTTTAACTGTTTGAGGAACCTCCACACAGTTTTCCAGAGTGGCTGCACCAGTTCACATTCCCACCAACAGTGTAAGAGGGTTCCCTTTTCTCCGCATCCTCTCCAACATTTGTTGTTTCCTGCCTTGTTAATTTTCCCCATTCTCACTGGTGTGAGGTGGTATCTCATTGTAGTTTTGATTTGTATTTCCCTGATGGCAAGTGATGCAGAGCATTTTCTCATATGCATGTTGGCCATGTCTATGTCTTCCTCTGTGAGATTTCTGTTCATGTCTTTTGCCCATTTCATGATTGGATTGTTTGTTTCTTTGGTGTTGAGTTTAATAAGTTCTTTATAGATCTTGGAAACTAGCCCTTTATCTGATATGTCATTTGCAAATATCTTCTCCCATTCTGTAGGTTGTCTTTGAGTTTTGTTGACTGTATCCTTTGCTGTGCAAAAGCTTCTTATCTTGATGAAGTCCCAATAGTTCATCTTTGCTTTTGTTTCTTTTGCCTTCGTGGATGTATCTTGCAAGAAGTTACTATGGCCGAGTTCAAAAAGGGTGTTGCCTGTGTTCTTCTCTAGGATTTTGATGGAATCTTGTCTCACATTTAGATCTTTCATCCATTTTGAGTTTATCTTTGTGTATGGTGAAAGAGAGTGGTCTAGTTTCATTCTTCTGCATGTGGATGTCCAATTTTCCCAGCACCATTTATTGAAGAGACTGTCTTTCTTCCAATGGATAGTCTTTCCTCCTTTATCGAATATTAGTTGCCCATAAAGTTCAGGGTCCACTTCTGGATTCTCTATTCTGTTCCACTGATCTATGTGTCTGTTTTTGTGCCAGTACCACACTGTCTTGATGACCACAGCTTTGTAGTACAACCTGAAATCTGGCATTGTGATGCCCCCAGATATGGTTTTCTTTTTTAATACTCCTCTGGCTATTCGGGGTCTTTTCTGATTCCACACAAATCTTAAAATAATTTGTTCTAACTCTCTGAAAAAAGTCCATGGTATTTTGATAGGGATTGCATTAAACGTGTATATTGCCCTGGGTAACATTGACATTTTCACAATATTAATTCTGCCAATCCATGAGCATGGAATATTTTTCCATCTCTTTGTGTCTTCCTCAATTTCTTTCAGAAGTGTTCTATAGTTTTGAGGGTATAGATCCTTTACATCTTTGGTGAGGTTTATTCCTAGGTATCTTATGCTTTTGGGTGCAATTGTAAATGGGATTGACTCCTCAATTTCTCCTTCTTCAGTCTCATTGTTAGTGTATAGAAATGCCACTGACTTCTGGGCATTGATTTTGTATCCTGCCACGCTACCGAATTGCTGTATGAGTTCCAGCAATCCTGGGGTGGAGACTCCTGGGTTTTCCATGTAGAGCATCATGTCATCGGCGAAGAGGGAGAGCCTGACTTCCTCTTTGCCAATTTGAATGCCCCTAATGTCCCTTTGTTGTCTGATTGCTGAGGCTAGGACTTCCAGTACTATGTTGAATAGCAGTAGTGAGAGTGGACATCCCTGTCTTGTTCCTGATCTTAGGGGAAAGGCTCCCAGTGCTTCCCCATTGAGAATGATATTTGCTGTGGGCTTTTCATAGATGGCTTTTAAGATGTCGAGGAATGTTCCCTCTATCCCTACACTCTGAAGAGTTTTGATCAGGAATGGATGCTGTATTTTGTCAAATGCTTTCTCTGCATCCAATGAGAGGATCATATGGTTCTTGGTTTTTCTCTTGCTGATATGATGAATCACATTGATTGTTTTACGGGTGTTGAACCAGCCTTGTGTCCCAGGGATAAATCCCACTTGGTCATGGTGAATAATTTTCTTAATGTACTGTTGGATCCTATTGGCCAGTATCTTGTTGAGAATTTTTGCATCCATGTTCATCAGGGATATTGGTCTGTAATTCTCCTTTTTGGCGGGGTCTTTGTCTGGCTTTGGAATTAAGGTGATGCTGGCTTCATAGAACGAATTTGGAAGTACTCCATCTCTTTCTATCTTTCCAAACAGCTTTAGGAGAATAGGTATGATTTCTTCTTTAAACGTTTGATAAAATTCTCCTGGGAAGCCATCTGGCCCTGGACTCTTGTGTCTTGGGAGGTTTTTGATGACTGCTTCAATTTCCTCCCTGGTTATTGGCCTGTTCAGGTTTTCTATTTCTTCCTGTTCCAGTTTTGGTAGTTTGTGGCTTTCCAGGAATGCGTCCATTTCTTCTAGATTGCCTAATTTATTGGCGTATAGCTGTTCATAATATGTTTTTAAAATCGTTTGTATTTCCTTGGTGTTGGTAGTGATCTCTCCTTTCTCATTCATGATTTTATTAATTTGAGTCTTCTCTCTCTTCTTTTTAATAAGGCTGGCTAATGGTTTATCTATCTTATTAATTCTTTCAAAGAACCAACTCCTGGTTCTGTTGATCTGTTCCACAGTTCTTCTGGTCTCGATTTCGTTGAGTTCTGCTCGAATCTTTATTAGCTCCCTTCTTCTCTTGGGTGTAGGATCTATTTGCTGTTTTTTCTCTAGCTCCTTTATGTGTAAGGTTAGCTTTTGTATTTGAGTTCTTTCCAGTTTTTGAATGGATGCTTGTATTGCGATGTATTTCCCCCTTAGGACTGCTTTTGCTGCATCCCAAAGATTTTGAACGGTTGTATCTTCATTCTCATTAGTTTCCATGAATCTTTTTAATTCTTCCTTAATTTCCTGGTTGACCCTTTTATCTTTTAGCAGGATGGTCCTTAACCTCCATGTGTTTGAGGTTCTTCCAAACTTCTTGTTGTGATTTAGTTCTAATTTCAAGGCATTATGGTCCGAGAATATGCAGGGGACAATCCCAATCTTTTGGTATCGGTTCAGACCCGATTTGTGACCCAATATGTGGTCTATTCTGGAGAAAGTTCCATGTGCGCTTGAGAAGAATGTGTATTCAGTTGAGTTTGGATGTAAAGTTCTGTAGATATCTGTGAAATTCATCTGGTCCAGTGTATCATTTAAAGCTCTCGTTTCTTTGGAGATGTTTTGCTTAGAAGACCTATCGAGTATAGAAAGAGCTAGATTGAAGTCACCAAGTATAAGTGTATTATTATCTAAGTATTTCTTCACTTTGGTTAATAATTGATTTATATATTTGGCAGCTCCCCCATTCGGAGCATATATATTGAGGATTGTTAAGTCCTCTTGTTGAATAGATCCTTTAAGTATGATATAGTGTCCCTCTTCATCTCTCACTACAGTCTTTGGGGTAAATTTTAGTTTATCTGATATAAGGATGGCTACCCCTGCTTTCTTTTGAGGACCATTCGAATGGTAAATGGTTCTCCAACCTTTTATTTTCAGGCTGTAGGTGTCCTTCTGTCTAAAATGAGTCTCTTGTAGACAGCAAATAGATGGGTCCTGCTTTTTTATCCAGTCTGAAACCCTGCGCCTTTTGATGGGGTCATTAAGCCCGTTCACATTCAGAGTTACTATTGAGAGATATGAGTTTAGTGTCATCATGATATCTATTCATGGACTACTTTTTTTAAACTGCTTTTTCCTGTTAGTTTGGAAGCTGTATATGATACTCCTGTACTTTTATTAAAGGTTGCCCTAGAAGTTATAACATGTATATTCCACTTATTTTAGTCTCATTTTAGTTCATATTTTGATCCTCTGTCTGATCAATACAAGGATCTCAGGATACTTTAACATGCTTAACTTGGTTTAACCATATACCACACACGTGCATGCGTGCACACACACATGCACTTGCACACACACGTATACACAATTATATCTTATTGTTGGGTATTTTTTTCTTTTACCTTCACAAGACATCGTTATTATTTTTTAGCATTTTTTGTTCAGGTTTATCCACATAATTAAATCACTTTGCTCCTCATTCTTTTTTTTTTTTTTTTTTTAATCTCAGACATTTCCATCTGTGATCATCCTTCTTTGTCTGAAGTATGTCCTTCAGAATTTCCTAGAGTGAGGGCCTGCTGGTAACAGACTCTCAGTTTTTTGTAGATCTAAACATACCTTTATTTTATCTTCATTTTTGAAGTCTATTTTTACTTGGGGACAGTTACTTTCTCTCAGCATATTGAAGAGATCATTCTACTGTCTTCTGGCTTCCATTGTTGCTATTGAGAAGTCAGCTGTAAGTCTACCTAAGCTCTTTGAAGGTAATGTGATCTTTTCTCTCTGGCTGCTTTTAAATTCTTCTCTTTGTCTTTCATTTTTTGTAGTTTCACTATGACGTGTATGGGTGTGGATTTCTTATGTTTTTCTGCTCGGGATTTATTTGGCTTCCCAGACCTTAGGTTGGTGGTGTTCTCAGCCCTTACCCTCTTCAGATACTGCCTCTGCTCCCTTTCTCTCTTTTAGAAAGTCTGTTTAGATGTGTGCTATCCTTTCCTGCTCTGCCTTCTGTCTCTTAAGCTCTCCTTTATATATTCTGTCTCTTTGACTCTCTGTGCCACACTCTAGATAATTTTAAGACCTGTGTTCCAGCCACTAATTCTTTCTCTTTTTAAAAATTCTCTCTTCAGCTGTGTCTATTCTTCTGTTAAATCTCTCTATTAAGTTTTATATAGTCCAGCTATTGATTTTTCAGTTTTAGGAATTCTATTTGGTGTTTTAAAACATGCCCCAGCATTTTTTAAAACGATTGGATTATGATCTGCGTCAGATGATTCCTGTATCTGAGGTCTTGGTGGAGTTGATCTTGCTGATTCTTGATGGTGCCTTGTTTCCTTGGGGTGAGGATCTTGGAAACCTAGAGTTGGGGAGCATTCCTCCAGAGAGGATCCACATTTACCTGCTTGTGTCGGATACTGGGGAGTATCCTGCTGTGTAAGGGAGCTCTACTACTACAGGGCTTCATGTATTCAGCTCAAGGTTTTTGACCACCCAGGTCATGTGAATTCAGTCCGCAAATACAGTCAATGGCCAGCTCTGTGGTTACAGCTTGTTAGGGGCCAGTGTGCCCCCGACACACACACACACACTCAAACATGCATACACATGTACACTAACTCACAGCTCCTCAGTGCCGAGTCAGTTTGCCTTTCAGACTCCTGGAGGGATGCAGGGGGCAGGCTTAATCTCGCTGTGAGGAAGTCTCTCTGTGATTCCCCTTAGCTTGGGCAGACCCAGGGCTTTGGCCTATTTACCTCCGCTACCACCTGCATTGCCTTGTAAACAGAAACTGCAAAAGCCCAACTTCTGTGCTTTAGCAAAGGCACCAGCTCAGAGGTAGTTTTAGTGTTCTCCTTACATCTTCAAGTTCTAGAGATTTTCCTGGCAAGTCCCTGCTTTCCTGTCTTTGATGCCTTTAAAAAGATACTTTTTATGCTTCATCCATATTTTCACTGTTCCTAGCAGGGTGTTGAGCCAGAAAGCTTAGCCTGTGTTCCCAGAGACAGAGTTTAGCTTGTGTTCCCACCCCTTGTTGCTGACACTTTGAGAAGTATCTGGAGGTAGGGCTGGCAGTAGGGCCAACTGCAGCCCAAGGCAAGAGCCACCTACCCTGTACCAGGGGTAAATGAGAGGGGCATAGTTTGGTGGAAGAGAAGGTAACTCCAGGAGGGAGAGGCTGGTGGGACTCCAGGACCCAGGAGCCAGTACAAGGGGAAGAATTGAATAGCCAGGGATCAGAGGCAGTAATTGGTGGCAGGACACCACATGGAGTAGAGAGCTACAGGGCAGGGACAGATTTTGAGGAGGAGATGTATCTCATCCTTCTCTGTGGCCTGAGGAATGGGAAGGGTGTGTACAGAGATGCTAGAATTGGGGAAGTGGGGAGTTGAGAAAGCCTGTGCTTCGTGTTCTCTGAAGAACAGAGTGGGCTGGGGCTGGACAGGGTTTTAGTCTGGGAATAGGCCTTTTTGGGGAGGGAAAGGAATTAAAACAGGGCTTTGGAGATACTGAGGCAGGTTGTTAGTTAAATGCCCAAGGTCACACCAAGCATGGCAGCAATAACACTCATTGTGCCATTCATTATGTGGTCTTTAGTGTTCCATGTGATTTTCTTATTTTCCTCAGTTAAATTGTAAACTCCCTTTTTAAGGCTTCAATAATGTCTTAAACTTCTTTTGTATCCAGGATGGCCCTCTGCCTCTGACAAATCTGCGCCAGGGAGAAGATGTCTTTTCTTTCTTGAATGGAGTTGTGAAATTTGGGTCTGTTTATTTCCTCTGATAGAGGTGGTCTCTCAACTTAGATACTGAATATGCTGATTTTTTTCACTGATTTATGAAGTTTAGAGAAATGAACTCTAAGTTATGTTGCACTAATACAATGTCAAATAACAGACTGGTTTATTCAGTACAGCTTATTCAAACAAGAATTCTGGAGTTACCGAGCCAAGTCATGTAAACCATCAATACCCAAACCTGGCTGGATGCCAGAATCACTAGGGAACTTTTAAAGTACAGTTTCTTGGCCACACCTGATCTACCAACTGCAAGTCCTTGGGAGCAGGTCGTATGTAGCTCTGTATTCCCAGATGACACAGGTAGACAGTCAGGTTTAGGAGCCAGAGCAGTGACTAGGAGATGCTAGTACACAACGGAAGGCTGGTACCTGGGACTGAGCCACGGAGACCGTTTCCATGACGACAGAGCACTCACAGAGAGAGAGACAAACACACATGGGGAGTTGGCACTGGGAAGGGGCACTCCTGCCCAACTGTGGTAACAGCCGTGTCCCTAGAGACATTGAGAGGCTCAGTGGATGGCCTCTTCTGGCACACAAGTAGGTGGCAGAATGATGGCAAGAAATCTCTCTATCATAGTGACAAATGGCGCTATGGAATCATTGCAACAAAAAATGTGTGGACCCACCAAAGAAGAGATTATTTAATTATCTAAAAGTTTGCTTTAGATATTTTCTGGTGTTTACTACCATTAGGTGAATGGGATTTTTTTGTCCACCTCAGGCTGTTTATCTTGTATCTCCCCACTTCGTTGAACTCTGAAATAATTCTAATGATCTTTCAAATAATTTCTTGAGTTTCAAAGTTGACAGTTACATTAGCTCCTCTCTATGATAATTATATTAGCTGCTCTCTATAATTATGCCTGTTATCTGTTCAATTTTTTTTCTTTTTGCATTGGCCAAACTTCTAGAGTACTCAGTCATAAATAGGAGGCATACTTGTCCTTGTTTTATAGACAATGCCTCTTTTTAAAAATCATGTTAAAGAGCTGTCTTTAATAACCTTTTCAGTATACACCTTGTTCTTAAAGCCCCTAATGAGTGTACAAATAGAAGTGTTGGTGCTAAAAAATTTGACATCTAAAGAAAGGAAGAAAATAAACAAACAAACAAATAAATAGAGGAAGAAATAACTTCTCTTTTTTCCACAGGTCCTTGGGTGTGACACTTTGGGAGCTTTTTGATAATGCTGCTCAGCCTTATTCCAACCTTTCCAACTTAGATGTTCTCAATCAGGTGATTCGAGAGAGAGACACAAAACTCCCTAAGCCCCAGCTGGAGCAGCCTTATTCCGACAGATGGTGGGTAACCCAATTTTATATTTTATTGTCTTCAAAAGATAAGGAAATCTTTCTGTGGGTGTCAGTTATATATTCCCTGTTTTTAAACAGTAAATGTTACAAAAAGCAGTCATTTGTATATTATTCACAAAGGATTTTAGATGAACATCAATTTTTAAAATTTAACATTTAAAAAAAATGTATAGGACAGGTAGGAAGTTATGAATTATATGCAGTAAGAAAAAAGTGTGAAGTCTGAACTAATTAGGGAAGTCAGTATGAAGGGAGTTTTCTATTGTGGAATTGTTTTAAAATGAAACTGTTTTTGTAAGTGATACCTAATATGTAAGAAAAGAGACAACATAGAAATGATAATATTTAAATAGGCAGGAGAAGCTAATTTGCATAATATACGTGACATTTGCAAAATATATTTATTTCTTATGAGTCTTTGGACCAATTCTTTATTGCCAATTAGAATCAGGTTCACCTCTTTCTAAGCCTCTAAACCACTGTGTGCCCAGCATGCACTGCCTCTGAAGCATGGCAATCCCCTGCACTTAGGCTTGGCTCAGCTCCCCTTTCAGCGAGAACCCTTTCATCCAGATTAATGGAACCTAATGTCCTCTAAATGTACTCTATACACTTAATACTTTGAAGTATTAAATCTTTGTCTTCCCTGCTGTTCACGGCACCAGCTTAAGATGTTGGCTGTGGGGCACCTGGGTGGCTCATTTGTTTAAGTGTCTGTTCAGGTCATGATCCCAGGTCCTGGGGTCTTCCTGCATTAGGCTCTGCTCAGCAGGGAGTTGTCTTCTCCCTCTCCCTCTGCTCATTCTCTCTCTCTCCTCTCTCGTGCTCACTCTCTCAAATAAATAAAATTGTTTTTTTAAAAACAAGGTGTGGCTGTTTTCAGTCAACTCCTGGAAGACCTAGCTCCTGGATGCTGCCTCTGTGGACTTTGTTTTCTACTGCTTCTCTCCACTTTGGGCCTCTTCTCTGATCTAAGGAAACCATGTGCTACATAAGATCACAGTGTTACTTTTTATTGGGGGAAATAGTGAGAGATTAGTTACAACAGCATTTGTCTCTGAGAATTCTTACAAAATGAAGTAAATCTGAAAATGTAAGACAAGTGTGTTCTTTACTACACAGAACATGTGTGGTAATTTTTTAAAGAGGAGATCATGTTAAAACTATTTCTAAATTCTGGGGCTAAGTCACTGGATAAACACCAGAACAAATGACAGACACTGATTCTGTGAAATGTCCTGGAACACAAAACACTAGTAGGCCACATTTTTATATTTCTTCATTTCCTCTTTCACCATGAACTGAGCTCCTTCATGTGGTTGACAGTGATTATAGCATGGAAACTTTTGAGGTGTTGAGTTGGCTTAGGAGTCCTTGTGAAGTCCTTATTTTATTTTTTAATCATTTATTTATTTTTTAAATTTTTATTTATTTATTTATTCATGAAAGACACATAGGCAGAGGAAGAAGCAGGCTTCCTGCAGGGAGCCTGATAAGGCACTCAGTCCCAGGATCCCAGGACCCTGGGATCACATCCCGAGACAAAGGCAGATGCTCAACCACTGAGCTACGCAGGTGCCGCCCTTTCTTATTTTAAAGCAGTTTTTCATCAGTCCATTAATTACCTCTCCATTGTCACTTAGGTATGAAGTTTTACAGTTCTGCTGGCTGTCACCAGACAAGAGACCAGCAGCTGAGGACGTGCATAGATTGCTCACTTACCTACGGATGCAAAGCCAAAGGGATTCAGAAGTTGACTTTGAACAACAGTGGAATGCTCTTAAACCAAATACAAATAGCAGAGACACTTCAAGTAATGCTGCATTCCCAATTCTCGACCATTTTGCCAGAGATCGGCTTGGTCGAGAGATGGAGGAAGTCCTCACTGTAACTGAGACCAGCCAGGGCCTGAGCTTTGAGTATGTGTGGGAGGCAGCTAAGCATGACCACTTTGACGAGCATGGTCGGGGCCCCGCAGATGAAGCCTTGTCCTACACAAGCATCTTCTTTCCAGTTGAGGTTTTTGAGAGTTCACTTTCAGATCCTGGACCAGGGAAACAAGACGACAGTGGCCAGGATGTCCCCCGTGGGGCCCCCGGAGTGGTTCCTGTTTTTGATGCCCACAACCTTTCTGTTGGAAGCGACTATTACATCCAGTTGGAAGAAAAAAGTGGTAGCAACTTGGAGCTTGATTACCCGCCGGCACTGCTCACAACTGAGATGGATAACCCAGAGAAGATAAGTGATGAGACGTCCCAGTTTCTGACACTCAGGAATCTTGAATTTGAAGAGTCGAGTACAGATGAAGATTTCTTCCAAAGCAGTACAGACCCCAAAGATTCCAGCATACCTGAGGACATACATGTTACCAGGGGTCCTGAGAGCCCTTTCAACAGTATATTTAATGATCTGGACAAATCAGAGGATCTACCCAGTCACCAAAAAATATTTGATTTAATGGAACTAAACGGAGTTCAAACGGACTTGAAGCCGACCGCTTTAAGTTCAAGTCTGGATGCCTCCAGAGAGTCAGTAACAGCGTGCCACTTTGAGAAAGAAAAGCCCCGTAAGCTTTTTGACTGCGAGCCTCTTTGCTTATCAGAAAACCTTTTGCACCAAGATAATTTTGATCCACTGACTGTTCAAGAATTGTCAGAAAACTTTTTATTTCTTCAAGAGAAAAACTTACTAAAAGACTCATTGTCTAGCAAAGAACATGTAAATGATCTTCAAACAGAACTTAAAAATGCTGGTTTCACTGAAACAATATTAGAAACTCCACGTAGAAATTCTTTAGATCTTGAAGTTAAGTTTGCTGAAAATAAACCAGGCTTTACTTTGTTGCAGGAAAACCTAAGCACAAAGGGTGAAGACACAGGTGGTGTGTTCAAGGACAACACTTTAAACACCTCACCACAGTCTTCCCCGGAAGTGCAGGTACCTCCTACCTCTCTTGAAACAGAAGGAACACCTCATCATGTACCTCCAGATCCGCTCCTGAAGCAGGGAGAACCCACGTACCCAGATGTCAGTATCCATGAAGACTGTCTCTGCCAGGAAATCAAACCAGACTCTGTCACCATCACAGTTGTAATTCCCTCCACTGATGCCAAAACATGTGGCATTGGCAACAGGTCTCACGACCTGACCCACCAAAGTCAGGAGGCCTTGAGACTGACCAAAAGTGACTCAGTTCTTGTTAATGACGTTTTTGCCAATAAGGTGAGTATAGGAAGTAGTCTTCCAGAATTGAGACAAAACTTACAAAACCAGACGCTTTCAGAAGACCATCACAGTAATAGCCTGCTGGAGAAAAACGTGGAAGCTGTGGAGACTTTGAGTCAGCTGCATTGTAAAGATGCCACAAAAGAGGGGGGCTTGGTGTCTGCCCTCTCGTCGGACTCGACCAGTCAAGACAGCCTTTTAGAAGACAGCTTGTCAACACCCATTCCAACTTCAGAACAGTCTGTGGAGACCCCAGACTCTCTGGATTCAGTGGATGTCCATGAAGCCTTACTGGGTTCTTTAAGCTCTCACACGCCTCAGAAACTCTTGCCCCCTGATAAGCCTGCAGACAGTGGCTACGAGACAGAGAACTTAGAGTCCCCTGAGTGGACTCTGCACCCTGCTCCCGACGGCACCTCCGCCTCAGAGGCTGCCACAGTGGGCAATGACAGTCATGGTAGTTTGCCTCCCAAACCGGTCATCGTCATCTCAGATGCAGCTGATGGCCACAGAGGTACAGAAGTGACCTCGCAGACTTTTGCACCTGGCTCTCAGAGCTCATACCGAGACTCTGCTTACTTCTCAGATAATGACTCTGAGCCCGATAAGAAGTCTGAGGGGGTCCCAGGACCCCCAGCCTCACCCTTGGTATTGGTGACGGATCCTCCCCTGCCTGAGCCAGTCATTCCAGAGCACAGTCATGGCATCAAGGACAGTTGCCTGGAAACCAACCATTGCCAGCCAGACCAAAGTTGTCTCCCTGCCTCACAAGATCCCAGTCACCTGAAGTCTAGAGAAACCTTGGACGCAGCACCAACTGATGTTTCCAAGCAGACACCTGCTTCTGAAGACAAGGCTGGCAGTCCCTTGAGTATGTTGAACTCTGAGCTGAGCAGTGGCGATGACTTTGAGGCTCAAGAGGAGTGCCCCTGCACACTCACCTCCACTGGAACCAACACCAACGAGCTCCTCGCCTTCACAAATTCCACCCTCTGCTCTGGCAGCCCATCAGACCTGACGGTGGAGAAGTCCTTGTGTGGCCATGCCGAGGGCCCCAAGTTGAAGGAGCCAGATATTGAAGGGAAATACCTGGGGAAACTTGGTGTGTCAGGGATGCTTGACCTCTCTGAGGATGGCATTGACGCAGACGAGGAAGATGAGAACAGTGACGACTCCGACGAGGACCTGCGGGCGTTCAACCTGCACAGCCTCAGCTCCGAGTCAGAGGATGAGACTGAGCACCCTGTGCCTGTGATTCTCAGCAATGAGGATGGGCGGCACTTACGGAGCCTGTTGAAACCCTCAGCCACTGTTGCCATTGAGCAGCTCCCAGATGACTGGAAAAAAGAAAAGAAGGCAGTGACATTCTTTGACGATGTCACAGTCTATCTGTTTGACCAGGTACCTGTTAACTTCTAAACTGCCATATTAGGAAATTCCAAGGTGTGTTAGGAAATAGAGGGTGCTTTGTTTTCCTGATTGCCGTTTCGAGGCCACCAACTAGTTTATGATTCCTCATAAATAAGAATTTGGGGTTGGTTATAGTTCCAAGAATATGCAGAAATGCATTTTGGACAGGGAACTCCTGTTAAGGGAAGGAGACGTGGATGCCCCTTCTAGGTCTCCTGGCAGAGTCCTACTGAAATTAGTTCCCTTTTACAGACCAGATTTCTATAATCCAGCAGTAGGCAGCAATAGCCAGCACACAGGTGCCAACGAATAGTCCATGGCTCACAGGCAGCCCCAGGGGTGCTGGCTATCTCCGTCTCTGTGGGTTGGGACCAGGCAGTGGTGGAGTCTGCAGCCTTCCCACCCTCCTGTGCCTGTTGAGAACTGCTCCGTGAGCTCCGACTTCAGCCTCTTTACAATCTAGGGCTGGAGATTTTCTTATATCTGTTAAGTGACTTGTAGGCTAAGTCTGTTACAGTCAGAGCACATGTTTGGTATGGTTTCGGTTCCTCTGAACTTACAGGGGTTTGTTTCTGAGGCAGGCCATGGTCTGTCTTGGTGAATGTTCTGTGTGTACCTGAAAAAACGTGCCAGTCGGTTAGGTCTGGATGGTTGGTAGTGTCCAGCTCTTCTACATGGCTGCTGATTTTTTTTGTGTGCTGCGAGTTCTTCCCGTGGCGAGAAAGAGAAGTGAAGTCTCCAACTGCAGTTGTGGATTTGAACTCTCCATTTCTGTTTGTTTGTGCTTCCTCTGTTATATGGCTCTGTTGTTAGCTGTATGCACATTTAAGATCCCTAGATCTTCTTGAAAAGATTGAACTGACCTGTTTATCGTTATGTAATGTCCTTCTGTATTCCTTTGTCTGACAGTCATTTAGCCTCTCCAGCTTTCTCTTGATTGGTATTTGCATGAGATATCTTTCTTCGCCTTTGTACTTTCAATCGTATATCTTTATGTTCAACATCAGTTTCTTGTGAATAGCAAAGAGATTTTTAAATCTATTCTCAAAAAAATTATCTTTTAATTGATGGTTTTAGGCCCTTTACATTCAGTAAAATTAGTCTTGTTTGAATTTTGGCATTTTGTTCACTGTTTCTATTCCTCTGGTTCTTGTTTCCTCCTTCCTGTCTTCTTTGTGGTAATTTAAGCATTTTTTAGTGTTACCTTTTAATTTATTGCATTTTTATTGTGTATCTTCTGTGAGTGTAGTTTCTATAGTGGTTTTGGGGATTATACTACACTTTTTACAGTCTACTTAGAGTCAGCACTCCACCATTTCAGGTGGAATGCAGAAACCTTATTACCATTATCTGGTGTATTCCGCTCACAGACGCCAAAGCCCCATCAGATGGTGCTCTGCATTTTACTCCCAGTTATCAAATATATTTTAAGAAACTCGAGAGGAGACAAATAAGGTTCTATTTACCCAGACAGTCCCTACCGTTTCTCTCTTTTCATTTTTGATGTTCCAGGATTCTTTTGGTATCATTTCCCTTCTGTTTGAAGAAGGTTTTTCTTTTTTTAAATCAAACCTACTGACAACGGATTATCTTAGTTCCCCTCATTCCTTAAGGATATTTTCTCTGAATATAGAATTCTGAGTTGACAGTTCTCTTGGTATTATGTCTAATTGCTGTCAAGATATTTTTCTTTGCGAAATTTCTTTCTCTTCTTAGCAGTTTGATTATGGGCATGGATTTCCTTGAGTTTACCCCGTTTCAAATTTGCTGAACATCTTGAAACTGTAGTTTTATATCTTTCACCAAATTCAAGAACTTTTCAGCCATTATTTTCCCAAATGCTTTCTTTTGCTGTGCTCCAGTGTCAGATTGCTGTGTATGACCCATTGGCACGCTCTTCAGTTTTCATTGTTGTTCAGATTGGATCATTTCTATTAATCTCCTTCAAACTCTCTGTCATCTCCATTCTGATATTGAGTCTATCCATGGGGTTTTTAGGTTTCAGCTACTGTATTTTTCTCTTTTAAAATTTGCATTTTGCTGTCATTTTTATCTTCTTTTGCCGAGACTTTTGTCTATTTACGTTCATGTCAAGAACATTTGCCCTTGCTTGTAGGAACATTTTCATAATAACCCTTTTCAGAGAACCCCAGCATGTGTGTCACTTTGACACTGGCATTTCTTGATTTTCTTCTTCCCTGGGAATTGAAGTTTTCCTGATTCTTTGTATGTAGACTGATTTTAGACTGTATCCATTGTGTGTTCCGTGACTCTGTGTCTTGTTTAGAGTCTAAGGAGAATGCTGATAGTTTTGTTCTAGCAGGCATTGGCCCATTGGGATTTAGGTCACAAGTTCCCGGTCTTTCTGTGGGTGAGGTCCCCCCTTGTTGTACTGTTTGAATCTGGGCTCTGTACGTGCCCCCTGCTGGCCAGGATGGATCTTGGCAGGGGCCGCCCGGCAATTCAGTTCTTAGAGCTTTGCTGTGCTGTTGAGAGTCAGCTCTACCATGCTCAGGTCAGAGGTAAGGCAGGAGCTCATGAACTTGATGGGGTCACTTTCCTGAGCTCCTCCCTCACCATGGGATCCCTGGTACTTTCCCATGTCTTGGCCTGCCCTCCCCCCCCTTTCCAGCTAAACAGCTGGTGCAGTGGCTGGACAGAAAGGAAGACAAGCAGCAGGCTTCTTCTCACTGTCTTGGGATTTCCACTCCTCCAGGGGGAGAGGGAGGTCACTTCCCTCAGCATATAGGTGTCTGTCATCCTGGGACTGCTGGAGGCTAGGGAGCAAGAGAATGGAGGGGGAAAGTCTGGAGTTCTATCCCACCCCCCACCAGTTCCCGAGTGTCAGAAGACCCCGTGCCTGCTTCAGAACCAGAACCAAAGGGCTTCTGGAGCTCTCTCTGTCCATCCCAGTGCCCACTTTGGATGTCAGTCTGTGCTGGGTCCAGGCCAGGAGCTGTTGAGGCAGGGGCCATGGGAACACAGCAGATCCACTGCTGCCCTGGTGTACCTTGAGTTCTGGCATGCTTCCCTAGCCTGCCTGCTACTATTTACTTTTCGGAGGCCTCCAGCAGCTGCTGCATGCATTCTGCCTGGGCTTCAGAGTTGCTTCGGTGGGAGAGGCAGGTCTGTCTGTGTGTTCCTACTGTGGCTTTCCCAGGCCCCGAGCCCCTCCATTAGTCAGACATGGTGCCATCCTGCCACACCTACAGCAGGGGGCTCCCAGGAGTAGGCCTTTGCTGACGAGAATTTCTCTCTGGCTTTTCAGGAGACCCCAACCAAAGAGCTGGGGCACTGCGGAGGGGATGCACACAGCCCCGAGCTGAACAGCCCAGCACCATCCTCAGGCTCTCCTTATCTGAGCAGGTGCATAAATTCGGAAAGCTCAACAGATGAAGAAGGTACTTCTCCTCATTGATGGGTTTGAAAAGAAACTAAAAACAGTGCATTGTGAATAAGGTGCATTTTTCTGGAGGTTAACATCATGGATTGCTTTAAATGACTGTCTTACGACCCCTGGAAGCAGCTCTGCCATTTTTCGGACCCAAGTTGATTTTGGTTGGTCAGCAGCACATGCCTGTGTGCTTGCCCACCCCCTACCCCCCGCTTCCTGTTCTTTATAATGAAGTCATAAAAGGAGAACTGGTTTTTATTTTTACTTTCAGGTGGAGGCTTTGAATGGGATGATGACTTTTCCCCGGACCCTTTCATGTCAAAGACAACAAGTAACCTTCTTAGTTCCAAGCCTTCTCTTCAGACATCCAAGTACTTTTCACCACCTCCGCCACCCCGGAGCGCGGAACAGAGCTGGCCTCACACCCCGCCGTATTCCAGATTCTCCATCTCTCCTGCCAACATCGCCAGCTTTTCCCTCACTCATCTTACGGACTCAGACATTGAGCAAGGAGGTGAGAGGAGGGCTGTGTGTTGAATGCTTGTTCATTTGGTACCTTCTTAGTGTTTGCAGAGTAGATTGTACAGAAATTCTTTAGAATGCTCTCACAGTCTTAAGAGTGTGCTCTCAGGGCCATATCCACGTGTAGGACTCTGTCACTCCACAAGCTGAGTGCTACTTGAGGTGTCCCCGCGTGACCCTGTTGGGTTAGGTGACCTGGTGGCAGCATGGTTCCAGGTCCCTGCACTTGCTCCAGGATGTCTGCCACCTTCTTTTCTCCTTTTTTTCCCTTTTGCCACAACCCCTCCTCCCATCCCCCATTCCCCGCTTCTTTCCCCCAGAGAGAAGCTGTTCTTAAAAACACTTGGCCCGAGATTTTGGGATTTAGCCCAAATGTGCTCTGGCTCTTCCCTGGGAATATTGATTTTGCCATTAAGTCTTGGTCTTGTGTGATAGCAGAGGCCTAGGTGGGAAGTCACAGGCAGGGCACATTTGAAGTGCTATTATCTAAACATATGGATCCTTTTTTCCCCATAACCAGATTGGAAGATAAATGTTAATAGGTACATTTTTTGATTTGAAGTTTGCCGTTCAAATACTAACTATGAAACATAAAGCGCTTTCATTTGTGCTTGTGCTCTGTTGAATTGTGCTGATTAGATAATGCCCATTACTTAGAGATCTGTCAGAGATCAGGACTGACTTTCTCCTGTGCCCTAAGCGCTGACACTGAGCTGCGTGCGAGCTTAGCAGATGTGTGTGCGAAAGCCTGCCAGAGTCTGGCAGGTGCCGCTGTCACAGGAAGCTATGCAGCTGGAGCAGGTGGTGGGCAGCCACACTCTCAGTTCCTTTTTTCTGTAGCGCAGGTCAGATGCTGTCTAAACTATTTTTATCTTTGACAATCACTTCACAAACCTAGCTTTGCTTGTTCTTTCCTAAATAGGAAGCAGCGAAGACGGAGAAAAGGATTAGGTGGATGTGGATGCACTCCCGAGTCCCAGGCTGCTCCCCCAGGGTGGCATTCCTGCACCGCAGCCCAGCAGTGATACCCCTCCACGTCCGCTGCAGTGGGCACAGCTGCAGTGGGGTGCGGCGCAAGAGAGAGACTCAGGAGGCCGGAAGGGAGTCGGCTGGCTCTGTGCCCATGGTGGGAAGCCCAGCTGGGGAGGCCCTGTGGCCGCTGTCACTTGCCAGAAGTGCTTGTGCCCTGGTCATCCTTGGGGAGCGTCGATCCTGCTCTGGTGTGTGGGGAACTGTAGGCTCTGGGTTGTTTCTGGCTTCCATGTGGGGTGTTCTCCACTTCTGCACCTGTGCATCCTTCTGTGCACGAGGGCCCAGAGGTGCACAATGGGAATGGGCACCAGTGAGCCATATTTATTATTTTAAAGAAATCACTAATTGCTTTCTGTAATTGCACTGTGGATAAATGTTCTAAGAGTACCTGATATTGTACAGAATCTTAAATTATTCAAGGAAAATAAGGCAGGTCAAGCTGGTGCTATCCACTAGTTTGATTTTTTTTCTGTTTTATAGTTTGTTTGCTCTGCATGGTACTTGTAAAGTTTAAATATTTTGAGTGTTCTGCTGTCTAGAATTGTTGGAATTGTACATATGGTACTTTTTCGTAAATGATAAATGATTCCGAAGGTTAGTGTTTTTTTTTTGTTCTTATAGGAAATATTTTTGATGAGTCCAAAAAGACTGCTTTGTTCTGTTGACTGAATGAACACACGTTTGTCTCTTTCTATGACGCAGGTTCCTTGTAGCAAGCACAGCTTCTCTGAGGAGCTCAAGGGTCTTACAGCCCCTCCGTGTGATTCTCCCACCCTGCTCCCCAGTTTTTTTAAACCCTTCTGAGAAACTTGACAGGTGGTTCACCGCAGAGCTCAGCTTCAGGTTAGAGTGTCCAGGTCTCCTGCCCGCTCCCTGGGGAGCCGAGTGCCCCCATCTGGGCCGAGTTCTGCTGTGGCCCCTGTGCCACTTCCCCTTAAAGTCTGCTCTTCTGCTTGGTTTTTGGAAGCACAGGCTGCTACGTAACTCCTTCCTTCAGATGGTACAGAACTCTGAGGAAGAAGCTGCCCGCACAGGGCTCTGGTTGCCAAGGACAGTTTGAGTTCATTCTGTTTGTACACACTAGGCGTTGAGCTTTTAAATCACCTCCAGAGCTGAATTTTCCCCGAAGAACCACTTCTCATCGTGGCCCACGGCGGCTGGTCTCTGTAACCAAGGAGATACACTACATCCTGCAGCTGGGAGGAGGGACGAGGGACATGATGGAGCCTGCACAGCTAGCACGTCCTCCTGGTTGGGACCTTAGGCAGCCACATGTGGCCATCACACCGAGACATGGTCCTGGGACTCATCTGCACTGACCCTTCCCTTCTGCGTTAAGCACCATGTTCTCCCTTTGCCTTGAAAGGGACCGAGTGTGTCCCACACAACCTCCTAATGTTGCCAGGAATTGGGCGTTTGTGATAAAGCTGACCTCATTCTGCAGTCCATGATTCTGCTTTGACATCAGGAAGTTTCCAGGGGCCATAGAGCAGCATGTGCCGGAGGAGGCTTGGCATGTCCTCCATGAAGCCGTGTATACCGGGGTCGGGCATCAGGTCTGTGGTCACCACACACTGGCCTTTCACCCCAAATGTTTTCCGGTGCTGATTTGTTTCCCCGACTCCAGCATAACATGGGCCCACTGGGGCTGCGTGATAGTCCCAGCAAGCAACCCTGGTCCTCATGTGAGATGCAGTTGTGTATACTGGCTAGAGTTTACAAAATCAGTTATGATCTTTATTATCAATTCTGGTTCACTCCACTCACTTTTTATACTAGCAATAACTATCCAGAGCAAGAACTCAGAACGGAGAAAGAGCTTCCTCTTGGTGTGAGCAGGAAGCACAGCCAGGACAGCAGGGCCTTGGGATGTGCAGACTGGACAAGAAAAAGTTAATAGGGCATTAAAAGGTGATTTTGCCAAAATTGTCATAACTCTGAATTTCCTGCTATGAAGATTTCCTGAGTTTCCTGAATTTTTATATCTATCAGTCTTTGTGAGAGATACATGAGAGGTGATAATTATACAAGTTTTTTCAAACTATAACGAGTTCAGATTTAATGACTAAAGTCAAGCAGATCCATAGAATATATAGTCTTCTTGTGTAATCAGCCTGGGATCAATTTACTGATATTTGGGGGCTGTACCTTTTTCACTATGATTAAGGAGATTTTAACAAACTAATTCCCATTTTAATTTATTTTAGGTCTATCTTGCTGTCATGATTAATTGCCAAAAGAAAGCATTTTATACATTGAGTTGGGGGGGTGGGTTGGAGTAGTAAATCTTACTGTGGTGTTGCATGGTGGGGAAGATTTTATATTTATAATAAACATGTGAGTCAATATGTTCTTTTGAAATCTCAAGCAATACACAGGAAACCAATTATGTAGATTAGAATTTTCAGCCCATCTTTGAAGTGTCAGCATGTGCTTTGTTGTTCAAGTCAGGTTTCCTTTTCTTTTCTTTTCTTTTCTTTTCTTTTCTTTTCTTTTCTTTTTTCTTTTTTTTTAAACTACGTTGGTTACCAATAGTGGATTTTCAGACCGAACTTGTTCTAATAAGTTATGCAATGAAATCAGTGGAAATCTCCAGAAAATATGGGTGAAGTTGATAATACCTGATTCACAGTGGTATTTCCTGGCCTTCTTTGGAATCTATCAGGTTTTAATTAGTGCTACTCTGGTGGAGTTTACGTCTTTTAAATCCTATAATAAGAATAACCTTCATTTCCTTCCTACTAGATGTTAAATTTGTGTTATCAAATGATCCTGTCATAAGCCAGAAAAAAAGAAATTAAAAAAAAAAAAAAACAGTGCTCCCTAAATCCTTCTGGAAGGACTGTGCGTCTGGGTAAGAAGCCATTCATCTTAAGGGTGAAGAAGCTCCACAAAGCTAAATTGAAAACAGAGCATTCATTCTATTTTTAAATGTACAGGCGATTGTTTCTATAGAAGTGAGTTTTATCTTAGAAAAGTCTTTGTATGTCTTGCTGCCGTAAAACGCCTTTCAAAACCTCTCCCTTGTATTCATATTTTCCATAGGGTACTTGTAGGGTTAGTGACTTACTGCATTTCTGTCCTGAGGGCCCAGGGTGCGACGGAAGCAGCTCTTGGTTTTACCCTACTCAGCCCATCATCTGAAATTCCAGAGGTGAACCTAGTGTTAGGCTCTGAATGTTGGGCTTCGGTGATCAGGGCTTCAGAATAGTAGCCTTATGAGAAGTAGCCTTAAAATAAGAATGGGTGGCACAGTTCCTTCAGATTTCAGTCTCATAAACAATATTCCTAATAGTAACGGGGTTGGCTCCAGTTTTGGCTATTAACGAAACTCCTCTTCAGTACACAGATAAATTCTGAAAGGTGTGTAGACAGTATTGAATTACCAACAACCTGCTACCCTAATGGCTTGAACTAGGTGGTTCAGGCTCACACAAATGCAGACAGACCTTACCAGTGGGCTGGTGCGTGCATCCACTGTTGAATCCCGCCTGCAAGAGAAGATCCATGGGGCAGTCACACCCACACGGCTTCCCTGTTGTGCTTTAACACAGTTGTGAGAGGTTCACGGCAATATCACAGCTAATGAACTTTCAGTTTAAATTGTGTACATTTTTAAATTGTAAGATTTTTACTGTATATTGATGCATAGTGTGATTCAATAAATTGCTTGTAATTTAAAAACTATTTAATATTCAAAATAAATATAGTTATATATTTATAAACTCTGTCGCTGCGTTTCTTTCGTGTTCCCACCCCACCCCACCCACCCCCCCTTGTGCAAGGCCCGGGGTGGGTGACCTGACACTCACTGCCCTGCCGGGGGCACTCACTCCCCGGGTCTCTCGAGATTGTGTGCCTTTTTACATGACCTAAAACCCCCACTCTCCTGAGAACATGAAAGTCTGTATAATCACTGGAAAACTGAACTTGGAGTCGTAGTGCTTGTGCCGCCTCCAAGTGTATCTGTAACTCAAAGCCTATATTGAGTTTGAGAAGCATTTTAATTTCTGAGATACAGTCTGTGATGAGCTGTAAACCAAGAGGCTGGTCTGCTCAGCCCTAGCCCTTCTCTGCCCCAGCGGACCTCCGCTCCCCTGGCCCGGCGCAGGAGCCTCCTCCTGAGTAAGGCTGACCCCGACTTGGGTCACACCAGCCCCCTGAGACCCTCGGGGCCCGATGGAGCCCACGAGCCGCCCTGGGAGCCCGTCTGGAAAGGGCGAGCTCGGCGCGGCCCCTGACCCTGCGGGTCACGAGGGGCGGGAGGCCCAGCGCACGCGGGACCTCGGGCTGCAGGTGCCCCCAGCAGCCTGGAAGCACCCCTGAGCCAGAGGCTGCTTTTACCCCTTTGTCACGCTCCTGTGAAAGGTGAGGAAACTGAGGCAGGCAGGCGGGCGACTGAGTCAAGCATGTGGGTGGAAGCCAGGGTCTGAGCCCTAACAGCCCCTCTCCGGGTGGAGACCTCGGAAGGCCGGTGACCGCCCGCAGAGGCCGCGCGTCGCTCCGCGGGGCTCCGCCCACTCGCCCCTGGACCTGCGCCCCCGCCCCGCGCAGCGCGGGGGGAGCCCTCGGAGCCCCCGGGGGCTGCGGCCCTTTTCAGAAACTAGTGTTATCGTCGCAAAATGGCTTTTCCGCCAACTCTCCGGGCTACTGCGCGTGTTCCGGGCCTTCACCTCAAGGCCAGGTGCGGCGGCCGGGCGCGGTCCCAGGGCTTCGCTCCGCGCCCGCCGGCCCGCAGGCGCCTCAGTCTCCCGCTCCGCCGAATGGGCTCCAGGCCGGGCGGTGCGCGGCGGGCAGGCTGCGGCTCTGGGGCGGGCGGGGAGCGCGGGTCCCCCGCCCGCAGGTGCGCCCCCGCCCCCGCCCCCGCCCCCGCCTGGCAGGGACACGCGCGCCCCCGCCCACCCCGGCCCCGCCCCGCGGGCTCATTTACATACAGCCGCAGCCCCGCCCGAGGCGGCTAAAGCGACGTGTCCTTGTCCCCCGTGGGCAGCCCGGCGCGTGCGGCTGCGGATCGCCAGGTGAGCGGGGGTGGGGGGGCAGCGCGGTGGGGCGGAGGGGCGAGGGCCGAGGGGCGGGACCTGGGGGGTCGGGGGTGGGGGGGCATCCACGTGGTAGGGCCGGGGCTGAGGCAGGCGCTGGCCGCTGCCCACCTCGGACCCCGACCCGGACCCGGACAGGCGCCCCGCGTCCACAGCGACTCTGGGTCCGGAGTCCCCCCGCGTGAGTGGCGTCCGGCGGGCAGCGCGTCAGGTGGCGGCCAGCGTGGGCGCCTGTCCCCTGGGGCGGACCCTGCGCGCAGCCAGCGTCCCCCCGGCTCGCTGGCCGGTCTGAGAGGAGTGTCACTGGCCGCCTGAGCTCGGGGCGGTCCAGGGTCAGTGCATGTCACGTTGAGGGGCAGCAGGTCAGAGAAGTCTGAGGGGCCGGGGTGAGCCTGATCAGGCGGGAGTGGCAGGGCTGGGCTCGGGGCTCCATGTGTGAGTGGGAAGCACCCCGGGGGCTGTGCCCCGAGTGGTCGGCTGCCATCGGGCAGCGGGGGGCTGCCGGGCGGCTGCTCTGAGTGTCCGCCGGGCACCCTAGGCATCCACCAGCCTGCCGTGTGACCACGAGGCCTGTGTTCTGGATTCCAGGTCCCAGGGCCTCCCTCCGAGCCGCCACCTGCCAGGATCTCTAGCCCGGAGCCATGAAGACCAAGAACCGGCCCCCCAGGCGCCGGGTGCCGCCGCAGGCCACAGAGGCCACCGCGGGGGAACAGAGCCCTGACAGGCCCCAGCAGGGCTCGGGGCTAGAGCTGGCCAAGGGTCTGCGGAGCAGGACAGCGCGGGCGCAGGCGGCACGGGCTGAGGGGGGACGCAGACGGCCGGGGGCCTCGGGGCCGGGGGGCCGGCGGGACAGCAGCGTCCAGCGGCGGCTGGAGAGCAACGAGCGGGAGCGGCAGCGCATGCACAAGCTGAACAACGCCTTCCAGGCTCTGCGGGAGGTCATCCCACATGTGCGAGCGGACAAGAAGCTCTCCAAGATCGAGACGCTCACTCTGGCCAAGAACTACATCAAGTCGCTGACCTCCACCATCCTGACCATGTCCAGCGGTCGCCTCCCGGGCCTGGACGGGCCGGGCCCCAAGCTCTACCAGCACTACCAGCAGCAGCAGGCGGCTGGGGGCGCGCTGGGGGCCGCCGAGCCGCAGCCCGAGGGCCACCTGCACAGGTACTCCACGCAGATCCACAGCTTCCGCGAGGGCTCCTAGCGCCCGGCCCACCGCTCCCGGCCCTGCCGCCTCTGTGCCGAGAGCCCCGGCTTGGTGGGGACACCCCACACGGACATGGCCCCAGTGGCCCCCGCTTTCCCTGGACACTCAGCTGCCTCCTGGGAGCCCATCCTGGCTCCCCCAGGGGACAAGACTGGCGAGTGGCCTGGCGGCGGCCACGGCTCCGGGCCGCACGAGGCCCAAACCTCCGCAGAGCTCCCAGGACCTGCTTTCTAATTGACGAGGCCGCAGTCGACAGGCCTTTGTAACTAAGTTCTCTTCATTCCCAGCTCCCTCCTGAGGCAGGGGGAGAATCCAGGGAAAGGTCAGCCTGGGTAAGTTTTCCCCAGCCAACGCCGAGGCCCAGGCCCAGGAAGGGGCCTCCCCCATCCTCCGTGGGAGCTCCTCGTTCAGGGAAACTGAGACATGCGGCAAAGCAAAGCCACAGAGTGTGGCTGAGCCGAGATGGTTGATGTGTGGAATTCAGCATGTGTCCGATAGACACCCCAGAACCCCTAGAGATACGAATCCGTTTATCTAGAATTAACCCTAGAGGGAGCTGGGCAGGAGGAGCGGCTGGGATCTTCGCCTCCCTCCCCCTGGGGGCGGGGGTCCTGACTCTGGAGGGTCTGAGCCAGGCCCGAGGGCCTGCGGCCTGGCACCTGGCACGGGGCTGCTGGAGGCAGGTCTGGGAGGGAGGCTTCCAGCCACGGCTCCCCCAGCAGCCTCCCTCCGAGTCCCGCCCAGGGTCGCTGCTTGCTGTCCTGTCGCTGCCGGGGCCACGTAAGTGGCAGAGGGCAGTGTGACAGAGCTTGCGGTGCCGTCGGGTCTGGCTCGGAGTTGGGGGCCCTGAGGTGTCTCTGTGGGAAGGAGCCCGAGGTGGTGGGAGCTCCCCTCCCCCACCGGCTGCTGCTCCGTCAGGGCGGGCCTGGGCAGTTTGGCAGGTCCCCGGCCGCCTCAGGCCAAGCAAGCTTCCTTCTCTGGTGACAGGCTTGGCCACTTTGCTCTCGATGCCCCCTGGCATCTCTCCTCCCTTGTGCCTACACCTGCAGCCAATATGGGGAGGGCACAAGGCAACCTTGGCAGCCTCGGGCAGGAACCCCATTGACAAGGGCGGAGGTGAGGGTGGAGTTGGCCTGGCAGATGAAGCCAGACCTCGAGGAGGCCTTGGGGGCGGGGGGGGTCAAGCCCCTCCTGGGGGGCCGAGCCGCATGGGAGCAGGGCTGCCACAGTGGAGGGCTGGCTCGCCCTCCCAACCCTGGTCGTCCCGGCCCCAGATGCTCAATCCACTGCCAGGCTTCACGTCGGCCTCAAGGAGAGCAGGCGGCGGCGGCCCTCGGAACAGCCGTTACCGGTCAGTCCTCTTTCCCGGTGAGACACTGGCTGGACACCCCCCACCCCCAGGCCCCACGCCAGGCCCTCTGGAAGGCGGCCCTGGGAGGCCTGGTCGGGCCTCAGCCCTCCTTCAGCGTGGTCGGGTGGGGACCACAGGTGCTCCTGGCCTGCCCCTCAGAGACGGCCACTCGGCAGGTCGGTCGTCAGGACATTCCACCTCAGGAGCTGAGGCTGAGGGCCATGTCCAGCTCGGGACGGAGGGGGCCCCCCTGTGGGGGGCCTGCCGGCTGGAACACAACACAAGGTCCGCAGACCTCGTGGCTCTTACTTGGCTGAGCCGGGGCCAGAGCAGAGCCCCGTGCACCGCTAAAATTGCTGAATGAACTGAGAAACCGAGCTGAAAGGCCAGCAGAGGCTCCGTCCGGGAGACCACGCCAAAGCCCGAGGGTGGTGGGAGGGTCTGTGGGTCACCACCAGCTTTCAGCACCTTCTGTCCCAAGCTAGCACCTGGTTCCCAGAGGGTGACCAGGGCCCAGATGTCTGGTCCTTCTTCCTTTGTGGCCAGAGGGCATCTGCACACCCTGTGGCCATGTCACAAAGTCAAGCTTTCGGGTGTTAAATATGGGGAGCAGGGGAGAGGAAGGGTCTGGGGGCAGGCTGGTGAGGCCTGCTGCTGGGTCTGCACCCTCCGCCCCTGTCCTGGGCCCTCCTGCCCTGCAAGGACTCTTAAGACCAGCGAACCGCTATCCCCAGGGCCCTGCCATCCAGCCTCACACCCAGGCCTCGTACCCACCTGCTGACCAGACCCATGTGAGCTCTGGAGGGCCGAGACCCCACAGCCCGGACCTGAGAAACCAGAACTTGGGACTTCTCTGTGTGGGAAAACACACTGGAACTGAACGGCCAGTGCCCTTGCTGTAATTGTGGTGAAAATGTTTCTTAAATGCCCCAGATTTGCTTTGATTTCTCCTAATGGTCCCTTCAGTGTACTAATGAAACCAATGCTGTGTCATAAAAATGAAAGATTTTAGCACGACTGCTACTTGCGCCCCAGGCTGGACACTCATGGGGAGCTGTGCATTCTAATCACAATGTAGCAATAAAAAAAATAGCATGTCGTTCACATTCTGGTGTGAGTTTTTATTGAGTAAAGCATCCAAGGAATCGAGATGGTTTGGTGGTGCTGACCAGGTAGACAGTGGGCGCTCAGCAGTGAGGACACAGTCGCCCTGGAGCAAGAGCAACGTGGAACCAGCTACAGACAGACAGCGAGTCACAGCAGAGCGGCAGGTTGCTGTTGTAGAAGGAACCCATGGTGCAGACACACGGGACGGTGCCCCCAAAGCCCCACTCACGCCTCCCGGTCCCACCTCCACAATTCACAGCAAATGCAGAGACCATCAGCCCCTTCCAGTGCCCTGCAGGAGGGGACCCCAGAGGAGACCTTCGAGTTGAATGCCACACCGCAAAACGGAGTCAAATGCATGGCTGACCCCTCCTGATGAGAATTCCAGGGAAGGCTGGAGCCAGTTCGTTTTGTCCCAAAATGAGCAGAGGCCAACTTGGGCTCTCAGGCAAAGTGTCTGGTTGCAGGAAGCAAATCTGAGGCTTCACCAAATGGAGCCATAATGGAATAAAAAGCAGCAGAAAAGGGGCGCCTGGCTGGCTCAGTCAGTACAGCATGCGACTCTTGATCTCGGGGTGGTGCGTTTGAGCCCCATGTTGGGTGTAGAGATTACTTAAAAATAAAATCTTAAAAAAAGAGCAGCAAAGAAGCTGCCCGATGGGAGGTGCTTCCCTACTGGCCTGGGGGCGGGGAGGGGGGAGTCTTGCCCCAGTGTGTGGGGCCTGGGGCTGCGGCCTGCACACCCCGTGTCCCTGCAGCCCCTACTGTATCATTAGACACAAAGGGAGCAGCCTCCAATCCCACAGGGGGGCTTGTGCCCATCCAAAAGAAACCCCTCTCCAACCTTGGCTTCCAAGCTGTCAATTCTCACTTAAGTTTTGAAATTAAACTGTGTTCTCGAGTCTGGCTCTAAAAAATGATCAGAGAACAGGGCAAAGTGGCCCTGAGCCCCACAGCCATTGTCTTGGTGGGGGAGGGGTGCTGTACCCCATCTGTCTGGGGACACTGGGGGCTTCCTGGGTTTGGCTTCCCAAGGCAGCATTCCTGGAAAGCTCCAGGCTCCTGTTCCAGAACGGCAGGAGGCACAGTGGGGAGGGGCAGGTGGGAAAGGCTGGGGTGAAGGAGCCCCCACCCCACTCCACGGCTGCAGACAGGGGTACGTGTGCGGGAGCATCCACGAAACTTCACATTTCTGGGCTGGTTCAGCCAGTGCCTCTGAAGTGGCTGTGACCTCAGGCCAGGTTCCCTCCACGATCCACATGTAAGAATGGCTCAGACCGGAAGGCGCACATATCAACTTTGATCCTTCACACCTGCAGGACACACTTGCTTCAGGTGAGGGGAGGCTGCGGCCTCAGCAGCAGACAGGGCCATGGGCCTCCTGCGAGGCTCCAGCCACCCTCGACGGCGTGCTGGGGAGGCCCGGCTCCCCACTCCAGTCAGTGGCTGTCTCCTGGGACCTGCTCCTGAAGGCTCTGGTGGCATTGGCCCGGACAGTGATGTGATCCCAGCCCCCCTGGAAGGAAAGAGCCTTGTCAGCTGTGGCTGCTGGGGGCCAAGGGGAGAGACCATGCTTCCAGACCCCTGAGGGGCTCCATCTGGGGCCTCCCGTGCACCCCAACACTGGATCCCAGAGCACGCAGCATGACCACACCACCCCTGGCCGGCTCGGCCGCCTCTCACAGGCCCCACTCACCCCGATGCCATAGTCCCAGCCCTGGCCCTTGGGCTCTCGAGGCTGCACGCCTGTGCGATGGCACACGGTTCCCCGGCTCAGGCCATGGCTCCCCTGGACCTTGTTGGCGATTACCCAAACCTGGAATGCAGACCCGGTAAAGGCCCAGCCCTCAGCCCTGGTGGGACTGTGGGGATGGCAGTGAGGACCCAGAGTACCCCAAACCCCCAGAGCAAGCATCCGCTTTCGGCCCTCACCCCCCGGGCACCCAGACCTGGTCCAGGGGCCCCACGGACACTCGGCACACGTTGTTGGACACGTGCTCCCAGCTGGAGCCTTGTGGGTAGCTGGGCGTCACCCCCTGGCGATACCACAGGTTCCCTGGAGAGAGAGGGGCCCAGAGCATTGGGACCCACGTCAGGGTCTGGCCACAGAGACAGAGGAGGCTGTCCCCACACTTCCTGGGGCTCCTGCTGAGCCAGCAAGAGAGAAAAGCTGGGGTCCCAGCCCCCTCTGCCCTATCCACACTGGACTCCACCTGAAGCTCAACATCATCCCGCTGTGCAGGGCTGGCATCGTCTCACGTTCTCTACGCATGAGAAACTGAGGACAAGGAATTCTTTAAACAAATCCAGAGAACAGGGTCTGGACTCAAAGCCCAGTTCCAGGCCCAACTCTGCCCTATTCCTCGCCGTGCTTGTTGTGACCACAGCCACAAAGCAGAAAAGGGACCTGACCAGAGCCCTGCCCGAGGTGGGATGGCCCCTAGCTGCCCGTGGGGCTCCCAAGCAGCCACGCGGCATCACCCGGCCATGGTGCTGCACCCTCCACCGACGCCCCGGGCAGGGCTGGCGCCCCCCCCACCCTGCACGGCTGGGGAGAGGGCTGGGTCTGGAGGCTGACCTCAGGCTGCCGGCCTCTCACGGTGGCTCACACAGGTCTTGTGTCAGGGCCCTGGGGCCGCTGAGGGTCTCATCCCACTGGGGTGCTCAGGGAAGCCCTAGCCTTCTCCGGTGACCACCGAGGATGAGAAACAACTTGCCGTTTTCGTCCAAGGCGTACACTGACGTCTGCCCCACAGATACCTGCTTCAGCCTCTGCTTGGGAGGAGACGGGATGTGGTACCAGCAGTCACCTGCGGAGCAAGGCCAGACTCACTGTAGAGCCACCAAACCTGCCACCCCATGTGTTCGTGGGCCACATGGCCGGCCTGTCCTTGGGCCAGCCAGGCCATACACACGTGATAGGGCCCCATGTGAGCCGGAGACCAAGCAGAGCAAAGCCCCCAACGTGCCACTTTGCCCAGGGCCATTGGAGGCTGTGGGTGGTTCTAGACGGTGGGATCCAATGGGGCAACCTCAGCACAGGGACGCCAGGGTGCCCAGCCTGGCATGTGGTGGACAGCCCGTCTGGGGACTGCCACGTACGACCACAGCACAAGTTCCCCGTCCTTGTGTGGAGGGCAGCGACATGCAAGCCACCCTCCGTCGTCTGTCTGCCCCTGTGCGAGACGCTGTCTAGACGTCCAGCCGAGAACAAGCCAGCACGGCCTGCACTCCCAGAGGGCTGCCAGAGCCGCTACTGCGCACCAGGCCCTGTGGGGGCCACCCCGGGAGGGCGGCCTGATGGGCAGGATGTACTCAGTGCCCACAACCAGCAATGCCCGGGGCTGGAGGTGAGGTTGGTGAGGGGCAGCTGGGAGGGACTGCCCCATGCCCCAGATGACCACCCCCAGCTGGCCCCCGCAGGAAGGGGCATGGCCGCTGGAGGGTCCTGGCTTGGCCCCAGGCCTAGTCCACGCGCAGCACTCAATACATGTTTGTCCAGCGGAACCGAACATTAGGAGACCCGTCTTCAGTCCCCTGGAAGCAGAGGCACAGGCAGCCTGGCTCTGAGCAGCCCCGGCCACCCTCATCCCTGCTCACAACAGCTGGGGATCCCCCTGGAGGGGTGCACTCACCAGCTGGCTGGGTGGGGGACACAGAGCCCCGGTAGAAGGCGGAGCCATCCCTGGCCACGGCCCACACCTGGTGACAGGCTCCAATGGAGATGGAAGTGAAGGGCTGGTCAGTGCCCACGTGCAGCCAGGAGGAGCCCTGGGGACAGGAGCCAGGAGGGACACTGAGGGCTGCGGGAGCCCGGCCTCTGCCCCTCCCCTGGCCCCAGGACCAGGACCTGAGAGGCGGCAGCTCCTCACGCCAACCTCACCCTCGGCTCCAGCTGCCCAACCTGGTGACTCCCCTGGGCCACATACAGTGTCCACAGTCCCCGGGGCTGTCCTGGGCAGGCCTTGGGAGGCCTGAGCCCCGCGGGACCTCAGTCCAGAGTTCTATTTTGGAAAGACTCTGCCAGAACCCCAGGAGAGCCCGAGGGCTGACAGGTGGGCAGGACTAGGGTGGCCCCTGGGGGCAGGTGCTCACCGCGGGGTTGAGCTCCGACACGCCCAGGCGGCAAAGCACATCTCCCTTGTCACTGACGGCCCAGAGGGCAATGCTATGCCCACTTCTGTTGGCATCTGGGCTCTCTGGGATGATGGACACGTCCCCAAGGGTAATAGGGGCCACCTCCAGCCAGGGCCCAGTGGTCACCAGCTTACATTTTCTGCACAGTGGAAGAAAACAGAACCCTGGGGTCTGATGCTATGGCAGGAGCTCTAGATGCGCGTGCATCAGGCCGCCCTCTAGCCCACACAGCCTCTGCGGGCCTGGAGGCAGAGCCAGGATCGCCCCCAGTGTCCAAGTGGGCACCCCTTCCTGATGGGCAGGAATGAGGGGCCTGGAGAGGCGGCCCCCGCCTGCCCTGCCCCCAGCCAGGCCTCCCATCCTGACCTGCCTGTCCTGCTTAGAGCAGAGCCTGCCAGTGACATTTCTCTTATTTGTTCTTGAAAACAAACTGCAGAAACCAGAGAGCGTTGGGAGCCCAAGGGCATTTCCTGGACTGACATTTACTTTGATTCTCTTTCCCTCCCCCCTCCCTCTGCTTTTCTTCCACAGGGACTGGCCCAGGAGGGACTGGTAGGAAGGGCAGGCTCACAGCCCCTGGTTACCATGTCACTCCCGTCTTTACCTGGCCCAGCACCTTCTCCTAACAAAATCCTTCATGGTTTTGTATCCGTGGTATGAGCTGCAAGAGAAAGAAGCTGAAGTCAAGGCCACTTTGTGGAAGTTTCTGGAAAGCAAGACGGTACATGCACGTGTGCACACACATTCTTTTTCTCCTCATTAAGGGCAGAGCCTCCGTGTGAGCCAATGAGTGAGCTCAACAGGCAGCAGGTATGACAGGACACAAGGCTTATCCTTCAGATGCCCATTGCCTGGCTGGGGTTACTGGGGCACAGGTCTCCCTGGGGTCAGGGTCTCCATGGGCTAGGATGTAGCAGCTGCCAGACTAAGGGTTCTAGCTAGGGGGTTCCGAGCCCTCCCCACCACCCAGCCCATCTGAGCCCTTCTGGGGAACAGTCGAGTGGAGGCCTAGAGACAAGGGTAGGGTCAGTCCAGGCGGCTTGGCTATGGCTGGAGGGGATGCCTATGGGCTCACCTGTCCCTGACCTGCCTGGTCCCCAGGCCTGGGCCTGCTCAGAGGCCCTGGCTCGGGCTCCCACAGCTCTGTCATCCACTTGGATGTGACCTGTGCACCATGAAGGACCTGCTACCCACCAATGCCATGTGCCCACTTGGCCACCAGGGTCTGCTGGCTTTGTGGATATGTCACTCACTTCTCCCTTCACTTCTCAGGATGCTGCTGGCCTCACTCCACTTTGTTCAAGCTGCCTTTCCACCTGACACCTCCCTCCAGCCACCTCCGCCCATCCCCCAGGGCCTGCCCCGAAGCTCCCCAACACCACCCCTGATAGAGAAGCCCAGTGCACCAGGTCCCTGGCTGCCCCCCCTCTCCAGAACCCCTCCCCAGAGTAGCAGGGACACAGCTGGGTGCTGAGGGAGTCGTGGTCATCCTCCCTGAGCCTGTCTACTGAGCTAGGTAGGCAGGTGTGCTGGCCTGAGCTCATCTCTCTGACTGGCCACCCCACTGGCTGCTGAGCATACAGGGGTCTGCTCCTTGGACATATCCGGGTGCATGGAGGGGCGGGAGTGGCCCCGGAACAGCGGGGGGGGGACGACAAGGGTGCCTGCTGGCACAGGGTGAGGGCCCCACCCCACGCAGAGGCATGCTTACGCAGGGAAGTCGCTGGCGTACTGCCAGCCCTCCTGGTCGGTGCCCCCGGGAACGCTGAAATCCACAGACCAGTCAGAAACCTGGAGGAGAGGTGGGTGAGTGCGGGAAGCCCCCGGCGTCAGCCCCCGTCCCGCAGTCCGGAGCTCACCCAGGTCCACTGCAGGGACGGGGGCTTCGTGCCGGCCTTGGTGCACTCCTGCAGCCCTGAGGCGTCGCTCCACATGTACCGGTCGGTGGGCAGACCCCTGCAGTGGATGACAGGGCCGCTGGGATGACCAGTGACAGACAAGACAGGAGCACCTGGAGTGTCTGCGTCTCCAGAGGGGTGAGGGCAAAGCCAGAACTGCCCCAGGGTGGGGACAGCAACCAGAGGACCCCTTGTCACCCAGGAGCCTGGGTCGCCACCTGCAGCCAGGCCATCCACCCGCGAGCTGTGGCCTGCTGTGCGGTCTGAGAGCCTCTCCTCCCCTCGCGTTATGGGTTGCTGTGCTCCCAAAGATGTTGAAGCCATAGCCCCAGTACCTGCAAGTGTGAACTTATTTGGAAATAAGATCTTTGCAGGAGATCAGGTTAGAATAGAGTCATCAAGGTCGGCCCCAAACCAATACGACAGTGTCCTAATGGGCTTCAAATTTTCCAAATAGGGAAAGCAGTGTGAAGATGGAAGGGATGTTGCCACAAACCAAGGGGCATACTTGAGGCCTCCGGGAGAGAGGCTGGGAGCAGATCCTCCCTCACCACCCTCAGAGTGAAGTGGCCCTGCGCACACCTTGGTTCTGGACTTCCCAGCCTCCAGAACAGGGAGAGATTAAATGTCCATTGTTCAGACTGCCCAGTGTGTGGTGCTTGGGGACAGCAGCCGAGCTCACTCAGACACTCGCAGAGTGACAAGGCCACGCAGTGGTGTTGGGCAGGCAGCTGTGAGGCTCAGGTGGCAGGAGCTGGGAGCTGTGGCCCTGGGTACCCACACTCAGCGAGGACCAGGGAGCACAGTGCCCAAGGAATAAGCAGGGATGCTACCCGCACCCATGCAGAGGTTTCTAGGACAAGTTTTGGTAACGTGTGTCAACTGCCTTCACAAAGCTCAAGCCCTGATTTACTGGGATGAAGGACAAACTCCCAAATATTTACACACAAGAAAATCCTTCAAGCAGTTCGTACAACTTGGAAAGGTCACAAAAGATCTCCCTATCCGACACTGAGAGGAGGTTAGATGACCTGGATCGCCCTCGAGTGTCCAATGGCGGGGCTGTCACAAACCATCTTTATGTTCCCATGAAGCCCCTGCCTGGCCCGGCGCCTCAGCCACTCACCTGCTGGAGTAGCCCGTGACGGGGTTCCAGCGCTGGTTCTCGTAGATGTAGACACACTTCACGTCTGACTGCGTGTAGATGTTACTGGTGCTGCTGGCCAGGCCTGGGGAGAGAGGAGGCTGCCAGCTGGGGACTCAGGCTTCTGTCTGAAGCACTGAAAGCTGCAGAGAATGGGTGGAGGAGGGTCCGGGGAGGGCCAGTAGAGAGGGGTTCACAGGCTTGGCTTTCTCGCTTTGTGATTATTCTGGGGTTGTACACCCTCCATGAGAAGAACCTGCAGCGCATTACATCTCTGATCCGCACCACCTCTAGCTCCTCTGTTCTGGCAGCTGTCTTTCTAGAAACTTCAAGGCCCCGGGCTCAGCTGTGGGTGCCCAGGAAGGTATGCTGGAGGCAAGGCTGGTCTCCGGGCTCTCACAACTCAAGGGCTAGCCCCGAAGCCATCCTCTGGAGGCTGGCCTTGGTGAGGTCAGCCGAGAGCCAATGCTGGGACAGTGGCTCTAGAGTGGGGGACAGTGGCTCTAGAGTGGGGCAGGGAAGCCAAGTGGGATTGGAGGGGTGGGCCTGGGAAGGCTGTGGACAGGGCCTGGGAAGCCAGACTGGCTGGCCTCTTGAGTGCAGGTCACTCTCACCTTGGAAGCAGCCTCCGCCGTAGCCACCCGTATAGACCCAGGCTGTGTGGTCGTAGCCGATGCCCCACACCACTCCCCGGCCGCTGGCCTCCACCACTCGCAGGTGGCCTCCCATCTGCCGCCAGAACCTGAAGCGAGGCGAGAGAGGTCAGGAGGAGTGTGTCTCAGCACACCTTGCCAGCCTTCTACCCTGCAGCCCTGTTGGCTCAGTGGCCTCCCTCAAACATCCTATTTTTACTGATCTTCCATCTCTAAAGGGTGGACTTTATTTAGGACGATAACATCTGTCTGGCTCCCCATCCAGTAGTAATCGGAGCTAATGTGGCCCAAGAGTGGGCATAGGAGCCTCAGGATCTGCGGGCAGCGGAGGCACACCAGCAGCCACCTTTCCACACCTGCCCCTGGGGATCTGGGACAGGCATGTCATGGCAGAAGGCAGGGCCATCTCATCTGGATGAGCCACGACACAGGCCAGTACACTGAGAGGTGACAGCACGGCCTCTCGGGTGGCCAGTGTGCACGGTGTCGCCTGGGTCCCCCTCCTGTGTGCCAAGGTCCTGCCTGCTGTCACCAGAGGTAGTCAGACTTGTTCATCCAGGTGCTAAGCACACGGGGCTTCCAAGAACAGACCAACAAAGGCTGGACACATGCATCCACTCTCCCATCCTGAGCGGAGCCTCCCAGCCTCACCCACCTTCCCCGGTCCACACAGACTCAGAGTGACCTAGGGGAAGCCCTGGGTTGGCATTAGGAGCATTGTGTCCCCTGCTGGGTCCCCATCTGCTTTCCCACCCTAAATGCCAGATACCCCAGAATGCTACCGCCCCTGCCACTGTGGGTGACCTTGTTCCATCTCCTGCCCCCAACACACAGTGCCTGCTCAGTGGCACCTGATGTGCCTCAGCCCCACCAGGCTTCTGGCCCCGCCTTGGGGTCCTCCCAACATGCCCAGGAAGACTCGAGGCCTAGGACCCGCATGTAGATGTTACTGGTGCTGTTGGCCAGGCCTGGGGAGGGAGGAGGCTGCCGGCTGGGGACTCAGGCTTCTGTCTGAAGCACTGAAAGCTGCAGAGAATGGGTGGAGGAGGGTCCAGGGAGGGCCAGTAGAGAGGGGTTCACAGGCCTGGCTTGGCTTTCTCGCTTTGTGATTATTCTGGGGTTGTACACCCTCCATGAGAAGAACCTGCAGCGCATTACATCTCCGATCTGCACCACCTCTAGCTCCTCTGCCCTGCACCCTGTTCCTGACTGCACCTTGTCCTGATGACCAGGTGCCAGGCAGGTGGGGGCCCCCACCAGCTCCCTCCTTATTAACACTCACATAATGCCATTCCCAGGGCTGGCCAGCAGGAAGCAAGACCCTCCCTTCTTGAACCACAACCCTGGCTGCCCTGGGCCAGTGCAGAGCACAGCTGACTCACATCTGGTCACAGGGCAGCATGTGCTCGGAGGCCTCCAGGTCTGGGCTGGGCTCGCTCACAAAGATGTCCCCCTTGCAGGTGACAGACCAGATGGCCTGCGGGGAGGGGCGGCCGTGGACCCTCCGGCTCTCGCAGCAGGACAGGTTGAGCAGGGCCAGCTGGAGGGGGAGACAGCCAGTCACCACTGCGAAGGGGGCAGGTGGCAGGCCCAAGACCCCTGCCCCATGAGCCTGTCCTGTCGTGTATGTCCACTCACCCAATCATTCATGTCCTGCTCAGTGGCAGCAGCCAGATGCACGGGCCACCTCTGCCGTGTCCTCTCGGGGGTATAAAGGGCAAAGGAGTGCTTGGTCTCGTTGAGCACAGGGACTAGGAGTGTCACCTCGTTGAGGAAGACGTGGAGGTACTGTTTACAGAGGAGGGAGCAGGGCTGTCGCCAGGGAGGAGGGGGACCTGTGGGGCTGTGGGGCACAGAGGGCCTCTGGGGGAGCCCCGGCCGTGGTGAGGGGACAAGGATGGCCTGGGTCACCCCCAATTCCAGAGAGCCAGTCGTAGGGGTCCCTGGGGCCTGTGGGGTTAGTGGTGGGCTCCAGGATCAAGCTTGTTCAGTATGGAAATCCCAGTTCACGAGCAACTGCCTTAGTTATGCGCCTGATGTCAACAGCAGACTCCAGAACCCAGTCAACTGGGTTCAAACCCCAGCGCCAGGAGGGCAGAGGGGCTTTAACTCCCGAGCTGAAATCCCAGGCACTGTCCGCAGCTCCATGAGGAGATGGCTCTCTGGGGCTGCAGCAGGGGCCCCCGCACTTGTGCTGGCCACTGACTGGGGCTGCTGTCACCACGGGCAGCCGCTCTGCCACTGCCAGACACGGTCCCTGACTGAGCACCTGGGGACTGGTGTCCCAGGCATGGCCCTGTGCCCCCCTCCCATGGGAGCCACCCTCCCAGGGGAACCCCACACACACCTTCTTCTCCTCGTGGACCACGTAGTAGATGAAGAGGATGCTGTCCCGAGCCCCATCGAGCCCCGTGAACTGCTCCAGGGCCACACGGACGTCCACCCACTTGTGGGGTTTCCAGTCACACCACCACTGCAGGGCCCCCGTCTTCACCCACACCGACTGTAACACAGGCCCCAAGGGCACAGGACAGAGTCATAGGTGGGCCTCTGGGGGCCCTGCTCCCTAACCTCCCCCTCGTGACAAAGGTGGTGCTGCGGCTGCTCACCCAACAGCTGCTGGGTCCACAAGCCATGGTGTCTGTGTACCCCCTCCTAATTCTGTCACACTGTCACCCCATGCTCAAGATAGGGAAACTGAGGCTCAGAGAGGTTCTGACCTGACCCAAGGTCAATGAGGGAGTCGGGGGCAAAAAAGGGGCCCACGCCTGGCCTGCTTGTGTCTGGAGGCCCAATGCTTAGCCACCAGTGAGATGCTTCTGCACCTGTGGCCGAGGCCCAAGGACCCCATGCTTCATATAACTTTCACCTGCCAAGCTGACTGAGGGCTTTGGGGGACCATGACCCACCTGAGGGGCTCCAGGACAGCCCTTAAGCCCATCCTCACTCATCTCAATGAAGCCACACCATCTTGGCTCTTGGGGTTCCTTCTGGAGGGAAGGGGACCACAGCGCTCCCCTCCCCCACGCCCCCCTCTGAGGCTGCTCCGGTATCTGGGTCCCCCGGGCTGAGGCTGCACCTGGAGCACAGTGGGATGAGTTCCTCGGGATGGAGGACAAAAGGAATGGACTCTGTCTTCAGCCTTGAATCTACAGGACCTGGGAAGGACGGCTTCACCTCTGAGCGGGACGGACAGAGGGATGGCTACCTCTCTGTTTCCTCTTCGGGTGAGTATACAGTAGGTACTAAGTGAATGCATCCAGGAACTGCCTACCTGCTCTACGGCCTGCTCGTAGTGCCGGAAGTTCTCCAGCTCCCGCTTGGTCCTCTCAGTGAGCTGCTGGAAGATCTGCTTCCGCCAGGCGGCTGTCTGGGCCGGCGTGATGGACAGGGACAGCGTCTGTACCGAGGGGGACAGGCCTGCGGGCCAGCAGAGCCTCAGGGCCAGGAGCCAGCAGGCCAGGGCTCGTCTCTCTGTTCTTGTTTTTAACCACTTGTTCTTGCTGGAGAGCTATGATCTCTGCAACATGCCCCATAAGCCCTCTCCAAAGGGCTCTCCCTGATGGGACCCCCAATTCTGCCTCGAAAGCAGCCACCAGTGCTAGGCCACAGGGAGGGGAAGGGCCACTCTGGCTGGTCTCCCAAGGCTGCTGACAGATGGGCTGAGCTGAAGGGGGTGTTCAGGCAGGACACTGGGTCTGCTTCCCACCCCCCAGAGGGTGCTGGGCCCCTAGAGCCCTGTGCTTACCCGACTGGATGGTGAACCACTTGAGCACAGAGTGGGCCTCCACAGCGCAGCCTCCTCCTGACACCCAGGCCCATAGTGAGTGGTCATCAGCCCCGTAGGGCTCCTCCAAGCCCAGTGGGAGGAGCCCCAGCGAGGAAAGGCCGGCGGTCTCTGGAAAGCCAGCAGCTGAGTGGCTGGGTGCTCTCTTGGGCTCCTTCAGGTCAATATTGGTCCAGGGCAGTTCAGCCAGGGTGGAGGCCAGGCCAGGCCCAGGAGCCGGAGTGGCCAGGCTGGTGACCTCCACGGCATGCTCTGTGGTCCTGCCGATGCCCGGGCCTGTGGCCAAGCTGTCCCTGGGGTTCCTGGGACCGTCCACAGACTCTGCAGGGACAGGCTGGTCAGGCCCCAGTCTCTCGGCTTCTAAAGAGGCATCCGTGTCACTCGGTGCACAGGACTCACCACTGCCCCTCACCTCGTCGCCAAAGAAGCAGCCAGCACTGGGGATGAGAGGGGCAGACCTGTGACTTCTTCGAGGGAAGGGCATGTGCTGCTGTGGGCAGGCCTGGCTCACCCGCTGTGACCCTGGGGGCAAGCCACAGCCACACCACACACATGGAAGGCTACCTCCCAGGGCGCGGGAAGAGCCAGGTCGCAGCCCAAGCCGATCAAACCATTTATCTGGGGGTGGAAATCTGGCAGTATCGTTATTTTCTTATTGTGGCAAAATACATGTAAGATAATATTTACCATCTCAAATGATGTGGCATTAAATACCCATGAGGTTGTGCAACCACCACCACTAGCTGGTTGCAGAACTTTGTCATCACCCCAACAGAAACCCTGCCTGCGTTCAGGAGCCACCCTCCACCCCCCTACCATCCACCCTGGCTTCCACCAATCCGCTTTCTGCCTCTGGATTTGCCTATTCTAGACGTGTCATACAAAGGGCGTTGTGTGATATGTGGTCTTCCGTGACTGGCTTCTCTTGCTCTGTATGATGATGTCAAAGTTCAGTCAGGTTGTGGCATGGATCAGTACTTCCTTTTGTTGCTGAAAAATATTCTGCTGTATGGATACGGCACATTTTATTTATTCATCCGCGGATGGACATCTGAGTTTCCACCTTCTGGCTACTGTGAATGATGCTTCTATAAACACGCATACACAAATTTTTGTTTAACATCTGTTTTCCGTTCTCCTGGGTATATACCTAGGTGACGCGAGTGCTGGGTCATGGGGTGGCTCTATCTTTACTTTCTTGAGCAACCGCCACACTATTTTCCAAGGTGGCCGTCCCCACCAGCAGTACACGGGGGTCCCAATTTCTTCATATCTTGTCAACACTTGATGTTGTTGTTTTTTTGACTATAGCTCTCCCAGTGGGTGTGAAGTGGTATCTCATTTGTGGTTTTGATTTGCATCTCCCTGATGATACTGAGTGTCTTTTCATGTGTTTTTTGGCCATTTGCATATCTACTTTGGAGAAATGTCTATTCCAGTCCCTTGACTTTTTAAATTGAGTCGTCTTCTTGTTGTTAGTTGTAAAGGTTCCTTACACATTCTAGATACTAGACCTTTGTCAACTATGTGATTTGCGAATATTTCCTCCCATTCTATGGATTATCTTTGCCTTTCCTGATAGTGTCCTTGGATGCACAAAAGTTTTTAATTTTGATGAAATTCTAATTTATCTATTTTTCCTTTCCTTTCTGGTGCTTCTGGTGTCCTATTTAAGAAGCCATTGCCAAATCTAAGGTTTGGCATCAGCAGTTTTGGAAGCTTCTCAGATGATTCCAATATTTGAGTACTACCAGCTGAGAGCCCAAACCCTCAGGTAAATAAGGAAAGTCCAGCCTGGCCAGCCTCTCAGCCATCTGGGCTTCCAGCTCAGCAGAGTGAAGACCGCCATGCTGGGGGAGCAAAGGGACATGGACTGGAGCCTGTGGAGGGCCTGTGTCGCAGACAGGGACGTGGCTGCCGTGGAGCACTGTACCAAGGGCCCCTGTGCCACAGGACCAAGCAGGTAAGCACTGTGAGCACTCGCGTTACAGAGCCGAGGTGATCCCCTGCTAAGACACTAAGTCATCTGCCTGCATTTAACGCAGGTGGCAGAGCTGGGACTCACCCACACTCTACACCCACGGATCTCAGAACTGTAGGAACTGCACACCTGGGACCTTGCAAATAATGCAAAATCTGCTGACTGCAAAATTCTACTGAAACAGAAGCTCCGGGGCTGGGGCTTGGACATCTGTGTGGGATCAAGCCCTCTCGGCGTTTCTAGTGCGTGGCCAAGTCTGAGGTCCCTGTTCTAGACTAGAGAGACCCTCTGTCTTCTTCTCCGCTTTCTTTTGCCAGAGGGGCCTTAGCATCCACCCCATGTAGAAGCCTTTTCTCTCCCAGACCTTGAGACTTCAAAACCAACGGGCCAGCTCTGTTCAGGGACGACTCCCTGGCTCTGACATTGGATGGACACCCCAACCTCACCCACTGGCCCATTCCCACCCTGCCCACAGCCTATCCCCACAGACCACCCTCAGGCCTAGCCCTGGCACCAGGCATGGGGAGAGACCTCGCGGGCCATGGCCTGGTTTTTCCCTGCCTGGGCAAGGCCCAGAGCCCCACTGAGACGCCAAGTGGCAGCCTCCTTTGGACACTGCCACCCTTCCTGACCCGAGTCTTCCATACCCTGCTGCCCCTGGGATCACCTGAGGAGACTTGATGAACTACCAGAGTGCGATCGGTCACTCTCTCGGCTGGCGACGATGGCCTTCCAGGTTTTCCCACTGAGTTCACTCTGGGTGACACCCTGACGGAAGTACATGGCCCGGTCCTCACAGCCAATGCCCCAAACCTGGCACAGAGAGAGGTGCTGCTGGGTGGGAGGCCAGGATGGACCTGAAGGATCCCTTCCCTTTAGGGGTGTGGGGGAGGACGAGGGGTGGGAGAGAGTACCCCAAGGCTGGAGGACGTGTCTATAAATGCAGACAGGATCCCCTCCTAATATGTGCAATGTGTGTGTATGTGTGTGCATATGAGTGTTATGGCTGGGAGGGTTGACGGGGGCGGGAGGTGGATGTGGGGTGGGTGCACAGGTCAAATGCAGGGAGCAGAGCCCAGAAAGGGCCAGGAGGAGGGCACAGCACCAAGCTCAGGAGAAGTGGGGCTCAGGGAGACCCTGGGCTTTAGGCTGGCAAGGTCCAGAGAAGGTGGTGGTGCTACTGGACATTGTGCTGTGACACAAGCCCACTCATGTCCCGATCTTCCATGTAGCCTCTGGGAGGAGGAATGCTGCTCCCCGAGTGAACCCAGAGAATGGTCTGGGTCTTTTTAGAGAGTGTAGGTAAGTCCCAGTTCTGCCCACTGGCGTTAAATGCAGGCAGATGCAGGATAGCATCCTTGATCCTGACCTCATTTTCTATGAAACAGGCAGCTGGGCAGGGATCCTCCTGTCTGCCTTTGGGTTCTGAGGCCTGTGGGGGTGCCTCCGGGCCTCAGCCTGCCCATGGCGGTCCCAAGTGGCCTTGCTGGGAGGGAGGCGGTGTCTCCATCACTTGGCCATGGCAGGCTAGCCTCTGCCCTCTGTCCCTGTGGGTACCTACCAGTGCCTGGTCTTGCCCGACTGCTGTGTGCCCAGCTGACTGGGGTGGGTGAGAGGACAGCATGGGGGCACTGAAAGGCCAGCACCCCCCGGGAAGAGTTTCTAGGGCAGGGCATTGGGGAAGGAGTCACCTTCACACCGTCAGTCTTAAAAGCAGCCAAACCTCATCCACCACACTGTACAAACTATACAGGTGATGTTCAAGAGATGTTGCATTCATAAAGTTGGGAAGATCGGTTTCATTTTTCACTTACTGAGCTGACTGTGCCCCAAAAATTCTCGACAAAATATCCCTGCCAGTCCCTGGGATGTGCACCCCTGGTCTGTGCTCACCACCACCACTCTGAGGATCCCAGGGGGAGGGGCCTGGGACAAGCAGGGGCCCTCGCACCTGGGTGCAGCCAGCCCCCTGGGTACCCTTGCAGGCTGGGAGTCTGAGGAGGTGCCAGGGACCTCCCATGCTGGCATCATGTCTGGTGGGAAGGGGCAGCAGGAAGCATCAGGAGCCCCCACTCTGAGACCTCTATTGTGTACGAGCTGCTGGCCCCCATCCATCGGGATCCAGGGCTCAGAGTCACACACATACCTGGTCATTGAGCCCCACGTTCACCATCATCATATCTCCGACCATCTCAATCCAGCTGGTGCCACAGGGATTGTGCGAGTTGACGCCTCTTCGGAACCACACCTGAGGAAAGTCAGAAATAAAATGCCTCCTTGGAGGGCCACTGGAATTGGATATTGTTTTCAAAGGTTCTGGAAGAACGAATGAATAATTTGGTTCTTTGGTTCATGCCACAAATGACCACAGCACATCAGTGAGAAAGAAGACATCATTTGGGTCCCTCTTCCCTGCACCCCTGCCGCATTCCCTCTGGGCTTGGTGCTGTTCCACTCAGCAAGGGTCACCTGCCCCTAGCTGTACCTATTCTGGTGGCTTCCTATCTCTTCTTTGGCAGAGGGCATTGCCCCTCCAGGAGACAAGGCTGTCTGAATCTTTCTAGAACATTCTTTCTACCAGTTCACATCTTGGCACCAGGCAGGAGCAGCAGGTGTCACCTATATCAGCTGTCTTACTGTACAGTCAGGAGGTGGGACTTCTCCTGGGCAATGTTTGGGGACAGGGAGGGACGGACACATACTGCATCTCGAATGTAGAGCTTGACTAGCAACATCTCACCCCCATAGACCTGTATGTAGTCCCATCTTAGCCTGACACTTGGAAAATGTGTTTGTCCAATCAAGCTTGCCTCTATGTCAGATGACGGCCTTAATGATGCTATTTAGAAAAACCGTCTTTTCTAAACTTATCAGGAGATAACACACTTTGGATCCATTCTTAGTGCTTTAGGAAATAGTCTCTTTAAGCCTAACTTTTTTCGGGGCATCTAGCTGGCTCAGTCAGAAGAGCATGCAGCTCTTGATCTTGGGGTCATGAGTTTGAACCCCACATCGAGTGTAGACATGACTAAAAAGGTAGATAAACTTGTGAAAAAATCAGGCCTTTCCTTGTTGTTGTTAGTTTATAAAAATAAACACAATCCAACCAAATTTCCCTCAACCCACATGTGGCCCCATAGTTGAACCCACCCACCCTGGCCCCTGCTGTGCTCCACCACAACTGTCCTTACCCACTCTGGCTGCCACATGAGCAAGACCCCAGCAGTTCTGAGACCCACTGAGAGGAGCACCCACGTGTTTAATCAGGAAGTTCCTGAGGCAGGATGGGGGGAGGTGACTGGTGAGAAACTCTCAAATCTCTTTTATAACAATTGCTAGAATGCCTGAAGTGTCTCCTCGACCCAAAGAAAGTTTGCACAAATATCTGTCTGAAGACCGAGCACATTGCTCCTATAAATAAAATGCTCTGCTCATTTAATGCACTGTTCTGAGAGGGACTGAGGAATTATGGGAGGCAGATGCTTCAGGTGACCTGAATTTTGGGCTCAGGGACTTCTGCATGGACACAGACTCAGATGTGTGGGGGATTCATCATCCCTGGGTTGCTAGAGGATGCTCCTGAGGTGGGGTTAGAAAGAGCATGGAAGCAACCCCAAATCTGCTTATTTTACTGGACTTACCTCTCATGATGTAAAAATGGAAAGCACTGGATAGGAGTCAAGGGACACATTCAGTTAGCTGAGGGTTTCAGAAAATTGGCACCTATTTAAAATGTTATGGCCTTCTGAGTGATAAGGACAGTTGTCCTGCACTTGGTACAGGGCACGGGCATATCATGGAGATCACTGAGCCCTTCAAGCCCCAGAAAGTGCAGGTGCCTGGTTGGATTTATTTCAAAGGGTTTAGACCACACTTGCAAGAACAAAAAAACCACACTGCCCTCAACATTGAGCCCTCAGTCTGATTCCCATATGGGCCAGTGACTCCTTCAAATAAAAAGAAATAAACAAAAGCCTTTGGCCCCAGCCCCCAGGGACCCCATCTTACTTTCCGATCCTTGGTGATGGCCCAGACCACGCCAACTCCCACGGAGACATGCATGATCCCATTTTCAGAGGTGGGAGGCTCCACTATGGACCAGGAACTTCCTACCCGGCCCCAGAATAAAGAGCAGGTGGCCCTTATCAGCGAGAGCGCCAGGGAGAAGCTGGGCATCCCCCACCACTCCCTGCATGGGGCATAGGGCTGCCCACCTTTGGGATTGTTCCTGTTGATTCCTTCCCGGACCAAGGCCTGCCCCTCCCAGAGCGTGACCCACAGGAGGTCGTGGGGCCCACAGCTGATCTGCACCGCCTCCCCTGGGGTGTCCATGAGGGACCACGATGAGCCTTCGGGGTTGGGGTGGCTGACGTCCTCTCTGTACCACACCTGGGTGGCGGAGAAACCCATGGCAGGGTCAGACGGGGTCTGGTCAGGGCTCCGGGTCAGGCTGCCCGAGGCTGGCTACGTTTGCGTTAGCGTACACATGAGCCAGCCGTAGAGTCTCCGGGGCCAGGGGGGCCCTGAGGGTTCAGACTTATTCTCCCTCACTGCCATCGGGATCCTCATGCCTCAGCTTAGAGGCCCCCCAATCCTGCTAAAAAATGCAACCCTGGATTTCAGCCATCCTGGGAGATGGACCTCTGGATCATCTACCTGGAAGGAACCCCTTCCCCACTCACCTAGGGCCCCAGGGAGACCTCTGGCCCCAGCCTGGGTGTCCTGTGCCCCCTAGTGGCCACGTACTCTCAGTACACCATCTCTACGTAAAGTGGGGTTCTTTGTGGTTAAGCGGGAAAGCCCCCAAATCCCTTTCATACAAAGTGTCTAAAACATCCACTTCTTTTTCCCCTTAACCTGAAAACAAGGAACATAACAAAATATTTAAGACCGAGCCACCTGCCCACATGGTCCAAACTGGCTCTTGTCATCTGGAGGGGGTTACACTTCACTGCGTGGTGCAGGAGGGCTGGGGACCCCCTCCCAGCCTATCTTCACAGTGGGGACCTTAGCTTCTTAACCTTTCACCTCACCTTTACACTCCACACTACAGAACCAGGCCTAGGCAGCCTCCCTTCTGCCACCTGGTGCTTTGGGTAGTCCTCTCCCTAGCTCCTCCTGGAGCCAGGGTCCTAGTCATACCTTTAGTGGCCCACAAGAGTGGCTGGCGTGGGGCACCCCTGGCTAACAACTGGTGCATGGTGACCACAGACACTGCTTTCACACCCTGTTCTCCTCTCTTTGTATCCAGGTGGGCACAGGCCCCACAGTGGGGGCTCTGCCCCAGGCCAGCTCCCCACCATCCTTCAGCATGGCTCAGAGAAAACCAACAACTATGGGTTGACCTAGGCCCAGACCAAAGAGAACCCCAGAAGTAAGCCTGATCGAAGCCTACTGTGTCTATTCCGAAGCCAATCAGAGAATTTTGGTGAATTGGTGATAAAGAATACTGACTAGATCAAGTCTGCTCTAAAACCACAGTTAAAGTGTTGAATTGCCTGCCAGCTGGACCACCCATGTTGCTCCTGCCAACAGGGGCTGCTTTACGCCTTTGTTCATAAACTCTATGAGAGAAGAATCTCTTCTCCTCTCTAAATATCCATCCGCCTACTACCTATCATCCACCCACTCACCCATCACCCATCTCTCACACATCCATACATGTATCCACCCATCCACCCACCTACCTATCCATCACCCATCTCTCCACCTATCCATTCACCTATCCATATATACATCCATCCCCTATCCACAATACTATTGCAGACTGCTGTGTGGGAACCAGCAGAAAGGAATAGGCAGGGAGCTCAGAATCTGAGGAGACAATATTGATGGCATCTGAACTCAGGAAGGGCACTGATCAATGCTCTGGGGATTCAGAGAAGGGACAGGCCAGGACCAGGCATGGGGTGGGATGTCAGAGGCTTCTGGGGGACCCCAGTAACATGCTGCCTTGCCTGCTCAGGGTAGTCTCCCTTGTAAGGACAGGAGGAGAGGAGAAGGTAGCCAGCCACCCCTCTTCCACCTCTGGGAGGACATCAGAAGGCCAGTTTCTCTCTTGCCCTGCTCCTGCCTGTAGCCAGCCTCCCTCAGCCACCTCCCATCCTAGGCACAGGGGGACGCAGACCTTACCTTGCCCTGCAGAGACACAGCCCACACGGACAGGCGGCCCACGGGCTCGTCTGTGATTTCCCACCCCCCCACAGAGAGGTCATTGAAGGGGTCGGGCAGTTGCTTGGGGTCATCCTTCGAAGGGATCTGAAACAAGAAGGTATGTGGCAGGGGCAGTCAGTGCCTGTGGACACCTGGCCGGTAGGTGGCACTGTTCCCCTCCCAGTGGACACCTGAGTGGTACACACCCTCCTCCCCAAAGCTCCCTCCCTCCCACCCCCAGGGGGAGGCACACTCCTATCCTCTAGTTCAGCCCACAACTACCAAACTTCAGAGAGAAGGCAGCATTAGGACAGAGAGCTCCTAGCCCTGGGTCCCCTCTGTCCTGTCCTCCCTCCATTGGCCACCAGGCCAGGGCTGTAATCCGAGGGGTCCTGCTGCTTCAACACAGAAGACAGATGCACACGCAAGGCCTTGGCTCTGTGCCTTTAGCCTTTAGCAGCCTGATCACTGTGGCTCCATCCCCTCACCTAGATGGGGGCTGATCCCAGGACCTGGTCCAGTGGGGTAAGCCCTTCATGATGCTGGCTGTTACCCTGCTCTGTGGGCTGCTTCCAGTGCAAAGGCATGGCAGGCTGGACTAGCGGCCCCACCAGACTTGAACCCTCCAGAGGAAGGTCCAAGGCCTTCCTCTCCTGCAAGGCTACACAGGATCCTAGTCCAGGCCTCACAGCCCTAAGTTTGCAAGGTTTTTGGGGGATCATGGGAATAATATGAGAGTCATTGTGGGGGTTAAGGGAGGAAGTGCACAGATGGGGCCTCAGGCTGGGACAGAACACCCTGGAGACCAGGGTCAGGTCAAGTTCTATGCTGTCCTGGGCCACAGTCTAGTCTGGCTTCCTGTATAGCCAGCTCCCATGCAAAGGAACACACAGGACCATAGTGTTCTTGGGACAGGAAACAGGTCAAAGGCTAGGTACCAAGGTGGGCCTGGTATCCTCCAGTGCAGAGGTAGGCTGGGCGGGCAGGAAGGTCCCTGCGATTATCTCAACAGCGGGACTGCTGTTCCACCCCCAGGCCACACTCAGGTGCAGACCTTGGCCCAGGTGTCCCGAGACTTGTATCTCCTGTACCGGATCCACCTCCGACGCCGCACGCAAGAATTCCACTTCTTGTCTCTGGTGTAGGTGGCAGGGAAGTCGATAGCATATGTCCACCCCTGAAATACCAAGTGGGGGGGCTCTGTCAGGCTCCTAGGGAAGGACTGACTGGAGATAGGCAGAGAGCAGGGACGAAGAGGCGGAGGGAGGCAGTGGTGGTACCCAAAGCCCCAAAGGCCACCCATCCCGAGCAGAGGTCGGGAGCATGCAGAGCAGTGGCTGACGCTGGACAGGGGGCGTGGGAGATGGCAGCGGGGGTACGGATCCAGCCCAAAGCACTCCTTGCCCACATGGGAGCCACAGTGGGAGCTGAATTTACCTACCCCTTTCTCGGTGGGTTCCCCTCCAAAGTTCTCATCCACATACCAGTCCGACTCCCACTCCCAGTGCGGTGAGGGCAGTGCCACACCATCCAGCGGCCGTTGCTGGAGCCCACTCACATCGCTCCACTGCCAGCGGTCACTTGGCAGGAGCTTCTCACAGAAGCCACCCACGGGGTTCCAGCGCTGAGGGCCGGGAGGCAGAGACAGGCCTTAGGTCCACAGCTGGCCTAGGGCGGTAGGGGCCTCTCGGGGGTGAGTGGAACCCCACCACTAAGGGCCTTCCTGCTGATCTCGGGGATGGAAAGTGAGCAGAGGGCCTGCCTGGAACTCAGGGACCAGAGCCACCCATGGCTGGTCACCCAGAGTCAGCATGCCAGCATGGCCCCAAAGGACAGAGAACTGGCCACAGGACACAGAGCCCTGAGGGGTGACAGGAGAGGTCACCGCTCAGTCCTAGGCTCTTGGACACCCATGGAGCTGGAGCCCACCCTCACACAGACCTGGCCAGCTTGCCTTTATAAAGACACAATGGGGACTCTGACCCCCAAGACCCTGACCACGTGGTGACTCGAACCAGAAGCAGAATGGAGGAAACTGACGTGGGACTCGGCCACGATCTGGCGGGGTGGGGATTGGGGGGACTTGGCTTCCCAGGACACCAGCCCCCACTCGGCGGCCCCACCTGGTTCTCGTAGGCCTCCTCCCGGCGGCGGATGGGGACGTCGCTGGCACACACGTAAACGTAGACCTGGTTGTCACAGGCGATGCCCCAGCAGCACTGCATGGCTGCACTGACCCTTTTGAACTCCAGCCGGTTGTCCTTGCACAGCTCCCAGTACTGCCCCGCCGTGGACAATGTGTACACCTTCCCGAAGAGGTCCACCGCCCACAGCACGGAGTTGGGCATGGTGGCGGTGGCGGTGGTGATGGTAGTGGTGGCGGCTGCGGGAGGAGGGCTGGCGGCAGGAGGCCAGGTCAATGTCCGCCGCCAGCGTCTAGGGCAGTGCTTCCAAATGCAAAAATGTACGGAGGGGACATTGCAACATCCAAGTGTCTACCTCCTCCAATTTAATGAATATTATTATTTTGGTCACAGCCTCGCTCTTTCTCATCAAGAGAATAAATGAGGGGCACCTGGGTGGCTCAGTAGTTGAGCGTTTGCCCCTGCAATTGAGTCCCACATCAGGCTCCCCGCAGGGCACCTGCTTTCCCTCTTCCTATGTCTCTGCCTCTCTCTGTGTCTCTCATGAATTAATAAATTTATAATTTTAAACAAAACAAAAAGAAAGAATTCATGAAAAGTCCCAAAGTTTGTTAAAGCCTATGCCCATCGCTGCCTCTCTGGGAGGCCTCTGCCCCCACAGTGGGCAGGTCTTCTCATCCATGCGGGTTCTGGTGAAGGCGTCCTCAGGGATCTGGCACCCCGGCCAGAGCTGTGTCTGGTCCTGTGGGAGCCCTGCAGCTATGTGGCGGGGACGTGAGGGTCCTGTCCTTGGCGTCCTGGTGTGTGACTACCACCCTCTCTTCCCGGACCCCTCCCCATCTGCCATCCCCCACTCTAACTCCTTTTGCGGTCCTCTCCCTCTCCACTCTGCAGCAGGTGGGCAGCGGCCAGTAAATTCTAGGACTGGCCACCCCCACACCTCCAGGGCTGACTGTGCTGGTGCTCCCTGGGGCCTAATTCCTGGAGACTGGCTTGGAGAAGGGTCAAGCTTCCTACCACCTCAGGGCCAGAAGGCCAGAACCTCCCCAGCTGGAGGACAGCAGCCTGGGGGTGGGGGGCAGCGAGAAGCTCAGCCTGACACTGCCCCAGAGCCAGTAGGGGGGCAGAGCCACTAGGAGACAGCCGGCAGGCCAGGCGCCTTGAGGCTGCTGCTGGGCCAGGCTGTTCCACACCCGCAGTACACCCGATGCTGTGGGCGCTTGGGAGGGGATGAAGGGTGCTAAGTGTCTGAGAATGGGAGCGTCTGCTACAGGCACAGAGGCTCTTCTGGAACAAAGCATGTCTCACAAATACCAAACAGAGTGCAGGCTAGGAAGGAAGTAACCAAGGGATGAGAAGGAAGACAAACAGAAGGAACAGGAGCCCTGCTTTGGGAGACCTCCCAGAACCCTGACCTCTCCACACTGGCACCAAGGCCGGGTCAAACACATGGGAAGTCACAACACCAGCTTTCTGGAGCGTATCTGCATCCAGGTGGAAGAGCTGTGGTTACTCTTGCCTGGCCAAGCCTGTGGGCCCACTATCCCCCCTCTGGCATCTACACTGTGGCTAAGAGTGCCCAGAGCCACCCTGGACCCAGACTGTTGGAATCTGGGTCTTGGCTCCATCCCTTTCTGGCACCATCCAGAGCCAGCTAACCTCTCTGTGCCTTGATTTCTTAAATTGTGAAAGGCAGAAAGGAACACCAACCTACTTACAAAGTCCTACAAAGTCCTTGTAAGAATGAAGTGAGATAATACAGGTACAGAGCCTCTGTACTTGGTACGCAGCAAAAACTCAGCAAGCATTACTGGTGTCATTTTATTATTTGGCACCTACGTTAAAACTACTGGTTATCAGGCAGCCCAGGTGGTGCAGCGGTTTAGCGCTGCCTTTAGCCCAGGGTGTGATCCTGGAGACCCAGGATCGAGTCCCACATCGGGCTCCCTGCATGGAGCCTGCTTCTCCCTCTGCCTGTGTCTCTGCCTCTCTCTCTCTCTCTCTCTCTCTGTGTGTCTCAGGAATAAATAAATAAAATCTTAAAAAAAACAAAAACAAAAAAAACCTACTGGTTATCTCCTAACTCTTAGAAACAGGAAATATCAAATCCCTTCCTCTTCAGCCTGAGTCTTCAGCTTCTTCGCTTCCTTGGCACCTAACAGTGCTCTGCACATAGTGGGTGTTCACCCAAAGTTTACGGAGAATCACAGCCACCTACATCCACTGCATGGCCAACTCCCTGGGCTAAGATGGAAATCCTGTTCCACGGAAGCCAAATGTCAGCAATGACTTAAGGTTTAAAGGAAGATCAAGGGGCACTTGGGTGGCTCAGTGGTTGAGCGTCTGCCTTGGGCTCAGGTCATAATCCTGGGGTTCTGGGATTGAGTCTCACGTTGAGCTCCCTGCATGGAGCCTGCTTCTCCCTCTGCCTGTGTCTCTGCCTCTCTCTGTGTTTCTCATGAATAAATAAATAAAATCTTAAAAAAAAAAAAAAGGTCAAGACAGGTGGATACATATGTGATAAAACAAGAAGAGTAAAAGATCAACAGTAGAATTTAGGTGGTAGGTGTAGGTGTTAATTCTTTAAACTTGGCTGCGTGTTTGAATATCTTTATCATAAATTGTTGGGGGGAAAGTAAGAATTTTGGGGGTGAAGAGAATTTTGGCTCCTATAATGTTACATGACTATAAATCTACTCTTTAAAGCTATCTCTCGGGTCACAGTTCACAGTACAAGAAACCAGCAAAGTCAGGCTATCTGTAGGTTTAGCTCAATGAATAGTAACTTTCACTTGTATTTAATACACTTCCTTTCAGAAAGATGACTAAGCACTAATTTCCATATAGATATAATTTAACCTTCCAGGCAGCTAACAAAAGACTCTACTGCAGAGAAAGGACAGGATGGGGGGTTATGTTTGCGAACTCCCTCCAGAGTGGACACGGAGGCACCATAGCTTCCTAGCTAAAGATGACAGGGGTGAACATCCTTGGCCAGCCTCACCCTCTTTCTGCTCTTACCAGGATGCCACCCCAGCTCATCATATGCCACTTCCTGGCTGTGAGGTGACCAGACAGCCAATCCAGGGACACTGGGTCACTGGGTCAGGGGACTCTTGAAACTCTTGAAAGGGAGGTTTGAGCATTGAGTCCCATGGTTCTGTGATCCTGGGATTTCTTTGTTTTGTAAGGCTAGAGGGGACAGTTTCCAAGAAAGAAACCTCGGATTCACCAAGAACTTTTGTACAATGAATTCCAGTTGGACCTTTGGTCAATCTACTAAGAAGACCTGCTCACCGCCCTCAGAGCCATCTGCCCTTCTGCACGGGTTTACTAATAGATCCCTTCAGAGACCAAAAGGTCCTCAAAGGAAGGTGAAGTGGTGGGAGGGGCGGGGGCAGGGCCAGGGCATGGTGGAGGGAGGGACACAAGGTACCGGGGGAGCTCCTGAAGCATCTATTTCCCCGCGTCTGCCTTAGGGCTCCTCCCTGAAAGGTCTCCAGCTGGTTTGTTTTTCTATTACACCTTGTCACTCCCACTCCCTGTGCAAACAGAAAGAGCCCTGATTTCTGATGGCTGCTTACTGCCTGCCACTTTCGGGGGCTGTCGGAAGGCAGGGTCCAGAGACGCGGGAGAAAATAGCAGGACACGTCCGGAAGCTGAGTCCTTCCTGAAGCAGGATCCGCTGGCCGCACTGGGCAGGAGATGCCCTGAGCCGGCAGTTTGGGGGTGAGCCCTACCCCATCCCACCCCGCATCACAGCGGGCAGGTCGGCCTGGTCTCATTCCGGCCTCGCGCGCTCGGGCGACAGGTGGGCCCCCCGCGCGGCCACCAGAGGCACAGCCGGAGCGCCCCGCCCTCACCATCTGCCCGTGCTAATCCCACGACTGGCAGATCCGCTCCTACTGCTGCCTAGGGGAGGGACAAACGGGCCCCGCGCAGCTCGCTCCTCTGAACCCGCAGGCGCCAGCAACCCGTCCCCGGTCCCTCCCGCGCGAAGGCTGGGGCGGGGGCGTCACCGGGCGCTCAGGGGAACCGCGCCGGCGCCCGCACAGCCTCTCCCACCCGCGCAGCGGCGGGAAGAGGGGGCGCCCCTGCCCTCGGCCCCCCCCCCCCCCGTCCGAGGGACTGCGGCGCCCCTCCCACTGCCCGGGCCCGCCGCCGCACTCACCTGGGCTGGCGCCCGGCGGGCGGGGTCGCGGCGATGGTGCCTCGGCGGCGGGGCGAGCGGCCGGCCCTCCCCGGCGGCCGGGGCTAGCGGGCCGGCAGGAAGCGGCGGCCAGGCCCGCGCCCATTGGCCGGCCTCGTCGTGACGCGAGGCCGGGCGCGCGCGATTGGCTGCGGCGCCCCGCATCACCGGCCCGCCTGGGGGTCGCGCGCCCACCCACTTCCGGGGTCGCGGGGGCAAGTGCCGCGGCGGTCTGGTGCGGCGGGGCTTCCGCGCGCTCCCGGGAGCCGGGCGGGCCTGCAGACCACCGACGCCCCCGTCGTCCCCGAGAGCCCCCTGCCGGCACCACCCCCCCGGCCCGTTGTCCCCTCAGGCCCCGACCCGTAGTACCTCAGGCCCCAGCGCGCCGACCCCTGAGGACCCTCCTCCCAGGACCCGCCTGCCAGGACCCGGCCCGCCGACCCCAGGACCCGCCTGCCAGGACCTGTCCCCCCGGGACCCGTCCCCCCGGACCCGGCCCGCCGTCTCCCCGGACCTGCCCGGCAGCCGCGTGTTCTCAGCACGTAAGGCGAGGAGGGGGCGGCCGGGAGGCCCTGGAGGGCAGAGGAGGAGAGCTGGCGGCTGCCCATGCCTGGGTGGTTCCCCCTCCAACTGAATGTCGCCTTTGAGCACGCAAACTCAAGGCTTTATCCTTCTCAGGAGAAATCCTCCAAACTTGTCATTGTGCGGGGACAGCATGGGGCTGTGGCAATAACAGGCCACTGTTTTGTTCAGACTCGTGTTGCCACGGACAGAAAACGTAATGGGAGGCGGCCAACCTAGCGCCTAGTGCTAGCTCAGATGAGAGTGCTCTCTGGCTGCCAGGCCCAGATGCAGGTGAGGCTCCTGCACCTCATTCCACCCAGTCGACAACCCCGGGAGCGACCCCCACAGTGAGGATGGAGATTAAAAAACAAACAAACAAAAAACAGACGTGACTGTTGGCAGGCCAGACACAGCCTGACATAGAGGGGGAAACCCTGTGGCTGGGACCCAGGTCGCCTCTCTGCTCTGGTTCTCGCCCCTGCTCCTTTCTGAGGCTGCAGACCAGCTGTGTTGTGGGAAGCCCCATATAGGCTAAGGCCAGCAGTGGGAGGAGAGGCAGAAAAGCCTCTGCTTCATCCTGGACAGTTTTGTGGTCTTGTGTGTAACCTTCAGCGTAGCTTTTGTGAACTGACTTAGTCTGGAGATGTGGGTTATTGTACACTGTATGTTTGTGTCTCCCTAGTATTCATACATCGAAACCTTAATCCCCAGTGGGGGTGGTGTTTGGTGATGAGGCCCTGGTGGTGCGTTATTGGGTCACAGAGGTGGAGCCCTCCTAAGAAGGTAGCACCCTTGGGGCAGCCCAGGTGGCTCAGCGGTTTAGCGCCGCCTTCAGCCCAGGGCGTGATCCTGGAGACCCAGGATCGAGTCCCACGAGGGGCTGCCTGCGTGAAGCCTGCTCCTCCCTCTGCCTGTGTCTCTGCCTCTCTCTCTGTGTGTCTCTTATGAATAAATAAATACAATCTTTAAAAAAAAAAGAAGAAGAAGAAGGTAGCGCCCTTATAAGAAACCCAGAAGAGCCCACGCCCCCTCCCCTTGTCAGGATACAGTGGGGTGGGGGGGCGGGGGCGGGGGTTGTCTTCCAGCCAGGAAGCAGGCTGTCACTGGACACGGGACCTGCCGGTGCCTGGATCTTGGACTTCCAGCTTCAGAGCTGCAAGAGCTCAGTGTTTGTGGTTTGAACACCCCCAGTCTGTGATATTTGTGTTATAGCGGCCCCAGCTCACAAAGACCCATGGCAGGAGGGCTCAGTGAGACAAGGGGGTGGTTCCTCGGAGGAAAAGGAGGTTCTATTAGCAGGAGGACAAGTAGCTGCCAGACAGCAGAGCAGTAGTCATCTAGAGATCAGGGGACCTCTATTCTGTTCAGTCGGTGACACTTTATAGCCATTTCTTCTACTTGGCCTCAGTTTCCATGTTAAAAGAAGCCTTGAGTTAGGAGTTCCCCGGAGCCCCTGCAGAGCACCTGTGCTGTGACACACAATTCATTCCAGTTTCCCTGAACTGACTCTCACCCAGTGGAACTTCTGGGGATCCAAGATTCCTCCCCCTGCCACCAACACTGCACCCCTCCTCCCTCCAGTTCTTTCAGCCCATGCAGAGGTGACTCTCTTCACTTATTGCCAGGACGCCTGCATTTTAAATCTGCCCTCACCACAGCTGAGAGTCCTCCTTCCTATTTCTGCTCTTTCATTTTATTTAAGACTTTTGTTTATTCTGTTCATGAGAGGTACAGGCAGAGGGAGAAGCAGGGTCCCTGTAAGGAGCCTGATGCAGGACTCCATCCCAGGACCCCGGGATCAGCCCTGAGCCAAAGGCAGACACTCAACCACTGAGCCACCCAGGCGCCCCTGCTCTTTCATTTTAACCTCCGTTTCTTGTGTCCTGTCTATCGTCCTTCCCACTTCTCTCCTGGGCCAGACACTAGTAGGTTCATATCCCACCCAGCTCCATAACTTAATATGAATTACTATACCTCTGAGCCTGTGTCCTCCTCTGTAAAATGGGAATAACACCATCCGTGTCTTTGGGCTGGAGGGAGGATGAAATGAGAAGGTACATGTAAAGCACTTACAAGCGCTCACATATTACTAGTGTTGTTATTATAGTCTCTGCATATTTGAGTTTGAGGCTCTTGGCCATTTGTGTCAAGTCTCAGAGTTTCAGAAGCAACACTGGGTTGAGAGGCATTCCAAATGATCGATAGAGGGCTGCTTTCAGGATGATGGACATTACTGTATCTGTCTCTCATTTTTGGGTCAGGGAGGGATGGCTGGATAGACATGCTGGACGGTCTTGATTTCCCCAACACTTGACCATCAGCCACAGGAGAGAGCTCAGGCTTTCCAAATCGCTGGCTCTTCCCCACCATTTCTACCTTCCATGGTATCCTCAATTTTGTGGCGCTTCTCTGAATCTTTAGGCTCCAGCCTTGGCAGAATTTGCTGCTGTGCCCCTCGCCCCATCGGACCTCTAAACTTCTCCTATGCAGCCCCCACTGTTACCACATGCCATACGCATCCTCCTTCCGCTGTCCATTCTCATGCAGCCATAAGTCTCAGATCATAGGTCATGTCTCACTAAACCCAGAGGAACACGGACATGGGTTATTTTTTTTTTTAAGATTTTATTTATTTATTTATTTATTTATTTATTTATTTATTTATTTATTTATGAGAGACACACAGAGAGAGCCAGAGACACAGGCAGAGGGAGAAGCAGGCTCCATGCAGGGAACCTGACATGGGACTCGATCCTGGGACCCCAGGATCACGCCAAAGGCAGGGGCCAAACCACTGAGCCACCCAGGGATCCAGACATGGGTTATTATGCCCTCATCTTGTATGTTCTTTATTCTGTGCCCGCCACATCCTGTCTTATTGTTTTCCTATATATATCCCTGACCACACTGCAATAAGTTTGAGGGAGTGACTTTCTTTTTTTTTTTTAATTTAATTTATTTATTTGAAAGAGAAAGTACCAGCAGGGGAAGTGGGGTAGAGGGAGAAGCAAACTCTGCACTGAGCAGGGAGTCCGATGTGGGACTCAATCCCAGGACCCTGGGATCATGACCTGAGCCAAACACAGATGCTCAACCACTGAGCCACCAAGGTGCCCCTATCCCTCCCTTTGTAAAGCCCACAAGTCAGATGTCTGCCTGTGAGCCTGGTACTGGTAAGGCAGGACCCTGGGCAGCATTGCTCAGGGACTTCAGCTACCCCTTGTCACCGCTCCATCAGTAGTGCCTCACTCCCACTAACCCACACTGTACAGAGTTATTAAGGTGCTAGAGGAAGCAGTTAAGAATGTGGCATTCCCCAACCCACTCTACCCATCCCCCCCGACTGAATCTCTGGCAGAGGAAAATTTGCTGAAACCATCTGTTGAAAAGGACAACTCCAAAGTTCATGTGCATGTCCTGATTCATCTAGGTAACGATGCCTTAAAGTGAAAAACTGTTTTTGTTTCTATGAAGAAACCTACAACACCTAAAATCTAAAACAGCAGCAAACAGTGAGCTAAACCTGGAAGCCAGTGTTAGCCACCATCTCCGTTGTCTGATTATCCAGACTCCCACAGACATGGCCAAGGCAAGGGTTCATTCAACAGCCATCTTTGGAGTTATGCCTAACCTACATGTTAGGTTAGTGCTAGCAATGCTGGGGATTCAAACTGGCTGAGAGACCTTTTTACCTGGAGCAGAAAAGGTCCAATCAGGGAGAAGGCATGAGAACTACACGAGAAGGCAGGAAGTACTATAACCCATAGAGGTGTATTTGAGCTGTGTGTATAAAGGTGTTTAATAAGAGGTGGAGGAGGGTAAAGTGATAAGGTCATTGGTAAAGTACAAGGGTCAGTAGTAGACAATACCCAGGTTAGTTTGCGAAACATAAACTACGCCCCAGGAAGCAACATAAAGCTTGCACTCATACCTTTAAAGTCCTGATTATTTATACACCAGTAGGTATACAGGTCTGTTTCTCTCCTGGGCCAGAGGCTTCTCACACAGGATGGACTTTGCACTCACTGTGTGCAGCACTCTGCACCAGACCACATGATGGCTCCTGGTTGACAGTAGTTTGAAGAACTTCTTATTGTTTTTTTTTTTTTTAAAGATTTTTAAGTAACTCTGCACCCAGTGTGGGGCTTGAACTCACAACCCCAAGATCAAGATCCACATGCTGCACCGATTGAGCCCCACCACGTGCCCAGGAATTTCTAATGGCCGCAAATTCACACAGACTGTTCAAAAATCAAACCATCATCTATGTTTTTACTTGCATGTAAAAGAAACATACTGTATATCTGATTCCAGAGATATAACTCGTCAGACAAGACACTTGTACCTAAAATGTCCTTCATTGTGTTTTTCCATCATTTACACAAATGAAGTTTATTATTAACATACTCTGGAGTGATGCTTCTTATCTCAAATCCCATCAACTCTCTTTCCAGCACCGAAATGGAGCTCTGCTGTTGGTTGCCACAGGTAGGCTCTGCCCTGGGTGGTGACTGATAAGGGAGTTCCTGGCCTCAGCTCTGCTGGGCTCACCACAGCTCTCCCAGGCAGGCAGAGCACCAAGAATGGGTGCCACCCCACCACTAGGCGTGAAAGCCAGGCCCAGGCTGGCTCTTCTGAGGCATTCTGGTATGCTTCTCTGTACCTCTCCAAAACCCAGTAATCTCTGGTGGCTAGGATTAGAATCAACTGTTGCTAACTCATTCCAAGAAGAAAAGCCTAAGGAAATTTCCAGATGCCCTTAAGAGTAAAAGGGATTGCTAGCTGGAAGAGATGCTAGGACGGGAGTTATAAACCTAGCTTTATGGCTACTCTAATTACAGATTTAAATGTGAAAAGCAAAACTTCTTGAAGAAATATAAGAAAATCTCTCTTTTTTTTAAACGTAGGCTCCACACCCAACATGGAACCCAACGTGGGGCTCACTCGTGACCATTAGATGAAGACCTGAGCTGAAATCAAGAGTCACTTCACCGACTGAGCTACCCAGGTGCCTCCATATAAGAAAATATCTTAAAAATATTGAGATAGGCAAGGATTTCTACAAAAGAGATGTAGAAAGCACCACCTATAACAGAAAAGATTATAAATTCAACTACTTTAAAGTCAAAAATGGGTCTTTATCAAGACACCATTAAAAGGGTAAAAAGGCCAGTCACAGAACAGAAGATATCTGCAACACACATAACCAACAAAGGGCTAGGATCCAGAACATAGGAAGAACTGCCAGTCAGTAAGAAAAAGACAGACATTTAAATTGTTTATTTTTTAATTTTAAAGATTTTATTTATTTATTTATTTGACACATTGAGAGAGAGGCAGAGACTCAGCAGAGGGAGAAGCGGGCTCCCTGCGGGGAGACTGATGCGGGACTTAATCCCAGGATCCTGGGATCACCACCTGAGCCAAAGGTGGAAGCTCAACCACTGAACCACCGAGGTGCCCCCAGACATTTAAATTGTGAAAAAGGTAAAGGACCTGAACAGGCACTTAAGAAGAAAGCGGAACTACAAATGGCTAACAGACCTGACAAAATGCTCGATTTTAGCTAGAAAGCAGGGGAATAGGAATTAAACCCACAAGGAGTTGCCTATAGGTTATGCCAAGTGGAAGTATAAGTTGCTGCTACCCCTGGGGAAGTCAGTCTGACACTATCCAGTGAACCTGAAGCTAGGCCCGTCCTGTGGTCAGCAGTGCCTTTACCAGTACACACTTCGGGAGCACATATGAGAACATTCTCAGCAGCATTGTTTCTAACGGCCCCCAGGGTCCATCAGCAGTGGAACAGATGAATGTGATCTAGTCATACGGCGGGATATTATCAGTAACAAAAAATGAAATGCAACTCGATGCAAAAATGCGGGTGAATCTAGAACATATGGGGAGTAAAAAAAGCTAGCCTAAAGGAGTATATGTGATCCCTTTTATATGTGATGTTCGAAAATAGGCAAGAATTACAATGTTTGCAGATGTATATTTTTGGTAAAAATATAAAGATAAGGAAGTGGTTACCATAACATTACCATAAAAACCAGGGTGCGGATGCCTTTGGAGCACCAAGGGGATGTGCAGAGGCTTTGGGATTACCGCCAGTGTTTTAGTTCTTGACCAGGGCAGTGGTTATGTCAGTTTTGCTTTATGATAACTCACAACATTTATGTCTCAGACAGACTTCTCTATTATATTTTATAATTTAAAAAGGCGTGGTTTTTTTTTTTAAGGACATATGGTAAAAGCAACTATCCTAGTTCTACATGAATGAGATAACTTACTAGTGACAGTATCACACAGGATTTTAAAAAATGTTGTAAAAAAAAAAAAAATAAAAAAAAAAAAAATAAAAAATGTTGTAGCTCAAACAATCCAGAAAAAAGACAAGATGATGAGCCCTGGAAATCTGTTTTGTTGGCACAGGGAGCATTGGCATGATGGGGACACCGTGGTGATAGCAACACAAAAAGAAGTTTGAGTCATTTTCAGAAAAGTAAGAGTGAAAAATGTTTTCTAAACATTTCATGGGTGTATCTCTGATTGGAAATCTGCACATAAAACCAAGTTAATGAATATTACAAATTGACATCCATTTCATTTTTATTCTCAAAAAGTTGAGCCCAAGTCAGCCACATCTTTTCTGGGAGCTTCCCCTGGGAAAGAAGAGTGCAGCCTGTGTTGGGCCAGTCCCAGTGGCTGTTACCAGCCCCATCTGACAGTGCTCAAAGGCACAGCTAGATAAAGTGATTTATCAGTGTCCACACAGCTGGGTTGCAGACTGAAAGGTGGAAGGGAATCCATAGCAGTGGGTCTTGTGTAACTCATAGAATCCACAGCAGGTTAGAAAACCAGGTTCAGGGATCCCTGGGTGGCGCAGCGGTTTAGCGCCTTCCTTTGGCCCAGGGCGCGATCCTGGAGACCCGGGATCGAATCCCATGTCAGGCTCCCGGTGCATGGAGCCTGCTTCTCCCTCTGCCTATGGCTCTGCCTCTCTCTCTCTGTGTGTGACTATCATAAATAAATAAAAAATTAAAAAAAAAAACAAGGAGAATTTAAGCTCAAATTTAAAAAAAAAGAAAACCAGGTTCAGTAAACCAGCAGGAAGAGGGTACATGAGAGCCCAAATCACCATGCACATCCTGCCATCGTAACAGCCCCAGTATCATGGCCTCCACTCAGTTCCAGACCCTGGATGGTGCTGCTGCTGCCCTCTGCCCATTCCCTGTGTCTCGCTGCAGACCCAAAGTTCCAGGCTCGAGTATGCATTAACCAACATCCAGTTCCTTTGGTATGTCCTAGGGACTGGAGGTTTGAGGGAGCAAGGATCTCACCTTTTGGGGTCCCTGCCAAGATTCCCAGATCTCCTAGGCAACAGAGGTAGTTCTCACACAGAACAGTCAGAAATTGTCATTGTGATTTTCTCTTTAGAGGCAGGCAGTGGCAAGGCTGGGACCGGTGCCCAGGACGACATGAATTTCCAGTCCCCTCTGTTGCTTTGGACCTGATGGTGAGATGGGAGGCAAATACCAGTCACCAGTGGTGGTGTCCTCACCCTCTCGTATAGTCACAGGTGTCAGATCCCCAAGTGAACAGAAAGCTCACCCTAAAAAAAAAAAAAAAAAAAAAAAAAAAAGCTCACCCAGCTGTGTTGGCCTGGGGGCTGTAGGCAGGAACCTGCCGAGGTCTCCCACGCAAGAACCTGTCCCAACAGCAATTCCTAAGTTACTTTCAAACCACTGAACAGCAGGCCAAGGACAGTGTGGGTGCAGGTACAGAAAGAGCCCAGTTTCCTGCTCTAAAGAGCCTGTGGTCTAATCTCTTAAAACATCGGCTTGGGGCACCTGCACGGCTTGGCTAGTTGAGTATCTGCCTCTTGGTTTCCACTCAGGTCCTGACTTCGGAGTCGTGGGATCAAGCTCCGGGTTGGACTCCCAGCTCAGTGCAGAGTCTGCTTGTCCATCTCCCTCTGCTCCTCCCCCACCCTCTACGCTGTGCATACTCTCCCTCCCTCTCAAATTAAATTAAAAAAACAAACATCAGCTGTATGTTACTGCTGCCTTTAACGTAAGGTCTTATTATAGAATTCCCGAATTCCTCTTTCTGGTCTCCTACTGTATTTCCAAGTACATGTTTTAAGGATGAAGTGTTCTATGATCTTTTCCCAATTTATATTTTGCAGCTGTTGTCACTCATTATCCCTAAATGGTGAAGATCACCAATTAAAGGAAGCTTAAGGAAATTGAACTTCGGGGTTGTTTGACAGGCTGATTTGCTGCCTGGTATAGTGCTTTAGGCATTGTGAGTACTCAGTAAATGCTGGAGAGTGGTTGGACGTGGGGCAGGTAGTGGAAGTGATTTGGAGAAATGTGAGACAGAATGAACTTGATTGAGGTATGGAGAGGCCTCTATAGGTAGCCAATATGCCTCCTGATCCAAAAGACATGAAATTGAGGAAAAAAATATATAAAGGAAATTTCTCCAGAAACCAAAAAGGACCAGGGAAGGGACCAGAGCAGGGTGGGATCCCTGACCAGGGCCTCTGGATGGGCAGGAATGCAGGCAAGCTGACCCTGAAACCGCACCAGGGTCCACTCCCAGCCCAGATGGAAAGGAGAGGTTGGACACTCAGGTGCATTAGCCAGGCCGCTGCCGCAAGGGCTCAGACTGTTGGCCTTACTTGACAAAGGCTGACCCTGGGGCTTGGGGAGGTCACATTGCCTAGAGGCAGCTGGGATTCAGCCTTCAGGCATTGACCCCAGAGCCTCATCCCTACTGACTGCCTCTCTGCGTAGTTTTAGGGTTTCCCTGATGGGGCTCCGTGAGGGGGGGCGGCGAATAAAGGGGCGAGGATGTGAGTGAAGCACAAGCCGGGAATGTCAGATGCAACAGCCCAGGACCCGCAGGGAGGCGGCGTGGCTGGGGCCGGGGAGACGTGAGGCAAGTAACAGTGAGCTCAGAGAGCCTGCAGGGCCAGGCCCATGGAGCCCCAGGGCACACGTTACTATGAAGCTGCACAAGCGTGGCTGCAGGTGCAGAGGGTCAGACATCTGCATAATGCCCACTGCTTTCAGTAAGTGGCTGTGGAGACAGACCCCGAGTGGCCCCGTGATCTCTGCCCACTCTGTAGTCCCCTCCTGTGATGTGGGCTGGCCCGTGGCTCCCCTCTAGCTAGTAGAATACTGCAGAGACGTGGGGAGTGTACAAGATGTAATTAAGGTTCGAAATCCGTAGATTTTGAGTTAATTGGAAGGGAGATGATCCTGGGTGAGCTTGGGTTAGATAACAGCCCTTTCAAGGGGGACTTGGTCTCTTCTGAGGCTAGAAACTCACTCCTGCCATCCTTGCAGAGGCAAACAGCCATGTTATCAATGGCCTCTGGGGACGGCCCTGGGGCAGGGGACCTCTGGCAGCCTTTAGGATCTGAGGGTGGCTGAAACAGCCAGTGAGAAGCTAGGGAAGTGAGTCCATCCAACAGCCCAACGGCCCAGCAGTGAATCTTTCCCCACTCGGGCTTCCAGGTGGGTACACAGCCTGACCACATGTTGGCTACGGGCTCATGAATTGTTTTAAGTTGCTCAATCTGTGGTACTGTGTCGTGTAGCCTAGAAAATGAATACAGTAGGAGATTTCTAACATACGTGTACGTGTTGATTTTCCCAGCACAAATGGGGACCGGCAGGCAGAGGGAGTGGGAGAAGCAGGCTCCCCATTGAGCAGAGAGCCTGACATGGGGCTTGATCCCAGGACTCTGGGATCATGACCTGAGCCAAAGGTAGACGCTTAACCATTTTTTAAAAGATTTTATTTATTTATTCATAAGAGACAGAGAGAGGCAGAGACACAGGCAGAGGGAGAAGCAGGCTCCATGCAGCAAGCCCACGGTGGGACTCGATCCCGGGTCTCCAGGATCACGCCCTGGGCCAAAGTCAGCAATAAACCGCTGAGCCACCGGGGGTTCCTGATACTTAACCATTTGAGCCACCCAGGTGCCCCTGGACTGGTGATTATTCACAAAAACAGGCAGGTGCCTGTTGCAGTGCTCACACACAAAAGCCAGGTAAGGAGCGGGCTTCAGGACGCCTGGGTGACTCATCGGCCGAGCATCTGACTTCAGCTCAGGCGTGATCCCGAGATCCCGGAATTGAGTGCCACATCGGGCTCCTGAGGAGCCTGCCTCTCTCTCTGCCTATGTCTCTGCCCCTCTCTTTGTGTGTCTCTTGAATAAATAAATAAAATCTTAAAAAAAAAAAAAAAAAAAAGGAACAGGCTTCACTACATATTCCCAGGTCGGTAATACATCACCCAAGTGTCCTGAAGAGAAGACATCACCATGAAGATTCAGTCCTTCATTTCTGGGTAATAAAATTTCTAGAGATCTTGCTAATCTTAATGCAACGCTAATAAGGCAAACATAAATTTTTAATAATACTAACAGATGAAGTCACAATTTTGTAATGACAGGACTAGGTTAATCAATTATAAAAAATACCCAAAGATGGGTTTTGGAATACCCCTCAGCAAGACTTTAAAAATGCATTGTTATAGGGGCACCTGGCTGGCTTAGCCAGTAGAGCATGCGACTTTTTTAGGGAGAGAGGAAGTGCATGTGCACAGGGTAGGGGATGGGGGAGGGTAGGGAAGTGGGTGAGGAGAGGGAGAGAATCCTAAGCAGACTCCCCACTGAGCATAGAGCCTAATGCGGGGCTTGATCCCACAACCCTGAGACCGTGACCTGAGCTGAAACCAAGAGTCAGATGCTTAACCAGCTGCACCCCCTAGGTGCCCTGAGCATGTGACTCTTGATCTCAGGGTTGTAAGTCTGAGCCCCATGTTGCATGTAGAGATTACTTAAAAATAAAATATTTTTTAAAAGATGTATTGTTGGGCACCTGGGTGGCTCAGAGGTTGAGTATCTGCCTTTGGTTGTGGTTGTGATCCTAGGGTTCCTGGGATCGAGTCCTGCATCAAGCTCTCCACAGAGAGCCTGCTTCTCCCAGTGCCTATGTCTCTGCCTCTCTGTGTCTCTCTTGAATAAATCAGGAAAATCTTAAAAAAAAAGAAAAAAAAAGATGCATCATTTTAGGGGAGACATAAAGTTGCAAAGAACTTAAATCTATGTGAAGGGTGTGGGTTTTACAAATCTGACTGATGCAGGAAATGACATTTCTAAAAAGCAAATTTAGTCTGATGGCCTAGCTCCAGCCCTCACCAAGAATCCATCTGTAACCAAAATGTCCTAACTTGGCTAGTTATAGATGGTACCCTTTTTTGTTTGGGGCCTTTAACCTTGGAAAAATACCAAAATAAATATAGCTGTAACTCTAGCAAGGTTTTTTGTTTTTTTGTTGTTTTTTTTTAAGTAAAGGAAATTGGGATACCTGGATGGCTCAGCGGTTAAGTGTCTACCTTCAGCTTAGGGCATGATCCTGGAATCCTGGGATCAAGTCCCATATCGGGCTCCCTGCATGGAGCCTGCTTCTCCCTCTGCCTATGTCCCTGCCTCTCTCTCTCTGTGTCTCTCATGAATAAATAAACAAAATCTTAAAAAAAAAAAAAAAAGGAAAAAACCTCTCTTTTTTCAAAAAGTAAAGGGAATCATGAAGATGATGTTGATAGTTATCTTTTTTTAAGATTTTATTTATTTGGGCAGCCTGGGTGGCTCAGTGGTTTAGCGCTGCCTTCAGCCCAGGGCGTGATCCTGGAGACCCAGGATCGAGTCCCATATCAGGCTCCCTGCATGGAGCCTCCTTCTCCCTCTGCCTGTGTCTCTGCCTCTCTCTCTTCCTCTCTCTGTCTCTCATGGATAAATAAATAAAATATTAAAAAAAATATATTATTTTTTTATTTGGGGGAGAGCACAGGCAGGGGGAGAAGAAGAGGCAGAGGGAGAAGCAGACGCCCTGCTGAGCAGGAAGCCCGATGTGCGGACCTGAGCCAAAAGCTGACTGAGCCCCCCAGTCGACCCAATGATGATGATATTTGGTGAGAAATTAGTACATGCTTTCTGTGCTGAGGTGTTTGCAATAACTAACCATGCCCTATTTATAACAGGTTAAGTTGTTGAAGAGAATTACATTATTTGTAGCTGTGTTTTAGATGTGAAAAGAAAGATTTGTGAAATTTGATTCATAAGAGCTTAAACTGAGTATTAAAAAAGTATAGGGAATGTGGATGTCCTCTTCATGCCTGATGCTCTGGGATAGTTAGGAACCTACATAGTCAACCAGGGAAAGATCTGGGTTCCAAAATCTGAGATGGGGCCTGGCCTTCCATCAAACAGAGACATCTCTTCTATTATAGTAAGAGAACAGAGGGCCTGGGCATCTCCATGGAGATGCAGAGATCTCCAAGTAAAAAAAAAAGCAAATTGTCCACGAGGGGGAAAAGTCAAACCTAGTAAATCACATGTGCATCTAATTCCTAGGAAAGGATCACCAGATCCGCTAGAAACCCTTTCCTGTGTTACGTATGGGGACAGAAGGACTGTCCTTTCTTACTTGATGTCAATGCAGATTCCTGTACAAGGTTCCGGGCAGTACCCAGTGCTTGGAGACAGTGGCCACGTGCCATGCTGGATGCCCACTCCGTGCCACACACACACACACACACACACACACACACAATCACCTCTCACAAAAATCTGATGAGGTTGCTACAGTTATGACCCCATTTGACAGGTGAGGAAACAGCCCTAGGTGGGCTCCAGGTTAGTGGGTCCAGGGAATGGAGGTCTGGAATTTGGACAGCCTGACATCCTGGAGCCTGTTGACTCTGTCTGGGAAGGAGGATCTGTCAGAAACAATAACAAAACCAGTCAACTCAGGTTCCCTGGGAAAACGTGCCAAGTGAGTGATGTGGGAGGAGGAGGAAGGGCTGACCTGCGTAGGGGCTGCTTCTCATGGTCAGTAGCTCTCGGATGCTACACTGAAGAGCTTGGATTTTGTGCTGCAGGCAGTGGAGGACCGCTGACTCGTTTGAGCAATGAGAGCAGAGCACAGCAGCTCCGAAGGGTGATTCTTCCCAGCTTGGTATGGGAGGAGCCCAGAGAGCCTGGATATGCTCAGGAGGCTTGGCGGTGACAGAGGGACAAGAAGGTTGTGTCATCTCTAAAAGAAAGACCTCACAATTACATCTAAATAAGGTTTGGGTTTTGTTGTGTTGTGTTGTGTTGTGTTTTTTTTTTTTTTTTTTTAAAGGAGAGACTACACGTCCTGGCTCCTGTGCGTCCTGGCTCCTGTGTGCAGGCATATGGGAGGGGGATGTATTTTCACTGCAGGAGGCTTCTCTGAAACTAGAAGACTAAGGGTTGCATATGGGTAGCACCACAGACCACATGTTGTTCTGCAGTATCCAGTTTTTCTCACTGTAATGATGTGAACTTCAGATAGGAGCTCAGATTGGAAAGCGGATTCCTCAGCGATGCGGTATGTGGGATGCAGTGAGGAGCCAGTCTGCATTTCACACCCATGACAACTTTTGGCCTGCAGCAGTCAGGTAGATGAACAGGACCCACCATGGACAGAGTGGGCCCTGCTGGGCTTCTCCCAACAGCTCTTGCTTTTCTGGATCCTGCCACCAGTCTTATGCTCAGCTCCTGGCACCCCCTCTCTCCTGGCAGAGGTGTAATGTACATTTCCCTTCTTAGGTCTATGTTGGAACTCCGGAAGGAACTTGACCGAGAAAAGTCAGGGCAACAACCCATAGAAATGAATGAATGATGGTTGTGAAGGGCGCTTGCTCTGATGAGGGGGCCATCACCTCATGGATAAGGCTACAATCCTTGCTCCACCTGTCCCTACTGACAGTTTCCTGGGACACAGGATGAAACCTGGCACCGGGCTTTTGTCTTTGGTGCCGGTCACATTTTGTCCTTACCTGGCTCACCCTACTTTTCCTACCTCTCATAAGTCATGGATTTGACCAGGGATGGCGTTAGCGGTGTTATTAAAAGGGCTTTGTCTTAACTGCCAGAGACTGAGTCTCATGGGTGGTGCCTCCAGCCTCTTCCTGGTGGCTGGACTCCATGCTCAGAACTTGAGAATCTTGGAACAGGGGAGGATTGTGAGGCTGTGTTCTATCCCCTGCCTAGTTCCCCCTGGGCCTCCCTGCCCCGCAATGGCTCCTCCCCTGGGGCCTTCTCCACTTCGCCTTCATGTCAGCCACTGCCTGTCTTCTGCTGGAGCATAAGGGGACCATTCCCAGCTCGGTCCTCAGGCTCCCTCCCCAGGCCCAGGGGCAGCTCACTGAAGTTAGCCATGACAACAGTGCAAGCAGCAGGTAGGGGCCACTGGATAGGGTGGGCAGGCTGGCCAGAGGAGAGGGGGTTGGGGCCTTTCAGCAGAGGTGGCCTCTTTTGGGGACCCCCGTCCGCTCACCCCTCCAAGCCAGTCAGTTTCACAAAGCTCCTTTTTATTTTGTTTATTTTTTATTCATAGAGAGAGAGAGGCAGAGACACAGGCAGAGGGAAAAGCAGGCTCCATGCAGGGAGCCTGACGTGGGACTTGATCCCAGGTCTCCAGGATCATGCCCTAGGCTGAAGGCGGCACTAAACCTCTGAGCCACCCAGGCTGCCCCACAAAGCTCCTTAATGAAACTATGTCAAAGCCTCCTTCTCTTCTGCTTCACTCCGCAGCTTGCAGAACTGAGTTCTGGGAGTTGCTAGCCAAACAGAATAAGGGCTGAGAAGGAAGGCCAGAACCCTTGGAGGCCCTGCAAGGGGCTATAGAAATCCCCAGCTGGGGCAGCTCATAGGGGTCCCTTGCTGACCTAAGCAGGTGACCTGTCACATCAGCTTGGGAATGGTCATCTGCTTTCTCCCAACCAAAAGAGGCCCAGGTGTCACTGAATTCAGTGCTCTGGTAAATGGTAACAAGCTCACCTTGGTTTCTCTTTACTGTCACAAATTAAACAATGGTGACAGATTTCAAAGGGAAATACCTTCTGTAAATCTGAGTAACTTTCACTGACCTCGGAGAGGGTACAGAAGTTTTGGAGGTGCATCTTTTTCCCTGAATGATACTCTGTAATCACAAAAACCACTGCGTGAGATCCCAAAGGGCATTAATCATCTTCATGGACATCTTCCTTACACTCTGGGCACTCTTGGCTTTTTAAAACCAGGAATGGCTTTCTGGGATGATCCATACCTATTTCTAGCCTGAAGAGAGATGCACGTCATGGTGTATGGGCCAGAGCTCAGTCCTGGCGGCAGGAGGCTCTGGTTTGGCATCCTTACCAGCCATATGATCGTGGGCAAGTGACCTTAAGGTCAGCACTTGTTGAGCACCTACTATCCCAGGCAGGGGGGTGCGGGAGTGGGGTGGGGTGGGGTGGGTGGATGAGACACTATCCTGGCCCAAAGGGGTTCAGCGGGCCTGACTTAGTGGAGAGAAGGCACTTTCCTTATATGTAAAATCTGACTGTCATGGCCCTGATAGGGAACCCCACACAGTACCCAACACGTGTGTGACCATGGCTGGGTTTCTCCCCGTAAGTTCTGTTTAGAAATGGTGATTCTGTCATTGTGGGAAGTGACAGGGTAGAAATGCCCCACAGCGGGGACACTGTTAAGAGTTGTGAAAGGATGCTGGAAGCCTTAGTGTAAGAAAGCCGGGCTTACAAAGCTCAGATGGGAGCTATTCTCACTTTGTAGAAATCCGGCTGGCAACCCGCTGTTATCCCAACTTCAGCCACTTCCTCTGTGTGCCGCCCTCAGCATCCAAATTTGGCTGCAGTTTTCTTGGACTCCCCCAGCCCCCGATCAAGCAGTCTGGGAAAAGCACCTGGCTCTGTTACGCCGAATATGGCAGAGCTAAAAGGCGTTAAATCAATTTTGCACGTGGTTGCCACACTGGCGTTTGACTTTGTGGTTTTGCCTATTAATCCAGATCCGTCCGTTACATCCACTTATACAGAGCTGCTTTCCAGGGCTGCCGAGTACAGCTACTTGGAAATAGACTTGGCTAGAAACTTGCCATCCAGGATTTGCGGTTTGTTCTTGTGAGAATTGCTGGAAAATGTTGACTTAGACGTTATCTGTGTTTTACTGTATGTGTTCTACTGAGTAGACCTATGGAGCAAGGACCACCTCTTAGAGAACAAAGGGCATAGGATGCATTTAAAGATAGTAATATGTATTATGTGTGCTGAGATTTACATGGTGACCCAGCATGAAACTGTCATCTGTGTTGCATAGAAACATAGGTGCTTAATTTATAAAAATATTCAGAAATATGCACCTAGTAGGATTGTAAGGTTTACCAAATGTTTATCTAAGATAAACATGAAGCAAATATTTGGTGAGCGCCTTCTCTGAGCCAGGCACTTGTGGTTTTACAGCCTTGGATTTTGAAATATTTGCTGCTGCTGCTTTTTTCCCCGCCCCCCACAATCCCAACCATGTGAGATGCTAGTTTCCTGAATGTGCAAGACACTCACATGATGGGTAATCAGCAGTCTGCAAAAAAGGCCACGAGGGATCCCTGGGTGGCTCGGCGGTTTGGTGCCTGCCCTTGGCCCAGGGCGCGATCCTGGAGTCCTGGGATCGAGTCCCGCGTCGGGCTCCCAGCATGGAGCCTGCTTCTCCCTCTGCCTGTGTCTCTGCCTCTCTTTCTCTCTCTATGTCTAATAAATTAAAAATCCAATTCTTAAAAAAAAAAAAAAGGCCATGATCCTTGTTTTGGTTTCCTCTAGCTACATCTGAGGGAGCTCTTGGTGACAGTCAAGGTCTGGAGGACAGTGGTGCCTCCCAGGTGGGGGCCAGCACGTCCGCCGACTCACCAGGTCCCCTACAGGGTGCTCCCAGTGAAGCCATGTACACATAGCAGTTAAAATCATATTTACTTACTTTTATGGAACTGGCAATACTTACAATTTTTTTTAATGTACACATGATATGAATGTGCAGAATTGCAGCTGAGAAATGTGCACAAGGGAAGATTGTTCCAAATCTTCTTTAATCAGAACGTATTTGTTAAAGGCGTCGTGGCTGGCTTTTCTTGTGCACTTTGCACGGAGGCAGCAGCATACAGGGATCGCTAGTGGCATGAGTGCCGATGTGGGAACTGAAGATCCACCTTTCTTGGCTGAGACACCTTGGAAAAGTTACCGGACCTCTCTGTGTCAAGCAGTTGGGGGCTGTCCAAGTCTTACTTCATGGGATGGCCCTGAGGATGGACTGAGGTGTTTAAAAGCTCGACTGAGTAAATTTGAAGATCAAATTAACTTTATTCAGTGACTCGTGAGTTGGGCAGCATCCCATTCAGCAGACAGGCGCTCCAAGTGCTGCACAACATGGGAGACTTCTGTAGGCAGATGGGGACAGGGCAAGGAGCAAGCAGGCCACCTCCCCTCCGGGGGTTCTGAGGGTCCTGTCCAGTGGATCACCTCACTACTGCTGGCCAGGACATTCCAGATTGGTTTGAAACCGCTCCTGGGAAGGGTTGAAGCTGCAGTTTGGCTGGGTGTTGAGTCCTGGTTTGCTGACAGGAGACAGCACCAGGCACTCCATCCGGGGCTCGTGTCATTTTTCTAACACAAGTCCGGGGCAGCCCTGGTGGCGCAGCGGTTTAGCGCCGCCTGCAGCCCGGGGTGTGATCCTGGAGACCCTGGATCAAGTCCCACATCGGGCTCTCTGTATGATGCCTGCTTCTCCCTCTGCCTGTGTCTCTGCCTCTCTCGTGCTCTCTCTGAATAAATAAATCTTAAAAAAAAAAAAAATAACACAAGTCCGGCTACTCTTGGTCCCCAGGTAAAGGAAGCAGCGGCGCCCCAGGTCAGCTCTTAACACTGGTGCGGTCAGATCCTGACTCTAGCCTGGCCAAATGCCCATTCTCCCCAGTGACTCCCCTACTTCCTCTTTTCTCCTTGAACCCCCATACCCCTCCTTTTCCCTCCCCTCCATCTCACTGCAGACTTTGCTTCCTGTGTCATCTGGAAAACAAACAGAACACCGCACCTGCCCTGTCCACCTGCAGGGCCCCCACATACTCCACCTTCTCTGTGGATGACCCCGCTGTCCCAGCAGGGGCTGGGCTGCTTCTCCCTTTTTCCCACATCCTCCCTCTTCCTACATCATTCCCACTAGTTTATACACACGCTGTTTCCTTCCCCTCAGAACGCAAGCAAACAAACAGAAGCTGATCCTTCTGGCCGCGTCCCAGCCAGCTCCGATCTGCCTCCAGGCTCTGCTCACCTTCTGGACACACCCACTCCAAGCACCTCGGCCACCTCAGCCCTGGGGCCAGGACCCTGCTCATTTCCCAGCTGCAGGACTCGCCACTTCCTAAAGCTGCCTCCAGCCCATTAGAGTGTAGCTCCAGGAGGCAGGATGGTGCTAGTTCTGCTGCATCCTGGGCTCCATAGATACTTGAGTGGGTGATCGGCTGTCAGCCGCTAAGATCGTTTCAGATCTTTACCATAAGACTAATGCTTCATAGTTTCCTTCCTGCACAGCCTTCCCTTGGGGTTGGGTGTTTCTTCGGGATCTGTGTGCATGGAGTCAGCCAGTGCGAGCTCCCACGTGTCCCCTCCAGACCACTGCTTCTGGTTCACACCTGTGTTCTGGCAACACTGCTCAGAAACCTGAGCATCATGACTATTCCACATCCGTCAGGAGGTGATCAAGTCTCCGTGGGCTCTCTTACCCCGTTCCTCTCCTCTCCATCTCTATCCACGGCTGTCCCTCTCTCCTTGATTCCCTGCCTCTGAACTACCCTCTACAGTGCTGCCAAAGCCATTTTTCTAATGTGCAAATCTGATGCTACTCCTCCCGTTTTGTTTTTTTTTTTTTTACTCCTCCCGTTTAAGCTCTGGCAGTTCTGCCATAAAGTCTTATAGGATGCTATCCTGCCTCCCACATCTAGGCCCACCCTCCTCTGGGCAGCCCCACTCTTGCTTGCTGGAGACTCTCCCAGGGTTTGGATCACACCATGTGACTCAGCCTCACCAGATAGGGGGCTGCTCTTTGGGACGGGAGTTCATGCTGCCTGGAACGCTGGTCCCCTGGCCCCTTGGGCCAAGTCACCACTGGCATTCTTTTTTTTTTTTTTTTTAAGATTTTGTTTATTTATTCATGAGACACAGAGAGAGAGAGAGAGAGAAAGAGAGAGAGGTAGAGAGACAGGCAGAGGGAGAAGCAGGCTCCATGCTGGAAGCCTGACATGTAGGACTCTTACCAGGGGCCTCCAGGATCAGGCCCTGGGCTAAAGGCGGCGCCAAACCTAAACCGCTGAGCCACCTGGGCTGCCCACCACTGGCATTCTAGATGGAACTTCTGCCCTGCTACTCTTAGGGCACCCAGAGTTCATGGGCACCTCCAACCCCCCCACTGCACAAACCTTATGGAACTGCCATTGTGAGTCTGACTTCCTACCAGACTGCTTCTTGTATGTGTCCCCGGCCTGTCATCTTTGTTCTTCCACCCGCCCCCACCCCAGGCCTTTTAAAGGCAGAACTTAGGATAACAGGTCACACTCCGCTTGCTCCTGAATGAAGGGGCAGGACCCATTTGGTGGTGTCTGAGCAATGTCCCACCAAAGTGACATTGGGAAATCCCAAGCCGCACCCTCTCCTTCAGGACTATGGATTTCCAAGGGGACACTGCTCACAGGGTGGCAAACCAATAACTGGAGGAAGAGTGAGCCAGAGGCGAGGACTTTGTGGAGCTTGATTAGCAAAGGCACATGAAGAAGGGGAAATTAACCAGGAAATTGAAGGGACATCAGCCAAATTAGCTTGAGTCCCATTGGAAAGGATCTCACCCAGCTACCTCATTAGCAGTTGCAGGTGGGAAGGATGGGGGCTGTAGGAGTGTCCGCTGGTCACCCAGCACAATCGACCCAAGCCCACTTTTCACTGGTTGATGAGGTTGGGGGTGCACCCCTGTTCTTCCTTGGTGGGATGGTACACTGGGGCCATCCCTCTCTCAGGCCGGGACTCCTGTTGGCCCCAAAGTCCTTGGCGACTCTAGTCCAGTCTCCACTCTTGACCTGGCTCTCCCCTAATGCTACCCAGGCTCGGCCTCCCTTCTTCCCCACCAGGATGCTGGGATGATGATGACCAGTGCAGGAGACAGGCCCTGAGGAGCTAATCTTGGGACTGACAGATAGGATGGTCCCTGAAGTAGAGTTAAAAATAAGGTGAGCGAGGGATCCCTGGGTGGCTCAGTGGTTTGGTGCCTGCCTGTGGCCCAGGGCATGGTGCTGGGGTCCCTGGATCGAGTCCCACATCCGGCTCCCTGCATGGAGCCTGCTTCTTTCTCCCTCTGCCTGTGTCTCTGCCTCTCTCTTTCTATGTCTATCATGAATAATTAAAATCTTAAAAAAAAAATAAGGTGAGTGCTGCGCTAGATCAATCTCCAAGTCAACTTGAAAGGAGCTGGGGTACACCAAGTGCTACAGAAGACCCTGGAAAGGCCTAGAGGAGCTGTGTCAGGAGCCCTAAGCCTGCAGATCCTTCTTTTCCAAGTATTATTCCAAACCCATTAAGCATTAGCTGGTGGCAATGAAAGTACATCGGGGAGGGAACCCGACCGAGTGGCCGGTCTTTGCGTCAAGCTCAGGCCACTCCCCTTGCCCGAGCCTCGGTCCCGGCCGTAACGAGGGCTAATGGTAAGTACCTCCCGGGCTGCTGCGACGCTTGGCGGGACCGACGAGCAGCGGAGGGGCGGTGCGTGTCACCTACTGGGGGCTCAATATGCAGGGTTTTGTCTCCAAGCGGGGGATTATTTGTCATCAGCGGCTACACCTCCTAGAAATTACCTAATTTAATTTGTCAAGAAGAAAACCGAGGGACCGAACATCCGCTGAGCGCTAGCAGGCCAGGCGGAGCCGCGCGCCCCGCTCTTCCCTGCAGGGGGCAAAGCTTGCACGACCCGAAGCGGCCCTGCGGGATCCCGGGTGGCTCGGAACGCGGAGCCCCCAGGCCCTCCGCCGCGGAGCGGGGACAGCCAGGGGCGGCCGGGGCACGCCCCTCCGGGACTGCCCTCCGGGCCGCCGCGGGCCCCTGCCCTTCCTCCCCGCCGCGGTGAGTGGCTCCGGCCTCCGGACCTCGCGCCGGCCCAGCAGGTCTCCGCCGGGAGATGGGAGGGGCGTCTCCCGGCAGCGGCGCGTGCGGCGCGGTGTCTCCTCGCGGCGGCGGTCTGGGGGCCGCGGGCGCGGCGCGGCAGAGCGCGGGGTCGAGGCCGACGAGCCGCCAACCCGGCTGCCGGGGGCGGGCGCGGTCCCTTTAAGACGCCGCGCTGGCCCCGCCCCGCGCCGCACCCCCGCCGGGAGCCGCGCCACGTGACCCGGGTCTTGTGACTGGCCGGGGGGGAGGCGCGGAGGGGAAGCCCGCGGCGCCCGCCTCCGAGAGGGGCCCAGCCCCGCCGCCGCCGCCGCAGCCGCTGCCGCCGCCGCCGCCGCCGCCGCCGCAGCCAGCGAGGAGCGGGGCCTGCCGCTGGGTCGGGGCGTCCGCGCGAGTGCAAGCCGGCGCGGGAGCCGGAGTCCTTGCGGGAGTCCGGGCGGGAGCCGGGCCGGGCGCGGTGGGCGCCGCCCGCCATGGACCACAAGCCCCTGCTGCAGGAGCGGCCGCCCGCCTACAACCTGGAGGCCGGCCAGGGCGACTTCGCGTGCGGCCCGCACGGCTACGGCGCCATCCCCGCCGCGCCCCCGCCGCCGCCCTACCCCTACCTCGTCACAGGTGCAGCCGGGGGCGGCGGGCCGGGGTGGGGGGCCGGGCCCGCGGCCCCCGGAGCAAACTTTGGGACCGGCCCCGTGGCGACCTTTAACCCCGAAACCAACTTTTCTCGGGACGCTGCTGCGGCGGGGGGCGCGGCCTGGCCGGGCTCGGGGGTCGGTGTGGGGGAGGCCTCCCCGGGGTCCGTGGACGCCGAGCCCGGTGGACCGAGTGGCCGCCGAGTGTCCCCCGAGTGTCCCGCCCCGGGAGCCCGGGGTCGGGCCCTTGGCGGACCTGGGGGGTCGCGAGCCCCGGGCCCGTCCACCCCGGGGAGCGCCCGGCAGATCGGCACCCAGGAGAGCCCGTAGTGGGCACTTAATGGAGGCGGCCGTCGTCTGCATTTTGGAAACGATAAGTTTTGGGGGGCGGGGGTGTCGGGGCGGGGGGACAGCAGGAGAAGTAACCCTCAAACTTCCCAGTTTTCCTCCCGGCCCCCTTCTGACGTGCCTTCCTGTCCACAGGGATACCCACCCACCACCCCAGGGTCTACAGCATCCACAGTCGAAATGTCACCAGGTACCCTGCCAATTCCATCGTTGTCGTGGGAGGCTGCCCAGTCTGCAGGTAGGTCACAGGCAGGGGCCGGCCCAGACGCCTCTGAGATCATACACCCAGGGCCTCAGCGAGGCCCACTGGCCCGGAGGTGGCCGCCCCGAGGTGGCGGGTCTCGGGACCAGCGCTGCCCTGCGGTGAGCGAGAGAGCGGGTCGGTTTGTCCTCCCGTCCGAGTGCTGTTTCACAGGTCACAGGGGAGGGGCTCCCTTTCCTGCGGAGTTAGTGGTTTTTGGGCCACTGAGTCCCAGATGAGTGGGACGCAGAAATGTTAACATGTCGTGTCCCTGGTTCTGGGACCTGCAGGTTTGCTCCAAAAGTGGTGGAAGGTTTCCTCTGTTGGGAAGGGTGGCCTGAAGTGCAGGGGCGCTCTGACGCAGATGGCCAGTGTGTCCAAGGATCCGGAGGTCCAGGAGGCCGGGGAGCAACTGTGGGCTGTTAGCTGGAGGAGGATGGTGGTTCTCTGGGGCGGGAGCAATTTTTCATACTCTCAAACCAAAGGCTCCAGGGGCTCGCAGCGGCTTTTATAGGGTCTGAGATGCAGCTGGGTTGCGCTTGCTCTGTGTGGGTCATGAGGGTGCACGTTCAGATAAGACTTGGTTCTTACCTTTGGTTGATGCAAGAGTTAGGGGTCTTCAGTGTGTCTGGGAGAAGGAAGATGAAGTGTTAGATGGAATTGAGAAATGCTGGTTTACGCTTGGGTTTAATGTCAAAGGTGTATCTAGAGAGCTCAGAGTGGAGTCCAGGAGAAGTTAAAGATTTCAGAGTCACAGGGAGTGACCATGTGGGAGGGAGAGAGCCTCTCAGAGATGGGGGTAGGAAGCTGGACTCCCAGAGCCAACAGTGTGCCTCGATTGTAAACTCAGGTACATCTTCTGATCTCATCTCTGGGGAACAGGAAGGGGGTTGCACCATCCTGGACACTATTCTCACGGCATCGCAGCTGTTGGGGTTTAGAGACGTGAGGGGACAGGGCCTGGGAGCCGGCCGGGTGCTACTGGGCTGGGCTCCTGGGCTGGGGTCGGGGCTTGGTCCCCTGTGAAGAGAGCCACAGGGAGTCTTGGGGGGTTGTGTGTAGAGGTGGGTGACGGAAACCCGCTGTATTTGGCTTTGAGGCTGGTGCTGGGTGCTCAGAGCTCTGGCTGTGTGCACAGTCCTTCTGTCCCCACTCAGGTCAGCTGGAGGATTCCAAGGACCTATTTTTGGGCGGGAGAGTCTTTTGAGTGATGTCTCAAATTTAGGGAAGAGTATCAGGCTGACAGACTCGGGGAGAACCAGGCAAGTGTCTAAAGGTGTCGGGCAGAGCAGCCTGGCTGGGATTTCAGTGTGTCCGCGCTGTGGCTGATTGTTGTGTCCCGGCCAGTGCCTAGCCTGCTGTGGGCGCTAGGTTCAGATCCTGGCCACATTTGCCAACTTGGGGAAATGGGGGTATCTTGGGGCGCTCTGTGGAACCCTTTCTGGCCCAAGCGCTTGTGCCGAGAGACCACAGCAAGGCCCTCGAGGCTCTGTGGGGTGAGGGAGCGCTTGCCCTGCTACTTCCTTTACCCCAGGGTGGGAGTGCTCTTCTCCCCAAGGCCTGTGGCTTCCTCTGCTTGGGGTCCCAGAGCTGGGGTCCCGCAGAATCTGGATCAAGGTCAGGCTGCCTGAGGCTGAGGTGTGGGACCCCGCACCTGGGACAGGCTTCCTCCTTTTTATGTTGGGATCACCATTCTCCCTGTTCCTGGGTGGTCGCAGTGAGGAGGGGGTCCTCTGAGAGCAAGTTTGGGGACTGATTTGGGACCAAACACTTGATTCCCTCTTGGCACGTCCCCCTGTGATCCCTCTTGTCTGCAGATTGCAGATGGATTGGATGGATGCGGGCAGCAGGGGCCCTCCCCTTGGCCCTGTGAGGCCTTTCTCTGACTTCACAGCCCTGGGTGTGGGACCCACCTTCATAGGCAGCCAGTGAGGGTGGGAGGGATGGGGGTAGGGGCAGGGGGAAGTGGGGAGAGGCTGGACGCTTTGCAAGGAAGCACTGCTGTGATTTGGGGAGTGGGTGTGTGGCCCTGGGGAGGCTCTTCTCTGGGGAGAATGGAGAGGTGTCCCCTGAGCATAGTCCAGCGAGGCCACTGTCTGGCATCTAGAATTGGGAGACAGGCTTGTCATGTGACTACACTGTCTCCCTTTCCATCCAGCCCGCCAGGCTCTGTCCCCTTTCCTCCCTGGTACCTTGGCAGGGATTTGCCCAAGTCACACGTCTGTGATTCCTTCTGAGTGAGGCTTGGCATAAGAGGCCTGTGTCACTTGGCCGTCATCCTAGCAGCCTGACCCCATCTTCCCTTTTTAGTGGGCTACACGAAAGCTTTTCTTTGGAGCTCAGCAGATGAGCATGGTCCTGGTTTCACCCCTTCCTACCTGGACTATGTGCCATCTTGCCCAGCCAGGGCTTTGGCCAGCCCCTGGCCTTTGAAGCTGGTCCTCCTCGGGGGGGGGGGTGGGGGGGGGCCACCCTCAATGCAGGATGAGGGGCGGTGGCAGCCCCCAGAGTCTGGGAGCCCAAGCCTGGCTAGGTTCACCCCGGGCGGTGGTGGGGCAGCCTATTGGGAAGGCTCTCTGGGCAGCAGGGGTCAAAGGCCAAAGAGTACATAACGTAGCAGGCACAGGGCCTGGCCTTCCCTGGGCTCCCCACTGATGCCAGCTGGGTGTCACTGAGTATTTAGTTTTGGGGGTAACCAGAGAGGTAGGAGGTGATCTAGAAACAAGTGGGGCCTTGGAAGCTGGGAGAGGCTGGAGGAACAGCTCTCAGGTAGGTGCTCTTGGGCCCACGTGGCACTGGGTGGTCAGCGTGGAGGGTGCTGGTGGCCCTGGTAGAGCCTCTGGGGACAGAGGCAGGGTGAGGTATGACACAGGGCACAGGGGGATGAGGGGGGGTATGTGGGAGGGTCCTAAGAGGAAGGGCCCTGGGACAGAGCCCAGGGTGTGTGGATAGTGGCCGTGGGCAGGTGGCGGAGGAGCCGCTGCCTGTGACTGGGGCCCCAGCTCATCCGGCGCCTGCAACTGCAAAGCCAGCCTTCCAGCCGCGCCCGGAAGACCTGGCTGGCCTGGGCTGGCTGGACAGCAGGCCACCAGGATGGGCCCTGTCCTGTCCATGGTCCCGTGGGCTCTGCCCGCCTCAGGAGGCGGCAGCACCCGGATGAGCTGGGACTCGTGCCCTGGGCTGTGCTGGGCAGGGCACGCAGCTCGTGGGAGTGCTCCAGGGAGTGCTGGGGCCTCCAGTCCGCCGGTCCAGCCTGAGCCTTGGTGGTGCACGGCCCGCCGGAGGGCAGGTCGGGCAGGTCGTGCTGCTCAGGCAGGCAGGAGGCTCCGGGCCCTCAGGCTCGTGTGGAACCGCCCCTCCTCCCACGGAGGCCCCGGGCAGCAGAAGGCCTGACAGATGCGCCTCCGAGCACGTGAGGCGTGACACGATTGGCTAGGTGCTTTGGGCATGGCCTGGGGATTGCTCCTGGGGCTGGATCCTGCCCTGAGTAAGGGGGGACAAACCAAGGGCCCCTGGAGCTGGTGGCACTGAGTGCCTGGGGCTCCTGGGTGGGGAAGCCCTGGGCAGGGCTGCTGAGAGCGATACAGGGCATGCTGACATCTGGGACCATCCCGGGACGTGTGGGGCTGCTGTTCGTGGTGGCCCGTTGCTGAGGCAGTGCCCTGGCCACTCTGCCCTCCCTCAGGAGGCGGGGGCCCCGGGCAGGCAGGGGCCAGGCCCGCTCCGGACAGATGTCCGGTGGCCACTTTCTCCATAGCGTCAGAGTTGGGAATTAAATAAGCGTTTTCAGAATTTGTCAGTTCCTGATTTCTCCAGCTCCCACATCCTTCCCTAACCGCTCCCCCCGCCCCCCTTGCTCAAGAATGGGGTGGGGCCTTTCTCCAGAGCGGAGCGCAGCTTTGCTCAGTTTGGATTTGGGATTTGGAGCCAGTTGAGAGTTGAAGCTCGTCCTAAACTGACTGGGACCATGGGGATGGGGGGTGGGAATTTGGAGGAAGAACCTGTAGGCCATTTGGGAGAGGCTGGCGTCCCCTCCAGGAGGCAGCCTGGGTCTGGGTTGTTCCAAGGTGTCCCCTCCCTTCTTGGTGCCTCACAGGGACAGGTTTGCTCTGCATCCTGGAGTCTTGCTCCATCAAGAGTGGCCCAGAGATCAGATTGTGTTTCTCAATTCAGAAGATTCTGGATTTTTAAAAACTGTGAATTATGCCAGCATTGGTTTTGAGGTCTGGTGCCGTACCCATGGTCAGAACGTTAATATTTTTGCAGCAAGACATGACTATTCATGTGAAGTAGATGAATTATGACCATAAATGGCCACACGTCAGTTTAGGCCACAGGTGGTTGCTAGGCAAGTTTGGTATAAACCTGTAAAAAAGTCTGCTTTCAGAGTCGTTTGGAAGAGGTGTGTGGACTCCCTGGGCTCCAAGTGTGGTGGCAAGTGTGGTGCCTGAGGGCTGATCTCCTGCTCATAGGCTCCCCGCTGGCTGTCCCTTGTTCCTCAGGCTTGAAGGCCATGGTGGGTTTGGGTCGTTGCCCCGTGGAAGATGATCTGGTCACCAGCTTGCTGGCAGGGAGGCTTCGTGAAAGGAAGGCTCTTGCTCTTCCCAGAGACATGTGGCCAGGCCATCTTTAGAGTGGGGAGAAGGCAAATGGGGCGAGCTGGGGCTCTGGCCCTGATGGGTAGGCCTGGGGTGAGGCACAGGGTCAAGGACTCGGCGCACAGGGTCAAGGACTCGGCACACAGTGCTCCTCACTGAGGACGGAGGAGTGGGGTGGCCCAGGCTGCCAGCTGTGCTCCGGCCAGAGTGACTGACAGGTGTGGACTGAAAGCACCACAGGGTTGAGCAGCCAGGGCTTGTGTCCCTCGTGCCTGGGAGCTGAGGTGCGCCTGGCTGTGTGTTACCCTTGCTTTGCGTTTTAAGTTCCCAGAGCGCCTCTGAGGCTGAGCGACGGGAGCGTGGGGCTGGGACGGTGTGGTGGCCACTGGGAAGCTTTGATCTCGGGGAGGGCCAGCCTCTTGGCGTCTCGGGCAGGGAGGGCCTGGGAGTGAGTGAACAGTGCCCCCCCCGCCCCCTCCCCCCCGCCATGGGTTTCCTGAGGACCGCAGGAGCCTCCTCCTGGATGCCCTGAGCCCTTGAGCAGACACGCGGGCTTCTAGGCTGTGCTGCTGTAACTGCTTTAGTCCTTGAGTGATGATGTGGGCTGTCCAGCCTGAGTGGGTGCTCAGCCAGGTAGTCCCTGTCCTTGGGCCGCACGCTCCCCTGGAGGGGATGCTGGGCAAAGCTCCCTCCTAACTTCTTCAGAGGGAAGCTGTTCTGGAAGGTTCTCAGCTGGTGCTTGTGACCCAGCTAGGAGGCCTGGTTCACTTTGGCCCTTTGCTTTTTTTTCTTGGGCATTCTAAGCGACTTTGTGAACCGGTGCAATTCTTGGGATTTCAGCTGGGGTGGAACTTTTTGTAGATGCCAGGAGGAAGGACAGTGACACCTGGGTGGTTCCATAGCTCTTAGCGGTCCAAGGCCACCTGGCCGCATCCAGCTGCTATGGAAGTGGCTTCACTAGCGTCCATAGTCACGGGGGCTGTTGGTGAGGACTGTGGACAGAGCAGGTGTTCCTGTCCCCGTGTGTGGGGACACAGGTGGTGGCCCAGGGCCTCCCTGAAGCCTCATCCCTGACTTTGGCAACATGCACTCAGGTGCTTTTTCAATTGGGGCAGGTGTAGGTGGGCTCTGCATGGTTGTGTCTGGACTCTCAGGGCAGGGTCAGCCACGGGAGGGCAGAGAACAGTGTAGGGACCTGATGGCCCTTGTAGTCCGTAGAAAGGGGACTCCGGTTACAAAACTTTGTAACCATCTAGACAAGAAAAGGTAACTCTAATGATGGAAATTCAGGCCTGTTGATTAGCTTTCCCTCAGATCGAGCCTTGCCTGTGTCTAGCCAGACCGGTCAGCGCACACGTCAGTCTGGGAAACACCAGCTGAAAGTTTAACAGGGGTCTTTACTGCGGGACTTCTCAGAGCCTTTCCTGAACTGCTGTGCACTGTGATTCCAGGACGGGGAGAGGGTTTCCTCAGATTAAGCAAAAAAACTCCCTTTTTCTTTTCTGCAGAGCTTATCAGGAGAACTGCTGTTTTAGGACCAGCACTTTGGGAAGTGCTTCTAGAGTGTCATGTCTATTGTAGACATTTTAGGTAACTCCCTCTTGAGCGGGTTAGAAGAGAAGTGGGCATCGAGTTTGACTTTTATTTAAGCAGTTTGAAAACCAGGCTTCCTCATAGTCTAGTTTATTTATCATGATTCTCAGCCTGGTGCCTGGAGCTGGAGCCCTGGCCCGGTGGGGCGGCCACAGCTGTGGGCAGTAGCAGGTTTGGTGGCATTTTGACCGGAGGAAGCCTTCAGTTGGGTGCTTCACCTTGAGACTTGACCTTCCATTAAGCTGAACCATCCTCCTCCACACAGGGTGGCAAAACAAGAAGCAACGGCTTGCAGAACATTGTGGGCACAAGAGATCCTTAGCAGCATTTGAAGACCAGGGGCTGAGGTGTGGGTAGAGGAGGAAGTGGCTACGGGAAGACGGGGGCAGCTGGGGTGAAGGGGGGTGGGTGGGGATTGGGAGTGGGGTCCACTGCTGAAGGCAGGCAGGCTCTGGGAGCGCAGCGGGGCGTGGGTGCATCAGGCCTTTCTGCTTACTGGCCCATCTCCTGCTGAGACCTTGCCGTTTCTGGCTGGGCTCCTGCCACCCCTGGAGACCCTCCCTGAAGTTCCTCCTTTCTTCTTTCTCAGTACGCAGCCCTGGCTGGTATGGCACTTGTTCTGGTGAATTCTGTTGAAGTGCCTTGTTCACCAGAGGCCCTCAGCTCACAGTGTGGTAGACGAGGCTGGAGGTGTCCTTGGCTGCCTGAGGAGGAGCTGGTTACCACTGACTTTCCCTGGCTCTTGGGAGTGTGAACCATTTCTCATTAGGGCTGAGTTGGCTATTCTCATTTGGATTTCAGCTGTGTCCAGAACTTTCTAGAAGTAACCTAAGGAGCAGTGGTGGAACTGAGTGCCTGGCTCTTGCTTCCCACCTTTGGGGCCGTTGAAAATGACCCTAGAATGAGTGGGGACTTTAGGTCACTGAACCTGTACTCACGGCACCTGATTGTGGGGACAGCCCCTAGGCATCTTGTGTGTGGTGCACATTGAAGGTAAACTTGACTTTGTGAAGAAGAAATGGAGATTAAGTTTCTCAAGAGAAAGTAGTTGTCTTATGTTGTGAATATGGCTGATTTTAATCTTTCACTAAAATCTATCGTAACCTTTCCCAAATCAGAATTCTGACATCAGTTTTTAGAATTTCCGTCTAAGGGATGGGAGAATAAAACTTTCCAACAGTGGGGAAAAATACTCTAAAATGATTGTTTTCTTGGTCTGGTCTTCAGAGATACAAGCATTCGTATAGAAACTAGCATTTGCTTCTCATTCCTCTTTTTGTAATGGAGGAGAAAATGTGGCAGGTAGCCTGGGCAGTGAATGTTCTCGTCGTCATAAGTGAGGATTCCTTCAGGTGACTTTCACGTGTTCCTGTGGTGGCAGAGAGCAGTAGCCCGCCTTCCCCCGGGGGGGCAGGTTGGTGGCTGGCAGGGCGAAGACTGCTTCCGTGGACACGGTCACCGGGAGGCCGGGGCCAGAAGGGCCTCTCCAGGCACGGCTCTACCAAGGGCCCTGACGCCAGTGCTCGCCTCTTCTCTCCACAGAGTCGGGGTTCTGGAGGACTCCTTCACCTTCCTGGGCATCTTCTTGGCCATCATCTTGTTCCCGTTTGGGTTCATCTGCTGTTTTGCCTTGAGGAAGCGAAGATGCCCCAACTGTGGAGCCAACTTCACTTAAAGGGAACAACACACCTGGCTTTCCTACATCCAGCTGTCTTTTTCTAATGTAAATGTTGTGTACAGTAGCTTTATTTGATTAAGCTTTCAGGACTGTTTTGTAAAGCGAGGTGGGATAGACGGCGTGAGCTGCGGTTTCATGGTTTCATGGGCGCAGGGGTCACAGCGTGGGGACGCGGCAGCACTGCTCCGGGTGAATGACAGCTCAATAAAGCACTGCTTTTATTTTTTTGCAGTCTTCAATTTGAGAAAGGTGAGAAATACTGTTTTAAATAAATGAGATTCATACCATTGTTTACCTGGTTCTGCTTATTGTGTGCACACTGCTACTTGTATAAACAGACTCGCATATATGTTTGAAATTTTCTGTAACCAAACAGACTAGAATAATATACCTGACGCCTGGCTTTGGCATGGTCCGGCTCATGGCAGATCTCGATCTATTTCTCCGTAGGCATACACAGCTCAAGAGAATGTGCTTTCCAAATTTTTATTACTATAACGAAACGTAATACCTTGACATGTACAGAGCATGCACCTCCGTGCCCAGGACCTAAGGCAAGCCCTCCCATCCTCTGTGAGGCAGGTGAGTGCCCACCGCAACCCACTCTGTGAAGATGTAGGACAGGTCGGGTGAGCCCAGCGAGCCCACGGTGATCATCTCCGTAACAAAGCCAGGGGATCCTGAAGAGCAGAGCGCTGAAGGCCGGGGTCCCCCACCCCATTAACACGCTTGTGTTACACCTGACTCCCCACCTTTGGAAATACTGAGCTTCCGTGAACCTTCTTACCCAGATGGTGAGAGAAGCAGTGGAGCACTTAACAAATAAATTTGGTGGTTTTTTGGCTGGCGCATCTTCTCTCAAGACAGATATGCTGCTTGCCAGCTGCACTCAGCCTGACTTGGTTGGCCCTGGAAGAGCCCTCACAGAGGTCTGACGCATCAGCCTTTGGTGGGGTTGCCTGGTTGACTTGACCAACTGGGACAGGACCAAGAACACATATTGTCACACACTGGTTTACCTGCATTTGACGGTGACCATTTTCAAGCTTATAGAAAAATGTTGATATTTGTGGCGAGACCCAAGGAGCCATGATAAACAAGGACCGCTGTGCCCACGCACAGTGAATGGCGTGGGTGGGAGTCATGATTCTGCACTCCTCCAAAACAGGGTCCAATCTCTGGCACCTGGAAGTAAACTGGGCCCCTGGCTCAGAGGGTGTGATGGCAGGTCTTGGATGAAATGCAGACCTTCCCGTCCCAGTCGCCAAGACTCAGGCTCCTGCTTTCTATGCCTTCTCGGGAGGGGGGGGGGGGTGTCAGTACCCGACTCATAAATGAAGAAAACTTGGACCCCAAGATGTTTCAGAGTACACTAGTGGATAGAGGCAGCTTTGGTCAGCTAGCGTAATGAGAACACCCTGGCTTTGCTCACATGGATATGTGACGCTCTGAGCGACTGGGTCTTCATTGGTCAGTCCAGGTGGTAACTCCAAGCCACCAAGCTCAGTAGCTCTTGGGATTATTCAAGTACTAAACCTCAGGGCCGTGACAGGGATAGGCAAAATGTCTCCGTACTCTAGAGCTACGTCTAAATTGAGGGAAATGGGATTCTTCCAGCTTAGATTGCTCTACATTTGATCAAAAATTAATTTTTTAAGTTAAAAAATTAAATTTTATATAATAGTCTCATAATTTATATTGCTTACAACTGTGATTTGCATGCCAAGAGGCAAATTTACACATCATTTCCTTTAGATGAATGTCTTGATGCTAGGTAAGAGCACGTGCTTTATAAAACTGTGGTCCCATTTGCATTCAGGTGCAGAAAGCCAGTCATGAAAGTGTAGACATCCCTTACTCTGGCTATTAAAAATCATAGAATATTTTAAAAGATACAGTAAGGATTGGGACCAAATTTACTGTCTTCTGATGAACAGAAAAGGGATATTTTAAATAACTGAGTTGGTCACTAAACTACTCTTTATCTTCTTTAAAGACAGAAATGTATCAACCCAACTATGTTCAATTGAGAGAATGCATTGATTTGCTCAAGTAGAATACAGGTAAAATCAGGCACCCTTTGGCGAAGCTTTACATCAGTTACAGCGCACATCAAACCGCGTGTATCATTTTGCAAGTGAGAACTTAATGTTGGAGGAACAGGAGTCCCCGGGCCCTCTCTTCATCGGATGACGGGCGCTGAGCGATCGTTTGTCACCGTCGGCCGGAGTTTCACAGTAGCAAAGGGGTTTTCTCCACTGTGTGGGGAGGAAAAACAGCTGCAGAAATACTAGGTGATGGAAATTTGATTTTAAAAGAGCTATGAACTACTGTTCTCGCTCTGTGCAATTCTGTGGCTTCTATATAAAATTCTGGACGTTTTCTGAACATGAACGTTGTGGCAGATCTCTCCGTGCCACCCACCTGCCACAGAACTCTCTAGAGTTGCAGACACCGTAACAGGAGAGCCCACCTCGCTGTGGCCCCTGTGCAGAAGGGCTACGGGGGCGGGAGCCACCGAGGACACGGTCTGGATTAAGTTGCCTGACACAACAGTAACCAGGCGGCTTCCCTTCAGGACCTGGGCAGAGGTGGGCAGAGCCTCCAGCACCCCCCCCCCCCCCCCCGCCACCGCGACGAGAACACAGTGGCCGCATCCTCCTCACACCCTTCCTGGGCTGTGCACCAATGAAGGAACCCCCAAAATTCAACGTACCTGAGGAAAGGAGGCTTTGCTGTCCCATTTGTGTCGTTCTGTGAAGAAGATAAAGAAGTTTACGGACGGCTCATGAAATTGGGACACTTAATAAGAGCGGAATGTAAAGCCATCTAAGGCAGAAGGGACTATTTGTGGCTAATGCGTGTTTAAAAGTGCCCTGCAGTCTCTAGCCATTTGAGACCGTTTCAATGTCTTCCTAAAGTCACTTAAAAAATCAGGGTGAGAACAGAAAACCATAGACAGGGAGGGACCCCACGAGCACCCAAATGCCTCGGACTTTAGAGGCCAGGATGTGTGCACCTGTGGCCCTTCGGCTGTGGAGCTACAGTGCCTGCAGGTGGTTTTTTGGGAGCCCAATCCTGAATGATGCCATGAAAAACCAGTAAGTAAAAACAAAACCTTGCTGGATTTTGGTGCCCACAGCTAGCCGGAGATCCGGCAGGACACTTCAGAAGGTGAGGAGGGGATGGAACAATGCCAGCGGTCTTTGCCTTCACAACCACCAGAGCCTGGGGACTTGGGGGTCTCCCACTGTGGCCACGGACCACGGGGGTGTGTCCTGTCCTTCATTCTAGAAGCCTGCAGGCTTTAAAAATTTGCTTTAAATCTGCTCTGGCTGTTCCAAGAAATCACTAAGCCCAAATTTGTGAGGCTAGTTCTCCAGACGGCCGCCCAGGAGAGGGCAGTGTAACGCCATCTGAGCAACAGGCCACCAGAGCAGCCGGTCCTCAAACTCCCAGGATTCCCACTCTCACTTCCTGTTGCCAGCCTGGGGGGTTGAAGGCCATACTTGGGGCAGAAGCCCACCAGGGCTCTTTCTGCAGGACTCCTGGGTGTTAGACACACAGACTCTCAAAAAGGGTCGCAGGCCCCTGGGCTACTTCAGAACTATGCCTGCCGTCTCTTAGGACCTCAAAGGGAGACTATGGGGCCAGCGGGGTCATCCCGATGGGGAACCCCAGCACCAGGAGACAACTCCAGTTAGTCCTGTGCCCCAATTCAGCATGTCTACTTTTCTTCACTGATGCACAAAGCAGCTGCCCTGCTCAGCACATCCTAATTGGGCTTGAAATGGCTGCAAGTGGTTTCTTCCTACTAGGCAGGCTGAGCTTCCCCAGCAGGCCTCCAAGTAAGTAATTTCTGAGCGTAGCGCTCATATTCTATGATAGTTACAGGCTAGTTTATGATTTATTTAAAAAGCTCCAGGAGACCTGCCCTGCAATGCCTCACGTGCTCAGACCGCTGGCAGTGGTGCCCGGCCTAGAGCAGAAAGCCCTGTGCCGGGGAGGCACATCACATTACACTGGGAAGAGGCTTCTGGCATCCTCCCGGCCTGGAGAGCACACTTCCTGCCAAGCCAGACTCCCCACATAGGGCCCATGCTTGGCCCCAGAGGCACACAGCCCTCCTGGCTCCTTGATCTTCTCACTGGAAACCACCTTCTTGCTGCCTGTCCTCGGGCGTGGAACACTGTATCCCTGCCAGGTGCATCCGCAAGTTTGAGGAGAGCTCTGTGCACCCTGAACTGGAAACCAGACACACCACCCTCCTGGGGTACCTGCAGGCTGTCCTTGAGGGGAGGGTCTTGGGGCTTGTTCCCAGGAGACCCACTGAAACCCCTACCAGGTCACTCAGACCCTCCTGGGCCCTGACTGACACAATTTGACTTTAAAACAGAGTTTGGGCACATTTTCATGAGCTGTGCCATCCAAGTACTTGGCCCAGACATTTGAGAAACAAACATGGCGGCAGAGATGCGTCACAGTCCACTAAAAGTAAAGTGGCATGAAGTAACAACTCCTGCTGTGAGGGAGGACAGCCTGAAGCCATTCAGTGCCAAGGCAAACCTTGGTCCTGCCATGAACTCTACACCATGGGTCCCAGCAGCGCCCATGGGTACTGAAACCCCTACCAGGTCACTCAGAGTCCCGTCAGAACAGCCTAAACATCTGTCACCAGGAGAAGGGACGACAGCCTTCCATCCAGTGAATGCCACACAGCAACAGTGTGTCACAGGAGGGCATGCTGCACAAGGTCACACCGAATGGGCCATCCTGGTTTCCAAAATCGGGCCAGTCTGGACTGTGAGCAGGGACAGTGAGGGGGTGGGTGGTGGGTAACGTTCTAGTTCTTGATCTGGTGCTAGTTATATGCAGTTGCTTTGTAAAAAGTCATGCATTTTCCCGCACATGGTATTCTTCAATATTTACTTTAAAAAAGGATGTTTTCAGAAAGGATTCTCCTTTAACAGACCTCCATGGAGCCCACTGCTGTGGCCACAATTGACCACCTCCCCAGACCTGCCCCTGCTCCCTGTCAGGGGAGTGCGCCTCTAGGCCACACAGGGCACCGCCCTGGGTCCCATCATGAGGGATGTGCACATCCTGCTCAGAAGCGTTTTCAGAATCTTCCCACCTCAAACCTGACTGCAGAGCCCCATTTCTCATGCTGGTCGATACCACAAGCTCTCCTGTCCTGCCTGCTGCCTCCAAAAGCTCCACTTAAGCCTGTCCTTCCCCTGCCTCTCTTGGGCTGTGTGGTGAGGATTGGGGTCCCTTGTCTCTGCACTCCCCAATCCCATCTTTCCCTCTTCCTTTGTCCTGTAGGAACAGCCAAATCCCTGGAGACCTTTCTTGGTCCTGTGTCCCAGCACCAGACCTGACTCGCTAGGGCTCCTGCTGGCCCATGGTCTCTGCACAGGCTGATGGGGCTCGGAAGGGGACACAGCTTGTGCTAGAGCGTGTCTGCAGAGCTGGGCTCTCCCCGAGGTCCCCATAGGCAATTGGCGGGACCCAAGTTTGCCCTGGCACCGAATGGCTTCAGGCTGTCTTCCCTCACAGCAGGAGTTGTTACTTCATGCCACTTTACTTTTAGTGGACTGTGACGCATGGTGGACCTTGCTATATATATCTTATACTTTATATCACTATATATCTTATACTTTTCCTCAGACTTCCCAAAGACCAGCACTTATGGCTCATAGGCACAGCCAGGTGCATGTTCTGTGTCCCCTCCTGGCAGCCAGCATGGTGCTGGTCTGGAGTGCACTCAGCAGGACAGAAGGTTATCAAGTGATGAAAGCAGGCACCACCAGGGCCTAGGCATGTCATTAGGGGCGTGGAACAGGTCACCCACGAGACAGGAAGGCAATAAAGGGCTTGGGCTTGGTCAGCAACATAGCCCACAGCCAGCAGATCATGGCTGAGTAAGAGAAGGCAGAGTGGGGGCACATCTTGTAATTCTTTCCTCCAGAAAATCTAAAGGCCTAAGTAGTCCCCCCCGCCGGGAGAAGTCAGTATCTAAGAACATCAAAGGGCAGCCACAGAACTGTAGGGAGGTGGGTTCAGGAACATTCTACTCCATAGTAGGCAGCTCCCAGGTCTGGATGTTCAGTGTACTTAAGCCTAAGAATCCTGGTGTTTAAACAAAACTACATGTAACTGGCATTAATGAATGGTTGTACATAAAAAGTATGTATAAAAGTATTAAGATGCTTTGCCAGCTGCCATGGATCCCAGCATTTGGCTGAGATAGAACATACCTTTCCCCACCATCATCAGCTGGTTTAAACATTTTAGTTCAGGAAAGATAAGTTTATCAGCCTGTTGGGCATAAGAACTTTTAAGATGTGAAATTCCAGGACCATGTCCTCAGCCCTCAGGGGCTACCAGGCAGGTCTGTCATGCTCCATGCTTCTCCACTTACATTTCTAGATCTTTTTTTTTTTTTTTTAAAGATTAGAGAGAGAGAGAGAGAGAGAGAGAGAGAACGAGCAGGGGGAGGGGCAGAGGGAGAGGGAAAAGCAGACTCCCCACTGAGCAGGGAGCATGATACAGGACTTGACCTCAGGACCCTGGAATTATGACCTGAGCCGAAGGCAGATGCCCAACCAACTGAGCTACCCAGGCACCCTAGATCCAGTTTTTATTTTATTTTTTTAAAGATTTTATTTATTTATTCATGAGAGACACCGAGAGAGACAGAGAGGCAGAGACACAGGCAGAGGGAGAAGCAGGCCCCATGCAGGGAGCCTGATGTGGGACTTGATCCCGGGTCTCCAGGATCATGTCCTGGACTGAAGGCAGCGCTAAACCACTGAGCCACCCAGGCTGCCCTAGATCCAGTTTTTAAATGGAACATTGTTCTATCTTGCATGCTCTATATCTGACTGTCCAATATGGTAGCCACTACCTATATGCTATTCGCATTAAAATACAAATTCAATTCCTTTAGTGCATATCCACTTTTTCCAGCACTCAAGTGCCTTTGTGCCCAAGAGGCTACTATGTGGCTTGTTATGATGATAGGAGCTTCCACTGCTCCTGAGGTAATTTCTTTGGAGCAGAACCAGTTCTTCTGTCCTTCCCTGCAGCGGGCCTCCTTGTTTCAGTTATGTTCTTGGAGCTCCTGACCTGACTTGATAGAATGGTGTCAGCAGAGGCGGCACACAAGGGTGTCCACTGGGACTTGTGGGGTTTCTTCTGCAGTTTGCATAGGATCTTGAAATAGGACTTCAAAACATGTTAGTGACAGAAATGGAAGATAAATCAGTCATTTAATTTCACCATGCATCTGTGAAGCACCGTGTACTTATTTTTGGGTTATTACCCTCTTCATTCCAAAAGTAGATGTTCTTTATGGTCTTAAGGTTAAGGAATGTCCTGAAGAGGGTGACGGGGGAAGGAGTCCTTGAAGTCACGGCTGGCAGTGCCTTTTCAGGGAGGCCTTCAAACCTTATGGCCTTTGCTGATTTTTAAAAGCCAATTGATATTTTCTTGTGACCTTTAACAACTATTTTCCATTATTCTCCAGGTCACAAAGACAAAAAAGCAACCTATCGGAACCTTGTGAATAGCACACAGAGGACAGTGGTATTTGTCTTATCAAGAGTTCAGATGGGTGGAGCACTGATAAGAGGAGAGTTGAGGCTTTCGAACTGTTTCTCAATCTGAAGAAACTCCAGGTCCTGCTGCTTTCTGTGCTTTCCCCTCTCTTCCTCCTCCCAAGGCTTCACAGTCCAGGAGGTTAGAAGGCTGGATCGGCACTGTTCCCATTGCATGCCAGCCTGGGCAGCAGTGCTGGGGCTCATCTGGCACTCATAAATGCTTTTAACTTGATATGAGCAAATGCTCTGATCCTCCTGTGTGTGGGTGCTGGGCATGGAGGGTAAAATATGTATTTAAATAAATTTACCAGGGCACCTGGGTGGCTCAGTTGGTTGAGCGTCTGCCTTTGGCTCAGGTCCATGATCCTGGTGTCCTGGGATCAAGCACCACGTCTATCTCTCCCTGCTTGTGGGGAGTCTGCTTCTCCCTCTCCTCCCTGCTTGTGCGCTCTCTCTCTCTCTCAAATAAATGAATAAAATCTTTTCTTAAAAAATAAATTTACCTATAGTTTTCCCAAAGGAGATACAATGAAGTGCTAACAGTGGTTATCCTGGAAGTGAAATTAGAAATATTTTCAAGCAAAACAAAAATTCCCTGGGTTATTTTCATAAGCAGAAAAAGTATTACTTTAATAAGAGCTGTTTTGGGGATTCCTGGGTGGCTCACTGGTTTGGTGCCTGCCTTTGGCCCAGCACATGATCCTGGAGACCCGGGATCGAGCCCCACATCAGGCACCCTGCATGGAACCTGCTTCTTCCTCTGCCTGTGTCTCTGCCTCTCTTTCTCTGTCTCTCATGAATAAATAAAATCTTTACAAAAAAATAATAAGAGCTGTTTTAAATAACATGTGATGGCTATTTTAATTTTTACAAACTTGGACTTTCTCTTTAACTTAAACCTACAGCTATGACGGCCAGGTGGATATAAAGGAAACCTCATTTCAGCATCTGTTTAGCAAATGTTACCATTTGCAGTTAAAAAAAAAAAAAAGAAAAAAAAATTCACCCGTTTACTTAAGTTGCATCAGATAAATGTTAATTTGAGAGCATCATTACTTCTGTCTCAAGAATGGGATAATTTATCAATTTGATTATTTGTATTGAATTTTAGACAAATTTTTACCATAAAGCTACTTCCTTCTAAGTTTAATATAGTAAACAAATCATGAAAGACATCAAAACACCCATGGAAGAAAACTTTTATCTTTTTGTGAGAAGAAAGGTATCTCAAGTTTTAGGTACTTTAAAAAAACCATAAAGTAATCTGGTCTTTAATGAATACAATCATATTTATAGGACCCTGATTATTTTACCTTATTTGGAATCTCCCAATTTTTTTTCTATGGGTTGTAACTTAAGTGGAGATAAGCATGTTTTTCTTTTTGAAAAATGCTCACAAGTCAAAAATCTGGACCTCAAGATTACATAAATTACCCACCCTCCCCCCCCCAAAAAAGAGAGAGCGCTCCAAATTTATACGAGCAAACCAGAACTGCTTCCAGAGTTAAGATACAACAATGGTTTCTCCCAACTAGGCTACACCAGTTGGTCACGAGCTCTGTCAGTTCTTACCTCTTGAATAACTCTTGTCACCACATTCCTGTCTTCACTAATCACAATTCCCACCACCCTGTCTCCCCCTGGATGACCCACAGTCTCCTGCCCTGTCATGAGGCTCCAGTGCACACCTTCAAGGCTGCCTGCAGATACCTCCCAGGAGGAAGGATGACATCCACCCCAGACATCCTGGCTGGGTGTGTTTCTCTTGGGCCTATTCATCCCACCACTTATCTGGCTGTGGTCCTGGACCACACCCAGCCAGCAGGGTTCCCAAAACACACATCTATCAGAGCTCTTCCTTCAGAACTTGGCTCAAATGCTTGCCTCCAAGAAGCCTCCTCTGGTGCTCGCCGGAGCCCAAGCCTCCCCTCCCCTCTCTGTTGCCTCTTTGCCCCATGCATCTTTTATGTGTAAAACATAAAGCATACTGTTCATTGGACTCAACTCCTAGGCTGGTCTTATTCCTCTTTGTTTCCCTGGACCATGGTAGCTTGTCAGTCAATGCTCAATGGATGGATTCCAGTGTGAAGGTTTGTGATCCAAAGATCCCTTCTATGCAGCACACCTTCACATGCCACATGCTGTGTTTTAAAAAAGTATGGTTGGTCCCAGCGTCTGCTGCCACAGGAACACTAGTTCCCAAGTTATGTGACCTCACTGCAGGTACACACTCTATACCTGTTTGAAGTGCTAAACATTCCTTTTTATGGAAGATCTCAATTATTAAAAAAAAAAAAAAAAGTCGGGATCCCTGGGTGGCGCAGCGGGTTGGCGCCTGCCTTTGGCCCAGGGCGCGATCCTGGAGACCCAGGATCGAATCCCACATCGGGCTCTTGGTGCATGGAGCCTGCTTCTCCCTCTGCCTATGTCTCTGCCCCCCTCTCTCTCTCTGTGTGACTATCATAAATAAATAAAAATTAAAAAAAAAGTCAACATCATTTATTATTCTGACACTCATAAAATCAATGACAACTAAAATCACCACTGGAACCCACAAGGGAGGCATTTTCATTAGGTATCTGGAGCTTTTAAATGTTACATGAAACCAAACATGAAAGGCTGCTAAACTGAAAGGCTAAAAAAAGCTTTCTGGCTTGCAAAACAAACAGGGGGACTGACCAGAGTTATCAGGATGATGCTGGCCTCAGAATGAGTTAGGAAGTGTTCCCTCCTCTTTGATTTTTGGGAAAAAGTTTGAGAAGGATGGTATTAGCCCTTCTTTGTATGGCAGAAATCATCGGTGAAGCCATCAGGTCTGGGGCTTTGTTGGGAGGCTTTAGGTTACTGATCAGTGGATATGGCCCATGGTAGGGAGAGAGGACTTGGGGTGTGGAGCTCTGCCTGGAGGCAGCCCTGGGACAGGATGGACCGGGTGCACACGTGATGTGAGCAGCCCCATCCTGGCCCTCAGGAGACAGTTGTATGCCTAAAGCTGCTGCCTAATTATGTGTGGATGAGTAAGATGTTAGGGTATTGTCCAAACCCCTCAGTTTACTAGATGGTCTCAGCACTTTTCAGGGCAGGCTCCTTATACTGCCAGTCTATTATGATCCAGCCAAATGGTTTAAAAATAAAGTTAGATCTCTGATCTCACAGTTGTATATGATCAAGCCCCACGTTGGGCTCTATGCTCAGGAGTCTGCTTCAGATTCTCTCTCCCTCTCGCTCTCATGCTGTCTCAAATAAATAAAATATTTAAAAAAAATTAGATCTCATTTAAATTGCAAAATGCTAAGCAATATCATTTTTTAACTATCTTGATATTTAAAAACAGGATTTTTCAATGTATCCTATTCAGTATACTAAGAACTGCATCAGTGCTTTCATAATAAAGCTTTACTGACATGGGAAAAACACTGAAAATTAAAATGTTTTTTAAAATAAGACTGTTGGCTAAAATGTCAGCATTTTCACTTATAATTTCTGTGTTAACTCTGATTTTGAGGCAAGATTCTTTTATCTTTAAAGATATTACACAAGGTGCACCTGGGTGGCTTAGTAGTTGAGCCTCTGCCTTTAGCTCAGGCTGTGATCCTGGGATCGAGTCCTGAATTGGGCTCCCCGCCGGGAGCCTGCTTCTCCCTCTGCCTAGGTCTCTGACTCTGCGTGTCTCTCATGAAGAGATAAAATCTTTAAAAAAAAAAAAAAAAAAAGATATTACACAGTCTTAAAGTAATAGTATAAGGTGGTCCTTATCAAAACTGCTAATATCACAAAAGGAGAGATAGCCAGACAGGTTTCTCTCTGGATGGACTAGCCATCACCACAGAGGAAATGCTCTAACAAAACAGGCAAAGAAACAAAATAATACTGACTTTGATCCAGGCTGAGTATATAGGAGAAAGGGGAATGTGGTGAAGGACGCTATATGGATGCAGCAAAATCCAGCCTGGGGCCACCCTCCAGGGTCAATAACCTAGTTCTTCCAGATAAGTTACAAAGAAAAAGAGATGGGTAGACCTTAGATACTAAAACACTTGTCGTGAGACTCAGTGACCATTTACAAAGTATGGAGCTGGCCTGGATCCAGATTCAAACTATACTGTTCAATTTTTAGTAAGACAATAAAAAATATGAAGTGACTGGTTGATAATATTAAGGAATTACTGTCAATTTTTAAAGATATGATGATTGGTATTATGGTCATATAAAAATAAAAGGTGTTAATATATTTAAGGTATTTATACATGAAATGACATGAAGTCTGGAATTCGCATCAAGTTGATGTGGCAGTGGCCAGGGGCAAGATGAAAAAAGATTGGGGGGCACCTGGCTGGCAGAGTCAGTTAGTTAAGCGTTCAACTCTTGGTTTTGGTTCAGGTCATGATCTCATAGGTTGTGAAATCAAAAGCCCCACATTGGGCTCTGTGCTCATTGTGGAGTCGGCTTGGGATTCTCTCTCTGCCTCTGCCTCTCCCCCACTCACACACTTGTGCTTTCTCTCAAATAAATAAATCTTTAAAAAAAGAAAAAAACTGGTAAATGTATTGACAATTGTCAAAGCTGGAGATGAAGAGACCAGGTCATTATTAATTTTTTTTTTAAAGATTTTTATTTATTCATTCACGAGAGACACACAGAGAAAGGCAGAGATGGCAGATGGAGAAGCAGGCTCCTAGGCATCCCCAGGTCATTATTCCCAATTCTATATATGTTTGATTTTTTCCCTAAAAGTTGGAAATCAAACAAAAACAGGAGAAGGTCCTACAAACAAGTCACACCAGAACACTGTACCTTGCCCCAAAGATACAGATGTAGTGAAACTACGGGATACCTGCACCTCAATGTTCACAGCAGCAATATCCAAATAGCCAAACTGTGGAAGGAACGGAGATGTCCTTTGACAGATGAATGGATAAAGAAGATGTGGTGTGTGTGTGTGTGTGTGTGTGTGTGTGTGTATGGATTATTACTCCTCCATCAGAAAAGATGAATACCTACCATTTACATCGATGTGGATGGAACTGGAGGGTATTATGCTGACTGAAATATAAGAAATAGCGAAAGGGACCATAAGGGAAGGGGGTAAACTGAGTGGGGAAAAATTAGAGAGGAAGACAAACCATGACTCGACTCTGGGAAACAAAAGGTTGCTGAAGGGGAGGTGGGTGGGGGATGGGATAACAGGGTGATGTGAATTAAGGAGGGCACGTGATGTGATAACATATATACTATATGTTGGCAAACTGAATTTAAATTAAAATTTTAAAAAACCCCACAATGCTGCCAACCAGAAAAAAATAAAAAATGAACAGTGTACTTTGTATTTCCGGATCCTGAGTTCTGTCACATGCAGTTCTAAGTACCCCTGCATCCCCAGCAAAAGGAATTTTAAGGATTTTTGAAATGCCTAAGATCATTTCCAAAGAGTGTGAATTGAATATTACTTTACAATGTACTAGGGCATTTAATAAAACAGCATTTGATATCTTTGTCCTTCCAAGTAATTTCTATTAACATGATGATAGGATGGAAAAGCTCCACTTTCAAAGCTGTGTGTCATTCTTTTGAAAATAATTTTTGCAGTTCTGTATTTGGAGTGATAAAGGTGCAAACAATATATTGTATAGTGTGTTAATCTGAGAAGCCAAAGATATTTTTGAGTGACATTGCAAAACTTTGCATTTCCTGGGTTAGAACACAGCACTGCAGCTTATGAGGTATGCATGTTCCAAAACACCTGAAGGCTCATGCTGAAACACAGGGCACATTTTTAAGAGTTCCCATTCCACCTAATCCAGGGACCGCACCCATGTACCATTCACAGCTGAACAAAGGCCACCAGTAGAGTTGTGGAGCCACACGTTCCGTGAGAAGCAGGGAGATGCTTCTGCATGCACTACAGAAAGGACCACCCAATTACCAGAAAATAAAAAACAGTAGCCTGGGATCGTTGCTCCAACTGCCTGTGGACCATGAACAGTGCCCAGGGGTGTTTCTAGGAGGAAGCTGGCAAGGGCATGGGCTGGGCAGCCTCTAGTGCCACCTAACCAATTGTGCAGCCCTGGGCACAAAGCTCAGCAGCATAGCCCCCCAGAAGTCCAGCCTACTCTCTGACCCTCACCTCCCAGGCTCCTTTTCCACTGCACTCTAGCAACTGTGCAGCTTCGCAGAAGTTCTGGCACCCCTTGCACCTCCTTTCTGCCCACCGCCCCCCACCTCCAGATCCTTTCATGGCCTAGGCTGAATTCCAGGATCTGGGACACCACAGCTTCACCCTCGCAAACACCAGAACTCTCTGCTCCTCCTCCTGCACCATCACCTGGTAACCCCCAACTAGTTAATTACTTCTTGTCTACACAGGAGCAGCCGCATGTTGCTGGAGAAACAACCATACTGCTTGGCTTTGTTTTAAATCATGACCCCAAATCATAAGGCATAAGGCATAAGACATCGGCATGACCCTTGTATTCTGTAGCACATGTACCTTCTCACTCTTCAGAACACCCATTTCACAGATTCTCTTTCTTTACACTTACTCGCTCTGCCCAGCCCCTCTGCTGAGGCCCTCACTTCCCCACCGAGAGTAGACATCCTCATTCAGGAACTTCCCAATCTGCGTGTCCTATTGCACCTCTGCCCATGTCCATGGCTTCCCGCTCACAACCTTCCCTGCTCCTGCCCACACACCACGTGTCCTCTTCTCCATCCTTCCCCTTCTTTATGGTAGAATCTATCCTGAGAAAAAAAAGGAGAACATGCATCCCGTTCTCGATTCTCCATCATCCTGGAATCTCAGCCTCATTCTCTAAGCATGCCAAGTACGTGCCCTCCTCTGCTCCTTCTATCTGGGAATCTCTGCCCCTTGACCCCTACATGATGGGCTCCTTGCCATTCAGGTCTCAGCTTCAGTGTCTCTTCATTGGGGGTGCAGACATGGTCATGTGCTGCCCAGATCCCCTTCAGGACTGAGGGACTGATTCCAGGCTGTAAGAAGTCCTGCCCTCGGCTGTCCAGGCTCTTCAGGAAACTGCCCTGGCTAAAGCTCTCTCACCCTGGATGTCAGTGATCAAGGCTTGGTTCCCCTGAAGGTCCAGCTCCTCCCCCTGCCCAGTGCTGCTCCCCTCCTCTCACTTTCACAGGTGGGAACCCAGGGCATGCCTTCTTCATAAGCATCTGCACGCAAGCCTGTGACATCCATCCTAGCTGTCGCCTTATCCCTTTCTCACCTCACCTTGTTTTAGTTCTCTGCACAGCTTCCATCACTGTGTTTACTGTTTATTTCTCATTGTCTGCCTCCCATCACTAGAATGTAAGTTCCAAGAGAGCCATGAACTGGTCCTGTTCATCTCTGTACCTTGAGCACCCACACCAGAGACTGGCACTAAGCAGACACAGTTGCCACAGGAATGAAGGGATTCTGGGAGCCCATGGCCTCTATGGCCTTTCTTCCAGGGTTAGTTAGGATTACAGAGAATGTACATGACATGGGGTTCACCCAGCCCCTGGTGCAAATTAAACACTTTCTGAAGACACAAAGATACAGTTACTACTTTTAACCTGAAAGCCTTCCTTTAGGAAACAGTATGAAAATTGAAGAAAATGCAGAAAAAGTGATGAGGTGACTGATGGACTGCAGCCAGGACCAAAGGTGAGGAGAGATTCACACCTGATACTATCTGACATACTACACTGTCAGATAAAATACAAACAGAAGGACTGAAATTAAGGAAGCTGCATGGTTATGTGACAAGAAGGGAATGCAGAAAAGTGCCAGTCCCTATCCAGCCCTGGGGACACCACCTTCATTCCTTATGGGACAAAAGCCCACACCCCTAGGCTGTCGTTCAGGGTGGGGGAACATAGCATGTTACGCTGCAGCTCCACTCACAGGAGATGAGGCTTCTGGTTTGGACACCGGTGCTTTAAAGGTAGATGTATTTTTGGAAACATCTGCTCTCTTATCTGCAGCTGCTCCCAGGGACAAACATTCCAAGTAATCTGGTGGGGGGATGACAACACTGCTCTTCTCAGTTAAGTCCACTGTGCTGATGCTTCTCACGGGTGCCGGGCTAACAATCAACAAGTAGAGAATACAAGTTACATATAAGATCTTGCCCTCTGAATCCCAAATATCCTAAATAGCGTAAGGGCCAGAACTGTAATAGATTAACAAGCAAACAGAATGTGAGAGGGGAGATTACAAAATGTGTGCATGCACACACACAATATATATATCTTTGTAAAAATCATCGTAATGTTTTTACTAGTTTATAAATGTACACTCACCAAAAAAACAAAACAAAACAAAAAACTAGCTTACATAAGGGCTGTCTCTTGGTTAACTTAAGAAGATCTATAAGAAAATGAAGACTATAGCACAAGCCTTAGCAAAAATATTGGGCACTTCAGATATGGGGAAAATAAAACAAAACAATACACCTCAGCATTTTAACATCATAAACATGACATCTAGTCTTACTCCTTGGCCCAGTGGCAGTTAAGCTGTTCTGTCAGGGCTGAGGACACACAGATGACATAGAACAGGACTTGGTGCGGGAGGGGGAGCATCAAGCGTGGTGCTTAAAGGTCTGCAGGGACAGCTGGATGGATTACAGGGTTTCTTTGAAATGGAAAACACCAAGGATGAAGCAATTTACGGTAAAGATGAGGAGTACGATTTGGATGTATCATTTCTCTCTCCTTCCTTCCCTCCTTCCTTCCTTCCAGAGAGGTGAAAGGGGCAGAGGGAGAAAGAAAGAATTCTAAGCAGACTCCATGCCCTGTTTGAAGCCAAATGTGGGGCTCAAGCTCATGACTCTGAGACCGTGATCTAAGCTAAAACGGAGCGGGATCCTTAACCCTCTGATCCACCCAGGTACCCCTGGATGTGTCACTTCAGAGGACCCATGGGGTAGCCAACTACAACTACCTGATATACATATAAAGATTCATAACTAGGTCTTGGAAAGACCTCCCTAGGCTCCAGCCTTGGCTCCAACTTTCCATGCCTCAGTGTCCTCAATTTTAAAGTAAGGACCTACCTCATAGGTTGTTATGAGAATTACATGAGCTAGTTAGTGTAAGGCACTTGGCACTCCCCAAGTGGTGATGGTGATGATAGTCACCTTGGATTTAGTGACTAGTTATGGGTTGGGGGAGTGAGTGGTTCCAGAGGGATGATGGGGGGTAAGGGGCAGAGTATGGGGTGTGTCTCCACTGCAGAAACCACAAAGGGAACAACTAGGGGATAACAGTCCCCTTCAGTATACAACTATATGACTGGAGGTTTCCCTGGAGGGTAACTACACATCTAAAGAGAATTCTGATATGCCCAAAAACATGAGGTCAAAGGTGAGTTTTCCAGGATGCCTGAGTGCCTTTGGCTCAGGGTTAATCCCCGATTCCCGGGATCGAGTCCCACGTTGGGCTCCTTGCATGGAACCTGCTTCTCCTCCCTCTACCTGTGTCTCTGCCTCTCTCCCTGTGTCTCTCATGAAATAAATAAATAAAATCTTAAAAAAAAAAAAAAAAAAAACAACAACCCAAAAACCCACAAAAGTGAGTTTTCTGTCACTGGGAAAAGAGAGCCACAGTCAGGTCCTACCTCGGTGTGGGAACACTCATGGCTTCCTTTGCATCTTCTTCTAGCAACTTTGTGTAGGATGCCGGGAACCAGCCCCTCCTACAGGTGAGGAGTGAGAAAAAAAAGGCCTGGTTGTGGGGTCAGCAGCAGACAAGTGAACAGTAAGCACACTACAGAATGGCTTGGGGGCGGCTCAGCGGCAGACCAATCGATTTTCACATCACACAATGTGTCTTTTATATACAGCACTCATTTTATTTGGATTCCCTTTTTGGCTTTTTTCCACATTCATTTAATAGCTGAATAATCTACACAGAAAACTAATTTAACCAGCTTACAGTAAGGCCTATGCACATACTCCTGGTTGAAATGACAACGCTGGCATTTAAACTATTTATAACCTAAATCTTAATAAAATCCATTTGATGTGCAGATTATTCTTGAGAAATCCAAAGTCATTAAAAAAAGAACACAATTATTTAAGCTACTTTCAGAGGTGACTTCATATCATCTGTTTAAATACTGAATTCATTTATATACACACAGACATACAGAAAATAGTCTGGGACAGAGTCACTCCAATTAACTAAACTAGAACCATAATTAAACTATGAACTTACCTTTGGTAAAAATGCTACTATGACCACAAAGACAATTTGTGGCTAAAAGGAGATATGGTAGCTCTTTGAAGTACTGGGCGGCCTTGACTGCTGTGGGGACAGCATGTGCCCTGAGACTTACACTTTGGTGGTATCATGCTCTCCATAAAGCCAGCCATCTTTCTCCTCAGAAATGAGCAATGTGAGGATGTCTCCTTGGGCGAAGCTGAGCAAGGTCTGGTTCGTGCCAGCAGTGTGTGGAAAAATGGTTTTTACTTTCTGCTTCTTCATCATGTTGAGTCCAGTTGCAACAGAAACTGATCGCTGTAAACTAGGATCATCTGAAGAATCTGTTGAAAATGAACATAGCAGTGAGAACTTTTCAAGGACTGGTAACAAGTTCAAACAAGCAAACTCCAGAAAGCCATCCACTGTGGCCCACCAGGACTCCGACTGCAACTCCGATGCGTTTTATTTCCACACCTTAGACTTTGCCCTGATGTGCAGGGACTGCAAGGGGCAGAAGCAGAATCCCGCCTGAGGTCTTCCACTGAGGAGGACCCTTGTGGCTAAATTCTCTTTTCCAGGCAGACAGGACACTGTGTGTGCTAAGCTTCAACTGCACTCTGGTTTAACCAGAGACAAGCTGACACATCCAGAGGGTCTGATGCTTTCCTTGCCCTACTCTCCCAACAGGGACCCCAAATGGGCATCAACTCACACCCCACTGCCCATGACAAAGAATAAGTGGAGACTGGAAATGCAGATGTTGTCACTGTGCAACTGCTCAACATCGCATCTAGGAAGTAGTAAGGATGTGGAGAGGACCAGTACGTTTACTAAACCCTCCCCTACATGCCAGTCCACACTCTCAATGCTTCACAGCTTCTGAGGGAAGAAGCAGTGACTCACTGGGATATCACAACTAGCATGCCAGCCCTGGATACAGATGGCCTGACTCCACAGTCTACCGCACTATATGAAGTACCTTGCTGTGCATTTGTCTCAATTGAAGCACAGGCTGATATTTGCCAATCCAAAGAAACAAAATTGCCATTCTGAAACTCTTATCTCTGGATCTCACTCAGCAGCTGCAAATGCTGTAGTCTGTAGGCTCTCTCTAGCACATGGTTTGATTGCCACAACTTTCATACCCAAGAGGCTGAGGCCTGTGAGATACTCTACAGAGAGAGGGGGGCGGTCTCTGGGTCCCAAAGACTCTGTCTACACAGAGTGGAGCCTAAGCAAAGATGCCTGGAATCTCTGTAAACAGTAACTGGTCCTGATTTATTGTAAAAGCATCAACAAAGTTAAGAAACTTCAGCATCCAGAAAGCATGAAGTTCTCTGTTAGAGATGAAAAGCACTGATTGTAATTCACACTAAGCCTATTGGTAAGATCAATAGCCATAATTTTGTCATGTGAACTTTTATAGTTTGTTTTATTGAAAAAGAAATATTATAATTGCCAAATATGGCACATGGTGGGGCTCTTTGTACATTATTTCTAATTTTAAAATGTAACATCTTTCAACAGTACATTTCCTCTATGTAAACATCAATCAGCATATGCAATTAGAATTTGCCAAAGAAATGTGTCACTTACAAAATGTCTTATGGTTTTATATTAAATCCAGACCTTTATTTATTGAAGTATAAGTTTCAACAAGGCAATGTTAAATGTGTGCTACCATACACGTTTCTTTACCTCTACTTCAGGGTAATATTTATCCAAAATATTTATTAAAAAAATTTAAAAAGGTATTTTATTTTTTAATCATGCTCATTTTAGAGATTTTTTTTTTGAGAGAGAGAGAAAACACGAGCAGTGGGAGGGGCAGATGGAGAGAGAATCTCAAGCAGACTTCCCACTGAGCGCAGAGCCTGATACGGGGGTCAATCCCATGACCCTGAGATCATAACCCAAGCCAAAGCTCATAACCTGAAACTAAGAGTTGAATGTCCAAATGACGGAGCCACCCAGGCAAGGGTATTTTAAAAAGAGATCAAAATAAATTTCTTACCTGTTGAATTCTTTATCCTTTCCGAATTCTGTGCAACTGTTGCTGGGTTATTAAACATATCGATCAAAGGACTGGTATACGCTCTGGCTGAAGGAGCTGGGGGCACCTTTGGTGAATATTTAGAAAGAGTGTCATAATCTTTTCCAACCTGTGAAAAATTTCTGATTAGTTTAATATTAGTGTAACACAGCAATGGAACTATAGAGATTGCCAGGGCTGTTTTAACATGCTTTAAATTCCACTGTCTTTCCAAAGTTCTTTTGGTTGGATGGCAATGCTGTATTCTGAATTATTATTTCAAAAATATCACATTCTTTTTTTCATTCCTGTCTTCATTTTTTTTTTTTTTTTTGGAAGGCAGTTACTCTCCATTTCCCACCACCCCCTGGCAACCACTAATTTACTTTCTGTCTCTATGGATTTTAGGATCCCTTTTAGGTGCTACTTAGCTACAGGAGTCTACATTTAAAATAATTTTTCCAAGCAATTTTGAGTACATTCCTCCATTAAATTTCTCATATTTTTTGCTAACAAAAAAATCTAGTACCAGTGGAGTTCTCTTTTCTTTGTAAGTATTTTATTTTCCCCCTCTCTGGAAGTTTTTAGAATTTTCTTTGTCCTCTTCTATAACTTGATCATAATATGTCAAGGTTTTGTTTTTTTCCCATCTGTACAGGCTCACTGTGGCTGCTGTGTTAAAGACCAGGCAGAGTCTGGTAATCTTTGCAGGAGCCAGAGTCAGGGGTGTGGAGGGGTGAGAAGTGGCTGGATTTGGATCTGCGTTGAAGGTGGAAGCAGCAGGCAGGCATGCCAGTGGGTTGGCTGTGGTCTGGGAAGAGGGGAGGGGAGAAAAAGGGGGGCGGGGGAGACGGACAAGTCCACATTCGTGCGGGAGCCACTGGAAGGATGGAACTGCTATTTTCTGGATGGGGAAGACTGGAGAAGCATGTTTGGAGAAAATCAGTCACCTGGTTTTGGATGAGTTGAATGTGAAATTCTCATTAGACATCTGGTGGTGATTTTGAGAAGGCAATTAGGTTATCTCCAACCTGTCTAAAATTATGTTTATACCCTCTCTTCTCGTTCTGTGTTTCGGGTTAATTTCTAAGCAATTCCATGCTGTTAATGAGCCAGTCTATTGGTGTGGGGGTTTTCTTGTTTATGTTTTTTTTTTGTGGGGAGGGGGAAGGGAAGGGAAAAATCGAAAAACCTATTTTAGAGAAATTTCAAGCATGTACAAAGGAGAGAGAACAGCACAACAAATCTCCCTGTACCCAACACCCAGCTTCATCAATTATGGCCAATATTGTTTCATATATGCTGCACCCATCTTCCCCTGTACCTGGGATATGCTGTAGCAAATCCCAGACATTTTAATTAGGAATAATCCTTTTTTAATTTTTAATTTCCAAAATCTTTAGCTGATTTTTTTAATTTCCAAAATCTTTAGCTGATTTTCCCCTGGGGATGTAATATCTTTTCATCTCTTTTTAAAGAACTTTTTTAAAAAAGATTTATTTATTCATGAAAGACACAGAGCGAGAGAGAGAGGCAGAGACACAGGCAGAGAGAGAAGCAGGCTCCATGCAGGGAGCCCAACGTGGGACTCGATCCCAGATCTCCAGGATCACAATCCGGGCCAAAGGCAGCACTAAACCCCCGAGCTACCTGGGCTGCCCTCTTTTTAAAGATTTCTTTTCGGCCCTATTGCCTCTGCTACCTCCAATATTGGTTATTCTAGTTTTTTTCTTTCAGTATGTCTTTTCATGACACTGGTTTTCCTCCCTTGTTCAGTGATTCTTGGTTATCTGTCCATTTCCGTATTGCACGGCATTCCCTATTCTTTCACATGTTTATCATAGTCTGTATTTTGCCTGTTTTTCTTGTTATCACAGACTGCCTGCAGTGAGGTAGGGATGGGGAAGTACACTCTGCCTCTTCTCTGGAAACACAGTCTCCGCCAGTGGACAAAAAGGCCCTGCTGCCTACTGTTAACCGCAAGTGTGAGGGGGAAGAAACTAACCAGCTTAGAGGATGCAAATCATCTACAACGGACCACACACAGGAACACCACAGCCAGGTTTTCGGCTCCTCTTGCATCTACTGGCTCTGGGCTCTCTGCTTTGCCCTCTTCTGCAGTCTTGCCCTCATGTGCTTGGGGCTGTGATTTCCTTCTCTCTTGATTCTCCACATACCAATCTTGCCTTTTTCTCTTTGAGACTGTTATAGTGTTTCTGGTCCATTGACAGCACCTTCTTTTATTCCCCATGCAGTTATGGATCTATTCTGTAGGTTGTCCACTGGTCTTTAACATCTTTGTTTTCATTTCAGAGGTTAGAGTGAACCTATGTGTCCAAACTAACCACTGGATCCAAATCTCCACATGTTTGCCAAAAGTAATAGAGCCCAGGTTCAAAGAGTAGCAAACTACAACGCTTGATTTCATTACCTTGAAGTCTTTGGTGGCTATTTTTTTCTGAAGTGCCTTATGTTGTGATGAATGGCACCAGAGTTTTGCTAACTGTTCTCTAAGCCACCTACGTTTCTTTTGCTGGGAATAAATTTACAAAGTTGGAATGGTTATAATTCAAAACAGTAACAATAACATTCCCAAAACAAAGATAATAGCACTGAACACAGCACTACACAGTGCTGAGCACCACACAACTATGTCAAATCTGAAGGTAAGACCATCAGAGTGAGAAAAGAAGAGGCCCCAGAAGAAAGGAGGACCTGTAATTGCCACCAACCAAGGCCTTCGTCTTTTTGGAGATTTAGCCCAAGTCTTATCAGTAAATACACAACTGAAATCTTGGAGAGAGAATTAATTCCTACCATGCTGCTTCTCTCAATCATTGGTGAAGGCTGGGGTGTTCCAGACACAGGGGTAGAGCTTGGGGTCTTTATTTCTTCGATCATATTCATGATCTTCTCGGGCACTTTGGTAGCATCACCGCAGGTTTCTTGCCACCTGGGCAGTTTGGAATTGAGTAATTCTGCAGACTATAAATCCAAAAGAAACACAACTAAGCACAAATGTGTACTGTTCAAAGAGCAAAGTTACGTCAATTATCAACAATAATGTTTTACTGGCTTACCACCAGAAGTGTGAGAGCTTTGTGTTAAATTCAGTGAGGGCTTAAGTATCTATGAGCTTCCACCTTTATTTGCTGAAAGAGTTGTAGGCCCCTGTTCTACAGGAGCTTGCCTTCCCCCTCAGTGTGAATGCAGAGTATAAGACTAATATAAGTAATGTAAATGATTCAGAACAAGCTCAAACACAGAAAGGGAAGGGTTGAGCAATCTTATTAAGCCCCACTGTTTCCCCAATGGCCCCAGAAATGTTAGTCAGTGCATTCTTCCTCCCTACTCCTAAGAGAGGGCAAGACCCCCTCGCCCCAAACCACCTATGGCCTTGGACCATAGCACTGACACACCAATTGCTTGGGCCTGCTTTATCCAGGAGCCATTGAAAGGACTGGGATGTTGTAGCCAAAAAAAGGGTAGTTTTCAGAGAGGTGAAGAGACTTCCGGGAGAGAAAAGAAGTAGACTTGATTTATGCCAAAAAGCATAACTGGGATCCAAGGTTAAACATAAGAGTCTACCATCAACTAGAGCTCCCTGGAAATAGGCCAGATTGCCTTGTGACACAGTGAGTACCCCATTAATGGCAGGGCTTCACCACAGAAAGAGCTTCAAGGTCTCTTGACCTATGACCCTGCCCCAGCAGGACATCCTTACCATGGAAACAGACACTGCTGAACTAAGTACAGATGCACTATTGACAAAAGTGATCATCTAATACCGCAATTCTTTCCTTTCCTGTAACAATATCAGATCTTAGGGATTTAGATTTATTTGGTAGGTGAACAGTCCTTAAATTTGCAAAGACTTTATAAAATATTTAACATACGACTGATGCATACATACCAGGCCAAGTGTTTTTCCCCTGAAAAAGAGGAAGTTGCCTTATTTTCAAGTTCTTTTTTTTTTTTTTTTTTTATTTATTTACTTATGATAGTCACAGAGAGAGAGAGAGGCAGAGACACAGGCAGAGGGAGAAGCAGGCTCCATGCACCGGGAGCCCGACGTGGGATTCGATCCTGGGTCTCCAGGATCGCGCCCTGGGCCAAAGGCAGGCACTAAACCGCTGCGCCACCCAGGGATCCCTTATTTTCAAGTTCTTACAAACCTTTTATCATGGAGTGCTCTCTAAATTATTATAAATAACATTGAATATTTGACTTAATTTAATGCTAGTTTTGGATACTTACATAGGCCCAATAAAATTTATAGTTTTTTTTTTTAAAAAAACGAAAGTAATATATATATTTTGTAATGATTCCTGGGGTTAAAAACCTCACAACTATGTGTGTTGGAAGGAGGGCAGGAAAGCCAGTTCTTCAGTTAAGGAGTTCATGAGGAAACATCCTTGAGAGGAATGAGAAAGGAAACACAACAAGTGTCCTGATGCTGTGAATGGGTCTGTGGCTGGGAAAGAACTTCCAGGGACACCTCTGTACATGGACTCCCAAGGCAAACACTCAAACCACCCAGGTCTGTTGGGACTCATCCCATGGCTCTGGTGAAGACACTCATCCCATGGCTCTGGTGAAGACGCATGAGAGTCTGAGAAAAGCGGACTCGTAGGTGAGAAAAGAAAGTGCTAATTCTTAATGATTACACATTTTTTATGAAAGATTTTAAATATGGATATACTTCTAAATTAATTACATATTATAAGCAACATTTAATCATTTCATCTACATTTCTGAAAGTTTATATATTCAAGTCGGTCAAAAGCTATTTCTTTGGCATCTCTTCTCATTGGTAAAATAGGCCCACCACTTTACACTGAGGCACATATGGAAGTAAAGCATTTCAAGGGCATTTGAATATGAAGTTAAATTAATAATGCAACACAATTGCCATCATGAACCCACCTGTAAATGATAATAATGTAAGTGATTTGCAAAGCTACAGTGTTTGTCAACCAGAAAGCAGAAGCGCCTTTTCTCTTCAAGTAGAGCTTCTTTGCAACCATCTGCAATAAATTTCTGGATTTCACTCTGGCGAGAAGTAACGGTTTCTACATACTAGGAAAATAAATAATAATTATACAAGTATGACATGAGGAATCAAATAGCTGTATAGCCAGACATTTATCTTGTGCCATCTTTACACCTGGTTTATTTCGAAATGGAGTAAACACTAAATGCAGATAAACATGAGATAAAATAACAAAGTTGTAACCTAACCTGAGCAGGTATCATCATTCTCATTAAGATCCCTGACTCATGTGTGGAAGGACGTTGCCAAAGGCCTTACATTCTTCACTAGGCAACCTGCACAAAGTATCACTTTACATACTTCAGGAATAGGATTGTGTTCTATTGGCAAATCAAAGGCTTTAAAAACCAGAAAGTCCAAATTTAAACCCCAGTTCTAAATATCAACCACATGACTTAGCCCAAGCCCCATTTTCTTCATCTGTAAAATGGGGAGAGTGATGTTAATCAAGGAACATCCCTTACCTATCCCTCTCCTGAACCAGGAGAAAAGGCCAATGCTTTTAGGAGGCTACTAATGATTCTTAGCTCTGGAAAACTCTGCAGCCTGCAATTCATACCTAGTTAAAAATGCTCATTTTTTAACTCAACAGCAGCACAGCAGTGAGCGAATAAAGTATAGACTGACAGAGGTAGGTAAGCCTCCCTGTAAATTGTACAAGTTACCAACCACAAGACAAAACAGTGCTGAAAAGTTCACCTCAATTTCTTTGTGTTCATATTTGAGTGCATTTCGTCCTCCTTGACTTTTCCTTCTGATCTTCTTCAATTCAGCTTGAGATTTCTCCAAAGAATCTAATTTATTCCTGTGTTCTGTTTGGTATCTTTTGAGAGTTGCCTGTAAGTTAAATGTTGTGCTTATTTGAATGTAGCACCACACAGACTGTTGGGCAGTTACTTTTGCTGATATTCCCACTGGGAGTCGTCCTGCATCCTTTTACAATGCACACACTCTCACTTCATACCACTCTCTCCCTCCAACTTCAGCAGGGAGCTTTGTCCTAAAGTCCCCTGTTCATACAAGGGGCCAGTGACCCCCAAGGGCAGCTTTTACAAGAATGTCTTTTCTTTCTTTTCTTTCTTGTTTTCTCAATTTTTTTAGACACTGAATGGTTAAGTGCTTTGGTGAATAAAAAGCAATATTAAATCACATGTTTCAAGACTTACAGTTTTATTTTTTTATTTTTTAAAAGATTTTATTTATTTGATAGCGAGAGAGCATGAGTGAGATCACAAGCGGGGGGAAGGATAGAAGAACAAGTAGGCTCCCCAATGAGCAGGGAGCCTGATGTGGGGCTTGATCCCAGCACCCTGGGATCATTACCTGAGCTGAAGGCAGGAGCTTAATGGACTGAGGGACCCATGCACCTCTAACTTAAAACTTAAAAAAAAACCAGAATGAATGAGTGTAATCACTTCCAATTATTCTGGGTGCTCTGTAGCAAAGGATTTTTGGAGCCTCATAGACCTGGGTTAGAATTGCGGTGTGTAATCTCAGCAATTACTTAATTTCTTTTTTTTTTTAAGATTTTATTTATTTATTCATATATGAGAGAGAGAGAGAGAGAGAGAGAGAGAGGCAGAGGGAGAAACAGGCTCCATGCAGGAAGCCTGATGTGGAACTCGATCCTGGGTCTCCAGGGTCATACCCTGGGCTGAAGGTGGCGCTAAACCGCTGAGCCATCCGGGCTGCCCAATTACTTAATTTCTATAAAATCCATGTTTTCCCTTAATCTATACAGTGAGGATAAGAGTAGTTTACATCATGGAGTTTCTGTAGGGGTAAAAATCAGATAATGTATGTAAAATGTTTGGCATTACATCCACCCCAGCAGTTGTGGGTGGTCCTGTGGCCTTCCTCCAGACTGCGCAGAGCACATGCACACAAGGGCAGTGGGGTGTTTTCAGGGTAACTGCACAACTTACTGCCAAGTGGAAGTCTTGGTGAGAAGGGGGCTTTGGGTGGCAAAGAAAGCAGCTATTCCACAGCAGGTAAAGGAGATGAAAAGAGCCATGTGACAGGGCTGGAGGGTCAGACAGGAGAAAATTGCTGGAGTCATCAATACCAGGGGACAGGTAAGGGACACCACATAATAGTCTTTGACAAACAGACCTAGGCGCCTGAGAGAGCCCCAGATGGTATTCTCCCACATGTCTCACATCCTCAAGTGCTGATTTGTGACAGCAACAGTTGCACTAATATAGATGCAGATGTCTTCCCCACATGTGTTCTTTGAAAACAGTGCTTTCTAGAGGTAGGAGGATTCCTTGCAATATTTTCCTCTCTGATTTTTAATAAAGATCCCAGGTGTTAATGCAAAGGGGGCACCCAGCTCCAATGGACCTTGTCAATTTCACGCATCTATGTATGTACTCAGCACTAAGCTCTGTCCAAGTTTGCTGTGGCTGGATAAACAGTAGGAGAAAGTTCTCCTCAGGCTTTGAGATCAGGCAATGCAACCTCCTGGATTGCCAGGCTCCCATATCCCACACTCACCTCCAGCCATGGAGATAGAGCAAAACCAGGTACTCACATTCATGTATTTTACATCAAGTTCTGTCTTCTTCTCCAGCTCATGTATAATCTCTTTATGGAATTTTTTGAACTGTTAACAAAAGGAATTAAAAATCCACACCAGATTTGAGACTTTAAGTAAAATAATGTTTGGAAATAAAATATATTTTATAAGTACAAAAATAGTTCACATACGTTTTCATCAAGACTCTCATTGAGTTTCTTGTGGGTACTTGAAATCTCTATAAGTACATGGCCTGTGAATAAAACCAGATGTTGGGGATAAAGTCACTGTGTGGATTTTGTAAGGATACTACAGAAAGTAAAATAATGGAATATAGCACAATCTCTCACTGCCCTTAGCACCGGGAAGCATCAGGGCCTGTGGCATGTCAGAAACACTAACTGCATGCCCATGGCAGTGGGTTCCAGAGGAACACAGGCCCTAGCAAACTTACTCTAACAACACTGTTCATCCAAAGAATGCCAACTTTGTCTTTAAATTCACATCATGCTTTCTATATTTTCTCATTCCCTAAGCTGAATCTTATTTATCTGATTTAATTTTTAAATTCTCTTACAAAAGATTATCATGGCCCTTATAGTAACTATAGGAACAAATGACTTATTTTTATCTAATCCCTAGAGTAATCTGATTATCTGTCAGGCATAAAAGATAAAGGTCATTTTTTCTCATATTAGCTCTTGTGTCATTTTGGAAAATAGTAACGCCATGGGAAAATGCAGCAGGGACAGTGCTCTGCCTCTTATCTCCTGGGACTACATCAATTCTCTGAAATAACTACAGTCACAGGAGAATGTTCCAGAATTGAGCTTTACTCCAAAAGCAGCAAGACAACCACTTGATTTGCAAAATACATCTCTTGCAGTTTGAGACAGTGTGATGCATCTCTGCTACTAAACTCTAATAAAGGTGAACAAGAGCCTCTCCCTGCTCCCTTATCTACAGGAACCAAATGGGTCTGATACCTAAGAACTGGAAAAAACAGAATCATTTGGAACAACCACCAGATCATACTAAACCATAACACAATGTGCTGGAGAGATCCTCCCACAGTTTTGGTAGGAATTCCTTGGGTGAACTGAAAGGCTGTAGATGAAGGAGAATTAAAATTAAGACTGTGGTAGATACAGGGAAAGAGAAAGAATACCAACTAGATTGTAACTTCAGCTATCACCTTTACACAAATGACACTATGGTGTCCTGTTCCAGAAACCGTTAACACACGTGACACTCTGTAGTTCCCCACACCCCCATTGTCAGATTCTGAAATTCAGCCTTTTCCTTGAAATATCCACCTGAAGGTCTCATTAGGTGCCTCACATTCAACATGTCTAAAAGTGAATTCACCCCCCCTATTGTCCAATCCCAGCTCTTGGATGCCAACTAGCCAGTCACATGGGGTTGACACCTCACCCATAGTCACAATTCAACAACAAAGACTCATTCCCTTGTGCATGTGTGTCATCACTTGGGCCAAAGTCTAGAGTGAAATCAGGCCCCTTACTCATCCTGCTTCCTTGATCAACAAAGTAGCAGCCCTTCTCTGTCTGGGAGAGGAGGTATATGCTGATGACTTGTGAAATCTACGTGCACCCAATCATCTGTCCCATGAGGGGTGGGAGAAGAGTCTCCCTAGTCTGCCCCCACCAACACATTCAAACCCACAAGTTGGATCTCTTAGGAGTCTCCCTGCCCCTCAAGCTCTTATCATTTCTCTTGATTCCTAGCTTGTTCTATTCCAGACCCTCTTCCTCACATGTGCTGGGAATCCCTCAAAACCACATGTAACATGTCATCTCCCCAGCCCCTCCCCATGGTATACCAACTCCTCAGCATGAAGCCTACCGTCAATAATGCTGCTTAAAATAACCATGGCAGGTGGTGGGGACAGAGACTCTCCTTATAAGGTTATTGGTATATAACCTGTAAGTCTCTAAGCAGCTTGTGATTCTGGAAACCTCTAACAGAATAGCCTGCTGGATAAACATGGGAGGGCAGACTCATCCCCACCACACCAAGTTACCAAGATACCCACTCTCCAGCCTTTTTTTTTTTTTTTTTTTGGAAAGATTTTATTTATTTGAGAGAGAGAGAACAAGCAGAGAGGGAGAATGAGAGGGAAAAGCAGACACCCTGCTGAGAACCTGATACAGGCTCGATCCCAGGACCCTGAGACCATGACCTGAGCTGAGGGCAGACACTTCACTGACTGAGCCACCCAGGTGCTGCCTCCACTCTCCATGCTTAATGACACTGACTTCATTTCTCCCGTAATTAAGTTCTCCTAAAGTTCAACAGGAAACAAATCAGAGTTCTTCACAAAGGAAGCCCCTCACATGACCAAGAGTATAAGTACAATACGTCATTTTATCATTTAGTGATATCAGATACTGAAATAGCTTGAGTTACTTTCATATCCATTTTAAACCCATAAATGACTCCTGGCTGGAGATGAAAAACAACAACAAAAACCCCACTTCAATTACTTGAAAATTAAGCACTCTATTCTTGGCAAGTCAGATCTACTTTTTTTAAAGTCTAAAAATAATTGTGCTTAAATCAGGAGTGATTCAGACTAATTCAAGGCACTCATATATTTTTTTTTTTCCAAACTGTCATGAACTTTATCTCTACAACCTTATACAATGTGGATCTCTGAGAAGCATGTTGCCAAAACAAAAGCATGTGCTAGTGTGGCAATATGGAGAAAGCCAGCACTGCTGAACCTGGTGCTTGGGCCCTGAGGCCCCTTCTGCCTGGGGTGTTCTCCCTGCAGGCAGCTTGGTGGAAAGGCTCACTGAAACAGCTCATTCACTCTGTGGGCAGGAACGGAACACCTGACCTTATCCTTGTTATTCCTGTCCCTCACAGTTCGTGGAATTTAAATGCTGACTTTTAGCAGCAGCAGTCCTTGGTCAAAAGAAGGATTAGAAAACATCTTTAATGTGACTATGGGAGTTGCCAAAAGTGTATATTAAAACAGAAAATGAAAACAGCCCCTTTATGTTCAATCTACAGAAGTTTATTCTTAAATATACCAAGTTACTTTATGTCTGAAATGTGGCATCACACACGTTTATTTACTCCTAGCCTGGTAACCTAATTTTTCATAAATTACATCTGAGAAGAAAAAAATTTTTCAAGGAGAGGGTGGAGCACAGCCCAGATTCTAATGGAGCAGAACTAAATACACACCCAAACAGGAACCAACGTGCTGGTCTCAGAAATCACAGCACTGTATGAACTGGATCAACCATTTCCTTTTTCCCTTTTAGGTTCTGAGTAAACATTCTGGGAAGAGACATGTAGTAAGTACTGAAATATGACTCAGTCTGAGTAAATTATATTCTTAATGGCAATATTAAAGGAATTTAAATACATCGTATTTCAAAATCATGAACTTCATATAGCTAAAAGTCAATAGACAGGATAAAGTGACAGGATACCATTAGTTTTTCCTTAAAATTCATATAGATAGCTGACAAGAGATATCACTCCAATTTTAGGAGTTATGAATAAACATGTCCAAAAATTTGGACAATACTATGTAAAAATATGAATTTAGTCAATCAGCAAAATGGACTTTAAAAAGTTAAATAAAATTTAAGAGTATTGGTAAGAACACACAAAATTTTCATTTGAAATATAGATTAGTCATTGGACTATTTATTATGTATTTTCAACTAGATAATTCTTCATTAATTCACAGTATAAATTTAGAGAAACCAGATGGGGATTATTAATGGATGTGAGTAGCACAGAACAGGTGCCAAACGTGTAGGAATACATATTTTTTCATTTATATTTGATCATGGATAATCAGAACACCATATTTCCAAATAGCACAGAGCAATGACCGAGCCACACACTACTTTTTTCATGTTACTTCAAGTGGAATCAGACAATAAAATGACAGGGTGGAAGACAATCTACTGTGGACCTAAAGTTACATGCTATGAATTAATGTAAACCTGACCAAAACTGTTACTAGAAAAGGATGTACTTTTTCTGACAATTTTCGAAATATCAAATGTGGCCAGGAGAAAATATAAAGGAAATAAAAGCAAACTACACATAGATGGAATATGTTAAATACACAAGTGTATATCCTACAGATTAGAGTCACCAGCACTGAATTAGTACAGAGGCAGATTAGTAACCGTGAACATGTGACTGAACTTGAAAGGCTTTGCTAAACTTTAAGAATAGCCCTTGGTAGCTGCCTACCCCACAGTCCCTGGATGCAGTCGGAGGTGCTCTCCTCTGGTCAGTGTAAGTACTCTACCAGTAAACAATGTGCATGGAGAAATAACACCGAAAAAGTGAAAAAAAAAGTGACAGGATAAGCATTTCATTCAATATTTCTTCTGACTTAGCCAACCATAGTACCACAGTTCTAGCTAATGTCTTGCAGAGAGATTAATTAATTAATTATTAATTATTCCACCACTGATATGATTTGTATCATTCTATGAAAACAAGTAGGACAAACAGAAGTTATACATTAGAATTATATACTCTTTCAAAGTTCTTTCATAGTCTGAGATGAAAGTAAAGTGCCAAGTAACATCTGACTTTGGTAAGAAAAAAATGCTACGAGGGTAGTCACTAAAAGAATAAAGTACACCTAACTACCAAGAGAATAGAAAGTCAAAAAAAAAAAAAAACAAAACCAGTCAAAAAGAGGTAAAGAGAAGAAGTGAACACAGACAGTAGGGAAGCAAAAAGAAATTACATGGAGTGTAAATGGACTATATAATCCATTTAAACAACGAAGATTTTTAGGGTTAAAAAATTGTATTTTGCTTACAAGAGACATGCATTAAATACAAGAATAGAGAGTAAAAGGATGGAATAAGATACATAGCAAACACTAACCCAAAGAAAGCTGATGTAGATCTATTAAAACCAAAGTCAAAGCGGGTGAGAAACATTATTAGACATAAAACAATCACTTCATAATGGGAAAAAACTCAATTCGTCTAGAAGATGGAAACATTTTTTATTTGTATGCATCTATTAACATAGTCTCAACATATTTAAAATTGAATTTTAAAAAATAGATAAGTCATTAATTGTAGGAGACTTCAATATACTTCTTTTAGTAAACATATAGAACAGACAAAAATATCACTACAGATATAGATGACCTGAAAAATACACTTGATCTAATGAACATATACAGAATATTATAACTGATAACTTCATTTTTAAAGCCATCTATATATTTTTAAAAGGATCAAAAGAAAGCCTCACTGTATTTCAAAGGACTGAAATCATATTGAGTATGCTCTTTAACCACACCAAAATTAAACTAGAAACCACTGACAGAAGGGTAGCCAGAAAATGTCCATATATTGAGGATGAAAAAACAGACTTCTAAATAATCTATAGGTCAAAAAAGAAATCACAATAGAAGTTTAAATTATTTTGAAATGAAAAAATAAATATAGCATATAAGAACATGTAAGATGGGGCAGCCCTGGTGGCTCAGTGGTTTAGCACTGCCTTCAGCCCAGGATGTGATTGATCCTCAAGACCCGGGATCGAGTCCTGCGTTGGGCTCCCTGCATGGAGCCTCCTTCTCCCTCTGCCTGTGTCTCTGCCTCTCTCTTTGTCTCTGTGTCTCCCATGAATAAATAAAATCTTAAAAAAAAAAAAAAAGTAAGATGCAACTAAAGCTGTGGTTAGAGGAAATTTATAGCCTTCAAATGCATATTAGAAAAGAATGAGTGAAAAAAATAAATGCTCTACTCATTTCAAGAATTTAATAGAATACTATTCAATAATAAAAAGAAATTACTACTGACAGACATCACAACATGGATAAATTTCAGAAATAGTATAGTAAATGAAAGAAGCCATACTAAAAATACTACATACTATAGGATTCCATTTACAAAACATTCCGGGAAAGGCAAAACTGACAGCATCTGATAAACAAATCTGCCTATTCTGTGACCCAGCAATTTCACTCCTAGATATATTCCTAAGAGAAATAAGTGCATTTGTTTACCAAAAGGCAAGCACAGGAAAGTTCATGGCAGCTTTATTCATATCTCCAAGCCAGAAACAACCCAAACAACTTATCAACACTAGAATGGATAAATTATAGAATAAACTGACACAATGGAACAGGAAGACCCAAAATCTGTATATAAATTCCTCTCAAGGGCAGCCCGGGTGGCTCAGCGGTTTAGCGCCGCCTTCAGTCCGGGGCCTGATCCTGCAGACCTAGGATGGAGGCCCCCTGCATGGAGCCTGCTTATCCCTCTGCCTGTGTCTCTGCCTCTCTCTCATGAATAAATAAAATCTTTTAAACAAACAAATTCATTCATTCATTCATTCCTCTCGAATCCTTGGCTAACACCTAAATTGCACATGTACAGGGTTAGACTCAAAGAAAATCAGCAGCTGAAAGAACATGGAGTTCAGCAGAGATTCTCAGTAGACACACAGTGTTGGGGATACAGAGTTGGGAGCTGTAGTCCCACTAAGTGAGAAAGGCTTACTAAATACCAGGGGGACACCTGGGTGGCTCAATGATTGAGGGTCTGCCTTTGGCTCAGGTCATGATCCTGGGGTCCTGGGATGGAGTCCTGCATCAGGCTCCCCCCAGGGAACCTGTTTCTCCTTCTTCCTATGTCTCTGCCTATCTGTGTCTCTCATGAATAATAAAATCAATCAATCAATCAATCAATCAATCAATCAATCCCACAGGCTTCCCACAGACATCTGGTAGGGACTTACCTTAGGAATAAAGACTAAGTCATATGACTAAGGGCATAACCAAAATAGATCCACCAGAAAAATCTACAATTAAGCCTCCACAAATCAGGGTTATCTACTAGTAATTTAACTGCCTATTAGAATAGAATTTCACAATCTTAAGAGGAAGATAACAGAATTGAGTCTCTACAACATTTTCTCACAGTGCTCAGCACAGGAAGAAAAAAATCAGTAGACAGGGTGAATGGCAAACCTATCAACTCTGAATTCTTTTTAGTAGGTTTTTTTTTTTTTTGTATTCCAAAATATTTTATAATTCTAATAATACTTACGTTTACTTATAACTTTAATGTTATAATATAAATTTGTAATATATTATAAATTGATACACATTTTTTCCTTCAGTAACTGGTTTACTTAGTACCGTGTCCTCAAAGTTCATCCATCTTACAGGATGCATCAGAATTGCCTTTCTAAGACTGAATAATATTCCATTGTTTGGATATTCTACATTTTATTTGTCCATTCACAACTTGCAAAAAAAATGTTGATAGACACCTGGGTTCTTTCTACCTCCTGGCCATTATGAGTAATGCTGCTATAAATATGAATGTGCAGATATTTCAAGACTATTTTTTAAATTCAAGTGTAACATACAGTGTTAAATTAATAAACATTTTTAATAATTCCAGAACTATTTTATTTTTTTTAAGATTTATTTATTTATTTATTCATGAGAGAGAGAGAGAGAGAGAGAGAGAAGCAGAGACACAGGCAGAGGGAGAAGCAGGCTCCATGCCGGGAGCCTGACATGGGACTCGATCCCAGGTCTCCAGGATCGCACCCTGGGCCAAAGGCAGGTGCCAAACCGCTGGGCCACCCAGGGATCCCTCCAGAACTATTTTAGATGTATTACAGGATTGAGAAAATGTATAAACATGTTGAGGTTATTGGGAGCCAATGTACACACACATTTTCAAAATACATAATGTGGGACACCTGGGCGGCTCAGCGGTCATATGCCTGCCTTTGGCCCAGGACCTAAATCCTGGAGTCCCAAGATCGAGTCCCACATCAGGCTCCCTGCATGGAACCTGCTTCTCTCTCTGCCTATGTCTCTGCCTCTCTCTGGGTCTCTTATGAATAAATAAAATCTTAAAAAAAAAAAAAAACCCACAAAACCCACAGAACACATAATGTAAGTACATCTGTTTATTTCTATATATGTGTATACATATATGTCTATTTTTGAGTGTATGTATGTTTACAACATACACTGTACATATACATATGTGTGTGTGTGTATATATGTATTTCCTAGCTCTGTTTGCTGAAAGGACCAAGATGACACTTCAGTAGCAACGAGCACACCCAATATTCAAATCTTAGCTTCTAATATCATTCCCCCTAAAAGGAAGTATCATTCCTCAGAAAAAATGGCCATTGATTCCACAATTGAGAAAAGACAAGATGAGCCTGGAACATACAGTTACACAAGAAAGAGAGAAAGTACACAGAAATAAGTGAATGAATGGCTGAGTGAATGAATGGATGAGAGTCAGCCTGAAGGAGCTCCTACTGGCCAAACACAGGACAGTTTAAGCACCAAAGTAATTAAGGACAGTTATAAATTATAAATCATTGAAAAAATCTTAGAATCCATGAGTCCACAACAATAAATAGGCAAAGATGTGAGCAAGGAGGGCTCCTACTAAAAGTAAAATGCCAAACTGGTAAATATGGAGAGAGTGTTCAGTCAGAAAATCATCACTCAGCAACAAGCAAACACTGATTCAGGCAAAATTCATTAATAGATACTAAGCCTAAGGAACAAATGTTGATGATAAATAAGATATTTGCATAGTCTGAAAGTGTTACCGCTTCAGATAGCTTATTAGTAGCAGTAGAAAGAAAATTTCTCCACTTTACAGTGGAAAAATCAGACAACACCCCCAATGGACAATCAAAATTGTCACAAATGAGAGGCAGATGAACACTATCAAATTTGATACTCACAGGACACAAAATGACTCAGCATTCTAGATCACCTGAATCTAATCAAACACACCTGGAATTTCAGAGTTAATATGTTCCTGACCATTCATCCCCTTTTAGTGTTTCTTTTTCTTTCTTTCTTTTTCAAAAAGATTTTATTTATTCATGAAAGAGAGAGAGATGCAGAGACACAGAGGGAGAAGCAGGCTCCTCACAGGAAGCCCAATGTGGGACTCAGTCCCCCAACTGGGATCATGCCCTGAGCCGAAGGCAGACGCTCAACTGCTGAGCTACCCAGGTGTCCCATCAAATGAATAAAATCTTAAAAAAATACATACCAAGAAAGGAAAACTATGAACCAGTATCTCTCATAAAGAGAGGTACAAAAATCCTCAACAAGGTGTTAGCAAATCAAATCCAACAACGTATGAAAAGAATTATATACCATGAGCAGTGGGATTTATTCTACGTATTTAAGACTAGTTCAACATTTAAGTCAATTAAAGGGGCACCTAGATGGCTCAGTCAGTTAAATGTGTCTGCCTTCAGCTCAGGTAGTGATCCCAGGGTTCTGGGATCAAGCCCCATGTTGGGCTCCTTGTTCAGCAAGGAGCCTGCTTCTTCCTCTTCCCTCTGGTTGTGCTAAGAAACAAATAAAAATCTTTAAACAAAAAATAAAGTCAATTAAGGCAATTCATCACATCAACAAGCTGCAAAAAAAAAAAAAATCATATGATCCTATCAATAGATGTAAAGATTAAAATAAGAAAACAAATCAATTAAAATGTGAACAAAAGATAAAAAGACACCTACCAAAGAAGATATACAGATGGTAAATAACCATATGAAAAGATGTTTCACATCATATGCCATTAGGAAATTGTAGATTAAAGTAACAATGAGACACCACCACACACCTATCAGAATGGCTAAAATCCAGAAAACGGACAATACCAAATGTTGAGAATGTGGAGCAACAGGAATGCTCATTCATTGCTAGTAAGAATGCAGAGTGGCACAGCCACTTTGCAAGACAGTGTGGCAATTTCTTACAAAGGTAAACAGTCTTACCATTCAATCCAGTAATTGTGCTCTTAGGTATTTACCCAAATGACTTGAAATCTTTTGTGTACAGAAAAACCTGTACATGAATGTTAATAGCTTTTTCATAGGACCAAAACTAGGAAGCAACCAAGATGAATGGATAAACCGTAGTACATGTGTACAAGTGAGTATTATACAGGGATAAAAAAGAAACAAGGTATTAAAACCACAAAAAGACATGGAGCAAGCTTAAATGCATATGGTTTAGTGCAAGAATCCGGTCTGAAAAGACTACATATTACAAAATTCCAACCAAATGATTCTGGAAAAGGCAAAATTACACAGACAATAAAAAGATCGGTGGTTGCCAAGGAGGGTGGGGGGTGGATACTGTAATGGTAGACACATGTCATTAAACATTTGTCAAAACTCATGTTAACACAAAGAGTGAACCTTAATGTAAGCTATGGACTTTACAATACAATGTATTGATACTGGTTCATCACTGAGTAGGGGAGAGAGGAGTATGTGGGAACTCTGGGTAAGAGTTGCTAAGTTTTCTTTAAATCGAAACTGTTCTAAAAAAGATAAACTTATTAAAAACAAAATAACACAACAAGAGAGCCATCTGCAACTAGCAGTAATTAGAAACTAGTGCCCTGTTTGGAGGAAAACACATGCACTGTCTGAATCTTTTACTTGTGGACAAGAACTCAGTCACCTGTGTGATGCCAGTGCCTGTCTGGCACCTAATAGTCCTTAAAAGTCTGATCAATAAATAAGTTTATTGAACAGATGAATGAAAGGTAATCACAGTGAAAAAAAAATATAAAGAAGTACAGTGAGGTCGGGGAAAGAAAACTCTGGCAAAAGTTTGATCCATCATAAGGTGGTATCTGTAGTATTTGATTTTATTGCTATACAAATGGGTATTACAGAAATTCCTACAGGAAAAATGATTTCTGTTGAACCTGAATGCCTGATCCCCGATTTGCCCTCTCCGACCCCCCAAGCTCAACAAGCAGTTTTAGAAGGAGAGGCTTCTGTTGTGGCAGTACAGACACTGGTTGCATCTGGAGTCTGAGCAGCTGGCATTCACCCACAGGGCCCTGAGCCCTGGAAGAACAAGCTCTCTTAAGCAGGGCTGGCACCCACGCAGACACATTTCCATCCTCAGAGCCTCCAGGAGCAAATTCCTGGCAGCTTTTGTTTCCTATCACCAAAGTTTAGTAACACCAACGACATCTGGTCTCAGAGAATCCTGAGCCATAAACAACGTATCAAAAAGCCCCCAAAATAAGGGACATTTTTGCTTACAAAATTTTCATTCTGCAAAAGCTACAATACCAGACTACAGTGGTGGGTTCAGTGATGGACACTTGGCAACCCAGGTTGTGAGGATTAAGTGTCCTAATAAAGGAAAGGTGCCAAGAGCAAGACGCACACTAAATACTCAGTGTTAGCTTCCTTCCAGCATCCTGATTTCTGGCAAAAAGTGAGAAAGGAAAGGAAAGATAATATAGAAAAGGAGGAAGTTGGTATAAACTACTTACTTTAGAAGTTTGGCATAAGAGAAAAGTATGAAGGTAGCTAGAAATAACCACATTAAACAATTTTTTCAAGAAAGGGGATAACTTACAAGATTTGAAGGAAGAATAAATGGAAACCAATAAACCCCATATGACATATGAATTCTTAATTTATATATAAAAATGCCATAAAAATATTACTGTTATCCTTGCACAAGGACTTAAAATCTCAATGGAAATTATTAGAAAATATTCTAGATATTTTAAACTCAAGTCTTTTCAGTGAGGCAGAGAACAAATTCACATCTAACATCAGAAATCTAGTCAACCCCAAGGTAAAACCTAACAGACACGTCCTCTCTGAAAATTATGACCAAGTATTATTATGTAAAGGTAGGGGAAGATTCAGGGCTTAGGTGATAATTCTGTCATCAGTATTGATAAACTGATTCAGGAAACAAATTAACTGTTTATTACCCACTTCATTTTTGATTAGCAATTAAACTAATTTAGCTCATCTGCTGTACACAAGCACTGTCAAGATAAAGCACAGGATTTGCAATGAAGGAAAAATATTTCCCAAGGTGGGTTTTTTTTTTTTTAATTTTATTTATTTATGATAGTCACACAGAGAGAGAGAGGCAGAGACACAGGCAGAGGGAGAAGCAGGCTCCGTGTACCGGGAGCCTGACGTGGGATTCGATCCCGGGTCTCCAGGATCGCGCCCTGGGCCAAAGGCAGGCGCCAAACCGCTGTGCCACCCAGGGATCCCCCAAGGTGGGTTTTAATGTACCACTCTTATTTTGGCTAAAAGGATGACATTAATTTATTCAAGCTTATCAATTATATATCACATAGAAATAATTTATCAATTTTGCATCCATATACAGATTACAAGCAATTGTTTTCTTTACATGTGAATGTAAAAAAACAGCATCAAAAGATTAAGTTTTCTACAAGCTATTATATTGAGGTAGGATAATATTAATTATTCATCTTTTTTTATTGATTAGTAGATTAAGACTAAAAAACAACCATTTTGATACTAGCAAAAATGAAAGCAGGTGTATTATTAATAATGAATGAAGCTGATAACTAGTTATTCAGTATGGTATCATTAACTAATTATAGGAAATTTCATGCAAGCCCCCAAAAAATGCTACATCTGAAAAATTTTTAAGTCCTTTAAAAATATTGAAACAGGGGCACCTGAAGCATCCAACTTGATTTCAGCTCAGGTCATGATCTCAGGGTTTTGAGATCGAGCCCCTGCTTAAGATTCTCTTTCTTCCCCATCCCTCTGCCCCCCTTTAAGAAAATAAAATGTGGAAACAGGTCCCCAAAATACAAAGAGAGGACAATACATATAAGAAGGTGCAAAGACTATTTCGGTTCAGAATTACTGAGTAAAATCATCCTAAAAATTCGAAGTGAAGGGGCATCTAGGTGGCTCAGTCAGTTACGTGTCTGACTCTTGATTTTAGCTCAGGTCTCAAGCTCAGGGTCGTGAGTTCAGGCCTTACACTGGGGCCTACTTTAAAAAAAAATTAAGTGAAAAATTTCTTTCAAAAGAACTAAGGGTTTCGGTTATTTTGTTTTAGGCAACCAATTCTAATTAAACAAATTTAAAAACAATAAAATGGGCTACTGCTCCCATCTTTCAGATGGGAAGCCATTTATTCCTTGGATCAAATATCACACACCTCATGTAGATGTTGGGTGGTTTTATTATGATGTGAATCTAAGGTAGATTCCACAAAACATAGAATTACTTTATTATATCTCTTATTCCACAAGGATAACTGAAACACAGAAAAGAGAATAACTCTGTGTTTTTGCAGTTCAAATGAAGTCCTAACCTTCTACCTTAGAGGGGAAGACGACAAATACCAGCACACAACTCTAAGATCCCCAAAGGGAGCAGTAGCTTGCAGGTACTGATTGAGTCCTTTCGTTGTGCCAAGTGTTGTGCTAACTGCCCTAAAGAGATGGCCTGATTTAGTCCTCACACCCCAAAAGGGAGTACTGCTGTTACCTGCACTATAGAGAAGGAAACTGAGACATTAAGAAGTTAGATGATTTTCCCAAGTTTACACAAGAACTAAAAGGTGGTAGAGCTGGAATTTGAACTCATGCCTGATCCCAAGTCTGTGCTTGTAACTACTCTGCATCCTCATTCAAATATGCAACAAGAAACCATGTAGAAGAGGAATTACATTTTCTTTACTAGGTACCCAAGGATGGAATGATGCCCAGTGTATGTGAATTACAGGGAAAGGGATGTCTACTCAGCATTAGCTGGGACACTTTAATTACTAGTGTTGCCTGAAAATGGAACAGGCTACCTCTGGGGGGCTGGGCAGTATCAGTGGGTGAGGGCGGCCTGCTCGCTTGAAGCCATTTCAGCTCAGTGTTTAGGTCATGCAGGAAGTAAAACCAAAGTGGTGGGACTGACTCCTCAATGCACCCCATGAAAATGAGCCCCGCCCCCAACACCAAACAAGGTGTACACACACACACACCCCCACACACACCCCCACAGTATCTCACTCCCAATGGCTACCTGCTCCATGCAACGAACTTTGGAACAAACTAAACACGATTTAGGAAAGGAACTTAGGAGGCATAGAAAGGATTATCCATTACAATTATCATCTGTAAGATGGACATGTCAATAAACAGCCCCTCGGAGAACCTGGTTAGACTCAAACAAGATGAAAGAAGTGAAGCATCTGACATGCTGTGATCCTCAGTAATTGTTGGTTTCCACTGAGGGAAGCCAGGGGGCATGTAGTGTTAAGTGTCAATGTTGCTGGGCAAGCAAAACAGGGCCCAACTTGTTCGCAGGGATATAGAGCTACACATTCACACAATGAACTCCAGATTCACATTTCCAGTGGCCGCGTCAACATTTCCATTTGGTCTAATAGGCATCAAATCTCACATATTTAAAAGCAAACCCGGACACCCCAACTCACCACACCCACTTCTGCACACTTGACATCCAGTGCACAGCAAACCCCATTGTCTGTACCTTCCATCCCAGTCCAAGCTACCCGTCTTTCTCACCTGGACTGGTACAACAGCCTCCCAACTGGTCTCCGTGTTTCCACCCTCCTACACTATTCTTTGCACAGAAGCCAGTAAGAAGCTTTTAAAATCTAAGTTGAACCAAGTCACACCTGAGTTCAAAACATTCAGAGGCTCTCCACCCCCCCCCCCCCCCAGATTAAAAGGCAACATTCTTACAAGACCCATGAGGCCCTACTTGACCTGGCCCTGCCCTCACACCTGCTATACCTCTGGACTCATCGCTTCCCACTCTCCTATCCTTAACTGCATCTCAATCAGACTGGCTCTCAAACTGTGACCCAAGTTCACAAGGCCTCAGGAACTTTGCCCTTGCTGGACTCAAGCTAGAATGATCTCCCCAGACATGTGCCTGTGAAGCTCCCTCCCTACTGTATACCCCTGACCACGCTCCCTAGACTCACCCCTTTCCTCCCTCATTCAGCACGTCACCTTGTTACTATCTGGGATATCAGACATGTTCATTTACCACCCACTAGAATATAAATTTCCAGACAGCAGGAACTTCTACATATTCTTAGTGTCCACAACAATGCCTGCTAGATAGTAGATGCTCAATTATATCGTGATTTAAATGGGGAAAAAACTATTATAATCCCTTAATTACTGAATATTTGATTTTATGTGCTTTTCAGAATACCATGGAGTGACCTTTTTTTCCCTTCCCAGTTAAGGGACCATTTTTCACAAGAGCAAAGAAGAAACAAACCTTGATACCACAATGCTCACCCTCCGAGTCCCAGCACAGGGCCTCCAGTTTGGTCATGTAAAGAAGTGAAATGTAGGCAGTCATCACCAAAAACAGTGAGTAAACCAATTAGTTGTTAATTCAAAAAAATAGTGGAATGCTAAATTTAAAAGAGCAGTGCACAAAATAGTTTATATAGTCACAGGTTTAATTATGTTTAAAAACAGACATTTGAAAATAATAAAGGTAGAAAATGCGTTTAAGTTGATTCTTCAGTAAAAATATTAATTTTTTAAAAACTTGAAGTATATTTTAATACTCACTGTAAAATGAAAGTACAGTTCTAAACTTCTTGGAGGATCCATAAGTTATTTAAAATATTAACATGAAATGGGAAGTTGGGCAGGATTGAGTAGAAAATAAAAATGAGAGATTAAAATACTTAATCACACACATGTCCACAGATGCAGGAGAGAGAGAGAGACCTTAGTTACTGTCACAAATTTCTACTGTTACACAAGTGGGAGCTGCTGACCATCCGGCATGGCTGAGTCATAAACGCCTGATTCATATAGGTGTCAGCGACACTGCACTCAAGAGTCACAGGAATAGACTTATTCTGGACTCTTACAGGTCCAGTTCTTATTTGTGAAGGGCTTGCCATTCAATTTACTCTGTAATCGCCTTGTAATTTTATCTTTGAACCCACGCTCCTAAAATATTAGTCAGCTTTTAACAAGTCAAAATCTTTTAGTCTTAATACTACTAATTCTTATTTCAATATGAAATGAGACATAACAAACACAATCTGTAGCCTACCCTCCAAATAACAAGGTCTCCATTTAATTTGTACCCATTATATCCATGATCCTCTCCATTAATCCTAAACTCTTGGCAAATTAAAATACACTTCCCTTGCTCCAAACTGTTCCCTCCTCCAGAAACCACCACCCTTTCTAATTCCAGTGCTGACTCATCAGGATGCTACAGCATCTCTGACACCTGGTTTCCCTCCACCTCCTCCACTCTACCTCATCCTGTGAAATCCCGTAGCTTGTGTATCTTTTGCCCTTGCACTCAGTCCTGGATTACAGGTATGCATGTATATATTTGGATAATGTCCTTATTATGTTGTAGATAACTTGAATATGGGACCAAGTTTAAGGATGCTGTAAATGATAGCCATGCTTTCAAAAGAGTCTAGAAAAAACTGGTTTATAGAGTTAGAATGGAATAAGCCCAAAACCCTTATCTGAACACTCATTTGGTCCATCAAAAAACCTTTCTAAGCTCATCCTAGAGTATACCCACTTCTATACCCTTGACTCACCAGCCTCCCTGCCCCAGCAGACACTGCTAAATGGTGGTCAGGACACCTCCTCCAGGCTCAGAATCCTTATGGAGACACTGTTCCAAGCACGATGGTCAGAGTTCCTCTGCAAGTATTATAGAAGGACTGACTTGTCCCAAGGCCATTTTCTATACTGAATCAAAGTCTGGCTTCTGGTTTCTTCTTTCCACTGGATTTAATGAATAACCCACAAGGGATCGAAATCCTTTTGTCATGTGCCCAGTCTTCCAGATTTCAAAGACTACTTTCATAATTTGTTCCCTACATAGAAATCTAACTTCTTTGGGGTCCTCTTTACGGACTACAAAATAAAAAATTCAGACTTAAGCACAGGGTTTGAAAAGCCGTATTGTACCTGACTGAGCTCCCTCAGTCTAGGGAAGGGCCTCCACTCTCCATGGACTCAACAGACCCCCCCACCTTCACCCCAGTTGAGTGAAGTCTGACAAGTTACTTAAGCTAAGCTTCTGTTTTCTTGTCCATAAAGTGGAAATAACCCCATCTCAGAGGACTGTTGTGAGAATTAAACGAGATGCTGAATTCTGAACTTCCGTTACTGCCAACAAAATTCATTTATTGTCCTGTTCACACTGGGTCAGGGCCAACTAAAACTCTCCATAGGTTATGGTGAGGTTAGGAGCTAACACATGTGAGACGTGCTGTACAGCACAGAGCAGACTGTCTCAAAAATTTCTGACTGGGGTCCTAATTCAGGTCTGCAGATTTCTGCTGAAAAATTGAGGAGAATAAAGTCATACATAACTTGATGTTCATGATGCTGCTGCTGGGCTACCTGCATTTTCAAGGGGACTGGGAAACATACACAACTGGCCTCTTGAATTAATATGTCTAGTATACTGTTTATAGTATGAATTAATTAGGATATCCTGTGCTGGGAACTTCTCAGAAAGAACACACTTACTTTGGGGTTTTTAAGATATTATTTGAGAGAAAGAGAGAGTACACATGAGTGCACTTGAGTGGGGGGGGAGGGGCAGAAGGAGAAGAAGAGAGAAAGCTTCAAGCAGACTCCCTGCTGAGCACAGAGCCCAACATGGGGCTCAATCTCAGGACCCTGAGCCAAAATCAAGAGTTGGATGCTCAACCAACTGAGCCACTTAGGTGCCCCACCTTTTTTGTTATGTATGGTAGAACACACATAACATAGTTTATCGGTGGCAACATTTAGTACATTCACAATGTTGTACAATTGTTACCACTAGCCAGTTCAAAGGCATTTCATTCCTGAAAAGGAGATGCTGTACCCAATAGCAGTCATCCAACCCTCCCTCAGCCTCCAGCAACCACCAATCCACTGTCTGTCTCTCATCGATTTGCTGACCCTGGAAATTTCATATAAATGAAACCTTGTAATATACATGGCCTTATCTGGCTTTTCTCACTTAGCATGTTTTCAGGGTTCACCCACATTGTAGCATGTGTCAGCACTTCATTCTCTTTAATGACTAGATAATATTCCATTATAAGGATATCCTAACATTTTGTTTATACATTCATCAGCTGTTCAACATTTGGGTTGTTTCCACCTTTGGGCTATTGTGAATAGTGCTGCTAAGATTCTGTGCAGGCATGTTTCATTTTTTTAGATACCTAAGGAATGGAATTACTGGCTCACACAGTAACTCTGTGTTAAATTTTTGAGGAACTGACAGGATCTCTTCCACCACAGGTTCTTCATTTTACATTCCCACCAGCAATGTACAAGGGTTCCAAATCCTCTATATCTTTGTCAACACTTGTTATTGTCTTTTAAATTATACCCAGTCTATTGGGTATGAAGTGGTAGGTCACTGAGGTTATGACTTGCATTTCCCTAATAGCTAATAATGCTGAATATCTTTTCATGTGCTTGATGGCATTTTTACTTTTTTTTTTTTTTTAAGATTTTATTTATTTATTCATGAAAGAGAGAGAGAGGCAGAGACACAGGCAGAGGGAGAAGCAGGCTCCATGCAGTGAGCCCGACACGGGATTCGATCCTGGGTCTCTAGGATCATGCCCTGGGCTGAAGGCAGGCACTCAACCACTGAGCCACCCAGGAATCCTGGCATTTTTACTCTAAATCATTTTGTCAAGTTGTTTGGAACAGGAAAGAGTACCTAAGGAAGTACATCTATTCCCAAATGGCTGATGATCAAAAACGGTCAGAACTCCACTTGTACTAACAAAGAACCTACTCAAAACCCCACATCATGGCTGTCACTTGCCACCCTGGCATCTGAGTCTGCTTTGGCATATGTGTCTAGCACAATCAAGCCAAGCCCCTCCCACATCATGATTCTAACTACACCTATCTTTGACATATCCGTCTCCCTTTTATTTACTTATCCTCCCCCCTTCCTCAACCTCTTCCAAGGGCCACACCCTTTCTGCTATTTCCTATGCATCTGACCAGAGATACTTTTTTCTTCCTTCCCTTCCTCTATTTGTGTATTAGACCTTAGTTTGTTTCTGACACATAACTTCAGGTCTAGCACAGTGCCATGAACAAAGTAAGACATCTTCCAGCATTTGTAAGAGAATACGAATAGCTCCCATCAAAGATGATGGTGGTGGTGGTGAAGCAGAGCCCCATGGGTCTCCTGAGCCACTGCCCCTTACTATGACCTGTGCAGATGCTGTGGCCCCCTGACCAGCTGTTCTTTGGCTATGGCTGAGAGCATGAGAATAAGGACTCCTATATTCTCTCCAACATGATTGATAGTACACAGGATATCCTTTAAGATGACGACGACCAATTTGAATCAATTGTGAAAATTGGGTTTAAGCAAAATAATTTTCACATACTTCAAAATTCAAAAAATTAAGAGAATAGATAAGCATAATAAAGTTATGAAAAACAGGCAATGATGTTTCAGATTTACATTCAGGATGTGCCCACTATGCAATCAGGAAGCATTAAATGTTAAACTAATTTTGACAACTTAGCTTTTACACCTCTAGTTTTTACTAATTATAGTACTTCATTTGCACATATAGTTACTTCAAAGCTAAGAAAAAGAATGCTTTTCTTGTAATAATTTCTTTAAAGTACAATTTATAGAACCTCCTCTTGGACGTTTTAGGAATTTATACAGAAATCAATATTTTAATGATATGGGGACTTAAACAGTAGGTGTGTATGTAGATATTTTATATATTACTTATAAATTATAAGATGATCTATCTTTATAATTACTATAGCTAAGATCTTTCTTGTTCCCAAAGGGACAAAGACGTGTTGAGTATCTGTCACTTCAAAATCCAAATGACAAAAGTCACTTGCAAAGTCCAAAGGCATCTGTCACGTGTACAATTCCAGGACAAAAAATCTTTTTTCCAAACCCAAACTGAAATTAAACAATAAAAACAATAAATGGTCATGTTATAAATGCTCTGAAGTACAAAATAGAAAATCCTGATAATATCCAATGAAAACACAAAATGCAGACTCATACATATTGGTTTCAGACTACATGATGGTTCACTATTTAACACAATCTTTTAAAACTATAACAAGCAGGATAGGATAATCTTCACTGCCATAAAATAAAGCAAGTCAGAAAAAGTACACCTTTCTGATATATATAGAAAATTAAATCACATAGCTGTCAGACTGCTGGGGATCAAATTAGCTACCCATTAGCCAACTGGGTGACCTTGGCAAGTTACTCATTCTCTTCGAACCCCAGTGTCTCCATCTATAAAATGGAAATAATTATAATAATACATACTTCAGAGGGCTATCATGAGTACGGAAGTATTTGTAATGTGCTTAACAGCACCTGGGATACAGCAGGTACAAGGTTAAGCAAATAAAATAAATTCTCTATTGTTTCCTATTTTTGTGGTAAGGATTTTAATCTCTTTAAAGTGAGCCTAAACTGCAACTAAAAGATGAGGGATTTTAGTCACTAACAACTGCTTTTTGGGGGCGCCTGGGTGTCTTAGTTGGTCAAGCATCTGACCCTTGGTTTCCGCTCAGGTCATGGTCTCATGGTTGTAGGATCAAGGCCCACATAGGATCCCCCACTCAATGGGGAGTCTGCTTCCCCTGTCCCTCTCCCTCTGCCCCTCCCCCTGCTCATTGTCTCTCAAAAAATTAAACAAAAATCTTTTTTTTTTTTTTTTCCCAAAAATCTTAAAAGAAAAATAACTGCTTTGGCTCAACTTAGTGCTCTCATCAATTCTTTGTATATTCATAACATTTCTTTGAAGAAATTTCAGATACTTTTTTCTGCTCTTATTTTTAAGACCAAAGACTGATTTTGAGTATCAGGACAAAACTATAACAAATGTATTTCTTAAAGATGCGTAACCTAAGAAAATAAAAATATAGATTGCATAACCTATAAACATTCTATCAGTAACAAAAGAAAATCTATGATTTTGTAGGTTTTCTGGTGATAAGGAGATAAAATCGTCTGTTTTGTGCACAATTTAAGAAACTGGGGCAAACAAATTAATAAATGATTCAAAGTAATAGCTAACTAAAAAAAAAATAATAGCTAACTAAACAGGAACAAAAGTCTAAATTTATGTAACGTTGAGCTGTAAGATCCTCAAAGCAAATCTGTAAACTCCCCAAAGTAAGTCTCCTGTTATTTGAGAAATAAATGAGAATGAGCTTTATTTTTCCATGCTTTAAAAATGAAAAAGCTGGGGATCCCTGGGCGGCTCAGCGGTTTGGTGCCTGCCTTTGGCCCAGGACGTGATCCTGGAGTCCCGGGATCGAGTCCCGCGTCAGGCTCCCGGCATGGAGCCTGCTTCTCCCTCCTCCTGTGTCTCTGCCTCTCTCTCTCTATGTCTATCATAAGATAAATAAATCAATCTTAAAAAAAAAAAGAAAGAAAAAGCTATTTCATACTTTTTTAAATATTTTGCCAAAATTTTTTCCTCTGACCATGTTTTCCCTTTCTACTTTTTTCAATATTTTCTAAGTTTTTAAAAACAAACATTGTTTGATTTAGAGACAAAACTGAAAGTTTTATACATATTTCAGTTTCTTCTCTTATTTTTATTTTTTTATCTTTTTTTTAGTTTTTTTTTTAGTTTTTTTAGTTTCTTCTCTTAAACGAGTACTGTTCCTGAGGTGAACTGTGTACACATGATAAAGATTTGTGCATGCACTGCAACCACACATTCTGACAATGAATTCTTTATGGGACTTATTATTTAACAATTAACATAGATTAAAATATTTTACCTACCAATCCTGACTACAGAGCTCTGGTTTCTGGCTTTGTTAGTTCCTCCCAATAAGGCAAAGTGGTTGTGCTCTTTGTGCTCTAAGCACATGTACTGCTGTGGTTGTTAATGTCTGTTAAACCTACACATTTAGCAGGTGATAAGGAATCACTTTTTCTTTGGAAAAAAGATATCAAATCCCTCACACAATCATTCAGTCTTCACATGTAATCAACTGTATGGTATTAAAAGTCTTCCATCTATCTTCAGGGTAAGGTCTTGTAAAGGGACAGGTTGTAAATAGTTTAAGCCCTTGTGGGAAACTTCTCTGTTGTAACCACTCAACTCTGCCACAGAAGCCTGAAAGCAGCCACAGAGGATACGTGAGAAAGCAGGTGTGGCCAGGTTCCAGTAAAATAATATTTACGATTAGGTGCTGGCCAGCCCTCTGGCTCCAGTTTGCTCACCTCTGCAGTTAAGGTACAACTAAGAAAAGGTGATACTTGAGCAAAATGAACTTGAAAGAGACTTCAAAATATATACTAATTCTTATTATAATCTTCAAATGATTTAGAGTATTTAGCATAAAAATGACTAAAATTTGGTAGTTCTCTTAAATTAATATTTTACCTTAAATTACAGTTGAAAAAAAGCAATGACACATCTTCTAAGTATTCTCTACAATAGGAGAACAGAGTCTATTAATACAGAGTCTTTCAATCTCCATAGAAAATGACCAGGATACGACTTTTTTGGGGGAAGGATATATATCTGGCAGATTTACAGAAAATTAAAAATTTGAAGACAGGGACGCCTGGGTGGCTCAGCAGTTGAGCAGCTGCCTTTGGCTAAGGGCGTGATCCCATAGTCCCAGGATTGAGTCCCACATCGGGCTCCCTGCATGGAGCTCTGCCTCTGTCTCTGCCTCTGTGTGTCTCATGAATAAATAAAATCTTTAAAAAAAACATGTCTTCTATGTATAAAACAAAATTTGAAGACAAATGATGAGAGATTCCTAACTCTGGGAAACAAAGGGTTGCAGAAGGGAGGAGTGTGGAGGGATGGAGGGCACTTGATGGGATGAGGACTGGGTGTTATATACTATGTTGGCAAATTGAATTTAAATTTTAAAAAAAGGAAAAAGAAAATAAACTGGTATTATTTGTCAAGTATCAGAGAGTTAGAATAACTTAAATTTTGGATATTTACATTAAAATATTTTCCATGAAGTCTGAGTCATCTCACCCTGCAAAACATGCACAAATACCTCTGCTCATATAGATAAAACAGAAAATCGGCATTTCTGCTGCTTTGTAAATTCTAAATATTTTACAAGAATTTTATCAAATGGTAAGTCATATTACATCAGCGATTCCTATTTTCTAAGAAGTAAACTGTATTATTTAAATACATTTAAATGACAGAAGTCCCATCATTGCTTGGCATTTCTCCTGTTCACTTCTTGGTGACTTCCAGTGGCAACAAAACTTTTATACACTCCCCTTAGGTGTTACCTAACATAAGGAGGGAACTATAAGATAATAAAGCTCTTATACAGAGTATCCTCTATGAATGAGAATCAAGAGGCACAATAATAGCATCAGAACTTCAATGCAACTACTGCATAGATAATAAAAGGAATCAAAATGTAAAAACAAAACCCAAATTAGAAGTTAATTTGCAAAATCAACAAAAAGACAACTCAATTAAAAATGGGCAAAGGATCTGAATAGACATTTCTCCAAAGACGACACTCCAAAGAATGTGAGAAGATGATTAGCATCCTTATTCACTAGGGAAATGTCAATCAAAACCCAAATGAGATAGTACTCCATACTCCCTAGGATGGCTATTATCAAAAAGACAGCAGATGTTAACAAGGATGTAGAGAAACTGGACCCTCACACTGCTTGTGGGAATGTAAAACAGTGCATTCATTTTGAAAAACAGATTGGTGTCTCCTCAAAAGGTTAAATGTAGACTTACTGTAAGAGCCAGGCATTGCACTCCGAAGTGTACACCTAAAACTTGTACATCAATGTTCATAGCAGCATTATTTATAATAGTTAAAAGATAGAAACAACCCAGGTACCTATCAACTGATAAATGGATAAATAAAATGTGGTACACCTATACAATATTATCCATCCATAAAAAGAAAGGAAGTACTCATACATGCTACAGCGTGAATGAATCCTGAAATCATTATACTAAGTTAAAGAAACTAGTCACAAGGGATGGCTGGGTGGCTCAGACCTTGGGTGTCTGCCTTCAGCTCAGGGTGTGATGCCGGAGTTCCAGGATCAGGCCCCACATCGGGCTCTCTGCAGGGAGTCTGCTTCTCCCTCTGCCTAGGTCTCTGCCTCTCTCTGTGTGTCTCTCATGAATAAATAAAATCTTAAAAACTGTGTATACCTTAAATGTGTGAATTGTACTGTATGTAGTTATATCTCAAAGCTGCTATGACAAAAATCAATCTGCAGATTTCAAAAGAGCTAAATACAATTTAATAGTGATGGAAAATAGTCACTGAAATTGAAAACAATGGAATCAATTAGAAAATAAAAATTTTAAAATACCATTTACAATAGAGGACAAAAACCACCACAAATAAGAATGCATATATAAAAATGTGCAAGATTCCTTCAATTAAAAACACAAAATAGTGCTGAGAGAAATAAAGGTAGTCCTAAATAAATTTTTAAAAAGTGCCATCTTCAGGGTGCCTGGGTGGCTCAGCAGTTGAGCATCTGCCTTTGACTCGACGTGATCCCGGAGTCCTGGGATCAAGTTCCCCATTCAGCTTCCTGGATGGACTCCGCCTGTATCTCTGCCTCTCTGTCTCTGTCTCTCATGAATGAAAAATAAAATCTTAAAAAAAAAAAGTGTCATCTTCATGAATTAGAAGACACGGTATTGTTAAGATGTCAATTCTTCCTAAATCTACTTACAGAGTCAATCTGTAGTACAAATCCTAGGAGATGTTTTAGTGGAAACTGACAAGCTGATTCTAAAATATATATAAACACAAAAGTCCTATAATAGCCAAGGCAATCTTGAGTAAAAGGGTCTACTTGTTCTACTTGATGTCTACTACTAGGTATCAGGGTACATTAGGAAGTCACAGTGATTAAGACAGTGTGGCACACAGACAGCAAAGTGCAGTAGTTGTGTTGCTTCCTTGTTTTCCAGTGATAAATCCATGTGACATGTTACAAAAATGGATAATTAAAAGAGAAAGTGCAGCAAAGAAATGAATAGTAACAAGAGTAAACAGAGTTGAAGTAGCAGCTGCCTATGAAAATGTTGACACTGTGGCCAGTTCAGGAGACTGGAAGTGCAGCCACAAGAACTTAGTGAAGCCCAAACTTATCAACACAATGAGCAAAATGGTTATGACAAAAAGAATGGAGATATTTTAGAAAAAGTCAAATCAAAGAAAACTTAACATTAAAAGAACTATTGGGAATACCTCGTCCCACTGAAATCACAAAAGATAAAATGCTAGAAGCTGATGCAAGCTTAGGAAAGAGCATGACAATCTGCAAAAGCATACAGAAGAGGCCAATTCTGTATTCTGAGTTACAGGAGGAGACAAATGCCACTGAACTAAGTTTCTTACAAATAAAGAAAAATGCTTATAAATCAGTGCTTCTAATACTTTAAGTTACTATGTACTAAATAGTTTTACTATTTTTTTTCATTTCCCTATACATTTATAACTGAGAATAAGAGAATTTTTAGTGTTTTTTGACAAACATTTTCAAAGGTCATGGGGCAATCCTAATTTTCCCCATTGATTATTAAGATGGCTTTCAATAGTTTTAACTTGCATGGTCATTTTTATGGTCCTGCAACGCCACCTAAAATGAGGTCTGGGGATGCCTAGGTTGCTCAGTGGTTGAGCATCTGCCTTTGGCTCAGGGTGTGATCCCAGATTCCTGGGATGGAGTTTCACATCGGGCTCCTTGCATACAGCCTGTTTCTCCTCCCTCTGCCTCTCTTTCTGTGTCTCTCATGAATGAATAAATAAAATCTTTAAAAAAATAAAATAAAATCAGGCCTGTATGTAAAATTAATGAATTAAATGTATTATTTCAGAAATTAGAAAAAGAGTAACAGTAATTCTAAAGATAATGGAAAGAAGAAAATAGAGGTAAGAGTAGAGATTCATGAAATAGAAAACAAAATACAATGGAAAGAACTGAAAAACTGGTTCATGAATAATCAGGAATAATCAAGTAAAATGTATAGCCTTACAAACTTACATCACCTACTCTACAGAAAAGAATAATGTCAATAAAAAAAAAAAAAAAAAAAACCTGTACTCTGGGTGCGCCCAGGTGGCTCAGTGGTTGAGAGTCTGCCTTCGGCTCAGGTAGTGATCCTGAGCTCCTGGGATCAAGTCCCTCACTGGACTCCCTGCATGGAGCCTGCTTCTCCTTCTGCCTGTGTCTCTGCCTCTCTCTGTGTGTCTCTCAAGAATAAATGAATAAAAAAAAATCTTTAAAAAGAAAAAAAAAAACTGTACTGTTTTTGTGTTCTCAAATATTTGTGCATATGAAGTAGCAACAGAGAGGCATCTTTCTAGTCTTTGAAACTTTTTTTTTCTTAAAGATTTTATTTATTCATTCATGAAAGACATACATAGAGAGAGAGGCAGAGACATTGGCAGAGGGAGAAGCAGGCTCCATGCAGGAAGCCTGATGTGGGACTCAATCCTGGGACTCCAGGATCATGCCCTGAGCCAAAGGCAGACGCTCAACCGCTGAGCCACCCAGGTGTCCCTAGTCTTTGAAACTTTAAAATCCACAAGGCACATTATCTCATTTCATCTTCAAACAACCCAGAAGGTATTGCCGACATCCCTTTAGGCACGCCAACCTACTCACAGACACTAAGTGTTGCCCAAAGTCACACAAGTTGATAAGAGCAAAATAACAACATAAACTTTACAAGCATCTCTTAGGTGTTGGGCAGCATGCTACCTGACAGGGTCTCAAGGGAAAATAAAATTTAGCCTGGTGTCCTTGTCCTATGTCACAGGATATTACCTGACCTTCAGTTGGGGTTGGGGGGAAGCTCTATGACCCACGTAGCACCCAACACCACCTACCATACTCTCTAGGGGTCACCAACTCTTATAACCCTTGTTCTGTCTTGCTTGGATGCAGAGTACATAGCCAAGGACACAGGACTCAATGTGGTTGCTCATGGAGGTTCTCTTTTCCCTCCATGCAGGAAGTGACCACCAAGTTTACCCTCAGAGCCTATTAGCCACATCAAGGAAACAGTGGGTTACTGCCCACACTGCAGATAATGCAGGGAAAATTTATCTCTGAAGATCTTGAGGATGAGACATGACACAGAGGAGGCACTTAATGAAATTTGAGTTTTTGTATGAAGCATAGCAGTACAAGTGCAAAAGTCAAGCAATACTTGTAAGAGCCATATACACTATCCATATAATATATATATGTTAACTTCTCTGTAATCTCCATCCTTCCTAACCCCAATATAATACCTGGCATATATGGTCAGCACTCTGGTGAAACCACTATTTTCAAGGGGACCGGTGACCTCTAATCACCACAACTGCCGGCCTCTCCACAGTCTTTGGCCAATGACACTCTGCTTCCTGCTCATCTCCCTCTTGGAAAGGTCCTCATTAGGGAGTTCCCATCTCCCTCTTCAATGGCCCTTTCTTGGCTAGCTCTTTCCTTTTCCCTTTGCCTCAGTGAAGTATAGTGGAGAGATGAAAAACTCAGATTCTAAGGTTGAACCACCTATTATCAACTGTGTGATTTAGGGCACACCCTTCCCTCCCAGGTCTTACCTATAAATCAGAGATAGTGAAAGTGCCTACACCCAACTCATAGGGCCATTGAGTCAATGAGATGAAATAACACCCATCAGGTGCTTCACCCTGTGCCTGGAAGAGCCAGGACTCATTGTTTGCTGTAAGGCATCCTGTATAGGAGCATCCTCATGCGAAGAAAAGACCAGAAAAGAATACAGTGGTGACACAGTGGTTGTGTTACAGTGGTAAAATTATAGGGGATTTTCTCTAGTCCCCCAGTTTTCAAATATGAGGCCATGAGGTCACACCAACACATGGGCAGAGAGGAAGAAGAGAAAAGGAAAGAAAGGAGAGAAGCAGAGACTGAGAAAATGCACCTCAGAGTTCATGATTACAAGACACTCAAAGGCTGAAAAGGAAAACAAAAGGGCAATAAAACAGCAACTACCCCCAAATCCCTAACTCCTCCTCTGTGCTTGGAGTCCCTTCCCAAATAGGAATAGACCACAAAGGATAGGTATGGTTTTCAGGAGAAAAAGCAAGTGTCCAGAAGAAGCAATAATCATAACATCTGAAGTATACATGTTACTGAAACCACACACCCCAACGTGGGAGAAAAACATAATCCCACTCAGAGATACACACAGAATGCCAGAAGCACTATGCAGTCTGAGACACAGCAAAGTGAGGACATTTGTGTAAGTCCTTTCATTTCATTGAAAGTTGCTGAAACAAGACTTCTGGTACCAGAACTGCCTGATGTGGTAGCTTCATCAGGTGTCCTAACAGCTATGCCCTCTCCCTCTCAGATGGATTCCTTGGCTAACCATACTGGGGAAAGCTCTCTGGCTTCAGGGTCATGGGACATAAGAGGATGCATGTGCTAGGGTGGATGGGGAAAGGTTTCCTCCATTGTAAAGGGCACAACTGAGAAGAAATTCCCCTTCCTGCTTTTTGGATACAAAGGGAGGAGAAAGGATATGATGCCTAAGACTAGCAATGGCAGGCGTCTTGGTACCATGAGGAGTAGGGCTTAAGGATGAGAAGAGAGAGAGAAGGAACCTGAGTTCTTACTAATGATTACCCAACCAGGAGCCTGCTACTCCAGGCTTTCTTATGTGGGATAATGAGCATCTTTAATGGTTAAGGCACTAGTAATTGGGTATTTGTTACTTTTAGGCAAAAGCATCTTAAAGTTATTCATACAGCATTTGGTGAGCTGATATGTTAAGAGGAATATATAAATGGAAACACCCATAGCCAGGAATCAGAAATGGCAGGGCTACAGCTCTGTCTTAATAGATGCCAATCCAAATGACAAGTAAAAAATAAAAGGCTAATCAATTTTCTCCTCTGGCTTTTAGCTCCTTCTCTCCCTCCCCCACCTCCAAAGTAAGAAGAGAGACTGAAATGTTCAGTTTTGCCACTCTAATTAACACTGATAATGCATTTGGCCAGGTAAAAATTTCAGGTAAAAAAAGACTATATATAAAGTTCTCCTACAGCAACATTAAAAAATAGGAGTTCAACATTAAAATGAAAACTACTCTTGTAATCTGTTTTAGAAATCATAAGAATTCTTCAACATCCCTTTCACTTCCTTCCTGAGGAAAATTTTTAAATTGAAACTTTTCGAACTATAGGATTTGTTGGGGGTAGTGGAGACACAAAGGTTTTTCAGAGATAATAATACTCTAAAGGAATGAAAACTTTGAAATGATTCAAGATCTTTACATATGAAAGGACCCTTCAGTTTTATTAGATACTATCATAACAAAGTTATGAATACCAACACCCAAAGTCAGTAATTAGACAATAAAACCTTCTTGAAAAATGAAAAATATAGAACCTACCATAGGTCTCTTTTTTCTATGAATCATTCATTACTCTTTCATACAGGGAATTTAAACAGGAGTATTTTAGCCTATACTTTAAACAAAATAAAAAAAAGCAGGCACATGAAAACAATTTAAACATTAAGGCTCTGAAAGCAACGCTTGCTAGGGTGGCACTTTGTTGTGAAATTGCTGCAAATGAGCAGAAAATTACTAACTATATGACATGGTGAATATAAGCAAAAAGACAACTTGAAACAAAAACAAAACACAGAAGTTATTTCCATTCCCTCTAAATAAAACGCATGTCCACATGAAAGAAATTTTGCCACTGCAACATATTTTCCTCATTGAAACTGAAGTTTTTGGCCTATGTTTGTAACAACACAGTTGCTGTGGAAATAGCTGATTCAATGTTATGAACTCATAGCTGCTTAAAGTAAGGTGTGGAACAGAAATCTTATTTAAATAGTGGCAAGAACGATAAAACATTAAAAAGGCAAACTGAATAATGGTGGATCAGAGCACTGTATGGTTTAATGCAAGGGTCATATATTTTCCCGTGGCGCCTGACACAAATAGGATGTTTCTTTTTAATTTAATCCTATTTTTGGCAACCTCTAATCATCTTCATCATCCTAGTAAGTTTTACTATCTCTTTCTGTGTACACAATCCAGTGTGTATTTTTTTTAAGCTGACTCTGCTGAGGACAGAGTTTCTAGAGTCCATACCTTGCCAGAACATACACAAGTGATGGCACCAACAGAACACAAGTCACAGCTTTGAAAAATTTCTGCATGTACCTCATTCTATTAAATAGAGCAGTACAGACTTAGTCATCACACATCACTTCAGGCTTAGGTTTCAAGACTCTTTACAAACTCTTCAAGAACCAAAGTCGTCAAAAAATATTCCTGAGTGCACAGTTCCACTTCACATCCTGCAGCCCAGCCCCCAACCCCAGCACTGTTACCACACCTTGAATTTGTTTCTCCACTTTTAAGGGTCAGGTAAGAGTTCTCCAAGCAATCTTGAACACCCTTAAGACACTTTACAGAAATGATGTGAATTATTTGATTCCTAAATGTTTGTTTATACACACCTCTTCTCAGCTTCCCTTTTTGCTTTTTAATTGGAGACACACTTTTCTTTAAATACACCCACTTCACCAATATTTTCTTCTGCTATGCTGAACATTTCAAATTATGACAAATACTTTAAAGCCAGAAATCTTACCCTTTGTAAAAAGAAAAACATTTTAATTTAAAACAAAACATATTCATTCTTTATTCAAGATTTTAAAATGATGGTTATGTGTGGGGTTATTAGAAAAGGAAAAACAGTGACTTTTCCACCCATAGGAGAGGGCGCAGTGAATGGACTCTGTAAACAGAAACCCAGATTCCCTCTGCAACTAGTGCTGCTGAGGGCGTGGCTGCCCTCCGCATGTGCACAGGAGATCAATTCATACCAGCAAAACCGGAAAAATCACAACTGAGAGCAACTGTGGAAGCAGTGAGAGCCAAGAGCAGGACGTAAAGGAGTCTGACTTTCTGCTAGGTGAGTCACAGGAAACACTCCTGCCAGAGTCAGGAGGCCTGCCGTGCCCATCTCCTTCTGTTAAGAATGTAGGTCAAAGCTCCTGGGGCTTTATGCTCCAGGGATCCAAGGGGAAGAGCTCGGGCCCAAGTTTAGAGCCAGAAGCTCAATTCCTAGGGAGCAAGGAGGCCAGTCATTGGGCTTGGCCTGCCCTCTAACTAAGCCTCCACTTTCAACAGACCACAGCAAACTCAATCATTCCAGAAGTGAACACACTGGAATACTGGGCTAGTTCTTCTTACTACTCTGGATTTGAGCCACTTCATGTTTCTTTCAAGGGCTCACAAGAGGAAAGGCCCTGGAACCAGCTCAACTTGCGTTTGTATATAAAGGACAGTCAGCTCACCCAGTTCTGTTGACACGGGGGACCCGGTGGCAATCTCACCAATCTTGGCCACTCCATCGTAGTAGGCTTTTCCCGCAAGGATCATAGCTAGACAAGGAAGGTGACACACACAAGTCATCACTCAGACAAAGAAAAGAGGAAGTGCCTTTGAGGTTTGCTTCCAAATATCCCTCAGTCCCTTCCAGGGCAGGAAGATTTGGGCTGTGCCGATGGTGGCTCTCAGAAGTCAGGGCTTTTGCTTAATTGCTGTGCCAAGGGGCAGTGGTCCCTTCACTGCTCTTCCAGAGGCCCTCACCTGGTGGAAAACCATATAGGATCCTTACCTTAGACTTTAGGAACATTCAACAGCAGGTACTGGAATCTAGAAAAGGCCCTGCCTTCAACATGATACCAGTTCCAGCGTGGATGTTTTCAATATCAAATCAGGGCTGGAAACACATCCACTCCAGCAAGAAATCTTTCCTCAGCTGGTTATTCTACAGCTATACAGGTCTACAACATTATTAGTTAAAAAAAATTGTATAGGGTGGCCCAGGAACCTGGTCTTTCAATGGAGTTTTTATTTTTTTCTATTGAAAAAGGGTATTCTGAGCCTGTGGCTCAGAACAATATCCTTGCTGTTAGGGAAAAAAAAATCTATGAAATTTGAAATACATTATCATTACAAAAACACAACAGAATTACTGAAAAATAACTGAAGTTTCTATCCTCCCTCTACTATACCCTTTGGCAGAGACAAGGAAAACTTTTATTGCTATATAAACTGAATTCTAATCATCCTAAAAATACTACTTCTCCTTTCAAATTGATTCTGAAGACTAAATTATAAGGTACAGAAATCTGTTTCTGATTTTTCTTTGGGGAAGGAAATTGGGGGCAGGACAGACTCGGGTTTGAACCTTTACTTTTAATGACATGACCTCCTTGGGCAATGTAGCTATCCTTTCTGAAGCAAAGGATGGTCATCTATAAAATGTCCTAATACTGTGAGCACAAGACAAATAAATGGAAGCTATTAATATGGATTCCTTCTTTCACTTTACAACAAGCTAAGTTTGAGGAGATTGACAATGTACAACAAGCAAGCTTTTCAACAAGACCTAGCCTACTTCGGGTGATTTTGAAGAAAATGTATTTCACTTGAAGACCAACTTTGAAGATTATAGAATTTTGGAGCTAAAAGTGCCCTTAGGAATCTCTAAGATTCCTTTCCTTTTACTGCAAAGAAAACTAGAGGCCATACCAACTGCTCTGCCCCAATTTTATAATGGATATTGTTTTAAAATGGTGAATTAAAAAAGGCATTTCAAGTATAAAAAATGAGGGAGGGTGTCACAGAACAAGTTATATACAAGTCCAGATGAAGATATTCCTGGCCAAAAAAGCAGTAGTTTCATGGCAAATTCATCGATGGTAGCATTTCTTGAAGAGTTAAAAAATTACAGAACTGACAGCTTTTACTATATATGCATACAAGTTTAAGAATGATTATGCTCTATTATAGGATTACTTCATAAGACTGAGAATAACCTTGAAGCATAATTGTAAAAAAGAACAGTAACAATTAGCATTTATGTGGACTTTCCAAGCCATTATTTAAGTTCATCTACCTAGAAATATGAAGACGTGGGTCAGTGGTGTTATCACCCTGTTTCATGAAGGAGAGCAGAGCAGAGATATGCTGGGACATGCCCAAGGTCGTGGCAAATAAGAGGGAGTGCACACAACTCCAGCTAAGGTCACTTCCTCAGTTCTAACTTATGGTACTTTTCGAGTCTCTGGTCTCAGCCAGAACTAAAAAAAGAGAAGACTCCACTTAAAAACAAGGTTGGTAGCCAATAAACTATCAAGTTAATACATGCAATATTTTAATATGAAGATTTTAAATTGTAAGATACTGATAAAGCTGACAAGCAGATTGATGGGAGAATAGCATACAGTTTTATACAATATATAAACAAAATTTTTGGTCTACATTCACATGTTACATCAAAATTTTTCATTAACAAGAAAGAAAATTTTCATTAACATTTCTTATATTTAAAACTAACCTCAGAAAAAAAAATAAATAAAATAAAACTAACCTCAGAATGGTAAAATATCCTTGCTTTTATGATAAAGTGGAATTAACTTTAAAAACTATAAAATTTGGGATGCCTGGGTGGCTCAGGGGTTGAGCATCTGCCTTTGGCTCAGGGCGTGATCCCAGGATCCGAGATTGAGTCTCACATTGGGCTCCCTATGGGGAGCCTGCTTTACCCTCTGCCTATGTCTCTGCCTCTCTCTCTGTGTGTCTCTCATGAATAAATACATCTTTAACAAAAATAAAAACTAATTTACCCAGAACTTTATAAAAAAAAAATCAAATAATATTTTCATAATTTTGCTATCCCCCCCTTTGTGAATACATTGAGATTTTCTATAACCTTTTTTTTTTAAGATTTTATTTATTTATTCATAAGAGACACAGAGAGAGAGGCAGAAACACAGGCAGAGGGAGAAGCAGGCTCCATGCAGGGAGCCCGATGAGGGACCCGATCCTGGGACTCCAGGATCACGACCTGAGCTGAAGGGAGGCACTAAACCGCTGAGCCACCCAGGTGGCCCTCTATCACTTATTGTTTTAAGGACAAAGCATATTTGTTCTATTTTAGTGGCTGACCAATTCATCAATTTAATCTATATACTTCTACCAGATAATTTTCCCTTAAAATATGATTTCATCAGGTTACAGTTCTTCTCAAAAACTTTTAATGGCCTCCACTGCCCACAGTGTAAGTCAGTACTCCAGAGTTCATGATAGATTTGTACAGCAATGGTCTTCAATAAACCACACTTTCCGGAATTCCCAAGCTTTGTAGTAGCCTATATATCAATGGGTGGCTTGGTCATCTGACTTGCTTTGGCCAATGGGGTACCAGCAAGCATAACTCCCACAGGGGTTTGCACTTTAGAACAGCCTACTATGCCCATGGGAGGGAGAGAGCCCAGTGCCCCTACTGACTGCAACTGTAGGATTGGGACCCTGGGGGATAGAGAACTGCATTGCCTTTACAGGACTTAAGAAATAATTAACTATTGTTATCTTAAGCCACCAAGTTTAGGGACACCTGATTATGTGACAATAGGTAACTGATGCTGCAAATGCATTAATAACCTGACCCTACTCCAGCTTGTATTTTACTATTTCCCAACAGCTTCCCACCCATGCCAATGTGGACCTCAAATCTTGGCTTGGATGTGGTCTATTCTGCCTGAAACCTACCATTTGTCACCTAGCACAGCTTCTACAAGTCCCCCTCCCTTCCCTGTCCCCCAACAACCTTGACTGCTCAAATTCCTGTGACATTGCTCGTCCCATGCTCTTTGTTAGCTGTACATGTTGTCCTGATTTATGACCTGAGTGTCGACTGCACATCTGGCATCCTCAACTATACTACAAACTCTTACCAAGGACTTCACAAATTCATCTCAATTTCTCAATGGCTTGAGTAAAAAACAGATGGCCTGCAAAAATACTGGAAATACTTTCAAAGTACAGAATAGTCCCCTTGAGGAGAAGCCTTGTTAGCAAGAGACTAAACTGCTGGAAGGTCCCTGAGTCACCTTATAAAACTCTGTTTCAGAGAGGCAGCAAGTGCTAGAAGGAAAAACAACAACAACAACAACAACAAAAAACCACTTGCAGGTCATGGTGATTTCCTTCACAGGGGCATCTAAGGCCATGACTTTGTGGCCTTATGACTAAGCAGTCATCAAGGGAGAATCAGTTGTGCAAGAATTCTAAAACAAATCTCCTTCCTGTTCTTTGAAGGAGTGAGGGCTTACCTGCAGAAGTCACTGACACTACTTGGGGGTGAGGGAGGATTTCCCGATGCTGAAAATCTCTGGTAAATAGCACAGAGATCAAGAAAGTAAATAAGCACTTTACTTTTCCATGACCGTGACAACTGGGCACCTGTCATACAGTCTAGCTACCACACTCCTTTCCTGGGGCATGCTTATGCTGAGGGTGTGTGAGGTCACAGTTTTCTTTTCAAAATCTCAAGAGGGAGCAGCCAAAGGTGCTGGCCATGGTGAAAGAGAAAAACAAAAGATACATACATAAAAGACACAAAACTTGATCTGAAGTCTTTTCTACTCATTACTTGGTGGTCTTTGTGAACCAGAGTAGAGGGTGAACTGGGGTCTGAATATTTTGGAGGTGATACTTGTTACACAGGAAGACTTGTTTTGCCCGTGTTAGAATCTGATGATTAGTAGCATCTCAAGTTTTTAAGGTAATCATTGATAACATTCACCTTTTATTAGGGAAATGCATGTCAGCTTCCTCAAATGAAACCTCCTGAAACTAGCATACAACTCTGGTTCACAAAGCCAATGCTTGAATTCATTTTACGGAAGCACTCATTTTGAAATGAGAATCTAAGTTCAACCTTTAATTTAGATGTTTTTCCATTCAGGCTAACTATTTGCTCATATCACTATCACAAGTTATACACCCAAAAGCAAAGAATTCTTCTATAGAAAGAGAACAATTCCTCTGTATCCGCAAGATACTAATATTTTTTTTTTTTTTTACTAACAAATATTTTAAGTATACATTTCATATGTGTTATTAGTTCATAAAGAAGTTGGTTTGCAAAGTAGAAAACATGTTTATGGCAAGATATAAAACACGGAGTCATAAAAAAACACTGAGTCATGCCAAAAAACTATGATTTGATCATTAAAATGCATCATGTATAACAGTCTATTACTCCATTAATTTTGTAAATTTAAGTTCAATTAATTGGGACGCCTCGGTGGCTCAGGGGTTGAGCATCTACCTTTGGCTCAGGGTGTGATCCCGGGGTCCTGGGATTGAGTCCAGCAACAGGCTCCCTATGGGGAGCCAGCTTCTCCCTCTGCCTATGTCTCTGTCTCTCTCATGAATAAATAAATAAAATATTAAAAAAAAAAATTCAATTAATTACCATTTAATGTATTATTGGTTATGATTCCATTTATTCATCTCAAATATATTAATATCCTATCATTGCAAACTTCTACAATGAAATGTAAATAATTTCTACCAACTTAAAGATATTTTAAGAGTTCACTATTAAGCACTTCAAAATAATTAAGTAGAATATTTAATGAATGGTTTTTATAGGTGCACCATATTTATAAATTTAGAAAAGAGACTTACCATTAACAGCTTTTTCATAATTTTTTCCTAGGTTTATTAAATTTCGTAGCCCAGGATTGAACTGTTCCATAACATTCTGACAAATAAACAAAATAAACAAATTAATAAAATAAGCAAACAGTAGATCATCTTTAGATTTTGTCACTACATAGCCTGGGATATCTATGTATACTTGACGGTACAGTCCAGAAAGCCATGAATGTTTATTTTAAAATAATGAAGAACACATATGGTAAACAGCACAGAGCTGTACATGGAACAGGGTGCTTGCATCAGCAAGGCATATGTAATCCTGGAGGTCTTCCATTGCCCAAGGGCTGCCTAGAACCTACTGTAAATGGATCAAGTAGCAGACATGCACACCTACAAAGCATACCCCATGGGGGCTATGGGGCCCAGAAGCTGATACTCCCTTTGCGGTTTAAGTAGGTTAATGGTTGTCAGGCTAGTGTTAAAAACAGTTGCACGTGACCGGAACTTAATTACATGAGCAATATTTTCATTATCAACTGAACAGAAATTTCTAAGAGATCTTGTTTTTACTACACTTAGTTATCAGGAGAAGGTATAAGGGTGGGTATTGCTGATAGTTCTGGGATACAGTCCAGCCTGCAACCTTCCGTCTAGGTGGTCGCTGGCATTTTTTTCCCTAGTGATCAGTTTATTCATTAAGTATTTGTGGAGTAACATCAAGTGGTAGGTTCTATGCACACAGTAGTAGCTGGGAAGGCATGGTTTCCCTCTCATGGATTTCATGATGCCATATCTGTGCAAATGTCATGGTTTTCATTTCTAAAAGTATTACTCCTATAGCACTAGAAAGTCATCAACATAGAGACAAATGCTATGATAATTTAAGGCAATTGATTAGAATGTTGATCTAAACTTAAAATATCCTAAATCTGAAGTACAGATAACACATCATTCCTGTGGGGCTGTAACTTGACTTAGAACACATGGTGACTGAATGTATTTGTTTCACCTATGAATAATGAGCTTCACAATATTAATCATTCCAAATAGACTACTCAAATCTCCTTACGTCCTCTGTCAAAATGTGAACCCTGTTTGTAGAGGACCAGGCAATAAAAAGAATGAAAAATACACAACATTCAAAGGGGCAGATACTTGATACGCATGCTCTTCAGAATAAAAAGGTTCTCCTTTATAAATCAGTACAGAGAGAACATAATAACTTCTATCAAACAGTGATAAAGGCTTATCATGAAAAACAATGCCTGGCTCAACCTTTCTTCAAACCTGAACTTACTCCCATGAGCACTTTCAACTAAGCTGCTCTTCTTGTGTTTATCTACCATAGTTTTGGATAATATTCTTGATTTCTCAATTTTGGATAACTACTGGCTTTCTACTACAGTAAAAGAGGGCTCAATTCTTCATATCACCCCACTTGCCCTACCTCAATCTTTCCTATATAATTAAATGGCAATTTCCTGGTAAGTCAATAGTCAGGGTTTATTATGACTTTGTAAATATCGGTCACTACAATGCAAGGAATGTAATAAGGATTAGGTTTCCTTTCTTGGTACCTCTTTTCTTCTCCTGGGATTAACAATCATCCCATCCCCCTCCCCTCCAGCTTAGTTTTCCATGAATCTACCTTAAATTTTTCCACATGCTCCATCACATCTAGCAGAAATCTATCAGTATTATTTTTCAAATGCACAAAGTTGTCAACTAATCTTCCATTTTCCTCCAGAACTTCCTCCAAGGACTCTTCGTCCTCTTGCTCAGTCTGGCCTGACTGTCCCTGCCACGCTGTTACCCTTGCATGTCCCTTTCTGATCCCGTGTTAAAGGTCTCATTAACTGGACTCCACACCTTCCTCTTTCTTCATTTATTCCTATTTGCTGTAGATCATTCTCCAAGAACGACCTAAGAAATGATGCATAAGAGATGAAATTTGAGTCCCCATGTGTCTGAAATTATCTTTACCTTGACATTTGATTGATATTTTGCTGGGCTAAATATTACAGAGCTAAAGCGATTCTCCCTTAGAATTTTAAAGATATTGCTCCACTATTTTTAATAACCAGTTATGCTATTGAGAAGTCAGCTGTCAGCCGGGAGTCCGCTTCTCCCTCTATCCCTCCCCTCTGCTCACACATGCACACACTCTCTCAAATAAAATCTTTAAAGATATATAAGTATTAAAAAATAAAAGCAATAAATATAATAAAACAAAACAAAAAAGCATCCTGTTTTGTAAATGTAATATCGTCTCTAATCTGAATAAACTGAATATTTTTTATTTTCTTCCAGTTTCCCATATTATCTCCTGATTATTTCTTTTCATTGTTTAGTATCCATCTGTCTTTTGTGTTGGAGGTTTTCCTCAAACATCTGGTGATCCCTGTCAGCTTGTATTTAAGAGTAAAGCCCTAAAATGCTGGTTGGAAGCTTGTGTGTGTGGGTGTGTATACAGGGTAGTTGTTGATTAGCAGGCTTCATTCAAAATGACTTTTCAGAGTGACCTGACAAGTCAGCTATAGAGAAAATGGCCCTGTGACAGTAACCAGAGTCCACTGACTCTCTCTGGAGAAGTTTCTCATTTCCCATCAAGGGTAGGGGAAGAGGCAATCACCAGGTCGTCAGCTTTCCCCACCAGGAAGGGGACTGGGTTGGCAATTCCACAGTTTACTGGGCTGATTTTTACTGAATTCCCCTGCTCTCTACTCCAAGGTTTATTCCTTCCTGCTGGTGTTTTCACATGGAGAACTCCTCTGATTCAATATAGCCTAAGATTAAATCTCCAGTCTGCCAGGCAGGGGGAGCTGCTGGTAGTAGTGGTGGTTGGGGTAGGAAAGGGAACCGGGCAGTTTAACTTGTGTAACTCCTATACTACCCCTAGGTATGCCCTCCATCCCCACCTTCTGTGGGACTGCTCCTCAGCCTCTGGAGTTCTCTGGGGGTGAATGGTTCAGCTCTCATCAGTACTCCCATTGCAGACTCTTTATGTTTTCTTAAGGCAGCTACTACTCCTCTGTCCATTTTCTATTTTCCCCAAATTTTCTTAGGCCTTTGGCCAGCCTTTTACAATATGGATTTAGGAGGTTCCCCCCCTCTTTCCCTTTAAGTTCTCTTGCTATCTCTTCAATGTATTCTTAGAAGAAAAAGAAAAGTCATGGTCAATCTGTTGTGCTTAACTGGAAGTCTATTCATCCTGTGTTATTAGAGCCAGTTATCTGTTTGAGCTGCATTCACAACCAGTAGCCATAAAGCTCCAAAACCAATGATGACTCCCCTATTAGTCTCTCTGCAAGACGGTAAGCCTCAATACCTGATGATCACAGGGATCTGTGGCCACAGCTGCTATTTCTATTATCTTTTCTCAGTTCCCTTGTTTTTAGGCTTATTTTGAAATCACTTAAAATTCACAAGAAGTTGTAAAAACTGCACAGAGTTCTCAGGTATGCTTCCCCCAATGCTAACTTATATAACCATAGTATATTATCAAAACCAGGAAATTGACACTGGTACAACACTTCTTAGCTAAACTATAGACTTTATTTGTATTCACCAATTTTTGTATCACTCATTTGGGAAAGGGGTGCACTGTTTCTATGAAATCTTACCACATGTATAGATTTGTATAATCATCATTACAGTGATAATACAGAATTGTTCCCGTAACATAATGATCTCCCTCCCTTGTGCTACCCCTTTATAGCCATACCCTCACCACCATTCCTGGCAACCACTGATCTCAATCACTGTAATTTTGTCATTGTGAGGATGTTATATATTTTTTTTTTTTTGTGAGGATGTTATATAAATGGAATCATATAATATGTGACCTTTGACACTGACTTTTTCACTCAGCACAATGTCCTTAAGAACCATCCATATCAATGGATGTATCAATGTATCAATAATTTTTTCCCTTTTTTGACTAGTAGTATCCCTTAGTATGGATGTATCACAGTTCATACATTTGCCCACTGAACATTTGGGATGTTTATAGTCTCCAGCAATTGCAAATAAACCTGATATGGACAATCACACATATTTTGCGTGTGTGTGTGTGTGTGTGTGTGTGTGAACATAAGTGTGCATATCTCCAGGATAAATATCTAAGAGTTCAGCTGCTGCGTCATATAGGTGTATGTTTAACTTTGTAAGAAACTGCCAAACTATTTTCCAGAGTGCCTGTGCCATTTTACATTACCATCAGCAATGTAGGAGATTTCATAATTTAAAAAATCTAAGAACTTCATTAAAAAATAATCACTTTTTAATAAAAAGATACTACTTTTCAAATATCATTAAAAATTCTTATAATAATCTTATGACACCAAGTCTGGATGTTGAGAACATAAGTTCTGATATAAAAGAAAAAACTTTTAAAAACATTTAGAATTCTCTTTTAAGATTTTATTTATTTATTCATGAGAGACAAAGAGAGAGAGGCAGAGACATAGGCAGAGGGAGAAGTAGGCTCCCCATGGGAAGCCCAATGTGGGACTCAATCCCAGGACACCAGGATCACGACCTGAGCCAAAGGCAGATGCTCAACCACTGAGCCACCCAGGTGCCCCCATGTTAAATTCTTGTAATAAAAAAAAATAAAAAAATAAAAATAAATTCTTATAATAATCTTATGAGGCCAAGTCTCAATGGGTAAGAATATAAGGAAAAAGATACAGAACTAACCCTGTCTACTAGCATATAAACAGTCATAAAAAGAAGCCCAGATCTATGTTCTTTAAGATTATTCTGAATTCAGCTTACCCAAATGAGGGAAAAATATAATTTGGTTTCTTGATAAAATTCTTGAAATGTTTACATGTTAGGTCTTATCTTAAAATATGAACAATGAATTAATGAGAACTTCCAAAATTAACACCAAGCATAAACCACTACCCAAATGATGCTACTGGGGAAAAACAGGTTAACTAATAAGACCTGGAACTACATTAAGCTTCAGAGAAAACAATACAAGAGTTTTTAAGCTTCTAAGTTCAACATTCAATTCCTCATTATTTAGCTTTAGGTACAGAAATTTTTCCCCCAGAAACTTTGCCCCCTTTGAACAGTGGAAAATCCATTTCAACCCTGGCTGTTGGCCATTAATCTAGTTATTTTAGCTGAAGTACATGTATTTTTAAACCCAGGAACAAAAAGGCAGTGCTGCCTTTGTATTCCATGATCTGTAAAATTTCACAAGTAGCAGTGGATATCTTTGTGAATTGGATGGGTCCCACATTTTTTTTGAGAGGGCAGCTGTCCTTTCATAGGTCACATGCTGTGTTAAGGCTTGTTAAGACCTAAATTTTTTTATATAACCTAGGATTTAGAGAAAAATCACCAGTAGTAATTAACTAATCTATTTTAATTTAGGTTTGGCACTAAGAATAAAAGGTTTAAGATACAAAGTATAAAAGGTATTAATGATCCAAGAAACACAATTTTGTTACAATCAATAACAAAAGCTTAGTATGTATTCTATCTGTTACCGCGGGCAAGGAGGATAATTTCCCAAACCAATTTCAAACACGATGACTTTCATTTCCATTCAAAGATCAATATGGATAGTCTAAGCTATAATAACTGGTGATATCACTGTTCTACTTGTGCTGTGTCTCATATGAAGAGGAATTGGTTCTAAGACAAAAGCTCAATCAGCGGGATAGGAGAATCAACTGTCAGCTGTTCCAAATAAAATGTTGACAAACAGGCTACTCAGAACCTACAGGCACTTTCCACCAGATTTCTAGCTGGCCCGTTTATCTCATTCATTTCTCTCTGCTTCCTGTAGACCTACACATCATAATTTTAAAATGAATTATACAATCTCATGATGGTTTTAACTTCCTCACTATTCAGATTTTTCTTTCATTTTTGAAATATTATTACCTTTACCAATATGGAACTATAGACTATGAAGCATAAATTAATACAATTATGACTAGGCAGATAGTTAAACTGAGCTGACTTTAAATTTCTAAGAATTGGGGACGCCTCGGTGGCTCAGCGGTTGAGCATCTGCCTTTGGCTCAGGTCATGATCCCAGGGTCCTGGGATTGAGTCCCACATCAGGCTCCCCGCAGGGAGCCTGGCTTCTCCCTCTGCCTGTGTCTCTACCTCTCAGTGTCTCTAGTGAATAAATAAATAAGATCTTTTTTTAAAAAATTCTAAGAATTGGTTTCTTTTTCCAATTCTCTACATGACCAAGGACAAATTATTTGATATTTCAGTGTTTTATTTTTCTGAGTTGAAAAATGCGGGTAATATTTACACTAGAATAAACTCTTAACAGTGATTTAAAAATCTCAAATAGAGTTTTATAACACACTTCAGATAACATAATTGTCCTTGAAATTTTCAATATTTTATTCTATACAATCTCATAAATTAATCCAGCAATGTTACAAATGCTTAAACTAATCAAGGAACATTCTAATTTCATGTGACAAGATTATCTGTTAATAAGGATAAACTGTGGGGGAATACTTCTAGATAGACATCATTTGATTGTTTTTTTGTTTTTTTTTTTTAAAGATTTTATTTATTTATTCATGAGAGATACACAGAGAGAGAGGCAGGGACACAGGCAGAGGGAGAAGCAGGCTCCATGCAGGGAGCCCGATGTGGGACTCGATGTGGGACTCGATCCCAAGACTCCAGGATCACACCCAACCCTAGGCAGGCGCTTAATTGCTGAGCCACCCAGATGTCCTGATAGACATCACTTGAAAATCATCTTCCCTCCTTGTGTTGTTTGTTGGAAGCTGCTGTTCCTGTACTAACATCATCAGTACTTGATTATGTCCTCTGCCTTTAGGGAAAATATTAGTGAGTAAATTTGGCAAAAGAGCAGTTGCTTGTAGGCTAACAGATGGTCAGAAGAATCCTGTTTTCCATACCCATCTTGAATGGGAAGCACAAACCAAGTAAAGGAAAATAAGACAACAGAGATGTTTTGTTTGAAGCATTAAGTTACAGCAAAAATACACAAGATTCAAATTTATAAAACACAAAATGCTTATCAGCCAAATGTAAATAGTATTTTGGTTTCCCTTCAGTTTGTATTATCTATCTACGCTACTAGCTATCAACTTGCAGAATATATCAATTTGTATTATCTATCATTTGTTACCTGCCATCCCAGTAGCAATGGGTCTGGGGAACACGGGATAAAAAAACTCTGAAAACAACTTGGGCAAATTAAATCACCACCTCACTAAGCCTCAATCTCCTCCTCTATAAAATGTAAATAATGATCATTTGGACCTCATGTGGGGTATGAAGATTCAGTGAGATAATAAGTACTATTTATAGAAGACTGATGTGCTTTTCCAAGCACTTGACATTTAGTGCACACCGAATCAATCGTAGTAATTAATTTTGCAAGACAAAAACTCTAAAATATTAGTCAACTCTTCAAATGGATGAACAGTCCCATTTCCACAGATGTTTCCAGATACTTCACTTCCTGTCTGTAACATGAAAATAAGTGATACTGGCTATTCTACCTTGAAGCATCACATCAGGACAAGAGAGACCGTGAATATATAAACCTCTAAAAAAAAGTGTGGGGTACAAAGGAAATTGAAGGTGTTTTTATTCAGTTGAGAACATTTTATTCCTTTTTTTCCATTTGGGATACACTTTGATGTTTATGTAGTGCTATTTTTCAGGCTCTATGCTTATTTTCTTTTTAGAGGATTTCTTGTAATATTACTCGACTTTTTATGAACATCTTCTAATAGCAGTAAAATATTGACCAATTCTACTCAGGCAAACAAATATGTGACCTTCTTCTTTCCCTTAAAAAGAAAAGAAAAAGATTCCTCAACTACCTGTGTCCTCACAGGTATAATGGTTAACACTACCATATTGATTTCCTTCAGTGTGAAGGAATTAAAACATTGCAGAACAATATTACCAAACCACAGGATGCTTTAACCACCATGGCCAAGTCTCCCCAGAGAACTATCAATTAAGAATGCTGTTCATTTTCTACTTTTATACGTACATATATTTAGTTATAAATGACCTATACTTTTGCTTCGTGCATTTTAATAAATGGTATCATAATACATTTCACTCTTATATTTTTTTATTCAGTATTATGTTCCCAAGAGCTGTCCACCTCATTATCTATTGACTGGTCTATTCCTATTTTACTTCTGTAACTTCCCACTGTGGTAGCTAGCTTTAGGTGTCTGCATGCCAGGTACCCAGTCAGTCAATTAGATACTAATGTGGGTGTTGCTCTGAAGAAATTCTATACATGTGGTTAACATCTATAATCAGTTTAAGTATTATCCTCAATAATCTGGGTAGACTTCATTTAAATCAGCGGAAAAGCCTTTAAATAAAACTACGGTTTCCCTGAGGAAGACTCCATTCTGCTTAAGCCCTGCAGTGTACGCTTCTAGCCTGTCCTACAGATTTCAGACTTCCTAGCTCTCACAATCAATTAGGCTAATTTCTTTACTTCCTGATTGGCATTTAGATGGCTTATAAGTTTTGGCTAATATAAAGTATGTGGCAAGGGACTATACACATCTCCTTGTACACACAGGTACAAAGAAATTACCTAGAAAAATAATTGCTAGGACATAGGGTATGTGACAAATTTTTCAATTTTGTTAGATACCACCAAACACCCTGGAGAAAGAAGCTGTAGTAACGTGTGCTCCCATAACCAGCTGTCACACTTTTTTTCCTATGAGTGAAAAATAGTACCTTTTATAAAGAACCTTAACTGCTTCCCCTGTCAGCATCAAAAAAGTATACATGACTGAAAATATCTGATAGAAAAGAAACAAGGAAAGGTAGTTTACTCATACATTATCATGGTTTTAGCCTCAACTCTCACAGATTAACGTTATCAGAGTGTTATCCTTTTAACAGTAGGGTAGGGCACGCAAAGCCTGTGTATTTCCCATAATCAAGCAGGTTTGGGCTCTGGCCACTCCCTCCTCTGCCTCAAATCACCGTGCTCCAGGCACAGTGGCCTCTGGGCTGTTCTCGGAACAGACCAAACCCATTCCCACAACAGGGATTTTGTACTTGCTCTCCTTCCGCCTGAAGGCTCTCCTCCTGGACACCCAGCCACCAGTCTTTAGCTCCAAACCTCTGAGACACTTTCCTCCACTTGGCTCCTACCATGTCTAGTAGGACCTCTAACCTCCCACCATCACCCCCTAACTCTGTTCCTTGCTTCTCTTCCTTCAAAAGGCTGTTCACTACCCCACAGGATACAACCAATCTGTTTAGTGTTTCCTTAACAGGAATTGCATATAAAATAAGGCCAAGGACCTGTGGCATCAAGAACAGTGCCTGGACCACCAATGCCCAAAATGTACTCAGCAGCAGTTTTTGATTATTGTTGTTGTTACAGAAGAGATGTATGTGCTCATGGATGAATCAAGCTGCACGGTGTGCCCTCAGCTCATCTGAACATAATGCAACAGACACAATGACCCAGCGGGCCAATTAGCCATGAAAATCAGGCATGAGGTAATACACTGCTTGTAACTTCATTAGCTCAAAGTAACAGCTCCAACTGAGGGTCACAAAAGTAGTAAGGCTCTGCTCTATACCTACTAAGTCCTAACAAGCTTACAAAATCTGAAAATGCCAGGGTTTTCCTTGTGAATTTTGCCTTCCCAACTCTATGTTTCTCCAAGTTGGCTTTTAAATTACTTTTTAAGTATTAGACAGTAACGTGGCCCTCAAAAAAGTATCTTGTTAGGGGCACCTGGGTGGCTTAGTCAGTTAAGCAACTGGCTCTTTGGGCTCAGGTCATGATCTCAGGGTCCTGGGATCAGGCCCCATGTCAGGCCTGGCACTCAGTGTGGAGTCTGCTTCTCCCTCTCTGGAAATGTTCACCAACTGGCGAACAGATGAACAAACACGGTACACCCATAAATGGATTATTCAGCCATAAAAAGTAATAATGTACCAATACATACAACATGGATGAACATCATGCTGAAAGAAGGTAAGTCACACAAGACCACATATTATATGATTCAATTTATATGAAATACCTAGTAAGACAAATCTATAGAGACCAAAAATACATTAGAGGTTGCCTGGGACTTGGGATGAGAATGAAGAATGACAGCCATGGTCACAAAGGACCTTTATAGCATGATGAAAATGTTATAAAATTGGATTGTGGCGATGGTTGTACAATTCTGTTCCTTTTACTTAAAAAAAAAAAAAAAAACCACAACACCCCACTGAATTGTACACTTATAGTGAGTGATTTTTAATGAATTACACTTCAATTAAGCCTTTTTTTTTTGTTTTTGTTTTTTAAAGGAAAATAGCAGTAACAAAAACCCTTGACTCTCCTTAACGTTCCAGGCTGCTAAAGGCTCAGGCTTTAAATCCTTAATGCTATGGAATGTCACAAAGCTATGTGTCTTTGTTCATTCCTTGGTTCGTTCTAACTAGCCTGCCCACAAAGAGCCAGAGATGCAGGCCATCCACTGTACTTTGTGAACGCTGGTCCAAGACCATACAGAAAACTCCTACTGGTCTGCAATCATTTATGCCCATGTACCTGTTAGCAGGAACTTCTCCTCCTAGAGTGAAAATCAATTAGATCCATTAGTAGAAAAAGATAACCCAGCTATTTTGAGGCAAATCTCCTGCTGGATTAGCAGCTGTCTTTCCAGCTATCATTGGGGAAGGAGTTTGGCAAATGTCTCTCCAGGCAAAAAAAAAAAAAAAATCCTTTCTGTGTCCTTCAGTAAGGGTAATTTCATTGGAAATCTTTAGCTCACAGATAAAATTCTCCATAAAAGTTTCTATGACTTAGACATTGTTTTGCCTACATTCTTCCTTTCCACTCTCCCCCTCACATCCAGGCTTTGGTTTATAAGTTTTTTTGTTTGTTTTTTAGATTTGAGAGACTGTGTGTGTGCGTGCACACACTCACACACACACACACACAAGCTGGGGGGTGGGTGGAGGGGGGTAGGCAGAAGGAACAGCAGACTCACCGATGACCAGGATCCCAGACCATGAGATTATGACCTGACCCGAAGGCAGATGCTTAACTGACTGAGCCCCTCTGGTGTTCCATAAGTAATTATTTCTGCAAAAGTGGTTCTTCAGAGTGCAAAAGGCATGCCAGAAATGAAGCCACGACACCCTCAGGGTTACATGGCTCCATCCCTTGCAACATGACCTGAGCAAGAGAAGCTGCTGGGCCAGTGATCAGCAAAGCACAGGGCCATCTCTTTGGGCTTAGCTTCTCTTGGAAGAATGTTCTCCAAAGGTTCTGAGAGCACCTATTAGATCATGAGCTCCTTAAGAACCAACTGAGTGATGAGACCCAGTGTAATCATCCAGAAAATTATGTATTGCTACCTCTTAAGATACATTACCAGAAGCAATAACATTTCCATGACCTTTTATTTCACTGTTCAAAGAAAGACTTCTTTCACAAACTCCACTTTCTCTATTCTCTCCTCATTTAGGCAGCAAGAATTGTAGACGCAAAAGCAGTTAAGAGGGTGGCCCCAGTGGCTCAGTGGTTTAGCACCGCCTTCAGCCCAGGGCATGATCCTGGAGACCTGGGATGGAGTCCCACATCAGGTTCCCTGCATGGAGCCTGCTTCTCCTTCTGTGTCTCTGACTCTCTGCGCTGTGTGTATTCTCATGAATAAATAAATAAAATCTTAAAAAAAAAAAATAAAAGCAGTTAAGATGCTTAAAAAGATCCCATACTGGCAGGAGAAAAGAAGTATGTTCTTGTAACTGTTCAAGCCTTTTGGATGAAATTATCAAACCAATCAAGAGAATTCAGTCCCAGAGCTATCCCACTCAGTAAATTAGTATAAGAATCTAGGTACTCAATTGTTTTGTTTTGATTGGGGAGGGAGAAACATGTCACAATCTGAGTTCATGACCATCCTTGATAAAGCAACTGGAAGAAAAAGTCATGGCCTGAATCCTGTTCAATAGTACAAAGTATCATTCTACTTTAAATACTAGACAAAAGTTTTACATTTGTCTGTAGATTTTAAGATTTTATTGATTGATTCATAAGAGACACAAAGAGAGAGGCAGAGACACAGGCAGAGAGAGAAGCAGGCTCCATGCAGGGAGCCCGATGTGGGACTCGATCCTGGACTTGAAACCACTTTCCCTTATAGTTTAAATGCACACTTTTATACTGGGTCTAATGTCCAGGTGCTATATAGAACACGACTAAGTTATAGATTTTCATGGCAGGGTGAAGCTACCTTTTGGGGCTGAAAACAGGCGTTCCTAACCTTAGCAATTAGCAAGCTATCAGACACTATAACTATGTCTGGCCCACCCTGGCCTTAATGGGACAAAGTATTTGGGGACCCTACCCCAGAATTGAAGTAACTTCTGGACCTTGCACTTCAGAGGGAGTAATACCTGGGAGAATGAAGAAAAAAAATCACTTCTTGAAATTCCAATTATGAAGACATCAGTTTTCTTTTTTCTGCTTGGTTCACAGAGGTGCAGGTTCCCATTTTTAAGAATGGAAACATAATTCCCCCCATAGCTACAGTACCAAGATGACAATTACATAACTCTCAATCAGAATCTGAAAATGGGCCTCTCTTCTAGTATCTCCTATGGGTGGGGAGTAAGAAGGGTAGTATGGCAAGTTTATACAACATGTATTTAGGTTTCATTCCACTAACTATAAAGTCTTCTCATGTTTGGGCCTTTGAAACTACTATATATGTATGTGTTCAATCTTTTTTATATACCTACAATGAAGTGAACCCTGTCCTATGCTGGACATACAGAACACAAAGATGAATGAGGAAAGTATTCTAGCTCTTGTAAATGCATAGTCTAACAGGGAAACAGGGGGCGCCTGGGTAGCTCGGTTGGTTAAGCATCTGCCTTTATAGCTCAGGTATAAGATAGCTCAGAGTCCTGGGACAGAATCCTGCATCAGGCCCCCTGCTCCATGGAAAGTCTGCTTCTCCCTCTTCCTCTGCCTGCCACTCCCCCTGCTTGTGTGCACACCCACGTGCTTTCCTCTCTGTCAAAAAATAAAATCTTTAAAAAAATAGGGAGACAGGTATTTAAAAAAAAGGCAATTCAGATTGACATGTTAAAAATAAATGCAAATATCTTTAATATTATATATCAGAAATACATAATTTTATCACAAATTAGTATCTATTAAGGAAACAGCAATGATTAAGTTACTGTCTTTTAAAAATTTTTTTAAAGATATTTATTTATTTATGAGATACACAGAGAGAAAGAAAGAGAGGCAGAGACACAGGCAGAGGGAGAAGCAGGCTCCATGCAGGGAGCCCGACGTGGGACTTGATCCCAGGTCTCCAGGATCAGGCCCTGGGCGGAAGGCAGCGCTAAACCACTGAGCCACCCGGGCTGCCCAAGTTACTGGGTTTAAAATAGCTGTCAACAGATATATACTTTGAAGGCTATAGAGCACACTAGACTATTTGGTTGAGCGTTCTTACCTGCCTACTTATTGTTTTTAAAAGGTGTGTCATGGAATAAAAAGCAAGCAACGAATTTACAGGAAAGCATTCTCAAGTGCTGAGTTGCATTTGTTTAGAAAGCCCTTAAGTATGCAACAGGAACTTTACTAGATCAAAGTACTGATGATTTCATACAGCAAATAACATTCTCTTTTTAGTTCCAAATGCTATTCTTACATCATATCTCAAATAATTCTAGTTGAACTTCCCTCACCCAGGCCCTGTAAGATGGGTTATTCTGTTCTGCATTAAAATTGCAGCCCTGGGACACCTGTGTGGCTCAGTGAAGTGTCCAGAATCTGACTCTTGATTTCAGCTCAGGTCATGGTCTGAGTTGAGGGATTGAACCCAGCACGATGCTCTGTGCTCAATGCTGCTCAATGAGGAGTCCGCTTGGGATTCCTTCCCTCTGCCCCTCCCCCAACTCACCGGGGTGCTTGCTTAAAATAAATCTTAAGCCTGCAGCCCTTGCAATCTGAAAAATACTGTTCAAAAACATAATTTAAAAATACTTTCAGTTCATTACATGTAGTTCTCAGATACCAGTGAGAGGAATCAAAACTTTTTTTTTTGTTTCTCATCTAATTCTCTTATTTATACCCAACTTTCCAAAGACTTCTTACAACCTGCCTTAAAAACTCCTCTTGAACTTAACCTGCACATGCATTTATTTTCTCCCTTTCTTCCAATAAAATAAAGTCCAAAGAACTAAATTGATAAAGACTGGATCCCTGGGAGAGAGGGTGGGGAAGAAGCAAGGAAACATAACACAATATTGGGCAAGCCAAGGTGGAAGGGAAATGCTGGACAGATGAAAACTTTGGCATTTTTGTCCTGTCATAAGACATAAACTCTAGAAAAGCACAGACTGTTTTCTTCTCCAGTGTGGTTCCTAGTGGTGATCATAGTGCTTGGCACAAATGTGGTACATAGGAAAACTGGCACATCTGTAACAGGTGCTCAGAACATCATAGCTATTACTACCAGTGCTAGCTCAGTCCCCCTGGCCACCAAGGTGAGGATTTTAGCTACAACTGTGTGATAAACATAGATCTTCCGTATTCAACAAATTTTTCTGAGTTCTGTGCACAGAATTGAGGGATTCAAAAAAAAAAAAAAACCCTCAAGAAGTGTATAGCTCATTGACAGAAAAATGTGTACCAATAATATCAACACTATTCTTTTATCAAATATTTACTCAGCGCTGCCTCTATGGCAGTCAGTCTACTAGATACTGGGGATAAGCAGTAAGCAAAATAGATGAAAATCAATGCTCTTATGGTGGCTACACTCCAGTAAACACATGCTTCTGCTAACAATTAACACACTAAGAGCTTTCATGTATTATAGTGTTCAATCTTCACAATAACCAGAGGTAGATACTACTATCTTTAAGTACAGATGAGAAAATTGAAGCACAAGGTCAAATGGAGGAATATGACTTTAAGTACATACAAAAATCTGGGATAAGACAAAAGAATGGACTGGTTAGCTGCATAAGCAGTCTTCTCAAAGAGTTTAACAATTGGACTGAGTGTCCTGTAAGAACGTTTTGCATATTTTAAATGTGTTTACATGTTTATACATTTAGAAATGTTGATGTCCTGCACCAAGCTGCTCTGAGCGTTAAGATGAAGCCCATGACAAAATATACCATTTGATCAATTAAAACCATTCAAGTTTTATTAAAACAAACAAACCCACACAGATAGGGGCACCAGCTGACTCTCAGTTGGTAGAGTGTGTGACTCTTGATTTCAGAGTTATGAGTTCAGGCCCCATGTAGGCATAGAGCTTAATTTTAACATATATATATTTATCTTTTTATATATATTTATATATACATAGATGACATATATACATATAAAAGCACTTAAGTAAAAGGAATTATCATTGTGATTTTCCCGGTTTTCCTTTACCATTTGAGTTTCTGTGCCCAGTAACAGATTGGTCAGTGAGCTTAGGTCTCATGCATCTGTATGTACCTGATAAGAATACGAAGATGACCAGGGTTGTCTCCTGCAGTCTCCCTCCACACAGGCAGAGGCTTCCCTTCTCCTAACTCAGGATGGGGCTGCTCCAGCCTCAAGGCCAAAGAGAAGCACTTAGAGTGGCTGGTAGCCAGATACATCATCTGAGATCTGTTCTGACCCCCAACTCCAACCTTTTCCATGTTTATTATTCTAGACATGTTTATGTGTTCTAATCATCTGAACTTTTATCCTTACTTACCTCTGACAAGTTATTACTACTTTTGTACCTTTTCTTGTCCTTGTTATTACTGCTTTTATACCTTTCAAGTATACGATTGCATCTAAAAGGATCAGCTGCTTATAACATCAGAAAAAGACTCTTAAAAGATAGCTATAAGAACTGGAATTTCAGGGTTCTCGGTTTTGTTGCATTCTCTTCTGCTGCATTCAGTCTCAGGTTAGTAAATGTTAAAGATGTACTCCAATAAGCAGTAATTAAGAGAAAAACAGTGAGACTTTAGGTTTATCTTTGAAAGGTCAGAAAATGGCACATTTTAGCTTAGTTTTCAAAACTTCTTACCCATTAAAATGGTACATCAATTTCTTTTTTAAAAGCTTAAAATTATAAAAGTAATCCACTTACAAAAGAAAATGTAAACACTCTAGAAGGCAGAATAAAAGTGACAAGTAAGTCTCCTTCCCCCTGCCCTATAGTTTAACCTCTGCTATACTTGGGTATTTTTAGTGAAGAAATTGCTCTTGTTTAGGGACTTTTAAACCTCCAAAGCACCATATAAATAGTTTAAGCAATAAACCTGAGGGCATCTTTACCCCTAGGCTGCTCTCCTTAAAGCACAGGTAGCTCTAAAAGGCTGGGAGCAATCAGATCTCTGAGAAGTGCTCATTTGTTTTGTTCCTTGGATTGGGAACACCTCCTGGTAATATTTTTCATTTATTTTTGAATGAGAAAGGAACCAGCAACTTTTTATCTCATTTACATAAATCTCACCTGTATCCATAAGGATGTGAGGCAGCTATTAAAACCAGAACACAGTCTCTAAAATAATAATAAACCAGAAAGACAGACTCAAGGTCTGAAGTATAAAATCAAGGCTGAGGAAAATAAGAAAATACACAGGCCTCAAGAACCACAGAGCTATAATTATTCTGTACACATCTCTAAGTACAAAGTTTATGGGGGAAGTTATACTCAATAGCAGAAGATGTGGAATCTCAGGTATCATCCTGGTCAATGTTCACATGCTATTATACATTATAGCTATACATGTTTTACTAAAAAAACAAGAACAAAAAACCCTGTATAGGTTATAAAAAAGGAAGTGGCTTTGAAAGACCTACTTAATTGGTTGGGGTTCAAGAAAGGTACATTCTCACAGAATCAGATTAAGTATAATTTGGGGCATGTTTTCCAGAGGGCATTTTGCAATGTGTAGCAAATATGCTTTAAATTGCACCTACCCTTTGACCCACAACTCCCTTCTGGGCATTGAGCTTAAAGAAAACATCCCGGATTTATGCAAAGCTTTACTTACAATGATGTTTGGTACAGTGCTTTAATAGCAAAGTGCTGGCAGCGATCTTATGTCCGGTAAAAGGGGACTGGATCAATAAATTGTTGATAAAGAACGGAATACTGTGGAGTCAGCAAGCTGATGAGGCACAGATTACTGACTGACACAGACAGATGGACTAAAAACTATCACAAAGTGTGACAGTAAGAGTTAATATTGTTCTCTCTGGATTGTGAGATCCAGATGACTTACTTTCAGTGTGAATTCCACAATTTTTGTGAATAATTTTCTAGTATCAGAAAAATACAGTTTAAAAAGCCTCAGAGATTAAAACCAACACACACATAAAAAACATATAATATGGGGATCCCTGGGTGGCGCAGCGGTTTGGCGCCTGCCTTTGGCTCAGGGCGCGATCCTAGATACCCGAGATCGAATCCCATGTCGGGCTCCCCGTGCATGGAGCCTGCTTCTCCCTCTGCCTGTGTCTCTGCCTCTCTCTCTCTCTCTCTGTGACTATCATAAATAAATAAAAATTAAAAAAAAAACATATAATATGAATGTGGGAAATGCTGAGAAGCAGGATTTGGGGGATTTGTTCTCCAGCATGTACAATGTAAGTGGGGGAAAAGACCCAAATTAAAATGGTCATTTCCTTCAGAAAGTACTATTAGTCTTGAAGCCTCTTAACTGTAACTCACTGAAATTCTTTTTAAAAAACTAGTCTATTAAGCCCATAATAGTAAAGTAAGTACATTTTCAAGAGAAGTCAAGCAGAAAGAAAGGGAAAGGTGCTTTAATACTCAAATGAACAAGAAAATTCAATTAACTGTAACTCTGCACCCCTGCCCCAGCATTCATTTGTTAAAACATGGCTCTTCTATGCCTTGAAAACCCCTTATGCAATAAAACCTTTTGATGTGTTCAACTACAATAGTTTTAGAGCCTACTAAACTTAAATTTGTTTTACTTTACTGAATACCACAGCTGAATGGCCTCTCTCAGACCCACATTCCCTAGGTTCTAGGTTCTACTTTCTGACCGGAAGTACCCCTTAGGGAGTCAGCCTTCAGCAGATTGCACTGCAGGCATCCAACCAGCAAACCTGGGGCAGTTTTGTTTTGAATTTTAAAATCTTATTTGCATACACTCAAACTGTATTTTTCTGATACTAGAAAATTTCCAAAATTTTTGTGAATATTCACACTGAAAGTAAAAGGAAAGAAATTATCAGCTGTTGCCAAGAATGAGCTATTGGAACTCTGGTACAACTATTTTGGAAAACTGCTAAATACTCAAATACTTTATAACCCAACAATTCCACTCCCATGTATGCATATACCCATGAAAAATGAGGGCCTATGCCCATCAGGCATGTACTAGAACGTTCATAGCAGCACTATTCACAATATCCTGGAGTAGTCTGAAAACAATCTGAAAGCCTCTCACGAGAATAGATAAATGGTGATATATTTGCCTAGTACAACACTACACAGTAATAAGAATGAACTACAATTACTCCAACAGGGGTATATCTTACAAACACATTGGGTGAAAGACGTCAGATGACATGGGCCAAACTAATCAGTGCTGTTGGACGTTAAAGAGAGTAGTTATCCTGGAGGAAGCACAGTGACTGGAAGGGGGCATAAAAGGGACTTCAGGAGGGCTTGGTCATGGTTTGTATCTTGATCTGGATGTTGGTTATACACATGTGTTCAGTTAGAGATGATTTTGGGTTTTTGGGTTGTTTTTGTTTTTGTTTTTTTTAGTTAGAGAGGATTTTGTGAGCTATATACACCAAAGCACACCTTTCAAAATGTATAATTCAATAAAATGTTTAAGAAATAAAATTTACTTGCAAATGTCAACAGATAAGTTAATGTTTCTGTAGCTTTTATAATAATTTTTACTTTTGAACTACAGAATAAATAGCTGTGTGGAATGCTGATGAAAAACAAAAATCCAATTTGTTGGAATTCCATGCACATTAGGTTTCCCCTGCAGGTCTGCCTGTGGCTCATTATAACGGAAGTGCCAGGCAAGAATTAATGCCCATTACTGGAATAATGTAACAAATGTAAACTCAAAAGCAACCTGAAACTTATAAATGGTATCACCTGGCCAAGTGTTCCCAGCCTCCCAAGCTTCATAATAAAGGACATTGCTCTGTCTACATAGTAATAATGTTATCATAGTTCTAAAACCTCTTTCCAATCAGGAAAAAATGTATGACAGAAAAAGACAACCATTGTTTGTCTTTCTATTTTCATTTTACCAGACAAAAAGCTACAATACGGGGCTGTTTAGTTTAATATTTGATACCTGGCAACTCTTTCTGCTGCTGCTACTGGCACCTGATTCTTACTGTCCCCTTTTATGGTCATCATGGAGCCAAGAGCAATGTCTGGGCCTTTGCAAATCCCATTTTATCTTCAGCATACCTGAAGAAAGTAGTGTTCTGGGAACAGATGAAGCGATCAAATAGTGTATACAGCTATTGCAATAAACACACAAGACAACTGAAACCTTCACAAGCTGGACCTGTATACCACAGTCCACACTGGAAGACAACTAGGTAGGGACTTTCACTTCCACATCTCCAATTAAATCCAAGTCCAGAAAATAAAGAACCATTAAAAAAACAAAACCCAGTATACATGCTGAGATGCTTGCTTGACCCGATTAAAGAACAAAAGTACCTCATTTTTTTATTAAACAAATTTTTGTTCAAAACAAAGATGGTGGACAAAATGGCAGAAAATCCTGACATCTTAGATCACCAAATTATGAAAAGGCATTTGATTTGTGAATTTGTTGCTCACTAGAGACTAAACTACTTTTCAAAAAGGAGAGGGATGGAAGCTGGCAGGGTAAAAAGCATGTGGATACTGGTCCCTCCTAGACTTTTGGGCCTCAGTTTCTCAAAAGTAACAAAATCCACATCCACCTCCAGGGTTGATGTATAACTAGAATGAAACAAATGCTCTATGTAAAGTATCAAGTAATAGCCTAGGTATTTACTAAATAAATCAAATAAATGTTCACATAATCAACAAACCCGCACACCTACTACATGCCCAGTAACTGTTCAGAATATAACAAAGCCAAGCTCTTTTCCTTTGGGAGCTAATATTCTAGTTGGAGAGGGATGAGAGATAAATGAATGTTCATGTAAAATGTCCTAAGCACTACACAGGAAAGGTAAAGTTGGGTGGGACTGGGAGATGGATGGTGTTGTCTACAATTTTGAAGAGTTGTTTGAGCAGACCTCTCTGAGAAGATGACATTTAAACAAAGACTTGGGATCCCTGGGTGGCGCAGCGGTTTGGCGCCTGCCTTTGGCCCAGGGCGCGATCCTGGAGACCCAGGATCGAATCCCACATCGGGCTCCCGGTGCATGGAGCCTGCTTCTCCCTCTGCCTGTGTCTCTGCCTCTCTCTCTCTCTCTGTGACTATCATGAATAAATAAATAAAATCTTTAAAAAAAATAAAAAATAAAAAAAAATAAACAAAGACTTATGTGCCCTTTTCTCCCTCCTTTTTAAGTGACATTTTTCCTCTTCGCAGCTGCTTAGCAAAAGTAAAATAGGTATAGATGACCTCATACTCATCTGTCCTCAACTTCCTAAGACTTTAGCAGTTGTAAGTTCTAGGAAGGTTGTGGTTACTCTTAATTAAAGGTTTTTTTGAACTTTACTTCTTCCTCATACCACTAAAGCATGTACTCATCAGAAAACCATGCAAAATCACAAGTAAGCATTGAGGGCAAATTATGGGCATACTATGTGGATATGGGGAGGAATCTTTGGCTGAACTCTAATTAGCAACAGTAACATTACTTGACATTTTGGGGCTTATTATCATACCATTTGTTTATGAAGCCATAAAACACACATCCTCCTGGGATTCAGTATGGGTCTCTAGTAGTCATTTGTCTAAGTACACATTTTAGAAAACTCAGCAAATGTGTAAATAAATACTGAAAGATATTTGATACTGCATACAGAGAATTACACTTTATAATCCCCTACTTTTCCCCAAAGAATTTATTCCTTTATTTCAAAGTTGGAGAAATTTGAGTATTAAAAAAAAAAAAAATCTAAAATCCATACTAGCAAGTCATTAAATCTCATTTGCAGGTGCTTTTGTCAACACACCTGCTTATATTTCTATTAGCAAAACACTGTAGACTGTTAGGTAACATAAAGGAAATCGCTTAAAAAAAAAAATTAGATTCAGTCAGTTAAGCATCCAACTCTTGATTTCTGCTCAGGTCATGAACTCAGGGTCCTGAGATTGAGCCCTGGCATCCAGGCTGCGTGCTAGACATGGAAGCTGCTTAAGATTCTCTTTCCCTTTTCCCCTCCATCCTCCTCCCTCCCTCTCTAAAAATAAAATGAATTAATTTAATTAAATAACTAGACTCATCACACTGTGAGTTTACAACATTAAGCTTAAATTGTTTTTAGCTTTGGTTGTCAGGGGGGTGGGGTGGGGAAGAACTCAATGAGGTGGTGGTGAAGGATTTCAGGATTTCAATCAGATCTGCAAATGTAAAATTTCACTATGCATTTCCATCATAGCCAAAACATGAGCCAGCAGTATTCACTTCGTAGACTATATATATATACTTGCTGTCTGGAGCTGTAAATTCTTTTATCGTCACTCAACATAAAAAAACATGTTCCCAAAACGTGAATGAAAAAATGGTGATTAAACTTTATCAATAAACATTTGTGAGCTTTTAAAGATTTTTTTAAAAAAAATTTTGATTCATGAGAGACACAGAGAGGGAGGAAGAGAGGTAGGCAGAGGGAGAAGCAGGCTCCCCACAGGGAGCCCAACGTGGGACTCCATCCGGGTTCCGAGATCACGCCCTGAGCCAAAGGCAGATGCTCAACCACTGAGCCACCCAGGTGTCCCACATTTGTGAGCTTTTAATATGTTTTAAGACACCTGGGAATGGAGAGCAGTAACTGGTCTCTAATGTTCAGTGTATAACTTCTCAAACCATAAAAATGACCTACACTGCCTGTTGTCTATAAATATGTATAACTCAAACTGTGAAATCCATACGTTTTGCATCCTGCCCCAGTTCTTTGGGGTTGGCACTTGTGGCACTACAAATCACTTGGGTACAGCCCCTCCACTGAGTCATTGTTAAAAGTGAAAGGAAGAAGTGGGAAGGGGGGGGGGGAGCAAAAGTTACTTCAGAGCATCTGATTGCTTGTCTCAAATTGATCTATCATCCTAGATTCAAAGATAGATGCGCCTGTCTTCTTGGAGGCAACTTTGGTGTTCACGTGGTTTTGTGCCCCACTGGATATTTAGACTGCCTGAAATCTGCAATGATCTGCGTTCCTCAACTGCATACTTTCCTTAACTGACAGTTATCAGAGTAGCTCCAATTCCCCCAAGTCTAAAAATGTTTTATTTACACACTGTCAACCCCAACCATCTTCAGAAATCATTTAAAATATTAACAAACTCAATACAGATGTAAAATCCTAACATTCCAATTTCTGGGAATTCTAAAAATTGCCCTCTATTAAGACAATACAGTCACTTAGAGACCAAAAATGCTGTGTCAACTATGGATACCATATCTATCCAAGAAGTATAATTCACGTTGCCTATTTGTGCCTGATTTCCGATTAAGGGAATCAGTATTTTGAACTCAAAGGATAGATTACGCGTGTACTTTCAAGCTTTTCCTTATTCTTATCCTACAACAGGCAATAAACCTCTCTGATTTCAGGAATTCACGCAGACCTTGCACGAGGGCTTAAAAATAAAATCTATAAAAGTGACCACACTGCGGGCATTAAAAATGGCTGCAATTTGGAGAAGTTGTGTTCGACGAGCCGACGCCGAATTAAAACCAAAGTCGTTTTGCAGATGATTAAACACGTATCTTATTTCAACTGGAATTCATTTACAAGTACTTCGCTGGCCACTAATCCTAAATCTGTGTCTGTTTCTGGGGAAAAAACGCTCTTCCGCGAGAAACGCAAGTTCAGAAGAGTGACCGTCAAGGCGTTCCTGAAGGTTAGGTGGATCTCGTCAGGTCGCGGCGGGAGCGGACGGCGGGAGCCCGCGGCGCCCCCCAGAGGCGCCCCCGGCGCGGCCAGAACCCCGCCGCCGGACCCCGCCGCTTCTCTCGCGTCCCGGGCAGCTCGGGCGCGGCGGCCGCGCCGGCGCGACTCGCACCCGGAGGGGAAGCGGGGCAGCGGGGCAGCGGGGCAGCGGGGCAGCGGGGCAGCGGGGCAGCGGGGCAGCGGGGCAGCGGGCCGCGGCCCCCAGGCACCGGGCAGACCCCTCCCGCCTCCGCCGTCCCCCGCCCCTCTACCCGTCCCGCGGCGCGGTGAGTGCAGGAGGGCGTCTCCAGCGCCGGGAAGGGGGCGGGGAGGGTGTTCCCGCGGGAAGTCCCCCCTCGTCCCTGCCTCCCCCCCGGCGACGACCGCGAGCCGGCCCGGGCCTCCCCGAGCCCCCCGACTTCCATGGGCCCCGGCCTCCCCGCACCCCCGGCCGTGCTGAGCTCGCTTACCCGGTAGGTGCTCTCCGTGAGCCGGTTCACCTCCTCCGGCCCCCGCGACATGGCTGCAGCCGCCCGGCGAGCCAACGCGGGAGGACGCGGCCGGGCCTCGTGGCCGCCCGAAGCCTGGGAGGCGGGAGCGCCGGGGCGCGGCTGAAGGGCCCTCGAGGGTCGGCTACTGCCACAGCCGTCGGCGCCGAAGTGCCGCCGCGCTCCTAAGCCGCCAAAATGTCAAAACTTGTAGCGCAGCCGCCGCCGCCGCCGCCGCCGCCGCCGCCCGTGAGGAACTGAGGAGAAGCGGCCTGACGCGGCTGGGCGAGCGCGGCGGGCGGAGCGGCCCCACCTGAGGCGCGCCGGGCGGGCGGGGCCGGGGTGGGCGGGGCGGCCCCACCTGAGGAGCGCGGGGTGGGCGCGGCCGACAAGCCGGGGCGGGCGGGGAGAAGGCGGGCCGAGCCGGGGTGGGCGGGGCAGCGAGCCGGGGTGGGCGGGGCGGAGGCGAGCGCGGCCGAATGGGCGGGGCGGCCCCACCTGAGGCGCCCGAAGCGGGGCGGCCACCCCTCGCCCTTTTGCGGCGGTCAGAGAGCTCCTGGTGACGCAGCGCCTCGGCCTCGGGTCCCGCGAGGCGTCGGTACCTCGCGATGCTGTTCTTCTTGGACAGAGCCCGCACGGGGAGCGGTGAGGCCCCGAGACCCATGTTTTCCCCGGGTGCCCCTCAGTGCTGTCTTTTGGGGGCTGCGAGAAGAGGGAGCCACTTCTCCCGGTTGTATCAATTTCCCTGCTTGACCCTCGTCCTGAGCACCTCACTCGCTGACGCCAAAGATCGGAGAGATACCAGGGCATGGGCTCTCAGAGACGGAGGAAAGGGCTGCCACCTGTAGTTTTGGAGGCTCCCGATGTATTAGAAACTTAATAAATGCCGAGATCTGGTTGCAGAAACTGCAGGGCGTTTTTAAACTTTGCATTAAGAGTGAGCTTTAACTCAGTGCAGTACAGCTGTGCTCTTCACGAGATCCTTACTAGATTTAAGAAACCGTGATGAGCTGACCTGTTGTGGAGGTAACTCTTCCTTTGGGCGCTCAGTGTGAGCAGGTGCGTGGGTCCTGAGGCTCCCTAATCCGTCGGCACCCCAGCCCCAGCCCAAACCCCGAGGATCCAGAAGAACAGGCTTCTCCCAGCAGGAACCACGGCTTGATATCTGAGACATCCTCCCAACAAGGAGGTCTTCTGGTTTTTGAATTTTTTCATTTGGGTGCAATTGCATATTTTATGAACTGTCAGGATACGAGGCTTCTAACCCGCTCTTGTGATAAAGTGCAATTGGAAATGTACACAAAGGAGGCAGTGTGTGGTGGGGATGAGAACTAGGAGAAAGAGATGCAGCTGGACTTAGAAATAACCCCTTGGACTCTGGGACAATGTTATCAGGTTTTGCAAGTTATAAAACATCATACTTGGGAATTAAAAGATGATATATTCTTGGATATTGGGGGAAACAACACATCAGCCCTAGGTTGCAGGCAGTGGAAGCAGCTGCCTCTTTCCTTAACAGATTTCTAGCATTTGACTCCTAAGATTTGCCAGGTAGGTTTCATTTGCCATATTGAGATGAACTCATGACCTTATAATTACCACCAATATGTATTAGGCTCTCCAAGTATGTCTGCTGGTTTTCATTTAAGCTTGAAAATCCGTGTCTTAACTTTGCAGTTCACCTTTTGTCTTAGCACTAACCTCTGTGCCTTCTGATGAACGGGGTCATTTCACTCTCTGCTGCAAAAGTCAGTCAACCCAGGAGCTAGAAAGACAGCAGAGGCTTAACCTTTAACACCCCACAGCTCAGCGGTGTAGTTCAGAGTCAGAAAAGAGAGATTTACAAGCCATCATAAAAGTAGCAAGTATTTCAGATGGCCTGATTTGATTGCCAAGGTTGAAATTTGACCAAAGGACCAGGTTCATAACTGTATGCAAATTGGCAAACAGATACTCAGTCTTATTTAACTTTCCTTTATGGAAATAATTTCCTGGTTAGGATCATCCTGGTCCTTTAGAAAGTCTTTCAGAATGGTCAGTTCTTAGTCTGGATGGATATTATGGATATTAAGACTAGGGCTGTTCAGCTCCCAGCTCAGGAGTTGGCCTATAGATGCCTAGTAGGTGTCTGTTGCACAAAAGAACAAGTGAATATTGATTATCTGCTCTGTGCCAGACATTCTGCTGGGGGGTGGGGGGACAGTGTAGGAATGCAAAGTGAATTGGCCTTGACCCAAGCCTTTAATACATGTGTAAGAACTATAATTTAAGGAGGACCGCAATGGAAGCTGTAGTTGAGACAGTCAAACTTGCTGTAGATGTAAAAAGGTGGGAGGGATGCCTGGGGTCTCAGTCAGCTAAACATCCTACTCTTGATTTTGGCTTGGGTCATGATCTCAGGATTGTGGGATTGAGCCCTGTGATGGAGTCTGTGCTCAGTGCAGAGTCTGCTTGGGATTCTCTTTCTCCCTCTGCTCCTCCCCCTGCTCATGCTCTGTATAAATACATACATAAATTTCATAAATTTACTTTTTATTTTTATTTTATTTTTTTAAAAATTTATTTATTTATTTGTTCATGATAGACATAGAGAGAGAGAGAGGCAGAGACACAGGCAGAAGCCGGCTCCATGCCGGGAGCCCGACGCGGGACTCGATCCCGGGACTCCAGGATCGCGCTCTGAGCCAATGGCAGGCGCCAAACCGCTGAGCCACCCAGGGATCCCCAATAAATTTATTTTTTAGAAAAAAGGTGGGAGACCTCTCAAGAGGCAATTTGCATTAGGCTCTTCAAGCACATTTGCTGGTTTCATGCAAACTTGAAATTAAACTTGACTCCATGAGACTCAGAGCAAGGAAAGTGAAATCTATGAAAGGAATGAGGTGAGAAGCAGGAGAAGATGAGGAGCGGCCCCTTTGCTCAGCAGTTTTCCCCCAGGTAAGAAAGTGCTGCATCCAGGCACAGGCACCCAAGGCTTCCACTTTTAACTCCTGCTTGAATGTAAATAATCAAAAATCCTGGGCACCTGGGTGGCTCAGTGGTTGAGTGTCTGCCTTTAGCTCGGGTTGTGATCCCAGAGTCCTGGGATCGAGTCCCGTGTCAGGATCCCCACAGGGAGTCTGCTTCTCCCTCTGCCTATGTCTCTGCCTCTCTGTGTCTCTCATTAATAAATAAATAAATAAAATATTTTAAAAAATAAAAAATCCTGTTTATGAGAACAAGACTTGTAAGAAGCAATTGCAGATGGTAATCTCAGTAAGACTTTCAAAGCCACAGTCCAAATTGACTCTCGTTTTGGGGTTTTACCTTCTGAACTCAACTGCGCAGCTCAGTGAGGGGCTCTCAGAATTAACGGGTGCTCTGGCTATTCCCTGAGCCTAGAGTGTGCTCACCCCGCCCCCCAGCATTTTTCCCGTGACTTGGATTTTAGCCTAGACACCGCCTCAAAGAGGCCTTTCCTTCATCACTCAACCTGAAAGTGTTATTTTAGGCCCTCTCTGCCATGCATGCTATTTTCATTCTAGTAGTGCTTATCGCTTGCTATGGTAGGTTGGTAAACGGTTCCCCAAAGACGTCCAACCCTTGGAACTATGAGTGTTAACTTATGGCACAGAGACTCTGCAAATGTGATCAAAGGTTTTGGGAGGAGGGGATGATCTTGGATTATTTGGATTGACTGGATGTAATCACAAAGGTGCATATGAAAGGGACATAGGAGAAGTCAGAGAAGGTGTGATGACAGACACAGAGCCTGTAGTGATGTATTTTGAAAATGGAGGAAGAGGCTACAAGCCGAGGAATACAAGAAACCACCAGGAGCTGGAAAGGCAAGTGCACAGATCCTCGCCTCAGAGCCTCCAGAAAGAACTGCACCTGAGGACACTTTGATTTTAGCCCTGTAAGACGCATTTCAGACTTCTGCCCCAGAACTGTAAAAGAAGAAATACATGTTGTCTTAAGCCACTAAATGCATAGGATTTTGTTTCTGTAGCAAGGGGAAATGAATAGACTAGGTAATCTTTCCCTTGTTCATTTCTCCATCTGTAGACTCTTTCCACTCCTTTCTCCCATTAGAATGCAAATGTCACCAGGACAGGTGTGACTCCTGTCTGGGGCACTGCAGCTGATTCAGTGCCTGGCATGTAGTAGGTGCTCAAGAACTGTTAAGGAGATACATTTATGAGGCAGCCAAGATGCTCTTCACTTCACAAAAAGCAACTACATCAGGGGTTTGCTTTTCCAGCTTTCAAAGAACAGTAAACTAGACTGCAGAACAGGGTGGGGGCTCTGAAGTCCTTGACAAGAATATACAAATGTTACAATCAATTCAACAAATATCAAAGGGTAGCAAAGCATCGGCATAAATGGATTTTGAGAAAAAGTCCTGAACTTTCTACAATGGACAGAGCATTGCAGAGTAGACTCCCTGTCACTGCTGTATGAATACTCTGAGAATGTTAGCACTCAAAAAAGGGTAAATACTGGGCCACCTGGGTGGCTCAATTGTTGAGCATCTGCCTTTGGCTGGGATTGTGATCCCAGGTCCTGGGATCTAGTCTCACACTGGGCTCCTCACAAGAGCCTGTTTCTCCCTCTATCTCTCTGCCTCTTTCTCTGTGTCTCTCATGAATAAATAAATAGAATATTTTTCTTAAAAAAGTGTAAATACTCATCTATTGATAAAAACACCAAATGATGCCTGTATACTGGCATATTAATGTCTAGTAAAAGTCCTGTGAATAAGAATTAAATGCAAAATGTATTCATATACTGTAAGTGCTCTATTACTATGAAGCATTCAATAGGTTCCAGAAGGCACACGTGAAAACCAATTTTGTCACTTCAGTGGTATTTTGAGCCACTTCTGCTTTTCAACTTTGTTCAATTTTTTTCAACTTTGCTCAATTTTGTTGAAGAAAGCTCAAATCTTCATCTATCTTCTCTGTGGTTCGGTTACTGTGAAATGTACTGTGAAATGTTATTTTGTTATTTTCTATGTTATTCTGCATCACTTTAATAGTTGTTGTCTCTCCTGTCAAAGAACACTTAAACTTGTAATGAAATCAGAGCTGGAGATTTGAAAGGGTTCTCACTACTGACTTCTAGTTTATCTGGGTATAGAAATCATATTTCTCTTTTATGTTTTTCACATCTTTATCTTTCTTTGCTGTGTTCTGGATAATTTCTTCAGAATTATCCTCTGAATCATTCATTATTTCCTTGGCTGTGTCAAATTCCTATGTAATTAATCTGTTCACTGAGTTTTAATTTTTTTATTTCTATAATTTAGTTCTCTTTTAACTATCACTGTTTAAAAAATAGATTTATTGAGATACAATTCACATTCCATACAATGTTTCTACTTAAAGTGTACAATTTAATGGTCCTTAGGTCATTCATAAAGTTGTACAATCAATTTTAGAACATTTCATCATCCCTAACAGAAATCCTGTCCCCGTTAGCAGTTACTCCCTATTTTCCTTCAACCCTCTCTCCTAGTGCTATGCAACCACTAAATCTACTTTCTGGTCTCTGTAGATTTGCCTACTCTGACATGTCATACAAATGCAATCATATAATATATAGTCTTTTGTGATTAGTTTCTTCCATCTAGATAGTGTTTTCAAGGCTCATCCATGTTGTAGTATGTATCAGTCCTTAATTCCTTTTAATTGCTGAATAATATTCCATTGTATACCACTTTTATTTATCCATTCAGCTATTGATGGACATTTGGATTGTTTCTACTTTTTGGCTTTTGTGAATAATACAGCTATGAACATTTATAAGTTTTGGTGCTTCTTAGGTACATATCTAAGAGTAGATTTGCTGGGTTATTCTATGCTGAACATTTTTGAGAACTGCCAAGTGCTTTTTTTCAAAGTGGCTGCATCATTTTACATTTCTATCAGCAGTGTATGAGGGTTCAAATTTTCCCACGTTTGGCAACATTTGTTTTGTCTGTTTTTTTTTTTAATTATTATAGCCATCATACTGGGTATGAATTGGTAGCTTGCAGTTTAGATTTGCATTCTCTAATGGCTAATCATGTTGAGCATCTTTTCTTTTTGTATTTTTTTAAAGATTTATTTATCAGAAAGAGAAAGATACAAAGTGCATGTGAGCAGAGAGAGGGGCAGAGGGAGGGAATCCCCAAGTAAACTACCTGCTGAGCTCAGAGTCCAACTTGGGACTCATTCCCACAACCTATGAAATACCAATCTGAGCTGAAACCAGAGTTGGATGCTTAACCGAGTCACCCACATGCCACTTCTGCAACTTTTCAGGCACTTATTGCATATCATCTCTGGAGAATGTCTATTCAGATCCTTGGTCCATTTTAAAATTGTGTTATGTTATCTTCTGATTATTGAGTTGTCAGTGTTTTTCATATATTCTGGGTGTAAATCTCTTATTACATATATGATTCCATTCTGTGCGTTGTCCTTTAAAACACACACAAAAATTTAATTTTACATCTTATTTACCTATTTTTTTCTGTTGTTGCTTGTGATTTTGATGTCATGTCTAAGAAACCATTTCCTAACCCAAGATCATAAAGATTTACCATGTGTTCATCTAAGAGTTCTATAGTTTTAGCATATATATATATGCATTTAATTTTGAGTTAATTTTGGGGTATAGTGTAAGAAAAGGTTCCAACCTCATCCTTCAGCTTGTGAATATCCAGTTGCCCCAGTGCCATTTGCTGAAAAAATGATTCTTTCCCTCATTTGAATGGTCTTGGCGCCCTCGTCAAAAATCAATTAACCATAAATGTCAGGGTTTATCTCTGGACTTTTAATTCTATTCAATTGATCTGTATGTCTGTCCTACCACTGAATTGCTTACTGCCTTGATTTCTGTAGTTTTGTAGTAAGTTTTGAAATTTGAATGTGTAAGTCCTTTGACTTTTTCAAGATTGTTTTTGGCTATTCTGGGTGCCTTGTATTTCCATACCAATTTTAGGATTTGCTTGTTAGTTTATGCAGGAAAAGCATCTGGTATTTTGGTAAGAGTTTTATGGAATCTGTAGATCAATTTGGGAAGTATTACTATCTTAACAATGTTAAATCTTCTAATCCATGAACATGGAATGTCCTCCCACTTATCTAGGTCTTTCATTTTTTTAAACAATGTTTTGTAGTTTTCAAAGTATAAGTTTTATACTTCCTTTAAAAAAATAATTATTTATTTGTTTATTTTTTTATTTATTTATGAGAGAGAGAGAGAGAAAGCAAGTAGGGGGAGGGCCAAGGGAGAGACTCTCAAGCAGACTCCACAGTGAGCACAGAGCCCAACTCAGGGCTCCATCTCATGACCCTAAATTATGACCTGAGCCAAAAATCAAGAGTCAGATGCTTAACCAACTGAGCCACCCAGGCACCACTACACTTCTTTTGTTAAATTTATTCCTAAGTTTTTTTTAATGCTGTTGTAAATTGAACTGTGTTCTTATTTTCATTTTCCAATTGTTCATTGAGAGTGTGCAGAAATATAATTGATTTTTGTATATTTATCTCAAACCTTGTTATCAGATTGAGGAAATTCCCTTCTATTCCTGGTTTGTCAAGTGTCGTTATCATGAAAGTGTCAGATTTTGTCAATGCTTTTTCTATGTCTATTGAGATGTTCCTGGATTTTTTTCTCCTTTGTTCTGTTGATTTAGCATATTATAATGATTGAACTTTTGTGTTTTGAATTAGCCTTGCATTCCTGGGATAAATTCCACTTAGTCATGGTCTATAACCCTTTTTATTATTGGTGGATTCAGTTTCCTAGTATCTTGTTGATGGCTCTCACATCTATATCATAAGGAACATTGCTATATTGTTTTCTTGTGATGTCTTTGAATGGTTTTGATAATTGGGTAATAACTGAGTCTATAGAAGGAATTGGGAAGTGTTCCTTCATCTTCTATTTTTTTTTGGAAGAGTTTATGAAGAATTGGTATTTATTTTTCTTTGAATTTTTAGTAGCATTTGCCTGAGAGTCCAACTAGGTCTGAACTTTGTTTTGTGGGAAGTTTTAAAATTGCTAATCTAATCTCTTTTTATAGGATCTTTACGTTTCTCTTTTGGATGTTATTTCCTTATGGTTTCTATTATGTAACCACTGTAATCATTTACAATATTATTTTATAGTCTCTCCCAGATCGTTCTGTAGTTTCTGTTTGGTTTTATTTTGTCTGGTTTGGCTACTTAGCCTTTCATTTAGCCATGGTTGTGTTAGCTGATTCTCTGTTATGGCAAATCACAACATTTTCTTATCTGTCTTGGGAATTTGTTGTTGTCATCTAAAGTTTATTAAAGATAGCACAGCAGAAAGATTCAAGTGGCTCCATGCAGTATTTTGGAATTCATCCCAACTATAGGCTGAGTGACCTGCACGTTAGACAAACTCCCAAAGTCCAAGAATTTCAACATTTCTTTAGTGTCAGGATCAACTTCAATGATTTCTTGATCCAGGACAGAAACCTCAGCAACATAGTTCTCTCTCCTTTCTCTCTTCTCCTACTGCACATTGATGGGGATACATTCAGGCCTCTCTCAATCCGCTGTGTGACACAGCTTGCTATATTGCTGTGGAGCTTCTTGCTGGGGATAACAGCAATCTCCTCGCACACATGCTTGTTGGTGTGGGAGTTACTGTCAGGCATGTGTAGTACTTCTCAATGATGACCTGGGCTGACTTCTTCATGGTTTTGGTGTGAATGTAGCTCATTTTAGTGGGTCTGGTAATTATTATGAGGTCATCTTTAGTGGGGATCTACTTTGTCTATAAAAATCTCATGTGGACTGGGTTATAAAGTGTTCCTCCAGAAAAGCTTTGCATTTGTTCCTTCCAGGCACTCCAAGATGATTACCAAGGTGGGGCACATGGGTGGCTCAGTTGGTTAAGCATCTGACTCTTGATCTCAGCTCAGGTCTTGATCTCAGGGCTCTGAGTCCAGGTTCCATGCCTAGTATAGAGCCCACTTCAAAAAAAAAAAAAAATTACTAAGGGAACATATAAAATTCAGGCTCTGCACCTGCCAAGCATGTCACACAGGCTTGGTGGGCTAATTTATCTTAAGATAGTATTTTTTTTTTTACTACACATCCCAATGAAGCCAAATTCCTCTGTCCTCTCCCTACCTAAAAAGCACTTTCCAATGCCCCTCTTACTGGCATGCAGCCTCCTGAGGCTCCCACCAGTGTGAATGGATCTTGGTGTCTACTTTCCATCTTGTACAGGTCACAAGTCGTTCTACAAGTGGAACTTAAAACATTTGAAACCTCTGACCATTTGGGCCCACCTCCAGTGCCAGCATTCACAGCCATACCCCGAACGGCTGCCATGTCATCTGTCCTGGGGGCTTGTTTTGCTTTCCTTTGTGTTTTTGGCATCTGGTGTTTCCTTTTTTTTTTTTTTTTCTTTCTCTCCCCAAACTCAGCTGTGTGTTAAAATATTTTTGTTACATTTTATATGTAATTTTGAGTATTTATAATTGGAGGAATTCTGGGTTGTACAGTGTGCCAGAAGCATGAAAAAGGGCTTTTGTAGCCTCCATCTGAAACTGCTTATGGAGTGATAAGTACAGGGTGAGGAGGCTGAGGATCACATTCCAGCTTGCCTCTATCAGTGTGTAGGACCGGGCAAAGCATTTTCCACTTCTTGGTCTCCGTTTATTCACCTCCGAAATAGAGTGGTTGGTCAAGTTACTCTCAGTTCTAAAATTCTCTGATTTTTTTTTTAAACTTCTGTCTACAGTACTTATTCTGAAGTCTTATTCTCTAGGTTCAGAATTGGCTTCTGTGAGGAGAGGCTATTTGCCAGACAACAAGATAACCTGAACATTCTTTACTATTCCAGGGGCAGAAAGGGAGAGACATTTGTCTATTGTCCTGAAAACCCTAGTGATTTGGCTTCATGGGGAAGATGGCTGCATTTGTGGAAGTAGATCTGCCTGGCCTGTCTTCATTTGCCTTGTCTTTTATTTATCCACGGGAAAAATGTCAGCAGAGAAAGTTCCAGACTTTCTCTTCCTGGGCAGCTTTGTTTTCTGTATTTAGCAAATGCCAAACATCGACCACGTCTGCAAATTTCCTCTTTGTGAGACTTAAATTCTTGCACCGTGTGCCCAATATTTTATCTTGATAGAAAAGCGCAATAAGTTCTGGAACAATTTTACCTTGAGTTGGAATTTTTTTTTTTTTTTCGGGAGGAAAGACTTAGAGAAAGACACTCTGAAGTGCTTTTACAGAAATCTATTGAGCCAGATAGACAATTCTCATGCCCTTCCTTGTTGCCGCTGTCACCACAGCAAAGCCAGAAGGAAAACTGGATTGCTGAGCAACGCCCCAATGTGAACAGCAGGGGGTGCCGAGAGGGTGGAATGTAATGGAATATTCTTTTCCATGTTAATTCTCTTTTGGAGAGAACAAAGGCCTGTCTCTGATGAACTTTTTTTGTCTGCACTTCTGCTTTATGAATCCATGTTTGTGTCCATGTGCCTGCCAGGTGCCACTTCACTGCAAGGGCCCCCTTCAACCTTGGGCCCTTGGCATTTCCAGTGAATTTGTTTCCAGAACAGCTCAGACCATCTGTAACCTTTTTTCTCTATCATTGTCCCTCCACTCTGACTCTGAATTTCCATGGATCTATGAAGGCAATAAATGAAGAGAGAATGCAACCACTTCACTAAAAGGCAAAGTATTAGCCCTGAAGATCTTGAAATTCAGCATAAAATGAAATTTTCCATTAGGCAAATGCATACAATTATAAATAATTAAGCAAAAACCTTGACTAGTAATTTACGTGTTTCTTTAAAAATGTCCCTAACATTGACATTGACCAAGAAGCAAAAGAAGGCTTAAGAATCAATGGAAACTCTGCTGAGTCCAAAAGGCAGATTTTGCCACTTAAGCCAGTTTGTAATGTCCCATTAGTATCTGATCGCTATAAAACTTTAAGCATGCGTTTGGCTATGATGTCAGGCAGTAATCTGCGCCCGGAAGTCAGAGTCACAAATTCATGGTGGAAAGAGCTTCACCATTTTTATACCCTTAAAGGATGCACTCACCAATTAAAAGCATGCATTATTGTTGCCTATGCATTATTTGTTGTTTTTAGAGATATTTAAAGTCTGCAGTTGCTATAGCCTTGGTAAAGGAACAAGCGGGCATATGATGTCAAATATTCAATGCCCCTTTTGTATTAGGGTCTGGAGAGCAAGAAACTTGAATTTCTGGTCTCCCTTACAATTAAGAATGACAAAATAGACACTGTTCTGGCAAAAGAGACAAAGTAATTTAACGAAGGTGTGCTGAGAAGATAAAAAGTAAAATAGGGTTTGGGTAATTGTTTGCTTGACCCCCTAATAACTTCCTAGAAAGCAGATGGTGATGTCCATGCAAGAAATTGCTGCCATCTCGCAAGCTCCAAGCAGCAACAAGACTGGTGTCAAAGAACTGAGATTGTTGTGTGGAAAGAGAGAGAATGGGACCTCGATGGCATGCAAGCACTGAGTTTTCTGTTCTTTGCAGCTGAAAGCATTCCTAAGTGACCTATGCTGTAATTAAAATTGGGTAAAATTTTTGGTTGTGTTGATGTCAACATATACAGAACATGATGAATCTTCAAATGAAAAATCCAAAAAGTGAGAAAGTACTTCTTGAAACTTTTAATACATTTAAATGTCTTCATTTTGGGGATAACCATATTTTGGAGATAAAATGGAAAGATCTATAGGCTGCCAAATAAGAATATGATTAATGGAGACCAGAGCGGGGAATGTTATTAAAATTGGGATTCTCGGGATCCCTGGGTGGCGCAGCGGTTTGGCGCCTGCCTTTGGCCCAGGGCACGATCCTGGAGACCCGGGATCGAATCCCACATCGGGCTCCTGGTGCATGGAGCCTGCTTCTCCCTCTGCCTATGTCTCTGCCTCTCTCTCTTTCTCTCTCTGTGACTATCATAAAAAAAAAAAAAAAAAAAAAAAAAATTGGGACTCTCCTGGAAAATCCTAGAAAATTGTCTGTGAGTTTGCTTCCTAAAGCCACTTTTTAAAGCATTTTTATTTTACTTTAATCAGAGAACGTAATTTTACACCCACTTTCCAAGAAATACATTTCTGAATCATTTTTCAAAATTGGCAAATAAAAACCTTGTAGAGATAAGTCATCCACTTTGCTTTTGAGTCAGTCATTGTTTCCGGAAAACAACAACAATGACAATATTCCCAGAGGCCACAAAAAGGAAAGTATTCATGGATTACTATGAATGCATGCTAAAAAGATGATCCTTCTCTTGGCCTATAATTGAGCTCATAATTCCTGGAAGATTTCCTCTGTATCAGTGGCTTTCTTCAAAACATGAAAGGAGATGAGATTTTGGTACAAAGTGTCATTCAAATTTCCTTGGGTTGTAAAAACAGTTGATATTAAGCAGACAGACTATTTGGGTGTCTGCATTTCCTCCCATTCTGATTGAGCTAGCTGTTGGGTTATTGGGTAGACTTTGGAGTATAGACTCAATCTTCTTCCTTCATTAGAAATAGCAGCTGGGAAAGAGGAGCAGCATTCATGCCTTGTACTATTCCCAAGCCATTGTAAGCCTGACATTGGCTTCAGAGTAGCCCTGAGCTCCTGGGGCCTGTCCCCATTGTGATGCAGTGACTAGGGTCTCCTGCTGCCATTGGAATGGGATAGGGTATGAGGATAGTGTGCTTGCCATGGCAGGAAGGTTAGTTTCTAGTCTCAGTTGTAATGGATCCAGTCACGCCATGTCCCTGGACCTGTGTGTCCTAATCGATAGAAGTGGGAGTAGACAGTATTTCAGATGACCCTGAGAGTGGTCAGAGGCCATGCTTTCCCTAGCGGCACTTCTCCAGAGATGCAGGCTACCTGGTGGCCAGGCTCCCCGTCGGAATATACAGGAGGGAGAAACAGCTGCATAGAGCAGGCAGTCACCCTGCTCTGCGGCTGCTGGCTAGAAGGAGGCCCCGGAGAGCTTAGTAGAGGCTGGGTGAAGGTCATAGGTCCCTACTTTGAGGCTGCAGCCTGCCTACCCTGCCCCCTTCACAGTTGTCTTTGATCTCTCCAGATCATTCCATTTCACTGTCAACAGATTGCAGCTCACCCTGAGATCAGCTGGCCTGCTCTTTCACCCCCACCTCAGGATCCAAGCCTTGTAAAGTCATGTGGAATTTCCACACCCCTCATGGGTCATACAACTATGGTGCAGACGCATCTCAGGTTTTGTTGTTATTATTACTTTTTGAAGGGTAAACACTTTTTGATTTGTTATTTATTTTGCTGATCCACCCAGCAAAACGAATCACTGACTTAGCAATAGTGATGGTAGAGAAGGTGACCAGCCATAGATGGGCTAGGTGACCAGGCTGAAACTGTTGCTGGGCACCCCCTATGATGGCTCCCAAGCCATTATTTGCAGTAAATCACTTTGGAGGAAGCGAAACAAGCTGCTGGAATTTGGGCCCATGCTCAAATCTCAGATCTCAGTTCCCTGATTCTTTCCAACTTGGTTTGGCCCACCTTTCTAGGACAGACCCTTTATCCTTCTCTGCCTTTTGAAACTGTCGCTCTTGGCGTAGTTTTGCTGCCTTTGCTGCCAGGCAACAAGCAAACCCTCCTGTGTCTTGTTTTCTGTGTCTTTGGGCAAGATACTTCACTCCACTGAGGCTTTTCCCCCCATTTGAGAAATGGGAATGAGATACTGGGAGCCATACATTGGTAGAGGTTGACATTGACATTGACAGAGGTTAATGCAGGCTCCTGAGCAGGCTGCTGAGAGCCCCTTAATTGATGTTCCTCATGTCAGACGCTACATCTCATCTGTAGGGTCTCACTCCAGCTTAGTTCACTAGTGACTGGGGCCCTGCTGGGAGCCAGATGTTTGCCTGTTAGGGTGGGTCAAGGCATGATTTACCTTGACCAGCAGCTCACCCTTGAGCTACATTGATCAGGAAGCCCGGACGGATGTGACATCATGAGTAAACACAGACAGATAAGGAAGCAGCTCTGTTTGCCTTAGAGATGAATGCCACCACCCTGTCTGGGCCTCCATAGAGAGGGTAAAGGATACCAATCTTGTAACTGTTAACTCTGTGCAATGATGTGTCTGTGGAGACACTGAGAAACTCAGGGCGGGAAGAAAAGTCTGCAGGGGTCAACTTGTCACTTTGCTACAGTAAAGCCTTATATTTGCAGTAAAGTATTATTTTGTTGTTTTTTTTCCAAGGTTCAGCTAGAGAGGCTCCTGATATTCTGCTTCTGTCCATACCTGTCTCAGCTAAAAGATGATGGACCCCTTGAGGGCAGACTCAGCCTGTAGGCCTGAATTTAAATCAGTCTCCTTCCTTGTCTAAATGAAGAATCGCCATTGAGACCGGAATTTGTTTTTTCCTTCAGGGTCATGTAATTCTTGGTTATGGCATGCGACTGGTCTCCAGGCCCTCACTCAGCCTGGTCATCTGGCTGGTGTGGCAGGGGCCCTTTATCCCTCTGGGGCTCTCCTGAGACCAGGCTGATGAGGTACAGGATCCATAACATGCCCTGTGAGCACTACAGAGCCTGAGACGGATAGAAATATCAGGAAAACTGATCTGTCTATATTTGAACATTTGCTGTTTTGTTCATCATGGGTCTCTTTTTGCATTCGATTTTCTAAATGTTTTTAAAAATTTATTTTAGAAAGGGAAGGGCAGAGGGATAGAACCCCAAGCAGACTTCATGCTGAGTGCAGAGCCCAACGCAGGCCTCCGTCCCATGACCCTGAGATCATGACCTGACCTGAAACCGAGAGTCAGGTGTTTAACCTACTGAGCCACCCAGGCGCCCTTGCATTTGATTTTCTGAATCATGAAGACAACTTGACTAATGACTCATTTGGCATTCCCTTAAGTGTTGGGTTGAGTCAGTTTCCTCCCTCAGTTCACCAGCTCAGTGTCGTGTCTGAAGTGTCTGAACCGCAGCCTAGCCCTGCGGTTCCTCTCTCCTCTTCAGAAAGGCCAAAAGTCCTGACTTGCTCTACAGTTTGCACAGACTTGGAGCCCCTTCAATCCTCCTGAGTGCCCCCTGTGGCCTGGGATCCAGGAGGGCCAAACCTGGGCCGGCTGCCCGACTGCCCGCCGTGCCCACTAGATGGCGCGCTGGCCGCACAGTGAGCGCTGCACATCCCTCCGCCGGTCGGCTTGCCAGTGGAGAGGGCAGGCTCTGTTATCTCCACTGCAAGCCCAGCGTGCATCGGTGAGGGTACTGAGGCAGGGAGGTGAAGTGACTCACCTGCTAGCCTTTAGTCCCTAATCAATAGCAGCTGTGGGTTCTGGCTTTCTACCTGACATTCTCCCTGGATCAGTTAAGCTTGCTCTGTTTTAGAGGTGTCTTTTGACAACATGGTGAAAGCCATCGTGACTCTCCTTGGAAAAGGTTTGAAATTAATGTCATAGGCTTCAAGAAGAGCTCAGAAATAGATTAAGAACCTCGTTCCTACACGTTTGCAGGATATGCGTCTGATTTGGGGTTTATAGCTAATTCCTAACTTTTGGTTCGAGATATGAATCTAACCATGTACACCATGCATTCATTCAAGAGCACCTACTAAAAAAAAAAAAAAGAAGCACCTACTGTGTGCCAGGCACTGTTCTAGGTGCCATTGTGGAGATTCCATTCTAGAAGGGAAAGGAATTTTGTAACCAAAATTGTAACAGCCACTGGTGCCATTCTCTTGATGGGCATTTCCTGTCCTGAGCAGTAGAATTTTACTTCCTGGCTCTCTTAGGGTTAAATGAAACCACGTGGCCAGTTCTGGCCAAATATTTGTGAGAAGTTATGTGTTGTCCTGGGCCAGAACATTTAATTGCTGGGGTGAGACCCTTCAGAGCTTTCTTTCTGCCCCCTGATACTGCAACCAGAAACATCTCACACAAAGGCTGTGGAGTCAGCCTAAATCCCCAGGACATGTAGTATGAGTGAGATGTCAACGTTTGCTTTTCCATGTCACTGAAACTTGGAGGGTGTTCGTTGCCACAGCATGACCTGGCCTATTCTGACTGATAAAACAACAACAAAAGGAAATAATAAAATTACCAGAAGGAGATGAGAACTACAGGGGAAAAGAAGAAACTGAGTAGGATAAGTGGTATTGGAAGGATGGGAGTTAGATGGAGGGGCAAACAAGGTGGGTTTCATTGAGAGAGTGGCCTTTGAAAAGGAAGCAAGCTGTGCAGGTATCTGCAGAGAAGAGTGTCCCAGGCAGGGAGAATGGCCAGGATAAAGGCTAGAGGCATGTCTGATAGCTTCAATGAGCAACGACAAGTTGATAGGACTGTGATAAACTTTGGGGAGAGGTCAGAGAAGTAACAGAGTGTCATCACGTGGGACTTTGTGGCCATGTAGGGATGTTGTCATGTTCTCTGAGTGAAAGGGGAGCTATCGTGGGGGTTTGAGCTCAAACAGAATATGATGTGATTCACACTTTCAAAGGGTCAGTCCAGCCTCTAGGCTGAGACCAGACAGTGAGGGGGGCGGAGGCAGGATGAAAATGAAAGTAGGGAGGCCTGTTATAAGAGGTTACTGTGTATTGCAGGTGAGCACTATTTGTGGCTCATGTGTGGCGGTACCAGCAGAGGTGGTAAGTGGTCAGATGGTCAGATCCTGGATGTAGTTTGAAGACGGAACCATAAGATTTCCTGATAGATTGGATGAGGGATGGGAGGGGTTCAAGGCTTTGGCATCATCCAAATAGGAGGATGGAATTGCCATCAGCTAAGGGTGGGGGAGGTTGTGGATGGAGGAGGTTTTTGGGTGGAGAACAGGAGTTTGGGCCATGTTAAGTTTAAAATGTCCATTAGACCCCAAGTGAGGATGTGTGGAGGCACTAAATGTATGAGCCAGGAGCTGGGAGGATATAAATTTGGGAATAATTGATGGAAAGATGGTATCAGCAGTTTAAGGTCTTAAAACACTTTGGTTGGTTATAAAGAGAAACTTTTAAGTGCAGCATTGTATATACACAGGGCTGATTCTAGGGACTTTAGATGAGAATTATGGAAGATGATGTTAGCTTACCTTTGATGGTGTCAGAGGAGTTATGTTCTCTTTGCTTTAGGAATGTCGAGGGCATGGATCCATTACATCAGGCAGTGCTCCCTCCATCCCTTCGTCTTTTGCTGAATCCTGGGAAAAGCTCTACTTTCTCTGATGAAATGAACCTGCTTCCTCTTCCCCAAAAATGAAAATCATGAAAAGATCGTGCATCTCTTTTCTCTTTAGCTGCCAGGGAGCTCACAGAGTCAAATTAGAAACTCAACTATAATAATACATTAGCCCCTTGGGTCTGTAGGGACTGCATATTTGTGTTTTTATTTTCCCTCGCCTTGACTTCTTTTAATTCCCAGTCTTAGTTTTAAATTTTTTACTTTATCATATGTCTTCTTGCTAGAGTTGTCTCACATCTCTATGGCATGAGAAGTGTTAAAAAAAAAAAAGAAATAAGCATAATTGAATAAAGTTGCTTTTTAATAACAATACGACTCATTTATAAGTAAAAAAGATATTGAGAATTTGTCTCTAAAGTAATTTTCTATATGCAGAATCGTATATTCCAGCTGTCTTTCATTATAAAATTGAAAATGTGTTCCTTAAGGAAAAAGAATGCTAGTCCTGAAATGTTATAAGAATCACTTTAAAATTGCAGCAAATAGATAAATTCACATATTTTAAAGCAAATAAGCAAGTTATTGCCAAGATCCTGAGAATAATATGCAAAGGAGGTCAAAATACAAACGCAAAAGAACTGGAGTTGTTTTTATGTTTCAGTCCAATGATTTAAAGTTTGCAGGGGAAGGATGTGGATTTTCCTAACAGGATACACTACTCTGTGACACTGCATAACCCATGTTTTCTGGAATCGGCTGAAGCAGAGATTCTCAGACTTTAGCCAGCCTCAAATACCTTCACCTACCTAGAAGCACTTGTCTTATTAGTCTGTCAGTGTTGCTTATTCAAATCAATACCTTTTCTAAACTCAAACTTATTTAAAGAGAAAACAGTTTAAATAATATACCATAGGAAGAAATCCACAGGTTTCATACTTTCTTAAGTTAGAAATTAAAGTCAATTCCTAAATATGAGAATTAAAAATTACATGGTGTGGAGCGTGTGGGTGGTGGTGCAGTTAAGCGTCTGACTCCTCATTTTGGCTCAGGTCATAATCTCAGGGTTGTGGGATTGAGACCCATGCCGGGCTCTGTGCTGAGCATGGGACCTGCTTGGGATTCTTTTTCCCTCTCCCTCTGCTTGCCACCCCATCACCCCTGCTGGTAGGTGCATGCTCTCTTTATCTTTCTAAAAAAGAAAAGGAAAGAAAAAAAGAAAAGAAAAAAAGAAGTCACCCTGGACCGGTGAGATCTACCGGTGAGATCTCCAGGGATTCTGATGGATGTTGAAGTTTGAGAACCACTACTCTAGAATAGTGACCCATTTTTGTACAGTAAACAGAAGGCAATCAGCAAGGAGATCTGATTTCTAGTTTGCATCTATAGCCAATTAACTGTCACCTAATGCCAAAAAACCAAATCACTCTAAGTTTCAGTTTCCCCATTTGTAATGTGAGGAAGAGGTTCCCAGCCCTGCTGGCACAGTGGATCACCTGGGCGGCTTTTTAAATTCCAATGCTACTGTACCAAAGAGTCCATACCATGTAATCTTATTTATATTAGGTTCTAGAACAGGCAACAACTGATTTATAATGGGAGCAATCACAGCATGCCTGGGGTAGAGGGACTGGTGGGTTCACTGGGAAGAGGCAGGAGGGACCTTTCAGGGGTGATAGTACCATTCTGTCTTGATGGGAATAGGAGTTACAGAGGTGTATGCATTTATCAAAATCTATTGAATGGTAGGTACACTTGAGATTGTGCATTTTACACATATTTTGCCTCAAAGGGGAGAAAAGAGTTGTAAACAAATATTGTCTCTAAACAATATTTGTGCTGAAGCATTTATGGGTGAAATGCACTGACATTACAACTCATTTTGAAATGCATAAAAAATAAGACGGCTTGCTAGATGGATAGAGGAATGGAGGGTCAGTTGAATTCTTTGAATTTTTCATTGGGTTTGAAAATGCTTATTTATAATAAAATGTTGGAAGTTCTGATGCTGGTTCCCACACATCTATTAAGCTAGACCCTTTCCTAAATTAAAATTTCTACAATTGGGGGCACCTGGATGGCTCAGTGGTTGAGCATCTGCCTTTGGCTCAGGTCATGATTCTGGGATCCTGGAATCGAGTCCCACATTGGGCTCCCTCCAGGGAGCTTGCTTCTCCCTCTGCCTATGTCTCTGCAACTCTGTGTCTCTCATGAATAAATAGATAAATTTTTAAAAACAAACAAACAAACAAAAAACCTTCTGCCATTGGAGGGAGACACATTTCATTCTCAAAGGTAACAGGTTCTAAGTTATTAATGTACAGATATACAGGGAGAAGAGACATGTCAGGAGATTGTTTGGTTTTATTCCTGACGATGAATTATTGGGCTGGAATATTCCCACAGGTAACAATAATGGGAAGGGAATGGGTTGTGCACCTGGGTTTCATTGTTTGTTAGAGCTACTCCAACCCCTCAGCTGCAAGCATTTAGCCACTGATGGCCACCTCATCGCCAGGTGCAAATTTGGGGATGCTCTCTATAGAACTTCTTGCCTCAGCCACCAGGGGCAGCGCTCACCCCAGCTGTTGCCTGTTGCTCCCGCAATGTTCAAACCCAGGGCTTGGCATCATAATGTGTCCCTCTCGGGGTTCTAGTCCCCTGATGCTTTGCTTTTCCTGTTATTTCCTTTTTTTATTTTTATTTTTATTTATTTATGATAGTAACACAGAGAGAGAGAGAGAGAGAGGCAGAGGAGACACAGGCAGAGGGAGAAGCAGGCTCCATGCAGGGAGCCCGACGTGGGATTCGATCCCGGGTCTCCAGGATCGCGCCCTGGGCCAAAGGCAGGCGCCAAACCGCTGTGCCACCCAGGGATCCCCTCTCCTGTTATTTCTATGACCCCCAAAGGACAACACACCACGGACCCTCATTCCAGACCTGTGCATTCTCTAATTGGACTCAATGTGCCCCCTCACCTCCATCCTTCTCACCTTCCCAAGCTGGGCTGATGGCACCATCTGTAACCAGCAAGCTCCTTGAGCCTCGAAGCTCAGCCTTTTCTGAGAAGGTTCTCTTGACTTTTACCTGGTTGACCGGCTCGCCTGGTGCTCTCCACAGGGGGTGGGGTGGTAGAGGGGCTTTCTTCTCTGATGCCCCACAAACCCCTGAATCTAAGGTAAGCTCAGCCTCCTCCATGCTTGCCAAGGCTGCTTCTAAAACATTTCTCTTCCCCTCTCATTCAAGACCCAGCCTTGTCACCTGCTGTCTCTCCTGGTGGCGGCCATCTCTGGTCTCGTGGTCACCAAAGACCTCTGCTCCTACTGTTTCCTCCACGCTCCACGTGTCCTCTTCTCCATGACCCTACAGATGGCCATACTCCTCCCTGGCCGCCTGCTACCTTGTCTTGCTCATCTCCAGCAATCTCCACCAATGCTCTGACCCTGCTGCCTCTTCGTGCGGCCAGGGACCCTACCCGTGTGTGGGGGGGTGGATATTCAAGCACCCGCACCCCCACCTGCCCTACCCCTGCACTCCGCTGGCCCATCCACAGCTCCTCTCATGGCCTCACTGTGGCCCCAGGTGATCACCTCCCTCCTCTCCCGCCCTGCCCCACATACCCTGGCCGGCTCTCCTGCTCCTGCACCTGAACCCTGGCAGCCCGGCAGCCCCGGGAGAAAGCACCTGATCAGTGGGACTCCTCCCACTTTAAATTCATGCTCACAGACCTAGGGGTGCTGCTGGCAGCCCCACTGCTGGCTCCCACTCTCCACACGGACGACTTCGTACCTCCTCTCCTCTTCTCCCTGAGCCGCCTTCGCTCCCGCCCTCCCTCCCTTCTGCTCCGAGGAGTCACATCTGACTTCATGGAGGAATTCGAAGCCAGCAGAGTGAGCTCTGTGTCTTGCTACCCCCGCCTGCACCTTTCTGCATTTCTGCTGTCAGGGCGGAAGAACCGTGGAAAGAATCGTGCCTTCTCTGCTAGGAAGGCAGCTGCCCTCCCCCTGCACCTGGCCCCCCCGCCCCCAGCTTGGTTCCCATCCCTTCTTGCTTGGGGCTTGTTCTCATTTTCTCACCAACAGGAGACTTTCATGGAAGGGTGAAGAACTGGCTCTGTAGTTGGGGACCCGATGTCATTCTGCTTTCCATAAAGAGGAGGTTTTCTCGTCACCTGGCTAGGGATGGAGCAAGCTTGGTGCGGGAGGGGGGAGTCTATTCTTGGTACACAGGCTCTCAGGTGACCCCTGGTCTACAGTCCATGCATGGATGGCTTCAGAGTGGCTTCCTGGAAGTAATGAGTTCTGACACAGAACAGCATCTCGAAACTCTCCCATCCAACACTCAGCCTGGTTCAATCATTCCCACCACTGGCAGGTGAAAAAGGGACAGCTCTGTGTCCATGCAGGACATACCCGAGGTGGCACACCCAGAGGACAGTCCCACGCAGGTCCCAAGAGGGCACATCTGAGGATGCTCGGGATCGGGGGGTGCCCTGGAGGTCCCTCACTAGCGGAGAGGGTGGGCAAGGTGGTCAGAAACACACAGCAGAATATCGTGCAGACAGAGCCAGGGCCAACAGGTTAGATGTGCGCACAGCAGCATCTCCAAGCCTAGCTGCCTGAACACAGGAAGGCCCATCACATTTGTGTACATTAAAGCACCTGCACGCAACACAACACAGGTGTTTCAGAGCCCCCGTGACTAAAAGTGTACGCGTGGGGGACTCCTGGGTGGCTCAGCGGTTGAGCATTTGCCTTGGGCTCAGGGCGTGATGCTGGGATCCAGGATTGAGTCCCGGGATCAAGTCCCACGTTGGGCTCCCTGCATGGAGCCTGCTTCTCCCTCTGCCTATGTCTCTGCCTCTCTCTCTGTGTGTCTCTCATGAATAAATAAATAAAATCTTTTTAAAAAAGTGTACACGTGGAACCCATCAGAAGGCTCATCTGTGGAAGGGGGTAGGAGGGGCTCATGGACAGACAGATGGGACTGGGGTCTTGTGTGGGGCTGTGCTGATGTGGGTCACGGCCCTGGACTGAAGCATGTGATGCCCTCGGTCCTCAGCTGGCTCACCTGCCCTCCCTGTCTGATTCCTGCACCTTCTGCTCCTGTGCTCCCTTGCAAAGACCCATTGTGGGTGCAGCTTCCAGGCCCGGGCTTTCCTGGGTCTCGTGACCCCTCGAAACAAAGTTCTGTTGGTAGAAGCAGAGAGGCCATTCCTTACTGAGACCGTACCCGAGGTCCCAACCAGTGAGAAAAAAAAAAAAAAAAAAAGCCTCCAGCACGCTGGGGACCACACTCCCACAGAGCCCCAGGCCCGGCCCTCGCGTCCCTGGGGTCCAGCTGGGCCATGTCTTGGGGAGCCATGCTTGTGGCACAGTGGGGGCAGAGACACTTCAAGCAGAAGGGTATTATTGGCCTCTCTGCCTATGACATGGGCCACGAAGGTTGGTTTCCTGGAGTCCCAGAGACAGTGAGTTGGAACTGTCAGGGTCTGGGGATGCCCTGATTCCTCTTGTCTGCAGTCCATTGGCCTTACACCAGTGGGATTTCTGGGTACAGTGTGTCTGATTCCAAGCCACCAGCGTGGTTAGGAGCTGGGAAGAAATGTACAGAGTCAGGTGGGTCCGTCTTCCACTGCCCGTGACCTGCCGGAGGTGGCATGAGGGTGCGGAGCCCCAAGGTGTGGAGGATCGAGGGGAAGGCTCCACCTGACGGAAGCTGGGGACCTCTCTGGTTCGGGGCACAGTCACTCTCATTTAAGCCAGACCTGAGGAAAATGCTTAACAAGAAAACTGTCCTCCGTGGGCCTGCGAGGGAAGTTGAGGTTTTGTCTACTTTTATGTAGCAATCCACCAGGACTGGACATTCTCATTAGAATGCAGGTAAAACAGGACAGATTTGGGTTTGTTGGTGAGAGAACTTTCATTTCCAGAGCTGTGGGACATGTGTCAGACCTTTCCACGGAATGAATCAGAAACCAGGGAAATTACTGTCATTTTTATACAAACAAAGCGCAAGTGATAAAGCGCAAGTGATTTCCCTCCGTAGAAACTTCCAGTTAAAAAGAGGGCAAAAAGTCTGATTTCCAAGTACAAATTCCTCGTTTCTTGCCAGTGAATTAATTGCTTCCCACCTTGTAATATTTACAGAATACTGATGGCATGTTGACGGGGGGAAGAAGAAAAAAGATCTCTTGTACAGGAGGAATTTTTTAGGCACAAAAAGGAGTCTCTAATATTAGGTTCTCCAGAGAAACAGACCCAATAGCCTATTCGTGTATATATATATTTTAATCTCATATATATAATCTCACCTGTGATCCAGTCAGGTTGACAGATAAAGTGAGCCATCGTGAAACTGTGTCTGCTAAGTGAGCCAAGATGTGACTGAGGCTTTAAAAAGGAGCAGACATAGATGGTAGGTGACTTCCATGTGCAGAGGCTGGATAAAAAGCCCTCAATGGCTGCAGAGGAGGTCTCCTGGATGTGCATTTAGTGGGTCTTTTTAGAACCTTCTAGAAGTTCCTTCTAGGAACTGTTCCCCTCAACTTATGGTCTAGCACATCTTTGCACTAAAAAGCACACCTCAAGCTTTGCCAGGATTCCATGGGATCCCAATAGAATTGGAAAGCAGAATGGCTGGTTTTCTTTAAACTGAAATCTTAACATGTTCCCATGATTCATTTACAAAGCGGTTCGTTTAATAATAACTTCAAGCCACCAACAGTTTCATTGTTTTTCCAAAAAAAAAAAAAAAAATCTTTCTCACGGGCTAACTGTGAACTGCTAGCCTTGTGTTGCCTGATGGAGAATACTCAGCCTAGGCCAAGCTGTCACCCACATTTTTTGGGTTCTTCATCCTGTAGGAGGCCAGGCGCTTGCCTCGTCTGGCCCCCATGGAAGGATGTGCTTCTGAGGCTGGAGGTGAGCTCCCCCAGCCCCACTCCTTCCCACCTGTGAGGCCCACTTTCATAGGTATCATGGCAGGACCTGGTCATCCTCTCTGGGCTGCTTTGGGAAAGATGGCCAAGCATGTGATGCAATCCTGCTCCCTTCTAGACTTCAGAGTAGGACTGGTGCTGCACACAGAATGTCTGTGTCCCTACTCCCCCACCCAAACCCATATGTTGAATCCTAACCCCTGAGACAATGGTATGAGGAGGTAAGGCCTTTGGGAGGTGATTAGGTCATGGGGGTGGAGTCCCCAAGAACAGGATTAGTGCCCTTAGAGAAAAGACCCCAAAGAGCTCCCTCACTCCTCCAGCGACCTGAGGACACAGCAAGAAGGCACAGTGGCGTCTGTGAACCAGAAAGCAGGCCCTCAGCACGTGCTGAATCTGCTGGCACCTTGATCTTGGACTGCCCAGCCTCCAGAACTGTGAGAAATGTTTCTATTGTTTATAAGCCACCCGGTGCTATTTCTGTTATAGTGGCTCGAACAGACTGAGACAGGTGGGTAGGGGCTGCCCAGCCGGTCTCCATTTCCCAGAAACACCCCACTTCTTATATTTTGGGGGGGCCCAGGAGTGGCAGGTTGTTTTTCCCCCCAAATAATGTCAACACTATTTATGGGTTCCTCTGTTCTTGCAGCTCTTCTATCAAGAAGTGGAATAATCTATGTCTTTCTCCTGGAGCTAGGAGAATGTTTTTGTGACACAGCCTCATCCCTCAGGGTAAGTAGATGTAATGCTCTGCAACTTACAAGGCTGGGACATGGAAGGTGACATGGCTCCTGCCCGGTGCTCTCTCGTGACATGTGTTTTTGGGAGCCCCAAGCTGCCTTGCATGAGTGGGCTGTCCGGCAGCTGTCATGCTGGAGAGACCACTTGGAGATAAAGGCGCACGAGGCCCTTTTGACTCTTCCCAGCCCTGCATCAGACATGTGTGAGGAAACCATCTCCACGACAAAGTCCCCTACTCTGCCTGCCACTGTACCCTACCTGCCACTGCACCCGGCCACTGCACCAGCTTAGCAGAACCATCTCGTTGATCCCAGATTACCCTGCATTTTCATGCAAAAAGAGATCTGTTATCTTGAACCACTGTTTTGGGGTGGCTTATCACACAAAAATAGATAACCATAATACCATGCCAAGGGGAGTGAGATGGGTCATTTCCTGATCAAGGTGATTAAGAAGTAGGGAGACCATCTGGCCCAGTTTGCACAGACTCAGTGACACCTATTGTCTTGGCCTAATTAATTTTTTAAAAGATTTAATTTAGGGCAGCCCCAGTGGCTCAGTGGTTTATCGCCGCCTTCAGCCCAGGGCATGATCCTGGAGACCCGGGATCGAGTCCCACATCGGGCTCCCTGCATGGAGCCTGCTTCTCCCTCTTGTGTCTCTGCCTCTCTCTCTCTCTGTGTCTCTCATGAATAAATAAATAAAATCTTAAAAAAAAAGATTTAATTTATTTTGAGAGAGAGAGACAGAGAATGAGAGCAGGGGGAGGGGCCAGAGAGAGAGAATCTGAAGCAGACTCCATGCTGAGCATGGAGCCTAATGTGGTGCTTGATCTCACGACCCTGAGATCATGACCTGAGTCAAAATTGAGAGTTGGATGCTCAACTGACAGAGCCACCCAGGCACCCCTTGACCTAATTCTTAATAACACCCCCTTTCACTCTTGAAAGTGTCTTGACTTGGGAGGTATGTTCTATGGTCGCCCCAATCAGAGCCAGATGTGCGTTGGGTCTGGTTGGGTTGGTGCAGATGAGAATAGTGACCTTGGAGGAGCTGCAAATGGAAGGCACCTGTGCCACTGAATCACCATGTAGAAGAGCACCCTCCATGGCTCCAGACCCCCGTTCAGGACTCTGCATGAACGAGACATAAACTGCCAAAGGGAATCGGTTTTTGGAGCCCTAAACCAGTTTGTTACAGCAGCTAGTGTTCCCCTGAAATCAGTTAGGAGCAAAAATGAGAAATCTCCATCCTGCTTTACAAAGGGAAAGTACAGGCATCAGTGTCAGGCATCCAAGCCCATTTGCTTTATACCTACAGACTCCTAAATCACATGAACCCACGGTCAGCACTATGCAATTTCTATAAACAAATCTTTTTTTAATTACATACTTTGAGCATGGACAATGTTCCCCCTAGCTTCTTCCCAGGTCTCGCTTTAAAAGATCAAATGTGCTTGTGACAGCAGATTCTTACATTTTAAAGGAATTAAAAAGAAGAAACTCACTGTGTTTTCAAGATGTGGCCTTTGGGAATCAGATGGGCTTAGTATGAACTAGTATGGAGATGTTCACTAGCTGTGCAGCCCAGGAAAACATCACTGAGCGCCTCTGCGTCCCAGGTTCCTTACCTGTAAAACAGCAGTAACAGTGCTAATTCTCCTTTTCTCTCTCCTCTTCCTCCTCCTTTGTCCCTTTGATAAAATTTTGATGAGTTAATCCAGGCACATATATGAAATATGAGGTCCCAAAGTGTATATATTAATGGTAAGTGTGTGGGGGTGACTTCTGGTCTTTACCTTGTACTTGGCCTCTCTCATGCAGAAAAGCAGCACTATGGAGAAATGATGGGATCAGGACCCACATCCTGGTGTCTGTCCCTTCCCCCTCCATCCCTTCATCCACCTCTGACATCATCTGCCAGCTGACAGATTAGCTCAGCCCAGGTGTGGGGGCAGCCCTGCCACGTGAAGGCGATGCCCCCAGGGACAGCCTTCACCCAGGGGGAGACTGGAGCCAGTGCCTGGATGCCCTGGTCCCTGGTCTCAGAGAGATGAATGTGAGGGGTAGTGTCCAGGGCTGCTCAGGTGTCTTGGAAAGATTGAGCGCTGGCGGCCTTCATGGGTGACCGGCATAATCAGTGGTGATTAGCTTCTCCTTCCTCTCTCCAAGAATCTGTTCCTGTAGAAATACCGGCACTGGATCCTTGTCCCAGTTTCTGCTTTGGGCGAACCCAGATTGAGACACTGGGGGCTCGCCTCCCCTCTTCGCAGTTTCCCAGCCACGCAGCCTGTGTTGTGGGGTCTGTTGACTCATCTGGAAATGCAGCGATGCCCTCATCTAGCCTTGTCAACCACTCGCTCCCTGTCATGGTCCCTGAATAAGAAAATGTCTCTTGACTTGGGTTCTAAATCCCAGTGTCAAAACTTTGTGATCTGGGCTGGACCCTACAAAGTTCCCTGTTTTCTAAGGCCTAGGAATTTGGAGCAAAAGGTCAGTTGTCTATCCATATCCATGAGCACATGGGGATGCAGCCAAAGAGGTAGAGAGAGCAGAAGAGAGCAAATCAACCCCCAATGCCTGAGACCCACCTGGCTGGGGGCCTGGCTGCCTCCTGAGAGAGGAGCAGAGAGGGGGTGGTCGGCTGGCATGGGCATCAGGGCATGCTGGCCAGGCCTGGCTCCACTCCCCAATTCTTCAGGATCTGAGGTCAAAGGAGAGAGGCGAGCACCAGAAACGTGTGATCCCTCCAATGCCAGTGACCCACACATGGGCCCAGACAGGCCTGGAATCTGACCCGTACCCTTCACACCTCCCTCCTAGAAGAGCTGGCGGGGAGGGGGGTCCATCAGGAAAGCTTTGCGAATGAGTTTTGCCCTAGAACACTGAAGCGCAAGTCAGGCGAGATCGTGTTTGTGGAACTGCTTTATGAATAGTTGAGTGTGAGGTACAGGACAGATACAACTGTAAAAGAGATGGAGAGAACTCGAATTGTGACTCCAGGGAAGTTTCCCGAATCAGAACTCTCTTTCCTGGATGCTGATTGCTCAGAGGGTGGAGGGTGCTAATTACGTGAAATTAGGAGGGAAATACCTCCTTTCACACCTAGAACAAGCTGGGAGAGGCTTCTCCACTAAGTTTCCCTGTGGGCCAGGCCGGGGGGAGCCCTGCCGCCGGCAGTGGGCAGTGCGTCCTGCTGGCCGAGGGAGCCCGGGGCGCCGGGCGGGGCAGGCGGGCCCCCCAGCTCCCTTCCACCTGCCCAGCCCCCAGCAGGAGGCAAGCTCCGGACACCTGACGACAAACCTGGCTGTAGCTACGGACTGTGTTTACGGCTTGCTAGGGGCCAAGGGAATCACCGAGGGAGGGAGGTTGCCAGAGGAACCAGAGCCATTCCTCTCTCTCTCTCTCTCTCTCTCTCTCTCCCTTACCTGAAAATAAAAGATCACCGCGGCCTTCGGGGGGCATAAACCAGCGCTGCCTGTCCGAGCTCTGGGCTGGGCGAAGCACTGCTGAGGGCCTGGGAGGCGCCGGCCCTGGGGGGCAGTTTCCCTTCCTTGCTGTGAAAGCTTTCTTTTCTTTTCTCCGGCCTCCTTGCTCGCTCCGCTAGGCTCCAACCTTACCCGCCTAAAATTCCTTCCCAGGCAAAGCTCCCATACCCGTTTCTGGTTATGCTTCCCTCTTACAGCTCTCTCTCTCCTTTTTAAAAAATTTATTTCTCCATCTACCCACTTTGTTGTTGCTTCCTGGGATTGTTTACCAATGCAACAAATGCTAATATTATATGAAACATGCTAGAAAGTGCCAGCACACAGAGAAGGAGTCCCCTCCTCCCTCCCCCTAGCAGTCCCCCCCACCCCCCAACTGGCCCAGGCCGCAGAAACCCCGTGGGTGCCGGTGCCGGCCTGCTCTGGGACCTGGCGGGCTTGCTCGGCGGGAGGCTGTGCGAGAACCCTCCACCACGGTGCTCTTTTCTTCCTTCCTTGTCTCCTGAGCCTTGGAGGGAACAGTGGGGTGGCCCAGTGGGTGAGCACAGGTATAGGAGACTTTCGTGGGTCCTTCTCCTTCCCACCTGATAGGTTCCTGCAAAGGGCTCATGCCCAGTCTTTTTTTGTTGTTTTTTTAAGATTTTTAAAAATTATTATTTGTTTGAGAGACGGCAAGTGAGCAGATACGCTTGCATGCAAGAACAGAGGGAGGGGTAGAGGGAGAGGGAGAAGCAGACTGCCCGCTGAGCAGGGAGCCCCATAGGGCTCTATCCCAGGACCCCGAGATCATCACCTGAGCTGAAGGCAGATGCTTAACTGACTGAGCCACCCAAGTGCCCCATTTAGTGCCCAGTCTTGAAGGGAAATTTATTCATACAGTAGACATTCACTGAAGTCTTCTGTGTGTCAAGCAGAGTGTTTAAGCCCACAACGCTGGGATAGACTGGGTTCCAATCCTGCCTCTACCACATATAAGCTGTGTGACTTTGGACAATGAGTTAACCTCTCTGTGCCTTGGTTTGCTCATCTGTAAACTATCTTTTTTTTTTTTTTTTGTAAAGATTGTATTTATTTATTCATGAGAGACACACAAAGAGAGGCAGAGACACAGGCAGAGGGAAAAGCAGGCTTCCTGCAGGGAGCATGAAGCCAGACTTGATCCCAGGACCCCTGGGAACACATCCTGAGCCAAAGGCAGATGCTCAACCACTGAGCCACCCAGATGCCCCTCATCTGTAAAATATCTTATTCATGAAGGTTAAATGAGGTAGTATTTGTAAAGCCTCGGGCAGAGTGCCTGGCCTACAGTGAACAAGGTTTGTTCGGGGCGCCCGGGTGGCTCAGTGGTTGAGCGCCTGCCTTTGGCTCAGGCAGTGATCTCGGGATCCTGGGATTGAGTCCCACATCGGGCTCCCCACAGGGAGCCTGCTTCTCCCTCTGCCTGTGTCTCTGCCTCTCTCTCTCTCTCTGTCTCTCATGAATAAATAAATAAAGTCTTTAAAAAAAAAAACACACAAGGTTTGTTCAATAAAAATAAGCCGTTCTAGGTGCTGGGCATGCAGGGATGCTCCAGAGCCCATGGAGCCTTCACATGGAGCGTGGAGACAAATTATAAACATGTGAACAAAGAAATGATATAATTGCAGTGTCACAAGGAAAATTAAACCAGCAACAGGACAGAGGGTAAGCAGTAGGTGTAGGGGAGTGAGGGGGTGGGTGGGGACCTGAAGGAAGGTCTTCCAGAGGAGGGGTGTCTACATGGAGACCTGAATAATGACAAGGAGCAGCCAAGGAAAGAGCAAAGGAGTGGAATCCAGGCAGCGGGAATAGCATGTGCAAAGGGCTGGTGTGTGGGAGGAAAAGGAAGACAGGTGTGGCTGAAGGGGGGATGGGAGGAGCTGTGTGTGGATGAAGATGGAGAGAAGCAGGCCCAGGTCCCGTGGGGGCCCAGCAGGCCCCAGGAAGAAATGGATTCTTCTCTACCTGCAGTAACAGACTGCACTCATCTCTCAGGGCTGCAGCAATGAAGAACCACAAACTTGGGGACTTAAAACAGAAATGTGTTCTCTCAGAGGCCTGGAGCCCACAAGTCTGAAATCAAGGTGTCTGCAGAGCCACAGTCCCTCTGAAGGAAGCCTCTAGAGCAGCACCCTGCCTTGCCTCTTCCAGCTTCTGGTGGCCCCAGCTCTACCCTGGCTTTTCTTAGTCACTGTCTCTGCCCTCACACGGTCCTCTCTGTGTGCGTGTCTCTGTGTCATCATCTCTTCCTCCAAGGACACCAGCCATTGGAAGTAGGGCCCACCCTAAATGCGATAGACAGCATCCTGAGATCCTTCACTTAATTATATCTGCAAAGACCCTGCTTCTGGTGAGGTCGCATTCATAGGCACCATGGGTTAGGACTTGGACATAGCTTTTTTAGGGGGGCTGCAAGTCAATGCGCTACAGATGCCACTCATAGTTTCAGAAATGGCTCGTGATTTAGTGGCATCACGCAGGCTGCGGTGTGGAGATTGGATCAAAGGCAAGTTAGGGGGGCTGTGGCAGGTAGGGGTGCCAGAGATGGTGGGGAGAAAGAGAAAAGGTGTTCTCTTCTTGGACATGAACATTGTCACGGATCACCGTCAGACAAAGGCATGGTGTCCACAAGGGATCAAGAGAGCCACAAGACCCCTCTGAAATCATGTCTGAACACAGACTGGGAGTGGCCATGGTCCAAACCACAAAATTAACCAGACATTCTCCATCCTGGCTAATGTGACTCCTTTTTTTTTTTTTCCCTTAAAGATTTTATTTATTTATTTGAGAGAGAGAGCACAAGAAGGGGCAGAGGGGCAGGGGGAGAGGGAGAAGCAGACTCCTTGCTGAACAGGGAACCCGATGAGGGGCTTGATCCCAGGACTCTGAGATCATGACCTGAGCCAAAGGAAGACACTTAACCAACTGAGCCACTCAGACGTTCCATCCTTTTTTTTTTTTTTTAATCACCATCAGCTATAGCTTTGCTCCATCCTTGTCACCTTCCAGGTAGGAGTTATTAAGATGCTCCATCACAGCATTACCCCTGATTCTGATAGCAGCCATTCCAGAGCAAACCTTGCTTCCTTGAACTTGAGGCTGCACCCCCACATCACACAACAGAAGCCTCAATCCTCTGGCAGGTCTTAAATGACATGCCCTAGGGTTCCCAGTGGTGTGTGCTCACCCTTGTTGCAGCAAATCAGCAAACCTAATTTTGTTTCATTCACAGAGTGCTCCTGGTGGTCACAGTTTGAAGGGCGGCGGGGGGCGGGGACCTTCGTGGCAGTGGGCGATCCACAGGGCCCTGTACCTGGTTTATTGCTGTGCTGCTGCCATATTGGAATTTATAATCATATTCCAACAAGGGTCTCTGTGTGTTAATTTTTCCTGGCCCTTGTAAAGTCTGTAGCTGGTTCTTTTCTTTTCTTTTTTAAAAGATTTTATTTATTTCTTCATGAGAGACACACACAGAGAGAGGCAGAAACATAGGCAGAAAAAGAGAGAAGCAGGCTCCCTGCGGGGAGCCTGATGCAGGACTCAATCCCAGAACCCTGGGATCGCCACCTGAGCCAAAGGCAGACACTCAACCCCTGAGCTACCCAGGTGCCCTGGAGCTGGTTCTGCTGAAGAGCACTGACAGTGGCTAATGGCAGGGTCATTGTGGTAGAAAGAGGGACGAGTGTGTGGATTCAGGACTTTTTGGCCTAGACGTGCAGGACTGGTTGCTAGTTTGGATTTGCGTGGGGGAATGCAAGGAAGAGAGAGAGAAAAATCTGAATTTGCTCTGGGGTAGGGAATGCCCCTTATCAAAATGGGAAATATCGGGTGGTCAAGTCAAGCAGGCTTTGCGTTGGGAGGGTTTGGGTCAAGAGTCTCAATCTGGGGATGCCTGGGTGGTTCAGTGGTTGAGCATCAGGTCATGATCCTGGGGTCCAGGAATTGAGTCCTGCACTGGGCTCCCTGCAGGGAGCCCCCTCTGCCTATGTCTCTGCCTCTCTCTCTGTGTCTCTCATGAATAAATAAATAAAATCTTTTAAAGTCTCAATCTGGTGAAAATATCCTTCCTACCTTATTCTAGGAAATAGGCATGCAATGTTACATTTTTAAAAGTTGGTGACTCAGTGCTGTACTACAGTTTTGCAAGATATTACCATAAGGCAGGGAGGAGGGGAGAACAGAATAAAGGGGATATGGGATCTCTTCATATTATTTCTTACAACTGCATGTGAATCTCCAATTATCCCAAAATTAAAAGTTTAATTAAAAAAATTGGTGACCCAGAAAATCAGGATGTGAATGGAACGATAGGCAGCTCCAGGCAGGTGTTACTCATTTGTATTCATAAGTTCTTAAATCTGAAAGGGGTTTAGGGGCAGCTCGCACAGGGGACACAGCCCAGTGAAGGGGCCATGCGTGGCGTCTAAGGGGACAGTGGTGGCCACTGTGGCACCTGAGCATCTTTCCTAGGGTCCTCGAGCTGGAGACTAATGGGGTGGAGAACAGCTCATCTCTCCAAGGCCCTGCCAGTGAGGGGTGTGGACTTCACCAAGGAAAGTTCTGTGAGGAAAGTGATCTGGGCACCCAGTTCCTGTAGTAGTTTCTGGTCACTTCAGCAGGGGGTGAGCACAGGGTACTTTGGGCCTGGACACCATGAGGAGGAAGAGAGACAGAATGACTCCTGTTGGCCTCTACTTTTATGCTTCCGTTAGGTAGATTCAGGCTCCTGGGGGTAGGGGTGGGGGGAGCATTTCATCTTGATATTTGCAGATTTATTCACAGAACTCCCCACACATCTGGAGGAGAATATATGACTTGCCCCCTAGAGGAAATAGTTAAATGAATCGCTAAAGCACAAAATGTTCCTGTAAAATTGCTTCCATATTTTATTAGACGCAGATGAGCATGAATTATTGTGAAGCCAACAGGAGGGTTTGCAAATTGGGTTCTTGCCTTTCCATAAACAGCTCTTCCACACCTAGATCATTATGGAAAAGCTTTAACAGAACATTGGTTTGGGATAGGGGCATTGAATAATTCATTCGCTCATCCATCCATCCATCCATCCATCTATCCAACATTTACTGGGCACCCACTGTATGCCAGTAATGTCAGCTAACTGGCAGCTACAGGTGTTATTCTCACTGACCTACCTCTAAATGAGTCCTTTTGAAATGAGCTCACTTGGGGGTTGGAATGTTATGGGAGGGACACCTTTTGTGGGGAAGGGACTCCCTGTCACGCATCCCAGAGGGCCACTGTCCACAGAGAAGTTACTTTTTCATGTACCCCTCAACAGTTAAAAATGCTCCCTCACCTTGAATTCTTCTTTCTTAAAATCTGCTCATTTATGTCAAGGTGTGAAATTTCTTGCAGGAAAAAAATGGACCCGGTTGTGCAAAACTGCCTTTCGCGTTATTTGTTTCTTATCTTCTGTGTGGCTCTGCCAAACTGATCACAGCTGGGCATCTGAAGGATCTGCTTTCTGCTCAGAATGCCCAGCTTGGGGCAGGGAGCAGAGAGCAGGGGATGAGAGGACAAATATCGCTTATTTCTCCTCCTCTGTCTGGAAGTTAGGCATAACAGTGAGGCTCGTAGGATCATTGGAGCAACCAGGGACTAGTACACAATGCTCCCTCGGCCACCATGGACAAGTGAGTAAGGGGAGGATTTTCTCTACCAGCCCTGGCCTGAGCTGGGGATGGGAGTGGTGGTTGCCCCTGACATGGCTGGGCAGATGTTGGCTCAGTGGAGGGCTGGGCCCTCACCCCAACGGGATCCAGAGCTTCTAAGCTTGTCAGAGGCACTGCAAACTGTCTTCTGGGAGGGGGGCATGGAATCTTCGCCAAGGGAGGCTTCTTGAGGAAAAGCAAAAAGTGGGAAGGACACCCAGAGGTGCCACCTGTTGCATGGAAGTCCTTTACCATATTGATGTGTGGGGCTCTTACAGCACCTGCAGGCTGGGCTGGAGCGGGGCCGTCCCATCTCCTCCAACTTGTGAGCATGGAAACAGCTCAGTGAGACCAATAATGTGTCCAGGATTTCCCAGTGATTGGTGGAGGTTAAATTTGACTTGCTATACTTCTCTGCACCACGGCTTCCCAGGCAGGAGCTGTGTGATGACCTCTTTCAAAGGCAAAAAAAAAGAAAAAGAAAGTGTTGCTAAACATGTTTTGGGAGTCCTCTGTGAGGAGACCACTGGGCAGGAAAAGGTGCCCTCCACTGCATCTATTTTCTGGTGAGGTGAGGTGTGGAGGAGGAGGATTGGGGAGTGTCTGGAAGCATCTTCTCCCATCTGAGGGCTGCAATTTATGATCAAGCCAGGCAGACACAATGGTTATCCTCTTGATTACAAGTAGTGGACACCTGGACTCAGAAATGCAGGAAACAGAGTTGGGCATTCATACTAAATTCTCCCAAAATTGAGAGGGCTCAGGGAACCCGAGAGTGGGTGGAGGGAGGTGGCAGTGTCTGGTTCTTAGCAGTTGAATGCTCATCAAAAGACCCTTTGGTTCAAACTTTCAAATCATATTGAAATAATTCTTCAGAATGTCTATTTTGGTAAATAGAATAGGATAAATATGGTTGCACCTTTATTTGAGTCATTGAGGTCCTGCAGTGTTTCTGGGTCAGGATTTTACTCCTGAAGTCTCACTGTGGTGTTCTGGAAATGCCCTGGTCTCGGCATCAGAAGACCCAGCCCCCCTTCGGGTGGCTGTGTGACTTCTGGCAGGGCACAATGTTTCCCTCTGTACAAGTTACAAGTTTGAGCTACAAGTTTTCCCTCTGTAACAGCAAAAGAGAATAGTGTTCACTTTATGGATCATCCAAGGGTGTTGTAAAGTTGACATTGAATGAGCTTCTCAACTTGACTTCTAGATCCCTGTGCAAACACAAATTGGTGCAATCAACCAGAGGAGAGAGGAGACAGGACCAAATGTCTTTTTTAAACCCAAATTAGGCTTGTCTATAGTCAGGGTTCTCCAGAAAAATAGAACCAATAGATTCTATCTATCTATCATCTATCTATCATCTATCTATCTTCTATCATCTATCTATCTCTCATCTATTATCTACCATCTACCTATATCATCTATCTGTCTACCTATCAAACTATCTACCTATCAGATACCACGGAGATTTATATAATGAGGAATTGGCTCAGGTGACTATGGAGGCTGAGAAGTCCTGCTCTCTGCCATCTAACACTGGAGGCCCAGAAAAGCTGATGGTATAAAATAAGATGAGATGAGATATTTCAGCTCCAGCAGTGAGTCAGGAAAAAAGTAGCAAATTCCTCTTTCCTCTGTCTTTTGTTCTTTTCAGGCCCTAAATGGATCGGATGAAGCCCACCCCACGCTGGGGAGGGCCATCTCCTTTCCTGAGTCCACACCTTCAAACACAAATCTCATCCAGAAACACCCTCACAGATATACCCAGAAATCATGTTTAATCTGGGTGCCCCATGGCCAGTCAAACTGACACATAACATTAAATCGACATCACCATCTGGAAAGCTTCTTTCCATTCATGAAATTGGAGGCATGGTCTTTGGCAGCTCAGCTCGTTTCCTGAGGCAGGGGAGGAAATGTTGGGAGCTCTGGGGCAGCTGTCAGGGATGAGGGATTCCAAATGCCAAAAGATGGGAAAAGCACATGAAGAAGCATCAGTGGGCGACATTCTTTGAGAGCCGTAGCACAGATCAGAATATCTTTTGATAGTTTTTATGTCATGGGTGTGTTTCTTTGAAGGTGACGCCACCTGGAGCCCTGGGATGAACTCGGATTACATTTAGAGAGTTATTCTCAGAATCTGAGAACTGAGTGTTACATTCAGTTGCAGCCTGTATGGTACATAATCACTCAGTACCTGAGCTATTGTATAATAAAGAATCTGACTGGCCTTTGTTCCTGGTTCCAGGAAGGGAGCTTCTAAGTCCTTGGAAATTTCTGAGTTGTTGGGAGTGTGTGTTAGTCATGGTGGCCTCCTTGAATGAGGCCTGAGTTTGATGTTAATGAAATGACTAAGGATGGGGGCTGGCCAAACCACAGAGACTAACCAGGTGATGAGTAGGTTGTGGCTTCAAGCGGGGGAATATCACCTTGTTATGGTCGGAATGTTTGGGGCTCCTCCAATTCATGTGTTGAGATCCTAATTCTCAGTGTGATGGTAGGAGGAAGTGGGGCCTTCAGGAGGTGATCAAGCCTTGAGGGTGGAACTCCCATGAATGTGATAGTGTCCTTATAAAAGAGACCCCACAGGGGCACCTGGGTGGCCCACTGGTGAGTGTCTGCCTTTGGCTCAGGTCATGATCCCGACGGGGTCCTGGGATCAAGTCCCACATCAGGCTCCCTGCAGGGAGCTGCTTCTCCCTCTGCCTATGTCTCTGCCTCTCTCTGTGTCTCTCATGAATAAATAAATAAAATCTAAAAAAAGAGAGAGAGAGAGAGACCCCACAGAGCTCCCTCACCCCTTCAGCCATGTAAGAACACAGTACAAAGATGGCCATATAGGAACCAGATGTACCAGGAATCTGGTTCATGCCAGACCCAAGGCTGGGCGAAGCTTCTTGGTTGGTGGATCATAGGTGTGCTGGAGGGTGACATGCCCAGATTCCATGGGGAGAGGGCACGGAAGCCGGGTATCCAAGTCCCTCCCAGACCTCACCCTCTGCAGCTCTTCGTTTGTCTGGTTCTGATCTGTAACTTTTATAATAAAACCGTAATCAGTAGTACAGCACTTACCTGAACTCTGTGAGTTATTCTAGCAAATTATTGAACCCGATGGGGGTCACAAAATCCGTCCTCATCCCCCCCACGATTTGTGGCCATTTGGTCAGAATTGCGGTGGCCTGGGGATCCCTGAGCCTGTGCCTGGTGATTGAAGTGGGAGCGATCTTGTGGTGGGGGGGTCGTGCCCTTAAACCTGAGGAATCTGTGCTAACTCCAGGCGGCTAGAAGTACATTGCGGTAACCGCAGAGCCAAGAGAACCCCATATCTTATATCATCTCTTTTCCACCCAGAAATATTTTTCGAGAGCTTATTTTGTGTCAGGCATGGTGGTGGGTGCCATACATACCACCTCACTGCTGAATGTCATGTTACTAAAGGAATTTGTGAGGCTTGGAACACCACTAGTGTCAAAGGGGCGATGTTGTGAAAAACACATTGAGATCGGAATTACTATTTTTAGGATGAGGCACAGATTTGGAGGGGCCAGATTTCCACATACATTCATTAAACCAAGGAAGTCTAAAAGCTTCACGAAGTTAAGGCCTGGGAAGTAATTCTCAGCCTCGCCTGAGGAGGTACCCATTTGTGAAGACCAAGTTGTTTCCGGGGGGAGAAAGGAGGCTGGTGGCAGATGTCCCTGCTCTGCACTTAGGATCTCCTGCGATGTCCCAGTTGGGGGTGAGTTTGCCGTGGGGGAAGCTCTCACACTGTGAGGGCAGGGTAAGCTGTTGGCAGGGGTGTGAGGACTGCAAGGGACATGGCATGTCCAGAGCAGAAGGGAGGGCTTGGGGACGTCCCGAGTCCTCGGGGGTGGGGGGCCCTGGGCAGAGATGCACGGAGGGATGAGAGTCTGCAGACTCCACAAGCTTGTGGTTCCTGGGCCTGGAAGCCAGGGCCTCAGTTCTGAGAAGGCCAGTCTCTTGGTCCCACAGGAGCATCAGGTTGGGCTTCATTTGTTAAAAAGCATCTCAGCAGTTGGGGAAAATGAGTCACAGTGGACTACACTGCCCCTCCCCAGTTAGGGACAGTTGAACAACATTTGGAGATTCGGATGTGGTGGGCCAGGTACTTATGAGAACTTCCCGAAGGTGGGAGTTGCTGAAAACACTGGATTTCCTTACACAATAGAGTGGCTCCCGATTCTCACAGTTAGACTCACCAGAGGCGGGGGTGGAAAAGACACCCTCTCAACAGCCTCTAAGACCAATGGAAAGGGAGCATGCTGAGCACCAGACAGGCTCGCAGACATCATGCGGGTGTGCCCAAGCCTCTGAAGCAACCCTACAACCAGTGGGTGGGGTGATCAGCAATCCCCTCCAGAGCCAGCTGGGGCTGGAGGAAAGCACCGTGTCCCCAACCTGCTAACGGGGGGCTGGGGTGGGTCAGCAGCCCTGGTATTTCACAGAACCACTCAGGGGCTTTTCAGAAATCTGGGAGTGGGGATGGCCTGACACTTTCCTCAGGTCTTCAGCAAAAAACATCCAGGAGCCGACAAACCCCACAAGGGAAGGATGTGCCTCCCTCTCCCAACATCAGACACAGACCCTGGAGGGTGGAGAGGAAATGCCAACCCCAAGAATTTCCTCCTATCTCTCTGCTCTGCCGTTCTGCAACAAAAGCTTTATCCTCAATTGGCTCCCCCTTATGGTTCCACATCATCTACCTCGCTTCTTCATGTCCCATCATCCAGATGGTGACGGGAGGCTCTGTCCCACATCCAGGCATGAGTCCCAAGATCCATCTGGGCCTGTAGCCAGGGGAATGGACATGCTAGTAGGTTTATGTCCACTGAGACTCCAACTGAGCCAGTCTGTGGTGGGCTGAGTTGTGTTCCCTCTCAATTCATATGTTGAAAATCTAACCCTCAAGTAGCTAAGAATGTGCTATGTGGATATGGGGCCTTCAAAGGGTTAATTAAGGTAAAAAGAGGTCATTAGGGTGGGTCCTAATCCAGCAGGACTGGCGTCCTCGACTAGGGTCCTTACGAGAAGAGGAGACCAGGACAGACACAGACACACATAGAGGGGCACCCAGGTGAGGACACACGGAGCCATCTATATGCCAAGAAGAAGGGCCTCAGAGGGAACCAGCCCTGCTGACACTGTGATCTTGGACTTGCAGCCTCCAGAAATGCAAGAAATAAATGCCCGTTGTCTGATATGGGCACATATATGCCCTCCCATATATGCCCTCCCATATGTGGTACTTTGTCATGGGGCCCCTGGCAAACCTTAATACCTGGCCTCGACATCTGGGGTAGATTCACCTTCCTCAAAGCACATGGACAGTACCCATGGGCAAGAGCAGCAGCCCAATGGGAATCTGGGATCTGTTAGGAGAAGGGAAGGGGACCCAGAGTAGACTCTACAAAGATCTCCCACGATGGAGAAGAAGAGACACTCTCCATCTTGTTCTAGGTCTTTCTTTTTTAACCCAGCACCAGATTTAAGACTCACCGATGTTGCTGGTATGTCTCCTTCACCTTCTCTGGTTGCTGGGTTGAGTTCCACGGTACGTGCTGCCGTGTGGGATTCCTCTGTTTCCCGGAGCGGGAGGGTGCTGGCTGCCTTCCATTCCCTCATTCTGCTCCTCCAGCTCTGTCCCCAGCAGGCTGCCCTGTATGGACCCCAATGATGGTCCTCTTGCTCTCTGGCTTCCAACTGGGTCTGGCGGGCAAGGGGAGGGCAGGGCGGTTCTTTCTGGGGCTCCTTCTGGCAGCAGCACTGTACCTGACTGAGTCTTGCTCATCCACACCTCTTCCCATTTGGGTTCATTCACTGCTCCCTTCCTTCCTCCCTCAGGCCTGGGTAATAGCCCTGCTGCTCTGAACCTGGGTCTTCTGCACTTTCTCTGGGGTTTCCCTGTACCCACACTTCTATAAACCCATTTGCAAATGAACCCTCAAATGGTCCTGATTTGGCCATACCACCTGTTTCCTGCAAAGACCCTGAGGGATCCAGCCTGGGTTCCTTCCACAACCTGCCATCTCAAACAGGTCCCTGATGGGTGTCCTGGCATGGGTCCCTTCCTGGAGTGAGAGGCAGCTCTCCAGGACAGAACCTGACAGTCCTCCTCATCAGTGCCACCCCAGTCTGCCATGCACAAGAGCTCCCATGGCCCTGGGTTTTCATCCACATTTAATAGTATCCTGATTCTTGTCTATTCCGCGGATAAAAGTGGTATCTCCCTGTTGCCTTCATCTGCATGTACTTGTTAGCCACTTGGGCTTTCCCTTTGCCTGTTCATGACTTTTGATCTACCTGAATTTCTTTCTTTTTTTAAAAGATTTTATTTACTTATTTGACAAAGGGAGAGAGAGCACAAACAGGGGGAGTGGCAGGCAGGGGCAGAGGGAGAACCAGCCCCCCTGCCAAGCATGGAACTCGATCCCAGGATCAGGACCTGAGCTGAAGGCAGCTGAAGGTGATGCTTAACCAACTGAGCCACCCAGGCACCCCATGTATCTGAATTTCTTGACCCTGTATTGGTCTTGGTACTCCTAAAACATGCCCTGGGGGCTTGGGGTGGGGGTTATCTTGACTGTGAAATAAGACTTCCTTCTGTATTTGATAGACTAAAACTTTAAAAAAAAAAAAAAAAAGAACAAGTTCCATTAAAAAAAAAAACAAACAAACACAATTACTTTTAAACTGAGGTAGGAACAGGGGCACTGCTGAGCAACACAGCCTGGACATAAACCAGCAGAGGGGTGACCTCTGGGTCCCACTGCTTGGCTGTTTGGGACCAGAGCTACTCACTCAGGAGCAGGCCTGCTCTGGGGGAAGGACCCCCGAAAGGCTGCCTGTAAGAGGAGACAGCCCCAGCTTCCTGCATTGCAGTGTAGTCCTGGGAGGCCTCAGGTCAGCACATCTGTGACCTCGGGCAAGCAGGGTGGATGGTTGGGGAGGCTGGCTCCCCATCCAGAAGGCTCTCTGTATTAGTACTGCCAACGGGAGGCTTGAAACAACAGGGATTTACTCTGCCGGGGCTCCGGGGCTCCAGAGGCCAGAAGCCCAACATCAAGTTGTCTGCAGGGCCGTGCTCTGTCTGAATGCTCCAGGGAGAGAATCTGTTCTGGTCTCTCCAGCTTCTGGCGGTTCCTGGCACTCCTTGATCTTCCTGGGCTGGTCAACCTCACTAGTCTCTGCCAGTCCTCCCCTGGCCTTTGTCCCTGCGGCTCTCTGGGTCCTCCTGTGTCTCTGAGGAGGAGACTCTCACTGGATTGGAGCCCACCATAAATCAGTATGATCTCAGCTCTAACCTCAATCATTCCTCTGCAAAGACCCTATTTCCAAAGAAGACCATATTCTGAGGTTCCAGGTGGACATGGATTTGGGGGGACACTTATTCAGTCCCTTAGGCCCTCTACAGGTGAATCAATTGGCAGACAGACCAAAGGGGCCAAAAGAGGCCACCACGAGCTGGGGAGGGCAGTGGGGCCAGCCCAGTGGGAAGAGGGAGTATTTATATACTCTTGCTCAGTGTCCCCACGCAGAGAAGGTCCAGAGCCACTGCCCCCTTGACCATGGTGATACCCTCACACTCTTCCTGGAGACCCTTGGCCTTTCCTGTGGTCCGATGTTGGCACAAGCTAGGTTCTGAGCCGAGAGCGGGATGCTCATCCCGGGCTGGAGCAGAGAGCTGCTGTGGTCCACACCACCCTCACGGCTGCAGGAGCAGAGGAAGTGTGGGCCCTGGCTTGGTGAGGTGAGGGATTGCATTCCAAAGGGCAGACGGGTTCTGTCTCCAGGCAACTTGTAATTCTTTTGTTCTGAGAAGAAAAGCAGAGCTGCACACTGGAGAGGGGGGCTGGGCCCCTGAGAGTTCTGAAGCCAGAACGGGCTCACCTCCTGGCCCTAACTACGCTCCGGGCCTGTGAGGGCATCCGGTGGGCACCACTAACACGAATGGGACCAGAGCAGAGGCCGGGTCCTGCTGTCCATGTCCCGGGGCTGGCAGAGGAGGGAGGCCGGCTCCTCAAGTGAGAGGCAGGAGCACTGTCCCTTCTTCCGCACCTCACACCTCGCACCTCGAGGCTCCAGGCTCCTGCCCAGGGAGGAGCCGGGAGAGGCGGTCTTCGGTTTCACGGTAGCACCCAGCCCTCGACGATCACGGAGGTCACCGGCCCACCAGGGCAGGGAAGGGTGGACAGCGTGGCTCTCCCGGTGTATCCCCGGAAGGCAGAAGTGAGAACAGGATTTCCTATCTTATAGGCCAAGCTGAGAGCAGAGGGGGGAGCTTCCCTTGGGGACCAGAGGGTTTCTGGGTCTGCCAGGAGGGGATGGGCTGTGGCCTTTGGCTCTGCCCCCACTAAGCACCACAGAGGCCTCCTGGGACCAGTGCCGAGCAGTGTGGATGGCTGGCCAGCGGGTGGTGGGTGGTGCTGGGATGCCAGCTGCCCCTCTACAGCCACAGGTACCAGGCTGGGGACTGAAGGTGGCCCTACGGCAGAGCAATGGTGGTGATGCTCAGGGGGTGGTGCCGGTTTGGGACTTCTCAGGAGGCCCTCTTCTCACCTTTGCTCTCTGTGATGGAACTTGGTCCAGCGGCAAGTGGCCTCTCCATGCATCTGCCTGCATCCTTGGGAGGCAAGCTGGAGGCTGTGGATGAGAAGCTTCAGGATCCAGGCAGGGCCTCAGCTCACCCAGGGAGGAGAGCAGGTTTTCCTCTCTCCTGGTTTTGCAGGAGGGCTGTCCTTAGGGCGGGAGGGCCGTGGCTGTCCCTGGAGTCAGGAGGGAGATGAGCTCAGGATGGCAGATCTTGAACGAGGGGTTGATCTGAGCAAACACCGGAGGATTGGGGGGGGGGGGAGGGGGTCACTGAGACAGGGAGTCTTCAGGTCAACTCCGCAGGGAGTCCCCAAGGTCAGCCCCAGCCACAGCAGGCTGGATGGGGGCTCAGCTCAGGCTCGAGGAGGAGCGTGCTGCAAGTGGGTATAAATAATGAAACATTGCAGCTACTTACAGAACACCATGCGGAGAATGCTTGTGGATTCTCTTTGATGTCTCCTCTTCACCTGTGGAGTGTCTGTCTCCTGTGTTCCCACCTGCTGGGGAAGCCGAGACTCCAGGCTGGCTGTTTGGAGCTTGGTTCATGGTTGGGCTGATTGCTCCGGAGGCAGTTTGACATCCAAGCTTCTGCTTGCTCCTCGTGTGCCCCAGTCGGGGGGGATTTGCTGGGGGTTGCTCCCACAGCGCCCCTTGCCTCCTGGCCACACACACTGGTGTGTAGTACAGACAACCCCAGGCAGGAAAAGAGAAACCACTCCGGGTATTGAAACAGAGTGAATTTGTTGGTTATCCAAGTGATTAGGGAGCAGAGAAGCCAAGAGGGTAAAATGAGGCAACTCAGAGATTATCAACCTGGAAGCTGCAACCACCCCTGGGATTGGTAAGACCAATGGAGGTAGTGGTTTTACTGGAGCCCAGTGTCTGGGGCTTGTTGTCAGGAGAAGGGATCAAGGAGGGAATTATTGTGTAGCAGGCGCCAGAGCAATGGAGGAGGAACGGCCATCCTGCAGCCTCCACCAGACAGTGGGGGCCAGGTCTTGGCTCCTTCTTCCATCCTTGCCTCCCAGTCTTTAAAAAAAAAAAATTAGTATAAAATACACATAACAAAATTTGCCGTCTTAACCACGTTTAAGTGTATGGCTTAGTGGCATTAAGTGCATTCATATTGTTGTGTGACCATCACCACCATCCATCTCCAGAACTTTTTCATCTTCCCAAACTGAAACTCTATCCCCATCAAATACTGACTCTGTCATTGTCTTCCCCCAGGCCCTGGCTCCCACTTTCTATTTCCAGTTTCTATGGATTTAACTGCTTTAAAATATTTTATTCATTCATTCATTCATTTGGAGAGCATGAGTGGGGGGACGGGCAGAGGGAAAGGAAGAAGAAAAATCTTAGGTGGACTCTAGGCCCAGCGTGGAGCCCATCACAGGGCTCGATCTCATGACCCCAAAATCATGACCTGAGCCAAAACCGAGAGTCAGACACTTAACTGACTGAGCCACCAAGGTGCCCCTGGACTACATTACCTAACGTATAAGTGTGATCATACGGTGTCTCTTTAGGTTTGGCTTATTTCACTTAGTCTAACATCCTCAAGGTCCATCTGTGTTGTGACAAGTGCCAGAACGTCCTTCCTTTTAATGGCTGAATAATATCCCACTGGATGGCTAGACCACATTCTGTTTATCTGTTCATCTGTTGATGGACGCTTGGCCTGCCTCCACCTTTTGGCTCCTGTGAATAACACTTCTATGAACACAGCTGTACAAATATATCTTGGACACTCTGCTCTCTATTTTTTGGATATGTACCCGGAACTGGCATTGCTGGATCCTATGGTAATCCCAGTTTTAATTTTTTGAGGAGCTGCCATACTGTTTCCGGCATGGCTGCACTGATTTACATTCCCACCAACAGCACACAGCGGGCCACTTTTCTCTGCATCTCTGCCAACACTTGTTAGTTTCTATTGTCGTTGCTGCTTTAAATAGTAGCCATCCTAATGGGTGTGAGGTGGTATCTCATGATTTTGACTTAGATTTCTCTAATGATTAGTGATGTTGAGCATCTTTTCTTGTGTCACCTTTCAAGTCTTGCACTAGTGCCTCCCACTGACTAAACCTATCTAGAAACCAGAGGGCAAGGGAGCATGGGAAATGTGGTTTTCTGCCCAAGTGAACAGGGAAAGGCACAGGCTGGGGATGGGGGGCAGAGAGGTACTGTAAAAACAGCAAATATCAGGGATCCCTGGGTGGCTCAGCAGTTTAGCGCCTACCTTTGGCCCAGGGCGCCATCCTGGAGTCCTGGGATCGAGTCCCATCGGGGTCCCTGCATGGAGCCTACTTCTCCCTCTGCCTGTGTCTCTGCCTCTCTCTATCTCTCTCTGTCTCTCATGAATAAATTAAATCTTAAAAAAAAAAAAACCCAGCAAATATCAGTGTCTATAATAAGGGACTTCAGGGTCTCCCATGCATATTAATGTCCTGAGGAGTACACTAAACCCCTACAAAGGGATGGACCCGCCAAGATTTCACAGAAAGGAAGCAGCAGAGCTGGGGTTTGAACCTGAGCGTGTCTGACTCCCAAACCAGTGCTCTTCCCACTCAGTGATTTCTGCTGCCCATGTGGGGCTGGCAAGAATGGGGATCACTGGTTATGAACATGCCATGGCTTTTCACACCTCAGCAGCTTTGCTCATGCTGGTCCCCCTGCTTTGAATGCTTTTCCCTCCTTTCCCATCTGGAAAACTGATGCTTACTCTCAGCAGCTCAGCTCAAATGCCAACTGCTATAACCTGAGCCCTGGGGAGAACAAACCTGACAAGTTTGTTATTGCTTCAGTCTGTGTAAATAGCACAGAACAGTGATGGGGCCTCTGTCTTCACGCCACACTGGGTCCCTGGTGTTTGTCTCTTCCCAGCATACTGTCCCTGTACTTCTGATGACTCTGAGTTTCCTCTAGGGCTCTCTTCCCTCATTTTGTGTGGATTGGTGGTGCTGACACCACTCATTCCCAAGCTCATCATTCAATCCATCTTCTCAGGTCATAGAGATTTTCACTGAGCCTGTGGACAAGAGGGACCATCCTCCACAGAGCTGGCAAAGCTGTGATGACATCGCATGGGAGAGGCCTGTCTGAGAATGAAGCCAACAGAAAGGAAGGCAGCAGTCTTGGGCTGCAGCACTAGAGAGTCTTGACAACATTGTTTCTATGCCTGGATACAGCTGTATCCTGTAGCATCCTCACCTCCGGGTACGAAAAAGTTCCCTCTTTATGTGAGGCCAAGTTGTGTTGAGATTTGAATCACTTACCACTGGAAGTCATGATGGATGGATGTGCCTTGGGCCAAAGCCCTGGCCTTTACACACATTCCTGATTCGATGGTTCCTGGCCCAGCAGCTCTGTAGATCTTGCCCCCAGGACAAGTGGTCCTTCTGAATACCCCCAGAGCATAGAGACCAGCTGACCAGACATTGGTGGGATACCACTTGGGAAGTTTTAAGTCAGGAGGGCACAGGTTTAGTGAGTTGCCCAACAAGGCCTGTAGGTAGTAGATGGTGGATCTGGGACTGCACCAGATATTGGACCCCTTGGCCACTTTGCACAAAGCTCCGCCTCTGGTGAGGGCTATAGGGGGATATCCTTGTTAGGTAGGATGACAAAGATATCCTTGTTTTTTAAATGGCCACAGAGCCAACAGAGCTATACGTGGTAAATGGCTGCAGTGTCGGGACTCTGAGTCTCAGTGGTCCTGCCCTGGCTGAGATAGGCTTCTCTCTGTCCCAGGGCCCAGGAGGGCCACTACTGGGCACATGGTGCTTTGTGCTTCAAGGACAAAGCTGGAATGAGGCCCTAGCATCCCAGTGCCTCGTCAGCTCTGTGCCATTCCCCATCCTCCCTGGGCACTTTGCACATTCAAAAGCTATTTTAGAAGTAGCAGCACATCTGATTCTCTTTAATGCACTTCCAGGCAGCACAGATGTGCATCAATGAAAGAATGTTCCCTGAACCAAAGTGCTTCTGTGGGCCTCATGATCCTCTCCCTTGGCGCTCACTCCCAGGCCAAGAGCCTCCCATGAATCATGCATTAGCTTCTGTGATTGCTGCTCCGAGAGGTGGCAACTCTTACAGAAGGAGGGGGAGTCACTGTATGCTGTGGGAGGCAAAGGGACTGGGTCTCCAGCTGGGAGCAGGGGCAGAGAGCAGGAGGCAGCAGACCCTGTAAAGGGAGGCAGATGTCTGCTAGTGGAGGTGAAGCTTGCAGCGTCCAGAGCCCTGCCACCAGCTCACATGGCGATGGGGCCCTGGCTCCTGCCCTCCCACTCCCGTCCCTGTGTGACAGACTTTATCCTGAATGAAGGGAGGATTTGGCACCCAAGGAACTCCCATATGGAGCCCAGCTTACACGGGGGTGGGGGTGGGAGGGGAAGGGAACCAGCAGATACAAAACAAAGGGGTGGGGGGAAGAACCCTCCACAGGTGAGGAGATGACAAACAACCAGGCTAATGAGAGATGCGGAGCCACACAGCAACTCCCAGATCAAAATAATTGTACAGAGCTCATTAAAACACACAAAGACATAAATTAAGCACTGCAGTCGCCTGTCCCTAAAAATGTGTCTGTCAGACAGACAGATGACTGAGGGAAGATGTCTGATGATTCTGTCGTTTGCAAAAATACATTATTTTGAATTTGAGGGGGAGGCACAAAAATTCGTGATTTAATGTTTAAAGCGATTTTCAAAGTTTTTTGTTTTGTTTTGTTTTGTTTTGTTTTTCCCTCTTAAGCTTAAAAACGTCCCTGGAAAAGAACATGAAGGCATATGTTATTAAGAGATGAAAGTCTCAGGGCACCTTGGTGGCTCAGTGGCTGAGCATCTGCCTTTGGCTCAGGGTGTGATCCTGGGGTCCAGGGATCGAGTCCCACATCGGGCTCCCTGCAGGGAGCCTGCTTCTCCCTCTGCCTGTGTCTCTGTGTCTCTCATGAATAAATAAAATCTTTAAAAAGAGAGAGAGAGAGAGAGACAGAGATAAAAGTCTCTCCCTTGGATGAAATGAAGGCACCAGCCAGGTGGGTGTTCCCAACAGTGGTGGTCTCCGTGGGGAGGGCCCAGGGGATAGCAGGTATTCTTCACTGCGTGGGCAGAGCTCAGACCCAATAGTGCTTTCCACACCAACGGTTCTCTGCTGAAAACTTCCAGGTTCTTTCTCTGGGTCACCACTTCAACCTCCCTCCTGGCCCGTCTCTGTGAGTAGGGAAGGACAGGAGCCACCTGTTTTTGAGGGGGGACCCTCCTGCCCACAGTACTGTCCAGAAAAGGAGCCTCAAGGCAAAGCAGCAGGAGGGATCTGGAGTTTGAGAGCTCAAAGCTCAGACTGTTTGAGGGATTCCCTTTGAGAAAAAGAATACATGAATGCAATACAAACTTGGGTAGGGAAATGAGTATTTATTTAGAATGACAAAGGAAATCACCACGAAGTCCTGAGGCCCTGGGAATCCAGCTCCTTTCCTCCTGCCATCTCTTTAGGCAAGTTACCAGAAGTGTTTGCTGATTTCCTCCTTTTTCTCCCCACCTAGAATACTCTATGACTCCCAGGAACTTCCCGCTCTCACAGGGGCCCAAATAGGAGGTCCTGATGCTGAGGCTTCCTTAGCTTTACCAAAACTCTCCCTCTGGAAATGGGGCTGCTCAGAGACGTTACAGCTCTGCCCTGGCTGGGATTGGCCTCTGGGAGGTCGGGGTTGGGAGTTCCAGGGCTGGAGGCTTTGGAAACACCTAGAATTCTGGGATTTGGGGGCACATGTCTGGAGGTAGCCTGGCATAGCTCTGCAGCTTCAGTCGATGGAAATCTGGCCAAATTGAATTATACTCTGTTCGGAAATAGATCATGTAGCAAGAGGGGGACTGGTAAGCCAGGGCCTGGAGACAGTGGTGGGCAGGGCCATGCAGCGGGGATGGGGCAGGAGGCATCTTGGCTGAGGCATCGAAGCCGGCTTGCCAGGGCTGATCGCTGGCACGGGAGAGAGAGCCTCGGGCTGTGCAGGCCCAGAACCCCTCCCCGCTCAGGTTTACCTCACTCTCCTTGTTCTGATTCCAGGCTAATCAGGCAAATTTGAGGGCATCAGTCATTCTCCGGGAGGCCTGCCTGCTGGCCAAGAAAGTGCGGTTACTCTGTGAGAAAGTCTGTCCACCCACAGTGGCCCCCGGGGGTCATCTGGCTCTCATTGGAGGTCGTCTGCGGGAGAGAGGCTGCTGGCCTGTCAACCTGCACGTCCGACGGCTGTATCTCACCGGGCACATCACTCACCTGGCACTGTGGTTTTTATTTATCACTTTCTTTGAACTTGACTGGTGCCAGTTCACCCCCAAGACAGATGGAGCCGTTTCCTGGTGCCCAGAAAATCGTCTGGTGCTGAGCCAGCTTGATAAATTCACTCGAATGAATGAAAATTAGATTTCTGAGCGTGCTGGGAAGGCTGAACCCAGACGGCAACAAAGTCCCAGGAAAAACCATCGCCTCATGAGGGCCAGTCTAGGGGAGCAGCAGGCCTGTGCTGCGTTCCTCCAGGTGTCACAGCCGGCCACGGGCTTTGAGTGCAAACTGCAACCAAAACAAGGGTATCCCTTTGTTCTGCACTGAACTGTCTCCCTCCAAATTCGTATGCTGGGGGCTAACCCCCAATACCTCAGAATGTGTCTGTATGTGGAGACAGGGTCTTTAAAGAGGTACATGAATGGGGTGCCTGGGTGGCTCAGTTGATTAAGCGTCCGACTCTTGATTTCAGCTTCAGGTCAGGTCATGAGACCTGAGGTCAACAGCCTGCTTGAGATCCTCTCTCTCTCTGCTCCTCCCCTGGCTCGTTTTCTCTCTCTCTCTCTCTCTCTCCCCCTCAAATTAAACAAATAAGTAAACAAAAAATAAAGAGGTCTTCCTTCTAGAGCCTTCTGTGTTCCCTGCTGGCACCATTCTGGCTCCAGAAGGCCCCATTTGCCCCAGCTGTGACTTTCCTCACACCATCTCTGGAGTTAACCACTGACACATGTTTAAAGGACACACCTGAGTGACTCAGTCGGCTGAATGTCCAACTCTTAGCTCTCCCTCCACCTCAAATAAATAAATAAGGGGTGCCTGGGTGGCTCAGTCAGTTAAGTGTCTGCTTTTCGCTCAGGTCATTATCCCAGGGTCCTGGAATCGAACCCCAAGCCACATCAGGCTCCTGGCTCAGAAGGGAGCCTGCTCTTCCCTCTTCCCACTCTCCTCCCTGCTCATGCTCTCTCTCAAATAAATAAATGAAATCTTTATTTTTTTTAAAGATTTTATTTATTTATTCATGAGAGACACAGAGAGAGGGGCAGAGACGTAGGCAGAGGGAAAAGCAGGGTCCATGAGGGAGCCTGATGTGGGACTCGATCCCGGGACCGTGGAATCACACCCTGAGCCAAAGGCAGACGCTCAACTGCTGAGCCACCCAGGCATCCCATTAAATAAAATATTTTAAAAACAAGCAAATAAATGAGTCTTAAAACACACACACACACACACACACAGCTTTCTTTCTCTTTCCCCTTCTGCCCCTCCTGCCCCTCGTGCTTCCTCTCTCTCAAAGGAAAAAAAAAAAACAACACAGGTTTTTGAATTCTCTACTGATGCGAAGTCAACTACTACCCAGTGGGGAGAAGACACTAGGGCCACAGCTGATCACAATTCCATTCACACTTTGTGAGTCAAGATCACGTAGATGTCAAGGCTGTTCATTCCAGAGCTCCCAGGACTGGAGTGCCAGCCCAGCCCTCCATAGTAAGCCCCAACTCCAGCTCCATGCAGGCTTCAAATGATTGACACTCACCTGGGCTGCACTGCCACCACTTTCTGGGGAGTCTGAGCTTCTGCTCGTAAGCATGTTATAGAAGATCAAGTGAAACAGCAGGAAACTGGAGATGGAGAGAGAGAGGGTCACTTCTTAACTGTGTCCCATTTAATATGGGTTCAATATATGTGCATTTGGATTGAAAGATTAGGATGAGGTTATTAGGGTAGCCCTCACCCCGTATAACTGGGTCCTTACAAGAAGAGATTAAGACTCGGACAAACACGGAGGGACAGCCACATGAGGACACTGGGAGGAGACGTCCATCTGCAAGCCAAGGAGAGAGGCCTCAGGACACGCCAACCCTGCCGACACCCTAATATTGGACTTCCAGCGTCTAGACTGAGAGAATAAATGTCCGTAAGTCCAGCCGCCCAGTGTATGGTGCTCTGTTATGGTGGCCCATGCATATTGACACACTTCTCACTCCTGCAGGCCCCTGGGAGTCCTGCTGACACTCCTGGGACTGCCCAGTCCCCGCCACCCCCTTGTCCTCGATTCTATCTCTTGTGTAGGTGGCCATAGCAGCTTCCTCCTCTCTGTGGCCAGAGTGGGTTTCCTAAAGCCCAAACTGACCACCCTCCCTGCTGGCTAGAAGGCCTGGTTTCCACACTGACCAAAGATAAACCCTAAACTGAACATGGCTCTCTGGAGCCCCCTCCTCCCACTACCCACCTATACCACTCATGCTTCCTACCTGGCTACAAACTGTCCGCAGTCCCCCACACCATGCCCTCTCATTCAGGCCTCTGTGACTTGGCGTACTCGTCTTGGACTCTGGCCCCCAGAACCGTGGAATAATGAACCCATGTTGTTTAACCCACCTGGTCCATGGGGCTTTGTGACAGCAGCTCTAGCAGTCCAAGATCAGTGTGCAGGTAGGCAGGTTCCTTTCGGGGCTGTGAGAGAGAATCTGTTCCAGACCTCTTTCCTTGGCTCCTCAGTGGCTGTCTTCTCCCTGCGTGTCTTGCCATGGCCTCCTCCTATGTGAGCATCACTGTGTCCCCATTTGTCCTGAATGAGGATACAGGTCATACTGAATTAGGACCCCTACTAATGACCCCATCTTAACTAATTACGTCTGCAACGAACCTGTTTCCAAGTGTGATCACATTCTGAGCTGCTGGGGTGTGGGACTCCAACATGTGAAATTTTAGGGGCACAATTCAATCCCTAACACTTGGATATGCTATTCCCTCCATCTGACATGTTCTTCCCCTTGTTCTTTCTCTGGATAACTCTCACTCATCCTGGAGGGTGTAGGTAGTGGCAACCACACATCCCCAAACTGCCCTGCGGGTGGCCCCAGTTACTGGGCCCCAACTTTGCCCCAACCCCCCTCTACTTCCTGCCCAAGCCCTCCCCAGTCCTGTGTGCCCAGCCCCCAACCTGTGGGCCCTGCATCCATCCTGTGGACTCCCCCTTTCTGTGCGCCCTGCCCCGCTCCTGCCCAGCACTGTGTGAGCCGCCCCATCCTGTGCACCCTGGGCCTGGTCCTGTGGACTCCCCTTTTCTGGGCGCTCCTCCTCCCCTCCTAAGCGCTCCATCCCTGGTCCTGAGCACCCCGTCCTCCCGCTCCATCCCTTGTCCTGAGCACCCCCCTCCTCCCGTGTGCCCTGCCCCCTCCTGAGCGCTCCCCCCTCCTGTGCGCTCCCCCCAGCCCTGAGGCCCTGCCCTCTCTTGTGCGCTCCCCCCCCAGCCCTGAGGGCACTGCCCCCTCCTGTGCGCTCCTCCTCGCCTGCACTCCACTGCCCCCCCCCCTTCAACCTAGAATACTCTATGACTCCCAGGATCTTCCAGCTCTCACAGGGCCCAAGCAAGTCCCGCCCCCCCGTCTGGGCGCCCACTCCCAGGCCTCATCCCACTCCTCGGGGTCCACCCAGCTGTCTGCCTCAGTGCCGGAGCCTGGGGTCCCCGCATCCTCGCGCCCCCAGGTACTTCGGTCCCCTCATACCTTGTCCTTTAATTTGAGCCATCATCTTCCTTCTCCCTGCGCACTGACTTGTTTCCAGAATTAATAAGACTAAAATTACTTTCATAACTTTTTGGGGATTCGGGCCGTCCCTTTAGGAGGCGGGAAATGCTGGGGGAGGCCTGCGCCCCCGGGTCGGTGGAGGATTTCTTCGGTTCGGCGCTGAGCCGGCTCCGGGGAGCGCGGGGAGCGGGGAGCCGCGGGGCCTGGGACTCCCGACGCACAGCAGGAATGATAATGACAATGACGGCGCACCTCGGGGTAATTCACTAAGCGTGTTTGCCGCCACCATCTGATTTGATCCTTATTAAAAAACAAAAAGCAAAAAATCCCCGCGCTGGCATATTTTCTATCCCCATATTAAAGGCTGAGACATTGAGGCCTGGAACCAGACAAACTGGAGCCTGGTCTGCCTCGGAACCAGAAAAGGAGACAGAGAAGGGAGGAGACCTTGGAGGTGAAATCCTGGACGGGAACCTGGGGGAGAGGGGTGAAGCGGAGAGAGGGGAGGTCCTTAGCCTTCTAGCCCAAGCCCAGCACCGAGGCTGCGCTGCAGGCCTAGGTGGGGCTCACTGGGCCCCCTTCTGCTAAGAGCAGCTTCCCCCGACCCCAGGACCCCAGACCGCTGGCTGAACTGACCAAGGGAGGACCTTCTACACGCCCCAGGCTTTTTTTCCTTGGAAAGCCACATTCAATACCCATTCCAAGCTGTCAGCTGACCAGGCCCAGAGAGTGGTTGTCTCAAGGAAACCATAAACTATATGAAGGATGCCTTTCTCCTATTTGGTTGACATGCTTTATGTGTGATCACTCTTATGACAACAGAAGGTATATAAAAAGGCTCAGTTACAGTTTCTTGGAAATAATAAAATAACTTGGAGGGACTCGCATGCCAAGGAGTCTGAAGATGAATGCTTGGCTATAAAAGAGGACTCATGTCATATTTCATAAAGCTGCGGTTCAGCTGCCTGGCAGGTGAGGAACGAGAAAAGTGAGATTATTTTGAGAACGTTTTACGATGCATCCGGAAGCGTCCAGTTCATTGTGTGATCAACATTCTGATTTGAACGGAGAGAATGTGCATTGTAATTTCCTCCTTTTCAAATATCCTTTTGGGAGATAGCAATTTCAGGACTGATTATAAAGTCTAATAATTATCAGCTACCACGATAGAGGGAGAAATCCACCTTCGGTCTCTATAGTTTGTGCTACTGGAGGTGAGGGGCTCATTAGCTCTGTGTTACAAATGGAGAAACCGAGTCTCTGTCAGGCATGGAGACTTGTCCACAGCCTCATAATAAACAAGGACAGGGACTGAACCAAAGGACTGGCTAGCTTCCAAGCCTGGGCCTTGTGGGAACATCATTATATACTTGTTTAAAAACTTACTTGTTCCCTTCAAATTGTACTTTAAAAATGTGTAATCAGAAAGCCCCTTTAGAAAAAATAAATAAATAAATAAATAAAAAAATAAATAAAAAAAAAAGAAAGCCCCTTTAGGAAGTCTCAGAAATAAAAACTTCCATTAGAAAAATAAAATCAAATTTAAAAAAGCCACTCATTAGAACATAATAGGATATATTCCTTAAAATGATTAGCTCACGTTAGTTTTCTCTCTACTTGCTAATTAAAAAATATTTTTTAAAAACATTTGACAAGAGAGTTCCATAATTATTCATTTAATTTATTATGGTAAATCTCAGTGTTTAATATATTTTCAACACCTTTCTCAAGCGAGATCTCACTTTGGTGTCTTTCCCTTTTTTTATTTCTGTCTAAAATTAGAAGTTGGGTTAAAAGAGGCAGAAATGCAGATCCAACGTGGAGGTTGGGCTCTGCTTCTCAGACCGTTTTATTCCAGTTCCTTGAGTTAATGTTTTTCCAGTTTTATTGAGATAGAATTGAAGTACTAAACTACATATTTGAAGTGTAAAATTATATATATATATACACACATATAGAAACTATCACTACGCTCTAGATAAAAATTTCTGTTGCCTCCCACAGTTTCCTAATAGCCCTTTGAAATTCAACCCTCACCCTCCCACCCCCAAGTGACCACTGATAGGATTTCCATTCATTTGCATTTTGTAGAATTTTTTTTAAAGATTTTTAAAAATTTATTCATGAGAGACAGAAGCAGAGACAAAGGCAGAGGGAGAAGCAGACTCCCTGTGGGGAGCCTGATGTCGGACTCATCCCAGGCCCTTGGGATCATGACCTGAACCAAAGGCAGACACTCAACAACTGAACCACCCAGGTGCCCTGCATTTTGTAAAATTTTATATAAATGAAGTCATATTACATGTATTCTTTAGCCTGGCTTCTTTCACTCCATAGAATGAGTTGAGACTTACATTGTTATCTATTAGTGGTTAGCGAAGCAGCTCTCCACTGGGGGGACACACTATAGTTTCTGTATCCATTCACCCATTGATGGACGTTTTGATTGTTTCCACTTTTTGGCTATTGTGAATGAGGCTGCTGTGGACCTGAGTTTGAGTCTCCGGATGGATATGTGACTTCATGTCTCTTGGGTAGACACCTAGAAGTGGAAAGAACGGGTCACAAGGTAGATGCATGTTGAAGTTCTTAAAGAAACCATCAGACTGTTGTCCGAGGTGGGAGTACCATTGCAGGTTCCCATCAGCAGCGCACAGGAGAATCCACTGGTCCACATCCCTGCTAGATCCTGAGTTGATTTTAATGCATAGTTTTGGGTTTGTGCCAGAGAATCAACTCTTGGCTTATTTAATGGTTGTCTACCTCTAAGGCACTCACCAGTGCTATCTTTTAAGTATCTCTCCTTGCTCACTGCCACCGCATCCTCGGCTCTGTCCTATCCAGATGCCATGTCCGCCTTCTCTCCTTCAAGTCAGGCTCCATGCAACAACTGGATACCTCTCCTCAAGACACAGGTCGGTGGTGACTTTGCCTTGTTTGAGACCATGTCATGGCTTCCCATTGGCGGGAACACATTTCTCTCAGAATACAACATCATCCTGCAAGGTCTGCCCCTCTGCCCCCCGCCCCCCCCAATTCCTGGTATTCAGTCTTTCTCCTGTTCTTTTAGTGGTTGGGTTCAGTCATAAAACATGCTTTGTTTGGTTCCTACATGTTGTACCATACAATTTTATTGTTTTATAAAAATTGAATGAATTGGGGTGCCTGGGTGGCTAGGGGATCAGCGTCTACCTTTGCTTCAGGTCGTGATCCCAGCATCCTGAGATGGGGTCCCACATCAGGCTCCCCCGCAGAGAGCCTGCTTCTCCCTCTGCCTCTGTCTCTGCCTCTTTCTGTGTCTCTCATGAATAAATAAATAAAATCTTAAATGAATTATCAACATTAAAAATATTTTAAAAATCTGTAAAAAAACCATTAATAGACTGGCATTCTGTGCTGTTGGCAGAGTGAGCAGGAGCTGGGGGACTGCCCCTTTAATCCAGGGTGGGTGCCTCTCTGCCCCCCACTTTCTTTCATCTGTTCCTTTCACTCACCTTTGCAAAATTCACACTTGTTTCTCCTTCAAATGTCACCTGAAAGCAGGAAACTTCTGAATCTCCCTTTCCTCTCTAGCACAGGGACCTCACACCGCCAGGGCGGGTGTCCCTGCCACGTGTGAGCCACGGGGCCACACCCTCTTTCTTTTGGCACTTGACCCTGTGAAATTGGTCTGCTGACCGCTTCAAGACTCTTCCAATGTGAACACAAAGCCATTTCAGTTTCCTTGGAGACGGAGTAGGGGATTAAGGCAGTTATACCAGCCCTGCAAAAAGGAAGAAAGCTAATATCAGTTTTGAGGCACAAAATAGGATTTTTAAGTCTGCAGCAAGATTAGGAAGCCAGGTTTGGTCAAGAGAGGTAAGGGTTCTTGAAATGACTTCAGCTTCCACTTTAGTAGATCAAGAAGCTGGCCTGGTGGACTGAATCAGAGGGAATTTGTCCCTTTGAGCTTAATGGCTCACGCAGTGGGAAACATGGGGATAGGGATGCTGAACCTGTGTCATGAATACCTCTTGATAGGCTAGGGGCACACTTGGGGGATGCATTACATAGGGGCTTCTGTTACACTTCCTTTTCAGGACTCTGGGTGGGGGTAGGGGCAGGTGGCCTCCCAGCCTGCCTTCCCCACCTGGAAGGAAGAGTGAAGCCCTGAGTCCAGCTCCTCCAAGTACCTTTGCTTCTGTATGATGTGGGCAGGACTGGGAGTACCCACATTCCTGGGACAGGGATAAGATGGGGGGGCTTCTGGATTGAACTGAGGTTGGGATCTCTGGAAGGGGCATTTGGGCTCCATATCCAAGGGTTCTAGAGGGCCCTGTGCCCTGGTGGGGGATGGGACACACCACTTCTCTCAGAGGCAAGAAAGCTCAGCTTCATCTGTGGCTCTGATCAAGTCTCAGGAGAACAGACTCCAACAGCCTTCACTTGGCCATAGACTTTAACAAAAGGCAGGTCTGCACAGAAACACCAGGGGCGGTGTTCACAGGGCCTGCACTTAGAAGGGCTTGTACTTGGTTTAATGCTCCGCTGTCACTATCTCGAAATTCTTAGCAATTTTTGAACAAAGCACGTCATATTTTTCTTTGGCACTGAGCCCTGAAATCCTGTAGCCAGTCCTTCTCAGGAGACACCAGCCACATGTTCATCTAAGGACAAGGGACCCTTCACCCTAGGGCCAGGAGGGCATAAAACCACCTACTATCCACACAGACTGGGACACCACCTTGAGGCACAGGCGCAGGGGGAGGTGTTTGAGGCCTGGGTGGTGGTGGGGGGGGGGGCAAGAAAAACCCTGAAGAGAATAAAGAAACTATTAGATTATAGAAGGATGCTGTATTTGCTGCATTGCCCTGCATTTTGTTTTCTTCTCTCCCTTCCCCTTTCTCCAGCTACAAATGGGGTAGGGGCCTGGGAGGAAGATCAGATTATTATTTTTAAAAATATTTTATTTATTTTTTCATGAGAGACACAGAGAGAGGCAGAGACACAGGCAGAGGGAGAAGCAGGCTTCCTGTGGGGAGCCCAATGTGGGACTCAATCCCAGGATGCTGGGATCATGACCTGAGCCAAAGGCAGACACTCAACCACTGAGCCCACCCAGGGCTCAGGTGTCCAAGATCAAATTATTTTATAGATATTATTTGCAGAGGAATAAAGAAACCACATGTTGCACATCTCCATGCTGTGTGAATCTGTGTGATCCTGACACCAATGGATAAAGTAGCTCTGTTTTTCATCCAGTTAGTAAGTTTGGGGAAAAAGTAATGGATAACCTGATCTGATAGGAATAAAAGTAGCAGTGGTGAAAAAAACAAAAAGAAAAAGGAACTGGAAGGAAAATGGAAAGCTGCTTCTAGACTTGCGTAGTGACCTGGCTGCTTTCTGGGGTGGGGAGTGAGGGAGCAGAACAGCTGGTTGCCTAGCGATGCCTGACATCCACCCTCCTGGCACTGAGTTGGAAGAGAGCATGAGGGTGATGGAAGTTTTGCTCCATTTTAGCGATGGAGGATCTAATCCAAAAAGGAAGCCCATGCCCCTTCCTGTGGGTGGGGGAGTCCAAGTCCCAGGAACAGAGAATGTTCCAGCCAATGCAGGAAGGATGGATTATTCATCCCAACTGCAACATTTGCTGGAATGGCTTCTTATCATAAGTCTCAGAGAGTGTGAGGAAGACGGAGCCATTCACAGGAGAGAGGAAGAGACTTTTCCTGAGAAGAGGACAGAGACCAAGTGATGAATCCTATGAGAACCAGCCTATGTAAGAGGGGCCCCCATTAGTCTCAGAGTTATTTCTTTAAATCTTGCTCCATAATTCCTTTCCTCAAGTCATGTACAGAGGGATTTTAATGAAAAATAGCAGTTTTCATAGAAAAAGTTACAGGCTCCAAGGGACCATTGTGGGGAGTCATCTGGTTCTCCCTTTGCCTCTGGACAGAACCCTGTCATAATGACCCCAGAAAAAAAGCTGTGCTGCTTTTAAGGTTCTTCAAAGATGGAGCTGTGTCATCTTCCTTGAAGCTCACTCCAGGGCCTGCACCTGCAAAGTTCCCTTCACGTCTCACCGAAATCCCTGCTGCTGTAACACTGCCACTTGTTTGAGGTTCGACCAGATGAGAGGGTAAAGCAAGACCCCAGCTGAGTGGGCCATCCTGTCCTGGGGGCAGTGTTAAGCTTTCTTTAACCACAGAAAGGGCAGTCATATTCCCAACCACCCAGAGATGGTCAAAGTAGATTGCTCCTCTGGCGGGGGTGGGGTGGGGGAGCAGGCATTGGACAGCCCTGTGTCCTCTTGCTCCGGGGACCCAGCGAGATGAGACATGCGACAGAGCGCAGCTTATCACACAGACCCCTGTGACGTGGAGAAAGCCTGCCCACTTTCTCCTAGCTTCCACTCTGGACTGCACAAATCTGAATCTCTTCTTGGTAACGTGACTTACCTTCCCGGAGCTGCAGTCTTATTGTCTGCGAAATGGCGTATAGATACCTACGTGGTTGCCATGAAAATGAAATGGGGTAATGAATAGAACACATCTAACATCATGCCTAGCACCTGTCAAGAACTTGGTGTTAATTATGACTGTTTTCTGGGCAAGTTGACATGCTGCGTGAACAGATAAGCTCCCCCCCTTAGACCTGCCTCTCCAATTGGCCACCACCAGCTACACGTGGCTGTTTACTTTTAACTTAAGATTTTATTTATTTATTCATGAGAGACACACACAGAGAGGCAGAGACACAGGCAGAGGGAGAAGCAGGCTCCATGTGGGGAGCTAGATGCGGGACTCAGTCTCAGGACCCTGGGATCACGACCTGAGCCAAAGGCAGACGCTTAACCACTGAGCCATACTTTTGACTTAAAATTAGATTAAAATGCAGTTGTCAGTTGCATGAGCCACATTTTAAGTGCTCAGTAGCTACATGTGGCCAGTGGCTACCTATTGGATGGCATGGATAGAGAATATCTCTGCCACCGCAGAATGTCCCTTTGGACAGCATTACCCGAGATCAGTGAGTGGAGGCAAGTCCCTAAAAGGAGCCCAGGTAGGGCAGGCAAGCTTTGAGGGAGTGAAGGTCAGGGTCCACAGCGGGTGTCCCTCGGGGCAGTGAGTAGGAGGCAGCATGTGGGTGGGAACAGGGTGTGTGGGCCATGGGGGCCACAGCAGGAGTGACAGCAGAGGGTCTGAGGACTCCCGGCCCCTCCCAGCAAGCCCCTTCCAACCAGAAGACAGCCTGCTGCCTCCCCAAGGGATTCCATCATACTGGTTTCATCCAACACGCTTTTCAGGCATTCCATGGCCATGTCAGTCAGTGGGTCCCTTGTGAACCAGGGGACATATCTGTTGCCTCCCCTGACTGAGGAGGGATGCGGCCATGGCACCTTGAATGTCCTCTGTGGCCCCAAGAGGCTGGGCAGTTTGATTTCATCCTCGTGTGTCCTCCCTAAGTGCTAAGTGATCGGTGATACATCGAAGCCCTGATTGCTTTTGAAGGGTTCTTTTACGAGATCTCCAATAAAGTTCTAAATGATCATGCCTGTTTGGGGAAAGATAATGCCGGAGTGGGGCCAGGAGTTTGTCAGAAGAAATTCCAGCTGGGCGAGCATTTACAGAGCGAGATAAAGTCAGCGCTGGGAGATGGTGAATTAGACTGCTGAATATGTCACCATGATAATGATGAATAATAAATGACCGAGAGGCTGCTGTAACTCACAGGGTAGGAGTGGAGATGGGTGAGGAAAATTTATGGCCTTGTAGTGCCAGGGGAAGAGAACATCTCAGACTTGCCTCCATCTCTTTTGAAGAAAAACCTTCTCGAAGAGATGCTCCTGTGGAAAAAAGCCTCTTGTCAAAGGAGTGCCTGCCTCTGGGACACCTGGGTGGCTCAGTGGTTGAATGTCCTCCTTTGGCTCATGTTGTGAACTGGGGGTCCTGGGATCGAGTCCTGCATCGGGCTCCCTGCATGGAACCTGCTTCTCCTTCTGCCTGTGTCTCGGCCTCTCTCTCTGTGTGTCTCTCATGAATGAATAAATAAAATCTTAAAAAACAAACAAACAAACAAACAAACAAACAAAAAAAAGAGTGCCTGCCTCGGTTTCTTGGAGACAAGGGGCTCTGGCCCAAATGTACCGTCCCTGCATCCAGCCCCATCCTTGTCCACCTGACTCCCTGCACGCTGTGAGCTCCTGCCAGCCAGAATCAGGGCAGCTGTGGGGACAGGCCACTGCCTCACCCTCCTAGGGCAGCCTTTCAACCCCCTTCTCTGCAAACAGGGAGTGGGTCCCGGGATCGACAGCCCCATGGGACGAAGCCAAGGTGGGAAGAGCTAGCTATCAGCAGGAAACTCACTCTGGGAAAGTATTTCGCAGGTGTTTTTATTAGGCCCAGGGGTCACCTTCTCCACATCCATTCAGAGCAACCACTAGAAAAGACATAGTCAAAAAAAAAAAAGAAAAAAAAAAAGAAAAGAGAAGAAAAGACATAGTCAGAAATAAAATGGGCCTCAGCTCTGTGGATCGATCTTTAATCATTTATTGATGGTCTTTGGGGAAGCACCGGCACAGTCCAAGGGGGCCATGGGCAACCTGGCCCGCCCTCCCAGGCCCTCCCCGCCAGCCTACAAATGTGCGTATGACCTGTCTTGACCTCCCTGCTCATGCCAGTGTGGCCTGTTCCTGGGCTTGGAGTCCGAGCCAGCTGCTTAGTCAGCTCTCTGCACCTGCTGAGTGCGTGCCCTCCACGCCCTCTTCCTGTAATCCCTCGGGCACTGTGCACAGCCGAGTCAGCTCAGGGCTCTGGATGGGTCCAGCAGGAGCAGCCTTACCTCTTTTCTGAACAGCCATTCTCTTCTTTCTTGTCTTCTGTGACCTCACCTTCCCCTGGGTCTGTGATCTGTAATTATGTCTTAAATTATAAAGGTGACTGAGTCACAGAGTGGGGAGGATATTGTCATTAAAAGAAAAGTTTCCTGTTACAGTTCTCCTCCAAACGAGAGGCCCACATCCAGGCAGGCCAGTGGGGAAGCACCCAAGTCAGGAGGCAGAGGCGAGAGGGAGGGGAATGCATAGGCTGAATCCTGCACTGGGTTCCCCCCGGGGTGAGGCAGGGCAGGACAGGGCAGGGGAAACAACGTAGGGCTGGCTGGTTTGAATAAGGTGAGTGGGCTCTCAGCCACAGCGTGGTCACCAGCTGTCTGGTTCCAGGCTCTGGAAGATTTAGGGCAGAGGAAATATTGGCTTGGGGGCTTGACAACATCCCCCTTTGTAGCTGCCTTCCTTCCCGTATTAGTTTGGTAGGGCTGCTGTGACAAAAAATTATTGACAGGGTGGTTTAAGCAACAGAAATTTGTTTTCTCACAGTTTTGGAGGCTGAAAGTCCAAGATGAAGGTATCTGCAGGGTTGGTTCCTGATGAGAGCTCTTCTGGCTTGCAGAAGGCCTCTTTCTTACTGTGTCCACACAGCCTCTTCCCTGCTCGTGGACAGAGAGACAGACAGAGACGGAACAGGTGCTCTGGGGTCTCTTTCTCTTCTTCTTTTTTAAAGATTTTATTTATTTATTCATGAGAGACACACAGAGAGAAGCAGGGATAGGCAAGAGGGAGAAGCACGCTCCCTGCAGGAAGCTTGATGCAGGACTCAATCCCAGGATCCTGGGATCACGACCTAAACTAAAGGCAGGTGCTCAACCACTGAGCCACCCAGATGTCCCTCTTTTTTTTTTTTTTTTAAAGTGGCTCCAACATGGGGCTTGAACTCATGACCCTGAGATCAAGACCTAAGCTGAGATCAAGAGTCGGACACTTAATCAAATGAGCCATCTAGATAACCCCTTCCTCTTCTTATAAGGATACTAGTCCTGTTCGATCAGGGTCCCCCACCCCACTTATAATTCATTTAACCTTAATTACCTTCCAATCTCCAAATACAGCCACACATTGTGGGTTAGGACAGCAACATAAGAATCTTGCAGGGACACAATTCAGTCTAAAACACCTGCCCTGCTTCTCACAGTGGGGATCTTGGGGTCACCTCCCAATAAACTACTTGCCTTGAATCCTTATCTCAAGTCTGCTCTAAGACACAGTGGGGCATACTGATGCCTCTCAGACTTTCCCCTCCAGACAATAGGCCCTGTAACCTAAGATGGTATAAGTGTCCTCCCATCTCTCCTGCCAAGGTCTCACAACAGGGAAGTGGGGGTGTCTCTACCCAGGTGGTGGAAAACCCTCCTGGTTTCCAGCTGGGGCTGGATTCCACTGCTGCATTCCTGTTCTCTTTGTTGCCACCATAGAGGATTTTGGATAAAACCCAGCCTGGGTTGCACCCAGGGCATAGGAACAGCCTTGGGGCCAGTCATGGGGCTCCCATCTGGGGCCAGATGCAGCCAGTGGGGAGGGCAAGGGAGGCAACTCTGCTGCCCATGCCTGGGGGGTGGCAGTGGGCAGAGGTCTGTGCCCTGGCTGGGACAAAGCCTGCCCTGGTGGCCCCTGTCTGCCTTGGCCCGGCCCATCTGCCTGAGAAGGGAGGCATCCTTCTCCCCTGGGGTTCCAGGAACCTGGAGGGTATGAGGCCTGATCTCAGAGCTGTGGCTGCTCATTCATTACTGATGCAGCCCTAGGCTGCCCTCTCTTGAGCAGCCCCACTCCGGATATAAATTCCAATCTGGTTTCAGAGCCACAAGGACCCAGCACTTTGGTGGTTGTACGATAGTGGCTGGGGAGGAAGGCAGATTTCAGTAAGTGCCTGCAAGTCTCTCCCCTCACCCCAAATCCCCAAGTTCACATCATCACGTTGAGCTGGGGTGTTAAGGCTGAGGTAAAACAGTAGCCTGTGTTTGTGCACAGCACAGGATGGAAAAGAGGAATGAGGAGCTAGTGCTGCTTGAACATCCACCAGCCACTGGCCACAAGCAGCTATTCATATTAAAATTAAATAAAAGTTAAGATTCAATTCCTCAGTCATAATAGCCATGTTCAGATCCTCAATAGCCATGGTAACCAGTGGCTACACCACTGGGCAAAGTAGATATAGAACACTTCCATTGTCATAAAAGGTTCTTTTTTTTTTTAAGATTTTATTTATTCATTCATGAGAGACACCGAGAGAGAGGCAGAGACAGAGGCAGAGGGAGAAGCAGGCTCTGCTGAGCAGGGAGCCTGATGTGGTACTTGATCCCAGGACCCTGGGATCACAACCCACTGAGCCACCCAGGTGCCCCATCATAGAAGGCACTTACATTCAGCCCTGATGGGCAATTATGGGTGAGCACCTGTGGTTCCCAGCTTCTGTGGAATGAAGAGTCCTCTGCTAAAAATGTAGCTTCACAGGGCAGCCCGGGTGGCTTAGCAGTTTAGTGCCGTCTCCAGCCCAGGGTGTGATCCTGGAGACCCGGGATCGAGTCCCACGTCAGGCTCCTGCATGGAGCCTGCTTCTCCTTCTACCGGTGTCTCCTTCTGCTGGTGTCTTTGTCTCTGTCTCTCATGAATAAATAAATAAAATCTTAAAAAAAATGTAGCTTCCCAGAGCAAGCAGACTCTAGCTTGACTCTGAGTGCCTATGGCCTCCTTCCCTCTACCCTCTGCTCACTTCGGCTCTGGCTCCTGGCCCATGCTGGTCCTTCCTGGGCTCCCAAGGTAAGGCTGGCCCAAAGATGGATTTACCAGCCACCCTCAACCCTACCAGGAGAGAGGGCAGGGGAGTGTGGGGGTTCTCCATGCAGCCACCCCTCTGTAAAGCCTGTGTGGTGCCGGGGATGGTGTCACGTTGGGGCTGTGCCTGGAGCAGAACATGTGTGCACTGGAAGCACAGCTGGAGGGACCAGAGGGAACCAGTGTATCTGACCATTATGAGCTAAACGGTGTCCCCTGTGAAATTCATCTGCGGAAGTCTTAACCCCCCAGACCTGAGAATATGACTGCATTTGTAGGCAGGGTCTAAAAAATATGTGGCTACCTCGGTGCCACCCCCAGAGCTTCTGAGTCCACAGGTCTGCACTGGGCCCAGGAATATATATTTTTAAGAAGTCCCAAAATGACTTTTAAAAACTTTTCATGTTGAGTTCATTTGAAGCTTACAGAAAAGCTGCAAAAATAGTACAGAGTTCTGACATAACCCCTTCCCTTGCTCCCCCTATAGTTACTGTCTTACAGAATCATTGTGCAATGGTGGAGCTCAGAGGATTAATGTGCCTGCAGCCCCACTGGCTTTGTGCATGTGTGCATGCAGGCAGGTGTGTCTGCATGTGTGTTTCTAGGCATCTCTGTGTGTCCATAAGTGTGTGTGTGCATAGATGTGTGTGTACATGTGCATGTGTGTGGAGAGCAGGGAGGTGTCAGGCAGCAGAGCAGTGGGGCTTGAGGCTTGTAGCAGGGCTGCTAATGCAGGGGAAAGCCCCCAGAGAAAATCTAAAAGTCTCTTCACTATCAAAGGAATATTTACTGCAATAATGAAAGACTAATGTTAAAGATTTTTAAAACGAGATGTAAGTGGGGCACCTGGGTGGCTCAATTGGTTGGGCATCCAAGTCTTGGTTTTGGCTTGGGTCATGGTCTGGGGATCGTTGGATTGAGCCCCATGTCAGGCTCTGTGCTAACCGGGAAGTCTGCTTTTCCTTTGCTCCCTGCCCATTCCCTCCCCCACTCTCTCCCTCATAAATAAATAAATCTTTAAAACAGAAAAATGAGTAAAATATATTGTGAAAAGTAGGGGAGCCATGTAAAGATGTGTAACGTGCATTGAAATGTGTCCCAAATCCTGGTGATTCAGGGCAACCTTTCATGATACAGGAGATACTAATTAACTTCAGGTTTGTTAGGTTAAGTATCCATATTAAAAAAAAAAGAAAACATAAGAGCAACCACTAAAATACTGGAAACAGGATGCCTAACTACCAAAACAGCAGAGGGAACAAAGTGTACGAGGAGTGTTGCCCACATTTACCTGGAGCTTGCTGTGAGCAGGCCCTGTTCAGAGTTCTCCCTGTGGTCTTCTGTGTGGAGATTCTGTGTCATTTCCATTTCACAGATGGGAAAGCAGAGACATGGAGAAAGAGAGCCCACCCGGGGCCAGGATTGAGGTCCAGACAGTTTGGCTCGGTGACCTTGAGGAAAGAATAAGAACGAAGCTAAGGAAAAATATGAAAAGCAGAAATTCAGGGCAGATGTTCCTCCAGGTGCAATCTGTAGGCTGCACAGAAGGACGCCGGGGCTCTGAGGCTGCTCGGCCGAGGTCACATCCAGGGTGAGGGTGGGTGGGGCCGGGGCTCAGTGTAGCCCCCCAGCCCACTGCCCCACACCGCACCTCGCCCAGAGAGACAGTGGCAGAGGAGTAAAAATATAAGACTGTTGGTGTCCTCAATAATAGAAGAAACAAGTCACCACTCAGGATACACATCAACTCACAAATCCTAGAGCAGCGTTTCTGGACGCCAGGTGCTGCTCCCAGAACCAAGCCCAGAGTTGCATCTGGAGCACCTGCCTCATTGCAGCTCACCCAGACAGCCACGCGGGGCAGGTCAGTTTCGAGATTCATTTCAGCAATATTTGCTTCTCCACCACATTAAACAAATCTGAACCTTTTTTGAGGGTAAGTCTTAGAGGGACATAAGTGCAGAAACAAGATTTATTTGTTTCGCAAACAAGCGTGCTTCCTGTTTCACAATGAAACAATTCTGGTCGCTGTGGCCACGTATTTCATCGTTTGCTGATTGCAAAAGGAATGTATATTTATGATAAGAGCTTGGAAAATACGGAAAAGAAGAAGAAAACTAAAAGTCACCCATAATTTGGAGATTGCTCCCGTCAGCACTTCTACAGATTTTTAAAACATGCGAACAGGCGATACTTATCATATATATATATTATGTAGATGTAGGATATGTGTTCTATGTATTTAGGGATACATACATATATGGAAAACATTAAAGAAAGGCAAAAGAATGACTCATACAAATAAAAGATAGTGATTAACTTTGGGAGTGTTGGGAGGGGGCCGTGATTTGGGGCACATGGGGGCTCAAATGAACAGCATTTTTTTTAAAGATTTTATTTATTTATTAGTGAGAGACACAGAGAGAGAGAGAGAGAGAGAGAGAGGCAGAAACATAGGCAGAGGCAGGCTCCATGCCGGGAGCCCGATGTGGGACTCAATCCCGGGATCACGCCCTGGGCCAAAGGCAGACACTCAACCACTGAGCCACCCAGGCGTCCTTGAATAGCATTTTTTTTTTTTTTAAGCTGGATCCTAGGTACTTGGGTGTGCATTGTTCTTTAAATATATGTAAAGGTTATATACACCTTTTGGCATATGGTATAGTTTACAATGAAAGAATTTTGTTTTTATGGCATTCTCTTCCCGCTTCATTTATTCAACAAACACTTGCTGAGTGCCTCCTCTGTTTGAGGCATTGGAATCCATTGGGATGAACACAAAGATCCCTGCCCTGGGAGTGTATGTTTGAATGGAGGACACTGAAGATCACAAGGGTCGGGGGCAGTTGGTAATCTTCATAGGATGGCCAGGGGTGGGGTCCTCATCGAGAAGGAAATATTGGAGCAGAGACTTGGAGGAAGTGAGGGAGGGAGTCCCTTGGTTACCTAGGGAAAGGCCATTCAAGGAAGAGAGAACAGCCCGTGTAAAGGCCCTGGGGTAGGAGTATACTGGGGGTAGTTGAGAATTGGAAGGAGCCTAGTGAATTGGAGCAGAGGGCTGGGAGTAAGGGAAGATAAAGCTCAGAAAAGTAATCAGCGGTCCAATCTGGGAAAGACTGGTAGGCCTTACAAGGATTTGGCTCTAGGTGAAATGGGCCGCATGGGAGCAATAGAGTGGAGAGTTGTCTTGAGCTGACATGTTTTCACTGGGTCACGGTGGCTGCTCTTGAGAATGGATTTGGGTGGGACAGAAGGAGGGACACCACCACTTGGGAGGTTCATGTAGCATCTGAGAGAGATGAGGGCCCCTGGAAGTCAGGGGGTGGTGAGACAAAGTTGGATTCAGGTCTTTTCTGAAGAGGGCGCCCACAGGACCTGCTGGTGGATGGGATGTGTACGAGGGAGAGGAACTGATGCTGCCGCCACGATTCCTGACCTGAACAACGAGGAGGGTGCGGTGGTGACCCCATGGAGGAGGAAGCCCTTGGGAGGGGAGGTTGGGGAAGGTGGGAGGAGAGCCACGGGGAGAGTGGAGGTCCTGGAGGCAGAGGGAAGGGGCATCAGAAAAGAGAAGTACTGGGTCAGATGAGATGCAGATGGGAAAGCAATAGCAGCAACATGGGATCCAGCATCTTTCACTGGCAGCCTCGACACGCCCAATGTTTATGGACGTCAGGGGTGGAGTGAGGACCTCCCCAAATACATGTGTGTCTGAGTCCTCATCCTTCATGCCTGTGCATGTGACCATGCGGTCTTTGCAGATGCAACTAAGTTAAAGATCCTGAGATGAGATCACCCTGGATGTGCAGTGACCACACAGGGGATGAGGGCCACCTGACAAGGGAGACAGAGAGGGGAAGGATGATTCTACAAGGGTTCTCAGAAGCCACCCAAGCAGAGAATAGGAGCCTGGGACAGAGTGGCCCTCAGAGCCTCCAGGAAGAAGTGGCCCTGGAACACCTGGTGGTGGACTTACGGCCTCCTGGCCTCCTGGCCTCCTGGCCTCCTGGCCAGTGACAGACTCTGCTGTGTTTAGCCACCCAGTTTGTGGTGCTGTTACAGCACAGGGCTGTATTATTTCTCAGGAAATGAGAGCACAGGGCAGTGGGGAGTGTAAGAGGCTACAGGAGAGGGAGGGGGGTTGTGACCCAGGAGGGAAGTGGGGTCCAGGTGGGGTGTGGGTGCAGGTGGTACTGAGGCACCTGTGGCCGAGGTGGGGAGGGCCCAGGGAGGCTTCCTCCTGCTTCCTTAGACTCTCCCGGAACACAGAGTGACTATTCTCTATCTTTACGTTTTATAACATTTTAGAATTTTAAATATAAACCGATGGATTATTGAAGACCATTTCATTATTCATCTGGTGAGACATTCTTACCTTTTGATAGCAAGCATAATTTTCCACCATTCCCTTGAAATGTCCTGGGCTTCCTGGCACCACCCGCACACCCTCCTCTCCAGGAGCCAGGGGAGGAGCTCCCAGCCTTGCAGGCTCCGTGTGCCGTGTGGACAGGCGCCCAGTGCCTGGGGCCTTGAATCGCAATCGATTCCTGAGGCGAATGATGCCTACAGCTGTGGGGATTTCAAACGGCCAGCTCTGTCTTGCAATGGCCTCACATAGTGGTTTAAAATTCTAGAACTTAATCATCACGATTGGCATAATATATAAGAGGGGTAGGTGGTGGGACAGGAAAATCCTGATGTAAACACCCAGGACTGTGGGCCCCAGCTTGAGGGGGGAAGTGTGTTTGTTCTCTAGGCTGGGCAGAGTGGATTCTGGCATATAAACCGATTGCTTTGTGCAGCCAGGCACGGAGCACCAGGCAGCCCATGGCTCCATCCACAGGAGTGCAGCCTGGGATACGGGATGTCCTGTGGTGATGCCAATCTGGCCCTTCTGGGAAATGATGCAAAGCTCCCAACAGGGCCGGTTAATGTGGCCATAGATCCCAGCCAGGGCAACACTTGTCTTGGCTCTCTCTGGCTCATGGAAGGGCTTCTCCAAGGTGCTTTGACAACACAATATTCATTAAAAGCATTACCGAATGCCTGTCGTGCATCAGGCACCCAGCTTAGGGTCAAATGAAACAATCGATTGGCAAATAATGTGTCCACTCAAGGCCAGGTTATCTGGGTAATCGACTGGAGGGCTTGCAGTCCCCATGGATTAGAGTTTTTTGTGCTGTGTAACATGTTTGAATGGGTTTAGCTCCGAGCTGAAATAAGACTTCAACACGGCTTCTGGGGAACACATCAAAGCATCTATCAATTTTGCACACTCTCAGGCCACTCCCTGGGGGCAGGCCCCTGGGGCCCTTGTTTTGATCAGGGCTGCAAGCATCTTATTCCAGGCAGACAGCGTCCAGCCTTTTCACCCCACCATTGCTCTGCCTGTTTGTACCTCTGGCAAGGTGGCCCTGCCGACAAACAAATTCATCAGATTCCATGTCCTAACCTTCACTACGCTAGTCTTGTACTCTTTCCCTGGCTTGTACTCTTTTCCTGGCCATTCCTGATAAGGCCTTTGTCTGCCTGGAAGGCGGGGAGGTCAGCCCTGGCCCCACATCACCGTGTGGGGTTTTCACTTTTCTTCATCGGGCATGTCATCTGGGACAAGTCAAGCGTTGGATCTTCCAGAATATTACAGAGAAAACATCTCCACGTGTTTCAAAAATCTACCTCAACAAGAGGTTGCCAAGGGGAAATTTACCAACCAGCTGCTTTTTTTACAACGATGAGAGGGAGAGTGGCCAGGCTCATAGCTGGCCTACGATGTTGTCACGTGGCCCCAAGAACAGTTTGCAAGAGGTTCCTGTGTGTTCCACCTTCTGGCTCAGTGCAGAAGCGTTGTCTTCTCCCACCACCCCTCAAGCGTTACCAGGATTGACTTTGGTGTCAAAGCCATGTGTTTGGGGTGCCTCCTTCTAAATTCTACTCAAAATTACAGTTGGTTCGGCTGTACCAAGGGGGGGTGGGGAGGAAGGGGTGGATGATACAGAAATGGCAGGAGGAATGTGTTGTCCGTTTTGCAGTGCCTCTGTATCTTTTGGACCTTGACTAATGATAACCGGATTTCTACTCTCCCCCAGTTTACCCTCATTTAGGGGTGTGAGGAAAGATAGGGGGATCAGGATGGAAGCAGGCTGCCCCAGATTCTGGGCGGCGGAGGGGAGGCTGGACCTCTGGGTGAGGAGGTGCTGGCCACTTAGCAGACAGTGCGGTAGGAGGCACTGTCACTCACCAACATGCAAATGTCATGTGCTTTCCAGCCACTTTCAACCAAACATCTGTTTTATTAATATTAAATGAAAGTGCTTTTGGCTGTTAAGAAAACATTACTATAAAATGTGTAAGTATAATCATCACATCCTCAATACAGTGCATAAGATCCCCTCTATGGAAAACAGGCACTTGTACATTTGCTTTTTATCATATGCGAGTGTGATAGGTAATGAGAACATCAATCCACATGAAATGATAACAATAAAATTTACGGCATCCTCCTGACATTAATAGTGTCTCAGAGTGCCTCATGCCCCTTTTCTCTGTGAGATCAATTCGGGCTTCTTTTAAACTTTGCCATGTTCATCTGATACATCAGTTCAGCAGAGTCTAATTACCAGGGGCCGATGGAGTAAATTTGTATTAGTCCGTTGACTGGCAAGGGCAGAAGGACCCGGCAGCAGATTGCTGATTCTCAAGCACCATCCAGCTTCCTGGAGGAAAGGCATGTGGCTGAAGATCTTGCTTGAGTGGAGTGCAAAGATATTGGGTTGTTTTGCAAGCGCCTGGCATACACTGAGAATACAAACTTTGGAGGGAATGAGGGCAAGTAACTAGGGTAATGTACATCTTCATTAAGACAGCATTTGCAGGAGGGAAAAAACTGTCCTCATCTGTATGTGTAACCTCTCCAAGTTGGCAAAGGGTGTAGATCATAAGGGATGGTTGATGCAGCATCATCCCTACCAGAAATGTCTATTAACCAGCAGATCTGCACATTTACGGGACAAATAGAAACCGATATTCATCATTATGACTCTCAGGCAACAAAAAGTCCTGGTGAGACTCTGTGTTTATCAGAGCCAGATTAAATTATGGTCACTGAGGTTTTAGTGCCAAATGCATTTTATTGTTTTATAATTCTTTGAGAAAGGGGGATCCATGGAAGGTAGAGATGTAATGCTCCATTAACCAGGATATCTGATTGAGACAGGTCTCCTCTGCCAGCCTTGCTGGAGAACAGAGTTAACAGAAATCACTCAGAAAATGTACAAATGGCAGCCTCGCCAAGTCCAGCTTCCCTTATCGTGGCGATGGTAGGAGATAGGTCAGGCTGGGGTTTGTACCCACGAGCGCACCACAGGGTGCAGGGGCTACACGATGGGGAAGAGCTTGTGGGCTGTGGTCCCTGCAGAATGTGACATGCAGAAATGTGTCTGGGTCTCAGTGACTTCATGTGTCCCATCCTTGTTGAGCAGCCAAAATGTCTGCAACAGTGAGGAACTCTGAGGAGTCCTGATGCCTGGTGACAGGGACACGTGGGTGGTGTCCACAAAGGGCACTCCTTGTTCGGGTCACACGAGGCTTGATGGGGAAGGGGCTTGCCCAAAATACCTCAAATGCAAAGTGGCAGAGCATGACTCTAGAACCCAGCTTCCTGCCTGCTGGATGTGGGTTTGTCTCCACACCCTGCAGAATCCTCTCTGCGCTGGTCTCAGCATTCCAGCAGCTCTGGTGCTCCTCTGTTCTCCAAGCACGGCAAACTCATTCCTGCCTCAGGACCTTTGCAAGGGTTGTTCTCACCACCTGAAATGTTCATCTCCTTGATGTTCACGTGCTTGGCTCCTTCAGACATCCCATTTACAGCTTGGGTGCCCTCTAAAAATGTCGAGCATCTGTGATAACCCATCTGAAGTGGGCATTGGGTCACTTTCCATGATGTCATCTTGTTGTGATATCCTGCACACATGCCTCACACCCAACATCTCAGTTACTTGTCTGGAGTTTGTCATCTGTCTCTCCGTGAGGGCAGGGGACCGGTGGGCTTGTCTCAGCTGTGTCTCCAAGGCATAAAGCACACTGTGGGTGCTCATTACAGTTTGATGAAAGGAACAAAGTTATCAATTGTTTTGGGCAATTGTAGTTTGATCATACATCCAAATCCATCCATCACATACTCCAAATCCAGGATTGAGGCTTGGAGCTCACCCCTGGCTGGCAGTCCTCAGTGTCCCCAACCACATAGGTGATGACATGGACCGGAAGATGCCTCCAGTGTGGGTGCTGCTTCAGGCCCAAGGGAGGCCAGGAACACTAGTGGACATCGTCCTCCACCAAACGTCACTGGTAATATGGTGACACTTGCACACTCCCCTCCAGCCTGTTACATGCTGCACCACACCCCTTCCCAGCTAAACAAAGGTTTTTCACAGAATTGAGTCATAGGTGACAGAAGTAAGCACAGTTTTTAAAAAGCCCCCTAAACCTACCCAAGATGTCCCCCAGGAGACACTTGGACCCCAAATTAAGGAGGCATGGGGAAGACATCCCCAGAGAAGTTTCCAGAGTTCTCCCATGCAGGGGTGAGGAGTTAGGAGGCAGAGAAGCCCAAGATAAAAACTCAGAGGAATAGCACCCAGACAGAGCTGCTGGCACCCACATCTGCCCTGCATACACATGACCTTGGGGGAAAGTCCTCTGTGTGGCTTGTTTACATTATGACTGGCAACTGCCTCTCCAGCCTCCTCCCAGGGATGCAGGAAAGGCTGCATGGGCCAACAGGCACAGGTGGGCATGGGGATGGCACAAATGTCAGGCTGTTATTAGTGGTCACAAGCCAATAATCAAGACCCATTCCTCAGAGTGACACTGGTCCAAACCGTGACTGACATCTCTGGTTCCAGCTTGGTCCTTGGAGCCCAGATGCTCACGTATTTCAGACCAGCAAGTGATCACGGCCTTGCCTTATAATAGCACTTGTCATAGCCATGAAGTCAATACTGACAGTTTGCATTTCTTTCTCTCTCTCTCTCTCTCTTTTTTTTTTTAGATCTTGTTTATTAATTCATGAGAGACACACAGAGAGAGGCAGAGAAATAGGCAGAGGGAGAAGCAGGCTCCTCACTGAGAGCCCAGTGTGGGACTCAATTCCAGGACTCGGGGATCATGACCTGAGTCAAAGGCAGTTGCTCAACCACTGAGCCACCCAGGTGCCCCAACAGTTTGCATTTCTGAAGACTGTTCCATGGGCTGGATAATGTGACAAAAACATCATGTATGCTACTGTATCTGATTGAGACCAACCCTGTGGAGTATGTACCAATGATGATATGGAAGCTCAGAGAGGTTAAGTGACTTGTCTGCCCAAGGTCACCCAGCTGGTAGATGGCACAGTGAGGATTTGAACCCTGGAGTCTGACACACGAACCTACCTTTGAGCCACCAAGACTCATGGTCATCCCTGGGGGTAACCAAGACCCAAGAGGGCCTGGTCACAGGAGAAGTGACAGGGTGGGGTAGCTGGCCACCAAACGTCACTGGTAATATGGGGGGCATCTTGCTCCCTAAGAGTGAAGGTGGTGATGTGGTTCATGGAAACAACATCGTCTGTGGCTGATGGTTGGAAAGTTGCCAGCAGGGTCTGGATCTGGTACTAACAACTATAAAAATAGTAAAAAAGAGGAGAGGGTGCTTGAAAGAGCTTAAATGCAAACTCCTCAAATTCAGGAGAAAGAACATTAAAACTATGATTTCCTTTAAAATAACACACAGGCCAAATGGACAGAATGCATTCAGAAATGGCCCTGCACAGGCATGGAAAGATATATGGCATTTCAGATCAGCGGGGGGAAAAGGTGAGATTATCCAATAAGTGGTATTAAGGTAACTTAGAGTAGTCTGGAAAAAATGAAGCTGGGGTCCCCACATCACTTTTTATGTGAAAATGAATTCTAGATGGATCAGAGGTTTAAATGTATTATTGAAAAAAGAAGGCCATGGCTCCTGGGATGATGGAATAGATATTTTTTTTCTTTTTTTAAAGATTTTATTTATTTATCCACGAAAGACACAGAGAGAGAGAAAAAGAGAGAGAGAGAGAGAGAGAGAGAGAGAGAGAGGCAGAGACACAGGCAGAGGGAGAAGCAGGCCCCATGCAGGGAGCCCGACCTGGGACTCGATCCTGGGTCTCCAGGATCACGCCCTGGGCCGAAGGTGGCGCTAAACCGCTGAGTCCCCCAGGCTGCCCTAGATATTTTTTTCTATTCTGCCTGTTAAGTACAGCTAACATCCCTGAACACTATATGGAAAACAAACATAAGAGGTCTCTGAGAGATAGAGAGAAGGCAGACAGGGCGGGGAGTTCAGGAACCAAGAAATGACATGATACTGTGTTCCTTGAAATTTGATGTGTGTGTGTGTGTGTGTGTGTATGCACTTTATATATTTCAGACTAGGTCCCAGAGAAGCTGGCAACCTGGAAATGCTAATATGTGCAGACAAAAATAGCCCTAAGAGGAATCTGCTGTCTCTGGCCAAAGGACCAGGAAAGGAGCAGCCTAACAAAGCAGGCAACTTTAGACAATGAATAACCTCTGTACTCCTGCCGACCACCACTGAAAATAGATGCCCTACCCCGACCATTGTCAGCACTGGATGAATGAGGAACCTAGACCTTCACCCCTTCCAGGTTATAATGAGACACCCCAACTCACCCCCTCTTTGTTGAAGTGGTGGCAGAGAAAGCCTCAACGGGGAGCCACAAATTTTACTCCAACTGGTGGTAATGAGACTCTCTCCCTCTTTGAATTTGGTGGACACTGTGTGTGGAGTCTGGGGCTAAGCCGAACCCAGTGGTAACAAGGTCCCCTGCCCCTGCCTGCTGGGGTAGTGTCAGCTGAAGCCTAGAAGGAAGCCTGCACTTCTACCTCAACCCAGCAGTAAGGAGTTTCCCCCTCCTTTTCCCCTACTGGAGCGATGTCACAGGAGGCCTGATAAAATAGGAGATTTAAATAAGATCCAGATTTTCAAAACACAATGCCAAAAATATCGAGGTTTTGGTAGAAAAATCACTCATCATACCAAAACCCAGGAGCATTTCAACTTGAATGAGATAATCAACAGAAACCAACACTGAAGTGGGCACAAATTATTAGAATGATCTGACAGGGATTTTAAAGGAGTTATAAAAATGCGTCAACCAGAAATAATGAACATACTTGAAACAAAAGAAAGTGTAGAGCATCTTAGCATATAGAGAAAGTTCCAGCAAAGAGATGGAAACTATAAAGAACCAAACAGAAATTTTAGAACTGAAAAACCAGACAAGTAAAATAAAAGCTCAATGGGTGGGTTTAACAGCAGAATGATGGGACAGAGGAAAGAATTAGAGACCTTGATTAGAACAATAGAAATTATCCATTCTTGAACAACAGAGAGAAAATAAACTAAGAATCATAATGACAAAAAAAGAGAGCTTTAGGGGCCTTGGTATGAAAACAAAAGGTCTGACATTCATTTCATAGGAGTCCTGGAAGGAGAGGAGGTAGAGGGTAGGACTATAAATTATTCAGAGAAATAATGGCTGAAAACTTCCCAAAGTTGACAAAAGACATAAACCCATAAACCCACAAATGCAAGAAGCTGAGTAAACCCCAAACAGGATACACCTAAAGAAATATGCTAAGATATCATGTTCAAATTTCTGTAACCCAAACAGAAAGAAAAAAATCTTAAACACAGCGAGAGAAGAAACAACACCTTACCTATATGAGAAACATAATTAGAATTACTACAAATTTTTCATCAGAAACTATGGAGGCCAGAAGAAAGTAGCACAAAAGCTTAAAATAACTGCCAAACCGATTCTATATCAAATAAAAATACCCTTCAGGAATGAAGAGGAAATGAAGACCCTCTCAGATGAGGGAAAACTAAGAGCTTTTGTCACCAGTGGATTGATCCTAAAAGGAAACTAAAAAAAAGTTCTCAAAATAGAAATAAAGTGATAAAAACAGGACTCTTGGAACACCAGAGAGGAAGAAAAAGCAATAGAAAGCATAAAAATATGAGTAAACACAATAGACTTTCCTTTCATTCTCGAGTTTTCTAAATTATGTTTGATGATGAAGCTAAATTCTAACACTATTTCATGAAGTACTCAATATATTGTAGAGGAAATATTTAAGACAATTATATTATAAAAGGGAAAGTATACTCAGATGTAAAGGGAGGTAAAGTTTTTATATTTTATTTGAACTCGTTAAATGTTGACACCAGCAGACTATGATCTATTATGGATGTCTAATGAGATACCTAAAATAGCCACTAAAACGATGCAAAGAAATATATTCAAAAATATTGCTTATAAATCAAAATGACTTTCTTCCAGGTGGGAGAATTCTTTTCTTTTTTTCTTAAGATTTTCTTTATTCATGAGAGACACACAAAGAGAGGCAGAGGGCTAGGCAGAGGGAGAAGCAGGCTCCATGCAGGGAGCCCGACGTGGGACTCGATCTCCAGATCCTGGGATCACATCCTGAGCCGAAGGCAGGTGCTCAACCGCTGAGCCCCCCAGGTGCTCTGCCAGGTGGGAGAATTCTAAACAATGTTCAATAACCCACAGAAAGGCAGGAAAAAAAAAAAAAAAGGAAAGAAGAAATGAGAAACAGAAGGAACAGAAAACCAAAAAATAAAATGGCAGACTCAAGCCCTGACAACAATAATTACATTAAATGTAAATAGTCTAAACATAAGGATTAAAAGACAGAGGTTGGGATGCCTGTGTGGCTCTGCAGTTGAGCATTTGCCTTTGGTTCAGGCTATGATCTCAGATTCCTGGGATCGGGTCCCACATCGGGCTCCCTGCATGGAGCCTGCTTCTCCTCCCTCTGCCTGTGTCTCTGCCTCTCTCTCTGTGTCTCTCATGAATTAATAAATAAAATCTTTTTTTAAAAAAGACAGAGGTTGACAGAGTGAATTAAAAACAACAAACAAACAAACAGACAAACAACCGTGCAGGAAAATAATTTGGCAGTTTCTTCACAAAATTAAACATTCACTTATCCTATGGCCCAGCAATTGCACTCCTGGGTATCGATCCCAGAGAAGAGAAAAATTATGTCCAGAGAAAAGCCTAATTATTCATAGAAGCTTTATTTGTAATAGCCAAAAAACTGGAAAAAGCCAAAATGTTCTGCAATAGGTGAGGGTTAAACAAACCCTGGAACTTTCATACCATGGGATACTTCTCAGCAGTAAAAAGGAATGAACTCTTGAAAAAGGCAACAAATTGGGTGATCTCCAGGGCATCATGATGAATGAAAATAGACAATCTCAAGTGGTTGTATATTTTGTGATTCCACTTATATAAAACTTTCAAAATGAAAAAAATCTCAGATATGGAAAATAGATTATGGTTGCCAAGGGCTAGAAGTGGTGAAGGAGGGGAAGGAGGACAGGTCTGTCTGCAAAGGGGCAGCTTGGGGGACATCTCTGTGGAAACAAATAGTTCTGTATCTTGATTGTGGTGGTGTCTACACAAACCTATTCAAGTGATAAAACGACACAGGAGTACACATACACATTGAACTGATGTCCTGGTTTTCATGTTGTACTATAACTAAGGAAGCTATAACCACTGGGGGAAACTGGATGGGGTACAGGGACCTCTCTGTACTGTATTGGCAACTTCCTGAGAATATATGATTGTTTCAGAAGAAAAAATTAAAAACAATAAAGACATAAAAGTATAGAAGAGAGCATGAGCGAAATAAAACACAAAACCGAGAGCTAAGAAAAGGAAATAATCAATAAGTTTAGCTACATAAAAATCTGAGACTTTTGTTTGATAAAGTTGACTGTAACAGAGTCAGGAGAGAGATGAAATTCTGGGAAGAACATATTTGAAACATCTGTGGCAGACAATGTGACAGACCAATTTCCCTGCCTTACAGAGTTCACGTAAATCGATAAGAAAAAAATAACCCAATAGAAAAATGGGCAAAGGATGTGAACGGGCAATTTATTGAAAAAATAAATACAAATGGCCAAAAAATGCAGGAAAGATGCCCAGTGTCACTCTTGATGAAGGGCATATAAAACAAACCACAGGGAAATTTGTTGTTCACCTGTCAGATTAGCCAAGGTGGAAAACTGAAATGCCCTAGGGCTGATAAGGATGAGAAGTAGACACTTTCCTACACTGTGGGTGGGAGTGTGAATCAGCTCCCTCTTTCCAGAAGACAATTAGGGCATAATTTTGAAAATTTAAAATCCTCCCTGTAACCCCATTGCCATGAAGTTATCCTAAAAGCACACTCTCAGGTTTCTTGAGATACATGTTTCTGGAATGTTTTTGTACCAAGAAATGAGTCATATTTGTAAAATGGTGCCTGGCACATAGCAAGTGTTATGTAAATGTTTATTAAATAAATCAATAGGACTCAGCTTGGGCCCAGGAAGGCTGTAGCTTCAGGGACACTGACACACAAGACCCTCAGCACAGATGCCAGGGTTGTGGTGCATACAGTTGGCGCTCACTTGTGATGGTTCATTTTATGTCTTGATTGGACAAAGGGATGCTCAGATATACAGTCAAAAAATATTTTGGGAGTGCCTATGAAGGTGTTTTTGGAAGAGATTAGAATTTGAATCGGTAGACTGAATAAAGCAACTGGCTCTCCCTAATTTTGGGTGGGCCTCATCCAATCAGTTGAAGGTCTCAACAGAACAAAAAGCCTGGGTAAGAGGGAACCCCTTTTGTCTGACTTCATTCCAGGTGGGAGACATCAGTCTTCCTCTGCCTTTGGATTTGGACTGGAACTTACACCATTGGCTCTTCTGTACAGAGAGTCTTGGTTCCTGGGGGCACCTGGATGGCTCAGTGTTTGAGCATCTGCTTTTGGCTCAGGTCGTGATCCCGGGGTCCTGGGATCGAGTCCCATATCGGGCTCCCCACGGGGAGTCTGCTACTCCCTCGGCTTATGTCTCTGCCTCTCTCTGTGTGTCTCTCATCAATAAATAAAATTTAAAAAATAAAATAAAATCTTGGTTCCTCCCTATTTTCCCTTTCAGGGATGATGGTGATGATGAGTGTTTGGTGCAGTGTCTTTTCATACACATGAGAATCTCTACTCATTCTAAACATGTCCCAGGACAGAGTATGAACACCCAGCATCCAGACAGCCAACACTTGGGACCCATAAAGTCTTTCCCTCCCCTGCTGAAGTGAGTCATTTGCAGTGTAGACATTGGTCTTCGCCATAGGGGACACACCGTGTTAAATGTAGGCCCAGCCTCATCTCTAGTGAACCCCAACCTCACAATGAGGGCTGGGCAGGATATGAAAAGTGATGGTCTCACCTCTCTAGTCTCACGTTCCTGAGCCAGGGGCATCTTTTGTCTGGTGTGAATGTAGCTAAAAGGCAAATGATGGGATGCAGGCCTGTGCAGGAAAGGCAATTTGCAGAGACATTTCTTGCCCCTCTGTTCTCACTTATCTAATCTTTATCTAATTAAACAAGATGCTCAGCCTGCAGTCAAGGCAGTCGCACGTACGGACCTGGCGATTTGTTCACCCGGGGGACTATTTGCATTTGCTCACATGTGTATTTGTGGCAAAAGTGCTTGCTTTAGGTAAAAGAAAAAAAAATCATTTTCCTCTAGAGTAGAAATAGAACCCAGAATTTTGATTTTGCACCTTTAGTGGTCCTGATCTATTCTTTAGCCCATGAAATGCAAAGAAAGTTCTAGAACACATCTCAGAAGGACCTCAGGATACCATCTGCATTCGCTGAGCTGTCACCTTTGGATGTGCACTGTGAGCTCTCAGGGCTACTGTATCGGCACTGCGTCTTTTACTTTTTAAAAAGAAATAGAAGGTGGATTGGATACTCTGAGTTCTAGATGTGTTTTTTGTTTTGTTTTGTTTTGTTTTTCTGCCTCTCCCTTCATCCTGCACTTCCTTCTCCCTCTTTTTTAACCAAATCGGTTTGCCTCAGGTGCGCTGGGGACAGGGCAAAGCTAATGTCTTCTGAGCAGATGTTTGCTAACAGTGTCTAAAATTGGGGAGTGAGTTTCTCCATTGTGGTGGATGCCCAGGTCCCATCAGTGTCATGAAAATGTTCTCGGGTTTCAAAAACTTTACAGAAACAATTTACAACAATATAGATGCTCGGCTGTAAATCAGACCGAGGGGAAGAGCATGAGATGAAAAGCAGCAGTGTCCTGGCCCATCCCCACCCCCATCTGACTCACTTCCAGACAACCTCCTTGTGTCTGCCTGTAGGATTCTAGTGGTGGTGGCTGGAATGCTAGACACTGTGCTTCTTCCTCTGCTTCTTCACTTGCCAAGTTTAGGGAGTAACTACTGGTCCATGAGAACTTAGATGATTCATACCAGTCTCTTCTCTGCTTCCCTGCTTCTCCCAATGGGTGGCAGTTATGCTTTTTGGGGTTTTTTTGTGTGTGTTTTTTTGGTGTTGGTTCCCTGAATGGGGTCTTGAACGCCAAGTAGATATGCTAACAACTGGGCTCCCTCTGAGGGAGGAGTGGAAGGTCGGCCCCAGGTGCCCCGAGTTCTGCTGAGGAAGGCAGTTCTGGGGCACAGTGTCCCTCTCTCCTGATGGCCCTGTGGTCTGCCTCTGCTTCCTGAGCTGTGAGTGGAGGGTCTGGGAGGGGAGTTGGTGGAGGGCGCACAGAAGCAGGTGTTTCATAACCGTCCTGCTCTTGGGTCTCTCTCCTGCTCCCACCCCCCATCAGGCCTGGAGTGCCCTCACGCTGGATCCTGTGTCTTGGCTTCTTCTTCCCATTTCATTGTGCACATGGCCCCATCCATTTCCTTATCTTCCAGAAACCCACTGATGTTTCCTCTTCACTGATAACCCTCCCTCGTGGGTACAGTCCTTCTATATTTCTTTCCTTTATTTGGTCTGTCTCATCAACAGGAAAACCACATCAGCCTTTTTAACAGGTCTCAAGACGCCAAACAGAGGCCTGAGCTCGGCAGCCAGAGCTGCCCTGGGCAGACAATCCACAGAGCCTGAGCATGATCTTCTGATGATCGGCTGCCTGGGCTTTCTAGGTTCCCTTTATAGATGTTCCAGACAATTCTATTCATCCCAAACTTCGTCATGGCTTTAAAACAATTGCTCAACCTGGGGCAGTTTCAGGGGGGGAGGGGTATCAAGTCATCTTTAAAATGGTGGAAATGAACTGGCTGTTGGGTCAAATCAACCCATGCGTTCCCTGCTCCTGTGAGGATGGTCCCTGTGCCCAGGAACAGACATATTTCTGCCAACTTGGTCATTCAGGGGCAACCAATTCCTGTGAAGTCAAGTAAGAGTTCTGAATGATTCCAAAAATTTCCATGAACACTTTCTATCTGTGAGCCTTGTGAAACCTCCATGGGGTTGTGGTATTCCACTTGCTGAAGCAGACCCATGGGTGTAGAAGGGTGCCTGGACTTGCCCAAGGGCTACAGACTGAACCCAGATGTTGGAGCATACACCATCAGCATCCCACTCTTGTCCTTGTCTAAACTGGGCGGTGGGGGGGAGGTTTACAGACAGCAGATGATATATTGGTATCCTAGTTTGTGTGCCCATGTCATCTTTTTCCCATCTTCAGGTTTTGTTATGGGTTGAACTGTGTTCCCCCCACAAATTCATATGTTAAAGTGCTAACCCCTAGCACCTCAGAATACAACTATTTGGAAATAAGGTCTTTGTAGATGATTGAGTTAAAATGAGGTCATTAGGATGGGCCCTAATCCAATACAACTGTGCCCTTCTGCAAAGGAGAAATTTGGATGCAGAGACACGCCCAGAAGGAAGACGATGGGAAGACACAGGGGGAAAAGCAGCATCTACAAGCTGAGGAGAGAGACCTCAGAAGAAACCAACCCTGCCCACACCTTGATCTGGGGCTTCTAGGCTTCAGAACTCAGAGACAATAAATTTCTGTTTTGTGAGCCACCCAGCCTGTAGCTCTTAGTTACGGCAGCCCTAGGAAACACATGCAGGTTCTAAGCAGGAAGCTACATTCTTTGCATTTCCTTGTCTTGAAAAATTTCCAAAAGGCAGTGCCCGAAGCTGTACTACAGTCTCTTTGTAAAAGCTGATTATCATAGAAGGTGCTTGGTATGGCAGAAAGAGTCATAGTCCCTTCTTGTGTTGCCTCCAGATGGCCTCTGAGCCCCCATCAGGCTCCAGGCCCCCAGCCACAGAACCACCAGATAAGCTCTGAGCCCAGAGAGCAAGAAGGTGCCAGGGGCCTCCTGATGGGGTCAGAGAGGTGCCAGATGGAATCAGCCATTTGGGACTGGCTGCAATCTTTGTGGGACCCAGAAGCTGGGCTTTTGAAATGAGCCTGTTCATATGGTTCCTGATGACTTCCTCTCAGCTTTCCTGGATCACCTGGTAAAGTCTTGTGAAAGGCTGAGCCTTCCTCCCTGGGCAGAAAGAAACCACGGTTTTCATGGGCACCTGCATTGCTCTGGGGGAGTATTTACCTCCAGTGGCCAGCAGGGGGCAGCATCACACACCACAGGCAGAAGCCAGCTGCAGGCGCTGGGCGGGGGGGGGGGGGGGGGGGGAGGGGGGGGGTGGAGGTTGGAGGGTGGCTTGAAGAAGCAGCAGTGAGAGCTGGGTGAGGTGAAGGCCATGCTCACCACTTCCTGGTGCGCTTCAACCCTCAGCTCTAGAGCCCCATAGTAACTAGAAATGAGCCCAAGGGACTTTCTCTCTAGATATTCTTAGGTCCCTCACTTGGGGCAGGCACCCAGACACACCTGTGTGCATGCATGGACCTGAACAGAGAGACCAAGGTCCGGGGTATGCAGGCTTCATCCATCCACATCTGAGGACCATTTTGCAAAACACACATTTTGAGCCTCTCATGGGGTAAAACTGTCACCCAATAGTATTCGCCTGGGTTGGAGGTTTCCAATCAGTGCTCCCTGGCATGGCCCTGGAAGTGCCTCCTTTTATGCTCAAGTGCCAGCACACTGAGAGCAATGAACAGTTATCAGCTGCATTAGGACGTTTCTTCTTTCTTTTCCTTTTTCTGGATGGGATTACAGCTGCTGCTGCCAGCTATCCCCAAATCTCGTGCCAGGTGCTGCAGACCTTCAAGACTAATTGGGTCAGAGCCTTATTGGGTTGCAGGCGGCCCGGACATTGTTTTGGACAAGGGCATGCCACTCCGAGATTAAATTCTTCCACAGTGACGGAGTCTGTCTTTCCTGGTAAAATATGAGTTTCTGTCAACACTGGAGCCCTCTGATCTGATCGTCAGGGCTCTGCGGCTGAGTCTGGGGGAACAAGGACAAGGAAGGAGATGACACAGGGCAGACCTGAAACACCCAATTCTCTAAGGCCTGCCCACCCCTTGGGGAAAGACTGCAGGTTTGGGATGAGAAAGTCTTGGATTTGAATTCTTCTTATCCTACCAACTTGGTGACCTTGGTTGGGTGTCATTTTACCTGCTGAACCTCAGGGGTCACTCCCAGGAGTCGGGGCACAGGGCTATGGTGCAGCTGCAATGTGTGGAGGCAAGGAAAGCAAATGTTTTCTTACGTTGGAAAGAGCTCTGTGTGAAACCAGGTAAGGAGCCAGGTGCCAGCTCTATTCTAGGTGCTTGGGAGATATTAGTGAACCAAAAACGGAGACATCCCTCACTTCTGGGTTTACATGGGAGAGAGACAGTAAACAAAAAAACAGAATACATAAGGAGTTTCTGTATCAGGCTGGAGGAGCCGAGTGTTACGGGAAAAGGAAAAGCCTGGCTGGGTAAGGGCTGAGAGTATAGCCAGCCAAGTGGAAGGGTGGCCACTAGGAAGGGGTTTCCATGTGGAGTAAGGCTGTTAGGGGAAGCCTCGATGCACAGGTGGCATTGGAGCAAAGACTTGAATGACACGAGAGAAGTAGCCAACTAGAGACCCAGGGGAAGAGCATCTGGGCAGAGAGAGAGTCAGTGCAAAGGCCCTGTGGCAGGAGCATGCCTGACATGTTTAGGCGCATGGTGGCAGCTGAGAGAAACCACTGAAGGATTTGGATTATCACTCTGAATGAGATTAGTAGGAACTGCAGGGTTTTGATAAAAGGAATGACATTACCTGCTGTGGGGTAGAGAGCAAGGTGGCCAGTTAGCAGAAGGCCACAGTAATCCAGGCATGAGATGATGATGGGCTTGGACCAGAGTGGTTGCAGTGGAGTGGTGAGAAGTGATGGTTTCGATGTGTTTCCAGACAGATCGAATGTGGAATATGAGTGAAGGGAGGAGTCGAAGATACCTGAAGGCCTTGGCTGCCATCAACAAGGATGGATGAGACCATATGAGGTGAGGTTTGGGGTGGAAGGTCAGGGTTAGGGCTTTGGAAAGATGGAGTTCAGGTGTCCATTGGACAAATTCCCTGGAGATGCCCAGCAGGCAGCTGGATATGAGTCTGGACTTTGGGAGGAAGATCCAGACTGGAGATATACACTGGGAGTCATCAGTCTATGGGATGGAATTTAGAGCTGGAGGTTAAGGGAATGAGGGTGTATGAAGAGGAGAGGAGGACCAAGGTCTGAGCCCTGGGGCCCTCCAGAGTCAAGAAGTCAAAGAAAAGTGAAGGAACCAGCTCAGGGGGCAGAGAAGCTACCTTTGGGGGCTGGGACCATGAGTAACACAGGGGTCACTATTGACCCTGACAACTGTGATGTGCTGGATCACATCCTCCCCAAATTCATAGGTTAAAGCCCTAACACCAGGGGATCTTGGAATGAGGCTGTATTTGGGATAAAGAGGTGATTATGGTAAGATGAGGTCACTAGGCTGGGCCTTAATCTAGTAGGACTGGGGTCCTTGTAAGAAGAGGAGATTAGGACACAGATAAGCACAGAGGATATGAGGACCCGGAGAGAAGACAGTCGTCTACATGCCAAGGAAGGAAGGCCTCGGAAGGAGCCAACCCTGCCACTCCTTGATCTCAGACTTCCAGTCTCCAGAACAGCAAGAAAAAAAATGTGTGTTGGTTGAGCCCCCCATCTGTGGTGCTTGGTCTTGGGGGCACCAGCAGACAGATGCCAGCACCGCAGGGGATGGGGATCGCAGAGTATGGACAGCTCTCCTGACGAAGAAAAGCAAAGACAAGGAGCGCAGCTTTCAGAGGAAGTGGGATCAAAGAATTTTTTTTTCTTTAAAAACATTTCTTTGAGGATTTTAGGTAGGAGGCGTAACAGCTTGTGCTGGGAATGGTCCAGTCGCCGTCACAGAAGCGATGACGATGCGGGACAGAGGCGGAGTGGGGGTCTGTGCCCAGAGGAAGGGGGGCGCAGAGGGGCCTCCTGGCAGTTTGTGGGCGCAGCTCATCAGGCAGGCGAGATGGCAGGGCGGCCAGGCTGGCTCACCCTTCTGCTATCTCTGCCTTTCCTTGTCTTTGCGCTTTTCTACTCTCCCAGTTGTGGAAAACTGACAACCATGTCGCTAAACATGAACCGGCAGCAGCTACTGGAAAGCAATGTGTTGCCGCCTCTGTTTTTTTTTAATTTTTATTTTTTAATTTTTTTAATTTTTTTTTTCCGCCACTGTTTTGCATCCATTTGCGGACCCGCATCCGCCAGCCTTCTTTGGGTGATTTTAGCAGTGCTCCTTTAAACCACTGGTAACGTCTTACTGGTTCCCCCAGTAACTGATGACTTAAGTAAGATCTCTGACACATGTCTATTTTCTATTTGTAGGAGAGTCACTATTTTACCTTAAAAAACCCTTTCACAAGACACCGATAGGTACATATTCTCTTCTGATGGGTTTACTTTTTCCCATGATACCAGAGCCCTGGGCCAAAGTGGACCCCTCTCTGAAACCCTTATCTGAGGAGTGCTGGGTGACAGGAGGAGGATACGGGCCACTTGGAGGGACTCTGTAGGTGTGCTGGGCAGGCAGTGGCCCACCTTCCCAAGGGTGACAGCCCCCTGGACCCGTGGGGGTTGCAGGGAACTTCCATTTGTACTCTGGCTGCAGGCCCACTTGGCAACACTATCATTTTTCACCTGGAAACCCCCACTGAAGTTTGCTTCTCCTCCCCTCAACCCCAACCAGCCCGGAAATGGCCAATTTAATGTATTTGTATGACTACAACACGGATGAAAGCAGGGTAATCCAGAGGGCTGGTGCAACCCCAAGGGAACAAAGTCTCCCATTCGAAGGTCTGCCCTGAGGAGAACCAGTGGGGGCTGGGGCTGCTCCAGGACGGAGAAGCACTGAGCTCAGGGCCCCCTGCCCACTCCCTTTGGGACCGACCTCTGACTCCAGTCTGAGGGCTGAGTGATGTATTGAGCATTTGTACAGCTCCAGCTGTACAGCTCCTCTGTAGCTCAAATCCCCTTCCCATCCTGGCTGCATTTAGATGTTTAGATTGTTTCCTCTACTAGGCTTATTCACTCACTCATTCATGTGTGCATTCATTCATCCATTTGGCTGAGGTTTACTGAGCACGCACTATGCACAATGCACAGGCCTTGTTATAGGCCTGGTGCTCAGGTGCAAACATATCAAGTCTCTGCCTTCAGATGCCTGTATCCTCAGGCACTGAGCAGAGCACCTGCCTCCCAGGTCACAGGTGTTTGGTAATATAAAGAGATACTGTGAGTCCATTTGTCCTAACCCCTTGCACTTAGCATACCCTGTTTGTTTAGATTTTATGGTGCCTTTCCTAAAGGCACGTTCTTTGGCCCCCTGCACGTTCTTCCTCCATCTGTGGGAATGCTAGGATTGTGTAACAGTTTGGAAATCACACTGTTGGGAGTCTCCCTGTTGGTCCAGCCTGGGCCCGGGGCAGCCTGGTTCCCACACTGGCCTCATGTCCTGGGCAAGCCCCTGTCCCTCCATTCCCAGCCTGCTGTTCTCCTCTGTGACCTTTGAGGAGATGAGGGCAATAGGCTGGCTTGAGCCCATCCTAGTGGTGTGGCTGCCACGGCCACCGCTGAAGTCCTACCTCCTGCCTGGTTTTGGACTCCCATCTCTGGAGCCAGCTGAGCCCTGCAGAAGCAGCATGTGCCAGATGGGGCTAAACCAGGCAGAAGCACCCTGTGCTTTGCCCTTTGGGTGATGCTGTATCCCCCCAGGGGCCCGGATGTCTCCCAGCAAGTCCACCTCCAGGGGAAGAACAGGGGAGGCCATAGACATAGGTGCCCATGGTGATGAGCAGACCATGCATGTCACACCGTCCTGTCCCCACTCATCCGGATGAAGCCAGATGCAGGCCAGGCACTCAGATCCCTGGAGTCCATCCCCTCACCTTCCCCAACCCAGCCTGCCTCCCCTTGGGGAATCCTCTGCTACCTTGCTCCATCGTCCCACCTGGGTGGAAAGGCAGACCTGGGCCTGCCCACCCCAGGGAAGCTACCAGCATCCCTGGAGATGCCGATTCCTGATCCTCAGCAGTTAAGGGGTGTCCAGACCAATCCTCTCCCCCCCAGGGGACTAGCCACATGCTTTCCTTGAGGCTCTGCATCTGGAACGGAATGAGGCGGGCATGAGGAAATGCTGGAGGCACTCACTGACCCATACTGGGCTCATTCAGGGCAGGCAGTGTATTAGTTTCTGCTGCTCAGAGGCCCAACCCCTCCCGATTCCTCCTCCTCCAGACTTTGTGTGGTTTCTCATTCCTAGAGCCGTGAGTCCGAGTCGTCCTGGCTGGAGGCAATGGTCACTGGGTCAGCAGAGAGTGTCCATTCAGAGCATCTCGGTGAGATCTCAGGAGAGACATCCTGCTCTGTGTCAGCTGGAGACTGTGGCCGAGCACATGCTTGTCCTTCCAGGGTTTTCAACAGGACACATATACGAAGCCTTCCCTGGAAGCCCCTTGCTGTTCCCAAATGTCCCTTCTCACTATGCTGGCCAGTATATCGTGCCTGCTGGTCACCGTTTAGGGACAGCCAACTTTGTGGCAGGCCCTGAACACAAGCAGGTGCTACATGCTCATTTAAGAGGGAGCAGACCAAGGTCTACAGCTGGGAGGGAGCCCATGGTTTGCCTAAGGTCACAAATGAGATGCACCCCAGCTCGGACCTAGGGCACTGCAGTGGCTGTCTCTCTTCCTCACCACATGAAGATTCCAGGGTCATGGGCTCCAAGAGTTCATGAGATATGGGGAAAAGTGTAGGAACAGGACTAGCAGAGAGCACCGTTCTGTTTCTCCCTTCTCCTCTCTCCCTCTTCTGAGGCCAGGGGAAGATCATCTTATCATCTTGGACTCCAAGATGCTCTGGACTTACAGGTAAAGCAGCCTGTGTTTGGGTCCTGGGGCTGCCATAATAAAAATCCCATAAATGGGTGGCTTAAAACAACAGAAATATCTTCTCACATACTTTTGGAGGCCAGAAGTCCAGAAATCATGGTGTTGGCAGAGCCATGCTGCCTCCCCAGGCTCTAGGGGAGGGCCCTTCCTGCCTCTTCTAGCTGTGGGGCTCCTGGCAATGCTTGGTGTCCCTTCACTGGTGGACACATAACTTCAATCTGTTTCTTTCCTTACACAGCCTTCTTCTGTGGGTGTCTTTTCTTTTAAAGACACCAGTCACTTTGGATTCAGGGCCCATGCTCATCCAATATGACCCTAACTTAATTATATCCGAAAAGATCCTGTTTTCAAAGAAGGTCACATTCTGACGTTCCGAGTGGACATGGATTTGGAAGGGGGCATTATTCAGCCACCTCACAGCCCTCTGAACAAAATCCATCATCACTCACATTTCCAGAGCTCTGCCATGAATGTGTAGGGAGGACCAGCCAGTTGGGTCCCTCTCACCACGGCCACCTGCCTAATCTGCCATTGTGACCTTGTGTCAGCCCTCCTGCAATGGAGACCCTGAAGCTCAGGGGTGCATGACACACCTGAGGCCCTGGGGTCTGGCTATGGTCAAACCCACAGTCTTACACAGTCCTCTGGCTCCAGACCCAAGTCTTCTCATAAAATGAGAGGCTTCTTCTGAAGCATGAGCCCTCATTTGTGTCGTTGGGCTGCCCTGCGTCCAGGAGAGCGAGCCTGCAGGGCCCAGGGGCCCAGTGTGGCATTTCATAACCCGAGTGTGACACTCGTAGGCAACTCTGCAGCCTCTGAAGCAGCAGCTCTGTTTTCTGACATATGAATTACTGTATTGTTGCAAATATGAGTTGTAAACACAAGTGAGTCCCAGATCACAAATCCATTTTTATTAAAAAATACAGCTTTCAGTGTTTTGAGCCCATTTTTCACTAAATGAAACATGGGCCCCATACGTCGGAGGGAGAAAAAGAAAAGGTAATGCTTTGCCAATTAGGTAGGACCCTGAACACATGAATGAGAGTTAAAATAGCCATTCTAATATTTTATGTTAATTGAACTCTCGGGGTATGGCTCAGCTTGTAGAGAAGTTAGTGAAACATTGGTTATCAGACTGTCCAGAGTATTGTCCGGTGAGAAAGAAGTTGGGCCAGTGGCACCTTATCTGTTTCTGCTAATCTCTGCGAGGGAGTGTCTGTGCCCAGCAGCCCCCAGATGGGACCCAGCCTCACTGCAGAGACTCTTCTCATAAACACAGGGTCAGTTCCTATGTGCTTCTAACAAAGGTTTCTGGGTCTGCACTTGGGTGGCCGGGGAACCTGGGAGTCTGGGCTATAAGCACACAGAGGGGCTAGGGAAGCCTTGGCAAAGAACCTGGTGGGGACTCTACCCTGTGCTTCGCATCTTGGTTTCCTCCACAGTACGATGGGAAAGATGCCAGTAGCAACCTCAGAGGTGGGGATCAAGTGCCCTCTTCCATGAGAAGGGCAAGGAGCGCTCCATGAATGCCAGTCACTATCACCCACACTCATTTGATGAACGCAGGGACAAGTTTGCAATGGTAGGCAGCAGAGGGCAGGCCCAGGCCTTTTCTCAGGTGCAAGGGGCGCCTTCTTCACAAGCTCCCTGAAGTGGGTTAGCAAATATGATCCCACAGGGCTCTAGTCCTCTTGGCATCCAGTCCCCAGAGCAGAACCACCACTATTACAATTCTTACTTTTGTCTGCTCTTTAAAGTAAACAACCAATTCACACCCCAAGAACTTACAGATTGGTAGGATATAAATATATCAATTTGTTTTAAGCCGTTGGAGAGCAAAATGACATTTTTAGCACTCAGAAGGGCTGAATCATGGTCTGGAGGTATGCAGTTGGATCAACTCCTTTGAGGGGTCAAGTATAATTTTAGAGTAGAATTAGTATGATTCATGATAGAGCTGCTATACTTATCAAAAAAAAAAAAAAATCAGTTCCAAGCAAGGATTATGGTTCTTTTTACTTAAGCATTTTCCAAAAAGTTTAAGATGTGCTTTTGGAGGGAGGCGTTTATGACTCGTGAAAAGTCTGAAATTGCCTCTTCCCACTGAGCACATCTTTGTTACAAACATCTAAGTCATGGTCACGTATCCAGATGACCTCTGCATGATGGTCGAGGATGCCGGGCCAAGGTGTCTTGCCCATTTCATGCAACAGATTCAATATCCCCCAAGTTCCAGTAAGTTCCTTTCATTATCATGCCATTTCATAAGGGAGTGGGTTCAAAAGTCAAATGGACTTTACAGGAAGTACTAAAGGAGGGGTACCCACAGAATATCTGAAGAACTTTTTAAAGCCACATGCACCTTGTATATTATTATGAAGAAGGAAAAGAATTAAAAAGTTATTAATCTTGTTTCCCTCATCTGACAAGGAGCACAGTGACCTGGACGCCTCTCTGATGGAGGTCTTGGTGGTCAATTGAGAAGGCACTACGAGGGTACCTGCCTACATTGTATCTTCTTCTGGCCCCTCTTCCTCTTTTTCTCTTCTGCTTCCCATAAGGGAGATTCATTTGGGAGTCTAAAGTCACCTCTATTGACAAAGTATATTTTGAAAGAAAATCAAGCTGAATTTGGGCCAGGTGCCTCTTTCTTCTTGTTTTGGGAGAAGAAAAGTTTAGAGTTGATAAGCAGAAGTCTGAATTAGTTTAACTCTGTTTTTCAGAATAACCAGTAGTAGGATGGAAGCGTGCCCCCTATTCCCAAAGGCAAGTCTTTACTCTCCCAATTACAGCCCTCCCATGGGTGGTCCTCCTCCGTAGGCCTACGTCTCCCAGGCCAACTCCCAGGGCCTCTGTGGGGTGAGTCCTCACCTTGAGATCACATACCCAGACCCAACTATATCTACATAGTGGGTTAGCCAGTAGTGCATTATTTCTGGATAATCTTCAAAATATTCTGCTCAGATTTATTTCAAGTGTGGATTTAGTTTCTTTCCTGCAGTGTTACCAGTTCGTAAGGATGTATTTTGCCAAGGTAATTTGTTCTACTCTGGCCCAAGTGAGATGCGGTGAAGAAAGACATGAAATCTTCAATTTCAGAAAGGAAGGAGCATAAATTCTGAAGTGTAGCACCTGCCAGTACAGGAAGGTCCCAGGGGAAGGCTGTGAAAGAATGCTATAAAGTTTTAATAGCTCAAGACCCAAGGTAGCAGAATTAAATGCAAGCTTGGAGACTAACTCTTTTCTTGATTGTATAAAATGTGGAGAAATCTCTGTATCAACTCTGGCAGCTCCTTGGGTCTTTGGGCAGCATGTGAATGCTTCAAAATTTCAAAGCACGTGTGAGTTTTTCCAATCTCATTAAGAGAGGTGGAGCTACTTGCTGGAAATTTGGAAAAGTCCACTTGGCCTGTAGCTACAGGACACGAGTATCTTTACCTCCTATGAGAACAGGTAACTCAGTAACTCACAGAATACTGAGTCATTCCAGAAAAGTATCAAATTCAAGAGTGTTGTAGAAACCCCCAATTTGTAGCCAGTTGCTCAGAAGTATGGGTAGCTTGGGGGCCCCTGAAGTGTGGCTGGTGTCTGAAACTAGGGCAGCTTTGGGGAGCCCTTAACTTATGGGATTTGTGCTAACCCCAGAATTCTGAGTTAAGCTGAACTGAATTGTACAGAACTGCAGTACACCCAGTTGGTTTCCTCTTTTCATCCAACAGGGAAAATATTCCCACACATATTCCTAAAGGGAATCAGGAGTTCCCAGATCCTTCTCTGTCACAGGAGGCTGGTGTGGCCATGAGGATTTTTTTTGCACAGCTGGCCCCCATGCTGGGGACAAGCAGGCTTTAGCATGAAACTTTAGCCTGAAAATGCCAGTTATCCACTCCTTCTTATGTCCTCCACTAGAGGTGCCCCAAAGCAACCAAACCATCTGTTCACAAACCAGAGGTGTAAATGAACACAAAGATTGCAGCTCCAGGTGCATGTGCCAAAATCACCCTTCCCAAATGGCAGAGGAGCCCTGAGTGAGTATGTGTCCTGGGGTCTCCATTGTGACTCAGGGTGTTGTGTGAACGTAGGCTGAGGGAAGTAAAGGCTCCCCCCTACCCTTCCATGGAAGGCTTCACACAGCCCCACTGTTGGGAGGAGTTCCTGGCAGTGATCTATTTGTAGAGTTGCTATTTAACCGGGTGACTTGCCTAGGCAGCTGCTGAGATCTCGGATCTAACAGATTTGACACTTAATCCCCAGGGCGCCAACAAAGCCCTGCTCTTTTTACATGGCTAAAAACGTACAACGTCCAGACACGGCTCAGTTGTGCTCTGTCTACATGGCATTTAAAACACCTCTGCCCACGTGGGGCATCCACATGAGTGGGTTTCCTAGTAGGAGTGTGAGCTTCAAAAAAATAAAATAAGGCAGGGAGAAAAGGCTCAGAACTTGCTCTGGCAGCACACTCAGTTCACTGGAAGAGAAAGTGAAGCTCCCATCCCTTTCATCGGTATGGCCTGGTGCGATAGGGAGAGGAAGCGGAGACAGGGAGGTTGTGCAAATGGATGGAAAGGGCTGCATGCATGTTTCTGGAGTGCTCTGTACTTCCAGGGCTCGCATGCATTCTGAAAGGGAAATGCTTGGTTGAAAGAATGGATCCAAAGCCCTTTAAACATCTTAATCTCACTCTGTTTACACTGTTGGCTGGAGTAAAGCCAACACCCACATGGCTGGCTCCTGCTTCCGGCTTCTTCTTTTTGTTTATTTTCCTCATGATGCATCACAACATCTGTTTCCCTGGTTATCAGTTATCATCCAAGAATAGAGCCCTGGGGAAGTAGGATCTGGTCTGTCTTTTCTTTTCTCTGCCGTACCTTGGACTCAGCAGGTTCCCAGCACACAGTAGGAGCTTAATAAATATTTCAGAAGGAAACCTCCTAAGTGGCCTTCTTGACTCTGGCCTCACCCCTTTCACCTCCCTACTCAGCCCAAGACCTAAGTCACTGCTCAGGTAACAGGTGACGCCAGAGGGGGTTCACTCCCACCTCTACCACCCACCCTGCATCTAACCTGGCCTGTGGGCAACCCCCACCCTGATTGTATAGGAAGACTCCCTGGTCCCTAATCCTGCCTCCTTGGCATGGGTCTCCCAGGTGTCCTCTGGCTGGCGTGCCCATGCCTTCTCCTTGCCTTACGGTCTTCCTTCTTCATGCATTTCCTTTTCAGCTCAGCCCTCACGGTTCCATGCACTAGAAGGGGCTCAGTGGCTACTGAACAAAAACATCAGACATCCCATGTCACCAAGCTGGGGCTCACACCAAGCAAGTCTTCTCTTTTTAAGACTTACCATGTAGGGACGCCTGGGTGGTTCGGCAGTTGGGCATCTGCCTTTGGCTCGAGGCGTAATCCTGGGGTCCCAGGATCGAGTCCCACGTCGGGTTCCTTGTGGGGGGCCTGCTTCTCCCTCTGCCTATGTCTCTGCCTCTCTCTCTCTGTATCTTTCATGAATAAATAAAATATTTTTAAATATGACTTACCATGTATATAATGTATATAATGTGCCACCATAAGTTCTTTTTGTCATTACTTGAATGGAGCTGCAGCCACTTGGGAAAAAAAAAAAACTGTTTTTCATCTAGTAGAAAAAACAACCCAATATCAGGGAACTCTGCCATTTGCACATCCGGATCCTCTTACCACAAATGGCTTAAGTGCCTAGACACACCGCTGATCCCCTACTAGATGGTTTTGGTGCCAGAGCCAAATGAAATTCCAGGCGGCAGGGGACAGAATTTTCTGTGGCTTCCTGGAAGTGTGGTCATTGATGAGACTTGATATTAGCCACTTCTGCAAATGGCCAGGAACCTGGTAATTGCTCATCAGAGCTGGTGCCCAGAGGCCGAGTAGGCAAGCGCAGGAGGAGGAACATACCCGTACTCAGCAGAGGAAAGCGTAGGTGTTAGGGAGGGTGGCAGGGCAGACAATGAGAAGAAAAAGCTGGAATTGTGAGTTTTGACAGCCATTCTCACCTGCCGTTCTCTCCTTGGGTTTGCCTTTTTGGGGGATGGTGGTGGGAGGGCAAATAAACTTTAGTTATCGAAAAGCCCTGTTGTGATTACCCCCAGAAGATGGGGGTCGAAACCCAAAAGGCCCTTACCAGTGGAGCTTGCTTCCTTATTCTGGAACTTCGGAGGATGAGAGCAGTTTCTTTCTCTTCTCGCAGGGTGTCTGCATCCATAACTGGTCACCCGTACATAGCCTGAGCTCACATGGCCGGGCTTCCCTGGGTCTCACTGACTGAAAGCAGTGATTAACTCCTCATTGCAGCCATCTGCACCCATTTTGTACAAAACATGGATTTTAATTAAATTAACAAGAATACAGTAATGATGACTGCCGGTTGCTAATATTAGTGCAACACATCAGAAGGAGCAATATGGGCAGGAACACAAAGAGAAGGGCAGATATGGAGGTGGGATTGGGTGCTCCTGACATTAAACCCCGATTCATTGCTGCTGTAGTTATCCTCGAGTTCTCTTATCCATGTAAGTGAAAAACAATGGTGAGTGTTTTCTTGTAGCCCAAAGCCCTTGGGGACCCTGTCGGTGGCTGCAGGTATCAGAACAACCATGATGTATCTGGGCTATCCCAGGGCAGTGGGGCCCCTGACAGATCTTTCTTTACCCTGTCCCAGGACCCAGCACTGAAAGACTGTGGGTTCAATGAGATGATCTAGGGTTGCTTTAGCTCTTGCCGTCCTGTAAACTCCCAGGAAGTGCTCAAATCTGGTGTCTGATCCAGACACGAATACTGACCATGTTCCTTTCCCCTTCTTTTTTATTTTTTTTCAAAGTCACCTCTTCTTTAGAACATTATGAATATTTCAAACATAAGTACCCCGTGATGTGTCCCTAGCATCCTTCTTCCCTACAGCATCTGGGTCTTCAAGGTGCTTTCTGGAAACCCCATGGTGGAGTTGGAACCTCTTCTCCCAGAAGCCTTTTTCTTTATAGGCAGTGGCATTCTGAGTCACATACCTCTTGGGAGGATAGCTCAGGCTCCCCCATCATCTACTCTGAGGGACTAGTTCATAAGTTATTGAAGACTGACAGGAACAGTAAAATGATGCAGTTCCTTGACGTCCCTAGAAGATGCATTTGAACAAGATTTTGACAAAGGATGGGAGTAGAAAGAGGGGCGCCAGTGGACATTGGGGGAGTCGTTTGGTATAGACACTTAGCAACAGTTCCCAGTGGCTCAGCTGTCAAGAGGCCTGGCCGCAGAGAGAGGAAGCAAGTGTCATTTATTGAGCCCCTGCTGGGCTGTCAGACCTCTCTGTTTCTCATTTTGCTTTTGTCCTCCTCAATTTGCTTTTGGCAACTTTCCACATGCAACCTGTGTCTCCTGCAGGCAGGGAGAACCTACGGCTTTTTCAAGCCTCAGGGAGCCAGGCTGAAGGGATTTGGGATAGTAACAGGTGCAGGCCAGTGCTGGGCTGAGAAACTGTCCTGTGAAGAGAGGTGCCAGGAAGGACAGGGATGTCACTCAGTGACTCCTCTCATCTGCCAGGGCTGCTGAGGGAGGGCCAGAGTGGCTGGGGACATATGGAGGGAAAGACAGGTGACTGCCCTGCCATGTGGGACACTCCTTAAGCTAAGCAGAGTTCCTATTCTGGGGGTGCAGGGGACTTCCCTTTTTGTCTATCCAGAGCCCTCCTGCACTCCCTAGGATGACCAGATCACTCTGATGGGGCCATCCTAGTGGGAGCTGCCAATCAGGGATTGGTCCAAGGGAAGGACACATGATTCAAGCTAGGCCAATCAGAGTGCTTCCCTGGGATTTTAAAATTTGTATTCCTTCCTCTTGGGCTGCCAAGCTATGAGAATGTGAGTTCAGAGCTGCCGTGGGTGAGCATCTTTTTTTTCCAGAAGGAGAAAGCCCATCCACAGTGAGAGAGGAAGGAGCTGATATGTGGAAGGAAATGGAAGCAAAAGACAGGGTGGGGAGGACAGGCAGTGTTCAAAGCCCCCAGAGCTAGCCCAAGGGTGGGAATGTGGAGAGCAAAGGGGAGAACCAGAAGAGCCATGCGGCAGAAACTGAGATGTGGTAGGGAGTCTTGAAATGGGTGAACAGGGCAGCCTGGATGGCTCAGTGGTTTAGCGCCTGTCTTTGGCCCAGGATGTGATCCTGGAGACCCGGGATCGAGTCCCACATCAGGCTCTCTGCATGGAGCCTGCTCCTCCCTCTGCCTGTGTCTCTGCCTGTATCTCTCTGTGTCTCTCATGAATAAATAAATAAAGTCTTAAAAAAAAAAGAAATGGGTGGACAATAGGGGAGAAGGACAACAGGAAATCACGTGGCCTTGACGGGGAGGCTGGGACAACTGTCTGCAGGCCAGACCAGTGCCCACTGATCAATAGCTGCCCGGAAAGATGCTGTTTTCTGATTTTCCCAAGATGCCATTTGCAGTGGCCTTGGGATTCTCTCCCTCTGAGAGAGGGTCAGCCTCTGCCCTGTGTCCTAGACTACGTGTCCTCATAGTGTGTGGTCAGGACATAAGCAAGTCAATGTGCAGTTACTGTGCCTGTGAGGAGGGTCCTGGGAGAACCTCAGGGGCTGATGTTCCTCAGAGGAAGCAAATGTCTTCTTGGCTTTCCCAGAGGAGGTAGCAGGCATAACAAAAGCCTAAGTGGATCAAGGCCACTGAGCCTCTCTAAGTCTTCAAAATTTATGCCTTAACCAGGTGGAGGCTTTTGTATTGCTCAATGTTTACATATCTTTTATTTGATCAGAAAGCAACCATTTCAGGAAAGGACATAAGTATCACTCTTGCCATTATATAATGAAATCCTATAACTGACTCTCAAGTGGCCTAAGGCAAGGGAAGAAAATACCACTTGTTGAACACGTACTATGTGCTAGGAACTTTTCAGCAATCATGTTTACTCTCCCACTCCACTGCAAGGTTGATGAACTACCATTTTTGCTGATAGAGAAACTGAGGCTCCAGACACAGAGGCAGAGCTCTCATCTCTGCAGGAAGCCATTTTCCAGGAAGTAGTGAATCTGGTAGGACTGTTAGAAAAAGAAAATTGTCTCACACTGGTTCCACCACCACGGGGATTGGCTGGCTCACATAATGGGAAGATTCAGAGATAAGATGGACTTCAGGGTTGCTTTGACTCAGCAGCTCAACCATGTTATCAAGCATCCTGGTTTTTTTTCAGGCTGTGCCTTCCCGGATGGCAGCTTTGTCTTCAAATACCTTCCCCCATGGGGGTAAAGGGGCCTCCAGAATTTTAACCCTTGCAACCATTACCATATTTCCTTTTGACATATGGTAGAATCAGAAAAGCAAAGAAGCTTTTTTCCCAGGAAGTTCCTAGCCAATTTTCCTTATGTGTCATCCCAAATAATGGATCTTATTTCCATTTGCTTCTGAGACAATGTTAGGAAAGTTTTGGGCCAACTGGCTGAGCCCTGGGTTACCTGGAACAGTCACTTGTGGCACAAGGGATGGGATCGGCCTGACTGCTTAGGTGGCCAGAGCTCATTGCATGCACAGGTGGACAGGTCACTGAAGCCTGCTATTTCATGGAGGTCTGGTCCTGTTACATGCCAGGGTAGGGGATGTTGGTGGGCAGGCAGCAGAGCCTCCAGGAAGCTAGTGGCTTATTTTCCATGTTCATAGGACTGAACAAACAGCTCTGCATATTCAATGAAGCAGCAGAGCCTCTGATTCGATGCATGGGTGCATTTCTAGCTCTCAGGGAAGGAAATAGCTAGATGAAGAGCCTCTCAAAGAACTTGGCATTCTCGATGGTTTCTGGAGGACATTTTGCATGATTCCAGCAAACTTGTGCACAGTCAGAAATGGAGCCCACATCAGGGCTTGTTATTACCTAGTTAATTCAGGCACAGGGGCCTTTTGGCAGGAAAGAAGAGGGGAAGGTGGGCGCCTCTGCCTAGGTGCCCTTGGAGCTGACGGCACCAGGCCTGGAGCTTTTGTGGTGGTAGGCCATCTGCCCCAGGTGGGGAGACTCAGGCACCCAGAGTGCTTGACCAACTGCTCAACTTGGCACCCCATCTTCTCCAACCTAGAAGGCATACTGACTCCACTTTCACGAGGTGCAGGTGAAGAGAAGGCTGTTAGTTCACTGTGAGCCCCAGGCTGTTTGTGAATCTTCCATCCTCCATTACTGCCAGGAGCTGGTTCAAGTTCGCACAGGTCCTGGCTTGGGGAGGGCTCACAAGCTCTTCTATATCGCCGCTGGCTTCTTTATCCAGCTTTCATTGTCTGAGCTGCACCTGGGTGCCAGGCCCTGCGCTGAGCGCTGGGGAAATGGAGATGGGTGGTGGCCCCTTACCTTTGAGAGATTAGGATTGAGGGGGCATACGGGAGACATTCAGGGGGTGGTGAGTTACGGAGCATCCAGGTAGAGGGGAACTTGAGAAGCTCTGACTATCCCTGGAGGCGTGTGGGTGCTCAGCCATGATAAGGCCATTGCATATTTGGGGAACAGAGGTAAAGCAAGAGGGTACTGGGACTGGTTGTGTGTGCAGAGAGCGGTGGTGGTAGCAAATGAGGCTTTAGGGGTAAACTGCGGCCAGGCAGTAATGGCCTGAGTAGAGAAAGCAGAGAAAACTGAGAGCCACACCTGTAGGCAAGATGGGTTTATGGGACTGGATGTGTCTGACAGGCTGTGGCAGTGAGATGGAGCAGGTCAAAGAGGAGGGTGGTACAGGCAGCAGGTGAGGGATGCTGGGTCCAGCAGAGAGGATTTCCCATTGGATGGAGCAGGAGGCAAGAGTCAAGGTTACCTTCAATATATTTGTATCTGGCTTAGAAAATTTGGTTAGAAGACACAGGCACAGGGGATGAGCTTGGGTTGGTCAGGAGATGATGCTCAGTATGGCCCTGGCATGACGCCTTTCTAAACCATGCCACCTCCCCAGTCCCTGGGATAGGAATGGCTCTGGTGGGCCACCTGCACAGAAACCAAGGGAAGTCACACTGCTGTGTACTCTGAGGGTGAGCCTCTGCTATCAGGGAATTCAGTTTTTCTGGTGGCTCTCTCTGGGATAGATATGGCCCGGCTGCTGCCCAGCAAAGCACATGAGGAACACAATTTGGTCTCAGGAGAGCTCCTCTCCTTTTTTTGCTCTGAGGGCAGGACCACTGGATACAGGGTCAGGTGGTTTCACATAATGTAATTAAGTCACACAATAGAGGATTGTTCCTGAGGAGGGCTTGGAGGGCCAACAGATACAGCACCAGGCACCAAGACCCTGATCCATTAGTGCCTCAAATGAAGGGAGCTGCTGCCCTATCCTCGTGAATGACAAGCACTACTCAGACATTCAGTTTCCCATTTCTTGTACATTGTGTTCTGGCTTTAGACAATGAGATGCATACACGGAGCCCAGGAGAACAGCTGATCCAAATATCCTACTCTGAAGACTCCTGATTTCAGTGGAAATAATGAGCAGAGACAAATAGTGAAGGCCTTGCCTTCACCGCCTCCCCCCTCTACCCCCACCAGGGCTGATGGAAGCTCAGGCTGTGGGGACCTTCTGGGGGTCCTACCTCAGGGCCTCCACGTGTCCAGAGCATCAGGATCTATTTGGCTTCAGCCTCAGTCAAGACCTCAAAGGCTGTCCCCAAAAGACCACACAAAATTCGAGGCATGAATTGGAGATCAGTGGCCAGAAGAAATGGAATTTTTGCAGTGAAAATCCTGTTACATCTGGTTTGCTCCTTTCAGTTATATTTCATAGAGTTTCTCTGATATCCCATCAGAAGAATACTAAATAGTGAGGGTTGCTTGTACACCTTTAATAATGCCAATGAAACAAGAAGAATGTATTTGAGGATGTCTGAGGCTCTGGCAAGCATTAGGGCCAGTCTGTTTGGCAGTTTCTAAGTTTAGCAGAGTAATTAACCCCCTACTGTGAGCCGAGCGTTATGCTAAGTGCTACCGGGGCTGAACCACGGGCTCTGCCCCCCCCCCCCACCCCACCCTGGGGCTCCCCCAGCTGGATGGCTGGATGGATTGATGGGAGATGAATGAAATGAAGAGCAGGATGTGCGTCTTGTCCTCAAGTTGTCCCCGTGATCCCTTGGAGCGCTGTAACTGACCTGTCTGGTCCTCTTTATAAATCTTCAGGTGGAGTCAGTTACCGTGTAGGAGTGTCAGTCTGTCCTGCCCACACCGCAGCGCAAGAGGACTTCCTGGTTTCCTTGGAGCACCTTTGCATAGCTTGAGTCCAGGTCCTCTGGCAGAAGCGCCAGCAAGAGTCTGGAGAGAACTCAGCCCCAGGGAGACTTGTTGCTTCAGAGAACAGCAGAAGCTTCCCTTTGGCTTTTTTTTACATTCTGCCTTAGGTGGAAGAGGGGGCTGCTCCCCACTCCCGGAGGGTCTGTAACTGCACTACAGAAAATCCCCGGGGTGAACCACCTCAGGAAGCAAGTGCCACAGAGCAGGAAGCCCACAGGCATTCTTTATGAGGAAGTCGCGCACCCTACACACCACCAACCTCAGAACTGAAATCCAGGGTGCCTCATTAACCCCTGTTTCCTGACAACCAACATGGTGAGCCCCACCTCCCTCCAGGCAAAAGGAGTTCTGTGAGAGGCCTGGGGGGGGGTGGTGGTGGACAGAGCCCAGGGCATCGGGGAAGACAAGAGAGGATGCTGCTACTGCTGCTGCCACCAGGACCGCAGAGGCCCTTGAAGACAGTGGGGTCCAAACTATGGATCCTGAACCATGGCAACAAAGGGAGACCAGGCAATTCCCAGAAGAATCCGCTGGGCCTATTCTGTTTGGGAAGCGAGAGGAATGAGTTCAGGCTGGGGAGGAGGAACCCAGCTGTGACAGTCATATTTAAATAATGTTAATGAACTTTGGGATGTCTGGAGGTCACTCTGGCTCTCGAGAATGTGACAATTCCCGAGTTCCAGAGGAACCACTAATGATGGTGTGTGTGTGTGTGTGTGTGTGTGTGTGAGTGTGTGTTGTAGCTCCTATTTCAATTTCTTTAGGTTAGCTCATCTAAGAGCAGGCAAAACAAAACTGTGTGCGTGTTGGGGGAACCCCTGACCCACAGCTACTGGCCTTTGCTTGGAGACATTTCTGGCTCATATTCAAGTCTGTGCTAATTGACATTTGTCTCCCCCCCTCTCCCCCCAAAGCCCCACTACCCCTGTGTCATTAGGACATTGGCACCACAGCTATTTCTAATGCTGAGTTCCTTTCTGTCAGGGCCAGACGGTATGGCAATTATCACTAAAACAAAACAAAACAAAAACAAACCACAATCTGATAAAGAACTTGCTTTGTAGGCTTAACAAAATTAACAGACTAGTCTCATAACCAGATAGATTTTCCTTTTCTCGGCCAGCACTGGAAAGTTCTCAGGGATCTGTCTGCAAAGAACAAAAGAAACCTAGATCTCTTTATTTCTGGCCAACCTCTTTCCCCCCACCCCCAAACACTGGCTCAGTGTAAGACAAGACACATTCTTGACAGAAACAAAATGACTCCCCTGACAAAGGAAGCTGAGAGCCTATAAGGTACTTCTGAAAGACGGGAGAGAGGAGCTTAGTTTTCTGATTCCATTAGGGGCACCTGGTTGGGGAAGCAATTTTTAAAAAAATATTCCATCTTCACACAGTGTAAGGTTTTGAAGTGTTTGCCCCCAATTACTGCAGTGGTGGCAGAATGTGGATTAATTTGGAAATAGGGAAAAACTTGAGGAGAGGTGGAGGGGACTACTCTGGTGGGAGGTCGGGGATGCACTTTCCAGGTAGCAAAGTTAATGGGTATTAACGAGCTGCCAGAGCGGAATAATAGGCTATGCCCTTGGCAACCAGTCTGAACATGAACACGATTTTACAGAAGGCCCAGGGATCCTGCCCCGTGCAGAGAAGATGATGCCTTCGTTCCCAAGCATCCCTTATATTGCTTTCTCCTACCAGATGATGGCAGCCTTGGTGATGTGCACCCACAGCTCACAGCCAGGAGGAGCCTCTCCCACCTGGCTGGGTATTAACATAGTCTCAGGCTCACAGCATCACCCTCCCTTTTTCTGTGTGGGGTCAATGGAAATGATCCACATGGGATAGGCTGAGCCAAGACAGAACTGGGTCTCTGTTTCACCATTCATTGGATGGTTAGCCATAGATGATTCCTTTAACCTCAATGAGCCTCAGTTTTCTCATCTATAAAATGGGCACAGTGATGACACCTATGTAAACAGCAATGAGGAATCAAAAATATAACAGATGTGACAATGGAAGCTGTAAAGTGCTCTGTGCTTGTGATACTGTTGTCCTTGGCTGCTGCCCACTGTGCTGTGTCAAGTATACCTTTATTTATTTATTTTTTATTTATTCATTCATGAGAGACATAGAGAGAGAGAGGTAGAGTCAAGTGTACCTTTAGAAAAAAGAAAGGGAAAAAAAAAAGAAAAAAGAAAGGAGGGCAGCCTGGTGGCTCGGTGGTTTAGCACCGCGTTCAGCCCAGGGTGTGATCCTGGAGATCCGGGATCGAGTCCCACATCAGGCTTCCTGCATGGAGCCTGCTTCTCCCTCTGCCTGTGTCTCTGCCCCACCCCCCCCTCTGTGTGTCTCTCATGAATAAATAAATAAAATCTTAAAAAAGAAAAGAGAAGGGAGTGCAAAAGAGTCCAAGCAGAACAGAGACTTCTTCTGATAACCCCAACACCACATTCTCCCCCCACTTCTTCCTTTTTGATAAAAGCGAGCCTGATATGCAAAGTAGTCCCCTGCTTCCTAGGGGCTTTACCAAGTGCTGCCATCTGGGGCAGTTAATTTCTGTCCCTGTCCTGTCATGGCTAGAGGCAGTGATTGACTTGATGGCAGGAACCCAGGCCTCTCAGCCAACGAATAGTCACAACGTGGTCACCTTGGGTGCCTTGCTGGAGTTGCAGCTGGGATCCCAAGGGCTCCCAAGAAGATAATAATTGTTTCTCATTTCTATCTGATTTCCTATTATCAATAAATGCCCCTTGACCACTACAATGCTTTAAAAAATGCACCAGCAGACCCTAGTGGACACCAATTAACCTCAAACAAGGAACAGGAAAGGAAATGTGCTGTGACAGGAGGGATTCTCCTCCCCCTTCCCATCAGTGTTCAGAGATGGAGAGGGCACCTTTTTCTCACTTATTGAATGTGTAGCAAAAATGAGTAGGAGCTGAACAGAACAGTCAGTTGAGATTCTGGTGTTTGCTTCTGAACGGTTCTTGGGCAACAGGCACTGTGCCTGCTCACAGAAACAGCACTCTGCAAAGATGAACAGGACACAATGGCCTCCTTGAGTGGCATGCCTGAGCAGAGCTGCACACTGAGGCTGGGAGCAGACATCATGAATAAGCCATGGGGACAGAAGGCAGAGGCTCATCTGCACATTACCTGTGGAAGATGGGGGTTGGGGTGGGGATTCTGGCCCCCTGGATAGCCAGAAGGCCATTTCTTTGTTGGTCTCTGAGCAAACAAGAGAGCAGCACCTTGTCAGTGGGTGTGATTCTGGTGACGTCCGTACAACAGCCCCCATTAATTCACACTCAGATCAGCATGACTCATGGCCTTGAATCAACCATTGTTGAGTCTGAGGGAGGCAAACGCAAAAACCAGTGGGAAAAGGTGTTGAGAGAGAACGTTCCGTTCTGTCCTCCCGTGAGAAGTGCCTGTTTGGCAGAGTTGTGGCAGGGACAATGATCTAGGGGATGTCCTTGACAATTCTCAGGCTGTCAGGCTGAGAGGCAGCTGGCGATGGGGGGGGAACAGAGCAAGAATTCACCGACTCACTTATTCATTTACTCACAGGTATTTATTATACATATCTTTGTGACAATCACCCTTCCAGGCACTGCAGATACCTTGGTGATCAAAATACCACCCTTCTCATGGAGTTCAGTGGGGACACAGACAATGAAAATGGGTGCTCTCACATCAGTTGTCCTGAAGCTCCTGGAAACCAATGCTCAATTCCATATAGGTATGTTGAGATAGTTGAAGAAATTCTACCTTAATCCATTCAGGTTGCTTTTACAAGATGCCACAGACTGGGTGGCTTATAAACAACCCACATTTATTTCTTCTAGTTCTGGAGGCTGGGAAGTCCAGGATCATAGTACTGGCAGGTTTGGTGTTTAGTAAGAGCTGCCTGGTTCATAGACTGTGTCATCTTCCTATGTCCTTGCATGGTGTAAGGGGCTAGGATGATCTATGGAGCCCCTTTTATTAGGGCACTGCTCCCATTCACGAGGGCACAGCTGTTATGACTTAATCACCTCTTAATGGCCTCATCTCTTAACACCATCACCTTGGGGGCAGGTTTCAACAAATGAATTTGGCGGGGGGGCACACAAACATTCCAACCATAGCAAATTCTAAGATGAATAACACATGGTGCCTGCCCTCAAAGACTGGCCTTCTTGTGGAGGAGCTACCTGGGGGCAGTAGTGAGGCATCCCTAAAGAACAGAGGAGGAAGGAAAGAAGATTCACCTTGGAGAGCTGAATTATGGACTCGAGACTTCCTGCATCAGAGCTGAGTAGGCAAAGTCACCTTAAGAGAGAGTCCTCAGTCAGCAGGACTGTAATTGGATTTAATGCGTAACTTATATAAAGAAAGATTATGTTGAGCTGAAAGAAAGTCATTGGAGAGGACCCCCTCCTCCACCCACCCCAGCACTATTGGAGATTTGGCACCCTGTGGCCCAGAGGGCTACCTGTGGGTGGCAGATTGCATTATTTGTACACAATGCTTCCTTCCTTGTCTGCCCTTGCCATGGCTTCCCTGAGGTGAGTCTATTCCCAGCTCTGTTGTCTTTAGCCTTGGCTTGCTTCTGCCAGTGGACTGTCAGTGGCCGCAATGTAAGCAGAGGCTTTGCCCACCTCTTATGGTTCTGCCATTCACCATGAGAAGAGTTTGTCCCAGGAACCTCTTCAGTTTGGCTCCCAGAATGTGGAGCTGACCTGAACCCAAAATGCAGGCCAAAATAATGCCTCCAGAGTCCACCTGCAAACTTGCGAATGGGAAATGAACATGGTGTTTTAGGCCAGTGAGATATTAGGTTTGTTACACAGCATCAACGGTGCAGAAACCTGACTGATACACAGAACCTAATGTGGTAAACAATACAATCATGAAGTGGCTTAACTGTTCCCTTCTTTGGTTCCTGGCTCTCTAAATCACCTCCTACTTATAATTAGCTTCTGTACTCTTCTCTTATAGGGAGATAAGTAGCTGGTCAGGCCTCTGTTAATATTATTTAGTACTTTGATCTCCTCATAAATTATAAGGGTATAAATTATAAGGATATACCACCAGTATATCCAACTTATGGATATACACATTAGTCTCTTGTGAGGGGTTAAGAGGAAACAGGCCTAGGCTGATCCTCTCTGAGATGCTGGCAAGGTTCATCATGGGAGGCTAGTGTGTGGTAGACTGCTATACCATGGTGAAGGCCTCAAGGCCTTGTCTATGGGCCTCTTTGTGGCATCATGGACAGCCAGCATTCCTTAAGCCACAGTGCCGTGCAGCCAGAAGGAAACTCCTCAAAGCCAAGTTCACAAATCACTGTAATATGATGTAGCCATCCACTACCATCTACCACGAAGATGGAATAATCATGTCTGGTTACAGCAGTAGCTCTCAGTCTGGTGAGAGGAAGATATCATATGGTATCAAATCTCATCGTTTCCAATGGCAGGATCATAGTGAAAGGGATTAGAGGGTGGGGTGTAATTATGGTCTCCCCCATTACCAGTTGATGACCACTGAATCAACAGGATCAGAAAAGCTTTGTGGGGGATGCATTATCCAAGATAAACTTTGGAGGATGGATAGAATTTCATTAAGCAAAGATGGAAGTGGAGCATTGTATGTACAGAGAATGAGACAGGGAGTAGTACAAAGAGGTTGGGGAGATATCCAGGATGAACTTGGGGAATGGCAAGGCAAACTGATCTATGTGGCTAGAGCACAGGACACAAGCTGGGAATGTGGGAGACATGAGGATGGGAAGTCAGGCTGTGTGTCACAGAGGGTCCAAAAGCCTGGGTGTGGTATAAATGTTCTGAGGGGTAGGGATGGGCCTGGGATCATTGTACCACAGACCAGGACCCTTCCAGCAAGGCCAGGCAAGCAGACCAAGATTCTAGAGGCCTATTATGACCCTGATGCCCTGATAACCAGAGCCCAACTCCAGTGGCTGCAGCCCCATTGGGAGGAACACCTGGTCTGGAGCTTGGGGATGGGAGGCAGGCCACATACTGGCCTCACTCCATCCTACAAACTTTGCTTGGCCTGGCTGATCTTTGCTCATCCCTGCATCTGACTGGCTCTTGGTCTCAGCTCTGGGTGCACTGGTATGTGGTTTGATCCACTAGCAACACTGTGGATGTACTCTTAGTGACCATAGGAATCCTTGAATTATGGCCTAGTAAGCAATGCTCAGACAGTCCCCTTGGCTGGCTCTGGCCCTACTGGACTGGGTTTCTATTCTGCTCTTCCTTTTCCTTTCTTGGAACAGAGGAGAATGGGCAGAGCTGAGGTCAAGGGAAAACTCTCTCCATGGTCACTTCCCCCAACCTCCCTATCATGATAAAGACCCATGTGGCTTGAGAGAGGGGCTCTGGCTCCATGAGTCATATTGGCCCTATGTAAGACTTGTAGAGAGGGGTCAGATCCTCCTGTGAGCCAAGGCTTCTGCCTGACTATTTTGGCCTCTAGATGTACAAACTCTTTCTAGAGATGATTTTTGTCTAGAGAAACCAGGCCATTCACTCATGCCCTCATCAAGCATTTCCTGAGCATGTCCAGGCACTGACACTTCACTAAGGCATAGGTAGGTCTCCAAGGCAGGTCTGCACCAGCAACAGGGAAAGAAATCTGGTGCCCCTTTTGGAGTGGGTTGTGTTTGGGCAAGTCTTTAGCTATGGCTGAGGAATGCCTGGAGCCCACTAAATAGTGCCACTTGGAATACACTCAAACAAGATACTCTGCCTGACAAGCCTCCACTGCCCCCTCACTGTCACCCAGGCCTGTCCAGTCCTGGACTGTGCCCCAAACCATTTCCAATGCCTCCTTCTTCCCACTCTGCCCCTTCAAGACCTCAAATCCCATTTTAACCAAATTCCACATACAGAAAAATGTTATTATGCTGTGCATAGGAGACAGAAGTTGATTTGCTCTGGTTCACCCTAGTTTGTGAAGCCGCTAAGAGGGCTCCATTTTTGATTCTCAGGCAGAGCTGCCATCCAGTCAGCCCTGCAAGAAGACTGTGTCCCTCCCACCAGGGGCAAGGATGGATGGTTGGCAGGATAAGCCCTTTATAAGGTTTTGCATGGATGACACCCTGCAGTGAGCTCAGATAAAAACAAAAAGGTGTTGAATAAACATAAGTCAATTTTCCTATACACTGCCTTGACCTGTCTCATCAATAGTAGGTACTTGATACCTTCTGGTTGAATTGCTGTTTTTCAGTCCTCTCCTGTCCAGAATGTCTATGCAGGGGAGACTTGGAGCCATTATTCAGACCAGCAGCTTCTCAACAGGATGACCCCGAGACAGAAGCTAACAGTGCCTGGTTTGTCTATTTTTCCAATTAAGGTATACTTTACATAGAGCAAAATGCACCCTTTTAAGCATATTGTTGGTAGAGTTTCAACAAAAGCACAGAGTTGTGTAACCATACCACCAATTCCCAAAAAGTTCCCTCATGCCCCTCAAATAGTCAACCCTTCTACCCATCTCCTGCCTCTGGCATCCCTGTTCTGTTTTCTGTTCCTATAATTTTGCCTTTCCAGAATATCACATAAATGGAGTCACACAATATGTAGCCTTAGAGTCTGCCTTCTGTCCATCAACAATGCACTGTCAACAATGCACTTGAGATTTAACCTTGTTATTCTGGTGGTCACTAGTGCATTCCTTTTTATTGCTACATCGTATTCCTTAGCATGGAAGAACTGAAGTTTGTTTATCCTTTTCCTAGTTGAAGACATTTGGATGGTTTCCAGTATTTTTTGGTGATTATGAATCAAGCTACCATAAGTATTCATTTTCAAATTTTATGTGATCATAAGTTTTCATTTCTCTTGAGTAAATATCTAGGAGTGAGATCTGTTGGTCTTATGATAAGGATATGTTTAACTTTATAAGAAACTTTCAAACTGTTTTCCAGAAGGGCTATACTGTTTGGTATTCCTGCCAACAATGTATTATGCTAAGTGAAATAAGTCAGGCTGAGAAAGACAAATACCATATGATTTCACTCATATGTGGAATCTAAAAAATAAAAAAACAAATGAATAAATGAACAAACAAAAAGCAGAATCAGACCTATAAACACAGAAAACAAACTGATGGCTGTCAGAGGAGAGGCGGATTGTGGGAGATAGGCAAATGGGTGAAAGGCAGATACAGATACAGGCTTCCAGTTACAGAGTAAATAAATCACTGGAATAAAAGGCACAGCATAAGGAATATAGTGGATGATATTGTAATAGTGTCATATGGTGACAGATGGTAACTACACTTGTGGGGAGCACAGAATAATGCTTAAACTTGTTCAGCCACTATGTTGTCCACCTGAAGCTAATGTAACATTGTACGTCATCTACACTCAAATAAAAAATAAAAAAAGCATAGAAACAACAATGTTAACTAAAAAGTCCTTGCTTAATACCTCCCAGAATACAGTAGTTAGCCAAGAAGATTATTCATTTAATCTTAGAATGTTTATTGTAGAAAATAAAAGGGAGTTTGTATTTAAATTACAAGTAAACTCATTTTATAAATAATAAAACAAAAGCAAAAAAAAACCCCATATAAACCAATCCCAAACCCCCACAATGTACCAGAGCTTCAGCTGTCTCATCTGTATAGGCATTCAGTGTTGCCGTATTTTTGTCTGTCTGAAGCCATTCCAATAGGTGTGCGGCAGCATCATGCTGTGGTTTGAATTTGCATTTCCCTGATGACTAATGATGTTGAGCATCTTTTCATGTACTTATTTGCCATATGTATATTTTCTTTGGTAAACTGCTCAAAACTTTGGCCCATTAAAAAAATTGGTTTGTTTGTGTTTTCTTATGTGTGTATGTATGTGTACGTGTGTGCGTGTGTGCTTAGAGTCCTTTATATCTTATACACACAAATCTTTTGTCACAATATATTACAATTATTTTGCTTTGGATAGATTAAAATAAGAAAAAAGTTATTTTTTTATTTTTAAAAGATTTTTATTTATCTATTCATGAGAGACAGAGAGAGAGGCAGAGACACAGGCAGAGGGAGAAGTAGGCTCCTGGAGAGGAGCCCGATGCAGGACTTGATCCCAGGACCCTGGGATCACACCCTGAGTGGAAGGCAGATGCTCAACCACTGAGCCACCAAGGCATCCCAAGAAAAAAGTTTAAAAAATATTCACCTTATTTAAAAACTATTTTTGGAGATCTTAATTTCTTTGTGCAGATCCAAATTACTGTCTGATACCATATTCTTCTTGAAGGATTTTCTTTAACATTTCTCATACTATACATCTGCAGATAATGAATTCTCTCTGCTTTTGTTTGTCTAGGAAAGTCTTTATCTTATGTTTATTTTTATTTTTTTTTAATGCAGAGCTTGAACTCATATGACGCCAAGATCAAGACCTGAGCTGATATCAAGACTTGGATGCTTAACTGACAGAGCCACCAAGGCATCCCATGTTTATTTTTTGAGAGAGAATTCTGAGGTAACAGATTTTTTTCTCTCAATACTTTCAAGGTATTACTCCATTATCTTCTGGCTTCCATTGTTTCTGATGAAAAGTCTCATAATTATGTCTCTGTATATAATGTGTCTGTTTTCCTCTAGCTGCCTTCAAGATATTGTCCTTCTCATTGGTTCGCAGAAGTTTGACTATTTTGTTTGTTAATATTTTGGGGATAGGCTATTTATTCTGATGTGGTCCTCAGATCTTCTTGGATTTGTAACTTGATGTCATTTTATTTTTAGAAAATTATTGGCTATTATTTCCTCAAATATTTACTCTGCCTCACTGCCTCTCTCTTTACCTTCTGAGATTTCAATTACACTTACGTTAGACCATTTTTAAATTGTCCCATATCTACTGGATGCTCTATCCTTTAAAAAATTTTTTTTCTTTTTAAACCTCTTCTTTGTGTTTTAGTTTGGAGAATTTCCATTGACCTCTCTTAAAAGTTCATTTTTCTTTTCTCTGCAGTGTGATGTATTCTGATGAACCCTTTGAAGGCATTTCACTTCTCTTTATTACTATTTTTTAAATCCTATCTCTTACATTTGACTCTTTCTTATAGTGTCCATCCCTCTGCTAAAATTTCTCAACTGTTCATGAATGTTCTTCACCTTTTTGACCAGAGCATTCACCATATTCTTTAAAGTTATTTTAAAATCTCTGTCACAGAGTTCTAACTGATCTGGGTCATCTCTGAGTCTGTTTCTTTTGATTGCTGTGTCTCTTGGCGGGGAGTTGTTTTCACTTCCTTTTTTGCATGTCTTGTAATTTTTGGTTGAATGCCAGACACAGTATGTAGAATAGTAGACTAAAATAAATACATATGCCTGCAAATGCACAAGGCTTTTCTTCTGCTTGGCTCCTGATGTGGGGGTTGAGTCAATTTAGTCAGGAATAAAATTGGGTTTGGTTTTTGGTGTTGATGGGGTTACTTTCAGTGTACCACCAACTTCAAGTTTTTCTAGAGATGCTTTATGTTTAGGGTGGTGGCTGGGGTGCAGAGGGTTGTTGTTGTTGTCGTCATCATTTTTAATCATTTCTGAACGTTGTCAGCTTTCAGTATTCTCTGTGTGTCTGCAACTAAAAGAGGGGGTCCATGTTCTTGTCCTTCCCCCGTACAGTAGACTGCTGTGCTAGTCTGGAGGTGGTGAACAAAAATATTCTGTTTCCTGATCTAGTTTTGACACAGGCAGGCCCTGTGTCCCTGGGTCTTGGGGGTGAGGCTTTTTCAGTGATCCAGCCTACTTTCCTGTGGCAGCCAAACTCTGCCTTATAACTTTGGTGGGTCTTACAATGGAGAGAGTTTCCTGTTCCTTTACCAGCAGTAGGAGACATCTAAGGGTATTAGTATAGGATTCTGGGCTCAGAATGATTTCCTTCTGACTCTACCTCAAGGGCAGAGTTTCTTCTTTTACCCTAATGCCACCTGTGATGGATCTTCAACTATGTTCTGGGGATGACAGAGTTTTCTGCCCAATATCTCTCAGGACTTTAGGGCTTTATTCCAAGGAGGGCAACAGTTGAATACTGAGTTTTGTGCCTCTGCCACAGCGGCAGCCCTCTACGTTGTGAGGTATGCTCCAGTTTCCTATCCCATGTCTAGTCTTTTGTGTGAGCACACAGTAGTGGTTTGTAGAGCAGAGCTTTCAAGTGGGAGTTTGCCCCCATGATTTTATATGCTCATATAAACCCTCCTTTGGTTTTTAGAAGTTAAAGTTTTTTTATTACCTGAATTCTTCTTACCCATTTGTATGGCACCTGATGCCTTTTCTTCCTGTGCTCTGTCACAAATGATTCAGTGTCTGAGTCTCATTTTTCCTTAAAGGGCCCATCTTTCCTTAGTTTTCAGGCTACTTGGTTGCCCTACAACCTCATTTTTCTGATAGGTTCAATAAAAGTTACAATTTTCTTGTTGTTAGGGTAGGAGTGACATTCTTCCTGCCTTTCTTCATCCAAAACAGAAACAGAATTTTGGGTTATTCATTCTGAATGGGAAGGAACAAGGGGAATGGAGGAGAAACCACAGTGGAGTGAGACAAGGAGATTTTTCACTAATGGAGAAGAAGGATGTACCAGCTGACCAAGGATATGGTATTCCAAAACAAGGATGGGGATGTTTGCTAAATCACAAGAAGCAGAAAGGTGTGACTCAATTAGCAGTTAATATGTGTAGCAATTCACTAAGACAGAGACATGCACTGAGGCTGAATCTCTATGTCAGCCAGACAGAGTTGGCCCATTGGAGGTGACAAGGTGAAACCATGTCCCATAGGGTTAAGGAGGTTAAAATTGCCACCAGCAAGAGCCCACTGACCCCTTCATCTTCTTCACAAAAATGTTAACCTTATCTTTTAGAGGAAAACAACAGGAAGACCTCTGGTGGCTCAGACCAATTTGAGCTTGATGGTTGAGTCACATCTACATAGATGGACCATGGAGTGCCCAACAGTTATGTCTACATCATTGTAATGTTAAAATCTCCATCCAAAGAGGAACATAAGCTTCATTAACATAACATAGGGTACATGCATAGGCATGTTTTCTAAGTAAGCCCACGCAACAACATTATGCTCTCCATTACATATGATGACAAATCTCCCCTTTCTGAAGATTTATCCTACTCCTAAATAAAACAAGCCACTCACCCCCACTCAGGAAGTCATGGCCTTGGAATTTATTCCCCGCGATTCTCATTTCTGTTGCAAATAAAGTTTCCTTCATGTGATAATTCCCCCTGGTATGGTCTCTATCACCAAGGAGTGAACTCAGTTCAGTTACAATGGTAGGAGCCTGATCCGGATACACCCGAGGGATAAGGAAGAAGTGGCAAGTACTGGCCTTTGCACAATGAAGGGTGGCTGGCTTACAGTATTACACCCCCAAGTGCCCAACAAATGAACTCTGAAATGTCTTCTCCCCAGCAACTCTGAGACTGCTCTGCACATGGGGAAATTTCCATCTCCTGATTTCAGTCATTTCTGGATTCTTGCCTATTCCTTCCCTCAAATAGTTTTCTTTTTATCTTAATTCTGAACTCCTACTTGTCTCTCTGCTTATCATCTCCTCTCTCCCCTTCAGTCCATCCTATGAATCGGCATCATAAAACATAAAGCATCAGTGTTTTCCTCTATTCTCACAAAATGTCACCAGCTCTTCCTTGCCTGGATGACTGTCACAAACTTAAATGCTCACAGGGACCAGGCAGGAAGCATGACCAATTGAGGAAAGTGAGACTGACCAAAAGCACACACATGCCTGGTTGCAGCAAACAAATGCTTCTCAACCCCAGGATACTCTTGTGAAGTGAGAATACAGGCTATGTGGACAGGTTTTCTGATTTTCCCAGATAAGCTGGAAATCTAGATTTTTGCATGAGTTTTCCAATTTGTAATGTTGGCAACTAATTTAAAAATTTGTCAAAATAGTGTGTGGGCCAGAGAAAACAATCTGTGGCCGGATATGCCATGACAGCTGCTAGTTCACAACCCCTGGCTTGGAAAATCAGCTCCACATCTCTCCGCTTGATATGTGAGGCATTGCTCACCCCACCACCCTGCCTTTTCAAGAACTGAGCCCATAGGCCAGACAATTGGAAAGATGTCAAGTCCATGGTACACAGTGGTCAGTCTTCAGACTCATCCAGGAGCTGAATGCCCCTGTTTGCAACAACCTAACCCTGCATTTCTCATCATTAAAACCTCCCTGATTTCCAGAGCTGTGTGACTCCTCTCCCAGTACAGGATCTTCTTTGACAGCTTCATGACCCCTCTCCTGACCTTTCTTTGTATCTGTAAACTTTGTTAATGAATTTACTCATTTTTAAAACAGCTTTGTTGAGTTATACAGACCAGACAATCCACCTATTAAAGTGTACAATTCAACAGTGTTTAGCATATTCACATTAACTAATTTGTTATTTATGTCCTATTGACTTCTAAATAGGATTTGAGGTTGCTTACAAAATTAAACACAGCATAAAGAGGACAACTAATGAGAATAATACAGCTCCCTCAAATTAGAAATAGACTTTTCCAAGCACCCAAATAGGTTACTTCACTTGAGCATTTATTTTAGCTTAAGTCCCCTGGCAGAGAAGAAAAAAGAGAAATGAGTTGTATAATCCTCATTGTCTGATAAAACAACGCAGACAAATGTTCTCAAGAGAGATACTCTTTCCTGGCTAACAGTCCAAGGAGGACATTTGCATAAAGAGCCATTATTTGTTACTTTTATTGATGCATAAATGACTTTCATTCAGAACAATACTGACATTTCTCCACTTAAATCAATTATTGACACAATAGACTAGTTGGCAGAAATAAAATGTTCAGTATAACATTGCAATTAAGAACACAGGCTTTGGAATCAGAAAAACTTCCCCAATTATTAGCTGCATGACCTTGTGCTAAGTTATTCTGTCTCTATAGGCCTTAGTTGCCTCATCTGTAGAATGGAGTTAACAACAGTCTTTCTATCAGAGGATTCTGGCCTGAGGATTTGGAGAGTAAGGTTAGGGTGGTGCCTACATCATTTTTCCCATTAAGGTACTATTTCATTCTCCCCTTAATTAATAAATATCTTTTGACTCCTCACTTTGAGATTATGTAAATACCTTATTACCTCTCAAACTTACTTATTTATTTATTTATTTATTTATTTATTTATTTATTTATTTTTACCTCTCAAACTTTAACCCACTAGTTTTAGAATTCATTGATGATTCTTATCCAAATCAATCATTACTAGGATGACTGCCACATGACGATCTTTTAATATCATCATTTCTTCTGCAATTATAAGTTGACATACTACTATAGTTTAAAAAAAAGGTTTCTGAAATGAAAGGTTGTCTAAATAAATAAAAAGATGTTCATAAATCAGAAAACTTAGTATTGTTAAGATGGTAATATTTCCCCAATTTGATCAAAAGATTCAACACAATCTCTATGTGACTCCCAGCTGGCGTGTGTGTGTGTGTGTGTGTGTGTGGCAGAAATTAACAAGAATTAAGCTGACTTCAAAACTGAACTTTCTCAGGGTCCCAGGGCAGTCAAAAAAATCTTGGAAAAGAAGAACAAAGTTGGGTAACTAACACTTTTTTAATTTTAAAACTTACTTCAAAGCTACATTAATCAAGACAATGTGGTACTGGCAAAAGGATAAATATACAGATCAATAGTGCAGAATTGAAAGTCCAGATATAAACTTTTAAATTCATGGTCACTTGATTTTCCACAAGAGTGCTAAGACAATTCAGTGGGGCAAGAATAATCTTTTCAAAAATGGTGCTGGAACAACTGGATATCCATAAGCAAAAGCATGAAGTTGGATCCCTATATCATACCATCCTCAAAAAAAAAAAAAAATAAAAACGGATCAAAGACCTAAATGTTAGAGTTAAAAATAAAACTATTAGAAGGAAACATAAGAGTAAATCTTCATGACCTTGGGTTAGGCAATGGTTTCTTAGGTATGACACCAAAAATACAAATGATGAAAGAAAATATGGATAACTAGACTTCATCAAAATTAAAAACATTTGTGCTGCAAATGATGCCCTCAAGAAAGTGAAAAGACCACTCATCCACAGAATGGGAGAAAATATTTTCAAATCATATACCTGGTAAGTGGCTTATATACAGAATACATGAAGAACCTCTACAACTCAATAATAAAAAAGATCAATAACCCAATAAAAAATGAAAAAGGATCTGGATAGGAATTTTTCCAAAGAAGACATACAAATGGACAATAAGTATATGAAAAGATGCTCAGCATCATTAGTCATTAGTAAAATATAATTGAAAATTACAATGAGATACCATTTCACACTCAGCAGGACAGCTGTCACCAGAAAGACAGATTATAACAGGATAAGGAGAAGCTGGAACACTCCTACATTGCTAGTGGGAATGTAAAATGCGAAATGTAAAAGTAGTGAAGCTGCTGTGGAAAACAGTTTGGTCGTTCCTCAAAATGTTAAACACAGTTACCATATGCCAGCAAAATCACTGCTGGAGGAATCTACCCAAGAGAAATGAAAACACATATCCACAAAAATATTTTTACATGAATTGCCGTGAGTTAGTACACATAAAAATTTGGACACATAGTTCATGGCATATTTATTCATAATAGCTAAATAGTGGAAACAGTTCATATGCCCATCAAGTGATGAATGGATAAACAAAATATTGTACATCCATACAATGGAATATTATTTGGCAATAAAAAAGGGTAATGTAATGACGCATGCTACAACATGGATCAACGTTGAAAACATAAAGTGAGAGAAGTCAGTGACAAATGACTGCATATTATATGAATCCATTCACATGACATATTCAGAGCAGAAAAATCTACAAAAAGAGAGAGTAGAGTAGTGGTTGCCTGGGGCTAAGCAGTGTGGTGAGAAGTGAAGGGTGAGGAGGAGTGAAGGCTGACTGCTAATGGGGAGAGGGTTTCTTTTTAGGGTGATAATATGTTCTCAAATTAGAGGTGGTGATGGCTGCATGACTCTATGAATATACTATAGCCACTAAACCGTATACTTTAAATAAGTGAATTGTCTAGTAGGTGTATTATGTCTCCATAAAGCTACTGAAAAATCAACACATAAACATAACAAAATCAAATATATAAAACAAGAGAACTTTTCCTCCCCCTATTATTTATTTATATCAATGTGGATTCATGGATTCAATAGGTTATAATCCTTTGCCATTATCATTTATTTTAATGCTTAACTTGTCCTCTACTTTGCCACCAGGTATGGTTTCAAGCTGGCTACTGTGTCCTTTTGACATATGTTGATAATTCCTTGAGCATTTTTTTACTATTGCTTTCTTTCCCTCTTCGCACATGACAGTCTAGGCTTATCTTGCATTTTTCCTTTCTAGCCTGGGGCCAACTATTTTTCCAAAGAGCCCTGGTTCATTGGTGGAGAATAGTATTTAGAAACCAAGATTTGGGCCCTAGGTGTGTTCATTGCCGGTGGGGTGTTAGTACTTCTCTCAGCAAACAGAACTGTGATTTTAGATATTTGAATCATCATATGTACATACATACATGCATGCATACATATACATACCCTCACAATCTATATCCATGTCTATATCCAACTAGACTAAAACTCACAAGTTTACATTCATACCTCCAATTTCAACATAATACCATAGAGTTCATTCCATCCTTATCTCTTTCCATATTTTTTGTAACTCCTTTTTCTGACATTGACAAACCTGATATCCATTATCCACAATAGATGTACTTATTAGTTCAATCTTAGAATATTCAGAAAGTAATTTCAGAATTTCTAGCTCATGCCTCTGAGAAAATGAAGCCTACTAATTGGAGTTCAATATTTATTTAGAGTTTTTTGTTTTTTAGTCCAAGGATATTTAGTCCAAATACTGTGTTCAAAAGTTAATTGGGTTAGTTCTTTTCCCTCCATTTCAGTGTGGTCATGTTACTCACTTGAATTATGGTTCTGCTTGTTTTTGTTTGTATTAAATTTTAGAATTCCTCCCCCATCTCTGCTGATTTCCTTCCTTCCTTCTTCACTTCCTTCCTCCTTTCCTCCCTTCCTTCTTAAACTCTTTCTTTCTGTGTGAAGTATTAAGGTGATTCCAAAGACACGACTCAACAAAATTTCTATTCAATAAAGTGTCATTCTTCTTCTCATTCCCTCTACCCTTGTCTCTCCATTCCCAATAGTACCCTGTAGGTAACCAGGCTCACTAGTCTCTAGTTTATCTTTCCTGTATTTCTCTTTGGTCAAATGAGCAGATAGATACATATTTTCTAATTTACTCTCTTCTTTACACAAAAGATGGCATACTGTGGACAATTTTTTATGCTTTACTTTTTTTTAAGCTTAACAATACATCCTAGAAATTACTCTCAATCAGTTCATAGAGATCTTCATTTTTATAGCTGCATAGTACTCCACTGTGTGGATGCACCATACTTTATTCTATCACTCTGCCATGTGTACAATTAGGTTGTTTTCAGTATTTTCTTTTTTTTTTTTTTTTAAGATTTTATTTATTCATGACAGACACAGAGAGAGGTAGAGACATAGGCAGAGCGAGAAGCAGGCTCCCTGTGGGACGCCTGATGCAAGACTCAATTCCAGGGCCCCGGGATCACAACCTGAGCCAAAGGCAGATGCTCAACTACTGAGCCACCAAGGTGCCCCTGTTTCCAGTATTTTCTATTGTTGGAGTGTATTTTCAGGGAAAATTATCAGAATTGGAATTGTTGGGTCTAGAGGTAAAAGCATATGTAGTGTTGTTAGCTAGACAAATTCCCTTAATGAGGATTGTGAGGATTTGTACTCCCATTAGGAATCTGTAAAAGAGCCTATTTCCCTGCAGTCATACCAACACAGAGTGTTGTTAGGCTTCTTAATTTCTGTCAATCCAATGATGAAAAGTGGTATCTCAATGTAGTTTTAATTTGCATTTCTCTTATCATGAATGAGGTTGAACATATCTTTATACCCATGAGGACCATGTTTGTCTTTTTCTGTGAATTGTTGGTTCATGTTTTTGTCCATTTATCTTTTATAGTTTTTAAAGTTCTTTCCTTTGATTATAAATAGTTATTTTTTATTAGATATATTAACTCATTATCTGTGAAATATATTGAAATAATTTTCCAAGGTTGTTAGTTGCCTTTTAACTTTATATATGCAGGGAAGCCTTCTTTCATGAAATTTATTAATTTTTCTTCTATTGCATCTAGGTTTTGAGTCATAGTTAAAAGCCTTTGTCTGCATCCAGGTTCAAGAGGAATCCATTCATGTGTTTTTTTTTTATTTAAAAATTTTTTTAGCTTAATCCATATATTTATTATAACACTAATTTACTGGATACTATCCATGTTTTATTTTAGTACTTTGTAGGGTTTTATTTAGATAAATTTAGATTTATATAGCTTTTTAATTTAAAAAAAGTAAAAATTTAATTTTAGTGTAGTTAGCATATAGTGTTACATTAGTTTTGGGTGTGCAATACAGTGATTCAGCAGTTTTATACATTACTCAGTGCTCATTATGGTAAGTGTACTCTTAATCCGCTTCACTTATTTCATCTATCACTCCCCATCCACCTTCCTCTGGTAGCCATCACTTTGCTCTCTATAGTTAAGAGTCTGTTTCTTGGCTTGTCTCTTTTTTGATTTGTTCATTTGTTTTGTTTCTTAAATTTCACATGTAAGTGAAATCACATGGTATTTGTCTTTGTCTGACTGACTTATTTCACTTGGCATTATACTCTCTAGCTCTATCCATGTCATTGTAAATGGCAAGATTTCATTCTTTTTATGGCTGAGTAATATTCCATTGTATATATATGCACTGCATCTTCTTTATTTATCCATCTATTGATGGATACTTGGGCTGTTTCCATAATTTGGCTATTGTAAATAATGCGGCAATAAACAAAAGTGTGCATACATCTTTTCAAATTAGTGTTTCTGAATTTTTTCAGAATTACTGGTAGTAATTCATACTATCATATGGTAGTTCTATTTTTAATTTTTAGAGGAACCTCCATATTGTTTTCCACAGTTGCTGCACCATTTGCATTCCCACCAACAGTGTGCAAAGGTTCCTTTTTCTCTACTTTCTTGCCAACACTTGTTTCTTGAGGTTCAGATAGCATTTTAGGTAGCCAACCCAGTTGGAGTTTATTCTTATATATGATAATAAGTATGAGGAATCTAATTTTATCCTTATCTTTAAAAAATCTTTAAAGACATCTTTCTACCTATTTTTTTTTAAACAAGCATGTGACCTGTATCCTTGAGGACATCTGTAACTTGCTTACAAAGGTGGGTCCTGCATCTAAACCTAATATCACAGTGTTTCATGGGGATGCTTCCTAAGTCTGTGGGGTGGGTGGTAGCTGCTTCTTTGCTTCATTAAAGATTATGTCCCTTCTACCTCATGTTTTATTGTTCTTGTTTTTTTTTTAATTTTATTTATTCATAGAGACACACACACAGAGAGAAAGAGAGACAGAGACAGAGAGAGACAGAGACACAGGCAGAGGGAGAAGCGGGCTCCATGCAGGGAGCCCGACGCGGGACTCGATTCCAGGTCTCCAGGATCATGCTCCAGGCTGCAGGCGGTGCTAAACCACTGCGCCACTGGGGCTGCCCCTGTTCTTGATTTTGGTGGGTTTTAAGTAAAGGGGGTAGAGTAAAAATGGCCTTTACCCTGCCAACTTTAATTGGAAATCTGTTAAAATATATTTTTATTTTATTTATTTAATTTAAAAAAATTTTTAAGCAATCTTTTTTTTTAAATTTTATTTATTTATTCATGAGAGACACACAGAGAGGGAGAGGCAGAGACACAGGTAAAGGGAGAAGCAGGCTCCCCTGACTTGGGACTCGATCCCAGGTCTCCAGGATCACACCCTGGGCTGAAGGCAGTGCTAAACCGCTGAGCCACCTGGGCTGCCCTTAATTTTTAAATTTAAATTTAATTTATTTTTAAAAATTATTTGAGAAAGAGAGAGCAAGAGGGGAGGGACAGAGAGAGAAAGAGAGAGAGAGAGAATCTTAAGCAGGCTCTGCTGGTGCAATGTGGGGTTTGATCTCATGACTCTAAGATCATGACCCGAGCTGAAATCAAGAGTTGAATGCTTAACTGACTGAGCCACCCAGGCACCCCTATTTTATTTATTATTTTTAAAGATTAAAAAAAACTAATCTCTACACTTAACGTGGGGCTCAAACTCACAATCCTAAGATCAAGAGTCACATGCTGTACCAATTGAGTCTGCCAGGTGCCACTGTTTAAATATATTTTAAAATATGACATTTTAGCTTAAAATGACCTTTAGCATTTAAAAATAATTAAAAGTACATTTTAAATTTTTATAAAAAGCAGAAGTTCAGTTAGCTGAGAGTAGGGAAGATGCCTCCTGGAATAACAGGTAGAATGTAAAGTACAAATGAAAGTGTTAGTGTGGGATAAGACAGATTTATAGTAAAACAGGCTTCAGGGCGTTCAGGAAGTATGGAAAATTTCAGGTTTCCTCCTACAATCCTCCAAATGGCTGAGTTAGCTTGTGCTATTCTCCTCAAATTTGCAATATAACCAAACGGTGGAGATAGTAAATAGTCACTGAGCAAAATACTTGTATTTTTTTAAATTATGCTCTGAGTTATAGATCATCCTTCCAAAGACAAACCATGTGAATATTAGTAATATTCCTATTAGCTAATAGACTATTTTAATAAAACTTTCTGGGTTTTTAAAAGATTATTTATTTATTTATTTATTTATTTGAGGGAGAGAGAGAGAGCGAGCTTGCATGAGCTGGGGAAAGGGCAGAGGGAGAAGCAGACTCCCTGCTGAAGCAGAGTGCCTGACCTGGAGCTTGATCCCAGGACCCCGGGATCATGACCTGAGCCAAAGGCAGATGCTTAACCAACTAAGCCACCTAGGTGCCCCCAAACCTTCTGTTTTAATAGAAATAACACTTGGGTGGAAAAAGCACCTTAACTTTTGCTCATTTTTTGTGTATGCTTCTTATTCAGAAAGTCTGGCCATTGGGACCATGTCTCTAGCTTAAATGCCATTATTAACCTGCTAGAAGTTACTCACATTTCAGGTAGGAAACCCAGAAAGTAAACTGTGTATAAACTCTGTTAAACCCAGCCTATGGTGTGGCCAGTATTAGTCACTTAATGTTAATGTCTAAGACTTTATTGAGGATTATTTCATCAGATCAAGTGTGCTGCGAGATATCCAGGCAACCTGGAAGCAGTTGGCACATGTGGGGTAGGAAGAAGAGACGCTGAAAATAAGCAAATCCTTTGTAATTTTGCTCAGTGCAGGCCTTCTCCCAATATCCAAAGGAATTGTGATTTGTAACTCTCATGGCACCAAAGAACAAGCCATGTATCTTCTTCTTTATGAGGGGGTTGCCATGAACAGCAGGTCAAGAAGTACAGGTGACCCTGACTTGTCATTCTGCCTCTACTCTTCAGCTGAAGAATGAAGTATGTTGGGGAAGAGCATGCAGAGGAAAAGATCAAGTGTTCTCATTTTTATTTTCAAGTTTAAGCTGTTTTAGGGTCATCATCTAACCTTTATGGAACCTTCCCATAAAGTAGAGAGGGCCTAAATTAGATGAGCAACTGCAGGTTCTAGACAGAGGAGAGGTCATTACTTGGGAACTGGGCCCATTTCCTAGTCTGCCACATGACCTCATGGCCCAGGAGTCCCCTGAGTCATCTCTTTACCACTCAGTTGGCAAATGCCTATTGTCTGCTCTGTGTGTTTGGCAATGTGCCATAATCTTGTGAAAACAGTTTGGGGATTTTTGCACTCTTTCTGTATCAGTCTGCTCTAGCTGCCATAATAAAATACTACAAACTAGGCTTAAATGACAGAAATTTGTTTTCTCGAAGTTCCGGAAGCTGAATCTAAGATAAGGTGCCATTAGGGTTGGTTTCTGTTGAGACCTTTCCCTCCTGGCTTGTAGACAGTCACTATCCTGCTGTGTCCCCACATGGCCTCTCTCCTGTGCACATGTGGAAAGAGAGATCTACCGTGTCTCTTCCTCTTCTTATAAAAACACTAGTTCTATCAGATTAGGGTCCTACCCTTACAACCTCATTTAACTTTAATTGCCTTTCCAAAGGCCTAATCTCCAAATAGTCATATTGGGGGTTAGAGCTTCAACAAATGAATTCTGGGGGACACAATCTGATCTGTAACAGTTCACTTCTGGAATTTTAAGATTTTTATTAGAAGTTTGAATCACAAACATATTTGGTCTAAGTGAGATTTTATCTATTGGATTACACATCTACCCTCACCTAAAGTATTTGAGATGACTGGGCAGACTAGATTTAAGGACTCTTATCCTTCCAAATAATTGGGTGTAAGCAATGAGATGGATCCACACAGTTATCACACCTATAGGGCCAGACATAACTTATAGGGTAGAGAGTCATTTCCACAGTCCTGCCAGAGATTGTGTATGCTCCCAGCATGGCACCCTGCACACAGTAGGCACTCCATTCAAATGGGCTGAGTGAATAAATGAACAAATAAGTGAACAATGATGATTTCCACTGAATATGGGAAACGTCAGAGATAGAGGGTTTTAGTAAAAGGAGGCTGCCTATCTCCCTTCTGTCTGTCATTCACACAATTCTGAGTTTGAGTCTTGAGCATCTTACCTTTAGCTCTGGGTTTATTTTACTTCATGTGCTTCAGGAAGGGCAGGGCTCCCTCCAAGTCTTTGTGAAGTGAGCCTTAGATAAACTGCAGAGGTGTGAAAAGCACCTGTCTAAGAAGATCTATATGATGTCTCCTGTAGGTCTTTAATCTGGTTCCTCCAGGGTGCGTGGCATTGGCGGTTCATGGAGGTTCAATCAAATGCAGACAGGTGGGAATGGATTTCTTCTTTACGCAGCTGGCTAGATGGTGAATCTCTTTCTTTTTTTTCTTTTGCTTCGCAATGCTCACAAACTTATCTTGAGCTCTAAGATGGCTGGGACTCCAAAGGATCTGAACTACTGCCGTCTGATAACCAAGGAGAATGTTATTGTAAAAAAAAAAAAAAAAAAAAAAAAAAAAAAAAAAAAAAAAAAAAAAAAAAAGAATGTTATTGTAAAAATCTGCTTAAGGAGTCTGCCAATTTAACTTTAAACTACATATGAGCTGCACTGCAGAGGAGAAACATTCAGCCTAGGTCTATTTCACGATGATTACATTAATGACAAAATATTTCATAATTTTTCGAGCTATTTGGGGTAAATTAAGCAAATTAAGTCTACCTTGCAAAACTGGAATTGGAATAAAGCTATTAGAGTACTATTCCTACTCTAGCAAAACTATATAATTAAATGTAGAAGAGTTAATAAATATTTGATAAACTTAATACAACTTAACATCCACTGAGTGCCTACTATGTATGTATAAGGCATAATGCTTGATGCTACAAGGTCTGCAAGAAAAGAATAAAATAATTTCTCAAGTAGCCTTAGCTTCCTAGTATTTTATGTCACAATAATATGAAAATACATAGTGTCTTTTAAAAAATCAGCTTGTGCATTATATCTTTAAGGACTCAGCACCCCCTATAAACAATTTTAATCCTACTGTACCTTAGAGGAGTTCTGTGGACACAAACAATTATAAAAAGTTCTGACCTTAAGAATAGCTTGTAAAATGGTACAGCTTAAATAATGCTGTTAAAAACATTAAACAGGGTATTCTAGCTGAGAGCCAAAACAAAGGCACGAAATTCATTTATGGGCTTCTCTGCCAGGGGTACACATACATTGTCATTTGCTGATCTAATTCTCTCTTCGTCTTGAAATGTTTTCCCTAAGCTCACACAGAGAAATCTACCAAGAGAGAAGAGAGTTCTCTCACCTACAAAACTCAATCTGGATTCAAGAGCGGATGGATAACACTGGTTCCTCTCAAAAAGGCTCTTATTACTGATAGTATTCTTTCCCCACCCCCTTCCTGCACTCACCAGAAGGCTCTATAGAAAGTCTCCATAATTTGCTCCTTTGTGTTTCTCATTAGGGCTTGAGAGGAACCCTATTGAGCTTCCCTGACATTATCTCGGTCCACCTGATGCCTGGGTGTTTTGAAATGTCATATTGTTTGAGGGATAATACCAGCCCTGATTATGTCAGTCATAGAGCTGGGCATGGAATAAGTAAGTGAAGAGGGACCACAAGGAAGAAAGTCAAGGTCATTCATACACGTTCAAGACTTTGGGCCCTTGGTACTCTCCAGGACCTTTCAGGGCCAAACTGGCATTGGTATTGCAATCCCAGGGTGAATTCTATGTATGCAATTGGCAACATGTTCCTTGGCCCCAGAAGTAAGTTTGAGCCCCTTCATCACAAACAGGGGGAATCGGGGGGCACTGAAGCCTCATAACTATGACAACCACAGACAGCAAAAAAGAGCAGTGAACTGGATCTGTCAAGGTTGACACCAGCACAGTCAAGGCTGATCTGCTCCCGGGAGAATGGGGTTGAAGACCACAGGTAGCTCCCACTTGCCCAGTGTGGTAACTGTAACTGTAGACTCGGCCAAAAAGCATAGGCACTAGCTTCTGCTGGTTGCTGATGAATAAATGAACAAATGAGTAAGTGAACAATGATGATTTCCACTGAATATGGGAAAGTCTCCTTCTCATTGTGGGCATGCCGACCATTGCTCACAGTCATAATGAGAGCAGAACCTCGCACCCATCTCCATTTTCCCAATCAGAACACATCGCTGCCTCCCTCTCCCTGGCACTGTGCAGTGGGCAGTCCTGGGCAAGGCCAGCCAAGTGTCTATGATCCCAGGACACTAAGAACATGCAGAACCAGCAAACCGCTCTAGTTCCCTCCTCCCCTCTGCCCTCCTAGGGTCTTGCATCTCCTCAGGGGAGTCCAGGGGGAAGTAAACACAAGTGACATGGGTCTCAGAGACAACTTAATGCTAAATCCACAAATTCAAAGCCTGCTGAGATATGTGCCAGGGAGCACATACATGGATAAATCAGGCTTATGGCAATAAGGAGGTGTGGGCCCAGTGTCTGAGCTGACTCTCTTAAACAAATGCAAAATTACAACACCCTGAAAAACCAGATCAATACAAAACAAGGCCTTATAGCCTCAATAAAACACACCTGCGGGCTTCTAGGGTCCCATAGCCCACTACTATGCAATTCCTGATCTGGTCTATGCGCTCTTCTTATGGACGGGGAGACTGAGTCCCAGGGGGTAAAGTTACTTGTTCCTGGATAGGGCTAGAATCTGGGCTACCTAAATTTCCACATATGGCTGGTGACCTCACAAAACCTGCCTCATTATTTATTGGGGGCTGGCAATGGATATTGCTAGACTTCCAAGTCCCCAACCTTCAGGTGTGTGGACACCAAGCCCCACCTGACCAGGACTGCCTGGGAAAGGTTGAGCCACCCATTGTGGGCATGGTTCCCAGATAGACTGGATGGCCTCTGGCTCAGTTTCTACATCTTTAACCTGGAGTTGAAGCTTCCCAATCTGTCTACCTTCTGTCATGAGAGGTTCCTTCCTTGCCTGGAGGATCAGGGTTCTACATTCAAGGCTGCTGACCATGGAAAGTCCTGAAAACAGTGCCTGATACACAATGATTGCTCATTAAGTGTCTGTTAACATTGTGGGGTTCTTGTATTGGTGTTATTATTTGATATGGTCTAAAACACCATTGGTAGATGAATGAATAAAGAAGATATGGTAATTATATACAATGGATTATTATTCAGCCATAAAAAGAATGAATCTTGCCTTTTGCAATGACATGGATGGATCTAGAGGGTATAATGTTAAGTGAAATCAGTCAGAGAAAGACAGATACCATATGATTTCACTCATATGTGGAATTTAAGAAACAAAACAAATGAGCAAAGGAAAAAAAGAGAGTCAAACCAAGAAAGAGACTCTTACCTATAGAGAACACAGTGATGGTGACCAGACAGGAGGTGGGAGGATGGGGGAAATAAGTGATGGGAATCAATGAGCACTGAGGAATGTACAGAATTGCTGAATTGCTGTATTATATACCTGAAACCAATTTAACACTGTATGTTCACTATACTGGAATTAAAACTGAGAAATAAATAAAATAGAAGATACAATACCATTGATAAAATTAAAATGTTACCTGGAAGCCTAACTAATAGGAAATGACTCAAAAGATGCTTAGTGTGTGATTCACACAGCTACTAAGGAAAATTACAAGGAGAGGAATTACGTGGCCCAGCTAGGAAAACAGAAAAATGAAAACCAAGCAGCAATGCTATCCAGGGTAAACCTTTTCACCAGCCAGGAAGATAAGAATTAAGCAAATTTGTTCTCAAGAAAGATATAGCAGAGAGCTTTTTCTGAAAAAGAAAAATTGAACAATCTGCTTACTAAGTCCTCTTAAGAAAGAAAATTTCTTTTAGTAAATACTCCATGTTCAGAATGATCATGAGCCACAAAAGTCATTTTTCCTCAAGTGAACTAAGATGGAGTTTCTTGTAAATTGAAAATCCCCCCCCCCAAAAAAAAAGAATTGGAAGTGGAGGCAAATTCATCTTGAGCTATTAAAATGAACATACCTTCCTGGCCATTTTAAGTTGTTTTTTGAAGCTGGGTTTCTGTACGCAGTTAGCGTACTGGGGAATGTGCACCTCCAAGCCTTTGACTCTTGCTTCCTCATCTGCCACAGTGGCACGGAAATTTCTGCTTCATCTGATGTGTACCACTGCTGTCTCCAAGCTTCCAAGATCTATCTTTGCAGCACTTTGGCACTTTCTCCCAGGGGTCACATGTGGTATATGGATATAGAAGTGCTTCCACATCAACAAACTCTCCCTTGTGCAATCTTGTGCCCCTATCCCTGGGTGGTCCATACCTCCAGGATCCAGGCCCTATGAACTCTTCTCCTGGGGACAGTCACTTCCATCCTTTGGCAGGTGTCTTACACTTCCCCAGCTGTGTTGTTAAGACTTGACCCCTGATTTTGGTTTGGTGCTGGGAGGAGAGGCAGGTGTACATCCTGAGAGGAGTATACAGGGCTTTGAAAGGCAACTGCTTCTGTCTGCATGGTCTTCCAGCTAACCTCTAGCTGGAGGGGTGGCTCACCGGAGCAGGGTCATGGGGTTTCGAGGGATCTGGGGCTTCAAGGTTGTCAAGTGCATCCACCAGAATGACACCATCTCAGTCCTCAGGGTGCCTCCTTCCCACCTCAGCTCCTGAATTGATACAGCAGATCTGCGGAGGTTAAGAACTCAATCCATTTTGGAGGATTGGGGCCACTCCCACGACAAAGTCCTGGGCCTGACTTTTCCCACCTTGTGGATGCAGCAGATAAGAGTCTCTTTATATGCTGTTGAAGAGGCCCTCCAAATTTCATACTCTGCTTTTTATGGTCTTTTTCTAAGGCATCAATCACACCCATTAAAAAGCATTTCATTTCATTGGGATCATTCATTTCACTATAATATTATTCTAAGCCCATCACGTCTCAAGAGCTGGAGATATTTCCCCTGCCAGGACTCATATCCCCAACCAAGCCCCATTCACCTTCATGAATGTCTCCCAGTTTTACCCTCGGCACCTCAGAACCAGCAGAGCTCCATCTTTCACTGGTACAGCCTTAGGCCATCCCACTGGTGGGTGACTAAGGGCCAACATCCCACTTCAGAGTCTTCTTCCTTGGACCTGATCTCAGTGTCTTAGGCACAGTGTCCCAGGGAACAGGTTCTGAGAGTCTGAGATTTGTGGTCAGGAAATTTACTGGGGAGCCTAGAACCCCACACATGTGGGGGACTGCAGGCTGAAGGCGCTGAGCTGTGACGTGGCCTCAGGCTACTCCATTGCAGCTCTAGCGCTGGATAGCCTTTCATAGTCATTCAACCTGCCTTGAGACAACCAGGCCCAAACCCTGAGACTGACCCATTGACCTGTCATTGAATGTGGCTGCCCTGGGGAACAGTGTGACTTTTGCTGAGGCAGCTGAGGACAGTTCCCAGAGAGGTTCTCAGCTGAAAACTGAGGAAGGTCACCTCCCTGAGCAGTAGAGGAACAAGTGTCCTGGCCCGAAAGGTACATGCATGGCACACTCTTCTTTGGTTAATGCAGATGATGCCTCATTACCTCCCTTATCCCTGGGCCCCTCCACACTGCAGCTAGGGACGTTTCCAAAATGCAAATCTGATCACATGATGGCCAACATACCTAAAACCTTCTTATGGCCTCCCAATGTCCTCCGAATAATGTCCAGTTGCCTTAACATGGCTCATAAAATTTTGTATGATCTGGCCTCTGCTTACCTTTGTGGCCTCATTTTTCAACGCTTCTCTTGAATGTCTTGTTTCTGACCTTAGGAAAGTCCTTTAATTTTATAGCTGTACCAGGCCTGTGCATGTGGTATGCGTTCATGTGTGCCCAGGGTGGGAGGAAGTGAAGGGTGTCTGCCTGGGACACCCCTTCTGCCCCCACCTCATCCCTTCCCATGACCACTCCCTCAAACACCTCCAACTGGCTCACTTCTTTATCCTTTACTTCCTACTTTTTACTTTCTCTTAGAAGTCTTCCCTGATTCTCCAGTGTTAGCTGGTGTTCCTCTTCTATGGTTCTCATACTTACTGTACTTCTGCCACCATGCTGTTCATAATGTGTTTTAATTGTTTGCTATTCAGTCTCCCTGAGAGGACAATGACCATGGCTGTCTTGTTCACTGTTGTATTTCTAGATCCTTGTGGGGTGCCTGGTGCATAGTCTCCTAAACAAATGAATAAATATATGGCCACTGGGGTGGGGGGCACATGTCGACAATTTAAGAGAAAGAAAATATGGAAATAAACCACTAAAGGTAATTACACTTTTGGTCAAACAGGCTTAGACAGAGAGTGGAACTAGTTTTCAAGGGCAGATCCTCTCTGAGCACAAAGGCCAGTGGTATCTATCAAGCATGTGACAAAGGTGAACTCACCCAGCGGAAATGGGATTCAACACTGACCTTTACAGAAGAGCCACTCTGGATGCAGGAACTCCAGGGTGAAAAGGCCAGATATCTGGAAGGAATCTCAAAGAAAGCCAACCAAGTAGTCAGGGAATTGAAGTGATTCCTGAGGAAGGAGAGAGAGATTGGACAGGTTAGGACCCTGAAGGTTTAGGCCAAAGGGCACAGGTTGAAGTCTCCAGCAGAATTCAGGATATGAACCAGACTAATGCACGGAGGCTGAAACACTGGAATTAGAGGTATTCTGGAAGCCTACATGACACTGATACACAGATGTAAGGAAAGTTCCTTACAGAAAGCAGATATGTAGATTTCACTTCCCAAAAATGACAGAGGCAAAAACGGGGATGCTCATCACTCTGAGAAAGCCTGGGTAGTCACAGCACTATCTTGTCTCTCCGACCACGTGGGAGGAGTAGAATAGAGGGATCACCCTTTTCTCACTGGACCTGCTCCTCACAATAGCTCCACACTGTCAGGGCTGCATCCAGAGTAGGCATCTAGGTGGTGTTTGCTAACAAGTCCTTCAGTTAGTAAAAAGACATAAATAATTTGGCAGAATACTTTGGTCTTTAGTAGGAAAAAAAAAAAAAAAAAGGAACTCAAAGTAGGATCCTTTAGAGCACAGAATGCCTTCTGAATGTAACATGACCTCTCTGGGCAGCCATCTATTGTTTTGTGCCCCAGTTTCCTTCTCTGTAGAATTGGACTGTCACGAGGATTAAAGAATTTACTATACGTAAGAATGCAGTCTTGGCCAGCCATTTACTGCTCTGGCATCTTTATATACAAGAAAGAAAGAGGTGATGCCCCATGCAGGGTTGTTATGGGTATCAAATGACAAAGCACCTAAGAAATTTCTGCAGATGTTTTAAAGTGCCGTCTGTAAATTAGAAGATCAGAATATGTGTGTGGGTGTGTTTGTGGGTAGGTGTGTGTGTGTGTGGAGGGGCATGTTCCTGTAAGCAATTATGTTGTAGGTCTGTGTTTTTCAAGCATAATCTCTCAACACCTGAGTGGTGTCTAGTATGTGTTTCCTGAGGGGATGAGTGGGTGGTGGAGATGCCAAACTGACATGGACAAGCCCATGCGCAGACCCGGGTGGGGGGTGGGGGAGGAAGACAGCGTTTCCGCCCCCTCTGTGGATCAAGGGCATAGAAATCCATTAAAAGAGGAGAGATAACACCTCTCTTGTCTGTTGCCATTCCCAGGCTCACAGGCCCTCAGTGACCCCCACTCGAGGACAACAGCTGTGCCCTGCCATGTGCTGGTTGACAAGGAATCCTTCTCTTCTTACACCAAGGTGCCAGATGCCAAGCAAACACAAAATCACATGTGCAGATGTGTTCACTCTTATTTGGAGTGTTTTTGTTACCTTTTTTTTTTAAAGATTTTATTTATTTGCTCATGAGACACACACACAGAGAGGTAGAGACATAGGCAGAGGGAGAAGCAGGTTCCCTGCAGGGAACCTGATGTGGGAATCCCAGGACCCCGGGATCACAACCTGAACCAAAGGCAGATGCTCAACCACTGAACTACCCAGGAGCCCTGCTTTTGCTACCTCTCGACAGCAGATGTTTGTATCTGAATTGCTTCCAGACATTAACCAGGTATTTTGCCTGATATGTTTACAGTGTTGCAATGCAGTAAAGGACAAACTCTAAAGCCATGAATTGCCATTAGTATAGGATCATCTCCTAACTCATGCTCCCTCTCTGTTCTTCTCTTAATATATACACCTGGTATAGACAAATCACACCTATAAACTGTGTACTTGAATCTTTTCGAGATGCCATAAGTATGATGTTAACAATGAGAAATAGAAAGAGAAGGCTTTCAAACCTTGAAGCTGTGTTTCAGAAATAGTTACAGATAGAGATATATATAAGCTATTAGGCCTTTTTCTAAAAGAACATGAGTAGAATGAAAAATCTATCTCAATATGGATGAAAAAATATATATAGGTTGTTTTTGTTTGTTTTTGTTTTCGACAGAATATTGGTATAATAAGGGGCAAACTGAACCCTAAGCATGTACACATCTTTGGCATTTGTGAGCTACCAAATCCAAATTGCTCAATGGCATCACTTTATTAGACATCTTCATTTTATTGCTACCACTACTAGCAATAGGATTACTATTACTACTAGTAACTAATGAGTGTGGCTTTGTACCAGGCACCATGCCCTCAATTTAACAAACATAGTATTTCATCTAATCCTCACAACAACCTCATGAAAAGAGAGTATCCATCCCATTTTAGGGGAGAGGAAATTAAATCTCAGTGGTTAGGTAACTGGCCCCAAGTTACAAGAAGATAGTGATGCCATGAGGATTTGAACACAGGCTCTGTAATCTAAAACTGGGATTTTTAAACTCTATACAATGCCACTTCTGGCTGGGGGCTTTCTTTCTCAGGATCATATTCACAATTTAACACAGTTTCTTTTTTTTTTTTTAAGATTTTTATTTATTTGACAGAGAGAAAGAGTGCAGAGGGAGGAGCAGAGGGAGAGGGAGATAATTTCCAGCAGACTGTGCTGAGCACAGAAGCAGACTCAGGGCTTGATCCCAGGACTCTGAGATGGTGGCCTAAGCTGAAACCAAGAGTCGGACACTTCACTTAACCGACTGAGCCATCCAGGTGCCCAAACACAGTTATTTTTCACATGATGAGAGGTACTGGATTCATGGAGATAGAAAACAGAGCTCCCCCTGAGAACTGACTGGTCTCTCCAGCTAGCAGGCTGCAGTGCACCTGCTTCAATGTGAGCATCAGTCACACTTTTGCCTGAACAAAACGAAATGTATAACGTTATGGACTTTCAGAATAAAGTCTGTGTCTCCTCATTCACTTGGGCATTAGCCAATGGGTTTCAGACATTCTTCATCCTTTGTTAGGTAGAGTTCCAGGCTGGAAATAATGTTTCTACAGAATTCTGAAGGTGATGCTGCACTGCCTTGTAGAGTTAAGTGTCACAGCTGAGAAGTATGCGCCATTCCAATTCCCGAACCTTTGTGTGTGAATTGCCTGTTTCCTCGGGAGTTTTGCTTCTAGGGATTTCTCTTTGTCTCCGGTATTCTGAAATTACATGATTATGTGCCTTAGTGTAGGTCTCTTTGGGCACTCTTTTCTTGCTGGTCCCCCCAATCTGAGCACTGAGATTTCTTGGAACATTTAGAAAAATAGCTTTATTAAGGGGATCCCGGGGTGGCTCAGTGGTTTAGTCCCTTGCCTTTGGCCCAGGTCATGATCCTGGAGTCCTGGGATCGAGTCCCACATCAGGCTCCCTGTATGGAGCCTGCTTCTCCCTCTGTCCGTGTCTCTGCCTCTCTCTCTGTGTCTCTCATGAATAAATAAATAAAATATTAAAAAAAGAAAAATAGCTTTATTGAGATATAATCTACACACCATAAAATTCGCCCATTGAAAAGATACAGTTCAATAGTTTTTAGTATATTTATGGAGTTGTGCAGCTATCTCATAATCTAATTTTGGAACGTTTCCATCACCTCCAAGACAAACCTTGTGCCCATTTGCAATCATTCCCTGGTCTCCCCCACAGCTCTAAGTAACCACCCATCTACTCTGGGGGCCATTCTTTTGAATTATTACTTTAATAACCCTCCCTCAATTGTCTTTGTTCTTTCTGGAACATCTACTACTTAGGTTTTGGGTCTCTCCGACTGAGGTCTTATTTCTTCATTTTCCATCTTTCTTTTCTGGTTCTGTTCAAGGAATATTTCTTCAACTAAACCACCACACCTTTTATGGAAAATTGTATTTCAATCAGAATATTTTTAATTTGCAAAAGCTCTTTTTTAGTCTCTGAACATTTTTTGGTAATATCCTGTTCTTTTTTTCATGAATGGAATGTCTTCTTTTATCTTTGAAGATATAATTTACAGCTTTTAAAAAACTCTTCTTCTGCTCTTTGCATTACTTATTTCCTCTAAGTTTTTTCCTTCTATTGTCTCAGTTTCTGACTTTCATAGTACAGATTCCTCAGACATTTGGTGACTGCCAACTCATACTTAGGAGTGAAGCACTCAGACGTGTTTCTGTGTGTGTGGCTATAGCTTATTGACTGGTGATCTGCACTAGAAGTGGTTCTCACCCTGCGCTGTACGTTCACATCACCTGGGGGCCTTTAAAATCAATACAAATGCCAAAGTCCCACCCCTGAAGCATCTGATTTAATTGGTTGGGGCCTTGTCATTCATATTTTTAAATGCTTTCCAGATGATTTTTTAAAAAATATTTTATCTATTCATGAGAGACACACACACACAGAGGCAGAGACATAGGCAGAGAGAGAAGCAGACTCCATGCAGGGAGCCTGATGTGGGACTCGATCCCAGGACCCTGGAATCATGCCCTGAGCCAAAGGAAGGTGCTCAACCACTGAGCCACCCAGATCTCCCTTTCCAGATGATTCTATTGTACAGGGGGGAGAACCTCTGCAGAGGGAGGGTGGGAGTGGGGGGACCATCCCCTTCACTGGGGAGTTCACAACTACCAATATAGGATATATTTTTCCTCTGGAGTAATCAGATTCCTCAGAAAGGACACTCCATCTCCCAGTTTGGAGGGTAGGCATCTGGCTACTCACATCCTGAGACCCTCCTGGAAGAAAGGGCTGAGGGTCTCCCAGTCAGTGTCAGTACTAATATGACCCTTGTTTTCTGTAGGCTGGCTGCACCCTTAACTTTGCCCTGCATGCCCATGTCTGGAATCAGAAAGGAAATCTCTAGCCAGCCCAGTGGTTCTCATTGTATAGTGTCTAGTATCAACATGGCCTAGAAATATGTTAGAAATGCAAATTGCCAGGCCCCAGGCTGACCCACTGCACCAGAAATCCTGGGAGTGGCGCAAAAATATCCAGGGGATTCTGATGCCTGCTCACACTTGAGAACTAGTCCTCCTGGCTTCTGCTGGGGCCCAGGGGTGGGGGGCACACGGTTGTTCAGAGTGGGACAGGGCTCTACTGATCAGGAGCTCATGTGCAGGCTCTCATCCGGTCTCTGGCATCTCCTGCACATCCACTTTCTAGAAGCACCTGGCCCATGACCTCCACAGCCTGAGATTTTGAATTGGAAAGCAGCGATTTGGAGACTTTCTCCAATCTTCTGTTTTCATTTCTCCAGGTTCCTAAGACATTTTCGGCTCCTCCATTTTGCTTTCCAGGTCCCAGATTTTATTGTTCTCTTCCCCTTTGCTGTGCTCTTTATCCTTGCAGCTCATGTCCTTTTCAGTCCCTTGGCTGCCATTTTAAGTGAGGTTGCAGGAGGGTATTTAATCCACCAGGCTTAACTGAAATCTCATGATATAGATTAAGTGAATAAAGCACATTGAGGGTGGAAAAAAACCCTAGTTTCAGTATCAACAAAGGAAGAAAGGAAAAAAAGAACAAAACCATGATATATGACTTCATATATTTGCATGTGCTTGTATATGTATTTTATTTTTTTTTAAAGATTTTATTTATTTATTCACGAGAGACATACAGAGAGAGGCAGAGACATAGGCAGAGAGAGAAGCAGACTCCCTGAGGGGAGCCCGATGCAGGAGACTCGATCCCAGGACCCCAGGATCACAATCTGAGCCGAAGGCAGATGCTCAACTACTGAGCCACCCAGGTGCCCCTTGCACATGTATTTTAATATATGGTGTGGATGGATATACTTCCAGCTGTTAATTATTACCTGAGGGGAATTGTGTTAGGGAGGTGGGGAAGGGGGGGGATAGGGAGGGACACTATTACATTTTTACTTACTTACTCCTGAATTATTTGAATTATTACAAAGAACAAATATTACTTGTAAGAAATTTGTTTTTAAATGTTGAAGATGTATTTGCTTTGCACTAACTGACCTTTTATAATTTACACAGAGACCTGTATAACCCATCCAGGGGTTGGAGGGCCTAAGGTTTCAGGGAAGAAATCACCCTAACCTCCAGATGTCGTCTTAGATTTAGGCTGGACCTGAACAAAGCCAGAAAGATCCAAATATTCAAGTACCTGCTTCTATCCTTATATTAGGCATGGAATAAAAGAAGCGTTCTCACCCTCACTGATTTGCCTGGAGTGCTGAAGCAGCAACAGAAACAACAGAACAGGGCAGCCCCAGTGGCTCAGCAGTTTAGCGCCGCCTTTAGCCCAGAGCGTGATCCTGGAGACCCGGGAGACACAGGATTGAGTCCCACATTGGGCTCCCTGCATGGAGCCTGCTTCTCCCTCTGCCTGTGTCTCTGCCTCTCTCTCTCTCTGTGTCTCATGAATAAATAAATAAATATTAAAAAAAAAAAGAAACAACAGAACACCCCACTGCCCCATCTTTGCAATAACTAAATCCCAAGTGATTCTAATGTATAGCAAGGCTTGAGACTCACTCAAGGAGATATTATTTTAATCCCTTTTTAAAATCAGAAAGATCAGCTCTCTGATATCACTCAGATCTTAAAAACAGGTTGCTTTACTAGATTTTAAAAACTCTTCAACTTTCTGACATCACACTGCACAACACTAGGGAAGCTTTTTAGTCTGTGTCTTAAAATATTGCCTACTTTTGGCTTTGCTAGAACCACAGTGATCAACTGAGCAGTATATCTCATTGCATTTGCAAGCTGGATGCTCTCTCATGGGCCTTAGAGATAATGCAACTCTTCATTTTACAGATGAAGAAATGTTGCCCAGAGGTATTCCTTTACAAATTTACTGGGGGGCAGGGGGTGGGGCGGGGAGAGAATGTGTGTGTGCCTGCATGTGTGTGTGTGTGTGTGTGTGTGTGTGTGAGAGAGAGAGAGAGAGAGAGAGAGAGAGAGAGAGAGAAAACTTTTACAAGTTTATGTAACTGGTTTATTCTGTATTATGTCAGGAATGTTCTCTAAGGATCAGTTTTACTTAACCTTGAAAAAAATCAGTCAAGGTCCAAATGAATTGAGCATTGCTCATCTATTCTTCCTTGTGGGTTTGTACTAACTCAAGTCCTGGCCTTGGCCTCTTGCAGAAAACAAAGAATTATTTTCTTTAAAAAAATTCTGTATCTTTACCCAATGTGCTTCTCTAAGCTGCTTCTTCGCAGCTTTACTGAAAGTATTTTGTTTCAGAGAGAAATCCTCTTGGCTTAACCTGCAATGTCCCAGAACAAATGGTGTACTATGTGAATAAGGCATTAGATTTTCAGCCTCCGTGTCTGAGAACCAGGGAAGGCTCGAGGTCAAGGTGTTTTCCTTATTGAGATCAAAGTGAGGAATAAGACAAGGTAGTTCACAGTAGGAAACAAGTTACTCATGTCATGAGCCAGGATCCTAAGTTCAAGAGGGAGGAAGGAAATTCATGCTTATTGGATGAAAATTTGTTCTTGAGTTTTCCTCTGTTAAAATCACGTTTCTGTGATGGGCCATTACAAATGTCCTATCATGTGATATGCAATCTCAAATGTATATTTATGGCTTCTCAAGCATGTCTGTTAACCTATATGTACATATCAGATGCTTACATTACTTAGATGTACATATTCCCGTATATATGAAAGTATGATCTCACACGTACATTTATTTGTATTGCATCACATGTATACATGATCACTGGCATATTTATTTATTTTTAAAGATTTTATTTATTTATTTGAGAGAGAGAGCATGAAAGAGAGCAAGAGAGAGCATGATGTGAAGGAGAGGCAGATGGAGAGGGAGAGACATAATCTCTGCTGAGCAGAGAGTCTGATGTGGGGCTCAATCCCAGGACCATCATGACCTGAGCAAAAGGCAGATGTTTAACGGACTGAGCCACTCAGGCACCCCAGCATATTTATTTTTTATTAAGCTTTATCGCAGTATAATTTACATGAAATAAGCCTCACGTTATTTGAACTGTACAGTTGGGTGAGTTTTTTGTTTTGTTTTGTTTTATTGGGGGGGGTGGCAGGGGGAGAGGAAGAGAGTCTCAAGCAGACTCCATGTCCAGCACAGAGCCTGACTCAGGGCTCCATCTCATGACCCTAAGATCATGACTTGAGCTAAATCAAGAGTTGGACACTTAAGTGACACTGAACCACTCAGGTGCTCCTGGTAAGTTTTTCATATGTATATACAAACGAAACCATTACCACAATCAAGATAATGAATACACTCATTATTCCCAAGTTTCCTTTTGACCATCTGTAATCCTTCTTAGCCTCTCCCCATTCTTCAGTTCCCCCTGCTGACCTGTTTTAATTTTGTGTTTTGTAGAATTTTATATAAATGATTATGAGTATTACTCTTTCTCTGTCTCCTTTCAGCCAGCATAATTATTTTGAGATTCATTCATATTGTTACACATATGGATAATTCATTCCATCTTGCTGCTGAGTATTTACCACTATTTATTTATTCAACCACTTATTGATGAACTTTTGGATTGTTTCCACTTTCTGTTAGACACAAAGCTGTTATAGATATTCACATACAAGTCTTTGTATGAACACAGCTTTCATCTCTGTGGTAAATACCTTGAATTAGAGTTGCTGGTTCATATATTAGGCATAAGTTTAACTTTTTAAGAAACTGTCAAACTTTTCCACAGTGGTTGTACCATTTTACACTCCTATACCAGTACACAAGAGTTCACCCTTTAAAAAAAAAGATTTATTTACTCATGAGAGACACAGAGAGAGAGAGGCAGAGACACAGGCAGAAGGAGAAGCAGGCTCCCTGCAGGGAGCCCGATATGGGATTCAATCCCCGGATCCCGGGGTCACAACCTGAGCCAAAGGCAGATGCTTAACCACTGAGCCACCCAGGTGTCCCACGAGAGTTCACCCTTGCCAACACTTGGTGTGGTCAGTCTTTTTTAATTTTAGACATTTCAGTGGATGCGTAGAGGCATCCTGTGGTTTAAATTTGCATTTCCTCAATGACTAATGATGTTGTCTATCTTTTCATGTGCTTATTAGCCATCTGTATATACTCTTTGGTGAAGCATCTGCTTAAATCTTTTGCCATTTATTAATTAGGTCATTTATTTTCTTATTATTAAGTTTTAAGAATTTTTATATATTCTGGATATAAGGACTTGGTCAGATCTCTAGTTTGAAAAATATTTTCTCCAATTCTAGGACTTAAAAAAAATTCTTTTAACAGTGTCTTTTAAAGAGCACAAGTTCCTAATTTTTGTGAAATCCTATGTATTACTGTTAAAAAATGGATTGTGAAATTGGAGTCATATCTAAATCTATTGGAGTCATATCTAAATCTTTGCCTAATCCAAGATCACAAAGATTTTGTCCTATGTTTCTCCTAGAAGTTTGATAGCTTTAGGCTTTATATTTAGACCTATGGTCCATTTTGAATTATTTTTTTTAATATGATGTGAGATACAGGTCAAAGTTCATTTGCTTTTGGCATTAGATATAAAATATTTAAGAAAAAACTTTCCTGAGACGCCTGGGTGGCACAATTAAACATCAGACTCTTGATTACAGCTCAGGTGGTGATCTCTCCTAGTAAGATCAAGCCCTGTGATCAAGCTGAAGTTTCTCTCTCCCTCTGCCCCTCCCCTCTCCTCACGTGCCTGAGCGCGCACCCGCACGCATTCTCTCTCTCTCTCAAATAAATAAATCAATCTTAAAGAAAAAAACAACTTCTCCACTGAACTTAGCCCCCTTGTGTAAAATCAATTGGCTATAGATGTGGTTTCTGTTTCTGGACTATTCTGTTCCATTGGTCTTTTTGCTTATTACTCCAAAACAACATTATCCTGATTACTGTTGCTTTAAAATAAGACCTGAGGGATGCCTGGGTGGCTCAGCGGGAATCATCTGCCTTTGGCTCAAGGTGTGATCCACAGGTCTGGAATTAAGTCCCCATCAGGCTCCTTATAGGGAGCCTGCTTCTCCCTCTGCCTATGTTTTTGTCTCTCTCTGTGTGTCTCTCATGAATTAAAAGAAAGACCTGAAATCACATAATGGAAGTCCTCCAACTTTGTTCTTTTTTTCAGAAGTGTTTTAGCCGTTCTCTAGGTCCTCTGAATTCTCATATTAAATTTAGAGGTAGATTATCAATTTCTACAAAATAGCGTGCTAGAGTTTTTATTAGGATTGCATTGAATCTATAGGTCATTTTGGGGAGAACTGACATCTTAACAATGGTGAGTCTTCCAATCCACAAACATGGCATATTTCTCCATTTATTTAGGTTTTAATTCTTTTCAGCAGTATTTCACAGTTTTTAATGTACTACTCTTGCACATCTTTTGATACATATATTTCTAAGCATAGTTTTGTTGCTATCATAGATTTTTAAATTTCTCTAACTGCTGCTAGTATATAGAAATATCACACACTTGGATCTGTTTCTCTTGAATCCTAAAGTCTTCTTAAATTCACTTACTCGTTCTAGTAGCTCTTTCACAGATTCCGCAAGATTTTCTCTGTAGATAATCATATAGTCTCCAGTTACCATTTCTGGTGTTCATTATTCTTTCATTACCCACATTATCACTTGGAATAATTTTTCTTATGCCTGAAGATTACCTTTAATATTTCTTATACTGTGGATCATCTGGTGACAACTTTTTTTTTCTTTCCTTTTTTTTTTGGTTTTTGTATGTCTGAAATGTTATATTTTGCTTTAGATTTTGAAAGATATTTTCACTGGATTGTAGAATTCTACATTGACAGATTTTCTTTCATTAATTAATTTAAAGATATTCCAGCTGCTTGTATGATTTCTCATCAGAGATTTTAAGAAATTTAAGTATGATGTATCTTAGTATAGTTTCATTTATGTTTATTGTGCTTGGGGTTCATTGAACTTCGTAAATCTATGAATTTACCATTTTCATCAATTTTGGAAATTTTTAAGCCATTATTTCTCCAAGCATTTTTTCTGTTTCCTTTCTCTGTCTTCTCCTTTGTTTGTTTTTTTTTTTTTTAATATTTTATTTATTTATTCATGAAGACAGAGAGAGAGGCAGAGACATAGGCAGAGGGAGAAGCAGGCTCCTCTCAGGGAGCCTGATGTGGGACTCGATCCCAGGACCCCAGGATCATGTCCTGAGCCAAAAGCAGATGCTGAGCCACCCAGGCATCCCATGTCTTCTCTTTTTGGACTCCAATGACCTCAATGGCTTATTTTAGATTACCTAAAAAATAAATAACTGTAGCCCATAGATGGAACATAGAAAAGGTAATATAATTGATCTTTGATATATCCTTGCAGATGAGATGGAGAGAGAAGTAATCAAGGTGAGATGGGTATTATGCTGGGTGAGAAGTCAGAAGTTTTTGTTTGAACTGTACCAAAGTTAACTATGCAACTTTAGGTTAGCTTCTTTATTTTTTTGGACCTCAATATTTTCAATACTGAAATCTGGGAGTTGTTCTAAAGGACACCTGAAGTTCTCTTTAACTATCATCTTTTTTGATTCTGGGTAAATTTTGGTGACAGGAAAGGGAAAAGAAAGGATGCATTCCTTATCAGATCCTCACATATGCCTAGTATCCATTCATCTTCTCCCTTCTTAGTGTAATGAGTTTGAGCAATCTGAGCTCAACAGAGTTAGGTAACTTGGTTATTTGGACCAATCCTCTCATTGAAAACAACTAAAAGCTGCATTTTTAAAAATTCCTTAAAAACACCAAAGACCCTGACAAGGCTATATGAAATTACTAGGTAAATCAAGAACTTAGAAAAATAAGAAGTAGACTGAGGCCACACTTGCCTGTCCAGGGAATTGATTTATTATTGGCCTAGATCCCAAAAGATAGGGATGTTCCAGTGACTGAGAATTTGATGACATAATTTATCTTCATCCAATGTATGGGATAATGACCTAAGGAACAGGATCCATTTCCACAGTGAATTTATTTAGTATTAGTTATGTTCAAGGATTGGATGTTCTGTCTGGAACAAAAACTGTCATTATATAACAGGGCTCAAGCTGAGCTTTTAGATCATCAAACTGCTTGACATGACCTCTAAGTTCTTGTTTCACAGCCAGAAATTCTTAAACCATATTCCCTAGTCTTTCCACAGGTACTAGAAAAGATGCAATTTCTCTAGCCAGGCCATTCTCCTCATTCTGCCATTTACTTTCCCAGTTGCTTTCATTTCTTCCAACAATAAGGCATATTGTGAAACTGAGTTTCAGTATCATTCTTTTCCAAACCATCAGCTCAGATACTAATCATGAAACAGATCAATGTGCTAGCTCTTCACAATGCATTTGTTTTAGATTTGATAAAATAGCCTCCTAAAGGCATGAGCTTATGACGATGATGAATGATTCAACAAAACTTCCTTGGCATCACTTCTATCTACCAATTGTCAATATTGGCCCACAGGGGTACGGAGGTCATAAGAATAACTCCCAGGTCAACCCAAAGATTGTCTAAGTGCTGTGCCTAGAGTAAACATTATAGCTCTAGAATTATGGCGACCAGAATATAAGCAATGCTGGAGGTAAATGTTCTTATTCTTTTGCTTTGTGTTTCCAAGATTTCATTTACAAGGTCTGTTACATGTACATCTATGTGTCTTGGATGGTAACTGAGGTTCGATAAGGCGTGTTAATTGCAATGATGTAGAAAGAATAGTTGAGGCTTATTCTAGTGGGAAAGCCTTTTCAGGCCTGTTCTGTTTTCTGCTCCTTCTCCTCAAAGGATGCCCTTTTAAAGTTTTTATTCTCTGGATCGAGGCTATTTTTCCATTCTCTAATTCCCCAAGAGGGAGTCAAAGTTGCAAGGACTTCAGTTTCTGTTGTTTTTCTTGGACTCAAATATTTCCAATATATAGTTAAAACTGCAATATAGTAGTCTCACCTATAGTTTTCAGAAGCAAATTAAGCTATCAATAAACCATCTAGATCAAGAAATTAGGAATCTTTTACTCCATATCGGTATGCTACCTATTCATGGGAATGATGTTTTGTGAGGCATATAGCCCCTCTACAACAACACATCTTTCTCTTTTTTTTAAGATTTTATTTATTCATTAATGAAAGACACACACACACACAGAGAGAGAGAGAGAGAGAGAGAGAGGCAGAGACATAAGCAGAGGGAGAGAGGCTCCACGCAGGGAGCCCCACGTGGGACTTGATCCTGGGACTCCAGGATCACGCCCTGAGCCAAAGGTAGATGCTTAATGCTGAGCCATCCAGGCATCCCCCAACAACACATCTTTCACAGTAAATACTGAGCATTTACAGTCTGCCAGGCACTATTCTAGAGTTGGAGACAGAAGTAAATAAAAACAAAAAAAGAAGTAAATAAAAACAAAGTATTTATCCCTTATCATTATCAGTTGAGATAATATTTCCTGGCCAGTTTACTCTGTGAGTATAATCTTCAAGACTTGAAGCATTGTGAATTATATTTATGTAATAATTTGAGGATTAACAGTGATCTCAATTTTCGAGGAAATTGTAGTCTTCGCACCTCACTACCGACCCTACCATATCACCTAGTAAACACATATATTCTTTATATTTCTTGTCTTAGGTGCTTTCCAAACCAGGACTCATGCTACTGCTTATTTGTTAAAAATAAATATTAAACATCAAAACATGAGCTGCAGTTTCAAGTAGCATACTCAATGCATATTTATTTTGTTATAGGGTTTGGAAATAGAATTCTTTTTAGTGCCAAAATAGCAAAGAAAAATATAAAACACAGTAAAGAGAATGAAGTCTAAGTTTTGACCTAAAATGCTACACATTGACTCCGATTCTTTTTGCTTTCATATGCCATGAGAGGTTTTTTTCTTTTGGCATTAAATTGACCTTATCTGTCAAATCCAAAGACTCAAGGCTGCAATACAGCATTACGCCTTTGTTCTCATAACCCTTTTACTACCTTATGTAGTTTTCAGGAAGCTAGACTTAAAAACCAATCATAACACAGTATCTTTCCACCAAAGATTTTTCCTTCACTTTAAGAGTTTTTAAATATTTTGTAATGAATTCCAACTGGGATTCATTTGAGTTGGGCAGTGAAATAAAGATCACTTAACTGGATCTTCTTGAAGAGGAAAAAAAAACCTTAGTAGAATTTATTTATTTAGACTATGTTTTTTTTGTTTGTTTGTTTTTGTTTTGTTTTGTTTTTTTAGGCTGCTATGTTTAAGAGAAATATTCTCCACCCCCTTCCACTCAGATGGGCTATTCATTAGCTAGACTGAATCACATAGCAAAAGAAGAAAGAATCTGGTTGGAAAAACCTGCCACCTCTGCAACAAAAGCAGCCAATGTACATGAAGGGTTCAATTCACTTCATGTGGTCTAGGGCTGAGTGGAGATGGCAATGGGACATCTGGAACATGGATGAACATATTTTCTGATAGAGGGTGGTAATAGTACAATTCCTCTCTGATTAGCAATCTAAAACATGCAGTCTCTTTGCACCTTTCATTTAGCTAAGGAGAGGCTGTTCCAGGTATGAACATCAAGATTCCAGGGGGAATAAATAATTCAGCTGAAATGAAAGAGGCAATAAGAATTTTAGCTCAAAGCTCAAGGAAGCACTGCACCTAGCATGTTGAGAATCAACAACACTGGAGAACTTGTTTTAGCTCTGACCTCCTATCATCAATTGCTCTTAGGGCTCAGAACATCTGATAGTGCCAGGAGAGAGGTTCATTCTTTTAAATTTCACCTTAACCCCCACCAAGTGGTGTTATACAGCCAGCAGAAAAAAATGCTAACCCTCCCTCCACCATTTCTGTAACACTTCCATCTGGGTATCCATCTGGGAGAATTTCAGAAAGTCTGGAATGTGTAGACATTTCAGATACAAATTCCCACTTTCCTTTTGCTCAATTAAAAACTGAACATTGTTACTACTTACACTTTGTTCATTCTTGCAAGTAGCTACTCTGGTCACCTGGCCAAAATAATGACCCTGTCTTTCCCTATGGAGGCTACCTGAATGATATCTACCAGAAACAAGATAAATTTATCCTAAGGTATCCTTGGAAACAGAGAACAGATTTGAACAGAGGACTAAAAGTCAGACATTACTAACTTATGTTTTTCTCCAATGGCTTTGACTTTTCCTTCTCTTGTCTGCTCCTTCAGATACCAACATCTCCTATCAAGTACACCTTCCACGATATCTTCTAAGGGCCAATTTGATTCCCAACTTCTCCATGAAGATGTCCCCTGCCAATCTAACACAGTGACTTTCTTCCTGCAAAATCGTAAAACAAACCACACATTGAGCAAAATCTTGTTTCTCTCCCACAGCACTATCACTGTTGTGCATATCCAACAAGATATTTTTTGAAAAGAGAATGTATATTAGACCTAGGTGTTGCTCTCAAGGAGCTTGTAGTCCAGCAGAGAAAATAATTATAATACAGACACAAATAGTAAAAGAAATAAAGAATGCAAAGATAAACTACTGTTCTTCACTATTTCACTTTGGATTGAGCAAAATCAGAGTAAACTTCGTGAAGAAGGTAATGTGTGCACAGCTGTGAAGGATGAATGGGTTATGTGGTTCTAGAATTGGCAGAAAGGTCATTTGACATAGGAAACAATGTGGGCTCCAAATCTAGAGAATGGAAAGTGTGGATAGTGTGTGAAAAGCACCAAATAGTTTCCTGGGATTAGCATGAAGTGATCAAGGAAGATAGCAGAAAATGAGGTTGGATAGGAAACTGGAGGGCACATAATGGAGACTGAAGAGTTTACAAATTTGTGTTCGGAAACACAGAGGTCTTCTGAGTAGAGAAGCTAAATGCTTCACGACTGTGCTTCAGGAAAGGTGACCTGGCAACACAATGTATGCTGAAATGGAGATGAAAGAGTTGGAGGATCTAGCTAGGAAGCTGTTGTATAGTTTAGAACAGGAGCGATGAGGTTGTAGCAGTGAATGTGGAGCTGACATAATGTAGAAGGACACCTGGAACTTAGACACTGACTAGAATTTGAATGGACTTGGAGGGTGGGAGAGGAGACATAGGTAACTCCAAAGTTTTCACTTCAGATGACTTGGAAAGCACTGATACATCACAACAGGGAATACAGGAGGAAGGAAAGAGGGATGATGAAGAGAACACTGAATTTAGTTGAGGACATGTTGAGTTAGAAGTGGTGGTAGTATTTTCTTGACATGTCCAGCATGCAATTGATTTTGTTCTGGAGCTCTGTACAGATCAGAGATAGAGTTACTAACCTAGAGATCATAGCTAAAAGCATAAAACTTGTTAAGGTAGAGAGAATAGTGAGAGAAAGGAGAGAGAGAGGACAACTCAACTTTGGGCTCATGTATTGAGGGAGTAGGTAATGGAAAAAGACCCAGGGAAGAAAGGAAGGAAGGTAGGAAAGAAAGAAGGAAGGAAAGAAGGCGGGAAGAAAGGGAAGGAAGGAAAGAAGGAAGGAAGGAAGGAAGGAAGGAAGGAAGGAAAGAAAGAAGGAAGGAAAGAAGGCAGGCATGCTCTGAAAACAAAGAAGAAATCCAGAAAAACATAATATTATAGAAACCAACAATGGAAAAGTTTTAATAATTTTAAAAAAAGCCATAGCTGAGCAGCCCAGGTGGCTCAGTGGTTTCGTGCCACCTTCAGCTCCGGGCATGATTCTGGAGACTTAGAATCGAGTCCCGCATTGGGTTCCCTGCATGGAGCCTGCTTCTCCCTCTGCCTGTGTCTCTGCCTCTCTCTCTATGTGTGTCTCTCATGAATAAATAAATAAAATCTTAAAAAAAAAAAAAAAAGCTGTAGCCAACAATGTTGAAAGCTGTAATGAGTTCCAGGAGAATTATAGAAAAATGGATGTTGGATCTGGTGTGGTGTTGACTTTGAAGAAGTCAAGCATTTTAAAGGGTTAATGAGTAAAGTAGGGAGTGGTACAGAAGAAAGACCCCTTGATTAGGAACCCAAGAACCTGAGTTCCAGCTTGGTCCTGCTGTTAGGTAGCCATATGACCTTTTACCATCTCATAAGCTGTTTCCTAGTCTTCAAAATTCTATAAAATCTCTTCTGACTCTCACTGTCAAAGATTTAAGCAAGCTAACCGTGTGCCTAAACTATACGGAAGAGTGAGCTACAAATCTTTTTTTTTTTTTTTTTAAGATTTTATTTATCTATTCATGAGAGACACACAGAGAGAGAAAGAGGCAGAGACACAGGCAGAGGGAGAAGCAGGCTCCATGCAGGAAGCCTGATGTGGGACTCGATCCCAGGTCTCCAGGATCAGGCCCTGGGCTGAAGGCGGCGCTAAACCGCTGAGCCACTCGGGCTGCCCTGAGCTACAAATCTTAATCAGATATAGATCAATTTCACTACTTGTGAAACTTGTGTAAAAGTGAGGCACTTTCTAAGTATTTCCTAATACAGAATAATTCAAACTATATTCTTCAAGTATTTTCTTCAAGTAAACCTTCCTCTACCCTCCTTCCATCACTAGTCTACTATCCTTTACTTTTAAAAACTGAGCTAAGATAATATCCCTAGTTTATCCAGCAACTTGTTCTATCACTTGAAATCAGAGGGTACCACCAAAAGCCTTTTCTGTTTGTTGAAATCTGTTGGGTAGTATTCACAATCATCTCCAAATCATGGCTTTCCAGCCATGTGATCATATACTTGTACAAGAACACTGCTGGAAACTCAATGTCTCATATCACACACTCCCCAAATTAAACCAGAAATATGTTATTCAAGAAGAACCCAGATGCACTGAAGAAAGAACATTTGCTGTATTTGGGGACCTCAACTCTATTGAGATCCCATAACAATACAAACTCAGAGTCACTGAAATGTTGACCACAAATCTTTCAGTTGGGTTCAGGCACATGGTCTAGTGATATAAATTATCACTATAATATTGACTGAATCTTATGATTAAAGTTTAAAAATACAAAGCTTTATTTTAATACACACACAGGCACACACACATACACACACAGTAGGATAGGTTAACTTTCTCTGAGACACCAGCAAATTTTCCTAGAGTTCTCATCCCTTGCCTTTCCTCCAAACAGGTATTCCATTCTTTCTCAAGAATTCTTGCTTTATTTAATTCCAAATGAATATTGTAGAAAATAAAGGAAAAATTTAAACTTTGTTTCCAAAAGAACTTACACAATTCAGCTCTGAATACAGTGGGGAAAAGGAGAAGAAAAGGACAATTAGCATCTCTTGTGCACCTGCTATATGCCAAACATGTTCACATACATTATCTCACTAAGCTTGACAATAATACTTTGTAGTAATCTTAGCTTTGGTGTTAGAGATAAGAAAAATGAGGCTCAGAGAGGTTAAGCTATCCTCTCAAGGTCAAATGGCAAGTTATAAAACTAGGATTGAAACAAGAGCTGAAACAAGCCTCCCAAGCTCAAGCATTTTCTACTCTACCACGCAGTGAGTTCAGTTTAGTGAAAAATTCACTCTTGAAAAGGTCTTAGCATTTTAGGCATTAAAGAGTATTTGTTACAATTCACTGGAGCCTCCAAATTCTGTTGTATCTGCACTGAATCCTACAAAAAAAGAAAAAGAAAAGAAAAAAACAAACAAAAACACCCCCAAAACATCACATTCTTAGCTCTCCTCCCAATTGAAATTCAGCAGTGAGGCCAGTTCCTGAGTCATGTTCGCAAAAAGCTGTCCTTGGATTCTGTTATTGAGCTCACACCCCCATTCTTGACTTCCCAAGTGGCACTGAGAAAGAGGAGGAAGAAATGTAAGAAAGTATAAGATGGGATCCTCTGACACCATGGTGGAAATTAGCACATTTCCCAGAAGACCAAGATAAAAATGCATGTGAGAAGAACAAGGGAACCAAACAGATGGGGCAATAAAATGGAGGCGGAATGAGCTCATCAGGATTTCCAGCACACGGCTGAAGTCCATACTGGGCTCGCAGCTGACCTGGGAGCCAGGAGACATAGTGAATGAGTGGGTGGTTACTATGCTGCAGCATCAGTTACACTAAAGAGATTAGGTGGAGCTGATTCACTGCTGCAGATCTGCACGACTTTTCAAGTGGAGGAAAATCTGTGGGCCCTGGTCTCTGCCACTCATAGAACAGTCCTTATGGATAGTGTGAGTCAGATATATAGGATCCTTCAGGTAGGCAATCTTGTGCTGTGAGTAAACCGAGGGCAAGCTTTCCTGTCTCAGTAGCAGGTCTCAACCACAGCTACCGGGCATATTTGTGTGAAGGTTTACCTTCACAAACACCCTACCTTCCCTAACTCATCCTTGGCTACAGGTGGTTCATTAACACAAAGGACAAGGCTCCAGAATATTCGTCACATGGAACAGTGATTTTTTTTTTTCAAGCTATCAGCTCTTGAGCATAGCCAGAAGGGGTCTTTGGAGAGTCTAGTCTATGCTCCTTATGTCATACACAGAAAACTGAGGTCCAAGGAAGAGAAATGACTTGCCCCAAATCACCCAGCTAGTGACAGAGTTGGCATTAAGACTCAGTCCCTCTGTTTCTAAGCCAACAGACTTTTCCCCTGTGCTAGGAAAACAAAATCAAACCCTAAATAGCATATAATACCCTTGTGAACTAAGCCCTCTAATTATACTGCCTCCAAAGGAAATAACATCTTTTAAAATGCCTCGGTCTCTCCATCTTAGGCAATTTCACTGATCATTTCTCATATCAGAATCTCTTTTGAGCAATTTAAGAGTAATTATTTTGGGATATCTGCTTTGTTATTTTTATATCTTCTTATATGCTGCTTTCTTTGTTCAGGAGAAAATTAGAATTCTGGAAATACACTTGACTATTTATTAAAGGAAGGAGCATCTATTTCAAGTGGTTGCAAGTATCAATGTATCAGTCTGCGTCAAGAATGGATATTTGGAAGAACGTAGGCTATGCTACTCTGTTTCCAGTTAAGAGCCACGTAGGTCAAAAAAAAAAAAAAAAAAAAAAGATCCACCTAGGTCTCAGTTAAAAAATAAAAAACAAAAAACAAACAAACAAAAACAACCTACATCAACCTACGTGTGAAAACTGAAAAGTCAAATCTTCATCTGGGTAAATCTGAACATGTCTGGATTTAGTGCCTTACGGAATCATCAAAAATGCAATATTTTATAACATGCTCTGCAACCTTACTGCCTTCATTATTTTGCAATCTGTGGATATATGGGCTCACGGGAACTTTTGGAGTTTTCAGGGAGCTGAAATGAGGTAGGAGGAATGAGCCTGTTCAAGGTCATACATACTACGCAAAGCTGATATATTTCCTGGTGATAGGGACCAACGGTGGCCTTAGCCCATTACCCACTCCCCCTCATCCCCACCTCATACCTTTCCTGAAAGAATATTCGAATATTCTTACCTGAACCACCATCACTTCCATTGTCCTCTGCCTTGGGTGTTGTGTAGACCGGATTTTCTATCTCTAATGTTTATCCACGGGGAGATTTTTCACGAAAAGAACTTTTCTTGTAATTTAGTAAATGTTGTCCTTGAAAACCCCACAAGTATTTACATAACAGAAGCTATTGTTTTGAAGTGCAAAACAGGTCAAAATTTGGTTTCTGGAGATTAATCACTGTGGTCTATTTTATATTATCATAATAATTTCATTTATTTTGATACAATTTGTTTTCAGAATCAACCTCGGCTTCTGAGCTCAAGCGACAAATCCATTTGTTCCTGGGATAATGGATAAGGTGATTAATGACCTTGCAAACAGGATTTCTGAAAAACACAGAGGGAAAAAAAAAATAAAGTTTCCACTTAGAATGTGCAAGTCAACCAGCTCAGTCTGTAGCTGTGCACCAAAATCTCTCCGAACTTGTTGGCAAGCCACCGCCAAGATTTTTCAAACAAATCTGCCCCTGCCTTTCGGGGTTTCTGTCCATATCTGGGCTCTCCAAGAACGTGGGGACAGGGGCCTCGCCTTGGGAAACCGGAGCTTCGAGCGGCGAGCTCTCGAGGGTGGGGCCCTGCTTCACAGCGCGGGAGCACAGCGAGGGCCGGGCTCAAGGAGCCCCCGGGGCACAGGGCTCGCAGGGTAAGGTCAGCACCTGCCGGGCTGCCGGCCGCCCAGCCCCGGACAGCTCCGCGGGCGGCCGCGCGACTTGGGCCGCCCCGCCCCGCCCCGCCCGCCCAGTCTCCCCAGGTGGGGGCGGCGTGCGCGCCAGGCAGTGCGGGCGCCCCCTCCGCGCGTTTCCGGTCCCCGCCGCCCTGAGAAGTCCTCCCCGGCGGCCGGGGGCGGCGGGAGACCGGGAGGCGGACGTGCACGCGGGGGGGCGGGGGGAGGGCGGCCGTCGCGCGTCTCCTTCCCGCCTTCACGGCGAGGCGGCGGGCGCGGTCCTGCCAAGGAGGCCCGCGCGGCCCGCGGGGGGCTCTCGACGGCAGCCGCGAGTTGGAGGTCCTCTGGGGCTGCCCCCCACTCCTCTCACTCGGGAGTGACTGAAGCGAGGCCTGGCGCCGCTCCAGAAGCCGCTCCGGGAAAGCCGCCGGCTTCTCTTCAGACCGCGACGCTCGCGTCCTCGGGCGGGTCCGAGGGACACCTGGACTCGCCGGCCGGGGCTCGAGAAGGCACCTGGGGCGGCTTTGCTGGCATTATTTTTTTTTTTTCTCGTTTTACCTCCGTGCTCTCTTCCTGGGGAGCGCGGGGAGCCGGGACCCCGCGCTCGCGCCCCCGGCTCGGGCCCACACACGCGCCCGCCCGCCCGCCAGCCGAGAGAGGGCGCCCCCGCCCCGCCCCCTCGCTGACGCGCGCCCAGCCGGGCCAATCAGAGCTCGCGGCGCTGCGCCCCACGCGCCGGCCCCCCCCACCCCCAGCTTAAGAAAGGGCGCGCGGGCCCGTTCGGACCAGAGCGCTGCGCCGGGCGGGCTGCGTGAGGGCCGCGGCTCCCGCGCTAGGGCTGCCCTCGAGCTGCGCGCCCCGCCGCAGGCCGCGGAGGAGCCGCCTACGCCGCGCGCCCCGACGGCCGATGCTGGAGTGAGCGCTGCGGCGGGGGGATGCTGGTGCTGCTGGCCGCCGGCGTGGCGCTCGCCGTGGCCGCCGCCGCCGCCGCCCAGGACGGCCCGGCGCCCGGCAGCCGCTTCGTGTGCACCGCGCTGCCCCCGGAGGCGGCGCGCGCCGGTTGCCCGTTGCCCGCGATGCCCATGCAGGGCGGCGCGCTGAGCCCCGAGGAGGAGCTGCGGGCCGCGGTGTTGCAGCTGCGCGAAACCGTCGTGCAGCAGAAGGAGACGCTGGGCGCGCAGCGCGAGGCCATCCGCGAGCTCACGGGCAAGCTGGCGCGCTGCGAGGGGCTGGCGGGCGGCAAGGCGCCGGGGCGGGCGGCCACGGGCAAGGACACCATGGGCGATCTGCCGCGGGACCCGGGCCACGTCGTGGAGCAGCTCAGCCGCTCGCTGCAGACCCTCAAGGACCGCCTGGAGAGCCTCGAGGTAGCCGGGTGCGGGGATGCGAGGTGGGGAGGGTCCGAGGCGCGGGGCGGAGATGGGGCGCGTGGTCCTGCCCGCCAGGCGGTGCCGGCCACTAGCGAGCTGGTCTTGGGCTCAGGCGGTTTCTCGGTCGGGCTCCAGAACTCACTGGCGGGGCTCACATCCCGCCCCCACCGCGCCTCTAGCTGGACGGAAAGGGTTAAACGTGCCCCCACCCCCGGACTGTCCGCCGAGTGGCCGGTCACCTCCCGAGGTCCGGGTGAGCGGACCGGGACGGCCTCTTCTCCCTTCGGGGAAATCTCCCCGTCCCCCGGGGCCGGACGCGCTCCCGGAGGCTGTGCCGGGTGACCCGAGGCTGCCGCGTGCGGTCAGCTGCACCGGGCGTCCCGCGTTTCCTTTAATACATCAGGTCGGGCTGGACCCGAGCCGGCTGAGACCAGAGGGTGTCGGCGGGAAGGCGAGCGCGGGCGGGTCCCGGGCCACACACTGGTGGGCGCCTTGATGGAAAGCTGGTTTTAACTTCAAAGCCGCTCTGTCCGCCAATCGCGCGGTTCTAAGGTGCCCTTACTGGCTGCTTTGGGGGAAGGGACCTCATTCCGTTTCCCTCTTGGAAGGTGTCTGCAGTTTGGAACTTTGCAAGACAAATCCTCATTTAACTTCCATCTGTACTTTCGAACCCTTTTTAAGAAGCGGGGACGTTTCTATCAGAAACGTTTACCAAAATGCTTCATTAGCAAAACTAGGTTTCAATTACAGGTGGTGATTATTGCGAAATTATTTGAGGATTTCCTGTGGCATGAAGGCTAAATACAGTATTTCCAGCATCTGTATTATTGCTTGAATCCTCATGATTAATAGCAGCTAACATTTCTAGTTTACTAAATATACACCGGGCGTGTTATCTAATTTTAACCCTTGCGGCAGTCTTTTGAGGCAGATCCTCTTAACTGCATTTTACAATTTGGAATGCTTAGAAAGGGGGGTGAATAGCTTGCCAAGGATTCATGGCGAGGCAGTGGCAGACTGCCTCTAGAGCCAGCATGATGGTCGAGGAGTAAAAGACATAGGAAGTGAGGATTTAGAAACAGCATTCAAAGCAGAGATTCCTGGAATTCAGAACTGTCGTGTTTTAGGTCTCTCATTTCCCAGTAACATCTCTGCAAGCGTAGTTATTCACCTTTGTGCCATGTCAGGGCTTGGGGGCTGTTTTCACATCTAGATGGAAGCTTTGAGTACCATTTGGTTAACTGTTTTGTTGTTGTTGTTGTTTTTTAATCTCAACTGTGTTGTCTTTACCCGAGAATGATAGACAGTGCTTAAATTTTTTACTTTTTATCAAGGGAAGGAAAATGAAATTCATAAGTTTCAGATACTGCCACAAAGTAATTCTTGTTTGACTTTGAAATCCTTCCCGTACAAACAAGAAAAAAGCATCAATGTAGTGCTCCCCTTCGTGCCAACAGCACGATTTAGTACTCCCGTTCTGGAAGCTTCTCCCTGGTGTGGTTGAGCTTTCAGAGCTACATTTCACAATTTCTTTCTAAATGGCCTTAATACTTCTCCCTTATGTGTCCCTCTCCCCATGTAAAAGCACCAGCTCCGAGTGAATGTGTCCAGTGCAGTGCTGCCCAGCGACTTCCGAGAGGTGCTCCAGCAGCGGCTGGGGGAGCTGGAGAGGCAGCTGCTGCGCAAAGTGGCGGAGCTAGAGGATGAGAAGTCCCTGCTCCACAATGAGACCTCCGCTCACCGACAGAAAACCGAGAGCGCCCTGAACGCTCTGCTGCAGAGGGTGACGGAGCTGGAGCGGGGTGAGTTCTGGGTGAGCTCCTCTGTTGCCCTCTGGCTGGTGTCCCTCCCAGCCCCCCACCCCATTGTCTTGGTGTTGGGCTGCAGTGTGAGGGCCAAATAGGCAGCAGCAGAGAAGGGGGAATTGTGGGGGTGGCCTTACAGACTGGCCGCTAGGGCCTTTGGGAGTCATGACCCCTGCTTGCTGACTCTTGGCACTCAGCTCTGCTGCTGTTTGCTGGGACCAGCTCTGAGGCTGCTCTTGGGTCCGCTCTGAACCTCCCTGTCCTAGGTGCGGAAAACCACAGCGTTCCTTACCAGTCCGGCAGCTCTCCACTTTGCCTTCTCTGCTTCTCAAATTAAGTGTTGTTTTTTCAGCTTGAAGCATCTCCCGGACACAGAGGTTTAGGGTTTCTGCCTTACAGTTGCCCAGCTTAACGGCCATGTCGACACATCTTCCGATTTGGACACCCTAAGGGGCCTATTGTTGCTGGGAGTGGCCTGGCTTCCATCCCTTGCAGGCAGACCCAGGGGGTGTCTGCAGAGACATGGCACCTCGAGGAGGTGACTTGTGGCTGTTTGAACAAACAATAAGCGTGATTGAGGATGGTCCTCTCAGGAATGAGCCCCACCCCCAGCCCGCTGGTGTTATCCACGGGAAAGCCAGTGCCCTCAGGACCAGCTTGGACAAACAATCTAACCCTGTCCTCCTGCCATGTGGACCTTTCAGCCACTTTTTAGCTAGTCCTGGAAGTGGATTCTGAGTATCACACTATGGTGGGTAAATTCCTTCCACAGGGCACAGGAAAGGAGGGATCAAAGGGCCCTAAGTAATCCACACTGCATCGTCAACCCCCGAGACTGCCAGGTGGCCCAGGAGTGAAGTTTTAAGTTTGCTGGTAGTGGCTATGAGATTGTAATCTTTTCAGATTCACCAATGTGACAAAGACAGTTTCTCATTACTCCATTTTATGAACTGATAGGAGAACGTCCAGTTAGGCCTTTAGTGATGCCTGCAGAGGACAGCCAGATGATCAAGGGGAAGGTATTTCTGTTCCATTTTAGAGCAGCTCCCCAGAAGTCACAGGGTCTCCTTCATACTTTCCTGTTTTCTTCCTCCAGAAAAGTTTCTTCTTCCTTCCTTGTCCTTCTCAGAAAGGGGTGGGTGACTTAGCTGTTAGACTTGGATTCTTGAGTTTCTGAAAAAACGTCCTCTCTGCCTCACCTCCGTTGCTGGGTGACCTCAGGAAACTCATTAGGTCTCAAGAGCCTTCCCTGAAGGCAGAGCCTTGCAGACAGGAGAACAGAATGGCCGTATTGGGTCCAAGGTGAGGGTGGCACTTGCCTTGCCTTTCCCCTGCCTCCCCCACAGTGGAACCTGGGGACATGCAGGGGTCCCGAACAGGCACACTACAGTCCCTTAGTATCTTGCCTGGGATAGCTGTAGAATGAAAAGAGAGCTTCACCAGAGAACTTGGTGGCTGTGTACCTTGCTTGGCATGGTGGCTTAATTGCTACCAGGATGTAGGTTAATAACCTGCTGAGTTAGAGTGGAGTGGTGCCAGGCAGCGTGCCAAGCACATCACCCCTGTGAGATAGGGCTTCTCTTATATCTGTTACGCAGATGAGAAAAATGCTCCAAAGCTTTCAGCTGGAGGGTGTCCTCTGGGGAGGGGAACAGAGGTGGGGCCTGGGCCGGCAGCTAGTGAGCAGCCACATGGCTTTGACCACCCAGGAGCTGCCACCTTGTGACTGTCCCTCCCATGCCCAGACCGATTCCAGCACCCACACTCTGGATACCTAGGTTTTACAGGGAGCTCTCAGCTCATCTGGCACAGAGAGGTGGTCTATGGTCTCACTAGGGCCTGGCTCCATAGGCCAGGGCCTCTGACTGGCCTGCTTATGAGCCGCCAGGACCCGGTACTCACCCACCTTGAGAACTCTGGAATCCTTCAGCGTGCTCCATCCAGCCCTGGGATGAGCAAAGTGATCATTTGCCAACCAGTTTGTCTTCTGGGTCATTCTGAGTTTATTTGTGGAGAGAGTAAAGGGATATATAAACTCCCCGCCCCTAAATCTAGACCATGAGAGGAACATACACAGTTCCTCAAAGCATTCTGCGGAGCCCAGAGGAAATGGACCTCAGGCATATGCAAAGTAGGGGGCTTTGGGGACTCTGGCCTCTGTCCAGGATCTCCGGCCCGGGAAGCGCCTGTTCTGGGCCAGGCACCAGGCTGTGACTTCTGCACTCTGTATCTTCTTGTAACCCTTACAACAACCGTGTGAGGTCGGTATTAGCTATAGATGAAGGACTGAGAGAGCTAAGTGATACGTGTATTCACGTGTCCAACAGAGCTGGGGCTGAACTTGGTGGGGACCCCAGAGCATGAGAGGCCCGGGAGCTACAGCCTGGAGCGGCATGTTGGCTCCAGCCCTGCTGAGCAGGAGGCTCCCCAGAGCCCAGGGTGAGCAGCCAGCGCTACATGTGAATGCTTGTGCTGCCTGACCCCAGGGGTGCTTGTTTTCTTTGTCATAGGACCCTGCTCATATGCAGGGGTCTGTAGGTTCCGGGCCAGCTGGCCAGGCACAGCCCACCTTCAAGTTGACATAAACGTTGCCACTGAGAAGAGAAAACCCTTTTCTTTTTGGCCCCAGCTGCCCCCCGTTTTCACTTGTCTGCCACCTGCAGCCTCTGATTTATTGGTCAGGCTTTTTAATGCCTTAATTGGTTTTGACGAAGATTCCTCTGAACCTCCAAGCTGTTGGTATAAATAGAGGGCACCAGCTTTCGGGGTGTGGGCCCGTCCTCTGCCCCTTGGCTCTCCCAGGTCTAATTAAACCTATCTGTTGTCACCTAGCTAATGATATTACCGACACCGAGCCTTATTAAATCAGCAGGACTGCCCACCTGCAAGGATAGAAGCCATTTCTCTTTATTAGCTAATCATGCCTTCGTGAAGAACATGACCATTTGCAAATTAAATATTAGCAGCTACACGTGGTCGAAAGAGGGACTTCAGCTCCCTGCTCTGTCATTCATTAGATTTGTGGCCAGGGGTCAGTCACCCCACCTCTCTGAGCCTCGCTGCCTTGGCTATACTGTACAGCCTCCAGGATCAAGGGTGGGGCTTTCTAGTCTCCCTCAGCCTAACATGGGGTCAGTCCCAGCCTGTACCCTGCCAGGTCCCCTGTGGCTCCCCCAGGGTGACCAAGTCTTCCCAGCCTTTGCAAGGTACCTGGTGGCTCTGAAGACTGGGAGGTCAGGATGGGCCAGGCAAGACTGTGCACGCAGCAGATATGAGTGAACAGTACCCACGGAACCCAGATTCTAGTATTTCTCTACTGCCTATTTCAGAGAGGTTGAAGGGGTGATGCTGGGCCCTTGGCTTTTCTTTGCGGGTCTTCCTTGGATGGGTGTGAACCGTGGCACCCAAGAGCTTCTCATGTGTTTGTTACTATGAAAGCAAATGAGTTTCTCCACTGCAGTGGAGGAAGGCTCATCCATTCTGGCTTCCATTCTACAGAAGGGGCTGATTCATCCACTCAAGACACAGGCACTTTGGTTCCATCAGCTCTGGGTCCAGAGAGCTGCCTGTTTTTCACACTGAGTCCAGCCGGCCCCTCATGGATAGCTGATAAATACTTGTGAACAAGTGAAGGGTGTTTGGGCTCCTTCATCAGAAGCATCTCATTTGGTGTTTCTGCTATGACAGCTCACAGAATCAGGTGATACTCTGCACACTTCAGAATCTATGATAATTGGAGACAGGGAATCGGCTTCCATGTGTTTATTTTTGTCGTTAATTTTGAGCTTAAATCAAAACTACTAAAAATTAGACTTGTTTAAGAGTATCCGTCGCTTTCAAAGACCATGGAGGCACCATTTAATTGAGGACAGTTGGGGGTGGGAGGCTCATCTGTCCTAGGTGGGCCCCAAAGGCTCAAGACTCTGACCAGGGTCATTAACCTCCCCAGGAAGGTTACCTCTCTATTTCTCTGCCTCTAACTGGTTCCAAACTGTAGGAAATGCTCAACAGACACAATCTTCTCTTGAGGCAAGGGCAAATTATGTGCAGAGTGGTTCATGGGAGGGATTTAGTCCAAAAAGCCACTTCTGAGTTAGTTGTAGTGTGCAGACACCAATGTGGACTCTGCCTGGGTGGCAGTGGTTCTTTAGGGTGAGAAGTGACAGGGGTTTACAGGCTTGAGTGTGCATTGAGTCCCTGGGTCCCTGCTAAGACTTCCTGCCTCTAAGCTCAATCCAGCGGGACTGTGCCCCTGCCCTGGCTAAAGGAGCTGCAGGGACCAGGATTTCAAGAAAAGAGGTGAAGAAGGGTTTTCTGGCTTAATTTAACCAGAAAGTTAGATCTAGCTTGCCTTACCCCCTTCCTCAAGCTTTCCAGAGCAAGGATGCTCTTGTTAATTCCTAGACTTGTAGCACTTTCAACAGGGGCTTCCCAGTAGCTGATGCCCTATTGTTTGAAGGACCAGCGTGGGGGGAAGTTGGGGTCCAGCTGAACTGTCGCTGGGCTGCTCTGGCAGGGAGTAGACTAACCCCCTTGGCCTCTGTTCCCCACCCTCCAGGCAACAGTGCTTTCAAGTCTCCCGATGCATTCAAGGTCTCCCTCCCTCTCCGGACAAACTACCTGTATGGCAAGATCAAGAAAACACTGCCTGAACTGTATGCCTTCACCATTTGCCTGTGGCTGCGATCCAGCGCTTTGCCGGGCATTGGCACCCCGTTCTCTTATGCGGTACCCGGGCAGGCCAATGAGATTGTGCTGATAGAATGGGGTAACAACCCCATTGAGCTGCTCATCAATGACAAGGTGAGGCCTGCTTGGACTGCCACCACCCCCATTGCGGGATGTGATAGCATCTGACTGCCAGCTAGGGCTATCCTCCTTGGGGTGGGGACAGCTCTGCACTGACTCAGCCTCACCCTGGCCAGCTGACCAGGTAGGGGTGGGCATCTATAGCTTGTAGAGATCTAAGCTGTGAAGTCTGCCCTGGACCCCGTCTAGCTACCCCTAGTCTGGCCTAGAAGTGGCCATGGGGTCCAGGCCAGACATCACAGAAGGACTAGAACTCAGGTCCCTGTGGCTATTCCCAGGGCCATACAGATTAGAGGATCAGATATGTGTGTCTCCCTCTGTGGGATATTTATCAGTGTATCTTTTTGGGTGGTCTATTGAGATAAAATATATATACAGTAAAACTTAAGAGTTTTTGGTGAACAGTCTGACCAGTTTTTATAGCTGCATGTGGTTGTGTGACCACCACAATTAAAATCTGTAAGTGTTTCATTCCTCTCCCTCCCCCCACCAAATCTCCTTGTTCCCCTTTGTAGTCCACTCCTGCCCCTCCTCCACCCATGACAGCCACTCATCTCTTCTGTCCCTGTAGTCTGGCTTTGACCAGAGTAAATGTCCCTTTCTAACAGACTGGCTGGTTTTGACATTCAAGAGTGTGATCTTCTCAAGGACTCCACCCTGGGCACCTGCAAGACCTCCAGGAGTCCCACTTAAACTTCATTCTGAAGTCAGATTCAGTGTCACCAAACAAATGTATCCTCACTAGAACCAAGCATCTGCATGGATGCTCCAGTTCCCTGCTGCCTCTACCCTGGCTCCTCACTCTGCTATTTTCCAACCGGCCTGGGTGTAGTTTAAGTGGGAAGTGCTGTGGAATCTCCCTGCTGGGCCCCTTCTAGTGGTGACCATGTCCCAGGGATTGACAATTAACCAGGGATTAATTGTTCTAAATAATGCCCTTGAACACAACATGGCCCAGAACCTTGTTTTCCTCTTGGGTTAGGTGGCACGTAAACAGCCAGTTCCCTGTGTTGCTAGGACACCAGCAGTAACAACAGGATGGCACCCAGCTGGGCGGGTCTGTAGTACTACCGGGACATGACGTCGGTCAGAGATGCCCTCCCTCTGGTTCTCAATGAGGGTCCCTGTGTGTACCCTCCAGCACACACTCCCACATAATTGCAGGGTTTTGGTCTCCTGCACAGGAGTACATAAACACACAGTCCCCAAGCGCCGTAATAGAATTTTAGCCCCTGCCTAGAGTGTAGATGCCTAGTCTGTTTCCCAAGGGACAGATTTGCCCATGTTGTCCACATAGAGAAGGGGAGACCAGCAGGGGCCCTGCCTGATGGGAGCAGCAGACCTCTGGGACCTCTGCAGGTCAGACTTCTGGAGACCCTATGGGGGCCCTCACCTGCGTGTTGGTATCCACAGGTTGCACAGCTGCCCCTGTTTGTCAGTGATGGCAAGTGGCACCATATCTGTATCACCTGGACGACACGGGACGGCATGTGGGAAGCTTTCCAGGATGGGGAGAAACTCGGCACTGGGGAGAACCTGGCTCCCTGGCACCCCATCAAGCCAGGGGGTGTACTGATCCTTGGGCAGGAACAGGTGAGTGCAGGGGGTGTGAGATGGGCATGCACTAGCCAGCCAAGCCCACAGGGCTGTGCTTGCAGGCTGCCCCTCTTCCCTTCGCCCACCCCACACCCATCTCCTTGTCACCCCCACCCCCCCCACCCCCATTCCCCATCCTGCTGTCTGCCTGGCAGATGTGGCTAGTGTGGCTTGAGAGCCCCATATGCTGTCTGTCTTGTGGCCTGAGGGGCAGAGGGTGGGGGACCAGGTTGGTGTGGTGGGTTCAGAGAGATTCCAGAATGGAGTCCAACACAGGTGATCAGGAGTGTCTCTGGGGTCATGCTGTCATGGAGTGACTGGGTTCTCTTCAGGCATTTGCCCTCTACCAGGCACAGCATTGATTCAGGGTGCCAGGGGCTGATCTGGCATCTTCCAGGAACTGCTGGCTCTGTGTTTTGGGGCACTTAGGGCATACTGTGGGGTGCTCAGCCCTTTGGGCGAGATGGTGGGAAAGTGACTTCAGAAGCTGCCCTCAAGAAACCCCCCTGGGAGACAAAACCGTAAGGAGTTTGTTTGCTCCTGGGCAGGTAAGAGTTGATGTTTCAGCCTGTGTTTGAGATTTGCTGACAGCTGGCTCCTTGCCTCACTTCCTCCCTGGGAGAGGCTGGGAGTCCGGACACCTGAATTTCATGCTAGCTTTGGGACCTTGGGCACATGTCTTTCTACTCTAGCTTTGAGGTGTCCAGAGCTCCGGAATGTGCAGGAAGGGGGTGGGGGGTGGGTGGGGGAGTGGCCAGCATTGGAGGGAGTTGGGAAACCGCCTCAGGCTCCACCTCTCCCTCTATAGTTGGCATCCCTTCCCAGTGGCTGGCCGTTCACAGTCCAGAATTAGTGGATGTCTGCTTTTTGACCTACGCCAATGAGGTTCTGTTTCACCTCCTTCCAGGACACTGTTGGGGGCAGGTTCGATGCCACGCAGGCGTTCGTGGGGGAGCTCAGCCAGTTCAACATCTGGGACCGCGTCCTTCGTGCACAGGAAATTATCAACATTGCCAACTGCTCCACGAACATGCCCGGCAACATCATACCCTGGGTGGACAACAATGTTGATGTGTTTGGAGGGGCTTCGAAGTGGCCTGTGGAGACCTGCGAGGAGCGTCTCCTTGACTTGTAGCTACTTTCTGCTCTGTCTAGGAGGCCAGGGCTGGGCTATTGCCATCGGAAGTGCAAGGCCACCTCCTCCCCCAGTTAAACTGTGTACAAAGCCCCTGCCAGAATGGGCTGGGGCCCCCAAAGCTCATTCCCAGGGAATCTCAAAGGCCGAGGCTCTGTGGCAGCGCTTGTCACTGGATTCTTTGTTCTTTCCTGAGATTGTGTTGTGGTCAGGGGGGAGGGGGAAGAAGCCCTGAGCTGCAGGTGGGCAAATCTGACTGCCTACTGGGGGAGGGACGGGGGCGCAGGGGGATCGAGGCCCCTGAGGCTCCATGCAGAGCCCCTGAAATTGCTAGTGCACTGTAGCTTTGCCCGCCCTCCTGGATCCCCGATGTCTCGTGTGCACCTTCCATCTGTCCCTTTTAAAGGCTGTGCGGCCATCCTGCTGGAGTATCTGTGTCCCTTGTGTGATAAGTGTACCCTGCTGTCCCTTGAGCACGCAGCAAAGCAGCCCCCGCCGCCCACAGAAGGACTTTTCTCTTGGTGTTCTTTACGCCGTGAGGAACTCTTCCGCTGGAGGATGGAGGAGGGCAGGGTGCCCAGACATGGCCCTGCCTTTGCCAAGGTGGAGGGGGCTGGGAGCAGAACCCATAAGGAGTTCTGGAGGAGGGCCGAGGCAGCTGTCCCTCCCAGTCCGTCACCTCTCCCTCAGACTGATGCTTTGATGGAATCAGCGCTGGGAATGGCTTCTTTGAAAAGCCTCTTTTCTCCACGGTGCCAAAAGTTCAGTTGCAGCTTCTATAACCATTCGATATGGCCAGGGGGGATTTATTTTTTCCCAACAGAGAAGAACAGCCATTAGCAGCCTTCCATTTTTGATGTCTCGCCCCACTGTGAGGAATGTGCTAGTTTTAATTCACGTTGATTCCTGTAAGCATTTGACTGTCTCAAGTATTTCCCCCAGAACTTTTTCAGGAAATGGAAGTCATTTGGCTGATATTTGCTTAATGACTCCAGACTGCTTAAATTATTGGATAGAGATAGTAATTTATTTTAAGGACAAAGTGACAAAGTGGGGAAATTTATAAAGCTAAATATTATATATTTTATTTTTCATACATGTTTGAAGTGCAAATCTGTGGAAATTCCATGTGTAGGACCAAGTTGACATGCCCATCCTAACGTTGTATGCTACAAGAACTCTTCTGATGGTGGAATTTTGATTAAAGTGCAATGGAAGATGCCTCAGTTTCTGTTTGCTCTGTGTCTGGGGCTGAGGGTACGGGGGTGGGGCACTGCCACAGTTGGCAGGTCTGGCGCCTGTGCCTGGTGGACCCAGGACCACTAGCGGGCTTGGAGGGAGTCATGCCCTTCCCTCCTCAATGCCAGGCCCGGATCAATGCCAGGCCCAGACTGCAGATGTCCCCCAGGTTTTGCCTAGCCCCCCAGTCTCCAGCCGGCCACTGTCTTCTCAACCAGGAATCACACTTACCTAGATGACACCTCCCTGCCCCAGGCCTGACATCTGTTTGCCACCTACTCTGTGTTCTACCATACATCCCCGTTCATTCCTCCAAAGAGCCCCCTGAAAGGGAATCCCAGTTTACATGAATACTTGGAATGATTAAACAGTGACTTGGATCACATGGCTAGTTAAGGGTCAAGTGGGCCTGTGGCTCTGGAAGCCTTGCCCCTGTTGTGATTACCATCATGATGGCATGGCTGACTGGGAGCCAGGGCTCACTGCTGCTGCTCAGCATCACCAGTATTATACAGTATCGCTCACCCCGGAAAACTCAAACTCAAAATGGTTTCTACTGAATATATGTTGCTTTCACACCATCATGAAGTCAAAAAATTCTAAGTCAAGCCCCTGTAAGCCAAGGACCATCTGTACACTGAAAATTCCATAACACTATTATTATTTGATTTTCCTTTTTTAAAATATAGAACAATAATTTGAGAGAAAGAGGGCCTAAAAAAACCGAAATATATCTGTGTTCGTAGATTAAGACTTAATACCATCAGGATTGTTGTTGTGGACACGTGGTGGGATAAATTTGATTCCAATATCCAGTCTGATGACACCCCACACACCCCAAGAGGGTATGAAAAGGTGGATCCTATAATGAGACTTTCTGGGGAGACCAAGGTGGTGCCCACATAGGTCTGAAAGTGTCTTGAGAGAGCAGAGAATGAAGACAGGCTTGGTTTCTTCTGGTGGTTAGGGAGTACAACCAGAGTGATGCTTTCACTGTGTGGTTTGTACATCCTCCCCCCTCCAGCCTCTTTTTCTAAAGGAAAAAGAATTGAGGCTCTCATTACTCACCCAGATGTGGGGCATGTCAGGAAGAGGAGAGGTGAGGCTTAAAAGCTGTCAGCAGTCAAACATCAAAAACTGTAGGCATGTTATTACAATTCACCTCAGATGTTTGATTGATGGCTGACATATGCCATGTTGCATTTAATCGAATTTGAACTTGTTGAAGTCATTATGAGGTCTGTAGCTTGAAGCAGGTAGGGGAGGTGGGAATTTGGTTGAATGCCCGTTCAAGGGCCCAGAACTATGTATTTGAGAAGTGCAATGAGTATCTTAATGAGTATCAATGAGTATCAATAATCATCTTGATTATTAATAAGATCTGGAACTCTGAAGGAGAGGAGTATCTTGGAAAGAGATCTTGTGGCTTTAGCAAGTAAGAGAGATATTTATGCTCTTGAGTTATGTTTTGAGTATCCGTGAGACAAGAGATTCCCAGAGTTCTTTACTCTAAAAGGGGCAATCTGGCTCAAGAGTCAAAGAATATACACAGGGGTCACTTGTTGGTCAGGGCCTTCAGTGCTAAGATGAGTCTGAAGTTTAGGGTCAGCTGTGCTTGAACCCTGGGTCCTAGTATTCTTCAGGGAGATCCTGGTTAAGGGATAAGAAACAGCAGCTCCCCATGGAACTCTAGCAGGTGTCACGGTGGTGATGCCATCTGTAAAGCATATGAACTCCCCTTGCTATGTACTCAGCTGATGGCAAGCGACTTCAAGGGGTACGAGAGAGGGGTGACCTTCAGCACCGAGGCATCTGGGAAGGGGACTGAGGACAGGAAAGGCCACCCCCTATTGTAGATGGGATGTGAGAGGGCCCAGGGTTAGCTCTGCTTTGTGGCAAAAAAATAGCCTGGGTGGCCATGCCGAAATTATTGCCGGGGTGTTGCTTTTATGACCCAAGATATATGGACAGCTGGGTATGAGGTCACAGGCCAGGGCCTCTGACGGCTTCTATTTCCAGCATCTCATGGTATGCAACCTGCAGTTGCAGCTCTAATGGCCTATAGTGCGAGGCCAAGGAGTTTCTTATATCTGAAGCCCATGGGTAACGTAGAGGGTCCAGAGGCCCCAGGAGTCATGAGAGGAAATTGCTGAAGCCTCTGTAGTGAAGGACCCTCTGGGGACATCGTTGGGAATGTCTGTATTGCAATTCCGATGGATTTAGAGCCTTTTGTTGGGGGGCCCCCACCTGAGGAGGGCGATGTGCAAGTAACAGCACAAGTGAGTTTAACAAAATTTGCAAATGCAGAATGTGCTGCTTCCAGAACCCAGAAGAGTCCTAGAAGATGTGAGGCTAGTTTTAATATTTGGATGCTGAGAAAGACGGTAGCTTTTTTTTTTTTCAGTGTCAGAGATCTAGAGTGGCTTTCAGTTTATCAAAAAATTTTTTAGGGATTTAGCGGAGGTTTCAGGGTCTTGTGCTAGTGGGGGAGGAGGGACAGTGATCTGCTAGAATTGAATTAAAGCACAGGATTCAATTTGACATACACGACTAAGTCTGTGCCAAGACATATGACCAAGGGCCGTTTGCAGGATTGGCCCTTTGCCAATCTTACATTCCTGTCGAAAATGCCAATTATCTAAACTCTGACTTGGACCAGTTAAATCTATAAGGGTAACTCCCAAACTGGGCTGCAATTGGCTTGAGGGCAGGGAAGGGACACTGGCTTGGGATTTTAATGACGGCTAGAAGGTGGGACTGGGGTGAAGTTTCTGTGTATAGTTTGAACTTCCCACCTACACTAAGGGAGAGCACTCCTGGTCTTTGTCACCAGAGAGAGGGTGAGGCAAATGTCAAAAAATGCAGTTAGAGGACTTACTACAATAATAGTACTCCCCAAATGAATCTACAGATTTAACACTATCCCTATTAAAAAGCCACCCTTTTCCCCCCCAGAAACTGATAGGCCAATCCCAAAATTGGTATGAAAAAATAAGTGACCCAGAATAGCTAAAACAATCTTGAAAAGAGAACAAAGTTGAAATTTTTTATTTCCAAAGTGACTGCAAAGCTATACTAACAAGACTGTGTAGTCCTAGCTTAGGGATAGACCTATGGATTAATGGAATAGTTTCAGAGTACAGAAATAAATCTATACATTTATGGTCAATTGATTTTTGAAAAAAAATACTAACTAAGACCAGCCAGTGAGGGAAGAAGAGTCTTCAACAAATCCTGCTGGGACAGTAGATTTCCACATGCAAAAAAAAATGAAGCTTGGGGATCCCTGGGTGGCTCAGTGGTTTAGCGCTGCCTTTGGCCCAGGGCACGATCCTGGAGTCCTGGGATCGTCCACATCAGGCTCCCAGCATGGAGCCTGCTTCTCCCTCTGCCTGTGTCTCTGCCTCTCTCTGCCTCTTTCTCTCATGAATAAATAAATAAAATCTTTAAAAAAAATGAAGCTGGATTTCTACCTCACACCATATATAGAAATTAGCTCCATAGATCAAAGACCTAAACTTAAGTGCTGAAAGTATAGACCCACAGAAGAAAATATAGATGTAAATATTTGTGACATTGGATTAGATACTGATTTCTTAGATATGACATCCAAAGCACAAGCAACCAAAAGGAAAATTGATAAATCGAACTTTACCAAAAGTAAACTTTTTCTGCTTCAAAGAACACTGTGAAAAGGTGAAAAGACTACCCAGAGAATAAGAGAAAATATTTGAATCGTATATCTGATAAGAAACTTATATCCAGAGTATGTAAAGTACTCAACAGCTCAATAACAAAAGTGGACAAGTAATCCAATATAAAAGTGAGCAAAATATTTTAGTAGATCTTGCTCCAGAGAAGGTATACAAATGACCAACAACATAGGCAAAAATACTCAATATAATCAGTCATCAAGGAAATGCAAATTAAAGCCACAAGGAGATACCACTTCACATCCCCCGGGGCAGTTCAGTTGTAATTAAAAAAAAATAAGTAAATAAGTAATGTGTTGGTGAAAGGGTAGAGAAATTGGAACCCTTGTACATAGTTGGTAGGAATGTCAAATGGTGCAGCCACTTTTGGAAAGCATTTTGTCAGTTCCTCAAAAAATTGTGAACAGGGTTACCATATGAATTCAGCAACTCCACTCCTAAGTATATACTAGAGAGAATTGATAGCATATACCCACGCAAAACTGACACACGAATGTTCACAGCAGTGTTATTCACGATAGCCAAAAAGTAGAAACAACCCAAATGCCTATCAGCTGATGAATGGATCAAAAAAAATTGTGATGTATCCATACAATGGAGTATTCTGCAATAAAAAGGAATGAATTACTGATATATACTATAATATGGGTAAACTAGGCACAAAGAGTCACATATTGTATGATGCGTTTATAATAAAATGTACAGGATAGGCAAATCTATAATCGATTAAGCAATACTCGTCTTATTTCTATTCAACAATAGAAAAAGTAGATTAGTGGTTGATGTGGGCTGGGGTTAGGTGTAGGGATAGAGGGAAGTGGGGAGTGACTGCTCGTAGATAGGGAGTTTCTTTCTAGGGTGTTAAAAACATTCTCAAATGGATCACGGTGATGGTTGCAAAAATCTGAATATTTTTAAAACTACTGAATTGTACACTGTAGAATTAAGGGTGCATTTTATGGCATGCAAATTATATCTCCACTTTTAAAAAGAAAGAAGTGAGGTTTTGGACCTAAGCAGGTGGTAGATAGCATTTCCTGAAATGGGGAGATAGAGGAGGACAAAATGCAGGTTTGAGAGGGAAGAGAATCAAGAGTTCTGTTTTGAACATAGGTCCAACAACAACACATGTGCCTACAACACATTTTTGTGGAGCTGTCTAGTGGGCAGTTGGCTTTTGCAAGAGGTCAGCTGTAGAAATTAAAATCAGAGTTAAGGGCAGCCCGGGTGGCTCAGTGGTTTAGTGCCTGCCTTCGGCCCAGGGCATGATCCTGGAGTCCTGGGATCGAGTCCCACGTCGGGCTCCCTGCAAGGAGCCTGCTTCTCCCTCTGCCTGTGTCTCTGCCTCTCTCTCTTTCTCTCTCTCTCTCTCATGAATAAATAAATAAAATCTTTAAAAAAAATCAGAGTTAAAAACATGAAGCCCATCCTCTGGGCACTCCCAGTATGATTACTCAGCCTCTGTACTTTTTGAGAGTAAATGTAAAGAAACATAGGTGTGCTCATTCTTAAATAGATGACAGGCTCCTCACGAGTAGGGACCATGCTAATATACAAGCCAGTCAGTTTAATTCAACATGCATTTATGGATCCTGTTGTGAGTCATATTTAGAAGGATGGAACATGCAGTCTATTATGAGACAGACAATTAAACCAATTAAGCCAAATAAGCAAAACATTGTCTTCCAAAACCTATAGGTGGCCAATGTTGAGGTATGAGCATTTTCCACATTCAGCTTCAGACTGAACCAACCGAATCATTGCCCTTAACCTCAATGGCTCATAGAGCAGCCAGTTGACTCTGCCTGGGGCTGGCATTGGGCAGTCCTAGAGAAGCGACTTGAGTGTTACTAGGGATTCAATAGGGTAGGGAAATTTGTCAAGGATTATGCATGTTTGGTTATAGGACTTTGTCCTTGACAGGCTGCTGGCTTTCTATTGTTTTCTCAAGGAAGCACAGGACAAATTTACCAGGTAGTTTTACTTCTTTCTACAAAGCAGTCCTGCTCTCTGTAGTTGTCAGTGCAAATATTCACGAGCACATTTTAAAACCCTGTTCAAGCAGAAATAAGCCACAGAAGACTGCAGCTTGTGGGTAGATTGACATTTCCTTGTCACTCATCATCATGTACCAGAGAACACATCCCGAGGGAATAATGCAGTCATATCCTGGCTTTCTGTGCTCAAGGGAATGGCATAGATCATGAAGGGTCTGTATCTCCACTCAAGATTCAGGTCTTGCAAGAAATACCACATCTGTTTCCCTCCAAGACTGCTATGAGACATCTTATATACAACAGACTAGGTGTAATGCACGTGCACAGTTTAAAAATAACCACAAATGAAGATTAGTGTACCAACCACTCAGTTTAAGAAATATTTGGGGGTGCCTGGGTGGATCAGTTGGTTAAGCCTCTGAATCTGGATTTTGGCTCAGGTCATGATCTCAGGGTGGTGAGATGGAACCCCAAGTCAGGCTCTGTGCTGCTCATGGAGCCTGCTTATGATTCTCTCTCGCCCTCTCCCTCTGGCTCTCCCCCTCCCTCCCTCCCTCTCTCTTGCTCTCTCTCCTTCCTCCTCTGTAAAAAAATTAACTATATCTGTTCAGGGCCTACTTTATACTGGATATGATTCTAGATATTTGGTGGATATCAATGAATGAAAAAAAAATTCTTCCTTGTGGATCTAATATTCTGGAGGGAGGAGGTCAACAATAAATACCAGAGGCATGAATAAACAAATTCTATAATTTGTGAGAAGTTGATAAATGCTCTGGAAAAAGGACAGGTGAGCAGAGCAGGGTGACTAGGAGTGTGCTTATGGAACATGGGCTTTACCGTCAAGGTCGGTTGATGGAGTAGGTTTTATAGAGAAGATGACTTGTGAGCAAAGACTTGGAAGGAGATAGGAGAACTGACCATGCAGGTCTTTACTGCACAGACTATGGGTTCTTCTGGGACTTTTTTTTTTCAAATAATTTAATCTGATGCTTTTGTTCTTTCTCCAGGATAGTGTGTGTAGCTGTAATTCATTAATTTTCACCACTATATGTCTTTCTTTAACACACATACTGTATTCATCTTCTGCTGTTGAACTTTTGGATGATGGATATCCACTTGCGCAATCTGCAAGAATTTTCTCAGGATCTAGGCTGAAACATCGGAACATCTTCACGTTGAACCAAGTGCTATGATTTGAATTATGTCCTCCCTCCACCAAAAGGTATCTGAAGCCCTCATTGGCAGGATCTGTGAGTGTGTCCTTATCTGGAGATAGGGTCTTTGCAAATGATCGAGTTGAAATGTGGTCATTAGGATGAGCCCTAATCCAATATGACTGGTTTTCTTCTTCTTCTTCTTCTTTTTTTTTTTTTTTTTAAAGATTTTATTTATTTATTCATGAGATACACACAGAAAGAGATAGAGGTAGAGACACAGGCAGAGGGAGAAGCAGGCTCCATGCAGGGAGCCTGACATGGGACTCGATCCCGGGTCTCCAGGATCAGGCCCTGGGGCTGAAGGCAGCGCTAAACCGCTGAGCCACCCAGGCTGCCCTATGACTGGTTTTCTTATAAAAAGGAGGAATTTGGTTGCAGAGACACACTAGTATAGAGGGAAGACAATGTGAAGATGTAAAGAATGCCATCGTGTAAACCAGGGAACACCTGAAGCTACCAGAAGCCAGGGGACAGACCTGGAATGCCAATGACAAGTCCCATGTTGTCAACTGTATTTGTGGCCGACTGGCTATAAATTGGGGTCCCTGTGACATGCTCTTTGGGTTTGGTAACTTGCCAGAATGGTTCCCAGAATTCAGGGAAACATTTACTTACATTTATTGGTTTATTGTAAAGGATATATAGTACAGGATACAGATGAAGCGCCAGATGAAGAGACACAAGGGAAGAATCCTGAGCTCATGGGTTTTCTGTCCCATAGGGTTGGGGTGCACCACCCTCCCTACTCGTGGATGTGTTCAGTGACCCAGAAGCTCTCCAAACCTCACACTTTGGGGATTTTTACGGAGGCTTCATCACATAGGCATGACTAATTATAAACCCCATTTCCAGGCCCTCTCCCCACTCTGGGGTAGAGAGGGATGACATTTCCAAGCATCTAATCATGACTTGGTCTCTCTGTGACCAGCCCCATTCAGGAGCCTCATTAAAACAAAGACTTAAAAACAAAACAAAACAAAACAAAAAACAAAAAAAACCCCACAAAGACTTGCCTCATTAAAACAGAAGATGCTCTATTCACCCAGCAAATTGCAAGGGATTTAGGAGCTCAGTGTCAGGAAGTGGGGTCAGAAACCAATGCATATATATATTTATTTATTATTTTATAATGCCTCACTTAGCTTTTTTGGACATACAGAGCAGAAAAACTTTCTGGACCTATCAAAGAGTTATAATTGTTTTAATGTCCTTGTCTCTTTATTTTAATATGTATATCAATTCTGAGCCCGGCTCCCATGAGCCCTGCCCCCACAAGTCCTCAGGAGTCCAGAGAGGAGGGTGGTCTGTCTGCTGTCTCTGACTCTGTGTCTGCCCCTCTGTCCAGGGATGGTCTGTCTGTCCACGGAGGGTGGCAAGCCTGACTGGGAGGAGCTCTCTGCTATCCTTCCATTGGGCACATGCTCCATGAACCCCCTTGACTGCTGCCTTTTGGAATCTGGCCCCCCTGCAGCTGGGAGGCCCCTGCAGAGGTGGCCATGCGCATGACCTTCCCTGTAGGCAGGGAGTTGTCCCCCAGGACTGGGCCACTGCTGTAGACACAGCCAGTATTGTCACCAGGGCAGCACTTCAACAGGCTCCCAAGCAGCCCATTAGAAGAAGCCAGGGCCTCTGGCAGAGCGGAGGGGAGTGGGGATCACATTGTCCTGGACCCAGGCCGGGTCTGCACTCTATCGGGGTGTAGGGGTGAGCTCAGGTACCCTTACCCTGTGGGCGGCAGAGCCCCAGCTGCCTCTCGGCCCTCAGAGAGGAGCTTCCGCCTAGGACCTGTCTTCACAGCCCCACCTCCTGTTCTATTTTAGGAGACTCCAGTGCAAGAAATAGGAAAATGGAATAAATACATATATTTGTGTTCCAGCAGAGAAAAGAGGCAGGGTGTAGATGGCTGCAAGGAGACTTTGAGAACAGTGTCTCCTGAGAATGATCAGACTCCCTGTTAACATGGAGGGGAAACTGAGGCTCCAGCCTTCCAAAAGAGCCAAGACTCAATCCCAGACCTCTTAGGTAGTGTATTCTGTGCACCTTATTCTCTTAATAATAGGATGTAATCTGCTTTACTCCCTAGGATATAACTTAAAAATAAATGCAGCTTTTGGCTTACTTTCAAGGTGTGTGCATGGACCTGTTAACCGGCAACCTGCGGGGATTGAGGATGGCCCACAGGGAGAGCCCCAGTCCCTTCCTCATGCTTCTGCAGGAACCTTCAGCCCCTCCCTGACAGCGCAGGGCCATCGGCTCTGCTTCCTTGCCTCTCTCTGCTGAGACATCTTTGGCAGCTACTGTCCACGTGCCTGGCACACCCCGAGCCCTGACCCAGATTGTGGCTAAACCCTGAGCGTGTCCACAGGGCAGCACATTGCTACTGTCGTTCACAGCCCCTTCAGCTGGTGACAGCTGGTCAGGGAGGGCCTTGTGCCCTGAGATGACAGCAGGACTGGGTGGTTGGGTTCTGGGCTCAGCTGCACTTGCCGTGTGGCCCCAAGAAAGCTGATTCCCTCTCTGGGCTATCTAAAATGTGGCTAGGAGATCTTGACATCCCTTTGTCCTGGAATCCAGCGAGGGACAGGGATGGGTGGGTGGGGGGTTGGCAGGGAGGGGCGTGGTACGGAGATCTTTATGACAATCTCTCCTGAGGATGTCCCAGGGGTCTGGAGTTCATTTAAACCACGTGACGTCCTTGAAAAGGCAGGCAGATTTGTTATTCCCATTTCACAGATGAGGAAGCAGACTCAAGCAAGAGAAGGGGCTTACTGATGCAGAGGAGTACCCCCCCACCCCCACCCCCCGCAAATCTGGCCTCAGACATGCTGTCCTGAGGGCATATTTCATGCAGAGACTCAGGGAATGGGAGCAGGAGGTGGGCCACCTACCCCACCCCCCTGTATTCCTGGAGGCATCTGAGTGTCCTCCTGGGGACAGCCCCCAGCCATCCACAGGCCCCCAGGGCAAAGCCCCACTCCCATATCCTCAGGTCTCTTTTTCTTCCTACCTGGCTCCCTTGCTCTCCTTCAGCAAATATTTGCTATTGCTCAGTGAGGTGCTGCCATGGTTACAGGCATCCCAGGAGCTAAGGGTGCAAGTTGGACTTTAAACCTCTTTAAAATTCAAGACCTAGAGTAAACAGCTGCTTCTTGAAAACTCAGTCCCCCTGGTGACAGTGTTCCCATCGCTGCAGGCTGCGAGCCCTGCAGGCTTCGAGCCCTTTGCTGGCTGAGGGGTTGAGAAGGGTGGAGGAGGCGCTCCAGGGTTTCACCAGGCCCCACAGCCCTGGAAGGGGGAAGAAGCACTTGAGGCCACATGGGCCTCCCCTAGAGGGACACCCAGGACTGATTTCTTCTCTGAAGAGGTGCCTCCTCTTTGCAGGAGGGACCCAACTTCCAGTGACCTCAGATGCCTGGGGCCTGGGGCTTGAGTTCTGACTGGGCACCCTGCATTCCAGCTATATGAGCCTGGTCAAGTCACAGTTCTCTGAGTCTCAGTTTCTCCATCTATACAAAAAGGGCAAGTAGCCCTCCAGGCTTTATTTTGAGGAATAAAGCCCTCAGATGAGGACATGCTTCCTGAGTAGGAGTGTTGTTGTCAGGGGACGGAAAGCCCAGAGGTCTGGTCATATGTGATGCAAACACCCAAGTTGCTCTGCCCCAACCTCCCCTCTGGGTGACTTGGGGCCGGTGACTCCATGTCTCCCAGCTGCCGTGTCCTGCCTGTAGGATGCACAGCACAGAGTTGTTCCAAGGACTGAAGGAGCTAAGATGGGTGTATCAGTTATCTGTTGCTGTATAGCAAACTACTCCAAAATCTAACATCTGAAGCCAGCAAACATCTATCATCTTACAATTTCTGTGGGTCGGTAATCCAGGAGTGGCTTACCTGGGTTGTTCTGGCTCAGGACCTTTCACAAGGCCGTGATTAAGATGCTGGCCGGGGCTGCAGTCTCTGAAGGCCGCCTGGGCTGGAGGGGCCCAAGATGGCTGTCGGCAGGCCGCAGGTCCTCCCCCATGTGGGCCTCTCCAAAGGGCTGCTCACGACAGGGCGGTAGGCTTCCCACAATGAGTGATCTGATAGCACTTGGTATCTGTGGTAACCTAATCTCAGGAAGGTGACATGCCAGCACTTGTGCTGCATTCTACAGGGCACACAGACCGACCCTGGTGTGACATGTGGCCAGGTGGGGGTCTACTCAAGGCTGTGTGTTTGGGAGGCAGAGATCAGGGGGTGGGAGGGCGCCTTGGATGTTGGCTACCACCCCAGGAAAGGGCTCATCCAGTTCACCCAGTGCCAGCACAGAGTGTATGGGAGGTGATACAGTTGTCATGCAGGACCAATTCACTTTCTCTCAAAAAAAAATTTTTTTTTTAAAAAGAAGCCATAAGAAAGATATATAGCATAACACATATAACCTATGTCACATAAGAGAGCATGTTAAGGGGAAACATGGTAGATATAAAAACAAAGAACTAGACTTTCTTTCCACAGATAAGAATCACAAGGTCTGAGATAAACCATGAATTCTGTATCCAGTGACTTTGGGAATGAAGGGGAAATAAAGACATTGTTTGATGCAGGAAGACTAAGAGAATTTGACATTAGCAGACCTACCAATAAAGACTACCTGAAGAAATTCTTCAAGCAGGAAAGATATAATATGAGGAAGAATCTTAGAGCCTCCAGAAGAAGGAGCTCTGGAAAGAACAGACATGCGTGTGACATCCAGTAGACCAACTGTGCCTCTTCTCGTGCGTTTTTAAATCATATTTGATGACTGAGACAAAACTGTAATACCATTCAATATTCAAGGTATTGAAATCTAAAAGCAGGGAAGGTAAAGGGACTGAAATGGAAGTAAGGTCTTCACATTTCACTCCAAGTGGCAAGCTAAAGATACCAGGGGGTTATCATAAATTACACATGTATATCATTTTTTTAAAGATTATTTATTTAAGGGAGAGAGTGTGTGTTGCATGAGTGGGGGAGGCAGAATGAGAGGGAGAGAGAATCCCAAGCAGACTCCCCACTGAGTGTGGAACCCAATGAGGGGCTCAATCTCACAACCTGAGCTCATGAAACCAAGAATCAGATGCCTAACGACTGAGCCACCCAGGAGCCCCAAATTATACATGTATATTATAACACCAGAGCAACCACCACAAAAGCTGTACACAGACACTCAACAGCACTGTGAGTAAATCAAGATGGAATATTACACAGCTCTTCAAAATAATCTGATGTATCTGTATGCACATAGACATGGAAAAGACACGTGATAGTAAAGTAAAACAAATTTCCCAAAAACATATATAATCTCTTTTGTATAAAAGTCATGTCTGTGTGTATGTGTTAGCTTAGGTCCTCTAAGACACACCAGCATGAGATTAGATGGGATCCGTGTGCAAGGAATGTATTGGTGACATGTCTGTGAGGGAGGACCGGAGTGCTAGCTGATGCCAAGGAGAAGAAGGAGGGAGGAAGAGAGATTAGGTAAGGCAGGGGGTTGCATAGTGTTCCCCAAAAAGATACAGCTAAGTCCTAACCCTTGGTACCTGTGAATATAACCTTATTTGGAAGTTGGGTCTTTGCAGATGTAATGAAGTTAAGGGCCTGGAGAGGAGATCATCCTGGACTAAGGATGGGCCATAAATCCAATGACTGGTGTCCCACTAAGAAGAGGGAGAGTGAGATTTGAGACACAAGGGGATGGCCACGAGAACACAGAGGAAGAGTTTGGTGTTATGCAGCCACCAGAAGCTAGGACGCAGCCATGGGACAGATTCCCCCTGGAGGTCTCCAGAGGGGACACCCTGTCCACACCTTACTAGGACAGAGCAAATCTCTGCGGTCTTGAGGCACCCAGTTGGTGGCACTTTGTCACTGCAGCCCAAGGAAACTAGTATAGGTGAGGGAAGTCTCAGATGAGCAAAGTTTTCCCAAAGCAGATGGCATGTCTGGAAGCCAGAGAGTAGGCAAGTGGAGTCCAGATCTGGCTCCCAGAAGATTACTGTTGATGTCATAGAAGCTTTCTAGTATGACAACAATCAGTATGACCCAATTGTGTCCTCCACCAAGTTCATGTGTTCAGACCCTAACCCACAGTGTGGCCATATTTGCAGATAGAGACTTTAGGAGGTAATTAAGGTTCAATGAGGTCTTAAGGAAGGGGCCCTCATCTGATAAGGTTGGTGTCTTATAAGAGGAGGAAGAGACACCAGTGCTCTCTCTCTCTCTCTCTCTGCCAGATGAGATAGAAGAAAGCAGGTGTCTGCACAGCAAGAAAAGAGGCCTCAGAACAAAACCTACTTGACTGGCACCTGTATGTTGGACTTCTTGTCTCCAGAGCCATGAGAAAGAAATGTCTGCTGTGCAAACCACCCAGTTAATGGTAGTTTGTTGTGGCAGCCCAAGCTGAATAAGATGGTGATGACTTCGGCTAACACTTGGGACATGTACAAGGTGCCAGGCACTGGTTAGATGCTGAGGATGTAGAGGAAATGAAATAAAGAGAAATTCCTGCTATCATGGGGGTGTATTCTAGTAAATAGACATAACAATATATATACAGAATCTATAGGGTATCTATCTATTGATCGATCATCTATCAGTAATATATACAGTAAAATAAATATGGTAACTGTATTCGTCAGGGTTCTCCAGAGAAGCAGAAGCTTCAGGATATATGGGCAGAAGGAAAGCAGGTGCATTGACCCTGAAGGGAGACATTCTCAAAGTAACACAGGGTAGGCAGGACCCATGTGGCAGGATGAGAGTGGTGAGACACGGTCTCTGGGGCTGCAGCTTCTGGGGCCTCGTCACTCTGGCAAGGACTTTGGATTTCATTCTAGTATCATAAAAAGCCACTGGAGTATCCAGACAACAACACTGTCCAGCTTAGGTTGTAACAGGAGCACTCCGGCTGCTGCAGGGACAGGCTCTAGGGCCCCAGGGAGAAGGCAAGGAGAATTGGGAGCCTGTCAAACAATTTTGGACAGAAATGGTGGTGGCCAAGTCCAGGGTGGTGGCAGTGGAGTTGATGAGTAGGGCTTAGCTTCCAGACTGACTCGGAAGGTCGAGCCACTGGGGTTTCCCTGCAGGTTGGCGGTGGCTGCATGAGGATGGGCCATGAGGATGACACGGGTTTGGGCCAGAGCTGGGGCCTGGTGATGCTATGTGTCGACACAGAGAACAGGGGCAGTGGGTTAGGGATGTGGCACAGCCGGTGTGGGCACTGGAACTGTGGAGGTGTTTCTAGGCACCTGGTGGGGGTGTGCATCTGAGTCCAGAGGTCAAGAGTCAGGTTGGGGATAGGAACGTGGGAGCTGAGACACAGAGGTTGAAATGAAACCACAGGGATCCCTGGGTGGCGCAGTGGTTTAGCGCCTGCCTTTGGCCCAGGGCGCGATCCTGGAGACCCGGGATCAAATCCCACGTCAGGCTCCCGGTGCATGGAGCCTGCTTCTCCCTCTGCCTGTGTCTCTGCCTCTCTCTCTCTCTCTCTCTCTCTCTCTCTCTCTGTGACTATCATAAATAAATAAAAATTAAAAAATTAAAAAAAAAAAAAAAAAAAGAAACGAAACCACAGACCACCTAGGTGGTAGAGGGGACACTGGGTCCTGAACACCCCGGGTTAGAGGCCAGGAGGGTGGAGGAACCGAGTGGGAACAGCTGGAGACAGGAGGGAAACGCACAGAGTAGCATCCAATACACCTCAGGAGGGAGGGAGGCAGGTATGCTAGGTTGAATGTTGTTCCCCCCACCAAATTTGTGTCCACATGCACCCTCAGGATGTGACCTTGGCTGTAGGGTCTTTGCAGGTGTATTAAGTTAAGATGAAGTCATCCTAGATTTGGGTGGGCCCCACATTCAGTAACCTGTGTCCTTATAGGAAGAGGAAAGGACACAGACAAAGGAAGAGGTGATGTGGCCACGGAAGCAGAGGTCGCAGGGCTGCAACTATGAGCCAGGGAATGCTGAGCACTTCCGGGAGCCACCATAAGTTGGCAGAGGGGAGGAACGGCTCTCTCCTGGAGCCTGCAAAGGGAGTGTGGCTCTGAGGGTACCTTGATTTTGGACTTCTGGCCTCCAGAATTGGGAAAGGATAAATTTCTGTTGTTGGAAGCCACCCAGTTTTGTGGTGCTTTGCCCCAGGGAACTAATACAGATGGATACCCAGAGTCCCTCTGTCCCCAACTCATCCCCCAGGGGACATCCAGAAGGTTGGCACCTTGCCCCACTCTGCCTTGTCCCCTCTGTTCCCCTCCTTCCCTGACCTACCATAGCTGAGACATCGAGTGACTCTCCATGGGGAGCCTTGAAATGTGACCTCTGTGTCCAAGGGGCCAGGGTTGAGTCCTGCTCTGCCACTTTTTTAGCAAGCCCCTTCCCTACCCAGAGCCTAGTTTCCTTACCTAACAAATGGGAGCAACAGCATCATGGAGGCATGCATGCCTAATTCACACCCAGAGGGCCTGGATGGCCTGGCACAAAGTAGGCTCTTTTAGTAAATAGCTTCTACTCCCCTCAATGACACCCTAGGTGGGGATGTGATCTGTGGAATTCACCATGGAGAAAGATCCCGATCCCTTACCCCACAGGATGGAGTAGATAGAAAGAAGGAATGGCAGGAAGGCTGTCAGTGGGTCTTGCTGTAAAAGAGAACTTCTCCTGGACCAGCTTTGGGAGTGGCAGGCCTATGGGCTGCATTCCGGCTTTTGGCATCTGGGGACACACCACACCACACTAGGATTGACAGTTAAATACAGGGCGCATAGTAAAATTAGAATTTCAGATAGATCACAAACAATTTTGTAGCAGAAGTATATCCCATGCAATATTTGGGATATACTTATACTCAAAGTTATTTTGTTGTTGTTTATCTGAAATTCAGCATTAATGGAACATTTTGTGTTTTTATTTGCTAAGTCTTGCAAACTTTGATTTGCTAAAGCATGTCTCCCCTCACCTAGGGTTTATGGCCAGGCCTTATGAGAAGGCCCTCCAACCACCTCTTGACTAGAGAAACAGAGTCACCCCCTCACCCACCTTGACACCTCTCTCCACTCCCACAGTTTGGTTCCTTGTCTGCCATGTGCAGAACCCTCTTTCCTATTACACTTACGTCCCCAAATATGAGGAATCGATAACAATTTTAGGGAGAAAATACAGTTGTCATGGAAAAAAAAATTGGAGTGAATTCAGAGTTCATTAGGCAAGTTAATCAAACTGTCCAGCCGTGCCTTGCTGCTTCTTGGAGCCATCTGGCCCTCCTGAATCAATGCAGGCCCGGTGGGAGGTGTTCTGTAGTGGAGGAGGAGCACAGAGATGCCAGCGGGTAACAGGGCGGGAGGCCCTGCCAGAGAGGCTGGGCATCCCACGCAGGGCAAGGCGGCTTCAGTCAGGACCTCCCACCAACCCCCATTCTCTTTTTTCTCTTGAGCTGCATGCACACAAGAGGAGCAGAGGGCTGCCATCGGCGGAACAGCATCTGCTCTCCCATCCATGTTTCTTGGACTCCCGCCACGATAGCCACCCTTCCAGGCAGCGAGCCAGGCAGACCAGGTTCCTGTCCTCATGCGGCTGATATTCCAGGCCAGGAGAGGTAGTCAGCATGGGAACAAGGGCTTGCAGAATCACCACCTTCCAGAGCTGCAGGGCTGCTATGCCCCCCACCACATTCCCTGGCAAGCCCAACCCACCCCCATTCAGAGGGGTGAGTGATCCATTGTCTTGGTGGGTGCCAGCACCAGGCAAATCCATCATTTGCTTTGCTCTCATGTCAGACCCCATGGTTAGGAAGCAGGCTCAATTGTCCCCCAGAGCTCACCTGCTCTGGATTCGCAGGAATTCACTCCCACCCCCTTCTCCCAGCAGAGGGTACTGTCTGGACCATGGTGCCAAATGGTCACCCAGAAGTGAAAGCTCCTTGGTCACCCTCCTGGGTTCTCTTATCTGTACGTGTCTTTAGTTTCCATTCCCCAGAAGCGGCCTTGGAAGAAGAACCCTGGTGAGGGTGGGGGTGAGAGAGGAAGCGCTCCAGGAAGCAGGGATTAAGGAACCAGGAGAGCAAAGCAGAGGAGACAGGGAATCAGAGAAGGATGCGTTAATAAGCAGGTTCCTTGGGAACCAGTTCCATGGGAACTGGGACTCATGGTTGTCCCACCAAGAGATGATTTCCTCAGGCTATTTATACACCTTGTCCCATTCTTCCAAGGCCGATGCTAATTCCAGAAGTGTCAAGTCCCTGGACTGCCTGGGCTTCCCTGCCCATAGGCTGAGCTCCCTCCCAGGCACCAGAGGGGAAGTCGCCAGTGTGTCCAGAGGCTGCCCATAGGTGCAGGTGAACCCTGAGTCATCCTCCCAAAGTGAAATTTTGGTCCCATTCAATGCCAATTCCTCTTCCCCCTCCTCCAGCCCCTGGCAACTCCCATTCTACTTTCTATCTGAATTTGATGACTCTAGGGCCCTCGTAGAAGGGGAACCATACAGTATTTGCATTTTTGTGACCGGCTTATTTCACTTAACATAACGTCTTCAAGGTTCATCCACGTTGTAGCTGGTGTCAGAATTTTCTTCCTTGGTAAGACTGCGTAATATTCCACCATATATATACACCACAATTTGTTTATCCGTTCATCTGTCTAAGGACACCTGAGTCGCATCCACATTTTGGCTATTATGAATGATGCTGCGATGAACATGGGTGTACTCATCAGGGATTTTTAAAAGAAGCTTTTGAATGAAGGGTCTAGTTTACAGAGTTAGAGGCAAGACTGAAGAACCAACAAAAATGATGATACACCCAGAGACTCCTAAGAGTGGAAAGTCATTACCACCTCCAGGTCTGATGGACAAGGCCAGGGAAAGGTGTTAGCAGAGTCCTGGGAGTGTTTGGGGCTGCCCAGCAGGAACAATAGCGTCTAGAACCACAGCAAGGCAGAGAGGGAGCAGGACCACCAGGGATGGGGCAGTCATATCCTGACATCCTTCCTCCAGCTCTCCGATCTGCTGAGGCCTTCCGATGGAGTGTACTGAGTGTAGGGTCAGCTACTGCCATTAGCAGGCTGGTAACAAACGACCCTGGTATTCAGTGGCTTCAAACAACAATCATGTGTTCTCATGTCCATGGATATTCAGATCAACTGGGAAAGCTCTGCTCCACGTATCTTATATTTCATTCTGTGGCCCAGGCTGGAGGGGCCCCAGCTGCCCAGGATGGGTCCTTATCATGGCTGTGCAGACACACAAGGAGGCAGGTCCAACTGTGCCAGCACATCCAAGCCTGTGTTCCTCATGTCCATTAGCTTCCCATTGGCAAGTCAGTGAGTGGAGAAGATCGCTGTGCATGCTACCAAGCCATGGCAAGTGTATGGAGGTACATTTCTGCTGCTGGGGAGTGAAGAATCGTGACCGAAAATCCATCTGCTAGGAAGGAGAGGGATGGTCTTCAGAGTCAGGCTCCGGATGCCTAAGGAGGGGTGGAGAGTGGATGAGCGAGCAAACAGAGAATAGCCAGTGGGCCCCAGCCCTCCGCAGCCTCACCCCACCTCCTCTCCAGGAGGTGAGTCTGCACGATCCCTGCTCCCAGCCACCAGCACAGGCGTCCCACAGAGGGACTCGGCATGTGATGCTCTCAGCCGCCCTGGTCAGAGGCCAGGAAGGGTTAACTGGGGGAAGTGCACCGGATCATAGAGAGAGACTTTTTCAAAGACTTGATAAATAAATCACCATTCATGTTTAATTCAAGGGCCCCACTGCCTACAGAGAACACAGGGAAGAAGCGATCTTTCAATTAAAACAGCTCTGAGGGGCTTCTCCTGCTCTCCTGGGGCTTTGTGGCCTCCCCCCTGGCTGGAGGCCTGGGCAGAGAAGGCCAGCGTGATCCTGCAGCGCTCCCAGAACAGCTTAGAATAGAATGCAAACCCCTCATCCAGGCCACCCAGGGCCCCAGCCTTGGCTCACCAGCCATCCTCCTCCCTGATCTCACCATCCCAAATCCCTCTTCTCTTCTCCATAGCTCTTGCCCTTATGTGAAGGTTTTATAAGCTTTGCTTGTTTCTTTAATGTCTATCTCCCCAGCTAGCAGGTCATCTCCGTGACAGCAGAAACTGGGTTCATCTCTCTCTCTGCAGAATTGCTAGCATCCAGGACAGTGCTCAGCACACAGTAGGTGCTCAATAGTTGTTTGTCTATGTTTGCACCTTTCCTCTTTGAGGCTAAACACCCCCAGATCCTCCAGTTTAGAGCACAGGGCATGAGGCAGAGCATCTGCTTGGGTCCCTGCATTTCTCAGATGCTAGGTTTCTAAGGAACAGCAAGAGGGCCAGAAGAACAGAGGGACTCCCATTTATAGGAGCCTGCAACAGGCCAACACCATGCCGAACACTTTGCATGGATGGACTGGCTTGTTTTCACCAGAGCCCATTTGACAGATGAACAAACCAAGGCACATTGAGATAAAGTCACTTTTGTCAGGTGGCACCATTAAGTATGGTGGAGGTGGGACTTGAACCTAGGCTGCCAGGGCTTCTAGAGTTGGCACCCTGAGTCACCCTTCTAGAAGGTGAGAGCTTTTTATAACCACCAGGTGCTGTGAAGGATGAGTTACCACACACCTCAGGGAACCCCAGGTGGCAAAAGTCAGACTCAGTGACGAAAGAAAGACCAAGTATTCTTGTAGGCTGAGATCAAAATAAGCTCTCAATCAATATCTTGGACTTAAAACCTATTCTTTCACATTGGTCAAAAATATATCCTGTTCCCAAAATAGCACTCTCTTTTAGGAGTCGGTCTAGGTGCCAGCATTCAGCACACTTTGAGTGATTTATCTCAGTAATATCATGCAATTGATAGTTTCAATCTCTACTTTGTAAGAAAACCGAGTCCCCAAAAGACTGAGTAACCCAGTCACCCTGCGAGGGAGTGTTGGAGTTCTGACCCCAGAATCACATTCTCTCTACAGAAATCCCACAGCGATCGTGCCGTTCATTGCAATCATCATACGAACCTTGAATGAACACTTTACTATGTGCTGGACCGTGTGTTCAGCAATTAGAGTTATTAACTCCTTTGATCTCAATTGCAATCCCAGGAGGCAAATACGACCTTTCTCCCCCATTTTAAAGATGAGGAGATTAAGGTCCAAATGGTTAAGGAAGTGTTTTAAAATGCAGATGGTTGAAGATGTGTTTTAAAATTTTCCATGGGCAGCCCGGGTGACTCAGCACCGCCTTCAGCCCAGGGCATGATCCTGGAGACCTGGGATGGAGTCCCACATCGGGCTCCTCACAGGGAGCCTGCTTCTCCCTCTGCCTGTGTCTCTGCCTGTGTCTCTGCCTCTCTCTCTCTCTCTCTGTCTCTCATGAATAAATAAATAAAATCTTTAAAAATAAATAAATAAAAAATAAAATAAAATAAAATAAAATAAAATAAAATAAAATAAAATAAAATAAAATAAAATAAAATAAAAATTTCCTTCAGGGGGATCCTGGGTGGCTCACTGACTGAGTGTCTGCATTTGGCTCAGGTTGTGATCCCAGCGTCCTGAGATTGAGTCCCACATCTAGCTCCCCACAGGGAGCCTGCTTCTCCCTCTGCCTATGTCTCTGCCTCTCTCTCTGTGTCTCTCATGAATAAATAAATAAAATCTTAAAAAAAAAAAAAAAAAAACCTTACTGTTCAGGTGTGGTGAGGCCAGCAGATAAGGACAAATTGCCATTGAAGAGATAGCTTGGTACTCATACTTCCCAAGAGGCAGGGGCACACCACACCATGCTGGTTACCCAGGGAAATACCAGCATGTCAGGAGGCAGAGGGAGTCAGGGGAAAATATGGGCAAGAGACTTTACTGTGATTTCTAGGGGGAGGCAGGCTTAGGACTGGCTAGTTTGGATAACTGCAGAGGGTTCCGAAGTGTAGGGACTGTCTCTAGTTGTCTGGCAATTAGGGCAGAGGGGGGTAGAGGCCCAAAGGGTGAGAGCCTGATAGAGGAGGGGGTTGAAGGTATGAGCTCTGGATTGGCTGGTCAGCATATAAAAGACACACTTGCAAGGTCTCCAGGATTTGGCTAGCCCTGGGACTAGGGTGGTCTCTCCGGGGTCAGCAGGCTCCAGAGGTCAAAACGTCAGGAACACAGAGCAGGACTGGAAATCTAGGGCAGCTCGTTTCAGAGCCCCCTGCTCTCAGCCACTCTCCAGTGAGGCTTCCTCTCTGTGGCAAATACCTGCGAATACAGCATGGGAAGAACTCCGAAGTTACAACACTGGCATCTGGACAGAGATGAGCCCCCGGGCAGAGGCTGCAGGTGGGAATGGGCAGGAGCCAGGAAAGCTGTTTGGAGCTTTTTTTTTTAAAAAAAGATTTTATTTATTTATTCATGAGAGACACACAGAGAGAGGCAGAGACATAGGCAGAGGGAGAAGCAGGCTCCATACCGGAAGCCGGATGTGGGACTCGATCCCAGGACCCCGAGATCATACCCTGGGCCAAAGGCAGATGCTCAACCACTGAGCCACCCACGTGTCCCTATTTGCGGCTTTCTTCAGCAAAACCAAGAATCCCCGAGAGGGTGGTTATGAACTGGCATCCCTGTTGATCCTATCATCATTCCCATTTGGGAAAAAAACATCAACACCTGACAGAAATTTGAATCCCACCCCATCACAAAGAGCCCAGATTGGATCCAACAGTCCCCAGTGTGGGGATCAACCGTGTCCTGATTTTGTTCTGATGCAGGAGTGCCGCTACCCTGCTTCCAGATTACTTGGATAATACGCCTTATTTGGGATAGGCAGCTGGAAAGGGAGGCACAGCTTAGATGAAAATAGCAACATCTGTTGGAACCTCCCAGGAGAAAAATTCTCCTTTTGTTGTATATTAAGCCATTAAAACACAAAAAAGAAAAAGGGACATTAATTTCCCCACCATATGCAGACAATATTTTAATGCAAGTTACCAAGGGAAGTGCTGCCTGCCTTTGGCTGACAGTCTGTGGGTGGAGTGTCAGGGAAGGGGGGAAGGGGGTGACCCTCCACAGGAGTCATTTGTCCTCTGCAAGGAAGGTCCAAGGGGCCTGTATTGGCTCTGCTCAATCCCATATTCTGAGTTTCATTTCTTTTCTTTTTTTAAAAGATTTTATTTATTTAATCATGAGAGACACGGAGAAAGGTAGAGACATAGGCAGAGGGAAAAGCAGAGTCCCTGTAGGGAGCCTGATGTAGGACTCGATCCCAGGACCCTGGGATCATGACCTGAGCCAAAGGCAAACGCTCAACCACTGAGCCACCCAGGTGCCCCATATTCTGAGTTTCTTTCTGCTTCCCGGGCCTGAGCTTGGCTTAGGGCCCCAGAGACCACACTGGGGTCTCGGGCTCTGGCTTACATCCTTGTCCCAGATCATTTTAGAAGCCACAGTCATTCCCTCTGGGCCTGGGATCCCAGCCTCCTGGGTCACTGAGGTAGGGATTCCCCTCCTAGCTGTCTAGCCAGATGCCAGCCAACACCTGCTGGACCTCCATGAGTCGTCTGCTAGAAGGAGGTTAAGTTTGGGGTCCTGCACATCTGTGTTAGAAAGCCTGCTTCAGCCACTTAAATGGCTGTGTGACTTTGATTGGGACTTTGGCATCTCAGAGCCTCCATGTCCTTGTTTGTGAAATGGAGGCCAATGGGTAATACCTGGCATCACGGGGTCTAGAGCCAGTGCTGGCATCTGTACGTAACGGGCACTTCCATTGCTGGGGAGCCTGGTGGAGGGCTCACCTATTTCCTCCCCTTCTGATGGATAATCGATGATGCTCTTTCTTCCTGTGTCATGGTGCTCACCTGGGGTCACTGCGAGCAGAGTATGCAGCAGCATCGTCCGTGTTGGCTCATGAAGTGTTACCTTGTCATGTGACCCCCATTGCAGGGGCTTTTTGCCCCACTGCTTCTGATACCTGGCACTGTGCACAGCGATGCTGCTGCACACCCAGGTGGGCCACTGCCTGTTTCTGTATCGAGGGAGCAAATTACCCATAGGCTCTTGCCTTGTCTTCTGCCTTCCCCGACCTCCTGGTGCAGACAGAGCATCTTTCCTGCTCCGTCTCCTTCAGCACGGGGGCCCATCTCTGCCCTGAGCTGGATGTCTGCCTGTTGGCTTTGGATGCCCAGAACAGCTTCCCCGGGCAGTGCTTGGCAAAGTCTGTTTGCATCCTGTGCATTAGCACCCACACAGCCACTGCCTTTTGTGCACCTGGGATGGCCCTCAGGAATGGACCAGAACCAGCATGCTGGGCCAGGGTATGGGAGAGAACGTGGTATGACCGCAGTCTCGCCAGAGTGGGAGAGGGTCAGTGATGGTGGCAGCCCGCCAGGGTGCAAACGGAGATGGGCACGAGACTCCCAGCTCTCACCTGTGGGGATCAGCTTCTCTGCAGAGACCTCAGAATTTTTTTTTTAAAGATTTATTTATTTATTTATTCATGATAGAGAGACAGAGAGAGGCAGAGACACAGGCAGAGGGAGAAGCAGGCTCCATGCCGGGAGCCCGACACGGGACTCGATCCCGGGACTCCAGGATCAAAGGCAGGCATTAAACCGCTGAGCCACCCAGGGATCCCCCGAGACCTCAAAATCTTTGACCCCAGTAATGACATGGTTGACCCACTGAGGAAATGGAAATATCTGCCCCTAAAATTCTCTGGACACTCTGGTGGTGTTTTGTGGGTCAGAATCCCTGGCTTTTGACAAATTGAAGTTCACTCTGATGCTGTTTTCCAGGACCCAGCCCAAAGCCCCCTTGATGGGCAGCCTCAAAAGTGTGTGACACCATGGGCTTTGGAGACCGGATGTCAATTATTTTTGTTTGCTCATAAGAAACTACAAACCCAATAAATGGTATATGAAATAAGTAAGAAATATTTTTCCTTCATGAAACCAGTGATCCTGGGGAAGGCAATCCACTGATGTCACCAGAAACCCAGATTATTTCTACCCTCCTACTCTGCCGTCCTTGGCATGGGGATTCGACCTCATGGCTACAAGGTGGCTGCTGTGCCTCTAGGTATCATACCTGAACTCTAGACAGAAGAAAGGGCAAAATGCCAATGGATGAATTTGCCCCAAGGGCTTCTGCCTGGTTCCTTTTTGCTTACATGTTGATGGCCAAAACCTGGTCACTTGGCCACTTCCAGCTGCAAGGAAGTCTGACAAGATGAGTATTTTAGCTTTCCACTCTCTTTAGAGGAGGGAAAGCAGGAATGGCTTTGGGCATCCGTTCCCTTCTGGCTGCCAGAGACAGGCAGATCCAGCAACATCACTTAGAATGACCTTGCACAAAGTATTTATTTGAACTTTTGTTTATTCATTTGGAAAATGAGGACACTAACAGTACCTCCCTCCCAGCGTTGCCATGCCTGGAATACAGTAAGTGTTTAATACATGGTAAATATTATTATAATTATTATAATGGGAAAACAATATTTATGTAAAAGGCAAGCAGCAGGCCCAGTTAATATATTTCTGGAAAATTACTGAACTATCCCAAATTACACAGAAATATATTCCAAAAATCCCTGTAGAGGTAGCTCAGAGATCTATTTGAAGAGGCCTGAGGGGTGAGGGGGGAACCACTAACCTGCTTTCCTGCACAGCCTGTAGGGGAACAGAGCAGGGAGGAAACGGAGGGCGAGTGTGGCCAGCAGGCTCCCAGGGCCATGGCTCCGAGCCTGCCAGGCCCCTGTGGGACTCGGAAGCAGACTACAAGATGGGCAGAGTGACAGATCTGGAGTAACACAGCTGGTGCCCGGCCCACCCAATCCCCCCTGTAGAGCTGGGACCCCCCCCCCAGCCCCACCCCCACTGACTGTGATGCATTTTTTTGCTCTGAACAAACAGATGAAAGATGAAAGAAAGCTGGGGGTGGATGGTCCTGCCAGTGGGAATATTTCTGAGCAGGAAGTAGCAGTTGAGCTGATTGCCCTTTGGAGCTGCAGGCTGTAGCTCGGGCTGCCCGGGCCCCTGAGGTCCCGTGAGGATGAGAACCGGGGAGTGAGAGGAGCAGGCCAGCAGAACCCCCACCTAGGAGAGCTCTGGCCTTTGCTCGTCTGGTCCAGAGAGCCCCCGCCAGGGTTCAAGAGTGGGAGAGTGGACGGGACCCACTGTTGGGCCACCTAAGACCACTCCGGTTGGGGCTTGTCTCCTAGGAGCCCGGGCAACCCCGGGCCCCGAGGAAGTGATGTGGATGTGTCCCTGGGGTCATGTAGAGGCAGCAGCCACAGCCCACAAAGGCCGAGGGGGTATCGTGGTATCTGGGACATGCGAGGTGCTCCAGAAATCCAGGTTGGGGTGGGAGATGCCAGGCACCGCTCCAGGAGACGCATGCAGCCACTCTTGGGTTGGCTGGACGCCTGGCCTGACGCATTGTGATGAGTGGCCTCCGTCCTGGCACCTCCTGGCTGGCCCACCTTGTCCAGTGCTCCTTTACAGCTTCGGAAGGCCTGGGAGGAGCTAGACAGGACATCGTCACTGGTGAGGTCATCCATGCATATTGAGCGTACATTACACACCATCTGTGTGCTCAGCCCGGGGCCAGACAAGGTCACTGCCCAGCGTTGGAGGCTGCCAAGTGTCTGTAATCAGCTCTTGATTTTCATTTAAAATCTGCTGGTTTTCACCTCCAGCACATTCTTCTTAGAGATGACTCGTGGAGTTAGTCACTCAGAGAGACACAAAGGAAAAATTAAATTAGGAGTACTCGTGTCCTAATGACAAATCCAGACACCAAGCTGCTGGTTCTCCTGGGGAATCAGCTTCACCACCTGGGGTTGGATGGATTTGGGAAAGAAGTCAGAGGCTGTTGCCTGACATGTGTCCCCCTTCTGGGGCCTGTGGGATAAGCTGGGATGGGGAGTAGCTGTCCATTAGCCCATCCCACTGGGCTAGGGGGCTCCCCCTGGCAGCCCCCACCCACCCCCAGATTTGATTCATTTATTTGATCTTCTCATTAACCTCCAATGTCATTCCTGCCTCAGGGCCTTTGCATTTGCTTTGCCCTCAGCCAGGGAACAGGTTCTACCCAGATCTTCACCAGGCCTTTTCTCAGGCTTCAGCTTTTGGCACAGATGTCACAGTGTCCCAACGAGAGTGGTCATTCCATCTCCTCCTGTTTTCTTCCTTACCAGCATTTACCTTGAAATGTCTCCTTCTTAGCTGCTTACTTGTTTGCTGTCCTTCTCCCTTCCCTTGGGGGCAGGTGCCATGACCTCAGTACTTAGAAAGGAACGCCACACAGAGCGGGGCTCAGTAAACATTATGGGGCAAATGAAAGAAACCCATTTGGCAGATGGCGTAACAGAGGCCCAGAGGCTAATGGAGTTGCCAAAGTCCACAAGATGGGTCAGCGCCGGGATTCAAAACCAAGTCTTGGGTCTCCATGTCTTATGCTCCTTCCATCTAGACCCACTCTCTTGTGGAAACTCCAGGTTTCTTCTTGTTTCTGTCACAACTTACCCCTCCTGGATCCTACTCCCTTGAGCTCAGCAGTGACCTTGAGACCAAGCATCCCACCTTCCTGGGAGGCATTTGGTGCATTGACTGGGCCCAGGGGTTGGGCGGCTGGCTGTCGAATGCAGCTCCACCACTTACAGCTACTAGACCTTTTACATAAGTCATGTACCATCTTGTGCCTCAGTTTCCCCTTCTGTACACTGGGATTGGTTGTCATATTGCCTATTTTAGAGTTTGCATAAAAGGTAAATGAAATCATACACATAAAGCCTCAGAACTGAGCCCTACACAGAGGAGCAACAAACAAGCATCGCCATCCTGACAATGACCTCCCAGCCACCTTGTCGGGAAGGCCACGTGGTGTCTCCCACCAACTCCCCGCCCCTCCCACACCACTGTTCCCCTCAGCTGCAGCACCTGGCACGGTCCCTGAAGTCAACCAGTGTCATGAATCACGTTCTTCTGCCTTCTTGCCTTGGAAAATCCCTCTCCACAGCTCTGTCCTCTGAGAAGCCTTCCTGGATTCCTGCGGAAAGACACCTACCTGTTCCCTTTGAGTCCCAGCACCGAGTAACACTGAAGTGAAACCACAGGCGGGCCAAGTGGCAGGAAATCAACTCACAAGCCCTGAACCATTTTAGGAGCAAATCCTCCGGCCCGAGGGGAGACTTGCTCACCTGCAAGCTCCTGAGATCTTAAGCCCGAACTGCCCTGCTGCATTGCTCCCATGTTCTTGAACCACAGAAAGCAAGATCGTTAGTGCTCTCATTGTAAGGTAAGTGTTGGGATGAATTTTTAATGTGGCAGTAGACAACTAACTAGCACCTAAAAACCCCATCAGATAGCACTGAGCTTTGATCCATCAGAGGTGAGGCTCTGTGAGGTGGGGCTTATGCTGGGTCTTGGGGTCTCCCCACGGGATTAATTCCCAAATCTCCATACTCTCCCCCTCTATATTTGCCCCTCCCAAATAAATCACTTGTCCTCAATTTCTTGTCTCTGAGTCGCCTTCTAGAAGTCCCAACCCAAGATACAGGGAATGTCAAAGGCTCTACCGTGTGATTTTGCCTCCCCTTGGAGCATCACTGCTCTGAAGGGAGCCTGGGTATGGCCCCTACACAGGGGATGATGTCTGGACATAGCTCATCCAGTCCCAGGGACCTACTTCTTCTATGGGTCTCACACCTCCCGGGAAACTCACCTCCTCTGTCCTGAGTGGAAAAATGCCTCCTGGATCCAAGCTGGTGTCAGCACTCAAGGCCCAGGTATCCCAAGGGCATTCCAGACCCTTCCTCCCCTCTCCTGCAACCCAGCATGCTGCCGAGAGTTCCCACCAGGGCTTCTCCAGTCTGCCCTCCACCCGCACTCTGCAGCTGGCACAAATACAGTCTCCCCACAGTGGATTGGTTTTCAAATGTATGGAGATGCTGTGATAAATAACTTTCAAATTGTTTTTTCAAATGCGCCTGATTTAATTCACATCACTGTTTGTCCTCTACTGGTGTCTCCATCGCATGCACTCAGAGCACCACCGCCATCCTCTGCTGGGTGGATTTCTCTGACATTACAAAGGGGTCCTCCCACTGAATAAGAATGGGACCCCCTAGTGCTACACAGGCCATGTTAACCTACGGTAGTGATGTGGGGACAGCCGTGGGCAGTGCTGGGTCAGGACAGAAATTGAGAGGTGGGGCAGGCTACCTCACAGATGATGTCCAGGTTTTCTAGAACAGCTGAGACTCCAAATGGGGCTCTTGCTGTCAGATGCAGTGCCTGACTTTTATCCTAAAGCTGAGGTCACTGAAGCCTTGGTGGTAATTGCATTGTGTCAGGACACCACCCCCCTGGCCCTCTCCTGCCCCCCCACCAGTTATTGACTTTTCTGCTCTTGATTTGGGGAGCTACAGCATCTGACACCCCCCATAGGTCTGCCATTGACAGTGATGCAGGTTATAGACACGTGGTCCTGAAAGACTCTGTGCACAGGGACGGTCTCTTCCTGTCTTCCTGCTATTTTGATGCTTGTTACTCGCTTGTCTGTGGCTCCCCCAACCCAACCTTGAACTCCGAGAACTGAGACCTTATCACCTCCGTACCAAGTGCCCAGCTGAGCCCAAGCCATCAACACTGCCACCAGAACCCTTGGGTGAGCCCCACCTGTGATCTAAATTCTCCAGGAGCTACATTAAAACAGCAAATGCAACAGAGGAGATACATTTGAATACTAAATTTTATTTAATCTAAAATACCCCAAATGTTTATCATTCCAACATATGATCAATATAAGATTTATTAATGAAATGTTTTACACTTACTGCATATCTTAACTTAGACCCCTAAATTTTCATCAGAAATACCCGATCTGTATTTAGACTTCCTACTGCAAGTTTGCAGTTGAAAAAGCAGATTCAAATGTCCAAGTTGTTCCAAACATCCTTGAGAGTTTTCCAAGAACTGTGTCAAGCAACTACTTTAAAATTTAAATGAATGGAAAACAAATGAAAATTTTAAGCGAAACGTTCAGCTCCTTGGTCACAGTAGCACATTTCAAGTGCTCAGTAACCGCAAGAGACCGCTGGCCATCGTACTGGGCAGCGCAGATAGAGAACATTCCACTGGGCAGAGACTTTCGTTGAATGGAACAGATCCCAGCCTCGTGTTTTCTTTGGGCAGAGGCATTTATTAACAGTGAATTAACAGGACCCATCTGGATGCTGCCTTGCACCCTTCACTCACCTTTGAGGGGTTTGGGGTGGAGACACATGCTCCACGTGGTCCCCAAATGCACCCCCATCCCTGAAACTTGTACTTTTGCAAAAACCCAAACACAAGTCTGCAAACAACGTGGACAAAAAAAAAAAAAAAAAAAAAAAAAAAAAATCCCAGAATGAGAAGGCAGATTGATTCAATATTCCCCCTAGACCTTTCTTTGTTTTCCAGATGGGGACTTGAAACCAAAAAATTTCAATAAGCTTTTCAGAGACAAATGCTTTCAAGAACAAGGGGAAAAGCAAAGCCTGAAACAAGTAAATCTTTATGCATTTCCCGGGCGGGACCCATCTCGTTCATTTTTTGGTGACACTTAAGGGCGGTGAGGGGCTGTCAGCGCATTAAGCCGGCCACAGGCTGCCGCTCTCATTTATTTGCCGCTATTCTAGGACCCTGGTTTGCTTGTGCAGATCTCCTCTTAGCCTCAAACAAATAAATAATTCATCCCCAAAGTGGCACATTTGCTGGTATTGCTTAGATTAAAATCTCTAAAATATGTATTTAATTTGGATTTGGTGGAGCCGTTATCAGCCTCAGATAATACGGAAACTGAAATAAAATCTAGAGCTCTTATGAGATAACCCGCAAGTCAACTCCGGACGTTCTCTGCAACTGGACTCTTCTTGCTGTGGTCTCTTCTAATGACCGGTCTGGAGACGGCGAGTGGCAGTATTTTTATCATTCAAGCTGGTCTCTGGCCGAGTCCGCTAATTACAGTGTTGGAGTGCATGGAGCACCTGCTTCCTGGGCTTGCAGAACTGAGGAAATGTGCTATGTAATATTTATGGTTCCTGTAAAATTCACGGAATAATTTGTGGTGCCTGGCATTTGGGGCTGTTTTCAAAAGAGGCTCCCAGTCTTGGCAGAGATGCGCCCCCGCCCCCTGCCACTGTCCCTGGGGTCAGGTGCACATGCCCAGGGATGGTCCTCTCCTTAGGGTAGTACGGTGGGGCTCTCCTGGCTCACACTGGCCTGGGAAATGGGGTCAGTGGTGAGATTAAAACCCCATTTAAAGGTGCTCAGAAACATATTAGCGTCCTGCAAGCTCATTTGGAATCCTCACTACTTTCCTGTGTTGACCTTTATTGTGTGCCCGGTAGAAGCCAGATGAAACCAGGGAGGAGGGGAGGGTCTTAAAGATGGTGAAGGTGGAGGGCAAAGGGGTGCCCCAGAAGACCCGAGGTTCTCCTTCCTCCCTTCCTGTAATATTTAAGAAGCACCTACTATGTGCCAGACACCCCTAGAGATGCCAAATACCACCAATGATGGAGCATGTCCTTGCCCTCGGGAAACCTGGAGGAGGAGGAGAGGCACTATCCTTGGGAATCCCACGTGTAAATTTACAATTGTGCCAAGTGCTAAAGAGGAGCATCCAAAATTATCCTGTTCCTCAAACATCTCAAAGCCCAGGGAAGCACAGGCTTTGATCCCCATTGGCCTGATACTCACGTGGGTGCAGATTAAGGACCCTGGACCTCGGGCATTCTGGCATGGCAACACCAAGCCTGTAAACATCCGTGTCATTTGTGGGCTTACTCACTTCCTCCGTCCACAAGCATTTTGTTGGGGCGGCCCTGTGCTGGGTGCTGGGCAGGCAGGTGTGCTCACTGGTGACTCTAACTTGGCAAGAAGATGCCAGTGACAGAGAGTAGCTGTGGAGGGTGAGACCTCACACTGGGGGGTGTTCAGCATCAACATGAGTGAAAGCCACCCAAATGAGAACAAGCCAATGCTATTTATCCAGAGTCTCTGATAGCAAGTAAGCCCCTGTCATTTGTATTTGGCAGAGACCCAAAGGCAGGCAGCAGGGTGGTGACGCTTTACAGTGGGCCACAGGGGAGACTCAGACATGCCTAGTCAAAATGGGGGGCCTGAGAAGCTGAGGGTGGCTCACTAGAAGTGGGACATCCTCTGTGATTGGTTAAGGGACCACATTTGGCTTTCTCCGATTTGTCCTAAACTGGAAGCAGGAACAATGACTAGGGAAGCTGCTGGATGATGAAGTCTGGGCTATCTGGGGCTGGTTGCCGTGGGTTGTGGATTCAAGTTCTATCTTTATATATGGTCTGGCCTGTGGTTGGCATCTTGGTCTCTCATCCTGAGTGATCCTGCTCTGTGCCATCCTTAGAACGAGCTCTTCTTTCCACATCCTCAGTCTCACCAGGAAAGCATCACAGATGTGGGGACATGAGCAGAGCCTGGAAGGGAGAGGGGAGATGCATTGTCCAGGGGAAGGGCACTGAGCGGGGAGCAAGCGGCATTGGGAAGGAGTACGGGACTCTGAGAATGGTGAGCACCTGGGGGCAGGATACTAAAGCTGTGCTTTAGTCAGAGGCAGAGATATGGGCTGAGGACAGAGACAGCAAGCACCAGGTTATCCAGAGTCTGGATGTTATCTGGGAGCAATAGGGAGCCACCCAAGGTCTTTCAGCAAGGGCAGGCCATGATCTGAAGTGAGTATCAGAGAGCTGGATGTGATAGCCAGATGTGGGGACAATGCACCATCACAAGGATGAGGGTTGGGGTAGGCTGTGCTCCAGAGGAGATGGGAAGACTTGTTCTCACACTCGTCTGACGAGGAGCCTGAGCCATACTGGTGACAGTCAGTGGAGACAGAATGGACAGGGAGCCATTCCAGTGGAGGATCCTGCTTGTGGAGGTGACATTGAGATGCCTCACACAACAGCCTGCGTGTCCCTAGGATCCGCTCTCAAGATGCATGGTGCCATATCCTCCAACTTCTCCCCATCAACGTTTGTGACAACATTTCTCAGATTTAGTTGACAGTAAGCTCACAAAACTTATTTGGCTGAATTTGCAGCCACTTTGCATTTGGCAAAGTGCAGCCGGAACCAGCAGAAAGTCTGGGAGGTCTCTTAATGGAAATGTTACAGCATAGCATCTTGTTGGCTTGCACAAATGACCAAGGAGGCCATGGCCAATCCCTGAGCATCTCCAGTTTGGTATTGTGAATGAATGAATGAATGAATGAATGAGGGAGGGAATAAATGAATGATATAACAAAGATCCTTCCTCCAACCAGTGTGCTCCTTGCAAAGCAAGAAGTCAGCTTCCTCAGTGACTAGGATGTAATTTAGTTCCTAATGAGCCTTTGAGTGTGTATCATAATTAGGGAGCACTCTGGCAGGCGAACCTGTTGGCGGAACAAACCACTTCTTTGTTGAGTCGAGCTAAGATGGTGATTTACCAAAGTGAAAACTAATGAGATTCCACAGTCACCAGCTTTTATGTGCAGCCATATAATACCGGTGTAATTATAAGTGCGCATCCATAAATTGGACGCAAAGCTTAGGAGCATGCTTTGGTAGCAAATGCAAAAGAATAACAAAGCCATAAAAGATACACAACGTCCACTGTGTGCACCTGAAAGCCACCTCAGTAGGGTGTCTGTTTCCATGAACTTGGCGATCTGGGATCTCTTCTGGGACTCTGCAATCTTGCCCTTCCTTCCGGAAGTCGGGCAGTGCCCCAATCTTGGTGGCCCCCTCACGTCTCAACCGCAAATGTCACTGAAAGCTTCGTGCTGGCTGGGAGCATTTCTTGTACCTTGTGTGGCTTCCAGCCGTGTTGTTGGTTAATCACAGAGCTTAAAATGGATCAGACAAGATCTGACTTTAGCCTTTTTAAGCTGGCAATTTTGCAGAAGGCCCACGGAATGACATTCATTATATTAATTGTAAAACCCTTAACTACTGGATCTACCCGAAAGCAGAGAGAGAAGCTGGCAGGGAGGATGGAACAGTAAGCCTGCTCCCTCCTCTGAGCCATTCCTCCAACCTGTAAACCAGGGATTTGGTCCAGGCTACCACCTTGTCAGACCCCCTAAAATTCTGAAGTTCTAATTACTCCCTGGGACATGACTTCTGTAGTTACCTGAGGCCCACATTGTATGAACCAGTCTGGAATTTGGTGAAAAGGTTGAGAAACAGACACCCAGGACTTTTTGGCTGTTTCGTGCTCAAGTGACTCTGGGGAGACACACTTGTTATTCATTTGCCAAGTCAGGTTGATTCAGCCTGGCCCTTGAGTAGGCGCTTTGAAACCCTAGAGGGAGAGTCTGTTTGAGGGAATGAGCTGGGATTTTTGGAGTAGGCTTCTGTGCAAAATTCCCAGTGGGTTTGTAGCTGATCCTGTTGTGTCGGCTGCCCTCTGCGGGGTGGGGGCTATAGGGGGTGAGGGGGTGAGATCCAGGCTGTGGAAGGTCCCTGAGGCCTTTTAGGAGGAGACAGGCTGGTGGTAACCCCACTAACTGAGTGGGATTCTGTTGGATAGATAGAAAGGGACAAGGCATTCTGTGTTTTCATCTGGGTGGTGACCTTCCTGTATATATGCCCAAAAATCCATTGAGCTCTTGGAATGTCCTGCCTGATAAGAATGCCTTTGTTTACATAGTGGCCTTGGGCCACGGCAGATAGTCTAACAATATGATCCAGGGTGGGGGCTTTGGGGTCACAAAGGGTCAACTTGACCTTCAGACAGGCTGGAAACCAAGGTTGGCCACATGAGGAGTCAACCATGTCTGTGTTATGGATCCCCAGTAAAGACTCCGGACACCAAGGCTGGGTGGCTTCCCTGGTTGGCAATACTTCATGCGTATCGTCCCATGTTGCTGAGACATATTAGCACTGTCCTTGACTCCACCGGTGGGTGACACTTGGAAATCCCATGTTTGGATTTTTCTACACTCTTCCATGAGCCTTTTCCCTGCACTGATTTTAATCTGTATTCTTTCTCTGTAATAAACCCTGACCTTGTGTGTAGATGTCCTTGACAAATTGTGAGTCCTTATTGTGAATTATTGAACCAGTAGTCTTGGGGGCACTGGTGTGAGAAGTGAGGGTGGTCTTGTGGACTATTCCCTTAACTTTGAAAGTGGCCAGCCCCACAATTGGGTTTTCCACTATCTGTAAAATGTACCCTCAAAATACAGCCTCTGTCCAGCTCACGCTGGACCGCCCACACCTGGAGTAAGTGAGGAAGGGCCATGGAGGAGTACATTGAGGCCCCTTCTGGAAGCTACTGCTCTTCAGAAGAACAGGTCACAGACATCTTGGTCCTCTCACAGAAACTCCCACTTCCCTGGCTTGATGCCAACAAACAGACACACTTCTGATCTGCAAAGTTAGGGACCCTCCTTGAGACATGGCCCTCCTTCAGTTCCAGTACCTGCATCTCCTTCCTAGTTGCATACCCCGGGAGAAGCATGAGCATTTCCAAGAACCTGCCGACCATGTGAGGTCCGTTTCTTCAGATCCCATTGAACATTCAGCCTCTGGTACCCACAGAATCTGAAAAAGCAAATGAGTTCTGGAGATAATTTATTAGAACAGTAGATAGCAAACAATTATGTGTATCTGTTGGTTTGTTTTCCACATCTGGTCACCAGGCCAAAGAAACATAATTAATTTTTTGGTTCCAAAGAGACAATTCCACCAATGATACACATCTTTAATTAGCCCAGCTCAACAATTGTGCTCCGGCAGTTTATTTCAGGGAGCTCCATGCTGACACGTTAATGGAAGACGGTGCCAGACTCTGGGGTAAGAATAAAAATGATTGCATGGCCTGAGATGAAGGTGGTTGCTTACACAAGATAAACCCTGGGTTTCATTCTAGAAGTGATCTAATCGGCTGCACATCTAAGAGAGAAATGCAAATGGGTGAAGAGCAATGTAGAATCCATTAGGAGGGAAGCCTGGGTGGCTCAGCGGGTTAACGCTGCCTTCAGCCCTGGGTGTGATCCTGGAGACCCAGGATCGAGTCCCACATCAGGCTCCCCGCATGGAGCCTGCTTCTCCCTCTGCCTGTGTCTCTCTCTCTCTCTCTGTGTGTGTCTCTCACGAATAAATAAGTAAAAAAAATCTTAAAAAAAAAAAAAGAATCCATTACGAGAAAAGAGGAGGAAGGTAAAGTGGTTTGGGACTGTCTTTAATAAATCTCTTGAGGATATATTTTGCAAATGGTGGAAAATCCAATGCAAACTAGCTTGAGCATATGCAACTTTTGTCATCTTACAAAACTAAAGAGTCTATGGGGTTGCCTGGGTGGCTCCACTGGTTGAACATCTGGCACTTGGTTTTGGCTCAGGTCATGATCTTAGGGTTAGGGGATCGAGCCCCATGTTGGGCTCCAATGTCAGCACAGAATCTGCTTACGATTCTCTCCCTCTCCCTCCCTCTGCCCCTCCTTCCCCTCTCTCTCTCTCTAAATAAAATAAAATAAATAAATAAATAAATAACTTAAAAAAAAATTAAGAATCCTGTGGGAGGGCTCTCCAAGCAGGCTCTGACCCAATTTCTCTGCTGTTCTCACATCTCCCTTCCACTGTTTGTTGGCTTCTTCCTCACACTGGTTTTCCTCATGGTCACAGGATGGCTGCCAGGACATGTGTGGCTGCAGGCCTCCTCCTTCTCATGGTAGGGAGTGAGGGAAGGTGGGGGAGGGGGAACAGCTTCCCACAACCATCAAAGAGTCCCGAGCTCCACTCTGAACGGACCAACCCGGCCAGGACCTGATTGGCTTAGGCGGATGATTCACATATGTGGAGTTTAGGTACCAAACTACCTAAACTTTAAGGGACCACACAAGAAGATGAGTGTGGTTAGAAAGGAGAGATGTGTTAAAACCAATGGCATTTAGGAACAGCAAACAATAGGACTATTTGAGAAGAGCTTACTAGAAATGCATCAGAGGTATGAGCAGGGGAGAGAAAAACCATGAGACTGAGGCAGTGCCCTGGGCTCCATGATTGCCTGTAGACATGGGGGATGGGCTAGGAAAGGGCATGGTCACTGAAACTGGTATCAGAGGGGTCCTGTGGCCCTGGTCAAAGAAGCAGCCAGCTGGTGGAGACTCTGATGACAGACAGCTGAGAAACGAATGCCCAGACCCCACTTTCTTCCTTCACTCCATCACTTACCAGGCTTCCCATTGTCAAACCCAACAAGAAGCCAGAGGGCAGGGAGCCTCAGGATATGGCCAGCTCGGGATATAGAGCTCAGGATATAGAGAGCAGCTTGGAGGAGCGTAGAGGAGGGTCTGGAAGGCAGGAGAGGGAATCCTGTATGCAAGTGGCGTGCCCCCAGGTATGGGGTGGTGACAGAGCTCCTGGCTGCATCTCCCTGCAGGACCAGGCAGGGGCATCAACCAGGGGTCAGACCAGGTTCCCCAGCAAGCCTGTTGATCCTGATGGGTAAGCCCTGTAGGACCAATTGGAGAAATTTGCTCTCATAATCAAAAAGTTTCATTGTGAAATATCAGGAGTTGGACAGATCAGGCTTCAAACTGTGGCTCTGCCATTTACCAGCCTCATGAGTAGAAGTTAATCTCTTTCTACTCTAGCATCTTCATTCACAAGAAGGAGAAGATAACAAAACCTGTTTTTAGGGGCATTAAGTTAAATAATGTGTGCCGAATGCCTAGCATATAATATGCGCTCAATAAATCCTATTGCTGTTTTGACTGTGATACATTGTGATGTATTTACATTGTGATATAATGTAATATAAAACCTTAAGATGATGCTCTCCATGTGGCCTTACACTATGATTTTTTTTTAAAGATTTTATTTATTTATTCATGGAAGACAGACAGAGAGAGAGAGAGAGAGAGAGAGAGAGGCAGAGACACAGGCAGAGGGAGAAGCAAGCTCCGTGCAGGGAGCCTGACATGGGACTCTATCCCGGGTCTCCAGGATCACTCCCTGGGCCGAAGACGGCGCTAAACCGCTGAGCCACACAGGCTGCCCACTATGATTTTTTTTTTAAATGATTTCTCCAAAGAGGTGGAATCTGAGCTGGCCTAGAATGGACAAGGAGTTTTCCAGATGAATGCCACTGAAAGGAAGATCTTTCCTTATCTGCTCCTTGATCACATCACTGTGCTGCTCAAACACCTGCTATGACTCCCTAGTTCCTACTGTAACAATTCTGAGCCTGTGTGACCTGAGTTCCTCCACCTGTCCACACCATATATTTTTTTAAAGATTTTATTTATTTATTCATAGACACACACACACACACACACACACACACACACACAGAGGCAGAGGAAGAAGCAGGCTCCATGTAGGAAGCTTGATGTGGGACTCAATCCCGGGTCCTCAGGATCACACCCTGGGCCGCAGGCAGCACTAAACTGCTGCGCCACCAGAGCTGCCCTGTCCACACCATATTTATCCACAGGAAAGCTGTGCCCAGGCCCATCTGGGTAGTTCTAGACAGCTGTAAAACCCCTCTCCCTCTGCTGCCCTCACACTCCCATCTTCCCAAATCTGTAAATCCCTCCCACTAATACTTTGAAACTCAAGGAGCCTCCCCTGATCTGTGCAGCACTGCTCCCACACCCACACATCCCCTGTTGGATTGCAGCTCTCTGTGATGACTCTTACTCACCAGCTCGGAGTTCCTGGATGGGGGAGCTCAGAACCCTGGCACATAGCTTTGTGAGCAGTAGGCACTCCATAAATGTTGGTGAAGTGAATAAGCTATTTTTTGAAAATTAATTAATAATTTAACATTTTATTAGTTGTGATAAGTGACAATTTTTCTAGAGTCTAATTTTCTCATTGGCAAGAGGGAAAAAATATCTCAGATTATTATGAAGAATTAAATGAGGTCACACATTTAATACTGAAGGCTCATCACAGGGGCTCAGTAAGGTGTGTTCCCCCTGACTCCCCTAGGAAATGTAAATTATCTGAGAGTAGGCCCCCATATTTTCCTAATGCTTCTCAAAAATAAATTTTATTGAGGTACAATTTACATACAATAAAATGCACACATTTTTGTTGGATGTCTTTTGACTGTATATACACACAAAATTACTGCCACAATCAAGATGTAGGACATTTCCATTAGCACATAAGGGTCCCTCATTGAGCCTCTTTCCACTAAACACACTCTCACCCCAGGCTACAGGTAACCGTTGATCTGCTGTCTAACCCAATGGAAAAGATTTCTTTTCCCTAAAGTATAAATAAAATGGAATTTTACTGGAGGTACTCCTATTGGATGGGCTTCTTTCACTAACTTCGATGTTTTTAGATTCATCCATGCTGTTGCATTCCTTTTTAACATTTAGCAGTATTCCGTTTCATGGGTGTATCACAATTTGTAATTTGTCAATCTGTTCATTTGTTGATGAGCATTTGAACTGTCTCTGGTTTCAGTCTTTAGGAATAACCTTTCATGAACATTTGTGTACAAGTCTTTGTGTGTGGACATGTGTTTTCTTTTCTTTTGGGTAAATACCTAGGAATGGAATCGTGATTTGTATAAGTGTATATTTCACTTCGTAAGAGACTGCCAAGCTGTTTTTCCAAAGTGGTTGTCACATTTTATGCTCTGGTTGACAACATATGAGAGTTCTAGTTGCTCCAGATCCTTGTCAACATTTGGTGTTGTTGGTCTTAAGTTTTAGCCACTCAGGTGGATGTAGAGTAGCATCTCACTGTAGTGTTAGTTTGCAATTGCCTGGTAAGTAATGATGTTGACCCTCTTTTCATGTGCTTGCTGGCTATTCATGCATTTGCTTTTTTTTTTTTTTTAAGATTTTATTTAAGAAACACAGAGAGAGGCAGAGACATAGGCAGAGGTAGAAACAGGCTCCCTGTGGAGAGCCAGATGCAAGACTTGATCCCAGGACTCCAGGATCATGACCAGAGGCAGATGTTCATCCACTGAGCCACCCAGGTGCTCCATGTATTTGCTTTTGTGAAGGGTCTGTTCAAATCTCTTGTCTATTCCTATGGTTTTGAACCATGCCTCCTACATAAAGAAAAAAAAAAAAAAAAAGCCCAAGTGTCACTTTCCCAGCTTCCCTTGACACTAGCCTATAGTCATCAAGTCCAGGCTTGACCAATCTGATACACCCAGCCCCAAATGGAGCTGTACATTGTGAGCTGGTGATTGGAACAAGCCAGGCCAGTAGAGTCCATTTTATTTTATTTTTTTTAAAGCATTTTATTTATTTTTAGTTAAAGAAAAACAGACTTTTCCAAGGGGGACAAAGTGAACTGAAGATCAGACGGAAGGAAGCATGTGTGTGGGCTGCTCAAAGCTCTTGCTCCAAAATCTGGAGGTGAGGAAAGAAGGTCCTCCCAAGAATTCAAGGGTGAGTGGCCAGCAGAGGGTTGACTTCGATAACTTTGGGCACTAGATCAGTCTAAGTAGGCTCTATGGTGATTTCTACCTGCCAGTTGGTTGACATGATTAACATCATCACTCTTAGGGGCTATTACATTAAGGAATGATGCAGGAAGCCAAGAGAGTGGCTTATTCAGTTGGATTCTGAATCACAATCAGGAAATAGGCTTTATCTGGTACAACCATAATTTCATTTTCCTTGGAGCAAATTCAAAGGAAGGTGAGATCATTCTGGGGGTCAATTTCATGTACAGTGCTCCGGGCATTCAAGATGAAGCTGTGCCTGAGGTTGGCATACTGTGTAGTGGTGGGATGGTCCATGGTGCTCTTGATTGGAATGCCTTCTGTGTTCACCATGATGATGTCCTGTACTCCCTTCTGGCTCTGAAATCGCTTCAGTGTCTCCTCCACCTCTGCCATTTCCAACCGAACCAGTAGCTTCACAACACTGGCACCAAGTAGAGTCCATTTTAGCATTATTGGTAACACTAGCTGCCACGGCATCAGCGACCATGCACATTGGTCAGTGACCTGTATCAAGGGTTAAAGTAAAGCCCAATCCATTGGAATTTTAGGGCCAGTTTTTAAGGCCAACTCACACCAGGCCTGTGGCTGACTCTGAACTAGTCTCTGCCAAATCCCGCCTGTGATCCTGGAACTACCCAACCGCTTTTTAGTGACCTCCTTTCCTGCTTGCAACAGCCATGTCTGTGGAGTCTGTATCCATCAGGGCACAGCTTTGAGCATAGTAGGTTGATGTGTTGATTTCTGGTGTTCAGGGAGTGTCCGAGATTGTGACTTCCGTGGTGGGAATGAGAATCCATGAATTAGCATGCCACTCGTCACTGCAGCCATTACAGGCTTGGCTTGCTTTCAACTTCTTTGCCAAAGGGCTTGACAATAAAAGACACTGTTGAAAATGAAATCTTATAATTGCCTTTTTTAAGGAGGGCTGTATTCCAAGGCCTGGATCTCCGCCCACATTTGCATTTGGATCTGGGAAACCAATATGGTATGATAAGTATTTATTTTTAATAATCTGATAGCAGCAAATACATTTCCCATTTCCCAAATTCTTTCCCATCACTCACCTTTGTGTCCCTGACAAAAATAAGAACAAGCTAACAAAGATTCAACTAAATTTGCAGCCGTGGTTTTCTCCATCCCTGTCCTTTGGGAATGAATTGTTAGAAGTTTCAAAGTTACAGACTCAGCACCCTGCCTTAAGTACATTTCCGGATTGCACTTCCCAGGGGTTGGTCCTGGTTTTGCAGGATCTGAAGCTTATATGACGTGGGGGATGCTCTTTATGAAGAGAATTCAAAACTACCACAAAAGCGTTAGAAGCAGGTGTTGTAACGTGCCCTTGCAAGGGAAGGGCTTTAAGCCTGAATCTCATTAGCTCCATATATACCTATTCCTTGCTATCGCTTCCATTCTTCAAATAGCAACAAATTCTAGAAGCCATTTGCTTCCTCCCGTGTCACTGGTCTACCAGCAGGTTAAACTGCCACCAGAGCTCTGGGCTTCCTCCACTTTGGATTAATCCCTGAACAACAAGGTATCATCAAGGCCTGGCGAACCAAGGACACAGATTTCCATGCTCTGTGATCAGGGGCAAGTATAAGTTGCACACTTGCAGAAGTATCACAGGGTCACTCTTGCTCATTCTCAGCCAAGACACTGCCATCCTGCCCTCCCTGGTCACGTCTCCATCTAGAAGCACAGGACTCAGGCAGGTTCTCTCTTAGGCTCCTATGCTATCACCTTTGTGTTACAGAATAAGTTTTGCCTGTGCAGAAAGAGGTCCTCCAACTGTCTTGTGGCCTTGGATGACATGTCACTCTCCACTTTGCTTATGTTCCATACAGCACAGCCTGACCTATATGATGTGAGGAGGCAGGAGCTTTACTGAGGAACCTGCCAAACACTGCAGACAGGGCAAGTAGCTGAACGTATGTGCTACATCCTCACGGCTGCCATGAGAGCAGTGGATGGAGCCTTACCACGTGACTCACTCTAAGACTGAGCATTAAGGAAGACAGAGCCAGAGGAAGTTTTACAACATGATCTTACATTCAAGATTGTGTGTGTTTAGCCATAGATATAGTTACAGTGAGGACAACTCTATGTTCCAAAGATGGTTGCAACCTTATCTCCTATCCCACAAGCTCTTTGGCAGTGTGACCTTCTCACTCCCCTGCCAAGGGCTGGGGTGGGTGGGTCTAATTCCTCTGTCCTTGAACTTGGGCTGGCCTTATGACTCACTCTTAACTGACAGAACGGAGAGAAAAGGGTTGTCCGTGACTTTGAGGCTCTTGAAACTCTTCCTCTCCAGATGGCTCCTCTTGGGACCTTACTTGCATGAATTAGCAGCCATGCTGTGAGGAAGCCCAAGCCACATGCAAGGCTGTTTTCAGGTGTTCCAGTTGGACCCAGCCTTCAAGACATCCAAGTCACAACAGCAGATATGTGAATGGAGAAGCCTCTAGATTCTAGTCGCCTGTCACTGTTCAAATCTTCCTGGCTGAGGCCTCACACATGTAGAACAAAGAATGTGCTCTGCCTGAATTCCAGGCCCACAGATACCATGAGCTTACTAAAATACTTGTGTTGCAGGGAAGCCCGGGTGACTCAGCAGTTTAGTGCCTCTTTCAGCCCAGGGCCTGATCCTGGAGACCTGGGATCGAGTCCCACGTCAGGCTCCCTGCATGGACGTCAGGCTCCCTGCATGGAGCCTGCTTCTCCCTCTGCCTGTGTCTCTGCCTCTCTCTCTCTCTCTCTGTGTGTCTCTCATGAATGAATAAATAAATAAATAAATAAATAAATAAATAAATAATACTTGTGTTGCAAGTCATTTAGCTTAGGATAATTTGTTAGGTAGCAATAGATAATGAGATTATATAGCTATATGTTTGTTCAAGATAATATGAGTAGAGAAGGGATGGGCTGAGGCCTATACCAGGCTGTTAACTGTGGTCAGAAATGGGGGAAGACAAAAGAGGGAAGAGATGGGAGGGAAAGAGAGAGAGAGACAGAGAGAGAGAAGACAAGCAAAAGAAAAGTTTCCATGATTTAATGTGCTTGTATATGATCCCATTTATGAACTTCTGTGTGTTGATGTGTAAATGTTTAAAGAGATACCTGAAAAGATGGTCTCCAAAATGTCAGTGATAGAATTTAGGTGATTTTTCTTCCCTATGATTGTCAATATTGTTGCAATTTCTTTGACAATTACCAGGCATTTGTATATAATCAGAAAACAAAACAAGCATATTTTTACTAGAAAAAAAATTTATTTAAGCAATCCTGGCTGAGGGAAGTGTCATACTGCAATGAGTTAGCCATCCTCTTAGTTGACCATTTCCTGGGCCAGGGCCCCCAGTCTGGTCTTCTGGGCCTCTGCAGTGGCCTGCAGGGATGTGGCCTTCTGGGGTAGCCTCCATCCCCCTCCCCCACACAGTCTTGCCCCTCCTGGATCCTCTGTGAGTCCCAACATTTGCCTGCCCAGACAGTATCCTATTGAGTTTGGTGATGACCGCTATGAGCCTTACCCTCCAACAGGACCTGCTTTTCTTTCCACAAATAGTAGCAGCAGTGAGAGGAAGCAGGGGTTGAAGGCCTGTCTTTGCATCGACACCTGCTACTGGATTTTTTAAACAGCTTTCCTGAGATATAAATTCATATATTCTGCAGTACACACTTAAGGTAGACAAATCAATGATTTGTAGTATATCAAATTAAAATTTTTAAATTGTGATAAAATACAGATCACATATAGCTTGCCATTTTAACCATTTGTGGTGTATAATTCGATGGCATCAAGTATATTCACAATGCTGTGCAATCATCACCATTATTTATTTCCAAAACTTTTTCCTCACTCCAGACAGAAACTTTGTACCCTTTAACCAATAACTTCCCATTTCCCTCCATTCCCCAGTCCCTGGTAACCTCTAAACTACTTTCCACCTCTATGAACTTGCCCATTCCAGATATTTCACATAAGCAGAATCATAGGGTATGTGGTCTTTTGTGTCTGGCTTCTTTTACTTGGTGTAACATCTTCTAGGTTCATTTATGCTGTGGCTCTGGTCAGTACTCTATTAATTTCTATGGCCAAATCGCATCCAGTTGTATGGACAGACTCCATTGCATTTATCCATCCATCCATCCATTGAGTTGCTCTGTCTTTTCTGCCACTGGCTTTTTCGAGTCCCAAAAGTGTGTTTCTCCTTTCAGGTATGGAACACGTTTACCTTGATCGGGACCCAGACTCTGTCCTGGGGATATTTCAGGTCTGGAGTAGGAGGTGGGGCGAGTAGGAACAGCTGTGGATAGAGGTGGTGGATCATGGGTAGCCGGCCCACGCCTGTGAGTGTGGCCCCTGGTTGTAGCCCGTGGCTAACACAGATTCTGGGTCATTCTCTACAGTCTAATCTGGCCTAATTCCTCACCCTGTCTGGAACTCAGTTTCTCATAAATACCTCCGTGTGGGCTGCTGAAATGGGCTGTGCAGGCAGCACTTAGCCCAGTGCTGGTCCATGATGAGCTCACGATGCACAGCAGCCATGGCAGCAAGGCCACCTTGCAGCTGGTACCTTCCACCTGCATCCTTCTACCATCTGTATTGCTCTGCCTGTGGCTTTCCTGGCAGCCAGAGCCTGCTCTGATGATGCCCATGGCATAACGGATGGAGCAGGGAAATATAGCCATCCCCTTTTCCAACAGCCACCCGCTAATCATGTGTAAACACCAGCTCTCTCGCACTTGGATGGGGTTATCCGGTGCATTTTCCCTAGTGCTTCCCAGAGTCCCCAGTGAAGCTCCAGTTGTCCATGGGGGAGTCTGGCTTGGCACCACACCCTCTGTGGGCTGCCTTCTCTTCCCTGTCTCACTTCCCCTCTCTTTTACCAGTCTTCCCTGGGCTTCCTGAATAAACCACATGCACTTCAATCCTTGTCTCAGGGTCTGTTTCTAGGCAAAATTCAAATTAAGACCCTCATCATCATACGAGTAGAAGTAGTAGCAGGAGTAGCAGCAGCAGCAGCAGGAGGGGTAATAATAAATAGGGTCCCATCTCATCCTCCACTTCCTCCAGGAAGCTTCCCTTGGCTGGACCCCCCACAGGGACCACCCTTTCCTACAAAGTTCCAGCAGTTGTGGCTCTAGCCTTCATTTCTCTCTTCAGCACATCCACCTTATTTTATTCCACATCTCATCAGCTGCATGTAGAAAATGCTAATTTTGTGGGCTGGCCCAGGGGGCCGACAACCGCATGCTCTGAATCTGTGATGAAGCCATCCAGCCTTTGATGGAGACAGAAGATGAAACGTGGCTGGGGCGCATCCCGGGGAGATGGGGCCCGGCATGCAATATTTAAACGGCCCTTTCATGAAAGGGAGCTACCCAAGCTCTTAACATCGGTGTTCCAGAAAGTCAGACTCGATTTTTAGCCTCAGACTCATGTTTGGGTGCACTTCGTGTCTTAAATACTCATTTCTGTGGCCTTGATATTTCAATTCATTTCCTTTCAAGTTTTACAAGCCCAAAGTGCTATCGTCATCGTCATCGGTGCTTTGTTGAGAGGCGGGCACGAGAGGTGGGGACTTGTCACATGCGACCAGGGACTGTCACTATCCCTCAGAGGTCAGTAAAGCTGACCCTTTGACACCGAGATATAATTGTGTGAACAGAGCCCGAACTACTTGAAAAGTGTAAAGTGTAAAGTTGATTTAGGGCAACACGTCTGTTCTTCCTCCCTCTTTTTTCCACTTTTTTATTGAGATAGAACTTATTATAAAGCAGATCTACAAGCACTGCTCAATGAATTCATATGCATGTGCCCCGTGCAACCACCAGCAGATGAGGATGTAGAACATTCCGTCAGCCCAGAGGGACCCCCATGTCTTCCCATCCAGCACCCCATAAGGTAATGTATATATTATCTATGTTCTACATGTTATATACCTCTGCATCTGATGGTGGTTATATGGATACATAATGTAATATATATTATATGTGTCTAATTTATTGACTTCACTATTGCCATGAATTCTCTGGGTTATCAGAAAGCCAGGTACAGGGCGCCTGGGTGGCTCAGTCAGTTAAGTGTCTGTCTTTGGCTCAGGTCATGATCCCAGGGTCTTGGGATCGAGTCCTGCATCAGGCTCCCTGCTCAGCGGGGCGCATGCTTCTCCCTCTCCCTCTGCCTGTCACTCTCCCTACTTGCGCTCTCTCTCTGTTGAGTAAATAAATAAAATCTTCAAAGGAAAAGAAAAGAAAGCCAGTTATGTATTCCTATGGGGAGGAAAATTCCCTCAACCTATTATATATAGTAACTAAATTTTCTCATATGCTTGTACATGTTAGTATTTTAAATGGTACCAATGAATGATATGTCACTCGTTTTACTAAAAAACCTAAAATAGACATGCACCTTAAAATGAGCTCAGGCATATATTTACTTTAATGATTAGAATAATTGGAATTTTTTCAGGATAATGAAACTCCTCCTATTTCTTCTTATGAGCAGAGAATTAATCTTTCTCTGTATATATTGAACCAACTCTCTTTAAATCATCCCATTTTTTTTCCTCCTCATCTCCAAAATCAGAGGAGAAAAATCAAACAAAATTATCCAATGCATGTATGGGTAAAGTTCACACTTAAAAATTTTTTTTATTTATTAGTTTCAGAGGTAGAATTTAGTGATTCATCAGTTACATATAGTACCATACCAGGTCATTCCATCATGTGTCCTCCTTAATGCCCATCACCTGGTTACCCCACCCACCACCCACCTCCCTTCCCTGTTTGTTTCCTAGAGTTCAGTATCTCAGACTTTTAAAAATTGTGGTAAAATACACATAAAATTTACCATCTTTACCGTTTTTAAGTATACAGTTCAATTACGTTAAGGGCATTCACTTTGTTAGGCAACTGGTCTCCAAAACTTTTTTCTCTTGTAAAACTGAAACTCTGTACCCATTTAGAATAACCTTTTACTAAAGTACAAATCAGATATTCTCTCACTTAAAGCCCTCTGAAGATTTCCCATTTCTCCTATTATTAAATCTAGGTTCAAATGATAAAGACCTTGCTACAGCATCGCGGCACTGGTGTTATTTTTTCCTGGCCACACGTAGCCTTCACCACCTCTAAATCCTCACATGGCTAGACCCTCATTTTTTCCATTCTGCTCATCACCGTCTGAAGTGAACATGTTCAGTGACTGATGTGTGGTCTACGATTTGCCTGACTGCAAAGGACAGGCTGCCTTCTTGATTACTAAATCCTCAGAGTCTAGCACGGGGCCTGGCATTAGTAGGTGTTCAACCAGGGTTTGTTGAGTGAATACTCACAGGAAAACAGTGAGTGAGAAGAAAACAAAGAAGATGCTGTAGGGGAGCATACAACCCATTGAGGTAAACATGCCTCCCCGTTCCTGCCGCCCCCCCCCCCCCTGCCAAACACACACAGAAATGCCAAGTGGGTAAAAATGGGAAGACACAAAAAACAGGGTTGTGGCATATTAGGGTTATATCAGAGCAGCAGAGCTTCTAAGAGCTATATACCCAAGATTTTTACTGTAGATGTCATGGGCTGAATTGTGGCTCCCCCAACCCATTCAGATGTTGAAATTTTAACTGCCACTATCTCAGAATGTGACTGTATTTGGAAATAGAGTCTTTAAAGAAGTAGTTAAAATTAAATGAGGTCATGGAGCAGGCTCTACTACATGGTGTCCTTATAAGAAGAGATCAGGACACAGACACAGGGAGGGAAGACTATGGAAAGACACAGCGGAAAGGTGGCCATCTATAAGCTAAGGAGAGAAGCCTCGAAAGAAACCAATGATGCCAGAACCTTGATTCTGGACTTCCAGCCCTCCACCTGGTCTGTCCAGCCTCCCTCACCTCACCTCCTGCTCATACCTGCTACCTGCTGTGCTAGAAGTCACAACCCCTGGCTGCCAGGGGACTGGGATCCATGAGGACAGGATAAGCTGTGTCTTGTGTTGCAGAATCCAGCATGTGGGGGCATGTGGCTCAAAGGTGGAGATGCTGAGAGGCTGTGGCCAGAGCTGGAGGATCACATCCACCTTCACCAAGCACCCTGGTGGCCTGCTAGCCAGACCTGGCTGGCCAGGGCCATGGAGCTCAGTTACCTAAGGGGGAGTGGAAAAGCCTGCCTGTGTAGGATGGGCCACCTGGCCACAGGATGCCACCAATTTCCTGGACTTCTGAAGACAGGTATGGAGAGGAGCACCACAGGCAGTGCTTCTGGTGGGCCAACGGGTGCCCGGTGACCTAGGTGCACAGGTAACAGAGGTGGCAGCTGCATGGCACCACTGCCCAGTCATCAGGTCCTTGTTCCTCATGGCATTTGTTTTTTCTGTGTTTTATGTGTTGAGTCAGTTGCTCAATTGTTGGAGAATTGATCCACGGATTCTGCTTCCATTGTGTGTGCTGGCTACATCTTAATAGGAGAAACCACATCTGACAGCTACCTATCAACAGACGTGGCTGCATCTCGAAATATAAGTTACATATGTAATTTGCCACAGATCTCGTGGTTGAGAACTAAACAAGATACAGGGATTTTTAGAAAGATGCTGCCTTTAGAGCATCACAGCTTTTCCCGAATAAGCGTAGCATACAGGACATCAACGAGCCAACCTTATATCAGAGACCAGCAAGTACGCACCCTCTGTTTGGCGGAAATGTTATTACAGTTACAAAGAAGATCCACAAAGATCTGAGCTTCTTTTTCAAATGTATTTTTAAAATCTCGAACCAAATGATATTTTAAGTAGACAGAGACTAATGTTCACATAATCCAGTGATCATCCATCTTGGTGGCTCACAGAGAAGCACTCATTAGCTGTTCCATAATATACTGGAGTCAAAACTTATCACTTACACTAAGCATTGCAAATTAAAGGAAAGGCCTGATTTCCTTTTAACAGAATACTCCATATGCCACATCAAAATTACAGAAATAATTGGGTGTCAGAAACACTGTTTCATTTCTGATGTTCTGCCAATGAAACAAATTACTTTTACTGAATTGTGTTTGGGGGACTCCAGCTGACCCTTTGACACTAGAAAGAAGGATTTCCCATAAATAAAAGCTTCAGGGCAATTTTACTTTGTGATTAGTGATTTTTTTCCCCATGCCACCCGATTATTAATCGTTGGGATTTGTGTTTCATATCAAGGCAGGAAATTAATCACACCGTGTACAGGACTTCATGTAAAGAAATACTTCATGAGGTCCCATTTATTTCAAAAAGGAAAATGTAGTTAAGCATTTAAATTAAATAAACGGATCGATGTTACAGCAATTACTAGGGAATGATTTGCCACATGGCAAGGAGAATGCATTAAAGATATGAACAGCTGTTTCTCAGTTTAAGTTTATAGCGTTTCAAAATTCAGGAAATGACTTTTGTGTTCTGGTTGGATTCAAACTGCAACATTAACAGAACCAGCCCATAATATAGCATTCTGAATTATAAAGCCACTTAGATACTTTTACCAAAGTAAAATGTTTTGGCAAAATGATCCAGTTCTCTGTAATGCAATTAAAGCAGGTTTCACATTAGAGTTATATATTATGTTAGTGATAATTTTCACTACAAAGATATCATTTATATTCCAAATCCTAAGCACATAGCTTCATGTAGCAGTTGAAAGAAGAGCCTGAAATTGCTGAATTCAACACAGCAGGGTAATTATAGTATAAAAGGTGAGTTGCTTTATTCTGAGGTTGGTCCAAAACTAAGATCAAGAGTCTGAGGCATAACAATCTTTGAGAGTCCTCCCTCGAGAGCATTTAATAGGCTGATGACAAGTTAGATCGAGCAGACTTTTCAAATATAAAATCCTCATGTGAAGAACAAAACCCCCAATCAAGGGATTTCTCCACCAAACCCATCCCAGCTGATCTCTTTGGTTTGTACTTTTTTTTCCTGAGGTCCTCACTAAATAGCTGCTTTCTTAAGAGAGGGAATTCTGAGCATCAGTGAGAAAAATAATTGCAATGATTGAAATAACTAATGGTTTTGAAAATCGGTTAACAAAGGCGACAGGGGTAGGGGGGAAACATTCATCCTGCTTTTTCTGAATTAATGTTTCCCAGACTAACCAGACAGTTAGGGGCATTTTTTTGTTTGTAGAAATCTTCCAGCTAGTATGCACAGAAGAAAGTGTAGATATTGCAAACTAAGCAATGGTGTGATCTTAAAAAGATGCCATCTGACATAAAACCTGTCCCTGATGCGAGGATACACTGTCGTTCATGAGTGATTTTTTTTTTTTTTTTTTTTTTTTTGCATTTCATGAAGTGATCTTGACAAAAACTCAGCCTGAATCTGACAAGTCTTTGGATTTACGTGATTGACTTAAATACAGGAAACAGGGGAAAGGGTTATGGGACACCAGGTGGCTGCAATCAGCAAAATCCAGATGGAGGAGTCCCACAGAACCAGCAACCATGTTTCTCTGACAAATCACAAAAAAAGGTAGGGGAGGAAATAAAGAGGAAGATCCAGGGGTTTCCTCCTCCTTTTCCAGAATAAAAGAGAAATAGGATGATCCAATTGCAATGTGTGGACCGCATCTGGATCCTGATCTAAACAGCCTGTAGAAAATACATAGATTTTTAAGAGAACTGGGGACATGAGAAATTTGAATGCTTCAAAATATTTGATGATGTTGGGGACTGAGAGTTAATTTTTTAGGTATGAGAATGGTACTGTGGTTGTTTTTTAAAAACCAAGTCCTTATCTGTTAGAGACATAGTACTGACATATCTACTAGTGAAAAGTGATGAGCTGGAGTTTACTTCAAAGCAGCCCAGGATGGAGAGGGTGGGTGCATTCTGTGGGGCAGAGATGGAACAGAAGCGGAACCAAGCTCAAGCTCTTCCTGCTCCCAGTCAGGCCAATAAGAGGCAAGATGTTGAGGCAAGAAAAGCAACTTTATTCGGAAAGCCAGCACTCAGAGGCAATGGTGGGCTCTTGTCCCAAAGAACCAACTCCTCTCACTGTGAAGTCCAAGCTTCTTTTATGTCAACAGAAGGGGAACTCATGAGGAGGTTCGAGTCAGAAAGTGACTGACCTCTGTAGACATCGGAGGGGCGTCAGGTAACTTATGCATCCTTGGTCCATTATTCTTTGGGTACCGGAATCCAGCCGTGCCGCCTCTGTAAATCTTAAGCATATCAGTGTCATTTCTGTACGTACTTTCTTACCTCCTTGGATGAGGTAGGTTTCGGATTTATAGAAGCAGTCTTTGCCAATCTGAGCTGTAAGCAAAATTCCTTCGATGATTCCTAGGCCTACGTGCAGGGCTAATCAGAAGTTCCAAAGCTAGAGGTCACAGCAGCAAGGGAAATAGAAACCACATGGAGTCAGACGTGCTACATTCCTCTGTGTTCTGGGAGGGACCGTGAGGTGGCCACTTATTGAAGCTAAGAGGGGTTTCTTGACATTCACATTCTCTATTATTTGTATTTGAAATTTTCCTTAATAAAAGGGTTGGTTGTGATTTTTTTTTTTTAAATTTAAGATGCAGTGAAGTTCCCAAGCCAGCAATGACTTTTTAACCAAGTTCAGAAGTTAATTTTTTTAATTGGCTAAAATATCTGATCAACAAATAGATTTTCTTTCTGTGGAAAAAAAAAGGGTGGGGAATCTGCCTAATATTTTATGATTATTAAATAGTAAATTTAAAAAATACATATGGCCAGCTACAGGACCTCAGTGAACCTAATCTAATATCTTACACCCTACTCTCTGATCATTTCTCTAGAATGTTACTGCCTGCTCCTAACACCTGGGGTCCCTGTGCCTGCCAAGGGACACCCCGGATGTCTCAACCCTCTCTTTTAAGTACCAGCCTCTCTGAACCTTCTTAGTAGCTGCCAGCATTCAACTGCCCTGTACTTCCCCTTGGGCCTCCTGTGCGTTTCTGAGGCCAACTCCGACCCTGGCCACCGTGGCTTTGTTCCTTAAAATTGTTCATCCCGGTTCTTGAAAGTGTGGTTTATAAATGAATCCTGAAAAAGTTCGCTTTTTGCTAAAGGCATGCCCCTCTGAGCTGAGGGGCCAGAGTTACCGTGGGATGCCCAGTTCATCAAAACCACCAATTCGGATACCCAGGAATCAAGACAATTGCAGTGAATGTGTTGAAAAGGTTTTCCATAGGTGTTCGAAGACATGCCCTAAAGTGGAGGTCTTACAGTGCCAGCAGCCTGGGCAATGTCTAGGAGGAGGCCCATGGTCATGAGCACCTCCTGGGATCTGAGGGGCCCTTCACTGCCAGCCTGGCCTGCATGTCTGGGGCAGCTACTGAGGGGGCAACCTGGAGCCAGAAACACCCTGCAGAGAGCAGGGAGGGAAAATCGGCTCTGACACAGCATTTCTGAACCTCACTTTTCTTGTCTGCAAAATGGGCCTAATAAGTGTACCTACATGTATTGCTTACCTGGGGCTGCTACAACAAATGACCACAGACTTGACGGCTGAACATGATAGAAATTTATTCTCTCACCATTCTGCAGGCCAGAAGTTAGAATCCATTTCATTGGCCTAAAATTGCTGGCAGGATTGCACTCCCTCTAGAGGCTCTAGGGGAGGATTTGTTTCTTGCCTCTTGCAGCCTCCGTTGGCTGCCTGCATTCCTTGGCTCATGGCTGCATCATTCCAATTACCACATCTAAGCCTCCTAATCCTCAGCTCCAAAGATTCTGATTCCTCATTCCTGGGGTGGTGGGGGCAGGAATCTGCATTTTTAAGGCAGGTCAGGTTGGACTTGGTGAAGTGCTGTTTATGACTATCCAGGATCATGCATCCAGACTTCTCTCTGTTCACCAGAGAATGTGGCATCTGCCCCCTGCTCTACAGCTGGGCCCCCCAGCCCTGCGGTCAGACATGTTGACCAGCCTTCTGGAATACATCCATCAGGACCCACATGCCCAGGGTCTCATGTCTGCTGTCAGAGGCTGGGTTCCCCGAATAGCAGACCCTGAGTCAAAGATTCAGTGCAGGTGCAGGTATACTTAAGAGGGGTGTTCATTGCTGCGGCTGTTATAACAAATTACCACAAGTTTGGTGGCTTACAATCAAAATTAATTCTCTCCCAGTTCTGGAGGCCAGAAGTCAGCAATCATTATCTGTGGGCTGAAATCTCAGCGTGGGCAGAGCTGCCCTCCCCTTGAAGGCTCTAGGGGAGAACCCACTCCTTTCCTCTCTCGGCTCCAGGTGGCTGGTGTTCCTTGGCTGATCTTGGCTTCTGCCTTCCTGTCACCTTCTCTTCCACTTGTATCAAAGCTCCCTCCACCTCCTACTTCTGACAATACCTGTGATTATATTTAGGACCCACCCAGATATTCAGGAGAATCCCCCCACCTCAGCATCCTTGATCGCAATTACAGAGACCCTTTTACCTTATAAGAGAACGTTTGTAGGTTCCAGGGATTGGGACCTGATATCTTTGGGTGGCCATCACCAGCCTGTTCTACTGCCTCATGAAATAGTAGTGAGTGTTCTTGGTTTATACATGTAAAGTGTCTACAAACCGCACCCACAACTAGAAACCTGCAATCATAGGCACCCCGTTGTCCTCGGCAGCCAGGGAATTGGAACCTGACACCTCAGCCTCATCCCCAGAAGCCATGCTCTGATTTTCCCCCATACCTTCTTCTGTGTTCTTGTCTCATGATCCCTGGAAGCCTGACAGATGGCCAGTGGAACCTGGGCAGTGTAGGCCCCTGAAGACAGAAGGGCCATGTCCCATGCAGACACTCCATGAGCAAGTAGTGCTGGAGTCTGCAAGCAGTCAAGGGAAGCTTGTCAACCAGTTTGTCGGAGTAAACTTTTTCTGAAGAATTGAACCTTGCCCTTTTAAATGCCTGCTTCTTTAGATTTTTTATGAAAATGTTTCTGAAGTGTGTTACATATTCCCCAGCAGTCTTGAGACTGGAGCTCAGCCTTTTGCAGCTAACTCAGTGACAGCTGCCACATGATTTTTGCTGTACCTGCCTGTCACTGGACCAGCCTGAGAGGCAGAAAGGTGGCAAGGTGCCTGCTTCAAACTGAAAGCACGGGATAACTATACATAATGTCCTGGTTCTTAATTTTCCTGTCTCCTTCCACCTGCCAGAGTAGCTATAGTTTACATCTGTAGGTATTCCTCCTGCAGGCAGACACCCTCCCCTCACTTCCCCTTATTTTATTTTGACTCTTCTAGTAACTGTGGGCTGGGAGGTGATACTACTGAGGCTTATTAGCACTTTTTGCAAAGGAAGAGTTAGTGGTTTCTCAAGGAGTTCTCTGAGGACGATCATATTTTTTAAAGATTTATTTTATTATTTATTTGCGAGAGAGAGAAAGAGCACGAGTGGGAGGGGCAGAGGAAGGGGAGAGAGAATCTCAAGCATATGCCAAGATGAGCGTGGAGTCTGACAAAGGGGGGCTCAACCTCATGACCCTTGGATCATGACCTGAACCAAAACCAAGAGTTGGACACTTAACTGGCTGTGCCCCCAGACACCCCAACAATCATCTTTTATTATTATTATTATTATTATTATTATTATCTTATGTGCCTTCCTCCACCACCAAAAAGAAACACTTTGTATCCTCTCACCTATTTTTAGCTGACATCAAATTTTTTCATGACTTGAAATGGTTGCAAAGGATAAAATGTCTCATGCATTGTAAATATTAACATTATAAAAATGACACTTATGAAATCAATCGTTTCAATGTATCCAATGAAATCTGAATGCCATAGCAATTCAATAGCCATCATCTTTCATTTGAAGATACATGAACGAGTCTTTTTTAAATAGCCAAAAATGTTGTAACTTCCATGTCTCTCCTTGAACTCCCATTTCCATCCCATTTCGCCCACAGAATTGCATCCTAATGTAATATATTTTTATGCTTGAAAGTATTTTATTAATCATCCTATCATAACTCTCTCGACAAAAAGTATAGAAGTTAAAATTACATTTTTTAATTACCTGTGACCATAAAGCTCAAGAGTCAAAAAAAATTTTTTCTCCTGGTTTGAGCTAACAGTACAATTATGAGTATCCAATTTATCAAAACCAATTCATTATCCATCTTTATAAATAATTATAAGCATAAAAATAAAATGTTGTTAGAACTGCATCTCTTACTGAGATAGATGAGGCTATCTTAATTTTCTGTTAGTTCATGAATCCATAGAGGGGTATAGCTCTGGCCACAAAGATCCAGAATTTAGCCTTAATTTTTCTTCTGTTGTTTTCAACGGAAACTTAAAAAATATATACTGGTTCATAAAATAAGTAGATGGGAATGGAAGGGGTTTTGTCACAGCAGCTCTACTCAGTGGTAAGAACTCCGTCAGCGTTATGGCCAAAATTCACATCATTATTTCTCATGAAAAGAATTTCCATCCACTGACAAGTTCAGTTGAGCTCCTTTTAGTTGGATCAAATGCCCAGTTTTGGAGACCCCTTGAGTCACACCAGTTCTCCCTCTGCAATAGATGAGTATGCCAGAGACAACTTGAACTTGGCCTTCAAATACCAACCAGATGAGTACTTGGGTTGATAGAGAGCTGCCCTACGCATGGAGAATGTCAGCTCTGCTTGGTCCGCATCCAGGACTGTCCACCCAGACTCAGGAAGGGAAGGATTGATGCTGACTGGAGGCAGGAGGCTGGGCAGGGAGACCCACACAGCTAAAATGGTGCAATACCCAAGCTGATGATCAAGAGGAAGGAGGCCATTAGGGCTTTGACTCCGTGGTGCCAATCTTCAGCTTGACCCAATTTTTGAGGTGTTTCCAACAGAGTGGACCAGAAATTATCATCCATAGAGCTGCAACTCCTTTCATTTATCAATTTCTTACGTGTGTGTTCATTTCTTCATTCACCAAGTGTGTGGAGCCTTCCTTAGCTTTCCACCTTTTGTCTACCCAACTCTGTACTAAACATTTGGGACATACAGGTGAGTTTGGTGGGTCGCTCTTCCTCAGGGGACTTTCCATGGGGGGCGGGTGCAGGCAGATCAACAACAACTCTCACCCCTCTCTCTGGAATGGAAATCCAAGCCCTGAGTGTGGCAGGAAGAAAAGAAATTTGGGATCTGGAGGATTTTTTTTCAGGTGGCGATTCACACTATGTGCTCTGGACAAGCATCCCGCCTTTTCCCATCTGAATATGTTGGCATGGGGTAGGGGGATGACTCAGATCTCCAAGCATTCCCCAAATGCTGACACCCACCTTCCAAACTGCCTCCTTGGTGGATGATGTCAGGAAAGTCTTGGGGTGGGGGGGACCTCAATGTGCCTGATGTCTAATGTCTCTAGATGGGTGCCCCCAGCTCCCCACCTAAACCAGAGCCTCATGCTGGACTTTGTCAGTTCACTGTACTTACCCAGTCATCCCTGTCTTCTTGTCTCTCTGTTTTTGAAACAGTGATGAGAGGGGCACCTGGGTGGCTCAGTGGTTGAGTGTCCTCTGTCTGCCTTTGGCTCATGTCGTGATCCCGGAGTCCCGGGATGAATCCTACATCAGGCCTCCCATGGGGAGCCTGCTTCTCCCTCTGCCATTGTCTCTGCCTCTCTCATGAATACGTAAATAAAATCTTTAAAAGTAAAAAAATAAAAAAAAATTAAAAACCAGTGATGATTTAGAAAGTTTGTTGACTGTTGCCATTTAAGCACTGGGGGATGTGATTTTCAATCTTTTTTCTTTCTTCTCTCTCTCTTTCCCTCACCCCTTTCACCACCTTCCTTGTCCCTTTTCTCTTGTCTTTTTGGGGTTTTTTTTTTTTTTTTTGGTTCTTTTTTTTGAGATCAGATTTATTGAAGCATAATTGACATACAATAAAATTCACTTCTCTGCTTGGACATTTATGAGTTTTCACAAATGCCTGCAATGTGTAACTACTGTAGTCAAGATATAGAGCATTTTCATTGTGCTACAAAATTGCCTCCCACCCCTTTAGAATCGACCCCTCCCTCTGCCCCCACCTCAGCAACCATGGACTTGATCTCCCTCTCTAGCGGTTTGCCTTTTCCAGATTAGCGTATAAATGGAATCATGCAGCTTGTTGCCTTTCAGGTCTGGCTTCTTTTCTCAGCCTAATACACACCGATTTTGCATATGTACCATGGTTTGTTTATCCACTCTCCAGTTGAGAGACACTTGGGTCGTTTCCAGTTTGGGGCAATTGTGATTAGACTTGCCATGGAGATTAGAGCATAGGCCTCTGTGTGGACATAAGTTTTAATTTCTCTTGGATAAATGCCCGGGATCAAGATGGCTGGGTCAAATGCTAAGTACTTTTAACTTAGTGATTCTCAGCAGGGGATGATCTCCACCATCAGGGGACATATGGCAGTGCTGAGGCCATCATTCGTTGTCACACTGTGGGTGTAGATGAGGAGCCCCATGGTTGAGCACTCTCAGGCCCAAACGTCAGCAGGGCTCCAAGTAGGAAAGCCTGGCTTCCACTTTTAAGAAACTGTCCTCCAGAGTGGCTTCACGTCCTCTCCAGCATTTGATGCTGTCAATCTTTCCTTTAAAAAATATTTTTTTATTTTAGCTGTTCTAATAGGTGTGTAATCGCATCTCCTCATGGTTTTATTTTGCATGTCCCTAATGACTAATGATGCTGAGCATCTCTGCAACTTACTGACCATCCATGCACAGCTAACCCTTGCACCATGCAGGGGCTAGGGGTGCCGATGCCCAATGTCCCCCCATAGCTGAAAATCCACATATAACTTTTGACTTCCCCCAAATCTAACTACTAATAGCCTACTGCTGACCAGAAGCCTTGTGGATAGCATAAATAGTCAATTAACACCTATTTGGGATGTGGTGTGTATTATATACCATACGCTTACAATAAAGTGAGGGAAAAGGAAATGTTATTAAGGAAATCATAAGGAAGAAAAAATACAATTACACAATAGTACTGTGTTTATTTTTTAAAGATTTGCAAAAAAATAAAAAAATAAAGATTTGCATGTAAGTGGACCTGCACAGTTCAAACCTGTGTTGTCCAAGGGTCCATTGTACTTGCTTTAGGGGTCTGCCCATATCTTTTATCCATTTTCTACTGAATTATTTATTTTCCTTATTATGCATACTTCTTTTTTTTTTTTCCTACTTTAAGCCCCATAACAGTCCTGTGAAGCAGATTTGATAACTCACATTTTATACATGAGGAAACAGACTCTGAGATGTCATAGGGCACATGGCAAAACCCGGGGTCTCTGACTCTCCCCCCACCATCCAGGCGTGTTTGGTGTTAGAGCCCGTGCTCTAAGCCAAATAGAGCATCCAACCACTTTTGTTCTTCCCTCCCTCCTTCCTTGTTCTGTTCCTCATTCTCTCCTCTCCTTTCTCCTTTGGCAGACAAGTTCTTTCTTTGAATGAACAAGATGAAAATCAAACCAATTTTTTCAAGGAAACAAATTCTGTGTACTTCTTGATGAATGCTGGCCTACTTAGCTCAGGGGAAGAATTTGAGAACAGAAATGTCTTTGCTCCTCCAGGCCAGAACTCATGCTGAGATGGGGGGAGGGGTTATATTAGAATTTTGACAGAGCCAAGGATTGTTTGGATGAAAAACAGATCCCCATTTGAGCAGGAATGTGATCTCAGGGCAAGAACAGAGGGATGAGGTTACTGAGGGCCTTGATATACTAGACTCCAAATTAATGGCTTAGGTGCCCACTTTCTTGCAAACCTGAGACATTGGCCATGTTTCCTTGGCTGTGACTTAATAATTACAACCTGTGTTCCAAGGAAGGCTTCGTTCTTCTCTAAATGAGCAACATAAAAAGCCAGTTTCCAAATATGTGCAGCGTGAGACACATTTGGTGGAGTTAGCATCAGAATCTCATCAGCAACAAAAGAAAGAGAGTGACACTTGGGGAGGCTGCTGGTTGGATTGATTCAATAAAATTCTCTGAAAGGAGCATCAGGGTCTCCAGCTTCTGATGCTCACAGGCCATGGTGCCACTTCTGCCAGCACCCATGACCCCAGATGCTCCTTGGAGGAACCAGGAGGGCACAAACTTGCAGCCCCTGTGTGGGAGTGGGAGCGGGGTGGGATCACTGCACATCGGAAACCCCCCAATCTCTGGCTGCTCCCTCATATCGGCCCCCAAATGTCTCCCTTTGTGAGCAACTGTCTGATGTCTTTTTTCTTCCTGACACTAAAAATGTGATGTCTTTTCCAACACCATCCAGTTCTCCGACTTTCCATGCACCAACTAAGCGTCCTACGGTTCAGTCCTATTCTGACACTGACTCTCAGAGTTGACACGAAGCCCATATATGAAGAGCTCAGCCCTGCAAGATTGCAACACCCCCCCCCCCCACTTCAGACACCAGTGACAAGTCCTAGGAGCCACTTGCACTTCTGGCTGATTGGCTGTCAATTCGGGGGTGCCCACACTTCCTCCTCGGGTTTGATAATTCACAGAACAACTCACAAGACTCTGTAAACACTTTGCTTATATTCACGAGTTTATCATAAAGGGTGCAGCTCCAGAACAGCCAGTGGAAGAGGCGTGCAGGGCAGGGTCTGGAGGAAGGAGTGCCGAGCTTCTGGGTCTTCCCTGGCACACCATCCTCGGAGCGGGTCAGTGCGTTCACCAACCTGGGACCTGTTGCATTTTATATCCCAATCTCCAGTACCGTACCCCTTACCAGAGGCTAGGGCGTGAGGCCGAAAGTTCTCCTACCACCTGATCCCATACTTAGTCTTTTGGGGGACTAGCCCCCATCCTGAAGCTACCCAGGGGCCCACCCTGAGTCACCTAGTTAGTATAAATTCCGGTGTGGGGGAGAATGATTATAGCAATTAGTGATAAGGGGTCCTGGGAGAGGATTGGAGGGGCAGGAGTGACTCCGGGTTGGGGTGTGGACATGAGCTGGTGGGGCCTAAAGGCGGTGGTGGCACCAAAGTTAAGGGCTGGGAGAAGGGAGAGCCGGGCTGGAAAGAGGCTGGAACTGGGCAGGCAGCGAGCCAGACCAGGAGCCCCAGGCTCTACCCCAGCCAGCCACCCCCCTCCCTTTGCTCCTCCCACTGTGACAGGGCCAGAAGGTTTGTGCACATCTGGGGGAGCGGGCCCCCAGCTTAGCCAAGGCCCCCGGGAGGGGTGCCACTAGGCTACAGTTCCCAGAAGGTAGAAGCAAGAGAGCAGGACCAGGAGGATGTGTGGGGTCAGGAGAGTGCATGAATTGACAATTCCGCCAGTCCAGAAGCTGCCATCAGAGGCAACAGTCCAGAGGAGTTTGATCCAGACGTCCCTGCTATGTAGCCGACCCCAGGAAAGAGATCAAGCTTTAGAAGCCAGCGCAGAGGGCAGATGTGAGCACCAATCCCTCCTCGGCCAGCCTGCCCCAGGTCCTGGGACTCACAGTATTCACAGCTGCTCCCTTCCCCAGACCTGCAGCCAGGTCTGCCAGAGGCTTAGGGGCAAGTGGCCCATATCCCTGAGTCATTATTCTGGGTGGGGCCTCCCGGACCTAATGCTGACCCCAACGAAGGCTGACGCCCAGTGGCATCCTGCCAGCCCGCACACCTGGGGTAACAGGTAGAACCAGGTGGTTCTTCAGGAGTCATAATGAGACTTGTTCCAAGCCCCCAACCATCGAGGTTCCCAGGGGAGCCAGAGCCTGGAGATACCATGACTCATTAGCTATTATTTTTAGTTTTATGCCACAGAAGATGTGCAGCAACGAGATCAGCTTAAATGTCTTGCTATAAAAAGGATGATGGATGGGGGGCGGTGGGAAAAGAGGGAGAACAAGTCAGACATAGAGATCAAGGGGAGGAAAATAAGAAGTACACCAAGACTTTAGCAAGGGTTCCCCCTAAATGGCAAGATGAGGACCAATCCTAAAATATTTCTATAAAGAATTTATTTCTTTTAATAATAATTTAAAAATACATGTTAGTTAAGTAAATACACAGGCATGAGGAGCCCCAAGGAACCCCTCAAGACTCAGTGTGATGCAGGCCTCCTACCTAGTTACTGGCCTTGCTGCAAAGACTACCTCCCTCCTAGGGATTTTGAAGAATGTTCTGGAAACAACATGGACCACACGTGCACTCCTGAAACAGCTTTCTCACCTCCTGGTGTTCACACCATGTAGTCACCTCTCCATGGATGCAGATCTAGTTCTTGTAGCCAAGAGGACATGAAATGAGGGAGCATGTGACTTCAGAGGCCAGGTCGTAAAGGACATTGTAGCTTCACCTTGTACACCTTAGACCCCCCACTCTAGCTGAAGCCAGCCACTGTGTCAGAAAGACACTCCAGCAGCTATGTGGAGAACTGAGGCCTCCCAGCAACTGCCAGCACCAACACGGCAGCCACTCGAGTGAATCACACAGAAGACGCTCCTCCAGCACCAGTCAAACCTTCAATCACCTGAGTGCAACCACATGAGAGATCAGGAGCCAGAACCCTCCAGCTCAGCCACTCTGGAACCCCTGAGCTACAGGAACCATAGGATAATAAATGTTTTCTTCCTTCTTTTAAGCCAGTAAGTTTGAGGGAATAGATCATGAACACAAATGGTGATTTCCATTGGAAAGGCCTGGGTCACCACCTGAGCCCCAGAGCCAGGGATGTGAGCATCCTACTGAACCACAGGCTTGAGACCCACACACCCAATGGGATGAGGGTCGTGGGGGGCGAGGGAGGTGAGTGAGGGCAGTTGATGCACAGGCAATGTTGGATCCTGTTTTTATAATTTTGATATCTTGCTCATCATAGATTTTTTTTTGGTCTCACTTTTGATTTTTTTATTTTATTTTTTATTTTTACTATTTTTTAAAGATTTTATTTATTTCTTCATGAGAGACACATAGAGAGAGAGAGAGAGAGAGGCAGAGACACAGGCAGAGGGAGAAGCAGGCTCCAAGCAGGGAGCCCAATGTGGCACTCAATCCCGGGTCTCCAGGATCAGGCCCTGGGCGGAAGGCGGTGCTAAACCGCTGAGCCACCTGGGCTGCCCCTCACTTTTGATTTTTTAAAACGTTGCATTAAATAATTGTTTACCTTAATTGCTGAGTTTTTGGCACCCCTTAAACTGGGCGTCTTGAGGTGAGTGCCCCACATGCCTGGCCTCTTCCTGGCCCTCTTCCGTGGTCAGACTCCATCCCACCTGCAAGCCTCCATTATGCTCCTCTGCCCTTGTCCTTGGGGGCTCAGGGGGAAGGAGTCACCCCTCTGCTAACTCAGAGTACCTAGTAGGGCTGAAACTCCATGCCCTGCGTGTCTGGCCTTCCTGTGTGATTACCAAGAGCGCCACAGTCAAACATGGTGGCCTTGCCACGTGTGGCTACTGAGCATTTGACGAGCAGCTCATCCAAACTGTTCTGTGCTATAAGTGTACGTCAGATACACCTCAGTTTCCAAAGGTTTCCTACAAGGAAAATAATGTAAAAATTTCTATCCTGAATTTTTTTATTGATTAGTGATCTCCTTTAGATATAGTTTGGATACATCTATCATATATGTATTATATATTTTAGATATATTCCTTTTTTTTAAATGTGGTCAATATTCTATTTCCATTGGGTAGCCTTATTCTGGATCATTCTCCACTTCTTTCCTCAGGATCGTTTCCTGAGTACCCTTCAAAAGCCAGTTCTGGGGCAGCCCCGGTGGCCCAGCGGTTTGGCGTCGCCTGCAGCCCGGGGTGTGATCCTGGAGACCCGGGATTGAGTCCCACATCGGGCTCCCTGCTTGGAGCCTGCTTCTCTCTCTCTCTCTCTCTCTCTGAATAAATAAATCTTTAAAAAAAAAAAAAAGAAAAAAAGCCAGTTTTGCAAGCTGAGACTGAACCTCCCTTGGAAACCCAGCCTCAACCATCCTAATTAATCCCGAGGCTGTGTGAATACCCCTGATGTCCAGAAAAAATTAAAAATAAAAACCCAAGAGGTGAAGATTATAAAATATGGCCTCATATTTTTCTATCTCCCCATCACTTCCCTCTGCAGGAATGGAGACATCCACCATCCTCCAGCACTTTCTAGCCTCTCTCTCTCTCCCCTCTTGCTCTGCCCTTAGCTGGCTTCTCTTCTCACCCACTCTAGCGGCTCACATGTGTGTCCTCAGACATCAGAAATGTGTTGTGAAGATGAAGAGGGTGAGACCTCTTCATCTTCCAGGTGGAGCCAGGACCCCAGGGTAGAGGCTGCAGGACGTGGGTTTCAGCTCCAAGAGAAAGAAACGTATGCCAGAGCAGGGCCACATCACCTGAGACAGGCCCCCTCGGGACACCTGTCACCTGCTGTGTCTGAACAGAGGCCAAATGACCAGTACCAGGCTCGGAGATGCTCATCTGCACCAGAATCACCCAGAAAGTGTGTCCCAAAGGCAGATTTCCAGGGATCCACACCCCTAGAGATGTTGACTCATCAGCCCTGACAAAGGGGTCTCTAAGTCTGAGTTTTTAAAAGGAATCCTAAGAGCCACATTTTGAGAAGAAGAAGTCCCTATGCTGGCTGAAGGCAACTCTTGTAGGCTACGGGGCTAGCTGCTAAGTTAGTGTTTGTTGAAAGACTAAATGAACAAACGAACGGTGAATGAATTTGAAGACATATTAATATTCCAACAGCCTCTTCCTGTTGGATGAGAGAGGCAGCAGCTCTTGGAAAGGAACCTTATCTCAGCAACAATCCTCAGACACCTGAAAAACTTGCTGTCTCCAACAATGTTATTTTTTTTCCCTTTGGAAATGTATTTTATTCCCTAAGGAAATATTTAGCAAAATTTTTAGAGGTTTTTTTCCTGAGTTGACAAAGAGAAGTATTCCCATTTGGAGGTGATTCGTTTAGATCTAACATCTTTATGGGACAGACAATATTTAAAGTAATACTTTAAAAAAATAAAGTAATACTTTTTAATTAGTATGCATCTAGTTGTTACATATAGAAATAGCAAGTGTTATATTTTTCTAGAAAGAATAATATACTAGAAAAAAATTTTAATTTTTTTGTATTTAGGATACTTTAAAAAAATTTTTTTCCTTATCAACATTCTAATCATTTACAATGAGCCACTGTATAAGGGTATTATAAATTTTTTAAAAAATTTTAACTTAAATTCGATTAATTAACATATAGTGTATTAGTTTCAGAAGTAGAGTTCAGTGATTAATCAGTCTTTTGTTCAATTTAATTCAATTAATTAACATACCGTGTATTATTATTAGTTTCAGAAGTAGAGTTCAGTGATTCATCAGTCTTATAGAAAACCCAGTGCTGGGGGATCCCTGGGTGGCGCAGCGGTTTGGCGCCTGCCTTTGGCCAAGGGCGTGATCCTGGAGACCCGGGATCGAATCCCATTGGGCTCCCGGTGCATGGAGCCTGCTTCTCCCTCTGCCTGTGTCTCTGCCTCTCTCTCTCTCTCTCTCTGTGATTATTATGAATAAGTAAAAAATTAAAAAAAAAAGAAAAAAAAAGAAAACGCAGTGCTCATTCCATCACATGCCTGCCTCAATGTCCATCACCCAGTTATCCCATCCTGCCACCCCCACCTCCCCTCCAGCAAACCTCCATTTGTTTCCTATGATTAAGTCTCTAAAACTAAAAAAAAAAAAAAAAAAAAAAGAGTCTCTTATGGTTTGTTTCCCTGTCTGATTTCATCTTGTTTCATTTTTCCTTCTCTTCCTCTATGTTCATCTGTTTTATTTTGTAAATTCCACATAGGAGTGAGATCATATGAAAATTGTCTTTCCCTGATTGACTTATTTTGCTTAGCATTTGACAATGTTATTTTAACAGTCTTGGCTTAATGTGACCTTGGGATAGAATCCTTCTGGCCTGAGCACCCTCGGCATTCTCAGATGAGACCTGGGTCTGAGTTAGTGAGAATAAACAGGCTGCTTTAAAGATCTCCATTGGGCATTTGTGTATTATTTGGCTTGGGCCGCCATAACCAGGATACCAAAGACTGGGTGGTTTACACAACAGAAATTAGTTTTCTCTCGGTTCTGTTCTGGAGGCTGGAAGTCTGAGATCAAGGTGTCGGTAAGCTTGGCGCCTCCTGAGGTCTCTCTCCTTGGCATGTAGACGACTGGCTTCTCCCTGTGTCCTCAATGGTCTTCCATCATGTTTGTCTGTGTCCTAATCTCTTCTTACAAGGACACCAGTTATGTTGGGTGAGGGCCCACCCTACTGACATCATTTTACCTAAACTCCCTCTTTAAAGACCTCATCTCCAAATATGGTCACATTCTGAGGTCCTAAAGGTTAGGACTTCAACATATGAATTGGGAAGGGGCCACAGTTCGTCCTGTGACCATTTGCAATCAGAAATTTCTGATTTCCAGGGCTCCTGGGTGACTCAGTCGGTTAAGCATCTGCCTTTGGCTCAGATCATGATCCCAGGCTCCTGGGATCCAGTCCCTCATTGGGCTTTGTGTTCAGTGGGGAGCCTGCTTCTCCCTCTGACTCTCCCTCTGCTTGTGCTCTCTCTCTCTCTCTCTCTCATAAATAAAATCTTTAAAAAGGAAAAAGAAATTTCTGATTTCCAAAGAGTCTTGAGTCCCCATCTATTGGAATGGAATCTATACTCCCAAACCCAGAGTCAGGGCTCTGGGTACTCCTAGAACACACAACAAAAGTGAAACAAAGTCATTAATAAATGCTTGCAAATAGCATGATCTGGACAGTGGTGCTGGTCCTGTTGTCTAAGAGGGTGGCACATGGGCTGGTTCCCTTAGTCACCACACAGAGAGGGCCCTGTCTTCCCTGCTTGCTTGCCCCTGAGACCCTTCCCAACAAGACCCCCTCTCTGTGCACAGCCTCCTTCTCCTCCTTGAAACTTCCTCTCTCTTTTCTCACATTTGGGCTTGGGGAGGTTGAGTCACCCTGAAGGTACTTGACAAAATGGCTCACAAAAGTGTTTTTATTTTAATAATTATCAGCCCCAGATGCTTCCCTGGTGAGACTCCTCACTTGAGTGGTGATAAACACAGCAACCGGAAAGTCACTTTATTAAACCATAAATGTTTGCCACAAATCACAACTAAATTAGCCCTTGGTGGAAGCTGCACAGAAGCCCGGCTGCTGCTTTCATTCCGTGAGGAAGGAAAAGGTAACGACATACTTTGAACACTGTCTCATTAGGCTTTAAAAATCCCCGGTGCCACTCTGTCTTGTGGGTTTGGACGTGCTTGGCATACATGTACGTGTGCATGCACGTGTGCCGAGGATGTTGAGAGTGGAAGGGGATGGAAGAGCAGTCGTCTTTGCTGCCAGCCCTGGCGCAGGGATCGCCATCACAGCCCACCTGTCCGTCCGTCCTGCAGCTGGAGCAGAGAGCAGATCTCCCTCCTCCCCAGCAATGCCCGCATTTGAGCAATGACTATAGAGAGATCCGGTGCTGCAAAAACTAAGCCAGGAGCCCCTCTCCAATATGTTCTTGGGAATCCCTTCTTCTTTCTTGGACTCAATTTTTTCAGCTGCAAAAGGGAGGAAATGGGGTAAGACAGTGGTTTTCAAACCCTGTGCCATGGAACCTTAACAGAGGCACCTCAGAGTTCCCTGTGATGAACCAGGGGAAGTCGGAATGGGCAGACTCCAAACTCCCCACTTCACTTCCACCCAAACAGTTCTACCTTTACCTGTTTTGCATGTTGTGGCCCTGGAGGGGATTTTTTTTTAAGGGGTCTGAAGCCAAAAACTGTTTGAAATACATTTGATTTAGTGGCCTCTAGGGAGGTTTCTGGTTTTGGGTTTCATGAAACTGTGATTCAAACATGTGATTCTGGGACCAGAACAGACTTTTGGTGAAGGAAGTTTATTCTCAAGCTACTCTTCAGTGGATGGTCATCTCCACACCTGTCTGGCAGTAGGGTCTTGTGACTCTACCTGGTATCATAATTAACCCAGTGCTGGTTGTTTGTTACCATGTCTGATGACTCTTATGCCCCCTGGAGAGCCTGGCTATGGTAAGTCAGAGTAATAACACCAGTCTCCCCTTCCTGTGCCTGTGGCAGGCATCACTAATCAATCCCCATGCTTTCCTGCTGAGCCCAGATTGGGGTCCAGCATCCTTCTCATTCCATTGTTCCAGACAGCCCCACCAATTGATAGGCAAAAGTACGCAAGATGCAACCTATTCGCCAAGATTTTCTCCTTCCCTTCTTTTTTTTTTTTAAGATTTTATTTATTTATTCATGAGAGACAGAGAGAGAGAGAGAGAGAGAGAGAGAGAGAGGCAGAGACACAAGCAGAGGGAGAAGCAGGCTCCACACAGGAAGCCCAATGTGGGACTCGATCCCAGGTCTCCAGGATCACACCCTGGGCTGAAGGTGGCGCTGAACCGCTGAGCCCCCCGGGTGGCCCTTTCCTTCCCTTCTTGATAGAAAAGTCCCTGAAGGGCAGCTTGGGTGGCTCAGTGGTTTAGTGCCTGCCTTTGGCCCCAGAGCGTGATCCTGGGGACCCGGGATTGAGTCCCACATCGGGCTCCCTGCATGGAGTCTGCTTCTCCCTCTGCCTGTGTCTCTGCCTCTCTCTCTCTCTCTCTGTGTGTCTCTCATGAATAAATAAATAAAATCTTTAAAAAAAAAAAGTCCCTGAAAACATGGGGACAGACCTTGTTGTGGCTTGTGCATGGTGGTCTTCAAAGCATCTCCTTTCCTGTTCATAGGGAGCTTGGGGGAATATCTGTATCTATGGTGGCTCATATCCAAGATGGCACATCCTGGTGTGGTCCCCTCCCACACTGAATACTGCTGACCTGCATAACCAGCAGGATATTGTGGAAATGACATCATGACTTCAGACACTAGACCATGTAAGGCCTTGGGGCTTCTGCCTTGTTCTTTCTTGGATTACACCCCTTGGAGGAAACCAGCCACCATGTTGTGAGGATACTCTGGGGAGATGTCCACATGCCACCCCCAGCCAACAATTAACTTGCCAGCCACGTCAGTGAGCCCCCCTGAGAGCAGATTTTTCCAGTCCCAACCAAGCCTTCGGATGACAACAGCACCAAAAGACATCCTGACTGAACCTTGTTAGTGAACCCCCAGCTAAGCCACACTCCCATTCCTGACCCACAGACCTTGTGTGAGATGATAAATGTTTACTGTTTTATGCTGCTAAGATTTGGGGTGATTTGTTATGCAGCCATGGGTAGCTGTTGCAATATCTGAATCTACATGTTCCAGGGAGGACTCCAGCACAAAGAAAGGTACCATGGTGATACCATAACTAATCATGGATTGTCACAGAGCTCTATAAATAGAGGATAATTTGACCCCAGGGAAGGTGAAATGTTAGTAGGGAAACCGAGTGGGAGTTTCTTTGACGTGGCTCTGACTCACCCAGTGATTCCTCACTATGGCATTGCTTTTCCTTCTACCTCTGCCCATACAAGCACATCTCTGACTGTATTTACTAGTCAAAACCAGAAGGCCTCAGGTCTCTCTCACCTTAAGAACTTATCATCTAAAATCATAATGAGGAGGCCCAAATAAAGAGAAAAGAGTGAACAAAAGGAAGAAAAACAAACATTTTGGTTTCCCACTGCCCTTTCTCTTTTTATTAAAATACTTGTCCATCATGATTGTGAATCCTGCACCCTAACGAGTCACCTGCACTGCCAGTGCTTATTGCTTTGATGGGAGATCTTTTTTATTTGTTTGGGCTGAAGCTAAGTCATAGATTTACCGCTTTGCTCATGACCGGTCTTAAAACACATGATTTAAGTTCTCAGAATGCAAATAACTCCAGATATCCTCATAAATGGAGATGCCAAGGAGGGTTTTACTGTTGGAAAGAAAATAGCAAACAAGAAATAATGCTGATAACAGTAAAATGGTCTCTGTATCTACAAAAGAAAAGAGACACAGAAAGAAGGAGGAAAAGAGGGGAGGGAGACATCATGACAGCTGAAATTGTGACAAAACTTAATTTTAAACTCTGGAGAACCAGCCTCCACTCACCTCTCTTATATTGTCGTTGGTCTGTGAGGTTTAATGCCTGCTTTCCTGGCCTGCCTCTGGAATGTCTTCCCCCAACTGACCTACAAACACTTTATGTGGAAAGAGAGAGAGGACCCCCATGGCCTCACAATGGGTCTGATAGATGGATTCTTGGCTGCATATAAGCAACTGCCATGCCCAGCAGCCACCACAATGCCCAGGTCAGCCACACCTGCTCAACAAATGTTTGTCCAGTGACGGAGTAAATGAAGAAGGCATCCTGTGCAGTTAACTGGGCACTTATGTCACTGTGATCACCCTGGTGGCCTGCTTGAACCTAGCAAGGGAGATATTCTCCCCATTTTACAGATGAGGTTACTGAGGTTCAAAGAGGTTTAGTAATTCCTGCTAGCAAAGGGCTGGCAAGGAAGGATCAAAAGCCAGATGTCCCTACTTTACGTCACAATGAAGCTGGAAGAGGGAGGATGGACTTGAAAACAAGACAGGGCTGAAGTTCAGGGATTGTGGTGAAGAGAAGCAGGCCCAGTCAACCCTTCCATCAACAGATATCCTATAGCGATGCCTTCTCAGCAACACAATGAATCTTCTGGACATTGGCTGTAACTTCAGAATATTCTTTTCCCTTCCTCTGAGAGCAGCATCTTTGATGTTTGGATGCCAGGGAGGGAAGGAGAAGGCAGCGTGACCCTCTTCCAAAGGGTCACCCGGCCCCCTACTGCTTCTTGCCTCTGCCCAATGCCCCTTAGAAGAGTTGTTCTTACCCTGGCCACTCACTGGACTTACCTGGGGAGCTTTTAAAAATACTGCTGCCCTGGCCCTGTCCCAGAGAGTCTATAATTCAAAAGCACACCAGGTCTGAGAACAGCTGCCCCAGGGAGAGATGGTCACCTTTAGGAAGAATGGTCCAGCTTCATAACTCCCAGGAACTGCCACAGTCTTGGTGTTGGAGGTCTTGGACTTCAGTTCTAGAATCTGGGCCTCACCCCAGCCACCTGGGAATCTGTTTGAAATGTCAGATGCTGTCCTCAGCTTCCAATCCAGTAGCCTGGGTAGACCTGGGAGGCAATGCTTTTATTGAGACACACATGGCTGGAGAGATCCAGGAACTAGGCTGAGTTCAGATGCAAAACATGTCTCTTTTCAGCTCTTCCTTCAGCTGTATCCTCTTTAACCATGAAGGACGAGTGCTAATGGCTGCTATTTAGGATTAGTTGGTGCCAAATCACCTGCAGGCAGCCATTACTCTCTGTTAATGGGGGAAGAGCCTCCAGGGAGCTGGTGAGGCCAGGATTCCAGATGTATATAGATGTCACTTCTCAGAGTTAGGCTTGTCATCCCTGAAGTTGTGGCGTCCTCAGTGCGGGGCTGACTGCCATTCCAGAGATACTGGGATTGCCCCCACTCCCAGTAGGTGCATTTGGGTATAACCAAACTAATGGGAACTGAACCCCATTGTGTGCCAGGCACTGTGCTGGGCCAGGGAGATAAACATGAGGGACCCTGGGCCAAGGGAGTTACCAACCAGGAGTAAACCATGATGATGCCACATGAGGAATGGACACCTAAATGGCCAGGGAGTAGGGGTAGGGGGACTTCATGGGAGATGCAGCCTTGGTGGGGTGTCCTAGAGGATGGAAGATTCCTCAGGAAGACACCAGTATCACAGAGAGATGGGACAGAGTGACAGAGGTTAGGGAGACAAGCCTAAAGCCACAGGGGCTTGATTACAAGGGCCTTAAAGCCAGGGAAGGAGCGTGAGCCATGATCCTAAGAGCAGCAGGGAGTCTTTGAAGGTGTTTAATGGCTGTTTCAGAAAAGGTGCTGGCCGGAGGGGCCTTCATCTGCCACTGGACAGATGGGACTGAAGTATAGACTCTTGAGTCCAGAGGCAGGTGTAGACTCTGGCTCTGTCACTTCCTTCAGGGACTCCCTGGGTAAGTTCCTGACTCCCCTTGGTTCATTCCTATTCCCTTTACTGTAAAATGAGGGTGAAGAGGGTACCTTTCACATGTGGGAAGGCAAGTATGAAGTCTCATAACGCTTGTGAAACATTCAGCATCATTTCTGCCCCATGACGAGCTCCCAATAATGGTCAGCTCTTATAATCATTCGCCTGCAGCCCCTAACACTGTCCCACACATATCCTGATGTTTAGAATATATGATGAAATGAACAAACAAATTAATGAATGAATTAAGTCTAACCTCATTTTATAAATATAGGACCTGAGGGGTGCTTGGGTGGCTCAAAGCGGGTAAGAGTCTGACTTTGGCTCTGGCCATAATCTCAGGATCCTGGGATTGACCCCTGTGTGTAGCCCACATCAGGCTCAGTAGGGGGTCTGCTTGTCCCTCTGCCGATCCCCCTGCTCCTGCTTTCTCTGTCTTTCAAATAAAGAAATAAAGTCTTTAAAGAAAAAAAAAAAAAAAAAAAACTAAACATAGTACCTGAGAAGATCAGGTCAAAACTATGGCCCAGAGCAATATAGGTATCAAGGAACAATTTGAGACAGATTTTACATTAACCATTAAGGGCCAAAATAATAACCCAAAGCCCTCTTAGACACTGTAGTACCTTCCTCAACCCTGTCTCAGGAGAGACACAATAAAGTGATGGTCCAAACTGGAGTTGTCTCTGAGTTTCACCATATTTCTGTCATGTTAAAGTTCTTGTATTAGTCAATATAGGAGAGGCTTTGTTCATTAACAAAATAACACCATCATCTAAATGACTGAACACAACAGGTTTCTTTCTAGTTCACAGTGTATATCTGGCACATGGAGGCAGGGCCAGGGGAGGGAGCAGAGATGTTTTCTCTATGCAGCCACTCAGGGATCCAAGCTGATGGAGACCTTCTCAATCGCCCAGCCAGGGGAAGAGGAGAGACTGGAGGATCGTGCTTCCTTTTTAGTGCCTCACCTCGGAAGTGATATAGGCCACTCCTTATATATCATCGGCCAGATCTGACCTAACAGTAAGGGTGCAGCTGCCACGAGCTGGGAAGCAATGGTCAACAGGAGATTGATGGACAAGAGTAATATCCACCCCAGTTCTTAATCCCCCTTTTTTTCTAACTAGAACATTTAATCAGTGCACTTCATTCAAAGGATCTGCTGCAGCTAGCTAGGTCAGATTTACAGAAATCCAATTTGAAACTTTCTGTACCTCCTCTTTTCTTCAGGAGGGGACTGAGTTTTGCTTGAATGACCGCTTTCTTTCTGTAGCTTACAAAGTCATAGGCAGAGAGCGTTATAGATCTACTGTGGACTTTGCTATATGCTTTGATTTTATGTCCACATTCATGTTCATTATAAGGCCGCTGTTCCCTTATTTAGCCAATCTTATGGCAACAAATACAAGTTTGGATGGAGATTAGGGGGTTAAATTAATCTGACAACAGTATCTTTGCTTGCTATTACAGTAGAGCTTATAATATCAGTTGGGCTGATTTAACAAAATTTATAATGTATTCTGCAGTTGATGGCTTGAGCCTAATTGAACACAAATTTATAATACCATCCAGTGTTGTAATTAAAATGTGGTAAAATTAGCCCATCAAATATTGTATATACACACACTCTCACAAAGCCATCAACAGCTTTGTTTTGTATACGGTCAATTACGTTTTCAAAGTGGAATCCTCAGAAGAATCCATCAGACAAATCAAGATGAAAGGAAACCAATTGAGAACTTAAGCCTGCTCTAAAGTGACAAGGAAACACTTGGAAAATTGTTTTCAGACAATGAGAGAAATTAATTTTCCAATGTGGTGATTTGGGGGCACAATTAGTCTCCCATGTTATTTGAATGACCACAGGATTATGGGAGCCCTGAGGCGGTTCAGATGCATGAAAAGAGAGTTGTCCATGTATCTCTGTCTAGAGTCCAGGCCATGTAGGAAAGAGAAAACAAGATGTTCTTCCCCAAAAAAACCATGATGGCACTAAAAAGGCAGATTTGCTGCAGGGATGAATCATTAGGTGGGCTTCATTAACTACAATCGTCATTTGCTATGTGATGACATATTCTATCATGGGGGGCATCTTCAGATCAAAATTGCATTTCGAGTCTAGAAATACTCCTTCCTTAAATATTTTAGAAGAAGAATGAAAGGAGCATCAGGACACAGTGCTAGCAATGGGGAAAATGTTCTCACCATCAAGGACTCACGTTCGCATTTTTATTAGCCTTCTGCTGAGGTACAGTGGAGGGGTGCTTTCTTCAACCAGGAAAAAGCAGAGGAAGGAATGGACTCATAAGGAAATGGCTTGGTTGCTCCTCTTATTTGGGGCATAAATACTGATCTGTTCCAGGCAGGGGCTTTTCCAGCGGAGCTAGCCCCACTCTCCCCTCACTGCCCCCTGGTAGTGTTGGGTTGAACTTAGAGTTAACGGAAGGCAAGGCTAAGACCTCAACTTCAAGTTCAGGGGTTTCCCAAAACCACTTCCAGTTTCAATAATTCACCAGAGCAACTCACAGGACTCAGGAAAGCACTATGCTTACTATTAGAGTTTTGTTAGAACAGAAGAATGTAAATTAGAACCAGCCAAAGGAAGGCTTGTGTGGTCAAAGTCTGTTAGGAGCCCAAACATGAAGCTTCTGTGGTCTCTCCCCAAGGAGTCCTGGACAGTGTTTCCCCCTCCAAGCCACGGTGTGTGACAATACTCAAAATGCATATTGCCAACTAGGGAAGCTCATGTGAGCTTCAGTGTCCAGGGTTTTTATTGGGGTTTTATTATGCAGGGATGATTGAATCCTTCATGGCTGAACCCAGTCTCCAGCCCCCCTCTCCCGCCAGAGGTCAAGCTGATATCACATAGCTGAAAGCCCCAATGCCATAATCACATGGTTGGTCTTTCCACTGTGGCCAGCCTCCACCCTGAGTCATCCCCTTGACTTAAACCATCTGGGGGGTCTTCCAGAGTCACCTCATTAGCATACATGATCAGGGCTGAGAGGCACATGAATAACAAATATCCTTTTTTTTTTTTTTTTTTAACAAATATCCTTCTATTGCTTGGGAAATTCCCTGTGCATAGAGGTTACCTCCCAGGAGCTAGGACAAAGTCTCTCTTTAGGGGAAGCCAAATGCCATAGACACAAGGTGACATTCCCCACCCCCTCCAGGGAGGAAGGAGCAACTGTACCTCATTGGGTTTGACCTGTGGGCAGACCCAGCCAGAGCCCAGGTTTATCTGCCCAGGCCACCTGAATTGTCCAAATCACACACACATCAGATCATGTCCCTCTAGCCTCACACCTGGAGCTACACCTGCCTCTCACTATGCCCTCTTTTATTTTTCCAGAGACAACTGAATAAACTTTATATGCCCTCTTTTAAAAAAGATTTTATTTATCTATTTTGGGGGAGGGAAGGGCAGAGCAAGAGAATCTCAAGCAGACTCCCTGCTGAGCATAGGGAGCCCAAGTAGGGGCTCAATCCCATGACCCTGAGATCATGACCTGAGCCTAAATCAAGAGTCAGATGCTTAGGGCAGCCCTGGTGGCTCAGTGGTTTAGTGCTGTCTGCAGCCCGGGGTGTGATCCTGGAGACCCGGGATCGAGTCCCACATCAGGCTCCCTGCATGGAGTCTGCTTCTCCCTCTGCCTGTGTCTCTGCTTCTCTCTCTCTCCTCTCTGTGTATTCTCATGAATAAATAAATAAAATCTTTTAAAAAAATTTTTAAAAAAAGAGTCAGATGCTTAACCAACTGAGCCCCCCAGGTGCCCCTCACTGTGCCTTATGGCACCAGTCATGTTGGATTAGAATTCATCCTAATGACCTCATCTTGATTACATCAGCAAAGAGCCTATTTCAAATAAGATTGCATTTACAGGTACCATGTTAGGACTTTAACACATCTTTTGCGGGGGTGGGGGATGCAATCCAATTTGTAAGACAAAGGGAGATTCCTGGCATTTCTGTCTTGCTTATATCCTGTCCTGGATCCTGCTTCTCCACCATCCCCATGACACTCTCTCCCAGTGCATCTCAGATTTCCGCCTGGTGCACCCAGCATGCAAGCATTGGCTCCAGTTGCTTTAATAGAGCACCTCAGACTGAGTGGCTTCAACCAGAAAAATGTATCGCACAGTTCTGGAGCCCAGAAGTCCTAATTCAAGGCGGCAATAGGGTTGGGTTCTCAGGACTGTGAGCGACAGTCTTATTCCAAGTTTCTCTCTAAGCTTCTGGAAGTTCCCTGATTTGTGACAGCATAGCTCCACTCTCCACGAGGTGCTGTATGTGTGTGTGTGTGTGTGTGTGTGCCTGCGTCCCCCAGGCAAAAAGACCCCGAATAGCCAGGGGAATTTTAAAAAAGAAAACCATATCTGGGGGCATCACAATGCCAGATTTCAGGTTGTACTACAAAGCTGTGGTCATCAAGACAGTGTGGTACTGGCACAAAAACAGACACATAGATCAGTGGAACAGAATAGAGAATCCAGAAGTGGACCCTGAACTTTATGGGCAACTAATATTCGATAAAGGAGGAAAGACTATCCATTGGAAGAAAGACAGTCTCTTCAATAAATGGTGCTGGGAAAATTGGACATCCACATGCAGAAGAATGAAACTAGACCACTCTCTTTCACCATACACAAAGATAAACTCAAAATGGATGAAAGATCTAAATGTGAGACAAGATTCCATCAAAATCCTAGAGAAGAACACAGGCAACACCCTTTTTGAACTCGGCCATAGTAACTTCTTGCAAGATACATCCACGAAGGCAAAAGAAACAAAAGCAAAAATGAACTATTGGGACTTCATCAACATTTCCCCCTTTCTAAGACGACTCCAGTCATATTGGATTAGGGCCTACCCTGACGACCTCATTTTAACTCTGTAAAGACCCTATCTCTAAATAAGGTCATATTCTGGCCTACTGGGGTTTAGGATTTCAACATAGGGCCTTGGTGGGAGACACAACTGAAGCCATAACACAGCAGTACCCAGCCTGCATCATAGTCTCACCTGGTGGCAGCCAGAGCCCTTCTCCTGTGAAATTGCCTCTCCTGTTGGGACGCTGTGTCCCTTCAAAGCAGTTCCATCAGACACTGGGACTAGGGCTTTTATCCAGGATATTGTTACAGATGGTGCCTCTAAAAGCTATGTTTTAATGCCTTCTCAGCTGCCACCCCCCATTCCCCACATGTCCCCAAACAGAAGCCTCATGTAATCATGGGACCTACCAGCTGTTATGGGGGGGGGGGGACATCTGTAATCATCTGAACTCCTGGGAATGGGGGGCAGTTATTTGGGTAGCACATTGGCAAAGCAGGGGGGAGGTGCCAGGTGGCCAGCCCACAGCGGGGAGCTTGGACATGCCTGGAGGCACAGCAGCAAGGCATTGAGATTCAACCAGAAATCAGGGCTTTGCCCTCAGCAATATGGTTCTTCCCTTTCTCGGCCTTTCCTAGAGATGATTTAGAAGCTTCTGGTGGATATGTCCTATTGGCACATCCCAGGGGTGTGGTCCCACCCAGAGTCCTTCTCAATATGCAAAATACACATGCAGCCGACCCTCACTTCTGCAGATGACAGCTTGGAATGGCCAGGAATTGCCGATCGGTTCCCAATACAGCCTTGAAGAGCACTTAATTGTGATCCTTCAACACCCCACATTCATTTATCTCATATCTAAATTAAAATAAACATCTTATTTTTCATTCACAGCAGGTGTATGCACCTTGTACCTTTGAGTCAGGCTTCTTGAGAGCATCTGAAAGGCTCTGTCAAGGTCATGGGGCCTGAGGAACTGCCATGATAATGAAACAAGTCACCCAGCACATCCCCCAATCCGACAGGTATGGGGATCAAGCTGAAAAACTCTGTTACAGGGTGGAGGGGCGGTAAGCAATTGGCAGTGCTAGGTCAAGGGCATCCTTGGGCCTCAGGGGAGCCATCCCAGCAGCTGTTCTGCATTTGGGTTAGGGAGGGGTGCAGAGGATGAACAATTAGAGTGCAATGGTGCTTGGGGACCCTGTAGTTAACATAATAATCATCATAACTTATTTGAGGTGAGCTTGCACCAGGCTGAGCACTCTGTGTCCATTATCTTTGATCTCTTGGTCTTCTTCCTCCTCCAGGACCCCAAGACCAAGGACTCACAGTCTCATAGTGTTCGTGGAATGTACACCCCTGACTCCATTTATTGGGATGTTTCTTAGTGAGGCCAAAGTGTGGCATTGAATCAGACAGACCAGAAATCTGATCCCAGCTCTTCCGTCATCCTTCACTGTGCAGCTGGGATGGCGCTAGCTCTCCTCCTCCACCTTCAAGTTCCTCATATGAGTGGTTTATCCCTTATCCCCTCAACTACCCTAGAGGACAAGACAGATGGCTAATTAGCAGATGGCTAATAACAGGTGTTGCTCCATGTGGAGCAATTGGAACCCTCCTCAACATGGCTGGTGGGAATATACGATGGTGCAGCCACTTTGTTTTTTTTTTTTTTTTTTAAGATTTTATTTATTTATTCATGAGAGACACAGAGAGAGAGAGAGGCAGAGACACAGGCAGAGGGAGAAGCAGGCTCCATGCAGGGAACCTGATGTGGGACTCGATCCCGGGTCTCCAGGATCACGCCTGGGGCTGAAGGCGATGCTAAACCACTGAGCCACCAGGGCTGCCTGGTGCAGCCACTTTGGAAAGCAGTGGCGGTTCCTCAGAAAGTTAAACACAGAGTCAGCATACGACACAGCAATTCCCCTTCTAGGCATCTACCCAAAAGAAACAAAAGTATATGTGCATAGGAAAACTTGTAGATGAATGTTTATAGCAGCGTGCTTTAGAATAGCCAAATCGTGAAAGCAAGCTAAATGTCTATCAATAGATGAATCAATTAACAAATTGTGGTATATCCATACAATGGAATATTATTCAGCAATGACAAGGAACACCCCACAATATAGAGGAACCTGGAAAACATTTACGGTTTAAATGTGTGGCCAGATACAGGGGGCCACACACTATATGGTGCCATTTATATGAAATGTCCAGAAAAAGCAGATCCACAGAGACAGGAAGTAGATTAGTGGCTGCCAGGAACTGGGGAGGATGGGGAATGATTACTAATGGCTGTGGGATTTCTTCTATGGGTGATGAAAATGTTCTGGAATTCGAGAGTGGTGATGTTTGCACAATTTTACAAATATACTGAAAACCACTGACCTGCACACTTTAAAAACAGTGAATTTTTTGGTGCCTAAATTATGTCTCAGAATTTTTCTCAAAAGGAAAGGGACATAAGGCTTCTCAGGAAACTATAAAATATTATTAGTGAGAAACACTGAAAATCAAATAAGGAGAGAAATACTCTATGTTTAGATGGGAAGAATCAGAATAGTGTGAAGATGTCAATTGCCTTCAAATTGATGCTCAGATTTGCTGCCTCCCCAGTCAAAATCTGGTCCCAGTATTTCCTCAGTTCTCGCCAAGGGTCCCACAATGAAGTGTAGGAACCCCTGCTGTAAATGAGCCTTTGCCAGCATTCTGATGAGGATGAGGGGGATGCTGTGCAAAGAACCCCTTTGAGGCCTCCCTCTTCACAGCTCCAGCTAGGGCACACAAGGAAGCCAGGCTCTGAAGCCTTCCCAGTCCCCTCTAGAATGGACCCGGAGTGCAGCAGCAGCATCCACCTGCAGCAAATGTCCTGCTTTTCGTGCAGCAGCCTTGAGATATGCCATTCCTTTCAGAGCAAGGGATTCCAGACTTCCTCCCAGCAATCTCTGCATAACTCCATTTCCTAACCTGCTCCCCCAACTCCTCTTCCAATGCCCAGCAGGCCCTGCTTTGCCAGCTGATAACATGCTGTTGGAGCCTCCCCAGTTCCTGGCAGCCACTAATCTACTTCCTGTCTCTGTGGATCTGCTTTTTCTGGACATTTCATATAAATGGCACCATATAGTGTGCGGCCCCCTGTATCTGGCCACACATTTAAACCATAAGTGGATTGGGAGCCAGAGAAATGATAGAGGGCTAAATTCAGGAGAAACAGGCAGAGGCCAAGACATCCGTACTGTGCCAGACACTGTGCTGATCCCCAGGGACACAAGCCCCAAAGCTCCACTGCAAGTCCAAAAAAGGCTTCACGGAGGAGGAGCCTTGAGCATTCCAAGCCATTGGCTCACTCTCCTCTCCCTTGATCTCCCATGGAGGCAATGTGAATATTTGGGATTTGCACTTGGCAGTCATAGCCCTATCTTCTGGTGGCGGTGCCCAGATTTTTCTTGGGGAGCCCCCTCTTTTCATTGGACATGGATTGGCAGGCCTGTTAATCAGGGTCTCCTGCCTGCCCAGGCCAGAAACCAGACACATGTCTGCAGCAGGCCAGGTCAGCCAGAAGCTAAAGCAGGCAGCACAAAGCCTGAAGACATTTAAGTCCATCTGGCCAACAGCAGCATGCAACCTCATTGGCTCCTGGCACTGGGTCCCTGGATCAGACACAGTCCTATCCTTTCTGGTGCTCAGCTCTTCCTCTTGTCCTTGGGTTTGGGAGTCACCATGTCTTTCCAATACATTCCTCTTTGGGTCAAATTTAGCCAAGAGTTGGAGTTTTGTGATGGCTTCTCCGATCTCCACCGTAAACTCCCCCATTGGGTGATAACTATGGTGATTGTGGAGGTTTGGCCCTACCCTGGGTCTAGAAATAGACTCTGATTAGCCTAAACCAAATCATATCATCCCATTCCCCTTGCCACAGTGACTGATTTAAAGGCAGATAGAAGGCTCCAATTGGTCTAAGAGCCCAGGATTTTTGTTTTGTGATGTGAAGGTCTCACTGTTTTATCATATGCAAATGAGGAAACGTGCAGCAATCCTGCAAGCAGCAGGGGTGCATTTCCAAGATGAAGCCAGAAGCGTGGAAATAGAGAGGAAAGAAACAGTTTTGATTGGCATCTTTGAGCTACTGGATCAACCTTCACCTGCTACCCACCTACCTTTAAACTTGTCCCATAAACTAATGAATCTCCTTAATTGTTTAAGCCATCTGAGTCAGGCTTTCACATGCAACTAAACCTTCCTAACACAGTTGGTTCCCTCTTGCCAATAGAGAAAGAAAGAGGCTTTCACTTTTCTCATTTTCTGGCTGAAAAACTCAAGCCCGAGGAAAAGATGACAGTGAGGATTTTAACCCAGACATCCTGATCCTACCCATTGCTTCCTGGTTCACCACACTGCCCTGAAGCCTCTTGCTCGCATGAAGAGAGAGGGGACTCCAGGCAGAAAATACTAGAATGACAGACTGTGTGTGGTGCCTGAGGCTAGAGGTTGAGGTCCTTGGGGCTGGTGCCCAGGGCCTGATTCGGAAAGGTGGCTGAGAGGAAGCTGGACAACTCTGTCTCTTTTGATTACAGTAAGGAGTGTGAACTTGACTCCACAGGTAATGGAGAGCCAGGGAAGGTCTGTGGCCAGACCGTGAGGAAGGAGATGGTAATGAGAAAGGGTGGAAGGTCATGGGGTGACATGACCTGCAGGACACCTGCAGGATGGGAAGGCAGCCCAAAGCTGGCTCCGAGGGCACACAGGGAGGGGACATCCAGGCCCCAGGCAAGGTATATCATAGGTACAGCTGAAGCTGGGGCGGCAGTTTGCCATCCAGACACTTGTCAGTTCTCCCGGGAGAAGCCAGATTCTGCTTGGGGAATGTGTGTCAGAGACTTGGGGAGACACTCAGCCAATCAGGAGGGCTCTGATCCATCTGCAAACCCAGCCTTTCCCAACACTTGGCAAAATCCTGACCTGGAGGGCCAGAGCAGTGGGCAGGGCCCAAGACTTCATTCTCAGAGTTGGTTCTGTTGACCTTGAGCTGTGGCTCTTCAGAAAAGAGGATATTTAAGGACACCTGGGTGCCTCAGTGGTTGAGCGTCTGCCTGTGGCTCAGGGCATCATCCCAGAGTCCCAGGATCGAGTGCCACATCAGGCTCCCCTCAAGGAGCCTGCTTCTCCCTCTGCCTATGTCTCTGCCTCTCTGTGTCTCTCATGAATAAATAAATAAAATCTGGAGAAGAAGAAGAAGAAGAAGAAGAAGAAGAAGAAGAAGAAGAAGAAGAAGGAGGAGGAGGAGGAGGAGGAGGAGGAGGAGGAGGAGGAGGAGGAGGAGGAGGAGGAGGAGGAAGGAGGGGGAGGAGGAGGAAGGAGGGGGAGGGGGAGGGGAAGGAGGAGAAGGAGAAGGAGAGAGGACATTCCTTACAAAGCCTGGTAGCCGACAGAGTGTGGATCGAGATGCCCCCGATGTCCCCCCACATGCACAGCCAGGCCTGGAATTTGGGTCCTTGGGCTGGTGTGGTCCAAGCGCAGCCCTTAGCTGGGTGGATGCAGCTCAGGGCCAACTCGGTTTCATGAGATCAGCACCACCTCCAGGCCTTGCAGCCCTTGGCTCCCTTTTACCTGCGTTCTGCTCTACTCAGCCGTCCCAGGGCTGCCAGCTGCCTCCCACCTTGGACCTCCTCAGCCAGGACGCCCTTTCAGTGGGCCTGGCTCTCCTCCTTTGTAGGACCCACCAGGACTGCAGGTGGGTGCATCCTGTGAGGCTGTGGGTTTTGTGTGCACAGACAGACAGCTAAGGGTAGAAGCTGCTTCACACGATGAGGCCACCACCAGCTGTGCCCCAGAATTTCGTCCCATCTTGCTGGACCTCATCTCCCTGCTCTGGGCCTGCTTGGGACCTGCACCACCATCCAGAGGAAGCCAGGAATGCAGCAGGAGGGTCCTGCCCCTCACGCCCCTCCCACTGGGGACACGACCCCATCCCTCCCAGTGGCCAAGCCAGTAGCTCCTCTCACACTACTCAGCATCGGGGCCTCCTCACCGGTGCCTCAACACATCCAGGGTGCTTTCATCCCAACGGCTCCTCTTGGATCACTTGCCCTGGGCCCTCGGCCTGGGTGCCTCGTTTCCCGGCTTCCCTCAGAGACCCCTGTGTCAGCTAGCTGGGGCGGCCGTGACAGAGCACCACAGGCTGGGGAGCTTCAGCAGGAACTTCTGGTCTCCTAGAAGCCTGACACCAAGGTATCGGCGGGGTTGGTTCCTTCTGAGGTCTTCTTCTGTAACTTGTAGGCTGCCATGTCCTCCTCTGGTCATCTCTGCATGTGTGTCTGTGTCCTTATCTCTTTTTTATTATTATTATTTAAGATTTTATTTATTTATTCATGAGACACAGAGAAAGGCAGAGACACAGGCAGAGGGAGAAGCAGGGTCCCTGTGAGGATCCTGATGTGGGACCGGATCCCAGGATCCCGGGATCATGACCCGAGCCAAAGGCACACATTCAACCACTGAGCCACCCAGGTGCCCCCTTATCTCTTCTTATAAGGATACCAGTCCCAGGGATCACACCCATACAACCTTGGTCAACTTCCATCACGAGCCCTCTCTCCAGTTACATATGGGGTTGGGGTGAGGACCCCCACATATAAAGTTGCAGGAGACATGATTCAGCCCAGAATGGCATCCTCCTCAGAAGGAACTTCTCTGACCAGCCCTGACACTGGTCACCTGCGCTGTCGCATCCCTCTTGGTAGCACTCAGCGGCCCGACAGGCCTTGAGCTCTCCCCCGGCCCTGCCAACCTCGAGGACGGAGGCCCCTCAGGAGCAAGGCCCTGTTTCTCTCCACCGTCTGCAGCTTCTAGGACAGCACCAGGACTGCAGTAAGCTCTCCATGTTTGCTGAATCCCCAAGGTAGCCCCGAGGCAGGTCCAGCTCTGGGGTGCGGTCTGATGGGACAGCTGTACAATGTGCAGAGACAGACAGACATCCAGAGGTAGTGGTGACAGGGCAGGGCAGCGGTCAGGGCTTCGGCAGAGGGGCCGAGGTAGAACAGAGCAGGGAAATCTTCAGGCTGAGGGAGAAGGGTCCCCGAGGTGGTGCCAGCTGAGGCACGTCCAGGGTGCTTGGGTTGAGGGGGTGGCTCCTGTGTGGGCTGTCTCTGCCCCATTCAGGCTCTGGAAACAAGCCCTTCTGGTCCAGGGAAGGAGAGCCTGGCATCCTCTGGAAAATTCTCCATTGCATGCCTGTGGTTGGGGGGAAGGAGGGGCTGTCCCATCATTTTTGGAAACAGAATTTAATGGGGTGGGTGAAAAATATCAACCTGTCAGCTCCACTGCGCCTGCCTGCATCCTGGCGGACACTGGCAGCTGTCTCCTCTCGGTCCCAAACCCACAAGGGGTGGGCCATCAGGGCAGCCCAAGCTCCCCTTGCCCCCTGCGCATACCCAGGGCCCCAGCATGCCAAGGTCTCTGCTCCAAAGGGCGATGCTTCCCAAACTCACTGCCTAATTAGTTTTCTCCCACTGACCCCTGACAGGCAGGTGATCACAATGGTGCAGGAGACCCTTTCTGTGGCAGATGTCATGCAACTCCCCAGCGCATCCGGGGCAGGAGCCCAGCACCTGTGCGCCTTAATTAAGCAAGTTAATTACTTGCCAACATCAGGGCCTGATCAGGCCTTTTGCACAGAAGGCCTCTGGGTCTGCTTTGCATCCTTGCAGCCCCAGGGCATCCCTGACTCCCACGCAGGACCCAGCTTGGTGCTCTCGGAAAGTCCCTGAGTCCCTGTTCATCATTTAGCACAGAAATGCGGCCACAGACTCATGGGCAGAATGAGTGGGGATATTCCCAAGGCCCAAGGCGCTGGGGAGGGAATGAGAATGTTAGGAAAGTGTTTTCAGCAGCAAAAGCACCTCATTTGCCTGTGGAAAGAGCTCTTTTCATCTGCTTTTATACCTACTGTGTGCAGGCAGGGCATGAAGGGGGGGGGTGCTGAGGTATTTGCATAGCAACAAGGGTGCTCGCTGACCTGGCTTTGGCTCAGGACCCAGACAAGCCCTCTGTTCATTCTTTAACCCCACCTCCCCCACAGCAGGCTCAGTCCTGGCTCCGTGGTCCAGCCCCCAGAAGTTCCTTCCATTATAAGGAAGTGCATGGTCCCTACCCACAATAGCTACTCAGCACCTCACAATTTACAAACTGTTTCACATACGAGGTTATTGGAATCCTCTCTGAGAGATCTTGTGTCTACTTTACATACAGGTGAATAAGCTCAAGTGTAGAAAGCATAATTCTATTAGAACTTTTCTGGTATCAAATAACAGAAATTGTTCAATTCAATTAGATTATGAAGTAGGGGGTGGGGAAAGTCCATAACCTCTTGGGTCATACAACTGAAGATGTAGGAGTAAGGTAAATGGCTTCAGGCACAGTTGGATCCAAGTGTCAAAATGGGTCTTCAGTAATCTGTCTATTGTCAGTTCTTCTGGGCTGGCTTTATTCTCCGGCCAACTCTGTCCTTATAGTGCAAAAGGACCAGCAGCCACTCTAGACTCCTGTCTCACCAGTGTATCACCACACTGAGCAGGTGAAAGTGAGGCAGGTACTGACATATACCTCCTGCCCTTGATACCTTACTCAGGAATTCAAAGACCCTCCCACCCACCCACCCCTCCTGCCCTGGGCTGGCTGAGCTTGCCCCAATGGGGCAAGACATCAGACTCTCTGCTTCTCCAGAATCCCTCCACCCCACTGCCCACTCTGTCCATACCATCAGCACCCTCTCTCCGTGGCCCAGCCACTGCGCCCTGCTCAAGTCATGCACAGTTACCCTTCCTGACCTTGTGGCCAAGGCCTGTCTCCTTCTTAGTGATGTGAAAACAGGTATCACATGGTCCCACCATCCTGTATGCATGTGTCTCAGCTCTCCCCACCCAGGCCCCAGGAAACTTCTAGAACAGGGCTATTTTCAGCTCAGCTTCCCCATGCCCAACAAAGGGCCGAGCACACAGAGTATTGAATGAACGAGCGAATGGTTGACGAGGGTGCCCACTGAGGCAGCTGTCTACACAAACTTGAAGCCATGGCCAGCGGGGGCGCTTCAAGGGAAGGGAGAGGGAGTACCTTCCACCTCATGGGGTGTGCTCAACAAGCACCTCCATCTGCAACAGCTCCCCGAACCCACCAGCCAGGACCCCTGTAGTGAATGGCAAATGTTGGTCCACAGAATGGCCACTCAGCATGGAGCTCCATCCACAATGCAGAGTGAATGAGCAGCCTCAGTAATAGGGCGGGGAGTCATTAGGAGATGATTTTGCTGCACTCAGAAGTGGGGACAATCCCACCTGCAGGCCAATCACAATCACAAGTTTAATGAGCTGGGCCCAAAGTCAGCCACCCCCCAACCCCACCCCAGGGGCTGCAAGATCTAGCAGAGAGCAGCTGACACCACAACTTCTGGAACTCCACTGCATTTGTCGATCCCCCCAGCACTGCCCAGAATTTGAGGACTCCAAGCTACACTTGCAGCAGAAACTCAACAAATGTTTGTGGAAGCTAAAATGCTTCTCATCTGTCTGCCTTGCTCCATCTGTAACACTCACGTCTTCTTCCCTCTTGCAATTTTCTGAGGGATCACCCCTTACCATGGGGAGGTCTGTGGCTGTAGCATGGGAGGGATGGCTGCCATGGCGCAGAAAGCAGGATGTGCTTGGGTTGTTCGCCTTATTTCAGTTTTTTCACCAATAATATGGAAATATTTGTAGTCCTCTTCCCAGTGCAAGTGAAAGAAACCCCAGTTCAAAAATTCTTAAGGAAAAGGAGGAATTTAAGGAATCATGTTACTAAAACATTCAGTGAGGACTTCAGGGACACAAGGGGAACAAGCATGGCTCAAGGCTCATTCTCTTGGCTACTCTAGCCTCTAAACTGGTTTCATGTGGATGGGCTCCTTCTGTGCCTGCGTTTGAAGTTGCACTCACCCCATGCAGATCCTGAGACAAATATTTGAGTGAAATCATTTATTTGGGAGATTTGGGAGCTAGGAAGTGAGACAGGGAGGGGAAGCAGCCAACATGGTGTGCACTGAGAAGCAAATTACCCCTCTGGGCACCTGGAGCTGAATGCCACGGGGGAAGTCTAGGAGAACAGTGAGAACATGCCTAAGGGGTGAGGAAGCTGGTTTATTTACCTACCAACGCTTATCCAGCCATTCGGTTCACTCCTGGCACCTGCTGAGCTCACCCCTGCAGCCAGGGACAGCTCTTAGGCAGATTCACAGGGACCTATAGGCAGCAGTGTCTGGGGTTTCCTCTGAACCAATAGATTCATGTTCTCACCTGAATCCCAGTCAATCACACTCCAGCCAGGGGTGCGGGAGGCGCTGTTTGGCTGAGAGGGTCACATGTCCCAGCCTCTGTGGAAGATGCTAAATGGTTGTGCTTGGGGCACATGCTCACCCCTAAAACTTGACACACACTCACTGAGCCTGTGTCACATGCTTACCTGGCCCCTGGTGGTAGGAGCCCCCTGGCGCCCCAAACTCTATGACCAGAGATTGGGAGAGGGATGGCTCTCCAAAAGGGGTACTGGGAGCTGGGGAGGCAGAAACCACAGCTGTCACCCCCAGAACCCTGTCACATTGTTTGGGAATTAAAGACAGTAGGATGCAGAGTGTGGGGCACAAAACTCAGCACCTGCCAGGCACCTGCCAGGCACCTGGGGCACGTGTGTGGAATCCAGCAACCCCACACGCCCCACAGCATCAGTGGATGCACCACCCCAAGCTTGCTGCCTCGTCTCCCCCTTTTTCAAGCTTTCATTTTTCTCCACCAGGTTTTTGCATTTTTTCTGGGATCTCGGACTTTGTTTTCTTTAATACAGAAAAGATTTTTTTAAAGCTTCAAGTTGGATGCTGTCTTCTGAGGAGCTCTTTCTTGTGTGCCTGCTGCCCTCACCAACCCTGCAGCGGTGTGCACCAGTGCGCTTGCTTCCTGAGCAGATGAGGCAGCCGTGGGGTCAGGGACCAGGCCTTGGCAGTGGCAGGGGAGACAGTGGTCGCCCACGGACCCATTAACTGGGCTAAAGCCTCCCCAGTGTGGGTGAGCGAGCCCTCTGATTTGGCCCTTGTAGAGAACTGTACATGCAGCCAACTAAATTCTACAACTTCTGGTTCAAACACAGCCTCGCCGTGGGTTCTCCTAAAGTCTAGCCAAGGCTTCATGGCGTTATTTTGTCATTCAGGACATGCTTATTGACCCCCTACTATCTGCCAGGCACTGTCCTAGGCATGGGGGCAAGAACAGGGAGCAGAGAGGCAAAATTCCCTGGCTTTGTGGAGCTTACATTGCGGTCAGGGTAACTAATAGTAAATAATGATTAGGTAAGGTGCACAGTATGTTGGAAGAGAGTAAACGCTATTAAGAGCTAGGTGAAGGAAACAGATGCATGGAGTGTGGGGGGGGGTTGAGGTTTGTTTTCTGTTTGTTTGTTTTTGAGGAAGGAAGGGGCAGAGGGAGAGGGAGACAGAGCATCCTAAGCAAACCCCACACTCAGCACAGAGCTCCACGCGGGACGCGATCTCACCACCCTGAGATCATGACCTGAGCCGAAATCAAGAGTTAGACGCTTAACCGACTGAGCCACCCAGGTGCCCCGGGAGCGGCGCTGAGTTTTAAGTAGGCCAGCCAGAGTGGGACTCCTTGAGAAGGTGACAGATGAGCAGAGATTTGAAGGAGGTAAGAAATGAGCTGCAGGCGTCGAGGAGACCCGTGTCCACCAGCGAGGACAGTCAGTGCAGAGGCCCTGGGGTCAAGCATGCCTCTTGTGCTCCAGCCTCAAGGAGACCAGTCACAGAAGGGGCTTAGGTAGAGAGGACAGAGGTTGGAAGTGGGTCCTGCCGGCCCTTGTAAGGACTTTGCTCTGTGACAGGAGCCTTCAGGGGGTTTGTATTTTGTGCAAGGACACACTTTGTGCTGTCCCCCTGGCTGCCCGCTGAGATTAGGTTGCAAGGTCAGCAGTGGACTCAGGAAATGCTAATGCAGCCCACCTAGGGTACCAAGGAACACAGCTGGGACCGGGTGGGAGCAGACTGCGGGGTGGATTCTGGATCCATTGGGCAGGAGAAGGACCTAGGGATGCATTAGGCAGGGGGTGTGAAAGGCAAGGAATTCAGGCAGGTGGAGGGGAGGAGCAGTGGAGAGGCTGGAGCAGAGGCGTCCTGCATCCCCACAGCAGGGCTGGGGTGATGCAGGGAGCTCCTGGGAATTCAGCGTGGGGGCTGGGAAGTTTCAGACATCCAAGTGAAGAAGTCGAAAAGGCAATTGCACGCGTGAGTCTGCAGCGTAAGAGGAACACACTCAGGGGTCGTTGACCGCCGATGGTCTTGAAGCTCACCAGGAGAGGGGTGCAGTCAGGGGGAGAGGGCCAAAGTCTGAGCCCTGGGGCCCAGCTAGGACTTGAGGGAGGGCGGAGGGGAGAGACAGAGGAACCCGCCTGTGGGGTGGGAAGCAAGCGGGACGGGATGTGTGGACCAGGAAACCAGGGAAGAGGGTTCTCCCGGGGGACGGAATTGAGCTCCCAGAGCTTCAGGAGCATCCCAAGGAGGCTCGTGGGCGAGTTTGCGAGAGGCAGGGAGGAGAGGCAAGAGCCCGGGAGGGTCGTGTTGCAAAGCTGAGGAGGCAGATGGGCCGCTGGAGCAGGGGGTGGGGTGGGGAGAGCTTTCTCCGCTGCAGCAGCACAAGCACCTCCCTGCGTCGACACCACACCGTGGAGTAGAAAGACAGGACGTGGTCCTGATGCGAAGTCGTGCCTTCGCCGCTCACATCCCTGGGGGCTTTTACCAAATTCAGAAGGAATCCAGGCGGCCCACAAGCTACCAACGGCCACCCCCGGACAGATGTCACCACTCTCCCGCCCGTGACTCCTTCAGGCTGATGCAGGGCCTGGCAACCCGTTCCTGCCCCCTCCCTCCCCCTCCCTGGCTGAATAATTTAGGCACTATTCTAAGTTCAAACTAAATAAAGCAATTTAGAGTGACTAATTCTTTGTGAATTTTATGTTCCCCAAGTGTATCTGCTGGTACCAATGCCGGGGACCATTTATCCCCCTGATTTCAGCTGCGCGGATTCTGGAAGGAGATCCCAGGCTGAGGTGGCCTCATTTCTAGCAGCAGGCAACCACAGCCGAGTCTCTCCGTCAGCTTTCTTCCCACCTGAGACAGGGCTTCAGGAGGGACTCCGAGATCTGTAGTTTATAGGGGCAGGTATGTGAGAGATGTCATCAGCCATGTGGCCATTCACAAGGCCACCTCAGGACTTCACAGTTGGAGGGGATGGAGGGAGGGGGCTGGGCTGGGCTGGGCTGGGCCAGAGGCCTCTTCTCAGAGAAGATGGGACGTGAGCAGGCCCCCAAGGCCCAGGGGCTTTGGAAAGGTAATGAGAAGCTGTGTGCACACCTGTCGAAGGACTTGGAGACAGCAGACACGTGGAGGAGGAGAACATGAGTGAGGGGAGGGACGGGAGGGAAGGATTCTTCTCCACCCAGGCCCCATCTCTGCCTGTTCAAACCTGCTCCTGCTGCCCAGGTAGAGCCCCTGCACCCCCTCTGGGCTCCCAGCCCTTCATCCTTCCCTGACCCTAGCCTTGTCCCCATCTGGACTGGGAACATTTATGTTCAGACTGGCCTTCCCCTAGCCTGGACCCTCCTGGCTGTGTTGGAGTCTGGGAAAATGGGGCATCCAAGAGAGGGAATGGCCAGTGAAGGACTGAGGTCCAGTGTGCCTCCACATCCTCAAACAGCAAGGAGGCCAGTAGTCAGAGAAGCAGCACCCTGGGTCTGGTCCATAAACTGGCACAGAGTAGGAGCCTTAGGGATGACAGGTGAATGAATGGGGGGAGGGAAGGATAGAGAGATATGCACATGGGGGGTGGACAACCTCTGTCTAGGTTTTACTGTGGCTATATTATGCTCTGGCCCTGAAATGTCCTTGCTGCAGTGAGCTGTGAGCACGGGGGTGGCCGTGGAGTCCTGCCCCTGTCTTGCTGGGTCCTATGTGAAGCTGTTGGGAGCTGGATATCAGGATCCTGTGATGAACCCAGGATGGTGGCACCTGCCTGCCTGGCACGCAGGCACCCCCCACCCCCCGCCCCGCCACACACACATATACCAGCATGGTAGCCTGCCTTCGTGTAAGATGGGGAGGTTGGGTGGGGTGTCTGAAGTAGACACAGGAGGACAGGTCTCAGAGAACCTCTTGTAAATAGCCCTGTGAGGTGGCTGGATTTCCTTCTGGATGAAACTGGGGATGGCAGGAATGTTCCTGATGACCCCACAAAGTTCTTTTTAAAAATATTTTATTTATTTATTCATGAGAGAAACAGAGAAAGACGCAGAAACATAGGCAGAGGAAGAGGCAGGCTCCTGGTGGGGAGTCCAATGCAGGACCTGATCTCAGGACCCCGGGGATCACAACCTGAGCCGAAGGCAGATGCTCAACTGGTGAACCACCCAGGTGTCCTGACCCCACAAAGTTCTGAGTCACCTTTGGGAAGGCGCCAGAGGCAGGGACAGGGGCCCAGAAGCTCTGTGAACCTTAGCATCAGGCTTTGAGTTGGGGCAAAAAGCTGAACATGACTCCCCTCCATCCTGTGGGAGGAGTGAGAGCTACAGGTGAGCACCCTGGAGGCTTCCACTCAACTGATGCACAGTCCTGCTCTATTTCCTCCAGAAGAAAACAAGTCCCAGGGCCAATTCAGAGAGGAGGCCTTGATTCGATTCCTGGGGGACCATCTTAGTAAACATGTGTTAAGCATCTATTATGTGCTAGGTATACCCCCACAGGTCTATTCTAATTCTCACAACGCTGGAGACAACAATCCATTTCCATCTTGAAAAATGGGAACAAAGCCCAAAGAGGTTGTGTGACTAGCCACAGGTCACACAGCATATGAATGACTGAGTTGAGATTCAAACCAAGATCTACCTGGCTCCCAGAGGATGCTACCTACACACTGCTTGATATCAGCTCCTGAATCCTGGTCTCAAGGAATGGAAGTTTTGAGGTTGGAGAAAGCATTCGATTTTCACCTTGAAGGGATGATCCTCCCATCCCCAGAGTTCAAAGGGACCTCAGTTATTCTTCCTACTGTCAGATTTCCCAGGATGAATCAAAGGCACTAAATTTATTGTGTTAACGCGACTTCTCAAGCGTCCCAATAACGGCTCTGATTTATAACCAACACATTGTTTTAACCACATTACGAATGATAAAAATCAGTCCCACAAACTCACCTCAAGAGAAACTGTATTAAAGGAAGAAAAGAGGTGGTGAGATTAGATGTTGCATTAAAAGATAGAGTGATGGATTAAGGCCCAAAGCGTAAATTTAGTGAGACTTGCCAGAAAAAGTTGGAGGGGTAGTAAATCCAAAGTGACAGTCTGTGTACGGTGTAACAGTATTTGTCACTTTTATTATAGTTTGTTCAGAAGTTGTAGATGGCTCATTATTTAAAAAAAGAAAAAAAGCAAAACAAAATTCAATAAAGCTTAGAAATGAAAGCTTCTTTGGCTAAGGATATAGGTCGAAGCCTCAAATCCAGCCCACTGTGTCAGATCAGAGTACATACAGATCATTACATACTGGAAGTTTCTTCCTATCATATCCAGAAAATGTCCCAAACCCAGAAAATGTGGGGAAGGCTCTTGGAGGATCGCAGATCATGCCCCGGAAGGCAGGGAAAGATAGAGCCCACACCCCCACCAGGGCAGGCACTCTCATTAATAACAATGACAATATCCAAGGGTCTGACGTTTCTCCTGGGCACTCATTCAAGGGGCTTCTGAGAGCAAAGAAGGCTAGACCCCAAGGCCCGCTGCCTCTCTTCCTGTCCTAATCAGAGATCTTGGAGTAGACTGGATCCCTCCCTGCGACGGGATGACGTATCCATGCTCTCTGCTCTGTGATTTGTAGCATTTCTCGCTATTGTGCATGTTCCTGCCCATCTGCACTGCCTTGGCCATGCAAGAATTTTCAACAGATACAATATGAACAGAGGCTTGAAACATGCCTATGTTTCCAGAATAGTGAAGGCACGAGGAGCCACCCTGTGCTACTGACCTGAACCCAACCCACACTGTGGAACCAGGCCTGGCTGAGCTGAGGGGAGCCCAGACACAACCCAGCTGACCTGCAGAACCATGCACAAGATTTTTTGCTGTAAGCCATTGGGATTTTTAAGACAACTTTTACACAGCATTTCTGTAGTCAAAACTGACTGATAGGGATGCGGGCATGGCTCTGTGGTTGAGCGTCTGACTTTGGCTCAAGTCATGATCCTGAGGTCCTGGGATCGAATCTCACATTGGGCTCCCTGCATGGAGCCTGCTTCTCCCTCTGCCTGTGTCTCTGCCTCTGTGTGTGTGTGCCTCTCTCTCATGAATAAATAAATAAAACTTTTTTTTTTTTTTTTTAAGAGGCTGACTGACAGACCTCAGCTAGGCCTAATGGGCTGGGTGAATCCACCTGTCCTCCATGATACCCCCTGAGTTCCCTGCTCCATCTGTTTGTCCTTCCTGGTCCAAATAGACACATCCATCAACCAAAGTGGGAGTGATCAGTCCTGGTAGCACCAGGTGGCTTTCTAGATGCTCACAGTAGATTCCTGCTCAAAGCCTCTATTCCAGTGGCTCCCTAGTGCCTGCTGCACTTTTCCCCTGGACATCTGCTTCACTTCTGTCCCCATCTCCTCACCCCTTTTAGAAACCTCACTGTCTCCATGAAGTCCACTCTGGCCACTGTTTTTTATCTTGTTTTTTAAAAATTTTATTTAGTTATTCATGAGAGACACAGTAGAGAGGCAGAGACACAGGCAGAGGGAGAAGCAGGCTCCCTGTGGGAAGCCTGATGCGGGACTCGATCCCAGGACCCCGGGATCATGCCCTGAGCTGAAGGCAGTTGCTCAACCACTGAGCCACCCAGGTACCCCTGGCCATCGTTTTTTAAATGCCCTGTTTATTGAGGTGTAATCTGCATACAGTAAGAGGCACAGAGTTTAAGTGTGTATGTAGTTCAATGAGTTTTGAACAAATACATCCAGGTAAACATCACCCAGACCCAGATATGGAAAACTGACCATTCTTCTTTAAATTCAAATTGATTCTCCTTCCACCTCCCCACTGCTCAATTTTTTTCTTTTTTTCTTCACCTCTTAATTCACTTATTGATTTTTATGTGTATTCGTTTACTTATCTAGTCTATGTTTACCCATTTATAATATTGTGTATGATCTTTTTTGCCAAAATAATGTAAGGTCCACGAGGATAGAAATAATTATCTCTCTTGTTCACAGATGTATCCCAAGAGCCTGGAATAGGACCTTGCACATAGTCAGTGCTCAGTAAATATATTTTTAATGAATAAATGAGTCCCACTTTATAGATGCGGACAGTGAGTAAATTGCTCAAAGGAACACCATGAGTTAGTAAAGAAGAAATTGAACTCAGGTGGTCTGGCTCAAGAGTACCGTGTCTGGGCAGTATCTCATGCTGCCTCTCAAGAATGAAAAGATCCACCTGGCTATCCTGGTCCCAGGCCTCCTCAAGAGTTCTGCTTTTCCCAGGGCTTCCAGCCACCATCTTGCTTCATCCTGTACTCATGAGACTCCTGTTCTCTCTAACCAGCTCCTCAGGCAAAACTTTCTGAAGGTCAGCAGAGAGTCATCAAAGGGTCCTCATGGCTGTCTGCATAAAGGGTACCTATGGTCTCTCCCTCCTTTCCTTGGCCTCTCAAGGGGACAGCAGGCAGGGTGGTTACGGGAGGATGTTTTCCCAGGATGTCTCTCTCAGGAATGGGATCTCTTGTGCACGAACCAGAGAGTTGTTTGATTCCCACCTTTTCTAGAGTCCCTCACCTTGCCTAATTACAAGCAGAAAACATCTTGCAGACAAATTTATGTTCATCTATCTGCTTTCCATCCTTCCCTTTGGTGGATTTTCCTGTTGGCAGAGGGATGCCATCAGGGTATCACAGAGTGAGGTTCTATGTAGACCTGCCCATGAGGATGGCCCCCTCCCTCTCAATCAGGCATTTTCATACATAGCTGGTGGGAGTATGAAATAGTACAACCCTCCCATGGAGGGAAAATTGATTATAGCTAACAAAATATCATGTATTTATTTCCCCCAGCTGTGTGATCCCACTTCCTGAAATCAACCCTGAAGAAACACTTCTAATGATACTACATAGATACACGGGCAAGTTACTGCAGAATTATCTGTAATAAACACTCATATATCAGAGAGTGGTTGAAAAGCCTGTGGTACATTCACATAATGGATACTATGCACTTGTGTAAAAAAAAAACAAAAAACGATGATCTCTATATCCTGATACAGAGCGGTTTCCAGGATACATTAAGTGGAAAAAGCAAGGTATGAAAAAGTATTTACTGTGGGGTTGTTTTCTGTATAAGAAAGAAAGGGAAGAAAACGCATATACATACATATTGGCTAATTTTTGCAAACAGAAACATCAGATGGTAACCTCAAAATTAACGAAATTGGCTACCCCCAGGCAGTGAAGGTGGATGGGGTGCTTCTCTGACTATACCTTTTTTTAAAGATTTTAGTTATTTATTCATGAGAAACACAGAGAGAGAGAGGCAGAGACATAGGTAGAGGGAGAAGCAGAGACACAGGTAGAGGGAGAAGCAGGCTCCCTGTGGGGAGCCTGATGCAGGGACTCTATTCCAGGACCCTGGGGTCACGCCCTGAGCCGAAGGCAGACCTCAACTGCTGAGTCACCCAGGTGCCCCGACTATACCTTTTTTATACAGTTGTCGCTTTGGCATCAAAAACTAACTCAATGATATTGAGGAGGAAATGCCCCAAAATGATTGAGAACATAAATAAATGGAACATACTATATATTACACTGATGACATAACAATTAGAGAACTTTTTTAAAGAGTTAATCCAAGTTTATTTTTAAATCCTCTGAAGCTTCCTTAATTCGCAAGCCTAGTCCACAGTAGGCACTCAATAAATGCTTTGTGAAGTGAGCAAGAGAATGAATGAGTGGACGAATGTATGGATGAATCAAGAACTAAGGTGGGAAGCTTTGTCCAGCAGGACTACTATAAGGATTCATTATTAATACATATAAAGCATCAACAACAGTGTGGGGGGACATAGCCAGTTCATGATTGTTTTTTTATTAGTAGTAGTACTATTATTAAATACTGAGTCATGCTCTCCACGCTCATGAATACCCTAAGTACTCGCCATTGAGCTGATGCCATGCCAGTGGAGCACCTGTCGCCAGACATTTCCTACCCTACTCTCAATCACAGTCGCTTGCCAGGTTCACCAGCTCCACGGCCCCAAGTAACAGATCTGGTGCCATGTCTTCAGGCTCGGAAGACACCCAAACCATTCACCAAAAAATGTGAAACCAAGAAAGAAAAGTCCCAATGCCACAAGGGCAAAGCCTATTTCACGTTTCAGATGTCAGCAGCCTCGACACTCTGCTGTAGGTGCAATCATAAAAGTTTCAACTCTCCAGCGCCTCCTCATAATATTCAGAACTGTACACAGGATTTAGCATGAAGAAGATGCCCAGAGAACAGGCACGCATGCTGAGTTGGCAGATTATCAGGGTCCTAAGGATTGGGGAGGAGGGTTGGCACGGCCCACGTCGCCCTGAGGTCTGCCCAGGACAGCCTAGGAGGAAGGCTGGGGAGGAAGGTCCCCTTTTAGCACCTGCATCACACAGACTCGTGGCCACTCTTACAGGGCACTCAGGTTACCGTCCAGCTGGCTCTGCCCAGAGATGTGTGCCCTGGTTCCATAGTTCTCAGGGTTTGGGAACCTAGACTACCTCTCCTCTTTCCTCATCAAATACAAAGCAATTATGTCAAAGGGATGCTGAAACAGGCTGCCGCCCTCGGGGATGGGGAGGGGGAGCTAGGTGGGGCCGCAGCTCTCGGCTCAGTTCAAGGTACAGGGTTCCACGCTGCCAGATGACAGAACGCATTTGTGCATGAAAAGAGAAGCCTCAGAACAAAAGGCAAAGAACAACACACGTCCCACTCTTGGCCTTGGTGATGCTTGACATTTCTGGGAAATGAATTTAGCGCAAAAACCAACAATTCAAAACCGTGTGCCAAACAACCGATGCGAATAGAACCAGTGGGGGAAGAAAGCAACGTGAAGATGAAGCAGGTCCTAAAATAGCCCTCGTTTGCTGCTGTGTCCACGCGAGCAGAGGGAGGCAGGTTGTCAAGGGAGCTTTGTGAAAGCAGGAAAAGAGGTGGGAGCGAGGGCCTGGCTATTGAGGGAGTGTGCATGTATGGGCGGCGGGGCTGGGTGGGGGGGACGTTCCGCTTTATTCAGATTCTTGGTCTGTAAACTCCCAGCAAACTGTCTAAACCTGACTTCTGATTCCCCCGAGGGCCTAACCACCCTTCAGCTGTGCCAATGGTGTCCCAAGGCCCTTTCTACTCAACATGTCCCAAACAGACTTTTCTTTCATTGCTCCCTCCCCCACCTCCAACACACACACCCCAAACTCGCTCCTCCCCACCATTCCCCATCTTGGGGTGGGGGCAAGAGGGTAGTCTTCCCCCTTGACTTCGCCCTATCCATCCTGTGGCCTCTATGGGGAGGCAGCCTTGGTCTGTGTGAATAGGTACAGGCTCTGGAGCCAGGTGGCCATGGTTCTGGGTTCAAATCCCACCCTCCCACTTACTAGCTACATGACCCTGTGCAGGTTTGTTTCTCTGAACCTTGGCATCCTCCTCTGTAAAATGGAAGTGAGAGCACTACCTGTTTGCTACAGCACATAGAATTCATGACTTAAAACTGTAACAGTGATGAGCTGTGCCTGGTCCACATGAAATACTAGAAAGATGTTGACAATTATGATTGCTGTTTTAGTATTTCTCCACTTTCAAATATGTCCCATTTCCCTGTCCTCGCTGTCCCTTCAGCAGATCTGCTCAGCCCACCCGTGATCATTCTTCACCCTGCCTTCCCTCTCCCTCTGGCCAGGGCAGCCAGGGTGAAGGGCAGCAAGGAGGGCCGGGGTGGGGGGGTGTCCACCCTACTCCCTATCTTAGAGGTTCGAGGGACAGCCCTTTCCCTTCCCTTAAGACCACTTCGGTCATGCCTGGCCTGAGGGACTCTTACCTTGGAGGGTGTAGTGTGTTGAATAGCGTGTCCTCCAAATTCAGGTCCACCCAGCACCTTGGTTAGTGTGATCTTATTTGGAAATAGGGTCTTTGCAGATGTCTTTGAATTACGTTGATGTCATACTACATTGGGGTGGTCCCTTAATCCGATGACTGGGGTCCTTATAAGAAGAGGACACAACACACACAAAAATACATATAGACGGCAACCATGCAAGACACAGGCAGAGGTCAACCTGAGTGAAGCAGTGACCAGCCAAATATGCCCAGGATGGCTGGCAACGACCAGAAGCTGGGAGAAGCAAGGAGGGAGCCTTCCCTAGAGACCGCAGGGAGAGAGGCCATGCTGACATCTTGATTTTGGAACTCTGACCTCCAGAATTGGGAAAGAATGAATTTCTATTGTTTTAAGCACTTGGTTTGTGGTGATTTGTGACGACAGCCCCAGGGAAACTCAGACAGAGCCCGTTGCACCTCGACTTCCACACCTTCGAATACCCCTGGGGTCCTCCTTAAATACCACTTACAACCAGCAACACGGGAGTCAAACCGCCCACCAGCAGCCATGATGTGACAGTTTGTAGATGTGTAATTAAACTTGTATTGATTACGATTTTGCAATTTCTTTTCCTTCTTGCACAGCCTCTGATAGCTTTTTCTCATTCCAAATGTTCTCTTAGCCTTTGAAAAGCTTGCAGCGCAGAGGCCCTGTGCCCACGAGGCCTGGTAGGTGGAACGCCCCCACCTTTCATGCCTCCTCTCGGACTCAAAGACACCCCTGGGGAGGATGCAAGCCCTGCCAAGAGGCCACACACTGCCTGCCCTTGGTCAGAGGAAGCCGGCCCACTCCTGCATGACCAGGGCCCAACCTCTCCTGCTTGGGCTGTGATGGGGGGGCAGATATCTACTCTCACCCCACTCCCTGGGGTTCAGCCAATCAGACCCCCGCAGAGCCAGGTAGAGGTTTGGCTGAGGGGCGGTGGGTTGCAGGTCAGTTGAGACCCTCCCTAGCCTTCCTGGCCTCCTCCAAGCCTCTGAACTATCTTGGAATTGAGGTATCAAGAGAGACAAGGTCAAAGCACCCCTCCTGCCCTGCCCTACTCTTCGTGGATCACCGCCCACTCTTGGCTTCTGGCGGCTCCCTCTCTGCAGGTCTCCTATGTGCCCCAGTTTATGCCTGTCCCCCCCCGGAGGGCGCCTTCTGCCTTTCACACCACCCAATGCTGGCTGTGTTCACGAGATTCTCGTAATACCTAGAGCCACACCCCTCCCTGAGCCTCAGTTTCACATGTGAGGATTTAAGCACATGCTTGTCTCACACATCCCTGGGCGGCCAGGCGGTGCCACAGGACAGAGTGAGACACACACATGGTCAAGGTTAAAGGCAGTAAGTGCCACCCAGGGAAGAGACCAGCGCGTGATGGAGATGAGGACAGCCGAGAACAGATGACACACACACGCTGGGCTCAAGTGGTTGCAGTGTTGACTTGCAGCAGGTTGGAGAGGGGAGGATGCATGAGCGCCAGCCCTGTGCAGTGCATCCATCCTCCGTGGATCTACTCCACAGCCCCTTCGTGGCCGCAAGCACCCCACTTCCTGCTGCAGTGGAAGGGACCCACTCCCCTGCGGTGTGGGGTCTAAAATACAGACACTGCACAGGCATGCCTGAGGGCCACTGACCCTCAGGAACAAAGGGGCACTGGGTGTGAAATAGCTACAGGGAATAAGGGAATAAGCCCTGTAGGGCTGTGTGGGCTCCTCACTTCCTGAGAAAAAAGTTCTCCAGGCCAGAGTCTATCCCCTTATGTGACCAAGCAGGGACCAAATGACTGCCTTTCCCAACAGAGCTCCATAAGTAGCACCTAGAGTCACTGTTACTTTACATCCAATCTTCCTCCTCGTTGCCTCCTGGGGCCGTACCTCCTCTACTAAACATTCTTTCACAGCTGGTGTCTCCCCGACACGGCCCACTTACCCATACATACACTAAGGGGGTAGCCTGTCCTGTAGAGCAGAGGTGGGAGCGAGGAGTCCTCCCCAAAGGGCCACCTGGGTTTGCCTTTTCCACATTTGTCTCCTCTTCCTCGTGTCTGATCAGTTTTCATATCCTACCCGCCCCCACCCCCAACCCCACCCCCACCTCCTTCTTTGTCCATCCAGTCACCTTCTCCATAGGTCCTAGAGCCTCTCCGATCACCCCCACCATACCTCGCAAGGGACAGAGCCAAGGTAGATCTGTCTGTCAACGAGCAATGAACACGGTGGGTCTTCACAGGATGAGGGCCAAGGGAAAGCACACCGTGGAATTCGGTTTGCTTTCACCATCGCTGACTTGGAGAGACATCGCTGGCGACCTGTCACCTCTCATGGGGAGGCACAAGACCCCAGTTCCCTCCCACCTTGGGACACTTAACCTTGTGGTATCTCAGGGCATCCACCTGCCAGGTGGGGCTACCACACAGCCAACTCAGCCCCTGCCCCATTTGTGGGAGGTACACTCACTCTTCCCACAGTGGCTGCCCCCCGCCAGCCTGTACCATTTTATTGGATCATTGTGAAAATAGAGACGGAGCAGCAAGACACCCCATCAGGAAGCTCCAAGATCTCGGGATCCCTGGGTGGCGCAGCGGTTTGGCGCCTGCCTTTGGCCCAGGGCACGATCCTGGAGACCCGGGATCGAATCCCACATCGGGCTCCCGGTGCATGGAGCCTGCTTCTCCCTCTGCCTGTGTCTCTGCCTCTCTCTCTCTGTGACTATCATGAATAAATAATAAATAAAATCTTTAAAAAAAAAAAAAAAGGAAGCTCCAAGATCTTAATGTCTACAATGTATAACTTTTAACTTCTTTTTAACTAAGAATTAGCTCAGAGGTAATTGCTTAAATCACACTGATGAAAATCAATACGGAGTAAATTAAATGTAAAGCAAAATTTATCCTGAACGTGTTCCTTGTCGCCTTTGAATAATGCGATGACAAAGCAACTATTTTACCTCCCAGGCTTAGAGTTTTTGTTGTTGGACATCTCAAAAGGAGATGTAATTATAGGGCCCATTTATCAAAAAGATTAAGGAAATTGGGGAATGGGAATTGGTTTGCAACAGTTGCGGAAATTAGATCAACGTGAGCCTTAGGTCTGCATTTTTCACACTGTGTCCAGAAAGTTTCTCGAATCGCACTGTTTGCTGGCCTCCCTCCCAGCCCCACAAATCAACAGCCACATACAAGGTTGATCCAGAGGGAATGTGGGAACAGGAGACAGAAAAGAGGCCCTGAGTCCTGTCCCAAGATGGAAGCCTGGGCCTCTCCACACTGACTGAAGGGAGGGGGCTTGTTTTTCTCGAACCATGTTGCCAAGGATACGGCATCCAGTCCTCCGGATCTGAATGAAAGAGCCTGGTTTCCGGGGTTTTTCGTGCATTTCATAATTTAGAATGTGTTTGGCTTTCATTTGCAACCCGGCCTGCCAGCCCATCCTCCCCACAGCTCTGCAAAGCTAACCTGTAATGAACATGAATAAATCAAACCTTCTCCACTCCCGCTGCCTCATGGGGAGGAATTTGGGGTGTTGGGAGGATCAGAGGAATCTCCTGGTTGGGGGTTCTCAAGACTCATCCTGGAAGTGTCACCCAGGGTGTACAAAATGCACACTAATGATCCCCACGCACAGGGTGAGGCCTGGGTTGGTCTTGCAGAAGTTCCCGGATCATTCTGGTGCACACCTCACTTAAGAACCTGCATTCCAGCACCCTGCTTTCTGGTCTCCAGGAGCAGCTCTGAAGGTCATTACCAGGAGCGCCAGGCCTAACACCTCTGGTAGTGCCATGGAGATGGGAACAGAGGTCCCATTCCTGGCTCTGCCACTTGCCAGCTGTGTGACCTTGGGCAAGTGACTTGATGTCTCTGTGGTCAACTTCCTTAGCTATAAAATGAGGACAGTAACAGCTCATCCTCTTGCTGGGTTATGGTAAGGCTTACAAGAGATCATGCACATACACTCTGACATGTAATGGGACCCCTACCAGTGTCCACTCTTAACTTCAGCATGTGTGTTTGTTGGTCCTACCTCATAATGATGAAAGTGGGGTCTTGGAGATGCCTTCCTGCCTCAGCAGGCTACTCCAGATGTTTCCAGGGATAGTCATTTCCTAGCCCAACCTGCCCTCTGGGGAGCACTGAGCCATACAGGGGACCCAAGGGCCCTGGACACACAGGCTTCCCTGCCTACTGGTTTCTGAGCCTGGACACGTGCATACAGCTCCCCCTCTTTGGCTGTGTCATCTGTGCACCCAAAGCCCATTCTTGAAAGCCTCTGGAAACCCTATTAAATTGTTCCCCATCTTGGAGGCTATATGATTTCCTGTGGCTGCCGTAACAAATTGTCAAAAACTGGTGACTTATAAAAACAGAAACTTATCCTCTCATAGTTCTAGAGACTAGAAGTCCAAAGTCAAGGTGTCAGCAGGGTTTGTTCTTTCTGGCAGTGCTAAGGGAGAATCCATTCCCTGCCTCTCTCTCCTGGCTTCTGGAGGTTGGCGGCAATCCTTGGTATTTCTTGGCTAGTAGGAGCATCATTTCAATCTCTGCATCTTTCCCCCTGTGTGCCTGTGTCTTCTCTTCTGTTTCTTTCAAGGATACTTGTCATTGCCTTTAGGGCTCACTCTGTTAATCCAGGATGATCTCATCCCAAGATCCTTCACTTAATTACATCTGCAAAGATCCATTTTCCAACTAAGGTCATATTCTCAGGTTATGGGGGGTTAAAACGTGGATATATCTTGGGGGGGCACAATCCATTCCACTACTGGAGGGGTTTTCAATCTCTGTGTTTCCTCGGTTCTAAGACTCCATATTTTAATGTTCCTGAAATCTGCATGTATCTCACAACCAACGATAACTTCCCATGTAGTATTTCTGCCTCCCCCGAGCTATTATTAAGTCAGTGGTGATTGTGTCTTCTTGTCTATGATGACTTGACAAGGAGGAGGTGGGGAGTTCAAGGCTCTGGTCAAAGGACCCCAATGGGCCTCCAGGCTGTGGACTCTTCTTGCTGGAGGCCAGGCCTGTCCCACCAGCTAACATGGGGTACCCTGGTTGCACCTCAAAGAGCAGATCTCCCCTGTAGGCAGGACCAGCCTAGCTTTCTCACCACCACTGGAGGGCTGTTGGTTCTGTGGCCTACACCCCACAAACTGTAGCTCTCTAGGCCCAGAGAGGAGAGAACCAGTCTCTCCTTTGTTCATATCCCCTCTTCCAACCCCCTCTGGGGCTCACTCCTAACCCTTTGAATGTCAGCTATAAGTGTTACCTCTTCAGAGAGGACCACCCTGTCCCAGGCAGTGTCTCTTTCCTCTCCCCTTCTCATCCCCCCAGGCACACACACAGTTAATCCCTCTTGATCATGACAGTGGTAATCATTTTATTAGTTTTTTGTTTTATTTTTGTCAGTCCCCACCAGGCTCTAGCTCCATGATGGCAGTGTCCACAACCTGCTCATTCACTCCAATATCCACCTTTCCAACTGGCCACAGAAAGTGCCCAGCAAGTGAGTGAATGAACAAATGAACATATGAAGAGTGAATGAGTTAGTGACTTCCAACCACACCACACCCTTGGAGAGACTTTTATAGACACTGAGTTCAACAAATCATGTCTGATGTGGGCACTACAGAGACAATAAGTGGGGCTCCCAAGTCCTTTCTTAGCAACAGATAAGTGTCATTAGATAGAATTTGTGGTCAAGTCGGAGCTGGCCCCTGGCCCACAGAGGGTCCCCATCAGGACCAGCTCAGGCTGGTGCCCTGACACTCTGCTCTTCCAGGTCCAGCCTGGGGATCCTGCTCAGGGAGGGCTGAGACCCCCAGTGTGAGAGTCTCCTCCAGACCTACCCCTCCAGAGAGCAGGACTGACCCAGGGACCCCACGGCTGTGCTCTGGGACCCACAGATCCCAGCTGGTGACTGAGGGTGACAGGGTGGGAGATGGGGGCTCCACGCCTCCCCAGCAGCCCTGCTCAGCCTCCCTTAGCCTACATAGCATCTAAGATGCTCCATGCCACATCCTCTCCCCGACTCTTGACTTGCCTCAGGGTCTGCCTTGCATGTGGACTTAGGTGCCCCGCAGCTTTCCCGGAATTCTTCCCCATTGTTTTCCCCACAAGAGTTTCTCCTAATAAAATTCGACCATGGATCATAACATCCATTCTTGGGGATGCAGAGGAAGTCCTATCCACTTGTGAGGGGACTTGTAGGGATGCAGCTCCCAAAAAGTCATTCTCGGAGGGGGGGGGGGGAGCAAAGATAGGGTGCTTCAGGGGCACCCCATGAGGCTGGCAATGTGCTGGCAACTGCACCTGCTGGGGCGGGGGTGCTGACAGGCACAAGCTTGCAAACTAGAGCATTTTCAATTGCCAGCATCCCAACTCAAACTGGCAGAAGTGAAAAATGAAAGGCTCATGTAGTAACCGAACAGTCCTGGAGGGCCTCACTCCCAACCCAACTGGGGCCTCACTCCCCCAGCCTGGGGCTGGACTCTCCCAAAGACTCACCATCGTCGGGGAAGCTCGACAAACGCCAACTTCCGGCTCAGCCAGTCCGTGGAAAAGCCCACGTGAAAGACCGTTTCTGATTGGCTTGGCTGAGGTCACATGCCCACCGCTGGCCAATCACTTTGGCCAGAGAGGTCAAGCGTTCTGATTGGCCAGGCCTGAACCACGTGGCAGTTCCGCGTGGGAAAGTCTGTGTGCCACTGCGCAAGAGTCCTGTGCAGAGAGGGGAGCTGGAGGGTGACCCCCGAAGGCAATGCTTCCAGCCGTGGAGGGTGGGTGCTGGAGGAGGGTGCTATACCCGTGGAAAGCAGGGCAGAGGGGAAGCCCAAGGCCCACGGGGGCATCCATTGTGCAGAGCTCGGGCTCAGACAGAGACAGGACCCGAGACATGCCCATGCATCCCAGAACTTTCCAGCACCTCTTCTGTCTTCGCTCCAAGGTCAGTGGGAACACTGAACGTGAGGAGGGTCGGGGTGGGGCAGACAGCGGCAGAAACGAGCTTGAGCCTGAGGAAACGGGACAGATGTGTGGAGGCAGCTCTAAGAAGGAAAGGGAAGGGCAGCCCGGGTGGCTCAGTGGTTTAACACCGCCTTCAGCCCAGGGCGTGATCCTGGAGACCTGGGATCGAGTCCCATGTCGGGCTCCCTGCATGGAGCCTGCTTCTCCCTCTGCCTATGTCTCTGCCTCTCTCTCTCTGTCTCATGAATAAATAAATAAAATCTTTAAAAAAAAAAAAAAAGGAATGGGAAGAGGTCAGAGTCCTGGGGCTGGCAGAGCAAGGAGGGTAGGCGGAGGGGTGGATAGGAGCTTGAGCCCAGAAGCTCCCCAGTGCATACTTTATACATAAATGTCCACTGAAACGACCATCCTCTGAAGCAAGTAAATAACTAAACAAGGAACAGAAGTCTGACCAGCCAGGTTAATCCTGATAAATAGGTCAATACCTGCAGCCCCTCATCCTCTCAGAATCCACAGCCACCTCTGATGCCTTTCACAGCTGGGCCCCGATATTTCCTGGTTTGGGACAATAGGGCATTTGGATTTTTTTTTAATGGCAGAATCTGGAAGCTAATTAGGCCATTACTCTTCAAAGATTTAATTTGCTTTGATGGGCCCATCTATAATCATATTTCCAAACAGCTTCTATTTAATTACTGCACAAAATGAATGAGGTCCTTGAGCAATTTGTGTCTGATAAACTCACCTCCTGTTTTAGTTCCCGAGACAAAGAAAGACACTGGGGTGCAGGTGGGGGGTGGAGACTAGATGGAGGAGGTGGGGATAGAAGCTGACATCTCAGGTGGCCACTGTCCCCCCAGGAGAAGTGTTGTAGGGAATCTTGTCTCTGAGCACTGAAACCACAGCAGGAAGGAGCCCACTGGGAAAGGTGAAGCCCCACTTCCCTCTGGAAGGAGATCATCAGGGGTTTGGGGATGGAAACCCCAAGAGGGCAGGGATTTTATCTGGCTTTTTTTACTGCTGTAGCTCAAGTGCCTGACCAGAACTGGGCAGAGCTCCAGGTGCTCAGTAAATGCCCGCTGAGTGGGTGCCCCGAGTGGACTTGCCTGAAGTCTGCGTTCTTACAGCCTGAAGTATGGGAGAAAGGTGTTGATTGACACCGTGGTCCTCCACCATCTGATCACCTGATCAGCTAAGGGATCTCTTGTAGCCACCAGGGCAGCTGGTGTCCAGCCACCCAGCATTCAGTCTCCCTTCTTCTGGGGATGGCACCCTCACTTTGTTATGAGGGTCCCCTTGCTCCCTGTACTCTGTCTTGGTGGGTTTTATAAGTTGAATTGTTTCCCCTTTCTCAAATCGGTGTGTTGAAGTCCTCACCCACAGTACTTGAGCATGCGACCTCATTTAGAAATAGGGTCACTGCAGACATCATTAGTTATGACGAGGTCATACTGGAGTAGCTGGGCCCCTAATCTTATAGGGCTAGTGTCCCTATAAAAGTGGGAGATTCAGGCAGAGACACACACAGAAGGCTGGAGTGATATAACCACAAGGCAAGAACTACCAGAAGCTGTGAGAGGCCTGGAGTGGGCCTCCCCCAGTGCTTGCAAAGGGAAGATGGCCCTGTCGATGCTTGATCTTGGACTTCGGTCTCCAGAACTGTGAGACAATACATTTCTGATGTTTACTGATGTCACTTAGTTTGTGTACTTTTTTTTTAAGTAAGCGCTATATATACCAAATGTGGAACTCAAACTAATAACCCTGAGATCAAGAGTCCCATGCTCTATGGACTGAACTGGCCAGCACCCGTGTGTGGGATTTTTAATGGCAGCTTTAACGGCTTAATACCCTGGGAGTGGCTGTCACAATGCCCCCACCTGCTCTGGCTAAGGTGCTGATTGGATGCCCCATCCCTGAAATTTGAATCCCAAGGTTGTCAGTGAGCCCTGACATACTCTGTCAGCTGGGTGATTTTCCTGTAGGGAATCTGCTTCCTCTTCAGCTCTGAGCTTCCTTTCAAGCCTCCTAATAACAAGGGCATCTTACCATATTCAGAAATTTTTTTTCTGTTGCTGGCAATCAGATGTTCCTGACTGACGCCAGAACCAGAGAGCTGCCCCCTGTAAGGCAGGTCCCTAGGCAGGGGAGGAGACATCAGTGTTGCTCAGCGTGGAATCATCTGCTCCTTCCTGTCCCGACCACACACATTATTCAGCCAATCTAGATCATATGTTTGGTTCAGGGATGCTGCAGTGAATAAGGCAGCAGAAAGAGAGATGATTAAATAAACAATTTCAATACAGCAAGGTGGGCGTTATGACAGGAGGTATGGGGCCATGTGGGTGCACAGATGAGAGGCACCTAACTCGCTGTGGGTAGGGTGGCTGGTCGTTAATGAGAAGGGAGCAGGGCTGCCAAGAGCTGAAGAGAATGGAGCTAGGGTGACCAGCTGTCTTGGTTTGCTGGGACTGTCCCAGTTTTAGCATTGAAAGTCCTGAACCTTAGGAAGCCCCATGGCACCAGGTAACCTGGAGTGTTGGTCTCGCCAAAACAGGACACCCAGGGGATTGAGAATTGAGAAGGGGCAGGATCATCAGGAGCCTGCTGTCCTTGGAGGAAGGTTCAGATCTTAGCTAAGAGAAAGGGAAATCTTGGGGGCATCTTATGCCAGAGTGGGACACGCCGAGACCTGTGACTTTTCCAAGGGCTCCTCCGGCTGCTGTTTGAAGAATGGACCATAGGGGCTGATGGGGGCAGGCAGGCCACTTACACAGGTGTGCTGTGGGTGAGGCCCCGGGTGGCCATGGAGGTGATTCAAGCAGTGATTCTGAGTCTTTTTGGGGAGAGTGGTGGTGACAGACCCACTAAGACCCTGATGAGGGCCATGGACACTCTCCTCCCATAGATGCACATAGTTACAGGCATCCATGTGCTCTTTCTTGTGCGCACACACACTGTTGCACGTGGTTTCAGGGGTTTTACAGACCCCTAAGATCCATCATGGAGCCAAGATTCTGAATCCTCCTTTAGAATTCTAGGCGGCCACATACCGTGTTGGCATTTGCCATTTCTTCGGTGATCTGTGTCACACCTCCCCTACCTGTCCTTGCCTCTAGAGCCAAAGGCGCTCCCCAGCTCTCCTCTCCAGGTCAGCAGGGTCAGAAGAAGAACCAGTCCTGTCCATCTGGCTCTAACTCCCGGGTCTCATCAGCCTTGAGCTGTGGGATGGTGCCTTATCTTGGTCCTCAGTAGTGACCAGCCTTTTCCCAGGCTGTCACAATGGTCCCTGCTTCTTGGGTCCTGCTGAGCTCTCTGCCTCCTGCCCATTTCCATCCTGGCTTTTCTAATCACCTGTCACCTCCAGTTTACCTCCGGTAAATCCTCCTTCACTTAAGCTAATTGTCAGGTCAGTTTTGTTCAAGTCAGGTTATGCATATAACAAGTAGGTGGTGGGGCCCAGGGTTCAAACTTGGCTAGACTTGATGCCCAACACATTGCTTTTTAAAATATCTCATTGCCCGCGACACATGTGTGTGTGTGTGTGTGTGTGTGTGTGTGTGTGTCTGCATGTGATGTGCGCATGTGAGAGAGAGAGAGAGCAAAGGGGATGTCCAACAGTCTCCTCTTAAAAAGATTTTATTTATTTGAGAGAGAGAGAGAAAGAAAGAGAGATCATGAGCAGGGGCTGACTCCCCGCTGAGCAGGGAGCCCACTGTGGGGCTCCATCCCAGGACCCCGGGATCATGACCTGAGCCAAAGGCAGAGATGCTTCACCCACTGAGCCATCCAGGCACCCCAACACTCTCTTTTTTATTTGAAGATAATATTACAAATGAAGGAAGAGCCTGCCCTTGACTGAAATACAAATATGTAAGCAATTTTATTCTAGTCCAAACTCCACAGAGGAAATTGTGCCTGATGTGTTATGACAGATTCTTGGGGCAACACAGTGGATGTACTCTTTCTTCTCGGAGGCGAAGGCGCCGTCTTTGACTTTCCCACCCAGCATGCAGGCCCAGGAAAGTGCATATCACACACATGTGATAATGCTGCCTCCACGAAGCAGAGGAGGAGAAACTAGGAAAACAACTAATAAATAACACACCCAAGAAGAGAGAGGAATTCCCTGCCTTCTCTTTTTTTAAAATTTTATTTATTATTCACATATCTTGTTGGCATTTGCCATTTCTTTGGTGATCTGCATCACAGAGACGGGGGGGGGGGGGGGGGGCGGAGAGAGGCGCAGAGACACAGGCAGAGGGAGAAGCAGGCTCCATGCAGGGAACCCAATGTGGGACTCGATCCCGGGACTCCGTGATCACGCCCTGAGCCAAAGGCAGATGCTCAACCGCTGAGCCACCCAGGCATCCCGTCCTTGCTTTCTCTTTAATGCCTGAGAACACACCAATTACTGATGGGGTTTTAAGGTCTCTGGAAAGGAGACACACTGTTTAGAGCTCCTGGGGTAGTAGGTATCGTGGGGATGCTGGCACAGGCTGAAGGTGCCAGATGCCTGTCAGCGGTGATTGCTGGGAGGTCCAGAAACAAACGTAAACTATAAATTCCACCAGTGGAGACATCCTATGGTAGGACCTGAAAGCACTTGGAATTGTCCCAGCAAGCAGCCGGAGGCCTGGCCTTTCCTAGCAAAGGGCACAGTATAGACCGCTGATGGGCACTACCTGGGCTGTACCAGCCTCCAGTGGGTGCAGACCCCCACGCTGAGATGAGACATGGCTCTTCTGGCCCCCTCCCCTAGCCTTCGAACCATGCCACTGGCTGCCATCCAGTGCCTGGGACGCTCCGGGACCCTCTGGCTGCTGCTTCCCTGGCCTAAGTGCTGTTGGCTCAGACCTGGGTCTGAGCCTGGCTGTTCTGCTATCCTTCTTGCTTCCTGCAGTTCACAAATTGGGAAGCAGCAAAGACATCGATCTAGCCCACATGGTCACTGTGGACACAGACAGTGCTTTGGGACATAGTGGGAGGGGAAACTGAACCTCATCCACAGGTTGGGGGCGGGGGGGGGGCGGGGGGGGAGGAGACCCCAGCCAATCCAGCTGCTGCCCATTCAGCCTAGAACAATCCCAGGAAACAAACTGACTCTGCTGGAGCCTGCAGGGAGGGGACAGTAGCCACTGGCTTCAGGGGCACTGCCAGGCTGTTCCAACTTCACCAAACCTCTTCCTCCCACCTCCCTGGGCTGTTATAATGGTTAAAAGATGTATTCTTTCGCTTGGTAATGAAGTAACCACAGATAGAGGCTTGAACAACAGAAATGTATTCTCTTACAGTCTGGAGGCTGAGATGGAGGTTACAACCTTGACATATGAATTTGAGGGGAGGAGGGGGATGTAATTCAGTCCATATCAAATGAAATGCTGCATAGAGACCACCGGACACATTGAAGGTGGTTGGTAAACAGTAGTGAGTACAAGTCCTTTCTTTAGGGCAGCTGAGATGGTAAGCAGAGACAGAGTATAGGAAACGCTGCAGTTCTGGTGTCTTTCCTCATTCAGCCCTGCTCTCTACCAGGAAGCCATCCTGGGCTTCATTGTCGATTGTTCCAGAGAGGAAGTAATTCAATTCCTAGCCTTATGCAAGCCTGGATCTCCCTAGAGCTTCCAAAGATGAGCTAATGGGGCCCTGAGGCAGGAATCCCAGGCCTGTGGCCCCAGCTAATCGCCAGTGGCGATCATGGAATGTCAGTAGAACCTCCAGCCCATGGCAAGACCACGGTGTCACTGCCCTGAGTCTGTGCTCCTTCCCATGGTTGAGTCCCCTGGGTCAAGGGGCAGGGAGGCAATCAATTTCTGCCCCTCTGACTTTCTTTTTCTGACCTAAACCTGTTGGTAAGATTTCCTCCAGGATACCCCCAGAGGCCCTCAGGACTGTTTACCCAAGAAGGGCACTGCCCCCAAAGCAGGAGACAGGCTCCTGAGCTCAATTCAGGACTCAGCAGACTGAAAGAAGGATCAGAAGGGAGAGGTTTCTTGGTGAACCGGGTTCATTGCAAAGCAAGATTCAGAGCAGCTCCCGGCCATTTTCCTGGTGGTCTCCCATCCTCTGCACAGAGTTTTAAATCTGCCCAAACCCAAAACAAGCTCTTCAGTGCTGGTTGTGTCAAAAGTGAGGTCTTCTTGGCCCTCATCGGCCCTTCTTCCCATCACACAATGGCTGTCCTCGTCTTCCCTTTTTTTTTTTTTTAAAGATTTTATTTATCTATTCATGAAAGAGAGAGAGAGAGAGATAAACAGGGAGCCTGATGTGGGACTCAATCCTGGGACTCCAGGATCAGGATCACGCCCTGGGCCAAAGGCAGGTGCTAAACCGCTGAGCCACCCAGGGATCCCCTGTCCTTGTCTTCCCTGAAACTTAATGCATTGTATCAATGGGAAGATATTTTCAAAACTGTCAGCAAATTGGTGATAATCTACCCCTAAAACATGACAAAGGCTTTTTTTTAACATTTAAAAGTTAGATTGCAATGGACTGCCCGCCCCCCATGAGGCCTATGTGTATGAAAACAGTTATTTTGAGTCCAGACAGTTTGATTTGGTGCAAATGCAGGGGTGCTGCCCCTGCCATCACCACATGTGTTAATGGTGTGCAGAACTGGGTTCTTGCCCCCACTAAGCTACACTTTGAATAATGGAATTATAACTTTTTCCCATCCTGCCTTGGTAGATCTCAAAAACTGCAAACCAGCATTTTTGGGGTGAAGCTTCAGGACCTGGATTGTACAGAGTAGAGCAAAGGCAATCCCCCTATGACTCTCTCCTTCCTCCAAATCATGAGATTTATCCAGAGGAGACTTTGTGTCATGTTGCCTACCCATCAAAGCTCCTTTTTTTCTTTCCTTTGGAAATTTGATGAGATCAAAGTGTCAGCTTTCACCAGCAATGCCTGAAGAAAGTGAGAAGGCAGATGGGCCTCGCCCACCTCCACGGCCCAGAGCCATACTGCCAACGCCTTTTGAAGGAAATGCTAGACTCTTCCCGCATGCACCTGGCTCCCCTGCAAATTCATAAATGGCAATGCATGCAAGAAGTAGATGAGTTCCTCAAAAAATTAAAAATAGAACCACCATATGATCCAATAATTCCACTTCTGGGTATTTACCCAAAACACTTGAAAGCAGGGTCTCAAAGAGGTATTTGTACACCCATGTTCATAACAGCATTATTCACAAGAGCCAAAAGGTGGAAGCAACCCACATGTCCCATCAACAGATGAGTGGATAAACAAAATGTGGTCCATCCATACAATGGAATATTAGTTGGCCTTAAAGAGGAAGGAAATCCTGGCACATGCCACATTATAGATGAACCTTGAGGATATCGTGCTAAGTGAAATAAGCCGGGCACAGAGAGGCGGATTCTGTACAATTCCACTTACATGAGGTTTCTAGAGTAGTCCTATAGAAAGTAGAAGCCAGTGGTTTATCCTCCAGCTCCCAACTGTTACTTACTGGCCACAGGGCTGTTCTGTTGGCCCCCAGCATCTGTGGATGTCCTGCTCCATATGTGGATCAAGAGCACACCTATGGCAGAGCTGGAGGTGCTCAGGCCAGGCTGCCTCCCACGTGACATGCACTAGTGACATGAGGATTCAAGGGGCCCTGACTGCTGCACTGGCTCCCACTTTAGGCCAGTGTACACTCAATGTTATGTGTGCAGGGGAGATTCGTAGGTAGCAAGCATGGGATGGTCAGAGGTCAGAAGGGACAGGAACCCTGCAAAGATCAAAGACCCCCACATGGCTAAGTGTGAAAGGGGGATCAGGGCCTTGAAACCAGCAAGCCTAGGTTTGCATCCAGTAGGACCAGGATGCATCAGGGCATAGCTTGGAGCCTTATCTCAAGATAATAAATCCTACCTGATGGGGAGTGTGGTGGGCAGCCTATGAGATTTTACCCTTGTGAAATCCCCTCTGCTGGTGTATGGGCTGGACCTGGTGACTCACTTCTTAAAAAAATAATGGCAAAAGTTATGAGCTGTCACTTCCAAGATGAGGATATAAAAAGATTCCATCTTGCTTGTCAACTTTTGTCCCTCCCTTAATCCAAACTGCCATCTTGTAAACCACCCATGGAGGGACCACATGGTGAGGAGTAGAGGGCAGCTTCTGATCAACAGCCAGGAAAGAACTGAGGCCCTTAGAGAATGGAATCCTGCCAATAACCAAGTCACTGAATGTGGAATTGAACCCACCCCAGCTGAACCTTTAGATGGGACACCAGCCCTGGCCCACACCTTGATCACAGTGAGAGCCTTGATCACAAGTAAGCTGAACATCTGGGCTAGGCTGTGCTCAGAATCCTGACCCACAGAAAAATATGAGATAATGAATGTGTATTGTTTTAAACCACTACTCTTGGGGTAATTTGTTACAAAGCAGTAGACCACCAATAGAGGGGATGCAGTGTTTGACATGCAGTATTACTTACCGATGTTGGTTCTTTTCTCCTTTCCTGCCACAACCTCTGTCTTGTAGATCTACCAGCCTTCAGTGCTCATGCACCCAGAGGAAGATCAGCACCACCCCATCAGAAGTAGTAGCATGCTGAGTGACCCTGAGTCATCGGAGCAGGTCACATTGTGCCAGCCTGTGGAAGTGGGTGAGTAATGCCATTGTGAAAGTTCTCTATGAAAAAGAAATGAAGTCATACTAAACATAATAATCATTAAAAGTCAAGTCATTTAGTCAAAGAGAAGGAGCTAGGATGCATCACAGAGACCTGGAGTCCACCTTTTCACCTTACAAGCAGGGAAACTGAGGCTAGAGAGTTTGTGTGAATAGCAGATTTGTGTAAATAGCAGAACGAGTTAGCAGAACCAGACAGTTAATCGTGGCAAAGAAACACCTAACCAGATGCGTCTTGGTGAGCAGAGAACAGATTCCCTGTAATTGGGCCAAACTCAAGTCGTGATTTCTGGGAAAACAAAGCCGGGCTTCAGGTGGTCCTCAAGAGTGCCTGAGATGAGAGGGTCCTTGAGAGGGAGAAAGGGGCACCATTGCTTGAGCTCAGGAGGACGGCAGGTATGAGTGGATGGTGGGCTGGAGGGGACACAAGTGAAGAAAGGACTCCTGTGTTTGGAAAGCCAGAGGCCGCTGGACTCCTGCAGACACCTGCCAGTAGGGGGTGCAGCTGTGGCAGGGAAGTGTCCAGGGCTGAGAGGAGAAGACCACCAGAGGTGCTTCCTACGGCCTGGCTGGCCCTCAACACACCGGTCGAACTCTTGGACCGTCTCCGTCTCTCAGGAGGCCCAGCCACCCATGTGTGCAGAGTGCGGAGGTCCCAACAGCCAGGGAGACCTCCCACGGGATGACAGATTTCAGGAACCAGCATGCACCCTGGGGAGCCTGGGGGCTCCAGAGACGGCTGCACGGTGAAGCCACTTGGGAGAAGGGCGGTAGTAGTAGGGATGAGGTCTGGGTGCCAGAAGCTCCCTGGTACCTCCAGATGATTCCCGTGCTCCCCACCTCCGATTCCATGCCACTTGCCCCTCGCCCCTTCACCCCCTCACTGTGGTGTCACAGGCAGTGGTCCTCCCACTGTGTAAAACAGAATGGCCCTCTACACGTGGAATTACTGTGTGATCTGGCACTTCCACCTCTAGATATGTACCCAGAAAACATGGAAACAAGAACTTGAAGGAATGTTTGCTTATAGCACTGTTACTCACAGGAGCCAAGAGGAGGAAGCAACCCAGATGTCCATCAACAGACCAACGGATAAACAAAATGGGATCTATCCCTATAACGGAACGATATCCCACCTTGAAAGGGAAGGAAATTTGAACACGTGCTATAGCATGGATGAACCTCGAGGACACGATTTTAGGTAGAACAGGCCAGTCGTAGAAAGAGAATTCTTGTACAGTCACATCTGTATGAAGTCCCCAGAGTTGTCAAATACAGACAGATGGTAGAACGGTGCTTGCTCAGGGCTGGAGCTGAGGGGAGCAGGGTGGGTCAGTGTTTAATGTGTGCAGAGTCTCATTTGGGGGAAGATGAAAACCTTCTGGAGGTGGATGGTGGTGATGGTAGCACAACAGTGTGAATGTGCTTAATGCCACTGAACAGTACACCTAAAAATGGTCAAAACAGTAACTTTTATCAACAAAAATGAATCAGTAAAGCAACTCACTAGTGGTTAAGGGGCTTTTCTGTCTCCAGGATGGGCAAGATGGTCCACTGGGCGCCATCTTTGTGTCTTGGGCAATCCCAGAACTGGTTGTCCCAGGTGTCCTCATGCTGACGCAGTCCATGCTGGGGTCTGCCTCAATAAACCACCAGGCAGAGAGAGCCCTGGGCACCTGTCACACGAGGTTATGTTGAGAACTAAGGGCTCTAGAGAGGCATCAAGGCCAATGCCACACACAGAGGCCAAATTGCTGAATCCATTCTTTGTGTCCCGTTGTGTCAGAGGCTGGTAGAGGGTATGAGCAGTACAGACCAGTCACTGGACATGTAGAGACAGGGAGGGGTGGGGGACACTGGGTCTGGGTCAAGGACCATGAAGGAAGGACCAGGCAGCTCTGTGCCAATGGAGCCTGTTTGAGGCCATGAGCTGTGGCTGGAGCCTGGCCTGCCTGTTCCTCAGTTTTCTCTGGAGTGTAGAATGATCCTTAAGAGCTATCCCAGGGCAGTGCCAGTCTGCAATTCTGTTTGAGGGATAAATGTGTCCTAAAGCAGGAGTAGTGTAGCAGACACCTGCTCTGCCACCTGGCCAGTGGCTCCTAGAGACCTGGAGAGCTTGTGAAGTTAGAAATGCCCCACCCTGCCCTACAAAAGTCAGCTTTGGGAGCCTTGTTGGAGGCCCTCCTCCTGTCTTCATTCAAACACTCTTCAAGGATTGGGATATACCACCCCAATGCTTATGAGCCCTGGGGTGGCCCCCACCGCTCACTTTGCAGATGAGACCCAGGAAAGATGAATATGGCACCAGAAAGATTTTCTAAAAACGACCAATCTGGAGAGGGCAGGTCCCATTCCTTTTATTTCTTGGGATCCAGCTGGGCAAGGCCAGGCAGGAAGTAGGAGAGTGGAGCATGGCAGGGACCAGTCCAGGAGCCATCTCTTCCTCTGTAGTATCTTCATTGCCATGACAACAGTAGCCGTGGAGTGTTCACTCCTCTGGAGTGTTCAGGTGCTGATGCTTTACATGGGATTTCTAATCCCGTAAGACAGTCTTTCAAGGAAGTTGCCACTGTCCCCACTATATGGATGACACAATCACGGCTCAGAGTGGTTGCGAGACTGGCTCAGGGTTACATAACAGAGAGGAGGTAGGGCCAGGATTTGAACCTGCCCTGGTCCCCCCATAAGCATGCGGCCCCTGAGGTCCCAAACTCAAGGGACACCTGGAGCATGCAAATGATGCTGAGGAGCACCCCCCACCCCCATCCCCTGTGAGTGTGGCAGGTCCCCATGGGCAGAGTCTCAGCACTGGACTTGGGAGATGCTGCTGGCTTGAAAGCCCAGGAGCTGCCCCTGCCCCAGAAGCAGGCTACAGTGGAACACACCCACCAGCAACCCCACGCTACAGCGTCAGCCAGCTGGACAGCAGGCTGGCAGCCAGCACGTCGTCTGTATAGTGAATGCCAGCAGCAGCTCCCAAGGGCCTGAGCAGTGGGCGTGTTCCCTCGGCTGCCCCTGCACATCTGCACCCCCTGTTCCCCGCCAGCCATGGTCTGCTCAACCCCCCCTGAGGCTCAGTTCTACCCACAAGTGTCAGCCCAGTTTCCAACCCTCTCAGGGAGGTGCTGAAAGCTCTCAGCAGGCACGGGCTCAGTTTGAATTAGGTTGCTGTTGATGTTATTATTTGGGGAGAAATGCTCATTTCCAGCCCCCACACTGCACAGATCAGGGCTCACATCCAGGATTGAATGCCAACTGATTCCAGGGAGATGGCGGGAATTAACTCCATTTCTGTGCTAGAGTCAGGGGTCAGGCTTGAACCTGATGGGAAACTCCAGGGACTTTGGTGTGTGTGGAGGGTTGGGGGGAGCTGTGTGGTGTGGGGTTGGGGGTGCTCAGAGAAGGAGGTGGACAGCCAGGCTTGCCCAGGGACAAGGTTTGGAAACTACAACAGCTGGCCTGGGGTCCAGGTTTGCCTCTGTGAGCTCCACAGGGCAGCAGGCCAGGAAGTGCCAGCCTTGAAAGGGAAGACTGGCATGCAAATTCAGCTTTCTCTGAGCACCAGCCACAGGCTCCCAGGCAGGGGGCCAATAGTGAGAAAGGGCAGGGTCTTCTCCTATGCTTCCTGCAAGGATTGCTTCTCCCCTCCTGCCCTCTCTGGGACTTACCTTAGGCCCTCCCCTCCACGTCTTTCCACATCTACGTTTTGGCATGCAGAGATCTGTGTGCGTGCATCAGTGGTGCTGGGAGTGGAGACTGTTTCTTGTGTGACTCCGGGACACATAGCTGGACTGCACTTCCCAGCCCCCCTACCAGGCAAGTCTGGCCCATCAAATCCTCCTCGACCCACCCTCCTTCCACGGATCCCAGAGCCCCACAGGAAAGTGTAGCCACTCCATGGAAGGAGCCTGGACCCCTGTCTGACTGTGTGGAGCAAGCACCCACTCAGCCCACATCAGGCTCAGGCGTGAGAGAGAAGGAGACCTCTACTGTGGGAAGTTGCTGAGGCATGCTGTGGGTTGTTAAGCTGCTAGAGCTCCAGGGCCAGGAGGAGGCAGCTAGAAAGAGGGCCACCCAAAGTAGTGGCGGCTTCCCATGGCTTCACAAGCAGCAGAAGCCTCAGCCAAAGGAGAGGAAAGAGAAAGATGGCATCCGAGGACCCCTGGAACTACCAGGGGCCTTAGTGGGTAGGGGAATGGGTCCCATGGTACAAGTGAGGCAAGAGGCCTACAGAGAGCAGCAGCCGTGGCCAGGGGTCTCTGTGAGCAATCAACCATAGTCCAGGAGACTGGGAGGCCAGTGGGACCCAAGGCAGCACATCCAGTTACATTCCCTACCCCCACAGCCGTCATCCCCAACCCTGCCCTTTTCTCTGAGTGCTATGGCAAACGCTGCCGCTGGGTGCTCAGAGTTCTCCTTGGACATATGGCAGAGACTTGTGTTGGAAGCCTAAGCAATCTGGATTTGAATCCCTGCTGCACAACCAGCTCACCCCAGACATTAGCTCTTGACCTGCATGGCTTTACTCAGCGTGCGTGGTCTCTTCTCTTGTAAGGATACTATTCATTGAATCAAGGGTTAAATCACAAAAGTTGCCTGCACCCAATTCTCCCATCCATGGGTCAGGGGCAAAGGGACAGTCTCCTGAGATGACCCCGGTGGACCACGGCCTCCTGGTGTTCATGTTCTCATGTGGTCCTTCCCCCCCTGGAGCCAACCCTGTGACAAGAATTTGGCAGAGTCATGCCAGTTCCAGGTCTGGCCTGTCAGAGGGCTGCCAGCTTCAGCTGCTTCCCTCCTGGATCCTGCACCTTGGGGAGCTCTGTGCCCCATCTACAAAGTCCAGGTCTCAGGAGGATGACCCAGAGAGGTGGACTCTCCTACCACACGCAGCAGAGAGAAGTCCAGTTGTCTCAGGGTCCAGTCAAGCCCACAGATGACACCAGCCCAGCCACTCTCTGGAGGCTTTCAGTGGGATCAGAAGAAGAACTGCACTGCTAAGTCCAGCCAGCCCACAGGACTGGGAGACATTTTAGGATGGCTGTTTGGGGGCAGTCTGTTAGTTGGTAGTGGAGAAATGAAATTGTAGGGTTTACACTCCACCTCCTTTGGGGCTGAAATCTGCAGAGAACCCGTTGTGAAACATCAGTGGGAGATGGCCCCAAGAAGCATGTGTTCACGTGGCCACCGCAAGCAAGGCTCTGGTGTAGGAGGCTTTTGGGGAGGCACCCTTTCCCAACCACCTCTATCTACTCTGCTGTCCTTTCTTCAGTATTTAGAACTAAGAATTGTGGAATTGTCAGAAGCAGCAGAACTCAAAGAGATTGCAACCTTAGGGGCCCTGGCATGACCCCGTGAGTGGCCCTTAATGGGGGGCTACAGGGAGACCAGGCTGTGTCAGGATAATAAGCCTTCTTCAAGGAGGGCTAGCTCCCCCTGTGAGCCATGGTGTCACAGAGAGGCCACTTAGCCCAATCACCCAAGTCCAGGGAGTGTGACCAGGACTTCGGATGAGAAAGGCTTCAGGTAGGGGCACGGCTCACACTGGCACTGAGGGGAAGTGGGCCCTCCATACCAAGCAGGCATATCCTCCCAGGAGATTCAGAGGGCCCTGCAACTGGGTGGTCTTGCCCAGCCCTCGTGTGGATGGGGCCCTAAGAGAACAGATCCTGCCCAGGTTTGCGCACCAAGGTAATGGCATAGTCTGGCCTGCTCATAGGTCCTGTCCCCATGCCAGGGTCCTCCTAACCCTCCATATCCCTGCTGAGGCTGTCCAGGCCAGAAGAGTAGCTTCCTGGGGCTCAGCACTCCAGGCTGAACCCTGGCTGGGCAGAGAGAGGGATGGGAGAGCTGCCCCTCACTCAGTGTCCTGTCCCCTCTGGCTGCAAGCACAGCTGGATGCGGGCTGACTGGCTGTCACAATTGTCATCTGCCCTGGCAATAAGCCAAGGCTGTTACCGAGAGTGCCATTGCCATGGAAACCATGAGTCAGGGCTGTACTTAGCAGAGCCACACTTGCCAGGGGCTCTCAGGGCCTCTGGTCTGCCAACGCAAAAGGCGACACCAGCACATAGCATCTCCTTGGGACTCGTTAGCAGGGTGGAGTGGGGGTGACAGGGAAGGGACAGGTAGGGAGAAAGGGAGGGGGAGAGAGGTAGGCAGGATGGGAGTAAGTAAAGAAACCACGTAGCCACAGGACTGGCTTAGGGGCTGCCAAGCCCAGACCACAGAGGCCAAGGGGTCCTTCCCAAGCAGCCAAATCTGCAACTTACCAAACCCAAGAGGCCAAACTCCCAGAGATCAGAGCTCAGGGCTGGGCCCCACAGATGCAGATTTAGCAGCGATGGGGAATTGGGGTGCCTCTGGATCACAGGGTTCAGCCAGAGAGGCCATCCAGCACGGCTGCTCATCTCCAGGGGTGCAGGGAGGTTTAAGGAGTTGCCCAGGTGGGGCCAGGAAGGCAAGAGGAGGAGAGCCCGTCTCTGTCCACACCAACCTCTTCCAGCTCCCCATAGTCCAGCGGTCAGGTGGATGCAGGCCTGCCAGCTCCGGAGAAGGCTGTGTCCACACAGGAGTCCCCAGCATGGCCTGGGCCCAGCAGGAAACAGCCCCAGCCCCCAGATCTGCCCTGGGCACCCCGATTGTATTGGTGAGTCAACTGCCAGGTTCCCAGGCTAGCTCACACAAACCTCATTTGCCACATCCCCTCTGCCCCATTGCAGAGTCTGGCCCTTGCAGAGAATCGGGCAGATGCCACCCCAGGGAGGCCCTAGCTGTCTGCAGCTGCACAAGGCCCTAGGAGAGCTGTAAGTGAGGACTGCCATTACCTGCCCACCCTGAGTGACTCTCCTCTCACATCTTTACTGACAACTGCCACAGAGCTCGAAAGCCGGAAAGCTTTGCTCTGACCTGAGGACTTGGTGATCGCAGAACAGCATCGTGGCCACTCTGTCACTGAGCACAGCCCAGGTGGCTGAGCCATCCGTAGGAAGCCCCGATGTCCACCCTCACACATGTGATCCCAAGGAGGCCACAGGGCTGGGGGCAACCCGACTCTTGACCATGTGGCTCCTGAGTTCCAGGGTGCCGAGGGACCAGGGCAGAGGGCTGACCTCCGACGGGGATGCAGCCACTCAGCTGGGGGGGAGGTGCTCTATAGCCCTTTCTGCCAGTTTGCTGAGTAAGCAACAGAAAGTTAGATGAAACGTTCCAATTGCCGGGAAAGGAAGTCAAGCATCATGTGCTGGCTCCCAGAGGACAGTCATTACTGCTGCTCCTCTAATAGCAGAAACAAGAATTAAGGGACATTGGAGAGCTGCCTGGAGGAGGACCAACACCTAACCTGCCCACCCTCGTGGCATGAGACTGTTGCCTTCGACCGAGGAATGAATAGCTCAGGGACACATCTCTCGAGTACCCCATTGCCCTTCAGTTCTGTAACCACAGGGGCTCCTGCCCAGGAAACACACCCATTCCAGTGCTGGGGGGGCCTGGATCCAAAAGCCCCCTCCTCCCTTCTGTAACAGACATCTCGTCCAGCAGGCTTGGCCCCTAACCCTCGCTTGTCTCCCAAGTCAGGTAAGTGTGATTGGTGCGGAGCTATGAATGGGCACGGATGTGAGCTGGTGTCATACAGTCTCCCTCATGTCCAGCGTTTCTCACCTTTTTTTCCATTATCACCTTCCTGAGGAGCCTTTTTAGACATTTTTAAAGAATAATTGACCCATCCCCCATGAAACTAAACACTAGGGAATATGATTTTGTCAGGTAGCGATGAGCTTTGGATGGACACACACCACTGTAATAGCTAAGACTTCTTTGGACTCTCCTCCTAGAACTAATTTTAACCCCTTGGGAGTGCCGTCGCCCCATTGAGAACGTTGGATCTAATCCGTGCATTGGTGGTGCACGTTGGGGGATGGCCACCACTCATTTGCCCATTTGGGGTTCTGTGGCAGGTCCATGGACCGGACACCAAGACTGGAGTCTCCTTACATTCAGTCCTTGCCCAGAGGTACTCATTCCAGTAGGAGCAACACACCTGGGAGGGTAATTAGCAGACAGGCTGCTCTCACCTGCAAGGAGAGCAGGGAAGCATCTTCCAGCGAGTAGGCAGTCTGGTCCCCACAGCATGATGTGAACCCTGGGAACCATCAGAGTGCAAACGGGACCCTGTGTCTCAGAAGCCTACTTGCAGGAGGAAGACAGAAATCATTCCCAGACTGCTTGCTGATGTCACACTCATGTTCTCCATGCAGGACCCTTTCCCAGCACAGCCCTCAGACGAGGCAGCGGGAGCTGTGCTGGAAGGGGAGAGGTGAGTCATCCTGGCTGGCATGCTGGACCAGCCTCTCAGCAGAGAACAGTTTTATGGTGATCAAGCCACAGACAGGGCAGGACGGGGCCGGACATGTGCCCCTGGCTCCTGTCTCTCTGAAGCCCCAGCCCTGTGACTGCACACTTGTCCTTCCTGCAGACAGTACTTCCCACAAGGTCCAGTGGCTGATGCTGCGTGCTGGCCAACGGGCTTCCACCTGCCAGCCTCTGTGTCTCGTGGCCCGAGGACTTTCCCTTGGACACACAGCTGGCCGGAAATCTCCAGAGCCAGTCCTCAACTGGTTACAGCTGAGAGCATTGGTGCATCAGTACCCTGGTACCCTGGTTCCCTGCCATCCCCACCCCCAGGGTGGGTAACCCCAAAATGTGTGCTCTGTACTGTCTCCCACGACTTCCAGAAGCCTCGGGTTGTTCCTGTAGTGTGACCTTGCTTGATACTTCACCTTGCATTGGCCACCTCACAAATGCCCCTCGGATACTTCCCACATAAGTCACTTGCATTCAACTCCTTGTCCCAGGGTCTGTTTCTGGAGGAGCCCAGGCTGAGATGGGCTTCCATCCTGCCTCATGCTGTGACCTTGCTTGGATGCCAACGGTTGCCTGCTGCTTTGTGGATCACACCCTCAGAGCCAGGGCTGATTTTTGGTCAGCATCTGCAGAGGGCTGGACAGAGCTCAGGGGTGACAGAGAATGGAGTTAGAGGAGGCACTTGGCAGAGGAGGGGCCACTTGAGCAAGGTCTTGAAGGGTAAATAGAGTTTGCCTGTGGAGAAAAAAGCACAGGAGTACCTCCACCTCGCCCATCTTAACCCTGAGCTATTTGCAGAAAGTACCTGGACAGCGATACCCATCACTTAGCTATGGGATTCTGGAATGTGAACTTGTATAGCTCTGACTGGTCACTCCTCAGCTCTGAAATCTGCAGTGGCTCCCCATGGCCTGCAGTGGGTCCAAGCTCTTTGGCTTATAGTTTGAAGCCCTCTGCAAACTGGCTCTACCCTACTTTCATGCTGTCACTCATGTCATTGCTGCTGCCGGCTGCCCAGTGAGCCCAACCTGGCAAAATTCTGTCTCTCCTGTGCCATCCAAACACCCTCTCCGCCAGGAAGCCACCCAGTGGTGGCTCAAAATAACGGCTCTCAATCCTCTGCCCATAGAGCACCATGGACAGACTCTAAGGCACCTTCCAGCTCCAGACTAGGGTGAGTCACTAATCTGGGTCAACCAGAAGCTCCTCAAGGTTAAGACCCATCGCGTGGACTCCCTGTACCCCCATATCCCAGCAGTAATGACAATGACCTGATGCTTCTGGGACATTTCACAACTCCCTTATATCTCTCCTTCGGCCTTGTGTAGAGAACACATCTCCACCAACACAGCTGGTTCAGATGGCCTGTAGGGGCACCTGTGCAGCCCCAGGGCTGGATTTATGGTTTAATTTATGATTTATAAGAGGAAGGATGGAGCTCATCAGGAATGCTTCAGCCATCCCACATGCTTCTTAATTAAGTGAAAGATGAGGGTCCCACTGTCTTAGGAACCCCTCTTTCCTTCCCCCCCCCCAGTGTCACATTGTCAGAGGCAGGGTCTGGGAAGGATATGCTCAGAGTGGGTACGGTCTAGGTAGCCCAGGATAGAGCCGATTCCCCTTGCGGATGAGCCTGACACCCAAATCAGAAGTTTGAACGTATTCCTTAATTAGAGCTCGACTTTGTTCTCAGCTGCCCACTGGAGTGGGCCCCCGATAAGACCAGGCAGCATTGTTGTCTTTATGCTTATGAGGTGAATCCACTGGAAGAGCACATTCTAAATGAGATTACATCTTATACATGTTTAATGTACTGTTTTCACCATTTAAAATGCGGCTGTATTAAAATAGCAGGGAGGGAAAATTGACTCTCTGAGCTGGGTGTGGAGAGAATAGATCACTAGTGAAATGAATAATATATTAACAGAATAATGATGTTGCTTCTCATATTAATCGTATAAATCACAAGATTCTCAAGCTGTCAGCAGAAGTTTAAAAAAAAAAAAACAAATTCCAGTTTTCCAGATGAAGAATCCTGAGGCCTTGGTGGGGGGGGGGGGTTGGGGAGGGCGGAGCTGGTTGCTGGGGGTCACACTGGTTATGAAACAGAGGTGTTCAGGGCCTGCTGAGGAGGCTGCCAAGGACCTGTGACTTGCCCTGGAGGCGGCAGTGATGTTGCAGGAAGGCCTCCCCTCGGGTCCAGCCCGCATCCCTTGCTGAGGCCAACCATTTAGCCGGGATATGAGAAACATGAATGAGATGTGGTCCCCGGGCCACAGGCCAGGCCAGAGGGACAGTAATAAGGTGCATAGAGTGCTCCGACCACATGATAAGAGGCAGGACAGAGACTGGGACAGCTTTGGGGTCAGAGCCCGATGCCCCGCCCCTGGGGCCTGTCAACAGCAAGCGTCCAGTCCTGTTTGGAGGTCTGCAGCTGCAGTCGTATGTTGAATGAGCCTCTAGTGACAGGCCGGGTGTGGGGGTGCCCTGGGGGCCATAAGGAGTGATTGTAGAGTTGCCGAGATGGATGCCGCATGTGTGTAAATATCTGCACGCCGGTTGCACGTAGCTCCACCATGGAGTGGGGGTAAATAAAGACAAGGAACTGCCCTCGGAGGGGGTGGTGGTGAATCAGAAATCAGGGCTGGAAGCATCCTAGGAAGATTCCTCCCATCCCCCTCAGTACTGCTTGTCATCAGGACTGGTCCCCTCATTGCCCCACTGCAGGCCCGTGTGGACCAGCAGGGCCTGAGCTGGCGTTGCTGATGCCTCATTGTATGGAACATGGAGAAGAAAGTTCCCCCCACCCCCACCTCCACTCAGCTGGGGAGCAAAACTCCCGGGATTCATGGGCAGCCTCAGCCCTGCCAGCCTTGACACGGGCCGTGGGAATCAGCCACTCTCACCTCCTGTGCACACTGGGCTGGAACCCCCCCCCCCCAGGCCTTATCTTGGCGCATGCTCACAACCAATACATGCTGTGCACTGTTTCCTACTTCACAGGGGAAGGAAAGGAGGATCCCAGGAAGAGTATGTGCGCGCGCGCCACTGCCCAGCTGCTGAGTGGCAGGATCATTTGGGTTATGGGCACATTTTATACTCCCCCACCCACTGGTATTGGACTTAACTAGGTGACCCAGCCAATGGGATATAAGCAGATGCTAGAGGAGCAAAGACAAAATGTGCCGGCCCTCTCCCACTTCGACCATTACCTCGAGGAGTGCTTCCCCCAGGGAGCTTTGGCCCCTTCGGCCTGAGCCCCAAAATGAACACACGGCAGAAGTAAGCCCCACCCGCATTCCAGAGCAGAGCTGCCCTGCAGAGCCCCGCCAGGTTCTGGAGCCCACAGCTGATCCTCAGGCCACGAGTATGAGCATAAGCACTTAATTCTGTAAGTTACTGAGTTACGGGCTGGTTTATTACACAGCATTGCTGTGGTCATTCCTGGCTGATCCAGAGGCAAAGCCCAGGCTCACCTTTAGGGTAAACCACCTCCCACAGGGTTGAAACGGGGCAGCGGAGGCTCACACAAACCCAGCAACTCTTTCAAGCTTGGATCCCACTGACAATCTGAGGAATTCTTTTCCTGCACAAAACCCCTCTCCTGCCCTGGCCACGGCTAGTGCAGGGTCCTTCCATGGACATCTGAGTCAAGTCTCAGGTCTAGGCCCCCTTCCCCACTGGACCTTTGGGGCCCTAGTAGCCACATGCACCCACCAACGCAGGAGTACTACTAATCCTTAGAACAAACATTTCTGAGCTCTGATAGTGTCCACCCCTTTGCTCTACCATCTCTTACTATCGCCATTATCCATGAAGTAAGCTCCATCACCCCCAGCTCCAGTCTTTAGAGGAGGAAAGTGAGGCTCAGCAGTCAAGCAACCTGCCCAGTGTCACACAGCTGATAAATGCAAGAGCCATTTCTCCAACAGAAACGGGCCTTACTCCCTACAGTGTTCCCACGCCCTGTACCAGGAGGTTCAGTCCAACATCCACTCCTCCACTCTGGGCCCTGGAGGTGGGCCACTGGGTCCTACCCAGCAGTCAGCCTCATTTGTCCCACCTGGGAGGTCAGCCCAGGCTCATGGCACCATCTGGGTATGTTGAGTCCGGCCTGGCCGGTTGGGCCACAGATAAAGCTGACTCAGGCACAGACAGGTGAGAATGCTGGGGCCTCACCAGGTCTAGGGCACAGAGGTACCTGTGATCACCTTCACTGCCCTTTGCCTCACTCTTTCAAGGCTGAGGGCTCAGAGGTGGGCAAACCCCAGCCTCTGTTTTCCCACACACCCATTCTACCTCTAGGACTGCCTCTCACCTGAGAAATCATTGGCAGGACATCACTGCCCTGAATGTGCTCAGGGATGGTGTCCAGATGTCCACAGCGGTGGCCAGCCCCGGGCTGGTGGCCGCAGCCTTGCCCTCCAGTGGCACCTGCCTCCCTGGGTGGAAGGGGGAGCATAAGGGGTGCTCTGCTCCCGCAAACCTCCAAAGTTCATGGAGGTGCTCACAGAGAGCCTGGCAGGTGAGCACTCAGCATATGTGACTCACCACAACGGTTGCCATTGGTGCAAAGCTGGACTGCCTGCTGTGCTGCTGGCCCACCCCATTTCCCTGAGGGACCACATCTGAGCAGGGAACTCTGCCCAGCAGGACCAGTCTGGTCCAGGCAGATGCGGGAGGGGCATACCCCGGGCTCAGCTGGCTGAGAGATAAAAACTTCTCCATGGCAACCCAACCTGCCCCCCAGAGGGGGTCATTGGCTTGGTTTTCCAGGCCACGGGAGGGCAGCCCAAACCCCCCAAGCTGGAGAAACTGGGGCACAGACCAAAGGCTCTCACTGCACCAGATCACAAGCTCCCCAGGCCCCTGGGCAGCAGTGGAGCTGAGCAAGCTGGGAAAGTAGGCCAGAGCCCGGAAGCCCCATCTCCCCCCTCCTCACACGCTGGGGAGGCTCTTGAAGACTGGTACCCTGACGATGTTTGAGGCTTCGGTGGAGGCGGCTCTGAGCTATGACGTGGAAGGGAAGCTACTGGCAGGCTGTGGGAGCAGGGAGGGCTCCCACAGAGTTGTCAGGGAATGCCATCTCCCGTCTCTGGTGGAGGAAGGAAAGAAACCCTTGCCTCCTTGGTGGCTTTTCCTCCGCAAAGTCTTGAAGGCCCACTTCTGGTAGCCAAAGGGGATTAACCATCAGTGTCCCGGACAGAGTAAAACAGATGGTTGTGCATGTGGTTCTGCCTCCCTGTAGAGAAAGCTGACAAGGACACCAAGTGGCCTCAGTGTCACCCAGCAAGGTAGGGGCAGTGCTGGAAGCAGACCCCAGCTGTCCTGACTTCCAGACCAGTTAGTGAAATCATCTAGGGAGATGTTTTAAATTCCAATGCCCAGGTCCTACCTCGGGGCCAATGAAACCAGAGTCCCTTGGTGACAACAGCGCTGGGCTTTTTGTCAGAATCCAGGTCCCATCACTGCTCAGTCACCTGCCTGCTCCCCAGCTGACTTCATCCATCAGCTTCAAAGCCCTCCGCGGGGCTTCAAACACTCTTTCTAAAGCAACTTAACAACGTTCTCCCTGCAGTCTTGTCTACATTGTTCACTTGCTTGACCACCTCTTCATAGATGGTTCCAAGGTCAAATTTAAAAGATCAACAGTTCTCTTGGCGTGTCTAGGTAGCTCGGTTGGTTGAGTGTCTGACTCTTTATTTTGGCTCAGGTCATGATCTCAGGGTCACCAGATCAAGTTTCATGTTGGGTTCCACACTTGGTGCAGAGTCGGCTTGAGTTTCCTTCCTTCTCCCTCTGTCCCTCCCCGCACTAGAGCGCGCTCTCTTTCTCTCTTTCTAAAAATAAATAAAATCTTTCAAAATAACCAAAAGTTCTCAAAAGTGAGGAACATTCAACTTCCCCTCCTCCACACAGCCTCTGCTGAGTTACCCCCACTTACACCCAGAGCCCTTCCCAGAGGTTCAGTCTCTCCCCTCTGCACCACTCCCAGGACTCCTCTTGGCTGTCCTTCCCATGCTGGGCACTGCTTCCCATGCGTCCACATCACCTCCCCCTGCCCCCACCCTCAGCATGGACTCCACATCTAACTCACCCCACCCTACCCCCCACCCCCACTCCCGGCCCCTGGCATGTGGTTCCCGCCAAACAGGTGAATACTGAGGTGTGCCTGTCATGATAATGACCATCACATGACCTTGAAAAGTAAACACGAGAGCTGGAACATCCCCACTGACAGCTTTGATCTATTCTGACCTGCCTATCTTGAAGTGTCGTTGTCTAAGAAAGCAACTCCTACAGGGAGCCTCTATTCTAACTTAATAAAATGTGCTTTGTGGGTACTACAGATTGAATATTTGTGTCCCCAACAACTCCACATTCATATGTTAAAATCCTAATACTCAATATGATGGTATTTGGGGGGAGGGCCTTTAGGAGGTGATTATGTGGTGAGGGCGGGGACCCTCTGAATGGGATTAGCATTCTTATAAAAGAGGCCCCAGCAGGTTCCCTTGTCCCTTGGGCCTGTGAAGACGCAGGGAGGAGATGCTGTCCATAACCCAGGATGCAGGTTCTCACCGGACACCAAATCTGCTGAAGCCTTGCTCTTGGATTTTCAAGCCTCAGAATCATGAGCAATAAATTTCCATTGTTTATAAGCCCCCGAGTCTATGGTGGTTTGTTCTAGCAGCCCAAATGGACTAAGATAGTGAGTCTACAAAGGATAGCAAACAACTGCAATGCCCCCAAGACCCCAGATCCTGTGTCAAGCACTCCATAGATGTATAAATAGTATTTAGTAGCAGAGGATCCGGTGATCCAAGGAAGACTGCAGGGCGAGCAGCCACGAGGTCAGGTGGGAAAACTGATAGGTCCAAGTCCTGATTTTGGCTGGGCAGCTTCCCGGCTCCAAGGGCCTGGGCACTGCCTCCGCATGCTCACAGATGCACACACTCATCCTGGGGCCTTCTGGGATCGGGATCGGGGGTGGGGTGGGGTGGGGGGAGGGCAGGGTCTCCATGCACAGTGGCTCCGCGCGCTGCTGGAGGCTCCTCGCAGACCAACAGCTCCCAAAGGCGAGCTCCATGGTGGTGCATGAGGCTCCACCAACCAGGACATTTGCAAACACCATGCACTGTGCACAGAAAGCCCAGCCTGCTTTCTGTGGAAGAAAGAGAAGTGGAGGAGGAAAGGTCCAGCATCAGGGGCCCAGTTGCAATTGGGAAAGCCCAGCTGGGATCCAGGCAGCAGTGGAGGGTGGTCTGAAGGCAGACTCGCATATGGGAGAGGGGGGCTTCTTCCTGGATCTGTCAGTGGTGCCTCTGAAGTCCACAGCCGTGTTCTCACCTCACCGTGCCTGTCAGGCCTACACCTACATTTCTCGGACAGTTTCTCCAGGTGCCCAACAGGGAGCATGTGGCCCAGCCGGGGCCATGATGGAGACTCAGAACAAGTCTGTGAAACGGAATCGGCTCTCACCGATGCAGACTTGCTTTGTCTTTTGCACTCAGCGGGCCCCCACGTCCCTTACTTCTAGTTCGGGCATCAGCAGAGGATGCTGTGAGTGCACAGCCAGATCACTGTTCAGCCCAGGATGGGCAAATCAGAGGCAGACTGAGAATCCTGGCCCCCTCACCCCATTTGGTCAAAAGGAGATGGAAGATCAGAGGATTGGAATAGGTTAATGGAACATTCTAGGTCTCAGCTATGAGAACCTTTGCTCCAGGGTAGAATTGAAGGAATGAAGAAGGACGGGGAATTTTATCCTGGTCTCATAAAAAGGCAGTGTGAATGATCCTCAGCTGCTACTGGACCCATTAAAGGCCTAATTTCCATTCACCTATAACTTTATTAGGCTCATCCGAGCTATTCATCAGACAAGGCTGTCTTGAAAAGGGTGGATAGTGGCTTTTATTAAAATGTCTTCCTGGTGGCAAATGCATTAGGTTTTATAGTCCTACACACGCATCTGCCTTCAACAACGGGAAAGAGCTGCCTCGCCATCGCTGGGGCCGCCAGAGGTTACAGGTAAGACCTAGGAGACCAGATGTCCCAGACACCCAGCCCTGTGCCTGGGCCTTAGCGTCTGGAGTGGGTCCTCGCCCCACCTCTGGAAGTTTGGGTAAAATGTTCCATCTCAGAGAGCTACCAGATGCCTCTTGCACAGCACCAGCCCCCACCAATTCCCAGCTGCCCTGCCCTTCAACTACGTGCTGGAGCCAATGTATATTTTTGGAAACTGGTCCCAGAGTAGAGCCTGGAGAGTCTGGATAAGGGGTGGCCATCCTGCTGGAAAACTGTGACAGGTAGCCCTGGGGGCCCTAGGGTTTGGCAGGTTTTGAAAAACGTGGAAGGGAAGTGGCTGGACGGACAGAGCCGCTCAGCAGTGCAGAGTTAGGGAGAGGAGCCCCCAGCACTGGGGGAGGGAGAGCCTTCCCTGATTTACCTGTGAGGTTCCAGGTCTCCTCTGCCTTGGATACAAATCCCTCGTGGAGACAAGTAGGGAAGGAGAGTGGAGTGAGTCCCCCAGGATCAGGCCAGCTCTGCAGCTTTGCCACCATGTGGTGTGGAGCGTGTTATTGGCCTCTCTGAGCCTTGATCGCCTCATCTGTAAAATGGAGCTCGCATGCCCCACGATGCTGAATTGTTGGCAGGATTAAAGCAGTCAGATCTCACAAAGCATTTAGCAGTGGGCCTGGCACATAGTGAGCCCAGAACTCACACCAGCTGTTATTATTATAGTCGCAATAGTGCCCCCATGATGAGCAAGCGTTGAGGGTGGCAGGGCTGCCAGTTGTCCCACTCCATGGCCAACTGGAGTGAGGGGGGTGGGATATGAACTCTTCCAGTTTATTCCTAAGCCAAGCAGCTATTGAGCTGGAGCCCAGCTGTGTAGGGCTTCACATTTGTCTGCCTGCCCCAGGAAGAATTTCTAAATAATTAGTTGTCGTTGACAATACTTGCAATGTTACTAAGGAGAATATAACGAAAGCCTACACATCTGGAGATAATAGTACTAACCTGTCTCATGGGCTGTTGTGTGGATTAAATGAATCAAATCGCGTAAAGAACTCAGAGCCAAGTGCTGTGTATGTGCATGTGCGTGCATATTTAGAAAGTTTTCTCTGGGATTCTGGCTGCCATCATGAAACAAAATGGCAGCCAGCATATTTCCCACGGGCAGATCTCTGCTTACTCGTGGGGGTGTTCCCTGCATTTCCAGAGGTTGTAAGGATGGGGAAGACCCTAGATGGAGCCAGCTCAGCTCTTGAGCCCAGGTCCTACTCCAGTGCCTGATTATACGAAGGGTGTTTCCAATATGAGAGGCCTGAACGTTTCTTCCCATACCCTTGGCCCCCTGCTGCCCACGCATCCCCTGGCTGCAGCATAGGTAGTCCAGAGAGAGCAGACCGGGGCCCCTGAGGGAGACTGGGAGACTTTCCGGGGAGGGGTGTTAGGGCAAGGCTGACGCATAATCCGCCTAGGTTTTATTTATTTTTTAAAGATTTTACTTATTTATTCATGAGAGAGAGAGAGAGAGAGAGGCAGAGACACAGGCAGAGGGAGAAGCAGGCTCCGTGCAGGGAGCCCGACGTGGGACTCCATCCGGGGTCTCCACTATCACGCCCTGGGCTGAAGGCGGCGCTAAACCGCTCAGCCACCCAGGCTGCTCTCCACCTAGGTTCTAACGGACTGAGACCAGACCACGAGGGGATAGGACAGAAGGTAGGGCAATAATCTAGGCAAGAGATGGTCATGATTTGGACCAGGCTAGGAGAGTAGAAATGGAAAGAAATGAGTAGATTCTAGATAAATTGTGAAGGTTGCCAATGGGATATGTCGTCAAACAAATGAGCTACTTGAAGAAAAAAGAGAGATCCAGAGCAAGCCAAGTGTTGGCCTGAGACATCGGAAGGGTGAAGTTGCCATCAACTGAAGGGGAAGGCCGTGAGGAGCAAGACAGAGGTAAATCAAAGCTGGGAAGGGCTAAGGGGCTCCCCCCAGGCCCACTGGGAGCCTGTTTCAGGAGACAGGAAGAGGAGGGACGGGCAGGGAAGTGGAAGATCCAGGGCCCCCACCAGCCATCTGCCTTCTGAGTGTTTGTCTCCAGGAGGGCTGCCCAGAGGAGCCCTCCCCAGGTAGCCAGGCCTCCTGCTCCTACAAAGGCTCATGCCTGTCTGGAGGGAGAGCGAAAAAAAAAACACCTTGAGGGAGGTACACGTCCTTCTTGCCAACAGATAACACAGCCCCAAACTTCTAACAGAGCAAAAAATCCCCTAAAAGGAGCAGTTGACACCTGACCCTGCTGCTACCTCCATGAAGGGCCTCCAGTCTCCAGGCCGGGCGCCTCTCGGCCCTGAGCCTGCCTGGATATCCTGCACACAGGTGCAACTCTCGGTAAAAAACCAGAATTCCTCTCGCTTCAGAAATAAAAGGTAGGCATCTGCCAGTGGTCTTAATATCTCTTCTTTTCCATTCTCAGCATGAGGCTAGGGCTCTTTATAATTCATCAAAAAGGCCACACATAATGAGCTCAGCTCTAGTTCTGCAGCCAGGGCTGTCAGCTCACCTTTTAAGGGCCACACACACACACTGGCTGGGGACCCTTAGATCTTGTTGTCCTGAGGCTGGGGATGAATCACCTATGAGTCAGGCATCAGGCTGAGCCAGCACTGCCCTCTTCCTGAGGACCAGCTGTGTTACAGGGTGGGGGGCCAGGCTGGGGGCTTCCACAGATGCCACCTCACATCCTCCTCCTCACAGTGCTAGAAGGAAGGCACCTACATACCCATTTTGCAGATGTGAACACTGAGGTACCATGAGGTCTAACATCTTATCTGAAGTCCCCTGGCAAATGTCTAGTAAAGAATCAACTTGATCCAAAAAGAGGTCTGGTCTTTGTCCTCAGCTCCCAGGAGGTGATCTTTTAGCCCTTGGAAATGGCCTGCCTGATAAGAGGGGTTTTGTTTACCTGGGGGCTTTGGGCCATGCCAGACAGCTAACAATGTGATTTAGAGTGGGGGCTTTGAGTCATACAGGGTGAACTTGACCTCTGGAGGGGCTGGACATGGAAGTCAGCCACTCTGTAAGTCCACCATGCCTATATGAGTGAACCCCAATGAGCATTCTGGACACAAGACTCAGGTGAGCCTCCCTCAGGTGGGCAGCGCTTCATGTACTTTGTCACATGTTGCTGCTGGACATCGTGTGCACTGTCCTTGACTCCACTGGAAGCTCTGCATCTGGTGCCATCCTGGACCCTGCCCCCTGGCCCTCTTCCCTCGAGTGATCTTAATCTATATTCCTTTGCTGTAATAAACCATAGCCATGAGTACCCCAGCTCTCGAGTTCAGGAGTCTTTCCAGTGAATTACAGAGCCCGAGGGTGGTCTCGGGGACCCCTGAAATTTGCAACTGGTGTCCGAAATGAGAGTGGTCTTGGAGATCCCTGAACTCTGCCACTGGGTGTGAAGTGAGGACCTGTGACCTGCCCCCTATTTGGTCTCCCGGACTAGGAGAGAACGTCTTTCTGTTGTTTTAAGCCCACAGAAGCTTAGGACAAGGATCTCAGCTCCTCTGCAGCTCACCAGCTGTGAGTTCGTGGAGATTTTATGGTGGCCCTAGGCAACAAATACAAGCCATCCCTTCCAGAGGCTTCTGCTACAGCAGCTTCTCTGGCTTCAGCTGCTCGAGAAAGACCTCTGCTCCAACAGGATCTCTCTCAGGCCAATAGCAACTTCCCTTCACTGTCCATTCGTTCCCTGGACCACCGTGGGGGCCGTGGGAAAGTGCCCGGTAGCCCCCACAGTTGCATTTGCTCCTGAGGCCACCCACCCCACGGGCTGCTCCCAGCCACAATGGCCCGCAACAGACCCCTTCCTGGGGCACTCAGGACCCCACAGCCAGGGATTCCCAAGAGCCTCAAGCCTCCCAGAGGCTGCACATCAGCTGAGCACATCTCCCTGCAAACCTCTCCCTCTCTCCTTCACCTGCGTCCAGCTGCTCCAGCCTTTCCCAGTCCTCCCTCCCCCTTCCGGCTGTATTAGTGTCCCGGGGCTATCACAGCGAATCATCACAAACTAGGGGGAGCTTGAACAGCAGAAATGTATTTTCTTGCAGTTTATGAGACCAGAGTCCAAGACCAAGTTATCAACAGGGTTTGTTCCCTCTGGAGGGTCTGGGGGATAAACCACTGCATGCCTCTCTCCCAGCCTTCCGTGGCTGCCAGCCATCCTTGGCGTTCCTTGGCTTGCAGACACACCATCCCAATCTCTTCACCATTGTGCCGTGACCTTCTTCCCTGTGTGCCTCTCTGTCACCCCCTCTTCTTGTAAGGACCTCAGTTGTTGGATTCAAATCATCCCGAAATCCAGGGGGATTTCATTGTGCGCTCCTTAACTAATTATGTTTGCACAGACCGAATTCCAAATAAAGTCACATTCCGAGGTCTGGGGGGACATGGCACACACACACACACACACACACACACACACACACACACCAGACCTAAGATTTGGGAATGGGGCAGGTGGGGCGGATCAGGTTGAGGATGGAGTTGCATTGTGCACTGGGACCCCCACCCCCACCCGGCTTCCCTGCCTCCGTGGGAGGGGCTCTGGTGTCACTGCTCCTGCCAGGGGAAGAAAGACCCAGTTCTGGAGCCAGGCCCTGGCTTCCAGGGTGGCCGTGCTCAGGAGGCTGTCGCGTTGATGAAAATACCACAGAGCCGTCTGCAGGGCTCTTCCTCTCACTGTCTCCCAGTGCCTGAAATAAATGAAAAAGAGATGTTCCTGGCAGAGTCTGTGGAGGAACTCCATGGCAGGAATGAAAATTGGCTGCAGCATCCAAGAAATCCTTGAATGGAAAGAGATTTCTAGGACAACACACCTCTAGGAACAGAAAGTGTCAGTGGTAGAGCCTGGGGGAGGGAGGGAGGTAAGCCTGCATGTAGCATGTCCGTGCATGTCTGTGGACACTCCCACGAGGGGCACACCTGCACAGGTGCTCACACCTACGCAGGTGTGCATACCTGCTGACGGTGTATGAACGTGCGGGCGGGCATGGGGGGCCCAGCCGAAATCACGGCGTAGGCTTCCTTCTACTGTTGGACCATCTGTCCGCCTCTCCCATCACCCCCATGCCCACTGGCCAGCTGGGGTCACCTTGTCCTGCTACATTTGAACAAAATTGGCTTTGGCCCTTGTCCAGGGCCTGGGAGGGATTCCAGCCTCCTGCTGCTCCTGGGGGATCCGCTGAGGCTGACACGGCTCCAGCCCCACCTGGCACCGAGTTCCAGCTTTCGCTGAATCCTCCATCTGCCCTGCACCGTGCAGTCTCCTGTGCCAGCCGGCCCTTTACCTCCCTCACTGGAGCTTCAGGGACTCGCTCCCATAGGCAGCTTTCTCCTGGCTCTGTCCCAGCCTCCAATGCCTTTAAACCAAAACAAGGCAACCGCGTGGCCAGTCCTGCTCTGGACCTGTCCTGGCTGGAGAGCCCTCACCTACCCCTGTCCAGGACTCACACAGGCTCCTCTTTCATCACAATGGCCCATCTGGGATTTGCTAAGCAAAGAGAGTCCCCGTCCTATGCCCAGCCCCTTGGCCCTCCAATCCTCCATCCCTGCCCCAAAAGGGACCTGCTTGATCTACAAGCTTGGTGCACCACGAGGGCCAGGAACATGGCTCCTCCCAGTCCTGCTCTAGGGGGCCTTCCCAGCCCTCCTCAAGGGAGTGGATCCCTTGGTCCTTCGAGAAATACATCCTGGAGAGACCTGGTGTTTGCCCCAACCTCAGGCTGCAGTGGTGAGGATCCAGGAATGTGTGTACTGAGCAGCCTAATCTGAAAGCCTTTACTGACAGAGGGGGAAACTGAGGCCAGAGAAAGAATCGGTTTGCCTCGGTCATACCATGAGTTAGTGGTCCCAGGCCACAGAAAGCCTAGGTCTTCTGACTTGGGATGAGGTCTTTATCCCAGCCAATGGGGCTGGTGGGCACTCCCAGGCACAGAGCTGTGAGTGGGCATTCCTTGAACACCCCAGAATCCTCAAAGACCAGCTCTCTGAATGAGTGTCTTTTCCTGGCTATTAAAGCTGGGATCTCTGATAAAGCCAAAATTTGGTTATAGGCAGAACCTAGAGGTTCCCTTGGGAACCCCTTTTCCCCTCTCCATGCTCAGGGGTGCTCAACTATAATGTGGGCAGAATTTAGCACCTTCCTCTCCTGTCCTCTCCACTCCAGTCCGAAAAGTACTCAGTGTCCCCATCCTCCTTCCTCTTGGAGGAAGACATTTTTGCCAAAACCATTATAACACTGTTATGGACTGGAAGATTATGTCCCCACCACCGCCACCCCCACCCATATGCCGAATTCATATGCCGAAGCTCTGACCCCCCAGTGTGACTGTATAAGGATGTAGGGCCTATATAATTAAAGTTAAATGAGGTCACAGGGTAGGGCCTTGATCCAACAGGACTAGTGTCCTTATGAGAAAAATCATCAGAGAGCTCTCCGTCTACACACACGTACCCAAGAAAAGCCGTGTGAGGACACAGCGGGAAGGTGGCCGTCTGCGAGCCAAGCACAGAGCTCTCACCAGAAACTGAATCAGCCAGAATCTTGATCTTGGACTTCCAGCCTCCAAAACAGTGAGAAAATAAATTTCTGTTGTTTAAGCCACCCTGTCTGTGGTATTTTGTTATGGCAGCCCTAGCAAAACTAAGACAAGAAACTGAAATATTTACAGATTAAATGACACCAAGTCTGAAAGAGATGCCTTAAAACAATGCAGAAGAGGAAGTGAGCAGAGATGAATCGGGATCAGCTGCAAGCTGATAATTGTTGAAGCTAAGTGACAGGTTCATGGCGGGGTCATTTTTTCCCCTCTGCTTTTATGTGTCAGAAATGTTCTCTAATAAAATGTTTGTCAAAATAGTATGGTGGAGTGGGTCATGAAATCAATTCGATGGGTCACAACCAGCTTTTTTTTTTAATGAGAAAGGATAAAATAGAATATACCAGAATGTATCATGTACAACAATGTGATACTTTGTGAAACTTTTTTCAAGGATGTGTGTGTGTGTATGTGTGTGATGTACTGGGTCTGAATGTAAAATGTACTCCTTATTGTGGGTCATGATCAAAAGAGATGAAAAGTTCTTTCTCACAGGTGATTGGACCGTGGCCCCTACAGTCAGATTGCCGGGGTTCTGGTTCTGCTGCTTACTGGCTGTGTGGTCTTAAGCAAATTATTAAACTTCTCTGTGCCTTAGTACAGCTAATAATACCACTCCCATCATAGGATTGATGGGAGTGGTATTAGGATCAGGTAAGCTAATAATGTAGAGTGCTTCCAGCCATTCTCCTAACACATTGCAAGGGCTCAGAAGGTAGTAACTATTACTGCAGTGGCCATAATATACATGGAAGCTATTATTATAGCATCAGGAATTTGTTGGCCTGGATGGGAGGATGTGTGTTTTATAAGAGGAGAAAGGCAATGCTCAACCATTGTTATAGAATCAAAACTCAACTGAGTAAATTTGAGGATCTAATTGGCTTTATTCAACCATTCATGAATCCAGCAGCATCCCACCCAGTAAACACACAGATGCTCCCTGGAGCTGTACAAAATGGAAGGCTTTTATCGGCAGGGGGGTGGACAAGGAGATTATCAGCAAAAGAAAAGAAAGGATTATCCTTTCTTAGGATATCCTCCCTTAGGGGAAGAGATGTGGTCTTCTCACTAACATCTCTGGGAAATTCCAGACTCATCCCTTTCAAGTTCCACTTCTGGAGAGGCTGAGAGTGCTAGTAATCTGGGGTTTGCTGTCCTGGTGGCATGATTACATTTTGGGCCTGTTCATTTTTTCCTTCCTTCCTTCCTTCCTTCCTCCCTCCCTTCCTTTTTAAAGACCATGAAGTGAATTGAATTTCTGGCAGTGGGGCACTTCATCCATTTGTGAATGTTAACTCTTTCACTCATATTATGGAATGCCCACTCTGTGCTAGTCCCAAGACACTGGCCACAGAGAGATGCACAAGGCAAATACGGCCCTCACCCTCATGGAGACCACCCCCTATCTAGGGAGAAAAAGCAAACAATAAATGGTGATTAAAATGTCATTATTGGGGCGAGGAACTAAACAGGGTGATGGGGAATGGCAGAGAAGGGAGGTAGTAGCCTGACAAGGACTTACAGTGGCCATAATATACAAGCCTTTAGCCAAGGGGCACCTGGCTGGTTCATTCGGTGGAGCATTTGACTCTTGGTCTCAGGGTTGTGGGCTCAAGCCCCACTTTTGGTGTAGAGGTTACTTAAAAATAAAAAAAAAATTAAGATTTTATTATTTGAGCTGAGGGAAGGGGGAGAGGAAGAAGCGCACTCCTGCCTGACTCAGTGCTCCATCCCAGGACCCTGAGATCATGACCTGCGCTGAAGGCAGATGCTTAACTGACTGAGCCACCCAGGTGCCCCAAAAATAAAATCTTCAAACAAACAAACCACTCAACCAAGAGGAAGAATGGGGCCCAAGGCTGGGAGGCAAGAGACCCTGGGAATGACAGCAGCTTCTCAGTAGGATACCACTGGTCACGCATGGCCCTTATGTTTACCATGAAAATGGAACGGAATTAAAAATTCAGTTCCTCAGGGCTCAAAGGCATCAGGCAGTGTCTGGGCAAGGACTTAGAACATTCTCATGGTCTTGGAAAGTCTGTCGGCGGGCGCTGGTGGAGACCCCAAGCTACACGGTCCATTGCGGCAGCCACTGACCACAGGTGGCAGCCGAGCTCTAGAAATGTGGCTAGGGCCTCTAGGGAAAAGAATTTCAAATTTTCTTTTATTTTAATTCGCTAAAATTAAAATTGAAAAGGGGATCTTTAATTCAATCATTGGAAGGCTTTTAACTATATTTGGAACAAGTTGGGTACGTGAATCCATTTTTCCAACTGTACATTTTATAAAATCTAAATATAGAGCAAGTTAAGACACGCTCTAAGAGGAAAATACATACACCAGATGGTGAAACGTAATATGAAGAAACAAAGGTAAACCGTCTCATTAATAAACTTTATATTGATTATATGTTGAGATGATAATAATTTGAATATATCACACTAAGAGAAGATATTATTAAGTAATCTGGCCTGTTTCTTTTCATTTTTAAATGTGGCCAGTAAAAATACTGTCAGTTACTTATGTGGTTCAAATTTATTTCTATGGGACAATGTAGGACTAGGGTTTGGAAAGCTAAGCAGTGAATGGAGAGGTCTGTAGTGGGTGGGGAGGTCTGTTGGCTCAACACAGAGTTTGGACTTCTTCCTGGGTAATGGGGAGCCACAGCAGGTGTTTGAGCAGAGCAGTGATGCCTCTGAAGGATCTGTTTGGCAGCTTTGGGCGGAATGAGGGGAGCAGGACACCAGTTGAAAAACCATTGTTGTCGAGCTCATCAGACAGGATAGTGGCTTGGATTAGAACGGAGAGGTGCTGCCTGTTGTCTCTCTCTTAAGGGGACTTTGCAGACATGTCACCCTAAACTTCTGCTTTTCTCTTATCAGCCACCCCTCACTGTAGGGGGACAGAAAAATATAGGTGTTTAGTTGGGCTCATGGCAATCCAGAAAAAAATGGGGACACCCGCATTGTAAGGAAAATGAAAAGAACAGAGGCTGGGTGGGCAAATAGCCACTTCCACTGAGAGAAGGTCAAGGAAAGAGAACCAGAGGGTTCAGCCGGCAGGGTGGGAGGAAAACCAAGGGGCGCAACACAGGGTCTGTGTGTTTCTGGAAGGTGGGTTTGAAAGGGGGAAGTCACCTGCCTCCGTTTTGACATCAAACTTTCTAATTGATAAATGTTTCTTCCCAGTTTATCTCTTAATTCAGGCAAAAGACCCAGTGGGCAAAGCATCCTGTGAGGGGAACGACGGCACCCTTGCAAGTAGTGGGGACTGCGCGGAACCAGCTAGACCCCGCTGATTGGCCCTGGGGACAGTGCTTGACCTGACCTTCGCTGCCCACCTGCGCGCCCCCACTGGCCTCTCCTGCATTTTCCTTATATAAACCAGGAACCGTTATCAGCACTTTGGCACAGTCTTTGAGGCATTAGCCCCCTTTCTTGTTGCACCGGCACTCGTCTCTGTGCCTTGGGTCTGTCAGCCAAACTTGGTCAGCTTGGGACCCCCAGCTACAGGCTGCTGCCCAGGAGCCACTGCCTGAGTGCCCAGCAAGATGACAGGTGAAAACCTCAGGCACAGAGTGGGGCTCACCTGTGGCTCTTGACAACTATTTGTCCACTAATGTGAGCATCTAGCACTAATGTCACCATTTAGCTATGTGAGCATCACTGGTGACCTTGGGAAGAGCAGTTTTGAGGAGATGCAGGCAGGCGGGCAGAGAAATGAGAGGGAGGTGAGGTTCCAGTGAGTGTGATGCTTTCCAGAAGTATGGCTGGGGAGAGCAGAGCCGCAGCAGAGGGAGGCAGGTGGAAAGACATGGGGTGGAAGGAGAGGCCATGGCCTGCTTAGCTCCCAATCCCAGGACCTGGTATTATTAGTATTATGGCTTTTATTCCTATGCAAATGAGAAAGGTAAGGCTCCAAGAGGTGGGCCTATGGCCCCAGGTCTCCAGAGGGGGCCCACGGTCTGGGCCCAGCCTGCACCTGGGGGGGGGGGGGGCGGCCTCCTGCCACTGCCACTCCCGCCTTGCACCCTGCATCACCCCTGCCCTCTCCCACTCCTTCCCAGCGTCCTAATCTTTCTTTAATGAGCTGGCTCTTTGATAATCGCAGTGGGCCTTTTATGAACTAAACAAACCAAAGCTGCAGGCTATTTTTTTTTTTTTTTTTTACAAAAGAGCTCATTGAATAAGCAATGGGCTTCTCTGCAACTATTTTTAAAGATGGAGCTGCAGGCGAGTCTGTGAGGAAAATCAGAGTGAGGGAGCTTCTGAAGGTCACCTGGCATTTAGGGAAAAATCCAGAGCTGGGGGCGCACCTCACTGACCCCTGCGCTGGGCCCTAGAGAAGGTGGAGGTCCTGGGTGAGAATCCTGCACACAACTCCACTCGCCCCCAGGAGCAGCCAGCGAGGAACTGGCCCAGTGTCCCGGCTGACTCCCTTGGACCAAAGAGTTCTGCCTCTTTTCTTTTTTTTTTTCAAAGATTTTATTTATTTATTTGACAGAGAAAGAGCAAGGAGAGCAGAGGGAGAGGGACAAGCAGGCTCTGCGCTGAGTCTCAGAGCCAGATGTGGGGCTTGATCCCACAAGCGTAAGATCATGGCCTGAGCCACCCAGGTGCCCCAAGCTTCTGGTCTCAAAAAAAAGAAAGAAAGAAAGAAAGAAAGAAAGAAAGAAAGAAAGAAAGAAAGAAAGAAAGAAAGAAAGAAAGAAAGAAAGAAAGAAAGAAAAAAAAGCCACAACTGCCCTCGGCTCCTGCCAGTGGCTCCAGCGTTCCTTCTTCCTCCCCCGGGCTGCTGCCTCCGGCGCCCACAGGCCACTGTCGCATCCGTGGCCTGCCTCTGTGGCCCCTCCCTCCACATGGCTTCAGACAGCCCTGCAGACACTCGTGACCTCTGCTCCATGCTGAGAACCAAGACCTCAGACCTGGTCCCCGCCCTCAGGAGCCTCAGGGCCCGACCATCTCCTCTCGGGATAAAGCTTCCACACACAACCGCGAGCCTATTCCAGCCACTCCCGAGGCATCACAGCAGAGAAACTGAGGCTTCTCAGCCACTAAGATGTCAGTGGCTGCATTTGGCGGAGCTGGGTCTCAGCCCTAGGGCTCCTTCTGCGTCCTCGGATCCAGCTGCCTTACACCCTCTAGGGAGCAACCTGTCCCAGTATAATCTTGGCTTCAGGGGACTTGGAAGGTGCTGGAACTTTGTGGAGGGCCTCTGGGAGGTGCGGTCAAGTGGATTTTTAGTCAGCCTCCCCTTTGCACAGGCCACAGAGCCCCCGAGGCCGGCACTATTATTTCCCCCAACTGAGACAGGGAAAGTGACACTCCGAAGAACAAAATTACTTGTCCAAGGTCACTCAGCTTGCAGGGATTTGAGCCCTGGGAGCCGCCCTCCCCCCTTGCTTACTCTGCCCGCCTCTGGGCTCTTGGGGGGGCCTTCCCCTCCCCATCCCCCTCTTCCGAGCCCGGGAGCCCCCTGGTGGCCAGCGCCGCCCCTGCACCTCACCTTCCGGGCAGGGACCTCACTCCCGGGGCAGGTGGGCCCCTCTGAAGGCCTGAGCTGCGGCCTGGGAGCCAGGAGGTCACATCCCAGCTGTACCCCCCTCCCCCGCAGCTCTGCGGCCTGCGGAGAGCCAGGCCAGAGAAACCACGGAACAATTAATTGGTGCTTTATTCTTTTTTTTTTTTTAAGATTTTATTTATTTATTCATGACAGACACAGAGAGAGAGGCAGAGGGAGAAACAGGCTCCACACAGGGAGCCCGACGTGGGACTTGATCCCGGGTCTCCAGGATCACACCCTGGGCTGAAGGCAGCGCTAAACCGCTGAGCCCACCGGGGCTGCCCAATTGGTGCTTTATTCTTGTTGCATTTTCCCCTTCTGAATTCAGAGAAGAGAGCAGGGCCTTAGTCCCCCTCTGCCCCCAGGTCTTGTGTCAGACAATGGCCACTTCCTGGCTGTTGCGGTGACACTGCAGGACTGGAGGGGGTTGCCCCAGGCCAGGCAGTTGCAGGGATGCGGTTGCCAAGTCCGGAGGGAAGCATCCACGCCTCAGTAAGGATGACTGAGGAGGGCTACAGCTCAGCTGGGGTGTGTTCCCAGGAATCCTGGTGTTGGCTTGTTTGGACCCGAAAGCGCTGTGCCCAGCAACGGTGAGCCCCCTGTGCAGAACCCAAGGCAAGTGGGCATGAGCTGCTCCGGCCCCTGACACTCGGTGACTTGAGTCATCAGCGACCATCAGAGTGCCAAATAAAAACAAGTCCAGACTTAGGAAGAGAGATTTGATGCAAAAAGATTGTTGCAAAGACGGGGAAAAAACTCTTGCAAGAGGGAGAATTCTCTGACCGTCCGGTCGGCAGGCGTCTGGAGAGAGGTAGAGAGTTTCTCTGCTCCAGAAAAAAGCAAACCGAGGCAGAAAGTGGGGTGGGGAAGCGGGATAGAAGATCAGAGAATGTCTGGTCCTACCTCAGGGCTATTCCAGGACGGGCCCTCAGTGGGCTGGCTCAGGCTGAGGACCAAAGTTCAGGCGCCAGGAGAAAGGAGGGACGAGTAACCAAAATCTGGCTAATAGAGCACTTTGCTCTGATTGACCAGTGGAGACAAGCAGTTCAGGTCATTATTTATGATCCTGTGAGGGAGAATTTGAGGGTCTGCGTCTGTCCTTGTCAGAGGTGAACAATGGAGGTGGGCACCTGTGAGTCTCCTCTGAATCACATGGAGAAGGTTGGTTCTTTGCAACAAGTCATTTTCCAGAACACAGAGGGAGGGGGGGGGATTCCTTGAAGCCCTGCTGTTTTCCAGGAGCGCAGGGCTCAGGTAAAAATCTACATAGTCAAGAGCGATAACACTGTTCTCATTAGTGGGTTGAATCCGCAGATAGCTAGAATGTTCATTGCATCCATGGTGAAATACAGAAATAAAGAGATCACAGGCAATAATCTTTGTCCTACTTGTTAAGATCCGGGAGCAGTGGGTATGTTGCCCTGGGAATAGCTGGTGGTGATGCTTGTAATAAGGCCCCTGCTGGACTATATGCTGCAGTCTCTGCCCCCTTGAGCTCAGAATCCTAGAGCATCTCCCTGGGGGACCTGAGCAGGGTTGGGAGGGGTGGGGGTAGGGGAACCTCATGGTTTTCTGCCAGAAGAGCCACAGGTGGTCACAGAACTCTTGTCACTGTGGTCTGGGCTAGAGTCAGGAAACTCAGCCTCTTCTGTGTCAGGCTCCATACTGGGCACCAGAAGGATTTTGGGCATGGTCCCCAGGCAGGCGTGAAAAAGAGGCATGAGGACAGCAGGCACGATAGCCCTGGACCTTTAGTGGCTGTTTCTCTGGTTCCTGGCTCAGTGTCGGTCATCATGGGGATAGGAGGCCCGAAGGGGCCGGGCCTTGCTGGTTCACGGCCACGTTCCCAGCACTTGCCACAATGCATGCTGAATGAGGGGTGAGCCCTGACAACGGTGGGGTTGTGGGGAGACCACATGCATCCAGGTGAAAGGGGGAAATGGCAGCACTAAGAAGGTGGGAAAAACAAGTAGGAGGGGCATGAATGCCAAACTAAGAGTTTGGACTTGGTGCTAAAGGTGATGGGGGGCTTTTGAGGGTTTGGAGCCCGGAAGGGAGCCGATCCAACCTCTGTTTGGGGCCAGAGGTTCGAATGAAGATGCAGCACCTGCCACGCCCCTCCAGTCTCTACCGGGACCAGGCTAGAGGGGCCCTGGCGCCCAGTCACACAGTCCTGGGGAGCTGGGAGAGGAGGTGTGGAGAGAGGGCAGAAAGGACAGCCAGAGTGGGAGCCACCCTCTGAAAGGGAGGCCTGGCCGGCCCTTCCCGGCTCTGGGGCTGGCTCCCTCTCAGAAGAGCTTACAGCACCCCCTGCTGCCTGTTCCCAGACTCGACCTGGGCTCTGGGGGAAGCGAATGAAAAGGACAGCATGGTCCCATCGCTGCCATCCGCAAGACTTCTGCTGCAAGGGCGGTTGGATGACCACAGTTTCCAAAATCCTAACTCAACATGAGACTCTCGTGACTCTGTAATATGCCCAGCATGCTTCCCATCACCTGCTCCCGAAGCAAATGTGATTCTTCACACTCCTGCTCCTAGGGTCCAGGGAGCTCATCTTTCACTCCGGAGGCCCTGGGGTCCCCCACACATGTTATCAGGTTCTGGATAACTCCAGGTTTGGCCTCTGTAGGGAGGATGAATAGTGTCCCCCCCCCCCCTGCCACCGAAATCATGGCCTTTTGGAACCTCAGAATGTGAGCTTGTTTGGAAATAAGGTCTTGCAGGTGTAACTAGTTAAGGCGCTTGTGATGAGATTATCCCAGGTGGGCCCTAAATCCGATGGCAGGTGTCTGTATGAGAGGAAGGAGCCCGGGGACGTGGGGGAAGAAGGGCACCTGAAGGAGGCCTGAGGCTGCCACCATGTGTGTTTGAGATGAGGAGCACAGGGCTGCCAGCAGCCGCCAGAAGCCACCATGTGAGGGTCTCTGCTAGCGCTTTATCCCACTTCTGAGGTGTGCCATTCACTCTCATGCCTGTACTCACACCCTTGCATGCACACCCATGTGCGCAGGCATGCACATAGGCACGTGTGTGTGCAGTTTACAGAAAAGAAGAGGCATGGGCTATCACAGAGGCGGAACACATGGATGTGGAGGGAGCTGGCTGTGACGGCCGTGGAACGCAGTGATTAGCACGCCCTGGGTCCCTAAAATGCTCCCTGTTCTCCCCAGGACCTGTGTGCAAGTAGCCAGCCTGTGCCTCCCACCTTCCATTCCTTCTCCCGCTCCAGCTCTGTCTCCTCCCGAGGGGAGCCTGGGCAGCCTGCTCCTCATCACCTGGGGGAGGGGCAAAGTTCCTGTGAGCAGAATGGTCTCTGAGCGAATGCCTGGAAAATGCATCCATTCTCTCTCTCTCTCTCTCTCTCTCTAATTGAAAAAAAAAAAGTTGATGAAATTCACATGATACACGATTGACCATCTTAAAGCAAATAGTTCAGCAGCTCCTTCTGCACATTGTACAACTACCGCCTCTCTCTCGTTTCAAAATATTTTCATCTGCTCAGAAGAATACCCACTAGCATGTCCATTATCACTCGCTGCTCCTCCCTCCCAGCCCGCTGGCAACCACCAGCTGGCTCTCTGCCTATGGATCTGTCTGTTCTGCACAGTCCATGTAGATGGAATCATATATGTGGCCTTATGCACCTGGCTCCTTCCACAAGTCTAATGTTTTCAAGGTTGCTTCACGTTCTAGCGGGGGGTAGTACATCATTCCTTTTTAAGGTTGAGTAATATTCTAGTGTGTGTATAGACCACAATTTGTTTATTCTTCTGTTGGTGGACGCTTGGGCTGTTTCCACCTTTTGGCTGTTGCAAATCGTGCTGCTGTGAACAAATGCCGTGAGTGAGTCATCTGAGCTTCCGTTCCCCGTTCTTTTAGGTATGGACCTAGGAGTGGAATCACTGCATCCACACTAATTTTGGGTTTAGCTTTTTGAGGGATCGCCAAACCATTTTCTGTTTTCCATTCTCACCAGCACATCCTTGTGAATGCTTACTATTTTGTTTCTGTTGTGTTTGGTTTAGTTTCTTGTAGCCATCCTAGTAGGCATGAGGTCCTATCTTACTGTGGTTTGATTTGCATTTCCCTGATGACTAATGATGTTGAGCATTTTTTTCATGTGCTTATTGGCCATTTGTAGATCTTCTTTGGAGAAATATATGTTCAAATCCTTTGCTCATTTTTTTTTTATTGGGTTGTTTGTCTTTTTGTTGTTCGGTTGAAAGAGTTCACTCACTGTACCAATTGTGCAAAACAAAGAAACTAAAGCTCAGACTGTCACTTGTCTATGGTCTTGGAGCCAAACTGCAACTCAGACCTCCGTTTCTGCAGCCCTCTCCCCACCCCAGCGGCAGTTAGGTTTTTGTAGCTGGAGTTGACTCGTGCTGACCTGTGGACATCTCAGAAAGACTACTAGGGAAGGAAAAGATGATGCAAAACAAAGGGGGTCTCCTCTTCCAGAGTCCCAGGAATGCCTTTTGTCTTAGAAGAGGCTGAATGCTCTGGAAACCTGTTCCTAGGTAGGCTGCTTGAATTGTGTGTGAACATGCATATGCGTGTGGCGTGTGCCTGTGTGTTCATGCATGTGCACAAGTGTGTGCATGTCTGTGGGTGCCAGAGCTGCCTGGACCTGCACCATCTGTGTCCCGTGTCCCCTCTGTGGCACGGGAGACCTGCCACTGGAAGGAAACTACAGGAAGTACGGCTGGGTGGGACTGCCACCTGCTGGTCGCGCTGGGTGCTGCAGGTGTACTGCCTGCTAGTCGGGGTACCCACACCTGGTCTCCTGGGTCGGATGCCCAGGGCAGGAGCCTTTAGGGCCCGAAGAAGGATCTTTTCTTCTGCCCCAAGGAAAACAGAATGCCTCCTTGTTGCTCCCATGCCCTTTGAGCTTCTCTAAGGAACAGCTACAGGGGCCAGATAGCCTTCTTGGCACTATGAGCCCCCCTCCAGTTCAATCAAGCCCTTAGAATAGTTTTTTAAAGTGTAATATAAAATGATAGGATCACAAAGGAAACCAATTATAGTGAAATACAGTTATCAAAATAGTGATTGTAATATATGTGCTTAGTGAAATAAGATCCAGCACCAGGTCTAACAGCAACTGTAATTTTGAAGACGTGATCAGCATAGATGATGTTTTGAGAGAACCTGCAACAATCGGAATGTGATGTGAACACATTTGGGGTTTCTACCGATGGAAGTCAAAGAACTGCTAACAGCACTGCCTAGATTTATGGCGGATAGAATCCCCACAATTGATCAAGGTTTATAACGTTGAAGATGCAATTTCTCCCCCTCCCCACCCCAAGTTTGTGAATTCTCTCCATGGATCCCTTGGGGATCGGCCACCCCAGGTTAAGAGCCCCTGGCCCCGACCTTGCCAAGTGGCCCCAGCTCCTCCAGCCTCTTGGCCAGATGCCAAGCAGGTCCCAGCCAAGCTTGAATCTTCAGTCCCTGCCTCACCACCCACAGCCTGGCTGCCTCCCTGCTCCTGCCCTCTGAGCCCCCTCCTCAACACAGAATGAGGCATCATCCTCAGAAACCAGCCCAGTGGCTTCCTGCTCTGATGGTAGACATACAGCAGAACCAGTTTCTGACATGACATCAGATGAGGCAGCTCCAGTCCCCCAGGCAGGAAAGGCCTCCCCACCCCTGCCACAGGCGGTCCCTCTCCAGGATACAGACAGGGAGATCTCTGCATCCTGTCACTTGGACATAACCCCCTTGCCCAAATCAGGGCTTTCCAAGCCATTTTTGTTCTTTTCCTTAGGATCTTCTCTTTTCTAAATTCCAGACATTGTGAGGCCATAAATGGGAGAAAGGACATTTTTCCCTCCCTTCCTGGATATTTAATGAGCACCTACTATGTGCTAGGCATTGTCCTAGGTGCTGGAACTATAAATAGTGAACACGGTAGTCAAAGCCCTTCTCTTCTTGGAGTTTTTATTTGAAGGGGGAAGACAGATTAAATACATAAATTAGTAAAATTAATAGTATGCTATGGGGTGATCATTGTTATTGGGAAGCCAAAGGAGACAGGGACTGCCAGAGTGACACTTAAGCAGAGAGGCAGAGGGGGAAGCCCTGTGTGCTTGTAGCGGAGAGCATCTGGCAGGGGGAAGAGCCGAAGCAAAGCCCTGAGGAAGGCAGAGCCAGAAGGATGAGCAGCAGGGACTGAGAGCAGTGAGGTCAAAGTGGCCAGGTCATGGCAGCCTTGGGGCCACTGGAAGGACTCTGAGCTGCAAGACATTGAGGGGTTTGGGTGGAAGAGGACATGGACCTGGTGCACAGACTTGGGGCAGGGTGAGGAGGGGACAGTGGAGTGGGGAAGGCGCCACCAGGGCAGGGAGAAGTGGACTCTGGACCTGCTGGTTAGACGGGTGGGTGCCGCATGTGAGACCAGCTGTCCCAAGGACACAGGGAAGCACATTCATTTCCTGTGGCTGTGGAAGCAAATACCACAAACCGGGTGGCTTCAAACAACAGAAATCTATTTTCTCCCAGTTCTGGAGACTAGAAGTCTGAAATCAAGATGTTGTGGGTTGAACTGTGTCTGTTCACATTTCCTAGGTTGAAGTCCTGACCCCCAGCACCACCTCATTATGTGACCGCATATGGAAATGAAGACTTTAAAGAGGTAATTGGGTTAAAATGAGGCCACGGGCGAGTCTTAATCCAGTCTGTCCTAATCCAATCTAAAGAAGAGATTGATTCTACTCTTGACTCCCTGGAGTCATAGGAACCCGCAGCCTCTCATGGTCAATATTCGGGTCCCTCCTAGAACAGCCAACTGGTGAGAACACCTGCTCCAGCCCCTCTTGCTGTCTGGGGTCAGGGGGCTGTGTGTGTGGGGAGAGCTAGTACCGAATTATGACACCGTGGGCAGCCCTGGTGGCTCAGCGGTTTAGTGCCACCTTCAGCCCAGGGCGTGGTCCTGGAGACCTGGGATCGAGTCCCACATCAGGCTCCTACATGGAGTCTGCTTCTCCCTCTGCCTGTGTCTCTGTCTGTCTCTCTCTCTCTGTCTCTCATGAATAAATAAATAAAATCTTAAAAAAAAAAAAGAATTATGAAACCGCTTACAAAGACACTAGGAGCTGGTGAGTATGCAGTTAGCTCCCCACAAATGCTCCCACCTGGGCTGCAGCTCTGCTAGCTACTTGGTACCCCTCCCCCCAGAAAGAAGCGCACAGAGACAGCACAGCAATCCTGCCTGGAGTACCTCGGAAGACCTGCCTCGCTCTGGGTGGGGAGGCAGCCTGCAAAGTGCTCGACCCAGCATACTGCCTCAACAGCCTGCGTACCCCCTAATTTTCAGGTGAAATGTTTTCCTGCTGAGCTGTACTGCAGTTGTGTGCATCTTTGGTTGGCAAAGTGAATCTTCCCTCTACTGCTGTGTTTTTTTCTGCGTTTCTGTTCCAGTGGTTCTTTCTTCCTCTTTTATCTGGTTGACGATTTGTGGCTTTTTTTTTTCTTCCAATGGTTTTAACTTCTGTAAAATAAATACCTGATAACCGCAGTTTTTACAGAGGTAGATCTCCATTTGTAGCATGAACAGCCACTTCTAAATCCCTCTGGGTGGGGTTTAGATTTTTTTAAAGATTTTGTTTATTAATTCATGAGAGAGAGAGAGAGAGAGAGACAGAGACAGAGACACAGAGGGAGAAGCAGGCTCCCTGCAGGGAGCTTGATGTGGGACTTGATCCCAGGACCCTGGGATCACGACCTGAGCCAAAGGCAGGTGTTCAACCACTGAGCCACCCAAGAGTCCCAGGTTTAGATATTTTAATCCTGGGTTCTCTTGAAGGCATGTGCAGAGATGGGGACCTATATACTATTCCAGTGGGGAGTGGTTCTAAATGACACATGGGCCTCATCGATTAGGAACCCAGTAAAATAACTCAAGGCAAGAATAGAACCCCCACCCCGTCAGCTTCCTCCAAGGTCTCATTTGATCTTCTAACCAGTTATCCAAGGCACTAGGGTCTCTTGCAACACTCAGGTCCCTTCTCACCTGAACCCTGACACGCTGACGCCCCCGCGTGGGGAGTCAGAGGAAAGGCATGTGTGGCAGCATCCAGCCGACATGCTGATGCTGAAGTCTGAGACATTTCTCCAAATGACTTGGTTCATTAAAAGTGGGGCTTCCCAGGGTGGTACAGCCAAGGTGAGTTTGGGGTTCATTCCCAACCACATCCAGCTTGAGGCCTGGGGCACACCGGCTGGCCAGCTTAGGTGGTGAGGGTGGTGTGAGAGCAAAGGCAATTTAGAGAAAAGTCCAAATCTCTTAAAGAAGATGCTTAGGTAGGAAGCCAACTCAGAGGCGCACAACTCCAAGTGTGGTCCTCAGAGCAGGAGCATCAGCAGCATCTCGAATCTTGTTAGACACTCAGAATCCCAGGCTCCACTCCCAAACTCCTGAGTGAAATCATGTGCCTTAGCAAGACCTCTCGTGATTCTCAGGCACATCCAAGTTCAAGGAGCCCTGCTGAGACTGGAGGTGCTCACACTTGATGGCACCAGGACTCCTGTGGGGACACAGGTGGCTGCCCCCGTAGCAGGTATGGACTCAAGTGTGGGTGGGATCCCAGGATCTGCATTCCCAAGTTCCCTGAGCGTGGCCTTTCTTCCAGCTCTGATCTAGCATCTGCCTGGAGCCGCAGACTTGGCTGCACTTTGGAGTCATCTGAAGGACACCTGGACCCATGTCCCAGACACCCTCCTCCTCCCAAGTCTGGTCTGTGATGCAGCCTGAGTGGAGACTGCACCTGGAACCTGGTGCCCCAGACAGCAGCTCCATCCACACTTGCCAGAGAACACATTGGCGATGCCCTGCTACTCCAAGGCCCAACCCCTCACCCCCACCACGCACAAGAAAGAGACTCCTGCCCCTGGCATCTGCTTGGCTATGTTGAGAGCACACAAGCTTTATTCAGCAACAATGGCAGTTATTTCATGAGAATGAGCTGCATGACAGCGAGAATGCTGTTGTCTGCACAAAGTCTGAGAGCGAAGATTACGGCAACAGAGCTTCACGCCCCCATAGCCCTGCCCCCTCCCCCCCAAACTGGCCCCAGTTGCTCCCTGCCCTCCTGCGGGGCTATGGGGGGCCTCACTGTGGTCTCTCTCTGCACCTGTACCTGCCCTCTGTGCAAGCTCTCCCCCCCGCCCCAGCAGGCTCCCTCCAGTCCTGCCTCCTCCTTCTCAAGGTCACCCCTGGGGGCAAGAACACCAAACCCCACAGTGAACCCAAGTCCCCACTGGCTTGCTCCTCCTTTGCTGCGAGGCCTTTTCCTCAATGGAAGTGAACATAGTCTCAGTAAAAGCAGACGCTATTTATAAAGCACTCTGTGCTCATGAAGCATCAGCCCTGTCCACCCCAAACCGCCCCACCCCCACCCCCCACAAGCAGGCAGGAAACAGTGTGTTGTTTAGAACAGGCCCTAGGAGCCACATGGACAGCACTCAAAGGGAAGGGTCAGGCCCAGGAGCTGCAGAGGCCAAGTGGAGAAAGTCTGGTGTCATTTTAGTTCTAATTCAGGACACAGCAACCAACATAACTGATACAGAAGACATCATCTGAGACACCTGTGTGACACGTATGTGTGCATCTCTGTGTGTGTATGCATATGCTTGTCTCTGTATGTTTGAGCTTTTGTGATGTAGCCTTCACCATTGGTAACCTTCCTCCCAGTTCTCTGACCTTGGCAGGGCCACGCTGTGGAGGGAAGCTTGGACCCTAGATGGATGGCAGAGGTGCCCATGTGGGAAGGATGCGTGAGGGGCAGCCAGGCACACCTGGGAGAGAGGAGGCACCCCGTTGAGTGTCAGGTTCCTGCTTAGGGTTCTTCAAAGGCAAGGGGTGGAGTAGGGCTGATGGAGGAAGTCTTACGGCAGAGGCTGAACTGTACAGATGGATGGATGGCAGGGATGTAGGGCTGAAGGGGGGGTGGTGGCGGCAGCTGGAAGTACAGATGTGTGGTCAGCAGGGTGGACAGCCCCGCCCATGTGTACCCCTCCTGCTTGGTGGCATGCACCACCCTGTCTGAAGTGCCCAGTTCGTGGTCAGTTAACGCTAACATGGGACTGGGGGGTGCTCACACAGTGTAAGTTTTGACGGATTTGTAGAGGGGTGGCAGCAGCCCGTGGTTCTCCCGGACAACCTCCAGGTACTCAGATGGAGTCTCCAGCAAGAAGGGCCCGCAGCACATCTGGCAGCAGCACCGGACCCCAGCAGGCGGCTCCGGGTTCTTGTCAGACATGGGGGAAAAGTCAAAATCAGCCACCTATGGTGAACAAAACCCCATGGGTCAATCACCCGCCTGCCAGACCCCCTTTAGGTGGCCTTACGAGCTCAGCTACCTGGTGGCACAGGCACACAGTGTTTCGCTATGCATTGCTCTCTGGTCCTCCCTCTTTGGGTCGCCCTCCCCCTTTCCAGCTCAAGGGCACGACTGCAAGGCAAGGGGTGAGCACAGCCACGAGTCAGACGGAAAGAAGTCAACTCAATTTGGCCCACCTATGAATGTGTCTTGGGTACACCACCCCCAGCCCTAGGACCCTGCTCTGACATCCAGACGCCCGCTAGGCGCCTCTCTTTCAGTCAGGGCCCGGTGGTCCAGCCTCCACACTCCTGAGCACCCACCTCTACCATGTCCTTCTGATGAGCGGCATTCCGTAGGGTCATGTACATGATGAAGGCAAGCATCATGGTGATAAGCGTGGCACACGGAAAAGCAAAGACAGCCGGCTGGATGCCTGGGGAAGAGACAGGGTAAAGTCATAGGGCTGGACAACTGGTGGTGAAGGCTTGCTTTCTGACTGCAGTGGGGAACAGAACAGTCAACCCCACAAGAGCTGTTTTTTCCTTACATACACGCATCCCAACTAGGCAAGCCCAATGGGTGAATCCCGGATTCTACATAAACCAAGTTGGGTGTGTTAGCGTTTTAAGAACTGTCCACATTACTTGACAAGAGGTGCACCCCGAGTGTGGGCTGGACTTAATGACTTGCCCTAACAAATAGCACAAGATAGAAGTGATGGCTTCTGAGTCCAGGCCATCAAAGAAATCATAGCTGCCTCCTTACTCTCTTGGGTGACTTGTATTGGAGATGGGGAAACATGTTGTAAGGATACCCTGCGACCCTGTGACCTATTGTAGCTGCCTGCCCTCCACCAGCTCTAGGCTCACGGCCTGCCCCTGCTGCCAGGAGGCTGTGTGATGGAGCAGGGGGGACCTAGGGTCTGCAGTTAGGAGGCCCTGGGTTCGAACCCTGGCTGAGCAAGCTCCCTGATGCTAATGCTGCCCCACGAGGCTGCTTCAGGGATGCCACGAGGTGAGGGGTGGGAGTGTGCCAGATGCATGGCAGGTGATCTGCACTGTGGGTCCCCCTCACACTTCCCCAACTCTGCCCCGGGTGTAGACGTTGCAATATGCCAGGAGGCTCTGCTTTCCAGGGAAAGGCAACATGGAAATATCTGGAATGCTGTCCCCTCTGTAGGATTCAGGGGGATCCTGGGCATCCAGGGCTCAGGAGGGGCTGAGGGAGGCAGGGCCCCAGGCCCTCAGTGATGCCCTCAAGGCCAGCCAGGGCCTAGAGTGGAGCACGGCATCTGCCCAGTGGCTCAGACAGAGACTGGGGACATGGGAAGGGACAGCAGCAGCATCTGGTATCCTCGCAGGTCTGACCCTGGGGCCAAGAGCAGCTGGCAAGGTTTCTCTGTGTACCCTAAAAGCTGGGTCCTGGCTGGACACCTGAGAGGCCACCCCTCAGGGTTCTGGTATCCCACTTTCTCCTCTATGTAAGGTAGTGCTTTTCTGGGGTCACAAGAGTACCCCCTGGAAAAGAAGGGTAGAATTTCACACTATCATCAGCTAATCCTCTGACTGTAAGCCAGTGGCTGGGGCTGACTGTGACTTGGCATTCCAAAGGAAGTGGCAGATAATAGGACCCTCACTTCACACTTTCTGAGCAGCTCCCACTCCCTGGGGGCTAGTTTAGTGGCCACAACAGCGCCGAGATCTGGGTGATGGCGGAGAAGGGAGTACTGTGATCGTGACGTCTTATTTAGAGGAGGAGTGCTCACGACGGGGACAGTGTAGCATTGGTAATATGTGGGAAGGAAACCGGGGACAATGATGGTGGCAGCAAGTAAGAGTTGAGCTGTCTTGATGCTGAGCACCATGGGATCGATGGCCCTGGTCCATTCAGTGGGTGTTGGGGCCGGTGGGAGGGGTGCTGACGGTGGTGTGGGCAGTGGTACTGACAGCTGTCTGCTGGCTCTGGATGGTCCTTCCAGCACTGTGTGCAGGTAATGGTGGCAGAGCCGGTTGGTCAGGTTGGCCACTGGTATTGCGGGTGGTGTTGGTGTCAAGGGTGGTGTTGGCAGAAACCAGGGGTCCTAGGGCTGCCTGGTGATGGCACTGGTCATCTGGGGGAGCTAATGGGCACTTAGTCAACAACGTTGGTTGGGCCAGTAGGTTTAGTGATGATTCCCTCAGTGGTGGGTTGGCTGCAGGTGATGGCGCCAGGGTTGACTGTTTTTTTTGCTGCCTGTGTGGCACTGGAGCAGAAGGCAAGATGTCACTTACTGGAGGGCCACACCTGGATCCTGTGGTACTGATGCGTCTTACTGATGACATTCTCAGCCCGGATGCTGAAGCAGTAGTCCCCCGGATCCCTGAAGGTATGGGTCAGGTTGTAGGCTGTGGTGGTCACGGACACCGGGTGGCATTCCCCTTCCTCCAGCGGGAGGCACTCGGGCTTGAGCCGCCAGCACACAGTCAGAGGGGGGCTGTGGGGAAATGGGAGTGGGTTTTCAGAAATGGCTCAGCGAGGGGTGTGGGCACAGACCAAGTCTGAGAAAGGCCGGACAGCCGTGAACTTTAGTGTTCTTTCCAGCACAGAACACCTAGCTGTCCTGGCCTCTGCTTCACACCTCCCGGACCGGGGAACACGATGATAAATAAGAGATACCCCCCCACCCACCACAGAAGATGCCAGGCTAGTGAGGCAAACAGGGACAGGCACGGGCTGCTGGATGGGGCAGAATGAGCGCTCCAGTGACACACGGAGTGTGCCGTGGAAGCAAAGGGGACAGGTGAGCACATTCTTAATGAGCAAGTCAGGGAGGCCTTTCTGGAGGAGGCACCATTTGAATAGGATCTGAAAGGATAAGCAGATTTTTGACAGGTTGGGAGGGGTGAGGGCAGTCGGGGTTATCCACCTGCCACAGCACGGGCTCAGAGGCTGGGAAACAGCTTACAAAGAATGCTGAGCAGGCAACCCCAGGCCTGAGTAAAACACACCCTCCTGCCACCTCACCATCAGGTCTGCAGCCTGAGTAGCTTCCCACCCCACTTTTCAAGTATTCAGCGCCTGCCCCCAAAGCTCCCAGAAAGCTTTAGAAGCTTCTTCCAGCCCCATGGCTCATCCTCCTCTTTTCTTGGCCGCTTTGCTGCGTCCCCATCTAGCCCTGCTTCCGCGTCCTGTCCCTGTGTTGAAGGGTGGGTCTGGTCCTCCCCACAACAGACCTTGGAGGGCTGAGCCCTGACTGCCAACCTCTGCAGCTCCGTCCACCCTTGTGCAGAGAACATGCCCTGCTTCCCAGTAGCTTACTACACACTCAGCCTAACACTCTTGCCAAGAACCAGACCAGTTTGCTTTCTCAGGGCTGGAGGCAGGCCCAAGCCACATGCTGAGGGCTTTTCACACGACTAGTTCCTCCCCTGCCTTTGCCTCAATGCCTACACTGCAGACAGCTCCAAGGGGCCCATTCTTTCCCCGCTGGACCACGGTAATGGAGCTACGCCCACAACTCTCCCATGGCTGCAGGGCAAGGTAGGCACCAGCTTCCACCAGCCCCCAAACTTGGGGCCCCTCAGGGGATGGAGCAGGCTCAGGATCATCCATGGGAAAGTGTGGGCAGGGCAACAAATCACCCACTGTCCGATCGGGGTTCACTCACCTCCCCAGGAAGTTCAAGGTCACTGTCAGCTTTTGGAAGGTCTGAATTAGGGTGGGCCCCAAGACCTGGATGCCTCGTAGGGTTTCTGGAAGGCAGAGAGGGCCCGTTAGACCTGATGACTGAGGACAACTGTCTCAAAGTTCTCAGGGCTCAGGGTTGTGTGACCACCACACTGTCCTCTTCCAGGCTCTCTCCCAGGGGCGAGTTGCAGATCTGCCCAGGGCATGCCTGGGTCCCTGACAGCAGCAGGTGCTGGAGCCCACTCAGAGTGAGGATGCTGGTAGGGGCGGAGGGGGGGTGTCTCTGGTAACCAGGACTAAAGATGGGCTCCGAATAAGCCAAAGTCTGGGAGAGGCAGGTTTGGGTGTTTCCCCTCTGCAGAAGCCTGAGGCCGCCCAGCCCCAGCCAGTGTGGCCCGAGACCAAAGAGCAATGTGGACCGCCAACTCACAGCACAGTGTCTGGCCACAGGCTCAGGCTCTGGGAGCTAGGAGGCCTGGGTTCAAATCCAACTCCACCTCTTGGTGGCCATGTGACTTCCATTGGGCCTTCAGTGACCTCTTAGAGGGGGGATAATGACCAGCTGCTCAGAGGGCTGCCCCAGGGGAACGTGAAGAGAGGATGTGCACCCAAGCTCAGTCCCATGCCCAGCTGGAGCCACTCTGATCTTCATGGGATCCAACCCTGGAAAGAGTGCTGCCCAGGGCTCCTCAAGGTGGCCAAATGCTCAACCAGTACCAACCCCCAGAGACGCACCCTGCAGCTTCAGTGAGGCAGAGAAGTCGCCTGTCTTCTGCACAATGCCCTTCCCAGCATTCTGCGTTGCCTGTTCCCACTCTGCCACCACCTTGAGCTTCACAGTGAAAGTTCCAATGATGGAATAGTTGTAATAGACCATAGCATCTTCAGTCACCATCTGGGTGCTGTAAGGTGACAAGAAGGGACTCACATGACCTCTTAGAGTCGGAGGTGTCCACAGAATGACAAGCTCGGCTACCAATGCTTTGTGAGCAAACTGGGCATCCTCACAACAGCAGCCCCCAGAGCCAGCCAGGATGCAAGGTCAGCCATGCTTGTGTGGTCATCTGGCTGCTGGTCATCTTTGTGCTTATAAATGACAGCTGGGAGAACTTCCAGCAACAAGCGCCTATCACCTGCCAGGAAATGCTCTTCCCCCTTCCACCAGGAATCTACAAGGGCCCTGCATTAGAGACAAGGACAATCCTGGGAGGGAAAAAGTACAAACTTTGGAATTAAGACCTTCTTGACTTTTCTAGATTTCCTATCTATATAACTCTTAAGTCTTATTTTTCTCATCTGTAAAACAGAATCGTATCTCCATCACAGTTTATGATATGACATATAAAATATTATGCTTTTTCCTGCAATTACCTGAATTACTTCAAAAGGAAATCTAATAAAATAAAGAAAATATTTGTTGATTTCTCAATGCTCTTTACATATGAAGTTTAACAAACCTTTATCTATTAAATATCTTCCAAATATTTTCTAAACCCAGTTTAGCTTTTGTCTTTTGGTTTGCTTTACTTCTTTCATACTCAGATTTTAAACCTAGTGAGCCAAATCTAGCATTTTTTTCCTTTATAGTTTCTGCCTCTGTTTCTCTATTCTTAGAAATGCTTTCCCCACTGCCAAATTATCCAATTGCAGAGGACCATCAATATTTCAATGTAGTCCTGTTTCACTGTGTTTTTTTCAATCTGTCTGGAATTGCTTTTAAGGATCAGATTGTTTTTCTTCTAGTTAACCAACTGCCCTAGTGCCATTTATTAAATAATCTATCTTTACTCACTGGCTAGAAATACCGCTGTTAACATATACTAGATGTGTACATAGACTTAGGTTTGTGTCTGCCTTTTCTGTTCTGTTCTGAGGAGTAGCCTTTTGTAGCTGCAAATTATTTGTGGCATTTTTTTAAAAAGATTTTACTTTTAAGTATTCTCTACACCCAACATGGGGGTCGAATTCATAACCCTGAGATCAAGAGCTGCATACTCTACTGACTGAGACAGCCAGACACCCCTATTTGCAGTTTTCATAATACATTTATGTATCCATTTCTATCTTTCTCCCCATCTCCACTCATCACCATTCTACTTTTCTGATTATTTTTCCTTCCGGCAATATTGAGAAATTCTCTCTTCATTTTTTAAGTCTTTTTAAGGTTCTAGGTACAATCTGCAGCTTTATTCACATAAATCCTACCACTTTAAGCTACGTTTATGCTCTTCCAGATTTAATGTTTTACAACTATTATAAAAGATTTTTTTCTATTGCAATTATATATGGAAAGGCTATGAATCTTTGTTTTGTAACCAGCCATATCAGTAAAATCTCTTTTTAGTTTTAAGATTTTTCATTTGAGGCTTTTGCGTTTTCCAGGTCATCTGTGTGTGATGATTTTTGTTTCTCCTTTATAGAATTTATATTTCTTTTTCTTGTTTTATTTCATTGTCTAGTCAAAAATGTTCCATTATAGCAAAAATAGTAAATAAAGTATTTAATGTGAAAAGAAATGCCCCTAACTAGTATAGAGCCTGTCCCCTGGTTTGAGACAGATTTTCCAGATGTTCCTTATGTTATAAACTACATATATATTTATAATGACATACATTTTTATACATGTATATATGCATTCATGTATATATGTGTATGTATATGCATACTTAAACACCAAATTTAAATGAACTGTAGAATCTTTGTCACATCCCCAAAATTATACTTTATGGAACATTTATTGGACTTGTATCAAGCTTAAAAAATAACTGGAGAGAAGTAGACATCTTTACAACCTTAAGATTCACAATCCTGGACATGGCGTATATTACCCGTCTACTCAAATCTTTGATATCTCTTAGTAGCTCTAGTTTTCTTCACACAAGATCTTGCCCATTGTCAGGTAAGTGTGCTCTTAGGTTTATTTTATGTACTATTTTTGTTGTAATTAGGAGGAATCCCCACTTTGTTATTCTAAATGGTTACTGTACATAAGAAAGCATGCTGAGTCTGTAAGTTCCATGGGGCTGAGGAGTGGTACACTAAGCCTTTGATGAACTTGGAAAACTGGTCTCTGTTTCTCTGCCTGAGAAATGTCTTAAGGAATGCCAATGAATGAAAGGTGGAAAAATATGGGATAGAGTAGGAAGGACCATCAGCCAGGGACTTGACCCAAATGGAAATGAGGGGTCTTCACAGAGCACCACCCTCATGGGAGCTTGGGACATCTGTGGGCTGCCTGGACTCAGTGCCTGTCCCCCATTTCCTGACCTGCCTCCTCCAGCCTGGCTTGTTTGGAGAAGGGAAGTCAGGAGAAATGAAGCCAGAACACCTGAATTCTATGACATGAGTATAATCGCATATGCTGATATATTAGCCAGGTAGGTCTTTCTAGAATCAAATGGAAAAAATGTCCTATTTTGACCTGTCTTAGAGGGATGTTGGGGCACCAATGACCTCCTGTACTAGGTTGTAGGCACCTCAAAGGCAGGTCCTGTGACTGGCTCACTACTGGTCCCCACGTACCCCAAGCTTGACACAGAGTAGGTGTTGAAGGAATGTCTAGAGGCAGAGAGAGTGAGCAGGTGAAGGTAAGAAAGTACAGAGCAACTGTGCATGGGACAGTGAGGCCACCAACCACAGGCCAAAGCTCTGAGGCATCAGCGGGGAAGGACATACCCATCTCCGAAGTCCCAGTTGTAGAGAAATGAGGCAGTCTTGAAGAAGTTGCTTGGGTCATGGAGGAGGAAGGAAACTTTAAGGACAGTCTTGGTGAGGTAAGAACTGGGCCAGGGCAGGGAGGTGTTCTGGGTGACAACAAGGTTCCCCACGAGGAGCTCTGGGAAAGAGACCAAGGTGAGTGAGTCTTGGTGAGAGGGTGGGAAGGTAAGGCCAGGGAGTGACCTCACATGCTGGCTGGCAGGACAGCCTCTCCCCACACTAACCTTCTAGCAGAGTGAGTGGCAGCAGGAGGGGACCCAGCAGGTCACTAAACACATACATCATTGCCCCTCCTGCATGGAACACTGGTGAAGACTCACAGCACACATGTGAGCACACACATCACATGTATAGCCTTGCTCCTGCACCGCTTTTACCAGGATCCCAAACTTTCTAGCACAGAAGATGCCCAGGACCAGGAGGAAATGCACAGGCTTTGAAAGAAATTATCAGGAGAGATTTCAAATTATTAGATGAATCTAGAAAAATTAGCAGTTCTACCGATCACAACTTTACACCCAATGTGCTAGGCTGGGTAAGGACCACTGTTCTGTGTCTGCATCTCTAAAAAAAAAAAAAAAAAAAAAAATTAGGAGTTGATTTTTTTCACCCCAAAAGCAGAATGTAAGGTGTGCTCAATAAAACTCATTTGGAAACTGCTGAAAAGTAGGATGAAAAGAAAAGAAACCTCCTGTCAGTCAAACATTAACTATTGTTGATGTTTTGGAGAATTGCAAAGCATTTGTGTGTGTTTAACAGATATGGACACCACATACACATACATAAATTAAATACAGTTGAGTAGATTGGTTACTGAAGTTTGTGTTTTGGTTTTTAAATTTTTCTTTTTTTTTTTTTAAAGATTTTATTTATTCATAAGAAACACAGAGAGAGAGAGAGAGAGAGAGAGAGAGGCAGAGACACAGGCAGAGGGAGAAGCAGGCTCCACGCAGGGAGCCTGATGTGGGACTCCATCCTGGGTCTCCAGGATCATGCCCCAGGCTGAAGGCGGCACTAAACTGCTGAGCCACCCAGGCTGCCCGGTCTTTAAAATTTTCTAAGCATGAGTATTCCCCCAGGACATTACAAACTTTGTAAAGGTAATTGTTATTCGTTATACAAATTACACCCATATACTTAACCAGTCCCTTTATGATTGCGTACTTAGCTTATCTCCTATTTTCTTCTGTTGCTATAAACATCACTGCAGTGAACATATTTGTACATAAAACATTACCCAAATGGAAATTTACTTCCTGAAGACAAATTCTTTAACATATTGTAAACTCTAAGAGAGCAGGGAGGGACGCCTGGGTGGCTCAGCGGTTGAGAGTCTGCCTTGGGCTCAGGGTGCGATCCTGGAGTCCCAGGATCAAGTCCCACATCGGGCTCCCTGCATGGGGCCTGCTTCTCTCTCTGCCTCTCTCTCTCTCTGTCTCTCATGAATAAATAAATAAAATCTTAAAAAAAAAAATAAGAGAGCAGGGACTTCCTGGAAGGAGAGAGAAGTAGTAGGGTGGGAGGCTGGAGGGAAGAGAATGAACAGACAAGAGATTGAAACAGTGCATAACCGTTGATACGTATCGGTCAGCTGCTCTCGATAGGGTTATGTTAACTTAGACCCCCAGTAGCAACATGTACTTTCTGTGTCCCTTCCAGTACAATGCTGCCAGCAGTGGGTATTAAGCATTTTCTGATCCTTCATTAACATATAACAGAGAAGGGACTAGGAGCCTAATTGGTGTTTAGAGGATTACTAACCAGGGTGGATGTTTTTCTCTGCAGCAAGAGTCTGAAGGCAAATTAGCAAACAGAAAGGGTCCTTACCTGTGATAGGGAGGACAAGGAGGCTCCTCGCCACAGGCTGGCACGTCCAGCAGTCGGCAGCGGTGACCCAGACAGAGATGGGGAAGTCCCCAGGCATGTTCCCCACGGCTCGGATAGCGGAGCTGAAAGGCTCATCAGTCTTCCCCATGAGCAGCAGCGGGGTATGGATCCAGTGGAAGCGGTAGAGGCGGGAGTTGGCGGGCAGGACCAGGCTGCCGTTGTCGTTGGCCACTAGGCTGGCTGTGATGGTCACCTCTGCCCCCGTGGTGGCAGGGCCATCGGTGGTGAGGTGGAGTTCATACAGCCCTAGAAGCCCAGAGACAAACTATTTCAGGAGAGGCATGGCAAGGGACTTACTGTCACCCTCTGGGCTGGCTTCTTCTTTTTCTTCTTTTCTTTTTTTTTTTTTTTTTTTTAAGATTTTATTTATTCATTCCTGAGGGACAGAGGGAGGCAGAGACACAGGAAGAGGGAGAAACAGGCTCCCTGCAAAGAGCCCAATGTGAGACTAGATCCCAGATCCTGGGATTACGCCCTGAGCTGAAGGCAGACGCTCAACTGCTAAGCCACTCAGGCGTCCCTGGGCTGGATTCTATTATTCTATTTTACAAGTGGAGAAACTGAGGCCCAGGAAGCTCAAATGACTTGCCCAAGGTTCCTATGGCTAGTTCATTGTAGGCTGGGATTCGAGGTACCTGGGTGTCTCGGTGGTTGAGTGTCTGCCTTAGGACAGGGAGTTTGCTTCTCTCTCTGCCTAGGTCTCTACCTCACTCAGTGTCTCTCATGAATAAATAAAACCTTTTAAAAAACAACAAAATGAAACATTGTAAGCGGAATTCAAACTCAGGTCAAACAGACTCCAGAGAATTTTTTATGCCAGCCAAGCAGAGCATTTCCAGAGCACAAGTCTGATCTGGCCAGACTTATTTTTTAGCTATGCAAATGACTCCCAACATATGTCACAGGAGGGATCAGCTTGGCTGCTGCCAAAAAATGCCCTCTATTACCCACTCTTTCAGACTAGGCTTGACATGGCAAACAAAATTCTGATCTGAAACCCAAAGCTGAGTCTGGGGTCTTTTAGAGGCCTAAAGTGATAGACAGTGATAGAACAAGCCTTGGGACAAAGGTCCACTCTGATTCAGGCCAAGCCCTCTTCTGTATCTGTAACGGAGGAGGTTCTAGATCTACACTGCCCAACACAGCAGCCACTGGCCACACATGGCTGTGTGTTTCAATTACAATGAAACAAAATTTAAAACTCACTTTCTTAGCCACAGTAGCTGCATTTCTTTTTTTTTTTTTTATGATTTTATTTATGTGTGAAAGAGCGAGAGAGAGAGAGAGAGAGAGAGAGAGAGAGAGCAGGGAGGAGGGGCAGGAGAGGAGGAAGCAGGCTCCCTATAGAGCAGGGAGCCCAATGTGGGGCTTGATCCCAAGAACCCAGGATTATAACCTGCGCTGAAGGCAGAGGCTTCAACTAAGCCACCCAGGTGTCCCATGTAGCTGCATTGCAAGCGCTCAGCAGCAAAGATACAGAATATCTTCATTATCATCAAGGTCCCACCAGACTGCACTGCTCTTAAATGACCTCTGGGATTCCCGCAGAGGCCAAGGCTGGAACTATATACCTCCAGCTGGTTGACTCCTCAGGGAATTTGAACTGAAATATGGGGCATGTAGCTCTTACAGGTTAACTGAGAATCAGTCTTAGAAGATCCTAGCAGAGAACAGGGCCTTGAGCGTTTGGTATGGAGGCCAGGTCAGAGGCCCTTTAAATAACACTCCCTTCCTGATTACCGCATGGAAGGTGACACTAAATATAACCTAAAAATAGAGGAAATAGAAAGTTAAAACTTAAAAATTTGTCTTAAAAATACAAATAATCAGTAACAACAGGTATTACCATGTGTGGGCATTTCCTATTTAAAAGAAAAATTGTGCTCACATTTTGGAATTCTATATTCTAATTGTTGTTTTCAATTCCATATGTGGGCATTTTCTTAAATCATTATTCTTACTGCTACCATGTGCATAATATTTTGTGTATAAACAAAGTAAGATTTTTTAAAAAAGGTTTCTTTCCATTATGAAAGTAATATGTATGTATAAAGAATATTAGAAATATCCCATTATCCCATCTCCCGAAAACATCTGCAACCATACTACAGTCCTCATAGCTCTTCTTCACATGTAGTTTTTAATTGAGATATAATCACACTCTGCACACAATTTTAAATTATTTTATTTTCACATGACAACATGTCAAAGGCATATCTGTGGTCACACTAATGTGAATTTCACTCTTGGTTTGATGATTCCTCAAGCAGGTAGATCTTTTTTTTCTTCTTTTTTAAAAGATTTTGTTTGTAAGCAATCTCTACACACAACGTGGGCTGGAACTCACAACCCTGAGATCAAGAGTTGCATCCTCCACTGACTGAGCCAGCGGGTGACCCTAATTTTTTTTCAAGTAAACTCTATCCCCAATATGGAGCTCAGGTTCTTGAGACTGAGTCCCATGCTCTGCCGACTTAGCTAGCCAGGTGCCCCAAGCAGGTATATATCTTCATTTCCAGAACTCTTCACTCTTGTCAATAGCACTACTGCACGTCTTGGTGACTATTTTGTTATAATTTGTAAATTTCCTCTTCAGATGAGATTTCTGAAAGGCTCCAGGTTAGAGAGTGTCTAGCCAGCAGACACCTCACCAGAAGAGGTAAGGCAGAAGAGGTAAGACAGGCAAAGGGGCTGCAAGCACCTCTCCGCTCATTTCCCCCACTCCCATCCACCTTCCTGGCCTCATGCACCTGCTCCTCAGGTTTCAAGTGCCTCCTAAATGCTGGCGGAACCAAGTAACATAGACCTACTTTCTGGCTCCAGATCTGCACTGAGCAAAAGAGGAGCTGCTAACCACACGTCACCAAGTTTAAATTAATCAAAGTTAATTACTTAAATTGAATTTGAACCAATACTAAAAAGTCAGTGCCTCAATTGCGCTAGCCACATTTCAAGTGCTTCACAGCCAGATGTGGTCAGTAGCTCCTCTTCAGGGCAGATACAGAATATTTCCTCCATCACGCAATGTTCTGCTGGACGGTGCCACTCTAGGGTTCTCCCCTCCCCACACCTACCATTTTCAGCCATCGCATTCTGTTGGGGCCGTAGAGAGAAGCTGTCCCAGGTGTAAGTCCCTAGTCCTTTGCCACTACTCCTCCCATCTGGGTACGTTTGCTTCCTCTCCATCACTACTAGCATTGCTAAAAGCCAGCATTCAGCCATCTGGATCACTGCTTCATCCTTGGCCCTGGCCTTCGGCCTCCAGTCCTCTATCTCAGCACCATCCATCTCCTGCCCCTACCACCAAGGAGCTTCCTCTACAGCTAATGTTTTCACGGGCCAGCCTCCATGTAGAGTCCGAATTCACATCTTGGCACATCTATGCTGGGGCTGGCCATTTTAACTCTTGCAGTTCCTGTGACATGTTCTGTCCTTCCTAACCTCAGGACCTTTGCACATACTGTCTCTACTGCCATTCTCCACCCACACGTCGATGGATATAATCTCTTCCAGGAAACCTTCCCCGAACCCCTCGTCCCCTCAATGCTCTCCAAACAACCTGGGCACACAGTGGTCCCAACCCCAAGTTGACATGAAGGTTTCTTTGTCTCCCTGCAAGTTCCTTGAAGGCAGGGATCATTGTCATCTCCCCATGCACCCAACAGAGTGCTAGGCACAAAGGTTCAACACTGCTGCTGCCCAAGAGAGATGAGAGGGACCAGCCCATGTGGCACTGCCCCAGGAGACCATTTACCTAGGTGGTACTGACTGACCCCCTTCCTTGTGCTCCACTCTACAAGCACTGGGGGAACCCAGAAGTGCAGGACATGCCTCTTGCCCTCAGGGAGCTCACTAGAGATCTGTCGGACTCAGCAAATCTGTGACGGGAGCATGTGTGTGCCTCAACTGCATCCCATTAGCCTTGTGGCAGTGTCCCCTGCCTACTCTAGACTCCTGCTCCAGGTTCCCTCTGTCCACATCACATATTTCCTGTTCTGAATCCCCTTCTCTAGAGGCATATTTTGGATTGTAAAGTCACTTGGACTGGCACTGAAAAATGGACCTGCAGTGTCTTAATCCTAAAGAGAGAATTCTAGATACTATGGCAGAAATTGCTTCAAGAAAACACAGTGTGTATTTTACACTGAGGGACATGAGTCTTCTGAGGTCCCCCATGTAACTACCTGGAGTCACCAAGGAAATCTGTACTCCCCCCCCAAACCCCCACCTCCGGGTTGAGTTGTCTTCTCCCTCCCTTTGGCTATGAGGCAGCAAGCATTTGGCCAGGCTTCACTGAAAGAGAGGCCATCTCATCCCTTCTCCCTCTTGCTCCCGCCCACCCCCCAGGCGAGGAGTGTGGGCCAGAGCGAGGCTGGCAGGTGGCAGGGACATTCGGCTGCATGCTAATGGCCATCCAGCATCTGCAGCGAGACTGGAGACAAGCGCATGTCAGCGCTACGCAGATGCAGACCCGTTGCCAGGGGAATGGACTGGCTGGGAGGAGGGAGGAGGTGGGGGGGTGCTGTGGCTACAGCTATGTTGCTGCAGACACTGACCCAGCTCCTGGGAGCCCCCACACCTGTCCAGACACAAGGATCCTCGGTGGGCACTTTTTCCCAAGCTTTTTTTTTTTTTTTTTTTTTTTAAGCAGATGTTTCACAGCCCCCGGGTAATGCTGCTTCTCTCTTCCTCAGGGCTCTCAGAAGTGTCCAGGGCATCCAAACTGAAATGGACTGTGAAGGCTTTGCCACGTATGGCTAAAGGAACCAAGCCCAGGTCCTGTTGCCCTACGAATCTAAACCTATCTTTCTAGGTTTCAGACCCCAGGTGACATGGCCTTGGAGTACAGATCGGCTAAAGGAGGGGGTTAGGGGTCTCCACAGGTGCGCTGAGTGACCCAGAGCTGAAAGAGCCAAAGCAAAACACCAAGTGGCAATTACCACGAAGCCTGACCCACAGAAGTAACACTCACTCACTAACAGGCCCTGTGGGTTTCCACTTTGGAGAACGTCTTCCCTGATAACACTGCATGTGGGACCCTGAACATTCTAGAAAATGGCTGCATTGGCTCTTTCACACTGCACATGTGGATAGCCACGAACGCTTCCTAAGTTACCTCTGAACAGCATAACCTGGAATTAACGAATGGTCCAGTACTTGGACTCTGGACTCGGATCTCCACTTCTTGCGTGGGAAGCATCCCATACAGGCTGACCCAGGCCCCAGGAAGGACGGAAAGGGCGTCCAAGTCTCTTTTTTCACATGTGTGAAGGAGAAGGTATGCTCCCCAACCTCATTACCAGCTTATTTTGGTCATATCATGAATAGGCCAGGCTGGGAACCATACAGGACTTCCAAAGAATTAACGTTTTGTTTTTGTTTTGTTTTGTTTAGGCCACGGTGATCATTTCCAGACACATGTAAACCCAATGGACAAGAGACCCCCATCTCTACACGAAATTTATAGGAGGGAAGCAGGTAATCCCGACCAAGCATAATTCCCACAAGGTTCTCTTAATTCATCCGTAAGATACAGGTTTTTATTTTACCTTTTGGATTCTCTTTCACAATTTTGCATTAGATCTCTTCCTCCCTCTACCATTCTTGGGGGAGGGGGGGCGTAATGAAGAATGTTGGCTATTAAACACACGCTCATCCCCAGAGCTGTCACCTGTCCCCCAACAACTCTCCAATCCGGGTTCTTTTGTTGTTACCAAAATGAGGCAGGAAGGTTGGCGCTGGCCTTTCCAGCTGGGGGGAAGGAGGGGGCCTGGAGGCACGGACCGGTGGGGAGGGGGCGGAGGGAGCACCCAGCAGAACCTGTCAGCTCGGGGTCCATTTTGGAAACCAATCCAAAGACGAAATGGCAGACTGGCCTCTTGGGCTTTAAAATCGCCACCTCCCCGAAGCCAACACAAGCAGGGGGGAACCTCTCCAGACAAGATGCCATTTCAAGGCAAAGACGCTGCTCCGCGGACAACCTGTCCGTGCTCCCTCGGAGGAGGGGAGGAGGGGAGGAGGGGAGGAGGGGAGGAGGGGAGGAGGGGAGGAGGGGAGGAGGGGAGGGCTGGGCGTGCGGACCGACCGCGCACATTCCCGGTCTCCCCGCAGCGTCCTCCCCGCCCCCCCCAGCCACCCGCACGGGCGCACCGGCCACCGCGCGCGGTTCCCAGGGCAGGGCCGATCTGCAGGTGGCAGCAGGAGCCGAGGAGGCCCCTCGAGGGCCGGGCCGACGTGTGGGGAGAAGGATGAAGGGACAGAAGAGAGGGCTTCGAGGAGCCGGCTGGCCGCCGTGCCCTCCGCCGCGCGCTGCAGAGGCCCCGGGAGGAGGGAGGAGTACAGAGCAGGGCGCACGGCTGGACAGCCCGGGACACCGCCCGAGGAGGGAGGGCGGCCGGCGCAGCGCCTTACCTGCGGCCACCCCAGCCGGGGCCAAGGGCAGGAGGCAGGCGAGCCAGAGGACGTGGCCGAGGCGCGGCCAGAGGGCCGGGGCCATGGCTGCGCCCGGAGCGGCGGGAGCGCCGAGGGGACGCGGCTGAGTCGGCGGCGGCGGCGGCCGCTCCTCCCGGCGCGCGGCGCGGGCAATGCGGGGAGGTGCGGGCGCGGCGCTCGCTCGTCCTCGCCTCGAGACGCTGTGGCTGCGCGCCGCCGCCGCCGACCCCGGCCCACGTCAGCCGCGCCGCGCCCCCTCCCCGCGTCCCGCCCTCCGCGCCGCTCCCCTCGCCGCACCCCTCCTTTCCCCTAGAACCCCCGCCTCCGGAGTCCGCGCTCCTGCAGGCTGCGCCGCCTCCCGCGCCCCCTCCCCTCCCCTCTCCCCCCGTACCCCTCTTCCCCCCCAGCCCCCCACCCCTTCCCGGAGCCGCGCTCTTCCCGTCTGCGCCTCCTCTCGCACCCCCTCCCTTCCCCTCTCCCCCGGTACACCTCTTCCCCTCCCCTCCCCTCCCCGGAGCCGCGCTCCTCCCGTCTGCGCCCCCTCTCGCACCCCCTCCCCTCCCCTCTCCCCCGGTACACCTCTTGCCCCCGCCCCCGCCCCCACCCCGATCCTCCCCTCCCCAGAGCCGCGCTCCTGCAGGTTGCGCCGCCTCCCGCGCCCCCTCCCCTCCTCTCTCCCGCCGGTACACCTCTTACCCCCCCCCGACCCCCCCGATCCTCCCCTTCCCTCCCCGGAGCCGCGCTCCTCCCGCCTGCGCCGCCTCCCCGCGTCCGCGCCCGCCGGCTCTGACTCAGCGTCCCCAGAGGCGCGCGCCCCGCTGCACAGCCGCGCGCAGGTCCCTTTGCATTCTTCTCCAGGTGCCATTTCCCCTCTTGACGCACACGATTCGGCGATGCGGCTCCTCATTCACGTGGAGCTGTGCGCCTGCCGGCCCCGGGGCAGAGGGCCTGCAAACGCCTCCTGTCCCTCCTGGGATGCACTACATACGCTGAGACTCGTGTCATTCCTCAGTTTACCCTCTCTGTGCCAGCTGTGAAACGGCTCATGCTCACAGCTGGGCCCACAGTGCCGTCGCTGTCTCGGCGGGCCTTGTGAGACTCAGGCGCAATGAGGAGTGGCCAGGCCCTTCCTTGGCCTGCCGCGATAAAGCGGAGCATGTCTTTCTTCCTAGAAGGTGGCTGTTCCTGTCTGGCCTTCAAGACTGGAAGCTGGCAGCCTGGATCCTTGTCCCACCTCTGCCTTTGCTTAACTCTGTACCTGGGCAAGGGATCCCACCTAGAGGGAGGGGAATTGGACGACCCCTCTGGCCTGGTGGGCCCGATGGACCACGACTTGAATCACAGCATGGGAGTGAAGACACCTACAGGTATGGCCTCTGTCTCTGTGACAGGTGTGGCCTCCACTGAAGATAGGCCCAGTGGCCACACTGCCATCTCACGCTAATGGAGGCCAGACAGATTTGAGTGACCCCCTCCCCCCCCCCCCCAGGAAAGTTAAAAGTGCTAGACAGGGGTCACTGCTCAGTAGCATCAATCACCATCGTGGGGACAATACCAGGCCTATAAAGTAGGAGACTTTGGATTCTCCCTGAGAGTTATGTGACCTTGGGAAAGTCACTTTCCTCTGAGTCCCTCACTTTCCTTTTCTTTAAAATGGAAATTGTCCCGTAGTAAGAATAAAATGAGTTAATACATAGAACAGTGCTTCAGACATTGCACTCTATCAGTACTGGCTGTCATCATTAGAATTGCTTTCAGATCTGGGAGAGTTTTGCTTGTCCATCAGGAATTGAGAAAATTATGGTTGGAAAAAAATAGTATAGTAGTAATAGTAGTTTAAGGTTATAAACCGAGTTTCAAATATTTAACATTATTCAAAGGTTTGGTTCTTAGTGGCTTTTTTTAAAATTTTTTTTTAATTTTTTTATTATTTATGATAGTCACAGAGAGAGAAGAGAGAGAGGCAGAGACATAGGCAGAGGGAGAAGCAGGCTCCATGCACCGGGAGCCCGACATGGAATTCGATCCCGGGTCTCCAGGATCGCACCCTGGGCCAAAGGCAGGCGCCAAACCGGCTGCACCACTCAGGGATCCCCTTGGTGGCTTTTAAAACAAACTTAATGCAGGGGCAGCCGGCTGGCTCAGTGGGTGGAGCATGTGACTTATTCTTGGGGTTAAATTGAATCCCCATGTTAGGTGTAGAAATTAATTAGAAATAAAATCTTCAAAAAAAAAGTTTTAGGGCCACCTGGGTGGCTCAGTCAGTTAAGTGTCTGCCTTGGGCTCAAGTCTTGATTTCTGAGTCCAGAAGTCAAGCCCCAAGTTGGGTTCTCTGCTTAATGGGGCGTCTGCTTCTCCCTCTGTGCCTCCTGTTCATGCTCTCTCTCAAATAAATAAAATCTTTTTTTTTAAATAAAATCTTTTAAAAAATAAAAATAACCTACTAAATGCAGAAAACGAAGTAACAAAATTTAGCTTTTTTATGTGTAACTTGATTGGATTGAATAATAATTTTACAGTAGTCGCAGACAGCCTTATCTATGTTACAGAAGCCACCTGCAAAGGCCACCCTGAAACTGATGATCAGATTATGAGGTTATTGGGGGAAAAATACAGTATTCTGAGTATTTCCCCTGGCGAAATTATTACAGTATTATGAGTTAGTGAATTGGGGGAGGGGAAGTGGGAGGAACAGTTGTCTTTTTACATTGGGCCTTAAGAAAGTTGTCTCTGAGGAGGTACATTTGAGCTCATCAAAGACGACAAGGAGCCAGCTTTGTGCCTCTGAGGAAAACATTTCAGAGGTCTGAGGTGGGCATGAGGCATAGCAAAGCCACTATGGCTAGAACATGAAGAATGAAGTTGGGAGGTACATAAGGCCAGGGAATGAGTATGAGCTGCAAAGTCTCTGGCGGGTTTTAAGCAGAGGAGGGGTGTGATATAATTTCCCCAATAGGGATGGAATTGACAGTGTCTCTGACCTCCAGTTCAGGAGATAGACAAGAAAACAGGTAAAAATCAGGGATCTCTGGATGGCGCAGCGGTTTGGTGCCTGCCTTGGGCCCAGGGCGCGATCCTGGAGACCTGGGATCGAATCCCACGTCGGGCTCCTGGTGTATCTCCTCTTGCTTCTCTCTCTCTCTCTCTGTGTGACTATCATAAATAAATAAAAATTAAAAAAAAAATCATAACAGTATGTTGGATTCTTTGCTAGGAGAAGGTAAGGCCAAGGGAAGTGTTGGGATTTTGCCAACAGTAGAGCTAAGCTTAACTATAGGTCTTCAGCCTGTGCAATTAATCTGAAACTTACCAAAGGATTTGTCTACCTCCTGCTTTTTTCTCCACCCCCTTCCCAACAAAGGTTAGTAAAGAACAGCTGTTTGCACACTGATTTTAGCCCTCAGATTATTCCACCTTCCCCAACTTTGGACCTATTTCTCTTGGGGGTGTTGGTGGTAGTAGTAGAGAGGATTTTGCTTGCCAGATCTTTTTCCATGGGGAAAAGATGTTCTGACCCATTTTATTTCTCCCAGCTCAGACATAAGTAAAAAAGACATCCACATAAAATCCCAGCACTTCAACAGATGTTTGTTCTTGAGTGGCAACATTTTTAAACATGCAAGGAGCATGCTTCTGAATAGGGCACCTTTCTTCCAAAATATCTTGCAGGTATTGCAAGCTGCATTTATTATGAGGTGTGAAATGTATCTATCTGGGAAGGGAACACAAAGACTTTGGTAACTTAGCGATGATGGGGGGTGAGGAGTTAAGATATTGTCAGGAAAGGGCAGGAGGTGGAGCAAGGTCTTGGAGGTGGTGGAGATAGGTCATCCCTTTAACCCGCTGTCCATCTAACATGGTAGCCATGGATTACCAGGAGCCAGATGCTCACTATTCAACCATTCTCCTTGATGGAGTCATAGAGGAGGCCCAACACTATTTTTCCCTTCTAAGGCCTCTTGGTCCAGCCCATGCCATCTCACCTGGACATCAGGGCGTTCTGCCCCACTCCCCCTCCTCATCACTGCTCTGTCCTGGCCTGAGACATCTGCCTGCCAGGTAGGAGCTTACAGAAAGAGATCCTCTGCAGTCCAGCCTCTGGGTGATGTGGCTGCAGAACAAATGATCAGGCTGGCCACCTCCGAGCAGAACACCAGGGCTTTCCTTTGCTTCCAGGGTCTCGTCTGTTTCCAGCCTTAGCGTTCCCAAGGCCCCTGCTTGCTTCTTCCCCTTTCAACCTGTTAACCACCCCAGGAAGGGAGGAGGGAGGAAACCCCGCTCGGCCAGCCACACTCAGTTCAGTGACGGACTCTTCCTAGGCCCGACTGCCGCCTGCTAAGGGAGCTGCTTGGGTACCCACCGCCGCGCAGCCGTCCCCGCTCTGCCTCACATCCTGCCCAGGCCCGGCTCCCACCGGAAGATTCCCGGCACCTGCAGGCCCCTCCAACCTTGCTGGCGGCCCCGCCCCCGCAGGCGGAGGTTTAAAGGGCCGGGCGGCTCCAGCCGGGTGCAGTGCCCCTCCCTGCTCCCGCCGCCCGCCCAGGCCGCACCCACTTGGGGGCGGTGCGCCCGGGCCTATTTCTCCCGCGGCGGGCGCGGCTGCTTTAAGCGGGGGCGGGACTGCACCGCGGCGGCGGCGGCGGCGGCGGGGGCTTCGGCTTTGCTGGGGGTCGCGGGCTGGTTCTGCAGGGGGCCGGCCGTCGAGATCAGGGTAAGCGCGGGCCGGCGCGGGCGAGCGCGGGAGGGCGGCGGAACGACCCCGGGAGGAGCGCGCGGCCGCCCGAGCCGGGGCGGGGGGGAGGGCGGCGTGGGGAGGCCTCTGCGGCGCAGCGGCTCCGCGCAGCGACAGAGATAGGCTCGGTGCACCCGGTCCCCCCGGCCCTCCCCTACTGGCCGCCGCCGGTGTCCAGCCCGGCCGGCCGGGGTCGGCGGCCGCCCTGTAGCCTCCTGCTGCTTGGCCGCGCTGGGGAGCTCGGGAGGCGGAGGGCCGGCGGCGCGAGAATTGGCCCTCGGCGCTCGCCGTAGCACGGCCTGGAGGGCGGACGCTGGGTGTCCGGAGACGGCGACAAAAGGAGGGAAGCGCAGAGCCGTTTGAGACCGGGGAGGGAGAGCGTGGGGTTGGGGCCTCGCTTCCCCAGAGGCGCCCCGGGCCAGCCAGGCACCTCCCGGCCTCCACGCAGGCCCCTGGCTCGCCGAGCCCGGCGCGGAGAACGAAGGTAGCGGCAGCGACAGCGCCCCCTCTGGCCCGGCGGCGCCGCCTCAGGCTCTCGGCGCGGCGCGGCGCTGCGGGGCGCTGCGGGGCGGGGCGGCGGGGCCGTTTGTCCGGGCGCGGGCGCTGCGCCGGCTCCGGCCTTCCCACCTGGGCCGGGACGCGGTGGCCCCTGGAGGCCAGGCCCGGGCCCTCGGCCCCCGGCGTCTTGGAGCCGCTCTCCCACTGACCGGCGTGATGGGCGGTGTTCCCTCCTCAGCGCCCCCCACCCCAGGCCCGGCGGGACGCTGGGCTGGGCCTCCGGGGGCCCCGCGGAGTGGAAGAGTGGATCACTTCGGTTGGGGGGGCGGGTCCAGGCCTTGAAGGAGTTTGGGCACGACCGCGAGGTTCGTAGGCACACGGGGAGGCCCCGACCCTGACTCTTGGGTCCCAGGGGTTGAGGGCCGGGGTGGGGGTGGGGGGCATTCTGTGTTTGGAGGGGGGCGTGTGACCTGAAGGAGGAAGCAGCCGTCGGGTCGTCCGGCGGGCCTGATGGAACCCCTCTTGGGTCTCAGGGCGAGAGGAGTGCGATAGAGCAGCAATCCGGCGTCTCCTCCGTGTTGGAGAAGTGCTTTTGGTGTCTCAGAGAGAGTGGCCCGTGGAGGCTCTGTGGAGTCGGGGTGTCCCCATCACCACTTGGGGCCGAAGAGTGCGCTGCTGGGGAGGGCTTCCGGTACGGAGGGCTTTTGAAAGCCCTGCAGGAGGAAAAGATGAAGTCCTGAAGATGCCTCTTGACGCAGAGTGGAATTAAACGGTTATATACACGAGGAAGATAGGTAAAAGCAAATTCAGTGGGTTCCCAAGATACTTCTGTGAGTGGTCCTAAAACAAACCGGGTCTCCCTCTATATATAATGTGTCAGTCAGCCTGGAGAGGTAGTTCTTGAAGTGTGATGGCCAACAACTTGGAACATTCATTCAGAGAAGCATTTTCTAAGTTCCTGCTTTTGTGCAAGCAAAACTTAACTGCTTCCTGGGCCCCTCCCTGAACCACCGTCTCTGGGTTGTGGTTGGAGGTCCCACCTTGGGCACCTGATGATCCTTGTGCACACTGAAGCCTGAGAACCAGTCACCCAGGGTAGCGGTTGTCCAATCCAGTCAGCTGCCTGTTTGCTGCTGCTGCTGCTGTTGTTTTTAAATATTTTTAATTTTAATCTCTACACCCAGTGTGGGGCTCAAACTTAGAACCCCAGAGCCTGCAAGAGTTGCATGGTCTACAGGCAGAGCCTGCCAGGCGCCCCTCAGCTACCTGTTTTTAATACAGCCTGTGAACGAAGAATGGTTTTTAAGTTTTTAAGTGGTTGAGAAAACGTCAAAAGAAGAGTAATGTTTCGTGATGTTTGAGAATTATGTGAAATTCAAATGTAAGTGTCCATAAATTAAAATTTTATAGGTCACAGCCATGCTCTTTCATGTATGTGTGTCCATGCTATTTTCTGGCTGCAACAGAGCTAAGTAGTTGTGGTAGAGACCACAAAGGCTGAAATATTTATTGTGTCTGGTTTACAGAGTTTGCCCATCCCACAGTCTAGGGAAAGAAGGATATACAGTAAGGGGAGGGGGGCGCCTTTGATTATAAAAATCATGTTTAGAAATTAATAGGTAAAATGGATGTAAGTTTACTTTCAAAAAAGCAGAGGGAATAGTATTGTGGGCATTTAAAAAGTATTTTGCTTAATATAGTCATTTAGGTAAGATTTTCATAGAGACTGTGAGCTGTGCCTTCAGTAAGTTGGCTAACCTTACGCTCCTTTTCATAGGCTGGGTGAACTCATGGACCTGATGCTTTTCTCTTGAGAAAGAAACCACTCAAAAGAAAAATGGCATTTGTTGCAACACAGGGGGCCACAGTGGTTGACCAAACCACGCTGATGAAAAAATACCTTCAGTTTGTGGCAGCTCTCACTGATGTAAATACACGTGAGTTGATCCTTTTTGTCATTAAAAAATGTGTTATCGTGGTTCATCTGTCTCAGTTCAGATGGTGTGCACGTTGAGAATAAAGAGTAATGTTGGCTTTTATCCTAATTTTCCTATTCTCTGCCTTGTGGAGAAGCAAAGTGATGAGCATTATTGGCTAGAGCCCCAAAGAGGCACATGTGTGTATGTGTGTGTATGTATGTGTGTCTGTATCCTTGTCTGTGCATGCACATGTATGTCTGGGAGTACGAATGTGTCTGACTGATTATAGGGAACTAGTCTATGTGCCTTCTGTTGGACGATGACAGTCAAACTGATAAGATCTGATTGCTTCTCTTAAACATTAAATAATTTTATGAAGATCCTTGACATAATTTAAATTACCTGATAACTTGTTTTGTCATTTACAGCTGATGAAACAAAGTTAAAAATGATGCAAGAAGTTAGTGAAAATTTTGAGGTATGAACTTACTATATATTTTTTTGTTGTGAGGTAAATATTCACATGTGCTTCCCAATTGCTTCTCTGTTAATCTTAGTAGTGAATCAAAAACCATTCTCTCTGTTAATGTGATTTATTGTATTTCACAACTGATATGAGATGTGTGCACGGTATTGTCCAACTATTTTTTTTTTAAGATTTTATTTATTTATTATGAGAGACACAGAGAGCGGCAGAGACACAGGCAGAGGGAGAAGCAGGCTCCATGCAGGGAGCCTGATGCAGGGCCCCAATCCTGGGACTCCAGGATCACAGACGCTTAACCACTGAGCCACCCAGGTGCCCCTGTCCTTACACTAGTGACCGTGAACCTCAAGTATCATTGAGGGATGTTGCTTTGGTTTTGGTGGTTAAACCTTTTTCAGTTTTGAGGCATATACTTTCAGGATGCAGCCAGACTGAAGTTGTGGATTCATTACTTTCACATAATAAATGTGTACCACTGGGTACAGAGAGCAGGACATCACTGTGGCTCTGTTACTTAGCAATTGCATGATCTTGAGCATTTTCTCTCTTCTGAGCCTCACGATCCACAATTTCCTGGTATCCCATGGGTCCCTGGGCTCTGTTCACTTTTCTTTGGTCTTCTCTTTGTTCTTTAGATTGGATGATTTCTGTTCTCTGCCTTCAGGTTCATTGACTGTTTCTCTGTCCTCTCCAGTTGGCCAGGAGGTTTTAAAGTTTCAGTTTATTTTTTATAAAATTTTTTTTATTTTAGTTTTTGTACTTTCAGTTTTGGCATTTCTGTTTGGTTCTTCTTTCGATTTCACTACTTCACAGAGATTATCATCACATACCAACATCATTTTGTTGTTGTTATTCTTAGACCATTTTATAACGACTGCATTAAAGTCTTTGCTAAATGCAACATTTGGGCTAGATGAGGGTTAATTACTGACTCTTGGTCACATGATCCTGCTTCTTGCATTGTCTAGTAGTTTTTGACAGTATGCCGAATACTGTATATGAGGCCGGGGACTCTAGATTGCTACCTCCCTCTGAAGAGTCCTGATATTTTGATTGTGGTAGGCAGTTAACTGGTTGATCTCGAACATACATGGGCTTGGTTTTATGCTGGGGCACAGAGGATCATGGGAAGGCTAAGGTATTCCTTGGGTCTCTAACCTGGCGGGATTCACCCTTCAAACCCTGGCTTCCCACGGGTATCATCAGAGGTTGATTTTAGGCTTGGCTTGTTTTAGAGGCCTAGAATAGGCCTTACTCGAGGGCATGGTCCTTTCTCAGCTGGATGTCTGGGGTGTTAAAGAGGTGTTATGAAAGTGCACTGTGCTTAGGCTGGAACCCCAGCATCCTCCAACATTGTTAAATCTCTGATACCTCTTCGTCTCTCAGTCCCAAAGCTGTCCCTGTCCGGTAAGCTCCAGGTGGTCTTTCCCCCTCTAATATGTGCAGTCCAGCCCTCTGTCAAGGTCTCAGAGACTCAGAGAAGACCATGCCCTGTAGTTCCTGTTTCTCTGGGGCTCTGCTTTGCAGATTCCGGCCACTTGAACTGTTTGGAACTCTGGTGTTTGCTGCTCAGCTCAGCAGGTCCATCCTGCTGACCTTGGGTGTCAGCCTGCCACACACCAGTCAGGACATCTGTACCCAGGCAGAGAGCCACGGTGATCATATAATGTCCCCTGCTCCCGGAGATTGTGGTCTTGCACTGCCTCTTCTCCAGTACCTGAAAACCATTCTCTGGTTTCTTGTCCAACTTTATGGTTAGTTTTGTGCTATTAGTTTCATGGGCAGGAGAGAAGATTTTATTTATTTATTTTTTATTATCTTTAATGTGAGGATAATAAAATATTTTTAAGAGAGTTAATGTGATTAAGAAAAACAGATAAAATGTTTTCAGCTTCAGGCATGGCCATTTGGACTACAAAGGATCAAATAAATGCTGGTGCGGAATGAATCAGTGCCCTTCTCTGGAGCACTGGGTAGTATTTCCGTTTGGTGGTTTTATTTTAAGTAGATGTTTTTTAGGACTTGTTGCTTTGAACTGAGCTGGGAAAATAAATCCTGAGATATTTAGAGATTGAGCTAAAGAGCTTTCTCTTTTGCCCAAGCTGCTAACGCAAGCTGTTAAAAAAAAAAAAAAAAAAAAGGTAAAGAAAACCCAAAAAATGAAAAAAAGGAGGTGGGAGGTAGAACATGATTGGCTTGTGTTCTGCGTTTTTGGAAGAACTGATAAGTGAGAACCAGAGCCCCAGCGTTTGAAAGGATGCAGTCCGTCCTGGAGGAGCTGGCAAACCTTGAGAAACAAGCACGTATGTCAGGCGTCTGAGTGCGGGCCTGGGACCGAGTGTGGGCCTGGATCAAGTGTCCGACCTTTTCTCTCCTGTTTCCTGTCTGCCAGTTAGCAAGTTAATTTCTGACTTTGGTCACAGTCACATTGATCAGACTCCCAGAACTAAAGTCAGTGGAGCAATGTACTTGGGCTTTTGAAAATCATGACTTTGGAAATCCGTAGGATATAAACATTTGCCTTAAATGAAATTCAGATGACTAAGGCCTTCAAAGAATCAAATACTAGAATGACCATCAGTAGGTAATTCTAAGTTAGCACCACTACCACCCCAGAAAAATACCAGAATGAGGGGACTGAAATTAAAAAAATAAAATAAAATAAAATAAAAGCCAGTGCTTACAGGAGTCTTAGAAACACATTTCACTAAGCACTTAGGAATAAAATTGTGGGCCAAGTAAATGTCCTGTGGGCCATCTTTCAAGATAGGAGCTAAAGAAACCTCCAAGTTAGAACTCCTGTGACAAATTCATGTGGATCAAAAAGCTGGGAGCTGAGTTGAAATCCTGGCAGAATAACCAGGCAGCTTGTGAATGAATCTTTTTTATCAGAGGAATCTGAAACTCCTGTTTTGAAAATTTGGAAGCCGCAATCAAATGGGCCTCTGTGCAGATGAGCTTAACTTCTTGGTAACTTTGATAATGATACAATGGGAATTTTCTTCCTTGAGTTTTTGAATATGGATATTTTGTAAAAAGTCTTAAGCTTTGGGGACGAAAGTTGACATACACACACACACACAGGCTCCTGTTCCCAGTGAATTCATACACCCTACTTGGGGAGAGGCTGGGGGCTGCCGGAGGACTTCTCCCATGGTGTTCTGTGCGAATGGAGCCCTGGGTGGGTCCTGGGAGCCTGGTGCTCAGGCACACGTTCCAGGAATCACACTATTTTCTTTCCTGGCTCCTGTGGCAACCCTTTTCTGGTTTTCACCTGTTTCTCTCTCTTCCTTCATAGACTCCTCTTCCAGGATTACCTTATAATGGTAGACAACCCCACATCTTTATCTGTACCCCCAGTGAGCGTCTGGACTGTCAGACGCTTGTATTTAATTAACTGCCCATATGTGTCCTCTCAAGGACTTGTCAGGCTAGCGATAGTAACAGTTGAACCCCTTGCTCTTATGCTCCCACCTTCTGCCATGCTCAACTAGTTTTAGTGCCTTCACATCCATACTTTTTTTTTTTTTACATCCATACTTTCTTATAATTTTCTGCCTTTGCAATGGCTTTCCTTAGAACCTTCTTCATTTCCACTTTTTTCATGAGGTTAACTCCTGCTGGACTTCTAGGTCGTAGTGTAAACTTCGCTGCTTGAGGAAGGGGTTCTGTGTCCTTGGTTCCATCCAGTACATTGTGGTCTCTTAGTTGCCAGTGCTTCTTCTATTATAATTCTGTACTGTTCTTTTTATCTGTATTCCCAGCATATGACTGCCTCCCGCATCTCTGAGGGCATAAATAGTATCTACTTTCTTCCTTTTTATGTTTTTTTTAAAAAAGATTTATTTATATGTTTTTAGAGAAAGTGCACGTGTGCAAACATTGGGGGGGTCGGGGAGCAGAGGAAGAGTGAGATTCCCAGGCAACTCCCCATTGAGCACAGAGCCCAATGGATGGCTCCATCTCATGACCCGGAGATCATGACCCGTGCGAAAACCAAGAATTGGACGCTCAACCAACTGAGCCACCTGCACATCCCTCCACTTTCTTCATTTTATCTCCATCGAGCACATGATAGAGCCTCACTGAATGAGCAAGTGAGGCCTTAATGGGGAAAGGACCAGGCTGTTAGAGACACTTAATTTGGAAACACTTCTCAAGCTTTTGAAACAATATTCAGCAAGCTTTATAACCTCTCTGAGCCTCTTTATCAATGAAATGGAGATAATACTTACCTTAGGTTTGTGAGGACTGAGTGAAAAAGAGTAAAAATACACAGGACGGCAGTTAGCACACAGGTGATCTGGTAATATTGCCAGACGACAATGAGCATTTACCTTAGAGCATTTGCTGTGTCTTAAATTAACTCATGTAATCTTCATGTGATTACCTAAGACAGTAAATAATATGATACTCAACAGAGGGGACACTGAGGCACAGAGGCTAGGTAACTGCCAGAGGTTCCCACTTTCTAAATGGGATCCAGAAACTGCTCTAGGAGCCATTTTATGTCACTGTCTCCAGACTATGGGGTCATTTCCAATTCTCCTTTTAAAGTCAGTGCTGGGAGAAATAATGGATTAGGTTAGATTATAATCTGATGAATATAGATTTGACAACTCAGCTTTTCAGATTAGAAAAAGGTACCAGTTTGTTTAGGCTCTTTTTCATTTTCCACTTGAAGAGACTATGATCTAGAAGCTAAATGTCTTTTCAGAGATCTCACGCTTAAGATGTGGTAGAGCCAGCCTCTAAAAGAGGCTCCAGATTCCACATTTTCCACAGCATTAGTATTTCTACTTTTAACATTTAACAGTTTTAACATTCATTTTGCATCTTAAATTGGATTTCAGGAGCAATGATCATTTTAATTAAAACTGTGTTGTAACTGAAATGTCTAAAAGTATTAAAAATTGTTGGCTTCACTACAATGTTTTGTATTTTCTTGAGGTTATAATATGTGAATTTGAAATGAAAATGTGTACACAAACTTAATGGCGTTTTCTTTTATTTTTGCACAATTAGAATGTAACCTCATCTCCACAATATTCTACATTCCTGGAACATATCATCCCTCGATTTCTCACATTTCTTCAAGATGGAGAAGTTCAGTTTCTCCAGGAGAAACCAGCCCAGGTAATCCATTGAGGAACATCAGTGGTGATGGAGGTGGGGGGAGGGGGGAATGTCATGCTGTAAGATTGTAAACTTTTTATGAATTTAAACAACTGAGAAAAGGTGGGGCTCCACTTCAAAATAAGAGTGTTTTTGTCACATAAGGATGACCTTGTCCCCAGCCATGCCTCCTCAGTTAAATTTGGTTTTAAGTCGTTCACATTTGCCAACTGGTGACGTGGGTACACTGTTCATTACAGATGAGTTCAAATATCCACAAAAAAGAAGGAATAATCCTTTAATGACCCTCTCCATAGCTACTCCCTGACTCTGCTCTTCTAATTTGAGTTCTCATAACTTCTGACCAGTTTTATCTATACCTCCACCCACTCTGTACACTCCCCTCCTTACCATGATCATTTTAAGAGTCTCCTATAAATGTTTCAGTGTCTCTTAAAAGTAACTCTTTCACTAGCATTATGGTAATTTTTAAAGTTACTGCCAAACAAAGTATTTTTATGTTGTATCAGTTGAAAGTCTAGATGCTTGACCTACCTTTCAGTTGTGGGCTCCATGGACCAAATCCTGAAAACTTGGTCAGCTTGTGATGTAATCATTCCTTGGGCCCAAGAGAATCAGGAGAGAGGATTGTAGGAACCAAACCCATGATGGAGGGAGATCCCAAACCAGGTTCAGTTTGTGTTGTGCTCTTTCATGCAAAATCCATCCCGACATTCACACACTGGTACCCTTCTGCTGGAAATAATGGTTTCATTGTGAAAGAGGGAAAGTTTGGCTTGGTAGGTTTGGTGCACAACTGTAGGGGTCTTGAAAGTAATGGTTTGTGGTACGTACTTAGGATAACATTTAAGTAATTCACAGGACCGTTTCTGAAATGGGGTCCATCTTGTCATTTGATGGTTCCCCGTGCTGGGTGCAGATAACTGTGTAACTTACGGAGTGTGAAAGAATTACTTTGGGATTCTTGAAGGATTTGATTTTTACATTTTTAATTTTTCCTCACCAGCAACTGCGGAAACTAGTACTTGAAATAATTCACAGAATACCAACCAACGAGCATCTTCGTCCTCATACAAAAAATGTTCTGTCTGTGATGTTTCGCTTCTTAGAGGTAATCTTTGAGAATTCTTGTTATTTAACCATTTCTAGGTTGTCAGTGGTTTTCTTACTGTAGAATCTAGTACTGCACAACTGCTTCCCTTTCACTAAAGCTCTGATTCACATGAGTAAAAATTTTCTTAATGTCCATTTTCCACCATTTCGCCCACCAAATTACTAATAAATATTATTATTGAAGATTTTTTTTTTTTTTTTTTTTTTTTTTTTTTGAGTCAGCAGGGAATTGACTAGACACAGTGGAAATCTTTAGAAAGGGTTGGGTCAAAAAAAGAAAGAAAGGGTTGGGTCGACAGACTCGAGTGCAGGGCTCTTTGGCTTTGTGCTACTTCAAGCACAGTAAATACTCAAAAGAGTTTCTCAAATTCTTCAGGTGAATTTATTTGGTACCTGTTATATTTGCCTCTAAAATTGTTTTCTTACTGTTCTTAGCCTTGATATGTGTAGAATTCTGTTGTTTCTGGGCCCCTTGAAAAGATGAGCTTTATAGGGGATAGAGTTGGATTCAGATCCTAGCTCTGCCATGTGTTAGGTGTATCATGTTAGCCATGTGGCTTACTTTCTTTTAGCTTTAGCTCCCCTAGGTAAGATGTGGCTCACACCCCATTCAGAGAGTGTAAAGTGTTTATCAGATGGTCCAATGAAAACATAGTGGGTTTTTTAATTTTTTTATTTTTTTTTTATTTGAGAGAGAAAGCATGAGCAAGAATTGGGAGAAGGAGAAGCAGACTCTCCACTGAGCAGAGAGCCCAACATGGGGCTTGACCCCAGGATCATGACCAAGCTGAAGGCAGATGTTTAAGTATCATTTGGACCATTAAGACCTTTGTTCATGGTGTGACTTGTCTTAAGTGCCAGTTACTCATCTGTCAGAGTGTTATTCTCCAGAGCTTACTGGGCGGCATACCCTTTAGATGGTCCACCAAAGACCTCAAAAGCTTCTTATCTGAGACAACTATTCTGTGTTCTCTGTTCAATAAGTCAAATCTGAGTTAGCTGATGTAGGGTGTGTATACAGAAAAATGCTTAGCGAATGGTCAGTAATCTTTAGATTAAAATAACCTCAGAAGTATAACTTAAAAAACATTTTTTTTTTTAGACGGAAAATGAAGAGAATGTTCTTATTTGTCTAAGAATAATCATTGAGCTACACAAACAGTTCAGGCCGCCTATCACACAAGAAGTAAGTGCTTATCCTGATTACGTTTATAAAAGTGTGTCAGTAGGTTTTTTTTCCACCATGTGATTTATTTATTCTCTTAGAATTGACAGGACACATGCTACTTTCAAGAAAAGGATAGCCTAAGTTTGGGGGAAATTCTTTATGGGTTTCTTTTTTTTTTTTTTTTTAAAGATTTTATTTATTTATTCATGATAGTCACAGAGAGAGAGAGAGAGAGAGAGAGAGAGGCAGAGACACAGGCAGAGAGAGAAGCGGGCTCCATGCAGGGAGCCCGATGTGGGATTCGATCCCGGGTCTCCAGGATCGCGCCCTGGGCCAAAGGCAGGCGCCAAACCACTGCGCCACCCAGGGATCCCTCTTTATGGGTTTCATAGTGACTTTTTTCTTGTCAATGTTTACATAAATATTTGGGTGAATTTGTACATTCATTGAAATTTAGTAAACTACCAAACTGGCAGAGCTTTGTGGGTAATTCTGGTATTTACAGGCCTGGTGTGCTAGAAGGCTCCAGTCATTTTATGCTCTGCAGGGGTTTAAGATGTGGGTTCTGAAGTCTAGTGGGATCATCTAAAGGGCATACCAGTTCTGAAGTCAGAACTGGATTGGAATCTCAGCTCTGTAGTTAGTAGGTATCGACATTGGTAAGGTTTTAGCCTTTTGGAGCCTTTTCCATAAAATGATACTCACAGGACATATCCTCAAAAGGTATCTTGAGGAATTAAATTTTTTTTTTAAACACATATAATCTGTATATTCTGGCAAACATACCCCCTCCCTGAGATGCCTTCTTTTTTATACTGACTCTTTATTGGTTCAAATTATATGTGGAAGAGTTCATAGAGGGCAGTAATAGCTTTTGTATAACAAGAGTGGAAAGTTCGTCAAAACTCAGGTCTTCATTAAGGAAGTCATATAGGAATAAAATATAAATGTAATGAGTGTGGGAAAACCTTTGATTCTAGGTCCTATTTTATGTGACACCAGAGAACTTAGAACCAGTTAAGTATGTAGGGATGCAGTAAAAAGGGAAACATGAAGATTTCCCATTTGGAGTCAGGATCCTTTAGTTGATTTTGAGCGTATCAGGAATAAACCCCATGCTTTTCTGACTGCACTTTGATTTTCCGTCTGGAAATGCCACTCAGGAGTTTTTGGTTGAAGTTTTAAAGATGGATGAGAAGGCCTTACCACCCTGAGATTTTTGAAGAATTAAATATAGAGTGATTGGTACCCACATAGTAAGCACTGAATATGCTGTGTTAGCTGTAATTACAGTTTTCTTCTGTTGTGAACCTTACTAAGTGCCTATTGTCGATTATTTTGAAATTAAAAGAATAAAGATGAAGTAGAATTCCCATTACCTGAAGAAAACTGTTTAATGTCTTGATTTTTGTTCCTTTTCCTATCTTAGGTATATTTGCTACATAAATTTGATAATATTGCATTTGACATTTTATGTCTTGTTTCCCTTCACATTGTATAAGAGTATTTTCCAATCATAAAAAGTTCCTTATAAAGGAAGTTTTTCATGGGTGCCTAATAGTCTTTCTTATGATGCCCTTGTGTTTGGATATTTAAGGTATTTCAAAATTTTTATTTTAGGACTTTGCTGAGTGTCTTGTTGACAGTTCAGATTATTTCATGGACTGGGTTTGTAATAGTAGGATTATCAAGTCAGAAGTGTTAATGCTTTAATGCTTCTGAAATTGTTAAGGCGATTTCCAGAAAGGTTTGAGCACTTGACACTTCCCCTGGTAGTATGGGAGAGTCTCTCTCCTGTTGGACTCTATCTTGCAGGGTGTAGCTGTACTTTTTGAAAGGCAAGAAGTGGCATTTATTTTAATTTTCATTCCTTTGCCCTTCCTGAATTAGAAACTTATTTCCTTTGTGTTTCTTTTTTGGCTTGTCTGTATTTTGAGTCTGACATTTTTCCTGCCAGTTTTATGAGTTCTAACATGTTAATACTATTAATGTTTTTGCTACCCACTATGAGCGTTTTCTGTTGATAAATATCTTCCTTACACTCTCTTTTTAAAATTTTATTTTTAGATACATCATTTTTTGGATTTTGTGAAACAGATTTACAAGGAGCTTCCAAAAGTAGTGGTATGTTTTTAATATTGACTTTCTTACTTATATTCATTTATTTCCTCATTCCAAAGGGAATTTGGAATATTTGGGTTGAAAGAGTAACCGAGGGGAATGCTGATTTTAGAATGAGGAGTAGTTAGTGGTGGTCAAAATGTAGGTTAATACATCAGCATTTAAAAGAATTCTCTTGCTTTCACTGTTTAAATACATTATTTTTGACATAAAAGCAATAATATATTTTTATTGTAGAAATTTGCGACAAAACCAAGGCAAATTTGTAAGCAATCATTGATGTTGAAGTTTTGTTTTTTCACATTTTTCATGTTTTTTAAAGATGGTTGTATTCCTGTTGTGAAGCCTTTTTCGGGAAGTGGTGTACACTTTCAGCCTCCTTTTCAGTATCCTTAAAATTCTTTCCAATGTTCAAAGAAGTCTTTCTAACTGGCGTCAGAAGTGTGGGGACGGACATGGTGTGCCTGAGGGTGTGCTCCTCCCCACCTTACTCTGGCTTGCAACAACCAGTTTGGAACATCCTCCGGAACATTTCTGTTGGGGGTCCTAGTTCTTAGTGGCCCCATAACTTCCTGTCCTATGCATGTACCTGGACTGTCTCCGTGGTGCTGCTTTTCCAGATTTTCAGCTCCTGTCATAAGTAATGGTAAAAATCATTGTGCGTAAATCTCTTCGTAAGTCAAGAGTTTTCTAAAGATTTTTTTTTTAATTTAAAAACAATTTTTAAAAAATTAATGAAGTAAAATGGACTCCTTTGGTATTTTAAGGATTTTTTTTAATTAATTAATTATTTATTTATTTATGACAGTCACACACACACACAGAGAGAGAGAGAGAGGCAGAGACACAGGCAGAGGGAGAAGCAGGCTCCATGCACCGGGAGCCTGACGTGGGACTCGATCCCGGGTCTCCAGGATCGCGCCCTGGGCCAAAGGCAGGCGCCAAACCACTGCGCCACTCAGGGATCCCCTTAAGGATTTTTTTTAAAGACTTTATTTATTTATTCATGAAAGACACACAGAGGCAGAGACATAGGTAGAGGGAGAAGCAGGCTCCCCTGTGCGGAGCCTGATGCGAGACTCAATCCCAGGACCCTGATATCATGCCCTGAGCCAAAGGCAGACATTCAATCACTGAGCCACCCAGGTGCCCCTGTTTTAAGGATTTTAACTTAAGAATGTGTAAAACTTAATTGAGTTCTGGGTTGCCAAGTCCTGTCAGCCTGTCATTTCAGCCAGAAAAGCTGCTGTTTGTCAGAAGCTGTTTTATTTAACATAAAGTCCAAATTACATTTAGAACTGAGGATGGCAATGAGGCCCTGGCTTTTAAAAATGTCTGTGCTTTGTTGTGGTTCCTGTCTTTGTTCTCTGAAGGAGACTTTGGAAAGTGGACTCAGTGGGGCCTAGCTTCTGGGTTCCTACCACTAGAGGCATGGGCTACATGAGGTAGTAATGTAGCATGTCGTGCATTACGTCTATCACCAGCTGGGAACAAAGGTAGAAAATACTTTGGGCAAGTTTTCGTTTTCCATTGTTGGGGTAGAGAATATTGTCACTGCCGTGTTACCTTCACCCATAGAGGACTCAAAGTTATGGCATCTGTGTGACAGAGACGGGTATAACGTTGGATTTCTTCCAGCACAGGTTGGGTGTGTTTCATTGAGAAATATTGTGTCTGACATGAGGAAGAATGACTTCCACTCTTTTTATGCAGAACCGCTACTTTGAGAACCCTCAGGTGATCCCTGAGAACACAGTCCCTCCCCCGGAAATGGTTGGTATGATCACAACAATTGCTGTGAAAGTCAATCCAGAGCGTGAGGACAGTGAGACGAGAACAGTAAGTTTTTTTCAGTTGTTTTGCTTTGTTTTTATTCCTGTCTTCTGTACTGGGTAGAGGAAAATAATGAGATACGGACTTTTTATGTATATTTTTTAGTATATTGTGGGTTTTTTTTCTCTAAACAGTTGGGGCATTTAAGATAACATAAATGTGTGTGCCTGAGAAAGCTTCACTGATTCTTAATGCAACCCTGAAGTGCTGAACGGAAACTAGTGGAAATCCAAAATCACCTATTGGAAAGACAGCTGCCCAGCCGAGGGGATCGCTGCTCCATCCTTAGCCCTGACATTAACAAAGTCCCTTTAAAGCTACATATATTTAAGAAAAAAAAGTTGATTTTAAAAAATGAAAAAAAATAAAGCTACATATATAAATTTCTACCTCGGTACCTGAGAGTGTGGGCTCTGGGGACAGAAGCTTGGGGACCATGTTCCAGCACCACCATTGGGCTTTTTGACTGTTGCAAAGCATATAACATTTGTTCTAGCTTAATTTTCTCTCTCATTATCTGAGAGCCCTGTCATGTGGAATTTTGTGAAGGTCATACTGGTGTTGTCTGCAGGTAATACATTGTATTGGATGTATATGGTACACAGGTAACCTGTACTGAGCAATTACGAGGCCTGTTTTCAGGATTGAGTTAAGAATATCATCTATATTTGTTTTATAATTTTGCAGAATGTTTTGATTTGTGCTAGGGTAAACAAGAAACTGCATTTTGAAGCTTTCATTCCTTTTCTCTTCTGGAACCAGAAACTCATTTTCAGTTTCAGTCATTCTTTTCTTTTTTGTCTGCCCCTGCCCATTGTCCTGACATTTTCTGAGTCTGACATTTTGCTTACCTGCGCTGGGAGTTCTTATGTCAACATTAAAACTATTAAATTTTTTAAAATATCATAAACATTCTGTGTTTAGAAGTATATTTGAAACTAGGTAAATTTGTACTTTCTGATGTTGTTCTTTTGAATCAATTAATAGATACTAATTTAAAATTTCTTCAAGTGGGGATCCCTGGCTTGGCACCTGCCTTTGGCCCGGGGGGTGATCCTGGAGTCCCGGGATCGAGTCCCATGTCGGGCTCCCTGCATGGAGCCTGCTTCTCCCTCTGCCTGTGTCTCTGCCTCTCTCTCTCTGTGTCTCTCATGAATAAATAAATAAAATCTAAATAAATAAATAAAAATAAAATTTCTTCAAGTGATTTGAATGTCTAAGTTTTGACAAATTTTTCTGATGTTTTTACAACATCAGAAAATAGACAAACCAAAGGAAATAGACAAACCTTTATATTAAATGATAGTTCTTTGTGCTTTGTTTTCAAAATAGTTTGGCTCTTTCACCACAGGTATTTACAAAGATGTGGCAGTTCTTTCCATTTTGCTGGGGTGAGGCTAGTAGCAGGCTCTTTTAAGTGCCATAGTGATAACCGTGGTCCTGCTTGCTTCTCTCTTACAGCATTCCATCATTCCAAGAGGATCTCTTTCTCTAAAAGTGTTGGCAGAATTGCCCATTATTGTTGTTCTAATGTATCAGGTATGCACATTGCTTATTAGTTTCTTGGGTTTGGGGATTCTTATTTTATGACAAAGTTCATATCTAATTTTCTGTGGCAAATGGAAGATGCGTGTGATGTACACATGCTGACTAATGTAATGAATCTTAGGGGTTTTTTGGTATGCCAAATTATTTTGCTGTAGCCTAGTGTAAGAGCATGAAAATCTGCTGTGTTTGCTTTTTTAGCTCTACAAACTGAACATCCACAATGTTGTGGCTGAGTTTGTGCCCTTGATCATGAATACCATTGCAATTCAGGTGTCTGCACAAGCCAGGTGAGATTTCTGTGGACAGCAACATGGCTGACTGCCACGGTTCTTTAATTCCAAATAAAAATATACTTGCTGTCATCTTTTGTAAGACATGGAAATTCTGGGTGATAACATTTTGGTCAGATGATACGCATTTTTGACTTTTTGAGCTTACATTTGAATAATGATGTGAATAGTTTTAGTTTCTTATTTTGAAAAGATGAGCTAATATTTTGGGTTTTTGTGTCTTGTGAATTTAGAACTATCATTAGGTGTTACTGTGCTCACTCCCAGCTGTGGGATAGACAAGCCTTGCCACCTTCAAGCCCAGTTCTTGCTGTGCCTTTCAGCATGACTGCTAAAATGTTCTCTACCCCTTGTTCCCCCTCACCAATCATTCAACGTGTGAACTGTACATATTTATCTTTGGAAGCCCCAGTGAGGCTTCTTCTCAAACTTACGAGCATCCTCTTGAGGCCTTTGTCACTCACTCTCTTGACTGCTGCCCATCTGGCTTTGGGTCATTGGAGGGGGGATCTGAGGGTGAATCAGCCGTAACAATCCCTGGTGGCCCTAACTGGGGTCTTTCATGGAGCAGACAGTCCCTGATAGAGTCTGCTGGCCGAGTGGGTCAGCCTGGCATTGGCTCTGGGATGCACATTGCAGCTGCTCTGGAATGGTTTCGAGAGCCGCTTGCTTTATGCCTTTAAACCCTTTGCATTATTTGGAACTGCACACAAATGTAGAATGTTTACAGTTGGTGCTGTGTTATGATCTGTGTAGAAATCATGCTTTTAGGACTTAGTCATTATTATAGGCTTTGATTAAATCTAACACCACCTAAAGAGTTAAGAGCTAATACTGTAAATTCTATTCACTTCTCATTTAGGCAACACAAGCTTTACAACAAGGAGTTGTATGCTGACTTTATTGCTGCTCAGATTAAAACATTGTCATTTTTAGCTTATATTATCCGAATTTATCAGGTAAGTTCATTAACTTTTAAGTCAAGTGTACTGAGATATAATTTACATGCAATAAAATACACCTTTTGCAGATACACAGTTCTGCAAATTGACAGATGCATACAGTTAGTAAACCCCACCCCCACCCCCCAAACGTAGAATCTTTCAAAGTTCCTTTTACACGTTCATAGTCCATTTTCTCCCCAGTCCCTGGCAAACACTGACTTGCTTTGTGGCACCTAGTTTTGCGTTTTCCAGATGTCAAAAAAATGACTTGGGTAATGTATATAACCTTTTGAGTATCACTTTCACTTAGCAGTAGCACTGAAATTTATTCTTGTTATTTTATTTTTATTGGGGTTAGTTGTCTTGGTCTGTCTAGGCTTCCTAACAAAATGGCATAGACTAGATGGCTCAAACAACAAAAATTTATTTGCTCACAGTTCTGGAAGTTGGGAGGGCCAATATCAAGGTCCCTTCAGGGTTCAGGTTCTGGCAAGGACTCTCCTGTGTTGCTAGTAGCCGCCTTCTTTCTGTGTCCTCACATGGGGACGGGTGAGTGGGGACGGGTGAGAGATGGCTGGTTCTCTTCTGAGGCCACAGTCCCATCGGATTAGGGCCCTGTACTTAAGACCTCATTTGACCTTAATTATCTCTGGTTTCTCGGTGCAGTCACAGTAGGGCTGAGGACCTCAACATGAATTTGAGGGGGCAGCATCATCTGAAGCTGCAGTACTGACCTGTATGGGTGTGCTATGCTAGGTGTAGCCACTCTCACCAGTTGCTGAGCATCTGAGTTGTTTCTAATTTTTTTAAAGCAGCTTTATCAGGATATAATTTACATATAAAATTCACTCTTTAAAAAAATAAAATAAAATTCACTCTTTTAAAAGTATTCAGTAAGTGGGTTTTAGTTTATTTACAGCCTTGTACCACTATCCCCACCATCCCATTTTAGTACTGTTTCTTCACCCTGAAAAGTCTTCTTGGCAAAAAAAAAAAAAAAAAAAAGTCTTCCTGGCCCTGGTTGGCAGTGCCATTCAGTTTCCTATGGCCCTCAGCTCCTGGCAACCAGCGATGTCCCTTCTGTCTTGGATCCGCTGATTGCGTTTCTGGCCATTGTTAATGAGTCCATCATAAATGGACATGGGCACACAGATACTTGTGTGGGCATGTATGTTGCATTGACTTCTGTGTCAGTGCAATTTTTGAGGAGAGATTGGAACTTTAAAAAAATGGCATAATTCATAAGCCGGTGATAGAGTTTGCAGTGTTCTTCGATAGGCTGGAGGGTGATTTCAGTTCTGTTTTTCCCACTCGTAGTTGTAGTCTGTCTTTATTTCAATCCTGAGAAGAACTTGGAGGAAAGAAATGACCTTATTTCCCATTAGTCATAGAATGTTTTTGTGTAAACTTTTGGTGTAGTTGTGGTTCTCAAGTGTGGGATAAACCTAGTCCTGACCCATTGTATAACAGTGGAATTATATTGCAGTTGTTTTTTTAAGGAAAAAACTTTGTTATTTTCAGGAAAGTAAAAATGAAAACATGTTTGCCAAATTGTTGAGAATAAAAACTATCTTGGAAAGCATTCATAGCTCTTTTTGTCCTTTTTTAAGGGCATTTGTCTAGATAATGATAATTTGCACTGAGAATACGGAACATTTGATTTTGAAAATCTGAATTAGGTACTCTTGGGTATTTTAGCCAGCTTGAGCTACCTTGGTGAATTGCATTGTTACTACTCCTCAGAAGGAAAATGATGAGAGCTTGTTCTTGAGGGAAAGGGGTCTCTGGTGTCATTCACAACATATGTTAACGGGATGACAGAGTAGATTATGTTCTTTTTTTTTTGTAGATTATGTCCTATGAAATTTTCAATATTCCCCCTCCTTCCCACCAATAAGGAAGTGATTCGTATTCATTGTTAAAAGCTGGGAAAACAGAAAAATACAAAGAAGTCATCCATAATCCCATCGTGTAAAAGAAACTACTAAACACCGCTGTACGTCCTTCCACGGTGGCAGCAAGCACCCAAACTATTAAAACTTTCCAGATGCTGCTTGTTTATGAGGGTGATTACTTCATGAGGGTCCTTTGAGCCACACTTAGTCTTACTGAACTTTTTTGAGTTTATAAAATTGGGGTTTTTCTTACCCATCCCATCTGTGTCAATATTACTTTATTTCCATCCTCGTTTTGCAGGAGTTGGTGACCAAGTACTCTCAGCAGATGGTGAAAGGAATGTTACAGTTACTTTCTAATTGCCCTGCAGAGACTGCACACCTCAGAAAGGAGCTTTTGATTGCTGCAAAGCATATCCTCACCACGGAGCTAAGAAACCGTACGTCCACTTTATCTTGGAATGCTTGCATGGGCCTGTCTGCCTGTGGTACTGTAGGCATCCCCTTGTTGGTCTGAGTCTTTAGTTTGCTTGGGTGTTTTAGGCTCCATGTGTCCTTTTCTTTACCGCTCTCTCAGATTTACGCTTCCTCCTCCTTTCTCTGCCTTGTTGCCTCCGCACTCTCGGTCTGCCTCTCTACTTTGCTTGCCACCAGCATTCTCCCCATGTCTTCCCAACAGTCTCGTGATTAATGTGATCATTTTCTTAGCATAATGGCGCGTCCTCAGCATCTCCTGGTACTTCTCTGCCTTTTGGCTACATACCTTTTGAAACTGCAAGTAGCTGTTTACTCATTAACTCACAGCTAACAGTCTTTAAAAGGTGAGAAGAAAACAGAATTTTCTTTCTCCACACTGTGAAAATGGTAAATTGGTCCTGTTTTTTATGCACAAAATTACTTGCTTTTTGCTAATCTGATAATTATACTTTTTCTATCAATTATTGATATATAATTTTAAAATACTTTTCTATTTTCTATGTCCAAATCATTACATCAAAGTTATATCCTAATTGTTTTGGGTTTATTATTATTATTTTTTTTTCATCCTGTTTTGAGATGGTAATCTTTCGCCAGTAATGATTGAATATTCAGTGTTTTATTTGCCTGGCTTGTAAATTGGAGCATCTGTAAAACTGGCTTTCTTATGTAGTTTTTAAACATGAAGCGTACGGTTTGAGTAGTAACACATGAATTAATACAATAAAGCTCAGGTGTTTTATGCTGTTAAAATACAAGTTATAGTGATATTAAGTATGGATATAGCTGAGTAGAATATAGACTTTTTTAAAAACTTTTTTTAATGTAATCTATAGAGTACCGAAAAGAAATGTATGATTTTGCAAAAAACTACAGAACAAATGTGTGTGCACGTCCTCCATGTTGAGAAATTCAGTGTCACCATCCCGCAAAGCCTCCCATGTGCCTCCACGGCCAAGGGCCATCGCAGTTTGTACAGTCATGGCTCCCTTGGCCATATGTGGCTCTTCTGCATGTTCACCACTGAACAATATTATAATAAAATAATTTTAAATGGAACAGTTTATAATCTATTCACTGTGGTTCTCAGATTAACCATTAGCATTCCTGCCATTTGAGTAATGAGACTCTGGAAGGTGTGCTTGGGGAGCTATGTAGCAAGAGGTTTCTACTTGTTGAAATGCTGACAGATAAAAAACCCTTTCCCATGCTTATCAGGGAATCGTGTTCCATCGCCTGCAGCCCAGCCCTGGTGAGGGCTTTGTTTCAGCCTTTGGGCTCTTCCACAAAGATCGTTGTGTTTCTAAGATGCTGCTCTCAGGGTTTGATTGCATCAGGCTTGTTGAATTCAGCTTTCAGAGCCCCTCTCCCCCCTTTCAAGTCTCTCTACTGATTGATTTTATTTATTTATTTTTTTAACAAAATACTTCACGATACTTTGCTTTGAAAACTATAGTAGTTCTTGGACTTTGGTGGGTAACATCACATCTCAAAAAGGGTTTCATTTAAAGAAATACTTAAGGAATTATTTCAGATGTTAGTGTTATTGTACATTATTATATTGTTTGAAAATACAAAAAAAATGTATTTATATAGCTAAAATTTACACGTCCACTCACATTTTCAGTTAGCCCTGCTTTTTTGGCATCCAAAATGATACCAAGAGGTAACTTATTTGCACAAATTCTGAAGAGCAGTAGTTTGAGAAAACCTAGCTGTTCAACAATGTTACCCATTTTTCTGGAGACTCTGATTCTGGGTCATGGAGGGAATCTGGGAACTAGCGTCATACAACTCAGTTTCTTACCACTTCCTCCTTGCACATGTTGCTTGTCCCTAGCCAACCCACCAGCCACCAGTGGTTGGTGCCTGAGTCCTTTGCATTTTTCCTTCTGTGCCTCCTTCCTCTTGGCCACCTCACTGAGGACATATCAGGCACATTCCCTTCTCTAACTTTAGAGGGATTGCTGGCTGCTTTTTCATTTGGCACTTGTCCCTGTGCTGCTTTGCTTTGGGAGTTAACTGGAGATGTGCATTGTGTCTCTCCAGTGTATACACTTCTATTATAGCTTTGACCCTTAGTAGCTGTTAGCTGGTGGAGAGTGTACTTTATTTTATTTGATTTACTGACGCTGGCAACAATGCCAGGCTTATTCCAGAATCTAAACATCCTTTGGATGTTTGTGGCCAGGGCTCCCTAGGGGAGTATGGAAGAGAGGCCTAAAAAATGTAGGTTGCTGCCTTATCTGTACATCCTCAGAAATGTGATTTGTCTTCGAGTGAAGACCAGCTGTTTCTACCCTGGTGAAGTCTACAGGCCTCCAGGGGAGTAGGGAAGAGGTTTGGTCATGATGCCATCTGCAGGATTAGAGAGAGAGAACTCGTGTTGAGTTTATAGTCTGCCTCACCCAATGTGTAGGGACCCCTAACCTGGGCTCCATGTGTAAGAGAACCCTGGAGAATTTTTAGACTTTTGTAAGTTATATGGAGAAATACCCTTATTTCCATAATAAGTAATCGTAAAATGTTTAAGAAAGGTGAGTTCAGGCCAGTAGATAAAGAGACATTTAGCAGACGCAGCTCCTCCTCTCCAGATAGGTGTGGGTGGATGGTGGCAGCTTTTTTTTCATATATATTTAAGATTTGTTTTATTTTTAAGTAATCTCTACGCCCATCGTGGAGCTCAAACTCCCAACCCCACAACCATGAGTCACATGCTCTTCCGACTGAGCCAGACAGGTGCCCTTCTGGTGGCAGCTTTTAAGAATGATGGGATGGACCTCCATGAAGTACTAGGGGCAGATTCTCTGCCAGGGAACAGGAAGCTGATTTTTTCTTATTCTGTGATACAGAGTGTGTGTGGCCCAGCAAAGCCAGTGTCTTGGACTGAAATACAGCACATGTATATTTCTCCTACCCACACTTTTCCAAATCTAGACTGTAGATTGGCTACTGTTAAGTAGTTCACGGTGTCATTGGTGTCATTGGTGACATATGCGATGAACATTTGTGTTCTAGAGTTCATACCTTGCATGGACAAGCTGTTTGATGAATCCATACTAATTGGATCAGGATATACTGCTCGAGAGACTCTCAGGTATGATATCTGTTGATAAAACACAGGAGGGTCAGTGAACCCTGGCACTTTATGTTATGAATGTTGCAGCATACATAGGCTTTACTCTCCCTTTAGGTTTAGAATTGCAGGAAATTTGGAAATGCCTTAGGTTGCTTTTTGTGCCTTAGCTTATGGGGAAAAATTCATAGGTGTTTTGATTTAAATTGTAGGTAAAATTGTATCTAATTTGTATTGGTTTTTCTGTTGTTGTTTTTTTCTTTTTATATAACAAATGTATCTCTTTATTATGGACCCAACAAGAAGCAAGAAGGAAAGAAAACCTTTTGGTTCTACACAGAGAGTTCAAGTAAAGTGGATAATATTTTGATGTGTTTCCTTCTAGCTTTATTTTCTTACGTATTTCATAAAATGTAGTTGTGGCCATGTTTATTGTTTCTTTTTTTAAAATTTTTTTTTTTAAACTTTTATTTATTTATGATAGGCACACAGTGAGAGAGAGAGAGAGGCAGAGACACAGGCAGAGGGAGAAGCAGGCTCCATGCACCGGGAGCCTGACGTGGGATTCGATCCCGTATATCCAGGACCGCGCCCTGGGCCAAAGGCAGGCGCCAAACCTCTGTGCCACCCAGGGATCCCATGTTTATTGTTTCTAAAGGGGAAAGTTAATATTACCTTTTACAATGTAAAATGAATCAATATCAGTAATTTTTTGGTTCTAATATGGGAAGTGTGGTAGGTCTTTTGAAAAATATGCAGAACAGTTTGAGGATAGTGTAGACTAGTTTTCCATATAAAATAGTTACAAATGTGAAGACACTTTTTTTTATAGCTTGCAGTTGAACTTGTCTGCAGTTGGACATAGATCATGTCACTCCTGCTTGAGATCTTCCAGTGGCTCTCTGTTGCCCTTGGAAAAGACCACCAGCCTCACCGCTTGCGTGGAATTTGGCTCTACTTTCCCAGACCTGCTGCAGCCACGCTGGCATCTGTGGCATGTTGGCCGTTCCTACTCAGGGCCTTTGTCCAGTTTCCTCCATCTGGAGATGTCTCTGGCTGTCTGCCCTATGGCCCTTTTATCCTTAAGGTCTCAGCATCAGTGTGACCTTTTCAAAGGGGCTTTGCCTGCCCTCTAAGAGCAGTTCCCCCTCTGGTCTTTGTCATGGTGCGTTTTCACATCTCCCATAGCACGTACTGTACCACTTGTTCCAATGTTTCTCCTCCTATACATGAGCTTCCTGAGGGCTTCCTATTCACTTTGGTCACGGGCACACTGGTTTTTAGCTCATGGCTGGCACATGGTATCCAGATGTTTAGTCCGTGAAAGTGCTCAGTAGCCCAAATGTTCTTTTTCTATCTCCGTAAAATGGGCACAATGTCTAAGGTGTTAATTGGCACACAGTGGTTTATATTTGAGTAACAAAACCCGTTTTGTGTGTGATTGAGCTGGTGATTATTTCTGCTTGTGTACTGTATGTGCAATCGTCACCATGACGTGCAAGAACTTTGGAGGTAAACATTTAGGCACTGAGACTAGGCTTGAGCATTGTGGTCATGTAGCTGGGAAAACTGGAACTATAGTAAGCGTGCCCCAAATGTCCCACCCCGATCATGAATTGCTGGGGCACATAGCAGGAGAAACAGTGGCCTGCGGACGTGGCCCCATGGGAATGTTGACACGCACACTAGCAGAGGTCTCTGCCCACAGGCCCCTCGCCTACAGCACATTGGCCGATCTCGTGCACCATGTCCGTCAGCACCTGCCCCTGAGTGACCTCTCCCTCGCCGTCCAGCTCTTTGCCAAGAACATCGATGATGAGTCTCTGCCTAGCAGCATCCAGACCATGTCCTGCAAGCTGCTGCTGAACCTGGTGGACTGTATCCGCTCCAAGAGTGAGCAGGAGAGTGGCAATGGGAGAGATGTCCTAATGCGGATGCTGGAGGTACCGGTTCTCCTGGGAGGTGTCAACAACCTGCTCTCTTTAATCCCACCCACTGCTAAACTTGTACAAGTGCTTTGCTAATAAGTTTATGCTACTGTCAGATTGTTAGGCTGGATCCCTGGTGTCAGACCACCTGGGGTCAAATCCCTGCTCCCCATTAACTAGCCAATGCCCTGAGGCAAGATGCTTAACTTCTCTGTGCCAGCCTACTCATCTAACCAAGGGGTAATCACAGTGTCTGTCTCCTGGGATTGTTGTGAGAGATAGGACATAATTGGTGAAAGCTCTTACACCATGGTTCCTAGCAAGTACTTACATGGAGTATTTCTGGGACACTATAGCCAAGGGCTGGGTTCGCTGTGAACACCTCTGGAGAGGCACCCAGTTGGGGTGTGGGTACTGGAGTAGAGTGTAATTGCCAAGGCTAGTGGGTGATAGTCTGGGTTTTGGAGTAGCGTGGGCCATGCCCAGGCATATCTGACAAGTACCCCAGCTTTGCTGAGCCAGAGTCTTCATGGCAACAGTGGAAGTAGTGATGCCACTGTAGTTACCATCAGGGAAGATGGCACACTCTCTTCCTTCATGTGAAGCAGAGCGACCTCAGCAAGTGGTTTCAGATTCAGAGAGTTCCTTTTTCTGTCTTCTGAAAGGGTTGTTGGCCTATCAAAGGGAATGATTTTTGTCTTTCTCGCCACTTTCTCTTTGTTAGGTCTTTGTTCTCAAATTCCACACCATCGCCCGGTACCAGCTCTCTGCGATTTTTAAGAAGTGCAAGCCCCAGTCAGAACTTGGAGCCATGGAGGCAGCCCTGCCTGGGGTGCCCACTGCCCCTGCAGCCCCGGGCCCTGCCCCCTCCCCTGCGCCTGTTCCTGCCCCCGCCCCACCCCCGCCCCCCACTCCTGCCACTCCCGTGACCCCAGCCCCTGTGCCTCCATTTGAAAAGCAAGGAGAAAAGGATAAGGAGGACAAGCAGACATTCCAGGTCACAGATTGTCGAAGTTTGGTAAAAACCTTGGTCTGCGGTGTCAAGACAATCACGTGGGGTATAACATCATGTAAAGCACCTGGTGGTAATTGCACTCTTGAATTATTTAGACATTCTGTTTTTCACAGAGTGGGTTTTATTCACAGTAACTGATTATTCTTTCTCTCTTCCAGAAGCTCAGTTCATTCCCAACAAGCAGTTACAGCCCAAAGAAACTCAGATTTACATAAAACTTGTGAAATATGCAATGCAGGCTTTAGATATTTATCAGGTAAGCAAGTGTCCTTGAACCAGGCTCCCAAGTGTAGAAGAGATGCTAGTGATGGAAGGGGTCTTGAGAGTCTCATCTGTCATTGTTTTGGATGGTCGACAGTATTTGTTCTGTAGCGTAGCATTGCGTTAAAAGTGAAGAGTTTTACTTGTGTCAGTATGTGCATTCTGTGGGAGGTGGTGATTAGTGTAAGTGGACTGCAGTAGATTTAAGTTTACTAAATTTATTCCTGTTTGGAACCCTTAGCAAAGTTCTTTTATTTTGATTATTTTCCAAAATCAAGCTGAGAATAGCGAGGTAAAAGATTGGATGGGGCATTTATTATCTAATTTGAAATGTTCTGTTTTAATATGTAGCTTATCTACTTATGGAATATGTGCAGAGATGCCTAGTTTTAATGTCCGTGGGTTTTTTTCCCGTGCTAGGTCCAGATAGCAGGAAATGGACAAACATACATTCGAGTAGCAAACTGCCAAACTGTCAGAATGAAGGAAGAGAAGGAGGTGTTGGAACACTTTGCTGGTGTGTTCACAATGATGAATCCCCTAACATTTAAAGAGATCTTTCAAACGACGGTCCCTTATATGGTGGAAAGAATCTCAAAAAATTATGCTCTTCAGGTATAAAACTCCTTTTTCCTATCTTTTCAATAGTAAATTTAAAGTTATTTATATGTTGAATACTTGGTGTTCCATTTATTTTGAGAGTTTTCTAAATAATATGGCTAAGGATATGCTTGTAGAACAAAACATTTAGTTTTTGAGAGCATGTGTGTGCTTGTGTGAGTGGGGTTGGGGTGTGGGGGAGGTTCAGAGGCGGAAAGAATCTCAAGCAGACTCCCTGATAAGCACAGAGCCCAATGCAGGGCTCCATCTCAGGGCCCTAAGATCTTGCTCTGAGCTGAAATCAAGAATTGGGCAGTTAACTGACTAGAGAAATATTAGGGTACAATACTAACATTTTTTTCGGGATGCCTAAGTGGCTCAGTTGGTGAAGCATCTGCCTTTGGCTCAGGTCATGATCCCAGGGTCCTGGGTTCAAGCCCTGAGTTGGGCTCCCTGGTCAGGGAGAGTCTGCTTCTCCCTCTCCCCCGTCTCATGCTCAGTCTCTTTCAGATCTCAAAAAAAAAAATCTTAATTTTTTTTCAAAGTATCAATATGTTTTGGATCAGTTTCATTAGTAGGAATTAAATGTACATTAGAGGTAGGCTCTTGGCATTTGATGGTGAGGATAAAATAAGGAACCTAAGTCTTTGAAGTAAACTGCTCCACTCAGTGCTCAGAAGATTTATTAGTTTTTTTTTCCTTTGGGTGGATAATTAATTTCTTGGATTATATGATACAGGTTTGATTTTGTATTTTTGGAAAATTCATTAGTTTGTGCTAAAGCTGCTTTGAGGAAGGGATTATTTTTGTCACCTGTATGTCTTGTTTTGACAGATTGTTGCCAATTCCTTCTTGGCGAACCCTACTACCTCAGCTCTGTTTGCTACGATTCTGGTGGAGTACCTCCTGGACCGCCTGCCGGAAATGGGCTCCCACGTGGAGCTCTCCAACCTGTACCTCAAGCTGTTCAAGTTGGTCTTTGGCTCTGTCTCCCTCTTTGCAGCTGAAAATGAACAAATGCTGAAGGTAAAACTCATTTAGATCCAAGTGTACTTTGGGAGTTCTTTTGTTTTGTTTTTTTTTTTAAAGATTATTTATTTATTTATTCATGAGAGACACAGATAGAGAGAAGCGGAGAAACAGGCTCCATGCAGGGGAGCCCAATGTGGGACTTCATCCCAGATCCTGGGATCATGCCCTGGGCTGAAGGCAGATGCTCAACCACTGAGGCATCCAGGGGTCCCTTATTGTTGTTTTTTAATTCCTGTTTTCACTTTTGCACAGACTGGAGTTGCTTATTTTGTATTTGTAAAGTGTTCTTTGAATTATTTTTTTTTTTAATTTTATTTATTTGTTCATGAGACTACATAGAGAGGAGAGAGAGAGAGAGAGAGAGGCAGAGACACAGGCAGAGGGAGAAGCAGGCTGCATGCAGGGAGCCCGACGTGGGACTCAATCCCAGGTCTCCAGGATCACACCCTGGGCTGAAGGTGGCGCTAAACCGCTGAGCCACCCAAGCTTCCCTCTTTGAATTAAAAAATACTTGCAACCAATAAGGACCAAATGTAGAAAATATCTTATATATTTCTAAGCAGAGCTTCATTTATTTACCCATGACTTAAAGCGAAAACTTCAGATGCCTATGGTCGGCAGTGGGTCGCCATTAGTATTGCCAATACTGATTTTTTTTTTAAATTCAAATTTATTTCTCTGGATTACACAAGTAAAATAGCACATCAATCCTATTTTAAAAATTGAGTGATAGAAAGGAACAAAGAGGGAAAAAATGTCTTCCCTGACTTCTCCTATCCAAAGAAATAGCTGGCTTTTTGACAGTTCTGATTAAGTCAACAATTCTGCACTTTAACTCTGTTTCTTCTCTGTTCTTATTTTCTGTGGCAATACAAGAACATCTTGTTTCGGGACCATTTGTTTATTTTCCCCCTTTTTATAAAAAATTTTAACCAATTTGTATTCCTTATTAAGACTGTCTTGGAGCAATGTGTCTCCTGACATCTTTTTTTTTTTTTTCCTGACATCTTTATGGATGACTAATTGCAGTATAATCTGATCTCATCAGTTATTTGATTTTAGCAAATGGCTAAAAAACTTACCCCTGGTTCCATCTCCCACTGAAAAAGCAGCAGATGGTAGAACAAAAAAACCTAATAAAAATGTACTTCCACCGAAGGCAGAGTATTTTAATTCCTGCAGAAAGTTGAATGTTATCACCAGTTGTCTCTGAGGAATGATATCTTCCCATAGGGGAATTCTGAAAATATAAACAAGATCCTTTTTTTTTTCCTGGAGTAGTAAATGTACAGATGGCGACAAAGAGTACCAGTGATCTCTGCTTTTATGTGACTATTTCCTTAGGGTTTTTTTCAATTCTATAGTAATTACTTACCAACAACCTTGATGTTACTTTCCTGTTACTATGAAAGAAAAATACTTGACTTTTTCTAAGGTAAAAAATATTTGATTGTGATGTGTCCACGTGATTTATCATCTTCAAAAAAATATAATTTTTGCTAACGTTAGATACAGAACAACAACAAAAAATACAGAACAAACCTTAATGGAAGGATGTTGGAATATCGTTCAAGAAAAACATTCAAAGAACAAATTTCGTTAAGACTTCTTGTCAAAATAATATATGTAATCGATTTAGTCTGTAAAGTAATTGTATTGTGCCTTTTAGGACAACAGATTGGGAACTGTGTCACTGATACACCAGCACTTTTCAGTTCACATTAAATATGCCTGTAAAACATTTCATGTGCAGCCTAACCTGTCACATGTTAGAACCAGGATCTGAAGTACTAAATAAAAAGCTAATCTGGCTTAAAATGTTAATTAAAGTTACTTTAAGCTGATAAAGTGCTTTTATATCAAAGAAATACTTACTTTTAAAATTAAATCTTTGAAAACCTTATAACCTAAGTTAAAAATTTTTTTTTAACTATCTAAAAAAGATTTTATTTGAGAGCATGACAGAGTGCACACGCTACCAAGAGCGTGTGCACGAGATGAGGGAGGGTCAGAGGTAGAAGCAGGCTCTGCACTCAGTGAGGATCACTCCCAGGATCATGACCTGAGCCAAAGGCAGCTTAACCAACTGAGCCACCCAGGTGCCCCTTACTTTTTCTTTTTTTTAAAGATTGATTTATTCATTAGGGAGAGGGAGAGAGAGCACATAAGCAAACAAGCAGGGGGAGGGACAAGCACATTTTGTGCTGAGTGTGGGCCATAACTAGGGCTCAATCAGATGACCTTGAGATCATGACCTGAGCTGAAATCAAGAGTCAGACACCCCTTTATGTAAAATCTCAATTTTCATGGGTCTTCTCAACTTTGTGTATCATATTTGATAGTGAATTTTTATTTCTGTTAGGTTACTTTTTGCATTTAGATTGTTAGAAGAAATGGGCGTCTTCATCTTGATTATTTAGTCTTCTAAAGGAGGTGACCATATATCTTATAAAGGAAGTGACCATATTCACAGGAATTGTAGGGCTGACAGACCTTGCTCCAGAGTTGTCATCTTTTCAACATCATGGAACTACACAGTAACATGGGAACCTATTAAATGTTTTTTTCCTGGACGCCCTGGTGGAAACCAGCATGTATCTTAAGACAAATTAATTTGAACCAAATGAAGGCTGGAAAGATCTTGTTTTGTTTTCCCTTTGGAATGAAGTCATCAGAATTACCTTCCATTCCCGTTTGCAGTGAACCTTCAGCGTGAAACGTGGTGTGGCCCCTCCTTGTTTAGAGCCTATTAACCTGCCTTTTCTCCACCCTGCAGCCCCACCTGCACAAAATTGTGAACAGCTCAATGGAGCTTGCACAGACTGCCAAAGAGCCCTACAACTACTTCCTGCTGCTTCGGGCCCTCTTCCGCTCCATTGGAGGAGGTAGTCATGACCTCCTGTATCAGGAATTTTTGCCCCTCCTACCAAATCTCCTACAAGGTCAGAGCAGTGATTTTGGTTGCCTCTTAGTCTCGCGTGCACATGTGAATTGGCTGCTTGTGTTTGTGAGGTTTGCCCTCTGTACCCACCGAAGGTCATTGTGAGGGGATGTATGTGTATGTCCCCTGCCAGAGGGGTGTGTGTGTGTATTTGTGTGTGTGTTCATCCCTGTGTCCACTCTCTTTAAAAGCAGTGGGATTTTGAAGGGAGCCCTCCTGTTTAGGACTAGACCTTCCCCTCCCTGCTCAGAGTTGAACAGAATTGGAAGATTTTCATCACCCTGGTTAGACCTTGCTTGTATTTTTGTAGCATTTGGTAAGCAGGCCTAGAAAGTGTTTCTAGGGCTACTTAGTAATAATATCAGGGATCCCTAGATTGAAAGAGAATCGGAGTTATAAAGCTGATTTATAAGTGTGTATTTTTATTTTGTTGCAAATTTACATAACTAGGATTCTATAATTTCCATATAATCAGGAATACTTTCAAGACATAGAGCTCAAGGGGCTGCTTAAAGAGAAGCTATTTACAACGTGTAATACCTAGGAGGCACTGGGAAATAGTTGACCACATTGCCTATAACTTGGCCCTAAGTCCACCATGCAGGGTGGCCCAGCCATAATCCAACTCTACTCTCTGTATTTTTTTTTTAATTTTTTTTTTTTAATTTTTTTTTTTTAATTTTTTATTTATTTATGATAGTCACAGAGAGAGAGAGAGGCAGAGAACACAGGCAGAGGGAGAAGCAGGCTCCATGCACCGGGAGCCCGACGTGGGACTCGATCCCGGGTCTCCAGAATCGCGCCCCGGCCAAAGGCAGGCGCCAAACCACTGCGCCACCCAGGGATCCCCTACTCTCTGTATTTTACCCCATTGCCGGTTGTTCACCAGCCTGAGCCCTCTGTTCTGAGGAATCTGATTTCCTCCTCCTGCACTCTCTGTGCTGTCTGCAAGCTTGTTTCTTCCTACATAGTTGTGTTAAGTGGATCCCCTTCTGGGAACTTAGCCTTTCCCTGTCCTCCTTTGGACTCTGAATCTAGTGCTGCTGCTGTGTGATGCCTTCACTGATCCCTGTTTCTGTGAGCTCTCTCCATTCTTGCTAGTTTGTCTCTCAGTACTCAGGGCAGGTCCTCATCTGATGTGTCTCAGTGAGGAAGTTAGGAAGGCACTCCGGGGACCCTCATGAAGAGTGGGGAGGTTGACTTAGTAAAAAGGAAGATCCTCTCCATTGGTAGGAAACAAAAGTGGATTTAAAAAAAAAGGGGGGGGGGTTGTTTAATATATCATAGACCTCAATTGGAGTCTGTTGGAAGCCTGAGAAAAGATGTTAGGTTGTAGACCTCAAGCTGAAGGTGACTGCACCTTACTGGAGTCCGTGTCTTTAGATTGGGCTTGTTAAAAACCTACCATGTTTATGTATGTATGTATATATAGAGAGATATCTACATATTTATTGGTATAGATATATAGATATCCCAAGCAGGCTCCACAGTACCCACAGGCTCCATCTTATGATCCTGAGATCATGACCTGAGTCAAAATCAAGAGTTGAACACCTAACTGACTGAGCCACCCAGGTGCCCCAATGTAACATGATTTCTACAAGATCTACATATAATGTTAACTATTTTATTAAGATAATTTGACATTAAGTAATTATATTAATTATAGCTTAAATTCTAATTTGTAATTTATAATTGTGTGCAGCCTGCTATCATCACTTTGAACATGACAGAAGGGGCTACGATTATAGAATAGATTTAGCTAATGCGGTAGATTAAGACCTGACACATCTTCCTGTTATCACGTTAATGTTTATGATAAAAGGCAGAACAGTTACCTTGTACAGTTTGTGTTGGGCTGTCTGGCAGTAACTCTCCTCTCTGCCGTCCTTGAACCCTGTGTTTAGGGCTGAACATGCTGCAGAGCGGCCTGCATAAGCAGCACATGAAGGACCTCTTCGTGGAGCTGTGTCTCACAGTGCCTGTGAGGCTGAGCTCGCTCCTGCCCTACCTGCCCATGCTCATGGACCCCTTGGTGTCTGCTCTCAACGGGTCACAGACGTTGGTCAGCCAGGGCCTGAGGACCTTGGAGTTATGCGTGGACAACCTGCAGCCTGATTTCCTCTATGACCACATTCAGCCGGTCCGCGCGGAGCTCATGCAGGTGAGCCCAGGCTCTTCCAGTGCCAGTGCAGGGCGGGATGCAGGGTGCTCCTGTACCCGTTCTTACTTACTGGGGAATTCTAGGCTAGTGGTTTCTAGAAGTATTGGACCTCCACTGAGCTCTCCGTGCCCCATATTGGGCTCTCTGCAAGATAAAGTAGTGTAGCTTTCAACTTGCTTTATGTGAGTCTTCTGGCTTACGCAAAGATGTGAAGAATGAAGAAATACTGTATGTGCTGAAGAGACATTCGTTTTGTAGTATTGCCCCCTTTGCAGAGAGCTTTTACAAGTGGCATGTACTCATTAAGTTGATGACCTCTGAAGGCAGATGTTATGGTTACTGTGCGCTTCCAGGGAGGTCCTTCCTTTATCCACAGAAGATCTGGAGATACCACACACTGAAGAGAAGCAAACTCGTAAGGGAAGCGCAGGGGTCCACTTTAGGGTCAAGGGAAATGAAGCAGATAATCAAGGAGCTTGTTTTGTGAAAACATTTTATATTTTCTCTTCGTGAGAGTTTGTGTATTAAATATTAGGTTTTTCCTTCATGTTTTGCTGTTGTATTGATTCATAATGTAGTTGGTAATTGTTAAAGGTTTAGGCTGCTTGTTACTTATCTACCCCTTTTGTAGAGAGTATTTGGTCCCAAGTAGGGGTCAGAATGCCAACTCCTGTAAGATAGGATTCCAGATTGGAAATTGCAGCGTGCACTTCAGGCTGGGTTGGGAGACTTTCCCCACCAGTCCTGAAATGCAGACCTTTGGCTCCATCTAGGTGGGAGAGGATGGTCCTGGAGGTCAAGTCAGGGCCTGTAAGTCTACTTTCTCATCCATCATTTGGCGAATTGAGAACCTGCCTTGAGAACAGCACTCTTGGTTCTGGAAGGCAGACTCTGAACCTGATGCAGGTGTGGGTGAGCACCATGTGGGAGGAGGAGGCAGGGATGGGACTGTGGGCCTCTTGCCATTCCAGGAGGCAGACAGCCCTAGGGAGAGACAGAGGTGAAGCTATTTCCTGCTTTTGGAGACAACCCCCCACCCTCTCCCCCCTACTAGACAAGTAGCATCTCTCTGTGATCTCATCACCCATCTCTCATTGCCAGTGCCACCCCCTCCTGGGGAGTTTAGCAGAATTTCCCTCTCCTGAGAATACACGAAAGGTGGTTGGGCTGGGCCCAGGGGTGGAGGTAGGGAGGCTTAGCACCCCTCAACAGTGTTTATTAATGACCAACCTTTTTGGACCTTTAGGGACATAAGAGAAATTGAAGCTTTGCTTTAAAAAAGAGTCCCAAGATTTTATATTGGCTATTCCTAGACAGTAATATCTGTCATTGTTATGGAAGGTGATTTAAGAAAATAAACTTAAATAGACATAATAATTTTTAGGACTTAAGGTGGTGGTTTTAGGTAAAGGACTGTGGGAAAACTGACAAGTGTTTTGAAACCATTGAGTGCTTGTGGTCCTTAACACTAATTGTGGAAAAAAAAAAAAAAAAAAAACACTAATTGTGAATATGAGGTACACGTCTTTGTCATGTATTCCCATAATCCAGATCCGGTCATGATCCGTGTTTCCCTTCTTATACCGTGAGATGTGTAAGATAGTTTATCTGTCATATTTATTTGTAGGAATTTGTCATGTTTGTATTTTACAAAGCATGATAGTAGGAGTAAAAACCTGAGAACTCCCCATCAGACCTCAGGACAAGAACTTTACCAGTAAATAGCATTTCCCTCACGCTTCTGATCCCATTTTGTATATATGCTTAAACAATACATTACTAGTTTTCTTGCTCTTGAGCTCTGTAATATTTATAATATGCTACCGTTTGTGTTTCAGGGGTGTGGGAGGACATTTATGTTCACATGTGCATTTTCTTTAAAGACAAAATGTTTTTGGAAGGACGCACAAGACTATAACCTTGGCTTCTCCCAAGAAGGAGGAGGTGCATGTTTGGAGGATAGAGATGGGAGGAGGAATTTTTGCTGTATAGTCTTTTATAACTTTCAAATTTTGATTTGTGAACCATGACAGTGCATTACCTTGAAAGGATTTTTAAATGAAAGTACGTTGTGTCGTAGGCTTTATGGCGCACTCTACGCAATCCTGCTGATAGCATTTCTCACGTGGCCTACCGTGTACTTGGCAAATTTGGTGGCAGTAACAGGAAGATGTTGAAGGAATCCCAGAAGCTGCACTATGTTGTGACGGAAGTTCAAGGCCCAAGTATCACAGTGGAGTTTTCTGATTGTAAAGCATCTCTTCAGCTCCCGATGGAGAAGGTAAATTTGGAAGTCTTCAGGAACTTCTTAAAGATAACTATACATTTCATTTTAAGAAAGCTGATTTGTGTTTGAAAACACGTAAATAAACCATGTACTCTCTTGGGAGGGAATTTATTATTTTTATTTTTTATTTTTAAGTTAATCTTTACACCCAACGTAGGGCTCGATTCATAACCCCAAGATCAGGAGTCACATGCTCCACCGACTGAGCCAGCTCAGTGCCCCTTGGAGGGAATTTCTAATTCAAAGTACAAAATGTACTAGCTTGGTTGTCAAGGGGGCTTTCATAATACCAGGAGGCCAGTGGATGTGTATTGTGTGAGAACCGTGGACCCTTGAACAATTTTATCTTTCCTGATAGAGCAGGAGGTACCAGTCCCCAGCCCATCCTTGAACTCAGTCTGTTTTGATGCCTGGCAGGCTTTACTTCAAGGGTCATTTAGAACAGAAGTTAATCCCATTCTTGTCACCCCTGAGTACCTGCTTCTCAACCATCCTCTACCCACACCTAGCACCTGCTGCTTCCTGGGACGACTCCATGCTCTCTCTCCATCTGCCATTTACAACTCCAGTTTTGTTGGGTAAAAAAAATGGACAGAGTCCCCAGCATCTTGCCAGTGTCCCACTCTACTACTTTTGCTCTATCTATACTGAAAGCTGTTTCTGCCTCACTTTACTGACCCCTCCCAGTCCTCTGTCACATGCATATTGTTCCGCTTGATTCTAATCTACATTGTCAGGGTCGATTCTCCCCCTTATCCTAGAGCTGGCCTTTTTCCACCTTGTATTACAGCTTTGTTACCATGTCTTTCCAGAACATTTATCTAGCCATTATATAGTGAGTATTTTTTTAAGGGTGTTAGAGCCTTTTACATGCATCTGTGTGACTCAGCTGTTTTATAAGCCAAGTGCCAGCTGGGATTCCTGAGCTCTCTGTGGATCTGGTCTTAAACCAGCATTCTGTGGCCTGGAGCGACTCAAAACCCTCCCTCTACTTAGGCTAACTGCCCTGTTGTTATATTGTAGAGCTCTGCGTGTCCACCTTTCTGTGTACAAAGTTTACCCATGTAGTGAGTTCTGTGAGGTTTTTCTTTTTTTTAAATTTTTTTTTATTTATTTACGATAGTCACAGAGAGAGAGAGGCAGAGACACAGGCAGAGGGAGAAGCAGACTCCATGCACTGGGAGCCCGATGTGGGATTCGATCCTGGGTCTCTAGGATCGCGCCCTGGGCCAAAGGCAGGCGCCAAACCTCTGCGCCACCCAGGGATCCCCAGGTTTTTCTTTTTTAACCAGACTTTCCTAAGCATCTGGGAAGAACAATATCCATCATGAGTAGTTGTCCCTCTAGAGTTATTTTCCATCATCCTCTCTCCATCCTCCTGTCCCCATACTTCTCAAGCACATACATTGCCCTGACCCTTCCCCAGCCCCATCCCATAAATGAGTGCCCTCCCCAGACTTGGGGAGGTACATCTCCAGCTCCTCACCCAAATAAACACTTCTCACCCAAATAAACACTAGTTCCCTGCTAAGAGACTACAGCTAAAAATCTGTCTACATCAGAAGTTAGTGTAGTGAATGCCCTGTGTCAGTAGCACATTCCCACATTTTAGGTAATAACTTTAATACCAGATTTCTGTTTGCTTCAGCCCGGTCGGTGGCAAGGTTGGCATCGGTAGGGAACACTAAGATTTGTATTTGATCTCTGCAGAGACTAAGCAGAACCAGAAAATCCCTTTGGAGGTAGTTTTTCTCCAAAGGAGACCAAGTTGTGGAGATAGGCTTCCAAGTCTTCTTGGACACCGCCTCCCTGCCACCACCACCCCCCAACACACACACACACACACACACCCGGTGTATGAGGGGCCGGTTTCCCAGCAGGGTGGCTGAGGGCATGGGGTACGGCGCTGCACCTGGGGGGCTGCCAAGGTGAAGGGAAGAAGCAGTATGGCCACACCAAGTGCCAGGGAATCCCCATTAAGATAATCCTGCTTTTGGCACACTTTATAACCTGTTATTCTTCTGGCAGATAATTGGCTCAGAGGTTATATTGATCCTTAACCACTTCCAAAATTATCCCCACAAGCCAGGGTGACACATTGAGGAGCTGTTGTCCTGCTCTATGTGGCTGTGTGTGAGTCTGCAGGGCAGGGCTGCTGTCCCTGTCAGTCCCTCTCTGCTCTTGCACACCCAGCCTTGGTGAATCTTTAATCTTTAACACAGATCAGGTTTTCAATTTATAGTTAAATAACTGTCATTAAGGATGCCTAACATCTTAGGTTGTTAAAGGCTACACATGATTTTGAGCGTGTGATTGCCTCCCCCGCCTTCCTGGTCAACCTAATTGAATAGAATAAAATGTGTGTAGCTATGAAAGTTTTCTGAAAAAATAAAGAAAACCTTTTTATCTTCCAAAGAGAAAGTTGAGTAATTGTGTAATTTCTGTGTAAACTCTAGTTTTTCTGTTTCTTTGCCGTAGGCCATTGAGACCGCTCTGGACTGCCTGAAAAGTGCCAACACTGAGCCGTACTACCGGAGGCAGGCGTGGGAAGTGATCAAGTGCTTCCTGGTGGCAATGATGAGTCTAGAGGACAATAAACATGCCCTATACCAGCTTCTTGCACACCCTAAGTATGTGGGGCACATGGTTGTCTGCGATGGGTGCAGCTTAGTCTGGACTTAGGAGTGCAGAGGACCTCCCATATTTCCTAGTGCTATGTGGGTGCTCTTTCAAGTCAGGAAGTTGACATGTTACCTGCCCAGTAGTGCTTGTTTGGGCTTTTAGATGAAATGTAGAGGACAAATCTGGTGCTTGAGAATTAAGGTTTCCCTCAGTCATCATGTTCCTGATTATTGCCTCCCTTTAAGGTGGTCAGCTTCAGGAAGCAAGTATCCTGCCCGTTTCTTGTGCTTCAGTATGGCATCCATAGTGCCTGGCACATGGTAGACAGTCAGTGGCTCTTTCACTTTTCTGGTCTATGGTGATCCTTTCATTCCCCAGATATTTGTCATGTGTTATTTGTATTTTGCTCTTACCAGTTAGGTAAGATGATGGTCTTATGTGATCACGTGTGTACATTATTTTACTGTGTTACACGGTTAGGGGAAGGGACTTTTCCTCTGTATTTTCGCATTTTTCACAGCATCAGTGGTAGGTGGTAGATGCGCTATCATGAGGTCTATAACTTCGTCTGATTGTTCCTGTGATGTGATTTTTCAACACACAACAGGCGTATAGCTGCCTTAAATGGCTTTTTCATTTCTATTTGCTCATTGATGGAGTTACTTCTTAGAATTTGGCTTACTCAGTTAAAAAGGATCAAAGTCAAGCATTGAATTTCTTTAAAAATTATAAAAATAATGAATCTGCCACCATGTTGTAATTTTGCTCCCAATTTATCACTTGTGCTCATATTAGGTAGAACATACTGGGAGTCTAGGACCACTGGTTATTTAACATTCATAGTGAAATTCATCATGTAAGTCCAGGTGGCATCATCACCTCAGCACTTCGGTGTTGTGAGAATGAATTCAATTCTATCTTTCAGCTTTACAGAAAAGACCATACCTAATGTCATCATATCGCATCGTTACAAAGCACAAGACACTCCTGCTCGGAAGACTTTTGAGCAGGCTTTGACCGGGGCATTTATGTCTGCTGTTATTAAAGATCTCCGACCCAGCGCCTTGCCCTTTGTCGCCAGCCTGATCCGCCACTACACAATGGTGGCGGTTGCCCAGCAGTGCGGTGAGTGGGACAGAGGAAGTGGTTATGTGACTTCCTTAGACGTGTTTCAGAGGAGCAGTTAGACTGGTTGGGTTTTGGCCTTGGTTTTCAAATTTCCCACTTACTGCAAGATAGTTGGGATTTCAGTGATGGGTGCAGTAGTAACTTTAAAACTGTTATCAAGTTTCATCTGTACAGTATGCCCAGTAGAAGATTTTCACCCTTTGTTTTTTGTGAAAACAGGGCCCGAGTACTTGTGGGATCACTGCATAGGAGACCGTTTGTGGTCTCACCCTTGTCACTGGTCTTCCCTCCACGCTTTGTGTTCCAAGGCCCAGCCTCTGCTCTCCACTCTCCACTCCTGGGCTGGCTCCTCCCCGTCTCCATGTGGTGCTTTTCTTTGCTCCTGGGGTGCTCATCCCTGCTGTTTCCTGCCTCTGCTTCAGGGCCCTTGGGCTCTGGATGGGGAGGGACCACTTTTGGTTGTCTCCTTGTTTTTCTTTCTAATCCATCACAGACTGGGTATGCTTACAGAAGACACTAAAAATGTCCTGACACTGCCAGTTGCTGTGGAAATTTCTGGACATTTAGTCTCAGTTTTTGCACCTCCTCCCAGACCCATGCTGGTGGGTGGACATGCTCAAGTAGCGCTGCTGCAGTTTGAGTCCCCAAGGCCCCCCACCCTCCAGATGGACAGCATTTCTCCGAATGCTACAGAGCACCCAGAACTTTCCCCTTGTAACTCTTTTTGCCCTTCTTGGCCCAAATAGTCCGTGCTGTCCAGTTTATCTTAGATTGTTTCTCAGTGTCCTTTTTTTTTTTTTTCCTCAGTGTCCTATTAACATCTTTCCAACAGACTTAATAAGCTTCTCAATAATATCCATCTTGCTGGGTACCTGGAAGGCATTAATTTTTTTTTTTTTTTTTAAAGATTTTATTAGAGCACAAGCCAGAGGGAGAGGGAAAGGGAGAAGCAGACTCCCCAGTGAGCAGAGAGCCCGATGTGGGGCTTAATTAATCTCAGGACCCCGGGATCATGACCTAGCTAAAGGCAGACGCTTAACCGACTGAGCCACCCAGGTGCCCCTGAGGTGTTAATTAATAATAGATTGTTCTCTTTGTGGGCTAGGTGTCATAGCTGGGTTGTTTTGTAATTATTATTTGTATGTCAGGAATGTCCAGAGTGTAGCCCATACTTATTTCTGTGCTGTGCTCCTTGGCCTGTTAAATAATTTTTTAAGAGAAGATATATGAGTCTCATGATTGAGAAAACCTGAAAAGAATACAGCTTAGAATGGAAAACATTCAAAAAATAGCCTTTGTGCAAATCAGACCATCCTAGTTTACAAGTAACTGTAGTTTAACAGAAATTGGTAGAAAAGTACTAGCATTGGATTTTATTGAACTCCTAATCTCACATTTAAAAATGAGTTAGTTTTGGGGTACCTGGAAGGGTCAGTCAGTGGAGCATACAACTTTTGATCTATGGGATTGTAAATTTGAGCCCTACATTGGGGATAGAGATTCCTAAAAAAATAAACTTAAAAAAAACAAAACAAAACGCTTTTTAATGTAGTTTTGCCATTTGAAGGACTAGAACATCCATGTAAATAACCTCTCCTTTCTTCCATGCCTGCCACCTCTTTCAGGTCCTTTCTTGCTGCCCTGCTACCAGGTGGGTAGCCAGCCCAGCACAGCCATGTTTCACAGCGAAGAAAATGGATCAAAAGGAATGGATCCCTTGGTCCTTATTGATGCAATAGCTATCTGCATGGCATATGAGGAAAAGGAACTTTGCAAGATCGGGGAGGTGGCCCTGGCTGTGATATTTGATGTTGCAAGTATCATTCTGGGCTCAAAGGAGAGGGTAAGAAAGGGGGATCTTCTCTTCTGCAGGCATTCTAGAAACCAGTTACAGAGAGTTGGAACAACATGAGGGTCTATGTGTGTGTTTTTCTCTCTCCAGGCGTGCCAACTGCCTCTGTTCTCCTACATCGTAGAGCGCCTGTGTGCGTGTTGCTATGAACAGGCCTGGTATGCGAAGCTAGGGGGTGTGGTGTCCATTAAGTTTCTCATGGAGCGGCTGCCTCTCACTTGGGTTCTCCAGAACCAGCAGACATTCCTCAAGGCACTTCTCTTTGTCATGATGGACTTGACTGGAGAGGTAGGTGATGTATGGTCTCAAATCTAAGCCAGCTGTTCTGGAAGTTTGCCTAGAGAATAGTTAGGATGAGGCAGTTTGGCAAAATGCTTTCCCAGAAGCTTAGGTTTCATTACAGTATCTTTAATAAGGACAGATCAGGACCCCCACATGCTGTCCCTGGTTATCTAAATATCTTTCCTCCTTGATAAAGAACCGTCACTGGCTGAGTACATAACACGGTATATCTGTGAAGGCAAATAATACTTCTCACGCTCTCCTAGGGCTAAATAGTGCACCTGCTGCAGGAGTTTCTACAGCAGTAGCATTCTTTATGAAGCCTTATGTAAGTGTAACTGAAACAAATAGAATGTAGTGGGCGTTGCCAGCCTACGTGTTTGGTAAATAAAATGAGTATGTTTAGGTCCACATGTTCTTTTCTGAATGACATATAGGAATTCTAAGGTGATTTAGCCACTGAAATACTGTGCGGAGGTTATGAAGTAGTCTTGTTAAAATTCACTGGCCCCGGCAGTGGAGGTGGGCCCTCCGCGATAGCCCCTTTCATTCTAAGGAGTCTCTGGCCTACAGGTTTCCAATGGGGCGGTCGCCATGGCAAAGACCACCCTAGAGCAGCTTCTGATGAGGTGCGCAACACCCTTAAAAGATGAGGAGAGAGCCGAAGAGATCGTGGCAGCTCAGGAGAAGTCTTTTCACCATGTGACACATGATTTGGTTCGAGAAGTCACCTCTCCAAATTCCACTGTGAGAAAACAGGCCATGCATTCGCTGCAGGTCTTGGCCCAGGTCACTGGAAAAAGTGTGACTGTGATCATGGAGCCCCATAAAGAGGTAAGATTTCTGTCACTGGAACTAGGATAACTTGAACAAAACTCTTGAGATCCTTTTCCTTCTCCTTCAGATGTGACTGGAAGAGGATATGTAATTTATAATTTTGTGTCCACTTCACAAAGTGCAACTATACATGCTGTCTTTGACCTCAGGCACAAAAGCAGTGTGCTTACATTAATGGCTCTATCCATAGCTGTCAGTGTCAGGACAGAAAGCTGCTTTCCTGCGTCTCTGTAGCACAGTCTGGTCACTCTTTATTGTTTTACGAATGGTCACTTTGGAAACTTGGAAGTTAAGTGTGTCTGACATGTAACTATCCACCATCCAGTTTTAGCACATGGAACATACCTTCCCTTCCCTAACTAAAGGACATCCATAAACACTTTCCATCTCCCAGTTTCTTTTCTTTTTTCATGAAAGACACAGAGAGGCAGAGACATAGAGGGAGAAATAGGCTCCCTATGGGAGCCTGATGTGGGACCTGATCCCAGGACCGCAGAATCACGACCTGAGCCAAAGGCAGACGTTCAACCACTGAGCCACCCAGGCACCCCCCATCTTCCATTTTCAAACTGATAGTCATTTGAGAATGTTATGATGAGCCATATTTGCTTTTTAAAGGATGGCGGGTTAGTAGTACTTCCTCCTTGCCTCCCCCAGGTCCTCCAGGATATGGTCCCACCTAAGAAGCATTTGCTCCGACACCAGCCTGCCAACGCACAGATTGGCCTGATGGAGGGGAATACATTCTGTACCACACTGCAGCCCAGGCTCTTCACAATGGATCTTAACGTGGTGGAGCATAAGGTGTTCTACACAGAGGTAGGGGGGTGGTGGTGCGGCGTGGTGTGGATGGTGATGACGTATGTCTGGTAGCCTGTCTTTGTGCACGAAGACTGGTCAGGCAGCACTCAGAGAAGGCCCGGGTAGTGACCACAGGTAACCAGCTGTAACCTGGCACAACCACCTGCAGAGGTACGTTACAGAAGGTAGGCCGGGTAACTGGAGATGGTCAACCATCTGTGGCTGTTTTCTGAGTCCTTCGAGCTTTAGCCTTCTCCAGGCCTTGATCCCAGAGCCTGAAGGATGTAGTCTAGAGAAAGCTGTGCTGCCTACTTTGATTGCTCTTATCAGCTGGGGCTTAGAATAACACTGGCTTAGAGCAAGCGCCAGTTTATTGAATTTATTCATCACTTAAGAATGTGCTGTGTGCTGTGAAGAACTTACCACACATGAATGCCATTATTTAGTTTGGACAGCTCTTCGTGAACTAGAGATTCTGATTGTTCTCATTTTGGGTGATAGCAGATGGTGTCCTACAAGTGTTTGTGAACTTTCCAGTATGGGGTGATATTAGAAACAGATTGAACTGTACTTCCAGTCCAATTCTAAGCATTAATTCATAGAATACAGTGATGGTTTGGTGATGAATCCCAAAGTGAAATTTTTTTTAGAACCTGAATCCTACTCTGGAGGCATTGTCAGAATGAACAGAGGCAAAAGTCATAAGAAAGCAACTTCTTTCTGATCCACACTAAGTTTGAATTTCCACTTACGAAAAATTTACCTCTTGAATTTTTAAGCCCAGTGTATTTGCTTGGACATAGAATTCTATGATCACATGGTCTAGCTTTGATCTTTTATATCTTATCGTATTCCTTGTGTAGGAGTCATAGTTCATATGTTTGGACAGAGGTTCTAGGAGAGCCACTGGAGGATGGGAGGAAGTTTCCCTTTGGTGATTCCAGAGGCACATGTGTTTTCCCCTGTGTGGAAAGTTCCTCACTAAGCTTAAGACCAGAACCTGATAGTGTTGAGTGATAAATTGCAGGGAATGCAACTGGTTTTCCAAGTGTTTATCAGTGTACTGGCTGTATCAGAACATGTGGGATCTTTTTAAAAAGAGAGACTCCTGAGTCATCTCCCAGGTTTGGAGTCAGCCCTCCAGATCTACCAGCTCTAAGCTTCCCAGGTGATTCTGTTGTGGAGTATGCATCACTCTCTTTCTAGAGATAGCTACAGATACAGGTATCTGTGTGTGTGTGCATACGCACGTATTTATGAGGAGAGTAACTCATAGTGATGGAGTGGAATAGGGTGGTGGCTTAAAGTGCTTATTAGTGTATATATCCTTTTTTGCTGTTTGAAATCTTTTACTAGGTAGGAATCTTTGAGGGAAAAAAGATATGATAAAGTTTATCCCATTTTCCCAGGATGTAAATAGAGAAAACAGTAATAGAACAACATGTATGATATTTTGGGTATTAGATATATAATATATACTGGGGAATGATAAAATATTTGGAAAGATTTTTACAGGAATCTCTGAGTTAACAGTATTCCCAGTGATTTTCAACTTCTTTATGCTTTTCTGTACTTGAAAAAAGTATTACTACTCAGCTATTGAATTACAGCACGTATGTTTTTTGAGCCATGGGCCCATGGCTTATAAGGAGGGAGATGTTCCTGCCATCATGATATTTGCAGTTCAGGTGATTGCCAGTTATGGTATCAGAGTGGGTGAGAAAGTATCTAAGAATTTTTTTTTTAATTTTATTTTATTTTTATATTTATGATAGGCACACAGTGAGTGAGAGAGAGGCAGAGAGATAGGCAGAGGGAGAAGCAGGCTCCATGCACCGGGAGCCCAACGTGGGATTCGATCCCGGGCCTCCAGGATCACGCCCTGGGCCAAAGGCAGGCGCTAAACCACTGCGCCACCCAGGGATCCCCAGTATCTAAGAATTTATTTCACTAATGAGGTTGACACAGTTTGCTTTAGAAGGAAGCTCTGTCACATTCAATATTCCCTAGGGTTTGAGTTTAGTTTATCAGTCATTAATCATGTTGTGTGTGTTTGTGTGTGTGTGTGTGTGTGTGTGTGTGTGTGTAAGATTGCTATGTTCTGTAATTTTCAAGGTTACTTGTCTTCACAGTAAGAGCAGGCTAAATTAAATTATTTTATCTTTTACAGCTGTTAAATTTGTGTGAGGCTGAAGACTCAGCTTTAACAAAGCTGCCCTGTTACAAAAGCCTTCCATCACTGGTGCCTTTGCGAATTGCAGCATTAAGTAAGTTAATATGAATTAAATCTGAAACAAGCCATGGGTATGAAGGTACAAGGAGGCAGTGGTCTTTTGGGGTTGTGGTTTTTTTTTTATGTTCTTTTTAAGGTGGGATAATCATGTTTGAGTATTTGTCAAACATATAATCTATTGACATTGTGAGATGTCAATAGATCATATAGATTGATAGGATTTAAACAATTGTTTATTCTTGTACACTATGCATTTTACTTTGTAGTAATTAACTCTTAATGCTATAGTTCTCTGATGAATCGAACGCTCTGGTTGAAGAGAGCAGTCGTAGCATTCATATATTGCCAGTTTCGCCCAAATCAGAGTATATAGGAAGATCTACTATAGCCTTCATAGGTTTTGCACATTGGTTTTGTAGCATTTGAGATTCTGTTGTCTTCAAGGCTTCATGAGCAACGTCAGCTACATTGTTGAATTTTTACTCACTTAGAAGCATCACACCACACCCCACCCACCCCGTCCCCACCACCCAACACACCTTTTTTTTTTTGGTAAATAAATACCCAGTACAAGTTTTTTTTTAGTTGACTTGGTCTCTTGCTTTCTCGGTATGTATGTATATATGTATGTATGTATTTATTTATTTATATTTTTAAAAGTCAATGATTTTTTTAAAATATTTTATTTATTCATGAGAGATACAGAGAGAGAGAGAGAGAGAGAGAGGCAGAGACACAGGCAGAGGGAGAAGCAGGCTCCATGCAGGGAGCCTGACATGGGAGAGAGGCAGAGACACAGGCAGAGGGAGAAGCAGGCTCCATGCAGGGAGCCTGACATGGGACTCGATCCCGGGACTCCAGGATCAGGCCCTGGGCTGAAGGCGGCGCTAAACCACTGAGCCACCAACAAGAAAGTCCTCTTTCTTGTTTTTTTATACTCTATATGAAATGTTGCCAGAATCTTCCTTGAGTTAGAGATAGAGGAGCTGAGAAGCAAGCCATAATACCTGCATGAGCATGGGGCCGAGGTTTGGAAGACATAGCAGGTGGGAGGGAGAGAGATGCTCGGCAGCCAAGTTTGACAGCTTCTTTCCTCTTGGGATACCTTTCTTCCAGTGCCTCTTGTGCAATCCTGTTGGCTAGTACAGGCGTTGCTCTTGGTCAGATGTTCTCTCTTGACTAACATATTCCCTTTTCTGAGAATATCTGTATTTTCAAAACCTTTAACTCCCCACGTGGGGAGAAGGCTGCCTGACATGGATAGTGGAAGAAAAGCCAGGCTGCATGTGTATTCCCTCATCACCAGAGTTCAAGGCCAGTTCAGTGTGTCTGCCCACAGCCCAGCTATCCTCTCACCCCTTGTGGGGATGTCTTGGGGAAAGGGTGTCAGTGGGCACCTCCACTTCCTCCCTCTGTCTATCTGGACAGGGTAATATTTACCATGGCTCTTCTGACAGGCTGTTGGCTCCCCTCTTAAATAACACTGACCATGTGAGTTAGAAGATCACATGGCATTCTTTGATCTTTTTCGAGGGCAGACACATGGGAAGTGGTTCAGTGATTCATACTTTGTGTTGTTTGGTAAGAGCCTTTAGACAAGGAAATTGTTTATATCTTTTTAAGGTTAATAATGAAATTGATTAACCTCATTGATTTCTCTTCCGAAAGATGCGCTTGCTGCCTGCAATTACCTTCCTCAGTCCAGGGAGAAGATTATTGCTGCACTCTTCAAGGCCCTGAATTCCACCAACAGTGAGCTGCAGGAGGCTGGGGAAGCCTGCATGAGAAAGGTGAGTGGGATGCACGTGTGTATGTGCGGGCGAGGGTCTGTCTTCAGCGCTCTTCCTGTTCACCTGGTTCATGCACCTGGAAGGCTGCCTCTTGTTAGTACACATTGGATTCCAGTAATGTCTCTATTTGTTTCCCAGTAACACTGAGCCTATTAAAATAGTGACAGTAATGACTAGTCTTCTTCATCATAAACTTTTAGAATGTGCTTGCCTAATATTTCATTTTCTCACGGAAAATAAAATCTTGCTGCTAGAGCTGAATGAGTTCATTCTGTTATAAAGTGTATTTTGTTGTCTATTTTTCTCCATAACCTTTCTTTTTAAATAGTTTTTGGAAGGTGCTACCATAGAAGTAGATCAAATACATACACATATGCGGCCTTTGTTGATGATGCTGGGGGATTATCGAAGCTTGACGCTGAACGTCGTGAATCGTCTGACTTCCGTTACCCGGCTTTTCCCAAACTCCTTCAATGATAAATTTTGTGATCAGATGATGGTAAGCCATATTACATTTAAACATACTCTGTATTCAACCTGAAATTTTAAGGGTCTTTTTTTTGGGGGGGGGTGGGCAGTAACATGGGGGTGGTTAAAATTCAGGAGGTGTGAAAGGGGTACTGTGAACGTCTCCTCCCATCCCTGTCTTCCAGCAGCCCATCTCCCCTTCCCGGGGATAGCCAGTGATAATGGTTTCCTGTATGTCTGTCTGAGATGTTTTACATTTATAGGAGGACATACATAATTCTTTTGTTTCCCTCAAAAGGCAGCACCATGTACACACGGGTCATATTCTTTCTATTTACTGCTCATTTCAGATCAGAACATGAAGTGCTTTTTCTTTTTTTAAAATTTTTCTAAGATTTTGTTTATTCATGAGAGACTCACAGAGAGAGAAAGGCAGAGACACAGGCAGAGGGAGAAGCAGGCTCCATGCAGGGAGCCTGATGCGGGACTCAATCCCAGAACTCTGGGATCATGTCCTGAACCAAAGGCTGATGCTCAACCGCTGAGCCACCTGTCTTCTGGCTATGTAATATTTCATTATGTGGACATGCCAGAATTCGCTTCACCATTCCCCCACTGACAAATGTCTAGATTGCTCCCAGTCTTTTGCTATTATAGACGTGATGTATTGAAAAACATGTAAGAACTTTAGGAGTTTTTTGGGTTTTTAAAATTACCAAGAAAATAATTATGCAAATAAAATACCTGTTAGACAGTGTTTAAATTTGAATATAAGCAGATGAAGGAGGTTCAGCTGTTAACTTTCTTCTGCATTCAGTTTTGCTTCCAGTAAGTAGACGTTCGTAAATAACTTAAGATTTCATGGTATGTTATTGTGGACGTGTACGTACTTCCCATGCTTCTGTTTCTCGGGTGGCCTTTGGCCATTTAGACATCTCAGGACACCAAAGATAGTTGGTTTTTTTTTTTTTTTTTGGTTTTGGTGCACCTTTACCCTAGCTGTAAGTGGGGGTGAGGTGACATATATAGATGTAGCGTATGTAGAGTTGCAGATATATGGATGTGTGGGGACCATACAGCTTTTTCTGTCACCTACTGCGTCTTCGTACCTGCAGATACCTGAAAAAGGAACAATGACTGGAACACCTGACTTGGAGTTGGTAGTATTACAGTTGGCCCTAAGAATTGTAGCTGATGCCCTATTAGAGTGTTATCGGGAAACAGTATTCCATGGGAGTAAATCTCCCGAATTGGAAGGCTCTTTCCTGTTTAACTTCTAGATGTGTATACACACCCTCCCTACCAGTGTATGTGCATGCGCACGTTAACAGACGTGATCACAGTAGGTGAGGTTGTATCACTTCCTAAGGAGAGCACATCAGATATGCATTTTATCCTCCATTCAGTGTGAGACCTGTGCATGTATGCCGACTATCCCAGTGTTGTCATGTTCATTTCTTCCCTCTCCGCTGTCTTTTTTCGCTGCCTTTGCATGCCTGCCAGAAGCGATGTGCTTGTGGCTAGTGGGTGGTTTTACCACCAGGCTGACCCTTGACGCTTGGCTGTGAGCTGAGAGTTATTCAGTGAATGGTATTAGAACAGATTCTGTAGAACAGTGTGAAGAGACTGCTGTACCACTTTACAATCCATAGTTTCTGACTTGGGGTAGGAGTCGTCTTCTCCCTAGAGTGAAGTTTGGGGGTTTATGTTTTTGATTTGTTCAGAGGATTTTTCCCTCCCTTCTTTGGCATGGTAGCTATTTTCAGAATGGTTAAAATTTCTCTAAATGTAGAGAATGTTGATGTTCTTGGATAAAGAAACTGAAGCTACCATTTGTCCAGCTGTGTTCCTCTGGCCCCCACCTTGCTAGAGTCCAGCCGAGGTCTCTGCCAACAGGGCATTTGCGTGTGTGGCATGGATGGGTCTTCTGATGTGTTCATGCCTGCTGCATTGCAGCAGGGGTGGTGCAGTGGTCAAACACACATTTGCCCTTTGAGTCCTGGTCTTCAGAGCTGTGCTCTATCTCTGAGCCTTTGTTTTCCCGAGTGTGATGGGCTTTCAAGGTTAGCAGCTCAACCCTTCAGCATAATTTTAAGAGCTGAGACACCCTACTCTGTAGAATGGGTATCCATGAACACAATCCTGAAAATTTGCCATTTTAAAAATTTGAACTGCTTGATATTTGACTTTGAAGTCTCTCATGTAGTTATTTGTGGTGGATAGCTCCTTCTTGAACTAAAAGTGAACTTATGTACAATTAGTGTATTTTTTTCCTTTGGGGAATCTGAAAACAGGATAGGTGATGCAGCTGGCTGCTTCCATTTCCTTTGGTTTTGTTCCTCTCTTATCTTTGGCAAAAGAGCTGTTGTAGTAAGGTCAGGTTTCATGAATGTAGATCTTGGCGATTAATATCTTTCCAGGAATTTTACTGGCAAATAGCTTAGTGTACTTAGTTTCTTTGAAAGCATATAGATTTTAGTGTTTCTCAGTGTGTGTTATTTGGAACACTGGCCCTATAGGTGTATTTAAGTCTAAGTGTATTTAAGTCATGTGTCCCCAAGTCTCTTTTACCATGGAGTCCTTTTAAAAACAACTAGTTAACTTCCTGCAGGGCTTCAGTGTTTGAAGAACAAGTCTGGACAGTGTGAGACAATGAAGATAGTTGTGTTATTTGGATAGTCTTGTGGTTTTACCTGTAGGCTCTGAGTGCCTATCTGCCAGGCTTTGCTGGACATCATGGCTGGGAGGCTGCCTGCTGCATGCCCCGGTCAGATCAGAGTTGCTTTGGGCTCAGGGATCTCTCTCCTCCATGGTCTTGGAGTAGAACACAGTCTTACCATGTTAACAGTTGCCCTTGTTCTGCACAGAAGGGAAGTGGTTCCTGTTTGCCCTAATTTGTACAGCCTCTGACCATGCTCATCTCACCTGCCCACCACCATTTCCTCCCACCCCATGCCCATTGCTCCTTAGCCATACATAGCAACCAGCCTTCTTGTTGGTGGACTCAGGGCCTTTGCCTTTCCTTTTCTCTGCCTGGTGTGCAAGACCCTCCTTGACCTTGACTGCCTTCTCCAGCTGATTCCTGTTCCTCTTTCATAACCTTTAGCATGACTGTTCCACAGCAGGCACCTGTGTCCTTTACCTGTTCTCCCCACTTGAACCTGAGGAACGAGGATAGGATGATGTCTGCCTGTCTTTCACTTCTCCACCCAGGTACCTAGCATGGTGCCCGGCTTCTACAGGCGCTCAATGAACAGGTGCAGCACCAAGTAACATGGTAATAAGAGGACAGCAGTAAGATGCTAGCACTAGAATGATCAGGTTTCAGGACTTTTTTTTTTTTTTTTTCTATCAGCATAAATTCAGCCTTTTGTTCATAGAACGTGACGCAGATGCTAGTTACCCTCCTCTCTAGAGCAGTGGTTGGGCTGTTTCAAATATGAACACTGCCATCCTACGTTAAATATAATGGAAATTAATGATTACATATGAATTTTCATGTAAGAATAGTGTGGAATCGAACTGATCCTCTGTGAGGGGAAAAGTGTCTAAGGATGTTGTTTTTCCCCACAGCAACATCTACGAAAGTGGATGGAAGTGGTGGTCCTCACCCACAAAGGGGGCCAGAGGAGCGACGGAAACGTGAGTGACTTGTTTGCTTCTGGGAAGGGCAGCCCTGCCGGGCACTGCTGCTGGCAATGTTAATATTGGAGCAGTGCTTTTAAGTAAAATACCGGTCAGAAACCCAGTTTATGTCATCATAGTCCGTGTAAAGTGTTGAACATCTTTTACCAGCATTACATTTTGCCTTTATTTTTCTTAATTCTTGAACATTTCTTTTTGTGTTTCTTTAAAATCTCCTTTGTTCACCTTAATATGACGTTTTTGTTGATGAGAATTCTGGGAAGCTTGAAATATTAGTATTTCAATTTTACTAGTTTTGCTATAAAGTACATTTTCTAGAGTGTTTTTGGCAGCTGCTGTCTGCATGGTGGTGCATTCCTCAGCTGTGGTTTCCCATTGCTTCCCATCATCACCGCCTCATGAAACTAAGTATAGATTTCAGGACTTCAGACACTGAGGATAGTGTAGCAAAGCATCACATAAATACCTGCATGTATGTTTACGGGTCTGAAGCCCCACCCCAACTGTTTGCCAAAAATCAAATGGCCAGTACTTCAAAAACACATTTTTTATGGGTTTAAGGGAAAACTACTTTAGTTCAATTTTTTTATGTGCCTGATGTTGGTCATTTTAAGATTTTGCTCTTAAAAATAATGGTTCTTGCTGTTTTGAATCTATTTTGTATAAGTTAATATTCCTTTAAAATACTTTTTAAGTTGATAACTGTTCTATCGGTAGGATCGTGTTTTCCCTAAGTTCCTGTTAAACCTGGTGAAATTGTATGGCAGTGTCCTAATAAGGGGATTCTATAGCTTTTCAGAGGCATAATCAACGTGGCTTTTTGTCTTCCTGTGCCTATTTGTTGGATGCTGTGTTTCATCCCAACTTGGATTTTTTTTTTTTTTTTGGCTTAATTATGCTTTGTTTTGACCATTCTGTGTCAAGGTGTTTTGTTTATGTAAGTCTCTATTCCTGCCGCTTCTAAACAGCCAACTAAGCAAAACTAAACCAGGATTTTAAACTTTTTTTTAGGAGTGTTATACCACCATGACCTCTTTGAAGGTTCGTTACTTATATACACAGGGAAAAATCAGGAACCTCTTTGTGGGGAAGAGCAGAGTGTATTTTAAAAGCCTAAACTTTTGGGAGTAGGTACAGGTGCCTCTGTGCTTTTCCTCCCCGTCTCATCCACTAGGTATTTTTGCTCTAAGTTTTATGTTTGTTTTATCTGTTAACTCTGCAACACACAGTTCTAGAATAAACATTTAACTCCTACGAGGCAGGTGAATTACTTCCATTAGATCAGGAAGATTCCATAAACTTGTATAGCAAGTTATTTGGAGGGCTCCTTGGATGGGGCAGGGGCAGTGGGCAGGAGACGGAGCTGTGGGTTTTAGAAAGTCCTCCCAACTCCTGCAGGAACATGTGGTGACCACCGTAGGAGTCTGCTCCTTGACCGGCCTGGAAACACCCAGCTCTGCAAGGATGGCCTCAGGCTGTGGTGTTTGGGGTCCAGGAGCAGCGTCCCCACCATTTCATCACCTCAGCCCAGGGCCAAGCTGCCTTTGTACTCTTGAGCTCTGATAATTTTTTATGGATGTTCAGAATTGAGTATGGATCTTACATCGTGTTTGTCCCCATTTGGTTGAATCCCCAAATAACATTACATAATTGAGAACCCATAACTGAAGACCTGTTAAATAGTTGACTATAATAAAACAAACACGGGGTTTTCTGTAATGCTGGGTACCGTGATGATCAGAGCTTTGCATGAGCACCATGTATAGGAAGGCTTGCCTGGTTCTGGCGTTAAACTCCCTTGGGAGGACTCAGGACCACATGTGCCAAGTCTGTGTGCATACACAGCTTCACTTCACAGAATAACCCAGATATCTGTGGGCGCAGCATGGCCTGTGGGTTCCTCTGGGTGTGGGGGCCTCACTCATGCCCAGTTGAGGGAGCTAAACCACCTGTACTCTTCTGACTTGTGCTGGGAGAGAGGAAGAGATTTTCTTTCATGTCAGCACTGCACATAAGGTCATAGCTTACTCGAAACAAAACCAGATTTTTAAATGCATTTGTTTACCACAAGGTCTGACAATTTCTCCCCCTGGGCAAGAATTCTGAAATTCCTGCGTTTTAAATTTTATTTAGGGAAGGGAGGTATTCTATCCTACACTGTCTGAAGGGCTCTGTTTTGACATCAGAAGGGTGGAAGGTGTATTTTTTTTGCTGTTGAGCATTTGTTAATTATTGTGTGTGCTTTTTGATAATTGTCTTTCCTGTCTTGTTTCCCCCAATAATCTTTACTGTGTATGAGTATATGGGAAGTTTTTATGTAAATAACATAAATAGAAAAAAGATGATTTTCCTCCCCATCCTCAGGAGAGCATTTCCGAGTGCGGGAGATGTTCCTTGTCTCCATTCTGTCAGTTTGAGGTGAGAACAACCCTATTAAAGTCAGTTTATGACTTGTACTGTGAAGAACAGTTTATCTTTTCTTTTCTTTTTCTTTTCTTTTTTACCTTTTTGTTGCCTTTTTTCATGCTGTAATTTTTGTTTTGGTTCAGCCTGCCATGGAAGGGGTAGAGGTGAGAATCTCAGTGGAGGCACAGGAGGGGGTGTTGTCGCATTTGGTTTTGCTGTGATTTGTGGTTCTGTGGTGGACAGAGTGCGTTGTGCCTTGGAGTGCAGTGAGCCGTATTGTCTGTCTGTGGCGGAGTTGTATTAGTACCATTGCTGTGAACTGTCCGGATGCCAAGCATGTTTCCTATTAGGATGTTTTAAAGCAAGATGCTAAGTTCTTTGGTTTCCTACATGTTAGAATTGCAAAATGTCAATACTGTCTAAGATTCACCTGGGTTTCGCTCTTCATCATGTTTGTACGAGCTCACACATCTAACAACCTTTTAGAAGGAAACCACACAAAGAATAGCATACCTGCTAGGAAATGGGAGGAGCTCATTTCACACTCGCAAGTGCCCACTTGCCTGGAGCTTAAAACCTCCTTGCCCCTCAGCGCCCAGGTCCCCCTGCACCTCTTGCTCACGCACACCACACCGATGTAGTCCCAGCGCTGGGACTTGGGACAGTCAAGCCCCGAGCTTTCCCTCTGCTGTAAAATGGGGATGATAACATTGTCAGTCTTGTCTTCCGGTGCTATCATGAAGACCAAAAGAAGTGGTTCCCTGACTGCACTTGTAAAACAAAAACCATAATACAGAAGTGTCATGATTAGCACATTGTAATTTCAGAATAGAGCTTGCTCTGTGTGAAGACCTGGAAATTCTGTAGAAAAGAACTCTACAGGAGAGGTGGGGTGACACCAAGCCATGTTTTCTCATTTCTTCCCCAGCTCAGTTTAGTCTTTTTCTCCGTAGAGGCTTTGGGGGAAATATGTTCAGATGTTCCTGGGATGTGGTCCCTTGTGACGAGTGTTCATCATCCCCATTTTACTGTCATTAGTGTGACGGACATCCTGTTACACACAAGGCAGGGGAGTACATCAGGGAGTCTTCCCTTCCATGGCCATGGCTCCGGCCATGTGGGATCTCTTTGAATGGCGGATACCACACAATGGGAACTGCCACTGAGAACAGAAAGTTGGAACAGGAGTGATTGACCACTGAGCTGTTAGCACCTTAAAAAGTGCAGAAATTTGGCACTTCACATTTTGGATATGATTCAGTAGAGCAATTTGTCAGCTTCATCTTTAGGCCTGATTGACAAATACTTCGTACCGTGGTCAGTCATTTATTTACATTCATGTTTAATTTTTCAGGATAAATACTTAAGGATTTTTTGAAGACTTTCTTTGTGCTAAGTTTTGAGGGCCAAAGGAGTCTGTACCCTCAGAACTTAGTATGTTGGGAAGACCCCATGATGTCACAACAAAGCGGGGGAACCGTAACACTCTGACAGCCACAGGCATGCTTGTTTCCTCCACTATAGGGGGCTAAGCATAGGCAACCCAGCAGTTCACTTCCAACATTTGTCCCTATTCTCGAAAACGGACACAGCACAGTCACAGGTGTACACAGCTCCCTCTGCCCTCTGTTGACAGATGAAATCTGAGTGCAGAGGGCAGTTAGTTTCCTTGGGCCACAGCAATAACCTGACATTGATAAATTGTGGCTTTTTACATGTTAATTCTTTGCTTCTGGTGGCTAGCCTTGTGAATGTAGCTAGACCATAGTAGGGTCTGTAGTAACATTGGTATCTCTAGCTGCTAAAATTAATTGGCCTGTTTTGTAATTTCTGGTTTTCTTCATTAGGAGATGAAAATTTGTTCGGCTATTATAAACCTTTTTCATCTGATCCCAGCTGCACCTCAAACTCTGGTCAAGCCTTTGTTAGAGGTGGTGATGAAAACAGAACGGGCTATGTTGATTGAGGTAATGATCAAACTTGGGGTTAATTCTGATTCTTCCTCCATCTGTTGGCTTGTTATGTTTTAGGTGGATTAATTTAACAGCATGAAGCATGTTTGATGTTAGCATTTGCTTATAGCTGTAGCACACTCTACTTACGAGAGGGAGAGATGCCTTCTCCTGCCACGGTAGGTCAATAGGCCAATGTAGCCTCAAACCCCAAGAACATGCCATTTTCTCCATGTGTTTTCTAGGCCGGCAGTCCCTTCAGAGAGCCTCTGATCAAGTTCTTGACACGGCACCCCTCACAGACGGTAGAGCTGTTCATGATGGAAGCCACCCTGAATGATCCCCAGTGGAGCAGAATGTTTATGGTAGGCACACGATGAGCTGCAGTCAGGTGTGCCTGCAGATTTGTGTCAGCTGGAGTGCTCTGAAATCTGAAATTCATACGTCACTGTTCAGTTCCCCAGCTGTATTTTTCTGTAATGTATCCGAGTGTTAGAAACATCATTGGTGTGTATGTGGAAAGTTTGAATGGAGGAATCCTTCTTTAGGATTTTGGTGGTGGTAACGAATGAGTTGCTGAGATAATGAAATCCGTAATCACAAAGTATTATTACTGCTAAGAAGCAGGTTTTTTTTTTTGTTTTTAAAGGGTGGTTATAGCGACTTTTTGGCTTGCCTAGAAAGACTTAGAAAGAACCTTAGGATTTGGCTTTTGTGGGTTTTGACTAGCTTAAAATAGCTTGTTTTGTTCTGTTTTCAGAGTTTTTTAAAACACAAAGATGCCAGACCTCTGCGAGATGTGCTGGCAGCTAACCCCAACAGGTTTATTACTCTGCTGCTGCCTGGTGGCACCCAGACTGCCGTGCGTCCCGGTTCGCCCAGCACCAGCACCATGCGCCTAGACCTTCAGTTTCAGGCCATCAAGGTAGCATCTCTTCTCTGAACAACTGAACTCTTCAGAGTTTAGGCAAGATGCATAGAGAATCCTGTCAGTTCCCTAACTGTCGCTTCTTTAACAGATCATAAGTATTATAGTTAAAAATGATGACTCCTGGCTGGCCAATCAACATTCTCTGGTGAGCCAGTTGAGACGCGTGTGGGTTAGTGAAACCTTTCAAGAAAGACACCGAAAGGAGAACATGGCTGCCACTAATTGGAAGGAACCCAAGCTGCTGGCCTACTGTCTGCTGAATTATTGCAAGTGGGTACCTCTGTTTGGCTTTACATTGAGTGAGTTATTCTATCCGGCAAGCTGAACTAGAGTCTCTATGGGAATTTGTGCTTAGCTGTGGTTCACTGGCCCCGTGCAGTTACACTTGTTAGAACCGATTGTGACTTTGAGCTGGTCAGAGCTCGCATGCAGTTCTAAAGCTGGCCCCAACTTAATCTGTCTTCTTGTTTGACCTTGCAGAAGGAATTATGGAGACATAGAATTGCTGTTCCAGCTGCTCCGGGCTTTCACTGGTCGTTTCCTCTGCAACATGACATTCTTGAAAGAGTATATGGAGGAAGAGATCCCCAAAAATTATAGCATTGCTCAAAAACGTGCCCTGTTTTTTCGCTTTGTGGACTTCAATGACCCCAACTTTGGAGATGAGCTGAAAGCTAAAGTGAGTCCCACCGTTAGGCGGCAGGAGCCATGGGCATTGGAACCAATTTCCTAGGGAATTGAGGGGACTGTCTGTTATGCTGTGTCTCATGGTTAGTTACATAACGTGGACTGTTCGAAGCATACAGCAGATCCGGAGTGAACCAGTGTTGAACACTAGTCTACTAGTGTCCTTGTTTTTAGAAAATGACTAATCTGACATGAGAAGACTAGACAGACTGACGTCACTTTTCCTCCTGTTTTCACCTACCTTTCCAGTCATCCACTTTAGTAAAAGGATGATTAGTCACACCCTTGACAAGATCTGGCATCACGGGTGCAACGTGACCCACTGATGCTCCTGCCTGCCTTAGTAAAGAAACGAAGAGCATAGCATTGCTTTTCTCCTTCATTTTAAAATTTTTTTTGTAGGTTTTGCAGCATATCTTGAATCCTGCTTTCTTATACAGCTTTGAGAAGGGTGAAGGAGAGCAGCTCTTAGGACCTCCCAATCCAGAAGGTGATAACCCGGAAAGCATCACCAGTGTGTTTATAACCAAGGTGACGTCACTAATACGTTGGCATGAAAAGTAACTTAGCAGATGAGTAACAGAATGCGTGCAAGTGTGTATGTGTGAGCGCATGTGTGTAATGGGTTCGTTGAAATAAACCTGTTGCCCTAAGGCTCTTATTTCTCATGATTGCATTAATTTATAGCAGAGCATTATAATTCTTACTGGTGCATTTTTAAAGGTAGCTTTACTTTAGGATGGATTGACTTTCCACACTAACAGGTTTCAATGAGAAACCAAATGTATGCCTGAACTGACGTAGATTCAAACTCATGTTATCAGAGTTACTTTGTAAAAACCCCTCTTGTTGGTCAAAGTTTTTGACGTACAGTTTCGTCCTTAGCTTTGCAAAGGAACATATTACAAGTCAGTGAGAACATCAGATCGGATCTGGTTGTCACCGTGATCTGCCTTGATCTTTTGTTGTCAAGTTCACGAAACCGTTGTGGTAGCAGTGGTGTCTAAAGTTACCTTAGGTGTTACAGTCTCTGTATTTTTATAGTAGCATTTCCAGAAAGGTTTTACTGGGTTGTGTGTTTCTTTGAGAAGTGCCTGCCTGGTGTTCCACACAGGGTCTGTCCTCTCCCATGCAGGTCAGGCCTTTGAACCTTGTTGGCAGGTGCTGTGTTTGCCTTGAGGTTGGTTGAGTGTTCTGTATACATGCTGTCTGCTGGGGTGCTGTGAGCCATGGGCATTCCTAAGGTGGTGTGCCGAGTGCGCATGAGCCCTTGGGAAGGAGTCGATTCCTTACCACTTCTGTCACTGTTTCATCCTGGGGTCCAGAGGAAGGGGACTGTTGTTCCACTTGGCAGTTTATTGGTCCTTGCATAGTCTTTGTCCCTTAACACAGGCTTTCCTCCTATTGTTTTCACCCTACCTCTGCCCTCTCTAGGAATGTGAGCTGAGCCCAAGGGGTCTTTTTCAGTCCTCTTACTGATAACTTGCTGTATTCTGGGCAACTAGATGGAGAGATGGTCACCCAGATGTGGCCCCTTCCCTTGTGCTGCCTTCTCTAGACCGTCTTTTGGGTCGGATGCTGCTAACGCGGCACAAGTAGGAGCTGGCATTTCAAGTGTTCGAGGAAGACAGAGGACACTGGGCAGGTGGGGGCCCCAGGGTGGGGCCATCGGGAGCAACAAATCCAGGAGAGAGGAGACTTGGGGGGCTAGAGGGACCCTGATGGAAACACAGTTATGGAGAAGACTTCAGCCTTTCAGAACTTTGTGGTAGACGGAAGTTGGTCTGGATGTCCACTTGAGTGAGGCAGTTGGTGCACCTGATTGAGTAGAGATACGTGGGGTGTTCCTTGGAGTGTGCCTTTTTTCTTATGTTCATAAAACACGGAAATCTATCAGATAGCTGATGTAGAAAACCGTAGCAGTTTCTTGAGAGATTTGTTTCCAGGTAGCATTTTCTGATCCTAATGCTGAAAAATCCGGACTAGATAATTAATAGCTGACTAGGAAAAAAATCTCAACTACTTGGAAATAAGAAACTCCATCCTGCAAACCACCTTGTATCAGAGGAGGCCCTCCTTGTCCCTCAAGTTCCTCCACTTCCTGCATTACAACTTCTAATTCTGCCCTTGGACACTGAAATAAGTTCATTGAATTTCTAATCCTACATGTAAAAGGAAAATTGATATGGCATCATTGCTTCCCTTGTTGTGAAACTTGATGTTATATATTGTGTGCGCACACGTGTGTGTGTTTTAAAAGTTTAAACTTGCATGATCCTTAGTAGGTAATGCAGTTCAGAACCAGAAGTGAGTTCCTTTTCTGCTTGTCTTTCCCACAGGTCCTGGACCCGGAGAAGCAGGCGGACATGCTGGACTCCCTGAGGATTTACCTCCTTCAGTACGCTACCCTGCTAGTGGAGCACGCCCCCCACCACATCCACGACAACAACAAGAATCGCAATAGCAAGCTGCGCCGCCTGATGACCTTTGCGTGGCCCTGCCTGCTCTCTAAGGCCTGTGTGGATCCGGCTTGCAAATACAGTGGGCACTTACTTCTGGCGCATATTATTGCCAAATTCGCCATACACAAGAAAATTGTTCTTCAGGTACCACACAGCTCCCTTCTACCCTCCTCATAGCCCCCGACACTCAGTGGTCTTGCACACATGTGCATGCTGCCCCCTCCTACAGTCGTGGCCTCCTTTCCTGTTGTCTTTCCCAGCACCATTAAAAATGCTTGTTTCTGACATCTTAAAAGCACTGTTGTGCTCACTTCAGCACATATACTTAAAAAAAACAAACAAACACTGTGAACTCTCCTGTGACTCTACATTCTCTCTTCCCTCCCCAATTGCCAGTCTGCTCTCCTGTTCTCTGCAGCCTTGCTGTTGAAACAACAAAATGTCTCCTTTGTCCACCTCATGCTCCTCTACACATTGCATTCTGTCTTCTTTTATCCTGGTCCATTGAAACCATTCTGGAAGCCCAGCTCCCTCTTTAGCTAAAGACACTCAACACTTTAGAACCTTCATCCTATTGACCCCCTCCCGACAAGGAACACATCTTCCCTGAGTCCCTCAGTGGTTTAGGCCTTGATGCCAGGCAGCCCTGGGTTTGAGTTTATTTTTTGCTGTCACAAGTTCTCATGACCCTGAATGAATAAATTATTTCTGTCTCTGTAAGAATTAAAGGTAATGATACAGTTCAGTGCTTAGTCGGTCTGTCCCATTAACATCTTATACATGATCGCCCTTCTCTGAGATCACATGATCAACCCCAGGCATGTCTCTTCTCCCAGCCAGAGACCCAGAGGCTATCAGTGACACCAGTTCCCCCCCAGTGTCCAGGCATGAGTGAGTCTTGGTGATTCCCCTCCACCCTCAACACCTGTCAGGTGGTCTTTGTGTCCTGTGACCTTACATCAGAATGTCACCTCTCACTTGCACTGTCCCAAGGGTGCCTCTGATGGCAGCCTCTTTTTCTCCATTTACCACACTGTATCCAGAAAGAAATGATCTCTGTGCTTCACCTGACTTCCCATGAGTCACACTAGCCTAAGTCCCTGTAGGGAGCTAGGTCTTACTCCTCTTTGTCTATTGTACCCTCGCCCAGCATGGGCACAGTGTGGGTGCTCAGTAGGAAGAGAATGTGAATGAGTTCATCACCCAAAACTTAACAAAGGAGAAAGCAACTATGTTCTTTCCTAATAAGACAGCCCTAAGGAATTTTGTAGAAATCATATTACAGAAGTGTCCTGCCTTGGTTCAGAGTGATTGGGTTCTTTGTTTCTCTGAGCCTTCATTTTCCTATATAAAACTGTCTTCCCGGTGTTAGGTTTTTCACAGTCTGCTCAAGGCCCATGCGATGGAAGCTCGAGCAATTGTCAGACAAGCGATGGCCATATTGACTCCAGCAGTGCCTGCCAGGATGGAGGACGGGCACCAGATGCTGACACACTGGACGAGGAAGATCATTGTGGAGGAGGGCCACACGGTCCCTCAGCTGGTTCATATCCTGCATCTGATCGTGCAGCATTTTAAGGTGTGTAGGAAGTACTGTAGATGGGGCTGGCTGCATGTTCAGGCATTTGCTTTGACTTTTCACTTCTCTCTAATGTTCTGCAATAATAAGGTGGCTGTTCGCCTTTTAGTAAAGGTATTTCTGGTCCGTTGATGAGCGTGTGTGTGTATGTGTGTGTGTGTGACTGTCAGTGTGGAAATGGCTCTGGTTTAGAGTAGTGTCCTAGGTTTCTGCTTTTGTCTAGGACTATATGTTTCATGTAAGTACTCAGGTAACAGTGAGTACCATTGATTTAATACTTTGAGAGGTAGTCACCGTTAACTCTAGGTCTTGGTAACATGGCTTGAAGAGTTGTGTCACCAGCACCTCCTTCTTTATAGCCAAATTCCCCACTTTGTTGGATTGATTCAAGTGTATTTCTTATAGATTTTATGTAGAGGAGAAAATTCTTTATAGCCAGCTCTTTTAGAATTGGAAGTTTGCCTCTTGGTATTGGCTGAATATCTGCAACATCAAGTCTGAAGTTAAGTACATGTTAGTAGCCTCACCTACCTAAAGAGAATTCAATATTGCAACTTTTTTTTTTTTAAGATTTTTAAATTTATTCATTTGAGAGAGAGAATGTACAAGCAGGGTCCTCAGAGGGAGAGGGAGAGGCTGACTCCCTTCTGAGCAGGGAGCCCAATGTGGGGCTCGATCCCAGGACCCTGATACCATGACCTTTGCTGAAGACACTTAGAAACTGGGCCACCCAGGCACCCCAACATTTCCCCAGTCTGTTAAGATGGTGCTAAAGGGCTGAAATCCAGTGTTCTGTTGAGATTCAGCGGGAGGCTGGGGGAGAGGGGTGATAAATACCCACACACATACAGAAAGTAACGAGAAATTTCCTAAGTCATGAGTCAGAATTTTTAAGCAGGAGTTTGGGTTGTGTGCATGTATATGCCTGTGCATGTGCGTGCGTGCGTGCATGTGTGTGTGTGTGTTGGGGTCATGGTGCAGCAGCACTGGTGTGATGCAGACCCCGTACCTGCAGGTGTACTACCCGGTGCGGCACCACTTGGTGCAGCACATGGTCAGCGCCATGCAGAGGCTAGGCTTCACACCCAGTGTCACCATCGAGCAGAGAAGGCTGGCTGTGGACCTGTCTGAAGTCGTCATCAAGTGGGAGTTGCAGAGGATCAAGGACCAGCAGGTAGGTCTGTCAGACTTCTTCCAGACTCATTCTTTCTGTTATTCCCTAGAAATCAGTTTGTAACATCACGTTATGTGTCTTTTAAGCCGGATTCAGACATGGACCCAAATTCAAGTGGAGAAGGAGTCAACTCTGTTTCATCTTCCATTAAGAGAGGCCTGTCGGTGGATTCTGCCCAGGAGGTGAAACGCTTTAGGACAGCCACAGGAGCCATCAGCGCAGTAAGAGCATGTGCTTGCTTTTATGGGTTCTGTGCTTCCTTGGGGGATTTTGTTCATTTATTCTACAAATTCTGAGTGTGGGCGAAGTGCCCAGCACTGCCCCTGGACGTACCTGGGAAAGGCTGCACTCAACAAGTAGAAACCGAATGACGACAAGTAGAAACCTATTGACACCCAGGGGACTTACTCATGGTGTTTTCCAAGTCCCCAGACAGGGTTTTCTTTATGCACGTATAATGCCATTAGAATCTTGACAAGAATGGTTAATTACTTGCAGTAAGCCATTGAGAGAAACACTTTAGGGTAAGAAAACTGATCAAGAATGTGCAGTCATGTCAAGTTCAGTTTTTTAAAAGACTGTCTTATTTTGTTTAGAGGGCAGCCGCCAAGAGAGTCCTGGGGATGCTCGCTCTCCTCACCCCTTGTTGAGGTGTTGGCTCTGTCACTGTGTGCCTGAGGTTGAACTGTCCCCCTGCTACCACCACCACCACTGCTACTGTTCGTTCCTCCAGAGGATGTGATCACTGCATCCACCTGTGCTCAGCTTGGACTCCCAGAGCCATGGGAGGTTTTGTCCATTTATGTGTCTGCACATATTGGTGGCAAGCAGGTCCTGCCAGCCCAGCCCAAACGCCTTCATGGAGGGCACGATGCTGCCTCCCCTGCTCCCTGTGGAGCCTCGCAGCTCTTCTCCTTCCTCTTAAGCTTCTCTCTTCCACACGCTTTCTACAAAGCAGAGTACCAATGGCTGTCTTATCAAAAACTAAGGGAAGCACCCAGAACAGTATCTGCCCCCAGAAGGACTGTGAGCTGGCTGCGTAAGTCAGCACCTTCCTTTGGGAACGTATTGTTGAGAATGCGCTTCCTGCCTCTTCTAGGTGTTTGGGAGGAGCCAGTCGCTGCCTGGAGCAGACTCCCTTCTTGCCAAGCCTATTGATAAGCAACACACAGACACCGTGGTGAACTTCCTCATCCGAGTGGCTTGTCAGGTGCGGCTTTCTGGATGTCCTGTGTTAAGGCTTCTTCAGAACAGACTTCTTAGTAGATTCCAGAATATTATCTCTGATAGAAAATGGATAAACCAAAGTCAGGCTAGCTCTGTCACTTTCATACCAAATTCCATTGATTTTGTGACATGCTAATATTTCTGAAACCTATGTTTTATGAGTGACAGGATTTTTAATTTTTTTAGGATTTTTTTTTAAACATGTTTTTGTTTCAGCAGTGATAAAATAATGGTGTATCTTGTAATTAAGGGCATCTTGGTGTTGGCAAAACGTGGCAGTAGATCAGTGATCTTGGGCAAGTTACTTATCTTCTGAGTTACCTGTCTCATAAAGGTGCTGCTGGGATGATTCAACCTACATAAATTATATATAACATTCAGTAATCGAAGGTGCCTTTAAGCCTGTATTTATTTGTTATTCATGTCAACATATTTTTTCATGATTTATCAGGAATCTATTTCTGAAACTTCAGTTTTCCTTTTCAAAAAAGAAAAAACATTGTAAATGAAATTTTCCTAAGTAGTTGGGTTTTTTGTTTTGTTTTTTAGAATTTGGGAATCTTAAGTTTATGTAGTTATTAAAGAGAATAGCAGGTCTTGGAGTACTGGTGAGGACTTCAAAGTACTGAAAAGAATCTGCTAAATTAGCCAGTATCTTCTTGGTGCTTACGTATGCTAGGCACAGCCCAGGAGGTCCGTGGGGAGGACCCAGCACTTGGACCCCACCCCAACAGGCTTGGGGAGCTGCCCAACACTAATCTATCAATCACACAAATGAGTGCAAATCCCCACTGACCCCATAGCAAGGGAGCAGGAGGATATCCCATCAGGGAGTATCTCCGAAGCAGAGAAGGCTCAGTGGAGTCTGATGGAAGAGGAGATGGCAGGGTGGGAGGGGGCTAGGATGCATGGGCAAGAGGCAGCGTCAGGAGCCTGCAGTTGTGCCGCTGAGACGGGGCCTTGAATTTGAGTGCGTTTCCAGGTTAACGACAACACCAACACTGCGGGGTCTCCTGGGGAGGTGCTGTCCCGCCGGTGTGTGACTCTTCTGAAGACTGCCTTGCGACCGGACATGTGGTCCAAGTCTGAGCTCAAATTGCAGTGGTTTGACAAACTGCTGATGAGTGTGGTAGGTGCATGTGTCTATCGCTACCACCTGGGCTGGGGCTGGGGCTGGACTACCAAATGCTGAACCCTCTGTTACCTCAGCCAGTTTTGGCAGCTAAGGAGAAGGGGGAGGGAGTTTTGCTTCCTGAAACACGTTTTAAAATTTCAGCTCCTGCCCCCAGCAGTTAGGAGCTTTGGAAGCATAGCAGTTCTCTTGCCCGTTGAAGTCTCATTTCTTAAACTGACTTCCTAGCTGGCTTGGGGTAAACAGTTTTAGTTGATTTATGCAACAACCTCTAAAATTGAATTTTTTAAGTGGACATAAAATTTGTTATTGAGAACTGTGAAGTCAAATAGTAAAGAAGTTAGTCCCCAAAGCTGATTATCTGGTAGGTTTTTTATTGTTTGTTTCTATAAAAACCATGGTCCTGTCATTTCTGGCAGCTACAAGCCTGTTTTAAACATTTGTTATTTTGCCTTGCAAAGACTAACATAGTTGCCTCCATTTTTTGAAAGGTTACAAAGATTCCCTATGCTATGAAAACAGCTGGATCATAGGCTGCCTGTCTGCAGTACTTGTTTTGATTCTAGCTTGACATAGAACTTCTAGGTTTCCTGCAGATTTCTTTCCTCTTTTTCAAATGTCAAATTGCTTTCCTGCTACACACAGTCACAGTTGAGTCAAGCTCAGCCATGAGTGGACAGCCTCTGCCACGAAATAGGCTAAGTTTTCATGATGCCATGCCCCCAGTGACTTTCTACTTTGTTTGGTAGCAAGAAGATTTTATCTCAGCCCAGTGCACACATATATGCATGTGTATATATATGTATGCATGGTATGTGTGTGTGTAAACCACAGAAACTTTTTAAAAAGCAGTACTGTACTATAAACCATGCACTCTATTTCCTATTATTAATGCTGGCATCATCTGTTAGATTGATTTCATGATCCACAATCTCAAAGTTACTTCCTTTTGGAAGGATATATGTATGTTAAGTGAAAAAGAGTAGAGGAGAAAAGGAAAAGTCAGTGCAATGATTGCATTTTTATTTTTTTAAGATTTTATTCATGATAGACAGAGGCCAGAGACCTAGGCAGATGGAGAAGCAGGCTTCCTATGGGGATCCTGATGTGGGACTTGATCCCAGGACCCTGGGGTCACAACCTGAGCCGAAGGCAGATGCTCAACCACTGAGCCACCCCAGTGCCCTGCAATTGCATTTTTAGACCAGATTTTGTTGATTTTCAATTTTTTAAAAAAGGTGCCATTTTTAAATAATCCCTAACCCAACATGGGACTCAAACTCACAACCCTGAGATCGAGAGTCACATGCTGTATGGACTGAGCCAGCCAGACGACCCTGATTTTCACATTTTTAATATTGGATATTAGTATCTTTCATGAGCTTTTTTAAAAAGGAGGTTTGACTAAATATTTAAAGAAATTTATTAAAAGAATTGTGAAATTCTGCTGTATTCGTAAGGTATGGTTGTCATGGGTTTTTATGTGTATAGTATGTTTATTTTTTGGTGGTTTTTTATTTCATTAATGGCATGTAGTTTTAGGTTTTGCTTGGTTTGTGTTTCTGTAATGGACTGTACCAGAGGATTGATATTGTCTCTGTGTGACCTGTGTTCTCCATTCCAGGAGCAACCTAATCAAGTCAACTATGGAAATATTTGCACAGGACTGGAAGTGCTAAGTTTCCTACTCACTGTCCTCCAGTCTCCAGCCATCCTCAGTAGCTTCAAACCCCTGCAGCGTGGCATCGCTGCATGCATGACGTGTGCAAACACCAAGGTTCTCCGAGCAGTCCATAGCCTCCTCTCCCGTCTTATGAGCATTTTCCCAACAGAGCCAAGTAGGTGACCTTTTCCCTGGTGTCTGAGTGGATGGGAGGGCACGGAGCTTGTCACTTGAGAGTGCTCATCCTCTGGTTACTATAGTGAGCATTTTATTATCTTGCTTTTTTGTGTGCTTTCACCTTTTCTTTTAAAAAAAAAATGGACATAGAACTTAATGGTAGCAGTCATTGCATCGTGTTTTCTGGTTTGCTTTAGAAATGCTGTTATTTGTCAGCTGAATGTGACTGTTTCCTTATGGCAATAAGGGGGAGTTGGGTTATAGTGTTTTGTCAGATGTTGAGCAGCTGCCAAGATCAGATTTTGGAGTATCATAAGTAAGTGCATCTCGAGTGTGTTAATGGTAGAGCTTGGTGAGCTAAAATGTCACTTAGCTTGGTAAAGTCGCATCAGCCCAGAGAGGAGCACCACACGTCCTGCAGTGGGAGAGGAGCACCCTTGCCAGTTGCCACAAATCCCAAGATAACAAGCTCAGTGCCTAGCATTAGGAAAGTTGACCTCCCAGTGCCCGGACAGGCCTGAGAACCCAAACCACAGGGCCCACATTCTCACTTTTGTTTCAGGCACTTCCAGTGTGGCCTCCAAGTATGAAGAGCTGGAGTGCCTTTATGCAGCTGTTGGGAAGGTCATCTATGAAGGACTCACCAACTATGAGAAGGCCACCAACGCAAATCCCTCCCAGCTCTTTGGTGAGTGTGTGTCTGCCTTGGTGTTTCTAGTAGTGGTTCCATTTGGCATTGATCTCTGTGTTCTCTGGACCAGCTTTCCTTCAGGGAAAGGCTCGGAATGTCAGGAGGAGCTTTGAGCTGATGTGTGCTGCAGGCATCTGTGTGTGGCCTGCTACATACACCATAGGCCACCATCCCCTGTGGTATTTGAGGGTAACACCCTCCACCTGACCAATATCTGGGCTTCCTCACTTCTTCCTGCCTCAGATGCAGGATGGGGTTGCTGGGGAATAGTCCCATGTTGCGTGGATACTGCTGACCCAGTATCACGTCAAACACGAAGATGCTGCCAAAGCAGTGTGCAAGTATGTATAACCACTGCCTTTTATACTATGCTCACCTGTTAGTAAGCCGCTCACCTATTACTAAGCCACTCACAAGACAAGAACTGGTTCCTGTCTGCTTGATGAGGCTCTGGCTGCCCCAGGTGAAATGAAAGTTGGTTTCTCAGGTAATCAGGCCAGCTAGTTCACTTTGACCTCCAGAGATCCCTAGAAGTCTAATGTGTAGATACTTTGCTTTTCCTGAAACACATCTGAGGAAGATTAGACTTTGGGTTAGCAATTTAAAATTTTTTAAAAACTCATTTATTGTATAAAATTTTGAAAGTACAAAGGAAGGACAACTAAAAGTTGCCTCTCTACTTATTAACATTCACCCTTAACATCTTGACACATGTGTCTTTTTTCTGTATATACATGTATAAATGCATATACAGGAAGCCCTTATTACTGCAAACATTTCTATCTGAATTTGCAAACTGAATACATTATTTCTTCTGAGTTTCTTGCTCTCCAAACTCTTGCTACTTGCTATCTGAAATTCAGGAGCCAGATAAATTTAGTTAAAATTGTATCCGTAATTGTTGAAGCTTGCCATCCCTATTCTGGAACCAGAACCATTAGATAGTTGAGGAATGCTTTTGTGACTTTTTTTGAAGTTGGATCATACAGTAGATTCTGCTTTATAACCTGGCTTCCAGAGCATGAATATCTTGTTAATTCTCTAGAGGACTCTTTTAGAAGAGCTGATGACCGGTCAGTGGCCCTGCCTCCCTCCTGTGGGAGTGACAGCAGGCTGAGGGCAACACTGGGGCTGGTGCCTGGAGAACTGGTCACATCACTCCCCTCCCTGTTCTAGAGTCAGTTACCGACCCATCATCACCAAGTGTCACAGGTTCCCTCTTATGGAATCAGATTGATCATGCATTCACCCTCTACTGAGAAATTGTACAAATCTGTGAGTATTGCACCTATAAACGGCAGATAAATACTCTTTCATTGGTCTATAGTGGGAGCCATTAATATAAATTTAAAATTTAATGCGTAGGTCAGGTTCATTAAACTGTCAGGAAAGGTAACATTTTTTTTTCATGTATTCCATGTTTATGCTCTGATGTTTTGCTGATTTTTATTGAGCTTTGGCAGTTTTACAGAATGAGTACAAGCTGAATTCTAAAATATCATGTCCAGATAGTCTAGATTTTTTTTTTTAAGGACTGTGTTTCTTTCTTCCCTTTTTTTTTCCCCCCTTGCCCAAGCATATTATGGGACAAAAAACTTCACTTAGGATGGTTTGCTATAACCTAAAGATAAAATCCACACACAACCAAAGGTACGAACACTGTTTACCAAAGCATAAAAATTGGCTCTTGTGCTTGGTGTTGACCGTGCATTAAGAATTAATTCTTTGACATTAAGAATTAGAAGTATGGGGATCTCTGGGTGGCTCAGTGGTTTGGCGCCTGCCTTTGGCCCAGGACATGATCCTGGAGTCCCGGGATCAAGTCCCACATCGGGCTTCCTGCATGGAGCCTGCTTCTCCCTCTGCCTGTGTCTCTGCCTCTCTCTCTCTCTCTCTCTGTGTCTATCATGAATGAATAAATAAAATCTTAAAAAAAAAAAAAAAAAAAAGAAGTGAAAATACAGTGCTCTAAAGTGTAGCATATGCCATTCAAAAGCTTGGAATGTTGACATTTGGGGTTCATCTGTACTTTTGTCAGAAAGGAGCACATTTTTGTTCAGCACATTTCAAAATGTTTTAAATATTCCATAAACATGGAATATGTGAAAAAAAATGTTACCTTTCCTGACATTGTTTTTGTTGTGATCCATTTTTTTTAACTTTTCTTAAAAAACAAAAACAAAAAACCAACAACCAACCAGCAAATTTCTGCCTTTTAGGGACCCTTATGATTCTCAAGTCAGCCTGCAGCAACAACCCAAGCTACATAGACAGGCTCATCTCGGTGTTCATGCGTTCCCTGCAAAAGATGGTCCGAGAGCACCTAAACCCACAGGCAGCATCGGGCAGCACAGAAGCCACCTCAGGTGATGGTTGTGGTCCCTGTGGGTTTTCACAGGCTCTGTGTCAAACCTCAGGGATGCTGCTGTGTGATTGAATGCTGAACCGAATGTGAAGTCCTCTTGTGTTTATGCAGTGCCTTGTCCATTTGCTCTCAACAGAGAGGTTTTGAGCATCTTATTTAAAACCAAAGTAAGACTCGTTTTTAAAATGAATTAACTCCCAAATTTGTGAATGTAAGGATGAAGGAATTTTTAGGTGGCTACACATTTATGTGGAACATTTCACCATTAAACAAGGGCAATCTGCTGGTTTTGCTGTAAAACAGATTGCATCACTCGAGCTGTTAGGCCTGACGATGACTTAAATTGCAGGTTGCAGGCCTGAGCTGTGGGCCCCAGGAACCTGCGTGATACATGGGTGTGGGTGGGAGCTGTGATTGGCACCGCTATTAGAGGCAACTCGGTACAGAAGTGCCGTGAATGTGGTTTCAGGGCTGGCTGAGTATGGGTCATCTGCCCTGGTCTATCCGCTCCATTGTCCCATCACCTGTGTGGAGGCTCTTAGAAGGCCACCCTCCCAGGCAGAATAGCAGGGGAGTGGTGAGGTACCTCAGATCCCAGAGTTCTCACTGGAGAAAATATTGGAGAGGGGGAGTGATGGGCAGATTCCGACACTCCACGTCACACACAGTGGTTGCCTATGGAAACACTGAATGTGGATTGTGGGGGTGTGTTCTTTTTCTCTGCATGAGCAGGAACGGGTGAACTAGTGATGCTGAGTCTGGAGCTGGTGAAAACACGCCTGGCCGTCATGAGCATGGAGATGAGGAAGAACTTCATTCAGGCCATCCTGACCTCCCTCATTGAAAAATCTCCTGATGCCAAGATCCTACGGGCTGTGGTGAAAATTGTGGAAGAGTGGGTTAAAAACAACTCTCCGATGGCAGCCAATCAGGTGAGCAGCCAGAGGGCTGTGCCCTGGCCAGGCAGCCACCTCCGTGTGTGTGTATGTTTAAGCACAGCTTTCTCAGCTCTTCTCCTGAAAGTTCTCCAGCAAAACATTTTCTCCCCTCTGTGACATTGACAGTATTCTTTCTTAAGATGAATTTTTCTCACTATGCTTAGCAGATTTTGACTGAAAGCTTGAAATAAGAGGTCAGTCCTCTTAATGTGGTTTTTTACTTGTATTAAACTGTTAAATGAACCTTACTTATGTCTTTATAGTGGTGTAAAGGTAAGACCCAAAAAATTAATAACAAGGGACTATTATTGAATTTAGTAAGATGCCTGCAAACTTATAATTTCTTCTATAATTTAGTTGCTTTCTCTTCCTAGTGAGTTGCAGCCCCAAGGAAAATTAGATGGGTGGCTATCTTGATTTTAGACAATTTGCAGATACAGCGAGGGTCTTTCTGTTCATAAATGACCTTGTCTTATTTTACTTGAAAAAATTACAGGAGGTTAAAAAAAAGAGAGCAGATGGCTAGAATACTTTTGAATATGTCTTTTTTCGAATAGAAGTAATTGACTTTTTCTCTAAAAAAAAAAATTATATATATATGTATGTATGTATACACCCAATTAATATAGACGCCTACACTTCGGGAGAAGTCCATTTTGCTTGTGAAAATGATGGCCTACATAGAAAAGCGCTTTCCGGAGGACCTCGAATTAAATGCCCAATTTCTAGACCTCGTAAACTATGTCTACAGGTAATAACTGCGGTTAACCAATTATTGCATGTGTGTGTCCACATTGTGTCCTTTGACAAAATGATGTAACAATCTTTTCATGATTGTTAAATCTCAAATATCCATGTAAATACTAAATCTTGTAACATATTTTGGCATGATTAATGCACCTTTTGCTTGAATGCTACATCAGCTCAGGTTGATTTGTGATACACCCTTGGCTTTCATATTGGTGTTTTGGAATGTTGGTGCCCACTTGTCTTCAGCTCACTGGCTTAAGGCCTACAGAGGCCCCCGCTTGTGTGGCTCTTCACCCGGTGTTACTCCTTCCATTTCAGGGACGAGACCCTGTCTGGCAGTGAACTGACTGCAAAACTCGAGCCGGCCTTCCTCTCTGGCCTGCGTTGTGCCCAGCCTCTCATCAGGGCAAAGTTTTTCGAGGTTTTTGACAACTCAATGAAACGTCGGGTCTACGAGCGCCTGCTTTATGTGACCTGTTCCCAGAATTGGGAAGCCATGGGAAACCACTTCTGGATTAAGCAGTGCATTGAGGTAGGATGGGCTCAGCTCACCATCTGTGGCCAGGGCATTGAAACTAGGAGGTGTTAACACTGTCTAAGATGAATTGGAAACCTCCACCATAGACTGCTTTAATCTCTTCTAGGAAGAGACAAACACTTTTAAAGTTGTGCTTAAGTTGAAGGTTTTTGTTTTTTTGTTTTTGTTTTTGTTTTTAAGGGTGATTTTAAGCTCTTAGAAAATGGAATGGTTTTCCTTAGTTTATAGCTAAAGGGTTCATTTTCTTCAGATACGAAAATTGTAAATTCTGTCTACATGCCCTTAAAGACACCATGAACTGGGATCGTCAGGTCCCGTCATTCTTAGAGCAGGAAGGTAGAGCAGCCAGGCCAGACCAGCCCAACAAAGCCATGGACTTTGATCCCTCAGTGTGAGGAGTCAGGGTGCCAGTAACAGGGGCCTGGGTAGGCCAGTCAGACCGTTCTAGTGGGTGGTCGGATATTCATGACATTTCTGATAGGATTGTAGTGAGACTTCCGATTTCTTGTGTGTTACTGAAATCCGCTTTCATTGGCTTAGTTACCTGCCTACTGCACTAGGCAACCTAGTTTCCCATAGGTTATCAATGCTATGTGGATGATTCTAATCTGCTGGTGTGGAAGGGGTGAAACCCAAAGGTCACCACGTTACTCTGTCCAATGAGACCGAAGATAGTGAAGTTCTTTTCAGGGGAAGAAGGGCCTTATGTACTGGGTGTCAGGGAGAGCTCATTGACATGTCTATGTTGATACTGCACGTGCGTTTCATAATGGCATGTGTTTGGAACTTGGCTAATGGCCACACGGGCAGAGTTCCTGATTTGTTCATCTTTCATTCGAGAGACTTGGTTGCTGTTAGGTGCCAGGCCCTGGGTCGGGTACTAGAGATACAAAGATGAAAACAACCTTAACCTGTGGTAGGTACACTGGAATTGATGGCGAAAGGACAGGTTATAGGGCACAAGCTGGGGATCTGCCGATCCTTCCCCCCATTTGTCCTCTCTGGTCTGTCACCAAGTGTTACCAGTTCAGGGCCACCTGCTTCTCAGCCTTTCTTCTCCTTCCTCCCTTGTGTGGCCACCATCATTGCTCACAAGGATGACAAGAACAGTTTGCTCACTGTCGACACTTTCCTCCTACCCACCACAGTTTTGCTATTGTGACAGAATTGCCCTAAATGAGATTGTGTCACTTCTTGCCTTTGTACTTGACACAAAATCAAACTTCTAGGATAGTCTTTCTTGCCCCCGAATGACCAGACCATTGCCTCTCCCTCCAGCCCTGTGCTGACCTCCATCCTGCTGGCCTCTTGTGTTCTCACACAAGCAACGATCTTAACACCAGGCTAGAGCAGGGTCCTTATTTTTCTTTTAGTCTCCCCATCTCATGGACATGTTATCACAGTGAGTATGTGCCTTTTTGTTTGGGTTTGGTTTTGGGAATTTTTTGTTTTGTTTTTTAGTATGTGTCTGTTAATGTGTTGATATGGGTCTTATCCTTCCTCTGACACTTCATCTCCACCGGAGCCTCAAAGCACCAAGTGGGTACTCAAGAAATATTTGCCTCCAAAATGCAAGAGTGACTTAGTTGAGGGGCAGTGGCCAAGTGGTGAAGCAAACTGGGATGTGGGGACTCATCAGGGAAGTGTTAGATGTGAGTGTGGAGTGTCACATTACAGAGTTTGTGAGCCACGCTGAGGAGCTTGTACTGTCCCCTCAGGGCCGTGGGAAGCCACCAGGGGACACAGGAAGAAACACTCAGGTCAGCTTTGTGTAAAGAGACAGGTTTGAGATGAGGAAGTCGATGAGTTAGGAACCTAGTCCATTCATGAGCTCATCTGGTGGGGGAGAAAGGTAATGAATTTATGCTTAAACATGGAGTCAGAGGTCCTGAGTGAGTGGTGTCTGGAAGAGAGGTTCAGACTCTCCATCTAAGCTGAGGAGAAGCAAACAGCAGAGTTGTGAGCCCAGAAGTCCTCAGGTGCACTGCAGTCAAGAGGACTAGGTCTTAACCATGGGTCCCTGCACCCCAAATGCCGGACAAATGTCCTAGGTTTGTCTGCTTTTTCATAAACTCTCTTCAGCTGCTTCTGGCAGTGTGTGAGAAGAGCACTCCCATTGGTACCAGCTGCCAAGGAGCTATGCTTCCATCCATCACCAACGTCATCAACCTGGCCGATAGCCACGACCGCGCAGCCTTTGCCATGGTCACACATGTCAAGCAGGAGCCTCGGGAGCGAGAGAACAGCGAGTCCAAAGAGGAGGTAATGCTCCAGATTGCATAGTGCCTCCTTCTCACAGCAATGTTTCTGTTTCCATTGATGAATTTTATATCAGCCTTAGATTTTGGGGAGGTGGGACGGCAAGATTCGCATATTTAAAACCTGTCTCTACCTCAGAGTTCAGAATATGGTACTTGTGTTCAATTAGATTTTTCTTTCTTTTTTATTGAGATACAGTTGACATGAATTACATTAGATTCAGGTGTTCAACAGGATTCAGTATTAACTTGTATATGTTATGAACAGTCACTACAGTAAGTCTAGTTAACATCTGTCACCACACAGTTACAAAAAAATATTTTTTTATAATGAGAACTTTTACTGTTTACTCTCTTAGCAACTTTCAAGTATCCAGTACAGTATTGTTAACTGTAGTCACCACGCTGTGCGTGACATCCCCAGGACTTACTTTATAACTGGAAGTTTATACCTTTTGACCACCTTGACCCATTTTGCTCATTCCTGATCTCCCTGCCTCTGACAAGCACCAATCTGCTCTCTATGAGATTGTGTGTGTGTATAAGATTCCACATATGAGTGAGATCATATGGTATTTGACTTATTTCACTTAGCAAAATGTCCTCAAGATCCATTCATGTTGTTGTAAGGCAAGATTTAATTTTTTTTTTTTATGGCTAAAGAATACTGCATCATATGTATATACACACCATGCCTTCATTATCCATTCTTCTGTTGGTGGAGACTTGGGTTGAATTGATAAGCATCTCGTAATGCCATTTAATTTTGAGATAGGTCACTTTATCATGAGCTAGTGCTGCTTAGTATAGGATATCCTAGTGTTTGGTGATTTTTCTCTCCAAGTGAAAGCGCATGTTGTGTTAGCACTACTCTCGGGAGGAATACCCACCATGGCTCCAGGGGGTTCCAACCAGCAGCTTGCTGTGAACCTCCGGAATCTCCATCTCATCCTGGCAGGGGCAGCCCTGGAGCCAAGAACTGGCCATTATGTCTTAATGGCCCTTAACACTCCAAGAGGAATGGCTCCCAGCATAGAAATTTAAATTGTGTCTCCTTTGGTTGTTGGCTATCAGAAGCTATCTCTCCTTGGAGTGTTGGGTTTTAGAAGTAGTCATCCACTGGTGCCCAAGTGGCCCAATTGGTTAAGCATCTGACTCTTGCTTTCGGCTCAGGTCTCCGCTCAGGTCACAATCTCAAGGTGGTAAGACTGGCCAGCATCAGGCCCCACACTTAGCAGGGAGTCTGCTTCCCCTTCTCCCTCTGTGCACCCCTCCCCTTGCTCACACAAGTGCCCACACATTCTCTCTAAGAAATAAAATCTTAAAAAAAAAAAAAAAAAAAGGCAGCTGCAGCCAGTATTAAAGGAGGAGGCACCTTCTTTGCTTTAAAAGGGATAGCTTAAGGGCAGCCCTGGTGGCTCAGCAGTTTAACGCCGCCTTCAGTCCAGGTCGCCTTCAGTCCAGGTCGTGATCCTGGAGACCCAGGATTGAGTCCCACATCAGGCTCCCTGCATGGAGCCTGCTTTGCCCTCTGCCTGTGTCTGTGCCCCTCTCCCTCTCTCTCTCTTTCTGTGTGTCTCTCATGAATAAATAAATAAATAAAATCTTAAGAAAAAAAAAGGATAGCTTGATCCCTCTTCTACATGTAGGATATCTACTCATTAACAAATGAGAATTTAAAATTTTCTTCTCTCTTGCTAAACACTAGATCATTTAGTGATATGATCTTTTCCTTCTGTAATTCTGTGTGAACTAAATTACCTACTTTGAAGTGATTCTTCTGCTTTTTCAAGGACACATACCAAATGGGGATAACTTGATTTGGAGGCTGGTTTGATGACTAGATTTTGGCTGTGACTTCTCAGAAGCTTCAGACAGAAATAAGATTTATTCCTTTTGGAAATAAGTCCTGTAAAACATTGTGCCAACAGATTCTGCATAGTGACCCTGACAATATTCTTAATCTGAATGAGGAAGACAACAATTGCATTGTGAGGCTATGACGGGCTGTAATTCTTTTAGTGCCTTATATTTATTATTTTTACTGTTTAGAGTTTATACTTTATTTTTCATTTTACTTAACCCAATCTAAATAGGAGAGCAAAACAGTGACCTTTCCATAGTGTTGTTTTAGCTTTTTTCCTTCTCCCCTTTAGTGTTACATAAAAAAAGAGAGGTCTGACCTAGTTAATCCGCTTGTTATTTTAGAACTTAAGATTATTTAAATAATTATAAACTTCCAGGAACCTGACTAAAATTTTACTTGCCAAAAATGTAACAAGAAGCTTGTAAGGGTCCTGTTTGTTGGGTTTTCTTCAACCATTTGACCTTTTGGTTTTACCTATTTGTGTTTTGTTTTGCAGGATGTAGAGATTGATATTGAGCTGGCTCCTGGTGACCAGACCAGCACACCCAAAACCAAAGAACTTTCTGAAAAGGACATTGGGAACCAGCTGCACATGTTAACCAATAGACACGACAAGTTCCTTGATACTCTCCGGGAAGTGAAGGTCTGTGTGCAAGTTCAGAGGGAGGGTGGTTCTTTTCCCCCCACTAAATATATTGAATCCTAAAGTAGGATTATGCCACAGTAATGTGAAACTGTCTTCTACAAGTTATAGGTAGCTTTCTTTCCTTTCTCAATTGACACCATCATAGTTCCATGAGACTCTAAAGTGGATATTCTCGGTAAAGATTTGAGAAACAAATCTCAAACAAATTTTTATAGCATCTTGGGGGAGAAAATAAGAAAAAGAAGTTAATTTTTCCACTGCTACTCTTTGAAAGAAATGGTAAAATTGTTTACTAAATATATGATAAAAAATACATGATTATTTTTCAAGTGCAGTAAAAGGGAAGAAATGAGAATAGGTTAACACGGTAAACAAAGTCTATGTCACTGTGCAAGGAGAGGTCCTCCAAGTGTATCTAAACTCTTGCTTCCACAAACTCTCAGGTTAATTGTTAATGTTAAGTGTAATCATTTCTAGTTAAAGATTAAGAGAATCCAGGGGCACCTGGTGGATGGGTTCAGTTGCTTAAGTATCTGCCTTCGGCTCAGGTCCTGATCTCGAGGTCCTGGGATGGAGCCCCATAATTGGGCTCCCTGCTCAGCAGAAGTCCAAATCCCCCTCTCCTTCTGCTCCTTCCCCACTCATGCATGCACACACTCTCTCTTAAATAAAAATCTTTAAACAAGAAAAACTAGGAGAATCAGTTAAGGTTCCATATGCCAAGTTCATTTTGAGGAGTATTACAAAGAAACAGTGATGATTCTGTTCATATCATGAGCCTAGGTGAAAAAAAAATTAGAAACTACTTCTCACAAATAGTTTCAACATGTAATTTCTCTGGTAACGTACCCTGATTTTATGTATTAAATCAACCTTTGAGCTTTTATATCTGAGTAATTATTTATGTGTTGATAAACATATAACACTTGGTCTTCTGGTGCATGGGACAGAAATCAGCATTCTTAACGTGTAGATGGAAGGTTTTCTCATTTACAGACTGAAGACTTTACCAGGCCCCTGTCCCTCTTGTCATCACTGTCAGGAGGAGGGATGGAGGATCTATGCCCCCAAACCTAAAGGTCTCTCTTGGCTAACAGTCATCACAATAAGTCCCCATGTAGATACTGACTTACTCGTTGCTTTGGCATGAGTGTAATGATCAGCTCGTTGTAGAAATCCGAGTACATTTTAGCAATACTGGATAACTGAATGAAATAGACAAGAGGAGCCAGCCCTCATGGAGCCTTTGTTGTAGTAGGGAAAGTAATAAACAGAAATAAAGTCAATATGTACTGTGTCAGGTGATGAGTGCTACAGAGAACAGCAAAGCAGCCAGGTGGCTTGGGAGTCAGAGGGAATGGTGTTCATGTTACTATATCATGTGTTTATAGAAGTCATTTTTTTTAGAGCAAGGTAGGGTTCTAAATCACTGCATTTTTGTAAGTCAGTTTAGCCCTGACATTTTCATTCTCGAAGCTCCTTGACCTGTGAAGTGGTCAGGGGCCAGTCGGCACTTCCAGGCTGTTTGTTTCTAAGTCTAGAGGGATTAAGAAGCATCCAGACAGGTCCTTCATGAAACCAGGCACACTTGCTCTCTTTTCTGCTGTGGGCATCTTGATCCCAGAATTGACCATTTTATTCCTTGGGACATCTGTGGAAGCCAGTGTCCCCTCCCTAATCTCCCTGTTGTAGGGCCACCACAGCATGCACCCACATATTTACCTCTCTCTATGGGATTGTGTGAATGAGAACAAGCCAGGAACCTATAGAATCCCCCATCTGCCCTCGAGACAAGCGTCTTTATTGGCAGGTCTGTGATCATGTATGGCCCTTCAGTGCTTTGGCCTCTGCTAAATTGACCTGGAGCCAGGAGGCAGCTGACATAGTGGCAAAGGAGGAGGGAGCACCCATGTGAGGTCATCCAGGCTCATTTTATCATGGTCTTCCTCACGGGGCAGTCTGTTACCAGCAAGGAGCATTCTTTACTTAAATGTCTTCGCTCATTTTCTTTGAAGTATTACATCTTTGCTTTCTGCATTTTTGGTAGATATGAATATGGGAGTGATTTTCTTTCTTGGATTTGCTGTTGAAGTAAGGATAGCATAATTATGACCCCCCATCACTGGAGCCCTGTCTCTGTGAGGAGGTGGGCTCCACCGGCCCAGGAGGCTTCAAGCCAGCTGCAAACCTGCCTGTTTATAGGAAGTATTGGCAGCTAATTCAGACTTCCAGAAACAGCAAAGGTGTGGACAAAGCCAGAGGCATCTGTGGATTTGGTTTAGTTTTTGGGCCCTGAGTTTCCTACCCTGACCCCTCTTGCAGTGCAGGGCAGGCATCCTGTTCCAGGCCAGGCTGCTCACTGTCCACTCTTGCCCACGGTCAGCTGCACAGACTCTTGAGTTCTTTCAGTTCCTGATTTGTTCTTCACAGTTGTACTTTTTGGCCAGTGACTTACCTCCTATGCATGTGCTCCTCCTCTTTTCTCTTTCATGTTTCCAGTGGCCTCTGCTTTGGTGGCATCTCTGTGCCTCCCGTTTGCACATCTGCACCAGCCTTGCATTTGCCCTTCTCAGATACTTGAAAGATAAAAAAACAAAACAAAACAACAACAACAAAAAAACAAATGTAGGCATATCACTAGCTGCTAAGCACACCATGGGTTCCTGACGCTCAGAATCTGTGTTTTTGCTCTGACATGACACTTGCTCAATCTGTGAACGTTTGAAAGTGGAGGAATGTCTGATAAAGCATGAGACAGTAGTGTCCTGAGCTTGGACATATGAAGCACCCGCATGGCCACATGAATCTTTGTTGTTTCTGTAGACGGGAGCACTGCTCAGCGCTTTTGTCCAGCTGTGTCACATTTCAACAACACTGGCAGAAAAGACATGGGTCCAGCTTTTTCCCAGATTGTGGAAAATTTTGTCTGACAGACAGCAACACGTGAGTATATATTTTAAATCCTGTTTCAGGGGGCACCTGGGTGGGTCAGTAGTTGAGCATATTTGCCTTTGATTCAGGGCGTGGGATTGAGTCCCACATTGGGCTTCCCGCAGGAAGTCTGCGTCTCCCTCTGCATATGTCTCTGCGTCTCTCTCTATACATGTCTTTCATAAATAAATAAATAAAATCTTTAAAACTAAAAATAAATAAACCCCGTTTTGGAAAACGTAGTTTTAGGTTTTGATAAATATTGTGAAAGAAAGGACTCTAAGCTTCACAGGACAAGGAAACTGCTCACTGTAATCTGATAAGTGAATTCTCCAAAATCCTGTCAGATGCTACATAAGAGAGTAAAGACTTCAGTTGCCATGCTCTTTGGTTTCAGGCTCTGGCCGGTGAGATTAGCCCGTTCTTGTGTAGTGGCAGCCATCAGGTGCAGCGTGATTGTCAGCCCAGCGCATTGAACTGCTTTGTGGAGGCCATGTCCCAGTGCGTGCCCCCGATCCCCATCAGACCCTGCGTTCTGAAGTACTTGGGGAAGACGCACAACCTTTGGTTCCGCTCCACGTTAATGCTAGAGCACCAGGCTTTTGAGAAAGGTCTGAGTCTTCAGATTAAGCCAAAACAAACAACGGAATTCTATGAGCAGGAGAGCATAACACCACCACAGCAGGTGAGCCCCGCCTCTCTGTCGTCTTGGCCGGTGACCTCCCCATTCTAGTAAACCTCTCCCCAGGGATTTTAAGTTACAGCACAGTGAAGTTGCTTTATTGGGAAGAAAATGTTTTTGTCACAAGCTCTTAAGAAACCATGCTCTGTTTTCAGGAGATACTGGACTCCCTTGCTGAACTGTACTCCTTGTTACAAGAGGAAGATATGTGGGCTGGGCTGTGGCAGAAGCGCTGCAAGTACTCTGAGACTGCGACTGCCATTGCATACGAGCAGCATGGGTTCTTTGAGCAGGTAGACACCAGAGGCCCGTCCCCTGGCCAAGCCGTGGACTTGACGAGAAGTCGTTTCTAATGTTCTCAAGTCAGGGTTCATACTAGATAAAGTCACTGGTTTATTTCAAGCGTTTATCTTACATATAAAGACCCTTTGATTGGAGTTTCCGTTTAAGAGAAACCTACGTGTAGGACGTGAACATTTTTGAAACTCAGTCCTGAACCTTTTAACATTAGATGCTAAATGTGGATGCATTTTATCTGCAGTCAGTGGTCCTGTTGGAAATGGCAGGTAGATTGTAGTTAGTGTTTAAACTTTAATCCTCATGTTTGTCCTTCATTGAAGTGTGGCTACCATCCCAGGATATGGGTCTCAGTCCCATGGTAGGGGTACTGAGCCACAGAAACACCAGAAGCACAGGCATGAGCTGTGGCTTCTGCTGTCCTTGCTGAAGGACAGAGAGATGTACCCCGGGGCGCAGCAGTCTCTGTTGGCTCCGTCTGTCCTGTGGGGGATTATGTGACGCCTCTGTTGCCTACATGTGCAGAGCCTCAGGTGGCAGTGATCTTATAGAGAACCATGTAGGCTGCCCCCAGACCTGAGTTCCAGCTTGCCCTAAGTAATTGAAAGCATTATTAACTTCCTCAGGCACAAGAATCTTACGAAAAGGCAATGGACAAAGCCAAGAAGGAGCATGAGAGGAGTAATGCATCCCCTGCTATTTTTCCAGAATACCAGCTGTGGGAGGACCACTGGATTCGGTAGGCCCAAGTGCTTGACGTACTCAGGAGTCTGTTAAGGAAACTGGTAGAAGAAAAGTCTGAAATTTTCTAGTAATGAGTGCTGTTAAAGGGGAGCTTTGCTATTTTCTTTTCCTTAGAAGGAAAAGAACAATCTCAGAACAGCATTAAATATGTGACTAATTAAAAGCGACCATTGGAGAAACAACAAACGATCTCTGCCTTCCCACAAGCTCTGGTACTTTGGACTTTGCTGTGTGGTGGGCGGCTCTAGGTGTTCCAGGGGGTCAGTGTATTTCAGAGAGCTGGGGGCTCACTTCAGCCCACCCTTTGCCCTGTAGGGGGGATTTTTTTTTTTCCCTGCAGAATGGCAGTAAACAACTTAAAATCTTACACTTTACACTCTGTGTGTTGGTAATTGAATTGCTCTTGAATCCCTGGTCTTCCAGGTGCTCTAAGGAGCTGAACCAGTGGGAAGCCTTGACGGAATACGGCCAGTCCAAAGGTCACATAAACCCTTACCTGGTCCTGGAGTGTGCTTGGCGGGTGTCCAACTGGACGGCCATGAAGGAGGCATTGGTGCAGGTGAGACACCCTCCCAACCACCAGGTGCCCCTCCCAGAGTCAGATGATGATCTCTGCAGCTGTGTGTGGTCCTTTCATGAAACCGTGGATCTCTAGCGAGTTCTCGTCACTTAGAACAAGCTGAGCAGTTTGGCAGGTGAAAGATAGCTCTTGGGAAACAAGCGTTATTTTTAGTTCTCTCTTAACACTTCCCAGATTTGTGCAATTTGGGAGTTAGATTAAGCATTCATTTGTTGTGGTGGAACTGGTGCAAGAGTGCTGCTGGAGGTGAGCGCAGCAAGGGTGAATCATGCACCGGGCCTGGTAGATTAGTAGCTGCTGTCGGCAGATATCTGCTGAATGAAGCATTGTTGTATTGAGAACATGTTCTGTGGAAGTGAAGTATAAGTGAAGCTGAGTCATGAATTTGAGTTCCACAGTTTTTAAATTCACTTCCATCCAGAGGAATTCGGTGCACAGCGGGAGAGTGAGCCCAAAAGCCCTGATCTCTTTTTCCCACCAGGGGGAATCCAAAAGCCACAGTCTTGGACAGCACAGCTCTGTGTCATCTGAGCCCCATGAAAGGTTATGATTTTTGCCTTAGTCGGTCTTCAGAGGCAGCCATTGCTGTTGCTCTTTATCGTTTCCTGTATCTGGGCCCTTCCCTCATATTCCCCCTCAGCCCCTTTCCCTGCTTCTGCTCCTCATCTTTCTACCTTTTCCATGTGGTATTCATGGTTGGAGTGGAGGTGGAGGAAGTGTGTCATCCTGTTCTCACCTGCCCTTTTACCCAGCAGGACTTGTTTGTTCCCTTCTCGTAATATGGAGTTCCCTTCTCGTAAAACACATCCTGAGATTATAGTTACTGTCTCTGAAATGATGAACCTGAAATTTTAACCAATCTCATGGCTACCATGTTTATGTCATTACTGATGTCACTTTTTAACAAACCTGGAACATGTAAAAGATGGTAGAACTGAGAAAGCGAACCACAGGGGGTGGAGATAGCTCAAGGCTTGCATTTGGGGCTGGGATCTGGAAACTGCTCATCTGATGCAGGGAGTTTATGCCAGAGATAACCAATCACATCAGTAAAATGTATATCTTGTTTGTAACAAAATGCACTTATAATGGATTGTTATTTCTTTGCTCTGATAAAGGTTGTGCTGAGTAAATCTTTATAGCTCACTCTGGCATTTCCTTTCTTCTCCCTTTCCAGGGTTTCACTTAGCTGGATTCATGTAGCGTCATGCTGTCTGTAGGGCTGAGAAATGACTTTTTTCTTTCAGAAACCCTTAATTTTCTAAAAATTGTAAGGCTTTTACTGATTAGAAAAAGCTCAAAGTATATGAATAAACATTCTGGGTAGTCTGTAGTAAATTCAGATAGTCTTGGTCCAAATAGATGGTCCAAAATTATGTACTCATTTACTGATATGTTAAGGAAAAACCCCCTCAGGTTCCTTCTGATTTTGTTCTGTGCATTATGATTTCAGGACTGCTTAAAGAAGTATGGTTGTTTCTAGGTTTGATTTAATTGATGGAGGGTAGCTTGTTTTGGGGTCAGAAAATAGGAGATGCCTTTATTCTTAGTGTTATGGAAGACAGATGTGGTGATTGACAGAAGCCCATCTTGAATAGTGTTTAAGCCCAGAAAGTGTGAGATTGGTATGATTTTAGAGGATCACATTGGAAGCAGATGTTTTGACAAGTTTGTCTTCCTAAATTTCTTCATTGTTGGATTATTGAGATAGAAGAGAGGCCATGAGTGTGAATGTCCTTTAAAGACGTAAGATGTAAAAAAAGGAAAGAAAGAAAGAAAGAAAGAAAAAGAAAGAAAGAAAAAAAAAGAAAAGAAAAGAAAGAGGGATCCCTGGGTGGCGCAGCGGTTTGGTGCCTGCCTTTGGCCCAGGGCGCGATCCTGGAGACCCGGGATCGAATCCCACATCGGGCTCCTGGTGCATGGAGCCTGCTTCTCCCTCTGCCTGTGTCTCTGCCTCTCTCTCTTTCTCTCTGTGTGACTATCATAAATAAATAAAAATTAAAAAAAAAATAAAAAAAGAAAGAAAGAAAGAAAGAAAGAAAGAAAGAAAGAAAGAAAGAAAGAAAAAGAAAGAAAGTCAAAAAAATAAGCCAAAGAGTTACATAAATGCAGGATGGCACCATCATCGTCATTATACTTAATATCATTCAGGCAGATAGTATTTTGGCACTAAAATGTGTGTGATTTTTTATCATTACCGAAAGCTGTTTCAGAATGAATGTTACGTTGATTTTGTGACAGCAAATTCTATAAAATACCTTCAACAGATATATCCCTTTGTTCTTACACACAGAGATTATTTTTGAAAAGACCTTCATTTTTATCACTTATGTTTATAAATAACTGTTAGAGATTGATAAACTGAGATGAGTTCTAGTGCTTGAAGTTTTTTTTTAAATAAGCAATGTTTTCACATTTATTTTTTCTTTTCACATTTAAATACCCAAGTATCTTTTTTTTTTTTAAGATTTTATTTATTCATGAGAGAGGCAGAGACATAGGCAGAGGGAGAAACAGGTCCATGCAGGAGGCCCGATGCCAGACTCGATCCTGGGGCTCTGGGATCATGCCCTGCACCAAAAGCAGCTGCTCAACTGATGAGCCATCCAGGCATCCCATCTAGTGCTTTCTTTAAAAGGTTAGGCAAACAGCTTGCAAGGGCAGAAGTGGTGAGCACATGGAACCTTTATGGGCTCTGAGCCAGGTGGGGGTGGGGGCAGGGTCAGAACCAGGGAGAGGAAATGTGACAGCTCTGGGCTCTCCTTCATGATAGAACTGACAAATCAAGATGTGAAAACTCTGGGGGAGATTTTATAGTAGGTAACAGAGTGTGGCTTTTGAATGACAGTCCAATTTATGAATGTTCTCTTCTTATCAATCGGAATTGTTGCCTTTTGCTTTCTTGTAATGTGGAACAAATTGGATTGATGTCCTAGGATAACAATATGAATTGGAAACAATTCCAAATTGTATTTATCAGGGTGGAGATGAACATATGTTTAATACATTGGAAATTTGCTGACTGACTTTGTAGCCAAGTGGTGATTGTTAATCTGGCCTGTCACAACAGGGTTGATTGGTTTCTCTCTTTTCTGGAACTGCTGATGACTTAAGGCAAAGAACCTATAGAGATTGGCTACTCACTAGTATTTGGAAAAGGAAAGTATTCAGAAAAATGCAGTCTAAATGTATGACTTTTCTAAAGAAAGTAAGCATTTATTCATAGCTTAATTTCTGTCTATTGCCTTGCATAATTGGCTATAAAAAAATTGGCTTGCATTTTTGACCCTTCATATTGAGAGGAAAATTGCCCATTGCTTCCCATGTGATGTTCTTTCACCACCAGGTGGAAGTAAGTTGTCCCAAAGAGATGGCTTGGAAAGTCAACATGTACCGTGGATACCTGGCTATTTGCCACCCTGAGGAGCAGCAGCTCAGCTTCATCGAGCGCCTGGTGGAAATGGCAAGCAGTTTGGCCATCCGTGAGTGGCGGCGGCTGCCCCATGTGGTGTCCCACGTGCATACACCTCTTCTCCAGGTGGGTGAGGCACGCTTACCACCCTTGTGGTGAGGAGTCTTGTGGGCCTGTCGCTGCAGCCCATCTCCTGTCCAGGTGTAGGTCCATAAACCGAGCTGGACAGCAGGAAGGAAAATCCTTCCATTCATTTTGTCCTCTCTCATTTAAACTCGTTCTCAGTAAAAGAAAGGCCAGGGTCAAAATATAGAGGAATAAAATGTTGCGTCTCATTTTTAGAGCTTCCATGGTATGTAAATGACAGAGGACATTTAAGAAGTGATTTTGATGATTCTCATTTTTGCTCTAAGCATTTTCTTTAATGCCCATTATACCCCATCAGTGTGATGCCACTGTGCAACATGAGACTGCAGAGTGCCGGTTGCATAGCCTGCGCCTTAGCCTCTTCCTTGCTGGATCATCTGCACTGTTTCTGATGGTTCATTCCAGCCACACAGGCCACCTTCACTTGCCAGGCTCTGACACAGTCTCTCCTACAGCCCCTCGCACACAGTGCTCCTCTGCACAGATTGTACTTCTCCCACCTCTCTGCCTGACCTTGAGGATCCATATAAGCAGGAAGTGAAGGCTAAGGCATAACTGAAAATTGCCCAGCTGAGTGTTGAATGCAGGCCACAGCAGGCACATAGCCCCTTAGCAAATGCTGAGCAACTTGGTGGTTCTGGTCGTTTACTGACATCTCTGGCTCCCTGGCTGGCCACTAATCCAACAGAGCATAGACTTAAGTGGTTGCATTCTACATACAATAGAGCCTTGATAGAGTAGCGTACCAGTATACTTAGTGGGGGTCCCAGAGGAAGTGGAGCCAGAAGAGGGGCCAAAAGGAGTATTGGAAGAAATCATGCCTGAAAACTGCCCAAATTTGATAAAGAAACCAATTTTATTTATAAAGGAGATACACATATGAGCTTATATGCGTGGGAAAAATTGCTCATCATTAGTCCTTAGGGAAATGCAAATTAAAACCACAGTGAGATATCTCCTATCCCCTACGCTGCTGGAATAAAGACAATAATGAGAGTTGGTAAGGATGTGTAGAAATTGGAACCGATGGGATTATAAAATAGACTGGAAATACTCTGACAGTTCCTTAAAATACTAAGTACAGAATTCCTGTAGGATAGCAGTTTTGATCCTAGAGAAATTAAAACATGACCATACAAACACTTGTCCACTGATGTTCATGGCAGCAATATCCAATAATGGCCAAAATGTGGAAACTGCCCAGATGGCCACCACATGTTGAATCAATAAACAGTGGCAGATCCAGGCAGCAGACTGGCATTCGGCAAAGGCCCATTGCAGCAAGGGTGAGCCTTAGCAACACACTGAGTGGAGAAGTGGGCACAGAGGGATGCATGCTGTATTGCATCTGTGAGGAGTGTCAAGGATGGGGAAATGTGCAGAAATGATGCAGATCCCACCCTGAGGCAGGAAAGAGGATGGGAAGAGGCTGCTGGCAGATCCAGGGCCACTTTTGGGAATAAGGTAGGCGTTCCCATGCGCAGATGAAGATTATATGACTTCGGGAACATCCTAGAAACTACTGAATTGTACACTATAAAGGGAATTTCAGTAATGTTTTAATTGTATCTCAGTGAAGCTGTTGTAAAACAGATACTGCACTGTTGTGCTTTCAGTAAGCTCTTGGCAAGAGAGGTGTGCAGAAAACTGAAGGTAATGAACTGAACTCAAGGCACAGATGGAAAGTGGAGCTTCTTGCAGGCAGTGTCTGCAGTTAAGATCAGTCAGTAGGCCAGCAAGTACTAAATCTAGGTGCTGTGCTCAGGAGGTTCTAATAAGTTTAAAACCGAGATTCTGCTCCAGAAGAGTGTCCAGCTGGAAAGGGAGGAGGCAAAATTTAAAAATTTAAAACGAGGGAGGCAAAATTTAAAACGAGGGAGACTGATTCGGTGCCATGCAGTAGGGTGGAGAGTGAACATGGGATTTAGTGAAAGGAGAGACCCCCGTGGGAGGGGAGTGGAACCTTATGGGTGGGTAGACTTGGGATGGGCTCAAAGTTGTGGCCAGGGCATTTGGAACCAGCAGCTCATCTGGGGTGTAAAGGGGACAGACTCGTGAGGGACGTGATAGAAAGCATATGTGCCAGCCCAAAGGGATCGCCCAAACCATGTTTTGAGATGCTTAGTATGACCATGGGGTTTAAGTGTGGCTGGAGACCCTGAGGGCCAATGGACCAGACTGTTCTGACCTGAGCCTTCAGTAGGAGAGCCTGGCTTAGTTGATGGCAAAGGGAATAATAGACAGTTTGGGGAGCTACCCGTTAGTAAAGTGTGCTGCCTGCACCACTGTGCTCCCTCTCCTGTCTCACAGTAGCCACAGAGCTGAGTTTTTTGTTGTTGTTGTCTTTTCTTTTCTTTTTAAGATTTTATTCATTCATGAGAGACAGGCAGAGAGAGAAGCAGGCTCTCTATAGGGAGCCTGATGCGGACTCGATCCCTGGGATCACGACCTGAGCCAAGGGCAGACACTCAACCACTGAGCCACCCAGGTGCCCCACAGCTGAGCTTTTAAAAGTGGAGGGATCACAAGAGCAGAGTTTAGGGTGAGGAGTAGACAAAATGTGGATTTGCGGTATCTGGACAAGCTCGAGTGTTTCCTTCAGTATAAGTGAGTCGTGAAAGCTTTACAGTCACCAGATAGCTGATGGACTCTGGTTTATTTTCCTCATCTGCTTCTTACCCTGATGCTCACTGTGGAATCCCTTCTGGTCCCATTCAGGCAGCCCAGCAGATCATTGAACTGCAAGAAGCCGCACAAATAAATGCTGGCTTACAGCCGACCAACCTGGGCAGGAACAACAGCCTGCATGACATGAAGACAGTGGTGAAGACGTGGAGGAACAGGCTGCCCATCGTGTCTGACGACTTGTCGCACTGGAGCAGCGTGTTCATGTGGAGGCAGCATCATTACCAGGGTAAACCCACCTGGTCCAGCATGCATTCATCATGTAATTTTCCAGACATCCCACTGTTCTGCTTTCGTGTCTTGGTTTTGTTGTGGGTTTTTTTGTTTTGTTTTGTTTTTGTTTTTGTTTTTTTCGTTTTTGTTTTTTTCTTTCACCAGATGTTCTATTTTCTGGCAGGTTTGGTAGGTGGTGGTTGGTCTGGTGAGGGTAAAGGTGAGGGCAGTGAGAGATGAGGAGCTTCTCCCCACCTGCTAATGCTTCTCTGGTGAGAACAGTTGCCACTGGAAGTATAGACGGTGGGATCTGAGCTCCAGGGTGTGGCGCTCATGGTGGAGGCACCCCGAGGAGGAGCTGCTTGACAGTGGCTTGTGGAGCCTTCTCCAGGTGGCCTGGTCCTCTCTGCTCCTCCCTTCAAGCTGCCAGGCACCTCTTCAGAGCCACCTTTCTGATTTAGTTAACCATGATGCTAATGCTCAGCCGTTAGGCAGTGCTGCTTAACCTCTTATTTTTATATAAAATATCTTCCTTGTATAAAACCCAAGGAAAAGTAATGAAGGTTTGTCACAGAGTTTCCCGTTTTCATAAGCCACATGTGCGTGTTTTTCATTTTTTATTCAAGCCTTATTGCGGAACACTTTGAGAAATGTTTGGCAGGGACTGATAGCTCTTTTCTTTGCTCTCTAGCTATTGTAACTGCCTATGAAAACAGTTCTCAGCATGACCCAAGTTCAAACAACGCCATGCTTGGGGTTCACGCATCTGCATCGGCGATCATCCAGTATGGGAAGATCGCCCGTAAACAAGGACTGGTCAACGTAGCTCTGGACATACTAAGTCGCATTCATACTATTCCAACCGTCCCTATCGTTGATTGCTTCCAGAAGATTCGACAGCAAGTCAAATGCTACCTCCAGCTGGCGGGAGTCATGGGGAAAAACGAGTGTATGCAGGTAGAGTGACAACGGAAGCTGGTGCCTTCCCCCTCTGCTGAGGAGGTCTGGTGGAGCACAAGTACCCATATGGAAACTCCTGGTACAGAAAGCAGGAAAGGAGGGTCAGAACTTTATATAAACACAGCATTATTAGCAGGAAACAGTCCCTTCACAACTAGAAAGGGAAAAGATACCACTTGAGTGTTGAAGGTCCACTTTATGGTCTCTGTTTCACCTTGTCCTTGGTTAATATATTTAAGGAGAGAAAATGAAAAACAGCAGGATTATGGATGTAAAAGTAGATTTTGATGATGTTGAGAGGAATATTAATGAAAACAGGGAAACGGACTTAGGCATACAAAGCTTTGGAAGAAAGTATCTTTAAGGTATCAGAATCGAATGTGGCATTTAGTGATTCCGTTGAAGTATGCTTGTCAGGCAAGAACTGTTCATGGTAGCAAGTTGGCTCTCAACTTAAGTTGCTTGTCGATGACCCTTAGGACTTACTACCTAGAGAAATATTTTAATGCTGTTTTAACATCACTGTCTAGAAATTTCAAGAGCTTTTTTCCTTTTTTTTTTTTAAACAGGGTCTTGAAGTTATTGAATCCACAAATTTGAAATACTTTACAAAAGAGATGACAGCTGAATTTTACGCACTGAAGGGAATGTTCTTGGCTCAGATCAACAAGTATGTATGTTATACAAGAGAAGAAAAATTCATCAACTTAGTTATAACTTGAAGTCATTGTGAAGCTGCAGCTTAAAGTCGGTATGATTTAGTGATAGTTGTCAGAGGTAATTCTCCAGGTAGTCTGTCTCTGTGAAGATAGTAACTTAGAGCAGATTGATTAGCCAGTTTGATGTGTAGTACTTAAAGACACTTTTTAGAAATGAATTGCTTAAACACAGAACTGCTGAGAACATAAATACATTTCCCCATTTTCACAGCATGACATTTTGGACTAGAGTTGATTTGATTCCTTTTATGGAAACAGTTCTTATTTTAGAACGGGGTCAGTCAGCTCTGACCTGCAGGCCAAATTCGGCCAGCATCTGGTTTTTGTAAATGATGTCTTGGAACACGCCCGTTCTCACTGATGTTGTCTATGGCTGCTTTCACACTATAGCCACAGAACGGAGTAGCTGTGACAAATTGTTTGGCCCACAAAGCGGAAATCCATTTACTGTCTGGCCCATTACAGAAAAAGGTCCTAGAACCCTGCTTTAGAGAAATGAACATGAGATGAAATTTTGTTAAAAGGATACTGATGAGGGATCCCTGGGTGGCGCAGCGGTTTAGCACCTGCCTTTGGCCCAGGGCGCGATCCTGGAGACCCAGGATCGAATCCCATGTCGGGCTCCCGATGCATGGAGCCTGCTTCTCCCTCTGCCTATGTCTCTGCCTCTCTCTCTCTCTCTGTGTGACTATCATAAATAAATAAAAATCAAAAAAAAAATTAAAAAAAAAGGATACTGATGAAATATATTAAGATGCTGCTTATTGCCATATGTAGAGCTGTAAAGCCCACTTTTTACATTTCAATAAAAGGGGTTGCATTTTTAGCTTATTTTAAATAAGGAAGTGATTTTGTCAAGATAAATTTTTTTTAACATTTCAAATTCACGTGACCTAAAATACACCATTCAGAAGTGTACAGTTAGTTCAGTGGGCTTAGCACATTAATGGTGTTGTACAACCATCACCACCTGCTAATTCTAAAACATTTCCATTATCCTCAAAAGAAACCATATACCTGTTAGCAGTCACTCCCTGTTTTCTCCTTCCCTTGTACCCTGACATCCACTAATCTTTATATCTCTGTGATGTTCTTATTCTGAACATTTTGTTTTGTTTTTTGAAGATTTTTTTATTCATGAGAAACAGAGAAAGCGAGAGCGGCAGAGGGAGAAGCAGGCTCCATGCAGGGAGCCTGACTTGGGACTTGATCCCGGGTCTCCAGGATCAGGCCCTGGGCTGAAGGCGGTGCTAAACCGCTGAGCCACCCGGGCTGCCCTATTTTGAACATTTTGAATAAATGGAATCCTACAGCCTTTGGCCTTTTGTGCCTGGCTGCCTTCACTCAACATCATGTTTTCATGTGCTATAGCCCGTGTTAGTACTTTGTTCCTTTTTGTGGGTGAATAATACTCCACACTGTGTCTATATGTTTTATTTATGCATTAACAATCAGTGAACATTTGGACTATTTCCACGTGTGATTACTATAAGGTGGCTGTGAGCGTTCACGTGCAAGGTTTTGTGTGAGCGTTTGTTCTCACTTGCCTGGGGCATATAGGGGTGAATTTGCTTGGTCATGTGGTATTTCTTTATCTTTTTGAGAAACTGCAAGATGGTTTTCCAAGTGGCTGCACCATTTCACACTCCCACCAGCAGAGTTTGTGAGTTTCTAGCTTCTCCACATCTTTGCCAGCAGTTGTTGCTTCCCATTTTTCTGATTGTAGCTGTGCTCATGAGTATGAAGTGGTGCCTCACTGGTTTTGATTGTCATTTTCCTGTTGATCGGTGATGTTGAGTGTTTTTTCTATGCCATTTGTTTGTCTTCTCGACAGAAACGTGTTCAGTTAACTTTGTCCATGACTAGGTTGGATTATTTGGCTTTTTATCACCCAGCTCTAATTCTGAGACATTTGGATGTAAGTGTCTCTGAGGTACACGGTTGTAGACATTTGCATGCTTTCTGGAGGCTGCCTTCTCACTTTCCTGATTATGCCCTTAATGCACAAAGCTTCTCATTTTGAAGTTGAGTGTATCTGTTTTCTTGGGTTGCTCATACTTCTCATGTCTTTAGCTATGACACCATCACTTAACTTAAAATCACAAGATTTATTCCTATGAGTTCTTTGAAGAGTCTTAACAGGGTTAGCTCTTCAGTCAGGTCTTTAACCATTTTTAGTTAATTTTTATATGTGGCAGGAGATAGTGGTCCAAATACATTCTTTCACATGTGTATAATCTGTGTCCCAGCACCAGTTGTTGAAAAGACTTCTTTCCCATAGAAGGGCCTTGGCTGCCTTTTAGAAAGTTAGCCGACCAGAAAGGTAAAGGTTTGTTTCTGGACATTCAGTTCTGTTCCATTACTGTATATCCATCCTTATGCTGGGGCCACACAGAGTTGCTTACTGTTGCTTTACAGTAAGATTTGGAATTGGGGAGCGTTCTTCAACTTTATTCATTTCCAGGATGGTTTTGGCTGTTTGAAATCCCTAACATTTCCCTTTTTGTTGTTGTTGTTTTGTATATTTTTTTATTGGAGTTCGACTTGCCAATATATAGTATAACACCCAGTGCCCTCCTCCGTGCCCGTCACCCAGTCACCCCATCCCCCCGCCCACCTCCCTTTCCACTACCCCTTGTTTGTTTCCCTGAGTTAGGAGTCTCTCATGTTCTGTCAGCCTCTCTGATATTTCCCACTCATTTTCTCTCCTTTCCCCTATGATCCCTTTCACTATTTTTTATATTCCCTGTATGAGTGAAACCATGTGATGATTGTCCTTCTCTGATTGACTTACTTCACTCAACATAATACCCTCCAGTTCCATCCACATTGAAGCAAATGGTGAGTATTTGTCCTTTCCCTGACATTTCCACATGAGTTTTAGATTCTCCGTTCCTGCAAAAGAGATCTTTGGAATTAGAGTGATTGATCGCAGTGAATCTATAGGTGAATTTGGTGTTACCATCATAACAGTGTTAAATCTTCCAGCTCATAAACAAATGATATTTATTTAACAGTGTTTTCACTTAATAGTGTTTTACATTTTTTAGCATTACAAGTCTTGTATTTCTTATGCTAAATGTATTTCTAAATATTTTATTTCTACTGATATTAGTGAATTTTATTTTCAGATTCTACATAGCTAAAGTATAGAAATACACCTGAGTTTTGTATGTTACTCTTAAATTTTCAACTTTGCCAAATGTTTATTTGCTCTGGTGTGTGTGTGTGTGTGTGTGTGTGTGTGTGTGTCATCTTTAGGGTTTTCTGTATATGAGATTATGTCATCTGCAAGTGGAGATAGTTGTACATCTTCCTTTCCAATCTGGATGCTTTTACTTTTTTTTTGCCTGATTGCTCTACCCAGGACTTCCGGTAGTAAGTTCAATAGAAGTGGTGAAAGTTCTTGTGTTGTTCCTGGTCAAAGAGGAAAACCTTTTAGTTCTTCACAATTGAGTAAGATGTTACCTGTGGGCTTTTCCTGTGTGACCTTTATTATGTTAAAGTAGTTTCCTTCTATAACTAGTTGGATGTGTTTATCATGAAAGGGTGTTGGATTTCGTCAAATGCTTTTCCTGTACCAGCTGAGATGATGGTGTGTTTTTTTTCCTTCTGCTAATGTGATGCATCACATGGGTTGTTTTATTTTTTGTTTGTTTGTTTGTTTGTTTGTTTATTTATTTATATGTTGACCCAACACCTTGCATTGCTGTGATAAATGCTACTTGATCATGGTGTATAATCCTTTTCATATGCTGTTGGGTTTGGTTTGCATTTATATTCATGAGGGATAGGAGTATCTATTTCTCTCATGTCTTGTACGTTGTTGGAAGATGTAAAGCTGTCTCTTATTTGCAGATAGTAATGTGGTGCAGCCACTGTGGGAAATAGTTCATGAGTTCCTCAAAAACTTAAACACAGAATTCCCCTATGACCCAGGAATTCCACTCTTAGGTATATACCCAAAAGACTTGAAAACGGGTGCCCAAGCAGGTTCTTGCCCATGAATGTTTGTAGCAGCGCTGTTCACAGTAGCCAAAATGTCAAAACAACTCAAATGAATGGATAAGCAAAGCACAGTGTAGAGACACAAAGTAATATTCAGATGTAAAAAGGAATGTGTTGGGGATCTCTGGGTGGCTCAGCGGTTTGGCGCCTGCCTTTGGCCCAGCGCGCAATCCTGGAGTCCCGGGATCGAGTCCCACTTCGGGCTCCTGGCATGGAGCCTGCTTCTCCCTCTGCCTCTCTCTCTATGTCTATCATGAATAAATAAATAAAATCTTAAAAAAAAAAAAGGAATGTGTTGACACCTGCTACAGCATGGGTGAACCTCAAAAAATCTGTGCTAAGTGAGAGAAGCCAGGCATGAAAAGTCACGTAATACACGATTCCGTTTCTATGAGATACGCAAAATAGGTCAATCCATAGAGCCAGAAAGTGGGCTGCTGGTCCCCAGGGACTAGACATTGGGAAAGATGGAGAGTGACTGCTCCACATGATGGGGTCTTCTTTTGGGATAATAACAGTGTTGTGGCACACAACAGAGTGGCAGTTGTATGACAGTGTTAAGGTACTAAATGCCACTGAATTACTCGTTTTAATATGGCTGACTTTGTTACATGAAGCTCACCTAAAAAAAAATCGGTTTGATTTTGTCTTCTCACAGATCTGAGGAAGCAAACAAAGCATTTTCTGCAGCTGTGCAAATGCATGATGTGCTGGTGAAAGCTTGGGCCATGTGGGGTGATTATCTGGAGAACATCTTTGTGAAGGAGCGGCAGCTACATCTGGGGGTGTCTGCCATTACCTGTTACCTGCATGCATGCCGACATCAGAATGAGAGCAAGTCAAGGAAATACTTAGCCAAGGTAAGGCCAAAATAACTACTTTTCACCAAAGGCTGTCTGGTAGCCTACAGGTTTGCACGGGAAGCCAGCTCTTTCCTCATCCATGCTGGAGGTAAGACATTTTGTGGTGACACTGTCCATTCCCATTACTCTTCTCAGTGTCTGTCATAGTTCAGTAGAAAGCTAAGAAAACTGAGGCCTAACATACCTGGAGTCCCAGGACTTTAAAGCAGCAAAACCATGCCTGGCATCAGTCCTGGGAGTCAAGTCCAGTGTTCTTGGGACCTCACCCTGGACACAGATTCCTACAGACTGACTAGGCTGCCAGGAGAGCTTACCCGCCTGACACCTGGTAGATTCTCCCCTCTCACTTGCAGGAGAGGTGCACACAGTCCTAGAGCTGCTCTGCTCTAGTCGCAGGTGACATGGGATCACATGATTTCTAGAGACACTGCAGGGTATGGTCACGCTTGGTGGATTTCTGTCCCATGTTGCCCCAGCACAGCATGGAGGACAGGGCTGGTGGCAGATGTGCACCTGCCCAGAGATGCTGCTTAAAACTGTGATTCTTTCTTCCATGTTGCGCCCTCTCTTTCTCAAGAAATAACATAAATAAAACCCAGAATTAGGGGCACTTGAGTGGTTCAGTCGGTTAAGCATCTGCCTTCGGTTTAGGTCATGATCCTGAAGTCCTGGGATTGAACCCAGCATCAGTGGGGAGTTCAGTGGGGAGTCTGCTTCTTCCTCTGCCCCTCACCCCACTCATGCTCTCCCCCCCTCAAATAAAATCTTTAAAACAAACCCAGAATTAATCTTTGTAAAAAACTTAAAAATAGACCATTCTGCTTTTCTGTTTTGTCGCATTAAAGGTTTGGATTTCTTAGAGCCCCTGAATGTCCAAATTGGGAATGAATATCAGCATCTAGTATTTAAAGCCGACTCCAGAAACACACACCAGCTGTGGTGACACACACAGAGAAGTTCTCTAGATATTTACCTACTTCTCAATGTAATTGTTTCAGACATTTGTGGGCGCCTCATTCCAGGGTGATGTTCATCACAGATTTTTAGCAAAAGTCCATTTTGTTTTGGTGATGTCGTGAGTGTGAATTAACAAATTGACAGGCTCTTGAGTCACTCACCACTGCTCGCGGCTGATTGGGTCAGTTAGTGATTGGCAGTAATGTTTAATCTTGGTAAGAACTGTATTTGCATTCGGGGTTTCCTTTGTATATTGTATACATTAAGTTTAGCAATATTGTTTGTTCTTTTGGACATATTTTCCCACATTGCCAGTAAGGCTATTCTATATGCTGTTTTAACGTTGGAGGAAAGTCACTTGATGAAGGGCCTCAGAAGTTTCATTCACCTCTGGGATTTTTCTTCTGTCTTAGGTGCTGTGGCTTTTGAGCTTTGATGATGACAAAAACACTCTGGCAGATGCTGTGGACAAGTACTGCATTGGGGTTCCGCCCATTCAGTGGCTGGCCTGGATCCCACAGCTGCTCACCTGCCTGGTGGGCTCTGAGGGAAAGCTGCTTTTGAACCTTATTAGCCAGGTGGGAGTAACAAGGTCTCTTTGTTCATGAGAAAATTATGCCTTCATTTCATGTGTAGGAAGGTATACACATTTAGACATCGGTTGATAAAAAGCACATTTAAAAATGATTGGAACAAAATAATCTGTTAGATCGTTACAGTAATAAAATGCTGATTTCTTTGCTTGCATATATTGCCACACAAAGATGCAAGTAAAACAACCTTCTTTTAAAATGTGCAGTTACTAATGAATCCTCTGAATTAGTGAAATGTGTATCTGATATTTTGCAGCCAAACTTACCTTCTGACTAAAGTCTTCATAATTGTAGCGGTTGTCCTCCCTCGTGTGGTTGTTCTGGGTGAAAGCTGTGTGCACTGCGCATGTGGTTAGGGAATGGGACACACTGGGATCCCATAGGAAGGTTTTCATGACCATGATTTGAGATGATTTCAGGTTGTCCCTTGGTGTGAAAAGCCTGATGAGTAGAGGAAGGCCCCCAACGGTGGGAATTTGGAGACCGCTGTATGTCATACAGCGCCTGTGACTGACTCCTCATGAATGAAGAGCATCCTAACCAAGCATTTAGGAACTTGCTGCTCATCATTCTGTCTCCAGCTTGCTTTGCCCTTTACATGTGACTCATCATCCATGTTGTACCCAGAAATAGTTTTATTTTTCCCCCTTTAAAGCCTGCAGCAATGAGCCTGGGTATTGGTATTTTGCCTAGAGTTTATCTCCTGGGATGTAGATTCAGTCTATGTGATGTAATCATTCATCAGACATCTCTTTATGTTAGCCAGCTATTGTGTGGCCTGTGGCAGAGCTAGACTCTATTCCTGTCTTTTCATAGGCACATTTGGAAGGGTCTGAGTAACTAGCTATTCTGGCATTTTGAAGAAGCCATAAAACCCCAGTTTGGTAAGGCAAGTGTTTCTTACCTTAAACAGAAAATCTTCTGTATCCTCCTTGCTGCGGTTATATGAAGTTTCTCCCTAATGAACCTATTTGTCAGTTAGAATCTGCTTCCAGTTCCCAGTGAATTGTGCCTAGCATAAAGACTGACCTTACATGTTGTCCCATTTCTTGGCTGAGTGAGATCCAGAGACCAGTGTGTTTTGTTGTCTTCAGATTTCCCGAATCAAAGGCAAATGTGGTTTCTGTCTTTAATAGTCCCCAGGCAGAGTACATACGCTGTGTTGATCTTTCTCAGATCTTTTAGAGGTAAACTAGGCATTTTACCTGCTGTTTAATCAGGACTCATACATGAGCCCCTGTGGTGCAGTATTTGTCTCCTTGGTTCAGAGGTAGACCCTAGCCCATTGACAAGTGGCAGCAGTTACTTTCCGTACAAATTGTCATCATCCAGAAGCACAGTGATCAGCAGTGCTCTTTATGTTCCATGTCTCTGAGCAGGTTGGACGTGTGTATCCCCAGGCGGTCTATTTTCCCATCCGGACCCTGTACCTGACCCTGAAAATAGAGCAGCGGGAACGCTACAAGAGCGGTATGTCTCGGACAGGGCAAGCTAATCAAATTGTGGAGGGCTCATTCTGTGGGGGTATTCCATGTTTGGATGGCTGGGGACACACTCCTACCCTCAACCTGTCTGTCTTTAGCCAGCGAGAAGACACTTTGGGGCTGGAAAGTAAAGCCTAATCTATGAAAGAAGGCAATGGCTCTCATGGTTGTGATTTAGTAGAGTGTTGGTTTATCTGAATGATTCGGTCCATAAGTAGTTAATTATAAAGTTTAATAATACATCCTCGTAAGGAGTATAAATGTCAGTTAGTGTGTATGTCATTTAGCTTATAAAGTCTTTAGCTGTCAGAAGAAATCAGCATAGAGATCAGTCTTACAAGATTCACCTAGAAGAGTCTTAATCTGTACTGAATAGCCCTCCTATGTAAGAAATAACTTACTAATGGTTTCTTTTTCCTGCTACACATGGTACCTTGGTAAACCATTAAAGCACCATCTGCTTCAGCCCATTTTTAACACCCAGATGTTCATGCTGCTAGCGCAAAGACTTTGTAAGGTCACCTGATCCACTGGGCGTGGTTGCATTACCCGCTGCTGAGCTGGGCTGGTCAGGAGACTGCATGGCACGTTCCAGCTCTGGCCTCACGGGTCTACCTCGGTAGATGTGCGTTTGGGTCGTTTGAAAATTAAGGTTCTTTTATTCTGAGTGAGCCAAAGCTAGAGAAATAGGCATTTGGTTCTACATTTCTACAGCATATTTCTCATACAGCAAATGACTGTATTTTTCAAAAATACCTTTTTAACACATATGATCTTTGCTTTCCTAAATGGAAGAAAATGTAGACTTGCTCATTAGTTACTTTCTGATTCTCTAAGCTATCTGCAAAGAATGTATTGTGAAATATTTTCCCCAAACATTTAAAAGATGCTCAGGCTCATTAGTAAAGTTAAAAATGAGAGGACAGTGAACACTTGTGCGCCCCCACCTCAGTCCACCATGTACCACACAGCCCTGTTTGCTCTCTCTCTTGATGTGACGCTTTTTGCTTTTCACGGAAACATCTGAGGCCAGGTTGGTAGGCAGTCGCGCTCCACGTGCCCAAATCCCTCAGCGCACGTCTCCTTAGAGCCAGGGCGGCTCCCACAGTCCCTGGGGAACCGGCCTCGTGATGTATTAACACGCCTGCAGGAACCAGCGTTCCTTTGGCCGATGGGTCCTCTAGAGCACCATCTCTCGCATCGGGCCAGTTTTGCGCTGACATTGGCGTTGTGTGTGTTACTCTCAGATTCTGGACAGCAGCAGCCAAGTTCAGTGGGTAACCAGTCCCATTCTGCATCAGATCCAGGGCCCATAAGAGCAACAGCACCAATGTGGCGCTGCAGCCGAATCATGCACATGCAGCGAGAACTCCACCCAACACTTCTGTCTTCCCTGGAAGGCATCGTTGATCAGATGGTCTGGTTCAGAGAAAACTGGCATGAAGAGGTATGTAGGGGAACCTACCATCCTGTGTACTCTGGGCTGTCTTACCTTCAGATTAGCTGCCTGGTCCATGTATGTGTTCTGTGTTACCTATTTGGACAGTAAAGTAAGCAGATAGCTATGTCTGCATCCTAAGATAGCCTCAGATATTTGAAGCAGAGTATGCCAGAAGAAGATGAGATTGAGAAAGCCAGTTCTGGCCTCACCATACTTACTGTGCTCACATCTGTGAGTGCTGTAATTCACTACCACCTAATTCCAGTTAACCAGGAGCAGTAATGGGTGTGAGCAGGGTCCGTGGTGTAGGTAACTCCAGAGGCGGAGTTCTTCAATGAGCTTTTCGGTAGCCAGGCCCTCTCCTTAATCTGGTGACAAAAGGATGAGTCCTTATTATCTAGATGTTTGTTTTATTGGCCAGGAGGCCCCCTTATTACTGTTTCTTTATGCAGCAGTAACTGCAAAGCTGTCTGCATATAAGGTGTTTTCTATGGCTAATCAATGGAAGGGTGTGTGTATGACGTAAGTGGAGGTTTTTTGTTATTTTTTTGTGTTCAGGACACTTCTCCTCATGATTAAAAACATAGCTGACAGTGTGGAGCATACAGGTTGCCTCTATGCTGTACTCATTGATCTTACACCTACTATGTGCTGGGAGGTGGTGGAGGGGACACGTTGGTCAGATGCTTTGTGGTCTGTTAGTTGCTGGAATTGAGAGCTGTTTTGTAAATCGTCTTGGGTCTCTTTCCACTAGGTTCTCAGGCAGCTCCAGCAGGGCCTGGCGAAATGTTACTCTGTTGCATTTGAAAAAAGTGGAGCAGTGTCTGATGCCAAAATTACCCCCCACACTCTAAATTTTGTCAAGAAGTTGGTGAGCACATTTGGGGTAGGCCTGGAGAATGTGTCCAATGTCTCGACCATGTTCTCCAGCGCAGCCTCTGAGTCTCTAGCCAGGAGGGCACAGGCTACTGCCCAGGACCCTGTCTTCCAGAAGCTGAAGGGCCAGTTCACAACCGGTGAGTCCTTTCCTGTATCTAGAGACATGTTCCACTCTCCTGTACCTAGAGAAGTGTTCCACTCACTGTTCTTCCTTTGTCTTTAACATCTCCTCTCCTTGTTATTTCTTTGTTTTCATGAGCACTGTTTTGGGTAAGCTTGCCATACTCTGTTTAAAATGCAGACTCTGGGATCCCTGAGTGACTCAGCAGTTTAGCGCCTGCCTTTGGCCCAGGGTGTGATCCTGAAGTCCTAGGATCGAGTCCCACATCAGACTCCCTGCATGGAGCCTGCTCCTCCCTCTGCCTGTGTCTCTGCCTCTCTTTCTCTCTGTGTCTCTCATGAATAAATAAACAAAATCTTTAAAAATAAAATAAAATGCAGACTCAGATCACAAGGTCACTGTGACTCAGCAACCTAAGGTTGCACATCCTTCTCTCCAGTGAAGGGTTAAGGTCTGGAGCCAGGCTCCATGTGAGGAGATGGAGGGTGTTAGGAAGAGAAAGGTTTCATGGGGAAACCACCCTTTCCTGTCCCTCCTCCATTGGGTTTTTGTGGGAAAACTGAACGGTGGGAGGTGAGATAGGCTCAAGGTACAGGGCTCAAGGTGACAAGTAGAGTTCAAACCTGTAGTGGATTCAGGTGGTAGAAAGACAAGGAGATAGTATCATCATTACTTGTCCTTGGTTTGGGTTCGTGTGTCTTCCGAGGCCCCCAAGAGCATGAATCTTGGCTCCAGCTTTGCATGATCAGTGGCAGATGAGTCCAGTCTCCTTTGGCCTCAGCCTTCACCTGCCAGACAGGGCCCCTGGTTCCCTCAGTGTGTGCATACACAGGCCAACCATGTCCCCTGGTGTGCAGGCAGTCCTGCCACCCATGTCCCACTGCCACCCTGCTGACCTGCCCGTCCTCTGGCAGAGGAGCCCTGGCGAGCACCAGGTCTCAGAGCATCTCTTTAGCTGCCTGGGGAACTCTTGCAGGCTTTTGAGTCTCAACCCATGAATGATTATCATAGGAAAGAAGATTTGTCTGGTCAACTTGCCTGCTAAAAGAAACATTTTACTTTAATTATTGCTTTTATAACTATGTCCAGAACTTCTTTCTTCACTGATACACTAAGCCATAGAAAAAGTGGTCACACTGTTAGTTGTTTAAAATATCTTTTAAGAACTGTTCCATTGTAGAGAACACAGCTAGAAATATGTGCTGTGTAGATGAGATTGAAATCCTGTAAAAGAAAATATTTATCCCACTAATGGCAAAGGATGCTTTGCAGCTACAGCCATGAGTTTCTTTTGATCTATGTCAGATACAGCATGTCCTGCCATCATTCCAGGTAGCCCCAGGGCCCCGGGTTTCTTCCCTTGTGGTGTGAGTGGGACATTAAAGGTAACGCTGGACTCCCCTTAAGCTTGAGGGCCTTCCTCAATGCACCTACCACCTTGACAAAGATGGTGTTTGAACAGTAAAACATGAGCCTCTCACACCTTTTTCACATGAAAAGAAATCTGTCATCTTAGATTTCTTTTTTTGTGACATTCACATGATGGGTCTGTCACTATTCCCTGAAAAAAAGTCCTGAGATGAATTTTATGGAAACTATCATATTTTACTCCAGGGAAATGATACTCAGTATGTCTTTATCTTAAAATGTCCACTCATTAAATCAAATGTAGTCTGAAATAGATTTCATTATGAGACAAGTCATTTGGATTTTGATATAAAAAAATACAAAACCTGAAATTCGTAGGAAGAGCGCTATGAGGCTCTAACCCTCTTCTAAGCATGGGAGTTTCATATGTCACTCAGAGCTCTGCAGCCCCTCTGATCCTCCTTTCCCAGGAAGAACCAGCTCTTGTGTTTCAGTGCCATGTTCTAGTCCACACAGCAGAGTGAGAGTTGCCCCACCTCCATCCTCGGGCAACATCGCACATGCTGGCTACTAACTCCCAACCCCGTAAGGAAGCAGAAGAAAGTTCGAAGGTAGTATCTCACCTTTATCCCAGGGATTGAGAACATATGTACACACAGGAACTTGAACACGAATGTGGCAGCCATTTTATTTGCAAAAGCACCACACTGAGAATTGATTAGCAAAGTGTGCCATATCTGTACTCACGTGAGATAAATAAAGTGGGGTTTTAGCCATTGATTTGGCAACTTGGCTGAACCTCAAATTATGCTGAATGCAAAAAAGCCAATCTCAAAAGGATACTTATTGCATGGTTCTTACCTAAGAAACATTTGTAAAATAACCAGTTGCTCAGTTGGTTAAGCAATTGCCTTTAGCTCAGGTCATAGTCTCAGAGTCCTGGGGATTGAGCCCCACATCGGGCTCCCTGCTCAGTGGGGAGTCTGCGTCTCCTTCTCCCTCTGCCCTTTATGTTGACTCTCTTGTTCTCCCTCTCTCCCACGTGTTCTCTTTCTCTCTGTCTCATAAATAAATCTTTAAAATTTTTCTTTTTAAAGTAGTGTTACAGTGGAAGTGGAGAATGGGTTAGTGGTGGCCAGGAGTTAGGGATTCAGGGCTCAGGTGGGTGTGGCCATATGGCTGACACAGGGTGCCTGTGGTGATGGACAGTTGATCACCTTGATTGTAGTGCTTCTGGGCATGCTAAGGTCACGCTGGGGTTTGGATTGCCATAGTCGCTCTGGTGCCTTTGGGCTGCCTGTGTAGGTGTTGATGGGGCCTTCACCAGCCCCTGGTTCTACATTCACATTGACTCCCAATCATTTTCTCTGCGTTTGGCCCTGGTCCAGTCCCTAGCAGCCCTGGAGGAGGCAGCAAGTAAGGCAAGCCTGCAGGAGGCAGTGAGGACCTGGGAGAGGAGTCTACATCAGGATCTCCCACACACAACCTAACTCTACAGAAGAGCATCTACAAGAGGCGCCAGAGAGGGCAGCCTGGGTAGCGCAGCAGTTTAGCGCCGCCTTAGGCCTGGGGCATGATCCTGAACACCCAGGGTCGTGTCCCATGTTGGGCTCCCTGCATGGAGCCTGCTTCTTCCTCTGCCTGTGCCTCTACCTCTACCTCTCTGTCTCTCTGTTTCTCATGAGTAAATAAATAAAATCTTTAAAAAAAAAAAAAAAAAAGGCACCAGAGAGCCCTTCAGCTTGAGTGTGAGGGTCCCCTGCCACATCACAGATTCCTATCCTTGTCAGCAAGAGGATGGTAGCTCCCATGGGGTCTATTTGCAGCAGAAATGATTCAACGTATCCTGACCTTCAGGCTCTGGCGAATTAGAGAAACTCAGAGCCCCTTCCACCACTGGTGCTCATCTGTGTGGAACTGAGACTTTTTTTTAAAGACTAACTTTTCAGCTGAATTGACCTTTTAATATCGAATTTCAATAAAACCTGAGAAATACAGGAGTGTTTTAATTGCTTAAATGAAAAGTGCATGTTTTCCATTTTTGTCACTTCTGTTTCTTGTCTTAATTTCTTCTGATGAACTAATTTATAATTTACTGTTTGCCTGGATTGGGCTTTTTTTTTTTTTCTCCTTTAGCTTCAGATTGATGACTGTGTTGGCTTTTGGCATGGGGCCATGGTTCCTGAGTGTGATGCTTGCTCTCAGGCGGGGCTGGCCCAGGGGGCTCCTATGCTCCTCGGAGGGTTCCACGTAACCTCTGGTGATGATGGGGGGTGAGCTTTCCTGTTAGCAGTTCATCTCTTTCCTCCTGTAGTTTCGGGGTCAGCAGAGATGTTGCTCAGGCTTCAACTTACACTTTAAAGAGAGACAGAAACTAAAATGCTTTTTGCTCCAGATTAGACATAGAATAAAACATGCCTGTTTCCTACCCGCGAGGCTCTTCAGCATGATTTCGTGGTGAATTCCAGATAACCCAGATGATTAAAAATGTTTTTAATTATATTTTATTTTGAAGATTTTGACTTCAGTGTTCCAGGATCCATGAAGCTTCATAACCTTATTTCTAAGTTGAAAAAGTGGATCAAAATCCTGGAGGCTAAAACCAAGCAGCTTCCAAAGTTCTTCCTCATAGAAGAAAAGTGCCGGTTTTTAAGCAATTTCTCAGCACAGACAGCTGAAGTAGAAATTCCAGGAGAATTTTTGATGCCAAAGCCAACCCATTATTACATCAAGATTGCTCGGTGAGTGAACCCAGCATGGCAGTTGATCCACTAACACACACCACCCCGGGCAAAGCCCCGCTGCAGGGCAGAACTGGTACCGTGGTGCAGACTCATTCCCTCCCTCATGCTCTCCTTGTCCCTGAAACAGGAGAACATGAGATTGTGGAATCAGGCACTTAAAGGGTCTGGCCTAAGTGATGGGTGAAATGTCTTGAGTCAAGTTTGTGTTTCTTTTGCTTTTAAAAATACCTTTTCTGAATCCCCGTGGAACTGGACAGAATAGAAAGTTCCCCAGTCTATAAAACTCTTAAAGCTCAATATTCAAAACAGAATTGGACAATTGTAATATGTACTAGAGCATATGTTGTATCTTATTGTAAATGCCAGAAGTACTGTAACAAATGGTCATAACCAGAAGTCTGCTTTTTCACGCATCCAGAAATGGGTTTCCCAGTCGTCCGGATGTGACTCCTCTTCGGGCCAGCCCTCCCTGCTCCCTGATTTCTGTTGGCGGCCAAGGCCCATGGCAGGGAGGTAAAGGCGAGGGTGTGTAGTCTTCACACTCGCTCCTGGGGCACCTGCTCCCCGGCGGGCTCTGTGCCTGATTATCCTGCTCCTGACATTCAGACTCTGCCTCCTGCCCCCCACTGGCTCTGTGGCTTGAGGGGCTCAGCACCAAATCAGCTCCTGAGGCAGGACCCTATGGCCTGATGGTTTTAAAGCTACAGCATCATCTTCTCTTCCACCTTGTGTTTTTCCTCTGCCAGGGTGTCTTCCCCCACATTGTAAAATAATGTCACACCATTTATACCTTGTCAAAGTGACGCCTGGACTTGCAGTAGTCTGTGTTGTCACCACAATTCCAGATGCCATTCTTAAAAGTTCTGTTTTCTTCTCAAAGAAAAGGATTGGAAATTGAGGCCTTGGGGAGCTAGTATTTCATTGTGTGCTTGCTTGGGTAGGTTTATGCCCAGGGTGGAGATCGTGCAGAAGCACAACACCGCAGCCCGGAGACTGTACATCCGCGGACACAACGGCAAGATTTACCCATACCTCGTCATGAACGACGCCTGCCTGACAGAGTCCCGGCGAGAGGAGCGTGTGCTACAGCTGCTCCGCCTGCTAAACCCCTGTTTGGAGAAGAGGAAAGAAACCACAAAGAGACACTTATTTTTCACAGGTATGAGAGGTGCACTTTGGGGGTACATGGCTGATCCCGCTAGCCTTTGTGGGTTTTCACATGCTGTCTCTTGGGAACTGAGAGTGCCCTGAAGCACACCAAGGAGGGAGAATTCTGGAATGAGGGCCCTGCTCCAACAAGAAGTCACTCCCTAGCCTTTCGGCTCCTCACTACAAGATGAGTGCTTTGATGAGTACTTGTTTAGATAAGTGGGTGCCGTGTCTGGGCACACTGCTTTTGCTCCTTGCCCGGGAGTCCATCCATGCTCTGGTGAAACATTGGCTGAGTACAGGGCATATTGTGAGCGTGTTAGCAGCATGTCATGAGCATGTTTAAGTGAGCTCTCTGGATGACTTCTGGAGTTCATGCTGCACTGTGTGGCCACTGCCGGCACCCACCTTCCCGGCAGGAAATACAGCATGAGGAGGGTCGAGAAGCCCTGTGAAGGCTGTAGAAATATTGGTCACATGGCAACCAGCCTCCTCTGAGTAAGATCTTTCCATGTCAACTTATGTGTGATTTGTGGATGATCCATTTCTGTCTAATAAGGGCAGAGGTGAGCTGCCTATAATCCTATTCAGAGTAGAGAACCATTGTAAAAACATTTTAGCATCTAGTCTCCAAGATTAGGAGCCCATTGCAATGCATATTATCTAGTCCCGTGTGGAACTTTCTTCTGACCACTAAGAATCCAGCCCATTTTGACCTAAAATCTTTTACCCTTAAGTTCAATATCCTGAAAATAAGTAGATCGAAAAAACAAATCTATAGAAAACCGTTTGCATGTTAACATGTGTATAATGTGATCTATAGTGTTGATCATGTCTGGGGTAATAGATGGTTCTTTGTTTTTTCCAAAGAAACAAACTCTTTGTCAGCATCATACAACAGTTCACATATATGCCCTAGAGTCACTGTGGAATTTATGGTTTGAAGCCATGGCAGCAAGCCAGTAGTTGTGCTTTAACTGACATTAGGCGAAATTCATTCTGGGTTCAGTAGAAGTCAGAAATGTGTGTGTGTGTGTGTGTGTGTGTGTGTGTGTGTGTACCACACTGACACCAAATGTGGGTGCAGATGGTCATAGTGGCCTAGGGACTGGCTGGTGCAGACACCAGGTCAGAGCTTCCACTTGCTCACTAAGCAACATCAATGTAGCTTGCTGCTATGTCCCCCTGTGGACAAGCTTGATTTTGTTACCTTCTTGCTATCTTTTGGGAATTTTGGCTTGAAATGTCTTAAGGGGTACCTGGCTGGCTCAGTCGGTAGAGCATGTAACTCTCAATCTCAAGAGTCTTGAATTCAAGCCCCACATTGGGCACAGAGCTTACTTAAAAAAAAAAAAAAAGTCTTTGTAGTAGTATCTTGATCTAGTATTTTTAATGTATAATTTGCCAACAACATTTTGGGGTACGTACTGTACTCTCATTTATGGATGAAAAAACTGAAGTTCGTAGAAGTCCAGTGACAGTTCTCAAGTCACATCACTGGGAAAACAGACTTGGGATGTGAGTGCAGGCTGTCTGGCTCCAGGGCTGGCACACCCGGCACTTTCTGGTTGAGTGCAGTCCTGTTGGAGATCATCATCATGTGAGGCGAATTGCTTCATCAACTATGTCTCCAGTGCAAGAGTGGTCATCCAGGTGCCACATGTGCCTCACTCTCAATACAGCTCCACAAAGTTACTGAGTGGAGTGATCAGATTTCGTTCTGGGAGCTTTCCATAGCTGAACCACAGAACACAGAAAATGACTGGAGTGTTTTCCTAATTTCCCGAAGGTGGGGCCAGCCATCCCGACACCTGGAGACAAGTTAACGTAACCACACTGGATGGGCTACCTTGGAGTGAGCGGGAAGATTGAACTCTCCTGATAGAACCCTGATGGAGGACGTTGGCAGAATCTCTAACTTTTATTTTTAAAGATTTCTTTCTAAAGTGTTTCTGTTCACATGTGTCTTAATCACAAATGATGGCAGCTCGGGCTCCGTCACCCAGGAGACATGGGCCTTCTTGCTATATGCCAAGTTAGCGCATGGTGTGTGACTTTCAACTTTACCCCCTTCCTTTGCTCATGAAGGGCTGAGTGAGCTGCTCCCAGGACGTCCCCGGAGGTTAGAGTCAAGCACTACCCGGTGTATTCTCTCAGTCTGCCCAATTTCCTTCTCCTTTCTCCTCAGTTCCACGAGTGGTGGCAGTGTCCCCACAGATGCGCCTTGTGGAGGACAACCCCTCTTCTCTTTCCCTCGTGGAGATCTACAAGCAGCGCTGTGCCAAGAAGGGCATCGAGCATGACAACCCCATATCCCGGTACTATGACAGACTGGCCACGGTGCAGGCGCGAGGGACCCAAGCCAGCCACCAGGTACCAAATCAGGATGGTCAGGAGTGGGAGCTGCTGCCTGCAGCCTCACATGCAGCTACTTTCTGCGGCAGTGCTGCCATGACATGTGTGCTTAGAGAAGTAGTGGGCAGCTGAGAGGTACCTTGTTGCCTCCTTGGACTTGTGAGGTAGTAGAAATTAGGTGACCATGGACCCTAATGAAGTGACTTTTGCTGCACAATAACTTAATGGCAAACTCATTTGGCAGCCAAACTTAATCTAAGGATCATTAGGCTATTTATCCACTTAATAATCACCTTCATCTCGTTTGCTGCTGGGGTATTAGGTAACATATAGTTTCTGTACTGTGGAAACTTTCTAAAATATAAAAATTGGCGAGTTCTGAAACATGTCAGGCCCAGCTGTGTTTCGGTTGTCTTGGGAGCACAATGCCTACCACAGGCCTGGACTGCTCTAGGGTCATCGGGTGGACGAAGGGCTCTCTCTGCCTGCAGATTCCTACCTTGGTAGAAAGTAGGAGAGGTGTGGAGTCTGAATGAGGAGATTTTGTATGGGATTGTGTGGGTCACCAAGAGGCAGCTTTCTTGGCCTGCTCCCCAGACACCACTGTGTTCCTTCCTGTGCCTCCTGAGAGGGCTTCATAGTTTCTGGGAGAGATAGCATGGAGCTGGAAGCTGTCACCTGGCCTCCATCCTTCCAGGTCTGGCTGCCCAGCAGGACCCCACATGGTCTCTAAGCTGGACCATTACCTTCATTAGTCACAGTCCTTTATAAAACACTGGGAGATCCTCATGTAAGTATTTCAGTTAGTCTGGAACCTGGGAGACTTTGTGTTTTTAGCAAGATGGAGCCCACAGGGTACTCACCTCACCCACCTAGGCAGTGCTCAGGGCAGGCAGGGCCTGAGACAGTCCAGGCCTTGAGGTCTGGTGCAGCCTCCTACCCTTGTGCAAGCAAACTGAGTGGAATCCTTCCTCTGCTCTGATTCGCCTCTGTAGACACAGCTTGTAGCCTGCCTTGGGAACTGGTATCAGGGTTTCATCAGGCCACAGGCCACTGCCTGGTCACTCTGTGGACCAAGGACCATTCTGAGGGTTTGTGGGAGATGAATGGATTATATTCTGAAGGCTACATTTGCCTTTAACAGTGTAGAAATTGATGATTTCCATGTGCAAATATTTGCTTGTGTGAAGATGTCTTAGTGTTTTATAATTAGCTGTGTGACTAATGAAGGTAATGGTTGGCCATGTTTAGAGACCACATGGGGACCTGCTGGGCCAGCTAAAGATGCTGACAACAGTACATAACCGTTTAGTGTCATAGCGTTTTCTTACTCTTTGCACCCTAGCTTGTTTTCTTGCTAAATAACTCTGTTTCTTCATCCTTCGCTTTTTAAAATACCTTTATTGAGATATCATTTACTTGGCAGAAAATTCACCCTTTAAAACGTACAATTCAAGGATGCGTGGGTGGCTCAATGTTTGAGTGTCTGCCTTCGTCTCAGGACATGATTCCAGGGTCCCAGGATTGAGTCTCACATTGGGCTCCCTGTGAGGAGCCTGCTTCTCCCTCTGCCTGTGTCTCTGCCTCTCTCTCTCTCATGAATAAATAAATAATATCTTTAAAAAAAAAAACATAAAAACTACCAAAATTCCTTTAAAAAATAAATATACAATTCAGAGGTACTCTGAATTGGCTCATTTAGTTAAGCATCCAACTCTTGATTTCAGCTCAGGTCATGATCTTAGAGTTGAGAGATCAAGCCTTACATTGAGCTCCATGCTGGGCATTCAGCCTGTTTAAGATTCTCTCTCTCCTTCTCCACCCCTTCCCCCAGAATACAATAAAATAACATGTACAGTTCAGTGTTTTCAGCATATTCACAGAGCTATGCAGTCATCACCACTGTCTATAAAACATTCCATCACCCCAGGGGCACCTGACTGGCTCAGTCAGTAGAGCATGCAACTCTTGATCCCAGGGTCATGAGTTCAAGCCCCACATTGGACATGGAGCTTACTTTAAAAAAAGTTAAATAAGACACTTCACCCCAAAAAGAAGCTTCATACCCTTTTCCTCTCTGCGCCCCCGACATTGGCAAACATGAATCTTCCAGCCTTCCGAATATGCTTATTCGTTATATGAAAAGAATCATACCATGTGCTCTTTTGTGGCTAGCTTTCATTTAGCGTAACGTTTTTGTCGTTTATCCATTTTGTAGCATGTATCAGTAGTTTGTTCCTTTTTTATTGCTTAACAATATTCCTTTGTGTGACTGTACCACATTTAATTTATCTGTTTGTCAGTTGTTGGACTTTTGGATTATTTATACTTTTTGACTTATGACCAGTGCCAATGACTGTAAACATTCATGTATATGTTTCTGTATGGGTGTATGTTTTTATTTCTCTTCAACATATACCTAGGAGTAGAATTGATGGGTCACATGGTAAGTTTTATGTTTAACATTACATGAACTGCCAAACTCTTTCCCAGGTGATTGCAGTGTATAAAGGTTCTCTTTTCTCTGTATTCTTGCCAATAGTTATTATTATTTTTGGTTATAGTCCATTCATTTTGGGTGATAACAAGTGATATTGAGCAGTTTTTCATATGCTAACTGGCTGTTTACATATTTTCTTTGGAGAACTATCATTCAAGTCCTTTGCTCATTTTTAAATTATATGACTTGTTTTTCTGTTACTGATTCTAAGAATTCTTTGTATGTTCTGGATGCAAGTGACTTCACTTTATTTCCTGTATATTGGCTATGTTTTCCTGTTCCTTTTCTCATGATTTTTTGTTGAAAACTGAATATTTTTAATTATACGTGGCAACCCTAGAAATCAGATCCTTTTCCCCAAGGCTTGTTGTTATTGCTGCGGTTTGCTTAGTAACTTTCCTGGACTAATTTGTAAAGTATGTTTTTGTCATATGCAGCCATTGAAATCTCTGTTCAGCTAGCTAGTGATTTGGAAGAGATTTCTTAAATGCCTTGAAGCAATAAATCTTTCCCCTTTTTAAGGGCTGTGTGTGTGTATGGGGAGGGGGTGTCTTCAACATGCCCAACTCTGCCTTCCTGTTTATAGAATCTCAGGGTCAACCAGATGTGAGAGCATGGGGCTTTCTGAGGGCCTTCTGAGGCTTTCTCATGAGCATACAAGTGGTCTTCCAGATTCTTAGGAATATATTAAAGCTTTTCCAAGCCTCTTGTGGTCATCTCATTCCCTAGTTCTTCCTTTTGTTTGCTGTTATCTTTTGTGCTCTAGCTGATATCACTGCCTCAGGCATCTGCAGCATTAAATGGTTGTCACTGATGGCTTTCAGCAAATGCCCTTCAGTTGAAGTAGGATGCTCCTCACTGACTGAATTCTGAGTTCAGAGACAAGCCCAATGAATGGGACTTTTTCAAGAAGCTCTTAGATAAGATGACTAGTGATAATTCTCTGGAGATGAGGCTTGGGGGGGCGGGGCTCACTGAACCCATTCACTCATTCCAGTGGCTGTTAGGCTGCTGGTTTCCATATAGCTGCCATGATTGCAAAGCTGTTGGTTTTCAAGGCCATTGTGGAGGTGGGTTAAAAGGGATGGGAATAGTATAATTAAACTGCTACAGAGCACACTGTCACTAAAATTCAGCTTTTTTTCTTGAGTAAAAGCTATTCAGATTGTTGTAAGCCTTTAATTTCCAGAATTTAAAAATTTCCAAAGTTCATATAAAATTTTTTAAAGTTTATTTTTATAATTTGTACTACTGTTCTTGACGGTCTATGTGGTTCTTGGTTGCTTAGGGCCTGCATTCTACTGGCTACTCAGAGCCCATGGGTAGGACTTAAGCAAGAATAGATCTTGTGCCTTTATCATTTGGTCTAACAAGAACTAAATTAACTCTGTAAACTTTTTATTGAGACTGTCTCTGAGTTTACAGTGTTTGAAATAGGTTTACAAGTCTCCTAGCACAGAATTGTGTAAAAGTGTTATGTAATATATCTGCTGTGAGAAACTAGCTCCTTCAGTTTATAAAACTGTTGTTTTTAATAGTCTTAGCTAAGAAGAGTTGGTATCCAGTTCTTTTTGTTAACTGGTCTAGTATATTTTGTAGTTAACAAATTATGGTATTTGGATTTATGTAAATTCTTGGTAAGACAAATATCACTATCATGCAGCTAAGGCTCTTATTCGGATGGCTCTGTCCTTCCTTAAAGCATACAACATGAGCCCTGGGGATGGCCTGGGTGGCTCAGTGGTTGAGCATCTGCCTTCAGCTCAGGGTGTGATCCTGGAGTCCCGGGATCGAGTCCCACATTGGGTTCTCTGCATGGAGCCTGCTTGTCCCTCTGCCTGTGTCTCTGCCTCTCTCTCTCTCTCTGGTCTCTCATGAATAAATAAATAAAATCTTTAAGAAAACAAAACAAAAAAACGTGAGCCCTAAAGGGAAAATTTTCCTTTGAAAAGAAGAAAACAAGTGAATTAAAAGGAAGCTATCGTGGAGTGATATATCATTTCAGGTCCTTAGAGACATCCTCAAAGAAGTTCAGAGTAACATGGTGCCACGCAGCATGCTAAAAGAGTGGGCTCTGCATACGTTCCCCAATGCCACAGACTACTGGACGTTCCGGAAGATGTTCACCATCCAACTTGCCCTGATTGGCTTTGCAGAATTCGTCTTGCATTTAAATAGACTCAACCCCGAGATGTTACAGATTGCTCAGGTAATTTGGTGTGAACAGGCAAAGCCTCTCCTTCAGACTTCTGCATTGTGCTGGTTAAGTTCTGAGAACATCTCCTCATGTTTAGGACACCGGCAAACTGAATGTGGCCTACTTTCGGTTTGATATAAATGATGCAACTGGAGACTTAGATGCCAACCGTCCTGTCCCTTTCCGCCTCACACCCAACATTTCTGAATTTCTGACCACTATTGGCGTCTCCGGCCCGTTGACAGCCTCCATGATCGCCGTCGCCCGGTGCTTTGCCCAGCCCAACTTCAAGGTAGGCCACAATGACTGCGCAGCACACACAGTGTTACTTAGACACTGCGCGGCCTCGCGGGCTGCTGGTCTGCTAGTAAGGAGAGAGAGAGCTACTTGTTGCTGAACAATTCAAATTTCTTCATTTGGGAAAAAGCATTTTGAAATTTTTGCTAACGCATTTAGGATGTTGAAGCTGCTTTACAAAAAGGAATTGGAAGCCTCTGTTGGACCATTTTCCCAACTATTACTGTTGCTCATCGGGTTTGTTTACTTGGTTTTGTAGCTGCTTTCCATTTTGCTTTTATGTAAATCTTTCGGCTATAAAAGGGCAGAAGAGTGGCACCTGGCTGGTTCAGTCAGTAGAGCCACATGACCCTTCATCTCCAGGTGGTGAGTTCGAGCCACACACTGGATGTAGAAATTACTTAAAAATAAAATCTTAAAAAAAAAAAAAAAAGAGGTGGAAGTATTGTCTGCAGGATAGCACCTTTCTTACTAGCACTGTGGTTACAGTGACGTGTAAGGCACACCCTGAGGTCCCAACAGTGGAAGATGAGATGGATGCCCTTGGCCACAGGAAGCTGTGGGACAACTCTGTCATGGTGACAAGGTGGCCACCTCTGCCTTCTTCGGGCAGTGATACAGGGAAGGAGGGCAGACCGGGATTCAAATCCATTTCACACTGACTCCGAGCCTGTCTTCACCACTAGAGTAATCTCTCCTCACAACTGGGGACTAAACCAAGTTATTTTTCTTTTAACTTAAGAGACGACTTGTACCTTTTTCTTTTTTTTTTCTTTTTTACCCACAGACAAGCAGTTTGTGTCTTGAGAGGCCTTCACATACCAGTTGCTTTCCAAAAATGGTCAGAACAGTTTTAAAATTATTAGCTAAATGCTTAACTGTGAACACAGACTTTACATTACATATTTCTTGTGCTCTTCAGTGCTCAGTTGCACGTGTCCCTCTGTGGAGTGCTTTCTGAGGAAAGCATGAGTATGAACATGAGTAAAAATAGCCTTGAGATTTCTCTGTGAGTGAGCAGTCTGTGCTCTGATGCAGCAAGTTCACGGTCACTTATTTGGGGTGTAAGGCTTTAAATAGAACGTTCTCACAGAGATAGGAATGTTATACTTCTGGAAACAATCATCAGGCAGCCTTAGAATGGCATTTATTTGAAAACTTTAAAGAATGAAGGAGGCTCTCCATATTTCAGAGGCCTGTTAGAGCTTGGAGTAACGCCGTGCATTGCTCTTTGTATAGACAGTGCAGTGTAGTTGGGAAGGAAGTGGGTTTTCTCCAAACTCTGGACCAGATTTCTTAACAGCCTAAATGTAAAGAATGCCTAATTCACTAAAATGTAGACCATTTTGTATGGGAATCTCTTCTAAAAACACATTTGGGAGGCTCTATTGTTATGCCCTGTATATGGAGAAACTAAGGTACGGGGGGCTAAGTAACTCTCCCAAGGTCACCCAGACAAAGAGTATTGGAGCTGGGGCTAGAACCCAGAGTCTGTACTGTGTCCGCAAAGAGGCCTGGGGTGGCTTTCCTTGGCCTGAGACCCATACCGTATGACACCCACATACCATGTGTCCTTGTGATTCCTTCCTGTTTTAGCCCAAATGTGACCTTGTCACCAGCTTCCCTGAGAACCCCCTCTGAGCCTGCCTCACTTGCTGTTTTCTGCACCATGCCCTTCATCAAGGGCATGTCAGGCATTTCTCTGTTAGGACCAAAGCCCCATAAGGGCAAGGGCTGTTGGTGTTTCTGCTTTGTTCGCTCTTGGCTGCAGTGCCAGAACAGGCCCTCAACAGGTACTCAGATGTGTGGGGTGAAACAGACAACTGGCACCAGGAAGCAGTGTGACAGCAACAGGTGCCATTGGATACATGTGCCCTGACTCAGAGCAGAATGCTTTGCCTTTGGCCAGTGCTTGACCCCAGATGCCTTCCCTGGTGCATCGACGAGGCATCCGCCCCAGCCCTGGGTGCTATGGCTCACCATTGTTGGGCCCCACCTCGTTAGGAAGTTGCCCCTCCAGGTTGCTCCTGGTTAACCCAGCACCTTTTCCTTCTCCATGCAGGTGGATGGCATCTTGAAAACGGTGCTTCGGGATGAGATCATCGCTTGGCACAAAAAAACACAGGAAGATACCTCCTCTCCCCTCTCTGCCGCCGGGCAGCCTGAGAACATGGACAGCCAGCAGCTGGTCTCCCTGGTGCAGAAAGCAGTGACTGCCATCATGACCCGCCTGCACAACTTGGCCCAGTTTGAAGGTGGGGAGAGCAAAGTGAACACCCTGGTGGCCGCCGCCAACAGCCTGGACAACCTGTGCCGCATGGACCCTGCCTGGCACCCATGGCTGTGAGCTTGCCTGCTTCCGCCACCCCAGAACGTGAAGCACCTCTGGGCTCCATGCCCACTGGCTGTTTAGCTCTTCCCACCTGTCTGCTGCACTCACTGCAGCCTGCAGCGTCACTGGGCTGTGGTCACCCCCAATAGCATGTGTGCGACAAAGGGGAAACAGTTTTGGGAGAGCTGCCCCACCTGGAACAGGGGCCAGGCCATTAGCAAGGACAGGGTGAAAACGTCTGAAATTTACAATTCCTTTTACGAAACCAGGATTCCCCAGTTGGGGATGTCTTTGTGAATTATTTTTTACTGTGTTCCTCGGTGTGAATGTACAGATTGGACTGTAGAAGACAGTTCTGTCCGTTTTTAACTCTGAAGTAACACCTCACAGGAGCTTTGCGCTTTTGTACAGACCTTTGTAACAATTGTACAGAAAACCTACTCTGTTAGAGAAACAGGAAATTATGAACAAATCGTGCTGGTTTTTCTCTGAGCACAAACTTTGATGCTGTATGTCCGCGGCTGTGGGATCTCACTAAGTGGCTGATGTGGGTCAGCAAGGCCCCCTCTGCCCTGTGGGAACACCATTCCTACACGTTTGGATTCAGATTCCATTGGGAGCACACGAGCTCTGGGAGCTGGCAGGTGAATCTTACGCTTTTCATCGGCTGGTTTCTTGGGCACCTTCTAGACATTTACTATCATTGTACCTGGAAAAACACTTTTTTCCTTCATAATTTAAAAAGAAACAGCAACAAAGGTTTGTCCATTCACTCCAGTCTGTTAATGTTCACATTTTTATAAATATGAGCATTGAGAATGTTCTAAAATTTGTACAGTGTGATTTTTTTTTTTTTAGAATAAATATTTTATAAAAGGATGTGTCGCCTCTTATGTGTGTGGAAATGCTTGTTTCTGTGAGGTGTTCCCTCAGCCCCTCAGGGACTGAGCCTTGGGGCCAGCACAGGCCAGGCTTCAGGGTGGCTTTCTGGTGACGCCTGAGAGCAGTCTCAGCTCATAACTTCGGGGTCTTCTGTGATGGTGACAAGGAAGGCGGGTCCTGACTGACAGGGTGAAACATGCCCAGGAATCTGGTCCCTTTGGCTTGGTTTCCCCACCTCAGGGCTGCTGCCTGTGATGTGTGTACAGAGGGGCAGGTGGGCAGGCGCTTGGCCTCCTCCATCCTGTGGGTGGCGCCCACGAGGCAGAAGAGCCTGCCCCGGAGGACCTGGAGGGGGGTGGTGTCTGAGGATAAGATCCGGAAAAACGGCCTGAGGGACAGGGCTTGCGGCTTGCATTGTAAAATTATGATTCTGAATTTAAAAGGACTCCTCCATTGGGAAGCGCTTTGCTGAGAGGCAGACGGCTTTCACACAACTCCGGGCCAGGATGCAGCCCTTCCCAGGCCTTGCCTACAGACCTCTCCTCCACCGACGCCCCAGGCCAGCATGGGGGAAGCTTGCGGCAGGTTTCCTGCAGTGTCACTGCAAAATCCAGTCCAAGGGGCAAAACCAGAGGGGCCGGAATAAGCGAAGGTGACCATGAGGGTGCTGGTCTGTACCTGGGATCCAGGGTCATTGGCAGTGGGTGGCCGCAAGATGGGGCTGTTACACGGGTCACTGGTCCTCAGGTGGAGGGTCCCTGATCCCTAAGTGGGTGGCCCTCCACAGAGGAGGGGTTTCCAGCTCAGAGAAGAGCAGCTCCTGAAGGTTCAGCTGTGGAATGTGGTGGTGCTGACACGCGTGGTCAGCATTTGGAGGAGGGAAGTCAGTGTACTGAGGGCCCCAGGTTCTGAGCCAGCTTCATTCAAACCATGCCCTTGGCGCCCATCCCCCCACCTCCAGGTTTCTAGGAAAACCAGCCCTTGAACAGTGAGGGCAGAGAGTGTTCCTCCGTGGAGTTCCAGCACCTTCTGCTCTCCATCCATCCATAAGTGGAAAGGTCAGGGACCTGGACTCAGGAGGCCAGAGAACGGGTCTGTTTATGGGGGTTCTCCAAGCACCACTGCAAGGTAGGTACTGTTTTATTAAACACGTTTTTTTTATTATGAGAAAAGATACATAAGATTCACCATTATAACCATTTTTAAGTGTCCAGTTCAGTGGCATTAAGCGCATTCACATAGTTATGTGACCCCCACCCCCACCACCATCCTTCTGCAGAACTTTATTCGTCTTCCCAAACTGAAACTCTGCATCCATTAAACACAACCCCCCGTCCCCAGCACCTACCCTTATACATTCTGTCTCATGGATTTGTCTCCTCTAAGAATTTCCTTTAAGTAGAACCATATGGTATTTGTTCTTCTGTGCTTGGCTTGCTTCCCTCAGCATCCGTCCTCTAGGTGTGCCTGTGGTGTAGCATGTGAAAGCAGTTGCTGCTTTTTTAAAGCTGAATCATACCGCATCACAGGTATATGTGTATATACCACATCTTGTCTTTTCATCCATCAATGGATGGTTTTTGGATATGGTAAATAATGCTGCGTGAACACGAGGGTGCAAGTATCTGTGGGACTCCCAGTGCTCAGTTCTTCGGGGAATATGCACAGAAGTAGAGTTGCTGGATCATATGGTAATTCTGTTTTTAACTTTCTAAGGACTGCCGTGCAGTTTTCCTTAGCAATTGCCTCATTTTATGCCCCGACCAGTGGTGTACACAGGTTTCAATTTCTCCCCATCCTTGCCAATGTTTATTTCCTTTTATTCTTGTAACAACCATTCTAATGGGTGTAGTAGGGTAACGTCCATCTTATTGGGGTTTTGGTTTACATTTCCCTTGTGATTAGTGACTTTGAGCATCTTTTGATGAGTTTGCTGACCATTTATGTAACTTCTTTGGAGAAACATCTATTCAAATCTTTTGTCTGTTTCTTAATTGGACTGTTTTGTTTTTTGTTTTGTTTTTTAATTGTAGGAGTTCTTTATATATTGTGGTTCCTAACCTCTTACTAGGTTTATTATTTACACATTCTCTCCCATTTTGTGGCCTACTCTCCCATTCTGTTGACAGTGCCCCTTATGCCCCTATGACAGTGCATAAGTTTTAAATTTTGATATAGTTCGATTTTTATAGTTTTCTTTTGTTGCCCATGCTCTTTGTTGCCATATCCAAGGAATCATTGCCAAACCCAATGTCATGAAACTTTTCCCATTTTTTCTAAGACTTTTATAGTTTCATTTTTTTTTCTAAAGATTTTATTTATTCATGAGAGACATAAAGAGAGAGAGAGGCAGAGACACAGGCAGAGGGAGAAGCAGGCTCCATGCAGGGAGCCTGACGTGGGACTCGATCCCAGAACCCCAGGGTCATGCCCTGGGCTGAAGGCAGGTGCCAAACCACTGAGTCACCCAGGGATCCCCTATAGTTTTATTCTTACATTTAAATCTTTGGCCCATAAAGTAGGGGTTCTATCTCTTTCTTTGGCCTATAGATACCAGTTTTTCAAGTGCCATTTGTTTCCAAGTGCCACCCTCCACAGAATAGTCAATTTAACCATATATGAGGGGATTGATTTATTTATGGGTTCTCTGTTCTATTACATTGGTCTGTATGTCTGTCCTTTTATTTTCTAAGTATTTATTTTAGTAATCTCTACACTCAGTGTGGGGCTCGAACTTAGGACCCTGAGATTGAGTCACATGCTTTTCCAACTGAGCCAGTCATGTGTCACCTATATATGTCATTATGTCAGTACCAAGCTGTTTATTACTTAGCTTTGTTGTATGTTTGGAAGTGAGGAAGTGTGAGACTTCCAACACTGTTCTTTTTTCAAGATTCTTTTGGCTAGTTGGGGGTCCCTGAGATTCCATATGAATTTTAGGGTGGATTTTTCTTGTTTTGCAGAAGTGGTGTTTGATTTCTTTTTTTCTTTTTTTTTTTCTTTTTTTTTTTTCTGCAAAAAGCTTTATTGTCTCCATTTGGTCCACGTTTTGAGAAAGGGCTCCAGGATGGTTAAAAAGCTGCCTCATGGCTGCATGGGAAAAGGTTCAGGCACAAGCCCTGGCACTGGGGGATGCCAGAGGAGCCCCTCAAAGACTGCTGGTCTCCAGAGGCTCCTAGTCGTGCTTGAGAGTGAGCCTTTCGAAAAGATATTCACCCAGCCCAGCCTGGGGGGTGGCCAGCCTGCGGAGGTTAGTCAGGTGGTCGCCCATCTTCTTGATGAGTTTTACCTCATCTAGGAAGTGGTTCTCCAGGAAGTCACAGAGATGGGGATCCGCGCGGGCAGAACCCAGGGCATGCAGATCCAGAAGGGCCTGGTTCAGGTTCTTCTCCAGAAGCAGGGCGGCTTCCATGGCATCCAGGGTCTTCCCCCACTCATCTTGGGATGGTTTCTGCACGTCCTGGAAGAGGGCGCAGCCGCCGCGCTGGTTTTGCATCTTCAAGAAACGCTCAGCGCCCTCGCACTTCTCCAACTCGTGGAAGAAGTGGCCCACACCCTCCAGAGCCACATCGTCACGGTCAAAATAGAAGCCCAGAGAGAGGTAGGTGTAGGAGGCCCGCAGGTGCATGTTGACCAGGCGGTTGACGACGGCCTCCACCTCGGTAGAATAATTCTGACGAATCCGGGAGCTCATGGTTGATTCCAGACAAGGAATTAAATTCAAACTTGGGTGTTCACTGCCGGTGGCAGAAGATGGCCAGGAAGATGGCTCCGAAGGTTGCGACTGGAAAAAAGGTTGGAGGGTGGCTGTTGGCTGGTAGAAGGGGCGTCCCTGGGTCTGTTCATCCAAACACTGTTGAAGCAAGAGACAGATCCGCAGGACCGCCGAAAGCACCGCCTGGTGTTAGATTTCTATAGGAGTTACATTGAATCTGTAAATCATTTTGGACAGTAAAGACATCCTAGCAATGTTAAGTCTCCCAGTCCGTGAACCCAGAATGTCCTTCCATTGATTTTTGTGTCCTCTTCAACTTCTCATTTTATAATTTTTATAGTTTTGAGTGTGTGTTTCATTTTCTTGGTTTATTCCTGTTTTATTCTTTTAGATGCTACTACAAATGGAATTATTTTCTTTTTTCTTAATATTTTGTTTATTTTTTCATGAGAGACACACAGAGAGAGAGAGAGAGGCAGAGACACAGGCAGAGGGAGAAGCAGGCTTCATGCAGGGAGCCCAATGCAAGACTTGATCCCAGGACTCCAGGATTGTGCCCTGAGCCAAAAAGGCAGATGCTGAAACCACTGAGCCACCCAGGCGTCCCTGGAATCATTTTCTTAATTTCATCTTTGGGTTGCTCATTCACCTATAGAAACACAACTGATTTTTGTGTGTTGACTTTGTATCCTGTAGCTTCACTGAATTCATTTTTTTAGTTCTGACAGGCTTTTTGTTTGTTTTTATCAGGAACAAAAGATCTTTCTTTTAAGACAGTGTTGGCATAAATTTTCCTAGGGGGAAAACCATTTTAGTTGTTGGACACATGCAGTCAGAAGTCTGAAAAGTTAGGAGGCTTTAGTTTCTTGAAGGGAAAGAAAATAAGAACTGACTAAAGTTTCTCTGAAAAACTTTACTTAAAAAGGAGATCATGGGAGGTAAAAGATGAGAGTTGGGTCTCAAGGAAATGGTGGAGCTCAAGAAGCATGGAGGAAGACAGCTACCTTGCGGTAGAGGTGGTGGGGGTCCTTAGGAGGGGAAATGAGTATTTTAATGGACACTTGGGCCACTCCTGGTTAATGAACCAGCTAATGGTGGGGAGGTGAGGAGAATAGAGGGAAAAGCAGGGGGAACAGACTCTGGATTATGAACCTGTGAGCTGGTATGGAAATTTTGGCTCATCAGAAGAAAAGTGAGAAAAATCAATGTACCAAAGTGAGGTTCATAAAGGACAATCAATGATAGTCCTCTACCATGAAAAGCTTTTCTTTTAGAATGTCCTTATTAGGGGCACCCGGGTGGCTCAGTGGTTGAGCATCTGCCTTTGGCTCAGGTCATGATCCTAGGGTCCTGGGATCGAGTCCCGCATTGGGTTCCCTGCAGAGAGACTGCTTGTCCCTCTGCCTATGTCTCCGCCTCTCTCTGTATCTCTCATGAATAAATATACAAAGAGAGGGGCGGAGACATAGGCAGAGGGAGATGCGAGATCATGCCCTGAGCCGAAGGCAGATGCTCAACCACTGAGCCACCCAGGTGCCCCTAAATAAATAAAATCTTTTAAAAATGTCCTTATGAAATGAAATGCTAGTGATATGGGTGATTGTTATTAATTTCTCTAATGTTATCTTTGACAAACTAAAAAATCAATAACTATATACGAGTCTCCTGATTCTGGTCAGTATATTTTACTGGTCTGTAAAACAGAAGAGTTTGGGAAATACTAAACAAGTCATAATTATATGGGATTCTGTATAAGAGTATAAGATGTTTCTTAATCTTTAGCTTATTTTTAACTCCAAAATTTAATGACAAGGCTAAAAAAAAAAAGCATGGACCTACATCATGCATAGATAATAGATGAAAAATCTTAAACTAACACCAAATATAATTCAGGACTATTTTGATTCCTACACCGCATGAATGTGTAGTGGTACAATTTTTATGTATTTCTGGATAACATGCATTATTTTTAGTGAATTATCTAGAGTTACTGTATTCATCTTGACCATATCATAGTCTATGGTCAAATAATATGCCACTTCACTTATGTCAGGATCCTACAACAGTAAACTTATATTTCTCTCCTCCCATCCTTTGTGCCATTGATGTCATACTTTTTATTTCTATCTATGTTAACCTCACAACACAGTATTATTTTTACACTAGGCTATATTTTCTTTATGTATATGTAAGTTAAATAATCTCTATACCCAGTGTGAGGCTTAGACTCATGACCCAGAGATCAAGAGTTACATGCTCCATCGACTGAGCCAGCCAGGCACCCCTAAACCACACTTTCTTTCTTTCTTTTTTTTTTTTTAAACCACACTTTCTTAACAGGAATCATATTGTTCCTTTGTATGGGGGACTGATTTGATAAAAATGCCTAAAAGGCTCCTTAGAAAGATGGCATTGTTTTTTAGTTCTAACAGTTTTTTGGTATGTATTTTCTTTCTTTTTTTTTTTTTTTTTTCCAAGACCACAGGCATGGTATGTATTTTCTTAGGTTTTTCTATTTGTAAGGTTATATTGGATAGTGTTCTATATATGTCTGTTAGGTACAACTGGTTATAGTATTGTTCAAGTCCCCTTTTTCATTAGTGATCTTCAGTCTACTTATTCTCTGTATTATTTAGAGTATTAGAAATCTTCCACAATTACTGTAGAGCTATCTATTTCTCCCTTTAATTCTGTCAACAATTGTTTCATATATTTAGGAGCACTGATGTCTGATCCATATAATTATAATTCTTCTTTCTTCTTGGTGAATTGGCTTTTTATTGTTATATGATACCCTTCTCTGTCTCTTGAATAGTTTCTGTCTTAAAGTCTGTTTTGTCTTACATCAGTGCAGCTGCCTCTCTGCTCTCCTGTCATTACCGTTTGCACAGACTACCTTTGTCTATCCTTTCACTTTCAAGCCATGTGTGTCCTTATATCTAAAGTGAGTCTCTTATGGATGGCATCCAGATGGACCCTGGTTTTTTTTCCATCCTGCCAATAAATGACTTTTGATTATGGAGTTTATTTATATCTTCTTTTTAAGTTTATTCATTTTAGTAATCTCTATACCCAAAATGGGGCTGCAACTCATGATCCCAAGATAAAGAGCTGCATGCTCTTCCAACTGAGCCAGCCAGATACCCCTAATTCATTTGCATTTAAACTAATTACTGATTAAAGAGGACTTAGTTTTGCCATTTTATTTGTTTTCTATGTCTTAAAGCTTTTCTCCTTTCTCATTTCCTCCATTACTGCCTTCTTTCATGTTCGGATGATTTTTTTGGTAGGGAAATTTTGGTTCCTTTCTCATTTGCTTTTGTGTATATTCTACAGATATTTTCTTTGTGTTACCACAGGGATTACACTTAATACCTTAAAATTTAAGAATCTCAGTGAAGTTGATGCCAATTTAACTTCAACCATATACAAAAACGACTTTTTTAGAGCTGTGTCCTCCATTTGTTATTGATGTATCAAGTTACATCTCTATACATGGTATATCCACAAACATAGATTTTATGCACTTGCCTCTTAAATCGTGTAGAAAATTAAAAGCGGGGTTACAAAACCAAATTGCCATAATATTTGTCCATGTATTTACCTTTGCTAGAGAACTTTATTTTCTTATTTTTTTGTAAAAATAATAAACTTTATTTATTTATTCATGACAGACAGAGCAAGAGAGAGGCAGAGACACAGGCAGAGGGAGAAACAGGCTCCCCATGGGGAGCCCAATGCCGGACTCAATCCCAGGACTCTGGGCTCACGCCCTGAGCTGAAGGCAGATGCTCAATCACTGAGCCACCCAGGCTCCCCTTCTTATGGCTTTGAGCTACTCTCTAGTATCCTTTCATTACAACATGAAGGTCAGCCTTTAAGCTGTTCTCTGCAGGGCATTTCTAGTGGTAATGAATTCTGCCAGCTTTCATTTTTCTGGAAGTTTTAATTTCTTTCTCATTCTTCTTGAAAGACAGATTTGCTAGATACAGAAAACTTGATCGACAACTTGTTTTTTCTCTTTCAGTACTTTATTTTTTTTTTAATATTTTTTATTTATTTATGGTAGTCACAGAGAGAGAGAGAGAGAGAGAGAGAGAGGCAGAGACATAGGCAGAGGGAGAAGCAGGCTCCATGCACCAGGAGCCTGACGTGGGATTCGATCCCGGGTCTCCAAGATCGCGCCCTGGGCCAAAGGCAGGCGCTAAACCGCTGCGCCACCCAGGGATCCCTCTTTCAGTACTTTAATTGTCCCACTGCCTTCCAATATCCAAGGTTTCTACTAGGAAGTCTGCTGATAATTTTATTGAGGATCCTTGCACATGATAAGTTATCCTTTTCTTGAAACCTTAAAAGATTTTGTCTTTGGCTTTTGAGAGTTTAAAAGTGCCTCAGTATAGGTCTCTTTGGTTTATCCTGCTCAGAGTTCTTAAGCCTTCTGGATTTATAGATACATGATCATCTTTCCTCAAACTTGGGAAGTTTTCAGCTATTATTTCTTCAAATAATCTATTTCTCTCTCTCTCTCTCTCTCTCTCTCCTCTCCTTCTGGGACTCTCATAATTCCTATTTGGGCCCATCTGATGGTATCCTATAAGTCTCTTAGCCTTTCTTCACTTTTCTTCATTCTTTGTCTTTCTGCTCCTCTGATTCACTGATTTCAAATGACCTGTCTCCGAGTTCACTGAATCTTTCTTCTGCCTGTTCAAGTTTTCCAGTGGAACCGCTAGTGGATTTTTCAGCTCCAGAATTTCTATTCATAAATCATTTTCCTGATTTCCACTGATTCTTTGTCCATTTTCCCCCTTAGATCTTTGAGGATTTTGGGAAGGAGGTTTTTTTTTGTTTTATTTTTGTATTGTTTATTTACATTCAATTAATTAACATATAGCTTATTATTAGTTTCAGAGGTAGAGGTCAGTGATTCATCAGTCTTATAGAACACCCAGTGCTCATTGTATCACATGTCCTCCTCAATGCCCATCACCCAGCTACCCCATCCCCCCACTTCCCTCCCCTCCAGCAACCCTCCGTTTGTTTCCTATGATTAAGAGTCTCTTATGATTTGTCTCCCTTTCTGATTTCATCTGTTTTATTTTTCCCTGTGCTCCTCTTTTGTTTCTTAAATTTTGCATATGAAAAAAAATCCACGAGTGAAATAATATGATAATTGTGTCTCTGATTGACTAATTTTGCTTAGCATAATACCCTCTAGTTCCACCCATGCTGTTGCAAATCGCAAGATTTCATTTTTTTTTTTTTTGATGATTCAATAATACTCCATTGTGTATATATACCACATATTCTTTATCCATTCACCTGTCGATGGACATCTGGGCTCTTTCCGTGGTCTGGCTATTGTGGAAATTGCTGCCATAAACATTGGGGTGCAAGTGTCCCTTCATTTCACTACGTTTGTATCTTTGGGGTAAATACCTATAGTGCAATTGCTGGGTTGTAGGGTAGCTCTAGTTTCAACTTTTTGAGGAACCTCCAAACTTCTCCAGAGTGGCTACACCAGCTTGCATTCCCACCAAAAGTGTAAGAGAGTTCCACTTTGTCTTTGAGCATTTTTAAGACAATTGTTTTAAAGTCTTTGTCTCAAAAGCCTATGTTTATAAGTCTATGTTAAACCTCTGTCTTATATAAGTCTATGTTCAGGAACTATTTTCGGATATTTGTGTTTTTCCTTTGTATGATGCATGTTTTATTTGTGCCTTGTGATCTTTTGTTGAAAATTGGGCATCTGAAAAATGTGCCAGTTTTTGTAGACCATTTCTGTGCAGAGGAAGACTTTTGCTGATTGGCCTGATATAGAGGCTCTTCTCAGGCTTTTTCTGGGTGTGCATCATCCCTGAGCCTATGTATATGCCTTTCTAATTCCCCCCCAGTTACAAAGCTGCTTTTAAATGTCTTAATTTTCTTGAGAGTATTACCCCGTCTTCTCGAGCCTCAGACATTCTATTATATTCCTCCATCAGTAATCTTTTGCCCCCAGTGTCTTCACGTAGTCCTCTTGCAGTTTTCATGGGCCATGCCTGTTGCTTCTTGTAGCTTCCTGTATTCTGAGATTTGAGCTGCGATGCTTTCGACTGAGCTCCAGGTTATGAGACACAAAGACTAGCCCTTCAGCCTCTGATAGGCTGCTTTGCTCTCCCTGGTTTGTAAAAAAGGGGACTGGCGGGATCCCTGGGTGGCGCAGCGGTTTGGCGCCTGCCTTTGGCCCGGGGCGCGATCCTGGAGACCCGGGATCGAATCCCACATCGGGCTCCCGGTGCATGGAGCCTGCTTCTCCCTCTGCCTGTGTCTCTGCCTCTCTCTCTCTCTCTGTGACTATCATAAATAAATAAATAAATAAATAAATAAATAAATAAATAAATAAATAAATAAATAAATAATTAAAAAAAAAAAAAAAAGGGGGACTGGGGACCTGGCTGCCACTTCCCCCAAACCATGCTGTGCCACACCAGGGAGGGAGTGCAGGGGGAGGCAAGGGCAAGTGAAAACACTTTGAAATTTCCTATCACTGTAAATGTAGCTTTTTCTTGACTGCACATTTGCTTTCTTGCTGTAGATGTTTGATTCCTAGAGCTTCCATAAAGTTGTTTCAGCCAGTCTGTAGTTTTTTGCTGTGTCTGTGGGGAATGAGGGCCCAGAGCTTCCTAGTCCTGCATCTTGGCTGACGTCACCATCTACGCCTTTCCTTTAAAGGTTATATTTTATTAAGTTATAATTTGCGAAAGTGTAAATTAAAAATCTTTTAAAAGAAAAACTCATTTACAGAAATATATCAGTCTTAAAATCCAGTCTAAATCCAGCCCTTGACACACAAAAATGAGCTCTGAAATCCTCAAGTACTCTTAGGGCAGGTCCCATAGTGAGGGGCCTGGCACCAACCAAAATCTGTCCATCCTCACATTCTCTAGACTCAGGAAAAAAGGGAATAGTTACTCATGAGATTCACTTTTATGTCAAGTACAACCATAAATTAAGCCCCAATGATTGTAACAGCAATAAAACCAAAAGAGGAAAAATTGTCAAAATTGTCTTAGAAATTATTGTTTTATTTATGGATTATTTTAACAGACTTAGTAACAACAAAAATTCTGTATTCACAATACCCATAAATAGAATGACATGGAATCATCTAAGTTATAAGATTCATATTCAGATATTCTTCAGTTATTAATCATTTTAAGAATAGTTTTATCAAGACTCTAATTAGAACCACTATATAATCTCTGAACATATGAAATATGTTTTATATTTTTAGCAATAAAGCTAAAAGAGAAAAAACTCAGTTACTTTAGTGCAAAGATAAAACTATGTAGGTAAGGTTCTAGATCGTTAGAAGGCAATCACTTCCTCAGACTGTGGATGAAGGTGGATTCTGGTGTAGACATTTCTCTTGTAGTGGAGTATGTGTTGAGCCAACAAAGACCACAGGAGGAGAGACTGCCTGGAGGACAGCATTCTCATTTTCCTGAATGTAGGGAAGTACGGGTGCTGGGCTTGGTCCCTGGGACCTCTTGGTTTGGGGAACATCTGAGTCCAAGGAGAGGACTGGCATCTTGGCCAGCGGTTCTGGGCAGATGAGTGTCTAAGCATCTGCCAGCCATCAGGAGGATGGACACGCTCAGTGGAGGGTCTCCTCCTGAGGGCCTGAGCCTGTGGGGGATGCCTGGGGCCCTGTACCATCACAGCTCCTTGTTCCTTCTTCCTCAGGGGGCTGGTTTCCCTGCTGGGCCTCTTGGGCCTCTGCCAGATGCTTCACCCAAAATATTAGGGGTATATGTTAAACTTTTAATTTTTTAAACTTTTAATTCCTTCTGAGTAACTTTTGTCTGAAGTCTGCATTCTTTTCCTAAATTACTGTGCTTCTCTCATGGGAAATGAACTGACCTTGAGAAAGTCCACTGAGGATTTCTGATGTTTCCGGAAGAATTTTGGCCTCCTGACCAGGTTTTAGCTGTTCACATTTGTGTCTGACCTTTAAATTGCTTCAGAAAGATTCTCCTTTCTCTTTCCATGGAGAATGAATTCTTGATTGAATGAAAATACATTCCAGAAATGATACATTTCTTCATCTCTATTCAGTTTCTGCTGGACTCCTACCTCTCACTTTCTGTGACTTTTTTTTTTTAAGAGAATCATAAGGAAAAATGGGAAATTTTTAACATCCAGATTCTATTCTTTATGTGATCATGAGCTCACATAAAGTTGATTTTCACCTCTCAGGGTGAAGGAGCCCTCTGACTCGGAGATTAGAACCCCATTCCTGGGGATCCCTGGGTGGCTCAGCGGTTTAGCGCCTGCCTTCAGCCCAGGGTGCAATCCTGGAGTCCCGGGATCAAGTCCAGCGTCGGGCTTCCGGCATGGAGCCTGCTTCTCCCTCTGCCTGTGTCTCTGCCTCTCTCTCTGTCTTTCATGAATAAATAAAAAATAAAATCTAAAAAAAAAAATAAAAAAAAAGAACCCCATTCCTATAGAGCTGCAAGAATGTGCCAGACTACACCAACCCCACCAGGTAAACGCCACGCCTATTTTAAATATTTTCCAAAAGCTGGGAGTGGGGGAGGTGGGCAGAATGACTGAAGGTGAGTGGGATTCCAGTTATGGAAGGAGTGTGTCCCAGGGAATACAGTCAGTGTTGGCATGGTAGTGTGGGATGGTGACAGACGGCAGCTATGCTTCTGGGGAGCAAAGCATAACATGTAGACTTGTCAAATCCCTGTGTTGTACACCTGAAACTAGTGTAACATTGTGTGTCAATTGTACTCCAACAAAAAAATATTTTTCAAACCCAGAAGATCCTATAACTTTCATATGTAAATCAATATTGAAACATTTTTTTTTTTTTTCAGCACCAAAGAAGTTTCCTGTTGAGCAGTCAATCGGCGAAGGGGAAGAGGATCCAGGAGGCAGTTGAAGAGAGCAATGGTGGGGTCCTGAAGGCGAGTCTCTGGAGGCTGAATCGGAAGAAAGCCCACACGCTGGGCACCAGTGATGAAACAAAACTCTGGACCCCAAATGGGGGAGGTGAGAAATGGGGGTGGGTGTCATTGACTGAGGGTGGTGGGTGGAACAGCCTCACAGTAGCCGTCACAGGGCCACAGGGAAATATATGGCCGCTAGGTCAGAGGGCTCCTTCCAGCCTGGATGGGAAGGCACAGTCTCACAGAGGAGGTCCATTGACGCCTGGGTGGTAGAAGACACAGAGGTCCTCATATCGACAGTGGCCCTTTTTGGCAAAGTGTCGGCAGACAGGGCGGTTGGATTTGTCTTCCATAACTTGGGGGCCATCCTTGGGTGGGCAGGTATTTTTGATAAGAGACCAACTTTTGAGCCTTCGGGGATTTCTCTGCTCTTTGTGAAAGCCTCCTCTGGAAGGACCCCCATGGCCTGGTCCAGGAAAAGGAGGTTCAGTATTGGCCCCCCACCAGCCACGACCATATGGGCCGCACCTGGGACCCAGGCCTCCCCGGATTGGGCCTCTGCCCCTGGGAGGAGGTGGGAGGCTCAGCAGTGGTGGAATCATTGGTCCCCTTGATCCTGGAGGACCTCTGTGAAGAGAGTCTGCATTCTTTTCTGTCTGGCTCCTTTCGCTCAACACCGTGTTTGTGAGATTCATCCAGGTTGCCTGTAGCAGGAGTTCGTTCATTTTCATTGCAGTGTAGTATCCCATTGCATGCACACACAACAACTTATTTATCCATTCTACTGATGGTGGACATGTGGGTGGATTCCAGTTTGGGGCTGACTTGGGATCACCAGGCTTTCCATTGGCCATGGGGGGAGGGCCCAGAAGGCTAGGTGGTCCGATGGGACTCCCATCCTCCTCGTCTCCAGTCTCCCCCCGCTCTGGCAGTGGGGGCTGTTGCGGAGGCGGCGGCTGCTGCTGATTCTGCTTCTTTCGTTTGGGCATCGTGGTTGCGGCAATGCGAAACATTTTTAAAGTGATCTCAAACTTTTATTTTTTAAAGCACAACAAGCAGCAGGGTGAGGGGCAGAGAGAGAAGGAGAAAGAGAATCTTAAGCAGACTCCATGTTCAGCGTGGAGCCCAACATGGGATTCAATCTCATGACCCTGAGACCATGACCTGAACCGAAACCAAGAGTCGGATGTTTAACCAACAGAGCTACCGAGGCACCCCAACTTATTTTTATTTTATTTTTATTTTTTTATTTTTTCAAACTTTATAATTTTTTTTTTTTTAATTTATGATAGTCACAGAGAGAGAGGGGCAGAGACATAGGCAGAGGGAGAAGCAGGCTCCACGCACCGAGAGCCCGATGTGGGACTCGATCCCGGGTCTCCAGGATCACGCCCTGGGCCAAAGGCAGGCGCCAAACCGCTGCGCCACCCAGGGATCCCTTTTTTCAAACTTTTTTAACAGAAGTTTATGAATTTTATTTTTTTCCAGTTTGAGATACAGTTGACATATGACATTGTGTTAGTTCAAGGTGTACAATATAATGATTTGGTACATGCATCTATCACTGTTTTTCTCTGATTGCACTGAAGGATTCTCTGGAGATTTTAAATGGGACCTGTAAGGGCACAGCTAATTTTCTTTCCCTGACACCATAGCACACATTTGGTGTTCTCTTTTCTCAAGACTTTTTAAAGTATCTGAGCCACATCAGTCAGTTTCTTCAAAACTTGCAACACACCTTCTGTGGGCTTTCTGCTTCCTGACAGAGCCGTCCCATCCAAGTTCACATCCCCACATTACATCCTCCCCGTATTGCTGGCCAAGTCCTCCTGGAGCTGAGCTGTGGGACCAGCTAGGGATACCCAGTGTCCCCTGCATCAGGACTGGCACTGGACTCCCGCCCCACATGCCCTCTTGGCTCATCTGACACTTTATTCCATGCGCTGACCCCCTTCCTCCTCCAGCTTTCTCCTGCTTCTGAAAACAGCTTTATGCTTCCCTAGAGACGATAATTCTGATTTAGGGCATTGTGAAGGGGACTTGTGAAGCCTCCCTTCATTCCTCTGTTGGCTTCTAGAGGCTGATTTGGTTGCAGTTACTTGGCGCTGGGTGTGTTCTGAGGACTCGCTTGAAGACTGAGCTTTCATCCATCAGCTGTTGGCGCAACTGTTCCACACATTGAGTTTTCTCTTTGCTTAGTTGACTTGTGAAACTCTTGACATGAAATCTCAAGTAAGGGGGGGTGGGGCTTTCTGTGTGAAGCTAAGCTGCTCAAGGGGGCTGCCTTTCCTTCAGGAAGACTCCTTGTCTTGTTTGCACAAATCAGGCTTTTCGTGATGAAAAATCAAGTATGACCCTAATTGTCACCATCTCCCACAGCAATCTGTGTGTGCTGGTCCCCGGCCGAGGACCTCTGCAAAAGTGTCACCTCTTGGCAGCATGACCAGCATGACATAGAGCACTGCAGCCGTCAACAGGTAGGCGAGCACGTACTCCCCTGGCACAAAGACAGAGGCGCTCTCGCCCAACGTCCCCTGGGAGCCCCTGGGCAGGAATCTGACCCCATGACCCCCAGGGCTGGTGCACATGGTCCCTGGGGCCAGAGGGGCTTCCTGGAGTCTGGATCACCCTGGCCCTGCCTGATGGCCTATGAGCCGTGGGGGGCCGGTACATGCGGCCAGCTGTGGCCAGCATTGTCCTTTCCCTGCATCATTCTGTGTCCGGATGCCACATCTGCCCTGCAGGGCTCAGTAAACTCCCCCCATGCAGGCCCCTCCTGCATTAGGTCTGGCCAGCTTTGAATATCTAGGAGGGTTACGGGAGGGGTTCTGGAGGGTCTCACACAAGGTACTACTCTCCCCTTAAAAGCCAGTGGAATGTTCAGTGTTCACGGTTCAGGAATCTGAGGTCTGGCTGTGAGCAAGGAAACTTGATTTCAAACCCATCCTGCAAGCAGTGAAATGCTTGAGGTGAGGTAGAAGCCCTTCAGGATGTTGAGATCACAACAGGGATCCTGGGGGCCAAGGGCTCCTCCTGGGGGCAAGAGGGCTGGGGGCGCCTGGTCTGCAGGAGGCTGCCATATGACACACTGATTGCAGCCTGTGAGACTCTGAGCAGAGGACCAACTTGAGTTGTGGTAGGAGTCCTGATCCATGAAAAATGTGAGTTAAGAAAAAAAAAAAAGGGAAAAAAACAGCCATGTATACAAGGGAATTTAAAAAGCCATGCTCATGTTCATGGAAAGACACAGGTTCAAGAAAGACCAGAGAAGACCTCAAGCTTTCACCTCAGGCTCATCAGAGATAACTTCAACAATTGAAAAGAAAAAATAATGGGGAAAGAGGATAATCTGATTTCCAGATTTACATTATAAAATTCAAATGTCCAGTTTTCAACAAAAAGTCACAAGGCATACAAAGGTATGGCCCGAAAGAAACAAGTAAACAGAAATCATCACTGAGGAAGCAGACAGCAGATGTACTAGACCCAAGGACTTTAAAATAATGGTCTGAAGGCTGCTGAAAGGGCTAGAGGAGGACATAGAAAAAGACAGGAAAACAGTATGTGACCAAAAATAGGAATATCAATAGAAACAGGAATTACAAAAAAGAACCAAAAGAAAATTCTGGAGGTGACAAGTGTAATAACTGAAATGAAAAATTCCCCGAGTTTTAAAAAGACATTTAAGTAGGAAGAATCAATGAACTTAAAGATAGAACAGTTGAAATTGAGAAAAAAAGAAAAGTGCACAGAACCAGAGTCCTATGGGACACCATTAACGCACTGTGGGAATCCCAGAAGAAACAGAGAGAGAGAGGGGAGGGAGGGAAGGAGGGAGGAGTCAAAAGAATATTTGAAGAAACAACGACCCTTGGGATCCCTGGGTGGCGCAGCGGTTTGGCGCCTGCCTTTGGCCCAGGGCGCGATCCTGGAGACCCGGGATCGAATCCCACATCGGGCTCCCGGTGCATGGAGCCTGCTTCTCCCTCTGCCTGTGTCTCTGCCTCTCTCTCTCTCTCTCTCTGTGTGACTATCATAAATAAATGAAAAAAAATAAAAAAGAAACAACGACCCAGAACTTCTCAATTTGATGAAACACATCAATCTATATGTATAAGAAGCTGGACAAACTCCAGATGGAACTAACTCAAGGAAACAGCAAGATAAAGAATCTTGAAAGCAGCAAGAGAGGTGACTTGTCATGTACAAGAGATCCTCAATAAGATGATCAGATTTCTTATCCAACTTTGAAGGTCGGAAAGCAGAGGACTGATTTATTCAAACTGATGAAAGATACTTTCAGAATTCTATATCCAGCAAAATTGCTCTTCACAAATGAGGGTGTGTGCCACCAGGACTGCTTTACAAAAAGTGCTTAAGAAGTCCTTCTATTCGAAATAAAGGATGCTTGCTAGACAGTAACTCAAAGCTGCAAGCAGAAGTCAAAATCCCCAGTAAAAGTAACACATGGACTATTATAAAAGCTAGTATTATAATTTTGGTTTGTAAGTCGGCTTTTTAAATTTTCTACAGGATTTAAATACATAAAAAACTAATCTATATTACTGGGCACACAATGTATCGAGATGTAATCTGTGACATCAATCATAGGGGGAGATGGAGCTGCACGGGAGCAGGGAATTTTATGTGCTATTCAAATTGGCATAAATTAGGTTGTTGCAATATTAGGATGTTAAGTGTAATCCCTGCATAACCACCAATAAAACATCTATAGAATATATACAAAAGGAAACAAGAAGAGATTCAAAACATGTCGCTATAAAAAAATCAGATACGAAAGGCAGTTAATGGAGGAAGTAAGGGACAAAAAAAAACTATAACGTACATAGAAGATGAATAATAAATGGAAGAGACAAGTTCCTTCTTCTAAGTAACTAAATGTCAATATATTAAACTCTCTAATCAAAAGGCAGAGATTGAAGATGTCTAACTAGAAGTTCCAGGCCTGTGCTACCCCCTTGGAAACACTGAAAATACATACATAAAAACAACTACAGACTAAAATAACTTTATAGGCCCTCTGGAAAGCAGACAAAAATTTACAGCAAGCAGGTGAATGCCATCAAGAAAAAGCCACAGTCAAAATGGCAGGGAATTCTGTGGCAGTTTTGTTTGCCGTTGTCTCAACCCCTCCTAGCACAACAATGCGTGGTTGGGAGGAAGCAGCCCAATTCCTGGTTTCCTTCCTTGTGACGAAAGGAGGAGAGCAGAACTCATTTGCCATGTTCTGAGCTGTCCGGACTGCCCGAGGGCCTGGTTTCTGTCTTGCCTGGCTTGGAGCTGGAGAAGATGGCATGAGGGACTGCAGGTTGGCAGCAGCAAGCAACACAACATGTGCAGACCTACAGATGCCTGGGGCAAGATATTATGAGAAGCAAAATACAGTAACATGTCTAAGGTCCCGAGAAGAAGCTGGGGTGAGATTTTGGGATATTAGGACTTCTTAAAAGCAGCCACATGTGTATGGGGAAAAGGGGCAGAGAGTGCTTGGGAAATGTATGGGCCCAGGCAGGACACGAGCCCAAAAAAGACCTGACTTAAGCCATCACTCTGGGTTGATCACAAGTTTTAGAACACACTCTGCTAATTAGTGAAGGTCTTCCTGCCATTCTGCAAAGAATGGGAAGATATGGCTGTTTTTTCAAATGATTTCAAAACAAATCTTTTGTTTGTTTTTTTAAAAAGGTATTTATGGCTTTTTTTTTTTTTAAGATTTTATTTATTCATTCATGAGAGACAGAGAGAGAGAGGCAGAGACACAGGCAGAGGGAGAAGCAGGCCCTATGCAGGGAGCCCAACGCGGGACTCTATCCCGGGACCCCGGGGTCATGCCTTGGGCTGAAGGCTGCGCTAAAAGCCACCCACGCTGCCCAAATCTTTTGTTTTCAATGAAAGATCTCAAGGCATACAAAGAAACAGGAAAACGGAAACGTTCAAAGAAACAAAATATTATCTTCAGAAACCCTAGAAACCATCCCTGGAGAACCACAGGCATCAGGCTTACTAGAAAAGACTTTAAAATAACTGTTAAATATGCTCAGAGAACTAAAGGAAATCAAGCAACTGATATATGAACAAAATGAGAGTATCAAAAAGTTACCTTCTTAAAGTATATTAGTAAAAAGAGCCAAATTCTGGAGCTAAAAAATACAACAGCTGAACTGAAAAATACAATATAGGGATTCAGCAGCAGACCTGAGCCGTCAAAAGCATCTGTGAACTTAAGACAAGTCATTTGAAATCAGTGAAACAGAGGAGCAAAAAGAAAAACAATGAAAAGCAAAGAGGGCCTAAGGGCCTTATGGGACACCATTAAACAAAGATTTGCATTACTGGGGTCCCAAATGGAGAAAGAGAGGGGAAAGGAGCAGAGAACATACTTGAAGTGATGGACAAAAATTTCTCAAATCTGAGTATAGAAATGGACATACAATTTTAAGAAACTCGACAAATTTCAACAAGATAAACCCAGAGACACCCACAGCAAACACTGAAAAACTGAAGGGCAAAATGGACAGCTCTACTTAATAGGATTCTTTAGGACCTCACTCTGAGTAAGTTAGAACAACCAACTAGAAGATCAGTAGGATCTTGTGAGGACTTGAACACTAGAGACCATTTGGACCTAATCAACCTATATACAAATATCTCCGCCAACAGCAGCAGAATATACCTTTTCCTCAAGGACACAGGGAACATTCTCCATAATAGGCCACATTCTGTAAGGCCATGAGTCGAGTCTCAAAAAATTTTAGAAGATTGAAAGCATACAACACAGTTGCTCCTCCCACAATGGAATGAAGCTAGAAATCAGTAACAGAAAGAAAATTCATGAGTATGTGGAAGTAAAGCAATACATTACAAGGGAAATTAGAACCTATCTTGGAAAAAAAAAAAAAACTATCTTGAGATAAGTGATCATGAAAACACAAAGCAGCACTAAGAAGGAAACTTAAAGCTATAAATGCTTACATTAAAAAAGAAGGAAGGTCTGAAATAAAACACCTACCTTATACCATAAGGAACTAGAAAAAGAAGATAAAACTAAGCTGAAAGCTAGCAGTAGGAAAGAAACAATATCACAGCAGAGAGAGAACAGAAAACAGAAAGCCACTGAAGTCAAGAGTTGGTTCTATCAAAAAATCAACATAATGGGAAACCTTTAGCTAAATGCCTATGGCAGGGGAAAGATGTGAACTCAACCACACAAGAGGGCACCTTACTACAAATACATTAAGAAGGATTATAAGAGAGCTCTATGAATAATTGTATGCCAACAAAATGGATAACCTGGATGAAATGGACACATTTCTAGAAACACAACCTACTAAGACTGAATCATGAAGAAATAAAGTCTGAATGGACCTATATATAACTAGTAAGGAGATTGAGTCAGTAATCAAATGCCTCCCAACAAGAAAAGTCCGAAACCCAATGGCTTCATCAGTGAATTCTACCAAACATTTAAAGAACAGACACCAATCCTCCTCAGACTCTTCCAGAAAGAGAAGAGAATGCTTTCTAACTCATTCTTAGGAGGCCAGCATCACCTTGATGCCAAAGCCAGACAAAGACACTACAAGAAAGCAATCAGTCAGTATCCCTCACAAATATTGATGTAAAACATTTCCAACAAAACATTAGCAAATTGAATACAACAACACAGTAAAAGGATTAAACACATCATGACAAAGTAGGATCACCAAAATGCAAGGATCATTCAGTATATAAAAATCGATTTAATATGCCATATTAACAGAATGAAAGGGAAAATGATTATCTCAACTGACACAGAATCATTTGACAGAATTCAATACCTTTTCATAATAAAAACACTCAACAAACTAGCAATAGTGGGAAAATGCCTCAACACGGTAAAAGCCATACATGAAATATCCCACAGGTCCTATCATTCCTAAAAGTAAAGGACTAACAATTTTTCCTCTCAGATCAGGAACAAGACAGCATGTCCACTTTCATTACTTCCATTGAACATAGTACTGGAAGTCCTAGCCAGAGCAATTAGGCAAGAAAATAAAGAAACAGGCATTCAAATTGGAAAGGAAAAGATAAAATTGCTGACAATACGATCTCATATATTGACAACTTTAAAGATTATACATGCATCATTAGGATAAATGAAATCTGCAAAGTTGAAGGATAAAAGTCAACACACCAGCCAGTTGTGTTTTTAGACAATAACAGTGTATAATCTGAAAATTAAAAATTCCATTTAAAATAGCATTTAAAAGAACACAATACTTAGAAATAAACTTAACCAAAGAGGCTAGTGACTTAGACACTGGAGACTACACAACACTCTGAAAGGAAGCAAAGACAACACAGCTGTTAGTCCAGAATGTCTCTTCTGGGTACCATGGCCAGATCAAGTCAACATATAAAGTTAACTATCACGACAAGTGTCCATCAAACCAAGGGAAATGCAAAATGTGCTACATTCCTACAAGAGAGCATTACTCAGCCATAAAAAGGAATGGAATTGTGGTATAAGCTCTAACACAAGTGGACCGTGAAGTCTGCTAAGTGAAATAAGACCTGGGGAGACAACTATTTCATATAAGATTCCACTTATATGATGTCCCTAGAATGGGCAGGTTCACAGACAAAGCAGAACAGAGGTGACCAAGGGTCAGGGGATGGAGGAATGGGGGTTACTAGTTAGTGGGTCCAGAGTTTTAGTCTGGGAGGATGTCTTAAGAGGTTTGGGTATAGACGGTGGTCATTATTGCACTATGTTGTGAATGTTTTCATTGCCACTGGAGTGGACTTTACCAATGGGTTAACTGATAGATACTATGTGTGTTTTATCACAAAAAAAATAATTGAAAAGGAAAATAAAAATGCAAACCAATGAGTATGCCCAGTGTGTGAAGATACCAGTTAACAGATTCAAAACTTTCTCTAGCCCACAAGTTTTTCGACAGAGCACGTTCAACTGCTTGCTGTGTTTTTATTCACTCTTTCTACAATTCTAAAGTTTTTTTTAAAGTTTTTTTAAAAAAGATTTTACTCATTTATTCATGAGAGACACACACACAGAGGAGAGAGAGAGAGAGAGAGAGAGAGAGAGAGAGAGAGGCAGAGACACAGTCTCCATGCAGGGAGCCCAACGTGGGACTCCCGGATCCCGGGACTCCAGGATCACGCCCCAGGCTAAAGGTGGCGCCAAACCGCTGAGCCACCCGGGCTGCCCTACAACTCTAAAGTTTGTCCCTTTTCCATTCCAAGTTTGTCTAACCATCACCTTTCTTTTTTGTGGGACTGAAAAAACAAAAAAAAACAAAAAACAAAAACAAAAAAACAAACTCCACCTCATTTCCACACCAAAATATCAGACACCAAAAAATGTAAAGTCGTGAGTTTATTGCATATGTAACAAAATGAATCTGACCTCCCGGGTCCAGCCTGCTGTACAATCACTGTTTGTTTTGTGTTTCCAGCTGGTTCCATAACCACATTAAATAGAACTAGTATTTCTTTAAATATTTTTGATTTTGACATAAAACACAACATTAGTGTACAATTTTCACAAAATAAATCAGCAATAAAAACAGTGGGAAGAATAACAAGGATAGCAGCAATACTTAAAAACAAGACGTTACAAAATAAATTAAAAAATACATTATAAAGTGGTTGAGAAACAAAAATAAACAAATTTTAAAAATTCATACTATGTTTTGGGAAGGCTGCCGTGCGGCACACACCTGGCTGCACATGGGGCTGGGGGACGGGGCGTCTTCTCTGCGGAAGGCCATTCCTGACAGCCCAGGTTTGAGGACCACCTCACCTGAATTGGGACCGCGCAGCTGAGCAAGCTTAGGGAACACGCTCCACCTGGGGGGCAGACGTCCCCCTCAGAAGAGAGCTGTCCTCACGGCCCCCACACGGCCCCTCTGGTTTTCCTACCTACAGCACTGGCAGAGCGGTGGTTTGCTACATCCCTGAGGGTCGGCTGATGACCGCTGGTGAGGGCAAGCCTGGAAGTTGGGCCCCTGAAGCATCTGGGCAAAGAGGTGAGGGGGGACGGGTGGGTGGGTGGGGATTACTGAGGAGGCTGGCGAACGAGAGCTTGTGGGGAACGGGGTCTGCACAGACCCAAAGTGGAGCGATCGGGAGCTTTCACCCACTGTCTGCCATGCTACTCTTGGGGTAGCTCAATCCACTGTTGATAGTGAAGGTTCTAGAAGTGTGATGCCACTGACAAGCCCGTTTGGCAAGAGTAAACCAGGGCTCTGGAAGGTTCTGCCCTTTCAGGCTCCTTTGTACCACACAGCTGATGAGGGTGCCCACGTGCAAGTGTAAGAAGAAGAGCCAAGACCCAGGCCTTACAAGACAGGTAACGCTCGCTGAGGTGACATCTGAACCTGACACACGGGAGCAACACAGGGCTGGCAGGTGCAGTTCCTAAGGACCGTGCCCTGATCCTCCCCACAGCAGGAAGATCGTCTTAAAGGAGCCAAACACAACAACCCTACTAGACCCTCGTCTCCTCACTAATCCCTACAGATTTTGGCCAACACCACAGAAGACTCTAGAGGTCCTTCCCACCACGGTAGGGGGTGCTCTCAGCTCCCCCGGGGAGGACTCCTCCTCACACTGTGGAGGTTCACCTTGGAGAGGAGGCCTATCTAAGGGAAGGTCTGTAGTGGGTATTTCCTCGCTCTTCCAGAGGAAGATTACGAGGGAGGATGAGAGAGACAAGGGGGATCCAGCTTCTAGAACGCCCTCAGAAGGATCATGGTAAACGAGACACAAGATAAGCCCAATGGGGGCAAGGCAGAGCTTCTGGAAGACCAAGCCCACAAGTTGGCCTGGACTTCCTGAATAGATTTAATTTTCCTTCCGCGCTCTCTCCTAGAACCTCCACGAGCAGCCCAGAAGTGTGCTCTCGCAGCTCCTGGCACCCACAGCCGGCACCCGTGGCCCACCAAACTGGCAAACCCCTCATTCCAAAGGAGGGTCTCTCCCCCAAGAGGTCCCGGAGCTCCTCACAGGGCACCCGAAGAACCACAGCGAAACAGGAAGGGTAAGCATGCCTCCAAACCCACCATGGTCCAGAGATTTCAGTAACCGAGTCATCCAAAAAAGTCCTTCCAGACCCATCTCAGACCTACAGCTGAATCCCAACGCTTAACTCCAAAACCAACTGCAAAATTTCAACAGTGAAATGTCGTGCTAATTAATTACCCCACACTGGCCCCCCCAAAACAAAAACAACAAAAAACCAAACAGGACAATTTGCTGCTGCTGCTGCCACTGCCGCTTCCCTTCATGGAAGTTTGTCTCCAATCAAACCACCCAGTTAAAATACTGCTTGAACTGCTTGTGCCCATTGGAAAGGGGTGTTAGAAACTCAGGGTCTGGGCTGACTTTGGCCTTGCTCAGCACATGAAGGATGTTTGGGCGAGTGAAGTGAGCAGTGATTGCTAGTGTCGCCATCTGACACTTGGAGAATGAGCAGAATGAGCAGAGTGGAACCATCCCCCCAACCTCCCCCACTGTCAGAACAGCAACTCGGTGAGGGGAGCTAAGTCACTGAGGTTATCCGTCTCCCCCTCTCCCTTTTAGACTAGTGCACACCAAGCCAGCAGCTGGAACAACAGACTTCTCTTGTTCAGCTCGTAGCAACTTCCCGTGATGCGGTGCTTTGTTAGTGTTGGGGTGCCCAGCCCACATACAGGCAGGACAGGCTGCACAGATCTGAGGCTGGTGTGGTCTGTTCTTTTATAAGCTCTGTTATGTGGCATTTTCACTGGAAAAATATCTTGAACTAGATCAATAACATGGCAAAGGGGACTCTTAACAGAAAGATCATTCTTCTCGATGCAAAACACATTTTTCAGCCAGGACACCCTGAAAAATACCCCGGGCCTCCAGCACAACTGCCCTAGTTTCCTTTACCTTTCCAAAAGGGAAGCACATTTTCGATGCAAGCTTCCTGCCGTAGAATTCCGACAGAAGATATGGTTATTTTTTTCAGTTAGAAATTAATCTGCTACCCCGAGCAGACTGCTAGGCTGTGATTGGAATGTGAGCTGCTGAACTTGCAAAGGGCCTCGGGACTGTTTGGACACAGCACAGCTAGTGGAGCTACCAGTTACGAACCCTCAGTAAGTCAAGCTCAGTTCCAGAACTTGTGGGTCGATCCTCCGCTAAAGACCACAGGGCAGTGAGCCTCTCACCATAGGGTTACAGTCATAGAATATCCTGTGTGACCGAAGCCAAATGCTAAACCTGGCTGCCTTTTATTGGATGGGTGATGGAAGGGGGTGGGAGTACTGTCATAAAGGAGGAAAATACGGGTGGAAGCCACCAACCAAAGTCCCCCCACCCCCCTTGCTCCCCCCAACGAAAAGGAGGGGAGACAACCCTTTCCCTCCGGTTATCTAGGGTTCCCGGGCCTCAGCCAGCTTCGCAGGAGGCACACAGAAAGCTTGCTTTTGGTCTGGTGGTCATGAGCTAGAATCTGTTGCCTTTGGTTGCTCTTCACTCCACAGCAAACCCACAAGTCTCCTCCACGGCTGTCAGCAGCTTCTCATAGAGCTTCTCATATGATTCATAAGGTGGAATGTCAATCCGATTAAAGCTGGAACAGGACAAAAGAGGGAGAGTCATTGCTGGGGGTGGTCCAGACCTAGAACCTACTTCAAGGACAGGACAGGCGGGGGCAGTGCCTTCGTGGCCCTGAGCTAGCAGAGTGTGTGTGTGCGTGCACGGAGGAGGGATGGAGCCAAGGGAAGGGGAAAGCAGCTCATCGCCTCGTTGGGATAAGGAGGTAGAGGCAAGTTTTCCACTTCTCCCTGGTCCTTCTGCTTTGAAAGTCAAGATTTTTCATTGAACACACAGCAAAACAGCTTCTAAGATCTTTAAAACCAAAATGAAACCAGTTACTATTTCTTGGTTCTATTAGGACAAAGCTCTCAGCTCGTTTTGTTTGTTGTCTTCGGGAGGAGTTATTGCTCAGCACCAGGAATACCAGCTTGGGAGACCACTGTAAACCAGACCAGCCGCGGTCAGATCACCACTAACAATCTACTGCATGTCTAATCCTCCGTGACTTGATCTGAGACCAGATGGGCCAGCCTGGAATACTTCTTGCAAAAACAAGCTCTATCTCAAAACTAATGAAACGTCAAATCTCTGACACTGAAATGAAACAAATGATGAACCAGCATTTCCCTGGGGAAATTCATTTCTAATGCTGTTTTTAAGAAAAAGGAAAAAAGAACACCCTTAAGAAGGATATTCTCTCCTAACAAATAAAAAAATACAGAATTCAGACCGAGAGGCCATGTAGTAGCTTACTAAATTACAAGGGGTTAAGCAATTAAGGATGGTTTTTCTCAAGAAAGATTTAGGCTGAATGGCGGTGAGTCTTTTTGTAAACTCAAGCATCAGAGGACACTCCTCACATCTGGTTCCCTCGAGGCACAGAACTATGAACGGACAGAGCCTTACATGGAGCACAGCAGCTGCCGGGCATCAACACAGCACTGTTGGCCTCGCTGGGCAGGGCGCTGTAGCCTCGCCATGGCCTCGGGATGGCGCAGACATCGGAACCCACGCCCTGAGGTTCCCAATCAGGAACCTTCTGTTACACCCTGATGCATCCTGGTGACCAGGAGCTGGCTCTCCTGAACTAGAACCACTAGTCTTTTCAATACACAGTTTCTGAGGCAAACGGTATGGAAGTAACTTGATTTTTAAACCACAAAGGAAGTAACCTGCTATAGATATTATTTAAGTTAAAATTTAGGGAAGAAACATTTTTCAATATACAACATGCATCCATCATGGACAAAGTTCTGAGAAAGGAAACGGAGCCCCGGGAAGTGAAGACTGGTAACTCCAAATTAGAAACTACAGATTTGGGGACCTGGGTGGTGCAGTCGGTTAAGCATGTGACTCATGGTTTTGGCTCTGGTCCTGATCCCAGGGTCATGGGGCCAAGCCCCAGGTCTGACTCTGAGATCAGTGCAGAGTCTGCCTGGGTTCCTCTTTCCCTCTCACTCTGCCCCTCCCTCGTACCCTCTCTCTCTAAAATATTTAAGTCTTGGGAGGCCTGGGTTGCTAAGTGGTTGAACATCCGCCTTCGGCTCAGGTCATGACCCTGGGGTCCTGGGATGGAGTCCCATATGGGGCTCTCCTGAGGGGAGCCTGCTTCTTCCTCTGCCTGTATCTCTGCCTCTCTGTGTGTGTGTGTCTCTCATGAATAAAATCTTTTTAAAAAATAAGCCTTTTAAAAAATATAAAATACTACGTTTTCGGGGCACCCGGGTGGGACTCTTGATTTCAGCTCAGGTCACAATCTCAGGTCCGTGAGATGGAGCGCTGGGTCACACTGAGTGTCCTGGAGCCTGCTTAGGACTCTCCCTTTCCCTCTGCCCCTCCCTACCACTCGCACGTACGTGTCCTCTCTCAAAAAAAAAAAAAAATAATAAATTTTAAATGAAAACTAGTTTTCCTACTGAGAGGGACAGGTGTGCTCACACAAGACCCAGTGAGGACAAGACCTGAGCTGCTGGAGTGCCAGCCAACACAACAAAACTGGTTTCATGAAAGACTTCCGATAAGCCTCATGTGACACACTGCTGGCTGCTCGTTCCATTTGACACCAGGGCCATAGCCAGTTGTTCTGGGATGCTGATAAAGGACACAGTGCTACATAAAAGAAAAGAGCTTAGAAGAGTCACGCAAAGGGTGGCACTCCATGGGGACAGGATCCCGGTCCTTACCAGGTGTGGGCCTTTGGAAGGTTGTCTGTGTTGGCATCGATCAGGTGGATGGTGAAGAGCCGGGGCCCTGCGGCGCCTGTAGAACCTTACAAGAAAACATTCTAGTTAATGCACTTCAAAGGCAGGGCCCGGGCCCCACTGCCAACCACACCCCCAGCCCATGCCCGGGCTGCCCGTCTTGCCAGAGGGTCACGGCCTTCACACTGCAGCATGACCTCAGCCTGCTTTCGGCTATGCTGACCATGGCCATCCTGTGACCTGTCTCAGACATTCTAGAAAAGCTCAGGGACAGAGCAGACTGCTGAGTGTTCCTCAGGTACCCTGGCCAGGAACCCCCCACTCAAGTGGGCATATTTGAAGGGTAAAATCCTTCAACCACTAGTTATGTTTTTCCTTTTTTTGAACAATTTTTTAGCAAGCAGGCCTGCTACTGGCAGAGGACAGCAGAGTTATAATAAAAGCAGGATACAGGGTCAGGAAATCTCTGCAGGCAGAGAAACGATGGGAAAAGAAAAGAGACAAACAGCGAGGACAAAAGCCCAAGGGGATGGAAGTGACTTCTGTCAAAGAAGTCCTTGAAACACAGAAGAGTCTACAGGGAACATCCTACACGTGCAGTGTATCTGCTGTCACTAGTAACATGCAGAACTCCATTTACTAAGTTTTAGTACACTATCATTCTTCACCTTTTTCCCTCCGCTCTCAGGGTTATCAAAACTCTGGACATCAGATTATTTTGATCACAGTCGGAAGAGACAAGAGAGAGGCTGGGTACCCAAACCGCACAGCGGAGCCTATCAAGCAGTGCATCTGCACGGAGCAGGGAACTGAGGTCTGGGGAGGACCCCTGGCACTAATGACCCACAAGGCAACAAGAGACTCCACCTCCTGATGCTCAGGCCAGGCCTTTCCCCCAACATCTCAGGGCTGCACACAGAGAGCTGCTATCAGAAGACTCAGAAATGAATCCATGTTGCACTTCAAAAACTCTGATTTCTTCCCCAAAGCCTTGTTGCTCTTTGTACCCTCCCTCTACCAATCGATTCTATAGGGCAAAGGGGAGGCACTGGCTCCAGGGCCCTTCCTTGCTCAGATCTTGCCCGACTCAGCCTGGAACAAGTGCCTGGCTGGCCGGCACCCACCACGGCGGCTGCAGACTTGCCCACTGGGCCAGGGATGCTGCAAAAGGTGAGCTCAACAGGGAGCTGGGCTTTGCTTTCCCGAGCTTCTCTCCTGTGTGTTTATGGGTATTTTCTTGGGCAAAACATCATACAGCCTTGAGCCGTGGAGCCGCCAGGGAGAATGGCGACTAGAGCCCACCATCTTTTACAAGGGAGCAAGTGCAGCCTCTCTGCCAGCTGCGCACCTCCGCAATGCTAGACATTTGTTAAGGAACACAGGCCACAGCATTTCCTAGCAGATGTTTCAGGAGAACCACCCCACCACGGTGGTCCAGCTCTTCCTGCTGTAGCCTAGCAGGGGACACGTGTTGGGGGGGCAGGGCGCACACACACACACACACACGCACAAGGGGTCAGGAGCCCTGCCTCCACATCAGTCACCTTGCAAAGCCTTGAACCCCTGGAGAGGGACCCGAGTGGACCCAGTCACGAACTGCAGGAGCCTGGCCCTCCTCTCCTCATCGAAGGTCTCCACGGCCTGCCAGAACCACCTGACGATGTTGCTGTCGGCCACGCAGTGCTTCAGCCGAGTGTTGGACTTCCAGTCGCTCACATCTATTTTATCCAGGCCGCCTATGATGAGCTGTGAAGGTGTTCAGAGGCAGGTTACTTCTCGAACGTCCAAACAAGGGTCCCGACACACCTCCCATGCCCAGGACGTGAAAGGAGGTGATTTACAGTGTCTGAACAGACTAGCTCCAGACTTGGGCAAACAGAGAGTGCAGCAGGATGCCCGCAGCCCAGTACCTCCAACTCATGGCCACCTCGTGCCACTTTGCAACCCCTGGCCTGTGGCACATGCTCCTGTTCTAACAACCAAGTCCACATTTGTGGTTTTGTGCCACATCCACGAGGAGTTGGTACAAGAGAACCAACTGGCAAGACCAAAGGGGCCAAGTGTAAAAAAGGGCCACATCCGGGGGTGGGGGTGGGGGGCTCAGGGGCCGTGACAGGTGGAGCTCAAGATCTGGAGCAGAGGGACCGCACCAGGAGCTGCGTACGTGTTTTTTCACTGGGGGAAGGAGGGCGCTCAGAGCTGCTGCCTGCCGCGGGTGACACCTCACCAGGGACAGAAAGACAGAAGGATTTCAGAGCCCTGAGCCATTTGGCATCGGAGGTGGATTAGAGATGAATGAACCACTATGTTCGAGCACATGAAGTGTGATTAGAGAAGACAGTAACACTTTGTTCTGAGTCTAATAATAGCAAGAGCCAAAACAGAAAGCTGACGTGGTGGGAGAATCTGGTGAGAGCAGATAATTTCTTCCCTCTGAGGTGGATACACAGGAGGGGGTTTAGGAACCTCCAGGGCTAGAGCTCCTAAAAAATATGATAAGACACAGAACGCCCCACACAACATCCAGAGAAGAATCTAGACTCACTCCACCAAAGCAGACAGCCCCTCGGCGTGGACATAAACAGGCTCAGACACCCTCGACTCCCACTGGCTCTAGCTCTATTCTTCTGGAACCCTGACAAACCCCAGCCTTGCTGGGGAGCAGGCAAGCCACACTGTCAGACAAGGCATCTGAGACCTCTATTGCTAACTTGGCTCGTCCCGCTGAGCACACACCTCTAGTTCCTTCTGGTCAAAAGGCTTCAGTAAGTGTTGAGGAATAAGTTCATTAAACCCTTTCTGTAGAGCGAGGAACTGGGCTTCGATCCCCCTCATGAACCTCCAATTCACATACAACCTGGAAGACAAAGTCACAAGTTAAAGCCAATAGCAAATAGTTCACGGGAAAGATTTTTTCCTCACAATAGGTTCTGACATCACCTGCTGAAGCTAATGCCTTGCCCACCAGGCCTCCCCTGGGGGGCACCAAACCCCCACCAGCTGGAAGTACCAGGTTAAAAATAAGTCAGCACAGGCCCTGACATATTCTCGTGCTTTGCTAAAAACAGCAGTAGGAATTAACCTGACCTGTCACAGCAAGTGGCATAACTGAAAAGTAGATTTGAAAATAAAACACGAGACACCGTGAGAGCCACACACCAGTCTGGCAGCCTAAGCACACTGACAAGCCCATATGCTTCCAGATTTCTAGTGTAAATGACTAGTCATTTATTTGCCATCAGAGGTGGGAAGGAAAACAGACCACAGTGAAGCAGACTTCCTGGAGACTGCTCTCAAGGAAACTAATAGGCTCCAAGTCTCTCCTGCGCCCACCACCTTCACACCCAGATCGGAAGGCCACCTGCAATCCCTTCCACCACTTGGGTTCTGGGCTCATTAGTCTCCCTTCACCAGGTCAGCCCTGGTGGGATCGGGGCTCCTCTGCACAGAGCCCCACTGCTGAACCCGACTGCTCTATGACTGTGATTCTGATCAAAAGTGCCGGCCGGGATGGGTAAGCCTCAAACAGCGAAGGAACTTTGGCAATCTAAATGTGAACCCAGGATGGTCCCAGGCATCTGGACGTCCCCATGGGCAGCCACCACGGTTCCCTGGAACATTACCGGACATATTCTTTCTTGTTCTCCTCTGTGACAGGAACATTTCGGCCATTGGGTTTTAGTTCATGCTGAAGAATCCTCCCGAAAGCATTGTGTTCCACACAGAAAGTGTGGTCTAGCACGGGGGTGATATCATTCTCTCTGTGGAAGTTAGGACAGAAGACGGATGTCAGACCATGGCCACAATACAGCTGTGAACAGAACAGGAGCTGGAACAGTCCAGGAGATGGATGGACGGACCAATGGCATTTACTGACTGCTACCCCCAGAGCTGAGTGGGGACAGGTGGGGAGCCTTGGGCAGACACAGGGCCTGGGACAGGCCAGGGACACTTGGAGCGGGAGGTGCCGGGGGACCATGGTTCCACGATGCACCCTTGATACTTGGCTCCCCTCGTTCACAGGAAGGTGACAGTGGCTCTGTCATCCTGTGATTTTACAAGACACAGTGACCTGACTGCTTTGTAAACAGAGTCTATAAACAGAAGAGAGGGATGCATGAAGAGCCGAGTCAATGAGAAAGCAACGTGCAGGGAGATACACTCAGATGATACTGTCCTCCCGCCCCTTTAAGGCAGCCCCTCACACAAAGTAGCACATGAGAGTCTCGATGGGCTCCTCCACCTGCCACACTTCTCGAAACAGAGGGAAATATCTCCCTGCCCCTCACAGACTACCCATTTCCAGTAGGGCCACGTGAAGTGAGGCAGAGTGCAAGACCAGACTCTCCCTCTGCCAGAGCCTGGATCTCCCGCTGCTGTGGGATCAGTTCACGTGTGAGGACCTGTGACACGCTGCTCACCATGCAACTGGGCCCACTGCTTGCAAGGGTATGTTAGGATAATTCTTTTAAATTTTTAAAATTATTTTTATTTTTTAAAGATTTTATTTATTTATTAATGAGAGACACCAAGAGAGAGAGAGGCAGAGGGAGAAGCAGGCTCCATGCAAGGAGCCCGACATGAGACTCGATCCCGGGTCTCCAGGATCACGCCCTGGGCTGAAGGCAGATGCTAAACCACTGAGCCACCCAGGCTGCCCACGATAATTCTGAAACAAAGGTGACTGAATATGGGGATCCCTGGGTGGTGCAGCGGTTTGGCACCTGCCTTTGGCCCAGGACGCGATCCTGGAGACCCGGGATCGAATCCCACATCGGGCTCCCGGTGCATGGAGCCTGCTTCTCCCTCTGCCTTTGTCTCTGCCTCTCTCTCTCTCTCTCTCTGTGACTATCATAAACAAAAAAAAAAAAAAAAAAAAAAGGTGACTGAATATAATTTCTCTTGATACTTTTCTTGTAGCAAATACTTTGACATAAGATACTTTGATGCTGATTTTGTTTTTGATACTTTCCCTCCACCTGCTAACCAGAGCCCCCCTAGAGAGTCAAAAGCAAACCACCCACCCACCTCTCAGGCCTGGGGACCAATTGTGATCAGACCTGAAAAATGTGAGGAAACAGCAAAAGAAATGAGCCTATGAAGTGAAACTGGCCAAACATCATGAAAAAAGCCAGTCAACAGAGTATTTCTTGTTAAATCTTCTTTTATGTTTCTGGTTGTAAATCAGTGTTTCTTTATTTCTCTGCACCAACTTCACACCCACCCCTCAAAAGCATTCACATGCACACACACATACAGAATGATAGTCTGGCACACAAGATGGGTGGCTGTGCACGAATGTTCCATGAACTGAACGGTGAGGCTGTACTTACAGAATCCACACCAAGCTCTTGTGTAATTCTGGGTCCACCGACTCCAAATCCGAGAGCTGGATGGGCTTCCCCAGGAGCTGCTTATAGAAGGGAACCGTGAAGCCCCCGTTTATGTAGTGCCCGTGGAACACAGCGAGACCCATGATCCGGCCCACAAAATGGAAATAAGACAGGTGGTCCTGTAGGGGGCACCAGAGAACACGAAGTCATTAGAAAAAGGCAGAGCCAGAGTGGAGAGACCCTGTGCTGCCTCCAAGCTTTTTGGGAAAACTGTCTCATTGCAGCCAGGCCCTGACTCCATCCCTCACAGGCTGTGCTCTCAGACATAGGAAAGAGAGCAGGTTAGGTGGTCAAAACTTGGAGCACGTCTTCTGCATGGATCATCTGAACATGTTACATGCCCTCAATTCAGACACCTGCTCAGGACTGCTACGTCACTGGCGGCACTCCGTGTGAAAGGATAATGCAGGGCCCCTTACTCCAAAGTTGTTAAGGATTTCAACACAGCAACTGCAGGGAATGAAACCAAGCACAGGTCCTCCAAAGAGCAAGGTGCCCAGGAAGCTGGCCCCGCGTCTCCCTGCTGCACCACAGAGAAAGCAAGCAGATGGCAAATCCCCTCCTTCTTCTACCATCCCTCCCCGAGTCCCTAGAGAAAGTGGAAGAGAAAAAAATGCAAAGAAGAAGAAACAGCAAAAAAGGAACAGAAAGGAAAATAAGTGTAAGAGGACCATTCTAAAACTAGAGCTGCTCTGGTTTTTCACAGGAAAACACACATCTCTGCTTTCCATTGGAATTATAATCAGAATTCATCAAAACCTCATTTCCATTTTGGTAAAGAACTCTGTCACACCTGAATGATTGTAGTGTAGAGCTGGTCCCAGGCTTTGCCTCAGGGGCCTTGGCCCCGGCAGCGGCAGCGGTAGCGGTAGCGGTGACCACGGGCCCTGCCCCACAGGACAGCCCCCAAACACCTGCTGCCCAACTCTGGGCTGGTCACGCAAACACTCCACACTTACAGCCTCCTCTCAAGCAAGCAGCTAAGACTATCAGCACTGGTGGCCCAAAAGGCCAGTTGGGGAAGTTCCCATTTTGATTAGGAGGAGGACCGACTATGTAGCCCACGTCTCAGAATGACACGGTCAACAAACACAGTCCTACTACCTCAGTTCCCCCAATTGGTGATTAAAGGGCTCTGAGCATTCCGAGCAGCTCATTTTCACTTCTGTCTTTGAAAACAAAATACCCAGTGATCCCAGGCATGGGACACACAGGAGAGAAAGCCTCCATCTCAATCCAGTTCCCACTCTACCTTTCAGTATCTATTGTCAGAGACTTTGCATAAGTCTACAATGAATAAACTGAGACCAAACCTGAATATCTATTTACAAAAATTTTCCAATTCACTCCCTCTTTATAAGCGTGAATACTTACTGGATTAATTGAAGAATCCGGGTTGATTTGCAACATGTAAATGTTGTCCGTAGAATATTGGAAGAGTCCATAATATGGATTCAACATTTCATGGCATAATAAATAAAGCCACTCCCTAGGAACAATAACATGAAAGCCATTTTATACGTGTGAAATATCTAATCTTATGTCTTACCCAAAAGACTCATTGCCTGTGCCCTGGAAGGCCACACTGGAGGGATGTCCTGCTCTGAAAGAAAGTGACTTGCACAGATTGATTGGGAAGTAATAACTCACTTCTGACTGAATGACAGATGGCTTTTATGGCCCAAACCCCGATGGTTCTGAAGCTGATGAACCAGATGGACCAGAATCGGGACCGCCTCCTGCAAGCAATGTTCTCGACACGTATCTTGTCAGCTTTCCTGCACCTCAGCTGGAGTTTTCTTTGCTACTGTGCAAAGATCCACATCTCAGGTGATGATGTTCATGATGTGGTAATGATGGACAAAAGTACAATAAGAACTAAGATCCTACTTTTATTTAAAAAGAGTGTGCATGCACACACATGTACACACAGCAGGAAAAAACTATCCATGGAGCAAAGAGAAAAAGGAGGATTTACGCTGATACGTTGACAATAGTTAACCTGAGAATTAGCAGTCTGGGGCACTTTCATTTTTCTTTTGGTTCTTTCTAGATACTTTTTAAATTTCCAACTTTAACATGTTTCTAACACTTAAGTGAGGAGAAGATATTTCAGAGTCTGGGGAGACAGGGAATAAGAATGACTTTTGCCCTTCATAATCTTCTATCTTGTCAAATTCTATCTTTTTGCCATAAAAATTTATGACTTTTTTTTTTTTTTTTTTGCGAGAAAGAGAAAGTGCGCATGCAAGCAAGGAAGGGGCAGAGGTAGAGAGAGAATCATAAGTAGGCTCCATGCCTGGCATGGTGCCTGGCTCGGGGCTCGATCTCATGACCTGAACCGAAATCAAGAGTCACTCGACTGACTGAGCCACGCAGGTACCACAACATTCATTACTTTTTGTAATTTAATAAAAAAGTTTAATACTTAATAAGATTAGATTCTAAGAGTTCTAAAATTTGGATGGAATATATAAGAAGAAATTATTTTCAGAATTCCTATATATTCCAATCATTTCATTGTTAAAAAAAAAAAAAAAAAGCCCCAAATCAGGGATGCCTGGGTGGCTCAGAGGTTTGGCGCCTGTCTTCAGCCCAGGGCATGATCCTGGAGACCCAGGATCGAGTCCCATGTTGGGCTTCCTGCATGGAGCCCACTTCTCCCTCTGCCTGTGTCTCTGCCTCTCTCTGTGTGTCTCTCATGAATAAATAAATAAAATATTTCAAAAGAAAAAAAAAGCCCCAAATCAGAAACAACATAAGCCTCTCAATAGAACCTGTATGATTCAGTGCTATGGTTAGCTGTGACAAGCCCAGGTATGGGGAGAACCTTACACAAGCACCTGTACCACTTCTACAAAGAGCCTCTTCTTTCTACTCAAGTTTTATTCTGGAATTTCTTCCTCTGTCAAATAGAAAAGGCATGGAACTGAGAGAGATTATGAAAGGACAAGCACACATGCAAATAATCCAAGAAAACTGTGAGGATACTCACAAAAAGGATCAGACCACAACAAAATTATGTATCAAGCTCAAAAGAATGGAAAGGAAGTGCCGGAAGCAAGGAGACCCTAAATGTCAAAAAAAAAAAAAAAATCCTTTATTAGGAAAGGCAGAATTTCCCAACTATAAGACCTGGACTCATCCCTGCATTTTAGAGTTTGAGTTTGAGAAGAATCATTTTCAGAAGCCAAGGACCTGCAACTGTCTAGACAGGAAGTGATTAAAATACAAGCAAACATTCTGACCGAGTCACGCACGAGGTAGGGAGGCATATTAGGTATGCTAAGGAAGTGGCAAGGGGAAAGCTGACCATACAGGCAAATGGTTTTTTAATGATACAGGAAATGGTTCAGAACCAAACACTGGGGAAGTGAGCGTAAACGGATTCTCATCGACCAGCTGATGAGTACACACACCATGTGTGGGATGTATATCTCTCTATAGCTCTCTGTAGGGGGTCTGCTTCCCTACAGTACACGGAGGAAGGACCCCAGGCCTGAAACAATACAAGACCCAACTGGAGGCAGGAAAAGGGCAGAACTCACAGCTCTTTTTGCTAGAGCACCGTGTCAGCCAAGGCTGCTCCACAAAGACTTCTCTCCATGCGGAAGACTTAATAAATAAAAACAGGACACGTAGAAGGAAGAGAACTCCTACCAAACTAAATCAAGCTATTCCTGAGAATATATATAATACCAGCCAAAGGAATGATGGTAGGTTGGAACAGTTCAGGATACTGAATTTCTGAGACTATAAAGGAAATAGCATAGAAGAGGGAATGCAAGTAGTCTAATTTCAATTGTTGGGGCAAATAGGAATGTCTAGGGAGATTCTCTTTCTGCCCCCCTAATCCTCTTGCCCAGAGACAGAATTTGTGCTATTGAGGGCAAACAGAAGTTACATTTGCCAAAGGAAAGATGGTTTCTAGAATCAAGATCGAGAAGTTCAAGAAACAATCTAAGGATAGTCTTGAAAGGAAAAATGTTTCCAATGGAGAGTTGGTGCCGAGGTGAGCGCACTGTTGGGCAAACGCATGCCTTTCTGCATCTGTCATCCCAGGTGGATTTGGCGGGACGGTGGGAGAAGGGCAGAGACAGTCAGTGAGAAGAAGGTGGAGGAATCATTCCATCCGGGCCGGAAGGCCAGATTGTGACTTCTTGCTTTTTAATTCTTTTCTTTGGCTGCTGAAGAAAATACCAGCTCTACCCAGAAACCAAATGAGACCACCTGACCACCTATAATGCTTTTCAGAACATAATTTTTCTTGGGGCAACTGCTGTAGGGCTGAGAGTTGGCTTGTGTTTTCTAAATTGTGGGCATGTAATGCTGTCCTACCCCCTGACTTCCCAAGACACATCCTTACAGGAGGAGCACGGGCCTCCTCTGTAGCAGCTACCAGAGATTTCATAATTATTTGTGTAATTCTTTCATTAATGTCTGTACCTCATCAGACCCGGGACTCTGGAGGGGCAGAAATCATGTTACTTTGCTCACTGTGGTATCCCTAGTACACGTAGAGTCTCAACATTTAATGGTTAATGAGTAAACACAATTCTCATACAAATGACAGGGGTGTTAAGATTCAGTCATGTGAAGACTCATAGATGATAGATAAGAACTTCTCAATTTATATTTTGTTACCATGGAATCAATAAATGAGTATGTTATGACAACATAAAAAGATTTTTTAAATGCTACAGCAGGGCAGCCCAGGTGGCTCAGCGGTTTAGCGCCACCCTCAGCCCAGGACATGATCCTGGAGACCTGGGATCGAGTCCCATGTTGGGCTCCCTGCATGGAGCCTGCTTCTCCCTCTGCCTATGTCTCTGCCTCTGTCTCTCTCTGTGTCTCTCGTGAATAAATAAATAAAATCTTTAAAAAGATAATTAAAATGCTAGAGCAGTGCAGCCACTGTGAACGGCAGTATGAAGGTTCCTCAAAAAATGAAAAATAGAAATACCATGTAATCCATTAACTCCACTACTGGGTATTTACCCAAAGAGAATGAAAACACTAATTCAAAAAGTTGTATGCACTCTATGCTTACTGCAGCATTATTTACAATAGCTAAGATCCGGAAGCAACCTCAGTGTTCACGGACAGGTGAATGATAAAGAACGTGTGGTATACATACATGATGGAATGTTAATCATAAAAAAGGGTGAGATCTTGCCACTTGTGACAATATGCTAAGTGAAATAAGTCAGAGAAACAAAATACCATATGATTTCATTTATATGTGGAATCTAAAAAATACAACAAAACAAACGAAAGCAGAGACAGACCCATAAAGACAGAGAACTAACTGATGGCTGCCAGGGGTAAGGGGTGAAGGGCGGGGTCAGGTGGGTGAAGGGGAGCAGGGGTACAGGCGACCACGGCAATGAGGAAGTCCCAGGGAGAGAAGGTGCACAGCACAGGGTTATGGCCGGTGGTAGTGCCGTGGCACTCACTGTATGGTGACAGGTGGTGGCCATGCTTGTGGTGAGCAGAGCATAAGATGTAGACTTTTACAAAACATTATGTTGTACACCCGAAACTAATGTTACATTGTGTGTCAATACTTCAATAAGAGAAAAAAAAAAAAACCCTCAGAGATGGGGAAGTAAAAATAAATAAATAGACTGTCCAGAACCACCACTTTTGTTCACATTAAGAAAACACACTCAAGCACCGGAAGTTGAGATCTCCTAGAAGTAGGGGAAAAAATTTCCCAAGCAAAGATGGGAAATGAAAGAAAAAGAGGAGAGACCTGAAGGGTCAGCCCAGGGAATCCAGCTTCTGAGCAAGAGGCACTTCAAGAGCAAAGCAAGGACATGGAAGGGAGGACACTGTGAGTCAGAACACGCCGCTGCTTGGGCAGCCCCTTGTCAGGTGCTCTTCTGGGAAGTGGGGACTCAGCAAGGACAGGGCAGCTCCGGGGCACATGGGCTGTGGCATGCAGGCCGGGGCCAGGGAAGGACCCTAACGGGGACTGTGTGAGCAGACTCCAGAGAACAGAGGGACAGGCTACCCGAAAATCTCAGGATACTATAGGCCTGAGGCAGGCCGCAGGGAGAGTGCAGCCACCACAGGCCAAGCCTGGGGCCACCTGTGAGGCGTCAGCTGGAGGCTCTGGAATAGGGAATGACTGCCAGAATCGCTAGAAAGTTCACACTAGCTGCCTCAGGCAGTGGCCTATGCAGGACAGTGAGAAGCAGGGAGGCAGGGGGAATGGCCACAGCATGGCAATCGGGAGCCAGGAATGGCAGAGCCTGAATGGGGAGCCAGGGAGATGGAGGGGCCACAGATGGTCGGGGCAGGGCTCTCTGCTGAGGACCATGGCTGGATGGGCTCTGGGAGGTGACAGGGAGGGAGTCAGGGCTGCCCAGGGACCAAGGTAGGAGAAACAAGAAACTAGTATGAGGGGGCCACCAGAGATTGGGTACTGTTAGATTTAGGAAGCTTTAAGAATCCCTGAGAAGAGCCCAGGGCAAACAAGTGTGCTGTTGAGGGGAACAAGAAGTAGGGCACAGGCGCAAAGATGTAACCCAGGGCTCACTCGGGCAAGCCTAGGACTGAGATGAGGGCTGCTGATGCTCCGGGGTAAGGAGCACCGCACAGGGGACTGGCAGTGAGCCAGAAGGCAAACAAAGAGAGGGTAGTGTCCCAGAACCAAGTGGAAAAAAAGCTTCGAGAATAGGGAGTGACCGATGCTGTCAGGTGCTGCTGCCAGCACCTGAGCGGGAAGCACAGGAGTGGTAAGGCAGGGCCTGGGGAGATGTAAGCCGAGGGAGACCTTGACACAAAAGGCTTCAGAGGGCAGAAGGACAGAGAGCTGGGGAGGGGTGCAAGAGGAAGTGAGGGATGTAGAAGCAGGGCTAGGGTGGTGAACAACTCTTGCAAGGGGTTCTGCTATAAGGAGAACAGAGAAACAAAACAAAACAGGTCAGTGAATCAGGGAGGAGCATTCTTAAGCACATTTTTGTTTTTCCCGGAATTTCCCATTGTTTTTCTTTTTACTTTGCTCCATTTGCCTTTCATGCCTCCTTAAAGCTTTGACAGAAAGGGATATGCTGTCCAGGGAAGGCTTGGGGGCATGTGTTTCTTTTAAGAAGGGAGTTGTAGCACACGTGTGTGGGGGCAAAACCAACCCAAGAGAAAAGGAGAGAGGAACTTTTTGAGGAAATGAGACAGATGTGAAAGAACAGTAGGAGCACAAGGTTCTGGCACGTACTGTGCAAGGCGCAGGGTTGCCCTTCTGCAGGAACACACCTGGGCCACATAGGGCCATTCAGGGAATACAGGGCCCCACACAGGGCCAGATGCTAGCAGCCTAGGTATCTGGTGGTGGTAAGGAAATACTCTTTACTTCTGTGTCCTCAGAGCAAGAGGAACCAAAGTCTGCAGCTGGGAGTGAAGGTGGGTGGGAGCGAGGGAGAGGTCTGAGGAAGAGCGTAGTGGGGATGCAAGAGAAGCAGAGAGAAACATGGCAGGGAAGCATCTTCCTCCAGCCACCCTCTGCTGCTCAGGAGAGGCTCAGTGGCCCCAGGACGGACCTTTCGGAGCTGAGGTTCTACTGGCCAAGCACAGCCAATGGAAAGAGAAGTGAAGGAGTGGCTGTGGTGGTGGATGGCATGTAAGGAGGAAGGATGGGAAGGGGGTGTAAAAGAGAAAAAAGGTAGTAGATCCTGGATGACAGGTGGTCCTGGGTGGAGCTAAATAACTTCTGGTGAAGGAAGGCCTAAAATCAGACTGTCCTCAGACCACAGCTCAGGAACACCCGGTGCTGGAAGACAGGACAGCAGTGCCTTCAAAGCTCTGAAGCAAAGTTATTTTCTTCCTAGAAGTCTATAAAAAAATCAATCTATCAGTCAAAATGACAATTAACAGATATTTTCCGTAAAACCTTGGAAGATTTGCCTCCCACAGGTCTTTTCTAAGAAAGCTACTTAAGAATAGACTCTGGTAACATGAGAGAGAAAACCAAGGAAGAGAAAGCTGTGAGATCCAAAAAGCAAAGCTCTAGCCCAGAAAAAGCAGCGAAGCCCCAAGACGACAACTGTGCAGAAGGCCTAGAGAGCCAGGGCTGGATGGTCTCCATGACAGAGACACAGAAAGGAAGGGAGGTGTGGGGGATAGCAAAAGATGAAGCTTAATGGGGCCGTAAAGACAAAGCCTGCTTTTTTAGAAAAGAAGACAAACATGAATAAATCCTTGGAGAAATTAAAATTTGTTCAAAAGGCTAAAATAAATTATGAAATACCACCTAAGCCCTCAGTGAACAATATTTACGTAGTCATAACAGTACAAACAATGTACTGATTTTCAACTCTTAAAAATAATAGGCCAACATGCACAGGATACAGAACAGTCTAGAAACCTTACACCTCTACACTGTGAAAGTATGATGGATGCCAGAACATAGGAGGTAAAGGGGGAAGGACTTCTGAAGGGGAAGTCAGGAGTATTTATATCCCTTTTGCTTATGAAAATGAGGTCAAGAGATATCGTTTCCAGTTGACAAACCAAAAATAATGATGAAAACACATCATGTAAAGTTACAAAGACAATGAAAGAAGATCTACAAATTGTGACAGCACCAAATTAGGAATGGAAAGTATTAAATTAGATCTCACCACAAGCATTATCATCTATCTGTGTCTATGACCATATACATAGTCAATGCATAATGTCTGAACTTGGTCAATTTAGTGATACAATATTACCTATTAGAAGAAATAGTTAAAAGAGCAAAAAAGGCAGTTGTCTCAAAGGTGTAATGAGGTAGGATGGGAAATAGCAGCTTTTCATTTTTCTATTTTTAAGATCATGTGCAGGAATTCTTTTGACCAACATAGCATTTTGCAAAATTCCTTTGAAACAAGTGCCCCAAAAGTCCTCTCCTGAGAAGAGCAAGGCTGCCTCCCACCCAGACTAATTTCAGGAGCAGGTCCCTCGTGTTTCAGGTGTGGAGCTGTCAGATAGAGTGGAGGGGCGGGGGTGGGGGTTTGAAAAATTTAAACCTCTCTTTCCAAGAAATAAAGTGTGGCTCTGCCACACCCTCATTGCCAGAAGCGCTGAAGGCCACGTGGGAGTCCTGATCACCCCAGGACAAGCGCCTCCCCGAAAACCTCCCATCCGGGCAGTGCAGCGCCCCATGGAGCAGAAAGTGGGATTGACCCAGCCCCTCACCTTGCCACTCCGCCATAATCCAAACCTTCTTCTCCCCGGAACTTCACCATCAGCCGCTTCTTCAAATCCTTAGGCCGCATCTTCATGATCTGGCGGTAAGATTCCTGCTCGGCAAAATGACAGCGTCAGAGAGAGGAACAGGTGGCATTAAGTTACAGTTACAAAAAGGTGAAAGGTTGTCAGATGAAGCCTGAATTAGGATGCATATTCATTTAAATCCGAGTTCACTCTGGTTCCCTATCAGAGCGTTGATTTGGTGTCTAGTGTCCCATGTAGCTTATGCAGTGGCTCCTGTCACCAGATCTCCCCGGGTCTCCCTCAGAAACAAGGCAGCTGGTGCCAGGCAACACCACACCGAAAGGACACTCACAGACTCATTCTCAGCATAATCACTAAAGGCTTCAGAGCACACATCCTCCCTAGAGCCCATGTTCTCCACACAAATTAATTTTAATGTGGCCATACTAAGAACAGCTTCTTTATTTTAACCAACATGAAGATGTCACTAGAGAATCTGAATAGTAAAAACATTCTAAGCCTGTTTTTATATCTGAGGTGAAGAACCACATGATTTCCACAGAGTCAAAAAAGCAAAAGAAGGGTTTTAGTAAGACATACAGTAGCTTACCCAAAACACAGAGAACAGGTGGCCAGCCCAGCCTGCCCCCAGATTCAGCATTTTGAGTGGAACTAGCTGAATGTTTGTAGACATTTTCAATGATAAGGCACTTGAGAATCTTTTCATGCTTTAAATTTAATGTAATTCAAGCTCTGGCATCCCAAGAGGGAAAGAGGATGCTGAGTAGAATGATCTGGCAGCAACATGTCAATAATTCAGCTCTTTTCTCTCCCCAGCAACCAGTTAAGACTGCTCAACGGCCATTTTGGCCGATTCCTCCATTCGCCCAACACTGGAACACAGGCTAACCCTGGGCATTTCCTCAGTACCCATCACCATGAAGGCCGTACTGGGCTCCCCAAGCCACAGTCCTCACCCTTGTGCCCCTCCTCCTGCTGCTGCAGCCCAGTAGGATCTGCGTTCAGGCCCTATCCAGTCTCCTTTGATCACTTCTGCCAATGATGCCACAAAGGCAGGCCAGATATGGCCCAGATGAAGGTAGAATCGTGGAGATTCTACCTTCCGATCATCTTCCTGGAGTAAAGGGCCCCGTCTACAAGAGGGTCCCGCCTGGTTGGTGGCCTTGATCCCTCCGAGGAGCTGTATGAAGGACAGAACCCTTCCCAGGACCCAGCTGATCTTCCTTATTTCCTGAAAACACAATGTAGTGGCCATTTGGTCCCTAAGCTGCTCTGAGGAGGCCATGCCAATGGATGAAGCTCTGTGCAAGGGCAATAGAAGGAATGACTGGTTCTGAAGAAACCAGGCAGATTTTGGGAATGTGTATCTGCACAGAGCAGGTAAGAGGATTTCCAGGATTTTTTTTAATACTTTATTTATTCATGAGAGACACACAGAGAGAGAGGCAGAAACACAGGCAGAGGGAGAGCAGGCTCCACACAGGGAGCCCGACATGGGACTCGATCCCCAGACTCCGGGGATCACAATGCCCTGAGCTGAAGGCAGACACTCAACCAATGAGCCACCCAGGTGTCCCAACAGGATTATTTAGTACTAGTTTCGGTGTAAATCTTTTTATTTTCACTTTAGAGGCTCTTGAGCTTTTCAGCTTTTCAACTTCCACCACAAGAGGAAATACGGTCTGTTTCTCTGTGTGACCACTGGTCCTGAAAAAGCCCTGGAATTCATTGAGTAATAAAATCAAGGCCTGAAACACCCAATAGAAAGGAGAATGCACTGTTTGTAAACAGGGATGAAGAATCTGTGCCTCACTGCTGGTCACACCAAATTCCATACCTCAAATATTTCTTCTCTGGATACTTCGATGCGGCAATGGCCGGCTTGGGGCTGCTGAAGTGAAAGCTCATGTCTGAGCACCTTCAGCTTCTGCACTAAATCTCGTTCATATCTCTGGGCAGGCAGCTCCTCATCTTCCACGGAGCCCTCGCTGGGCAAAGGCAGTGGCTGGCTGGGCTCCTTTAGTTGGCACTGGTGACTGGAAAGAACAGAAGCATCTAGGTCACTCCAAAGCAGCAGCCAAGGGAGCTGCAAGCAGCGCCCCCCACACTGAGTGACTGAACTGCGAGAAGAAATGTTCTCTCTGCTGATATAACCATACATGAAGATGTGTAAACACTGACAGTGGCCACCACTGGCCTACATAGAGAGGTCTAGATACGGCCTAAATAAAGAAGATACCCCAATTCCACGCAACTGCTCATCCCATACATTTTCAGTGCTATAAAGAAAAGCATAAATTGCAATCATTTATCACGCATCTGGTATGTATCTGTGAGACTGACCAACGTGTAGTTGGTGAGATGTGCCTTGGTGGCTAGGATTACATGGAGCTGACGTGAGAAATTTCATAAGCAGATTATCATAAAGGGGCAAACAATGCCAGTGCAATATAATGGAAACCATTCCTCATTTTCACGACCCAGGCATTTCTAAGCTCACTCAGAAAATTCTGGTAGAATCAAGGACTAGGGATAGTAGAGGGATGAAGTGGCATTTGTCTTGTTCAGGTTCTGCCACCAAGGTCAGCTGTCAATGAAAAGGGCTAATGTGGGCTCTTAGGTTCTAGAGAACACAACAAACCCAGAACACTGAACATGGGATCCCAGATAACTTTCAGTTCCAAGTTGTCCCAGAATGATGGGCATAGGACAAGGTTCCAGGGAGGAGCATTATGGACTGTAGCAGCCCTTCCAGGTGGTGACGAGCAGGCACTAAGGAAAAGCCTAATTTCACTGCCCCTCGCTCTAAGGGCCACCAACTCCCTCAGAGAACTGCATGACGGAAGCTTCAAGAATGGAGCTGTACTGTCTAATACTGCCCTCTCAGTGAATTTTATTTAGGCTGCAAGCAATAAAAGGTGGCCAACAATACAGCTTCAGAACTACTCATGGCTTTTTTTATTTTTTAAAAAATTTATTTACTTATTTGAGAGTGAGAGAGAGAAAGCATGAGCAGGGGGAGGGGAGAGGGAGAAGCAGAACCCCTGCTGAGCAGGGAGCCTGATTCCAGAACCCTGGGATCATGACACGAGCCAAAGGCAGAGCCACCTGAGCCAACTGAGCCAACCAGGCACCCACAGAACTGCTCACAGTTTACTGAGAGTTTGAAATGCATATCTGCCCACCAAATATTTATATTTTACTTATTCTCCACTAACAAACCATGCAGTAGGTACATTAAGAGAAATATTAGTAGAAAACATGAAATTATAAATGTAAAAGATCAACAAAGATTTTGTAAAAAGTCTTACTTCATGATGTGATGTAATCTTGGGTCTGTAAACTGGGTTGTCCGGTTATTATGATCTACAAAATATATTCTCCCCGAAACTGTACTTCTGACTTCCCAACCTGGTGGCAGTGGTCCAAGTTCATCACAATTCACACTGTTAAGGTCTCTACCAAAATGGAAGAAAACAGAGAGGTTTGTCCATCTGAGAGTGGAGGTATACGACCAAAACTTCAGTGAGAGGAACCTGGTCAATGCGGCTGTGTTCTGCTAAGAACAACAGTCATGGTGCTACTTACATGCCAAAGTCCTACTGAGTCCAGGCCTCCATGCTGCAAGTGGCAGCAACACCCGAGAGATAAAAATGAGGCTTTCAGAGCCTACAACCATGAGGGAACCTGGTCCCCATCTTCCCCCAGGTCCCACCTAGGGAAGAGCATTTCTTACACGAAAGAGGGCCAAGTAACTGGAAATAGCTGATTGCTGTCAGAAAACTATTTGAATTTACAAGCTAAATTAAATGCTCAAGGTCACAAAGGTATCTTCACTGAAAAGCTCCCAGAAGCACAAGTTTAAAGTTCCAGGGGACTTATGAAATGCCTTCGAAATCTCCCATTTCTGAGCAGATGCAGCGGAAAGCGGCATTCTCATGCTTTACTGGGCTTTGTTACACAAATGTTTCTGATTCTGACCTCTCGGTTAGTGAGGTCAGTCCAGTCCAGTCACATGGGAGCAGATCATCACTGACCAAGTCACTTGTCTAATTAGCCCAACACCTGACATTTCCTACAGTGGGTACTAATGAGACACCTCATTCATTTGCAGGTAATATTTCTATTCTAATTATAGATACTGAATCTTAAACTTAATAGAGACTCGGGAAGTCAGTGACAGGAAGCTTGTTCTCAATCAAACAAATTATGAAGAGAAAGGAAAGGAGCATTACTAAAAATGTTATTAGGTAGTAATGCTATTCGAAAACAAAACAAAAAATTTGGAAAGGAAAGCAAAACAAAGGAAAAGAAAAAAGACTTAACTCCATTATGGGGCAGGGGAGGGGAGGGGAGGGGGTCTCTCTGACCTGGACTCAGGTGTATGGCCTTATAGAAGGAATTCATATAGAAAAGCCTCATCTCCCCTAGCAATGGTCCCCAAGGGACTGAGGCCATAGGGACAGTCAAGTAGAAGAGAGAAAAGGTAATTGAGTCTATTTCCTTTGTAATGTTTTCTCATGGAAAATTTTCAGCACACAAAAAAGTAGAGCGAGACCATCAATGAATAACCAACATTGACAATTACCAGCTCATTGTCCATCTACCTTGAACCTGCCCCCTACCCCCCTACCCAGATTATTTGAAAATCTCAGACATCCTATCATTTCAACCATTGATTATTTTTAGTGGAAAATGAGAACAACACATCTTGAAGGACTCACTGGCTTTTCAAGCAAGAGCACATGTGATTTCATCTAGGGGTGAGGTTCTTTTTCAGTTCCGTGATCTGCTTTCAAGGTATAGGCCTGCTTTCTAAAGGACCCACTTGTGAGACAGCAGGTGCCCATTTACAAAGAGGAGCCTGAAGGGGGCAGCAGGGCTAGGACTCTAACCCAGAGAGCCTGGGTCCGAGACCCGGTGACTCATTCTCTCTGTGAAGCTGCTCTTCTTTCAGCCGGGGGTGGTGGTGGTGGTGGTAGTGGTGTGTGTGTGTGCGTGTGTATGTGTGTGTTATCATCCAGCAGGGAGGTGGGGGGAGTCCCCTTGGACTGCTGGAGAGAGGACTTTGGCCGTGCATATTTCAGAAGACCTACCTTGGTATCCTGGGGTCATGCCACGTGCTAACTCCAGTCTGCGTGTGCAAAAAGTAAACTTGCCCCTGCACCGTTGTTCTTTGCTCTGCACAAGACATCAGAAGATGCAGGTCAGTTAGATTCAATCCTGAGGAGAGCTTTCAACGAATCCTCAAAGCACAGAGTCTAAGCTTCCTTTCGGTTTTCTTTAAAATCATGGAGAAGAGGACAGTGATTCGCCTCTGATGGACCTGCTAACTTCACAAACCCTGTGCAAGTACTGGGGCAGCTCTCACTGCTCCCTGCTCACACCTGCAGACGTGATGCTCCCCTCCCTCCGCCGCACCCCATGAGTAGCTGGCCATGTCTCTGCCTGGAGACTGATCTCCCCTTGACCACGGTCACCTCCGTCTGCTCTCACTTCTACTATTATTATCTGCATATCTGAATCCTATTCCTCCTTCACTGTGTTCTCCTCTCTGGGGCAGTCATATGATCCCTTCTCTCCCTCGTCCCAGCGCTGTCCTTCCCACATTCAAACCACAGAAGGCTACACCTACCCTCCTCCAGCCCACGCATCATCTAGGATTTTTTTGGTATTCATTTGCCTAAAATTTTCACACGATTGCTAAACTGGGAGAGTAGAGCAATTGCTGACAAATTCATGATGTATCACCGCCTTTTTTATTGGTCTCAATTCTGACACAACCATCGTGTGGCATGGCTCTACACACATCAGCAGTTATGGCACATACCAATTATTTAAAAAAGGGTTTAAAAAACAAACCAGCATAGCCAGCAGGCGAGATGGCAGGGCAAGTTCTCTCACCATAGCCTTCAGGCAGTTCTGGTGACTGATGGCCGTGGGGTCGGTTCTGGGGCGTTTGTAGTGACCCCCGGACCTCAGGATTTCGGAGCCGCTGTGCCTGGAGTCTTTGATCTTGACTCGGAGATTCCACGAACCTACAGTCCCCTCCCCCTGCAGCAGCACCTGTACTGTCAGTGTAGGGGGCTGGCTCCTCCATGAAGCAGCTGAGTGGCCTCCCAGGCCCTGAATCTTCATACACAGTTCTGAAGAGGAGAGGAGGACAGCACACATGGGGACAGTGGCCCAAGACAAGCACCGAAAAAAAACCCCAACTCGACACTCCCCCAAACCCATTTACTGCGCTTTTCTTCAATAAAGATAGATGCCCTCAGTGCCTAGCTGCGTGAAATTCATTCTGTACTACTGAAACATAAAGACAGACTTTTTCACGAGGAAAAGCAGCCAAAGGGAGCCATATGTAAAGTGCCACCAAAGCCACATGCAGGATTCCAACCTCAGGGAGAGCTGAATGATTGAAAACCCAACCTTGCACTACAAGGAGCTCCTGAAATGAGATTTCATTTCTCTTGCTTTAAAATCAAATCCAAATACCCCATTTTCCTTGTTACTTTACTCTATAATAGAACTCCTGGCTATACAAAGTACTGCAATGACTTGGAGTACTCCCCAACATAAATCTCTACCTCCTGAACAATTCCGAAGACAATTTACCTTAACAGGCCATTCCCTTCACGAGTATTCTTAAAAAAACATATTTGAAACATTGAATATTTCCAAATATATACAAATTGAGAGACCATCTCAACAACCATCCCCTACACCCCACCCCTGGAACTCATCACCCAGCTAGAACAATGGCCAGCTCGCAGCTACTCCTCCAATCTCTCCCCTCCAATGGATTATTCTGAAACAAATCCCCAAGTGTTTCCATTCCATCCTTAAATGTTTCAGGATATATCTCAAGAAGATAAGGACCTCTTCCATTATCATGACTAAAAAAAAGGACACCGATTTTCTTTTAATATCATCAAATACCAGTGTCCAAAATTCTTCAGGCAGTAGTCTCATTAATCAAGATCTAAACAAGGTCCCCACACTGCATTTAGTAGGTGTGTCTCTAAAGTCTCTTTTATTACTAATTTGTAGATTCTCTTTCTTTTTTTATTTCTCTTGCCATGTAGTTGTTGAAGACAGAGTTGCCTCCCACACTCTACAGAGCACCCCCTTCTGGATGGTGCTTAGTGCCTTCCCTTGGGACTGGGCAGCCTATTTCCCCATCCTCTCCATCTCCAAGATGTGTGTTAATGTCAGATTACCTCTCTTTTTTGGTGTTTTAGCAACTATTAATGATTACTGTCCAGCTCCACTGAGGCACTGGAATTGCAAAACTGTGATAGTGACCAATGGGTTCTTAAGGCTGGGTTTTTTTGTTTTTTTTTTTTTTTTAATGTTTTAGGGCTTTTTTCCCCCTGTCATTATGAACTCAAGAATTTTTAATGTATTTGATGTGTTTCCATTCAGTGTAGTTATAATTCTCATTGATGTCCAAACTTCCATCTTTGGCCCATGAAAATCTCCTTCAGTTGGATCCTGAGTCTTGTGGGTGCAACCCCAACTTATCTTTACAGCTTCCCTTATAAAGGAAACTGGACCCTGCCTTGATCCCAAAGTTCTTTCTTGTATCTCAGGCATTCGGCACAAAGGTGTGAAGGCTACTTTCATGGAACATGAGAGCCCAAGGCAGCCAAGACCTGAGTGGGTCACAAGGATACGTACCCTTCATTCTCTACCAGTCCTCTGCAGTCTACCACAGAGCCTCCAGTGCCTATCCTGTCTCGTGTCTGTAAACTGACTAAAACAGAAAAGAACATCTTGCATTAAAATCCAGTGGCATTTCATACAGTTGTAATACAATGAGCCATTCCAAATGTGTAACTTACATACATTATTAGACAAAGCGAGGCACATGTATATACAGAAACACATCTATTCCTAAGGCTCCCAAGTATGAAGCATTTACTCCAATAGCTGCATGCCACTGCATACAGCTTGGAACATTCCTGGTAAATGTGGAGAAGGAGGTGCTGTGTTTTCACATTCCCCACAAAGATAACAGATTCACAAAAGTCACTTCCTCTGAGTGACCTCATTTGTAAAGAAGATCTTGACTTACGCTTAACAAGGACACAGCACTTTCAGTATCTGCGAAGGTCTAGATGAATTTAAATATTTATTCTCTATCCCTACTACGAACAACAGAGACATTTATAGAGTTGCTTCTACTTATTCATTTTTCCCCTGGCACATCACTCCATAGAGAAAAAGAAATCACAAACAAAAAAGTATTAAGTGAGAACTTTCTCATTACGACAATTTTCAGGATGCATACCCACTGTTAATTTATTTGGAGTCAAGTCTCTTCAAGACAATACCTGAAAGTTCTGGTGTCCTAACTCACTCTGGTATGCTGCTGAAACTAGGTTTTCTCCGACTCCTTGCAATGCACACAGTCAACATTTGAATTACCCTAAAATGCTAGTAAGATGGGGTGGATAATAGAACAGGCCACTTGACAGATAAATCGCTTCCAATGGGATAACTCCAGTCAACACTTGGAACTTTAGCACATTGGATTTTCCTCTTCCTACATATTTCAATCCTGACTCTATAAAATCCTATTACATTGAAGTCTTCCGAAGTCATCCTTGCTTTGTACATACATGACAGGGCTTCCTGAAGAAACTATTTCTCAGCTCTTGCATGTGTGGCCACCATTCTTATGTACACTTGGAGGAGACAATGACAAATTAATTATCCATGAATACGGTGTCTACAATTATATTTAAAATTATAACCCAAAATTCTTTTGAAGCCTGGTCATTTTAACTCAACTTGGAATGACGGGATGAAGGGAATTAGATAAAATAATAAAACCACACAAGATGAACGTTTTTAGTGTCGAAAAGATGGCCCCGGATGTGGCTTGTCCTCTGAAATATGTCACCACTGTCAGTGCCTGTGTGTGCTTTCTTGGTGATGAAGCGTTGAATGTTAAAGTCTGTAAAAGCATCTCTTTATACAGATGAGAAAGTTCTTACCCACTATTTGGCCACGAACTGCATCAGTATCTGAGGGATTTAGTTTGCATAGATCCAAACGCTGGTCTGCAAACAAACAATTCAAAACTTAACCCAGGGAAATGTTAACTAGGGAGGAAGGCAGGAATTTGTGTATTCAGTATTCAAAAGAAAAAAAAAAAGATGCCTCATAAGCCTTCTTCAGTTGTATTGAGAGGCAGAAAAGCATTTGGTTCTTACATCCAGTATCTTTTAATCTGCTGATGGCATTGGAGAGTAGGCGCACACAGCCCAGAAAGCCAGCTCCCTGCTTCTTGTGGATCTTCTTGTGGTTCCACACGCTGATGGTTATAGAATCAGTTTTCCCAACATACCTGAAAATACGCAAATTCCTTTTTAATTGTCTTTCTGCATTATGATAGCTCACTGAGATTTACTCTGATTGACTTGTTAGTACAAAGGAGTCCTTTTAAAATGGTGGTGGCTCTCTATTCCACATCTAACAGGCACTCAATAAATATACATCTCCTTACTTCAATGGTTAAGGAAAAGGACAACGGCCAGTTATATAAGAAGCAAATATACATAAACTAGATTTATGTATTATAAATACATAAATCTAGATATATTATTTATTATTTATTATTATTATTATCATGAAATGATGATAATCTTAACAGAGATTCACCCTATTTTCATAGTTCCAAAGGACAATGACATTATTCATAAATTCCCAACAACTAGGCTTAATGTAGAATACCAGTTTGCAACAAGGGCCTACTTATAAACCCACGGATCCACCCAAAGCTCACTGAAGAGTACTAAGTCAGACTTTATACCCCTCCTATTCGCCATGCAAATCAACCACAGAAGGCAGCTTTCAAGACAAGGGATGACAACCACTTTCCAAGCTACTTAGGATTCTTGAGTCTAACTGAAATGGGTCTTGGAATCCAGTTACGAAAAATCCCACCGAAAACTCAGTGCAATCTGTATCCTACAAAACCAAGAATCACTCCACGTTCCTTCAATCAAAGTTTCTTACCAGGGACATGAAAACGAAGGTGTGTATAAAACAGTGGCTTTCAAAGTACAATCCATCTTATGAATGAATGTAAGAAATTGTCTGATGGTTGCATAGGCTTACACACATTCAACCACCCCAAACTATATTTTCTCTTGTAGAAATATATTTGTACTAAAAAGTGGGATTTAAAAAAATAGAGATACATATAATACATATTTGCATAATAAATATGCATGATAATAATGCATTTTTTATTTTTATTATTTTTTAATAATGTATTTTTCAAAAGATTTTATTTGTAAGTAATCTCTATGATCAAAATAGGGCTTGAACTTACAACCCCAAGGTCAAGAGTCCCATGCTTCCACCAACTGAGCCACAATATGCATTTTTAAAATAAAATTCTAGGGGTGCCTGGTTGGCTCAGTTGGTTAAGCATCTGCCTTTGGCTCAGGTCATCATCCTAGGACCCTGGGATCAAGCCCCAAGTCAGTCTCCACACTCAGCATGGAGTCTGCCTCTTCCTCTCCCTCTGGCCCTCCTCCTCTGCTCCTGCTCTCCCTCACTTTCTCTCAAATAAATAAATAAAATATTAAAAAAAACTAAAAGTACAGTAAAAACTCTACAACCAGGTTTGGAGTCTCACTGGAAAAGATAAAAAACAAAAAAGAGTAGCATATAGAAGACCTGAACTATGGCCCTTTTTTCCTGTTAGGATGGCCAGGAGATTGAAAAGTCTGAACACCACAGTTATGGAAGCAAACCATAAAAATCCACGAAAATGTCAAATGTAAGAACTTCCAAGTACACAGATTCTAAAATAAGGCAGTATGTATTCATTTGGCTGTCCACTTTTGTTATCAGTAAGAAATCAGTGAATCATTTTTATCTTTATTATTAAACATTTATCTTAAAAGCTAGATACCTACTTTCCTGGGGTTCCCCAAAAGGCTTATAGAATATTCAACTCACAGATCGTAGTGCTGGTTCCATTTTGGGTCCAACGTGTTTTTCACAGTGTCCGTTGAGTGGCACTGCCCAGATCCATCCACCACAATCTTTGCAAAGGGGTCAGGGAGTCCTACAGGAGAAGGAACAGCCACATCTGGATGAGACTACAGATCCCTCCATGTGACACAGAACACAATCTTCCAGGCTACAGAGAGCTTCCCAAACATCTAATTTGGTGAAGATCATCCTGGTGCATTTTATTCTCTAATTTAGGGTTAGTCTGATCAGAAAAATAAGTTATTGTTAGTTAGCTTTCTAATTTGGTGAAGATCATCCTGGTGCATTTTATTCTCTAATTTAGGGTTAGTCTGATCAGAAAAATAAGTTATTGTTAGTTAGCTTTCTAAGCAACCAAGTATGACAGGACTCTCAAATTTTGAGAGGCTAGAAAAAGATAAAATACACTTAAATTCAAAATTTCATTTCTGATCACTGAGTGAGCTAATTAAATGGAAGAAAAGGGATCTATAATTAATTGTCTTTAACCCTTCTAAAAAAGAATACCTAGAAATCTTTACTGATATTTTGTCTATTTTATCTATGGACACAAGTATTCACCAAGTCTTAATCAGGTAGGTTCCTAAATGGTGGCATCTGAATCACACACATCTATTCGATCAGAGAGGTGGCAAGACAGGGGCCTTTGGAGACACACCAGTTGGGAGTCACTACTCAGGAGCTTCCTAACTTCTTGAACAGAGCCTGTGAGCCTAAGTTGAAAGTGTAAAAAATGTCACTTAAGAACTGAGCAGCATTCTTGCAAGGAGGAAGAGTGGAGAACGTCATGCTGCCAGCACCCACCTTATAGTAGGTTAATTTCTTAAGGGGTGATTTCTTCCTTCAGAAAAAGATCCTCTATTTTTTTTACGCTTCCTGTCATTATGAGGCTTTCAAAATGTGCTTTAATTTCTAAAATTCAACTTAACAATTTGACTCAAACCCAGCTATTCTATAGAAAAATGTCTCTTGTGAATTTGAGCTGAGAACACTTCATCCAACCCAAAGCAATGTATTAGTGGGCGGAAAGACAGAAAACAGGGTGTGGCCGGAACAGGGAGCAAGAGAGATCATTTTTCTTGTAGGAGTTATAAACTCCATGCCTGGCAGCTAAGGAGCCTTGCATTGTAGTCAACTTGGAAATGAAGTGTGTCAAACCACGGAGCTATGTGCGAAAGGATCGGACTCTTAGGGAAACATTCTCGGGGGTTTTTAAAAAGTTTATTGCAAGAACATGTGAAGAGTATTAAAATTATAAAGGAGCAAAAGCAGGTGGGTACTTACTGAAGAAGTCTTTCTTTGCAAGGTTCTTGGCACATAATACTGAAAACAAACAGAAATCTAGGGTTAGCATTTAGGGAGAAGATGTTCCCAACTAGTTGCTAGGGAGTGCCTTGTGTTGCCCGCCCCAACCGGCCCCCAATTAATGTGTCAAAGCCCTAACCCCAATGTGATGGCGTCTAGAGGTGGGATCTTTGGGGGTGCTCAGGTTTCAATGAGGCCATCAGGGTTGGGCCCTCTGTCGGGATTAGTGGCCTTATAAGAAGAGACCCCAGAGCTTGTTCTCACTCTGCTCTCCTTGAGAGGACACAGCAAGAAGGCAGTCATCCCTATGCCAGAAAGAGGGCCCTCACCAAGACCCGAAACTGCCAGCGCCTTGATCTTAGGCTTTTCCAGCCTCTAAAACTGTGAGAAATAGATGTTATTTAAGCCAGGTAGTCTATGGCATTGTTTTATAGCAGCACAGACAACTGAGATATGAGTCTATATTTGCAATAGAAAAAAATATTCTAGAAATTATCTTTGCCAATGATCGGCTTTCAAGTTTAGTGCTACATTAAACTAAAAAACCTGACACGTAACTAGAAAGTATTTTCTCCTCCAATTGGGAATCAACTATAACAAGTTAAAGATTTAATTTAAGTTTTAATTTAAACTTTAAACCTTAAACACATATAGATTTATCAATATGCTCTTATAACTGCATAGGATCACATGAATGCCATTTTGGTTGTTTTTTTTTTTTTTAAAGATTTTATTATTCATGAGAGACAGAAAGAGAGCGAGAGAGAGGCACAGGCACAGACAGAGGGAGAAGCAGACTCCATGCAGGGAGCCCGATGTGGGACTTGATCCTGGGACTCAGGATCACGTGCTGAGCCGAAGGCAGATGCTCAACAGCTGAACCACTCAGGCGTCCCGAATACCATTTCAAATTAAGACCTACAATATTTACTTTATGGCTACTGCTAATAGAAACAAAAGGAACTGTGTATTTTGCACATTCAGATAAATAATAATTTTGCAAATGCTAGAGAATGGAAAGCAAGCGGAGATTGATAGAAAATATGGGGCCACCATCAAGTATTGTGAAAAACAAATGAGAAAGTGCGTATTAAGAATTTAGCACAGGGGTGCCTGGGTGGCACAGTCAGTTAAGCATCTGACTCTTGGTTTCAGCTCAGGCTGTGATAGGTGGTGAGATCAAGCCCCGAGTTGGGCTCTGCAACTAGCGGAGATGTACTCTCCCCCCTACCCGCTGCCTTTGCCCCTCCTGCTCATGCTCCCTTTCTCTCTAAAATAAATAAATAAATCTTAAAAAAAAAAAAAAAGAATTTTGCACAATGCTGGCATATAGAGAGAATACAATAAATGCTATTGTTATTTTAATAATGAGATGGCATCCAGCTACTGTGAAGAAATTTTGTCACCAGTTCTGTTACATGATGAAAGCTACTGTGACAAGGGAAAATTACACCAATGTCACTTTTATAGCGCTTCACAAATTTTGCCAGTTTTTAAGAATATAACCTTTTATTTTTAAATATATTTTATGAAGATATATTCATATATATTGTTCTGCAAATTTTCACTTGGTATATTTTTATGTAACAGCATTATCAGATACAATTCATACACTACATAATTCATCTATATAATGCATATAATTCAATGGTTTTTAGTATATTTGCAGGGTCATACAACCACCACAATCAATTTTAGAACATTTTCCTCATCCCCCAGAAGAGATTCCACACCCATTAGCAGTTATTCCTCAACTACCCCCACCCCACTCCTAGGCAACCACTCATCTACTCTAGGTCTCTGTGGATTTGCCTTTTGAACAGTTCATAAAAACAGAATCCTACCATACATGGCGTTTTGTGACTGGCTTCTTCCACCATACATGTTTTTAAAGTTCACCCATGTAGCAGCATGAATCAGGACTTCATTCCTTTTCATAACTGAGCGATACCCCTTTGTACGGATAGACCGCATTTTCTTTATCCATTTGTCAGTTGAGAGACATTTGGGTTGTTTCCAATTTTTGGCTATTGTGAATAAACTGTGGTATAGACCTAAATTTTATTTCTCCTGTTGGGAACCTATAAGCCGTCATGTCTAACATTTTAAGGAAGTGCCAGACTATTTTCCACAGCATCTGTACTATTTCATCGTCCCACCAGCAGCTCTGAGGGCTCCGATTCTCCACACCCTAATACTTGTTATTGTCTGTCTCTATGGTTTTTCATCTCTGTGGTTTTAATTTGCATTGCTCTGATGACTAATGACTTTGAGCATCTTTTCATGTGCTTATTAGCTATTGGCAAATCTTCTTTGGAGAAATTTCTATTTAAATTGTTTTGCCTATTTTTTAATTGGCTGATTTGCCCTTTTCTGTGAGAATTATTCTAAATATATAGATATCTATAGATAAGATATCCTTATCAGATATAGGATTTACAAATATTCTATTCTGTGGGTTTTCGCTTTCTTGATGATGTTCTTGAAGCAACAAAGTTTTTAATTTTGAGGAAATCCAATGCATCTATTTTCTTTGGTTGCTTGTGCCTTTGGTGTCATGTTTAGGAAGGCTTTGCCTAACCAATGGTGTTAGAGATTTACTCCTATATTTCTTTCTAAGAGTTTTAGTACTTTTAGCTTCTTTACGCTTTTAACTTATTTATTTTTTTTAGAGATTTTATTTATTTATTCATGAGAGACACAGAGAGAGGCAGAGACATAGGCAGAAGAAGTAGGCTCCCTATGGGAAGCCTGATGCAGAACTCAATCCCAGGACCCCACGATCACAACCTGAGCCAAAGGCAGAGACACTCAACCACTGAGCCACCCAGACGTCCCTACACTTTTAACTCTTAACTAGACAATTTAGGCTATGATCTATTTTGAGTTCATTTTGTGTGTAATGTAAAGAAGGGATCCAACTTCATTCCTTGGCAGGTGGATATCCAGTTTTACCAGCACAATTTGTTGAGAAGATTATTCCTTCCCCATTGACTTGTCTGGACCCTTGCTGAAAATTAATTCCCTATAAATGTGAGAGCTTATTTGTGATCTTTCAAATCTAGTGCATTGATCTACATGTCTCTCTTCATGCCATTACCACACCATTTTGATTACTGTCTTAGTCTGTTCAGGCTACTATAACAAAATACTATAGATTAGGTAGCTTATAAACAATAAACATTTACTTCTCACAGCTCTGAAAGTCTGAGATCAGGATGCCAGCATGATTTGGTGAGGGTGCTCTTCCAGGATGCAGACTTCTTGTAAATCCTCAGCAGAAGGGGCTAGGGATCTCTCTGGAATCTATTATAAGGCACTAATCCCATTCATTAAGGTTCCACTCTCATGACTTAAGTACTTCCAAAGGCCTCACCTACTAATACCATCACCTTTGGGAGGGGTGGGGGTGGGGTGGGGGGGACCAAACAAACATTCAGACCATAGTAATTACCATAGCTTCATAGTAAATTTTGAAATTAGGAAGCATGAGTCCTCTAACATTGTTCTGTTTCAAGATTGTTTTAGCTATTCTGGATCTGTCAAATTGTCATGAATTTTACGATCAGCTTGTTAAACTGGCGGGGGGGGGGGGGGGGGGGGGGAGGACCCAACAACCTGAAATTTGATAAGGACTTCACTGGGTCTGCAGGGAATGTGGGAGTGTTCTTAGTGTCAGCTAAGAATCTTAAAACTTCTACTCCATTAACATGGGATGCCACCCGCCTTACCAGTTCATTTAAGTCTTCTTTAATGTTTTGTAATTTTCAGAATATAAGTTTTGTATTTATTTTATTAAACATATTCCTATTTTAATGATTTAAAAATATTTTTATTTAATTGAGAGCAAGAGAGAAAGAGTGAACGAGGGGAGAGGGAGAGGCAGAGAGAAAGGGAGAAACAGACTCCCTGCTGAGCAGAGAGCCTAACTTGGGGCTGGATCCCAGGACCCTGAGATCATGACCTGAGCCAAAGATCGATGTTTAACCAACTAAGGCACCCAGACGCACTCCCACACACACCAAGTAATTTAATATTTTGGGTGCTGTTGCAAATGGAATTGTTTCCTTAATTACATTTTAAGATTGTTCATTTCTAGTGTGCAGAAATATAACTGATTTTGTATATGCAGTTTGTGTTTTACAACTTTGTTGAATTCATTTATTAGCTCTATTACTTTTATTATTTTGAATTTTCTGTATAAAAATCATACCACCTGCAGATATAGTTTTACTTCTTCCTTTCCAATCTGGATGCCTTTTATTTCTCGTGCCTAACTGCCCATTACCTTCAATACAATACTAAATAGCAGAGGTGGGCATTTATCTTGGTCCTGATCTTAAAGGGAAAGCATTTAGACTTCTGACCACTGAGTATGATGTTAGCTGTGGGGGTTTTTGTAGATGTCCTGTATTTGGCTTGGGAAGTTCCCTTCTATTTCTTGTTTATTGTTTTTATCATGAAGCACTGTTAGCTTTCATCAAATACTTTTGCTGTGTCTACTAGGATGATCATTTAGTGTTTGTCCCGTATTTATTGGTATAATATAGTACATTAAGTGATTTTCAGATGGTAAACCAACCTTGGATTCTGAGATAAATTCCACTTGTATGGTGCATAAATCCTTTATGTGCTGCTGTATTTGGTTCACTAGTAAGTTGTCAAAATTTTTTGGTCTATGTTTATAATGGATATTGGTCTATAGATTTTTTATTTGTATCAGGATGATGATATTGACTTCATAAAATGGGTTGAAAGGTGTTCGTGTTTTTCTTTTTTTAAGATTTTATTTATTCATGAGACAGAGAGAGAGAGAGAGAGAGGCAGAGACACAGGCAGAGGGGGAAGCAGGCTCCATGCAGGGAGCCCAACGTGGGACTCGATCCTGGATCTCCAGGATCAGGCCCTGGGCTGAAGGCGGCGCTAAACTGCTGAGCCACCCAGGCTGCCCTTGTTCTTTTTTTTTTTTTTTAAGTGAAGAAATGATATTCATTATTCTTTAACATTTAGTAAAATTTGCCAATAAGCCATCTAGGCCTGAATTTTTCCTTTGTGGAAAGTGTTTTCAATTACGTATTCAGATTTTTCTTTTCTTCTTGAATCAGCTTTGGTAGCTTGTGTCTTTCTAGAAATTTGTCAGTTTCACCTAGGTTATCAGTTTCTTGGCATACAGATGTTTACAGTATCCCCGATAATCCGTTTTATTTCTATATAGTCAATTGTAGTATTTACTCTTCAGCAAAATCTTTATCCCCTTCTTTCCCAATGGACAAGGACATGGACATACACATTACAAACACACACACATACTCTCTCTTTCTCTTTAGTCTTTTTTGTGGATAAATCATAATTTATTACAGCTCCTGCTGCTGTTTTGTTTCTGTAATTACAAAAGTAATACTTACCAAAAAATGAAAACTTGGAAATGCATAAGTAGAAAATGCATGACCCTGATATCTCATTAACTCTTTGCTCAGGATTCTCCTGGCTACTTTCACATGCTTATTATTCCCACTGAACTTTAGAATCATCTTGAGCAAGTTAAAAAAAATTACTTCATAAATAAATTTGAGGGAATTTATCTCTTTACAGTACTGAGCATTCACATTCTTGAACATAGTATATTGATTCATTTACTAAATTATTCTTTCATGCTCTTAAGTGAAGTGTTATAGTATGTGTGTGTGTGTGTGTGTGTGTTATAGTATTTCAAAGTTTTCCACATTTCTAATTGGGTTTATGCTTAAGCGATTTTTGGTAGTGCCTTGAGTGGGAGTGTTCCTTTCACTGTATTTTCTGTTATTTGGATATAAGAAAGCTATTAATTTTCTTATGTTAATTTAAAATCACCCATCTTTTGCAACTCCTCAATGGATCTGTAATGTTCTTTCCTTCCACTTCTCTTTTCTTTCCCAAATGTGAATGTCTCAAAGGCTCTCACATCAAACTCAAATGTCCAAAACTGAAGTCAAAATCTTCCCACTGCCTAAAAACCTGGTCCTCTCCCAGGATCCATTACTCCAGATATCATCAGCTAAACCCGTCAGTTGCTTAAGTCAGAAATCTATGTGTCATGCTTTTACTTATTGAGCTCTTTCAAATGTCTTGACTCTTCACCATCTCCACCCTTGTTCAAATCCCCATCAGCCATCACCTGGTAACCTTTCCAAAATTTAAATCTCCCGTATCTTTCCACACTGGGTTCTCATTGCAAAACTCCAGCCCTGTCATACTCTGACCGCAACCTACTACTTCACCTCTTCAGCCTCAAACATTATCCACCAGCTCCAGCCCTTAGTTTTTCTCAGGTGCTGGTGGTTGGGCTGCTTTCAACTGGAAGAATTCTGCTCGCATCTCAAAAAGATGAATCTTTGTTCATATTTACAAGACTAGTAATGTTTTGATTTAAAGCTCATTCCAGTGGAATTTGATTACATCATAAAGTGGAGAAGGTCTCGATAGTGTCAGCAAAGATAATCTTGCCTCCATTTTGTGATCATTTAGGGCCATACTGAATCTAGTCTGGTTAATGGAATTATGATTCCTCCTACTAGAATAATTTTGTTATCTTGTCCACTCTAGGGGATAAAATGATAAAATGTAATTTACTACAGTGTAACATCCCACTTTATTTAGAGCTACCACTCATTTTTAGACACCAGTTCTGAGTGAGCTTTGGAGGACACCACAATGAACAGAAAATGAGCTTCTTTCCCTCGGCATAGAGACCACCACCTGGTTGCTTTGACTCCAACTCTCACGTGCCCCTCTGCTTTGGACACAGCATGTGTCTTACCATCCCAGAATTTCCTAATCATATCCCAGAATATCCTTATGTTGGGAATAAGTAAAGAGTAAATTACATAATATTCGCTTTGCATCTAAAAATACATGGAAAGGAAGTGCTAACTTGAGGTATGTTCTGTTAGCAGACAACCTCTTTACCAGGTCCTCAACAAAGGCAATTTCCCCAAAACACTACTTGTGGTTTCACCCACCCTCAGGACAGGCTGCAACGGCACAAATTTAGTACTTTATTATAATAACCAACTGAAGGAAAGCTCTAATTTGTGTCATTATGTCCACTATTTTTCTCTTCTCCAAGGCTAGAGTCTCTAGCTATCATTTTGATTCCTCCCTCCTCCTATATTTACATGTGTCACCGGGTCCTAGCTTTTCCTTCTTCTGAGTATCTCTTGAATTTGCCCTTTCCCCTAATTTTGTACCCAGTCTCTCACTGGTGGCTTCACTGGCTCACAGTTTAATGGAAGAGGAATGGCACCCTCCCTCCTCCAGCTTCTCCAGGCCACATGATGTTCGGCCACCAGATCCATCTTCTGAGATCAGACAAGATCGGGCACGTTCAGGGTGGTGTGACCGTAGATCAGAGCCATCTTTTGAAACGCTGTTTTCATGTTCTGAGGCCCCCAAAAAAGCTCCAATGGGTCTGTATTGTATCTTCCTGCCAATCTAAACAACTTCCTGGGTTCTAAAGTGTCCCATTCGCTGGTATTCCTTGCATTTCTCACCATTCTTCAGAGCACAGCTTGGTTCATCATGCCCTCCTCCCACCCTAGCCAGTACCACCTGGAAGCAACCATTCTTGCTTCTCAACCAACCCAACAATCCTCTCCTTTTGCTCTGTTTCATCTTCACTGTTCAGGCTGAGGCTCCTTTCTCAGCGAAGCCTCATTCAGGCCAGTGTTTCTGGAATGTCACTCTGTGGTAATGTTTCTACCAGTGCCACAGTGAAGCCAGTGAGGCCAATATGGTGAGAAGTTTGTAAAAACGGAACAAAATCATTTTAAGTGCCTGTCCTTTGTTCTGGTGTTATGTCTTCTCTGTATTTTTTCAGGTTACAATATCCTCTCGTCTTTAACGAAGTGAGGTAAAACAGGGATAATCTCACCAATGACTAGGTAAAATAAAAAGCTGGCAATTTGCTGTTGAAAACTACATTTACTGCTCCAACCACCGGCCACCCATTCCCTCTTGCTGTTCCTATTTACGCTAAGAACCAAATGGCTGAGCAGTCCATTACTTTTCACACAGGTAGGCTTTTGTCCACCCAGGTAAATGATGTTCTCCTCAGACAGGGTTTCGTGTGGAACAGGCCCCTCAACAGCCACGTAACACAGACCGTGATGAGTAAGAAAGAAAGACCCGACAGAGTAATAAGGCTACAAACACAGAAGGTATTTGAATTACATATAACATCTAAGTAAAATGCTCATCTATTAGAACATATAATTTGCCACACAGGAGAGCTGCCCACAACATGCACTGAAGTATATGGTTAGCTGTCTACCTCACCGAGCTCTTCACTCTGAAACACGCGTTTTTTTTAATCAACTTAGGGGAAAATTCTTCAAGCTACAAAAAAAAAAAAAAAAAAAAAAAGGGAGAAAAACGGAATCCCTGCTAAAGGCAAAGCAGAAGGTTTCCTAGTCAATGTGTCACCAGCATGCCACTTTGCAGGCCCTGAACCAGAGTCACTCACCTGTCAACTCTCATACAAGCTTAAGAAATCCTCAAATTTGCATTAAGAGGGGGGGAAAAAATCACATTTCAGTTACATCAACAGACAGACTCAAAATGCCCAAACCTTTAAATCCATATAGAACTGAACTCTGTGCCACTGTTTGCTTCATGGAATAAACAACTTTTCCCAATCCTTCTCCATAAGCTTACACACACACACATACACACACACGTTTCCACTATTCACACACCATCAGGTGATATAATGATTTCTTCTTTGCAGGGAAAATTGTCCAAGTGACTCAAATACATTTTAGCAGCCACCAACCATCCCAACCGGCTTAGTAGCCGGGGGGACTCTCGTAAAGTACAATCCTTAGACGGATTTCTAAGCACCTCCTTGCTTAAAATACGAGTGTTGCAGCTTCATCTTCTATAAATGTATTAAATTAAGAGATAAACGACAAAATTGTGTGAATTATTTGAACTCTAAGTGTAGCAGAGCTCGCTCATACCCCCAAACCCTGCAGGGTAAGGTGGGGCTGCCGCGACAGAAATTGTGCCCTCCTCCCCACCTCACCCCCCCACCCCACCCCAACCTGCCAAATACACACACACACACACACACACACACACACACACACACCAGCCGCAGCAGAGCTTGGCTCCAGGGACTAGAGGATCTGCCTTCTCCTCTGCCTGCCACTATGGGTCCCCACCAGCAGCAATACCAACACCCACTTTATGACTTGAGAGGCTCAGAAGCTCTTTTAAGTATGTTACTCCCTACCTGTTCCTTAGAGGATGAGGCAAGCAGACATACAGGGCAGGTGTCATTTTTTTCCACTTTATTGGCGAAAATGATTAAGATTCAGAAAGATTTAGTAGCCATCCCCACCTTCAACCTTCAACTCCATTCCATCCCATATTATGCTATCACAGCAGCATCCCAGCTGTCACCAGTTTTTTTTTCTTTTTTTTTAATTGGAGTTCAATTTGCCAACATATAGCATAACACTCCATGCTCATCCCATCAAGTGCCCCCCTCAGTGCCCGTCACCCAGTCACCCCCACCCCCTGCCCACCTCCCTTTCCACCACCCCTTGTTCACTTCCCAGAATTAGGAGTCTCTCATGTTCTGTCTCCCTCTGATATTTCCCACTCATTTTCTCTCCTTTCCCCTTAATTCCCTTTCACCAGTTTAAAATTAAATCCTCTACTTGTATGCTGCTTCCTATCTGTTTCTCCCTTACAGAAATGTACTGGAACAAGGAACTATGTCTTTTATATTCACCCTTGTATCCAGAGCTTGGTATGGTGCCTAGCACATAGAGGTTACCTTTAACATGTTTACTGAATAAATTATTTACTTATTTATTAAATCCATTATTCTTCTTCCTTTTTTTTTTTTTTTTGAGAGACAGAGAATGTAAGCAGGGAGGGACAGAGGGAGGGAGAGAGAGAATCTTAAGTGGGTGCCACATGAAGCCCGATGAAAGACTCAATCTCAGGACCCTTAGATCATGACCTGAGGCAAAATCAAGAGTCACATACTTAACCAACTGAGCCACTCAGGTGCCCCTTGTAAAAACCTTTTTTTTTTTTCCTTAACTATTCACTAGAACATAAACACCAAGAAGGCAGAGACTATCCTCCTGAAACATTACATTCCTGCCACAGAGCACAGGGCCTAGCATAAGTTAAATGCTCAGTAAATGTTTGTTGAAATAAATGAGTAGGTGCTTGAATGGAAAGGATGAATGAAGGAGATAATTTCGCCAGAGCCTCTGCTGTGGTCTGCCTGCCTGCCACCCTCACACTCATCTGGGAGCCCCGGGCCTGGTGGCTTTATGTACACAATTGCCACCCAACAGATCCTGTTCTTTGGAACAAATTTATGCTATTTCTTAAGCATAAGAGCATAAGGGCCATCGGATTGACATGCTATTTCTTAAGCATAAGAGCATAAGGGGCCATCGGATTGACCCCTGTAGTTTCAAGCCAGAGGTAATATTCCAATGAGGGAAAAATAAAGTAGATGTCAAAACACCAGTGATAGAAGTCCAAGGGGCATTTGGAACTTTTCATTTGAACAAAGCCCTCATTAACAAACAAAGTCATTTTTACATCTTAAGGGGTAGTTTTCAGAGATTGATTAGGCCACTGCATTCCAAGATCTATATAACATATTTAATTTTTAAATTTTGATCTTAAAGTGTTGTTTTTCTTAACACCCTAGATTTGCCCCTACAGAATAGACAGGAGGAAGACTCCTTCCTGCGGGAAAAATGGACAAAGCCAGCCTGACGGGAAGCAATTTCCAAAGCTACTGTTGGCTTCTGTTTGAGTTCTTCCCAAGCATCACAGGCTAGACACTGCATCTCATTTAAAGTCTCTTTCACTTCCAAATCATGTATTTGTCTTAAATCAACCAAATGGAATGTTTTTAAACCATGAGAGTGGACCAGAAGCATCAAGGATCAGGGTGACTTTACATGTGGAAGCATATATCCTTGCCTTAGAACACAGGAAAATCCAGGTTGTTATTAGAGAAAGTTTTATCTAAATATTTAAGGTTATATTCCACAAGTAATCAGTTCCTAGATCAGGTAATTACCAGTGTTGTCTCTCTAAACATGTTTGTTTTTCCTTTCAAATGTCCTCATTCAAATGTCATACACAATGACACTTCTTCAAGTGACACTAACTTCAACACTTGAGCCCCCAGAGTGTGGTATCTCAGATCCTGAAACGCACATGGTGATTTGGCAACCAGGAGCTAAGGGAGCATTTTGCAACGTGAGCTTCCAAAACCATTCTGGCAAGCAGACTACCTCCCAGGCAACCATCTGGCCAAACACCTCCAGTGAAACCTATCCATGGAATCTAAGGGGAGTCTGGAAGATTTGGAAACTTTGTCATTGCTTTGTGAAACTTCATTTATTTTTTTTTTAAGATTTTATTTATTTACTCATGAGAGAGACAGAGAGGCAGAGACAGCCAGAGGGAGAAGCAGGCTCCCTGAAGGGAGTCCGATGCGGGACTTGATCTCAAACCCAGGACCGTAGGATCACAACCAGAGGCAAAGGCAGATGCTTAACCACTGAGCCACCCAGGTGCCCTGCTCTGTGAAACTTTAAAAATACAACCTAAGTAAGTGCCTTTAGTGTAAAGACAGCAGCTAAAATTTATTGAATACTGACCAGGTAAGTATATTAAGTCTCTGACACACATGATTGCATTTATTCAACACCACAATTCCATGAGGTAGTTACTGTCATTATATTCATTTTCCTGATGAGAAAACGAAGGCTTTCAAAGATCACATAACTTGACTGCCACCTCCCCAAGGCAGGCTCTGAGCAGTGAATCCATTTATTCACTTAACAAATGTTTGGTGATCACACACGACAGGTGGAGCTAACCCTGTTCTACCTCTGAAGATTCCACGAAGCACAAAAAAACTCTGGTGCTTGCCCTCAGGTTACTTTCTCAGGGTTTGACCTTTAAGAAAAGTAAATTAACTTTTTTAATTTTTTGTAACAATTGCTTAAGACCAACTTCTCCAGCATGGACTATCTTCCTAAGGTTATATAATATAAAATAAAACTCGACGTTGTCAGGAAGGAAATGGATTTTAACCCCAAAAGGGCTGTCATTAAGTAAATTATATCTGATCGTCATCCTAGAAGGAAAGAAAAAAACTCTATTAACAGGAGATGATCCAAGGTTAATAGGGAAGAGAACCCAAATATCCAAACATCCTCACCTACTTGACTCCTTAAAAAAATCCCTTAACACAAAATGAAGCTGTGTTCTTCTGATGAAACCATTGTAAAGGTGATAACCACTGAGAGTGAAGGAAATTGAAGGATTTAGGGAGAAGAAAGGCAGAAATAAGCAAATTAGTCTACAACCTGATCATCAGACCAGACATAAAACAAACAGGTAAGGGGGAAAAAGTAATAATTAACAAATAATAGCAGGAGAAAGTTCTCTGAGCATTTCCTCTCCTTCAGTTACTAAGCTGACAAATGAGACTTTATTAATTTGCTGCATTGAAAGGTTAACAGAAAACTTTAGAGTGAGAACAAAGTTTAACAAGGTAACACATTACAAATATCTCCATGCATGGTTATGAAAAACCCATAATCTTCTAGAACAAAGTCCCTTATAATTTCTTCCTGATTTATCATTTTATAGCACCAAGTTCAATAGCACTGAAGTATTTAAAGGTATTATTTTCTATGATTTTATCATAAAATCTGTTATAATTACTTAGCTAATCATTACTTGGATCATGGGATAAGTCAAGGCAAAATCATTACACTCAATTTAGTCAAGAAAAATAAAAGCTCAGGAGATTGAGCAACTTGCTCAAAGTGACCCAGCAAAAGTTAGTGATGGACACAAGAGCTTGAGCCAACTATGAATTAAAACCACAGAATTCACTCAATTAAGCTCCTTCATTAAGACCACTGAATGGTAAGAAGGAAACCATCCGTTACAACATTAAAATTTTCAATTCAATGTGGCCAACACTAGATTCATAAGATCATTTAAAATAGAAAAAAAAAAAATCTGGGGCACTTGGTGGCTCAGTTGGTTAAATGTCTGACTCTTGATTTTGGATGCGGTCATGATCTCAGGCTCGTGAAATTGAGCCCTGTGTTGGGTTCCACACTGAGCCTGGAACCTGCTTAAGATTCTCTTTCTCGGGCGGCCCCAGTGGCGCGGCGGTTTAGCGCCACCTGCAGCCCAGGGCGTGATCCTGGAGGCCCTGGATCGAGTCCCGTGTCAGGCTCTCTGCATGGAGCCTGCTTCTCCCTCTACCTGTGTCTCTGCCTCTCTCTTTCTCTCTCTCTCTCTGTGTCTCTATGAATGGATGAATAAAATTTAAAAAAAAAATTCTCTTTCTCCTCTGCCCTTACCCTTAGCCTGCTCTCACTCGCTCCAATAAATAATCAATTAATCAATCAATCATGACCCAGCAATTCCACCTTTAGGTATGTAATCAACAGAAATGTACACATATACATATGTTCACCACATAGAATGGTTATAGCAGCAGTCAGCAATAGCCAAAGGCCAAGAACCAATGATTAGATAGCCATCAACAGTATAACAAAGAAGCTGTAGTATTCATAAAATGAAATATTATACAGCAGTGAGAAACAAATGACAACTATACACAAAATTAGGAAGGAATCTCATAAACATGGTATCGAATGAAAGATACAACATATATTATACAATGCCATTTATACAAAGCACAAAATCAGACAGAACTAGTATACACTGTTGAAGTCAAGTATGATTAACCTTTAGCGGGGACAAGGTTGGGACTAGAAGGGATCCTTGTCTGGAATACAAGGCTCTGTCTCCTGATTTGGGTGCTGATGACAACTGTGTGCTTGGTTTGTGAGAATTCAGTGAGTTATACACTTAAATATTTATAAATCAATCATGAAAATCATCAGAACAGAATAGAAAGTCCAACTATAGACCCATAGGTATAAGATCAAGTTGATCTGCATCAAAAGTGCTGAGATATTCAATGAGGGAGATAAAAGGGATAGTCTTTTCCAGGCTGGAAAAGGGATGTCCAGTTACCCAATTGGAATAAATAGGATATCCTTAGAATAAAAATAAACAACCTTTAACTCTTTCCTCACATCATACACAAAAATGGGCCTGAAATGTTTAAGTCTCTGCTCCATTAGGTACCACTAAGAAATTAAAAAGGCATTTTTCAGGGAAAAATCTTCACAATACATATATCTGATAAATGATTTATATGAAGAATATATAAAGAACTTACAATGCAATAATTGAAAGGAAAAACAGCCCAACTTAAAAACTGGCAAAGAAAAGTGGGATACTTCCTGAAGATATCAGATGGTTGGGAAGCACAACGAAATATGGTAAACAGCACTAATCATCAGTGAAACGCACATGAAAACTACAATAAGGTGTCACTACACAGCCACAAGAATAGCTAAAATTAAAAAGACTGACAATACTACGGTGTTGGGGAGGGTGTAGAAGAATGTAGCTGGTGGAAGTATAAATCAGAACAGCCACATCGGAGAACTGTTTAGTGGACATGTACCCTATGACCTAGCAATTCTACTCCTAGATTCCTGTCCTTATGAAAACATAATAGCCACAAAGATATGTGTGCATGAAAGCTGACAATAGTTTTATTCATAATAGCTAAAAACAACAGCCCAATATGCATCAACAAGTGAATGGACAAAGGGTGGTATACTCATAAAACAGAATGAATTACTGATACAAGCAAAACATGGATAAATCTTAGAAGCATTGAGAAACACTTAAGAGTATATGCTCTATGACTACATATACGTGAAACTTAAGAATAGGCAAAGTTAATCAACATAAAAAGCAAATCACTGGGTGAGTGGGTCCAGGAGCTAGGTAGGCAAACTAGCTGTCTTTTAAAAGGTCATCAGGAACTTTCTGGAATGGTGGAAAGGATATGGATCTTAACTTGCATAGTGGTTATGTGAGTGCTGTGCATTTGTTACAACTCACTTAACTATCCACTTAAAACGAGAGCATTTTATTTTAGGTAATCTATATTTCAATAAAGGCTATTTCAAAGTAAAAAAAAAAAAGTCATAGTGCTGTATAAGAATTTACAATGATGCGAGAAGATAATCAGTATAATTAACTGAGAATAAGCAGAGCTGCTGGGTGGCTCAGTCGGTGAAGCATCTGCCTCTGGCTCAGGTCATGATCCCAGGGTCCTGGGATGGAGCCCTACAATGGGGTCCTTGCTCAGTGGAGGGCTTCCTTCTCCCTCTCTCTTTGCCACTCCCCTTGCTTGTGCGCGTGCACTCTCTCTCAAATAAATAAATAAAACCTTAAAGAAAATAATAATTGGGGGAAAGTTACATTTCTAATATCATCCATTAAAAGAAAAAAACTGCTCCATGGAGAAATGTATGCTTCTAGGACCGGGACACATAACATAAAAGGTAAAGTACTTTGTAGTGACAGAGGTAAGAAAATGCTAAAAAAATAAAAATAAAAAATAATTTAAAAAAAGGAAAGTAAAAAAAAAAATTCCACCACATTTTCACACTTTCAGCTTGACTAAAACGGACATGTTATTAGGTTTCTAGACTGAAAGAGGGAGCACATGCTGCTGTCTGCCCCTTCCTCCAAAAGCAAGAGGAAACCAAAAATAGTTAAGACAGACATACACATAGCTCTGCTCACAAAGTAAAGGAACCTCTAAAAGATGTAGCACAAACAAGAAAAAGAGGGAAACCTTAGGTGAAAACAGATGACACGGTCACAGGCAGGTAACTGTGACTGCAGAAGTGGCACCAATATGGTGGCATCTCGGGTGAGGCCACAGGAGTGGAAGATGAGGTCCCGCGAGCCGCTGCGGTAGGTGTGGCCAGACTTCTCCAGGCTCCTCAGCAGAAGGCACACTGTCCAATGGGAGCCAGCGACCCAGGGCCAGGCTCCGCCCCCAGCTGCAAGAGTGACCACAGAGCATGGCTTTGGGACACAGGATGGTGTGTCAGCAGGATCGGGTGACTCGAGCTCAGAGCTCATTCACTGCAGAGAGTAACAGCCTCTCCTGCAGCACATCGCTCCCTCATCCCTCCATCCCTCTCGCACCTTGACTGAGAAGCTCGAACCCCAGCTACAAAAGCATACAACTGAGAATCACTAAACGTCAGGAAGTCACATCACAAAAGAGAAAATAAACTCAATAAAACTGTTTTCTGCCTAAAACAGAGAACACCACATTCTTTTCAAACACACGTGGAATTTGGAAAAGCAGACTTCGTTCTAAGCTGCAAAGGAAACTTCAACTTCCCAAGTTGATAAACAGTCCACATTCATTCACTAAATGTAATAAAACATCCATACCAAATATAGAGCCTAAACAAATCCGCACATCTGGAAAATTTAAAACCTATTTTTAAATAGCCCTTGTGGTCAAAGTGGAAATGAGAAACTATTTACAATCCAAAGAAGACAAAAAAAAAAAATACTATATATTAAAATGCACAGGCTTACCTTCATTTGTTAAAAATCCAGAAAGATGGAAAATATATGAACTAAGCTTCCAGCTCAAAAAAGATGAATAATCCAAAGGCAGAGAAAAGAAGGAATAAAGATAACAGCGCACATTAATGAAAAAGAAAGCAGGAACATTGCCCCAAAATCCCAGAAGCCAGTTCTTTTAAATAATTGGGTTTTTTTTTTAAATGAACAAATCTTTAAGCTCAAGAAAAAAGAAAGGCAGCAAACGTAACCCACCCAAAGACAAAAGGAGGAGATAAAACCAGAAGAATAAATCTTATGAATCACAACAGTATACCACAGGAGTAACTTTAAACCAATGGCTAAGATGAAAACTTTCCTAGGAACACAGAAATTGCCAAAATTGGGCCCCAAAGTAGTATAACCCTGACCATTAACCATAGTTAGTTGAAATGGTAATTGAAAATCTACCCACCGGGGCACCTGGGTGGCTCAGTAGATGAGAGTCTGCCTTTGACTCAGGTTTTGATTCCAGGATCCAGGGATCAAGTCCCACATCAGGCTCCCTGCAGGGAGCCTGTTTCTCCCTCTGACTAGGTCTCTGCTCTCTCTCTCTCTCTCTCTCTCTCTCTCTCTCTCTCTGTGTGTGTGTGTGTCTCTCATGAATAAATGCAAATCTTTAAAAAAAAATGTACCCACAAAAACAAGGCATCAAGCCCAGGAAGTCTTATGATAGAATTCTATCAAGATTTCAAGGTATGGATAATTCCCACCTTATAATAACAAGAGAAGCCACTCCAAATGAGTTCATGAGCCTGACATCAAAGTCAGAAACAACCAGCAAAGAAAACAACAGACGGCGGTAGACATCCCTAATGCTCCCGGCGTCCAGTCCTACTCTCCCTCATGAGCAACCAAAGGAAGACTAAAACCTCAGCTCCCCCGAGTTGGCTGGGACCATGTGACTGTAGTACATCTGGCAGAGGTGCTGTGTGTCACTTCTGGGCCAAACATCAGAAGAGCTGGTAAGAGATCTCCATGCCTCCGTGAGATGGTGGACCAGCAGAACCCCCATCCGCCTCGATAGCAAAATGACCATGTGGAAAACAGCCCCACTAACACGTACAAAAGTTAAATGAAGGTAACCTAGGGGGCAGGGTGACAGAGGGTGATCCAGGGAGAACACCAAGCTGGGATCTGGTAGATTAGGGTGCCTTCACCCTGACACTTGCATTCTTCCATAAGAAGGATGTATTTCTTTATAATACTGCTTTTTAAAAATAAATCTCATAGGTCCCAGGAAAAAAAAAGGAGGAAAAGGAAAAGACAACAGACACAGAAAAGGGAAGAAGGAAAATATGAAAGAGGCAAGAAATTCATTTAATAGCTGGAGAATAGGGGCACCTGGTTGAGTGGCTGCCTTCACGTGATCCCGGAGTCCTAGGATCAAGTCCCACATCGGGATCCCCTCAGGCAGCCTGCTTCTCCCTCTGCCTAGGACTCTCTCTCTCTGTGTGTTTCTCATGAATAAATAAAAAAATCTTTTCTAAAATCTGGAGAATAACGTCACAGTCTTTGTAGAATCTTGGGTTGGGAGAACTTTTGAGACTACTCTTTTAACAGAGAGGAGACCATCTAAAACTATTATTGATGCTGTTTTCCCTGTTTATCTTCTTTTTAAACCAGGGGGAAGATAAACATGATAGATTAATTTTCCAAAAAAATTTCCAAGTTTAAGAAAAAAATTAAAAAGCTTCTAGGTTCGATTTTGTAGGAAGCAATGTCCCAGGTGCAGACACGTATAGAGGGGTAGATTTAATAATTATTAACTGTAAAACTAACAACAACAATTTCTGATATTTACTGAGCTTATTCTACGATGGGTGCCAAACACCCATCGTAGCACTTCCAGATTAAACTTTACCTAGTGTTCACAGAGATAAGAAAACCACGGTTAGGTGAGATTCAGTTATTTGCCCAAGACCACACAGCCTGTAGGAGGAAAATCTTGAGTCTGTCTGACCCGAAGCCCAGGCTCTACACAGCACCATACTCTGATACAGCGTGTTTGAAAAGCTGTAATTATGGTGACAAATTGACATACAACACAAGGAAGCCAGAATACTCTTGAGAAACCTGTATTTTTAAAAAGGCAAACAAACATGACTTAAAATAAAAAGGGAACTCTTGCTTCTAACTAGAGAATGGGAAAAAAAAACTGCAAAGTAGTGGTATCTCACTGAGTACACATTTTAAAATACACCACTCTGTTTAGAATTCACAAACCATCAAACTCATATTTTTAAAGTGGGAATCCAATTCAATGGGTTTTAGTATGTTCAGTTGTATAATCATGACCATTTGATTTCACAACATTTTAATCACCCCCCCAAAAAAAGCCCTGTACCCATGAACAACCACCCCCATTCCCCTTTTTCACAGTCCCCAGCAACCACTGATCTGCTGTCTCTATGGATTTGCCTATTTTGGACATGTTGTAGAAATGGAATCATACGTATGTGATTTTTTAAAGTAAGCTCCATACCCAAGATGGGGCTTGAACTCACAACCCCAAGATCAAGAGTCACTTGCTCTACCGACTGAACCACTGAGGTGCTCATATGTGATGTTTTCTGACTGGTTTCTTTCATTCAACATAATGTTTAACATTTCATTCTGAAATGCTCATTCATGTTGCAGCAAGCATCAGCACTTCACTCCCTTCTGTGGTCAGATAATATTCAGCCATATGGATATACCATCTTCTGCTTATCCAGTCATCAGATAACAAACATTTTAGTTATTATCACATTTCAGGAGTTGTTTGGGCTACCATGAACAATGCTGCTAATGTACATTTGTATAACAAGATCTTATGGAGACCCGTGTTCAATTTTCTTATGTATATACCTAGGGAGAGCACTGCAGAGTCCTCTACAATCAACATTTTGAGGAACTGCCAAATTGCTTTCCAAAGTCGGCCATACAATTTCACGTGCCCACCAGCAGTGCATAAAGTTTCTAATGTCTCCACCTCCTTACCACCTCTTATTCTGTCCCAGCACCACTTGTTGAAAAGACCATTCTTTCGTCCCACCTCATAGTCTTGCTATCACTATCAAGAATCAGTTCACGATGGGACGCCTGGGTGGCTCAGCCGTTGAGCATCTGCCTTCAGCTCAGGGAGTGACTCTGAAGTCCTGGGATCGGGTCCCACATCGGCTTCCTGCATGGAGCCTGCTTCTCCCTCTGCCTCTGTCTCTGCCTTTCTCTGTCTCTCATGAGTAAATAATTAAAATCTTTAAAAGAAAAAGAATCCGTTCACGATAAATGTGCAGATTTCCCAACTCTGGGTCCCATTCCATTGATCTACGTATGCTGTTCTTATCCTGGGTAACAATGGGTCTTGATTACCGTAATTCAGTAGTACATACTGAAGTTGGGAAGTATTTCCAACCCTGTTCTAGTTTTTCAAGGCCGTTTTGGTTATTCTGGATCCCTTGCATTTCCATATGAATTCTACAATCAGCTTGTCAAATTCTACAAATAAAGCCTCTTGGGATTTGCAGAGGCGGGTCCTGTTCGGCATCTGTCGAGGAATCTGGGAAGCACTGCCATCTTAAGTCTTCTGGTTTATAAACATAGGACGTCTTTCCATTTATTTAGGTTTCCTTCAGTTCCTTTCAACAATGTCTTGTGGTTTTCAGCCTACAAGTCTTGCACTTCTGTTGTTGAATTTCTTGCTAAATTTTTTATGCTACTTTAAAGGGAATGGTTTTTTTTTTTAAGGGAATGGTTTTACATTGCTTTCCTGGTAGATGAGTGGTTGCATAGGAAAGGTGGGGATGACAGCTAAGGGGTAACAGGGTTTCTTTTCGGGGCGATGAGAATGTTCTACAATGGACCACTATGATGGTTGCACAACTCTGTGAATATACTAAAAATCGCTGAACTATATATTTAAATGGGTGGATTTTATAGTATGTGAATTCTATCTCAAAAAAAAAAAAAAAAGAGAGAGAGGGATGCCTGGGTGGCTCAGCGGTTAAGTGCATCTTCCTTTGGCTCAGGGCATGATCCTGCATGGAGCCTGCTTCTCCCTCTGCCTATGTCTCTCCCTCTCTCTTTCTGTGTCTCTCATGAATAAATAAATAAAAATCTTTAAAAAAATTTTTTTTTGCTTTAAAAGAGAGAACAAACCCTATCAGGTAGATGAACAAACTCTCAGCATTTTATACTTTTCCATTTATATCAAAAGGAAAGACACTCCACTTCCCTAGGCCAATGTCAAAGACATTGTTAACACACTGGTGGTTCACTTGGAAACATTAACACCTATTAAATTGGTCTCAAACAAAGCTTGGCATGACTGCCATTATACTAAACTAGGGGAAAAGGGAAAGAAAACTTCTGCTGTTTACTTTTCTTAATGTTGATCAGGTACATTTTAGAGTGACAACTAAGTACCCTGCCCATTAAGCAAACCATCTAATGACTGCTGTGATGCTTTCAAAATTGTTGGAATAGCCTCTCAATTGAAATCCCTGCTTCCTTTGTTGATTCGAATCCAATTATTCTTAAGACATTACCAGAAACCTTTCTGATAGTACCTCAAGGGTCTCCACTGCTACAAACTGCTTTCTTTGGAGTTCAAAACACAGAACAGTTTCTCTTGGGGCACCTGGGTGGCTCGGTGGTTGAGTGTCTGCCCGAGGCTCAGGCCGTGGTCCCAGGGTCCTGGGATGGAGTCCCGCATTGGACTCCCCGCAGGGAGCCAGCTTCTCCCCTGCCTGTGTCTCTGCCTCTCTCCCTCTCTCTCTGTGTCTCTCATGAATAAATAAAATGTTTACAAACAAAACAAACCAAAACACAGAGTCGTTTCTCTTGATCTACTTTGCCAACTTTCTCACCCAACTGTGGATCATTTAATTGTTTCTAGACAACACAGTAATTTTTTACCTTTGTATCTTTGTTCATGTCACATGCTGTCCTTATGACATCTCACCAATGTTTCTCGTGCCAGAATACGGGCTCAACCATAGTGCGTGCATACAGTTGGCTCTCAATCACTACTTGTTTAAGAACACTACTTCCTATTTTATGCTAGACTCTGTCCCAAGCACTTCACCTGTGCTATCTTCTATAATCCTTCCACAAATCCTGTGAAGAAACGAAGGGTCTGAAGCACTACTTGCCCAAGGCTATGCACACTGAACCGCTGTCCTGATAGAAATTCTATTCATTCTTGGGATACAGATGAAATTCTATCCCTTCCCTGTTAAACCAATGGAGATTTCTCCTTTCTCTGAACTTCTAAAGTACTTCCTGCCTTTGACACAAAAATCTACACTACCTTTAACTGTATTTTAGAAGTAGACTTTATTCTTTAGAGCAGTTTTAAGTTCACAGCAAAATCAAGTGGAAAGTACAGAGAGTTCCCATATCCTCCCTGCCCCCACACAATATACCCCCCCCCCACTATCAACATCCCCCACCAGAGTGCTGTATTGGTCACCACTAATAAATCTACACTGACACATCACTATCACCCAAAGTCCACATTTACATCAGGGCTCAGTGTTGTACATTCTGTGGGTTTTGACAAGTGGATAATGACATGTATCCACCATTATAGCAGCACACAGAATAGTTCCACTATCTGAAAATTCCTCTGTGTTGCCTATTCATTCCTCCCTCCCTGCTAACTCCTGGCAACCACTGATCTTTTTCCTACAGTTTTGCCTTTTTTAGAATGTCATCTAGTTGGAATCATACTACATACAGGATGTAGCTTTTTCAGATCAACTTTTTTTCATTTAGTAACAGGCATACACGATTCCTCCAGGTCTTTTCGTGATTTGATAGCTCATTTCTTTTTTAGTAGTGAATAATACTGCATTGTCTGGATGTATCAGAGTTGCTTCCAAGTTTTAGCAATTAGAAACAGAGCTGCTATAGACATGTATGCAAGTTTTTGTGTGGACGTAAGTTTTCAGCATCTTTGGTTAAATATCAAGGAGCAGGATAACTGGATCATATGGTAAGAGTGTTTAGTGTTATAAGAAACAATCTTCCAGGGATCCCTGGGTGGCGCAGCGGTTTGGCGCCTGCCTTTGGCCCAGGGCGCGATCCTGGAGACCCGGGATCGAGTCCCACATCGGGCTCCCGGTGCATGGAGCCTGCTTCTCCCTCTGCCTGTGTCTCTGCCTCTCTCTCTCTCTCTGTAACTATCATAAATTAAAAAAAAAAAAAAAAAAAGAAACAATCTTCCAAAGTGGATATGCCATTTTTTTACACTCCCACCAGCAATGAATAAAAGTTCCTATTGCTCTACATCTTTGCCTGAACTTGATGTTATCAGTGTTTTGGATTGTGGCCATTTTAATAGGGGTGTAGAGGTATTTCACTCCTGTTTCAGTTTGCATCTCCCTGGTGACATATGGTATGGAGCATCTTTTCTTATGCCTGTTTGTCATCTGTGTATCTTTGGTGAGATGTTTGTTCCAGTCTTTTGCCCATTTTTTAATTGGGTCGTTTTCTTATTGTTGAGTTTTAAGAATTCTTTGAAAATCTGGGTTAACAGTCTTTTATCAAATACGGCTTCTGAAAATATTTTCTGTCTGTGGCCCCAGCATTTTTTATTTCTCACATTATTCTGTCTTACAAAATTGGGCTTAAATACATTTTCTACTTATTTTTTTTGTAAGGTAATCTCCATGCCCAACATGGGACTTGAACTCACATGCCCAAGATTAAGAGTCACAAGCTCTTCCGACTGAGTCACACAGGCACCCCTGGGCTTAAATATTTCAAAGTTATTCTGAGTAGCCAGATTGCTCCTCACCTTGGGACGTAATGCCACCTAATATTTAAAGTAACTTCAATGAAAATTCTTATCTTCCACATAAAAGACCATGGGTAGCCTTTCTATTTAGTGGCAAGCAAAGTTATGAGGTGGGTGACTTACAGAGCACTGGGAGCTATGCAGGAGAACATAGGTTTGCCTGCTGCTTGCCACCTCCCCGAGTTCCCTCCCATGCCTCTCTAATCCCAATCTAATCCAATACAGTTTACAGCCCAGGTACAAGGCTAGTCCAGATTTTGTCATTTCACAGATTTGTGTCTGCTGTGGCTGATGTAAGTGCCCAGTTCCTAAGAGTGCAACCCATTGCAAACCTAGCCACCATGGGTCCCAATCACGGGCAGTTTGCATGTAGCCTGAATTGGACACCACTGGGGCTCTAAGAGTCTTGAACTCCTACTAAGCTGGTGAAAATTCTATCCACAAATTCTTTGAAGTTACCCTTACTGATGCAAACCAGGGTTATCAGAAGATATAAGGGGTATCACCAAGCCAAACCATAAACACGAGGACACTGGTGGCAAGACATCCCCTGGCTGCAAATACTGTGGTTTTGGAAAGGACCATAACTTTCATGGCACTATCAATAGTTCTCACAGTGTTGCTTGAAAAAGTCCCAATACTCTCAAAATCCACAATCACCACTAATTTAAGCAACCTCTGTAAAATTCAAACCCAATAAACAAGAATTTTTACTTAAAGTTATCTGTAAAAATGGTGGATGTCTGCACCTTATTTCATGAATGTGCTGTCAAACTTATGAAAATTAAAATCTGATAGTGGTGACAAGCTAGTTCAATGAGAAGAGAATAAGAGTCTTTTCAATGAGTAGTTCTGGGACAACTCGATATATGCACATGCAAAAGAACAAAGCTGGACCCCACCTCACATCCTTATCCAAAAATTAGAAGAAACTATAGGCATAAATCTTCATGACCTGGGACTAGACAGCGATTTCTTAGATGTAGGATTAAAAGTATAAAGAGCAAAAGAGAAAAGTATATAAATTGAACTTCATCAAAATTAAAAACTTCTGTTTCAAAAGACTTTATCAAGAAAGTGAAAAGACAAACTACAGAACGGGAGAAGATATTTATAAATCACATATTTGCAAAATCTAGTAAGGCACTTGAATCCAGAATTTATATAGAATTTTATAAACCAACAATAAAAGACAACCCAATTAAGATATGGCCAAATGATCTGAAAGATATTTCTTTAAGGAAGATATACAATTGGCCAAGAAGTCCATAAAAGATGCTCAACATCATTAGCTAGCATCAGGGAGATACAAATAAAAACCATAAGGAGATACCACTTCATACCCACTGGGATGGCTAAAATGAAGAAGGTGGACAAATCCAAGAGTTGACAAGGATGTGGAGAAAACAGAACACTCATGCATTGATGTTGGAAATGTGAAATGGTGGAGTCATTTTGGAAAACAGTTCGGCAGTTCTCAAGATGTTAAGCACACAGTTGCCATATGAACCAGCAACCCACTGCTAACTATATTCAAGAGAATTGAAAACAGAATCTTGTACACAGGGCAGCCTGGGTGGCTCAGCGGTTTAGTGCCACCTTCAGTCCAGGATGTGATCCTGGAGACCGGGGATCAAGTCTCACATCGGGCTCCCTGCATGGAGTCTGCTTCTCCCTCTGCCTGTGTCTCTGCCTCTCTCTCTGTATTTCTCATGAATAAATAAATAAAATCTTTAAAAAAAAAAAAAAGAATCTTGTATACAGATGTTCATAGCAGCACTATTCACAACAGACAAAAAGTAGATACAACCCAAATGCTTATCAGCTGATGAATAGATAAATAAAATGTGGTATGTCCATACAATGGAATATTATTCAGCCATAAAAATTAATGAAATACTGATATATGATATATACTACAGCATGGATGTGCCTTGAACATATTATCCTGAGTGAATGAAGCCAGACACAAAGGACTACATATTGCATGATACCATTTATATGAACTGTCCAGAATAGGCAAGTCTGTTGCTATAAAATGAAATGTTTGTGTCCCCTCAAAATTCATATGTTAAATCCTAATTCCCAATGTGATGGTATTTGGAGGTGGGGCTTTTGGGAGGTGAGTAGGTCATGGGGTAGAGTCCTCCTGAATGGGATTAGTGCTTTATAAAGGGATCCTGGGAGCACCTGGGTGGTTCAGTCAGTTAAGCGGCCAACTCTTGATTTCAGCTCAGATCATGATCTCATGACCTCAGGGTCGTGAGATTGAGCCCTGCATCCAGCTCCCACTCAGCACAGAGTCTGCTTGTCCCTATCCCTCTGTTCCTTCTCCTGCACTCTCTCTCTCTCAAATAAAATCTTTAAAAAACAAAAAAGGAGCCCAGAGAGCTCCTGAAACCCTTTAGCCAAATGAGGACACAGCAAGAAGATCCCATCTATGAACCAGAAGCCATTCTCACCAAGCAATGAGTTGGCCAGCACCTTGATCTTGGCCTTTCCAGCCCTTAAAACTGTGATAAATAAGTGTTTAGTGGCTCCAAGGGCTGAGGGTAAAGTGAATAAGACCTGACTGCCAAAGTATGTGGGGTTTGTTTTGGGGGTGATAAAATATCCTGAAATTAGCTGGTTATGGTGGTACAACTCTGTGAGCACCCTAAAAACACTGGTTGTATACTCTAAAGGATAAAGTTGATGGTAGGATCATAATGTGTCAAAATATAAAATACAATAGTAGTTTTTTTTGTTGTTGTTGTTGTTTTTTTACAATAGTAGTTTGAATACTAAGTGGTACTGGTTTTTTTATATGACAAACCAAACGCTTTGGCCTTAGCTTTTATCTAGTTGGTTGAGTTACGGGCCATTATTTAAGATGTCATGCGTGCTATGTGGAATAATACATGTTACATAAATTCTTTAAACAAGAATAAAAAGATAATGGCCACCTACTACAAAAGGAGTATAAGATGTAGAGTCTATTCCAAAAGACTTTACAGTTTAACTCAAGAAACAGAACACATCAACAAGAAAACTAAACAACAGTGCAAAGCAGCTCACTTTAGCTAACCAACATTCAATTACTCATGAAGTCATATCAATTCCTCTTTTGTAGTATCTTAAATCCATTCTCTGCAGTCCCAGCACTACTGCTCAATTGCAAGCAACTCTTGTCTCATGTCTGGATTATTACAATAGGCTCTGGCATCTCTTTCCTCTAATTCATTTTAATCATGAAATAATTATTTGTTGGATAAATGAATAGAACACTCTTCATTATGTAAACTCCCCTACACATAAACCTCTGAGCTTAATCCACTTCCAAAGTGAAATATAAATTTTTCCCTGCCCCATATCCCTCCACCCCAAAATAGAGAGGGAGAAAAAGCATAAACTCCTAGTAGCTAGCACTGAAAACTTTCCAGAATCCTGTCCCACACACTTTCTGGTCTTATCACCCACCAACCCTTCCTCTCTGGTCACTCCTAGATTTAGCTCATGCATTCCCACCTCACTTCCCAACTCCTTTGCTGTGGTCCCTCCCACTAGTGTTGCCTCTCCTCCTCATCATCCACATCTGTGCTTCCTGGCAGAGTTGAAGCCTCCCTTCTTCTATCAGCCATCCTCTATCCGTACTGCCCTGTAAAGTCATTTTTTTTTTTTTTTAGATTTTATGTATTTATTTGAGACAGAGAAAGAGAGAAAACAGGAGCAGGGGGTGGAGGAAAAGCAGGTGCAGAGGAGGGAGAAGCAGACTCCCCGCTAAGAGAGGGCCAATCCCAGGACACGGAGATCATGACCTTGACCTGAGCTAAAAGCAGACACGCTTAACCAAATGAGCCACCCAGCGCCCTGAAGCCACATTTTTTATTATTTACTTATAGAAGTCTCCAAACAGATTTTAAACTCATGGGAAGTAGGACCCACGGCAGAGGTAAATCTAAGACTAACATCTTGCTCCGCAAACACTGCCATATGGAATTGAACTTCCAAATGAGCTCTACAGACAGATTACCGGAATTGAGAAAAACAGAATGTTATTGTGGGAATGCTTACGTTCTGTTTGCTTGTTTTTGTGGAAGTGAGACAAGCTGAATTTCAAACGGCCAGTGGGCTTTGGATTGATGAAGAGGAAGTCATGTCAGAAATCAGATGGGGTGGGCAGGGGGAGGGAGGTGTATCCCAGGATCCACGTGCCAAATGCTTACATTTTGCAGGGAGGATCTAGATATTGATAACAAAATGAATCTTTAATATACAGTTTAGTTGGGGATTTTGTCTTCAAAACCTTTCAAAATTCTACACAATTCATGAAAGTCATATTGGAAAGTCAACTAGCATTGCTCCCCTGAAGCTGACGCTTGCACGGACCTAAAAGTCTGTTTTTTTCAGCCTATTACTCACATGTAATAAGATTTTGAGTTAACTTTTCTGCAAACCCACCTACATGGATCTTTTCACCAGACTACGTTTTCTGCTCAGTTTATATCTCCAAATGGATGGTGTGTATATGGTAGGAAGGGGCTCATTATTCATATTATAATATTATCACAAATGCTTAAAGCACACCAGTCTTCATATGAGGTCATGTGAAAGAAAAGAGTTTATTTCCTGACAAGAAAAAACCCATGAATTTATGAGGACTGGTGACTATAAAAAAATATTTTCGTGAACATAAATTAGTTGGTTAAAGTCCGTTTAGATAGGGGTGATGGGAAACAGGTGGATAATAGTTGATGCTTCTCAAATGTGAACTATTCTTCCCAGAAGAAGCCGCATACAAACCCGCCTCTGTGGCCAAGACCAGGTGGTATGGGGTTCTGGGTGTAATCTCAGGTGTTTTGAGAAGGGGGCATCAAAACAAAGCTCTTATAAAATGGATCTTCTTCTCCTCCATGATCATGATGAACTGAACATGTTGCTCAGGGTTCGGGAGCCCTCAGCCTGTCCGCTCTTTCCTTCAGCTTACAGATATCTCAGCTCACTGTAGGAACACCCCTCCCCCCCCCCCCGTCTCATCTTTCCACATAAATCCAAGGCTCTTATAGTCAGCTTCTCTAATCCAACATGTGGGACAGGTGAGAAAGGGAGAGACGGAAAAGGGGAGAGAGAATGCACTGCATTTTAGGGGAAAAATTAGCAACCTCTGCCTTCTGTCCTGAGATACTAAATACCCCCAAAGTTTATCATTAAATGCACAATTTATAACAGAAGAAAAACTAGTGAAATGTGAGTAAGCTCTTACAGTTTCTGGTATTTAATTTCAATTTTCCTTTCCCACCACCACCAACAAAAAATGTTCAATAAACCTAATATGTTGGTAGGGCACCCAGCTGGCTCAGTCAGTGAAGCATCTGACCCTTGGTATCAGCTCAGGTCTTGATTTCAGAGTTGTGAGTTCAAGTCCCACATTGGGCTCCACACTAGCGTGGAGTCTACTTAAACAACTTAAGTAAGATCTTGGTATCAGAATCTTTTTCATAGAGCAAAATTCATAAAAGATAACAAGTTTTCTATATTTCTTCTTATTTTCACTGCCCAAGGTTACAATGTAAATTTTGAAATGCTGCACACACACAAGATTCTGCTAGGGTTCAACCCTACAAAGGAGTTACGAAGATCTTAAAGTAAGAGCTATGCTGTCAACCGGGGATTGGTTAACGATGGCCCATAGGCCAAATTTTGTAAATGGGCCTCCTGCCTGTTTTTGTAAATAAAGTTTACATGGAACACAGCCATGCTCATCTGTTCCCTTAGCGTCTATGGCTACAATGGCAGAACTGAATAGTTGTGACAAAGACCATATGGCCCATAAAGCATAAAATATTTACTCTCTGGGCCTTTTTGGAAGAAAGTTGCTGGACCCTGCTCCAAATATAAAATAGCACTGACTGCATATACATAATAACCTCAGTGGGCAAACTTCTTGGGGATCCACGAAGAGAAACATATCCCCAAAATACCACCCTGGCTTTTGATTGCTTACTCATTTATTTATATGGATGCTAAATACAAACACAATTTGAAATGTATGTGATGCATATCAACCAAACTTGAACCAGATGTAAGAAATAAGCATTCCACGAGAACACCATGAAGCGTCCCTCTCAAATTGCTATGTTGTTGTCTACTGAAAAACATTTGCAGACTCCAAGTAGAAAATGATAGAAAACTTCCATGTGTCTCTCAGAGTCTGGGCATTCACAACACTCTGCTCAGCCCTGGCTCAGAAAAACCTCTAGGTCACAGTTGGATGAGAGAGTGGGAACTGCCTTTGGGAGCCTTTTGCTTACCAAAGTACCAGACCTTTCAGGCTCTGAGTTCTGGGATGGTTCCAAATTCACTCCACCTACAAACATGAACTGTGTGAATATGGGAAGCCCTTCTCCAAAACCACCCAAAAAAGGGACCCATCTCTGGAAGAAGACTTTGGAGGAAAAACCCCTCTGAAGCCAGTCATTTGGAGCACTTGAGAAACAAAGAGCTTTCCCCAACTGCCCACTTTCCTATAGATAACAGGACCTATGAAGGTCAGAAATACATACAGAGAAGAAATTATAAGTGCTACCCTTCACAGATTCAGTTTTGGACAGCTATGAAGATGAACAAAGATTCTCAAATTCATCACCTCCCTCAGATATAAGTGTTCCCTGCCCAGAAACTCATGTCAGCTGAACTCTACCTAAGGCCTCTATTCTTTGAAGCATCCCTTGGCCTCTATCCCAATCTATGTTATAATTTTAGGCCTTTGCAGTCCAAGACCTGTTGTGTGGATCATTCTGGGCCCTGTCTCACCCTAATTTCTCCCACTCTGGGCAGGAAGCATAAGCTCCAGCCATTCTAACACAGTCCTCTTCGCCTAACCATCTCTGTCCTCTACTGGGGAATCTGGATATACAGATCCTAGCTGGATCACTAGGACCCTGACACCATATATAATCCTTCTTCACTTGACATGATCACACTCTGGGCTCAAATCGCAGCTCAGCTATTTAGCAGATAGGTAACCTGGAGCAAACGACTCAACCTCTCTGGGCCTCCATTTTCTCATTGGTACCACAGAGATGATATTTCCTATTTTTCAGGGTTATCATGAGCATCAGAAGAGGTACTTGATAAAGACAGATGCTATCAGTATTAAGCTATCTTACTAGTTCCTACTAACATGACTACTTATCAAGGACTCTCTGTATACACGGCAATGTGACAGCAAGTTCATTCTTTTTAAATTCACTAACTTCTGATGTAGGTAATATTTATCCCCAATTTACAAATATGAAAACAGACACAGATAGGTTAATTTGCTTAAGGTAACAATACATGTATTACATGGTGAGGTCAGGACCCAATCCTAGTCGTTCAAGTAGAGTTGATTCTCATTAGTCATGAATTCTGTATTTGTGAATTGTCTACTTGGTAAAATTACTGGGGCACCTGGCTGGTTCAGTCAGTAGAGCATATGACTCTCCATCTCAGGGTCATCAGTTCAAGCCCCATGTTGGGAGTAGCATTCACTTTTTTAAAAAATTTACTTGTGAGGCACTTGGGCAACTCAGTCAGTTGGGCATCTGGTTCTTGATTTTGGCTCAGGTCATGATCTCAGGGTTGTGAGATCCAGCCCCAAGTCAGGGTCCACACTCAGTGTGGAGTCTACTTGCGATTCTCTCTCCTTTTCCCTCTGCTTCTCCCCCTACACCTGTGCTAGTTTGCTTGCTTGCTTTCACGCTCATAATAAACAAACAAATAGGGATCCCTGGGTGGCGCAGTGGTTTAGTGCCTGCCTTTGGCCCAGGGCGTGATCCTGGAGACCCGGGATCGAATCCCATGTCGGGCTCCCGGTGCATGGAGCCTGCTTCTCCCTCTGCCTATGTCTCTGCCTCTCTCTCTCTCTGTGTGTGACTATCATAAATAAATTAAAAAAAAAAAAAAAAAAACAAATAAATAAATAAAATATTCAAAAAAATTTACTCATAACCCCAAAATCAATACTCCTGGTACTTTGTCATCACTCACAGACACGTGCAGATCAACAAAAAACTTGAGTGTCCCAATGTACACACTCCTAGCTGTGGCTGAACGATGTGACATTTTGCCTTCTCATTTCAACACTCATGCTACAAACAAGTATTGTTTTTGCAATCTATTTAGTGACTCCTTTTCCACATTTTTGTGCTTCTTGTGGGTGATTTTAAATAGCAAAATAGTGTAGAAGTGCTACCTGGTATCCCCAAACTCAAGGCGGCTATGATGTGCCTCATAGAAAAAAATGCATGTAATTAGACCAGCTTCATTCAAGCATGACTCACAGCACTGTTAGCCACAAGCTAAATGCTAATGAATCAGCATTATTATCCATTATTATTAGTTATTAATACATAATAGATACATTGTCTTTAAACAGGAGCATACATGAAACATACTATTATTGCTCAGTTGACAGAAATGTGACCAGAGACTCATAGGAACCAATTCTGTATCCTTATGAGCAAAAGATCAGGAGTCACTAACTCAGTGTTCATGGAGACTTCACAGAACGTAGTTACCGTGAATAACGGTCATCAACTGCATAGGCCTCGTTCTGTCATGGCTGGTATTACCCACACCTCAGATACTATCCCCAGACCCACCCTAGAAGGTTTTGCTCCCAAGGCCACTCCCGCAGCACCCATCAGACACACGGGTGGGAGCTAGGGAGGGCCCTGGCATAGGGAAGAACCAGAGGAGAATTAAAAAAAAAAAAAAAGGTAGAGTAAACGTGGCATTCCAATAACCTACAGCTCAAAAAAGGTGAAGTGGGAATGCAAGCTACACCCTAAAAATATAAGCTTGCTACCCTCTGCTCCCTTCCTACTTCCAGAATTATAAGCTTTGAGGATCTTGGGAATCCCTATATTCAGAAAACATTTCCAAAAATGAATTAAGGAATTAATCAAATTTAAAGCCATCTTCAGTCTTGGTATTCTCAATAACTACCAAATTTCCTTTCCTCTCATTACAAAGCCAATCTCCTCTGTTTCCAGCTCTAGCTGTAGCAATTAGGAGAGAATATGGACAGTACTGCCACCACAAAGATGTATTATGTTGCATCCTGGAAAACAAAGATTTCCCTGGAATTTGCTCCCCCAAAATTCAATAATTAATTAATTAATTAAAAAATTAAAAATTAAACAAATTAAAAAACAAATTCAATAAAATATAACAAAACAAACACCCTATAAGGACATTAAAATATTGCCAAATTGCCAGTGCCCTGTAGAAAAGGCACCCAAATTCTGAGGAGTTTTTGCAATTTCATTCCTAAAATTCTCGTGCAAAAATCATTTTATGCAAAGCTAAGTACAGTTTGATTTCTTTTCTCATGTAAAGAGTTGCTCTTAAAGACATTTTCTTCATTTAAAACAATCTACTCCAAAGCATATCATACACTCTTCTGTATATATATATATTCCAATTAAAAAAAAAGAGCCAGGGATCCCTGGGTGGCGCAGCGGTTTAGCACCTGCCTTTGGCCCAGGGCGCGATCCTGGAGACCCGGGACCGAATCCCACGTCGGGCTCCTGGTACATGGAGCCTGTTTCTCCCTCTGCCTATGTCTCTGCCTCTCTCTCTCTCTCTCTCTCTCTCTCTCTGTGACTATCATAAATAAATAATAAAAAAAAAATTAAAAATAAATAAAAATAAGAATAAAAAATTTTAAAAAATTAAAAAAAGAGCCAAATATATAACTCCAGGTTATATTGAGATAAGCCAATTTTTCAATTATGAGTTGATTATAATTTGCTAAAATAAAAGCTTTGCAGTCCAAATATTAAAGCTTTGGTAGTCTTTCTACATTGCAATACATTAATTTCAATTTTCAAAAATAACAGATAACAGGCATCTGAGTGGTGCAGTCAGTTACAGGTCTGATTCTTGGTTTCAGTTCAGGTCATGATTTCAGGGCCATGAGATCAAGTCCCATGTTGAGCTCCACACTCAGTCTGCTTAGGACTTTCTCTCCCTCTTTCTCTACCCCCTCACTCCCATGTGTTCTTTGTCTCTCTCTCTCTAATAAATAAATAAATCTTAAAACAAAAATAACAGGTAACAAAAGTCAAATTGTAAGTGTCATTAACAGCCCAGTTGATATTCTCACACAAGATTAGAAACAATTGAAAACTACTATTTGAAATCATATATATAATATCTCAAAATTAAAATCCTACAACTGTTAACAGTATCCTTAAATATTTAATTTAAATATTAAAAATACTAGAATACAAACAGGACCAAAGTAAAAATTCATCCAGAGGTTGGGCATGATTGTCAGGTGGGAAGCTTGCAGGATTCCCCCCCACTGGTTGTGGGAATCCCTGTCTTCTGTGCACACACACACTCAAATAAAATAGTGAAGGAATAATAATTAAATTACAATAAGTAAATCAAAAAACCCACAAACCTAAAAATTCATAAATAACCCCTTTTGAAAGAACAATGAACAGCTTTATAGATCATAAAGGGAATATCTCCCATGAATTGGGAATATTAAAACTGAACAAGTTGAAGGTAATGCTTATATCAATTTTAAAGTAACTTCACAACTAATTTTTAAAGTATTCACAGCTCTGACTAAATCTGTGCCTTTTAAGTCACATTAACATAAACAGGAGACTAACAGGTGAATCTGAAGAATACAAAAGGGAATTCAATTCCATTTAAATACCATCTGTTCTGCTGGGAGTTTCTGTAACACAGATGAGTTCATGTTTGATTGGTAAGCGAGGAATGACATCATGACAGCATGGAAGCCTCACTGATTCATTTGTGAGTTTCCAAAACAAAGAAGTGGAAGGAATGGAATTATGGGAGATCTCAGGCAAGAGAAAAACAAGGCCTCATCTAACTTGGCCTTAACAGGAAGCTGTATTTCAAGCAAGCTGCAGAAGGAAGCCTGCACCCAGACCTCACTCCCCAGACAGGTGGAGTCACAGCCAGGCTGAGGTCTCTCAGCTGGGTTGTGGCACTGGCTCCTGTCCCTGTCCCCTGTAATAGCAGCCCCACTGTCTCAGAACTCAACACCAACTATCCATACACCAGTGCTAGCACTCCTAGCTAGAATTTCCACTTTGCCGTTCTTGTACACTTTTAGTATCCATTTTAACAATGTCCAGCCACGCTGAGATGTTCACCTAAGCGATCCAGGTAATCCTCTAGGGTACTGATTATTGCTTTTGCTAGTAGCTACCAAGCTGCAGAGATTTTAAGAGATCTGCCACCACCTTATTTTTCTCTTATGAGGCACTATTTTTAGTGCATGATTTGCAGAATGCACGATTTTTTAGGAACATAAATATTCCATTTTAGTAGAAAGAACTATAAATGTTTCTCAAGTGCCTACCTACTATATACAGGCAACGGGCCATGTACTCAAGTTATACTTCAGGACCTAAAGATAACAGGTTTTTTTTAAAGATCTCAACTTAGAGAAACAATCTCTTCATTAGTTTGCCAGAGCGGCCATCACAAAGTATCAGGTGCTGGGTGGCCTTAAGCCACAGGAAATTTGTCTCACATTCCTGGAGACTAGAAATCCAAGACCAAGGTGCTGGCAGGGTTGGTCCCTTCTGAGGGCAGGGAAGGAGAATCTGTGCTTCGCCACTCTCCTAGCTTCTCTTGGTTTGCTGGCACCAAAAGGTGCTCTCAGGAGGAGCGCTAATGTATCTATAACCTCTACCTTCATATCAATATGGCATCCTCCCTTTCTGCTCATCTGCATCCAAATTTCCATATTTGATAAGGATAGCAATCATAATTGGATTGGGGGGGGGCCCACCGTACTCAGCATGACCGCATCTCAACTAACTGCATCCACAATGACCCTATTTCTCAATGGAAAGCCACATCCTGAGGTACAGGGGGGCTGAGGACCTCAACCTATGAATCCTGGATGGTCAAAGTGCAATCCATCACCACCTCTAACTCACAAAGTGGAAAATACTAAAAACTGTCAGTGTTTCCAGCCCTTGGTAATGGCAAATAAGGCAAGTCAGTCGGCTAAAAAACATAAAAGCTGCAGGAAATATGAAAAGCATCTTCCTGAACACCCCACACAACTAACACGGTTGTGAGGACATACTGAACCCAGGTTCAAGTCAGTACTTGACCTAGAGAGCACTAAGAAGCTCAGCTGCCTTTTTTTTTTTTTTTTTTTTTGCCCTGTAGTTATTTCCTAAGAGGTGTCTTTTTAGGACTTTGGGGAATGAGGGCTGGGATCTGCTAACAGGCAAGGATGGAGTCCTGATGAAGCACATGTCAGTTTGGGATAGCCCTTGAAAGGCAGCAGGTGGGAATAGGAATTCAGATAGCAGCCCAGCTTTATAATAGCTAGGTGACCAAGAAAATCTCAAGCCTTGATTCTGGACTGCTAGTGATAACTTTCAAATACACATATCCCATACACCTGAACTATGGGGTAGACCCCTGGCCAAGGCCCAGGCCACCAGGAGCACACAGATCAGATACAAATAACACTGCAAAGGTTATGAACACATAAGTGACACTGAAACCACAACCCGCAGAAGACCATTTGGAACGCATACCCTGAACCCAACTAGGCCAATGCCTGCTAAAACAAATACATCATCATTCAACCACAGGATCAGAACAAGATGCAGAGCCTCAAAACAGAATATTCAAGATGTTCAGGATATAATCCAAAATTACTCAGCACACAAAGAATGAGGAAAATTGCCACTCACCTGGGGGAAAAGATACACTATGCAAACACTACTGTAAGAAAGCCGGCGTGGCTATATTAATATTACACAAAGCAGACTTCAAAACAAAGAAAGCCATAGGGGATAAAGAGGAACATTCCAGGATGATAAAAGGGTTAATTTGCCAGAAAGACATAACAATCTTAAACGTTTATGCGTCTAACAACAAAGCTTCAAAACACGTAGGAGCAAAACCTGACAGAATTGAAAAGAAAAACAGAAAAATCCAAAATTACAGCTGGAGACTTCAGTACTTCTCCTAGTAATCGACAGAAGGGGTAGTCAGAAAGGATGGAGAGCCATCAACTCAATGGATCAAATGTACATTTATCGAACACTTCATACAAGCAGAGACACATTCTTTTCAACACACATGGAACATTCATAAAAAAATTTTAACAAATGTAAAAAACTTGAAATTGTATAACTATGTGCTTCTGATTATAATGGAATTAACCTGCAAAGTAATAGAAAAAGATAACAGGAAAATCTCCAACACTTGGAGAGTAAACAGCACACTTATAAATAATTCATGGATGAAAGGGAATGTTTTAAGGGAGATTAGAGAATACTTAAAACTAAAAGAAAAATTTTAAATTAACATAGCAAAATCTGTGGAATTCAGCTAACACAGTACTGAGAAAGAAATTTAGATATCTTTTCTACAATTTTCTAATGTAAAGGGCACAGTGGAGTCATATCTGAAAATTGAAATGTAGTCACTTGCTGGGACTTCATACCTCATACTGTGAAAGTGGGCAGAGGACCCACCACCAGATAACCACATTGATTTCTTACAAATCAATATCCACTAACTCTAAGCTGCACTTCTACAATTTCTCAAAAATCACTACCAAACCTAAATCACTAAAGAAAACAGTAACAGAATGTTTAAAGTATCTTTCTGGTTGTGTGCATCAATGTCCAAAGAGTGTCCTAACCAACATGGCTTAAAATTTTCAACTCAAGCTATTTAATAGGCTATGAGTCCAACCAGACCAAATAAAACAGAATAAAAGTAATAGGAAAAACTGGCACAGGTATTCTAAAAAAACACATCTCCATTAGCTAGTTTCTTGTGATAAAATACACACAAACCAAAAAAACAAATTTGCACCTTTTAAAATAAATAACCAGAGGTCACGACTGTTATCCATAAAATGTTATTTACACAAATTTTTATTGGAAAAGCTGCACATGAAAAATCTAACTTTATACCTTAGAAAATTAGAAAAAGAGCAAAATAAACAGAGTGAGAAACTCCACATTAAGTTTACCTGGAGTCCCAGAGAGAGGAGAATAAGAGAGGATGGGGGGCAACAATGAAAAAGATCCTGGCTGCGAAATTTTCAAGAAGTGATGAGAAACATCAACCCATAAATTCAGAAAGTCCAAGCAGAATAAATAAAGGGAACACACATCAGGGTATATAACAGTGACACTGCAAGGAAGGAAAGACAAAAAGAAAAATCTTAACAGATGGCCACAGAAAAAGGAATGACAACTCATTTCTGAGTACTGACGATGGACTTCTCAAAAGCAACAGGCCAAGTCAGAAGACAACAGAACATCTTCAAGAAAATAACCACTAACCTAGAATTCTCTACCCAGCAAAAAGTACCTTTTAAGAATAAAGATGAAGGAAAGATGTCTTTGGACAAAACCTGAGTTAGCCACCGGTACAATTTTCATTGTTAACCATCATAAGATGCCTCTATTTAAAACACACATTAAATGGGGCACTTGGGTGGCTCAATGGTTGAGCATCTGCCTTTGGCTCAGGGCATGGTCCCGGGATCCTGGGAACCTGCTTCTCCCTCTGCCTGCCTCTCTGCCTTTCTGTGTTTCTCATGAATAAATAAATAAAATCTTTAAATAAAATCTGATAGGATTCAACGAGGGTATGATATAGAACAGTCCACTTTCTTGTTTTCATCACTAATTGATGCCTATTTTGTCCTGTGTCACACATCAGCCCCCTATTCACAGATACTCTGCCTGAAGCTTTACTAAATACAGGACAGCTAGAGAAAACAACACAGTGCATCTAGAAAGTGTACTGATCACTAAGCCCTGTGGCTGAGTAAAACCGGAGAGATTTATATTTGTACCATATCTGGTCCAGAGAAACTGCAGAATTTAGCTACATAGCACACAGTTTCCCATCCAGGGACGTATTAAGGATTGTCAGCCCTTTGAACGTCTTCCCAGCTTGTGAGATTATCAAATCCTCTGAGCAGATCTCTACCTCATTTGTTTAAAATAACATTTAAGAATTGCTTTGGTCAGGGCCTGTGCCACTGGAGAGAGAGAGGTGATGGAATCTCTGCCTCTCATCTTTGGCAGCAGCAAAGACAAAGACATGCAGAATACGAAAAAATTGTGTGGAGCCCTCCATAGGAAGATGAGAAAGGGGAACCAGCCCCTGCCAAGCAGGGAGTGCTGGGGGAGGTCATTCTATGTGGACAAGGAGCATGGACAAGGATATGCTGAAGAGGCAGATGCATTCAAGGCCAAGGGTGTGCTTCTATGGGATGTTTGCTTTAGGAGAGAGAGAAAGAGCTAGGGCCAGACTAGAAAAAGTCTCACCTGCAATTGCTCAGGAATTTGAACTTTACCCTGTGGGCAATGAGGAGCCAAACCTAATCAGATTGGCTTTTTGAGGAAGCTAGAAACTCCGGCACTAGAACAGAAAATGAGAAGGAATGGGAAGAAGCAGAAAGGAGGCATCTATCTAGAAGCTGCTGAAACAGTCCAAGGGGAAAAAAAACAAAAACAAAAAAACACCAAAAAAGACATAGTCCAAGGAGGTTTTATTCTAATGTGAGCCCCCTGCGGGGGGCTAGCATAATGCCTTAGGCAAAGCAAGAGAACAATGTTGGACTGACCCTACCAAAAAAAACCACCTAAATTTCTTACAAAGTGCTTTCCTGCTTTCTAAGACAATTCCTTCCTCAAGATAGGTGTGGGGAGAAAAAAATAAAAGGCAGCCACACCACCATATACTCTCTGATAAAACTACCAATGCCATTCTAATACACAGCTAAAATGCTGAAGATTCTCCTTGTCTTCATATTATCACATTTTTCACTGATCTCAAGACACTGGTGGAAAGAGTTCTGAAAAAACCTGCAAAGCAAATATGCTGACCAGAGGATGCCATATATACATATTTTAATAACAAAACCAAGGAAAGACTTCAATATGTAGATTGCACCAGTTCAGTGTTTCTCCAAATAATCTAGTTTCAGATGTGCACTGATTTTTATCCACCAAGATACAAATCTTCAGTGCATACTCCCAACAACTGAGGCCTGTCCCAGGAGTTGAATGCAATCAATAGCAAAGACTCGGTATAATATTTAAAATACAATGGCATCTACCCAATGCATTCCCTTTCAAAATTCCAGCTGGGTTTTTTTTTTTTTTCTTCTTGCATAAATTGACAAGCTGATCCTAAAATTTGTGTGGACACTCGGGGACCCAGAAGCCAAAACAATCTTGAAAAAAAAAAAGAACACAGCTGGAGATTCACACCAATTTCAAAACTTAAAATCAAACTATGGTAACAAGATGACATGGGAACAGTGTAAGGCTGGACATACTTAGGTCAATAAAATAGAATCGGAAATTCATAAATAAACCCTTATATTTATACCACCTGATTGAGTACAAGAGCACACAATAACTTAATGAGAGAATAGTCTTTTCAACAAATGGTGCTGGGACAACTGAATGTCCACATACAAAAGAACAAAGTTGAAGCCTTACCTCACACTGTACACAATAATTACTTCAAAATGGGTCATGGAAAGTTAATGCAAGAGTTGAAATTATAGAACTCTCATAGAAAGAATATATAGGAGTCTTTATGACCTTGGGTTTGGTAATGGTGACTTAGATATGATGCCAAAAGGGTAAGTGACAAAAGAAGTTATATACAAACTGTACTTAATCAAAATTAAAAAGCTTTGTGTTTCAGAGGATACTATCAAGTAAAAGACAATCCACAGAATACTTCAAAACCATTGGAAAATATCTGATAAGGGATTTGTATACAGAATATATTAAAAAGTCCTACAATCCTCAATTTTATCTATAGAGATATAAGATACAGACATCTTTACATCTACTTATAGGTAAAGGGAATTTTTTTAATGATAAAGGGGATTAAGAGGTATGAAACTCTGGTTATAAATAAGCACAGAAATTAAAAGTACAGGAGAGAATGTAGTCAATAATATTCTAATAATGGTGTGTGGTGACAAATGGTGACTCCACTTGTCATGGTGAGCAATGAGTAATGTATAAAATTACTGAATTACTGTATGCCGGGAACTAATATAACATCGTATACTTCAATAAAAATGTTTTTAAAACTCCTAAAAATTAGTAGTGAAAAGGCAATCAATTTAAAAATGGGCAAAGGATTTAAAGAGAATTTTCTCAAAAGAAAACATACAAATGGTAAGTACATGAAAAGATGCTCAACATCATTAGTTATCAGAGAAACATAGATCAAAACCACAGTTAGATACTACTTCTCACCCATTAGGATGATTAAGATAAATATGACAATATCAAGTACTGGTGAGAATGTGGAGAAATCAGAACACTTAGACTTTACTGGTAGGACTATAAAATGGTTCAGCCACTCTGAAAAACAGTTTGGCAGTTCATCCAAATGTTGAACACAGAGTAGCATTTGACCCAGCAATTCTCCACTTAGGTGTATTCTCAAGAGACCTGAAAACACAGGTCTACATAAAAGCTTGTACATGAATTTTTATCAGGAGCATTATTTACAACAGTCCAAAAGTGAAATAATTCAAATGTCTATCAACTGATGATGAACTAACAAAATATGGTATGCCCATACAGTGGAATATTATTCAGCAATAAAAAGGAACGGAGTGCTAATATATAACACAACATGGACGAACCTTGAAAACATTATGCTAAGTGAAAGAAAAACCTGCATATTATATGATTCCATTGCTATGAAATGTCCAGAATAGATGATGTCCATATAGACAGACTATAGATTAGTGATTACAAGGGCTGGGGAGAAGGATACAGGGAATGACTGCTATCGGTACAGGGTTTCTTTTTAAAGTAATGAAAATATTCATGCTCACTTCAGCAGCATGTATACTAAAACTGGAATGATACTGGGGCACCTGGGTGGCTCAGTCAGTTAAGCATCAACTCTTGATCTTGGCTCAGGTAATGATCTCAGGATCATGAGATCAAGCCCCAAGTCAGGTTCATGCTGGGCATGGAGCCTGCTTATGATTCTCTCTCTTCCTCTTCCTCACCACACACGTAGGCTCTCTCTAAAAAGGATAAATAAATAAAATTGGAATGATACAGAGATTAGCACAGCCCCTGCACAAGGATGACACACACATTTGTGAAGTGTTCTATATTTTTTCTAGCCATTTGCAAGGGCATGGATAGAACTAGAGAGTGTAACACTACATGAAATAAGTTAGAGAAAGACAAATACCATACAATAGCACTCATATGCAGAATTTAAGAAACAAACAAGCAAAGGGAAAAAAAGAGACAAACCAAGAAACAGACTCTATACTATAAAGAACTGATGGTTACCAGAGCGGAAGGGGTGGGGAAATGGGTGAAAGAGGGGATGGGGATTAAGGACTGTACTTGACTCGATGAGCACCGGGTGATCAAAATAAAAACTTAAGAAAAAAAAATCGTTCTAAAATAAGATATTAACAATCAGCTTAAAAATTATTTGGAAAAACAATGAACCAAAAACATCATCACAAAAGGTGGGATGAACAGCATAGGGATACCACTCTATGAAGATTTTACCCTTAAATAATGCCAACCTGTCATATTCTTTCTAAATGTATACAATAAGATCGATTTGATCTTAAAACTTTAGGTTAAGGGATCCCTGGGTGGCACAGCAGTTTGGCGCCTACCTTTGGCCCAGGGCACGATCCTGGAGACCCGGGATCGAATCCCACATCGGGCTCCCGGTGCATGGAGCCTGCTTCTCCCTCCGCCTGTGTCTCTGCCTCTCTCTCTCTGTGTGACTATCATAAATAAATAAAATAAATAAATAAATAAATAAATAAATAAATAAATAAATAAATAAATAAATAACTTTAGGTTAATCTCTTCAGTCTGATCAATTGACTGTTTTTTACAAAGTCTAGAGCTATTCGGGCACCTGGGCTAACTAACACCAAAGCAGAAAAAGCACATGGCAAAAATGTGAGCTCTAACAAGTGAACCAGAATGGTTTTTGAGGGATTGAAGCAAACCATGCTTGAAACTGAGTCTCTGACTTATATTTTAAACTACCGATCTAGGACCATTATTAATCATTGAAGCTTACAAATTCTTGGGAAAATTAATAAAGAGAAATCCAACTAAAGGGGACTAAGGATGCCAGGAGGGGAGGCTGGAAGGCGGAGACATACTACCCAACGCCAATCACAGACCCCTTATAGAAGAATCCTTAACAGGAAAGAATCCTCAATTACATGCCAACACTGAAATGTACATGCATCCCTTACAAGAAATGGACCATCCCAGCAACTCAGCCAATGAGAAACCCTTATCACTCTGAACTCTTTATACCACTGGACTTTTGTTCAAAACAATCCCTCTCAACTTCCTTGTTCTCCATAAAATAACATTCTTGTCCTCTATTGGACTTGCCTATGGTTTTATCATAGCTTGCTTGTCCTGAACTGTAATTCTGTTATTACCAAATAAAACTATTTTTGCTGGTAAAACAAATGACTTTTATTTTTAAGGTTAATGTACTCAAATGTTCCCTTAAAAACACTGAGGTTAACAGCAGGCTAGATGGCAGGAAATCTATGAATTTGGTGCTGGAAAGGTGTATTTTATCTAGTAAGAAAGGAAGAGAGCAACCAGCCCCTCAATGTAAAAATGCAGTTGCAAGTTCTGAGCCAAACATTATAAAAACATATACCCAGCCTTCCCAGGTGATGTGTGAAAAGAAGCACATTTATTTGAATGAGGTTTGTATCTTTGTTAGAATGTCAATCATTAGCTCCCAGTCATAGTTAATGAGTTACTGCTAGATGCATTCTATCAATGATCGAACTGAGGCTGAACTCATAGGCAAGGAAGACCGCACAACGTGGAGTGGAAAGGAAATGTAGATAGACTCACAAATCAACAAGAATATTCTGAGTCAAAGAGAGATACAAGACAATACTCATCAAATTTTAAACCCAAATCCAAGAAACAAAGGCCAGAGATAAATCTGGCAGGCAAAAGAACCCTTTACTTATTAATAAAGTGAAATTTTTTTTAGACTTTTAAAAAAAATAATTAGACAAAGAGGTATCCAATTTTTTTTCATCCTCATTTTCTTTTTTTTTATTGGAGTTCAATTTGCCAACATATAGCATATCATCCACTGCTCACCTGGGTCAAGTGCCCCCCTCAGTGCCCATCACCTCGTCACCCCAACCCCCCGCCCACCTCCCTTTCCACCACCCCTTGTTCGTTTTCCAGAGTTAGGAGTCTCTCATGTTCTGTCTTCCTCACTGATATTTTCACTCATTTTCTCTCCTTTCCCCTTTATTCCCTTTCACTATATTTTATATTCCCCAAATGAATGAGACCATATAATGTTTGTCCTTCTCCGATTGACTTATTTCACTCAGGATAATATCCTCCAGTTCCATCTGTCGAAGCAAATGATGGGTATTTGTCGTTTCTAATGGCTGAGTAATATTCCATTGTATACATAAACAACATCTTCTTTATCCATTCATTCTGATGGACACTGAGGCTCCTTCCACAGTTTGGCTATTGTGGACATTGCTGCTAGAAACATTGGAGTGCAGGTGTTCCAGCTCACAGAGGAAGACACAGACATGGCCAACAAGCACTGAGAAAATGCTCCATCCACATCACTTGCCATCAGGGAAATACAAATCAAAATCACATTGAGATACCACCTCACACTAGTGAGAATGGTGCAAATTAACAAGACAGGAAACCACAAATGTTGGAGAGGATATGGAGAAAGAGGAACCCTCTTGCACTGTGGGTGGGAATGTGAACTGGTGCAGCCACTCTGGAAAACTGTGTGGAGGTTCCTCAAAGAGTTAAAAATAGAGCTGCCCTATGACCCAGCAATTGCACTGCTGGGGATTTACCCTAAAAAGGTATCCAATTTTTAACTGCGCTCAAGTTTTCCTGCCACTTATTTTCATTTTAAAATTCAGTTCAATCTTCTGAAAAGTTACCTCTGAATAAATAAGATTTATTTATTTATTTTAGAGAGAGTACATGAGAGCATGAACAGGAGGAGGGGCAGAGGGAGTGAGAGAAAATCCTCAAGCAAACTCCCTGCTAAGCGTGGAGCCCAACGTGAAGCTCAATCCCTGAGATCATGACCTAAGCCAAAATCAAGAGTTGGCCCCCTAACTGACTAAGAACCCAGGTACCGCTAAGAACCTGATTCTTGATGAGGAACAATGCTACTATTACATGCTAAAGAAACCGGCGGTAGGGTGGGGAGGGAAGTAGTGGTAAGAATGTTCCAGCAATGCTAACATGCCATTTCCACTAATTTAAAAGCTGAGATACTGTGTTCCTGGCCCCTACTTGAGTGGAGGTTTAAACATACAAATGAATACACTACAGAAGACATGCACAATTAAATCTCAAACTGAAAACACAATATGTATCTTTACCGTATGATTTGCATTCAATTTTTGTAATACGAGTGGGAATTCCACATCTAAAGATCCAAACATTTTAATCTCACATTAAGGGGGAAAAATAATATGTACAAAAATATACAGTAACTTTGTTTTTCTTAGTTTGCATTCCCACGTCTAGACAAGCTTAAGGACTATTTTAATATGCTACTGGGGCGATAAAAATACGTAACTTATGGTGTGTATTTGAAATTTAAAAAGACAAAAAAAATTAAAAATTTTAAAAAATTTAAAAAATTAAAAAAGACAAAGAATCATAAGTTAGCTCTTTTATAGGAGCATATTAGGATTATGAATTTTGATCCCATTTAAATCTATACCCTGTACAAAATACAGGCAAAATATATAAACAGTAACTTGAAATTTTTAGATCTTTTCTAAAATCACACTAACATTTTAATAGAATTATCTCCATATTTCTCTATTCTTAGTATGTAAGTTAGTATGTAATACTAACATCCCATACATCTGTCTCTTAGGAGTTTTGAAAGAGAATTTATCTACTACCGTCATATCAATATTATAACAAAGGCATGCTACACAGTGGCAAGAGGTGAGGGGGTAAATTCCTGGATTCACTGATGAAAGGAATCAAGGAACAGGAAAAAAGGTCTGGCAGAAATTCAATAATGGAGCAGGGACCATGTGCTGGTCTGATGTGCAGATGCGACACTTATAAACAAAAGTGCATAGGGGACGGAGATGGAAAACCAAAGCTACAAATGCCAGCTACCTTCTAACAGAATCTGGGCAAACCTGGAAGTTCTCACAGAAGAGCCACACTGTTCTGAAAAATTAAGTAAACACTAAAAGCATATTTGTATTATCTGGAGTCACCAAAGGAACTAAAGATAGAAACTCCGGGGCGTGAAGAAAGGCAGGAAAAGGTACTGTCAATTTTTCAACCTAATCTCTTCTGTACTACTTTACTATTTATTACCATATGCAGGTATTCCATTTTTACAAACAAACATTTTAATTAAGGAAAAAATAAAATGACATCATTAGATCTCCTTATGTATACAATAGACCTGTTTCTAATTTGAAAAACAAATTATAAAATGTTAGTATGATCCCATGACAATGAAATATAATGACAATAAAATGATAGTAATAAACATTGATACAGGCATAGAACAAAATTACCTGATGGGTTAATGGGGCAGGAGCAAGGGGGAGGGGAAGGAGCAGACAGCTTTCACTTTCTATTGCAAAAACTGTAACTTCAAAATTGAATATATATTACTTTTGACAGGAATCCTAAAGATAGAAGAATTAAACTAAAACATGTATGTCTGGAAAAAATAACCGAGAAACAAAATCAGAGTAATAGACTAATAGCAGTATTTCTCAGAGAAAGAGAGAATAGGCAGGGTTTTTTTCTTTCTTCATATTTTCCTAGGGTTTGCCCCAAATAATGTACAAATGAAATGTATTCCTTTGTAGCAGAGAACTTGTATTTCTTACAAATGCTTTTTAAGAATATATTCGGATGAAGATCTAATAGAAGTATGTTGACTTCCTTAAAGGCATCCAGCTTTATGAAATATCAAAATACAATATTTCATCAATCCTAAGGCCTGTGTCTTAACCTCTCTGAAATCAAGATGCATCTTACAATCAGTCTGTCATTGCCTGTACGTGTGTACAGATCAAAAGTACCAGCATTAAAACTTAGAGAGACGATGAAAGGTAAACAGAGAGTGACCATATGACCCAAAGATTCCACTCCAAGGTATATACCTCATAGGAACTGGAAGAAGAGGCTCAGTACATACTTGCACATCCATGTTCATCACAGCATTATTCACAATAATAGCCAGAAGGTGCAAAGAGCCCAGGTGTCCATCAACTGATTAATGGATAAGCAAAGTAGTATATCCATGCAATGAAGTAGTCAGTCATAACATAGAAAGAAATCGACACATGCCACAACAGGAACAAACCTTGAAAACATGCTAAGTCGAAAGAAGCCAGACTCAGAAAGACAGACACTGCATGATTACACTTTTATGAAATATCTAAACCAGGCAAATTCATTTAAAAAATAGATGAGAAGCTACCAGGAGGTTCAGGAAGCGGGAAATGATCAGTTATTACTTCATTACTGACCTTCTGTTTGGGGTGATTTAAAAAAAAGTTTTGGAAATACATGGTGGTAACAGTTACACAGCACTAGGAATGTAATTAACAACACTGAATTGTATACTTAAAAATGGTTATAATGGTAAATAGTTCTACATATATTTCACAACTTTTAAAAATAAAATACACCAAAACCCATTTTACACCTACATGGGTGAATTGCATGGTGTGTCAACTGTATCTCAATAAAGTGGTTTTTAAAAACTAACAGAACTAAGAATGGCCCATTCTTCTAGAAAAGGGTGCATGGTCAACACTATTTATGGCACAGTATGCAGAAATACACAAAATATTATTGATTTTGTGTCAAACAGCTGATTCAGAGAGATGAATACTGAATATGAAGATATTTTAGGAATTCTTTCATCTATATTGCTTTTACTTTTTAATTACAATGCACAAAAATACTACAGGATAAAAATTTATACTTAAATAAGTTACCCTTTCAAGAGTATACATAAAAATGAGAGATAATAAGAAAGCTCTGTCAGGGCGCCCAGGTGGCTCAGCCAGTTAGGCATCCAACTCTTGATTTTGACTCAGGTCTTGATCTCAGGGTTGTGAGTTCAAGCCCCACTTAAAAAATAAAATAAAGAGGGATCCCCGGGTGGCGCAGCGGTTTGGCGCCTGCCTTTGGCCCAGGGCGTGATCCTGGAGACCCGGGATCGAATCCCATGTCGGGCTCCCAGTGCATGGAGCCTGCTTCTCCCTCTGCCTGTGTCTCTGCCTCTCTCTCTCTCTCTCTCTCTCTGTGACTATCATAAATAAATAAAAATTAAAAAAAAAATAAAGAAAGAAAGAAAGCTCTGTTGTTTGGTTCACAGCATTTTGCTTCATCTAGGGGCACCTATAATGGCGCCATCTCATAATCAATGTGCATATGCCACTCACAGCACCATATACATACATGTCTGTGTGCATACACACGTATGCATACAGACCCTTTTCCTAAGCATCCTGTGAAATCAAACATACATTTTCATTTCAATACAGTAATTTCTGAAGATTAATAAAAAACACAGGGAAGTATATTTAAAATGAATGCCATTTTGCCAATTCGATGTGTATGCTATTGCAAGTACTAAAAGAAATGCACTGGCCTCACGTGGAGGTATGACAAAGCAGAAATCTAATATAGATATAATGTCTATTACTCATTTGCATCCATGACTCAGAGTATTTTAAACATACATATGGAAACCAGAATCTTTTCATAACTAGACTACAAACGAGAAACTCATGCCAAGATGTGACAAACACAAATCTTAAAAAGCTTCCCAGATTTAAATTTTCCATTTAAAACACAACTATTTTATCAATGCTTTGATGTAATCTTGAAAATGCAGCAACCACCAAATTTAAAATCCCAGTAACATTTTCTGGTTTTGATGATGGTTAATCACTTGTCCAGTTAGTGGTAAATACACACTGCATGACACATGCAAGTTCAGAGAAAATTCATGTATTCTTGGAGGTGATTATTGGGATTTCTTGCTACATTAAAAAAAAAAAAAAGAAATTTGCAGGGGATACCTCTGGACACAACTTTTCAACTGGAAGAAAAGCATTCCAAGACTTTCCATTTTTACAATAACTTGATCCGTTTGGTCACTATAGAAGTAACATATGCTCATCAAAGAAATCAAAGTAACTAATAAAAGCACCCATAATCTCACCACCTCTTCCATTGTTTTCATATGGATCCTTTCGTGTATGTCAGAGGGTGAGCGATGAAGTGGCTAAGGGTCCATCCAGTTCTAGAGTCTAACTTGTAGCTTCAAGTCTTGCTTCTTCTACTTACGGCCAAGGGGCCATGGACAAACTAGGCAATAGTTCTATACCTGTCCATCAAGTAGGAATAAGAAGAGTAGCTCCTTCATCAAATTTTTTACTATAATGATCCAACCCTGCCTTTTGCTACCTGCCTCTTGCACTTAATAACATGTGTACACAGTTTCCATGTCATTAAATATCCTTCTATAAAATGTTGAAGGGCCACAATGAACTCCATTACACGGCTGTTCCACCATGTATTCTGATCCCTACAGCCAGGTACTTGAATCATTTTCAATCTTTCTGTTATTCCAACAAGGCATTTATACAAGGAGACCAGGAACAACTAGAAAGCAGATGGTCTAAATCTCAGCAACAGTGACACTACATACACACAGACCAGGCCATTAGCCCAGAAGATGGCTGTTGTGCTTCCTGACCACCCGAGCTACCTTAGTTTTTGTCTTTTTTTCAAGTTTGGTGTCCAGCCTTCTAGCCATTTTATGAGTTCCCAAAAACCTTCCAAAATTCTCTTATGCTTAAGTTAGCCAAAGTCCATTTCTGTTGCTTATAACCAGAACACTTTACTGATACACAAGACCTCATTCTCGCCCATAATATTCCATTACACACACAGTACACAACCAACCAACCTTCCCAGGTCAGCTATGTCCCAGGAAGCAGTCAGTAAAACCAACAGCTATAATGCAAAGCACAAAAGTTCTCCAGGAGAAATTTTTATTCTGGTGAAAATTCTGCTACGAGACTCTTCATGCATTTATAGGCCTGGGATGCTACAATTTCACTTGTGCAAAATTACACTGAGTATATAAATCTACAGAAACACCAATCCAATCTTTCTCAGACAAAAAAAAAATCAAATTGCAAATACTAATATTATTATTACTAATAATAATTACTAATATTTATATGTCACACTATTATATGCCAGGCACTGTTCTAAATACTATACCTATTAGCCATTTCATCACTGCAATAATGTGTACATACTATCATTATCCCGTGATATGCAAGGAAAGTGAGGCATCAGAGAGACTGAGTAACTTGCCATAGGTCACATAGCTATTCAGGATCTGAACACTGGCAATGCAGCCTCAAAATCTATGTTCTCAACTGCCATATATACTGTGACTTGATTTCTGTCTCAGAATGACAGACTTTTAAATTATGATCATATAGGGATCCCTGGGTGGCGCAGTGGTTTAGCGCCTGCCTTTGGCCCAGGGCGTGATCCTGGAGACCCGGGATCGAATCCCACGTCAGGCTCCCGGTGCATGGAGCCTGCTTCTTCCTCTGCCTGTGTCTCTGCCTGTCTCTCTCACTGTGTGCCTATCATAAATAAATAAATAAATAAATAAATAAATAAATAAATAAATAAATAAAATAAATATCATATATTAATTACATTTTCATTTTATATATCATAGTTGATATGTGAATGGCAAGAGTCTATTTTTTTTTAGATTGATTGATTCATGAGAGACACAGAGAGAGAGGCAGAGACACAGGCAGAGGGAGAAGCAGGCTCCATGCAGGGAGCCTGACATGGGACTCCATCCTGGATCCCAGGATCATTCCCTGAGCCAAAGGCAGACGCTCAACTGCTGAGCCATCCAGGCGTTCCGGCAAGAGTCAACTTGGAACGCAGATGGACTTCAATAAACACTTCATCTTTTACCATAGCTTCTCCTGCTAAGACTATGATCCCAGGGCCCTGAATCATGTATCATTCCCCTTCCTCCAGCAACAAATGCCAAGTGCTGTTCCCCTTCTAAGCCTTTACTCAAGCTATTTTCCATTATCTAAAATGCCCTCTGAACCCATCACCCATCTACCTATCTCCATCCAGTAAGGCAATGGCAAGCTCAAATACCACATCCTCCACAAACCCTCCACAAGCCCATCCAGATGGAATGATTGACTCTGCCTGACCCCATATTCCTGAGATTCTTTCTGCCTCCAATAGAGCATGTGTTGCAATCTGCTAGTTTTCTTCCCAATCCCTCTCTTCCCAATGTAAGATTCTAGGAAAGCAGAAACTACATCTGATAAACTCCCTTCTTTTGTGTGGTATTCTCCAGTGTACAGAAAAAAGTTATCGCTGGAAGCAGTTACACCATTAATGACTACAGAGGTGAAGGGAATACGAGGTGTTGAAGCCTATTAGCATAGACTAGCCTGAGGAAGCAACAGGAAAATATCCATGATCTAGAAAAAGCCTATCATGTTTAACTACTCTAAACCCTTATAAATTGAAATCTAAAAACCTATCATTACGAGATACCAGCGTTTGTGGAATTTTAACGTGTATCTCAATAGGTCCTTTTATGGTCTGAGTGTGCACACTGTGGAAATGAACAAGGAGATTTTTTGGAAAATATTTAAAATATTTGGTAAATACCGAGAACACAAGGTCACAGGAACCACGAAGAAAGAGCCTAAACTCTGGCCGTCACTACAGCAAGCAGTGAGGGGACCAATGGTAGGCAAATCAGCTCTCTCACTCTAAGAATCCCATTGCCTTCTACATCTCTCGTCTTCCTTCTATTGGTCTTTCTCAAGTGATTTATGGACTAAATCAAAGCAAGGAAGCACTTTGCATTTTCTGAGTTATCCTGCTCATTGCTGCAGTAAAGATGAAATATCCTCCTTGCATTTTTCCCATATTGGATAAGTAAATATGGAAAATGATACGATGAAATCCACATAATTATAGTTATTAACCAAAAGGAATAAACTGTAGATTCTATATAAGTTTTGGGGAAAGGTACATTCCTACAACACCAGGCAACTCACTGCCCACATCACCTGCAGATCAAACAAAGGAGCTCTCCCATGCCATTTGCAGGAACAGAATTGGAAGCCACCCTTCCCACCTGACACATTAACTCTTCTGCCACCACGAGGAACCCTTACCAGCAGGAGCATCTCAAAGAATGCATTCTTTTCAGAACACTAAAGCCTCACTTTTATTCCTTTTTAAGATTTTTATTTATTATTCATGAGAGACACACAGAGAGAGGCAGAGACACAGGCAGAGGGAGAAGCAGGCTCTCCACAAGGAGCCCAATGTGGGACTCAATCCCAGACCCTGGGGTCAGGCCCTGAGTTGAAGGCAGACACTCAACCACTGAGCCACCCAGGCATCCCTCTTTCTTAAGATTTTATTTTTAAGTAATCTCTCCACCCAACATGGGGCTCAACTCACAACCTCAAGATCAAGAGTCATGCGCTCTACTGAGCTGGCCAGGCATCCCTCACTTTAAAAAATATCTACACTGATATCTGTCTAATCAGGCTTGGTCAATTCCTTATAATCCACACTCATTAGGAGTTCTTAGAAATCCCTTGCACCTAACAAAACAGGAAAACATCTATTCTCAGATACAGAGAAAATTGGGTACTCACGACCTCCAACAGTGCCCAGTGGAAATGATCTTTCTGTTCCATTTGCAGGGCTGCTTGCGCCAAACAACATCCAGTTATAGGAAGCAAACAATATTAAGCTGGTTTCAGCCTTCCCAAAGCCAATTCCAAAGTGGCACCAAATGGTATTCCCAGAGAAAAGAAGTTACCCTTAACAAAATCTCACTCATTCTTTTGAGTATTAGTAACACCACCAGGGTAGTGAGACATTTGATTGTCCACCTCATCAGCAAACTTACTTGCACTTATCTACCTGGCCCAGAAAATATGTGACAAATCTGCCAAAAGCATGACAAGGAGAAAAAGTGAGGGTGTTCATCTAATTTGCCTCACCGAGAACACTATCAAAAGTCATTCTTCTTTTAAAAAGAAAAAAATCATTCAAAACGGACATCTCTGGGCGGCCCCGGTGGCGCAGCGGCTTAGCGCCACCTGCAGCCTGAGGTGTGATCCTGGAGACCTGGGATCGAGTCCCATGTTGAGCTCCCTGCATGGAGCCTGCTTCTCCCTCTGCCTGTGTCTCTGCTTCTCTTTCTCTCTGTGTCTCTCATGAATAAATAAATAAAATCTTAAAAAAAAAAAAAAAAACCCAGACATCTCCAAATAAAAAGTTTTAAGAAAATCCCTTGAAAATATGTAAAAGGTACTAACAGAACACAGCTGATCACAGTGATACTCACACCCCAGTCACAACCTAAAAAACACTTGGCCATTGTTGCTGTGCACAGTCTCAACAACTGGCCCATACCAGGCATTCCCTGTTACACACTTGTACTCAAGACTTCCAATTTTTACAAGAGTAATAGGCTTTCTCATCTTGAAAAGAATCATCCCTTTAATAAAGGATAATAACATCTAAAAGAAAAAAATCTTTTTTAGAGATATGCACGTCTGGAGGTATGTATGCACAACATGTGACGTCAGACAAGTTGAATAAAGATCCTTATGTGTCTATGTAGCTACACATGCCTTCAGTCATGGGCCCTTCTGTTAACTTCAACCTCGGACTCTAGCGTCTCTCCAGATGACCTGCCCACAGGGTGACACAGCTAACATCTCAGAGGTTAAGTTTTAGAGTTTCTAAGAATAGAGCTACACTAGAGAAGATGACTTAAACATCAGTCAGATGGATAAGTTTCATACCCAGTGACCATATCAACCAAACTAGGGCACATTTTGAAAAAAGAAGGATACTATTATTAATTCTGCCAGGACAACAGGTTTAAAACAGAACTGTTCCCAGCAGAAACAAAAAATACAGTCACTCTAGACTATGCCCACCAGATAAAACGGATTTTCTACTTCCAAGAGATATTTCTCCGGTTCTATAGATGTGAAAATATGCAATAAGTCACCTCCTTTTAGGCATGTTATCTGATGATGAGAGAACACTAGGAACCAGGGGGAAAAGGAAGGTAAGATATGGCTAAGACTTGAGATATACTGTCCAATAAAGTAATGTACACACTGAGAATACTCCTGCTCATCTGGGATTTGCAAAGGACGTGGTGGTATTGTCCATGAGACATCACTTTGCAGAGCCATTTTTTTCAATTCAGTCACTAAAGATACAACTGTAAGCCTAAAGAAATAAGCACTGCCTTAGTCAAAAGAAAGGGTTAATAAGAACAATGGATCAGATTCAGAATCTACACGATCAACACATTTGTGATGTGAAGAGATTAATTTTTCCTAATTGATACTGAGTTAGTTTCACTTAATTTTAAGAAGTTGAAAATCAGTCTGCACGTCTGGAAATAAGATGTTAAGAGAATATGATGATTTCTCACAGGCAATTATTTCCCCTCTTCTCTCCTCTTCCACACTCTGCTATACTCTATACTCTACCATGTGATACTGGGGCAAGGTAGGGCTCCCCAACCTCCAGCTGGCTGGTCCCTGTTCACATCTGCCAATGGGAAGTCCTAAAGAGAGGAAGAGATAAAGAAGAAGAGGAGGTTTCTTGCCTATTTTCCCATTTCTGTCAGCATCATTCCAGCAACAGCTGAATTTCCATGCAGAAATCTATCCACAAAGGTGCTTACAGATGTGTAAAATGACACACATTCAAGGACATTCACTGCAGCATCGTGTGTTAAAGTGCAAAACCACAGACACCCTACATGTCCATCAAAGAGGGTCAGGTGATTTAACATAAATAAGGCAATGATGGAGGAAAAAAGGGACATAAGACAGAAAGAAAACACACCAAAATGGTAGAAATCTTTTTTTTTCTGCTAGTGATAATAATTAGCATTTTATTTTCTTCAGTATGGAACCAATAATAAAGCCCAAGTTGAAAAGCTGCATCTGGTTATAGACTCCTTGGTATAAATGCTTACATAACACAAATGTATGTGCCCAGGGATATTGGTAGAAGTCTTTATCAACAAATACATAAATTTAAATGTTAAACTCATCAATTAAAAGTCAGAAAAAAAATAAAAATAAAAGGCAGAGAGGAACAAAATGGATAACAAAACATGATTCAACTATATTTCGTCTACAAAGGATTAGTTTTAGATTCAAATACACAAATAGGTTGAAAGTGAACAAATAGAGGGGCACCTGGGTGGTTCAGTCAGTTAAGCATCTGCCTTTAGCTCAGGTCATGGTCCCAGGGTCTTGGGATCAAGCCCCACATAAGGCCCCTTACTCAGTGGGGAACCTGTTTCTCCCTCTCCCTGCAATTCCCCCTGTTTGTGCTCCTTCTCTCTGTAAATTAAATAAATAAAATCTTCCAAAAATAAATAAATAAATATTAACATTAAAAAAAGATACTCCACACTAACAGTAACCAAAGACAACAGCTGGAGTAGCTATATTAACATCAGACAAAATAGACTTTAAGACAAAAATTGTTACAAGGGACAAAGGGAGATCTTATGTAATGATAAAAGAGTCAATTCATGAGGAAGATATAACCATTATAAATATCTATGCACCTAACAACAGAACCCCAAACATACAAAGCAAAAACTGACAGAATTGACGGGAGAAGTAGAAAGTTCCATAATAATAGTTGGAGGCATTAACATTCCACTTTCAATAAACAGAACAATTACACAGAAGATTAACAAGGAAACAGAAGACTTAACGCTATAAATCAACTAGACCTAACAGACACACAGAACATTCACAACAGCAGAAAACATTCTTCTCAAGTGCATGTGAAATGTTCTTTAGTATTAACCATACATTAGGCCATAAAAGAGTCTTAGTAAACTTTAAAAGACTGAAATAATTCAAAATGTTTCCTCCAACCACAGTGGAATAAAACTGGGAATCAGTAACAGAGGGAAATCCAGTATCCACAAATATCCTGAAGTTAAACAATGTACTTTTAGAAAACTAGTGGCTGAATGGGGTACCTGGGGGCTCAGTCAGTTAAGCATCCAACTCTTGATTTTGGCTCAGGTCATAATCTCAGGGTCATGAGATCAAGCCCCAAATCAGGCTCCATGCTAGGCATGGAGATTGAGATTCTCTCTCTCCCTCTATTCCTCCTCCCCTTACCCCTGCTCGCTCTCTCTCTCTCTCTCTCTTTCTCAAAACAACAACAACAAAAAAAAAAAACAGAAAAAAAACCTTAGTGGGTCAAGAAAAAATTACAAGGTAAATTAGAAAAGACTTTGAGATAAGTGAAAATAAAAATGTCACATGTCCAAACATATGAGATGCAGCAAAAGCAGTGCAAAGAGGGAGAATGATAGTTGCAAAGGCCTACATTGAAAGAGGAGGATTTCAAATTAATAACCTAGCCATCCATCTATAGAAACTAGAAAAAGATGAGCAAACTAAACCCAAAGCAGGCAGAATGCAACAATAAAAATCAGAGCAGAGATAAGTGAAGTAGAAAACAAAACAAAAACAATCCTTAAAACCAAAAGTTGGTTTTCCCCAATAACAGGACTAAGATTAGAATGTCTGCTCTTGCCAGATAAAAAGCATCCACAATGGAAATGAAAACACACACACACACACCACACAGCATAATCTTATCTACAGAAAACCCTGAAGAATCTACACAGAAACTATAAATGTTAATAAATGAGCCCTGCCAAATTGCAGAATACAAGATCAACATACTAAAATCAGTTGTATGTTTATACACTAGCAATGAACAATCCAAAAATAAAGGAGATGATTCCATTTTACCTTATCAAAAAGAACAAAATACTTAGCAATAATTTTTTTTTAAAGATTTTATTTTTTTATTCATGAGAGACACAGAGAGAGAGAGGCAGAGACACAGGCAGAGGGAGAAGCAGGCTCCATGCAGGGAGCCCGACGTGGGACTCAATCCCAGGTCTCCAGGATCACGCCCTGGGCTGAAGGCGGCGCTAAACCACTGAGCCACCCGGGCTGCCCACTTAGCAATAAATTTAATCAAAGAAGTACAAGACTTATACACTGAAAACTACAATACATTGTTACCAGAAATTATAAAAGACCTAAACAAAAAACTATCCCTGTTCATAGTCTGTAATATTCAATAACAGTAGGATGGCAACAATCCCCAAATTGATCTACAGACCCAAACCAATTCCTATCAAAACCTCAAGTGCCTTTTTATAGAAATGGACAAACTCATCCTAAAAATGTATATGGAATTGCTAGGGATCCTGAATAGTCAAAACAATCTTGAAAAAGAACAAAATTAGAAGATTTACATTTCCTGTTTCATCTACTGCAAAGCAATAGTTACCAACATAGTGCGGAACTGCCATCGGAGAGACAGTCTAGATCAACAGAATACAACTGAGAGTCTGGAAATAAAACAATACAATTATGCTCAAATGATTTTTTACAAGGTGCTACAAGAGGTTTTCAATAAATAGTCTTTTCAACAAATGCTGCCAAAACAACTAGATACCCACTCACCAAAGGATTCATCTGGACCTGTAGCTCATAATATACAGAATTTCATTCAAAAGGAATGAAGGTCCTATATGTAAAAGCAAAAACTATAAAACTCTTGAGGAAATACAGTGGTAAATTTGTCATTACTTTTTTTTTTAAGATTTTATTTATTTATTCATAGAGACAGAGAGAGAGAGAGGCAGAGAAACAGGCAGAGGGAGAAGCAGGTTCCATGCAGAGAGCCTGACGTGGGACTCGATCCAGGGTCTCCAGGATCACGCCCTAGGCTGCAGGCGGGGCTGCACCACCGGGGCTGCCCAAATTTGTCATTACTTTGAATTAGGCAGTGATTTCTTAAGTATGACACCAAAAGCACAAACAATATAAAAATAAAATAAATGACTTTATCAAAATTTTACAATTTTGCACGTCAAAGGACACTATGGGAAAATGAAAAGACAACGTATAGATTGGAAGAAGATATTCAGAAATCATATATCTAATTAGGGTGTTGTATCCAGAATATATTTTAAAGACTGATAACTCAAAACAAAAAGACAAACAACCCAACTGATAGACATTTCTCTAAGGGAGAGATAAAAATGGCCATAAGCACATGAAAAGATCCTCAACATCTTTCATCTTTAAGGAAATATAAATCAAAACCACAATAAGATAGCATTTCATACCCATTAGGATGGCTATAACAGTAACTCAAAAAAAAAAAAGGAAGAAAGAAAAGAATAAGTGTTGGTTAGGATGTGGAAAAAATGGAACCCGCATACACTGCTGGTGGGATAGTAAAATGATGCAGCCACTGTGGACAACAATTTAGCAGTTTCTTAATATTTAAACATAGAATTCCATATGACCTATCATTTCTATTCTCAGGTATATATCCAAGAGCACTGAAAACATGTTCACACAAAATTTTGCACATAGCAGCATTATTCATAATACACAAAAAGTGGGAACCACCAAGTGTCCATCAACTGATGGAAAACTGTGCTCCATTCATACAATGGAATATTATTCAGCCACCAAAAGGAGTGAAGTAGTGATACACGCTACAACATAAATGAACCTTGAAAGTGTTATGCCAAATGAAAGAAGCCAGACAAAAAGGGCCATATGTTGTTAGGACTGCATTTTTATGAAATGCTCAGAATAGGCAAATTCACTGAAATGGAAAGCAGACTAGTGGCTGCCAGGGCCAGGAATGGGGAGATGCAGAGTGATTGCTGAGTGGGTACCAGATTTCTTCTTAGGATGATGAAAACATTCTGTAATTCAACAGTGATGATGGTTATACAACACTGGGAATATACTAAAACCACTGGATTATACATAGTAACTTTTACCCCAATGTAAAAAAAAGAATAAGGGGGCACCTGGGTGACTCAGTTAGTTAAGCACTCAACTCTTGATTTTGGTTCAGGTTATGATCTCAGGGTCATGAGATCGAGCCCCATGTCAGGCTCCTTGCTCAGTGCAGAGTCTGCTTGAGATTCTCTCTCTCACCCTCTGCCCTCCTCCCTCTGCTCATGTGCACATAAGCATACTCTCTCTCTCCCTCTCTCTAAATAAATAAAATCTAAAAAAAAAAAAAAAAGGCAATTCTATATATGCTGATACATACGGAAGCTTTCCAAGATGTATTATTGGGTGAAAAAAAAAAAAAAGCAAGCTACAGAACTGAGTCCCCCACCTCAAGAAGGGGAGTAGGGAAAGGAAGAATATATAGGCATTTTCATCTAACACATCTTTGCAAAAATAAACAAGAATGTGTTACCATTGGACTATCTCTGGGGAAGAGAATTTCAAGGCTAGGGGCAGGTGTGAAAAGACTTCCTTTTTAAAATAAGCCATCTTACACAGTCTACATGTTGTGCCATGTATAGATACTTCCCCCCACGCCGCCATGTCGAAATAAAAACCAAACTGACCTTTCTAAAAGAGGAAATAATGGAAATAAAGGGGTGGTTATATAATGAAAATATGCTCATGGGAAAATTGTTGATCCATGCTGGGGGAGAAATACCAGGTAGTAATGAGATTCTTTTCTTTTTTTTTTTTTTAATTATTTATTTGAGAGAGAGAACACAAGCAGGGAGAAGGGGCAGAGAGAAGGGGAGAAGCAGACTCCCTGCTGAGCAGGGAGCCCAATGCGGGGCTGAATTCCAGGACCCTGGGATCATGACCTGAGCTGAAGGCAGATGCTTCACCAACTGAGCCACCAAGGTGCCTCTGGAAATGAGAGTCTACATGTGTTTGTCTAACAATGAAGGGTACTGGAATACTGTTTTAGAATACAGTCACACCATTCCCAAATATCAGGGCATATGAATAGTGTGACATTCCTGCAACAGAACCTGGAAAGCTATTCGGGTATGTGACAAGAGGCTGGTCCAGCTACAAACTGCCTGACAGGCAGTGCTCAGGCTCCCTGGTCCCCTCTCCTCCCTCTTGAGATTTCGCTCTCTAGTCTGGGACCTGTGGGCATTGACAGGTAAGGGAGCTGATTACCGAAAGGATGTAAAAACATGTTTTCTAGGATTCCAGGAAAGAGGGAAATTTTGTAACACATCCATGATGTCCTCAACACCCCACATTCAACTCTTTCTCAGACTCGGAAGATCTTCCAACCATATCACTCTCCCAAAAATTAACATGCACTGGTTTAACTCACGGCTTCTAAGTCTCCAGTAAATGTACCCGTGCCGGACCAAAGGAAGTCCTATCATTATCCATTACTACTTACAACCTACAATACAACCCAAACAAAGTGCTCATTTTAAACATACTTCCCAAAAAAAAAAAAAAAAAAACATACTTCCCTGGACTGGTGACTGTTTCCCATTTTGGGGGATTACCATCAAATCTTGTCCCCTTATCTTTCAATTCATTACAGAAGCTGCTAGGGATTCTGGCTACAATAGCAGACTGCACACATACCCCCGCCCCCCTCCACTCAAGCAGCTGGGAGTGACAGCCAGTCCCTTCCTGCTCCATCTTCCTTATTTAGAGAGCAGGGGAGGAAAGAAAAAAAAAAAAAGCCACCACCAAACCTGGAAGCCCCACATGGCAGCTGCTTTTGCGGTCTATGACTTAATTTAAGGAAGTATTCTATGAAACCTCTGAAAAGAATCTAAATTTAGATAGAAGTCTTTCACCACCAATATCAGCCTCTCCAGCTAGGGAACTCACATGCACAGCAGCACAGTGAGAGGGAAACAACAAATTTAAAATACTTATAAATGTGTCATCATTGAGGGAAGTGAAGCTGGCATTATTCAGGCCAAAGAAATTTTCTTCTGGTACCACCAACATCTGAATTCTCAAAAAGAAGGAGGAATGACTACAAAAACTTTTAGGGAAAGAAGTGGTGACATAAAGGAGACAGGTTTTTCCATGTAAGATTTCTACTAAGAGAGCAAGGCACTACTCTATATACCAGGATGTCTGTAATGACATAAATCCAGCAATGAAATATTAAAGTCAACATATTGTCTAAAAAAGAGTTCTCCAGCACTGAGTCAGACAGGAAGGAAAAACCATCTACTTAGCACTGCTATTTCCCCAACACCTCACTCTTCCCAAATGTGTCAAGTGAGACCTTGAACTCTGAGAAAAGAGTCACAGCAAAAACACTGGGGTGACTTGAGATTAATGGCAATTAACAGGGAGATAGGGCTCTTCTGTCTGCATTTTTTTTTCACCTTAAAGAGTAAGTCTGATCTAACTTTTTAAAGATTTTATTTATTTATTTACTCGAGACAGAAAGAGTGTGACAGCACACAAGCAGCAGGCAGAGGGAGAGGGAAAAGCAGGCTCCCTGCTGAGCAGGGAACATGGGGTTGGATCCCAGGACCCTGGGATCGTGACCTGAGCTGAAGGCAGACACTTAACCGACTGAGACACCCAGGTGTCCCAAGTCTCACATTTAAAAGCTAATCTTCCCAATGTTTCATTCCCCAAATAAAATTAAAATATCATATATAATTCTCAAATTAACATTCAACAGTGGCTCAGTCAGTTAGGCATCCAACTCTTGATTTCAGCTCAGCTCACAATCTCAGGATCCCAGGATTGAGCCCCACATCGGGTTCCACACTCAGCTGGGAGTCTCTGCTTGAGGATTCTCTCCCTCCCTCTGCCCCTTCTCTCTTTCTCTCTCTCTCTTTAAAATAAAATAAAATAAAATAAATAAAATAAAATAAAATAAAATAAAATAAAATAAAAATTAAGATTCAACAGCCTATCCTACTTGTACTCCAGAAAGGTTCTATTTTGCAAGCCATATCTGTAGACAGATTTCAGCTGATAACTATGTAAAAGATAAAAACAAGAGTGAAATTTTCTCTGTTCTTTCAGACATGCATCCTCCTCTTCTCCCCACCCCCAATCAGCTGGGAAACATTCCCAGATTCTTCTCAAGCTTGGTTCGGAAGTAAAGCTCAGCCTCAATAAACATGTAGCCCAGGAAATGCTTTGGATCATAGACCACTTAGAAGACTTAATCTGTCCTCCCCCAAGAGACCCCTTTTCAAACTCTGTTTGATAGGAGGGCAGGCAGTTTTATATTTTCACTCAAACCTCCTGGAACATTGCTGAAAGAGAAAATCATAGCAGTCTGGCAACTCTACAAATGGTGGAGGGAAATGCCACACCCAAGGACACTCTCCTCAGACTTCAGGGCAAACTATTGTCCCAGTGGGCTCCCCATAGCACTTACTCCCTGTGGCAGTCAGGGAGGTGGGAGGGGGACAGCCTCCACCAAGTGCCACTGGCCATGCTTCAGACAGGGTACCACCTCGGTAGCTGCTTGATGCTGTTAGGACACAAAGAAATAGCTACAGTGACTCACTTTTTTAGTATTTTTGAAATGTTCATGTCCTTAGCCCAGTACTACTAAAAAGATAGACTCAATCAAACAGATCTCAACCGTGTTTCTTTTTACATAATTCTAATTTCACATCATTTCCCTTGTGTATTTTGGACAACCACTGGTGTTACAGTTGGGTACTGTTCAAAATGTCTCCAAAACCCAACAGTTATCTATGCTAGCAAATTCTCTCCTAAACTTGGTTCACAAGTTCAAATGCTGGATTAGGTGGAACCACAAGATGCTCTACCTCAAAGTAACAACCAGCTTCATGACACTATTAAATAAAATATAAAATTCTTACAGAGAGAAGGTGGTGAGGAGGCCTGAGGACCAAACCAAATAAAAAATATCACAGGTGGGGCATCTGGGTGGCTCAGTTGGTGAAACATCTGCCTATGGCTCAGGTCATGATCCTGAGGTCATCCTGAGATCGAGCCCCACATTGGGTCCCTGCTGAGGTGGGATCCTGCTTTTCCCTCTCCCTCTGCCTCTCTCCCTGCCTGTGTATGCATTCTCTTTCTCTTTCTCTCTCTCTCTCTCCCTCTCTCTGTCAAATAAATAAATAAATAAAATCTTTTTAAAAAATTCAAACTTTTAGAAGTCACCAAAACTTTACAGTTGATCCCTGAACAACAGGGAGCTTGAGGGTTAGGGGTACTAACCGCTCCATCCCTGTGCAGTAGAAAGTCTGTGTATAACTTCTGACTCCCCCCAAAACATAACTACTAATAGCCTACTATTGACTGGAAGTCTTATTGGTAACATAAACAGTCAATTAACACATATTCTATATATGTATTATATACTATATTCTTGCAATAAAGTAAGCTAGAGAAAAATTAAGAAAATCCTAAGGAAGAGAAAATACATTTACGGTACTGTACTGTATTTATTAAAAAAAAAAAAATCTGTGTGTAAGTGGACCCGTGCAGTTCAAACTCATGTTGTTCAAGGGTCAACTGTACTTATTTTTTAGTGGAACTGTAATTACAGAGTAACGTTTCAGTGATCTATACATGATACATAATAATAAGACACAGTTTATTCTGATTTTTAGTAAATAATCAACAGGAATTGATTTTAGGCCAAGTCAGAAATGGCAATAAAAAATAAATATTGGGGCTCCTGGGTGGCTCAGTAGTTGAGTGTCTACCTTTGGCTCAGGTTATGATGCCAGGTTCCTAGGATGGAGTCTCATATCGGGCTCCCCACAGGGAGCCTGCTTCTCCCTCTGCTTATGTCTCTGTGTCTCTCATGAATAAATAAATAAAACCTTAATAAAAGAGAGAGAAAGAGAGAGAGAGAGAATATTCACTTTCCTTTTTATATTGTCACTTATCTTTGTCACAATAATGCTACTGTTAACCCTCACCACCTCCCCCACCATAAACAACCTTCAAAGTGATCACTTTCTGGGAAGGCCGAATGAAAAAGAGATATCCTAACTGAATGATGTTTAACAGTGATTTTTTAATTTGGAGACAAAAAAGAACTAGATTCAGAAGTAGTATTTACACCAATTTGTAAAGTCAGAAGCCAAGTAACTTCCAAAGTGGTTAACTTTAATCCACTTATAAGATACTCAATGAAGCCTCTGGCAAGGTAGACCCTACCATATGCTGGGCAACAGCCAGGTGCTGAATTACTTCATTTACTTCTTGCAACAGCCTTATGAGGTAGGTATTATCTGAGGCTTAAAATTGAAATGCATGATTTGCCCAAGGACTCTGGTATGTGGTGGAACTGGGTGGACAGACTCCACAATCTCTAAAATGGGGACAAGAATGATGCCTGCTTCGTAAGTTTACTGAGAGGATAACTAACTCCTGAAACGTGCGTAGCACACTGCCTGACTGCCTGGTGAGTAGTAAAAGCCCAAGAATTGATAGATATCTTCATTATTATTGCCTAAAGTGACCCCAATCCTGAGCAGCAAAGCTGGACAGGAAATTGAGGTCAGGGGTATCCTAAAACCCACAGTCAACCATGAAATTCACCTTAGAATTCTCAAGTAGGGATCCCTGGGTGGCGCAGTGGTTTAGCGCCTGCCTTTGGCCCAGGGCGCGATCCTGGAGACCCGGGATCGAATCCCACGTCAGGCTCCCGGTACATGGAGCCTGCTTCTCCCTCTGCCTCTCTCTCTCTCTCTGTGACTATCATAAAAAAAAAAAAAAAAACTATATAGGTAGAAAAAAAAAAAAAAAAAGAATTCTCAAGTAGTTTGTATACCTGACCTAGTTTCCATAAAAAGAGCTAAAGGGCAGAAGGGGTACTCCAAAGAGTAACATTTCAAAGCTAAAGCTGAAAGCTAGCATTTGGCAGACTCTCATTCTAGAATCTCTTTGGAGAGATTCCAAATGGGGTGTGAAGGTTGTACGGGCCCAGCATCCGTGATCCAGGACAAGAGCTAGCTAAGGGAAGGGAAAGGGGACTGGATCTTCCACAGGATCTGCCTCCCCAACTCGAGTAATTCCCTCCTGTGCACTTTACGTTTGACCTACTTTGCCCACAAAGAGATTTTAAACAGTACCTGACTGTCCACGGAAGCAGTCCCGGTGTCCAAAAAAGGAAATCACTACACAAACACCAACTTATCATCCATACTGGAGGAGCCACAGCTGGGCTCCAATTAGAACCTCTAAGAAGGTCTGAAGAAAGCATGTTACAATAAAGCAGCAAGAGACTAAAGCGAGTCCATCAGAGGGAAGGGCTTTTTTTTTTTTTTTCAAGCCCACTGCATTCCATCAGGATGTCCAACATCATTTAGTACTTATAGCACTTAACTTGCTTTACAGATGCTTCTTATCCCTTCTAATTGGAAGGGTTTTTCAAGGACCAAATAGGGAATCTGATGTTAACTTGGTAACAACGCACAGACTGGGTAAATAACAAGTATTTTCCTTCATCTGCTCTCTGTCCCCTTCCTGATGTCCAGAATTTACTTGCCAGGCAACCTAGCACTTAGTAGTCATTCAATAAATTTTTGTTAAAAGAAACTCTGTAGCCCTAAACTCGGCCCCAACAAAGGATTCCTTGTATTGCCCCTAGAAAGAGGATCATCCGGCATTTGCATAAACACAGTCACACACAACACTTATGACTTTGTGAAGGGGCTGAATTTACTTCCTACTTAGTTTGTTCTGTTACCAAGTTCCCCTCGAATAACAGCCACGCACAGTAGGCATCACAACTGACCTCCTCAAAGCACTTACCCTGCCTACCCTTTTTCTAGCACTTTCCACAGCTAGCAAATGGCAAAACTAGAACTGGCACACAGGCCTCCAGCGTGGCTGGCTCCTAGCCACTACACTATTCCATTCACTGGTGCTGCCCTCTGGGTACGGAAGAGCCCCTTGTACGCTGCAGGTTTCTAAAATCAGAATTTATCATCTCACTTCCTGATGGAATCTCTCTACTGCTATCCAGGCCCCTGAGCTTGTCACTGAAGCCTGTGTCCTCTGTTTCCTCTGTCTGGTCACACTCTTGCCCCCATTCTGTCTTTCCACGTGCTATTACCCCATGGTCCCTCTCTCCATGCAGATTTTTCCAGAGCTACTTCAAATTCGACCTCCCCAGCACCTCAACCTCTGTGGCCCACAAGGAGCTCTCTTTTCATTCTGGCATTTAAAAAAAAAAATTTTTTTTTTAATGCTTAACTGTTTCTAGTGACTGTCTCACTCCCTACTGTACTGTTAAGTTCCTGGCAGAGACTATTTTTGTAACATTCCTCTCATCTTTAACACTCTTAAGTATTGTGCTCAATCCTGAGTAATGCAGCGTATTGGCTTTGGTGCTCATCCTCCTTTAGAAATAATCTGACTAGAAAATTAATATCAAATGCAAAAATTATTAACTATAATGTTAAAGAATGAAGCCTCACTAAAATAATAAAGTGCTTATTTCTCCTTTATATTTTTCAACAGAAAAGTATTCCTTTTTTAACAAACAGATATGCTACCTTTGTTTAGTAACACACTGGGGGACAATGTGCTTCTCTGGTATTTATTTAAATGATTACTCTTTAACAAGATGCCCTTTTGTCCTTAAACTATCAGATCATCTGATACGCATTTCACAACTGTTAAAAAGAAATACACAACATCAATCGGGAAAGGTTGAGATGATGCAGAAACAAATTAACATGACAGGTTTGTTCCCTGCTATCACTTTATATCCACCATAGGCTGGGTACTCCTTGAGAGAATGGAGGGGGTGCTGTGTGGGCCAGGGCAGAAGGGGACTCTCTGCTCCACATAATCATTTAGGGACCCAGGCTGATAAAGGCTCCATCATATGCCACACGGTTCCCAGTGCTCCATGGAGGAGCTGGAGGCTCTTAACTGCCTCAGCCCCACTGTGGGACAAATCACTTCTCACAATTTATTAGCCAGAACTAGACATGTGGTCCCACCTAACTACAAGGCTTCTGAAGAGCAGAGAGGTTTCAGCTACAGAGGCAGCTATGGGTGTATGAAAATGGACCAATCCCTGATCTATACTATGTGGAAAAGCATGATGCATAACAGTGCACAGCATATCCTATCATCTGTGTTAGAGAGGGTGGGGGGAGAAAAGGAAGGAAACAGAGAACCTTTGGAAGAATACAAGAGAAACTAGTAATGCCATGATAATAATAGCTACTTCTCTAGAGGCAAGCCAGTTGACAAGGGACAGGAAGGATAGGAGACTTATTTTAATGAACACCCTTTTATATCATATGCATACATCATCTATCTAAAAACTCTTGCTGAAATTTTTAGGCTGTGATGTATACACTTCAAATTAATGAGCTGGGGTTTTTTTCAGAATCAAGTCCCATCTAATATAAGAAACACCAAATCCTTGACTCATATCGCTTGAAATTAAACCCCTGGAGTAACAATGACATCATCATAGCCTTTTGTAAAGCCTCCCTGAGAGATCTTGACTGGCTCCTGTCTATTCTAAACATAAACATTGCTACGGTGCAGGCGATAAGAAAACTGCTTCTGTTGATAAACTGTTTCCTTTTGGAAATAATTTTCCTGGTATTTCAATTTAGGTACCACTTCCTAAAGTAAAACTCCTTTTCTGAAATTAAAAAAAAAAAAACATTTTCTGCTGTTAGGCTGAACCCTCTACGAAATATAGCAACCAAGGCTGGGTTTCTAAAAAGAAAACAGCACTGCTATCTCAGAATGCACTAAAACAGGGAAATGCATGGAGACAATCTTTTCCAAAACCCTAATCAACACCCTCAAGTACTATTTAAATATTTCATGTCCCAGATGTACCAGGGGACAGCCTCTGGGGCTTATGACAAGGTAACCCTAAGGGCACATCTGCTCCTCTCTTGCAGCTGGCTTAAACAAAAGTGGAATCCCGCTGGCATTCAGCTGATGAAGTAAGCTATAAATAATGCAGTAAGGAAACAGGTAGGTCAAGTCTCCAAAAAGACTTCCGTCATTCATTTCAATCAATATCAAAAATAGGTCTAAGAAATGAGCCAAAACAGGGTTATGCTACTCCCGTCACAACATCCGACATATCAGGCTCTGGGAGAAACAGAACGCTATCAAGGCTATATGCTATCCTTACAGATTTTACCCTAAATTCCAGCTTAGCATATCACATGGCAACTTTTTACTGCACCAAGTTAGTACCTAAATAGCCTGTGACTATAGCTCCAGTTCTACAATATACTTCCACATTTAAATTTTAGTGGAAAATCAAATAGCATACATTGCTTTCAAATATCAATATTATGCCTTCTAAACTGAATGTATGGGACTCCTGGGTGGCTCAGCAGTTGAGCGTCTGCCTTTGGCTCAGAGCATGATCCCTGGGTCCAGACTCGAGTCCCGCATCCGCCTCCCTGCATGGAGCCTGCTTCTCTCTCTGCCTGTGTCTCTGCCTCTCTCTCTCTTTGTGTGTGTGTGTGTGTGTGTGTGTGTGTCATGAATAAATAAATAAAATCATCTTAAAAAATAAAAATAAATAAATTGAATGTGTTTGCATATATCAAAGGTGTTTCTCTAAGCAGGCTTTCTGCCAACAACCTAGGTGTTCTAAAAAGTTCTGGGTGCTATCATTTCATCAACTTTCACTCGGAATAGCTTTCTCTAACTGACTATTAATGATCTCCAAAAACGCGTCTCAATTTTTTTTCTAAATTGCTGAAGAAAAGCAAATTATCAAAGTTCCCAAGCCCATCATGGGTCTTGTACAATCCATTATTAAACCTAGAGAATGAATTAGCAATTATGAAATTGCCAATATTGCAATACATGAGACCAACACCAAAGTAAGTTTAGAACAAAAAAAGAAAAGACACTTCAGGTCCCACTGCATTATGTTTAAACCGAAGACAGATGGCATTAATTTGTGGGTATGCAAACAATTTCCAGGACTTGCAAGTCAGAGGCAGCCATAATATCCTATATATCATCGATTCTAAGACATTTTTTCTGATTTTAACATCCCTGAAACCTTCAAATGAATCACTTTGTAGAATTACTGGTGTTTCTTTTCTTGTGGTACATAAAACAATGGTGTGACTTTCAGTCAAAGTCCTCTTCCATTCACTGAAATATGACAATGTTAATATCGGCTAACATATACTGAACATTTACTATGGACGAGATACTGCATGTGGATTATTTCTTTTAATACCCACAAACTCTCAAGTGGCTCCAACTATTTCCCACCCCCCTTTTATTTTAAGCTGAGAAAACTATGAGTGACTAAGGTCACTCATCTAAAGGCACAGGCTGGCTCCAGCCTAGCTCATAACCACCCAACTTGGCTGACTGCAGAGGAAAAGGACTTGGAGGGCTGGGAGAGCCAACCTGTCTCCTCGGAACATGGGTTCAAAGCTCTGCCAACCATCTTATAAGCCCCTCTCGCTGTTTTTTAGAAAAACAGCAAAGAAAATACAGAGTTCTAAGTATCAAGAATGGGTATTAATTCAAAGCTTTCACTATAAAGGGTTGGTAATCACTAATCTTATTTTTAAAAATATACACTTGCAAAAAAAATTATATATTTGCATAAAAACCAATTTTTTTCTTTCTGTTCATCCTGAATTCAATTTATAAACAATTAGCATGTACTTTTCCCCTCTCAAAAATATCCTATCATCTCTAGAGAGACAACACAAGAATTTCCAGAATCTGTACCTGAATTTTGTTTAAATCTTAGTATTGAAATCATCCCAAGTAAAACAACAGTACACAACAATCAAGAAACAAATCAACAATGACATTTATTGGGGGTAAGTTTACATATAAAGCTACCATTCCTAACTCTCAGGAAAAATATTTGGCATCTCTACAAAAATACATCTTTTGCTTTGCACTACTACAAAGAAGGCATACTTCTTTTTCATAAGTTCATTAAATGGTAGCTTTATCATCCTCAAACTCAGCATACACAAAGCTAGCATTACAAATTTTTTTAATGGTATTGTCTAGTTATTCATTGGTTGCCTTCCTAGCAACCATTTCTGTTCCCTGAAAAGGACCCAGTTCTGTATGTTGGGTGGGACTAACACCATTACTAGATTCCAAGGAAGACCCGAATTGTCCAACCAGCACATCCCATCATTCTTGCCAAGACGGTTGGTTCAGAGATGGACACATGACCCAAATCAGACCAACCCAACAACAGGATTCAACTCCAGGATTTCTACTCCAGCAATGAGCTGCTGGGAAAGTGGACTTGCAACATTTCTGCTGGTTAAAGCTAGAAGTAAACAGTCATGGGAGTTCTTTGTAAGAGCCAATCTTTTGATCACAAGGGAAGGAGATAGCCAAGAATGGCTCAGAGGTCACAGCACTGAGAATCAAAGAGAAACTAGGTCTTTGTCATGCTATTAACTACTTTTGGACTTTTCAGTTAACTTACTGAATGAAATGCTTCCCATTGAACCAATTTAAACTAGGTTTTCTGCTACTTACTTCTGAAAGCATTCTGTTGTTTTTTTTTGTTTTTTTTTAATTTTTTTTTTTTTATGATAGTCACAGAGAGAGAGAGAGAGGCAGAGACATAGGCAGAGGGAGAAGCAGGCTCCATGCACCGGGAGCCCAATGTGGGACTCAATCCCGGGTCTCCAGGATCACGTCCTAGGCCAAAGGCAGGCGTCAAACCGCTGCGCCACCCAGGGATCCCCTGTTTTTTTTTTTTAACTAAAAAAAAAAAAATCTGCATCATGACGTATGGTATTGTAAATACAAGCCAGGAGTAAAAATGGGCTGAAGAAAGGAAGCAGGGTAAAATTCAAAGAACACCTTACCTGATCGATGCTGTCACTTACTAAAATGGGGCAGAGTAGGATCAGAGCACCTTGGGGAATGACCTAGGGGAGGTTGAGGGAGGAGGTGTGGATAAAATCATGAGTTATCCAGAGGCAACCAATATGCTATTCCTGTATGAGAAAATGTAATGTGTTCTGAGCCATGAAGACTATGTATTTCCCATTCTAAACTCTTTCAAATAGTAGTCTTCAGTTTGGTTTCCTTTTTTTTTTTTAAGATTTTTTTTATTTATTTATGGGAGAGAGGCAAAGACACAGGCAGAGGGAGAAGCAGTGCCCCCCACCCCACTTCCGCAAGGAGCCTGATGCAGGACTCGATCCCAGATCCCGGGATCATGCCCTGAGCCGAAGGCAGATGCCCAACCACTGAGCGACCCAGGCGTCCCCAGTCTGGTTTCCTGATCTCCCTCATGGTTGCACACAATTAAACTTGTCATCGGCCTTCCCTAAATCATCAAACCATGAGAAGCTTCACGTACCCTGACAAAGACAACTTGGCTATCCTCCCAAAAGCTCCTGGAGATGAAGCCAGAGGCAGAGAACACAGAAGCAGAGGGGGAAGGAGCTGCACAAGCTAGGAGAAAGGGCAATGTTAGCAAATCTCTGCCAGCTCCCCTTTTAGAATAAGCCAGCATGAGGACTTTTATAATGAATCCTTTAGCATCTTGGGTAAAGGAAGACTGGGGACAGGAAGGCTTCTGGGGAGGAGGGAATCAGGAAGACTGGGACACATTCAGTTTCAGGTATCTATGAGGTAGGTTTGGGAAGAGGAATGCCACCTTTTCAACCTTGCACAACAGAGAAGGACAAATAGGTTACCTTACCCAAAAAAAATTCTGTAAGTGTAGATTTTCCTCACTAAAGCTCAAGAAAAGCTAAATCAATGTCCCATGAGGATAGGCTGGCCGCCTCCTACACAAGACTATTGATTATTATAAAGATAGAAATTCATTATAGTTGGATTAAGTATGCTTCCGAGTATTTCTGTAACTGTACATGGTATGATTATCCATGTAGGACAAGAAAAACTATCCTTTTCCATCCTGTAAAATGTGTTTTCAAAGAGTAAAACAAATTGCATGCTATTTTTTTTAACCTAGGAATAAAATCACATACAAAACAAAACACACGGGGGATCCCTGGGTGGCTCAGTGGTATGGCGCCTGCCTTTGGCCCAGGGCGTGATCCTGGAGTCCCGGGATCAAGTCCCACATCGGGCTCCCGGCATGGAGCCTGCTTCTCCCTCCTCCTATGTCTCTGCCTCTCTCTCTCTCTCTATCATAAATAAATCTTAAAAAAACAAAAAACAAAAAACAAAAACAAAAACACAACCCTCCTGGAGCTTGGTTTGATGACTTGCCTCCAGTGAGGAAATAGAACTCTTTGGAAACGATGAAACACAGAGAGAAGGCATTACTATTACTGTCATGTGTAAGCAGGCATCAAGCAATCCTTAAATCCAAAATTTGTAGGTAATATATGTAGAAATGCAATTTATTAAAACTTAGAATTTTTATCCCAAAGATCTAGAAGAACAAAAAGGCAGTAAATTACAGGTGGTTACAACTTTTTCTACTTTTATACAGTCAGATATTTCTTTTTTAGGCACGGCTAAAATTAATAAACAAGCCCTCAAAAAAAGTTTAAAACAAACATACTGATTATATAAATACTTAGGGAAAAGACCAAGTAAGTTATTGTTACTGGCTAATGCAAGTTAGCATTTTTACTCCCAATTTATGGATAATTTTATTTTCTAAAATTAGGTTAGAGATAACCCCAAATGACATTCCAAATAAAAGATATAAACCAGCACTATTATTTACCCCAGTCTTTCAGAGGACTCACTATAGAAAGTAGGTTTCAGGAGGACCTGCTTTCTGAATCTGAAAAGAATCATTTGGGCTTACTTAGTATTTTGCTGGAACAATGGAGGGGGGTGCCCAGAGGGTGTTTAAGTATCAGAATAAAACATATTTCTGGGTGTTTAAGTATCAGAATAAAACATACTCTCTGGGAAAGTAAGTTTGTTGAGATCTGCAAAGGAGACAGAGTATTTTCTTACTCTCCAGAGCCCAGGAATCTTCCTGTGAAGAAATATACATAAACATGGATACATACCTTTAGAGACCATTTCAGCCTTTTAAAATATATTTGGCACAATTATTTTGAATTTTCAGAACACCTACATTTGAAGACAATTACTATTAGTGATTAATGTACTTGTTGCTCTAGGAAATGCTTAAGAGCTGTAGATTGCTCTTTGTTTTAACATTTCTAATTGTTGAAAAGCAATTTATTCTCAAGGAGGAAGAGGGGGAGAGATCAAACAGTACAAAGGGGAGGGGCACCTGGCTCAGTGGTTGAGCACCTGCCTTTTTTTTTTCTTTTTTTTTTTTTTTTTTTTTTTTTTAATTTATGATAGTCACACAGAGAGAGAGAGAGGCAGAGACACAGGCAGAGGGAGAAGCAGGCTCCATGCACCGGGAGCCCGACGTGGGATTTGATCCCGGGTCTCCAGGATCACGCCCTGGGCCAAAGGCAGGCGCCAAACCGCTGCGCCACCCAGGGATCCCATGCGCCACCCAGGGATCCCGAGCATCTGCCTTTGACTCAGGTCATGATCTCTGGGGTCCTGGGATCGACTCCTACATCAGGGTGCCCACAGAGAGTCTGCTTCTCCCTCTACCTATGTCTCTGTCTCTCTCTGTATGTCTCTCATGAATAAATAAATAAAATCTTTAAAAAAAAAAAAAAGAAAAGAAAAGAAAACAGTACAAAGGGGAATACTGGGAATACTGTGAAAAGTCTCTCTCACGTGGATTCTCAGGCCCTGGTTCTCCTTCCTAGAGAAAAATCACAATAAGTATTCTCAGAAGTGTCCTTGTAGCAATATTCTATACAAATAGATCTATATCAGGGCGCCTGGGTGGCTCAGTCAGTTAAGTCTTTGCCTTGAGCTCAGGTCATGATCCCAGGGTCCTGGGATTGAGTCCCACATCGGGCTCCCTGCTCAGCAGGCCATCTGCTTCTCCCTCTCCCCCTTCCCCCTTGCTCATGTTCTCTCTCAAATAAATAAATAAATAAATAAATTAATTAATTAATTAATTTCTTTTAAAAACATAGATCTGTATCAATTTCCCCTTTTATTTTTTTTATTGCTCATATAGTATGTACAACATTCACTCTTTAGAGTCTTTTTCCCCACTCAACAATATATCTTAGAAAAAATGTTCCATATCAGAATATAAAGCACTATCTCATTCCATTAAACAGCTACACATTCCTGGGGATATAATGTAATTTATTTAGCGAGTACTCTATTGATGCGCATTCAGATTGTTTTCAGCCTTTCATCAATCACCTCAAACAATGTGGCAATAATTTTGCATAGAAGACTTTTTTTTAAGTTATTTACTTATTCATTTTTAAGTAATCTCTCCACCCAATGTGGGTGGGGCTCGAACTCATGACCTCAAGATCAAAAGTCTCAAGCTCTCCAAACTGAGCCACCCAGGCACTGCCTGCATACACTTTAAACGTGTGAATGTATCTGTAAGAAAAATTCCTAGAGGCAAAATTGTTTGATCAAAGGGTATATACATTTATTATCTGATAGTAACAAACTCCCCTCCTTACTCTATTGTGCCAATTTGCATTTCACAGCCAACAGTGTGGAAGAGTTTCTGCTTTTCCACACCTTTGTCATCCCTAACGTATCTTCAAACTCTTCGGTCTCTGCCAATCTGCTAACTGAAAAACGGTTTCACTCCTAGTTTTAACTGGTGTTTTGTTTGGTATGTAGGGCTGGGTATCTTTTTGCCTGTTTGAAACCCATTTTCTTTCTTTTTTGTGAATTGTCTATATTCTTTGCAAACAGGTTATTGGCCTTTTCCTAACTGAATTCTGAAAGCTCTTTTTATACTAAGGAAGCTAGACTTTTATTTGCATATAGATTGCAAATTGTTTTTCCTAGTTTGTCTTCACATATTAATTTTTATCCATTTTCTTTTTCCATGGAGAAATTTCCTATCCAACTACTTAAGTTTTTTTAAATTGTTTATTGGCTGATTCTTTTGGATTTCTAAAGCTATAAATCATATCATTTGCAAATAACAGAAATTTTGCTTTCCTATGTCTTTTTCTAGGCAATGAACAATTTTGACAGCGCATATCCCTGTATTGTTCCTGATTTTAATGGGAGTGCTTCCAAGGATTCACAGTTACAGATGATGCTGGCTTTGGCTTTAATGCTGTTTCTCTAAGGAACTTTCTGAATACATGGAGAATTCAAGTTTGTTCTTGAGTATATTTCTCATGTTTATCAATAGGTTTTATAGATTGTCTTCAGTGTCAAAGTATACCATTAGCTTTAGCATTTTACATAATTATCTAGGAATAAGAATTAACAGGAACTTATGACTCTGTATTTACACCATGCTACTCTATAAATAATTCATAACTACTCATCATAATATTTAATCCACATCTAGTCCCTGTGTGACATGAAAAGGCAGGTATCTTGCATCACAGACAGACAAACTGGATCTCTAAAAGATAGTATTTCTAAGCACCCCCTTTCCCCATAGTGGCACTTTTGGGAGCTAAAAATCAGATTCAGACCTTTGGACTCCCATCCCAGTGTTTAAGCCATAAGAAAGCACCACCGGCCTCTGGAGAATTTAGTGAATATCCAACATACAAAGAAAAAAATAGGCTGCTCTCTACAACCCGCAGCTTAGCAACATCCTCTTCCAGACTCCTGAAAGCAACCTCCAAGTTGGACTCAGGAGCTTAAAACATCTGAAACGCATCACCCAGCAGCCAGCATAATAGGTTCATGCTCAGTGATACACAATGTTGCCGACATTCCTCAGCCAATTAGAATTCCTTTCAGCTGCGATGGAGGTGAACACAGCTGGAATTAGGTGGGGCGCTTCGCCAGATGCACTGATTGTACATTATTTATGCCTTGTTTTAAAACAATAAAAGGGTTTTTTTTTCTTTAAGCCAGAATATGGAAACAACATTGCATGCACTTAGTTTAAATACCCAAATGGATTAAATTGCATCTGTAGACACAACAGTAATTCTAACATTTTAAAAAGAAGATACGCCTGATCCACATGGCTAGGTGCTTTTGTTTTTCAACAGAGCTTTCCAGCTCCTCTCTAAGTAGCACGCTTAGGGACTGTGGTCAGCTAGGATGAGCATGCAGTGGAAGACAAGCCAATATGAATTAGGGGCTGTCTCTCAATAAAATCACTTACAGAACAGCAAGCAAACCAGTCACTTATGAAGCTGAGGGATATAAATAAATAAATGGCCACACAGTTTTAATTCTCTACTTGTTTAAAAATAGTTAACCTCTAAAATGGTTCTGAAATTACAAAAATTCGATCCAAATAAGAATTCTAAAAGTTAGGGTTTCTCAACCAGAAAATCTGAGACTTGCCAAGATACTAAATTATTTCATCTATTTCAGAAGGTTCTTAAACTTCCCTTTTGCTCTTGGCACTCAATAAAATGCACAATTCAGCTATTTTAACTTTTAACCAGTGCCCACAAACATGTTACAAAACAGCCAGTCTAGTTAAGTGGATCACTGAGCTGATGTTGAAATATTATGGGTCAGTCTTTCTTTTTTCTTATTCATGAGGAAAGACTTCTTCCCAAGTGACTCAGCCCCCAGAACCTCCCCTTACCCCCAGCTTTCCACACTAGGACCCAACAACGTGACCAAACAGAGAAAATGAAAATTTGTAATAGAGAAGGAAAAATTCAAAGTTCAGGTACCACTTTCACGGGCGCAAAAACAGGAGTTCTGACCTCAAATAGTTAGACTTGAAGGCAAAAAACTCTAGTTGGATTTCATTACAACTGCTATAAAAATACAGATAGAAATAAAGTGTATGAAATATTTCTTGCCCAGGTCAGTTAGGTGGGGCAAGAAGCTTTAAAAAAAAAAAATGGATTTGAAAAAAAAAAATGGATTTGAGGGACACCTGGGTGGCTCAGGAGTTGAACGTCTGCCTTCGAATCAGGCCGTGATCCCCAAATCCTGGGATGGAGTCCCACATCGGGCTCCCTCTGAGGAGTCTGCTTCTCTCTCTGCCTGTGTCTCTGCCTCTCTCTCTCTCTCTCTCTCTCTCTTTCTCTTTCTCTATGTGTGTCTCTCATGAATAAATAAATAAAATATTTTTTAAAAAATGGATTTGAGAAAAAAAGGTTTGTCTTAAGACAACCCAAACGTGGGCAGCCCTGGTGGTGCAGCGGTTTGGTGCCCCCTGGGGTGTGATCCTGGAGACCCAAGATCGAGTCCCGCATCGGGCTCCCTGCATGGAGCCTGCTTCTCCCTCTGCCTCTCTCTTTCTCTCTCTGTCTCTATGAATAAATAAATAAATTCTTAAAATAAAAAAAAGGAATTTAAAAAAAAAAAAGACAACCCAAACGTGATCAAACCACACATAAAATCGGTTTGATTTTATATAAACCTATATTTGAAAGAATGTGATTTAGAGTAAAATTGAAGTTTTGCCATCCATCCCACACCCTTAGCTAACTCAGCTCAAAGAAGTGCCTTGACCGTACCTTCCTAAACTTGAGGCTGACCCTGAAGAAAATGTTCTACAAACTCAGAAGCAGCTCATGGCTAAACACCAATGACATATTCCACCTTATCCTGGTTACGGTTGTTAAAACCAAAAGTTCTGCCTGCCTTACATAAGCAAGAGTTTCCTGTGGGCATGATTGGACAAAGGCAACACTCTTAACAGCCTGCTTAACCTTTAAGAGAAACCGATCTATTCCAAATCAATCAGGCCACCCGTTATTGATGAATTAGTTATTAAGTTATTAATACAACTATTTCTCTCCAAGTTGCATCATCTGGATGCCAAAGCCCAAGTCTGCCTTACTTCCCATGTGCTACAACTTTAAAAATAGCCTCCATTTCCACATGCTATCAAGGAAGGTCTCTTCCCCCTCCTTGACTTGGAATTAGAATTTTTCTCTCTTCATAACACACAGGCACACTCCAAAAGACATAAAAACACAAGGAGATCTGAAAGTATTGCAAGGCATAAAAACACAAAAAAAGTTTAGGCATTTGCTATTTCAACCAACTAGTTAACACTGAGAATAAGATTTAATTTGCTTGAAGAGCACCATGGAACCCTTAAGATTCAAAATTCCATTCTTTACAACAAACTGGCCTAAATGACATATCTGGGATTCATTTGCATACCACATAAGAACAAAGTTTTTGCAAACCCGGCTTGAATTTAAAATAAAAAATGTTTCCAAAGTGTTTGATTTGCCAGTGAACTCTAAATGTCTGCAAAATAATGTTCTTTAAGAAAACTTGATTTTGCACGAATTATGCCCCAAATCTAACTGGACCTGTTTAAAAACTATTTTCCTGTTAAAATACCACAAAGACATCCATTAAAGTTAAGTTCTTTGAATTATAAAGACTCAAATATTCTTTTACTGCAGAGGCCAGGCCTCCAAAGCAGCTCCACATACCACCCAATCATTTCCAAAAACCAAAAGGGTTCCATAGAGAAAAAGCTATAGCATAATCAACACCACAAAATTAAGGCTTCGCATACATCAAACACAAGTGCTGTGTTTTAACAGAAATCTCTGAATATCAGCATTGAGACTTAATAACAGACAGCATTAGTACCCAGCATAATGTGGAATAAGTAGGTACCCAAAATGAGAAAGAGAATCAAAGGTTGTTACAATAAAGTTGAAATCTCATCTTATATGAAGAAACGGAGGCCCAGCAAGGTTACCTAATTTGTTCCATATCATGCAGTTTACGGGAGATTTGCCCAAAATCACGTCTCTTAATTTTAAATCCAATGCTCTCCTCACCACCAAATACAACTGTGGACCTCAAATTTTAAAGGCTGTTTTATACTCCAGTGTCTTCAGATGTTGCCTGGAATTATACTCTGTGTGATATTAATTACTGGTTAGAATGCCCCTTGTTTTTTAAAAAAAAATTTTTTTCAAATATCACGCATAGAATTAAACTCTAAATCTTGTAACAAGAGTATACAACTTTTGAAAGATGGCTACCCAATATGCCAGAAAAGAAGAGATTTTCAAACTGCCCTGGACAACCTTAAAGATGATGCCAAAACCTACTCTACACCAAAACATCTGAGGTTCCAGCACCTCAACATAAATTAACATTCAACAGACAACAGACATGGATCTGCCATCACCACTAAAAATCCTGTTGCAGGGATGACCACACTCACACATCATCCCAATCACTAACACCAACAGGGTTGAAGGGAAAGGGAGCTTTGGAAATAACACTCATCACTTGATCCTTCAGTATCAAATGCCATCCAAAACTCTTCAAAGCATTTCTGTATCTTTGGCATGTAAATTTCTGAATCCAAAAATAATTTGGGAGGACAAACCAAGCCCTCCCTTTTTCAAGGGAAAGGCTCAGACCTGCCAACTTGGTTTGATATATAAATGTGTATATGATACAAACATTGTAATGAGAACCTATTCCTTCTGAAACATTAATCACATTTCTACCAAAACTCATGAAATCAGTTATTTCTGCTTTTAACAAGAAAAATGAAACCAATCTGATGTCAATTACAGATTACACTGTAAATTAGAATCCAATTAAAGTTGTCAGTAATTAAAGTTTTACAAGCATTACAAAGTCAAAAACATGTCTTTCATGTAACCATAAAAATAACAATGCTTTATACTGTATCTACATAGTGAGAAGCATTTCCTCCTGGCCCTGGAACAGAGTATGTTCCTCCAGAAGCAAAGATCCCTGGGACAGATGGCTGTTACTTCACACAACCAGGGTCTGGATTTGGGTCCAAATCATTACCTGGCCGCCTTATCTTGTAACCTAATCTGACATCTTTCTACAAAAAAAAAAAAAAAAAAAAAAAAAAAATTACAACACTTTTCTTGAGAAAAATGTGAGTCACGCAACAGCTCCGTACTTTCAAAGGAAACTTTCGTTTGAAAACGATCGCCATTGTTATTTTCATGGATTTTACCGAAATTAGGGCTACGCATCTGCCACAAAGTGTCCAAAACTCTCATTTGCTCTCTGAAAGCATCCGACCGAACTCTGACTCTGGGGTCCTCACCAGACTGGCCATCCAACAGAAAAATCCAAGGGAAAGCCCCCCGACAGGAACTAGCCTGAACTTTGTATTTCCCTTCCAGGGCTGGAAATACTCGAGTCCGGAAAGTCCCCTGGCAGACGCGTGTCTGCGGCCCTACGATCCGGCCTAAGGTGTGAATCTGAACGGGGAGGCGAGGCCGCAGCTCCGTGGCCCCGAGGGCCGGGGAAGGGGCCGCCGGCGAGGGGCGCATCCACCCGCGGCCGAACCACCGCGTCGCCGGCCGCAGCCGAGCTTCGCGCTCACCCTGGAAGGTGGCACTACAGAGCCTCCGAGGAGACGCGGGCACTTCATTGAGGACTCGGTGAGAGTGAATCGAGGAGCCGGCGTTCGTGCAGCTGCCACAGCCTCCAGTGGGGGGCGGGGGACCCTCAGCCCCACTCAGGGCTCTAGGATGGGGGGGCAGTGCTGGGAAAGTGCAATGGGGGAAGTACCGGGGCAGCACGGCAGGCAGCCGACAGTGGCCTGGCCCGAGGCACAGAGGAAGTGGGCCAGACTCAAGAGGTCTGGAGCAGCGGGGAAGTGAAGAGAACAGGACCGGGACACGCCACACCACAGGACTGAGGAATTCGAGGCTGAAGGAAAGGGTGGAGGCGGCGAGACCCAGCGAGGGGGCGGGGCTGCGAGATAAGCAGGGGCGGGGCCTAGGGGGAAAGGGAGCGAGCCCCGCCGAGGAGAATAAAGGGGCGGGGCCGGGAGGGGAGAAGCCGGACGGGGGGTAGGTGGGGGCGGGGGGAGTAAGAACCGGGAGGGTAGCGGGGCGAAGCGCCGGGTACCGCGGAGAAGAGGCCGCCGAGCCAGAGAGGATGGGGAGGTGGGGAGAAGCGAGGGGCGGGGCCGAGAGCGAGGGGCGGGGCCGGGAGGGAGAGCGAGGAGGCAGGTGAGGGGAGAGCGGGGAAAGCGAGGGGGAGGAAGGGGGCTGAGCGGCGGGGGGCGGGGCCACGAGGGGGGCGAGAGGGGAGAGCCCGCGGCCGGGTGGGGGCCGCGAGCAGGGAGGCGACGGGGCAGGTGGGGGGGGCAGGAGGGGAGCGGGAGGGCCGCGGTGGGGGGGGAAGGTGGGGGGTGAGGAGCGAGGGGGCGGGGCCGGCAGCCGCGAGGGGGCGGGGCTGGGAGCGCGGAGCGAGGGGCACTCGCCGAGGGGGGTGACGAGGTCCTGGGACAACGGCCGGCGTGGGGGAGGGCCACTCCACCGGGGCGCTCTGCGGGGAATTCCGGGGCTGCTGGGGGGCCGTGCGGGGCGCCAGCGGGCGCCGGTGGGGTGTGCGGGGGGAGGCGGGTGGGCCTCCCGCCGGCCGTACCTGTCAGACGGATCTTAATGCTGGAGCCGTTCCTGCGCGTCCCGGGGTTCGACATCTCCCGCCAACGATCGGGCAGCCGCGGATCCAGCGCCGCCGCCCCCCGGCCCGGCCCGGCCCGGCCCCGCCGCCGCCGCCTCAAGGTTACGGCTCCGGGCTGGGCGCCGGGGTCCGAGCCGGGACACAAACTCCGCGGCCCAGGCGTCCGGGCGGCGGGAGGATGGTCGAGCCGGGGGATCGGCGCTCGACCCGGCGCCCCCGACCCTCGCCCGCTCCCAGCCGAGCCCAGTCCAGAGCCGCCGCTGCCTCCGCCGCCGCCGCCACCGCCACCACCACCTCCTCCTCCTCCTCCTCAGAGCCGGACGCCCGCCGCCCTCGCCGCTTCCGCCGCCGCCGCCGCCGCCTCCCGGAGCCGCGCGCGCTCCCGCCGCCGTGCCGGCCCGGCCCTGCGCGTGCCCGCGCCGTGCGCCCCCGCGCCTGCGTGCGTGCGCGCACCCGAGAGCACGCCGGGGCGGGGCGGGGCTACGTCGCAGGCCTGGCTAGGGGCGCGCGGGGTCTGGAACCAGTGGCGGGGCCTGCCCACGTCCTCCCCCCGGGAGCCGGGCGAAGGAGCTCGGGGCCTGGGAGCGGAGCTCGCCCTGGAGGCCGGGGGAAGGCGAAGCTAGGGTGCGGGGCCACATGTGGGCCCTCGAACCGCCACCCTCAGTCTTCGCCACATTGTCCAAGGGAACAGGTTTGCAGATGCGGACCGAATTGATTTTCCGGGTGTCTCTCCAGCCTCCGGGGCGCCCGCCCCCCCCACATAGATATTGGAAGGAGGATTACGTGAACCCGTAGCCTGTTACGACACACCAAGCACCTTGCACAAATAGGTACCACTTTTTCTTTTTTTTTTTTTTGAGTAGAGCTTTCAGAGAATGCAGTTTCAATGGAGAGACTTCTCAAAGACACAAAAGTCCCCTACGTGTGTTCTGTGCAGGTAGTGCGCTCTGTTGACCCGTTACACTTGCCAGAATCGCTGGAAGTGCCATATATGGACAAGGTAAACAAGATGGGAGAGAGGGATAAAGTTGAGTAGATGTTTGTTATGATCCAATCTGCATACAATCCAAACCAACAAAGGCAGCTTTACGGCCTTGGTTTCCCCGCCTTCTGCTAACACATCCCTCCCAGGATTGCAGAGTTGAACTAAAAACTAACATTTTCCCTCCTCCCAGAGTTGCAGGGTAGAGCTAAGAGCTCATTAGGCTTTCTCCAGCAAACAAACTCCTCTCTTTGTTAACCTGTAATGGAGAGGAAATAACTGTTACTAAAGAAGAAAAGCTGGGCTTGTTTACCAAAGTTGTTTTTGACCAACTACCTAATTCTTGGAAAGCCTTTATTTGGTTTGTATCTTAAGGAGCCAAGCTTCGAGCCCTTGAGCCACCCGCTTCAGTCAGACTTTCCTGGGGTCACAACCTTCTAAATAGATCCCTCTAGGGCCCCTAGACATGCCTTACCCCCTTGCCCCGCCTCAGGCTGAACCCAGTGGAAGCTGAGTGTCTCTAGACTGGATTCAGAGCTGCCTTGCTGCCTCTTGAGCTTCAGTCATTCAGTCAAATCAAAAGACATGCCCTTGGGTGGCTCATTCAGTTGGGCATCTGGATCTTGATTTTTGGCTCCGGTCATGATCTCAGCCTGGTGTCAGGCTCTACACTGGGCATGGAACCTGCTTGAGATCCTGTCTCTCCCTCTGCTCCTCCCCTGGTCTCTCTCTCTCTATCTCTCTCTCTCTCCCTCAAATAAATGTATCTTTAAAAAGAAAATGGGCCAGACCATTTCTTTGGCCCCTTAAAGCTCAGACTTTGAATAATTCTAGTGAAGTATCCAAGAATACAAGCTATGTTTAAGCAACAGAGCAGTAGACCCAGAATCGAGCTGTTACTCTGTAGGCAATTGTCACTAAGAGTGAGTCCCTAGGGTCCAAATAGATCCATTTAGAGTCTCTAACCCCTGCCCCCAAGTGACCGTCATTATTCTTTCAATCCACCTAGTATCTCTTCTCTTCATTTCCGTATTCAAGAAGTCCCTTCTCCCAACCAGACTAAACCTCTCTCTGCTTGCCTGAATGCTGGCCCCTGTTCTGATCCCTAGCTATTCCCAATCTAAAATACTTCCATTTCTTAACCTCATTGTTTTCTTACCTGCCTAGATGTCTGGATTGTTTCCTCAACACATGAGACAGGAGGTCACTTCTGGAGGTCACTGAAAGGCATTTTGTTTACTCATGAACAAGTCATTGCCGCTTTCATTTAACCAAATAACACCTAACGGTGTCTTTCAACATGGCCTACCCAAGGAGGACCTTCCTAATGGAAGCTAACGTTTTATCCGTAAGCAAACTCCAGCCACCACTATGTGGCCCAGGGACAAGGACTAAATAAGTCACAGCTATAGCATTTCAGAGGCTCATGGACCGGATGAAACAGACACAGAAAGTGCTGACAAGGACACAGTGATGAAAGTGTGTACTAATGGCTAGAACATAAATTACAGGACCGTTCTGCCTGGGAGGAGAAGGATGGGAAAACCACAGAAGAGTCATGGAAGACCTCAATCCAGAATGTAAACGCAGTGTTCAAAGTTGTTGGACAAGGGCATTATAGGCAGAGGGAAGGGCTTGTGCAGAAGGATGAAAATGAATGTTTTTTCCAGCACAGATTTCAGCATAAGTGCAGTAACATAACTGTTGGATCTTCCTTTTTTTTTTTTTTTTTCACTGTTGGATCTTCTATCTGCACACCTGACCCTATTTAAAAGTTGACAAAGATGAGGGGCGCCTGGGTGGCTCAGTCAGTTAAGCATCTGACTCTTGATTTCAACTCAGGCCCTGATCGTAGGATCCGGCTCTGTGCTCAGTGAGGAGTCTGCTTGAACTTCTCTCTCCCTCCCTCTGTCCCTTCCCCAGCCCTGTGTGCACACACACTCACTCTCTTGAATAACTAAATCTTTTAAAAAATTGATAAAGATGATAAAAGCGGGATTCCTGGGTGCTCAGCAGTTTAGTGCCTGCCTTCAGCTCAGGGCGTGATCCTGGAGTCCCAGGATTGAGTCCTGCATCAGGCTCCCTGTAAGGAGCCTGCTTCTCCCTCTGCCTATGTCTCTGCCTCCCTCTCTCTCTGTGTGTGTCTCTCATGAATAAATAAATAAAATCTTTAAAAAAATTATAAAAGGTATTGGCCTACATAAAATTTATCAGCCACAATTTTGTGCTAAACCTGTGGACCAGCCCTTATCCTGAACTGAAGGTACTTTGATATCCATTCATTATGTATCAAATTTGTCAAAAATACTATCTTCTAAAGGTGTCTGGAACAAGTAGATGGGAAGTGTTTAACAATTCTGCTGAGACAGAGATGAAATTTGGTATCTTCAAGTGCCCTCTCTGCAGTGACTTTACAAAAAGTGCTGTTTTGGGGCAGCCCCAGTGGCACGGCGGTTTAGCGCCGCCTTCAGACCCGGGATCGAGTCCCACGTCAGGTTCCCTGCATGGAGCCTGCTTCTCTGCTTCTCCCTCTGCCTGTCTCTCTGCCTCTGTCTCTGTTGTGAATAAATTTTTTTTAAATCTTAAAAAAAAAGATTACAAAAAGTGCCGTTTTGACTTTGACCCTGCTTTCTATGTAGGATTTGGCAACTTATTTTATTTCTCCTAAATGTATCACTTTCCTTTGTCAGTGTTATTGGGCATTTGAAACACTTTCCAGTGAGGGTGGAAAAAATCTCTTTGGATCTAACCGCAGTAGTTCTTAACCTGTCTTTTGAGTCCCAAACCTCTTCAGGGAATCTGATGGAAACAATGGATCCTAAGCAGCCCCGGTGGCGCAGCGGTTTAGCGCCGCCTGCAGCCCAGGGCGTGATCCTGGAGACCGGTGATCGAGTCCCACGTCGGGCTCTCTGTATGGTGCCTGCTTCTCCCTCTGCCTCTCTCTCTCTCTCTCTCTCTCTCTCTCTGTCTCTATGAATAAATAAATAAAATCTTAAAAAAAAAAGAAACAATGGAAACAATGGATCCTTTGCCCAGAAAAGTTAATATGTGCAAATATACACCAAATTTACATACAATTTCAATGGGTTCATTATCTCTGGAAACCAATTTGAGGGTCCTGTAGAGTCCCATAGCCCTTAGATTAAAAACTCCTAATCTGAAGGAAATGATCAAGCAAATCATGCTAGGAACATCCCATATGTATGTGTCCAGGAGCCAATACAGCAGAAGCCCTTTCTGAAGGCAGTGAGTATGCATCCTGAAAAGAGGCCTGCTATGGCCCACAAATACCCACACTCTACTGGGCTCAACAACGTTACCAACTAGTGCCAGAGCAAGTTAGTTAAATTCACCAAGCCTCACTTTGCTCATCTGTACAATGGAGATAATAGTGCCTCTCACTATTGTGAGGTTTAAATTAGATGTAGATTTAGCAGTCTACTAGAGCAGGCCCTTGGTAAATGGTAGTTGTTATTAGTACATGTAAAATGCATGTACTAGTCTTTCCCCAAAACCTACGGTACTATTATCCTAGGGAAATTGGGGATGTTGTACAGAAGTGCCTGGCGGCTATACCAAATATCTCTTGGGAGTACACTGCTGTACCTGAGCTGGTGCCTCTGTGGCCAGTGGCTAGATCAGACTAGCCTTTAAGATCTTTCCTAGATCTAGGATCTGGGTCTCTTTTGCTTTTGCTTTTAAAAGCATTAAGTTTTTTAAACAATCAGATATACAAAGTTGTGATTAATTAGCACATTTCTTTATCCTTTTATGCCCAGAGGTTTTTAATTACACCCTAAGCTTAATATTACCAATATGCAAGTCTTTCCATGTTATTATCATTGGTAGGCTTTATCTTTGGCAGGATCTTTCTTTTTAAAGATTTTATTTATTTTTTTATTTGAGAGAGAGCACATGCACAAGCAGGGGAAGGGGCAAAGGGAGAGGAAGAGAGAGAATCTTAAGCAGACTCCATACTCAGCACAGAGCCCGCATGGGGCTCCATCTCACAACCCTGAGATCACAACCTGAGCCAAAATCAAGAGTTGGACACCCTGGTAGGATCTTTTGTTTTGTTTTGTTTTGTTTATTTATTCATGAGAGACACAGAGAGAGGCAGAGACATAGGCAGAGGGAGAAGCAGGCTTCCCACAGGGAGCCCCATGCGGGACTCGATCCTGGAGCCCATGAGCCAAAGGCAGACACTCAACCACTGAGCCACCCAGGAGTCCCAGATCTTTTTTAATTAAAATGTTTATTGACATCATTGTAGATTCACGTGCAGTTGTAAGAAATAATACAGAGAGATCCCTGTGTACTGTGCCCACTTTCTCCAATAGTAACATTTTACAAAACTATAGTATAATACCACAACCAGGATATTGACATTGATACAACCCAATGATGTTCAGATTTTCCCAGTTTTACTTGGATGTATGTGTATTAAGTTCGACATATTTTTAACACCTATGTGGGTTCAAGTATCTACCGCACAGACGAACTAGTGAACTGTTCCAATACCACACTTTCCTCATCCTCATGTTGTCCTTTTATACCCACACCCTTTGTCCCACCACCAACATCTGGCAACTACTATTCTATCATGCATTTCTAAAATGTGGCCAATTCAAAAATGTTACATAGATGGAATCATATACAATATAGTCTTTTAGAATGGGTTTTTCTCACTCAGCATATTTCCCCAGGAAATTCATCCAAATCATTACATGTTTGAATAGTTTGTTCCTTTTCATTACTGAGTAGTATTCCATGGTTTGGATATATCACTTTTTGTTTAACCATTGGAGGACCTGGGCTAACTCTAGTTTTCAGTTATTATAAATAAACAACTATGAACATTCATGTGCAGGCATTTATGTGAAGATAAGTTTTACTTTCTCTGGAATAAGAGCCCTAGAGTACAACTGCTGTGTCATATGGAATTCCATGTTTAGTGTTGTAAGAAACTGCCAAACTTTTTTCAAGTGGCTGTAGCATTTTACTTTTCTACTAGCAATGTTTCTCAGCATCCTTGCCACATTTGGTATTGTCACTGTTTTTCCTTTTGGCCATCCTAATAGGCATATAGCTGTATTTTATTGCTGTGGAATTATCTGAGATTTAGATTATTTCTTCAAATATATGCAACCAAGGGACAATTCTAGAAAAAATAATAATTCCAGGCACCTAAATGGCTCAATCAGTTAAGTGTCTGCCTTCAGCTCAGGTCATGATCTCCAGGTCCTGGGATCAAACCCTAGGATCAAGCCCTGTATTGGGCTTCCTCCTCAGTGGAGAATCTGCTTCTCTATCTTCCTCTGCCCCTGCCCCCAATCCTGCTCCTACTCTCTCCCTCAAATAAATAAATAAAATCCTTAAAAAAATAAAGATCCTAGTTGAACCCCACAGTCTGTGTTCAGAAACAGCTAAGGTCATAGTGAAAATAAGAAAATGATTGAACTGCTATTATCCATTTAAAAATGTAGTTTTAAAAAATAAAAAAATAAAAATGTAGTTTTGTCTATAGAGTAGTTCTCACTTACATAAGAAGTGTTTTAAACAATTGACTATCCTATAAAAATAATTAAGACACTGGCTGAGAATATAATAAGCTCATTTTTGAAAATTCAGACATGACATTTTTATTTTAAATAAGCAAATGTGAGCCCAGGCTCTACTACTACTTTAGAATCTCACGATTTCTACTGGTCTAGAAAAATAAGATGAGGGACGCCTGGGTGGCTCAGTGGTTGAGCACTTGCCCTCAGTTCAGGGTGTGATCCTGGAGTCCCGGGATCAAGTCCCACATTGGGCTCCTTGCATGAGGCCTGCTTCTCTCTCTGACTGTGTCTCTGCCTCTCTCTATATATATATCTCTCTCATGAGTAAATAAATAAAATCTTTAAAAAAAAAGAAAAAGAAGATGAATATTCTCTAAGTTTGTTGTATCTCATCTGTAATTTATAAGCAACAATAACCAGGGAAATCAACAAACCAAAGAAAATCCCAAGTAAGACCCTGAATCATTGTTCATTGGCTTAAAAATGTTGCTAGTTTTTGGACAGGGTTAAAGGAAGCTCTCCATTATTCTAGGCCAATGGTTCTCAAAAGTATGGTCACTGAAGCAGCAGCATCACCAGGGGACTATTAGAAATGAAATTCTCAGACACCACCCCAGACCTACTGCATCTGAAACTCGGAAGGGCCCCAACAATTGATGGTTGAACAAACCCTCCAGGTGATTCTGATGCAGGCTTATGGTTGAGAGCCTCTATGAAAGGTATATTGTTATTTTCCCTAGTGTCCTAACTCAAAGAATAGAGCAGTGATGTGCAAAACAAAAGTACTTTGGCCAGAATGTTAAACTAACTATAAGAAACAAGCAAAAATGGGACGTACTAGAAGAGCTTCTGCAGGTCATAGAATTCTTGTTTGATTTTATGATAGAATACAGGCAGCAATCAACACATCTGAACAGCCAAGAAGCAGTTTTTTTCTTAATGAGGAATAGTATGTCCAGGACACCACCCTGCTCCCCTAGGGCTTAATGCCATCTGTCCATACATCTCAAGATTGTAAGCACCAAAGAGTTCCTGATTGGCTGAATCTAGACCCAGCCCCAACCCCTGGCTGCTGGCGGACAACGAACAGGAAAGATAAAGCCACTTCGACTTTTGTAGTGGGATCTAGGCCACTGCCTCCTGCCGAAACTACACATAGTAGGGCTTTTTCCCTAATAGGAAGAGAACTGAACAACCCCCACATGGCTGATGTCTGCCTCACAAAGCGATGGGGGATGGAGGGCAACAGACTAACATTTGCTATGATTTTATTAAACTGATGCCAATAATTTATAGTCCGGTTGTTTTAATCCCCAAGCACATACAGACTCTAATGTGAAGATAGAGGAAGCCTAACAAGAAGAAAGGCTGAAGGAATTCTGTAATTTAAACCATGCAGGAAAATTCATGAATCACACCACTCTTGTGCTAATTAGCAAGAAAAGACTTGTAGTAAGTGCCCATCTGTGACAAATATTAACCATGGTTTGTGCTGGCAAGGAGGTGACCCAATTCCCCAGTCCTACAGATGTGCTGAACCAGTAACCAAAGCATCGCTCTCTGCATCCTGCATAGCGTTTGCATCAAACTCATCTTTCTGCCGAGATCCGGCGAGGCTCTAATCTTACCCTGATTGTGCAAAAATAGAAACAAGTACAGATGAATGTGACAAAGATTCCCCTAGTACCAAGAAAGGGGCGGGAGCTGTGTACCTCATTATTTAAAGGCATTCATATAAACAAATTAAGTTAATTTGGGGTTCTGGTTTGTGTGAGGGAGGGATGCTTATATAATTATTAGGTTCCATTCCTGCTTAGTGAACATGATAAAGATTTTCAAGGATAGCTATTTCCAATCCACTTTCTTCAGTGCCTGCCCATAGCACTGTCCATGTGCTGAAAGCAGACCCTTTGTCCACCTATCCATCTCTCTAGACTGCATCAATCCTCTGTCTGCTCAGGATCCTCCTGGAGGGATGGGGGAGGGTGGGGCTTAAGCCACAGAGGAGCTTGATGATGCCCAGTTTTTCTTCCCAAGAACATGGTTTTGTCATTTGTATGCACCAATTTATTTTTTTTTAAGTTCACTTTTCCTCTTTATTGTACAGTATAATATAAGCAAACATTTATTAGGAAACTTCAGTGTGCCAAGCAATGGGCTAATGTGCAAGGAATTTTTTTTTGCTATTAGAAACATTTTTGTTGTGAAATATAACACACGTATGGAAAAGTTAAACTCCTATGCAGTCACCAGGAGGTAAAGAAATAGAACATCTAAAGAAATAGAACATCACCAGACCATAAAAGACACCTGCATTCATCCTCCCAATCACAATCTTTCCCAGCCTCCTCCCCACGTAACCACTCTCCTCTTATTGTAATCATTTCTTTGCTTTTATTCATAGTTTTATCAATTAAGTATACGGTTCTCTTTTGCCTGTTTTTTAACTTTCTGTAAATGGAACCATACAATATATACTATTTTGTAGTACTGATTTTTTCCAACTCAACATTATGTTTTTGAGATTCATTCATATTATTGTGTTGTGGCTATAGTTCATTTATTTTTATTGTTTGCATAGTATTCTATTGCATGATTACAATTTATCCATTCATAGACATTTGAATGTTCCACTTTGGGGCTAATGTACACATTATGTTAAACTGCATTTTGACTAATATGAGCATTATATTAAATTGCATTTTCTGATTACTAATAGGGTATTACTTTGGCTATTCGGAATCCCTTTAGTGAAGTGCATATGCAATGTTTTCAGTTTCTTTGTCCATTTTTCTGTGGGATTTGCTGTTTTTCTTACTGAGTTATGGGCATTCATTATGTAGTTTGGATATGAGCTGTCAGGTCTTTTTCCAATTTTTTCATTGTGGCAAAATATACATAATGTAAAATTTACCATCCTAACCACCTTTAAATGTAAAGTCAGTGGTTTTTTTTTTTTTTTTAAATAAAGATTTTATTTATTTATTCATGAGAGAGAGAGAGAGGCAGAGGGAGAAGTAGGCCCCATGCACTGGGAGCCCGATGTGGGATTCGATCCAGGGTCTCCAGGATCGCGCCCCAGGCCAAAGGCAGGCGCCAAACCGCTGCGCCACCCAGGGATCCCCCTTTTTTTTTTTTTTAATGATTTTATCTAAAAAAAAAAAAAATGATTTTATCTATTTATGAGAGAGACAGAGAGAGGCAGAGACATAGGGAGAGAGAGAAGCAGGCTCCTTACAGGGAGCCTGATGCAGGACTCGATCCCAGGACCCTGGGATCATGACCTGAACAAAAGGCAGATGCTCAACCACTTAGCCACCCATGTGCCCCATAAAGTCAGTGGTCTTACATACATTTATAATGTTATGCTTCACCACCATCACCCATCTCCAGAATTCATTTCATCATGTAAAACAAACTCTCTACCCATTTAACAACTCCCCATTGTCCCCTTCCCCCAGCCCCTGGCAATCACCATTCTGCTGTCTCTGTGAATTTGACTATTCTAGAGACCTCGTATGAGTGGAATCATATGATACTTGTCTTTTTGTGACTGGCCTGTTTCACTTAATATCCTTAAGATTCATCCACATTGTAGCAGGTTTCAGAATTTTCTCCCCTTTTAAGTCTGAATAATATTCCATTGCATGGAGAGACTACACTTTGCTTATTCATTCATCTGTCAATGGACATCTAGGTTGCTTCCATGTTTTAGCTGTTGTGAATAATGCCATTGTGAACATGGGTGTACAAATCTCTCTTCAAGACCCTGCTTTTGATTCCTTTTGGGTAGATCTCCAAAAGTGGAATTGCTGGATCATATGGTAACTCCGTTTTTATTTTTTGAGGAATCACCATACTGTTTTCCATCATGGCCACACCATTTCACGTTCCCACCAACATGGCACAAGGGTTCCAATTTCTCCACATCCTTGCCATCACGTGTGTTTTCCAGTTTTTGATAGTAGACATCCTCGTGGCTGTGAAGTGTTATCTCATTATGGTGTTGATACACATTTCTCTGATGAGTAATGACATTTATCATCTTTTCATGTGTGCATTGGCCATTTGTAGGTCTTTGGAAAAATGTCTATTCAAGCCTTTTGTTCATTATTGAATCAGGCTGTTAGGCAAAGAATTTTAAAAGGTCGGTACGGTATGGTCCCTACATTTTGTGGCCCACATCTGGTAGTGGAAAACATCACATAAACAAATAATATATAAATGAGGCAGAAGAGCCACACTGAAGGCTTCTGTTTCTGGTGGACACCAATGTGCTATTGGTGTCCATGGACAAGGGGAAGGGTTTGGCCACTTCTCCTGGATGCATGTGGAAGGAGACTTGCACGTGTCTTAAGCAGCAAGTTTCTAAAGAGTTTCAAAGATTACCAGTGATTCATTCAGGAGCATCACTAATTTAAATTTTATACTCAGGATATATGGTTGGTAACTTTATTTCTTATAAGGAAGCCCCCAAACCTTTGCTTTTTAAAAGACTCAAGCAGCTTTCTCAACAAGCCACATCTGTTTCTGCTGTGAGTTTTCATCTTAGGTTGTCACTTAGAGGTATAATCAATTTAGACATTGCAGTTTGCTCAGCGAGCAGAGTCTGTGATGTCTTAACTAAGCACAGAACAGGACTGCCATGCCTCTCTCTAATAAGTGAGATTCCCTGGAATGAAGTGGGAATACAGTTTTATTCTAAGGAATTGCTGCAAAGGAGAAAACCTGTACTTACTACAGTTGCATTTGTGGATTATGGTTGGATTCTCAACTCGTTGATGAAAATGGAGAGTCTTGAATAGTGTTATTGCAAATAAACTAGATTGCATCTGAATGGAATATTTGGATGATAATGGGCTGGTTTCAGGAGAATACCCCCTTGGAAAAAAGGGTAGAGCTAAGTACCATTAGAGATGTTTCATGGAACCCATCAGCCAATGCATCCTTCCCCTAAAGGACTTTCTACACTCTGAATGCAATCCTTTGCAGAATAATTCCTATGTAAACGGGAGGGAGAAAGGGGGGTGTTGGGGGACTGGTGCTAACAATGAATGATTTAGACAGCTATGAATGTGCCAGTGTATTGGGGTAGCACTAGGTTTTTTCGACAAAGAGCTATTTTTCTTCTTATTGGGAAGAATTGGATTGCAGGTTCAAAAGAAAGAGTTGCCAACTTGACCTGTGGTCACTCAGATTAGAACATTCCTGGGGTTTTGATAGAAGAGTACCTGTAATTAGGAAGCCAGATTTATGGCCACAGGCAAAGAGAAAGAAAGCCCGTGTCTACGGTATTCCAGGTTATTAGGGTAGTTATACTTTTTGGAAGTCCTTCTAGAAAAGTCTCATATAAATCACTTCCAAGCTTCTCACATCTGCACCTGTGTCTTCTTCACCTTCCCATCTGTGATGGTGGAGGGTCCAAAAAAAAAAAAAAATTACTTTCAAGCTTCCTTTGGATTCTGATATCTTGGTGACCCAAACATTACCTTCTCTCCCTTTCCTCAAGACTAGAGACATGTCACAAACTAACAATCACCAGTTGCCTTTCCATTAATTGCACAGAGAACTAAGAACCCAAGGCATGTAAGAACCGGGATAAACCCAGAGCAATTAATTTCCTAGCAATCCCCACATTAGGGATACAACAGGAGTGGATTTGGGATCAACAGAGTGGTCTTAACTACTCCTGTGTTTTCTGGCCATGTGATCATGGGTGATTCCCTTACATCTCTGAGCTTCAATTTCTTCCTTTCATGTTGTTTTTTATAAGAATTACTGGTATGAAAGATGTTACCTGTGAGAAAACTTTGTAAAAGTGTCATTTAAATAATTGTTCTTAATCTAAGGATGTTTGTATCTAAACCTTCCAGAGAAGACTTTCCTTCATAAATTTACTCAACTGAATGTGTAGGTAGTAACCAGAACTTTAATAAAAGTTCCCGTAAGTTTTAATAATTGTTAAATGTTATGATTCTCCCACTTCCCCTACCCCCACCAAAAGAAAAAAAAAACTTTAAAAGTTTTCTAAACAATCACATTTCTCAAAGACAAGCAAACCAGAGATGTAGAATCTTTTCCCATTTATGATTCATCCAAACCGAGTTAAAGGGTGTTTACTTTAGAGAAAAGAAACTCACACACTGAAACGCCTTTTTATTACTGGTAACTCCCAAGTCATTTATCAGACTTTCATTGTGTGGAGTTATGCTTCAGGAATTTAGGACTCAAATTCATATTCATGCAATACACCATGAGATTACACAATTTTAATGTCTTCGAGGTTTTCTATTTTTAATTATTATTCAAACACTAGCAATGACAGAATTGGGACTCCCCCTCTCTTCTAGTCAGAGGTTAGCAATTTAGTAACATCTCCCAGAATGTTTTTTTCTATACATATATTACCAGATATATAATATTCTAAAAAATAATAATATATATACACTGGTATTTCTTGATTTAATGTAACACATTATGTGGCTCCCTATTGTGGAAGATAAGGAATTCCATCCTCCTATTTTGGTACTTTCTTTGTATTGTTGCTTCTTCTATTTGTACTTTAAAAGTTTTTTGAGGGATCCCTGGGTGGCGCAGCGGTTTGGCGCCTGCCTTTGGGCCAGGGCGTGATCCTGGAGACCCGGGATCGAATCCCACGTCGGGCTCCCGGTGCATGGAGCCTGCTTCTCCCTCTGCCTGTGTCTCTGTGTCTGTCTCTCTCTCTCTGTGACTATCATAAAATTTTTAAAAATTAAGAAAAAATAAAAAAATAAAAGTTTTTTGAGCTCATGTTTACTCTCCATCAGCCCATAACTCATGATCCTCTCCATGTTAGATGAAGATATCAATACTCCTACCTTCTCTTTTACTTGTCCTCTATACTCCCACCTTCATATTTATCAGCTGAACCCTGACAATGTCAAGGAGGACAACATTCACATTCTTTTCTGCAAGCAGAGTTGACTTTCCTGTTTTGTCTGCTGGTTCCCTGAGTTGGTTGTTGCAGAATCAAAATTAAAATCCTACCACATTTTGGTTTGTTTCCTGTTTAGCCATGAGTTTCTTACATAATTTTTTACCTGTTATTTCTAATTGCCTTACTTTCTTCTTATTGATGGAAGAGATTTAGGTTTTCTTCATCACGTCATTAACATGACCTGGCTTCTTAGTCATTCTGTTACTCAGGTCTATCTCATTCCTCTTGTTGAAAACATTCTATCTGGAGCTGCCTTGCTGTTCTAATAAGGAACAAATAGCTTTCCAGCTTCACTGTACAACTGTTATCCTGGGATTACTTTTCAATGGACTTCTGAGTTGATTCTGTTATTTCTTGTATCTTATGTTTTTCTTTTTGGTGATGGTGGAGGGTGGAGTGAGTTGTTTTCATTCTTTTTTGATGGTGTACATTCTCAAGCAGCTTACCTAGAAAGTATTTAGAATGTATAACCCTCCTGAATTTATATCTGAAAATACCATTGTGCCTTATATGACTATAGAATTCTCAGTTGTAATTTTCCCTCAGAATTTTCAAGGTTTTGTTCCATTATATTCTACCATTCAGTGTCCCCAGAGAGAAATCTGATGTTAGTCTTATTTGCTCTTCTGTACATAACATTGTTTCTCTCTGGAAATTTTTTGGATCTTCTATTTATTCTTGGTGTTCTGAAATTTCACAACATTGAATGTAGATTATCATCTTTTTCTCATTTATTTATCTTGGCATTCCAAGTGAGTCCTTCAATTCTGTTTTTTTTTTTTTTTTTTTAAGATTTGAGAGAGAATACATAAGAGAAATCATGAGCAAGAGGGGAGGAGTAGAGGGAGGAACAGACTCCCCATTGAGGAGGGAGTCCAATGCAGGACTCAATCCCAGGACTCTGGGATCATGACCTGAGCTGAAGGCAGAGGATTAAATGACTGAGCCACCCAGGCACCCGAGATTCCTTCAATTGATAAGTTTTCTTTTATTATTTCTTTGATAATGTCCTTCCCTGTGTTTTCTCATTCAATTTTTTAATTTTTAAATTTTTTTTGGAACTCCAGCTATTCATATGGCAGGCTCCTGAATTAATTCTCTCTCATTTTTCTCTCTCAACTTTTTCATCTCCATTTCTTTCTGGTCTATAGCCTGAAATCTTTCCTTACATTTATCTTCAACCCTTCCCTTGAATTTTGTCCTGATAATTATTTAATCTGAGGTGGTTCCTGTCCCATAGAATCTTCTTGTTTAATGCCTGCAGTCCTATTTTCTCAAACCTGTTAAAAATATAGTAATTTACCTAGCTTCTCTATATTTATTTCTCCTGGGGACATTTGTTTCATTCACCTTGGCCTTTATCTTTTATCATGCTGGTTTTCTTCTTGTGCCTGATCATGCATACTTAAGAATGGGAGTCTAGGTTAATTTTTCTGGACAGTTGGTTCATATTTCTTGTATACACACATCTATGTGTTCCCATTAGGATGCTCCCATGAATAGATTAGCTGACTGGGTGCTCTATGGAGATAAAAGATTTCTTAACTAGATGGGTAAGAAGAAATGCATTCTGATTCTTGACCTTCTGTGCATGACTTGTTTTTACTCTCTGGAAATTTGTAGGATTTTTTTTACTAGAGTTTTGAAATTTTACAATGACATGCTTTCACATAGGTTAATTTTAATCCATTTTTCTGAGCTACTCCCTTGAACCTTTAAATTTGGAAATGTTTACTTCTGCTGTGGAAAATACTCTTAAATTATTTCTCTGATAATTTTCTAGCCTTTGTTTTTTCCATTCTCTACTTCTGGAATCCCTCTATTCAGATTTTGGATCTCCTAGACATCAAGATTAATATAACTTATATTTTCTATACTTTTATCTGTGTCACTTTGCTCTACTGTATGGGAGATTTCCTCAACTTCATCTTCCAACCCTACTGTTGAGTTGTTCATTTCTACTATCATTTTAATTTCCCAGAGTCCTTTTTGATCTTCAATTTTTTAAAATAGCACCTTATTTTTACTTCATGGAAGCAATAGTTTATCCCTTGAGTATGCTAGGATTTTTTTGTTGTTAATTTTTTTTCCTTTGCATGGCTTTTCTTTCAAATCCCTACCAGCACTATTTGTTTTTGTCTACATTATGTCAGAAAGCTTCCTCAAATATCTGGTGGTTTTTTTACCTATTTATTTAAGTGAGGTACTAAAAAGCTGATCAGAAGTAGCAGGATCCTGGGGTAACCTAGCTGGGTTGTTTCCTTGTGGAAGTCACAATGTCAGTGTCTTTAGGTCTTTCCCCTTGGGAAGGTAAAATTTCCCAGAGAAAAATCTTCTAGGCTCCTGTGTAGAAGATATACACCTACATTCCATTTACCCAGTGGCGTGTGGGGTAAGTGGGGGCTCATTATTCCCTAAGCAATTTACTTAATCCCCCTGCATTCAGCATGAATCTGTTTTTAACCTTGCCCAATGTATTCTAATACAGAGACCTTTTTTATCCAATTCAAGAAACAAATTTCCAGTTTACTACCAGGGTATGGAAGGGTCAGATGATCAGCTTTGTGGAGTAAAAGGATATGATATAATGGCTTTTAAAAAATTAAAAAAAAATTTTTTTTAATTTTTGGGAAATTCCTATGTTCACAGGGAAAAAACCAGAATAGTGTAATACCCATCCCCCATGGTCCTATCACTGGCCCCACTAGCCATTATCACATTGCTGGTTCTACCCTATATAGCTCTACCTCTTTCACTTCCCTTATCCCATGTTACTTTGAAACAAATTTCAAACATCATTCCATCTGTAATTGTTCAGTATATACCTCTGAAGATAAGGACTTTTTAATAAACATAACCTTAACAGGATTGTTCAACCTAAGAGAATTAACGCTTCTTTAATATCAAACCTCCATTCAATGTTCAAGTTTCCAGTTGTCTTACGTGTGATTCATAACCTTGGATGTTAAGTGTATCAAAAATGACATCAATGTCTAATGAAAGAAAGTGGAGCTCATAGGTTATCTTATTTTTTATGTTTGTTAACAATTGGAATAGAACTAATAATCCACACATTCTGGCTGGTCAATAGTCTTTTAAGTCTGTAAGTTTCCCTCGTGTAATTTTTTGTTTTTTTTTTTCAGTTTTTTTTAAAGATTTGTTTATTTATTCATGAGAGACACACAAAAAGAGAGAGAGGGGCAGAGACACAGGCAAAGGGAGAAGCAGGCTCCATGCAGGGAGCCCGACATGGGACTCAGTCCCGGGTCTCCAGGATCATGCCCTGGGCGGAAGGCAGTGCTAAACCTCTGAGCCACCCAGGCTGCCCCCCTCGTGCAATTTTTCCATTGGAATTTATTTATGGAATGATCTTGCAGAGTTTCTTACAGTCTGGATTTTGCTGATTGCATCTCTGAGGTGTAGTTTAACATTTTTCTCTGTCTTCTGTATTTCCTGTAGGTTGGTAGTTGATCTAGAAGTTTAATTGCTTCTGTTGTTCTATGTTTGAGTTCATTGATTCTTTCCTTTCTGCTCCATTCTGGTGTTGAGTCCATCTAATAAACTTTTTTTTAATTAATGAGAGACACAGAGAGAGAGGCAGAGACATAGGCAGAGGGAGAAGCAGGCTCCCTGCAGGGAGGCGGATGTGAGAATTGATCCCAAGGCTCATGAATCACACCCTGAGCCAAAGGCAGACACTCAACTGCTGAGCCACCTAGGTGTCCCCATCTAGTAAACTATTAATTTCATTATATTTTTTAGTTCTAAAATTTCCATTTGGTTCTTTATCTTTTCTTTCTCTAAGACTTCACTGACCCTAGGCTATCATCTTAATGGTGTCTTTTAAAACGTGAACACATGGTAGAGTGGCAGAGTAGGGTAGTCAGCCTCCAAGGTAGCTCCCAATAATCCCTCTCTCCTATGCTTCACGTTTTTTTTTTGTTTTTTTTTTTTAAGATTTTATGTATTCATGAGAGAGAGAGAGAGAGAGAAGCAGAGACCCAGGCAGAGGGAGAAGCAGGCTCCATGCAGGGAGCCCGACGTGGGACTCAATTCCGGGTCTCCAAGATCACACCCTGGCCGGAAGGCGGCGCTAAACCGCTGAGCCACCCAGGCTGCCCTACTCTTCACGTTCATGTGTAGCCCCTCCCACATTCTACCAGGGTTAGTCTGTATAACTAATAGAATATGGTGGATACGATAGTATATCACTTCTGAGTTAAATTATAAAGCTTTGGGATCCCTGAGTGGCGCAGCGGTTTGGCGCCTGCCTTTGGCCCAGGGCGTGATCCTGGAGACCCAGGATCGAATCCCCACATCGGGCTCCCGGTGCATGGAGCCTGCTTCTCCCTATGCCTGTGTCTCTGCCTCTCTCTCTCTCTCTCTTTGTGTGACTATCATAAATAAAATAAAATTAAATTAAATTAAAATTAAAAAAAAATAAAAAATAAATTATAAAGCCTTGTGGCTTCTGTCTTTTAAGCATTTCTTTCCCATGCACACACTCTTAGATCACTTACTCTGGGAGAATCTAGCTATCCTATGGTCAGGAGATTCAGGTAGTCTATGGAGAGGCCCTTGTGATACAGAACTGAAGTCTCCAGCCAACAGCCGTGGACAAACTGAAGCCCACTACCTACCACGTAAGTGAATTTTGAAGCACATCCTTTCCTAGTTAAGCCTTCAGATGAAAATGCGGTTCTAGCAGAAGCTTGAATACAATCTCATGAGACTTTGAGCCAGAACTACCAGCCAAGCTGTCTCCAGATCCTTGACCCACAAAAAATGCGTGCAGTAATAAGGTTTCTTTTTAAGCTATTAAATTTTAGGGAAATTCGTTATATAGTAGATAACTGGTACATCAGGGTTTGTTGTATTGAGTCTCTGCTCTGCCACTTACTAAAAAATGCAGGACATGTTGAATAACCTTATGAGCTCCACTTCCTTTCATTGGAGATTGATAACCATTTTTGCCACACTTAACTTTTCAAGGTTATGAATCACACATAAGAAAATATATGAAAACATTATATAATTATTAATTTATCAAACCCAACCTCCCTATATTGCAGATGAAAACTGAAAGCCCAAAGGAATGAAAAGAATTGACAGATGAAGCATTAAGTATATAAATTATAGAACTTGTCTAGGCTTCAGCTATTTAGAACAAGAGCCAGGACCAAAACCAAAGCCCACAACTCTAGGTCTGGCTATTTTTGCTACTATGCCTAAAATATCATGTGCTATTATCATTAAACATGGTCACTCCATGTTTCAGGAAAATAGACAGCAGGTAAATTATGGATTGTAGGATAGACAGGAGAATGCATTTCTTCTATAGTGCATGACAAAATTGAAGTAAATGCCAGAGTCAGTTGTTCCAATTCAGCTTTTACATCCTACAGCTGACATAGGGCCAGTTATTATTCCTTCCTTCTTTCTGTTGCTCTGCCAGTCATCCCAACACACTGAGTCCAAGCACATGGGCACCCAGCCAGAAGGTGACTAACACCAACTCTTTGCACCTAAGCCATGTAGGATAGGCAGATAGTTCCTTTAAAAAACAAAAAAAGCAAAAAACAATCCTCACTGGACAAATTGGTATCAGTATTCCTAAACTACAAATGCTCCTTTGTTATGCAATTTTATTTAAAAAAAATAAATTGACTTGGAGGGGAGAAAAGAGGCTAATAAGTATTTTGAGCCAACAAGGTCAGACCATTTGAGCAAGAATGACTAACCTTAACAGGATTTCAAACTTTTTCCCTCAGGGTATTTTTGTAAACCACCTCACCTTCTACCTTCCCCTCAACTTCAGTCTTCTAATAGAGACCAACCAATGGTGGCATTTTAAAATGTTGAAAAAGAATCAGATCTTAGTCAGATAAAAGAAAAAAAAAGGTATATGTGGACTCAAACTAGAAGGGAAAACACAAACATAAAAATAGTGGTGTTGATGGGGCACCTGGCTGGCTCAATCCTCATGAGACTCAGGGGTCATGAGTTTAAACTTCACATGGGGCATTGATTACTTAAAAATAATCAATCCAGAATAGTTGTGATGGAATGGTAGAATCATTTTTCCCGTTCTTAGTTTTGTTTTTAATTTTAAGAAATATACAAATAATACCTAATAATTATTATATATACTATATGGTAATATATACAATTTGTTACATTCTTTTACTTGTGCTTTTAACTTAAAGTTCAAACTTTATACAATGAGATCTTTTGGATTTAAATAATAACTAGTTACAGTTTAATTTTTCACCCCATGTATATCAGTTAAGATTCTTTAGCTGCAAGCAACAGAAAGTAATTCTGGTTATTTAAACAAAAAGGGAATCTGTTGTAAGAGCATAGGAGAAGAGGGGCACCTTGGTGTCTCAGTCAACTGAGTGAGTGGCTCTAGATTTCCACTCATGTTGTGATATAAGGGTGGTGGGATTGAGCCCTACATCAGGCTCTGCACTCAGCCCAGAGTCTGCTTGTCCTTCTCCCTCTCCTCCTCCCATTGCTCACTATCTAATAAATAAGTGGATGAATATTTTTTAATAAGGAGTATGGGAGAGCAGACAGGACCAAAGGGAGGACTTGGAGAAGCAGGAAGAGCATCCTCTCCACTGAGCATAAAGTCCTGCCACTGGAGTAAATGAACACTTGCCCACTATTTGTTTCTTCTATGCTCAATTCCTGGGTCTAAGATTCAAAGTCCTTGTAGGGTGGGATTCTGCTTGGTCAGAGATGTACCAAGCTAGGATGTCCTGAGCTAATGAACGAAAGAGGGAATTGAAAAGGAGTTTCCTGGGTCCCCTCCATTTCCATGTAGGAGAGCAAAACACTGAGGATCCCATCCCACCAACAGCTCTCAGCAGCAAGCATAGTCACCCCCAAAGTTGATGAGGATAGTTATCAGAAGATCTAATGTCCACTAAGTTGTAGATTTGTCCTCCCCACTAAATGAGATGTTTGTGAGAACATGAATAGTTTTCCAGCAGTATTTTAGATGGACTCCCATACATCTTTCTTCTTCAGTTATCAAGTACCAATGAAGACCTGCTTTGGGCATGACATTTTGGTGTGATGCTTCAGAGCCACAATAGAACTTGATCCATCTCTACACTCAAATAATGCAGATCAAGTCCAATCCTCCTTAAAGTGTATCCCACATCCATCATAACACTGCCTACTATTGTGTTCCTAGGTCCTTCCCATCCTACCCTTATTCTCCTCTTGATCATTGTCCACACAGCTTTCCCTGAAGAATGTTCTGTATTAACAGGTGTTCCATGACAATGAAAAGGAAATGGGAAAGAAATAGAAGAATTACTGGTTAAACCTAGCCTACAAGTGGAAATTTGTCTAGATAGCTATAAGACTATTCTATTGTTTTCAGTGTCTTCCTTTAAGATCCTTAAAGGTAATCACTAAACTATATATTCTTAGAAGATGAATTCCACATGACTTTTAAATGCAAGTGGTTTAACAGCATTTTTGATAGATGGAGGTGAATGTGTTGAAAATTTTATTAACATCTAGTTTAAAAAGCTTTATACCCATGCCAAGCCAATTCATAGAAGGTTCTCAAAGAAGTTACCCATTAGGGTTTGGTCCTTTGTTTAGAAGTCGTGGGGCCTTGGTGTTTTTTTGTTAAGCGGTTTAAGAATTCATTATCTTGGTCCAGGGCTGGTAATATTGCACCACTTTCTTCTCCCTTCAGGGAAGAAGAGACACTATTATACCTGCAGGCTCTCAGCACATTACTGCCACACAGTTGACTCCTTAACATCTTCTGTGGATTAGCAATTTGCTCTAAATTTGCCTCATCTCCCTCAGAGGAAAGAAGCATTGAAATATCTCTCAGGTTGGAACTTAAATGCAGTTTATGTGTGTGGTAAAACATACATACCATAAAATTCACCATCTTTAACCATTTGTTTGGTAGCATTAAGTATATTCACATTGCTGTGTACCCTCTCCCATTCATCTCCAGAACTTTGTCATTTCAAACTGAAGCTCTGTACCTATTAAACACTAACTATCTATTTCCTTCTCTACTGCAGCTCCTGGCACACATTTTTTAAAATAAATATTTATTAATTTGAGACAGAGAGAGAGAATGAGAACATGAGCAGAGGGACAGGCAGAGAGAGAGAGAGGAGGAGAGCCAGAAGCCTGATGTGGGGCTCGATCCCAAGACCCAGATATCATGACCTGAGCCAACGGCAGATGCTTAACCATCTGAGCTACCCAGGCGCCCTGGCACCCACTGTATGTCTACTGTATGTCTGTCTGAGTTTGACTCTTCTAGGTCCCTGATATAAGTGAAATCATACAGTATTTGTGCTCTTGTGTCTGGCTTATTTTTAAGTACAGTTTTGATACACAGAACAGTGCCCTTACAGCCAGTAAGGACACAGTGTATGTAGCTGTTACTTCTAAATCCAAAGTCTTTAAGCCTGGAGCCCTTGGATGAGTCCTAGAGATCTGAACCTCCTTTAAGAGATGGGTTTCCTAATTCCTTAACCCAGAAAATGCTGATTACTATTCTGGGTCCTCTCTGCTTTGAGAGCATCCTCTTTGTCCCAAACCAGTATTGGTTCATCTAACTGAAGGCAGACATCAACCCAGTCATATTTGTTGTATGGCTCAAGATTTTGTGGATTCGAATTTGATGCCTAATGGAATGTCATTCACTATAAACCACCAGCCCCCTGGCCACTGAAGAACTTTGAGCTCATCTTCTTCATATGGAAAATATCTAATGCATATGCAACTCAAAACTACAGTGAGATACCACTTTGCACCCATTAGGATGACTATGATCAAACAGATAACAAGTATCGGCAAGGATGTTGAAAAATGAGAACCTTCATGCATTGCTGGGGAGAATGTAAAACGGTGCATTTCCTATGAATAACAGGATAGTGGTTCCTCAAAAATTAAAAATAGAATTACCCAACAATTCCACTTCTGTATAGACCCCCAAAAGAACTGAAAGCAGGAATTCGAACAGATATTTGTACTCCCATATTCATAGCAACATTATTCACAAGAGTCAGGATAGTCCAAGTGAATATCTAAAATGGATGGATAAACAAAATGTAGTCTATCCACACAATGGAATATTACTCAGCCTAAAATATTAAGGAAATTCTGGCACCTGCAACAACATGGACGACCCTTGCAGGGATTCTGCTGAGTAAAACAAAACAGTCACAAAAGAACAAACACTGTAGAAGTCTACCTATACGATGTACTGAGATAATCAGATTCACAAAGAAAGTTAAATGGTGGTTGCCATGGGCTGTGGGGAGAGGAAAGATGGGAAACTAATGTTTAATGGGGACAGAGCTTCATTTTGCAAAGATGGGAAATTTCTAGAGATGATACTGGTGATGGCTACATAGCAATGTGAAGGTAGTCAGTGACCCTGAACCGTACACTCAAAAATGGTTAAAATGGTAAATTTTTATGTTGCATATTTTATTACAATAAAAAATGTTTCGAAGGAGTGGCTAGTGCTGTCTGATCATTATTCCCTGCTCCTGCAGAAAAGTTAGAAGCCCTGTGTACAGTTTATCCCAAACCCCATATTCTGGAAAGAGACAAAATGCAGTAAGTAGCAAAATGTTTTGAAAACTGGACCTGCCTTAGTTGTTTGTGTTTCTCAAAAAAAAAAAAAAAAATCACTTCAGCATCATATCACCTCCCTTCCTCCATCCCTCCACATCAAAAGAGGCAAGCAGGGGAAAACAAAACCAAACCAAAACCAAAAACAAACAAACAAACAAAAAACAGAAAAAAAACAAAAAACAAACAAACAAAAAAAAACAAAGTTCTAAACCAGAGGCAGGAAGACAAGCTTTTATGGGACTAGAATGGTTTCTAGGAGCCAGGGAGCTGTCACTCAGAGATAGACCATTCAACATGGATGGGGAGAAACTCAAAGCTAAGTCATGAAAGAAGCCCACCCGTCCATCTTGTCACCCACCTCACAGGAGCAGTATGGGCACCTGCCCAGTGAATCACCCGCTAAGGTGGCCTGCCAGGAGGTATGGGTACTCCTTTCCACTCTGAAATCACTTACCTCACAAAAATGGTTCTCGATAATGTTCAAAGCAGTCAGGGCAACCTGAGGATTCTCATGAAGTTGCAAAGCCTCAATTTTATCAATGCCACCAATTTCTTCTATCAGAAGACACAGATTTTCCTTCTCTGAAAGCTTCTCTGCTGCCTGTGGGTATATAAGAAAAAGTAAGACTGGACAAAAGCCCTTTGGAGGTAGAGCTTTACCACTGTGGAATCAGACCAAAGGCTCCCATTCCTGAATGGACAGCCACAGTTTTACTTTTCCCTAATTAAGATTGCAGGATCAGGGGTACCTGGGTGGCTCAGTCAGTTAAGCATCCAGCTCTGGATTTTGGCTCAGGGTTGTAAGATCAAGCCCTACATTGGTCTCCATGCTGGGCATGGAGTCTACTTGAGATTTCTCTCTCCCTCTCCCCCTCACCAACTCTCTTGTCTCTCTCTCTGTCTCAAAAGAAAAAAACAATCAGGATTTTCCTCCTCTTTTAGATGTTGATGTTTATAGTACACAGATTTATATTAATTGCACAAAATACAACTTTTGTCAAGTATACTGCCCTCCATAAATACATTGCTACTACTGTTTAATAGATATCCCCTTTCTAATTAATGGAAATTGTTTAAAATTTAAAGTTTAAAAGAGTTCAAGTAATGTTATTTAAATGTAGGTGTTCTGGCCATACCCTCTCTGGAAAGCTTTGAGAAGTAAGATGAAGGAGACCCTTAATAACATCATGGGAAATAACCAAATTCCCTGGAAACAAGTAACATGAGTGGATTTAATCCAATGCTGATCATTGGATTTATCATTTAGAGCTGTTTATTCATTCAAACATTTACATCTACTATGGGCAAGGCCTACAAAACCTTATGAAGATGTGATTTTAAGATTTTAAGATCATGTTATTGGGGCAGACAGGTAAATAATTGTTACAGTACAGAAAGCATAATATAGTAAATGATCAGTTAAGTTAAAGAAGATGTACATAAAAGGCTTGGAAAATAACACATGTTCTTGATAAAGAGTGCTGTGCCAGGGTCAACCATAGGATAATCACAGTATTCCCAAAGCAAAGAGGGGCAAAGACAAAGATTTGTTTTTTTGTTTTTTTTTTTAAAGACAAAGATTTGAAGGAATAAGTGTGGCTGGCATTTTAGGAGACAGGGGAGTAATTTAGCTCAACAGCCTATTTGGGAGAAGTGAAGAGAAATAAAGAAAAGGCTTTGGTGTCAGCTCCTGAAGGGCTCAGCTCTCTATTTTGTGTGCAATGATAAGAAAACCTCCCGTGGTTCAAGTTAAATATTATTTAGTCTACACTGTCTACCTGATGAGGGTTTGCACTGTATCTCTAAACCTTGACACGCTCTATTCCTATCTGCAGGTCCAAAATGAGGTGGGTTTTTTTTTGTTTGTTTATTTGTTTTTTTGCTTTGAGCAAACAAACTGAGGCAGGACCAATCTGCTAGATTAACCTAAGAAAGCTGGGGAAAGTGGGATGATCAAGAGCAGTCAGAACTCTGGGAAAGGATTTTGGACATTGACACCACAGCAAACAGCCCCAAAGTCATTTCAAAAAAACTTGAGTTTCACTCTGCTGCCCAGAGGACCTTGTCCTCCTAAGCTGCTATTCCAGTGCCTCTCTCTGGTCTGTCAGATATGGTTTTCCCCAGACTCTCCCAAGGAAAAAAATCCCAAATGTTTAGTTCAAATGAAACAGATGAAGTTAAATTTCTACAGCCCACAAGTGTGCTTTCACAAAGTGGTATATCATTATGTCCAACTTTCTCTATGGGTGGCAAGTCTCTATTCCTCATCTATGTGATTTACTCAGTCTTAGTGTCTAATTGGGTGCTGTTTCAAATCTGTTCTTGACTCTGGTCAGTTCTTTCCAAAACAGTTACATGAAAAGGATGTTTAAAGTGAGCTTTTAAAAGGAGTCCCCTGGTGCTACTTTGAAAATTTTCAAGCAGGTTAGTTGCATATAAAAGAACCTTAACCAGATGAATATAGCCAGCCTTCAAGATGGCCTCAGATGATCCCTACCCTTGTATAGCTTCCTCCCATGTTGAGTGGGGTTGTAACCAATAGGATGTTGTTGAAATGATTTCCAAGGCTAGGTCATAAAAGCCATTAGGGCTTTCACCTTGCTTTCCTAGATAACTTCTTCCAGAAGAACCCAGTTGCCATAATGTGAAGACACACAAATGATCCTATGAAGAGGTCCACATAGTGAGAATAACCTTCCAGGCATGTGAGTGAGCCAACTTGGAAGCTGATCCTCCAGCTTCCATCAAGCCTTTGGATGAGACTGCAGCCCCAATTGACACCTTGAACCTCATGAGAGGCGCTGACCCAGAACCATCCAGCTAAGCTGCCCCCAGATTTCTAATCCCAGAAACTATATGAGATAATAAGTATTTGTTCTAGACTTCTAGGGAGTAATCAATTATGCTGTGATATAGAACTGACACAAATGGTCTATGAACACCGAGTTTCAGAAATAAGACTTTTCTAGATTTCTAATTCAAGTCTTTGTGGCCAGTTTCAAGATCTAACCCTTGTAACTTCTTGCTGCTCTTTTGAGTGCATCTTATGTTTTAGCCTTCTAAAAGAGCCAGCCATGTGGTTCACAGACTGCTTTCCCCTGCTTCAAACTTTTGATTGGTTTCTCCATCTCACTCAGAGTAAGCTGAAGTGCTCCCACACCTTATGTGATCTGGGTACTCTGAGCAGGACTACCACCTTCTATGCATTCACTCCCACTCATCCTTGAGTACTCTTCCCCCAGATAACCACAAGACTCATTGCTTCACTTCTCTTAGGGTTTTACATAAATGTTCTTCCTGAGACAAGTTTCTGCTGACAATTACATACAAGGGATCACCATTCTCTCTCCCTCTCTGAGCCACCAGTGACTGCCCTTTTACCAGATAAACTCTGAACTGCTGTGTCTGTTTCTCTCCCCATTAATATATGAGCTCAAACAGAACAAAAAATATTGTTCTGTTGTATCCTGAGCATTTGAAACAATGCTGGGCACTCACTTGAAAAATGAAGATGGACCTTCTTTGCAAGTCCTGTTTTTGTTACCCATAGGATACATGGCCAGGAGGAAGGGTGAAGGAGTAGAAAGAGAATCCACATGTGAGTTTTAAGAACCAAATTAAATGCCTTAAAATTGGAGACTGCTGTTTAAAAACCAACCTGCTTCAAACAGCTCACCTGGAGGATAAAAGAGATAATGTCAAGGATGATGATAACAATTTTGGTGTCTTGTATGGTAAGCAGATTCACTAGTGGCTCCAGGACTCCAGAGTGGACAAGGTGGATCAACTGGTCTATGGTGCCTCCAGTTGTGAAGTTAGCCACGATCCAAACAGCCTCTTTCTGGACTTTAAATTCTCCCTACAGAAAGAGAACATTTACATTCTTTACAGATCCTGAAGACATTAAATATAGAGATGCTAACACTTAGTTCAATTTCTAGGTAGGCTAATGACAGCCAGGACTGTATGTGCAATTTACATAGAACACCCCAGCAATCTGCCTCCAGTTCTTATGCAGAAGACAGCATCTTTGAGAAGCCCAGAAGCAGGCAGGCAGACTCCTATGGGGCCTTAAAAAAGGTTCTAAGTTGAAGTAGACTCATTTCTTTAGGTCAGGTTTATGGGAAAAATAGACATTATGCTTGGAACTTTAGGTTATAGTGACCCAGAGGTCAACATTTCTGGTATTTCTGTCACAGGAAAACTATGGACAAGAAGCTCCAGAGCTACAAAGCTGAGCACACAGAAGTAATCTCAGGGACTGAGCCAGCCCAGAGGTGACAGAAGAAGGCCATTGAAACATTACTCAATGTATGCCTTGCCTTGCATTTACAAGAAACAGTTTACCCAGAGGTATGGGAGTAATTTGCCATAGATACTTTTTTTTTCTTTTTAAGATTTATTTATGAGAGACACAGGGCAGGGGGGCAGAGACACACAGGCAGAGGGAGAAACAGGCTCCCCACAGGGAACCTGATGTGGGATTCGATCCCAGATCTCAGGATCATGCCCTGAGCCAAAGGCAGATGCTCAACAACTGAGCCACCCAGGCATCCTGCCATAGATCCTTCTATCCCCAGGCAGGAGTTATTCCCGCTTTAATGGCTGGGGAAAAACTGTGACCTCAGCTTAAAGAACAAACAAAAAAGGACACAACGATAACTAGCTTGGAGCCAGTTGTAATTCAAAAGGCAGTTGGAAATAAAATTACTCCTTGATTCGTGACTGGATGTTCTGATTAGAATATGTACAGACTCACAGACACACAGAGGATAGGAAATACCTGATGGATTGAACCCTTGATTTGGGTCACACATCTGGGAAACCACCATCCAACTGGAGAGCAGGCTCACCACCAGCAGCTTCTCTTCCCCATCCTACCACGCTTGCCTCCCCACCCCGACAAGACTGAGCCACTCCTGGCTCATTTCACACGTAGAGGATTTAAACACCTGTCACATCCATTCGAAGATGGCAAAAAGAAATGCTGACAAATAGTAGTAGTCCTGGGAAAGGCAAGTAGGAGTCAGGGGGAAGAAGGAAGCTTTATTGTATTTCTACTTTTATATCTGGCTTTTCAGTGTATATTACCACTCTAATTGATGTGATTTTTACACTGAAAAGGCCACCTTCAGTGGCCTTTCAGTTCTTCAGTGTCTAATATCACCATAACCTGATAGGTTTTTCCTCCTAAAACAAAACCAAACCTCCCCTACCCCTCTCTTTTGGCAAGTAGAGTGGATGGCCCATTCTTTTAACACTAAAGATAAACCAATATTTTCCAGCTCAATATTTTTTTCTGAATATCTGATCCATGGGATCACCTTTTCATTGAACAATGCCTGTTTAGTCTCTTAAATCTTTAATGGGTCAGCCAAAATGAGATGCCTCTTCTTTTCCAAGGAGAGTTAGGAAACTAAGGTCTCATAGCTCTGTTGTGAGCTCAATTAATTTGCTTCTTAGCCTGTGTCTGAATTCCTGGAGGAGTTCAACACAGGGCCGGTTGGAAAATAGCCTTTTGTCACAGACACGGAGTGCATCGCTTACATTTTTTAGCAGAGCCACCAAGGGAGGCAGCATGCCGCAAGCGATCAGCCGCTGGATGTGTTGGCAGGGCCCTGCAGCCACATTGCTCAAGGCCCAAGCTGCCTCCTTCTGGATGGAGGACTTGGGGTGCATCAGGAGTTGGGGCAGCACGTTCAGCATGCCCGCGTCAATGGCCATCTGGGTCTGGTAATCCGTTCCTGTGACGATGTTCCCAATTGTGCGGAGAGAGGGGGTCTGGAAGAACAAGGCTAGGAGTATAACCAAGCATTGCAAATGTATCATAACAGAAGGAGATGATCACACCAAGCTCTGTGCATTCCCAGATATTTGTCATGCCATGTTGATGGTGCTCAGAAAACCTGTGAATAGTGATTAAGTCCATGATCCTTATTAATTCAGCACATCCACAGCCATTTGCATAGTTTACAGGTACTAGGCTAGCCTCTCGATAGTTCCAGCTCACATGAGATAGAGGTCAAGTGTTGCCTTTATTAAGAAATGATGCTGCCCTTTCTGTATCCTTATACTGGGAAAAATCACTAAATTGATTACAGTGTGTATAATGTAATAATTTCTACCAAATTTGTATTTAGCACCAGTATCAAGTTTTTGTTGTATATTTAATTGGAGCTAATGAGATCCCAATGGCATTTTTTTTTTATGTATTCACAAACTCCCTCTCAACTCTGTAGGTCCCCAGGATGGGGGGTGCAATTGGGCTCAAGACAACCATCCTCTAAGGGCTGACTGCATTTATTTTGATTTCTCTGCACCGTAATGGCTGCCCCAGCACAGACTATCAACAGTTCTGGAGTTTTCCTAGCCTTATATGCTAGGTATCTGCTAATCAAGTGAGAGGTAGAAGTAGTGCTATAGGCCAATCACTTTGGCAGGATGGCTCCAAATGGGCCCTAGGCCCCCCCACCCCAGGACTAAAAGCTTTTTATAGATACTGTTGGAGGCAGAGAGGGTAGAAAGAGAGTATCTCCAAACTAACCTTGACATATGAGGAATACTATGCTAATCTAGACATAGATGATCACTAAGGCTGCATAAATATACGTTAGCCACAGTAATCCAAAAGGCCACCCGTATCTTAAGGCATGTCTTCAAGAAGCATATTGTATAAGGGACACATTTCATAACCTAGCAAAGCATTTGATTTTTTTTTTTCATTTTCACCTATACTGAAATAGTCTAATAACAAACTGGGGTGAGGATAAGAGGGAATTTTCTTTTATACTTGAGTAAGAAATTCAAATGTTACAATGAGCTTTACATTAATACACTCACACATGTGCACACCGTATTAGCCAACTTGTTAACATCTGCATGCACAGATCCTTGGAAAGCAAGGCCACAGCCACAAAAGAATAGTTGGCTGGGTGAAGGTATTATTTTAATCTGGTGCTTGTCTCTATTTTCTAGCTACCAGAGGAAGACAAAGTAAATTACTTAACATCCACTAGGATTTTTGGATCAAGAGAGATTCGTCTTTGGCTAAAGAGTAGCAGAAACCTGGGAAATGCAGATGACAAGCTTTGTTCTAGGTAAAGTAAGAGATCTGACTATGGAAGACTGTGGGTGGGAGAGATCTTGTTCAAGTGAATAGGACTCACATATTCTAATCTGAAGGCCCATACAGACCCAGATGGGAGCCGGGGACATTTACCAAGACATTGAGCTCTGAGCTGCTCATAAGCTGGACCAGCCTGGGCAGGACCCCTGTGTTGACCACTTGGCCGATGCGCTCATTGCAGCCATCGGTGAGGTAGGACAGGGCCCAGCAGGTATCCGAGAGAACCTCACTGTCTTGGTGCTGCAGGAGGTGGGACAGGACAGGCAACATTTGCTTCACGGCTGTCTTGCAAGGGTAAGGATTTTTGTTTCGGCACAGGTTGGACAAGGTCCACGTGATATTCCGCAGAAACGTGATCTGTAATAAGGAGACTGCTTCCAGCATTGGGTGCAAAGAAGGAAAAATGCCAACAGCTGTGTGTCCTTGCCATCCCTGATCAATATTATTGACCAGTGTGGAGCAAAGTATTTGAGCTTCATGCAGAATATGTTCTCGATAGTGATGCATACAGAGGAGACCGAGAATGAGCTTTAAGCTTCCTTTTCAAATGTTAGGTGGAGGTTTCCTCATATTCTTCAAAATGTCCCTCCCCACTTGACTCAGTTGATGACCTATTTTATTTTTCATTGACAAAACAAAGGCCAAGCACGAGTTACTTGGTCTGCACAACTGTCACTCACTCCACCAACATGTGGTAACCACATTCCTGATCTTTGTTCAAGGGTCAGTCTTCCTACCCTGCATCTGGATCCCATTTTTGCCTTTGAAGATTCTATCCCCACCATCGCTTTTCTGCATCCTTCCCACACTCTGGGGCCCACCTCTCTAGCCATCATCCTGCTCCTACTTTTCCCAGAGTCCATCTCTATTCACTGTCTACCTTGCAGCTTCCCATTTGTTCTTCCACCCCTCTGGTCATATTTCTGCCCCTACTTCTTTGTACTGGGTGATGAAATTGGTTTCTTCCAGGCCACCAAATCCAACAGCTGCTTTTTCAATTCTAAAGTTACTGTCCCTCTTAGCCTTAGTTAGTACCCCTCTTGAAAAACCTCTTCTTGGCACCTATGACACCAAACCTGCATTTCTATTGCCAAATGGGCTGTTTCTTCTCAGTCTTTGGGGCAGACTCTGATTGTTAGAGCCTGAGACCCTTGGTCCCAGGCTCTCCTTATATTCCAGGTCAGGGGTTGGCATATTTCTTCTGGAGAAGGCCAGAGAGTAAACACTTCCAGCTTTATGGGCCATAGGGTCTCTGTTGCAATTTTTCATCTCTGCCCTTGTAACATTACCAAAGCCACAGACAATATGGGTAAAAATAAATGGGGATGGCTGTGCTCCAAAAAAAAAAAATTATTTACAAAAGCAACCAGCTGGCCCCTGCTCTAGTTGATCCTGCCCAGCTTGATGACGTATGCATGCACGACTATCTGGACCTGCATTAACCATCTACCTGATGTTGCTGTGATGATGCCTCTCACTCACCTCAAATTAATATGTACAACTAAGGCTCTGATTCCTTCTTCCTTCCATCCTTCCCATTTCTCTAGGAGAATAGTCATCCAAACAACCTAACACAAAACCTTTCTTCTTCCTATTCCCCATGTCCAGCATGGCAGCATTCCAGCTCCCTCCGCTATCACTTTACAAACAGCCAGAAGGGTCTTTCCAAAAGATCAGATCACTTCATTTCCTGCTTCCCTCTGCCAGCATGTGGGTGTCTAGGACCCTTGCCCTACTTGTCATCTTGCACTGCTGTCTCTTTGCAAACTCCCTGGTCATGTCAGCCATTTTCTGATTCCACAATGTCAGGTTTTCTCTCTCCTTGGGGGATGGGTATTCCCTGGGCTTTTAGAAGCTACCTTCTCTTCATTTCTGTTTGAGACAAATCTAGAACCAACATTTATCCAAAGGGGTCCCCTATTGTTGCCACATCAATCAACTTTGACTCTAAGCTTCAAACGTAGACCTAATACCTAGGATCAGAATAGATGACCCATTAATTCTGTCTGTGCCCCTTGAATGGAGAGCTTAAACATCTACTTTTGTAGGATTATAAGCTTAGAAAAATTTTAATGGACCTCTTCCAATGCCCCCTGAGGAAAAATCAGCATTACTGGCCCTTGGGGCCAAATTCAAGTCAATCTCTGCCCCATGTGATATTCAATCCTAGGCCTTGCTTATAATTGCTGTCATAAGGGACAAGGTAGCAAGCATATGACCTAGCATTGACTTAAAAGTACTTCCCCAATTTCAGAAACTTGTTACCTAGCTAGTTTTTCTACTTCAAAGACTCTTACTGGTATGGTTGATGAAACCAGGGCCAGCAGATGTGGAATGGCATTGCTCGAGATAACGATGTCTCTGAATTCTGAGCCATCACCTACAAATAGATAAGAATGTGACAATTAAACAGGGAGCGGAGAGAATCCTGGGCTAAGTGACTCATTTTTTAAAAGGCTGTACAAAGGGAGAGAAGCCACAGTATCCCTGGGTTGGACAAGTACATAGTATAGGCATGAACTAGATCCTGGGTCTCCATCATGTCAGTTGGGTAGATAGGCCAAGTGTGAAAAGCAGGCACTACCCAGCAGTGATCATTATAAGTAGTCTGTGGACACATAAAGGAGGCAGCCAGTGGGTCCAGGAAGTGCTCAAGACTCTAAATACTGGTAGCACTTCACAGCATGTTCCTCAGGAAGATGAAGGAGGCTATTGCAGGCCAAATTGTCTTCCCAGGCGACTTTGACATGGGGTGGAAACTTGCAAATGCAACTCAGAACCCAGTGTGGGGGAATGGGTAGATGCTAGCCACCTGCTGTCCCACTCAGGCAAGAATATACCAATTTGAGACCTTAGAAGTCTCAGTTTATAATACTCCAACCACCAAAGCAAGGCATAGGTGACTTTATACCACCCAGTTTTGCCTGTTCCTTACTGAACCAAGCAAAATGAAGGACAAAGTCTCTGCAAATGGGTGCTTGCTTTCTGCAAGCATTTAACAAGCAGACTTGTTTTATATTCTGTGTTTGTTAATCCCAGTATCTGAAGTCCTTGGAGGTCTAATCATACTGTTTGTTTTTGCTGACTCAGTCATGGTGGGTTGTTGATTCTCTGAACTTGAAACTGCTAATATTTGGCTGATCCTAATTTGTCAAAATCCTGAGGGGCCCAATTGAGTTCGTATCCTCCCAAGAGCATTGTATTTATATTCAGCCAGGAATCCTGGAGCTTCCAACCCTGCAGCACTAACTCCTCATCTTATGTTTTCCTGGACCATGCAGGGAATATAGCATCAACCCCAAATTCACAAGGCCTTTTAGGACTGCATTTACAGGGACTTGTACCCCACACTGAGGAAACATTTTTTTTTTTTTTGCTATGTTTCCTTAGTAACTTTCACTGGAGATAGAATTCTCTCAGGGTCCTGGGTTATGCAAGGGTCTATTATATATGCTGTATGAGTCAAAAACTTTTCTTTTGTTCTTGAAGCCATTAAGACTTGAGGCTGTAGGACCCCGGTATTGACAGACCTCACTAGACAGCCTATAGCTTCAGCACATACTGGATCATTTGGTTGCCACTTTAGTTTTTGGTCTCTGAACTGGACTCTGGATTTTGAAAAAGCCTGTCATACTATTCTCAGCTTTTCTAGATATTTATACTGAGTGTATTGAATCTTTATGCTACCCAGAGAACTCCCATAGCATGCCAGATGCCCGGCCCACTGGCTTCCTACCCCAATGGGAAGAGGGGAGAGTCTCACCTGCTATATTACCAAGGGCCCATACTGCCTGCTCGCACACAGTCATGTGGGGGGAAGACAGGAGCTCAACCAAAGGTTGTATGGCCCCACCTTCCACAACAGCTTGAGTCTGCTCGGAAGTCCCTGAAGCAATGTTGGTCAGAGCCCAGGCTGCCTCGAACTGTAAGCAGGGATGAGGTGACAACTTCAGGAACTCCACCAGCCTGGGAATGAGCCCTGCTTCAACAATCAGTTTTAGAGGAGGGTTCTTTTCCTGGGACAGCATTTTCCTTTGTAATGAAAGGGAAAAATATATATAAACAAGTCATGTGAGGCTGATATTAAGAACCTCCTTTATAAGTGTTCTTGGCATTCCTAGCTATCAAATGAGACTAACATCTGGGGCCAGAGCTACTTAATATCCTAACGTCCAGCCTGTAGCACTTTGCAGTGACAAGGCAATATTTTTCCCTTTAGGTATTATCTATGAGCTGAGATCCCTATAGAGGCCAATTTAAATTAAGCAATTCATCTCTGACAACACTTGCATATCTTAAGTTGTTCTCAAGGATGGTGTAGAGGAATAATTTAGTCTTGCTTTTGAATGGACTTGCCTTGTCTTATATTGTGTGGGCATTTTGCCACTTCCACAAAACCAAATAGGCCACTGGAGCTCATTTCTAGCTAGGAACCTATAAACAGCAGAAGTTTGTTTGGTGATACCTGGCTGCCTGGGTGGCCTGGAAACATAGGTCTGGATCTGAGGTATTCACACCATTGATTATTTCTTGCAGGGTGAGGCTGACCTGCAAGGAGACACACATTCAGGTCAGAGTCTCTGCCCAAAGGAATAATGATGGTTATCTAGTCCTGCCATCTATCTGATGAGAACAGGCTGGCTTGGACAAGATGTCCCAGTCTGCACATTGGTCTCCATTAGGGGAGAGAAGAACACTTGGAGGTCTTATAGATCTCATGGATCTGTGGGATACTCCCTATGCTCTGGGGAAGGGGTCATCCCTATCATCACTTGTATCCCCAACAACTTTTCATCCCATGCAGTAAGAACATGATGATCAGCAAAAATGGCAGAGTAAGGACCTCCAAAAATTCCCTCCTCCATAAAAACAAGAAAACCAACACGAGTAGTTCAACCTTCCAAACTCCAAAAATTGACCAAAGGCTTGTAGCAATTTGTTTTATTTGATCCAAAAAGAGATTATTCAAGAAAAAGAGCTAATTTCAGGAAGAAGAATTCTAGGAAACAAAATCTATCAACATATGAACAGAATTATACATCATGACCAACTGGGATTTAATCCAGAAAGGCAAGGGCAGTTCAACATATGAACATCAATATAGTAGGACTTATTAATGAGATGGGGGAAAAGTACACAATCATCTCAGTAAATGCAAGATAAGCATTTGACAAAATTCAGGCACACTTCCATGATAATAAACATTCAACAAGCTAGAAATAAAAGGCAACTTCCTCAACCCGATAAAGCCATCTAATAAAACCCCACAGCTAGCATCATACTTAAATGGTAAAGGATGGAAAGTTTTCTCCCTAAAATCAGGAACAAGACAAGGATGTCCACTCTTGTCACTTTTATTCAATGTAGTATTGGAAGTTCTAGACAGATGAACTAGGTAAGGGGGGAAAAAAGTCATCCAGATTGGATTTTCCAGATTGGAAAAAAAAAATAAAATTTATTGCTATTTGCAGAATTCAAGAATTTGAAGATGGAAGAGCCTAAGGAATCTCCACATATACAAAAATAGAGGTTCAGCTAGGCTTCAGGATTAACATATAAAAATCCCTTGTATTTTTATACATCAGCAATGAACAATCCAAAATTGAAATTAATAAAATAATTTTATTTTCAATATCAAAAAGAGTAAAATACTTGGGAATAAATTTAGTAAAAGTAGTACATGGCTTACATACTGAAACTATAAAAAAAATTAGGGAAGACCTAACAAATTAAAAAATACACATGATCATGAATTGGAAGGCTTAACATTGTCAAGATGGCAATACTCTTATAAACTGATCTATAGATACAGTGTAATCTCCATTAAAATCTGAGCTATCATTATAGAAGAAATTGACAAGTTGATTCTAAAATTCATTTGACAATGCTAGGGATCCCAAATAGCCAAAATAATCTTGAAGAAGAACTAAATTGGAAGACACTTCCCAAAACCTACTACAGAGCTATAGCAATCAATTCTGTGTTGTGCTGACAGAGGATAAACATATTGATCAATGGAAGAGAATCCAGAGTCTACAAATAAACTCTTACATTTATGGTCCGTTGATGTTAGACAAGGGTTGGAAGACAATTCAATGGGGGAGAGGATGGTCTTATGATGTTAGGACAACAAAATATCCACATGCAGGACAACGAAATTGGACCCCTACTCACACCCTTTACAAAAATTTACTCAAAATAGATCAGGTCAAAAATAGAGAACTAAGGTCTAAAAATAAGAACTAAAACCATAAAACTCTTAGAAGGAAACTTAGACATAAATCTTTGTGACCTTAGATCAGGCAATGAATGGATTCTTAAACATTATACCTAAAGTATAAGAACCAAAGATAAAAGTAGACAAATTGAATGGTTTCAAAATTTAAAACTTCTGTGCTTCAAAGGATTCTGCCAAGAAAGTGAAAAGAATCCACAGAGTAAGAAATATTTACAAATCATATATCTGGTAAGGGTAGGATAAGGGTAAGGGTATCTAGTCTCCAGAATAGACAGTATAAGGAACTCTTACAACTCAACAATAGATGAACAAATCACTCAAGTTTAAAAATGAGCAAAGGCTTGGAATAGACATTCCTTCAAAAGATCTACAAATAGCCAGGAAGCAGATCAAAAAATGATCATCATCAGTTGTTAGGAAAACATATCAAAATTTTATAACAATATAGCCCTTTGTACCTACTAGATGGCTATAATATGAAAATGGACAACAATAAGTGTTGGTAAGACTGTCAGAATGTGATGTAATTGGGTGATCTGATGAGCATTGGGTGTTATATGCAACTGTTGAATTGTTGTAACTGATGAATTGTTGAACTCTACACCTGAAACTAATGATATACTATATGCTGAATTTAAATTTAAAAAAGAACATCAAGGGATGCCTGGATGGCTCAGTGGTCGAGTGCTTACCTTTGGCTCAGGTTGTGATTCTGGGGTCCTGGGATTGAGTCCTGCATTGGGCTCCCTCCCTGCGGGGAACCTACTTCTCCCTCTGCCTAGGTCTCTGCCTCTCTGTCTCTCTCATGAGAAAAAAAAAATCTTTAAAAAATGAAAATTAAAAAAAGAACATCAGAATGTACAATGGTATAGCTACTTTGAAAAATAGTTTGGCTATATATTTGTTTCCTATTGTTTTTTTTTTTAAAGGCTTTATTTTTTTATTTATGATAGTCGCAGAGAGAGAGAGAGAGAGAGAGGGGCAGAGACACAGGCAGAGACACAGGCAGAGGGAGGAGCAGGCTCCATGCACCAGGAGCCCGACGTGGGACTCGATCCCGGGTCTCCAGGATCGCGCCCTGGGCCAAAGGCAGGCGCCAAACCGCTGTGCCACCCAGGGATCCCTGTTTCCTATTGTTACTGTAAAAATTACCACAAATTTAGTGGCTTAAAACAACACATTCTCTTACAGTTCTGGGGGGTCAGAAATTCATGATCAGCTTCACTAGACTAAAGGAAGGGCTGGCTCTTCCTGGAGGCTCTGAGGGAAGAATCAGTCTTCTAGCCTTGTTCAGCTTCTAGCGGGGCCACCTCCATTCCTTGGCTTGTGACCCCCTCCCTCCATCTTCAAAGCACAACATGTTAATCTCTGCTTCTGTTGTCCTATAACCTGCTCTAACTTGTCCTTCACCCTTATAAGGACCAACGTGATTGGTCCCATCCAGCTAATCCAGGATAATCTCCCCATCTCAAGATCCTTAATTTAATCACACCTACAAAGTCCCCTTTGTCCTACAAAGTAACATTTACAGGCTCTTGGGATTAGGAGATGGAGGTTTTGATGGAGGGAGTAGGGTGAGACACTATTCAGTTTACCAAAGGTAGTTCCTCAAAGAGTTAAACAGAATGATCATAGGACCCAGTAATTCTACTCCTAGGTATACTCAGGAGAATTGAAAACATGTCCACACAAATACTTGTGTACAAGGCAGCATTATTCATAATTGCCAAAAAGGGGAAACACAAATGTCCACCAACTAATGAATAGCTAAACAAAACATGGTATATCTATACAATCAGCTATAAAAGGAATAAAATACTGACGCATGCAACAACGTGGATGAAACTTGAAAATGTTAAACTGAGTGAAAGAAGCCACGTATGGCAATTCAGAGAATGCTTACAGCCATTCCATTTGATGGCAGCTACTATGTCAATGGATCCACTTGCCCAGATTGAACTCATCTCTGCCCCATAAGAGTCCTAATCCCAAGGGTGCAATGATGGTTAAGGTGGAACATAGGTGGGGATGGATCATCAAAGACACGTAGATACAAGGCTAGTGGAGTCTAAGAGAAGAAACTTCCCCATCAGAGCATTCCAGAAAGGATTTTCAAAAACAATATTGGCCTGCAAGTCAACCCAGAATTTGTACTGAGTGAGGCTGAGGTGCATGGGGAATGGAAGACAGAAGACAGCATTCCGATCCTAGGCAAGCCGTTATATATTGAGTGACTAGATGATTCTGAGAGAGAACCTTCCTAAGCCCTCATTTCCTATTTCTGGCCAAGTGGTGGCAAGTGAATTTCCATTAGAAACATCATCTTGCCTACCCCACCCTGCTTAGAACATAGATCCCAAACTCACAGTCACAAAGGTGACAGCCCTTAGCTTTCTGAAAACATCAGCTTAGTTCTAACCGTGAACTCTCCATTCCTCTCCTTAAAGACCCTCAATGAGAACTTGCAAGTTCTGAATCTATGAAACATCTTCAAGCCAGAGAAACTAGCTAAGGACGTATTTCATACACAATTCTCATGAACACCACATTCCCAGTGTACCCCTTTAGTTGGTTGTTCAGAAGCTGGATCAGTGGAGAAATTGGCGATATTTCTTCTCTTTAAGGCCTGCTCATCTTTCTTGGCCTTCCGGAGTTCCAGGCTGACTGCTATCCTCTGTTGCCGCCTCATCTAGTGAGGAAAAGAAAGAATTGAAGCCCTTAGAGTAGGGGAAGTTAGCTTGTCACCACATTTAGCTCTTCAAAGCTTCAGATTCCACTTTTACAGTTGCAACAGGCTGGAAGAGTTAAGATCACACAGTAAATAGTCTCAGCATGGTTTACCTCCTCTGCTTTCTCCCACTATACCACATCCAGAAAAATAGTCAACCTTCTGCCCAAAATGAAGGAAGTCTATCTACAATCTTGGCAGGCTAGGACTCTCTCAGCTGGAAAGCCATGTGAGCAAAGCATCCCATTGCCCCGAGTCTGAACACATTTTCATCAATGCTGATTAGTCCCTGAAGAGCAGGTGGGCCTCCCGACCGTGGGGATCCAGGCAGGGCTGGGAACTGGGATGTCACAACCCACATGTCCCCTGACCATTTCCACCATCCATCAACAGGTCATTCATCTAGTCTTGATTTAGTCCCAGGAGGTTTACTTGGATGCCAGACTGAGGAAGATGAAAATTAAAAACAGAATAATATACCTTTTTTTCTTAGATCAGAAGAAACCCGTAGACTTTATAGTATTGGGAGTCCTTGGGAGAAAGGATTTATCTTTTAGATCTCCATTTTGGTATATTTGCTTTGTCATCCCCATGTCCTGATCCTCCATTCCATTTGTTTTTTTTTAATAGAGGGAGAGAGAGAGCACGTGAGCATGCATGCACATGAGCAAGGAAGGGGCAGAAGGAGAGGGGAGAAAGAATCATAGGCAGGCTCCACCCTCAGTGCAGAGCCATCAGGCTCACTACCCTGAGGTCATGATTGGAGCCAAAAGAAAGAGTCAGACTCTTAACCGACTGAGCCACCCAGGCACCCCTGCTCCATTCCATTTATGATGCATCTCAACCATGAGATTTTCACTGCACTGCTCCTCCAGAGAGTGAAGCAGTGGCTGGGTACTCACAGACACATCTTTGCCTCGGTACTTAAATTTTCTCAGCCTCTCTTCTGGAGCATGTAAAGTCGGCATATTGACTCGAAGTGGTAAGCCACCTGGAGGTAAAGCAATTGCCAGGAGATAGTCAGCACCCAATGTGTGGGTTTCTATGTCATAGCTATCCTTGCTCTAAGCCCTGGAAGAGCTCACAGTGGATGGAAGGGCAGACTCAGGATGTCAGCCTCCCCAGGCATCACCACCCGGGCTCAGTAGGCAATGAGCACCATGGAAGCCAGAGGAGATCGGCTGTGGGCTGCAGCAGTGAGGGATACCTTTTGGAGGCACTTCAGCTTGAACTGGGCCTTTGATGGCTAGGGTAGGCTGGAAGGGAAGTATAGAACCCTCTCATGTGGCTATATCTATGTAGTTCTGTACAAAATGTCTGTGTAGGAACTGGTACCCAACCGGGACAGGAAGTTGACCCTCTTCTCCCACACCCAGTCCACCAACCCTTAGGTCACAACGATCTCAAGCATAATCTGCTCCTTCTAATTCTTTGGTTGATTGCCTCCACCCTGGACCAGGCCACCATCATCTTCCAGCTACACAATGGCAATTGCCTCCCACCTCTTCCCCCCACCTCTACCATTGCTGTATTCCAATCTGTTCTCCACACAGAGGCCACGTGATCTCTTAAAGATAATTTCCCCTGCTTCAAACCTCTCTAGTGGCCGCCACTGAATTCAGAAGAAAACTCAGACTCTCTAGGATGCCCACTTTGTGTGAGCTGGGCCCAGCCTTCTTCACCTGCAGGAACATTTTGAATTCCTATATAAGAATCTAAGTATCTTCCCAGTCGGTTTTATATTCTCCATAGCTTTTACCAGCACCCCAAATTTTCTTGGTTGTGCATCTTTCTCCCTCTCCTCCCAATGACAACGGGGTCATATGTGTCTTAGGTAAGATTCCTCAGCCCTTTCATCACGCATAACAAATAGTAAGTAGGTACTCAGATATTTGTTGGATGAGGGTAGTGGGTGATAGGTCACAAAGGGAACCGATCCCTAATCAGAGGAGGTTATTCAAATCAGGCCACATTTTAACTTTCTCCAAGGCAGTGGGCAATGACATTTCTTACAAGTATGCAATGAATATCCATCTGTTTCCAAGTACATGGGATGAGCCAAACTACATTGCAGAGAAGGAAACACTGGATAAAGATGACCAGAGTCTATGGACTCTAGTCTTGAAGATAGAACAGCTGGGAATAATTTTGTTAGGAAAGACTAATTTAGACACATCAATTTGAATGAGACAGTTTAAACACAGAATTCCAGAAGTAGAGAGCCAAGACTGAGGTCTTAAGAAGAGAGATAGACTTTGTGTGAGAATAGAATAATAACTCAGTCTTGGTGACACTCCTTACTATGGCCCAAAAGAAAGAACCACCAGCAAGGGACCAGGAAAAATAAAGGAATTTGAGTCAAAAGAATGATAATGTCAAAGAAGGGAATTTGAGTCAAAAGAATGATGGTGTCCGAGGCACTTGCAGTAATAGCAGATACCAGGCCATGGACAAGTCCCTAAACAAAGTGCTGCCAGTGGACTAAGCCTCAGAATAGAGGCACAAGAAGCTCAGACTAGAGAAGAACTATGTCCTATACTTCCATCTACCTTTAAGTAGCCTCAAATTCTGCTCCATAAGGAAGAAGAGTTGCTTTTTAGGACCAAAAGGTAAATCAGACACTCCTTTTTAATTTTTTTTTAATTAGGCTCCACACTCAATATAGGACTTGAACTCACAACAATGAGATTAAGAGTTGCAAGTTCTACTAAGCCAGCCAGCTGTCCCCAGAATATCCTTTAGAACACTTTCTCAAAAGAGTTTTCTAGTTGCTATGATAGCCAGGGTCGAGAAGATTATCAGCTGGAAACTGAGATTTAGGTCGGATGTAGGCACTATACCCTACATCTTCAAGAGATAAGACACAAGATGGCATTTTCAAAATCTGGAGTAGAGTAGTATTAGGGCTCCAGTTCAGGGAGCAATGAGCAAAATACATTTATCACATGCCAGGAATGTCAGACACTTGGAATTAAATGAAGCAACATTAATAGTAAGGTAGAGATGGGGCTCCTAGGTGGCTCAGTCAGTTAAATTTCCAACTCTTGATTTCAGCTCAGGTCTTGATCTGAAGATCATGAGATTAAGCCCCACATCGGGCTCTGCTCAGGAGGGAGTCTACTTGAGATTCTCTCTCTCCCCCACTCCAATTGCACAGGCTCTCTCTTGAGCTATCTAAAATAAAATTGAAAAAAAAATAGTAGGGTAGAGATAGCCCCATTTTACTGGTAGGGAAACCACCTCAGATGTCACTTCCCACAGAAGCCCAGAGTGCCCACAGCTGTTAAGCTTCAGAGCCAGGACGTCAGCCTAGATCTGACTCCCGCATCCATGCTTTGGATCACTAAGCTTTGCTGCCAATAGTCTGTAAGGAGTTCTGATGAGGAAAACAAGTCACCACCATTGGTGGCACTTAACACACGTGGGGATGTTGGAAAATAGGAAAGCATGTGTTTCCAGCAAGGGAGGCCACTTCTGAAACATTGCTACACGTTGCCACTTCATTGCTATCTCTCTCCCCCACTGTCTGGGGCCTGACCAGCTGGGTCCATGAGATCCTCTGAATGTGCCTAAGTTTGAATGAAAGGTTCTTGTATCTTGGGAGACCCGAGACAGTGTCTGGTTCCAGGACTATTCCACAGGATCCTCTGCCACAGCCCAGAACGTGTGGCCATTAAGGAACCTTGGAAGTAAGTCAGGGGTTCAGATGATAGCCAACTTCCTTCAAATGTTCACTAAAGGCCAGTATGGCACAAGCAGAAAAGCTCAACTTCAGATAGAACAGGATAGACCCCCTTTACCCACTGGGGAAGGTCGTGAAGAACAGTTTGAAAGGCACAGATTTGGGGCCACCTGGTTTGCTGAGCCAGTTAAGCATCTGCCTTTGACTCAGGTCATGATCTCAGGGCCTGGGATCAAGTCCCGAATAAGGCTCCCTACTCTGCAGGGAGTCTGCTTCTCTCTCTCCTTCTGCCTACTGCTCCCCCTGTGCTCTCTTTCATTCTGTCAGATAAATAAATGAAATCTTTAAAAAGAAAAAAAAAAGTCACGAATTAACCAAACCACTCATTTGGGGACAGTCTGCAAAATCAACTGCAAAGCGAATTCTTCTGGCTTTCACAAGTTTCTCTAGTCACAGCTCAAAGTGTGTTTCCTTCCCCTCACATTGCTATTTGTGGCATCCAGGAGAGCCACTATCCTGCCACCCTTTAGCAATGGCATGAAAGAGCCAAGCTGGAGGCTTTGAGTTGGGTACACGATCAAAGTCATAACCTTTTGTCATTGGTTCCCAGAGATTGAGATCCAAAGAAAGCCAAATTGGATATTTAGGCAAGCATCACCAACATCAGGGGATTCACACACACACACACACACACACACACACTCACACACATCAAGGCTCAGGCCAGCTCTGCTGCTCCCCGCACACTAGGAGGCTCCCACCCTGGGTGTCAGGTGGCAGAGACCCTGCCAAGGGACCCTGGCTGTGCTCACAGTCTTCCAGGATACTGAGCTGCTCTTGACCTTTCATTCCTTTTGGACGAAGGGAAACTGGGGACTCCTAAGTCTTATTCATGGCACTGAGTCACCTCCTCTGGTTGGAGCACTACAGGCCATTTTTAAAATACTTTTCTAGATCTAGCCAAGCTTTGACTTTTCACATCTTTCAAGAACTGAGAACTGGTTTAAATTAAGATCAAGATCATCCAAGAGTTGGCTTCTAGGAAGGAGTATTTCTCTGATTTTACATTAACACACACTCATGGTATAGACGATTTAATACCTCAGAAATGTATTGAGCATTAACTCCCATAACCTAGTTAGCTTCTAAAAACTCACACACATGCTGAGCAGCTAATTATAGAAGGGGAGTTTCATAGACATGATTTGGCCACACGTTTCTCCACTTGCCTGTACTATGGACTTTTTTTCTTTTCTAAAATTTAAGTAATCTCTATGCCCAACTTGGGGCTCAAACTCATGACCCCTGAGATCAAGAGTCACATGCTCTACACACTGCACTAAATAGGTTCCCTAACTCTGGACATCTTTTGATGTCTGTATGTTCAGATCTACATCACTAACTGCCACTTCTTCAAACTCAGTAGGGGTTTTTTTTTTTTTTTTTAGTGGAATTTAAACTAAAACTACACATGGGGTTAGAACGAGGGTCATTCCTTGGGAAGACCCACTGACCTCAGCCCCAGTGTAGCAGGCACAGCTGAGGCAAGAGTACAGGGATGAAGAAGCAGCCATGGGAGTGTGCACACCTAGGGGGAGGGACCCCACCTTGGCATTCATGGGGCTTTACCAACATGGACAAGGCATGTCCAGACACTGAGTGTGATGCAGGAGACACCCAGTGAGGTATCCCTCCAAGGCTCACCCTAGCCCAGAGGGGAGGCAGAGGTCACAGCAAGAAAGGAGGCAGGAGACCGGGCCCTCTTTCCAGTGATCCTACCTCAGGGCTTGGGAATGCTCTGGAAGTGGATAGAATCACCTGGGGTTGATTCTCAAGGGTGAATATGTCCCAGGAGATATTTCAGGGCGAGGGAACACAGGCAAAGGCACAGACACCTGTGTGTCTCTAGGCTTCCCTGTACCTGCCAGCTCCCATCTGGGCTCTGCAGAGTAAACGGACACCCAGCAATTGCCACATCCTCCTTACCCACCCAGAAAACAAGCCAAGCACCACTTAGCACAATTTCCATAAACCAACCCTGAGCTCAACACGGAGAGACCCAGCCTAGGCCTTCTGGGGATCGTCCCAGTGAGCGGGCCACTGGCTTTTCTGGGGGGGCAAGACTGTAGCAGCCAAACCCAATCCCCAAGCAAGAGCTAGGTGTCCTGTCAATACCCAGACAGAGGCCTCTGGGAGGACACGGCCACACCAGGAGCTCTTGACACCCACCCACTCATCACTCACCCGCAAGAGAGCCACAGCCTCCAGCCACCCCCCAGCCACCCTGGCAGCCCTTAAATGCCCTCAGAAGGCAGCAGGTGTTTGGGGGCATTTGGCCCTTCCCCCAGGGTTGGTCTCTGACCTAAGTCAATGGATCTTAGCTCTGGATGCACATTGGAAGCACTTGGGGAGCTCTGAGCAGCCTACCACCTGGACCCCAGCCCCGAGGTCGATTGAGTTGGTCTAGGGGGAGGCCTGGATCTCCAGGTGCTTCTCATGTCCCAGTGAGGCACAGACAGGAGTGGGGGAGCATCACCCTCCAGGAAGGGGTTTGCATTCTGGGCGTTTAAGGCTTCTGGGATCCAGCTAGATTGGCCTCTCCTAAAATTGGAGTATTAGGCTTAACGCTGCTGAGGAACAGTTAACAAATGTTTGTTCTTAAGGCAGGCTTTGGATCAAAATGGAAATTGGAACAAAATTTCACATATTTATTCAACTGTGGCACCTGGCTGGCTCTGGAAGTAGAGCATCCAACTCTTGATTTCAGAGTTGTGAGTTCAAGCCCCACACTGGGCATGGAGCCTCCTTTAAAAAAAAATATTTGGGATGCTGGGTGGCTCAGAAGTTAAGCATCTGCCTTTGGCTCAGGTTGTGATCCTGGGGTCCTGGGATGGAGTCCCCTATTGGACTCCCCACAGGGAGCCTACTTCTCCCTCTGCCTATATCTCTGCCTCTCTCTGTGTGTCTCTCATGAATAAATAAATAAAATCTTTCATTTCACATATTTATTATTATTTTAATATATTTCACATATTATTATTATTATCTTTTATTTATTTATTCATGAGAGACAGAGAGAGAGAGGGAGAGAGACGCAGAGACACAGGCAGAGGGAGGAGCAGGCCCCATGCAGGGAGCCCAATGTGGGACTCGATCCCGGGACTCCAGGATCACACCCTGAGCAGAAGGCAGGCGCTAAACCACTGAGCCACCCAGGAATCCCCAAATAAAATCTTTAAAAAAATGTTAAGGGGCATATGCTTCTAGAAACTTTGGGGTGTCTGCCTGGCTTAGTCAGTGGAGCATGCCATTCTTGATCTCAGGCTTGTAGGCTTGAGCTTCACGTTAGGTGTAGAGATTACTTTAAAATGAAATCTTTTTTAAAAACCCAAATATTTATGGAGTCCTCATTGTGTGCCAGGCCCTGACACACAACAGTGAATAAGGTGACCTGGTTCCCACCCTCCTATCAGAAGCAGAGATGGGCCCTCCCAGCAGAGGCAAAGCAGGACCACAATTGGGACAACACAGGCAAGGGAGGTCAGGGAGGGCTTCCAGGAGGAGGTGGTGCCAGAACCAAATCCTCAGGAAAAGCAGGGATTAGCAGGTGAAAAACTATGAGAAAAATGCTCCAGGCTGAGGGAACAGCATAGGAAAAGGCACTGAGGCAAGAAAAATGGCCATGGTTCTCCCGGGAACAGAAACCATTCAGGATTGCCAGAGGGACAACAGGATCAGGTGCTAGGCAAAGGTGACCTGGTATACAGGGGAGGGGGCAGTGGGAGCCGTCCACCCTGGTCCAGGCAGTGAGGGGTTACACTGTCTGTAGGGGATGTTAAACCAATGATAAAACCAACTACAAGTCTGGTGCTTTTTATCATCATGAGCCAGGAATTCTGAACAGTGTCAGTGAGCTTCACCACCTCATTACTCACTTTGAAAGCTTTTGAGTCTGGGGAGGGCAGTGGGGAGACGACCCCCAAGGCTTCAATAGTGCTATTTGCATGGCTTTTGCTTTTTTATTATGGAAAGTTCCAAATCTGTAAAAATAAAAAAAACACTACAAACAAATCCTCAAGTACTGGTCACCCAGGTTCCATAATTACCAACACCATCTTAATTTTTCTCCCACCACCTTTTTTTTTTTTTCCCACCACCTTTTCAACTTTGAATGTATCAATATTTGTTGGTGTGTGTGGGTTTTATTTTATTTTATTTATTTATTTGAGAGGAAGAGAGAGAAAAAGAGAGATTGAGAGAGAGTACAGGCTCATGAGCAGGGGGAGGGATAGGAGATGGAGGGGAAGAGGGAGAGGAAGAAGCAGACTCCCCGCTGAGGCTCCCTTTCCCAGGACCCTGAGATTGTGACCTGAGCCAAAGTCAGATGCTTAACAGACTGAGCCACCCAGGCGCTCCTATTTGTTGGTGTGTTTTAAAGGAAATAGAATTATATCAGTTCACCCATAAATATTCAGAATGAATCTGTAACACATAAAGATGAAAAACTAAAACCAAAATACCACAATCCCTCCTCACGAAATCCACAATCCTTTTAGTGTGTCATTTCAGAATATTTAGGCTAGCCTTGGGGAGGTGAGAGGCAGATTCTCTCCAGGACAGGGCCAGAGGGAGGAGGGGCAGGCAGGGGGTGGGGGTGGTTGGTGGCACCCTGGTTCCTGGAGGGGAGGAAGGGGAAAAAGCCAGGCTCTGAGTGAGTGAAGCATGGAGTTTCAGGGTTGGACGCTCTCATTCAGGTGCCTGGAGGACATTGAGGTGGGGATGCAGTAAAAGCCAGTCTGTTAATGCTGGGGCAGGACTCGGTGACCCACTGGACGTGGTGGTGGGTAACAATGACAGAGACACATAAACTGGTGCTATAGTTTCCTTTTTTTTTACTTTTTTTTTTGGTGCTATAGTTTCAAACTGAGGTGGCAGATGAGTGGTGATTATCAGAAGAGAGGGCATTCAGGATGACATATAGGAGGCCTGAATTTGTGGGGTCAAGGCTATCAGAGGGACTGGCCCAGGCCCCCAGCTCTGCTCCTTATCATCTCTGTCCCCTCTTTGGTTGTGCCCCTTCCCCTTCAGGCTTCCCTGTCACACAGCTTAGAGGGATCCCTTTAACATGGATCTCAGGTTATACCCCTTTGCTGCTCAAATACTTCAGCATGCTCCAACATGCCTACAATCACCTACGAGGCCCTCTGTGCACTGCCTTACCCCCCCATTCTGTTCCTTCTAGCCTCACTCCCACTCTCACTTCCAGCCATCCCACCCTCCTCATTGCCCCTCAAAGGCATCAGGTCCATGCTGGCCTCAGGGCCTTTGCACCTGCTGTTCCTGATGCCTCCTTCACTTCCTTCAGGTCTTAGTTTTTAGAGACCATTCCTGGTCACCCTAAAATCAAACCTCACCCTGACTTTGACCTCCACCTTGCATTCCTGTCCAACTGCCTAGCAGTACTTGTTAAGATTTGAAATGCAGAACATTTACTTGCTTATTTCCCATCTCCTGCTCTACCACCAGCCCCCCAGAACTATGTCAGCTCTATGAGGGTGGGGGTGTTGCCTGTTTTACTCACTGCTTTATCTCCAATGCCAGGAAGAATCATTGCTCATTATATTGTTTGAATGCATAAGTGGGCACACTGGCCAAAGCCAGGCTTTCCCTCTTCCCCCACTGCATTATAAGTGTCCCTCCTCCAACACCCACAATGTACCCAGGATGACAATGGGCATGCTCAATAACCTTCCCAAGCCAAGCATCAAACTGGTGTTCTTTGAATAAACCTAATCAGCGTGCACAGGAGGGCCTTCAGGTGCTACGTAAAGAATTTAGAGAAGCAGGAGGAAAAGCACTTTGGATGGAACCCAGGTGCTCAAATGGAAGTCATTTCATCCTCGCCTACACCTAAGCCCTGATCATGAGTAAAGGCCACACCATCCACCCGGTGGGGAGCCCACTCCCCATCTCCTTCCTCCCTCAGCTTCACCCTCCACTGAGCCTCAACCTCTGTTCTGCTGACCTTCAAAGGCCACTTGCTCGCTGGTCAGGTGACACTGTCCTGTAACACCCGTCCGACAAACTCTTAAGTTAAATTTTCAAGAAGGAATTAGATGGATGGGTTTACTTACCTGGTTTGTTTAAGTAAACCTTAAGTGCCTCGACTCCTCTGATGTAGTAGGAATTACCAATCCTGTTTCCTGGGGCAGGAAACCGAGGCTGCCGATATTAACATGACGTGCCTGGGGTTACATGATGGAGGAAAACCGGGTCTGTGTGGTCCCATCTTTGCCTCTGCTCTGGGCTGTGCTGGGATGGTGCCTGATTTCCTTCCTAACTCCCTCCCTCCCCTCTTCCTTCTTTTATGGTGGTAACATACAATATAAAACTGACCATTTTAATCACTTGTGAATATACAGTTCAGTGCATGCAGTACATTCACGTTGCTGTGCACCTGTCCCCACCATCCATCTCCAGAACTTTTTCAACTCCCACACTGAAAGTCTGTCCCCATCAAATGCTAATTCCTCAGCCCCCTCCTCCCCCGCCTCCCATACCCCTGGACGCTCAACGTTCTACTTTCTGTTTCTATGAGTTCGAGTCCTCTAGGGACCTGACGTAAGTGGAATCATACAGTATTTGTCATTTTTGTGACTGGCTTAGTTACACTGAGCATCAAGCCCCATCCGTGTTGTAGCAGGTGTCAGAATGTCCTTCCTTCTGACTTCTTTCTTTGAAACAGGAATGCATTTTTTTATGTTGTTGTACTTAACATCGTTATTCATGGTGGCATCCCAAGTGCAGGGGACAGGGCCCATATCCTCCCAGGCAGGGAGGAGTATTTATCGTTGACTTTACCTATAATGGCCAGTGCAGAGGATCCCTGAGTGGCTCAGCGGTTTGGCACCTGCCTTCGGCTCAGGGCATGATCCTGGAGACCCGAGACCACGTCGGGCTTCCTGCATGGAGCCTGTTTCTCCCTCTGCTTCTCTCTCTCTCTGTCTCTCATGAATAAATAAATAAAATCTTTAAAAAAAATAATGGCCAGTGCAGGGTGGTAATAAAAGCAGACTGGTTTCTAGTCACTTTTCATTATTGTTTCAAATCCTCAACAGTCAATGTACTGCCTTGTTCTCCTATTCTTGGCCAACTACTCCCACCATCCCCCCAACTTGGTACATCACGGATTATTTATAAATGCCTATTCATCATATTATGATATAAAAAGAGTTTAAGAAAAAGAACCCTGGAATTGGAAAGCTGATGTAACAATTCCTCAGGGGGTTCAGGAAAAGTTCTGTTTGAGGTCAGCCTTTGGGAATCTGCTGGCTCCTGACAAATGCAGCCTTCGACTTGCTTGGCCTCTGCATGTGAGAGCGTGTGTGTGCCTGTGTGTACGTGGACACACACATGTGTCATAAAGTCCCTGGGGTCTAGAGAAACTTTAACTTCCCAGGATGATGACCCTTATGGAACTAATTTTAGATTCTTAGTAGATGCTATTTGGCCCAGAAGCAGGAGATAAGGAAAGGGGATGTTAAGGAAAGTGAAAGGCAGGGTGGGAAGACAGCAAAAGAAAACCGAAGGCTTATTATTCATCCGTCTGCGAGCTCTCTGGTAAAATCAGAAACTGAATTCCTCAGTGCTATAGTTACTTCCTAAAAGCATGTTCTATTTATTTAGTGGCCTGGTCCAGCCCCACTGCTCCCAAGTCTCCTCATCTGCCTGATTATTCTAAGCATTTTCATTTCTGGGAGGATGGGAGCAGTCTACAGATGTTCCTCCTCTCTGGGCCTCTGAATAGGAGAGGCACAGATCACACCCAGAGCCCACGGTCACGTGTGGCTTTCATCTGAAGCTCACGTGACTAAGGAGCTGGGCCATGGACAAGGCTGTGTAGGGACCAGCTACTTGGCATCCATTCTGTGCTGGCTCCGCAAGGTGCAGGAGTGGATCAGACAGGGTCCCTGCTGCCAAGGAACTTAGAACTCAACTGTCATCACTTGAACACCTGGGCTCTGATAATCACGAGATCTTCCTCTCTGCATTAGTATCTCATCTTGTAACAACTTAGTGAGGTGGATATTATTATGATCCCAGATAAGGAAGTGAGGTAGGTATTTAAAGACAGCACTGTGTGTCCAGTGCAGTGCTTCCACTCCCTGTGATGGCTCCATGAAAGACATGTGGTGGACATGTTCTCCTCACAGAGTACTGGAAAATAAGGTCAAGGTTCATCCAACCCAGTCCCTGGCTCCAGAAGGAGCACCTGCTAAGTGGACAGATGGATGAGTGAATGGATAGATGATGGATGGATGGATGGATAGATGGATAATGATGGATGGATAATGAATAAATGGATGATGGTTGGTGAGTAGATGATGGTAGATGATGATGAATGATGGATGGATGGATGAATGAATGGATGGATGAGTAGATGATGGATAATGGATAAATGATGGATGGACAGATGATGGATGGATGAATGAGCGGATGATGGATGGATGATGGATGAATGGATAATGATGGATGGATGGATGGATGGATGGATGATGAATAGATGAATGAGTGGATGATGGATGACACATGGATGATGGATGATAAATAGATGGATGGATGGATGGATGGATGAGAGATTATCCAGCTGAATTGGGGTTTGAATCCACCTGGGCTTTTCAGACACTAGGCTTTATTCAACCTTGGGAGACTCACAGAAAGTAGAGACTCTCTCTTTTGGAAAAATAAGAATAAATGCTTCTTGACAAAGAGGTGTGATGCCAGGGGCATGAAAAGTTGGAAATATTTTTAGATATTTTTGAAATAATAAAATAAAAATGGTACTTCAGTGCCAAATAAAATCAAATTGAGATATAAGTCTAAGCGCAATATGAAAAAGAAAGAAATTCAGCTGGAGAAATTGATTTCCAGCAGCTTTGACCCTCATATTTCTGGGATCCCATGAAATTCACCATTAATGAAGAAATCTCCAGTTGGCTTGGAATTGGAGAAATCCTTGTCCAGGTCCTGGGTTGTCTCTGCCTCAGGAGGAAAGCACTGTGTTCAGAAGAGCCCGTCTTAGGCCCTCTCTTTCAGAGCCTGCAAGGAAGATTCCAGCAGTGGCCTGCTGGGGCTCACCCTTCCCTGAGATGACCCTACAGGATTCCAAGGGTCTCTGGGGCAAGAGGCTATTTCTGGGTCCCAGGCTCTGTATCCATGTTTGGTCTTCAAGGAGCACACTGTGAACTTTCCTCCACCTGCCAAGGCTTCTTCCCGCAGCCCTCCTGGGAGGACACTGATCCCCTTTCCTCCAAGATGGCAAACAACAGCTGAGAATGTAGCTTCTGGACCTTACCAGGAAGTGCCCTGCAACCACCACCCTGGGGCACAAAAATGAAGGGAGCCTCTTGAGACACATCGATCAATGTTTGTTTCCTTTTCTTTCCCCTAAAGAAATAATTCCAGATCCTGAAAACAGTCCTTCTCATTGAAAACACTTTAGACAACAATGATATGTTTAAAGAAGGTTTAACTTGGGGCACCTGATGGTGGCCTGGTCAGTTAAGTGGCTGCCTTCAGCTCAGGTCATGATCTCAGATTCCTGAGATAGAGCCCTGTGTCAGGCTCCCTGCTCAGCAGGGAGTCTTCTTCTCCCTCTGCCCCCTCCCTCTACTCATGCACTCTCTCTCTCTCTCTTTCTTTCTCTTTCTCTCGTTCTCTCACACTCTCTCATTTTCAAATGTAAATGAAATCTTTAAAGAAGTTTAACAAAAAAATCACTTGAAATCCCACCACCCAGAGCTAGTAAGTTTGACTGAGCATCCTTTCAGACAAGCTCCTGACACATCTGTTCACACAGTGCCATTTTGCAAAAATGGCTTCAAGCTCTTCTATATTCTTTCTTAAAACAAACAAACAAACAAAAATCCCAGTGGTATGCAGTGGGCTTTGTTGAATGCCAGTAAATATGAATTCACACTGTCAGTTTAAAAAATATTCATTGTACTTTATTTATATTTACATTATATTATTTGTTATTATTTATATTTACTCTATTAACTAATTCCCTGTGGATGGACATTTAAGTTGTTTCCAACATTTTGTGGGGGGCCATCTCAAAGCTGCCTGAGAAAGAGGAGAGAGTAGGAAGGATGACCCTTGGGCTTCTATTTTTTTTTTTTTTTTAATTTTTTTTATGATAGTCACAGAGAGAGAGAGAGAGAGAGAGGCAGAGACACAGGCAGAGGGAGAAGCAGGCTCCATGCACTGGGAGCCCGACGTGGGACTCGATCCCGGGTCTCCAGGATAACGCCCTGGGCCAAAGGCAGGCGCCAAACCACTGCGCCACCCAGGGATCCCACCCTTGGGCTTCTAAAGAGGTTGACCAAGGGGCTGAAGCGGGAGCCTGGGCAGTGCCTGGGGAGTGTGTAGCTCTGGGCCCAAGGCTAGAGGTAGGTGCCAGAAGCCTCAGGTTTGTCTCAGTGGCTTTTCCAGATCAGAGGGTTCCAGAGCCTGAATTACCTACCCTAGGGGTCTGGGTCCAGCCCATCCCTATTCCACCAACCTAACAATAACCCACACAAACTGTGAGGAATGTGGAGCTGGGACAGAGAAGTGGCAATGTGATGCCCCCTAGGGGGCAGAGATCAAGCTGCTAAGGACATAACTCTGCAGACACCTGCCGAAATCAGCTAAGGAACATGGAGGCATGATAAATATATTCCAATTCTGTTCCCTCCCTTCCCACCTCCAGCCCCAAACCAAGTCATCAGAACTCATGGCTCCAACTCTTGACCTGGCTCAGAGGAGCCCAACATGCTCTATGGAAGCATCCCAGGAAATAAGCATTAGTAGATAAAGGTGGAATTTCTTGGGGTCTCCATTCTGTGTCACTTGGGAAGACCCTTAACAGGTAGGCAGTATAATCCCACTTAAAGCATTTTCAAGACAATCCACAGACTAAGAAAATTTTTACAAAGTACATATCCAGCAGTGGTTTTGTATCTAGAATATACAATTCTTGAAATTCAGCGTTTAAAAAAAAAAACCCACAACTACCTGATGAAAAAACACAGGCAAAAGATCTGAATGAACACCTCACCAAAGAAGACATGTGGGTGGCAAATGAACATGTGAAAATATGCTCAACATCCTTAGTTGGGGGTAATTAGTGAAAAGTTTAAGAAAGCATTTTCAAAAAAAATTTTTTTTTAATTAAAAAAAAAAAAGAAACATTTTCAAGTCCATAATCCCACTTGATTGTTCCATCAGTTCTGGGAGATTAGTAGTCATTTATTATTATTATTTTTTTATTTCCATTTCATAGTGTAGAAATGAAGGCTTGTGGAGGTTAAGTCACTTGCCCAAAGGCAGAACTGTGACTCAAAGCCATGGAATTTTTTCCACTTGGGAGGTTCCTGTATTCTTTTTTTTTTTTTTTTTAAGATTTTATTTATTTATTCATTAGAGACACAGAGAGAGAGGCAGAGGGAGAATCAGGCTCCCCAGGGATTGCCTGATTTGGGACTCGATCCCCAAACCCTGGGATCATGACCTGAGCCAAAGGCAGATACTCAACCACTAAGCCAGCCAGGTGCCCCAGGTTTCTGTATTCTAAGAACATTCTAGAAACAAGCACTTAGTATCCAATTGGACAAGGCCACACTTCTCATTTTAAGCAAGGACAGAAGACCATGCCCCAAGCACATATCCCCGCTTACCACCACCATGGATAGACAGGCCAGCCTCAAACAGGAGAACCTAGCATAGGCCTGCCCCTCTAGGTGCAGGAAACGTACCAAGTGAGTGACTGTTGAATGTCCAACAGTAGGGGCTCTCGTAGGCTGGAACCTACCCCTGTGGACCTTCTGCAACTGGCCCTTTGCTTCATAGAAAGGGATGCTGTTCCAAGAGCAGCTGGTTTCCAGCCCAGGGCCTGGCACACACAGCAGGAAAGCTGTAGCTTTGGCTTCCTGGCCCTGGTTCTGGATGGGAGTTTGATTTTCTTCAACATACCTTGACTGAGAACTCTGTTATAGCTGAGATTCTGGGTCCTAATCCTGGGAGTGGGGCACTGAGTGTTGGGGTCTCAGGCTGGCACAAGATTGACCAGATACCACTCCTCCACTTTTATCTTCTGTGTCTCCTGTGCCCTCCCCAGCGTTTCCTCCAGAGGCCAAGGGGCCACAGTGCAAAGCCCTCAAAGGCAGATAAAGCATCTAGTTAATTGTCAATCAGTTGCCATAGTCTAGCAAAGAACTTAGTGCAGAGCTCACAGAACTGGGAAAAGGAAGGAAGGTGGGGGACGGATTGACACATAAGGGCCAGCAGCTCTATTTCCTAAGCTAGCTGTTTGCAGGCAGGGCCCAGTTCTCCGTATATTAAAGTCCCGGTGTTTCTGGATGTAGATGAAATAATAATTCCCATCTCGACTACTATCTGAACACAGTATTGTACTGTGTTCCCACCAGACAGTTCTGGCTTTCACTCATGCAACAGATATTTATTGACCATCTAATAGATACCAGGCACTTGATGTACATGAACTCACTTCATTCTTGGAACAAACCTAGCTGGTAAGTACCACTACCATCCCCATTTTACAGACAAGAAAACTGAAGCATGGAGAGCTCACTAGAGGGGCAGACTCAGAAAATCTGGTTTCAGAGTCCAGTGTTTGATCAACATGCTCTGCTTCCCAGGCCAACCCCAGCCCTTGCCATGCTTACATTCTACAAGGGAAAGAGCCCAGAGATCTAGTATATCCGTAATGCACTGCTGAGAGTTGTAAGTGCTAGAAAGAAAAATAGAGCCATGTCGCAGATGCTGACTCACTGTGTGTCTTTGGGCAAATTGCTTCACCTCTCTGAGCACGTTTTCTCATCTGCTAAAAGCAGGTCATTACTCATCGGCCCCACCCATCTACCCAGACCCTTGGAAAGATCCAAATGGAGCTAATGGACACGGGAACCCTTTGTTCTTATCAGTGTATCAATACCAATCCAGGACTCTAGGGATTTCCGCCCCCCACCCCCGGGGGATTTAAGTCAGCTTGCTCTTAGAGAAAGGCATAACTAAACATCCAGATATCTTTATGAGCCAGGTAAGTCCAAGTCCAAGGCTATTCTTACTGTATTTTTAAAAGCAGATAGCATTGTGTGTACCCACCTGCTTTTGGAAGATGATAGTTACCTGACACTTACTTTGAAGGCCTTCTCCTGGCCAAGCACTCTTACAGAAATGGAACTTTCTAGAACACTGGCCACTAAAAACTCCCTGGTGAAAAGCTCAAGAGAGACAGAATGGCATGTGCTAGAGATCTTGTGTTTGCTCCCCATCCATTCCACCTTGTGCTATGTCCTGGGAGGCTGACCTCCACTCACTGCCTCCCCACGTCTCTGCTCTCTAGCCTCTGGTTGAGTGCGGCCATAGGAGATGTGAAGAGGAAATGGGTGAGTAGGTCAGGAGATTCAACCAAGAGCCTGGCCCCTGTGGGGTCTGGCTGGGCAGTAGCCAGGCCATCCCCACGAGGACTACACTCTTCCCACTTTTCCTACACTTTTCTGGGATGTGGTGGCTTCCCCACTGGCTCTCCACAGCCCCCATCAGTTCTCCTTAACCTTGCCACCCCTACTTAAAAATCTCTCCTTTAAGCTCCAGACTGTGACCCCATGGGAGTGTGCTCTCTCCTACTGGGGCCCAGGCTGAAAAATCTCCTGCCAGGGAACATTCCTTCCCAGAATCACTGTGAGCAGGGTCCTATTTCTTCTTGCTGACCCCTGCTTTCATCAGCCAGAGGATGAAGATCGTGTGGGAGTAACCTGGAAGTACCCTGGCTTTGGCTGGGGCATTCTAAGGATGGACTCTAGACCCCAGCTCCCCCTGCAGCCTCTCCTGGATAACTGTCTTCTAAGGACCCCCAGGAAGTGGGGTCTGGGAAGACCTCCTCTCCTGCTCTCCCCAGAGAAGCTCCACCTATATCTGTTGACAAATCAGACTTCTGCTGCTAAAAAAAAAAAAAATTAAAAAGAACCCTGTCAGGTGACCAGAATTTGGGGAGCAGCTGATTGGCAGGAATGGCACCTCAGCAGCATTGACCTTAGCCATGCTTGGAAGCATCTCAACCAAACTCTTATTTTACCTTTGGGGAAACTGAGTCCCTGCTTGAAAGAAGTGTGGTCCATCCTCAAGTGTGAAGTATTCAGGCAGAGCAGGTGCTAGTGAAGATTCCATGTCATAATTGCTTATTAATACAATTCTTCATTGAAAGATTCCAGTTTTCAGAAACACAATAATAATGCCACGGGGATCAGTTGATAAAAGGAAGCCTCTGCAAACATTAATATGTATTAAATCAAAAGTCCAGTGGTTATTATCTTGGTAAAGTAGCTGCTTCCCAGGCACAAACCCAGAGAGACAAAAAAGGAAATCAGCTCTGTGCTCACTGACCACTAAGATGGGTTCCTCTTTCCTTTAAGAGTGAATTAAGGCATCCATAACCTAAATATAAAATCTAAAACCATACAACTCTTAGAAGAAAATGAAGGAGCAAATCTTCATAACCTTGAATTTGGCAGTAGCTTCTTAAATGCGATGCCAAAAGCACAAGCAACAAAAGAAAAAAATAGATAGCTTAGACTTTGTTAAAATTAACTTTTGTGCATCAAAGGGCATTATCAAGAAATTGAAAAAGCCTACAGAATGGGAGAAAATATTTGTAAACTACGTATTTGATAAAGATCTAGTATCTAGGGGCTCTTGGGTGGTTCAATCAGTTAAGCATCTCACTCTTGATTTTGGTTCAGGTCATGATCTCAGAGTGGTGAGATCAAGACCCCTGTCAGGTTCCACACTGGGTGTGGAGCTTGCTTAAGATTTTCTCCCTTTCCTTCTGCCCCACCCCCCCATCACTCTGACACACACTCTCTCTTAAAAGAAAAGGATCTAGTATCTAAAATATATAAAGAACTCTTATGACTCTACAACAGAAAGACAAACACCCAATTAAAATATGGGCAAAGGACTTGGATAGACATTTTCCCAAAGATATGCAAGTGACCACTAAGCACGTGAAAAGATGCTCAACATCATCAGTCATTAGAGAAATATAAAAACCGAAGTAAGATACCACTTCATACCCACTAGGATGACCATAATTTAAAACAAAACAAAAAGGAAAGTAACAAATGTTAATGAGGATCTGGAGAAATTGTGAAGCACTGGTAGGAAGGTAAAATGATGATTCAGTCGCTGTGGAAGCAGGTGCTTCCTCAAAAAACTGAACATAGGGGCCCCTGGGTGGCTCAGTCAGTTAAGCGTCTGGCTCTTGGCTTTGGCTCAGTTCGTGATCTCAGGGTTGCGGGATCAAGCCCAATGTCTGGCTCCCAACTCAGTATGGAGTCAGCTTGAGATTCTCTCTCCCTCTGCCCCTCCCCCCACTCATGCGCATGTTCAAGTTCTCTCTCTCTCTCTCTCTGAAAATAAATAAAATCTTAAAAAAAGAAAAAAAAACTTGAACATAAAATTGCCAACTGATCTAGCAATTCCGTTCCTAGGTAAATATGAAAAAAAATCTAAAACCAGAGCTCAAATAAGCATAACCGTATGTTCATAGCAGTGCAATTTGCAATAGCCAAAAAGTGGGAATAACCTAAATGTCCACCAATGGGTGAGTGGATAGAATGTGGCAGATCCATACAACGGAATACTGTTCATCCATAAGAGGGAATGAGGTCCTGACACCTTCTACGACTTGGATGAACTTTGAAAACATGACGCTAAGTGAAAGAAGCTTGGCACAAAAGGTCACATGTCATACGATTCCATTCATATGAAACACCTACAGGAGGTAAAACCATAAAGATAGAAAATAGATTGGTGGTTGCCGGGGCTGAGGAGAAGCTGTCTAAGGGGTACCAGTTTTCCTTTCGGGCTGATGAAAATGTTTTGAAATTAGGTGGTTGTTGTATAACATTGTGAATGTAGTAAATGCCATTGAGTTATTCACTTAAAATGGTTAATTGTATGTTAATTAAAAAAGAGTGGGAGGGGGTAGAGATAAGGGTGGAGGCAGAGCCAGGAAGAAAGTCCCCCAGGCAGTTTCTTCCTCCAGATCCAGAGGCCATCTCTGAGCTGGAGAAGGGGACAAAGGATACATAGAGTCCATCCTTCCCCCTGACAGATGGGAAAGGCAAGCCCAGCAAGGGCAAGGACTTGCTCAAGGTCACAGAATGTGTGGGAATCCATGGAGGAATTGGAGGCAGGGCTTTAGGACTCAGAGCTGGCACTGCATCAGGATGCCTCTCCTTGCCGTGGTGGGCTGGAGGGGGCCCATGGCCATGATCAGATGAGTGAAGTCCAAGCTCGCATGGGCCTTCCAGACCAAACAGGTCCTCAGCCAAATGCTTATCTGGGCTCATCCATGCCAAAGGCTTTGGATGAGTCAGCCCGGGTCTTCCTCCTTGAGAGTCGACCCCCTCCATGGGCAGAGTTCTGGCTTTAAGCAGAAAGCTCATTAGCCAACTGTTCTATTTATGCCCATAGCTTACACCCCTGGGCTGAGGTCATCAGTTTCCCCACAAGGGCAATGGGAGGAAGGGGAATGTCCTAAAATGACAGCATTCACTGATCCCCCCTGAGGGACCTGGGAGCATCCAGGCAACTCTGGAAGGTGAAGCCAACTGAGCCACCAGAGCCCTGAGGAGCTCTTTTCTTTTTTAAGGTTTTGCTGGCTCAGACCTGTTGAGCAGGTATAAAAGGGAATGGCCAGCCTCTGCTGGGCACCCAGTCTCTTCCAGCGTGGTCTCAGGTGGGTATCATGGGGGCTGCCGGGAGAGATGGGAAACAGGGAGGTGGGTGCTACGGAGGAACCACCCGAGGAAAGTGGGTGTAATGATGAAAGATTAGCAAGGGGGAGCAGGAGGTGAGCATTTCTTGAGCACTTGCCTGCCCCAGGGTCTGCAGAGTGAGCATTTCATGCAGTGCTCCAGGGACCTGGACCCATAGGAGAGGAGGCAGCTACCAGGGCTCATGCTGCATTCTGCAGTGAAACAGCAGCAGTTGGGATTCGAACTCAGATCACCCCCATTTCACTGCACCATCTGCCTTCCCTGGTTGAGGGTGGGGGAGGAAGGAGGTGCTGGGTTTACCCAGGGTACAATCCCAGCCCTGTCCTTCCCACACTCTGTAATGCCTCTCTGCATCTGTTTCCCCCTCCTCCACCCCACCCCAGGACCCTTGCAGCTTTTGCATTCTTCAAGCTGAATGTTTTCTGTTGTGTGGTTTATGATTTTAAAAGGGGGGGGGGTGTTCTTAGGGGTGCCTGGTTGGCTCAGTCGGAAGAGCAGGCGACTCTTAATCTCGGGATCTTGATCTCTTGAGCCCCACGTTGGGTGTAGAAATTACTAAAAACAAACTTAAAACATTTTTAAATTAAAAAAAAAAGTGGATCTTAGCTATCAAAGATGCTGGAGAGGGCTGATTTCTGGAAGGATGAGAGTAGCTTAAATATGCAGGGGGGCCAGGGAGGTGGGCTCACTACTGACCAAGAGACCAATGAGAGAAGTGGGACCTGGTGTCTGAGGCCTGTACAGACCAGGCCTGCCTGGTCCCAGGGGTCTGTGTTCCAGGCCCCCAAGGCAGGACAATAGAAAAAACCCCTTAGCTTGTGGTTCCTGGCAGAAGCTCCATTAAAAAAAAAAAAAAAAAAACCTAAAAAACACAAGCAGTCTAATTGGAATAAACAAAGGGAATTTCTGGCCCTTCTTCCCACATTAGAACAATTTAAAAAGGAACCTAGCCCTCAGACACTGAGCAGTTGCTTTGTTTTAATGACAAGTCTAATGCATTTTAATCTGACTTTGCTGATACTTGCATTTTCTCTTCATGTGGATTTTGGTCTCATTTCCCTGGTGACTTCCATCTGTGTTAAACAGAAGCAGGAAAATGAGGCAGCAAAAAGACAATGCAATTGAGCCATTGGGGAAAACAAATGACAAAAGGAAGTTTATGTTGAGCAATCCTCTCTTCCAGAAAGAGGGAGGGGCGAGGGCCCACGCAGCCACTGAGCTGCCCAAGGTGACTGTGACAGAGCTGAGGGAGAGTCACATCTCCTGGGTGCTGGGTGGACGGCTGGATGCTCTCGGGGACACGGAAGACTCCCAGCCCAGTGCTCCCCAGGGAGGAGACTCAGGATGAGTCAGGCAGGGTTATAGTCTTAGGCGGTGGGGAAACAATTCAATCGTGATTTTCACTACCTTTAACTGAAATGTATCATTCCCCACCCCACTTTATAATACAGGCAACAAATCTCAGCAATACCTGTGACTTTGTCCTCAATGAAAGCCACTGTGATTTCCTATCACTGGACAACGTCACAGAGAGATCGAAAAGATTTGTCGGTTCAATCGTTGCTTGAGAACAACGCTGAGCTGTTAGACCTGTGGTCAGATCATGTCATTTGATGTGTTAGTGAAGGAGTGCACATGTTACTGTATCACGCAGGTTTACTATTTTGTCAATTATATTTGAATACCATTTGTTTCCTTGATGATCCTATGCATTTTACTACCTGAATTTAAAACATTAATTTTGTCCGGGGGGAACACAGACATCACCAGATGGTACAGGATGCCCACCCCCTTCCTCTCATTTGTTCTCATTTTCTATGAAATAGGCCAGTTTTGGGGTTGGAGAACCCAGGCTACAACCAGAACTCTCTAAGCTGGACCCCACAGAGAGATGAGACCGGGAGGAAGTGTCTGGCTTTGCTGCCACCTCTTGCCTCTCCTGGGTCAGCCTCTTTTGGAAATACCGGAGCCCTTGACAGGAAAAGCTGGAGCCCTCCTGAGGATAGCTCGGTGCAGCAGGGTCCTGGGAGGCACAGGCCTGAGACCCTGCATCTCCAGCTGGCTTATTTAGAGCTGGAGGCTGTACTTGGTCTCTAGAACAGCATTGCTGGCAAAGGGGCTGAGAACGACACCCTCCCCAAACTTTTGAGAAGGTTCTTCACTCCTAAGACCAACTGAGATGCCCGACTTCTCCCTTTGCTACCACGAGTCCCCAGTTCTCCTTCCTCGTGGTTTGGTGAAATTGTCTGGGTTTGGTGACCAAGAGGCCCAGGCCTGAACCCAGGCTAATCATCCTAAGAGAAGTAATCATCCTAAGAGAGGTAATCATTGAATCTTGGCAATTTTCAGTACCAAGCATTTGCTTAGCATTTGGCAAAGCCCGTAGACCTCAGCTCAGATTAGTATTTTTAAATACATTTAAAAAAACTACATAGGCTTACAAAGGAAACCAATTGTATTAAAATATAGTTATCAAAATATTTAAACGTTAACCTGTGATGTAGTCATTAAAAGTATACTTCTTTGTAAGTGGATTTAAATAATATCTAACTGAGGGTCTAATAAGACTATAATTTCAAAGTTGAAATGAGAGTAAATAATATTTTGAGATGTCTGCAACCATGCTAAAATGAAAGGAGAATAGCTGTGGTTTCTCTTGGGGACAAACCCAACAGAAACTGTGTTACTGGGGTACCACTGTGCCTTGTGGCCTCTGTTCATACCTTAAAGGGAAAGCAAAAACCAAATAGTAATTGTTTTTCTTCCCCAATTTCATGGTTAAGAGCCTTGCTTTAATCTCCCCAGGCTCTTGTCTTCTCCATAAAATGAGGAGACCCCTACCTCACAGCCTTAGCGTGAGGGGCATATGAGAGGACAAATGCAAAAGTGTTTTGTGGTTGGTGGGGGGAGGTGGGTACAGAATTCTGAGGAGCTATTACCTTATTTCGTATTCTTGATTATTAAGACCTAATGGCACCAAGACACCCAAAGTGACATGAGAGAAGCAACCCCATTTCTCTCGGGGCTTTTGTTCCTGCCTATACATCAGTCTTGGCAAACTTGTTTTTCCCTACAGCACCCAGGGAAGTCCTGGTTCCCTCCCTTGGTTCTTTTCTGCTCCTCCCTCTGCCAAGCCACGATGCCCGGTGGATACAAAGGTGAATGTGGGGATGATGTGGACCCCATGCCCTTCCTGGCACCTCCAGAAAAGGAGAGGATCGAAGCCATGAACAAGCCCTATGACATCAAGAAGTCCTGCTGGGTCAAAGACGAGAAAGAGGGCTTCATCGCTGGGGAGATCCAGTCTGAACAGGGTGACCAGGTCACTGTGAAAACAGTCAACAACCAGGTGAGTGAGGAAGAACCTCTAGGATGAAATGATCTTAGGGAGTGACAGATACCCGGGCTCTGCTGTCCATTCACAAGAGGCAGGGTGATAAGAAGAGCAGGTGCCGCTGAGTCCTGTGTCCTAGGTTCAAGCTCAGACTTGGCTACACTCAAACTGTGGCCCCGGGCAAGACACTTCCCCTCTCTGAGCTTTGCCTCCTTCCCAATAGAGATTCTAACATAGTAGGACACATGGAAATACTTTGTAATGCTCTGAAATAGTACGTGTGTGCACAAGATTGTCAAGGAACTTACGTATCTTTAAAGTCCCAAACAGCTTTCCTGTGGAGTGAGAGTGAGCATCCCAGCGTCAGCAGTTGCACTGTGTGCCAGGAACATGAGGCAGGGCCCAGAACATTCTGGCTGACCTGGGGAGCTCTTCACCTATGCGCTCATAGATGGTGCCTCCCGAGCCCCTTGCTGCACGGCGGCCCTGTGCTAGAGCTGGCTTGTCCTGGCCTGTGAGGGCCCAACACCCAATGCTAAACAACCAGGGGCTTTGCAGCCAAGTATTAAACCTTTGGCAACTTGATGTCAGCCACGGTGGAAATATTTACATTGTGGGAATTAACAAATAATATAAATCAGGGATTTTCCCCCTGTATAGCTAGGTTACAAGCACACCACTCTCTGCTGGTCTACATTGTGTCTAATTGTGGGGGTGACTTGAGACAGTGGGCAGAAAGTTTGGTTCATTAAACCCCTATCCTGCGGGAGACTCCTCGTAAGGTGCTGGACTTGTTTAATCCTTTCAATAATCTTATGTAGTAGGATTTTAGGAGTTCCTATTTTGTAAAGGATCAAGGAGGCCCTACGTAACTTGCTCACGGCCACAAAGACAACAAATGATGAGCTCAGATTCAAACCTAGCTGTATTGGGCTCAATTATTGGGCAGCAGGAGTGCAAGGTGGTCCTTGGTCAATAGCAGGAATACAAGATGCCAGAAACCTTCTGTGATCAGAACTTGGAGCAGCCAAGCTTCACTTTGTGCTTTGCTTCACTTCAAGGGGAGTGGCAGCAGGGAGATGAGGCTATTCCTCCATTCAAGGGGGTTGGAACACAAAATTCAAGCTTACTTCTGGGAGAACCTTCTTTTCAGAAAGGCAAAGCACTGCAGTCTTTTAAGGAGTAATGTACAAGAATATGGAGCTCCACAGGCCCCAGTTTAGATACACGTTAGGGACAGCACATAACTTCCGTGAGCATCCACAAGTTTGGGACAGAAAGACTGACTCACCTGGTTTCTAAGATAAAGGCAAAGGCCCCTGTCCCCTGCCTGAGCCAAGAGAGAGAAGTGTCTGCCTCAGGGTGAGGTCCAGAGATATGGGAATTCCCAGAAATGGACTCTCAATAAAACTCAGCTTGCTTTACCAGGGATGTGGTGACCATTAGTGGATAGATTTTCCAGAACTGTCAAGGTTTCAAATTATCTGCCTATTGGACTCATAAATTATTAAAAGTCTCAGAAATCCCAGCATGTGTTCAAGCCTCACATCTCAGGCTGTAGGCAGCTCAAAGATGTTTGTTTTCTGGATCACATGTCTTGAGCTTTGGTCCCAGATGCTGGAACTCAAGAGCTGGTGCTGTTTTCATTTACAGATGAAATTGGGGCACGGAGGGAGGATGGGGTTTGCCTGCCATGCACAAGTGCTCCGGACTCCTAACTCCGTGCTACTTTCACCCTGACACATTTACTGCTCAGAAATCATTGTATTATTATTATTATTATTATTGTATTGTCTGTTTGCTTGCTTTCAATTTTATCCTTCAAGTTGGTTTGGTGGGAGCAGGGAAATGTCTTTTTTTTTATAAGATTTTATTTATTTATTTGAGAGAAAGAGAGAGAGCATAAACAGGGGGTAGGGGTAGAGAGAGAAACAGACTCCCTGCTGAGCAAGGAGCCCAAAAAAGGGCTCGATCCCAGGACCCTGGGATCATGACCTGAGCCAAAGGCAGACCCTAAACTGACAATCACCAAGGCACCCCTTATTCATTTGTTTTAGAGAGAAAGCAGGGGTAGGAGCAGAGGGAGAGGGATAAGTAAACTCCATGCTGAGTGTGAAACTCAACGAGGGACTTGATCCCGTGACCCTGAGATGGTGACCTGAACCAAAATAAAGAGCCGGATGCTCAGGGGTTCCTGGGTGGTTCAGTTAGTTAAGTATCTGACTTTAGCTCAAGTCATGATCTTGGGTTCCTGGGACCAAGCCCTGCATCAGGCTCAGCACCCACTGGGGAGTCTACTTCTCCGTCTTCCTCTGCCCCTCCTCACGCTTGTGCTCTCTCTCTCTCTCTCTCTCTCTCAAATAAATAAGTAAAATCTTTAAAAAAAAATAAAAATAAAAGATTCAGATGCTCAACCAATTGAGCCACCCAGGCGCCTCCTTTTTTTTTTTTTTTTTTTTAATGAAAAAGTTCACTGCTGTTCAGAAACCACCACCAATTCTCAAGGCAGAGGGCCAAGAGTCATATCTCTGCAAGTGTCTCTAGGATTGATGAGCAAGTTCTGATCAGCTATTAGAATGGACTTGGCAGGTGGCATCTGATTATTAACTGCTTAGTTAATAAGTGTGTAATATGAAATAAAACCACATATTAAGTCATTTACAAAAAAAAAAAAAAAAGAATGGACTTGGCAGGAAGAGAAGCAGGGCCCACAGGTGCTCTGAATGTAGGGATGGAGCTTATAAGGTATTTTACATGATCTCATTTAATACAGTTCTCCCAGCAACCAGCCAAGGAAGCTACTGTTATTCCTATTTAGAGGGGAGGCAGTTAGGACTCAGATGGCTTTGGAGATCTCTCCTCAGCCCAAGCTACACAGTGGGACATGGCTCGACCAGGAGTTGGTCCTACTGGTCACCTGACTCCAGCTCCTTACAGGATACCAGAGAGTATGTGGTACCTTGTGCCAGAAGCCCATATGGCTGTCAATACTGTTTCCTAATTCCTGTTGTATCTTGACACTCTCCCACCCAGACTGTCACTGTGAAGAAGGATGATGTCCAGCAGATGAACCCACCCAAATTCTACCAAGCCAGTGACATGGCGGACATGACTTTCTTGAACGAGGCCAGCGTCCTGAACAATCTGCGCCAACGTTACACCAACATGAGGATCTATGTGAGTGCCTGGGGCTAAGGGTGAGGATGAGGGGTAGCTACAGATCTTCTGCCCCTCTCCTGATGGGGAGGGCACAGCAGCTGCTCCACCTTCCCGCAACCATCACACAGTATGGCTCAGATAAGGGCACAGGGACCGTGCTTTTGACACATTAGAACTTCCACTCTCAGCCTTCAATGTCTCAGTGATGGTGCCATCTCCATGGGCAGCTGATATACCTTTTGCTGAGGTTATCATCTGAGAGTCTTCCTCCGCACCACATCCCTGCAAATTCTCCCATCAAAACATTATTTTCCCTGTTAGATGTCATCCCCTGTCCGCCCATCCTTCCATCCATCCATCCATCCATCCATCTGCTGTCTTCCCCACCCTCACCCTCAGACAGGACTGGCAGGAAAGGGTGACTCAGCAGCAGCAGTCCCAGGGTGATACAGTATGTGTCATACTCTCAACTTAAGCGGGGTCTATCTCATCTTTGTTTCTCCTTCTTTGGATCGTTTTCTATTTAATAAGATTCCTTTTAAAAACTCAGTATGTAGGGGCTCCTGGGTGGCTCAGTTATTGAGTATCTGCCTTTGGTTCAGGCCTTGATCCCGGAGACCCAGGATTGAGTTCCACATGGGGCTTCCGCAGGGAGCCTGTTTCTCCCTCTGCCTAGGTCTCTGCCTCTCTCCTGTGTCTCTCATGAATAAAGAAATCTTACAAAAAAAAAAAAAAACAACTCAGTATGTATATCTCAGCTATCCTAAGAAGAAGCTGGGGAGGAGGAGAGAGGTGTTGATTCCCATGTAGGCCAAAGTGGAAGGTTTTTTTTTTAAATATTTTATTTATTTATTCATGAGAGACACAGAGAGGGGGGGGGGGGCAGAGACACAGGCAGAGGGAGAAACAGGCTCCAGGCAGGGAGCCGAACATGGGACTTGCTCCCAGGTCTCCAGGATCATGCCCTGGCCCAAAGGTGGCGCTAAACCGCTGAGCCACCCGGGCTGCGCCAAAGTGGAAGGTTTTAAAGTTGAACTGGGTGCACCTGGGTAGCTCAGTCAGTTAAGCATCTGCCTTTAGCTCAGGTCGTGATCCTGGGGTCTTGGGATTGAGACCTGTGTCAAGCTCCTGGCTTGGTGGGGAGTCAGCTTCTCCCTCTCCCTCTCCCTCTCCCTCTCCCCCTCCCCACCGTTTGTGCTCTCTTGTGCTCTCCCTCTCTCTCAAATAAATAAAATTTTTAAAAAACATCTTTGAGGTTGAACTGGAAAGAGTCATGGAACAGGGCAGGGGGCAGTGGTATCAGGTGGATGTGAGTGTCCAGCAAGGCGAAGGACAGTTAAGAACTCATGGATAGGGACCCACAGACGTGGCCATTCTCTACCCTCACTTATTCTCCCCTTGGATAATTTCTTCTACTACCTCATGGTTTCTCTGATTTTTTTTTTCTTTTTAATGGGACGATTTCCTTACAGAATTGCCTTGTGATGAAAAGAGAAGCTGGTGCCTCTTCTTAAGAGTAGATCAAACCAAAAAAAAAAAAAAAAAGAGTAGATCAAACCCAGCTGCCTGCCAGAAGGGGTTGTGCCTGCACAGGGAGGACTTTGCAGCTGTGAAAACACCCCAGAAGTCTCTCTGTAAACTCTCATGGAAAATCTCCCAGACATATTAAATGGATAAAGCAAGATATAGAACAGTATTATAGAAAGCTATCTTTTGTTTTAAAAACAAGAAGGGGGAGTGATAATGTATCCCTGGATCTGTATGTGTATGCATCAAAAACCGTGGAAGGGAGTGTTAGCAATTAACACATGCTTACCTGTGGGAGGAGGAGGCAGGCACTGAACTGCTGTGGGGATTTTTTTTTTAAGATTTTATTTATTCATGAGAGACACAGAGAGAGAGAGAGAGGCAGAGACATAGGCAGAGGGAGAAGCAGCCTCCCTGTGGGGAGCCTGATGCAGGACTCAATCCTGGGACCCCAGGATGAACTATGAGCCTTTCGGGCATCCCAGTTGTGGGGACTTTTGCTACATATTTGCCTGTTCAGTGACTACGTTATCTATGCAAATAATTAAATCAAAAGAAAATGAAATAAATATATATGACAGTGAAGGATTGTTTTTCTCACTGACTAGGTGCTCAGATACAGATTTTGCCTCCAGGAGGGGATGCCACTATATCTCTGTAGGCTGGCAGTGCCCTCCAGCCAGGCTGCTCTAGGGTGGGCTAGGGCATAGAGGGAGGAAAACAGCAGGAGAAGAAGCCAGCTGACTGTCTTCCTCTCCTCCTGCCAGACCTACTCGGGCTTGTTCTGTGTGACAGTCAACCCCTACAAGTGGCTGCCCATCTATGGAGCCCGCGTGGCCAACATGTACAAAGGCAAAAAGCGCACAGAGATGCCACCCCACCTCTTCTCCATCTCTGACAATGCCTACCACGACATGCTCATGAGTAAGTGGGGTGGGGCCTGCTGGGGTGCTCAGGGTGGGTGACAAAATCTTTAGAACCGTGTGCCACCCAGTCCCAACCCTGACTCCATACTACCCACTGAAGTTCTTGGTTAAGTGTTGAGAAGCAGCAGCGTGTGACCAGGTACCAGCGCTCAGTGAGGGTGCAGGGCATCTGCTAAGTACCAGCCCCATCTCACACCCCATCTCACTTCAGCTTCACAAAAACAGGGGATGCCAGGTTAAGTAACCGACCCAGAATTCAAGTAACCACTTGTATGATCTCTGCAGGACTGCATGGTGGCCCACAAAGTGATTTTTATTATGTTGCTTGTGATTGGGTAGCTATATAGGATGGGGTTGATGGAAACAGTGGCCAGTAAATTCTTGGCCCTTCCACAAAGGTGAATGCTGCAATGGCAGGCATGTAGTCAGGGACCCTGCAGGATCTAGGGCTTTTGGCTTCTGCTGGTTGCTGCAGCCCCCCTCCAAGCTGGGTGAAATACGGGGGAAATGCAGACTGTTTGGCCAGAGTGATGTCAAACGTCTAGTTTCTAAGTGTTTCCTAATTACATCTTCGTGTTGCTGTTTTCTTCTCTGCAGATCGTGAAAATCAGTCTATGCTAATCACGTAAGTGTCCCTTCTGTCTCTCGGTCTCTATACATATAATTAAGTTTGTATCTTATACATGTAATTAAGCCTTCTTAGAATTAATTGGTGGGAGTTTGTATGGAAATCTTCAGGCTGTGAGTGGGCTCAGCAGGGTGTTAAGGCTGCACCTGTGAACTGAGGGTGGCTTCTGTGTCCCCCACTCCCCCTCACCTGTCTGTCCCTGTCCTGGCTGAGGGATGAATCACAGTAACACTCAGCCTGCACCTTTGATTGCATTGCCTCTCTATGGCCAATCCCCTCTTTATGCTTCCCTCTTCCTATTTCCCACTTGCAGTGGAGAATCTGGTGCTGGGAAGACTGAGAACACGAAGAAGGTCATCCAGTACTTTGCCAATGTTGGGGGGACTGGCAAACAGTCCTCAGATGGAAAGGTAGGGCTGACAGGCAGGCTCAGAGTGTGTCACCCTAGCCCGGCCTGTTCTCAGATGTACATGGAGGGGACACACGGGAGGGCACACATGGGAAGGTGCACAAAGGAGGGCACACACAGATGGGCACACACGGAAGGGCACACTTAGAGGGCACACACAGCAGAGACCATGTGACCCTCGTAGCTGTCCTGTGGGTTCGGGTCATCTTACAGAGGAAGAGACAGGCTTGGAGAGAAAGGTGAAACCACCTAGGGAGAAGGAGCCCAGGGACCTGGGTCTCCTACAGGATATATTCTACTGCCCCAGAAAATGCAGGTGACAGAGCCATTTGTGCTTGGCAGGGAAGAAAGGGGCATACCAGCTCCTCCTTCAGCTGCCTCTGCAGACCCTGGGGCACAAGGAGCAATAGCTGAGCCAGTGGCAGCTGTAAACACTGACAGAGAAAGGGAGAGTTGGGGAGGAAGACCAGGGATGCCCCGGGAAGGGGTTTCAGGCTCACTCAGGAATCTCTCCAGCAATAGCAAAGTATAGAACAGATGAGAAACAAAGCCTGTCATCTGACAGGTGCCCCTCCAATGTCAGGACAGCAGAGGGACAGTCATCAGGTTGGTGGCCCTCTTCCCAGGTTCCTTCCTGCCCTGATTTCCAGGCCTCCCAAGGCCCTTCCTCTCTGGGTTCCTGGCTCAAAAGCCATAGGCCTTTGAAAGGCCCGAATCACCAGGCAGCACCCAACCTTGTGTTTCTCTCTGGGTCAGGGGTCCCTGGAGGATCAAATCATCCAGGCAAACCCTGTGCTGGAGGCTTTTGGGAACGCCAAGACCATCAGAAACAACAATTCCTCTCGCTTTGTAAGTATGAGCAGCAACAACAGGGGCCCCTAGTGTTGGTGGGACAGGGGCCACCTGGAATGCGGGGATGACTATCCCCTCATTCCAGGTAAGGAAATTGGGGCTGATTTAAACATGCAAATGGAATGAGGCAAGTCACAGCATTTCCTTCCCACAGACTGTTAAGGTCTTAGCTGTTGGAGTCTAAATTGAACAGAGCCCACATCAGTATTTAAATCAAGAAGCTTGAAAGGGGAGACTAGATAATAGGGTGATGGAGAGGCTGAGAAGTCAGATGGGGGAGCCAGAGATTCACAGCTGTTGGAAGCTGAGGATGACTCCCCTCATCCCTCCCCTGCACCACCACCCTGTCTGGGGGGATACAGGATATGTGCTGTCCCTGGCGCCCTGGTGGATCCTGAACTACCTCAGCCCTCTCATGGGAGCTCTACCTCCGTACTACCTGAGGTGCTGTCCATGGAGGAGAAATGCCCGGGGCTTCCCTCCTGATTCCTGGTCTCCTGCGGGGGCAGAGTGGGGGGACCTCACTGCCTGAGCCAGTGGGCTGGCAGGGAGCCTAGGTAAACAGGACTGAGCTGGGAGGAAGGGAGGGCAGGTAAGAAATAGCGGTGACAGGCAGGAGCAGCAGAGATGGAGACACCTATTTCCAGGAGAATTTATCGGTGGTTCTACCAAAGGTCAGGGAGAGGGATGTGGTATCTCAGTAAGGAGACTCAGGATGTACCCCCTACTGCTGCTGGCCAAACTCCCCCCATGCCTGCCTCTAAGCAGATTTCCCAGCAGTCCCAGCTCCTCCCGCTGGTGCTTCTCTCCCCCACAAATGCCCTGTGGGGCTACCCCACAGACCCTTAATTTTACTCCAAGCCCTGTCCATCTTCTCTACTGTGTGGGAAATCGCAGCTCCGCATATAGCCAGCCACGCACGTGTGGCTCAGTCACACTCCAAACGGCGCCTTGGAATTCAGGGGTCTGCCAGTAAGGGACTGTGGCCCAAGCTGGCCCATGTGTTGGTCTAGAACTCCAAGCGTCCTCCCTCACAACCCTCCTCTCTCTGCTCAGGGCAAGTTCATCCGAATCCACTTCGGAACTACGGGCAAACTGGCTGGAGCTGACATCGAGAGCTGTGAGTCTGGCCCCCTTTGGAGGGTTCTTCTGGGCGGACCAACTACAGAATGTGTGAGCCCCAGTGCTATCTCGTGCCCAGGGGGCTGGCCCTGCTCCTGGACTCCCCTATGTGGGCAGTCAGGCCCCTAGAATCTGTGTCTGGGGCAGAGGGAATGGCCCTCTAGACTGGCTACTGCATGGGACTGTATGGAGAGGGGAGCCCGTTTGCACCCTGCATTCCAGACAGAATGGGACTGTATTTATGGGCGTGTTTGTGTATTCCCTTCCAGATCTCTTAGAGAAATCTCGTGTCATCTCACAGCAAGCCGCTGAGAGAGGGTACCACATTTTCTACCAGATTCTCTCTAACAAGAAGCCCGAACTTATTGGTAAAGATCTTTATGTCTGCCTGCCTGCCCCTTAACTTGCTTTTCCTCTTGTTTCAGTGACAAAGGTTCCTGAGGACAGTGCCCCCTCCACCCTGGGTTCTGCAGGAATCCCTCTGAGTTAATGCATAGGTTACAGGGAACTTTCTCAAAGTTTTACTCACATCTTGCTTTCCTGCTTTTGGCAGAGAGTTTGCTCCTGGTCCCCAACCCTAAGGAGTACCACTGGGTGAGCCAGGGCGTCACAGTGGTGGAGAACATGGATGATGGGGAGGAGCTGCAGATCACAGATGTGAGTGGACCTGGCAGTGCAGCTGGCAAACAAAAGGAAGAGCCAAGACAAACCATGGGGCCCTGCATGCACTGCCACCAGAACTAGGGTGGGGGTTACTCAGAGCAGCCAGGTAGCAGCCCACATTCATTCTCCCCCTGGAGATCTCTGGAGCCACAGGTGGCATTTATCTCAAGTCTGTCGTAGCAAGAACTGAACTAGGATCCCATGGCACCTAAGGGGCCATCTAGTCCAGCTCAGCTAGAAGCGATGCTCCTGTCACCTCAGTCCCCACTGCACCCTCCCTCTCCTTCTATGACACAGAGAACTTCTGTGAAGGTCTGACAATAGAATCCATTCCTGATGCACCTTTGCCTTTTTCTGTCCTGGTACCTAGCATGAAGACTTAGCAATAATAATGATAGTAATGATAATGTGACTCCCCAGTTGTTATTATGTATCAAGTACTCACCAGGTGTCAAGTGTTGGACTGAACATTTACACATCATTCTGGTTTATCCTTAGGACCACCCATCTCCCCCCTTTTGCAGATGACTAAACAGACACTAGGGAGGGTAAATAAATACAATGACAACATAGCAGAGTGTCTGGCCTGGGCTCCTTGGAAGAAAACAGATGTACCTCTGGCCAGGGAGCGTCTGACCTCCAGACCCCACACCGTATCAGCGTGGCCCATTGGTGCCAACCCCACGACTGCAGCACCATGGCCTCTCTTCCATGGAATGAGAAGCCAGGAGTTTCTTGCCTTTTCTTTCCTGTGGCCCTGCAGGTCGCCTTTGATGTGCTGGGCTTCAGCGCAGAGGAGAAGATTGGTATTTATAAGCTGACTGGAGGCATCATGCATTTTGGCAACATGAAGTTCAAGCAGAAACCCAGAGAGGAGCAAGCTGAAGTGGACACCACGGAGGGTAGGTGTTTGATTGGGGCTGTTCATGGAAGAGGCAGCCAGTGGTAGGGGCTTCTGGCTCTCTGAGGCTTCATGCACATTTCAGAGACATGCCATAAGCCAAGAATGTTCCTTGGACACCCAGACATCAATAATCTCAGAGAGAGTCAGAGCCATGATTTTGGTTTCTGCATTCTGCTTTGCCACTTGGCCTTGAATGAGTGTGGAAACCATCTCGGACATCTGTTTTCTCATTGGCAACACATAGTCTCTGCCATCCCACCCTCCGTTCCTAACCCCAAGAGATGATGTTGGGTTTCTCTGGGGCAGGGCATCATATTTCTTTCACTCACCTGCTTTTTCTGTCCCTACTCAGTGGCTGACAAAGTCTCCCATCTCATGGGCCTCAATTCCGGGGAGCTCCAGAAGGGCATCACCAGGCCCCGGGTCAAAGTAGGCAATGAGTTTGTGCAAAAGGGCCAGAACGTGGAGCAATGCAACAACTCTATCGGGGCCCTGGGCAAGGCCATCTATGACAAGATGTTCAAGTGGCTGGTGGTCAGGATCAACAAGACCTTGGACACCAAAATGCAGAGGCAGTTCTTCATTGGCGTGTTGGACATCGCTGGCTTTGAGATCTTTGAGGTGTGCCTGTCCTGGCATTCTCTTTCTGCTTTGGGGTGATCGTTTTTCTTTTAAAAGCTACTTTTCACCACGATTCTCTCATTTCTCATCTTGGACCTGAAGTGGGCCAATCTCAGGTGTTTGCTCTTGGGTCTCTGACTTTTGGCATCCAGAAAGTTCCATCTTCATTTGTATGGAGCCAAACCATAAAGAATTGTGTGAACATACTGGATAGAATGGGTGGCAGGCTAGAGCTGGCCTGTACTGCCTTACAAGGGCTGATTGTTAAGTTTTCAGGAATTTTTTTTTTAAATATTTTATTTATTTATGACAGATACAGAGAGAGAGAGAGAGAGAGGCAGAGACACAGGCAGAGGGAGAAGCAGGCTCCATGCAGGAGCCCGATGTGGGACTCGATCCCACACCCTGGGATCATGCCTTGAGTCAAAGGCAGACACTCAACACCTGAGCCACTCAGGCATCAGGAATCAAAGGCAGACACTCAACAGCTGAGCCACTCAGGCGGTTTTCAGGAATTTTTTGATCTAGTTGACATCATTTTGATACCCTTATACCATGAAATTGTCCAACACTTCAAATTAGGCTCTTTCTTTTTTCTTTTCTATTTCTATTTCTTTTTCTTTTCTTTTTTCCTTTCCTTTCCTTTCCTTTCCTTTCCTTTCTTCCTTCCTTCCCTCTCCCTCCCTCCCTCCCTCCCTCTCTCTCTTTCCTTCCTTCCTTCCTTCCTTCCTTCCTTCCTTCCTTCCTTCCTCCCTCCCTCCCTCCCTCCCTCCCTCCCTCCCTCCCTCCCTTCCTTCCTTCCTTCCTTCCTTCCTTCCTTCCTTCCTTCCTTCCTTTTGTTTTTGAAAGACAGAGAGTCAGCTGATATACCAGCACAACACTGTGGCCTCCCACTTCTTTCCTGCACAAAAGAGACTCAGGTCTCAACAGACTAGTGTTGTGGGTCAGGAATATTTTACCTTTGTAATTGGAGGCAGCATGATTAGGAGATATGGTTCTGGACTCAGGTTGGCCATCAGCTAGCTGTGTGGCCTTGGGAAAGTAGTTACTGAGCCTCAGTTTTTTCAACTCTAAAATGAACAGGCTGGAAGAGATGACCTATAAAGCTCATTTCACTCCATTATCCTACTATTTTAAGATTTCCACTGGCCACAGATGGATTCTTTTTAAATCAACTTAGACCAGGGGCACCTGGGTGGTTCAGTCAGTTGAGCATCTGACTCTTGACTTCGGCTTAGGTCTTGATCTCAGGGTTGTGAGTTCAGACCCCATGTTGGGCTTCACACTGGGCATGGAACCTACTTAAAAAACCAAACCAAACCAACCCCACCAGTTTAGCCCAATTTCTTTCAGACTCTAAAAGGCTAATTTGACTGCCATCTACAATAGAATCATTTAATTTCATAGGTGGAAGGAGGCTTCAAGTTTCCAGACTGTGCTCCCTGGCTTTCTGGGAAGCCACTGATGGCCAGCAGTGGAGGGATTAGGAGAAAGGAGGATGATCTGTGACAACAACATAGTGTGTGCAATAAACAAACAGGGTTTGAATCTTTGCTTGGCCACTTCCAAGTCGTGTGCCTCTCTTTCTCCACCTATTAATGGAACACCAATCATTCTTGCCATATAAGGTTTGAGCAGGTGTGACTTGGCACAGAGTCTGGCACATGGGCGTGCTCTGTGATTGCAGTGGCCCCCTCTGCTTTAACCTATTTTTCCTGAGGATTTCGGGTGAGATTTCATTAAGAGAAAGCACTCTCTGATTTTTTTAAAGGTAACTTGTAAACCCCTCAAACCCCTTCATCCTATAGATAAGCATTAAAAAAACTGCACACAGAGAGCTGTCTAAAGGCACACAGGGTCAGAAGCATAAAGCCTCTCAAATGATTTCTATGCTAGAAAGAAAGTGATTCTTTCCACAATGATTTTAATTAACCACATGAGGTGGTATTTGAGGTTTGGGCCCCCCAGACCCCAGCCCTCACTCTCTTCTGCCTCTCTCCTCCGCAAGCCTGCTCCGCAGGTTCTATGTTGCTCTGTGCCTTTGCAGAGGAGGGTAACCGAGAAGGGCTTCTTGCAGGGCTGATGAAACCCTGCCTGGTGGTCAGCATTCAGGCATCTGGGGTAGCACCTGAAATGGTTGGCCCTCAGCAGATTTGAGCTCTGCCTGTGACTCGTCCCTCAGTCCTGGTCCCAGGGAGGCTCTGTCTGCGTCCTGGCTGATGCCCTGCTCTCTGCCCTCCCACCCCAGTTCAACAGCTTCGAGCAGCTGTGCATCAACTTCACCAATGAGAAGCTGCAACAGTTCTTCAACCACCACATGTTTGTGCTTGAGCAAGAGGAGTACAAGAGGGAGGGCATTGAATGGGTCTTCATCGACTTTGGCCTTGACCTACAGGCCTGCATTGACCTCCTGGAAAAGGTAACCTGCTGTTCAATGGTGAGGGTTAGAGAGAGGTGAGGGCCCTGACTAGGGCATGCCTCAGAAAGGAACTTCACTGGGGTCTATGGGGAAGTGACCTTGGTAGGTCTGACCTCTAGCTTCCTCTCTGCAAAATGGGTACAGTAGTTTTGCAATGACCACTGTTAGTTGGGCTGTTAGATGCCTCAACTCACTGGATCATCACAACCTACCATTCGTGTGTGTGTGTGTGTGTGTCTGTGTGTGTCTGTGTGTGTGTGTGTGTGATGTATTATAACCATTTTGCATATGGGAACATTGAGACATAGAGAAAGGAAGTAACCTGTCCAAGGTCATACAACCTGTGAATGGTAGAGTCAGGTTCTGACCTAGTCAGTCTATTAGCCACCCCTGTAATTACAACACAGGGAACGTTTTAGCAAATGATCTAGTTCAAGAATATATGTTTTGATCCAATGCAGAAAAGGGATAGAAAAAGGATATTAAAAGGGCAGATGACAAAATCCGAACAGTCTGCTCAAAGTATTATATCAATGTTAATTTCCTGGTTTTCATTATCATTACTGAGATTGCGTTAACATTTTGAGAAGCTGGATGAAAAGCATGTAGGAATGCTTTGCACTCTTTTACAAGCCTAAAATTATTTCAAAGTAAAAACTTAAAAAATAAAAGAAAGAAATAACATATGTCGTCTCTGAGGCTCAGCCTCGAGGCTGTCATAGAGAATCTATCAGCAAGGCAGCCAGAGGTCTCTGATGTGAGACCAGCCTTAACCTCCCAGGAAAAGAGTCTCCAAAAAACAGGCTGTGTGCACAATCCACCTGTCCCCTACCACTTACAAATGCCTTCCTGTCCAGCTGTCAGAGAACCTGAAATGTCCTCATGTTTGAGCTTTGGGATTAAGCATTGCCCTCTTCCAGAAATTTTCCTTAGAAATCCAGCCCTCCATAGGTTGGGGGAGTGATGAGGAGCAGCATTTATAAGCATTTATGAGCTTGCTTGTTCTGTGAGAAGAGACCTAGAAACCCTATAGCCAGGAATGTCATTGAGGGCAAAAGCAGATAAGAGAGAGTTAAACACAGAAAGGACAGGTGGCATTGACTTTACCATTTTCCTGAGGGCTAAGCCTGCCTGGCACCACTATTCAGGAGGGATAAGCATTTGGGGAGCTATGTAGCCCCTGCATACCCCCACTTCCCTTCTGTTAGATTCAATGAATCCTAGCCTCTTTCAAGTCTAAATGGCTTTAGCATTTGAAGACCAGACCATGGAGCTACTGCACCATTACCAGGGGTCCTTATCCAGAGTTCTGGCTGCCACCTGGGTGTCTGGGACATCCCTCCCACCACTCCCATGCCAATACCTGAGTGGCCCCATTGGGGTCCTGTGACCTCCTCTAATACCATTTATCATTTTTCCCTTCTAGCCCATGGGCATCTTCTCCATCTTGGAGGAACAGTGCGTCTTCCCCAAGGCTACCGACGCCACCTTCAAGGCGGCCCTGTATGACAACCACTTGGGCAAGTCCAACAACTTCCTCAAGCCCAAGGGGGGCAAGGGCAAGGGGCCCGAGGCCCACTTCGAACTCGTCCACTATGCAGGCACTGTGAGTACCCCTCAGTGCCCCCTGTGGCCACCTTCCTGCTGCAATCAGCTTGGGTTATTATAGGTCTTTCCTGCCATGCTCTTCCTGAGACTTTCTGCCTCCAACTAGCACAGCCAAGATAGAACAGCGTGATCAGCTTGGAGAAATGACCTCTGATTCATATTTCTTCATCACTTCTCCCTCTGGGAATTCCAAAACAATCAGGGAGCAGGCACCAGTTCATCCCTCAGACCCACCAGGGCCACACTATTGTCTATGGCCCTTGATTTGATGGCTAAAGCTAGATCTTGGACAGAATTTACTTGCAAAAAGCAAAAAGAAATTCCACGACCCCAGCAATTACCCCCAATTGATTAACTTATCTCTCTGACTGCTCACGGCCACCAAACCAACAAAATGACATCTCCAAACTGGCTTTTTCATTCATGACAAACGTAGTCCTTGGGGAAGAAGGAATTAAGTGCAGCCAGGACTCAGGTTCTATTTGAATAATTGATAGGGGAGACGTTTGTTCAGCTAGCTTTCAAGAATGAGTTTGGTTTCCTTGGGATTGCAGTATTGCCGTAAATGCCAATGCTCCTGTTACCACCAGAGTTCGTTGAGCCTCTGTGGGTTTAACTGCAGAGAAACAGCAGCCTTAGGACAGAGCTGTCAGGAAAGCTGCTGTTGGATTGGGCACTGGAGCCAAGATTTTATGATCTCATCAACCATAACAATACCAATTACTTGCAAAATGAATCACGCCAGTGCCTAAAGCAAACAGCTGATTGTGGTGCACTACCTCACCTCCCACAATAAAATGCGAAGAGCTCTGGATCTGTAGCAATGGAATATTCAAAGTCTAATGGGGCCTATGCCCTTCTAAGAAGGCCTGGAGGTGATGAATGTCTATACTACATAAGAGAAGGAAAGCCCAAAAGTTTTAGCTTCTTATCTGCTTCCCTCAGTTCCCTATGCTCATTGGAAGAATCTGAAAAGTGCTTCCTCTTTGCCCCTCCAGCTAGGGCCACGTGGCAAAATGGGAAGCAGAAATGAATGTATTTCCAATTACCTGAGCACATGGAGCCCCTCTTCCACCAGGCAATGGCCAGGGGATATGTGCCCTTGAGCAAGGAGAGACCAGACACCCTTGTAGGGAGCTCTTCATGTAGCTCAGGATTTCCCTGGTCAAGGCCAGTCATTCACATCAAGGGCTGAGGCTGGATGAAGGTCAATCCACACCTGGGTAGAAAAAGAGCCAGAGGTCAGGCAGGCTCAGAGTAGCCAACAAAGCAAGACATGCAGGAGAAGGTCACAGCCTGACAGCAAGTACCTGGGGAGTCCTGGTTTGTTGGAAAAGCTCAGAGACAAGGGGCTTAAACAGGCAAATTGAAAATGCCCAAGAAAGCAGATAATGAGGCTTCCACTTCATCCTGTGGTTCAGGGATGCCCCCAGGACTCCAGAAAAGTCATCAGTAATAACCAAAGCCCAGGAAATGGGGTTTCAGGTTGACCCTGGAAGCCCAGAGCAGGCCAAAATGTAGGTAGAGGTTCTGGCTGTGGGACCTTGGAAGATTGAGGCTGGACCTGAAGGTAACCACTGGCACTTGCCCCTCCTCCAGGTGGCTTACAACATCACGGGATGGCTGGAGAAGAACAAAGACCCCCTGAATGAAACAGTGGTGGGTTTGTTCCAGAAATCATCCCTGGGACTCCTGGCCCTTCTCTTCAAAGAAGAGGAGGCTCCAGGTACAGCTGACCCCTTGTGTCTGGTCTCCCCATACCAATGCCCATTAGTGACCAAAACGGAAATAAGGAAACAAAACTCTCTCATTAAACTCTTGCTAAATGGATGAATGAATGACAAGTTGCTTGAGGTAGGCCGTGGACAATGGTGCCATGGAGAGATGCAGATGCATCCTGAGATTCCATCAACTGCATTGATCGCTGGGCCCGTATCACCTGCAGGTGGAGCGATACTGCTTTGGAAGAGTTGAGGCCCAGATGCTGTGTGCTTATTTTCTGCTCCCTGTTCTCCTCTGTCTGAGGCAAAGGCCAAACCCAGCCCTGCTTCCTATACCATGGAGGTCATGTGACCCACATGGAAACACCCCGGGTGGAAGTTGCCCAATGTGGCTGCCACTTGGAGGGGCAAGAACTGCAAATTTCCTTGAATTCAGAAATCTTTTCATCATCAACATGCAATTCCTCCAGATGGTCTGTGGGTTCTTCCTTCTCAGGCAATGGGAACAGTTTGTCCCCTTGTGTAGCCCTAAATCACAAAGGGTTACATATTCTACAGAGATCTAATGCTCTTATTGACAATAACCATAGTCATCCCATTTACCCATTCACTGGTAGATCTCCCTTTCCTGTTGTGAGGGCCCCACCTTACCTAGTCCCAAGAAAAGCCTTTTTTTTTTTTTTTTTTTTTTTTTTTTTTTTAAGAGAGAGAGAGAAAAAAAAATTGAGAGGGGCAGGGGCAGAGGGAGAGAGAGAATCTCAACCAGACTCCCTGCTGAGTGTGGAGCCCAACTCAGGGATGGATCTCAGGACCCTGAGATCATGACCTGAGCTGAAACCAAGAGTCAGATGCTTAACCAGCTGAGCCATCCAGGGGCCCCCCCAAGAAAAGCCTTTTTAAACCAGAGAATGCATTTCCTTGACACAGAACACTTAGCAGAGGCTGCCTGTCCCAGTGCTGTGTTCTAACATGAAACATGCTTGTCTTTCTTCCTCAGCTGGAAGCAAGAAGCAGAAGAGAGGGTCTTCCTTCATGACAGTCTCCAACTTCTACAGGGTGAGCAGGGGCTGCCCCACAGGCCACTTTGCATCCAGTGAATCCTCCCCTCCTCAAACCCTCCCTTCTAATGGGGTGGTGGTCTGCCTGCCACCTCACAATGCAGGACAGGATGATTTCATTTCTATGTCTACGATTACCTCTTTCATCCAAGGAGTCTGTTTCCTTCTGAAGGGGTCACAGAACCACAGGACCTCAGACCAGGAAAGACCCTTAGGGATGGTTCCACTTAACCATGTCATTTTAAACTGAAATCCAGAGAGTGGTATCAATGGACATATCAGTACCTAAGATCTTGAGTCCAAGAGTTGGCTGGCAGAAATTCTGGGCTGATCACAACTTCCACAGATTTGGGGCACTACCGGGGATACGTTCCAAAGTGCAGAAGGGCAGCCACTAGCAAGATGTTGCCCAAAGATAGATTTATTTCTGAAGGATCTGGCTGCCCTAAGGCAGGACAGGCTATGTCATTGGAGGTATCCAAGCAGAGGAGGAGGGACCATCCAACGGGCAGGGATTTGTCCTCACAGGCACCAGAGTTTCCTTCTAGTACTAAGACTATGATGAGCCATCATTGATTCAAGAAGGGCCCTCCTTACTGAAAGTCATGTCACCTTGGGCCAGTCCCTCTGAGAGGACAGGCACCGACCAAGATGATATCCATTGTGACAGCCACTAGCCACATGTGGTGGGTGAGTACTGGAAAAGAGGCTGGTGTGTCAGAACTCCATTTTAATTTTAAGTTTTAATTTAATTAATTGAACTCTAAACAAATACCTCTGCTGAGCATGGGGGTCCTGCAACACCAACACTGAACCCTGCTCAGTCTTTCTGTTTCTTTTTCCTCTATCACCAGGAGCAGCTGAATAAGCTGATGGCCACCCTCCACAGCACTGCTCCCCATTTCGTCCGCTGTATTGTCCCCAACGAATTCAAGCAATCAGGTACATTGTGGGAATGAGTTTCCCTGTGAAGTTAGTGTTTGCTCAAATTAAGTACCCCCCTTTTACTAGTATAGTGAACACATATAGCAGTTTAATTATTTTTGAGGGATCCCTGGGTGGCGCAGTGGTTTGGCGCCTGCCTTTGGCCCAGGGCACGATCCTGGAGACCCGGGATCGAATCCCACATGGGGCTCCCAGTGCCTGGAGCCTGCTTCTCCCTCTGCCTGTGTCTCTGCCTCTCTCTCTCTCTCTCTGTGACTATCATAAATAAAAAAAAAAAAAGAAAAGTTTAATTATTTTTGAAATATGGAGTACTGTTTCTCTTTTTTGCCTCCCTGTCTTTCCACCAATTTTTCAATTGGACAATTTTGACCCACTGAAACAATAACAGTTAATAAAAATAGCTAACATTTGTTGAGCGCAAGCTGTAAGCCAGGTATGAATTAAGTCCACTTTAAAAAAAATTTTTTTTTAAGATTTTATTTATTCATGAGAGACACAGAAAGAGAGGCAGAGACACAGGCAGAGGGAGAAGCAGACTCCCTGCGGGGAGCCCAATTCAGACCTCGATCCCAGGACCCTGTGATCACAACCTAAGCCAAAGGCAGATGCTCAACCACTGAACCACCCAGGTGCCCTTAAGTCCACTTTTAATCACCAGGGATGATTGGGGCAAAGTGGTGCACCAAAGGATCCCCCCCAAAAAATGGATCATCTAGGGACACCTGAGTGGTTCAGTCAACGGAAAATCAGACTCTGGTTTCAGCCCAGGTCATGATCTCAGGGTCCTGGGATTGAGCACTGCATCGGGCTCCATACTCAGCACAGAGTCCCTCTTTCTCCCCCTTTGCTCCTCTCCTTACTCAGCACATGCACTCTCTCTCTAATAAATAAAATCTTTTTAAAAAATGGATCATCCAAAAGTCATGTTCTAGCTGCTTTGTAAAGCAAAAATCATGTTCACCAGCTGGAAGTCACATTCGGGAGACCCTTTGGGTCTTGGCTGAATTGTGGGGCCCCCTGAGCAGTGATGGGAGGAAACTGGGGTCAACAATATAGATGCTCAGTTAGCTTTCTGCAGTGGCAAGGAGTAGCTTGTCCCACCCGGGAGCACTGACAGCATCCTGTGCCCTCCCTCTTGGCAGGTGTGGTGGACGCCCACCTGATCATGCACCAGCTAGCTTGTAACGGAGTCCTGGAAGGCATCCGTATTTGCAGGAAGGGCTTCCCAAACAGGATGCAGTACCCAGAGTTCAAACAGAGGTGAGTGGTGTCTCTCTGATACCGTGAGTATAATTCTCAGTTTCCAGGACTGACTGATAAAGAGTCCTGTTGTAGCAGACAGTACACCTCACAGCAGATACCACCTCACTCTCATTACTTTAGTATGCACTGGCCTGACTTTCAACTGCCAGAACCTGCATTTCTTTGCCTGAGGGCTTTCTCTGGCTCTGGAGCTTGCTTTGCTACTTGGCAGGCTGAATGTCTCAGGAAGTAATGCCTCCCCGGGAGCAGCCCTCCACCAATGACTAAGGACAATTGGCATATAAATACTTCAACTCCCTCACTCTTCTGGTGGGCTGACTATGAGGCATGTTCTGGCTTCCAGATAAATGTCTAACAATAGGCTCTCCAGGTTAAACTTAAAAAAGATAATAAAAATAAAAAAGCCCTGATGTGTAGTGTCTTTGGATTTCCATATAAACACTCCCACGACTGATTTCGAGCCAGCGATGTGACATCACTGAATGTGGGGTTGGAAGAGATGCACACAATTGGCTCTTGCAGACCAGTGGGAGCTATTCCCAGTGTCCCCTAGCAGCATCAAGCCCCAGCTGCCCATTGTGATAACTGGCCTTATAACATGGCTCTTATTAACTTCCCTGACCCCCTTCCCAACTCTGCCAACGCCCCAGAATAAACTGTTTGCACTCGGAACTTTGTCTCAAGTCTGCTTCTAGGGGAACCCCAGCTAAGACCTCCACCTCAGTGATTATTTTCCTCCTTCCTGCTAGAACGTATGGCCACAGATTGATGGACCAGGACAGGTCACTGGAGGTCATCTTATCCAAGCCCTCTGAAGGCTCTAAGCAGAGAAGGACTCTAAATCACAAAGAGGGTTGCTGGCATGTCAGGAAAAGAGACACTTCTCCTATGCCTGAAAGAAAAGATCAGGAAGGAAAGATTTTGGTGTCTTATTTCCAGGAGCACCTGCCCCCTGAACTCCTGACCTACACCAATGTTCACTTCTCAAGGTCTCCTGCCAGTCCCACCCCACTGCCTGCTGTGGGCATCTTTAAAATAGGTCTAAGCCATGATTCCAAGGCCATGTAAAGATCAAAAGCATGGATGCACTTCCTGAGCTGCCAGCTTGGCATGATGATGACCGTCATTGTCTCTCTCCCACCAGGTACCAAGTGCTGAACCCCAACGTGATTCCTCAGGGATTCGTAGACAACAAGAAGGCCTCAGAGCTGCTGCTTGGGTCCATTGACCTGGATGTGAATGAATACAAAATCGGGCATACCAAGGTAGGGCCTTCCCATGATATTCCCTCCCTAGATCACTCAGCCTTGTCCCAAGAAAATGAGCTTCAGGGCATAAATTCCAGCCCAGAGCTGACCAGTTGCCTGCCTTGGGCAAGCCCCACAGCTGCTGAGAGCCCCAGTTTCCTCCTCTGAAAAAAGCAGAGCTGATACAGCTGATCTTGTGGAATTTGGAGGGTGATTAGCAATAATGTGGGTGAGAACCCAGCTCAGACAGGTATTTAATAAGTGGTAGATGATTTCCTAGGCCTGTACAAGGCCCGGTCATGAAGCTGTGTGTGTGTGTGGTGGGGGGGGTGAGGTCTGAGAGTGAAGCACCATCATCCCAGCCCACCCACACCCAAAGCTCCAGCCCTGAGCTGGCAGGTGAGTCGGGCTTGACTCACAGAGAATGCCTGATCCTGACTCACAGGGCCTGGGCTGCCCTGTGTCTGCCCCACTTCCTGGCCCCGCAGAGTCCTCTTGGGATCGGAAGGGCCAGACAGGCAAATGGGCCAAGGTGTCCATCTACAGCTGCCCAAGCACACTGCACCCAACATGACAACCAGGATGATCCAGGAGGAGTACTAGCTTTGCATTCGGGAGCATCAGGCTCAAAGCCTGCCTCTGTGCAGCCCAGAGCAGGTCACTTGCCCCTCTGGGTCTCATGAGTGGCATAGGCAAGCACAGCTTCTCCACAGGCCTGGTGGAGTGCATGGATGCTCCAGGCTGTGTGTGCAGCCAACACATCTGGCCACTTAGCAAATGCTCACAGAGCACCTCCTGTGCCAAGCATGGTTCAAGGCTCTAGGGATATACCAGTGAACAGAACAGAAAGAGTACCTAGCTCCCTGGAGCTCACTTTGTGGTAGCAAGTGTTGGCAGAATTGTTCTGCTCTAGAATCTGCCAGAACTGTTAGCTTTGGCGTCCTTTACAATTAAGACATGCTGTGTATAACTAATTTGACTTATAGGAACACTTCAGGTTTTGTCACAGAATCACTGAATACCAGCTGCTTCCCCTAGTTCCCAACTTTGAAGGATGAGAAACTTGAGGAAGCCTGGACAGGGGCATGGAGCTGATGTGCCCAATTCCACAGAACTAGGCAGGATGGAGCAGGCCTCAGGCCCTATGACGCTGCTCACAGGAAGGGGAGATGGGGCTGCTGTTGCCAGCATTTGACACAGCTACTGGCAGGGCAAACGGACTGTATTTTGCTGTTGTTCAAGGGTTGCATTGGGAACCTCGGGTCCAGATAAAGGCCTGGGGATTCTGGGGACAGATTTCCTCCCCAAGGATCATCTAGGCTCTGGTGGCAGAGGCAGGACAGAGAACAGGATGATTCTGCCTGTAAACTGTGTCCCTATCCCCATCGTTGGCTCACGTGGGCCCTACCCCCAGCCACACGTTCACCTCACTGCTCCTAAAAAGGACACACCTCAATGACAAGCAATTCTGAAATATCAAGAAGCATTTTATGAAATCAAGCCCAAAGTCTCAACCCCACAATGGCTAGCTCTTTGGGTTTTTGTGGGGGAGGAAGGCATGGAGAAGGAGCATTCTTTTCCATTCCTTTCCTGTTTCCATAGCATCCACATAAAAGATTTAGTTGGGGGCTCTGCTCCCTGCCCCAGTGTGGGGAATTGCAGATTCTTGGGGCTGGGAGGACTCAGGGTCCTGTACTCCCATTGAACAGGAGGGGAGATCAAGACCTCCCCAAAGAGAGTGACTTGGCTAAGGTTACACAGCACATCCAAGGCAGGCTGAGGCTAGGAATAGGTCTCCTGTCTCCTTCTGTCCTTCTGGAAGTTTCTATCATGTCCTACTTGAAGCCTATGAAGATGTGTTACATTATGAAACATATTAATAATAAAACAACCACTTGTGAGCCCACTTAAAAATCCAGAACTTGGGACGCCTGGGTGGCTCAGCAGTTGAGCGTCTGCCTTCAGCCCAGGGCATGATCCTGGAGATCCAGGATAGAGTCCACATCAGGCTCCCTGCATGGAGCCTGCTCCTCCTCTGCCTATGTCTCTGCCTGCCTCTCTCTCTGTGTCTCTAATGAATAAATAAATAAAATCTTTTAAAAAAAAAATCCAGAACTTAATCTTTGCATCTCTTTCCTCTCCTTCCTCCCCACCCCCAGGAATAACCTTTGTCCTGAATGTTAACCATTCCTCTGCCTTTTATTTTTTATTTTTAAAAAGATTTTTTTTATTTATTCATAAGAGACAGAGAGAGGCAGAGATATAGGCAGAGGGAGAAGCAGGCTCCCTGTGGGTAGACCAATGTGGGACTCAATTCCAGGACCCCAGGATCACGCCCTGGGCCGAAGGCAGACACAACTGAACCACCCAGGCGTCCTAATCCCCCTGCGTTTTAAAAAATAGTTTTATCACATATGTGTATGGCCCCAGATTTTGCCTGGTTTTGAGCTTCATGGAAATATCATACTTGGTTTATTCTTCTGTAACATGCTTCTAACACTTCATCATATTTCCAAGATGCATTCTCGTTGGTTGGTACATGACATTCATTCATTGTCACAGTCCTTTCATGCTGCCTCAGACAGCCATTCCGCAATTACTCTTTCTCCTGCCCTTGGAAATTTATTTTTCCCCCTGCAGTTATCAAGAATGCTACTTTGAATATCTTTGTGCATGGTCCTATGTAGGACAATGCACAATGTAGAGCAAAATTCTCAGCCTTAGCTATACATTAGAATTATTTGGGGAGGGGTAAAAATACCAGAGCCTCGCTCCAGAAATTCTTCAAAATCACCTGTGTCCAGCTATCAGCATCTTTCCAAAGCCCTCCAAGCAGAACGATGTGCAGCCAGGGCAGAGAAAGATATGTTAATGCTGAGGAGGACAGTTGCCTGTTTCAGGATGTGCAAACATCTAACTTGATGAAGGAATGCCAAATCGTTTTCTCAAACTGTTGTACCAACTCACCGTCTCCTTGATCCACAACCTAGCCAACACTTGCCTTTTTGGAAGTCTTGAAAGTTGCAGGTGGAAGGAGGAATGATTGGTATCTTGTGACCTTAGTTTGTATTTCCCAGAGGTTGGGTGTTTCTTGTTTTTTCTTTTTTTTTTTTTTTTTTTTTTTAGTTTTTATTTATTTATGATAGTGAGAGAGAGAGAGAGAGGTAGAGACACAGGCAGAGGGAGAAGCAGGCTCCATGCAGGGAGCCCGACGTGGGATTCGATCCCGGGTCTCCAGGATCGCGCCCTGGGCCAAAGGCAGGCGCCAAACCACTGCGCCACCCAGGGATCCCTGTTTTTTCTAACACATTGCAAAGCTGCCCCTACTTTCCTGGGGATGTGTCCCACTCATGCACAAGAGCTTGGTGCCCAAAATTGTGCAACATTGGTCAAACTCTATATCCTTTCTACAAAGTCAACATCACCCTGCCCTCATTATCCCCTCTTCCCACTCCCAGATCCATAGGGGATCCATAGGGGATCATGACTGTCCAAAGGCTATTTTGCATGACGGTAAAGAGGGAAGGCCCTTTGCCACCCTGACTGTTGGGCAGTCACTGTAGCAGTGAGGATTATGATGATCTCACATTTTACTTATACCTTCACAGTTTATACAAGACTTTTCCTCCCAATATCTCTATCTAATCCTTACTGCAACCCTTAGGGAGGGATCAGCATCCTCATTTCACAGATGAGGAACTGAGGCCCTGAAATGTGAGGAGACACATCCAGGGTGCCCAGCTAGTAAGTGCAAGGCCAGGGCTGGGGCCTGTAGGAGGATCCAAGGGTGAGAGAAAACAGTCACTGGGGCCAGCAGTCGCCCTGCTATTGGAGGTCTCCAGGCCAGGGCCAGCTATTCCTGAGGGGCCTCAGACACCAGCGCCAGAGGGGCTCTCTTAACTTTTAAGGACCTCTTGGAACCTCTGGTACTTTGACTTAAAACTCCCAAGTGGCTGCCACTTGGTGACAGCTGGGCTATTTTCAGATGAGTGTGTCCTTCCCCCAGGTATTCTTCCGAGCGGGCATCCTGGCTAAGCTTGAGGACATGCGGGACGAACGTCTGGCCAAAATCATGACAATGTTGCAGTGTCGCCTCCGGGGTTTCCTTATGAGGATTGAGTTCAAGAAGATGCTGGAACGAAGGTAGCCCTCACAAGCACCAGTGGGGCAGAACCACAGAGGCCACATTCACCCGCACAGAATGAGCAGAGACCATGCCACACACACTGCAGTCAGCTCCATTAGCAACACTGGGTAGTGAGATGAGGGAAGGGTGCCAATGTCTTCACTGGCCCAAAGAACCCTGTTTGGAGCCTGTATTAGTTTTCTGGAGCTGCCATAACAAAGCACCACAGCTGGGTGCCTTAACACAGTGGAAACATTTTCTCACTGTTCCAGAAGCCAGCCCATCTGAAATTAAGGTGTTGCAGGCCACACTCTCTCTGAAGCTCTAGAGGAGGACCCTGTTTTGCTTCTTTTTTTTTTTTTTTAATTTTTTTAAAATTTTTATTTATTTATGATAGTCACACAGAGAGAGAGAGAGAGGCAGAGACACAGGCAGAGGGAGAAGCAGGCTCCATGCACCGGGAGCCCGATGTGGGATTTGATCCCAGATCTCCAGGATCGTGCCCTGGGCCAAAGGCAGGCGCTAAACCACTGCACCACCCAGGGATCCCCCTGTTTTGCTTCTTACAATTCTGGTGGCCCTAGGCATTTCTTGGCTTGTGGCTGCATCATTCTGATCTCTGCCTCTGTCTTGGCAAGGCCCTGCCTCTGTGTCTGTGTCTCCACACAGGCTTCCTTCTTATGTGGACACCAGGCATCTTGGGTTGGGGGCCCACCTTTTTCCAGTATGACTTCCTCTTAACCTAAGTGATGACATCTGCAAAGACTCTATTTCCAAACCAGGTCACATTCACGGGAACTGGGGGTTAGGACTTGAGCATATCTTTTTGGAGGGGGACACGATCCAACCCTTAACAAGGGCCACCTAATATAAACCCTTCTCTTGCAGCCTATAAGGCACTTCCCCTTATTGATCAGTGTGATGATACTGTGACTCAGACTACCCTGGCTGGCCTCTAGCTGACTCTGGCTCTTTGTGGTCCTAGTAATAATAGCAGTGATGAGCCAATAACCACAATAATGAGTTTCTGATATCCACCAGGCCCTCCTTGACCCCGGCTGAAGGTGGGGACACCAGTTAGGGACTGAGGGTAGGACAGCAGCCCAATCCAACCCAGGGCCTTGGCACACAGGAGGTCCTCAGTAAATGACAGCCCAGTGAAGCTGCCAGGGACAAGGAGGTAGATTCCAAAGATTGCAGATGGATAGGATTCAGAGTGTAATGGGTGATTGAAGAAGGGAAATGTAAGAAGAAGTGAGTGGTCTGTCTCAGCCTTGTGCTGTCTGGGAGGCCAGGCCCTGACACCTGCACTTTAATTCACACAACCCCGGATTCCTTTTTTGCAGAATCGGCCTGAAAGTCATCCAGCGGAACACACGCAAATTCCTGGAGCTGCGTTTCTGGGGCTGGTGGAAGCTCTACAACAAGGTAGGGCTCAGGAACAGGCCAGCCTGCTGCTGCCCAGGAGGACAGGGGACCTGAGCTCAGCCTGGGTGGGGGAGCCTCTCGGGAGTAGGAGGCCACAGGATGCTGCAGGGACAGTCCAAAAATGAGATGAGGAGGAATCCAGCCTCCTTCCAGACAGAGGCTAATTCCTCCCTGAGGAAGACATCAGTGTGTCTTCCCACCTCATCTCATCCCTGAAAATAGCATCCTGTTAGGATGGAAAGCATTCCCTACCCCCAGACACACACACACACACACACACACACACACACACACACACACAGAGTAGGCTTGGTTACCAGCACCTCCCCCTGGACATGTCGAGGCATCTTCAACTCCTTTAGTGAAGTCCAGCTTTAGAGGTGGAGTGACCTCAGGAAATCCTGGGATCTGACCTCCCTGTTCCCAGATTCTTCTGAGACAGCAGAGAGAGCAGTGAGTCAGCCAGGTGGTGGGGCTACAGGACCTCCAAGCAGCCAGCCTACCCTTAACCAATGCAGGAGGCCATGAGCCATCCTCCTGATGCAGGTGAAATCATACTAGGTGATGGTATGCACACCTTTGGCCCCCATTCCAGGGGAACACAATGCTGGGAACCAGAGGTGGCCGGATGCAGAGCTGCTGCATTCCGGAGACAGGAGGATGGTGTTGTTTCAAGGGGAGCCTTGTGGAGTGGGGGACAGGCTCCAGGTCATCTCTGTGGCCTTGAGGCCCCTACGGCTCATGTAGAAGTTTCTTTCTACTCCCCATGGGAAAGCACTATCTAACACAGTGCTAGCCACAGGTTCAAAGGAGAGATAGCAAACTCTGCATCTCCAAAGGCCAGCCCCCTCCTGGGCCTGAGATCGCAGAGGAGTCCAGATGAGCATTTCTCAAAGTTCAGTTATCGTTGGTAACTTCCCCACTTGTTCTATGACTGACCTCCTTTTCTTATGTCAACTCACTTTTTTATTCTGAAATTTGTATTTTAAAAGGAAACTTTGTATCCTCATCTGCTTTAATCTCATCCTAAGCAAGCATTATCCACAAAATGGTGGATGTGATGAGTGCTTTTCTGTTTTTTTAAAAAATTATTTCAAAAAATGTATTTAATTTCTTATTTTTAAAAGTTATTTTATTTTTTAAGATTTTATCCATTTATTCATGAGAGACACAGAGAGAGAATGAGAGAGGCAGAGACACAGGCAGAGGGAGAACCAGGTTCCATGCAAGGAGCCGGACACGGGACTCGATACCCGGTCTCCAGGATCGTGCCCTGGGCCGAAAGCAGCTCTACACCACTGAGCCACCTGGGCTGCCCTAAAAGTTATTTTTAAAGTAACTATGTAACAATGAATATCTAAGGATTTCTGTGCAATGCTAAATCTATCCCACTTGTGCCTTTGGTATTTGTGTCACCCTCTGTGAAGCTCCAGACTAACAGCCTTTAAGATTCTTCCAGGCAGGGGGCACCTGGGTGGCTCAGTGGTTGAGTGTCTCTGCCTTTGGCTCAGGTCATGATCCCAGGGGCCCCTTTGGGCTCCCCACAGCGAGCCTGCTTCTCCCTCTGCCTGTGCCTCTCTCTCTGGGTCTCTCATGAATAAATAAATAAAATCTTTAAAAAAAAAAAAAAGAAAAAAAAAGATTCTTCCAGGCAGGACACCACCCACGGTCACAGATGAGGGGTCAAAGCCTGGAAACTTCCCCGTTCTTTACTAAAAATTAAAACTTCAAAATAAATAAATAAATAAATAAATAAATAAATAAATAACTTCACCAATTAAACATGGCGGAGCAAGGTCCTGTTCCATTGAGTAAAACAGTAAAACTAAAAATCCTTTACTGTTAGTTTTTAACTAAGCTCTAATATTATTGAATATTAGAATCCCCATAGGATTGATGGGGAAGAAAAACAAACCAGGTTGCAGAGACTTTTACTGAATAGAAAGTGTTACATAATTGTGTTTATGTGGACCTGCTCCCGTGGTATCCCACGTCCCCACAGCCCAGGCTGGCAATGAGGCTTCCCTGTCATCTTGGAAGATAGGTGATGCCTTCTCCCAAATCCATCTCCACAGGGCGTTGGCCCTCCGGAGAAACACATCCATTGATCAGGAAATACCCTGAGGGCCTGTCCCACCTGTTCTGCTCAAAGCTGCAGGGACACAGGAAAGCAAGAGGGAGGTTTTTGAGGAGCTAGAGGTCTAGCAGGGCAGAGAAGTAGAGGTGGATGGAGCTGATGGACCCAGGGTCCCTTGCAGGGTAAGAAGGGCCAAATGCATGTAGAGGTTAGGATGGGTGCAGCGGGTACAGAAGAGTAGTGAGTAGCTACTGCAGGCCAACACACAAAGCAGGCCCAACCATACAGAGATCAGAGCCAGAGGGGCGGAGGCCACGAGGCAGAACTGCAGCCGAGCTGGAGTGGGGTGGGCAAGGCTTTGTGTGGGAAGACCATGTAGAGGGCTGGGACTTCAGGCTGGGGACCAGATGAAAGAAGTGAGAGAGAAAGACTGAGAATATACACAAGACAGAGAGACAGAAAGAGAGAGAGAGAGAGAGAGAGAGGAACAAGTAAGGGAGAAAGGTGAGGAAAACCAGGGTTCCCAAGCACACACAATTTACAGAGCATTTATAAGTGCTGGGCACAGCTAGACACCAACAAACACCCAATTTGGTGTCTCTTAGGATCCAAGAGCATCCTGAGGATTGGTTCTAAGCAAGGATGGGCCTTCTCTGTGGAGGCTAGGGCTGCTTTAGGGCAGCTATGGAGAGGCTCCAACATCACTGCTGCAGCATGAGCTTTCCACCCCACCAGGGGTGTGAAGTCCCACTGGAGGCTGAGCCCCACAGCCCACCACTGTGCCCCCCACACCCCCTAAAATGGTATGGTGTTGCTCACCACTCAGGTCAAGCCGCTCCTGAACGTGGCTCGTCAAGAGGAGGAGATGAAGGCCAAGGAGGAGGAGCTGAGGAACGCCATGTCCAAGACACAGGAGCTGCTCAGCAGGGTAAAGGAGCTGGAGGAGAAGATGGCCACGCTCAGCCAGGAGAAGAATGACCTCACCATCCAGCTCCAGGCCGTATGTGGGGGCTGGGGTGGGGGGGCGAGATGAGGTGTGGGAGCTGGGGGCCCTGGCAACTACCAGGATTCCAGGGTCACCGAGAGTCAGACCTAGGGAGGGAGGGACAGCCTTCGAAGAAGCTGTGTAGGAGCAAGGTCACAGCAGTAGAAGGACCACCCATTGATAGAAGCACCTTCCTGGCCTCCACCCCTTTATGCCTCACACGATTATTTCCCTTAGCTTGCAGACAGAAAAACTGAATGTCAATAATGTTATGCCAAGAAGCATAAATCACATAGTCTGGTTGGACTCTCTGGCCAACTGTTGTCTCATGCCCCTGACCCCATCTTGGGGAGACCCTGATGGACACCCAGGTTGTCCCTCTTCTGCCACTTCCTGTCCGTTTGACTTTTGACAATTCTGCTTCCCCTGCCTATCAGCTCCCACATTCCTTAACTGTAGCTTACAGTAACACGTGCCTGGCTGGCTTTGCGGGGTTGTTGTAAGGAGGACTCGTGGATGGGAAGTGGTTTGTTAACACAGAAGTACTAAAATCAGCACTGGGAGTCATTTGGGCAGATAGCCCAGGCCCCACTGACAGATGGAGGCATAGGCACATCCAGGCTCAGCAGATGGGATGGCACAGCCTGAAGTACCAGTGCTGTCCTCGACTTCTCCTGGACCACCTCTGCTAAAACCTTAACTGGGATTCCGTTAAAGTGCAGATTTAAATGCAACAGGCCTCAGGGGAAGCCTGAGATTTTTTGCATCCCAACCGGTTCACAGGTGATGCAGCTGTCGGTCTGGGGATGGCCCTGCTAGACTGTGTTTTGTCACACACATCGCATGGAGCTTGGAGATAGTGCTCAGACCCCTTTGGGACTCCTTTGACTGGTGGTGTTCTTTCTTCCTCCAGGAGCAAGAGAACGTGATAGACGCCGAGGAGCGCCTGACCCAGATGATGAAGACCAAAATGGACCTGGAGAGCCAGATCTCAGACATGCGGGAGCGGCTGGAGGAAGAGGAAGGTACAGCAGCCTCCCTGAGCGCCACCAAGCGCAAGCTGGAGGGGGAGATGAGCGACCTGAAGCGGGATCTGGAGGGCCTGGAGACCACGCTGGCCAAGACGGAGAAGGAGAAGCAGGTGAGGGGGCCCTGGAGCCTGACCCCGCTCCTTATAAGAACAGGGAACCCTGTGGAGGGGTCATACCTGGAGCTCCCACAGCAGCACTGCCCAGGGCCCTAGCCACCTGCCACATGGGGCTATTTTAACTTAACTCAATGCAATTTAAAATGTGGTTCCTCTGCTGACCTAGCTGCATTTTGAGTGCTCAAAAGCCACACGTGGCTAGCGCTACCACGTTGGATCGTTGGATTGTTGGATCGGCAAGTCTGGTGGGGCCCCAGAGCCTACTCCCTAAGGCACTGCTGACATCTGAGGACCGGACTTTGAATAACAAAGCCTAAACTGGTGGCTCTCACTACCCTAAGATTCCTACTTGGTTGGTTGGGGTATGCCCTGGGCGTTAGCATTTCTCAGGCTCCCAAGTGGCTTTGGACTACAGCCAAGCTGAAGAGCCCCTCTCTCCGAGCCAGTGCCTCCCCTGAGGGCGTTTCCAGCCTTAAGGGCCTGTCTCTCTCCTGCCCCCATTTCCAGGCCCTGGATCATAGGGTCCGCACCCTGACTGGGGACCTCTCGCTCCGTGAGGACTCCATCGCCAAGCTCCAGAAGGAGAAGAGGGCCCTGGAGGAGCTGCATCAGGTAGGCAGCACTGGCTTCCCCTTGGCAGAGCAGGTGAAGCTTGGAGACTGGAGACCTGGACTCAAATCTTGGCTTTGCTGCCCCTCTGCTGGGGCCTGTTGGGGAAGTCACCAAGTCTCCCAAAATCTCGGTTTCCTCATCAGTGAAGTGGGCACTGTCATGTCTTGTTGCTCTCCTACCCGGTTCGTTGTGAGTGGGGTGACTATAATTTATCACCCAAACTAGGACAGTTTGAGTGAAAGAGGGCAGCAGGCATGAGCAGGATGGTTCCAGATGCAAGGTATGTCCCCAGACACATCAGGATGAAGTGTGGTGCGTGGAAGTGCCCTGTGAATGCTAATGTACCAGCAAACCCTGATCCATCTTGGCAACAAAGGGCATGAGCTTTTGCCATGGGGAGACTTATTCAAGTGTTACGGGCTCAGGCTCCTGAATGCAGAGCCAGCTCTGACCAGCCACCAGTGCTGACTGTGGCACAGACCACTTCCCAGCTCTGGAGATGCAGGTACACAGAGCAAGCTGAAGCCCAGAACCAAACCATGGACCCCATTGCCATGCTTGCTGATACCGTGAACACACAACAGGTTCTCTGAATACCTTACTCTCCCACCTCTGGAAATATTTCTCCTTAGACTGGAACTCTCAACCACTTCAAACTCAGAGCCTCCCTTCTATAACAAATATGGTCAATTCTCCTTACTCTAGGTAGTCATGTTCTAAAAAGTCACCACAAACACTGAGGTAGCAAATACTGAACCTCAGTTTTAAGGGGTTAGGTTCCTGCAAGCCTCTGGTTACATTTTTGTCAGCCAATCAATACAGAATACATAGGATTACAATCAATATGTTACCTTGTTTTATGAACGTTTCTGTTGAAAGACACTATTTGGTCCATATTGTAGATTCCTGAACATTGAGCTCACAGTCAACAGCCCTATATTTCGCACCAGAACAAAGCTTATCTGGCATACAAATTTCCTCTGTGAGGGCACAGCACAGCCTTCTTGTGCTTGGGAATACTAGACAGCACAGCAGCACTGTGCATGGGGCCATGTTATAAGCAAAATCACCAAAACAAAAACCATAGCACTGAAAAGACTGTGAAAAAGATACTTGTTTGCAGTCTGAGGAAACCAGAAGGCAGAGCATCACCTTATTCAACTGCAGCTGGGAATGCGCACTCCAGGAGACTCCAATTTTTTGCTGCCTGCGCATGTCTGCAAATGACCATGAAAGCACCACAAGTATTGATTTGGGATTACAAATAAATTTTAGATAGTAGGCAAACTGAAAAATATATAATCTCCAAATAACGAGCACAGAGCCTCTCTTACTATCCTAAAATAAAAATTATTATAAATAACATATAACTTTAAAAAAATCAATAGGGTGCCCTTCTTTTTAAGGGGGGGATGTGAATAGAATGTAATTTTTAATAGATAATGGGGCTGTCGCCATGTAAAAGCTCAGGAGATCCACTAGAAGACGTTGTGAGCAGGAGGCTATCCACCCGAGCCTGCCTAGGTGGCTACAGAGGGTGTGTTGGTGACGCAGATAGCCAAGTGTGGCTGCTGTCACCAATAGGAGTTTACAAAATGGTAAAGAACTCTCAGGGAGATTTTGACAATAACAAATCTTCTCTCAGTTTTCATGGTGGAAAACTGGTAGATCATTCTTTAAAATGTAGTATATACTAAATGAAAAATAAAATAGTTTAGTCATATGTAAAGTGGTACCAAGTGGTGCCAGGTGCTACGTTCAGAAGAGTATGATTATTACTTTATTTACATGAATGCCTGGGTGGGGCATCAAGTGTGTGGACTGCAGAATGATTCCTCATGGTGCTGGACCGTCCAGAGCATGCCATCTTGTCCAGTAGCCCTGGAACCACCCACTAAGTGCCAGTGGGGCCCCCAATCGTGGTGACATCCAAAAGCCCCCCACAAATTTCTGATATGTCCCATGGGGAACCAGAGTCTCACTGGCCATTGAGGGGCCACCTGAAGCTAACAGGTGCTTGGGTCTGCCCCCAACTCACCTGACAGTAGGGGCAGGAGCATGGTAGCTGTCCACTGAGCTCAGAAGTGATGACCGAGAACCAGGTCTATTCAGCTGCTCCTGCATGGTTCATGGGACACACGTTGTGTATCTTTTCCTCCAGAAAACCCTTGATGACCTGCAAGCTGAGGAGGACAAGGTGAACCACCTGACCAAGACCAACAGCAAGCTCAGCACCCAGATCCATGAGGTGATGCCCTGTTGCTGTAGCCAATTCTATACCTCAGGGGCTGGGTCCATGCTGGGGCACAGAGCCCACAGACACATTTGGGGAACTGGACTGACCCATGCCCCTGGGGAAGCGAGGGCCTGTCTGAGGCTACAGCTAAGGAACCAGGCCCAGTCTGGTTCCTTATCACATTCTGGTCTCAGACTCACCTCCCACCCCCACTTTCTCTTGTTTTTGTTGTTTCTGCAGCTGGAGGATAACTGGGAACAAGAAAAGAAAATCCGGGCAGAGGTGGAAAAGGCTCGTCGGAAAGCTGAGAGTGACCTGAAGATGACCATTGACAATCTCAATGATATGGAACGGTCCAAGCTAGACCTGGAGGAGGTGGTGAAAAAGTATGCTCATGCAGTCCTTTATTCTGCCCACAACAACATTAGCAGTATCAAGCACTTCCTGGATGGTGCCAGGTGCCAGGCACTGTGCTGAGGGTTTCGTGTGCTTTAATGCATGTCCCCAGCACCCACTATGTGCCAGACACTGTGCCCAGCACAGAGGATATAGGAAGGGGACAGTAGGTGCTGCCCATCCACAGGGAGCTCCCAGCTTCACACAGGGCCTATTGGGCGCCAGCAATGAGACCAGTACTACAAGGCACCTGCCCCTAAAGGCAGGGAGTCTTCATAGAAACCCACAAGCCAGGTTTTCAAAGATCACAAGGAGTTGAGGTGGGTACTTTATCAGTATCGCTCCAGCAATAACATGGGAGACAGGTGAAGTGGAGAAAAACTGGAAGCCAGAAAGCAATCAGAAGTCCAGGTGTAAGCTTGAACCAAGTAAGAGGCTGAGGGAATGGAGATGAGGAGTCAGACAAGGCAGGCTCTCAAGGAGTGGAATTTGAACAATACATCTTTGAGGTACATTTTGCTAAGGCAGTTTCAAAGCACCACAGACTGCCAGAAGGGTATGCAGCTACTAGCTCTGTGTCTCAGCATATTTCTTCTGTGGCACACTCAGAAAGTGCACGTGACCTTTACCATCCTACTCATCTACTTGGTCTCTGGTGTCTTAGTTTGCACATGTGGATCCTTGGCACATGGCACCCACTTATCAGAAGGAAAAGTTTTTAGAGGAAATTTTTCCCTAAAAAGGCAAAGCATCCTGGTGATTCTGGAGTCCCTAAAATATAAGCTGTACCAAGAGCAGTGATTTCTGTCTGGTTTGTTCACTGATGTGTCCCTGGAACCCCAAACATAGTAGAGACACAATGAACTTGTACATAGTACAAGTAGAGACTCAATAAACTGGCACATAGTAGGGACTCAATAAACTTGTACCAAATTAAGAAGTGAATGAATAAGCAGATGGAAAGCATGTGCAGCAGATTCTGGGGTTCTGCGGGGTGAGACCTTCTGGGCCGTCTGAAGGCCCGAAACTGGGGGATGAGTGGGTTTCAGCAGGTTCCAGGCTTCCTCCAGCAGCCAAGATTCTGTTCCTTTGCCAGCCAGCTGGTCTCCCCTTAGAACTTTTCCTCAGGAGACCAAACCTTCTCTTGCAGGAGAGATATGGAAATCAATTCTGTCAACTCTAAATATGAGGATGAGCAGTCTCTGAATTCCACACTCCAGCGGAAACTAAAGGAACACCAGGTGTGTCCAGGACTGGGAAAACAGAGCTCTCCTTTTGAAACGCACTTCCAGGCACTTTTGTTTCCATCAGCTGCTTCGCTGCCTCGGTTTCCTGAGGAGCAAGACTGTCCCAGAGTCCTTGAGACTCGTCCATGTTCACCTCACACAGGCTTATAGTCAATGCCCTTACAGTGATCACAAGGCCCTTGACAATCTGCCCCTGTTTCCTCCCTGACCTTGTCACGTTCCCCCACTGCTCCCCAGCCACAGCCATGCTGGCCCCCCATGGGATCTCACAGCCCCCTCCTGCCTCAGGACCATTGCACACACTCTCTGTGTCCTGTTGCCCTCTTCTTTTGACAGTGTCCATCATATGCTCAGCTCCTTGCCATCATTTCCATACTAAAAGGCCAAGTGGGTAAGTCTGTAATCTCACCCAGAAGAGATGACCCCCTTCTGCTTTACTTCTTTGTCTGCTAGGCCCGAATTGAGGAGCTAGAGGAAGAACTGGAAGCTGAGCGGTCAATGAGAGCTAAGGTAAATGAAATGCCTCTGCACTTTTTGAGCCTAAGGACACAGTGCCTGCTACAGTCCAACCACAAGTACATGCTCACTCAGGAAAGCAAAAGAGGACAGGTTACCAATTGAAAAGGCCTTGTTGATTCTTGAGCACCTCCTGAGCACCAGGCAGTGTGCTACATGAGAAATACTAATTACAATGCAAGACACAAAGATACTATTTCCAGTGTGAGTCCAAGGAGAGAAGGCCAGCAACGTTAGCCTGGGGACTCAGAGAATGAATTCAACAGGCTGACACTGGGAAGAATTTCTAGGCAAAGAGAAGAAATAGCACCTCTCTGCACAGTTATAAGGATGTACAATGAAAAGGAAAGAATGGAAAAGGGTTCTAGGGTGGGGATCCTAGAAGCCAGCAAGCTGGTGGGAGGTGAATCCTAACATATCTAAACTCCAGATTCATCCAAACTGAGCTGGGGGTAAGTATGTGCAGGAAGACCCACTCAGTGCAGGAGAAGGACACAAGCATCCTTCACTGAGTGTATAGAGTGGCAGGCAAAGGGCAGGGCTCCCCAAAAGCAGGCCCCCAGCCTCATGGACACCATGCAGTCACTGTGGTCTTTACCAGAGAAGGAGGGGCTCCTGCATGGCTCCTGTCACGGTCACTCAATCTTCCCCAGGTGGAGAAACAACGCAGCGACCTGTCCCGGGACCTCGAAGACCTCAGTGACAGGCTGGAAGAGGCTGGGGGAGCCACGTCTGCTCAGGTACCATTATCAGGGTACCAAGGAACGCCAATTCCTGCCTGCCTGCAGGGAGAAAAAAATTGCTGGGTGATAAGCAGTTAGTTCTTGCTGAATTCCTGGAGCTACCTTGAGGAGAAAACAATAATAAAGAAGAGGCAAAAGAGGGGCTGGTTTGGTCCCCTCTCTCCCAGGCTCCTTAGCTCAGTGGTGTTGACAGAACCAGGACTGGACTAAAGGCAGAAGGCAGTTCCTCATTGTCTGGTACCTGGCCATAAGGGTAATGAGGGCAGAGGGGGCAGTGCCTGAGAGTGTGAGAACCCCATAGAGGAGGGGTTGGAGGTATGGGTTCTAGATTGGTTGCTTTTCACTGAAAAGCCAGTTGTTTCCTATCTCTAGGAGTTAACTCCCCCTGCAAGGGGCTGTCCTTCCAAGACCAGCAAAGCCCCGGATGTCAAAGCATCAGAATATAGAAAATGAAGACATGGTTAATACAGTGGGGTGACCACCCACACTCAGGGCTGGAATCCAAGCTGAGCCTCTGGTGTGGGATACATCTTTCTCCAACTCATATAAAGGCATCGTGGAGACTGTCAGAAGCCACTTGAAACTCTCCTTCTAATTCCGTGTAGTCAGGTCTCTTACAAATGCAGACTCTGGATCAGAGCTGAGAGCAGAAATGTGGATGGTGTCCCTTAGCACTAGAAGGCTCCCTGGACTCCATGTCCCACTCCCTCAACATTCCAGCCATAGTATGCACACTGTGGAGGGGCCCAGGTGTGGTCGGGGTCCCAAGGAGGAAACAAAATCATCCCCATTGGTTTAAGCAACAGGCACTAAGAAGGGACTATGTTTAGTGATGCATAAAAAGTTAAGGGAGGGGATCCCTGGGTGGCTCAGCGGTTTAGCACCTGCCTTTGGCACAGGGCAAGATCCTGGAATCCCGGGACCGAGTCCCACGTCGGGCTCCCGGTATGGAGCCTGCGTCTCCCTCTGCCTGTGTCTCTGCCTCTCTCTCTCTCTCTATGTCTATCATGAATAAATAAATAAAATCTTTTTTTAAAAAAAAGTTAAGGGAACAACAGGATGTGGGACACCAGAGGGACGGTAGGAAGCGGGGTTATAGGGCTGTGTGACATTGGGAGCCATGGAGCATGGTTCATTCCAGAGGCTCAGGGGGAGTCTGTCCCAGCCTCTCTCCTGGATGTGTGGGTTGCTGGCAATCTTTATTCCTTGCTTGCAGGTACATCACTCCAATCCCTGCCTCTGTGGTCACATGGCCTTTTTCTTTGGTGTCTCCCTGGACCCAAATATCTCTCTCCTCTTATAAGAATGACCAGCCATTAGGTCCAGGCTCTCCCTAATCCAGTTATGACATTTTAACTTGTTTATATCTGCCAAGATCCTGTTTCCAAATAAGGTCACATTCACAGGTATCTGGGTTTAAGAATTGAGCATATCTTTTTAGGGGACACAATTCAAGGCACAACATTACCCAACCAAATCCTATGGGCAACCCACCCAGAGGCTCCAGATTGATATTTCCATTAAAAAAAAATGATATTTCCATCAAGACGTCCTATCAGTGGGGTGCAGAAATATCAAGGCACCACTGAGCAGGTGGGCAGTGTCTGCCCTAAGGAGCCCAGTGCAGGTCATTTCTGCTAAACCCTGGTTCTTCTCTCTCCCAGATTGAGCAGAACCGCAAGCGGGAGGCGGAGCTGCTGAAGCTGAGGCGGGAACTGGAGGAAGCAGCCCTGCAGAGCGAGGCCGCGGCCTCCACACTGCGCAAGAAGCACACGGACTCCATGGCTGAGCTGACAGAGCATGTGGAGAACCTGCAGAGGGTCAAGTCCAAGCTGGAGAAGGACAAGCAGGTCATGAAGGCTGAGATCGACGACCTCAATGCCAGCATGGAGACTGTGCAGAAGTCCAAGGTGAGGGAGGACCCCCACAGAGCCACAGGGAGGTGCCCCAGCATCTGGCCACCTCACAAATATTCCCCCCAACCCCTAGCGAGCCCAAGGCATGTTCTGGATATTGTGAGGGGAACTAAAATGAGCTCATCACAGATCCCACTGGATGGTGTATAACCTTGGCTGAGTTCACAACCTGTGCTTCAGCTTCCGCAACTGTAAAATGGGGACGTTAATAATCCCTACTTCAAAAAAAAAAAAAAAAAATCCCTACTTCATAGCGCTGTTGTGAGGGTTACAACAGTCCCTGGCATTTAAGAAAAGCTCAATAAATGTGAGCTATTAAGATGACCATTACATTAGGATGACTATATCCTCAAGGAGCAGGGAGACTAGTAGGATAAATGCATACATCACCATAAAGTGATATATGGCAAGAATTTTGGAAAAGCAAGGAAGCCATTAAACATGTGTTTATCAACCATCTGCCATGTGAAGAGCCTTCTTGTGATATGAGGGAAAGAGGGGATCCAAAGGTGAAAAGGGATGATGCTTTGGGGTCCCTGTGGCAGCCAATTTCATACTCTCACAAGGTATCTTCACAGATCCTGTTTTAACTGCACTAATACTAGTAGTATTTTTTTCTTAAATGTATTTTTTGACTTATTTAAGAGAGCGTGAGAAGGAGGATGAGCAAAGGAAGTGGGAGAGGAAGACAAGCAGACTCTAGGTTTCTGTTGGTAGAGATAGCGACCTCGGGTTGGGGAGAAGATGGTTCTGAGACAGGGACATTCTAGAAGGACTAGGGAGGTAGTCTACGAGGCTACACCACGGGAACTCAGATGGGAAGCAGGGAGGACCCGTTCCCCATTTCCACACTGAGTTCATTCTTCCTGAACAGATGAATGCCGAGGCCCACATCCGAAAGCTGGAAGATAGCTTATCAGAAGCCAATGCCAAGGTAGCCGAGCTGGAGCGAAACCAGGCAGAAATTAATGCAGTCAGGACCCGCCTACAAGGTGAGCTCACCCCTCCCTACAGCTTCCTGAGGACCCATTCCTGGAACAGAACGGGGACCTTCAAAGAAACTGAAGGCATACCTGGGTCCTCTTCCCAGAGCTTTCTTGACCTTGGAAAATTCACATCCCCTGTGATGAGACAGGAGATTTTATTCCACCCATTGAGTGTTTCAAGTATCATCTTTGCAGTGTAAAACAGGGAACACTATTCAAAGCATCTCCCCACCAGTTCTGTCAACCACTCTGTGAGATCAGCAGAGGGGCAGTAGAAAAAAAACAATTTTTAAACACTTTAAAACATGACCCACATACTGACAGTGAACATGTGTCACTAATGAAGGAGCCAAAAAACAGTAAACCTGCCTTTGAGGGAACTTGATGGGCAGAGATTTATACAGTCAGTTGGGGAATGAATGCCTACATAACTTGGCTATATAAAACTGGTTAATAATACTGCAACCTCCGGGTTTTGTTTTGTTTTGTTTTTTTTACCAGAAGAAATCCTTTGCATCTCCACGACAAAAATAATTTGCAATTTATCACTATTTACTTAATACCTAACTTTACAGAGGCTGGGCTCTGATCTGTGGTAAACAGCAAGCCAAACAAACACGCATTCCCTGAGACAAGTAAACATTCCTTAGGCCAGTTAGACAATGTTCCAGTGTGACACCAGAGAACCTGCTGGCATCCTTTGGCCTTATTCTCCACATCCTGAATACTCTCTAAAACTAATATACCAGATGAATGGATAAAGAAGATGTGGTCTATGTATACACTGGAATATTCCTCAGCCATTAGAAACGACAAATACCCACCATTTGCTTTGACGTGGATGGAACTGGAGGGTATTATGCTGAGTGAAATAAGTCAATCAGAGGACAAACATTATATGGTCTCATTCATTTGGGGAATATAAAAATAGTGAAAGGGAATAAAGGGGAAAGAAGAGAAAATGAGTGAAAATATCAGTGAGGGAGACAGAACATGAGAAACGCCTAACTCTAGTAAACAAACAAGGCAAAGTGGAAAGGAAGGTGGGCAGGGGCATGGGGTGACTGGGTGACGGGCACTGAGGGGGGCACTTGAAGGGATGAGCACTGGGTGTTATGCTATATGTTGACAAATGGAACTCCAATAAAATAAAATAAAATAAATAAAATAAAACCAATATACCCATTTGATGGATAAGAAAAATGAAGCTCAGTGAAATAAGGTAACTTGCCGCAAAACTAATGACTCAGAGCAGAACTAGAAGCCCCTGCTCATCCTCTCTGGCTCATGCACGTCTTCCTGGCCTCTGGCACTGGAGATCAGTTCACAGATGACAAGAGTGTAGGTTCTGGGACCATGACAATTTTTTTCAAACACTCTCTGCCCCACTGTTTCCTTCAAATGTCTTTACTGTATCTCATGCCAGGGGCTGGGACTTCATTATCTGAAGCCTTGTACCCCATGCAGACACCTGGGCATTGGCAATGCTTGGACAATTGCTCCTGCCCTTGCTTAATTTGAGCAGCTTGTATGTAGCCCCTTCCAGCTCAGTTGGCCAAGTCACCATATTTATTGGGTACTTTGGGAATGCTGCACTGGGGGAGCTTAGGATCTAGCTGGGAGGCCAATTTTTCATCCAATATTTCTCCCATTCCCTTCTCACCCAGCTGAAAATGGGGAACTGAGCCGGGAATATGAAGAATCCCAGAGCCGGCTCAACCAAATCCTGAGGATAAAGACATCCCTGACATCGCAGGTGGACGATTACAAGAGGCAGTTAGATGAAGAATCCAAGGTTTGTTTGGGGGTGGGGTGGGAGTGACAGAGCTGCCTTTCTGAACAAAGTTACAGGTTATAAAGATGTAGAAGGAACATGAAAGATATGATTCAATAGCAAGTTGAGAAGTTAACTAGAACACTGTGGCATGCTATGTGTAAGACTAAATGAAACAGATACAATTCCATATACTTGTGGCCAGTAATTGGAACAAAGCAAGGAGAATAAACCCTGATGGTTTGGGTTGTAAAATCAGGTGTCCTTTGCTCCCCCTTTCTTGCTGCAATGTGATCCAATATTGTGTATATCTAAGCGATGGCCCTGGGGGCCATAGAGACCAGTAGGGCCTCTGACAGGCTTGGCTGGTCCCCGTAGTCTCGCAGTGCAGCCATGGTGAGTCTCGCCAACACCAAGCATGACCTGGACCTGGTGAAGGAGCAGCTGGAGGAGGAGCAGGGAGGCAAGTCAGAGCTGCAGCGCCTCGTGTCCAAGCTCAACACTGAGGTGACCACCTGGAGGACCAAGTATGAGACCGATGCCATCCAGAGGACCGAGGAGCTAGAGGAGACCAAGTGAGTGTCACCCTGTGCTGGAGAGCAGGGAAAGCTGTGGTGGGGGTGGTGCCATGCGTCTGACCATGTCAGCCACTGCGGAGGCCAAGACCACAGCCAGGAGAAGGCAGTTCACAAGTTTCTTTTAAAAGGGGTAGGAGAAAAAAAGGGGGGGGCGGGTAGGAGATGGATATGAGTCTGGACAGCAAAGCCCACTTTGTGCCCTTAGCAGAATATCTAGCCTTCAGGTTCCATCTTCAAGGCTCTCAACATCGTCTGCCCTGAAGGGCTCAGGCTTCCAGCAGGGAAGTCAGGAGCAGGGCTTCCACCTCCAGGCTGGGCGTCTCTGCCCCTAAAGTGCTTGGGAAGCTTCCACAGGTCTGGTGGGTCTGGGGTGGGGCCTCTGGTTGATGCTGGGAGGATGCAGACCACACTCAGTGGCAAAGGCCCTCACTCTGCTGGTTCTCCTGCTCTGTGGTAAATATCCTCAAATCTTCCTCTGCAAACTAGAGAATTTGCAAACCTGCTTGACAGGTCTGAGGAAATGAAAGCGAACACATGCATGTGACTCTGAGCCACCTTCTTGTATAGGAACAGGTTGACTTGGTTGCCCATGTGAAGCCCTGCATGTGAGCCACTCTGTCCCAGGCAGGGAGAAGACCCTGGCCTGCTTGCAGGTGCCTTCTGCCCACTGGAATTTGTGGTGACAGGATAGCAATAAGTACAGTGACCTCCAGTTGACATAAATAAATCTCTTATCAAAAGCTCTTTAGGTGACTCAGGCAGTTAAGCGTTTGCCTTCTGCCCAGGTCATGATCACAGGGTCCTGGGATCAAGCCCCACATCAGGCTCCTTGCTCAGTGTGGAGTCTGCTTCTCCCTCTCCTCCTCCTGCTCGTGTTCTCTCTCTCTCTCTCTCTCAAATACATAAATAAATATTTAATAATAATTTTTTAAAAGCCCTGTACATATGGAACCTAAATCTGCATCCTGCAGCTCCTACCTCCCGCCCTCCAGCCCTTTTCTGTTGAGAGTGGCCAGAAGATGCCTGGTCTCACTCCAAAGCTCAGGCTAAATCTCAACCCTTCACCTGTCTCTGCCTGGACTTTCTTCCCCAGATACCCATGGTCTTCACCCTTCTCTCCCTCTGGTCTTTGCTCAAGTGTCCCTTTCCTTCTTTATTTTCTCCATGGGGCTTAATATCTCTATGTCTATCCCCCATCTAGAGCAGAAGTTTCATGAAGGCATGGGTCTTAGTCTGTTTCTCTAAGGCCTAGAATGATACCTGACACAGAATAGAAACAATAAATAATTGTTGGATGGATGGACAGTGACTGCTTTCCTCAAAACACTCTCCAATTCATTTGCATCTTCTCCACCGTGACACCAGAGCTCAGCACCACAAACCCAGCCCCTGGCCCATGAGCTACTCTGTTTCCCTGACAGCCTCTCTTGCCCTTGCCCACAGGAGGAAACTGGCCGCCAGACTCCAGGAAGCAGAAGAGACAGCTGAAGCTGCCCAGGCCCGGGCAGCCTCCCTCGAGAAAAATAAGCAGCGACTCCAGGCAGAAGTCGAGGACCTCACCATTGACTTAGAGAAGGTCAGGAGGTCAAACACTCGCTAGGCCCAAGGGACCCCAGGGAGCTGGATGAAATTATCACATGTCTGGGCTTAGCAAGAAGAAACAGGTGGCCCAACAGGATGGAGCACAGGGTTGGTACTCAGGCCCACTGGACACAGGTTCCTGCCTGAACATGTGTTTATATACTCCGAACTCTGAGATCTTTTTTTTTTTTTAATTTTTATTTATTTATGATAGTTACAGAGAGAGAGAGAGGGAGGCAGAAACACAGGCAGAGGGAGAAGCAGGCTCCATGCACCAGGAGCCCGATGTGGGATTCGATCCGGGGTCTCCGGGATCACACCCTGGGCCAAAGGCAGGCGCCAAACCGCTGCGCCACCCAGGGATCCCCGAACTCTGAGATCTTAACACTCAACAGGCCATTATTCAAATAGGTCTATGATGAGGACAAAACTTAGTCCCAGGAAGTCATGCAACTATTGTCTCTGTTTCCCTTTTCCTCATGCAAACCACATTTCACACACTTTGTGTGGCCAAATACTCTTGTTTGCATCCCTGGTTCAGACTGATCAGCAAGTTTCCAAGCCAAATTAAGTAAGATTTCCACTGGCACACAGCAACCCCATTTTGGTCTAGATAGGGCAATTGCTTCATGACAGCAGTGACGGAGACATAGGCAGAGGGTCATAACCATATGAGAACCTTCAGAAAAATAGTCCCCAAACCCGAAAAGCTTTTGCTAACCCCCTCATTTAGAAATTAAGCAGAAATTTACAAAATCCAATACTGCACAGCAGCAAATACGTAGTTCCCAGACAGTAATGAAAAAGGTGAAAGGTCTATGAAAAATAAGGTCTGGGCAGCCGGGGGTGGCTCAGTGCTTTAGCGCCACCTTCAGCCCAGGGCCTAATCCTGGATTCCCAGGATCGAGTCCCACATCGGGCTCCCTGCATGGAGCCTGCCTCTCCCTCTGCCTGTGTCTCTGCCTCTCTCTCTGTGTCTCTCTCATGAATAAATAAATAAATAAAATCTTAAAAAGAAAAGAAAAGAAAAATAAGGTCTGAGAACAATCAGCTTTGATTCACAAGAAAAATAAGACCAAACCCATTTTTCAGTTGGACAATAATGTATAACACGTAGTAGTAAATTACAGAGAAATAGGTTATGGAGAGTTGGGTGAATGTTTTAAATCTGGGAAGGCTGGGGATCCCTGGATGGCGCAGCGGTTTAGCGCCTGCCTTTGGCCCAGGGCGTGATCCTGGAGACCCAGGATTGAATCCCACATTGGGCTCCCGGTACATGGAGCCTGCTTCTCCCTCTGCCTATGTCTCTGCCTCTCTCTCTCTCTCTCTCTCTCTCTCCCTCCCTCTCTGTGATGACTATCATAAATAAATAAAAATTAATAAATAAATAAATCTGGGAAGGCTGCCGGTACCCAGATCCCTCATTTTACACCCAAGAAAATCCTAGCCCAGGAAGATAAGATAGGACTGCCCAAGGTCACACATCTAGTAGTAGAAGTCTTAGAACTGGGATGTAACTGGGGTGCCTGGTTGGCTCAGCCAGTGAAGTGTCTGCATTCCACCCAGGTCATGATCTCAGGATCCTAGGATGGAGTCCTGCATCGGGCTCCCTGCTCAGTAGGGAGTCGCTTTCACTCTCCCTCTTGCTCTGCCCCTTTGCCCATTTGCGTGTTCTCTCTCTCTCTCTGTCTCTCTCTCCCTCTCTCTCTTTTAAAATGAATAAATATTTTAAAAGAAAGGAAAAGAAAAAAAGAACTGGGGTGTAACTCTCTCCGGAATCCCTGCCCCACGCTTGTGCCATCCATGTGGAACTATATCCTAGTCCCCAAGAAGTCTGTGGTCACCAGAATTACTAAGGAGGTTGGGGAAGGTAGGCAGGAAGGCAAACGAGGGGAAGGGGCTGGAAAGTCAGACCTCCGGAGAGCTTCCGCACCTCTCCCCAGGCCAATGCTGCAGCTGCTGCCCTGGACAAGAAGCAGCGGGTCTTTGACAAGATGCTGGCCGAGTGGCAGCAGAAGTGTGAAGAGCTGCAGGTGGAGGTGGATAGTTCGCAGAAGGAGTGCCGCATGTACATGACAGAGAGTTTCAAGATCAAGACTGCCTACGAGGAGTCTCTGGAGCACCTTGAGTCTGTGAAGAAGGAGAACAAGACTCTGCAGGGTGAGTCTGAGGCGGGGATAAAGACACAGGCAGGGCCTCCCTCCTCCCAAGTGCATGAGAGGTTTGAGCTCCTGGCACGTAGTAGGTCCCCGATAAATCTGCCTGGCTGGCAAACACCATGTAGAAGCACTCAGGCACTCAGCAATAGGACTTCAAGCAGGTGAGTTACTTGACTGTTCCATGCCTCAGTTTCCTCCCCTGTAAGTTGGAGAGATATTGCCTTCCTTATAAGGTGGTTGTGACAATGAAACATAATATGTGAAATCTTCAGTCAGTAGATTTTGTGTATTGAGCCTTTGCATGTACATAACATACATACACATGTAAGATTTCTTACATATAGGAGGCCTTGGGCTGAGATTTTGTTCTGTTGGATACTATTTGAAAAATGTTACTTATCTGTTGAAGATCACTTTGCCATACAGAGATCTGGCTGCATGATTTGCTTTTATGGCAGGTGTACATTTCTAACCACAAAATTGGTTGCACAAGGGATATCAATATTTTTATTTTCAAGAATGGTTTTTGGATCCCTGTTTTGCTGAGTAGCAAACAAAATCTCAGTCAATACAGGGTTTCCTTATTTCAGGTTAGGTGACTGATGTAGGGTCACTGCAATGCAAAGGGTAGAAGCAAATGGTCCCAGACTGTCCCCAAATCTGCCCAAGGTCCTGGTTCCTCCCTGGAGAGCTGTCAGCTTACAGGGGAGAATCATGAGAGCCCAGCATTTGAGGTATGAAGGCTCTGCTTTTGTAACCTCGAAAGTCTAAGTACTAAAGGACTTGAATATAAGTACATGAGTTAAGTTTGGGGAGGAACAACCAAAACACCCAAATCAAGGTTGCTGGACTAGGAGAGGACAGAAAACAGGAGGGAGGTGATAATGAGGCACTGCTGAGGGTCCCTGCCAATGGTCTGGAGCCCTGCCTCCTCCCCTACCCACTCCATTCCCCACCCCCATCCTCTGACCAGCTTCTGGTGCAGATGATAAAACTCCCAGGTAACCTAGGGGTTAAGAGCAAGGGAATATGCACCTCATGTGGCAGGTGAAGCATAGGTGAGAAAAAAAAGCCTTTAAAGTACCTCCAGACTGGTGGGAGCCACAAAGGAAAGTGACTGAGCAGCCTGCCTAGGCTGAGAGAGTGTGAAGCAGCATCACAGCGTTCCTCATGGTCTCAGAGCAGTGCAGTGGGGAATGTTCTAGAAACAGCCATTATGTTCAAGGACAGGTGACGGGAAGCTATGTGGGCTACAGGTGTGTCTATGATGCCAGCACAGGTGGACACCAACAGCTGAGACTTAGATGATGTCACCAGTGCTCTCCAAACCCCACCTGGAATTTAGAAACCCAGGTGGGGAGACCTTGCATTAAATGAGATTTCTCTGAACTCAAGAGGGCTTGATGTAGAAATGGAGTTTTGTCATGAATTAATCAGGACAGTTACATTTCCTGGACACCTCTGGTTGTGGGCTGTTTTGTGACTGCTCCAAGGTGCTGTAAATCCCTCAGAGTTCCTCTGGGTGGGCAACAGAGAGGTCTCCCAACTGAGGAAGATAAGAAAGGCTCTAATCCTTTTCTTGTGAGGTTTTCAGACCTGGTGGTAGGGAGGCAGAGGGGAAAAGGGGCTCCCTGAGAGAAGAATGCCCTGAGTGTAGGCTTCACAGGCCCAGGGAGTCCTGGGCACTGGTCCCAAAGCTGCTCTGTGCTTGCCTGCTCTTCTCTGGTCCTCAGCCTCCCATCTATAAAATGAGGAACTTGAACCCCCTGTTCTCCAATGTCCAAGCCCTGATGCTTCATGAGTCTATGACGTGGAGTCTATTGCTTCTCTTTAGAAACAGTGAAGCTAGGATTGCCTGCTTCTACCCTGACATAGGAATGTCTGTGCCACATGCCATGGCCCTGGGATGCTGGTGGTCCTCATATGCCTTACTGATGACAATATTCCTTTCTTAGAGGAGATAAAGGAACTGATTGATCAGCTGGGTGAGGGAGGACGGAGTGTGCATGAGCTGCAGAAGTTGAAGAAAAAATTGGAGATTGAAAAGGAAGAACTCCAGGTGGCCCTGGAGGAAGCTGAGTCTTCCCTAGAGGTAACTATGTGGCCATCACCTTGGAGGCTGGGTCCTTGGCCAGGGACCACGCACCTACTTGGCCAGAAAGGCTGATGTTTATATTCCTGGCAGGTTGAAGAGAGCAAAGTGATTCGAATTCAGCTGGAACTGGCTCAGGTTAAAGCTGACATTGACCGGAGAATCCATGAGAAAGAAGAGGAATTTGAAGCTACAAGGTATGGGGCTGAGGCATGGGAGGCTGATTTTAGGCAGCATGATGGAGTAGAATCCAGAAACTCAGGCCTCTGCCACCCATTAGTCATGTGACCCTGGACAATTTAGGTGAATACTTTGAAATATAGTACATTAGTGATCACAAAACCCCATGAGATAATGATCAATAATAATAATAGGGATGCCTGGCTGGTTCAGCAGTTGAGCTTCTGCCTTTGGCTCAGAGTGTGATCTCGGGGTCATGGGATTGAATCTCACATCAGGCTCCCTGCAGGAAGCCCATTTCTCCCTCTGCCTGTATTTCTGCTCTCTCTGTGTGTCTCTCATGAATGAATAAATAATATATTTAAAAATAATAATAATAATTCAAAAGTGGACCAAGGACTTGACTAGAAATTCCTCCAAAGAAAATACACAAGTGGCCAATAAGACATGGAAAGCTGCTCACTGTCTCTAGTCATTACAGAAATGCAAATCAGAACTACAGTGAGATACCACCTCATACCTATTAGGATGGCTACCATCCAAAACAGAAAATGACAAGTGTTGGCAAAGGACATGGAGAAACTGGAACCCTTGTGCACTGCTGCCAGGAATGTAAAATGGTACAACTGCTGTGAAAAACAGTATAAAGGCTCCTCAAAAAAATTAAAATAGAATTAACATGATCCAGCAATCCTCCTTCTGGGTATCTACCCAAAAGAATTGAAAGCAGGGTCCTGAAGAGGTATTTGTACACCCGTGTTCATAGCATTATTCAGAAGAGCTACAGCATGAAAGCAACCCAAATGTCCATTGGCAAGTGAATGGATAACAAAATGTTGACTATACGTAAAATGGAATTTTTTTTAAAGATTTATTTATTTTCTTTAAAGGTTTTATTTATTTATTCATGAGAGACACACAAAGAGAGAGAGAGAGAGAGAGAGGCAGAGACACAGGCAGAGGGAGAAGCAGGCTTCATGCAGGGAGCCTGACATGGGACTCAATCCCTGGTCTCCAGGATCACACCCTGGGCCGAAGGCAGCGCTAAACCTCTGAGCCACCGGGGCTGCCCTAAAGATTTATTTGAGAAAGAGAGAGAGAGCGAGAGAGCGAGAGAGCATGCACAAGCGAGGAGAGGGGCAGAGGGAGAGGGAAAGAAGAAAGACTCCTTGCTGAGTGCAGGGCCTGATGCAGGGCTCCATCTTACAACTCTGAGATCATGACCTGAGCCTAAATCAAGAGTTGAACAGTCAACCTACCGAGCCACCCAAGCACCCCTATACAGTGGAATTTTATTCAGCCTTAGAAAGGAAGGAAATTCTGATGCCTGCTACAACATAAATAAACCTTGAGGACTTTATACTAAGTGAAAAAAGCTAGTCACAAAAAGACAGACACTGTATGATTCCACCTACAGGAAGTACTTAGAGCAGTCACAGTCATAGAAACAGAAGGTGGGGGCAGCCCGGGTGGCTCAGCGGTTTAGCGCCGCCTTCAGCCCAGGGTGTGAGTCCCGGGATCGAGTCCCATGTCAGGCTCCCCACATGGAGCTTGCTTTGCCCTCTGCCTATGTCTCTGCCTCGCTCTCTCTGTGTCGCTCATGAATAAATAAATAAAATCTTTAAAAAAAAATAGAAAGAAAGAAAAAAACAGAAGGTGGAACAAGAACAGTAGTTGCCAGGGGCAGGGGAAAAGAAGGATATGGGGAAATTTGTATCTAATGGGGACATAATTTCAGTTGCATAAGGTGAAACGAGTTCTGGAGATGGGATGGTGGCAAGGGTAGCACAGCACCATATATTTAATATATTATTAATATATTAATAATATTTATATAATAATAAATAATATTTATATTTAATAATATATTAAATATATTTAATAAACATTAAATATTTATTAATATTTAATATTTAAGTGCACATTGGACGGTGCACTTAATAACGGTTAACATAGGAAATTTTATGTAACGTGCATTTTCCCACAATAAAAAAATTAGGGACAAACCCTTCTGAGATAGGTGTAATTATCCTATAGCTTCCTCATCCCTGCTCTGGGGCATGGGGAAGCTTAATGAGATGGTAGATATGAATGTACATTATTACCTGCAAAGCCACACAGATACAAGTTATTATTAACATTCATGAACCCTTAGAGAACATCCACCACATCACAGAAAAGAACTGATTTGTTGGGGTGCCAGGGAGTGCTAGATTTGGAGATTTCATTTTAATCCAGTGTCCATTGTTGCTGCTTGAGGTTCTAAGAAACCTTTGGACTCAGCACTAGGTTTTGGTTTATAGAAATATGATTTGTTCGGGATCCCTGGGTGGCGCAGCGGTTTAGCGCCTGCCTTTGGCCCAGGGCGCGATCCTGGAGACCCGGGATCGAATCCCACGTTGGGCTCCCGGTGCATGGAGCCTGCTTCTCCCTCTGTCCAAATCCAAAACTGCTCTAAGAAATATGATTTGTTGTGATTCTGAGATGATCAACACATTTGCAACTATCCACATTGGCACCCTGCCTAAACTGCCTGTCTGAAATCTCCCCACACTGCAGCTTCCTGAATTTACGACATACCCCCACAATCACTCCTGAGGGCTGTAGGCTGAACCACTGGGGAGGAAAAGCCCCATAACTCTGCAGCCATCAGGCTAAACCTGACCCCCACCCTAAATATCTAGCTATGCCACAATGTGGTGTGTGTGTGTGAGTTTGCAACAGACTTGAGATATAATTTATACACAGTTCACCCATGGCAAGGGCAAAATTGAGTGATTTTTATTTGTGCAATCATCATTACAATTTTAGAACATTTCATCACCCCTCGAAGAAACCCCATATCCCGTAGCAAACTGCTCCATTTCTCCCCATCACCCCCACTCCCAGCCATAGGCAACAACTAATGTAGCCAACAACTTTCTTTGGACTTGCTTATTCTGGACATTACATATAAGTGGAATCATACAATATGTGGCTCTCTGTGACTGTCATCTTTCAGTAGAATGTTTTCAGGCTTCATCCATGTTGAAGCATGTGTCAGGAAGTATTTAATTCCTTTTTATTCCTGAATAATACTCCATTGTTTGGGAAGATCACATTTTGTTTATTTATTCATCAGCTGATAGACATTTGTGTTGCTTTCACCTTTTGGCTACTGTGGGTAAGTGTCCCTATGAACATTCATATACAAGTTTTTGCACGGATCTAGGTTTACATTTCTCTTGGATATATATGTACCTAGGAATAGAAATTCTGGTCATATGTTAATGCTATGTTTAACTTTTTGCAGGACTGTCAGATTCTTTTCCAAAGCAGTTGCACCATTGTACATTCTCAGTGCTAAGGACTATAGTTTCTCCAGATCTTCTCCAAAATTTATCATTATCTATTTTATCATAGCCATCTCACCGTGGTTTAGAATTGTATTTCCATTATAGCTAATGATGCCAAGCACCTTTTATGGAGAAATGTCTATTCTAGTCCTCGGCCCATTTTAAAAACTAGGTTGTTTGGGATGCCTGGGTGGCTCAGTGGTTGAGCATCTGCCTTTGACTCAGGTCGTGATTCCGGGGTCCTGGGATCCAGTTCCACATCAGGCTCCCTGCGGGGAGCCTGCTTCTCCCTCTACCTATGTCTCTGCCCTTCCTTTCTCTGTGTCTCTCATGAATAAATAAATAAAATCTTTAAAAAACAAACTAGGTTGTTTATGATTGAGTTTTAAGATCCCGGGACGCTGGGATCATGCCCTGAGCCAAAGGCAGACACTCAACCGCTGAGCCACCCAAGTGCCCCCCTTAATTTTTTAAAAAAAGATTTATTTATTGCTGGGCGCCTGGGTTACTCAATGGTTGAGCGTCTACGTTTGACTCAGGTCATAAACCCAGGGTCCTGGGATCGAGTCCTGCATCCCGGGACCCGCAGGGAGCCTGTGTCTCCTTCTGCCTATGTCTTTGTCTCTCTCTGTGTGTCTCTCATGAATAAAGTCTTTAAAATTTTTCATTTATTCCAGAGAGAGAGAGAGAGAGAGACTGAGTGTACAAATCAGGGGAGGGGTAGAGGGAAAGGGAGAGAATCTCAAGCAGACTCCCAGCTGAGCAAGGAGCCTCATGCAGAGCTCCATCTTGGGACGCTGAGATCATGATCTTAGCCAAAATCAAGAGCCACCCTGCCTTATCACTTTCTTAATGATCCTCTGAAGCACAAATGTTTTTAATTTTGATGAAGTTCAATGTATTTTTTTTCCTTGGTAGCTTGTATTTTATTTTTTAAGGTTTTGTTTATTATTTGAGAGAGCTAGCATGAGAGAAAAAGAGAGCAGAAGCAGAGGAGAGAGGTAGAGGGAGAAGATTCTCTACTGAGTAGGGAGCCTGGCATGGGATCTGAGCTGAAGGCAGATGTTTAATGGATTGAGCCACCCAGGTGCCCTGGTAGCTTGTATTTTAGGTGTCATATCTAAAAACCCATTGCCTAATCTAGTCACAAAGATGTCTACTTATGTTTCCCAGATTAGGTAAGAGTTTTATAGTTTAGGCTCTTACATTTAGGTCTTTGATGCATTTTGAGTTAATTTTTATAGAAGGTGTGAAAGAGGGATCCGACTTTATTCTTTTGCATGTGGATATCCAGTTGTCTCAGAACCACTTTCTGAAAAAAACTGTTCTCTCCTTGTTGAATGGTCTTAACATCCTTGTTGAAAATGAATTGACTGTAAATATAAGGGTTTATTTCGGGATACCCAATCCAATTCCATTGATCTATAGGTCTATCTATATACTAGGACCACAATATCTTGATTACTGTAGCCTTGTAATAAGCTTTGAATTTGGAAAGTGTGAGTTCTCCACTCTACTCTTCTTTTTTCAAGACTGTTTTGGTTATTCTGGGTCCCTTGAATTTCTATACAAATTTTAAGATCAGCTTGTCAATTTCTGCAAAGAAGTCAGCTAGGATTTTGATAGGGATTGCAGTGAACCCCACCTTAGCAATATTAAGTCTTTTGATCCATGAACATGGATGTCCTTCCATATATTTAGATCTTCTTTAAATTTTTTCAACATGTTTTATAGTTTTTCCTTGTATTCATTTTTTAAATCAAAGTGAATCAAAATTTTGTCCCCTTTTGAGACTGTCAAGATACCTTCTCCAATCTAGAAATTGAATACATCTTAAAGTGCTGCAAATCCAGTCATGTGCAAGCACATAGAAGGTGTTCAGGGGTGAAACAGAGGTGAATATACTATGGGACAGGTGACAGGATCTTTGCATGCTATCCATTTATTTCCCTCAATGAAAAAATATTTTTGTGTGTGTTTCATTACCTCCTCTGGTCCCTTTCTATGAAAGGAGATTAACACAGCTTATCTGAGGGCTTTATGAAAATGTTCATTATGTTGATTATGATATAATTAAACATAGTAAATACAATCAACTGATGACTGCTAAATCTAATTTGTATGGCCAAAGCTCACATGTTGTAATTTTTAAAACAGGCTAGCATTTGGATTTAAATCCTGGCTCCATTGCAGGCTAAACCTCTGGCATGTTTTTGTCATCTTAGAGCCTCCGTTTCCTTACAAGGCTATTTTGCATATTACATGAATTGAGATCCCAAAAAATATGTGGTAAACATTGACCTGTTTCTTTTCCCAAATCACAATGCTCCCCCACTCACATGTTTAAGGGGAGATAGAATTTAATTTCAAATATGGTTGCCATGTCCATGTTGATGCTCCCACACCTCTTACCTAGGGAGGCTTAGCACAGCCTGACCAGCGGGCCGAGCATGCCAAGGTCTTCTCTGTTTGGACTTGCAGGAAGAACCACCAGCGAGCAATCGAGTCCTTGCAGGCCAGCCTGGAGGCAGAGGCCAAGGGCCGGGCAGAGGCACTGAGGCTCAAGAAGAAGATGGAGACAGACCTGAATGAGATGGAAATCCAGCTGGACCATGCCAACAAGAACAACAGCGAGCTTGTAAAGACATTGAAAAGGCTGCAGCAGCAAATCAAGGTAGCAACCTGGGAGGAGGAAGAACTAATCACAAAGTAAGCCATTGCCCAGCCTGCAGGCTTCTGGGAAGCTATATACATGTCTGCAGCTTGGATGGAAGCATGGATGTGAAATGTGGGGTGGCTGGCAGTCCAGGGAGCAGGAGACTTGGGGGCTGCATAAACGAGAAGCCCTAATCACCAAAGTCCATATCCTGGATGACTGAAAAGAGGGAGAAAAAGAGGAAGACAGAATGTTGGTCCTGTCTTGGTTTTTAAAACCATATCTGACTTATTATAAGTGAATTCAGGCACAGAAAAATACAGGACATAATACACACCCATATATCCACCACTCGCCTTAAGACATAAACACAAATAGAGTTGAAACCTTCCTTTATCCTTCTCTGTCATTGGGCTGGTCTTTCAAGCATCTGTAGCTGGATCTATGCATTCAGCACATATTTGTTGGATATTTGACCAGTCTAAGCACTGCATTAGGTGCTAGGGGTATAAGAATAGCCACAAAAAATAAATAAATTAATTAATTTTATTAAATAGTAAAAAATAAATTAAAAAAGAATAGCCACAACAAACAGACATCCCTGCAGAAAGACAATAAACAACAAATAAATAAAACTGTAGTATTAAAAAAGGTGATAAATGCTCTGGAAAAATAACAGAACCAGGAGAAAGGAGAGACGGATTAGCCAGCAGGGATATAATGGTCAAGGTCATGGAGGAAGGCCTCCATGAGAAGGCCCTGCTGGAAACACCAGGTGCTCTGTCATCAGAAAAGGCTTGACCTCATGCTAACCGTCCACTAGACAAATCCTCTAGACACCGGGGTCCTGGCCAGCTAAGCTTCAACCTGTCCCCAAGGGCAGGTCTACACCTCACTGTCTCTTCCTCCATGGCCTCCACCTTCCCAGTCCTACCCCAGCACCCCGCTGAGCCCGGTCCATAAAGGTCACAGCACTCTCAGGCCCAGCCAGCCCCAGACTTGCCAGGGCCCAACAGGTGGGCTCAAGCCAGGTCCTCTTGACCCCCCCAGGACCTGCAGGTCCAGATGGATGAGGATGCTCGGCAGCATGAGGAACTGCGGGAGCAATACAACCTACAGGAGCGGCGCCTGAGCCTGCTGCAGACAGAACTGGAGGAGGTGCGCTCAGGCCTGGAGGGCAGCGAGCGCTCCCGCAAGCTGCTGGAGCAGGAGGTGGTGGAGATCACCGAGCGGCACAATGAAGTCAACATCCAGGTAGGATGGCAGCTTGCTGGCAGTGCTATGCAGACTCATGCTTGGGGTACCAGAATGGTGCCCAAACCTAGTGGGCACCCTTCAGAACTTCAAGGCAGATAGAATGTCTCACTTGGGACATTCTCAGAACACACCTGCAGAGACTTCACTTGTTATGGCAGGAACCCTGTAACATAAATCTTAACCATATTCAGTGCACACATAGAGGGTGAACTACATGCATGATGTTGTCCAGAGCTTTCAAACATTCCCAGACTTTCCTCTGGGGATTCTGATCCACGGGGTCTCTGGTGGGACTCCAGAAATCTAAACTTGTAAATCCAAACTCCTCAGGAGATTCTGATGATTTAGCCAATTTTAAGGATCACCATTATCTTCAATGTAACCAAGGACAGAACTTCAGAACTGGAAGGGATCTAGAATATTGCAAAGTCTGACTTTCATTTTACAAATGAAAAACTGTGACCCAGAGAGTTGAATCCATGGTCAACAATGGGGACTTCCATCTATTGCCAGTGGTAACACCAGTGCTGCTTATGATATAATCCTTTACAAGCACAGCTTAATTCTTACTTAGCATCTTACGTGAATTCACCAGAAGAAAAAATGTGTATGGGACATATAGGGATTGCAACCCCATTGTAGAGAGAAGATCAAAGCTTAGAGGTAAAGAATTTATCCACATAGGTGGCAGTACTAGGGCGTGAACCTGGGTTTTCCCAGCTCTGAGTTCAGGATTGTTCAAGAGCTGCGACCCACCCCAGGCCTAAATGACATTATTCTTGGGCTCCTTGTGACACAAGTTCTCCTCTAAAACCAAGAGCAAAATGCAGGGAGAGACCCTACTCCAAGCAGGGAGCCCAGGGCCATTTCCTGTTGGGGGGTTTGGAAAGTGTGTCTGGGAGAGGGTTGTTTTTCCTTCCTGGATCCAGCAAGGGCTGTGCAGACTTCTGGCTCACAGCGATGTCTTCATTTTCTCCTTCAGAACCAAAGTCTCCTTGTAGTCAAGCGCAAGCTAGAGTCAGATGTCCAACGCATCTCCAGTGAACATGAGGAGCTCATCAGTGAGTTCCGCTCGGCCGACGAGAGGGCCAAGAAAGCCATGACTGATGTAAGTGTGCACACTCCCTGGTGTTGGTGGAAAGGGACCTGGGCACTAAGGCCAGGCTGCCTGCTGAGAACCAGGCCACCCTTGGAAGGGAAGCCCACCCTCTCCCCTCAAAGGTCACTGTGCTAGCGCCTTCCTGGGAGGGCTGTGGGCCTTCCTCTGGGGAGTCTGGAGGATTCTCTGAAAAGCCAAACACATGAAAATAAGGAATAATTACAAGCTACACATGACCATGGGAGAGATCAGAGCTTGAGGCCAGGTGCATGGGTCAGAGGAGCCATTGAAAATGGGCTTTTGTGGATAGACCTTGTGGCAAGGAGGAGCATTCAAATAGCCTTGAGGAGAGCATTAATGAAAGGAGTATCGTTTGGGTGCTCACACGACCCTGAGTGGCAGACACCATGTACCCCACTTTAAAGATGAAGAAGACCCATCTTCAAAAGGGACCCATCTTCAAAAAGATTTTATTGCCAGGCTCCTTGCACTTGACTGAAATGCCAGGAGCTCAGGAACACTGCTGGTCTTATATGGTGCTGTGTCTGGAGAGCACAGACCCATACTCAGTATGCAGATCCTCTGTGAATATTTATGGAATGAATACAAGAATGAGAGGGTAAAATGACTTGCTGAAGGCCGCACAGGGGCTGGATGTAGACCCTCATCTTCCTCCTCCATTTCTGTGCTTTTCCCACCCTCTGTGCTGTGTGCCTCATAGAGGAGACAGCAAAGAGTGGCTGGAGAGCCCCAGGCCATGCTTCTCCCCTCCCACAGGCCGCCCGCATGGCAGAAGAACTCCGGCAAGAGCAGGACCACTGCATGCACCTGGAGAAAATCAAGAAAAACTATGAGATCACCATCAAAGACTTGCAGGCCAAGATGGAGGAAGCTGAGCAGCTGGCTCTGAAAGGAGGGAAACGCACAATCATGAAACTGGAAGCCAGGGTAAGGATGCCCCTGAGCTGAGCCTGGAGAGAGAAAGGGGAGACGTGACTGGGCAGGGGCCTTTTCCCAAAAGACGCCATGCCTGGCACTTGATGAGGGAATGGGTTATTCAGATGCTAGGACGGAATAGGAAATTGAGACAAGAGCTGTAATTTATTTATTATATAAAGGTTTCTCCTCCTTTTCCCTGTCATCTTTTCCTCAGAATGTGCTCCACCCCCAAGCAGGGCAGGTCCCAGGATTCTTCCTCCATCTCTGTTCCTATTCTCTTTCCATCATTGTTCTTCCCTATTACTAACAACAAGCCTTAGCCTTCACCCTTGGGGTGGCGGAGCTAGACGGGCCCAGGAGGTTTGGTCACCTTGTCCAGCCCCTATCTCCCCTACTTCCCAGAGGAAGATACCTGAGGCTCAGGAAAGGGACCCATCTAACAACCACAGCAGGTGTATGAAAGGCAGAACCACCTGACCCTCCTGTCCAGGCCTTGCCGGCCCTCTTCTGGGGAGGAAGTGGACATGGCAGCTGTGATATCCCCCAACCCAAGACCACTGAGCTCCCAAGTTCAAAAACCTGCATTCCCTCAGCCACGTTCCTCTCTTCTCCCCTCAGATCAAGGAACTAGAGACAGAACTGGATGGTGAGCAGAAACAGCATGTGGAGACAGTCAAGACACTGCGGAAGAATGAGCGCCGCCTCAAGGAGCTGGTCTTCCAGACGGAGGAGGACCACAAGACCAACCAGCGCATGCAGGAGCTGGTGGAGAAGCTGCAGAACAAGCTGAAGGTCTACAAGCGGCAGATTGAAGAAGCGGTAGGTGCTCGCCGCATGTCTCTAATATACTCTCCCTCCCCAGCCCAGGTCTCAAGACTTGGTTAGAAAGAACCACAGGGAAGGAATCAGGTATTGGCCAAAGAATGACCCCCATGAGCTCCATGTTCATGGCACTTCATTCTCGCTATCATGTTGGAAGAAGACCGGACACTACCCACAGGAGCTAAGAACATGTAGAAAATGCAAATATCTCCTAAGAACATCCAAACTAAATCAGGTACTCACTGCAAGGTGTGCTCTAAAACTGGGGAAGGTCTTAGCTGCCTTCATCCTACTTCCACTGCCACCTATGGCCTTTGCCAGGATAACTTCTCTCTCCCGCTCATACTGTTAAACACAAGACCCTTCCCTGATTTGATCCTCCCAACACGAGGCAGGAAGAATGATATTTTTAGTCCATTCCACAGGTGAGGAAATAGCCCAGGGTGGGATATTTATGTCATGTTAGTAAATGTTAAAATCCAAATGGTCAGCAAATGATGGCTTCAAGTCTCTATCCTATGCCATACATCCACTAACCAGCACCAACCACCCCTCAACCCCCACCCAACATAGAAATTTGACCTTGCCACTGTTCACTGCCAATTCTGGGGCTACCACATTGAATCCACCAGCCACTCACACAACCAATGCCTTTCCCAGAAAGCTCAATAAAGACCAGGCTGTGGTTAATATGGTTCTAACCCAAACAGCACTATGACTCTACTGGGGAGACAAGGGGATGGGAGATGTGTGGGAAGGGCTAGGGAAAGCACTAAATCCCCATCTTTCATAGTGGGGCACCACTAGCTGATGCCTAAAACCACAAATTATAGAAGCACCAATAGAGCACATTTTATTTAGAGATACAGATGTCAAGGACAAAACAGAATTAGCTGAAAGTATTGAAAGACTGAATTCTTACATGTCTATGTAAAACCAATTATGCACATTTAACCAGAAAAGGCCAGGTTTACACTATGTTTTCCACCATGCCTTTGTCACAGGAGGAGCAGGCCAACCAGACCTTGGCTCGCTACAGAAAGACAGTGCATGAGCTGGATGATGCCGAGGAGCGGGCCGGCATGGCGGAGACTGCCCTGAACAAGCTGCGCACCAGACACCGCGTGGCTGGCAAAGGCATCACCTCTGTGGAGATCATTCAAGTGTCCAAGACAGGGTCCTCCAAAACCCTTTCTGAGGAATGAGGTTCTCCTTGTTCCAGCCTACAGCCAGTAGGTGTGGCAATGCCCATGCTCTAAGTTTACCTTCTCTGCTCCTGCTTTGTTCCTTCCAATTTCCATGCTTCCTGTCTGCCACACCCTGATCTCATGCAGTGGGAATTCCTAAGTTCCTGTCCCTTCAGCTGCAACACTCCCTCTCTGCATTCTCAAAGCCCTCAGGCATGGTGCTATCTGTAACACAAGTGCTAGTGGTCATGATGCTCCCCCATTTGGGTAGAAGCTCTTTGAAGGCAGGTGCCATGCCTGATGCCACTTGACACAAGGCCTGGCAGAAAGGCGCTAATGCTGGTTTTCACTGGAGAACCTTAGGGATGTTTACAAGCGTATAGGTGTGTATTCATCTTTCACATCCCCACAATATCTTTATTCTCGAGGATTTCATCAATACTGGTTGAATTTGGATTTCTTACATTAAGGAAATAATAGTAGTAGTAGTAGTAGTAGTAGTAGTAGTAGTAATAGTTGCAGTGACAATTTCTAAGCACCACCTACAGGGGGACAATGTAAAATAGTCCTTTATTCTTTGATTCAGAATGAACTGAGAAAAAAAATATAGGAGATAAATATATAAAAGTCAAAACGTTAGTTTTATTATAATTCTAGATTAAGAATTTAATAGGTATCCAACCTGGGCATCCTTTTTTCCACTCCAGAATTAAAGGTACCTGCAGAACTGAACAACCAGAGCCCTGCTCCATAAGGAGCAACTCCTACTCCAAGGGGAGGGATAACTAGAACTCATCACCCCTATAGGCAGATCCAAAAGGAGAGACTACATGGGGTTAATCCCTTCCTCCCTGCTTTCTTCTTCAAAACACAGGACAAATCACTCCTCTTCCCATGAGAGGAGCAAGGGAAAGATGAGGAGAAAGGGGAAGAACATAATTTCAGAGCAGTGGTTCCCCCAAAAGGTGGTCCTTTGACCAGTAGCAACATCAGCATCACCTGGGAAATTGTTAGAAATGCAAATTCCTATGCTCCATTCCAGACCTGGTGAATCAGAAGTTACTGGAAGAGGGCCCAGCATCTGTGGTTTGACCAGTGATCAGATGTATGCTCAGGTATATTAGAATGAGTGCTATAGCAGGAATCTCCCCTTACAGAAACACAGAGCCAGGGAACAGAAATTTCTCCTTTTACCACACCTAGGTATATGGTAATGTTTTTCACTAACTTATTTATCCTATAGTAAGGAGATATATAAATATTTCCATTTGTCAGGTGAGAAAAATGAGCTCAGAGAAGTTCAGTGACTTGCTCATGGTCATACAAGCCTGGTGCTATGGAAAGGCAAGCTGTCTTTTCTTTTAATTACTATGGAGATGAATAGGGCTGCCCTCTGTTTAGAATTAAGCAGGACAACTCAAGATCAAGGACTTGGTTTAGGTTGGGAGGAATGGGGCTGAAGTCTTAGTATACCAATGGTCCAATCTCCATGGATTATGGGAATTTTGTTCTGGCCTTGTGTTCAAATATCCAGATGGGGGGCACCTGGGTGGCTCAGTGGTTGAGCATCTGCCTTCAGCTCATGTCATGATCCCAGGGTCCTGGATTGAGTCCCATATCAGGCACCCCACTGGGAGCCTGATTCTCCCTCTGTCTAGGTCTCTGCCTCTCTGTGTCTCTCATGAGTAAGTAAAATATTTTTTTAAAAAAATCCAGATGGATTAGCCCCCCAATGAGGGTAAACTTCCCCACTCACTTATAGCTCCCTCTCAGTACTGGATCAGGTCGAGTTTTAGTCCAAAGTGATAACCCCATTGACTTTTGAATTCAAGCTGAGCCTTTTCTTACCATTTGCTTAGGAAGGAAACAAAAGATAGGAGACAATCTTTTTCCTAATTCTCTAATTTTTAATAATGATTAGCTCACGACGTGAAGGAAACCACAGGCTTGTCTTTGGATGAATACTACAACTAATGTATAACCATCTCCTTTCTGGGCAAAAACCTGAAAGGAGTCCCTTCTGTTGAACTCTCATTTTGGTAGGGGTGACTTGGGAGGCTCCCTGTACCACCCAGACTCAGGAGGTCCTTCTAAGTCAGCCTCCAGGATTTGCCATCTTATGAAACAGATCCCCTGCCCTGCCTTGGTGACTGTTTATTTCTGGGGCGCTGATCTTGGTCCAACTGCTCTGTCTCTAAACCATGAGGCCATGGGCCTGCTAACAGCATCCAGAGGTGATGAGGCTCTTTTATCCCATTTCCCCTTGTTGCCGTCAGCAGCCATGAAATGTCTTAAGCAAACTAGTATGAGTCAACACTGAGCCAAGACCCCACAAGAGTTTAATTTTCCAAAGTGGTTTTATATTCAGTCCCACAAATATTGACCAAGCTCTGAATATGGGCTAGGTCTGGACTTTGAGATACAGATATGAAAAATGAGTAAGAAAGAATGTCCTGGCCAGCCCGGGTGGCTCAGCGGTTTAGCATCGCCTTCAGCCTGGGGTGTGATCCTGGAGACACGGGATCAGGTCTCGTGTCGGGTTCCCTGCATGGAGCCTGCTTCTCCCTCTGCCTTGTGTCTCTGTCTCTGTCTCTCTCTCTCTGTCTCTCATGAATAAATGAATAAAATCTTGAAAGAAAGAAAGAAGAAAGAAAAAGAAAGAAAGAAAGAAAGAAAGAAAGAAAGAAAGAAAGAAAGAAAGAAAGAAAGGAAGGAAGGAAGGAAGGAAGGAAGGAAGGAAGGAAGGAAGGAAGGAAGGAAGAAAGAAAGAAGAAAGAAAGAAAGTTAGTTAGTTCTCCCTCAGGGAGCTCAGAATCCGGTGGAGAGGTAAAAGCAAACATCAACACAAGGCTGTGAGTAAATGCTCTGTGATGCTGTGTTTGCATCTCACTGGAAAGGATCACAGGGAAGGAGTGACTGGTTTAACCTGAGGTGACTGGGTAGAGCAGCTCCATTGAGGAAAAAGTCTAAGAAATGTCTAAGGCAGTGCCACTCAATGAGTGGTCCCTGTTTGTTACTTGCCCAAAACAACAAAAGTACAGAAACTGAAAGGAAGTTTATAGAAATTTTTATATCAATCGTTACTGCCATGACATCCAAATGCATGATCAAAGTATTTTATAAATGTATTAGTTTCTTATATTAAGTAAAATAAATGAAAGAGAACAAAATTTTTAATGGAAATTGAAAAGAATAAGTAAATTGATCTCTCACCAGCTAGAGAAGGAAAGAAAGGAACTCCAGACAGAAGACCCAACATATACCAAAGTGCAGAGGCTGGATTCTTACAAGGGAACAGTGTGACCAGGGAAGAGGAGCTCAAGAAGAGGGGAGAGTGCTGGATGTGGTGGGAGATGAAGCTAGCAGGACATGCATGTGTGAGGCTCTGAAGGGCCCCTCTGGGTACAAGTAGTCCATAATTTCTCTAAGGAAATCTTGTTAATTTTTAAAATCCATGTGTGGAATGTGACGAGCAGTGGCTTTTCTTTCTTAGGAAGACTTATCACAATGGCAAAACAAGACTGTGGGTCCCCCATGAGACCCCACAGGCCAGCTTGTGGTGAGCACTGTATCCCAGGGGACCACACTCCAACCCTCTTGATGGCCTGTATGGAGTCCAGGCCCAGTTGGGTACCCCAGACCCAAAGGTGTCTCTAAACCTTCACAACCTCACACAGAATTAACTAGCTATGACCCAATAATGGTGTCCATTATGAGAAAGGAAGCCTGTACAGCTGTAGCCCAGGCATTTTGGGGACACCATCTCTCTAGCAAGAAGGAGGCAAAGATGTTAGAACCCCCAGCTCTGTTCATAAGGATGTTTTTACCCTCTCTTTTTTTCTTCCAGGGTGACACAGATCTCAACAGCAGACCATTGAGAGGGAAAACATATGAAAATAGAAAACTGGATATCCTGAGAATGTTTACTATGCAAAAGGAAGCACAAGCCAGAAAGAGACAGGTGCTACGGAATAAAGATAGCTGTGGGGGAAAAGAGTCTGAGGATGTAAATACCCAGCCATTAGAGGAACTAAAATTAGTGTGTCTTCTCTGAGACTGCATCAAGCTGTGTAAGCACTTGGATAACAGTAACTATGGATCTGTTTTAGTTGAGATCCTACATGTTCATGTCAAAGACGGAATATGTAATGTCTGTGTGCCCTGGCTGTTTTCTACAAGCAATTCTTCATGTGGACAGTTTTAATGCCCTGTCCCAATGCAGCTTAAATAAAGAAACCTGAAAAATAGACTGGAGATTGTGTATTAGCAATGAAATTTTATTTTTATAAGGCTTGCGAATCCAAGGGAAATTTTTATAATATGTCAGAATTCTGTTTTACTCCTATATTCTAATTCACAGGCTTACATCTATTGGAAACCATGAGAACTATGCAGTCTTGGTAAGGTTCACTGCAAATTTGAAAGGGTAGATCAAAGATATGAAGACTATCAAGGTTTCATCACGCTGAGAAAACTATAGAATCCCTGAATGGATGTTATAGGCTCCATCCAGGCTAAAGACACACAAGGCCCCCACAGGCTCTCTACCTCAGCATCTCCCAAGATGTTCAGACACAGGCAAGCTTTTCCTTGAATTAAGATTTAAGTTCTTCCTTAAATCAAGCTGAGACCTTCCCCCTGGCACCATCTACTTTTTAACCCTGGTTTTGATACCTAGACCTTGCAGAAGGTCGTCAGTGGGAGATAGTTCTCATGACCCTCTAAGACTTCTCTTCTCCAAGGCTGAATATTCCTGGGTCTTTCAACCTTCCCAAGTGTGAGAGGGTTTGTTGTCACCTTTAATATCCTAGACCCCGTTCCTCCCCTCACTTTCCTAGTCTTTGGAGTGCAGGATTGGAGGAGACAGCACCATGAGGGCTCCCTGCCAGTACATAGCCCCCAGATCACACCTCTTCCTAGCTCTCTAGAAATGGTGTCTTCCCTTTGGCTTTAAGCATTCTGACCTCTCTCCAATGCCCTGGCAGAGAGAAAAATCATTGTTCAGCTGGTAAAGGAAGGGATGTTAACATGCCATTGTGACTCCCTCTCTCTCTCTCCACACTGCCCCATTTCACCCTTGTGATGGTTCTACACCGGTACCCACTAGGAACCATTGGGTTCCTTCTGTGCAAATGGATCAAATGTGAAGACACTGCCCTCTGGTGGTAGGGTCTCCAACTGCTTTGTGTGAATTTCCTGGGAGACACTAAGTCACAGAATCATAGAATTAAACATATTGGAATCTTGGGGCTCAAAGGGATATTCAAGTGTCTAGTCCAATTCTCAGCCAGTTGGAGATTCCCCTCCATAACATCTCTAAAAAAATTAATTCAACTTGGACCTGAATCCTTCCAGTGAAAAAGGGCAGCCCATTGCAGTTTTGACTGACAATCATGGTTCAAAATAAAATGGAGACAGAATATGTCTCCTTGTATTTTGCCCTCATTTTGATTTACTCTTTACCTCTGTAATTACATAAAATAAGTCTAATTCTTATACTTTGAAGTCAGACAAACATGGGTTCCACTTTCTCAGCAGTGGGACCGTGGGCAACTTAACCTATCTCACCACTTATTTTCTCAACCATTAAATGAGGAATAATAACAGTATCTGCCTCTTAGGAATGTGAAGTTTAAACAAGATAACCTGGCATAGAGCCTATTATGCACAACACTTAGACACTTGCCAAGTTTCTTCTAGCATTCTGTAGGACTTAACATTTCATCTCCCAAAGGAAGCTTGGCCCGGCTTGTCAGTCTGGCAGCCTACATCAAGAGACCTCTTACTAGAGAAATGCAAGGGGAATTCCATGAAGTTTTAAGACCTCATCATTGTTTCCTGGTGGATAGTCTATCCATGGTCTCCCCACATGTGGTGAATTTCAGAGCAGCTCCTCACTTTGCTGGATAGGGAGCAGGGGCAGAAGCAGATGTAAGTGGGCTTAGTGACTTGCCCAAGACCATTCAGTTAACAGCGACCTAAAAATTCTTCATTGAGTAGAATTAGGAAAGGCTTCTGATCCAGTATTTATAAGAACATGGATTTCATTTAGCCACATATGCTGTTTTTGCCTAAGGACATTATAATTTCAGAATGGCTTTAAGGCCTAAAAGGATATAATCTATGGCCTTAGAAAATAATAGCATTAATCAGTATGCATGAAGACCAAAATCAGGGCAGTGGCACCAGGTTCTGCAGAGTAAATGGAGCAAAGACTATTTAAATGGTTTTGCTAAACGTTTGGGACTAGCTTTCAAGGCTGCTAAATTTTGTATCACTGATTATTTTAACTGTATATTATTTCTTTCTGTATTCTTGATACTCTGCCATCTGAGGTCTCCCTGACTGAGGAGATATGCCTCTTCCAGAGCTTGCCGATTCTTATAGAGAGCAAACGGCTTTCATCTAGACTAGCCAATCCAGAGTCCATACTCCAAATTATCTCCTCTGTTCTGCTTTTATATTCTAGGAGGCATTATTCTTCTGCCCTCATCGTCCCAGGGCCAGATACAAGACAATTAGGGACAGCTCCCGTACTCCAGAATCTACTGAAATTATTCAAACTAGCCAATCCTAAGCCTGCCTACCTTGTCTCACCCATTCCTTCCCAAAGAAACCACAGAAAAGACTTGTGTGCACACTTTCCCTTGCTCTTTCTGCCTGCTGGCCTATACTGGCACTTCTTCACATGGCCCTGAGTGGCATGACATGACATGCCTCCTTTATCTAGGGATGGGTCTGAGTATAAAAACTTCCCTCATGACAATCATTTCCTATCTGTATGTCTTACCACAGCTGATAAAAACAAATCCCAGGTACATTAAAAAATACTAATTATTGGGCAGCCTGGCTGGCTCAGCAGTTTAGCACCACCTTCAGCCCAGGGCATGATCCTGGAGACCTGGAATCAAGTCCCACATCGGGCTCCCTGCGAGCCTGCTTCTCCCTCCGCCTGTGTCTCTGTCTTTCTCTGTGCCTCTCATGAATAAATAAATAAAATCTATTTTAAAAAATACTAATTATCTTCCTCCTCCTTTCACATGTGAACCAACCCTGCAGCCCTGTACGGAAACCAGAAAGTCTGGATCTTCCCAAGGAGTAAACCTTTGGGGCTTCCAGAAATCACAAAATCATCACAAAGACCCCTTGACCTTTCCACCCATAGGCTACCAGGAATTGGGGCTGGAGATCTGTTGTGAAAAGGCCAATCTTGAGTTACAGTAAAATCACAAGACTGGAAGGAAACCTGCTGGCTATTAGAAGGGACTATTCTTCCCTTTACTTCCAGAACCCTGGCTTAGACTAACAAAAAATGTATCCTGCAGCTTTGGAGCATTGATTCCATAAAACTTTTTTTTTTTCCATAAAACTTTTCTCTACACACATTTATTTTTTTTATTTTTTTTTTTTTTATGATAGGCACACAGTGAGAGAGAGGCACAGACACAGGCAGAGGGAGAAGCAGGCTCCATGCACCGGGAGCCCGATGTGGGATTCGATCCCGGGTCTCCAGGATCGCGCCCTGGGCCAAAGGCAGGCGCCGAACCGCTGCGCCACCCAGGGATCCCTCTACACACATTTAAAAAAATTCACAAAACTTTTATTTATTTTCTTTTAATATTTTATTTATTTATTCATGAAAGACAGAGAGAGAGAGGCAGAAACACAGGCAGAGAGAGAAGCAGGCTCCATGCAGGGAGCCCTACATGGGACTCGATTCTGGGTCTCCAGGGTCACGCCCTGGGCCGAAGGAGGCACTAAACCACTGAGCCACCCAGGCTACCCAAAACCTTTAAATATAGGCAGCAAAATAGTAGCCAGGCATTTAGACCAAGGGGAAAAGTGTATTATAAGCATTAGGTTTAGCAATTAGGAAGGCCACCGTGGGAACAGGTACAAGAGAGACACTCACCCCTATTTTGGAAGATAAAGGAAGGCAGTCTGGGGAAAATCATGTCTTTGCTGAAGCCTAAGTATGAATAGGAGTTGCTCTCCCTCAAAGTGGAGGGGAGCATGTGAGAAGTGTAAGTGGGAGTAGGGAGGACCAGCTAAGAGCGTGCTTGGTGGCAGGTGGCAGCACATGAGCAACAGCTGCAGAGACATTCAATGATCTTACATGCCAACCCTGCATCACAGACAGTTTGGGAATTGAATTAGTTCAGTGTGAGAAACCCAGGTCTCCACCTTGCCACATCCTATCTTTCCACAACCATGTTTAAGACAGGAAAAAAAGGGGGCATTGGGTGGCTCAGTGGTTGAGCATCTGCCTTTGGCTCAGGTTGTGATCCCAGGGTCCCACAGAGAGCCTGCTTCTCCCTCTGCCTATGTCTATGCCTCTCTCTGTGTGTCTCTCGTGAATAAATAAAATCTAAAAAAAAGGACAAGGAAAAAAAAGACTTCTTCATCATCCTTTTGATCAGGGAGCATATTTATTCCTCCCTAGGAGACTTGAGTCCTGATTGGCAGAAATGGGTCACATGCCCATCCTTAAACCAATTAGCAGCAAATGGCAATGGGGTTGCCACCTAAGGCAAGGAACATTTGAGGCTCATTCCCAAGGTTAAGGAAGGGCCTGGTCTCCCTGACAGCCACCCAGACAAAAGTAGGGGAGTCAAGAGGGTAAAGGTGATGTGTGGACTGCTCGTCACATAGAGGACATGGTAAGAGATGAAGGTGACAGAGCATAGATACCTTGATGACTTGTTATGGAGTGTGGACTTTATTCGGAGGGCAAGAGAGGTTTGTCATAATTCAATTCAGATTATGTTTATTTGGGGCAGAGAATACAACATAAGCAAAGTTGTGTCCACTGCATCACACCAGAAGACACATGAAGTCAATGTGTGCCACTTTGTGATGTTGAGTTTGATCATTTGATTAGGGTGGTGTCCACCCCCACCAAAGAATATTCTATAAAATAATTGGTGCGGACTCTTTAAGACTGTCAATGTTGTGAAATGCAAAAAAAAAAGGGGGGGGGTAAGGAGCTATTTCATATTAGACTACAGAAACATGATAGTTAAATGCGGCAAATGATCTTAGATTGGCTCTAGGATCAAGAAAAAGAAATTGAAAAAAAAAGTAAAAAAAAAAAAAAGAAAAAAAGAAATTGAGGGGTGCCTGGCTGACTCAGTGAGTGGAGTGTGTGACTTGATCTCAGGACTGTGGGTTCGAGCCCCATGTTGGATGTAGAGATTACTTTAAAAAATTAAAAAAAAAATCGTTAAAGAAAAAAAGAAATTTCTGGAAAGAATATTATTGGTGAGGGACGCTTGGGTGGCTCAGCAGTTGAGCATCTGCCTTTGGCTCAGGGTGTGAACCCAGGGTTCTGGGATCGAGTCCCATATCGGGCTTCCTGCATGGAGCCTGCTTCTCCCTCTGCCTATGTCTCTGCCTCTCTCATGAATAAATAAATAAAATCTTTTTAAAAAAAGAATATTATTGGTGAAATTTGAATATGAACTTACAACAAACTTATGTATTACATAATTTTTATAATTAACTTATGCTAATTATTTTGATAGTAAATAATAATACTGAATTAATGTTAAATGTCCTCAATATGATTGTTATATTATGGTTATGTAAAAGAATGTCCTTGTTCTTCAAGATAAATACTAAAGTATTTAGGGCTGAAGAGTCACGATGTCTGTGACTTACAAATGGTTCAACAAATAGGGGCACCTGGATGGCTCAGTAGGTTAAGTGTCCAACTCTTGGCTCAGGTCATGATCTCAGGGTCTCAGAAGAGGCTCTGTGCTCATTGGAGAATCTGCTGGAGATTCTCTCTCTCCCCCTCTCCTTCCACCCCTCCCCCCACTTGTCTCTCTCTCTCTCTCTCTCTCTCTCTCTCTCAAATAAATAAATCTTTAAAAAGGGAGGGAGGGAGGGAGGGAGGGAGGGAGAGGGTAAGGGGGGAACTGATGGATACTAGATGGAGGAACTTAGTGTCAGAACTACCAAAGGTCAGGAACAAAGTGAGACACACATCTGAGGGTCAGCAAGCTATGCACAGTCATTGGAGCTGAGAGCCCGTGTCTGATCACTTTGGGAGTGTGTGCAGAGGGAGGCAAAACTTGAGTTAATCAGCATTTGAAGTTCAGGCCCAGAGGCAGCAACCAAACAAGAAGAGTTATGCTCATAAGTAAACCAGCCATTTCATTCCATGCTCTTCAAAAATATTCACCAGACTTGCAATTTTCTACAACTTTAAATTTGTTCCTGGAGAGACAATCTTTGTGTTGGTCAGCTTCCCTCCAGATGTAGAATTAGTTAACTTTTCTCTAACAGTTTCATTTGGATCTGTGACAAAAGAAGCAGCCCACAAATATATCTGAAATATAAGCAGACAAAAGCAAAGATATGCTACATACTACAATTAGAACTATAGTCATCCTAGGTTAATCCATTTCTGAAAATAAGTCTAAGGTTCAAGAAGCCTATTAGATTATTTTAAATGAGAAATAAGAATGCATGCACTGCCTGCCCAAAAATTCTAACCAGTTTCTCTAAATTATCACTTAAACCCTCTTAAATTGGGAACGGGGGTGGTGTCAAAAGTACTCAAACCAAAATAAACCAAAAAAACCCTTTTAAACCTATAAAACAAAACTCTCCAAAATTTCCGCATAATATACACATTTTACACGTTTACATGTATCGTACCTAATTATTTAACACTTAACAAACTCCACAGTGATTATATTTGCCAGCAGTATGCAATGATATACATTATATTAGATGAGAATTAAATATTCCCTTAACCTGCAACAAACATACCGCAAAGCAAATAAACAATGTGATAATGTGTTAAAGATATATAATTAATGCAACACAATTTAGCAAAATGAAGTAGACAAATAGAGCAATTTTTAAAAATAATTACTTACCAAATGATTCTGGTAATGGAGAATTAGGGTGATGGACAACTCTCCTACTCCTGATAACTAGAAAAGTGGAAAAAATATACAAAGTATCTACTCAAAGATAAGAGAGAGCAATATGATAGTAAATACCAGGTCAAAATCCAAGAGAAAAGAGAACATCAGAGAGTGAGCCTAGATTTTTGGACTCTGTGTGTGCGTCTCTAATGAATAAATAAATAAATGAATAAATGAATAAATAAGAGACACACACACACACACACAGATGCAGAGACATAGTCAGAAAGAGAAGCAGGCTCTATGCAGGAAGCCTGACGTGGGACTCAATCCCAAGGCTCCGGGATCACACGCTGAGCCAAAGGCAGATGTTCAACCACTGAGCCACCCAGGCGTCCCCAGAGTTGACATTCCTATTCAAGTCTGAAGGCCAGAGCAGCTGTACAACCAGAAAGAGCCAATGTTCCAGTTCAAAGGCTGTCAAGTGGGAGGAATTATCTCTTACTTGGGGGAGGTCAGCCTTTTGTTCTATTGAGTAGTAAATAGATGCCGCTATTGGATCATGCTCACTCACATTACAGAGGCAAGTTGCTTTATTCAGTCTACCAATCTGAAAGGCCAACCTCACCCAAAAACACCATCACAGAAAAACCCAGAATAATATTTGAGCAAATATCTGGACATCCCGTGGCTCAGTCAAGTTGACAAATAAAATTACCCATCACATCTGTGTTTTGGGATGGGACAGTAGGAGGGAGGATGAATTAGAAGATGAACATTCTTCTTAAGGATGGGAGCACAGCTTTGAGTCATCTGGAAAACCCAGAAAAATATCAAATCCTAAAAGTAGATTAGAGTGATCCCAGATTGCTGACATCCTCAGGCACTTGACAAATTTAAAATTAAAATCTTATTGGGGCAAAAATAAAATCATTTTAGGTGTCAAATTATTCTTACATAATTTTAAAATTAAAATATTAGATACAAAAAAATATTAGATACAACATAGATAACCAACCATATAAGAGGACAAGAATACAAAATGAGTCAAAATAAGAAGTTGGCAATAGAAACAGTCCCATAGGAACTTCAGAAAATGGCAAATGCATGATATTTACTATAGAATTAAAATGTATGCCAAGAATAGCATATAATTATGGAGAAGAAGAATAATGGAATTAAGGTAGTCTAAGACCTTTGCAATATCCAGGAAGAGAAAGTACTAATCATTAGTTTGCTCTGTAGGACAAAAACCCTGAACTGCAGCCTTTGTTACTCTCTATGGTATAAATGCTCCCATGGTGGCTGATTTCAAGCTACCAACAAGAGGTTGCTGAACATGAATTTAGGAAAAGAGAGGCACAAGCTGTTCTCCTGAACCCACTGTGGCCCACTCCAGCACACCTCTAAATTAGTTCTTGAAAATGGAATTTAAAAAAATACAATCAATCCAAAAGAAGTCAAGAAAGGAGAGAGGGAAAAAAAGAGAATAGTCAGGACAAAAATAAAGCATATACTAAGATGATAAAATCAAATTCAAATATATTAGTAATTCCTGTAAGTGTAAACAGATGGATATTTCAGTTAAAAGATGAATATATTATAATCATAAATTGCAACTGCATGTTGTTTATGAGCAACACATCTAAAAGCATAAAGTAATAGAAAAATTGGAAGTAAAAAGAAAAAGAAAGATATACTAGTAGGCAAACCCTAACTCCCAAAAAGCTGGTATAGCTATATTAATATCAGAGAAGTAAATATTAAAAGCAAAAGCACTATAAGAAAGGAATATTCCGGAGCACCTGGATGGCTCAATTGGTAGCCCACGGGACTCTTGATCTGAGGGTTGTGATTCAAGCCCCACAATGGGTGTATAGCTTATTTAAAAAAAAAAAAAAAGTAGAGAGAATGCCATGGTGGGTCAGTCAGTTAAGCATCTGACTCTTCACTTAGGATCTGGTCATAATCTCAGGGTGGTGAGATTGAGCCTGCAGTCAGGCTCCCCACTCAGCGTGGAATCAGCTTCTCTCCCCATCCCTCTACCCCTCCTCCCACTCATGTGCATACATGCTTGCACTCTCAAATAAAGAAATATTTTTTAAAGGAATATTTCAGGGGGATCCCTGGGTGGCTCAGTGGTTTAGCACCTGCCTTTGGCCCAGGGCATGATCCTGGAGTCCCGGGATCAAGTCCCGCATCGGGGTCCCCGCATGGAGCCTACTTCTCCCTCTGCCCGTCTCTGCGTCTCTTTCTCAGTCTGTGTCTCTCATTAATAAATAAATAAAATCTTTTTTTAAAAAAGGAATAGTTCATAATGGTACATCCAACTCATAAAATATAACAATTCTATAACATAGTAGCATCTACAATATAGCCTCAAAATATACAAAGAAAAAATAAGAGAGTAGAAATAGACAACTCCATGATCACTTGGGACACACAAGTGTCCCAACACACTAACACACCTTTCCTTGGGACACACAAGTGTCCCAACACACTAACACACCTTTCCTAGTAATCAAGATAAGCAAGCAAAAAAAAATTAGTAATTAAGTTAAAAAGTATGCCATTAAGGTAGAAATCCATAACAAAAATGTAACTTAAAACTCCCATGTTTAGGGATCCCTGGGTGGCGCAGCGGTTTGGCGCCTGCCTTTGGCCCAGGGCGCGATCCTGGAGACCCGGGATTGAATCCCACGTCGGGCTCCCGGTGCATGGGGCCTGCTTCTCCCTCTGCCTGTGTCTCTGCCTCTCTCTCTCTCTCTCTCTCTCTCTCTCTCTCTGTGACTATCATAAATAAATAAAAAAATAAATAAATAAAACTCCCATGTTTAAAAATTAAAAAATGCCAGGGATCCCTGGGTGGCGCAGCGGTTTGGCACCTGCCTTTGGCCCAGGGCGCGATCCTGGAGACCCGGGATCGAATCCTACATCGGGCTCCCGGTGCATGGAGCCTGCTTCTCCCTCTGCCTATGTCTCTGCCTCTCTCTCTCTCTCTCTCTGTGACTATCATAAATAAATAAAAATTTTAAAAAATTAAAAAATAAAAATTAAAAAATGCCAGTTCTACACAAACTCTTGCAGAAAATTTAAGAGAAAGAATACTTCTGAACTCATTTTACAAAGGCTGAATTACTCAAATACAAAAACTAAAAAAAAAAAAAAAAATTACAAGAAAAGTAAACTGCAAAACAAAATCCTTCATAAGCCAAGATTTTAAATTACTTCCTGTTTTTAATTTTTTAAAGTATTTTCTTTGACTTTGTTATTACTTTTGGTACTATGTCTTTGAGCAAGTTGCTTACAGCTTCTAAAGATTTTTATTTTATGTAATCTCCACTCGCCAATGTGGAGCTCAAACTTCCACCCCAGATTAAGAGTCGCATGCTCTACCAACTGAGCCAGCCAAGTAGCCCTTAAATTGCTACATTCTTGTTTTTTTTTTAAGTTTTATTTATTTAAGTAATCTCTGGAGTGGCTGGGTGGCTTGGCTCAGTTGGTTAAGAGTCTGCCTTCAGCTCAGGTCATGCTCCCAGAGTCCTGGGAGTAAGCCCCAGTCATGCTCCCTGCTCTGCAGGGAGTCTGCTTCTTCCTCTCCCTCTGCCCCTTCCTGCAGCTTGTGCTTGCTTTGTCAATCTCTCTCTCTCAAAATAAATAAATAAAATCTTTAAAAAATATATTTAATAACCTCTACTCCCAACATGGAGCTCAAACTCATGACCCCAAGAAGCAAAATGTATAAGAAGTGGCCATGGCCTCCAGATTTACAGTCCAGTGAACTACAGATTTTACTTACCAAATTAGGGGGAAAAAAATACCTGGTATTCATAAGTTCAATCATATTGAACTTATAAGAAAGACATCAATGATAGTACGGTATTTATATACCATCTGAGACTACCTTATGCCCCTAAACACCCCACAAACTAAGTGGTCCCATCCCTGTGCTATGGAAACGAACTGAGTAAACAGCCTAGAGAAAATCTGCACACATTTTTCAGTCCTCTGTATTGAATTTTACAAGATTCTTTCCAGAGGAAACTTTCCCTCCTTGGAACCATTTAGGACAATATCTAAAGGAGAGGGCAATTAGGACAATTATTTAAAGCATAAGCATTATTAAGCATTAACATAGAGTATGTACTTATGCTTTTGCCCTTTGGTTTGCTTATAGCTTTTATAGGCATTGATTCAATAAACATTTCTAACAATCTCTCTGGTGGATAGGTGGTAGGCATCAACCCATAGAAGATATAAGATGGAGGGAGAGGGTAATCTGGCTGGCTCAGTTGGTAGAGCATGTGACTCTTGATCTTGGGGTTTGTGAGTTTGAGCCCCACATTGGGTATAGAGATTACTTTAAATTTTTTTAAAAAGAAAAAACAACAAAATGGAGGCATGTAAGTGTTCATTGACAGTAGTGTTCACTGTTGTTCAGCTTGGGCTCAAGGGAGAACCAATCTTCTTACTCTCCAAACCACATTCCAGATACTAAATCAAGACCCTCCAGAGAAGATGGAAATCCTTAGGCAAACATAATCTTTCTGACCTATGATTGGGTACTTTCCTGACGTATCTATATGAGCCCCCCCCCCCAACTGGTGGTAACCTCTCTGTTCTTTGAAATCCCAGATGGTTTATTTCATTCATTCATAGTGTCATTCAACAAATATTAAATAGGACCTTCCACCTTTGAAGCATTGTGTATTTCCTTGTATTTAAAATTATGTGTGAACTGGCCTTGTCCTAACTTCTGAGCTCTTTGAGGACAGAAAGATCTTACCCAATTCCTTTGTACATTTATGGAAATTCTTAACACAATACTTGGCACTCGGTGAGTACTCATTAAATACTTGATGACTTTCTGAAGTTTGACCAAATTCCAATTCAATCCTGTTCTTACTCCAACTGACTCCATAAAGCAAACAAAATCATTCCATGATAGTATCCAACCTTTTACTTCCTCCCATTTCCCACTTCTAAATACCACCTTCCCTGATACTAATTCTCTAAAAGAGAATCCTCATTTGGGGTATCAGATCAGTGTCATCATGCATGTAAAAAAACAACCACTAAAAATAACTCACCCTCTTTGGAACTCCAATGTCTCTTATAACCAGAGCATGACTGGATCATAGGAAATGCTCTGGACCCTGCAGGTATCAGGAGGCCAGCCCTGGCACCGTCTTGTATCAACACCTTCATCAAGGTTTACTGATTTGTATGTTATCCTCTTCTATCCAGATTATAAACTCCTTCAAAGAGAACCGTCTTTTGTAAGGAGGTGGGATCTAAATAAAAGTTGGTATTTTAGCTCTGGATACCAACTCTACATACTTCTGGATTGGTTCATGTAACTTGCAGACACATGAGGCATCCTTGCATCCATGTGTGCTGTCCTTCCTCTGCCAAAATGTCACTGGGAGGGAGGTAAAATAATTTAAAACAGGAGGGAGGTAAATTAATGTAAAACGATCTTTCTGCTCTCTCATTTGTCCTCCATCTCTCTAGGACCAAAGACTTTGTAGCCATGGGGCAAAATAAAACCAATTACTTCCAATGCATTAGTGCTCCTTGGACAGCTGGATTACCTGGCCCTAGTGAACAGAGTGTGGTTCTGAAATCAAGAATGGGACAACTTGGGGATCCCTGGGTGGCTCAGCGGTTTAGCGCGTGCCTTCCACCCAGGGCGTGATCCTGGAATCCTGGGATCGAGTCCCAGGTCAGGCTCCCTGCATGGAGCCTGCTTCTCCCTCTGCCTGTGTCTGTGTCTGTGTCTCAAATGAATGAATGAATATTATATATATTAAAAAAAAGAATGGGACAACTTCACTTCTGCGAACATCACCCTCTGGGCAAGCACTGGGATCAAACTCGTAAGCCACGAGAGGCACTCTGTTGGTGACCTGCAGTGGCCCCAACAACAGGAGTGCTGCTCCAGGATTTCCACGGGTTCAAGGACGCCAAGTCTAGCTTGGAAGTGAGGTTCAAGGCATTCTGCAGAAGCTGCATCCGTGCAGCAATCACTGTCTCCACGTGTTTGGAAGGGTTGGGGGTTGGGGCAATGATGAATTCCCTCCTCCATCCCGTGGCGCCATCTTGGGAGCAGGGAACAAGTGATTCCAACCCCAGAAAGGTCGAGAAGGTTCCTCGGGGAGGGCCTCAGAGGCTTCCCACACCGAGAGACTGGCTCTGAAGAGGGACACTTCTCTCTGAAGGGAGAAAAACTCGTCATTCGTCGAGTCCCTGTGGCTCGAAAAGGCCTCAGTTCTCACTAATTCCTTTCCTGACAAAAGCACTTGTGAAAACGCCGACGCTCCACACTTGGTTCCGCGAATCTGAGAAAACTTCCCGAGGAAAGAAAGAAGCCATCCAGGCGGCTCCGCCACCACCTTCGAACCCGCGCGGACGCAAGACCCTCCCCGGCCGCACCCGCGCCGGCCCCCGGGTCGCGCGCCCAAGCGGGGCGCGTGCGCAGATCGCCGCGCCGCCGCGCTGCGCAGGCGCCGTGGCCATTTCCGGGATCTGTCAGCCGCTCCCTCTGGGCCTCGGTCCTCCGCCCGCGCCCGCCGGAGCCTGTTCGCGTCGACTGACCAGAGTCCGCGAATTCTCCGCTCCGAGCCGGTCCGGACTGCCCCGATCCCAGGTAAGGGCCAACAGGGCGAGCTCCTGGCCCTGTCGGCCTCCATTGGCCCGGCCTCGCCCCGGACTTGAACCCGCGGGGGCGGTGAGGCGGGGGCTTAGGCCGCGGGGCCCAGGGGCTGTGAGGGGCGGGCCGGGTCTCCGGGCCTGGCCTCCGGAGGTGGCGGGGGTCCCGGTTCTTTGTGGGGCCCTCCGAGCCCGTGGGGTTCCCGCACACACAAACCGCTTCCCTCGAGGTTTTCCAGCTCTGAGCCAGGATTAGCGGCTCCTCCACCTGCGCTTCCATAGCCCTGTTCACTTTTCTATGATGGGCTTTTATCGCAATCTGTAAAATTGTCGTAAATGAGATGACCTCCCCCTGGTCGAGCGTCACGACGGACAGTTCCTTCCTTCCTTTAGCAGCTAGGTTGGGTCCTGCGCACGGTGGGCGACCCTGGAATGCCCCAGGGCAGCCCTCAGTCTTTCAGCTCTTGGGGTGGGAGGGCCTCCTCGAGTTCCTTAAGCTTACCCCTCTCGAGAATTGCCTTCTTTTTTTTCTTCTTCTTTTAAAGATTTTATTTATTCATGAGAGACAGAGATGAGAGCTGCCCTCTCTTGAGTATTGCACAAACCCGCCCCTACTCGCTCCGTGGAGCCTTTTATGTAGCCCCTTCCACGTTCCAGCCTCTCCGGTAGGAAAACGGCCCAAATTCCAGTCCCGGCACCGCTACTTCGTTGAGGAGACCCTGGGAAGATGCTTCTCTGAGTCTCTGTTTCCTTGTCTGCAGTAGGAAGGTTCTTAGGGCCTTTTTTTTTTTTTTTTTTTTTTTTAGGATCAAGTGCATTTATTTGCATTAATTGCCTAGAATAGTACCTGGCCCAGAGTAGGTGCTCGATCAATATTAGCTATTCCATCTGTTCTGGGCATTCTGTGCTTATCTCTTTTTCCTTCCTTTCTTACTCCCCACCTCCGCCCCAGACTTGAGGACCAGGGAAGTGTCAGATGTATTTATGCTTCTGGCCCTATCCCTGCGCTTAACTACGCTGCTGGGAACATGGTAGGCACTTAATAAATTGTAGCTTAGAATCTTTGATGAGAAAGCCATCTGTTCTCATACTGCAGCTCTGGAGCTTGAAGGAAGATGCTAACCTACTTTTACCTGCTTCGACTCATTGCCTAAATTACCTACGTTAGCCTCGTTCTGCCCTTTTCTTTTTTAAATCAATTTTATCTCACCTTTTGGTACCAGGTAGGTCCTGGGTTTTTTCAGGTACCTAAGGAAAAAAGGAGAGTATCAGTCTGGAGGATGTTTTTGCCCTGTTAGGGAGTGGGTGTAACTGGCTGGTTCCTACCACAGAGTATTCAGAAGCCTTGCAAGGTTAATTCTTCTACCTATCATAGTTAAAGGAGGGGATTATCTTGGAAAAAACACTTGCTTGGAGGAAGAGTGGCATATTTTGATCTAGTTAACTAATCATATGCTGAAACAAATTCTGCATAAGGAAGTTTAAAATGATTTGCTGGTGGTGCTGGTGCCTGACATGGAAACCAAGTCTCTGGACATCGTGGAGGGTGTGGTGACCTTGTTGGAGTAGAGTACCTGGTATTGCTGGGTTGGGTAATGAGAGCAATTAGAAACTGGATGAATCACAGTGTTGGAAACTGACTCTAAACAGGGAACTGAAGTCTTCACTGTACAAATACTTTCAGGCTTCAGGGCCAATATTTCAAAATATATGTAGACATTTCCAAGTTCAGAGGATAATAACTGGTGTGTACTTTTAGAGATGGCTCAAAAGCCTTGGGTCAAAGGAAGAAAGGGAACTAACTTAGCATCTCTTTTGGGCTAGGCTTCGTACTACATGTTTTCACATGTTATCTCACGTAACGTACCTACAGCCTTAGAATGTCAGTAACTTGTCCATTTACATCTCTTTTAAAAATGAGATTTAAATGTTAAGTGATCGGCCCAGGATGTCATAGCTAGCATGTGACTAAGCTTTAATTGAAACCCAGGTTGCCTTCACTCCAGAGTCCATAGCAACCAAACATCAGAATGGCTATACTCAAAGTGATAAATAGTTGAGTTGTAGAGAGAGTGCCTGTAATCATACTATAAATCATTTTTTTCTCTCATTGCTATACAATAAAAGGTTATCAATAGAAGCTTGTAAAGTTTCATGTCACCACCTTTTCTGTCCCTTTTTCTCCTATCTATTCCAATTAAGACAGAGCTTTTCAGGTTTCACTTAAATATTAATCACAGTTTAGAATTAGAATTATCTGGCAGCCCGGGTGGCTCAGCAGTTTAGCGCTACCTTCAGTCCAGGGCGTGATCCTGGGGACCCAAAAATTGAGTCCCACATCCAGCTCCCCGCATGGAGCCTCCTTCTCCTTCTGCCTGTGTCTCTGCCTCTCTCTCTCTCTGTCTCTCATGAATAAAAAAATAAAATCTTTAAAAAAAAAATAGAATTATCATCCTATGGCAGAAGGTCTGTTTTTCTTGGTACAGAATTCAAGCTATTACCCTCCTGCACTCACTGAGTTGATAAATACAGACTGTTTGCTGGGTGCCTTATACATTTGAGAAACATGAGTGCTGTCTTACCCTACAGACTTAAAATACCGACATGATTATAAATGAGATACAGGCCTAAGTATATGTTCAAATATGGGACTTGAATGATAAAACAAATTTAGAAGTGCAATTTTATTTATTTTTTTATATTTTTTAAATATTTTACTTATTCATGGGGGGCGGGCAGAGACCTAGGCAGAGGGCGAAGCAGGCCCCCTGCAGGAGCCAGATGAGGGACTCATTCTGGGACCCCAGGATCACGCCCTGAGTCAAAGGCAGATGCTCAACCTCTGAGCCACCCAGGTGTCCCTAGAAATGCAATTTTAGAAGTAATTATGTCGTTATGTAAATGTTTACTTCTTTTGAAAGCTTTGCTACCTTGCTTGAAAAATTGAGTTGTGGGACACCTGGGTGACTCAGCAGGTGTGTCTGCTTTCTGGCTCAGGGCGTGATTCTGGAAGTCCCAGATCGAGTCCCACATAGGGCTCCCGGCATGGAGTCTGCTTCTCCCTCTGCCTATGTCTCTCCTCTCTGTGTGTGTCTTTCATGAATAAATAAATAAAATCTTAAAAAAAAAACAAACAAAAAAAACCTGAGTTGAGGGGTGCCTGGCTGGCTTGGTCAGTGGAGCATGTAACTCTTGATCTCAGGGTTGTAAGTTTAAGCCCCACTTTGGGTATAGAGATTATTTAAAAATAAAGTCCTTTAAAAAATTGAAGAATGAGAAAGTCTTTGCATCTGTTCTTTTTAACTATACATGAAATATGTGTTTTTATTGCATGTAGATAGTCACATTGAATTATTATTTGTAGGCTTGTTTTAATTAACAAATGAGCCTATAAAAGATGGCATTTGAACTAAATTGCTTTTAATTAAGGAGATACTTATGACACAGTATGTTATTTTGAGTAACTGAGTAAAACCTGTTGTGATGGGTAAGCATCTGATATCAGATATAAAAAGAGAATCATGCAGTGAGCATCTGGAAGTTTATGTTTTAAAAAAACATGTTAAGCAGCCTCATTTGAATTTATTTAAAACATTTTTTAAAAATTTCCAGTTAGATGCTTTTTCTTTACTTGTGAGTTGCAGTTTGCTTTCTGGAACATATAAGTAAAAAACCAGTGACCTAAATATCTCCACTTTAGAACAGAATATGAAACATGGACATTTCTCTGCCAGTTCAAGATACCATGTTTTATTTAAGGGTGCACTTAATCTCTTTTTGACCTTTGGATTCCTTTACAACAATTAACAGAGACATTTCTTCTGCTTTCCACTGAGATTGATTTTTGCTTTATCTGCTGAACTTTGATCACTTCATAACCTTCTGGTGTCCTTTCCATTTGTTTCCTATTTACATGAGAATTCCTATCGTACAATTCAGTCTCCACCCTGGGTTAAACACTTGTGCTGAAGTGGATTGAAATTTCAGTGTTGTATGAGTGCCTTTTAGAAATAATAAAGGGATGGGGGATCTTGCTGCTTTAAAAAAAAATTCTCATTTCAGGTAATGGTTGCTTCTTTGGTGGCTTTGGTTTGGGTGTCTATGAAATAGAAAAATTTTTTAAAGATTTTATTTATTTATTCATGAGAGACACAGAGAGAGAGAGGCAGAGACGTGAGCAGAGGGAGAAGCAGTCTCCCTGTCAGGAGCCCAATGTGGGTCTCCATCCCAGGACCCCGGGATCATGACCTGAGCCAAAGGCAGATCTGAGCCACCCAGGCACCCCGAAATAGAGAATTTTATTTGATTTTTAATTTAATGATGTGTCACAGATTCCTGCTTTTCATTTTCATTCAAAAGTTTAAAGAGCAATGTAAATAAACACCTGTAAAATGTATCCTCTGTGTAGATTTATGTTAACATTTTGCCAGGTTTGCTGTTTGTATATCTACTTGTCGTCCTGAACTACTGAAAATAAATTACAGAAAACCACCCCTAAACATTTCACTCTTAAACACTTTATCATCTTTATCTCCTAAGAGTTAGAACATGCTCCTATGTAACAGCAAACAGGTGTAGTTAAGACATTTAAAATAATTCCAATTGTTATGTAGTATGTAGTACAAATTGATATTTTCCTTATTGTACAAAATGTGTCTTTTATGACTTTTTTAAAAGATTTTCTTTATTCGTGAGAGACATGGAGAGAGAGGCAGAGAGACACAGGCAGAGGGAGAAGCAGGCTCCATGCAGGGAGCCCGATGTGGGACTCAATCCCAGGACTCCAGGACCATGGCCTGGGCCGAAGGCAGGCGCCAAACCCCTGAGCCACCCAGGGATCCCTTTTTATGACTATTTTAAAAATATAGATCACAGGACACCTGGGTGGCTCAGCGGTTGAGTGCCTGCCTTTGGCTCAGGGCGTGATCCTGGAATCCAGTCCCACATTGGGCTTCCTGCATGGAGCTTGATTCTCCCTCTACCTGTGTCTCTGCCTCTCTCTCTGTCTCTCATGAATAAATAAATAAAATCTTTAAAAATAAATAAATAATTTTTTTAAGAGAAAACGAAAACATATTTTCATTACCTATAACATTTGTGCTGCATAACTAATCCCTTGAGATCCCTGTCTGGGGATGAGTCCCACATCAGGCTACCCACAGGGAGCCTGCTTCTCTCTCTGCCTCTGTCTCTGTGTCTCTCATAAACAAATAAAATCTTAAAAAATTCTCTCTTCTTTATTTCCTTTAAACAGAGAAGTAGAAAGAGAAAGAAAGAAAGAAAGAAGAAAGAAAGAAAGAAAGAAAGAAAGAAAGAAAGAAAGAAAGAAAACAAGGAAGTAGGTCTAGATTTTTATTGGATTTATTTATTTATTTATTTATTTATTTATTTATTTATTTTATTTATTTATTTTAAAGATTTTATTTATTCATGATAGACACAGAGAGAGAGGGGCAGAGAGACCAGCAGAGGGAGAAGCAGGCTCCACGCAGGAAGCCCGAAGCAGGACTCGATCCCAGGACTCCAGGATCACGCCCTGGGCCAAAGACAGGCACTGAACCACTGAGCCACCCAGGGATCCCCTAGATTTTTATTGGATTTAGAGCAAATATGTTTGGCAGAAATATTTGACAGATGGGTTGCCATATTATTAGGTTTCTCCAGGATAGTCTTGTGATCTGTTATAACAACATAACTAATAGTGTCTCTTTTTGCTTTCTTAAACATATTCTGGTCTGGTTGATAAATTAGTGGTCACTATTTCTAAATGATCATGTGCACTTCATGTTTCCTCCCATCAGGAAGCCCATCAGATTTGATTATTCTGCTTTTTTTTTTTTTTTTTTAAGATTTTATTTATTCATTCATGAGAGACCCACAGAGAGAGAGAGAGAGAGAGAGAAGCAGAGACACAGGGAGAGGGAGAAGCAGGCTCCATGCAGGGAGCCGGACATGGGAGTCTATCCCGGTTCTCCAGGCTCAGGCCCCAGGCTGAAGGCAGCGCTAAACCGCTGAGCCACCTGGGCTGCCCACTGCTCTTTTTTTTTTTTTAATTTATTTTTATTTATTTATAATAGAGAGAGAGAGAGGCAGAGACACAGGCAGAGGAGAGGGAGAAGTAGGCTCCATGCCAGGAGCCCGATGCGGGACTCGATCCCTGGACTCCAGGATCGCGCCCTGGGCCAAAGGCAGGCGCCAAACCACTGAGCCACCCAGGGATCCCCAGCCCACTACTCTTTTTGATGATAAATGTGATTCTTTGGTTAAGATGGTGACTGCCAGAGTTTTTTGTTGTGAAGCCTCATTTTTCTCTTTTAAATTAGTAATCTGTGAGATGATAATTTGAGACTGTGAATATCCTGTATCCCAACAATCTTTAACTTATAGTTTTTGAGTCCCTTGATGGCCCTTGGCAGAATAAAGTATACATTGGTAATTACAGTGCTTGTGGTATTTAAGTGATTAAGTTTTGACATTGAGATTGATTTTTTCATCGAACAGTAATGTTTTATTTGTCTCCAGACAACCGAAATTGTTTTGCCTCCCATTTTAAATGCTTTTTTCTGTTGCTTATTACAGCTTTTTATCCTTTGAAAACACTAAGAATAATGTCCCTGCATCAGTTTTTACTAGAGCCAATCACCTGTCATGCCTGGAACAGGGATCGTACCCGTAAGTATGCTATTAACTTTACTTCCTTATTTTGGTGCCCTTGATATTTTTAGATGTAGGCACTTTTTTAGGGATCACATATTTGTTTCACATGTGAAAAGAGCACAGACATGAATTCGGAAGGAAACTAGGTCAGTTGTTTGGTTTATAGATAAGAGAAACCAAGGCCTAGAGTTTCCAGTAGAAGGAAGTAGTGGTTGATGTCAGAGCCATCGCTAGATCTAAGCCTTCTGGCTCCATGTCCATATCTTTTTCCCCAGTACCAGTTGGAAAATGGTTTATGTCAGAGGGATCTTTCATTGCCTTAAGAACCTAGTGTCTGGAATGGTTGTATGATGTCACAGTCATCCCAGCATTTAGTCAGACTACTAGGACCTAGGAATAAACTATTACAGAGGTATATACTTATTCCTGATGTACTAAGAGCAGTCTTGGCTAATATTTACTGTATTATTTGTAATAAGCTTGAGTTTCTTGTTTTCTTGCTCCAACCAACTACAGTGGGATGCCTGGGTGGCTTAGCGGTTGGGCGCCTGCCTTCGGCCCAGGGTGTGATCCTGGAGTCCCGGGATTGAGTCCCACATCAGGCTTCCTGGATGGAGCCTGCTTCTCCCTCTGCCTTTCTGTGTCTCTGCCTGCCTTTCTCTCTCTCTCCCTCTGTGTGTGTGTCTCTCTCTCAAATAAATAAATAAATAAATAAATAAATAAATAAATAAATAAATAAATAAATAAAATCTTTAAAAGAGAGAGAAGACTCTCAGAAATAGGCACAGTACAACAAGCAAAGTGATAGTATGTATGCAGGAGGCCAAAAAAAACCCCTAAAAACAGAAGTGTAGTATGCCCATAAGTTATTTAAAAAATTATTTTTATTTATTTTTTTATTTATGATAGTCACACAGAGAGAGAGAGAGAGAGGCAGAGACATAGGCAGAGGGAGAAGCAGGCTCCATGCACCGGGAACCCGACGTGGGATTCGATCCCGGGTCTCCAGGATCGCACCCTGGGCCAAAGGCAGGCGCTAAACCGCTGTGCCACCCAGGGATCCCGTTATTTTTTTTTTTTTTTTAATTTTTATTTATTTATGATAGTCACAGAGAGAGAGAGAGAGAGAGGCAGAGACATAGGCAGAGGGAGAAGCAGGCTCCATGCACCGGGAGCCCGATGTGGGATTCAATCCCGGGTCTCCAGGATCGCGCCCTGGGCCAAAGGCAGGCGCCAAACCGCTGCGCCACCCAGGGATCCCTATTTTTTTAAATTAATTATATTCACTTCTTTAAAATAAAGCTTTATTGAGATATAATTTGCATAACATAAAATTCACCCTTTTAAAAGATGTGTGAGCAGTTTTTAGTATATTCACAGTTATGAAATAATACTACTATCTAGTTTCAGAGTATTTTCTGTCACTCCAAAAAGACTGGGACGCCTGGGTGGCTCAGCAGTTTGGCGCCTGCCTTCGGCCCAGGGCGTGATCCTGGAGACCCAGGATCGAGTCCCACGTTGGGCTCCCTGCATGGAGCCTGCTTCTCTCTCTGCCTCTCTCTATCTCTCATTAATAAATAAAGTCTTAAAAAAAAAAAAAAAAGACTGACATTAGCAGTTATTACCCATTAGAAGTTTTGCTCAAAACTTCCAGTCTTGGGGATCCCTGGGTGGCTCAGCAGTTTAGCGTCTGCCTTCGGCACAGGGCGTGATCCTGGAGGCCTGAGATCGAGTCCCACATCAGGCTCCCTGCATGGAGCCTGCTTCTCCCTCTGCCTGTGTCTCTGCCTCTCTCTCCCTCTCTCTGTGTATCTCATGAATGGATAAATAAAATCTTAAACAAAACAAAACAAAACAAAAAAAACATCCAGTCTTGGGTGCCTGGGTGGCTCAGTGGTTGTGTGGCTACCTTTGCCTCGGGTCACAACCCGGGGTTCTGGGATTGAGTCCCTCATCCAGCTGTCTGCGGGGAACCTACCTTTCCCTCTGCCTATGTCTCTGCTCCCCCCACCCCGCCCCATGTCTCTCATGAATTAATAAATCAAATCTTAAAAAAAAAAAAAAAAAAAAAAAAAAAACTTCAGGTCTTCAGCAACTACTCACTCTGGTCTGCGTGGATTTGCATATTCTGGACATTTGTACAAGTGGAATCATACAATATGTGGCTTTTTGCATCTAGCTTCTTTCACTGACTATAATGTTTCAAGGTTTATCCATGTTGTTCCATGTACAAGTACTTTATTACCTTTTATAGTTGAATAATACTGTACAGACATACCTTTTTTTTTTTTTTTTTTTTTTGAGATTTATCTATTTTAGAGAGACAGTGTATGCACAAATCCAAGTTAGGGGAATGGCGGGGGGCGGGGAGGAGAATCTTCAAGCAGACTCCCTGCTGAGTGCAGTCCAACTTGTGAGATAGAGCCCCAACCTGAGATCATGACCTGATCCGAATTCAAGAGCCAGATGCCTAACCGAGCCACCCAGGCACCCCCTAGACATACCATATTTTCATCAGTTTATTCATTAGTTGGATGGACATGGAGCTGTTACCACTTTTTGGCTATTATGAATAATGCTGCTGTGAACATCACATACCAGTTTTTATGTGGACACGTTTTCATTTCCCTTGAGTTTATACCTAGGAGTTGAATTTCTGGGTCATATGGTAACTATGTTTAACATTTTGTGGAGCGGCCAGGCTGTTTTATATAAGATGTGAAGTAGGGGGCCCATTCATCCTTTTGAATGTGACTCTCCAGTTGTCCCAACACCATTTGTTAAAGGCTACTTTCTCCTCACTGAACTGTCTTGGTACCCTTGTCAATAATAAATTGAGTGTAAATGTGAAGGTTTATTGAACTCTCAATTCTGTTCCATTGATCTTATGTCTATCCAAATGTCAGGACCACATTGTCTTGGTTACTGTAGCTTTGTAGTAAGTTTGTAATTGCAAAGTATGAGTTCCAACTTTGTGTTTCTCAAGATTCTTCTGGCTCTTCTAGGCCCCTTGCATTTTCATATGAATTTAAGGGTCAGCTTATTCATTTCTGCAAAAAAGCAAATTGAGAATTTGATAGAGATTGCTTTCAATCTACCATGTAGATTGAAACTTAACAAGATGGTAAATCTAAAGCTTCTGTTTTGTGATCATCTCACAGAGCTTCATAGCTGAGTTTCCTATGTCTTCTGTCTCTACGTTCCCATGGAAAAATGGGTTTTTGGAGTATTTCCAATTATTTTTAGTACAAAGTTCATATTGTTCTCAAACTACTTGATAAACTTAATATTTTAAGTTAGATTTTGTTATAATTTAAAATTTGTAGCATTTTTGAGGTTTAGATTTATTTCTTTTTTTTTTAATTTTTTTATTTATTTATGATAGTCACACAGAGAGAGAGAGAGAGAGAGAGGCAGAGACACAGGCAGAGGGAGAAGCAGGCTCCATGCACCGGGAGCCCGACGTGGGACTCGATCCCGGGTCTCCAGGATCGCGCCCTGGGCCAAAGGCAGGCGCCACACCGCTGCACCACCCAGGGATCCCCAAGGTTTAGATTTGGATTTGACTTTTGAAATCCCTGTGAGCATCTTAGAAATTTAGAGAAATGTGTATAACTGATTTTGAGAAAGTACTTAAAGACTTAGGATTTTAGAGCTAGATACTTATCTGGTTCCACAGTTTCAATTGTAAAACAGATGTTAACTTTCCTAAGGAGGGAAAGGAAAGGTAATAGAGTAGAAGGTGGGAGCTAGTAAATGATTGCTCTAAAGTGTGAATCGGGATTCCTGGATGGCTCAGCGGTTTGGCGCCTGCCTTTTTTTTTTTTTTTTTTTTTTTTTAATTTTTTTTTATTTATTTATGATAGGCACACAGTGAGAGAGAGAGAGGCAGAGACACAGGCAGAGGGAGAAGCAGGCTCCATGCACCGGGAGCCTGACGTGGGATTCGATCCCGGGTCTCCAGGATCGCGCCCTGGGCCAAAGGCAGGCGCCAAACCGCTGCGCCACCCAGGGATCCCTGGCGCCTGCCTTTGGCCCAGGGCGCGATCCTGGAGTCCTGGGATCGAGTTCCATGTCGGGCTCCCAGCATGGAGCTGCTTCTCCCTCTCCTCTGCCTGTGTGTCTGCCTCTCTCTCTCTCTGTCTATCATGAATAAATAAATAAAACCTTTAAAAAAAGTCTGGATCATAGATCCTAATTTTAATTTTAAGAAATCAGTGTTTTGGGGATGCCTGGGTGGCTCAACAGGTTAGCACCTGCCTTCAGCCCAGGGCATAGTCCTGGGGTCCCAGGATCAAGTCCCACATTGGGCTCCTTGTATGGAGCCTGCTTCCCCCTCTGCCTGTGTCTCTGCCTCTCTTTCTGGATCTCTCATGAATAAATAAATAAAATATTAAAAAAAAAACCTTTTTCTTTTTGTTTTGTTTTAATACTTTATTCATTTGATAGAGATAGAAAGAACAAGCAGAGAGGGGGAAAGAGAAGCAGACTCCCCGATGAGCAAGGAGCGTGATATAGGGCTCACTCCTAGGACCCTGGGATCATGATCTGAGCCATCCAGGCACCCTTTTGTGTTTGTTTGTTTGTTTTAATGAGTGAACTATAAAGGAGGAAAAATCAATATAAATTCAAATGAAATCTATCATATATATGTATATTCTTAATATTTCAAATCGATCCAAGAGATTTCTCTTAAAAAACAATTTTAGGGGTACCTGGGTGGATCAGTGGTTGAGCGTCTCTGCCTTTGGTTCAGTCATGATTCTGAGGGTCCTAGGATGGAGTTCCTCATTGGGCTACCCGCAGGGAGCCTCCTTCTCTCTCTACCTATGTCTCCGCCTCTCTCTGTGTCTCTCATGAATAAATAAATTAAATCTTAAAAAAAATGTTTTTTTAATTTTGCAATTCATACTGGCTTTATTGTAAAGGAAAGCTTTGATGTATTATATGAGCAGAATTAAGGTTTTTTTTGATAAATTAATGGTTCCAACCTGGGTCCATGTAGCAGTAATGAAAACATAGGAGCTATTGTCAGTGTTTCAGAAATTGTAATAGAAAGTAAATATTTATTGCTAATAATGTTGGACAGGTGAACTAAAATAAAATGTCAAATATATTTACTGTGGGCTAAAAATTATATCAGCAAAGTATGATAACATTGTTTAATTCTTACTAGTTAGAATCTTAATTGTATATATCTTTAATAAAATGAATTTTTATTTTTTTATTTTTTTATTTTTAAGATTTTATTTGTTTATTCATGAGAGACACAGAGTGAGAGAGAGAGGCAGAGACAGAGGGAGAAGCAGGCTCCCCACAAGGAGGCTGATGTGGGACTCGATCCTGGATCCCAGAATCAGGACCTGAGCTGAAGGCAGACACTCAACCACTGAGCCATCCAGGCATCCCAATAAAATGAATTTTTAAATTCAAGTTTTCTGCAAAACATTTTAAAATATGGTTTCCAAGTAGAGGTAAAAATCATAAAAGGAATTTTTCGGGCAGCCCGGGTGGCTCAGTGGTTTAGCACCGCCTTCAGTCCAGGGTGTGATCCTGGAGACCCGGAATCGAGTCCCGCCTCGGGTTCCCTGCATGGAGCCTGCTTCTCCCTCTGCCTGTGTCTGTGCCTCTCTCTCTCTCTCTCTCTCTGACTCTCATGAATAAATAAATAAAATATTTTTTAAAAAAAAAGAAGGAAAAAAAAGAATTTTTCGGGGTGAATATTAGGAACTTTTTTTAAAGATTTTATTTATTTATTCATGAGAGACAGAGAGAGAGAGAGAGAGAGAGGCAAAGGGAGAAGCAGACTCCCCACAGGGGAGCCTGATGCGGGACTTGATCCCTGGACCCCGGGATCACATCCTGAGCTGAAGGCAGATGCTCAGCCACTGAGCCACCCAGATGTCCTGGGAACCATTTTTTTTTTTTTTTTTTTCTGGGAACCATTTTTTAAAAACATTTCTTAGTCCTTCCCTTGAACCTAGTTTTAAAATGCTGACCTTTGGGATACCTGGCTGGCTCATTTGGTGGAGCATGCAACTCTTGATCTTGGGGTCGTGAGTTTGAGCCCCATATTGAGTATAGAGATGACTTAAATAAAGAAAAATCTTAAAAAAAAAAAACAAAAAAAACTATAACATAGCTCTTTCTTGGTAACAGTTTCAACTTGAGGTGTTAACTGTTGACTTTTTCTCTCCAGAGATTGCTCTTAGCCCCAATAATCATGAAGTCCACATCTATAAGAAGAACGGGAGCCAGTGGGTAAAAGCTCATGAACTCAAGGAGCACAACGGACACATCACAGGTAAAGAAAGACAACCGTGAACTTAGTGTGATACTTGCAAATCAAGCACTCTTCCATTCAGTAAAGAGCCTGTTAAAGTAAGTCTGCCACAATATTTAAAGTTGTGCAGCATTTACTGAGTTTTATTTAGAAAACTTGAGAAAATATCATCATAGTGATCTCAGTTTTTAAGTGCTTCTTTTAGCCCAGCTGGTCCCCTGCACTCCACTAGTATATGGAAAACACTTATCCTACTCTAAGGAGTGAAGAGCTTAGATGAGGTGATGAGATGAGAAAGTGAAAACTAGACATCTAGGGCATCAGCTGTGTGAAAACGTAAGCCACATTGTGTTCTCAAGTGCTGAGGGGATGCAGTGTCTTCCAGAAGCTTTCTGTATGTTGTTTGTGGGGCAAGGAAGACATTCCAAAATATTGAAAAGGACGGGGATCCCTGGGTGGCGCAGCGGTTTAGCGCCTGCCTTTGGCCCAGGGCGCGATCCTGGAGACCCGGGATCGAATCCCACATCAGGCTCCCGGTGCATGGAGCCTGCTTCTCCCTCTGCCTGTGTCTCTGCCTCTCTCTCTCTCTCTGTGTGACTATCATAAATAAATGAAAAAAAAAAAAAAAAAAAAAAAGGACGAAGAGTAATGTAACAAGCACTCACATTACCACCACCTGGAATTAACAACTGCCAAGAAACAGAGCTTTAATAATATAAATAGGAGTATTATTCAAGATTATGGTACTGTCCCTCCCACCACCAGTCCTGTTCCTGTCCCCCTGAAGCAGTCTGTAATTTGCTATGACATTGTCACAGTTCATTTTTAATACTTTTACATACACATATACATATTCATATGTAATCTTTAGTACTTTTGGCTGGTGTGTTAAAGTGCTACATAAATGGCATCATGTGCATCTCCAGCTTGCTTTTGCGTTTCATGTTGTTCCTGAGCTCTATGTGGATCAAGTTTATTCCTTTTAACCACTGTTTATTTACTCTCTTTTCTCCACTGAAGGACAGTTAGGCTGTTTGCAGTTTTTCCTTATTATAGTGAAGTGCTAAATTGAGCATCCTTGCGCAGATCTCTTTGTGCATGCGTGAATGTTTGCATATGGCAAATTTGTTGTACCACCGGGGTGTGCACATCCTCAACTTTACTAGGCATGGTCATATTGCCTGCATCCTGGCCCCCCTGTATGGGAGTGCTTATTTTTCCCCAACCCACACATACTTTATATGATTAGATGGTCTGATGAGTGAAAGGTTGTGTCTCTAGAAGTTGCATTTTCCTGATTAATAGAAAAGTTGAGCATATTTTTTGATGTTTATTAGCCAACTGTGTTTCTTTCTCGGACTTTACTGTTCATTACTCCTGACCATTTTTCCATTGAGTTTTTTTTTTTTTTTTCTTGTTGATTCATAGAGGAAAGGATCTTAAAGCATTAACTCTAAGGCAGATTCCCAAGTGTACATTAGCTTTCATCTTTGACAAAAACTATCGATGACTAGAAGGATAAAGATGGCGACCAGAGCAGTGCCGAGTTTCATTAAGCAGGTGTTAAATAAGGGAGGTTGGAAAAGTAAGAGATAAAAACAATTTCTGTAATGGTTTGCAGAATTCAGTGAACCAAATCCTGATACTAAATTTTAAGAGAATGAATTGCTTTTTTGTGAAGTGATACTGGGCTATTTTTAAACGGACATATCCACTTACTGTTCTGTTCAGAAAGAATTCTTGTTCCTTGATCCTTACCATTATTATTTTTTCTTTATCCATTTTCTGGCAGAGTTGATTTAGCCTCTTGCTTTGAATAGTTCGGTCAAGCATGTCACAACTTATTCATAACTTTTCAATTACAAATTTCTCACTGCAGTCTTGGATTTTCCCTCTTTGCAGTGACGTTTGCTCTCAAGTGGGTGGCAAAGCAACTGATAATGATTTTTTTTTTTTTTTTTAGTTGTGACCCTGGAATTTTACCTCTAAACCGCCAACATACTAATGAGCTTAAAGATATCCTTCCGCCAGCCGGGGAAAAACAGCATGTTTTGGCCTGCATCCTTTCCATTTTATTCTCCTGCAGAAACTCATGACCATCCCTTCTTGTTTTAACCAGTGATTTGAATGTGATGTTAGTGAGCATCAGGAGCTAACTGACTATATTACTGAGCCAGCATTAAAGACATAATTTATAATTTCTATTTTTGTTACTATTGCTTTCCCGTGACCTTATTTCTATTAGGTTTGGCCTGTTTTCTTTACATTCGCTTGCCAGTGGCCTTATGGCCTAAAAATAAGAACATTCATATATTTTTAAAATGTATTTATTCATTGAGACACACAGAGAGAGAGAGGCAGAGACACAGGCAGAGGGAGAAGCAGGCACCATGCAGGGAGCCCGATGTGGGACTTGATCCAGGGTCTCCAGGATCATGCCCTAGGCTGCAGGCGGTGCTAAACCGCTGGGCCACCAGGGCTGCCCAACATTCATATTTTAAATTGGAATTTTAGTGTTAGGAAGTACTGTGGGGGTTTTTTTTGTTTTGTTTTTTTAAGATTTTATTTATTTATTCGTGAGAGACACACAGAGAAGGAGAAGCAGGCCCCATGCAGGGAGCCCGACGTGGGCCTCCAGGATCACGCCCTGCCGAAGGCAGGTGTTAAACCGCTGAGCCACCCAGGGATCCCCATTAGGAAGTACTTTTAAGGGCAACCCGGGTGGCTCAGCGGTTTAGCACTGCCTTAAGCCCAGGGTGTGACCCTGGAGACCCGGGATCGAGTCCCACGTCCGGCTCCCTGCATGGGGCCTGCTGCTCTCTCTGCCTGTGTCTCTGCCTCTCTCTCTCTCTCTCTCTCTCTCTCTCTCTCTCTTGCGCTCTCTCGCTCTCATGAATAAATAAATAAATAAAATCTTAAAAAAAAAAAAAAAAAGGAAGTACTTTAAAGTGAGAAAGGGCTAAAGTAAAGGCCAAAGAAATAGCCAAAAAAAATGAAATACTTAGTCATGTTCTTTTTTCTCCTCGGCTTCTCTTTTGAAATTCTTTGAACTTGGGCCTGTTTTCATCCAAATGCTCAAATGACATTTTTTTTAGATCTGAAAAAACTGTTGTTGGAAAAATCTAAATATAACTGTGGCAAGAGACCAAGGATCAAACATATTTTCTCAGAAAGATAGTAACTACAGGGGAAAAAAAATCTTCTGAAGATTTCTAGAAGAAAAGACTAGTCGGTACTACAGAGAAAAGGAGTATGGTTAACATCAAAGATATCAGAGCCCTGGTGTTTGTTTCTTTGAGTTTCTTTTTTTTGTGTGTTAAAAGTGATCACTCTTCAAAAAACATCTTACTATGGACATTTTAAACAGATAATATTAAAAAGGCAGAATAATGTAGTATACCCACCATCACCCAGATTCAGCAGTTACCACCTCACAGCCAACCTTGTACAGTTTTTTTTTCTCCTCCTTGTACAGTTTGGAAGCACATCCCAGACACTGTATCATTTCATATTTCAATTTGTGTCTTCAAAAGAGAAGGACTCTTCTTTAAAGATAAGAACTCTTCTTTTCAATAATAACAAATACAATAGTTTGGGTTTTGTTTTGTTTTGTTTGTTTTTAAGATTTCACTTATTTATTCATGAGAGACACACAGAGAGAGGCAGAGACATAGGCAGAGGGAGAAGCAGGCTCCATGCAGGGAGCCCGATGTGGGACTTGATCCTGGACCCCAGGATCACACGCTGAGCCAAAGGCAGATGCTCAACTGCTGATCCACCCAGGCATCCCAGCTGTGACCCTTTTTACAGCTTCCATATTCAAATGAAAGATAGTTATAGCAGTAGACTATAAGTATGAAACAAAGCAGAAGACGGTCCTTTCTATTTTTTTAGAGTATGAATATTGATTTTTTTAGGTGCCTCATGCTTAAACACCTCAGGAATTCTCATCAAACATGTAGGTGTTTAATCAGCATTGTGATCATATGGAATAAGGGGTAAAATTTTAGATTGTCAAAATCATCACAAAATCACTGAACTTTCTTATTACAAGGTGATATTTTGGATATTAGGGGATGCATTTGTTTTCTTTGGTGTAACAAATACTACAAATTACCAGCCTAACCAAAACAGGTTGATTATCTCACAATTTTTGTGGGTCAAGTAGCTGGGCATGGCTTATCTGGGACCCTGGCTTAGGGTCTCACAAGTTGTAATCAAGCTGTCAGTCAGGGATGAGTTCTCATCAGAGGCTTGACCAAGGGAAGGATCCACTTCCAAGCTCCTTCAGGTTGTTGGTGGTAGAATTCATTTCCTAGCAGCTGTAAGATTCATGTAATCTTGTCCACTAATTGTGTACATCTAATCATCTTTCCAGCATTCCATTGGTTAGAAGCAAGTCACAGGTCCTGCCCATACCCACAGGGAAGGGATTTCCCTAGGGTCGGCCCACCATAGTAGTTTCAAAGGCTTGCTTCCAATTGTCAAGAAACTTGTAATCAAGTTAAGAAAACAACACATTCATAAAAATAACAATATTTTGCATCACACTTTGGGGAATTTATCATAAGGAGATCATTTTAACCAGAACAAAAAAGTGTGTTCCTGAATGTTTATTCCAATGTTATCTATTTTAGTAAATGATTGGAGACTAACAAAACATTCAACAATGAGATGTTTTAGGGAATTATGATAGATCACTGTTCTGAAATAATCTGTAACTGGTACTAATTTATAAAAGGGAGTAGAAAGGGATCCCTGTGTGGTGCAGCGGTTTAGCACCTGCCTTTGGCCCAGGGCGCGATCCCGGAGACCTGGGATCGAATCCCACATTGGGCTCCCGGTGCATGGAGCCTGCTTCTCCCTCTGCCTGTGTCTCTGCCCACCCCCTCTCTCTCTATCATAAATAAATAAAAATTTAAAAAAAAAAAAAAAAAAAGGGAGTAGAAAATGTTTGTCATAATATTAATATCATTTTGGGGGAGAAATGTATACTTACATAAGAATGGGGGTGGGGCTTTGTTTACCTCCTGCACATCCCTTTGTGATATTTCTTTGTGGGTATTGCTTTTGTAGTTAAAAGTAAAACTTAAAATCCAATAAAGAGGGCTGCAAGACTATCCTATAATTAATGGATTTACAAAATATACATTACTTAGAATACAGTCCCTCATATCTTTTTCCCCTCAGTGGTACAAATAATTGAGCAGACTATTCCTGTAGGTGAAAGAATAAATGAACTCTTCATACAACTAAAGTCACTGTGAGTTATGACCAATGGAAACTTTGATTTTCATTCATCCTTTTTCCGTTTACATGTTAAGAATGTTAATGATTAATATTTTAATGGTTAATAAGAATTTATTAGTTGGGACACATGGATGGCTCAGTCAGTTAAATATCTGACTCAGACCCTGACCTCAGGGTTGTGAGTTCAAGCCCTGTGTTGGACATGAGCCTACTTAAAAAAATAAATAAATAAAATATATATATATATATATATATATATATATTAGTGACATTTCTGTATATTCAATGTGGAATTACATTTATAGGAAATACTTCATCATGTAACTATAAAATGACTGAGACATAGCAGATTTTACTCTGGATATGTAACAAACTGATATTGACTTTGAGATCCCTCACAGCCACCAAATAAGTAAAAATCTGGTCAAATATGAAAAGTAAACCATATATTCAGACACATATTTAGATCTTTTCCTAGTTTAGATGCAGAGATACTCAAGGACTCTTTCTAGAACCTGTATCATACAGAAAAGGTACTTAGGTTAGTTTAAATGACAGTGACCCTCAGAAGAATATATAATGAGTCACAATTTACATTTTTCTCTCTGTTTACTGAAGATTAGTTTATCCCGATGTTTTATTTAGATGTCATGTAGCAGATTTTTAGTTAATATCATGGAGTGAGGTCTGTTAATGAATAAAGGTACTTTTAACACCCCCCCACACACACACACACACAAATCTAATAAAAGGTTGGTTTTTATACCAGGTAACTTGAGAAACCTTTGAGTGGATAGTAGAATGCCCCTGTTTAGTTTTGTAATCTCCACAATCCTAAAACAGCTTTATTCTGCCTGACTTCATGGAGGATCCTGTTTTTGAACTTCACAGACAAACCTTGCCTTGTGTGAAATGATGATCAGGACCATAGATGGGGGAAAGGATGGGACTGGGGAGTAAGATCCCATGCCCACAGCTAGCCCTGCCGGCAGTACCCACCTGGCTGTTTCATGTCTCTTGTCATTGGCCAGGCAAAGCACATGACACTGCGTCTCACTTGCAGGTATTGACTGGGCTCCCAAGAGTGACCGCATCGTCACTTGTGGGGCAGACCGCAATGCCTATGTCTGGAGTCAGAAAGATGGTGTCTGGAAGCCAACCCTGGTGATCCTGAGAATTAATCGTGCAGCGACTTTTGTCAAGTGGTCCCCGCTAGAGAACAAATTTGCTGTGGGAAGCGGAGCACGACTCATTTCTGTTTGTTACTTCGAGTCTGAAAATGACTGGTGAGCAATATCTGAGTATTTTTTATTTCTTTCTGTGGAATTCTACATTTGGAGCACTGTGTTCTCTGGTGACTTCTTGAGGCACTGGCTGAAGGCTTAACTATAACTTCAGTTTTTCCTTATCTGGAGATTTTTTTTTTTTTTTGCCTCTGAAGATCTCCATTTCCTCTGAGCATTTTTCCTTCTTCCATGCTACATTCAGTCAAATCTCCCATCTTTCTCGTCAATACAGACCTGTAGCCCCATTTTCTGATCTCCTAACTGGCATGTTCTGTAAGATGTTGTTACTCTTCTCATTCTGTGCTGCCCACATTGTTTTCTTATTCTTATGGAGAAATCATAAACTTGAGATTGCCATGCATGACTTGAGTAATTTTTTTCCTCACTATCTACTTAAAATATCTTCTGAAGATTCCTACAGATAACACTGTACTCCTTTATGATTTATTGGCTAACCAAATCTGTCTTGGAATAATATTTTATTCATTTAAACTGTTGAAGTAAAAATTGACCGAAGTCTTGGAACCATAGTCAGCCTGTTGTACTTTTTGTTATAAATCACTTGTAGCTGAGCACTCAAAATACAGAGATTGATTTTATGGCTAAGTAACTTATTTTAACTAATCCTTCTTGCTTATTTTGATAAGAAAACGACTCTATCTGGCATGCATTCACAAAGGGTAGTAAATAGCCTTCAATGTGGAATTGTCATTCAGTACTAATCTGGCAGTGTTTGTATTTCCAATAAAAATAGCAGAGTACACATTACTCTTTATGTTAGTGTTACTGTTTGCTTTCTGCTGAAACAGTGACAGGAATGGATTATATTATGTTTTGTGAAATTCAGTGAAATCTCAGAAATTTTAGTTCTTTGGAAAGAAAGTCTGTGAATTTGCAGCAAGATTAAATTATGAATTTAAGACCTGCATTTTTCTTTCAAGTATGTGTAAAAATAAGTCTAACAAAATGTTGTCTGCCAGAAATCATTTTAGGAGACTCGCTGTAATGAGTAGATAAAAACTTCCCTTCCTAGGTAACATTTAGTCTCAGCAATTGCTCACATTTTTATTCACTGACAAAAAATCTCAAATGTAGGTAAATTGGTCTGTTCTATAGTACAAGGTATTGTCATTTGGAGAAGACGTGTTCAGGGGAGTTTCTCAGCTGTAGAACATTTCATTGGAGTGATGTGAATACTTAAAAATCATCTCTAAAAGCCTTTAAGAAGGGTGCCTGGGTGGTTAAGTTGGTTAAGGATCTATCTGCTGGGCAGCCCCGGTGGCACAGCGGTTTAGCGCCCCCTGCAGCCTGGGGTGTGATCCTGGAGACCCAGGATCGAGTCCCACTCGGGCTCCCTGCATGGGGCCTGCTTCTCCCTCTGCCTCTCTCTCTCCCCAACCCCCACCCATGTGTCTCTATGAATAAATAAATAAAATCTTAAAAAAAAAGAAGAAGAAGTGGTAGCTACTTCCTACAGTTGCTACTGCTCCTATTAAAAAAAAAAAAAGGATCTATCTGCTTTTGGCTCAGGTTATGATGCTGGGGGTCCTGGAATCAACCCCCATATAGGACTCCCAGCTCCATGCAAAGCCTCCTTTTCCCTCTGCTGCTCCCCACCCCCCGCTTGTGTACTCTCTGTCAAATAAATAAAATCTAAAAAAAAAAATAAATAAAAACCTTTAAAGTAACTACGTTATAAGCAAGTCAGAATATTATCTATTTTTCAAAAGGAAATTTTTTAGGTTCCTAAGAGAAAGTTTGTGAAAAAGTAATTTGACATTTAAGGATGGGTATTTGGCTTGATATTACAGCTCCTTGGCTTTTTTTTTTTTTTTTAAGGTTTGTTTTTTTGTTTGTTTTTTGTTTTGGGGGGGTTGTTTTGTTTTGTTTTGTTTTTGAGAGCACAAGAAGGGGGGCAGAAGGAAAGGGAGAAGCAGACTTCCTATTGAGCAGGGAACCAATGTGGGGCTCGATCCTAGGACCCTGGGATCACAACTCGAGCCAAAGGCAGATGCTTAACCAGCTGAGCACCCAGTTGCCCCAGTCTCTCAGCTCCTAAACAGCAGAACATGATTGATTTTTAAACAGCAATTTAGGGGTAGAAACTGAATTAGTGAAGCCAGAGTAAGGACTGATCTCAGACAGAAAAAAAAAACTTTTTTTTTTTTTTTTTAAGATTTTACTTATTTATTCATGAGAGACACAGGGAAGAGGGAAAGCAGAGGGAGAAGCAGGCTGAATGCAGGGACCCCGATGTGGGATTCCATCCCGGAACTCCAGGATCATGTTCTGGGTCAAAGGCAGGCACTAAGCCACTGAGCCACCCAGGGATCCCCAGAAAAAAAACTTTCAAGTGGAGCTAGAGTATCAGTTAGAACCTCCCATAAGAGGTTGTGATTTTCTCGGTTGTGATTTCTCTGTGAAAATAGTAATTCACAGCTTCACAGAGACGTAGTAAGGAAATTGAGCTATTTTACAAGCCAGACTTAACCCAAAGTGAAATCACAGGTCGCTGCATCTTTATTAAAAAAAAAAATCTGCTGAGTGAAGTAAGTCAGTCGGAGAAGGACAAACATTATATGTTCTCATTCATTTGGGGAATATAAATAATAGTGAAAGGGAATATAAGGGAAGGGAGAAGAAATGTGTGGGAAATATCAGAAAGGGAGACAGAACGTAAAGACTGCTAACTCTGGGAAACGAACTAGGGGTGGTAGAAGGGAAGGAGGGCGGGGGGTGGGAGTGAATGGGTGACGGGCACTGGGGGTTATTCTGTATGTTAGTAAATTGAACACCAATAAAAAATAAATTTAAAAAATTTAAAAAATAAATAAATAAATAAATAAAGGCTTTTCAGCGTTCCAAAAAAAAAATCTAAGTCATTTCAAACCACGTATTGTATTTTAAAGGTTAAAGTAACATGTAATCTGAAACTCCACAGGCAGTATCCAGAGTTAATCCATAAATATAGTTACTCCTGGGGATCCCCTGGTTGCCAGGAAAGTTCAGAATGGACTGCTGTGATAAGAATGTCAAAGCCTAAAAGAACAGAAAGGACTATTTATGGCTCCTCTTCCTCTATGCCTTCCTCTCTGGAGAAGACCTGGTTGCCACATGTGTATCACCTAGCACACCTTTGTTAGGCCCTTTGGTAGGCTTGAGGTGTGGATAAACTGAAATGGATGTTCTTCTTTTGTAGGTGGGTAAGCAAGCACATTAAAAAGCCGATTCGCTCCACGGTCCTCAGCTTGGATTGGCATCCCAACAATGTTTTGCTGGCAGCAGGATCGTGTGATTTCAAATGCAGGTGGGAGCAGATGAGAATTGGCAAACAGAATTGATCTGTTCCTTGTTCATCTTTCAAGTATTTTTCAGGTTCCTTTTCCTTGCAAGGTACTGTGTTAGGCACTGTTAGGGACTCAGAAGTGAAAGGAGCTTGGGATCTAAGAAAGCAAACACAGATATCACAGAGAAGGAAGGAAGTGGACTGGGAGGTATAGTAGGAGGGAGCTGTGAGGGTGGGGCCGGGGAAATTTTCTTTACGCAGAATATTCTGCTTGGAGCAGAGGTATAGAAGCCCTCAGACTATGATATTATTTCTCATTTCATAACCCAGGCAGAGATTTGGCAAATTCCTGGCTGAAGCTAAGATGAACAAAACATAGCTGAACAATGCTGTGCTGAACTATTTGCTGTTCTTTTTTTTTTTTTAAGATTTTATTTATTTATTCATGAGAGAGAGAGAGAGAGAGAGGCAGAGGGAGAAACAGGCTCCATGCAGGGAGCCCAACATGGGACTTGATCCCAGGTCTCCAGAATCACAACCTGGGCTGAAGTCGGCGCTAAACCGCTGAGCCACCTGGGCTGCCCTGCTGTTCCTTTTCAGTTCAAGTTTTTTATTTGTTGTTAGCGTGAAGCTAGAAGAAACACAGCCACTTTGCTAAGAGCTGTAAGGCTCATACAGTGTAATTGCTTTTTAAAGCTATTTTTTGCCAAGAAGGCTTTTTTTCCCCTTAGCCAAAAGAAAAGCAAATAAATGTTACTTCACATTGACAACACGGTGGGTTGGGAAATGGGATGTATCTTTCTTTAGTAGGCTATGTGGAGAATTTCCAGAAAACATGGCTTGTGATTTATTATATCCAACAATATCCAAGGATTTGGTGGTTTGTTTGTTTGTTTGTTTTAAAGATGTGTGTGGAGGGGATCCCTGGGTGGCTCAGCAGTTTAGCGCCTGCCTTTGGCCCAGGGTATGATCCTAGAGTCTCAGGATCGAGTCCCACATTAGGCTCCCTACATGGAGCCTGCTTTGCCCTCTGCCTCTGTCTCTGCCTCTCTCTCTGTCTCTCATGAATAAATAAATCAAATCTTAAAAAAAAAAAAAACAATGTGTGTGGAAATTTGGCTGTGGAATGGGGATACATCTGGAAAAAGATTGGTTTTTCTATGTAAGAACCAGTGTAACAGCATCATCTGGTAGAATTCAGGAGTTTTGTTGTCTATGATGTGTTACCCAGTCATTCTAGCTCCCTTAAAAGTTGGAATTGAATGATCCATACACTTAGATTATTGGACTGTGTCTAAAAAATCTGGTTCTGAAAATGGGTTGCCAATTCTTTTGATAATATTAATTTCCAGAAATAAACTTTGATTTGTGGTCCTTTGGGTAAGAGTTCGGTTTTTGACTGAGAACTACCCAGCCTCTGATGACTAGAGCCGTGGCTTTTGTGATGCTGATTTAAACCCCAGTGATTCTCATACTCATAAATAGAGAGGATAAACTGATGGTTGCCAGAGAAGGAAGGTGAGGGGATGGGCAAAACAGGTAAAGAGGAGTGGGAGGTAGAGGCTTCCAGTTATGGAGTAGTCACAAGGAGGACCGGGAACATGGTCAAGGGTGTTGTACAGTGACATATGGTAGCTATACTTGCAGGAAGCATGGCATAGGGTATAGAGAAGTTGGGTCACTATGTCGTACACCTGAAACTAATGTAATACAGTATGTCAGCTCTGTTTGGATGAAAAAAAAGCCCAGTGATTCTAAGGTCGTGTCCTCTAACTTACAGATAACCCACTGTGTCCTTCACCTCTCCAGTCCTCTGCCTCTTCCAAAGCTACTACTGTCATTGTCATTTGGAGGCAAATATCCCAGATCATTTTAGGGAGTCTTTAAGTCCAGAGGTTCTTAAAGAAAAGCTCTACTAGGTAGATTCCCAGCTGCTCTTTCTCCCTCCTGCTTCCTGACTCTGCATCCAAACCTCCTCACACACAGCTTCATGGAATGAGAGAAGAGAGAAAGACTGCTGACAGCAGGCTGTAAAGGACCCTCCTTCACCCTGGACGCTACCAGCCACAAAGACTAGACAGTGAGCTCTGATAGCATGGCAGCATGAGGGAGAGCCTGCCCACTCTCTCCCCGGCCTCCCGTGGCTTCCTCTTTGGATGTCCCTTTCTTTCTTTAAACGGATTAATGCCATTGGTTTATTGCAGCTTAGCAGATAGTTTCCTCTCCTACCGTTTGACTGTGTGGGCTTCCTGGAATACTGTATTGAAAATGATAGTGAAGTAGACAGGAAAAAATGCTGTGCTCACTTAGCAAGGTCAGCGAGTGCAAGGGAGGGGCAGGATGGCAAGATCCTACCCCAGAACATGTGCTCTGGGATGGGAGGGGGGAAGGGCTTTGGTGTTCATTACTTCTAGAACTGCACCCCTAGTGCAGGGCATGACACGTTATAGGTCTCCATGTATACCCTTCAACTGAGTATGCATTTTGCCAGACTCAGATGGGCCTGTAGGCAGCCCTAAGAACCAGGTCTTAAGAGATTTATGACTGTGACTTTGTCATGTTTCGCTTGTCAAGAATCAATCTCTGCATTCTGAGACACCTTAGGGCAGCTGCCTGTGGCCTGTTTCTATATACACAATACTTTGATTGATTTTTTTTTTTCCTTCTTTCCTGCCCCTTAAACTGCAGAGTGTTTTCTGCCTACATTAAAGAAGTGGATGAAAAGCCAGCCAGTACGCCCTGGGGCAGCAAGATGCCTTTTGGTCAGCTGATGTCAGAGTTTGGTGGCAGTGGCACTGGTGGCTGGGTGCATGGGGTCAGCTTCTCTGCCAGCGGGAGCCGCCTGGCCTGGGTCAGCCATGACAGCACTGTATCTGTTGCTGATGCCTCAAAAAGCGTGCAGTGAGTATTTGCCTTTTGTTCGGAGTTAGGGAGTGGGTTGGGATGTCTCACTAGCTGGGTTAAGTCTTCCCTTCCCTGGGTGTAATTACATTCAGTCTTGACCCAGGACTGCAAGGCCACCTTTAAAGTCACAGACACACATTTAGATGTCTGTTTGGAGAAATTTTAGAGTTAGGTCTCACTTCAGAAACACTTCTTAATGGAGGTAGTGATGGTGATTCCTTTGAAGAACCCTCCTGGTTTGCTGTCGGTAAGAGTTCCTTCAAGTAGCCAGTTTTTTCTGTCAGTGTGAATCCCTTACAACAGGTAAATATCATCCACCAGCCTTAAGTAGGAGATAGTGTTCTTACTCTGTGTCATCACTGAACAGTGACTCCATTAATTTGGAGTTTCATTCGGTAATACTTAAAACCCTGATACCAGTTCCTCCGGAGTATGCCAGAAGAACTCGAATTGCAATGACTCACATGTGAGTGAGGACCTGCCCAGCCCTAGGGAGAGCACTGGGCATCTCCTCACATGTCAGAGTTTATATCTGCCCATCATGTGCTGGAGGAAGAGAGATGATGATTGGGATTCTTTCCCCTATGAATGTTTGTTCTTTCCTGGTGAAACCTTTTCTGTTAGCAGCTAAAAGTCACCTACCTTAAAGGTTTCCTGACTTGTCTACCTGTGTGCTGAGAACCAGTCACCTCAGGTGATTCTGCACCCCCTACTGTACAGTGACAACAAAGTGACATGTCAGAGAGGATATTTTTTTCCTAACTGGATTGAATTGAGTTTATCTTATTTTTTTTTTTAACACCAAATAAATGATGTAGTCTTCTGGATTTCTATGCATGTACGGGCACTTACATATCTTTTCGTTTTTAACACAAATGGGACTGTGCTATACATTTGATACAGTAATTAGCTCTTTATCATTGTTGGATGTCATGGTTATTTGACTTGTGTACAGTTTATTGTATTGCATAATAAGCTCTTAGCATATGCTTATTACAAGCCCCTGTCTGCCTTCATATTGATTTATGATTTGGCTTTTCTGGCCCTGGTTACATCCTCTGCCCTTCCCCTTCTCGAACATAAATAATTTCATGTAGTGGGAACCACATGTGCCACAGTAAGGCCTTAAGATAAGGTGTTAGGACTTTAATCCAATTTCCGTGGTATTGGCGGGGCCGGTGAGGGAGCCTCTCCTGAGACAGAGTTAGTTTTGAAAATGCATCATCTTTTACATGAAGTTCTGTGATCCGAATTCATCAACCAGTGTGTCTGCCTGCCATGTCTGTGTGACCTCTTGGCCAGGTGCTGGAGCAGATAAATATTAAGTATCTATGTATACACACACCTTCCCCAGCCCTTTTGTGTATGAGCTCATGGCTGGCCAAGACTATTGTATTCATTGGTAGCCCCAGCTCCTCTCCCAGTGCCTGGCAGAGAAAAGAGAGTAGACTCCCCTAGGTGTTTGTACCCACCCTGTATGAGCCCACAGTGAGCATGGGCAAGGAGAGGATGGAAGGACAAGGTGTTCAGTCAGTCATAAGTGACAGTGACACCCAGAGGGCTAGGTAGTCCAAGAGAGGAGAAGCCACTTTAGGTGAAGAGCTCCAGGAAAACTTCGTTAAGGGGATCAAATTAAAGCTGAGCTTCAGAGACCGGGGTGGACTTTGGACAAACAAGAGACAGCAAGTGGATAAAGGGGTGGGAGCAAAGACAGAGATAGGAAAGAATAAGGGCTCGCTGGGGACCAGTTGTCATGAGTGGGGGCCTCAGAAGCAGTGGGGCATGGGTCAGAGAGGGTTAAAGGCCTCTGTTTCTACAGGTGACCCCAGGGCTGCATCATGCTTGAGATTCCTGAAAGGACAGGTCATAGGGCTCCTTTTAAGCATAAGCTTTCGTTTATACTGCATGAGCCCCTGTACAAATGGGTCTTTTGTCATTTGTTGTGTCTATAGAGAAGCTGTGTGGTCTGTTCTACCTCAGTTTAATGATTATTCTTGTATTCAGGGTCTCAACTCTGAAAACAGAGTTCCTGCCCCTCCTGAGTGTGTCATTTGTCTCAGAGAACAGCGTTGTAGCGGCAGTAAGTATTTCTCTTCATTGTACGTTGTTGTATGCTGTATTTCATTCTCCAGAAGTGGAACAATACACATTCTGCGACTTTGTACCCTGGCACCAACCAGAGTAGCCTTTTAGAATAGCTGGTCTGGGGACTCCTGGGTGGCTCAGTGGTTGAGCATCTGCCTTTGGCTCAGGTCATGATCTTGGAGTCCTAGGATCAAGTCCCGCATCCGGCTCCCTGTAGGGAGCCTGCTTCTCTCTTTGCCTGTGTCTCTGCCTCTCTCTCTGTCTCTCATGAATAAATAAATAAAATCTTTTAAAAAAGAAGAAGAAGAAGAAGAATAGCTGGCCCAGAGGAATAAGAGGTGCCTGTGGTGTCTATTCTGTCAAGGGGTCAAGAGGTGGGCAGCATGCCCTACGGTGCCTAACTGGAATCTTATTTCAGGGCCATGACTGCTGCCCAATGCTCTTTAACTATGATGACCGCGGCTGCTTGACCTTCGTCTCCAAACTAGACATTCCGAAACAGAGCATCCAGCGCAACATGTCTGCCATGGAGCGCTTCCGTAACATGGACAAGAGGGCCACAACCGAAGACCGCAACACAGCCTTGGAGACGCTGCACCAAAACAGCATCACGTACGTGCTACCCAGCTCCCTGCAGCCCCCGGGAGCCTCCCGTAGTGGGGCCCTGACTGTCTATGGAGATGTGTCTGGTGACCAGAATGCCTTTCTTCCCCTCCTTATTTCCTGCTGGGTTCCCTCTGTGAGTTGTGTGTACTGTGTGCCCAGATACTCCTCCCTCAGGAATGAGAGCAGAGTCTGTAGCTTCCCAACTGTGGGCTCTTTCAACTGCTGACAGGGTGAACTGCCCTCACCCAGTCATTGTTGTGCAGGGCATCCCCTGTGAGGAGTGCTGATTCCCCAGCAGATGTGTGAGCTCCTGTGCCTGTCCCTGCAGCCTCTTCCAGGGCTCGCTTTTTCAAACCCTGAATGAGGACAAAAGGGGTCTTTTCAGGAATGTCACATTCCTCTGGTAGTGAACACATGACAGGAAGACTAGTTATACCCTGCCTGAAAAAAGTCATTCTAGCTGTCATTTCAGCTGTGGATTTCAGGTAATATATACCAGTCAGAAGATCATTTAATTAAAGAAACAGAATTCTTTGACATCATATGGCAAAACCAAGAGTTTCTAGACTTCAGTTTTTCATGAGGTATATAGGAACCGTGTTTTATCCAGAAAGCTTGATTTTTTTCTAAATCTAAAGGAAAAATGTAGTCTGTTCTTGATACTTAGGTACCGTAAGATTTTCTCTTTTTAGGGCACCTGGGTGGCTGAGCGGTTGGTTGAGTGTCTGCCTTTGGGTCGGGTCGTGATCCCGGGGTCCTGGGATTGAGTCCCACATCAGGCATCCTGCAAGGAGTCTGCTTCTCTCTCTGCCCATATATCTGCCTCTCTCTGTGTCTCTCATGAATAAATAAAGAAAATCTTTAAAAAAGAAAAAAAGATTTTCTCTTTTTGACTAGACCTTTTGTGTAAAGAAACTTTCATTGTAGTGATTATAACGGGAAGAAGATTGGAAACCTCTAGACTTTCTTTGAGAGAATTATTAAATGCAGGTTGTGCTTATCATCATGTTCAGTAGAAAGGACCGCTGGACTTTATAGGCTGAAACGTCTGTGTTCTCTTGAAAATAATAACTTGAAGGCATAGCAAAAGCATTCTTGTGCTTCAAGTTTCTTTATCTTGAATGACTTTTGAAATTATTTCTTACGAATTTCTCTGAAGTTTCCCTGCAGACTGTGTATCAGGAAGTAAATACCTCTCGTTGCATCTTTGAGACTTTCCTGTTAAAAATAAAAAGACCCTTGTAGATCAACGTGTCTCTTTTATTTGTAGTCATTAAGTCTTCTTGGCCCTTAAGCAACAGGTCAGCAAACTTTTTCTGTAAGGGACCAGAGAGTAAATATTTTAGGCTCTGAGGTGGTAGCCAGTCTCTGTCACAACTACTCACATCTATTGTGGCATGTGAGCAGCCATTGGCAATATGTATGTAAATGTGCATGGATGTCTTTTGTTAAAACTTTATGGACACTGAAATTTGAACTTCCACATAATTTCCATGTCACAAAATAATTGTCTTAATTTTTTTATGACCATTTAAAATCATTAAAGCTGTTCTTAGCTCACAGGCTGTATAGAAACAGGCCATAGTGTGCCATAGCTTTGCCATCTCCTTCCTTAGAGGGAATGTTCTAGACATTTCAGAGAAGAAAGAAAAATTGAGCTATAAAATTTTCTGGCAAGTTTTTTTGAGGGGCACCCGGGTGACTCAGTCGGTTTAGTGTCTGCCTTTTGCTCAGGTCATGATCCCCTGCTCATGGGGAGCCTGTTTCTCCCTTCCTCTCCACTTGTGCTCTCTCTTGCTATCTCTGTTGCACTCTGTCTCTAATATTTAAAATCTTTGGGCAGCCCTGGTGGCTCAACAGTTTAGCGCCGCCTTCAGCCCAGGGCCTGATCCTGGAGACCCAGGATCAAGTCCCATGTCAGGCTCCCTGTGTGGAGCCTGTTTCTCCCTCTGCCTGTGTCTCTGCCTCTGTGTGTGTGTGTGTGTGTGTGTGTGTGTGTGTGTGTGTGTGTGTCTCATGAATGAATAAATAAAATCTTTTAAAAAAATAAATCTTTTTTTTTTTAATTCATGAGAGACAGAAAGAGAGGCAGAGACATAGGTGTCCCAATAAATAAAATCTTAAGAAAGAGAGAGAGAAAGTTTTTCAGGTAATTAGGCTAAGACCAGTTAGTTGTTTCATTCATCTCTTTCCCTGCGTTACTTGCTTGGCATCTTGTGCGTCTGAGTGCTGCTTATGGTTACAATGAGTAATTTCACACACCGGCCAAGCTCTTGGCTACTGCACCCTGCTTGTCTGGGAGGACGATTTGAGTTTCTGTTTGGAGCCAGTTGGATTACAGTCGTGCTTCATCCTGCCTCTAGTTTGTTTCTGTTTTGTTTCCATTTTCAGTCATTGCTGTGGCACTCCCCGCACTCGGTGCTCAGGCAGTTTACGGATGGTGAGGCCTGGCCTGTCTCGCCTCTCATGTCCCAATAATTAATGCAGCACCTCACCTTTAACCTTGTCTCAGTCATGGCTTTTCTAGACATCTGGTAATGAGATGCATTTGAATATCTTCTGAGTCAGGTTGCTATAGCCTCATATCGATGGACAACTTGATATTTAGGAATGGGGAATTTGTTGTCTTAAAATGCCCTCACGAAAAAAAAATGCCCTCATGCTGTTAGGGAGGTTGGGGCCCACTCCTACCACATACCCTGTAATCTTTCTTTTGTTTTTACTTTTTTTCAGTCAAGTGTCTATTTATGAGGTGGACAAGCAAGACTGTCGCAAATTTTGCACTACTGGCATCGATGGAGCCATGACAATTTGGGATTTCAAGGTATTTCCCACTTTTCATAAGAAATCTTATTTATGTTAAAACTCTTCCGATGACAAGACTTTTTCTCGTTTCTTGGAACAAAATGTCAAGTCCAGTGCACATCAGAAACGTAGAACATCACTTTGTAGTTGTCTTTAAAACCTGAGTCTAGGCACCTGGCTGGCTCAGTCAGCAGAGCATGTGACTCGATCTTGGGGTTGTGAGTTCAAGCCCCACATCAGGCATAGAGCTTATTAAAAAAAATAATAATAATTAAAACCTGAAAGCCATTAGGGGAAAACCAGATTTTCTCAGTGAGATGGGATATATCATTCCAGATCTCTATTTGTTCCTGGAGGAAAAATTGAGATTTATTTTTGTAGCAGGCCATGTGTTGAGCACCAGTCTGTTTAACTATATAGATATATTTTCGTGGTTTACACTAATTAATCTAGGAAACATTCACTAAATGCCTGATGGGTGCCAGGCCCAGTACTAGGCATTGAGGATATTGAGGTGAAAGAGTCCTCAAGGGGCTTGTCCAGTAGAGGGGGTAGGGGTGGGGTGGTGCTCCAGAAGAGGAGCCAGTGCCTCTGTTTCTACATTGAGGAATTTGAGGGGAGGTGGTGCATAGATTGCCAGTACTTCAGGGAAGAGATTGGCCTGAGCCACATCTCCAGGTGCGGTGGGATTTGGGGGCACATGGGAGTGAGGGGCGAGCAGTCTGAGTTGCAAGAGCAGAGCAGCTGAGCTCAAGCACGCCGTGAGTGTGAGGCTCTGCCGGTGGTCAGGGCTATAAGGGGGTCCTCCAGAAGCCCAAGGTGGAACTAGGAAACAGGTGATGACATGGGCAGGGAGAGGTGGCTGGGCTCTTGTCTGCAGACGACTAGGATTTGGTCCATAGCCAAGTAGAGAAACCCTGGGCTGTAAGGTGTGGGTGGCCTGGGCAACTGTGTGCTCCAGCAGAGGCTGTTGAGTCCAGTGAACAAGTGAGGAGGATGTGCCCTCCGCCTCTGACAGGAGCTTGGCCCCGAGCTGCTAGACCAGAAAGATTCAGGAGGAACAAATGAACACAGTAACCTGGAGATTGGAGGATAGTGGGCAAGATAAGGAACCAGAGGGGAGGAGCCAGGGTGAGCCTTCGAGTTTCATTTCTCCTGGTTCTTAACCTCCAAAATAGGTAAATGTTTACAGAATTCTGCTCTCGCCTGTGCAATACCATAATGTTTGATTTTTCCTCCCTCCTTGGATGAAATACATAATATGGAAGAAACCCTCTAGAATACTCAGGAGAAACAGTCTTCCTCTAAAAGCCCCTCCCACACACCCTTTTCACCTTGCCGTGCTTTCCATCCTGAGCATTGCAGCCCCCATGAAGTTAGCTCCCAGGGCATTTACACTCTGTGCTTTATTCTCTGAGTCCTTGGGCCACATCTCCTCTGCCTGGGTGTTGTGCCCCAGGCCCGCTGCTATGTGGCCTGTGAAATGCGGTACCTCGGAGAGGAGGCACGGTGGAAGGTGGGAGGTGCCGCACTGGGGCCTCATGCAGGCTGGAGCAGGTCCAGATCCTGTGGGGACTGGGAGGGGAGCTCAGGGCTTGGGAGGGCCTGCAGGGGGCCCACGCCTGGGAGAGCACGTCTCCAGGGTGAGCTAGGCCAGATTCCAGATTCAGGGGTGCAGGGCCTGCACATCAGTTTGGGCAGAGGGGGCAGTCTGGGGGGCCGGGGGATCAGGAGGGGAAAGACGAACTGTCCTCAGTTAACCCTCAGAGTTCTTCCTCCATTTTCAAGACCTTAGAGTCTTCCATCCAGGGCCTTCGGATAATGTGAAGCTGAGTGAGCCTCCCAGATCCAGCATGACAAACTGACAGACTGACAAACTGACAAATGTGCTGACACAGCCCCACCGTGTGCATGGTGGTGAGGAGAGCCAGCCGCAAGGAAACACTGAAGACACATTTGGCGCCAATATCGTTTGTGTGTTTTTTTGTTTGAATATAAGTGGTGACAGTGTTGGTTTTTTAAAAGCAGCAGTGATTTGGGGGTTTTTTTGTTTGTTTGTTTTTTTGTTTTTGCTATTTCATTCCATTCTTGACCAAAGCTTCTCTTTAAGTAGTTTATTATGGAAAATTGTCACACTAACTTAAAGGAAAGGGTGGGAAATATGTAAATTGTCTGCTAAACAATTAAATAAAAATACTGAATGTGGGTTTGGTTTGGTTTCCTTACATACACTATTTCTATTAGAAAAATAATGACAGACGCTTCATTAGATAGACTAGTTAGGGGATGCCTGGGTGGCTCAGCAGTTGAGCATCTGCCTTCAGCCCAGGGTGTGATTCTGGAGACCTGGGATCGAGTCCCACATCGGGCTCCCTGCAGGAAGCCTGCTTCTCCCTTTGACTACATCTCTGCTTCTTTCTCTTTGTGTCTCTCATGAATAGATAAAATCTGTAAAAAAAAAAAAAAAAATAGACTAGTTTTCATGGTAGAATGCTAGATTCTAAGTTTCTGAAGTTGAGCCACCCTCCGACAAAAACCATGTGCTAAATGCTGGCTTCCAGTATCAGAGCGCTGCTGCAGACAGAGCCCGTGGGCCGTTCAACTGGTGCTCACGAGGCAGCAGTGACACCATGGCTGCGAGGCCCCGTGAGGCAAGGTGCCCTGGGTGCTGCGGGGACAGGCTGTGGGGAGAGGGGAGACACGTGTTACCCATTCAGCTAAACATTATTGGGCCCAAACTCAGTTACTCTCATCATAATTAGACGGGAAGTTTGACATGCCAACGCTGTGAACCTTAGAGGTGCAAATATAAATAATTAGCAGAGGAAGTAAATACGGAGTAGCCCTGACACAGCCATACTCTTCATCTCCCTGGCCCAGGAGAAGGAGCAGTTGAGGTTCAGTGGGTTGAGTCCCCTCAGCAAGAGAGTTCTTGGCTTTGCCCGAGAAAGAATTCAAGAGCAAGCCGTTTAGAGAAAGGGACAAAGTAAGTGTAGAAGTAAGAAAGGAACCGCTTTCCAAAGTAGCAGTCTCCTCCCAGATGGGGAAGAGGATCCAGCCCCTGCCCGCCATCGCCCTTTTGCCTCTGACAAAGGGTTTTAGAAGTTTTTAAAAATTAGCTAGCTGTGCAGGAGGGGCTTACTCTTTAACTTTGGGTTTATCATTTATATCGGGCAGTTCTTCCATTGCTTAGGGTTGCAGAATTACCCACATGGAGCATTGGTAAGAATGTCCAACCTTCATGGCTTTCGCTGCCAGAGGGAGTGGGGTCTTGTGACTCCTCTTTTTTATGACCTTTTAGGTTAAGGGTCAGCCTAAAATCAAAATGACTTGACTCTGGTCAACTTGCCTCCTGCCTCACAGTGATTCGAAGACCACTAGTTTGAGAACACTGGTAACAGTGCTTCTCAGAGGACATCATGACCTATTCTCAAGAGTAATTTTGCAAAGGGGCAAAATTACTTTGCTCCAGGAGAGAATCTCAGCAGCCAACGGGCTGGCCTGGTGGGCCTGCCTCTTCCCTGTTTGCTGTAGCCGCCTCCCGGGACCCCCTATAGCAGGAGCCCCCTTGTGTATCTGTGTTTGCACCCATGCATCAGCAAGGCTGTTGTCACAGATAGACAAGAGTAGGCCCCAAATAGGAACTAGCTAAAACTTTTTTTTTTTTTTTTCATTAAATCACATGGTTTGGCCAGCAAGCCCAGAGGTGTTTAGAGAAACACTGTATTCCATGAAAGAAACAGCAACAAAGAGACAAAAGTTTCTAACTTTGCCTCCAAGAACTTAGCCAGAGTGGTCTTTTAACTTGGGCCATTTCTCACTGGTGGAAGAAGGCCCGTCCCAGTGACAGCAGCGGGAAACCCACAGTGCTGGCGTGCTGGGGTCTGCAAGCCCTCTCCTCCCACGACCTCTAAGACTTAGGCTGGGCCCAGGGCCCCCATAACTACCAATGAGGAGAGGGGGTGCTCTGGGTGATTGCCAAAGTCCTTTGATTCAAGGCTTTGGTCTGTGATGTCAGGTTGTGGCTCTGCCAAGTTGTGTGGCCTTGAGCAATCTAGTTAATATCTCTGAGCCTTTGTACCCTCATTTATGAAATGGGAATAGCAGGATTAGTAATTCCTGTTGGATACTCAGAAAAGCTGAGGTCCGCTTTTAGGCTTGACACTGGCCCTATAATAGGCCCAGGAGACCCTAATGGTAGTAAGGGAGAGTGGGAAGCAGTGTACAAAGAATCATGCAACCCAAAGAAAAATCCAATAGTTCTTTCCAGAATATGCTGAGAAAGGCTGAGTTCAGCCTCAGAACCCAGGTTGATTGCTTAGGCAACTCTTCAGTTGGCCCAATAGCCATCACACAAGTAGTTTAAGTTCCCATTTGTGGCCAATCTCTGGAGGCAATGATGTGAAAAGTCAGGGTTTCCCCAGGCGCCTGCAGCGTGGCTGAGGCATGAGCTACCTCATGTGGGCTCAGATCCCATTTTGATCAGTACGTAAATTATAAGGCTAGGTTATTCATTTATACATAATAATTCAAATACTGGGTTCAGTAGGTAGAATAATGCCCCCCCCCAAGATGTCCATGTCCTAATCCCCAGAATTTTGCAGATGTAATTAAAGATTTTGCAACAGGAAGAAGATTCTGGATTATCCAGATGGGCCCAGTGTAATCCCAGGGATCCTTATGAGAGGGAGCAGGCAGGTGAGTCAGAGATGGGGCCACAGCGGGGAGTGTCACAGGACCACGGGGCCCAGGAATGCGGGCAGCCTCTGGAAGCTGGAAAAGAAGGAAACAAGCCTCCCCTGGAGCCTACAGAAGGAACGCCACACTGCGCATCCCAAGACTGGGGACTTTGACCTCCAGAAATGTTAAGAGAATACATTTGTGTTTTCAGCCAGCCTGTGTGTGGCAAGTTGCTACAGCAGCAATACGAAACTAGCACATAGGGATCCCTGGGTGGCTTAGCGGTTTAGCGCCGCCTTCAGCCCGGGGCCTGATCCTGGGGTTCCAGGATCGAGTCTCACATCGGGCTCCCTGCATGGAGCCTGCTTCTCCCTCTGCCTGTGTCTCTGCCTGTGTGTGTGTCTCTCTCTGTCTCTCATGAATAAATAAAATCTTAAAAAAAAAAAAAAACTAGTACATATAAGGTCAATTTGGAAAAAGGAAGTATAGTCTAGAACAGGTATTCAAATTGAGGTCAGAGCCATTAGAGGCTGTAAAAATTGATTTAGAGGTCATGACTGGCATTTGATAAAACTGAAAGGAGAAAACATTTGCATGGCATGTAGTAAGAGTGCGTCCCCATACCTAGGTTTCGGATATAAGTGGGGGTGTGTACTAGGCTACAGTATGTATCACTGCGGGTTGTCACCAAAAAAGGTTGGAAAGCTACCTCGGTAAAGTCAGTCACGGGGTGAGGGGGTGAGGGGTCGGGGGGGGGGGTGTCCCAGGAAGGGAGCTGTAGCCATGCCTTTGAGGCACTACTTAATAATAGCTACTGGCCCAGGCACCAAAGTAAGCAACCGACAGGCATCAACTACTCACAACAGGGATCCCTGGGTGGCGCAGCAGTTTAGCGCCTGCCTTTGGCCCAGGGCGCGATCCTGGAGACCCGGGATCGAATCCCACGTCAGGCTCCCGGTGCATGGAGCCTGCTTCTCCCTCTGCCTATGTCTCTGCCTCTCTTGCTCTCTCTGTGTGTGACTATCATAGATAAAAAAAAAAAAAAAAAAAAAAAAAAAAACTACTCACAACAACCCTACAGGGTTGGAGCTGTTACTGCCATATTTTAAAGATGCAAAGCAAGTCCAGAGAGCGGGGGAGGGGGGCTGGCTGTCACAGTCAGTGGAGCATGCGACTCTTGATCTAGGGGTTGTTGAGTTCAAGCCCCATGTGGGGTGTAGAGATTGCTTAAAAATCAAATCTTATTGGTGCCTAGGTGGCTCAGTGGGTTAAGCATCTGCCTTCAGCTCAGGTCATGATCCTGAGGTCCTGGGATCAACCCTGCATCTGGCTCCCTGCTCAGCAGGGAATCTACTTCTCCCTCTCCCTCTCCTGCTCCCCCAGCTCATGCTTGCGCTCTCTCTTTCTTGCTCTGTCTCAAAATAAAATCTTTAAAAAAAAAAATCTTTAAAAAAAAACCAAAAACCCCAAGTCCAGAGAGCAGAGTGACAGCCCGCATTGGAACCGGGGCGTCTCTCCAGAGCCCCAGGGGTAACTGCTAAGCACGCCCCCTACTGGGCGAGGGCAGGGAGTGGAGATACCTAATGAGCAAGTGCAGGTGAGTCTGCCCAGGCTCAGGGGTGCAGGGAGGTCACAGAAACTGACAGGAGGGCACCCTCCCTACTATACCTTGTGGGGTTGCATTGTAGTTTCCAACTGAACTGATACAAAACCATGTGGCTTGGAAGAGTGTGGGCAACAGGTGCGGCCCCCTGGGGCCCTGGGACATGGGATGCTAAGCCTGTTCTGGGCCTCCTGGGCTTTGTCTGCCTCACACGTGGCCTGGGAAAGGAGACACGGGGGTTTCTCCTCTTCCTCCTCACAGGGGTCAGGTGGCAGTCCCTTGATCTCAGGGAGAGAGACCCATCATCCCCGTCTGGAGGTGGGCACACGCGGAGACAGAAGGAGATGCGACCGGGTGCTTGGGGAAGGTGTTCCTCCCTGGTCTCCCCATTGCCTGGGCCAGCCCACGGCGTCCAGAGTGCAGAAGCCTGGCGCTTGGCTGCCCTCTTGTGACCAGGAGGCAGCAAGGACGAAGGCGCAGAAAGCCGGAAAATACCCCGGTGACCTGAAGTTATTACCTTCCTCCAAGTCAGCCAACCCTGAAGAGTCAGCCTGGGTGAGTAGCTGCAGTTCTTGGAAAAGAGAGAAGGGGGAGTGCAGCATCTTTACCCCAGGTACCCCTGGGGTGGGTGGAGCAGGGGCAGTTTCCAGAAGAAACCAGCTCTTTGAACTGTTCCAGAACTCCAAGTGAAATCCCTCCACGCCAGGAGTGGCTTCACTTCGGGCTTGGGGAACTTGGTCCCCTAGGGAGCCGGTTCACAGAACACCTGCCGTGGCTTCCTGGCCTGAGATCTGCTTTCCTGTCCGCTGGGTCTTTCCTCCCTGAGGGGGGTCCGCAGTGCTTATCCTGAGTTTGCCTCACTTTGCAGAGTCCGAGATGGAGGCAGCCCTGCAGGAGGAGTGCCTTGTGCGAAGCTCATTTATCTAAGACTACTCGTCGGGGTTCCTTCCTTCATCCACTCATGCAGCAGGTGCACGAGGAGTGCTTCCCAAGCGCCAGGTGCAGGAGGGCTTCCAGAGCAAAGCCAACCCGGTTCCCGCTCACAGAGTTTATAATCCGTTTTCACCATGAGGAGGTAACCCTCAGGTGTTTAGATGTGTCTGGATGCTTTTAGAGATGGGTAACACAGTCTCAACCCAAACCAAGCTTAAACAGTAGAGTCCTCGGCTCACCGGTCCCAGTGGTCTGAAACCTCTGGAAGCTGGTTGGGCTCAAGCTGACCAGTCAGAGTTTGACCAGGGTGCTGGTCATTTCTGGGATTTCCTCCACCTGAGCTCTATGTCATCTAGCTTCCCTTGTGCTGTTCCACTTTCGTGTTCAGATTCTTGCAGCTCACCCAGAAGAGTCTTCCCTCCCTTCCACCACCACCACCACCATCATCATCATCATCATCATCATCATCATCATCATCATCATCATCATCATCATGTCCTGGGCTTGCTTTACCCTGGCCATCTAAGCTCATGAGCTCAGGACAGGGGACCCCAGGAGCCGATGGGGTTAGAGCCATCAGGCCCATGCCAGAGGTGGGGGTCAGCTCCCCCTGGGGTCATTCCCTGGGCATCTAGAAGCCAGGGAGGCAACAGATGTGCCCTCTGTGTTAAGTTGCACTTGTCCCCCACAAGAAGGGGGTGCTGGTACAGATCATCTGAAACTTTTTCTGTTCATCCCGCAGCCATGCTGGGACTGGCCACAGCTAGATGGGAGGGCGGCGCCAGCCCCTCAGAGTCTCAGCCAGGAAGGCTGCTGGCGGTCCTTTGGTCCTTTCAAACCATAGCCGAAGCTTGCTGAGCGCTCACTGCGCGCTCACTACTGGGAGAGCTCCCACGTTTGGAGACAAGGAATCCTCCCAGTCACCTTGCAGGGGCAGGATTCAGTGTTGATGGCAGCCGGGACTGGTGGGCGCAGGGTCTTGCTGGGAGCCCCGCAGTCACCTCCAGGGCAGAGCGGGTTGTGGACAGAGTGAGCTAAGAGACAAACCCTGCAGGGGGGGGACGGGGGGGGAGGGGGGAAGTGTTCCAGGCAGAAAGAAAACCATGTGTCAAAGCCCCGGGACCTGTCAGGGTGGGCGTCTGGCCCCAGATCCCGATCCCCTGCCTCCGGAAAGACCACAGAGCCCCAGTGCGGCTTGCTGCTGCCTGCGCCTGGGAGGGAGGACTCCTGGGGAGGAGCCCCCCGCTAAGAGAGGGCGCAGGAGGGGGTTTTCGCCGGGGGCTCCCCCATCCGCGCAGCCACCTGGCCACATCTCCACCGATGAGGCAGAGGCTAAGGATAGAAAGACCCCTGGGGACCACTCGGCCCAAGACCCAAATGCATGTGGCCACAAGGCCACCAGGCAGCTGGGAGGCAGGAGTGGACTGCGGCGGATCCAGGGGCAGGAAGTCGTCAGTGCGAGCCCGCGGGCACCCGGCCCCGGGAGGGTGCTGCGGCGGGCACGGGGGGCGGGGCAGGGGCGGGGGAGGGGCGGGGGCCGCCCGCCCGCCCGCGGGCACCCGGTCCCGGGCCTGCACTTGCCGCGCCCCGTGGCCATCAGCTCCGGGAGGAGGGAAGGCGCGCACCCCGCCCAGCTGCCGCTCCGAGCCTCAGTTTCCCCGCGCGTAAAGTTGCAAGGGGCGGTTGCGGAGGAGCGCCGGGCGCCCGGGCTCCGCGCAGCCCCCACCCCGGATGGGTGGGCGGGGCCTGGGCTCTGGCCGCCACCCTGGTTGCCGCCCCGGTCCCCGCGGGGCTGAGGCTGAGGCCCCGCCCCCGCCCACGAGGAAGTGGCTGCGGCGCCGCGCGGGGCCCAGAGCCGGTTCGGCGCGTCGACTGCCCAGAGTCCGCGGCCGGGGCGCCCCGAGGTGAGGGGGCTGGGGCCGCCCGCAGGGGGTAGCGGGGAGTTGCCTGCAGGTGGGGAGGGTGCGGGGCGCCCGCGGGGGCGCAGGAGCGCGGGGAGGGGGTGCCCGGGGGAAGGGGCCCGGGGCGGGGGCTCGCCAGGTGCGTGGGGTCGCCCGGAGGCGAGAGCAGGGCCCGGGGTGGGCGGCCGCCTCGGGGCGAGGGGAGCGCGGGGCGCCCTGGCCCGACCCCCGCCGCCGCCCCGGCCTGCGCTCCCCGGCTCTACCCCGCGGCCGCTGCCCCCCGCTATTCCGGGCGGCGAGGGCCCCACGCCCAGTCACTTCCCCTCCATCCTCCAGCCTTCCGGGTTGCTCCGGCCGGGAAATGAGCTGGCGCCCCCGCCCACCTGGCCCCTCCCCCGCGCCCCCGCCCCCCCGCCCCGGCCCTCCGGGCGCCCCGGGGCCGGGGCCGCCGACCCTACCCGGAGGGGGTCCCCCTTCGCCGGAGGCGGGGACCCAGCGGGGCCGCCCGGGGCGGTGACAGCAAGGCCGGCGGGACTAGCGGGAGCCCGGAGCCCGGAGCCCGCCGCCCGCCTAACGCGGCGCTGAGCTGGAGGCCGTCGGCGGGCCCCCGCGCCTGGCAGGTGGTGCTGCCCCGGCCACGGGCACCGGTTCCCGGGAGGCCCCCGGGCCGGGGTTGAGCGCGCCAGCTTCCTTAGCAGGCCACCTGACGGCTCTGGACCTCAACCTTCCTCCTCTGTAAAATGGGGACCTTTCAAGTGGCGAGGCTTACCTGGGATTGTGTGTGGAAGGCACTGGGTTGTGCCAGGCACACGCTGGGTACAGGTCGGTGCTCTTCCTGCTGCCACTACCATTGTAGGGCCTGCCCGCACTTACCAAAGTGTCTGGATGATGCTAACCTCTGAGATTTGGGGGTCAGAATCCCAAACTGCCATGTAGGAGCTGTGTGGCTTTGAGAGATTCTTGTTTTTATTTATTTATTTATTTATTTATTTATTTATTTATTTATTTATTTATTTATTTATTTATTTATTTATTTATTTATTTTTAAAGATTTTATATCTCTGTTCATGAGAGACACACACAGAAAGAGGCAGAGAGACACAGGCAGAGGGAGAAGCAGGCTCCCCGAGGGGAGCCTGATGTGGGACTCAATCCCAGGACCCCAGGATCATGACTTGAGCCAAAGGCAGATGCTCAACTACTGAGCCACCTAGGCATCCCCGATTCTTGACTCTGAGTCTTTTTCCTCATGTACAAAATGAAGGTTTAAAAAAACACGAAAGAAACCCAAAACAACCCTTTAGGCTTGCTCTTGGGGGTAAAAGAATGTATGTCAAAGCTGTGGGTAAAAATGCTGTGCATTTAAAGATGCCGGTAAAGGTAGTTTATGTGTGTCTATGTACATAATCCACACAGGTCTTTTCAAATAGTTAAATGATATCCCAACATGTTAGTGTCACAATTTACTCTTGCCATATTTGTAGTCATCTGGATTTTTCCACCCTTCCACCATTCTAGAGGGGGTTATTATGAACATGTTTGCTTAAAAAAAAAAAAAAAAGTCGGTGGTTATTTTCTTAGCACCAAAATGAATCTATGCCACCAAAGAGTGTTAATTTTTAAGTTCCTGTTTGTGTTATTCTGCTTGTTCCTACCCAGTTGTTGAATTGTTTTTACATCGCTCTTCTGAAAGGCTGAACAAATGAGAATTTCTCCACAACCCTGCCAACATTGAGTTTTATGTGTTTTTGGATTTTGTTTTGTTTGGATTGCTTTATTAGTACGCTTTATGGTGCTTTCTATGATTGTTTTCATTTATGTGTCTTGACTTGATTTTTGCCTGGTTAAGACTTCAGGAGCAGAGTTGGGGAGGAGGTTTTGGCTGGTCTGGGGTGGCAAGGCCTATTCCATACACAACAGGAAGTTGAGTAACTGCTTAGCACGTGTACAAAATGGCTTCCTGGCAACTCCCTGGAGCGTCTGAGCTGGGTGGGGACTTCCCTGAGTGCCTGTAGGGCCAAGATCCTGCTCCAGATGGCTCCTGCCTAGATTAGCCTCAGATACAGCCAAACCTCTGGCTTCAGAGAACCTTGGCCAGGTTTTTCTAGAAGCAATAAGGAACCTACAGCTAGTGCCTTGTTCAGCCCCCACCTTTTCTGGTAGAGATGTGAAGGAAGTATTGGCTGAGGGCATCCAGTTGGTATGGAGAGTTAGAATTTGACCCTAACGCTGTAAGGAAGGAGCCCTGAGGCCCTCGGTCAGGCAGCCCAAGGCTCTACCTGGCTTGCTTTGCTCTGAGGGGAGCTGAGTTCTTCCCAAGTGCTCAGCAGAGGATCTTCTAGATTTCAGATTTCCAAGTTTTGCTAATCATTGACCCTAATCAGGAAGAACACAAAACAAAACTGAACACATACTCCCCAGTAAATATTTACAAATTGCATACATATGTCACTGAAATAATAAAGCATATTCATTCCTTGGAGCCTATCCCCTAAAGAAAAGGATGGGATTTATTCAATTTGCCTTCAAGAAATACGTATTGAGCACCTGTTATGTGCCAGGAACTCTAATTGGTGCTGAGGATACGTGGGTGGACATAGCACCTACCATGCCCCTAGATAGTTCGCGTCCATACCCCGGTGCATGGTTTCTGGCATGGCACCCTCTGGATGGAAACCACACTCTGGAGACCCAAAACCCCTCCCAGACCTCATGCCGCTCTTCCCTGTGCTCTCCCACGCCCAGCCCTGGGTAATCTCCAGCCCATTTGTACTGAGCCTTCACTGTGTGCTGAAAGGACGCAGGGAACGTGCCGCTGGGAACACAGAGATCCTGGCGTTAGGCTGGCAGAGGGGAGCCAGCCAGGGGAGACTCCACATTTGACCCACACTCCCCCAGCCTCTGTTTCTGGGATAATGAGGCACAGATCACTGCACGTGGACTCCAAGTCCCAACACGGTTCCTCTCTCTGTCCTCAACAGTCAAATGGGCCCATGGTGCTGGCTCACGGGGCTGCCTTGACAAGTGGGTGGGTGTCCTGGAGGCCATGGCCTCAGCCTCCCTTTGTCTCCCCGTCCCCGGAGCCATTGCTGAGGCTTTGTGTTGTTAACAGGCTTGGGCAAAAGCAACTCTAGTTGCATAGTCTTTAGGGTGACTGGCTGGCAGTCGGTGCCTTCCCATCCCCCCATGGAGGTTTTCCTGGGAAGGATTAAGTCAAAGTTCCCGCAGCAGGGGGTGGCCCAGTGTGAAGGCTGTGTTGTTGCTTTGCCTGACCACGGGAACAATCCAGTGATTCTGCTCTAGGAGGATGTTGCCCTGAGGCAACAGTGGCCAGAGAAGCTACTCTTCTCTCTGGGTTGCCACTTCCTCATTTGTAACATGGGGGGTTGGGAGTCATTGCGGAGGCCCTGCTGGTTTTAGTTGCTTTGCAGAAGTTATGAAAAGGAGGAAAATGCACCTTCTCTCCCAGCCCCTTCACCCATATCTACCCCCTACGCCCTTTAAGATGTTAGTTAATTCCATGTACTATGAGTATTTCTATCTGAATTCATGCTAAAGTGTGGTTGGCTGATAGATGTGATCTGAACTACCCCCCCCCCCCGCCCCCCGCCTGTCCCGCTGTGCCTGTGGCCCCTTTCTCTCCCACTTGCAGATCTTTAGATCCCAGGAAACCATGGTCAGGGCTCCCAAAGTCCTCTTGGCTGTGTTACTCACTAGTATGGGGGCTGCCATCTTCAGCAGACCCAACCTCTCCATCCTCACAGCCTGGAACTCTGGAACATACACTAAACAGGCTCTTACAGCCTGGCCCACACTTCTAGATACTCTTGCCAAGACCCTGCAAGGAGCAGAGACCTGCAGCTGCACCGCGTGGGAAGTTGCATTCTGCTGCCGAGCTGTGGGCCCAGGGACCCCCAGGGCTGTAGCCACAGGGCTTCTTGCTTCCGGGCCACCAGGGGCTGAAGGGGCAGGGGCTGGCTGGCCTCCACCCTGGTTCAGCAGCCAACAAGAGCCTGGCTGGGGTGTGGGAGTGAGCCTCTGGCCTGATCTATGCCTCCCTGGCAGTGATGGAAAAGGGAGGGGTGGGCAGATGAGCACAGATGGACCTGCTACTCCCACTTCTCAGTCTTGTGGTCTGTGGTATGGATAGTGATGAAGGGCTCCAGCCAAGCTGGATGCCAGTGCTGACCCAGCCCAGAGGCACCGGAAGTGCTGAGGAAAGTCCCCATCAAGCCTGCTGACCTGAGCTGAGGGCCCCCAAAGCACCACTTCCGGGGCCTTTGCCTTCCACAAGAGGCCTTATAAGGACAGGCTGGGGAAGCAGCCCTGGTGGGAGCACAGTGCTTGTGTGTGTGTGTGTTTGTGTGTGTGCATGCATGAGGCTGAACACAGGGAGGGAGGAGTGTCTTGTGTATACACGTGCAAGGCTGAACACACGGGAGCGGGTGCGGCCTGAGCCTGGGCTGTGGACTGAGCAGTGTGGACTGAGGACTCACTTGGTGCCGAGCTCTAAGCATGTCCCTGCCCTGTACGTGCACTTGTGTCTCCGTGAGACAGACCTGGGCCGCCCCAGGAACCTTCCAGAGCTTCCTGCTATAAAGGAAAATTTTGCATCTGGGGCTGGCAGGAGGAGCAGGGACCGCAGGTGGTGAGCCCGGGGTCAGGGAGCCAGGCCCCACAGGATCCCTGGTGCCGCCTGGGGCCAGCTGGAGCCCTGGATTGCCCGGCTGTGCAGTAGGCTACATGCAGTTCGTCCCTCCCTGGCCTCAGGGCCCTGGCTCAGCGCTGGGCCTTCCCACAAGGCCTCCTGGCCAGCCATGTGGGTAAGCTCAGCCTGAACAGGTGGCCCTTCTTCTGTGGGGCCAGGTAGGTGCTCCCTAGTTTCCGGGGGGTTCCAGGGCCCAGGCCCAGAACTAGGGGGAAGCCTTTTTTAGCCCCGTCCATGGGATGCGGAGCTGCCAACTGGTCGGGGAGACAGCCAGGCTCCTGGTGACACCTGCCAGGTGTGACTGGGCAGGTAGCTTCCTCTCACTGAGCCCCATCCTCTCCATCTGTCACTGGGGCTGTGGCATCCGAGCACTGAAGTCCAGAACACCTGGGGTGAGGGGATGAGTGTAATAGGTAAAGGGCCTAGAGCCTACTTATCTTGATGAGTGCTGAGCAACCTATAGAATTGAGTGACTATATTTTACACCTGAAATGAATATAACATTGTCAACTATACTGGATTAAAAAAATGCCTGGACTGCTTAGAGCTGGCAAGTAAGGAGCATTCAGGAAATGGTGGTGTGTGGGTTTTTTTTTTTAAGATTTTATTTATTTATTTATGAAAGACACAGAGAGAGGCAGAGACACAGGCAGAGGGAGAAGGAGGCTCCCTGTGGGGAACCTGATACAGGACTGCTCCCAGGACCCCAGATTCATGACCTGAGCCAAAGGCAGATGCTCAACCAGTGAGCCACCCAGGTGCCCTGGTGGTGGGGTTTTGTGTGTTTGTGTCTTTAAAGATTTTAAGTAATCTCCACCCCCAACATGGGGCTTGAACTCACAACCCCAGGATCAAGAGTCACATGCTCTACCAACTGAGCTGGCCAGGCACCCCAGTAGTGTTTTGGTGTGGGTTTTTTTTTTTTTTTTTTTTTTGTAATTTTTTAATAAAGAGCTTATCGAGCACCTACTGCGTGCCAAGCATCTAGGCCCTGGGGAAAGCATTGTGGACAAGTGAAACCTGTCTGCATCAAGCTCGGCAAGGCCCAGCTGGGCGAGAAAGGCAGCCGGCGACGTGGATGAGGACCCTGTAAGAAATGGTCAATAGTGATCCTCTGTGGGAATTCAGTCCAGAATAGGGAGTGCTGGGGTGGGGGTGGCGGCTGCAGTTTTGAATCAGTGGCCAGAGGTGGTCAGAGAGGCCTCCCTGTGAAGGTGGCGTTGGGACATGAAGGGGAAACGCGGGGCTGGCCATGGAGGCCCCTGGGGGTAGAGCTCTGGAGGCGGGGGAACAGCCAGTGCCAAGGCCCGAGGCCCCTGTGCCCCGGGATCAGCCGCTGGGCTAGCTGGGGAGACTGAATCCTGCACGGGTGGGTCAGGGCTGGGTGTCACCCCATGGGAGCTGGGTCTCCTGAACACCTACCGGGTGCCGGGTGAGGAGAGAATGGGTTTGAGGAAGTGGTGTGCACTCTGGGCCTTTCTAGAGGAGTAGGACTTTGCCAAATGGAACAGGGGTGGGCAGAGCTGGGTGGGGGGGGGAGGGGACTGCCCCTCACCCACTGTGCTGGGGATCCCACCCCACCTCAGGTGCAGTGGGCACCCCTGAAGCTCAGTGGCAGTGGGGGGAGGCTGGGGAGGTGTAGTCAGCGCAGGGCCCGTTCTGGGGGTGCTGCCCTCTGTACCCACCTTCACCCCACAGTCCAGCCACCCACTTGGGGCCCAGTCCCGCCCCTCCTCCCTATGGAAGGAGCAGTAAGTGGTTTTCTGGATGAAGATGGGTTGTCTGTGTGGGTCTGTGCCCTCACCTGCAGGCCGGCTTCCTCCCCTCCCTCTCCAGAGAACCAGAGCTCTGGGTGGGAAAGGCTGCGGGCTGTGCACTGGTGCCCCTCTCATTTCATCCTCACTCCATCCTTTTCTTTTTTTTTTTTTTTAAGATTTTATTTATTTGAACGAGTGAGCGCACAAGATGGGGGGAGGGGCAGGCTCCCTGCTGAGCAGGATCCAGGATCATGACCTGAGCCCAATGCACTTAATGGACTGAGCCACCCAGGTGCCCTTCACTCTGTCCCTCTGCCAGGTTGTGGGGGGGGCCTCTACCCTTGAGGAAACTGAGGCACAGATGATGAGCACAGGTGACCCGGGTCAGGGTCAGCACACCGCACTCATGGAAGGTGGGGCCGGGACCAGAGCTGGGGCTGACTCGGGGTCCCTTCCTCTCTATGGCACAGGAGCTAAGCGGCCATGGCCTACCACAGCTTCCTGGTGGAGCCCATCAGCTGCCACGCCTGGAACAAGGACCGCACCCGTGAGTGCTGCGCGCAACCCACCGGATGACGTGGGGCGGGGGCCCCCGGACTGTGTGCGGGCAGTAAAACAGCCAGGCGCCCTGGACTGGGGCTCGGAGGGCTGGCCGGCCCCCTCCTGCGCCTCCAGTCCTGAGGGTGTAAGAGGGACGAGCCCTGGGAACGTGCAGGGGCAGCCAGCGAGGGGCACTTGAGTGGAGGCCAGAGCACAGCCCTGCGTCCAGCTCGGGTGCAGGTCCTGCTCGGGCTCCCAGACCGGGGGTGGGTCGGGGGTGGTGGTGGAATGAAGACAGCCTGGAGAGAAACACGAGAGGATGAGGGGAAAGCACTGGAGGCAGAGGCGCTGGTTTAGAACAGGTGGCCAGCGGGTCTTTTGGAGGTGAGGGAGGCAGCCATGCCATAGGCCCCACAGCGGGAGAGCCCGGCATTGTCAGGAACAGCAAGCAGCCCAGGGCTGGAGTTGGGGAGCAGAGGGGGGTAGCTCCCCTGCTGTGGTGGTGCCTGCGGGTAGTGGGTACTGGTGAAGGATGGCTAGTCCCGGGGAGGGGGGGTGGCAGGGTGCTTCAAGGAACTCTGCACCAAGGCAGGGGGTGAAGGACCACATGTTGCCCAAGTGGCGTGAAGGGTGCTCCTGGTAGAGGGGTGTCATGAGGGAAGGGGGAACCAGGGCATGCACCCCACCTCCTACTACCTACCCCTACCCTTCTCTCCTGCAGAGATTGCCATCTGCCCCAACAACCACGAGGTGCACATCTATGAGAAGAGTGGGGCCAAGTGGGTCAAGGTGCATGAGCTCAAGGAGCACAATGGGCAGGTGACAGGTATGTCAGACTGACTGGGATCACTCTCTTGAAAGGAGATGGGATGATGCAGGGCCAGCCAGTCACTCTCCCAATCACTGTGTTAGGATAGTTTGGGTTGCGAGTAACACAACCAGTATTTCAAACTGGCTTAAGTTACAAAGGGATGATGTTGGCTTATGTTACTGAAAAACTGAAGATGTTTCTGGGCTTCAGGAAAGGCTTGATCCAGCAGCTCAGCTCAGCATTAGCAAGAACTCATTTATTTCCTGTCTCTTGGCTTTCCAGCACATTTGGTGATATTTGGGAGCCGTAACTCTCAGTATCAGTTCTACAGGCATCCCGTGGAGCAGCTCTCATCCAAATTATGGCCTCTTAAGCCCCTCCTATGTGGATGCCAGAGCCACCTCTGCTTGGATGGCTTCAGCCTGTTTCCTCCCCACTCCACAGGCATTGACTGGGCCCCTGAGAGTAACCGAATTGTGACCTGTGGCACAGACCGCAATGCCTATGTATGGACGCTGAAGGGCCGCACATGGAAGCCCACACTAGTCATCCTGCGGATCAACCGGGCTGCCCGCTGTGTGCGCTGGGCCCCCCATGAGAACAAGTTTGCTGTGGGAAGTGGCTCCCGTGTCATCTCCATCTGCTATTTTGAGCAGGAAAATGACTGGTGAGTGCCCAGGCAGGGTCAGAGTCAGTTTGGAGGGATCCCGGGGCCACCGACCAAAAGATGTTGGGACTAGTGTCCCAGAAAGTACTGGATAGAGTTTCAGGAACCTTGTTCACATGACACAGGGGAAGAATGTCCTCTCTGGACCTTGTAGGGGAGGCAAGGAACACTCCCACAGCCCTCAGTAATGAGGGCACAGACCACAGCAGGACCACCTCTGTGGGCACTACACAAGGCCCTGCACAAAGCCTGGTACTCACTCCCTGACCGCCCCTTGGGCTGGGCATCGGTTGTCCCCACTTTTCAGATGAGCAAAGTAAGGCCCCATAAGGTCACTTGTCCAAGATGTCCAGCCTGTCATGGTCCAGGGCCACATCATCATCTTTTTCCCTGGGTCCCTGTAGGCAGAGCCTAGGCTGGAATCTGGGAGACCTGAAATCGAATTCTGCCCTGGCCAATTAGCTGCTGTGTGACTGAGCCGGTCCCAGGGTTGTCATGAAGCTTAAGGGAGACCAGGGATGGAGTTCCCACCTGGAGGGCACCCAGTACCCTACCAGCCCGATCCAGGCCCCTCCCTCTGGGGACCTTGGGGGTCTGCAGGGCCCCGTGGGAGTGTGGAGTCCCTGGGGTGCTGAAGCTACCAGTTCCCCTCCCCTCCGTGTATCCAGGTGGGTGTGCAAGCACATCAAGAAGCCCATTCGCTCCACGGTCCTCAGCCTGGACTGGCACCCCAACAATGTGCTCTTGGCCGCGGGCTCGTGTGACTTCAAGTGCAGGTGAGCCGTGTCAGCCCAGGAACCGGGGACTGGAAGGTGGAGGGAGCCCTGCGGGGGGATCTGGGGCCTCAGTCTTGTATCTGTGATGTTTACTTTTGGAGGGGTCACCACTGGGTCCTGTCTCCAGGCCATGGAGAGGCTTGGCAGGATGCACCGCACCCCTTACCACTGCTTAATGGCGGTGAGAACTCTTTCCTAGGCCCTCCTGTCCTTGTTTCCTTGTCTACCATCGCAAGGACAAGGAGTGGCTTCTACCTTCTCACACTAAGGCATACATGACCGAGAAGCAACACACCTGCCTTGTCACCTTGGGCCTGGAATGTAGTCTCCAGTTGCCATTGGCTGTTTTTATTTCTGGGTGCAGCTCCTGTGGGCCTCCCAAGGCCTGGGTCTCTGCTCCGGCAGGCACCAGGACGCCTTTGGAGGCCCCAGACATAGAGACAGTAATGTCCTGCTGAGGCTCTGTTGGCGGGTGGGGAGCTGGTGATCTGTCCTGTCCGGTGACCCCAAGCTGGCCCTGGGACAGAGAGGGCGTTAATGTGTGCTGGCTAGAGCTGCGGGAAGGCGGTCTGGGCTGGCAAGTTGCAGAGCAGGGAGGAGGAGAAGCGTCCCAAGGGCCGGCTGCGGAGCATAGGCGCCAGCATGGTGGAGACCAGGACAGCCCCAGGGGCTGTGTCAGTGTTGTTAGTCCTCAGATGAGGGCCCCAGGGCCCTGGGAGTTCATGGGGGACCTCCTGGCCCCATTCTGCTGCACGAGGGCACCGAGGCCCAGATTGGCCCAAGCATGAGGACTCAGGCCATGAAGAGCTGGCTCTGGTTCCCACCAGTTCCGGGCTGAGCACTGACCTCACCGGGTGGGTCTGGGAGAGACGCCCCAGTCATGGAGGTCTGTTTCTTGCTCTGCCCTGGCAGGATCTTCTCGGCCTACATCAAGGAGGTGGAGGAGCGGCCAGCACCCACCCCGTGGGGCTCCAAGATGCCCTTTGGGGAGCTGATGTTTGAGTCTAGCAGTAGCTGTGGCTGGGTGCACGGCGTCTGCTTTTCGGCCAGTGGTAGCCGCGTGGCCTGGGTCAGCCACGACAGCACCATGTGCCTAGCCGATGCCGACAAGAAAATGGCGTGAGTAAAGGCCATGGGGGGCAGCAGGGGGGTGACGGGCACAGGGCAGGAGGGGCTGGAGCGGCTGACCTCTCTGTCTCTCTCTCTCAGTGTTGCCACTCTGGCCTCTGAAACGCTGCCACTGCTGGCCCTGACCTTCATCACAGAAAACAGTCTGGTGGCAGCGGTGAGGCGGGGAGGGGGAGAGTGGGAAAGGGAGAGAGGGAGGGGTGCTGATGAGGGTGGCCCTTTACTGGTTCCCTGCTCCCCCTCCCCCAGCCCCTAGTCTTTTTTTCCTTCCTGGTCCAAATAGGCTGGGAGGGGCCACCTGGTCTCTAGCATGCTCCCTGGCTGCTGTGAAGGGAGAAGGGGGAGCAGAAAATTGTGCCCTGCACTCTAGGGTTTCTGCTTCCCTACTAACTCTGGCTATGTGGGGGCAGCACAGTTGGGAACACACATCCAGAAGGGCACTGCCCTCCCTCCTTCTGCCCACTGATCTCTCCAATCCCTTTTCACCCCTCAACAAACCTCAGGTCCCCGGGGGGGTGGGGCCAGGGGGGGATCAGGCCTGGTTTGCCTACAGAAGCATTCAGCTATGGGTGTTTGCCCAGAGTGGGTGTAACCAGTTGGGCAGGGCAGAAGGTCCCCAAGCTTCTAGGAGAGTCTTGGACAAGTTTTCTCAACTGGGCGTTGGCCTTGCCAGGGGAGGGGGCACCCCTAGATGCTCACCCCCAGCATGTGGTCCCTGTTGGTATGCCTGGCGTCAGCGTAGCTGTCTCTGAACTGGCACTGGCTTCCCAGTAGCTCCACCCAGGTCCTGCCACCCGGCTTCTGGCCAGACAGCCCCCATCTGTGTCACGCCTGGTCTCCAGCCTGTTGACTCACACAGAAGATAGGGGTGCTGTGCCAGCCCTCGGGCCTGCTCCAATGATACCCCCACCCTATTGCAGGGCCACGACTGTTTTCCGGTGCTGTTTACCTATGACAGCACCACAGGGACACTGAGTTCTGGTGGGCGGCTGGACGTGCCCAAGCAGAGCTCACAGCGTGGCCTGACCGCCCGAGAGCGCTTCCAGAACCTGGACAAGAAGGCGAGCTCAGAGGGCAGCGTGGCTTCTGGCTCCGGCCTGGACTCACTGCATAAGAACAGCGTGAGGTGAGAGCGGGACTGATGCCACTGGGAGGAGAAATAAAGCCAAAGTAGGGGCTGGGGGCCCTGACTGAGGAAATGGGGTGACCCTCTAGGTTGCACAAAAATAACATCGGGCCAGGATGCAAACCCAGCAGTGGGTGTGCTCTGCATTTTTTGAAGAAGGTCTGTGGGATGACCAGAGGGCACCCAACCCTGCAGGGCAGGGCTGAGGCTGAAGTGGTCCTGCTGTTGCCTCCTTGTGCAACTAGGCAGGATGAAGAGAAACTATCCACAACGCTCCAATCCTGCCAGCCACAGGTGTCCACCCTGCAGCAACCTGGGAAGACTTCCTGACTTGGCCCCTTGGCTGGGTGACCCCCTCCCATGGCTATCAGGCCGTGTTTTCAGACTAACCCCTGAGCCCAGCCTTCAGGGCTTATTGGAATGACCCCGCATGTCCTCCCAGCTCCAGGTTTTGCTTTTTGCCCCCATCCTGCTCCACGGTCACCCTGGACATTACCCCACACACGTGATTCATGCCGTTGCACATCTGGTTCTATTTCCCTGGATTTCCCTTGGCACCTTGCACATTCCTGCTCCTCCTCAAAGCAGACTCATGCAACCCCGCGGGCCACCTCCCAGGCTCTGTGCTGAGCACCCCAACTGTACATCCCAGTGCTTCTCACTGGAGTTAGCTGCTCCCCAGAGGGCAAGCAGGGCTCCAGCTGGGACCCGTCAAGCCCCCCTCTTCTTTGCAGCCAGATCTCGGTGCTCAGCGGGGGCAAGGCTGAGTGCTCACAGTTCTGCACCACAGGAATGGATGGTGGCATGAGCATCTGGGATGTGAAGGTGAGTCCTAGCCCACCATGGCCCTTCCTCCCCCTCGTCCTCCCTGGAAAGCCCTCTCCGTCCCTACAGAAGAAAGGCACTTCTTTGGGATGAAGAAGGGGGAAGAGTAGCACCACCCTGGGCACCTCCCTTTAGGGCTGGATTAAAACCAAGTCTGTCCAGCTCCAAAGCCCAGGTTCTCTGTCCTCTGCCTGGCTGGAGCTGGGATGGCGGTGAGTGGGACCACCGTGAGAACTAGCCTGTCTGTTCTGCTGTCTCTTTCCAGAGCTTGGAATCAGCCTTGAAGGACCTCAAGATCAAATGACCCATGAGGAATATGTTGCCCTCATCCCCACTGCTGGGGAAGGGGGTCAAGAAGGCTAAGGGTCGCTTTGCTGAATGTTTTTAGGGTAGTAGTCTGGGTCCCCCTGGAGACTGCTCCAGCCAGAGGGGAGGGCAAAGTGGGGAGGGGAGGGAAGCTTTTCTTACCTATTGAAGGAACATAGGTCTTTTTGTCAGAGAAATGTTTTCATTTATTGTTAAAAACAAAAATGTTCCCAAAGCACTGTGCTGGTCATGAACTGCTTCAAAAACATGGAGGTAATAAAAAAGCAATCTTAGAACTGGTCTCCTGTGTTTGGGAGAAGTCCGTATTTGCATGGGCACAGGTAGCTTGCTTCTGCTCACCAGCAAAATTGATCCTTAAACCTGAGGGTCTTCTCCTGAATACTTCCCTTTCCCCTGTAGTCCTGTGGGGAGTGGGGGTGGGGGGGCAGACCCTGGTGGCTGTCACTCTGTAGTCAGTCCTAGACCGGTGGTTGCACACCTTTCCAGGCTGCTTCTGAGCTTTAATGGAAATTGATGTTTGCAGCTGGTTTCTGATAAATGTGCTCATTTCCTCAATTTCCCCCCATTCATTCCTATTTCACTCAGAGGGCCTCTTCTGTTTAACACAAGCTTCTCACTTACCTATTTATTCAGTCATAGCTGGGTAATTACATCCACAGATCCTAATTGTGAACTGTCCTTACATTTGCAGGACAAAGGCTTCCTAAACATGCCTTCTCTCAGATTGTTCTAGGGTCTATCCCTCAGGATAGCCCCCTTGATCGGAAGAGGCCCATGATTCTTCTTTAAATCATGAGATAAAGATTCTAAAATCCAGGGAGACAGGCCACACAACTCCTCTTATTCTAAATGCTTGTCAAAGCCTGTACCAGCCCTCTGTAAAGTGAGCTGTTGGTCCCGTTGCTGACTTGATTGTTGTCGGCCCTGGAAGGGCCAGGGAGGTGTTCACCTACCCCCTTTTTAAGAGCTCACCTCAGGGGTGCAGAGTGACCCCAGAGTATCAGTGTTCTTCTGAGACCTTGCCGAACAGGCTCCCCTTACTCTTAGAGAAGGATGAGCAGCAAGCATGCTCTTGTTTAGCTATAGCGGCCTAAAGTAGAGGCTTCGTAGATGTCAACTGTTTGCCCTCAGTATAGACAGATACTTGGCTTAAAACTGACAGGCTCAATCTTCTGCTTCTAAGAAGAAGGAAAAGGTATTACGGGAAATGGTCAGGGTTTGGGCTCCTCCAAGCATGGCCAAGGCTCTTGTGGCAGGTGGGAAGTCCCATCAGGAAAGGAGGGGATCTGGACCCTGTTCTGTGATGTATACATCACCAGTGGACACTAAGACCACTAGCTAGGCTTTCTGGGCCTTCCTCTGTGCCACACCCCACAGGACCTTAAGGACAGTGCAAGGGACAAGAAGCTAATAGTTGGGGGGGGGGGGGCAGTTGATGATAATAACCATTATTGGGGGAGGAAGCTGGTGGAGTAAGAAAAGGAGGGGCTGGGGCAGAGGGAAGATTCTAGGCAAGTCAGTGTGCAAGAGGGGCTGTGAGCAAGGGTTTGAGCCTTCTAGGAGCTAGAGGACTGATGTGCAGGACAGGGATGAGGTGGGTGGTGAGGCTGGGAAGGTCCCCAGAGACCAGCTCCTGGATATCCTTGGCGTCCCGGGGAATCAGGCCACTAAAATTGGCAGAGACATGAGGTGGCTGCTGCAGTTCTGTGGGTGTGAGGTGACCTGGGGATAGCACAGACCCTGGGGACCAACAAGCTGTAGGGATGAGGGACAAGGAGTAGAGAAACACCTGGGAGAATCCTACCACACAGGGGTCATTGTGTCCCCACTTTGGACAGAAGGCCTTGGGGCACCTGAGTCAATTAAGTGTCCAACACGATTTTGGCTCAGGTCATGATCTCAGGGTGGGGAGATTGAACCCTGCATCCAGCTGAGTGTGGAGCCTGCTTGGGATTCTTTTTCCCTCCTCTGCCCCCAACCCACTCTCTTTCTCAAGTAAACCTTAAAAAAAAAAAAAAAAAAGGCCTTGTTACCATTTTTTAAAAGAAAACAAAGCCAGAAAAAGAAGTTACCTCCTCAAAGTCTCACAGGCAGGAGGTGGCAGAGCCAGGATCCAATCTCAGGTCTGACTTCCAAGCCCCCCTGGAGGAGCCTCTGGTGACATGTACTCGATGTAAGTCAGGGTCTCTAGCTGAGCCAGAAAGGAAATGCTTCAAGGCAGCAGTCTTGCCGGCACATCACCCAGCTACACAGGTGAGATCTGTACAACCACTCGTCAGCCTGCAGACATCAGGGAAGTCCTTGGCTCTGGTCTCACACAAAGGTCCAACAAGACGAGGACAAGTCCTGGGCACCCCGGGAGCCCTGGTGACCCAGGCCAAACACGGCCTCTCCATGCCAGCCATTATCGCAAATCTCCAGCTTCCAGCATATTAGAAGATGCCTCCTTACCACCCCGTGTGGCTCTAGTTCTGCTTGCTGGCAGCCCCTGGAGCCAAGGACTGGGTGCTCTGTCCGTGAATCTTGCCAAACAGCTACCACCTTCTTGTTCATCTTCTCAGAGAACCTCTTTTTCTCGGTACAGACCTGAAACTGAGCTGTGGCATGACCTCCAAGGGGTGAGGGGAGGGGACGGTGCTCTGGCAAACCTCTGATGGGGGTCCTGCTCCTCAGGTCCAGGGTCAGGGGCTTTCCACCAGCTGCAGCTGCGGGCAGTTTTTGTATCCCTTCTGAGGCTCCAGCGAGGTCACACCCAGGGAATGTGTGTGGCAGGAGTCACTGGAAGTCAGGGGTCCAGTTCCATCTCTGCCACTCAATCCCGCTTTTTGACCTCAGGGCAAACCCCTGCTTGGCACCAGTTACTGACCTCTCAGAACCGTATATAAAGGATGCTGGTGTTCACAAGGCAGAGTGCCCCTCATGAAGGGGTGCAGGAGAAGGGACAGGCACAGTGGCCAAGCCTGCAGGTGGTTCACACGATTGTGCCAAACCTCAGTTTCCCTGCCGCCATCCCCACCATCCAGGGAGGTAAGGATGGCATGAGGTAATGCCTGGCAGCCATGCTGGGTGTCAGGACACTTCCTCCCAGCACTGAAATTCTGAGACTGTTAAGGCTGGGGGCCCCTGGAGGGCAGGACGGGGAGGTATGGTGCTACTGCCAGGTTGCTATGGAGCATGGACGGGTCGCAAGCCACTCGGGCTCCAGATCCACCATACTTGGGTTAAATGAAGGGAGGGGCTAACTCTGTATCCTGAGGTCTCTCCTGGCTCAGATGCCCAGGGACCAGTCCTCATGTCCTGCTGGGTGCTGCCTGAACCATGTGGAGATGGACCTGAAAGCAAACCCGTGCCCTCCTGGGTGGAAAGGGCCCAGGCACAAAGTGCCCCCAAACGGATCACAGAACAAAGATTACGATAATGTCAAGTTTAATCTGCCAAATATACAAGTTGGACTTGTGGAGCATGTTTTGCCTGGGTGCTGCACAGTAAACAGAGGTTTCTTGAAATGATCAATGGGTAGGGTTAAGAATGGGCCCGAGCTCTGGCCAGAAGGGTGGGGATGGGGCAGGGAAGGGCAGAACGGACTGGCTGGAGACAAGCCATGACCCTCAGGGACCCAGGGGCATGGGCTCCCAGACAACAGCCCCTCTCAGTGAGCACCCAGGCAACACAGACTAGGGCTGGTTGTTGCAAACTTGTCAGCAGCTGCCCCACACACAACCACCCCCTACCGTGCAACCTATGGGACAAATGGAAGCTCCTCTCACCCCACCTCCCAGGCACCCCCAACGAGAGTTCTGAATTCTAAAAACAGCAAAAACACCCGAATGGTTACATATGAAACGCTCTCCCGCGTCTTTCTGTCTCAAAGATAGCAGCCGCCCCCTCCCCCCAGCCCTCCCTACCATCCCCCCAAATGATTTCTGTGCCAAGGTGAAGAGGAGACCCCAGGCTGCAGGGGTTCCTTGCCGTGAGGGGCTGCTGTGGCGGCGCCAGGGTGGGGCAGGTGAGACTCGGCAGAGGGCCTGGCAGCGTGGCCGGATCCCCGGTGCCTCCTCCCGCAGGCCGTGCTACTTATTCAGGGACAGCGACTGCATTCGTTTTCCCGACAAAGTCGCATCATCCTTTGCTGAGGGTGGGAAGGGAAGGGCAGGTGTTAGCACAAAACCACCCTTCCCCCCACCACACACACACCCCCGGAGCACAGCACTGTAGGGCTCAAAGACCTCAGAAAACATTCTGGGCAACTGGCTCAGCTGGCAGAAGAGGAACAGACCCAGGGAGAAGAGGGTTCCTGGGGGCGCCACTGCGCCCGACAGGGGCACCAACGCACAATCTACAGGGCAGAGAGAAATCTCTAACCCCACCCCCAGGCAGGACCCTGCAATTACACCTTCTCCCTGTAGGTGCTGCAGCCTCCAATAAGCAGCAACGTTCAAAGGGTTTAGGGTTTGTGAAGCGAGAGCTTCCGGTGGGAAGCTGGGAGAGCAGGCTATCTCCAATGCAGTGACAACCCTGGGGCAGCTGATTTCCCCTTCTGGGCCTTGGCTACCTTGTGAATTAGCGAGGAGGCAGGACAGCAGATCCCTAAGGGCTCTCGTGGTCCCCCCATGTATAGAGTGTATGAGACCAGGAGACAGAAGGTCATAAGCATTCGACTTATAAACCAGACCAAATCCCACAGCCCCCACTGCCAACCTTTGACCCCACTGGAGGGAGAGCATCGGGGAGGAGGGACAGCTGGGCCAGATTTCACCCAGGTCTGCACTGTGAGGTCCAGCCTGCCCCTGTCCCACCCTCTCAAGCCCCTCAGATGGACAGCGGTTACCTGAGGCAGCTCTCCCCACTGCACAAGGCACCAGATACCTTAGCAGGTCCTTGAGGGTCAGACCTAGCTGTATCCCTGAGGCTTCCATCAGATGCTGTGGACAGTGCTCTGCTTAGATTCAAACCCTTATCCAACTCCCGGCTGCTGCTGGACCCTCCCAGCACCCTGGGACATGGTGGGCACAAACGCCCACCACCCCTTGACATGAGAAAGGCACTTGCATATACACACAGGCTGGGCCTCTACCCAACAACCCAAGCCCATGCCATGGCACAATGAGGACACTGAAGTGCAGGGTTTGGTGGCTTGCCCAGAACCAGATTCAGGCAGCTGCACCAGGGCTCAGGACTTACCTTTCCTCTCTTCTTCTTTCTTCCTGGCAGCCTCTTCCCGCTGTTTCCGGATGATTGCCAGCCGGGCAAGGTCAGCTTTGGCTTGCTCTGTCTTCCCAGCTAAATGCATTTTCATGTAACGCTCTTTTGCTTTCTGCTTCTCGATTTCTTCTCTGTTTGGATAAAATGGTGTCACAGGGAACATCTTCCCCACCATAACCGGCTGAGTTGGATGCGGGAGCCAGATGAAAAGCCAAGTACTTGGGCCTGGGGCTCAAGTGGAGGAGGGTGCCCTGGCTGTGTGTGTCCCCTCTGTGTTGGGCACTCACCAAACAAACAGGCAGAGGCACAGCCTAGACTCTGGTGTACAGACTCAAGGGGCTAGAGGAAGTTCAACTGGTGCACCAGCTTCTCCAGATAACACAGGATGGGGGTGAGCTCAGCACAGAGTGAACAACATCTGCATTGTGGGGAAAGGGGTGCTGACTATGGTCTGGTGTCCACAATGAGAAAGGGGGATCAAAAACCAAGTGAACACTATATCCAAAGATGAGCAGGAGGAGGAAAGCACTGGAAACCACATTCTATGGGGGGTAGAGAAGGGAGTGGATCAAGTAGCCCAGATGGGAATCACACCCACCCAATCTCAGGTCAAGAGAACATGGCACATTCTCAATCAGGGCAGTTCAGATGTGCAAGAGGCTGTTCTCAAGGGGGTGAGCACCCATTGAGGAGGGTGTGGGAACAACAGCTAGACTCCCATAGGCATCAGTCACCAACCCAGTAGGTAGAGAAAGAGGTGATGGGTCATTTCTTTCCTCTGAGGATATTCCTCCCAAGCCTGAGATTCTGGAGTGGGCACGCTTTTTCACTGTGGTGTTGGATGGTCCCATCTATACCAGGTTCCTGGAAGAGCCATATATTGGAGGGGGCAGGGAAGCCCTGTCTAGCAGGGGCCTGGGAGAGGGACTTGCCCCCCCAGAGGCCTTCACGGCACACAGCATTGGGTAATAAGAAACAAAGCATGGGGCCTGGCCAGACAGGAGAGAAAGCCACCCACAGAAAGTTAGATAAGCAGATGTCTTACCCAGGAGACTCTGGACAGGAGACTGGACAAGACACTTGCTAGAGAAGAGACTAAAATACCTCTTAGCTCAGCAGATCCTACCCTGGGAGGTAGACGCAGAGCCAGGAGCCTCTAGGCTGAGCAGAAGAGATCCAAACCTGGGTGGGCGGAGTAGGGGGTGGGGTGTGGGTGGGGTGGTGGTAGTGGTTTTGAGTGGTGTGCCCTGGAGGCATCTAGAATGACTGATGAGCAAGGCTACCCAAAGTCTCTGCAAGGCTCCCTCAGTGAAGGCTAAGTCCCAGGGCAGGATGCTGACCTTTATGGTTTTCACTCTGCAACCTCAATAAGTGGGGGTGACAACAAGATCTCCTTTTTACTGGTGAGACAGAAGCTACCGGAGAGGTACCTGGAGCTCATGAGTCTTCCTTGTGGGGTATTCATAGACCCCCTCAGCCGTCATGGGGTTAGCACAGGAAGGTGGACTTAAATACTAGCAGCTCAGAAAGAAAAAAAACTGGGCAGCTTTCCCTAGAAGGCTTCAACCTCTTGGAGGGCCCCTGATGTCAGCTGGTGGCCATCCAAAGTTGGGGCACTACTTGTCTGGGAATGGCCGTGTGCAGGGCATTTCAGCACTGGACTGGGATCCTCGCACAAACCAAGAAGAGGCTCTCTGCAGCTCTATTTCCAGCTGGGACTGAGAGAGCGCTGGGGCAGCCAGCAGTGTTCACTGGGCTGCCTTCTCCCACCTGCCCCCCTCTCATGGCAGTGACACCAGAGAAGAATGCAGGCCAGGAATGGTTAGCTCAGGCTGGATAAGGGAAGAGTCCCTGGAGTGTGGTGCTCTGGAGGAAGGACTGTAGCATAACCCTCCATATCCCTGGCCATTACTTCAAAAACAACACTCGGGTCTGAATCTGCTGTTCTGTTTTTCCCTGCTGTGTTCCCATTGGTGAAAAAAAAATTATTTTTGTTTTGTGTTTTTGGCAAAGCTTCTATAGAACCTTTGGGGAATGAGATGAAATAAAGTAAATGCTCTAGTTGGAGCCCCCACTCAGCTACTAGGAACCTCAGAGCCCAAGAGGTGAAGGCAGGGGAATTGGGCGCCTCAGCCATTTCCCCCCAAGCCCCTAACCCCCGCCCCACCCCACAGGCCAGGCCCCTGCCCTTGTGCCCAGGTCCCAAGGCCTAGGAGCAGAGATTACCGTTCTCTCCTTGAAAGCTCCTTGGGCCCATCCAGGTCCAGTTGTGTGACCTTTTTGGTTGTCTGTGCCACCCGGTTAGGGTTCTCGATGTCGATGAGTCCCTCCACGCCTTTGCGCTTTTGCTAAGATAGGACAAGAAGCTGGCTGTTGGAGAAGTTTGGTCCTGCAGAGCCTCTGAGGGCCATGCCATCTCCCAACAGCCCGCCTGGATGGGGACAAACTCTTGCTCTACCCAACATGATTCTTGGCCTGAACTTCACAGGAGGAATAGCACTTAAGAGGAGTCTTCACCAGCCTAGGAGGTACAAGGACAGCGAGTGCACAGGACTAGAACCCAAGCTAGGCCAAGTCCCAGCAACCACAGGGGACGAACAGAGACACAGGACTAAATAATTTGCCTAAGGTGAACCAGGAAGCGGATAGTAGATGAGCTGAGAACCTAAGCCCAACTCACGAGCTCTCAACACAGAGCACTATATCTCCACTTCAAGCTCAGCCCCCGAAAAGTTTTCCATGGAATCTCACAGCTGACTGCAACGAGCACCACTGGATCCCCAGGGCAGGGCAGGCGAGGCCGAGGACATCCTCAGGACCAATTCCCATTCCTAGCCATCCCAACTGATAGGAGGGGGGTGATGTGAGAAGGAGCCATGAGATCACAATCTACAGGGTCGGGAAACCTGAACTTCCCATTTCCCTTAGGGCAAGTTCAGCAAGAGCACAAGTCCTCAATGTAGCAGGTTGGGTCCAAGCATCAGTCCTTGTTAACCCCAACTTTTCTCTTTAAATGACCGGAGGGAGACAGCTTCCAAACCTCAGCTAATCTGACAGAGCTCCAGACACCAACATACAATCCAGCTACCTAGAAACGCCTCCACTAGGAGGCTCCACATTCCACTGAGAGCACAAAGTGAATGTGCCTCACTCACCCTGCCCCTTCCTGACCATCCTTTATGCCACAGCCTCATGCCCCCTTCCCTCAACCCCCAAACCCAACCCTCCGCAACCCACAAAGAGCCCAACTCTAAAATGTGGTGTGAATCTGCCCACTTGTTTCCACTGCCATTGCCACCACCCACCTCAACACAAGCCACAATTTGTCTAGAGACTGGCTGCCATTTCCCTGCTTATATCCTCAACACCCTACCATGAACTCTTTCCAGAGAAGCCAAAACCGCCTTTTAAAAGCAAATCTGGGGAGCACCTGGGGGGCTCAGTCAGTTAAGCATCTGCCCTCAGCTCAGGTCATGATCCCAAACTTGGGATTGAGCCCGACATCTGGCTCGTGCTCAATGGGGAGTCCACTTCTCTGCCCCTCCTCTGGCTCATGCTCTTTCTCACCCTCTCAAATAAATAAAACCATAAATAAGTAAACAAAAGCAAATCTAGTCATCTCTCTCTCCAACTTCAAGGCCTCCACCATCGGCCTCCTACCCACAACAGTGAAACCCAAACCCTTTCAAGTGCCACATGGAAGCTACCCTTGCCAACTTCTCCTTCATCCCAAGCCACTCTGTATCCACCAAGGTACATCCCTGATTGGCCTCCTGTTCCTGTTCCCACCCCGGGGCCTCTGTGCTTGCAAATCCAGCCACCCGGTCTGTGCTGCACGACAATTTTCACACACCTGACTCCACCCTGTTTTTCAGATCTCAGTTTAAAAGCTACCTCCTCACCACACACTATTTCAAGTACCCATAATCACAGTTCATCTTATTCATGATACCTGCCACTACTTGAAATTATGCTGTTCGTTTACTTCTTTTTTGTCTGTAACTGCCCCCTTGGGGCACCTGGGTGGCTCAGTTTGCTAAGCATCTGCCTTCAGCTCAGGTCATGATCCTGGAGTCCTGGAATCAAGCCCTGCATCAGGCTCCCTGCTCAGCAGGGAGCTTGCTTCTCCCTCTCCCTCTGCCCCTCCTGCTGGCTCATGTTCTCTCTCTTAAGCAAATAAGTAAAATCTTAAAAAAAAAAATAAATAAATAAAAAGAAAGTAACCCCCTTAAGAGCAAGGACTCTATCTGCATCTACCACTGGAAACGGTCATCAACAGGCACCTGATAAACATTTGCTGACTGAATGAGGCCAAGTCTCAGGCCTCCACCAAACACAGTACCTGGTAATCATCTTCCTCATCTTCACTCTCATCTGAGTCTAGAGATTTCTTCTCCTTTTTGGGGTCACCTGCAGCCCCATCTCCACCTTCTTCTCCTTGTTCCTCTTCTTCCTGTTTCAGAAATGGACAACCTGCAAAATCAAAAATGCACAAACCCCCTAGACTGTGACCCCTGCTCCCACCACCTCTAGTCTGTGGACCCAGAAAAATTAAGCCCCAGAAGGCTGGGGCCAAGTATGACAAGGGTCCGACTCTGGGACCCCGGCCCCTAGTTGGGGACCTGGGTCAGAGGCAGCCTATCTATTCAGCTCCACAGTCTAAAAACCATTCCCACAGTCCATCCTGGATGAGAAGTTCATCTCCCAGACTCAGAAGAACTCAGCTGTGGGGCTGAAAACCACAGTCCTGCTCAGCTCCCCTTCTGCTTCCCCAGCTGCCACATGCAGCTGCCAAATCATACTCGCTTTTCTGGACAAGTCCTCCCCTGCTCTCCACTCCCACAGTCAATGGTAGGCCAGCCACTCCAACCTGCCCATGCAGAGGCCTTGCTGTGTTGGCTTCCTAAGACAACACCCAACATGTCGCTTCCTTCCACCCTTCTTGCTTCCCCACCAAAAATATTCCTAACAAAAACAGTAGGTCCTTCCCCCTCCTTGCACTTGCCCACACATTCTCCAAGGTCCTGCTTAGCTGCCAGCAACTCCATCAAGCCCTCTTGCCCTCTCCCAGTCGGTTATGGCCCCTCCCCTTCTAGGAACTCCCAGGCACTCCACAGCAGTGTCACTCATCAGGTCTGACTGAACTCTTTTCAGCCCTTATCCATGCAAGGATCTAATGGTATGGTCAGGGATGTGGATGTGAGTGATGATGGAAACATTCTATTTCCTGACAACAGGCTGTAAAAAACACTGCAGGAATAGAGTAAAGTATTAAGCTCAGACTAGAGGGGGAAGGGTGAATAGCATCAGTGAGAGTCACAGAGGAGGCGACGTTCAGCAAGGTCTGGAGAAAGGAATAGTACTTTGCCTGCTAGGGGTGTGGGAAGGCAGGGCATCATGTCACGCTGGGTCTGGCAAGCAGTCTGGCATGGCTACAAACAAATGGGGCCTGCTGGGAACCTGAGCTATGGATGGGCTGAGCCTGGCAGAAGGACAGCTTCCAGAAAGCAGGCACACAGGACCAAGAACAGAGACCCACTAAGGCAATCACTGCTAAAAGAACAAAGTTCTAATCGATTCAATCAGAAGATGGCTCTTCTTTTCAGTCATTGGTTGTTCTGGGATACTTGCCTGCCGCCCATGCCCCATCCCCAATCCCAAACCTCAGGTGCTGGCTGCTTCTTAGGAATAGGTGGTCCTTGCCTGGCCTCTCTGAATGCCAAAGAGGCAGGGAATCACCCTGGGCCACTGGAGTGGCCTCGACAGGCATGTACTCACCCTGGCCTTCTGCTTCTCAGCCTGGAGCTGTGCGTCGATCTCCTCAGGGCTTGTGTACTGCCTTGCCCGGCCTTTGTGGCCTCCCTTTCTCCCTGCACAAGGATTAGCAATTTAGGAAGGTGGAAGGGAATAGGCTTCCTTGATGGCCCTGAGCCCCAGGGGGCTGTGTCCTGATGCACAGAAGCAGAGACCTCCCCTCCCCCTCACCAAGCACCACCCAAACCTATACTTTCCTACTTTCATATGTTCAAAGGGACAAAAGAGGCAACGTGTGACAACCTGAGGCAGCTCCAAACTGTATGCTGGATGTAGGTTCCTACAAACACAGCTCTGAGGGAAGGATATGGAGGAGGGCACACTGCATATCAGAACTGGCCAAATCCCATGGTTCCTTAGAATCCAAACACAGTGGGATGCCTGGCTGGCTCAGTGGCTGAGCGTCTGCCATCGGCTCAGGGCCTGATCCTGGGGTCTGAGATCCAGTCCCGCATCAGGCTCCCTGAGGGGAGCCTACTTCTCCCTCTGCCTCTGTCTCCCTCATGAATAAATAAAAAATCTTAAAAAAAAAAAAAAAAAGGATTCCAAACACAGTGGACAAAAATGCAGTAAAAAACATATAACACTTATGCCCCTGCTGTCACTACAGTGGTTTTTACTTGGCAAATGTTCGGTCACAGCCATGCACTTATTTGATCCTCAGAATAAACCTATAGGGAGTCACAGCTGGTCTCGTTTTACAGACAAGTCACTGAAGATTCAAATCTCAGCTGCACCACTTACTAGCTTTGGGCAGGTACATAACCTTTGAGTCTCAGTTTCTCCATCTGTATCCTTACCTCCTACAGTTGTCACGGGAATGAACTTAACATACATACGTCTGTTGGAACAGTGCCTGGCACTGGATAAGCACTACAGAAACATACGCTAGGTTTGTGCCATGTTTGTTACTTTTCGGATAGAGTATTTTGACAAAAAGAAAACAACAAAGGCACTAGCCTCATCAGTGATTCACTGTAAATGTCAGAGAATACAATAAAATATTTCACATTCACCTAAGTGGCATGCTAGAAAAAAGACCCTAATAACCTACTGAGAACTTTCTTGAGCTTGAAGTGAGAAACATAGCTGACAAATTTAAAGTTGAAAATAAAACCAACTACCTTCTAAGAGTTAAAAATGTGACTAGTGATTAAAGCTCATCTAAGAGTATCAGTTTTACAGTCCAAGCCTCTTGAGCCAAGACAAGAGGCTGACTTAAAGCCATCAGCCAGTTTTACAGCAGGGTGGCACCTGTGTCTGCTGGTCCTGGAGGATGCTGGGTGGTTGTGGCCTCAATCCATTCCCACTTCTACTGGAAGCTTCGGCCCAGTTGATTTCCAGTGAGTGTTTCACTGAGCACAGAGAATCTGTAATTAGACAGCCAGAGCTTCTCTGGACTCCAGAGACAGCAGCAGAGATACCAACCTCCTCCTTAGTTCCTAGACAGCAGCTGCAGAGCCATAATTGGCTGCTAAAGACCACACCACCCATTTTTAATAACTACCCGGGTTCCCATGGGTGTCTCTGTTTATGCTCATGAAAGTCCTATTGTGTGATACCAAGCTTGCCATTAAAAAAAAGAAAAAACCTAACACCCTTTCTTGCCCTCTTAGTTTTCCAAGAAGTAGTAACAACTCAATACTGGCTACTATAGGCTCTCATCCCGCACACCTGCCTAGGGGATACTGACCTTAGTTTAGCCTACCATAACTTCTGTCAGAAGCTCCTTCTGCCTTTAAAAGTGATTCACAGTAACTTACTGGAAACAAGAGTGCATCCTTTTCTCTAGGGGAATTTTGTAGTTAAAAAAATATATATCTTTTCTTTAGTTTTTGAAGTAAATCAACACAAGCAAGAAATGCAAATCTCATCTGCCCATAAAAGCTTTTCACAAGCCAAAGGCCAAGTCATTTAACCAAGATATTCAGCATTTTCTAACTGTAACCTCTAACCTTGGCTCAAACTATCTGTGAAGTAGGACTTTAAAAGCCAGAATTCTGGAACCAGAGGGTTCATTTAGCACCCTCCTTTTGCAGGACCAAGATCGAGAAAAATGGAAGAGACTGATTCCACAGATGAAATCAGTAGGGAGGTAGGTTTAAATGGATTCGACTCTGTAAACCCCAATATCTCTGCAAGTAAAATCAGGAAGTCATTTAGGTTTGAAAAAAACTCCCAAGATTTCCTGTGGCTGAAGCAGCTTAACCAACATGACACATGAGCTACCGCTATTAACCGAACATATGTTCTGTGCCAGGAGTTAGCCAGGCACTCTGAGTGCTCTATTTTTTTTTTTTTTTTAATGACCTCTTTCTCCAGCTCTCCAAGCTAAGGGTTATTAGCCAAGTGCTCCAGATGAGAAAAACAGAGTGGAATTAAATAATCTGTTCAAGGCCACAGGGTTAGACAGTGACACAGCTAGACTTCAAGTCAAGAACTTCTGACTCTTAGGGGAAAGAGAATGAAGGACTGTCTACCGTGGATCCTCGGTCTTCTTGGACAAGAAACTGACCAAACCCTACAAATAGTGCTTAGCGGACACTTAACGATGGCCCGGCGCTGTGCCGCGCACTCCACGTGGATCACCTAGTTTAAGTCTCCCATCCGTACTATGAGGTAGCTACAATCACAAACCCGGTTTGCAAATGAGAAAACCGAAACACAGGGAGATGAAGCGCCTGGCTCAGAGGCACACACGCAGCCGCTGCCGAACAGGGGCAGTCAAAGCTAGGTCCGCCAGGCGCCAGAACACCAAGTTCTCTCACGAGGCAGGCCCGGCTCGCCCAGAGCTCGGGAGGGCCCACGTTTTACGCGAAAGGCAGACGAGCCCCGGCACAGGCGCGGGACGCGGTGACTCAGTCCCCGGCAAGCCTACAAGGGGAGGGAACTCCAGGTCCCCCAGGCCAGCAGAAGCGCGCCCTAGATCCGGCCTTCCGTGCCGGCGAGGAGCCGGAGGCCCCCGAGTCTTCTCCTAAGACCCCCGGAGGAGTAGCTCGTGGCCACTCCGGTCCTCAGTTTTTCCATCCGGACAATTGGGCGTCGAGGCCCACACCTGGCCCTCAGCCGGCGCGGACGTCCTCCCTCTGCGCCGCTGTCCGAGACACCCGCGGGCTGAATGAACAAGAGGAGCCGGACTCGGGCGGCCCCTCGAGGCCCACAAGCCACGCGCACTCGCCCCTCACCTCCTTTAGGCATCGCGGCTCCGGCGGCTGCGGCGGCGGCGGCGGCGGCGCCTCGAACTGACACCGGAACCGGAAATGCCTCGGGCTCGACTTCTTCCGCCCGGCCCAGTTTTCTTCAGCGCGCCGCCGCCGTCGCCGCCGTGCCCCCGAGTACCGGGGACCTCAGGGAAGCCGGCTCACGGAGACTGTCCCGCGGGTCGCCTGAGTCCAGGCTCGCCCGGGCGCTGCCCAGGCAACAGTGCCTCCAGTCCCCCCGCCCTGGGGAGACGCGTGAGCCTGCCGGTCTCCCCGCGGGATGTGAGGGCAAAACGCAATAGCGGCTGTAAAATTCTCTACAGGCAGAACTGCGGATACCTAGGATGACGCAATCTCGGCGCGAGGTGGGGAGCGGCTCCGCGAGGACCTCAGCCTGGAGAGATCGCCTGGGAAGCGGAAGCCGTCGGTAGCGAAGTGGCGGCTGACGGTGACGGTGGTTCAGGTGAGCGTTTTTCTGTGTCCTCCAGTACCTTGGTAACAGCTAGGGCCAGGGATCGGAGGTCTGCACCGGGCCAGAAGCGATCTGAGCGGCTGGCCAGGGGCAGTTTCGGGCCCCTGGAGCGGGAGGTCAGAGGAGGTGGTGCCTCGTTCGTTTTGCCCAGGGTATGGGAGATTTGAAGGTTCTTCTGCTTCTAGGCTCCCCCTCCTCCCGCTGCTTTCTTTGCAGAGAACGTTTTCTGTGTAAATGCTCTTTGTTCTTTTGTAAACCTAGCCTAGATGCCGTCGTCTCTAGGGAGCCTTTCCTGTTATTCCGACCGTAACGTTTTCCTTCCCTAGCTCTGAACGCCTTTCCACTCGTTTCTTCTGAGCGCTGCCACCTCTTATTCCGCCTGCCACCTCTTGATCCAGTTGCTTCCTGCCTATTACTTCCCCTGGGCTGTTCTCTGGCCCCCAGATGGACCAGGCTCTCGAATTTCGCTGGATCATAGCATGTTGGTCATCCCGTATCTTTGTCTTCTCAAACCGTGCGCGCATTTGGGCAGGGTCCAGATTCTGTCCATCTCTAGCTTCAGCGCTGGAGAGACACGTGCAAAGACCACTGGTTTGGAAGTCAGGAGCCCCCTAGTCAGAACCATACTCAGGTAGTCCTCAGCTGTGTGACCCTGACTCTACCCCTAGAAATTTTATTCCTTAACTGTAAGGTTGTTAATGGAGAATTGATGAAAGGACTGGGGGAGGGGGGCGCTTTGTAAACTCGGAGTCAGGCACTCCACGGAAGGGACGGACTGATTGAGTTTGGGAGAGAGGAATCTGCTATGCTTCAAAGTAGGAGGTAGGTAATTAACCTGAATCCTCTGTGCCAATTAGGAAATGCAATGTGGTTTGAAATACGTTTCATTTAGATTTGTACTGGATGGGCTTTATATGACTTGCCTTTATATAACATTTTTCTTGGGTTTAAAAGACTTTTTGGCAATCCAGCTAATTCACTGCCCTCATTTTATAGACAAGACTGAGGACCAGAAAGGGAATGTGACCTCCCCAAAGTCACAGAGTAATTGGTAGAGCTGGACAAGAACCTAAGCCTGTAACTGAAGAGACCAGAGGTCTTTCTGTTACATTCTTGGGAAGCAGACGGTAAGGTACTTTGGCTTTACACCATCTTTTTCCCTTTTAAGCCCTCATTCTCTCTGCTCTCCCAACCATAGACCTTCTCACACTGTATTGTAATTACCTTTTCATTTTGTTTTCTTGCTAGAATTTCACTTTCCCAACGACAGAAGTTATGTCTTATGGTTTGTTCTATGTTCCCAACATCCAGTCCAAGGCCAGGCTCATAGGTGATGTTAATGATAACAACAAAAATTTACTAAACATATTTAATACAAGCATATTCCATATAATTTTAATGAGATCTTCACGATGGCCCTCTATGCAGATTTTACAGATGAGGAAACAGATTTAGGGAAGTGAATGTGCACCAAAATAGTGGCTAGTGAAGGCTTTTGGGGATCTTAGGTTCAGAAACCAATCCATTTAATTTTCCCTCCCAGATCTTTGCAAATTATCTTGTGAGAAAAATGCCTAAAGTCAAAAGAAGCCGGAAAGCTCCCCCAGATGGTTGGGAGTTGATCGAGCCAACACTGGATGAATTAGATCAAAAGATGAGAGAAGGTGAGTGGGGTAGTTCCTAACTGGGTGAGCTGCATCTAAGGGTCACAGGCTCAGATGTCTCCAGGGACCAGGCATAAATGCAAGTATCATATGGGAAGAGCCAGTCAGCACCACTGTGGCTTCTGGGCACTGACCTGTTTTGTTTGCTTACTAACTCAGGAATATTAGGAGTTCTGGGAAGTAGGATGGCACTAATGAAAAGGTCTCCAAAAACGTTTTGGAGCCAACTTAATATAAAAGCCTTAGAGAATAAAGATCAAATAGTCTACCTATAATCATCGACTGTTTTGGGTTAGGTACATATTTAGGATCTTACGTTTACTTGGAAAATCCTGTCCTTTTTCATTTTCACATTTTCAGAAACAACGTAGTCCAGATTTTCCTTGCAGGTCTCTGACACTGTTTTTATCATTTTGTTTTTGCATAGTCTACTAGTTTTCCAAAATGTACTATCTTCAGTTCCTTCAAAATGCTGTATGATCCTGAACTTGATGAATCAGTGTAGCATGTTTTTAGAACTCTTATCTGAAGCCACAAGCATCTGTTGGCCTTACATGACGAACTTACTGGATTATTTTCTTTTCATTGTTTTAAAAGAGCAGGGATGGGAGAGGTGCTTGGGCTTGATCTCAGGATCCCGAGATAATGACCTGAACAGAAATCAAGAGTTGGATGCTCAATTGACTGAGCCACCACCCAGGCACCCCTAAATAACTACTTTTGTAAGGACTTTGAATTAGTTGAAAATGAAGCATAAACACTTGCATAATGAACATTTAACTAGATTTTTTTTAAAGAATAACACTTAAAAATAATTGTTGCCAAGGTTTTGAAGTTAATGGGACATTTCTTTTAAAGTTCTTGGCATTAGCAAAGCAGCAGAAACCTAAATGTAGTCTATACCATGATGCCCCTACTTCTAGCTTCTCTTCCTTCCCTCAAACATGGCAGGACTCTGCATCACCCATTGAAAAATGCATTCCACTTTGTGTGTGAACCTGTACAAAACAACAAGAATGTTCACATGGTCTTATGAAAATGGGCCTAAAAGGGATTTTAAAAATGAGAGTGCAGGGATCCCTGGGTGGCGCAGCGGTTTGGCGCCTGCCTTTGGCCCAGGGTGTGATCCCGGAGACCTGGGATTGAATCCCACGTTGGGCTCCTGGTGCATGGAGCCTGCTTCTCCCTCTGCCTGTGTCTCTGCCTCTCTCTCTCTCTATATATATATCATAATAAATAAATAAATAGATACATAGATACATAGATAGATAGATAGATAGATAGATAGATAGATAGATAGAAAGAAAGAAAGAAAGAAAGAAAGATAGAATGAGAATGCTGCTATGTTTAAAAGATCAAGAAACAACAAAGGCACAAGGAGGGAGGCTCTGCTTCCAGCTCCAGCCTAAGGAGAACCATGCCCTTCCCTCAGCAGCTTATGCAGCCACTGCCTTTCAGTACTCAACCCAGGTGATCTGATGTCTTCTCTAGCCTAAATAGGAGACTATACCAGCTGCCTGTTGAATGGCCCCATTTGGACGTCTCAAACTTACCATTTCCAGAACCGAATCACTCGCCCACCCCAGAGTTGTTTCCCTTCTGAGGCCACAAACCATGGAGCCGTCCTTGACTCCTCTCTTCCTTTCTTCCTATCCAACCACCTAAGACATCCAGATTCCTTTTTTTTTTTTTTTAATTTTTATTTATTTATGATAGTCACACAGAGAGAGAGAGAGAGGCAGAGACATAGGCAGAGGGAGAAGCAGGCTCCATGCACCAGGAGCCCGATGTGGGATTCGATCCCAGGTCTCCAGGATCGCGCCCTGGGCCAAAGGCAGGCGCTAAACCGCTGCGCCACCCAGGGATCCCGACATCCAGATTCCTAAGAAGAGTGGCAGAATGAAGAGGGAAGGTTTGTTACAGATGAATGAGACAAATCAACAAAATACATCTGATGTTGTTTGGGCCTTAATTCAGACACAGCTGTCAATAAGTGTTTTGAGGCACTCCATGAAAACTGAATAGGGACAGAGTATGGGTGCTAGTAAGGAGTAATGGTTGGTTTCGCTGTGTGTGATACTGGCATTATAGACCTTTTTAAAAATCTTTGATATGTTAGAGATAATACATATTATGAATGCGATACTTGATGTGAGATAATTTTAAAATATTCTAATTCTCCACCCTCAAAAATGGGGAGAATCAAATAAAATAACAATAGCTGAATGTTAGTAATTGATGAAACTGTGTGATAGGAATGTGGCAGTCCACTCTGCTGTTTTGTGTGTATTTTAAATTACCCATAGAGAAATGTTAGAAAATCCATCAGTCTAAATTTTGATTGCTTTTAAATCCTACCACCTGGCCCAAGCTACCCTGACTTCTCACTTGGAACTGCAGTAGCTTTCTGCTTCTCTCTACAGTCTTCTCCACAGGGCAGTCGGGGGAGGGTCAGATCACTGTCTGCTCAGGACCCTCCAGTGGTTCACCTCCTCTTCAGAGCAAAACCAGTCATTCTGTGGCTTTCCAGGTCAAATACTCTCTCGCAGTTCCCTCTTTAGCTCTACCTTCTACCTCTCCCTTACCTCCTACCCCTAGCTGCTGTTCCTTGATCCCCAAGTAGTCCTGTCTCCGGGCCTTTGCATGGGCCTTTGCATTGCTGTTCACTCTGCCTTATAAGCATGTTTGCCCCCCCCTCCCCTTTGAGATATGCTTAACATCAAACCTGTGACTTGACGTATATATTTTATGAGATTAATAACTTAACGCCTGTTACCTCAATTTTTTTTTCCTGTGAGAACTTTTAAGATCTACTCTCTTAGGAACTCACACATACACAATACTACATTGTGAACTGTAGTCACCATCCATAGGACTTCTAACTGGAAGCTTATACCTGTAACACCCTTCACCTGTTTCACTCAACAAGCCTCCCCCCTTGGTTTCTTAAAGACTCTCATCAGATGTCCCCTTGTGCCTTCTTTGATCACCTGTATAAAAGGTCAGTCCCCACTTCTGTATTTTCTTCTTCTCTGTGGCCTTCCCCACTTACCTCCAGGTGCTAATGCACTTCCCTGCCCTGGAACGCAGCTCCAGTGATGCTCTGCTTGCCCCGCTGCAGGACCTCCGGTGCCCAGAGCAGGGCCTGAGCTATAGCAAGCATGCACTGTGCACTGGCTCGGTCCTCAGTGCCTGCCCTGAGGATCACAGAATCCCATTTGTGAATTCTATTTCCTAAGTAATAGAATGGCCCCAAAGGTGGAGAAATGGAGGTAGCTTTCTTGACCACTCCTCACCTTTCTCCTCTGCTCTAAAAACTGAGTGGAGATGGTAGACAAAGATCAACTTATAACTGCTAACAGAAAGAGAATTGCCACTTCAAATAATCATGTTTAAATCATGTGGCTTATTTTTTATCTTTTTTTAAAATAACAGCTCTATTGAGCTAGAAGTCTTATTCTATAAAATTTGCCCTTATACAGTGTTAAGGAGGGTGTTCAGGATATTCAGATTTGGACAACCATTACCTCCTGAAGAAAGCCTGCACCCTTTAGTATTCTCCCCCGCCCAACACCCCCCCCACGCCGCCATCTCCCCAGCTCTCTCAGTCCAAGGCAACCACTGGTCTTTCTGTCTCTGCAGACCATCATCTAGTAGGTGGGCTTTGGGGACTAGTTTCTTTCATTTGGCATCATGTTTTCAAAGTTCCTCCGTGTTGTAGGAGGAGCCAGTACTTCATTTTTTTTTTTTTTTTAAGATTTATTCATTTATTTATGAGAAAGAGAGAGAGAGAGGCAGAGTCACAGGAGGAGGGAGAAGCAGGCTCCATGCTGGGAGCCCAACGTGGGACTCGATCCCAGGACTCCAGGATTGCGCCCTGGGCCAAAGGCAGGCGCCAAATTGCTGAGCCACCCAGGGATCCCTTCATTTCTTTTTATGGCTGAACAATACTCCATGTATGGGGGGCTTCGTTTATCCATTCAACAGCTGATGGATACCGGGATTGCCTCAAATTTTGGCTGTTGTGAATACTGCTACTTGCACATTCATATAGGAGTTTTTGTTTGCATGTGTGTTTTCAGTTCTCTGGGATATATTCCAAGCAGTAGAACTACTAGGGCATATAGTAACTTGAACTTCCTGAGGAAGAGGCCAGACTGTTCTCCAGGGAGGCTGCACCGTGTTACATTTCCATCAGCAGCAGCATATGATCCAGTTTTCCCACATCTTCAGTACTTGTTACTGCCTTTTTGATGATAGCCAACCTAGAAGGTGTGAGGTCGGATTTATTCTTTATCCTTAGTTATTAAAAAGAAACAAAAAACAAACCAAAAAAAAAACTGTATCCTGTGAATACTACCTGCCACAAGAAGACAAACACACACCTTTTTCTCCTCAGCTGAAACAGAACCTCATGAGGGAAAGAGGAAAGTGGAATCTCTGTGGCCTATCTTCAGGATCCACCACCAGAAAACCCGCTATATTTTTGACCTCTTTTATAAGCGGAAAGCCATAAGCAGAGGTAATTAGCTAAATTCTCTCAGCCTCACCAACCTGAGTAGCTTTCAGATTTACTTCATGGTTCTTGTTCTTGCAACCTCAGTAAATGTTGGTTTTCTTATCACTAAAAAAAGCGGGGAGGGGTCAGGGCTGGCTAAATATTCTTTTTAATGAAGAGCAGTGATGGGCCAGGGCTGGGGAAGCTTTGTTATACCATGGTCTGATGCTCTTTCCCCTTTTTGACAGAACTATATGAATACTGTATTAAAGAAGGCTATGCTGATAAAAACCTGATCGCAAAATGGAAAAAGCAGGGGTATGAGAATTTATGCTGCCTGCGCTGCATTCAGACACGGGACACCAATTTTGGGACGAACTGCATTTGCCGGGTCCCCAAAAGCAAGCTGGAAGTGGTAACGTTTCTACCCCTCTAATGTCCAATGATTGAATTTAGAGATTACTTTTTCAGTTCAGAAGTCTGCCCTAGTTGATGGCAGAGATTCAACACAATTATGCTGGGTGTCCTGCTGGCCATGCCCTAGGGAGGCCATGTCCCTCTCCTGAAGAATCCGTGTTAGGCAGTTTGGCAGCAATCGTTTGTTAGGTCTGGGGCCAGTCTCAACTGCACCCTTGGGCAAGTTACTGAATTCCTTCCTCACATAGGAAGTGGGGGTGAGGAGGGCTGGGTCAGGGGAGGCATTTCCATTCTTACCCTCCTGTGCTCACCCCAGATACTTTTCTCCAGATCTCTTTCCCTCAGATTAATTACATTGTATTGCTTCTGTAGAACTTTGTTCTAAAACTAGACCGCAGCTGGGCAGCTCAGGCATGGTGCTGTATGTGTAACTGAGCCTACAGCATATAAGCCTCTCTGAAGTAGAACTGCAGAAGGAGGCAGTTACCAGAATGTTCACCTTAGTGGCCTCTGAGTGCGGCCCCTTGGCTGACCATGGTGGGCCAGCTGGGCAGTCAGGCCAGCCTGCCCACCTCCCAGGTGGCTACCTTTCACACTAGTGCCTCACCACAGGTCCCTTCCTGTTGCAGACCAGTTATATAGTCTATAGAGCTCTGGGCCGGGGACTTTAGCTCAGCAGGCTACTCTGTCTCCCTGAATCATCTCTAAGGCCAGGGAGCAATGAACATCGAATGAGGGCCCAAGGATATCACATTCTTCCTGAGGAAGAATCTGGGTGCTAGTTTTCTGGTGGGAGCAGGGAGAAGCGGTGGAGTGCCTAAGCTCCCTGCCAGGATTCTATGGTGGCATTTGGTTAGGGGTGCTGCCCCAGCCTTGTGGCCAGAATAGAGCTTGCTTTCAATTTAGTTAGGTTTCACCATCTGATCTTGTTTGCTTAGGTAAGGGCCTTGCTCCTCAAATTAAAAAAAAGAAAAGAAACACAAACCATAGCTCTGGGGCCTCTGGCTGTTGGGCAGGCCCTCAGCCAAACATCCGGGCACAGCTGACCCAGGGGGAAAGACTCTTCTGCCATCTAAATTCCAGTGCATATCTTCTGCCCCAATAAGAAAGTTCCCAGGGATCCCTGGGTGGCGCAGCGGTTTGGCGCCTGCCTTTGGCCCAGGGCGCGATCCTGGAGTCCCGGGATCGAGTCCCACGTCGGGCTCCCGGTGCATGGAGCCTGCTTCTCCCTCTCTCTCTCTCTCTCTCTCTGTAACTATCATAAATAAATAAATAAAAATTAAAAAAAAAAAAAAAGGAAAGTTCCCAGCCTAGAGGGCCTGAGCTTCTGACACTGAGCCCCCTGAGCAGTAGCAGACCCACTTCCAGCTCACTGCAGGGTATGTCATGCTCATTTCACAGAATAACAATCATTCACGTTTTATTCCTTTATATGGGGCAAGTGTGTGCACTGAATGTGCATAAATTAAATGCATAGAGTTGTAGCTTCAGTGTCCATAGCAACTGTTTGCATCTGTCGCAGAAGGCTTTCTGAGGAGAGTCCTGAAGACAGCAAATGTCCCTTTGCCATCCTTGGTGGGAGGGTTCCGTGGGGCAGGGGAGGCATGTGGCAGGAGTGCAGTGTCTCAGCTATCCTCTGTTGCAGGGCCGGATCATCGAGTGCACGCACTGCGGCTGCCGGGGCTGCTCTGGCTGAGGTCCTTAGGCCCTGACCCCTCTTCACCCTGAACTTTGGACTTCTTGGGTTTCTGCCCGTGGTGCCACCCTCTTTCCTAGGAGCAGCTTTTCCTGCAGAGCAGTGCTCCTGGCCTGAGTTGGAGCATGGTCTCCGTATGTAAAAGCTTTGGTGTTTATCAGTGATTTGTAGAAATAAAACTTTAAACTTTCTGGGTTCTGCATTTATTCTTTCAGAGGTAGCAATCTGTGGAACCCAGGGGGTAAGCGCCAGGCCCTAGAGATCAGTCACCCATGGACCTCAAGCACCCTATTGGTGCTGTGTGACTGTGAACAAGTTCACTTTCCTTGTCCATGATGGGGGACGACACCCACCCCCCAAAGACAAGGATGTGACCAGAGATGGGGTGCCAAGGTGGACCAAGCTGCTCTTGGACCTGCCATGAACTTGTCAGGCACCTTGGGCCCAGTGTTTCTCCTCGTAACTGCCTGAAAAATGCTGCAGCACTTACTCTAGGCCGCACCCTTCCTCTGGCTTGAGGCCACAGGAGTACACACATAGGCCTAATGCAGAGAGGCTCCTAGGGCTCCTGTAGAGCTCTATAAACCACACACTCTGCTCCTTCTCTGCTGGAGGCCCCCAGCACTTCCTGTCACCTGCCTCCAAGGCTTCTGTCCATATCAGCCTCCGTGGTGGACTCTTGGTCTCCCATGGGCCTGATCCGGAACTTCTGCCACGGGTGGGGGGTTTCCTCTGCTGGCATCGATTTCAGCCACTGCTTATAGTAAGCTCGGAAGCCATCAATCTTCTCCAAGTAGGTGTTTTTCTCTTTGTACTATAAATGGAAAAGCATGGACTTCAGAGGAGCCATTAGTCACTGCATGCTACCCACAGCTAATCCCAAACCATGGCAGCTGACTCAAGCCTCAGGAAAGCTGTTTGTGCTTCTAGGTGGTTAAGGGGAGAGGGCAGAAGAACTGTTTGATACCTGAGTAGCTTACTGTCAAGAAACACAGGTGCTGTGGGGCAGACCAGATTCCCATCTAACAATCCCTCCAAATATGTGCTCCTGTGCTACACCCGGGGATGGCACCTCAGCCCCCCAAGCTAGAATCCCTGGGTGCCACTAACTGTCTCTACAGCCTGAGTACCTCCCCTGTGTCCTCTCAGCACTGCTGCAGTGGTCTGCAGGAGTGGAGAAGAAAAGGAGGAAACAAGGTGGGCCCAGCAGAGGCCAAAAAAAAGCTGGTAAAGGAATACAGAGAAAAACACCAAAGAGATCCAAGATCAAGACTATTTTTTTTTCAAGATCAAGACTATTACCACACAATGACAAACAGCTGTATTCAAAGATTTAATGATTCTAAACTTGTATGTACCTAATACAGCCTTGAAAGTACGTAAAACAAAAAGCTGATGGTCACAAATAGAAATAAATCACCTTCCTAAGGGAATATGAATGTGACCTGAATCCAGTAAGCTTTAGGCCTATGGTGGTCTGGTGTCTGAATTGAACCTGAGAAAATCCCCTGAGGACTCCACACCACGGAGTAGACAAATCTGCTAACTAGAAGATACTTGTAACGTGGAACAAAAGACAAATATACAGAACACAAAGAACTCTGAAAAGTCACTAAGACAAGAGTCAACCAACTGCTCAAAGATGCCCAGCTATGCCCTCTCCTGGCATACGCTCTACTGTCTCCTGAATTCTAAGCCTTCACAATGGCACTTGAGTGTTGCACCTGCATAGCTGTCCCTGACCCCATGCCTGGGTGTGTCCTTGCCCATCTCCCTCCATACCGGGGTGGTGTTCCTCCATGATGCAGCTGCTCTGGAGGCACTCAACACAGGGTCTCAATGGACCCTAAAAATGAACCCCACAGCCTATCCTTAGAACAATAAGGAAAGAAGTGGCTATTAAAAGTAGATTCTGGGCAGCCCAGGTGGCTCAGCAGTTTAGCGCCGCCTTTGGCTGAGGGCCAGATCCTGGAGACCCGGCACTGAGTCCCACGTCAGGCTGCCTGCATGGAGCCTGCTTCTCCCTCTGCCTGTGTCTCTGCCCCCCTCTCTCTCTCAATGAATAAATAAATCTTTAAAAAATAAAAAAAATAAGAGATTCTATCAGCCCTGCTGCCATCCCCATTCACTTGACAACAGACACCAGGCAATGAACAGGTACCAGGAAGCCAGGTGAAGAAGAGAGTCAGTCTCCAACTCGAGGGGCTTAGGTTTTGTGAAGGTGACAGTCACACATGCAGATGCAATTACAGGTTGTGAAATGGCCAAAAAGGAACAGTGCTCTAGGTGATGGGAAGGAGGGAGCAGCAGGGCATCCCTGAGAAAGAGCCATCCAAGCTGCGACCTACAGGGTGAGGAGCCAGTTACAGGAAAGATGAGGAGCCTACTGAAGGTAGAGGGACTACAAAAACCGCAAGGCAGGAAAGGCTGATGTTACACAGAAATGATGGAAGGCCAGCAGGGCTGACAGTGAATACAAGGAAGAGTGGCCTGAGATGTAGTCCACAGGGACACATGGGCTGTGGTTTAAGGAATTTGGGATTCTTCCTAAGGGAAGCAACTGACATTTAAAGCAAGGGAATTCCAATTCCTCAAGGCCAGACCTGGGGTAAAGGGTAGGTGGGGTGACTAGAGGACTCTGAGTTAGAGTTGGGGTACACACCCGATCAAAGGTAGGTGGGTACTGGGCTGCAAACTCTAGTTGGCGGATGACCACCTCATTCACCGGGACTCTATTCTGCCTCATGTCCTTCAGGATGTCAATGAGATAGGTGTAGTCCAGCTTCTTGAGGGCCGCGTTGATGAGGGTGCTGTAGATGTGGGTGTTGGGGGTCATCTGGGATTTCTGGAACAGAAACATAAACATTCAATCAGTGACGTGACGGCAACTGTTGGGACAAAGCAGCCCACTGTGCGTGTCAGGCCATTTAGGTCTGCTCTGCAGACCAGCAACTGGGGCAAGGTCAGTACCTTGTGGCAATAACAGGCTGTACCCCCCCACTCCAAAAAGGAAAGCACATGTGCCCCACACTGTAGGTCCTTCCCCCCCCCCCAACTGAGGACCCTACCCTCTCAGCCCTGAAGAACTTGCTCAGAGATCACTGGACTCGGGCAGTAAACCATGTGTAGACTACCTCCTCAGCTCTTGGCTGTGGTTTACTGCAACCCCTGCCCCTAGAATTCTGACATATATCCGTCCAGAGTTGGGGCCAAGACCTGTCCCCACCCCTCGAGCTCTCCCCACTGCAACCACCTTCAAGACTGGAACACCCCATGCTTTCAGTGCCAGTTCCTGCAGCAGGGTCCACTTTCTCTCCACCTGGGCCAATGACCATTCTACACTTGAAGCTAGAGTGATCCCATTCTCCCTGCCCTCACACACACTGTTTATGCTGTCAGGGTGGGGAGGCCTGGGGGTTCGGGGGGGCTCAGCTTTCTTCCTGAGCACCTCCCAAGTTCGTAGCACCATGGGTTCCACCTAGGCTTGGACCAACTCACCTTCATGTCTGCAAGCAGCTGCAGACCATCCCTGGGCCTACGGCACCCAATGGCCAGGTTGCAGAAGGTCTGCAGGTTGGGGATGATTCCCCTCCTTGCCAGGAGTGGTAGCAGCGCCTGTGGGGACAGATATGACACTACCAGGCCTGGCAAGAGCCTTCTCAGTTGAAGTTCCATGGCTGGCTGGAGACCTCGGGGGAACAGCTCTGCTCAGAGGCTTCACAGCTCCCTGTGTGACCACATGGATGCTGTTCTCAGCTTGGCTTGCGAGCACCCAGCTCCTCGGAGTTCAGTCCCTCTGCGAGGACACCCTGCCTTCCAGCCTGTCTCAGACATGCCCTCCCCTCTCCCTGAAGCCCTTCATATTCCTGTGCCTCTCTGCTCCTCTGCTGGCCATCCATCCCAGCACTCAGGCCTTCAATGTCATCTGACCCCACAGCCCAGGGCTGCAGACAATGCCAACAGCAGTATGGGAAGTAAAGATGAGACTGCGAGGGCTGGGGTAGGAAGATGCCCTTGCAGCTTGGCTGGCTCAGGGAGGGGCTCTCACATTCAGCTTGTCTAGAGGAAGGTGCGCTCTGCACTGTGGGCCTGAAGGCAGAAGCTCTATCTCTGCCACCTTTGATGTCCACGAGAGCTCAGTGCTCTGACAAGAGAGGCTTTAGACAGATAAATGGACAAAATCCCACAAGGGCTTCAGTGTCCCCTCTGTGAAATGCAGGAAGCCTCGTACCAGCAGAGCCTTGGTGGTGTGGTCAGTGAAAAGAGGAATGGATGGGAAGCTCTTGGAACAGCATTTAGTGGAGGACCGTTACGTGTGTGTGTGGGTCGGAGGGTGTGGGCTGAAGGGTGGGGACACTCGGGTCCCAAGCTCCTGTATGCCTTGTGCCCCTCGGGACAGTGAAGATGTGTTTGGTGTCTGTCTGCATCCATCTGTAAGCTCCTCAATGGAGTGCAGCTGGCTGCTTCACCACTCAGTTCTCAGCTTTGCCCAAGCCCAGGCCCAGAACAGAGGCTCTACTCAGCCTGCCCACCTATTGTGGAATGGGTGACGCCCCCTGCAGGGGAGCCAGGTCCTGCAGTTGGAAGGTCAGAGGAACCTTCCTCTTGAATCTGGTGCCTGCCTCCATGCCCCTCACCTTCGCCCCCTCCAGATCGCCAAGTTTGCTCTTCTTCCTCATCAGTGTGTTGAAGAATGTCACGTCAGCTTCCACCTGGTGCGTGTCCAGGACAGTCAGCAGTGAGGACTCTGCAGGACTCCCAGGCTCTACCACCTCAGCCAGCAGTGTGAGGGTTTTGATATTGGGCTTGAGCCCATGCTCTGCCATTTTGCCCAAGAAGCCCTCCAGGCCCCCCATCAAGGCCAGCCTGTCAGCTGGGGTGGTTACAGTCCCAAAGGAGACCACAGCTGGGGGGACTGCTCCCAAGGTCAGGAGGTTGGCCTCCAGTCCCCAGCGAGAAGGTTCTGAGGCCAATGAAGTGAGGGTCACCATGTGGTCAGGCTCCGTCTTGGTATCCACCTCAGGCTGGGCCTTGCTGGGGGCTCTGGCTTCACGAGGCTCTGGAAGGCCCTCAACTACCTGAGAAGGTTCCAGAAACAGCTGCCTCTCCAGGGCCTCCACGTGCTTGATTGACATGCCATCGCCCACCTGGGCCTGGGCTCTCTTCCTTGTCCGAAACCCACCTGCCCGGGGCTGGAGCAGGACCATCTCCTCCCTGGGCCTCAGGAGCAGTGCTGAGGCCACCTCCGGGTCCCCCAAGCCACAGTCTCGAGCTGCCCCCAAAAGGAGGTTGTAGCCATGCTGGCTCGGCTGGAGCCCCAGACTCAGCATCTGCCTCCACACCTGCCAGGAAGAGATAAGTTCAGGCTCTGCACTCCTCAGAAGAGCCTTAAGCAGAGCAGACACAGGAAATAAACAACCATTTGGCAAATACAAAGGGCACAGAAAAGAGCTAAAAGCATCTAACCCAATGCCCAGCTCTAGACAACTAAGAATCCTGAGACTCTGAGGACTCTCTGGGAGACTTCACAGGGGTGCTACTCCTTTTCTCTCTCTAGCTCATCTCCAAACTGTTCTCCCACTTTCATCTCTCTGCCCTCTTCCAGAGCCCCCGTACTGGGAATAGACTTCACCCTGGATCTCTGTCCAGTTTCTCTGTACTCTGGGGAGGGATATCAGAGAGGCTACATCCTGAAGGAGTCTAGGCTGACTTAAGAGCTGGATTTAGTGACACTTCCTGAGTGTCCACTGCATGTCCTGCCCCTTGCAGCCTCCAGGAAGTATAAGAACACAGGGCAGGGACAGTGCAAGGGGGGTTCAGCCAGGAAGAGCACCCCCTAAGCTGGGGCCCCAGGCAGCCCTGTTTCCTCTTGAGATGAGCTCATTCTTACCCCACAACACAGCACCTAGCACACTCAGTGTGTTCTCCACAAAGGGCCACTCTGATCATGTCTGGGTCACTCTGACATCGTTTCTAAGGTGCCAGGAGATGCCACACAGGGCTCACTGGTCACACTGGCTTCTTTGTGGGCTCAAAGGGTGGCCACATTTGGTGGGATGAGAGCTCGCATCTAACTTTCTGTCTTCATCAGGGGTAAGTGTGCAGACAAGGCAAGGAGTCAGTCAGGCCCAGGTGGGTGCAACCTGCAAGAGGTCTGCTGCCCACCAGAGAGGGTCTTAAGTAGGGCAAAGGTCTCAGCAGAGACCTGAGGTTTAGCACAGATTCAGGTTCTTGGGAGTCAGATGGGCCTCAGTTCAAATCCCAGATCTGCTTAATAGCTGTGTGACCTTAGGCCACTTACTCAACCTCTGTGAGTCTCAGTTTCCTTGTCTGTAAAACAGGGCTGATGGTGCTTAGGTTGAGCAGTTTAACAAGTGCACAACACAAGCCAGCTATTAGCATTTCTAACTACAACAGACCTAGAACAAAGAAAGCAAGAAACTAGATCTTGGCTGATTTTTACTATAAAGCTCTTGCTTTCAGAGTCTGCTGAGGAGAGGCATGCGTTTGGTCCAGGGCTGTCCCAGGTCACTGGGGCTCAGCCTCTGTGTCGATCAACCACCTGGGGATCTTGCTGAAATGTTGATATGGATGTAGTAGGCCCAGGTGGGGCTGAGACCCTGCTCTTCTGACAAGCTCCCAGGTGAGGTTAATGCTGCAGGTCTGTGGGCCCCACCTTAAGTTGAAGAGCTCCAGGGGAGCTCTGGCACCATTGCTACTACTGGCACCTCACTTGCCTAGGGCCAGGGGGGCAGTGCTCTCAGGGGATCTGAGGTGGAATCAGAGCAATGGGTCTCAACTCTGATGTCCATGCACATCTCTCAGGACTAACTGAAGATCCCTGGGTCCCACCTGCAGAGATGCTGAGTGTGGGCCTGTGGGAGGTGAGCTGGAACAAACATTCCATGTAAGTGTGCTGCAGGCCTTCAGAGACTGTAAGCTTAGCCGATCTGAGCCAGTGGCATGGAAGGCCATTTGGCAGAGTGAAAGAGCATGGGCTGGTTGTGCCCTCACGTGGCAGCAGCCATGCCCCTTCTAAGGCCCTCCTCCCCCGCCATCTGTAAAACGGCCGGAAGCAGCATGCTTTATGAAGGCCAAACTATTGCAAACATAACAACACCTGCAAGGGGCAGTCACAGGTGCTCAAATGGACACGTGGTCATCATTTGCACCTGACACAGGTGCACGTGGGAAGGGGCAGCGGGAGAGGCAGAAAGACAGAGCTGGAAGGGACAGACCTGTAGGGTGTATCGGAAACCCGTCTTCTTATCCTGGATGCAGCCCATGAGCAGGTAACTGAAGGTCTCCTCTGTGACTACATGCCCTTTCTGGACGATTTCCTGGAGGAGGGAGTAGAGGCCACACTGCGAACCTGTGGCAGAGCCCAGGCCCAATGGGTCTGACTCAGGGCAGACACTCCTGGGGCAGGCCATGGCCATGCATCTAGAAGAGGTGGGACCTGAATCTGGCTTTGGGATGGCTCAGAACCAGCCCCTGAGCAGAGCTGTCCAATTGCTGCCTGCATTCCCTCCTCCTCTCCTTCTAGGCTGCTCTTCCTGGTTGATGTGATCACTTTTGGGTAGACCCTCTGCAAAGACCACTGCAGCAGCCAGTTTTAGCCCCTGTGCTCAAGGCACTGAAATTGCACAGAGCTGGCTTCAAGTCCTAGCTTTGCTACTGGCTAACTGTGAGTGTGGGCAAGGCATGAAGCTCCCTGGGTTCAGCCTCCTCATCCAGAGAGCAGGGTCACAGGCAGGACTTGCCTTGGAGGATCTCTGGAACACCTCCACAACAAGGTATAGTGCCCATGCACATTTTTATGACACTTGTTACCCCTGGCCTCTCTCGAGCCTGTCAGGCTTGGCCATTGCCTTCTTGAAATATTCTTCCACCCCTCAGCTCCTAAGGGTCTCCTCCTCGAGCCTGTCTTCCTCTGTCCCTCTTGTGAGCATAGGTGTTCCCACCCTACCCCACCATCAGCCACTTCTGACTCTCCCCGTCACCAACCCTTCCACCTCAGAGAGGTTTTATCATTTTATAGATCTTATTTCTTTGAGAGAGTGTGCACATATGCACACATAAGCAGGGGAAGGGGCAGAGGGAGAGGGAGAAGCTGACTCCCTGCTGAGCAGGGAGCCCAACACGGGGCTCAATCCCAGGACCCGGGTATCATGACCTGAGCTGAAGGCAGACCCTTAAATGACTGAGCCATCCAGGCGCCCCTCTCAGTGAGGTTTTAGTTTGTGCTCTGTCTGGGACTGTCTCCCAACTGTCTCTTAACTGGTCTCTCTCCCCACAGACTAACCTCCATAAAATATCAATGACATCTCCGGACAGGTCAGAGGCCAATCAGCCACACTGACCTCTTCTGGAGGCTTCAACTACCTGCCCCTCACATGGCACCCTTGGGAAGGATTTATCACTCTCAAGGAGGTCTCCAGGGTTGAGACCCCATGATCCTGCCTCTCCTGTAGAGCAGGCCACCTCAAGGCAGCCAACCCAGAGGCTGGTCACAGGCTGCTCTGCACCACGTGGTGCCTGGACGATCCAACAGGCCCCTTCTCCTGTGGTGGGCAGGTGGGACCTCAGTACATGCAGTGAGGAAAAGCATCAGTCAGCAGTGGGAAAAGCAAGACAGAACCTAAGAGCAGAGAATGAGCGTGTCCATGGGCCTGAGGGAAGACAAGGCTGCCAAGGGCATGCTGAAGTTCTCCTGAGGTTTAGTTGTGAGGACCTAGAGCCTTCCTTTAGGTGTTAATTCACGTTTGTCTCCCTTCCCAACCCGAGAGCGCAGAACTACCACCCCGGTCCTGGTCCTCCCTGCTTAAACCTCCTCATGGTCTCCTCTGGAACTGGGGATAAAAACCCTTCTTATAGCTGAGGAATAAAAGCAGCTACAGAGAGCACCTTGATGGCTCATTCAGTGAAGCATCCAACTCTTGATCTCAGCTCAGGTCTTGATCTCAGGGTCGAGAGTTTAAGCCCCACATGAACTCTGAACTCCAGCATGGAGCACATTAAAAAAGAGAGGGAGAGAGTGACTATGAGCCAAAGCACTGATGCAGACAAGACCCTGCTCAGCAATCCCATGCCCTTGCTCACCACCTGCTTCCCTCAAACCTGGCACCTCCTGGAAACCAGCGATTTTTGTTCCCACTGCTTTAAGCAGGATGCCTTCCCTGGTGAGCATTGATTCATCCTTACTGCTGTGATGCCCTGCCCTCCTCTATGGCACCAAGGAGTCTCACACAGAGTCGTAGCACACAGTAGCACACACAACCCACCACCCTCCTAGGGGCAGGGCTTCTTTATCTGTCAGACTGAGGCCTCTGCCAATTGGTGAACCCAAGCCCGATTCCTCATCAGCCCCTGAATCTTCCTGCGGGAGGGACATCAAGAGCCATAGCCTCACATCTGCCACATGGGACTGGCCCCGGGTGGGGGAGAAGGAAGGAAGGGGCACCCTTACCTTGAACACATCAAGGCACATCCTGAGGTCTGCGCACAAGGCAGCCATCTTCAGCAGTGCATGGTATGTTTTTAAGTTGAGCTGGAAGTTTCTGGCCTGGAGCTGCTGCCGGAGCTTCAGGGCACTCTGCAGAGCAGAGTCCTTCCAGGGGGACTCAGCACAGACATTGAACAGGGCTGTGTACGTGGCATCTGTGGGCTCCAGGTCCCTTTTTTTCATCTGTGGAGATGGAAAGAAACCTGAAGGTAGCTCTGGGCCAGCTGGACAAACAGGTGACAGCCGCCCTGAGGGAAAGCTGGAAAGAACTCTGTTCCTGCATTTAACAGGCCAGTTGGCAGGACCTGTGCTAAGGTGGAGCTGAGTGACATGTCAGAGCCTACTTCTCCAAAACCCTGACTCAGCCAGAGGGCCTCTGAAAACCTGCCCTCCAGATGCACCAAGGAAAGCATCATCCTCCCCATGGCTGTCAGCCCACTCTGGGCCTGAGATGCCTTTAGCAGAATCCTCCTGATGCTCTCTCAGCTCCGCATCGGGCTCCCTGCTCAGTGGGTTACCTGCTTCTCCCTCTCCCTTTGCAGATCCCCCTGCCTGTTCTAAGTAAATAAAATATCTTTTAAAAAAAGAGCCTTGTGCTCAGAGTCAGGCTGTTTGGGGCTCAAATCCCAGCTCCAATGCTCACAAGCACAGTGACCTTGGACATGGCACTTCACCTCAAACATGGTGGCCGTTGTTTCCTCATCTGAAAAATGAGGATGGTGATCCAACTATGAGGATGATGTATGCCGTGTGTGAACTCATGTACATGACAAATGTGTCCTGAGGACTTACTGTAAGCCAGGCACCAGCTACCAGTGGTTACCAGGACAGATACTGCTTGTTTGCATCAAGCTTACACTCCAGGTAGGACGAAACATAACAAAGAAAAAATCAACAACAGTAATGAGGGCGGCAAAGTACACACACGGAAAAATCGAATAGGGGCAGAAACCTGGCAAACAGCACTTTCGCCAAGTGACCAAGGTATCTGTCACGTGTGCTAAGTCCCCTGGCAGGAAAAGGACACTTTGCTTCTGTGACAGCCTTTCCCCAAGCCCATAACCACAGCCTTGTCACAAGTACAAATGGAGAGACATTCTACAAAATCCTTGACCAGGGCAGCCGGGGTGGCTCAGCAGTTTAGCGCCCTCTTCAGCCCAGGGCGTGATCCTGGAGACCTGGGATCGAGTCCCACATCAGGCTCCCTGCATAATGGAGCCTGCTTCTCCCTCTGCCTGTGTCTCTGCCTCTCTCTCTGTCTGTCTCTCATGAATAAATAAATAAAATCTTAAAAAAAAAATCCTTGACCAGTACTCCTGAAATCTGTCAATGTCATGGACAAAAAGGAAATTCAAAAAGTATCACAAAATGGAGAAGCCAGCGTGGGGACCCAGACTGGATACAGGAAAAGAAAGAAGATCTCAGTGGGAAAAAAAAAAGGTGAAATCCAAATAAAATCTGGAGTTCAGTTTCTAGTAAGAGTGGTTTCTCAGTTCTGATAAATAGACCGTCAAGGCATGAGATGCTACTACAGGGATTAGCAGAGGGAAGGGTATTCGGGAATTTTCTTTACGTCTTTGCACTTTTTCTATGAATCTGAAATTATTCCAAAGTAAAAATTTTATTAGAAAAAAAAAGAAGCAAATTGACAGAGAATAACTTAAGGTAAGAAAGAGTGAACTGTACATCTCTGAGGTGACAGGTGGTGATTTAAGGGTCCTCTCAAATGTGAGTTAAGAGCTGCTATTGGACTGTGAACCAAAAAACACAACAAACACCCCCCTAGCACTAGCTGCCCCTCACTTAGCACCTGAATGCTCTGCTGCTAGGTGGCTTGTCAGGGAAGCTTCCTGTCTTTCTCTACCGTGATGGGTCCTTAGGTCTTTCAGAGGCTATGTTATTTTATCATTTGGAACCACAATTCCCCCCCCTGCTTCCAGCTAGAGATGATCAGGCCTCGAGGAGGTACATCCCAAATGGACAGTAAGTCTTGCTGGGATAAAGGATGTTCCCAAGCTTCTGGCTGCAAGAGAGGGTTGGATTATTTCTACTAGAGCCTACTATCCTCTTAGGCAAAGCTTTCACGACTACACAGGACATAGCTTCCCAGCTCTGAAAATAAATACAACACAAGAAGTGGATGAATATAAAGTGAAACCACCTTCCAAGAGGCACAAGAGCCCCTTTCTAAAGGACCAGCTTTGGACGCAAACTGCGTATATGTGTCCCATGTGGACAGTAAGGGTGAGACAATGTAAACACAACAGGAGCAGCAGTGGAGAAGGGAGGCGGAGTGGGGGGAGGGGGAGCTGCTGCAGTCCAGTCAGGGAATGGAAGACTTTCCACCCAGCTCACATAATCATCCAAGATCCCCTCCACTTTACAGAGGATGAAACAGAGGCCAGGAGGTTAATCTGGCCATGGTAATGTCCCAGCAGTTGACATCCTGCCATGCGCACCCAGCTCCTTCTGCCTCAAAAACCCATGCCCTCTGAAGCCTTACCCCTCTGCCCCCAGCCCCGCACTCACATCGTTGTAGAGCCTGAAGGCCTTCTTCAGGTATCCGGCCCGCCCACAGCCCCCGATCAGTACAGTGTAGTTGCACTCAAGGGGCTGAAGTCGCTCTTCCTTCAGCATCTGCCGCTCAAACAGATCCAGGGCCTCAGCCAGCTGCAGGGAGAAGGGACATGGGGGGAGGGGTGCTTAGGGAGGCCTCAGAGACCCTCAGCAAAGAGAGGGAAACTGAGACTGAGGGACTCCCCCTGCCCCCACCCCCCCAGCCTGCCCAGGAACCACACAGCTGTCCTGGGCCTCTGCTACCAGCCTCTTGGTCCCTGGGCTCTGCAGCAAGGGAGCTTCATGGTGGCCAGGAAGAAAAGCCCACTAAATTCCCACCACCTACAAAAGCTCTTGGTCCTGCTGCCATGGCTGCCTTCCCTCCAGCCAGACAATGAACTCCTCGAAAGCAGGGCCATGTCTTTGTCTCCTTGTGGGCCTAGAGTGGAGCCAGAGCCTGGCCCTCAGTAGGTCCTCAGAAAATGTTAATTCTACAAATCCTGGGATCTGCCCTGCCTTTACTTCCTTGGTGACCCCACCTATAGTGGCAGCCCCTTGGGCCTAAGTGGTATGGGAGATTGGGTTCTGGCCAGGATGGTGGGCACACTTGGGGCCACTGTGTGGCACAACCACATGGGGCCATTCACAGCAGCAGCCTTCTGAGATGGCATAAGACAGCAGCCCTGAGTGACCAGCTTCCTCTGGCTGCAAATCCCCTTACCCCACAGTCATCTCTACCCCATCCCTACTCCAATACCATCTCCTTTAAATCCTCAGTTCACCCCCTTACAACTTAATTATTGTTTTCATCCATTGGTTCAACCAGTAATTACTGAATCCTACTATGTACCAGGCAAGGTCCATTTGCTGGGGATATAGCCATGAACGAGAGGGAGGCTCCTCATGGAACACATTTTCTAATGTGCAAAAGACAGATGCCAGGTGAAATAAAAAAAATATGTACTATGTCAAATGGTGATAGGTTGTTATTTTATTCTTTAAGATTTTATTTGAAAGAGAGACAGAGAAAGAGTGAGAGAGAGCACGAGCAGGGCCTGGGAGGAGGAGAAGCCTGGGATCATGGAACTGAGCCAAAGGCAGATGCTTAACTGACTGAACCACCCAGGTGCCCCAGTGATAGGTTTTAAAACAAAAATAAAGCAAGAAGTGCCAGAAAAAAAGGGTATGGGAGATTTTCCTGGGTTTTTAAGAGATTTTATTTATTTATGAGAGAGAGAGAGAGAGAGAGAGAGAGAGAGATCATGAGCAGAGGGGGAGGAGCAGAGGGAGAGAGAGAGGCAGACTCCCCACTGAGCAGGAAGCTCAACACAGGGCTCTATCCCAGGACCCTAAGATCATAACCTGAGCTGAAGGCAGACACTTAACCAACTGAACCAGCCAGGCACCCTGGAAGATTCAGTTTTAGATAAGACAGCCAAGCAGGGCTTCACTCAAAAGGTGACAGAACAACAATCTGAAGGAGGTAAGGGAAAAAACACCACTATATGAGAAAACAGTGCAAAGGCCCTGAGTCAAGAGTGTACCTGGGAGTTGGAGAAGCAGAGAGGAGACCAGGATGGTTATAGCAGTGAGGGAAGGGGAGATAAGAGTAGAGAAGTAAGGAGAGTGGAAGGCAGACCTTGCAGGCTTCATAAGCTTTTGTGAGGACTTTGGCTTTTCTTTATTTCTCAAGTTTTCATTATGGAAAACTTCAAACATACACAAAAGTAAAAATAACTATAATGATTAACAATCTTGTTCATGCACACTCTGTACTCCCACTCCACACTGAAATCTTTTTTTTTTTTTTTAAAGCAGGCTCTATACCCAGTATGGACCCCAACATGGGGCTTGAACTCATGACTCTGAGATCGAGTTAGACGCTTCACCAACTGAGCCACCGAGGCACCCCCAAAATGGAATTTTTAAAGCACATTTACAAGGTGCCTGGGTGGCTCAGTTGGCTAGGCATTTGCCTTCAGCTCAGGTCATGAACCCAAATCCTGGGATCAAATCCCACATGGGGGGTGGAGTCCTTTTACCTCTGCCTCTCCTCTTCACTCCTGCTCATTCTCTTTATGCTCTCTCCCCCCAAAATAAAATATTTACAAAAAATAAAGCACATTTATAGACATTCCATTATTTCATTCCCCACATCTTCAACATACACCTCTAAGAAATTTTTAAACATATGTCAACGTCATTATCAACACCTAAGAATACGAACATCGATGTCATTGAACACATTTGCAAGTCCTAGCAGGAAGAGTAACATAATCTGCTTTCTGCTTTAACAGGGTGGTTCTGCACTGTGCAGACATGGGAGAAGGAGGTGGTGAGAATGGCAGGCAGCCCACTTACAAGCGTCGTGGTAGCTGAGGAGCTGAGGATAAGGCAAGGCCTGGGCTTTCAGGGGGAATACTACAAGAAGGGTTAAGACTGGTCATATTTTAAAGCTCCAGCTGGAGAGAGAAATAGAAGAGTCAGGGATGGCGCAAAGGCTTCTGACCTGGACAGATGAAACAGTAGGATCGCCATTTAATGAGATGAAAACAGTGCAGTCAAAACAAGGCTGAGAACCAAAATTTCAGGCCAGTGTGGGTGGGTGTAAGGGAGCTGGTGAGGTAGCCGGATATGTATATGGGGAGGGCTGGGCTGGAGAGAAGAACAGAAGAACTGCAGTGAAGGGGGAGCCTGAAAGCCAGGGGGTGGCAGATCACCTGGTGTAGCAACCAGAGTGAGTGAAGACAGAGAAGAGCCCTGAGCATCTAAGTATGTAGAGGTCAGGTAAGGTGGCTCCTCCAAAACACTAGGCTACAGAGGAAGTAGAACCAGGACCAACAGAATCCAAAGGTCCCCTCACCTTTCCTTCTCTGATCAGGTGTTTGCACTGAAGGAAGTACCAGTAAGGGGTGTTTTTCCGGCCCCGCCATGACTTTGGCTCCAGCTCTCTTTCTTCATCTTCAGCACTCTGTTCCCTGAGCCGCAGGTTATACAACTGGGCTGTTGACTTTCGGAACATTCTCCTCGAAGAGTACTTGCTGGAGAGGGTCCCAAAGCTACCTTCCTCTTCTTCCTGAGTGGCCGTGGGGCTGGGCTGGCTCAGGTCAGAGCTGAGGCTGCTCACATTCTTCTGGTTCCCCTGGCCAATGGGCAGCTGCAAGGGGGAGCTGCTGCAGGCTCGAGTCAGCCATGCAGCCCTCAGCCATGTGGGCCCCTCCCTGCCTCCTGCCCATTTGACTCTGAGAGGGTCAAGGTGCTGGAGGGCGGACAGTCCCACAGGGCGGAAGCGGGAGAAAAGCTGAGCAAATCTCATGAGGTCCAACTCTGGCTTTTTCCTCCAGGGCCTGGCACAGGTCAGAAATATAATGAAGTCTACTTGGGTTTGTAGTCACAAAAGGCAGAAAGAAGACAGAGAACGGATTACAAGCACGAATACTGATATTAGAAAGCCTGCTTTCAGATTTCGGTTTTGCCAAACAACCACCCATGAGTCCTGGGGCACTCACTGCTCTGGTCTCAGTCTCCTGCCCTGTGAACTGGGGTTAACTATAACCACTGCCCACACAGTCCTGTAGCAATGACTGAATGAAGCTCAGATACATGGTGTGCAGCACAGTGCTGGCACAGTAAGCCCCCAACAGACATAAGCTATTGATATTATCAAGCCATGATCTGAGAGACCAGTCACTGAAGTCAGAATGGAATTTGAGTACTAGCCAGAGCTGTTGTGTGACTAGGCCCATTCCTTGACGTTTCTGTGCATACATTTCTTCAACTGCAAGATGAAGATGATCCTACTGACCTCACCGTAAGGTTGTTGTTCTTTTTTCACCATAAGGTTGTAAAGATTAAATAAGATGTTTTTAGCATATCTCGTTTACTGCTGTTTCAAAAGTTAAAGCTATTATAATGTATTATTTTAAAAAATACCATCTGGGCCTCTGCACAGGGAAGTTCTCTCAAGCATGCCTTTTCTGCAAAATTTGTGGATACATAGGCTAGAGTTGTGCTGTCCAGTACAGTAGCCACTAGCCACATGTGAACACTTAAAATGAGTCTAATCTAAATGAAGACATGCTTTAAGTATAAATTACACACTTGATTTCAAAGACTTTATGCCCAAAAAAGTAGACAAATTATACACAATCACCTTTTGACACGTTGAAATAATTTTGGATATACTGGGCTAAATAAAAATTTAACATTAGTTTTCACAATTTTTCAGATTTAACATGGCTACTTGAAAATTATAAATCGTACACATGGCTTGCATTACATTTCTATTAGTGCTAGACCAGAGATCCTGGTCTGCGTACTTGAAACTCTTTTGATTTTTAAATTTTTTTTTTAAACTCTTTAATAAAAAAAAATGCCAGGGGACGCCTGGGTGGCTCAGTGGCTAAGCGTCTGCCTTTGGCTCATGGTGTGATCCTGGGGTCCCAGGATCGAGTCCCACATCAGGTTCCCTGCATGGAGCTGGCTTCTCCCTCTGCCTACGTCTCTGCCTCTATGTGTTTCACGAATAAATAAATAAGATCTTTAAAACGTGTATCAGAATAGCCACCATGACACTATTTTAAGATCTGGTTGTAACAGAAGCTCACAGTTGGTAAGACTTTTAAGGGACTGCAGACTGATTAATAACTGAGGCTCAAGGGATGCCTGGGTGGCTCAGTGGTTGAGCCTCTGTCTTCAGCTCAGGTCGTGATCCAGGGGAACCTGGGATCGAGTCCCACATTGGGCTCCCCTTAGGGAGCCTGCTTCTCCCTCTGCCTATGGCTCTGCCTCTCTGTGTGTGTCTCATGAATAAATAAATAAAATCTTTAAAAACAAATATCTGAGGCTCAGGAAGGGGAGTGACTTGCTGGGGATCTTGCAGCATGTAGTGGAGTGCAAAGGTGAGACCCGCCAGCTGTGGAACCCGTCTGCCAGTGAGCCCAGGTCTGGATATTAGCCTTTCCTGACACCAGTACAGACATCTGGTGAAACCTGCGACCGTAACAGAACCATAACGTGAGCACATCCGTGATTCTACATTGTCAAGTAGCCACATTAAATAAAGTGCTTAGGTGCGTTAAATGAAATGCTGAGCGCTGCAAGAAAAAAAAAAAAACCAAAAACCAACCATGTCGAAATAGATATTAAGACGTTTTAAAAAACAAGTTCCTGCTATTCCAGTATATAGGCTGCTTTTCCGACGCATGAACACCAAGATCCAGTCACAGCAGTGATTAGTGTAGACGATAGCTTGTGGTAACTTGCACGTACTCTACCTCCGACCATCACTGACGGTCATCCCCACTAGAAACCCCGACTTAGTTGAGGGCCCTGTTAACGCTACACCTGCCAGTCACGGAAGGAAATGCCCATTTCACACAGAGAAAACTAAAGGTGCAATTTTCTCCCTACCCAGGCTCATTAACCTGCCAGTAATGACATCCCCTGAATTAGACACGCGCCGCCGCTGTGCTGGGGTGGGGGTGGGGTAGGGCGGGCGTCCCTCCCCGGACGCTCCCCGGGGCCCTCGGGCCAGCCCGACCCCCTCCACAAGGGCCTTTCGAGCCTCGGTCGTCTCACCAGACAGCCCCGACCCCGGCTGCGACACTCGCGGCCCCTCCGTCGTCCCGTCCCCGCCCGGGAACAGGATCTCACTGGAAAAGTCCCCCCAGTGAACACAGCCCGGAGCCCCGCGCCGCATCGCCCCGCCGCGCCCTCCTCGCCTCACCGCGCCGTGCTCCAGGGGGTCCTTCCCACCGACCTTCACGTCCGCGCAGGCCCCCCGCCGACTTCACGCAGGCGCAGTCCGCCACGTGAAAGCCCCGCCCCGTGCGCGCGGAGGCGGGTTACCCCGGGCGGCGAGAGGAGGTAGGAGTTCGGCTGGCGGCTAGCCTGGCCTGACGGAGCGTCCCGTACTCCCAGCTCTACTGGCCGGGTCTGGACAGGCGAGAGGCCGGCGCGGGTTTCGGCAGCTCCCGGCATCCCTCGGGCGGCGGCGGCGGCGGCGGCGGTGGCGGCGGCGGCGGCGGCGAGGTTGGAAGAGGCGGAGGACCGTGGGCGGCGGGGCCGGTGGCGGGTAGGAGTGTGAGGGCGGCGAGAGATCTGAGGAGTAGTCGGGCCGGTGTGGCCGCCGCCGCCGCCATGCAGGAAATCATCGCCAGCGTGGACCACATCAAGTTCGACTTGGAGATCGCGGTGGAGCAGCAGCTCGGGGCACAGCCGCTGCCCTTCCCCGGGATGGACAGTGAGCGCGGGGCCGGGGCCGCGGGCGAGGGGCACGACCGACTTGGCCCCGGGACCCCTCCCCTCGGTTCAGGCCGCCCTTTCCGTGGGTCCCGGGACCTTTTCTGCATCGGACCTGGGGACTCCTTCCCCCCTATCCTGGGACCCCCTTCCCCCATTCAGACTCGGGAGCCCCCCTTTCTCCAACCTTTGATCCCCTGGGGCTCTTCTGATACAGTCTTCTGGAGGGCAGGATCGTGTCTGGTTGTTGGAATAAGTCGTGAACGAAAGCGGGTGTTTGAGGTTGGAAATGATTTCCCTGACAAAACTAAAAGAAAGTAATGAGACATTCCCCTTCTCTGACTCCAGTCCCCCCTCCCCCCCCACACACACACTTTGAGCACCCTCTCCTTGCTTTCATCAAAACTGGGCGGTTGGAGGCGTCTTGCTGGAGGAAGGACCGACCACCTGTCTCCTCTCTGTAGAAGATTCCCAGTTAGACTCTCAAGCTCCATTCTTCTACGATGTGCCCTCCTGGCAGCCTATCCCTCACTTTTTCTCTGGACTCCAGTTCTGAGTCATTCATCACACCTGGGCAGCTGCCTGAGTTCCCTTTGTTCTCCACCGTGAAAGGATAGTCTCTAGCTCTTTCACCCCCCCAACTTAGGTGGATATCTAGCACTTTAAAAGACACCGGCAGTTTTCTTCTCTCTTTTCCAGTCACACTTGGAATGTAATGTTAAAGCCTAGAGGTCATTCGGTTCAATCCACAGATGGGGCACCTGGTTCTGGGGAAGGGAATTGCAGAAGACCACTTGGTCCCTGGCGACTTGGTACATGGTGGAACCACGTGAGCTCTCCAGTGTTCCTTACTGGTTCAGTCTGTGGTTCCCTGTGCTGTGTCCCATGCCAGAGGCTCATGTTCACCCAGGCCTGTGTCCTGGAAGAGCCTCCTTGCAGCCTCATTCCTCTCAAGTGGCCACACTTATCATGCACGCATGACCTGAGTTGTCTCAGTCATGCCGACACTTCCCTGTGAGATACCACTTATACCCAGGAGACATACCTCTCTGGCAACCCTATGTACACACCACCTCCATCTCTACTATACACATCTTATAAGCAGCTGCTGAAATTCAGATACACACTATTAACTACCCCTGGACACATGTGATCACTTCCTGTTTGTGCATGCTCATCCACTTTATTTATTTGCTAGAGAGAGCTAGTGAGCACAGCCGGGGGAGGGACCAAGGGAGAGGGAGAAATAGGCAACCCGCTGAGCAGGGAGCCCAATGCAGGACTCGATCCCAGAACCCTGGGATCATTACTTGACCTAAAGGCAGACGCTTAACTCAGCCACCCAGCCACCCCATGCTCATCTACCTTTGCACATGTGTCCTTTCCCTGTGTTGATGGATCCATCCATGCAGGGCAGCTCCTTCCCTCTCTCCTCTCCAGCCTGGGACCACACATACTTGAGTCTATGAGGGCAGGTGCAGAGGCCCACATACCTGTTCTAAGGAGGGTCAGGGACATGCCTGGCCATGGGTGCTGCCCTGGCTTAGGCCTCAGACTTGGTAGGCACCCTCTGCCCTCTGCCAGTCCATGATCTATTTCAGTGTGTTAAAGCCCTGGGTGGTCACAATCGTTTCTCCTTTGGGCACTTCGTTGCCATCTTAGTTTTGGGAAGAATTGTCAGTTCTCTCCTGAAGACATACTCTTAACTTATCTGCCCGAGACCCACCCCCAGGACTGTAGACTTCTGGCTTCAAGCAATGAAGTAACCTTAACCTCTGAGTGGAGCCCAGGAATACTCTTCTGTGATGCCTTCCTTAATATAAGGCTTTTTCAACTTTTTTTGAAATGCAAATGAATAACTTTTTTTTTTTTGGCTTCTTAAGCTTTTTGAGATGCAAACCAATGATATCCCCTTGACAGCCTTAAGTCTGTCCTAGCAAAATCTGCCTGCTTCTGAGAATCAAAGGAGTCTCTTACAAGATAGCGAAGAGAAGGATGAAAGTGGCTTTCCAAACTGCTCTTGGTGGGTTTTCAGCAGCTCTAAAATGCCTGCCAATGGAGAAAACTGTTAATGAAGCCAGGAGAGTTTATGCTAGCAGCCATGGTGAGTGAATTCCTGGGCTGATTGCAAAGGCTTGCCCCCTGGAGTCACTGATACCGCACTCTGCCTTTATTCCTTGGCTCACTTCACCCAAACTGGCTGCCTCTGTGGAAGCAGAAGACCGTGAGCCTTTAATTGTGTGTTGGTATTGTACCACCATGAGCTAGATCATGGGCAGGCACATTCTGCCTCTGTTTTCCTTGATGGTCTTCCCACCAGAATAGTGCCTCGGAGGCACCCGCCCCTTCTCTGGAGCTTGTCCCTCCCTCGAGTCCCCATTTGATTGTTTGTGCTTCCTGTGAGCTCACACCCTCCGTCTCAAGTTAAAGTGCCTGTGAGCCCTCTGGAAAGTCGGAGTCCACACTGGGGGTAATTAACTTCTGTAATCTTTTTTTTTTTTTTTAATTTTTATTTATTTATGATAGTCACAGAGAGAGAGAGAGAGGCAGAGACACAGGCAGAGGGAGAAGCAGGCTCCATGCACCGGGAGCCTGATGTGGGATTCGATCCCCGGCCTCCAGGATCACGCCCTGGGCCAAAGGCAGGCGCCAAACCGCTGCGCCACCCAGGGATCCCAACTTCTGTAATCTTGTGCTCCATCCTTCCCCCGCCCACTCCTAACTCCTTGAAAGCATCTTGCTTATAGGAAGCTCTCAGGATGACTGGTCTCTACATACGTGTCCGCAGAGAAGGACTAAAATGAGCAGCTTTTTATGTGTGTGGTCAGGCTTTGTATTTTTTTTTTTCCAATCTGTTTTCTGTACCCTGAACCCTTCATGGGTCAAAGAAGGGTCCCCTCCTTATGTCTTCAGCTGTCCCCAGTCACACCTCACTTTGTTTGATGCTTCTCCTTTCCTTCCTGCAGAGTCGGGAGCTGCTGTCTGCGAATTCTTTTTGAAAGCTGCCTGTGGCAAAGGTGAGAAACCCCGGGCTCCTCAAAATTCCCCCTGAGGTGCTTTCTGCCACCCTGGCCCCTAGCAGACTTCAGGCCGTCAGGTCTCTGGCTTGCATTACTTTCTGCAGATTAACAGTATCCCTAGATGAAATTACTGTGCTTTGGACAGACTAGGAACATGATGGGGTATTCTTCCTGAAATCTGAATCCCAGGACAGAGCCTCGCTCTGAGTCTGCCTCCTCACCTCACCTCACTTTGCCTGTGGCCCAAAGACAGAAGGCCCAAGCACTGAGGTGTTCAGAAACTTTTTCAAGATCTTGGAGTTAGTGAGTGGCTGAGCCAGTGTCTGAACCCAAGCCTTTCTGATTCTATAGTCTACCCAAGCTCTCTGTCCTCTGTACCCTGTCATCAAAAACCCCTACAGCAGTCTGTCCTGTGGAGCCATGTTCATACCAACCAGACTCCAACAGAGGCTGCTGGAACCAGACTATCCACTAATTGATAAGGAGACAGATTGCTGGGTGAGACCTTACATGCCCTGTATAGGTCTGGGCATTTTTCTTCCTGTAGGTAAATTTATTTGGAAACTAGATTTTAATCAGAAGCTTGAGTAGGGAGCACAAAATTGGAGCAAAGGGATGGTTTTAGTGGATGATTTTGGCAAGTTTGGTTTATGACTCTAGCCTTTCCCAGGGTAACAATAGACCTGCTGGGTAGATCAACCAGGTTGCCCTTGGGCTCTCTGGTTAGAATATCATCTCCCACTGGGCTTCTGGTCTTTTTCCTACATTTGTGCTTATTAATTCTGCCCTTCTGACAGATAGCTGTCCTTATCACAGGGCACTGTGGCTGTCTTCTGTGTTGACAGGTAGCCACTGGCCGTATGTGGCTAGTTAATACATGTGGCCAGTGACCGCCATATTGGATGGCATAGATACAGAACACCAGTGCAAAGTTCTGTAAGAAGGAGCTGGTCTAGGGTCTTTCCCGGTTACAACCTCATTCTGGTTGGGTCTTCCCCAGTAGTCCCACCAGGCCATGAGTTAGAAACATGAGTTTCCAGGAGTATGGCTGTGTCCCATCTGGTGGCCAATTGCTCAGGACCTGCTACAGAAGGCAGACCTCCCTCAGTTTGTGTATGATGCATTTCTCTTTCTTAATTCTTGAATGCTAAATGAGCCCTTATAACTAGAGGTAGAACCCACTTGGAGTCAAAGCTTCTGCTGGTGATCCTCTTTACCTTCTGTTTTGGGGGGCTGTGTTTCCCAAACCCTAGTTTTTCCTTTACTGTCCCTACAATTTTTGCCATGTCTGTGTATCACTAGAACTATAATTAAGAAAGAAGCTCATTTTCCCACTACCTTTAGGCTTGTTAAGGTTCCATTTTACAGTAATATTGGTGAAATCATGATTTGATGTTTTCGTTGGGTTTTCCCAAAACACGCTAAAATAAAGTAAGCACTAAAACCTAAGATGTGTGCTTATGTACTGCCTGAAATTACGTTGCCTTCTGCCAGAGTCAGCCACAACCTTCCAGGACATGTTGCTCTCAGGTACTCGAGGGATGTGTGGGACGAAGGCACCACCCTCCTCACAGCCGCCCCCCCCCCCATCTTCCTTGGCAGGGGGCATGTGTCCATTCCGCCACATCAGCGGTGAGAAGACCGTTGTGTGCAAACACTGGCTGCGGGGGCTGTGCAAGAAGGGGGACCAGTGTGAGTTCCTACACGAGTACGACATGACCAAGATGCCCGAGTGCTACTTCTACTCCAAGTTTGGTAAGCAGATGCCTGGCTTCAGGAGCCCCGGGGAGGCCTCTGCCAGCCCTGAGACCCAGAGGGGACAAGCAACTGGCTGGGCGCCTGCACTTTCTGCCATCTCCCAGCTGTCCGGCTTCAGAATCTTAGGCCGTGCCCACCAACCTCAGCTGGCCCTCTAGTTTCAGTACTTGGACAAGTTTGGGAGACGACTGAGGGTTACATGGTGGGTGAGCAAGCCAGGCAGCTGGCTGGAGGCCTTGTTTCTGCTCACACTGGCCTTTTCCCCTAAATCAGCTGCTGCTTCCAACGTGGTGACTCCTTACCCCGCTCCAGGCATGTGTTAGTTCCTCCTCTCTGGGAATGTGGTCCCAGGTAGTAGTTTGTAAACAGGGGCTGTTTTCTGGTGGCCAAGAGCACCACTCCTCACCTTGAGATTGCCTTGATCCCTGTGTAGAGAACATGTGCTCTTCACCATCCTAAGTGGACTGCATGGAGAAGCAGGGACGGGCCAGGGCTCGGCAGGGCTGTTACACTCGCTGATGGAACTAGAATACCCTGGCTCTGTGCTGTGGGTGAGGCTGCCCAGCAAGGAGCCCTGTTGATTAGGATGAGGGTGGACTCTAGCCTCAGGACGTCCAGCCCTGTGCAGGGACCCAGCGGGAGACTGGAAGCCTGCTGTACTCTTTGTGGTGGGTAAGGGGTGGGGGTAGTGCTGGGCGCACTATACACTTTCAGAGCTGTCATCAGGAGATGTTGATTAGTCCAGCAGCCCAACAGGTGTGGCCTGATGGTTTATTAATGGTAGTTGTGCTTTCTTTGTAGAGGTAGCTTAAGCTGTGAAGTCAAAGTGCAGATGGTCAGAAATAGGACCCAGGCTTCCCGGCCCTGCCCCACCCATACCAGCACTGGAACCAGCACTAGAAGAGGGCGTCCCCTTTTCATGGATGCCGTCTCCCATCTGGAACCAAAGGCGGGAGCCAGCCCTCCTGGACAGACTCTTAAGGGCTCCTCTCAGCCTGGCCCAGGTTCCTTCATTCCTGCTGGGCCTGGCAGCCCCCCAATGCCTCTGGTGCCCCTGCCTGCTCTTTCCCTACAGAGCCTGTCCTGGTGCACATGTACTATCTGCAGCTCCTATCATCCGGGACACAAGTGAGGGTCCTCCTTTGGCACTGGAGGGACGGTAGTAAACAGGACAGGCCCAGTCCTCGTCCCTTGGTGCTTTTGCTCTAGAGGCCCAGGGAAAGAGGCAGCTGACACCAGTGAAACAAAGATGAAAATGACATGTAGGAAGTGCTCTGAAGGAAATAGACAGGGATGGGACCATGTCTGGAGGACCATATTGACCTAGGGTCAGGGAAGGCCTCTCAGGTGAGACGGAGCTAGGATCTGAAGGCTAAGAAGGGGCCACTCATGGTGACCAGCTGGGGTGCCAGTGTGACTGGGGGAGGAGCAGCCTGGGGGAGGGGTGTGCTACACCTCACAGGGACTTGTGTGTCTGGGAAGGAGTTTGCATTTTCTCTGAAAAGCAGTGATCAGATTGGCCTTTCATGTGTAACGTGGATCAGGGAGGGCAAGCATGTGGCACAGCCACCCATCTGGATGGTTCCTGAAGTTGGGTGAAAGATGCTGCTGGCCAGCTACCAGTTGCTCCTGAGAGGAGCTGTCATCACAAAGGCTTTATCACACTCTTGCCATAGGGATCCAGCCTCAAGTTCCCAGGTCTGAAAGATAGAACCCTCAGACCTTTGTCCCATCCCAGCTAGTAGATGTGAAGAGCTGATCAGAATAGACCAGTCATTTCCTGACTCAGTGGGTGCTTTTGCATATTTGGGTCCCCCACAGTGCCCAGGATACCCCCTTTGCAGAAGTGGTGGAGCCATGAGTTATTTGATGACTGCGCACCCCATGCCCGGCTCTGTGTCGTTGACCTTCAAGGCAGCATGGACATGTGTGAGGGATGCACTGTGTACAAGTCATGTACATGGTTCATGTATAGGTCAGGAGTCTGAGGCTCTGAGAGGAGCCTCACCAGGACTCACCAGGCCAGGAGACACCAGAACTACCTGGCCCTCTGCCACACAGCAAGCCCAGCCTTGAGAAAAGCAGAGGTGGGTCTGAGTCCAGCTCTCCCAGAGCTTCCCCAGATGGGTTCATGTCTGGCTTTCCCTGCAGGGGAGTGCAGCAACAAGGAGTGCCCCTTCCTGCACATCGACCCCGAGTCCAAGATCAAGGACTGCCCTTGGTATGACCGTGGCTTCTGCAAGCATGGTAGGTGTCAGAGTGACTGGGCTCCCAGCAAAAGGCTGGTCCTGTCTTCCTCTGCCCACATGACCTCTCCCTGTCCTACCTGTTCCAGCAAAACCTGGTGTTATGCACCTGGGGCCAGTGAGGCTTTTCTACACCCTCAGCTCACCTGAGCCTCCCAAAGCTCCCGTGTGGACTGCATCCTCACCTATATTTTGCATAAGGAAACTCGCGCTTAGGAGGTCTCATACCCTGCCTGCTAATGAATGGATCCGAGGCAGAGCCAGCATCTAAAGCCCTGCTCTTGCCCTCTGCACCTGGGCAATGGTGTGGCCAGGGCTCTGTTACCCAGGGGCATGAAGCCATCCCCTGAAGCGGGGGGTCCGAGCGTCCCGGATGTTTGGCTCCACAGGTCCCCTGTGCAGGCACCGACATACTCGAAGAGTCATCTGTGTGAATTACCTCGTGGGATTCTGCCCGGAGGGGCCCTCGTGTAAATTCATGCAGTGAGTAGCCAGGCCCTGTTGCCCTCCAGACCTTTCCTGGGTCCACCTGGGCTTTGCTGACTGGGTGGTATCACCATGGGGCCCGGGGCAAGGGCCAGTGCTGCTCCCTGAACTCAGAGGTGGCTCTGTCCAGCCTGGCACTTAACCTTTCCTGGGTTGCAGATCTGACGAAAGCTGGCCTCCATGCCCCAGAAAAGCTCACATCTTGCATGTCACTTAGGGACCTCTGGTTAAGAACCTGTGCCTAAAAGGAAGCCAACTTCATTATGGGGGCCTCCCCTGTGGAGGCACCAAGTTTGAGTTTCCACGTATGCTAGTTCATGTAATTCTTCATAAGCTTGTGTGAGAGAGAACCTCCCCATCTCACCCAGAAGACTGAGGCTCAGAGCTCAGCCATTGGCCAGGGTCACGTGGTAGTAGGGGTGGCACCTGGTCAAAGGCAGGCCTGTGGCCTCTGCAGTTGGGTTCTCATTGCCCAGCAGGGCTCAGAACTCCTCTCCTAGGTCTTAGTCCATGTCTGTCACTTTGGGTGGTCATGGAGTTGGACTCCTCCCTGGGGTGGCACCGGGACTGCAGAATACTGTCGTCCTCCTACCTCCGGGCCACTTCCATCCACCCCACTGACACCTGCACAGAAGCACAGTATCCTGATCACTGCCACACAGGGTCCAGCTCCCTACGTGAGAGCCCAGGAGCCTGCAGGTGGCCGGGCAGGTTCCCCAGGGAGTGTGTCTTGTTGGAGGTGGTCTGGCCACCTGAGTTAGACCCTCAGGGAGGGGCATGTGTTGGGAGGAGCTCCCATTTCCGAAGCCCTTGGAAAGTAGCTCTTGTTGCAGGTCCCTAGGTCCTAGCAGCCAGGTGTAAGCAGAGCTGGGTCTGAGCCTGGGCGAATCCATTCTTTTTGCCCCTTTTCTCCAAAGCTCCAGGGGCTGAGCTCAGAGCCAGCAGCTACCCCATATTCAGGCTTGTTGCTCTGTGCTTGGGCACAGGCTGCCTGTGAGCTCCGGGCCAGGATTTGAGAACACAGCCTGGCCGGGCCCCTCTCTCATCCCCTCTTCTCCTCCCCTTGTTCTCATACCCTCTGGCTGCGGGGTGACCAGCCCTCGATTTGAACTGCCAATGGGAACCACCGAGCAGCCCCCACTGCCACAGCAGACGCAACCTGCAACAAAGGTACCGTGCCCCGGCCCCTCCCCAGCAGTGGCTGTCCCGGTATGCAGGCGGCTACAGACCCAACTGGCGATGTGGGAGAGGGTGGAGGGGACAGGAGGGGAGTCTCCCTGAGTTCCAGCAGATTTGGGAGCAGAGCAGTTGGTCTCTCCCTCTAGAGGTGGAGGGCTGCCTGCTAGAGCTGAATGCCCACTTGGCTTCTCTTCCCTCTGCGTGGCAAGTGGCTCAGTGGCACCCCCTCGGGAGCCAGAGTGGAGGGCAGCATGAGCACCAGGGGTCAGCTGCTCTTGCTCCCTTTATAAACAAGGAAACAGTCCTGAGGCCACAGCTGGGCAGGAGCAGCCCTGGAGCAGAACTGAAGCTGACCGGCTCTCCTGCCTGTGCTGTTGGTGCCCCATGTGGAGGGTCCTGGCAGGAAGGGAGGGCTGGGAACAGGGCTGAAAAACCAGCTGGCTCCACCTCCCTAGACAAAGGGGTCCCACAACCCAGCAGTAGGCTAATTCTCTCAAGCATGACAGCGAGAGATGCCACAGACAAGTGGGAATCTGTAGCAGTGCACACCTCTCCCCCACCCGAACCAGGGGCACCCTGAATTTGTTTATGGGAGTGGAGGGTTGGGGGCCCAGAAGAAAGGGTGGCCAGGTGTGTTAGGCAGGGTCTCAACAGGCCAAGTAAACCCACCTACTGATCTTAAATCCTTACCTCTTACTTGTTGGACTCTGAGCCCATTGCCAAAGCCCCATCCGTCCTTCGGGGCTACGGGCTAAGGTAGGAGGGCCTGTGGTGGCCAGACATCTGGCAGTGACCCCCACCCTCAGGAGGCTGTGGGATAACTCATAGGACTCATCACAAAGCGGGGAGTTCCTGGGTGCAGGTATGACCATAACGACCTGGGGGTGTCTAGCTTGGTGCTCCTGTATTTATTTACCGGAGGCCAGAGCCAGGAGCCCTCGTGGTTGAGAGGTGGCCTAGCCGTCCAGTCCCGACGCCAGGAGCCCCCACCCCCCTGGCTCACAGGACTCCCTAGCAGAAGGCTCTCTCAGCCCCTAGACCGCAGGTCAGCATGTCAGCCTCCAACTGTTTTTCTGTGACTGTTGCTCGCCGTGTAGGCTGCTAAACATCTGGCTGAACCAAGCGTTCATCCTGACCTGAAGCTAGAACCTCAGAAACAAAAGTAAGGCCTGCTCATGCCCTTGCCCTGCTGCCCCAGAGACCTCCTCGTCTCTTTGGTGTTTTGTTTTCTACTTTTATTTTTCGTTTTTGTGTGTCTGCATGGTGTTTTTCGGGCAGCGGCTCCTGCCATCATCACCAGATATTTGTTTTCCACCTGCTCTCCTGAGCAGGGCCATTGCAGAAGCCCTTCTTCCTGCTGGTCATGCGGGATCAGTCCCGCACTCTTTTTTCCTGTCCCCATTGGTAGTCTGCGTGCACGTGTTTTCCACAGTAAAACCGTGTTGTGTAACTCTTTCCAGCAAAGTAACAATCCGCCATTACAAAGGTCGTCCTCCTTGATCCAGTTAACGAGTCAGAACTCTTCTCCCAATCAGCAGAGAGCCCCGCAGGTCATCGGGGTCATGCAGAGTCAAAACAGCAGCGCGGGCAACCGGGGACCGCGGCCGCTGGAGCAGGTCACCTGTTATAAGGTGAGTCCCAGGGCTGGGGGGCTGGTATGGCCTTCACAGTCAGGATTCATTCCCTCGATCTGCAGGTAGTTAATTTTGAAAGATGAAAACATCTTTGTCTCTGTTGACCGTCAGAGTCAAAGTGGGCTACTCTGGTGGGCTAGAGACCATCCTGCTTCCTTCCATCCATGACACGCCAAGGCCAAGTGAACCATCACACATGCTGTTGAATGAAAGGATGGAGCTTGTGGGAAAAGGAGGGAAATCTTTCAGGGGCTAGTGATAAGGTATAAGCATAAAGCCAGGAGAAGGGAGTAAGCTCTGAAGTCTCAGGATGGCCTCACATCCTGCAAGAGCATACCCAAGGGAAAGGCACAAAGCTTTAAGCCCATGTAAGAAGAAAACAAAGAATTCACCCCACCCCCAGCACGTGCACACATACACACACTCCTTTATCTCAGGGAAAGGTAAGCTCTTTAAAAACCTACTAGAAAACTTATCTCATTCTTGGCTTTGGATGGAAATTGGGGAGATAAGTGCCTTGAGAATTTTCAGTCACCAGGGGACCCTTGTATTCAATCCTCAGTGAAGGAGGGCTGGAAAGCTATAAACTGGGTTTTCCAATCTGAAACAGACTCAGATGTGGGCTCCTGGTGCCTGGCTCTACAAGGAATTTATTCTCAAGCCGACCACATATAATTCCTACAGCCAGAGTGTTGAATGTGTTCGTAATTAAAAATCACAAAATCTAGAAGGAAACCGCCACCACCGAGGGAAATCCGCAAAAACAACTGATAACTAGACCACAAAACCCCTCAGGTTTGGGGATTATTAGACAAAATACAAAGTTAGTACATGCTTTTTGTAAAACCACTGAGATGACATAGAAATGTTTTGGGTACAGAGTGTTATCCCTATTCCCACCTTTCCTAAAACAGCCACTTGATTCCGTGGGCTGTGTTGTCATGATTTTTGGTTTTGGTGCTCTTTCACACCCCACAGGGGACCCCACATGGAGAACTGTGTGCCAAGCTTTTAGTCACACAAGCACTAGGAAAGTACATTTTAATATAAATAGGGCCCTGGTATGTATAACATTCTGTAGTCTTTTTTTTTTTTTTTTCTTCTCGATAATATGTTGTGGATCATTCTATGTAAACCTAATCTGTTTCAGTGGGTGCATAACAGAATTGCAATTTACTTTACCAGTTCTCTGTTGGTAGCAATTTAATTTTTGTTGCTAAAAACATTACTGAATCTGACACTTAGACATCTGTGAGCTCTTGCCTGAGAGCAGCAGCATCCGTGCCTCCCAAGTAGAAGGTCCGAGCCAGGAAGCGTATGCTTAGCTTAAATTGTTCCTAGAACTTTCCCTCAGGAAAAGCTGAGCCACTTCCTGCAGCCATCACACTCAGCCCCTGCTCTGTGCCAGCCCCACTGAAACGAAGGGTGCTAGCGCTCTTTCCCAGGAGGGGTTTTGTGTTTTGCGGGGAGGAGACAGCAGGTGCCCCAAACTGCTAAAGTTAAAAGCGCACTTGGATTCAGGGAAGGCTGAGCCTGAGCCCTACCGGGTGGGGAAAGTACAGAAAGGAGGGTATGCCTCTGACCAGTCCCCTCTCAAGTAAGAGAAACCGTATGTGTTTTGAGGCAGCGTAGCTGGCATCTTCACCTCCTGCCCCCTGCACTCTTCAGCAAGGCCTCCAAAGCAAGCTCTCCTGAATCCTAAACTTAGGTGAAGCCAGAACCTAACAACCCCCTTGTCACCACAGCAGCCTCCTAGTTGACATTAAAGGCACCTTGTGGGAATCCCAGGTTCTCCAGGATCAGCTGTGGAGGCCAAAGGCCATGCCAGGTGCTCTGAGCAGGGGCCCGGTTAGTCCTTCCCTCTGCTTATCAGTCCAAGGGCCAGCTAGCAGCTGTACAGGCCACTCATCCGCACAGTTACACCTACACATCAGACAGACGGGAGAACATAGGGCCCTTGGGGTCCAGAAATAGAGCAGGCAAGAGATGGGGCCATGACCGGGTAGAGCCTGGCATTCCAGGCTGAGGAAGCCAGGACTGGGAGGGCCCTGAGTGGGTGTCCCCACCTGTCCTCCTGACCCCCTGCTTAGTGCTCGAGGCTGCTGTTCAACCTTTTAACTAGCTTCTGTTTTTTGAGTAGTATGAATGAACAAAGAGAAACCAAGGAAGGGCCTGGGGAATCAGAGCTGGGATGAGGCTGAGTCAGTGCTGGATTTCTGAAGTGATGCTCTGGGGCTGTTCACCCACATCTAACCATTGTCCCATGTCTCTGATCCTATAACCAAAACCTGTCCCCTGGGGTAGCTTAGGAAAACATGGAAGAGCCAGGAGGGAAAACTGTGGGTGCAGCCCACCCTTTGTGTCCACGGCAATGGTCCCCGAGGTGGGGGGAGGAGCCTGGTGGCTTCTCTGGAGTTGTTGCCTCCTGTCTCCAGAACAGTGCCTCAGAAAGGTAAGTGGCTGGCCAGCCATACAGAGGGGCCTATACCATAGGATTCTTGTCCTGCCACCTGCCACAAGAGACCTTCTGTGGACAGGCCCGTGTGGATGTTGGCCCAGCGCCTGCTGTGCGCTCTCAGATCATTCTTGGGCTCTGTAGCCTCTTCCATCTGCTGAGCTGCTGGAGTTTCTGGGCCACTGTACCTTTGGAGCTCCTTTTTCTTTGTGTTTGAAAGTCTGTACCACTGAGAATTCCAGAGTCCAATCCTTAACCTGGTATTTGGTGGGTGCTACCTTACTTGAAAACTGTATTTAAAAACGGTGGGTGTTTTTGTTTTTGTTTTTTGTTTTTGTCTCCTCCCTCCCTTCCTGCTGTTCCCAGTGTGGTGAGAAAGGACACTACGCCAACAGATGCACCAAAGGGCACTTGGCCTTTCTCAGTGGACAGTGACAGCAGCTGGAGCCAGCTCAGAGCAGCCCAGAGGGCCCCCCCTGTTGGGAACCAGTCTGGGCCCTCCTTGGGAGCATGCGTTGAACTGTTTCACACCAGTGTTGGTGCAACTCTGGCTGGGGCTGGCAGGCAGGCACGCTGGGGTTATTCTGAGGGGCTATGTCTGTCAGCTTCCCTATCATTTTGCTGTAATCTTTTAAAAAGGGGATAAGTGCTCTACTTTGGTCCTTCCAAGTCGGCATCATGTTTGTCTACCATCCACACCTCCTGTCCGGATCTCTCAGCACACAGCCCTCTGGGGAGGGGAGGAGGTTGTGGCCAGGGGCTTGTGCTAAGCAGTCTTTATGGAAGGCAGCCCCTCCCCTCAAGGCCTCGTCATTAAACACCACTTCTCGGTGACCCCAGGGCTGATGGATCATTTACAGCTTCGGCCAGGTCATGACTGCTTCCTCCGTGTCCTGCTGAGTTCAGAAGCTGTACCTATCGATGTGATTTGAACGAGGCAGCCCTTTGGGCAAACTTAAGTGCACTTGTTGCCTCAAGCCAGTCCTGCTCCCAGGTGGCAGTGGTTGAGAGGAATAGCACACTGCTCTCCAGTGTGAGCGTCTTTTTCCTCTGGGCTGATTGCCTTGGAGCGCCTACTTGACAACGGTATCTCTCAAGGTATATGTTCAGCTGGAGCTGCCAACCACCCATTGAATAGGGGACGCAGTCCATGTGTGCACCTACCTCCTGCCCCACCAAGTGTCTGTACAGTCACTCACCCTTGGCCTCCGGAGACCACCCTGCCCCTGAACCTGGAAATGTGAAACCATCACCTGCAACCTGCTGGGCAAGTGGGCCTCTCCAAGTCCCGTTACAAGAACACTTTTTATGAGGTTGATTAAAGCATGTTTTCTAAGCTGCGTCTCATTACTTCAGGGACCCTGTGCCAAGGAGAGGACTCCTGCTGTTTGCCACTCTATGTGCCTGGCACGAAGCTTTCATATTGGTGCTTGCTTGTCCCCTCTTGACAGGTGAATATCTCAGAGGGAAGGGATGTTGCCAGGGAAGGAGGGGCCTCTGTACTGGCAACTAGTAAAGTCTGGAAGCTTGGCCTTTGTTTGGAACAGCCACATGGCAGGTCTCCTCACTTCATCTGAGATGTTGGATAATACCTTATTCAAGTTTGGATCTCCTAGGAGATAATTAGCCACAGTACCTCACCCTGTATACTCCATGCAGCGTACGTGCTTACCGTATACCCCTCAAGAAACCAGTTCTGGCCTTCATGTCGCTTTACTAGAAGACCTCTGATGAAGGGTTAAGGATGAGGGTGCCTGTTACCCAGAGCAGTTGTGAGCTCCTGTCAGGACCTGTGTTTTCCCTTGCTCCCCTGAATCCTCCCTTGGAACTTCCTACAGGTGAAGCTTTCTTTCCAGGAGGGCCTACACTACTGCTGCCTGTGTATGCAGAAAGAGGGGAAGGGAAGGCATTCATAAGCACTCAGGGTATCAGTTTTGATGTGAAAGCATCAGCTGACAAAAACTCACAAGTGCTTAGAATACTCAAGGTGCAAAGAGCAGGGAAACCCCTCCAGACACTTAACAGGTATAACTAGATGGCACCCCACCTCCAGTGAGCTGGGACAGGGTCCTGAAGCTGTGTGGGCAGCCACTGGTTCAAAGCCCTGGGCCATCAACAAGAATCACCCTTTGGAAACTGTAGCGCCATCTCACTGCTGATGTAGAAGGAACTCCAAGAGGGCAGGGAAATGGCTATACCAGGGAAGCAGTTGAGTACCAGTCAACTTTTATTGGATATTAATCGTGAATTAAGCAATGGAAGGATTCAAGGATGCCAGGCAAAAGTCATGGTCAGGAATGCCAAATGTGCTTCCACACTGGGCCCTCTTCAGTGGTACTTGCGTAGCCGTTCATGTTCTGAAGTTAGAAAGGCAATATGTTAAGTTTCTTAAAAGGTGTAGTGAGAGTACAAGAAAAGAGGGCAGCCACGGCCCAGGGCGGGGGGTGGAGGAGGTAAGGGACCTGGCAGGCTAAAAACCACATAAGGCCATCGTGAGAACTCCTTTCAGGAGATAACCCAGAACTGGCCTGCCAGCATCTCCGCAGAATCAGTAGATGTGGAGGTATAAAGGCGTCTCAGGAGCTACTCTGCCACCTAGCCAGCCTCTTCCTTCCCAGAAAGAACATGCACTCAAAGTCCCCAAGAGGCTGGCCTTCAGACTGGTGGGAACTGGACATGGTCAGAAACAGTCTGGGAAAAGCCAATGGCCGTGGATGCTGTGCCACCATCTCCCACCACACAAGTTCCTCTCTGGCCTGAGACCCAGGACAAGCTACCCTTTTGCAGAGTACCACAAAGACCAGATTGTACTCTCTTTGCACTGGCTGCTGGAAAGATGAAGCCAAAATTTTCCACCAACCCTCAGCAGAGCCTACAGTACCTTACAGAATGCTTCCTAACCATCACCTTTATCCTGGCTTCACGTTATATTTTGTTTTCTCTTTGCCACAGTTTTCTCGCTTAAAATAGCATCCTGAATACTATATTCTGACAAGTCCCTCCCAATTTTTAGCCATCAGTAAAATGATGGACATATAAACGTGACAGTGAACCAGTACCACCCTGCTATGAGAAACCCCAGATGGCAGGTGACCGGAGAGATACTCACTGAGCTCCTTGTAAGAACGACAGTAGTTGAAAAGCACATAAGCAGCCAGCACCATAGAAATCCCAGCAACGCCCCCTTTCTTCACATTGATATACTTGTTGTAATACCGGTAGTAACCTACAAACAGGAGAGGAGACTTTGCTGTGAATGCTTCACACAGTGCAAAGTCTGGCTTAAATTCAGGGGCCCAGTCCTGCTCTGGCTCTTGAAGCAGCTCATCCTAAATTCACTGGCTGATGAAGAAAAGCACAAATGCCCCATGGGTCTTGCCGTGGGAGCCCAGGACAAGCCCCAGCAAGGCCCACCTTGATTCTGCCCCTATGCTTTGGCCTTCACTTTAATAGAACTGGCTCAGCCTGTTAGACTTTGATCCTACCTCACTCTCCCCTCCAGCTCTAGGGATCCCCTTACCCTGATTCTGACCAAAAACCCAACCCCAACTAAGGCCCACTTAGCTATGGCCAGCTGGGTCTGCCTGTGAGGGAAGAAGGCTTTGTGCAATCATCTCTTTGCTGGGTACCCCAACAGTGAGGAAATAATTTCTGCCCTCTTTGGGCCTTGGCTTGGTTGACAAAAAAGAATGAAATGATTCTAGAAGGCCCTAGTTTACAACAGTGAGGGAAGCTGTGAAGGAGCAATATAGGGAGCTGTGGGCATGAACAGGCCACTTTCATCTATGCGGAGTAGTCAGGGACTATTGTCACTAAGAAACATGTCAGAGTATTCTAATCCTAGCTAAGGAAAGGCCCAGGGCAGAAGGAAAACATGGCACACAAGACAGTTACAGTGTAGCCAGAACTGGAAAAAAAAAACAGGAGGCCATAGAGGAGGCCGGAGACTACACAGGCCCCCGTGCATTGCTGTGGGTCTCTGATTCCTGGGAGGAGAACAGAGCTGCTATGGGACTGATGTGATTGTGCACAGTCCTGAAGGAGAGATCATCTCTATCGTCCATCCTGGAAGTTTTGCCTGGCAGGGGGATGAGCATTATATCACAGACCGACATTCGCTATACTTCAAACGCACTTTCTTCTTTAAAAAGTCTTACGAGGGATGCCTAGGTGGCACAGCGGTTGAGTGTCTGCCCAGGGTGTGATCCTGGAATCCTGGGATCAAATCCCCACATTGGGGTCCCTGCATGGAGCCTGCTTCTCTCTGCCTATGTCTCTGCCTCTCTCTCTGTCTCTCTCATGAAAAAATAAATAAAATCTTAAAAAAAAAAAAAAAAAAAGAAGTCTTATGATGTAAAAATGCTCATAGATGTTTAAGACAAAGGCAATGGTACCCATTTCAAGCAACAGAAAACATGGTCTTGGCTGAACTATCTTAAAGCCAGTCTTTGGTAGGACCAATCACCCATCAAACACGGAGATTCAGGGGTAACAATCTGTCCCTGTCTTTCTCTACATAATTTATTGGTCTGAAATGAAGCCTTTACTGTTCAAATTAATTCAGAGCAAAGAGAGACCTGAATACCCAAGCATTTGCTTTGGTTGACATAAGCCTGTAGACTCTGACCTCTTTGAAAAGCTCCAGCAATGCCCTTAGGGGTGAAATCCCGCATCAGTATCCAGCCTGGCAGCTCTCCTAGTTTCACCTCCATAAGCTTCTTTTCCTTCACTGGTACTGAAAAGGAAGAGCAGAAAACACGCTGAAAAACCTCCAGTAAGACAAATAGCATCCGTTTGTGTCACTTACTTCAACCATTCAATAAAGTCACCACAAAAAGGCTGCACACAAGTAATATTATGAATAAATATATCACACCAAATTTATTTTTTCAAGCCAGAGTGTATAGAAAGCAACAGCTTTATGAACGAACAAGATTTGAGTAACAGCTTACTGGAAGTAATTGTAAAAACTGAACCTAACGGCCATGTGGAATTAAGTATCAAGCGGAGGACAGAATAATTATTGCAAAACTACTATTTACTTGTATTAGCAGGTAGCTGATGCCTTTATTTTATGAGTGGGGAAGACTGACTCAGAGAAGTTGGGCAACTTGGCCAAGGTCACACAGCATGCGGGCAGGAGGCAGGGCTCAACCTGAGGTCTGGCTCCCATGCTCCTGAAGAGAATCTGATGTCTACCTCAAGTATCCTACCTGGACCGCAAATGTTAAATGACTTAATATAAACCACTCCAAATGATCCAATGGGCCGCAGCTAATCTTCCAATGAGAGTCTGGGGACAGGGACGCCTGGGTGGCTCAGTGGTTGAGTGTTTGCCTTCGGCTCAGGGCATGATCTCGGAGTTCTGGGAATAAGTCCCACATCGGGCTCCCTGTGAGGAGCCTGCTTCTCCCTCTGCCTAGGTCTCTGCCTTCTGTGTCTTTCATGAATAAATGAAATAATCTTAAAAAAAAAAAAAAAAAAGAGAGTTTGGGAATAGAACAAGAGGGGCTCCAGGTGAGGAGAGGTCAGGAGATCTATGGGATTCCGTTCAGTGGTGGACTCTTGAACCTGGTCCTTACAGAGCCTTAGTCTTTAATTGGATCCCCAAAATGGAGAAGAAACCTTTGAGTAAATTTGGTCTGGCTCCTTCTGTGGTTAGTAATCTTTATGAAGGGACAGTGGTCTTTGGCTCCTTGCCCTGAAGAGAATACCTGCTCAGCAGCTCTTTAAAGTTGATCTCTATGGGGAGGATGAGAAAGGAGACAATTCTCTCCTTATGAGCATCTGAACATTCACCGTTCTACCCTGCTCTGGTCCTCCCCAGTCCCCTTCCTATTTTACGCTTAAGCCAAGATGATTACAATATAGCCTCAACTGGGAGCCCTTCTTGACTTAAGCCAAGATGATTACAATATAGCCTCAACTGGGAGCCCTTCTTGACTCAATGGCAGCTTCTAATCTGCTACAGGTCATTTGGAGAACCAGACACTTGGCCCAGCTGGACACTATCAAGTGTCTGTCAAATGAAGGCTTAATACATAGCCTGAGCGTTATGGTTTAGACTGCTTGTCCCAAACAAACTGGTCCAAACCTTCCATCTAAACTCATCCAACAAATATGGAGCACTTACTTTATGTCAAGCACATGCTAGCACTGTGGATACGGCACTGGCTACAGACGAAAGCCTGGCTCTTAGAAACCGACATCCTATCACCAGACAATGATCTCATGCACTCATCTCACCAGGCTCCGTACTGCCGCCAGACCCCTTTCTGTTGCTTCACCTGAGGGCCTTCATGTGTGCTGAGCTCTTGGATCATCACACGGCCAGCTCAACTTAAATGTTATTCCCTAAAAGGCCTCCTTCCCTGCCCACCTTATTTCAAGGACTAGCACTACCTTCCCATATAACCTCTGAGCTCCAATTTGTCTGTAAAATGGCTTATTCCAAGAACTGAATGAGAATCTATATAAAACCATTTCAAACCTTACTCAGAACTGTAAATTGTTAATATTATTATTGTTGAAATATCAGTAAGGTCTGTGTGAAACAAGACAGAGGCAAAGAAAGAAATGGCATACAAACCAAACTTTAGAACATTTTAAGCATACAAGACTTCAGGGATGAATCGCACCCTTTAGTTCTTTTACAAACAGTAAACTGGGGATCCCTGGGTGGCGCAGCGGTTTGGCGCCTGCCTTTGGCCCAGGGCGCGATCCTGGAGACCCGGGATTGAATCCCACGTCGGGCTCCCAGTGCATGGAGCCTGCTTCTCCCTCTGCCTATGTCTCTGCCTCTCTCTCTGTGACTATCATAAATAAATAAAAATTTAAAAAATAATAAAAAATAAAAAAATAAAGCTAGCACATTTACTATATTAAAAAAAAACAAAAAACAAAAAAAAAAAAACAGTAAACTGTGATGTGATTAGTTTGGTAATATTTTTGAACATGAAACAGTCTAAAATGAATTTTGGGATATGTCCCAAATCTCTGTCAGAGAGTTTAGGGTCAATGGTAGTAACACCAAACAATAAAGTCATTCGAGAAAGACCTGTACTTTTCTCTGTCACCCCATCCATTCTGTTCCTAGAAAAGTTTAACAAGTACACATTTTTCATGCCAGTTTTGTCTTCACTTGGCTCAGGAGCCCTCACTCCAAGAATGACTGTACCACATCTCTTCTTGAATAAGAATGTAGTCAACACCTCTGCTACACCTCTGCTACAGTCCCAAAGCCTTCTTGCATGCAGTGAGGAGTGTGAACGCATCATTCTAAAACCAACTGGCTTTAAATATGGCCACATGGGGGGGCAGCGAGTGAGTGACGAATATATAAATGGAACTAGAATGGCAGACGTTGCTAACTGTTGACACTGGGTCATGAGTACTAAGTGTTCATTACACTATTGTTTCCTTTGTCTTTGAAATCTTTGAATAATAAAAAAGTTTAAAAGTGCTTTTAATCATAGGATTGTGTTGGGGGAGAGGTGCAAAAGAAACACAGTATCTTAAGTCAAAGTATTTTTCACTGGTAAAAGGTAACTGAAAACAAAACAAAATTGGGTCACTTCTGAGCCCACAAACTACGAAAACATACTCTGCATCCTCATGACCACATTCAGAGGCTGGCACGGTGCCCTGGCACATCACGGGAGAAAACAGCCAACAATTTAAAATTCATTTTTCCATATATTTATACACATAAAGAGGGTTTCCTTTTTTTTTTTTTTAAGATTTTATTTATTTATTCATGAGAGACACATAGAGAGAAAGGCATAGACACAGGCAGAGGGAGAAGCAGGCTCCATGCAGGGAGCCCAACGTGGGATTCGATCCCGGGTCTCCAGGATTGCGCCCTGGGCCAAAGGCAGGCGCCAAACCCCTGCGCCACCCAGGGATCCCTTTTTTTTTTTTAACCATTCTCAGCTCACAGGCCAAAAACAGACCACAGGAAATCTAGCCCACGGGCCAGTTTGCTTACCCAATCTCATCTGCTGCTAATTCATATTCCCATCACTTTATTTGCTAGTGAACTAGTGGCTTTATGCTTTGGCAACAGACACCATCTAAAAGATGGTCAGTACTTAAGAGACTTGAACACAACTCCATCACCTAGAGTCATACTAAAAGGGCCAGATGTGACATGACCCTGCTCAGAGGTTACGGGGTGGAAGCTGGAATGACCAGCACTCAACAGAGGGCCAGGCAGTCTTTCCAGTACCTTATATGTACCCAGTTGTTTAAATGCTTAGTCCACAGTACTCATCACTTCACTCTACTTAAAAGATGCCAAGTCTCAGTGCCTCCTTTTCACATGTCCTCTTTAAACAACATAACTGCCGCTGATAAATAATCTCAAGCCTGATTTTACAGATGGGAAAAGCAGCATCATTCTCATGTTTTCTGATCCCCTCTTCATGTCTCCAGGCTGATATTAAGCATATAGAAGTTGGGTAAAACACACGTAGGTTAATCAAAACTCTGCCTCAAGCAGGCCACACTCCATCTCTGATTGTTATTTTCATCTTTAAAATGAGATCAATGTTCCAGACAGGGACCTACTGACAAGGCTACTGTGAGAGGATCTAGGGCTAAAATATGGTTTCCGTACTAAAACAAAAACAAAGACGAAAACCAACAAAAAATCAGTGTGCAGAGTCTGGTAAGTGTAGATTTATACACGCATGTCACTGAAAAGCCTGCAGATCGTAATGCCATCCTTGTGATTAAAGCTCAGTTTGCCATGAGGCCCCAGACTCCTCTTTAGCAGCCCAGCTCAGCCCTCTCACTAGTTGTGACCTTGAGTAAGTCGCTCCACCTCCCTAAGCCTATTCAAAGCGTATTCAACATATATGCGTCCAACCTTCCTCGGTATCAGGCACAGTCCTAGGCATTCGCTCCTCCTGGAGCTTAATTTGAGCTTCAGCTTTGGGAAGAAGGGAAGAAGCTGCGCGCAGGGTTCAAACACAAAGCGCCTAGGTGGCGGCGGGGTCAATATTGTTCAGCGAAGAGGAAGGGTGGCTGGAGGTGGTGCATTCCCAAGCTCGCAGACGCGTCCCTCGGCTGCCCTGACCCTCCCCGCTGCAGCCGAGAGACGCAGGGCCTTGGGCAGGCGGACGGCGCGGCTGAGCGAGCAGAGAAGCGTCGGACGGTGCAGGACCCTGGGAAAAGGGCTGGGTGCGCCTCCGGTGAGGCCGCAGGGAAAGCCCTGAACGAAGGGAAGGCGGCTCCGCAGCCCCGACTCCCTCCCTCCCAGCGCAGCCGTGAGCCCGGAACCTCGCATCACGGCTGCTGCCCTCAACCTTGCAACCTTAACCAGGTCCACGTACTCACCGGGCGAAGCCATCTTGGAGTCCTGGGTGTCCGCTCTGCCGGACCGCGCAAGGACTGCTGGGTAGGGAGCGACGCGCCGCTGCGCGGCGGCGCGGGAAGCAGGGGTTCCTGGGAAGCGGGTCGCGACCAGTGCGAGTCTAGAACTGCAAGCGCACCATAGGATGAAGGGCGAAGTCCCTGGAGGGCACAGCCTCGGGACTCTGCAGTAGGGAGAGGAGGATGGGGGTGGGGGAATAGGAGAATGGGGGGGCGGGAAGGTGATGGTAGAGCTCAGCCTGGCCTTCCCATCCTAGGAGGGAAGAGGCTGGCAGGGACCCAAAAATGGGAAATGAGAAAAGAGCATCCTGGCTTTCTAACCTTTATCTCCTTAAAATTGTTCTGGGAGGGGATCCCTGGGTGGCGCAGCGGTTTGGCGCCTGCCTTTGGCCCCGGGCGCGATCCTGGAGACCAGGAATCGAGTCCCACATCGGGCTCCCTGCATGGAGCCTGCTTCTCCCTCTGCCTGTGTCTCTGTCTCTCTCTGTGTGTGTCTCTCTCTCTCTGTGACTATCATAAATAAGTAGATTTTAAAAATTGTTCTGGGAACTTACAGAAGCATAGGATATGTATCCCAGCCCTGGACTGGGCTCTGAAGACGGGGGAGGGGGAGGAAGACGCTGGTGGCGGGGGGGGGGAGACGCTGGGGCGGGGGGGAGGAAGACGCTAGGGGTATACAGCTCTAACCCTTATTTCCTCCACTTTTCCAAGCACAGTGATGCTTCACCACCATTTTGGTTTTTTCTGAAAAGGCCACGATAACCATTCCTGGTTAAGAAATTCTGACTTGGGCAAGATGCTTTGATTCCCCGAACTTCACTTCCTTCTCTAAAGTAAGGAGCTCAGCTCAGGGGAGCTGCCTGCCTCAGGGAACTTTAGGATTCCACTATTTTCTTCCCTATTCAAGAAGGAGCCTAAGTATGAAATAAACAAACAAATAAATAAGGATTTATGGTTATGTGAAAAAACAGGAGTGCAAACAAAGCCTGGAGTCAGAATGCACAGATTTCCCCAAGACCCATGATTTCGAAGTCCTAGCCATTCATCTTCAGAAGAAAACAGGGACAAGGAAGGGATGAACCCCAGGATCTTGCTGTCTTTAGTGCAATGCATAAACCCCCTGGGCGAGAGGCTCAGTCCCAGAGGGTTGTAATCTACTCCCTTCATAGATCCATCAAGAAAACACATTCCTCAATGGAGCAGAGATCCATTTTCTTGACATTTGTCTCCTCATAGAAGTTTAATTCATTTGAAATACCTTTTCTTTCCTTTCTATTCTTAGAACAAAGACAAAAGTCCAGTGCTTTTCAAGGTAGCTTTGGATACCATGCTCATGTGTTGCTGGAAAATTTCTTCTCAAGTCCTGATAAGTTCAACAAGTTGTCACCAGCAATGCATGGGAGTGTGGAAGTAGGAGGTATCATACCCATTAACACTTTATTTATTTATTTATTTATTTATTTATTTATTTATTTATTTAAGAGGAGAGAGAAGGGAGGGGCAGAGGGAAAGGGAGAGGGAGACTCTTAAGCATGCCCAGTGTGGAGCTCAATCACAACCCTGAGATCATGACCTGACCTGAAATCAAGAGTCAGACACTTAACCAACTGAGCCACCCAGGTGCCCCTCATTAAGACTTGTTTTAAAGGGATTTGCATTTCTGGAGTGACACTGGGATCTGGTTTGCAGAGGGAATGGGGCAGTTCTCTGTTAGACAAAAAGCTGTGACCATTCCAGGTTTGGCAACCTTGAACGATCTTTCTTCTCACCACAGAAATAATAGGGGTGCTTCTTGCCAGGAAAAACTGCCCCATAACAGGGAGCTCCTTACAAGTTAACAAAGGCCATTGTGATCATTGTCTCATCCTAGGTGGTGCTGGGGGTGGGAGGCAGGGAGGGATCATTACCTTCACTTATCAAACAAGATTCCTTGTGATACTTTTTTTATTGCCAAGTACACTGTGGTAGTTAATACCCATCAGTGGTCAGCTTACTTTTCTGCCTCTTCCACTATAAATTGAGCTCCTTAAAATAAAGCTCTGTTTCTGAACTCAAAGTCTGGCTGTCTCATTCAAGATGTTCAATTGGTGTTTGTTAAATTGTTGTACGAGGAACAGAACAATAAATGAAAGAATCACAGAGATAGCAATTGAAGAAGTCCCTATGTTCAGTATGTCAGAAATGCAAGGAGCACCTCATCATGGCATCTTAGCACACCAAAGGGGAATAAGGCCCCAAGTGCATTTCTAGTATAATAAGGAAAAGGTCTAAAAATAAAAAATAAAAAATAAATATATATATATATATCATAGAGTGAGGGCGAAGCAAAGTTCTAATGGCAAGGAAGCATTAAGGGTTAGTGCAGAGAGGATATGCCTGATACACAGGTGGTGAGGTGAGAGGAGTTGAAAAGTGAAAAAATCCTGGAGGATCTGATTTATATGCAATTAAAAGGAAATAGTACAGAAGGATGGTGACAAGGGAGAGAGCAGATTAAAAGAACATAAGAAAACAAGTTAATTTTATTTATTTTTTATTTTTATTTTCTTTAAGTAGGCTCCATGCTCACTGTGGAACAGGGCTTGAACCTATGACCCTGAGATCAAGAGCCAGATACAACTGACTGAGCCACCCAGGTGCCCTTCTTTTAAAAAGTACAAAGATTAGAAATGAAATTTATACCACAGATCATGAAAACAAAATGAGAGATGAGGGAACATAAAAATAAATTGTAAAAGGTGGCTGAAAATTTTTTAAATGGGAATCAACAAAAATATAGCACATTTGAAGAGAATTCAAGAGACAGTGTTGTAGACAAATAATATTGAAAACAACTGAAAAGCAAGGAAAATGGTACAAAATATCAAATTGTTATTTTTTATTTTAAAGATGTTATTTATTTGACAGAACACAAGCAGGGAGAGCAGCAGGCAGTGAGAGGGAGAAGCAGGCTCCCAGCTGAGCAGGGAGCCCAATGTGGGGCTTGATCATGTCCTGGGATCATGATCTGAGCCGAAGGCAGACACTCAACCAGCTGAACCACCCAGCTGCTCCTAAATTATCAAATTATTAAATGATGAAGAGATCAATGAAAGGTAATGGGAAGGAAGGTGTTAATGTGTGTAAAAATAGAGAAATACACAATCTTAGATTGCAAAATAATAATAAACAGGACTGTCTTTGTTTGAGTGGTTCTAACAAATTACCATAGACTGGGTTGCTTAAACAGAAACTTATTTCTCATAGTTCTGGAGACCGTAAGTTCAAGATCAAGGTGCCTGCAGATTTGACTCTTGGTGAGGGCTCTTTTCCTAGTTTGCAGATGGCTGCCTTCTCATTGTATCCTCACATGGCAGAGAGCCTCTTTTTTGTGTCTTTTACAAAGGTGCTAATTCCATCATGAAGACTCCACCCTCATGACTTAATTACCTCCCAAAGACCCCTCCTCCCAATGCCATGGCATTGAGGAGTAGGGGTTCAACATGTGAATTTTTTTTTTAAAGACTATGTTTATTCATGAAAGACACACAGAGAAAGAGGCAGAGACACAGGCAGAGGGAGAAGCAGGCTCTATGCAGGGAGCATGACGTGGGACTGGATCCTGGGTCTCCAGGATCATACCCCAGGCTGAAGGCGGTGCCAAACCGCTGGGCCATCGGGGCTGCCCAACATGTGAAATTTTTTTTTTAATGTTTTATTTATTTATTTATTTATTTATTTATTTATTTATTTATTTATTTATTTAATTTTTATTTATTTGTGATAGTCACACACAGAGAGAGAGAGAGACAGAGACACAGGCAGAGGGAGAAGCAGGCTCCATGCACCAGGAGCCCGAGTGGGATTCGATCCCAGGTCCCCAGGATCGCGCCCTGGGCCAAAGGCAGGCGCCAAACCGCTGCGCCACCCAGGGATCCCAACATGTGAATTTTTTAAAGATATATTTATTTCTGGAAAGAAAGAGAGCATGGGGTGAGAAGGGGGTCAAGGGAGAGGGAAAGAGAGCCTTAAGCAAACTCTGTGCTGAGTGCTGATTGTGGAGCCCCACACGGGGCTGGATCTCACAACCCTAAGATCATGACCTGAATCAAAACAAAGAGTTGGTGCTTAGCTGACTGAACCACCCAGGTGCCCCATATTTTTTTAAAGATGTATTTGTTTATTTGAATATGTTTTTAAAGATTTTATTTATTTACTCATGAGAGAGAGAGAGACAGGCAGAGGGAGAAGTAGGCTCCACACAGGGAGCTGGATGTGGGACCCGATCCCGGGACTCCAGGATCACACCCTGAGCCGAAGGCGGGCACTAAACCGCTGAGCCACCCAGAGATCCCTATTTGTTTATTTGATTTTTATTATTATTATTATTCACGAGAGACAGAGAGAGAGAGAGGCAGAGAGAGAGGCAGAGACACAGGCAGAGGGAGAAGCAGGCTCCACGCAGGGAGCCCCACATGGGACTCGATCCCAGGTCCCCAGGATTACGCCCTGGGCTGAAGGTGGCGCTAAACCACTGAGCCACCCGGGCTGCCCCCCTATTTGTTTATTTGAGAGAGAGAGAGCATGTATCAGAGTGTGGGGGAAGGGGCAGAGGGAGAGAATCTTCAAGCAGACTGCCCCCTGGGTTAAGAGCCCAATGATGTGCTTGATCTCATGACCCTGAGATCATGACCTGAGCTGAAACCAAGAGTGGGGTGTTCAACAACTGAGCTACCCAGGCACCCCTCAACATAGGAATTTTTAGAAGATACAAACATGGGGACGCCTGGGTGGTTCAGCAGTTGAGCATCTGACTTTGGTTCAGGTCATGATCCTGGGGTCCTGGGATGGAGTCCTGCATTGGGCTCCCTGAAGGGATCCTGCTTCTCCCTCTGCCTGTGTCTCTGCCTCTCTGTGTGTGTCTCTCATGAATCAATAAATAAAATCTTAAAAAAAAAAGAAGACACAAACATGTAGTCCATAACAGGAACCTAAAGAAGAGATGTAAATAGAATTAAATGATAATTCTCCAGAAGAATCTGTCCCTGTTACTCTCAGCACATGGGCAGAGGGGACTCATGTGAGCTGTTTGCCAGCCCCAGCATGTTGGTGATTGGAATAGACAGGCTGCGTTGGGTGTGGGGGATGACTGGATCTAAGGGACCTGGTGAAGTGATTTCATTTTATACTGGAATGTGATTGTCATGTTCCCATGACAATTGGCTCTGACAATTTCCAGGGTAGGAATTACTGAAAAAGAGTTTCAAAAATATCAAAGAGTATACTTTCTCAGGGAATTAGTACTGAGAAATCTATTGGGATGTTTTCCAGATGTGACGTTTGTGTTAATGAAACCCTGCATGTGAGTCAGAGTTGGGGTTGGGTACTGTAAACTTTAATTCCTTACTGCAGAAGCAAGAATTATGTAATAATTGAGAGAATTAAGATACTGGCATAATATCTTCGATGGCTCACAATGCAATATTTAAAGTAGTGACTGAGGGGCGCCCGGGTGGCTCAGTTGGTTGGGCATCTGTCTTGGTTCAGGTCACCGTCCCAGGGTCCTGGGATTGAGCCCCACATTGGGCTCCCTGCTCGGCAGAGGTCTGCTTCTCCCTCTCCTTCTGCCCACCCTCCTCCTCCTGCTGGTACTTTCTCTCTCACACACTCTCTCAAATAAGTGAATAAAATCTTTAAAAAAAATAAAAATAAGATAGTGATTGAAAGGATTAGGCAAAAATGAAAGCTATATTACTTAAGTAAAATTGATTCTGAAATGGTATGTATGTATGTATGTACGGATGTATTTATTTATTTATTTATTTATAAAGTAGGTTCTACACCCAACATGGGGCTTGAACTCACAGCCTGAGATCAAGAGTCACATGCTCTACTGACTGAACCAGCCAGGTGACTCAATATGGTATTTATGATTTCTAAATAATTATTTAAAGACAAAATGCTTACAAGTGGATAATATCAGAGGGGAATGTTAAAATATCCTTATTAAGGGATCCCTGGGTGGCGCAGTGGTTTGGCACCTGCCTTTGGCTCAGGGCGCGATCCTGGAGATCCAGGATCGAATCCCACGTCGGGCTCCTGGTGCATGGAGCCTGCTTCTCCCTCTGCCTGTGTCTCTGCCTCTCTCTGTGACTATCATAAATAATAAATAAACCAACATTTAAAAAAAATAAAATAAAATAAAATATCCTTATTAAATGATGGCCTTTGGTGTTTTGTTCGTATAAAATTTTCCTTTAGTAAGGTTGTATTTTTAGTATCCCCTACAGTTCTGTATAAACTATGGGCTCCCCACCAAGCTGATAATGTATGGCTCTGACCCCAACCTGCATACCACAGGTTTGAGAACTGAACTAGAGTAAATAATTACCCAGGTGCCAGACTGACCTGTCTGATGCACATGCAGGACACATCCAAATAACACTGCAAAACACCATTCATGATAAAATCCAACACCCATTCATGATAAAAACTCTCAGCAAACTAGGAACAGAGTGGAACTTTCTCAACTTGAGGGGATCCCTGGGTGGCTCAGGGGATCCCTGGGTGGCTCAGCGGTTTGGCGCCTGCCTTTGGCCCAGGGCGCAATCCTGGAGTCCCGGGATCGAGTCCCGCGTCGGGCTCCCGGCATGGAGCCTGCTTCTCCCTCTGCCTGTGTCTCTGCCTCTCTCTCTCTCTCTCTCTCTCATGCATAAATAAATAAATGAATAAATCTTTAAAAAAATGATTGCATGAAACAAAACACATTCACAAAAGCTATAACAACAAAGAATATGGTTGTCAATCCTGAATGGCTTTTGAGCTGTTTTTTGTTCATTTCATCTCAAACACAGGGTATTCTCCAGTGGTTTAGAGGTTGCCATTGGGACTCTTTCCTCTCCTGAAATTGGGACTGTCCCTTACCTGCAGGGCTTCACACAGAGGCACTGACACACCCAATTTCTCATTTCTATAGAGGCGACTCTCACTCCCAGGGCTCAGGAAATCGGGACTCAACAGCTCCCCGGTGGCTCCAGATGGATGGCCACAGCGGACCAGAGCTGCAGGTGTTAGCAGGGCTGCTGGGCAGCCTGGAACTGAGGGCTGGATTCCAGAGACACAAGTGCGGGGCACAGCAGCCCCAGCCCTGGGCAGAGATGGGGAACATGGTGTCAGAGGGGCCAGTGGGTGCGATTAATGCAAGATCTGAGTCTGTGCCTGTGAAAAGGACTACAGGCTAGGATAGGTTGGATTCCTCAGCAGAGTTAGCTTTAAACGGCCTCTGGAAGGAAGGGACCAGCAGAAGGCCCAGAGCTGGAGACCCCTCTCTCTGAGCTGGCCTGCCACCTGGGCTTTTATAGTTGCTTTTCATAAATCTGGCCAGTCAGCGGTTGAGGCTCTGGGAGCATCACAAAGGGACCTTTTGGGGCACCTGGGTGGCTCAGCGGTTGAATGTCTGCCTTTGGCTCAGGTTGAGATCCTGAGGTCCCAGGTCCTGGAATCTAGCCTCACACTGGGCTCCCTGCAGGGAGCCTGCTTCTTTCTCCCTCTGCCTATGTCTCTGCCTCTCTCTCTGTGTGTCTCATGAATAAATAAAATCTTTTTTTTTATTAATAAAAAAAAAAATGCCTCCTGTGCCGTGCTTTCCGGGGAGGTCAGGGCTCAAGGTCAAGCCCGAAGTTAAATCAAGTGGAAGACCTTCCAGCAAGGGCTGGGGACAGGGATCCCTGGGTGGCGCAGCGGTTTAGCGCCTGCCTTTGGCCCAGGGCTGGATCCTGGAGACCCAGGATCAAATCCCACGTCAGGCTCCCGGTGCATGGAGCCTGCTTCTCCCTCTGCCTGTGTCTCTGTCTCTCTCACTGTGTGCCTATCATAAATAAATAAAAAATTAAAAAAAAATTAAAAAAAAAAAAGGGCTGGGGACAGCATCCTCTCTCCTGGTTCCAGGACTCCCACCCAGCCTTCGGAGTCCCGCCCACGCGGAGCAGGTGGTTTCCATGGTGACAGTAAACAAGCCTCAGACCCAGAAGGGAGCCCACGTGGGGGTGAGGCTTTTGCCTTGGCAGCTTGGGGTTCAGGACGCCCCGACCTGGGCTCTGTGCGGAGGGGCTACAGTCCTCAGGAAGGGGCAATAGCTCTCGGGAGAACCAGAAACCAGGCTCCCAGGGACGCAGATGCAGCCCACATGTGCACGTGGCCCCACCCTGCAGAGCTGGGGAGTGTGCGGGGTGAGGGTGACAGAGGCATGCCAAGCAAGACCTCCTGGTCACAGCGCTGTCCTAGATGGGAGCAGTGGCCTGCAGAGGAAAACTCTCAACCCCCACACGAGTAATGTGAGCAGCAGCTGAGAAGGGAAAGAGGAACATGGAAGAAATAAATGAAAGCTATTGGATGGGAACACACACATGCACAGAATCATTTATAGGCCCAGATACATACAAAACTTTCTCTCTGGAGCCCAAGGAATAAATAACCCTGGGACAGGAACCCAGCACTGAGTTTGTTCCAAGAACCATTTCTGTCCAAAAGCAGGTGAGATGGAGCAAGTCAGAGGAGTATTCCCAGGAGGCCACCATACAAGTGACCTGCTTATCCAGGCATTCTGCCCCTTGACCATAATGTGTTCTTTGGTGCTGGACACTGGGGGGAAGGAGTGTGTAGGATCCCATCTGGAGCCTGCACAAGGGATGACTCTAAGGTCTCCTAGAGTCTACACTGGAATTGGAGAGAACAGAGGGTGGAGGGGACACCCTATCTTCACTCTACCCATTATGTTTAATTCACTGGGACGGTTCCTGCTCCCACATAGTGTCCAGCCGACAGTGAATTCCAGACGATGGAGTTAATCTCTTCAAGCGAACACTTGGGGAAAATGAAGGGCCATGCCAAGTTCCTCCTGGGAGTCAGAAATGTGCTCTAGTTCCCCTCTCAGACCTGCTCAGAGCCTAAGCCCAAGCCAAGAGTGAAAGATAAAATCAGTCCCCTTTCTCCATCCCTAGAGCTTGGATGCTGCTCTCTATGATATAAAATGGATACAGGGAACCCAAGGAGATGGAGTAAGAATGTCCCAACAGTCCCAGATGCCTCTGAGCCATGACCAGGAGGAGGACACAGCAGAGAGATGAATCACTGATGGTAGTAGCTGCTTTCTGGAATATACCAGGGCTTGTGTGACCATGGCCAAGTTTTCCCCTCTGGCCTTATATTCCCAATACATAATTCTGATTCTGACACCAATCCCAACATGTAGGTTTTTCACTTGACCACCAAGCATGTCTCTGAAATTAGCTGGGGGTCCCCATTCCCACTTGAGAAAAATGGATTCTTTCTTCTTCTTCTCCTTCTTCTTTTTTTCTTTAAGGTTTTATTTATTCATGAGAGACACAGAGAAAGAGCCAGAGACATAGGCAGAGGGAGAAGCAGTCTTCCTGTGTGGAGCCTGATGTGGGACTCGATCCCAGGACCCCAGGATCACTACCCGAGCCAAAGGCAGACACTCAACCGCTGATCTACCGAGGTGCCTTGAGATAAATGGTTTCTGACCCATCAGCTATAGACAGGAGGTTCCAATGACTTCCACCCTTCCTGAACTCAGAGAAACATTTTATTTACTAGCTCACTGGTTTACTATGAAAGGATATTACTGGGATTCCGTGGGTGGCTCAGCAGTTTAGCGCCTGCCTTCTGCCTGGGGCATGATCCTGGAGTCCCGGGATCAAGTCCTACGTCAGGCTCCCTGCATGGGCCTGCTTCTCCCTCTGCCTGTGTCTCTGCCTCTCTCTCTGTGTGTCTTTCATGAATAAATAAATCTTAAAAAAAAAAAAAGAAAGGATATTACTCAGGAACAACCAGATAAAAGAGATGCACAGGACAAAGTATGGGGAAGGGGCAAGGAGCTCCCACGCTGTCTCTGAGCACACCACTCTCCTTGAACCTCCATGTGTTCACCAACCTAGAAGTTTTCAGAACCCCATCATTTTGGGTTTTGTTGGAGGCTTACTACACAGGAATACTTGATTAAATCCTTGGCCATTGGTGGTTAAACTCAATATGAAGTTGATGAGGCAAAAATTCATTCACACTGAAAAAAATCAGAACAGATTTTTTGGAGGGTGGGGGGGTGAAGGTGGGGATAGACAAGGAAGGGACATAAGAAAATTTTGTGGGACAAAGCCTATTGTTCTATAACTTCATAGAGGTTTATGTTACATAAATGTTAAAATTCATCACTTAGGGCGCCTGGGTTGTTCAGTCAGCTAAGGATCTGTCTTTGGCTCAAGTCATGATCCCAGGGTCCTGGGATTGAGTCCCTTATAGGGCTCTGCTCAGCTGGAAGTCTGCTTCTCCCTCTCCCTCTGCCGCTGCCCCCACCCTCCCCCACTCTTGCGTGCATGCTCTGTCTCTCTCAAATAAATAAAATCTTTAAAACAAAACAAAACACTGGACGTCTGGGTGGCTCAGTGGTTGAACATCTGCCTTTGTCTCGAGGCGTGATCCCGTGGTCCTTGGATCGAGTCCCACATCAGGCTCCCTGCGTGGAGCCTGCTTCTCCCTCTGCCTATGTCTCTGCCTCTCTCTGTGTTTCCCATGAACAAATAAATAAAATCTTTAAAAAAGAAAATAGAGCAAAACAAAACAAAAAAACCTCATCACTTAGGATACATGCGTTTTGGGATGCTTGGGTTGCTCAGTGGTTGAGCGCCTGCCTTTGGCTCGGGTTGTGATACCAGGGTCCTGGAATCGAGTCCCACATCAGGCTCCCTGAGAGGAGCCTGCTTCTCCCTCTGCCTATGTTTCTGCCTTTTTGTGTCTCTCGTGAATAAATAAATAAAATATTGTTTTTTTAAAAAAAGGATACATGCATTTCATTGTAAGCAAATTTTAACTGAAAAGAATACTGTAGATATATTGAACTCCAGTTAGTAGGCATTCTGGATTATTTAAGGAAAAATGTGCTGGTGTCTGCAATTTTCTTTGAAATGGGTACAAACAATGATATGGGTTGATGGGCTGGGGGGTATGTGATAAAGCAAGTATGTTTAATTGTTAATGACAGGGGCTCTTGGGTGGCTCAGTAGGTTAAGCGTCTGCCTTCAGCTCTGGTCATGATCTCAGGGTCCTGGGATTGAGTCCCACATCATTCTCTGCTCCACCAGAAGCCTGCTTCTCCCTCTCCCTCTGCCTGCAGTTCCCCCTGCTTGTGCCCTCTCTCTTTAAAAAGCTAAAAAAAAAAAAAAAAATGCTAATGACAGAATTAATGTTGTGAAGAAACAGGTGTTATCTGTCAAATTAATCTCCCATTGTTTCAACATTTTCATGATTAAATGCTAGGGGAAAAATTTTATGAAGCCCTTCCTACTTTGATGTTGTGTGGAGGTCCCCATGCAAAGGTAGGGTAGTTGGATCTGTTGGGATGCCAGGTCAATGGGAATAAGCCTGTTCAAGGCAAAAACGTGATAATGAGTCATTACTCAGATTCCTTTAGGAAACCCACCCTAGTGTTTACTTTCTTCAAGATACCAGAGCGGTGGAGGGAGGCCTTACACAGCTCAGGGAGATTCAGGGAGCACAAGAAGCATGGATAGGACCCCATGAAGGACACACTGCCTCCCAAGTGTGCTGGGCAGGGTAAATGTTAATATCATGTGGGGTGGGGGATGCCCTTTGTGCAACTCCTCCATGAAGAAATCATTAGTGGGGACTCACACGTTCATTCATCAGCTCCCATGGAGAAGAGAAGAAGCTGCATGAGTCTGAGCATGTGGCATTCTCTTTCTTTTTCTTTCTCCTCCTATTGCAGACCCAGAAACTCTAATCACAGTGCTCATTAGGGCTCTGATTATTGTTGTTGTTGTTGTTATTTTAAGATTCAGCTTACATTTTCCTCTCTGGTTTGTGCCACATGCAGTGAGGACTTGTCAGATTCAGATCCTCAAGGTCCTCCAGACCCTGCCCACGTGACCCCTTTAGTCTCCCCTGGATTGGGAAGAGGTCTGCACCTTTTTCAAAAGCTGCAAAAGACTTGTTATGAGAAATAATATCTGTTCCTTCTGAGGCTCTTTTTCACTCTGGTGTTCTGCAAACAGATTTTTACTGCGGACAGCACTTTCACACCCTGGCTTCCATTTCCCTTGTCAGCCAAGTTTTCTGAGATTTCCCATAAGGCTGAGGTCACTGGCTCACATTGTCCTTCATTCTGGTGACGTGCTTCCTGTTGTCACTATTCTGCCAGCATTGGAATGTTGGTATTTCCTTCCAGAGCCAATGGGGCTCCGCGTGGTGTTTCTCTGATTTTTCTTTGGCTTCTTCTTCTTCTTTTTTTTTTTTTTAAGGATTTTATTTATTTATTCATGGGAGACACAGAGAGAGAGAGCCAGAGACATAGGCAGAGGGAGAAGCAGGCTCCCTGCGGGGAGCCTGATGCGGGACTTGATCCAACGACTAGGGGATCACAACCTGAGCCAAAGGCAGACACTCAAACATTGAGCCACACAGGTGCCCCTTTTCTTTGGCTTCTTCAAGGGTAGAGAAAGTAGATAGGGGTGAGAGGTGGGAACCCAAGTCTATGCGTGAGACTCAGAAGAGAAGCTGTGGGCTGCAGTGGTGGCCTCTGTAGAGTCAGCTTTAAACGGCTCCAGAAAGAAAGGGACCAGTAGGAGGACAGCAGCCAAAGGGCCTGGGCTGAGCAGCCAGACTGTGTCCAGTACAGGCTCTGGTGACCTGGGCTCCCCAGCCCCCATCCTCAGCTGAGGTGTGTGTGTGGGGGCACACAATGAGACTTGGTGTTAGTCCCATCTCCACCTGACTCCCACAGAGAAGTCATCTTTTGCCCAAATATCAAGGCTATTTAGTGGATTTACACCTCAGAACCCTCAGGACCCCCAGCAGTTTTCCTCTTTCTGGCCCTAACCCTTCCCCATCCCGCAGCTCCTGTTCACCTTCCCCGCCCAGACGACAATCTGTGCAGAACTGCGCCGGCGGAACCCGAGGGGCCTTTCCAACCTGCCTTGCCTGCGGCTGCACTAGCCTTCCCCTTCCTTGCTCCCTGGCAGTTTTCGTGTAGTGCCCATTAGTACACCCTGCAAAATTTCAAGACCAGGGGCGCCTGGCTGGCTCAGTCAGAGGAGCATGCAACTCTGAATCTCGGGGACGGGGATTCCAGCCCCTCCTGGGTGGAGAGAATACAAACAAACAAACCCAGGAACAAACAAACAGATTTCAAGACCAGCCAGGTGCGGAGGCAGCGTCGCTCTTGCCCCTGTGCACGTGCTCCCTTTGCAGTGGAACCCACTTCCCATCCTCAGTTTGGGTGATTTTAGCCCACAGGTGATAGTCTGCTCCCCTCTCCGCCCCGCATCCGGGGAAAGGGAGATGGGTAAGTGGCTGCGTCTTGGGAGGGGCCACCCCACAGCCTAGACTTCTGGGCGCCAGCGCGAGGATTGAGAAGGGGCAATCGATGCGCAAAGTGGGAAGAGAGCTCCCCGACAGTCATCGATCGAGATGTGGCGATCACCCGTGTTCGGGACTGTAACATTCTTCCCCAGGAGGAGGGGAGCAGCTAAGTTCTCTTCCACCCTCCCCTCCCCTGCGCCCCACGGTCCCAGCCTCCCGGGAGCAGATCCCTGCACTGGGCAGGTGGAAGCGCGCCCCCGGCCCACCTTCAGCGGTCGGCTCCCCGCAGGCTCCTTCCACCGCTAGGCAAGCCCCGCCAGAACTCCCCGGGGGCGTGAGGGTTGAGTCTCCCAGGCGATTCTCCAGAATCCCTTCCTCTTCTGCCTTGAAATGGTTTCCTGCGTCCTTGAACCCTCTTCAAAGAGAGTTAATTAATTAACTAATTATTCCTTAGGGAGCTTGTTGACCAAAGACGGTGTCTGGGGTATAACTGAGCCTTAGACACAGCGTACCCCCAGCTTTGGGCCCCTGGTCCGGAGCAACCGGAGTGGGGGGAGGCCCTGGCCTCGCACCTAGGTCTATAACTCCAACCCTCCCGGGATGGGCCTTCCTTGGTGGGATCTGAGCCCCCACCAGTGGCGCAGGGAGCAGCAGAACTTCCCGACCCAATGCGGGGCGGGGGCGAGGCGGGGCGGGGCGTCCTCCCTACTTAGGACTTCTCCGCTGAATTCGCCCAGGGAGCCCTCGTCTGTCACTGAGCTGTTGGTTTGAACTCAGCACGTGCCCGGTCGGGGTCGGGTCCGAGGGTCCGATCTGAGGTCGCAGCTGGGAGGGGGAGAGCCTGGGGGCGGGCAGCGCTGGTCTTCTGGGGAGGCCCTGGAACTGCCGCGTGAATTGGAGAGCCGGGGCGGGGAGCAGTGGAGACTGCCGCCCGTGGGGGGCTTACCAGCACGAGGGAAGGAGGAGCCGGTGGCATCTGCGTCCCCTCCTTAGTGCCCGCCACCTGGGCCGCGTGGGGGACTAGGCGCCGCCTGAGCCTGGAAGGCCCCAGAGAGGGGCCGGAGGGAAGCGCTGTGATGGCCACTCCCTCGGGTGGAGGGTGGAGGGCCTAGGGCCAGAGCTAGGATTTTATACATTCACAAGCCAAGGTTTCAGTTAATGGACGAGTGAGGGGTTCAGCTTATTCCAGAGATGTACTCCCCAGGACAGGTCCAGCTGCAAGTGCGTTCCGGTGCAGACACCATTAATACAATTTCAGAACCCCATGAAGGAAACCTAACCACGAGGTAAGAACTGCGTTTTTATTCAAAATTCTATGTTTTTCATTGTGGGAAGTCTCAGGATTGTTCCTGACAGTTACACTTCATAGCTCATAACATGGCATTGGGTGTAGTTGGCGCTGAGCAGCTATGTGGGAAACTGAATAAAATGTATGTCTATAAAAGAATGGAGCAGCACAATGTATACATATATCAAATCGTTATATCATGTATCTTAAACTGATTCAATGTTATATGTCAGTAAAAAAGAATACATGTGCAGGAAAAAAAGAGCGAATCACTAGTTCTGTGGTACTACTTGTACAAACACCTCCACCCTAAAACAAGGTGTCCTCTTAGAGATAATCTTCATTGACATAGGGAAGGATTTGAAGTTTTCACCTCCAAGAATGACCCAGGATAACTGATCCATCTAAGTTGTGGAGGGAGCTTGTTCACTCAAAACTCTGCCTAACTGGGCAATAAAGGAAAAGCTGAGCGAGTTCTTCCCAGGGCTGTTGCATCTTAGATAAATCACTTTGGGCAATTTCCTTAGTCTCTGTCTTTCCATTTCCTCTCCAGAAAAGTGGGATTCATAATAACAATGTCTACCACAGAGAGAGTATGTAAGAAGATTAATAATGTAACATACTTAGGATAGGCAAGTGGCCCATAGCAAGTATTCCACTTAAATGTTATGTTAGAATTATCTTCTTTAAGTAATTAATTTTAACATATAGCATTATATCAGCTTTAAGTGTACAACAAAATGATTTGATATATGCTATTTGCAAAATGATCACTGCTGTGCCCAAGATCGCGAATCCGAGAAACCGCCAAGGAGCTGACACCGATGCAATCACACGAGGGTTTATTTACAAGCTGGAGCCTGGGTCCAAGTATACCCGACGCAGCGGAGCAGGGACTTGGACCCCGAGACTAAGAGGCTTAGCAACTTTATAGGGGCCAGTGGCCAATGGGATACGCAGAAAGTTGCACAGTCATGCTGGTCCACTGAGCCGGATTTCCCATTAGGATGTGTCCTGGTCTTTGATTAGGGCGGGGCAGTGCCCTAAGTAATAAGCAGGTCAGCACAAGGCGGGTGCAGCCCAAAATAGAGTCAGTCCTGCTCTGGTTGTCCAGGGGTAGGGGATTTTGTTCAATTTCCTGGGTCCCACAATCACCACAGTACATCCTGTTAATATCCAACACCACACACACAACCTTTTCTTGTGATGAGAACTTTTAGGATCTACTCTCTCAGCAACTTCAAATATACAATACAGTATTAGTAACAATAGTCACCCTGCTATACATCGCATTATCTTCTTTAATTCTTAAAACACCTTGACAGAAGATCTTAGAATCACAATTTTACAGATAAATGAAGCTCCTCTTTCCAAGAAGCTTTTTCACTCAGTTCATTTGGGGAACATTTACTACTAAAGTGCCTGTTGCTGTGATCATCAATCCTGTTCAATACTCTTCACCTCTGACTCACCACTGAGTCCAGTAAAGGCTCAAAAGTCTTAAAGAGTCCTGAGGGGAAGAGGAAGGAGCAGTGGATTCTGACCTGCAGGATATGCTGGGAGTAGGCAGATGGGCGAATCTTGGAAACTGGCCAGTGAAAGCAACAGGAATTCAGGGTCTGAAGATTGGGCCTGCAGGCATCAGTGACTACAGGTCTGTAAGAGAGTGCTTGAGACCTTCTGTTGAGATTAATTCGGGGATGAGAGGTTGAGTTATGAGGGTTTGGAGGCGTCTAATATGGTTGGGGAGTGGGGATCAATGCAATTTGTGATGTGAGGTCACATCCAAGGTCAGTGATGGAGGTTGAATAGAGTCAGTGTTTTGTGCCACTCTCTGGGGGTCCATCATGGGCAATGTTAAGCAGTGACAGGGCATATAAGGGGTGAGAGAGGTCCCCCTTCTCTTGTTCCTACATTAGGGAGAACAAACTTCACCTCAGTGATCAGAATCTCCTTCAGTTGAGGAAAGGGTCTTACAGTAAATGGATCATAAGAGCCCTACTAACCTTCAGCTGGTTCCCAATGCCCCTCACTCTTGGCTCTATGCGGAGTATCAGCAGAACCCCCTGGAGGAATCATACCTTACTTCTTACCTTTTCTTTTTTTTTTTTTTAAGATTTTATTTATTGGGGATCCCTGGGTGGCTCAGCGGTTTAGCGTCTGCCTTTGGCCCAGGGCGCGATCCTGGAGTCCTGGGATCGAGTCCCACGTCAGGCTCCCGGCATGGGCCTGCTTCTCCCTCCTCCTGTGTCTCTGCCTCTCTCTCTCTCTATGTCTATCATAAATAAATAAATCTTTAAAAAAAAAGATTTTATTTATTTATTTGACAGAGAAAGAGAGCGAGCACAAGCAGGGGGAGCGGCAGGCAGAGGAAGAGGGAGAAACAGGCTCCCTCTTCAGGATCATGACCTGAGCCAAAGGCAGATGCTTAACTGACTGAGCCACCCAGGTGCCCCCACACCTTGCTTTTTAAAGTAAGCATGTATTAAATTCCCAGAAAACTCCTGAAAATTGATCCCAAAGTCTTCAAGACCCTTTTCATGTAAACTATGAAAAACCTATATGAAAACCATACATCAAGGTGAAATACTGGATTGTTTCTCTTTAAAATCAAGAACAAGGCAAGGAGTCTGATCCTGCCACGTGGGCATAGAGGTCAAATCTGAGCTCTTGCGGGGCAAGGTTGGGCTATTCGTCTGGAGGTCCCTACTTCAACCATATTTTAGGGCAGAGGGTGTGTTTTAAATCTGAGCTATATTTAAGGTGCTTCATTTATGTCCTAATAAGCCTCCCAAAAACTTAACCCATAGGTGCTGGCACCAAGCTGCTTGGTAAATGGCAGAGCCCAGCCTCCCCAGGACACACCCAGGGAAGGATTATGGTTTTTCTTGAATAAGAATGGGATTTTTGAGAATTCAATGGTAGCAGTTTTTCATTGAGATTGTTGAGTAAAAAAAGAATTGTTTGTTTTAACACATTTACCCTTTTCCCTCTTCTTTTAATGTAAGATTATTAGAATGAAAGAGTAACAGCATCTCTGCTACCGATACCCCTGAATCATCTGAGGCCACAAAGAGCTGTCAAGGTGGGAGTGAAGCTGCCAACCTCAATCTGGAGCAAAGCCCCCAGTTGATCCCTTCCTGGGAGGGCATTCAGTATTAGGAGTTTCCCTGGGAGAAATAGAAATCCATACATTCTGGTTGGAGCTTTGGGAGAATCCCAAATTTCAGACATAGAGATGATCTCCAAGTCTGTGTCTTGGAGGTGCTCTCTTAACTGTTCTGTTACCTTAATTTTTTTAAAGATTTTATTTTTAAGTATTTTTCTACACCCAGTGTGGGGCTCAAACTTAACAGCCCTGAGATCAAGAGCTGCATGCTCTACCACTGAACCAGCCTGGCACTCCTATTGTTGTTACTTTAAAATCTATTCCCATTAAAAGGATATAGACCAGGATGACTGGGTGGCTCAGTGGTGGAGCATGTGCCTTTGACTCAGGGCGTGATCCCAGAGTTCCGGGATCCAGTCCCGCATTGGGCTTCTTGCATGGAGCCCGCTTCTCCCTCTACCTATGTCTCTGCCTCTCTCTGTGTGTCTCTCATGAATATATAAAATCTTTTTTTTAAAAAGGACATAGATCTATAGATCCTTTACATTCCATAACTCTATATCCTCAGATTAAGACTAGTATCATGTGTTGTATTTGAAAAATAAAATATATTATTGAAACAATAAAGAGGTACCTTTTTTCTCGTTGCAACTTTTAGTGGCTCAGTTTGGCTCTTAGAAATGCTGGCAGAGTGAAGGCTGGTTCTTCTGTCGCTGCAGCAAATTCACTGCAGCATCTACAGTGGAAGCTTTGCTGTGAGTGCTCGTCTATAAACGACATGGAACCTTCTCAATGTCTTCCAGCAGGTCTGGATATGTAGAAAAAAGTAAGGCACATGCTGAAAGGCAGCATTGAACCAGAGACCTCAAGTCTTAAGTTGAAATCGTCCCCAACAGCACTAGTCTTGACTGGGAATTCTTTGTTCTCAACTCAAAATCCTCATTGTGTGCTGTGTCCTAAAACTCAGAAGAGGAAGGTTTCCTGTTACACCAGCAAGGATATGGAGAGATCAGTCTTGATATTTCACCCAGAAAACCTTTATGATGCCCAAGTCGGGGACACCTGGCTGTCACATGGCTTCTGCGTCCAGAATCTCCCTGATGCCAGCTCTGCTCCATTCACTCAGCACCATCAATGAGCAGAGCGCTGCTACCGAAATTGTATTATCTACAGTCATGCTCCACATCCCAGCCACAAAGCATTACTCTCCCTTCTCTGATCCCCTGTTCTTTAACCCAAAATATCACATCAGGGATCCCTGGTTGGCGCAGTGGTTTAGCGCCTGCCTTTGGCCCAGGGCGCGATCCTGGAGACCCGGGATCGAATCCCACATCGGGCTCCCAGGCATGGAGCCTGCTTCTCCCTCTGCCTGTGTCTCTGTCTCTCTCTCTCTCTTTGTGTGACTATCATAAATAAATAAAAAAATTAAAAAAAAAATATCACATCAGGTGGCAAGATGTACAGAGCCTGGTGTCTGCAGGTGCTCAACACCCCATATCCTAGTTTTGTTTTTGTTTGCATTCGTATCTGATGAGATTTCTACAACGCATATGTGTTAATTTTTTTAAAGCAAAAAATAAAACTTCTAAGTGTCCCTTTTGGGAAGCGGAAATAGTCTTCCTCCACAGGCGTAACTGGGGTGCAAATTCTCGCGTTGCTCCGCGTACGGAAAGGCTCAGACTGAACACAACCCGGATCCCTGACGCCCCCACCCCTGCCCCCTGGGAGCTGCGACTGGCATTTTCCACAGACGCTTCCCATACCTCGCTCCCTAAGACCCCTGGGGAGGTGGGCTTCCCAAATCCTGCCCACGAGTACCCTCCGCGCCCGGAGCTCCTCGCTGGCTTCACCCACATTTGCATTTTGCTTTGAATAGCTCGGTTCTATTAGGGACAAAGAGCTCAGAGTCAATCCCAAGTCAAAACACGGGCGGGGTGGGGGGAGGGGGGACAACTGAACCCTGCACCTGACACCTGCTGAAACCCAAGTCCTTCTAAACGACAAAAACCGTGCAGCGTGCAGGACCTCGTGGCGCAACGGTAGCGCGTCTGACTCCAGATCAGAAGGTTGCGTGTTCGAATCACGTCGGGGTCACGGCTGTGGCTTTTCTGTTTAGCGGCCCGAATTGATTCGATTCGGTAGTAAAACGAAACAAAATAAGCGGCGGCCCGCTACCTCCCCGCCTCGGGCTTTCTCTGACTGTTTTTTTTAGTCCAAGGGCACTTCTCGTGAACAACTCAGCAATGGACCGGCAGTTCAGCTGAAGGGTGAGGATGACCCGGAGGGGGCGGGGACCCCACAGAAGCCGACATGTAGGTCGTTCTGTTCTTATCCTTATCAGGACTATGCTTCAGAGAGGACAGTAAAATAGGGCGCGAGTAGCCTTCGTTAATGAATTCACTCTGGTGTGAAGAGTAGGGTTTGGTTTTTTGTTTGTTTTCTTTTTTTTTTAATTGGGTCGTTAGATGGGCATGGCGCAACGTCCCTGGTTGATATTTGTGTCACCTTGAAGAAAATGTGTTGCTACCCCTCCCCCACCACCCGTAACTTTTCAGGGTTTGCGCTTCCTCTCAGCCGCTCAACAGGGGGCGCCTGGGTGACGCGGGAGGTTAAGCTCCTGCCTTCGCCTCAGGTCATGATTTCAGGTTCCTGGGATGAGTAATGCGTGGGGCTCCGTGCTCAGCGTGGAGTCTGCTTGAGATTCTTTCTCTCTGCCCCTCCTGCTCCTGTTGTCTCTCTAAAATAAGTAAATAAAATCTTAAAAAAAAAAAAAAGAACCTCTGAACGTTGTGGTTAAAAAAAAAAAAACTGCGATATTGATTCAAAACTTATTATGCTGAGGATGTAGTTCTTGAATTTCCTTTTTTATTTATTTATGATAGAGAAGGAGAGAGGCAGAGACACAGGCAGAGGGAGAAGCAGGCTCCATGCACCGGGAGCCCGACGTGGGATTCGATCCCGGGTCTCCAGGATCGCGCCCTGGGCCAAAGGCAGGCGCCAAACCGCTGCGCCACCCAGGGATCCTGGAACTCTTGTATTCTCCCCACCTACATTTATTGTTTTTTAAAACATTCTGTCACTTTTTAAAAAGAGATTTTATTTACTCATAGAGACACACACACACACACACACACACACACACACACAGGCAGAGGGAGAAGCAGGCTCCATGCGGGAGCCCGAGGTGGGACTCGATCCCAGTCTCTAGGATCACACCCCAGGCTGCTGGTGGCGCTAAACCGCTGCGCCACAGGGGCTGCCCTCTGTCACATTTTTTTATAGAGGTTTGTAAATCCAAACACATATATACATATAATTTGTGCTATTATTATTATTTTTGCAAATCATTTGAAAGTTGCAACATCAAGACTTAAACTCCTAAACATTTTAGCATGCGTCACACTAAATTTAAGTATATATTATGCTAAAGAACAGAGGTATTCTCTTATATAACCACTGTAAAATGACCAAATCTTGCAAATTTGACATTAATACATAAGAATATCTAATATATACAACATATTTAGATTTTACAAATTGTCCCAGTAATGTATTTTATAAATTTTTTTCTAATTCAGCTTCCAATCTAAGATTATGCATCACAATTAATTTTCATGTGTTTTTAGTTTCCTTTGACATGGTACATTTCTCAGCCTGCCTTTGTGTTTCATGATATTGATTGTTTTTGTTTAATATTTTATTTATTTATTTGAAAGAGAGAATGAGCAGGAGCTGGGGGAGAAGCCTGATGCAGCTGATCCCATGACCCTGAGATCATGATCTGAGCCAAAATCTAGAGTCAGATACCTAACTGACTGAGCCACTCCGGTGCCCCTGGTTCCTCTGAGAATTTGAAGGGAGCTCTGCACCTGGAGCAATCTGAGCTCAAGAAAGCTCAAACACTCTCATATCAAGTGCCCTGGTTTAGGATTTATTTATTTTAATTTAATTTATTTTATTATTATTATTATTTTTGGTTTAGGATTTCTGGCTCCTGTAGGAGCCACTAGTGGGTTTATTGGAGCTAATTTTGAATTTCAAGGATGGAGGCAAACAAACTCTTTTCCAGAAAAGCATAGTGTTTGAGTGTAAAAGAAATTCCTGGGGAAAGAGACAAATGTAGCCTAATAACCCCAGCTGGAAAGGAAGAAGAAAGGCATCCCTGAGGGCTCAGAACATTCTTTCCTGTGCTCTGGGCCCTTGTTGCCTCTAAGTTTGTTTTTCAGATGCTTACTTCATTTATTCCGTTTGCATAGTACAGTCTTAGTCAAGTCAGTTGGGATCTGAAGATTCAAAATTATATCTTTTTCTTGAGCAGCAAGTGGAATAATAATGATCTTAAATAATGGATCCAAGTCTCTTGTTGTTTCTATGTAGGTTCCCTGTCCAGCATAGATCCCAATGCAGGGCTTGAACTCATGACCCTGAGATCAAGACCCCAGCTGAGACCAAGAGTTGGATGCTTAACCAACTGGGCTACCCAGGCATCCTTGATTTAGGTTGCTTGACAATGCCCACCACCAGCCCTGAAATCCAGGCTTTAACACAAAGGAGCACCAAACCACAGAACAAGAAGAGGTATTTGAGATGACTTATTTCAGAATTTTTCATTTTACAGCTCACAAAATAGTAGTAAACAACTTGAAGCGTTCCACCCATTCTAAGGTGCCATGAAGTTAAATGATGCAGCATTATTTTCTGTGTTAACCAATAAAGAAACACTGCCGAAGTTATAATACTTTTTTTTTTTAAATTTATTTATGATAGTCACAGAGAGCGAGAGAGAGAGAGGCAGAGACACAGGCAGAGGGAGAAGCAGGCTCCATGCAGGGAGCCCTACGTGGGACCAGATCGCGCGTCTCCAGGATCACACCCCAGGCTAGAGGCGGCGCCAAACCACTGCACCACCGGGGCTGCCCTCACTTTACTTATTTCATATTACTAATAGGTTCCTTTTTGACTTACTTAGATATAATTTTCTTTTTTTTTTTTTTTTTTTGGACCCGGCACGGCCAGCGCGCGCGCGGGGGCGGGGAGGGGGAGCTTAGATATAATTTTAATCATGTATTCTTAAGTGATATAATGACTTTTGTACTCAGATAAAAAGGAAAGTAAAATGATGACAGCATTGCTAAGTTCTTCACCTTCAGAATCCCATTCTTCTGAATCATTTTTCCACTCAATGTTGTTTGCACCCATGATTTTTCATCTGGTATTATTTTTCTTGCCACCAATAGTATTGGTAATTTGGCAACTCTTAAGTATGCTCCATTATTGTCTCTGGGATTTTCTTCTGATACCCATTCTGGCGTGCCTGTGTACTGCCACAGGTGTGATGACTATGCACTAGAGGCACCTGGCCAACAAAAATTTTAAGGTACTTCTGGATATCAGAGAAATAAAAATGTAAAAAACCTAATTCTAACAAATTAGAATCAGGGAAAACAGTAAAGTCTGCCTTTCATAATATTGTGACCATTCCTGGATTATTTCTGAGTAGCTGGTAAATCGTGTGTTCCCTGCCTGATTTTCAGATTCAAGCTGAGAAGTGCTTTCACTCATTTGTAAGTCTTTATGAACAATAGTAGTATTGTATGTTATCTGACCAGCACATGACAGAAAGATGTGTTTAGTCACCCTTATTAGAATTTCACAGTTAAAAAAAATAAAAAAAAATTTAAAAATTAAAAAAAGAATTTCAGTTTAGCTGGTCTTTATATTTTACTTTATTATTTTAATTTACCAAATTTAAAAAGTAGGTTCCAGGGGATCCCAGGGTGGCGCAGCGGTTTAGCGCCTGCCTTTGGCCCAGGGCGCGATCCTGGAGAGCCAGGATCGAATCCCACGTCAGGCTCCCGGTGCATGGAGCCTGCTTCTCCCTCTGCCTGTGTCTCTGCCTCTCTCTCTCTCACTGTGTGCCTATCATAAAAAAAAAAAAAAAAAAAAAAAAAAAGTAGGTTCCATATTCAGGCTAGAGCCCAATGCTGAGCTTGAACTCAGGACCCTGAGTTCAAGACCTGAACTGAGATCCAGATGTTCAACTGAGCCACCCAGATGCCCCGATGCAGGGTTTTATAAACTGTGCTAAGGAGTTTATGTCTATTTCAGGGTATAGGGAAGTTACTGAAGGGTTCTGAGGAGAGTGACATCAACAGACTTAATTTTTAAATAGCATGTATTGAGAAGCAAGATTAGATGTGGAGAGACTATTCAGGTGACTTTGGTAATGTGGACTGGAATGACAATTGGTTTCTCCTCGATTTTTAAGAATAGAACTGGAGCTATAGACCAGGTGTTTCCACGCAGAGCAGAAGAGTATCTTTCATCCTCATCCAGTTGTTCTTTGGCTCAAGGGGAGCAGCGGACCTTCCAGGACCAATGTTCATAAACTCCGGGTGTGCACAATTTGCTGTTTCAAAGCCAATTTCTGTCCTCGCCTCTTTCTCACGTCTAACTTTTCCTCCTGAACTCATTCCTATATGTTTTTTCTTTTGTATCTCATCAATTAGGACAATAGCTTCTCAACCCTGCCTATAGTGTGTGTGTGTGTGTGTGTGTGTGTGTGTGTGTTTTTCTGCCTATGGTTTTATCAGCCAGAATGCTTTCAATAAAATCACCAGTACTCGGTTTACAGATTTGGGGCTTTATTGTAGGATTGAGCAACACTAAGACTGTGTAACAGACTCACACACCACCACCAATTAATCAGACACTGATAATATTTGGACCTTTTAATTTTGTTAAAAGCTTTTTTGGGAGGCAGAGCCTGAGCAGGGGGAGGGACTGAGGGAGAGGGGGAAGCGGACTCCTGCTGAGCAGGAACCCGATGGGGGTGCTCAGTAGCAGGACCCTGAGATCCTGACCTGAGCTGACGTCAGACGCTTAACCCGCTCCAGAAGCTTATAAACGACAGTTTCTCATTTTATTCAGAAAGGAGACCTATCAGATGGGATATTATCTCCATCTAAAGGATGATACAGAAGCCCTGCACTTTTCTCCCCTGGCTCGGGAGACGCCACCCAGGACGGCACCGATGTCCTCGAGCCCTCTGGGAAGTGAAGTCCTTCCGCCGGGACCCCCGACCCGGCGCGGTCGCCTCCAAGTGCGCAGATGCGACTCCAGACGGAGCCTCGGGCTCGAGCCTTTTGTTTCCCCGCAGCTCCGCGGGCCCGGAAAGGGACTCCGTCCGCCCCTCCCGTCTCTCCCAGAGCGCAGCCCCGAGGGGACCTGCCCTGTGGCCGGAGCGGAGTCCGCACTGTGTCCAGAAAGAGGTAAGCGTAAGCTGGGCCCTAGGCGCGGGTCTCCACGCCCCGCCGATCCGTGCGTGCCGCTCCACTGCCTCCCGCAGCAACCCGGGCCACGCTCTCAGGTTCCGGCCCCGGCGGGAAGAGGGCTGGGCCCTGTCTGCGCGACCCGGGCCTACTCTCCAGAGCTCTACGAACTGCTCCCTCTTCTCTCTCGCTGGGAGGCGAGCTGGGTTTGTGGGTTCAGCGCTGAGACACTAGGCATCCCGGAAGTACGCTTGCCGCTAAGCCCGCTGGGAGATGGAGTCCGGGAACTTGAAGGAGGCGTGGCCGACCGGGGGATTCTGGGAGCGGGAGTGCGGAGTGCGGGGTGCGGGGAGCTAGAGAACCTTTCGTGGGTTTTGGCCTTCAACCTGCCCGTCTACTAAGTCCCTTAATGTTCTTAACTTCTGGGACTCACAAAAAAAATGTGGTCCGTGTCTTACTCATTGCCCTTCTGTGCTTTGCTTTATCAGAGTTTTGGGGCCTGCCTGTATTTGGGGCCAATACAAAGGGTTGAGTACACACACACACACACACACACACACACTCACTTTCTCTCTCTCTCTCTCTTTTTGGGGCCAATGCATAGGGTTGACCGCACACGCGCGCCTGGAATGCGAAGGTTTGGTCAGAGCCAGGGAAAAGCTTTGTTCCCGGGCAGTTTGCAAACCTGGGAGATGCAACCTTCGACTGCAAACCTATAGTACACTCTAAAGAGGAAAGATTAGGTTCAGAGTTAAATAGGCACTAACCACAAATTCCATGCCCTTTACAAGGACTAGTCGGGCTCAAGTCCCAAACCACGAATATCAGGTGCTCAGGTACAGAGTGACAAAACGGTTTCAGGATGTGGCAGCCATTCAACAGTTTGTGCTGCAGGCGTCTTTTTTTTTTTTTTTTTTTTTGCAAATTTTGTTGGACTTTGTGCCAGCTTGTCACCTTAGGCTGTACTGACTGGTTTTGTGCCTCGTGGTCAGTCAGCCTGATTAAAAGTTTACTTTTTCTCCCTTGACAGAAGGGAACCCATCTTGTCTGTCAGTTGTTACTAATTACTGAAGTCTTTTGTTCTCGCTCTGACCATGGAAGAGAATCCTGGGTGTGTACATTTTCAGGGTCTTTAAAAAAGAGCAGGTGGGGAATCAGCTGCTGTATAAGGGCCCCATCTACCAGCTGCCTGTCTTCATGAATCATAAGGATGAACCAATTGTCGGAGCCCTGCTTGTAGTTACTGCTACCATAATCATAGACCACCTTATGGTCAGCTATGTGCTTTAGGGTCTTGGGAATTTCTGCACAGGCTGGAACGAGGTGTGAGGCTCACAGTTCACTGCCCTGCTTCTTTTCTGGTTTTGTCCTGGTATGGCATGTAGTGACTGATCTCAGTACTCTAGAGAATGGTCTTCAGCTGTGGGGACTAATTTAGCCTAAATATTAAGGTTTCAAGCAAAGAGGAATTACTTCTGAGGCCCTAGGACTTAAATGCATAGGAGTAAGCCTCCTAGGAGGAGAGAGAGAGAGATGCTCCAGGGAGCAGGAACCATTTCCAGAGGATGGCGAGCCTAACCTCAAAAATCTCTCTCCAGAGCTTCAGAGTAGAGTTGAATGGTTTACACAAAGAAGCAGATTATGTATTGCTGAAAAGCCCGTGTTTATCTCTCATCTGAAACCGTGACTAAAGAGGAAGTCATAGCAGTAACAGGACAAAAAAGAGAAGCTCATCATGGATTATCTGACCATTGAAGCTGAGGAAGAAGGTAAGCATTATAGAAATAGCTGCAGCCTGCCTTCAGCCCAGGGCCTGATCCTGGAGACTCGGGATCGAGTCCCATGTCAGGCTCCCTGCATAGAGCCTGCTTCTCCCTCTGCCTGTGTCTCTGCCTCTCTCTCTCTCATGAATAAAAAAAAAAAGAAAAAGAAAAAGAAATAGCTGAAGAAGAGAGACTATTTCATCTTGCTTGCTTTTGTGATAAAAGATAGGTGATGCTTTTCTACTCCTTGTTAGATGATTCCAAAAGGTTGATGTATTGTGGGTCTACAATTTAGTTTTTTGGGCAGTGTGTTTTCACTTTATCATCTTTATCTTCATCCTACCTTTCTGAGTTAGGTTGAGTGGGGCTTGTGTATATAATTTAGCTGGTTTATGATAGCTTTTGTCTATTGAATAGAGTTTACTTCCTTTGTGGCTTTTTATCCCCCTAGTCCTTCCAGCCATTACTACAGAGGATGCTTCTCTGCCCCAAAAAGCGAACACAGAAGAAATGGAACCTACTGTTGGACTCCTTCCTGTGGAGTTCCAGGCAAGTTTGAGTTCCCTCCTCTGAAATCTTAGCTAGGTCTTCATGGTGTGTTGTTTCCTTTTTTCATTTTCTTTAGAGATCCACAGCAATCCCAACTAGAGAACTGAACCAAGGTAATATTTCCTTGAAGACTTGGAAGTCTGGGGAGAGCTCCAGCTTGAGCATTGAATTTGGGAGTAATCTGCGTGAGTGGCATTATAAACTGTGAAACTGTGATCACTGAGGGAATAGAGAAGAGTTGAAATTTTATTACTGAGCCCTATAGCTCTTCAAATCTTAGTGGTCAGGGAGATGAAGAGGAACCAGCAAAACAGACTGATAAGATGTGGCCAGTGGGGTAGGGAGAAGTTGAAAGTATGGCATCCTGATAACCAATGGGAGAGTTTCAAGAAGCAGGGAGCGATTAGGTGTGTTAAATGCTGCTGCTAAGTCAAGTGTGATGAGGCCTGAGAATTGATTGTTGGATTTAAAAATATGAAGATCATTGGTGACTTCCAAGAACAATTTCATGGAACGGCAGGAATGAAAGCCTGACTAGAAAGGATTCAGGAGAGAATAGGAGAGAAATTGGAGGCAGGGACTACCAACAAGTATTTTGGAGAGTTCTACTTTAAAGGAGAGGACCGAAGAGGGTTTTTTTTTTTTTTTTTTTTTTTTTGTGTGTGTGTGTGTGTGTGTGTGGTTTTTTTTTTTAGGATTTTTAAAAAGAATATGGGCACAATAACATTGCTTATAGGTATGTGAGAATGGATGGAGAGAGATGTCTAATGACTGAGCTATGGGGAACTCTAACATTTAGAGCCACTTTTCAAATGTTACTTCATTTATTTTAAACAAAAAATCATGTGAGTTAGGGATGATGCCTATTTCATAGTAAAACTGAGGCTCACAGAGGTGCCTGGCTGGATCAGTCAGTGGAGCATGCGACTCTTGATCTTGGGGTTCTAAGTTCAAGTTCCACATTGGGTATAGAGATTACTTGAAAATAAACTCCAAAACTGAGGCTAACAGTAACTTCCTCAGAATCATAAGGTAGTTGAACACTAATCAGAACCCAGGTATGTCTGATCCTAAATCCTATGCCTCTTAACCACATATTCTTTTTTTTTTTTTTAAGATTTATTTATTTGTTTTAGAGAGAGCACTATAGTGGGGGTAGGGGTAGAGGGAGAGAGAAAATCTTAAGGAGACTCCATGCTAAGTGTGGAGCCCAATGTGAGGCTTGATCTCATGACTCAGATCAGGGCTCTGAGATCATGACCTGAGCTGAAACCAGGATGCTTAATCGACTGTGCCATCCAGATGCCCCTCAACTACTATATTCTATTGGTTTTCTCACAAAGCATTCTCCGGTTAAGTATGATCAACAAAATACACCGATATGACTGTCAATATAACAGAGTATAAAGAACAGTTGATCATTTTCAGTTTACAATCAATAAATCCATTCATTCAGAACAACTGTAGTTACTAAAGGATAACTAAATAAATCTAAAAGTCATAGCCCTAAGTACAGAGAAAGAAGTAGCCTCTGTTAGAACAGGATGGCTATCTGTATACAATCACAATATCAAGCAGAATTTCTATAAAATCTCTGAATATTCTAGAAATCAGTATAAATTACATATCTGAGATTTATCCCATCTACAACAACTAAGTACAATTAGTAATTAACATTTGGTTGTCATTCAGTGGTTAGTTTACATTAGATTTATTTAGTATAATATGTAAAAGACAGAAACATACAGTTAAGAGTACAGCTTTGATGTCAAATCACCATGTTGTATACTTGAAACTAGTATATTTTATTTTACATTTAAAAGAAAGAGTATAGCTTTGGAAGCAGACTGCCTGGGTCCAAATCTCAGATCTGGTCCTCATATCTGTGAATAATGTTAATAAGAGTACTTACTTCATATAGTTATCATTACAAGAGGTAGTTCAAAGGACTTGGAACATAGACGATAGATTATAAATGTGAGCTATTATTATTTTCCTTAACATAGAAATTGTAGACTGTTCCATAAAATAAAGGCTTAACCTTTAGATTAAAAAAAATCTTCTTCTTATAGATTGTTCTCTTCCCTAAGTCCTATAATAGTGTGCTTGTTCTTCCAGGAATTGGTGACAGTCAAGGATGAGGAAATGGACTTAACTCAGGTGGAAGAAGAACAGCTGAATTCTGCCCAAAGGTACATGGGCATGGATATGAAAGTGGAGAATTGTGGGAGCCTGGTATTTTGGGGTAAGGAAGTTAATTTTTTTTTAAAAGTATTTTTTAATTTCTTATTTATTTATGATAATCACAGAGAGAGAGAGAGAGAGAGAGAGAGAGAGAGAGACAGAGAGAGAAGCAGGCTCCATGCACCAGGAGCCCAACGTGGGATTCGATCCTGGGTCTCCAGGATTGCACCCTGGGCCAAAGGCAGGCGCCAAACCGCTGCACCACCCAGGGATCCCAGGAAGTTAATTTTTAATGCGAACTGCTTACTGGGACATAAGCTTCTCTATAACTAAGGGCGTCTAAAATGCCATAGTTTTGCTTAAGATCCAGAGGGCCCTAATCCCCTAGGAGATCCCTGATCACTCTGGGCTCAGAATTGGCTCCTTTTCTCTTTTGCCAAGTAAAAGTTCACTGTTTTTGGTATTGAAAAAGGCCAGCTTCATTACACTGTTTCGTTTTTTTTTTTTTTTTTTACAGTGTACTTCCTTAAATCATCATCATCATCATCATTATTATTTAAGATTTCACTCATTTATTAGAGAGAGTAGACTGAGCATGAGCAGGGAGAAGGAGGAGCTTCCTCCTTCCACTGAGCAGGAAGCCGGACTTGGGGCTTGATTCTGGGACTCCAGGATTAAGACCTGAACTGAAGGCAGACACCCAATTGACTGAGTCACCCAGGTGCCCCATTACATTGGTTTAAAGATTTGTAAAGCTTTAGTAATCAAAACAGTGTGGTATGATGAAAGGATAGATGTAAATCAATGGAACAGAACAGATGGCCCAGAAGTAGACCCACACAAATTTCTGACAAAGATGCAAAATCAATTCAATGTTAAAAGGAGAATCTTTTCAACAAATGGTACTGGGGGATCCCTGGGTGGCGCAGTGGTTTAGCGCCTGCCTTTGGCCCAGGGATCCTGGAGACCTGGGATCGAATCCCACGTTGGGCTCCCGGTGCAAGGAGCCTGCTTCTTCCTCTGCCTAGTCTCTGCCTCTCTCTCTCTCTCACTGTGTGCCTATCATAAATTTAAAAAAAAAAAAAATGGTACTGGAACAACTGGATATATATATATATATGCCAAAAGAAAATCCATACCTCCCACCATACACAGTTATTCTCAATGAATCACAGATATAGGTATAAAACCTAGAAGAGGGACGCCTGGGAGGCTCAGTGGTTGAGCCTCTGCCTTTGGCTCAGGTTGTGATCCCAGGATCCACGATTGAGTTCCACATCAGGCTCCTTGCATGGAGCCTGCTTCTCCCTCTGCCTATGTCTCTGCCTTTCTCTCTCTCTCTCTCTCTCTCTCTCTCTCTCTCTGTCTCTCATGAATAAATAAATGAAATCTTAATAAAATAAAATAAAAAATAAAAGGTAGAAGAACCATTTTATTAGATATAATATCAAAAGCTTAGGGCAGCCCCGGTGGCACAGCGGTTTGGCACCTCCTGCAGCCCGGGGTGTGTTCCTGGGGACCCTGGGGTCGAGTCCCACGTTGGGCTTCCTGCGTGGAGCCTGCTTCTCCCTCTGCCTGTGTCTCTGCCTCTCTCTCTCTATGAATAAATAAATAAATCTTAAAAAAAATATCAAAAGCTTAGTCTAGTCAAGCTCTCTGGGTCTTGAGTTTGCTTTATTGGAAGGTCCCTTGATAGATATAGGACCATTCGGATGATCTGTTTCTTCTTGAGTGAGCCGTCGTAGTGATTTACCATCTTTCATTCCTTATATTGGTAATCTGTATCTTCTCTGTTTTAATTTTATTAGTCTTCCTAAGATTTTAACAATTAATTTTTTCCCCTTTGCTAACTTTAGATCTAATTTGCTCTTATTTTAATTTCTTTTTTTTTTTTATTTATGATAAGCACACAGTGAGAGAGAGAGAGAGGCAGAGACATAAGCAGAGGGAGAAGCAGGCTCCATGCACCGGGAGCCCGATGTGGGATTCGATCCCGGGTCTCCAGGATCGCGCCCTGGGCCAAAGGCAGGCGCCAAACCGCTGCGCCACCCAGGGATCCCCCATTTTTAAAAACCTACTTAAAGTAAGTTTCTTGTGGACAGCATAGAATTGGGTCTGGTTTTTAAACACATGCCAACAATTTCTGGAGTTTTCAATTGCTGTGTTTAGGTCATTTACATTTAAATTAACTATTGGTACAGTTGGATTTAAATCTCACATATATCTAGTTGTTTTCTATTTGTTCCATCTTTTCCTCGTTCATTTTTCTTTTTCTGTTTTTTGGTTGGGTATTTTCATTATCCTATTGCAAATACTATTCATTTTATATATAGATCAGGGGTTGGCAAACTTCTCTATAAAGGACCAGATGGTAAATATTTTTTGCTTGATGGGCCATATACTTTCTTGCAGTTATTTAACTTTGCTATTGTAGCATAGAGGCAGCCATAAACAATTTGTAAAAAGTGGGAGTGGCCAGATTTGGCCTGTGGTGGGTCAGTTTGGTTGCCCCATGGGCCATAACGTGCTGACCCCTGGTGTATATACAAGTTCTTGACTTATATAAATTACCTTCTGCCTATAAGCACATTTCTTATAGTGCACACCTACTGGTAATGAATTCTCTCAGCTTTTGCTTGGCTGAAAAAATAACTTTCATCTTTCTATCTTTCTTCCTTCCTCCTTTCCTTTTCCCTTTCCCTTTCCTTTCCATTCCATTTTTTTTTTTTTTAAAGATTTTATTTATTTATTCATGATAGTCACACAGAGAGAGACAGAGAGGCAGAGTCACAGGCAGAGGGAGAAGCAGGCTCCATGCACCGGGAGCCCGACGTGGGATTCGATCCCGGGTCTCCAGGATCGTGCCCCGGGCCAAAGGCAGGCGCCAAACCGCTGCGCCACCCAGGGATCCCTCCATTTTATTTTTAAGTAATCTCAACACCCAATGTGGGGCTTGAACCCACAACTCCAAAATCAGGAGGCACATGCTCTTCTGACTGAGCCAGTGAGGCACCCCTTTTATCTTCCCTTTTGAAAATGAAATTATATTTTCACTGAATATAGAATTCTTAGGGACAGAGGTTTTTTTTCTTTCTTTCAGCAATTTAAATGTGTCCCTTCATTGTCTTCTGGCTTACATAATTTGTGACAAAGTTTGTGTAATTTTTATTTTTGCTCTTCTGTAGTGTTTCTATGGCTTTTTCTATGGCTTTTTTTTTTAAGATTTTTTTTTTTTAATTTACTTATTCATGAGAGACACACAGAGAGAGGCAGAGACACAGGCAGAGGGAGAAGCAGGCTCCATGCAGGGAGCCCGACATGGGACTTAGTCCCGGGTCTCCAGGATCACACCCTAGGCTGAAGGCAGGTGCTAAACCGCTGAGCCACCCGGGCTGCCCCGGCTGTTTTTTTTTTTTTTTTTTTTTAAAGATTTTATTTATTTATTCATAGAGACACACACACACACACAGAGAGGCAGAGACACAGGCAGAGGGAGAAGCAGGCTCCATGCAGGGAGCCTGATGTGGGACTCAATTCCTGGTCTCCAGGATCACACCCCAGGCTGCCGGCGGCTCTAAACTGCTGTGCCACGGGGGCTGCCCTCTATGGCTGTTTTTAAGATTTCCTCTTTATCTTGGTTTTCAACAGTTTGCATACAATGTATTTAGAGGTGTGTGTGTGTGTAGGGGGGGTGTATGCACATGCATGTGCATGTTTCATTCCGCTTAGGGTTCTCTGAACTTCCTTGGATTTTTGGTTTGATACCTTTCATTAGTTGTGGAATATTATCAGCCATTAACTCATCAAGTACTGTTTCTGCCTATTCTCTCTGTCTCTTCTCCTTCCAGGATTCCAATTACATGGATTTAGAGCATTAGATATTGTCCCGCAGCTCTCAGATGGTCTCTTCTGGTTTGTTAGGTTTTTCACTCTTTTATGCTCTTTATGCTTTAGTTTGGGTAGTTTATTTTGACCTATTTGGAAGTTTACTGATTCTTAGCTTTGTTGACTTTACTGATGCGTTCATCAAAGACATTAATCTCCATTACCAGTTTTTCATCTTTAGCATTTTCATTTGACTTTTATAGTTTGTATCTCTTTGCTAACATTCCTCAACTGTTAAAGCATGTTGTCCTTCTTTTCCACTGGAGACTTTTACTTTTATATATTAATCATAGTTACTTCAAGTTCCTTTATATCTGGGTAATCATTGAGTCTGTTTCCATTCATTACTCTATGGTTTATACAATCAGATTTGATTGGAGAATGATGCATTGAGAAAGGATACAATTAGCTCCATTGAGTTAGGGGAGAGATGATGGTAACTGAATTGGGGTGGTAATAATGGGGAGAGGAAATACAGAATGAATGAGAGAGATTTGGGAAGTATAATCCATAAAACTTGGTGATTTATTTGTTTTGGTTGGTAGTGTAGAGGGAAAAGCTTAGTATGATTCTCCGTTTTCAGACTTTAAGCTAGAAAAGCTTTTTGGAGTTTTGTGAGGATTAGATGTATTCATATATTTAATTTTTTAAAACAGTAGCTTATACATAATAAACATTAGATATTTCCTGATATTATTATAGTTCATAGCATATATATATATATATTTTTTTTTTTAAGATTTTATTTATTTATTCATGAGAGACACAGAGAGGCAGAGAAGTTGAGGGAGAAGCAGGCTGCCATTGGGGAGCCCGATGTGGGACTTGATCACAGGACTCCGGGATCATGACCTGAGCCGAAGGCAGACACTCAATCACTGAGCTGCCCAGGCATCCCTAGTTCATAGCATATATTAAACTTTAGGTTACCATGAGATTTTCAACTTCTGAAAATTATGGCAGCATTAGGATATATTTTGATCAAATATTGGTATGTTTCTATAATGGGATAAAAGGATCTTAAGAAAGGCTTATTACTCTCCAGATTTGTTCACTGCTTGTATTATTTGCGGCCAGCTCAGTGCATACATCTATTTCTTTTTTTTTTTCCTTTTTAAAGATTGTGTTTATTTATTTGAGAGAGAGAGAGCATGAATGGAGGAGAGGAGCAAAGAGAGAGGGGAAGCAGATTCCCCACTGTGCAGGGAGCCTGATGTGGGGCTCAATCCCAGGACCCTGAGATCATGACCTGAGCCAAAGGCAGACACTTAACTGACTGAGCCACCCAGGCACCCCCATACAACATCGATTTCATGCATATACTTTTTCTTTACCAGAACTATGATAGGCCCTGAGAAATATCAGTGAACCAAAGAAAATTACCTGCCCTCAGAAAAAGACCTTTTGGTGGTGGAGTTCATATTCTTATATTAGTGTCTTTTTATTAATAAGAATGATGGGGGATCCCTGGGTGGCGCAGCGGTTTGGCGCCTGCCTTTGGCCCAGGGCGCGATCCCGGATACCCGGGATCGAATCCCATGTCGGGTTCCCGGTGCATGGAGCCTGCTTCTCCCTCTGCCTGTGTCTCTGCCTCCTCTCTCTCTCTCTGTGACTATCATAAATAAATAAAAAATTTGAAAAAAAAAAAAAAGAATGATGGTGGTGACATATAGATGATGAAAGCTGGGAAATACACAGATTGAGGGATAAGATGAATTAAGGTATGGATATACTGAATTTGAGATTTCCAAGTGGATACATGTAGTTGGCTAGTTGGATATATAACTAAGTAAATAATTGGATTATATGGTGTAGGGGACAGAAGTAAATAGTTGGATTATACAGTGTAGAGGACAGAAGTAAATAGTTGGATATATGGGTGTGGGATCAGAACTAAGCTGGAGATAAGAATTGGAAATCATTGATATATAGAAGGCAACTGCAACTAGTAAACAAATAAATCCCAGAGATAGATTTATTTATTTATTTATTTATTTATTTATTTATTTATTTATTTATTATTTATTTTTATTTATGATAGTCACAGAGAGAGACAGAGAGGCAGAGACACAGGCAGAGGGAGAAGCAGGCTCCATGCACCGGGAGCCCGACGTGGGATTCGATCCCGGGTCTCCAGGATCGCACCCTGGGCCAAAGGCAGGCGCCAAACCGCTGTGCCACCCAGGGATCCCTAAATCCCAGAGATTTAATGCACAGTAGAGTCAACACAGATAACAATATTGTATTATAATCATCAAACTTGCTAATGACTAGATTTTAATTATTCCCATCACAAAATAGAAATAAAAAATAGAAATAATAATTATGTAATATAATTGAGGTGCTAACTATCAATACATCAGCATCATATTACAGTATATAAACACATCAAAGTAGCATGTTGTGTACCTTAAACTTATACAGTGTTTTATGTCAAATATATTTGAATTTTCTAAAAGAAGCAACTAATACCATGGACTAGATGAAGTCTTTAATGGAGACAGTGTAGTGGAGAATGGGGAGGGGCAAAAAAGGAGAGCCTAGACTGTATACCAAGAAGCATCAACATTTAAGAAGAAGAAACAGAAAAAGCTCTAAATAAATAGCAGGAGTAAAACTTGGACAGCTTAGAATCACAGAAGTTAAGAAAGAACATCTGCCAATTATATCTGAATAAAGTTTGGGGAAAGATGGGGGTGGGAATGTTGTTAGGAGGGATGCATGGTCACCACTGTCAAGTGCTGTTGAGGGGCCAATCTAAACAAGGAATGAAAAGAATCCACTGGGTAGGATGCCTGGGTGGCTCAGTGGTTGAGTGTCTGCCTTTGGCTCAGGGCATGATCCCGAGTCCCGGGATTGAGTCCCACATCAGGCTCCCTGCATGGAGCCTACTTCTCCCTCTGCCTATGTTTCTGCCTTTCTCTCTGTGTCTCTCATGAATAAATAAAGTCTTTAAAAAAAAATTCTCTCTCTCTCTCTCTGCCTCTCCACTGGCTGACCCTGCTCTCTTTAAAAAAAAAAAAAAGGACCGATGGGAACTATTTAAAAAAGTCAAAAGTGGCTATTTCTGGGTGATTATTGTAAGTAATTTTTTTTGTCTTGTACTTTTTAAAAACTGCCCAATCTCAACTTGTGTTTTCATCTTTTCACTCTTCCTCAGATATTTTTTTTTTCCTCAGATATTTTTTATTAACATTTATTCTTAGCCCCACTGCTTATCTTCCTTCCTGACTAGTCCACTGTTTTCCATTCTTTTAGGTGCAGCATCCTCATTGTTCTCTTACTGTGCCTTGTACTAGCCATTCTCCCATCTCTATTAGTCCCTGGAACCTCCTCAGACATTCCCAGGAGGCACTTTCTGAAAACATTCTAATAAACAAACTTATCAAGCATCATTTTTTTTTCCCTCTTGCCAACTCAGCAGTTTTTTTCTCTCACCCCAGAGCACACAAAGACTTGTACTTTTTATTGATTTCAGATTCCGAATCTATACCTGAAGCTAAAGAATCCTTTTCAAAGCAGGGACTTTATGAAGAAGAGTCACCTGAAAGAGAGCTGATCATGGAGAGACTTAAAAAGGATGAGTCCTGGGACTCCAGATTGATGGAAGCCTGGCAATGTGAAGGCACATTAGAAAGACAGCAGGGAAATCAGAAGAAAGATTTAAGGCAAGTCATAATTAAACGCAAGAAAATCTCTGTGGAGAATTGTAATCAAACTGGGGAAAGCTCAAACCCAATTAAACATCACAACATTTACTTAGTGAAAAAGCCTTGGAAGTGCAATGAATGTGGGAAGTCCTTCAGTTACTACTCAGCCTTTATTCTACATCAGAGAATTCATACTGGAGAGAAACCTTATGTTTGTAAAGAGTGTGGGAAAGCCTTCAGCCGGAGCTCATCACTTATTCAGCATCAGAGAATCCACACTGGAGAGAAACCCTATGAGTGTAACGAGTGTGGGAAGGCCTTCAGTCATCGATCAGCCCTCATTCAACATCATATCATTCATACTGGAGAAAAGCCCTATGAGTGCAATGAATGTGGGAAGGCCTTCAACCAAAGCACATATCTAATTCAACATCACAGAATCCACACTGGAGAGAAACCCTATAAATGCAAGGAATGTGGAAAAGCTTTCAATGATACCTCATCCCTTATTAAACATCAGAGGGTTCATACTGGAGAAAAACCTTATGGATGTACAGAATGTGGGAAAGCCTTTAGTGACAGGTCAGGCCTCACTCAACATCAGAGAATTCATACAGGGGAAAAGCCCTATGAATGCAGTGAATGTGGGAAAGCTTTCAGCTACTGTTCAGCTCTTATTCAACATCAAGGAACCCATACTGGGGAGAAACCTTACAAATGTAACGAATGTGGGAAAGCCTTCAGTGATCGCTCAGCTCTTGTAAGACATCAGAGAATTCATACTGGTGAGAAACCTTACAAATGTAAAGAATGCAAGAAGGCCTTCAGCCAGAGCTCATCTCTTACAAAGCATCTGAGAACTCATACTGGAGAGAAACCATATAAATGCAATGATTGTGACAGAGCTTTCAGCCAGAGTTCATCTCTTATTCAACACCAGAAAACCCATACAGGAGAAAAACACTACAAATGTAAGAAATGTGAGAAAACCTTCAGGGTGCATTCAGCCTTTCATCAACATAAAGAAATTCATGATGAATAGAATGCAGTAAATTATTAAAATAATTATGTAGTCTCTGGGAACCCAGGTGGCTCGGTAGAGCATGCAACTCTTGATCTGTGGGTTGTGCGTTCAAGCCCCATGTCAGGCATAGAGTTGACCTAAAAAAGAAAAGAAAGGGTGAAAATTATGTATTCTCTCCTGATTGTTCAGACCTGTTCTAATTACAAGGTATACTACAAAAACATATGAGGCTGTGTAATGCAGAAAGATAGCTCTCTTCCTTGAAAGGTTATTAGTTATGGGAAGAGGACAAGAGGTACAGTAACAAACCCCAGAAAGTGAAGCAGTGAAGAGAAATCCTAGAGAAACACAAGAGAAAGTCTGGTTTAGTCAGAGAAACAGCCTTAGGAGCTAAGCATCTGATATCAGTAGAAAAACTAATCACACGGGATGTCTGGGTGGCTCAGCGGTTGAGCACCTGCCTTCAGCCCAGGGCGTGATCCTAGTGTCCCAGGATCGAGTCCCACATCGGGCTCCCTGCATGGAGGCTTCTTTTCCCTCTGCCTGTGTCTCTGCCTCTATCTGTGTCTCTCATGAATAAATAAATAAATAAAATCTTAAAAAAAACTAATCAGAGGAGCAGACTGAACAGTACTCGAGGCTAAGGCTATTTTTTTTAAATATTTATTCATGAGACACACACACACACACACACACACACACACACACACACAGAGAGGCGCAGAGACACAGGCAGAGGGAGAAGCAGGCTCCATGCAGGGAACCCGATGTGGGACTTGGCGCTAAACCGCTGAGCCACCTGGGCTGTCAGAGGCTAAATGCTCTGTAAATAGTAGTTTCAACCTGAAGCCAGGTGGGGAGGATCAGGATCCTAAAAAGGAAAATCACCAGGAAGTTTCTCTAGGGAAATAAAGAGAAAAAAATTCTAAGCGTAGGAAATACTCCTTTTCTCTGTCCCTACACACCTCTTGTTCACTTGCAAACATTTACACTGGAGTTTATTAACCCTGGATGTACACAGAAATCTAAGAAGCTTTGAAAAAAAAGTACCTGGGTCCTAGCACCAGAGATTCAGATTAAATGTGGACTAGGGTGCAGCCTCGACATCAGGAATTTTAAAATTCCTCAGGTTCCAATATGCAGCCAAAATTAGGAACCACTGATTTAGGCTCTTTCTGCACAAGGATCAACTCAGTAAAGTAGGAGCACTACAGGCAATTGAAAGGATAATAGTGATCTACCTCAGCTCTCAGGAGCTCTTGGTGTCCTTGTTTCTGTCTTTTCTTTCTCTTTCTAATTATATAATGTCATCTTTTCTTTTACCTGACTTTGGATCCTTTTGTTTGGACCTTTTAAACTTTTTTTCTGACTTGGTGTGAATTGTACTGCCTGATACTAACTTCTGTTAGTATCTGCTCTGGCCCTCACCCTTGCTAATGTGCTCCTTTAAGCTTGGTTACAGCTTTCTCAACCACTTCTGCTTACGAGGATCATATATTGTGTTTGCTACCCATGGCCCAAAGGTGGCAAATATTAATCAAAAGAAACAAGAGGAAGACCAGAAATCAGGAGTGGAGACAGAGTGGGAGGGAACATCAAAGAGTTAAACTTTTGACTCCAACTGTATAATTGCTATCTCACAATTTCCTGAAATTAGAATATAATTTAGTTGTGTGTACTAATTAATACTGAATTTGAAGGGATGTAAGTGGAAGAAAGGTAAGTAAAAAGTGTTTCTACATTGAATATGACAAAGAGGGGTGGGTGCCTGGATGGCTCAGTTGGTTAATCATCTGCCTTCGACTCAGGTCATGATCTCTGAGTCCTGTGATAGAACCCTGAGTAGGGCTTCTTGCTCACTGAGGAGTCTGCTTCTCTCATTCTCTCCCTCTGCCCCCCTCCCCTACTTGTTCTCTGTCAAATAAGTAAAATCTTAAAAAAAAAAAAAGTAATATGACAAAGAATAATAATGCTAAGGAAATGATGAGAAATTATAGATGATACTATAATTCCTATAGAATATCCATTAAAAAATAATGCAAGTAGAGGAATTAAATTACATGTTAAAAAATGTTTAACCCAAAAGAAAGCAGGAAAGGAGGAAAAGACACAGATGGGACAAATCATAAACAGGTAGCAAAATGGTAGAATTAAGTTCAACCATATCAATAATTACATTAAATGTAAAAGAGACACTCCAAATAAAACTGTGAGACTGAATAAAGAAGCATGACCCAACTATATGTAAAAGACTCATACTTTAAATACGGAAACACAGGTTGAAAGTTCAAAAGATAGATTCATAGTGAAAACACTAATCATGAAAAAGCTGTAGTGGATATATTAATATCAGATAAAATAGAATTCAAGAACAGGGGTGTCATAGATACATAAGGACATTCTATAATGATAAAATAGTCAATTCATCAAGATTAGGAATTATTATAATCTAGTTGCGAGCTGCATTCTAGTAACACATGTTTCTCAGAGTAAAGTATAGTGCACTGACCTTATGCTTTCACACATACTTTTTTTTTTTTCACACATACTTTTGAGATAGCTTCTAACTTCCTTACATTAGATGCTAGTTGCATGATCTCAGAGGTTGTGAGGTTGAGCCCTGTGTCAGGCACTGTGCTCAGCAGGGAGTCTGCTTGAGGATTCTCTCCCTCTGCCCCTCCCCCCACTAATGTGTGCTTGCACACTCTATCTAAAATAAGTGGATGGGGGCACCTGGATGGCTTAGTGGTTGAGCATCTGCCTTTTGCTCAGGTTGTGATCCTGGGGTCCTGGGATTGAGTCCCACATCTGGCTCCCTGCAGGGAGCCTGCTTCTTTATCTGCCTATGTCTCTGCCTCTCTTTCATGAATAAATAAATAAAATCTGTGTTTCTTTTGAATAAATAAATCTTAAAATGATGAATCTTTTAAGAAATTTAATGTTCCACTCTTAGAAGTTGATAGAACATCTAGACAGAAAATATTAAAGATCCAGAAAAGCTGAACAACACTGCCTACCATCTTGAGCTGATGGGGGGCATAGAATACTTTATAGAATGCACATGGAACACAACAATTTTCAGAGTGTGTATCCCTTCAAGGGCACATGGAATGTTCACCAAGTTAGGTTATACACTGGGCCTTAAGGCAATGCTCAGTAAATTCAAAGAGAATATTCTCTAGTACTTTTAATGACAGTAGAGATCAATAAAATAAGGTAGGAAATCCCCAAATATTTGGAAATTAAATGCCATACCTCTAATTAACCCAAGTCAAAAATTTTAAAGGAATTTTTTTTAAAGGAATATGGGTTGAAATAATATACTCTTTGCAACGGAATTGATCTAGATACCATTAACAGGTAATGAGGGAAAAAGCCTCAACTTCCTTAGAAACTAAGAAAAACACCATTAAGTAACCAAAGAGAAAAGAAAAATAGAAATTGAAAAACATTTTTGTTTTTTTTGTTTGTTTTGTTTTTTAATTTTTATTTTATTTTATTTTATTTATTTTATTTTATTTATTTTATTATTTTATTTTATTTTTTTTATTTTATTTTATTATTTTATTTTATTTTATTTTTTATTTTATTTTATTTTATTTTATTTTATTTTATTTTATTTTATTTTATTATTTTATGATAGTCACATACAGAGATAGAGTGGCAGAGACATAGGCAGACGGAGAAGCAGGCTCCATGCACCAGGAGCCCGACGTGGAATTCGATCCCCGGTCTCCAGGATCGCACCCTGGGCCAAAGGCAGGCGCCAAACCCCTGCGCCACCTAGGGATCCCTGAAAAACATTTTTGACTGAATAATAATGAAGATGCAATATATCCAAACTTGTGGGATACAACTAAAGCAATGTATAGAGAGAAATCTCATCCATTACACTACCTAAAATTAGAAAAGGTCAAAAATCCATCATATCAATTTCTATTGAAAGCCTAAAGGTGGAAGCAAATTAAAGTAGAAGGAAATATAAAGAGCAGAAAAATTTAATTACAAAACAGATACACAATAGAAAGCATCAACAAAGGCAAAGGTTGATACTTTGTGGCTACTTTTTACAAAACAAAACAAAACTAGAAGAACACACAAGAAAATTACATGTGGAAGTCGGAGGGAATGAAGTGAATGGAGTAGGACAGAGTGCCACCCTTCACTGTATTTTGTTTTGACTTCTGAGCCTCTCAAAAAAAATTCTTAAAGATTTTATTTTAGAGAGAGAGAGAGATGGAGCAGAAGGTGAGGGAGAAGTAAAAAATCTCAAGCAGACTCCACACAGAGTGCAAAGCTGATGCAGGGCTTGATCCCAGGACCCCAAGATCATGACCTAAACCAAAACCAAAGGTCAGATGTTCAACTGACTGAGCCACCCAGGTGCCCTTCAAAAATTTTTAATACCGGAAACCCTGGGTGGTGCAGCGGTTTAGTGCCTGTCTTTGGCCCAGGGCGCGATCCTGGAGACCCGGGATCGAATTCCCACATCAGGCTCCCGGTGCATGAAGGCTGCTTCTCCCTCTGCCTATGTCTCTGCCTCTCTCTCTCTCTCTGTGTGTGACTATCATAAATAAATAAAAATTAAAAAAAATTTTAATACCCTTCCAGGGCTATTCCAAGCCATATTGGGTCCTGAGGCAAAAAGAAACATATGTGCACCTATATACACTTGTCAAAATATCTTCCCATGTTTTGAACCAGATTAGAAAGTTAATAAAAGCCATATATATATATATATATATATATATATAATTTTTTTTTTTTAATGACTATAGGGGCACCTGGCTGGCTCAGTCAGTAGAACATGTGACTCTTGATCTCTGGATTGGAAGTTCAAGCCTCTTGGGTGTAGAGTTTGCCTAAAAAAATAAATAAAAATGAAAAAAAAATGACTACACATAGTCCAAAGCACACCATTGTCAACCTGTACAAAGCAGGATGTGATGACTTCATGGCTCAGGAGCCATGAGTTAATTGGAAATAACTTCCCAGTGCACAATAGCCCTGGGTCATAAAATGAGCAAACAACAGCTTGTCTTATTTAAAATTTCGATATTTTGTTTTTCATGATTTTTTTGCATTAATTTTTTTTAATATTTTTTTTCAATTTTTATTTATTTATGATAGTCACAGAGAGAAAGAGAGGCAGAGACACAGGCCGAGGGAGAAGCAGGCTCCATGCACCGGGAGCCCAATGTGGGATTCGATCCCGGGTCTCCAGGATCGCGCCCTGGGCCAAAGGCAGGCGCCAAACCGCTGCGCCACCCAGGGATCCCTTGCATTAATTTTTTAAAAAGATTTATTTATTTGAGGGGAAGAGGGGCAGAGAGAGTTCCATGCCCACTCTGCGTGGAGCCCAACAGGGGGCTTTGACCCACAATGCTGACATCATAACCTGAGCCAAAACTAAGAGACTGTGACTCAACAGAGTGCACCACCCTGGTGCCCCTTTTAAAAAGATTTTTAAAGTAATCTCTACACCCAACATGGGGCCCATACTCGCACCCTGAGATCAAGAATCACATGCTCTCCTGATTGAGCCAGTCAGGCACCCCTTCATTAATTTTGATTTAGAAAATATTGTATTAAAACATTATTTCTCTTGATTACTGAATTTTTTGGTGCTCTCTTAAGTTCTGCACCCAAGGTAAATGTCTCACTTGCCTGCACCTAATCTCTGCCCTGAACACATTATATGGGATCATCTGAAGGTGGGAGAGCTAGAATGGAGAAGATTCAGTGGTTTTCATCATGTCCAAGGAAACCAAAGACTTTGTGGACATATTTATTTATTTATTTTTTAATTTTTATTTATTTATGATAGTCACAGAGAGAGAGAGAGGCAGAGACACAGGCAGAGGGAGAAGCAGGCTCCATGCACCGGGAGCCCGATGTGGGATTCGATCCCGGGTCTCCAGGATCGCGCCCTAGGCCGAAGGCAGGCGCCAAACCGCTGCGCCACCTAGGGATCCCGACATATTTATTTAAAAATTAATTAAAAGACTGTAAAGTTATTGGTAGATTTTAGGAAATTCTAAAACTTCACTTTCACTTTTTAAACTCGGAATCACAACCTGGAGTGACTGGTCAATTTGGGTCTTCGTCTTTGTGACAGAGGAAACCATTTGCTACCCAATCTCACTCCTGGATTTTCCATTTGGGGTCTGGAAGCTACATCTCAGGGGCCCTCCAAAACCCAATATCCAACTACAGCTGCCAAGCTTATCTTCCTCTCCCTGCTTGGATTGGGGATTTCATGTGGTGCTATCTATGCCCATGACAAGATTTCTGGGACTGTATAAATTTTCCCATGTGAGTGATTTGAACACTCATTTTCATTTTATCACCTCTTACCTACCAACTTGACCAACTTGCAGTTTCAACCCAAAGTCACAGTACAGCCCGCACTCAAAATGTAAACCAGCATACAGGCATTCCTCCCAATTCAGCAAACATTTTCCTGTGACCCACTTTTGTCATCTGTATGATGAGGAAAAGAAGAGCACCTACTTCACAGGATTGTTATGTGGAATCTGTAAATTAATTCATGTAAAGCACATGAAATACTCCCTGGCACACAAAGAAATCCTCCATAAATGCAAGATATTATCTATTAGTTTTGGTCACTAAATAAACTTTTTTTTTAATATGGATTTTTAAAAATTTTTATTTACTTATGATAGTCACACACACACAGAGAGGCAGAGACACAGGCAGAGAGAGAAACAGGCTCCATGCACCAGGAGCCCGACGTGGGATTCGATCCTGGGTCTCCAGGATCGCGCCCTGGGCCAAAGGCAGGCGCCAAACCGCTGCACCACCCAGGGATCCCCTAAATAAACTTTTAATAAAAATATGTGAGTGATTTTAAGGGAGTGCCACCATTGGCAAAGAAATAAAATGCTTCATTCGGATAACCAGACAAGTGATTGGTAATAACTTTATTCATAGTTTCAAGGAAGAAATGAAAAATTGTTCAGAGTAATGGGAATGAACTGAGAGCCATGGTGAATTACTTAAATCATTTAATCTGAGTCTAGTCCCTCCTGAGAATGATATACTATACATTATTGCATATATTTCACATGTATACATATTTGCTGTGTACAAGTGTTCATATGAAAATCATGTATATTGTGTTTTTTGGATAAGGTCAAGGATTTTACAGGAATCTTAAAAATTTTTTAAAAAGGAATAATTCTGAAGTCATTTGATTTATCTTACCATCTAATTTCAGAACCTACCCTCCACCTCTATTTTTTCACAATAAATAGAATATTTGGGGAATAATAAGATAACTGTTTTGGCTGGATAATGACACAAAAGCATGATTTGTATTGAGAGGATCCTGAACATTAGGATAGGAAATAGGGGACTTTATTTTGAGGCCTTAGTTATTTAATAATTTTTTTTCCCTAAGTAGTGGGATGACAATGGTGAAATATCATACAGTAGAACACCTGTTTCCCAGAATTTCTAGGGACATACCTATTCCAAATCTGCAAAGGCATAATCATAATTGTTTCAGCTTCAACATCTTCTGGGTACACTTTTTGGCTTTTCTTCCCAATATATGAATTAAGGGTACAATATTGCAATGCACCATCTTGAAATGGTTATAACTTGCTGAAAAAATAAAATCGCCCCAACGATCAGAATATATGCATTACTGAGCAAGCCAGCTATAAGGTTATTACAATTGTTCATTGTGATATATACCATCTTGTCCATGTCAGGTGGACAGAGCCATTGTGACATCAACTGTTGGTCACATTCCACTTTCAGATTTACCATCTCCTTGCTCCATATGCCATGGGAAATCTTTCTTTTTTTTAATTTTATTTTTTTTTAAATTTTTTAATTTTTATTTTTTTGGAAATCTTTCTTAAATTATTTTGATCACATGATATTCTTTAATGGGTGATTATCGAGAAAACCCTTTTATTTTTTAAATTACATTTATTCATTTAAGTTATCTCTACACCCAATGTAGGGCTTGAACTCATAACCTCAAGATGAAGAGTTGCATGCCCCTCTGACTGAGCCAGCTAAATGATCTGAAAAAAAAAATCCTTTTAGAAATATACTTTTATTTGGCTACTTTCTGTATTTAAATTGCCACATTCAAAGTAAATAAATCCTCTGTATTTTTTTTTTTTTAAAGTAGGATCCATGTCTAGCATGGAGCCCAACATGGGGCTTGAACTCACAATCCTGAGATCAAGATCTGAGCTGAGGGCAGCTCAGGTGGTTCGGCGGTTTAGTGCCACCTTCAGCCCAGGGTGTGATCCTGGAGACCCCGGATCAGGTCCGTGTTGGGTTCCCTGTATGGAGCCTGCTTCTCCCTCTGCCTGTGTCTCTGCCTCTCTCTCTGTGTGTGTCTCTCATGAATAAATAAAATCTTAAAAAAAATATATCTGAGCTGAGATCAAGAGTCAGATGCTTAACTGACTGAGCCACTCAGGTGCCCCTAATTCTTTTGTATTCTTGATAGTCCAGGGATGGACTGACCAATTTACAGAGAAATGGCTGTTTAAGAAAAAACAGCACTTGTGAAATGAATGAAATGGCTCCAAGCAGCTAATGTAGCTATGCACTGAAAGTCATCTGTTGTTTGGAATCAATAGATTTTGCATTGTTTCTACTACACTATAACAATGCCTCTTGACATTCGAATATGTAGCTAATGTGGTTCCACATCCCTCAGGTCCCATCCCTTCCTCCCACAGACCTGCGTGAGAGGTAAGTGGTGGTCGTAATCAGAGGTGGAGAGGGCTGTACTGGTTTCTCAAAGATCTAAAAGGGGAGGGGGTGCATGGAAGGCAGATGAAGTGAGTGTGTTGTTGGGGTTGGGCCATTTCACACCATGTTCTAATTTTTACCAAAAGAAAGTTCACTTAGAAAACAATAATAATTTAACAAGTTATCAACTTTTTGACTATTTTTATAAACGTATGTGGAGCTGTGTTTGCCTAGGCCCTTTTACTTGTGCCAGTTTTACATTATTATGTTGTCAATTAATAAATGTGTTTCTAAATAATAAATGAAGCTTTAATCAAACATTCAAATAAAATATTTGCATGAAATCTAATTCAAATCATGTTTTGACTGGTTTAAATTTAACTGTAATTTGAGGCTACCCCTGCCTTTGTGCCATCTCCAAATCTATTACACTCTTTAACCAAGACTTAGCTGTATTTAAAAGATTAATGTGGCACCAGGATTTAGGGTAAAATATGTGAGTGAAAAAGAAGCAGCAAGCAGATAAAGAAGCAACTGTAATACATCAGGAGCAACTTAAACCAAAGTTACTACAGTAACACAGTTGGGGCAACAGAAAGAGGGAAAAATTATGAAAGAAATTATACATGAATTATTAGCAGAACTTGTGAAATTTATGGAAGCTTAAAGATATGAGATTCAGGGACACCTGGATGGCTCAGAGGTTGGGTGCCTCTCTTTGGCTCAGGGCGTGGTTCTGGGGTCCCAGGATCGAGTCCTGCATTGGGCTCCCCCCAGGGAGCCTGCTTCTCCCTCTGCCTGTGTCTCTGCCTCTCTTTCTCTGTGTCTCTCATGAATAAATAAATCAAATCTTTCAAAAAAAGAGATACGAGATTCAAAATAACCTTGATGTTCTAAGCTTAGGTACACAAGGTACCACTGAGGCAAATAGGGAAATTAGGTTAGGATGTCAGCTTTTTAAAAAGATTTTATTTATTCACAAGAGACACACAGAGAGGCACAGGCACAGGCAGAGGGAGAAGAGGCTCCCTGTGGGGAGCCTGATGCAGGACTCAATCCCAGGACTCTAGGATTATGCCCTGAGCCAAAGGGCAGATGCTCAACCACTGAGCCACCCAGGTGCCCCAGGATGTCAACTTTGAAGAAACAGACAAATAAATGGAAAAGTCTGACAAGCGTTGTGGGATAGAGAGAATGGAATCTGTGTTCCTACAATAAAGCAGGAAATGAAATGGTTAACTTGGAATACCACTACTGCAAGTCAAACTCTCCTATTTGGTGGTTGTCTTTAGATTCCAAGGAAAGTTCAACCCCCAATTCTAACTTAGAAACCTATTATATTTCCTTTTAAAGTTTTTATTCATTTATTCATGAGAGACAGGGAGGCAGAGGCAGAGGCAGAGGGAGAGGCAGGCTCCCCACAAAGCAGGGATCCTGATGTAGGACTCTTGTCTTAGGACCCTGGGATCATGACCTGAGCTGAAGGCAGATGCTTAACTGACTAGCCACCCCGGTGCCCGACACCTATTATATTTCTATCAACTAAATCCATTTGCATCCTAAGAGCCTTCTGAGTATACTGCATAAAGCAGAGGTCCTCACATTTTAGCAGACATATGGATCACCTATAGTGTTTGAAAAAATTCACTCTCCTGGGCTTCTCCTCCAGAGATTCTGATCCAGCAGATTTGGCTTGGGACTGGTGGATCTGCATTGTAATACGTATCTCAGATACGTGATGCAGATGACTGACCACAACGTAAAACACTATTGAAAAGTCTACAAATGTGTGAGCACAAAAGAAAAGAAATAGTTTTCCAATGATAAATCATCTCATTTCTGAAGACCATTTGCATAGAGAAGCTAAGATTCTAAAGCTCTATTTCCATCAGTCCTTAGAGTTCTTAGGCTCTATCTTCTAAACTGTCTGTCCCTTAGTGTCAGAAATATGTTTGCCTAGGGGATCCCTGGGTGGCTTAGCGGTTTAGCGCCTGCCTTCCGCCCAGGACATGGTCCTGGAGTTCCGGGATCAAGTCCCACATCAGACTCCCTGCATGGGGCCTGATTCTCCCTCTGCCTGTGTCTCTGGCTCTCTCTCTCTCTCTCTCTGTGTCTCTCATGAATAAATAAATAAAATCTTAAAAAAAAAGAAATATGTTTGCCTTTACTCTTGGGAATTAAACTCTAAGAGATGTGCTCTAGTTGAACCTAGATTACACTATCCCCTCCTCTGAGAAGTTTAGGGAGAAATTATTTCCAAGGGCTGAGAATTGCCCTGCCTTTATTTAGAGAGTAAGTAAACTGGAGAAAACAATTTACATATACATTACAATTTGTTTTTTTTAAACCATTTTGTTTTTTTAAAAAAGATTTTATTTATTTATTCATTCAGAGAGAGCGAAGAGAGAGGCAGAGACACAGGCAGAGGGAGAAGCAGGCTCCACGCAGGAAGCCCGCCCGATGTGGGACTCGATCCTGGGTCTCCAGGATCACACCCCAGGCTGCAGGTGGCGCTAAACCGCTGCGCCACCGGCGCTGCCCCTGTAAGGAATTCCTAATTATCATTTCCACCTCCAAGTCCTGGGAGAACACAGAAAACAACAAAGTACTGCTAAGGGCATCAACTTCAAAGGTCATTGTGAGGTTTCTTAACAGCATGAGTTTTTACCACATCTATGTGAGACCCCCAGTAAGTGATATAAGGCGGGGGGGGGGGGCGGGGAGGGAGATATGGATTAGAAATAATGTCCAAGGGATCCCTGGGTGGCGCAGCGGTTTGGCGTCTGCCTTTGGCCCAGGGCGCGATCCTGGAGCCCTGGGAAATCCCACGTCGGGCTCCTGGTGCATGGAGCCTGCTTCTCCCTCTGCCTATGTCTCTGCCTCTCTCTCTCTCTGTGTGACTATCATAAATAAATAAAAATTAAAAAAAATAATGTCCAAGAAAATAAAGTTAACATGTCCCAGATCATCAGCATATTTAGATCTAAAATCATAATTCTGGGCTTCTCAGAATTCCTTAATCAAAAGCATCCTCTCAGGTACAAAGACAACATTAAGACATTTAGGGAAGAGAATTTTGGAAGTAAGTGGCCTGGTCAAGACTAATTATCATGGACACTGGAGAAGCCAAATTTTGTACAAAAATGGAGCACCTATAAGGACAGTTCATGAGTGTTTTGATACAGACTTAACAGTACTTATGCTATCTACAGCATTGCCCACATTCTTTAAGACCTGAGTTCTTGGGATAATGGAAGTAGCCCCTCCAAAAATGGGGCATATGCAAAAAAAGGGGAAGCATGTGCACAGGACAGAACCATCCAACCCTGGCAAGTGAGAAACTAAATGGTCAGGCTTCCAAGAGGTTACTCAATACTAGGAAAAGGCATCTATTTTCCTTCCAGCATGCCTGTTGGCTGCTGCTCTTACCCCCTGGTTTGAAAGAGTATGATTATAGAATTGTAATAGCAAAATTAACCCAAATCCTCACAAGATTGTAGTAAGTAAGCCAGTTCCCTCTTCTGGTCTGTCAAGTTCAACAATACAGCACTCCTGAATGGATAGGAGGCAGTAAATAGCCTTCCCTGCCAGGCACTTGCTTGATGGTGCCTGAGATGAATGGGGGTGAAACTACAAGAATAATCCCATCATCCAGGACCAAGAGGTCCTCTTATTGGATGGAAATATACATGAATCAGCTTTCAATCTCCTGTAGAGAACAAGTTAAGGGTACATGAAATAGCTTGGCCTTTAGAGAATGCAGGCTTTGGGGAAATTGCTCCTTCTCCGAGAAGCACATGCCAAGATGGGATGAAACATGCAAGCATTTTATCAGGAGACATGCCTGTGAGAAAGGAAATAGAGGGAGTGTCTTAAAGCTGTGGAGAGCCCAAGATGAAAGACATCCCTGTGTGAAGGAGGGGAGAGAAGGTCAGTGGAAGCATTATGCTGCCCTGCAGGTTAAGGAAAATTCAGCCAAGTCCTCAGGGAACCTCGAGCCAATGTTAGCTGACAAACAGTCCCAGACCTTCCAGGGATGGTTTGCCTTAGTGTCCACCTGCACTTAGTCAGTCAATGCCCAGAAGCAGTACCTATGAGGCATGTGGTGAGGCAGTTAGGGCCTCTGGCCAATTGTTCCTGTAGCAAAGGTCCTAAAGCACATCCCCATGGCCACTGCATGAGGCTTATGAGAATTTCCCAATGGAAACTTAAGAGTATTAATTTGTGAAGTGCCTGGCTGGCTCAGTCGGTAGAGTGTGCAACTCTTGATCTCAGGGTCATGAGTTTGAGCCCCATGTTGGGTGTAGAGATGACTTAAAATAAGTAAATAAACTTTTAAAAAAGAGTCTTAATTTGTAAAAATATAACAACAGAGTGTGTGGAAAGATACACAGGACAAACGACTACCGATTTAGGTAAGGCCATAGCCTCTAGCCCATATTGGATTTTCATTGCTAAGAAAACTTCATGGTATAGAAATATTGACCTGTCTTATGCAGTTATAGAGGATATTCCTCAAATAATGTGTTTTCCTTATTAACACACTGCAAGTTGGAACAACTGTGTTTTGGATCCAGGTATGTTTTCAGTGTGACTGATTTCATATGTTTAAGAGAAAGCAGACAAAGTAGAATCTCCATTTAACCCAGTTAAACTCCTTTCTTGCTCTCTAATTCCAAAGACTGATGGCTGGGGGGATTACCAATGGTAATACGGAGGGACATATTCTTGCCCTCTCGGCCCTTAGTAGCAAGTGACCCACTAATTCTGCAGACCAGGAATCCAGGCTACCCCAGAGTCTGCTGATGGTTCTGCTCTCCGTAGTGGGAAGTCCAGAAGCAGGAACACATGGATTCCCACCAGTCTGCTAGTAGCAGACTGACCACAGAGGTATATGCATGGTGGTCCTCAAAAAGAGGACTACAGGACAGGAGAAAGAGTATTGACCTCTGGGTCTACTCACACAAACTTAGCTCCAAAACACATAAGGGAATCTGCTAAACTCCAATCCCCATCCCACCTCCAACCTGCAAGTGACCATGATTTACAGCTGTCCTGTACAACTGCATCTGAAGGGAAAGGAGGATCAGAGTTTTGGTACTGTCAGAAAATCTCTTCTGCAGCAGCAGGTTATAGGATCAGGAGCTACCGTGATGTTTATGATACTTGGTGTGCTGGCACACACCTCGAGTGGCAGTACTATGAGCTGCACTCTGAATGCCTGGGGCTGAAGGCCACTGTGGGGAATGGTGTCAAGCCTGGGGCTGGAAACTCCATTGGACATGGACTCCCAAGTTTATCCCCAGCCACTTCAGACCTCGGACCATACCAGTGCGCACCAGAGGTTGGGGTCCTAGAGGGCATGATCAAAACTCTGGAAATCCTCTCAGAGCTGGAAAGCAGACAGATACTAGCTCCAGTAGTACAGGGTCCAGAAGGAAACATGGCACACTGAGGCTGATGTTTGAGAATGGCTTTAGCAGTAAGAATAAGCCAAACTGTCTAGTGGTTCAGGAAGCAAATTTCTGAGAAATCCTTATGGAAAATCGCTGGGGGTTGAAGACTGGTATAGGCAGCAGCTCATGGTTGACTTGGGACATGTGCTGCATGGGTTTGATACATGTGGAGCCAACGAGGGATCAAAGGGACAGAGCCTGTGGCTAAGACCAAAGTAGTCAGTAGTTAAGAGTGAAACTGAAGGGCATGCCTGGCTGGCTCCATTGTTAGAGCATGTGACTCTTGATCTCAAGGTCGTGAGTTCGAGCCCTGCATTGGGTGTGGAGCCTACTTTTACAAAAGAATAAAACTAAAATGCCAGGGCAAAGATGTTAGCATAAGGCTGAACACAGGTGACTCATAACAGAAACCTGGAGAGAGAGAGAGATTAAGAGTAGAGTCTGGAGGCACCTGGCTGGCTCAGTTGGAGGAGCTCATGACTCTTAATCTCAGGGTTGTGAGTTCGAGCCCCACATTGTGTGTAGAGATTACTTTTTTTTTCTTATGGAAAGCTGTTTATTGTAAAATAATTTACAAACATCTTGCTGTCTTTAGTAGTTTAAACAACGGACCAACAATTTCTTCTGATGAGGACAGCAGTAAGCTAAAAATAAATTCAGTGGCTGTATTTTCCTTCTTTACCTCTTATCTGAGGATGAAACTTGGTTTTCATTAATCCAGAGCTGCTGCACCAGAGATGATTTCAATCAACTCTTTCGTGATGACAGCCTGGCAGGTGCGAACATCAAAGTCAGTTTGTCAATCATCTCAAAGTGTTCTTGCTGGGCAGCCCGGCTGGCCCAGCGGTTTAGCATCACCTTCAGCCCAGGGCCTGATCCTGGAGACCCGGGATCGAGTCGCACGTCGGGCTCCCTGCATGGAGCCTGCTTCTCTCTCTACCTGTGTCTCTGCCTCTCTCTCTCTCTCTCTCTGTTTCTCATGAATAAATAAAATCTTTAAAAAAAAGAAGAAGCGTTCTGCTAGCATTGTCCATGGCCGTCCTCCTGGCGCTCGGCTCACTAGTGGTGGATTCCTTTAGAGGATAGTAAATGATGTTGGCCAAATTGTATTCTTGGTAATTCTGCAGCACATCAACATCAGTATCATCATAGGTACTCATGCTCTCAGCACTTGCAACGGTTTCTTTCTTTCTTTCTTTTTTTTAAGATTTATTTATTTATTAATGAGAGAGAGAGAGAGAGAGAGAGAATGAGGGCGCGGCAGAGACACAGACAGAGGGAGAAGCAGGCTCCATGCCGGGAGCCCGACGTGGGACTCGATTCCGGGTCTCCAGGATCACGCCCTGGGCTGAAGGTGGCGCTAAACCGCTGAGCCACCTGGGCTGCCCGCTTGCAACGCTTTCAGGAGAAAAGATGGGCTTTTCTTCTGTCTTGCAGTAGATCACAGACCTGAACCAATTAAAGATGATAGACCCTTCATCAAATTCATATCCAGAATTCAGCAGTTCCAGGGCAATGATGGACGACGCATCTCCAAAAGTAGGAGTTTTTCTTCCTCCTTCTTTGAAGGACACCAGAAACTGGTCAGAGTGAGTCCTATGAGGTATACCCCTGATTTTATCACCAATTCCAACAAGCATAACTTCTTTCCTGGCTGCTTTGAATGTGGCCACCTCATTTTTCATCTGTTTAGCAGCCGAGGAATGAATAGCACCGCAGAGCCCTTGATCTGAGGACATGCTGATAAGAAATGTTTCTTATTGTCTTCAGGCACCTTAATATCAGCTTTTTCATACAGGGCCAAAGATCCTATTCCATACACTCGAGCTGGTTTCAGCTCTCTCTAGGCTCGGGCATATTTTGCTGTGCTACCATTTTCATAGACTTGGTGATTTTCTGGATGTTTTTGATGGACTTTAGTCATCTGGTAATATCTTTTAGAGTTGCCATATTTTGAATTTGGCTCCATCGCGGCTCCACGGCCCAGGCAGAGAGCCCGTTGACACCAGCCCGAGAGAACATGGTGGTACTGGCCCCAGGCCGAGATTACATAAATACATAAATACATAAATACATACATACATAAACAAACAAACAAACTAACTTTAAAAAAAAAAGAGTAGAGGGCAGCCTGGGTGGCTCCGCGGTTTAGCGCCGCCTTCCGCCCGGGGTGTGATCCTGGAGACCTGTGATCGAGTCCCATACCAGGCTCCCTGCATGGAGCCTGCTTCTCCCTCTGCCTGTGTCTCTGCCTCTCTCTCTCTCTGTGTGTGTCTGTCATGAATACATAAATACAATCTTAAAAAAAAAGAGTAGAGTCTAGAGGGATGTCTTGTGCAGAAGCATAGATTCAAACACTTTATAGAGTAAGTGAGGGAGCTACAAAGCAAGCTCTGCCAGGATAAAGAAAGACACAAAGATTGGTCAATCCCAGGGATGGATCAGTTATTAAAATCACCAAGTTCAAGGAAGTGGGACAAATTCTAGTAGGATCCAGTTATTACAAGGAAAAACCCAGCCTTCTGAATCTTTCTCCTATGTGTTTCCTTTTTTTCCCTCAGATTTTATTTAATTAATTAATTTACTTGAGAGACAGCAAGAGAGAGGGAGAGCATGCACAGAGGGAGAAGAAGAAGCAGACTTTCCACTGAGCGGGGATCCCTGACAGGAGGCTTGATCCCAGGACCCTGAGATCACAACCTGAACTGAAGGCAGACACATAACCGACTGAGCCACCCAAGCACCCCAAGACATTTGTTTTAAACAAATGTTACTGGATAATTTTGTTGGAAAAATGTTAAATTTAAATCCATAACTTCTACCACATATCAGGTTAAACTCCAAATAGATCAGAGAGTTATGTATTAAAGAGGCAGAAGAAACAGAAGTAGCAGAAAGGGAGAACCCTGAGGACGGAAGGGATGAGAAGGGCGGGGAGAGGAGGAAGAAGAAACCAAAAACATGATGAACTCATTTCTAATCTGGGAACAGAGATGTATTTCTAATGATGTCTCAAAATCCAAAGTCTATACCTCAAGAGGAAAGCATTCACATACAATTATAGACAGTTCACTCACAAAATACAAATGAAATTGTAAAAAAAAAAAAATGTAGTGGAGGAATTTTAAAAAAGAGTTGGTTTTACTGAATGATTCATGAATTGGGCACCATCCCAACCAGCAACAGAATGGAGCTTCAGAGGGCTACAGAAGGAAAGGTTTTGAAAGGCAGAGAGGATGTGGGACAAGGAAGTCATAAGTGAAAAAAAACCCAAAAACCTTCTAGCAAGATAACCTTCATTTGGGGGACAACAGAACCTGTTAGAAGCATTGCTTCATTCCTGCTGACCAGAATATTCCAGACTGACAGGTTAGGATGACATTCCTGGGAAGGTCAAAAAAAAAAAATGAGGTCAGGTATTAAATCTTGGTATGGTGTTGTAGGTTTGAGATAGGGACGCTGAAGGACTTCATAAAAATCTGCTTACCTGCTTTTTTTTTTTTTTTTTTTCTCCTTTACCTGCTTTTATTCTTGCTAGGACCTGCACCTCCATCCCACTCCACACAGGCCTCAGAATGTCCTCCTTGTAAGGGACAAAGAGCTAATGATTTCTTTAGAATAGATAACAACTAAGGAAGGACAGGTGAGAATGACCAGAGGAAGCCTTTGTAGAGGCCACTTTTAGGCAAACAGGCTTGAGCGATGGATTGGAGAAAGGGCCTATGGCAACCCCCTGGCTGAACTCAGGCCCATCAGACAACCCACCTGAGAATATCCACTGGCCCTAATTTACCAATGGGCTACTTATGACCTGGCACAGACAGTTAACAAAAAAGGGGAAATTGCCCTATGTTGCCACATCTCCCCACCTTCCCCCTTTAAAAACCACCCCCATCCACTGTCTCCTGACAGCCTCTGCTTTCCTATAGTGCCCACTGTTCCCTTGAGGTGTATTCAACAAACTTCTAGTTCCTTTGTTTTGCCTCAGGCTAATTCTTTTATGGCCCCTGTCCCAGGCTTCCACATGATCTTCGCCCCACATTTGGGGGCCCCTATCTGATTGGACAGACACTTCTTTAGACACCACAGCCATTATATGCACATTCCAGACCATGGCACTCGACATCTCGAAGCCAAGGCCCCTGGCTCCAGACTTTGTTCTGACCCCTTCTTAGATGCCTAAGGGGACATGTTCACCAGACCACTGTCCTCAGTAAAAACCCACAGACCCTGAATAAAAATGAGTCTCCCTCCTTTCCTTTCTGATTCTCCCACTCTACCTGTACTCTCTCTACACCTTCAGTAAACTCTGCTTTCACTTCCTGCTGGCTTGTGTTTCATTTCTATCCTACACGCAGCCAGGGAACCCATGGCTGGTCTTGAGGGACCCCCTCTGGGTCCCTGGACTTGGCCTGCTGTTGATATCAGGTTTAACTCAAGTGACTCCATTTTGGGCCTGTTGCTTTTTTTTCTTCTTCCCTTTTTTTTTTTTTTTTTTGTTTAGATTTTATTTAATTATTTTGGGGGGGAATCCTTGAGTGGCTCAGCGTTTTAACGCCTGCCTTTGGCTCAGGGTGTCATCCTGGAGTCCCGGGATCAAGTCCCACATCGGGCTCCCTGCATGGAGCCTGCTTTTCCCTCTGCCTGTGTCTCTGCCTCTCTCTCTCTCTCTCTCTCGTCTATCATGAATAAATAAATAAAATCTTAAATTATTTGGGGGGGGAAGGGGCTGAGGGAGAGGAAGAGAGGATCTCAAGCAGGCTCCCCACTGAGCACACAGCCAATGCAGGGCTCAAACTCGTGACCCTGAGATCATGACCTGAGCCAAAATCAGGAGTCGGTCGCTCAACCAACTGAGCCACCCAGGCACCTCTGTTGCTTCTTTTTAATAGAATTGAAGTATATGAAAATTTTAAGTGGATTTGTAATAAAGGAAATGCATACTAGAACTATTCTGAGTTTCCTCTTCTGGCCATGATGCAGTTACTAAGACTGGACTTACTGAACTCATTGTAAAAAACTATAAAACCAGACACAACATACAAGAAGATGTTTTTAAGATTGGAGACAAAAGGAATACAGACCTGTGATCCCTGAAAAAAAGGCATCTTTTATGCCACAGTGCAGAGGATGAAGAGTCTAAACAGACCATAGCAGGCTCTGTAAGATGAGGAGACAGAGATTTGAATTCAAGGAGGTGGAGGCGGCGTGCCTGGGTGGCTCAGTTGGTTAAGCATCTGTCTTTGCCTCAGATTGTGATCCCAGGGTCCTGGCGCTCCCTGCTCAGCAGATGTCTACTTCTCCCTTTCTCTCTCCTTCCACCTCTCCCTCTGCTCATGCTTGCCCTCTCTCTTTCTCTAATACATAAATAAAATCTTAAAAAAAAAAAATAAGGAGGAGGAAGTAGCTGGGATTTGGGTAGCAGAATCCTAGGGAGCCAAAAGCTACACAGAGAAAATCTCTAGAAATTTCTATAATGGGTCCTCTTGAATCTGTTCCTAGTAGAATCAAATGCCAGGCAAAGAATGACTAGGAAACTGTAAGCGAAATAATTCTAAGTTCACACAGAGCTAGGAGAGGCTCATGTCCTGACTGCCATAATTAGTAAAAGTATTAAACTAGCCCTAGAGGACATCAAGATTTTCTCAAGCTTTCAAGCTAAGGTCACATTCTTCTTGGGGTGACTCATCTTTACAAAGCTTCAAAACAAGCTTTGAAAGAGTCAAGTTGATCTGAAAGTAATATGAACTGTCTTAAAGAAAAAAATTTTATTCTAGTAAAATATATATAACATAAAATGTACCCTTTAAATCATTTTTAAGTGGACAGCTCAGTGGCTTAAGGACATTTACACTGTGTGCAACCATCACAACAGTACATCTCCAGAACTTTTTCCATCTTCCCAACCTGAAACTCTGTCCCCATTAAACATCAGTTCTCCACTTCCCACTTTCCTCAGCCCCTGGAAAGTGCCTTTCTACTCCCTGTCTCTATGAATTTGATTACTCTAGGTCCCTCACATAATTAGAATCATACAATATTTGTCCTTGTCTGTCAGGCCTATTTCACTTAGCATCACATACTCAAGGTTCATGCATGTTGCAGCATTTGTCAGATAATTTCCTTCCTATTTAAGGCTGGAAAACATTCCATTGTATGGAAACACCACAATTTGTTTATCCATTCATCTGTCCAGGACACTTGGCTTGCTTCTGTCTTTTGGCTGTTGTGACTAAAGCTATTATGAACATGAGTGTACAATTATCTGTTTGAATCACTCTGCTTTCATTTCTTTGGGGTATTCCCCCAGAAAAGGGATTTCTAGATGGTATGGTTCTAATGCTTTTAAAGGAAAACAACAAACTGTGGCACTCAGTGTAAAACTCATAATGTCTGGCATCCAATCAAAAACTAATAGGTATGTAAAGTATCAGGAAAATGTAATCCCAAACCAGGAAAATAATCAGTCCATAGAAGCAGATCCAAAAATGACAGACATTATGGAGTCAGGAGACAAGGACTTTAAGTGGAGTGGAGTGTGGGGATCTTACAACCCTGAGATCATGACCTGAGCTGAGATCAAAAGTAAGGAGTCGGATGCTAAACTGACAGGACACATGGGCTTTAAAATGATTATGATCAAGGACTTAAAAGAAAAAAAAAAAAAAAGGACTTAAAAGAAACAAACATAGTGGGGTGGCTCAGTCAGTTAAGAGTCCAGCTCTTGATTTCGGTTCGGGTTATGATCTCAGGGTTGTGAGACTGAACTCCTAGTTGGGTGTGGAGCCTGCTTAAGAGTCTCTCTCTCTCTCTCCCTCTGCCTTTTCCCACTCATTCTCTCTCTCTACAAAAAGAAGGAGGGAAGGAAGGAAGGAGGGAAGGAAGGAAGGAAGGAAGGAAGGAAGGAAGGAAGGAAGGAAGGAAGGAAGGAAGGAAGGAAACACAAAAGACACAAATATAATGAAAAGAAAAATACAAGGTCATAAAAACAAATAGAACTTCTAGAGATTAAAAAAAATCTGAAAGTATCAGTGAACTTAATGAAAGAGTAGCAGTGGAAACTATTGTTTGTATGATTTACAGTTAGTAATCTCCTCCCTGTAGTAGTCCTTATCTCAAGCACTGGGAGATTGAAAATTCTCCTTTTCCATTCCCAATATGTTAGTATAGCCCTTTATCCTCCAGCTCTGTGTAGCTTCAGCTATCAGTAAATATCCTGAGAAGGAAACTACCTCTGAATTTGAGGTCCCCCATGTCTTCAATGTTGTCATGTTAGCACAGCCTAATTTTTCAAAAGCAAGCTCAACTGGTTTTTCCTGTATGAGATCAGCAGCCCTTTGCCTGGACCAAGCCCTAAATACTTTGAGTAACATTTAAATGTGTAATATTTGAAATTTAACAGTGCCTAGAACATTGTAGGCCCTCAGTAAATATTAAATGAATGAATGAATTTCATTTTATTTCCTGATTCTCTTAATTTTCCTTTAGAAGTTCAAACTGCTACAACAGAGTCACTGAATACCTGCGTTCATCTAAAGATGTTTAGAAACTGAAGGTTTTCTCCTTAATGCTTTAGGAACATTTACTGTGGCCGAGCATTGTTCTAAGCATACTAACTCATTTAATATGGTAGAGAATGAGCAGAAAGTGGCCCCCTCCTCTGTATTCCCCCCTTACCTGTGGGGGAATACATTCCAAGACTCTCAGTTGATGCCTGAAACTATGACTAGTACCAAACCTTATATACACTATGTTTTTTCCTGTACTTACACTCTTAAAATTTCACTTTTTTTCTTAACGTTTTATTTACTTGAGAGAGAGAGACAGAGACTGTGAGAGAGAACACAACCAGGGTGCAGGGGCAGAGGGAGAGGGAGAAGCAGACTCCCCGCTGAACAAGGAGCATGACGGAGGACTTGATCCCAGGACCCTGGGAACATGAGGTGAGCTGAAGGCAGACGCTTAACCAACTGAGCCACCCAGGTGCTCCGATAAAGTTTCATTTATAAATTAAGTATGGTAGGAGATTAACAACGACGACAATAAAATAGACCGATTATAACAATATACTGTAATAAAAGCTATGTGAATATTGTTTCTTTATCTCTGTCTCTTAAAATATCTTTCTTTTAAATTAAATATTTTATTTATTCATGAGAGACAAAGAGAAAGAGAGAGACGCAGGCAGAGGGAGAAGCAGGCTCCATGGAGGGAGCCTGATGTGGGACTCGATCCCCGAACTCCAGGATCATGCCCTGAGTGGAAAGCAGAGCCTAACCACTGAGCCACCCAGGAGCCTTCTCAAAACATCTTATTGAACCATACTCACTCCATCATCACTTGTGATGATGTGAGATGATAAGATGCCTATATGATGAGATGAAATGAGGTGAATGATACTCGCTTTGTGATATAGCCTTAGGCTACTATTGATCTTCTTAGGATATGTCAGAAGGAGGACCATCTGCTTCTGGACCGCGATGGACCTTGGGTAACTGAAAGAGTTGAATGCAAAACGGAGGATAAGAGAGTATGAGTACTCAGAACAACCCTTAAGATTCATAGTACTAGTCTCCTTATTTTACATATATGGAAACTAACATACAGAGGAGTTAGTTTGTCCCAGGTCAAACACGTAGTATGGTGTTAGTAAAACAAACACCCCATCCCTCTTTCCCTCTGCGTCTGTTTCCAGTGTTTGGGCCAATGGAAATCAAGACTTAAAGGGCGATTTCACACAAGGGTTGTTGGTTTTTTTTTTAATCTGTTACTTTTTTTTCTTTGCTAAACATATGGAATCCTATCAAAGCGTAGTCTTCCTATCAATTACAACTAATTGCCACTGATGGGATCCTTGGGTGGCTCAGCGGTTTAGCACCTGCCTTCAGCCCAGGGTGTGATCCTGGGGTCCCAGGATCGAGTCCCACATCGGGCTCCCTGCATGGAGCCTGCTTCTCCCTCTGCCTGTGTCTCTGCCTCTCTCTCCCAGTGTCTGTCATGAATAAATAAAATCTTTTTTTTTTTGAATAAATAAAATCTTAAAAAAAAAAAATGCCACTGATAACTAGTCCTGTACTGCTTTAAGTAACATTCATGTAATTTCCGAATGACAGAATTTCAGATGAACACCTACTTTTCATATTTTATGTTAAATAACAGCTATGTATCATAATTCATTAGAGTCCACATCCTATGTTATTCGTCTGGGAGGGTTGTGTCCAGGGCTAGCTCTCTAAAAAGTTGGTCACTCTCCACTACACTCACAAGAGGAGCTTTTAGAAATACCCAGGTGCACGAGAGCCCACCCCTAGAAATTCTGATTCAGTGTGGAAGACGACGGTCTCAGCAGCAGAGGCTCTTTAATGCCTTCAGGTGGCTCGTACCGGACATTCCCGACTGCTCGACAGAGCGGGAACTGGCGGGGGCGGGGCCTGGAGATCACGTGGCCCAGCCGGCGCCCTCGGAGGCCGTTGATTGGCCCCAAGCGGAGCGGCGGGTGCGTGAGACCGGTGGCTGTGGCTCTCCTAACCCGACCAGAGAGTTCCGAAGCCTCCGCGCTTCCTAGAAGGTACACCGGCGGGGACGCTGGGCTCCCCGCGGGCGCCTGAGGGCGGGCAAGTGGCGCGGGGTTCTTCCGCGTTCGCGCCCTCAGGTAGGGGTCCGCGGAGGGGGCCGACCGTGCCACCGGTCCCGCCTGGAACCTCGATAAGGGGAGCCCGGCGCCGATGGCCGCAGCAGGTAGACACTGAGGACTTCCTGGAGGAGGCGGCGCGCGGAGGGTCGGAGGCGCGGAGCAGGTGTGGAGAGAGGAGCTGGCGTGATGGGAGGGGTGGGTGGCCCCGCACGGCAGGTGTCCGGGGTCGGCAGACCCTCGGGTGGGAGCTCACAGGGCACGTACGGAGCGTCTTCCTGAGGACGTCAACTTGTGAATATTTTCCGTGGTGTCAGGTCCTCAGCATTTAAGGAAGGGCAAGGGCATTCATTCCGATGAATGAATGAATGGCCGCTGAATACTGTGGTTTGGTTTGGCTTGGTTTGGTTATAGGGGAAAAGGAGATGTGATTGAACGTTTCAGGAGTTCACATTATTGGGAAGTGGCGTTTTAGGTTCTGGCTTCCAAATGCACCAGGCTCACGGCAGACAGTATAGTTTAGGTCATGAAAGGGTTGAGGTCCCTTCTCCAATCTTGAAGCCATCAGTCAGGACCTTTTTTTTTTTTTTTTTTTGAGTACCTCCTTGCTTGAAGAGCATCTTTCAAATGTTTTTAAGGAACGTGAATGTTGCATGAGACTTTCTTAAAAATGCACTTACAGAAAGCAAGGTTTACTGTGGCAGACCGCGCGCTCGCACACACATACACACACACTAAATAGAAAGAAAAGAAAAGAAAGAAAGAAAGAAAAGAGAAAGAAAGAAAGAAAAAAGAAAGAAAAAGAAAGGAAAGAAAGAAAGAAGAAAGAAAGAAAGAAAGAAAGAAGAGAAAAAAAGAAAAGAAAAAGAAAAGAAAGAAGAAAGAAAGAAAGAAAAGAAAGAAAAGAAAGAAAGAAAGAAAGAAAGAAAGAAAGAAAGAAAAGTCACCTGTATCCCATCACTTGCGAACGCCGGGAGACTAACAATATTGATTCTACGATGTTAAGGAAAAACCAAGGTGTGGACCACATTTTTTTTTTTTAATTATTATTCTTTTTTTTTTTAAATTTATTTTTTATCGGTGTTCAATTTACTAACATACAGAATAACCCCCAGTGCCCGTCACCCATTCACTCCCACCCCCCGCCCTCCTCCCCTTCTACTACCCCTAGTTCGTTTCCCAGAGTTAGCAGTCTTTACGTTCTGTCTCCCTTTCTGATATTTCCCACACATTTCTTCCCCCTTCCCTTATATTCCCTTTCACTATTATTTATATTCCCCAAATGAATGAGAACATATAATGTTTGTCCTTCTCCGATTGACTTACTTCACTCAGCATAATACCCTCCAGCTCCATCCACTTTGAAGCAAATGGTGGGTATTTGTCATTTCTAATAGCTGAGTAATATTCCATTGTGTACATAAACCACATCTTCTTTATCCATTCATCTTTCGTTGGACACCGAGGCTCCTTCCACAGTTTGGCTATCGTGGCCATTGCTGCTATAAACATTGGGGTGCAGGTGTCCCGGCGTTTCATTGCATTTGTATCTTTGGGGTAAATCCCCAACAGTGCAATTGCTGGGTCGTAGGGCAGGTATATTTTTAACTGTTTGAGGAACCTCCACACAGTTTTCCAGAGTGGCTGCACCAGTTCACATTCCCACCAACAGTGTAAGAGGGTTCCCTTTTCTCCACATCCTCTCCAACATTTGTTGTTTCCTGCCTTGTTAATTTTCCCCATTCTCACTGGTGTGAGGTGGTATCTCAATGTGGTTTTGATTTGTATTTCCCTGATGGCAAGTGATGCAGAACATTTTCTCATGTGCATGTTGGCCATGTCTATGTCTTCCTCTGTGAGATTTCTCTCATGTCTTTTGCCCATTTCATGATTGGATTGCAGACCACATTTCGATCCACCACCCGTAACTGTGAAACCAAAACTCAAACTGTCCTAATTTCCCCAAAGTGCTGACTCTCCTTCCACGAAACTTAAGCTGTCTTCTTGTCATGGTGACCTTGTAGCTTCCCAGGCTGTAGCTAGAATCAAGGAAACTTGTGCAATGCTCCTATTCTAAAAGGGTTGTAAGTTTCTATTAAGCAGTCACAACAGAAAACAAGATACTTCCTCATTTCATGTGTAGGGATGGAGAAATAATTTTCTTTCTTTGTTTTTAGCTGAGACCTCAGCACTGGCAGGAAAAGATTAAGAGAAAAACAAATTTATTAACATGGAGTGGCTTAGAATTCAGACCTAAATACCCTTTTTTTTTTTTTTAAGATTTCATTTATTTATTTATGAGAGACACAAAGAAAGAGGCAGAGACACAGGACAGAGGGCAAAGTCCTGCCTAATGTCCTGAACTGAAGGCAGATGCTCAACCACCGAGCCACCCAGGCATCCTCCTAAATACTCTCTTAATAGGGAAAGAGGAGAGAGGATGTAGGCCTCTTGGAGGAGAGCAAATGATTTTTAGGAAAGATGAGTGGGTCTTTAGAGGAGCAGACTGGAGGTCTGATCGTTTATGACAGTTTGTCTGAGTGTCGATGTGTCATCTCGTCTCGTCTCCTATGACAGAAGTCTGTCTTCCCTGGGAGGGGAATTTAAGACAGCTGAGTTCCTTTTGAGGGATCTGTCTTTAAGCAGATAAGGGGAGTTCAGAGAAAGCCTTTCTTTGTGTTTGTTTGCCACTTTTCAAGTGCCTACAGCACAAAATAATCATGGGTGGCATATTCTGCTACCCCTCACACGCTTTATGAACTGAGCAGTGGCAGCTGATGGCTCAGTCTCTTTATACATATGGTTTTGAAGTCTCCTTGTTTGCTGTTTGTTTCTCATTCCATGAATATTCATATCAAGTAAATCTCTCTGAATACTCTTTGACAATGGTTGCTTCTTTGTATGTAACATGTAGCCAGAACTCTCACTGCCCTAAAGTCGTTTTTATACTCTCTGAGCTGATCCTGTGGGATGAAGAAATACATGAACGCCTCCCTATGGACCTCCCCCCAAAAAGAGAGCAAACTAAGGCTCTTCATTCAGATCCTGCCATAGCAAGGGAGTGAGCCACCATCACCTGTTTGGCAGAGACTCAAAGGCAGGTGGGGGAAAGCTTCATGGTGGGAAAAAAAGGAAAGCTCGGATGTGTCCAGTTTGGAGGTTGTTGACTTGGGAAAGCTGGGGGCAGGTTAAAGAAGTAGAAGTGGGACATCCTGTGTGGTTGCGTAGGGGAATGTATTAGGCTTTCTCTGTTGGTCCTAGATTGTAGGAAGGAAGTCAGAATTTAGGATAAGCTGGCAGTTACTGATCCAATCTCGATGTGGGGCTGATTGCTGCCTTTGTTTTGGTTTGGGTTCTGGGCCGATTGCTGCAGATTGTGGGTCAGAGTTCTGTTTTTATCTATGGTCTTGTCTCTTTGGGTATTTAGTCTTTCAATAGGGTGCTATAGAATGTATTCCAGGGAGTAGGGGAGGGCAGGGCCCTGGAATAAAGCTTTAGAAATTAAGCTAACTTCAGAAATTCTTGAAAAGACTGTTCTAGCAGCTCCTTTTGCTTTATCACCTATTTCAGCATCAAACGTGGTGACTGTAACCAACTTAGAATTTTCTCTCCCAGGGCTGCCTGGTGAGAGAGCTTTAAACTGGAACTAGCCTTACTCGTTATCTTTTTTTCTCTTTCGGTTCAGCCTGATGGCAGTGATCCTGCCCCACCTCGGAGACCAGGACTTGGAAGGTGTATTCCTGGCAGCTGGATGGAAGGTGAGCTGGTCTCCTCCTTGTCTTCCTCAGGACAGTCCCTGCGGCCAAGCAGTGGCTTGGACTCCTTTGTTAAGGTCGAGCCATCTTTATTAATTTGGGGATTCTTCCTTCTTGGAAGGTGTGATGTAAAGAGCTTGAACTCTGGGGTCAGACAGGTTTAAATCCCGGCTTTGTTTTATTTTATTTTTTAAAGATTTTATTTATTTATTCGTGAGAGACAGAGAGAGAGAAAGGCAGAGACACAGGCAGAGGGAGAAGGAGGCTCCATGCAGGGAGTCTGACGCGGGACTCGATCCCGGGTCTCCAGGATCACACCCCAGACCGAAGGTGGTACTAAACCGTTGAGCCACTGGGGCTGCCCCTGGCTTTGTTTTAGATATGTTACCTTCAGCCAGTTACATAAACTCCTTGGGCCTCAGTTTACTTATCTGTAAATGGGATAGTACCACTTATCACAAAGACCTGTGAGTATTAAGTAAGACACTTCCGGGTGGCCCAGAGGTTTAGTGCCTGCCTTTGGCCCAGGGCGTGATCCTGGAGTCCTGGGATCGAATCCCACAGCGGGCTTCCTGCATGGGGCCTGCTTCGCCCTCTGCTTCTCTCTCTCTCTCTGTGTCTCATGAATAAATAAATAAAAATCTTAAAAAAAAAAAAGGCATTTCCTAAAATCAGTGGATAATACTTTGCATACTATCTAGTTATATTTTAAGCACTCTGCAAGTTTTAGATACTGTTACCATAGTTCTGTCAGTGTTACTGTGTTACCAGATACTATACTTTATGCTGGGAGGTAAACTCTACCTGAAGGAGTTTACAGGTTTTGTTTTTTTGAAAAGTAGATCTGTAAACATATTCTTGCAATACAGGGATAGTTTCTGATTTGCTGGTATTGAAGGGTCCAAAGGAAGATTAGTTATTGAATTTGTAACATTATGGAGGATGATTATAAAAAGTTGAGTTTAAAAATAAGGAGACAAGTTAGGAAGCCAACATAACAGTTTTGAAAGAAAGGTCAACAGGAGGGAAGGAATTGGAGTTATTGCAGTTTGGCCGTAGTGCTCCAGGGTGTCTGCATTTTCTGAGGAGTCCCAAAGCTCTGGCTGCTTGCCCACCTTCTGGCTTCATCTCCAGCGTGCCTTGATGGCCAGAAAGTCTGCAGTGCTCTTCCGTTCCTCTATTCTTGCCTCTTCTCTCTGTACAGAGGCAAACTCACATATTCGGATTTTGAGACGGAATGAAAAACTCCTCTTCTCTGTGAAAACCTCCCTGACTTCCTATAGGAACTGTATTACTCTTCCCTGTGATCCGAGGAGGCGGGAGTAGGGGTGCTGTGGAGCATGTGCAGAGGTGTGAAGAGGCATAAACCAGATGGTGCCTTATGGAGTGACTGGAAGTGAGAGTAGTCTTCTCCCGGGACCTGGTCCAGTAAGGGAAGGAGAGAGAGCAGAAACCAGAGGGGAAGGCAGGCACAGGAATGTCTTTTTAAAGATAAGAGAGGTCTTGGGAGTTTTGCTGATAAAGGGGAAGGAGTTAGAGGAGAAGTGAGTGTTTAGGAAAAACTCTCCTGTGTTTCTCTGGTTTCTACCTTCATGTTACATTTCACTTTGGATACCAGACATGTTGGGGTTTGTCCCACACATCAGGCAATTCTGTGAAACCACCGGGGTTGGGGGGGGCACTGCAATTTCACTGAGTTTTGACACTCTCTATCTAGAGTTAGCATCAGACCCCACAGGGTAAGGGCCCGGTCTGATAAAACTGCCCCTCCTCCACTTCTGATGCCAGCAAATTGCAAGTCCAGGTTGTCACCTGTGCCTTGACTGGCTGTATATTTAGAGATTACCATGAACCCCTCCTTCGATTAATTTACTAGAGTGGCTCACAGAATTCAGGAATACAGTTTACTTACTGGATTACTGGTTTATTATAAAACGCTATACCTGGGAACAGCCAGACAGAAGAGGGGCACAGAGCTTCCATATTCTGAGTGTGCCATACTCCCAGCACTCCACAGCCTCACCAACTCCGAAGCTGTCTGAACCCCATCCTTTTGGGTGTTTATAGAAGCTCATTACATGGGCTTGATTGAGTAAATCATTGACCGTTGATGACTGATTCGACCTCCAGCCCCTCACCCTCCTCTGAATTGGGGGTGTTCAAATCTCCTAATCACAGGGTTGGTTCTCTTGGCAGCCAGCCTGCCATCCTTGGGGCCTTTCCAGAGATCACCTCATTAACATAATCTCAGGTGTGGTGAAAGCAATTTGTTTTGAGTAAGGAGACACTTTTACCTTCATGACTCAAGCTATTTCAGAAACCAAGGACAAAAGACCAAATATGAAGAGATGCTCCTGCTCTTATCCCTTTAGCCCTTACGAATTCCAAGGGTTTTATGAGCTCTGTGCCAGAAATCAGGATGAAGATTGAATATGTATTTCTTTTTAATTTTTTTTGTACTTTTTTTTGTATTTCTTTTTTAAAAAAGGGTTTTATTTATTTATTAGAGAGCACACGTGAGAGTGGAGAGGAAGGGCAGAGGGAGAGGAAGAGGGTGAAAAGCAGACTTCTCACTCAGTGGAGACCCTGACTCAGGGAGTCATCGTCGAGCTGAAGGCAAATACCTAGCCACTCAGGTGCCCCTAAATATATACTTCTTATTAAAAAATCACAGTATCACAGGGGAAAGACAATAAAGTTCTAGACAAGGAAGAGTCCTCATCACTGGGTTAAGACCCTGGGGGAGACACAAGGGAATGGAAGCAGAGACAGAGAGGGAGGGATTAGTAGGAGGACAGCTTCTTTCGTAGAGAGGGAAAAGAGAAAGGGATGAGTGAGAACATAGGTAATGCCTGGCGGGGATGGCAGGGGAGGAATTAGGGAGCATGTGTCCTGTGGGTTCTTTCCTGGGACATAACTGGCAATGCCTTCTGGAAGGGAGTGGTGGGCTGAGCCATGTGTCCTCCTAGCCCCCTCTGAGTACCTCCCATTGGATTGTTACCTTGTTGACTTCTCCATCTTTCCTCCTGGATGGTTCACTCCCTAAGCAGGGACCAGAGCTGCTATAGAATCACACAGATTGTGCATGTAGCAACTCGAGGGGACCCCATTCACACAGGTGTGATGTGAACGGTATTCTGTAGGGTTGAGCCTCGCACAGCCTGAATAACTGTATCCTGTGGCCTCAGCAGGAGCTGGAACCTTTCTTGAAAACTAGCAACTTACTGGTGCCCAATAAATGTTCCTTCAAAGAATGAGGGTGGCAAACGTGTAGAAGACCCTGGGGAGAGGATCCCTGGGTGGCGCAGCGGTTTAGTGCCTGCCTTTGGCCCAGGGCGCGATCCTGTAGACCCGGGATCAAATCCCACGTCGGGCTCCCGGTGCATGGAGCCTGCTTCTCCCTCTGCCTATGTCTCTGCCAATCTCTCTCTCTCTCTCTCTCTCTCTGTGACTATCATAAATAAATAAAAATTAAAAGAAAAAAAAAAAGACCCTGGGGAGGAAGAGGAGGGCGAGAGTTTGGGGCAACATTAAAGGCTATGAAACTGAGTGTATAGAGATAACTCTGTGGGAGATTAAGCCATTTTAAAAAAGATTTTATTTATTTATGAGAGACACAGAGAGAGACAGAGACATAGGCAGAGGAAGAAGCAGGTTCTTTGCAGGGAGCCCAATGTGGACTCAGTCCCCCGACCCAAGGATCACACTCTGAGCCAAAGGCAGATGCTCAACTGCTGAGCTACCCAGGCATCCCAGATTAAGCCATTTTATTCCCCGGTGCTTGCTAACCTTCCATAGAGCATCAGAGAATGTCAGCTGAGATATTCAGGGCAGCTCTGGTAAAAGGAGGGATATTTGGAATGGTGGTGGAGGGAGCTTGAACCCATAGCCCTGGAAGTCAGGCTTGGTAGGGAGGAAAGAGGGGCCATGATTGCCCTTAACCTGCACAGAGAGCCCCCATGCTCTATAGTTTCTCCTAAGGGAAGGGAGCATAGTGGGTAGACACTAGGCCTCTGCTCCAAGGGCTGCAGTAGTGTGAGGCACCTTCTATTCTTGGCCCACAGGAGTTGAACACAGTTGCAAGTGGAAACTTCTACCTTATATATTGTACTAAACAGAGGATACCTCTGATGTATGCTCCACCCTCTCCTACTTTGGTCTATGCCCTTTGAGGCTGACCTTTGTATGCCATCAATGCGTTGTCTTACCCTCTGGCTTCCAGTTGGTTCTTGACAATGGGTCGAAGGGGTCAGGGAACCAGAAACCTGGAGGAAAGTGGTGTCAGGTTTTATTCCCAGGGCATCCCTGCTGTGGGATGACAGTGGCTGCAAAGCCCCAGTCTTGCTTCCTCTCCAACTTTCTGGATTCCAATAACCCCTCCCGTCTTCTTCCCCATCAGAGCCAGTCCCACACATGTTTCAGCATGCCTTGTTGGTTTCCACGAAGCCCCCTTCTTTGAATAGTCTGCATGCTACCCCATCTTCAGTGACCTCATTTGAATGTGCCATCTCTTTCCGAAGGGAACCAGGGCAGAAATATATTGTTAAAGGTGATATTTTATAAGAACAGGGTCAGCAAGCTGACCTGGACCTGGTAGTCAGATTTTACTGGAACACAGCCATGTCCATTCACTTCCCTATTGTTCCTGGCTGCTTCTGTGCGACCTCCACAGAGTTGAATAATTGTAGCAGAGACCAAATCGCCTGGAAAGCCTAAAATACCATCTGGCCCTCTACAGAAAAAGTTTGTCTACCCTGTGGTACAGAAGGAAGAATGAGCTTGGCTGAGTCCCTTTACCTCTTCAGACCTCACCCGTAGAATAATAATGATAGCTCACAAAGTTATCATAAGAACCGAGCTTGTAATCAGTCTGTTTTCAGGAGTTGTTGTCCTTTGATGACGTGGCCATGTACTTCACCAGAGAAGAATGGAACAGACTTGACTGGGCCCAGAAAGACCTCTACAGAGACGTGATGCTGGAGAACTACAGAAACATGATCTTGTTGGGTAATGACTCAGCTTGAAGATTTGGCTTTGAGTGTCTATACAAGTCCTCAGTCCCTTATTTGCAATTCCAACATCAGAGAAACTCCAAAAACTAGTTTTTTCATGATTTATTTGGCTGCAAGGCCCAACCTAAAGTCATCAGGTGGTAAAATCTGATCTTTTCCTATGGAAAGTTATGTATCATCCTGATCTTTCTCACTTGGTCTTTGTATCTATTTGTTTAGCATCAGAAATACCAGTGTGTTTAAGGGTACAGCTCCTACCCCTGTTGGGGGTGGTATGTAATAGAAACTATACACACTAAGTGTACATTTTCCAAAATCTGGGAAAATTCTGAATCTTGAAACACATCTGGCCTCAAGATTTTCAAATAAGGAATTGTGGACAATGAATAGTTTCCTTTTATTTTAGAGGTCAGAGATGCTTACTCCATCCCCCCACCACAATCTGCATCCTCCACATCTATAAGACCTGTAGCAGCTGAAAAGATTATGACTGATTTGGATTCCAAAGGTTAGCTTTTTTTTTCTTTTGAAAAGTCTTTTTCTGTCTTCTCTCTGGAAATGGGTTCCTTCCTTGTTGGCAGCCTCACCAGGTGTCCAGGAAATGATTCTTAACTGACTACATTTCTGAACCTTCTCTGTTTCTCTACTCTGGGGAGCCTGCCTTTGTTTTATTCCAATGCAGTCCCCTGTGGGCATTTCCTTAACAAATAGCTTGCTTTTTGGGGCCACAGCTTTGACCCCCACACTGACATTCTTGCCACAGTCTTTTTTTTTTTTTTTTTTAGATTTTTTATTTATTTATTCATAGAGACACAGAGAGAGAGTGAGAGAGAGGCAGAGACACAGGCAGAGGGAGAAGCAGGCTTCATGCAGGGAGCCCGACGTGGGACTCGATCCAGGGTCTCCAGGATCACGCCCTAGGCTGCGCTAAACCGCTGCGCCACTGGGGCTGCCCTCTTGCCACAGTCTTGACTACCACTTGTGGGATTGTCCACCCACCTCTGGAGTTTTTTATGTCTATTTTCCTTGTAAAAGATGACAAGAGCAGACTTGAATACATAGAAGGTACATGGAATTATGACAGGGAGGGGAGAATATTTGAGGATAATGCTGTTTATATTTTGGAAGATTTACTTCCAGTTTTTCTCCCACTATGCTTTAAAAAAAATGTAGCTGAACATATTCATTGTATAATTCTATAATTTATTTAAATCTTAACATTTACAGTATCAGCATTTTCCCTATGCTAGTAAAAGCCTCCATAAATATAGGAAATGAGCATAATGTAATTCTGTTGCATGATCTATGATGTTTAATCATTTTTCCATTTGGGGATACTTAGTTTGGCTTTTTTTTGTTGTTGTTGGCTTGCTTATGCCTTCATCATTTTCTATATTATAATGTTAGAATGGATGTTTCTGACCATAAATCCTTATATGAATTCCTGACTCTTCTCGAATATACAAAATTTTGGTGTTAAAGGGTACAGGCACTTTTAAGTCTCTTTGTATTACCGAATGACTTTTCAATAACAGAGTAGGAAATAAAAATCCTCTGTAGGCCCACTGCCCAGAAATTACCCCTGTTAACATTTTGGTTTACTTTTTCATATATATATACTATATATATATAGTTATGTTACATATAACATATAGTTATGTACATATACACACACATGTATAGTTTTTAAAAACAAAATTTGGATCGTACTCACCTGAGTTTTGCATTCTGCTTTAAAACATATAGGGAACATTTTCCTATTTTAATATTCTTGAATACATGGATTTCTAATATCTGCCTAATACTTTTGCCTTCACTACATTAACATGCCATGCTGTAGACATTGCTCCGTTGATGTTTACTTTAATTCCAGCAATGCATTGGTACAACTCTGCTGAACATCCTGGATTAATCTTTGTCGTAATTGTTCCATAGGCTGTATCTCTAAGAGTGAAATGACCACATCTAGAGGTGTGAATATTGTTGAGGCTTTCAGTAAAGATTGTCAGATTTTCAGAAAGACTGTGCTGAATTCTCTTGTCACCAGCCCTTTTGATTATTGTCCTTATCTGTTTGCCACTGTAGACCCAAGGGAGTTAAGCTGAGCTCTAGGACATCTCTCCATAACTCACTAACCACATCCCGTTTACTTCTCCATGAGTAGGATTTCAGTTTCCCAAACCTGAGGTGATCTGCCTGCTGGAGCAATGGGAAGAACCATGGATCCTGGATCTTCCAAGAGCTGGGACTAGGAAGGCTACCAGTAGTGCTTGTCCAGGTGGGTGAGGAAAGGACCCAGTCGAGTGGAAATCCTGAAGAGGCAGGAAATAAAGCCCATTGTGTGCCCCAGACACTGAGCCAGGTGTTTGGCATATATCCTCCCATTTGTTCATCCCTGCTGCCTTCTGAAGGTACTACGTGTGACCATTAGCTCCATTTTCCAGATGAAGAAACTAAGAGAATCAGGGGCATCTGGCTGGTTCAGTTGGTAAAGTATGTGAATCTTAATTTCAGCGTCATGGGTTTGAGCCCCATGTTGGATGTAAAGATTACTAAAAATAAATAAGTATACTTTGAAAAGATTCAGGTATCTGTCACCAGTACATTAGTAGTTGGGATTTGATTTCAAGTCTGCAAAGCTTATCCTCATTCTTTTACAGTAGAGTGCTTCTCTGAAGCAGCAGGTCTGACAGCTCTTTTTTTTTTTTTTTTAAGATTTATTTATTTATTCATGAGAAACAGAGAGAGAGAGAGAGAGAGAGAGAGAGAGAGGCAGAGAGGCAGAGACACAGGCAGAGGGAGAAGCAGGCTCCATGCAGGGAACCCGACATGGGACTCGATCCCGGGTCTCCAGGATCAGACCCTGGGCTGAAGGCGGTGCTAAACCACTGAGCCACTGGGGCTGCCCAGGTCTGACAGCTCTTATGCCAAATTAGATATTCCTTATTCTACCCTCATTACTTATCCGTCCTGTTTTCTCTTGTTCCATTGCTTTTATTTTGGTTTTCATATTCCCATGAGGTTTCTTGATATACTTTTTCCTACTTACTGTGTCCTGATTGCTGCTTCTACCTTTTTCCATATCCTTCTGCTCCATACTTTCTCACCCTCTACTCTATTGACATTTTGGGCTGGTTAATTCTTTGTGTGGGGAGCTGTCCTGTGTATTGTAGGACATTTAGCCGTATCATTGTCCTCTACCCATTAGATTTGAGTAGCACCACCCCAGTTGTGACAACCAATGTCTGTCTCCAGACATTGTCAATATCCCTCAGGAGGCAAAATCACCCCTAGTTGAGAACTATTGCTGTGGTCCATTGGCTTTTGTATCTACTTTCCTCTGGTTCCTTTTTTATTTTATCTTACACTCCCCATTTTAAAAAAAAATATTTAATTTATTTATTTATGAGAGACACAGGGAGAGGGGCAGAGACATAGACAGAGAGAAGCAGGCTCCTCAAGGGGAGCCTGATGTGGAACTCGATCCCAGGACTCATGCCCTGAGCCAAAGGCAGACGCTCAACCACTGAGCCACCCAGGCATCCCATTACATTTTCCATTTTTAAGGAGTTGTTTCTCCCAGAATTATTGAAAACATGCTTGTCTAGAGAGTATAAGATGCTACCTCTCCTACATTTATGTGACCCTACTGAATACCCAGAATAAGTTAGCTTTCCATTAGTGGTGATGAGGTTGTTCAGTTCTCACTTCTCTGGCACACACTTGTGCATTTTTCTGTTGGTTAGTTGATGTCCAGAACTCTTTCTACTATTGAAGCCAGGAGTCCTATGAAGAATCAGAATGTAGTGGGATGATATAACTAACCAAGCATTTCTTAGCTTCATTCAAGTATCTTAGAGTACATATAGTTGGCTTCTTTTTTTCCCTTCTGCAGAGGACAGGTCATTTTTCTGTTTTCTTCTTATTTGATTAGGTTCTGAAGCTAGATACAAGATGAAAAAGCCAACTCCAAAGCAGAAAATTTCAGAAGATGTAGAGTCCTGTAAGACATCAGTAAAGCAGAAAATGGCCAAGAGACTTGGAGAAAAGTTACATAAATGTAATGAGTTGGTGGACATTTACAGACTCACATTCCCTACTATTGGTGATGAATGTCACAAGGACTTCCTTCAAAACCTCCACCTTATTCAAATTCAGAATGCTCAAACAAGGAAGAAGCAGGGCAAATGTGAGGAGAATGGAAAACCTCGCAATCAGAGATCATTCCTTTTGCAGCATAATAAGCAAATTCTTACAAATGCAAAATCTTATGAGTGCAGTGAATGTGATAGAGTCTTCAGGCGTCAGGCTAATTTTGTTCGACATCAAAGAGTTCACACATCAGAGGATCCCTTTGAATGTGACATATGTGGGCAAGCCTTCAAACAGAAGTCTACTCTTATTGTCCATAAACAGTGTCACCCTCAAAAAAAGCCATATAAGTGTCATGACTGTGGAAAATTTTTCCGCCAGATGGCATATCTTATTGAACATAAGAGGATCCATACCAAAGAAAAACCCTATAAATGTAGTGAGTGCAAAAAAACATTTAGTCAGAATTCAACCCTTATTCGACATCAGTTAATCCACAGTGGAGAAAAACCTCATAAGTGTCTTGAATGTGGAAAAGCCTTTGGTCGGCATTCGACCCTTTTGAGCCATCAACAGATTCATACTAAACAGAACACTCACAAATGCAGTGAATGTGGACAGTCCTTTAGCCGAAGTGTAGATCTCATTCAGCATCAAAGAACCCATACCAAGGAGGAATTCTTTGAATGTAGAGAATGTGGAAAAACTTTTAGTTTTAAGGCAAATCTTCATCGTCATGAGGTCATTCATACCGGAGAAAGACCCTATAGATGTGACAAATGCGGAAAATCTTTCATCTGGCGCACAAGCTTTATTAAGCATCAGGGTACTCACAGACAACAGATACCCATGTGATACTAACTGGAAAAAGACCATTTTGGGGATCCATGGGTGGCTCGGCGGTTTAGCGCCTGCCTTCGGCCCAGGGTGTGACCCTGGAGTCCCGGGATCGAGTCCCATGTCAGGCTCCCTGCGTGGAGCCTGCTTCTCCCTTTGCCTGTGTCTCTGCTTCTCTCTCTCTCTCTCTCTCTCTCTCTGTCTCTCATGAAGAAATGAATAAAATCTTAAAAAAAAAAAAAGACCGTTTAAGGACCAGACCTTACCACTCTTGTAATTATGTGTAACTTGTTTTATGAAAATTATTAAACAGGAACTGAAATGGTTTTGCTGTGGAGACCCTCTTTTTGTGGCTAACCTGGCTGTCGACAAGAATTAATAGAATGTAATAAGCAGTTGTCTGGCCTCCCTTGAGCTCCTCATACTTTCATGACCCCAAGCTAAGGTGGAAGGGAGGCATAAAAACCTTGTGGTTCCCTAGGTTGGAGACAATTTGATGGATTATGAACGATGTGGGAGTGCTTTTCTTACCTCTTATAAAACTGGGGGAGAAATGTTTTTAAGTAAAAGAATGGTGTAAAAAAATTGCTTTTCTTGGTTTTATATAGAAAAATTAGCGGATTCTACATTGACTTTTTTAAAAAATATTTTATTTATTTATTTATTTATTTATTTATTTATTTATTTATTTATTCATGAGAGACAGAGAAGAGAGAGAGAGGCAGAGGGAGAAGCAGGCTCCATGCAGGGAGCCCGACGTGGGACTCGATCCCGGGTCTCCAGGATCAGGCCCTGGGCTGAAGGCGGCGCTAAACTGCTGAGCCACCCGGGCTGCCCTACACTGACTTTTTAAAAGTAAAATAAGGGCTACTCGCCAGTAACTAGTGAGATATTAAGAATTACCAAAATTTGGGTGCTTGGCTGAGGAGTGTGAGTGAGTTCAAGCCCCACATTGGGTATGGAGCCCATTTTCTTAAAAATTACTAAAATTTATCCATAGATTAGTGTGCTACTAGATTCTGTCAGTTGTTTTTTTTTTTTTTTTTTAACTTTTATTTATTTATGATAGTCACAGAGAGAGAGAGAGAGGCAGAGACACAGGCAGAGGGAGAAGCAGGCTCCATGCACCGGGAGCCCGACGTGGGATTCGATCCCGGGTCTCCAGGATCGTGTCCCGGGCCAAAGGCAGGCGCCAAACCGCTGCGCCACCCAGGGATCCCTCTGTCAGTTGTTAATAGCAGGTGCTGTTGGGTCCCCTGCCCTCTGCTTACCCCGTTGGGCTGCATCTGACTTGCACTGTGTGTCTCTTGGTCTGCAGGCTTTTTCTAAAACCACAAAAGGCCACTGCTCTGTAGGGTAACTAGCACATCTTGGGAGCAGGCCTCAACTAATGCCTGATGGGAATTTCACAAATATGACCCTCTCTCTCCCCTTGGGTGAAATATCTCTAAAGCATGTGCTTTACCCTTGTTTTCAGTTTTGCCATGGGATTATGCATTGGTTCATCTTGCAGCTGGCTTTCTTAGTGGTTTTCTGTGCTGTGTCTCCTATATTTCCCTGCCAGTGTTTCAAGAGAGCTTGTGCTCAAGTGTCAACTATAGTCCTTGAGGAGCATTAACTCTTTGTTTCCAGTTATTCCAAGCACATTCTTACATCCAGGTTACATAGGTTGAGCTGACCACATGACTTCCCTACAGCTCACCAATAGAAGAAACCCACTCGAAATTCTAATATCCTAAACATCATCTTAGGTCTGCATCATATATTGCTATTAGACACTCTCCTATAAATTCCCTTCTAGATTCTTCTTGATTTTATTTTCTTTTTTTTTTTTTTTTTTTTTTGATTTTATTTTCTTGCTCCTACCAATTCCATAGTTTCTTACCCAACATATAAAAACAAAGATCTATTGAGGAAAAGAAGTGACATCTCAGAAAATTAAGAAATCTTGAGCCTTACAGTTGGAAAATAGTAAGTAATAGATTGTACATTGGGTTCAAAAAGCAGTAGTTTTGTACTGGTTGGTATGAATTGGCTAGAAGAACCTAAACAAAGTTGAGACTTCTGAGTGAGGAGGAAACAACTTAGGGAGAAGGGGACCTATGAAAATTTCCCCTCCACTCCCTAATAAAGCAATAAATAAATAGAAGTGCCTGGCTGGTTCAGTTAGTGAAGCATGTGACTTGATCTTGGGGTTGTAAGTTTGAACCCCATGTTGGGTTTAAAATCTTTAGAAAAAAAATACATAACATACATTTTAAAAATGGTAGTTTGGTTTTCTGATGGCAGCTCTCCTGTTGTAAGGATGAGAACTGATTTAGAAATCAGCAATCTGGTCTAGGGAGACCCAGTTACAGGCATACACTTAGTTATAGAGAACTAAAGGCATGCCCTAAAGGCTATTGGGCGGTGGCCAACAGCTAAGCTGTTGGGAAATGGACATTGGACAATTAAAAATAATCAAAGTGGGGAGCCCAATCATGATAAGCCTTTTGCCCACCAGAATAATCCAGGGTGGGTTTTGGAGGTAACAGATGCTCTAGGCGAAACCACTTGGAGTGGCAATATGGATGTGTGAGCATCCACAATGAGTGGCCATGGAGGCTCCCAAGGCACGTTGTGTCATGTGATCCCACACTCCATTGTGACCCCTGCTGGGGCACCAGTGGTTGCCAAAGACTGTTCAGAATCTTGCCAGGTTAACACAATGGGAAATGAACTCACCTGCTCAGCCTGGCCCACCCCACTGTGTGTGTCTAGTAGATAGCTCTGCCCCATGTCCCTTAAAGGAACTTCAGATGCCTCATGACTCTCTGGTCCCTCACTCTCTGGTGGGGTTAGTGAGAGGGCCCAGACATGTGCTGCTTTGGTTCCCACCCCGGACCTCAGGAACTTCCCTTATAACATTATGCCACCACCCTAAAGACCTCTGAGTCTCGAGCAGGGCACAGGACCTTCCAGAATAGAACCTGGAAATACTTAAAATGAAGATATGCTTAGACAATAGATTTAAATGACCGTATCACTCATTCTCTCTCCTAGCTCCAGTCAGGTCTTCTAACAGAAATCTAGATTTACCATTCTGTAGGACAGGACGCTGTGCTAGATGCTCTGGGAGAAAGTGAGGAGTGGAAAGATTGTTCCTGTTATGGACTGAATCATGTCCCCCAAATTCAGACGCTGAAGTCCTAACACCTGGTGTGACCGTATTTGGAAACAGAGCCTTTATGGAGGTAACTGAGGTTAAATGAGGTTGTGTGGACACCAGTGCTAAGACTGGTGTCCTTTGCAGAAGAAGATTCTAGAGATCTCTCTATCCACTGCACAGGAAGGGAAATCCACAGACACCAACCCTGACAGCACTTTGATCTTGGACATCCAGCCAACAGAACTGTGAGAAAATAAATGTTTTTTTTTTTTTTTTTTAATTTGTGAGAGATACAGAGAGAGAGAGAGAGAGGGAACGAGAGATAGGCAGAGACACAGGCAGAGGGAGAAGCAGGTTTCCTGCATGGAGCCCGATGTGGGACTCGATCACAGAACTCTGGAATCATACCCTGAGCTGAACCCAGGCATCCCAATACATGTGTTATTTAAGCCACCTGATTGGTGGCCTTTTGTTTGGCATCAGAGCTAACATACCCCTTATAGTCTAGGGATGAGACATAGCGTGTGTTTACACATTAACTTAGTGGATATAGTAGTTTGCATGATAAATGATAAAGCCCACAGATCATGTTAGCTCAGTAAAGGGAATATTTTGTGGTAGGATAACTGAGAAGTGACATTTTAAAATTGTTTTACAAGAGTGGACTTTCCTGTTGTTAATTTGGTGTGTTAGGGCCTGGGGAAAGACAGCTGGGTTTAAAAGCAAAGGAAGCAACTTGACCAAAGGCATCTATGTGGAAATATGTGGAAAATTCAAGTCGTATGTGGGCAACAGTCAATGTGTAGAGATGGTGGGAGAGGAGGGGAAGAATGGAGGAAAAGCTAGAAGTGCAAAGAGGAAGCCCATTCTAAGTTTGCAGTGTTCTTCCAGTAAAAAGAACACAGATCAAAACCTGTACCATGTTATCACTACAACTCTATCACTAGTTCTGTGACCCCAAATAATCTTGATGAACTTGGGGAGAACACTAAGGTCATAAGCTCATGGCCCGCTTAAACACATCTCCTCTCAGCCCAGTGCTAGATACGAAATTTCATTGAAATCCACGGCATTCTCCACATGACACCCAGAAGCCTGAAGGCACCCAGACCAGCCCTCTCACCATCCCTCCTGCAGGTTTCAATGACAGTCCAAGGAGAAGGCATGTACTACTATCCCACCACATCCAGGACCAAGGAAGTGAGTTCTAGAAGGCAAATACTTTAGTTTTGGTTTTTGCACTTTTGGGAAAAAAAATTAAGATGAGGTAAGGTGACAAAAGCTAGAGTAGAACACTCAGAATGTAATTTGGTACTCGCTTTGGGGGAAAGAAACTGTAAAGTATATTAGCTCACACATCAATCAAGGAATTCTACTTCTGAGAATCTAGCCTTAGATTTTTTTTTTCTAAAGATTTTATTATTTGAGAGAGAGAGCACAAGCAGAGGAGTGGCAGAGGGAGAGGGAGCAGACTCCCTGCCGAACAAGGAGCCCGACACAGGTGTGGGGCTTGATCCCAGACTCTGGGACCATGACCCAAGCTGAAGGCAGATGCTCAACTGACAGCCACCCAGGTTTCCCTAGCCTTAGAGTGTCAAGAACAATCCAAATCGCATTAGAATTACACTGGCATTCACTACAGCACTGCTTGCAACAATGAGGGGTAATGCTTGAAAGGTACAATAAAAGAAGAATGGCTCAATCATTATGTCCACTTGATGTAAAATGAGGCATCTGTTAAGCGTAAATATTATAACAACCACGTAAAAATCCTTAAGACATAACATTAAAAAGATGTAAAATATAAACACTATGATTATCATTATATGAGAAGTATGCAGAGAAAAAAATCTGAAGGAAATATGACAAAATGCCAGTAACAGGTGATCAGGGTTGTAGGATTCTGGGTAATTTCTTTTCCTGTTGTTTTCCCAAATATCCAATAATGCCTATATTCCCTTAATTATTTTTTTAAAAGATTTTAAAGAGAGACATGAGAGACACAGAGAGAGAGAGGCAGAGACACAGGCAGAGGGAGAAGCAGGTTCCATGCAGGGAGCCCAACGTGGGACTCGATCCTGGGTCTCTAGGATCACGTCCTGGACCGAAGGCAGCACTAAACTGCTGAGCCACCCGGGCTGCCCATATTTCCTTAATTAAAAACAAAAACAAGGGATCCCTGGGTGGCGCAGCGGTTTAGCGCCTGACTTTGGCCCAGGGCGCGATCCTGGAAACGCGGGATCAAATCCCACGTTGGGCTCCCGGTGCATGGAGCCTGCTTCTCCCTTCTATCTATGTCTCTGCCTCTCTCTCTCTCTCTCTCTCACTGTGTGCCTATCATAAATAAATAAAATTTAAAAAAAAAAAACAAAAACAAAAAAAAAACAAAAACAAAACCCAAACAGGTTCATAAGAACTCCATACAATACAGGTTCGTGTGTAGAAGTGGAAAGATAAGACAGGTTCAGGCTTTGTGGCATGCCTAGCTTCATCCAACAGGGGAAATAAAGCCAACCCCATATCCTTCCCTCACTAGTCACACAGGTAGAAAGACAGCACTGGGAAGCTAAAGAATGATCAAATTTGACCCCCTTTCAGAGCTGGTGTTTCTTGTCATGATGGGTGTGCACATGCCATTGTCCCTCTACCACTACTACCCCAGAGGTGCTCCAGCTGAGCAAAGGCGGGGTGCAGGGGTTGAGGGGAGGCAGCAAACCATGGCACGGAGGGAACCAGGCATCTTGAGATCAAGACCTGGGCTGAAATCAAGAGTCTGGCACATAATTGACTGGGCCACCCAGGAGCCCCTGATCACCTAAGTCCTAAAGTGTCAACTGCAAGCTTTCATTTCTTCCTTTCCACTTGGGAATGACATAGGTCTCCACTTACCTCATAGGGTTGCTTGGGAGTCAAATGGAAAAATATGGATGCATTTTGTGAACAGAATATTATATGAGGTCAGTGAATACTGTTAAACAAGCAAGAGCTGAAGGAGCTTCTGCCTTTGGTGTCCTTTTGTGGAACATCCCCAAGGAGCACTTCCTTATGTCCCATACATTTAGAAACCTTGACAGAAAAGACGTGTTTTAGGCTATTTGATATTACAAGAGCCTCCCCCACTCTCCCCTACACAAAGCTTACTAAAAAGTTTAGTGAGGGTTTTTATCAAAACCAAAAAGTTATCAAATAAAGTGCCCTTAATTTAACAAGCTTTGAAAACCAGTGATGAGAATTCTTGGGTGTGTTTGGGTAGAGTTTTCCTTTGCCTCTCATTTAAAAAGAAATTAACAGAGTTATAAAACTGAACTTCTAGAATGGAGAAGAGAAACTCTGCAAAATTAATGTATAAAAAGGTAAAAAATCTAGAATGCCTCTTGCATGCACCAAACTTTACATGGTGTTTTGGATTATCATGTGTTTGAAATCCTGTCCAGCACTGAGGCAGAAAGACAATTCTGTGGCTAAACTATTTCTTAGAGAAGTAAGCAGAGTGGGCAAGATTTGGGTCAGAAAGTGGAGGTAAGAAGAGGGAAGAGACAAGGACCAAACTGTCACGTGTCAGCCCTTCCATGGAACCACCTCATCCTTTGAAGGTGGGCTCCCCACTTACACATTCGTGCCTCAACTTGACACTTTGGTAGGCACTGAGACTCAAGTCAGAGTGACTGATCTGTCTTGGGTGTGATGCCCGTGGAAATTCAATCCACAATCTACTGAAATACTCCAAATGCCAAAGAATGTAGTTTCTGGATAATGGAAACAAACAAACCAAAATAGCCAGGCAGCAGGCATGTCAAAACAGTGGGACTTTATTTCTGTGGATCCTTTGGTGTCGGATAAGGTGTGGACTCTGTCTAAAGCTTTCCCCACATTCAAGACATTTATAAGGCTTTTCTCCAGTGTGAGTCCTCTGGTGGGTAATGAGGGTTGCGCTCTGACTGAAGCGCTTCCCACATACAGAACACCCATACGGCTTCTCACCAGTGTGGACTCTCTGATGTTTGGAGAGGTCAGAGCACCGTTTGAAGCTCTTTTCACATTCTTCACATGTATAGGGTCTCTCTCCTCTATGTATTCTCTGGTGTCTGAAACGGTTGGCAGTGCGGCAGGTTTCCCCACACTCATTACACTTGAAGTGTTTCTCTCCCACGTGAATTCTCTGGTGCCGGTTGAGGTGTGAGCTCTGCCTGAAGCTATCCCCACATTTGGGGCAGGTGTAGGGCTTTTCACCTGTGTGTGTCCTCTGGTGTTTAATCAGGGCGGCACTCTGACTAAAGCTCTTCCTGCATTCTTGGCATTCGTAGGGTTTCTCTCCCGTGTGGATTCTCTGGTGTTTAAAAAGGTCAGAACGCTGTTTGAAACTCTTCTCACAGTGATCACATCTATAAGGTCTTTCTTCACGGAACTGCTGCCGGGTCTCAGAAAGACCTGCCCTGTGGGAATGTTCCTCACTGTCAAGAGAGTTGTGAGCTTTCACCATCTGATGTCTTAACATGTCTGGACTCAGTTTACAACCGTATCCCTGTTTGTTCCCATTAACAGGCCTCTCCGCTGTCTGGGGGTGGTGACAAGGAACAAAGTCTGAACTTCGGGCACTGTTTCCAAATCCATTATTTTTGGAGTCTCTCTCTTCTGTGGGACCATTCTTGAGATCTGAGGTGCTAGTGAGTCCTTCCTCTTCAGGAGAATTTTCAAGTTTCAGTGGTGAGGAATGTCCTGACTGCTCTTCTACCCTGTTTGCGTGGGTATCACCACACTCTGAAAACAGGGGAGCCAGCCTAGGGGACCATTCTTGTAGCTGCCCCTGTGGCTCTACTTCTAAGATTTCTTGCTTTGGAATAAATTCTTTCTTCTCGGTTCTGGTCTCCAAATCTGAAACATTAAAAACAACAACAAAAGGCTGACATTTCATCCCTGTGCAGGAGTGAAACAAGCAAGCACTGTAGTACATTAACCGCCCCCCAAACCTTTTTAATATTCTCCATGAACCACTCAAGTTATTTGAATCAACCTGCCAGATGTGCTCATATTTACCTGCCTGTGCCTACACCCACAAACCCATCTCTTTCCCCCTGCCCCACTCCACTGTTAAAGGAGTCACAATATCATGATAGAGGCAGATCTGGAAGGGGTGTCAAGAAGGGCAGGACAGCGTGTACCCCATGAATGAATGATATTTTAACAAGAGAAATTATATTCCTGTGATGAGTTATGGTAACAGACATACCATGTGCCTCCAATGTTTAGAGGTAGGGTCTGGGAGGGAGACAAATCTAAGATGCACTGGAAGTCTATAAAAGAGCAGTTAAACCACCAGATCCCACCCCAAACCAGAATTTTTGCAGTTTACATCCCAGGGAGATTGAACCAGATAAATTCTGGATTGGGGGCTTCACGCACAGCTGAGAATGTATGTGAGACCCGAAACCATAAAAATTCTAGAAGAGAGCACAGGCAATAATTTATCTGAATCGGCTGTTTTCTATGTATATCTCCTGAGGCAAGGGAAACAAAAGCAAAGATAAGCTATTGGGATATTAAAATAAAAAAATAAAATAAAATAAACTTCTGCAAAGGGCACCTGGCTGGCTCATTTGGTGAAGTTTGTGACTCTTGATCTCAGGTTTGTGGTTTTGCATAACCAACTGAGCCACACCGGCATCCTGTTGATAAAATCATTTCTAATAGGGAATCTAGGCCACACTATGATCTGGATGTGGGAGAGGAATAGAGACATTTTCAGACCTGCAAACTTTCAAAAAATTAAGTTCCCAAGTGTATGTTCTCTGGAAGATACTGGAAGATGTTCTCCAACAAATTGAGGTGGGTAAACCAAGGATGAAAATGATGGGGTCCAGGAAAGAGAAAAGGAATTCCAGGGTGATAGTGAAAGGTTTTTGGGACAACAGCTGTGTAACAGGCCTGGAGACAAGCCCATTCACATTGGAGCCGAAGCAGCTTCTGGAGGATTCTTCCAAGGGGAGAATGAAACTGATGGCATATCTGATACACATGAACACAGTTTTGCATTTCTAACAGGGAGCCTATGGGTGAACCAGTGTTCAATAGTTGGAAAAGTAGTGCATGCAAAATGAAGCATTATTCATTCCAGAGAAAATTAAAAGTTATAAAATAAAAAAACATATAATCATATGAGCTATGTGAGTAAATATAGATAATATATTTATAGGTGGAACACTGAAACATTATACATTGAAGTACAAAAAGGACTGATTTAACTATGACAGTATTACAGACAGCTAAATGTGTGCATGTTGGAGAGACCTAATTCCTGTCTTCCTCAGTAGACAGTCAAGAGATATCTGAAATTGCACAATAAGTGTCCTATTTAGAAATATGAAAATAAATGCCAGTGAAAAACACATAAAAGATTTTAGAGTTGTTGTCTCTGCAAAGTTGGGATCAGGATTGAGAAGGGCCTCGTATTTTCCTAAGACTGGAAAAACACAAATCACAAAATAAGAGATTGAAAAATCTGACCATAGTTGACCCTTGAACAAGGGTTTGAGGGACACCTGGGTGGCTTAGCAGTTGAGCGTCTGCCTTTAGCTCAGGGCATGATCCTGGAGTTCCAGGATCAAGTCCCACATCGGGCTCCCTGCATGGAGTCTGCTTCTCCCTCTGCCTCTCTCTCTCTCTCTGTGTCTCTCTCATGAATAAATACATAAAATCTTAAAAAAAAAAAAAAAAAGCAAGGGTTTGAACTGTGCAGGCCCACTAATGTGCAGATTTTTTGGTAAAGACAGTACAGTACTGTAAGAGTGTTTCCTTTTCCTTATGATTTTCTTAAGAACATTTTCTCTAGCTCACTTTATAGTAAGAATATAGTATATAATACATGTAACATACAAAATATGTGTTAATTGGCTGTTTATGCTATCCATAAGGCTTCCAGTCAATGGTACCCTAGGAGTAATTAGGTTTTGGGAGAGTTAAAAGTTTTATGGGGATTTCTGACTGTGGGGGGTGGGCAGTAGTTGCCTCTAACCCCTGCATATACGTCAACCATATATTAAAAATTTTTAATTCTACATAACTAAAGATGTCATTGAAAAAAGAAAAGCCACTTATATAACCAGTAAAAACATAGTTAATATAAAAAATACGAAGAACTGGGGATCCCTGGGTGGCGCAGCGGTTTGGCGCCTGCCTTTGGCCCACGGCGCGATCCGGGAGACCCGGGATCGAATCCCACGTCGGGCTCCTGGTGCATGGGGCCTGCTTCTCCCTCTGCCTGTGTCTCTGCCTCTCTCTCTCTGTGTGACTATCATAAATAAAAAACAAAACAAAAAACAAAACAAAACAAAAGAAAAACGAAGAACTGCACCAATTAAAAAAAAAAACACACAGGAAAGGAAGGAAAATAGGATATAAACAGGCATTTAACAGAATGTCCAAAACAAAAATCTGAATATATTTAACCCAGCAGAAATCAGGGAAATGCAAGTTAAAACAATAAGATACCAGAGCACCTACTGTGTGCCAAGCACTATTCCAAGTGCTTGGGATATATTAGAACCAAACAGACAACCCCTCCTACCTTGTGGAGTTTACATTCTAGAAGGGGTGCTCAGACAGTAAAATAAACACGAAATAAATTATGGAAGAAGTCAGAGGGTATGATAAATGCTATGGAACAAGTTTAAGAAGGCAAGGGATAAGTCAGCAGTGTGGGAGGAGATAGTGGAAGGCAAACTGCAGTATTAAACATGATGGTTAGGTCAGGCCTCATTGAAGACTGACAGCTAAGCAAAGACCTGAAACAAGTCAGGAAGTCTGTGCAATGGAGGCATCAAACAGAGAAAAAACACAAGGCAGGATGCCCACCATGTTCAAGGAGCAGCAAGGTCAGTGGAGCTAAAGTACAGTGACAAGGGGCAGAGTAGGAGAGGAATGGGCAGGGCAATGGGGCCTTGTCACATTAGGCTTTTACTCTATGTGAAATAAAGAGCCGGGGATCCCTGGGTGGCTCAGGGTTTGGCGCCTGCCTTCGGCCTGGGGGGTGATCCTAGAGTCCTGGGATAGAGTCCCATGTCGGGCTCCCTGCATGAAGCCTGCTTCTCCCTCTGCCTCTCTTTCTCTGTGTCTCTCAGGAATAAATAAATAAAATAAAATAAAATTTAAAAAAAGAAAGAAAGGAAAGGAAAGGAAAGGAAAGGAAAGGAAAGAAAAGAAAAGAAAAGAAAAGAAAAGAAAAGAAAAGAAAGAAAGAAAGAAAGAAGAAAGAAAGAAAGAACGAAAGAAAGAAAGAAAGAAAGAAAGAAAGAAAGAAAAGCGAGCGAGCCATGGCAGGTTCTGAGCAGAGGTGTGATGTAATGTTTTAAAAAGAACACATGAAAAAAAAAAAAAAGGAACACGTGAGCTACTGTGTTACTATATCACATCAGCTGAACACCAAATGTTGACTAGGATGTACAGAAAGAATTCTCTTATATTGCTGGTAGGAGAACAAAGTGCTTATAGTCCTCTGAACAGCAAGATGGACAAACATGCCTAAGTCTATCAACTTTAGGAATTCCATATATGGGGATCCCTGGGTGGCACAGCGGTTTAGCGTCTGCCTTTGGCCCAGGGCGCGATCCTGGAGACCCAGGATCGAATCCCACGTCAGGCTCCCGGTGCCTGGAGCCTGCTTCTCCCTCTGCCTATGTCTCTGCCTCTCTCTCTCTCTCTCTCTCTCTGTGTGACTATCATAAATAAATAAAACATTAAAAAAAAAAACTATTCTTAAAAAAAAAAAAAAAAGGAATTCCATATATGAACACAGAATGATTCAAGAATGTTCAATATAATGCTATTTATAACAGTGAAAAACTAGAAGCTTTGATGTCCATAGGACAGTGGATAAATGAATTTTGGAGTATTCATACAATGAGATACACAAGGATTAAAATGAATGAACTAGAGCTGCGTGTGTCAACATGGATAAATTTCAAAAATGTAATGTTGGAAAAAAAAAGGCAAGGTACAAAAGAATCCTACAAGCATATATATACCATCTAAAAATAATATATATGTTTACAGGTTTATGTATTCACATGTTCATATACATGTTTACATACATGTATATGTATATTTTTGTGTATATAAAGAGAAAAAACTTGTGTGCATGTAGCCACATGTACGTGTAAAAAATATAAAATAGGCATGGAAATAAATACCATCATCAGGATACTGGTTACCTCTGAAGAGGGAGTGAGGGGAACAGCTTCAGGGAGGGTACCCAGAGTTTCACCTATAATTGTTAACATTATTTGTTGGGGGGGGGGGGGAGAAGAATGAAGCCAGTATGGCCAAATATTAAAAGTTGATAAACCCCAGTGGTAGACACACAGGTGCCCATTATATTTTTCTGTATGTGTTTTATTTAAACGAACCAAGAAAAAAAAAAAAAAGCTGAACTTAACACCTAACAATCCAGAAGAGCAAGGTCCTGCTGGGTCACAAAAGAGATTCTAACAGCTCTCAACCTGTGTGTGTGAGTGGCTCATAGATGGTTCTAGGGCAAGCCCTCCACAAATCACACACAGCTTGAAACAAAGTCAGCACTTACTCTGTGAGACCAGCGAGACTGTGTTTCTACAATCCTTCAGTGCACTCTCCGGGCAGAAGTCCCTCTGAGCTGCATCCCGACGGTCCCACTCCTCCCAGGTTAGAGACACAGCCACATTCTCAACCTTCACCAATTCCTGAAACAACATGAGACCTCCACTCAGCACCTGCTGTCCGGGGACAGCATAAGTGACCACTAATCTCAGGATGAGGCCAGACTCCAGAGGAGTCTGCAACCACTGAGCAGGAAGCCCTAGGAATCAAGTAACAGCCATGGCTGTTGAGTCTTTTCCAGTGTCTTCTACTGACTGGAGTTTCAAAGTAGACAGAGGCTGAAATTCTCTTGCAAACTTGAAAAGCCCTTCTGTGGACTATCTACACTAATTTGGGGAAAGAGCAAAGTCTTCATTTGAGTTACATCATTGTGATTTATCAAAATGGAAAATCTGACATAAATGAAAAATATACAGTTAACCAGGAAGTCCCAAATTCCAGTGCTGCCTCTGAGACACGGTTACCCCATGTGTGAAAGCAAACAAATAATTTAAGAAGATGAAAGTAGCTTCCTGACAGCAGGTGCTTCCCTTGACCACTGCACAATAAGATAATTATCCAGCAGGATGATCTTTTGAGATAGCTTATTTAAATGTAAGTTGACTGGGCAGCCCGGGGGGCTCAGTGGTTCAGCACCACCTTCAGCCCAGGGCATGATCCTGGAGACCTGGATGGAGTCCCATGTCAGGCTCCCTGCATGGAGCCTGCTTCTCCCTCTGCCTGTGTCTCTGCCTCTCTCTCTGTGTCTCTCGTGAATAAATAAATAAAATCTTAAAAAAAAAAATGTAAGTTGACCATTCACAGAAGGTAAAACCACAGTTCTTAGGAAGGGAAGGTTCTAATACTGGTGTGGGGGAGATGTCTGTCTAGGTTTTGATGACAGGTCACAAACTGACTCCAAGGATCTCTCACTAAACAAAAGGAAAGGGAAATATATTTTAAAATGTTCTGTATGTTATGTTTTGACATCTTAAAAAAAAATCTAAAAAAAAAAAATCTTTTTGGATAGAGAGGTGGCCCTTCCCAGGGCTAATCAATTCTTAGAACAAAAAGCTCAGTCAAGACTGTTTAATCTCAAGCCATACCTCCTCTACCTGACCTGTACGCTCCAGGAGGCAACATTCCTCTGCCTTAATCATCCTACAACCAGGTATCAGCCAACTAAGGACAAGCCCCATATATTAGAGCCTGTTGAAGTTATTCAAACCAACCAATCCTAAACTGTTCCCCTGGTCCTGCCTAGTCTATCTGGGAAACCTCAGTAGAGGCTCTGGCCTAAACCTTCCCTTTGCTCCAGTTTTCTGCCTTCTGAACAACCCTGGTGTCCTTCCCAGGAAGCTCTGAATGTCATGCTGTGTCTCCTGTTTCTAAGATCTGAGTATAATAAAATTTTTTTCCTCTGCTTCTTTGTTTTTTTTTTTTTTTTTCCTCTGCTTCTTTGTAAAAGAAAATCATGCTCTTGTGCCTCTCTTCTGCTCTCAATGCTCTGAATACTTTCACTACCATTTTCCCTCACTTGATACCAGATGTAGGGGTTTTCACACCTCTGGCAATTATTTCATACCAGCTGGGTGTCCTAAAGGTTAACTCAATTCTGATACTATCTACCAGGATAGAGTCAGATCCCACAAGTTAAGGGCTCGGTCCCACAAGACTACCCTCCCCTTGCAACTTTGGAAGCCAATCATAACTAATAGATCTCCAGGTTACCCACAATTTCTGTCCGACATGCCCTCAAATCAGAGGTTCCTATGACCTCTCCCTACCAATTCAACTCTTTGCCTGAAGAGCTCAGAGTAGGGAAACCCTTAGGTGTACCAGTTTATTACAAAAAGATATGATAAAGGATACAGATAAACGGCCAAATACAGATACATAGTGAGGTCTTGGGGGTGTGTGTGTCTGGAGCACAGAAGCTTCTATCCCCACAGAATTGGGGTTTGTCACCCTCTGGGTATATGGATGTGTTCACCAACTGGAAGCTCTCTGAATTTCACACCACTGGGATTTTTTATGGAGTCTTCATCACATGGGCATGATCAGTTAACTCCATTATAGTTCCATTATCACCTGTAGGAGGAGGGGGTCGCCAAACTCCTAAAAAAAGTAAAAGAAAGTGGTAGGAAACTGCTGTTCTAGCCTAAGTAGTCAATGACATATCACTTTCCATCTGACATCTTTCTCCCTCAAATAATCTAGTTAGACAAGAAGGTGTCTTACAATGGATAGACAATACTCCCACGTTGGTTTTGTGCACAGAGGTCTATAACTCGAGGATCCTGGTTGTATTTACTTGTCACTGTTTCCTACGGAAAGAAAATTTCACGCGCATCCTGAAGTTCAGACAAAATGTAAGGAAAGAAGGTCTGAAACTCAGAGCCATCCGGCACGCCTCTCTTCCCTACACCCCCGCCACCAGAACACGTTCACTCCTCACCTGGGCGGAGGCCCCAACAAGCGCTCCCTGGAGAGCGCGCACCACCGCCGCAGCCATCTCCCCGCTCTGCGGGCTGTGCTTCCGCACCCAGGCCTGAAGCTCCTGGGGCAGGATGCTCAGGAACTGCTCCAGCACCAGCAGCTCCAGGATCTGCTCCTTCGAGTGTAGCTCCGGCCTCAGCCACCGGCGACAAAGTTCCCTGAGCCTGCTGAGCGCCTCTTCGGGTCCAGCCGCCTCCTGGTACCGGAACCGCCTAAAACGCTGTCGCGACTTTTCGGGATCCTGACAGCTCCCCGGCGGGTCGGGCTCCTGACCTCCGCGGGAGTCTTCCTCCACTTTCACTATCAGAAGTCCATCACGCAGAGACCTCGCGGCTGCCATCCAGGCTCCCGACTCGGCGTCACGGACCTGACTCGCGGTCAAGTTCGAACTCCTCCTTCTCCGGCGCTTGCTTATTTCCCGGAGTTCTGCCTTCAGGTGACAGGACGGCAAACTCTGCAAAAAACCCCGGAACTCATCGGACCTCCCCAGAACAGAGGATCCTGACTATCCCGTCCCAACCCTACCCTGCCGGGTCCCCTCCAACACCTTTCCCGCCCGCACGTATTCCACCCATAACCCGCCTCGACCCGTGACAAAAAAACGTACTCCAAAAACCAGGGCGGAAGTGCGTCACCGACTCCCTGCGGTGCCCACCCCCGGGGGCATTTCCGGGGCTTCTCTAGGCAGCCGGGAGGAGTGAGGTCCATCTCAGTGGTTTGCCCTTCGGCCGCTTCCAGAAATAACCCTACGAACGTGTATGTACCCTCCCGGAGCAGCTTACAGTCGTTCAGTTTAAGAGCACTAAATGATACTCTTATCCCATAACTTGAACGTTACTTCGTTTTCAAGATTTTTATTTACTTATTTCTTGATTTTATTTATTTGAGAGCGAGGGTGAGAGAGCACAACAGGGGCAGCAGCAGAGGGAGACGGAGAAGCAGGCTCCCCTCTGAGCAGGGAGCAGCATGTAGGGGCTGGATCCCAGGATCCTGGAATCACGACCTGAACCAAAGTCAGAATATTCACCGACTTAGCCACCCAGGCACCCCTTGAATGTCATTTTTTAACACGTTGTGAATAAAGTTTTTAATTTTGTTGTAGGAAAAGTTAAAAGTCCAGCTGTACGATGAGTGCTGCACATTCATCCATGTGGTATTTGTTTATATAAGAAAGGTTTTGTACAATATTTGATCCATGCCAAGGCATCCTGCGTGACACCATAGTCACAAAGCTGAGTAAACATAGTCTCTATCCTCAGCTTCCTAAGAGAGTCAGACACTTCAATCCTTACAGGACTGGGTTGGTAAATGCGATACTTGGGCTTGTATGCACAGTGCATTTATGTGACTAGAGGTGGAGATAATCAGCCAGGCTGATGGGGAGGGTACAGTGACTTTATCCAGGAGGATAAAGTTTAAAATGTCCATGTGGGCCGAAGACATATTTTAATTAAAAAAAATAGTTTTGGGATCCCTGGGTGGCGCAGCGGTTTGGCGCCTGCCTTTGGCCTGGGGCGCGATCCTGGAGATCCGGGATCGAATCCCACGTCGGGCTCCCGGTGCATGGAGCCTGCTTCTCCCTCTGCCTGTGTCTCTGCCTCTCTGTCTCTCTCTGTGTGACTATCGTGAATAAATAAATAAAATCTTTAAAAAAAAAATAGTTTTGATAAATGTATAGGCAATAAATCCCTAATAGATTACATCCCACTAAATCCCTCTAACATTAAGCTTTCCCATCTGCAACTCCCTTGCAATATCTCACACTCAGCCATCAAAGTTGTCAAGGATTTTTTCCTCTTCCTAGCCCAACCCTTCTGTTCTATCATTTATTCACTCTCCCTCACTTTTAAATATCAGCATGGACACTGGGACCACTCCCTCTCCCTCTTTTTTTTTTCCTATGCTTCCCTGGTTTCGATTATATCTGTGTCTGGCATCATATTGAATATGCAAATAAACCACTTTCAAAAGAACTTAAAGGTAAAAAAGCAGATAGGAAGAGCCGAGTCTTAAAGAAAGAGCAAAGCCAAAAGGCCAAACTCCCCACAATTCCTAAGGAAAAGTACTTTTCACTGAGGAAGAAAGGCGGGGAGGTGAGAGGCACAGTCTATGTATGTCTATCCATTTCCTCTTCATGGTTCCAGGATCTTTGTGTTTTCTTTTCTTTCTTTTTTTTTTTCTTTCTTTCTTTTTTAAGATTTTATTTATTTGAGAGAGAGAGCACGCATAAGCGGGGGGGGGGGGTTAGAGGGAGAAGCAGACTCCCTTCTGAGCAGGGAGCCCAATTGTGGGATCCTTTTGGGGTGGGGACACGACACACTCAATTCCAGGACCCTGAGACCATGACCTGAGCTAAAGGAAGAAGCTTAACTGATTGAGCCACTCAGGTGCCCCTGTGTTTTCTTTTCATTGATATTTTATTTATTTATTTATTTATTTATTTATTTTATTTATTTATTTTAGACATAGAGAGAGAGAGAGGCAGAGACACAGGAGGAGGGAGAAGCAGGCTCCATGCCGGGAGCCTGACGTGGAACTCGATCCTGGGCCAGGATCCCGGACTCCAGGATTGCGCCCTGGGCCAAAGGCAGGCACTAAACTGCTGAGCCACCCAGGGATCCCCTCATTGATATTTTTTAAATGGAAGAGTTTTAGATATGTAAAAGGAACATAATGAGGAGGAATGAAGAAAATAATTTTTTGAGGTTGGGGCAAAAGAAATATAAGGTATCTTGTTCCCTGCCTAGAGTTCAAACCATATATAAATTACTTTACTTCTATTACTGCACCAAGGACAAATACCAAAGAAAACACCTGTTGTAGAGAGTTATTGATTGTAAACACACTAACCAAGGGCTGTTCCTGTAGGCTGAGATGTGGAATGAAGAAACAGCTTTACAGCAGCCTTGTTGAACAGAGCCTGTCCTTGCGAATGAAATTCTCTGTAAGGAATTTCAACCATAGCCTGCATCATTAAAAATGTTAATGTTCATTTTTTTCTTTGTTTCTTTCTTCTCTTTGTTTTAGAGAGAGTTTAAGTGGAGGGGTGGGGTGGAGGAAAAGGAGGAGGGGTAAGGGAGAGGAGAGAATCTTAGGCAGGTTCCACACTTAGAGTGGAGCCCTTCATGGGGCTTAATTTCACCACTGTGAGATCATGACCTGAGCCGAAATTAAGAGTCAGATATGAGCCACTCAGGTGCCCCTTATTGTTAATTTGTAATGAAACTTCACCTTCCTCCTTAGTCATGAAAAATTTCCATGAAGTATTTATTTTAAGGTTTTATTTATTCATGAGAGACAGAGACAGAGACATAGATAGGGAGAAGCAGGTTCCCTGTGGGGAGCCTGATGTGGGATTTGATCCCAGCACCCTGGGATCACAACCTGAGCCAAAGGCAGATGCTCAATCACTGAGCCATCCAGGTGCCCCTCCATGAAGCATATAAAAAAAATTATATCTAAGTAAGTCAAAAAGGAACCTATTAGTAATATGAAATAAGTAAAGTGAGGGCAGCCCCGGTGGTGCAGTGGTTTGGCGCCACCTCTAGCCTGGGGTGTGATCCTGGAGACCTGTGATCCGGTCCCATGTCGGGCTCCCTGCATGGAGCCTGCTTCTCCCTCTGCCTGTGTCTCTGCCTCTCTCTCTCTCTCTCTCTGTGTGTGTGACTATCATAAATAAATAAAAATTAAAAAAAAATAAAGAAACAACTTCATTATTCTCAAGGCTCAGGTTTGTCATTCTAGAAATTTGGAGAAATATATAACAATTTAATGATATAAGTGATCCATGTTTATATCTGATCTCTCCAAATGGTCTGAAAGTCCCTGGAAGGCAGAAACTTTGTACAAGTCTACTTATTCATCTCTGTGGGAACGTTATCACAACCTGGCAGGAAGTCAGAAGTTCTTTCCCAGTATTGCCGGACAAGGCTTCTACTAGGGCCAGGTGACAAAGGATGGGTAAAGTAACAAAGGACAGAATGCAAATTCCTAAGTACAGACAAACCTAGCTTCAGAAAATATCCAGTTATGTAACTAATTATGGAATCTGGAAGTGAATAGCAAGTACTGAGAGGGCACTACAAGCATCTTTCATCCCCTCCCATCAAGGTTGTCTGCTTACCAGCTGATTACCAGTCTAGTTCTAACAGCTCCTGCCTCTGGGTTTTATCGGCTCTAGTTATGATATACTGTCTCACCTTTAAAAAATAATTTTAAAAATAATTTAAAAATAGGGCAAGCATAGGGGCACCTGGGTGGCTCAGTTGGTGGAGCATGTGACTCTTGATCTCAGGGTCATGAGTTTGAGCCTTACGTTGAGGGTAGAGTTTACTTAAGAAAAAATTACATGGGGAGCTTTGGCTGGTTCAGTAGGTTAAGCATCTGACTTTGGCTCTGGTCATGATCCCAGGGTCCTGGGATCAAGCCCAGCATAGGACACCCTGCTCAGTGGGGAGCCTGCTTATCCCTCTCCCTCTGCTGCTCCCCCTGCTTGTGCTTTCTTGCTCTGTGTCAAATAAACAAATAAAATCTTAAAAAAAGAAAGTTCAAGAATTGATAAAAAAAAATATAGGGAAAGGACATACTTGATCTTAGCCAAAAGGCCGAGGAGCGATAAAATAGGGCAAGGATAAATGGGGCTAGGGATAAAATGAGATTACAAGTTGCCTACTGTAAGCTCCTATGTACTGGCAAAAGATAGCTCATGGTTTGGCTCTGAAAAACCTTAGTAGCCAATGCAAGAGAAAAACAAGATTAGTTACACGACATGCACTGTATCTTGGGTAAAAGCAAACTATTAATAGTAGCTTAGGAGAAATCCAGCTATTCTTGATACCAAGCAGGAAGAGAAATTTCCCATGAGTGCCCAGGAAAAGGACACTATGTGATATAGTGGACAGTATTTTAAGATCTCTGTAATAAGGGCAGCCTGCGTGGCTCAGCCGTTTAGCGCCACCTTCAATCCAGGGCCTGGAGACCAGGGATCTAGTCCCACGTTGGGTCCCCAGCATGGAGCCTGCTTCTCCCTCTGCCTGTGTCTCTCATGAATAAATAAATAAAATCTTAAAATCTCTGTAATAAATAAAATTAATGGATTTTATTATTTTTTAAATGTAATATTCCTATATCCTATTTTTTTAAAAAGATTTTACTTATTTATTCATGAGCGATACAGAGAGAGAGAGAGAGAGAGAGAGGAAGAGACACAGGCAAAGGGAGAAGCAGGCTCCATGCAGGGAGCCCGACGTGGGACTTGATCCCGGGATTCCAGGATCAGACCCTGGGCTGAAGGCAGCGCTAAACCGCTGAGCCACCTGGGCTACCCCAAATTAATGGATTTTAATGCTCTTTCAATGTTAGCTGATGGCAAGCACCAAAGCACAATTCAAAAGAGCTAATTCGGGATCCCTGGGTGGCGCAGCGGTTTAGCGCCTGCCTTTGGCCCAGGGCGCGATCCTGGAGACCCGGGATCGAGTCCCACGTCGGGCTCCCAGTGCATGGAGCCTGCTTCTCCCTCTGCCTATGTCTCTGCCTCTCTCTCTCTCTCTCTCTCTCTGTGTGAATATCATAAATAAATAAATAAAATTAAAAAAAAAATTTACAAAAGAGCTAATTCTGTGAAGGGAGGAAGGAGTGTTGTTTAAGTATTCAGCTCTTTCAAGATCTGGCTTAATATAAAGACAAAATTCAAAGTGCTTAGAGCAGCACTTTCCAGACCTTCCAACCTGTGCATTCAGACTGATGGTTATGTGAAAAGTCCATTTCCAGTACTAACTGGATCATCGCTCCTTTCTCTCCTCTTGATACTATCCTATTGTAGTATATTGCAAAAATGGCCAAAAAAGTCAAACAAAAAGTATAGGACTACACTTTGCAGTCCCTCCCTTCTAGAAGTGGAGTCTATTTCCCTACCCTTTGAATCTGGGCTGTTCTTGTGGCTTGATTTGACCAAAGAATGTGGCAAAAGTGACACTGTGTGAATGTCAAGCCTTAGGACCAAGAACCTTCACGACCTCTGGTCTCTTGCTTTTGTAACCTGCCACCACCAAGTGAGTAAGTCTGAGCTAGGCTGCCAGGTGATGGGTAGTGTGTGGCCTGAATGCCTCCTAGCACTCCAACTGACAACCAGCCAATCCCCAGAAGGAGAAGTGCTTATCTCAACAGCAGCTGACCACAGACAAAAGGAGTCTGCAGTAAAGCCACCCAGCTAAGCCTGAACCAAATCACAAGCCCACAGAGTCATAAGCAAAATAAGTGATTGTTTTTTAAGGTCACTAAATTTGGTGTGGTTTGTTAGGCAACAAAAACTAACAGACATACTTTTAAAAAGAGAGTAACCCAATTCACAATACTAACAAAAAAAGATAAAATACTTAGGTATGAACATTAATGGGGCGCCTGGGTGGCTCAGTGGTTGAGCATCTGCCTTTGGCTCAGGACAGGATCCCCGGGGCCTGGGATCAAGTCCCGTATCAGTTCCCCAAGGGGAGCCTGCTTCTCCCTCTGCCTGTCTCTTATGAATAAATAAATAAAATATTTTTAAAAAAAGGAATAAACAGTAACACGCTATGTACAAAATATATGAAGAAAACTTTAAAACACTCCTGATCCAAAGTTAGCCTTTTTTCCCCACAAATGGAAAAAACCATGTTCGATAGGAAAATTAACTTTACAAGAATGACAATTCTCCCGAAGTGAATATCAATTAAAACTGATCCCAATAGATACTTCTCTCTGGTATTAAAAAACCTGAATCTCTAAGGGATCCCTGGGTGGCTCAGTGGTTTGGTGCCTACCTTCGGCCCAGGGTGTGTGATCCTGGAGTCCCGGGTCGGGTCCCGCGTCTGGCTCCCTGCTTGGAGCCTGCTTCTCCCTCTGCCTGTGTCTCTGTCTCGGTCTTGGTCTCTGTCTCTTGTGAATAAATAAATAAAATTAAAAAAAAAAAAAAAAGACAACCTGATTCTTAAGTTAATTTGGAAGAGAACTAAAGAAGCAAAAATACTTTGAAGAAGAAACACAGCGCGGGGTATTTGCCCTAAGAAGTATTAAAGCCAATTATTAATCCTCAATAAATTAAAACAGCATAGTATCACATGCATAGACACAGAGACCAATGCAACAGAATAGAAACTCTAGAAAGAGGCCACAAAAACATGAGAATTTAGTGTATGATAAAGGCAGCATCACAAATCAATGGGAGGTAAAGACAGACTTTTTCATAAATGTTGGGTCAACTCGGTTGTGATTTGGAAAAAGAGTTAGATCTCTACTTCACACTACACACCAAGCGAGCCAGGCAACATAAATGTAAAAAGTGGAACCACACAAATCGTACAAACGTACCGCAGTGTCAATTTAGGCATTTGCAAACACACAGAAACGAGAGGTTATTAACAAGGGCATCCCTCTGGCTAAAGAAGCCCCGCACGGAGAAGCTCTCTTCTTTGCGGGAATGCAGAGCTCCCGGACCCCATGCTTCCCGGCGGAGGCGCTCGAGGAAACGCCTCCCTCTCCTCCCGCATTCTGATAGGCCCTCGAGCCCGAGGCTGCAAAGAGAGCCGCGGCCCTACTGGTTGGCGGGCGTGGCCCGCGCGAGGCTTCCTGGGACTTGTAGGCTCCTCCGACTCCGCGTCTGACGTTGAAGGTTTCGGGCCGGGTAAGCTATGCGGTGGTGAAAAGGTGGGTGTGTCTGGAGACGTGTGGGGAGGGGCAAGGGTTCAGGTGAAGAAAACGAAGGACTTAAACAGAAATTAGGGTTGCGGGCTCTCGGTAAGGGACGAACCTACTTCGAAGTGGGGCGCAGAGCGTTGAGGGTGGGGGAGCCCAAGTTCCACGGCCAATCAGACAGTAGCAGCTGTTGCCTTGGCAACCACTCGGGACAGCCAAGGCCCGGTCCCCTGCTCCCACTCCAAGAAAAGGGGTGGAGCCCGGGCTGTTTAAATGGCTTTTGAGTTAGGGTGGGTAGAAGCGGGCTCCGTTTCCTCCCCTGCTGTAGTGACGCAGAACCTGCGGCTCGGTGGGCGGGGAATGGCCGGGTCGGAGGCGCCCCAACTCCCCGCTGATTGGCCCACAGCCCCTCCGGGGCGGTGTCTGGGCGGGCAGCTCCCGCCCGCTGCGAGGCGAGGACCTCCGGGATTCCTAGAGAGGACTCGGAAGTACTCTCGGCGGTGGGATTGATGGCTCGACCCCGTTGGACAGGGAAAGCTTGCACTTGCTTACTTCCGGCAAGGAAGTGTTGCGAAGTGTCGGTTTCGGGTTTTCTCTCGGTTTGTGGAAAGAAACCTATCTTCCCAAGCTTGCCTGCGGGAACTTGGTCTTCCAGGAGAGCTCCCCGGGACAGGTGCCTGGAGGAAGGAGGATGCGCTTTGTGTCCAGAGGAGAATCCTGTCCCTAACCTTGACCAGCCGGGTTTCCGTGGCTATGGGGTCAGGGGAGATTCTGAAGAATCCAGGTCCAAATCTGTACTTATAACTGTGCTTCTCTTCGGGACCAATGAAGTGTCTTTTTGGTCTGGCATGCTCTTGTGGCATGAAGGACAGGACCCGTTTTGACCATTGTAATGTTTTTCACTCCTGTTTTGACTTGTGGTAGAGAAAAGCAGACACTGCGTCTGGACTAGTTAGTAAGTCTTGCCCAATTATTTATATGAAATTTAATGTTTTTCATCGTTAAAATTGTGTTCTGTTAGGCCTGATGTCAGATTTTTATTGTTCTTTACATTTCTTAAAATGTTGGAAATTTTCTCTGTTAGTAGTTCTATGGGTGGAGTGATGGCTGTCTTGTAGTCTGTATTTTAAAGTAAATTACTCTGTTGATTGGTCATCTTTAGTATAGATGACCTCTTTGTCACCTCTTTGCTAATAATGATTTCCAATGTATCAGTAGGTTGCACACTAATGGAAGTGTCCTTCAGAAGATCTTAAAGAGCAGAAAACAGATTTGATCTGTGTCACGCAGCTAACCTGGAGAGATAGCCCTCTGAGTTGGAATGATAATGACAGAGTCTGGGGAAGTTATAGACTTAGACCCTCCAACTGAGACTTCACAGGAGCAAGAAGACCTCCTAATAGTGAAGGTGGAAGAAGAAGACTGCACATGGATGCAGGAGTACAACCCTCCAGTGTTTGAGACTTTTTACCAGCGCTTCAGGCACTTCCAGTACCATGAGGCATCAGGGCCCCGGGAGGCCCTGAGCCAGCTCCGGGTGCTCTGTTGCGAGTGGCTGAGGCCCGAGTTGCACACCAAGGAACAGATCCTGGAGCTGCTGGTGCTGGAGCAGTTCCTGACCATCCTGCCTGAAGAGTTCCAGACCTGGGTGAGAGAACATCACCCAGAAAGTGGAGAAGAGGCTGTGGCTGTGGTAGAAAATATACAGAGAGAACTAGAGGAACGCAGACAACAGGTGAGCGAAAGGGGAGATGTTAGAGCAATGAGGAAGAGAGGAAGAGAGGCAGGTGCTGCTGAGCAGGGGTGATATCTTTCGCGCTCAGGTGCTTCATCCATATTCTTTTGTTCTCCTGGGATTAGGTACACTGTGGAGATTTCCTGCCACTCCAGCAAAGAGAAGCAGTATCCAGTGTGTTAACCTGGAGAAGACAGTCAGCGATTTTATTTATTTTTAAAATTACTGTATCTATTTTTTGAATGACATGATACAAAATTCAAAAGGTGCATAAGGTTTTTATGAAAAGTAAGTTTCCTCCCAACCCTAACTTTCCGGCTGCCTGGTTCTCTAAAGAGGCAGCCACTGTCACCTGATCCCTGTATGTCCTTAGAGATAGACTTTCTTCTGTATATATAAGCATTCGTGTAGATGACATGCTTTTAAAAAACACAATTGTTTTTAAATCATTGTGTGCTTTTGCCTCTTGCTTTTTTCTTGTATCTTGGTTTGTTCTACATCACTGCAAACAACGTTGCCTCACTCTCTGAAACTGCGTTATATTCCATTGAGGGGGTGGAGTACATAGTTTAATTCCTGTTGAAAGCCATTTAAGTTATTCCTTTAGAAAAAAAAAAAAAAAAAAAGTTATTCCTTTAGATTGTTTCTGAGCTTTTACTGTAACATACTTTGCCACAATGACTGTCTTTTACATTCATCATTAATTATAGAGTAAATGTTTAGAAGAAGTCAGATTGTTGACTCAGAGGCCATATGCATTTGTAATTTTGACAGCTGTTGACAGAGTGCCCTTAGTAGAGTTTATACCAGTTTTTATTCCCAACTGAAGGGCACAAGAGAAATTTTTTGCTCACAGTCTGATAATGTGATGTTATTCAACGTTTTATTATTGCTTATCTGAAAGATGCAATATTGCACTTCTGTGCTCTTTTAGTATGCATTTCTCATATTGAGTGAGTTTGGCCACAGTATATATGTTAAAGGGTTATATGTGTATTCCCTTTTTTAAAGTAAACTCTATACCTCATGTGGGGCTTGAACTCACAACCCTGAGATTGAGAGTCAGTCCACTGACTGAGCCACCCAGGCACCCTATGTGTGTACCTTTTTTGTGAATTATCTGTTTATGTTATTTAACTATTTGAAAAAAGCACTGTGTCTGTCGTCTGAGTTGCAAGTTTATTTTTCCACTTTGTTGTCTTTGTTTATGGAGATTTCTGTTTTGTAAGGTTTTTGATTTTTATGTAGTCCATTTATATCTTTTAATTTATAGTTTCTGGATTTTGTGTCATACTTAGGCCTTCTCCACTACAATATTATAAGAAAATTTTCTAATACTCTTTTCTTTCTTTCGTTCGTTCGTTCGTTCTTTCTTTCTTAGTATTATTTTGGTGCATGGTGTTTGATATAGTTATGACTTTTTATAAAAGTCAGATGTCTTTCCAGTTGCCCCAACTTGTATAATAATCCTTTTCCCCCCTCTATGATTAAAATACCATCTTTATTAATTTCTACATGTATATTTATGGTCTTTTAATTCTTTTCTATTGATCTTATTATTTGTTCCTGTATCATTATTTTATTTACTTGAGCTCTGTAAAGTGTTTAGTGTTTGATAGGGTTACCTTTTCCCTTTCCAAATTTTTGACATTTTCTTTTTTCTTAAAAAGTTTCTTACAAACTTTTTTCTTAAAAAGTTTCTTACAAACTTTAGAATTACTTAGTTTAGTTTTCACCACTTCAAAAATCCTGTTGGTTTTTTGGGGGGACGGGTGTTGCAGTATATCATGTATTAATTTAGAGAGGATTGGTATGTTTACGTTGTTACATCTTCTTGTCTTTTCTTAGTCATTTATAATCTGACCTTCTGCCTTCTTGTTGCTAGGGTCACATTCTCCTTAAGCTTTAATTTTTTTTTTTTGAGCAAAGAAGCAAAAATTGGGAGACCTTAGGTCACAAGAGTTTGAAGCTAGTTAGAGAATTTCCCTGATTCTTTTTTTTTTTTTTTTTTTTTTAGATTTTATTTATTTATTTGGGAAAGAGAGAGCGTGAGCAGGGGAGAGGGAGGGACAAGCAAACTCCACACACAACACCCCAGCGGGGAGCCTGACATCAGGTTCAGTCCCAGGACCCTGAGATCGTGACCTGAGCCAAAATCAGACTTAACCGACTGAGCCACCCAAGTGCCCCTCCCTCATTCTTGAGAGCCATTGCCCTTCATTGTAAGGTCCCAGTCTCATTATTCTTCATCTCTGGGTAAGAGGTACTTTGACATTCCAGAACATCCTCATCTTCAGCTGGTTTAGCTCATTTCATGAGGCAAGTAGGCAGCAGAGGGAATTTCTACTGACCCTTGGCTATACTGAATGATTGTCTTCCAGATGGGAATGTTTGAACCTTTCTGTTTCTGTCAGGACAAAAAGTAGAGGTTCATGATAACATCTCCTTCATTCATTCATTCATTTTTTTAAAGATATTTATTTATTCATAGACACGGAGAGAGAGGCAGAGGGAGAGGGAGAAGCAGGCTCCATGCAAGGAGCCTGACGTGGGACTCAATCCCGGGTCTCCAGGATCACACCGCAGGCTGCAGGCAGCGCCAAACCACTGCGCCACCGGGGCTGCCCTCGAAAGTACAGTTAAAGACAGAAAGGATTTTTTAAACAGAGGACTTATGTCCAATATGTACATTTCCCTCTCTCATTGTGATATGCAGCCGCCTTTGGAAGAGACAAATAATATTTCTTAGTGGTAGTCAGGGGTCTGAGGCCCATAGAGGGGATTTTCTCAAGGGCCTCCACCGGTCGCCTTGCCTTTCTCTCTGCCTGCCATCTAGATCCCCTCAGCTTTATCTCCAGGCAGTTCTTGTCTCTGGAAGACCTTTTCCCAGGCTTTATCCTTTACCTCTCCTCCTTTGTTTCTCCATCCGAGTGTCAGGAGACCTCAGAGGCTGCTTTGATTCTTTTGTGCTGACATGCTCTTTGACATACTTGGCATCATTTTAGCTCTTACCCTGAGTGGGTCTACAAGGACACAAACTTCCATGCAGAATGATCTTTGTCCCAACTGTTTGGCAGCTGCCTGTTAATGTAACTCCTGTATCACATTTTGCCAGTGCTAAGAGGGTTAACATTTTAAGTGCTTTGAAATCTTTGGGAGGGGAAGGTGGGGGGTTGGCAGTTCTATCTCAAGGCAGGATCTTATTACCTGCTAGGATGCTGCTGAGCCAGTACCTTCCAGAAAAGACAGATTGTGGAGACTGGTTGTGGTGGAGTAATTGTGTGTCCTCTAGGGCCGAGGGAAAGAAAGATGGGGGTACTTAGCATGTCGGACTGGAACTAGCTCTGGTCTTGATATCTGTCCTACTTGAACAGGGTCCACCAAGGAACCGAGTGTGGCTTTCTGAGTCCTGTATTGACCTTTCCAAATTCCGCTTCTCACTTTTCCCCTCTAAACTTGACCCACCCTGGCCTTCTTACAGTTCTTCAACTGTATCAGACCCTTCTTTGTTGCCTGAGGATCTTTGCTTATGTCATTCTCTCTGCCTGGACACTTCTTGCTTTTCCCCTGGCAGACTTCTTTGCCCCTTAGGTGTTTACTTTAAGTGACACTTCTCAGAAAAGCCTGCCTTGACCACTCTCTCTAAAGTAGGTCTCATCTGTTCTGTCTTAAGACACTACTTTCTTCTCCTTTCTAACATATAATGGTTTGTAATTATGTATTTATCTGTGGGTGGATATGTTTAATGGAATTCATCTTCACCTAGAGATAAACTGGGTTTGTTAAGCCACTGTGGAGTTAAGTGTGTCTGGCTCATTGTAGATGCACATAAAATATTTGGCAAAAAGAGTGAATGGAAGAAGAATGTGAATTTACTGGATTCTTCCATAGCCCCCTCTGCAGTGTGCTGATTGGTGTGGTTGTGCTTGTTAGATCGTGGTGTGTCCTGAAGTGCTTCCTCAGAAGATGGTGCCACCTGGAGTTGTGCAGGAGTCCCTCAGCCACCAGCTACTGTCCGTGGAGCCCCAGTCTGAACAGGAGCCACAGAAGCCTCATATCCTGGATGAAAATGGTGAGGACGTGTGATTCATTGGAACAGATGTGGCTAGAGAGTGGGCACCCTGGCTGTGTGGGTAAGCGGTATCTGTGTGAGAGAGACTTTGGGTGGGGCAGCCTCCTGCAGTCAGCAGGATCGGGAGCTTGGAAAGGGCTGGGGACCTGGAATTGAGTCCCTGGCATTCAGAGAGAGGTCAGCTGGTAGGATGGTGAGGCCATGTACTGCAGTTCTGTTCGAATTGTAATGGTGATGACAGCTCTAAGTACAGGCATTGTCAGAAGATCTACAGAAGTCTTTTACAAAAGTGTCGTGCTTGTTTTATGACAGTTTTCTGGCTCCATCTCACTGATTTTGTTTTCTTACTGCTTGTGTAAGAACAGCTCTCCAGTTCCTCATTACATTCATTTCTGACCGCTCACTATTTCAAGCAATGCTTCACAGTGACCTTTAAAGTGATTGTTCTCTCTTTCTCTCCTCCCCGCCCCCCCTCTCAATTTTATTAACTTGTATTAATTAGACACATGAAGGGAAAAAAGTGAACTGCTGAGTATCTTATTTAGGATGGGTAAATATCCATAGGTCTATAACCCTAATCAGAAACTCTTGCTGTCAGGTATATTGTAGGATTCAGCATTTTCAGGTTTAGTAAGGGAATATGATTTATATGTATCATACATTACAGTACCATCAGGATTTGAAGTGGGACTCCACATGTTAATATTTCAGCAATGAAATGTATGCAGGTTTATAGTAAGTGGATTAAATAAAGGTTTTTAAATAACTTCACATCAGTTCTGGTCAGATTTTGTTATCAAATTAGTTCAGTGTCTAACTTAATGAGAGGAAGGCCTTTGATTTCAGAACTATGCAGAAGGTATCATGAGCCTGGGTTTCAGGTTTGGCCCCAGGCTTTTTCTTCTAGGCTCTCCTTAGAGGTCAGGCCTTTCACTTCACATGTTCCATGGCTCCTATCTTTTCCAGATTTCCTTTCACTGGGATAATAGTGACCAAAGTGGGAGCAGCAGCAACTGTTGCTTATATAGAGTTTACTGGGTATCAGCAAGTGTTCCCAGTGCTTTGCTTGTAGCAACTCATTAAACCCTCAGTGTACCAGAAAAAATAGTCTTCACTGCTTACTATCTGGGGCCAAGAGATCCCTTTTATTTTATGTATATACATAATTTTACTTTATTTGTTAATATTATTATTAGATTATTTTTATATATTACTTTTACATATGTCATTTTATGAATAGTTTACAGAAGAATCAAAGGATAATAAAAAAATAATTCTCAAGGAAATTTTAATAAGAACTAAACCTCTTTATATCAAGTACATTTTGATAACAAACATCATAAAAAAGGAAAGAATACCGTCACACAGTATGCCCCTTTTCCCTTTAGAAAAATGAATACTGTCCTTTTGCAAAATGAGATGATCCAGAATCTGGTTGCAGAATCTTGCCTGATGAAGTCCTTCCTGTTGAATAATTCAGTAGATGAGAATTTCATATTTCCTTTTGGAAATTAGAAATAGAGTGTTTCTGGTAGCCCCAGTGGCCCAGCGGTTTAGCGCCGCCTTCAGCCCAGGGTGTGACCCTGGAGACCCGCGATCAAGTCCCATGTCAGGCTACCTGCATGGAGCCTGCTTCTCCCTCTGCCTGTGTCTCTGCCTCTCTCTTTCTGTGTCTGTCATGAATAAATAAATAAAATCTTAAAAAAAAAAAAAAAGAAATAGAGTGTTTCTCGTTGATTCTTATGTTTGAGAAAATTTAACTCTGGTGTAATATTTGTAGACTTCTTCAAAGAGTTGCCCTATGGGCTCAGTTTTATCATTATCGTGGAGAGTGCACTGCTCTGTCTCTTCATATCATTTTCTTAACTCATCTAGTGATAGTGTTTTTGCTGCAGATTTTCTTCTCTTTTGCTGATATGGGTGGAAAATGAAAAATTCTGAATTCACAGCTAAAAGCAGGAGTCAACAGTCTTGAACCTTCTTGAAGATGATGCAAAACTCTGGGCAGTGAATTTAATACTTGGTGACTAGTGAAGAATGATGATTTTGCTCTTACATCATCTTACATCATCCTGAGTATTCTCCATTTTCTCATTATTTTGTATGCTATCACTGGTAATAATTAATGCATAATGATTAGTAAACGTGGTAATTCTTAGGATGAGGAATTAGAAAAATGTTTTATGATAGAGGAAAAATAAGATCATTCAGATCTCAAAATGTACCCTAGATGTGTAGAAGAGCCCAGTAGATCATATAGAAATTATGAAACAATGAGTTGCACTGTATTTTTTAATAATATTAAGGTAAACTTTTCTTTTGTTCTTCAGAAGACCTCTAAAGGAATAAGAGTAATCTTATTCTTTAATGTAAGAATGTAATGTAATCTTAGTCTTTAAAAATAGTTAAAACTGTTCAAAAAAGAAATCCCAAACCCCAAATCATGTCTAATACACTTAGTTGGCATAGCAAGGGTTAATGCCCACACTGGACTGAATGGAACAGGTACCATTGTTATCCTCATGTTAGAAATTAAGAAGCTGAGGGCTAGGGCAGCCCGGGTGGCTCAGTGGTTTAACACCGCCTCCAGCCCAGGGCGTGATCCTAGAGAACTGGGATAGAGTCCTATGTCGGGTTCCCTGTGTGGAGCCTGCTTCTCCCTCTGCCTGTGTCTCTGCCTCTCTCTCTCTCTCTCTCTCTCTCTCATAAATAAATAAAATCTTAAAAAAAAAAGAAGCTGAGGCCTAGTCAGATTAGGTCATTCATGCAAGGTCACAGAGCTGTTAGTGATAGAGCTGGGATTCTGACCGCAACAGTCCAGCTCGACGTTTATACTTTTACCTCCTCATTCTGAGCTTTGCTGGTTTTGCTTTTCTACCAAGCCTCCTAGGTGCAGGCTCCTGTCCCTCCACTGCCAGAGTCTCATCACACCAGGCTGCTCTGTCCCTCTGTCCCTAGGTACTGCTTCTCTCCTCTGCCCTGTTAGGTAGACCCAGCCAATTTCTTTATTCCAATAAAATTACAAGGTTTGTTTTGTGTTTGTTTGGGTTTTTTATTTCTACACACTGGGGAAGGCTGCATTCCTTGTGCCTTTGTTAGCACCGAGGGCTGGTTTTCTAATTTCAGCATGAGAGGGGCAAAACCGTTTGCTGAAAAGCTAAAGAAACAAGTTTTTTTAGGAACATCATAAAATAAGTGCAGTTATCTGGAATGTAATTACTATAATTATTCCATTTGTAATTGGAATGTAGTCTATACTCAAAATCAAAATTACTGTTTAAGTAAAGAGTACATTCTTCCGTTTCTTCGAGTCCCGTTTTGGCTCTGTAGCCACACTCCTTGTTTCAAACTGCCATGTCTGTTTCTGGTTTTAATCTCTAAGCATTATCTCCTCCATTTTTGTGTCATTGCTGATTACTTCCTAGTCCTTGGTCAGAAGCAAGCTGTATAACGACATAACATTTTTAGGACCAGGGAAACCATAGCAACATCTAAACTGTCAGCTTAAAAGGATCCCTGGGTGGCTCAGCGGTTTAGCGCCTGCCTTTGGCCCAGGGCGTGATCCTGGAGGCTCAGGATCGAATCCCACATCTGGCTCCTTGCATGGAGCCTGCTTCTCCCTCTGCCTGTGTCTCTGCTTCTTTTCCTATCTCTCTATCTGTCATGAATAAATAAATAAAATCTTAAAAAAAGAATAAAATGTCAGCTTAAAGATTAATGCTGGGTGGATCCGTCCAAATTAGGGCATATATAGACAGATTGTATGGACTGTCAATCTCAGACAAAAGGACAAGCAAAGTTCACAGCAAGGGGTCAGAAGGTCACCAACATCTAGAGATGAGACCCTCCAGGCATTGCACATGCAATTCAGTCTACTCAGAAAGCACCCCCATCCCCCCAAGACCATCCCACCCCTACTTTAACTAGAGTCACTTCCTGTGGAAAGACTTTCCTGATGCTCCCACCTCCCTTTCTCCACTCTGTAGGTGCCCCTGTTTCCTGCTCCTCTGGGAGCTTGGGTGGATTTCAAGTATATTACTCTTACCCTGTGCTGGAAGTAAGTAAGGCTTACATGTCTGCCTTCCCCACTAGACAGTGAAGGTTTTGGAAGTCAAGAATTGTCTTATCTGCCTGTTCTTACAACACACAATGTAGACTCAGTACATTACTAATTGGCTGACTATTAATCAACCATGGTAGCTTCTCAAAGGAAGAGAATGTGGACCAAGACCTTGCTAATCAAAATGTGGCTCTAGGAGCAGCACCAGAATCACCTGGCTTTGTTAGAGGTGCTGAATATGGGGGCCACCCCAGAATTGCTGAGCCATGTCTGCCCTGTACCAAGACCTCCAGGTGATTTGTTTGTACATTCAAGTTTGAAAAGCCTGGGCTCTTGGTAATGCTTCAGCTTCATCGAAGCCGTGGGATCTGTTTTTCTTTGAGATGACTAGATTTGATCTTGGTGGAACAGATTGTATCCTTTATAGGTGAATGGCACAGTCTTGAGGTTGTCAGCAGGGATTAGCCTGATCAAAGCAAGGAGTCTAATTTTTTTGGGGGAAGAGTGAGTGTAGTTAGGTGAGGGAGGAGCCATAACATGTAGAGGGTCTTGGGAGCCAAGCAGAAAAATTGGGCCTTGCTGCAGCAAGGTGTCATTGTGGATTCTTAAGAGAAAGTAGAACATGATGGCAGTCAGAACTGGGCAGAGATATTCTGACTTACACCTCTTTTTCTCCCCCCTCAGCCCTACCTGCTCTTCATGTTCCTTCCCTCCCCCTGAAGGACAGCCAGGAGCTGACAGCCTCACTTCTCTCGGCTGGGTCCCAGGTGAGCCGGCATCCCATGCCTGCAGTGAGGACCCATGTCTGTTCTTGGACAAGTAGCTGCCCTAGTCCTGAATCTCCATCAGGAGTTCTGTCTCACTGCAAACTGGGCCCATCTGGGGTTCCTACCTGAATGTCGCTTTCCATTCTACCCAGTGCTTCCCTCTCCTCTTTGAAGCACAGACCCTCCCTCTGTTTTTCTCCTCCATGCTCCCACTTCCTCCCCTCACTCCAAATTTGGACATAGGGAATGGGAATTTAGTGGCAATCTCATGTTTCAGAAGTTGGTGAAAATTGAAGATGTGGCTGATGTGGCTGTATCCTTTATCCTGGAGGAATGGGGACATTTGGACCAGTCCCAGAAGTCCCTCTATAGGGATGACAGGAAGGAGAATTATGACAGTATTACTTACATGGGTAAGAATTACTTCATCTGCATGGGTTAGGACATTGTAATTTTGTTATAAAGAGTATTTGTGGCACATTATATAGAAGCATGTATGTTTTAATTACATGAATTTGCTTTTTTTTTCTGTGAAAAAGTAAATTGACATTCCTTTTTTTTAATTATTCAGCTTATTCTGATTATTTCAATCATAATCAGGGTATGATTGAAGTCTGATAATACTTGGGGGATAGTATTTGCAATCCAGCAAATGTTCTCTTTTTAGTGCTTTAAGATAAAAGAGCTCAGAACTAACAGCCTTGGGTTTTAATAGATTTGTAGTAGTTCATGTATTTTATTTCTTGACAAATTGAATAATTCTTAATTGGATACTTCTTAATTCTCACTTGTGAAAGCATCTCAGACTTTGCTGAATAACTGTTTGTTAGAGTACATTTGACCCTTGAACAACATGGAGTTAGGGGCACCGATCCCCCATGCAGTCAAAAGTCTGTATATAACTTTTGACTCCCCCAGAACTTAACCACTCATAGCCTACTGTTCACCTGGAGTCTACCAGTAATATAAAGTAGATTAACACATAGTTTGTATATGTGTCATATACTGTGTTCTTACATGAAAGTAAGCTGAAGAAAAGTATTATTAAAATCATAAGGAAGAGGAAATGCATTTATGGGACGATATGTATCAAAAGAAATCTGCGTGTAAGTAGACCTGCCCAGTTCAAACGCATGTTGTTCAAGGGTCAACTGTGGTTATTAGACTTTCTCCCTTTTCCCCAGTGCATGGATAGCTAGTTCACCCGACACCATTCTCAGATCACTGATGCTTGTTTTGTGACATTCGTCTTGCCATCTACATTTTACATGTCCTATCCCTTCTTGAATTTTGTGCGTGAAGTGACATTGTGAACCTGTTTCTAAATTATGATCCTGGAAACTCATATTTGATTATGTGCCTAGAGCAATTCTAAAAATCTCAGCACCATGGCAAACATTTTGGAGCTTATGGCTTTTAGCTTCTTTTGAATGAATTCTTTTAGAAGAATCACTAAATACCAAGCACTCTGGGAGACTTTAGTTGAAATACATATACAATGCCAAATCTCTCTTTTTTAAAAGTTTATTTCTTTAACTAATCTCTACACCCAGTGTAGGGCTTATCCCATAACCCTGAGATCAAGAGTCACATGCTCCTCTGAGCCAGCTATATCATGCCAAATTTCTTTCGAAAAGCATTATTCCATCTTACAGGCTTTTATTTAAAAAGTAAAATTGAGGGACCCCTGAGTGGCTCAGCGGTTGAGCACCTGCCTTCTGCTCAGGGTGTGATCCTGGAGTCCTGGGATCAAGTCTTGCATCGGGCTCCCTGCATGGAGCCTGCTTCTCCCTCTGCCTATGTCTTTGCCTCTTTCTCCATGTCTCTCGTGAATAAATAAATAACATCTTAAAAAAAAAAAGTAAAGTTGACTTCTATCCTTAGAAATTTTCCATTTCTTTTAACACTAGTGATACATATTTGTGTTTCCTAGTCTTTGATTTACTTCTACATGCTCTCTGTGGCTTTATCTGTTGGGATCTAAGTGGTGGGGTGTTTCATCTCAAGGGATTAGCTACGCAGCACAGATGCTATATGTAATGCAAATATTTTCATTCTCTTTTTAAATGAATTTCAAATACCTCACTTGTCTAATTTGAGTCTGGTAGTATCTTTTTATTTTTTTCAATTATTTTATAGGCTTAATGGGTTTCAGGCTTTCAGAACTTGGCACAGTTCTTTTTTATACCGTTCTCCAAGCAGTGTTAAATTTGTACTTTCTGATTTTTAAAAAAAATCTATATGTTCATTACAAGCTCTTTACAACTCCAGTATACTCTTCTACATTAAGAGCATGTTTGATGATTTCTGCCCCCTTAACTTCTCTGAGAAGGCCACATTAAGTTATTTTCATGCCTGTGTGCTCCTAACAGGACTGAGAAGGTCAAGGTTTTAAAAGTATCTATCAGATTCAGAAATGAGATTTTAAAAAATAGATATATGTTGGAGCTAGCCATTTCAATGGAATGTCTAGGACATTGGGGAACAAGAGACAGTTTCTTAAAGATTGCAAAAGAGAGGAATTTGAGAAAGCTATTGAAGATAAACTTTCAAGAACATTGTGAAGGAAATGAGAAGGAGGGCTTATCATTGTAATACTACATGGCTTAGATGAATAGTTTTCTACGTTCTCTCTTTCTTTCTTTTTATTGGGGGGGGGCAAAGGGAGAGAGAGAATCCCCAACAGATTCCCTGCTGATCATGGCACCCAACATGGGGCTTGATCTCACAACCCTGAGATCATGACCCGAGCCAAAATCAAGAGTTGGATACTTAACTGAATAAGCCACCCAGGCCCCCATGTACGTTATCTTTTTCAGTGGGAGAGTTTTAAGCATACTTAAGTGCTACTTAAAAGAATTAGTAAAGAGGGAGTTTAAAATGTTAGGGCAAGGAAGAGGAGATCATTGATGAAAGTGGTCCCTCAAAAATAGGATGGCATGGGGAGATCCAGGGTCCAGGAGGAAGGCTTGGCCTTGGCCAGAGAGACAGCTCTTCCACCATGAGGTGAGGGGAGGATGACAGAGGAAGGCTGCCAGCAAGTTTTTGGTTGTGGCTGTAGGAGGTTCAAGGAGCTTTGACTTTTTCTGAAATAGGACACAGTCACCTCTTGAGAATGAGCAGGTGATGAAGTAGGTTGCAGAGTAGAGGTTCAAATACAGTGGAGAACTTTGGTTTGAAAAGGTCATCTGAGACACCTGGGTGGCTCAGCAGTTGAGCGTGTGCCTTTGGCTCAGGGTGTGATCCCAGGGTCCTGGGATCAAGTCCTGCATCAGGCTTCCTGCTTGGAGCCTGCTTCTCCCTCTGTCTGTGTCTCTGCCTCCTCTCTCTCTGTGTGTCTCTCATGAATGAATAAATAAAATCTTAAAAAAAAAAGATCATCCATGCTCATAGTAAAACATACTCAAATATGTTTTAAAACATACTCAAATGGGTATAAAGTGAAAACTTAGTCACCTACCCTGATTCTCAGACTTCTGTTGACTATTACCAGTTTTTTGTTTATATCCCTAGACATATTCTATATACACACAGGGTTTTGCAAAAAAGCATATACCATATACTACTGCAATTTTAAAATAACAGTGAAATATCTTGGAAGCCATGGTGGAGATATTTGACACAGCTGACAAGAAAAATGAGTGGCATGAGGAGCCAACCTTAGGAACATAGAATGCCAGACAGGCCATCAGTGAGGGTGAAGAGCCTGAATCTGTATAAAGCACCAAATCTGCCTGATTGGGCGTTTTTATCTCCCCTGCTCCCTCACCATTGCATTACTAACCAGCTGGGCAGAGCATTGAGCAAGAAGCACAGTCCTCTGTCAGATACAAAAATAAACCATGAGAATCAACAGAAACCTTATCATGTACATGGAAAAGAAGTGAGGAAAGAGAGAAAAAGCAAATCAGTAAACCTATTGGTGTGACAACCTGTATAATTGCCTTCTCTGGAAAAAGGCAATTGTTAATGGCACCAAAGAGGTACATTGGGCTAATCTGATTTTTTTTTTTTCAAATGCACCCCTGGAAAAAGAAAACCATGTGCTTTTTTGACTTGTTGAATGGGAGAGAATTCTAATAAGAATAAAATGTGTGGGTACAAGCAGATGTGAATAAAAGAGAAAAGTCCTGTGATGACAGAGATTATTTGCCTACTTAAATGGGGGAGAGAAAAAAAATTTTTTTGATTATATGTTTATTTCTATTATTAAAATGGCTTTTTAGGAAGAGAAATAAAAAAGTTTTAAGAAATTAAAATTCAAGTTTTCTTCATGGTATAAGAATTATAACTTCTTACTATGTCAACAAAAAGGGGGGGGGATAGTAACAGTATCTACCTCAAAAGGTCATTGTTAGGATTCAATGCCATAAAATCATAAAACACTTAAAGGCTTGGTCCACAGGAGCATGCAGCGAATTTAGCTCTCATTACCGTTACTCTGTAATATTTGAAAACCACTTTTCTGCTTACAAAAAAAGTTTATTAGAAAGTTCTCAACAGGCCCTGGTTTCTCTCTCTAGCATGTAAAAAAATAATATTCCTTATTTTTTAATTATTGAAGATTTGTCTCTGCAAAGCATATTAAATGTCTGCGTCAAGTGAAATGTAGGTTGCTGATCCAGTCACATAGGGAGATGATTGCAGTCTGTCTAGCATCTGTATTTTTCAATGACTATTGGGTGTTAAAGTGAGCTCTTAGCAGTACTAGATTCTTCTCTGGGTATAGAGAGAATGCCCTTTTTTTCCTTTAGACTAATTCATACCAAACTCAGATTCTCTTGGGATTAAGAAAGCTGGAAGGATTATCTTTCTTCTCCAGCAATGAATAAACAGGAAAAAGAAGGTGAAGGTTGGGTTAGCAACACAACCCATTTTCAGGTTTTATTAAAAATATCTGGGGGATCCCTGGGTGGCTCAGTGGTTTAGGGCCTACTTTCAGCCCAGGGTGTGATCCTGGAATTCTGGGATCAAGTCCTATGGCAGGCTTCCTGCATGGAGCCTGTTTCTCCCTCTGCCTGTGTCTCTTCCTCTCTCTCTCTCTCTGTGTTTCTCATGAATAAATAAATAAAATCATATATAAAAAAATAATATTTGATGTTGCACAGCTGTGCACAAACAGGTACTGTAAGTACCCCCCTGAGGAGGGTATCACCGTCATTAAACAGAAGGACTGCTCTCCCAATTTGATCTGTTTGATGCATTCTTGCCAGCTCTTCATCCCCAAACTGTCTGTTTCCACTTGAGAATACTTTGTCCCCTCTCTGAAGCCTAAAGCTGCCTTTCCCAAGTCCTGCTGTGCTAGCATGTGTTAGCTTCGTGATTGCCTATGTCCTTGCGTCATTTTGTTTCTCCCAGTATGGGGAATAGCTAATCCATTTTACTTCTATTATTTCAGATTATGAATCTGGGAATGACAATGTGGAACTTGTAGTAAAGCAGATTTCTGATGACGCCGAATCTCACTGGATGACAGCAGGAAGCACTGAAAGAAACGTTCCCCAGAGTCAAGGGTTTGGAGAAGTTAGTGACCTTCACGGCATGGTAGAAAGGTGGCAGGTAAACCCTGCTGTGGGGAAATCAAGGCAGAACCCTTCCCAGAAAAGAGATCTTGGCAGCATCACAGACGCTAACCGTAAGCAAAGCACAAGTGGCGAAAGAGGTCACAAGTGTAATGATTGTGGTAAATTTTTCCTTCAAGCCTCAAACTTCATTCAGCATCGGCGTATCCACACTGGAGAAAAACCCTTTAAGTGTGGTGAATGTGGGAAAAGCTACAACCAGCGAGTGCATCTGACTCAGCATCAGCGAGTCCACACTGGTGAGAAACCATATAAGTGTCAAGTGTGTGGAAAGGCCTTCCGCGTGAGCTCGCACCTTGTCCAGCACCACAGTGTGCACAGCGGAGAGAGACCCTACGGGTGTTCGGAGTGTGGGAAAAACTTTGGCCGGCACTCCCACCTGATTGAGCACCTGAAGCGCCACTTCAGAGAAAAGTCCCAAAGATGTATGTATGGGGAGTTTGTGTTTGGGGAATAAATGGAGGCAAAAATGGTTTTATCAGCCTAGAGCCACAGAATGGTCCTGGGAATGGTAGCTAAGGGGCAGAGGTCACAGCCTATTTTGTTACTCTTTATACTTTAATTCACCTGTCCGTTTAGTAAGCAAAACCTATTGTTTCTCCACCATCCCCACAGCTTCCTTCTTCCCAGAGGAGCCTCCCTTCAGCTCTCTTACCATTTATTCTGGTAATTCTCTGTTTGTAAGGAATTATGGCTATTGCCTGACTCACTGATTTGAAACATTATCTCTTTCTGTTGTAGGAACTGAGAATTTTGGCGCTCTCACACGCTTCCTTTCCTCTTTCCCCTTTTTCCAATTTAGCTAATTCACATTTTAAAAGGATAATACTAGAACAGGAAGTCTGGAGGAAAGAAAGCAAGAGGAAAAAAAATCACCCATAATCCCACTGTCCTAACTAATAAAACTGTTATGATTTAGTATATTCTATTTTTTTTCATAAGCTTATTTTTATGTAGTTATACTCAGAGGGTACAGTTAAGTACTAGACATGTTGTCTAGTGTGGTCTGACCCTCCTGTTTGATATTTCTGACAACCTGCCATTGTGTGGAGACATCAACACTTAATTGCTCCTTAGTTGAACTCCTAATTTTTTCTCTTTTGTCCTGATAACTGTGCCTGTGCCCCCCCCCCTTTTTAAAAAAATATTTAGGATTATTTCCTTATAACAGATGCCCAGGAGTGGGATTAGTGGATGAAAGGCCAAAAGCATTTTTATGGGTCTTGATACATATTCCCAAATTGCTTTTTCAAACAGTCACCACATATGAGAATATCAGTTTTACTAAATTTCTTCCACGGTGACCAGAAATTTTTTTAACAAATGAAGGAAGAAGAGACATCTTTGCTGTATTCATTTTTATTAATTTGGTTATTAGTAAGGTTGAACAATTTTCCCTGTTTGTTTACTTATTTTTTCTTCCTGTTCAGGTGACATTAAACTTATGTAAAGATGAGATCACCATCAACCATGCTGTGAAATTAAAAGCTCTTATTAATATTTTTCATATAACTCTTTAAAATATTTATTTTTAAATTCTTTTAAATTGATGTCCCCAAGCCCAGCTACTTGTCATTTGCACTAACAGTGACTATCACCTTTTTCATTATGAAATAGAAGTTTAGTAAGTTCTCAAGGCCTTTAGAGTTCTGGGTTGGTCTGAGCCTTCTCCTCGGCCAGTTCTGTCCTTTCTGCTTGGTGGCTGCCTCGTTGGGGTGAGCCATCTAATAGCACTCTGGACCTGGGAAGCAACTGCTTTAAAGGAGTCTCTATTCTTTCCTATTTTCTGTGCGTTGCTCTTACAAGTAGTTTCCTAGTTAACACTCATCTACCTTCCCCCACTATTTTTTTGATCAGAAGAGGGATCTTTTGTGTGCTTATCCAGCCATTATCCAGCCATAATTATCTCAAGCCTGTAGTGCTAGGTGTTTGGGATAGAGCAGTAAACAGAACCACAGTTTGTCCCCTTGTGGTGCTGATGGTTTGGGGCGAGGAGCAGATAGGAAAGGTGGTGAGCATTCACAGATTTGATGCCCTGGTTGGGAAACAAGTTCAGGTGATGACTAAGGGTCAAGAGAGCAGAGATTGACATATCACCCACCCTCCTAACAGTAGTGTTCACTGGCTCATTCCTCTTTTGTCCTAGCTCCTAATCAGGTATTCTTCCAATGCTCTATCCCCCTTATAGTCCTTGGCTTCCCATTCTTCAGTCTTGTCTGCTGTTTCCATCCAGCTGTGTTTCTGTTCTTGTCTCATTCTGTCTGCCTAATTCATGTTCACATTTTAGAATACCTCTCTCTCCTTTCTGTGTAATAGAAGTGTGGTACTCCTCCTAGTGATTGCCTAGCCTCGGTCATTCTCACCACCCTGCTTAGTGAGCCTCTTCATCTCATTTTTTTCACTGGACACATACCAAAGGTTCTTTTCACTCCTGTTGGCATCAGACATGTACATACATTCCCCCCTTGTAACTGGTATCACATTGTGGTTTCACCTGATTACCCTTTCTCCTGATAGTTTATCTTTCTTCTGTGAAAAACTGGTGACAGGGGCATCTTGGTGGCTCAGTCTGTTGAGCATCTCTTTTCAGCTTGGGTCATGATCTCAGGGCCCTGGGATCGAGCCCCATGTTGGGCTCCCTACTCAGTAGGGAGTCTGCTTCTCCCTCTCCCTCTGCCCCTCCTGCTTGTGCATGTGTTCTCTCTCGCTCGCTCATTTTGTCTCTGAAATAAATACTTAAAATAAAAGAGCTGGTGACATTTGCACTTCCTCTTTATTCTTTCAGGCAGTGAGAAAAGAAGTAAGAATACAAAATTGAATGTTAAGAAGAAAATTTCAGAATTTTCAGAAGCAGATGTGGAAATACCAGGAAGAATCCAAAGAAATGTTTCTCAAGTTCAAGATTTTGGAGAAGCCCATGAACATCCAGGCAAGTTGGATAGAAAGCAGGGAGTTCCCGTGAAAGAGGTGCTAGGACATCCCTCTTCAAAGAGGATAAATTTCAGTGAAGTCACGTATGTTCACAAAAAATCATCCACAGGAGAGAGACCACATAAATGTAACGAATGTGGAAAAAGCTTTATTCAGAGTGCGCATCTGATTCAACATCAGCGAATACACACAGGGGAGAAACCCTTTAGGTGTGATGAATGTGGGAAAAGCTACAATCAGCGTGTACATCTGACTCAGCATCAGCGAGTCCACACTGGTGAGAAACCCTATACCTGTCACTTGTGTGGGAAAGCATTTAGAGTGAGGTCCCATCTTGTTCAGCATCAGAGTGTGCACAGTGGGGAGAGACCCTTTAAATGTAATGAGTGCGGGAAAGGCTTTGGGAGGCGGTCCCACCTTGCGGGGCATCTGAGACTCCACTCTAGAGAGAAATCCCATCAGTGTCATGAATGTGGAGAAATATTTTTTCAGTATGTTAGCCTCATTGAACATCAGGTGCTCCACATGGGTCAGAGGAATGAAAAAAATGGCATTTGTGAGGAAGCATATAGTTGGAACCTGACGGTGATTGAAGATAAGAAGATTGAGTTGCAAGAGCAGCCTTATAAGTGTGATATCTGTGGCAAAGCCTTTAGTTATAGTTCAGACCTTATTCAGCATTACAGAACTCACACTGCAGAACAAACCAATAAATGTGATATATGTAGAGAAAATGTTGGCCAGTGTTCCCACATAAAACAACATCAAAAAGCCTACTCCAATGTGAAATCCCATCAATGTAATGAATGTGGCAGAGGCTTCACTCTGAAGTCACATCTTAATCAACATCAGAGAATCCATACTGGTGAGAAACCCTTTCAATGTAAAGAATGTGGAATGAGTTTCAGTTGGAGTTGTAGCCTCTTCAAACATCTAAGAAGTCATGAGAGGACAGATGCCATAAATACTGTAAGTGTATAGATGTTTCTGTTGTAGAACAGCTTTTGCTCAATTTTAGAGAAGCCTTTCTAAGAGAAACCCTACTCCTATAATGAATGTAATAACAATGTCAAGCATTTTCTCCAACGTAATCATCAAGCCTACAGATATGTTGAAATCTTTCAGTTAGAACTTAGGAACACTGGAAAATCCATAATGAATAGCTATCTGTTTGCTTTCCCCATCGAGAAATGCTTTTGTTAGCATCTTCATGCTTAAGAACCTAGACAAGAGAGAACCTTTGGATATGGTGGATGAAGGAGAGCCTTCAGGTGGCACTCATTCTTTGGTCAAATCTCAGAACATTGACACTGAGAAAAGCCTCATGAATGCAGTAGAAATAAGCTTTATTTGTAGTTTCTGCCTTGTTTGACAGCTTATTCAGGGAAGAGCACAGCAAAAGGAAGAGAGAACTCTTTAGCATGATAATCTCTTTTGGTACCTCAGCAATGAACCTTTTCTAGAAACGAAATGATTATCCTGCCACTAGAATGCTCCAGCTGTTGTTCCTATCTTGAGTATTAAAGCTTTTGAAAAGAAATTGACTTAAGGTATTTATATTCTGGCAAAATTGGGGTTTAGAGGCTGGATGGTATGCGTTCCTGTTGCATTATTCAGTCTAACTTCTCCATGAAACATTCTTTACCTTGTTTTTAATTTGATTCTACTAGCATCAAAGTTGGATAGTAGCAAGAAGAATTAAGTGTGTAAATTCAGGAGAGAAGCTGTTGGTCAGCCACATCTTAAAAAAATTTTTTTTTGCTCAGTTGCATCTGAATGGGGGAGAGAGAGCAACCATAGGGGAATAGAGAAGAGAAAACAGGCCAAAGTGTGGGCTGATTTTCATTCCCTCACCCACAAGAATGAGGGCAGCTGTGTCCATGGAAGGAATTGGACCAAGTTAAATTAGGAATCTTGGCTCAAGCAGTATGTGTAGCAATTCCTAGTTGCCCTGGAGGTAGACCTCCTCCATAGGATAATGTTGTGTAGAATAAGTGTCACTTTGGATTGGAGTTAGATTTGAAAGTAAACTGTAATTAGGAGCAGAAGGGTGTGTGTTCTGGTTAGCCCTGCCTTGAGGGAAGCTGCCTTGAGGGAAGGTGTGGGGGAATGATGACATGGATAAGAGAGTTAATTTGAGCCTCTTTTCTAGAGACGGAGAGAGTGCTTCTTGTGAATTGGTATGGTAAATGACTGTTGGGCTTGCCATGAACAATAAATACTTGTTGACTGTATTTTACATATTTATTCATGAGAGAGAGAGAGGCAGAGACATAGGAAGAGGGAGGAGAAGCAGGCTCCATGCAGAGAGCCCGATGCGGTACTTGATCCCAGGACCCTGGGATCATACCCTGAGCCAAAGGCAGACGTTCAACCCCTGAGCCACCCAGGCATCCCCCAAGATCCCCTTTACCAAGCTGGCATGCCCATCCCCTAGTTTTGGCTGCTGGGTGCTCACAGCTCTCCCTTCAGAGACTCTGAAAAGTTGTCTTCAGATGATGGGAGCTGCCTGCAGGAGTTACCTGTCCTCCACACCCCCCCAGCCAGTGGCTGATTGATATGGGCGGGGTACAAAAGGCTGATTCACTAGGTCTGTCTTAGTGGGGGATCGGGGTACTGTAGTGCAGCTTCTGTTCCAGAATCCTCTCTCTATGGATTAGGCCAGAGTATATCTGAGACTACATCCATGCTTGGTTTTTGCTTTTCTCTGTTCTGTTTCATTCCCTCCCATACAGACTCTTCCTGAAGGGACACCTGGCTGGCTCAGTTGAGGGAGTGTTTGACTCCAAATCTTGGGTCATGAGTTCAAGCCTCACATTGGGTGTAGAATTTACTTAAAAACACCAAAATACCAAAAACTTTTCCTGAAAAGCACTCCCTCAACAAATCACATGGCTCTGAATCCCTTTCTCAGGCTCTGCTTGAGGGAATCTGATCTAAGACCTTTGGTGTGATGAGTGCTCCCAGGATGCTGACTGTAAGAACAGATTGTGGAGTTGGCCACTCAACCAGGAGGCAGTGAGGACCATCATGGATGGTGGGTGGAGTACTGGTAGTTCCTGGTGTGAGGTGGCTGTTCAGTTGTGGGATATTTACTGTGGTGAACTGGGATGGGATATAGGTGGAAAGAGATGTGCTGCTGGCTTATGGAAGGTTTTGGGGGAAAATGAAATAATAGAAAGTTTATAGAATTGTGTAGCTCTTGCTGAAAGCCACTAGTTGCTTAAAGAGACAATGACACCCTCAGGACAAATAGCCACCAATTTCATGCAACATGTCAATGTCAGAGGGCCTCACTGGTAGCATTTAAGGAGTCTCCTACAAACAATCACAACTGAAGGTCAGGGGTGCCTGGGTGGCTCAGTGGTTGAGCATCTGCCTTTGGCTCTGGTTGTGACCCTGGGGTCCTGGGATCAAGCTCCATTTCGGGCTCCTTGCAGGGAGCCTGCTTCTCCCTCTGTCTGTGTCTCTGCCTCTCTTTGTGTCTCTCATGGGTAAATAAGTAAAAGTAAAAAAAAAAAACAAAAAAAAACAAAGAAAACAACTGAAGATCAGCTATAAGACTTAATAGAGAATGAAAACTTCCGTGAAGACTGGTGTTAATGTTTATTGAGTACTTACCTTGTTGTAAACATCATGTGCTTTATGTGGATCATGTCATTTAATCCTCACAACATTATGAGGTGGTTTTATGTAGTACCCTCATTTTACAGTTGGGAAAAACTGAAGTGCCCCAAGTCACACAGATGTGGCAGAATTAGCATTTGAACCCAGCCAGACTACTTTCCACTTTGCGTATAAACTAAACTATATTATGTCTATTATTTTTTTAAGATTTTAAATTTTATTTTTGAGAGAGAGAGAGGGCATGCACCTGAGCTGAGGGGGGAGGGGCAGAAGGGGAGAGAAACCTAAGCAGGTCCACGCCCAGCATAGAGCCCAACTTGGGGCTGTATCTCACGACCCTGAGATCATGACCTGGGCCAAAATCAAGGGTTGGTTGCATTTAACCAACTAAGCCACTCAGGCGCCTCTGTCTTGTATTATTAAACATCAAACATTACAAAGTGGTGAAACTGTTTTTGTCACTTGTGTGAAAAAGTTTTGAGCCAAGATATGATAAAATCATACAGTTATAGGATCTTAAAATTGTCATGGGTCCCATGGGATCATCAAACCTAACCTCCCCAACCTGATGGAGGAATCCTCTGTGTGTAACAAACACTTAGTAAACACGTTGAACTGGAGAAAACACTTCTGCCAATTGGTTACCCAGTTTCTGAGTGTCCGAAACATCTTTCTGAGCTGAAAACTGTTTATCTGTAGTCTTACAGCTTTCCCTCATTGCTTCTAATTTCAGGAAAACAAAAAAATTATGTTATTTGAGTATCTGAAAAGTTTTTGCTGTTATTCAGTCACCAAATCCATCATAGCCCTCTCCTCCAAAAGGAAAGGGAAACAAGACGTTAGGGTCATACATTTGCTTGAGTTTGGGCAAGTTAGAGCAAGTTTGTTTGCCTGAGATGCTACTTCCTTATCTTTTTAACATTAAGATGTTGGAAGGGACTAAGGCAGAAAAGGAACAGGACAGCAGAATCTGGGTTCCAATTACATCAGTAAGTGGGCACACGGAGCATGTTACTATGGTACTAGGGGCAGAAAGGAAGCCTGTGATTTTCTAAAAAATTCCTGTTATTTTTACAAAAGTACTGGAACCATCTGAGTGAGTAGGGCCCGGTCATTAGCTTGAGGTATTTTCCTTGCAGAAGGAACTTGTGAACCACGCCTTCCACCCTGGAGGCTAGATTTCCCATGGTCCCTTATTTCTTTCTCACCGGGGAGGAAATGTTTCTAAACTTTGGCTTTTTTTTTTTTTTTTTTAAGATTCTATTTATTCATGATAGAGAGAGAAAGAGAGAGAGAGAGAGGGAGGCAGAGACACAGGCAGAGGGAGAAGCAGGCTCCATGCAGGGAGTCCGATGTGGGACTCGATCCCAGGACTCCCAGGACTCCCAGGATCACGCCCTGGGCCAAAGGCAGGGGCTAAACCGCTGAGCCACCCAGGGATCCCCTTAAACTTTGGTCTTTTCCCCAGACTGAAGAAGAGGCTACATCTTACTCTTAGATGTACAATGTAGAGGGAGGCTCCGGGAACTACGGAGGTGGAGGCGAGAAACCCAGATTCCTACAGAGGCGGGCATGAGGGGGCGGGACTGCTAGGTACTTACGGTGGGCTTTCCGGGACTTCTGTTTGTCCTGAGGTCCTGTGTTCTGTTTGTCTTTCCTCTCCCGGTCTACCTGTGGGCCTGAATTCCGGTGTGCGGGTGGTGGAGAGGTCGAGAGGAGTTTCCCGATGATCTGATCGTCAGCACCCTGGCCTCTGGTCCCCCAGCACCATGTGGGGGAAAGCGCCTCCCCTACGGCTCCTACGCCCCGGCCCAACCCCGCTTTGTGCTTTGACTTAAACCTAAATGTTGGGATCCATTAGGAAGGGCGTGGGAGACAAAACGTTAAGGCACTAGCATTTTTCTGTGCTGGTACCGAATCCTGGAATGACTTACCCCATAAGTGAAGCCCTGGGGCTTGGACCTAAGGAGAGAGAACTTTACAGAAGGTCCAGAAAGAGGAAACAACAGGTATCAGGGTGACCAGAGATCTGCACCTGTCAGATCACATGTAGCAGAACTAGAGACACTGTTTGAAATGGGAAGATAAAGGGAGAAAAAGTAAGAGTAGGAAAGTAACGAAGTACCTGCAGAGATACAGAAAATATAGCAGATTAAAAAAAATTAGGGATATTCAAGGATAAACACCAAGATGTTTTGGACTTGGTGTCAAGGACAATTTTCCCTTTTGACATCTGTCTCTTGGTTCCCCTGAGCATGAGTTTGGTGCAGTATAGCAACTGCTGTGTTTTATCTTTGGCCGGAAATAGTACAAGTGCAGTGTATATCACTGATTGGTGCTGCTACCAGGAGAAAATATGACTGCATTACTACAAACCCATCACTCAGTCCAGATAAACCACCTTAACAAACCACTGCGGTTATAATCTTGTTTCTAAGAGAAAAAAAAAAAAAAAAAGGTTACATTTGTTGGGCATCTGATAATGTGCTTATTTCTGTGCTAAATACCTTACCTGGTATGTTAGTATGCTCCCGCTGCTGTAACAAAATGCTGCAGATATTTATTTTCTTAAGGTTCTGGAAGCTGGAAATTAGATAATCCAGGTAACAGTGGACAGCTGCCTCCTTGCTGTCCTCATATGGCCTTTCCTCCCAGTGCCTCCGCTCCTGGTAGCTCTTCCTCTTAGGACATCAGTCCTATTGACAGCCAAACCTATCACCTCATTTAACTTTACCCCATTATCTCCAGATGCAGTAGGGTTTCAATGTAGGAATTTTGGGAGACACAGTTCAGTCCTGCTTAGGAGTGGATTTACATTGTACTGGCTTACCGTGTATTAAAAATACACGTACATTTACAATACAACACATTTAAAATAATTACTTAAAGAGGGTGTCTCAATTTTAGAGTTGGGCAATCTGAGCTTCAGAAAGTTAATGAATTGTCCACGGTCAGATAGGGAGTATCAATCAGAGACAAAATTCAGCTGTCCAGTTCCAAAGCCGGAGTTCTTTCTCCTTAGCATATGGAGTATCTTTTTTCCTTATGTATTTCTATGAGTATTTCCACCCTGTTTATATGGTGCTTTACATTTCTAAGACATTTAATACAGTCTTCAAAAGCTCTGCAGGGAAAACAAACAGTATATTCCTCATTTTACAGATGAAGAAACGGAGGCGCAGAGTTAGGACTTGACCATATCTGGAGCCTCAAGACTCCTCAGTCCTAACCTATTCAGGGCTCCACACTACAGTGAGAAAAGATCTGTATCTGGTGTTTTCACAGCTTTTTAATTCTCTTTCTGGCAGCAAACTTATCTTCACTCCCCATTCCAACATCTTCCCAGATAAAGGTGGGGGACTAGGGATGTGGATATGAGTTGTCCCAAAGGGGTCAATGCAATTCCAAATTGTCCCTGGTTAAATGGTGCTGGTGAGGTACATGTACTAGTTATGTCATCACAAGAAAACACAAAGGAAGCAGGTATCTGATCCGGAAGGGGCAGGATTTTAGTAGGAAAGACCCATCATAAACTGCCCCAGCCCATGAGGTTTCCCATGCTTGTGGAAACCTGTATCTTGGAATTTGGCCAAAGGCTAATTGTCACTAATCAGGACACAAAAAGATCTTGATTGTGAGCAGAGGAAACCAAACAAAGCAATTCTCAAGGATACAGAGATAAGACTTGGTCTCTCCTGTCCTGTCAACTTGGATTTTATTTCACAGGGCCCATCCTGCTCCCAGACTTTACCATCAACCCCTAAAACTCACCCTCTCCTGAAGTAAGGAAGCTGTTCTTGGTTTAAGCTGCTGGTCTCAATAATAGCCACTGAAATTTTGCATGAGTACCTGTTGATTATTTTACAGCTTTCAAATCTATCAGACAATCGTTTCTTCTTTCTGCTTCCTTTTACACAGTGGCTTGGGACCATGTTAGTTTTGTAACTGTTGGTGGTACACTGTCACCTGGTTTTGCCACAGATGATGTCTGTGAGTTTCAGTTTTCCTATCCTGGTTGCTCTGTTTTTAAGGAGGGTCTTGGAGAGATTCAGAAACTATGTCCCTATCACTCTCTTCTCTCTTGTGTCCCTTGGGTAGCAAGGGACACCTTCACAAAAATATCCTGACAGAGTGTCCTAGATATGCATCTCATTAGCTAGAATTATAACACGTGCCCATGCTTAAATAAATCCAGTTTGAGGATGGTGTTAAGCCATGATTAGCATCAAGATTCACTTCCTGGAATTAGAACAAAAAAGGAAGAACACATATAAGCACACAGATGGTGAGAAACTGGACCCGAATGGGGCTCTGCCTGAAAGGAAGCAGCAAGGCAGCAGTGGTGGACAGGGATCGGAGTATAAGACTACATTTTAAGAGCACTATTTTTCAAAATTGACAGTAAGACACAAATATATTTCACGTCATTATTCTGGATACACATACACATGATTCATGTTACTAGAACAAGTTTCCTGAAATGATATTACATAGAAAAATGAAACACAGTAAAGTCCAAATATAATTTTATTAATATTTAAATACAACCTACTAAAAAAAAAAAAAACCTTAAAAAGTTCAAAAACAAATTTCATAGAGATTAGATTTAATGTGAGGGGTGTGCTTGCCTGTTCATAAGTTCATTCCAGTCAGGAACACAGGAGGATAAGGCTACACGCATGTCAGGTGCACTATTGAGCCTATTTCTTTTCTTGGTTTTCAACCGTGTCAAGATGGAAAATCCTAGTTCACACAAATAGGTAGATGTGAATGGTAGTAACAGCAGTATGCTCTTTCTACTCAGCAATGGAAATTCATCTTTAATCTTAATCCAAAATGCTGATAAACTTAATGTCTTATAGTAATTCCTTAGTGTGAATGATGAACTGAGCTGTGATAATTCATTCTCTTCTTCGGGCTCTAAGTTTAACTCAATGATTGATTCAGGGGTTTGAAAGACAAATGGATCTTTTATCCAAATATTTTCCTTTAATGATTCAAATTTCTCTTCTGGAAAGTAATGATGAAAGGTTTGAGACAAAGAAGTGAGATGTATTAGTATCTCTAATTTTATTTCTTTTAGGTGGTCTTCATTAATAATATTCTCTTCAATGTGTTGCAACAAAGTTGGGAACATATAGTAGCTAGGGCGATTACTTTTAAGTCTTGCTTGCCACAACAATAATGTCTTTTGGAATCCTAGAATATGTTCAAGATATTGAAACACATTGTTTTTCCCCTGTACTTTCAAATTTAATTCATTAAGAATGCCAAAAACATCACTTAAATATGCCAATTTTGTTACCCAAATGTCATCTTCAAAAATATTTGCCAAATGTGATTGCTTTTCAATGAGAAAAATGTAAATCTCATTCCTGAGTTCATATACTCTGCTCAATACTTTTCCTTGAGACAACCAACGAACTTCTGTATGAAACAATAAGTGAGTATGGTTAACTCCAATCTCTGAACAAAGTATTTCAAGAAGTTGGCCATTCGATGAGCTTCCTTTAATAAAATTAACAATTTTGACTGCATTTTTCAACACAACCATTAGACTTGGTGGAATTTCTTTGGATACCAAAGCTTCTCGATGAATAAAACAATGATGCCAAAGGGCACTGTTATGTGTCACTTCTAACAATTTTTCAATAACCCTGCTATGTTTCCCAGTCATATTTGCTGCTCCATCACTCGAAATTCCTTTACAGTTTTTCCAATTTAATTTATACTGACCAACAATACACTTTTCTAATTCAGTAAATATATCTAATCCAGTTGTGTGTGAATGTAAACTTAAACAGCACAACAGATCCTCTATAAAATCATCTTGCCACACATACCTGACATAAACCAAGAGTGTTGGACAACTTGCAACATCAGTGCTCTCGTCAAGTTGGATTGCAAAATCTATCCCAGACTGCAACCGTGCAATAAGCATCTCCTCTAAATGCTTTGCAATCGTACAGATTCGACGAGATATCGTATTGTCACTAAGAGGTATAGTTCTTAATTTATCAGCTGATTTATCATCAAAAATTGTCCGTACCATATCCATACAGGCTGGAAGAATAATTTTTTCAGCAGCTGTGTGAGCCAGTTTTTCTTTTGCTACTCGATATGCAACCAAATAGGATGATAACAGGGCTCTCTCATTCATGGTTGTGGACTGACTAAGAAGAAATGGTGGGGATAATTCTATGTTACTTCTTTCCCTTTGGAAATGGTCTTCCTCATCTTCATCTTCCTCCTCCACTTTCACTATCACTATGCCTTCCATCTCCTGGGTGGACTGGGGAGACAAATCTGCAGTCTGCCTGGACTCAGGAGTCAGTGTTCAGGTTCAAAGAACTGGCTCACTTGATCCACATAGGGTCTGTCTGCAGGACTGTTCTTTTTGTCCAAGATGTTTTAGGAGACCTATCCTGCAGAGTAGAAAAATTATTTTTTTTATTATTTTTTATTTTTTATTATTTTTTTTCAGAGTAGAAAAATTTAATAGCAGTATGAAAAAGTAACATTGTATTGTGATGCTGTTAACACCTCATGCAAGTATTCATGAGGACAGTTGACTAAATCTGATGTTGTGGTAGCCATAGTGTAGGCTGATTTGTTCATTATATTTACGTATATAGCTCATTTACTGCTCATGTAAACCTTATGCAGTACACAATTACTCCTATTTTTAAAGGTTCAGAAAAATTAAATAATGGGTCTAACAATACAGTGTAGTTGATCCACTACTCAAACCCAAGTCTGAAGCCCAGGGTCCTAACTGTGCTGCTACACTGCCATCTAGTCACTATAAGAGCATCTGGTCACTTTTTTTTTTTTTTAAGATTTTTTTTTCTAAAGATTTTATTTATTCATGAGAGACACACAGAGAGAGAAAGAGAGAGAGAGAGAGAGAGAGAGAGAGAGTGAAAGAGAGGCAGAGACACAGGCAGAGGGAGAACAGGCTCCATGCAGGGAGCCTGATGTGGGACTTGATCCCAGGACTCCAGGACCACGCCCTGGGCTGAAGGCAGGCACTAAACTGCTAAGCCACCCAGGGATCCCTTTTTAAAAAGATTTTATTTATTTATTCACGAGACAGAGGCAGAGACATAGGCAAAGGGAGAAGCAGGCTCCTCACAGGAGGAGGGCCTGATGTGGAACCCGATCCCTGGAACAGGATCATGCCCTGAGCCGAATGCAGATGCTCAATCGCTGAGCCACCCAGGCATCCTGATCTGGTTACTCTTAAAATGACCATCTAGGTAGGGTGTACAGGATGATCCAGTGGGGCACAAGAGAAAAATAAAAACTAAAACGTATCTATATTTTAAAATACTAAAACTCATTAACCTTTCCTGATAGCCATAACTTTTTTTTTTTTGGTCCCCATCTCAGAGCATCAGAGCATTTATCTTGTCACCATTTGCATTGCTGAACTTCACCTTCTATTAAATTTTCTTTACTCACTTGTCTCCATGTTTAGTGATATATCTTTTGAAAATCCCATCTGTCTCTGGTCTTTTAAGATGAAAGAAAAAGTACCTCAGTCTTTGACATCTGGGTCAAAGTTTTAAAGGTGGGGAACGAGGAATCACAAGTTCCTAGATGCCTAGGTGCTGTTCCCTCACAGTAGGAGTATGAATCAAATGAAGGGACTCCAAGGAAGCGAAACAAAAGATACAGAGCTGAGGTGAGCACAGCCACTCCTCCCTGACCTGAACAGGCCCACAAGGAGTAGTGGTGCTAACATTTTGGGGGAAGAGCAGAAGAAAGACAGGGTTTTATATTACATTTTTTGAATGATCCCAGCACCCAGTCCTCTCTCAAACTTAAACTGTTTCCATTACTACTTTGGTATATATAATACTTTTATGGCTTTTACCATGAAATTTTATTTGTAATGGTTTTATGCCTTATTTCAACTAGACTGTCCCTCAAGAATAGACTCTTTTGCTCTCATCGTTGCCCTTAAGTCATTCTATGTAGTTCCTTGCAATGCATGCACATTTAAAAAATATTTGTTTGAATACAGTGTCGGTATTTTCTGCCCCTTGTAGAAAGAGCAACAAATTTGTTATATGCCTGGTATTTCAACACTTGGAAGAGCATACCATTTATGAATTAAGAGACTGTCAAGTGATTTGTAAAACATCTGAATAAAAGAATGGGAGGACTATTACAGCAGCACAAGGTTAAAGTACAGAAATTATGTGTCTGCGAGTAAGTTACTTATATATCTCCCATTGCACTGTGTAATCAACCTACTTCTCCAGCAAATAATGTTTCATTGATATGCTTTCAATGTATTCTCTACAACTGATTCATTGCCTAAGATCTCTTCAACGCTGATCAGTGTGGGTTTTGTTTTGCTTTTTGGTCCTTTGCCACTTTCAATAATGAAAGTATCTTTCTGGTGGCACTGCAGGAAATGGAGATGGGATTTACGTTTGGCCCAGCTGGATTTTTCAGTTAAATTCACTTATCAATTAATTTCCAAGTTGGAAGGGCTCTTTGAGATAATCTCATTAATTTACTTGGGACAAAACTGAGACCTAGTAGTGTTCTGTCCAAGATCATCCTGCAGTGGCAGAGAGAGCACTGGAAATGGTCTCTTAGTAGCACAACACACTTTCCACTGTATCCTCACAAACTCCCTTCACCATTCACAGGTTCAAGTCAAGCACAATTACCTTGCACAACCGAAAAATCCACCTGATGTCTGAAATCAGAAAGTTCAGAAACTGCAAGGAAAAGAGTTAAGTGTGTGCAAACTTTTCCTACTGCATCCAAATCACTTTATTCACTAGGTTTTGAACACTAATCACCACCATTTTTGGTGGTGGGTTTGGGGGTGAGCAAAAGATCTGCAAACATTCAGGAACCTGAGTGAACTTGTCCCCATAAGGAAAAAAAAAAAGCAACAACACGTGGAGCTTGATAACCTCGCGGGTCTTCCTCAGTTTACATTTTATGGTCTCCAAGAACTCAGTACAAAAAACAAACAAACAAACAAAGCCCTCACCAGAAGGAAAGCAAATGTAGACAAATGGGGAACAAAAGCATCAGCCCAGGGTCTGGTGAAAACCGAAGACAGGAGAGCCCAGGCGGGGCACGCAGCAGACTGCCTCTCCCCGGTCCCGGGGGCAGATCCTCCTAGCTCGGAAAACAAAACGCCGTGCCCTTTTCGCTTGCCTCCGAGGCTGTCTCTGCAGGGAGACTGCGCGTCCTCCCGAGGCTGCGATGCAGGTTGGGGACCCGGACCCTCCTCCATCCGCTGGGGTCGGTCGCGGCGAGGGGAGTCTCGCTATACACATCCACCCGTCCCCGCCCGTCCTCTCTGGTCGGACCCACGTCTCACCGTTAACCCCAGAGAAATCTGGGGGTGCTGGGACAAAAAAGGAGGTGACTGGGGGAGGGGGTGTCGAAGGGTAGCACACTCAGAGCCACACCTCCGGCTCGCCGCAACCCTGAGTGCGCGCGCACGTCTGCGGCTCACAGAAGCCGGAAGTGCACCATCACCAACCTCTCGGACAGGGCCCTCCTCCTGGGTCCTCTCTAGGAAACGCGGGCGGACTGCGGCCTTGTCCTCCAGTCGCTGAGTCTGTCTTCCGGGATCTCTGGCCTCAGCTCAGCTTTTCCCGCTTGGGATAAGGAGGCTTAGGTTTCGTTTGATACCAACCTACTCAAATACACGTTTCTCCTACTTTTTATTAGTGGCAGTAATCCTAAGAATTCTAGTTATTGGGGCACCTCGGTGGCTCAGTGTTTTGAGCATCTGCCTTTGGCTCAGGTCGTGATCCCAAAGTCCTGGGGTAGAGCCCTGCATCAGGGTCCCGCAGGGAACCTTTTTCTCCTCTGCCTATGTCTCTGCCATTCTCTGTGTCTCTCATGAATAAATAAATAAAATCTTAAAAAAAAAAAAGAAAAAAAAAAGATTTCTGGGCAGCGCTGCCACCCGGGTGGCCACCGCTGGGTGGCTCAGCGGTTTGGCGCTGCCTTCAGCTCAGGGCCTGATCCTAGAGACCCGGAATCGAGTCCCACCTCAGGCTCCCGCATGGAGCCTGCTTCTCCTTCTGCCTGTCTCTGCCTCTCTCTGTCTCACCCCCTGCCCCATGTCTCTCATGAATAAATAAACAATATCTTACAAAAAAAAAAAAAGATTTCTAGTTATTAACAAACAATACCACTGCTTAGTGATGGTGTCTCTATGTTAAGGACTGTAACAAAAATGTAGACAGAGGAATATAAAGGTCAAGAGTGACTGGTTTCACAAAACCAAAGTGGTTGTTTCTCGGGGGACCCTGATTATGAATGGTATTTGAATGCAGTATTTTCAAAAATTTCTCCTATAGGCAATAGACTTATTTAGTACTAGATAGTGGTGAGATTCTGAGCTTGGCTGAAGTTACCAGGTAGTTTTTGGCTTAAAAATAATGTAATTACTACAGTAAGTCCAATTTTGATGTCAAAATGTTATCACAATAGTTTTACTATTATTTCAGGAGAAGATCAAGCATTCTCATCTTTTATAAAACCATAAGTAAGACCTTGAAAAACTGACACACTCGAAATTCCAAGACAAATCTGAGCACAATGGAAAGCCTGCCAAAGAGCCACATGCTGCAAAGGTGACCAAAGACCAGGTGACATTCCGAGTAACATTCCAAGACTCAAATAATATCCCATTCTCTACGAGGTTTGACCTTGCTGTAGTTGTCATTGTTTTCTTTCTACTTCCCCATTGACTCTTCAATAAGTCACTTGAGTAGACCTTTGCTCCTTAATCACTGGCTGGCTCACTAAACTATGGTCCTCCTTGAAGACTTCATAGTCCCAGAACTTCCTCTACATATTTCCTCAAATTTCCTTCCAGTGTTCCAAGTCATCTCTAAGGGCCACTACATTGTTATGCATTGTTTTTCTCGTCTAAACCCTGCCCTCTCTCCTCCCCCCAATTCCTACACTAAAGTTCCTAAAAGATTCAGAAAGGTAGGTTATTGAAAGCAGATGGCTGTTTTTGTATTTATGTAGCGTGTATGGTAGGGACTGTGAGGGCTTTTATAATAACTCCATTCTTTGCTAGTGAGACTATCACTGGAACATTTAATGTATCTCCTAGAAGCAATGTTCTTCCTGAGAATCAGAGTCATAAACCAGAAGACTCTAGGTTTGGAGACAGGAAGTACAAATTCTACAAGTGAGTTAATGCATATGATAGTAATAGCTCCTGTTTCAACACCATAGTATTTCTATTGGAGACAATGTGTTCTTGGTTCAATGAGTACCCACTTGGTCTTTCTATTGGAGACAAAACAGCATATATATGTTATTGGTTCAATGGGTATCAGTGCATAGACTTTATCCTACAGGATAGCTCCCCAACTTTGCAAGGCGTAATTTGGCTGAGTTTCCATCATGTCATTTCACAGTTCTATCAAGCAGCTGCTTCTGAGTGATGAGTAAGCACCACGAATTCTGTGGTTACAAACTCATTGCCAGATCTCCTTGACTATAAAATGGGTTCCTTGATTTGAGGTATGTCTAATGGATAAGGCATCCTATAAATCCTCAGATGATGGTGCTGGTGGAGACAAAGCAGTTAGGGAAAACAAACCCATATTTAGAGAATGTGTCAAATCTGGTGTAACTATTTTCTTTCTTTTGTTAACTATCCATGCTTAGTGCAATGGTGGGCAAATGGGAAAGATTAGGGAAGTGCTCAATTCTTTGGGAATAGTTGTTCACGTATTTTTCTTTAAAGCAATATAGTGGGGCAGCCCGGGTGGTTCAGCGGTTTAGCACCGCCTTCAGCCCAGGGTGTGATCCTGGAGACCCAGGATCAAGTCCCACATTGGGCTCCCTGCATGGAACCTGCTTCTCCCTCTGCCTGTGTCTCTGCTTCTCTCTCTCTCACACATGAATAAAAATAAAATCTTAAAAAAAAAATAAAGCAATATAGTGTAAATGACAAATTTTATGCCACCTGTGTCATCTGAAGACCCACTGAAAGAAAATTTTGCTTAAAAAAGAATGTTTCTAACTACTTTTTGTTAGGGATTGGTGCCTCCTGAGAAGTGGACTCTTTTTTTTTTTTTTTTAAAAGATTTTATTTGTTTATTTGAGAGACAATGGAGGGAGGAGCAGAGGGAGAGGGATGAGCAGACTCCGTGCCCCACTGAGTCTGATCTCACGACTCTGAGATCACAACCTGAGCTGAAATTAAGAGTCGGATGCTCAACTGACTGAGCAACCCTGAGAAGCCAACTCTTAATTGAGTGCCCCCTATTGTCCTCTCACTGGAGCAGTTTGCTGAGTCAGCTAAAACTCAAAACACAAATGTACTACTGCCATAGTTTGCTCACCTCTGCTGCAGAAATGCAGCCGTTTAATAGGTGCCACTTGGGGAAACGGCAACTCAGAAAGAGCCCCAAACTTACAGTGATCCTAGAACATGAGAAGAGCTGTTAACAAAGAGGAGGAAGTAATATGCCATCTGCTTTCCCAGAGAGCCTAACAGGAACAACGGACATCACTAGGGGGTATATTTTTGTTCAACACAAGAAAAAGTTTCTTTTTTTTTTTTTTTATTTTTTTATTTTTTTTAAATTTTTATTTATTTATGATAGGCACACAGTGAGAGAGAGAGAGAGGCAGAGACACAGGCAGAGGGAGAAGCAGGCTCCATGCACCGGGAGCCTGATGTGGGATTCGATCCCGGGTCTCCAGGATCGCGCCCTGGGCCAAAGGCAGGCGCTAAACCGCTGCGCCACCCAGGGATCCCAAGAAAAAGTTTCTAACATGAGCTGTACAACAAGCAATTGACTAAGCAGTGCATCTTCTTTGATGCTGACTCCACTATGCTGGATACTGTAGCCTGGAGATTGTGTCATACTACTAAGTTGCATTAGATCAATGACAGTCAAGAAGGAAAAAAAAGGAAAGGCACATCAATCTCCAAGAGGCTGATGGAATTGGAAAAAGCATGTAGAATGCTACAGTTTTGCCTTTTCTTATGTTTAATTTGAAATGTCAAATGTCACTAAAGGATATTTGATTTATAAACTTAAACAAAGGACTAATATCTAAAGACCCTTGCAAATCACGTTTAAATTCTTTTAAGAGTCTTGCTAGTCCCTAGGAGACCCAGTTCCACCACAAGACATCACATTCTCTTAAGGACCTGGGAGGTCACAGTGTCCTCAGGGTTCCTGTTCTAGCACCCAGCCTACCTGTCCTACTACTTCCTGCTTTACCTATCTGTTTCTGTATAGTCCAGTCGTTCCACCAGGAATGCAGTGGTCTTCCAATCTCAATTTCTCTCAAAAACGGATTTCCTCAATGCCCTGTCCCTTCCTCCAAAACATTAATAGACTCTGATCCCATGATTTTCTGTGGTCCTCATACCACACAAGCGCCTTCCACTCTAACTTTAATCAGTTGTATTTAGGGGCGCCTGGGTGGCACCATCCATTAAGCCACCGACTCTTGGTTTCCCCTCAGGTCCGATCTCAGGGTCCTGGGATCCAGTCCTGCATCAGGCTGTGCACTCAGCACTGACTCTGTTTGAGAGTCTCTCTTCCTCCCCCTCCATCTCTCTAAATAATTTTTTTTTTTAAAGATTTTATTTACTTGTGAGGGACACAGAGAGAGGCAGAGACATAGGCAGAGAGAGAAGCAGGCCTCCCGCAAGGAGCCTGATGCGGGACTCAATCTCGGATGCCGGGATCACGCACTGAACCAAGGGCAGACGCTCAGTTGCTGAGCCACCCAGGCGTCCCTAAAATAAGTAAATCTTTAAAAAAAATCATCAGTGTATTTTGTAGCCCTATGCTGGTTCCCCACCCGCGGACTTAAGGAAGTCGGACCATGAGGTCAACACTCCTCCTCAGCCCTGGACACACACGGCGTGGGCGGGTCACCATCCTCGGCCAATCTCGAGGGCTGGCTGGAGCCAGGGAAGGGCCAGCGGGGACGCTTTCCCAAATTTGGGGCTGTCGCGCTCATTACTGGTACACTGGCTACAGAGGCTGCCAGCGGGGTCAGCCCCGAGAGTGGCTCAGACCGAGGGAAGTACATGGAAAAGCCACACACGCGCAGGACTCCCGGGTACCTACCCCTCATCCGGGGCCCTCATCCGGGGCCCTCACCCGGGGCTCGCTTCCGCTCACCGCCATCGGACTCCTCCCCCGGAAGTGCCACTGAGAAGCGCGGTGCTCCAGGCTATCTAGAGCGACCCGGGAAAGCCTGGGGCTGCCCTTAGAGCGAGAGTGTCTGTGCCGGGACGGCCGCTTGGCCTGCCCCTCCACTCGGGTGAGTCCCCGGCAGCCGTTCGGGGTCGCGGTGGGCGTCGCCGTTAGTTTAGGCTCCCAGGAAGGAGGGGGAGGGGCCGGTCCCGGCCGAAGGCGGTTCCCGTCCCCAGGAGCGCTCCGGGGCCGAGGTGCGAGGACCTGTTTCTCTTCAGTCGGGGTTCACCCTGACGCCCCGCGGACTGAGGGTCTTGCTGCCGGGGCCCGGTGACCCTCCCCGGGGGCGAGCTGGGTCTCAGTGGCCCGCCTCGCCCTTTTGGGGGCGCGTCTTCACCGAACGGGGAAGTGGGAGGAGGGCAGCGCCGCGCGAGGCCTTCCGAGGGTTGGGCGCCGCGGCCCTTTCTGAGGGTTGTGGAAGCGGGCCGGAGCCCGGTGGCGTCCTTGGGTTTGAAGGACACGAGCGAGACCTGTTAGAATCTCAGCCCTTCCCTGGATCCCTGTCAGGGCGGTGGGAAGCGGCCCGCCCAGCTCGTCTGCGTTGGCGGAGGGTCTGACATCTTCCCCCGCCCCCAGAGTGGAATTTTGTTATTAGGCAAGCCCATTTAGTTATTCCAAGTGGGCCGGCAGAGTGTTTGCCAAATAATTCCTCGGGGGCCTGCTTCCAGGAAAAAAAAAAATCATAATTAGCATATTTCTCTGGTACAAACTTGAACTTTGAAAGAGGTTTGTACGTTTCACATACTTTAAAGATTTTTAAAATTTTATTTATTCATGAGAGACACAGAGGCAGGCAGGGACAGGCAGAGAGAGAAGCAGGCTCCCTGCGGGGAACCAGATGCGGGACACTGTCCAAGGACCCCGGGATCACGCCCTCAGCCAAAGGCAGACGCTCAACCACTGAGCCACCCAGGCACCCCTCAGATATTTTAAACTTTCCTCAGAAATCTTCTCACACTATTAAGTTGTACGTCCTTGATTTTTATTTTTTCATGAAATACCACAAATTCTGAATTAGTGGAGTTGAAATAAAGCTGCATACTTGGACCGTATGATTCGGTTCTTAAATATTTGAAACTGAGGAATTTCCATTTTTCTTTCTGTTTTATTTAGGTGGTTAGTCGTTAACAATTGTTTTTTATTGAGTATGGACAGGATTTGCGATACTTTGCTAAGTCCTGAGGATGTAAAACCATGGGTTGCTTTAATGTAGTACAATAAATTCTCGCAATTTTACCCAGCAGTGATGGTCGTTGTCCTCCAGAACAGGGATGGAGGAAATATCTGCCCAGGAAGCAGCAGGATCACCAATTGTCCAGTTTCAGTCTTTGGAGAGCCCATCTGAGGGTCTGTCCCCAGAGCCTCTGTTCGAGCAGGACACCGACATGGAACAGGAGCTCAACGGGGGTAAGGCAGAGAGAACACGTAAGCCCAAGAGAATGGGGAGTACAGTGGGGCTCCTGGGCCTGGTATGAGAGAGGCCGGGAACTTCAATAAGAAGATGGCTCCTAGGGGAGGTCTGGAAGGGGAGGGACAGTTGTGACTCAGTTCAGTTCTGGTCTGGGCTCTTCTATTAAGGATAGCCCTTCTTTCTTAAATAGGCAGAGTGGTGGACATTTCACTCTGCTCTGGCTTTTGTTTTCATTTGTAAAACCTTGACTTTATCCCAGTTTCACATCCAGAAAAATTTCTAAGGTATGCTGCTTTTGCTGCATCTCACAATCCTTGCCTTGCTTTTACTTCCTCTTAGATTTAGGGCTTGTCTCTCCCCCTGTTCCCTTCACTTAGTTTCTTTCCTCCTTGATGACTTTGTGAGCTTTGCCACTTGCCATTCTGTTGTAGCCGCAATGTTTGTGACTAATCTAATTTTGGCCAAAAAAGCAACCATTTAATTCCTTGGTTGAGCACAACTCCTATAGTGTACACATATCACATATTGACTCCACAGTAACATCTTTATGTATCATATAGATAGGTTGACATGTCTTTACTTTTTTTGTTTTGTAAGAACCTTGTCTTAGATTGTTTGTGGCCCACTGCAGTGCCTGAAATAACATGTGTCAGCAACACCACTTAAATGCCACAGTATTGTGGGGCATTGTGGGAGTGTGGAAAAGGTTGTGAGGAAACATGACCATTCCTAATCTTTGGAGCCTCTCACACTGGTTGCAGGGACAGTGCCCATTCACGATGAAGGCTCACTGAAATTTACAGAGCAGTGTGTGGGAAAGCATCAGAAATCAACTAAATCATCATTGCTCTGGACAAGTCACTGCAAGTCTTTATGCTTTGCTTTGCCCATCTGCAAAACAGGTATAGTGGGTACCCTCCTGTTTAGAGGAATGTCCTGCCATGAGAATAAAGTGAAATATGAGATTTCATAAGAAAGTCTTGTATCTTGGTCTACACATGGGTAGGGAGGGTAGGCCAATGCTGAGAAGGAGCAGAGTAGGTACACTCAGTACCTGATAAATGTTCATTGGTTTACTAGAATGTTGATGTGAAGAAGGGTCCCACTGACTCCCTCTTCTTTCAGGGAGCCCTGGGGGAAGGGTTGCTCTCACTCTTGGCTCCTTTCTCCTCCCTCAGCTCCACCTGTTCCCCAGGTGCCTGCTCTTCCCCATGAGGGAAGCCCAGGAGACCAGGCAGCTACGCTCCTGACAGCCAGGTACCAGGTGAGCTGAGGAACCCTCTGCTTTTCCTCAGGGACTGTTGCTATTGATCGAGTGTGGCCCTTCCCTCATCCCATCCATAAACCCTGCCTTGAAGTTTTTTCAGTAGCAGACCCCAGTTTGGGAATTGATCCTCTGCAGAGACCTGGACTTCACACAAATCACCTTCCCATCTCCCCACGACCACCAGTAAACACTGTTCCTTCTCTATCCCTAGTGCTGTGATGGGTGCTCATTAGATGTTAAAGATTATGGAACTCATTCCCAAGTTTCTAGTCTGTTTTCCCTCCTCCCTAGCTTTGCTACACACTGGAAACCCTCTCTGTGTCATCATTTTGTTCTTCATTTTCTGGCCATGATACTGTGTGGCCTCATTCCCCAGAGCAGCCAGGCTGTGTTATTTCAGGAGTTTGTGACATTCGAGGATGTGGCTGTGCACCTTACTCGAGAGGAATGGGGATGCCTGGACCCTGTTCAGAGGGATCTCTACAGAGAAGTGATGTTAGAGAATTATGGGAACGTGGTCTCACTGGGTAAGGACTTTCTTATTATTCAGTTTACCTATTAGGATTTCTTTACTTCCTTGTTTCTGAGGAGGTTGCAAGGTCTCTGAGAAAGTGGAGTGTGGCTCAGATTCCAGGTCTTAGAACCTCTGAATCCTCCATCTTCAAGGTCATCTCCTCTGGGAGTGGGTTTTCTCCGGGGGTTTCAAGATGAGACATTTTATTTCTTATCTTTAATTAATGCTTCCTGTTTTCATGGGGTATCTGTTTCCTGTAAGCAAAGAGAAACTTGCTTGTGCTTTGCCTAAGTTCTCACCTTCCCTATCTTTTCCTCTTTTTTGAGAGAGATCCTAGAGCCTCCCAGTCCACAATCAGACAGTTTCCTTCCTAGTAATTCAGTGTCCCTGTATCTGGAAGTTTTACATTTTCCTTGGAAGAAGAAGTGCCTTTTTTAAAAGATAGGCTAAAATCCTTGTTGAATAATCCTTTACCTCTTAACATCCCTAAATTCATCTCCAAGCAGGCAGAGTTTGAGAGACTTCATTTAGAGACCTGACTCACTGCGAGTCTATTTCAGTGAATCATTCAGATGGTAGTCCTAAGTAACCTCACCCCGAGTAGCAGAAGTTTCAGCTTTAAACCGAGTCTCTCCTTTATCATTTGGATGGTACAGTAGGCTCTTGTGATTAGGCACCCAGTAGTGCTCTAGTGCAACATCAGTGGGGCTGTTGGCAGCTCCCTTTGATGTGATCATTCTCCTTTTCCTTTTTTTTTTGCCTGTCTTTGCTTCTGCTTTTTTAATTTTTTAAATGTGTGTATGTATTTAATCACACTTTTTCTTTTCTCTCACTCTCTCTCTCTTTTTTTTTTTTTGGCTTTGCCTATGCTGGTGGCATCCTGGGTGTTCCTTTGTCTCCTTGATTACGCTCAAGATGAAAGAAGTCTTTTTACCTGTGGGGAGGCACCCTGCCCACTGGGAAGGTTTTTAGTGTGTTTCCCATTCCTGGCTCTTTGATCTTTGTAGGCATACTTCTCCGCCTTCCTACCACCCGGATTCATAGTGTGAATTCCTGCCCGGCCCTGAGTCATACCCAGGCAAGTGCTTTCTCTGGAGAAACACTTGCAGTTCTTTCAGCAGGAATCTCCAAGAGATGGCCCAGGTATCGGCTTCCCATCGATATTGCTCGTCCCCGCTCGGAAACCCCTTTTCCACGATTGTAAGATATTATACTTGATTGATGCTCTCAGGATGCCACCACTGTGTAAAATTGCAGCTCCTTAGATGACCTTTGTTAAATTTCTGAAGGGCCAAGGAAGCCCTGTTGCAGCCAAATACAGTTTGAACCTGAATTCTGAGTTTATTCATAAGCCACGGTTGGTGGTCATCTACTTGTGTTCTGAGAAACCACAGAGTTCAACTCCAGTTCTTCAGTTATGACCTTTTCATGTTGTTTTAGAATGTGGAACATATACTGTGCACCCCCTCCCCTTTTCTGTAGTGAATATGACCTGCCCCTCCTATTGTCTGACTTTCCTGCAACCCCTGGGCTTTCCTCATGTTTAACACTCTAGACTTCTCCTTTAAGTCCCCATGGCCCCCTCCAAGACCCTGACTTTGTCCCCTTTATTCTTCATGGTGCTATACAGATTGATGCATTTGAGTGACCTTTCCTAATCAAGTGTTCCTTAGCTCTGTCCTTGATGGATGGGAAATGGGAGGGCAAAGAGTTTAATTTTTTTATTTCAGGGTATGAAATTGAATGTATATTTAACAACTTTGTAAACTGTAAAGTGATGTAATTGTAAACTACTGTTAATTTTACCTAATAATTACATAATTTCCAACAGTTAATCTGTCTACTTTTTGGAGTAAACAAACTTTTTAGCACTTTAATTAGCCTAGTAGCACAGTGTGCTATTAGACTGAACTTTATCCCATTTCCTGTGTCATCTCTGTATATATACAGGACATGCATGCACACACACAGACTGGCTACAAACACATACAAGAAACTCTCCTGTCCTGTTTACCTTACTTTTGTGACCAAGACAGCATCATTTTAGTAATTATTTTTTACAGTCCTTAGGAAGTTGTTTTCATATTTGTGGGCTCAGCAAACTCCACCTGATGTGTAAGTTTATACACTTATTTAGCTTAATATTTGGTGTTGTAAAATATGGACATTGTAATTCAGTTCCTGACTTACCAGCCCCACTGTCAGGTTCACATCTTTTTCCCTCGGTAGTAGCTCAATTGTATTTGTCACAGACATCAAAACTTTTTTGTTTGGGTAAGTGCTTCTACTATTTAGTAGTAAACATACAGAGTATGAGCAGCTGAGTAAAAGAATAAAGTAAGTAAAAAGTCCTATTTTTCATTACCAAATCTAAAGAGAAGCATGTTCTGTTGACAGCGAATGAATTACTGACTTGAGGGTCATACCCAAAGGGAATTTATCTGTGACTTAGTGCTGGAGGTTAAGACCAGGAAAGTGGTCTGGATTGCATTTCACACAGGGTCATTGTGGCTGGTACCTTATTAGATGATATCAGAAACATGCCTATCAGAACTCTAGCTGTTAAGGAAGTTGATAAATCAGGAAATGTTTGGCACATAAACCTTTGCTTTTCGAAGTTGATGTCATTAGGACAAAAATGATTTTGTATAGAATGTCTTTTACTGCCATGGCTATTTACTGTTTATTGAGAGCCAATATGTTACAAGGTACTATTTAATCCTTACCATAACCCTGTGAGCAGATGTTATTCTATTTTATACCTGAGGAGACTGAGGCTCAAAAGTTAACTGATATGTGCAGGGTCAGAACTAGGCATAGGGACACCTTGGTGGCTCAGCGGTTGAGCGTTCACCTTCGGCTCAGGTTGTGATCCTGGGGTTTGGAATCAAGTACTGCATTGGGCTTTCCACAGGGAACCTGCTTCTCCCTCTGCCTGTATCTCTCTCTGTCTCTCTTTCTCTCTGTGTGTGTCTCTCATGAATAAAGAGATAAAATCTTAAAAAAAAAAAAAAAAGAACTAGGCATAGGACTCAGATCTGAATCTGAAGCTCATGCTCTTTTTCATTGTTTTGCCCCTTAGGACAATTAGTCCAACCACATATGGTGGGGTTTTTGTTTGTTTGTTTTATTTTTTCTTTTTTTAAAGATTTTATTTATTTATTCATGAGAGACACATAAAGAGAGAGAGGCAGAGGGAGAAGCAGGCTCCATGCAGGGAGCCCGACGTGGAACTCAATCCTAGGGCCCCAGGATCATGCCCTGGGCTGAAGGTGGCGCTAAACCGTTGAGCCACCCGGGCTGCCCTGTTTGTTTGCTTTAAAGCTTTCTCTCTCTCTCTCTCTCTTTTTTTTTTTTTTTTTTTTAAGATTTTATTTATTCATGAGAGACACAGAGAGAGAGAGAGGCAGAGACAGAGGCAGAGGGAGAAACAGGCTCCATGTAGGGAGCCTGATGCGGAACTCGATTCCGGCCAGGATCATGCCCTGGGCCGAACTGCTGAGCTACCTGGGCTGCCCTATTTATCTTTTTATTTAAAGAGAGAGAACAATGGGGAGGGGCAGAGGGAGAGAAAGTCCCAATCTGACTGTGCTTTAGCACAGTGCTCAATGTGGAGCTTGATCTCATGACCCTCTCAGATCATGGGCTGAGCTGAAACCAAGAGTCAGACACTCAACCGACTGTGCCACTCATGGGCTCCACATGTGATTTTTTTATATTCTTATGGCTTTATACTCTGATGACAATTAGAAATTTCATAGCTGTGAAAAATTGGACAGTTGGGTATTAGGTTGTACAGTTTGTGAGCAGAAAGAACATGCATTCGAGAAGAAGTAAAATCGTCTAGGGATACCATTAAATCTACACAGGAACAGTATTACCAAGGAGGGATTTTATTTGTATATTTAAGGACCAAGAAGAAGGGCATAAAGCTTTCATAAAGCTTCCTTGGGTTGGTGCCAAGGATTAAATTAGATTAAATTATGTGTGTAAGTACCTGGCTTACGGTAGTTATTTAAATGATTTTTTGGAAAGGACTTCAAGTGATAAGAGCTAGAGATAAGATTTAAAAATTATTTAAAGAAAATTTTAAAGTAGGCACTATGCTCAGCATGGAGCCCAGCATGGGGCTTGAACTCATAACCCTGAGATCAAGGCCTGACCTGAGATCAAGAGTCAGATGTTTAACCAGCTGAGCCACCCAGGTGCCCCAGATCAGATTTTTTAAAACAAATTTCAGGACTGTGTTCAAATTATTTTTTTATAGTGGAATTTCCTCAAATTGAATATTACTCATACTTTTGTGTAGGAGTTGGATTTTTAAGGAGACTTTCATTTCTTTGATAGTGAGTCATATTGTTTCCTTTTTAAAATTTTAATTTTTTTTATATTTAGATTTTTATTTATTTATTCATGAGAGATACAGAGAGAGAGGCAGAGACATAGGCAGAGGGAGAAGCAGGCTCCATGCAGGAAGCCTGATGTGGGACTCGATCCCAGGACTCCAGGATCATGCCCTGAGCCAAAGTCAGATGCTTAACTGCTGAGCCACCCAGGCATCTCTTTATTTTATTTTTTTAGATTTTATTTATTCACGAGAGACCTAGGCAGAGGGAGAAGTAGGCTCCTCACGGGGAGCTTAATGGGAAACTCAATCCTAGGGCTTTGGGATCACAACCTGAGCCAAAGGCAGACACTCAACCACTGAACTACCCAGGTGCCCCTTAGTTTCCTTTTAATTAGAATATCCTTGACTCCAAATCTGTTGAATCCTGGCTTTCTGTGTATTAATCTAGTGACCATTTCTCTGTTCTTTTTATTATTTTTACCTTTTACTCCATCGTCAGTATGTTGATCTTCTGTTGTTTTTCTGTATGTATTTTGGAGGAAGGGATAGATTTCATTCACAATCATTATTTTTTACTAGTAGACTATGTAAAAGCCAGGTTCCGAAAGATTGTTTGGGTTTGAGGCCTAGCTTCACCAATTACTGTGACCTTGAGCAAGTTACTTAACCTCTCAATCTTAGTTTTATTATTTGTACAATGGTAGTTTCTACTTCTTAAAGTTATGATGAGTATTAAGTTATTGACAATCTGGAAAGTTCTTGGTGTGGTCCTGTGGTCCTTTGCACCCACTACATGTGTAGTGCACCTTAACTTAATATTTTAATTAGACTGATGATAGAGCTGATTTTAAGTTTGTATTTCAAACCCTGTTCTCTCATTGACACTGTAGTCTTTTACCTCGCACTGCCTACTAGGGATTTTCTCTTATTCCTCCCTGCATTAACTTAAACACAGTCTAAAATCAAACCTATCTTTCCATGTGGAAACCATCCTTTTTTGTTGTGTGTAGGTGATATAGGTGTAGATATAGAATAACCAAAATTTGCTTCAGTTATCAAATACTTAGAAACACTTTAATATCTGAGTAAAAGTAACAAATTCTGTTAGAATTCTGAGCAGAATATTTGCTGCTTCATGTCACACTTTTTTTTTAAAACTTGCAAAACTTTCATTTGACTCAAAGGACCTCAACTAAATAAGCATCCAAGCATCCAAAAGAGGGAATAGACAATTAATACCCAGCAGGAATTCAGAAACACAGTAAATGCCTTATATCTGTTCTGCTCTGTCTGTTCATAGTCTCTCACATGGAATCCCAAGAGGACAGCTGTTGGTTTGTCATATTTTCCAGGCCCAGCACCCTTTTAGAAACTGGTTATCTGTTATATGTTGACACTAGGACACAAAATTGGCGCTCAATAAGTAGGTCTTAAGTAAATAAATCCGAAGTAGTATAAGATACATGGTCTTTTCTAGTAAGAGTTTATAAATGAAGTAGGGATAATTCCTGAAACCAATTAAATAAAAATCTATAAACTCCATTATATAGTGACATGTCAGGATTAGGGGAACGAATAATAAATTGTGTAGACATTGAGTAGGTGGGGAGAAAGGCTTTTGGAATTGACAGGCTTGAGCTAGTCCTTGTATGTGTGCTACTAGAAGATTTCTGGGCTGAAGACATAAAAACTGCCCTTTTGATACTATAATAGTTCTGCCCCCTCAGGATCAGACTGCTTCTTGCTTTTGCTTTAAAGGAGATTAGATCCTAAGAGTCCATTATGTAAGTCAAGAAAGACCATTTTTATTTGAAAGTTCACATTTATTGCACTTTCTCTCTGTATTGGATTATAGTTGGTTGTTTTTCTATTTTTACATACTTTCCATATGGGAGACCCCCCAGAGATATTTGTTGAATAAACAAAAGTGTAAGCTTCTAATTGGTAAGAATGTGTTATGCTATTTTGTTTTCTCGTATGCCCTGAAGTGAATTGAGATTGGTGAAGTTTCTTGAGATTGGTTCTTAGACTATATATTCAGTGTTCACTGATTCTTTTGCTCCAGTTTAGCTCACCACACAGCATGTGCTTAAGTATTCACCTTCCTCCAGTCCAGTGAAGTTATATTTTGATGACTTCCCTTTTGATCAGGTCTAATACTTGTAGACCAGTTCTAATACAAAAATTAATCAATCTATAGGCAACAGCTGAAGAGTGTATATGATCACTTCTGTGAAGACAGGTACATACCCATGCTCAAATTCCCTTGTTTGAATAATGTATAAATGAATACTTCTCCCAAAGTCATCAATGCCCTGTAACACACCTCTTTCCGGAGCACAAATAAGAGCTCCTTGTAGAGGATCTTTGCCCTTCTCACTCTCCAGGGCTTCCCTAATGTCTTCTAAGAATTTACATTATCTATCTATTAACCATTAGTTAAAAAATGGCTTGGTGTAGTGTCTGGGGATAAATTGCCACATCCCATTTCCTTCTCTGTGAGCAGGATTTCCATTTTCCAAGCCTGATGGGATCTCCCAGCTGGAACAAGATCTACAGGTCTTTGATCTGGAAACTAAGAATAGAGAAGTCTTAAGAGATGACTGCTCAGGTGAGTAAGGTAGAATCAATTAGATGGAATTAGTAGGGAAGTAAGAGTCCAGTTGTTGAGCCAAGTTGTAGCTGCTTTAGCAAGCAGAATGAAGAGCTCCGTCTCTATACCAGATGGAGAGCTCCTTCCTTTTCCCTTCAGTTCTGATGAAGTCTTTGCATTTATTTTATCCCTTATCATCTACAAGTTATACTGAGTCCCTTATTCAAGTTGCTTATCTGTAATTCTTTTGTACTACTTCCCTATTAGCTCCTTTGAAACACCTTATTTAGTTATCTTCTTACTCTACTGAAAATGTCCTCTGTTTCTACCATACCCTGAACCATTTGGATATTACCTTTCTGCTCCTATTCATGCCCTTAACATCTGCTGTTGAGATTTTGTGCCTGTGCTTCAGAGTAGATAAACTTCTCTCATTTTAGTAGATTCTAAGTTATTTAGTTTTCTCCTCTCGAGTTTTTTTTTTTTCTTTTTTCCCCTAAGCACAGGGTACAGATTACATTTGCATTTTCTATTTATATATTGAATTAGATGGAGAGACCAGAGAAGAGAACAAGCTGTTGATTCCTAAGCAGGAAATTTTGGAAGAAGTACATTCGTACAGAGTGAGAGTAGGAAGACTCAAAAAGGATATTGTCCAAGTTCCTGGGACTAGAGAAGTGTCTAAACCTGAGGACAGATTAGAAAGGCTTCAGGAAATCCTAAGGAAATTTCTCTTCCTGGAGAGAGAGTTTAGGCAAATAACAATCAGCAAGAAAACTTTCACCAGTGAGAATAATGAATGTAATGAACCTGAAAAAAGCTTCAGTCTGGACTCTAGCCTTGATACAGATCAGAGAGTTCTTAGAATACAGAATATTGATGATAGTGATAAGTATGACATGGGTGTGAACCAGAATTCAGCTGCTGGTAAACAAGAACAAATAAATCTAATACAGGATGTCCAGAGTACTGAATATAAGGAAAGCTTAATGGATGTCTCCCACCTTAGTAAATGTGAGAGCATTCCTGCCACGGAGAAATCCTATAAATGTGATGCATGTGAGAAAGTCTTCCATCAGAGCTCTGCCCTTTCTAGACATCAGAGAATTCATACTAGAGAGAAACCCTACAAGTGTAAAGAATGTGAAAAATCTTTCAGCCAGAGTTCGAGTCTTAGTCGACATAAGCGAATACACACTAGAGAAAAACCCTATAAATGTGAAGCATCTGATAAATCCTGTGAAGCATCTGATAAGTCATGTAGTCAGAGCTCAGACCTAATTCCACATAAGAGGATTCACACTAGAGCAAAATCTTACAAATGTAGTAATTGTGAGAGAGTTTTCAGTCGCAGTGTGCATCTTAGTCAGCATCAGAGGATTCACAGAGAGCTGCCCTGTAAGTGCACTGTCTGTGGCAGTGACTTCCATCATACCTCACACCTTGTTGAACATCAGAAAGCCCATTGCGAAGAGAAAGCCTATGAGTTCAACGATTGTGGGTTGACCTTTGTTAAACATCAAGGAATTCATCTCAGAGAAAAGCCCTATACATGTAAGGAATGTGGAAAAGACTTCAGATTGAATTCCCATCTTATTCAGCATCAGAGAATCCACACGGGAGAGAAACCCCACGAGTGTAGTGAATGTGGAGAAGCTTTTGGTCAGACTTCATGCCTTGTTCCACGTCATAGAATTCACGGGAAAGAGAAGTCCTATGAGTGTCATGATTATGAGGAAAGTTTCAGTCAGAGCTCAAACCTTGTTCTTCAGCAGGAAGTCCTCCCTAGAGAAAAAGCCTTTGATTGTGATGTGTGGGAAAAGAACCTCAGTCAGAGAGCACAGCTTGTTCAACATCAAAGAATTCATACCAAAGAGAAACCTTATGAATGTGCTGAACGTGGGGAGACGTTTAGTCACATTCAGGCTGCATTCAACATCTGAGAGTTCACACCATGGAGAAATACCATATGTGCTGAAGGTGGTGAAGCCTTCAGTCCTGGCTCACCCTTTAATCAGCATCAGAGAATCCACACCAGAGAGAAACCCTCTGAATGTGATAACTATAGGAAAAGTTTGTCAGCATTAAACTTCATCAACTTCCACAAACCCATACCAATAAGAAAACCTATGGATACCTTGTATGTGGCAAATCTTTCATGCTGTTTTCATATCTTAGTCGCCATTGGAGAATTCTTACTGAAATAAAATTCCACAACTGTAACAAATGTGAAATACCTTTCAGTCAAAGATACTACCTTGTTCAGCATCAAATTCATTCTACGGAAAGAATTCTGTGGAAAGCCTATGAATGTAATAAGCGTGTATGTGCATGGGAGGATTCAGTCATCTTCCACCCCTTATTCAACAAAGAGTCCATGCCCAGGAGAAGCCAGTCAAGTGTAGCAAATTTGACAAGTCTTTCAATGGGAGTTCAAGTCTTTCTCATTGTTAGAATCTCCACACCAAACCAGAATCTGGTACAATACAAATGGAAAGATGTACCTCCACATTTCAGGCTTTACTCAACATCAAAATACTGGAAAGAGAATTTTATATCAGATTGTTAATATATAGCCCTGATCTTTTTCATTGCAAAAGAAGATAGTCTGAGGAGACTTGGTGAATGCAATGGTGTTTCCTCATGGCATTCTTTTATTTAATAGGTGGTGTAAGTAGGTATATAAACTATTTATGGAACTCATTTAAACTATTTTTTTAAATATGGCCTATAAATGTTTTTATTTTTCCTGAAATTTGGTTCCTGTTACAGCTTCTCCAAAATATTGTTGATACACCAATGTAAGAACATAATTAACTTCTGGAAAGTAGCTCATTTAGCTTTTTCCGCTGTTCTCAGCCCAAGTTCTCTCCAAAACAGACTCTTAGGTCTATTGTTTCCTGAGCATCCTACTTCCTGTTCCTTTCCAGCCACAACATTTGGATTCCTGTTGATTTCTCCATCTTCTTAGCACCTTCAAGTGATGGTTTTCTAGTTTTAAGCTTCTCATCAGCAGGTATGCTGCCCCTACTTGATGTTGGTGTTCTTGTGTCTTCTTTCCTAAAGTGAAGCATCTTCCTTTAAAAAGAATTGGATTTCCACATCCACAAGTTTGAAGGATTCTGTCTCCCCTGTGTTTGTGGCAGGTGGCTAAACATTTTCAAACGACACCCAAGTTCTTAGCTGCCATGTCTGCATTCACAGCCCTCTAAAAGAGATGATAAGGACATCAGGGAGCCACAAGACTCCTGGTGGTCTAGCTACATTCACTCAGCGCCTGTTCTGCATGTCAAGTTTAGAATTATTTAATACTCTTCTGTTGAAGGCCAGCAAAATGCTCGGGTCTACTTTTGATAGGGGAAAATATAAAGAACATATACAAAAAATAACTTCATAAGAGAATGCAGCTTCTCAAAAAAGAAATTACTGTTCTTCTGTAATCTCTAGAGAGAGTATTTCAAGAACGTGGCAGGTCTGTTCCTGGTAAAATTTTAACCACTATGATTGCTTCTTTATCTGTTTGGATTTTTGCCCTCTCCACCCACTCTCCCTCATCAATCCTGGACCATATTTGAAATGTGGGGGTTTTGTGTATAGTTGTTTATTCATCACATTTTCTGTATTTTATGAGTCTACAGGCCTTATAAAAGAACTTAGGTTTTTTGATTGATAAAAGTGATCACATGTCAGGATGCCCAGACTTCAGGATCACTGTCAATACCTAGTCAAGAATTCATGATTATTTAGACAGGTGTCAAAGCATTTTATTGTATTTTTCCATCTTAAGCTTCATAACATTTTGTGAATAAGGCAAGGGTTACTTAAAATTCCTACTGTCATTCCAGCAAGTGAGGCCTTCATAGTTCAGATATTATAATATTCATTAGGGATCCTCAACAAATATATAAAAATTTATTGCTTCTTCTATAAGCCTCTTATGGCTAAGCTCTAAGATAGTTCTACCACCGTATTTTGCCTCTTAGCCATCAGCAAGCATAGGATCTTATCAGGTGCAAGTAGAGATCTAAATGAATTGATTTAAATGTAAAAGCAAATGAAAAATGCATGTTTTTTCTCTTTATTTCTGTGTATGCCCTTATGTACAGAGACCAATGGTCACTTCTGGTGATTATGAAGCAGATTAATCCCTAAATAGCAGAATATGTAAAAATCACATGTATGCATTTGGTTTAGGAATGTGCTTTTGTACTTCCACTTGAATAAAGGTGTGTTTGATACTCAGAATCTGTTTCAAAAAATATCTAAAGGCCTCAGCCGGAAGCATTTTGAAACTTGGAGTCACTTTCCTGGCTGCGACACATTTCCTCCCAGAAACCTCCTTCATGACAAGAGTGGAGTGGATCACCATCCTTCATACTGATACAGAGCTTGCTTTTCTACAGACTTCTGGAACAGTCTGAATGTTTAGGATTCTAAAGGTTATTTGATTGGGCTGTTGTTGACACATAAAAATTTTGAGGTTTTGGTAGAACTAGGCAGAGTTTTTTAAAAATAAGTAAAACATTTTAAAACAATGAGAAGCCAGAATAATCCTCGAGGACAATTAACTTGTCTCTTTAACCCTGGAATATTTAATCAGTCCAATATAACAGGAGTTTGTGTTTCTAGTCTTTTTATCCTGAAAACTGGGGAGGGAAGAGAAGAAATCTAATAGCTGAGGTACACCAAATGTGGTCTGTCTTCTGTCCACCTACCTACATGGATATGTATGTATGTTCATATTTAAACTTAATCCTCACAACTCTTCAAGGGAACTAGGTCTCTTTTACAGAGGAACTGAACTGTAGAGAGAGTGAAGAATCTGTTACGGTCACCCAGCAAGTTAATGGCTCAAGTCAGGCCTGACTCCCAGGCTTTTCATTATCATGATGGTATTAGACACATCCCAGAACCCAGAGAAGTTTTCTTTGATAGCTCTTCATTCTCTGTTTACATCCTCAGTGATGGACTATTACCAGTTTGCAATTGATCTTAAATGTTCCCAGAAGCTGTCTGGGACACTAGGAGAAAATATCCCAGTATCTTTTGGGAGCTAGTCAGAGACCCTCCCTGAAACCGGCTTAGATTAATTTTGACGATGACCTGCCACAGGTCAGAGCTCCCAAATTTCTTACCTCCTGTCAAGCTACCTATGCTTCTGTCACCAGATTTACAGTTCCATTTCTCAATGCCTAGAATGTGCTCTCTTTTTCTGCTAATTGGAACTTGCTGATTGATGGACATGTATTAGGTTTCCTACCACTTCTGGTTAAATTGTAGCAGTGAAGCAATGTGGGTAATGGGGAAATCAAGTTTGATTACTTGGTTTTTGGCTTGAACGAAAAAGTAGATGTAGACTGTAGACATGGGGACCCCTGGAAGAGGAGCAGGAAGAGTATTTCAGGCAAAAGAGCATGTCAGAAGGTCTTCAGGTGAGAGTATGGCATTTTTGAGGAAATAAGCTCTCTGGAGGATTGCCTCACCCTAGGAAGTAGTTTGGGAGCAACTGAGGAAGTCTAAGAATGAAGTTTAAAGGAGACCCCTGGGGTGTCAACAGCAAAGCCCAATGGGATTCTCACATCTGAAAATGTGACATCTAGTCTTTGATTCAGTAGTACAGTTGCCAGATACTGTGCTATTCAATGCTACCCCATGGGCACAGTTAATGTAAACGAATCAAACCATCTATTAGGTAATGATGACTATGACAGATTAAGGTAGTAGTCCTAGCAATGACTCTGGAATTTACATATCTGTGTTTGAATTTTGCTATTTATGGGCTGTGTGACTTTGGAAATTTTACTTAGCCTCTCTAGGTTTCCTTGTCTATAGAATGGTTAATAGCATGAAAATTAAGTGCGGTAATGTAAAAGGTACTGGTCATACATTAAATTCCAAAAAGTTATGAATATAAACACCAATATAAAAACCCATGAAAATATGTGGTTAGCATAAAAGCTAAAAAAAAAAAAAAAAAAAGAGGGAATTAAGGAGCAAGCATTTAGAAGTACAGGACTAGCATTGTCCAGGAAGGGATACCCTGGGTTTGGAGAACTTAAATATGGCTCTAGGGGTCATCAGGAATGGAGACCGGTAGGAACTGCCTCCCCATAGGCACTCCTTACTGGAGTCAGCAAACCTGTCTCTTCTTGCTAACGTTTGTACCCTATGGCGTCACATCTTACACTCCTTTCGAAATACGGGCTCATGAAGGAACAAGTGTTTCATCCAGGACTGGAAGGATTTTAAACAGCCCACCGTATGAGTCAGTGAGAAAATAAATACTGGAATCTTTAATTCTGTTGATGCATCCAATTCACCTTCACTTTTAGAAAATGGTTAACCTCTTACATTTGTATCCCATTCATGTTTATAAATTTACAACTTGGGCAGAATCACTGTGTCTGTCTTTTTCTTTCCCACACTTGCTCGGATTACAAATCTCAAACCAGTCTAATGTTTTCCTTCCCAAGGTGCAGTTTGAACTGGCCAGGGTTCTAAAGGCCACCTTTACTTGCTTGCCGAGTCTGCAGTTTTTAAAGGCATCTAAAATTGTGAAAAAGCACAAACTTTATGGGATCGTTGTGAAAATTAATGAGATAATGCCAGTTTACTCCATAACTGGTAACTGTTTCTGAGTTGAGCAGGAAACTCCCCCTATCATGAACAACTCATTTCCCTAACATTTTCCCTGCTTCAACATATCAAATATGCCTCTGGCAAACTCTTTGTCATCCTGGCACAGTAGGGGGTTTGAAATCTTGACCCTATTTCTAAGGCTTTTCTACCTCCTTTAGCCCACTGGTACTCATAGGATATATTACTCCTGCTCACCTACATACTCCAGGCACGATTGGTAGGCGCTGGAGTAGTGAATATCAAACAGGCTGGGATGAAGTGACCAAAGGAGAGGACAGGCTGGACTTCGGGCATAGATAGTGGATTTGGGCCCAGCAGGGTGATCCACGCCTTGTGATTTGCAAGAAGGGAGGTGGGGATGGGTGGTGAAACCGCAGGGGTCAAGGGAGAAGGCAAGTGGAGTGCACATGGGACAGTGGGGGTGAGGAAGAGGGAAACCACCAATTTAGATTCTAGGCCTACATGGGCGATGAAGGGCAAAGAGAAATCTAGCCCCACCCTCCCTCCATCCCTCCTTGGAGAAGGACAAACGCCAAAGGAAGCGCCATCCCCACGCTGCTCTGGGCCCAGCTCCCCAGCGGCCCCTGGAGAGCCCGCGATCGAGAGGAGACCTCCGAGCTGCCTAGACAGGACCCGGAAGTGCGCGCCAGGGAGCCCGAGGTTCCAGTGGTGCCCGGAGGCCGAGGTGGCCGCCGCTGCGCGAGTGAGTCCCGGAGTCCCGGGCCGTAGCGGAGGGGGCAGGGAGCGCGGGTTGCGGCGGGAGGCTCGAGCCGAGGGGACACGCGTGGCGTGGGGCTGGGGCCACAGGCCTGGCCGCGCCCTCGCGCCGGGGCCCACCTGGCCCGGGGACAGTGAAGTGGGAGCCTCCCCCGGGGAAGAAAGCTTCAGCTGCGGTTTTCCCTTCATCTGCCCTCTTCTCCCTCCCTTGCCCGCAGTGACTGCCCGTCGGTCGTGCAGTACTCTGAAGAAATTTTAGAAGAGGTCACGGCCTTGGAGCAGCACCGGGGATTGGACCCAGCCCATGGAGAAGCTGCGTGAGCAGATGTCCTCGGAGTCCCTGTGCCCGTCCTCTGTGCAGGAGCCCCGACGGAGCAAGGGTGAGGAGCTGACCTAGCTGGCTTTCTTTGTCTAAACTTTGTCCTTCCAGCTGCAGCCTCAGATCAGATGGACACGATTGATCTTGAGCTTAGAATTGTCCTGGTAAAAAACTTTTTGAATCTCAAGGCTCTATTACATATAAATAAAGCCTGTAACCAACGTTTCCTCTCTTGACTGTGTGGAGCAGACCTGCTGCAGCAGCATGATACTAGCACTAAGTATTGGAGGATCTGTCATTCCAGCCACCTGCTAACTTGTTTGGCCTTTGGAGAAGCTCAGTAAATGCGGTGTGAATAAGTAAATGAAAGAACTCAGCCAAGTATGTCCCATCTCTCATGTACCAGGAAAAGAGCAGGCTCCTCCACTCATCCTACCCAAACTCTCCTTCGTCCTTAGGGAAGATACATTTACATCCAAGGTATAAACTCCAAGCAGGTTTATACCTGGAGTACAGTAGATAAGCCAGCCACCTGCTGATGGAAAGTGAGGTTAAACTATTTTTTTTAAAACATTTTATTTATTCATGACAGAGAGGCAGAGGGAGAAGCAGGCCCCATGCAGGGAGCCTGATGTGGGACTCTATCCCAGGTCTCCAGGATCACACCCCAAGCAGAAGGCGGGGCTAAACTGCTGAGCCACCGGGGCTGCCCCGAAAAGAGAATCTTAAGCAAGTTCCACATTCAGCGCAGAGCCCAACCTGGGCTTGATCTCATGACCCTGAGATCATGACCTAATCTGAAATCAAGAGTTGGATGCTTAACAGACTGAGTCACACAGGTATCCCTACCTTGATTAATTTTAGTAACTGATTTTCCCAAGCTAGAAAACTTGGATTCGTCCTCTACTATTCTCCTTCTGTCTATATTCAGTCAGCCACCAATCCTGTTAGTTTTTCTTCAGAAAGGCCAGATTCAGTTGCCTATAATTTCCTCAATTTAGGCCCATTCTATTTTTCTTGGATTATTGATACATCCCTATTCTATTGGTCACGTCCCCTACTCTAGGCTGTCCCTCAGACTGTTGCCGGAATGAATTTCCGTGGAAACAAATTTGATCATGTCAGTCTCTGCCTATAAAATAAAGTTCAAAGCCCTGGGCGTGGCATACATGCCTCTTCATATCTGGCTCTACTCTATTTTTCTTTTTGAGAGAGAGAGAGAGAGAGAGAGAGAAAGCACTGGGAGTGGGGGCAGAGGGAGAGAGAGAATCCCAAGTAGACTATACTTGGTGCAGAGCCCAACATGAGGCTCAGTCTCAGGACTCTGAGGTAATGACCTGAGTGAAATCAAGACTTGAATGCTCAACTATTGAGCCACCCAGGCACCCCATTTGGCTCTACTCTATTTTTCTACTACATCTCCTGGCTTCCTGCCCACATGGGGCATACATTTCACTCATATAATAGTAAAAAAAACATGGAGGGTTTTTTTTTTTTTTTTTTTAGTGTTCCCTTAAACTTAGTGTTCCCTTCTATGTTGCTGAGCCTTAGCAGATGCTGTTATGTTTGCCTGGAATACTCTTCACCTTGTTAATCTGGTTATAGTTCAAGATCCAGCTCAATGTCATTCTTTGAGGCTGCCACCTCCAGGTCACCTAGGTAGGGGTTGTTCTTCCAAATTGTGCTTTGAGGCACTGTTATAATCCCTCTACCAGTACCCTGCACATAGTGGTGGTATAGACATTTGCTGATTGGTTTAATCAAACAGGAAATGTATTCATTTCCTAGGGCTTTTGTAACGAATTACCATAGCTACATGGCTTAATAGAGCAGAACTGTATTTTCTTGCAGTTTTGGAAGGTAGAAGTCTAAGAGGAAGCTACCTCAAGGCTCTTAAGAAGAGTCACTCCTTGTCTGTTCCCAGCTTTTGGTGCTTCCCAGGATCCATGGTGCTCCTTGGCTTATGGCTGCATCAGTTAGTTGTGCCTCTGTTGTACATGACCTTCTTCCCTGTGTGTTTCCATTTCTAAATCTTCCTTTCCTTTCTGTTTTAAAGATACCAGTCGTTGGGTTTAGAGCCCACCCTAATCCATTATGATCTCATCTTAACTCTGCAAAGACTCTTCTACCAAATAAGGTCACATTCTGAGGTTCTAGCTGGACATGGATTGGTGGGGGTGGGGCAGGGAAACGACACTATCCGACCTAGTACAATAAGACCTGCTCATTTCTTTTGCTGTTAGAAGTGAGTATAGTGAGTATACTTGGGATCACACAACTTTGTAGTTAAACTACTTGAAGAACTGATTTTCCCCTTTCCTTTAAATTAGAAGCAGATCGGGCAGCCCGGGTGGCTCAGCGGTTTAGCACTGCCTTCAGCCCAGGGCATGATTCTGGAGCCAGTGTTACATCAGGCTCCCTGCATGGAGCCTGCTTCTCCCTCTGCCTGTGTCTCTGCCTCTCTTTCTTTCTGTGTCTCTCATGAATAAAAGAATAAAATCTTTAAAAATAATTAAATTAGAAGATCAGCGAAAAAACTTAAAAAAAAAAACTTTTGTTTACAGGGATATGTTTGATTTGCTTATTTCAGAGGGCAACTGCTTTCTACTTGGGTTCTCTAGTTGTGTCTCAGAATATCTGTTGAGGCATTCTAGGGGATCCTGCTATTTATCAGAGTTTGGATCCAAGTTTTTGATATTTTTTCGGTAAGTGGCTCTGACCCATGAGAAGATCTACCATATTCTCTGAATTCTATATGAGCCTCAGTCCTGAAGATGTTTTATAAATGGTCTCTTTGGGACTCTTAGCAACTTGTAGATTCTTCTCTTGATTGCTGGAAAATAATCAGGAGCATTTTGAAGCGCCTAATGTATGCAGGGTTCTTTATATAGTATTGGGCTTGGAGACAAAGAAATGGAATTTCTTAAAATATGAATTTTTATGAAAGAAATTTTATTTCATAAAATATATCTATATTTTAATATAGAGATGCTTTCAGTATAAATTGAAACGAACACACACACACACACACACACACACACACACAACTAAAAATAATTCTGAGGAGAGGCCCAAAGACAATGTGGTTAAATGCCTTGAAGGATACAGGAAGTGAATGCTTTAGAGATTCAAAGAGATTCACTTCCAGCTGGGATTAGAGGAAGGTTTCATTTCAGGAAGGAGGCTGCCTTTGAGCTGGGTCTGTAAGGTTAAATAGGAGTTTTATAGGGGGAGGAGAAGGATGTATGTGGGTTATGCATGGTCAGGAAGCTGTTCACATTGACTGGTGTATAGAGAAGACGTGGTAGAAGAGGAGTCTGTGGGACAGAGTGGAATAAAATTATGGGGAAGGAATGCCAGGCCATAAGAGCTTAGCTTTTGCTTAGCAGATACTGAAGTACGTTATGTTAGCTTCTCTCTGCAGATGGCTAGCTGGTGAGCATGGTCTGTCAAGGCAGAGAATCTGATTTGTTCAGTGTGGTATGAGAGGTGATTACGGTCTGACTTTAGGACATTACCAGCGATAACAGGAAGGTAGGGACAAAAACCAAGAAGTGTGTTGGAGGTGGAAACAATAATACTTGTTTACTGAGTGCATGTGGGGGCAGAGAAAGGAGTCACTGCTCCTTGTCACCCCTTCCCTTTTTATTTTGAAGAATGCTTAAGCTACAGGAGGGTTACAAGAACTGAAACAAATACTAATACACCAGAAGAAAAAGTGGGTTTGAGACATACTGATCTCAAGAGACTGGTGCGAGGGGGCACCCGGGTGGCTCAGCGGTTGAGCATCTGCCTTTGGCTCAGGGCATGATCCCGGGGTCCTGGGATCGAGTCCTGCATCAGGCTTCTCCCTCTGCCTATGCCTCTGCCTCTCTCTCTCTCTGTCTCATGAATAAATAAATTTTTTAAAAAAGAAAGACTGGTGTGAGAACCATGTAGGGATGTTTTTGTAAATTACTGGAGATGCTGTAGCCTGTGATAAATATTCCCCATTTCAGGAGGTGGGGACACAATCCCTCCAGCTACTCAATCTAGAGAGAAAACTTTGTTCTTTCATATTCATACCCCTCAGTCAGTAATCCTATCCACACAGCCATAGACATTTTTTTTCCAGAATCCCAGTACTTCTTACTATTTTCTCTGCCACCATTTTGGTCCAGCGTGCCATTATCCCTCACCTGGATTATTGCAGTAGCCTCCTGGCTGATTGTCCTACCTCTGCCATTGCCTCTCTACTGTAGCCGGCAGCAAGATCCTGTTAAAATGTCAGGTCTTCCCTTCCTCTGGTCACAAGCCTCCCATAGCTTCATATCTTACTCAGTAAAAGCACACCTCTTACAGTAGCTTATTGGGTTCTATGTTCTCTAATTCCCTTTTTATATCTCTGACCTCATTTCTTACTACTCTTCCTCTTGCTCATTGTGTTCTAGTCATACTTGCCCCTTTGAACACTCAGGGCCTTTGCACTTGCTGTTTCTTCTTTGTGTAATGCTCTTCACGGAATGTGTAAAATTGCAACCCTTCTGCCCACTCCCTCCCTTTGGCACTGGACTTCTTCTCCCAGGCTTTTGTCTCTATAGCACTTGTTCCATCTAGTAGTATGTAATTTACAAGATTTCTTGTCCAGCTCCCTTACTATTATGAAAGATCTTAGAGGGCAGAGGTGTTTTTTTTTTTTTTTAAGATTTTATTTATTTATTCATGAGAGACAGAGAAAGAGAGAGAGAGAGGCAGAGATACAGGCAGAGGGAGAAGCAGGCTCCATGTAGGGAGCTGGACGTTGGACTCCATCCTGGGACTCCAGGTTTGGGCCCTGCGGGCCGAAGGCAGTGCTAAACTGCTGAGCCACTCGGGCTGCCCGAGTTTTTGCCTGTTTGCCCCCTGATGTATCTCAACACCTAGAACTGTACCTGGCACGTTGTTGAGAACTGTACCTGGCACGTTGTTGGTGCTCAGTAGATAAATGTGAATGAGTCAAATGTCACAGGACTCATAAAGAGGAGGAGAATCACCTTCAGCTTAATGGAGAAGGTGATATTGAACAGGGCCTGAGAGCTTTAGGATTTATATTCTTGAAGATGTTGAGCAGGCTGTCAGATCTCTGGCAGTGGGCCACATAAAAGGCTCATCCTCTAGAACACCTAAGCCTTCACATATTGTGGGAGAGAACAAATAGAATGGTCCAACAGAAAGGAGAAGAGGTTTGGTATAGGGGAGGAGATGGGAGTGAGGCTGGAAAGACAGGAGCCAGCTAAGGGAGATGTAGAAGAAACCCTCATTTTAATATTTGTGTAAGCCAACCACAGAAGGCATAACTCCTTTCACGGAATCATCCAAGTCCAAATGGAGGCATGCCCGGCCTATTGGTCTTTCAGTTTTGATGAGCTGAGGAGACTTTGTTACCTTCTCCATCTGGTGTTTCACCTTATTAGTGAACCCAGTTTTTTTTTTTTTTTTAAGATTCTATTTATTTATTCATGAGGGACAGAGACAGGCAGAGACTTAGGCAGAGGGAGAAGCAGGCTCCCCGTGGGGAGCCCAATGTGGGAATTGATCCCAGGACCCCGGGCTCACACCCTGAGCCGAAGGCGGATGCTCGACCACTGAGCCACCCAGGCATCCTATGAACCCAATTTTGAAGGGCCTCTATGTTTAGGTGCTCCCAGGCCTGGGGGGACAGATCTGGCAGATTTAGAAGGCTCTAGAGTTGTGCTGTCCAGTAGGGTAGCCCCAGCTACAGTGGGTTAACTAAATTTAAATTAATTAAAATTAAATGCAATTAAAAGTTTAGCTGCTCAGTTGCACTAGCCACATTTCAAGTGCTCAACAGACAGTGCAGATGTAGAACAGCTGCATAACCACAGAAAGTTCTGTTGGATCGTGCACAGAGAGTGACTTAAATTTATAGTACCAGTTCATTATGGTTTCTTGATAAAAAGAATTGGTCTGTTTAGCTAGTGTTTAGATTTGATTGATGCCTTTATCACTTTTTTATTTAAAAATTTTATTTTGAAGATTTTATTTATTTGAGAGAGTGAAAGAGAGAGAGAGAGAGCACAAGCAGGGGGAAAGGGAGAGGGAGACTCCCCACTGAGCAGGACCCTGAGATCATCACCTGAACCAAAGGCAGACACCTAACCAACTGAGCCACCCAGGCACCCCTGACTTTTTTTTTTTTTTAAGATTTTATTTTATTTATTCATAAGAGACACAGGGAGAGAGGCAGAGACACAGGCAGAGGGAGAAACAGGCTCCATGCAGGGAGCCTGACATGGGAATTGATCCTGGGTCTCCAGGATCAGGCCCTGGGCTGAAGGTGGCGCTAAACCGCTGAGCCACCGGGTCCGCCCTCCCCTTTCCTTTTCCTTTTCCTTTTCCTTTTCCTTTTCCTTTTCCTTTTCCTTTTCCTTTTCCTTTTCCTTTTCCCTTTCCCTTTCCCTTTCCTTTTCCCTTTCCTTTCCCTTTCCCCTTTCCCTTTCCCTTTTCCCTTTCCCTTTCCCCTTTCCTTTCCCTTTTCCCTTTCCCTTTTCCCTTTTCGTTTTCGCTTTCCCTTTTCCCTTTTCCTTTCCTTTTTCCTTTCCTTTCCTTTCCTTCTTCTTTTCGTACCTAACTTGGACCTGGTTTGTGTTTCCAGGTGTTTGCAATTTGTGTGACATGGAAGAGAAACAGTTAAACACATGTGCAAACAAATGTAAGAACATTAAACTATTAATACATTCACAGCTGTTAGAATGGCTATCGCCTAAAAGACAAGAAGTAACAAGTGTTGGTGAGGATGTAAATTGGTGAACTACCAATAGAAGGACCATTTGATTCAGCAATTTCACTTCTGTTTATCTGAAGGAAATGAAGGCACTATCTTGAAAAGGTATCTGTGTCCCCATGCTTACTGCAACAGTACATATGACAGCCAAGATGTGGAAACAGCCCAAGCATCCATAGGTGGATGCATGGATAAAGCAGATGTGGTGTACATACAATTATATGTGTACATACACAGTGGAATATTGTACAGCCGTAGAAAGAAGGAAATCCTGACATTTACAACAACATGGGTGGACCTGGAGGGTATCATGCTAAGTGAAATAAATCAAAGACAAATATTGTGTGATCTGACTTAGATGTGGAATCAAAACAAACAAACAAACAAACAAACAAACAAAAGCAATGCAAACACAGAAAACGGACTGGTGATTGCCAGATGTGGAGGGTGGGAGTGGGGGAATTGGATGAAGGGGGACAAAAGGTAGATACTTCCATACACAAGTCCCAGGGATGTAATGTACAACCTGGCAGTGATAGTTGATAATGCCATATTGCATGTTTGAAAGTTGCTAAGAGGATCTTAAAAATTCTTCTCACAAGGAAAAACATTTTAAAAACAGTATCTAAACTGAACATACAGAAGTTGATGGCATATCTGGAGGTGTAGAACAAGTGTAAATATGGTTCTATGATAAAATATCATGGGTGATTATTAAATTCCTTTAAAATTTAATGAAAATTACCAAATAAAATCAGGGCTGTTTATGTGTTAGGCTTTCACTGCTAATGGAAATGCTGTATTGGCTATTTCTCAGCACCCTCTCCTTTCAGAAGATCCCTCTTAGCAGAAGGCCTACTTTCTTTAATATCATTGTAAAGCAACCTCTCTAGCTTTAATATTTCAATTAAAGTAAACAGGAGATGTTTTTCTATCATGTCTCCCTTAAATGCTGGGGTGCAGGATTTGTTTTTGTATATTTTCTTAGAGTCTACATTGACTTGGGAATATTTCTCTCTACTTGGTGGTTCGTATTTGTTTTTAAAATTTTTTTAAATTTATTTATGATAGTCACACACACAGAGAGAGAGAGAGGCAGAGACACAGGCAGAGGGAGAGGGAGAAGGAGGCTCCGTGCACTGGGAGCCCGATGTGGGATTCGATCCCGGGTCTCCAGGATCGTGCCCTGGGCCAAAGGCAGGCGCCAAACCGCTGCGCCACCCAGGGATCCCTGGTGGTTCATATTTTAAAGAACTTTTCATCCTCCCCCTTCTTCCTTTATCAAATCTTCCCCATTTGCAGTATTTCTAAAGGAGCACATGAGGTCTGAATGTGTCTTATGTTCACTAGTGAGCATGTGAACATCTGTGTGTAGAGAGATATGGGAAGGTGTTAGTCTCTGCATGAAGGGAGTCTTGCCTGTTACCTCAGGGGACCATTACATGGTTGGAGTGCCATGTAGGCAGAACCTCTAGGGTGAGGCTTTCCTCTTTAATTTATCTGTTCAGTCCCTGCCCCTCCCCACACATAGTTCCCAGCATCTCCCTTCTGAAGTTCTGAGGTGACTCCACTTCCCTCAAATTCTGCCTCCCTTTTCTATTAATCCTGTTATGTCTTTGTATATAAACCTGAATTTTAGTTTCTCACCATTTTCTCCAAATCTCCCCAACTTGTATTCATCTTTTTCCTATTTTGCAAGGCCATTTTTCATACTTTTTTGAACTAAATACTTCTGGAATACTCTGATTCCTGTTCCCCACCAGGAGTTTTTCTTGTTACATTTTACCTTTTTTATATTTTCTGTCAGATGGTGAAACCTGGACTGAGGATCAATTAATTATAAAGCAGAAAACTCTTGAAGTAGGGCTACAACTATAAGAAGGAGATGATGGGATCCCTGGGTGGCGCAGCTGTTTGCCGCCTGCCTTTGGCCCAGGGCGCGATCCTGGAGACGCGGGATCGAATCCCACATCGGGCTCCCGGTGCATGGAGCCTGCTTCTCCCTCTGCCTGTGTCTCTGCCTCTTTCTCTCTCTCTGTGACTATCATAAAATAAAAAAAAAATAAAAAAAAAAAAGGAGATGAATGTGAACAAAACAAACATGAGGGGCTCTGTGAATATGGACAAAACTTCTGTAACATCACAAACTCTATCCAATAGCCACAAATTCTTAACTGAAGAGAAATCCCAAATGTGTAATATTTGTGGGAAATTATTCAGGCAGAACTCATACCTTACTCAGCATGGAAGAATCCATATGTAAGAGAAATCTTATGAGTGTCATGAATGTAGAAAAGCTTTTGGCCATACTTCAAACCTTATCTAGCATCAAAGAATACATACTGAAGAAAAACCCTATGAATGTAGTGGGAAAAGCTTCCGGCGTAGCTCACACCTTATCCAGCATCAGATAACTCATACAGGAGAGATGCCTTATATGTGTAATGAATGTAGGAAAGCTTTTGGCCAGAGCTCAAGCTTTGTTTGACACCAGAGAATCCACACGAGGGAGAAACCCTATGTGTGTAGAGAGTGTGGGAAGGCCTTCAGCCAGAGTTCAAATCTGATAGAACACCAGCGAGTTCACACCAAAGAGAGACCATATGAGTGCAATGACTGTGGGAAAACTTAGAGTCATAACTCTCACCTCATTGAATACCAGAGAGTCCACACAGTGGAGATTCCTTATGATTGCAGCGAGTGTGGGAAATCTTTTAGTAGGAGTTCACTACTTATTAAAACACGACAGGATTCACACTGGAGAGAGACCCTGTGAATGTTGTGAATGTGGGAGGGCCTTCAGCCACAATTCTCACCTTCAGCATCAGAAAACTCATGGTGGAGAAAAAGCTTCTGAATGCAAAGAATATGGAAAAACCTTCAAGTACAGGTCATACCTTTCCAACCATCTGGGAATCCACACAAGAAAGAAGCTGAATGAAATAAAGGTGGTAGAGCCTTTGGTCAGGGTTCAGCTCTGAGTGAAAGTCAGAGAGCTCACATGAGGGAGAAACCCTTTGGATTTCGTGAGAGTGGACAGCCTACAGTCCTGGTTTCAACTCTTACTAAGACATGAAAATCTAGATAGTGGACAAATCTCATGGATGGGTTCAATGCACAAGAGCCTTTAGAAGGAGTTTCTGCCTTATTCAGCATTAGCAGATTGACTTTGGAGGAGATTGTGTCAGATAGGAGGATGAAAGGGACATAATGCAGCATGACCAAGGTGATGGCTAAGTGGAGCCTTCAGTTAGTTAGCACCACTGTTGATTTGATGTTGAGGATCTGCATGGGAGATTCTGTGGTTTGCTTTCCAGATCTTCATAGTTGTCCTCTGAAAATGGAATGAGTTGGGTTCCATCCCAGGGAAGAAAGAATTGGGGAATTCTTTTTTTTTTTTTAATTGGAGTTAAATTTGCCAATATATAGCATAACACCCAGTGCTCATCCCATCAAGTGCCCCCCTCAGTGCCTGTCACCCAGTCACCCCCACCCCCCCGCCCATCTCCCTTTCCACCACCCCTTGTTTGTTTCAAATTGGGGAATTCTTGATTCAGACTCATAGGTCAGGAAAACAGGAGGGTGACCTTTGAATCCAGTTGCTGTCTTTCTATCTCATCTATTCCATTTGTTGTAACTATTATTGGAAGGGGCTCTTGGGTCTTCTTGGATCACCATTCTGCTCCTCCATGTCCTATAGACTATTGAATCTCATTTTGTTTAATATGACATAAGTGCACTGAAACGGGCAAATTTTCTAAGCCAAATAATTTTTCAGTATGACATGTCATGGGCTTTGTTATGTGTCAGCTAGGGTAGGCTGAACTACATTTGCCAGAATTCCCTTTCCTGTATTTTTTGGTTCTTTTGGGCTAGAGGGAGATTCTTAATCAGGAGGGCAGAAGAAAAGCAGCAGTTATTTTGTGCCTCACCCATGTTATTGCTATCTGCTGATTCAGCTCACTAAGGAGACATAGCAGCTGGGCGTGCAGTTGGTCTCTCTTCCTCCTTTGCTTTTGCTGGGCTGTGAGAGTGTGCGTATGTCCTCGTGGTTTTACTTCTCTGATTGAATCCTAGCCATATGCATGCTTACTGTTCTTGTGACAAGTACACATTTGTTTTAAGTTTAGGTAGAGAGAAATGGTTAAGTTCTCGCTGTTTTTTTTTTCTTTTTAAAGATTTTATTTATTCATTCATGATAGATGCACACACACACACACAGAGGCAGAGACACAGGCAGAGGGAGGAGCAGGCTCCATGCAGGGAGCCTGATGTGGGACTCAATCCCGGGACTCCAGGATCACGCCCTGGGTGGAAGGTAGGCGCTTAAACCGCTGACCCACCCAGGCTGCCCAAGTTCTCGCTGTTTAAAGAAAACAAAAAAAAAACAAAAAAAAACAACAACTTAAGAATTTTCAAGATTTCCTATGAGAAAAAGCCACAGCTCAAGCTCCTTTATAACAAAAATTCCCTCATAACCTAAGGCAAGCTTAATTATTGTGTAATTATCGAGGAAAAAGTTGAATAGTGAAGCAGTTGAATAGTGTGATACATAATTGATAAATTTTTTTAATAATAAATTTATTTTTTATTGGTGTTCAATTTACCAACATACAGAATAACACCCAGTGCTCATCCCGTCAAGTGCCCCCCTCAGTGCCCGTCACCCATTCACTCCCACCCCCCGCCCTCCTCCCCTTCCATCACCCCTAGTTCATTTCCCAGAGTTAGGAGTCTTTATGTTCTGTCTCTCTTTCTGATATTTCCCACACATTTCTTCTCCCTTCCCTTATATTCCCTTTCACTATTATTTATATTCCCCAAATGAATGAGAACATACAATGTTTGTCCTTCTCTGATTGACTTACTTCACTCAGCATAATACCTTCCAGTTCCATAAAAAATTTTAAAAGACTTTATTTTGGGGGTACTGGGTAGCTCAGTGGGTTAAGTGTCTGCCTTTGGCTGAGGTCATGATCTCAGGTTCCTGGGATCGAGTCCTGTGTCGGGCTGGGCTCCTTGCCCAGTGGGGATCTGCTTCTCTTTCTCTCTGCTCATGCTCTCTCTGTCTCTCTCAAAATAAATAATAAAATCTTTTTTAAAAAAAGATTTTTTATTTATAAGAAATTTCTACACCCAATATAGAGTTCAAACTCATGACTTCAAGATCAAGAATGACAAGCTGGGCAGCCCGGGTGGCTCAGTGGTTTAGCGCCTGCCTTCAGCCCAGGGCGTGATCCTGGAGACCTGGGATCGAGTCCCACATTGGGTTCCCTGCATGGAGTCTGCTTCTCTCTCTGCCTGTGTCTCTGCCTCCCTGTGTGTGTGTGTGTGTTTCTCATGAATAAATAAATAAAATCTTTAAAAAAAAAAAAAGAAGAGTGACAAGCTCTACCAACTGAGCCAGCCAGGCACCACCATAAAATTAAAAACAAAAAACCAACAAACTTTTGAGCACTCATTTACTATGAATATTTTAATCATTAAAAGAAATTCTAAAAATACCTGTAATAGGTAGTATATTGTTAGATTAGGTATCTGAGAGAAATACCTCTTTGTAAATGCTTTTTTTTTTTTTAAGTAGCCCCTTTGAGGGGCTCAAACTCACTACCCTGAGATCAAGACCTGAGTTGAGATCAAGATTTGGATGCTTAACCGACTGAGCCATCTAGGTGCCCCAACTAAATGCTTATTTTTGGTTACAAAATATCAGATTATTTTTCCTCCATGTAGTCTAGATTAATGATCATCTAAAATATCAGTGAAAAATATACTTACATTGTGGACTTTTTTTTTAAGAGTTTATTTATTCACAACGGACTCAGAGAGAGAGAGAGAGAGAGAGAGAGAGAGGCAGAGACACAGAGGGAGAAGCAGGCTCCATGCAAGGAGCCTGACGTGGGACTCGATCCCCCCTGTCTCCAGGATTAGGCCCTGGGCTGAAGGCAGCACTAAACCACTGAGCCACCTGGGCTGCCCATGTAATGAGATTTAAAAGGATTATATGATAGTGCATCTGAAAATGCTGTCATGGCCTGCTGTCATTTCTCCCTTCTGAGAACACCATCCCTCTTCCTTTAAGAAAGTTTTTATGTTGCTCCAGATAGGTGATCCAAATTGCTGGCTTCTCAGTGACCCTACCTGCTTGGTCACAGTGGAGCCACAGCTGACTTATCTTCTCTGACCAGAGTGGAAGGAGCAGGTGACCCAAGCAGATCTTATAGAGCTTCCCTGGGAAATTTTGAACCAAGTAGGGGTGAGAATGGAGTGAGGGAAGCATCCTTTTCCTCCAAGGTGGCTAACTAAATATGAGCATGAGACTAGTTAAGCCAGTAGAAGCCCTCTCTGGTGAGTGTTTACAAATTGAGCCCTGAACCTTTATGACAAATAGAATCCTGAACAGTACAGGGGCCTGTCACATGCCTCTCACAGGTGGTCAGGGAAATTAGTGGTCCATCCCACCTCATCCCTTCCTGTTGTCTTCGACTATGTCTAGGGCTAGTGGAGAGGTGTGAGGAGGTGCCAGATATGGTACTGGCTTTTTAAAATCTTGGTGTTATCAATGTATTTTTTGGTGAGGGCAGACTTAAAGCAGGGTGGGGGATGAGGGTTGGGGGTGGGGGCTGGTGGCTTATCTAGCTCCAAGTGTGGCCACTTTTGCCACTAGAACCACCCTCTACCAGTCTCCTAAAGCTGAAGCCAGTCCTGCCTCCACACAGTGTCCACTCTTGGAAGAGTCTTTCTGGGGTTTAAAACCAGTGGGGCTGGTGAGAGGTGCTGCCAGCCTTCTTAGGGGAGGAGGGCAGAGAAGGGGAGAGGGATGGAGGGTGAGGGAGGCCTGAAGATGATCAGGCCCACCCACAGGACAGGGGCTTGGGAGGCTGCACAGGTGGGGTCATGGGGGATGAGGGAGAGTGAACTGGCAGGGCCCTGAGGAGGCAATGGGTTTTCTTCCAGTCACTTGTCATTGGACGTGCAGAGCCATCCAACAGGAGGAGTTACTATTATTATTCCTGTTTCACAGATGAGAAAACTGACACCCAGGAAGCAGAAGTAACTTACCCAGGGTCATCCTGCTGGTAATGGCAGAGCTGGAATTCGAATTCAGATCCGCTTGGTTCCCAATCGCTCCCACCCCCATCCCATTCCGTGCACGGGTAAGTGAAACCTGGTGAGGAGGCGGGTACCGCGAACTCCGGGGCGGAGGGCTAGGTGAGCTGTGGGCGTGGCCACAGGGTCTGTGGACCCCCTCGCCTCCTCCAGTGTGTGGGCTCTGCCAGCAGACAGAACGGCGCACTTTGCTCAGGCCTCGGGGCCAACGGAAGCTCTGGGTAGCGGGACCAAGGGGCGAGAGAGGGGCCAGGGGCGGGGTCCACTCCGCTGCATGGGGGACCTCCTAGAGGGAAGCCCTGCCCCTAGAGGGAAGCCCTGACCCGAAGGTGCCCAAGGAGTGGGGGAGGCCATGGGGGAAGGAAGGGAGGCCATGGGGGGCATGGGGGCGGGCGGAGGGCGGGGTGGCTTCACCGACTAGCGGGCATGGAGAAGGCCCCCAACCCCCCACCTCCAGGCCACACAGAAAACTACTGGCTGTTGGGGCCCACTGCGGGGGTGGGGGCGGATCGTCAGATCTGGGTGAATTTTGGGGTCTGGAGAATGTCCCTGTGGCTTTGGGGCCAGTGAAGGGCTGAGGAGGTTTGTCAGCAGTAAGAACCTCTGACTAGCCCTGGTCCAATCTGCAGCCCAAGTTGTCCCGAATCAGTGGCAGGAAAGGGAGTGAGGCTTCCTGCAGCCCTGACCGTGCCCCCCACCATTCTAACCCAGATTATGTCGCCCACCTCTTTCCTCCCTCCTATAGTTCCTATCTGACCCCGGGGCTGCACGGGCCTCGGGAGGGGACAGGGAACACAGGTTCAGGCTGCTGCAGGGTCGCTCAGGGACTCTCCCAGAGGGAACCTGCATGAGGAAGATTCCCCCCCCCGCCCCCCCTGTGGCCAGTTCAGGCCACACTGAGCTGAGCTGGCAGCTCTTTTACTTTCCAGTGTCCTGGGTCCTTTCTAAATAATAGTTAATGCACTCAGCATGATGGCAGCTGACAGTTGTTTTTGTTTGTTTTGAATGCTTTTGGCAAAATAAAAAGTTGGCAATTCTATACCCTTCACCCCTCCTTCACTCTCCTCTTCTCACATGTGCTAATGAGCACACCCAGTAGGACGCATTCACTAGTTCCACGAAATTCCAGATTTGGGGGACACCTGGGTAACTCAGTGGTTGAGCATCTGCCTTTTACTCAGGGTGTGATCCTGGTGTCCTCGGATCGGATCGAGTCCCACATGAGCCCCACATGAGTCCCACATCGGGGCTCCCTGCGTGGAGACTGCTTCTCCCTCTGCCTCCGTCTCTGTCTCTCTCTTGAATAAATAAATAAATCTCTAAAAAATATATATAAATTCCAGATTTGGCAATCTCCAGACTGAGCTGCTAGCCTACGGCCTGAAGTGGGTGTGAGGGGCACCGCCCTGTGGGATTCTGGTCCTGGTGCCAGCGCTCACTGGCTATGGGATCCTGTTTTCTATTTCAGCAGGACAAAAGGATCTACAGATTTCCTGTTGTATTAACATGTCTGTGGTCCTTTGAGTCTGGCCTGGATCAGTGTGTTCCCTAAGTTATATGTCTGTAGAGCACAGTTGTCCAGTCTCCATGCTAAGTGCTGTTGCAAAGGCTGGGAAGGTCCACCTCACTGGAGAGCAGCGAGGCAGGGTGGGTGGGGCAGATGGGAGGTAGCACGTGAGGGTATGCCTGGCCCCGAAGTAACCCAGGCAGGGGAGAGGAAACCATTGTACTCTGTGACATGTTTTTGTGTCTCTCTCTCTCCCATAGATTCCAAGAGCCTGCAAGTTCCTGTCTTCTTTTCATCCCTGAATTGCTCCCACCAGCCTAAGCTGAGCATGGGGCGTCCGGTAAGTGTGGAGGGAATGATGGAGAGTGGCTGGTGGCTGGGAGGGCTGCGTGCAGTGGATGGGGCCAAGCTGAGTTTTACAGGAGAGGTGGGATTTAAATGGTTTCGAGACTCAGAGAGGGCACCCCTGGGGAAGGAAGGCATACATGGAGGCTGGAGGTACTTGGGAGGAGACCTCTGGCCGTGAGGCAGGAAGGATGGGGGCTTGGGGACTTCCCGAGAGGAAGGCTGATGAGATAGAGGCATTGTAAGAGGAAGAAGCCAGCTTGAGCTCCAGGCCAGTGTATGGTGACAGGGAAATGGGGGAAGCACAAAGGCCAGTTTTAGACAACTCGAGGTTGTTGGGGGACAGGCAGGGGCACAGAACATCTGATGATAATGTCCAGTGTATTCTCTCCCCTCTGGAGCACGAGGGTCAGGATGGAGCCATGACTCCTACTGGAGAGTTTTAGAGCTAGAACTGCTCTCAGGGCCAACCAACTCTGTCATTTTAGAGCAAAGGAAACTGAGGCCTGAAAGTTCAAGTGACTTATCAGTGTGGCCTGGAGGGTGGAGGGAAGATCCAAAGGGGAGCTTTGGAGAGAGAGAAAGTTTAAAGTATTCAGGTGGGAAGAATAGAAGCTAGTGAAGGTGAAAGCACTCCAGGATGTTTCCAAACCAGTCTGAGGGCACTCAGAGGACTAGCTATTTACCTGTTTACAAGAGGCGTATTTGGGTGGGAGGTGCAAGAGTGCACCCACAATCTCCCCTCTGCCATTAGGCTGGTCCTGCTATTGTGATCATTGGTTCCCACAGCCTCAAAGACACTCCTTGCCCTGGCTGCAGTGAGAAGGTCTGCATCAGGACCAGAGAGAGGCCCTAATGCCTGGGCATGAGCACAGATGTTTGCACAGGGGTGGGCAGGAGAAAGCAGCCTCAATCTGAAGGCCTTATCTTCTGCACTTCAGATCATGGCCTCAAGATCTGCCCCCCCCACCTCCATTGTCATCCTGAAATCCCCAAAGCTATTGGCTGTTAGTTTCCCGCAGAGCACGGTGCAGAGGGTCTTTGTAGGTGGGATGATTGTTAACAGAATTGAGCAATGAGAACCTTAGGGTTGGCGGGGGTTTGGGGATGGCCTGGTCCATCTTCATTTTATTGAGGTGGGAATTGGGGCTCAGAGAAGAGACCCTCCTTGCCTAAGAGCACCCAGTGACTTAGTGGCAGAAAATGTTTTATGCATCTTTTAGGTCTGCTCAAGAGGTCTGTAAGTTTGTAAAGTTTATCTAGGCAAAGAAATCATCATTTCCCAAGCCTCACGTATGTGATAACATTTCTGCAAGCGTCCTCTGCTTTGCTCTGTTCTGCATGAGAAGCCCTTATGTTTCCCTTGAACAGGTGGTGCTGACTTTAGACAACAAGGACATGAAGGGGTTCACATGGGCCATAGCTCCGGCCTTGACCTCCTTGGGCTACCTGCTCATACTGCTGGTCTCCATCTTTCCTTTCTGGGTACGGCTTGTAAACGAGGAGTCCCATGAAGTGTTTTTCAGTGGCCTGTTTGAGAACTGCTTCCATATCAAATGCTGGAAGCCTCGACCCTTATCAGGTAAGGAGAGATGGAGGGTTAGAGGTGGGAACAGGGCAGGGGGAGATTATTTAATTTAATTATAAGCCCATCAGGGCGTTTTTTGAGTCTCTACTTTCAAGATTAGAAGAAAGTAGGTGATCAGCAAAAGGTTCATAATATCAAGTTGACCCCCAGGGTCAGGAGCAAATGTGTCAGCAACAAAATTTATTTCTGGGGTAGGAGTGGCTCCACCTAGGATGAAGGACTGGGGGTCCTGCCCTACCCCTACCGCTTGGGGCTGCTGTTAGCTTCCCCACACAGGACCTTTTTGGGTGGGCACAGCTCCTAGCCAGGGAACAGCTTCATTAGTAGAGTACAGGCCAGATTGCAGCCCCCACTTGTCCTCTCTGCCAAACACCTGTCCAACTGTGGGAGGCAGCCCTGTGGATAATGTGCTTAGGCCCAAGTATCACATTTTCAAGGGAATGCACAGAAATGTGAGCTCCATGGACTATGGCTGCACTCAAGGTCATGTTTTACAAGCACTTTGGGAAGGTCGGGAGGATGTCTGTCTTGGAAAAGAGGTGAGCCTCTTTGGGGAAGAACCCTTAAGGGTTCACTCTGGGTAATAGAAGAGGAGAAGCCTCTTTGGGGAAGATGGGCCACAGTGTGTGGGCTCTCTGTTATGGAGTTCCTCAGCCTCCATGCTACTGACACTTTGGCTGGATAATCTTTGTTATGAGGGCTCTCCTGTTTCTTGCAGGTTAGTTAACAGCACCCTTACCCTCTACTACCCAACTGACAATCAAAATTACCCCTTACGTAAATATCCCCAGGCGTTGGAGGGGGGTTGCAAAACTGCCCCCAAGTTGAGAACCGTTGGTTTTACCCAAGAGTAAATCCTAAAACACTTGGGTCTTCAGCAGTATCTTTGTCTTTTTGTCCCACTCCCAGCTGTCCATGTCTGCATGCCTAGGAGGGTTCACAAACTTGTTTTAACATGGGCCTGAGTCACACCAGGAGTAGGGGAATGAATCACCTGGTCATCAAGACCCTGGCTCTGCTATTTTGGGTCTGTTTTGCAATTTCTGTTAACTGGGGTAATTAAATAAGCACCCTCACCTCCAACCCCCCCCGCCCCTGAGTTCAGAACATCTTAACCTCTCAAATTCTGATTTTCCACTGGTAGCTCATTAAGTGTGAAGAGTACTGATGCAATGCTTCATGTTTTCACATGCAACTTTTTTTTTAAAGATATATTTATTTATTTATGAGAGAGAGAGAGAGAGAGAGAGAGAGAGAGGCAGTGACACAGGCAGAGGGAGAAGCAGGCTCCATGCCAGGAGCCCGACACAGGACTTGATCCCAGGACCCCAGGACTGTGCCCTGGGCCAAAGGCAGGCGCCAAACCGCTGAGCCACCCAGGGATCCCCCACATGCAATTTTTATCATTTATAGTGTTTATTAAAATGACCTTTTGTCCATCGAATTTTTTTCCATACACTTCCTTTTTTTTTTTTTTTTAAGATTTTATTTATTTATTCATGAGAGACACAGAGAGAGAGGCAGAGACATAGGCACAGGGAGAAGCAGGCTCCCTGCAGGGACCCCAATGTGGGATTTGATCCCAGGACTCTGGCATCACGACCTGAGCTAAAGGTAGACGCTCAACCACTGAGCCACCCATGTGCCCCTTTTCCGTACACTTCTGCGTCACAAACAAAACAAAATGTTGGGATCAGTGCATTCTTGGGGGCAGAGTGTAGGGTTGGAGCCATGGTCCCATGCCACACTGTAGGACTGAGGGTGGTGAGCTCCAGGGGCCTTCTCTGCGTAGGCTCTGCGGGGCTCTGCCCCTTGTCAGGGGTCAGGGTGCCCAACTGCAGCCCAGCCTCCCTCCCCTGCAGTGTACATCATTCTCGGCCGTGTCTTCCTGCTGTCTGCAGTTGTCCTGTCTTTCCTTACTACCTTCATCCTGGTGTCCTTTGCATCTCAGCTGTTTCCAAGGACCCGGAAGCACAATTTGGTGTCGGCCTTCATCAGCTTCCTCACAGGTGTGGAAGAGGCAGGCAGGCCTTGTCCTCAGGCAGGCCTCAGCCTTGGGGAGGGGCTGGCAGGGGGTACCCAAAGGTGGGGAGATGGTTGGTCTCTGTGATGTCAGGAGAGAGGGAATATTTAGGGCTCCTCTAGCCTGCTGCCTTCTCTTAGGCAGCCTGCCACCCAGGATGACAGTCCCTCTCCCTGGGGATACTTGGCACCCTGCACTTCCAGCTAGCACAGCCCTCACTACACTGGCTTGGGGTCATCTGTCTGGGGGTCTTTTTACTGTAATCTTTATCCCAGCAACTGTCATAGAACCTAGCACAGAATGACAATATGGAAGGAAATATGTAAGTGAAATATAAGTGTTTTTGGATGAATGGATGGAAGACACCATCTCTGCCCTTTGGAACCTTTTGACTTTAAAAGGCTGGCCAAGGCCCTACCCTGGGAGGCTCCCATCACATGGAGGAGGTGGAACGCTCACAGTGGGAAAATCAGGTTGAGTTGCACCCAAAGCGTCACACCCAGGGGGGCCCATCTGTAGTCAGCCAACGGCATGGGCACAGAGGGTACCGGGGAAGGGATTTCTGGTTCCGGGGCCCGTGGGAGGTGAGGCACGTGGGCTTTGAAATGAGTTGGGAAGGAGGGCAAGACAGGCATGTGGGGTAGAGGTTATTGGCTCTGAGAGGGCACAAGTGTGGGCTGGAGAAAAGAGTCTCCACACAGGAGCCACACAGGCTGCAGGCCACGTGACTCTGATTAAGAGCGAAGGTGGGAACCATGGGAGGAGAGCCAAGAGTGCCTCCCTGTGACCCTGCAGGGGTCTGTGCCTTCCTGGCCTTGTTGCTGCATGCCCTGGAGATCCAGAATCTGAGGATGAAGCCCAACCCCCCCCAGTTCTCCGTACAGTGGCCTTACTACGTCCTTGGCTTTGCCATTCTTCTGTTTATAGTGGCTGGTGAGTGTCCTGGGGCTGCTGCCCTTCTCCCTGCCTACTGTCTGAATGCAGGAGCTGTGGACAATCTAGAGTGGTGCTGTCCTAAACTGTAGTTACTAGCTACTTGTGGCTATTTAATTAATTAAAATGAAATAAATAAAGATTGAGTTCCTCATTCATGCTAGCCACATTTCAGGTGTTCAGTAAGCACATTCTTATGTGTCTAGTAGCTGCCATATTGAATGGTGTAGATGTAGAAATTTTCATCATTGCAGAAAGTTCTACTCAACAGCACTGCTCTAGAGCCTCAGCCCTACTCCCATCCTCATCCTCCCTGACTTTTAGAACCAACCTCCAGATTTCATATTCTATCTTACTTTGTCCTGACTCCTACAGATTTCTATGCCTGTCTCTATCTCTATATTGGAATCTATGATCTTATTTACCTCACCTTCACCTGTCTTTATATACCATCACCATCTAAGCACTGAATCCTATCTAATTTTGTTCTTTTAAAAAAATTTTTGTTTAAAGATTTTATTTATTTATTCATGAGAGACACAGAAAGAGAGGCAGAGATGTAGGCAGAGGGAGAAGCAGGCTCTATGCAGGGAACCTGATGTGGGACTCCAGCCTGGAACCCCAGGATCACACCTTAGCCAAAGGCAGACGTTCAACCACTGAGCCACCCAGGCATCCCTCTGATTTTGTTCTTTTTCCCTGCTCTTCTTCCTGCTATATTAACCTCACCCATGCATGACATAATCTATTTTAACTTGACTTTAATATACATTGAATATATGCAAATATTTATAATATATAAGAGATAGGTAATTAAGAATAAACTGTATGCCCATTTCCACCTTCTAGTTTAAGAACTAGCCGTATTTTCGTGGAATCCATTATTTGTAAGTTACATTCTTATTTATGTATCGCTGAGGAAGAAAAAGGATGCCAAGAATAATTACTAAGGTCCTATAGCTTGTAAGGCACATCCTCATTTCAGAAATGTGAAAAAAATGGGCTTGCCAACATTGATGAAATATGGTAGAATATTAAGTATCTTTGAAGTCTTCCCTCCCTCAACCATGTGGTTCTTCCTGACCCCATCCTCTCTCTCCCTGCAGGAACCAATTATTCTGGTGTTTATGATAATCATATTTGCTACACAAATATTTATCCTTAAATGATATATTGCTTAGTCTCACATGTTTTATTTTATTTTATTTTTTCACATGTTTTAAACCTTAGTATAATCGTACTGTGTTTGTTCTTCTGGAACTTACTTGATCGACATTATAACCTCTATGTTGATAACGAGGAACTCTAAGTTACATTCATTTTTACCATCTTAAGTATTTAATTGTATAACTAAGCTTGTCTTTAGGAGCATGGTATTTCCAGAGGTTTTTTTTTTTAAGATTTTATTTTTTTTTATTCATGAGAGACACAGAGAGAGAGGCAGAGACACAGGCAGAGGGAGAAGCAGGCTCCCTGTGGGGAGCTAGATGTGGGACTCTATCCTGGGACTCCAGGACCATGCCTTGGGCCGAAGGCAGATGCCCAACCGCTGAGCCACCCAGGCATCCCTCAAAATGTTTTCTTTTTTAACTTTGTCTTGTGATGCATCTGTAGTTATGTGCTTCTTTTTTCATACTTAATTTTCATTTTTCATTGCCAGTTTTGACAGGTTTGCCATATCTTTAGTCTTTCAAAGAACCAGCTTTTAGCTTTCTCGAACCTTCATATTTTATGTTTGTTTTCTATTTAATTAATTTTTGCTTCTTATTTTGCACTACTGCGTTTATTCTGCCTTTTTGTTTTGTTTTGTTTTGCATTTATTCTGCTATTCCTTTTCCAGCTTCTTTTTTTTTTTAATTTTTATTTTTCCTTTACCAGCTTCTTAAGTCAGGATCTAAACCCATTGCTTACTTCTTCTTTTCTAAGTAGGCAATTAAAGCTTAGTTCCCCTGTAAGAATTGCTTTATTTGTAGGTCCTATTTTCATAGGTAGTATTTTATGTTAGTGTTCTTTTCAAGTATTTTCTAGTTCCTTTTGTGATTTTTTGGATCCATTAATATTTTAAAGTATACTTTTAAAATTCCAAGATAATTTTTATTGTATCTTTGTGTTATGATTTTAACTTAATTTTGATGGAATGAGAGATCATGGTCTATATAATCCTTATGTGTTCAGATTTATTAAGAACTTGTTTTATAGCCTAGTTTGAGGTCCATTTTCATGTTTTATGTTGAATGCAATTTTTAATTTATAAACATTAGATCAGGCTTATTAATTATATTATTTAAATCTTGATTTAGAATTGTTCTATTTTGGGGCACCTGGGTGGCTCAGTGGTTGAGCATTTGCCTTTGGGTCAGGTCATGATCCTGGGTCCTGGGATCAAGTCCTACATCAGGCTTCTTGTGGGGAGCCTGCTTCTCCCTCTGTCTATATGTCTCTGCTTCTTACTCTGTGTCTCTCATGAATTAAAAAAAAAAAAAAAAGTTCTATTTTACTGGTGGATTAAACTTCAATCATTATGCTGTGACCCTTTTAATTTCTAGTAATCCCTTTTGTTCTGTTTTATCTGATACTATTCTAACTACTTCTACATTCCTTAGGTTAGTATATGCCTGTTATATATCTTTCTAATTTTTTGTTTATATTTAATCACACAGCTTATGATTATATCTTTTTCATCTAGTCTTATAATCTTTGTCTTTTCACAGGAGCATTTATTATTGATTTACTTATTGTGACTACTGATATATTTGTATTTTTTTCCTACCACCTTACTTTGGGTTTTCAGTTTTTTTCTGCTTCCCACCCCCCACCTCTCTTGCCTTGCTTTGAATTGACTGACTTTTATTGATGCAATTCTCATTATATTTCTCTCTTTAGAAGTTACACAGTCTATTTATATTCTTACGGTAGTTACTCTTTACATTTTTATGTGCTTAGTAAATGAAGTTGAAAGTTCATTGACATATTTGTTCTTTTTATAAATAATACAGCGTATTATTAATACAACGTAATGCCTTCCCAATTTATATGCTATTTTGCATGTTTTAGTTTCTTTTGTTTTCTTTTTAATTCTGTATATTTGACATTATTATTTTATGCATTTAATATTTGTTGATTTAAATTTAGCCACAATTTACCAGTTTAGGTGCTCATCAAACCTTCTCAGACCTTCTTTTTTTTTTTTTTTTCTTCTTCTCAGACCTTCTGTCCTTCTGCCTGAAATACATCTTTTATAATGGATTTTAGTGAGGGTCAGTTAGTGATATACCCTCTCATATTTTGTTTGTATGAAATAATCTTAGTTTCATTTTTTAATTAAAATCAGTTTTGAACTTATATATTTTTTCAAACTTATATTTTAAGTTGACACTATTCTGACAGCATTCAAAATATTCTATTATCATTATTTTACTACTTCCATTGTTATTGCTGACTCTGTAAAAATGTCATTTTTTTTGAAGCAATCTTCTTTTTCTCTCTCAGACTTTGATACTTTGTAGGATGTGGATATTTGTATTATGATTTGTGTTGTGAATGGAGTCTGAAGAGTGATGTCTTTCAGAATTTTTTAAAAAATATTTTATTATTTATTCATGAGAGACACAGAGAGAGAGAGAGGCAGAGACACAGGCAGAGGGAGAAGCAGGCTGCACGCAAGGAGCCTGGGACTTGATCCCAGGTCTCCAGGATCAGGCCCTGGACCGAAGGTGGCACTAAACCGCTGAGCCACCCGGACTGTCCCATGTCTTTCAGAATTTATACACCATTTGTATCTCTTTTTTTATCTCTATGTTCTTTCCTTCTTTTTTCTTTCCTTCGTGGAACTCCAGGAGGACATCTGTTAGACTTTGTCACTCTACCCTTTGTATTTCTCTCTTTCTTTTCATGCTTTACATCTGTTTGTCTTTCTGGGCTGCATTCTGAATAACTTATATAGATGTATCTTCAACTTCATCCATTCACTTTACAACTGTGTCTGGTCAACTGCTTAACCTATCCATTAAGTTTTTATTTCAGTCAATCTGTTTTTATAACTGAAAATTATATTTTCCCTTAAATCATGTTATTTTTATATTCTTTTTCCTGACTTATATTTTTAATCTATTCTCTAAATCTATTTTTAATTGTACATGTTAAGACATACTTTGCATTCTGTGTCATATAAGTTAAACAACTGAATGATATGCAGTTCTGAGTCCATTGGCTGCTTGTTTTGCAGGCTCTTATTTGTGGTGTCTTCTTTCTTAGTATGTTTGTGAATTCAGTTTCCTTGGAATTTTTTTTCGAGTAGAAATTCTTTGAGGCCTGTATTTAACATGTTTTTTTAAAATAATTTATTTGAGAGAGAGAGATTGAATGAGCAAGTGGCAGTTATGGGCAGAGGGAGAAGGAGAAGCAGGCTTTCTGCCAAGCGGGACCCAGGACCCTGAGATCATGACCTGAGTTGAAGGCAGATATTTAACTGACTGAGTCACCCAGGCACCCTAAAGTATTTTTTCTTTTTAAATATTTTATTTATTTATTCACGAGAATCACAGAGAGAGAGAGACAGACAGACAGACAGGCAGAGGGAGAAGCAGGCTCCATGCAGGGAGTCTGACCTGGGACTCAATCCCAGGTCCCCAGGATCACCCTAGGCTGAAGGCGTCGCTGAACCGCTGAGCCACCCGGGCTGCCCTAAAGTATTTTTTCAAAAAGAGATTTGCATTTGCTTCTGCTTGAGTGTTTGGGTGCACAACTAGCCTAAGATCACACTTGATATTGTGAATTTAGTTGCAGATCTATGTAACAGCTGGCCTCTGTTTATGAATTCTCAGTTAATACAGGTAACTTTGAAGTTCTAGCTTCATATGGCAGACCCTTATAAGATTCCTCATCCTGAGCAGGCCCTAGGCTTTTCCTTTCATTTTCTGTGTACCGGATGGCCTACAGAATGGAAACTCAGGGTCACCTGGGTTGAGTGTATGTCTCCAAGGTGCAGGCCCATTGTGTGCTTGCTTAAACTCTGAGTTTCTGTTTTCACTAGGGTTTTGTTTGTAAGAATGCCTTACCCTGATGCCAGTTTGATGATGTATTTACAAAAAAGTTTTGAAGAAATATTTTATATAGGATTTTTATTGTTTTTAATGGGAAAGTATTTAGTCTGCTATAATGCTGAAAATAGCAGTTATCCTTTATCTCAGTCTTAACCTTAATACAGCATTTATTATTCACTCAAGATATCTTCATTTGTTTAATGACATCAATTCTATTTTTCCTTTCTTTTACTTTACTGAGGATCTTGAGTTGGGCATTAAGAGGCCTTGGTTTTCCTCTCTCTCTCTCGCTCTCTTTTTTTGTTTTGTTTTGTTTTGTTTTTTGGTTTTCCTCTCTTAAAACTTGTTTTCTTACCTATTAATAATTGGACAGTTGTTAAGATGTCTTCCAACACTGGCTATGGTTCTGTGAGCTTATCCATCTATTTGTATGCCTTGTCTTGTGATGCACTCTTGTTTGCTGTCTGTCTCTGTAATACTTTGCATTGGGTGGGGGAGAATGAGGGAAGGTGGGTGCAGGGTGGGGGTGGGGGTCACATTAGAGAAGGGAGTTCCTGACCTTTAGTAGGGTGCAGAGCTCTACACTCTAACCTGACCCAAACTTTTCACTGTCACCCAGGTGCCATCTGCCTCTTTCAAGAAACAGCCTGCCTTGGCTGCCATTTGTTGCCCAACTCCCAGAGTATGGAGGAGACCCAAGGGGTCCCACACCTGGAGAATCTGGAGAGTTTGGGAGGAGAACTGAGCTCAATACAAAAGGAGACACTGCTGAAGGAAGAAACAATTATCTAGTCCAGGAGAGCATCCTCCACCTGTCATCCGCTGTGTGAGTGGATTTGTGGAGGCCCGAGTGGCAGCCAATCTCTGTGGCTTCTGTTGAACTTCCTGAGTGTCACTTCCCCACACTCACAGTGATTCTGTCTGGCTTGTATTTGCAATTTGGTAAAAGTTTTTTTGAATTATTCTGTTTCCTGAGTGGGTGTTTTTTTTGTTTTTTTGCAGGTGTTTTTAATAAAAGAAAGACTACTGTCTGTTAATCCAAATCTTAAAAAAAAAAAAAAAAAAAAAAACAGCCTGGAGGAAAAGAGGGGAGGAAGGAATATTATCAAATGATCAAGTGAAGTGAGCTTTTGTAAAACAAAAACAGAATATGACCCCAACAGAGGGTGTTTGAGTTAGTGACATTAAAAATAAGTGATGTCCCCAGACAAAGGTGTGACCAGTTCAGGAAAATTGAGTATGTGTTGGAGGGAAGAGTTGGGAGTGGTTAAAAGTGAATGCTTCTCAAGATTGAGCTCCCAGGTCTGCAGGTCTGAGGTTAATGGGTCTGTGCCACCTGGGAGGGAGGACGGGAAGCAGAGGCAAGTTAGCCAACCAACATACAGGTGTTCCAAACTCTCCCTAGAGCCAGGGTATCTCTAATGTGCCCTCCCTTCACTGTCCTGATAGTGCTTTCAGACTGGGGATCTCTCAACCCCTCAGCTAGGATGGGTGTAGCTGGAAATATGAATGCTTCTGGGCAGTTGTGGGGGGTAGCTAGAACAGTGATCCAAGCCCTCTGCTGGCTTCATATCCACTCTTCATCCGAACAATACCCACCAGCAATGCCTCACCATTTTACTGTCTAAAGAACACAGAGGTGGGAAAAGCTCCTATAACTTAAACAGTGCAACTTCAGAAGCAAGTATGGGAAGCTGTATAGGTCTTTCTGGAAGGGCATCTGATGGACATGGCTAGAGTTGTGTGGGCTTTGTTCTGTTAGCCAATGTTCATTATAGGTGGACCTTATGCAGTGCACCTTGGAGGTTAGTTCTTGTTCTCCAGAGGCTCACATCCAAGCAGAGAATCTAAGACATGTGTACCTAAAAACAGCCACTTGGTGTTTTTATTTATTGTTATTATTATTTTTATTTATTTTTATTTATTTTAATTTTTAAAATTTATTTTATTTATTTATTTAAAACATTTTACACTTGGTGTTTTTAGATTTTTAGTTTTCTTTTTTATTTATTTTTTATTTATTATTTTCTTAAAAAAATTTTATTTACTTATGAGAGACACAGAGAGAGGCAGAGACATAGGCAGAGGGAGAAGCAGGCTTCTCACAGGAATTCTGATGTGGGACTCGATCCCTGAACTGGGATCACGCCCTGAGCCAAAGGCAGATGCTCAACCACTGAGCCACCCAAGTGTCCCTCTTTATTTGAGAGAGAGAGAGCGAGAGCAAGTGAGAGAGTGCAAACTGGGGGAACAGCAGAGGGACAAGGAGAAGCAGACTCCCCATGGAGCAGGGAGCCCAATGTGGGGTCATGACCTGAGCTGATGGCAGACGCTTAACTGACTGAGCCACCCAGGCACCCTAGTTTTTAGTTTCTTAGTACATTTCTCTCCAAAAGGTATCTTGAGTTTCTTTTTTTAAAGATTTTATTTATTTATTCATGAGAGACACAGAGAGAGGCAGAGACATAGGCAGAGAGAAAGAAACAGACTTCATGCAGGGAGCCCAATGAGGGACTTGATCCCAGGACTCCAGGACCACACCCTGGGCCAAAGGCAGATGCTCAACCACTGAGCCACCCAGGCATTCCTCTTGAGAGTTTCTTATTAGAGATATGATGACAGCCTAGTTCCAGTCTCCTCACTTTTCCTCTTAAAGAACAACAACAAAAAACCGGGAACTATACAGGAACTATAATTAGTGAAACTAGGAATAGAGAAAACTTATAAACTCTAAAATGTGTAACTGTAGCCCAAAACACTAAACCAGCAGAACCAGTATAGGAAGCCACAACTGGGACACTGGTATGGTGGGCAAAGAGAGGTGCACCAGGGAATATATAGAGGCCCAAGTGGTAGGAAATTTAAAAAATCATTAACAAATATAACCTTCAGATATCTGAGAAAGATCCATCCTGAGAGGGAATGGCTATGAACAGGATAGGAAAGAAACAGAGGGTGTACAGGGGAGGCAGAGAAGGCATGGAAAGTACATGGGAGTCTATAAAAGGAAAGATTTAAGGAAGCAAAGCACCACTTTATTTAAAAAATATTTTATTTATTTATTTAATAGTGCACAAGCAGGGGGAAGGGGCAGAGGGAGAAGCAGGGTCCCCATTTAGCAGGGAGCTGGATGTGGAACTCCATCCCAGGACCCCAGGATCATGACCTGAGCCAAAGGTAGATGCTTAACTGACTGAGCCACCCAGGTGCCCCAAAGCACCACCTTTCAAAAGAGAGACCACTTTGGAAGGTTAGTGACAGTATGGCTTGGGGAAAGAAAGTGAATGGTAGTATGAGCCCTCTGAATCAAGTTAGTATGTAAGAATCCAAGGAATCCTGACTACACAGGGAACTATTCTTAAAGAAAGTATCCCTCCATGTAGCTAGCGAAGAAAGAGTCCTCACACTGAGAAGCAGGGAATGCTTTGCTTCCCTGACTCCCCTTCCACAGGCTCCTGCAAGTAGCTGACCCAGGAAAACCCAACTCATTCAAATAAGAGTAAAACAGCAGTATCAATACAAAGGTATTATTACTAAAAAAAAAAAAAAAAAGTGGAAAGAGAAGTTGTAGAAGTCTGGATATGAAGAAAATTCACCAGAAAAGTGTTGGCACAGACTAAAGGAACATTTCAAGATAAATTAAAAAACTTAATGAAACAATTGCAGCTAGGGGGAACCCCTCCCCCCACAAACCAGAATCATAGGAACTCAGAGAAAAAACATCCTGACAACAGAAGGTGAGGGTCAGATAATGGGAATTTGACATGAGAATGGACAGAATTCAAGAAAGGACTGGAAAAAGTCAAGGATGAAGACTAACTTACAAGAAGTACCAGAGTAGATCCTGGAACAGTGAGAGAAATAAAGGATAAGTGAAGGAAATGAAATACCCAAAAAGGATTAGCAAGAAAGTGGAAGCAATAAAAGACAAGAAATGGGGATCCCTGGGTGGCGCAGCGGTTTGGCGCCTGCCTTTGGCCCAGGGCGCGATCCTGGAGACCCGGGATCGAATCCCACGTAGGGCTCCCGGTGCATGGAGCCTGCTTCTCCCTCTGCCTGTGTCTCTGCCTCATTCTCTCTCTCTCTCTGTGACTATCACAAATAAATAAAAATTAAAAAAAAAAAAAAAAGACAAGAAATGGAGATTCAAGATGTGTGAAACTGGAGTCCCCAGGGTAGGGACTGAAATAAAGAGACAGAACTGATAACTTAAGACTAAAATTCAAGAAAAATCTCCTGGAGTAGATTCCTTTCTACTGAAGGGGAGTAACATTTACTTGGGGTAGTTGATAAAAAAGTGATCAACCCCTTCCATGATGGGGCAGTGATTTTTTTTTTTTAAGTCGAAACACATACTTTTGAATGAAGCACTGTCCCTATTTTAGAAGACTCGGAGCCTATTTGCTTCCTTTATGCACAAATACTGACATTTGATATGAAATTACCAGAGACATGCAAAAATGTGACTCAGACAAAAAAATAACCCATTGAAGCAGATGCCATGTTCAACCAAATATTGGGGTTAGTGGACACAAACTTTAAAATCGCTATTATTAATATGTTAAAGAAATTAGAAGAAGTGCAAAATTTTGATGTAACGTGTTGGCTAAGCTGTAGGATATTGGGCATTGTCACATGTTGTGGATGGAAGTGCAAAATGAGATAACCCCTGCTGAGAGGAATCTTGCAACATGCAAAACTACAGAAGCATTACTGCTTTAACTTTAATTTAAATATTTATCTAACAGATATACCTGCACACATGTTTAAAACTGACATACGTACAAGGATACTAAGTGCTGCATTTGTCACATCAAACGAGCAACTCAAAACTCCATTAATAGGGGACATGTTAAATTATGTTACATTGGTGTGCCTGGGTAGCTCAGTGGTTGAGCATCTGCCTTTGGCTCAGGTCATGATCCTAGAGTTCTGGGGCGGAGTCCTGCATCAGGCTCCCTGCAGGGAGCCTCCTCCCTCTGCCTGTGTCTCTCATGAATAAATAAATAAAATCTTTAAAAAAATTATGTTACATCCACCCTAACTTAAGAAAAAAAAGTGAAAAAAAAAGAAAAAAGTGAGAAAGATGTCTATATATACTGACATGGAAAATTTTCTAGGACACACTACATGATAAAAAACAAGGTGTCTGGTATAGTCCCTTTTCTTTTTTTTCTTTCTTTTTTTTTTTTTTAATAGTCCCTTTTATGTAAGAAACGAAGGGGGGAAGATAGGGAAAAATATACAAATATTAGTATTTGCAAATAAATACTTGAAGCCCATACAATAATATGTCTTTGGAGATGGGGGTAGATTAGGGAATGGGCTGGGAGGAACGAGCAGAGGTAGGAGCAATAATTTTTGTGGTTAAACCTTTAATATGATTTTGACTCTCAGATCATGTAAATGTTTTACCTATTCAAAAACTCATATTAAATCTTAAAGGTTAAGTAAGGGTAATATAAGTAAAATATAGATATACCAGATACAATTCTATCCACTTTTCTTATCAAAGAACCAGAGAGATAATTTTCTTTTGTTAGATAATTTTCTTCTTCTCTCCCTCTGCCCCTCTGTCTCTTTCTCCCTTCCTTTCTCCCTTTTCCCCTTCTTTTCTCTCAGGCCCTTAGAATGATCTCCACTCATTTGGTACCCTGTTCCTTGCTAGGAAAAAATGCCCTCCTTTATTTAGTATCCCTGAAATCTGTCTTCTTTTTGACAATGCCATTTCCCCAGCAATCCTTTGGCTATATTCTGATCTTTCGGGGCTAGAAGCATGAGGTTGGAATTTGTCTGATATGCTTTGTAGTTTTCAGACTACTGTTTTTAATTTTTCTCCAAAAATCTTTTCTTTAAATCATGGGAAAGAAGGGACAGTGATGTAGAAAAGCTCTTTCAAATACAAACAAGAAGTATAAAACAATTTGGCAAGTTCTAACATAGGATCCAGATAGATTACAGGAGTCCAAACACAGAGCCACCTTTATACAGGAAAAAATAGAGCCATCAACAAATGGCGTTGAGGAAAACTTGATAGCCACTGGGAATATGGAAGGCACAGAGATTTTTCTAAAAAGATTGAATGAAGGGCTCAGTCGGTTAGGCATCTGCCTTCTGCTTAAGTCATGTTATCAGGGTCCTGGGATGGAGGTCTGTGTGGATGGAGGTCTGTGTCCAGCTCCCTGCTCACCAGGGAGTCTGCTTCTCCCTCTGCCCTTTCCCCTCCCACGCCACCCCCTGCTTGTCTGTACATGCTCTTTCTCTCTCTCAAATCTTTAAAAAAAAAAGGGTGAATGAATTTGAATACATAAAACATACAATCTTTTGCTATGCATGAAGTTCATTAAGAAAGACAAATGAGAGGTGCCTGAGTGGTGTAGTTGGTTAAGTGTCTGCTTCTTGGTTTCAGCTCAGGTCATGATCTCAGGGTCCTGGGATGGAGCCCCGCTCGGACTCTGTGCTCAATGTGGAGTCTGCTTGAGGATTCTCTCTCTCTAAAATAAGTCAATAAATCTTAAAAAAAAAAAAGACAAATAGGAAAATATTTGCAAGACATTTGGAAAAGGGGAGTACCTTGGTGGCTCAGTGTATTAAGTGTCTGCCTTCAGTGCAGGTCATGATCCTGGGGTCCTGGGATTGAGCCCTGCATCGAGCCCTGGATTGGGATCCCTGCTCAGCAGGGAACTTGCCTCTCCCTTTCCCTCTGCCACTCCCCCTGCTTATGCTCTCTCTCTCAAATAAATAAATAAAATATTAAAAAAAAAAAAGCTAAGTGCAGAACAGAATCTAGCATGATTCTGTTTATGGAAAGCAAACAGGATATGCATTTTATGCTTAGTTTGCCTATAACATTTCTGGAAAAGTTCCTGAAACCTGCTTCATGGCCTCTCCCAACCTCTGATTCCTCAGCTTCTCCTTGTTCTTGTTGGTTTCCAGCCCTCATCTCTGCTCGGCTTGGACTCCTAGTCACTCAATACAAACTCCTCCCACTAGAGTCTTCATTCCTTCTGCCTTGGCATTCTCTTATATGTCAAATCCTGACATTAGGTTAATCCACCTGTTTGCCTTAAGCAGATTTGCCCCAGATTGTACAAACAATTGTGTGGATTGAGTCTATCATTTATTTTTTTTAAAAAAGATTTATTTATTAGAGAGAGAGAGTACAGCAGGGGTAGGGGCAAAGGGAGAGGAAGAAGCACACTCCCCGCTGAGCCTGATGTGGGGCTCCATCCCAGGTCCTGAGATAATGATCTGAGCCAAAGGCAGATGCTTAACTGATTGAGCCACCCAGGCAACCCAGTTGTTTTGTTTTCAATCTCACTTGGGTGTTCAGTGTTGCTTTCTAATCTTTCCATTCAACCTTAAGATTTTTTTCTTACATCATTCTTCACAATAGATATTTTGGTTTGTACTCCATTATTTGAGCCCATCATTGCCCCATGTGTTCTCAGTAGGTAACATCACTGGAGAAAGAGGCCAAGATTGAACTCCTTATACACCTCTGTATATAAATAAAAAAAATAATTTTATTTTATTTATTTATTTTTAAGATTTTATTTATTCATGAGAGACACACAAAGAGAGAGAGGCAGAGACACAGGCAGAGGGAAGAAGCAGGCTCCATGGAGGGAGCCTGACGTGAGACTCGATCCCAGGTGTCCAGGATCAGGCCCTGGGCTGAAGGCAGTGCTAAACCACTGAGGTATCCGGGCTGCCCTGTAGAATCATTTTAAAACCATTGACTTCAGCAAACTACAGCCCTTGTGTCAAATCCTGTGCTAGCTGTGAGCTAAATAGGGTTTTAATCCTGTAAAAATGATGGTAAAAATGAAGAATATGTGAAAATATGTCCAGCAAAACCTGGGATAGTTACTTTCTGGCCTTTCATAGAAAAAGTTTGCTGAGCCCCAACCTTTGATCATGCATCTGTGATTCTTTTCTTCCCAATTCAGAGGAGCACCTTACCCTCCCCAAAGCTTAACTGACTGAGCCACCAGGAACCCTTGAAGAAAGTTTTTTTTGATAGCACTATGAATAGCTCAGTTTTCCCAGACAAACTGAACCAATCAGGCATTTTCATTTGGCCTTGGATGACAAGGTTGTTTCATACCCCTCAGGTGTGAGTGTATGTTAATGGACTGAGGCTATCTGACACTATTTCCAAGGTGGATTGATCACGTAATTTGTAACATAAAAGAATCTAAGATCCTGTGAGCCCAGCTGGACTTGGTTCTGGATGCAGTATAAGGTATGGACAGGGCATTGTCTCTTTCCAGATGACCAATCAGTTGTCTGCTTTTTAAATGTCCATTCTTATTGATATGGCCTTTGACATTTACTAAATTATTCCATCTTCTCTCTCATTCTCCAGATCCAATCAATCCTCAAACCTTGTTATCCCATAAGTTTCCTATCGCTCCTTGCAATCTCCGGTCTCACCGACCGCCCCAGGTCTGTCTCATCCTCTCTCTCCTGGACTGCCTTTCTTAAGGCTCGTTTACCGACAGTCGTCTCATGTCTCCACCCCTCTCCCTCCTTGCTCAGTCTTTCTCAAAGAGTTCTCAGCAGCTTCCTTCCAAAATTTGTCCCTTCTCGCTTTTAAACCTTTCCAGGCTTCCCACTGCCTTTAGATTATCATCCGAAATGCCTTGTTTAATCGTCTGCTCCAGTGGCCAGGGTGGTGTCGCAACGCCGTCAATCCCTCCACATTTGCTGGGGACACTCACCTCACTTTTTGGTCCATCCTTCAAATCTAAGCTGAGGAGCCAGCCTTTCCTGACTCCCTTCTCCAACTACTCGGGTGGAGGTCCCTCATATGCGAGCCTACAGTATTCGGTGCTTCCCTCCGTCACTCTCGGCTCTGGCGCCTCACACAACGTACAAGAAGCGCGGAGTAAGCACGTGTACACCCATTGGACTCTAAAGTTCCTGGAGGGAGGCTTCGTGTCTGGTAGTATGTCTGCAGCATCCTTCTCACGGTGGGAAAGCAGATGCAAAGGCACTGAGGTGCCCAAGGGCCTGACGACCGCGAGACTCCCCAGGAACCGGGGCTGCGGACTCGCGGCTGAGCTCCGGGACGGCGCCAGTAGCCCAGTGATCATAGAGACGCACCGGCCTCCGAGAGTCCTAGAGAGGAAGCGGAAGGGGCTCTTTCCTCACGCACCTGTCTGACAGCGTCCGTGGCCCACTTCCGGTCCGGTGAGGGCTTGGGCCGGGCTGGCGAGGCTGAGGGACCGCGGTGAGAGGCGGGTTGGGGGGGCGACTTGGGCGGTGGGGCAGAGGCGGACGGGGCGGCTCGGCCGGGCTTCGGGGCAGCTGCGGGCCGCGGTGGCGGTGGCGGTGGCGGCGGCGGGGCTGACGCAGGGGGCGGCGCGTCTCCCCGGAGCTGCCTCTCGCGGCTCGGAGGCCTGGCGGGGCGGGACGCGGGGGCTCAGGTGGGGGCGAGGTTGGTCTGGTCTGGCCCGGATTACCTCAGCGCCGCGGGTGGCCACGAACTCGGGTCCCGGAGCCAACCGCGGATCTCTCAGAAAATTGAAAGTAGTCATTTTAGAGCGAGACGTGGGATGCTTACGTAAAGAATGGCTTCTCTCTCTCTCTCTCTCTCTTTTAAAGATTTTATTTATTTATTATAAGAAACAGAGAGAGAGGCAGAGACACAGGCAGAGGGAGAAGCAAGCTCCATGCAGGGAGCCCGACGTGGGACTCGATCCCGGGTCTCCAGGATCACGCCCTGGACTGAAGGCGGCGCTAAACCGCGGAGCCACCTGGGCTGCCCTGGCTTCTCTTTAAGCCTTCTCTTCGCGAAGTGCCAGGGAAGAAAGATGAATGAGGAGGACCTTTCTCGCCCTCAGGGAATCTGGTAGTCGGAGACACATTGGTAAACATTTGCGCTGTGATGCGATAAATTCAACAGGGGAGTGAATAAATACAGTAGCTGAAAAGTCAGGAAAGAGAAAGCTCAATTGATGCAGTAGAGAAAACGAGTTGACTGAAAATATAAAATAGGTTTAAGAAGGATGTAGAAGAACACAAACACCTGAGAGAATATTAAGTAGAAGCTTTTAAAATACCTCCTGCCAGTTGCCTTAACTCTGTGGTGTTAAGAGTGAACTTTCCCTCCTCTAAAAACCGGGCCTCTTCCCCCACTTTGGACTCCTAGGTCTGTCTTCCCAGCTTGGGTACCCCCCCCCCCCACTCCAACTTGAGCCCATCATGAAATTAAATAGTACTCATCCTCCAGTCTAGTATAAGCCTCTTCTTTTTCATGAGTACTCGAACCGACATTAACCTTTCTCTCATTTTGGCTTCCCCCGGGTGGCTTTTCTGTGCCCTATCCTTTGGGAGGTGAACCTTGGCCAGCCATCTAACCTCTGATATCTTCAGTTTCTTCATTTGAAAAGTAGGAGGAGGGACGCCTGGGTGGCTCAGCGGTTGAACATCTGCCTTTCACTCAGGGCATGATCCCAGAGTCTGGGGATCGAGTCCCACATCTGGCTTCCTGCATAGATCCTGCTTCTCCCTCTGCCTATGTCTCTTTGTCTCTCATGAATAAATACAGAAAATCTTAAAAAAAAAAAAAGAGAAAAGTAGGAGGAGTAATTTTCCCTATACAGAATGGTTATTAAGTCTTAAGCGAGAGTGTGTTCACAGGTTTTCTAACTGGTAAAACCTATACAAGTTAAAAATCTTTAAAAATTAAAAAAAAATTTTTTTTTTTAGATAGCAAGAGAGTGTGCACAGGAAGGGAAGGGGCAGAGGGAGAGAGAATCCTGAGGCAGACTCCCTGCTGAGTGCGGAACAGGGTGCAGAGTTCAATCCCAGGACCCTGAGGTCATGACTTGAGGTGAAATCAAGAGTTGGTGCTTAACTGATGGAGCCACCCAGCTCCCCCACAAGTTAAAAATCTTTTGATCAATTATAATGATTATTTGTTACTCTGTTGTTTCCTCTAAGCTGAGCACACGGTCACATCCAAGCCACTGGCAAGTCTGTTGGTTTTATCTCCAAAATTTATCTTGACTCTGCATCTTTGCCACCATCCTGAGCCTCTCCTGCTTGGACCACTGTAAGTGCTGCTTCCCTTCTTGCCCCTGTGACCTATTCTCTTTGGACACATAACAGGCAAAATGACCTTTGTAAAACATAACTCCCCACTAAATAAGATTAAGCCATAATTTTAGTGTGTCCCAGTTCCTGGATAATCTGGTGCTGCCTGCCTCTGCCACCTATTGTGCAGCTGTGTCCCTCATTTAACTCTGTAAAAGCCATACTGTACTTTGGCTTGTTCTCAGATATACACAGTAATTTCTGGCCTCAATCCTTGTGTCTGGAAAAAAATCTTGAATGACTGACTCATTTTCATCCTTTCGGTCTCAGACTACATGTCATCTTTTTAGAAAATCCTTCTTCAAGTTCATCCTCTTTTAACAGAGCACCCTGCATATTTCCTTTCTAGAATTTAACTCTATTTATAATTTTAATTAATTATTTCTGTCTACTGCACTAGTATATGAGTTTCAAAGTGCAAGTGCCTTGTTTGTCTTGTTCTGTATTATATTTCTAGTTTTTGCAGGTCTGACATATGTGTACTTAAAGTGTATTACACTTTTGGAAGAGTAGGCCCAGGTGACTGATCTAATTATAATATGTTTTATATTTTCTGATTTTAGTTTTATCTTCCTAATGAGATCCTGTGTGTTTGTGGGTATAAAGTAAACCCATAATTTTTCTGCACATACTAGGTGGTTAGCATATACTTACTAAAGTGAATCGACATGATTTGCAGAATATATGTTGAGTCTTTTGAAAGTAACTGTCATGTCCTCCAGCAGAATATCCATTGATGTAGACACAACTGGGATGGATTGACTTTCCCTTTGACTCATTTATGCTGTCTTTATTGTTTGGTCTTCTCAACAGACCCTCAGTCTTCTGGGAGGAGTGTGAAGATGCTTAAGGAGCGTCCAGGGATGGCAGAAGACCCTCAGCAGCAGATGGGTGTTCCTGTGGTAAAGCTGGAGAAAGAGTTGCCATGGGGCAGGGGAAGGGAGGACCCTAGTCCTGAAACTTTTCGACTGAGGTTTCGACAGTTCCGCTACCAGGAGGCGGCTGGTCCCCAGGAAGCCCTCAGGGAACTCCAGGAACTCTGTCGCCAGTGGCTGAGGCCTGAGCTGCACACCAAGGAGCAGATCTTAGAGCTGCTGGTGCTGGAGCAGTTCCTAACCATCCTGCCACGGGAGTTCTATGCCTGGATTCGGGAGCACGGCCTGGAGAGTGGCAAGGCTCTTGTGGCCATGGTGGAGGACTTCACAGAGAGAACATTGGAGGCCAAGGCGGTGGGTGAGAAGGGGGCATCTGGGTCTTGTTTCATTGGTGTGAGAAGGGGAGATTTAATGAATTGAAAGGTTTGAGGAAGCCATGGGAGTAGATGAGGTGTACAGTCTCCTTTCTCTGTTCCCAGACTCCTTGATGTACTTTCTGGAAGACAGTGGAGTTTTCAGCAAGAAAAGCCATTCTCAGGGAAGAAGCAGGGCCTGTAGAAGGGCCTTTAGCTTCCTTTTTGGTCATCAGGACAGAGGTCATATTTCCCTTGTGATCCTCAGTCCTAAAAAAGGCAATCATGACCAGTTTAAGGTCCCCCATAGACTCATTTTTCTTTGGGCAGAGATGCATTTTGGAATGCAGGGAATTAAAAAAGAAACATTGTCTGAACAGTGCTGTTTCCATATCTGGGGTGTCGGCTCAAATGGCTCATATTAGCGATTCTGTGGTGGTGTGACACCAGGCAACTGTATCTCAGATGCTTCTTTGGGACTTGACCACGTGTCTGTGACTCTTCGGTATAGTCATCTGATTGTTGGCTGGGAAAGAAGAAAGCAGGACTTAATGTTAACTGTTTTGCTTGCAAGTAACCATCTTTCTTCACTTTATCCTTCCTTTTCCTACTGCAGTCACTTCTGACTTCCTCCACAATCCTAGGATTTTTTTTTTTAAATATATTTTAAAGATTTTATTTATTCATGATAGACATATTTATTTATTTATTTATTTAATTTTATTTATTTATTTATTTATTTATTTATTTATTTATTTATGAGAGAGAGAGAGAGAGGGGCAGAGACACAGGCAGAGGGAGAAGCAGGCTCCATGCCGGGAGCCCGACGTGGGACTCGATCTGGGGACTCCAGGATCGCGCCCCAGGCCAAAGGCAGACGCTAAACCACTGAGCCACCCAGGGATCCCTGTTTTTTATTTATTTAATTTATTTTTTAACTCCCAATTTAGGAGCTTAAAAGTGGACCAAGAAAGACCTGTTATTGTGAGTGTGTCTCAGTGTGAGTTGTCCTGATTTTCCTTGCTATTTTTAGAGCAAGTTTTTCTCACTAGCTAATTCACTGCAGAATTGAGGCTTTGTATTTTTTACTGTCAGCATTTATAATTGGGGGATTTTTTTTCTAGTAGGAAGTGTTTTGGGCTAAAATTCTCAGCCACACAATATTTAGCCTGTCTGTGATACTTTCTTGGTAGAATTTGGTCAGTATTGAGGCCGGCGGAAGGGACCCTTGGAAAAGGGCATGGGCGCATAATAGTTGCTCAGAACCTGATAAAGCGAGGTTAGCCTCTTTTTCACCTTCTCACTGATGTCCTGGGGAAGAGCCTAACCAGCTTTCTTCCTCTCCCTTGTGGCTGGAATGGTTCTTTTCTTGGTTCTTTCTCTCTCTCTTTTTAAAAATTTTTATTTATTTGACAGAGTACAAGCAGAGGGAGCAGCAGGCAGAGGGAGAGGCAGAAGCATACTCTACTGAGCAGGGAGTGTGGTGCGGGACTCCATCCCAGGACTCTAGAATCATGACCTGAGCTGTAGGCAGATACTTAACTGAGCTACCCAGGCACCCTTGGTTCTCTTGTTAGATTTTAATTCAGCTCCCTCACAGGGGCTCGTTCTAATAGGTGTTGGGGACTGTCCTTAGGTTCCATGCCACGTGCAGGGAGAGCAGCCGGAGACAGCACTTGGCAGAGGCCCTTGGGAACCAGGTGTTCACCTGGGGCCGGTGGAGGTCAAGCCTGAGTGGGGGATGACCCATGGGGAAGGAGTTCAAGGCCTAGACCAAGGCACCGAGGAGCAACTCAGTCAGGACCCTGGAGCTGGGACGCAAGCCTTCCAGGAGCAGGGTAAGATGTAAACCATAAAGAATTAAGGACACAGAAAACCGCTTTGTGACCCTGTTCTTTACAAGCCTTGCAATTGATAAATTAAGTGACCTGTGAGCTGCAATTACCAGTTTTCCTGGTTACTTCCTTGACTTCAGTCGGAAACAGATGAAGTGAGAAATTGTTTTCTATCTCTCTGATTTCTGCAGGGGATATCTAGGATTATGCTCTCTTACCATTCTCTTCTCATTTCCTTCACATCCCTTTCTAGAAACCTCCTGGAAATATGCAGTTGACATGTAGGAATATTTTTTAAGTAGGCAGACAAACCATATCCCTAAAAGTAATATATGAAATTATTGTGTTACTGAATTTCAGAAGGGGTTATTCCCAGAGTGTGACCAGGGAGCACAGCTGTATTTCAAGGGACAGGGCATATTGGATTGGGACCATCTTCCCATTTGAGAACAGGGTAGGCTGTACTCAAACCCCTAAATGTATTGAGTCTGCTTAAGGTTCCTAGTGTTCTATTTTTTTTTTTTTTTCCTAGTGTTCTATGTATCAGGCAGTGGACACCTTTGAACAAGCTAACTGCAAGACAGAGCTAATCTTTCTCATGGTCTTTTTCCCTTTGCTTAGCTCTGCCAGTTCTTCAGGCTGGTCCTGGCCTCCCTCCGGTGAACAGCAGAGACCAAGAGATGGCAGCTGGGTTCCTTACAGCTGGACCCCAGGTGAGCTTGTATCTCTGACCTTCTGGGTATGTTACTTTGAAAGAGGAATGAGGTTCAGTTTCCTCAAAGTATCTCTGCACAACAAAGCACCATCCACAAGTTGAATTATTCTACTTTTCTTGTTCTGATGAATATGACAGCTTTGTTTTCTCTACTTTATCATCCTCAGTTGTTAACTTGAGTTGAGTCTTATTTATGCCTTAGGGTCCAGGCATAAGGCTCAATTCACTTGTTTTTATTACTCTTTGACTTTTTTTTGGATTGACTCAGGATTACTCTTTTAATTGTGAGGAGAAAGACATTGATAGAAACCCCATAGGCTCGATCTAGGCTGTCACGGTTGCTCAGTAACCCTTTGTGGGTAGCCTTTATGGATACTTCTGCTGCTACTCTTCCTCTGAACCCTCTCCTCCCTTGTCAGCAAGAATGTAGCTGTCTTAGGGTTGGGGATTCCCTGGAGCACTAAGCAGAGTGGTTCCTCTGGCCCCTACCCTGGCTATACGAGGAGTTTTGGCCATGTTTGCACTTGCCTGCCGTAGATAGAAGTAATGAGCACAGTGTGGCACTCTTGCCATGTCCGCTGGGTGCTGAGCATTACCAGGGACCTGGGGGATTTCTACTGTGGCACCTTTCTGAAGAGGACAGTGAGTTTTATAGTGAAGAGTTCCTGTAGAAGGAAAGCTGTCATTTGGCAGAAAAAAACCTGAGTCAAGTGTGGTCTAGCTAAAACAGTGTTTGGGCAAGGTTTATGCTTATGTCATTTCTTATTCCTGTTTTCCTAGGATGGAGACAAAAGATGATAGCCTGTTTTAATTTTGCCAGACCCTCCCCTTCTGCTATAATAGTTCTTTAAGGTGTCACGAATGACACTGAATTTATTTTAACACAGCATTGTTCTTAAGACAAAGCCTCCCCAAATATTTACTTAGCTCTGAGGGAAAATCAGGGTTTTTTTTTATTTTTTATTTTTTATTTTTTATTTTTTTTATTGGAGTTCGATTTGAAAAATCAGTTTTAAAAAAAAGAAAAGAAAAATCATTTTAGAAAGGGGATAAATAGCACCTCTGAAGCTTGATCAAACTTGAGGATTGAATGGAGGCAATTGAAAAATGGGAATTGGGTGCTGTGGTTGTTAGGGTACAAGCTCAGTGACTGCAGCAGAGACTCAGAAATACAGTGGCTCAGATGAGTCCATTACTTCCCTGACATTAACTGTCAAGAGGTAGACCCTTCTGCTCCCAAGACCAGTAGCAACTTGGTTTCTTCCATCTTCTTGCTCTCTTCTTTCCTAGTGTTTTCCTGTGTTCTCTCCTTCTTTTAGACTCTTAACTCTGGGATTATTTCTCTATCTATAGCAATCTCTTGTTGTTTCAGGGGTTAGGGTCATTTAAAGATATGGCCCTAGCCTTCCCCGAGGAGGAGTGGAGGCATGTGACCCCAGCCCAGATAGATTGCTTTGGGGAATACGTAGAACCCCAGGACTGTGGAGTCTCAGCTCCAGGTAAGACTGTTTCCATTCCAAAGGTAAGAAACAGGAGTTTTGAAATCTCCAGGTCAGGGTTTTTGCCTTTGCCCCAGATTTCAGAACCTGGTGCTACTGACACAAGAAGATGAGTAAACAGGTCCAAAGAGAGAGTGTGGACTCAGGTTTAAGAGGCTGGCCGTGTGCTTTCCTGCCAGGAAAGGAGTGAACAAGGGGGCAAGAAAACACAAGGTAGTTGTTCTGATTGTGATGAGACAGGTCAGTCATTAGGATTCCTGGAGCACCTACTCTGTGACTGAGGAGTACCCAGTTCAACATATGTTACAAAGAGCTGTAAAATTTCTATAATGGTAGAGGGTGTGGAAACCCTTGGACATAACTGTGCAGTGTGGGAGTTCATGCAGTGTGCCCCAAATGGTGGTACTGGCATTTCAGCACCTTGATCCCCCTCAGGGACAAAATTCTGCCAGTGATGCTGCTGTGTGCTTCAAGGATTCTGCCCTCCTATTTCCAGAGGAAATATGCCCCTGGCCATTCTGACTGTTCTAGAGACTCTGGCCATATGCTTGTCCTCCTCTCATTGTTGCTAACAACTCAACCCGGTGTTTATGCTGAGTCTGGGTGGGCCATGGTCTGTTTCCCATGCAACTGTTTACTGGTCATCTCAACCTTCAGATTATCCTGGGATTTATTCTTATGTACCTGTGACTCCTGCATTGACAGCTATGTAGGATTGGGCCTGGGAAACCAGAATTTCATAATATGTAATACCTGGCACATATTTATATCTCCTTAGGGCCCAGGTAAGGTTCGTGCATTGTGTGTAGTTTCAGTTTTACTATGTAAATACCTCAAAACTGGAAACTACCCAAATAAATATCAGCCAGGTTAGTAAATAGATTATAATATGGTCTTACAGTATAATACCATACACCAATGAAAAAGAACATAGTTTAACTATAGGTATGTTCCACATGTGGGTGAATCTAAAAGCATAATAACAGAAGTAGCCAGAAACAATGTGTGAATCCAGTGCATAAAGACAAGACCAGGCAAAAGCACTTCATGATGATACAAGTTTGGATAGCATGTTTGCCTGGGGGGCAGGATATAGTCACTGGAGGGCATGGGAGAGGGCTTTCTGGATGCTGGTAATGTTTATTGAGCTGGATGCTATTTACATGGTTGTGTTCATTATGAAAATTCTTTGAACATTAAAGTTAAGCTTTGTGCACTTTTACTTTCCTGGGAAGTTTACAAAAGAATCCATTAGAGGTGAGGGCTATGTCCTTCAAATTTGTTTGGATCAGGAGGCATGAGATGTTTTTCTTTTTGTGTTTTAACAGCCTCACCTGAAAGAACCCTTTCTGACCCTAAGTGCTACTTGTCTTCTCTCTCTACTTTAAAGTTTTATTTTAAAGTGATCTCTATATCCAAAGTGGGGCTCAAACTCACAACCCTGAAATCAAGAGTTGCATGCTCTACTGACTAAAGCAGCCAGGTGCCCCCGTTGCTCTCTTTTCTTCTGTCTTGGCTACTTTGCTCCCTAGAGCCTTCCCCTTTTTTTTTTTTTTTTTTTACTTCCCCTTCTTTTCACCTCCCCTTCCTCCTATTCTTTTGTTTCAATTAGCAATAATCACGCCTCGGATAAACTTCATTGGCTTCATTCAAGTATCATTACTGCCACTGCGCAAAGCTCTTTCTATTCTTTTGTAACAATTGTTCTGTTAATTTAGAGAGAGTGAAAGAGGGATCAGAGGAAGGGCTGAGGCAGTTTAGTAGCATTCATGGGCATTTCAATCTGGTAGAAGTCAGTGATAGATTGGGTTTCTTCATTCATTCAGTAGTCAGTAAGCCTGTGCCAGGCTCCCAGGAGACCCAGATTAATAAAACTTGGTTAGGTAGGAGCTGCAGAGTGAGCAGGGACCACATGCTGAGCAGGATTGTGGAGGATATGGAGAGTTCCAAGTAGTTCATCATTGTTGGAGTAGGCCTATAATCTCTAGGGAAGGCAAAATGCCTTTATGAATGTAAAGTAGCATTTTCAACAGGGTTGTGTATAAATAAGTGCAGGATAAACAAAGTGCTAATTCAGTATACATGTATTGAAGACACCGAGGTAAGAGAATAAGCAGGGCATATTTCTTCAAGGTAAGCATTGAGTTAGATTTAGAGGGAAATAACAGTTCAAGTTAGCCTATTCTGTAAAAAGGCGTGGAGATTGTTTTAGCTTGGGCTGCTACAGTAGAATATTCTGGACTGGGTAGCTTAAATAACAGACACTTATTTCTCAGAGTTTTAGAGGCTAGGAAGTTCATATCAAGGTTCCTGCAGATACAGTGTCTGGAGATAGCCATCTTCTGGCTTGCAGCCAGGTGCCACCTCATTGTGTCTTCACATGGCAGACAATTGAGGGATCCATCTTGTGTCTCTGCCTCTTTACAAGGGTTATAATCCCATCATGAGGTATCATGCTCACATGACCTCTGTGCAAAGTGCTGTGGTTTCTCTTCGTTTTGTTATAAGGACACTAATTCCATTGGGGGGTGCTTCACCCTCTTGACTACCTTATTACTTCTCGATCACCCTGTCTTGTGATAGCATCACATTGGGGCATAGGACTTCAGCTTATGAAGTTGGGGGGTGGGGGACATAAATAGTCACAGAAATGGAAGGAAGTAGAGCAAAGTCTGGTTTTAGAGTCAATGAAAGGAAACTATATTGAGGTTTTTGGTCAAAGGGAAAGAGAAGGAATTGTTAGAGGACGCCTTAGGAGCAAAGTTCTAACAAATAAATTTATTTTCATAGCTTCTGTAGAATTAGCTTGTATCTCCTTTGTCCTGTAGGCATTGGGAGCAAGGAAAAGGAGGCTAAAACCCAGCAGGTAGACCTCAAGGGGGCACTTGCTCGGGTGACGTCAGAGAGGTTTGGGGAAGCCACGCTTCAGAGTCCTGAACTTGGAAGAACCTGTGAGCAGGAGCCCAGTAGCTCTGTGGGAAACATACCAGGGCCACCGCCTCCTCAGCATGGTGTCGTACCCCTGCCTGATGACCTCAAGACCCACAGCTCCTTCTGGAAGCCTTTTCAGTGCCCTGAGTGTGGAAAAGGTTTCAGTCGGAGTTCAAATCTTGTCAGACACCAGCGAACCCACGAAGAAGAGAAATCCTATGGGTGTGTCGAGTGTGGGAAGGGATTCACCTTGAGAGAGTACCTCATGAAGCACCAGAGAACACACCTGGGAAAGAGACCCTATGTGTGCAGTGAGTGCTGGAAAACCTTCAGTCAGAGGCACCATCTTGAGGTCCACCAGAGGAGTCACACAGGGGAGAAGCCCTACAAGTGTGGTGACTGCTGGAAAAGCTTCAGCCGGAGGCAGCATCTGCAGGTGCATCGGAGAACTCACACGGGGGAAAAGCCCTACACCTGTGAGTGCGGCAAGAGCTTCAGCAGGAATGCAAACCTGGCAGTGCACCGGCGAGCCCACACAGGCGAGAAGCCATATGGGTGCCAGGTGTGTGGGAAGCGGTTCAGTAAAGGGGAGCGACTGGTCAGACACCAGAGGATCCATACTGGCGAGAAGCCCTACCACTGTCCTGCCTGTGGGAGGAGCTTCAACCAGAGGTCCATCCTCAATCGGCACCAGAAAACCCAGCATCGCCAAGAGACCTTGGCACAGTAAAGATGCCCTGCTGAAATGCCATCCTTTTTTGTGAATGGAAGGTGCAGGACCTGTCAGGACCATCAGCTGGAGGGAAACTTATTGGGAGGATGCATTGGTCTTTAGTCACTGAAGGGCTTTGAGGTGGGCAGTGAAGAGTGATTGGGTGCAGAAAGGCATTTTGACTCATTTTCTTTCCATTTGTTGTCAAACAGAGGCAGGGCAAGGCCTGATACATTTTGAGTTTCCAGAGCGCAGTTCCTCATGTCTCTTATCCAAGTGGTACGAATAGTTTTTCCTGCCATCTTTTGGGGAAATGATATCCTGAATTTCAGAACATCCTTTGGTGGGATGTTCATATCTGCCTCGCGAGCAAGTCTGATAGTAAAGGCAAAATTTTGTCCCACGGTGGCAACTTAAACCTCATTTTTATGAGGGCTGTATCTACCTGCAAGATCATTAGTTCAGATTCTACCTTCCTTTTCCATTTAACAAATATTTATTGAACAATTACTTTGTGCCTGATACTGGGAACATGGTGAATGAGACATAAGAGACCTGGGTCTCCTGGAGCTTGTGATTTATAGCAGTGGAAACACACAGAACCATTAATAACCCCAGGCATTCTAAGTTATGTTTGTGGTAAGAGCTGTGTGAGAGGATAGTCTTCTGGTGGTCACTCGTTTTGCTCTGCTGCTCAGGTGCTGGATCTTTCCCTCCCCAGTTGGGATCTCTCAGTCAGCTTTGTTTATTTTACTTTCTTTGTAACCTTTTTCTGTCTCTAACATTGTACCCTTATCTGTAAAGTTTCCCCATTATTCCTTGTACTGTAACAGCTATTTACCCATCCATTAGGAAATTAATATTTTGCTATTGATCACTGAATAAACATGAAAGTATTTTTAAAAACACTCAGTTCTGTATAAAGATCTAATTAAATGAATCTGAAAGATGAACTAGTATTAATTAATACCTGATATTTGATGACAAGCATATTTAGATGCTTTTATTCTCTATTCTTACTTTATTCATTCCACACATATTTATTGAGGCCGCACAGGAACTTGGCTAGTTGCTTGCCATATATCAGTGAATAAAATAGGGGGAAAAGATCCCTGACCTTGTAGAACTTATATTTTAGTGAATATATTGGATCTTTAGAACCACGTAGAGTGGAACCTGTGGATACTCCCATAAACACTCTGGCCCTGGGACTTGAGCCTTTGTCCTTGGTCCTGTGTCAGTTTCTTGCCTTGAAATGCATTTTACCACCTACTTCTTGTTACTGAATAGTCTCTGTTGATACATCTGGATCCGTGTCTGAGAGGCTTTTGGTCTCCAACTGGGAATGATGAGTTTTGCATGAGTGCTAATTCAGGAAAGTTAAAGATGTGTGCAGGCATTTAAAAATACGTAATACTGAGAAGATACAGTATTTGTAACCTGTTTACCCTTTATTTTACCATCACTAAAGGGTTTCCTTTCTGTTTAAAATTCTGGAATAGTTTGCTTAAAATTCTGTGGAATGAGCATGGACCACACTGCAGAGTCGTTGTAGTGCTGTGCCTTTGAATGCTGGCTGCTGAGTGAGTTACTCTATCTTTGGTTGACAGTACTATAATTCTAAGATGTGATTTGACTTGTGGTGCCTTTTATTTTTATTTATTTTTCTTAAAGGTTTTTAAAATTTATTTGAGAGATTGAGAGCATGAGTGGGGGGAAGAGGGCAGAGGGAGAGGGAGAAGCAGACTTCCTGCTAAGCGAGGGAAGCCCAATGCTGGCTGATCCCAGAACCCCGGGATAATGACCTGAGCTGAAGGCAGATGTCTGACTGAGCCATTCAGGTGCCCCTTATGGTGCCTTTTAATATTAGATTCTTTTACTGTTTTTTTTTCTCTACATTTTTCATTGTACATAAGATAAATAATGATTTCAACATTATTTATCAAATAACAATATTTATCAAATAATAATTGCAACAGAGAGTTGCATTACTCAGTCTACTTTGAAACATATTGTTTTATTCCATGTTTCTTAGATGGCCTTGGTAGATAGCCATGATATTTAATTTTGAATTAGCAGATGATTTCCTGGTCTCTTAGCTGTCCCCACGAGCCTGCAGTAGCCAGGGCCTAAGTGTATCTGGGATGTCATCCACTATCTGAAACACTAGGTGGCTGCTGCTTAGCAATGTTGAGATCCAGATGCAAAATCAGCTTTTTTTTTCCCCCCACTTCCCAGACAACCTTGGCCAAGCTCACAGCCACCTTGCAGCCAAACCCAGGGGGTAGGCTTATCCTAAGTCTCTGGCTTCTGGTCTGTAGGACCCAGGACTGATGTGGCCTGAGTTTGGCCTTCTCTAGGAGGTTCATTTCCAAAACTAGGCAAGGAGTGTTGGGTATAGGCTGAGAGTTGCTTATCAATGGTCTTTCTGTTTACCTGAATTAAATTGTGGATTCTCTTTGATCATATCCTTAGCCAAATAGGACTGTGGGGTTTTAGCCAATTGAAATCTCTTCAGAGAAGCTTTTGTAGGAGTTGGGGCTTGCTAGCTTTTTCTCTTGGATTCCCCTATCTGCTTTGATACCAAAGTTTATGGATAATGCCTCAAAAAAGCCTCAAAAGAAATTTTTTTCTCATAGAATTTTAGTAACATTTTTTTTCTATTTAGATTTTTTATATAATAGAAAATTTCAAACATATATAATGACTCCCTATGTATTCATTGCTTGGCCTTACCCATCATAAACTCATAGCTAATCTTGTTTTATTTCTACCCTCTCTTCCCTGTCTTCCACCCCTACCGAAGTATTTTGAAGCAATTTCCAAATATAACCTATAAATATTTGTGTGTACCTCTGAAAGGTAAGAACTCTTTGAAAAAGAAAACTCACATTACTATCATACCAATAAAAACGAACAGTTCCTTAATTTGTAATTAATGTTTTCTTAACCATGTGCTTTTTAAAAGCTTTTTTTAAAAAAAATTTATTTATTTGAGACAGAGAGCATAAGCTGAGGGGAGAAGCACAGGGAGAGGGAAAAGCAGGTGCTCAATCCAAGGATCCCAGGATTATGACCTGAACTGAAGACAGACAACCGACTGAGCCACCCAGGTGCCCCTTTAAAAGCTTATTTGAGTTATGATCCAAATAAGATCCATAAATTGCAAATTGGTTGCTTTGTTTTCTAAGTCTTATAGTCTATAGTTCCTATTCTTTTTTCTCTTGAAATTCATTGAAACAACTAGATTCTGTAGAATTTCTTATCTTTGAATTTCATATTATTTTCCCCTCCTTTTCCCTTTGATTCCATTTGTTTCCCTTTGATCAGTGAAACCATATGATAATTGTCCTTCTCTGATTGACTTATTTAACTCAGCATAATGCCCTCCAGTTCCATCCACGTTGTTGGTGTAAATGTAAGATTTCATCCGAAGCCCCTTTTTCAGCAGCTAGAAGGCTCATCAGGGAGGCTGAGGAAGAAACAATGACATCGCATTGCCCCTAGTGGCCTTCCTGATAATGGCAGTCATCTCTAGCTATTGTGCCACCCAATTGCAGTCCCATTGAATTCACTTAGAAATTTGACAAGCCAAACAAATTCACTGGGGCTTCATACAGTTTTGCGTTCCTGTCTTACTTTTTTCTACCTTTATAATGTCAGTTTCTGAAGACCAAACTTCTAGAGAGATGTATCGTGTCCAACCTGTCCCCATTATTGACATGTTTCAGTAAAAAAAGCAAAAAGTTTGTTACGATAGAGCAAGCAATGTTCTTCCTTGTGTTTGTCACTGGGAATTTAAGCTGCTAGGAGAGTGAGGCTGGAAAGGATTGGGTAACATAAGAGTTGTGTCTTGACAAACAGAGGGACTTGGGAGAAGCAATTTTAGTTTTCTGAAAGTGCCAATAAGCTCCAGTATAAAGGCTGCCGTCGTTGTCACATGCTCTAGTCATAGCTCCATCATCTGAGTGGCCAGAGAGCAGAGAATGGCAGCAAGCAAGCCTTGGAGCTCACCTCATATGTTTTTCCTTCCTTAGTAAAAACTCCAGTCTCTGGAGAAGGTAGTAGATTAACCTATAGATAGTTTGGGAAAAAGAGGTAATACAAGTCCATTTATGCCTTCTTGACACCCACCTCTGGAGCTATTTGTGCTTACTCGATTTTTTAAAAAGATTTTATTTATTTGAGAGAGGGAGATAGCAAGAGAGAGCATGAGCAGGGGCGGGGGAAAAAGAGAAGCAGACTACTTGCTGTGCAGGGAGCCTGAGATCATGCCCTGAGCTGAAGGCAGATGCTTAACTGACTGAGCCACCAGGTGCCACCTGCATTTTCTTTCTGTGAAACAGTTGAGAAAAACTAGATCTATATCATCTAGAAATGTCACTGACTCCTGCTCAGCATGTTGTATGAACAGAAGTAGAATGATGTTAAGTAGTTGATCATTTAGAGCCAGTATCCTCATGAGGCCCAGCCTTTATTTTGAAGTGTTCCTGCTGCCTGGACTGAGGCGCTAATGGAAGGACTGGTAAATAAGTGATGGGAAAAACCCCAGCAATTAGAACTGTGGGATTCCCGCATAAATAGACCAGTGAGTTAGCACAGAAGGTTGAGAAATAGCCCTGGCTTTCTATAGTGATCTAGTATGTAGTAAAGATGGAATCTCAAATCACTGGGCAGAGATCAATCTTTTTTTTTAAATTGATTGGGATAGTTGGACAGCTATTTGGAGAAAAATAAAAATAGATCCATTTCTCACATCGTATTTAAGAATAAACTCCAGGGCAGCCCGGGTGGCTCAGTAGTTTAGCGCCGCCTTCAGCCCGGAGCATGATCCTGGAGACCCCGGGATCGAGTCCCACGTCAGGCTCCCTGCATGGATCCTGCTTCTCCCTCTGCCTGTGTCTCTGCCTCTCTCTCTCTCTCTCTCTCATGAATAAATAAATAAAATCTTAAAAAAAAAAAAAAGAACAAACTCCAAATGAATCAATCAGGAATCTGTGAAAAATGAAACTACCCAAGTACTGGAAGACAATGTGGATGTGAATTCCTCTAAAATTCATGTTCAGGGAAAGAACTAGGACTCAAAATCCAGATGCAATAAAAGAAATGATTATTTTTTTTAAAAGATTTTATTTATTTATTCATGAGAGAGAGAGAGGCAGAGACACAGGCAGAGGGAGAGGCAGGCTCCATGCAGGGAGCCTGACGTGGGACTTGATTCCGGGACTCCAGGATCACGCCCTGGGCTGAAGGCAGCGCTAAACCACTGAGCCACCCGGGCTGCCCGATTTGATTCATTTCTACATAAAAATTTTAAGAACTTCTGTATGGCAAAAACAATAAGCAAAGATAAATGTCAGTTTGGAAGAAAGTAATTGTAACATAAATAACACAAAGTTCTAATATTTCTAATATATGAAGAACTTTAAAAAAAGCAAAAAAAAAAAAAATACCCCAAAAAACCAAGCAATCCCATTGAAAAATGGACAAACTGGAATTCACACACACACACACACACACACACACACACACAACAAAAGTGGCTATTAACCATATTTGAAGATGTTGACCTTCACTCAAAATATTCCAATTAAAACTACATGAGAGATTTCCATTCGATTGGCCAAAATTCCAAAACTTGACAGTACATGCTGTTGATGAGTTTGTGAGGAAACAGAATTTTTATGTGTTGTTAATGGCATGCAAAATAGTACAACGTCATATGGAGGAGAATTTAGCAATATCTAACAAAATTATGGGTGAATTTAAAGAGACCTCTAACAATATGAAAATACATATGTACAACATTCATTATTCATTACAGCATTCTTTTATTTTTATTTTTTAAAGGTTTTATTTATTCATGAGAGACATAGGGGCAGAGACAGAGGGAGAAGCAGGCACCATTTAGGGAGCCTGACATGGGATTCAATCCTGGGACTCCAGGATCACGTCCTGGGGCGAAGGCAGACGCTAAACCGCTGAGCCACTCAGGGATCCCTCGTTACAGCATTCTTACCACAAAAATATTGGAAGCTGCATAAATATCCAGGATAGGTGATTGAAAAACTATGGCACATCCATGCGATGTAGTGTGCAGCTTTAAACCATTATTGGGTCAGTTTTCACAATTGGAATATGGATCTAGATGAGATAAAATTATCGTATTGATGTTAAATATACTAGTGTTGATAAATGTTGTTACGTAAGAGAATATCTCTGTTCTTAGGAAATAGAAGTATTTAAGGATAAAGGACCATTGTGTGTGTGTGTGTGTGTGTGTGTGTGTGTGTGTGTGTGTATACACACATATATACACAAATACACAGGTGAAATGGAGGCAGGTCAGAGGAGGAGGGAAGAGAAGAAACAAGGTAAAAATGTTAATGATAAGTGAATCTGGGCAAAGGATATATGGGTAATTTGCACTATTGTTTTTGCAACTTTTCTGTAAGCTTGAAGTTATTTCATTATAAAAATTTAAAATAAAAACAACAGCAGGATTTACTAGTTATGAATGTGGAAGGAAAAGGGTAGCAAGTCTTTGTCCAATGATAATGGCCCTGAGGTGGGGGTAGGAGGGTGATGCAGCATTTAGCTAATGAGATGCACTGAATTAGTCATACCTCATTTTGCACAATAGCTGCAGATTCATTCCCATGCTCTTTTTCACTGTGCACACTGTTGTCCAAGGCTTCTTCATGCAGTGACTGAAGGAAGATCTTTGGTGTTGCAGTTTCCATAATGGAAATTCAAATTTTCAGTGATTTCATCCCTGGGCTTGGTTTTGTATAGGTGTACTAACAGGATACTTTCCACTCAGCCTTTACACTGGTCATTTGCTTAAGGTTTTGTGGCCTCTACGAATGGTTTCAGCTACATTTTACCTCTGCCTCAAATTGAACCATTTCTCCCAAACCTGGTTTTAGCCCATTGCTATTTCACGATTTGTAATTCATTTGTGCTCTACAACAGGGCAAAACTGATGGTCAAATAAATGAAATCTGGTTTGAGCAGCAATGAGTTAAAAGGGAAAAGTGAGTCTAATTTTAGAATTGTGGAAGATGAAGGGCACCTGAGTGGCTTCCTTGTTTGAGTGTCTGCCTTCAGCGTGGGTCATGATCCCAGGACTCTAGGATCAAGACCTCCCTCTGCCTCTCCCTGCCTATTGTGCACTCTCTCTCTCTCACTCTCACTCTCTCTCAAGTAAATAAATAATTAGAATGGATAAAGAAGATGTGGTTTATGTATACGATGGAATATTACTCAGCCATTAGAAATGACAAGTACCCACCATTTGCTTCAACGTGGATGGAACTGGAGGGTGTTATGCTGAGTGAAGTAAGTCAATAGGAGAAGGACAAACAGTGTATGTTCTCATTCATTTGGGGAATATAAATAATAGTGAAAGGGAATATAAGGGAAGGGAGAAGAAATGTGCGGGAAATATCAGAAAGGGAGACAGAACATAAAGACTCCTAACTCTGGGAAACGAACTAGGGGTGGTGGAAGGGGAGGAGGGTGGGGGGTGGGGGTGAATGAGTGATGGGCACTGAGGGGGGCACTTGACGGGATGAGCTCTGAGTGTTATTCTGTATGTTGGTAAATTGAACACCAATAAAAAATAAATTTATTAAAAAAAATAAATAATTAGAATCTTAAAAAAAAAAACCTGACTCATTAGAATTGTTGAATATGAAATGACAGAAGGGTTGTTAGATGTTGGGGACCGGTCTTAAGAAAGTCTATTTCTTGGTGTATTTTGTTTTGTTTTTTTAGATTTAGCTGATTAGGTGGGACTTAGGCACCCAGAAGGCATGTGGTTGACACTCCTAGTGTGTGCTAGAGTTTATGTACCACTCAGTGACCATGAATGTGCATTGGGAAGCTCTCCTAACATGAGGCCCTAACAAACCTCAAAGAACCTCACTCCAGCCCACAGCCAGTGATATTAGAACATCAGGAGCTGTTAAACCTAAGACCCATAATATTCCAGTGTCCTCACTGTTCGCTAACTTCCCTGCCCTCCCCCACTCTAATTTTAGTATATGTGCTGCCAAGGGAGCACCCCTCCCCCACTCCAAGTGTGACCCAAATATCTCTCTAGTAAATCCCACCTGGGCTCTGATCATACCTCTACGTTGAAGTACTTTCTACTTTAGCAAGCTCAGGGAACAGTAGGATTGATAACTAGATTGTGTAGGATTGGACTGTAGAAGATCATTTGCTAATAGAATCATGACATCTGGCTCAAAAGATTCAATGTAGCAGATCAAAAAGCAAGTGATCCAGCTCCATTGTCTTAAGACCTTTCCCCTGCTTTCCATGATCCTGCAGAGGAAATTGCTGCCTCTGGGTGGTAGTCAACACTCAGTAAAGTCAGCTTTATCAGGTTGCTGAGCTGTATTCATACCTTTGCTGGTGGTGGAGTTGGCAAGTCCTTGTCATACTAATGCTCAAGGTGAAAACTATCCTTAGGAAATTTCAGATTGAGGTTTTGTCCTTCATGCTGTTAAATTAATTAAATTAATTAAATTAAATTAATTAAAAGGCCATTAGGCATTTTTTAAAAATTGGAATTCAATTTGCTAACACATAGCATAACACCCAGGGCTCTTCCCATCAAGTGCCCCCCTCAGTGCCCGTCACCTAGTCACCCCAACCCCTTCCCCCCCTCCCTTTCCACTACCTCTTGTTCGTTTCCCAGAGTTAGGTGTCTCTCATGTTCTGTTACCCTCACTGATATTTTTTTTTTAATTTATTTTTTATTGGTGTTCAATTTACTAACATACAGAATAACACCCAGTGCCCGTCACCCATTCACTCCCACCCCCCGCCCTCCTCCCCTTCTACCACCCCTAGTTCGTTTCCTAGAGTTAGCAGTCTTTACGTTCTGTCTCCCTTTCTGATATTTCCCACACATTTCTTCTCGCTTCCCTTATATTCCCTTTCACTATTATTTATATTCCCCAAATGAATGAGAACATATAATGTTTGTCCTTCTCCGACTGACTTACTTCACTCAGCATAATAACCTCCAGTTCCATCCACGTTGAAGCAAATGGTGGGTATTTGTCATTTCTAATAGCTGAGTAATATTCCATTGTATACATAAACCACATCTTCTTTATCCATTCATCTTTCATTGGACACCGAGGCTCCTTCCACAGTTTGGCTATCGTGGCCATTGCTGCTATAAACATCGGGGTGCAGGTGTCCCGGCGTTTCATTGCATATGTATCTTTGGGGTAAATCCCCAACAGTGCAATTGCTGGGTCGTAGGGCAGGTCTATTTTTAACTGTTTGAGGAACCTCCACAGTTTTCCAGAGTGGCTGCACCAGTTCACATTCCCTCACTGATATTTTCACTCATTTTCTCTCCTTTCCCCTTTATTCCCTTTCACTATTTTTTATATGCCCCAAATGAGTAAGACCATATAATGTTTGTCTTTCTCCGATTGACTTACTTTACTCAGCATAATACCCTCCAGTTCCATCCACGTCGAAGCAAATGGTGGATATTTGTTGTTTCTAATGGCTGAGTAATATTCCATTGTATACATAGACCACATATTCTTTTTTTCTTACAAGTTTATTTTTTATTGGTGTTCAATTTGCCAACATATAGAATAACACCCAGTGCTCATCCCGTCAAGTGCCCACCTTAGTGCCCGTCACCCAGTCACCCCCACCCCCCGCCCACCTCCCCTTCCATCACCCCTAGTTCATTTCCCAGAGTTAGGAGTTTTTCATGTTCTGTCTCCCTCTCTGATATTTCCCACTCATTTTTTTCTCCTTTCTCCTTTATTCCCTTTCACTATTTTTTATATTCCCCAAATGAATGAGACCATATAATGTTTGTCCTTCTCTGATTGACTTATTTCACTCAGCATAACACCCTCCAGTTCCATCCACGTCAAAGCAAATGGTGGGTATTTGTCGTTTCTAATGGCTGAGTAATATTCTATTGTATACATAAACCACATCTTCTTTATCCATTCATCTTTCGATGGACACCGAGGCTCCTTCCACAGTTTGGCTATTGTGGACATTGCTGCTAGAAACATCGGGGTGCAGGTGTCCTGCCGTTTCACTGCATCTGTATCTTTGGGGTAAATCCCCAGCAGGGCAATTGCTGGGTCGTAGGGCAGGTCTATTTTTAACTCTTTGAGGAACCTCCACACATTTTTCCAGAGTGGCTGCACCAGTTCACATTCCCAACAGTACAGAGGGTTCCCCTTTCTCCACATCCTCTCCAACATTTGTTGTTTCCTGCCTTGTTAATTTTCCCCATTCTCACTGGTGTGAGGTGGTATCTCAATGTGGTTTTGATTTATATTTCCCTGATGGCCAGGGATGCAGAGCATTTTCTCATATGCTTGTTGGACATGTCTATGTTTTCCTCTGTGAAATTTCTGTTCATGTCTTTTGCCCATTTCATGATTGGATTGTTTGTTTCTTTGCTGTTGAGTTTAATAAGTTCTTTTTTTTTTAAGATTTTATTTATTTTTTAATGAGAGACAGACAGACAGAGATAGAGAGAAGCAGAGACACAGGCACAGGGAGAAGCAGGCTCCATGCAGGGAGCCCGGTGTGGGACTTGATCCTGGGACTCTAGGATCATGCCCTGGCTGAAGGCAGCGCTAAACTGCTGAGCTACCTGGGCTGCACTAATAAGTTCTTTATAGATCTTGGATACTAGCCCTTTATCTGATAGGTCATTTGCAAATATCTTCTCCCATTCTGTAGGTTGTCTTTTAGTTTTGTTGACTGTTTCTTTTGCTGTGCAGCAGCTTTTTATTTTTTATTTATTTATTTATTTATTTTGCAGCAGCTTTTTATCTTGATTAAGTCCCAGTAGTTCATTTTTGCTTTTGCTTTTGTTTTCCTTGCCTTTATGGATGTATCTTGCAAGAAGTTGCTGTGGCCAAGTTCAAAAAGGGTGTTGCCTGTGTTCTCCTCTAGGATTCTGATGGATTCTTGTCTCACATTTAGATCTTTCATCCATTTTGAGTTTATCTTTGTGTATGGTGTAAGAGAATGGTCTAGTTTCATTCTTCTGCATGTGGATGTCCAATTTTCCCAACACCATTTATTAAAGAGACTTTTTTCCAGTGGATAGTTTTTCCTGCTTTGTCGATTATTAGTTGACCATAGAGTTGAGGGTCCACTTCTGGATTCTCTATTCTGTTCCATTGATCTATGTGTCTGTTTTTGTGCCCGTACCACACCGTCTTGATGACCACATCTTTGTAGTACAACCTGAAATCTGGCATTGTGATGCCCCCAGCTATGGTTTTCTTTTTTAATATTTCCCTGGCTATTCGGGGTCTTTTCTGATTCCACACAAATCTTAAGATAATTTGTTCCAACTCTCTGAAGAAAGTCCATGGTATTTTGATAAGGATTGCATTAAATGTGTAAATTTCCCTGGGTAACATTGACATTTTCACAATATTAATTCTTCCAATCCATGAGCATGGAATATTTTTCCATCTCTTTGTGTCTTCCTCAATTTCTTTCAGAAGTGTTCTGTAGTTTTTAGGGTATAGATTCTTTGCCATTAGGGATTTTTAATGCCTTGACAGCCCATATAAGCAATACAAAACCTAAACCTGTCAATGCCTCAAGGTAATAAATTGAAACATAAGGATGAACAATCACAGATAGCCAACTAGGCTTTCCCCTATAAAGCAACCTTAAGTTATAGCTAAATAGTGTCTTTGCTTTGCTTCTTATCTTTCTAAATGTTTTGCTATTACCTCCTGTGCTCCTAGCCACTTCTGGTTTGGTACTGTCTAATAGGAATAGATTTTTGCTCAAACTCACAACATTTTTAAAATTTTTATTTAATTTCAATAATTAACATATGATATATATTTATATATATTTTTAATTGAAGTTCAATTTGCCAACATACAGTATAACACCCAGTGCTCATCCCTTCAAGTGCCCTCCTCAGTGCTCATCACCCAGTCACCCCATCCCCCCACCTGCCTCCCCTTCCACTACCCCTTGTTCATTTCCAGGAGTCTGTCATGTTTTTTAACCCGCTCTAATTTATTCCACTCATTTTCCTTCCTTTCCCCTATAGTTCCTTTCACTATTTCTTATATTACATATGATGTGTTTTGGTTTCAAAAGTAGAAGTCAGTGAGTCATCAGTCTTACATAATACCCGGTGCTCATTACATAACATGTCCTCCTTAAGGTCTTTCACTCAGTTACCCCATTTCCCTACCATCCTCCCCTCCAGCAACCTTCAGTCTCCCTTTCTGATTTTATCTTTTTTTTCTCTCTTCTCCTATGATCCTCTGTTTTGTTTCTTAAATTCCACACAAGAGTGAGATCATATGATAATTGTCCCTCTCTGATTGATTTATTTTGCTTAATATAATATCCTTTAGTTCCATCCACATTGTTACAAACAGCAAGATTTTATTCTTTTTGATGGTTGAGTAGTATTCCATTGTATATACATAGCACATCTTCTTTATGCATTCATCTGTCGGTGGACATCTGGGCTCTTTCTGTAGTATGGCTATTTTGGACATTGCTGCTATAAACATTGGGGTGCAGGTGCCCCTTCAGATCGCTACATTTGTGTCTTTGGGGTAAATACCCAGTAGTGCAATTGCTGGGTCATAGAGTAGCTCTCTTCAACTTTTTGAAGAACCTCCATACTGTTTTCCAGAGTGGCTGTACCAGCTTGCATTCCCACCAACAGTGCAAGAGGATTCCCCTTTCTCTACATCTTCGCCAACATTTGTTGTTTCCTGTCTTGTTATTTTAGCCATTCTGACTAGTGTGAAGTAGTATTTCATTGTAGTTTTGATTTGTGTTTCCCTGATGCCAGGTGATATAGAGCATTTTTTCATGTGTTGGTTGGCCATTTATATGTCTACTTTGGAGGAATGTCTGTTCATATCTTCTCATTTCTTGACTGGATTATTTGTTTTTGGGTGTTGAGTTTGCTAAGTTCTTTATAGGTCTAGGATACTAGGCCTTTATCTGATATATCATTTGCAAATATCTTCTCCCATTCCGTAGGTTGCTTTTTAGTTTTGTTGACTGTTTCCTTTGCTGTGCACAAGCTTGATCTTGATGAAGTCTCAGTAGTTAATTTTTTGCCTTTGTTTCCCTTGTCTTTGGAGATGTGTCTAGCAAGAAGTTGTGCAGCTGAGGTCACAGGGGTTGCTGCCTATGTTCTCCTCTAGGATTTTGATGAATTCCTGGCTCACATGTAGGTCTTTCATCCATTTTGAGTTGACCTTTGTGTATGGTGTGAGGAAATGGTCCAGTTTCATTCTTCTACATATTCAATTTTCCCAACATCATTTATTGAAGAGATTGTCTTTTTTCCATTGGATATTCTTTCCTGCTTTGTCAAAAATTAATTGACCATAGAGTCATGGCTCCTGTTCTCTATTCTATTCCATTGATCTATGTGTCTTTTTTTGTGCAGTACCATACTGTCTTGATGATTACCACTTTGTAATAGAACTCGAAGTCTGGAATTGTGATGCCATCAGTTTTGGTTTTCTTTTTCAACATTCCTTTGGCCATTCGGGCTCTTTTCTAGTTCCATACAAATTTTAGGATTATTTGTTCCAGCTCTGTGAAAAATGTCGATGGTATTTTGATAGGGATTGCACTGAATGTATAGATTGCTCTAGGTAGCACAGACATTTTAACAATATTTATTCTTCCAATCCAATCCATGGAAGATTTATCCATTTCTTTGTGTCTTCCCCAGTTTCTTTCATGAATGTTCTGTAGTTGTTAGAGTACAGATCCTTTGCCTCTTTGGTTAGATTTATTCCTAGTTATCGTATGATTTTGGGTGCAGTTGTCAATGGGACCAATTCCTTAATTTCTCTTTCTTCAGTGTCATTGTTAGTGTATAGAAATGCAACTGATTTCTGACATTGATTTTATATCCTGCCACTTTGCTGAATTCCTGTATGAATTTTAGCAATTTTGGAGTGGAGTCTTTTGGGTTTTCCATATAGAGTATCCTGTCATCTGCAAAGAGGGAGAGTTTAACTTCTTCTTTGCCAATTTGAATGCTTTTATTTCTTTTTGTTGTCTGATTACTGAGGCTAGGACTTCTAGTCCTATGTTGAACAGCAGTGGTGATAGTGGACATCCCTGCTATGTTCATGATCTTAGGGGAAAAGTTCTCAGCTTTTCTCTATTAAGAATGATACTCACTGTGGGCTCTTTGTAGATGGCTTTTATGATACTGAGGTGTGCTTTCTCTATCCCTACACTATGAAGACTTTTTTTTCACTATGAAGACTTTTAATAAAAAATGGATGCTGTACTTTGTCAAATGCTTTCTCTGCATCTATTGAGAGGATCATATGGTTCTTGTATTTTCTTTTATTAATGTAACATATCACATTGATTTGTGAGTGTTAAACCACTCTTGCAGTCTAGGAATAAATTCCACTTGGTCGTAGTGAATAATCCTTTTATTGTACTGTTGGATCCTATTGGCTAGTATCTTGGTGAGTATTTTGGCATCCATGTTCATCAGGGATGTTTTCCTTCCATTTCTATTTTTTGAGACAGCTTCGGTAGAATAGATATTATTCCTTCTTTAAATATTTAGTAGAATTCCCCTGGACTCTTGGGCCTGGACTCTTGTTTGTTGGGAGGTTTTTTTTTTTTACTGCTTCAATTTCCTTGCTGGTTACGGTCTGTTCAGGTTTTCTGTTTCTTCCTGTTTCAGTTTTGGTAGTTTATGCATCTCTATGAATACATCCATTTCTTCCAGATTGCCTAATTTGTTGGCATATAGTTGCTCATAATATCTCTTATTATTGTTTCTCTTGTTGTATTTCTTCGCTGTTGGTTGTGATTTCTCCTCTTTCATTCATGATTTTATTTGTTTGGGTCCTTTCTCTTTTCTTTTTGATAAGTCTGGCTGGAGGTTTATCAATCTTATTAATTCTTTCAAAGAACCAGCTCTTAGTTTCATTCATCTGTTCTACTGTTCTTTTGGTTTCTATTTTATTGATTTCTGCTCTAATCTTTATTAATTGTCTTCTCCTGTTGGGTTTAGGCTTTATTTGCTGTTTTTCTCCAGCTCCTTTAAGTGTAAGGTTAGCTTGTGTATTTGAAACTTTTCTTATTTCTTGAGAAAAGCTTGTATTGCCGTACACTTCCCTCTTAGGACTTCCTTTGCTGCATCCTAAAGGTTTTTTTTTAAAGATTTTATTTATTTTTTCATGACAGAGAGAGAGAGAGAGAGAGAGAGAGAGAGAGGCAGAAGCAGGCTCCATGCGGGGAGCCTGACGCAGGACTCGATCCCGGGACTCCAGGATCATGCTCTGGGCCAAAGGCAGGTGCTAAACCACTGAGCCACCCAGGGATCCCCCTAGAGGTTTTGAACAGTGTATTTTCATTTTCATTTGCTTCTATGAATTTTTAAATTCTTTAATTTCCTGGTTGACCCATTCATTCTTTAGTAGGATGCTCTTTAGTCTCCATGTATTTGAATTCTTTCAAATTTCCTCTTGTTTTAATTAATTAACTAATTAATTAATTTTGTATATTTTTTATTGGAGTTCAATTTACCAAAATATAGGAAACACCCAGTGCTCATCCTGTCAAGTGCCCCTCTCAGTGCCTGTCACCCAGTCACCCCATCCCCCTGCCCACCTCCCCTTCCACTACCCCTTGTTCATTTCCCAGAGTTAGGAGTCTCTCATGTTCTGTCACCCTCTCTGATTTTTCACATTCATTTTCTCTCCTTTCCTCTATAATCCCTTTCACTATTTTTATATTCCCCCTGTGATTAAGTTCCAGTTTCAAAGCATTGTGGTCTGAAAATAGGCAGGAATGATCCCAATCTTTTGGCACCGGTTGAAACCCGATTTGTGACCCTGTATGTGAACTCTTCTGGAGACTGTTCCACGTGCACTTGAGAAGAATGAGTATTCTGTTGCTTTAGGGTGAAATGTTCTGAATATATCTGTGAAATACATCTGGTCCAGTGTGTCATTCAAAGCCCTTGTTTCTTTGTTGATCCTCAGCTTAGATAATCTGTCCGTTGCAGAGTGGGGAGGAAACAAATGCCACATAGAGCAATCTGGTGCAGATAGATTACTTAGCCTGGCCCCCTGGAAAGGGTGGTGCAATTTTGCCTTGGGCAAAGACATTTGAGAACCAACACAACAAGCTCTTCTGCCAGAAGATCAGCAGGAACATCCAGCCAAGACCAAGTTTACCAATCACTGAAAACTGCAGAAATCCAGCACTAGGGAATGAAGCATATAGAATTCATGGGTCTTTTTCCCCCCATGGTTCTTTAGTCTTTCAATTTTAATTTTTTTCTCTTTCCCTTTTCAACCAATTTCCTATTTCATCAACTCTTTCTAAAAAATCTTTTTAAATTTTCATTTCATTTTGCAGTTATATTCTATCCTTTCATTGTATTTAATTTTTTTTACATATATAAATTTTTCTTTTATTAAAATTTTGGGATCTAGTTTTCTAACAAATGGACCAAAATACACACAGGATCCAGTGTATTGCGCTATTCTGTTCAACTGTCTGATATATATATATATATGTAAAAATTATATGTATGTATATGTACATATATATATACACACACATTATATATATAATTTTTTAAAAACTTTTATTTTTCAGTTTTGAGTCCATTCTGATTTGTTTAGTGTATATTTCTCTGGGGTTGTTGTTGCCATTTTAGTATTTTGTTCTCCTGTTCTTCTCTGGACTGAGTGACAAGATGGAAAAACTCACCTTAAAAAAGAACAAGAGGGCTTCCGGGAGAGGGGTGCGTGGGAGAGGAAGGTCGCGAGTAGGGCCTCTTGCTGCTCAGGAAATGTCTTCCCTTTCAGAATATGCCTTGCGCATGACTTGTCTGAGCCCCCGCCTGTTGGGTGAAATTGCCAGGCCTACTGACTCCAAATCAATGAAAGTGGTGAAACTGTTTAGCAAGCAGCCTTTGGCCAAGAGGAAGGAGACTTATGACTGGTATCCAAATCACAACACTTATTTTGCACTCGTTGGGGATACTACGTTTTCTTGGCCTCTATAGAGATGAGCATCAGGACTTCAAGGATGAGCAGCTGCGTCTCAAGAAGCTTTGTGGCAAAGGAACACCTAGGAAAGGAGAAGGGAAAAGAGCCACAAAAAAGAAATAGTGCTGGTCCATCAGAAGAGAAAAGTTCTTCCTCAGCAGCTGACCACAGAAGAAGGTGTATTTATCTTTCTACTTGCTGGAGGAGTGTGAGCTTCTGAGACTGAAGAGTATTTGGAGGAACACGATCATTTCTGTGTTGAAGTCCAATTCAGTTGAGTTGTAACTGGTTCCTTGGACACTTTCTAATTCTGCAAAGTTATTCTGGCTTTGGTTTTATACTGTGAGGTTTACCTCTTTCTCTGGAGAAATGAATGCATAGGTGGTTCAAGACAGACTCATTTGGGGTGGGAATGGAAGGTTGGGATCATGGGAGGAGACTCATTAAATGAGCATCGTTTCATCTCCCCAGGATCCCATTACACCAGCCCTTACCTCTGCCATCCCTCTGGCCCTTCAACCACTGTCTCCACCACCAAGCTCACAAAGTTTCTGAACCGTCCACTCTCCTTGGAGAGTAGTATCTACTGAGCTAGATTTGGGGGAAAGGCTGTACCTGCTAAGAGAGTACTGAGTGTACACGACCTGCTGTACATAAGGTACTGGGGCCCTAGTAATACCATGGTTAGCAAGAGAAAACAGTCCCTACCTCATGGAACTTTGAGGCTTGTGTGAAAGATTAATATCATTACATAAATAAAATTGTTTAAATGCTACAGAGGATCCCTAGATGGCTCAGCAGTTTAGCACCTGCCTTCGGCCCAGGGTGTCATCCTGGAGTCCGAGGATCAAGTCCCACATCAGGCTCCCTGCATGGAGCCTCTTCTCTCTCTGTCTGTGTCTCTGCATCTCTCTCTCTCTCTCTGTCTGTCTCTCATGAATAAATACATAAAATCTTAAAAAAAAAAAAGAACAAGAGGCAGTACTGACTGCCAGGGACCTAATCATTATGGATATAAGTAAGATATTGGAACTAGATTTCAGAATAATGATTATAAAGATAGTAGCTGGGCTTGAAAAAAGCATAGAAGGCACTTTCTAGAGAATCCCTTTCTGGAGAAATAAAAGAATTAAAATCTAATCAAGTCAAAATAAAAAAGGCTATTAATGAGATGCAATAAAAAATGGAGACTCTTAACTACTAGGATAAATGAGGCACAAGAGAGAATTAGTGATATAGAAGACAAAATGATGGAGAATAAAGAAGCAGAGGAAAAGAGAGATGAACAACTACTGGATCATGAGGGGAGAATCTGAGAGATAAGTGATGCCATAAGGCATAACAATATTATAATAATTGAGTTCCCAAAAGAAGAGGAAAGAGGGGAGCAGAAGGTATACTGGAGCAAATTATAGTGGAGAACTTCCCTAATCTGGGGAAGGAAACAGTCATACAAACCCCAGAGGCACAGAGAACTGCCTCAAAATCAATAAAAATAGATCAACACCCTGACATATAATATATAATAGTGAAACTTGCAAATCTCAGAAACAAAGAAAATCCTGAAAGCAGCTCGGGGAAAAGAGATCTGTAACCTACAAGGATAGAAACTTTAGACTGGCAGCAGATCTATCCATAGAGACCTGGCAGGCCAGAAAAGACTGGCATGATATATTCAGTGTGCTAAATGAGAGGAATATGCATCCAAGAATATTTTATCCAGCTAGCATGTCATTCAAAATAGGAGAGATAAAGATCTTCCAGGACAAACAGAAACTAAAAGAATTTGTGATCACCAAACCAGCCCTACAAGAAATATTAAATGGGATCCTTTAATTGAAGAGAGAGCCCAAAAGTAACATAGATCAGAAAGGAACAGAGAGACAATATACAGAAACAATGACTTTACAGGTAATAAAATTGCACTAAATATCTTTCAATAGTTACTCTGCATGTAAATGTGCTAAATGACCCAATCAAAAGACACAGGATATCAGATTGGATAAAAAAGCAACACTCATTGATATGCTGTTGCAAGAGACTCATTTTATTTTATTTTATTTTTTAAAGATTATTCATGAGAGACACAGAGAGGCAGGGACATAGGCAGAGGGAGAAGGATAGGCAAGGATCGCAATGTGGGACTCCATCCCACGGCCTCAGGATCATGCCCCGAGCCAAGCCGAAGGCAGATGCTCAACCACTGGGCCACCCAGGTGCCCCATAAGAGAATCATTTTAGACACAAAGACACTTCTAGATTTAAAGTGAGGGGGTAGAAAACCATTTACCATGCTAACAGACATCAAAAGAAAGCTGGGATGGCAATCCTTATATCAGACAAATTAGATTTTAAGCCAAAGACTAATAAGAGATGAGGAAGGACACTATATCATAATTAATGGGGCCTATCCAACAAGAAGATCTAATAATTGTGAATAATCCCTTAGCATGGGAGCCCCCAATTATATAAGCCAATTAATAACAAAATTAAACATACTGATAATACTTTAACATTTTTAATATACCTCAGTTTATCTTTTTTTTAAAGATTTTATTTATTTATTTATTCATGATAGTCACACGGAGAGAGAGAGGCAGAGACATAGGCAGAGGGAGAAGCAGGCTCCATGCAGGGAGCCCGATGTGGGATTCGATCCCGGGTCTCCAAGATCGCGCCCTGGGCCAAAGGCAGGCGCCAAACCGCTGCGCCACCCAGGGATCCCACCTCAGTTTATCTTTTAATAATGCTTCTCAACAGAGATTCTACAGTATTCTTCGAAGCCCATTTAACATCAAAATCACCTGGGGAGCTTGTTTAAAATGTATTTGTGGATGGAATGCTTGTCCACAGGGAATCTTCATTTTATGCAACCCCTCAGGTGATAATAATGTACATAAATTCCAGGAATGATAGCTCTATTGTGGGGAAGATGTGGCTTCACCAGAGTACTCATTCCAACATTGGAACGTGTCCTGAAGTAGGAAGGAATAGCAAGGAATGACCTTCCATAGCAAAGTATTATTTGAATGATTGAAGCCACAGCACAGGAATTTCTTCAAAAATAGAGGATACTTACATCTTAATATCTTTACTAGAAAAATAGTTTGATTTTGATTTTTTTTTTGGTCAGAAATCCACTCACTACTTTGTCTCAGCACTCACCATGATGCCCAGCTTAATAAATGTGCTTAATACAGATTTCCTTAATGAATCTGTAGTGGCCATCCACCCACCTCCCGCCCCAATTTTCTTGGTCGCCATTGCTTTACTTCACTTTTATGTCTCCATAATGGGTAAGGTGGTTGAAGCACTTTCCTCTGGGCATCCCAAGGGTGCAGTTTAACAGAAAAATGCTTCAGTCATGAAGTAGATGAGGTTGTGCTTATCTCTGACTAGGTGCTGGGCTGGGTGTGAAGAGTGCAGCAAAGCAGGTGTGATGCAGCTGAGAGAGTCTGAGTGTCACAGAGGATTTGTTAGGAACTCTTTATTTTTATTTTTTTTAAAAGATTTATTTATTCATGAGAGACACACAGAGAGAGGCAGAGACAGGCAGAGGGAGAAGCAGGCTCCCCATGGAGCAGGGAGCCTGATGTGGGATTCAATCCCAGGACCCCAGGATCATGACCTGAGCCAAAAGCAGATGCTCAACCACTGAGACACCCAGGCACCCCTCGTTAGGAACTCTTTAACAGAACCATATCTGTAAGTTGTTCTGAGATCTGTGTCCATAAAAGATCTTTAAGAGTATCCTTTTAAGTAAACTGGTAAGTCTTTGTTCTATATAACTATAGAGGACGACTTGGAAAGTATCAAGGACATTGATGGAGAGACCACTGAAATGATACAGAAGAGTTTGGAAAAGAGTACAGCTTCTGTGACAGAATCAGTCCTGATCCAGAAGTTGAGTTCAGCAGTAGACTGGATTCTGGATAGTTTAGATCTCTATCCAAGAAAAAAAACCTTTTCCTTTCTTTTGAATGAGGTGTTGTTTCCCCTTATTTTACCTTGGCTTCTTAGTAAAATATCTTAAGGTATCATTCTTTCTTGCCTGACTAAAGTAAAGGGATGTCTTGATTTTTTGAAGGAAAAAGATCAGGGAGAGGAAGATAAGGGAGGGAAGGAGTGAGTGCAGGGCCATTTGTAGATTTGGCTGTTACTTTGTTAGGAGAAGCCATCACAAAAGATATTGTGTCCTTTGTTATACAGAGATAGCAAAAATAACTCTTCTTATCTTTCTCACCCCCTGGATCTTTTCTCCATATTTAATTTAATTTAATATAATTTAATATAATTTAATTTAATTTTAATTCCAATGAGTTAACATACAGTGTTAAATTAGTTTCAGGTATACAATATAGTGATTCAACTATTCCCTACAAAAATGCAGAATGCTTTATGAATTTGTGTGTCATCCTTGCACAGGGACCATGCTAATCTTCTCTGTATTATTCCACTTTTAGTATAAGCACTGTTTAAGCAAGCACACTTATCCAAACTGTTTCATTGTCCCATCTAACTTATTTGTTTACTGGGAGCTGACCCTGGGTGCCATCAAAGGGGAGATCCATTCCTAGACCTCCACTTGTATAGACCATATCATGGTCAGAATAACTCCATTCATACAGAACACACTGATACTTTGTCTCAACATTGGATCTTTACTCCATGTATTATATCCTTGCATTTCATTTTCCTTTCCTAATTTAGTAAGTATAACAGCAAAAAAGAAAAAAAAAGAATTAGATTAACCTCAAAATAGAGAGAGATAGCAAAAGATGTGCAACTTTTCACTGAAGATGTTTAACAGAGATCTCAAAAATTTTTTTTTTAGCTCTTAGTTTGGATGTGGAGAAATTGGAATACCTGTACACATTTGGTGGGAATATAAAATGCGAAAAGTACTTTGCAAGACAATTTGGTAGCTCCTCAAAAAATTAAGACTAGAGTTATCATTATGACACAGCAAATTTTCTTCTGGATATAGACCCCCAAAGAACTGGAAGCAGGGACTCAAAGAAATATTTGTGTACCCATGTTCATAGCAGTGTTAATTCACAATAGTCAAAAGGTGGAGGCAAGCTGTGTCTATCAGTGGATGAGTGGATAAACAAAAAGTGGTCTGATCATACAATGGGTTATTCAGCCTTAAAAAGGGAATAAATTTTGCCATGCTGCAACATAGATGAACCATGAAGATATTGCGCTAAGTGAAATAAAAAGGCAAGTGATGTGTGATTCCACTTACATGGAATTCAAGTTCATAGAGAGAGAAAGTAGAAGGGTGTTTGTCAGGGGCTGGGTGCAAAAGGAATGGGGAGTTAGTGTTTGATGGATATAGAGTTTCAGTTTTGGAAAATGAGTTTTTTTTTTTTTAAGATTTTATTTATTCATGAGAGACAGAGAGAGGGAGGGAGAGAGAGAGGCAGAGGGAAAAGCAGGCTCCTCACAGGGAGCCTGATATGGGACTTGAACCCGACCCCAGGATCATGCTCTGAGCCAAAGGCAGATGCTCCACCACTGAGCCACCCAGGCATCCTGGAAAATGAAGAGTTCTATGGATGGATGGTTGTGTGGCTGCACAATAATGTGAATGTGCTTAATGCCACTGAACTGGACATCTTAAATGTTTAAGATGGTAAATTTTGTATTATCCATATATTTTAGCACTAATAAAAAAAGGCTGAAAAATGTGCATTGGCTTTATCAACTTGGAGAATCATTGGTGAAAATGGTGAGAGCTGTTTCAGTCACATAGTGGCGGGGAAGCCAGGAGGCTTTGAATTCCCTCATTAGTTCTAACTCACGATACAACTACTCAGTTGAAGATCAAGTAGACATCTCAATCTTATCACAAAACCCAACTCTGTTTTCTCTCTACCATTCAAACGTCTTTTTTTTTTTTTCCCTCATCTTATTGGATAGATCTTGCATCTCCTCAGTTGCTCAGGCCAAAAAGCCTAGAACCCTTTCTCTCACACCCCAAATCCAAACCATCAGTGAATTCCATCAGTTCTATTTCAAACCACACACAGTTTAGCAGCATCTTACTATCTCCAGCACTTTAGGTCCAAGCCACCATATTCTCTCTTGGACTACTTCAGCAGGGAGTTGCCTCTATTCTTTCTACTCTATAGCCTCTTCACCGTATAAGAACCAGACAGACAATCTTTAGGAAATATAAATAAGATGATGTCACTTCTCTCTTCAGAAATTTCCAAAGGCGTTTCTTCTTGGAGTAAAAGCCAAAGACCTTATTTATAGCTAACAGTTCTTCCTGGAGCACGTTAGTCAACATGCCAAGAATGCTCCCTCTTAGGGACTGTGCTCTTGTTCTCTGTGCCTGACCCTGTTCTCTCAAGACGTTTTACAACTTTCTCTCTTCATGTGAGTTTCTGTTTTGAGAGACCTTTCCCAACTACCTGTGATATTTTTAAAACATGTCTGCAAATTCTCTGACATTCTTCCCGTCAAGAATTGAAGTCTTAAAAAAAAAAAAAAGAAGTCTGATTCCTTTCCTCTTGAATATTGTCTGGCCTTGGTGACTCACTTTTAACAAATAAAATATGAAGTCAGTGATGCTGTGTTACTCATCAGACTACATCATGAAAAGCAGTACTTGGGATACTTGCCCTTGGGTTAGAACCATCATGCTGTGAGGAAGCCCATGTCACACAGACAGGCCACACATAGATACTCCAGCAATGACAGCCCTCACTGTGGTCCTCACTGACAGCTAACATCAACCGTTAGATATGTGAATGGGGAATCCTTCAAGATAACTGCAACCCAACCCTGTTTGTCTATAACTACATTATAGACTCTGAAGGAGCATTGCTGAGCTCAACTCAGTCACTCCCAGAAATATGAGAGATAAAATAAATGTTTGCTGTTATTTTTAAAAAACTGTTTTCACTAACATTTACTGAGTATCTACTAGTTATTACAGGCCTTTTATATACAAGAACTTGCTTAACCTCTGTAATAGCCCTGGTTAGATAAGCATTATTTATTTTTTTATTGTTTTATTATATTTTTATTTTCAGTAGGCTCCACACCCAACATAGGGCTTGAACTCTCGACCCTGAGATTAAGCATCATACATTTCATTGGCTGAGTCATCCAGGTGCCTGTTATTTTAAGCTACTAAGTTTGGGTGGTTTGTTTCTGCACAACAGCCACTTGAAGCACCACCCTGCTACAATTACACTCCTTATCAATTGCTAGTCCCCAACCTGGATATGTTTTTCTTTATAGTACTTGGAGCTTTCTGACATATTATATGTATATATATATATATATTTTTTTTTTTTCTATTCTTCTCCCCATGCCCTGGAACATCAGCAACATGAAAGTAGAAACTTTGTTTTTGTTTGCTGATATATTCCCAGGGCCTAGAATATTGTACTCAATACAGAGTTGTCATTTGAGCTCAAATTGTATGTGTTAAGTGAAAGTAGCTGTGGCCCTCTGATGTGGAAAAGGCATCCAGGGTGAACAAGAAGGTATTGATGTTAAAAGATTATATGTGACTTGGAAAATGTTGTATAGGAAATATTTATTATTCTCATTATTCTTTTTCTTTTTTTTTCAAAGTTAGGGCTCTTTATTCAGACAGTAAAGCACAGCAAAGTGGGAGAGCTATGCTGTCTCCATGGCAACAGAAAGTCTCATAAATGTAAGGTCCTTGGCTTTTATCAGGCAGACTCTTCCTGGATCAGGAGAAACATATTTTAACTTGATGTATTCTCATTATTCTTGAAGATATTTCCACTTTACTACCAGTCGTACTTAATAATGCTATTTTTAAAATGTAGAAAATAAAACTATTTTGTTTTTTTTACTTCTTAAACACTTTATTTTTTTAAATTGAAACTAATGTTCTGGTATGTTCATGGGATTGGGTTTATGCTGGCAAGTCTGTGAGGGTGATTGATCAACTTTTCTTCACATAATTTTTACAGGTTTGAGGTGAGATTTTGCTATTACTGTGGTTTTATGATCAGAGACCCAGGAGAGCCTATATCCAGCCCTGCCAATCATCCCAACTCCTGAAGGCTCCCAAGGAAACAATATGCTCAAAGAACAATAGCAAACTTTGAGCCAGAGAGCCATGTTGTTAGTGTCTGAGTCACACCAGTTACCTCAATTGTGGACTCATTGGTCAAAGGTGAGCTGGAAAATAGTCTAGGCCTACTCACTTCCCAGTCTCAGCCCCAAATCTGAATTGAGGATCTCTGTGCTCAGCATGGTGTATAGAGGAAGAGGGGTGACTGGGCTCAAAATGGGGACTCCAAGCAGACTATGAATAGAAGAGGACTAACCAGGAGCAGGCAGAAGGAAGGAGGGTTCATCTCTGGTTGCTGGCCCTTTAGGGGACACTGCCCTTCATAAAATATGCACCAGTGAACTCTTCCGGCTCTGACCTGGTAGTTCTTTTTCCTTGGAGGGGGAGGGGGAGACATAAAAGTATTGGTTAAGACTAAGTCATGGAGTGAAAGGACTGAAGTGTTCTTTCTCCAGTGTATGATGCCATGTCATGGTCATCATCAGCATCTATTAGCAGGATACTTTTATTAAGTCATTATTCTAAACCCAGCACTGTGATAGAGTCTTCTGAAGATGAGTTTCTTTCTTTTTAAGATTTTATTTATTTATTCATTAGAGACACACAGAGAGATCGGCAGAGACATAGGCAGAGGGAGAAGCAGGCTCCATGCAGGGAGCCAGATGTGGGACTTGATCCCGGGACTCTAGGATCACGCCCTGGGCCAAAGGCCGGTGCTAAACCTGCTGAGCCACTCAGGGATCCCTGAAGATGAGTTTCTTAAGATGAATAAGACCTTCTATAAAATCTAAAAAGAACCCAATCAATGTCCATGGTGGCCAAACTGTGGAAGGAGCCTCAGTGCCCATCGAAAGATGAATGGATAAAGAAGATGTGGTCTATATACACAATGGAATATTACTCAGCCATCAGAAACAACGAATACCCACCATTTGCTTTGACATGGATGGAACTGGAGGGTATTATGCTGAGTGAAGTAAGTCAATTGGAGAAGGACAATCATTATGTGGTTTCACTCATAAGGGGATTATAAAAAAAAATAGGGAAAGGGTGACAGAAAATGAGACTCCTAACTCTGGGAAATGAACAAGGGGTAGTGGAAGGGGAGGTGGGCGGGGGGATTGGGTGACCGGGTGACGGGCACTGAGGGGGTCACTTGACAGGATGAGCACTGGGTGTTATGTTGGTAAATTGAACTCCAATAAAAAAATATACAAAAAAAAAAAAAAGGACCCAACCATCCTGCTTGGAGTGGAGTTGTGGTGAACATGAATCATGCAAAGCCAGGTATGAAAAGGGTTGCACAGAGTTAGAATTATATGGCATTCCAGGGGAGAGAAAATTCTCTCTCTCTTAGCTGGGGAGATGTGAGATGGCTTCATGAAGGACATGGTATTTTATCTGATCTTGAAGGACACCTAGAATTTTGATAGAAATGGGCAAGTTGGGATCCCTGGGTGGCGCAGCGGTTTGGCGCCTGCCTTTGGCCCAGGGCGCGATCCTGGAGACCCGGGATCGAATCCCACGTCGGGCTCCCTGCATGGAGCCTGCTTCTCCCTCTGCCTGTGTCTCTGCCTCTCTCTCTCTCTCTCTCTCTGTGTGACTATCATAAATAAATAAAAATTAAAAAAATTAAAAAAAAAAGAAATGGGCAAGTTGGGCATGCTGGAACCACAAAAGTAGAGACTAAAAAAATAGTGTTTGGTAGAATGGTGAATTTAAGATGGACTGGGTCAAATGTCCAGTCACTATGGGGCCAGGACTAGTGACCAGTGGTTAGGACTTTCTGTGTAATGTTCTTTCAAGCTCTACCATACCCCTTGCTGCCTGCTTAGGTGTTCAGCTGAAGTATTGCTGCAGGCATTCCTGATGCAAGTACCTGGAGTATGGAACACCACCCAGCAGCATCCAAGGCCAAGAATGGGATAGCTTTGAGGACAATCAAATCTGTCCTCAGAACTAGATTCAACCCAGAATGTGGAGATGGTGGTTGAGGAAGTGGGGGTGTAGCACAGGAGTTTAGAAATTGGGATGCATGAGGGTTAAGGATTTGCGGAACTGGGGGTGCATGGGGCTCCCAGAGAGCATCCCTTTGGCACAGGCTATCAGCACATGCACAGATTCCTATGAGTTCACCTTTCTCACACGAGCCTTCTCCAGCAGTTCTGCAGATAAAGCTAATTTTCATCTGTCAAGTGTTTCTGTCTTTAAGGGAGAGTTTATGCCCCTCGGCAGTCTGTTGGGGGGCCAAGAAGGGACTTGCAAATTATTTATGGAGTGATGAGAGGACTCCCTGGCCATGGAGACCCAGGACAATGAGGTCTGTGTTCTTCCAGCCTTCTATATGTGGAGCCTGTCCCTGGCTCATCCCCTTCCCAGCACAAAAGTCCTGAGAGGGGTCTTTGCTGTCACAGCCCACAGGATAAAGTCTTCACTCCAAATAGTTTTCTTAGAGCTCCCTTCATGTCCTTGTTCCTCAGGCAGTAGATGAAGGGGTTCAGCATGGGTGTGACCACCATATACATCACTGAAGCCAGTGAATCCTTGTCAGCTAAGTGGGAGGATGAGGGATTCAGGTAGACCCCTGTGATGGTCCCATAGAAGAGGAGGACTACCGTGAGATGAGAGCCACAAGTGGAAAAGGCCTTTTGTTTGCTCTGGGCAGATGGGACTTTGAGCACAGCAGACACAATGCGGATGTAGGACACAAGAATGCTGAGAAAAGGAATGAGGACAATCAAGCCCCCCACCAGCAGAATCATGAGCTGGTTGAGCTGGGTGTTAGAACAGGAGAGCTGGAGCAGGGGAATGAGGTCACAAAAGAAGTAAGGGATGATGTTGCTGGCACAGAACTCCAGCCGAGCCATGAGGGCAGTGTGTAGCAGAGAGTGGAGATTGGCAATGAGCCAGGAGCTTCCCAGCATCAGGGCACAGATTTGCAGACTCATCATAGTGGAGTAGTGCAGGGGGTGGCAGATGGCCACGTAGCGGTCATAAGCCATTGCTGTCAGGAGAAAGTTGTCCATGTTGGCAAGCAAAATGCAGAAGTAGATCTGGGCTAAGCAGCCGCCATAAGAAATGGACTGGGTCTGCATCTGGATATTCACAAGCATCTTGGGGACAGTGGCAGAGATGAAGCAGAAATCCACCAGGGAAAGGTTGCTGAGGAAGAAGTACATAGGTGTGTGGAGGAGGGAGTCAGAGCCAATGGCCAGGATGATGAGCAAGTTCCCTGCTGCCCCAACCAGGTACATGACAAGGAAGAGCCCAAAGATCAACTCTTGCCTTTCAGGCTGGCTGGAGAGCCCTAGGAGGATGAACTCAGAGACACTCGTGTGGTTTTCTCCCTCCATGATTGGCTGGTCCTGCTGGGAGATCCAGAACAGGCACAGGCTATAAGGAATAGGGGATGGCACCCATGCCTCCCTCCTTCCCTCCTACAACCCCTTAACTCACATCTGGCCAACTCACATCTCTTTGTTCATTTGGTATAAACTCCAAAGAAGGCTCTCCACCTACCAAAGGAAAAGCTTTGACCAGGGAGTCTTATGGCCCTAACAGACCCAAAGTCAGGGTTTTAATTATTTCACTATTTTAATTATTTCACAAAATGCTGCTGATCTAAAATCTGCAGAGCCCCATCTGACATCCTTCTAAGGAGAATCCTTGTGACATATGGCCAGGTACTCAGTGGTACCAACAAACAAGGAGTGCTTTGGTTTTTTTGCCCTCCAAACTTATGTCATGCTCTCATCTTTTGATTTGAGCACTCAATGTTGTCTCACTAGTAAGCGAAAAACTATGGAAATACAGTTTCTTCTTACTCCCAATAAGATTGCCACCTGAAGGCCCTTTCTCTACAGAATTCTGGAACCACATGGTACATATATAGAACGAGAGGGTATTATTTGTACATACTTTGTCTTCCTTTGTTCCCCCAGTCACAGATGGCCTGGGGCTTAGGGGGCCCTGGCTGCCACTTGTCACCAGCTCTGGGTCACCTTGGTCCTGGTGATGATGATATGGATGGGGTATGTCAGAACAAACCTGGACAGAAGAGCCTGCTGACTGGGACAGCTCAGCCAGCGCTTCCGTTTGGGTTTATCCCAGAAGGGATCTGCCTCTGGAGCTTAAGAGTTGCCCCTGCAGATAATAAAGAGAAACTGCAAGTGTAATATTGCCCACAGGAATGGAGTGGGCAAAAAGGAAACAATAGGACCCCACTAAACTAGAATTCATAATAGTTCAGTGTGATCTCAGCTGAAGTCTCATTAGATATAATGTCAATTATTTTCTACTGCTTCACAAGATATAGTTGGGATTTGGGTACTATAAGAACATAAATCACAAAAAGGGAAGGAGAGGGAGAAAGAACTTGACTCGGTGTGATGATGGAGATGGAGGAAGAGCTGATGGGGAAAAACAATCTGGAAAAGTCATGGGGCTGTGATTATGGCCAGGAACTAGACAGGGAGTGACAAGGGGAAAATCATCTTGGGAGGTTGCCTTTGTCCACCCCACCATTTTGCTGAGGTGGGGCTTGCTTGGAGGAAAGGACTTACCAGTGCAGGTGGGGAGGGTAAAGGAGTGATGGAGATTTTGACTATGCTGCAGATCCCAGTTGAGTTCTTGGCCTGTGTTTAGAACTATTCCTTGGTGTGGAAGATAAACGTGCTCCTTCAATTTCACTGCTTTGATTTCTCCAAAAGACTGAAAAGTGCCACCATGTGAACTTAGACTTGGAACATCTGTGTAAATAGGTCAAGGCTTCCTGGAATGGCCAGCACTGGGGCAGAGGAAGGGACATGTCGAGCAGGTGGAATGGGGCAGGGACATGGGGGGGAGAAGATCACCTGTACTGGGAGAGAGATATTCTGAGACTGGGAACTATGGTGTGTGTAGTGGCAAAAGCTCTATCCCTTCCTTGACTACTACCCCCTTCAAACCAAGGTGACACCACCCTCTTTTCCTTCCAATCCTCCACTTCCCCAAAGGTGTGGGAGAAGAAAAATATCTTGTTACTACCTGCCACTTTTTAGGGAAGTACTCTTCCCAAGTACTCCTCTTTGAAGAAAACTCAAGCTAAGAGATCTAACTTAAAATGAAAAGGATCTTTCTCCTACCTCCTGGATCATTCCTGTCAGCATGAAAACATCACTCAATTTTAAAAATCCACCCTTGACCCACTTTCACTTTCCCCTCTGGCTTTCAGCTTACTTCTCTATTTCCCCTTTCCACAAAAGTCCTCAAACTGTGGCCAGTATCCATATCCCCATTCCCTTCCTCCCTTTTGCTCATGAAACCCCTTTCTCATGCTTCCCCACAATCCATGTAACTTCCCTAGTCAAGGCCACCATTGCCACATCTGAGGTTGGGTCTCAGGCTCCATCTTACTAAGACCAACAAGCTCTATTTGGCAGGGTTGGTCACTCCCACCTTCTGAAAACATGTTCCTCACTGGGTTTCAAAGTACAGTTTTGTCATGGCACCTCTCCTGCCTCAGTGGTTTCTTGCTCTTGGGTCCTCCTCATTCTTCTGACCTATTCTATCTATCTATCTATCTATCTATCTATCTATCTATCTATCTATCTACCTATCTATCTATCTATCTATCTATCATCTATCTATCTATCTATCTATCTATCTATCTATCTATCTATCATCTATCTATCATCTATCACCTATCTATCTACCTACCTACCTATCATCTATCATCTATCATTCTGTTTCTCTAGCATATAAGCTCATGAAGGCAGAAGCTTTATTTTTATATGTCACTATATCCCCAGTTTCTAGAACCATACCTGGAGTAAAGGAGACAGACACTCAATGTTTTTATGTGTTCTTGAATGAAGGGATAACTGTTTTTAATGTTCCCCTTGTGACCATATGTCTTTGAGATTGAGTGAGACCTTACAGATAGTCCTCCTTCACCTGATACCAACCTCGTGTCTCCCAAATGTCACTCATATTTACTTATCATCTGTATTATTGTTTCATTAGTATTGTTTTGTTAATTGAAATTCATTTGTTAAAGATGGAAATTTGTACTTCACAATACATAAAAAAATAGTATTACTTACTGAGTTTTAGCTAGCTGCCATTACCTGCAGAGAGTTCTTAGTCTGAAACCTCCTTGGTTAAAAAAAAGGAGACTGTAAAGTCCTAGGGAGGATTTAGGAAAATAGCACCTGAGGATTTCTCTGAGAGGTAGTCAGAAGGATTGAGGGAGAATTCAAAAAGGAATCACTTTCTTATCGTGTGTTTTGATGCTGCTTGTCTCTTTGTAAACCACCTAATGCCACCACTTAGACCCCTGGAGGTACAGGCTGCACAATGCAGGACACATTGCACTAAGTCATACATACCAGGATTCAGACACCTATTTGTTTAGGTCTGATCCATGGGCAGCCAGCACACAGACTGGCCTTGTGTTTTGCTTCAGCGGCACTCCTGCATCTCTGTCTGGTGACCACCACAACTCTGGGGTTTGTGTTGGATGGAATACTGGACCTGTTTTATGAGAGTCCAAGGTATGGATAAAATGCTTGTCTTTGACTTTGGAGTTCTCATGTTTAATTTTATCCAGTGATTGAGCCATAATTTAGCTCTGCTTAAATAATTTAGAAAAGAAAACAACAAGTTAAAATATAGATAATAAAACTAAAAACAAATGATGTAGAAAGAAAAATAATTTAAGCAGAAGTCTGATAATTGATTCTTTGAAAAAAGAGTCATTAAGCAATAACAGCTTTGATAAACAAATGAGAATGAGGTTAGGATTTGGAAAATTTAATAGCTAGTACAAAAGATTAATATTTGAGTTGACTATAATTTTCAGCTAGAGGTTAATACATCTTATCAAATGAAATAGATGACTACTTACAAATATACATAATACCCCCAAAGATGCAAAAAGAATTAGAGAGCATGAATATAACACTAACAGAAAGGAATGCAAAGTTACAAAAGTTTCTAATGGACCATTTAATTTTTTTAAAAAAGATTTTATTTATTTATTCATGAAAGACAGAGAGAGAGAGGCAGAGACACAGGCAGAGGGAGAAGGAGGCTCCCTGCAGGGAGCCCGAAAGCATTTAATTTCAATGAAGAAAATATTCCAACTCTCTAAGAACCAATTAACTCAGTAATAAAAAGTATAAAAATAGAAAGTTATGACGTAGTAATAATCTATAAAATGAATTAATAATATCTGTGTACAGGGGTTGTTACAAGCATTAAATGGGGAAATACCCATAAGGTGCATAGAACAGTGCCTTGCACACAGTTGGCACCCACTTCACTTGGCTATTATTACTCTGTTATTATTCTTCAATTCATTTTTAGAGGCAAATATGATTTTAAACTCACATTAAACAAAGATAATGGAAAGAATATTTTAGACCAATTTTGTTGGTAGACATAGATGCAAATGCCCCAAAGAAAAAATGTGTAAGCCAAGAAAACCACACATTAAAAGAATTATCCATTAGACTCAAGGAAATCCATTAACCTAGTTTACTACAAATAAAATACCAACTAATGTAATGAGATAAAAATAAATGTATCAAAACCTTATAGATTAGAGCTCTGAAAACAGGAGTTGTGCTTTTTTCTTAACATGATAAACAGGGGCACCTGGGTGGCTCAGCAGTTGAGCATCTGCCTTTAGCTCAGGGTGTGATCCTGGTCCAGGGATGGAGTCCCACAACTGGCTCCCTGCAGGGAGCCTGCTTTTCCCTCTGCCTATGTCTCTGCCTCTCCCCGTGTCTCTCATGAATAAATAAATAAAATCTTTAAAAAATATGATAAGCAGGGTATTTAAAATCAAGAGTCAATATGTTTATTGAAGACTTATACTTTTTCCATAAAAAGAAGAACAAAATATGAGTATTCTCTATTTTCATTCCTTGCTTAATATCTTGCTAGAAATGCTGGGGATAGCTATCTGAAAAGAAAAAAGAAATAAAAACATAACTTTTTGCAAAATATCTATCATAGCTAAACTATTAAAATAAGTGCAATCACTGCTAAAAATAGCTGAGCAAAGTTGCAGAATGTCACACAAAAATTAGTAAATTGCTTACTGATGGATCAATAGTAAATAATTAGCAAGAAAAAGAATAAAAGAAAAAAAGCAATGAAAATGGTTATTTCATTCCCACTAATGATGAAATTGGGTATTTGGATTTTATTTTTTATTTTTTTTAAGATTTTATTCATGAGAGATAGAGAGAGAGAGAGAGAGGCAGAGACACAGGCAAAGGGAGAAACAGGCTCCATGCAAGGAGCCTGACGTGGGACTCGAAACTGGGTCTCCGGGATCACGCCCTGGGCTGAAGGTGGCGCTAAACTGCTGAGCCACCAGGCTGCCCAAGTATTTGAATTTTAATTCAGCTTAGGAAATAAGATATTTGTTCAAAGGAAATTATAATGAGTAAAGTAAGGGAACATATAAAATAGAAATATGTTTTAATTGAAAGGTTTAATTAATTCATTAATTCTTGCTTCCAAGTAAGTAGATAGATATGTTATTAATAATATATAAATACATCCCCAATAGGAGACACTGTACCAAGTACTTAAACATTAGTTTTAAAATTCTACCCCAAAGTCTAGCTTTGCAACTATGATATATCAATGCAATGGAATATTATACAGATATAAAAAGGGAAAATGTATTGATTTCTGGTTATTTGTCTATGGCATAGACTTTAAGAGCAGAACATAAGATAGCATGTACATATAGATGACATGTACATCTACCAACAAAAATAAGATGTTAATTTGGAATGTGATGGGAACAATTTGAGGTATAATTTCTGCTAGTTTTTTCCCTGCTAAGTTGCTTATGTTAAACATGATGTAAGAATTAGGCCATTGTAGGCAGTCATCTGCTCTGCTTCTGAGCTTTTCTGAGCACCAACAAACATTTTCAGATATCTCTGCCAAGGATGAGCATTAGAAGGTGTTGGAATTACTGGATAGGCCTTCATAGTCGGGAATGAGGGCAGGACTGAGAGGTTATCCTGGAATCCAGTGCTGTGTGAGTTTAGGAAGTTTGTAAAGTGATGGGATTGGATTCCTGTATGGTTTCCAAGGTCCCTTATAGGTCCCTGATACTGCTTGTCTTTGAGAATTGGAAGAGTAGATGTCATTAGGCTTACATATTTTGGGGCATTGAGAGGGGTGTCTTCTTCTCCCCCACATTATCACTGACCTGTTCAGTTGATCTGATTTCTGCCAATCCCACCCAAGGAAGCTGCCTCCTCCTGAGTTGCTCCTCCTTGCTAAGGAGGGGCAGATGGTTCATCAGCAGCCTAGAGCCAGGGACTCAAGCCTGGACCCCATTGGAAACAAGATGCAAAGCAAGTGTGTGGGTTCCACACAGGGCAGGACGAGCAAGGAGGCAGAGAGAGCAGGGCTCATTCCCTGATTCTTGGGCCAAGGAAAGATGTGTGGGGTTCACACTTGAATTATTTGCAGGCTGCTCTTGGCCTCTAGGGAGCAGTACTCAGTGGGCATTGTTAAATATAAATGTACAGTAATTGCCTTGAGTCTGGCTGGGCCCAATTCTCCTGGACTCCAGACACATCATCTCCTTAGGGTTTTTCTACTGGAAAGTTATTACTTCAAGTGGTTTAATTTGTTACTTTTGTCTACATGGAAAGTCTTACCATTTTCTTACTTTTTATCTTCAGTCCAGGAAATTCATACTGTTTATTCAATCAGATCAGAACTCAGTGTTCATACTAATAGTCATTAAAAAAATTGTGATGAAATGCATACAATATCAAATTTACCATTTTAATCATTGTTTATTGTGCGTTTCAGTAGTGTTAAGTACATTCATATTGTGTATAACTAACCTCCAGAATTCTTTTCACCTTCCCAAACTGAACCCTGTACCCATGAAACAACTCCCCATTCTTCCATCTCCCCAGCCTCCTAGCAACCACCACCGTATTTTCTGTCTTACCTACACTAGGTACCTCATATAAGTAGAATCATATAGTATGTGTCGTTTTGTGACTGGCTTATTTTACTTAGCCTAATCTCCCCAAGGTCCATCAATGTTGCAGCAGGTGTCAGGATTTCCTTCCATTTAAGGTTGAATGATATTTTGCCATATAGAGATAGTTCATTTTTTAAAAAATATTTTATTTATTTATTGATGAGAGACACAGAGAGAGGCAGAGATACAGGCAGAGAGAGAAACAGGCTCCCTGTGGGGAGCCCACTTTGGGACTTGATCCCAGGACCCCAGGATCACGTGCCCAGAGCTGAAGGCAGATGCTCAACCACTGGGCCACCCATGCATCCCAGTCCATTTTCTTCTTTTATCTGTTGGTGAGACATTTAGATTGCTTCTATTCTTTGGTTATTGTGAATAATACCACTACAAACATGGGTGTACAAATATCTCCTTGAGATTCTACTTTCAGTTCTTATCAGTAAATATTCAGAAATGGAATATCTGGATCATGTGGTAGGTAGTATGATTCTTAATTTTTTTTAGGAACCTCCATACTATTCTCCATAGTGGATACACCATTTCACAATTCCCAGCAGTGCACAAAGGCTCCACTTTCTTTACATCTTCATCAACACTATTTTATGTTTTTACTTGCTAATATTTATCAGGAACACAGAAGAATGGGCAGAGGGAACATCAATAACTATAAAACACACGTGAGACATTGAGAGAGTCACAGACAACAGTGTCGGCAAGTATATGCAAGCATGGGAGGGGCACTGTGACCTGGATGCTTATACATATGAATTTATGGTCCAGGGCCTAAAACTGTCCTGCCAGATGGAACTCAGGCACCAGCAAACGGTAGAAACACTTTTGTCTTCTAAGGGCCTTCTTGACCATGATAATTGAAACTTTTGTAATTATTTTGTGCAACTGGGAGAGAGGTAGAATGGATACTGTTTTATATATGTATGTATGTGTGTCTGTGTATGTATGTGTATATATGTATATGTATACATGTATGTGTGTATATGTATATATAGGTATGTATGTGTGGGTATATGTATATATGCATGTATGTGTGTATATATGTATGTATATGTGTGTATACGTATATAAATAGTAGTAGCCATCCTAATGGATATGAGTTTTTTTTTAAAGATTTTATTTATTTATTCATGAGAGACAGAAAGAGGCAGAGACACAGGCAGAGGGAGAAGCAGGTCCCATGCAGGGAGCCCAATGTGGGACTCAATCCCAGGACCCCAGGATCATGCCCTGAGTGAAAGGCAGATGCTCAACTGCTGAGCCACCCTGGCGTCCTTGGATATGAGGTTTTGACTTGTATTTCCTGAATGATTAGTGCTTTGAACATTTTTATATGTGATTGTTGGTCATTTGTATATCTTTGGAGAAATGTCTATTCATATCCTTTGCCAATTTTTTGATAAGGTCTTTGTTTTATTATTAAGTTGTAGGAGTTCCTTATAGATTCTGGATATTAAGCCCTCATAAATAAATATTTTCTCCTATTCCATAAGTTATTTTTCACTCTGTTCATTGTGTCATTTGATATACAAGAGTTTTAAATTTTGGTATTCATATTATCTATTTTTTCTTTTGTTTCATTTGCTTTGGGTGTCATATGTAAGAAATCACTGCCAAATCCAATAGCATGAAGGTTTTACCTTATGTTTTCTTTTAAGAGTATTGTTTTTAATGAGAAAATACTCCGCATCACTTGCCATCAGGGAAATACAAATCAAAACCACAATGAGATACCACCTCACACCAGTGAGAATGGTGAAAATTACAAGACAAGAAACAACAAATGTTGGAGAGGATGTAGAGAAAGGGGAACGTTCTTGCACTGTTGGTGGAAATGTGAACTGGTACAGCCACTCTGGAAAACTGTGTGGAGGTTCCTCAAAGAGTTAAAAATAGAGCCACCCTACGACCCAGCAATTGCATTGCTGGTGCAATCTTTTTACCCCAAAGATACAGATGCAGTGAAATGGCAGAACACCTGCACACCAATGTTTATAGCAGCAATGTCCACAATAGCCAAACTGTGGAAGGAGCCTCAGTGTCCATCGAAAGATGAATGGATAAAGAAGCTGTGGTCTATATATACAGTGGAATATTACTCAGCCATTAGAAAAAATGCATACCCATCATTTGCTTCAACATGGATAGAACTGGAGATTATTATGCTGAATGAAGTAAGTCAATCAAAGAAGGACAAACATTATATGGTTTCATTCATTCGGGGAATATAAAAAATAGTGAAAGGTATTAAAGGAGAAAGGAGAGAAAACGAGTGGGAAATATTAGAAAGGGAGACAGAACATGAGAGACTCCTAACTCTGGGAAACGAACAAGGGGTAGTAGAAGGGGAGATGGGTGGGAGGATGGGGTAACTGGGTGACAGGCACTGAGGGGCACTTGACGGGATGAGCACTGGGTGTTATATATTGGCAAATTGAATTCCAATAAAAAATATAAAAAAAGAATTTTGTTTTTAAATTATTTTTAAAAATTTATTTATTTTAGAGGGGCAGGAAGGCAGAGGGGGAAGGGAGAGGGACAAGCAGCCTCTGCTGAGTGTGGAGCCAGGCTCCTGGATCCTACAACCCTGAGATCATGATCTGAGTTGAAATCAAGAGTTGGCCACCCAATCAACTGAGCTACCCAGGCTCCCCTTCTTCTAAGAGTTTTATAGCTTTAGCTCTTACATTTAGGTCTTTGACCCATTTTCAGTGAATTTTTGTATGTGGTAAAGTGAGGATCAAACTTTATTATTTTGCATGTGGATATTCCATATTCCCAGAATTATTTGTTGAAAAGACTGTTCTTTCCCCATTGAATGGTTTTGGTACCATTGTCAAAAATCATTTGACCATATACATGAAGGTTAGTTTTAGGGCTTTTTATTCTGTTCCATTGGTCTGTCTTTCTTTATGCCAGTACTATACTGTTTTGATTATCGTAGCTTTGTAGTAAGCTTTGAAATAAAAAAGTATGAGACCTTTAACTTTGTCTTCTTTTTTCAAGATTGTTTTGGCTATTCAGATTCTCTTGAGATTTCATATAAGTTTGAGGATAGCTTTTGCTATTTCTAAAAAAAAATGCCACTTGCGTTGATAGAAATTGCATTAAATCTATAGATTGCTTTGGATAATATTGACATCTTAACAATAAGTTTCCCAGTCCATGAATATGGGGGTCTTTTATTTATTGGTGTTTTTTTAAATTTAATTTCTTTTTAGCAGCTTTTGGTGGTTTTTAGTGTGTAAGTTTTTTGCCTCCTTGGTTGGTTTTATTCCTAGAATTTTATTCTTTTTTCTTTTTAAAAGATTTTATTTATTTATTCATGAGAGACACAGAGAGAGGCAGAGACATAGAGAGAGGGAGAAGCAGGCTCCTCATGGGGATCCTGATGCGGGACTTGATCCTAGGACCCTGGGATCATGCCCTGAACTGAAGGCAGATGCTCAACCACTGAGCCACCCAGGTGTCCTTTTTCTTTCTCTTTCTTTCTTTCTTTCTTTCTTTCTTTCTTTCTTTCTTTCTTTCTTTCTTTCTTTCTTTCTTTCTTTCTTTCTTTTCTTTCTTTCTTTTCTTTTCTTTTCTTTTCTTTTCTTTTTCTTTCTTTCTCTTTCTTTCTTTCTTTCTTTCTTTCTTTCTTTCTTTCTTTCTTCTTTCTTTCTTCTCTTTCTTCTTTCTTTCAGATTTTATTAATTTATTTATTCACGAGAGACACAGAGAGAAAGGCAGAGAGACCGATTGAGGAAGAAACAGACTCCTCACAGGGAGCCCGATGTGGGACTCGATCCCTGGACGGGGATGACGCCCTGAGCCAAAGGCAGACAACCGCTGAACCACCCAGGTGTCCCCCTATTCTTTTTTTGAGAGATTTATTTATTTATCTATATATTTTTTTAAAGATTTATTTATTTATTTATTTATTTATTTATTTATTTATTTATTTTAGACAGAGAGAGAGAGAGAGAGAGAGAGAGAGAGAGAGAGGCAGAGACACAGGCAGAGGGAGAAGCAGGCTCCATGCAGGGAACCCCACGCGGGACTCAATTCTGGGACTCCAGGATCTCGCCCTGGGCCAAAAGGCAGGCTCCAAACCGCTGAGCCACCCAGGGATCCCCGAGATTTATTTATGTATCTTACAGAGAGAGAGTGCACATGCACAAGTAGGGGGAGAGGTAGAGGAAGAGGGGAGAGAAAATCTCAAGTAGACTCCTCACTGAATACGGAGCCTGACTTGATCTCATAACTCAGATCATGACCTGAACCTAAATCAAGAGTTAGTTGCTTAACTGTCTGAGCTACCCAGTTACCTCTATTTTATTTTTTTGATGCTATTGTAAATGAAATTGCTTTCTTAATTCTTAGTTTCCTTTTTTGGACTATTCATTGTTTTTTTTTAATACTTTTTTCTTTCTTTCTTTATTTATGATAGTCACAGAGAAAGAGAGAGAGAGAGAGAGAGAGAGGCAGAGACACAGGCAGAGAGAGAAGCAGGCTCCATGCACCGGGAGCCCGACGTGGGACTCGATCCCGGGTCTCCAGGATCGCACCCTGGGCCAAAGGCAGGCGCCAAACCGCTGCGCCACCCAGGGATCCCCTGGACTATTCATTGTTAATGTGCACAAACATAGCTGATTTTTGCATGTTGATTTTGTATCTTTCAATTTTGCTAAATTTGTTTATTCTAATATTTTGCGTGTGTTATCTTTAGGTTTTACAACATATAATATCCTTTTGCCTGTGAACAGAGGGAATTTTATTTTTTCCTTTCCAATTTGGATGCCTTTAATTTCTTGCCTAATTGCTCTGGCTACTAGGACCTCCACTATAAAGTTGACAACCTTGCCTCATTCCAGATCTTGCAGGAAAAGCTTTCAGCTTTACACTATTAAATATCTTAGCTGTGAACTTGTCATGTATGGTTTTTACTATGCTGAGCTATATTTTTTCTGTACTTAATTTGTTGATAGTTTTTATCATGAAAGGATGTTGAATTTTGTCAAATGCTCTTTCTGCATCTATTGAGATGATCAAGTGATTATTTTCCCCTTCCTTTTGTTACTATTATGTATCACACTGATCAATTTGCATTTATTGAACCATGCTTGCATCCCAGGGATTAAATTCCACCTGATCATGTCATAATCCCTTCAATATGCTCTTGAATTCAGTTTGCTAGTACGTTGTTGAGAATTTTTATACCTATGTTCATCAGGGATATTGGCTTGTAATTTTCTTTTCTTGTAGTGTCTGGCTTTGATACTGGAGCAATGCTGGCCCCATAAAATGAGTTTTAAAGTGTACCCTCCTCTTCATCTTTTGGGGGAAAGTTTTAGGAGGATTGACATTAATTTCTCCTTAAACATTTGGTAGAGTTCACCAGTGAAGCAATCTGGTCCTGGACTTTTCTTTGCTGAGAGATTTTTTATTACTGATTCAGTCTCCTTATTAGTTATAGGTCTGTTCACATTTTCTTTTTCTTCATGATTCATTCTTGGTAGATTGTATAGTTACAGGAATTTATTCATTTTTTTCTAGGTTATCCAATTTATTGGTATATAATGATTCATAGTAGTCTCTTATGAACCTTTGCATTTCTGTGGTATCGTTTGTGATATCTATTTCATTTATGATTTTATTTTTTGAGACTTTCTCCTTGTTGTCTTGCTAAAGATTTGTCAATTTTGGTTATTTTTTCAAAAAAACCAGTTCTTAGTTTGTTGATTTGTCTCTGTTGTCCTTTCAGTCTCCGTTTCATTTAATTTTGCTTTTACCTTTGTTATTTCCTTCATTCTGCAAACGTTGGGCTTAATTTGTTGTTTTCTCCTTCCTTGAGGCATAAAGTTAGGTTGTTTATCTGTGATTTTTTATCTATTTATTCATGAGAGACACAGGGAGAGGCAGTGACAGGCAGAGGGAGAAGCAGGCTCCTAGCAGGGAGCCTGATGCCCAGGATCATGCCCTGAGCTGAAGGCACACGCTCAACTGCTGAGCCCCCAGGCATCTCTATTTGTGATTTTCTTAGTGCAGACTTAGTTTATATTGCTATAAACTGCCCTATTATTACTGCTTTTGCAGCATCCCATAAGTTTTAGCATGTTATGTTTTCTATTTACATTTGTCTCAAGATGTTTTTTGATTTCTCTCATGATTTCTTCTTTGACCCATTGATTGTATAGGAAAGTATGTTTAATTTCCATATATATGTGAATTTTCCAGGTTTCCTTCTATTATTGATTTTTACTTTCATGTCATTGTGGGTGTAAAAAATGCTTGATATGACTTCAGTATTCTTAGATTCGTTAAGATTTGTTTTGTGATCTAACATATGATCTATTCTGGAGAATGTTCTGTGTGCACTTCTACTACTGTTGAATGGAATGTTCAGCATATGTCTTTTTTTTTAAGATTTTATTTGTTCATGAGAGACACAGAGAGAGAGAGGCAGAGACAGACATAGGCAGAGGGAGAAGCAGGCTCCCTGCGGGGAGCCTGATGTAGACTTGATCCCAGGACACTGAGATCATGACCTGAGCCAAAGGCAGACGCTCAACCTCTGAGCCACTCAGGCATCCCGCATGGCTTATTTTTTTTTTTTTTATCCATTTAACCTCTATGTCTTTTGATTTGGGAACATAATCCATTTACACTTAAGTTAGTTATTAATAGGTAGGGATTTACTATTGTCATTTTGTTGACTATTATCTGGGTATTACATAGATCCTTTGTTCCTCTCTTGCTATCTTCCTTTGTGATTTGGTGATTTTCTATAGTGGTGTGTTTTGATTTCTTTCTCTTTATCTTTTGTGTGTCTACTGTAGATTTTTGCTCTGTAGTTAAGCTTGCATAAAACATGAAGCTTGCATAAAACATCTTATAGTTATAAAGGTCTATTTTAAGCAGCTAACAATTTCTATTGCATATAAAAACTATACTCTTTTTCTTTCACACATTTTATGTTTTTTTAAAAGATTTTTATTTATTTATTTGATAGAGAGAGTTAGAGAGAGAGAGAGAATCACAAGCAGGGGAAACAGCAGGCAGAGGGAGAAGGAGAAGCAGGCTCCACGCTGAGCAAGGAGCCCAGTGTGGGGCTTCATCCCAGGATCCTGGGATCATGACCCAAGCTGAAGGCAGATGCTTAACTGACTGAGCCACCCAGACACCCTACATTTTATGTTTTATATCACAGTTATTGTATTTTTATATTGTGTATCCATCAATGCATTATTGTAGCTATGCTTCTTTTTAATACTTCTGACTTTTTTTTTTGAGAAAGAGAGAGAGAGAGAAAGAGGGAGCAGAGTGGGAAAGGGCAGAGGGAGAGGGAGAAAGAGAATCTTAAGCTGGCTCCACGCCAGCCTGGAGCCCAGACATGAGGCTTGATTTCATGACCCTGAGATCATGACCGGAGCCAAAATCAAGAATTGGATGCTTAACCAACTGAGCCACCCAGGTGCCCTAATAAATTTGCCTTTTAACATTTATGTTAGGGTGAAGGAAGTGATTTACATCCATCATTACAATATTCGTGGGTTTTTTTTTTTTTTTTTGAAGGGGAGAGAGAAAGCACACAGGGGAGGGAGGGGCAGAAGAAGAGGGAGAGAGAGAATCTTTTTTAAAAAAGATTTTATTTTTTTAATTTAGAGAGAGAGAGAAAGAGAGAGCGAGCAGGGGGAGGGAGAGAAATAATATCAAGCAGACCCCACCCTGAACATGGAGCTCCACACATGGCTCAATCTTACAACCCCAAAATTATGACCTGAGCCAAAACCAAGAGTTAAATGCCCAGCTGACTGAGCCACCCAGGCACCCCAAGAGAATCTTAAGTAGGTTCCACACCCAGTGTGGACCTTGACTTGGGGCTCTATCTCATGACCTTGAGTTGAAATCAAGAATTGGATACTTAACCAACTGAGCCACCAAGGCATCCTCATTATTTGTATATTCTGAATTTGACTGTATACTTTCCTTCAACAGTGAGTTTAAACCTTCCTATGTTTTCCGGTTACCAATTAACATCCTTTCATTTTGGCTTGAAGAAGTCACTTTAGCGTTTCCTCAAAAACAAGTCTAGTGGTAATGAATTCCCTCAGCTTTTGTTTGGGAAAGTCCTTATATTTTCTTCTTTTCTAAAGGACAGCTTTGCCAGGTGAGGAATTTTTTTAAAAGGATTTTATTTATTTATGAGAGAGATTGTGTCTAATATGGGGATGACCACATGGCCACCATGGAACAGGGGACTGGAATGCATAAGGATAGTGACTCTAGGTTCAGGGGCACTGGATGGTCCACAGTGGTGATGGCTCTGTTGCTCAGATGCTGGCACCTGCAGAACAGCAACAGAGGTAGAGTTTGGAGTGCAGATGCTCAGAGAATGACAGTGGCTATGGAGTCCTGGCATTGGCTAGCCCACAATGGCAATGGCTCTGTTGCATGAAATGTGAATGCATACCAAGTGGCCACAGAGGCAGGGTGTAGAGTATGGTTGTGTGTGTAGCAATAATGGCTCTAGGGTTTGGGGTCCTGGCTAGCCCATAGGAGTCATGTCTCCGGTGCCTGAGACATGGATGCATATGGAGCATATGGAGCAGTCATGGATCTGGGATTGGGAGAGCACATGCAGAGTGGCTATGGAATCAGGGTCTGAAGTGGGGGCACAGGCAGAGCATCCAGGGCTCTGGAGTCTGGGGCATGCATGAGGTTTAGGGAAGCTGGAAGCTCTGGTACTAAGGTGGCATAATAGCAACTCCTTCTGGGGGATGTACAGCAACATGTCCCTTTTTGGGGGGTTCTTTTGTTGCAATGGCCGTTATTTACCACAGTGTCAAAAATTTCCTGTGACTCCTGCAAAGCAAGTCACTGGGGTCTGTGCCAATGAACACTATGGAATCTTCCACTAAGAAAGCTGTGAGGGAGTCTGCAGTTTTTGAATTAAAGTCTATTTTGTGTGATATCAGTATAGCTACCTGTGTTCTCTTTTGGTTATCATTTTCATGGAATATCTTTCTGCATCTTTTAACTTTTGACCTATGCATGTCATTAGATCTAAAGTGAATCTTTTATTGGGGGCACCTTGGTGGCTCTGTTGGTTAAGCATCCAACTCCTTATCTTAGCTCAGGTGTTGATCTTAGGGTTGTGAGTTCAAATCCTGTGTTAGGCTTTATGCTAGGCATGGAGCCTACTTAAAAAAAAAAGTAAAATGAATCTTTTGGAACACCTGGCTGTCTTAGTTGGTGGAACATGTGACTTGATCTCAGGGTTATAAGTTCAAGCCCCAAGTTGGTTGTAGAAATTATTTAAAAAAAATAAACTTAAAAAGAAATAAAGTGAATCTTTTTTTAAGAGGTGGGGAGAGAGAAAGGGGAAGGGGCAGATGGAGAGGGAGAGAGGATCTTAAGCAGGTTCCATGCCCAGCATAGACACTGATGGAGGGTTCAGTCTCACAACCCTGAGATCATGACCTGAGCCAAAATCAAGTCTTGGACACATAACTTACTTAGCCACCCAGGCACCCCTAAAGTGAATGTTCTATAGACACAATATCATTTGATTCTGTTTCTAACAATCTCTTTTGATTGAATAGCTTAATTTTTATTTATATTTATATTTATTATTATTAAATATTTATTTATATTTAAAGTAATTACTGATAGGGAAGGACTTGCTATTATCACTTTGATAATTATTTTCTGTATGTCATACAGCCTTTTTGTCCCTCATTTCCTACTTTACCACCTTCTTTTGTGTTTGGTTAGGTTTTTGTGGTGACATGTTTTGATTCCCTTCTCATTTGCTGTTGTGTATATTTTATAGATATTTTCTTTGTGGTCCCCCTGTGGATTACATAAAACATCCGAAAGTTATAGCAATCTATTTTAAACTTAACTTCAATCACATGAAAAGAACTTTATTCCTTTACACTTCCACACTCCGCCCCCATTTTCTGTTATTGATGTTGTAAATTGCATCCTTATATATTGTGTACCCATTAATATAGATTTATAGCTCTTTTTTATGCTCTTGTCTTTTAAATCCTATAATAACAATAAAAAATAGAGTTACAAGCCAAAATTACCATAATACATGTGTTTATATTTGTTCATATATTTATCTTTACTGGAGAACTATATAGTATGTATGGTTTTTGAATTACTGTGTAGCAAAAAAAAAAGAAAGAAGAGAAAAGAAAAATCCATTTCTACTAGCTTATTAGAGTACTAAGGGAATGTTACACACTCCTAGTCTCATTCTTTTTTTTTTTTAAAGATTTTAAATTTATTTATTCATGAAAGATGCACAGAGAGAAGCAGAGACACAGGCAGAGGGAGAATCAGGTTCCCTGTGGGGAGCCTGATGTGGGACTCAATCCCAGGACCCTGGGATCATGACCTGAGCCAAAAGTGGATGCTCAGACACTGAGCTACCCAAGTGTCCCTCCTGGTCTCCTCTGTGAGAGGTATTTGAAAAATTCTGGCTTTTGTCATTGCTAAAGTAACTTCACCAGCACTGGGGTTTGTTGAATTAAGCCCCATAGTCCCGTAGATAATTTAATGGGTATGAGCCTATTATGTTTCAGTCAACTTCCATAGGGCTTTTTCTCAGGTGAATATAATTTCTGGGTGTGCACATAACAGCCTTTTAAGTTCTACTTTAATGTATATGTTCTGAGAGAATTGAAACTGTCAAAGAAATCTTGACTTTGAGTGGCAGGCACTAGAGTTGTTGCATAAGTGTGTTTCTGTGGTGAGCTGTGTTCATATTCTCAACCCGCTTGTACTAGTCTGATTATAATCTGAACTTCTTAAAGTTCGTGTGCCAAGTAGAGGTCATTGTTTAATATTCAACAACGATTATGCCAGCAAAGCAGTGCTGTGGGAAAACATCAGATATGTGTTGTAATTGGTGACTTGATTTGAGTTGCAACATACTCTATCTAGCTATTGATTTCAGCCACCACTCCTCCATCTATTTCTGTCTTCTAGGTCTGCAACCTTGGATATTTAGAACTCAGCTCATAGAATCCTAGTATGTGGGTACTGAGAACATATAGTACAACCTTCTTATGTAATGGACAATGAGTTGAGAGTGAAAGGATTTTGACCACGGTCAAGTGAGTGAATGACAGATTGGAGTGGGACCTTGGGTCTAGGCTCCCATGACTTCTCCCCAACAATACTGTTCCAATTGTCCCTTCATTTCCTCCATAATGTCTGCCTGGTCTGACCTGGCTGTTTCCTGCTTTCCACTCTCTGCCTTCTTTAATGCCCTTGTTTGTAGGTCACTTTGTAACCCAGAGATGCTCGGTGGCCCTTGACTACATTCTTGGAAGAAATTCTAAGCCACAATTTACAAAGGTGTTCTGGGTGAAGCCAATGGGAAGCCTGGGCCTTGTCCGCTTGGCATCATTGTCTTCTTACATCTGTTTTCTGCCTCCATAGGTAGCCCCTGTTTGAAAAGGGCCGTTCCAGGAGGTCAGAGTTGACCTTTGGCTGATTTTAGAGTGCTCACTCAAGCCAATATCCAGTTCTTTCCTTCCCGTTCTTTTTTCATCCTTTAGACATGTCCTCTGTTACAACCCAGGAATTCTGTGTGTTGTATCCCTGTGGGGATTTTGCTTTCCAGAACTATGCCAGACTCCATGGAGAGAGCTGCAAGCCCTTGGGAGTGGCCTGTAGAAGCTCTGGAACAGGCAGTATTAGCAGTTGGCAGGCCAGGAGAGAATGGCTGAGCAAAAAAAGGCTCATGAATAAGCATGTCTTCTTCTTTTTTTTTTGTATATTTTTTTATTGGAGTTTGATTTGCCAACATATAGCAAAACACCCAGTGCTCATCCTGTCAAGTGCCCCGCTCAGTGTCCATTACCCAGTCACCCCATCCCCCTGCCCACCTCCCTTTCCACTACCCCTTGTTTGTTTCCCAGAGTTAGGTGTCTCTCATGTTCTGTCACCCTCACTGATATTTCCCACTCATTTTCTCTCTTTTCCCCTTTATTCCCTTTCACTATTTTTTGTATTCCCCAAATGAATGAGACCATATAATGTTTATCTTTCTCTGATTGACTTACTTCACTCAGCATAATACCCTCCAGTTCCATCCATGTTGAAGCAAATGGTATTTGTTGTTTCTAATGGCTGAGTAATATTCCATTGTATACATATACCACATCTTCCTTATTTTTAAAGATTTTATTTATTTGTTTATGAGAGAAAGAGAGAGAGAGAGAGGCAGAAACATAGGCAGAGGGAGAAGCAGGCCCCTTGCAGGGAGCCTGATGTGGGGCTCAATCCCAGAACTCTGGGACCACGCCCTGAGCTGAAGTCAGATGCTCAACTACTGAGCCACCAAGGAGTCTCTAAGCATGTCTTCCTATGCTCTCTCACTAGGCATGGTATTTAATGATAGAGAAATAAAAACAATTTTAGTTCTTTTTAAAAAATATTTTATTTATTTATTCATGAGAGACACACACAAAGAGAGGCAGAGATACAGGCAGAGATACAGGTACTTTCTGGAGCTCTTTTGTAGTGAGCTGGCACTTCCTGAGATGACAAATGTGTCTCTCTTTTAGGAACTATGGCTGTCTGATAACCTAACTCTAGCAAAAAGTTTGGAAGATACCCACTGGAAGCGAGCATCGAGCACACTCCCCATTTTTTGCCATACCATGCTAGGGGTAACCCTGGTATTAGTATCCTAAGGTTATCATAGCAAATTACTGTAAGCTGGTGGCTTAAAACAACAGAAATTTTACTTGAATGGCAAAGTCAATAGGGTATGGATCATCACTGGTGAAAGCCAAATGTGGCCATTATTCCCTTTGCCAATAGTTAGTCTAGGAGTGGATATATGATACAGTTCTAGCCAGTGAACCATAAAGGGAAATCTTCTAGGGGCTTTTGGGAAACATTATCCTCCATGATAAGAGAGAAGTGTGTGAAGAGAGAACTCCTTTTACCACCATCCCCACCTTCCCTTCCTAGGTTTTCCTTTATTTATTTATTTATTTATTTATTTATTTATTTATTTATTTATTCATTCATTCATTCATTCATTCATGAAAGACACACAGAGATAGAGAGGCAGAGACAGAAGAGGGAGAGGCAGGCTTCATGCCAGGAGCCCGATGTGGGACTCGATCTCAGGACTTCAGGATCATGCCCTGAGCTGAAAGCAGGCGCTAAACCACTGAGCCACCCAGGGATCCCCTATTTTCCCATATTTATATGAAGATGTGATGCTCAGAGCTGCAGCAGCCATCTTGCGGCCATGAGGGGAGGTACTCTGAGGATGACTGAGTTGAAAGACTAAAGGAGTTTTGTTTTGAATGACTCCATTTCACCAATCCTGGCACTACCTACCTCCAGAAGCTTTTTTTTTTTTTTAAATTTATTTTTTATTGGTGTTCAATTTATTTATTTATTTATTTATTTATTTATTTATTTATTTTTTCATTTTTTTTATTGGTGTTCAATTTACTAACATACAGAATAACCCCCAGTGCCCGTCACCCATTCACTCCCACCCCCCGCCCTCCTCCCCTTCTACCACCCCTAGTTCGTTTCCCAGAGTTAGCAGTCTTTACGTTCTGTCTCCCTTTCTGATATTTCCCACACATTTCTTCTCCCTTCCCTTATATTCCCTTTCACTATTATTTATATTCCCCAAATGAATGAGAACATATAATGTTTGTCCTTCTCCGACTGACTTACTTCACAGAGCATAATACCCTCCAGTTCCATCCACGTTGAAGCAAATGGTGGGTATTTGTCATTTCTAATAGCTGAGTAATATTCCATTGTATACATAAACCACATCTTCTTTATCCATTCATCTTTTGTTGGACACCGAGGCTCCTTCCACAGTTTGGCTATTGTGGACATTGCTGCTATAAACATCAGGGTGCAGGTGTCCCGGCGTTTCATTGCATTTGTATCTTTGGGGTAAATCCCCAACAGTGCAATTGCTGGGTCGTAGGACAGGTATATTTTTAACTGTTTGAGGAACCTCCACACAGTTTTCCAGAGTGGCTGCACCAGTTCACATTCCCACCAACAGTGTAAGAGGGTTCCCTTTTCTCCGCATCCTCTCCAACATTTGTTGTTTCCTGCCTTGTTAATTTTCCCCATTCTGACTGGTGAGAGGTGGTATCTCATTGTGGTTTTGATTTGTATTTCCCTGATGGCAAGTGATGCAGAGCATTTTCTCATATGCATGTTGGCCATGTCTATGTCTTCCTCCAGAAGCTTTTTTATGGGAGATAATTAAATGTCTTTGTCACTATTGTTCGAAGCTAGATGTGTCCTTTCCAATATAGTTGATATTCTGTGTCTTCACATTTCCATGTATCCTTGAAATAAACTACCATTACTGAGGGCCACCTAAGTATATCTCTGTTCTTTGCAATTTGAAAGAAACTTCTACCTATTTTTCACTTTGTGTCCTGGGGGCCATGCATGTGGTATATTCAGGTCCTCTCATAGGATTGAAAGTTAGAGGCTTTGTATGACCACATCTATTAATCTTGCCTTCCAGCTTCTATTCTCCCTTTTTTGTGAAGCACCCCTCTCCTACTCCAAGTTCATTTCTTATCAATAGATTGACTCTATTCTGCTCTGGTTTTGGGCAGGCAAACCAGGCTCAGCCAATCAGAGTCAGAGTGACTGGTTTAGGGGTGAGCATGTGCTTGATTCAGACCAGTGAGGGTTAGACTTGCAACTTTTGCTAGAACAATTGAGGTAAGGTAAGAGACATGGTTGATTATTTTTTTTCTTCCATTTTTTGATTACTAAACTATGAGGATGTGAGCTTGGAGCTGCTGCTGGCCACCTTGCACTGTTAGGGAAAAATGTTGGGGAGGGAAACCAACATGATTATTAGAGCCAGTAATTTCTTTTTTCATTTATATTCATTATCATTGGATTTTTCTTATTTGTAAAAGAGATCTCTGACACATAATGTCTTATTTTTCTCTTCTCTGTCTCCTAGGAGCCCCCATGCTTTCTCCCTGATGGATTATGTTAGTGTTTTGGGATTACAGAAAAAGATATTACATCAAAAGGGTTTGCAGTCTTGGCCTTGCATTTCATCCTCTGATTTGTTGAGGGTAATTTTGTTTCTGGCCACACAGCTACCCCTTCTTTTCCTGGCCATTTGTACAAATCTTAGTGATGCCCTCAGCAAGTGGGAGAGTCTACAATGGTGTCTGACAGGACTATGATGTGAGTCACATATGCCTTTTCAATTTTCTAATAACCATATTGAAAACATAAAAAGGAAGAGATGAAATTGATTTTAATAGTATATATCATTTAATGCAATATATATCTCAAGGCTATCATTTTAAATATGTGACCAATATACAAATTAATAATTAAATGTATTACTTTCTTTATACTGTCTTCAAAATCCAGTAAATTCATATAAAGCTTTATAGTAAATCTCGATCCAGAGCAGCTGCATTTGAAGTGCTCAATAACCCAGTGGCTGTCATATTGGACAGTTTACCTGAGGAAGGAAAAGAAGCCTGAAAGAGGGTCAAGAATTGGGAAGGGAGGGACACCTGGGTGGCTCAGGCATTTAGTGCCTGCCTTCAGCCCAGGGCGTGATCCTGGAGTAACAGGATTGAGTCCCACATCGTGCTCACTGCAGGCAGCCTGCTTCTCCCTCTGCCTATGTCTCTGCCTCTCTCTCTCTCTGGGTCTCTCATGAATAAATAAATAAAATAAAATAAAAAAAGAATTGGGAAGGGAAAAGTAATGGTCAAGGTGTCAATAGGCCCCTCACACACACTTAATTTCAAGAGTTTTTTTTGTGCAACAGTTGAAACCAAATTGAGAAAGCATTGTGCCCAGATTTTTGCTATAGGAAGGACTGTCATGAGGAACACCTTCATACAAATGGCAGGACAGGGCTTGGCTTCATCTGACAATGACAAGATTCATGTGGTTGGAGGACAGTGAGTGCAGCAGATGGTGATGGCAGGGACCTCAGATGCCAGTGGCAGGAGTCTAACTTTTATTAGTATATGGGGAACCCACCAGAGGGCCTTCAGTGGGAGAGTGAGATAATGTTCTTTCCCTGAAGTGGCAGTGTGGAGACTATCTGGGAGCAGGCAGAGTAGAAGAGGGGGGCTGGTTGGGAACTCTGCTAGGTATTCAGGAGAAAGATGATGGCAGCATGGCCAGGATGACGGCAGTGGTAGTGGTTAGGAGATGCATTCTGTGAGAGAAATGTACAGGCCTTGAGGATGGATGGAGGTGGGGGAAAGAAGGAGAGAGGGAGATATCAAAGAGTTCTGGCTAGAGCATTTTGCCATCTCTCACCTTGTTTTTCCTTCTGGCCTGATCCATACACACCTTCTGTGCTTTGGGAGGCAAAGGATGGGAACTGGATTGTCTGCTTCATGCTTTAATGTGTTTATTTAGCTGCTTCTCAGGCTTGTTTGGGTAACCTGAGCTCTGATGTGGGTCCCACAAGCTCATTAGTCCCAATGCTGGGATGGAGCCCAAGGGCCCTCAGTGGACAGGGATGACTTTGAGACTAATGTTGGCCCCACTCAGGGCCTAGAACACTGCTCAACACACACTAGGCCTTCAGTAAAAACATCTTTTTGTGAGTGTTTTGTGGCTGTTTGTGAAACACATATTGGAAACAGCACATGGACTTCCACCAATACAACTCATGGTTTTGTCTTTTTTTTTTAATTTTTAAAATTTATTTATGATAGTCACACAGAGAGAGAGAGAGAGAGAGAGAGAGAGGCAGAGACACAGGCAGGGGGAGAAGCAGGCTCCATGTACCGGGAGCCCGACGTGGGATTCGATCCCGGGTCTCCAGGATCGCGCCCTGGGCCAAAGGCAGGCGCCAAACCACTGCGCCACCCTGGGATCCCCCATGGTTTTGTCATTTAGGAATTTCCCAACACCTGCTATCAGGAGGTTTATCTGAACCTCAAACATGCCTGGAAGGTCAGCAGGAAGGTTCTTGTCCTGGCTTTTGTTTAGATCCACAAACATTTTCTGAGCACTATTCTGGAACTCAGGTAAGAGATGCCTTTGGTGGGGGAAAAGTCAGACCCATGAACAAACTGATTCAATATGGTGGAAGGTAAGCCTTGGTGCTTTGGGAGCACAGAGAAGCACACTTGTCTCCGAAGTGGGTTAGGAGGAGCTGATACCTGGTCTGAGGCTTCTAAAAATTTATTTTAAAAAATCAAATGTATAGATGTACATGCTATAAAAAGTTGAACAGTACTACATTGGTTATAACAAAATTAGTGGTGCCTTGCTCCACTGGACCTCCATTCCCATTTTCCCCTCCAGAGTCCATTTTCAACCAGTTTAGTAGTTTCTTCTGGTATTTACTACCATGTCATTACATGTCATGCTCCTTACTGCTACTTCTTGATTACTTGGAAGCTGAGAGTTGAGGTTGCTAATATCTTCTTGCTCACACCCAGTTTCCACCCTCCCAAAGCAGGGGTGGGAATTTGATTCCTATTCAGTGCTTCATCAATATGATGTAAGTATTTATTATTCATAGTTGAGCCACTTGCACGTCTATGTTCCTGTTTCTTTCTCTCAACAATTTTTAATTTTACTTGGAATCAATAGTTCCTTTTTGTAAAATTTGATTTTTCTATCCTTCATCATCCGTTTTACACGAAGCATCACTCCCTTCTCTGTACTCTGCTGTGTTGAATTACCTGTTCCTGTGGCTCCTCTTTCTTGGTTTTCTCTCTCCTTTTGTAGCTTTCATTAGAATGATGCAAAGGAGTACATTTTTTTTCTTTCCTTTTTTTTTAAGATGTGCATGTCTGAATATACCTCTTTTCTACCCTCATGCTTGATTGATGGTCTGGACATAGAATTCTATGCAGGCTAGAATTTTCTCTCGGAATTTGAAGATACAGAGTCTTTTTTTTTTTTTTTTTTTCTCTCTCTCCCATTCCTTTCCACTTGACCTGGAAGACACAGGGTGTTGCTTCTGGTATTGTTTTAAGAACTTGATGCCCTCTAATCTCTAAGTTTTTGTATGTGACCTGTTTCTCGTACCACCTCAGCCCCACCCCATTTCTGGAAGCTTAGGGGAATCTTCCTTTTATCTCTAGTGTTCTGAACATTCTTGATGGTGTGCCTTCATCCATTATTCGAGGCAAAGCTGTCTGAGAGACCTTTCTGCAGTGACACAAATGTTCTCTGTGTTGTCCAATATGGTTTCCTCCAGCCACATGAGGCTGTTGTGCACTTGAAATGTGGCTGGTATGGCTGAAGAACCGCATTTCTGATTTCATCTTTTTTAAAATACATTTATATTAAAATGTAACTAGCCACATGTGTCCAGGGGCTACTGTATTTGACCATACTGTGTATTGGCTTTTCAATCTGGAGACTCTTGCCCTTTGGTTCTGGGGAGTTGTCTTGAATTATTTCTTTCCTTTTTTTCTTATTTTAAAGATTTTATTTATTTATTCATGAGAGACACACACAGAGAGAGGCAGAGACATAGGCAGGGGGAGAAGCAGGCTTCCCCACAGGGAGCCAGATGTGGGATTCGATCCCCAGACCTGGAATCACGCCCTGAGCCAAAGGCAGATGCTCAACCTCTGAGCCACCAGGCATCCCTCTTTCCCTTTTTTCTATTCTCTGCCCTGAAACTCCAATTTGTTTGATAGAACTTATACAGTGATTCTTTAGTTTTCTTATATTTTCTCTCCATTTTCCATCTCTTTGTCTTAATTTTTTTTCAAGTGATTTCCCTAACTTTACCTTCCTCCTTTTTAGGGAACGTTACATCTTCCATCAATACTTTTTATTTCCAGGAGCTCTTTTTATTTTTTTTATTTTTTGAATGTTTGCTTATCATTTCTTTTTTTTTCTTTTTTTTAATAAAATAATTTTTATTGGTGTTCAATTTACCAACATACAGAATAACACCCAGTGCTCATCCCGTCAAGCGTCCCCCTCAGTGCCCGTCACCCACTCACCCCCACCCCCCGCCCTCCTCCCCTTCTACCACCCCCAGTTCGTTTCCCAGAGTTAGGAGTCTTTATGTTCTGTCTCCCTTTCTGATATTTCCCACACATTTCTTCTCCCTTCCCCTATATTCCCTTTCACTATTATTTATATTCCCCAAATGAATGAGAACATATAATGTTTGTCCTTCTCCGATTGACTTACTTCACTCAGCATAATACCCTCCAGTTCTATCCACTTTGAAGCAAATGGTGGGTATTTGTCGTTTCTAATGGCTGAGTAATATTCCATTGTATACATAAACCACATCTTCTTTATCCATTCCTCTTTCGATGGACACTGAGGCTCCTTCCACAGTTTGGCTATTGTGGACATTGCTGCTATAAACATCGGGGTGCAGGTGTCCCGGCGTTTTATTGCATCTGAATCTTTGGGGTAAATCCCCAACAGTGCAATTGCTGGGTCATAGGGCAGGTCTATTTTTAACTCTTTGAGGAACCTTCACACAGTTTTCCAGAGTGGCTGCACCAGTTCACATTCCCACCAACAGTGTAAGAGGGTTCCCTTCTCTCTGCATCCTCTCCAACATTTGTTATTTCCTGCCTTGTTAATTTTCCCCATTCTCACTGGTGTGAGGTGGTATCTCATTGTGGTTTTGATTTGTATTTCCCTGATGGCAAGTGATGCAGAGCATTTTCTCATGTGCATGTTGGCCATGTCTATGTCTTCCTCTGTGAGATTTCTCTTCATGTCTTTTGCCCATTTCATGATTGGATTGTTTTTTTCTTTGCTGTTGAGTTTAAGAAGTTCTTTATAGATCTTGGAAACTAGCCCTTTATCTGATATGTCATTTGCAAATATCTTCTCCCATTCTGTAGGTTGTCTTTTAGTTTTGTTGACTGTATCCTTTGCTGTGCAAAAGCTTCTTATCTTGATGAAGTCCCAATAGTTCATTTTTGCTTTTGTTTCTTTTGCCTTTGTGGATGTATCTTGCAAGAAGTTACTGTGGCTGAGTTCAAAAAGGGTGTTGCCTGTGTTCTTCTGGGAGGAATTTTAAAGATGAGATGGCATTTAGGGGAGAATAAAGCAGTTGGCACAGCATGATCAAAGGCATAGAAGTGTAGAGGTAGCACAGGGTGTTCAGGGACCTACAAAGATGCTAGCGTGATGCACAGTGTCTAAAGAGGGCTGCTGGGAATGCAGCTGGGTAGTCACCTCTCACCTAGATCAGGCGCAGTCAGCACCTGTGGGGGTATCAAACCGGGAGCCCTGATTATATGTGCAAAATTCACCTTCTACAAGGAGATCAGCCAAGAGGCTGTAGTTATTGTCAGGGTCAGTGATGAGGGTCTGACTAGGGCAGGGGAGTGGGGGAAATACATAATTTCTTCCCTATTTTTATAATGACAGTTTCAAATATAAAAAATTTGAACAGAAAGATGGAAAAAATTGTTTAGTAAGCACTTGTGTCCCCACCACCTATGTAGAACAATTAGCATTTTGTTCCATTTGCTTTATCATCTGTCAATCTATCCCTCTGTCCATCTGTCCATGCCTTTTACTTTTTGATACATTTATAGCTAACTACTTGGATAGCTATAAAAAATAAAAAAGGAAAATAACAAGTATTAGTGGGATTGTGGAGAAATTGGAACTGTTTGTTGGTGTATTTGGTACATTTGGTGGCTATAAGTTGCAGAATGAGGACAACTTCACCTCTAAACACTGCAGCATGCATGTCATTAGCCAGATGGACCCTGGTGTATAGATAAAATTAACCTATTGATCCTGTATTTATTTAAAATTTTGATATTTTGGGATGCCTGGATGGCTCAGTGGTTAAGCTCTGTTGTTGGCTTAGGGTGTGATCCTAGAGTCCCACATGGGGTTCCCTGAGGGGAGCTTGCTTCTCTCTGTGCCTATGTCTCTGCCTCTGTGTGTGTGTCTCATGAATAAATAAATAAATAAAATCTTTAAAAAATAAAATTTTGATATTTTGTCCCTCATTGAATTAATATTGATTTTTTAAAATTTTTTTATGTAGATTCCATGACCAGGATGGAGCCCAGTGCAGGGCTTGAACTCACACCCCTAAAATCAAGACCTGAATTGAGATCAAGAGACAGATGCTTAGCCAACTAAGCCACCTAGGCACCCCTGATTTTTTAAAAAATACTGCTTTAGAGAATAATCTGGTTGCATTAAAATACTTATCTGATTATTAATATTTTTGGCAATTTTGGGCTTAAGTGGAATGCCTCACTCTCCTTACCCTGGTCCCAGCCCTGCCTAGAAGTCCCAACTGAATTTGATAAACACATTTTGTTGGTATGGAGAGAACAAGCTCTCCTTACTCCTATTTGTTCATTCCTTTGGGATTTACCTTCCTTGGCCTGCTATACATTCAACCTAGGAAACTGTTCAGAAACAAATTCTTCCTAGACTAGAAGAAGGATGAGAGAGATCTCAACCGAGTGGGTCTTTAGATCCTGCAGGGATGGAGAAAAGTAAGGTGTGGTTTCCTTGCTCCCTACCCTGTGTTTACATAGCTGGACAGATGCTGAAGGCAGGCTTCTAGTAGAACTCAGAAAATGAAGTCTCTAACCTCAGTGGCTCCTCATAGAGCAGGCAGTAAAAAGAGCCATTTAAACATTATAAGAAGGGAAAAGATAAACAGTCCACATCCAGTAAACTCTCAACCTTTTAATTATTTTGTCAATTAAATCTTGAACTCACATTTCCTCCTCTTGCTCAAAGAAAATATGTCCCTAATTTGGGGTAACTCTATAACTCTTGTCTTCTCTCAGCCATGAGCTGAACTGTTTTTGAGTTCATACTGAATGAACATTGATAGAGGGCCTGCCAAGGGTCAGGTATCTGGCTGGCCACATGATCTCTTAAGTCAAAGCTACCATGAGCCAGACTAGCAGGCTCCAAGTCCCTGCAGGTCACACCCAGAGTCTGGTCTGGTCCTCAATTTTGGAAGGAAAGAATTTTTAATGGGTTAGGCAACTGAGGCCTGAGGATGTTTAAATAACTCACACATGGCCTGCCTGTGGATCCCTATTTGCTGACTGTCTACACAATAGAGAGCATGAATACTCCTGGAGTCTACAGAAAGCTCAGAGGCCTCCTGGGCCAGGTCCCCAATTACACCCTTCCTTGTTCCTCTCTATCTCTGGCATGTTCTCTCAGATTCTTTTTTTTTTTTTTTAATTTCATTTGGTTAACATACAGTGTAATATTAGTTTCAAGGTGTACAATTTATGATTCAACATTTACTTACATTATCAGGTGCTCATCACAACAAGTGCCCTCCTTAATCCTCATCACCTATTTTACCCATCTCCCCCTCACCCCTGCATCCTCCCTAGCAATCATCAGTTTCTCGTCTGTAGTTAAGAGTCTGGCTTTTGGTTTGCTTCTGTCTTTTTCCCTTAGGATCATTTGTTTTCTTTCTTAAATTCTTGAATTCCACATATGAATGAAATCATAGGATATTTGTCTTTCCCTGATTGATTTATTTCACTTAGCATAATATTCTCTAGCTCCATTCATGTCTTTGTAAATGACAAGATTCCCTTCTTTTTTATGGCTAATATTCCATTGTGTGTGTGTGTGTGTGTGTTTACATATATATGTAAACACACACACACACACACACACACACAACTTTTTTATCCATTCATTAGTCCATGAACATATGTAAACACACACACACACACACACACACAACTTTTTTATCCATTCATTAGTCCATGAACATTTGTACTCTTTCCGTAATTTGGCTATTATAAATAATGCTGCTATAAATATTGGGATGTATGTATCCCTTTGAATTAGTATTTTTGTATTCTTTGGGTAAATACTTAGAGGCTTTTGACTTTTGAGGAAACTCCATACTGTTTTCCAGAGTGGCTGCACCAGTTTGCATTCTCACCAACACTGCAAGAGGGGTGAGACACTCCCCTTGTCTCATAAAACCCCCTGCTTTCATCTTAAAGTGGGGCCATGTTTGGGTTTCTACCTGAATCTGTGCTGCTCCCTGGATTGCAGTTTGCCCCTCACTGTGGCTTTGTATTTTCAGGTTGACAGGATACTCCATAAATCACTTATGCCCTTTCTCTACATCCTTGCCAACATCTGTTTTTTTCTTGTGTTGTTAACTTTAGCCATTCTGACAGGTGTAAGGTGTTATCTCCTTGTAGTTTTGAGGTATTTTCCTGGTGATGAATGATGTTAAGCATCTTTTCACACTGGCCATCTATAGGTCTTCTTTGGAAAAATATCTGTTCCTGTCTTCTGCCCATTTTTAATTGGATTATTTGTTTTCTTAGTGTTGAGTTTTATTAGTTCTTTAGAGATTTTTGGATATTATGTTCTCTCAGATTCTTAACCATTTTGGTTGCACAGAGTCAAAAATCCCAGAAATCTTATTATTTCATAAGCACTTGGATAGCTATAAAAAATAAAAAAAGAAAATAGCAAGTATTATTGGGATTGTGGAGAAATTGGAACCATTTGTTGGTGCATTTGGTACATTTGGTGGCAATGTAAAATGGTGCAGCCACTGTGGAAGACAGTTTAGCAGTTCCTCAAAAAGTTAAACATAGAACTACCATATGACCCACCAGTTCCTCTCCTAGTTAAATACCTAAGAAAATTGACAAGTTTCCCAAAGAAATACATCTACCTGCCTATTCATAGCAGTGCTATTTGCAATAGCCAGAAGGTAGAAATAATGGAAATTAATGAATGGATATGATTCAGGCTGGTTGGGTCCAAGGACATAGAGGTGGGTCCCGCAAGACCAGCCAAGAGGACCCTTGGCTTTGAACAGGATAGAAATAGGCCAACAGGAAATGCGAGCAGCATTTATTAAAGATATAGAGGGAGTGTAGATATGGACAGAGTATCTGGGAGACTCAGAAAGGAAAGAAAAATGAGTCTTGTCGTTGCTTGGGACCTGGAGATTTTATTGAGGATGATGGTCTGGTGCACAAAGTCTTAGTAATCTAGGAACACAGATGGATGTTAGGTGTTCTCCATAAATCACTTATGCCCTGAAATCAGAGGTCTTGATGAGTCAGTGGTCTTAGCAAACATTGGTAACAACCTGCCCAGTCACTCCTTAGGCATTATCTATTGTGCTGGAAGACTCCAAAGAAATCGTTAACTCCTGGGCCAGGTCCCCAATTACACCCCCCTTGACCTTTATAAGGAGGACGTACATTATCAGTTCTATAAGGCATATGTAAGAGACAATGTAGGTCCTAGTGAGAATAGAAGCAGGAAAAGGAGCAAAGAAGCAGATTTTAATTGGATCCCTTTAGTTTCCCTGTCTCAAATGGATAAAAATTGTTATATATGGTGAAAAATTGACATGACTAGAGATAGAGCTGGAATAGGCACTGTGGAGAAACTGCCTTCCCAGTCAAAACCTTTGGACCAGGTGGCTTTAAGCAATTGCTTGAGAAGTCAGTGGGATCATAGGATTGATAGTTACAGACTTTCTGAAAATAAAACCAATAGAGTAGCTCAGCTTGTAAAAACCCCCATAGAAAACGTGGTGTTTTTCTTTAACTCATTATATTGCACACTCTCCTTGTCTCATAAAACCCCATGCTTTCATCTTAAAGTGGGGCCATGTTTGGGTTTCTACCTGAATCTGTGCTGCTCCCTGGATTGCAGTTATTTGACAAACAATAGTTTGCCTCTCACCGTGGCTTTGTATTTTCAGGTTGACAGGACATGTCATAGGATATTATTCAGCCATGAAAGAAATGAAGCAGTGATACATGCCAAAGCAGGGATGAACCTTGAAATCATTATCCTAAGTAAAGGAAGCGTTCAAAAGAAACAGGCCCCAAATGGGGTCACTTATGTTAAGCCCCACCAACACTTAATACTTAACAACTGCAGTTTCTGCTTCCGCCAGGAGGGCGGTTTTACGCCAGTCAGTCTGGTATTTCCTGATCAGCACCAGTGAGGGCATCAGCGTAATACCCCTTGTCTTCCCTAAAGGGAAGGTAATTTTGCCTGAAATAATACACACTTTTAAAAAAGGATTTAATTAATTAATTAATTAATGGGGGGGGAGGAGGAGAGAGAGATTGGGAGCATGAGCAGGGGTGGGGAGCGCGAGTAGGGGGAGGGGCAGGGGGAGAAGCTGACTTTCCGCTGAGCACAGAGCCACGTGCAGGACTCAGTCCCATGACCTGAGCCAAAGGCAGATGCTTGCACCCCGATGTTTCTAGCAGCAATGTCCACAATAGCCAAACTGTGGAAGGAGCCTCGGTGTCCATCGAAAGATGAATGGATAAAGAAGATGTGGTCTATGTATACAATGGAATATTACTCAGCCATTAGAAATGACAAATACCCACCATTTGCTTCAAAGTGGATGGAACTGGAGGGTATTACGCTGAGTGAAGTAAGTCAATCGGAGAAGGACAAACATATGTTCTCATTCATTTGGGGAATATAAATAATAGTGAAAGGGAATATAAGGGAAGGGAGAAGAAATGTGTGGGAAATATCAGAAAGGGAGACAGAACATAGAGACTCCTAACTGTGGGAAACGAACTAGGGGTGGTGGAAGGGGTGGGGGGTGGGGTGGGGGGTGGGGTGGTGATTGAGTGACGGGCACTGAGGGGGACGCTTGACGGGATGAGCACTGGGTGTTATTCTGTATGTTGGTAAATTGAACACCAATAAAAAATTAATTTATTAAAAAAAAAAAAACAAAGGCAGATGCTTAACCAACTGAGCCACCCAGGTGTTCCAACCCCCCCCCCCCCTTTTTTTCCCTGAAATAATACACTCTTAAATTCCTGTCCTACCTCCTTTTATCTGTAAAATCCTTCCATTTAGTATAGTTCCTGGGAGCTCACTTCTAGATGAGATGTTGCTGATTCATGAATTGTTGAAAAAAGGTAATTAGCTCTTTAAATTTAAATTAATAGGAGCCAGACACAAGAGATCACATATTACATGACTCCATTTACATGAAATATCTAGAGTGGGTAAAATCTCTAAAGACAAGACTGTCCATCAACAATTCACAGCGGCTGAGGAAAGGAGAGAGTGAGGAGAACCTGCTTAATGGGCACAGGATTTTATTTTGGAGAAATGGAAATGTTTTGGAACTAGATAGAGGTAGTGGCTGCACAACATCATGAATGTATTGTTAAAAAATGAAATTCAACAGAGTAAATTTGAAGATCTCATTGACTTTCCAAAGCAAGTCAAGAATCTTCAGGTTACATCCTCTCTAGCAAATAGAGAAATGTTTTGAGGAGTTGTAGGAAATGGAAGGTTGTTATAGGCAGGAGGGTGGGGCAAAGAAGTTAATTAGCAAAAGAAAAGATTGTTTCAGCAAGGAATGCCTGGGTAGCTCAGTGGTTGAGCATCTGCCTTTGGGGAGTGATCCTGGAGTCCCAGGATGAGTCCCTGCATTGGGCTCTTCACTGGGAGCCTGTTTCTCCCTCTGCCTATGTCTGCCTCTCTGTGTCTCTCATGAATTAAAAAAAAAAAAAAAAAAAGCTTGTTTCAGTAAGGTCATCCTCCCTGGATGACAGGGGTCTTATTAAGTGGATTATCACCTCCTCTTCCTCTGAAGGTTGGAGAAGGGCCCATGTGACAGATTACCTCAGAAATAATGTGCCAACCACAAGATTCCTGACCTGTTAAGACAACATTTCTGGGAGAGGTTGAAATTGCAATTAAATTAGGTACTAAGCCCTAGTTTAGTGGCTTGGCCTAGCATAAATGACCCCATCTTGGGCTTGTGGTTTTTCCCTTGAACAGTACTAAGGGACACTGAACTGTTTACTTTAAAATGGTTAATTTTGCTGCTATAAACACTAATGTTTATATGTCCAAAATAGCCAGACTATGGAAAGAGCCCAGATGTCCATGGACAGATGAATGGATAAAGATGTGGTATATGCACACAATGGAATATTACTCAGCCATCAAAAAAGGAATCTAACATTTGCAATGACATGGATGAAACTAGAGAGTATAAATTATGCTCTGTGAAATAAGACAGAGAAAGACAATTGTCATATGATTTCATTAGTATGTGGAATTTAAGAAACAAAACAGAGAATCATAGGAGAAGGAAGGGAAGAATAAAATAAGATGAAATCAGAGGGAGACAAACCATAAGAGACTCTTAATTGTAGGAAACAAACAGGGTTGCTGGAGGAGAGATGGGTTGGGGATGGGGTAACTGGGTGATGGGCATTAAGGACTGCAGGTGATATAATGAGCACGGTGGTTTTTTGTTGTTGTTAAAGATTTTATTTATTTATTCATGAGAGACACACACACACACAGAGGCAGAGACACAGGCAGAGGGAGAAGCAGGCTCCATGCAGGGAGCCCGACGTGGGACTCGATCCTGGGTCTCCAGCATCACGCCCTGGGCTGAAGGGGGCACTAAACCACTGAGCCACCCAGGCTGCCCAGCACTGGGTTATATAAGACTGATGAATCCCTGAACTCTACCTCTGAAACTAATAGTGCACTATATGTTAATTAACTGAATTTAAATAAAATGGTTAATCTTACATTATGTGAATTTTACCTCAATAAATGTTTTAAAATCCAGAAATTACCCTGACAAATGTAAGACAGGTCACTAAGGTAGCTTTTTCTAGAGGCCCTGCCCAGTCTTCAGCCCCCACCTGACCACTGTTTGGCTTTAGCTTTGGCCCAGAAGCGGAAGATCCTTATCTGGGACTGTGATGTGATTACTTCCTTATTAGCAGCAATAAAAATCAGCTTGACTTAGATACTGTACTTTGCAACCTAGGAATTATAAACATACTCAGCAATGATAATGAATGTAATCTGGTCACTCTTACAGCCCAAAATGCTTTCTCTCCTTCTAGTCCTCTGGCCAAATACTCCTCTGTCCATGGTACAACCTGTCATCTCCTATGGGAAACACCTGTACACTGACCCACAGAGGGGCTCCACATCCCACTTTTCTCTGCCTTCCCCAAGCTCCTGATCCCTTTGGAGTTGTCTGATTGCAGTGGAGTTCCCCACTCTGTGTAAGTGCCCTTTATAATAGTTTTTTTTTTTTTTTTTTTTTTTTTTTTTAAGTAGGCTCTATGCCCAGCATGGAACCCAATATGGGGCTTGAACTCATGTCCCTGAGATCAAGACCTGAGCTGAGATCAAGAGTTGAATGCTTAACTGACTCAGCCACCCAGACGCCCCTCCCTTTGTAATAGTCTTGTTCACAGTTTGCCCCCATGGTGTGTCATAACACCGGGCACAGTGAAGAGTGATTCAGACTGAGGGAAGGGTTCCCATAGTCCTGGAAATACCTATGTTGCCAACTGGAATCTCCTGCTGGGGCTCAGGAGTAGGCTATTTGGTGAGACAGGCTGTCTAGAAAAAAATCAGTGGGCTTGGCAGCTATCATTGTTTCATGTCTCTTTGGGAATCCCTTGGAACTGCAGGGAAAAATGTTTGAGGAGTGTTTCATTATTTTCTAGGGAGAGATGTCATTACTTTTATCTGATTATCAAAGAAGTCTGTTTTCTAACTAAAGGTCAAGAACTCCAGCTTGTGAACCTAGAAAACCTTGGCCAAATGAACCCTCTGGCCTTGTTTCCCCTCTGCTCCTTGCTGAACAGTTTAGGAAGTCTTACAAAGTAGAAAAATATTTAATTTTTTCTGTGATTTTTGAACTTTTTACCCTGGAATCCCCAAGCTGGGTTCCTGACAAAAACAATTAATTATGTTCTTCCTATTTTCAGCAAAAAGTTAATTGATGGTATTTTTTTTATTTTCTTATTTAAGAAAAGTCACTACTTTTCAAAAGGCTGTATGTGCATAAGGTGAAACATTAAAGTGGTATAAGAGGAAAGTGCTTTAAAAAAAAAGAGGAAAGTGCTTTTATACTATGAAGAATAATATTTCCTGTAGGTTTTTTTTTTAATTTTTATTTATCTACGATAGTCACAGAGAGAGAGAGAGAGAGAGAGAGGCAGAGACACAGGCAGAGGGAGAAGCAGGCTCCATGCACCGGGAGTCCAACGTGGGACTCGATCCCGGGTCTCCAGGATAGCGCCCTGGGCCAAAGGCAGGCGCCAAACCGCTGCGCCACCCAGGGATCCCCATAAATGGGAATCAAATATTATCAAATGTTTTTTCTAAAAGTATTTTGATGATAGGACTTTTTTTAAAACTTAATTTATTAACGTGATAATTGATATTTCTATTTTTCTTGTTAACCACCCCTGAGTTCCAGGTTCAAATCCAACTTGATCAGAGTGTATTATCACTGCTGCATTAGGTTTACCTGCTCAAGGTCAGTCAATTCACACTAGGAGGTCAACAATTAGAACAACTGATAGCTGACCTGTGAACTGGTCCAGACAACTGGAGGCTACTCACCCTCTCCTCTGTCCTTGGAATGTGTATTTTGCTGTCTTTCCCATCCCAGAAATTGCCCCAAAGACACAGCCTCAATTTAGTAATGTGGTGCTTAGACTATCTGGAAGGTACATGTGACTGAACACAGTTGAGGTCTATGTATAAACTTTTAAGATGTGGCAGTCAGGTGTAGAGATCTACTGTCTTATAGCTACCCAAGACAAGACTTGTGAGTAAATTCCTTTTGCATATTAAAACTGTCAAACTGAGGTGGTATTCTATTACTTGGATTTCTTCCTGGCTTCTGCATATAGGAACCAGTTTCAGATTACACCTGAATAGGTTGTAAACTCAAGCTCTCTTGAATGTTATTTGAGATTCAATTTGACCAATGTCTATAGAAACAGAAAGCATATAAGCTATTTCCCGTTGAAGAGAACACATAGTTACTTTTCCTTGGCTGTACTATAATTTGTTCGTTTTCTCTAGCTACAACTGAATGATGCCTGGGTCTTTTTTTATTTTATTTTATTTTATTTTATTTTATTTTATTTTATTTTTTTGCTTTTTTTTTAATTTATTTTTTATTGGTGTTCAATTTACTAACATACAGAATAACCCCCAGTGCCCGTCACCCATTCACTCCCACCCCCCACCCTCCTCCCCTTCTACCACCCCTAGTTCGTTTCCCAGAGTTAGCAGTCTTTACGTTCTGTCTCCCTTTCTGATATTTCCCACACATTTCTTCTCCCTTCCCTTATATTCCCTTTCACTATTATATATTCCCCAAATGAATGAGAACATATGCCTGGGTCTTAATTATATTTTTATCCCACGTATTTAGAGCAGAGTTTGGAAAGTACATGATGTTAGTACAGGAAGGAGTACATGACAGCCACGAGGGATGAGGGGTGTTGTTCCAAAACACAGTGTCTTCCTTCATACATTCTGCACAACTCTGAGGATCCGAGTTTCATCATATCAGGTGTCACCTCCTGAGGAAAGATGGAGCACAAAGCTCGTGCTTCTTTCCCCCTACAGACAAGGCCATCTGCATTGATCTGGTGCTGGCTGAATTTTAGTGCCTAGCAATGACTAGCCTATCATTACTGGGACAGGTTCTAACCAGCTAGAGCAGGGCCTGAGGTAAATAGGGCAGGTGGATGCCCTTATTGGCTTAGTTACAAATCATCATAGTGGAGCATGGGTTTTGGAGCATATTAGTTTCCACAGAGGCTTGGTTTCCAAGTAAAATAAGAAAGGCTTTGTGCTTATGTGAAGGAATTAAGTTGTCCAGATTATCAGATGACAGGAATCTTCCCTTGTTTGCATGTATTCTGTGTACTCTGCTGGGGAACATAGGGAGGCAGATCCCACCCAACAATACCCTTACTACCATCTTGACTAGCATCTGTCTTTCCTGCTGATGTGAGGCGGAGTCCTTTGTCCTGGAAGACCCACAAGATAGCTGCTGTTCAGGTCACCGTGGAGGTAGGAACAAAAATTTAACCACTTTGCTGTTGCAGCCTGGATCTCACTATTTATGTAGTGACCCTTACCAGGGAAGGGCAAGCATTGAATACTGATGTTTCAGAGCCCAGGAGACTTTCCAGTCTCTCTTCATGTTTGCTTATTTACAATTTGTTCTTGTGATCAATGGGTTGTTGGAAAGCTCATTGCAGTCACTGAGTCTCAGTTGCCACATCTATAAACAGGGAATATCATGACCCTATTGAATGGTGCCCAGTGAAGGCACCAAAAGGGGCAGAAATATTTCAGAATTCCTGGGACTTTCTCTCCTACTTTTCCTGGGGATCATCTTCCAGCTTCCTATGTCTGCCCATTGTTATTATTCAAGCTTGCAGCCACTTCTTTCTTAATTATCTATTTGTAGGGCTGTGTTGTCCCAGAGATTCCAGAAGTATGCCACATAATCCATAGTTTCTTAGGCCATGCAGACACAGTACATGGGTCAGAGTGATGATAATGAGCAGGTGTAATTTCTGGATACTACTATGTTCTTAGATTTCTCCTGGAGGGTATGTGGCCTGGTCACCTACAGTCCACCCAAAAAGGACACCCAGGAAGCCCCAAAATTTCACCTCTGCCAACTCAACTCCACCAACCTTTTCTGGATGCTCCCCTGAGAATATAGTGCTTTCCTGGGGGATTAGGTATGTAATGTTGATGAGTACACAGACTGCACCTCTAAGAAGCTATGTGTAAGGCAGATAGGTGTCAAGACCAACAATGGGACTAGAGTGTAGAGAGGCCAATAATAGTACAGAAATTTCCCAGAGAAGGCAGTGGTTATATATGTCAAGGAGGTTGTTGAGGAAAGACTCTAATAGTAATTATGTCTGAAATGGGCTTGGAGGATGAGTAGGATCCTTGTAGGGGACACAGGGGGATTTATAGGCAGAGGAAATTACATGGGTAAAGATGTGTAAACCTAGCTTGTTTGAAGGATTTCGAGTATTTAGGGGTGTAGGGAGCCATGGTGACAAGGACAGGCTAGAGATTTAAGGTGAGTGGCTTTCCCTGTGTCTATAACCTTTAAGATTACTAATAACACTGAGTTGTTTATTAATTTCCCACAGAGCGTGAACTCAAAGAAGATCAAATTGAAAGTGTCTACCTTGCTTTGCCAACACTCATGGGTGGAGTACCTGGAGGTGGAGCAAGAGTGGCCTTTCTACTGGTTGTAGCTCCAGCTCCTCCCCCTTTTCAGTATATACATTCTAGCCTCACTGAATCATTGCTGTGGGAAGGGAAGCTCTGCACATATAGGCCAGTGAAGACTAGCACACACTGCTGAACAAAAGTAAAGAGAATACGCAGAAGAAAAGTGGCCATGGACCTAATCCCAAGCTTTTCCATGGAAACCTGGCTTCTCCTGGCTACCAGCCTGGTGCTCCTCTATCTGTGAGTAACTGTTCAGGCTCATTGCCTCTGGAACCTTGACTTGGGTTACTAATCAGCATCTACCTTGTTTCCCTTGTCCATTTTGAGGATCAAAAGAGTTAACAAAGGGTAAATAGCTCAAGTGTTGAGTACTTCAAACATGCTAGGAACACATAAGAGGTTATTACTGATCTCACCAGATCTACTAAAGGAGTACCCCCCATACCACAACTATAATTTCTGTAGGTAGGAGGTAGAGTGACATTACTTCCTCTTAGAGATGATCTTCCTATTGACCACCATTTGGGATCTAGACTAATCAATCTGAATTCAGGAAAAGCAGAAAAGTCAACAGGCCCTGGTGGTCTGGCATCCTCACCCCCTTCCCAAGCTATGGGGATTCATTCTGGAAGTAGAGGGAGTGCCTTGGGTCTTTGTCTCATTCTCTTTACCTTCTGGTCTGTGTCTGCTGCAGTACACATGTAGAAGGATTGGGCTTGTGTCACTCAGGTGGTTCCTGCTCCCCTCCCTCCACCACCAGGCATCATGTACCTAAAGCACCTCGTGCAACCAGACTTCCAGGGTCTAGGAGATGCCTCACATTTCACTTCAGAATAGGCTCTTCCCTCTTTTCTGTGACCCTCTCCTGTCCATCTCCCCACTCTGTAATATGCAGAATCTTTACCTCTAAATGACCATCTTTACAGCTGAGGAGACTTGGCAGATTTCTTAAAATGTTATTCATTTCACCTTTTCCTTCCAGTCTCTGGGAGGGTTAACATCAGTATAGAGATTTCTTTACCCCCAATATGAAATCTGCCAGCTGTCACAAAGACAGAGCCCTGAAAGCCAATTTGGATTTTAAATATGTTTTTGCCTTTATATTACAGTACTGGAGGAGGAATCTGAACATCTAGCATAGGAATTCCTTTCAGTGGTGGGATTACTAGCATCATGGAGCAGGTTGGGAAAGACTTGAGTTTCACAGTGTGGGTAGGAATGGACCATCCATGTCATGTTTCACTTATGTTTCAATTTCACTTTCTTTAACAGTAGGAAATCATGAGGACATGAACATAGAACATGGAAACCTCATTTTAATTTTCTGAGAGAAAAGTTAGGATTCCCAGGTGTTTATGGCAACACATTTTTTTGTGTGATGACGTTTAAGATTAATTCATGTGGTTTAATTTCATTCTACTTAATAATAGATTTTTTCTGAGATAAGACTTTCCAGCATGTTCTTTCTGAAGGATACAAGAGGGCTATTGGTTCAGCCTTTACTACAAAGGTGTGTAAATAACCTACATCTTCTAGAGTGATGTTGAGGATATGAAATTAGTGTACACACACATAGTTCTGTGATATAGGTCATATATATTTTTAAATCCATTGACTGGGAGGTTATTTTAACCTCTCAGCACAGGGGAGTAGTGAGACTGAGCCACTACTGTTGTGAGAGGCATCCAGGTAGGACTGGGGATGGAGCGGGAGAATATTCTTTCCTCAGAGCAGATCTCCCAGAGATTCTTTTTTGATCCTGGTTCCACAGGTGGTCATCAATGGATCGCAGGGTTAGCATCTCATCTGCTTGCAGCCAGTTGTCAGGGTTACCATGTAAGTCATAAGTCACAGTGTGTGTGGTCTGTCTGGCAGTGGGGCTGTCACTGGATACTGTCATCACCAGGTAAACAACACTGTAGACTTAGAAGACACTGGTGTAGCCAAGATTCAGTAGCTGTAGACAGTGCCCTCTGCATGCAATGCAACGTAAAGGCAATAAAAATGAATGGCTTTATTTTAACCCCTTCATGTGTACCAAAACCAATATTAATCTACCAAGAAGAGGGAAGCTGGAAAGAATCAGAAAAATTTTCCTGGCCTATCCTCCATGACATATGGAGCCATGTGAGTCTAGACACTAGACAAGATCTTTCCTTGGGACCAGTGTTGCTGATACTTTCACTCACTTGTTTGGCCTCACCTGGGAGTTCATGGAGCATAGTGAATGTTCAGAAATAGGACTTGATTTGTTGTGGTGGTGATGGCAAAGAGGGGATGGAGGTGGGACTGAAGCTACCCTGGATACTGGTAATTGGTGCTCCTGTGTCCAACTGTTCTGGAGGAAGGATCCAAACACCCATCTAGGTCTTGCTAGGGGCCTCTTCTGGTCCCTCAATACACATCCATTTATGCAATTTGGGGTTTTATTTAATTATGTAAGATTTACTAGATTTGTACAGATTATTTTGAACCTACACTATCTTTCTTAAAGGCTAGCCTCCAGAGATGAGGAGACAAGGTCTTCATTCCAGTCTATGGAACGTTTTATCATTACTCATTTTATGTTGCATAACATGTATTCTGCTATCAATTAGAGGTATCTGGACTTTGGAAGGCCCAATATCGGTAGCTGAAAGCACCTGTAGGGCATGTAGCCATTTCTGCCCAGCATCCTTTCCCATCTTACTTTCCTTATTTGCCTCTATGGGGTTAGCCTTATAGGTCTATCAGGTTCATGGGTAAAATGGTTTCTGGCAGCCCCTTCCCTCAGCCTCTTTTCTTCCTCTATGCTGTCATTTTTTAGCAACACCTAAGTGGAAGGTTTGCAAGAATCCAGAACTCCCAGTTGTGGGATTCCACACATGACACATGAAAGATGATTGTAGGCAAACCTACCATAGGGAGCACCATCTGTAATGGGTTTCCGAAATAGTTGATGCACAGAGCAAATAAACTAACTGCTTTGTGAGCAACCATCTTGAGAAGAGAATTAGTGTACCAGGCAGTGTGCTGTGTGTATCACAGGTTGAAGGACCAGAAACAATAAGGGGAAGAATGGTCAGGAAATTGTTTCCTTTCTGATTCTTTTATATGGAATCATATAGAGCACCTATGGGTCAATCCCCCTTCTCTACAGCTTAAGAGAAGCAGAGTGTCTGACAACAGAGTTGGGTGGAGTTGAAAGCTTCTCACTCTGTATGAGGCCACTGGAGCCCTAGACATAGTTTTCATTGTATAGCAATGAGAATACTGTGGTTGCTCAAGGCCTCCCTATGAAGATAAATTTAAGAAGGACCAGATCCCACACAGCAACAGGTTCTACAAGGAAGGGAAAATGCAAAAGTCTCTGAGTAAGCTGTATGAACATTTTCACCATAGAATGTCAGTAACCCTCAGCTATTGAGTGGATGCAATTAAGTAAAATCTCTTCATCAGAGGAGAGAAAATTTTTCCTCTTCTCACCCAGAATGAGAATCTCCAAAATCATGGAAGAGTTATTTACTAAATAATTATGAGTGAATTTCCCTCAAGAAATCAGCATGAACTTTTCAGAAGTCCTCAAGTGTGGAAACATCTATCAAATCTTCACTTTAGCATTGCATCTGTGAAGTTTCCAGCTGTTCTTAGCTCTAATCATCATCATACTGTTTGTGTGTCTCACAGTGGAGGTCAGAAAGCAGATGATGAGTGAATGTAATTATTGCTGTTGGAATTGCAGTTATTATTTCTTGCCTACGTGTTACCTCCCTTCTTACCTGTCCACTTCTGCGGCAGTGACTGAGCAGTCCCAGTGCTTATTCCACCTGTGACCTGGCTTTATCTTTCATTTTATAGGTATGGGACCTACACACATGGGGTTTTTAAGAAGCTAGGAATTCCTGGACCAACACCTCTGCCTTTTGTGGGAACTGCTCTGGGCTACCGTAAGGTAAGTATTGTCTAAGCTCCCTCTTTTGCTTCTAACAGTTGTAAATCCTAGCTTAGTTTCATGATAAAAATGCTCCTTCTCAGGAGGAAGTGTTTAGATTTCAGACTTCCCAGAAATGATGTCAAAAGTTCTATCCGACACATGGCCAGATCTGCCCCAGGCCATGCTTCTAGCTGTCTGCTATTAGGAGCCTCAGGTTTTCCCTCGGTATACAGCCCAGCTCTTTGGTTGATTCAGCACAGGACTTGATGTTGTAGCTTGTGAGCTTTGTGAAGAGGCTTTTGTTTCTGGCAGGTGCAGATTCCCAGGAAGGCATCATCGTATTTGTAGTAGAAGAGCATCAAGGGAGTCCATGCTAGTAGTCCATTAAGCTGTGTATGCTAGAGTCACACTTTTCTATTCATTGTACAAGATCTGGGTAGCCTTTTCATTTTCTGGGATAGCTCTGGAACTTTAGTTTATTGGGAAGACCAAGATTCACCTTTGGGGAATTTGCACATAGTTGAATTCTCTCAAGAATTGCCAAACCTCTGCAGTTATTTCCAAGCCCTAACTCTCCTTTTGCTAATGGTGACATCTCTTGGGATTTGAGAGGTTGAACCAGAGGTCTCTGCTTTACTTCTCTATCTTCATTGTAGACACCTTCTGGATGAGTTAAACCGGGAAGGAGTTCTGGTGAGGGGTAATGGTGCTTGCCTTGACTTCAGAGTTTAACCTTTGAATGAATTGTGTGTATGTATGTTGTTTTTCATACAAAGGTAGAACCGCTTATACAAAGTCACTAGAAAAAAAATGCTTTGACAAATTTATTAAGAAATTAATATACTGAATGGAGTGTGCTAGTGGATCCACAGATTGATGTTGGTGGAGACGTTATGGCTAATCCAGCTCTGATTTCTTGTCCAAGGCCCAGCCCCTGGATAGAAGGTTAAGAGCTTACATCTAGAAAGCAAGCAGGCAGTCTCACAGTTCTTTGCTGTGAAGTTCCTTTCCCAGATCTGGGACTTTTTTCTCAGATACCACTTATCTCCTGCTGAGACCCTCAGTGGCCAATTATCATCTAAGACAGTCTTGGACTTTTCCCTCTGAAAAAGCAATAATTTCTTTTCCATTTTTCCTGTATCAACTCCTTAGTACATGCTTCCCTAGTCCTACATTTCTGGAACCTTGTTTTGCATGGTTAAAACATCAAAATCACAGTTGAAACTTAGTGACATGAAGTTGTTTTTTTTTTAAATGACAGAAGTGAAAACTCAGATTAAATTTTGTTTTGTTTTTTATTTTTTTTTAAGATTTTTTTTAAATTTATTTATTCATGATAGTCACACACACAGAGAGAGAGAGAGAGAGGCAGAGACACAGGCAGAGGGAGAAGCAGGCTCCATGCAGGGAGCCCGACGTGGGATTCGATCCGGGGTCTCCAGGATCGCGCCCTGGGCCAAAGGCAAGTGCCAAACCGCTGCGCCACCCAGGGATCCCTGTTTTGTTTTTTAGATTAAGTGTTTTAATTGGCTCTGTTCTTTGTGCAGAGTGTTGGCACTATCCCCTCTTTTTTTTTTTTTTTTGAGGTGGATGACTAGAAGGGTAGTCCACCTTGTCATTCACTCATTCATCTCTCATTTATTCACTCAACAAAGGTGTTAGACTTATGTAAAACTGCTAGATTAAAAGAGGTCACTGGTGTCTTAATATCCTAAATCCTCTGAAATCTCGTAGGGCTTATGAGATCAATGAACAGGGTGGTAACTGGGTGTTCAGAGTATGCAGGCCATGCTTATTTTCCTTAGCTACAGTTTTCCCACATGGCCCTGAGGTAATATTTCAGAAGGTTTTGAGATTTCAAGAAAAAACATGCACAAGCCAAATATATCAGATAGACATGGGTTACACAGTCCTCAGAGACAGGGTAAGATGTCCAGTATCTACAATACTAGGAGAGAACTCAAGAGGGACTTGAAATTCTCTGTTCTAGTATCTCTTCTGTTTTCTCTCCCTTTCTTTTTTTCCTATAAGGTAAGGGGTAGTAAGCCACATTTCATGAGATCTAAGTCATTTTGGTCCCTGTTATACATAGGGCTCATTATGTTTAGATGAGTAATATGTTTTGTTTCTTCTTGCAGGGTTTTTCTGTTTTTGATGAGAACTGTTTTAGGAAGTATGGAAGAATGTGGGGGTGAGTATTCTGGAACTTTCTATTGGATAGGCTTGTTATGATGAGGCCCCTGTGGTATGGACAGTCTCAGTTGAGAGCCCCTTGGGATGAAGCCTAATGTAGTAAAGCTTCTGGAGTCTCTCCTGCCTGGAATCCTAAGTGTCACCAGATGTACAGGTCTAAGTATAAATCGAGCCTGGAGTGGTATAGTGTGGTGTGGGGCTGCTAACAGCCAGTGTGGTCTCTCCCTACATTTCTTTATCTTCTCTGGTCAAGTCCTCATAAACTGCAGGGTTCTGCTGTGTTGGTGTGACCCATAAGCAACATGATGGAATAGAAAGAAGACAGATCTCTGGATCACCCTGGTTCAGCTCACTGCCCCTTCCTATATTCAGTACTTATCAGCTCAGAATGGAGCCAGCCTTACATTCTGGGCCCAGTTCTGTCCTTAGCAAATGGTTCTCATGCATAGCTATAGAGAAGAACCACCTGGAAGAGCTTGTTAAAAATGCAGATTCTTGAGCCTCATCCCCCAGCAACACCAAATCTGAAGGATGTGGGGTGGGGGCCAAGAATCTGAATTTAACTGGTAGTGGAAGTAATATTAGGGTTGTGTGAGATCCTGAATATAAAGGGTAACACAAAATCATTGTCTCTTGTCCACCCAGGTGTTTTTGAACAAACATGATGGGACAAGGGGAATCATCCAAGAATTATGATCAGGCTGCTAGGAAAGTTGACCTAAGCACCACTTCAGTAACTTCTATCACTGCTTCAACACTAAATGTACCTGAATCCCACTGAAATCTCTGAGTTTTAGAATTACTTTTGGAGATGGGTAGCATTTAGTATAGTGTCCTTATCTGTTTTTATTTATTTTTTAAATATTTTATTTATTTACTCATGAGAGACATATAGAGAGGCAAAGACATAGGCTCCCTCACAGGGAGCCCGATGTGGGACTTGATCCTGGACCCCAGGATCATGCCCTTAGCCAAAGGCAGACGCTCAACTGTTGAGCCACCCAGGCGTCCCTCCTCATCCGTTTTTAGATGTGATCACAAAACCATTTGAGATTCCTCTGTGACATTAAAGAAAGAATAGGGGAATTGTGGGAAATCTTTCATTTTGTTCTTAATAGAAAATGCAGATGATTTATAATGGAAAACAAAATGCCAGAGTAAACCTCATGCTGGTGACAGATTCTTATTAACAGGTCATACTGACACTCAGGAGGTCACGCTAGAATTGAATGGATCACATATAAAGAGTCAGCTTTATATGACAATGTGCAAAATTGGACTTGCTCTGTTGCTATATGATGTCACCTACATGAAGCCCAAAGAACTCACACTTGGGACCCACATATAAGAATAAATATAAGTAATGAAAAGGAAATGTATCTAAAATGAATTGTGCATATTCCCTTGTATTTCTTTATTCTCTTTGTTTTTTGTTTTACATTTTTCTAACAATGCTGTCAAGGACCTCTCTTAAGTTTTAAAATTTATATTTCCTTTCAAATGTAACTAGGAAGCATATTTTAGAAAATAAAGCAAGGATATAATTCATAATATTGCCATCGCTTTTTGAGCATTCCAAGTCTTTTCATTTGTAGACACATCTTCCATATGTGTGATTAGTGTGTGCACAATTTTCATCTAATATTCTATCACATGCCTTTCATGTGTTTGATATATCTTTAACATTATAATTTTTAGTGACTGGGTAGGTGGATTCTCCTTCTTTTTTTTTCTGTTCCTAGATGATTTACTTGCCTTCAGTTATTTACCAACCTAACTTCCTCTTTAATAATATTTGATAAATTATTTGAAATGCTGACATAATTCTAAAATATTTGAGATATTTTAAACATAGAAAAAACCGTGGAGAATGGTCCAGGAACTATCCACGTATGCATGTATACTCAATAAATGTTCTAATGTTATTTCTAACCCTAATCTCAGAGAATGGATTAGGTATCATGAGGATAAAAGTCTGGACTGCTAGGCATGGCTGCAGCTGCAAAAACTAACATGTTACGTATAATCACATCTGTTTTCCCAACACAGGTTTTATGATGGGCGACAGCCTGTGCTGGCTATCACAGATCCGGACATGATCAAAACAGTGCTAGTGAAAGAATGTTATTCTGTCTTCACAAACCGGCGGGTAGGCATGGGTTTATTTTATTTTATTTTATTATTTTATTTTATTAAAGATTTTATTTATTTATTCGTGAGAGATACAGAGAGAGAAGCAGAGACAAAGGCAGAGGGAGAAGCAGGCTCCATCCCGGGAGCCCGACGCGGGACTCGATCCTGGGACTCCAGGATCACATCCTGGGCCGAAGGCAGGCACTAAACCGCTGAGCCACCCAGAGATCCCCTATTTTAAATTTACATAATTATTTATAAAACTTTTATTTTATTTTGAAATAAGAATAGATTCACAGGAAGTTGTCACAGGAGGTCCCATGTCATGTAACCTTCAAGCTGTTTCCTCTAAGGTAAGATCCTGCATAACAAGGTCCAAGCCAAAATTGACATTGGTTCTAGCCACAGAGCTTACTCAGTTGTCAATAGTTTTATATGTACTCACTTGTATGTGTGTGTGTGTGTGTGTGTTGCTCTCTGAACATTTATATTACATGTAGATTTGTGTATTCACCACCCCAAGGATGTTACAGGGCTGTTCCACTACTAGAAGTCTCCTTCTTACTACTTTTTTTATAGGTATGGTGTGTAACTAGTCATTTTGTTGTCTCAGGGTCTTCAGCAGAGCAAACATTTTTTATTTTGGTAAGGCCAGTTTATCTTCTTTTCCTTTTATGGATTGTGACTTTGGCACCAAGTTTGAAAAATCTTCACTTAGCCCTGAGTCTGAAGGAAGTTCTCCAAATATTTATTTTATATTTTACATATAAGTATATAGTTTTATATTTTACATGTAAGTCTGTGATTTATTTTGTATTAGTTTTTAGTGTTACTTGTGAGGTGTGGAGTTTATTTATTTATTTTTATTTTTTTTTATTTTTATTTTTTTAAATTTTTTATTGGTGTTCAATTTACTAACATACAGAATAACCCCCAGTGCCCGTCACCCATTCACTCCCACCCCCCGCCCTCCTCCCCTTCTACCACCCCTAGTTCGTTTCCCAGAGTTAGCAGTCTTTACGTTCTGTCTCCCTTTCTGATATTTCCCACACATTTCTTCTCCCTTCCCTTATATTCCCTTTCACTATTATTTATATTCCCCAAATGAATGAGAACATATGTTTGTCCTTCTCCGACTGACTTACTTCACTCAGCATAATACCCTCCAGTTCCATCCACGTTGAAGCAAATGGTGGGTATTTGTCATTTCTAATAGCTGAGTAATATTCCATTGTGTACATAAACCACATCTTCTTTATTCATTCATCTTTCGTTGGACACCGAGGCTCCTTCGGTGTGGAGTTTAGTTCAAAGATCTTTTTGTTCTACGGATGTCTAATTGGTTCAGCACCATTTGTGAAAAGGCTGTACTTCCTCCATTGAATTGCTGTTGTACCAGTGTCAAAATTTACCTGGACCTATGTGTATGTGTCTATTTCTCATTTTCTGTTCATTGATCTCTGTATCTATCCCTCCCCCGGGTCCTGGCTCTCTTGATTACTGTAGCCATATAGTGAGTCTCAACATCATGAACAGTGATTTCTCTCATTTTATTTTTGTTGGAATTGTTTTAGGTATTCTAGCTTCTTTGCCTTTCGATACAAATTTAGAATTAGCTTATCTATGTTTACATAATATTTGCCAGGATTTTGTAAAACATGACTTAAAGGTATTGATCAATTTGTGGAAAATCTATATATTTACTAAATCATATCTTTCAATGCATGGATGCAATGTGAGCTTATTTAGGTTTTCTTTGATTCTTTTCACCAACACTTGGTTCTCAGCATAGGAAAACCATATGTTTTATGTTTTGTTAAATATACATTTAAAGTATTTCACCTTTTTTGTGATTATAATTCTTACTGTGTTTTTAGTGTGTTTTAATATATTCTTGTTATTATATAGAAACAGGGTTGATTTTTCTGTTGATCTTGTTTCCTAAAACCTAGCTTAGCTTATTTAAGATGCAGAGGTGTTCTTTTTTATATTCCTCAAGATTTTCTACATTGACAATTATGTCACCTGAAATAGGGACACTCCTATTTTTATCTTTCCAATCTGTATGTCTTTATTTCTTTGTTTTGTCTTACTGCACTAGCTAAAATTTCTAGTATGATGGTAAGACTGGTGAGAGTGAACATTTTGCCTTGTTCCTGATGTTAGGGGTAAACATTCAGCTTTTCACCACTTAACTATTTTATATATATATATATATTTACAATGAAAACTGTATATATTTAAGTGTGATGTTTTGATTTATATATACACTGTGAAGTGATTTGACCAATGAATTAACATATCTATCACCACCCAGAGTTACTCTATGTGCGTGTGTGTGGTAAGAATGCGTAAGATCTACTTTTAAAGTAAATTTCAAGTATACAGTACAGTATTAATAATTATAATCACCATGCAGTATATTCAGGCTCCAGAACTTATCCATCTCATTACCAAAAGTTTGTATGATGTGATTTCTATCTGCCATTTTCCCCAACCTCTGATAACTACCATTCTACCCTCTACTACTGAGCTTGACTTCATTTTTCTAGATTCCACTTGTAAGTGAGATCGTGCAAATCCTGTCCTGTGTCTGGTTTAGTGCTCCTACCCTGTTGTCCATGTTGTCCAGGCTCATCCATGCTTGGAAATGACAAGATTTCCTTCCTTTTTAAGATTGAGTAATATTTCATTTTCTGTATCTATTCATCTTTCCCTTTACATTTTAAAGTAATTATTGATAATGATTTATTATTGTCATTTTGTTAGTCCAGCTGTTTAATTGATCAATTTTTCTTCCTTCCCATCTTCCATTGTAATTTCATGTTGTTTTTTCCCACAACTGTGGGAAAAATGCTTTGATTTTTTTCACTTTATCTTTTCTGTGCCTACTCTAGGTTTTGTTTTGGAGTTATCAGGAAGCTTACATAAAATATCCTCTAGATATAGCAGTCTGTTTTAAGCTGATCAGAACTTAAATTTGTTTAAATCCTCCTCACCGATTTTATGTTTTTGGTATCACAGTTTACACATTTTTATAACATGTATCTAACATATTATTTTAGCTGTAGTTCCTTTTTTATTTATTTTAATTTTTTAAATTTTTTTGATTGGAGTTCAATTTGCCAACATATAGCATAACACCCAGTGCTCATCCCGCTGAGTGCCCCCCTCAGTGCCCATCACCCAGTCACCCCAACTCCCCACCCACCTCCCCTTCCACTACCCCTTGTTCATTTCCCAGAGTTAGGTGTCTGTCATGTTTTGTCACCCTCACTGATATTTTCACTCATTTTCTCTCTTTTTATTCCCTTTCATTAAGTTTTATGTTCCCCAAATGAATGAGACCATATAATGTTTGTCCTTTTCTGATTGACTTATTTCACTGTAGTTCCTTTTTTAAAAAATTGTCTTTCAGCTTTCTCTTGAGTTACAGGTAATTTGCATATTATCACTACAATTTCACTGTGTTGTGAATTATGTATTTATATTTATCAGTTACATTTATGCTTTCATGTGATTTTATGTTACTAGTAAGTATTTTTTTTTTTTTTTTGCCAACTTGAAGGACTCCCTTTGGTATTTCTTATAAGGCAGGCTTAGTGGTAATGAATTCTGTCTACTTTTGCTTGTCTGGAAATGTCTTTATCTCTCTCTCTTTTCTGAAAGCCTTGTTTTTCTGGGTAAGGTATTCTTAGTTGGTATTTTTTTTTTTTCAGCACTTTGAAGAAATCACTCCCTCTATTTTGCTTTTCAAGATTTCTGCTGAGGAATCCACTGATAGTCCCATGGCATTCCTTTGTATTTGATGAGCTCCTTTTCTCTTGCTGCTTTCAAGATTTTTTGGGGGGTTCAATTTTTGACATTGTTACTATAATGTCTCATGGAGAAGTGTTTTTCAGATTCAATCTTACTGGGGACTTCAAGCTTATTTCCCAAGATTTCCATACATTTCCCTAGGTTTGGGAAGTTTTCAGCCGTTGTTCCTTTAAATAAGTATTCTACCCACTTCTCTCTTTCCTAGGACTCCCATAACATGAATATTGTTTCACTTGATGGTCCTATAAGGGATGGTCCTGTAGGCTTTCCCCCCGCAGTTTGTTCGTTCTTTCATTCTTTCATTCTTTCTTTTCTTCTCCACTCTGACTGAATTATTTGAAATAATCCCTAGGACATGGTTGGTTCAGACAGTTGGGGGCCACAATATTGGCAACTGCATGATCCTTAGCAGCAAGTGAAGTAGAGGGTTCTTTGTGCCTGTGGTGTCTGTTGGGGTCTTCAACAGCACCACCAGATCCAGTGCCATAGGACTGGGGAAAGAGAATAGTGGCAAGAGTTGGTGCTCTACACACACTTGTCTGTAGGGGCTGAAAGCAGTGTTATGCCCAGAACAGAGCTAATGCCAGTGGTAGGGCCTATGCCAACTATGGGCACACAAGTAGATTTGAATGCCTGAGCTGTCTGTGTGTACTCACGTGGCTTCAGGGCTAGCCTGTAGTGCATACACAGCAGCAGGCACTCATGACTAGAGTTCAGACTGGCATGGGTGTGGGTGTTACAACTTCAGGGGTTAGCTGTAGTCTCAGTGGCAGTGCAGTGTAGTGACAGGAGTCAGGCATGACTTCAGGTACCTGAAAGGTACTGGGGCTGGGATGGTGTTTTATATGTATGCCCAGTTACAGAGGCCAAGAGTGGTTGGTGGTATAGATTCTAGGGCTCAGGATTTTGGGGGTGGTGCTGGCTGAGGCAACTCAAGTGAATGCAGATGGGACACAGCAGACTCAGGCATCTGGATCTGCAAATGAGAAAACCTGTGAAACTAACTGCAGCAAAATCTTAGAGGGTGCACAGTGCTGTGCTGGCTGTAGATTCCCCACGAGCTAAGGCTGCTAGGGTCCTCTGAGAGTGGTACATGGAACTGTGTTTACTCCTGCCACTTCGCTGATACTGGTAGTCCTGCCCTTCTTTGTTCCTAGCTATGTCTAGATGTGTCAGCTATGCCAGTCCCTGGAAGGTTTGAAACCAAACAGTTGCTAGTGCCATGCCCTGAAGGACTGGGGCTAATGGTCGCTTATCCTTCTGCTCATTACCCAAGAAGGGGAATTGTGGCAGATCAGGGAGTATCCTGTTGTGCTGAGCAGTGCTGGCCTGGGTCATGGGGTGATGCAAGCAAAATGACTTTATTTCCCTTACCTTGTTTTTGTATGGTTATTCTCAGGAGTTTTAGTCTACTGTGTTGTTGAAGTTTCTTACTTCAACTTGACTCCTAAGCTCTTAGACTTATTTTTGTTATGGATAGCCATCTAATTGTTGCTCCTTTGTGGGACGACAGAGGCTGATGTGTCCTATTTCATCATCTTAGTGATATAACATCAATTTTTCATCACTGAGGTGATGTTGGCTTTAGAGTTTTTAGATGTTTGTTATTAAGTTGTGGAAGTTTTCCTGTCTTCCTGGTTTGTGAGATTTTTATCATGAAATGGTGTTGGGGATATCCATTTTATTTTTATTTTGTTTTAATTAAAAATTTTAAAATTAAAATTTAATTAATTAACATATACCGTATTATTAGTTTCAGAGGTAGAATTCAGTAATCTATCAGTTGCATACTATACCCAGTGCTCATTACTTCAGGTGCCCTCCTTAATGCCTATTACCCAGTTACCCCATCCCCCCCACTTCCCCACCAGCAACCGTCCCTCCTTAATGCCTATTAAGGCACAGGTGCCCTCCTTAATGCCTATTACCCAGTTACCCCATCCCCCCCACTTCCCCACCAGCAACCGTCAGTTTGTTCCCTATAGTTAAGATTGTCTTGTGTCTTGTTTGCCTCCCTCTCTGTTTTCCTGTTATTTTATTTTTCCTTCCCTTCACCTATGTTCATCTGCTTTTTTTTCTTAAATTCCATATATGAGTGAAATTATATGGTATTTGTCTTTCTCTACCTGACTTATTTTGCTTAGCATAATACCCTCTAGTTCCATCCACGGTGTTGCAAATGGCAAGATTTCCTTCTTTGTGGTGGCTAAATAATATTTAATTATATATGTATAATTAATCTTCTTTATCCATTCATCTGTCAATCGATATCGGGGTTCTTTTCATATTTTGGCAATTGTGAACACTGCTGCTATAAACATTGGGTGCATAGTGCAATGGCTGGGTTGAGGGTAGCTCTATTTTTAACTTTTAGAGGAACCTCCATACTGTTTTCCAGAGTGACTGCATCAGTTTGCATTTCCATCAACAGTGTAAGAGGCTACCCTTTCTCTGCATCCTCGCCAACACATGTTATTTCCTGAGTTGTTAATTTTACCATGGAGATATCCACTTTAAACAAAATATAATTTAGAAAGATGGAAGAAACATTCAAGCTGGTTGACTTGATAGGCAAGTCCCAAGCTGAGAAATAGAATTATCTAACTCTTTTTCTTTATGTTCCTTTGGGGAAAGTATAGGGGGAAAGATTTCCATGTAACTACATCATTTCTTCACAATAGCAAATGGATTCCTAATCTTTTTATTGTTAACTACTTTTCTTTTTAAATCACCTTATCAAGACATCTGTTTGAGATGCTCATGATATGGATATGTGTAAAGGCAGAACTGGTCTGAGGCAACATACATTTGACAGGGCTATCTGGCTATCTTCCACCAATCCAATTCTACTTTGCAGTTTAGAAGAATATACAAGCTGTTAATCCTGTGTATCCTCCTGAGGAGTAGTTTGCTGCCAAATTTTCCATACCACATTTACACTGAAAAGTAGATGGAATATAAATGCTAGAAAGCACTCATGTGGCTGGATAACTCCTTCAGCCTTACAGGAAGCTAAGCATTCGGGATAAATATTGATTAAGCACCTACCATAGAGCCTGCTACTAAGTCAGTAATCACTAAATATTTGTTGAACAATTTCTGCATGTTTAACAAATTTTCCACAACGTTTGAGGCCTTCAAAACTTATGTAGGGCAAAATGTGTTTTGCTTTGACTCCAGTCTTTTGGTCCAGTGGGATTTATGAAAAGTGCCATCTCTCTGTCTGAGGATGAAGAATGGAAGAGAATACGAACATTGCTGTCCCCAACCTTCACCAGTGGAAAGCTCAAGGAGGTAAGAAAAGAAGAGGTTCAATTAGAAAGTTAAGGAATACATCTGGGGACAGGTAGGAAATAAGATCGTAGTCCATTTCTAAGGACTAGTCTGCTGATTTTGGGCTTCCTAGAAATGGTCTTTTCATGTCCTGGAAGAAACATGATAAAATTTGTTATTAAATGTCCTTTCCTGCTGTATGTTTGTGAAAGCCATGTCATTCTGGGACTTGATTCTTGGATTTAACTTCAGATGGTGTTGTATTTTGTGTGTAGATGTTCCCCATCATTGGCCAGTATGGAGATGTGTTGGTGAGGAACCTGAGGAAGGAGGCAGAGAAAGGCAAATCCATCAACTTGAAAGAGTAAGTAGGAGTGCAGCTTCTAGGATTCCAGCTCTGTCATGACACTTTCCAGCTGTTGAAAGCCCAATTCCCACTGTTGAGTTACTCCAATGAACAAGCTGAAGTAGACATGTGGTGTTACAACCCCAGTGGGCCAGCCAAGGAGAGGTAGCTTATCTAAAAAGGCAGAGCAGCTAGGAGAGAGAGGGTCTTCTTTTGTGTACATGAGGCAGGATTAATTTATCTGCTTTATTGTCACCTTGGATATCATGGAAGACAAAAATATGTGCTTGAAAAAAAAGGAAACATGATTGTACCAAATCTTTTAGTGTAGAGAGTATGGAATGGTGGTGGTGGGAGAACACTTGGTATATATTGCTGGGCACTGGGTGTGACAAGAAAGTGATCATGTGGAACTTGGAACAACTTAAACCCCTTCCTGATTTTGTTGCCGATATTAGCAAAATACTAAATATATATATTTTTTGCAAAATGCTAAATACTAACTCTTATGACTATTTGTCCTTCTTTCAATCTCAAAAGAGAGAAGGCCCTGCTCAGGGGAGAGACTATATATATATACAGACTATATATATATATATATATATATATATATATATATATATATATACTGGTATATTTTTTAATTATGCAGGATGAACAGATATATATTAGGATTGTCCTAGGAAAACTAGTGGTATATGATCACTTAGCTATGGCATCCCCTAAATCAATTTTGGTGTGACTTAATATATATTTTTTAACTAGGAACATTCTTAGTTGAACATTTTCCAGAAATAAGTGAGTCCTCAGGGCAATCTCAGATCAATGGAGATGAGACAAAATGGGTCTTTCAGGAGACTTAACAAGGGTGTAGAGAAAAGGGATGGTGTTCTTGGTAGCACAGAACAGGGTAGGGTGTTGGTGTCCGGTAATGTGCTAAGGAGGAATCAGCTCTGAGCATACAGACTGTGGTGAGAGAAGATCCAGTTCAGTTTCAGCTTTCTTGACTCCCTGAGAAAGGTTTAATTATTCCACCATTTTTTCTGCTCAGACACAGTGATTATCCACCTTCTACTGCCTATACTCAAAACACATTCATGTAATTTGTCTGATTTGGGGTCTCTATCCCTCCATGACTGAGCTCCTTGAGCTCAGAGGTGTGTCTAACTTGCCCTAGTATCCCCATCACCCCCAACACAAGGCCAGCTGCATCACTTGCACCTCATGAGTGAGTGTGATGGGATATAGATTCTTCAGATGATCCAGCGGGTGTTCTGGAAGTATGGCTCTTGTCTTGCCTGAACATTGGAATCTACATGCACTTCTTGCTGAATGTGTTGGCTGAGAATAGTAAAGAGGTGCTGATTTTATCATCCATGTCTTTGTTTTTCTACTCAGCATCTTTGGAGCCTACAGCATGGATGTGATTACCAGCACATCATTTGGAGTGAACATTGATTCCCTCAACAACCCACAAGATCCCTTTGTGGAAAATATCAAGAAGCTCTTAAAATTTGATTTCCTTGATCCATTTTTCTTCTCAATATGTACGTACAGTGCTATTTTCCTTTTTATCCTCCCTTCCTGTTTTCTCCCCTTCTTTCCTCCCTCACTTCCTCTTTTCCTAATTTCAACAACAATTTTATTGAGATATAACTTCATATAACATGTAAGTCCCCCTTTGAAAATGTACAATTCAATTTTTACAGTCTTGAGTGTTCATCAACCAAGGAATGGATTAAGAAAATGTGATATGTGTATACCATGGAATCTTATTCAGTCATAAAAATGGAAGAAAATCCTGTACTTGGACAACATGATAGATCCTGAGGGCATTATGATAAATGAAATAAGTCAGACAGGGAAAGACAAATACTGTATGACTTCAATTGCGTGTGGAATAAAAAAAAATATAAAAAGGAGATCAGATCTATGGTTCCAGAGGCAGAGGCTGGGAATAGTACTTGAATGAAGGTGACCAAAGGTACAAACTTTCAGCTCTAAGATAAGTATCAAACTGATAAATACAACTTGATGACTGTAGTTAACACTGCTAGGGATGCCTAGGTAGCTCAGCTGTTGAGCATCTGCCTTTGGCTCAGGGCATGATCGTGGGGTCCTGGGATTGAGTCCCCCATCAGGTTTCCCACGGGGAGTCTGCTTCTCTCTCTGACTATGCCTCTGCCTCTCTCATGAATAAATGAATAAAATCTTAAACAAAACAAAACAAAACAAAAAGACACTGTTGTATGATGTATTTGTAATTTGCCAAGAGAGTAGTTTGTAGAAGTTCTCATCATAATGGTGGATAATTTTGTTTTTATAACTAAAGGAGAAGATAGATATTAATTAATCTTATTGTGTATCATTTCATTATATATGTGTGTCAAGTATATGCAGTACACCTTAACTTCTATAGTACAATATGTCTATTATAACTCAATGAAACTGAAAATTCTTCTTGTGCATTCAAAGATGTGTGTAACTTTTACTGCTGTCCATTGTTGGAATATTGTTTTCAACCCAGAAATCATGTACTTTTTTTTTACTATTACTTCCCACTTTCCTTAGTTCTAAGCAACCACTAATCTACTTTTGTCTTAACAGATTTGTTTCTTCTGGACTCTTCATACAGAGAGTCATATAACATCTGATTTTTGTGGCTGCCTTCTTTCATTAGCATAATGTTTTCAAGATTCATCCATGTTGCAGCATGCATCAGAATCTTCTTTTTATGGCAGAACAATATTGCATTGAATAGACATATTGCATTTTGTTTATCCTTCCTTTATTTGATGGACATTTGGGTGTTTCCAACTCTTGGCATTTGTGAATAGTGCTGCTATCCACGTATATGCACAAGTTTTTGTTTAAATACTTGTTTTCAATTCCTTTGGGTATGTACTCAGAGGTGGAATTGTAAAATAACTTTGCTATATTTGTACAACGTTTTACATTGTAACTTGCTAAGTTACTAAGATATAGTATGTTTAATTCAATGAGGAACTGCCAAACTGTTTTCCACCATTTCCACTAATAATGATATCATTGTACATTCCCACTAGTACAGCATGAAGGTTCTAGTTTCTGCCCATCCTTGCCAACATTTGGTCTACACTTGTCTATCTTTTTGATGATGGCCATCTGAATGGGTGTGAAGGGTATCCCATTGTGATTTTGTTTCGCATTTCCTGTGGCTAGTGAAGTTGAGCAACTTTTTATATGCTTGTTGCCTATTTCATAACTTCTTTAGATAAATATGTATTCAAATTCTTGGTTGGGATGTCTAGGGCAATGTTGAATAGAAGTGGCTATAGAGGGACACTGGGTGGCTCAGTGGTTGAGTGTCTGCCTTTGGGTCAGAGCGTGATCCTGGGGTCCTGGGATTGAGTCTCACAGTGGGCTTCCCATGGGGAACCTACTTCTTCCTCTGCCTATGTCTCTGCCTCTCTCTGTGTCTCTCATGAATAAATAAATAAATATTTAAAAAGGGAAGTGACTATAAAGGCATCCTTGTTTTGTTTAATCTTAGCAGGAAGTGTCCAGTTTATATTAATTGTGGTATCAGCTATGAGTTTTTTGTAGATGCCCTTTGTCAGGTTGAGGATATTCCCTTCTGTTGAGTGTTTTTATTGTTAAATGGTGTTGGATTTTTGTTAAATACTTTTTCTGCCTGTATTGAGAAGACCATGTGATTTTTTAAAAAAATTTATTATTGTATTGTATTGTATTGTATTGTATTGTATTGTATACTCTGGCATCACTGGGGTAAACCCCTCTTGGTTATGTTATATCCTTCTTTTGATACATTGCTGGGTTCACTTGGCTAGTATTTTGTTGCAGATTTGTGATGTCATAAGATGACATGTCATAAGATATGTTGGTCGGTAGTCTTATTCTATTTTATTTTTTTTGTTTGGTTTTAGTATTAGAGTAATAGTGACCTCATAAAATGAGTTTGGTAGTATTCCTACCTCTTCTGTTTTTTGGAAGAATTTGTACAAAATTCGCATTGATTCTACTTTAAATGTTTGCTAGAACTTAATTGTGAAACATACGGAGCTAAGCTTCTTTTTGTTAGTAGTATCTTCACTACAAATTCAGTCTTTTTATTTGTCTTTCAGATTGCCTGTAGGTTTTTTTTTAATATCACTTTCTAGTTTGTCTTTTTCTAGGATTTTTCCATTTCATCTATTTTATTGGTGTATAGTTGTTCATAGTATTCCCTATATTCCTTATTATTTTTGTAATGTTGGCAGTAATCTTCTCTTTCATTTCTGATGATAGTAATTTGAATCTTTTCTCCTTTTTTTTCTTGGTCAGCCTACCTAAAGGTCTTTTGAAAGATTCAGCTTTGCTTTTATTGAATTTTCTCTTTTTTTAAAATTCTTATTTCATAAGTTTCACCTTTTGTCTGTGCTATATGCTTCCTTCTGCTTGCTTTAGTTTTAGTGTGCTCTTGTATTTTTGGCATGTTTTTGACAGAAAGCTCATTGCTTTGAGATCTTGGTTCTTTTTGATAGGCAGGTGTATATAATGATAAATTTCTTTTTGGTCATTGCTTTTATGATATCCCATGAGCTTTGGTATGTGATTTCTTCATTTTCATAATCTCTAAATGATTCTAAAGTGCCCATTTGATTTCTTCTTTGCCCACTGGCTGTATAGGAATGCATGTATAATTTCTACAGATTTGTGAGTTTCCCAATGTTGTTTGTGTTCTTGATTTCTAATTATATTCCATTGTGGTAAAAGGGCTACTGTGTATTATTTTCATTTTGACAACAATTTCTTAAACAGCATGATTTTTTTTTTTTTAATTTTTTATTTTTTATTTTATTATTATTTTTTTTTTATTTTTTTTATTGGTGTTCAATTTACTAACATACAGAATAACACCCAGTGCCCGTCACCCATTCACTCCCACCCCCCGCCCTCCTCCCCTTCTACCACCCCTAGTTCGTTTCCCAGAGTTAGCAGTCTTTATGTTCTGTCTCCCTTTCTGATATTTCCCACACATTTCTTCTCCCTTCCCTTATTTTCCCTTTCACTATTATTTATATTCCCCAAATGAATGAGAACATATAATGTTTGTCCTTCTCCGACTGACTTACTTCACTCAGCATAATACCCTCCAGTTCCATCCACGTTGAAGCAAATGGTGGGTATTTGTCATTTCTAATAGCTGAGTAATATTCCATTGTATACATAAACCACATCTTCTTTATCCATTCATCTTTCGTTGGACACCGAGGCTCCTTCCACAGTTTGGCTTTCGTGGCCATTGCTGTTAAACAGCATGATTAATTAAAGTAGCATATTATGGTCTAGTGTTTCCAAATAGGCTCTAGTCCAAAAATAAAAGGCTAAGATATTCAGGGATGTAGTCCTGTTCCTTTGGTCACTCCAGAGATGTGGCAGGAAACACTGATCTGACTGCGCTAGTGGTGGTCCCTATGTCTGACTTGCTCTGGCTCAGCCATTGGCTTGAAAATTCGAGAAAAATCATAGAGGGAATAACTCCTGATATGAATGACTCCTGGTGTCTTTTAATCCTCTGATTGGAAGAGCAAGTTATAATTTTCCAGGGAAATTTTGCATTTTCATTGTAATTTCAACTGTTTTTTTTTCCCCTTTACAGTACTGTTTCCATTCCTTACCCCAGTTTTTGAAGTATTAAATATCTGGCTCTTTCCAAAAAGTGTTACTGATTTTTTCACAAAATCTGTAAAAAGAATGAAGGAAAATCGCCTCAAAGATAAACAAAAGGTAAATCCCATGGTGGTTATGTGTGGGTGTTCACTTTTGATCTTTTATTGAGCTGTATACATCCAATGTGCACACTTCTAAGTATATTTTTATGGTAGGTAGAGAACTATAGGATTTAGAGCAGAAGACTACAATTTTAGGGAGAATGAAAAAGGTGAAGGTCAGGGAAGGAGATAAGATGAGTCAGAGACAATGTTTAAAATTTAATAATAAACATAGCAACTAGTATGTCACTGCATAAACTTTAGTGAGAGAAAAACTACCACTTCCCTTCAATAAATTGGCAAAACATAAGAATTATTTTTAAAATCATTTTCCTGGTAGTGTAATTTTGCCAAATCTTACATTGGCAAAGAATCCCTTCAATTCAAACACTTTTATCCTACTGTTCTCCAGGGGAAAGTCCCATCAGGCACCTGGTGGAATATAGTCTGTGTTAAATTTGAGCCTGTCATAGTCTGGAATGGGTAGAAGTCTTCTCTGGACACTGAAGCTGCAAGCTGGCTAAGCCAGCTTTGCCTTCATGAGGCCTGATGGCCAGCACTAGGATGTGTGTAGGACAAGGAGACAGGGCTGATATCACTGAATATTGTGCAGAGGTCTGGGAGAGTGGGACATTGGAAGATGCTGACACAGAAGCTGCTTATGGACTCTGCAGAGGTCAGGGGATTGGTCTATGTGGCTATTCATTAAGAATTAAGGCTGGAAGAAAGGACTGAAGTCAGGTACTTTCTCCTTAGCTAGTAGATGTGACAGGAGAGGGATCAGGCAACTCTTGGGCCAAGAAGGTATGTTCAAAAGTCAGAGAAGCTGAGGATCAGAGAAAGCAAGATCCAAAAAGCAATGGAACATAATGGCTGGATTCCTGTCAGGGAAACATCCTGCTCTCCAAGATTTATAGCTGGACATTTTGTTCTCTGACAACACTAGTCAAACTTCTGGAAATTTTTAGAGGTAAAGGGCCATATTCTCAGGAAAGATGTTATGTATTGTACCTCTGATTTATTTCTGACTTCACAAGTGATTTTTTGTCATTGAAATTTATCTTTCTGTTTCTAGCATCGAGTGGACTTTCTTCAGCTGATGATTAACTCCCAGAATTCTAAAGAAACAGACACTCATAAAGGTAGGCAAGGAGAGCTTCAGAGGGCCATTGATGGGGTGGCTCAGAGAGATGGGTGTGATTCTGAGGTGTGGAGGATGATTTTTAGCAGATGAAATTTTGTCAAATAAAGACACATGTTCAGATACAAATGGTAGTCAGAGCATTTTCCAGGAAAACAAGTCCACAAGTTTTTTCAAAGCTTGAAGGGCAATGATAGGCAAACAATCAGTGGTCTCCCACAGGGAGCTTGTTTTTTTCTTTCTTTTTTTTTTTAAGATTTTATTTATTTATGAGAGACAGAGAGAGAGAGAGAGAGAGAGAGAGAGGCAGAGACACAGGCAGAGGGAGAAGCAGGCTCCATGCAGGGAGCCTGATGTGGGACTCGATCCCGGGATTCCAGGATCACGCTCTGGGCCAAAGGCAGGCGGTAAACCGCTGAGCCACCCAGGGATCCCCAGGGAGTTTGTTTTTAATGTCAATCTTGCAGCCTAATCCAGATCCAGTTAATCAGAACCTCTGCCTGGAAATTCACATCAGGATTCATTACATCAGGAGGCACATGGCCCCAGTGTTGGTGACCTTAACTTGACACACTTGGTTAAATTTGTGTTCACTGGCTTAGTCTACTGGAAGTTTTTTTTTTTTTTTTTTCCTTTTCGTAATTAGGTAGTAACTGGTGCAGGATGCTTTTGTGACTTTGTGCATATTGTGTTTCTCTTAAACTGTTCCCTACTACTTTTATCATCCACAGATGATCTTTGACTATAACCATTATTACCATGATGGTCACAAAATAATGATTTTCTACTTCCACCATTCTTCTACATTCTGAGTGATAGTCCATTGTTAGGGTGAGCTTTCCATTCCTTATTGTATTTGTTTATTTATATATGTCAGTATGATCTCTTATATTACTAACTTAATCTCTTACATCGTTTTTTTTAAGATTTATTTATTTATTTATTTATTTATTTATTTATTTATTTATTTATGATAGACATAGAGAGAGAGAGAGAGAGAGAGAGAGAGAGGCAGAGACACAGGAGGAGAGAGAAGTAGGCTCCATGCCGGGAGCCCGACGTGGGACTTGATCCTGGGACTCCAGGATTGCGCCCTGGGCCAAAGGCAGGCGCTAAACTGCTGAGCCACCCAGGGATCCCTCTTACATCGTTTTTTTATTTAGATCTCCAATTCTCTCAGATTTTTCCTCTGGAAGCCCTTTTTAGTGGGTTCCTGTGTCCTTTTTTCTTTCTTCTTTCTTTATGTTTCCAATAGACTTTATTTTTTTATAGCAGTTTAGGTTCACTGCAAAATTGACTGAAAGACATAGAGATTTATCCCATATTCCTCCTGCCCCATCTACATACAGCATCCCCCATTATCAAAAGTCCACACAATATGGTAATTTCGTCGTAATCGATATACCTACAATGACACATTATTACCACCCAAAATCCATAGTTTACATTACAGTTTACCCCTAAAGTTGTACATTTTATGGGCTTTGACATATGTATAATGATGTGTAACCACCATTATAGCACATAGAGTATCTGTATCCTTTTCCCATATTATTTTCTGAGCATTTCCTTGCATTCTGGCGTGAGACATTCCAGATTTCTCTTTTGTTTCCCCTGACGAGCCTTGGAATCAGCCATTTCTCCGAGAAACTCTGATTTTTTTTTTAGTGAGAATAGTATTTAGAAACCAAAATCTGGGATCCCCCAGTACTCATTGCTACTAGGGTTTCTTTGCTTCTATTTCCTCTCAGTGAGCCAAGTTAAGAACATCAAATATATTTACACAGGACTGACCAACATAAACATTTGTATATCTATCCATAACCAGTAATTTAATTATGATCTCTGTGTTTGAAAGAAAAGAGGAGGCTTGATTTATAGTTGTTTTTATGACAGATATATTTCCATTTGGTTAAATTCAAGCTATCTATGGTTTGACAGTCATCTCACAAAATTCTTGAATATAACAGTTGATTCTAGAGAAAAAGGATGGGCTTACTCTATCATACCACTAATATATATATATGTGTATAACTAATGTCTCTATCTATCTATCTATCTATCTATCTATCTATCTATCTATGTAGTTCTACTATTTTCTGTGATGAAGGAAATATTTTATATATGCTTGGTCCTGTACAGAACCACTTCATGTGATTATTCAGTATGTGACATGTGGGTAGTGTCACTGAGATCTGAATCTTTTTTTTTAAGATTTCATTTATTTATTTGACAGAAAGCGAGAGCAAAAGCAGGGGGAGTGGCAGGCAGAGGGAGAGGGAGAAGCAGGCTCTCTGATGAGCAGGGAGCCCAATGTGGGGCTCGTTCTCAGGACCCGGAGATCTTGACCTGAGCCATGAGCCAAAGGCAGATGATCAACTGACTGAGGCACCCAAGCACCCTGAGATCTGAATCTTATACTGTATTTAATATATCTAATTAAAATTTAAATATAAATAGCCATATCCGGCAAGAAGCTACCAATTGGACATCACAGCCCTAAACATTTATTATCATGGAATCCATGGAAATGGAGGGCAAGAATCTGATGGTTGAATTATCTAGGGCAGCATAACAAAGTATGACTGGGAAATCAGAATTTTGTATATTTTTCTTGTACTTTTTATATTATTTTTAGTTTTGAGTTATGTGTTTGTGGTAGGTCAGTGCTCTTAGTATCTAAATGTCCTAATACAGTTCTGATTAAAGAGATTAGAGCATGACCATGCTGAGTTTCTGCCAGGAGAAAATCAAAGGATATGCCAACATCTTCATAGTGGGGCCATTCATTAAGGAAGGTGACATTCAGACCATGATTGAATAAGTATTGCTAATTCCATTCACTGGATTCAGTTTGTCTAAATTTCATGCTGGCCTATACCCTGCTATTGACACATTCTTTCTTCTGCTCATTTGGTGGCATTACTTATCCTAGTTCCATCACCACTCTTCTAGCTTTTTGTCTGTGTTGTAGTTTCTGTACATATTGGAGATCATGCACTTGCGAAGTTGTGTGCCAGGTCTTCTACTAGCTGAGACCTCTGAAAGGTATAATCCATGCTTCTCAAGCTAAGTTGTTCACACAAATCACCACATCTCATGAAAGCTCAGACTTTGATTCGATAGTTCTAGGGTGAGGTTTGAGATTCTGCATTTCTAATAAACTCCCAGATGCTGCAGATGCTGATGGTCCATGGATCACTCTTTGAGCAACAAGAATTTATCAGTAGCCCAATATTGTTCTCTTCACTTTCCACAAATATGTTTGGATGAAAGATCATTCATTTTTTCCTGACAATTGAGTCTTAGTATCACAAACTCTCTAAATAAATTTAAGTTCTCTTTTAGCTAGAAGAATATAAATTTTCCTGGGGGAGAATGGTATCCCATGTTACTTACGACTGAAGTACTTTTAGGATCCTCCAAAGGTCATGCTGATAACACCATGTACGTTAGACAGAAATGCCATCTCCTGAAATTACCTATCTGTGTTGGTGCGGAGGGTGGCACTAGCAGGAGCAGATGGCCAAGAATAGTATAGACCATAGGAAGAACCAGATCAAGATAACTTCTGGCTTTTCTGGCTCTGTAAGATAGACATCAGAGTGCAAACCACTCTGAGTTTGATTCTGAATTGCTTTTACATTTTCCCCAAGGGATTTGGGAGTTTCAAATGGACTTCTCATTATCTAAAGTGTGTGTGTGTGGTTTTTTTTTACATTCACCTGCTATAGCTAAAATGTGTTTCTTGTCCTTTTAGCTCTATCTGATTTGGAGCTGGTGGCCCAATCTATTATCTTTATTTTTGCTGGCTATGAGACCACTAGCACTTCTCTTTCCTTCCTTATGTATGAATTGGCCACTCACCCTGATGTCCAGCAGAAACTGCAGGAGGAGATTGATGCGACTTTCCCCAATAAGGTGAGGGGGTCATACCTGAAGAAGGGAGTCAGTGTAGGTTTGGTTATGTCTCAGTAACAGATTAGCCCTCAAACCTAGTAGGTTTTCATAAAAAGGTTTACTCCTATTTCCACATTCGCATGTCAGATATGGGCCTTAGCAGAAGTTGGGAGTGAGTCTCTGCTCCATACAGTTATTGGTGATACCAGGTAAAGAGGCTCCATTTTCTTATACCTGCGTTATCTAGAACCTGGGGACTTATTGTTTGCTTGGTAATAAGGAACTATGTGTTACTCACTTGATTTTCAAATGTTTGGTTCCAGACTTACATACGTCTCATCAGTTCACCCCTCATTTGCAAAATGGTTTCCCGTAAGTTCATGTGAGCTAGGAAATATGGGGGTCTCCATGATCCTGGGTGAGCAGTGTATGTTTCTACTACTCTCTACTACACACCCTATGAAGTGTCAACTTTATTATTTCCATTTAACAAGTCAGAAAACTGAGCTATAGAGAGACAATATGACATTCTTAAACTATCACATAACTAGTAGTGTAGAATTCAAGCTGGGAGCCAAGTGCTTGGATCCTGATTGACCTCTAATCTGTACAATGTTGGGACTTACACAAAGCAGCAAGTGATAGACATATATTGCCCACACTGTTTTCAGATCTCTGCCCATCCTGAAGTTCCCTTCTTATGAAGAGACCTGACCCCTGGGTCTGGAGTGGCCTGTTTGGCAAACAGTGAGACTCCAAAGTGACAACTAGGAGACCCTTCCAGCAACAGAGGGTGGGGCTTAGAACAGGGTTCTGATCCCCTGTATTACTTTTCCTAGAACTGAAATTGTGTGCCCACAATTGGTAGCATCCAATTGTAGCCTTCTCTTGCCCCATTTGCGTTGAAAGAAAGTAGTGTCTCCCCAAATTATTTAGTGTTTTTCTCCAAATATTGTAAATAGAATTGAAAAACTAGGAAGGCAGGATATTTCAACTAGGACAGTTTATGAGGAAGAGGGGAGTTTTCTGTGGCACATTCTCCTTTCATGATACAGATGTGTCGCCCCTGTTTTGAAAGGAACAAAAGACTTCAACAGATTTCATTTAAGATTAAGGGCCATAGGGAAGGGAAAATATGATTAAAACAGAGAAGGAGTTGGGATTCTGGGTGATGGGCACTGAGGAGGGCACTTGATGAGATGAGTACTGGGTGTTATACTATATGTTGGCCAATAGAACTTCAATAAAAACAAATGAAAAAAAAAACAGAGAGAGACAAGCCATAAGAGACTCTTAAGTATAGGAAACAAATGAAGGTTGCTGGAGAGGAGGTGGAAGAGGGGTTTGGGTAGTAGGGTAATGGGCATTAAGGAGGGCACTTGCTGTAATGAGCGCTGGGTATTACATGAACTGAGCAGTCAGTTCTAATTCTAATTCTTCCTCTGAAACTAATAATACACTATATGTTAATAAAATAAATTTAAACAAAAAATGTAGAAAAAAGGTCAAGGGTCACACTCTATTAGTCACTTTTGTTCACACAAGGAAGAAAAACCATTACCTGGTAGTGGAAAGGATTTCAGGCCCTGTGTAGGAGATCGTCATAGTGGTCTCCCCCAGTCATTACTATTGCTGCTTACGTCTATGACTCACATGTCAGTGAGCCATTGAGTAGATCAAAGGACATGCTAGACATTCAAATGTCCACAAATACCCTTTACCAAAATACATGATTCTTAGGTGTTCCTAATACTTCAGTAGTAGTATATACAGTGCATTGAACTTTGATCCCAAATCTCAATTTTTAAAAAGATTTTATTTATTTATTTATTTATTTATTTATTTATTTATTTACTTATTTATTTGAGAGAGAGAGAGAGAGAGAAGGTAGAGACACAGGCAGAGGGAGAAGCAGGCTCCATGCAGGGAGCCTGACGCAGGACTTGATCCCGGGTCTCAAGGATCACACCCTACGCTGAAGGTGGTGCTAAACAGCTGAACCACCCGGGCTGCCCCCAAATCTCAATTTATCAAAATCTGTTTCTTTCCTTCCAGGCATTGCCCACTTACGATGCCCTTGTGCAGATGGAATATCTGGACATGGTGTTGAATGAAACTCTCCGATTATACCCAATCGCTGGTAGACTTGAGAGGGTCTGTAAGAAAGATGTGGAAATCAGTGGTGTGTTCATTCCCAAAGGGACAGTGGTGATGGTGCCAACCTTTACTCTTCATCGAGACCAGAGTCTCTGGCCAGAGCCTGAGGAATTCCGACCTGAAAGGTACAGGGAACCCTGCAAAGGGGAACCCACCCTCATATTGGAGGATATTCTGTATTTTCTTAGTATAGATGACAATCGTGTGGTGGTACAATGATTTATTTGTACATTTTTTTATTCTTAGAAGTATTTTTCTTGTTACAAAATGAACATTATTGTCCAAATTTTACAAACTCTAGTTGAGAATAAAGAAAATTAACATCATCACCAGTCACAATATATCAGGATTATTAATCATGTGATGTATGTCCTTGTGGATGTTTTTCTATGCATATATAGAAGCTTAAAAGTTAAGATGGCATTATATATTTTTGAGGTACTGAGTTAATGTAACAGTAAATTATAAACAACGTACCATAATTGTGTTTGTGATTATATGTATATACATAATATGCTTAACCATTATCTTAATTAAGAAAATGGGACTTTTTGTTACTTTAGTGTTTCTGTCCTCTTTAGCTCTCTGGATTTACTCCTTAGATTTTCGCATTCTGTGTTTGTAACCCTGCGCCACCATGTCTGCTAGGTATAGTGTGAGGACAGTGGCTGTGGTGCTGAGAGTTCACATCCCTGGCAGGAGGAGCAGCAGCCTGAGGACAGAGTGTGCTGGAGACCTGATAGGTCCTGTGCTGTCTGTGGTTGCAGTTCTAAGCATCTCTCATCTCTCTAGTATCTGGGATTTATCCAAAGTGAGGTCATCTGTTCTCTAGCCATTTAGACATCCTCCTTGGAGGGGTCTTGAGTTTTCTCTTCTGGGAATTCAGAGCAGAGTCTGGCTTTGGGTAAGCCTGAATTCTGCAAAAGTCCATGCTTTCCTGTTTATTGTATTGGTGGGCAAAATTTGGATGAGTTTTTAGAGACCTAGATGTTTAGCCCCCGACTAAAAGTCCCTGTTAGCAGAGCTCTTTTCTGGTCGCATGGTGTCCTTAGTGCTAGCAATGGTCTACACATAGTACTTGCTGAAAGAACTTAGAGTTGACCAAGTCATCTGTTTTCTGGACCAGGAGACCTGATGGCTCCCACAAGTTCAGCTGTTCAGTCTCCTATAACTTCTCAAACAGAAACCAGTGATCACTTCTGTACTTGTTTATGATTCATTCAGCCATGAGAGGAAGTGCTTACCTACATGTGTTAGGAACTGTGCCAGGTAGTGAAATCCATGTATTAAAAATATCAATTATGAATAATTAAAAAAAGATTTTATTTATTATTTCAGATAGGCAGAGAGTGAGTGAGAGAGTGAGAGAGAGAGAGCACAAGCAGGGGGGAGGGACAGAAGGAGAAGCAGGATCCCTGTTGGGCAGGGAACTTGATGTGGGGCTCCACTGGAGTACCCTAATATCATGACCTGAGCCAAAGGCAGACACTTAACCAACTGAGCCACCCAGGTACCCCTTATGGATAATTTTTTAAAAAGATTTTATTTGTTTGAGAGAAAGCAAGCATAAGCAGGGGGAGGAGCAGAGGGAGAAGGAGAAGCCCCAATATGGGGCTTGATTACAGGACGTGAAGATCATTCCCTGAGCCAAAGGCAGATGCTTAACCATCTGAGCCACCCAGTCTCCCCTATTGCAGAGAATTTTTGACACATGCACAAACATTATATAGACACAAGTCTATGAAATACTTTTAATGAATTTATATATGCCCACCACCTGCCTAGTAACTACTAACCCATATCAGCTACTCCATCCACACACCATTATAATTCTTTTACTGTTTTCCATATTATTTTAAGGCATATCATGTAAACATTTCAGTATGTTCTTCATGATAAAAGGAGTTTAAATAATACCTCACCTAAATGCCATTATCATTTTCCCAAATCCACATGTTTCCTGAATATAAGTATTAAGGAATGAATTTTTTAAAAAGATTTTATTTATTTATTCATGAAAGTGTGTACAGAGAGAGAGAAAGGCAGAGACACAGGCAGAGAGAAAAGCACAGTCAGAGAGAAGCCCGATGTGGGGCTCAATCCCTGGACTCCAGGATCACGCCCTGGGCCAAAGGCAGGCGCTAAACCGCTGAGCCACCCAGGGATCCCAAGGAATGAATTTTGAATGAAGCATAGGTCTAACCCAAAAGGAATTTATAGTGTCTTAGAACAGATAGACAAAAACTCAATGATTATAATGATTATACATAGATCTCAGTATCATTATAGTGGAGTAGCGTCACGTGCCCATGTAAATCATGTGAAAATCTTTTCCGTGTAAGTGGTTGGGAGTGGTCCTTGCAGGGAGTGTAGGGATGTGAAGGGAAAAATAACAATGGTAAAACATAGGAGGCATTTCTCTACTTCCTTTTTTATGAGCATGTGACCAACATAAGTGGGAATGGAGGCATCAACCCACCTTTCCTCCAGTCAGGCTCATTTCCTGCTTGCCTTTCAAAGTGTGAACATCACACCACCCTCAATATAATTCTAGTGTCTAAGGTAAATCTTTTCAACAGCTTTATGTCATGTCCTCAGCAAGACTGAATGCTGCCATAGGGCAAGGGGAATCCAACGACCTGTAGCTTACAATTGTCATAGCAGAATAAGCATAGCAGGATTACAGTAAACAACCCATCAAAGTTTCCTATATACTCCTGGTTGAGAACCCCAAACATGTACTTCTTGTGGTCTTTATGATTAACTAAACTTGTTTTCCACTTCCATTGTGGAACCAGGTTCAGTAAGGAGAAGAAGGACAGCATAAATCCTTATACATACCTGCCTTTTGGAACTGGACCCCGAAACTGCATTGGAATGAGGTTTGCGATCATGAACACGAAACTTGCCCTTGTCAGGGTCCTGCAGAACTTCTCCTTCAAACCTTGTAAAGAAACACAGGTCAGAGAGATAACGTTCTGCATAAATAGTGTTTTATTGTTTTTTTTTTAACTTAGAGATATGAAATAGATGTGTGTGTGTGTGTGTGTGTGTGTGTTTGTGAGCGAATGTGCTCACTTATCCTTAGTAATTTGTTCTATCAGCCCAGTAATCTATTAGAGTCATCTGTGGCCTTGAAGGGTCCTTTAGCTCTTGATTGCCACATCTGTGATTCATAACCGCCCAACCATAAGGGTCATCTGTCAGTATAGTTCACATGAAATTATTATGCACAGTCCTTTGATCTTGAGCAGTGTTTTAAATCTCTTTCAAGTCCACTGAAAGGAAAGGAACACGTTGTGCACAATCATGATGTGCAATGTGGTGATAACCATGATGTGACTTTTGGATGATGCTCTTCTCCACTACAATTTATAGACACTATTGTGACCATGGTTCTCAACCTTGGTTTTACTCTGAAGTCAGTGGGTTCATTAAAAATCCTATATTCTAACATAATTCACCCAGAGAATGGCTTTAAATGTGTCCCCACTGATTCTCAAGTGCAAGCAAGGTTGAGAGTCACTGGTGTGCAACATGCCTGACTGATGTGAAGGAGTCCCATGGTCCAGGCCATCCTAGCTACTTGGCTCCACCTTCTCCAGTCAGGCTGTGCTCCCTTTCCATGCTAGTCTGTTATCATGGATGGATGTTTCCATGGGAGAGAGTACAGGATGTTTATCAGTGTAGATGTTCATATGATAAAATGTGTAATAAACACTCAGGATGGCCTACAAGCTTCAACGTATACAAAATTATCTCTCTCACTTTTCAAAATTGTTTGCCATAATGGGTAAGAATCTGTCTTAAATTTAAATACTCATCCTTTTTACTTAAAATTTAAATATAAAAGTATATAAACCAATATGAGTTTGTCTCCAGCCTGGTACTGAGTGGGTGGTCAGTAGATACTCTGTTGAATGAGTGATGGATGAATGCTTACATACTCCAGTCTTGACAACTTACAGAATAATTTTAAAGAATCAGAGATATATGAATCTATAAGTAGTATTTATATATTTGTAATGCATTATTGTCCTTCATATAACTTGCCTGCTTTGCTTCTGTTGTTAGCTGGATTTTCATGGTCGTTTCTCATATACTTGTTTAACTGTTGCAGATCCCCCTGAAATTAAATGCTCAAGGGATTATTCAACCTGAAAAGCCCATTGTTCTCAAGGTTGAGCCAAGAGATGGGAGTGTAAATGGAGCCTGACTTTCCCTAAGGACTTCCTTTTGTTCTTCAAGAAACTATCCCCGAACACCAGAGACCTCAATTTCCTTTGATTATGTGGTTTCACTCATGTAGGGAATATAAGAAATAGTGAAAGGGGTTGTAGGGGAAAGAAGGGAAAATGAGTGGGAAAAATTAGAGAGGGTGACACAGAATGAGAAACTCTTAACTCTGGGAAATGTAGAAGGGATAGTGGAAGGGGAGGCAGGTGGGGGGATGGGGTGACTGACGGGCACTGAGGAGGGCACTTGACGGGATGAGCACTGGGTGTTACAATGTATGTTGGCAAATCAAACTTCAATAAAAAATATATTAAAAACCCCAGAAATGATCCCTGGGTGGCGCAGCGGTTTGGCGCCTGCCTTTGGCCCAGGGCGCGATCCTAGAGACCCGGAATCGAATCCCATGTCAGGCTCCTGGTGCTCAGAACCTGCTTCTCCCTCTGCCTGTGTCTGCCTCTCTCTCTCTCTCTCTCTCTCTCTCTCTCTCTCTGTGACTATCATAAAAAAAAAAACCAGAACAGAAATGAAGGTGGGCTTCATGTACAACCTGTGACAGATGACTAGGGATTCCACACATTCATTTAGCTTTCTCTGGTATCTGTGTAGAGCATTATATATTATGAGGAATAAAGGAAGTAGCTCATAAGTGCCAGACATGTAGACACAGTTTATCTGTTTCACACAGACTACCCCCAGTTTGTACCATCTACTACCCTGAGTGTTGATCTAGAATAAAACTTTCTCAATAACTTTATCAACAAACTTTAATGGAAACAGGAATTATTGTGGTGGTGGTGGTAATGACATTTATATCACATGTCTTATTTGGAATATTCTACATTGAATATTACACTTAGCAAGTCAATCAACATCTCTTTACAAAAGTATTAACATGGTTTCATCCACATTAAGGGGGAATCTATAGAACTAATGAGTGAGAGCCAGTGAATGAATGCTTTGACCATTACAGTCCCTGGGTGAATGGAGCTTGTTCAGAACTCCAATGTGCTCAGTTAAGATAGGTGAGAGTTAATCTACTGTGACTTTGCCTATTGCTCAGAATGTATATTTCTAGTTTAATTCTACAGGTTTTGGATCACATGTTTTTTATATCTCTTGATTGAGGCACTTAGTATTATATTATTAGTTTTGATTTAATATTTTCGTGTCCTTTCCCTGCTGTTCTGGTAGGCAGCGAACATATTTGTCTTTGTGTTCCAGCCTCAGCTCCCAACTGTCCTGACACAATGAACATCAAATAAGAGACGGTTGGTTGTCCAGTTGTTTGGGAAGAAAGGCTAAAAGCATTTGTCTGTTTCAGCTGGTATCAGAAGATGAATAGGATTCTTCCTTTCCAACTGTCCCTTCCAGCCCCTTCTTTCGCTTCTCCTCTCCTTTTCCTTTGTTTTCCTTCCTAGATAATTCAGTCCTTAAGCCATAGGTGGGGCACAGGCGAGAGGGTAGCCTCACATTGGAGGTCAGGGACAGAGAAGCGAGTCACAGTGACTTGACTCCAAGTTAGAGACTGAGTAGGGTGGGGAGGGGGTCCACATGGAGTGTGTCCACATGGAGCATTCTGGCATGGCTGTGGGAGCCCAAGCTAGGTGAGAAGGGTGTCCATATGGAGGCGTGGCTGGTAAGAGCCCCCAGAGCCTAAATACAGTGTATAGAACCCAAGTAAAATTGTGGGGGTATTCATGAGTGTTGAGGGATGGAGTAGGGATTAGTTACATGGAGGGGGATTTATCAAATAAGTAAATATATTAATGATAAATGGTTTCAGGAGTTTCTTACCGTAAGAGTAGGGAGTCATTGATTTGGAAAGGGAGAAAACCAAAAGAAGCCTATATAGTCAGAGATTGAAAGTGAGGGTGTCAATGTAAAGTTCTGCTTTTCTATAGATAGATGATAGATTGGTAGAAATGTTTGTCTCTGTGTGTAAAAATACATTTCCCCTACCTCTCTCCACAGATAGTTCTTAGAAACGGTGACTTTGTAAGAGCCTTAAGAACACCTTGTATCCAAACCTTGGCTTATAAATGTCATTTTCCACTAAAAAGAACTAGAGCTTCTCAGATACATGGCTGATTCCACTCTGAGACAGCACATGATGAACTTGGAGCAGGTTGTGCTACACAGTGATAGGGACATGTCCAAGGAATGCAGAGCCAGCTTGAGGGGCTTCACCCACCCATAAAGCATGATTTGGGTATCATGATAACTAACAATAAGAAGAGATTATAACCCCTTGAATAAAATAGGAAAACAAATACACAAAGGTGGAGATAAATACAGAGATAGATTACAATTGATGAGGACACTCACACAGTTTAAGAGTACTAATGCTGAAACACTCACGAGTTACCAAAAGGAAAGAGCAACTCATACAGTGGAGCCCTAGTTGACCAGTAAGCATCATCAGGAACAGGAGGAAATGATGGCAAATCACCCTATAAGATGCAGTGAGAAAAACTCAGTGGCACCTCTGGGATATGCTTGCCAAGGAGGCAAAGCTGAAAGAAATCCTGAAAAAAGTCAGACAAACTGAAGTTGAGGAATACCTACTCCTAATCTGTAGCTGGTGTGTATTCTTCTACAAAGTCAAGGTTCTTAAAGTTATAAAAAAGAAAAAACAAGTCAGGATTGGAGTCACTTACCCCCAAACCTACCTCACAGCAAACAACACCTAATTATTAGGTTCAAGCTATCCCTGGAAGGTGACCTTCTCAGAGTGCATCTGGCATGATACTTAATGTGGAAAACCCATAAGACTCCATCCCAAAATGGCTAGTTCTCATACAGCAATTCAGCAATGTGGCAGGATATAAAATCAATGCACAGAAATCAGTTGCATTTCTATACATTAACAATGAGAGAGAAGAAAGAGAAATTGAGGAATTGATCCCAATTACAACTGTACCAAAAACCATAAGATAACTATAGCCAATAACCATAAGATAACTATGATAGATAACCTAACCAAAGAGGTAAAGAATTGATACTCTAAAACTACAGAACACTTATGAAAGAAATTGAGGAAGACACAAAGAGATTGATAAACATTCCATATTCATGGATTGGAAGAATAAATATTGTGAAAATGTCTATGCTACCCAGTACATTCTACATATTTAATGCAATCCCTATCAAAATACCACTGACATTTTTCACAGAGCTGGAACAAATAATCCTAAAATGTATACGGAACCAGAATGTTGAAAAAGAAAACCAAAACTGGGGGCATCACAATGCCTGATTTCAAGCTATATTACAAAGCTGTGAACATCAAGACAGCATGATACTGGCACAAAACAGATACATAGATCAATGGAACAGAATAGAGAACCCGGAAATGGACTTTCATCTCTATGATCAACTAATCTTTGAGAAAGCGGAAAGGAACGTCCAAAGGAAAAAAAGGCAGTCTCTTCAATAAATGGTGTTGGGAAAATTGGACAGGCACATGAGAAGAATGAAACTATACCATTCTTTTACACCATACACAAAGATAAACTCAAAATGGATGAAAGACCTACATGTGAGCCAGGAATTCATAAAAATCCTAGAAGAGAACATAGGCAGCAACCTCTTTGACCTCGACTACAGCAACTTCTTGTTAGATATGTCTTCAAAGACAAAGGAAACAAAAACAAAAATGAACTATTGGGACTTCATCAAGATCAAAAGCTTTTGCACAGCTAAGGAAACAGTCAACAAAATTAAAAGGCAATCCATGGAATGGGAGAAGATATTTGCAAATGATATATTAGATAAAGGGCTATTATCCAATATCTATAAAGAACTTATCAAATTCAACACCTAAAAAACAAACGATCCAGTCAAGAAATGAGCAGAAGACATGAACAGACATTTCTCCAAAGAAGACATACAAATGGCCAATAAGCACATGAAAAAATACTCCATATCATTTGTCATCAGGGAAATACAAATCAAAACCACAATGAGATACCACTTTACACCAGTCAAATGGCTGAAATTAACAAGAGAGGAAACAGCAAATGTTAGCAAGGATGTGGAGAAAGGGGCACCCTCTCACTCTGAGAACGCAAGCTGGTATAGCCACTTTGGAAAACATTATGGAGCTTCCTCAAGAAGTTAAAAATACAGTTACCTTATGACCCAGCAATTGCACCACTGGGTATTTAAACCAAAGATACAGATGTAGTGAAACAAAGGGGCATCTGCACCCCAATGTTCATAGAAGCAATGTCCACAATAGCCAAACTGTGGAAGGAACTGAGATGTCCTTCAACAGATAAATGGATAAAAATTATATATATAGTATTATATATATGGAATACTACTCAGTCATTACAAAGGATGAATACTTACCATTTACACTGATGTGGATGGAAGTGGAGAGTATAAGTGAAATAAGTCAATTGAAAATTAAAAAAATGATAATTATATATGATATAATATATAATTATATATGATATAATGTATAATGATATAATTATTATATCATATAATGATATAGTATGATATAATATATAATAATATATAACATATAATTATATATGATATATATTATATATATATGTAATATGGTTTCACTCATATATGGAATATAAAAAAATAATGCAAGGGACCATAAGAGAAGGAGGGGGAACTGAATAGGGCAAAGTCAGAGAGGAAGACAAACTCTGAGAGACTCTTAAATCTGGGAAACAAACTGAGGGTTGCTGAAGGGGAGGTGGGTGGGGGAATGGGATAACTGGGTGACAGTCATTAAGGAGGACACGTGGGGAGGAGGGGCAAGATGGCAGAGGAGTAGAGTCCCCAAGTCACCTGTCCCCACCAATTCATCCTGAAAACCTACAAATTCGGCCTGAGATTTAAAGAGAGAACAGCTGGAATGCTACAGTGAGAAGAATTCGCGCTTCTATGAAGGTAAGAAAATGGGGAAAAAAATAAAGAAATAAAAAGCATCCAAGGGGGAGGGGCCCCGCGAGGAGAAGGCTAAGGCTGTGGGGCAAATGTCCCCAGGACAGGAAAGCCCCGACCGGAGAAGCAGAAGCTTCACCAATCTTCCCGGTCGGAAAGGTGCTTGCAGGGAGTTGGAGCAGGACCCCAGGAGGGGCGGAGATGCCCTCAGGCTCCCAGGGACACTAAGAGAGCTCCTGTGCCCCGGGAGGAGAGCACGCCACACACTGCGGCCGAGCTCCCTTAAGGCCTGCAGCGTGTACAAGGTGGAGCCCGGGAGCAGCTCCGGAGGCGTGGCTCCACGCGGAGGGGGCTGCGGGGCCCCAGCAGCTCGATTCCAGCAGCGCAGGCCCCGGAGCCCAGGGCGTGGGGGGCCACAGCCCAGGATCCGGCGCTCCCCCGGAACAGGCAGAGGCTGGGAGAGCACAGAACAGCCAGGACGCTCCTGCCGCTGGGCGGCTCTGAGCCGTGCAGATCAGCGCCCCTGCCCCACCCGTGGACCATCCAGGCCTCTGCACACTGAGAGCTGCGGTAGTTACTGCTGGAGCTGACTCCAGAGCTGGAGAGCTGGCCGCTGCCACTGTTGTTGTTCCTCCTGGGGCCTCACAGGATAAACAACTCCCACTGAGCCCTGCACCAGGCAGGGGGCTGAGCAGCTCCCCCAAGTGCTCACACCTGAGAATCAGCACAGCAGGCCCCTCCCTCAGAAGACCAGCTGGAAGGACAGGGGAAAAGCAAGTTATTGACCAAGCAGTACTGGAAAGTTCCAGGGGAGTCGAGGGATTTACAGTATATAGAATCAGAGGATACTCCCCTTTGTTTTTTGTTTTCTGTTTGCCCCCCCTCCGCCTTTGTTTTTCTTTTTTTTCTTTCTCTCCTTTTCTCCTTTTTCCAGTACAACTTGTTTTTGGCCACTCTGCACTGAACAAAATGACTAGAAGGAAAAACTCACCTCAAAAGAGAGAATCAGAAACAGTCCTCTTTCCCACAGAGTTACAAAATTTGGATTACAATTTAATGTAAGAAAGCCAATTTAGAAGCACAATTATAAAGCTGCTGGTGGCTCTAGAAAAAAGCATAAAGGACTCAAGAGACTTCATGACTGCAGAATTTAAATCTAATCAGGCAGAAATAAAAAATAAATTAAATGAGATGCAATCTAAACTAGAGGTCCTAAGGACGAGGGTTAACGAGGTAGAAGAACAAGTGAGTGACGTAGAAGACAAGTTGATGACAAAGAGGGAAACTGAGGAAAAAGAGAAAAACAAGAGATCATGAGGATAGGTTAAGGGAAATAAATGACAGCCTCAGAAGGAAAAATCTACTTTTAATTGGGGTTCCTGAGGGCGCCGAAAGGGACAGAGGTCCAGAATATGTATTTGAACAAATCATAGCTGAAAACTTTCCTAATCTGGGAAGGGAAACAGGCATTTAGATCCAGGAAATAGAGAGATCCCCCCCCCAAAATCAATAAAAACCGCTCAACGCCTCGACATTTAATAGTGAAGCTTGCAAATTCCAAAGATAAAGAGAAAATCCTTAAAGCAGCAAGAGACAAGAAATCTCTAACTTTTATGGGGAGAAATAATAGATTAATAGCAGACCTTTCCACAGAGACCTGGCAGGCCAGAAAGAGCTGGCAGGGTATATTCAGCATCTAAATGAGAAGAACATGCAGCCAAGAATACTTTATCCAGCAAGGCTCTCATTTAGAATAGAAGAGCTTCCAAGATAGGCAGAAACAGAAAGAATATGTGACCACCAAACCAGTTCTCCAAGAAATATTAAGGGGGACTCCGTAAAAGAAAGAAGTCCAAGGGATCAATCCTCAAGAACAGGGACTGAATCGGTATCATGATGACGCTAAATTCATATCTTTCAATAGTAACTCTGAACATGAATGGGCTTAATGACCCCATCAAAATGTGCAGGGTTTCAGACTGGATAAAAAAACAAGACCCATCTATTTGCTGTCTACAAGAGACTCATTTTAGACAGAAGGACACTTACAGCCTGAAAATAAAGGTTGGAGAACCATTTACCATTCAAATGGCCCTCAAAAGAAAGCAGGGGTAGCCATCCTTATATCAGATAAACTAAAGTTTATCCCGAAGACTGTAGTAAGAGATGAAGAGGGACACTATATCATACTTAAAGGATCTATCCAACAAGAGGACCTAACAATCATGAATATTTATGCCCTGAACGTGGGAGCTGCCAAGTATATCAATCAATTAATAACCAAAGTTAAGACATACTTAGATAATAATACACTTATACCTGGTGACTTCAATCTAGCGCTTTCTACAATCGACAGGTCTTCTAAGCATAACATCTCCAAAGAAACAAGAGCTTTAAATGATACACTGGACCAGATGGATTTCACAGATATTTATAGAACTTTACATCCAAACGCAACTGAATACACATTCTTCTCCAGTGCACATGGAACTTTCTCCAGAATAGACCACATACTGGGTCACAAATCAGGTCTTAACCGATACCAAAAGATTGAGATCGTCCCCTGCATATTCTCAGACCATAATGCTTTGAAATTAGAACTAAATCACAAGAAGAAGTTTGGAAGGATTTCAAGCACGTGGAGGTTAAGGACCACCCTGCTAAAAGATGAAAGGGTCAACCAGGAAATTAAGGAAGAATTAAAAAGATTCATAGAAACTAATGAGAATGAAGATACAACCATTCAAAATCTTTGGGATACAGCAAAAGCAGTCCCGAGGGGGAAATATATCACAATACAAGCATCCATCCAAAAACTGGAAGGAACTCAAATACAAAAGCTAACCTTGCACCTAAAGGAGCTGGAGAAAAAAACAGCAAATAGATCCTGCACCCAGCAGAAGAAGAGAATTAGTAAAGATTTGAGCAGAACTCAATGAACTAGAGACCAGAAGAACTGTGGAACAGATCTACAAAACCAGTAGTTGGTTCTTTGAAAGAATTAGAAGATAGATAAACCATTAACCAGCCTTCTTAAAAAGAAGAGAGAAAAGACTCTAATAAAATCATGAATGAGAAAGGAGAGATCACCACCAACACTAAGGAAATACAAACGATTTTAAAAACATATTATGAGCAGCTATATGTCAATAAATTAGGCAACCTAGAAGAAATGGATGCATTTCTGGAAAACCACAAACTACCAAGACTGGAACAGGAAGAAATAGAAAACCTGAAAAGGCCAATAACCAGGGAGGAAATTGAGGCAGTCATCAAAAACCTCCCAAGACACAAAATTCCAGGGCCAGATGGCTTCCCAGGGGAATTCTATCAAATGTTTAAAGAAACCATACCAATCTACTAAAGGTGTTTGGAAAGATAGAGAGAAAGAAGAAAGAAAGAAAGAAAGAAAGAAAGAAAGAAAGAAAGAAAGAAAGAAAGAAAGAAAGAAAGAAAGAAAGAAAGAGAAAGAAAGAAAGAAAGAAAGAAAGAAAGAAAGAAAGAAAGAAAGAAAGAAAGAAAGAGACGGAATACTTCCAAACTCATTCTATGAGGCCAGCATCACCTTAATTCCCAAACCAGACAAAGACCCCACCAAAAAGGAGAATTATAGACCAATATCCCTGATGAATACGGATGCAAAAATTCTCAACAAGATACTAGTCAATAGGATACAACAATACATTAAGATAATTCACCATGACCAAGTAGGATTTATCCCTGGGATGCAAGGCTGGTTTAACACTTGTAAAACAATCAGTGTGATTCATCAAGAGAAAAAACAGGAACCATATGATCCTCTCAATAGATGCAGAGAAAGCATTTGACAAGATACAGCATCCATTTCTGATCAAAACTCTTCAGAGTGTAGGGATAGAGGGAACATTCCTCAGCATCTTAAAAGACAACTACAAAAAGCCCACAGCAAATATCATTCTCAATGGGGAAACACTGGGAGCCTTTCCCCTAAGATCATGAACAAGACAGGGATGTCCAATCTCACCACTGTTCTTCAACATAGTATTAGAAGTCCTAGCCTCAGCAGTCAGACAACAAAAAGAAATATAAGGCATTGAAATTGGCAAAGAAGCAGTCAAACTCTCCCTCTTCACAGATGACATGACACTGTCCACAGAAAACCCAAAAGCTTCCACCCCAAGATTGCTAGAACTCATACAGCAATTTGGTACCGTGGCAGGATACAAAATCAATGCCCAGAAGTCAGTGGCATTTCTCTACACTAACAATGAGACTGAAGAAAGAGAAATTAAGGAGTCAATCCCATTTACAATTGCACCCAAAAGCATAAGATACCTAGGAATAAACCTAACCAAAGAGGTAAAGGATCTATACCCTAAAAACTACAGAACACTTCTGAAAGAAATTGAGGAAGACACAAAGAGATGGAAAAATATTCCAAGCTCGTGGATTGGCAGAATTAATATTGTGAAAATGTCAATGCTACCCAGGGCAATTTACACATTTAATGCAATCCCTATCAAAATACCATGGACTTTCTTCAGAGAGTTGGAAAAGATCATCTAAAGATTTGTGTGGAATCAGAAAAGACCCTGAATAGCTAGAGGAATATTAAAAAAGAAAACCGTAGCTGGGGGCATCAGAATGTCGGATTTCAGGGTGTACTACAAAGATGTGGTCATCAAGACAGTGTGGTACTGACACAAAAACAGATAAAGGAGATAAATTCGATAAAGGTACTGGCACAAAAACAGATAAACAGATAAATTCAATAAAGGAGGAAAGACTATCCATTGGAAGAAAGACAGTCTCTTCAATAAATGGTGCTGGGAAAATTGGACATCCACATGCAGAAGAATGAAACTAGACCACTCTCTTTCACCATACACAAAGATAAACTCAAAATGGATGAAAGATCTAAATGTGAGACAAGATTCCATCAAAATCCTAGAGGAGAACACAGGCAACACCCTTTTTGAATGCAGCCACAGTAACTTCTTGCAAGATACAAAAGCAAAAATGAACTATTGGGACTTCATCAAGATTAATAAGCTTCTGCACAGCAAAGGATACAGTCAACAAAACAAAAAGACAACCTACAGAATGGGAGAAGATATTTGCAAATGACGTATCAGAGAAAGGGCTAGTTTCCAAGATCTATAAAGAACTTCTTAAACTCAACACGAAAGAAACAATCCAATCATGAAATGGGCAAGAGACATGAAGAGAAATCTCACAGAGGAAGACATAGACATGGCCAACATGCACATGAGAAAATGCTCTGCATCACTGGCCATCAAGGAAATACAAATCAAAACCACAATGAGATACCACCTCACACCAGTGAGAATGGGGAACATTAACAAGGCAGGAAACCACAAATGTTGGAGACGATGCAGAGAAAGGGGAACCCTCTTGCACGGATGGTGGGAATGTGAACTGGTTCAGCCACTCTGGAAAACTGTGTGGAGGTTCCTCAAAGAGTTAAAAATAGACCTGCCCTACCACCCAGCAATTGCCCTGTTGGGGATTTACCCCAAAGATTCAGATGCAATGAAATGCCGGGTTACCTGCACCCCGATGTTTCTAGCAGCAATGTCCACAATAGCCAAACTGTGGAAGGAGCCTCGGTGTCCATCGAAAGATGAGTGGATAAAGCAGATGTGGTTTATGTATACAACGGAATATTACTCAGCCATTAGAAACGACAAATACCCACCATTTTCTTCAACGTGGATGGAACTGGAGGGTATTATGCTGAGTGAAGTCAGTCAATCGGAGGACAAACAGTGTATGTTCTCATTCATTTGGGGAATATAAATAATAGTGAAAGGGAATATAAGGGAAGGGAGAAGAAATGTGTGGGAAATATCAGAAAGGGAGACAGAACATAAAGACTGCTAACTCTGGGAAATGAACTAGGGGTGATGGAAGGGGAGGGGGGCGGGGGTGGGGGTGAATGGGTGACGGGCACTGAGGGGGGCACTTGACGGGATGAGCACTGGGTGTTATTCTCTATGTTGGTAAATTGAACACCAATAAAAAACAAATTTATTTTTAAAGAAAGTTCCTACACCCAGCAGAAGAAGAGAGTCTATAATTGTCCTCTCTATAGAATCTTGTTTGAAGATGCAAATCCTTTTTTCTAAGTGTTTTAGTGGAAGTGTCTATGTAAGTATATAGGATTCCATATCTATCATCTAGTTACCTATCTCTATCTCTTTATCATCTATCCATATTCACCCTTTTATCTGTCATGTCTATCTCTAACTATCTGTCTATCTATCTACCCACCTATCATCTTTGTATGTATCTAGTAAGACAAATATCTGGGGAGCTCGAGGCATTCCAGGCCCAGCTGTTTGAATCTATCCAACTGAGACTTGTGAAGAGAGCCTTCAGGATGACCTCAGCCCTAGTCTTTCTGCAAACACCTGAGACTCCAAGTAAGGGCTGCCCCACTGAGTCCAGTCAACCCCAGATTCGTAAGTAAAATAAAAGATTATCCAATCCTTTGGGTGGTTATTATGCCACATTAAATCACTGGAATAGCCCTCCTTCATTTCAGTGCAGCCAGATGTATAGGACCCAGAAGAGAGTTGCCAACTGTGGGAAACTGGAAGTTATCACCTTTTATTTCCTGTAAGTCATGGGGGTAGCAGTGGGGTTGTGGGTGAGGTCAGAGAAAGGAGTGTTGGTGTCTAAGCAGGGGTGGCCCTTAAAGTCTCATGGATCAGGTCAAAAGGAAGAAGGGAGAGGGCCGACTTTACTGGTAACCTGTTAAGTGCAGGGCCTCCTTCATATCAAGGCTTTGTGCCCCCAGCTTACCTTCTCAGTAGAGCAACATTGTGGTTGTAGGCGTAGCCAGCTTTGAAGAGCATGCCAGTGTCTCTTTCCTCATGGTGTATATTCTCCACCCCATGAACAGGGCTGGCCTGGTAATCGGGAGGATACTGTGGACATGTCAGAGTGTGACTGTGGCTAATTCATAAGAGACAAAGATGCTTCCACCTTGCCCTTTTTGGTCACTTGCTCTGGAAAGCCAGCTGCCATGTTGTGAGGATAGTCACAACCACATACCATGCACTGGAGATATCCTGCCATGATTGGTGCTGACCTGCCAGGCCCATAAGTGAGTTACCCTTGAAGTGGGTTCCAGCTCGGTCCAGCATGCAGATTATGGCTTTAAAGACTCTGGTCAGAACTACTCAACCAAGTCACTTCTGAATTCCTCACCAAAAGATTCTGAGATAAAATCATTGATTTATTCCACTCAGTTATTTATTTTTTAAATTAATTTATTTTTTTGTATATTTTTTTATTGGAGTTCAATTTGCCAACATATAGTATAACATCCAGTGCTCATCCCATCCAGTGCCCTCCTCAGTGTCTGTCGCCCAGTTACCCCATCCCCCCGCCCACCACCCTTCCACTACCCCTTTTTCATTTTAGGAGTCTCTCATGTTCTGTCATCCTCTCTGATTTTTCCCACTCATTTTCTCTCCTTTCCCCTATAATCCTTTTCGTTATTTTTTAAATTCCCTATATCAGTGAAACCATATGTTTGTCCTTTTCTTTTCATTTCTTTTTTTGTTTGTCCTTTTCCTATTGACCTACTTCACTCAGCATAATACTCTCCAGTTCCATCCACGTTGAAGCAAATGGTAGGTTATTCGTCCTTTCTAATGGCTGGGTAATATTCCATTGTGTGTGTGTGTGTGTGTGTATACAATTTATATTTATTCAATATATATTTATATATATTTATTCTGGATTTATATTTATTCTGCTTTCAACATCATTGAAGTCAGCAAGATCATTGTGAATATATTCTGAGCTGTCATTGCACTCATTATACACACACACATACACACACACACACACACACACCACATGTTTGTTTCAGCGTAATGACTGATACAGAAACAGAGGAATTGGGAACTCTTGGATGCCACAGCAAAGAACTCTGCAGACTGTCCAGGGTTGACTGTCAATTGGGCTTGCTGGGCAGGGACAGAAGTGGTGGTGGTGGTTTGTATGTGTGTGTGTCCAGGTGAGTGTATATGTACAGGTGTGTGTGTGTGTGTGTGTGTGTGTGTATAGGTTTGTGTATCTGTCTACAGGATTGTGTGCATTTGTATGTACAAGATGTGTGTGTACAGGGGAGTGTGTTGTGTGTATGGGTGTGTTTGTGTGTGTGTATATATATGGGGTTTTTGTATATACACATAAAGGGTTAAGGTTAAAGCAGCTATTCTGTTGGGAGGATGAAGATTCCCGCCACCAGTAGACTCTGCTGGTTGAGGGGCAGACTCTTCTTGGATTCATTAGCCAGTTCTGCCAAAAAGAGCTGGAGGATCTAGTTATTCCACCTGGGGAGCCTCAGTTTCCCTATCTGTGATGCAGAGATGATAATAACACCTATTGGGGGAACTTGTGAGGACTGAAGGTATTAATGCAGATGATGCTCTGATGGGATTCCAGGCATGAGGCAAGCTACTAACACTGCTGTCCGTTGTCCCTGAGATTCACATTTCCTGAGCAGGCTCTTGTGAGTTACAGAAGCAAATGAAGTCACCCAGTTTATTTTTTATTTTTATTTTTAAAATTTTATTTATGTATTCATGAGAGACACAGAGAGAAAGAGAGGCAGAGACACAGGCAGAGGGAGACGCAGGCCCCATGCAGGGAGCCCGACGTGGGACTCGATCCTGGGTCTCCAGGATCATGCCCTGGGCTGAAGGCAGCGCTAAACTGCTGAGCTACCTGGGCTGCCCTGAAGTCACCCAGTTTAGCACGGATCAACATTTGCTGAATGACTCAGTCACTGGATTCCTGAGGATAGTTTCTGGTATTTCAGTTCTTCCCCCACCTCTTACCTCTGTGATATGAAGAAGGATATTTCTGTAAACGCACTTTACTATTTTAAATCAGGGCTTATATCCTGCCCTGACACCTAACTAACCCCTGCATTGTCCTTTCTTGGCCCACTCCACTGCCCCCATTCTGTGGGCATAATTAGTGCTTTGGCAGGCTTTTCCAAAAGGCCACTTTAGTGTTTTCTCCATTTCTGTGGAGTTATGCCTCTATCTCTAACAGAAAAATGAGAGTGATAGAGTATGCTAGATCTTAATGTCTTTCAGTTTTGGTGAATTGACTCATCTTGAATTAAGAGCCAGAGGGAAGTACTGGCTTGAAGTCATCAACTCTAGGTATCAATGTTGTCAAGGCTGTGGCCACATGGGCCAAAGCTTGACCTTCCCTATTCCAGTGACTTGCAAGGGGATAACATCTTTAAGCCTCATGACCCTTTCTGTTATGCAACCAGAACTGGTACTGATGGTTAATTAGTGGGTCTGTTTACAGAGTATGTGACTTCTGTACTCTCCATTTTACTGATATTTGAAGGTGATTGTGCAAAAAAAGATTATTCCATCTTTTGCCTTTGAAATTACCATGCCAGTTACAGCACTCTTAGGCCCCAAGAATATAGAAATGAGGAAGTTGTGATTCCTACCCAGGAGGATCTCATAAATTAATTCGAGAGACTGAAACATAATTACTGTACAACCAGTGAGCCTCATGCCCCCTGCTCTAGCCCACGAGAGAAGAATGGATCAGTTTTAGTTTGTTGGCCTATTGTAAAAAGTACCACCAACTGAGGAGCTCCAAAAATGGAAATTTATTCTGTCACATTTCTGGAGGCTGAAAGTCCAAGATTATGGGTTCAGCAAGTTTGGCTCCTTCCAAAGCCTCTCTCCATGGCTTGCAGATGGCCATCCTCTTCCTGTGTCTTCACATGGTCTGCCCTCTGTGGATGTCTGTGTTCTTATCTCTTCATGTTGGATTAGGGCCCATGCTAGAGATCTCATTTAACTTTGATTTCCTTCTTAAAGGCCACATCTCCAACTGCAGTCACATTTTGAATTGCTGGGAGTTAGACATCAACATACAGATTGGGAGGGGACACAATTCAGCTTACACCAGGATCTATGGGGAGAGTCTGTGAGCCGGTACATGACCACCACAGGAGGACAAAGAGACCTACAGCAGTGATCCTGCACTCTCATCAAAGCTGGGTGGAGGGTGGGGCTGGATCCTGGGTGCCAGTGAGAAGGGCCCAGGTCAGCGGGGGCAACTCCCAGGACTGATAGAACCACGGATATAGTCACAGATCATAAGGACCTTTGTAGAACCAGAGCAGGAAGCAAGTGTCACTGTAAGGCCCAGGGCAGAGAGAGGTTCTGAGGCCCACCTTCCCAGCCAGGAACATCCTGAGCTCATTCTGGGAGGAGCAGGGAAAGGGCAGTGGGGGATAAGATCAGAAAGACTGAACTTGGAAAATCTCATTACCTAAGTGAGACCAAGAAGTTGTTTTATGGGAACAAGAAATCTCCCTCCCCACTGTCACCACAGGAAACATCTCGTGGGGACAATAATGTCAAAGATGAAAAGTTAAAAGGTTACATTTTCTTTCAGTATCTGTTTGTTTTCAGAAGCAGTGTGTCTCTCATTTCTGCAGTTGGAACCATAACACACTTGATTGATTAACAAAGATGAAAGAATCAGAGAGCTGGAAAGACTCTCACTATTTGAGTCCAAGGCCTTAATTTTACAGATTTATTATTTAATCCTCCTAACAACCCTCTGAAAAACCTGAGGCATGGAGAAGTTAATGACATGCTCAAGGTAAGAGAATGGGAATGATGGAGCCGTCTGACCTGTGGCCTCACTCACTAGGTTGAGCTGCTTTCAGACAAGCTCATTAGTTCCAATGCTGGGCTGGAGCCCGTAGGCCCCCAAAGGATAGGGATGGCTTTGTGACTAATGTTGACCCCACAACTATCCTCGAGGAGACTACACCCTGCTGAACTCATAGTTGGCCTTCAGTAAAACATTGTGACTGTTTGTGAAACATATATTGGAAACAGCACATGGACTTCACCAAGTAGCTCTATCATTTTGTCACTTGGGCATTTCCCAATACCAGCTATCTAAAGTTCATCTGAACCTCAAACATGCCTTAGAGGTCACCAGGAAGGTTCTTGCTCCGGCTTTTGTTTAGATCCACAAACATTTTTTACTTAGTGCTCCAGATCAGGTCCAAATGGGCCCTGTTGGTGGGGAAAATTCAGACCCAGGAATAGACAGTTTCAGTATGGTGGAAGGTCAGGCATGATGCTTTGAGAGTACAGAGAAGGAACACTTGTCACCAAAGAGGGTTGAGAGGAGCTGATACCTGGTCTGAGGCTAAAAATTTATTTTTAAAAATCAAATGTATAGATGTACATGCTTTAGAGAGTTGTACAGTACTAACTACAGTGGTTATAAAAAAAACTAGTGGTGCCTCACTCTTTCTGATCTCTTTCTGATGTTCTCCCTCATTTTGGCAGAGACTTCCTGTTGTTTTCAGAAGAATGATGCAGAGAAGTAAGTTTTTCCTAAGTATGTGCATGTCTGAATATATCTCTGCTCTACTCACTTACTTGATGGATGATTTGAGTATAGACTTTTAGGTGGGCTGGAATTTTCTCTGTGAACTTGAAGACATGTATCTAGTATCACTGTTGAGAAGATCAGTGCCCTTCTGGTTTCTGATTCTTTGCATGGGACCTGTGTCTTGCTCTCCTCACTCTCTCTGCAAACATTTGGAATCTTCTTTTTGTCCTTGGTGTTCTGAAAGTTCATGAGGTGTGCCTTCGTGTTTCTCCTGTCATGCATTATTCTAGGCAGAGCTATCAAAGAGTTTTTTTTTTAATTAATACATTTTTTTTTTCAGAGAGAGAAAGAGAGTGAGAAAGAGAATCCCAAGCAAACTCCCTGCTGAGTGCCAGGCTTGACTGAGGGCTCAGTTCCACGACCCTGAGATGGCAACTGAGCCAAAACCAAGAGTCAGAAACTGAACTGACTGAGCCACCCAGGGGCCCACAAGAGGCCTTTCTGCAATGATGCAATGTTCTCTATGTGTCTTATCCAATATGGTTGCCTCCAGCTGCATGAGGCTATGGCACACTTGAAATGTGGCCAGTGTGGTGGAGGAACTGCATTTCTGATTTTATATAGTTTTAACAAATTTATATCTAAATGTAATTTGCCCCATGTGTCCCAGAGCTGTATATTGGACAACGCTGTATATTGACCTTTCTTTCTGGAGACTGTTGCTTGAGTCCAGAGATATTTTCTTGTCTCCTACTTTTAATTTTTGTGTTTTTCTTTCTTTTCTTTCTTTCTTTCTTTCTTTCTTTCTTTCTTTCTTTCTTTCTTTCTTTCGTTCTTTCTTTCTTTCTTTTGTTTGTTCTTTCTTTCTCTTTCTTTCGTTCGTTCTTTCTTTCTCTCTTTCTTTCTTTTCCTTTCTTCTTCTTCTTCTTCTTCTTCTTCTTCTTCTTCTTCTTCTTCTTTCATTCTTTGGTTCTTTCTTTCTTTCTTTCTCTTCCTTCCTTCTTTCCTTTTCTTTCTTTCTTTCTTTCTTTCTTTCTTTCTTTCTTTCTTTCTTTCTTCTTTCCTTTCCTTCCTTTCTTCTTCTTCTTCTTCTTCTTCTTCTTCTTCTTCTTCTTCTTCTTTCTTTCTTTCTTTCTTTCTTTCTTCTTCCTCTTCTTTTCTTTCTTTCTTTCTTTCTTTCTTTCTTTCTTTCTCTTTCTTTCTCTTTTTGAGAGAGAAAGATAGAACATGCATGCAAGCGGTAAGGGGAGGGGCAGAGGGAGGCTGAGAGATAATCCCAAGCAGGGTCCATGCCATCGGGGAGCCAGACATGGGGCTTGATCTCACAACACTGAGATCATGACCTGAGCCAAAATCAAGTCGGACACTAACAGTCAGAGTCACTTAGGCGTCCCGTGTTCTCATTGTTTCTATTCTTTGTCTTGAAACTGCTATTGGTCACTAACTCCTATTGGTGGAACTCCTGGAATTATTCCCTAGGTTTCTCCCTCTCGTTGTTTTTTTGTACTGAAATACTCACATTAAGTTCACCTAGTAAACATGTCTTTATTTAAAATGTTGGTATTTTAACCCTTATTGATTTAATATTGACTTTAAAAATATTGTATTCAAATCAAGTGTATCATATATATGATTAGTTAGATTTTGGCAATTTGGCCCTCAAGTGGAATGCTTCACTCTCCTCTCTTGTCCTGATTCTACCTGGAAGTCCCAACTAAATTTTATAAACACATTGTATTTGTAAGGAAGATATGAGCTCTCCTTACTGCTGCTGTTTGTTTTTTTAGGGTTTTAGCTTTTATTGAACTATAACGCACTCTACTCTACTTAGGGAACCATTTAGAGACAAATTCTTCCCACCAGAAGGAGGACAAGTGAGTTCTCATCCTATGGTGTTATATCCCATGAGGGTAGAGAGAAGTGAGGTGTGATGGTCCTGTTCCTCTCCCTGTTTACACAGCTGGATAAACACTGCAGGCTCCAGTTAGAATCCATGATGAAGTCTCTAAACATATACAACCTCAATACCTCTCATAGACAAGAGGTAAGAACCATTTAAGCACAACCACTAAGAAGGAAAAGAGTAAGCAGTCCACATCCAGCAAACTCTAAACCTTTTATTATGTTTGAACTAAAACTTGAACTCATGTCACCTCTTCCTGCTGAAACAGACTACATTGCATAATTTAGGGTTACTCTATAACTCTTGTCCTCTGTCAGCCATGTGTTGAACTGTTTATGAGTTCATACTGAATGAACATTTCTAAAGGGCCAGTGAGGGTCAGGTATTTGGCTGGACAAAGTCACCAATATAACAAATACCATTACTTTTTTTTTTTTAAGATTTTATTTATTTATTCTTGAGAGACAAAGAGAGACAGAGAGAGAGAGAGAGAGAGAGAGAGAGAGGCAGAGACACAGGCAGAAGGAGAAGCAGGCTCCCTGCAGGGAGCCCAATGTGGGACTTGATCCTGGGTATCCAGGATCACGCCCCAGGCCGAAGGTGGTGCTAAACTGCTGAGCCACCTGGGCTGCCCACAAATACCATTACTTTATAGCAGGTTTTGATTTATAGCTCAGTAGTTGTGTGGTTATTTGTTTAGTGTCTCTCATCCCTTTAGAGTGTTGGGTTTATTAGACAAGAATTTTGACTTTTTAACATTTAGTGCTGGGCCCATGGATTTACTGCAGCAGATGTAGAGCCCAATCAACATCTAATGACAATGGAGCCCACCTCCTCCAATGCTGGGACTGTCCACAGATCACCACTTCCACACCAAAGTACAGGACCCAGCCACCAAAACTCAGATACCACCTAGGTATCGAAAATTGACAAAGTCAAGTTTGGCCTTACTGGGAAGAATGGGAGCTTGACAGCTTAGGAACAGACACAGAATCTTTCTTTTTTTGCACATTTTGCACACTCAAGATTATGATCTGTGCAATTTGAATTTAATGCACAAATCATTCCAGAGCAACACTGGCTCCTGTGCTGTGAGCAGTTCTCTTTTGGTCAGTAGAAATCAGGTCCAGATTCTGAGAAGAGGTGCCGCATGGGCTCAAGATATAAAGGGATGGGAATATTAGATGGCCAGGGCCCTAAGATTTCTCTGAGTGGTATTTGAGATTCAGTTTTGTCCAGTACCTAGGGAAACTGAGAAAGCAGATAAATCCTTCACTGTTAAGGAGGGAGGATAGTTATTTTTCCTTGGCTGTACTATAAGTATGTTAGATTCTTCTAATTTCAACCTGAATGATGTCTGGGTCTTAGTTATATGTTTACCCATGAATTTATTATGTTATTTTTAAGAAGATTTTATTAATTTATTCATGAGAGACATAGAGTGAGAGACAGAGCCATAGGAAGAGGGAGATGCAGGCTCCCTGCGAGGAGCCTGATGGGGGACTCGATCTCAAGACCCCGGGATCATGACCTGAGCCAAAGGCAGGTGCTCAACCACTGAGCCACGCAGGTGCCCCCTACCCCATGAATTTAGAGCAGAGTATGGAAAGTACATGATGAGAGTATTAGTATAGGAAGGAGTAGATGACAGCCACGGGGTGCGTGGGGTATTCTTCCAACACACAGTGTCTTCCTTCACACATTCTGCAGGGCTCTGAGAATGCAAATATCATCATGTCAGGTGTCCCCTTCTGGAGAAGAATGGGACACAAAGTTCATGCTTCTATTATTTCCCCGTGTAGACAAGGGCATATGCATTGGTTCAGTGCCAGCTGAATTTTAGTCCCCAGCTATGACGAGCATATCACTGCAGGGACAGGTTCCAAGCAGCTAGATCAGAACCAGAGGTAAATAGGGCAGGTAGATGCTCATATTAGGCCCTGTTACAAATCATCATAGTGGAGCATGGGTTTTGGAGCATATTAGTTTCCGCAGAGGTTTGGTTTCCAAGTAAAATAAGAAAGGCTTTGTGCTTATGTGAAGGAATTAAGTTGTCCAGATTATCAGATGACAGGAATCTTCCCTTGTTTGCATGTATTCTGTGTACTCTGCTGGGGAACATAGGGAGGCAGATCCCACCCAACAATACCCTTACTACCATCTTGACTAGCATCTATCTTTCCTGCTGATGTGAGGCGGAGTCCTTTGTCCTGGAAGACCCACAAGATAGCTGCTGTTCAGGTCACCGTGGAGGTAGGAACAAAAATTTAACCACTTTGCTGTTGTAGCCTGGATCTCACTATTTATGTACCAGGGAAGGGCAAGCATTGAATACTGATGTTTCAGAGCCCAGGAGACTTTCCAGTCTCTCTTCATGTTTGCTTATTTACAATTTGTTCTTGTGATCAATGGGTTGTTGGAAAGCTCATTGCAGTCACTGAGTCTCAGTTGCCACATCTATAAACAGGGAATATCATGACCCTATTGAATGGTGCCCAGTGAAGGCACCAAAAGGGGCAGAAATATTTCAGAATTCCTGGGACTTTCTCTCCTACTTTTCCTGGGTCCCATTGTTACTATTCAAGCTTGCAGCCACTTCTTTCTTAATTATCTATTTGTAGGGCTGTGTTGTCCCAGGGATTCCAGAGTCATGCCACATAATCCACAGTTTCTCAGGCCATGCAGACACAGAACATGGGTCAGAGTGATGATAATGAGCAGGTGCAATTTCCAGATGCTATGTTCTCAGATCTCTCCCATCAGGAATGTGGCCTGGTCACCAATGATCCACATGGAAAGGACACAGGGAACCTAGCAGTTTCACCTCTACCAACTCAACTCTACCAACTTTTCTGGGTAACTTCTGAGCATACAGCACTTTGCAGGTGACTAGCGACATAATGTCGATGAACACCCAGACTGCACCCTTGAGAAGCTCTCTATCTGTAAGGCAAATAGGTGTGAGACCATAATGGGGCTCAAAGGTAGAAAGGGTAGCAATAGAACTGGGGTTGGGGTAATAGGAATTTCCCAGAGAAGGAAGTGCTTATGTCTGTTCAAGTAAGTTGGTGACGAAGGACTCTAACAGAGGGGATTCCATTGGAACCGGGTGGGAGGATGAGTAGGATCCTTGTAGGGGGCACAGGAGCATTTGTAGGCAGAGGAAAGTACATGGGTAAAGATGTGTAGACCTAGCTTGTTTGAAGGATTTCAAATATTTAGGGGTGCAGGGAACCATGGTGACAAGGACAGGTTAGAGGGTTAAGGACAGTGATTTTAATGAGTTTCTGTAACCTTTGAGATTACTGATGACACTGAGTTGTTTATTGATTTCCACAGAGTATGAACTCATGGGAGATCAAAATGGAATTGTTTACCTTACTTTGCCAATGCTCATGGCTGGGGGGTTGCCTGCTGGTGGAGCACATGTCACCCTTCTGGTGGCTGTAGCTCCAGCCCTGCCCCCTTTCTGTATATATATATTCCAGTCTCACTGAATCCCCACAAGTGGGAATGAAGCTCTGCACAAAAGGCCAGCAAAGACTAGCACACACCGCTGAGTGAAAGTACAGAGAATTCACAGAGGACGAGTGGTCATGGACTTGATCCCAAGCTTTTCCACAGAAACCTGGCTTCTTCTGGCTATCAGCCTGGTGCTCCTCTATCTGTGAGTAACTTTCCAGGCTCATTGCCTCTGTATCCTTGATTTGGGTTGCTAACTAGCCTCTACCCTGTTTTCCTTTTCTGTTTTGAAGATCAAAAGTGTTAACAAAGGGGATGTAGCTTGTGTTGAATGCTTCATACATACTAGGAACACGTAAGAGGTTATTATTGGCCTTACCAAATCTGCTGAAAAAGTGCTCCCCACACTGGACTCCAACTTCTGTAACTAGAAGGTAGAGTGATATTTCCTCCTAGGGATGATCTTCTGATTGCCTATATATTGGGACCTGGTTTAATTAAGTAGAATTTGGCTGAGGCACGGTAAAATCAACAGGTCCCTGTGCTCTGGGGTCCTCATCCCTTTTCCAAGCTGTGACGATTCTGGAGGTAGAGGGAGTGACTTAGGTCTTTGTCTTACTATCTTCACCTTCTCCTTTCTGTCTGTTATAAGAGACATTATAGAAGAATTGGGCTTGTGTCACTCATGTGGCTCCTGCTCCCCTCACTCCACCACCAGGCATCATATACACAAGGCACCTGGTGCAACCAGTCTTTGGGGGAGGAGGGCTGAGGATGTCTCATCTTCTTCTTCCCAAAGGTCTCTTCCCTCTTTTCTGCCCTTCTACTTACCATTCCCCACCCCTACCCCCCATAATATACAGTACTCCTTACCCCTAAATGAGCATCTTTACAGCTGAGGAGACTTGGCAGATTTCTTAAAATGTTATTCATTTCAACTTTTCCTTCTAGTCTCTGGGAGGGTTAACATCAGTATAGAGATTTCTTTACCCCCAATATGAAATCTGCCAGTAGCCACAAGAAAGAGCCCTGAAAGCCAATTTGGATTTTAAATATGTTTTTGCCTTTATATTACAATACTGGAGGAGGAATCCAAACATCTAGCATATGAATTCCTTTCAGTGGTGGGATTACCAGCATCATGGAGCAGTTTGGGAAAGACTGAGTTTCACAGTGTGGGTAGGGACGGACCGTCCATGTCACGTTTCACCTCTGTTTCAATTTCACTTTCTTTAACAATAGGAAATCATGAGGACAAGAACATAGAACATGAAAACCTCATTTTCATTTCCTGAGAGAAAGGTTAGGATTCCCTGGTGCTATGGCAACACATTTTTTGTGTGATGACGTTTAAGATTAATTCATGTGGTTTATTTTTTTAAAAGATTCTATCTATTTATTCATGAGAGACAGAGAGAGAGACACACACACACACACACACACACACAGAGGCTGAGACACAGGCAGGGGGAGAAGCAGGCTCCATGCAGGGGGCCCGATGTGGGACTTGATCCTGGGTCTCCAGGATCAGGCTCTGGGCCGAAGGTGGTGCTAAACCGCTAAGCCACCCGTGCTGCCCAGTTCATGTGGTTTAATCTCATTCTATTTAATTATAGATTTTTTCTGACATAAGACGCTTTCCAGCATGTTCTTTCTGAAAGATACAAGAGGGCTATTGGTTCAGCCTTTACTACAAAGGAGTGTAAATAACCTACATCTTCTAGAGTGATGTTGAGGATATGAAATTAGTGTACACACACATAGTTCTGCGATATAGGTCATATATATTTTTAAATACATGTGACCGGGAGGTTATTTTAACCTCTCAGCACAGGGGGGTAGCGAGACTGAGCCAGTACTGATGTGAGAGGCATCCAGGTAGGACTGGGGATGGAGCGGGAGAATATTCTTTCCTCAGAGCAGATCTCCCAGAGATTCTTTTTGATCCTGGTCCCACAGGATCGTTGATGTGGTCATCAATGGACCACAGGGTTAGCATCTCATCTGCTTGCAGCCAGTTGTCAGGGTTACCATGTAAGTCAAGTCACAGTGTGTGTGGTCTGTCTGGCAGTGGGGCTGTCACTGGATACTGTCATCACCAGGTAAACAACACTGTAGACTTAGAAGACACTGGTGTAGCCAAGATTCAGTAGCTGTAGACAGTGCCCTCTGCATTCAATGCAACGTAAAGGCAATAAAAATGAATGGCTTTATTTTAACCCTTTCATTTGTACCAAAAGCAATATTAATCTACCGAGAAGAGGGAAGCTGGAAAGAATCAGAAAAATTTTCCTGGCCTATCCTCCATGACATATGGTGCCATGTGGGTCTAGACACTAGACAAGATCTTTCCTTGGAACACATCACTCACTAGTTTTGCCTCAATTGGGAGCTCATGTAGGAAACAAAACAGGAACCGATTTGTTGTGGTGGTGATGGCAAGGAAGGAATGGAGGTGAGACTGAGGCTACCCCGTCTCCTGGCAGTTGGTGCTCCTGTGTCCAACTGTTCTGGAGGAAGGATCCAAACACCCAGCTGGGCCCAGCTGAGGTGCCTCTGCTGATCCCTAAATGCAGTTTTGGAGTTTTATTTGATTATATAAGAGTTGCTGGATTTGTACAGAATATCTGGAATTTCTACTGCCTTAAAGGCTAACCTCCAGAAAAGAGAGAAGGTCTTCATTCCAATTAAAAATAACATTTTATTAATAGTGAAAGGGAATGAAACTAGACCACTCTCTTTCACCATACACAAAGATAAACTCAAAATGGATGAAAGATCTAAATGTGAGACAAGATTCCTTCAAAATCCTAGAGGAGAACACAGGCAACACCCTTTTTGAACTCAGCCACAGTAACTTCTTGCAAGATACATCCACGAAGGCAAAAGAAACAAAAGCAAAAATGCACTATTGGGACTTCATCAAGATAAGAAGCTTTTGCACAGCAAAGGATACAGTCAACAAAACTAAAAGACAACCTACAGAATGGGAGAAGATATTTGCAAAAGATGTATCAGATGAAGGGCTAGTTTCCAAGATCTATAAAGAACTCCTTAAACTCAACACCAAAGAAACAAACAATCCAATCATGAAATGGGCAAAAGACATGAAGAGAAATCTCACAGAAGAAGACATAGACATGGCCAACACGCACATGAGAAAATGCTCCGCATCACTGGCCATCAGGGAAATACAAATCAAAACCACAATGAGATACCACCTCACACCAGTGAGAATGGGGAACATTAACAAGGCAGGAAACCACAAATGTTGGAGAGGATGCGGAGAAAAGGGAACCCTCATACACTGTTGGTGGGAATGTGAACTGGTGCAGCCACTCTGGAAAACTGTGTGAAGGTTCCTCAAAGAGTTAAAAATAGACCTGCCCTATGACCCAGCAATTGCACTGTTGGGGATTTATCCCAAAGATTCAGATGCAATGAAACGCTGGGACTCCTGCACCCTGATGTTTCTAGCAGCAATGTCCACAATAGCCAAACTGTGGAAGGGGCCTCGGTGTCCATTGAAAGATGAATGGGTAAAGAAGATGTGGTTTATGTATACAATGGAATATTCCTCAGCCATTAGAAATGACAAATACCCACCATTTGTTTCAACGAGGATGGAACTGGAGGGTATTATGCTGAGTGAAGTAAGTCAATCGGAGAAGGACAAACAGTGTATGTTCTCATTCATTTGGGGAATATAAATAATAGTGAAAGGGAATATAAGGGAAGGGAGAAGAAATGTGTGGGAAATATCAGAAAGGGAGACAGAACATAAAGACTCCTAACTCTGGGAAAGGAACTAGGGGTGGTGGAAGGGGAGGAGGGCGGGGGGTGGGGGTGAATGGGTGACGGGCACTGAGGGGGGCACTTGACGGGATGACCATGGGTGTTATTCTGTATGTTGGTAAATTGAACACCAATAAAAAATAAATTTATTATTAAAAAAATAGTGAAAGGGAATAGAAAGGAAGGGAGAAGAAATGTGTGGGAAATATCAGAAAGGGAGACAGAACATAAAGACTCCTAACTCTGGGAAAGGAACTAGGGGTGGTGGAAGGGGAGGAGGGCGGGGGGTGGGGGTGAATGGGTGACGGGCACTGAGGGGGGCACTTGACGGGTTGAGTACTGGGTGTTATTCTATATGTTGGCAAATTGAACACCAATAAAAATAAATTTATTATAAAAAATGAATAAATAAAATCTTTAAAAAAATAACATTTGTCATTATTAATTTTTGTTGTATAGCATGTATTCTGCTGTCCCCTGGAGGTATCAGGACTTTGGAAAACCCTCTTGTAGCTGAAATCACATATAGGCTTGTTGAACCATTTCTACTCCTCATCCTTTCCCACCATACTTTCTTAATTTGCCTTATGGGGTTAGTCTTGTAGGCCTAGCAGGTTAATGGGTAAAATGGTTTCTGGCAATGTCTTCCCTCAGCCTCTCTTCTTCTTCCATGCTGTCATTTCTCAGCAACACCTAATCACATGAAAGATGATTGTAGGCAAACCTGCCATAGGAAGCACCATCCATAATGGGTTTCTGAGATAGTTGACACACAGATTCAGTAAACTAACTGCTATGTGAGTAACCATCTTGAAAAGAAAATGAGTGTACCTGGGAGTGTGCTGAGCAGGTGAGTATCACAGATTGAAGGACCTGATGCCACGATGGGAAGAATGGTTTGGAAGTGGATTGTTTCCTTACCGATTCTTTTATATGGAATCATTTAGGGCACATATTTGTCAGTCCCCCTTCTCTGTAGCTCAAGAGAACCAGAGTGCCTGACAACAGAGACTTGGGTAGAGCTAAAAGTATCTCACTTTTCTATGAGGTCAGTGGAGCCTTGGACACAGTTTTCATTGTATAGAAATGACAAGAGTGTCATTGCTCAAAGTGTCTCAGTGAAGAGATAATTAAGAAGGACCAGATCTCACACAGTGATAGGTCCTACAAGGAAGGAAAATCACAGAAGTCTTTGAGCAAGCTGTATCAACATTTTCACAGTAGGCTCTTATGAACATTCTATCACTGAGTGAATATAATTAAGCAAAATATCATCTTTGGAGCAGAAAGAATTTTTTTCTCTTCCACTCTAGAGAAAGTTATGGAAGAATCATTTATTAAATAAGCATGAGTGAAATTCCTGGAAGAAGTTGGCATAAACCTTTTAGGAAGCTTTTCCACACTCAAGTGTTGAAACACTTATCAAATCTTCACTTTAGGATTGTGACTATGAAGCTTTCAGCTGCTCTTAGCTAATTATCCTGTTCCGTGAGTCTTATAGTGAAGGTGGCAAAGGAGATGATGAATAAGTGTATTACTGTCATTGAAATTGCTATCATTATTTCTTGCCTGCGTGTTACCTCCCTCCCTTGCCTGTCCCAGTTCTCTGTCAATGACTGGCTAGCTCCAGCATCTATTCCACCATCCCTGTGACCTGGCTTTCTTTTCACTTTGTAGGTATGGGACCTACACACATGGGATTTTTAGGAAGCTGGGAATTCCTGGGCCAACACCTCTGCCTTTTGTGGGAACTGCTCTGGGCTACCGTGATGTAAGTGTTTGATCTCTCTCTTTTTCTTCTTGTGGTTGCAGATCACAGCTTAGTTTCATAATAAAAATGCTCCTCCTCATGAGGAAGTGCTTAGGTTTCAGACTTCCCATAAATGGTGTCAGTGGCTGCACACAGTACATGGCTAGTTCTACCCCAGGGCATTATTGTTTGTTGTTCTGAGCCTCAGGTTTTGCCACAGTGGGCAGCCCAGTTCTCTGGCTAATTCAACACGGAACTTGACATTCGAGCTTGTTAGCATTGTGAAGAGGCTTTTTGTTTCTGGCAGGTGCAGATTCCTAGGAGAGCATAATCATACTGTATGAGAAGAAAAGCATCAAGGGGGTCCATGCTAGTGGTCCACTAAGCTGTAGGCCAGAGTGAGACCTTTATGTTCACCGTACAAGCTCTGGGTAGCCTTTTGTTTTCCTGGATAGCTCTGGAACTTCGGATTATTGGGAAGCCCAAGATTCACCTTTGGGGAATTTGCACATCGTTGAATTTTCACAAGAATTGCCAAGCCTCTGCAGTTATTTCCAAGCCCTAACTCTCCTTTTGCTAATGGTGACATCTCTTGGGATTTGAGAGGTTGAACCAGAGATCTCTGCTTTACTTCTCTACCTTCATTGTAGGTAACTTCTGGGTGAGTTGAGGAGGGAGGGAGATTTGGTAAGGGCAGATGGTACTTGTCTTGACCTTGACCCAAAGAATTTAACCTTTGAATGAGTTGTGTGTATATATGTTGTTTTTCATACAAAGGTAGAACCACTTATACAAAATCACTAGAAAAGAAATGCTTTGACAAATTTATTAAGAAGTTAATATACTGAATGGAGTGTACTAGAAGACACACAGACTGATGTTCATAGAGCTGTTGTGGCTAATCCAGCTTTGGTGCCTCGTCCAAGGTTCAGGCCCTGCATAGAAGGTTAGGAGCTCAGGTCCAGAAGGCCAGCAGGCAGAGTCTCATCTGCAGGCTGCTTTCTGGTGTGGAGTTCTTTTCCCACAGATGTGAGGCTTGTTTCCCAGATCTCAGTTCTCCCTGCTGAGACCCTCCGTTGCCCAATTACTGTCTCAGAACTTCCTGGGCTTTTTCTTTCCAAAAAAGCAATAATTTCTTTTCCACTTGCCCTAGATCAATTCCTTAGTACCTATATCCCAAAAGCCACATTTATGGGACCCTGTTTTCATGGTTAAAACATCAAAATCACAGTTGAAACTTAGGGACAGGAAGTGTCTTGTTTTGTTTTAAGTGATAGAAGTGAGAAGTCATATCAAGTGTTTTAGTTTGTTTTGCCCTTTGTTGAGTGGTGGCATTATCCCCTCTTTCCATGTTGAGATGGTGGACCGGAACGGGATTCCACCTTGTCATTCATTCATTCATCTCTCATTTGTTCAGTCAACAATAGTGTTAGAATTTGTACAACTGCTAGATTAAAAGAGGCCACTGGTGTCTTAATACCCTAAATCCACTGACATCTCATAGGGCTCATATTGATCAATGAACAGAGTGGTAACTGGGTGTTCAGCGTGTGGAGGCCATGCTCACTTTCCTCAGCTCCCATTTTCCCATGTGGCTCCGAGGTAGTATTTCAGAGGGTTCTGAGATTTAGAGAAAAGACACACACAAGCCAAACACATCAGACAGACAGGGGTTACACAGTCCTCAGAGACAGGGTAAGATGTCCAGTATCTACAATACTCATAGAGAATTCAAAAGGGACTTGAAATTCTCTCTTCCAGGATCTCTTCTGTTTTCTTTCCTTTCCTGTAAGATGCCTATAAATCAGAGCTTCCCTCTGCCAGTGGGAGGTAGTAAGCCTTATTTCATGCAATCTAAGTCATATTGGTCCCTGTTACACATAGGGCTTAAACATTTAGGTGAGTAATATGTTTTGTTTCTTCTTGCAGGGTTTTTATGTTTTTGACATGAAATGTTTTAGTAAGTATGGAAGAATGTGGGGGTGAGTATTCTGGAACTTTCTATTGGATAGGCTTGTTGTGATGAGGCCCCCGTGGTGTAGATAGTTTGTTGAGAGCCACTAGGAATGAAGCCTGCTGTGGTAAAGCTTCTGAGTCTCCCTTCCTGAAATCCCATGTGTTACCAGGTGTGCGGGTCTAAGTATGAACCAGACCTAGGGAGTATAGTGTGGTGATGTGATGATCACAGCCAGTGTTGTATCACTCTGCACCTCTTTATCTTCTCTGATCACATCCTTAGAAATCGAATGTCTCTGAGTGGCATGGCCCATAGCAACATGATGGAGCTGAAAGAAGATAGATCTCTGAATCACCCTGGTTCAGCTCCACTGCCCCTTCCTATATTCAGTACTTATCAGCTCTGGATGGATCCAGTCTTACATCTGTAGCCCCAGTTCTGTCCTTAGTACTTGGTTCTCATCTTGGCTGTGGATAAGACCTCCTAGGAGAGCTTGTTAAAAATGCTCTTGTTTTTTTTACAAGAGTAAAAAAGGATTGTTGAGTCATATTCCATTGCATATATGTACCACATCTTCTTTATCCATACATCTGTCAAAGTACATCGTGACTCTTTCCACAGTTTGGCTATTTTTGACATTGCTGCTATGAACATCAGGGTGCAGGTGTCCCAATGTTTCAGAGACAAATACCCACCATTTGCTTCAATGGATGCTTCCAGTGGATGGAACTGGAGGGTATTGTGCTGAGTGAAATAAGCCAATCGGAGAAGGACAATCAGCATAAAGTTTTTCTCATACATGGAATATAAGAAATAGTGAAAGGATTATAAGGGAAAGGAGGGAAACTGAGTGGGAAAAATTAGAGAGGGAGACAAACCATGAGAGACTCCTAACTCTGGGAAACAAGTAAAGGGTTGAGGAAGAGGAGGTGGAGGGGGGATGGTGATAGGCAATGAGGAGAGCACTTGTTGGGATGAGTACTGGGTGTTATACTATATGTTGGCAAATTGAATTTAAATTAAAGATTAAAAAATGTAAAAATAAAGATTAAAAAATGTAAAAATAAAGATAAAAAATGTATAAAGAAATGCAGATTCGTTTCCATCCCCAGGAATGCCAAATCTGAAGGATGTGGGCTGGGTCCCAAGAATCTGAATTTAACTGGTAGTGGAAACAATATTAGGGATGAATATAAAGAGTAACACAAAAGCACTGTTCCTTGTCCATCCACATGTTTTGAACGAACATGATGAGACAAGGGGAATCACCCAAGACTTATGATCAGGCTGCTGGAAGAGCTGACATAAGTGCCCCCTCAGTAATTTCTATCACTGCATCAACACTAAATGTTGTCTTCACCCCTGAAACCTTCTGAATTTTAGAATGCCATTTGAGATAGTAGCATTTAGTGTAGCGATCTCATCCATTTTAGATGTGATCACAAAACCATTTGAGATTCCTCTGTGATGTCAAAGAAATAACAGGAGACTTGTGGAAAATCTTTCACTATGTTTCAATAAATGCAAATGATTTATAGTGGAAACAAAAGAAATTTTATTTATGGTGTAACTAAGCTTATAATAACCTCATGCTGGTGACAGATTCCTATTAACAGGTAGATCATACTGACAGACAGGAAGTCAGACAGGATTTGGACAGATCACATACAGTCAGCTTTGTGTGAGACATATCCAAAAGTTGGCTTGCCCTAATGCTATGGGTTGTCACCTACATGAAGCCCAAGGAACTTCCACTTGGAACCCACATATATGAAAAAATATAAGCAATAAAAAAGAAATATATCTAAAATGAGTTATATATGTTTTTCTGTGTTTTTAAATTCTATTTTTGTATCAAATTTTTCTGATTTAATGCTCTCAAGGACCTCTCTTAAGATTTAAAATAATATTTCCTTTCAAATGTAACTAGGAAGCATATTTTAGAAAATAGGGCAAGGCTCCCCCCCCCACCTCCGGATAGTCATGGCGGCCCTCAGAACGTCTGTGGCGCTGTGGAGCCTCCTGACAGGTTCTGGGAACTCGGAGCGGGGCTGTTTCCGGGCCCGAATTCGGCCCCAGCTCGGCGCCCTGCTCCAGCCGCCGCCCCGGGCCCTGCGGGGTGGGGCCGCCATGCCGTCGGCTTGCTTCCGAGGCGGAATCTGGTAGTCCAGAGATCAAGAAACCTACATTTATGGATGAGGAAGTCCAAAATCTACTCATCAAGATGACAGGCTTGAATTTGCAGAAGGTTTTTAAGCCAGCTATACAAGAACTGAAGCCACCAACCTATAAGCTAATGACCCAGGCACAGTTGGAGGAGGCTACAAGAAAAGCAATTGAGGCAGCTAAAGTACGATTAAAAATGCCACCAGTTCTGGAAGAACGAGTGCCAATAAATGATGTGGTAGCTGAAGATAAGATATTGGAAGGAACAGAAACAGCCAAATACGTATTTACTGATATATCATATAGCATACCACACCGGGAGCGTTTTATTGTTGTCAGAGAACCAAGTGGCACACTACGCAAAGCTTCTTGGGAAGAACGGGACAGGATGATACAAATTTATTTTCCAAAAGAAGGCCGTAGAGTTTTAACACCAGTAATTTTCAAGGAAGAAAATCTTAGGAACATGTACAGCCAGGACCGACATGTTGATGTCATCAATCTCTGTGTTGCCCAGTTTGAGCCAGATTCTGCTGAATATATCAAAATTCATCATCAGACCTACGAAGACATAGATAAACATGGGAAGTATGACCTTTTACGTTCAACAAGACACTTTGGTGGAATGGCTTGGTATTTTGTAAATAAGAAAAAGATTGATGGTTTACTGATTGACCAGATTCAGAGAGATCTAGTCGATGATGCCACCAGCTTGGTCCAGCTATATCACATCCTCCATCCAGATGGCCAGTCTGCTCAGGAGGCCAAGGAGCAGGCTGCTGAGGGATTACATTTAATTAAGGTCTTTGCAAAAACAGAAGCACAGAAAGGAGCATATATAGAATTAACACTACAGGCTTATCAAGAAACCGTCATTAGCCATTCTGCAGCTTCCTGAAAACATTTTTAAAATAAATTTCATTTTACTAATTGTAAAAAAAAAAAAAAAAAAAAGAAAATAGGGCAAGGATATAATTTATAATATTGCCATCGCTTTTTGAGCATTCTCAGTCTTTTCATTTGTAGACACATCTTCCATATGTGTGATTAGTGTGTGCACAATCTTCATCTAATATTCTATCACATGCCTTTCATGTGTTTGATATATCTTCAACATTACAATTTTTAGTGACTGGGTAGGTGGATTCTCCTTTTTTTTTTTTTTTCTGTTCCTAGATGATTTACTTGCCTTCAGTTATTTACCAACCTAACTTCCTCTTTAATAATATTTGATAAATTATTTGAAATGCTTGACATAATTCTAAAATATTTGAGATATTTTAAACTTAGAAAAAACCGTGGAGAATGGTCCAGGAACTATCCACGTACGCATGTATACTCAATAAATGTTCTAATGTTATTTCTAACCCTAATCTCAGAGAATGGATTAGGTACCATGAGGATAAAAGTCTGGACTGCTAGGCATGGCTGCAGCTGCAAAAACTAACATGTTACGTATAATCACATCTGTTTTCCCAACACAGGTTTTATGATGGGCGACAGCCTGTGCTGGCTATCACAGATCCGGACATGATCAAAACAGTACTAGTGAAAGAATGTTATTCTGTCTTCACAAACCGGCGGGTAGGCATGGGTTTATTTTAAATTTACATAGTTATTCATAAAACTTTTATTTTGAAATAAGAATAGATTCACAAGAAGTTGTCACAGGATGTCCCATGTAACCTTCAAGCTGTTTCCTCTAAGGTAAGATCCTGCATAACTATAGTACAAGGTCCAAGTCAAAATTGACATTGGTTCCAGCCACAGAGCTTACTCAGTTGTCAACAGTTTTATATGTACTCATTTGTGTATGTGTGTGTGTGTGTGTGTGTGTGTGTGTGTGCTGCTCTCTGAACATTTATCTTACATGTAGACTTTTGAATCCACCACTCCAAGGATGTTACAGAGCTGTTCCACCCCTGGAACTCTCCTTCTTCCTATTCTTTAATAGGCATGGTGTGTAACTTGTCTTTTCATTGACTCAGAGTCTTCAGCAGAGCAAACACTTCTTAAATTATTTTGATAAGGCTACTTTATCCTTTTTTTTCCTTTTATGGATTGTGACTTAAGCATCAAGTTTGAAAAATCTTCACCTAGCCATAAGTCTCAAGGATTTTCTCCAAGCAAATGTGTTACATTTAAGTATATAGTTTTACGTTTTATATTTATAGTGTAAACTCATATCTTCTTATGTTTCACATTTAACATTTTGTGTCAATTTTTAGTGTTAATGAGAGATGTGAAGTTTAGGTCAAAGATCTTTGGTTTTGGCCTATGGATGTCTAAGTGCTCCAGCACCATTTGTGAAAAGGCTGTACTTCCTCCATTGAATTGTTTTTCTACCAGTATGAAAACTGAGTTGGGCCTATGTGTGTGTGTACCTATTTTTCATTCTCTTCTGTTCATTGATCTCTGTATCTATCCTTCTACTGGTGCCACCGTCTCTTGATTACCATAGCTATATAGTAAGTCTCAACATCATGAACAGTGATTCCTCCCATTTTATTTTTGTTGGAATTGTTTTAGGTATTCTAGCTCCTTTGCCTTTCCAAATTTAGAATTAGCCTATCTGTGTTTATATAATATTTGCCAGGATTTTGTAAGACATGATTTAGACCTACCAATCATTTGTGCAAAATGTATGTCTTTACTATGTCATGTCTTTCAATGCACAAACACAATATGTGTTTATTTAGGTTTTCTTTGATTCTTTTCACCAACATTTAGTTCTCAGCACAGGAAAACCATATATATCTTGTTAAATACACATCTCAAGTTCTTTTTCATATTCCTCAAGATTTTCTACATTGACAATTAGGTCACCTGAAATAGGAACACTCCAATTTTTATCTTTCTAATCTGTATGCCTTTTATTTCTTTGTTTTGTCTTATTGCATTAGCTAGGATTCTAGTATGATGTTAAAAATAGGAGTGGTGGGAGTGGACTTTTTTTTTGTTCTGAAACCATTTAAACATTTTAATACATATTTTTATAATGGAAACTGTATATATTTAAGCATGATGTTTTTATTTATGTATACATTGTAAAGTGATTATGACAAATGAATTAATAGATCAATCACCACTCAGATTTACTTTGTATATGTGTGTCTTGTGTGTGGTAAGAACATGTAAGATCTACTTTTATTTTATTTTTTAAAAACATTTTATTCATTTATTCATGAGAGACACAGAGAGAGACAGAGGCATAGCCAGAGAGAGAAGCAGGCTCCCCATGGGAAACCTGATGTGGGACTCAATCCCAGGACCCTGGGATCATGCCTGAGCCAAAGGCAGACGCTCAACCACTGAGCCACCCTGGTGCCCCTAAGATCTGCTTTTAAAGCAAATTCAAGTATACAGCACATTATTAGTGATTAATATCACCATGCAATATATTCAGTTTCCAGAACTTATTCATCTTATAACTAAAAGTTTGTACTGCTTGATTTCTATCTGTCCTTTGCCCTCCTCCCAGTCTGTGATAATTACCATTCTACCCCCTGGTACTGAGCTTGACTTTATTTTTCTAGATTCCACTTATAAGTGAGATCACGGAATACCTGTCCTTCTGTGTCTGGTTTAGTGCTCCTACCCTGTTGTCCATGTTATTCAGGTTCATCCATGTTTGGAAATGGCAAGATTTCCTTCCTTTTTAAGCCTGAGTAATATTTCATTTTCTTTATCCACTCATCTGTCCACTTACATTTAAAGTAGTTATTGGTAGGTAAGTATTTACTATTGTCATTTCATTAATCCAGGTGTTTCATAGATCAATTGTCTCTTCTTTCTATCTTCTCTTGTAATTTCATGGTTTTTTAAAAATAATGACATGCTTTGATTGTTTTCTCTTTATCCTTTCCATATCTACTCTAGATTTTTTGCTTTGCAGTTACCAGGAGGCTTACATAAAACATCTTACATATAACCCATCTATTTAAGCTAATAAGAACTTAGCTTTGATTACATTCAAATCTCAATGCTTTTACTCCTTCGCCACCAGTTTTATATTTTTGTTGTCATAATTTACATATTTTTATATTGTGCACAAATTATTTTAGCTAGAGTTTTCAAAATTATTTGTCTTTTAACTTTGCACTAGTCATAAGTGATTTGCATATCTTAATACAATATCACTGTGTTCTGAATTTGACTATATATTTACATTTACTAGTGAGATTTATACTTTAATGTGATTTCATGTTACTAGCAAGTGTCCTTTTTTTTTTTTTTTTTGCTTGAAGAATTCCCTTTAGTATTTCTCGGAAGGCAGATTTAGTCATGATGAATTCTTTTTTTATTTATATATTTTTAAAATATTTTATTTATTTATTCATGGGAGAGAGAGAGAGAGAGAGAGAGAGAGAGAGAGAGAGAGAGAGAACGGCAGAGACGCAGGCACAGGGAGAAGCAGGCTCCATGCAGGGACCCGATGTGGGACTCAATCCCGGGACACCAGGATCATGCCCTGGGTGAAAGGCAGTCACTGAACTGCTGAGCCATCCAGGCATCCCTATGATGAGTTCTTTCTACATTTGTTTGTCTGGAAATATCTCTCAGTTCTGAAAGCTCTGTTTTTCTGGGTAAGGTATTCCTTTTTAAAATTTTTTGTTTAAAGGTAATGTATTCTTGATTGATATTTTTTAAAGTACTTTGAATAAATCACTCACTCTCTTCTGGCTTTCAAGATTTCTGTTGAGGAATCCACGGATAGCCTCCTGGTGTTACCTCGTAGGTGATGAGCTCCTTTCCTCATACTGCTTTCACGATTTTTTCTTAGTCTTTAATTTTTGATTTTAGTTTTATTACAATGTCTTGATGAAGTATTTTTGGGATTAAATCTGATAGGGAACTCTAACCTTCATATCCCAAGATTTCCATATATTTCCCTAGATTTGAGAAGTTTTCAGCCATTGTTCCTTTAAGTCAGCATTCTGCCCACTTCTTTCTTCTATTAGGGTTCCCATAATGTGAATATTGTTTCACTTTATGGTGTCCTATAAGTCCTGTAGGCTTTTCCCCCAAGTTCTTTCCTTCCCTCCACCCCCCCTCTTGGACTGGATAATTTGAAATAATCCAAGAGGTCATGGTTGGTTCAGGATTTGGGGGGGCCATAATATCAGCAACTGCATGATCCTTAACAGCAAGTACAGTGGAGGGTTCTTAGTAGCTGCAGGGCCTTCAGCAACACCACCAGATCCAGGGCCATGGGACCAGGGAAGGAGAAGAGTGGCAAGAGTTGGTGCAATAAGGCAGCCCTGGTGGCTCAATGGTGTAGCGCCGCCCTCAGCCCTGGATGTGATCCTGGAGACCTGGGATCAAGTCCCACGTCGGGCTCCCTGCATGGAGCCTGCTTCTCCCTCTGCCTGTGTCTCTGCCTCTCTCTCTCTCTCCCTCCCTCCCTCTCTCTCCCTCCCTCCCTCTCTCTCTTTGTGTGTGTCTCTCATGAATAAATAAATAAAATCTCTTAAAAAAAGAGTTGATGCAATGCACACACTCAGCTGTGGGGCTGCAAGCAAGCACATACCCCAACAGGGCTGTGGTGAGCAGTGGGGACTGTGACCAACTGTGGGACCCAGGTAACTTTGCGTGCCTGGGCTTTCTGTGTGCACTCATGTTGCTTTATGGTTAGCCACTACTGTATGCTCAGCAGTGAGGGTTCATGACTGGAGTTTGGACTGGCAGTTTGTAGATATAAAATTCAGGGTTTAGCTGTGGTCTCATGCGCCAGTTCAGTGTAGTGACAGGTGTCAGGCATGGCCTCAGGTACCTGAAAGCTAATGGGCCTGGGATGATGTTGTACATATGCCAAGGCTCCCTTGGTGAGATTCTGAGGCTCAGGGTATAGGTGGTGGCACTGCTGAGGTGACTCAAGGGAGAGTAGATGGAACTAAGCAAGAGTCTGGGGCAGCTGGAGTCTGCAAATGTGAAAACCTGTGGGAATATCAGTAACAACATCTTAGAGGGTACACAGTGCTGGGCTGGCTGTTGGTTCTCAAGCAGTTAAGGCTGCTAGGGTCCTCTGCAGTAAAGGACTCAGAGAATCATGGTCACTCATGCCACATGGCTAATGCTGGTAGTCTTGGTCTTCTTTGATCCTAGCCATGTCTAGATGTGTCAACTCTGCCGATCTCTGGAGGTTTGAAACTAAAGCAGGTCATTTGTATCATGTCCTGAAGGGCTGAGTCTAATGTTCTCACCACCTGGTCCTCTGCTGTTCCCCAGGACTGGGAAGTATCTCAGGTCAAGGAGTATCCTCTTGATGCTGAGCAGTGCTGGCCTGGGTCATGGAGTGATGCAGGCAAAATGAAGCTATTTTCTCTACTTTTTTTGTAGTTATCTTCAGGATTTTTTGGTATACTTTTTTAATTGGAGTTCGATTTGTCAACATATTGCATAACACCCAGTGCTCATCCTGTCAAGTGCCCCCTCGGTGCTCATCACCCCATCCCCCTGCCCACCTCCCTTTTCACTACCCCTTGTTCACTTCCCAGAGTTAGGAGTCTCTCATGTTCTGTCACCCTCACTGATATTTCCCACTCATTTTCTCTCCTTTCCCCTTTATTCCCTTTCATTATTTTTTATATTCCCCAAATGAATGAGACCATATAATGTTTGTCCTTCTCCAATTTACTTACTTCACTCAGCGTAATACCCTCCAGTTCTATCCACGTTGAAGCAAGTGGTGGGTATTTGTCATTTCTAATGGCTGAGTAATATTCCATTGTATATATATATATATATATATATATATATATATATATATATACCACATCTTCTTTATCCATTCATCCATCTTTTGATGGACACCGAGGCTCCTTCCACAGTTTGGCTATTGTGGACATGCTGCTATATCTTCAGGATTTTGATCACTGTGCTGTTGAAACTTCTTAAATGGACTCATAGCTCTTAGGCCTATTTTTGCTTGTAGATAGCTGTCTAATTGTTGTTCTTTGTGGAGTGACAGAGGATGAGTGACCTGTCTCATAATCTTGATAATATCACGTCAGTCTTTCATCATTGAGGTGATTTCGTCATTAGGCATAAAATTTTATGATGCTCTTTATTAAGTTGAAGTGTTCCTCTGTTCTTAGTCTATGAGTTTTTATTGTGAAATGATTTTGGAAACATCTGAACCCTCTTGTACTCTTGGTGGGAATGTGAACTGGTATAGCCACTCTGGAAAACTGTGTGGAGATTCCTCAGAGTTAAAAAAAGAACTACCCTACGACTCCTACGACTCAGTAACTGCATTTCTGGGGATTTACCCCAAAGATACAGATGTAGTGAAAAACCGAGACACCCGCACCCCAGTGTTTATAGCAGCAATGTTCACAATAGCCAAACTGTGGAAGGAGCCTCGGTGTCCATCGAAAGATGAATGGATAAATAAAATGTGGTATATATAAATATATATATATATATATATATATATATATATATATATATATATATATGATGGAATATTACTCAGCCATTAGAAACACAAATACCCACCATTTGCTTCAACGTGGATAAAACTGGAGGGTAATGCTGAGTGAAGTAAGTCATTCGGAGGACAAGTATTATATAGTTTCATTCATTCAGGGAATATAAGAAATAGTGAAAGGGATTATAGGGGAAAGGAGAGAAAATGAGTGGGAAATATCAAAGAAGGTGACAGAACTTGAGAGACCCCTAACTCTGGGAAACAAACAAGGGGTAGTGGAAGGAGAATTGGGCATGGGGGGTTGGGGTGACTGGGTGACAAACACCGAGGGGGCCACTTGATGGGACAAGCACTGGGTGTTATACTATATGTTGGCAAATCGAACTCCAATAAAAAATGTACCAAAAAATTCAACCACTGGACAGATACAGTTTAAATTAATTTTGTATTTCTCAGTCAAACATTTATTTCAGTAGTACATGACTTTTTCCAAACCATAAATGTCATGTGTCGAATTTGCAAGGTGTCTTACTGAATTTAATGCATCATTTTGTCTTCAAAGAGAAAAGAGTTGATGTTTTTTAAACATCAGAACAGCTTTGCAACTGATATTCTTTTATTATAATTATTTTTTAAAGATTTTATTTATTTACTCGAGAGAGAGAGAGACACAGCAGAGGGAGAAGTAGGCTCCATGCAGGGATCCCACATGCAGGTCGATGTGGGACTCGACCCTGGGTCTCCACGATCACGCCCTGGGCTGAAGGAGGTGCTAAACCACTGAGCCACCCTGGCTGCCCGCAACTGATATTCTAAAGAAATAAAATAGAGTGCTGGACCCAGAAAAAAAAATATGGTTTTGGAAGCTGGAGGAAAGTTTCCAGCTGGTTGGCTTTGTAGGCCAGTCCTAAGCTAAGAAATATAATTATATTTTTTCCTTCTGTCTCTTTGGGGACAATACAGGGGGGAAAGATTTCCATGTAATTGCATCATTTCTTCATAATAGCAAATGGATTCCTAATCTTTTTTAGTGTTAACTACATTTTTTTTCTATAAAACCCACCATATCAAGAAATCTGTTTTTTTGAGATACTCACGCTTTAGATACATGTAAAGACAGAACTGGTAGAAGCAACTTACAGTTGACAAGGCTATCTATCTTCCATCAATCCAATTCCATTCTGCACAGCTTAGGAGAATATAGTAGGTGTTAATCATGTGAATTCCCCTGAAGGAGTGGTTTCCCTACCAAATTTTCCCATACCACATTTACACCGAAAAGGAGATTGGAATATAAGGGCTGGAAATACTACAGGTAGCTAGATGCCGCCTTCAGCCTTGCAGGAAGCACTGCACTGGGAACAAATATGTATCGAGCATCTGGCAAAAGCCCTTCTACTAAGTCAATGGTCACTAAAGATTTGTTTAATAATTTCTTCCCATTTAACAAACTTTCCGCAACCTTTGAGACTTCTAAAACTTATTTAGGGCAAAATGTTTTGCTTTGACTCTAGACTCTTGGTCCAGTGGGATTTATGAAAAGTGCGATCTCTCTGTCTGAGGATGAAGAGTGGAAGAGAATACGAACTTTGCTGTCTCCAACCTTCACCACTGGAAAGCTCAAGGAAGTAAGAAAAGAAGAAGACTTTTAATTAGGAAGTAAAGGAATACACCTGGGAATAAATATAAAATGAGATCATAGTCCATCTGCTGCATTTGGGCTTCCTAAAAATAGTCTTTTATCTTCATCTCCTGGAAGAAATATGATAAAATTTGTTATTAAATGTCCCTTATAGCTACATGCTTGTGAAAGTCATGTCATTCTAGTACTCGGGTTTTGGATTTAACTTCAGGTGGTGTACTTTGTGTGTAGATGTTCCCCATCATTGGCCAGTATGGAGATGTGTTGGTGAACAACCTGAGGAAGGAGGCAGAGAAAGGCAAGGCCATCAACTTGAAAGAGTAAGTAGGAGTGCAGCTTCTGGGATTCCAACTCTGTCACGACACTTTCCAACTGCTGCCACAGAGCCCAATTCCCACTGTTTAGTTACCACAGCTGAAGTAGACGTGTGGCGTTACAACAATGGGTCAGCCAAGGAGAGGTAGGTCACCTAAAAAGGCAGAGCAGCCAGGAGGGAGAGGGTCTTCTTTTGTGCACATGAGGCAGGATTAATTTATCTGCTATAATGTTACCTTGAATACCCTGGAAGACAAAAATATATGCTTGAATAAAGGAAACATGATTGTACCAAATCTTTGAGTGTAGGAGGTATGGAATGGTGGGGGCGGGGGGTGGAGAGCACTTGGTACAGATTGTGGGCACTGGGTGGGGAAGTTTTCATGTGGAATTTGGAACAACTTAAACCCCTTCCTGATTTTGTTGCAGATATTAGCAAAATACTAAATATTAACTCTTAAGATCAATTTTGGTGTGAATTAGTATGTATTTTTAAAGTAATAACATTCCTAGTTCTTCTATTTTCCAGAAGTGAGTGAGTCCCCAGGGCAATCTCGGATCACTGCAGCTGAGACAGAGTGGGTCATTCAGGAGACTTAGCAGGAGTATAGAGAAGGGAGGTGATGTTCCTGGCAGCACAGAACAGGGTGTTGGTGTTCTGTAACATACTATTGAGGAATCAGCTCTGAACATAGAGACTGTGGTAAGAGAGGATCCAGATCAGTTTCAACTTTCTTGACTCCCTGAGGAAGGGTTAATTATTCCACTATTTGTCCTGCTCAGATACTGTGATTATTACCTTCTTTTGCCCATTCTCAAAACACATTACTGTAAATTATCCATCTTTGGATCTCTAGCCCTCCATGACTAGATCTCTAGCCCTCCATCTTTGGGTCTCTAGATCTCCATGGCTGAGATCAAGCTTCTTGATCTCAGAAGTCCGTCTAACTTGCCCTAGAGACCCCATCACCCCCAGGACAAGGTGAGCTGAATCACTGATAACTCGTGAACATCTCATGAATGAATGTGATGGGATATAGACTCTTCAGATGATCCAGCAGGTGGAAGTGTGGCTCTTGTCTTGCCTGTACATTAGAATCTACATGTACTTCTTGCTGCAAATGTTGGATAAGGATAGTAAAGAGGTACTGATTTTAATTATTCGCATCTTTATTTCTCTCACAGTGTCTTTGGAGCCTACAGCATGGATGTGATTACCAGCACATCGTTTGGAGTGAACATTGATTCCCTCAACCACCCACAAGATCCGTTTGTGGAAAATACCAAGAAGCTCTTAAAATTTGATTTCCTTGACCCATTTTTCTTCTCCATATGTATGTACAGTATTATTTTTCTTTTTCTCCTCCCTTTCCTTTTTCTTCCCTTCCTTCCTCTCTCACTTCCTATCTTGCTACAACAATCTTATTGAGATATAACTTCATATAACCTATAAGTTCCCCTTTAAAAACATACAATTCAATTTTTATGGTGAGTGTTCACTGACCAAGAAATGGACAAAAAATGTATATACCATGAAATTTTATTCAGTCATAAAAATGGAAGGAAATCCCGTATTTGGACTGCATGGTTGGAATCTGAGGACATTACAATAAGTGAAGAGAGTCAGGCAGGGAAAGACAAATACTGTCTGACCTCAATTACGTGTGGACTGAGAAAAATAGCACAAGAACCAAAGTCATACAAAAAGGAGATCACATTTGTGGCTATCAAAAGCAGGGGTTGGGGGTGGTACTTGAATGAAGGTGACCAAAGTTACAAACTTGCAGTTATAAGATAGTAAATACTGGACAGTTAAAAGCAACATTATACCTATTGTTATTGCTGTTGTATGATGTATTTTGACATATTAAGTTCTAATTCATGATCATTGGATATTTTTCCATTTACATGGGTCTTCTTCATTTCAACAATATTTGTAGTTTTCACAGTATAAGCATTTCTTTTGTTAAAGCTATTCTTAATCATTCTCTTCTTCTTGATGTTATTGTAAAGGACTTATATTCCTAATTTCACTTTTGGATTTTTTTTGCAGTGTATGAAACAGAATTGATTTCATGTGTTGATTTTGTATCCTGAAACCCTGCTAAATATATTTATTAGTTCCAATAGACTTTTATTGCATTCCTTTGGATTTTCTATGTATAACATTATATTGCTGATAATAGAGATGCTTTTACTTCTTTACCTCCTTTATTAATAGCTCTTTCTTTCTTTCTTTCTTTCTTTCTTTCTTTCGTCTACTTTTCCTGGCTCAAATTTCTAATACGATGTTGAATAGAAGTGGCAATAGAGACTTCCTTGTTTTTGCTTAATCTGAGGGGAAAATATCCAGTCTATATCTGTTAAGTGCAGTGTTAAGTATGAGTTTTTTGTAGATGCCCTTTATCAGGTTGAGGATATTCCTTTCTGTTCCCAGTTTGTTGAGTGTTTGTATTGCTAAATGGTGTTGGATTTTTGTCAAATAGTTTTTCTTTTGCCTGTATTGAGATGACCGTGTGGTTTTTTAAAAAAATTTATTGTTATATTGTATGTATAACCTGGCATTGCTGGGGTTAAACCTCTCTTGGTTGTGGCATATCCTTCTTTGGATATGTTGCTGGGTTCATTTGGCCAGTTATTGTGTTGAGGATTTTGTGATGTCATAAGATGACATGTCATAAGGTACATTGGTTGGTAGTTTTCTTCTTCCTCAATATCTTTGTCTGGTTTTAGTATTGAGTAACACTGGCCTCAAGATTGAGTTGGAAGTATTCCTACCTCTTCTGTTTTTTGGAAGAATTTGTGTAAAATTGGCATTGATTCTACTTTAAATATTTGCTGGAATTCATCTGTGAAACCATCTGGAGCTGAGCTTCTTTTTGTTGGTCCTTTCTTCACTATTAACTCAATCTTTTTTCTCATCTTTCAGATTGCCTATGTGGGTTTTAAAAAAAAATATTTTATTGTTATATATTTGAAAGAGAGAGAGAAAGAGAACATGGGGGGGCAGGGAGGGAGTGAGGGAAAAAGAGAAGCAGACTCTTGTTGAGCAGGGAACCTGACTGAGAGTCAATCTCAGAACCCCGGGATCATGACCTGAGCCAAAGACAGATGCTTAACCAACTGAGTGACTCCGGTGCCCCTGCCTGTGTGTTATTTTTTTAAATGTCATCTTCTACTTTGTGTTGTTCTAGCAATTCTTCCATTTCATCTCAGTTATGTAATTTATTAGCTTACAGTTTTTCATGGTATTCTGTATGTCTTTTTTATTTTTGTAATGTCAGCAGTAATCTCCTCTTTCACTTCTAATAATAATAATTTGAATCTCTTCTCCTTTTTTGCTTGGTCCGTCTATCTATCTAAAGTTCTTTTGAAAGATTCAGCTTTGCTTTCTTTTTTTTTTAATTTATTTTTTATTGGTGTTCAATTTACCAACATACAGAATAACCCCCAGTGCCTGTCACCCATTCACTCCCACCCCCCGCCCTCCTCCCCTTCTACCAACCCTAGTTCGTTTCCCAGAGTTAGCAGTCTTTACGTTCTGTCTCCCTTTCTGATACTTCCCTCACATTCCTTCTCCCTTCCCTTATATTCCCTTTCACTATTATTTATATTCTCCAAGTGAATGAGAACATATAATGTTTGTCCTTCTCCGACTGACTTACTTCACTCAGCATAATACCCTCCAGTTCCATCCATGTTGAAGCAAATGGTGGGTATTTGTCATTTCTAATAGCTGAGTAATATTCCATTGTATACATAAACCACATCTTCTTTATCCATTCATCTTTCAGCTTTGCTTTCATTGAATTTTCTCTTGTTTTTTATTCTCTATTTGATAGGTTTCTGCTATTGTCTGTATTATGTGCTTCCTTCTGCTTGCTTTATTTAGTGTGTTCTTGGTTTCTCAGCATGTTTTTGACAGAGAGGAAGGTAGTTGATTTAAATATTGGTTCTTTTTAGAAGTAGGCATATATAACTATAAATTTCCTTATGGTCACTGCTTTTACTGCATCTTGTGAGCTTTGGTATGTGATTTCTTCATTTTTGTAATCTCCAAGTGATTGATTCTTAAGTGGCCTTTCGATTTCTTCTTTGCCCAGTGGCTATATAGGAATGTATTGTGTAATTTCTACAGATTCATGGGTTTCCAAATGTTGTTTGTGTTCTCGATTTCTCATTTTATTCCTTTGTGGTTGAAGGGCATACTCTGTATTATTTACATCCTGGCAACAATTTCTTAAACAGCATGATTAGTTATAATAGCATATTATGGTCTGGTGTTTCCAAAGAGACTCTAGTCCAAAAATAAAAGCCTAAGGGATCAGGAAATTGTTCCTGGGTTCCTTTGGTCACTCCAAAGATGTTCCAGAAGGCACAGATCTGACCTCTCTAGTGGTGGCCTCTATGTGTGACTTGCTCTGTCTCAGCCATTGGCTTGAAAGTTTAAGTAAAAGTCCTAGAAGGACAGACTCCTGGTCTCTTTTATTTTTAAAATTATTTTTAAAAAGATTTTTTTACGTATTCATGAGAGATACAGGGAGAGGCAGAGACATAGGCAGAGGGAGAATCTGGCTCTGCACAGGGAGCCTGGTATGGTACTTGAACCAGGATCCTGCGAGTCAAAGGCAGACGCCCAACTACTGAGTCACCCAAGTGCCTATCCTGGTGTCTTTTAATCTTCTGATTGGTAGACCAAATTATAATTGCTCCAGGTAAATTTTGCATTTTCATTATGCTTTCCATTGTTCTTTTTCCTTACAGTACTGTTTCCATTCCTTACTCCGGTTTTTGAAATATTAAATATCTGGCTATTTCCAAAGAAAGTTACTGATTTTTTCAGAAAATCTGTAGAGAGAATGAAGGAAAGTCGCCTAAAAGATAAACAAAAGGTAAATCTATTGGTGGTTATGTGTAGGTATTCACTTTAAAAACAAAGATTTTATTTAATTTAGAGAGAGTATGTGGATGAACAGGAAGACAGGTAGAGGGAGTGAGAAAGAGAGACTCTCTGGCAGACTCCACACCAAGTACGGAGTCCAACATGAGGCTTGATCTTACGACTCCAAGATCATGACCTGAGCGGAAATTAAAGTTGGGCACTCAACTGACTGTGCCACCCCGGTGTCCCCAGGTGTTCACTTTTGATAATTTATTGAGCTGCATATACCCAACATCTGCACTTCTATATGTTTTTATGGTAGGTAGAGAACTGTAGGGTTTAAAGCAGGAGACTTCTAACATTTTAGGGAGAATGAAGAAGGTGGAGGTCAGGGAAGGAAATAAGAAGATGAGTCAGACAGACTATGTTTAAAATTTATTATTTTTTTAATAATAAATTTATTTTTTATTGGTGTTCAATTTACCAACATACAGAATAACACCCAGTGCTCATCCCGTCAAGTGCCCCCCTCAGTGCCCGTCACCCATTCACCCCTCCTCCCCTTCCACCACCCCTAGTTCGTTTCCCAGAGTTAGGAGTCTTTATGTTCTGTCTCCCTTTCTGATATTTCCCACACATCTCTTCTCCCTTCCCTTATATTCCCTTTCACTATTATTTATATTCCCCAAATGAATGAGAACATACACTGTTTGTCCTACTCCGATTGACTTACTTCACTCAGCATAATACCCTCCAGTTCCATCCACGTTGAAGCAAATGGTGGGCATTTGTCAAACGACAAATACCCAACATTTGTTTAAAATTTATTAATAAACATGGCAAGTAGTATGTCACTGCATAAACTTCAGTGAGAAAAAAACTACCGCTTTCTTTCAATAAATTGTCAAAATGTAAAAATTACTGTGTAAAATCATTTTCCTGGTAGTGTAATTTTGCCAGATCTTACATTGGCAAAGAATCCCTTCAATTCAAAGCCTCTTATCTTACACCTTCTCCAGGGGAAGGTCCTATTAGGCACCTGGTGGAGTATATAGTCTATGTTAAATTTGACCCTGCCATAGTCTGGAATGGGTAGAAATCTTCTCTGGGCACTGAAGCTGCAAGCTGGCTAAGCCAGCTTTGCCTTCATGAGGCCTGATGGCCAGCTGTAGGACATGTGTAGGACAAGGAGACAGGGCTGATATCACTGAATATTGTGCAGAGTTCTGGGAGGGTGGGACATTGGAAGATGCTGACACAGAAGGTGCTCATGGACTCTGCAGAGGTCAGGGATTGGTCTATGTGGCTATTCATTAAGAATTAAGGCTGGAAGAAAGGACTGAAGTCAGGGACTTTCTCCTTAGCTAGTAGATGTGACAGGAGAGGGATCAGGCAACTCTTGGGCCAGGAAGGTATGTTCAAAAGTCAGAGAAGCTGAGGATCAGACAGAGACAGAGCAAGATCCAAAAAGCAATGAGACATAATGGCTGGATTCCTGTCAGGGAAACATCCTGCTCTCCAAGATTTATAGCTGAGCACTTTTGTTCACCGAGGACTCTGGCAACACTACTCTAAATTCGGGATGTAAATGGGCTATAGTCTCAGGATACTTCACGTCTGATTTACTTCTGACTTCACAAGTGATTTTTTGCCATGGAAATTTCTCTTTTTGTTTCTAGCACCGAGTGGACTTTCTTCAGCTGATGATTAACTCCCAGAATTCCAAAGAAATGGACACTCATAAAGGTAAGCGAGAAGAGCTTCAGAGGGCCATTGATGAGGTGGCTCAGAAAGAGGGGGTGGTTCCAAGGTGTGGAGGAAGATTTTTAGCAGATGGAATTTTGGCAAATTGAAGAAAGAAATATGTTCAGATACAAAAGGTAGACAGAGCATTTTCCAGAAAAACCAAGCCATACTACCTGTTCAAAGCTTGAAGGGGAACCATAGACAAAACAATCTGTGGTCTGCCACAGGGGAACTTGTTTCCAATGTCAGTCCTGCAGCCTAATCCAGACCCACCGAATCTGCCTGGAAATTCACATCAAGTCTTCATCACATAAGGAGGTACATGGCCCCAGTGTTGATGACCGTAACTTGAAACACTTGTGGTTATATTTTATTCACTAGCTTAATCTACTTCAAGTGTTTTTTCCCTTTTTGTAATTAAGAAGTAACTGGTGCAGGTATGTGTACACATTGTATTTCTCTTTAAATCATCATCTATTACTTTTATCATCCATGGATGGTCTTTGACTAAAACTATTATTACTATGATGGTTACAAAATGATGACTCTTTACTTGTACCATTTCTTCTATATTTTGAATAATAGTCCATTGTTAGGGTGAGCTTTCTATCATTATTGTATTTCTTTCTTTATATATGTCGGTATGATCTCTTATATTACTAAGTGTCTTATATCATTTTTTTCTTAGATCCTTGATTCTTTCAGATTTTTTGTCTGGAAGCCCTTTAAGTGGGCACCTGTGTTTTTGTTTTTCCTTTCTTCTTTTTTATGTTTTCAATAGACTTTGGTTTTTAAAAAGATTTTATTTATTTATTCATGAGACACACGGAGAGAGAGAGGGGGAGAGAGAGAGAGAGAGAGAGAGAGAGAGAGAGAGAGAGATGCAGAGACACAGGCAGAGGGAGAAGCAGGCTCCATGCAGGGAGCCTGATGTGGGACTCCATCCTGGGACGCCAGGATCACGTGCTAAGCTGAAGGCAGATGCTTAAGTGCTGAGCCACCCAGGTGCCCCAGACTTGATTTTTTATAGCAGTTTAGGTTCACTGCAAAATCGAGTGAAAGACATAGAGATTTATCTCATATTTCCCCTGCCCCACCTACATACAGCATCCCGAATCAAAATCCCTCATGATGTGGTAATTTTTAAATAATCAATATACCTACAACAACACATTATTACCACCCAAAATCCATAGTTTATATTATAGTTCATCCTTGTTGATGTATATGCTATGGGTTTCGACATATATATATAATGATGTATATCCACCATTAAAAAAATAGAGTATTCTGTATCCTTTTCCCATATTATTTTCTGGGCATTACCTTGCATCCTGATGTCAGACATCTCAGATTTCTCTTCTGTTTCTCCTGATGAGCCCTGAACCAGCCATTTCTCCAAGAAACTCTGATTCTTTTTAGTTAAAATGGTATTTAGAAACCAAATCTGGGATCTAGGAGTACTCGTTGCTACTAAGGGTTATTTGCTTCTATTTCCTCTCAGTGAACCAAGTTAACAACATCAAATATATCTACACAGCACTGATCAACACAAATATTTCTTTATCCATAACCCATGATGTAAGTATGCTCTCAGTATTTAAAAGAAAAAAAAAACAGGCTTAATTTATAGTTGTTTCTATGACAGAAATATTTCCATCATGGTTAATTTCAAGCCATCTGTGATTTGACAACAAGCTCACAAAATTGTTGAATATATAACAGTTGATTCTAGAGGAAAAGGATGGGCTTATTCTATCATACCATTTATCTATCTATCTATCTATCTATCTATCTATCTATCTATCCATTTATCCATCTCTACCTACCAATCTATCTCTACTTCTATTCTATCTATCTGTCTATCTATCTATCTAGTTCTACTTTTTTCTCTGATGGAGGAAATATTTTATATTTGCTTGGTCCTGTACAGAAACACTGCACACATGTGATTTTTGAGCACTTACCATGTGGCTAGTGTCACTGAGCTCTGAATCTTATATTGTATTTAATATAACTAATTAAAATTTAAATATAAATAGCCGCATCTGCCTACCTTATTGGAGAGTACAGCCCTGAACTTTTATTATCATGGGGTTTGTGGTAATGGAGAGCAAGAATTTTTATATATATATTTTTTATTGGGGTTCTATTTGCCAACATATAGTATAACACCCAGTGCTCATCCCGTCAAGTGCCAATGTTTATAGCAAAAATGTCCACAATAGCCAAACTGTGGAAGGAGCCTCGGTGTCCATTTAAAGATGAATGGAAAATGTGTATATATATATATATATATATATATATATATATATATATACACACACACATACACACACACACAATGGAATATTTCTCAGTCATTAGAAAGGACGAATATCCACCTTTTGCTTCAATGTGGGTGGAACTGGAGGGTATTATGCTGAGTGAAGTAAGTCACTTGAAAGACAAACATTATATGGTTTCACTACATGGGGAATATAAAAAATAGTGAAAGGGAATAAAGGGGAAAGGAGAGAAAATGAGTGGGAAAAATCAGAGAGGGTGACAGAACATGAGAGACTCCTAACTCTGGGAAACGAACAAGGGGTAGTGGAAGGGGAGGAGGGCGGGGGGATGGAGTGACTGGGTGAAAGGCAAGAATTTGATAGTTGAATTTACCCATAGCAGCTTCACGAAAAGTGTGACTAGGAAATCGGAACTTTGTAGACTTTTCTAGCACTTTTTGCATTGTTTTTAGCTGTGAATTATGGGTTTGTAGTGGGTAGGTGCTCTCAGTATCTAAAGGTCCTAACACAGGTTTTGTCAAATAGATTAGGACATGACCATGCTGAGTTTCTGCCAGGAGCAAATCAAAAGATATTCCAATTTATATTCAGAGTGGGGCCATTCACTAAGGAAGGTGAAATTCAGGCCATGATTGCTAATTCCATTCACTGGATTCAATTCGTCTATATTTCATGCTGGTCAGTACCTTGCCTTTGACACATTTTTTTCTTCTGCTTCTTTGGTGGCATTAATTAAGCCAGCTCCATTACCGGTCTTTTTTTTTTTTTTGTATATTTCAGTTTGTATATGTACTATATACATATAGTATAACACCCAGTGCTCATCCCTTCAAGTGCCCTCCTCAGTGCCCATCACCCAGTCACCACATCCCCCCACCTGCATGAACAGATGAATGAATAAAGAAGATGTGGTATATATATACCACATCTGTGTTGTAGTTTCTGTACATATTGGAGATCATGCACTTGCGAAGTTGTGTGCCAGGTCTTCTACTAGCTGAGACCTCTGAAAGGTATAATCCATGCTTCTCAAGCTAGGTTGTTCACACAAATCACCACATCTCATGAAAGCTCAGACTTTGATTCGATAGTTCTAGGGTGAAGTTTGAGATTCTGCATTTCTAATAAACTCCCAGATGCTGCAGATGCTGATGGTCCATGGATCACTCTTTGAGCAACAAGAATTTATCAGTAGCCCAATATTGTTCTCTTCACTTTCCACAAATATGTTTGGATGAAAGATCATTCATTTTTTCCTGACAATTGAGTCTTAGTATCACAAACTCTCTAAATAAATTTAAGTTCTATTTTAGCTAGAAGAATATAAATTTTCCTGGGGGAGAATGGTATCCCATGTTACTTACGACTGAAGTACTTTTAGGATCCTCCAAAGGTCATGCTGATAACACCATGTACATTAGACAGAAATGCCATCTCCTGAAATTACCTATCTGTGTTGGTGCGGAGGGTGGCACTAGCAGGAGCAGATGGCCAAGAATAGTATAGACCATAGGAAGAACCAGATCAAGATAACTTCTGGCTTTTCTGGCTCTGTAAGATAGACATCAGAGTGCAAACCACTCTGAGTTTGATTCTGAATTGCTTTTACATTTTCCCCAAGGGAATTGGGAGTTTCAAATGGACTTCTCATTATCTAAAGTGTGTGTGTGTGTTTTTTTTTTACATTCACCTGCTATAGCTAAAATGTGTTTCTTCTCCTTTTAGCTCTATCTGATTTGGAGCTGGTGGCCCAATCTATTATCTTTATTTTTGCTGGCTATGAGACAACTAGCACTTCTCTTTCCTTCCTTATGTATGAATTGGCCACTCACCCTGATGTCCAGCAGAAACTGCAGGAGGAGATTGATGCGACTTTCCCCAATAAGGTGAGGGGGTTATACCTGAAGAAGGGAGTCAGTGTAGGTTTGGTTATGTCTCAGTAACAGATTAGCCCTTAAACCTAGTAGGTTTTCATAAAAAGGTTTACTCCTATTTCCACATTCGCATGTCAGATATGGGCCTTAGCAGAAGTTGGGAGTGAGTCTCTGCTCCATACAGTTATTGGTGATACCAGGTAAAGAGGCTCCATTTTCTTATACCTGCATTATCTAGAACCTGGGGACTTATTGTTTGCTTGGTAATAAGGAACTATGTGTTACTCACTTGATTTTCAAATGTTTGGCTCCAGACTTACATACATCTCATCAGTTCACCCCTCGTTTGCAAAATGGTTTCCCGTAAGTTCATGTGAGCTAGGAAATATGGGGGTCTCCATGATCCTGGGTGAGCAGTGTATGATTCTACTACTTTCTACTACACACCCTATGAAGTGTCAACTCTATTATTTCCATTTAACAAGTCAGGAAACTGAGCTATAGAGAGACAATATGACATTCTTAAACTATCACATAACTAGTAGTGTAGAATTCAAGCTAGGAGCCAAGTGCTTGGATCCTGATTGACCTCTAATCTGTACAATGTTGGGACTTACACAAAGCAGCAAGTGATAGACATATATTGCCCACACTGTTTTCAGATTTCTGCCCATCCTGAAGTTCCCTTCTTATGAAGAGACCTGACCCCTGGGTCTGGAGTGGCCAGTTTGGCAAACAGTGAGACTCCAAAGTGACAACTAGGAGACCCTTCCAGCAACAGAGGGTGGGGCTTAGAACAGGGTTCTGATCCCCTGTATTACTTTTCCTAGAACTGAAATTGTGTGCCCACAATTGGTAGCATCCAATTGTAGCCTTCTCTTGCCCCATTTGCGTTGAAAGAAAGTAGTGTCTCCCCAAATTATTTAGTGTTTTTCTCCAAATATTGTAAATAGAATTGAAAAACTAGGAAGGCAGGATATTTCAACTAGGACAGTTTATGAGGAAGAGGGGAGTTTTCTGTGGCACATTCTCCTTTCATGATACAGATGTGTCGCCCCTGTTTTGAAAGGAACAAAAGACTTCAACAGATTTCATTTAAGATTAAGGGCCATAGGGAAGGGAAAATATGATTAAAACAGAGAGAGAGTTGGGATTCTGGGTGATGGGCACTGAGGAGGGCACTTGATGAGATGAGTACTGGGTGTTATACTATATGTTGGCCAATAGAACTTCAATAAAAACAAATGAAAAAAAAAAACAGAGAGAGACAAGCCATAAGAGACTCTTAAGTATAGGAAACAAATGAGGGTTGCTGGAGAGGAGGTGGAAGAGGGGTTAGGGTAGTAGGGTAATGGGCATTCAGGAAGGCACTTGATGTAATGAGCGCTGGGTATTATATGAACTGAGCAGTCAGTTCTAATTCTAATTCTTCCTCTGAAACTAATAATACACTATATGTTAATAAAATAAATTTAAACAAAAAATGTAGAAAAAAGGTCAAGGGTCACACTCTATTAGTCACTTTTGTTCACACAAGGAAGAAAAACCATTACCTGGTAGTGGGAAGGATTTCAGGCCCTGTGTAGGAGATCGTCATAGTCGTCTCCCCCAGTCATTACTATTGCTGCTTACGTCTATGACTCACATGTCAGTGAGCCATTGAGTAGATCAAAGGACATGCTAGACATTCAAATGTCCACAAATACCCTTTACCAAAATACATGACTCTTAGGTGTTCCTAATACTTCAGTAGTAGTATATACAGTGCATTGAACTTTGATCCCAAATCTCAATTTTTAAAAAGATTTTATTTATTTATTTATTTATTTATTTATTTATTTATTTACTTATTTATTTGAGAGAGAGAGAGAGAGAGAAGGTAGAGACACAGGCAGAGGGAGAAGCAGGCTCCATGCAGGGAGCCTGACGCAGGACTTGATCCCGGGTCTCAAGGATCACACCCTACGCTGAAGGTGGTGCTAAACAGCTGAACCACCCGGGCTGCCCCCAAATCTCAATTTATCAAAATCTGTTTCTTTCCTTCCAGGCATTGCCCACTTACGATGCCCTTGTGCAGATGGAATATCTGGACATGGTGTTGAATGAAACTCTCCGATTATACCCAATCGCTGGTAGACTTGAGAGGGTCTGTAAGAAAGATGTGGAAATCAGTGGTGTGTTCATTCCCAAAGGGACAGTGGTGATGGTGCCAACCTTTACTCTTCATCGAGACCAGAGTCTCTGGCCAGAGCCTGAGGAATTCCGACCTGAAAGGTACAGGGAACCCTGCAAAGGGGAACCCACCCTCATATTGGAGGATATTCTGTATTTTCTTAGTATAGATGACAATCGTGTGGTGGTACAATGATTTATTTGTACATTTTTTTATTCTTAGAAGTATTTTTCTTGTTACAAAATGAACATTATTGTCCAAATTTTACAAACTCTAGTTGAGAATAAAGAAAATTAACATCATCACCAGTCACAATATATCAGGATTATTAATCATGTGATGTATGTCCTTGTGGATGTTTTTCTATGCATATATAGAAGCTTAAAAGTTAAGATGGCATTATATATTTTTGAGGTACTGAGTTAATGTAACAGTAAAGTATAAACAACGTACCATAATTGTGTTTGTGATTATATGTATATACATAATATACTTAACCATTATCTTAATTAAGAAAATGGGACTTTTTGTTACTTTAGTGTTTCTGTCCTCTTTAGCTCTCTGGATTTACTCCTTAGATTTTCGCATTCTGTGTTTGTAACCCTGCGCCACCATGTCTGCTAGGTATAGTGTGAGGACAGAGGCTGTGGTGCTGAGAGTTCACATCCCTGGCAGGAGGAGCAGCAGCCTGAGGACAGAGTGTGCTGGAGACCTGATAGGTCCTGTGCTGTCTGTGGTTGCAGTTCTAAGCATCTCTCATCTCTCTAGTATCTGGGATTTATCCAAAGTGAGGTCATCTGTTCTCTAGCCATTTAGACATCCTCCTTGGAGGGGTCTTGAGTTTTCTCTTCTGGGAATTCAGAGCAGAGTCTGGCTTTGGGTAAGCCTGAATTCTGCAAAAGTCCATGCTTTCCTGTTTATTGTATTGGTGGGCAAAATTTGGATGAGTTTTTAGAGACCTAGATGTTTAGCCCCCGACTAAAAGTCCCTGTTAGCAGAGCTCTTTTCTGGTCGCATGGTGTCCTTAGTGCTAGCAATGCGTCTACACATAGTACTTGCTGAAAGAACTTAGAGTTGACCAAGTCATCTGTTTTCTGGACCAGGAGACCTGATGGCTCCCACAAGTTCAGCTGTTCAGTCTCCTATAGCTTCTCAAACAGAAACCAGTGATCACTTCTGTACTTGTTTATGATTCATTCAGCCATGAGAGGAAGTGCTTACCTACATGTGTTAGGAACTGTGCCAGGTAGTGAAATCCATGTATTAAAAATATCAATTATGAATAATTAAAAAAAGATTTTATTTATTATTTCAGATAGGCAGAGAGTGAGTGAGAGAGTGAGAGAGAGAGAGCACAAGCAGGGGGGAGGGACAGAAGGAGAAGCAGGATCCCTGTTGGGCAGGGAACTTGATGTGGGGCTCCACTGGAGTACCCTAATATCATGACCTGAGCCAAAGGCAGACACTTAACCAACTGAGCCACCCAGGTACCCCTTATGGATAATTTTTTAAAAAGATTTTATTTGTTTGAGAGAAAGCAAGCATAAGCAGGGGGAGGAGCAGAGGGAGAAGGAGAAGCCCCAATATGGGGCTTGATTACAGGACGTGAAGATCATTCCCTGAGCCAAAGGCAGATGCTTAACCATCTGAGCCACCCAGTCTCCCCTATTGCAGAGAATTTTTGACACATGCACAAACATTATATAGACACAAGTCTATGAAATACTTTTAATGAATTTATATATGCCCACCACCTGCCTAGTAACTACTAACCCATATCAGCTACTCCATCCACACACCATTATAATTCTTTTACTGTTTTCCATATTATTTTAAGGCATATCATGGAAACATTTCAGTATGTTCTTCATGATAAAAGGAGTTTAAATAATACCTCACCTAAATGCCATTATCATTTTCCCAAATCCACATGTTTCCTTAATATAAGTATTAAGGAATGAATTTTTTAAAAAGATTTTATTTATTTATTCATGAAAGTGTGTAAAGAGAGAGAGAAAGGCAGAGACACAGGCAGAGAGAAAAGCACAGTCAGAGAGAAGCCCGATGTGGGGCTCAATCCCTGGACTCCAGGATCACGCCCTGGGCCAAAGGCAGGCGCTAAACCGCTGAGCCACCCAGGGATCCCAAGGAATGAATTTTGAATGAAGCATAGGTCTAACCCAAAAGGAATTTATAGTGTCTTAGAACAGATAGACAAAAACTCAATGATTATAATGATTATACATAGATCTAAGTATCATTATAGTGGAGTAGCGTCACGTGCCCATGTAAATCATGTGAAAATCTTTTCCGTGTAAGTGGTTGGGAGTGGTCCTTGCAGGGAGTGTAGGGATGTGAGGGGAAAAATAACAATGGTAAAACATAGGAGGCATTTCTCTACTTCCTTTTTCTATGAGCATGTGACCAACATAAGTGGGAATGGAGGCATCAACCTACCTTTCCTCCAGTCAGGCTCATTTCCTGCTTGCCTTTCAAAGTGTGAACATCACACCACCCTCAATATAATTCTAGTGTCTAAGGTAAATCTTTTCAACAGCTTTATGTCATGTCCTCAGCAAGACTGAATGCTCCCATAGGGCAAGGGGAATCCAACGACCTGTAGCTTACAATTGTCATAGCAGAATAAGCATAGCAGGATTACAGTAAACAACCCATCAAAGTTTCCTATATACTCCTGGTTGAGAACCCCAAACATGTACTTCTTGTGGTCTTTATGATTAACTAAACTTGTTTTCCACTTCCATTGTGGAGCCAGGTTCAGTAGGAAGAACAAGGACAGCATAAATCCTTATACATACCTGCCTTTTGGAACTGGACCCCGAAACTGCATTGGAATGAGGTTTGCGATCATGAACATGAAACTTGCCCTTGTTAGGGTCCTGCAGAACTTCTCCTTCAAACCTTGTAAAGAAACACAGGTCAGAGAGATAACGTTCTGCATAAATAGTGTTTTATTGGTTTTTTTTAACTAAGAGATATGAAATAGATGTGTGTGTGTGTGTGTGTGTGTGTGTGTTTGTGAGCGAATGTGCTCATTTATCCTTAGAAATTTGTTCTATCAGCCCAGTAATCTATTAGAGTCATCTGTGGCCTTGAAGGGTCCTTTAGCTCTTGAGTGCCACATCTGTGATTCATAACCGCCCAACCATAAGGGTCATCTGTCAGTATAGTTCACATGAAATTATTATGCACAGTCCTTTGATCTTGAGTAGTGTTTTAAATCTCTTTCAAGTCCACTGAAAGGAAAGGAACACATTGTGCACAATCATGATGTGCAATGTGGTGATAACCATGATGTGACTTTTGAATGATGCTCTTCTCCACTACAATTTATAGACACTATTGTGACCATGGTTCTCAACCTTGGTTTTACTCTGAAGTCAGTGGGTTCATTAAAAATCCTATATTCTAACATAATTCACCCAGAGAATGGCTTTAAATGTGTCCCCACTGATTCTCAAGTGCAAGCAAGGTTGAGAGTCACTGGTGTGAAACATGCCTGACTGATGTGAAGGAGTCCCATGGTCCAGGCCATCCTAGCTACTTGGCTCCACCTTCTCCAGTCAGGCTGTGCTCCCTTTCCAAGCTAGTCTGTTATCATGGATGGATGTTTCCATGGGAGAGAGTACAGGATGTTTATCAGTGTAGATGTTCATATGATAAAATGTGTAATAAACACTCAGGATGGCCTACAACCTTCAACATATACAAAATTATCTCTCTCACTTTTCAAAATTGTTTGCCATAATGGGTAAGAATCTGTCTTAAATTTAAATACTCATCCTTTTTACTTAAAATTTAAATATAAAAGTATATAAACCAATATGAGTTTGTCTCCAGCCTGGTACTGAGTGGGTGGTCAGTAGATACTCTGTTGAATGAGTGATGGATGAATGCTTACATACTCCAGTCTTGACAACTTACAGAATAATTTTAAAGAATCAGAGATATATGAATCTATAAGTAGTATTTATATATTTGTAATGCATTATTGTCCTTCATATATCTTGCCTGCTTTGCTTCTGTTGTTAGCTGGATTTTCATGGTCGTTTCTCATATACTTGTTTAACTGTTGCAGATCCCCCTGAAATTAAATGCTCAAGGGATTATTCAACCTGAAAAGCCCATTGTTCTCAAGGTTGAGCCAAGAGATGGGAGTGTAAATGGAGCCTGACTTTCCCTAAGGACTTCCTTTTGTTCTTCAAGAAACTATCCCAGAACACCAGAGACCTTAATTTCCTTTGATTATGGGGTTTCACTCATGTAGGGAATATAAGAAATAGTGAAAGGGGTTGTAGGGGAAAGAAGGGAAAACGAGTGGGAAAAATTAGAGAGGGTGACACAGAATGAGAAACTCTTAACTCTGGGAAATGTACAAGGGATAGTGGAAGGGGAGGCAGGTGGGGGGATGGGGTGACTGACGGGCACTGAGGAGGGCACTTGACGGGATGGGCACTGGGTGTTACAATGTATGTTGGCAAATCAAACTTCAATAAAAAATATATTAAAAACCCCAGAAATGATCCCTGGGTGGCGCAGCGGTTTGGCGCCTGCCTTTGGCCCAGGGCGCGATCCTAGAGACCCGGGATCGAATCCCATGTCAGGCTCCTGGTGCTCGGAGCCTGCTTCTCCCTCTGCCTGTGTCTGCCTCTCTCTCTCTCTCTCTCTCTCTCTCTGTGACTATCATAAAAAAAAAAACAACCAGAACAGAAATGAAGGTGGGCTTCATGTACAACCTGTGACAGATGACTAGGGATTCCGCACATTCATTTAGCTTTCTCTGGTATCTGTGTAGAGCATTATATATTATGGGGAATAAAGGAAGTAGCTCATAAGTGCCAGACATGTAGACACAGTTTATCTGTTTCACACAGACTACCCCCAGTTTGTACCATCTACTACCCTGAGTGTTGATCTAGAATAAAACTTTCTCAATAACTTTATCAACAAACTTTAATGGAAACAGGAATTATTGTGGTGGTGGTGGTAATGACATTTATATCACATGTCTTATTTGGAATATTCTACATTGAATATTACACTTAGCAAGTCAATCAACATCTCTTTACAAAAGTATTAACATGGCTTCATCCACATTAAGGGGGAATCTATAGAACTGATGAGTAAGAGCCAGTGAATGAATGCTTTGACCATTACAGTCCCTGGGTGAATGGAGCTTGTTCAGAACTCCGATGTGCTCAGTTAAGATAGGTGAGAGTTAATCTACTGTGACTTTGCCTATTGCTCAGAATGTATATTTCTAGTTTAATTCTACAGGTTTTGGATCACATGTTTTTTTTTATATCTCTTGATTGAGGCACTTGGTATTATATTATTAGTTTTGATTTAATATTTTCGTGTCCTCTTCCCTGCTGTTCTGGTAGGCAGCGAACATATTTGTCTTTGTGTTCCAGCCTCAGCTCCCAACTGTCCTGACACAATGAACATCAAATAAGAGACGGTTGGTTGTCCAGTTGTTTGGGAAGAAAGGCTAAAAGCATTTGTCTGTTTCAGCTGGTATCAGAAGATGAATAGGATTCTTCCTTTCCAACTGTCCCTTCCAGCCCCTTCTTTCGCTTCTCCTCTCCTTTTCCTTTGTTTTCCTTCCTAGATAATTCAGTCCTTAAGCCATAGGTGGGGCACAGGCGAGAGGGTAGCCTCACATTGGAGGTCAGGGACAGAGAAGCGAGTCACAGTGACCTGACTCCAAGTTAGAGACTGAGTAGGGTGGGGAGGGGGTCCACATGGAGTGTGTCCACATGGAGCATTCTGGCATGGCTGTGGGAGCCCAAGCTAGGTGAGAAGGGTGTCCATATGGAGGCGTGGCTGGTAAGAGCCCCCAGAGCCTAAATACAGTGTATAGAACCCAAGTAAAATTGTGGGGGTATTCATGAGTGTTGAGGGATGGAGTAGGGATTAGTTACATGGAGGGGGATTTATCAAATAAGTAAATATATTAATGATAAATTGTTTCAGGAGTTTCTTACCGTAAGAGTAGGGAGTCATTGATTTGGAAAGGGAGAAAACCAAAAGAAGCCTATATAGTCAGAGATTGAAAGTGAGGGTGTCAATGTAAAGTCCTGCTTTTCTATAGATAGATGATAGATTGGTAGAAATGTTTGTCTCTGTGTGTAAAAACACATTTCCCCTACCTCTCTCCACAGATAGTTCTTAGAAACGGTGACTTTGTAAGAGCCTTAAGAACACCTTGTATCCAAATCTTGGCTTATAAATGTCATTTTCCACTAAAAAGAACTAGAGCTTCTCAGATACATGGCTGATTCCACTCTGAGACAGCACATGATGAACTTGGAGCAGGTTGTGCTACACAGTGATAGGGACATGTCCAAGGAATGCAGAGCCAGCTTGAGGGGCTTCACCCACCCATAAAGCATGATTTGGGTATCATGATAACTAACAATAAGAAGAGATTATAACCCCTTGAATAAAATAGGAAAACAAATACACAAAGGTGGAGATAAATACAGAGATAGATTACAATTGATGAGGACACTCACACAGTTTCAGAGTACTAATGCTGAAACACTCACGAGTTACCAAAAGGAAAGAGCAACTCATACAGTGGAGCCCTAGTTGACCAGTAAGCATCATCAGGAACAGGAGGAAATGATGGCAAATCACCCTATAAGATGCAGTGAGAAAAACTCAGTGGCACCTCTGGGATATGCTTGCCAAGGAGGCAAACCTGAAAGAAATCCTGAAAAAAGTCAGACAAACTGAAGTTGAGGAATACCTACTCCTAATCTGTAGCTGGTGTGTATTCTTCTACAAAGTCAAGGTTCTTAAAGTTATAAAAAAGAAAAAACAAGTCAGGATTGGAGTCACTTACCCCCAAACCTACCTCACAGCAAACAACACCTAATTATTAGGTTCAAGCTATCCCTGGAAGGTGACCTTCTCAGAGTGCATCTGGCATGATACTTAATGTGGAAAACCCATAAGACTCCATCCCAAAATGGCTAGTTCTCATACAGCAATTCAGCAATGTGGCAGGATATAAAATCAATGCACAGAAATCAGTTGCATTTCTATACATTAACAATGAGAGAGAAGAAAGAGAAATTAAGGAATTGATCCCAATTACAACTGTACCAAAAACCATAAGATAACTATAGCCAATAACCATAAGATAACTATGATAGATAACCTAACCAAAGAGGCAAAGAATTGGTACTCTAAAACTACAGAACACTTATGAAAGAAATTGAGGAAGACACAAAGAGATTGATAAACATTCCATATTCATGGATTGGAAGAATAAATATTGTGAAAATGTCTATGCTACCCAGTACATTCTACATATTTAATGCAATCCCTATCAAAATACCACTGACATTTTTCACAGAGCTGGAATAAATAATCCTAAAATGTATACGGAACCAGAATGTTGAAAAAGAAAACCAAAACTGGGGGCATCACAATGCCTGATTTCAAGCTATATTACAAAGCTGTGAACATCAAGACAGCATGATACTGGCACAAAACAGATACATAGATCAATGGAACAGAATAGAGAACCCGGAAATGGACTTTCATCTCTATGATCAACTAATCTTTGACAAAGCGGAAAGGAATGTCCAAAGGAAAAAAAGGCAGCCTCTTCAATAAATGGTGTTGGGAAAATTGGACAGGCACATGAGAAGAATGAAACTATACCATTCTTTTACACCATACACAAAGATAAACTCAAAATGGATGAAAGACCTACATGTGAGCCAGGAATTCATAAAAATCCTAGAAGAGAACATAGGCAGCAACCTCTTTGACCTCGACTACAGCAACTTCTTGTTAGATATGTCTTCAAAGACAAAGGAAACAAAAACAAAAACGAACTATTGGGACTTCATCAAGATCAAAAGCTTTTGCACAGCTAAGGAAACAGTCAACAAAATTAAAAGGCAATCCATGGGATGGGAGAAGATATTTGCAAATGATATATTAGATAAAGGGCTATTATCCAATATCTATAAAGAACTTATCAAATTCAACACCTAAAAAACAAACGATCCAGTCAAGAAATGAACAGAAGACATGAACAGACATTTCTCCAAAGAAGACATACAAATGGCCAATAAGCACATGAAAAAATACTCCATAACATTTGTCATCAGGGAAATACAAATCAAAACCACAATGAGATACCACTTTACACCAGTCAAATGGCTGAAATTAACAAGAGAGGAAACAGCAAATGTTAGCAAGGATGTGGAGAAAGGGGCACCCTCTCACTCTGAGAACGCAAGCTGGTATAGCCACTTTGGAAAACATTATGGAGCTTCCTCAAGAAGTTAAAAATACAGTTACCTTATGACCCAGCAATTGCACCACTGGGTATTTAAACCAAAGATACAGATGTAGTGAAACAAAGGGGCATCTGCACCCCAATGTTCATAGAAGCAATGTCCACAATAGCCAAACTGTGGAAGGAACTGAGATGTCCTTCAACAGATAAATGGATAAAAATTATATATATAGTATTATATATATGGAATACTACTCAGTCATTACAAAGGATGAATACTTACCATTTACACTGATGTGGATGGAAGTGGAGAGTATAAGTGAAATAAGTCAATTGAAAATTAAAAAAATGATAATTATATATGATATAATATATAATTATATATGATATAATGTATAATGATATAATCATTATATCATATAATGATATAGTATGATATAATATATAATAATATATAACATATAATTATATATGATATATATTATATATATATGTAATATGGTTTCACTCATATATGGAATATAAAAAAATAATGCAAGGGACCATAAGAGAAGGAGGGGGAACTGAATAGGGCAAAGTCAGAGAGGAAGACAAACTCTGAGAGACTCTTAAATCTGGGAAACAAACTGAGGGTTGCTGAAGGGGAGGTGGGTGGGGGAATGGGATAACTGGGTGACAGTCATTAAGGAGGACACGTGGGGAGGAGGGGCAAGATGGCAGAGGAGTAGAGTCCCCAAGTCACCTGTCCCCACCAATTCATCCTGAAAACCTACAAATTCGGCCTGAGATTTAAAGAGAGAACAGCTGGAATGCTACAGTGAGAAGAATTCGCGCTTCTATGAAGGTAAGAAAATGGGGAAAAAAATAAAGAAATAAAAAGCATCCAAGGGGGAGGGGCCCCGCGAGGAGAAGGCTAAGGCTGTGGGGCAAATGTCCCCAGGACAGGAAAGCCCCGACCGGAGAAGCAGAAGCTTCACCAATCTTCCCGGTCGGAAAGGTGCTTGCAGGGAGTTGGAGCAGGACCCCAGGAGGGGCGGAGATGCCCTCAGGCTCCCAGGGACACTAAGAGAGCTCCTGTGCCCCGGGAGGAGAGCACGCCACACACTGCGGCCGAGCTCCCTTAAGGCCTGCAGTGTGTACAAGGTGGAGCCCGGGAGCAGCTCCGGAGGCGTGGCTCCACGCGGAGGGGGCTGCGGGGCCCCAGCAGCTCGATTCCAGCAGCGCAGGCGCGGGAGCCCAGGGCGTGGGGGGCCACAGCCCAGGATCCGGCGCTCCCCCGGAACAGGCAGAGGCTGGGAGAGCACAGAACAGCCAGGACGCTCCTGCCGCTGGGCGGCTCTGAGCCGTGCAGATCAGCGCCCCTGCCCCACCCGTGGAGCATCCAGGCCTCTGCACACTGAGAGCTGCGGTAGTTACTGCTGGAGCTGACTCCAGAGCTGGAGAGCTGGCCGCTGCCACTGTTGTTGTTCCTCCTGGGGCCTCACAGGATAAACAACTCCCACTGAGCCCTGCACCAGGCAGGGGGCTGAGCAGCTCCCCCAAGTGCTCACACCTGAGAATCAGCACAGCAGGCCCCTCCCTCAGAAGACCAGCTGGAAGGACAGGGGAAAAGCAAGTTATTGACCAAGCAGTACTGGAAAGTTCCAGGGGAGTCGAGGGATTTACAGTATATAGAATCAGAGGATACTCCCCCTTGTTTTTTGTTTTCTGTTTGCCCCCCCTCCGCCTTTGTTTTTCTTTTTTTTCTTTCTCTCCTTTTCTCCTTTTTCCAGTACAACTTGTTTTTGGCCACTCTGCACTGAACAAAATGACTAGAAGGAAAAACTCACCTCAAAAGAGAGAATCAGAAGCAGTCCTCTTTCCCACAGAGTTACAAAATTTGGATTACAATTTAATGTAAGAAAGCCAATTTAGAAGCACAATTATAAAGCTACTGGTGGCTCTAGAAAAAAGCATAAAGGACTCAAGAGACTTCATGACTGCAGAATTTAAATCTAATCAGGCAGAAATAAAAAATAAATTAAATGAGATGCAATCTAAACTAGAGGTCCTAACGACGAGGGTTAACGAGGTAGAAGAACAAGTGAGTGACGTAGAAGACAAGTTGATGACAAAGAGGGAAACTGAGGAAAAAGAGAAAAACAAGAGATCATGAGGATAGGTTAAGGGAAATAAATGACAGCCTCAGAAGGAAAAATCTACTTTTAATTGGGGTTCCTGAGGGCGCCGAAAGGGACAGAGGTCCAGAATATGTATTTGAACAAATCATAGCTGAAAACTTTCCTAATCTGGGAAGGGAAACAGGCATTTAGATCCAGGAAATAGAGAGATCCCCCCCCCCCAAAATCAATAAAAACCGCTCAACACCTCGACATTTAATAGTGAAGCTTGCAAATTCCAAAGATAAAGAGAAAATCCTTAAAGCAGCAAGAGACAAGAAATCTCTAACTTTTATGGGGAGAAATAATAGATTAATAGCAGACCTTTCCACAGAGACCTGGCAGGCCAGAAAGAGCTGGCAGGGTATATTCAGCATCTAAATGAGAAGAACATGCAGCCAAGAATACTTTATCCAGCAAGGCTCTCATTTAGAATAGAAGAGCTTCCAAGATAGGCAGAAACAGAAAGAATATGTGACCACCAAACCAGTTCTCCAAGAAATATTAAGGGGGACTCCGTAAAAGAAAGAAGTCCAAGGGATCAATCCTCAAGAACAGGGACTGAATCGGTATCATGATGACGCTAAATTCATATCTTTCAATAGTAACTCTGAACATGAATGGGCTTAATGACCCCATCAAAAGGTGCAGGGTTTCAGACTGGATAAAAAAACAAGACCCATCTATTTGCTGTCTACAAGAGACTCATTTTAGACAGAAGGACACTTACAGCCTGAAAATAAAGGTTGGAGAACCATTTACCATTCAAATGGCCCTCAAAAGAAAGCAGGGGTAGCCATCCTTATATCAGATAAACTAAAGTTTATCCCGAAGACTGTAGTAAGAGATGAAGAGGGACACTATATCATACTTAAAGGATCTATCCAACAAGAGGACCTAACAATCATGAATATTTATGCCCTGAACGTGGGAGCTGCCAAGTATATCAATCAATTAATAACCAAAGTTAAGACATACTTAGATAATAATACACTTATACCTGGTGACTTCAATCTAGCGCTTTCTACAATCGACAGGTCTTCTAAGCATAACATCTCCAAAGAAACAAGAGCTTTAAATGATACACTGGACCAGATGGATTTCACAGATATTTATAGAACTTTACATCCAAACGCAACTGAATACACATTCTTCTCCAGTGCACATGGAACTTTCTCCAGAATAGACCACATACTGGGTCACAAATCAGGTCTTAACCGATACCAAAAGATTGAGATCGTCCCCTGCATATTCTCAGACCATAATGCTTTGAAATTAGAACTAAATCACAAGAAGAAGTTTGGAAGGATTTCAAGCACGTGGAGGTTAAGGACCACCCTACTAAAAGATGAAAATTTCAACCAGGAAATTAAGGAAGAATTAAAAAGATTCATAGAAACTAATGAGAATGAAGATACAACCATTCAAAATACAGCAAAAAGCAGTCCTGAGGGGGAAATATATCACAATACAAGCATCCATCCAAAAACTGGAAGGAACTCAAATACAAAAGCTAACCTTGCACCTAAAGGAGCTGGAGAAAAAAACAGCAAATAGATCCTGCACCCAGCAGAAGAAGAGAATTAGTAAAGATTTGAGCAGAACTCAATGAACTAGAGACCAGAAGAACTGTGGAACAGATCTACAAAACCAGTAGTTGGTTCTTTGAAAGAATTAGAAGATAGATAAACCATTAACCAGCCTTCTTAAAAAGAAGAGAGAAAAGACTCTAATAAAATCATGAATGAGAAAGGAGAGATCACCACCAACACCATGGAAATACAAACGATTTTAAAAACATATTATGAGCAGCTATATGTCAATAAATTAGGCAACCTAGAAGAAATGGATGCATTTCTGGAAAACCACAAACTACCAAGACTGGAACAGGAAGAAATAGAAAACCTGAAAAGGCCAATAACCAGGGAGGAAATTGAGGCAGTCATCAAAAACCTCCCAAGACACAAAATTCCAGGGCCAGATGGCTTCCCAGGGGAATTCTATCAAACGTTTAAAGAAACCATACCAATCTACTAAAGGTGTTTGGAAAGATAGAGAGAAAGAAGAAAGAAAGAAAGAAAGAAAGAAAGAAAGAAAGAAAGAAAGAAAGAAAGAAAGAAAGAAAGAAAGAAAGAAAGAGAGAGAGATGGAATACTTCCAAACTCCTTCTATGAGGCCAGCATCACCTTAATTCCCAAACCAGACAAAGACCCCACCAAAAAGGAGAATTATAGACCAATATCCCTGATGAATACGGATGCAAAAATTCTCAACAAGATACTAGCCAATAGGATACAACAATACATTAAGAAGATTATTCACCATGACCAAGTAGGGTTATCCCTGGGATGCAAGGCTGGTTCAACACTTGTAAAACAATCAGTGTGATTCATCATATCATCAAGAGAAAAAACAAGAACCATATGATCCTCTCAATAGATGCAGAGAAAGCATTTGACAAAATACAGCATCCATTTCTGATCAAAACTCTTCAGAGTGTAGGGATAGAGGGAACATTCCTCAGCATCTTAAAAGACAACTACAAAAAGCCCACAGCAAATATCATTCTCAATGGGGAAACACTGGGAGCCTTTCCCCTAAGATCATGAACAAGACAGGGATGTCCACTCTCACCACTGTTCTTCAACATAGTATTAGAAGTCCTAGCCTCAGCAGTCAGACAACAAAAAGAAATATAAGGCATTGAAATTGGCAAAGAAGCAGTCAAACTCTCCCTCTTCACAGATGACATGACACTGTCCACAGAAAACCCAAAAGCTTCCACCCCAAGATTGCTAGAACTCATACAGCAATTCAGCAGTGTGGCAGGATACAAAATCAATGCCCAGAAGTCAGTGGCATTTCTCTACACTAACAATGAGACTGAAGAAAGAGAAATTAAGGAGTCAATCCCATTTACAATTGCACCCAAAAGCATAAGATACCTAGGAATAAACCTAACCAAAGAGGTAAAGGATCTATACCCTAAAAACTACAGAACACTTCTGAAAGAAATTGAGGAAGACACAAAGAGATGGAAAAATATTCCAAGCTCGTGGATTGGCAGAATTAATATTGTGAAAATGTCAATGCTACCCAGGGCAATTTACACATTTAATGCAATCCCTATCAAAATACCATGGACTTTCTTCAGAGAGTTGGAACAGATCATCTAAAGATTTGTGTGGAATCAGAAAAGACCCTGAATAGCTAGAGGAATATTAAAAAAGAAAACCGTAGCTGGGGGCATCACAATGTCGGATTTCAGGGTGTACTACAAAGATGTGGTCATCAAGACAGTGTGGTACTGACACAAAAACAGATAAAGGAGATAAATTCGATAAAGGTACTGGCACAAAAACAGATAAACAGATAAATTCAATAAAGGAGGAAAGACTATCCATTGGAAGAAAGACAGTCTCTTCAATAAATGGTGCTGGGAAAATTGGACATCCACATGCAGAAGAATGAAACTAGACCACTCTCTTTCACCATACACAAAGATAAACTCAAAATGGATGAAAGATCTAAATGTGAGACAAGATTCCATCAAAATCCTAGAGGAGAACACAGGCAACACCCTTTTTGAACGCAGCCACAGTAACTTCTTGTAAGATACAAAAGCAAAAATGAACTATTGGGACTTCATCAAGATTAATAAGCTTCTGCACAGCAAAGGATACAGTCAACAAAACAAAAAGACAACCTACAGAATGGGAGAAGATATTTGCAAATGACGTATCAGAGAAAGGGCTAGTTTCCAAGATCTATAAAGAACTTCTTAAACTCAACACGAAAGAAACAATCCAATCATGAAATGGGCAAGAGACATGAAGAGAAATCTCACAGAGGAAGACATAGACATGGCCAACATGCACATGAGAAAATGCTCTGCATCACTGGCCATCAAGGAAATACAAATCAAAACCACAATGAGATACCAACTCACACCAGTGAGAATGGGGAACATTAACAAGGCAGGAAACCACAAATGTTGGAGAGGATGCAGAGAAAGGGGAACCCTCTTGCACTGTTGGTGGGGATGTGAACTGGTTCAGCCACTCTGGAAAACTGTGTGGAGGTTCCTCAAAGAGTTAAAAATAGACCTTCCCTATGACCAGGCAATTGCACTGTTGGGGATTTACCCCAAAGATTCAGATGCAATGAAATGCCGGGTTACCTGCACCCCGATGTTTCTAGCAGCAATGTCCACAATAGCCAAACTATTGAAGGAGCCTCGGTGTCCATCGAAAGATGAGTGGATAAAGAAGATGTGGTTTATGTATACAACGGAATATTACTCAGCCATTAGAAACGACAAATACCCACCATTTTCTTCAACGTGGATGGAACTGGAGGGTATTATGCTGAGTGAAGTCAGTCAATCGGAGGACAAACAGTGTATGTTCTCATTCATTTGGGGAATATAAATAATAGTGAAAGGGAATATAAGGGAAGGGAGAAGAAATGTGTGGGAAATATCAGAAAGGGAGACAGAACATAAAGACTGCTAACTCTGGGAAAGGAACTAGGGGTGATGGAAGGGGAGGAGGGTGGGGGTGGGGGTGAATGGGTGACGGGCACTGAGGGGGGCACTTGACGGGATGAGCACTGGGTGTTATTCTGTATGTTGGTAAATTGAACACCAATAAAAAACAAATTTATTTTTAAAAAAAGTTCCTACATCCAGCAGAAGAAGAGAGTCAATAATTGTCCTCTCTATAGAATCTTGTTTGAAGATGCAAATCCTTTTTTGTAAGTGTTTTAGTGGAAGTCTCTATGTAAGTATATAGGATTCCATATCTATCATCTAGTTACCTATCTCTATCTCTTTATCATCTATCCATATTCACCCTTTTATCTGTCATGTCTATCTCTAACTATCTGTCTATCTATCTACCCCCCTATCATCTTTGTATGTATCTAGTAAGACAAATATCTGGGGAGCTTGAGGCATTCCAGGCCCAGCTGTTTGAATCTATCCAACTGAGACTTGTGAAGAGAGCCTTCAGGATGACCTCAGCCCTAGTCTTTCTGCAAACACCTGAGACTCCAAGTAAGGGCTGCCCCACTGAGTCCAGTCAACCCCAGATTCGTAAGTAAAATAAAAGAGTATCCAATCCTTTGGGTGGTTATTATGCCACATTAAATCACTGGAATAGCCCTCCTTCATTTCAGTGCAGCCAGATGTATAGGACCCAGAAGAGAGTTGCCAACTGTGGGAAACTGGAAGTTATCACCTTTTATTTCCTGTAAGTCATGGGGGTAGCAGTGGGGTTGTGGGTGAGGTCAGAGAAAGGAGTGTTGGTGTCTAAGCAGGGGTGGCCCTTAAAGTCTCATGGATCAGGTCAAAAGGAAGAAGGGAGAGGGCCGACTTTACTGGGCACCTGTTAAGTGCAGGGCCTCCTTCATATCAAGGCTTTGTGCCCCCAGCTTACCTCTCAGTAGAGCAACATTGTGGTTGTAGGCGTAGCCAGCTTTGAAGAGCATGCCAGTGTCTCTTTCCTCATGGTGTATATTCTCCACCCCATGAACAGGGCTGGCCTGGTAATCGGGGGGATACTGTGGACATATCAGAGTGTGACTGTGGCTAATTCATAAGGGACAAAGATGCTTCCACCTTGCCCTATTTGGTCACTTGCTCTGGAAAGCCAGCTGCCATGTTGTGAGGATAGTCACAACCACATACCGTGCACTGGAGATATCCTGCCATGGTTGGTGCTGACCTGCCAGGCCCATAAGTGAGTTACCCTTGAAGTGGGTTCCAGCTCGGTCCAGCATGCAGATTATGGCTTTAAAGACTCTGGTCAGAACTACTCAACCAAGTCACTTCTGAATTCTTCACCAAAAGATTCTGAGATAAAATCATTGATTTATTCCACTCATTTATTTTTTAAATTAATTTATTTTTTTTGTATATTTTTTATTGGAGTTCAATTTGCCAACATATAGTATAACATCCAGTGCTCATCCCATCCAGTGACCTCCTCAGTGTCTGTCACCCAGTTACCCCATCCCCCCGCCCACCCCCCTTCCACCCCTTGTTCATTTTCCAGAGTTAGGAGTCTCTCATGTTCTGTCATCCTCCCTGATTTTTCCCACTCATTTTCTCTCCTTTCCCCTATAATCCTTTTCATTATTTTTTATACTCCCTATATCAGTGAAACCATATGTTTGTCCTTTTCCTATTGACCTACTTCACTCAGCATAATACTCTCCAGTTCCATCCACGTTGAAGCAAATGGCAGGTTATTCGTCCTTTCTAATGGCTGGGTAATATTCCATTGTGTGTGTGTGTGTGTGTGTGTGTATACAATTTATATTTATTTAATATATATTTATATATATTTATTCTGGATTTATATTTATTCTGCTTTCAACATCATTGAAGTCAGCAAGATCATTGTGAATATATTCTGAGCTGTCATTGCACTCATTATACACACACACACACACACACACACACACACCACATGTTTGTTTCAGCGTAATGACTGATACAGAAACAGAGGAATTGGGAACTCTTGGATGCCACAGCAAAGAACTCTGCAGACTGTCCAGGGTTGACTGTCAATTGGGCTTGCTGGGCAGGGACAGAAGTGGTGGTGGTGGTTTGTATGTGTGTGTGTCCAGGTGAGTGTATATGTACAGGTGTGTGTGTGTGTGTATAGGTTTGTGTATCTGTCTACAGGATTGTGTGCATTTGTATGTACAAGATGTGTGTGTACAGGGGAGTGTGTTGTGTGTATGGGTGTGTTTGTGTGTGTGTATATATATGGGGTTTTTGTATATACACATAAAGGGTTAAGGTTAAAGCAGCTATTCTCTTGGGAGGATGAAGATTCCCGCCACCAGTAGACTCTGCTGGTTGAGGGGCAGACTCTTCTTGGATTCATTAGCCAGTTCTGCCAAAAAGAGCTGGAGGATCTAGTTATTCCACCTGGGGAGCCTCAGTTTCCCTATCTGTGATGCAGAGATGATAATAACACCTATTGGGGGAACTTGTGAGGACTGAAGGTATTAATGCAGATGATGCTCTGATGGGATTCCAGGCATGAGGCAAGCTACTAACACTGCTGTCCGTTGTCCCTGAGATTCACATTTCCTGAGCAGGCTCTTGTGAGTTACAGAAGCAAATGAAGTCACCCAGTTTATTTTTTATTTTTATTTTTAAAATTTTATTTATGTATTCATGAGAGACACAGAGAGAAAGAGAGGCAGAGACACAGGCAGAGGGAGACGCAGGCCCCATGCAGGGAGCCCGACGTGGGACTCGATCCTGGGTCTCCAGGATCATGCCCTGGGCTGAAGGCAGCGCTAAACTGCTGAGCTACCTGGGCTGCCCTGAAGTCACCCAGTTTAGCACGGATCAACATTTGCTGAATGACTCAGTCACTGGATTCCTGAGGATAGTTTCTGGTATTTCAGTTCTTCCCCCACCTCTTACCTCTGTGATATGAAGAAGGATATTTCTGTAAACGCACTTTACTATTTTAAATCAGGGCTTATATCCTGCCCTGACACCTAACTAACCCCTGCATTGTCCTTTCTTGGCCCACTCCGCTGCCCCCATTCTGTGGGCATAATTAGTGCTTTGGCAGGCTTTTCCAAAAGGCCACTTTAGTGTTTTCTCCATTTCTGTGGAGTTATGCCTCTATCTCTAACAGAAAAATGAGAGTGATAGAGTATGCTAGATCTTAATGTCTTTCAGTTTCGGTGAATTGGCTCATCTTGAATTAAGAGCCAGAGGGAAGTACTGGCTTGAAGTCATCAACTCTAGGTATCAATGTTGTCAAGGCTGTGGCCACATGGGCCAAAGCTTGACCTTCCCTATTCCAGTGACTTGCAAGGGGATAACATCTTTAAGCCTCATGACCCTTTCTGTTATGCAACCAGAACTGGTACTGATGGTTAATTAGTGGGTCTGTTTACAGAGTATGTGACTTCTGTACTCTCCATTTTACTGATATTTGAAGGTGATTGTGCAAAAAAAGATTATTCCATCTTTTGCCTTTGAAATTACCATGGCAGTTACAGCACTCTTAGGCCCCAAGAATATAGAAATGAGGAAGTTGTGATTCCTACACAGGAGGATCTCATAAATTAATTCGAGAGACTGAAACATAATTACTGTACAACCAGTGAGCCTCATGCCCCCTGCTCTAGCCCACGAGAGAAGAATGGATCAGTTTTAGTTTGTTGGCCTATTGTAAAAAGTACCACCAACTGGGGAGCTCCAAAAATGGAAATTTATTCTGTCACATTTCTGGAGGCTGAAAGTCCAAGATTATGGGTTCAGCAAGTTTGGCTCCTTCCAAAGCCTCTCTCCATGGCTTGCAGATGGCCATCCTCTTCCTGTGTCTTCACATGGTCTGCCCTCTGTGGATGTCTGTGTTCTTATCTCTTCATGTTGGATTAGGGCCCATGCTAGAGATCTCATTTAACTTTGATTTCCTTCTTAAAGGCCACATCTCCAACTGCAGTCACATTTTGAATTGCTGGGAGTTAGACATCAACATACAGATTGGGAGGGGACACAATTCAGCTTACACCAGGATCTATGGGGAGAGTCTGTGAGCCGGTACATGACCACCACAGGAGGACAAAGAGACCTACAGCAGTGATCCTGCACTCTCATCAAAGCTGGGTGGAGGGTGGGGCTGGATCCTGGGTGCCAGTGAGAAGGGCCCAGGTCAGCGGGGGCAACTCCCAGGACTGATAGAACCACGGATATAGTCACAGATCATAAGGACCTTTGTAGAACCAGAGCAGGAAGCAAGTGTCACTGTAAGGCCCAGGGCAGAGAGAGGTTCTGAGGCCCACCTTCCCAGCCAGGAACATCCTGAGCTCATTCTGGGAGGAGCAGGGAAAGGGCAGTGGGGGATAAGATCAGAAAGACTGAACTTGGAAAATCTCATTACCTAAGTGAGACCAAGAAGTTGTTTTATGGGAACAAGAAATCTCCCTCCCCACTGTCACCACAGGAAACATCTCATGGGGACAATAATGTCAAAGATGAAAAGTTAAAAGGTTACATTTTCTTTCAGTATCTGTTTGTTTTCAGAAGCAGTGTGTCTCTCATTTCTGCAGTTGGAACCATAACACACTTGATTGATTAACAAAGATGAAAGAATCAGAGAGCTGGAAAGACTCTCACTATTTGAGTCCAAGGCCTTAATTTTACAGATTTATTATTTAATCCTCCTAACAACCCTCTGAAAAACCTGAGGCATGGAGAAGTTAATGACATGCTCAAGGTAAGAGAATGGGAATGATGGAGCCGTCTGACCTGTGGCCTCACTCACTAGGTTGAGCTGCTTTCAGACAAGCTCATTAGTTCCAATGCTGGGATGGAGCCCGTAGGCCCCCAAAGGATAGGGATGGCTTTGTGACTAATGTTGACCCCACAACTATCCTCGAGGAGACTACACACTGCTGAACTCATAGTTGGCCTTCAGTAAAACATTGTGACTGTTTGTGAAACATATATTGGAAACAGCACATGGACTTCACCAAGTAGCTCTATCATTTTGTCACTTGGGCATTTCCCAATACCGGCTATCTAAAGTTCATCTGAACCTCAAACATGCCTTAGAGGTCACCAGGAAGGTTCTTGCTCCGGCTTTTGTTTAGATCCACAAACATTTTTTACTTAGTGCTCCAGATCAGGTCCAAATGGGCCCTGTTGGTGGGGAAAATTCAGACCCAGGAATAGACAGTTTCAGTATGGTGGAAGGTCAGGCATGATGCTTTGAGAGTACAGAGAAGGAACACTTGTCACCAAAGAGGGTTGAGAGGAGCTGATACCTGGACTGAGGCTAAAAATTTATTTTTAAAAATCAAATGTATAGATGTACATGCTTTAGAGAGTTGTACAGTACTAACTACAGTGGTTATAAAAAAAACTAGTGGTGCCTCACTCTTTCTGATCTCTTTCTGATGTTCTCCCTCATTTTGGCAGAGACTTCCTGTTGTTTTCAGAAGAATGATGCAGAGAAGTAAATTTTTCCTAAGTATGTGCATGTCTGAATATATCTCTGCTCTACTCACTTACTTGATGGATGATTTGAGTATAGACTTTTAGGTGGGCTGGAATTTTCTCTGTGAACTTGAAGACATAGAGACTTGTATCTAGTATCACTGTTGAGAAGATCAGTGCCCTTCTGGTTTCTGATTCTTTGCATGGGACCTGTGTCTTGCTCTCCTCACTCTCTCTGCAAACATTTGGAATCTTCTTTTTGTCCTTGGTGTTCTGAAAGTTCATGAGGTGTGCCTTCGTGTTTCTCCTGTCATGCATTATTCTAGGCAGAGCTATCAAAGAGTTTTTTTTTAATTAATACATTTTTTTTTCAGAGAGAGAAAGAGAGTGAGAAAGAGAATCCCAAGCAAACTCCCTGCTGAGTGCCAGGCTTGACTGAGGGCTCAGTTCCACGACCCTGAGATGGCAACTGAGCCAAAACCAAGAGTCAGAAACTGAATTGACTGAGCCACCCAGGGGCCCACAAGAGGCCTTTCTGCAATGATGCAATGTTCTCTATGTGTCTTATCCAATATGGTTGCCTCCAGCTGCATGAGGCTATGGCACACTTGAAATGTGGCCAGTGTGGTGGAGGAACTGCATTTCTGATTTTATATAGTTTTAACAAATTTATATCTAAATGTAATTTGCCCCATGTGTCCTGGAGCTGTATATTGGACAACGCTGTATATTGACCTTTTTTTCTGGAGACTGTTGCTTGAGTCCAGAGATATTTTCTTGTCTCCTACTTTTAATTTTTGTGTTTTTCTTTCTTTTCTTTCTTTCTTTCTTTCTTTCTTTCTTTCTTTCTTTCGTTCGTTCTTTCTTTCTTTTGTTCGTTCTTTCTTTCCCTTTCTTCTTCTTCTTCTTCTTCTTCTTCTTCTTCTTCTTTCTTTCTTTCTTTCTTTCTTTCTTTCTTTCTCTTCCTTCCTTCTTTTCTTTTCTTTCTTTCTTTCTTTCTTTCTTTCTTTCTTTCTTTCTTTCTTCTTTCCTTTCCTTCCTTCCTCTCTTCTTCTTCTTCTTCTTTCTTTCTTTCTTTCTTTCTTTCTTCTTCCTCTTCATTCCCTTCTTTCTTTCTTTCTTTCTTTCTTTCTTTCTTTCTTTCTTTCTTTCTTTCTTTCTTTCTCTTTTTGAGAGAGAAAGATAGAACATGCATGCAAGCGGTAAGGGGAGGGGCAGAGGGAGGCTGAGAGATAATCCCAAGCAGGGTCCATGCCATCGGGGAGCCAGACATGGGGCTTGATCTCACAACACTGAGATCATGACCTGAGCCAAAATCAAGTCGGACACTAACAGTCAGAGTCACTTAGGCGTCCCGTGTTCTCATTGTTTCTATTCTTTGTCTGGAAACTGCTATTGGTCACTAACTCCTATTGGTGGAACTCCTGGAATTATTCCCTAGGTTTCTCCCTCTCGTTGTTTTTTTGTACTGAAATACTCACATTAAGTTCACCTAGTAAACATGTCTTTATTTAAAATGTTGGTATTTTAACCCTTATTGATTTAATATTGACTTTAAAAATATTGTATTCAAATCAAGTGTATCATATATATGATTAGTTAGATTTTGGCAATTTGGCCCTCAAGTGGAATGCTTCACTCTCCTCTCTTGTCCTGATTCTACCTGGAAGTCCCAACTAAATTTTATAAACACATTGTATTTGTAAGGAAGATATGAGCTCTCCTTACTGCTGCTGTTTGTTTTTTTAGGGTTTTAGCTTTTATTGAACTATAACGCACTCTACTCTACTTAGGGAACCATTTAGAGACAAATTCTTCCCGCCAGAAGGAGGACAAGTGAGTTCTCATCCTATGGTGTTATATCCCATGAGGGTAGAGAGAAGTGAGGTGTGATGGTCCTGTTCCTCTCCCTGTTTACACAGCTGGATAAACACTGCAGGCTCCAATTAGAATCCATGATGAAGTCTCTAAACATATACAACCTCAATACCTCTCATAGACAAGAGGTAAGAACCATTTAAGCACAACCACTAAGAAGGAAAAGAGTAAGCAGTCCACATCCAGCAAACTCTAAACCTTTTATTATGTTTGAACTAAAACTTGAACTCATGTCACCTCTTCCTGCTGAAACAGACTACATTGCATAATTTAGGGTTACTCTATAACCCTTGTCCTCTGTCAGCCATGTGTTGAACTGTTTATGAGTTCATACTGAATGAACATTTCTAAAGGGCCAGTGAGGGTCAGGTATTTGGCTGGACAAAGTCACCAATATAACAAATACCATTACTTTTTTTTTTAAAGATTTTATTTATTTATTCTTGAGAGACAAAGAGAGACAGAGAGAGAGAGAGAGAGAGAGGCAGAGACACAGGCAGAAGGAGAAGCAGGCTCCCTGCAGGGAGCCCAATGTGGGACTTGATCCTGGGTGTCCAGGATCACGCCCCAGGCCGAAGGTGGTGCTAAACTGCTGAGCCACCTGGGCTGCCCACAAATACCATTACTTTATAGCAGGTTTTGATTTATAGCTCAGTAGTTGTGTGGTTATTTGTTTAGTGTCTCTCATCCCTTTAGAGTGTTGGGTTTATTAGACAAGAATTTTGACTTTTTAACATTTAGTGCTGGGCCCATGGATTTACTGCAGCAGATGTAGAGCCCAATCAACATCTAATGACAATGGAGCCCACCTCCTCCAATGCTGGGACTGTCCACAGATCACCACTTCCACACCAAAGTACAGGACCCAGCCACCAAAACTCAGATACCACCTAGGTATCGAAAATTGACAAAGTCAAGTTTGGCCTTACTGGGAAGAATGGGAGCTTGACAGCTTAGGAACAGACACAGAATCTTTCTTTTTTGCACATTTTGCACACTCAAGATTATGATCTGTGCAATTTGAATTTAATGCACAAATCATTCCAGAGCAACACTGGCTCCTGTGCTGTGAGCAGTTCTCTTTTGGTCAGTAGAAATCAGGTCCAGATTCTGAGAAGAGGTGCCGCATGGGCTCAAGATATAAAGGGATGGGAATATTAGATGGCCAGGGCCCTAAGATTTCTCTGAGTGGTATTTGAGATTCAGTTTTGTCCAGTACCTAGGGAAACTGAGAAAGCAGATAAATCCTTCACTGTTAAGGAGGGAGGATAGTTATTTTTCCTTGGCTGTACTATAATTATGTTAGATTCTTCTAATTTCAACCTGAATGATGTCTGGGTCTTAGTTATATGTTTACCCATGAATTTATTATGTTATTTTTTAGAAGATTTTATTAATTTATTCATGAGAGACATAGAGTGAGAGACAGAGCCATAGGCAGAGGGAGATGCAGGCTCCCTGCGAGGAGCCTGATGGGGGACTCGATCTCAAGACCCCGGGATCATGACCTGAGCCAAAGGCAGGTGCTCAACCACTGAGCCACGCAGGTACCCCCTACCCCATGAATTTAGAGCAGAGTATGGAAAGTACATGATGAGAGTATTAGTATAGGAAGGAGTAGATGACAGCCACGGGGTGCGTGGGGTATTCTTCCAACACACAGTGTCTTCCTTCACACATTCTGCAGGGCTCTGAGAATGCAAATATCATCATGTCAGGTGTCCCCTTCTGGAGAAGAATGGGACACAAAGTTCATGCTTCTATTATTTCCCCGTGTAGACAAGGGCATATGCATTGGTTCAGTGCCAGCTGAATTTTAGTCCCCAGCTATGACGAGCATATCACTGCAGGGACAGGTTCCAAGCAGCTAGATCAGAACCAGAGGTAAATAGGGCAGGTGGATGCTCATATTAGGCTTAGTTACAAATCATCATAGTGGAGCATGGGTTTTGGAGCATATTAGTTTCCGCAGAGGTTTGGTTTCCAAGTAAAATAAGAAAGGCTTTGTGCTTATGTGAAGGAATTAAGTTGTCCAGATTATCAGATGACAGGAATCTTCCCTTGTTTGCATGTATTCTGTGTACTCTGCTGGGGAACATAGGGAGGCAGATCCCACCCAACAATACCCTTACTACCATCTTGACTAGCATCTGTCTTTCCTGCTGATGTGAGGCGGAGTCCTTTGTCCTGGAAGACCCACAAGATAGCTGCTGTTCAGGTCACCGTGGAGGTAGGAACAAAAATTTAACCACTTTGCTGTTGCAGCCTGGATCTCACTATTTATGTAGTGACCCTTACCAGGGAAGGGCAAGCATTGAATACTGATGTTTCAGAGCCCAGGAGACTTTCCAGTCTCTCTTCATGTTTGCTTATTTACAATTTGTTCTTGTGATCAATGGGTTGTTGGAAAGCTCATTGCAGTCACTGAGTCTCAGTTGCCACATCTATAAACAGGGAATATCATGACCCTATTGAATGGTGCCCAGTGAAGGCACCAAAAGGGGCAGAAATATTTCAGAATTCCTGGGACTTTCTCTCCTACTTTTCCTGGGTCCCATTGTTACTATTCAAGCTTGCAGCCACTTCTTTCTTAATTATCTATTTGTAGGGCTGTGTTGTCCCAGGGATTCCAGAGTCATGCCACATAATCCACAGTTTCTCAGGCCATGCAGACACAGAACATGGGTCAGAGTGATGATAATGAGCAGGTGCAATTTCCAGATGCTATGTTCTCAGATCTCTCCCATCAGGAATGTGGCCTGGTCACCAATGATCCACATGGAAAGGACACAGGGAACCTAGCAGTTTCACCTCTACCAACTCAACTCTACCAACTTTTCTGGGTAACTTCTGAGCATACAGCACTTTGCAGGTGACTAGGGACATAATGTCGATGAACACCCAGACTGCACCCTTGAGAAGCTCTCTATCTGTAAGGCAAGTAGGTGTGAGACCATAATGGGGCTCAAAGGTAGAAAGGGTAGCAATAGAACTGGGGTTGGGGTAATAGGAATTTCCCAGAGAAGGAAGTGCTTATGTCTGTTCAAGTAAGTTGGTGACGAAGGACTCTAACAGAGGGGATTCCATTGGAACCGGGTGGGAGGATGAGTAGGATCCTTGTAGGGGGCACAGGAGCATTTGTAGGCAGAGGAAAGTACATGGGTAAAGATGTGTAGACCTAGCTTGTTTGAAGGATTTCAAATATTTAGGGGTGCAGGGAACCATGGTGACAAGGACAGGTTAGAGGGTTAAGGACAGTGATTTTTTTTTTTTTTTTTTTTTTAAGGACAGTGATTTTAATGAGTTTCTGTAACCTTTGAGATTACTGATGACACTGAGTTGTTTATTGATTTCCACAGAGTATGAACTCATGGGAGATCAAAATGGAATTGTTTACCTTACTTTGCCAATGCTCATGGCTGGGGGGTTGCCAGCTGGTGGAGCACATGTCACCCTTCTGGTGGCTGTAGCTCCAGCCCTGCCCCCTTTCTGTATATATATATTCCAGTCTCACTGAATCCCCACAAGTGGGAATGAAGCTCTGCACAAAAGGCCAGCAAAGACTAGCACACACCGCTGAGTGAAAGTACAGAGAATTCACAGAGGACGAGTGGTCATGGACTTGATCCCAAGCTTTTCCACAGAAACCTGGCTTCTTCTGGCTATCAGCCTGGTGCTCCTCTATCTGTGAGTAACTTTCCAGGCTCATTGCCTCTGTATCCTTGATTTGGGTTGCTAACTAGCCTCTACCCTGTTTTCCTTTTCTGTTTTGAAGATCAAAAGTGTTAACAAAGGGGATGTAGCTTGTGTTGAATGCTTCATACATACTAGGAACACGTAAGAGGTTGTTATTGGCCTTACCAAATCTGCTGAAAAAGTGCTCCCCACACTGGACTCCAACTTCTGTAACTAGAAGGTAGAGTGATATTTCCTCCTAGGGATGATCTTCTGATTGCCTATATATTGGGACCTGGTTTAATTAAGTAGAATTTGGCTGAGGCACGGTAAAATCAACAGGTCCCTGTGCTCTGGGGTCCTCATCCCTTTTCCAAGCTGTGACGATTCTGGAGGTAGAGGGAGTGACTTAGGTCTTTGTCTTACTATCTTCACCTTCTCCTTTCTGTCTGTTATAAGAGACATTATAGAAGAATTGGGCTTGTGTCACTCATGTGGCTCCTGCTCCCCTCACTCCACCACCAGGCATCATATACACAAGGCACCTGGTGCAACCAGTCTTTGGGGGAGGAGGGCTGAGGATGTCTCATCTTCTTCTTCCCAAAGGTCTCTTCCCTCTTTTCTGCGCTTCTACTTACCATTCCCCACCCCTACCCCCCATAATATACAGTACTCCTTACCCCTAAATGAGCATCTTTACAGCTGAGGAGACTTGGCAGATTTCTTAAAATGTTATTCATTTCAACTTTTCCTTCTAGTCTCTGGGAGGGTTAACATCAGTATAGAGATTTCTTTACCCCCAATATGAAATCTGCCAGTAGCCACAAGAAAGAGCCCTGAAAGCCAATTTGGATTTTAAATATGTTTTTGCCTTTATATTACAATACTGGAGGAGGAATCCAAACATCTAGCATATGAATTCCTTTCAGTGGTGGGATTACCAGCATCATGGAGCAGTTTGGGAAAGACTGAGTTTCACAGTGTGGGTAGGGACGGACCGTCCATGTCACGTTTCACCTCTGTTTCAATTTCACTTTCTTTAACAATAGGAAATCATGAGGACAAGAACATAGAACATGAAAACCTCATTTTCATTTCCTGAGAGAAAGGTTAGGATTCCCTGGTGCTATGGCAACACATTTTTTGTGTGATGACGTTTAAGATTAATTCATGTGGTTTATTTTTTTTAAAAGATTCTATCTATTTATTCATGAGAGACAGACAGACAGACACACACACACACACACACACACACACACACACACAGAGGCTGAGACACAGGCAGGGGGAGAAGCAGGCTCCATGCAGGGGGCCCGATGTGGGACTTGATCCTGGGTCTCCAGGATCAGGCTCTGGGCCGAAAGCGGTGCTAAACTGCTAAGCCACCCGTGCTGCCCAATTCATGTGGTTTAATCTCATTCTATTTAATTATAGATTTTTTCTGACATAAGACGCTTTCCAGCATGTTCTTTCTGAAAGATACAAGAGGGCTATTGGTTCAGCCTTTACTACAAAGGAGTGTAAATAACCTACATCTTCTAGAGTGATGTTGAGGATATGAAATTAGTGTACACACACGTAGTTCTGCGATATAGGTCATATATATTTTTAAATACATGTGACCGGGAGGTTATTTTATTTTATTTTTTTTTAATATTTTTTTAATTTTATTTATTTATGATAGTCACATAGAGAGAGAGAGAGAGAGAGAGAGGCAGAGACACAGGCAGAGGGAGAGGCAGGCTCCATGCACCAGGAGCCCGACGTGGGATTCGATCCCGGGTCTCCAGGATCGCGCCCTGGGCCAAAGGCAGGCGCCAAACCGCTGCGCCACCCAGGGATCCCCGGGAGGTTATTTTAACCTCTCAGCACAGGGGAGTAGCGAGACTGAGCCAGTACTGATGTGAGAGGCATCCAGGTAGGACTGGGGATGGAGCGGGAGAATATTCTTTCCTCAGAGCAGATCTCCCAGAGATTCTTTTTGATCCTGGTCCCACAGGATCGTTGATGTGGTCATCAATGGACCACAGGGTTAGCATCTCATCTGCTTGCAGCCAGTTGTCAGGGTTACCATGTAAGTCATAAGTCACAGTGTGTGTGGTCTGTCTGGCAGTGGGGCTGTCACTGGATACTGTCATCACCAGGTAAACAACACTGTAGACTTAGAAGACACTGGTGTAGCCAAGATTCAGTAGCTGTAGACAGTGCCCTCTGCATGCAATGCAACGTAAAGGCAATAAAAATGAGTGGCTTTATTTTAACCCTTTCATTTGTACCAAAAGCCATATTAATCTACCGAGAAGAGGGAAGCTGGAAAGAATCAGAAAAATTTTCCTGGCCTATCCTCCATGACATATGGTGCCATGTGGGTCTAGACACTAGACAAGATCTTTCCTTGGGACACATCACTCACTAGTTTTGCCTCAATTGGGAGCTCATGTAGGAAACAAAACAGGAACCGATTTGTTGTGGTGGTGATGGCAAGGAAGGAATGGAGGTGAGACTGAGGCTACCCCGTCTCCTGGCAGTTGGTGCTCCTGTGTCCAACTGTTCTGGAGGAAGGATCCAAACACCCAGCTGGGCCCAGCTGAGGTGCCTCTGCTGATCCCTTAATGCAGTTTTGGAGTTTTATTTGATTATATAAGAGTTGCTGGATTTGTACAGAATATCTGGAATTTCTACTGCCTTAAAGGCTAACCTCCAGAAAAGAGAGAAGGTCTTCATTACAATTAAAAATAACATTTTATTAATAGTGAAAGGGAATGAAACTAGACCACTCTCTTTTACCATACACAAAGATAAACTCAAAATGGATGAAAGATCTAAATGTGAGACAAGATTCCATCAAAATCCTAGAGGAGAACACAGGCAACACCCTTTTTGAACTCAGCCACAGTAACTTCTTGCAAGATACATCCACGAAGGCAAAAGAAACAAAAGCAAAAATGCACTATTGGGACTTCATCAAGATAAGAAGCTTTTGCACAGCAAAGGATACAGTCAACAAAACTAAAAGACAACCTACAGAATGGGAGAAGATATTTGCAAAAGACGTATCAGATAAAGGGCTAGTTTCCAAGATCGATAAAGAACTCCTTAAACTCAACACCAAAGAAACAAACAATCCAATCATGAAATGGGCAAAAGACATGAAGAGAAATCTCACAGAGGAAGACATAGACATGGCCAACACGCACATGAGAAAATGCTCCGCATCACTGGCCATCAATCAGGGAAATACAAATCAAAACCACAATGAGATACCACCTCACACCAGTGAGAATGGGGAAAATTAACAAGGCAGGAAACCACAAATGTTGGAGAGGATGCGGAGAAAAGGGAACCCTCTTACACTGTTGGTGGGAATGTGAACTGGTGCAGCCACTCTGGAAAACTGTGTGAAGGTTCCTCAAAGAGTTAAAATTAGACCTGCCCTACAACCCAGCAATTGCACTGTTGGGGATTTACCCCAAAGATTCAGATGCAATGAAACGCCGGGACACCTGCACCCTGATGTTTCTAGCAGCAATGTCCACAATAGCCAAACTGTGGAAGGGGCCTCGGTGTCCATCGAAAGATGAATGGGTAAAGAAGATGTGGTTTATGTATACAATGGAATATTCCTCAGCCATTAGAAATGACAAATACCCACCATTTGTTTCAACGAGGATGGAACTGGAGGGTATTATGCTGAGTGAAGTAAGTCAATCGGAGAAGGACAAACAGTGTATGTTCTCATTCATTTGGGGAATATAAATAATAGTGAAAGGGAATATAAGGGAAGGGAGAAGAAATGTGTGGGAAATATCAGAAAGGGAGACAGAACATAAAGACTCGTAACTCTGGGAAAGGAACTAGGGGTGGTGGAAGGGGAGGAGGGCAGGGGGTGGGGGTGAATGGGTGACGGGCACTGAGAGGGGCACTTGACGGGATGATTCTGTATGTTGGTAAATTGAACACCAATAAAAATAAATTTATTATTAAAAAAATAGTGATAGGGAATAGAAAGGAAGGGAGAAGAAATGTGTGGGAAATATCAGAATGGGAGACAGAACATAAAGACTCCTAACTCTGGGAAATGAACTAGGGGTGGTGGAAGGGGAGGAGGGCGGGGGGTGGGGGTGAATGGGTGACGGGCACTGAGGGGGGCACTTGACGGGATGAGTACTGGGTGTTATTCTATATGTTGGCAAATTGAACACCAATAAAAAATAAATTTATTATAAAAAATGAATAAATAAAATCTTTAAAAAAATAACATTTGTCATTACTAATTTTTGTTGTATAGCATGTATTCTGCTGTCCACTGGAGGTATCAGGACTTTGGAAAACCCTCTTGTAGCTGAAATCACATATAGGCTTGTTGAACCATTTCTACTCCTCATCCTTTCCCACCATACTTTCTTAATTTGCCTTATGGGGTTAGTCTTGTAGGCCTAGCAGGTTAATGGGTAAAATGGTTTCTGGCAATGTCTTCCCTCAGCCTCTCTTCTTCTTCCATGCTGTCATTTCTCAGCAACACCTAATCACATGAAAGATGATTGTAGGCAAACCTGCCATAGGAAGCACCATCCATAATGGGTTTCTGAGATAGTTGACACGCAGATTCAGTAAACTAACTGCTATGTGAGTAACCATCTTGAAAAGAAAATGAGTGTACCTGGGAGTGTGCTGAGCAGGTGAGTATCACAGATTGAAGGACCTGATGCCACGATGGGAAGAATGGTTTGGAAGTGGATTGTTTCCTTACCGATTCTTTTATATGGAATCATTTAGGGCACATATTTGTCAGTCCCCCTTCTCTGTAGCTCAAGAGAACCAGAGTGCCTGACAACAGATACTTGGGTAGAGCTAAAAGTATCTCACTTTTCTATGAGGTCAGTGGAGCCTTGGACACAGTTTTCATTGTATAGAAATGACAAGAGTGTCATTGCTCAAAGTGTCTCAGTGAAGAGATAATTAAGAAGGACCAGATCTCACACAGTGATAGGTCCTACAAGGAAGGAAAATCACAGAAGTCTTTGAGCAAGCTGTATCAACATTTTCACAGTAGGCTCTTATGAACATTCTATCACTGAGTGAATATAATTAAGCAAAATATCATCTTTGGAGCAGAAAGAATTTTTTTCTCTTCCACTCTAGAGAAAGTTATGGAAGAATCATTTATTAAATAAGCATGAGTGAAATTCCTGGAAGAAGTTGGCATAAACCTTTTAGGAACCTTTTCCACACTCAACTGTTGAAACACTTATTAAATCTTCACTTTAGGATTGTGACTATGAAGCTTTCAGCTGCTCTTAGCTAATTATCCTGTTCCATGAGTCTTATAGTGAAGGTGGCAAAGGAGATGATGAATAAGTGTGTTACTGTCATTGAAATTGCTATCATTATTTCTTGCCTGCGTGTTACCTCCCTCCCTTGCCTGTCCCAGTTCTCTGTCAATGACTGGCTAGCTCCAGCATCTATTCCACCATCCCTGTGACCTGGCTTTCTTTTCACTTTGTAGGTATGGGACCTACACACATGGGATTTTTAGGAAGCTGGGAATTCCTGGGCCAACACCTCTGCCTTTTGTGGGAACTGCTCTGGGCTACCGTAATGTAAGTGTTTGATCTCCCTCTTTTTCTTCTTGTGGTTGCAAATCACAGCTTAGTTTCATAATAAAAATGCTCCTCCTCATGAGGAAGTGCTTAGGTTTCAGACTTCCCATAAATGGTGTCAGTGGCTGCACACAGTACATGGCTAGTTCTACCCCAGGGCATTATTGTTTGTTGTTCTGAGCCTCAGGTTTTGCCACAGTGGGCAGCCCAGTTCTCTGGCTAATTCAACACGGAACTTGACATTCGAGCTTGTTAGCATTGTGAAGAGGCTTTTTGTTTCTGGCAGGTACAGATTCCTAGGAGAGCATAATCATACTGTATGAGAAGAAAAGCATCAAGGGGGTCCATGCTAGTGGTCCACTAAGCTGTAGGCCAGAGTGAGACCTTTATGTTCACCGTACAAGCTCTGGGTAGCCTTTTGTTTTCCTGGATAGCTCTGGAACTTCGGATTATTGGGAAGCCCAAGATTCACCTTTGGGGAATTTGCACATCGTTGAATTTTCACAAGAATTGCCAAGCCTCTGCAGTTATTTCCAAGCCCTAACTCTCCTTTTGCTAATGGTGACATCTCTTGGGATTTGAGAGGTTGAACCAGAGATCTCTGCTTTACTTCTCTACCTTCATTGTAGGTAACTTCTGGGTGAGTTGAGGAGGGAGGGAGATTTGGTAAGGGCAGATGGTACTTGTCTTGACCTTGACCCAAAGAATTTAACCTTTGAATGAGTTGTGTGTATATATGTTGTTTTTCATACAAAGGTAGAACCACTTATACAAAATCACCAGAAAAGAAATGCTTTGACAAATTTATTAAGAAGTTAATATACTGAATGGAGTGTACTAGAAGACACACAGACTGATGTTCATAGAGCTGTTGTGGCTAATCCAGCTTTGGTGCCTCATCCAAGGTTCAGGCCCTGCATAGAAGGTTAGGAGCTCACGTCCAGAAGGCCAGCAGGCAGAGTCTCATCTGCAGGCTGCTTTCTGGTGTGGAGTTCTTTTCCCACAGATGTGAGGCTTGTTTCCCAGATCTCAGTTCTCCCTGCTGAGACCCTCGTTGCCCAATTACTGTCTCAGAACTTCCTGGGCTTTTTCTTTCCAAAAAAGCAATAATTTCTTTTCCACTTGCCCTAGATCAATTCCTTAGTACCTATATCCCAAGAGCCACATTTATGGGACCCTGTTTTCATGGTTAAAACATCAAAATCACAGTTGAAACTTAGGGACAGGAAGTGTCTTGTTTTGTTTTAAGTGATAGAAGTGAAAAGTCATATCAAGGGTTTTAGTTTGTTTTGCCCTTTGTTGAGTGGTGGCATTATCCCCTCTTTCCATGTTGAGATGGTGGACCGGAACGGGATTCCACCTTGTCATTCATTCATTCATCTCTCATTTGTTCAGTCAACAATAGTGTTAGAATTTGTACAACTGCTAGATTAAAAGAGGCTGCTGGTGTCTTAATACCCTAAATCCACTGACATCTCATAGGGCTCATATTGATCAATGAACAGAGTGGTAACTGGGTGTTCAGCATGTGGAGGCCATGCTCACTTTCCTCAGCTCCCATTTTCCCATGTGGCTCCGAGGTAGTATTTCAGAGGGTTCTGAGATTTAGAGAAAAGACACACACAAGCCAAACACATCAGACAGACAGGGGTTACACAGTCCTCAGAGACAGGGTAAGATGTCCAGTATCTACAATACTCATAGAGAATTCAAGAGGGACTTGAAATTCTCTCTTCCAGGATCTCTTCTGTTTTCTTTCCTTTCCTGTAAGATGCCTATAAATCAGAGCTTCCCTCTGCCAGTGGGAGGTAGTAAGCCTTATTTCATGCAATCTAAGTCATATTGGTCCCTGTTACACATAGGGCTTAAACATTTAGGTGAGTAATATGTTTTGTTTCTTCTTGCAGGGTTTTTATGTTTTTGACATGAAATGTTTTAGTAAGTATGGAAGAATGTGGGGGTGAGTATTCTGGAACTTTCTATTGGATAGGCTTGTTGTGATGAGGCCCCCGTGGTGTAGATAGTTTGTTGAGAGCCACTAGGAATGAAGCCTGCTGTGGTAAAGCTTCTGAGTCTCCCTTCCTGAAATCCCATGTGTTACCAGGTGTGCGGGTCTAAGTATGAACCAGACCTAGGGAGTATAGTGTGGTGATGTGATGATCACAGCCAGTGTTGTATCACTCTGCACCTCTTTATCTTCTCTGATCACATCCTTAGAAATCGAATGTCTCTGAGTGGCATGGCCCATAGCAACATGATGGAGCTGAAAGAAGATAGATCTCTGAATCACCCTGGTTCAGCTCCACTGCCCCTTCCTATATTCAGTACTTATCAGATCTGGATGGATCCAGTCTTACATCTGTAGCCCCAGTTCTGTCCTTAGTACTTGGTTCTCATCTTGGCTGTGGATAAGACCTCCTAGGAGAGCTTGTTAAAAATGCTCTTGTTTTTTTTACAAGAGTAAAAAAGGATTGTTGAGTCATATTCCATTGCATATATGTACCACATCTTCTTTATCCATACATCTGTCAAAGTACATCGTGACTCTTTCCACAGTTTGGCTATTTTTGACATTGCTGCTATGAACATCAGGGTGCAGGTGTCCCAATGTTTCAGAGACAAATACCCACCATTTGCTTCAATGGATGCTTCCAGTGGATGGAACTGGAGGGTATTGTGCTGAGTGAAATAAGCCAATCGGAGAAGGACAATCATCATATAGTTTTTCTCATACATGGAATATAAGAAATAGTGAAAGGATTATAAGGGAAAGGAGGGAAACTGAGTGGGAAAAATTAGAGAGGGAGACAAACCATGAGAGACTCCTAACTCTGGGAAACAAGTAAAGGGTTGAGGAAGAGGAGGTGGAGGGGGGATGGTGATAGGCAATGAGGAGAGCACTTGTTGGGATGAGTACTGGGTGTTATACTATATGTTGGCAAATTGAATTTAAATTAAAGATTAGAAAATGTAAAAATAAAGATTAAAAAATGTAAAAATAAAGATTAAAAAATGTATAAAGAAATGCAGATTCGTTTCCATCCCCAGGAATGCCAAATCTGAAGGATGTGGGCTGGGTCCCAAGAATCTGAATTTAACTGGTAGTGGAAACAATATTAGGGATGAATATAAAGAGTAACACAAAACCACTGTTCCTTGTCCATCCACATGTTTTGAACGAACATGATGAGACAAGGGGAATCATCCAAGACTTATGATCAGGCTGCTGGAAGAGCTGACATAAGTGCCCCCTCAGTAATTTCTATCACTGCATCAACACTAAATGTTGTCTTCACCCCTGAAACCTTCTGAATTTTAGAATGCCATTTGAGATAGTAGCATTTAGTGTAGCGATCTCATCCATTTTAGATGTGATCACAAAACCATTTGAGATTCCTCTGTGATGTCAAAGAAATAACAGGAGACTTGTGGAAAATCTTTCACTATGTTTCAATAAATGCAAATGATTTAAGTGGAAACAAAAGAAATTTTATTTATGGTGTAACTAAGCTTATAATAACCTCATGCTGGTGACAGATTCCTATTAACAGGTAGATCATACTGACAGACAGGAAGTCAGACAGGATTTGGACAGATCACATACAGTCAGCTTTGTGTGAGACATATCCAAAAGTTGGCTTGCCCTAATGCTATGGGTTGTCACCTACATGAAGCCCAAGGAACTTCCACTTGGAACCCACATATATGAAAAAATATAAGCAATAAAAAAGAAATATATCTAAAATGAGTTATATGTGTTTTTCTGTGTTTTTAAATTCTATTTTTGTATCAAATTTTTCTGATTTAATGCTCTCAAGGACCTCTCTTAAGATTTAAAATAATATTTCCTTTCAAATGTAACTAGGAAGCATATTTTAGAAAATAGGGCAAGGATATAATTTATAATATTGCCATCGCTTTTTGAGCATTCTAAGTCTTTTCATTTGTAGACACATCTTCCATATGTGTGATTAGTGTGTGCACAATCTTCATCTAATATTCTATCACATGCCTTTCATGTGTTTGATATATCTTCAACATTACAATTTTTAGTGACTGGGTAGGTGGATTCTCCTTTTTTTTTTTTTTTTCTGTTCCTAGATGATTTACTTGCCTTCAGTTATTTACCAACCTAACTTCCTCTTTAATAATATTTGATAAATTATTTGAAATGCTTGACATAATTCTAAAATATTTGAGATATTTTAAACATAGAAAAAACCGTGGAGAATGGTCCAGGAACTATCCACGTACGCATGTATACTCAATAAATGTTCTAATGTTATTTCTAACCCTAATCTCAGAGAATGGATTAGGTACCATGAGGATAAAAGTCTGGACTGCTAGGCATGGCTGCAGCTGCAAAAACTAACATGTTACGTATAATCACATCTGTTTTCCCAACACAGGTTTTATGATGGGCGACAGCCTGTGCTGGCTATCACAGATCCGGACATGATCAAAACAGTACTAGTGAAAGAATGTTATTCTGTCTTCACAAACCGGCGGGTAGGCATGGGTTTATTTTAAATTTACATAGTTATTCATAAAACTTTTATTTTGAAATAAGAATAGATTCACAAGAAGTTGTCACAGGATGTCCCATGTAACCTTCAAGCTGTTTCCTCTAAGGTAAGATCCTGCATAACTATAGTACAAGGTCCAAGTCAAAATTGACATTGGTTCCAGCCACAGAGCTTACTCAGTTGTCAACAGTTTTATATGTACTCATTTGTGTATGTGTGTGTGTGTGTGTGTGTGTGTGTGTGTGTGTGTGTGCTGCTCTCTGAACATTTATCTTACATGTAGACTTTTGAATCCACCACTCCAAGGATGTTACAGAGCTGTTCCACCCCTGGAACTCTCCTTCTTCCTATTCTTTAATAGGCATGGTGTGTAACTTGTCTTTTCATTGACTCAGAGTCTTCAGCAGAGCAAACACTTCTTAAATTATTTTGATAAGGCTACTTTATCCTTTCTTTTCCTTTTATGGATTGTGACTTAAGCATCAAGTTTGAAAAATCTTCACCTAGCCATAAGTCTCAAGGATTTTCTCCAAGCAAATGTGTTACATTTAAGTATATAGTTTTACGTTTTATATTTATAGTGTAAACTCATATCTTCTTATGTTTCACATTTAACATTTTGTGTCAATTTTTAGTGTTAATGAGAGATGTGAAGTTTAGGTCAAAGATCTTTGGTTTTGGCCTATGGATGTCTAAGTGCTCCAGCACCATTTGTGAAAAGGCTGTACTTCCTCCATTGAATTGTTTTTCTACCAGTATCAAAACTGAGTTGGGCCTATGTGTGTGTGTACCTATTTTTCATTCTCTTCTGTTCATTGATCTCTGTATCTATCCTTCTACTGGTGCCACCGTCTCTTGATTACCATAGCTATATAGTAAGTCTCAACGTCATGAACAGTGATTCCTCCCATTTTATTTTTGTTGGAATTGTTTTAGGTATTCTAGCTCCTTTGCCTTTCCAAATTTAGAATTAGCCTATCTGTGTTTATATAATATTTGCCAGGATTTTGTAAGACATGATTTAGACCTACCAATCATTTGTGCAAAATCTATGTCTTTACTATGTCATGTCTTTCAATGCACAAACACAATATGTGTTTATTTAGGTTTTCTTTGATTCTTTTCACCAACATTTAGTTCTCAGCACAGGAAAACCATATATATCTTGTTAAATACACATCTCAAGTTCTTTTTCATATTCCTCAAGATTTTCTACATTGACAATTAGGTCACCTGAAATAGGAACACTCCAATTTTTATCTTTCTAATCTGTATGCCTTTTATTTCTTTGTTTTGTCTTATTGCATTAGCTAGGATTCTAGTATGATGTTAAAAATAGGAGTGGTGGAAAAAAAAAATAGGAGTGGTGGGAGTGGACTTTTTTTTTGTTCTGAAACCATTTAAACATTTTAATACGTATTTTTATAATGGAAACTGTATATATTTAAGCATGATGTTTTTATTTATGTATACATTGTAAAGTGATTATGACAAATGAATTAATAGATCAATCACCACTCAGATTTACTTTGTATATGTGTGTCTTGTGTGTGGTAAGAACATGTAAGATCTACTTTTATTTTATTTTTTAAAAACATTTTATTCATTTATTCATGAGAGACACAGAGAGAGACAGAGGCATAGCCAGAGAGAGAAGCAGGCTCCCCATGGGAAACCTGATGTGGGACTCAATCCCAGGACCCTGGGATCATGCCTGAGCCAAAGGCAGACTCTCAACCACTGAGCCACCCTTGTGCCCCTAAGATCTGCTTTTAAAGCAAATTCAAGTATACAGCACATTATTAGTGATTAATATCACCATGCAATATATTCAGTTTCCAGAACTTATCATCTTATAACTAAAAGTTTGTACTGCTTGATTTCTATCTGTCCTTTGCCCTCCTCCCAGTCTGTGATAATTACCATTCTACCCCCTGGTACTGAGCTTGACTTTATTTTTCTAGATTCCACTTATAAGTGAGATCACGGAATACCTGTCCTTCTGTGTCTGGTTTAGTGCTCCTACCCTGTTGTCCATGTTATTCAGGTTCATCCATGTTTGGAAATGGCAAGATTTCCTTCCTTTTTAAGCCTGAGTAATATTTCATTTTCTTTATCCACTCATCTGTCCACTTACATTTAAAGTAGTTATTGGCGAACTAGGGGTGGTAGAAGGGGAGGAGGGCGGGGGGTGGGAGTGAATGGGTGACGGGCACTGGGTGTTATTCTGTATGTTAGTAAATTGAACACCAATAAAAAAAAAAAATAAAGTAGTTATTGGTAGGTAAGTATTTACTATTGTCATTTCATTAATCCAGGTGTTTCATAGATCAATTGTCTCTTCTTTCTATCTTCTCTTGTAATTTCATGGTTTTTTAAAAATAATGACATGCTTTGATTGTTTTCTCTTTATCCTTTCCATATCTACTCTAGATTTTTTGCTTTGCAGTTACCAGGAGGCTTACATAAAACATCTTACATATAACCATCTATTTAAGCTAATAAGAACTTAGCTTTGATTACATTCAAATCTCAATGCTTTTACTCCTTCACCACCAGTTTTATATTTTTGTTGTCATAATTTACATATTTTTATATTGTGCACAAATTATTTTAGCTAGAGTTTTCAAAATTATTTGTCTTTTAACTTTGCACTAGTCATAAGTGATTTGCATATCTTAATACAATATCACTGTGTTCTGAATTTGACTATATATTTACATTTACTAGTGAGATTTATACTTTAATGTGATTTCATGTTACTAGCAAGTGTCCTTTTTTTTTTTTTTTTGCTTGAAGAATTCCCTTTAGTATTTCTCGTAAGGCAGATTTAGTCATGATGAATTATTTTTTTATTTATATATTTTTAAAATATTTTATTTATTTATTCATGGGGGAGAGAGAGAGAGAGAGAGAGAGAGAGAGAACGGCAGAGACGCAGGCACAGGGAGAAGCAGGCTCCATGCAGGGACCCGATGTGGGACTCAATCCCGGGACACCAGGATCATGCCCTGGGTGAAAGGCAGTCACTGAACTGCTGAGCCATCCAGGCATCCCTATGATGAGTTCTTTCTACATTTGTTTGTCTGGAAATATCTCTCAGTTCTGAAAGCTCTGTTTTTCTGGGTAAGGTATTCCTTTTTAAAATTTTTTGTTTAAAGGTAATGTATTCTTGATTGATATTTTTTAAAGTACTTTGAATAAATCACTCACTCTCTTCTGGCTTTCAAGATTTCTGTTGAGGAATCCACGGATAGCCTCCTGGTGTTACCTCGTAGGTGATGAGCTCCTTTCCTCATACTGCTTTCACGATTTTTTCTTAGTCTTTAATTTTTTATTTTAGTTTTATTACAATGTCTTGATGAAGTATTTTTGGGATTAAATCTGATAGGGAACTCTAACCTTCATATCCCAAGATTTCCATATATTTCCCTAGATTTGAGAAGCTTTCAGCCATTGTTCCTTTAAGTCAGCATTCTGCCCACTTCTTTCTTCTATTAGGGTTCCCATAATGTGAATATTGTTTCACTTTATGGTGTCCTATAAGTCCTGTAGGCTTTTCCCCCAAGTTCTTTCCTTCCCTCCACCCCCCCTCTTGGACTGGATAATTTGAAATAATCCAAGAGGTCATGGTTGGTTCAGGATTTGGGGGGGCCATAATATCAGCAACTGCATGATCCTTAACAGCAAGTACAGTGGAGGGTTCTTAGTAGCTGCAGGGCCTTCAGCAACACCACCAGATCCAGGGCCATGGGACCAGGGAAGGAGAAGAGTGGCAAGAGTTGGTGCAATAAGGCAGCCCTGGTGGCTCAATGGTGTAGCGCCGCCCTCAGCCCTGGATGTGATCCTGGAGACCTGGGATCAAGTCCCACGTCGGGCTCCCTGCATGGAGCCTGCTTCTCCCTCTGCCTGTGTCTCTGCCTCTCTCTCTCTCTCCCTCCCTCCCTCTCTCTCCCTCCCTCCCTCTCTCTCTTTGTGTGTGTCTCTCATGAATAAATAAATAAAATCTCTTAAAAAAAGAGTTGATGCAATGCACACACTCAGCTGTGGGGCTGCAAGCAAGCACATACCCCAACAGGGCTGTGGTGAGCAGTGGGGACTGTGACCAACTGTGGGACCCAGGTAACTTTGCGTGCCTGGGCTTTCTGTGTGCACTCATGTTGCTTTATGGTTAGCCACTACTGTATGCTCAGCAGTGAGGGTTCATGACTGGAGTTTGGACTGGCAGTTTGTAGATATAAAATTCAGGGTTTAGCTGTGGTCTCATGCGCCAGTTCAGTGTAGTGACAGGTGTCAGGCATGGCCTCAGGTACCTGAAAGCTAATGGGCCTGGGATGATGTTGTACATATGCCAAGGCTCCCTTGGTGAGATTCTGAGGCTCAGGGTATAGGTGGTGGCACTGCTGAGGTGACTCAAGGGAGAGTAGATGGAACTAAGCAAGAGTCTGGGGCAGCTGGAGTCTGCAAATGTGAAAACCTGTGGGAATATCAGTAACAACATCTTAGAGGGTACACAGTGCTGGGCTGGCTGTTGGTTCTCAAGCAGTTAAGGCTGCTAGGGTCCTCTGCAGTAAAGGACTCAGAGAATCATGGTCACTCATGCCACATGGCTAATGCTGGTAGTCTTGGTCTTCTTTGATCCTAGCCATGTCTAGATGTGTCAACTCTGCCGATCTCTGGAGGTTTGAAACTAAAGCAGGTCATTTGTATCATGTCCTGAAGGGCTGAGTCTAATGTTCTCACCACCTGGTCCTCTGCTGTTCCCCAGGACTGGGAAGTATCTCAGGTCAAGGAGTATCCTCTTGATGCTGAGCAGTGCTGGCCTGGGTCATGGAGTGATGCAGGCAAAATGAAGCTATTTTCTCTACTTTTTTTGTAGTTATCTTCAGGATTTTTTGGTATACTTTTTTAATTGGAGTTCGATTTGTCAACATATTGCATAACACCCAGTGCTCATCCTGTCAAGTGCCCCCTCGGTGCTCATCACCCCATCCCCCTGCCCACCTCCCTTTTCACTACCCCTTGTTCACTTCCCAGAGTTAGGAGTCTCTCATGTTCTGTCACCCTCACTGATATTTCCCACTCATTTTCTCTCCTTTCCCCTTTATTCCCTTTCATTATTTTTTATATTCCCCAAATGAATGAGACCATATAATGTTTGTCCTTCTCCAATTTACTTACTTCACTCAGCGTAATACCCTCCAGTTCTATCCACGTTGAAGCAAGTGGTGGGTATTTGTCATTTCTAATGGCTGAGTAATATTCCATTGTATATATATATATATATATATATATATATATATATATATATACCACATCTTCTTTATCCATTCATCCATCTTTTGATGGACACCGAGGCTCCTTCCACAGTTTGGCTATTGTGGACATGCTGCTATATCTTCAGGATTTTGATCACTGTGCTGTTGAAACTTCTTAAATGGACTCATAGCTCTTAGGCCTATTTTTGCTTGTAGATAGCTGTCTAATTGTTGTTCTTTGTGGAGTGACAGAGGATGAGTGACCTGTCTCATAATCTTGATAATATCACGTCAGTCTTTCATCATTGAGGTGATTTCGTCATTAGGCATAAAATTTTATGATGCTCTTTATTAAGTTGAAGTGTTCCTCTGTTCTTAGTCTATGAGTTTTTATTGTGAAATGATTTTGGAAACATCTGAACCCTCTTGTACTCTTGGTGGGAATGTGAACTGGTATAGCCACTCTGGAAAACTGTGTGGAGATTCCTCAGAGTTAAAAAAAGAACTACCCTACGACTCCTACGACTCAGTAACTGCATTTCTGGGGATTTACCCCAAAGATACAGATGTAGTGAAAAACCGAGACACCCGCACCCCAGTGTTTATAGCAGCAATGTTCACAATAGCCAAACTGTGGAAGGAGCCTCGGTGTCCATCGAAAGATGAATGGATAAATAAAATGTGGTATATATAAATATATATATATATATATATATATATATATATGATGGAATATTACTCAGCCATTAGAAACACAAATACCCACCATTTGCTTCAACGTGGATAAAACTGGAGGGTAATGCTGAGTGAAGTAAGTCATTCGGAGGACAAGTATTATATAGTTTCATTCATTCAGGGAATATAAGAAATAGTGAAAGGGATTATAGGGGAAAGGAGAGAAAATGAGTGGGAAATATCAAAGAAGGTGACAGAACTTGAGAGACCCCTAACTCTGGGAAACAAACAAGGGGTAGTGGAAGGAGAATTGGGCATGGGGGGTTGGGGTGACTGGGTGACAAACACTGAGGGGGCCACTTGATGGGACAAGCACTGGGTGTTATACTATATGTTGGCAAATCGAACTCCAATAAAAAATGTACCAAAAAATTCAACCACTGGACAGATTCAGTTTAAATTAATTTTGTATTTCTCAGTCAAACATTTATTTCAGTAGTACATGACTTTTTCCAAACCATAAATGTCATGTGTCGAATTTGCAAGGTGTCTTACTGAATTTAATGCATCATTTTGTCTTCAAAGAGAAAAGAGTTGATGTTTTTTAAACATCAGAACAGCTTTGCAACTGATATTCTTTTATTATAATTATTTTTTAAAGATTTTATTTATTTACTCGAGAGAGAGAGAGACACAGCAGAGGGAGAAGTAGGCTCCATGCAGGGATCCCACATGCAGGTCGATGTGGGACTCGACCCTGGGTCTCCACGATCACGCCCTGGGCTGAAGGAGGTGCTAAACCACTGAGCCACCCTGGCTGCCCGCAACTGATATTCTAAAGAAATAAAATAGAGTGCTGGACCCAGAAAAAAAAATATGGTTTTGGAAGCTGGAGGAAAGTTTCCAGCTGGTTGGCTTTGTAGGCCAGTCCTAAGCTAAGAAATATAATTATATTTTTTCCTTCTGTCTCTTTGGGGACAATACAGGGGGGAAAGATTTCCATGTAATTGCATCATTTCTTCATAATAGCAAATGGATTCCTAATCTTTTTTAGTGTTAACTACATTTTTTTTCTATAAAACCCACCATATCAAGAAATCTGTTTTTTTGAGATACTCACGCTTTAGATACATGTAAAGACAGAACTGGTAGAAGCAACTTACAGTTGACAAGGCTATCTATCTTCCATCAATCCAATTCCATTCTGCACAGCTTAGGAGAATATAGTAGGTGTTAATCATGTGAATTCCCCTGAAGGAGTGGTTTCCCTACCAAATTTTCCCATACCACATTTACACCGAAAAGGAGATTGGAATATAAGGGCTGGAAATACTACAGGTAGCTAGATGCCGCCTTCAGCCTTGCAGGAAGCACTGCACTGGGAACAAATATGTATCGAGCATCTGGCAAAAGCCCTTCTACTAAGTCAATGGTCACTAAAGATTTGTTTAATAATTTCTTCCCATTTAACAAACTTTCCGCAACCTTTGAGACTTCTAAAACTTATTTAGGGCAAAATGTTTTGCTTTGACTCTAGACTCTTGGTCCAGTGGGATTTATGAAAAGTGCGATCTCTCTGTCTGAGGATGAAGAGTGGAAGAGAATACGAACTTTGCTGTCTCCAACCTTCACCACTGGAAAGCTCAAGGAAGTAAGAAAAGAAGAAGACTTTTAATTAGGAAGTAAAGGAATACACCTGGGAATAAATATAAAATGAGATCATAGTCCATCTGCTGCATTTGGGCTTCCTAAAAATAGTCTTTTATCTTCATCTCCTGGAAGAAATATGATAAAATTTGTTATTAAATGTCCCTTATAGCTACATGCTTGTGAAAGTCATGTCATTCTAGTACTCGGGTTTTGGATTTAACTTCAGGTGGTGTACTTTGTGTGTAGATGTTCCCCATCATTGGCCAGTATGGAGATGTGTTGGTGAACAACCTGAGGAAGGAGGCAGAGAAAGGCAAGGCCATCAACTTGAAAGAGTAAGTAGGAGTGCAGCTTCTGGGATTCCAACTCTGTCACGACACTTTCCAACTGCTGCCACAGAGCCCAATTCCCACTGTTTAGTTACCACAGCTGAAGTAGACGTGTGGCGTTACAACAATGGGTCAGCCAAGGAGAGGTAGGTCACCTAAAAAGGCAGAGCAGCCAGGAGGGAGAGGGTCTTCTTTTGTGCACATGAGGCAGGATTAATTTATCTGCTATAATGTTACCTTGAATACCCTGGAAGACAAAAATATATGCTTGAATAAAGGAAACATGATTGTACCAAATCTTTGAGTGTAGGAGGTATGGAATGGTGGGGGCGGGGGGTGGAGAGCACTTGGTACAGATTGTGGGCACTGGGTGGGGAAGTTTTCATGTGGAATTTGGAACAACTTAAACCCCTTCCTGATTTTGTTGCAGATATTAGCAAAATACTAAATATTAACTCTTAAGATCAATTTTGGTGTGAATTAGTATGTATTTTTAAAGTAATAACATTCCTAGTTCTTCTATTTTCCAGAAGTGAGTGAGTCCCCAGGGCAATCTCGGATCACTGCAGCTGAGACAAAGTGGGTCATTCAGGAGACTTAGCAGGAGTATAGAGAAGGGAGGTGATGTTCCTGGCAGCACAGAACAGGGTGTTGGTGTTCTGTAACATACTATTGAGGAATCAGCTCTGAACATAGAGACTGTGGTAAGAGAGGATCCAGATCAGTTTCAACTTTCTTGACTCCCTGAGGAAGGGTTAATTATTCCACTATTTGTCCTGCTCAGATACTGTGATTATTACCTTCTTTTGCCCATTCTCAAAACACATTACTGTAAATTATCCATCTTTGGATCTCTAGCCCTCCATGACTAGATCTCTAGCCCTCCATCTTTGGGTCTCTAGATCTCCATGGCTGAGATCAAGCTTCTTGATCTCAGAAGTCCGTCTAACTTGCCCTAGAGACCCCATCACCCCCAGGACAAGGTGAGCTGAATCACTGATAACTCGTGAACATCTCATGAATGAATGTGATGGGATATAGACTCTTCAGATGATCCAGCAGGTGGAAGTGTGGCTCTTGTCTTGCCTGGACATTAGAATCTACATGTACTTCTTGCTGCAAATGTTGGATAAGGATAGTAAAGAGGTACTGATTTTAATTATTCGCATCTTTATTTCTCTCACAGTGTCTTTGGAGCCTACAGCATGGATGTGATTACCAGCATATCGTTTGGAGTGAACATTGATTCCCTCAACCACCCACAAGATCCGTTTGTGGAAAATACCAAGAATCTCTTAAAATTTGATTTCCTTGACCCATTTTTCTTCTCCATATGTATGTACAGTATTATTTTTCTTTTTCTCCTCCCTTTCCTTTTTCTTCCCTTCCTTCCTCTCTCACTTCCTATCTTGCTACAACAATCTTATTGAGATATAACTTCATATAACCTATAAGTTCCCCTTTAAAACCTACAATTCAATTTTTATGGTGAGTGTTCACTGACCAAGAAATGGACAAAAAATGTATATACCATGAAATTTTATTCAGTCATAAAAATGGAAGGAAATCCTGTATTTGGACTGCATGGTTGGAATCTGAGGACATTACAATAAGTGAAGAGAGTCAGGCAGGGAAAGACAAATACTGTCTGACCTCAATTACGTGTGGACTGAGAAAAATAGCACAAGAACCAAAGTCATACAAAAAGGAGATCACATTTGTGGCTATCAAAAGCAGGGGTTGGGGGTGGTACTTGAATGAAGGTGACCAAAGTTACAAACTTGCAGTTATAAGATAGTAAATACTGGACAGTTAAAAGCAACATTATACCTATTGTTATTGCTGTTGTATGATGTATTTTGACATATTAAGTTCTAATTCATGATCATTGGATATTTTTCCATTTACATGGGTCTTCTTCATTTCAACAATATTTGTAGTTTTCACAGTATAAGCATTTCTTTTGTTAAAGCTATTCTTAATCATTCTCTTCTTCTTGATGTTATTGTAAAGGACTTATATTCCTAATTTCACTTTTGGATTTTTTTTGCAGTGTATGAAACAGAATTGATTTCATGTGTTGATTTTGTATCCTGAAACCCTGCTAAATATATTTATTAGTTCCAATAGACTTTTATTGCATTCCTTTGGATTTTCTATGTATAACATTATATTGCTGATAATAGAGATGCTTTTACTTCTTTACCTCCTTTATTAATAGCTCTTTCTTTCTTTCTTTCTTTCTTTCTTTCTTTCTTTCTTTCGTCTACTTTTCCTGGCTCAAATTTCTAATACGATGTTGAATAGAAGTGGCAATAGAGACTTCCTTGTTTTTGCTTAATCTGAGGGGAAAATATCCAGTCTATATCTGTTAAGTGCAGTGTTAAGTATGAGTTTTTTGTAGATGCCCTTTATCAGGTTGAGGATATTCCTTTCTGTTCCCAGTTTGTTGAGTGTTTGTATTGCTAAATGGTGTTGGATTTTTGTCAAATAGTTTTTCTTTTGCCTGTATTGAGATGACCGTGTGGTTTTTAAAAAAATTTATTGTTATATTGTATGTATAACCTGGCATTGCTGGGGTTAAACCTCTCTTGGTTGTGGCATATCCTTCTTTGGATATGTTGCTGGGTTCATTTGGCCAGTTATTGTGTTGAGGATTTTGTGATGTCATAAGATGACATGTCATAAGGTACATTGGTTGGTAGTTTTCTTCTTCCTCAATATCTTTGTCTGGTTTTAGTATTGAGTAACACTGGCCTCAAGATTGAGTTGGAAGTATTCCTACCTCTTCTGTTTTTTGGAAGAATTTGTGTAAAATTGGCATTGATTCTACTTTAAATATTTGCTGGAATTCATCTGTGAAACCATCTGGAGCTGAGCTTCTTTTTGTTGGTCCTTTCTTCACTATTAACTCAATCTTTTTTCTCATCTTTCAGATTGCCTATGTGGGTTTTTAAAAAAAATATTTTATTGTTATATATTTGAAAGAGAGAGAGAAAGAGAACATGGGGGGGCAGGGAGGGAGTGAGGGAAAAAGAGAAGCAGACTCTTGTTGAGCAGGGAACCTGACTGAGAGTCAATCTCAGAACCCCGGGATCATGACCTGAGCCAAAGACAGATGCTTAACCAACTGAGTGACTCCGGTGCCCCTGCCTGTGTGTTATTTTTTTAAATGTCATCTTCTACTTTGTGTTGTTCTAGCAATTCTTCCATTTCATCTCAGTTATGTAATTTATTAGCTTACAGTTTTTCATGGTATTCTGTATGTCCTTTTTATTTTTGTAATGTCAGCAGTAATCTCCTCTTTCACTTCTAATAATAATAATTTGAATCTCTTCTCCTTTTTTGCTTGGTCCGTCTATCTATCTAAAGTTCTTTTGAAAGATTCAGCTTTGCTTTCTTTTTTTTTAAATTTATTTTTTATTGGTGTTCAATTTACCAACATACAGAATAACCCCCAGTGCCCGTCACCCATTCACTCCCACCCCACGCCCTCCTCCCCTTCTACCAACCCTAGTTCGTTTCCCAGAGTTAGCAGTCTTTACGTTCTGTCTCCCTTTCTGATACTTCCCACACATTCCTTCTCCCTTCCCTTATATTCCCTTTCACTATTATTTATATTCTCCAAATGAATGAGAACATATAATGTTTGTCCTTCTCTGACTGACTTACTTCACTCAGCATAATACCCTCCAGTTCCATCCATGTTGAAGCAAATGGTGGGTATTTGTCATTTCTAATAGCTGAGTAATATTCCATTGTATACATAAACCACATCTTCTTTATCCATTCATCTTTCAGCTTTGCTTTCATTGAATTTTCTCTTGTTTTTTATTCTCTATTTGATAGGTTTCTGCTATTGTCTGTATTATGTGCTTCCTTCTGCTTGCTTTATTTAGTGTGTTCTTGGTTTCTCAGCATGTTTTTGACAGAGAGGAAGGTAGTTGATTTAAATATTGGTTCTTTTTAGAAGTAGGCATATATAACTATAAATTTCCTTATGGTCACTGCTTTTACTACATCTTGTGAGCTTTGGTATGTGATTTCTTCATTTTTGTAATCTCCAAGTGATTGATTCCTAAGTGGCCTTTCGATTTCTTCTTTGCCCAGTGGCTATATAGGAATGTATTGTGTAATTTCTACAGATTCATGGGTTTCCAAATGTTGTTTGTGTTCTCGATTTCTCATTTTATTCCTTTGTGGTTGAAGGGCATACTCTGTATTATTTACATCCTGGCAACAATTTCTTAAACAGCATGATTAGTTATAATAGCATATTATGGTCTGGTGTTTCCAAAGAGACTCTAGTCCAAAAATAAAAGCCTAAGGGATCAGGAAATTGTTCCTGGGTTCCTTTGGTCACTCCAAAGATGTTCCAGAAGGCACAGATCTGACCTCTCTAGTGGTGGCCTCTATGTGTGACTTGCTCTGGCTCAGCCATTGGCTTGAAAGTTTAAGTAAAAGTCCTAGAAGGACAGACTCCTGGTCTCTTTTATTTTTAAAATTATTTTTAAAAAAGATTTTTTTTAAGTATTCATGAGAGATACAGAGAGGGGCAGAGACATAGGCAGAGGGAGAATCTGGCTCTGCACAGGGAGCCTGGTATGGTACTTGAACCAGGATCCTGCGAGTCAAAGGCAGACGCCCAACTACTGAGTCACCCAAGTGCCTATCCTGGTGTCTTTTAATCTTCTGATTGGTAGACCAAATTATAATTGCTCCAGGTAAATTTTGCATTTTCATTATGCTTTCCATTGTTCTTTTTCCTTACAGTACTGTTTCCATTCCTTACTCCGGTTTTTGAAATATTAAATATCTGGCTATTTCCAAAGAAAGTTACTGATTTTTTCAGAAAATCTGTAGAGAGAATGAAGGAAAGTCGCCTAAAAGATAAACAAAAGGTAAATCTATTGGTGGTTATGTGTAGGTATTCACTTTAAAAACAAAGATTTTATTTAATTTAGAGAGAGTATGTGGATGAACAGGAAGACAGGTAGAGGGAGTGAGAGAGAGAGACTCTGGCAGACTCCACACCAAGTACGGAGTCCAACATGAGGCTTGATCTTACGACTCCAAGATCATGACCTGAGCGGAAATTAAAGTTGGGCACTCAACTGACTGTGCCACCCCGGTGTCCCCAGGTGTTCACTTTTGATAATTTATTGAGCTGCATATACCCAACATCTGCACTTCTATATGTTTTTATGGTAGGTAGAGAACTGTAGGGTTTAAAGCAGGAGACTTCTAACATTTTAGGGAGAATGAAGAAGGTGGAGGTCAGGGAAGGAAATAAGAAGATGAGTCAGACAGACTATGTTTAAAATTTATTATTTTTTTAATAATAAATTTATTTTTTATTGGTGTTCAATTTACCAACATACAGAATAACACCCAGTGCTCATCCCGTCAAGTGCCCCCCTCAGTGCCCGTCACCCATTCACCCCTCCTCCCCTTCCACCACCCCTAGTTCGTTTCCCAGAGTTAGGAGTCTTTATGTTCTGTCTCCCTTTCTGATATTTCCCACACATCTCTTCTCCCTTCCCTTATATTCCCTTTCACTATTATTTATATTCCCCAAATGAATGAGAACATACACTGTTTGTCCTACTCCGATTGACTTACTTCACTCAGCATAATACCCTCCAGTTCCATCCACGTTGAAGCAAATGGTGGGCATTTGTCAAACGACAAATACCCAACATTTGTTTAAAATTTATTAATAAACATGGCAAGTAGTATGTCACTGCATAAACTTCAGTGAGAAAAAACTACCGCTTTCTTTCAATAAATTGTCAAAATGTAAAAATTACTGTGTAAAATCATTTTCCTGGTAGTGTAATTTTGCCAGATCTTACATTGGCAAAGAATCCCTTCAATTCAAAGCCTCTTATCTTACACCTTCTCCAGGGGAAGGTCCTATTAGGCACCTGGTGGAGTATATAGTCTATGTTAAATTTGACCCTGCCATAGTCTGGAATGGGTAGAAATCTTCTCTGGGCACTGAAGCTGCAAGCTGGCTAAGCCAGCTTTGCCTTCATGAGGCCTGATGGCCAGCTGTAGGACATGTGTAGGACAAGGAGACAGGGCTGATATCACTGAATATTGTGCAGAGTTCTGGGAGGGTGAGACATTGGAAGATGCTGACACAGAAGCTGCTCATGGACTCTGCAGAGGTCAGGGATTGGTCTATGTGGCTATTCATTAAGAATTAAGGCTGGAAGAAAGGACTGAAGTCAGGGACTTTCTCCTTAGCTAGTAGATGTGACAGGAGAGGGATCAGGCAACTCTTGGGCCAGGAAGGTATGTTCAAAAGTCAGAGAAGCTGAGGATCAGACAGAGACAGAGCAAGATCCAAAAAGCAATGAGACATAATGGCTGGATTCCTGTCAGGGAAACATCCTGCTCTCCAAGATTTATAGCTGAGCACTTTTGTTCACCGAGGACTCTGGCAACACTACTCTAAATTCGGGATGTAAATGGGCTATAGTCTCAGGATACTTCACGTCTGATTTACTTCTGACTTCACAAGTGATTTTTTGCCATGGAAATTTCTCTTTTTGTTTCTAGCACCGAGTGGACTTTCTTCAGCTGATGATTAACTCCCAGAATTCCAAAGAAATGGACACTCATAAAGGTAAGCGAGAAGAGCTTCAGAGGGCCATTGATGAGGTGGCTCAGAAAGAGGGGGTGGTTCCAAGGTGTGGAGGAAGATTTTTAGCAGATGGAATTTTGGCAAATTGAAGAAAGAAATATGTTCAGATACAAAAGGTAGACAGAGCATTTTCCAGAAAAACCAAGCCATACTACCTGTTCAAAGCTTGAAGGGGAACCATAGACAAAACAATCTGTGGTCTGCCACAGGGGAACTTGTTTCCAATGTCAGTCCTGCAGCCTAATCCAGACCCACCGAATCTGCCTGGAAATTCACATCAAGTCTTCATCACATAAGGAGGTACATGGCCCCAGTGTTGATGACCGTAACTTGAAACACTTGTGGTTATATTTTATTCACTAGCTTAATCTACTTCAAGTGTTTTTTCCCTTTTTGTAATTAAGAAGTAACTGGTGCAGGTATGTGTACACATTGTATTTCTCTTTAAATCATCATCTATTACTTTTATCATCCATGGATGGTCTTTGACTAAAACTATTATTACTATGATGGTTACAAAATGATGACTCTTTACTTGTACCATTTCTTCTATATTTTGAATAATAGTCCATTGTTAGGGTGAGCTTTCTATACGTCATCATTATTGTATTTCTTTCTTTATATATGTCGGTATGATCTCTTATATTACTAAGTGTCTTATATCATTTTTTTCTTAGATCCTTGATTCTTTCAGATTTTTTGTCTGGAAGCCCTTTAAGTGGGCACCTGTGTTTTTGTTTTTCCTTTCTTCTTTTTTATGTTTTCAATAGATTTTGGTTTTTAAAAAGATTTTATTTATTTATTCATGAGACACACGGAGAGAGAGAGGGGGAGAGAGAGAGAGAGAGAGAGAGAGAGAGAGAGAGAGAGAGAGATGCAGAGACACAGGCAGAGGGAGAAGCAGGCTCCATGCAGGGAGCCTGATGTGGGACTCCATCCTGGGACGCCAGGATCACGTGCTAAGCTGAAGGCAGATGCTTAAGTGCTGAGCCACCCAGGTGCCCCAGACTTGATTTTTTATAGCAGTTTAGGTTCACTGCAAAATCGAGTGAAAGACATAGAGATTTATCTCATATTTCCCCTGCCCCACCTACATACAGCATCCCGAATCAAAATCCCTCATGATGTGGTAATTTTTAAATAATCAATATACCTACAACAACACATTATTACCACCCAAAATCCATAGTTTATATTATAGTTCATCCTTGTTGATGTATATGCTATGGGTTTCGACATATATATATAATGATGTATATCCACCATTAAAAAAATAGAGTATTCTGTATCCTTTTCCCATATTATTTTCTGGGCATTACCTTGCATCCTGATGTCAGACATCTCAGATTTCTCTTCTGTTTCTCCTGATGAGCCCTGAACCAGCCATTTCTCCAAGAAACTCTGATTCTTTTTAGTTAAAATGGTATTTAGAAACCAAATCTGGGATCTAGGAGTACTCATTGCTACTAGGGGTTATTTGCTTCTATTTCCTCTCAGTGAGCCAAGTTAACAACATCAAATATATCTACACAGCACTGATCAACACAAATATTTCTTTATCCATAACCCATGATGTAAGTATGCTCTCAGTATTTAAAAGAAAAAAAAAACAGGCTTAATTTATAGTTGTTTCTATGACAGAAATATTTCCATCATGGTTAATTTCAAGCCATCTGTGATTTGACAACAAGCTCACAAAATTGTTGAATATATAACAGTTGATTCTAGAGGAAAAGGATGGGCTTATTCTATCATACCATTTATCTATCTATCTATCTATCTATCTATCTATCTATCTATCATCTATCTATCTATCCATTTATCCATCTCTACCTACCAATCTATCTCTACTTCTATTCTATCTATCTGTCTATCTATCTATCTAGTTCTACTTTTTTCTCTGATGGAGGAAATATTTTATATTTGCTTGGTCCTGTACAGAAACACTGCACACATGTGATTTTTGAGCACTTACCATGTGGCTAGTGTCACTGAGCTCTGAATCTTATATTGTATTTAATATAACTAATTAAAATTTAAATATAAATAGCCGCATCTGCCTACCTTATTGGAGAGTACAGCCCTGAACTTTTATTATCATGGGGTTTGTGGTAATGGAGAGCAAGAATTTTTTTATATATATTTTTTATTGGGGTTCTATTTGCCAACATATAGTATAACACCCAGTGCTCATCCCGTCAAGTGCCAATGTTTATAGCAAAAATGTCCACAATAGCCAAACTGTGGAAGGAGCCTCGGTGTCCATTTAAAGATGAATGGAAAATGTGTATATATATATATATATATATATATATATATACACACATACACACACACACAATGGAATATTTCTCAGTCATTAGAAAGGACGAATATCCACCTTTTGCTTCAATGTGGGTGGAACTGGAGGGTATTATGCTGAGTGAAGTAAGTCACTTGAAAGACAAACATTATATGGTTTCACTACATGGGGAATATAAAAAATAGTGAAAGGGAATAAAGGGGAAAGGAGAGAAAATGAGTGGGAAAAATCAGAGAGGGTGACAGAACATGAGAGACTCCTAACTCTGGGAAATGAACAAGGGGTAGTGGAAGGGGAGGAGGGCGGGGGGATGGAGTGACTGGGTGAAAGGCAAGAATTTGATAGTTGAATTTACCCATAGCAGCTTCACGAAAAGTGTGACTAGGAAATCGGAACTTTGTAGACTTTTCTAGCACTTTTTGCATTGTTTTTAGCTGTGAATTATGGGTTTGTAGTGGGTAGGTGCTCTCAGTATCTAAAGGTCCTAACACAGGTTTTGTCAAATAGATTAGGACATGACCATGCTGAGTTTCTGCCAGGAGCAAATCAAAAGATATTCCAATTTATATTCAGAGTGGGGCCATTCACTAAGGAAGGTGAAATTCAGGCCATGATTGCTAATTCCATTCACTGGATTCAATTCGTCTATATTTCATGCTGGTCAGTACCTTGCCTTGACACATTTTTTTCTTCTGCTTCTTTGGTGGCATTAATTAAGCCAGCTCCATTACCGGTCTTTTTTTTTTTTTTGTATATTTCAGTTTGTATATGTACTATATACATATAGTATAACACCCAGTGCTCATCCCTTCAAGTGCCCTCCTCAGTGCCCATCACCCAGTCACTACATCCCCCCACCTGCATGAACAGATAAATGAATAAAGAAGATGTGGTATATATATACCACATCTGTGTTGTAGTTTCTGTACATATTGGAGATCATGCACTTGCGAAGTTGTGTGCCAGGTCTTCTACTAGCTGAGACCTCTGAAAGGTATAATCCATGCTTCTCAAGCTAGGTTGTTCACACAAATCACCACATCTCATGAAAGCTCAGACTTTGATTCGATAGTTCTAGGGTGAGGTTTGAGATTCTGCATTTCTAATAAACTCCCAGATGCTGCAGATGCTGATGGTCCATGGATCACTCTTTGAGCAACAAGAATTTATCAGTAGACAATATTGTTCTCTTCACTTTCCACAAATATGTTTGGATGAAAGATCATTCATTTTTTCCTGACAATTGAGTCTTAGTATCACAAACTCTCTAAATAAATTTAAGTTCTCTTTTAGCTAGAAGAATATAAATTTTCCTGGGGGAGAATGGTATCCCATGTTACTTACGACTGAAGTACTTTTAGGATCCTCCAAAGGTCATGCTGATAACACCATGTACGTTAGACAGAAATGCCATCTCCTGAAATTACCTATCTGTGTTGGTGCAGAGGGTGGCACTAGCAGGAGCAGATGGCCAAGAATAGTATAGACCATAGGAAGAACCAGATCAAGATAACTTCTGGCTTTTCTGGCTCTGTAAGATAGACATCAGAGTGCAAACCACTCTGAGTTTGATTCTGAATTGCTTTTACATTTTCCCCAAGGGAATTGGGAGTTTCAAATGGACTTCTCATTATCTAAAGTGTGGTTTTTTACATTCACCTGTTATAGCTAATATGTGTTTCTTCTCCTTTTAGCTCTATCTGATTTGGAGCTGGTGGCCCAATCTATTGTCTTTATTTTTGCTGGCTATGAGACCACTAGCAGTTGTCTTTCCTTTCGTATGTATGAATTGGCCACTCACCGTGATGTCCAGCAGAAACTGCAGGAGGAGATTGATGCGACTTTCCCCAATAAGGTGAGTGGGTCATACCTGAAGAAGGGAGTCAGTGTAGGCTTGGTTATGTCTCAGTAATAGATTAGCCCTCAAACCTAGGTAGGTTTTCATAAAAAGGCTTACTCCTATTTCCACATTTGCGTGTCAGATATGGGCCTTAGCAGAAGATGGGAGTGAGTCTCTGCTCCAGACAGTTATTGGTGATACCAGGTAAAGAGGCTCCATTTTCTTATACCTGCATTATCTAGAACCTGGGGACTTATTGTTTGCTGGGTAACAAGGAGCTATGTGTTGCTCACTTGATTTTCAAATGTTTGGCCCTGAACTGACATTTGTCTCATCAGTTCATACCCCATTTGCAAAATGGTTTCCTGTAAATTCATGTGAGCTAGGAAATACGGGGATCTGCATGGATCCTGGATGAGCAGTGAGTTTCTCTACCACATACCCTATGAAGTATCAACTGTATTATCTCCATTTAACAAGTCAGGAAACTGAGCTACAATCTGTAAAATGTTGGCTCTTAAATATAACACCAAGTGATAGACACATAATTTCCCTCATTGTTTTCAGATCTCTGCGCAACCTGGAGTTCCCTGTTTATGAAGACACCTGACCTCTGGGTCTGTAGTGACCTATATGACAAACAGTGAAACTCCAAAGTGACAACTAGGAGACTGTTCCAGCAACAGAGGGTGGGGTTGAGAGTAGGGTTCTGATCCCCTTATTACTTTTCCTAAAAAGAAAATTTATGTCCAGAATTGGTAGCATCCAATTGTAGCCTTCTCTTGCCCTATTTGGTTTGAGATGAACTAGTGTCTCCCCAAATTATACTTTTTCAATATAATGTTCCTCTCCAAATATTGTATATATAATTGAAAAGCTAGGAAGCAGAATATTTCATATGGAGTATTCTTTTTAAGATTATTTATTTATTTATTCATGAGATACACTGAGAGAGAGAGAAAGAGAGAGAGAAGCAGAGGGAGAAGTAGGCTCCATGCAGAGAGCCTGACTTGGGACTTGATCCCGGGTCTCCAGGATCACGCCCTGGGTCAAAGGCAGGTGCTAAACCGCTGAGCCACCCAGGCTGCCCCAACAGAATATTTCTACTAGAAGAGTTTATGTAGAAGAGGGGATATTTTGTGTTGCATGTTCGCCTTTCATGGTGCAGATATGTGGCCCCTGTTTTGAAAGGAATCAGTCACTTCAACATATTCCACTTAAATTAAGGGTCATAGGGAAAGTGAAATAAGACAAAAATAGAGAGGGAGACAAACCATAAGAGAGTCTTAAGTATAGGAAACAAACTGAGTGTTGCTAGAAGTGATGGGTTGAGGGGATGAAGTAACCAGGTGGTGGACATAAGGAGCACTAAATGTAATGAACACTGGGTATTATAAGCAACTGAGGAATCACTAAATTTTATCCCTGAAACTAATATACACTATATGTTAATTGAATGAATTTAAACAAAAAACTTTAAAAAGATCAAGCGTCACACTCTATTAGTCACTTTTGTTCATATGAGGAAGAAAAACCACTATCTGGAAATGGGAAGGGTTTCAGGCCCTGTGTAGGGGATTGTCACAGTGGTCTCCCCTAGTCATTACTATTGCTCACAGCTATTTCTCACAGCTATTGCTCACATGTCAGTGGGCCATTGAGTAGATCAAAGGACATGGTAGACATTCAAATGTCTATAAATACCCTCATCAAAATAAATGATTCTTAGGTGTTCCTAACACTTCAGTAGTAGTACACAGAGTGCTTTGAGCATTGATCCAAATCTCCATTTATCTAAATCTGTTTCTTCCTTCCAGGCAGCACCCACTTATGAGGCCCTTGTACAGATGGAGTATCTGGACATGGTATTGAATGAAACTCTCCGATTATACTCAGTCGCTGGTAGACTTGAGAGGGTCTGTAAGAAAGATGTGGAAATCAGTGGTGTGTTCATTCCCAAAGGGACAGTGGTGATGGTGCCAACCTTTATTCTTCATCGAGACCAGAATCTCTGGCCAGAGCCTGAGGAATTCCGACCTGAAAGGTACAGGGAACCCTGCAAAGGGGAACCCACCCTCATATTGGAGGATATTCTGTATTTTCTTAGTATAGATGACAATCGTGTGGTGGTACAATGATTTATTTGTACATTTTTTTAATTTTTAGAAGTATTTTTCTTGTTACAAAATGAACATTATTGTCCAAATTTTACAAACTCTAGTTGAGAATAAAGAAAATTAACATCATCACCAGTCACAATATATCAGGATTATTAATCTTGTGATGTATGTCCTTGTGGATATTTTTCTATGCATATATAGAAGCTTAAAAGTTAAGATGGCATTATATATTTTTGGTATTCTGTGTTTGTAACCCTGCGCCACTATGTCTGCTAGGTATAGTGTGAGGACAGAGGCTGTGGTGCTGAGAGTTCACATCCCTGGCAGGAGGAGCAGCAGCCTGAGGACAGAGTGTGCTGGAGACCTGATAGGTCCTGTGCTGTCTGTGGTTGCAGTTCTAAGCATCTCCTATCTCTCTAGTATCCGGGATTTATCCAAAGTGAGGTTATCTGTTCTCTAGCCATTTGGACATCCTCCTTGGAGGGGTCTTGAGCTTTCTCTTCTGGGAATTCAGAGCAGAGTCTGGCTTTGAGTAAGCCTGAATTCTGCAAAAGTCCATGTTTTCCTGTTTATTGTATTGGTGGGCAAAATTTGGATGAGTTTTTAGAGACCTAGATGTTTAGCCCTGACTCAAGTCCCCGTTGGCAGAGCCCTTGTCTGGTTGCATGGTGTCCCTAGTGCTAGCAATGCATCTACACATAGTACTTGCTGAAAGAACTTATAATTGACCAAGTCATCTGTTTTCTGGACCAGGAGACCTGATGACTCCCACAAGCTCAGCTGTTCAATCTTCTGTAGCTTCTTGAACAGAAACCAGAGAACACTCCTGGTACTTCTTCATGATTCATTCAGCCATGAGAGGAAGTACTTATTATCTATGTGTGTTAGGGACTGTGCCAGGCAGTGAATCCATGTATTAAAAATGCCAATTATGGATAAGTTTTTTAAAAATATTTTATTTATTTGAGAGAGAGAAGCAAATGAGCATGAGCAGGGTGAGGGGCTAAGGGAGCGGGAGAAGCAGACTCCCTTCTCAGCAGGGAGTCCAACATAAGACTTGATCTGAGGACTCTGAGATCACTATCTGAGCCAAAATCAGACTCTTAACCAACTGAGCCATCCAGTTGCCCCTATTATGGACAATTTTTTTTTCTGTGAAAATTTTTTATTTACTCCAGTCTCAACTCCTTGATGTGTGACAACTAAACAGACAGACAACACAGAACTTTATTACTTTCAATGCTTTACATTACTTGGAAAATAAGTCACCTACTGCTTTGACATTAGCAACGTGACATGATACTCAAACAGCAATAATTGCATGTAAGGCTAGCCTAAAGAAGGGAGGAATGGGACAAAAGTCAATTGACTGGTGTGTAGAATAGGATTTCATTTGTTTCAGGAGGATAGGGAAGCATTTATGGACAATTTTTGACACAGGTACAAATATATTCTATAGACACAAGTGTGTGAAATATTTTTAATGAATCTATATGTGCCCACCACCTGCCAAACAACCACTAACCCATATCAACTGCCCCATCCACACACCATTATAATACCTAGACTGTTTTCCATATTACTTTTTTTAAAAAGATTTTTTATTTATTTATTCATGAGAGACACACACAGAGAGAGACAGAGAGAGAGAGAGAGAGAGAGGCAGAGACACAGGCAGAGGGAGAAGTAGGCTCCATGCCGGGAGCCCGACATGGGACTTGATCCCGGGTCTCCAGGGTCACAGCCTGGGCTGAAGGCAGCACCAAACTTCTGAGCCACCCAGGCTGCCCTGATTTCCATATAACTCGAAGGCATATCATCTATAAACATTCCAGTATGTTCTTCATGATATAAGGAGTTTATTTTTTTATATAAGTAGTTTAAATAATACCTCACTAAATGCCATTATCATTTCCCCAAATTTACATATTTCCTTAATATAAGTATTAAAGAAAGAATTTTGAATAAACTGTAAGTCTAACCCTCAAGGAATTTATAGTCTCTTAGAACAGATAGACAAGCCTCAGTGGTTATAGTGAGTATACATGGACCTGAGTATGATTATAGTGCAGTAGCATCATGTGCCAAATTAACTCATCTGAAAATCTTTTCTGTGTAAGTGGTTGGGAGTGGTCCTAGCAAAGAGTGTAGGGATGTGAAGGGAAAAATAACAAGGTAAATCATAGGAGGCATTTCTCTACTTCCTTTTTCTATGACCATGTGACCAACGTAAATGAGAATGGAGGCTCAAACCTACCTTTCCTTCAGTAAGACTCATTTCCTGCTTGCCTTTCAAAGTGTGGACATCTCACCACCCTCAATATAATTCTAGTGTCTAAGATAAGTCTTTTCAGTGGCATTCATCTCATGTCCTCAGCAAGACTGAATGCTTCATAGAGCAAGGAGTATCCAATGACCTGTAGTTTACAATTGTCACAGCAGAATAAGCATAGCAGGATTAAAGGAACCAGCCTATCAAATTTCCAATATACTCCTGGTTGAGAACCCCAAACAGGTACCTCTTGTGGTTTTTATGATTAACCAACTTGTTTTCCACTTCCATTGTGGAACCAGGTTCAGTAGGAAGAACAAGGACAGCATAAATCCTTATACATACCTGCCTTTTGGAACTGGACCCCGAAACTGCATTGGAATGAGGTTTGCAATCATGAACGTGAAACTTGCCCTTGTCAGGGTCCTGCAGAACTTCTCCTTCAAATCTTGTAAAGAAACACAGGTCAGAGAGATAACTTTCTGCATAAACAGTGTTTTATTCTTGCTTTTTTTAAACTAAGAGATGTGGATAGATGTATGTATGTGTATATTTGGAAATGGGCTCATTTATCCCTAATAATTCCTTCTATCACCAGAGAATCTATTTAGAGTTATTGTGACTTTTAAGGGTCCTTCAGCTCTTGGGTGCCACATCTATGGTTTATGATCACCCAACTAAAAGGGTCATCTGTCAGCGCATTTTGCATGACATGATTATGTGCAGACCTTTGATCTTAAGCAATGTTTTAAATTTCTTTCAAGTCCGCTGAAAGAAAGGGAACATGTTATACATAATCATGATATGCAGTGATAACCATGACATGCCTTTTGAAAGATGCTCTTCTCCATCACAATTTACAGATGCTCTGGTGACTAAGGTTCTCAAATCCTTGCTGTACATTGAAATCAGTGGGTTCATTAAAATACTGATGCCCAGATCATCTCAGATATTCTAACATAATTCACCCAGAGTGTGGCTTTTTTTTTAATTGGAGTTCATTTGCCAACATATAGCATATCACCCAGGGCTCATCCCGTCAAGTGCCCCCCTGAGTGTGGCTTTAAATGTGCCCCCTTTGATTCTCACGTGCAAGCAAGGTTGAGAATCACTGGTGTGAAGCATGTCTGGCAGATATGAAGGAGGCCTGCAGTCCAGGCCATCCTGGCTACTTGGCTCCATCTTCTGTAGACTGGCTCCAGTCAGGCTGTGTTCCCTTTCCATCCCAGTCTGTCATCATGAATGGATGTTTCCATGGGAGAGAATACAGGATGGTTAGCGTTGTAGATGTCCAGACAATAAAATGTGTAATAAACACTCAGGATGACCTTGCAAGTTTCAACATATACAAAATAAACTGTCACTTTTCAAAATTGTTTGCCGTAATGGCTGAAAATCTCTTAAATTTTAAACACTTATCCTTTTTACTTAAAATTCAGATAAAAAAAGAACACAAACCATCAAGGGTCTCCAGCCTGGTACAGAGTAGGTGCTCAAAAGATATATTTGTTGAATGAGTGATGGATGAATGCTTATATGCTCCTGTCTTGACACCTTACAGAATAATTTCAACATATGAGAGATATATGAATCTAAAAGTAGTATTTATATATTTGTAATGCATTTTTGTCCTTCATATATCTTGCCTGCTTTGCTTCTGTTGTTAGCAGGATTTTCATTGATTGTTTCTCATATACTTGTTTAACTGTTGCAGATCTCCCTGAGAATAAATACTCGAGGGATTATTCAACCTGAAAAACCCGTTGTTCTCAAGGTTGAGCCAAGAGATGGGAGTGTAAGTGGAGCCTGACTTTCCTAAGGACTTCCCCTTTGTTCTTTAAGAAGCTGGATCCCAGAATACCAGAGACCTCAATTTTCTTTATGAGTAAAACCCAAAAATGAAGATGGGCTTCACGTACAGCCTGTGATGGATGACTGGGAATTCCATACATTCATTTAGCTTTCTCCGATGTCTATGTCAAGCATTATATATTGTGTAAAGAAGTGACTAATTAAGTGTCAGACATGTAGACTCAGCCTATCCGGTTCACACAGACTACCCCCTGTTTGTACCATCTACTCTCCTGAGAACTGATCAAGAATAAAAATTTCTCAACAATTTTGTCAACGAACTTTAATAGAAACAAGGATTATTATTATCATTATCTTAAAGATTTTATTTATTTATTCATGAGAGACACAGAAAGAGAGAGAGGCAGAGATACAGGCAGAGGGAGAAACAGGCTCCACGCAGGGAGCCCAACGTGGGACTCGATCCCAGGTCTCCAGGATCACACCCTGGGCTGAAGGTGGCGCTAAACCGCTGAGCCACCCAGGCTGCCCAGAAACAAGAATTATTGTGGTGACTGTAGTAATGATGTTTATATAAAATGTCTTATTTTGAACATTTTACATTAAATATCACTCTGAGTGAGTCAATCAACATCTCTTTACAAATGTATTAACTAGTGGCTTCATGCACATTAAGGGGGAATACACAGAACCGATGAGTGAGAGCCAGTGACTGAATATTTTGAACATCACAGTCACTGAGTGGATGGGGCTTGTTCAGAACTCCAACGTGATATGTTAGATAGATGAGTTAATCTACTGTGACTTTGCCCATTGCTCAGAAATTTTTCTTTTTAAAGAATTTATTTATTTATTTATTTATTTATTTATTCATGAGAGACACAGGAAAAGAGGCAGAGACATATGCAGAGGGAGGAGAAGCAGGCTCCATGCAAGGAGCCTGATGTGGGACTCGATCCCAGGAATCCAGGATCATGCCCTGAGTCGAAGGCAGATGCTCAACCACTGAGCCACCCAGATGTCCCCATTGTTCAGAAAGTTTATTCATAGTTTAATTCTACAGGTTTTGGAGCACATTGTTGTGCCCAAGATTATGTTCTGAGAAACCACCAAGGAGCTGACACCGATGCAAGTACACAAGGGTTTATTTACAAGCTCGAGCTTGGGTCCAAGTATACTCCACACAGCAGAGCAGGGGCTTGGACCCCGAAGTGGGTTACAGCTGGGTTTTTTATGGGCTGGTCTAGGGGATTTTCAGAAGGGGTGAAGGAATTTTTTCCATTCCAATATGGGGGACAGGGTGGGGGAGTTTCTTAAGATCTGATATGGGATTCTCTGCCAAGGGCATTTTGAGCTCTGTTGTCTTTCTGATATGGGATTTCCTGCCGAGGGCATTCTGCAGTTTTTCCTGTAAAGTTCAGCTCTTATTCACAGGGGCCTAAAATGGCTGTACTTGTGCTAATGCTAAACTTGAGGCGAAATGGCCTTAATTTACTCAGCCTCCACAACATGTTTTTTTATAATACTCAATTGAGGCACTTAGTATTATATTGTTAGTTTTGAGTTAACATTTTCATCTCTCTACCCTGTGTTCTGGTAGGTGGGAAACATGCTTTGTCTTTATATTCCAGCCTCAGCTGGGGAGGTGGGCGAGGCGGGGGTTTGGGGTGACTGGGTGACGGGTTCTGATGAGAGCACTTGGCGGGATGAGCACTGGGTATTATACTATATGTTGGAAAAATCAAACTCCAATTAAAAATCTACCAAAAAATAGATTCCAAAAAAGAAAAAATAAAGTTATATTAATGGTGAAAAAAACAAAACAAAAAGGAACAGGAGGATGTGGTGGCACATCACCCAACAGGATGTGATGAGAAGAACATTGCATCACCTCTGGGATATTCTTGCCAACAAGAGAAACCTGAAAGTGTGGAGGCTGAGAAAATTAAGGCCATTCCACCCTAAGTTCAGCATTAGCACAAGTATAGCCATCTCAGGCCCCCGTGAATAAGAGCTGAACTTTACCTTACTTCAGTTAAGCCCCATATTAGAATCAGAACAGAGCTCAAGCCAGTGGCAGAAAGTCTCATATCAGAATGAGAACAGAGCTTAATGCCCTTGAAACCCCCATATCAGAATGTAAACAGAACTTGAGAATGTAAACCACCCCTTCTGGAGGTCCCCTAGACCAGCCCATAAAACTAAGCTGGAACCCACCTCGGGGTCCAAGTCCCTGCTCCGCTGTGTCAGGTATACTTGGACCCAAGCTCGAGCTTGTAAATAAACCCTCTTGTGTTTGCATTGGTGTCGGCTCCTTGGTGGTTTCTCGGACACATAATCTTGGGCACAACAAAAGTAGTTCCCAAAAAGATCAGACAAACCCAAGCTGAGGAATATCTACTCCTAATCTGTAACTGGTGTGTAATCTTCTACAAAGTAAAGGTCCTGAAAGCAAAAAAAAGAAAAAAACAAGCCCGAACAGATTCACTTTCCCACCAACCCCACCTCATAGCAATCATAACTAATGACATTTTCACCTGTCCCAGGAAGGTGAACTTTTAAGAGTCCTCCTGAAACTTCCTGATGGGCAGTAGTCAGTCATCTATAGGATAGAAACCCTGTAGGTCCACCCCCCAGAAAGAAGGGATCCTGACCTTAATCCTTTCTTTTCCTTCTATACACTTCTTGCCCCACCCTCCTTCCTATAAAACCTTGCATTTTGTACACCTCCTGGGAGTATCTGTCTACTTGCCAGGTAGGATGTGCCAATTCATGAATCACTTGATAAGGCCGATTAGATCTTCAACTTGTCTTGCTGGATTTTTTTTAAACAAAAGCCAGAGATAGACTAAGGAAGTGTTCCAGATTGAAGTAAAGAGACAACAGAGGGGGACATGTACCTCAGTCTGTAAGCAGGGTTCTTCTGTAATAAGGACATTGTGGGACAGTTGGGGAAATTGAGAGCTCTGATGGTTACATGGCAGTAATGTGTTAGCCTCCCTTTCCTGACATTGATGGAGAATCTCTTTGGAGGAATTGCAGGGGATTATGAAATATCAGGTCGGTATTTTACTCTGAGATGGGTCAGGAACAAAGTTCCTGGAACAGACTCTTCTGGAATATTGTGATTTTTTTGGGGAGAAGTAGGTCACAAAAGCAACTTGGGCCTACGTTGCTCAGCCCCATAGTCTGACTTGTATTGTTACATACAATGAGGCAGTACCACACAGTGATGAGAGATGGGGAGCTCTGAGGCTGGAGTTCCTAGAGTTTGAATCCTAGCTCAGTTCTAGACATTTCAGTGGCTTTGGGTAAATGAGGAAAAGGTGCCCCCTTTGCATAGTTTGGCCTGCAGGACTTGGGCTGCTTTTCAGCACCTTTATGCCCCTTAGTTGAATGCCACTGTGCACATACTAGCTTGGGCTTTGTCATTTTCCAGGTTGGGTCCCTAAAAGCAGAGCCAGAGTTGGGGATTCTGAAGCAAATGGTATCCTGAGACAGTGCTCTCAGGAGAAAGGATTGAGGCGAGCTGAGTAGAGCGGGACAACAAGCTGAGCAAAGCTGTGGTCAGGGGAGCCTGATCTCATGGGGAGCTTTGGAGGCAGAAATGTATTACAGAATCAATATCACTTTGAGGCAGGGGCTGTCATTTTGTACCCCATCAGTGACTGCATTCCCACCCAACAACTCCTAGGTGAAGTGGATTCAATTTGGCCAAGGGTGATTCTCCAGAGAGTAAAGCAGCTATGAGCTAAGAGTGAATACTTCCAGAAGCTTAGGGATGAGTGTGCTGCCCAGTGACAGGAGTCTAGTACCTTGCTCCTCTATAGACACTTACACATGGGACCATGAACTAATTAACACCTTCCTGCCTCGGTACTCAGTGCCTCAGATTGTGTAAAATAGGGGAATAATGGCAGTGACTATCTGATATGACGATGAAAGTAGATGGTGTGTGTGGGAGATATTTAAGACACACAAGCCATGGAGCATGCAGTGAGCACGTAATCAATGTCCCCTATTACTTTCATAACTGTATTATCCTCAGTCCTCAGGGGCCATGTTGGTCTGGACATTTGGGCTCCAACCTAGTCAAGTCCAGCTTCAATCTGCCATTTGAGAAAGTAATTGCATACATCTCTCCCAGAGGTTTAACTTAGAAAGTACTGATGTCTTGGCTGATGTTCTTCAGGAAATTTCAAAGAACAATATAAATCACCATTCCTTTTTTTTAATATATATATTTCTTATTGGAGTTCGATTTACCAACATATAGTATAACACCCAGTGCTCATTCTGTCAAGTGCCCCCCTCAGTGTCTGTCACCCAGTCACCCTCCCTGCCCGCTTCCCCTTCCATCACCCCTTGTTCGTTTCCCAGAGGTAGGAGTCTCTCAGTTAGGATGTTCTGTCATCCTCTCTGATTTTTCCCATTCATTTTCTCTCCTTTCCTCTATAATCCCTTTCACTATTTTTTATATACTCCGTATGAGTGAAACCATATGTTTGTCCTTCTCCGATTGACTTACTTCACTCAGCATAATACTCTCCAGTTCCATTCTTGAAATGTCTTTGTCAATAGAGAATAACGTGTATCACTGATATGGAATGAGGAGTTTTCAGCAGGGGCCACCCTCAACCATTCCACACAGACCCACCAGGAAGAGCTGGATTTGACCTTGCAGGGATTTGTCCTTGTTGTACTTTACTATCCCAGCTGCAGGAAGAAGGGCTCTCCTTGTCACCACAACCCTCCACCCTTTCTCCTCACAAGAGCTCTGCAAATGAGAAGCTGCCACACTTCTAACTCTGGGGTTACTCCAGTGAACTCCAGTTTATAACAGCCTTCCCAGCTTTCCTTTTTCTCCTGAAAAAAAAAAAAAAAAAAGCATACCTGCCTTTTGATCTTCAGATTTGGCTATGGTTTTGCTGCAGCTTGTTTGTCCTGGATTGCAATTCTCATTTATTCTTAAATAACTCCCTTTTGGCTGGTTTAAAACTGGGAGTTTTCAGTTGTATAGTTCACAGTCATCACAACTAGATATGGGCAGTGTTGGAGGCAGAAATGCACTGCAGTGATTGGAGGGAAACACTCCTACCGTGTTCATGTGGGCTCTCTCGGCCCTCTCTTAGAATTGCTTTTCTGGTGACAGAGTTCTGCCCAGTGTATCTGGCCATGTTCAGGCTGTGCAGCGCTCAGGATGCATGAAAAGCTAGCATGAGAGCTGCTTCAATCTTTGGGGGTCAAAGATAAGCAGGGCCAGGGAAATGTCAAGTCAAAATTAGCTAATTCAGGGTTTTCCCTTCTCTCCTGTTACAAGCCTGCTTCTGCAGAGTAGGTGACTGTTCATTGGGCTGGAAGTTCACATCCATGTGTAAACTTCCATATTCACTTCTGTAGGCCAAGAATTTTCCTCACCATAGAATCTTGTTTGAAGATGCAAACCGTTTTTATAAGTGTGGTAGTGGAAGTCTCATGTCATTATATAGGATTCTGTCTATCATCTATTTACCTGCCTCTATCTCTTTATCATCTATCCATATTTACCTACTACTTATCTGTCTTTTCTATCTCTCTATCTCTTTGTTGTATGTATCTTGAAACACAGAAATTTCTGAGGAGCCACGGGTTTCCTGGCCCAGTTGTTCAAGTGTCTCCAACTGAGACTTGTGAAGAGAGTCTTCAGGATGACCTCAGCCCTAATCTGTCTGCAAACACATGAGACTCCAAACAAGGGCTGACCAGCTGAGTCCAGTCCATTCCAGATTCATGGGTAAAATAAAAGATTGTCCAATCCTTTGGGGTGGTTGTTATGCCACATTAAATCATTTGAATATCCCTCTTTCACTTCGGGAGAGTCAGATTTATAGGACCCAGAAGAGAGGTGCCAATTGTGGGAAACTGGAAACTATCAACTTTCATTTCCTGTGAATCCTGGAGGCAGCAGTGGGGGTGTGGGTGAGGTAAGAGAAAGGAATGTTGGTGTCTAAGCAGGGGTGACCCTTAGAGTCCCATGGATCAGGGCCAAAGGAAGAAGTGAAAGGACTGACTATTGAGAACCTGAAAGTGTTGGGTCTCCTTGACACCAAAGCTTTGTGCCCTCAGCATGCCTCTCAGTAGAGCAACATTGTGATTGTAGGGATAGCTAGCTTTGAAGAGCACCCTACTGTCTCCTGGTATGTATTTTCTATCCCATGGATAGAGCTGACCTGGGAAACCAGGAGGATATTGAGGTAATGTCAGCATGTGACTCTGTGGCCAATTCATAAGAGACAAAGATTCTTCCACCTTGCCCCTCTTCGTCACTAGACTGGGGAAAGCCAGCTGCCATGTTGTGAGGGTAGTCAATTGGCCACATGCTACACATCTGAGACCTCCTGCCACAGTTAATATTAACCTGCCAGGCCCACAAGTGTACCACTTCTGATACGTTTCCAGTTCTGTCCAGTATACAGATAATGCAGCCCCAGGCAATAGTTTGGCTGCAGCCTCATGAGAGACTCTGGTCAGAACCACTCAGCCAAGTCACTTCTGAATTCCTTACCCAAAGATTCTGAGATGATAAAATCATTGTTTTATGCTGCTGTGTTCTAGAGTAATTTGTTGCAGGGCAATAATTAATACAGAGATAGAGGAATTGGGTCATCTTGGATGCCACAGCAGAGAACTCAGCAGATTGTCCAGGGGCTTGACTATTGGCTAGACTTCCTGGGCAGGGAGGGAGGTGGTGTGTGAATGTGGTGTCCAGGGGTGTGTGTGTGTTCAAGTGACTGTACAGGTGTGTGTGTGTGTGTGTGTGTGTGTGTGTGTGTGTGTTCTGGTGGCTACACAAGGGTATGTGTTTTTAGGTATATGCTTCTGTGTATAGAATGTGTATACACAGGGGCATGTATACTCAGGAGTTGTATACTGGAATGTGTGTGTGTATGTGTGGGATATGTGTACATAAGCAAAGGAGTGAAGTCCCAGCAGTTGTTCTGTTGGGAGGCTGAAGATTACTGCAGCCACTAGGCTGAGCTGGATCAAGGGCAAACTCTCCCTGGATTTGTTTTAGCCACCTGCGCCAAAAAGAACCAGGGGACCTAGTTATTTAACCCTAAGGACCTCAGTTTCCCCATCTGTGATGCAGGGAGGATAACAATGGGCCTGCACATGCCACATAGGGCTAAAGGACCCACAGCAGTGAACATGCACTCTCTTCAAAGCTGGGTAGAGAGTGAGACTGGGTGGAAGGTACCATTGAGAAGGGCCCATATCAACAGGGTCAACTCCCAGGATTGATAGAATCATGGACACAGCCACAGACCATCAAGGACCCTGTGTTGAACCAGGGCAGGCAGCAGGTGTCACTTGTAAGGTCCAGGACAGAGACAGGATCTGAGGCCCACTTTCTTAGCCCAGAAATCTCACCCACAAACATCCTAAGCTCATTCTGGCTGGCACAGGGAAAGAGAAATGGGGATAGGATCAGAAAAACTGAACTCAGAAAAGCTCTACATAAGTCAGACCAATAAGTTGTAAGTGGTAACAAGAAAATCTCCCTCCCAGGTGTCACCCCAAGAAAGCTCTAATGGGGATGATGATGTGAAAGATGAAAAGCTAAAAGGTGTATATCAGATAAAGGGCTAGTATGCAAGATCTATAAAGAACTTATTAAACTCAACACCTAAGAAACAATCCAATCATGAAATGGGCAGAAGATACAAACAGAAATTTCACTGAGGAAGACATACACATGGCCAACAAGCACATGAGAAAATGCTCTGCATCGCTTGCCATTAGAGAAATACAAATAAAAACCACAATGAGATACCACCTCACACCAGTGAGAATGGTGAAAATTAACAAGACAGAAAACAACAAATGTTGGAGAGGATGTGGGGAAGGAGGAGCCCTCATGCACTGTTGGTGGGAATACAAACTGGTACAGCCACTCTGGAAAACAGTGTGGAGATTCCTCAAAGAGTTAAAAATAGAGCTACCCTACAATCCAACAATTGCACTACAGTATTTACCCCAAAGATACAGATAGCAGCAATGTCCACAATAGCCAAACTGTGGAAAGAGCCATGATGTCCTTCGACAGACGAATGGATAAAGAAGACCTGGTCTATATATGCAATGGAATATTACTCAGCCATGAGAAAGGACAGATACCCACTATTTGCTTCGACATGGGTGGAAGTGGAGGGTATTATGCTGAGTGAAGTAAGCCAGTAGAAGAAGGACAATTATATGGTTTCACTTATACAGGGAATATAAGAAATAGTGAAAGGGATTAGAAGGGAAAGGAGGGGAACTGAGTGGGAAAACTTAGAGAGATGGAGCCCTCTCCAGCACTCACTCACTATCCTGAGCTGCTTTCAGACAAGCTCATTCGTCCCATTGCTAGGCTGGAGCCCATAGGCCTCCATAGGAAAGGAATGGCTTTGTGACTAATGTTGGCCTCACAGCTGTCCTCTCAGAGCCTACACAGAGCTGAGCACACATTAGGCCTTTAGTAAATTATTTGGTGGCTGTTCGTGAAACACAGATTGGAAACAGTACACGGACTCCACCAGTAGGTCTATGGTCTCATCACTTGGGCATTTCCCAACACCCACTATCTAAGGTTCATTTGAACCTCAACCATCCTAGAGGTCAGAAGGAAGGTTCTTAGTCTGGCTTTTGTCTAGATCCACAAACATTTCCTACTTAGTGCTCCAGATCAGGTCCAAATGGGCCCTGTTGGTGGGAAAATTCAGACCCATGAATAGACAGTTTCAATATGGTGGAACGTCAGGCATGGTGCTTTGAGAGCACAGAGAAAGAACACTTGTCACCAAAGGGGGTTGAGAGGGGCTGATACCTGGTCTGAGGCTTCTAAAAATTTATTTTTAAAAATCAAATGTATAGATATACATGCTTTAGAAAGTTGTACAGTAACTACAGTGGATATATATATATATAAACTTAGTGGTGCCTCGCTCTTCCTGATCTCTTTCTGATGTTCTCTCTCATTTTGGCAAAAACCTTCTTCCTGTTGTTTTCAGAAGAATGATGCAGAGGAATAAATTTTTCCTGAGAATGTGCATGACATATTCCTGAGAATATATCTTTGCTCTACCTTCTTACTTGATGGATGATTTGAGCACAGATTTCTAGGTGGGCTGGAATTTTCTCTGTGAACTTGAGGACATAGAGACTTTCATCAAATATCACTGTTGAAAAGATCAGTGCCCTCTGATTCCTTGCATGGACCTGTGTCTTGCTCTCCTCACTCTCTCTGCAAGCATTTGGGATCTTCTTTTTGTCCTTGGTGTTCTGAAAGTTCAAGGCGATGAGCCTTCATGGACATGCTGTCATTCATTATGCTAGGCAGAGCTGTCCAAAAGACTTTGCAATGACGCAAATATTCTCTGTGTTTTCCAATATCGTTGCTTCCAGCCACATGAGGGTATTGTGCGCATTAAATGTGGCCAGTGTAGCTGAAGAACTGCATTTCTGATTTTATCTATTTAAAATAAATGTTTGCTTAAGTGTAACTTCCCACATGTGTCCAAGGGCTGCGTATTGGCCAGTGTATTGGCAGCGTATTGGCCTATCATTCTAGAGACTGTTGCTCTTCAGTCCTGGGAAATTTTCTTGAATTATTTCTATCATTTTGTCTTTTCTTTGCTCAGACACCTATAGTCAGATGAACTGACCATAGGATGGAACTCCTTGAATTATTCTCTAGCTTTCCTATCTTTTGCCTTCCTTCTTTATTTTGGAGTGAATACATAAAATTAACCCTGTGAACATGTCTTTATTTAAATTTGAATGTAGAGGGGAGGGGCAAGATAGCAGAAGAGTAGGGTCCCCAAGTCACCTGTCCCCACCAAATTACCTAGATAACCTTCAAATCATCCTGAAAATCTACGAAATCGGCCTGAGATTTAAAGAGAGAACAGCTGGAATGCTACAGTGAGAAGTGTTCACACTTCTATCAAGGTACGAAGATGGGGGGAAAAGAAATAAAGAAACAAAAGGCATCCAGCGGGGAGGGGCCCGCAAGGACCCGGGCTAAGGCCAGGGCGAGGGCCCCCAGGACAGGAAAGCCCTGTCAATCTTCCCGGGCGGAAAGGCGCTCACAGGGAGTTAGAGCAGGACCCCAGGAGGGCGGGGATGCCCTCAGGCTCCCTGGGACACTAACAAACACCTGAGCCCCGGAAAGAGCGCACAACACCCCGTGGCCGAGCTCCCTAAAGGGCTGCAGAGTGCCCAGCTGGACACGGGAGCAGCTCGGAGGGGCTGAGGCAGCAGCTCCACGGAGAGGGGGAGTGCGAATCCAACAGCGCAGGCCCCGGAGCACTGGGCGCCGGGGACACAGCCCAGGATCCGGCCTCCCCCCGGGACAGGCAGAGGCCAGAAGGGCACAGGACAGCAAGGACGCTCCTGCCGGGAGCTGAGCAGATCAGATGCCCCGCCGCGGAGCATCCAGGCCTCTGCAGACTGAGAGCTCCGGAGTTCCTGCGGGAGCTGACTCCAGGGCTCCAGAGCTGGCCGCCACCACTGTTGCTGTTCCTCCTGGGGCCTCACAGGGTAAACAACCCCCACTGAGCCTCACAGTGGCCTCACCAGATAAACAGGATAAATATCACTCACTGAGCCCTGCACCAGGCAGGAGTCAGAGCAGCTCCCCCAAGTGCTAACACCTGAAAATCAGCACAACAGGCCCCTCTCCAAGAAGACCAACTAGAGGGACAGGGGAAAAACAAATTATTAACCAAGCAGCACTGGAAAGTTCCAGGGGAAGTCAAGTGACTTACGGTATACAGAATCAGAGGATACTCCCCCGTGGTTTTTTGTTTTTTGTTTTTTTTCTGTTTTCTTCCCCCACCGCTTTTGTTCCCTTTCTTTCTTTCTCTTTCTCTTTTGCTTCCTTTTTTTCTTTTTTTCTTCCTTTTTTGTTTTCTTTCCTTCTTTCTCTCCCCTCTTTTTCTCCTTTTCCCAATACAACTTGTTTTTGGCCACTCTGCACTGAGCAAAATGACCTCACCTCAAAAGAAAGAATCAGAAACAGTCCTCTCTCCCACAGAGTTACAAAATCTGGATTACAATTCAATGTCAGAAAGCCAATTCAGAAGCACTATTATACAGCTACTGGTGGCTCTAGAAAAAAGCATAAAGGACTCAAGACACTTTATGACCGCAGAATTTAGATCTAATCAGGCAGAAATTAAAAATCAATTGAATGAGATGCAATCCAAACTAGAACTCAATAACAATAAGGGTTAACGAGGTGGAAGAACCAGTGACATAGAAGAGAAGTTGATGGCAAAGAGGGAAACTGAGAAAAAAGAGACAAACAAAAGACCATGAAGGTAGATTAAGGGAAATAAATGACAGCCTGAGGAAGAAAAACCTACATTTAATTGGGGTTCTTGAGGGCACCGAAAGGGACAGAGGTCCAGAATATGTATTTGAACAAATCCTAGCTGAAAACTTTCCTAATCTGGGAAGGGAAACAGGCATTCAGATCCAGGAAATAGAGAGATCCCCCCCTAAAATGAGTAAAAACCGTTTAACACCTCGACATTTAATAGTGAAGCTTGCAAATTCCAAAGAAAAGAGAAGATCCTTAAAGCAGCAAGAGACAAGAAATCCCTGACTTTAATGGAGAGAAGTATTAGGGTAACAACAGACCTCTCCACAGAGACCTGGCAGGCCAGAAAGGGCTGGCAGGATATATTCAGGGTCCTAAATGAGAAGAACATGCAACCAAGAATACTTTATCCAGCAAGGCTCTCATTCAAAAAAGAAGGAGAGATAAAGAGCTTCCAAGACAGGCAGGAACTGAAAGAATATGTGACCTCCAAACCAGCTCTGCAAGAAAGTTTAAGGGGGACTCTCAAAATTCCCCTTTAAGAAGAAGTCCAATGGAACAATCCACAAAAATAGGGACTGAATAGATATCATGATGACACTAAACTCATATCTCTCAATAGTAACTCTGAACGTGAATGGGCTTAATGACCCCATCAAAATGCGCAGGGTGTCGACTGGATAAAAAAGCAGGACCCATCTATTTGCTGTCTACAAAAGACTCATGTTAGACAGAAGGACACTTACAGCCTGAAAATAAAAGGTTGGAGAACTATTTACCATTCAAATGGTCCTCAAAAGAAAGCAGGGGTAGCCATCCTTATATCAGATAAACTAAAATTTACCCCGAAGACTGTAGTGAGAGATGAAGAGGGACACTATCTCATACTTAAAGGATCTATCCAACAAGAGGACTTAACAATCCTCAATATATATATCCTGAATGTGGGAGCTGCCAAATATATCAATCAATTAATAACCAAAGTTAAGACATACTTAGATAATAATATACTTATACTTGGTGACTTCAATCTAGCACTTTCTACACTCGATAGGTCTTCTAAACACAACATCTCCAAAGAAACGAGAGCTTTAAATGATACACTGGACCAGATGGATTTCACAGATATCTACAGCACTTTACATCCAAACTCAACTGAATACACATTCTTCTCAAGTGCACATGGAACTTTCTCCAGAATAGACCACATACTGGTCAGAAATGGGGTCTGAACTGATAGCAAAAGATTGGGGAATTCTATCAAACGTTTAAAGAAATCATACCTATACTACTAAAGCTGTTTGGAAAGATAGAAAGAGATGGAGTACTTCCAAATTCGTTCTATGAGGCCAGCATCACCTTAATTCCAAAACCAGACAAAGACCCCACCAAAAAGGAGAATTACAGACCAATATCCCTGATGAACATGGATGCAAAAATTCTCAACAAGATACTAGCCTATAGGATCCAACAACACATTAAGAAAATTATTCACCATGACCAAGCAGGATTTATCCCCGGGACACAAGGCTAGTTCAACACTCGTAAAACAATCAATGTGATTCATCATATCAGCAAGAGAAAAAACAAGAACCATATGATCCTCTCATTAGATGCAGAGAAATCATTTAACAAAATACAGCATCCATTCCTGATCAAAACTCTTCAGAGTGTAGGGATAGAGGGAACTTTCCTCGACATCTTAAAAGCCATCTACGAAAAGCCCACAGCAAATATCATTCTCAATGGGGAAGCACTGGGAGCCTTTCCCCTAAGATCAGGAACAAGACAGGGATGTCCACTCTCACCACTGCTGTTCAACATAGTACTGGAAGTCCTAGCCTCAGCAATCAGACAACAAAAAGACATTAAAGGCATTCAAATTGGCAAAGAAGAAGTCAAACTCTCCCTCTTCGCCGATGACATGATACTCTACATAGAAAACCCAAAAGCCTCCACTCCAAGATTGCTAGAACTCATACAGCAATTTGGTACCGTGGCAGGATACAATATCAATGCCCAGAAATCAGTGGCATTTCTATACACTAACAATGAGACTGAAGAAAGAGAAATTAAGGAGTCAATCCCATTTACAATTGCACCCAAAAGCATAAGATACCTAGGAATAAACCTAACCAAAGAGGTAAAGGATCTATACCCTAAAAACTATAGAACACTTCTGAAAGAAATTGAGGAAGACACAAAGAGATGGAAAAATATTCGTGCTCATGGATTGGCAGAATTAATATTGTGAAAATGTCAATGTTACCCAGGGCAATGTACACATTTAATGCAATCCCTATCAAAATACCCTGGACTTTCTTCAGAAAGTTAGAACAAATTATTTTAAGATTTGTGTGGAATCAGAAAAGATCCCGAATAGCCAGGGGAATTTTAAAAAAGAAAACCATATCTGGGGCCATCACAATGCCAGATTTCAGGTTGTACTACAAAGTTGTGGTCATCAAGACAGTGTGGTACTGGCACAAAAACAGACACATAGATCAATGGAACAGAATAGAGAACCCAGAAGAGGACCCTGAACTTTATGGTCAATATTCGATAAAGGAGGAAAGACTATCCATTGGAAGAAAGACAGTCTCTTCAATAAATGGTGCTGGGAAAATTGGACATCCACATGCAGAAGAATGAAACTAGACCACTCTCTTTCACCATACACAAAGATAAACTCAAAATGGATGAAAGATCTAAATGTGAGACAAGATTCCATCAAAATCCTAGAGGAGAACACAGGCAACACCCTTTTGGAACTTGGCCACAGTAACTTCATGCAAAATACATCCATGAAGGCAAAAGAAACAAAAGCAAAAATGAACTATTGGGACTTCATCAAGATAAGAAGCTTTTGCACAGCAAAGGATACAGTCAACAAAACTAAAAGACAACCTACAGAATGGGAGAAGATATTTGCAAAAGACGTATCAGATAAAGGGCTAGTTTCCAAGATCTATAAAGAACTCCTTAAACTCAACACCAAAGAAACAAACAATCCAATCATGAAATGGGAAAAAGACATGAAGAGAAATCTCACAGAGGAAGACATAGACATGGCCAACATGCACATGAGAAAATGCTCTGCATCACTTGCCATCAGGGAAATACAAATCAAAACCACAATGAGATACTACCTCACACCAGTCAGAATGGGGAAAATTAACAAGGCAGGAAACCACAAATGTTGGAGAGGATGCGGAGAAAAGGGAACCCTCTTACACTGTTGGTGGGAATGTGAAATGGTGCAGCCACTCTGGAAAACTGAGTGGAAGTTCCTCAAAGATTTAAAAATAGACCTTCCCTATGACCAGCAATTGCACTGTTGGGGATTTACCCCAAAGATTCAGATGCAATGAAATGCCAGGACACCTGCACCCCGATGTTTATAGCAGCAATGTCCACAATAGCCAAACTGTGGAAGGAGCCTCGGTGCCCATCGAAAGATGAATGGATAAAGAAGATGTGGTTTATGTATACAATGGAATATTCCTCAGCCATTAGAAATGACAGATACCCACCATTTGCTTCAAAGTGGATGGAACTGGAGGGTATTATGCTGAGTGAAGTAAGTCAGTCGGAGAAGGACAAACATTATATGTTCTCATTCATTTGGGGAATATAAATAATAGTGAAAGGGAATATAAGGTAAGGGAGAAGAAATGTGTGGGAAATATAGAAAGGGAGACAGAACATAAAGACTCCTAACTCTGGGAAACGAACTAGGGGTGGTGGAAGGGGAGGAGGGCGGGGGGTGAGGGTGAATGGGTGACGGGCACTGAGGGGGGCACTTGAGGGGATGAGCACTGGGTGCTATTCTGTATGTTGGCAAATTGAACAGCAATAAAAAATAAATTTATTATAAAAAATAAAATAAAATAAATGTATGCCTAAATGTAACTTCCCACATGTGTCAAGGGCTGCGTATTGGCCAGTGTATAACTGATGTGCAGCATATTGGCCTATCATTCTAGAGACTGTTGCTCTTCAGTCCTGGGAAATTTTCTTGAATTATTTCTATCATTATGTCTCTTCTTTGTTCAGACACCTATAGTCACATGAACTGACCATAGGATGGAACTCCTTGAATTATTCTCTATCTTTCCTATCTTTTCCCTACCTTTTTCTTTTTTTTTTTTTTTTTGGTGTGAATACATGAAATTAACCCTATGAACATGTCTTTATTTAAATTTGTATGTATTTTCCCTCATTGATTTCTTGCATAATATTGAGTTTTTAAAATATTGTATGCAAATAAAGTGTATAATTTATATGATTACTGAGAATTGGCAATTTTGCCCGTAAGTGGAATGCCTCACTCGCCTCTCTGGTATCAGCAGGCCTGCTTGGAAGTCCCAACTAAATTTTTTAAAACGTTGTGTTGGTAAGACAAAATGTGCTCTCCTTACTCCTACTGTTTGTTTCATTTTGGGATTTAACTTTTCTTGACCTACAAGATATCTTTCTACTTGGGGACTGTTTTGAGACCTATTTTCCCCACTAGGGGAAGGAAGACAAGTGGGTTCTCATCCTGGTGTTTCTTTAGATCCTACAGGGCTGGGAAAAACTGAGGTGTGTGGTCCTTCTCTCTACCTTGTGTTTACACAGCTGGATAGACACTTCAGACTTCAGTTAGAATCCAGGAAATGGGGACATCCAGGTGATTCAGTGGTTGAGAGTCTGCCTGTGGCTCAGAGTGTGATACTGAGGTCCTGGGATGAGTCCCCCATCAGGCTTCCTGCATGGAGCCCGCTTCTCCCTCTACCTACGTCTCTGCCTCTCTCACTCTCTCTCTCTTTCTCTCTTTGTGTGTGTGTGGATAAATAAATAAAATAAGTAAATAAATAAAATCTTAAAAAAATATAATCCAGGAAATTAAGTCTCTAAACATTTATGAGCTCAGTGTCTCCTCACAGAGCATGTGGTAAAAAGAGCCATTTACACATAATCCATAAAAAGAAAAAGGTCAGTAGTCCAACTTCAGCAAACTCCCAACTTTTTGATTATGTATCAGTTAAAACTTGGACTCACATCTCCTCCTTCTGCTGAAAGAGACTACATTGCATAATTTGGAGTTACTCTATAACTCTTGTCCTCTCTTGCCATTAGTTGAACTGTTTATGAGTTCATACTGAATGAACATTTCTAAAGGGCCCGTGAGGGTCAGGTATCTGGTTGGGCAAAGTCATCAGATATAACAGATACCATTACTTTATAGCAGGTGTTGATTTATAACCCAATAGTCGTGTGGTTATTTGTTTAGTGTCTCTCATCCCTTTAGAGTATCAGGTTCATTAGGCAGATATTTTGACCTTTTAATATTAGTGCTAGGCCCATGGACAAAATGCAGCAGGTGTAGAGCCCAACCAACATGTATGGAAATGGGAGAAGGACCCGACTCCTCCAGTTTTTGGAATGTCCATGAATCAGTTAGTTACTTCACCACTCCCACACCAACCACAGGACCCAATCACCAAAACCTAGATACCACCAGGTAATCCAAAATTGACAAACTCAATATGGCCTTACTGAGAAGAATGAGGGCTTGACAGCTTAGGAACTGACAGGGAATCTTGGTTTCATTTTTATAACCTTAGATTGGGACCTGTGAAATTTGGATATAATGCACAAATATTTCCATTCCAGAGAGACACTGACTCCCCAACTGTGAGCAGTTCTCTCTTGGCCAGTAAAAAATCAGGCCCAGCTTCTGAGAAGAGGTGCCACAAGGGCTCAGGATATAAAGGGATGGGAATATTAGATGGCCCAGACTCCTTTCCTCTCTGAGTTTCTGACAGCCTGTCCACCAACACTAGTATCTGAGCCTAAGACTTCCCTAAGCATATCTGAGGTTCAATATACTATAGCGAAGGAAACTGAAAAGCATATAAATCCTTCCCTGTGCAGGAAGATGCATAGTTACTTTTCCTTGGCTATACTATAATTATCTGTTAGATTCCTCTATCTTCAACCTGAATGATGTCTGAGTCTTAGCTGTATTTTTACCCCCACAAAATTAGAGTTTGGAAAGTACATGATGAGCATATTTGTACAGGAAGGAGTAGATCAGAGCCACAGAGCATGCGGGGTAGTCCCCGATGCTCACTGTCTTCCTTAACACATTCTGCACAGCTCTGAGAATGGGAATCTTGTTATGTCAGGTGTCCCCTGCCGGGGAAGGATGGGGCACAAAGCTCAGGCTTCTATTATTTTCCCCTACAGACAAGACCATCTGCATTGGTCTGGTGCTGGCTACATTTTGGTCCCCAGCAATGGCTAGGATATCACTGTTGGGACAGAATCCAAGCAGTTAGAGCAGGGCCTGAGGTGAATAGGGCAGGTGGATACTCATATTAAGCTTAGTTAGGAAATTGTCGTAGTGGAGCATGGGTTTTGGAGGAGGATGAAGGCGTGTTAGTTTCCACAGAGATTTGATTTCCAAGTAAAATAAGAAAGGCTTTGTGTTTACGTGAGAGGCATAAGTGGTTCCTGTTATCCAATGACAGGAATCTGTCCTTGTTTGCATGTATTCTGTGTACCTCACTGCTGGGGAACTTGGGGAGGCAGATCCCATCCAAAAATATTCTTACTATCTCCTCTATTGGCAATGTGCCTTCACTGCTGAGATGAGGCAGAGTTCTTTGTTGTGGGAGACCCACAAGGAAACCCCTGTCCAGGTCACAATGAAGGTCTGAACAGAAACTTAACCAGTTTGCTGTTGTAGTCTTGGGTCTCAATTTCCTATTGTGGCCCTTATCACGGTAGGGCTCTGATTTTGCAGAGTGCAGAAGACTCTTCAGTCTCTCTTCATGTTCACTTATTTGCAATAGGTTCTTGTGATCAATGGCTGATGGAAAGCCCATTGCAGTCACTAAGTCTCAGTCTTTACATCTATAAACACAGAATAGCATGACCCTATTGAATGGTGGCCAGTGAATACCTAAAAGGGGGCAGAAGTATTTCAGAATTCCTGGGAGTTGTTCCCCTACTTTTCCTAGGATTGTCTTCCAGCTTCTTATGTCTATGCATTGTTGGTACTAAAGATGAGGCACTACTCTGGGATACCTCCATTGTCCCAGAGATTCCAGAGGTATGCCACATAATCCATGGTTTCTCGGGCCATACAGACACAGAACATGGGTCTGATAGATGATAATGAGCAGGTGTAATTTCCAGATGCTATGTTCTCAGATCTCTCCCATCAGGTATGTGGGCTGGTCACCAAAACCTGCCCAGAAGGGACCTACAGCCCAGTCATTGCACCTCTACCAACTCAACTCCACCAACCTTTCTGAATGCTTGCTGAGTATGTAGTCCTTTGCTGGGAACTAGGGCCATAATGTTGACAGGTGCTCAGACTGTGCCTTTCTGAGCTCTCTATCTGTAAGGCAAATAGATGTGCAGACCAATAATAGGGCTGGAGGGTAGAGAGGACAATAATAGAACTGGGGCAGTGGGAATAGAAGTCTCCTAGAGGACAGAGCTCTAATCTGTGTTCCTGGAGGTTGCTGAAGAAAGACTCCAATAGAGGGGAATATGTCAGAGCTGGATTTGAAGGATGGGTAAGAGCTTTCTAGGGAGCCCAGTGGCATTTGTAGTCAGAGGAACCCACATGGGTAGAGATGTGCAGACTTAGCTTGCTTGAAGGATTTCATGTATTTAAAAATAAAGGAAGCCATGGTGACAAGGGCAAGTGAGGGATTTAAGTACGGTGACTTTACCTGAGTTTTTGTAACCTTTGAGATTACCGATAACACTGATTGAGTTGTTTATTGATTTTGGACAGAATATGATCTCAAAGGTCAATCTGGGAGTGTGTCCATGATGCTTTGCCAACACTCATGGCTGGGGGAAAGGGCCCTGCTACTGGCTCCAGCTCCAGTCCTGCCCCATTTTCAGTATACACATTCCAGCCTCACGGAATCATTGCTATGGGAAGGGAAGCTGCACACACGCAGGTCATCAAAGACTAGCCCACACTGCTGAACAAAAGTAGAGGAGACTCACAGAGAGAAAGTGGCCATGGACCTGATCCCAAGCTTTTCCACAGAAACCTGGCTTCTTCTGGCCACCAGCCTGGTGCTGTTCTACCTGTAAGTAACTACCCAGGTTCATCATCCCCGGAACCTTCAATTTGTGTTGCTAATCAGCATCCACTCCCTTTTCCTTGTCTGTTTTGAGGATCAAGGAATTGAGAAAGAAGTTGCTTAAGTGTTGAGTACTTCAAACATGCTGTGAACACCTAAAAGATTATTATTGACCTCACCAGATCTACTGAAGTATACCTACCACACCGCAACTCCAATTCCTGTAGCCAGGAGGGTTTGAGTGACAGTAGTTGCTTCTGGGGGCGATCTTCTGATGGACCACCAGTTGGGACCTAGACTAATTAAGCAGAATTCAAGAGAGGCAGAATAAAATCAACAGGCCCCAATACCCTGGGGTCCTCATCCCTTTCTAAGCTATGGGGATTCTGGAGGCCGAGGGAGTGGCTTGAGTCATTGGCTCATTACCTTCACCTTCTGGTCTGTGCCTTCCACAGGATATGTATTGGATTGGGCCTGTATCACTAGGTGGCTCCTGCTCCCCCCCCTCTCTACCGCCAGGCATTATGAATACAAGGCACTTGATGCACCCTGACAACCGAGGGGGTGCTAGAGATGCTTTTTTCCCCTCTTCTGACTGAGCTCTTCCCTCTTTCCTGCACCCCTCTACTGGCCATCCCTCACCCTGTACTGTGCAGAACTCCTTACCCCTAAATCAACATCCTTAGAGCTGAGGAGACGTGGTAGAAATCTTTCAAAATTTATTCATTTCACCTTTTCCTTCCACTCTCTGGAATGGTTAGCATCAGGATAGAGATTTTTTCCCTCTACCCCTCAATATGAATCTGCCAGCAGCCAAGAGGCAGAGCCCTGAAAGCCAATTTGGCTTTAAACTATGCTTTTGCCTTTATATTACAGTACTGGAGGAGGAATTGAAACATCTGGCAGAGGAATTCCTTTCAGTGATGGGATTCCCACCATCGTGGAGCAGTTTGGGAAAGGATTCAGTTTTACAACATGGATAGGGACAGACCCTCCATGTCATATTTGACCTCTGCCTCAATTTCACTTTCTTTAAGAGGAGGAAATCATGAGATATGAACATAGAACATGGAACATAGAACATTTTCATTTTCTAAGAGAAAGGTTAGAATGCTAGGTAGTGTGGCAAGACATTTTCTGTTTGATGACATTTAAATTGAATAGGTAGTGTTTAATTTCACTCTACTTAAAATAGGGTTGGGTTTTTTTTTTTTTTTTTTTGCTGGGATAAAAGTCTTTCCTGTATGCTTTTTCCTACCAATAAAAGAGGGCTGTTGGTTCAGCCTTTGTGACTATAAAGGTGCATAAATAGCTTATGTCTTCTAGAGTAATATGAATTTAGTGTACACATGCATACTTCCATGATATAGGTTGTATGTGTCTCAAATGCATGTGCCCACTTGTTGTTTTAAGGATCTCACTACTCACTACAGATGAGTAGTGAGACAGAGCCTGAACTGATGTGAGAGGCATCCAGGTAGAACTGGGGATGGAGCGGGAGAATATTCCTCCCTCAGAACAGACCTCCCAGAAATACTCCTCTGTCCTGGTCCCACAGGAGATCATCATGGGACCATAAGGTTAGCATCTTGTCTGCTTGAAGCGAGGGAACAAGAACACACCATGTAAGTTCCAGTGTGTCATCTGGCAGTGGGGCTGTCACTGGATACTGTCACCACCAGGCAAACACTGTAGACTAAGACACTGGTGTAACCAAGACTCAGTAGCTGTAGACAGTGCCCTCTGCAGGCATGGAATGCAAAAACTTTTTTTTTTTTTTTTTTTGGTAAATTTATTTTTTATTGGTGTTCAATTTGCCGACATATAGAGTAACACCCAGTGCTCATCCCATCAAGTGCCCCCCTCAGTGCCCGTCACCCAGTCACCCCCACCACCCGCCCTCCTCCCCTTCCACCACCCCTAGTTCGTTTCCCAGAGTTAGCAGTCTCTCATCAAAAACAATTTTTAAAATGGCTTCATTGTTAGGCCCTTCATTTGTACCAGCAGCTGCATGACTCTACCAAGAAGAGGGAAGCTGGAAAGAATCAGAAAAATTCACTCAGCCCCCTGCCTGCCTTCTTATGGAGCCATGTGGCTTTAGACAGTACACAAGATCTTTCCTTGGGACCAGTGTTCCTGACTATCCCTCACTTGCTTGGCCTCACTTGGGAGTTCATGGAGCACAGTGAATGTTCAGAAACAGGACTTGATTTAGAGTGGTGGTGATGAAAAGAAGAGAATGGAGGTGGGACCAACTAAGACTACCCTGGCTTCTACAATTGGTGCTGATGAGTCCAGCTGTACTAGAGGAAGGATCCAAACACTCAGTCGGGCACAGCTGAGGTACATCCACTGGTCCCTCAAATACTGGTCATTTTGTGCAATTTTGTGAGTTTGTTTACATTTTATATGATTTGCTGGTTTTGTAGGGACTATTTTGAACATTTACTGTCTTAAGGTTAGTCCCCAGAGATGAGGAGACAGGGTCTTCATTCCAATCTATGGAACATTTTATCATTACTCATTTTTGTTGCATAACATGTATTCTGCTGTCAACTGGAGGTGTCTGGACTTTGGAAGGTCTCATATCAGATAGCACCTGCAGGGCATGTACCATCTCTACCCAACATCATTTCCCACTGTACTTTCCTTATTTGCCTCTTCTGGGTTAACCTTGTAGGCCTAGCAGGTTCGTGGGTAAAATGGTTTCTGGCAGCTCCTATCCTCAGCCTTTCTTCTTCCTCCGCCCTGCCATCCCTCAGCAAACCTAAGTGGAAGGGTTCTAAGTATCTAGAACCCCCAGTTGTGGGATTCTACACATGACACATGAAAGATGATTGTAGGCAAGCCTGTCATAGGGAGCATCAACCGTAATGGGTTTCTCAGACAGTGGAAGCACAGAGCCAGTAAACTAACTGCTTTGTGAGTAACCATCTTGAAGAGAAAATGAGTGTACCTTGCAGTGTGCTGAGCAGGTGAGTATCACAGGTTGAAGGACCAGATGCCACAATGGGAAGAATGGTCTGGAAGTGGATTGTTTTCTTACTGATTCTTGTATATGGAGTCATTTGGGGCACATATAGGCCAGTCTGTCTTCTCTGCAGCTCAAGAGAACCAGACTGCTCCACAACAGAGACTTGGGTGGAGCTGAGATTTCACTGTTAGCAAAGCTGTCTTTTTTCTATGGGACAGTGGAGTTTGGACATAATTTTTATTATACAAACATAAGAGCACTGTAGTTGCTCAAGGCCTCTCTCTCTGAAGATAGATTTAAGAAGACCCATATTCAGAACCATCACAGAGCCTATAGTGAAGGAAAAACACAAAGATCTCTGAGCAAACTGTATGAGTATTTTCATGGTCCGCTCTCAGAACCTCTCAGCTCTTGAGTAGATGCAATTAAGCAAAATCTCATCACTTAGAGTAGAGAATCACATTTCCTCTTTCCACCTAGAATGAGAATCTCCAAAATCATGGAAGAGTCATTTATTAAATAGGCATAACTGAATTTCCTGGAAGAAATCAGCATGAATCTTTCAGGAACACTCAAGGGTGGAATATTTATCAAATATTCATTCTAGGTTTGAGACCACGACATTTTCAGCTACTCTTAGCTAATCATTATTACGTTTTGACAGTCTCACATTATTACGGTTTGAGAGTCTCGTTTTGACAGACTGGAAAGGAGATGATCAACATCATCATCAGATGATGATGAGCAAATGCAATTATTGCTGTTGGAATTGTTGTTATCATTTCTTGCCGATTGTTACCTCCTCCCTCCCTTGACTATTCCACTTCTGTGTCATTGACTGGCCAGCCCCAGCACCTATTCCACCATCCCTGTGACCTGGCTTTCTCTTTGGCTTTATAGCTATGGGACCTACACGCATGGACTTTTTAAGAAGCTGGGAATTCCTGGGCCAACACCTCTGCCTTTTTTGGGAACTGTTCTTGGCTACCGTAATGTGAGTATTGTTTGAGCTATGACTTTTGCTTCTGTCAGTAGCAAATCCCACTTTAATTCCATAATAAAAATGCTCCTTCTCACGAGGAAATCTTCGATTTCTGACTTTCCAGAAATGGTGTCAAGTCTACCCCAGAGCTCTATTGTCTGTTATTACGAGCCTCAGGGTTTGCCTCAGTGGGCAGCCCAGCTCTCTGACTAATTCAGCATGGAACTTGATACTTTAGCTTATGAGCATTATGAAGAGGCTTTTGTTTTGTTTTTGGAAGGTGTGGATTCCCAGGAAGGCATCATCATATTGGTATTAGGAGAAGAGAACCAAGGGTGTCCGTGCTAGTGGTCCAGTGAGCTATGTATGCTAGAATCAGACTTTTTTGTTCTTGCACAAGCCCTGGATAGCCCTTTCCATTTCCTGGATGGTTCTCGAACTTCAGATTATTGGGCAGCCCAAGATTCACCACTGGGGAATTTGCACATACTTGAATTCTCTCACGAACTGACCAACCCCCTGCAGCTATTTGCATGCATCTAATTCTCCCTTTGCTAACAGTGAAATCTCAGCTTTACTTCTCTACCTTCAAAAGAGACACCCTATGTGTGAGTTTGCAGGGAGGGAGTTTAACTGAGGTGAGATGCTGTTTCTCTATTGACTTCAGGTTTTAACCTTTAAAGGTCTTGTGTGTTTTCCTACAAAGCAAGAACCACCCATATATCCCTAGAAAAAAGATACTTTGACAAAATTATTAAGAAATTAATGTAACTGGTTAGGCCTGGGTGGGTGACTCAGTTGGTTAAGCATCAGACCTTTGATTTCAGCTCAGGTCATGATCTCAGGGTCATGAGATGGAGCCCAGCATCTGAGTCTGCTTCAGATTCTCTCTCTTCCTCTCCCTTTGCTTCTTCCCTGCACCCCCCACCCTGCTTGTGCTCTCTCTCTTTCTTTTTTGAAATAAATCAATAAAATCTTTAAGAAAAAAGAAATTAATGTAATTGAATGGAATATACTAGTGACACACAGACTGATGTTGGTAGAGTGGTTGTGGGTAATCCAGCTTTGATGCCTTGTCTGAAGCCTAGCCTCTGGACAGGGGTTAGAAGATCACATAGAGGAAGTTGGCAGTCTCACCTGCAAGCTGCTCTCTGCTGTGGAGTTCCTTTCCCACAGATCTGAGGCTTGTTTCTCTGATTCCACTTTGTTGCGCGCTCTGTGGCAACACGATTAGGGTCCTGGGGGTAAGGAGATGAGGAAAATAAAAGTAAAGAGATGGGGACAGGAGGGACACAGTGGATGATGTCCAAGCAGTGTCAGCTTTATTCAAGGTTCTTACAGTATTATATAGCACAAGCAGAACAAAGATAAAGGAATACCTACATGCATGACAGACCCTACTGACACAGGAGGGTCCTAGTTAATAGATAAACATGCTATTCTAGGTGCATACGCTTTCAAAAGGACAATAGATATGATTGACAGACAAGTAAGAATAGCACAGACCCCTATTTAACTTTACCACCAGGCTAGAACACATTATATCAATTGTATTATGTGGGTGATCACATAAAAGCGATCTCCGGAAACCATTGCTCAAGTCCCTTCTCAAGCGTCAACCAACCATTTACCCTTTGGGCTCCTGAGCCTTATGAGTAAATGAGGGATGCAAGTCCGAGATTGGTTTGGTTTAGTAACTCTAGCTAGTCTGTGGCCGTCCACATTTCCCCCTTTTTTGTTTTAAGATTAAGGAAATGTAATTGAGCATCCGTATTGAATCTGTGCCGTCTTGCCTTGGCCTGAATCACACACCATGCAAAAAGTAGATCATAATAGTAAATATGATTATAAACATCCAGAATGAATATTTTAATAGGTTGTCTGGATTAAATCCGTGCAGGCCATCCAAGATATGAGCCACCATTTTAGCTGGGTTTGTCATACTTATCTGAGAATAACTGGTAATGGAGATTTCCCTTTGCAACGCCAACAAATCAAGACTTATATTACTATGAAACCATATTCGTTGTAGATGTTTTTTAACTTCTCCCCATGTTACATTAGTGGCTTTCATAGGGGTGACACATATATGCTGAAACCCGCCATGGCAAACCAGAGACATCTGGGTTTTCAACAGGGATAGTTGATTTCCCAGAAATTCCACTGCTTCTTTGAGCCCATCAAGACGACTGAGAATTTTTTTATCTATACGCTCCTGAGTAGACAGCGCATAAGAGACGTTTTTTGCTAAGTTGTTAACGTATTGTGCTGTCTGTACACCCTGGGGTAAGGCCACAGAGGCTGCAGCTGCAGTAGCTATAAGAGCAACCAATGCAGCAATATGGGCTAGCAATAGCCCAAGGAAGCGTTTCAATCTTTTCAATTGTAGCTGCATTCCCACAGCAAACTGATAACCATAATTAGCATACCAAGGGCCTTCAGTCTCAACAGGCAATAGTAAATAAGGAGGTTGCATAGTCAAAAAGATAGTGACAGGACCTGTTTGAGGTGAGGGCAAGTGCACAGGCAAACAATTGGTTAATACACAATTTTTACATCCTAGTTCAAATAATATATCAGTTCCATTATTTTGTATAAAGGAAAAATTTGCCGTCCCATATCCTACCACCAACAGGAAAGGCTTAGGGACAGAGGCCCGTATAGTAAGTTTGAAGTCCTTTGTGTTCGTGTAGCCACTCTTAGCTGTCTGCATCTTGGCTGGTCCCATGGCGGCTACCAATTTCCAGGGTTCTGTGTGGTACATTTCTCCGACGGTAGAAAAAAACCCTCCGGTTATAGTCACATTATGCATTGGTCGACCAGATGGATATGCAATATAGTGCAGAGGCTCCTTTCTTGTCATTCTTGACCAGTCCGTGATAGAAAATTCAGGGATGCCATGAGGAGAGATGACCAAAGGTGTCTTCTGAAGGCACTCCATCCAAATAGGACCTGGAATAGCATGGGTTAAGTTTTGAGGACAATTGGGATACCTGGGAGGGCACATAGCTTGTTGGGGGTCACTGGGAGGGGTGTCACCAGTGACCTTATAGACTGTCCACCTTTCTAACATTATGTTAATTCGGGATGGAGGGTTTTCTTTTTTTTTTTTTCCCATTTTTGAAAGATATGTCACTATGTGAGGCTGAACTATGTCACTATGTGAGGCTGAACTACCAAGCAACCATTAACTGGTTCTTGGTCATATAGTGGTAATTAAAAGCACATGGGTACCTGAGCTGCCAGGACCGTCCAATTAATAGAATGATTTGCTACTTCCATGCCATCAGAACTACTTCCTCCAAAATATTCTGTCATATTGGTGTGTATTTGGGGAGTAGGATCATCCCAAGTAACTGGCCTTATAGTAGGTGGGTCAGGTAGATAGGCCCAATATACAGCCGTGTCACCAACAGGAGGGGTTGTAATAGCTAATACAATAAGAAGGATAGTAAGTAAGGACTCATTAGGCTGTGTCTGTTCAGCCAGACTTATCGCTTGATTGATCAGTTCCCTTATCCAGGCCCAACGGTACGACGGGAGACGTCTCCTTCTTTTTTGTTGGCGAGTTATGGTCAGGTTGGCTAGTCTCCGGCGTAGGGGTGAGGAGTCGACACCATCGTTCCAGGAGCCATTGCGGGGTGTCCTCATCCTGGGGAAAAATACAGATAAACCCACACCCCTTGCGAAGGACAGGGTCGGGGCCCTTCCAAATGCCAGTCAGTGGATCTTTCCACCTATCGTAAGGGAGAGGAGAAAAATCTGGATGCCAAAATCGTTCAGCTGCTGTTCGTCCTATATCATCAACATTCAAAAAATTTAAAACATAAAGAGTTAGAGTTAAATGCATATGGGGAGAGTATTTCACTGTAGTATCTCCCCCTCTTTTAATTTTTTAAGGTAAGATTTGAGAGTGCTGTTAGCTCTTTTAACTATGACTTGACCTTGTGAGTTGTAGGGAATTCCTGTAGAGTGCTTAATTTGAAAGGTAGCACAAAGGTTCTGGAAGGCTTTGGAGCTATAAGCTGAGCCATTATCAGTTTTTATGGCCTTAGGGGTTCCCATTTGGGAGAAGGCTGAAAATAAATGATTTTAAACATCAGTAAAGGCTTCTCCAGAATGTGCAGTAGTGTGGATATACCCAGAAAAAGTATCAGTAGAGACATGTATATATTTTAAGCGGCCGAAAGCAGGAAAGAGGGTAACATCCATTTGCCAAAGATGATTAGGCATCAATCCCCTGGGATTAACTGAATAAGTAAGAACAGGATGGTGTATTGGACAGGCCGGACAGTTCTTTACTATCTGGTGGGCCTCTTCTTAGTGATGCAAAACTGCCGACAAAGAGCTGAGGCATTTTGATGAAAATTAGCATGACTCTGTGTGGCCAATTGTTTGTTGTTTATGTTTGTTATATAAGTGTGAGTAATGGTGTAAGCAATGTGGTTGCCTTGAGAGGGGACCAGGCAGATTAGTATGGGCCCGTATATAGGATATAAAAATAGGAACTTTCCTGGCCCTTAATAATTGCTGAATACTAGAGAATAAGTGATATAATTCCTCATCATTTGTGAGTATATAAGCACGTGGCAAGGCTGGTACAGCTCGAGCCACATAGTGACTGTCAGTAAATAGATTGCATGGTTCAGGAAACATTTGCAAAGCCAGTTGGACAGCCTTTAGTTCAGCTCTTTGTACTTACTTAGTGGGATAATGACTTTGATAAGTTGTTTTAGCCTTAGAGGATTCCTTGTAGATTGTCTTATAGGATTCCTTGTAGATTCCAATGTGCCCTGTTTTATCAGCATCAACAAATATAGTGACGGCGTTAGCCAGAGGTTCTGTTGCTATAATAGCAGAACTGAGGACAGACGTGGTAGAAAGAAATTGCAAAAGTCTGTCTGCGGGAAGATGATATTTAAGTTGTCCTGGATAACAGGACAAGGCTATTTGCCAATTTAAATTCACACTAAATAAAGCTTGTACCTTATCTGTGGTTAATCAGTTTTGCCCATTGAGCCGCCATTGGGCTGTCAATGGCTCTGCCCAGATGGTCTCCATTTCTGTGGTTACAGCTGCCCCCGCATACCTGACTCTTTTTTGGACAAAACTGCTGCTCTTATCAAGAGCAGACCAACACACTTGACGGGATGAGCACTGGGTGTTATTCTGTATGTTGGCAAATTGAACACCAATAAAAAATTAATTTATTATTAAAAAAAAAGAGCAGACCAACATATCAAGGAAACTTTTGAACAGAAAGCAGACTTTTAATCTTATACTCTTGTACTTTAAAATTCATTTACTTTGATATTAGTTTGTCCTGACCACATCTAAAATTTCTTTTTAAGGATTTTTCTTTATAACACTTTTACATCCTTTTTTGCATTTAGAATTTGTCCTAAGACATTTCTTTTCAGTCAGTCTCATTTGGGACAAAATTACTTTTTTTTTCCCTTGAACAAAAATATATTTCCATTCCTTACATTTTTCTTACATATCTCCTTTTTTACATACAGGGTTGCTTTTCTTTTTTTAAAATATTTTATTTATTCATAGAGACACACAGAGAGAGAGAGAGAGAGAGAAAGGCAGAGAGAGAAGCAGGCTCCATGCAGGGAGCCCAACGTGGGACTTGATCCCAGGTCTCCAGGATCACACCCCGGGCTGCAGGCAGTGCTAAACCACTGCGCCACCAGAGCTGCCCCCAGAGTTGCTTTTCTTGTCAGTCATCAGTCTTATTTTAGCAGAGTTTTTTCATTTTTAGGAACCTTAGTGTCCAGTGAAAACTAAGGAGTAACCGATTTTTGAACACCAGAATTCTTTAGACGGCAAATTTATGAAACAGTTAAGTACAAAGCATGTCCACCAACAGATTCAAATCAACGTTTTAGCACTTTTTCTGTTTGGAAAAGACCTAGATGTCCGATGAATTTAATTCCATTTATCATCAACTTGTGACTAAGGTTTCAGGTTACCAAGGACTTTGAAAGGTATCTTAACAATTACTTATGAAAACTTGGAAACAATTAACCATCAATTTAATCAATTTTTTTTTACTAACAGATTGCAAAAAGATAACAGAGCTTATGTGACCTTCAGTAAACCTCAATAGAATAGAAGTTTTAGGTTTAGTAGTGATAATTTTCAAGACCTGTTTACTATGTTCCATCTGGATCCACTTAAAGTCAATCAATTTGCTCCCCATCCTCAATTTTTATCTGAGACACTGGTGGGGGAATCTGGAGGGGGCAGTATTAAGTAATTGGTGGTCTTTTTGCTATCCGTCTTCTAAACTCAGGACAAGCACCTGAATTGGGTGCCCCTCCTTGTTTAGGATTTTTGCTCCTTCGGAGTGGAAGCGAATTTGTGCCCCCATCTTGGTGAGCAAATCCCGACCTCCTGGTAGTGATGGTGACTCAATCATCAAATTATTATTCTCCTTTTGTTCCTCTGAAGAGGTCTGAACATCATTTTCAGGGAGGGATTCATGAGAGGCTATAGAGATTAATTCGAAAGTGTGTTGTGGATCTAAAGCCTCTCTTATTTCTTCCCAAATTTGCATGGTGCCTGGAGGACAGGCCATAGGACCATGTTTTTTAAGTTGATTTTTAATTTCTTGTCCTACCTTTGCCAGGCTTCCAAACTGACAGTCCCTTCTTTTGGAAACGAGGGACACAAGTCTGATACAGTACAAAAGAATTGCGTCAAGGCCTTTTTAGAGACCTTGGACACTTCTCGATTCATAAGGGCCTGCAAAGTGGTCATAAAAAAAAAAAAAAAAACTGTTCCATAGGCTGTGACTGCTCCATTATTTTTTACTCCTGTTGTGACTCTAAGTAACCAGGCTCCCCTTACCTGATTGTCAGCGACTACTCACCTATATGTGCACCTTCTCTTGCATGTGCTCAGGTCCCTGTTCGGGCACCACTTGTTGCGTGCTCTGCGGCAACACGATCAGGGTCCCAAGGGTAAGGGGATGAGGTAAATAAAAGAAAAGAGATGGGGACAGGAGGGACACAGTGGATGATGTCCAAGCAGTGTCAACTTTATTCAAGGTTCTTACAGTATTATATAGCACAAGCAGAACAAAGATAAAGGAATACCTACATGCATGGCAGACCCTACTGACACAGGAGGGTCCTAGTTAATAGATAAACATGCTATTCTAGGTGCATACGCTTTCAAAAGGACAATAGATATGATTAACAGACCAGTAAGAATAGCACAGACCCCTATTTAACTTTACCACCAGGCTAGAACACATTATATCAATTGTATTATGTGGGCGATCACGTAAAAGCGATCTCCGGAAACCATTGCTCAAGTCCTTTCTCAAGCAGCCTTATGAGTAAATGAGGGACGCAAGTCCGAGCTTGGTTTGGTTTAGTAACTCTAGCTAGTCTGTGGCCGTCCACACCGCTTTTCCCTCCTGAGACTCTCAGTGCCCAATTATCGTCTAAGAACTTCTGGACTTTCCCTCTGAAGAAACAATAATTTCCTTTCCACTTTTTCCCAGATCAATTTCTTAGTACATACACCCAAGACCACATTTCCGGGATCCTGATTTGTATTGTTAAAACATCAAAATCACAGTTGAAATGTAGGCACTAGAAGTCTTGTTGTTGTTCTTTTAGTGATAGAAATGAAAACTCTTATCAAGTATTTTAATTGTTTCTGATATTTGTGGGATGAGGGCATTATCCCCTCTCTGTGTTGTGATGGAGAACTGGAAAGCGAGTCCACTCTGTCATTCACATTCCTCACTTTCTCACTAAACAAGCATGTTTAGACTCATGTAAAACTGCTAGAGTAAAAGAGGTCACTGGTGCCTTAATATCCTAAATCATCTGGGGCACCCCCCAGGTGGCTCAGTGGTTGATTATCTGCCTTTGGCTCAGTCATGATCAGAGTCCTGGGATCGAGTCCCGCATCAGGCTCCCCGGAGGGAGCTTACTTCTCCTTCTGCCTATGTGTCTGCCTATCTCTGTGTGTCTCTCACGAATAAATAAATACAAATCTTTTTTTAAAAAATTAAAAAATAAAGAGTTAAAAATTAACATAAAATAAAACAAATATCCTAAATCCACTGGAATCTAGTAGGGCTCATGAGATCAACAAACAGAATGCTAGCTGACATTCAGAATATGCAGCCATGCTGCCTTTCCCTCAGCTCCAGTTTTCTACATGGCCCTGAGGTAATGATTCAGAGGGTTCTGAGATTTAGATATAATGCACAAGCCAAACACATCAGACACACAGAGACTACCCAGTCCTCCCAGACAGGGTAAGATGTTCAGTATCTCCAACACTTGGAAATAGTGCAAGAGGGACATGAAATTCTCCATTTCCATATATCCTCTGTTTTCTCTCATTTCTGATAGTCCCCTGTGATTAACAGCTTCCCTCTATCTGCTAGTGAGAGGCTGTAAGGCACATTTCATGCGATCTAAGTCATTTTGTTCCCCATTACCCATAGGGCTCAGTACATTTAGACTAATAATATGTTTTGATTTCTCTTGCAGGGTTTTTGTGATTTTGATGAGAAATGTTTTAGAAAGTATGGAAGAATGTGGGGGTGAGTATTCTGGACATTTCCATTGACTAGGCCTGTTGTGATGAGGAGGACCCTGTGGTGTGGACAGTCTTAGTCGAGAGCCCCTTGTGATGAAGCCTGCTGTAGTAAAGCTTCTGGAGGCTCTCCTTCCCAAGATCCCATATGTCACCACGTGTGCAGCTCTAAGTGTAAATCGGACCTGGAGTGTATCCTTTATTTATAGTCTGGATTAAATATATCCTTTGAAAGAAGGGTTTGGATAAACAGAATGGAAAACCATTTCTACTCACCTTTTCTTTTTTTATGTATATTTTTTATTGGAATTTGATTTGCCAACTTATAACACCCCATGCTCATTCTGTCAAGTGCCCCTCCTCAGTGCCTGTCACCCAGTCACCCCATGCCCCCGCCCACCTCCCCTTCCACTATCCCTTGTTTGTTTCCCAATATTAGGAGTCTCTCATGTTTTGTCACCCTCTCTAATTTTTTCCACTCATTTTCTCTGCTTTCCCCTATAATCCCTTTCACTATTTTTTATATTCCCTGTATGAGTGAATTTACATAATGATTGTCCTTCTCCGATTGACTTGCTACTCACCTTTTTCTTACTTTTTTGTAAGTGTGGAGTTTGTTTTGTGTTTTTCTATTAGGCCCAGATTTTTCTTTCAACAGAAGTGTCAATAGATAAATGTTTCTTTATTCTATGGACTTGAAGAGATGTAAGAGAATTTTAAGCCACAGTATTGCTGGTGAGCTGATGGACTTGGTGATTTTGTAGTATGATCTTGGCTTCTTGCCCTGGATGCTCCTGTTCAGAGCTGCCAGAGGTTTGGTGAAGCTGAGGGAGAGATATGATGTGGTTCTGGGATGCTCACAGCCAGGAGTGTACCTCCTCTTACCTCTTTATCTTCTCTGATCACATCCTCAGAGACCGTGGGGCTCTGAGTGGCAAGGCCCATAAGCAGCATGATGGAATAGAAAGAAGACAGATCTCTGGATGGACACTGGTTTAGCCCCACTGTCCCTGCCCACCTTCAGCACTGGTCAACTCTGAATGGAGTCAGAATTACATCATGTGCCCCGGTTCTGTCTTTACTGTGTGGCTCTCGAGCCTGGCTGTGGACAAGAACCACCTGGGAGAGCTTGTTCAAAAGGCAGATTCTTGGGCCCCATGTCAAATTTACTCACCTAAGTTTCTTCTGGATGATATATATAAACATTATTTGAAATGTCTAAAATACATCAAAAATATTTGAAACATTCTAAACATGCAGAAAACTGTAGAGAATGGAACTATCCATGTACACATCACCTAGAGTTAACAAATGTTCTACTGTTATTTCTAATCATGATGTCAGAGTTTAGATTATATAATGTCAGGATAAAAGTTGAGACTTCCAGGTGTGGCTGCAGCTGCAGAAACTGTCATGTTAATATAATCAGTTCTGTTTTCCCGACACAGGTTTTATGATGGGCGACAGCCCGTGTTGGCTATCATGGATCCAGACATGATCAAAACAGTGCTAGTTAAAGAATGTTATTCTGTCTTCACAAACCGACAGGTAGGCATAGAGTTATTTTAATTTTACTTACTTACTTACTTATTTATTTATTCATTCATAAAACTTTCGTTTGGCACAATGACAGACTCACAGGAAGTTGTCGTAGGAGGTCCCATGTTGTATGGTCTTCAAGCCCTTTCTCCTAAGGTAATATCCTGCATAATAATAGTACAATATGGAAGCAGAAATAGCCATTGGTTCTAGCCATTGAACTTATTCAGATTTCAGTGATTTTAGGCACACTCAAATGTACCTTGTGCATGTGTGATTGCTCCTGAACACTGATCTTACATGTAGACTTGTGTATCCTCCACCCCATTCATGTTATAGAGCTGTTCCATCATCAGCCTCCTGCTTACTTTCTTTTGTAGGCATGGTATGTGGCTTGTCTTTTTGTTGTATGAGAGTCTTCTGCAGAGCAAGCATTTCTTATCTTGATAAGGCCAATTTAACATTCTTTTCCTTTGATGGGCTGTGACTTTGGCATCAAGTTTGAAAACTCTTTATCTAGCCCTAAGTCCCAAGGATTTTCTCAAAGTAGTTCATTTTATAGTTTACATTTAAGTATATACTTTTATGTTTTATATTTGTAATATGAATCATGCATAGTTTTGTGTTTCACATTTAATTCTGTGATCCATTTTGTGTTAATTTTTAGTGTTAATTGTGAGCTGTGACACTTAGGTCAAAAATCCTTATTTCTGGCCTATGGTTGTGTAAGCACTCCAGCATCACTTGTGGAAAGGCTGTACTTCCTGCATTGAATGGCTTTTGTACCAGTATCAAAATGAGTCGGGCCTATGTGTTTGTATCTATTGGTCAATCTCTGTTCTGTTCATTGATCTCTGTATCTATCCCTCTACCGGTGCCACCGTGTCTTGATTACTGTAACTATATAGTAAGTCTCAATATCATGAACAGTGATTCCTCCCATTTTATTTTTGTTGGAATTGTTTTAGGTATTCTAGCTCCTTTGCCTTTCCATACAAATTTAGAATTAGCTTATCTATGTTTGCATAATATTTGCCAGGATTTTGTAAGACATGATTTAGACCTACCAATCATTTGTGCAAAATCTAGATCTTTATTATGTCATGTCTTTCAAAGCATGAACACAATATGTGTTTATTTAGGCTTTCTTTGAGTCTTTTCACCAGCATTTCATTCTCAATAGGAAAACCATACATGTTTTGTTCAATACACATCTCAAGTATTTCACCTTCTTTGTGTGATTATAGTTGTTATTGTGTTCTTAATGTGTTTTAACATATTCATTATCTAGAAATGTGGTTGATTTTTGGTGTTGATCTTATTTCCTACATCCTAGCTTAACTCATTTATTAGATGCAGAGATGTTCTTTTTTATATCACCCAAGATTTTCTACATCGCCAATTATGTCACCTGACATAGGGACACTTCCATTTTTTTATTTTAGAAAAGTATTTTATTTTATTTTAGTTCAATTTGGCAACATATAGCATAACACTCAGTGCTCATCCCGTCAAGTGCCCCCTCAGTGCCCATCACCCAGTCACTCCAACCCCTGCCCACCTCCCTTTCCACCACCCCTTGTTCATTTACCAGAGTTAGGAGTCTCTCATGTTCTGTCACCTTCACTGATATTTCTCACTCATTTTCTCTCCTTTCCCCTTTATTCCTTTTCCCTATTTTTTATATTCCCCAAATGAATGAAACCATATAATGTTTGTCCTTCTCTGATTGACTTACTCCACTTAGCATAATACCCTCCATTTCCAACCACATCGAAGCAAATGGTGGGTATTTTTCCTTTCTAATAGCTGAGTAATGTTCCATTGTATACATATACCACATCTTCTTTATCCATTCATCTTTCGATAGACACCGAGGCTCCTTCCACAGTTTGGCTATTGTGGACATTGCTGCAATAATCATTGGGATGCAGGTGAGGGACACTCCTATTTTTATCTTTCTAATCTGCATGCCTTTTATTTCTTTGTTTTGTCTTATTGCACTAGCTAGGATTTCTAGTATGGTTTTGGATAAGAGTGGTGACAGTGAACATTTTTGCCTTGTTTCTGATGTTAGGGGTAAACATTCAGCTTTTCACCATTTAACTATTTATACATGTATCTTTACGATGAAAACTATATATTTAAATGTGATGTTTTGATTTATAAAGTGATCATCACAAATGAAACACATTAACATATCTATCACCACCCAGAGTTACTTTGTGTGTGTGTGTGTGTGTGTGTGTGTGTGTGTGTGTGTGGTAAGACCGTGTAAGATCTACTTTTTAAACAAATATCAAATATATGGTAGTGTATTTTGATTATAATCACCATGCAGTATATTCGGTCTACAGAACTTATTTTTCTCAACACTGAAAGTTTGCACCCTGTGATTACTATTTGCCCTTCTCCCTCCTCCCCAGCCTCTATTGGTACCATTCTACTCTGTTATTGAGCTTGACTTTATTTTTATAGATTTCACTAATAATTGAGATCATGTGTTACCTGTCCTTCAGTGTATGGTTAATTCCCTTAGCATGTGGTCATGTTGTCCACGTTCAACCATGCTGTTGGAAATGGCAGGATTGGGCAGCCCTGGTGGCGAAGTGGTTAAGTGCCGCCTGTAGCCCGGGGTGTGACCCTGGAGACCCGGGATTGAGTCCCATGTCAGGCTCCCTGCATGGAGCCTGCTTCTCCCTCAGCCTGTGTCTCTGCCTCTCTCTCTGAATAAATAAATAAGTAAATCTTTAAAAAAAAAAAAAAGGAAATGGCAGGATTTCCTTCTTTTTTAAGGTTGAGCAATATTCAATTTTCTTTATCCATTCATCCTTCCATTTAAATTTATGTATGTATACATGTATGTATTTGTATTTAAAATCTAGTTAGTTAACATACAATGCAATATTGGTTTCAGGAGTAGAATTTAGTGATTCATTCCTTATATACAATACCCAGTGCTCATCACGGGTGCCCTCCTTAATGCTCATCACTCTTCTAGCCCTTCCACCATCCACCTCCCTCCATTGACCCTCAGTTTGTTCTCTATCATTGTCTCTTGTGATTTGTTTCCCTCTCTCCTTTTTCTCCCCTCACTTCGCATATGTTCATCTGTTTTGTTTCTTAAATTTGACTTAAGAGTGAAACCGTATCACATTTATCTTTCCCTGACTGACTTATTTCACGTAGCATAATACTCTCTTGCTCCATCCACATTGCTGCAATTGGCAAGATTTCGTTTATTTGATGGCAGAGTGATATTCCATTGTGTGTGTGTGTGTGTGTGTGTGTGTGTGTGTGTATACCACATCTTTATCCATTCAAAAGTTGATGGACATTTGAGCTCTCTCCATAGTTTGCCTATTGTTGATAATGCTGCTATAAATATGGAGCATGGATGCCTTTGAATCTCTATTTTTGCATGCATTGGGTAAATACCCAGTAGTGCAATTGCTGGATTGTAGCATAGTTCTATTTTCAACTTTTTGAGGAAATTCCATACTCTTTTCCAGAGTGGCTGCACAAATGTGCGTTCCCACCAACAATGCAAGAGTGTTTCCCTTTTTCCAGATCCTCACAATATCTGTTGTTCCCAGAGTTGTTAATTGTAGCCATTCTGACAGGTGTGAGCTGGTATCTCACTGTGGATTTGATTTGTGTTTCTCTGATGATGAGTGATGTTGAGCATTTTTTCATGTGTCTGTGAGCCTTCTGGATGTCTTCTTCCAAATAGCGTCTTTTCATGCCTTCTTCCCATTTATTAACCAGATTATTTGTTTTTTGGGTGTTGAGTTTCATAAATTCTTTATAGGTTTTGGATCCCAATCCTTTATCAGATATATAATTTGCAAATGTCTTCTCCCATTCTAAAGGTTGGCTTTTAGTTTTGTTGATTGTTTCCTTCACTATGCAGGAGCTTTTCATCTTGATGAAGTCCCAATAATATGTTTTTGTTTTTGTTTCCCTTGCCTCCAGTGATGTGTCTAGTAAAAGTTGCTAAGGCTGAAGTGAAAGAGGTTTCTGCCTTTTATGTGATGTGCCCCTTGTTTCTTGCTCCTGTCAAGATTTTTTCTTTGTCTCTAATTTTTTTGTCTTCAATTTTTGACAATTTTATTATCATGTGTCTTGGTGAAATCTTTTTTTGAATTCAATCTGATTGAGAACTACATATTCCAAGATTTCTGTGCATTTCCCTCAGTTTGGGAAGTTTTCGGCCATTGTTTCTTTAGGTAAGCATTCTGTCCACTTCTCTCTTCCTCTACTGGGATCCCCATAATGTGCACATTCTTTTACCTGATGCTGTCCTATAAATCCTGTAGGATTTTTTCCCTAGGTTTTTTTTTTCATTTTCCTTTACCCCACTCTGACTGGATAATCTGAAATAAGCCAGGAGGGGATGGTTGTCTCAGGTATTTGAGGGCCACAATCCATCAGCAATTGCATGATCCTTGACAGGAAGCACAGTGGAGGGTTCTTGTGGATGCAGTGGCTATTGGGGTCCTCAGTAGCATCACCAGATCCAGTGCCAGGGGACTAGGGCAAGCAGAATGGTGGCCAGAGTTGGTGCTACACACACACTCATCTTTGGGGGCTAAAACCAGGCACATGCTCCCAACAGAGCTGGGCTCAGTGATGGGCACATGGGTACTTTGAATGTCTGGGTTGTCTGTGTACACTCATGTGGCTGCAGGAATAGTCACTACTGCTTTTGACTGGAGTTCAGGCTGGCAGCGTGTAGATGTGAAGTTTCAGGGATTAGCTGTGGTCCCATGTGGCAGTGCGTTCAGTGATGGGAGTCAAGCCTGGCCTCAGGGACCCGAAAGCTGCTGGGGCCTGGGCTGGTGTGGTATGTGTGCCCAGTCACAGGGGCCATGGCTGGTTGTGGGTGCAGATTCTGAGGCTCAGGGTGTAGGTGGTGGCACTGGCTGAGGCAACTCATGAGAGGGCAGATGGGGCAGAGCAGGACTCAGGCAGCTGGAGTCAGCAAATATGAAAGCCTGTGGGTCTATCAGCAGCAAAATCTTAGAGGGTGCACTGTGCTGTGTCAGCTGTTGATTCAGCAGCTGCTAAGGCTGCTAGGGTCCTCTGCAGAGCAGGACACAAGGAACCATGGTTACTCCTGCCACTTTGCTGATACTGATAGTCCTGCCTTTCTTTGTTCCTTGCTCTGTCTAGATGTCTCAGCTATGCCAGTCTCTGGAGGTTTGAAGCCAAAACAGGTCATTTGTGCTGTGCCCTGAAGGGCTGGGGCTAATGACCTTTAGTCCTTTTCCCAGCAAGAGGAATTCTCTGAGGCTGGCGGGTGTCCTCTTGGTGCTGAGTAGTACTGGCCTGACTCCTGGTATGATGCAGACAAAATGAAGCTCTTCTCCTTACTTTTCTAATGCACTTATTCTCAGGAGCTTTGCTCCACTGTGTTGTTGAAGCTTCTTAAATGGACTCCTAAGCTCATAGGTCTATTTTGTTTGTGGATAGCTGTCTACCTGTTGTTCTTTGTGGGTTAACAGAGGCTGATGTGTCCTGTCTCATGATCTTGGTGATATCACATCAATCCTTCCTCACCGAGTTGATGTGTGCTATAAGGTTTTTTGATAATCTTTGTTAAGTTGAAGTAGAGTTCTTCTGTTTCTAGTTCTTTTGTGAATTTTAAAAAAGATTTTATTTATTTATTCATGACAGACACACACACACACACACAGAGGCAGAGACACAGACAGAGGGAGAAGCAGGCTCCACACAGGGAGCTCGACGCAGGACTCGATCCTGGGCTTCCAGGATCACACCCTGGGCTGAAGGCAGCACTAAACCGCTGGGTCACCAGGGCTGCGCTCTTTTGTGAATTTTTATCATGAAATGGTTTTGGAGATACCCACATTAAAACAAAATATACTTTTGAAAAATGGTAGAAAGAGTCAAGGTTGTTGGCTTGATAGGCCAGTCCCAATATGAGAAACAGAATTATCTCTCTCTTTTCGCTAGGTCCCTTTGGGGAAAACACAGGGGAAAAGATTTCCATGTAACTGTATCATTTCTTGAGAATAGCAAATAGATTACTATCTTTTTAGGGTAAACTACTATTTAAAAAAAAAACAACACCATATTACGCATCTGTTTTTTTAGTTTCTCATGCTACGGCTATATGTGAAGGCAGAACTGCTCTGAAGCAACACACAGTTTGCCAGGCCATCTGGCTATCTTCCAATGCACTTCTACACTGCACACCTTGGGAGAATGTATTAGGTATTAACAGTTTATTCTCCTGGAGGAGTAGTTTCCATGCCAAATTTTCCATATCATATTTACACTGAAAAGGAGATTGGAATATAAAGCTGGAAGCACTACAGGTAGTGTAGTGCTGCCTCCTTCAGCCTCACAGGAAACTAAGCATTTCAGATAAATATCTATTGAGTAGCATAGGGACCGCTACTAAGGAGACACTCACTAAATATTTGGTGAGTAATAGATGCCCGTTTAACAAATTTTCCGAACTGTGGAGACCTAAAACACTTATGTAGGGCAAAATGTGTTTTGCTTTGACTCTAGTCTTTTGGACCAGTGGGATTTATGAAGAGTGCCATCACTGTGTCTGAGGATGAAGAATGGAAGAGAATACGAACATTGCTGTCTCCAACTTTCACCAGCGGAAAGCTCAAGGAGGTAAGAAAAGAAGAGGTCTTGTCATTAGGAAGTAATGAATGCACCTGGGGATAATTAGAAACTAAGATTATAGTCCACCTGTAAGTACTCTGCTGTATTTGGGCTTCCTAAATATGGTCTTTTATCCTCATGTCCTAGAGGAGACATGATAAAACTTGTTATTAAATGTCCTTTCCTGATCCATATTTGTGAAAGCCATGTCATTCTAGGACTTCATTCTGGATTTAACTTCAGGTGGTGTTGTATTTTGTGTGTAGATGTTTCCCATCATTGGCCAGTATGGAGATGTGTTGGTGAGGAACCTGAGGAAGGAGGCAGAGAAAGATAAAGCCATCAGCTTGAAAGAGTAAGTAGTAGTGGGGCTGCTGGAATTCCAACTCTGTCATGACATTTTCCAGCTGCTGCCACAGAGCCCAATTCCCACTGTTGAATTACCCCAGCAAAGAAGCTGACTGAAGTAGACGTGTAGTGTTACAACCCCAATGGGCCAGCCAAGGAGAGGTAGCTTGCCTAAAAGGCAGAGCAGCCAGGAGGGAGAGGGTCTTCTTTTTGTACACGGGGCAGGATTAATTCATCTGCTTGATTGTCTCCTTGGATATTGGGGAAGACAAAAATATGTGCTTGAAAAAAAGGAAACACGATTTTTCCAAATCTTTGAGTGTAGAGAGTAATGAATGGTGGTGGTGGGGACCACTTGATACATATTTTTGGGCACTGGATGGAGCAAGAAAGTTTTCATGTGGAACTTGGGACAACTTAAATCCCTTCCTGATTTTGTTGAGGATATAAGCAAAACACTAAATATTAACTTTTATGACCACTTGTCCATCTTTCAAACACAAAAGGGAGAAGGCCTTGCACATGGGATGGGTAGGGTGAAAAAGTAGCCTAAATTGAGATATTAGCCTAAATTGAGATATATTTTATTTTTACAAAACGTTTCACTTATTTATTTGAGAGAAAGAGAGAGAGAGCAAGCCCATGCAGGGGGCAGGAGCAGAGGGAGTAGCAGACTGCCACGCTGAGCAGGAAGCCCAAAGTGGGGCTTGATCCCAGGACCAAGAGATAATGACTGGGAAGAAGGTGGAAGGTAGCCAGTCAACTGACTGAGCCACCTGGGTGCCACGGGATATATTTTAATATTGCAGGATGAACGGATGCATATTAGGACTGTCCTGGCAAAACTAGTAGCATATGATCACTTAGCTATGGCATCCCCTAAGTCAGTTTTGGTGTGATTTAATATATATTTTTTAACTAGGAACATTCTCAGTTCTTACTTTTTCCAGAAATGGGTGAGTCCTCAGGTCAATCTCAGATCAATGGAGATGAGACAAAGTGGGTCTTTCAGGAGACTTAGCAGAGGTGGAGAAAAAAGGGATGGTATTCCTGGCATTACAGAACAGGTGTTGGTGTTCTGTAATGTGCTAAAGAGGACTCAGCTCCGAGAGCACAGAGACTGTGGTGAGAGAAGATCCAGATCAGTTTCACCTTTCCTGACTCCCTGAGGAAGCGTTAGTTATTCCACCATTTGTCCTGCTCAGACACAGTGATTATCCACCTTCTACTGCCCTTACTCAAAACACACTTGTGTAATTTGCCTAATTTGGGGTCTCTATCCCTCCAAGATTAAGCTCCTTGAGCTCAGAGGTCTCTCTAACTTGCCCTGGTATCCCCATCACCCATAGCACAAGGCCAGCTGTGTCACTGGCACCTCACGAGCACCTCATCAGTGAGTGTGATGGCATACAGACTCTTTAGATGATCCATCAGGTGGTTCTCAAAGTGTGGTTCTTGTCTTGCCTGGACATTGGAATCTACAGGCACTTCTTGCTGCAAGCATTGGATAAGGATAGTAAAGAGGTGCTGATTTTAAGTATTCGTGTCTTTGTTTCTCTCCCAGCATCTTTGGAGCCTACAGCATGGATGTGATCACCAGCACATCGTTTGGAGTGAACATTGATTCCCTCAACAACCCACAAGATCCGTTTGTGGAAAATGCCAAGAAGCTCTTAAAATTTGATTTCCCTGATCCATTTTTACTCTCCATAAGTATGTACATTAATGTATTTTCTTTTTTTCCTCTCTTCCTTTTTCCTTCCCTTCCTTCCTTTCTCCCTTGTTGCTTACCTCCCATTTTTCTACAACAATTTCATTGCTTATACAATGTCACATGTATGTGTACATTGAGCCCCCCTTTTAAAATGTACAATTCAACTTACGGTCTCAGTGTTCATCAACAAAATTGTTAATGTTTTTAATGTAAAATGTATGTATTTTTCCTTTTCTTTCTGTGCTTTTGGTGTCAGATCTTAAATTCGCAGAGAAATCTGAGATCATGAAGATTTATCCCTTGGTTTTCTCCTACGGATTATACAGTTTTAACTTTTATATTTGGGCCTTTGATCTATTTTGAATTTATTTTATTTTTATATGTTATAGGAGGTAAGAATTAAACTTCTTTTTCTTCTTTTTTTCTTTTGTTTTGGGTTTTGTTTGTTGGTTTGTTTGCATGAGACTGTTCTCTTGTTGAGCACATTCATTGAAAATACTATTTTTTTCTTAATTGAATGGTCTTAGAAACCTTGTCAAGATCAGCTGCCCATGAACAGAAGGGTATAATTTTGTTTTTTTTTTATGATTTTATTTATTTATTCATAGACACACACACACAGAGAGAGAGAGAGACAGAGACAGAGACAGAGACACAGGCAGAGGGAGAAGCAGGCCCCATGCAGGGAGTCTGACATGGGTCTCAATCCCGGGCCTCCAGGACCACGCCCCGGACCAAAGGCGGCGCCAAACCGCTGAGCCACCCGGGCTGTCCAGAAGGGTATATAATTTTGGACACTTAATTTGATTCCAGGGGTTCCTGCGTGGCTCAGTTGGTTAAGCATCTGCCTTTGATTTCAGGTCATGATCTTGGAATCCTGGGATGGAGCCCCACAATGGGCTCTTGCTCAGCCATTGGCTTGAAATTCAAGTACAGATCTAGAGGGACTGACTCCGGGTTTCAAAGAATCCTGGTGTCTTTTAATCCTCTGATTGGTAGACCAAGTTATAATTGCTCCAGGTAAAATTTGCATTTTCACTGTGCTTTCCATTGTTCTTTTGCATTACAGTATTGTTTCCATTCCTTACTCCACTATATGAAATGTTAAATATCTGGCTATTTCCAAAGAAAATTACTGATTTTTTCACAAAGTCTGTAAAAAGGATGAAGGAAAGTCGCCTCAAAGATAAACAAAAGGTAATCCGGTGGTAGTTACATGTGAGTGTTCACTTTTGATGTTTTATTGAAGTGTGTACATCCTAAGTGTGGTCATTTAAGTAAGTGTGGTCATTTAAGTATGTTTTTAGGTAGGTAGAGAACTGGAGGGTTTAGAGCAGGAGACCTCTAACATTTTAAGGAGAATGAAGAAGATGGAGATCAGGGAAGGAGGAAAGAGAATGAGTCAGAGAGTCAACGTTTAAAATTTAATAATAAGCATGGTACCTACTATGCCAGGCAATAAAATTTGATGAGAGAAAAAAACTACCTCTTCTCTTCAAAAAATTGTCAAAGGGTACAACTTCCTGTGTAAAAATAATTTTCTGATATTAAAATTTCCCCAGATGTTAGAGTGGCAAAGAATTCCTTCAATTCCAAGCTTCTTATCTCACACCTTCTCCAGGGGAAGGTTCCACCAGGCACCTGGTAGAGTAGAGTGTGTGTTAAATTTGAGCCTGCCATAGTTTGGAGTGGTCAGGAGTCTCTCTGGGCACTGAGGCTGCAAGCTGGCCAAGCCAGATTTGCCTTCCTGAGGCCTGATGATCAGCGCTAGAGTGTGTGTAGGAGGGAGAGGCAGCGCTGGGTACCCCAGAATGTCACTGAAGATGAGTTCCAGAGGGTGGGTCATTAGAAGATGATGACACAGAAGCTGTCCCTGGACTCTACAAAAGTCAGGCTATTGGTCTGTGGCCATTTGTTAAGAAATGAGTCTGGGGGGCGGGGGGAAGGACTGAAGTCAGGAACTTTCTCCTAAGTTAGCAAGCATGACAAGAGAGAGAGCATGCTACTCTTTGGCCAGGAAGCTGTGTTGAAAATCCAGAGAAGCTCAGGATCAAGGGAGCAAGAACCAAGAAACAGTGGGACACTATAGCTGGATTCCTGTCAGGGAAGCATCCTGCTCTCCAAGATTTTGCAGCTGGATGTTTTTGTTCACTAATGACTTGGGTAACACAAGCCAGACTTCTGGACTTAAAGGGGCCATAATCTCAGGAAAGAAATTAAATCCTGCATCCCTAATTTATTTCTTTTTTTTTTTTTTAATTTTTATTTATTTATGATAGTCACACAGAGAGAGAGAGAGGCAGAGACACAGGCAGAGGGAGAAGCAGGCTCCATGCGCCGGGAGCCTGACGTGGGATTCGATCCTGGGTCTCCAGGATCGCGCCCTGGGCCAAAGGCAGGCGCTAAACCGCTGCGCCACCCAGGGATCCCCCTAATTTATTTCTGACTTCACAAGTGATGTTCTGTTGTTGAAAGTTCTCTTTCTGCTTGCAGCACCGAGTCGATTTTCTGCAACTGATGATTAACTCCCAGAATTCTAAAGAAATGAATACCCACAAAGGCAAGTAAGGACAGCTTAGAGGGCCAGTGATGGGAAGTCTCTGATGCAGGGGGTGGTTCTGAGGTGTGGAGGACGATTTTTAGCAGATGTAATTATACAAATCAAAGAGAGACACGTGTTCAGATACAAATGGTAATGGAAGCACGTTCCAGAAGCACACAGCCATAAGTTGGTTCAAAGCTTGAAGGGCAACCATGGACAAGGCAGTCAGTGGTTCATGGATCACCTATTTCATAACCTCTGGGGAGCTTGTTTCCCGTGTCAGTTCTCTGAGCCTATACCTGGAAGTTCACATCAACGCTTCGCCATATCAGAAGGCATATGGCCCCGGTATTGGTGACCTGGAACACTTGGTTAAAGTTGTGTTCATTGGCTTAATGTACTGTAAAGTTTTTTTTTCATTTTGTAATTAAGAAGTGACTGGTGAAAGATGCCTTTGTGACAGTGTAAATGCTGGCCACTTTCACCTACTACTTTCACCTACTCCTTCTATCATCCATGGATGCTGTTTGACTGAGACCATTATTACTAAGATGGTTCCAAAATGTTGGCTTTCTAATTCCATCATTTCTTCTATGTTGATGAGTGATCGTCCACTGTTAGGGAGCTTTTCATTCTCTCTCTATAACATTTAATTTATTTATGTCAGTATGATTTCTTATATTACTAAGTTAGTCTCCTAGCTCCTTCTTTATTTAGATCCTCAGTTGTCTCCAGTTTGTCCTCTGGAAGCCATTTCAAGTGGGTTCTTGTGTTATTTTTTGTGTCATTTTTTTCTTTCTTTTTCTGTTTTTATGTTTTCAACAGACTTTATGTTTTGTACAATATTAGGTTCACTGCAATGGTTAGTGACACAGAGATTTCCCATATTCCCCCCCATGCCCACCTACACACAGCATCCCCCACTATCAAAATACCTCACCATTTGGTGTATTTGTTACAATGTCCCTCAATGACACATCACTACCACTCCAAATCCATATTTACATTACAGTTCACTCTTGGTGTTATACATTCCATGGAGGTTGACAAAGGTATAATGATGTTTATCCACCATTACAGTACATAGAGTATTCTGTACCTTTTCCCATATTATTTTCTGAGCATTTGCTTGCATTCTAGTGTGAGACATTCCAGGTTTCTCTGCTGTTTCCCCTGATGAGACCTGGAATCAGCCATTTCTTCAGATGCTGTGTTTCCTTTTAGTGAGCAATGATATTTAGAAACCAAAATCTGGGATCAAGGAGAGATCACTACTATAAAGCTTCTTTGCTTTTATTTCCTCTCCGTGGGCCGAGTTAAGAAATTCAAATACATTTACACAAGACTGATGAACATAAACATTTGTATGTCTACTCATCCAGTGATGTAATTATGGTCTCTGTGTCTGAAAGAAAAAAAAAGAGCCTTGATTTATAGTTTGTTCCTATGACAGAAACAGTCCCATCATGGTTAAGTTCAGGCTATCTATGGTTTCACAACCATCTCCCAAAATTCTTGAATATTTAACAATTTATTCTAGGGACTACAGATGGGCTTACTCCATCACACCGCTAAAATATATGTATACCTATATATACATTTCTTTCTTTCTTTCTTTCTTTCTTTCTTTCTTTCTTTCTTTCTTTCTAGCTAGCTCTTCTATTTTCTAGGTTGAAGAAAATATTCTCTATATGTCCAGTTCAATACAGAACCACTACACACATATGGTTAATTGAACACTTGACATGTGGTTAGTGTCACTGAAGAACTAAATCTTATATTGGTTTAAATTTAAGTGACATTTAAATATAAATAGGCACATCTGGAGAGTGACTACCATACTGGACAGCAGAGTTGTGAAATTTGATTTTATCATGGGCTTCATAGCAATTGGGGGAAAGAATTTGATAGTTGAATTTATCCACACCAGATTCACAGAAAGTATGACCAAGAAATCAGAATTCTGTAGACCTTTCTTACACTCACTTTGTATTATTTTTAGTTTTGAATTTTATGTCTGTGGCAAGTACCATGTTAATTTCAGTCAAATAGATTAGAGCATGACTGTGCCTAGTTTCTACTACAAGAAAATCAAAAAGGAGGCCAATATATATTCAGGGTGCATCCATTTGATGAGGAAGGTGACATTCAAGCCATGATTAAATAAACATTTCTAATTCCACTCAGTGGATTCTGTTTGTGTATAATTCATGCTGGTCAATGTCTTTTTATTGATCATTGTTTCTTTTGCTGTTTCAATGCAGTTGATTAGACTAACGTCATTCACCACTCTTCTAGCATTTTGTCTCTGTCACAGTTTTATATGTATCTGAGATCATCCATGTAAAGAATATACCCCGGGTCTTCACTTAACCGAAACCTCTCAAAGGTATAATCCATGCTTCTCAAGCTTGGTTGTGCACTCAAGTCACCACATCTCCTGAAAGCTCAGATTTTGATTTCATAGATCTAGGGTGAGGTTTGAGATTCTGCATTTCTAATAAGATCCCAGGTGCTGCAGATGCTGCTGGTCCATGGACTACACTTTGAGTAACAAGACTTTATCTGTAGCCCAACCTTGTCCAGTTAAGTTCCCACGGATATGTTTACATAAAAGATAATTCAATTTTCCTGACAGTTAAGCCTTAGCATTAGAAACTGTTTAAAAAATTTAAGCTGATATTTCCCACTCACTATTTCTCCCTTCCCCTTCATTCTCTTTCACTATTTTTTATATTCCCCAAATGAATGAGACCATATAATGTTTGTCCTTCTCCGATTGACTTATTTCACTCAGCATAATACCTTCCAGTTCCAGTGAAAGGGAATAAAGGGGAAAGGAGAAAAAATGTGGGAAATATCAGAAAGGGAGACAGAACATAAGAGACTCCTAACTCTGGGAAATGAACTAGGGGTGGTGGAAGGGGAGGTGGGCGGGGGGTGGAGGTGACTGGGTGACGGGCACTGAGGGAGGCACTTGATGGGATGAGCACAGGTTGTTATTCTATATGTTGGCAAATTGAACACCAATAAAAATAAATTTATTAAAATATTTAAGTTGGATGAATTTATATTTTTCCTTGGGGAGGGTACTAGTCCATGTTTCTTAGGGCAGAAGTACTTTTATGATTCTCCGAAGGACTTATTGATAACTCTGTGTATATTAGACAGAAAAACCGTCCCTTGGGGCAGCCCGGGTGGCTCAGCGGTTTAGCGCCACCTTCGGTCCAGGGCGAGATCCTGGAGTCCTGGGATTGAGTTCCATGTCAGGCTCCCTGCATGGAGCCTGCCTGTGTCTCTGCCTGTGTCTCTGTCTCTGTCTCTGTCTCTCTCTCTCATAAATAAATAAATAAATAAATAAATAAATAAATAAATAAATAAAATCTTTTAAAAAATACCATCCCTTGAGATTACCTCCCTTGTTGGTGGTGTGTATGTGTGTGGCATAAGCAGTAACAGGTGTCCAAGAAGAGTAGAGACTATAGGAATAATCACATCAAGACAACTTGTGCCTCTTTCCGGCTCTGTAAGATAAACATCAGAGTAAAACTGCTCCCAGTTTGATTCTGAATTGCTTTTACATTTCTCACCAGGGATTTGGGAGTTTCAAATGGATTTGTCATCATTGAAGCTGCCATGTTTTACATTCACCTGCTCTAGCTAAAATGCCTTTTCTCTCCTTTTAGCTCTGTCTGATCTGGAGCTTGTTGCTCAATCTATTATCTTTGTTGTTGCTGGCTATGAGACCACTAGTACTTCTCTCTGCCTCCTTATGTATGAATTGGCCACTCACCCTGATGTCCAGCAGAAACTGCAGAAGGAGATTGATGCGACTTTCCCCAATAAGGTGAGTGGGTCATACCTGAAGAGGGAGTCAGAATAGGCTTGGTTATGCCTCAGTAACAGATTAGCCCTCAAATCTAGTGGGGGGTTTCATAGCAAAGGTTTGTTTTTTTATTTGAAGTTCGATTTGCTAATATATAGCCTAACACCCAGTGTTCATCCCATCAAGTGCCCTCTTCAACACATCACCCAGTTACCCCATCCCCCCGCCCGCCTCCCTTTCCACTACCCCTTGTTTGTTTCCCAGAGTTAGGAGTCTCTCATGTTCTGTCTACCTCTCTAATTCTTCCAAATCTTTTCCCCTCATTTCCCTTATAGTCCCTTTCACTATTTCTTATATTCCCTGTATGAGTGAAACCATATGATGATTTTCCTTCTCTGAGTGATTTACTTCACTCAGCATAATAACCTCCAGTTCCATCCATGTCAAAGCAAATGGTAGGTATTCGTCCTTTCTAATGGCTGAATAGTATTCCACTGTAACATATATACCACATCTTCTTTATCCATTCATCTGTCAAAGTATATCCAGGCTCCTCCCACAGTTTGGCTATTGTGGACATTGCTGCTGTGAGCATTGGGGTGCAGGTATCCCGGCATTTCACTACATCTGTATCTTTGGGATAAATCCCCAGTAGTGCAATTGCCGGGTCGTAGGGTATCTCTATTTTTAACTCTTTGAGGACCCTCAACAGTGTTTTCCAAAGTGGCTGTACCACACTTTGCATTCCCACCAACAGTGCAAGAGGGTTTCCACTTCCCCACATCCTCTCCAACATTTGTTCTTTCCTGTCTTGTTATTTTTTACCATTCTCACTGGTGTGAGGTGGTATCTCATTGTGTTTTGATTTGTATTTCCCTGATGGCAACTGATGCAGAGCATTTTCTCATGTGCTTGTTGGCCATGTCTATGTCTTCTTTGGTGAATTTTCTGTTCATGTCTTTTGCCCATTTCATGATTGGATTGTTTGTTTCTTGGGTGTTGAGTTTAATAAGTTCTTTATAGATCTTGGATACTAGCCCTTTATCTGATATGCCATTGCAAATATCTTCTCCCATTCTGTAGATTGTCTTTTAGTTTTGTTGACCATTTCTTTTGCTGTGAAGAAGCTTTTTATCTTGATGAAGTCCCAATAGTTCATTTTTGCTTTTGTTTCCTTTGCCTTCATAGATGTATCTTGCAAGAAGTTACTGTGGCCAAGTCAAAAAGGGTGTTGCTCATGTTCTCCCCTAGGATTTTGATGGATTCCTGTCTCACATTTAGATCTTTCCACCATTTTGAGTTTATCTTTGTGTATGGTGTAAGAGAAATGTCTACTTTCATTCTTCTGCATGTGGCTTTCCAATTTTCCCAACACCATTTATTGAAGAGACTGTCCTTTTTCCAGTGGATATTTTTTTCTGCTTTGTTGAAGACGAGTTGACCATAGAGTTGAGGGTCCATTTCCGAGTTCTCTATTCTGTTCCATTGAACTATGTATCTGTTTTTGTGCCAGTACCACACTGTCTTGATGATCACAGCTTTTAATACATCTCAAAGTCAAGCATTGTCATGCTGCCAGCTTTGATTTTCTTTTTCAACATTCTTATGCCTATTTGAGGTCTTTTCTGGTTCCATACTAATCTTAAGATTATTTGTTCCAACTCTCTGAAGAAATTCCATGGTATTTTGAAGGGATTGCATTGAACGTGTAAATTGCTCTGGGTAGCATAGACTTTTTCACAGTATTTATTTTTCCAATCCATGAGCATGGAATTTTTTTTCATCTCTTTACATCTTCCTCAACTTCTTTCAGAGGTGTTCTGTAGTTTTTAGGGTAAGATCCTTTACCTCTTAGGTTAGGTTTATTCCTAGGTATCTTATGCTTTTGGGTGCAATTGTAAATGGAATTGATTCCTTAATTTCTCTTTCTTCAGTCTCATTGTTAGTGTATAGAAATGAAACTGATTTCTGTGCATTGATTGTATATCCTGCCACATTGCTGAACTGCTGTGTGAATTCTAGCAATCTTGGGGTGGAGTCTTTTGGGCTTTCTTTCTTTAAAAAAAAAACATTTTATTTATTCATTCATGAGAGACACAGAGAGAGACAGAGACATGTTAGCAAATTGAATTTAAATTTTATTTTAGTTTATTTTAAAGATTTTATTTATTTATTCATCAGAGAGGGGGTGGGCGGCAGAGACACAGGCATAAGGAGAAGCAGGCTCCATGCAGGGAGCCCGAGGTGGGACTCGATCCCAGGTCTCCGGGATCAGGCCCTGGGCCAAAGGCGGCACTAAACCGCTGAGCCACCCTGACTGCCCTCTTTTGGGTCTTCTATATACAGTACCATGTCGTCTGAGAAGAGGGAGAGTTTGACTTCTTCTTTGCCAATATGAATGCCTTTTATTTCTTTTTGTTGTCTGATTGCTGAGGCTAAGACTTCTAGTACTATGTTGAATAGCAGTGGTGAGAGTGAACATCCCTGTCTTGTTCCTGATCTTAGGGGAAAGGCTCTCAGTTCTTCCCCATTGAGAATGATATTCACTGTGGGCTTTTCATAAATAGCTTTTATGATATTGAGGAATGTCCCCTGTATCCCTACGCTTTGAAGAGTTTTAATCAGGATGCTGTATTTTGTCAAATGCTTTCTCTGCATCTCTTGAGAGGATCATATGGTTCTTGTTTTTTCTCTTGTTGATGTGATCTATCACGTTGATTGTTTTACGAGTGTTGAACCACCCTTGCATCCTGGAGATAAATCCCACTTGGTCATGGTGAATAATCCTCTTAATGTACTATTGGGTCCCATTGGCTAGTATCTTGGTGAGTTTTTTGCATCCCTGTTCATCAGGGATATTGGTCTATATTCTGCTTTTTCGGTGGAGTCATTGGTTTTGGGATCAAGGTAATGTTGGCCATATAGAACGAGTTTGGAAGTATTCCCTCCCTTCCTCTCCTTTGAAACAGCTGTAGTAGAATAGGTATCTCTTCTTTAAATGTTTGGTAGAATTGCCCTGGGAAGCCATATGCCCCTGGATTTTTGTTTCTTGGGAGATTTTTGATGACTACTTCAATTTCCTCGCTGGTTATTAGCCTGTTCCGGTTTTCTATTTCTTCCTGTTCCAGTTTTAGTAATTTTCAGGTTTCCAGAAATGCATCCGTTTCTTCTAAATTGCCCAATTTGTTGGCATATAGCTGCTCATTATACGTTTTTAAAATCATTTGTATTTCCTTGGAATTGGTTGTGATCTCTCCTTTTTCATTCGTGATTTTATTTGAGTCTTTTTTCTTTTTAATGAGGCTGGCTAGGGGTTTATCTATCTTATTAATTATTTCAAAGTACGAACTCCTGGTTTTGTTTATCTGTTCTACAGTTCTTCTGATCTCTATTTCATTGATTTCTGCTTTAACCTTTATAATCTCTCTTCTTCTGCATGGTGTAGGCTTTATTTACTATTCTTTCTCCAATTCTCTTAGGTGCATGGTTAGCTTTGTATTTGAGTTTTTCCAATTTTTTGAGGGAAGTTTGTTCCCTCTTAGGACTGCTTTTGCTGTATCCCAAAGATTTTGAATGGTTTCATCTTCATCTTCATTAGTTTACATGAATTTTTTATAGTCAATGATGTATTTTTTTACTTTTTAAAATTTAAATTCAGGACAGCCCTGGTGGCTCCGTGGTTTAGCGCTGCCTTCAGCCCAGGGTGTGATCCTGGAGACCTGGAATCGAGTCCCACGTCAGGCTTCTGGCATGGAGCCTGTTTCTCCTTATGCCTGTGTCTCTGCCTCTCTCTCTCTCTCTCTCTCTCTCTGATGAATAAATAAATAAAATCTTTAAAATAAAATAAAATAAAATTTAAATTCAATTTGCTAACATATAGTGTAACACTCAGTGTTCATCCCATCAAGTGCCCTCCTCAGTGCCCATCATGCAGTCACCCCATCCCCCACCCACCTCCTCATCTGTTACCCTTTGTTTCCCAGAGTTAGAAGTCTCTCATCGTTTGTCTCCCTTTCTAATTTTTCCCACTCAGTTCCCTTCCTTTCCCTTATAATCCCTCTCACTATTTCTTATATTCCATGTAGCAGTGAAACCATATGATGATTGTCCTTCTCTGATTGAGTTATTTCACTCAGCATAATACCCTCCAGTTCCATCCATGTCGAAGCAAATGGTGGGTATTTGTCTCTTCTGATGGCTGAGTCATAAATGGATGAATGGATAAAGATGATGTGATATATATATATATATATATATATATATGATGTGTGTATATATATGATGTATATATATGATGTATATATATGATGTATATATATGTGGTATATATATACATATATATGTATATGTGTGTGTATGTGTGTGTGTGTGTGTATATATATATATATATATATATATATACACCAACACCATGGAATATTACTCATCCATGTATCTTTTTAATCCTTCTCTAATTTCCTGGTTGACCCATTCATCTTTTAGTAGGATGCTCTTTAACCCCAAGTGTTTGAGTGTCTTCCAAATTTCTTCTTCTGATTGAATTCTAGTTTCAAAGCATTTTGATCTGAAAATATGCAGGCAATAATCCCAATCTTTTGGTATTGATTAAGACCTGATTTGTTACCCAGTATGTGGTCTATTTTGGAGAAAGCTCCATGTGCACTCGAGAAGAATGTGTATTCAGTTGCATTAGGATGGAATGTTCTGTATATATCTGTGAAATCCATTTGGTCAAGTGTATCATTCAAGACCCTTGTTTCTTTGGTGATGTTCTTCTTAGAATATCTATCTTTTGCTGAGAGTGCTGTGTTGAAGTCTCTTACTATTTTTGTATTATTATCTATGTATCTCTTCACTTTCATTATTAATTGATTGATATACTTGGTTGCTCCCACATTAGAGGCATAAATATTCATAATTGTTAGGTTTTCTTATTGGATAGACCCTTTAAGTATGATATAGTGTCCTTCTTTATCTCTTATTAGAGTCTTTGGTAAAAACTGTAATTTATCTGATATGAGGATTGCTACCCCAGCTTTCTTTTGAGGACCATTTGAATGGTAAATGGTTCTCTGCCCCCTCATTTTCAGGCTGGAGGCATCCTTAGGTCTAAAATGAGTCTCTTGTAGACAGCAAATAGATTGGTCTTGCTTTTTTTATCCAGTCTGATATCCTGTGTCTTTTGATGGAATTTTTTAGCCATTCACATTCAGGGTAACTATTGAAAGATATGAATTTAGTGTCATAGTAATATCTATACAGTCCCTGTTTTGTGGATTGTTTCTTTGGGCTCCATCTTCTCTTAAAGGGTGCCCCTTAATATTTCTTGCAGAGCCAGTTTGGTGGTCACATATTCTTTCAGTATTCTGGAAGCTCTTTATCTCTCTTTCTATTCTGAATGACAGCCTTGCTGGATAAAGTATTCTTGGCTGCATGTTTTTCTCATTTAGTACCCTGAATATTTCATGCCAGCCCTTTCTGGCCTGCCATGTCTCTGTGGATAGATGTGCTGTTAATATGATATTTCTCCCCATATAAGTTAAGAATCTCTTGTCTCTTGCTACTTAGGATTTTTATCTCTTTTATCTCTTTATCTTTAAAATTTTCAAGTTTCACTATTTTGTGTCAGGGTGTTGATCGGTTTTTGTGGATCTTAGAGGGTCCTCTCTATCTCTTGGATCTAAATGCCTGTTTCCTTCCCCAGATTTGGGAAGTTCTCACCTATGATATGTTCAAATATACTTTGTGGTCCTCTTTCTCTCAGCCTCTTCTGGAATTCCAATAAGACGAATACTCTTCCTTCTCAAACTATCATTTATTTCCCAAAGCCTTTACTCATAAGTTCTTGACTGTGTTTCTCTTTTCCTCAGCTTCCTTCCTTTCCATCTACTTGTCTTCTATGTCACTCACTTTCACTAATCCTAGCCATTAGAGCATCCTGTTTAGAATGCATGTCAGTTAAAGTATTTTTAATTTTGACCTGATTCTATCTTAATTCTGCAGTAATAGAATCTCTAGAGTCTTTTGTGATTTTTTCCCAAAGCCACCAGGAATTTTGTAATTGGACTTCTGAATTATATCTCTGACATGTTACTTAAATACATATGTACTAGATCTATGGCAGAGAATATTTCTTCCAGTTCCTTCTTTTGTGGTGAATTCTTCCTTCTAGTCATTTTGTCCAGTGCAGAGTGGCTTGATAGAAGTGATCGATTTTCTCTCTGTAGCATTTCAGCTGTTCTCTCTTTATATCTCAGGTTGGATTCATAGGTGTTCAGGTTTTTTTGAAAGTTATCGGGGTAAGTTTGGGGGACCAGATGAATCAAGGACTCTCACTCTTCCACCATCTTGTCTCCTCTCCCAAGGTTCTGCTTTCTTACATCTGCATTATCTGCAACTTGGGGACTTCATGTTGACTGGGTAACAAGTGCTAGAGTGTTGCTCACTTGCTTTTTAAGTGTTTGGCATGAACACATACATCTCCTCAGTTCACAGCTCATTTGCAAGTGATTTCCCCTAGGTTCACATGGGCTGGGAAATATGGTGGTCTACATGGGTATTGGGTGAACAGAGTGTTCTGAAACACACCCTATGAAGTATCAGGTTTTTTTTTAAGTATCAGTTCTAATTATCTTCATATAACAAGTCAGGAAACTGGGCTACAGAGAGACGACATAACATTCTTAAACTATCATATAACTAATGGTGAAGAAGCCAAGGTAGGAGACAGGTTGCCTGGATCCTGATCTACCTCTAACTTCTGCAATGTTGGCTCTTAAATATAACACCAAGTGATAGAGACATATTGCATACACTGTTTTCAGATCCCTGCCCAATCTGGAGTTCCCTACTTATGAAGGGAACCAGCTTCTGAGGCTGGAGGGGCTTATTTGGCAAACAGTGAAACCCTAAGGCAACAACTAGGAGACTTTTCCAACCACATAGGGTGGGGCTGAGAATAGGATTCTGATCCCCTTAACAGTGTTCCATTAGAACTGAAATTGTGTTCCTACAATTGGTAGCATCCAACCCTACCATTTTATGCCCTGTTTGGGTTGAAAGGAAACTGTGGCGCCCTGAAATATTTCTATTTTTGTATAAGATAATATTTATCTTCAAATATTGTATAGATAATTGAAGGGCTAGGAAGCAAGATATTTCAACTAAAAGAGTTTATGTGGATATAGGATATTTTCTGTTGTACATTCTCCTTCCTTGGTACAGATGTAAGTAAGGCCCCTCTTTTGAAAGGAAGGTGACTTCAGCATATTTCACTTAGAATAAGGGTCATGGTATATTAGTCACTTTATTCATATGAGGAAGAAACACCACTACCTAGTAGTGGGAAGGATTTCAGGCCGTTTATGGGATTGTCCCAGGTGTCTCCCCTAATTGTTACTATTGTACACGTGTCAGTGGGCCACTGAGCGGATCAAAGGACATGGTAGACAGTCAAATGATTATAAATGCCCTTTATCAAAACAAATGTTTCTTAGAGGTTTCTTTCTAACAGGTCAGCAGTAATGCTGATAAGGAGTTGAAATTTATCCCCCAAATCAATTTATCTACATCTGTTTCTTTCCTTCCAGGCAGCACCTACTTATGATACTCTTGTACAGATGGAGTATCTTGACATGGTGTTGAATGAAAGTCTCAGATTATACCCAATCACTGGTAGACTTGTAAGGGTCTGTAAGAAAGATGTGGAAATCAGTGGTGTGTTCATTCCTAAAGGGACAGTGGTGATGGTGCCAACCTTTACTCTTCACCAAGATCCGGATATCTGGCCAGAGCCTGAGAAGTTCCAACCTGAAAGGTACAGGGAATCCTGGAAAGGGGAACCCACCTTCATATTGGAGGATATTTTGAAATGTTCTTAGTATAGATGACAATCGTGTGGTTGTACAATGATTTATTTGTACATCTTTTTTTTCTTATAAGTATTTTTCTTGTTATGAAATGATGATTGTTGTCAAAATTTTATAAACTGTACACCCTAAAAGAGAATATTAAAGTCAATGTCAGTCCCAATACATCAAGATTATGAATAATGATACATATGTCCTTTGTGGACATTTAGAGAAATGCATAGAGGTGCATATATTGATTATTAAAAATTAAGATGGCATTATATTTTTTGAATGACTTACTTTTTATTTTTTTATTTTTTAAATTTTTATTTATTTATGATAGTCACAGAGAGAGAGAGAGGCAGAGACACAGGCAGAGGGAGAAGCAGGCTCCATGCACCGGGAGCCCGACGTGAGATTCAATCTCGGGTCTCCAGGATCGCGCCCTGGGCCAAAGGCAGGCGCCAAACTGCTGCGCCACCCAGGGATCCCAAATGACTTGCTTTTTAAAAGATTTTATTTATTTATTCATGAGAGACACAAAGAGAGAGACGGAGACACAGGCAGAGGGAGAAGCAGGCTCCATGAAGGGAGCCGGGTGGGGAACTTGATCTCGGGATCACACCTCGGGCCAAAGGCAGATGCCCAACTGCTGAGCCATCCAGGTGTCTCTTGAATTACTTAATGTAACATTAAACTATAACAACATCTATATTTGGTTTGTGATCATATGCATGTAATTTTCTTAACTACAACCTTATTGAAGGAAATAGGTCTTTTTCTTTTCCTTTAATTTTTTTAGTCCTCTTTACTATGAATTCACCTCCCATGTCCCCACATTCCATGTTTGCAAACCTTGGCCACCATTCTGCTAGCCTAAATGGGAGAGCAGAGTCTGTGGCTCGAGAGTTTACATCCCTAGCAGGAGAAGCAGCCTCATGAGGACAGAGAGGCACACAGGTCCTATGCTGTCTGTGGCTGCAATCCTGTGCAGCTCCCATGTTTGTTTGTTGTGGTTCGTCCAAAGCAAAGTCATCTGAAAAATCTGCTCTCTAGCTGTCTGAGGAGCCTTCTTGAAGGGGTCTTGAGCTTCCTCTTCTGGGAATTCAGAGCAGAGTCTGGCTTTGGGCACAACTTAAATTCTGCAAAAGTTGGTACTTTCCTGTTTATTATATTGGTGAGGAAATTTTGGAGTGAACTTTTTAGGGATCTAGACTTTTAGCTCCTGACTCTAAGCTCCCTGATGGCAGAGGCATTGTCCTGTTGCATGGTGTCCCTAGTGCTACCATCACATCTACATGTAATACTTCCTAAAAGAAGTCAGAATTGACCAATTGAGCTGTTTCTTGGATCAGAAGCCCTGGTGGTTCCCATTCCTGGTCACTCAGCAGTCCCCATTCCTGCCACTTCTCAAACAGAAACCAGAAGACCACTCCTGGTGCTTCTCTCTGATTCATTAAATCATGAGAGGAAGTGCTTACTTATATGTATTAGGGACTATGCCAGGCAGTGCAAGATTCATGTATTAAAAATGGCTGTTATGGAGAATTTTTGACACATACAAAGGGATATTCTAGAAAAACACGTCTAAGAAACACTTTTAATGCATATGTGCCCATCACCTGCCCAACAACCACTAACCATGTCAGCTGCCCCATCCACAAACCTTCGCAATTCCTTGTCTGATTCCCATATTACATTAAGGCTCATCATCTATAAACACACTCCAGTATGTTCCTCATAATATATGGAGTTTAAAAAAAAATACCTACTGAGAATGCCATTATTACCTTCACCAAACCCACATTTTTCCTTAATATAAATATTGAGGAATGAGTTTTTAATAAAATATAAGTCTAACCTTCAAGGAATTTATAGCCTCATGGAACAGATAGGCAAGATTTCAGTTATTTCACTCGTTATACATAACCGTGAGTATGAGCATAGTAGAGTAGCAACATTTGCCCATGCATATCATCTAACATGCTATTATTTGGAAGAGGGGTACTGCTGGGGAAGAGGGGGAAGTGAAGGGAAAAATAACAATACAAATCATGGGTGACATTTTTCCTGCTTCTTTTGTCCATGGATATGTGACTAACATAAGTCAGTGGGGGCAGGATCCTAACTTTCCTTCAATCAGTCATATTTTCTGCTCACCTTTCAGAGTGTGAACAACTCACCACCCTGAATGTAATCCCAGTGTTCAAGACAAATCTTGTTTTCAACAGCATTCATCTCATCTCCTAAACAGTACCGAATGCTCCCATAAGGAAGGGGTATCCAATTATCTATAGCTAAAATTGTCGCTACAGAATAAACACGGCAGGATTTCAGTAACCAGTCCATCAAAGTTTCCTATATACTCCTGGTTGAAAACTCCTAACATGTACCTCTTGTGGTTTTTATGTTTCACTAACTTGTTTCCAACTTGTATTGTGGAACCAGGTTCAGTAAGAAGAACAAGGACAGCATAAATCCTTATACATACCTGCCCTTTGGAACTGGACCCCGAAACTGCCTTGGAATGAGATTCGCAATCATGAACATGAAACTTGCCCTCATCAAAGTCCTGCAGAACTTCTCCTTCAAACCTTGTAAAGAAACACAGGTCAGAAAGAGAACTTTCTGCATAAATAGTATTTTATTGTTTTTTTTTTAACTAAGGGATATCAAATGGATGTGGGGGGGGCTCATTTATCCTTAATAATTTGTCCTATTTCCTGGAGAATCTATTTGGAGTCATTTGTGGCCTTTTAAGTGTCCTTCAGCTCCTGAGTGCATGTCTGTGTCTTATGACCACACAACCATAAGGATCATCTATCTATTCAGTGCAGTTCACAAGATATGATTATGCACAGACCTTTAACTTCAGCAATGTTTTAAATTTCTTTCAAGTCCACTGAAAGGAAGGGAACAAGCTGTGTACAGTCATGACATGCAGTGTTTACTGCGACATGACTTTTGAAGGATGCTCTTCCCCACCACAACTTACAGATGCTATCAAGACCGTGATTCTCAACCCATGGTTCTATATTGGAATCAGTGGGTTCATTAAAAATCCTGGTGTCCAGGTCATCTCAGAAATTCTAACATAATTCACACAGTGTCTGGCTTTAAAAGTACCTTCATTGATTCTCAAGTGTAAGCAAGGTTGAGATTCACTGGTTTGAAGCATTTCTGCCAGATGTGATAGACTACCATGGTCCAGGCCATCCTGGCCACTTGGCCCCACCTTCCATGAACCCCACTGACAGGAGGTTCTCCCTTTCTAACCCAAACTGCCATCATGAATGGATGTTTCCACTGGGAGAAGTGACAGGATCATTAGCAGGGAGGATGGCCATAGAATAAAATACATAATACCCACTCAGGATGACCTTCCAAACTTCAACATACACAAGTTAACTCTGTATTGCTTTTCAAAATTGTGTGCCATAATGGCTAAAAATCTGTCCTAAATTTTAAACACTCATCCTTTTTACTTAAAATCTAAATCAAAAAAGAACACAAACCAACATGAGTTTGTCTCCAGCCTGGTACAGAGTGAGTACTCAATAGATAATCTGTTGAATGTTCCATGCTCCAGTCTTGACAGCTTACCGAGTAAGATAAAGAATAAGAGATATAGGATGCTAAACCGAGAGTACTTACATATTTGTAACACATTAGTGTCCTTCATGTATCTTGCTTACTTTGCATCTGTCATTGGCAGGGCTTCATTCCTGGCTCTCATTTGCTGGTTTAACTGTTGCAGATTCCCCTGAAATTAAGTTCTCAAGGGTTAATTCGACCAGAAGAACCCATTATTCTCAACGTTGAGCCAAGAGATGGGAGTGTGCGTGGAGCCTGAATTTCCCTAAGGACTTCCCTTTTGTTCTTCGAGAAGCTATATCCCAGAACACCACAGACCTCAATTTCCTATGTGAGTAAAACCCAGAAATGAAGATGGGCTTCATTTACTGCCCATGACGGATGACTAGAGATTCTGTACATGCCTTCAGCTTTGTCTGGTGTCTGTGTGGAGCATTATATATTGTGGAGAGTAAACTAGACATGTAGATGCAGTCTATCTGGTTCACACAGACTACCCCCAGTTTGTGCCATCTACTCCCCTGAGCACTGATCAAGAATAAAATTTTCTCAACTGTTTTATCAACAAAATTTGATGGAAACAATGGTCACTGTGATAGTGACATTTATATCATGTCTTATTTTATATTACATATTAAATATCATACTGAGGATGTCAGTCAATATCCTCTTACCAAAATATTAACTTATGCCTTCATGAACATTAAGGGGGGAATCCATAGAACTGATGAGTGAGAGCCAGTGGCTGAATATTTGACCATCACAGTCATTGGGTAGTTGGGCCTTGTTCAGAACTCCAACGTGATCTCTTAAGGTAGATGAGAGTCAATCCACTATGACTTTGCTCATTGCTCAGCAAGTATATTCACAGTTTAATTCTACAGATTTTGGAGCACATGTGTTATTTTTATTACACTTAGTTGAAGTCCTTATTATTCTATCATTAGTTTTTATTTCATGTTTTCATCTCATCTGCCTTGATGTTCTAGTAGACCGGGCACATGCTTTGTCTTTGTGTTCCATCCTCAGCTCCTAACTGTCCTGACACAATGAGCATTGAATAAGAGATTGTGATTGGCCAGATGATACCAAGTGAAAGGCTTTTAGCTCTTAGCCCTTCAGTTGGTATCAGAAGCTGTACAGGAGTCTTCCTATTTTTCCCTCCACTCCTGCCTCTTCTTTTCTCTTCTCCTCTCCTCTTCCTTTTTTTCCCTCCCTAGATAAGTCAGTCCTAAAGTCAATAGGTGGAGCACAGGCAGGTGAGCAGCCCCACATTGAGGGCCAGGGGCAGACAAGAGATCACAGAGACTCCCAAGTTATAGATTCAGTAGGGTGGGATGGTGTCCACATGGAGGAGCTGCCTGTCATAGGTGTGGGAGCTCAAGCTAGGTGAGAAGGGTACTCACACAGAGAGTGGCCTGTTGAGAGCCCCCAGAGTCTAAATACAGAGTAGAGAACCCAAGTAGCATGAAGGTGACATCCATGAGTGTTAAGCAATGGAGTAGGGATTAGTTACATAAAGAGGGATTGATCAGAGAAATAAAGATTTTATCTTATTATTTTATTTTTTTAGAAGCTTTAAAGCAAAAGGGTTTCAGGAGTTTCTCACTGTTGGAGAACTGTGTCACTTATTTGGAAAAGGAGAGAGCCAAATGAATCTGTGTATTCAGAGATTGGAAGTCCGTCAATATAAAGTCAGGCTTTTTGATACATAGATGATAAACTGATAGAGAGCAATTAAAATATGTATATTTACCTTTCTGTGTGTAAAAAACACATTTTCTCTACCTCTTCTACAAACAGTTTTTAGAAACAGTGACATTGTAAGACTATAAGCACATCTTCTGCCCAGATCTTGCCTTATAAATGTCATTTTCCTGAAAAGAACTAGGACCTTTCAGAAAAAATGGCTGATTCCAGGCTGGCAGAGCACATGATGAGCCTGGAGCATGTTTTGCCTACACAGTGACGAGGACATGTCCACAGAACACAGAGCCAGCCTGAAGGGCTTCATCCACCCATCAGAAGCAATTTGGGCTCATGATAACTGACAATATGAAAGGATATGACTTGTTTAATAAAATAGGAATACAAAAATACACACAGATGTAGATAATAACAGAGGTAGATTACAGTTGATGAGGACACTCACACAGTTTCAAAGTATCACCACTCAAACACCCATGAGTAACTGAAGAAAGAGAGGTTCACAGAGCAGAGATTTGGCAGACAAGTGAAGGTCATCAGGAACAGGAGGAATTGATGGGGCATCACCTAATAGGATGGCATAAGAAGATCTCAATATCACCTCTGAGATATTCTTGCCAGGGATGCAAACCTGAAAGAAATCCTGAAAAAAATAAGACAAATCCAAATAAAGAAATATCTATGCCTAATCTGTAACTTGTGTGTAATCGTCTAAAAAGTCAGGGTCATGGAAGTAATAAAAGAGAAAAAACAAGCCCAAATTGGAGACACTTGGCCCCCAACCCTACCTCATAGCAAACCATGACTAATGACAGTTTCCACCTATCCCAGGAAGGTAAACTTTTAAGTTTCCTAATGGGCACTAGTGAGTTATCTTCAGGATAGAAACCCCAGAAATAAAGGATCCTGGCCTGAAACAACCCTTTCTTTTCCTTCTACGCACTTCTTGCCCCACCCTCCTTCCTAGAAAACCCTGCATTTTGTACACCTCCTGAGAGAATTTGTCTATTTGCCAGGTGGGATGTGCCAATTCACCAATCACTTAATAAAGCTGATTATATCTTCAACTTGTTTTGCTGGAATTTTGTTTTTTAATGAAAGCCAGAGACAAACTAAGGAAGTGTTCCAAACTGAACTAAAGTGACTATAGAGGGTGACATGTAACCTCAGCATGTGAGCAGGGTCCTTCTGCTATAAAGGATATTGTGGAGACAGTTGGGAATTGAGGGCTCTGATGGTTACATGGCAGTAATGTGTCAGCCTCCCCTTTCTGACTCTGATGGAGAATCTCTTTGTAGGAATTACAGGGGATTATGAAACATCAGGTCAGTAATTTACTCTGAGATGTGTTGGGAACATAATTCTTAAAATAGATTCTTCTGGAAGGTTGTGATTGTTTTGGGGAGTAGGTCACAAAAGCACTTTGAGCCTAATACAGCTCTCCCCAGCTCCTGCCTTAGTCTGACTTGTATTATTTGATAAAAACAAGGCAGCACCACACAGTGATGAGAGATGGGGAGCTCTAAGGCTGGTGCTCCTGGGCTTAAATCCCAGCTCAGTCCAGAACTGAGCCTAAACTAATCGCTTTGGGTAAATGAGGAAAGATGCCCGCTTTACATAGCTGGGCCTACAGGGCTTGGGCCACACTCCACTACAGATATTTATACCTGAGACCTTGAACAAATTACCTAGTACCTTACTGTTCAGTATTTAGTGCCCCAGATTCCTAAAATAGGGGCATAATGCCAGTGCCTATCTGACATGACAGTGAAACCAGATGATGTAGTGAGTTATTTAGGACACAGCACAGAGCATGCAGTGAGCACATAATCAGTGTCAGCTATGACTTTCATAGCTGTATTATCCTCAGTCCTCAGGAGGCCAGGTTGGTTTGATCTTTGGGCTCCAACCTAGTCAAGTCCATCTTCAAATCTGCCATTTGGGAAAGTATTTGCATACATCTTTCGAGAGGTTTAATTTAACTACAAGCTATTGATGTCTCAGCTGATGTTGTTCGGGAATTTTCTTTAAAAAAAAAAACGATTTTATTTATTTTTTCATGAGAGACACAGAGAGAAAGGCAGACACATAGGCAGAGGGAGAAACATGTCCCTCTGGGAGCCTGATGCGGGACTTGATCCCAGGACCTGAGGATCACACACTGAGTCAAAGGCAGACGCTCAACCATTGAGCTATCCAGGCATCCCACAGTCAGGAAATTTCTAAAGAACAATATAAACAGCCCCATTCTAGAAAAGCCTTTGTCAAGAGAGAATAATGTACATCACTGAGATGGAGTGGGACAGTTTCAACAGGGGGCGCCCTCACCCCTACACAGATCCAAAGGAAGAGATGGACTTGACCTTGCAAGGACTTGTCCTTGCTGTACTTTAGTATCCCAACTGCAGGAATAAGGGATCTCCTTGTCACCACAACTCCCCACTCCTCCCCACAAGAGCTCTGCAAATGAGAAGCTGCCACACTTCTAACTCCGGGGTTACTCCAATGAACTCCAGTTTATAACAGCCTTCCCAGCTTCCCCTTTTCTCCTGATAGAAACATAGTGTGGAGTCCACTTTTTGGCAAACAGGCTTCAGGCAATGGATTATTGGAAGGGCCCACAGTGAACCCCCGGCTGAATAGCAACACGCCCATCAGAGGATATACCTCCAAATATCCATAAGGCCCTAACTTACCCATGGGCTACTTACAAGCAGGCACAGTTACCAAAAAAGGGAAATTGCCCTAAGTCCCCATACTTCCCCAGCTTCCCTCTTTAAAACCAACCCCTACAGGCACTTGACAGGATGAGCACTGGGTGATATGCTATATGTTGGCAAGTTGAACTCCAATAAAACATAATTAATTAATTAGTTAATTAATTAAAACAACCCCCACCCACTGCCTCCTTGCAGACAGCCTCTGGTTTGCTGTCCTGCCCGCTGCTCCCTGGGGGTGTACCCAATAAACTTCTTTTGTGTCCTTTGCTCTGCTTCATGTGAATTCTTTCCTGACTTGTGTCCCGGCTTCCACACAATCCTCACCCCACATTTGGGGGCCCCCATGCCCCCAGGACAGATACCCCGATTATATACCACCTTTGGGGGCTGCACACGGGGAGTCTGTGCACCCCCCATTTGGAGGAGGGAACCCTCACACAAGGAGCCTTTGCCAGTCTGAGACTCTCCCCGTATTCTTCAGGAATTTCTCCAGACTTTTCATCATGGACACACTCTAGTCCTCAGGGGGCTGATGACCTCTGGTGGAGGTGACTCCTCGGGTCCGAGGGGGAAGGAGCCCCAACGCCGCTGCCCAGAAAGGTGAGGGATTTCCCCTCCTGCTCTTCGGAGGGACACTTTCTGCCTCTCCTATTTGGGATCCTTCCTCAGTCTAACTCTAGTACTTCTCACACAAGGGAAGGTGTCTGGCTGCGGATGGCTCTCAGGTGTGGTCTGAGAGCTGAGGGCCAACAGGTGAGACTGCCCGCCATCCAGGGCGAAGCACTCCTTCCCTCTGCTTTCCTGCTCTGCCTGCAGTTCTACTCCCAGAGGCCTGAGCAACTGTCCACTGGCCCCTGGCAAATCCGTGCACCTTACAAACTCAGCTGGGAGCCTTTCCTGAGGCTGGCGACTCTCAGCCACCTGGTTTCCTTGGTCTCCACCGGAAGTCCAGCTGCAGTCCTGATCTGCGGGCAAAGCTGTTCCTGGTGTGAGTGGTGAGCCTTCGCGCTCCTCTTCCCAGCGGGTCTGGCCACACTGGTGTCTGGCTCTCCTTGTTGCCAGAGGATGTCCCCAGGGAGTGCTGTGGGGTTCCCGTGACCCTCTCTGTGGTCATGATGTAGTTTTGGAGTGTAGGTGAGGTTTGGCAGAGTGAGATCTGGAGCCCACAACCAAGAAAGAATTCTTGAGATGTCTTTGATGCAAAATGGTGGTTTTATTAAGGCAGGGGTACAGGACCTGTGGGCAGAAGGAGCTGCTGCCCCACGGTTGTGAGGGGTGGCTGATTATATACTTGGGAGTTGGGGGAGGTAAGGAAAAGGAAGGTTTTCAAAAGAATTTTTGTATGCTAAAGAGGACCTAAAAAATATTAGAAACCTTGCCATTGTCAAGTTAAGATTGTCTTTCCCTTTAATAAAGCATTAAGATAGTTGGGAGTTTCCTTCTGGAAGTTAGGTTATTGATAAGAATGTTTTTTGTCTTATAAATCACTAAGACATTTTGTAAACTGAGGGAAACTCATGTGTATAGGATTATAATCTCTATAAATTAACTATTTGTTTTTTCTTCCCCTTAGCTTTAGGGTAGCCAGGAGTGCCTGAGGAATGTCACACATATTCCAATGGGTGGGGGGGAGTGTTGTTTGTGGGGTGTCAGCTTGTGCTTTGTCCTCAGCTAGGCTTCTGTTCCTTCATCAATGACATGCCACCAGAAGTCGGTTGCCAGGTATAGGACTGGTCTTTTTCCAGGTCAGGCAGGTCACTCTGTGAAATGTTGACCTCAAACCAGAGTTCCATTCCCTTTTGTGATGTTCCCAGTGGGAATCGGCAACCTGTTTCTCCCACAATGGGAATCTTTGAGCTGTGTTCTTAAAGGCTGGAAGAAATCTGAGGTGTCTGGGTGGTTCAGTCAGTTGAGCATCGGACTCTTGGTTTTGGCTCAGGTCTTGATCTCAGGGTGTGAAATTGAGCCCCACATTGGGGGGATGAATGAATCTCAGCAGGGAGTCTGCTTGAGATTCTCTCCCACCGCTCCTCTCCCTCCTTCTCTCTCATATGTATATACTTTTTTTTTAAGCTGGAAGAAATCTGACCCCCAGGGACTGAAGAAAAATATCTCATCTTTTTATGACTCCTGCCCTCAGTACAAACTCCCAGATCAAGACTATGGCTTTCCACAGAACTCTCTTTTAAGATTCTGTTTTCTATAAGTCAATCGGAGAAGGACAAACATTATATGGTCTCATTCATTTGGGGAATATAAAAAATAGTGAAAGGGAATAAAGGGAAAGGGGAAAAATGAGTGGGAAATATCATAAAGGGAGACAGAACATGAGAGACTCCTAACTCTGGGAAATGAACAAGGGGTGATGGAAAGGGAGGTGGGCGGGGGGTGGGGGTGACTAGGTGACGGGCACTGACAGAGGCACTTGATGGGATGAGCACTGGGTGTTATTCTATATGTTGGCAAGTTGAACACCAAAAAAAAAAAAAGATTCTGTTTTCTAGCTTGATCTCCTATGCTGGAACTCCTCCCAGGGGTCACAAGTCCTATACATGCCTTGCTCAGTGTCCTAGCCCTAAACCAGGACCCTGATCTAAGAACCTCTTGCAGAACATCTTTGGTCTCTAACCAGGCTAACCAGCTGCCTTCCAGAACTGACTAAAAAGCTCCATTCAAATTAGTAAGATGGAACTAAATGAATTGAAGATTATTATACTGCTGTGACTCTTGTTTGAAATGTAGCTGGTTCTCTAATGTTTGCTCTTCCAGATTAAGGAAACTTTCTCCTAAGATATCTATGGCTTATAGAAATGTGAACAAATGGAAGCATCTAACTTTTCTCTCCAAAAAGTCTCAGAGAGTATTCTTTCTTTCATGGCAGTCATAATCGTTTCCATAAATTCAATAAGCATCTGTTCTCCTTGTAACAGGACACCAATGGAAACTTTGGTTATTTTAGCAAGACTTTGACTGGAATGTCATAGTTGAGAGACACACATAGACTCAGATATGAACAGACAGCTTTAAGGAACTGAAGTTGACTTTATGGATCCAATAAAGCCCCTTGGAAATGTTGGCCTGATACTTTGCTTCCAGGGTTTCCAGCAGCCTTACCAGGTGAGTAAAGAATGTCACTTTCTGGGGGGGATCCCTGGGTGGCTTAATGGTTTAGTGCCTACCTTTGGCCCAGGGCATGATCCTGGAGTCCCAGGATTGAGTCCCACATCAGGCTCCCTGCATGAAACCTGCTTCTCCCTCTGCCTGTGTCTGCCTCTCCGTGTGTGTCTCTCATGATTAAATAAATAAAATATTTTTTTAAAAAAAGAATGTCACTTTTTGGCAGGTGCAGGAGCCTCAGGATATGTTGGGACCTCAAGAAGAGGAATTTGTCCAAATATATAGGTATTGAAGGCATGTCTGATGGTAATTATTTGGCTTGGCTTCTGGCCTAGAAAGGCCTGAAAGTTCAATCAAGATTCCTTATGAAAAATTCCATCAGGGCACTTTGGTGGCTCAGTGGTTGAGCATCTGCCTTCAGTGATCCCGAGGTCCTGGGATTGAGTCCCACATTGGACTCCCTGCAGGGAGCCTACTTCTCCCTCTGACTGTGTCTCTGCCTTTCTCTGTGTGTCTCTCATGAATAAATAATTAAAATATTTTTAAAACATGCTTCAGACAAACAAAAACAAACAAAAATAGAAAGCTTTAACAAAGAAATAAAAAGCTTCAGCAATGAATGAATATCAATGTTAATATTCTGGTTGTGATATTGTACTCTAGTTTCATTCAGTGTTACCATTGGAGAAAGCTAAAGGGCACCCAAGATCTCCTTGTGTTATTTCTCACAACTACATGTTAATCTACAGTTATCTCAAAATTTAAAAATTATTTCTAAAGACTGTATTTATTTGAGAGACAGATAATGAGAGAGAGAGCATGAGCAGGGGGAGAGGGAGAAGCGGGCTTCCCCTCTGATCAAGGAGCCCCATGCAGAGCTTGATCCCAGAACCCAGGTGCCCCTCAAAATTTGAAAATTAATTTAAAAACTACACAGCTCAGATTTAGGAAGGCAGATGGAAACAGAATTTTTAGTGTCAATTAACACCTAGAAACTTGTGCTTACTGAAAATGAATGTGTCACTATTTTGTCTTATCTCATTGTTGGTGATACAGTCATCCATTCAACAAATAACTGTATTTGGGGACACCTGGGTGGCTCAGCAGTTGAGTGTCTGCCTTCAGCTCAGGGCATGATCCCACGGTACTGAGATCAAGTCCTGCATTGGGCTCCCTGCATGGAGCCTGCTTCTCCCTCTGCCTCTGTCTCTGTCTCTCTCTGTGTCTCTCATGAGTAAATAAATAAAATGTTTTTAAAAATTAAATAACTGTATTTGTATTCAACAATATGTGGATTCAACAAATATATATTGAGTGCCTATTAGGTGTGATATACTTATATAATATACATATATAATATACAATGTACCTATATAAGAGGAAGTAGTGTTAATTACAAATAACATTTATTAGGGCAATGTTACAGGTACATACACATGTACTCTTCTTTTTTCCATAAAAAAAGCCTATGGGGTTTGGTGTTATCATCATTACCATTTTATTTATTTTTTAATAATAAATTTATTTTTTATTGGTGTTCAATTTGCCAACATACAGAATAACACCCAGTGCTCATCCCCTCAAGTGCCCCCCTCAGTGCCCATCACCCATTCACCCCCACCCCCTGCCCTCCTCCTCTTCCACCACCTCTAGTTCATTTCCCAGAGTTAGGAGTCTCTATGTTCTGTCTCCCTTTCTGATATTTCCCACACATTTCTTCTCCCTTCCCTTATATTCCCTTTCACTATTATTTATATTCCCCAAATGAATGAGAACATACACTGTTTGTCCTTCTCCGATTGACTTACTTCACTCAGCATAATACCCTCCAGCTCCATCCACTTTGAAGCAAATGGTGGGTATTTGTCGTTTCTAATGGCTGAGGAATATTCCATTGTATACATCAACCACATCTTCTTTATCCATTCATCTTTCAATGGACACCGAGGCTCCTTCCACAGTTTGGCTATTGTGGACATTGCTGCTAGAAACATTGGGGTGCAGGTGTCCCGGCGTTTCATTGCATCTGAATCTTTGGGGTAAATCCCCAACAGGGCAATTGCTGGGTGGTAGGGCAGGTCTATTTTTAGCTCTTTGAGGAACCTCCACACAGTTTTCCAGAGTGGCTGCACCAGTTCACATTCCCACCAACAGTGTAAGAGGGTTCCCTTTTCTCCACATCCTCTCCAACATTTGTGGTTTCCTGCCTTGTTAATTTTCCCCATTCTCACTGGTGTGAGGTGGTATCTCATTGTGGTTTTGATTTGTATTTCCCTGATGGCAAGTGATGCAGAGCATTTTCTCATGTGCATGTTGGCCATGTCTACGTCTTCCTCTGTGAGATTTCTCTTCACATCATTACCATTTTACTGTGAGTATAAGTTTTTATAAGTTAAGCACACGACTTTCAAAAATGTGGAGTCAACAGGTGTCAAAGATTTTATTCAACTGTTAAGTAATATGGAGATCATAAGAGAAAACTGCTTCCAAGGGCTTTTGTAAAACAGAAGTTTGTAGAGTTCATCAGTAAAGGCATTTTTGACAATACATCAAGAAAAGAATGTGAGAATAAGATTTCTAGGTCAGAAAAATGAGTAATGTCCTACAGGGCAATAAAACCCATAATCTTTGGGTTTGTCTTTTTCTCAGACATAAATCAGGCTAACAGTGCGCAATGGGGTCTAGTTAAATAGTAAATCACAAAGTCAAACAGAAACATTCTGAGAGATAAATAAATAAGCCATGGGTTGGTTTGCTAAACAATGCTGCAGTATGCCATTGAAAGGGTATTCCGCCATCCTCTTAGGTTATTCCCAAGTTTTGAATAATTGTTTATTAACAAAATTGATAGTAGGAGGGAGGGGCAAGATGGCGGAAGAGTAGGGGTCCTCAACTCACCTGGCCCCACAAACTTACCTAGATAACTTTCAAAACTTCCTGAACATCTATGAATTCGACCTGAGATTTAAAGAGAGAACAGTTGGAATACTACAGGGAGAAAAGTTTTCACTTCTAACAAAGTAAGAAGGCAAAAATAAAAATAATAAAGTGGGGGAGGGGAACCGCGACTAGCAGGGCTAAAGCAGAGCACCAAAAGCCTCCAGGGCAGGAAAGCCCAGCCCTGAAGAAGCAGGAACTTTAAAAATTTGTGCCAGGGTTTTCCCCGACAGAAGAGTGCTCATCAGGGAAATCAGGCAAAATTGAAAGACGGGCAGCTAAGCCTCAAGATTCCTGGAGTCACTATAAGAGGAGGGGTGCCCCGGGGAAAGCTCACTGCAAACCACAGTCTGATATTGGTAAAGGGCTGGAGTGCTGCAGCCTCTGGGGCATTTGGGAGAAGCCAATCAGTTAGGCCAGCCGGCTCCAGAGCTGCCTTTACCCTAGAGGCTGGCAACAGGAGGTGGCTATGTCCCATTCCCTTCAGGAGAGGTGGGCCCTGGGAGTGCAGGTCCAGCAGCACAGAGCCCCAGATCCTGGGCACCCAAGCTGACAAAGCCGGCAATCCTCTGTTCCCCCTGGGACAGGTGGAAGTGGGGAGGGCACAGGAAAGAAAGAATTCTCCTGCTGCTGGGTGCCCCACAAGCTGTGCAGATCAGTGCAGCTGCGCCTGCCCCCAGGAGCATCTAGGCCAGTGCAGACTGGGAGACTGTGGTTAGTTACTCTGGAGGAGCTCAGCTCCAGAACTGGAAATCTGGCCACTGCCATTTTTGTTTTTCCTCTTTGTTTCACTGTGTGCCTGGGAGAGGTGGGGCCTCAAGGGAACAAAGGCCTCACAGAATAAACAGCTCATACTGAGCCCAGCACCTGGCAAGGGGCAGGGCATCTCCGCCCAGCCACAGACACCTGAGAATCATCACAGTAGACCTCCCCCAGAAGAACTCCTGGAAGAACAAGGGAAGAACAAATTTATTGGCCAAATAAACAGTACTGGAAAGCGCCAGGACTGAGGGAAAATAGTATATAGAACTAGAGGGTCCTTTTTTTTTTTTTTCATTCTTTTTCCATTACCACTCGTTTTTATATCAGACTAAAAATTTCTGATATTTTTTCTTTTTCCACCTTAACTACAGTATTTTACTGGCTCTTCATTTTTCAGGTTTTTCTTTTTTGACATATTTCATATTTCTATAATTACATGTCTTAGATATATTGTTCACTTCTGAATTTCCTTCAACATATTCAATTTAATTTTGCTATATATGCAAGATATGGGTATTTGTTTTTAGTCTTTTATTTTTTCTGCCTCGTTTTGTTTTACAATGGTGGAAATTAGTACCTTATAAAACATGACCAACATACACCCAGAACCAAGTGGAATTCAGTGTTGGTTCATTCTCTGAGATTATATTCTCTCTTCCTTCCCATTCTGCCCTCCCCTTTTATCTTATGTTTTTGTGGTCAGTGTTGGGGGTTTATGTAAGTATTGCTGGTTTATATAAATTTGGGATTGAGCATCTTCTAACATAAAGAACAAAATACACTCAGAACCAAGAGGATCACCCTCTAGGACCCCTGAGGTAGACTACATTCTCTCTCCATTACCAGTTCCTCACCACCACCATCTCCCCCCTCTTTTTTTCTTTTTCCTCTTTTCTATTTTTTTTCCTTTTTTCTTCTTTGTTTTTGGTTTTTTATTTTTAGTACTTTGTTTTAAATTTTGTTTTTCACTTTAGTGGTCCTTTTATTTTGTTCTGTTCTTTTTCTTCTATTTTCCGGTCTCTGACCTCTTTGGAAGCATCTAGAGTGTATTTTACATGTAAAGGTCATGGTTGATATTTTTGACTCAGCCTGCTCATACAGCCACTTTGCACTGGATAAAATGACTGGAAGGAAGAATTCACCACAAAAGAAAGAACTGGAAACAATACTCTGCTACAGAATTACAGAATTTGGATTTAAATATGATGTCAGAAATTCAATTCAGAAGTACAATTATAAAGCTACTGGTGGCTCTGGAAAAAGTGTAAAGGACTCTAGAGATTTCATTATTTCTGAGATCTAATCAGGCTGAAATTAAAAATCAATTAAATGAGATGCAATCCAAACTGGATGTTCTAACTACTAGGGTTAATGAGGTGGAAGAAATAGTGACATAGAGGACAAGTTGATGGTAAGGAAGGAAGCTGAGAAAAAAAGAAAAAAAATTAAGAACCCATGAGGAAAGTCTTAGGGAAATAAATGATACATTGAGAAGGAAGGATATACTTCTAATTGGGATTCCAGAAGAGGCTGAGAGAGAGAGAGAGAGGACCACAAAGTATATTTGAACAAATCATAGCTGAGAATTTCCCAAATTTGGGGAAGGTAACAGTTATTCAGATCCAAGAGATAAAGAGGACCACCCCCCAAAAAATCAATAAAACTGTTCAACACCTTGACATTTAATAGTGAAACTTGCAAACTTCAAAGATAAAAATAAAAGTTTTAAGTAGCAAGAGACAAGAGATTCTTAACTTATATGAGGAGAAATAGATTATTAGCAGACCTCTCCACAGAGACCTGGTAGGCCAGAAAGGGCTGGCATGATATATTCAGGATACTGAGAAAAACCTACAGCCAAGAATACTTTATCCAGCAAGGCTGTCATTCAGAATAGAAGGAGAGATAAAGAGCTTCCAGGATAGACAGCAACTGAAAGAATATGAGGACACCAAACTGGCTCTGCAAGAAATATTAAGGGGGATCCCATAAAAGAAGGAAGGAGCCCAAAGAAACAATCCAAAAAACAGGGACTGCATAGGTATTACTATGACACTATATTCATATCTTTCAATAGTTACCCTGAATGTGAATGGCTAAATAATTCCATCAAAAGACACAGGGTAAAAAAAAAAAAAAAAAAAAAAAAAAAAAAAAAAACAAAAGACACAGGGTATCAGACTGGATAAAAAAGCAAGACCCATCTATATGCTGTCTACAAGAGACTCATTTTAGACCTAAGGACGCCTCCAGCCTGAAAATGAGGGGGTGGATACCATTTACCATTCAAATGATCCTCAAAAGAAAGCTGGGGTAGCAATCCTCATATTGAATAAATTAAGTTTATACCAAAGTCTCTAATAAGAGATAAAGAGGAACACTATAACATATTTAAAGAGTCCATCCAACAAGAAGACCAATTATGAATATTTATGCCCCTAATGTGGGAGCAGACAAGTATATCAATCAATTAATAACCAAAGTAAAGAGATACTTAGATAATAATATATTAAGAGTAGGAGACTTCAACATTGCACTTTCAGCAAATGACAGATGTGCTTAGAATAAGCACAACATCACCGAAGAAACAAGGGCCTTAAATGATACACTGGACAGAATAGATTTGACAAATATATACAAAACTTTCCATCCAAATGCAACTGAATGCACATTCTTCTCAAGTGCACATGGAACTTTCTTCAAAATAGACCACATATTGGGTCACAAATCAGGTCTCAACCAATACCAAAAGATTGGGATTGTCCCGGCATATTTTCAGACCACAGTGCTCTGAAACTAGAACTCAATCACAAGAAGAAACTCAAACACATGGAGGTTAAAGAGCATCCTACTAAAAGATGAATGGGTCCACCAGGAAATTAGAGAAGAATTAAAAAGATTCATGGAAACTAATGAGAATGAAGATACAACCATTCAAAATCTTTGGGATACAGCAAAAGCAGTCCTAAGAGGGAAATACATCGCAACACAAGCCTTCCTAAAAAAATTGGAAAAAACTCAAATACACAAGCTAATCTTGCACCTAAAGGAATTGGAGAAAGAATAGCAAATAAAGTGACACCACGCAGAAGAAGAGAGATAATAAAGGTTCAAGCAGAACTCAATGAAATAGAGATCGAAAAAACTGGAACAGTTCAGCAAAACCAGGAGCTGGTTCTTTGAAATAATTAATAAGATAGATAAACACCTAGCCAGCCTCATTAAAAAGAAAAGACTCAAATTAATAAAGTCACAAATGAAAGAGGAGAGATCACAACCAATACCAAGGAAATACAAACGATTTTAAAGACGTCTTATGAGCAGCTTTATGCCAACAAATTAGGCAATTTAGAAGAAATGGATGCATTTCCGGAAACCTGCAAATTACCAAAACTGGAACAGGAAGAAATAGAAAACCGGAACAGGCCAATAACCAGCGAGGAAATTGAAGCAGTCATCAAAAATCTCCCAAGAGGAGGGGCAAGATGACGGAAGAGTAGGGTCCCCAAATCACCTGTCCCCACCAGATTGCCTAGATAACCTTCAAATTATCCTGAAAATCTATGAATTCGGCCTGAGATTTAAAGAGAGAACAGCTGGAATGCTACAGTGAGAAGAGTTCACGCTTCTATCAAGGTAGGAAGATGGGGGAAAAAAGAAATAAAGGAACAAAAGGCATCCAAGGGGGAGGGGCCCTGCGAGGAGCCGGGCTGAGGCCGGGGCGAGTATCCCCAGGACAGGAAAGCCCCGTCCCGGAGAAGCAGGAGCTGCACCAACCTTCCCGGTCGGAAAGGGGCTCGCAGGGAGTTAGAGCAGGACCCCAGGAGGGCGGGGATGCCCTCAGGCTCCCTGGGACTCTAACAGACACCTGCGCCCCAGGAGAGTGCGCCGAGCTCCCTAAGGGCTGCAGCGCGCACGGCGGGACCCGGAGCAGCTCGAGGGGCTCGGGCGGCGGCTCCGCGGAGGGGGCTGCGCGGCCGGGAGCACAAATCCAACAGCACAGCCCAGGATCCGGCCTCCCCCCGGGAGGGGCAGAGGCCGGGAGGGCCCAGGACAGCAAGGACGCTCCTGCCCCGAGCTGAGCAGATCTGCGGCCCGCCCCGGAGCCTCCAGGCCCTGCAGACAGAGAGCTCCGGAGTTCCTGCGGGGACTGAATCCAGGGCTCCAGGGCTCCAGAGCTGCCATAGCCACTGGGGTTGTTCCTCCTGGGGCCTCACGGGGTAAACAACCCCCACTGAGCCCTGCACCAGGCAGGGGGCAGAGTAGCTCCCCCAAGTGCTAACACCTGAAAATCAGCACAACAGGCCCCTCCCCCAGAAAACCAGCTAGACGGACATGTTCCAGGGGAAGTCAAGGGACTTAAAGCATACAGAATCAGAAGATACTCACCCGTGTCTTTTTCTTTTCTTTTTGATTTCTGATTGCTTCCCCCACCCTTTTTTTTTCACCTTTCTTTCTTTTTCTTCTTTTTTCCTTTTTTTCTTCCTTTTTTCTTTTTTCTTTTTCTCTTTTCTTTCCTTCTCTCTCTCTTTTTCTCCTATTCCCAATACAACTTGTTTTGGCCACTCTGCACTGAGCAAAATGACTAGAAGGAAAACCTCACCTCAAAGGGAAGAATCAGAAACAGTCCTCTCTCCCACAGAGTTACAAAATCTGGATTACAATTCAATGTCAGAAAGCCAATTCAGAAGCACTATTATACAGCTACTGCTGGCTCTAGAAAAAAGCATAAAGGACTCAAGAGACTTCATGACTGCAGAATTTAGATCCAATCAGGCAGAAATTAAAAATCAATTGAATGAGATGCAATCCAAACTAGAAGTCCTAACGACGAGGGTTAACGAGGTGGAAGAACGAGTGAGTGACATAGAAGACAAGTTGATGGCAAAGAGGGAAACTGAGGAAAAAAGAGACAGACAATTAAAAGACCATGAAGACAGATTAAGGGAAATAAACGACAGCCTGAGGAAGAAAAACCTACGTTTAATTGGGGTTCCCGAGGGCGCCGAAAGGGACAGAGGGCCAGAATATGAATTTGAACAAATCATAGCTGAAAACTTTCCTAGTCTGGGAAGGGAAAGAGGCACTTAGATCCAGGAAATAGAGCGATCCCCCCCTAAAATCAATAAAAACCGTTCAACACCTCGACATCTAAGAGTTAAGCTTGCAAATTCCAAAGATAAAGAGAAGATCCTTAAAGCAGCAAGAGACAAGAAAGCCCTGACTTTTATGGGGAGGAATATTAGGGTAACAGCAGACCTCTCCACAGAGACCTGGCAGGCCAGAAAGGGCTGGCAGGATATATTCAGGGTCCTCAATGAGAAGAACATGCAACCAAGAATACTTTATCCAGCAAGGCGCTCATTCAAAATGGAAGGAGAGATAAAAAGCTTTCAAGACAGGCAGGAACTGAAAGAATATGTGACCCCCAAACCAGCTCTGCAAGAAATTTTAAGGGGGACTCTTAAGTCCCCTTTAAAAGAAGAAGAAGAAGAAGAAGAAGAAGAAGAAGAAGAAGAAGAAGAAGAAGAAGAAGAAGAAAGAAAGAAGAAGAAGAAGAAGAAGAAGAAGAAGAAGAAGAAGAAGAAGAAGAAGAAGAAGAAGAAGTAGTAGTAGTAGTAGTTGTTCAGTGGAACAATCCACAAAAACAAGGACTGAATAGATATCATGATGACACTAAACTCATATCTTTCGATAGTAACTCTGAACGTGAACTGGCTTAATGAACCCATCAAAAGGCACAGGGTTTCAGACTGGATAAAAAAGCAGAACCCATCCATTTGCCGTCTACAAGAGACTCATTTTAGACAGAAGGACACCTACAACCTGAAAATAAAAGGTTGGAGAACCATTTACCATTCGAATGGTCCTCAAAAGAAAGCAGGGGTAGCCATCCTTATGTCAGATAAACTAAAATTTACCCCGAAGACTGTAGTGAGTGATGAAGAGGGACACTATCTCATACTTAAAGGATCTATCCAACAAGAGGACTTAACAATCCTCAATATATATATGCCCCGAATATGGAGCTGCCAAATACTTAAACCAATTAATAACCAAAGTGAAGAAATACTTAGATAATAATACACTTATACTTAGTGACTTCAATCTAGCGCTTTCTACCCTCGATAGGTCTTCTAAGCACAACATCTCCAAAGAAACGAGAGCTTTAAATGATACACTGGACCAGATGGATTTCACAGATATCTACAGAACTTTACATCCAAACTCAACTGAATACACATTCTTCTCAAGTGCACATGGAACTTTCTCCAGAATAGACAACATACTGGGTCACAAATCGGGTCTGAACCAATACCAAAAGATTGGGATCATCCCCTGCATATTCTCAGACCATAATGCCTTGAAATTAGAACTAAATCACAACAAGAAGTTTGGAAGGACCTCAAACACGTGGAGGTTAAGGACCATCCTGCTAAAAGATGAAAGGGTCAATCAGGAAATTAAGGAAGAATTAAAAAGATTCATGGAAACTAATGAGAATGAAGATACAGCCGTTCAAAATCTTTGGGATGCAGCAAAAGCAGTCCTGAGGGGGAAATACATCGCAATACAAGAATCCATTCAAAAACTGGAAAGAACTCAAATACAAAAGCTAACCTTACACATAAAGGAGCTAGAGAAAAAACAGCAGATTGACCCCACCCCCAGCAGAAGAAGAGAGTTAATTAAAATTCGAGCAGAACTCAATGTAATCGAGACCAGAAGAACTGTGGAACAGATCAACAGAACCAGGAGTTGGTTCTTTGAAAGAATTAATAAGATAGATAAACCATTAGCCAACCTTATTAAAAAGAAGAGAGAGGAGACTCAAATTAATAAAATCATGAATGAGAAAGGAGAGATCACTACCAACACTAAGGAAATACAAACGATTTTAAAAACATATTATGAACAGCTATACGCCAATAAATTAGGCAATCTAGAAGAAATGGACGTATTCCTGGAACGCCACAAACTACCAAAACTGGAACAGGAAGAAATAGAAAACCTGAACAGGCCAATAACCAGGGAGGAAATTGAAGCAGTCATCAAAAACCTCCCAAGACACAAAAGTCCAGGGCCAGATGGCTTCCCAGGGGAATTCTATCAAACGTTTAAAGAAGAAATCATACCTATTCTACTAAAGCTGTTTGGAAAGATAGAAAGGGATGGAGTGCTTCCAAATTCGTTCTATGAGGCCAGCATCACCTTAATTCCAAAACCAGACAAAGACCCCACCAAAAAGGAGAATTACAGACCAATATCCCTTATGAACATGGATGCAAAAATTCTCAACAAGATACTAGCCAATAGGATCCAACAGCACATTAAGAAAATTATTCACCACGACCAAGTAGGATTTATCCCCGGGACACAAGGCTGGTTCAACACTCGTAAAACAATCAATGTGATTCATCATATCAGCAAGAGAAAAACCAAGAACCATATGATCCTCTCATTAGATGCAGAGAAAGCATTTGACAAAATACAGCATCCATTCCTGATCAAAACTCTTTAGAGTGTAGGGATAGAGGGAACTTTCCTCGACATCTTAAAAGCCATCTATGAAAAGCCCACAGCAAATATCATTCTCAATGGGGAAGCACTGGGAGCCTTTCCCCTAAGATCAGGAACAAGACAGGGATGCCCACTCTCACCACTGCTATTCAACATAGTATTGGAAGTCCTAGCCTCAGCAATCAGGCAACAAAAGACATTAAAGGCATTCAAATTGGCAAAGAAGAAGTCAAACTCTCCCTCTTCGCCGATGACATGATACTCTACATAGAAAACCCAAAAGCTTCCACCCCTAGATTGCTAGAACTCATACAGCAATTTGGTCCCGTGGCAGGGTACAAAATCAATGCCCAGAAATCAATGGCTTTTCTATACACTAACAATGAGACTGAAGAAAGAGAAATTAAGGAGTCAATCCCATTTACAATTGCACCTAAAAGCATAGGATACCTAGGAATAAACCTCACCAAAGAGGTAAAGGATCTATACCCTAAAAACTATAGAACACTTCTGAAAGAAATTGAGGAAGACACAAAGAGATGGAAAAATATTCCATGCTCATGGATTGGCAGAATTAATATTGTGAAAATGTCAATGTTACCCAGGGCAATTTACACGTTTAATGCAATCCCTATCAAAATACCATGGACTTGGGATCCCTGGGTGGCGCAAAGGTTTGGCGCCTGACTTTGGCCCAGGGCACAATCCTGGAGACCCAGGATCAAATCCCACGTCGGGCTCCCGGTGCATGGAGCCTGCTTCTCCCTCTGCCTGTGTCTCTGCCTCTCTCTCTCTCTCTCTCTCTCTCTCTCTCTCTGTGTGTGTGTGTGTGTGTGTGTGTGTGACTATCATAAATAATAAATAAAAATTTTTAAAAAATACCATGGACTTTCTTCAGAGAGTTAGAACAAATTATTTTAAGATTTGTGTGGAATCAGAAAAGACCCTGAATAGCCAGGGGAATTTTACAAAAGAAAACCATATCTGGGGGCATCACAATGCCAGATTTCAGGTTGTACTACAAAGCTGTGGTCATCGAGACAGTGTGGTACTGGCACAAAAACAGACACATAGATCAATGGAACAGAATAGAGAACCCAGAAGTGGACCCTGAACTTTATGGCCAACTAATATTTGATAAAGGAGGAAAGACTATCCATTGGAAGAAAGACAGTCTCTTCAATAAATGGTGCTGGGAAAATTGGACATCCACATGCAGAAGAATGAAACTAGACCACTCTCTTTCCCATACACAAAGATAAATTCAAAATGGATGGAAGATCTAAATGTGAGACAAGATTCCATCAAAATCCTAGAGGAGAACCCAGGCAACACCCTTTTTGAACTCGGCCACAGTAACTTCTTGCAAGATACATCCACGAAGGCAAAAGAAACAAAAGCAAAAATGAACTATTGGGACTTCATCAAGATAAGAAGCTTTTGCACAGCAAAGGATACAGTCAACAAAACTAAAAGACAACCTACAGAATGGGAGAAGATATTTGCAAATGACCTATCAGATAAAGGGCTAGTTTCCAAGATCTATAAAGAACTTCTTAAACTCAACACCAAAGAAACAAACAATCCAATCATGAAATGGGCAAAAGACATGAAGAGAAATCTCACAGAGGAAGACATAGACATGGCCAACATGCACATGAGAAAATGCTCTGCATCACTTGCCATCAGGGAAATACAAATCAAAACCACAATGAGATACCACCTCACACCAGTGAGAATGGGGAAAATTAACAAGGCAGGAAACCACAAATGTTGGAGAGGATGTGGAGAAAAGGGAACCCTCTTACACTGTTGGTGGGAATGTGAACTGGTGCAGCCACTCTGGAAAACTGTGTGGAGGTTCCTCAAAGAGCTAAAAATAGACCTGCCCTACCACCCAGCAATTGCCCTGTTGGGGATTTACCCCAAAGATTCAGATGCAATGAAACGCCAGGACACCTGCACCCCGATGTTTCTAGCAGCAATGTCCACAATAGCCAAACTGTGGAAGGAGCCTCAGTGTCCATCGAAAGATGAGTGGATAAAGAAGATGTGGTTTATGTGTGGTTATGTGGTTTACTCAGCCATTAGAAATGACAAATACCCACCATTTTCTTCAAAGTGGATGGAACTGGAGGGTATTATGCTGAGTGAAGTAAGTCAATCGGAGAAGGACAAACAGTGTATGTTCTCATTCATTTGGGGAATATAAATAATAGTGAAAGGGAATATAAGGGAAGGGAGAAGAAATGTGTGGGAAATATCAGAAAGGGAGACAGAACATAAAGACTCCTAACTCTGGGAAACAAACTGGAGGTGGTGGAAGGGGAGGAGGGCGGGGGGTGGGGGTGAGTGGGTGACGGGCACTGAGGGGGACACTTGACGGGATGAGCACTGGGTGTTATTCTGTATGTTGGTAAATTGAACACCAATAAAAATTATTTTATTAAAAAAAATCTCCCAAGAGACTTCATCAAGATAAGAAGCTTTTGCACAGCAAAGGATACAGTCAACAAAACTAAAAGACAACCTACAGAATGGGAGAAGATATTTGCAAATGACCTATCAGATAAAGGGCTAGTATCCAAGATCTATAAAGAACTTATTAAACGCAACAGCAAAGAAACAAACAATCCAATCATGAAATGGGCAAAAGACATGAACAGAAATCTCACAGAGGAAGACATTGACATGGCCAATAAGCACATGAGAAAATGCTCTGCATCATTGGGCATCAGGGAAATACAAATCAAAACCACAATGAGATACCACCTGAGATACCATACCAGTGAGAATGGGGAAAATTAACAAGGCAGGAAACAACAAATGTTGGGGAGGATGTGGAGAAAGGGGAACCCTCTTGCACTTTTGGTGGGAATGTCAACTGGTGCAGCCACTCTGGAAAACTGTGTGGAGGTTCCTCAAAGAGTTAAAAATAGATCTTCCCTACGACCCAGCAATTGCACTGCTAGGGATTTACCCCAAAGATACAGATGCAGTGAAACACTGGGACACCTGCGCCCCAATGTTTACAGCAGCAATATCCACAGTAGCCAAACTGTGGAAGGAGTCTCGGTGCCCATTGAAATATGAATGGATAAAGAAGATGTGGCATATATATATATATATATATATATATATATATATATATACACAATGGGATATTATTGAGCCATTAGAAAACAACAAATACCCACCATTTGCTTCGACGTGGATGGAAGTGGAGGGTATTATGCTGAGTGAAATAATTGGAGAAGGACAAACACTATATGGTCTCATTCATTTGGGGAATATAAAAAATAGTGAAAGGGAATAAAGGGGAAAGGAGAGAAAATGAGTGAGAAATATCAGAGAGGAAGACAGAACATGAGAGACTCCTAACTCTGGGAAACGAGCAAGGAGTGGTGGAAGGGAGGTGGGCGGGGGGGGGGAGGTGACTGGGTGATGGGCACTGAGGGGGGCAGTTGATGGGATGAGCACTGGGTGTTACGCTATACGTTGGCAAATTGAACTCCAATTTTAAAAATAATCTCCCAAGAAACAAATTCCAGGGGCAGATGGCTTCCCAGGGCAATTCTACCAAACATTTATTTTATTTTTTTTTTAAATTTTTATTTATTTATGATAGTTACACACAGAGAGAGAGAGAGAGAGAGAGAGAGAGAGGCGCAGAGACATAGGCAGAGGGAGAAGCAGGCTCCATGCACCGGGAGCCCGACGTGGGATTCGATCCTGGGTCTCCAGGATCGCGCCCTGAGCCAAAGGCAGGCGCCAAACCACTGCGCCACCCAGGGATCCCTCTACCAAACATTTAAAGAAGAAATACCTATTCTAGTACAGCTGTTTCAAAGGAGAGGAAGGGAGGGAATACTTCCAAATTCGTTCTATATGGCCAACATTACCTTGATCCCAAAACCAGACAATGACTCCACCGAAAAAGCAGAATTATAGACCAATATCCCTGATGAACAGGGATGCAAAAAAACTCACCACGATACTAGCCATTAGGACCCAACAGTACATTAAGAGGATTATTCACCATGACCAAGTGGGATTTATCTCCAGGATGCAGGGGTGGTTCAACACTCGTAAAACAATCAACGTGATAGATCACATCAACAAGAGAAAAAACAAGAACCATATGATCCTCTCAATAGATGCAGAGAAAGCATTTGACAAAATACAGCATCCTGATTAAAACTCTTCAAAGCATAGGGATACAGGGGACATTCCTCAATATCATAAAAGCTATTTATGAAAAGCCCACAGTGAATATCATTCTCAATGGGGAAGAACTGAGAGCCTTTCCCCTAAGATCAGGAACAAGACAGGGATGTTCACTCTCACCACTGCTATTCAACATAGTACTAGAAGTCCTAGCCTCAGCAATCAGACAACAAAAAGAAATAAAAGGCATTCATATTGGCAAAGAAGAAGTCAAACTCTCTCTCTCTTCCCAGATGACATGGTACTGTATATAGAAGATCCAAAAGAGGAAAAAAAAAAAAAAAAAAAAAAGAAGATCCAAAAGAGGGCAGTCAGGGTGGCTCAGTGGTTTAGTGTTGCCTTCGGCCCAGGGCCTGATCCTGGAGACCTGGGATTGAGTCCCACCTCGGGCTCCCTGCGTGGAGCCTGCTTCTCCCTCTGCTTGTGTCTCTGCCTCTCTCTGTCTCTCTCTGTGTCTCTCATGAATGAATAAATAAAATATTTTTTAAAAAGAAAGAAAGCCCAATAGACTCCACCCCAAGATTGCTAGAACTCATACAGCAGTTCAGCAATGTGGCAGGATATAAAATCAATGCACAGAAATCAGTTGCATTTCTACACACTAACAATGTGTGTAACACTTTGAGATTCCTCAAAGTGTTAAAAACAGAGCTACCCTATGACCCAGCAATTGCACTACTGGGTATTTATCTCAAAGACACAGATGCAGTGAAATGCTGGGACACCTGCACCCCAGGGTTCACAGCAGCAATGTCCACAGTAGCCAAACTGTGTTAGGAGCCTGGATATACTTCGACATTTGAATGGATAAAGAAGATGTGGTATATATACACAATGGAGTATTCCTCAGCCATTAGAAAGGACGAATACTCACCATTTTCTTCGATGTGGATGGAACTGGAGGGTATTATGCTGAGTTAAGTAAATCAATTGGAGAAGGACAATCATATGGTTTCACTCATACGGGAAATATAAGAAATAGTGAAAGGGATTATAAGAGAAAGGAGGGGAACTGAGTGGGAAAAATTAGTGAGGGAGACAAACTGTAAGAGACTCCTAACTCTGGGAAACAGAGGGTTCGGGAAGGGGAGGTGGGGAGGGGATTGCGGTAACTGCATGATGGACACTGAGAAGGGCACTTGATGGGATGAGCACTGGGTGTTATACTATATGTTGGCAAATTAAACTTAAATAAAAACGAATGTAAAAAATATATACCAGAAAAGTTGTCATAAAATACTTCTTGAGAAAGACACCATAATTCGCTGGAAAAAAACACACAAAATTTTTTTCTCTTATATTCATTAATTTACTAAAATTGCTTATTCCTAGTCAATTATATTTTTTAAAAAACCTCTTAACAGTTAATGTGTGGCATAAAAATAATTCTGAGTTATTTTCACATACTAGATTATGTTAGCAGTCAACAAACCTAGTTTGCCAATTGAAACATGTAAGATTCATAGTGACTGGATTAAAAACCAAAAATGTTTACATCCTTTTTTGTCCAGTCAATGGAAAGGAGGGTGGTAACATTTAATGATACAGACCTTAAAAATTAATTGCCTCAAAGTTCAAGGATAAAATTTTTAAAAGGACTTAAGTCTTCATTCTTTTTACATTATACCTAGTTTATTTCAGCTTATAAATCAAAGTGTAAAGTTTCCTTTTTGAAAAAGAAACATGCTAACAAGTTCAAAAAAATAGTAAAATACTAATTTCTCTTTAAGGTAGATAGGATTTAAACCCAAACTCATTTAGTAACAATCAATAATATGCACATTAGGTTCCCATTAAGAGAAATTAACTTGATTCATTGCAAACAAATGTAGAACTATGCCTTTAATACACTACAATCTGGTACTAAAGGTCTTACTTTTTTTTCAATCCCGCTGAAGAATTGGAACATAGTTATATTGGCTGGAGGTTTGGACATTCCTAGAGCAATACATATGCCTTTCATCTATTGAAAGACCTCACTACTGCCTCTTTCTTGGGCTTTTTTTGGAGGAGTATTCACACAGAGCATTCTGGCAGCTTCTAGTTCTGAGAAGAGGTATGTGAGCAAAAGGAGGCAGTTCTGAACGAGAAGGCGCTTGGTCACATCCCCAGATGTCAGTGACAGATATGGACAGTTCATCTCCCCTAGTAGCCCACTCACCTCAAGCTGGAATTCTTCGGCTTCACTCGGGCTGTTAGTTGCTTGCACATTTCCTCTAGTTTACAGACACTCTTAATTCAGACACCAGCCAAGCAGAGTTTGGTAAACTCGGGGGAACTGGCTCCAGCAGAGACTGCCTGAGACAGAGCACCATCTTCCAACAGTGGACCCTTGTAACCTAGCTCTTCCAACGACTCCAAGATGTCATCTCCATGAGGTCACACTCCATGCTACTGTGGTATTCAAATTTCTGAGTCTCAGGCTCCCCTCTTCGCCGGCAACGCCCACACAAAATTAATAGTAAGATCAGACCCTTAGTAAATAGACAAGCCCAATTTTGAATACTGTTTTAACTCCAAATCTTGTTTTTTCCTAAGAAGCCACACTGCCATTGAATGTCTCCAGCCTAGTGATATAAGCAGGCAAGTAAAGTACAATAAGGTATAAAAACGTAATTATAGAAATATAAAAAGGAGGGGAGAGGTGTCTGGCTCGCTCAGCTGGAGAGGTATGTGACGCTTGACCTTGAGGTAGGGAGTTTGAACCCGGCAATGGTGCACAGATTATTAAAATAAATAAATAAACTTCAGGCACCTCAGTGGCTCAGTGGTTGAGCGTCTGCCTTTGGTTCGGGGTCCCAGGGTCCTAGGATTGAGTCCTGCAGCAAGCTCCCTCCAGGGAGCCTGCTTCTCCCTCTGCCTATGTCTCTGCCTCTCTCTGTGTGTCTCTCATGAACAAACAAATAAAATCTTTTAAAATACTAACAATAAAATTAATTAATTAATTAATCAATTAATTAATAAACTTTTAAAAAGAAACATAAACAGGATGTCTTGAGGAAATATGGAGTCAATTATCCTTTAATGGGCACGCTTCTCTGGTGGGATTATTCAAGTTCATTTAGAGACAGGTGTTTATAATCAGTCAGTCATGTATACAAGGGAAGAAATGGTGTCCCAGGAAGAAGAAAAAGCAAGTGTTATATGCACAGGTGTGAGGATAACGGAACATTTTGAGATTAAAGATAGATTTATTTTAAGATTTTGATATAGTGTTGAAAGAAACAAACTAAACTATAGAGAACTGATGGTTCCCAGAGGGGAGGCTGGGAAGGGGGGGAGTAGGTGACGAGGATTAAGGAGGTCACTCCTTGTGATGAGCACAGGGAGATATATGGAAGTGTTGAATCACTACATTGTACACCTGAAACTAATATAATACTGCATATAGCTATATTGGAATCAAAATTAAAAACTTTAAAAAAAGATATCAGAGGGGTACCCACCCCCAAATGCACTAGGTTCAGACAGGTTCCCGTGGGAAATCCACCAAACCTCCAGGAAATGGATGATTTTCACTCAATTTGAACTATACCATGAAATTAAAGAGAAAGGAAACTTCAGGAATTTTGTTGTTTTTATTTATTATAATTTAATATGAAATTGATAACAGGGCACCTGGCTGGCTCAGTTGGAAGAGCATACAACTCTTGATCTTGGGATCATGAGTTCAAGCCCCACACTGTATATAGAGATTACTAAAAAAATAAATAAATAAACTTTAAAAAAAAAACCCACTGTTCTAAAAATAAATAAAAAATAAAATTGATGCCAATATTTTAACTACTTTGAATTCACTACTGCCTAACTCTAAGTTATATATTATTTCAAGTTCTTGCATTTGAAAACATTTAAAAAGCCCCAATTGACTGCAGTGTGCTAAATTTTGTTAACGAACTTGATGAGATTGTCTAATATATTATTTTAAATTAATTTATTAGCATTTTATAAATGAATTTTCCCTGCAGTTTCTTTTTAATGATAAATTTATGAAATTGAATCTTGATAAATTCCTATTGAGAAAAAAATACAGAAACTTCTCTAAGCCCTCTAATTCTAAGAGAATCATGGCTTTTTAAGAGAAAGGGTTGTAGTAAGTATTAAAGTTAACAAAAGGTGTGCATTGGAAAAATGACAGACTTTGGAGTCAGATAGTTCTGAATAGGGCCAGGAATAGGGTAAGATGAAGTGCCTGGGGTACAAAATTTAAGCAAGTGCTGACTCTCTCTGGGCCCTGCAAGGCCATGGGTGGCCTCTGAAAAGTGAGTGCTTAAATTTTGCCCCACCCCCACCCCCACCCCAGCATCTCATTTGCTTCATCCTAGTCCAGCCCCCTGGTCTTGTGTCTGGCTGGATCTTAGCCTTGCCTTCACTACCTCCAAGATCTTAGGTGAATTATTTGAGCTCTTCAAGTCTCAATTGTTTCTGCAAAATGGTTGGATACTGTTTACCTCCTGCCTCACAAGATTGTGTGAGAAATGAGATATATGATATATCAAGCAGAGTGCCTGGAATATCACAGGCGTACATTCAATTTAGTTTCCTTTTTTTGTATATTTTTTATTGGAGTTCGATTTGCCAACATATAACACCCAGTGCTTAAATCGAACTCCAATAATAAAAAAAGAAACCTCCCAGTGCTCATCCCATCAAGGGCCCCCCTCAGTGGCCATCACCCAGTCACCCCATTCCCCTGCCCACCTCCCTTTCCACTACCCCTTGTTCGTTTCCCAGAGTTAGGAGTCTCTCATGTTCTGTCACCCTCTCTGATATTTCCCACTCATTTTCCCTCCTTTCCCCTATAATGCCTTTCACTATTTTTTATATTCCCTGTATAGTGAAACCATATAATGATTGTCCTCTCCAATTGACTTACTTCACTCAGCATAATACCCTCCAGTTCCATCCATGTTGCAGCAAATGGTGGGTATTCGTTGTTTCTAATGGCTCAGTAATATTCCATTGTGTATATAGACCACATCTTCTTTATCCATTCATCTTTCAGTGGGCACCGAGGCTCCTTCCACAGTTTGGCTATTGTGGACATTGCTGCTATAAACATTGGGGTGCAGGTGTCTCAGTCTTTCACTGCATCTGTATCTTTGGGGTAAATCCCCAGTAGTGCAATTGCTGGGTCGTAGGATAGTTCTATTTTTAACTCTTAAAAAAAAAAAAGATTTTATTTATTTATTCGTGAGAGACAGAGAGAGAGAGAGAGAGGCAGAGACACAAGCAGAGGGAGAAGCAAGCTCCATGCAGGGAGCCTGACATGGGACTGGATCCTGGGACTCCAGGAACACGCCCTGGGCCAAAGGCAGGACTAAACCGCTGAGCCACCTGGGCTGCCCTTTATTTTTAACTTTGAGGAACCTCCACACAGTTTTCCAGAGTGGCTGTATCAGTTCACATTCCCACCAACAATGCAAGAGGGTTTCCTTTTCTCCTCATCCTCTCCAACATTTGTTGTTTCCCGTCTTGTTAATCTTCACCATTCTCTGGTGTGAGGTGGTATCTCATTATGGTTTTGATTTGTATTTCCCTGATGGCAAGTGATGCAGAGCATTTTCTCATGTGCTTTTTGGCCATGTCTTTGTCTTTGGTGAATTTTCTGTTCATGTCTTCTACTCATTTCATGATTGGATTTTTTGTTTCTTGGGTGTTGAGTTTAAGAAGTTCTTTATAGATCTTGGAAACTAGCCCTTTATCTGATATGCCATTTGCAAATATCTTCTCTCATTCTGTAGGTTGTCTTTTAGTTTTGTTGACTGTATCCTTTGCTGTGCAAAAGCTTCTTATCTTGATGAAGTCCCAATAGTTCATTTTTGCTTTTGTTTCCTTTGCCTTCATAGATGTATCTTGCAAGAAGTTACTGTGGCCAAGTCAAAAAGGGTGTTGCTCATGTTCTCCCCTAGGATTTTGATGGATTCCTGTCTCACATTTAGATCTTTCTACCATTTTGAGTTTATCTTTGTGTGTGGTGTAAGAGAATGGTCTAGTTTCATCCTTTTGCATGTGGCTGTCCAATTTTCCCAGCACCATTTATTGAAGACACTGTCCTTTTTCTAGTGGATAGTCTTTCCTACTTTGTTGAAGAGGAGTTGACCATAGAGTTGAGGGTCCACTTCTGGGTTCTTTATTCTGTTCCATTGAACTATGTATCTGTTTTTGTGCCAGTATCACACTGTCTTGATGATCACAGCTTTGTAGTACAACCTGAAATCCGGCATTGTGATGTCTCCGGCTCTGGTTTTCTTTTTCAATATTCCCCTGGCTATTCGGGGTCTTTTGGAAGAATTAATATTGTGAAAATGTCTATGCTACCCAGGGAAATTTACACATTCAATGCAATCCCTTTCAAAATGCCATGGACTTTCTTTAGAGAGTTGGAACAAATAATCTTAAGATTTGTGTGGATTTAATCTAGTTTCTTTATCCTTTCTAGCTTACTGCCTCAAAAAAGGCACTACAAGGGAAGTAGGCAGAACCTGGATAATAATGAACCTTTTATGTTTTGCTAGCAGTTTAGACTTTATCTAGAACAGTGGCTCTCAAACTTATGCCAACAGCATCAATATCGCTTGGGAATTTATTAGAAATGTACATTTCAGGGGCACCTGGGTGGCTCAATCAGTTAAGCATCTGCCTTCAGCTCAGGTCATGATCCTGGAGACCTGGAATACAGTCCCACATCAGGCTCCCTGCTCAGCTGGGAGTCTGCTCCTCCCTCTGCCCCTTACCTCACTCCTACTCACCCGCTCGCTCACTCTCTCACTCACTCTCACACACACACACTCTCTCTCTCTCAAATAAATAAAATCTTAAGAAAAAAGGAAACAGCAATAGGTGTGATTGAATGAATGAGAGATGAGAAATATTCAAGACTGAAGACAGTGAGTCTCATTTAGGGAGTTATTTTGTTAAAAAAGAAGTTACTCAAATCTGAACAAATTAGTGGAAGTGATAATGAATAGGAGATAGGCTTGCAATTACTCAGCAGAAATAATGTAACTTTGAAGCTTCTTAAGTGAGAGTTTTTGTCTTGCCATCTCTATCTGCAGAACTTGGGATATTATCTGTGTTGTTGCAGGTAATCAATAAATGCTCGCTTTTAAGTGACTGAATCCAGGATATGTCCTACTCTACCTATATTTAAGTGATATGATTGGGTATAATTTTTGTTTATAAGAAAAAACTTATTTCCTTGCATATGGAAGATGAGCAAAACAAGTGATTCAGGGCTGCTTGGCCCTTGATATACCAAGAAAAAATAGATAACTTGGATTTTTCTCTCTGTAACATTCCTTTATTTGGTGTCTAATTTTAGCAATTTGGCCAAATGTGAGTATTTGGGGAGCTCATAAGATTCACTGAATCCAAGATAATGGCCCTTTGTTTTTATTGCCAAATATGAAGCAATGTATGAAGTGTCCAGACAATCAATACCCAAATAGTGATCTGGTCATTGTCTCTTAAAGGTTGTGATTTTCTTGGGCCCTGAAGATCTTTGGGGTTGGTGCTTGCTTGTGCAGCCCTTACAACTCTGGTTCTTGGGATTTTTGTGAAATATAGGGAAATTCCCATGTCAAAGCTAATAACCAATCTCTCAGTTACATCCTGTTCATTTACCTCATCCTGTGCTCCCTCTGCTCCTTACTCTTCCTTGGCCATCCCATTACTGCCACCTGCATCCTCCAACAAATGACACTTGGAGTCCTGTTCACTGTGGCTATTTCCACCATTTTGGCAAAAAAGAAAAATCTCTGTAGTTCTGGCTTTCAAGATCACAACACCAGGGAGAAAGGTGAGGCAGTGGTTACTATTAGGGGCAACCAAGTCTGCCATTCCCATCTACTCACTGATTCCTTGTGTGCAGTAAGAGCTCTGTCATTATGTTCTACCATTCCTTAGGATATTCGGGTCCCTTGGCCCTTGCAAGCTTCACCTTGGCTTTCCTGGCCAGGAGCCTCCCTGACACTTCCACTGAAACCAAGTTCCTGACATTCAGCATACTGATGTTCTCTAGTGCCTGAATCACATTCCTCCCTGTGTATAATAGCACCAAAGGGAAGGTCACGGCAGCTGTAGATATCTTTTCTATCTGGGCTTCCAGTGCTGGGTTACTAGGAACCATCTTTGCTTCAAAGTGCTGGAATATTCTCCCAAAGCCAACTAAGAAAAACTTGCCAAGATTAAGTGGTAAAACAAATTCTAGGAGAGGGGCACCTGGGTGGCTCAGTCAGTTAAACTCACTCTTGATTTGGCTCAGGATCATGAGATCAAGCCCCACATGGGGCTCAGTGTGAAATTCACTTGAGATTCTCTCTCCGTCTCCTTCTGCCCCTCCCTCCACTTGCACACACACTCTCTCTAAAATAAATAAATAAATAAATAAATAAATAAATAAATAAATAAATCTTATTAAAACAACTCTAGAAGAAAATATTTTAAGGCTCTATTTCGTGATTCCATAAAATATTTAAAAAGGCTGAAAATTAAGCAGTATTTGATCATTCTCTCCCCACATCTTGACATGGATATATACATGCTCTATATCATTTTCCCCCTGGTTTGAAATGTCATTACTATAAACTAAATTCTTATATATAAATTTGTGTTCTGAATTCACTATTCTTTCATTGATTCTTTCCTTGAATGAATTTCCTGGATTTCATAGCATGTTCTGACAGCTGATAGTACCTGTTCTTCATGGTTGCTCTTTTTCAGTTATTTTGTGCTTATTCTTACAGATTTTCTCTGTGATTTGACTTTTTGAATTGTCTTGGTAGATTCCATAATACATACTAAGAGATTTGAACTATAATCATTTTGAATTTAAAGATTAAGTTGTGGAAGGGAATGTGCTTTATCTCCATTTTCATTTTCACTTGATTTATTAATGTTTTGTTATATTTTCTGATTGGTTATTTGAGTTGAGTAGTGCATTGTTTCTTGTACATTTCTTGAGCTTACTTGTTGGTTCCAGTTAATTATAAGTTGATTCTCTTGGACATCTAATATATGTAAACTAATATAATAAAATGTTTCTGCTCAAGTTTTATCCTTCTAATTATATTGGCAAAATCATAAAATGCTTAATAGTAGTAGAAACTGTGGGCTTTGTATTTTTCTTGGCTTTTGTGGGAATGTTTTTGGTATTTTTTCCATTAAAATTTATGTTATAGTAGGCTTTGGGATCATACCTTTTTTTAAAACTAAATGAATATTTCATTAATGATGAAAGTGGGGATCCCTGGGTGGCGCAGCGGTTTAGCGCCTGCCTTTGGCCCAGGGCACGATCCTGGAGACCCGGGATTGAATCCCACGTCAGGCTCCCGGTGCATGGAGCCTGCTTCTCCCTCTGCCTATGTCTCTGCCTCTCTCTGTGTGACTATCATAAATAAATAAAAAAAAAATTTTTTTTAAATTAAAAAAAAATTATGAAAGTGCTTTGTGTTCAACCCAACCTAATTTTTTTACATAAATTTTTAAAATTATTATGAAATGCACATAACAAAATTTACTATTAACTATTTTTAAGTGTTCGGTTCACACTCATACATGGAATATAAGAAATAGTGAAAGTAATTATAAGGGAAAGGAGGGGAACTGAAGGGGAAAAGTTAGAGAGGGAGACAAACCATGAGAGACTCCTAACTCTGGGAAACAAAGGGTTGTGGAAAGGGAGGTGGGTGGGGGAATGAGGTAGCTGGGTGATGGGCACTGAGGGGGGCACTTGATGGGATGAGCACTGGGTGTTATACTATATGTTGGCAAATTGAATTTAAATTTTTAAAAAAGTGTTCAATAGTGTTAAGTAGCTTCACATTGTGGGCAACCAATCGCCATAATGAATAGACAGAATGATATCCAGGTCCATCCATATTGCTGTAAATGGCAGGATTTCCTTCCTTTTATGGCTAAATTAAATTCCTCTGTGTATATATGTGTGTGTGTGTGTGTGTGTGTGTGTGTACACGTGCATTTTTCTTTACCCAGTAATCAATCCATAGATGGATGTTGGACATTTAGATCATTTCCATGTCTTGGCTATTATAAATAATGCTGCAATAAACCTGGGGTGATAGTAATTTCACTTCCTTTGGATATACACCCAGAACTAGAATTGCTGGATCATATGGTAGTTCTATTTTTAATTTTTTGAGGAACCTCTATACTGTTTTCAGTAGTAGCTGTACTGCTTTACACTCCTACCAACAGTGCACAAGGGTTCTCTTTGCTCCTTTTCTCCACATCCTTGCCAGCACTTATATATTTTTGGTAATAGCCATTCAAACAGGTGTGGGGGAGTATTTCATCGTGGTTTTTGTTTTGTTTTTCTTTTTTTGTATATTTTTTATTGGCGTTCGATTTGCCAACATATAGCATAACACCCAGTGCTCATCCCATCAACTGCCCCCCTCAGTGCCCATCACCCAGTCACCCCCAACCCCCTGCCCACCTCTGTCTGTTTCCACCACCCCTTATTTGTTTCCCAGAGTTAGGAATCTCTCATGTTCTGTCTCCCTTACTGATATTTCCCACTCATTTTCTCTCCTTTCCCCTTTATTCCCTTTCACTATTTTTTATATTCCCCAAATGAATGAGATCATATAATGTTTGTCCTTCTCCGATTGACTTACTCCACTTAGCATACTACCCTCCATTTCCATCCATGTTGAAGCAAATGGTGGGTATTTGTCATTTCTAATGGCTGAGTAATATTCCATTGTATGCATAGACCACATCTTCTTTATCCATTTATCTTTAGATGGACATCGAGGCTCCTTCCACAGTTTGGCTATTGTGGACATTGCTGTATAAACATTGGGTGCAGGTGTCCTGCCATTTCACTGCATCTGTATCTTTGGGGTAAATCCCCAGCAGTGTAATTGCTGGGTCGTAGGGCAGCTCTATTTTTAACTCTTTGAGGAACTTCCACACAGTTTTCCAGAGTGGCTGTACCAGTTCACATTTCCACCAACAGTGCAAGAGGGTTCTCCTTTCTTCATTGTGGTTTTGATTTGCATTTCCTTTATTTTTAAGGATGTTGAGCATCTTTTTATATGCCTGTTAGCCATTTGCATGTCTTCTTTGGAAACTATTTAGTTCCTCTGACCATTTTTAAATCAGATTTTTTTTTTTTTGCTATTGAGTTAGATGAGTTCCTTATACATTTTGGATCATTAACCCCTTATCAGATATATGATTTCCAAATATTTTCTCCTATTCTGTAGGTTGCCTTTTCATTTTGCTAATATTTTCTTTGTGCAGAAGTTTTATGGTTTGATATAGTTCCATTTTTTTGTCTTTGTTTTTGTTGCCTTGGCTTTTGGTATCAAATCCAAAAACTCATTGCCAAGACTGATGTCAAGGAGACTACCCCCTACATTTTCTTCTAGTAGTTTTATGGTTTCAGGTCTTACTTTCAAGTTTTTAATCCAATTTGAGCTGATTTTTTTTCCTAATCATATCCCTAACAATTCGTGATACTGAGCATCTTTTCATGTGCTTGTTGGCCATTGGTATGACTTGTTTGGAGAAATGTCTGTTCAAGCCTTTTGGTCATTTATTAAAAAGATTTTATTCATTCATTCATGAGACAGAGAGAGAGAGAGAGAGAGGCAGAGGCATAGGCAGAGGGAGAAGCAGGCTCCACACAGGGAGCCTGATGTGGGACTCGATCCCGGGACTCCAGGATCATGCCCTGGGCTGAAAGCAGGTGCTAAACCACTGAGCCACCCAGGCATCCCCCTTTTGGTCATTTTTAAATCTGGTTATTTCATTGTTGCTCTCTCACAAACAAATAAATAAATCTGTAAAAAACAAACAAACAACCTTCCATTTATCAAAGGACACAATCAACAGAATGAAAAGGCAATCTATGGAATGAGAGAAAAGATTTCTAAACCATATATCTGATAAGGGATTAATATCTAGACTATATAAAGAATGATTATAATACTGAGATATAGTGTTATATCTCTTCTCAAGGGAAGCCCATACAACACTGTATTATTTACTTTTGGCAGATGCTAGTATTACATGAATAACCATCCATAAATTTGGCTTATACTGTTTCATTTTCAAATAATCTTAAAGCATTCCTGACACGGTCATACTTGTATGTGTAGAAAGAGAGGTAGCAGTGGAACCACTTCTATCTACTTGGGACTGTGAGCTCACTGTTTGTGCAAAGCCCTTGCACCTTTGGAAACAACACAGGCACAGTTTCTATAAAAGTCCATTCTACTTGATACTGGAGTATTACTTGGCAAATCTAACCTTAGAGCTACATGGGTAAGATGGCACCCAACTAGTGGCTCATCTTATAGAATACCAGAAAGCTGTTTCTCAAAAGGAAAATGCTTTCTTGTGGAAAACGGCATAACTTGGCTCTCAAACTTAAAGTGTGATTCATCTGAAGAAGGTCCCAGAGATTCATGAGTTTTTTAACTCAGAGAGAAGCAAGATATAGAAATTTGTCTTTACTTTGGAATCCCTCAAACCATTAGACCCCAGAAAAGTTCACTGAGACATCAGACCTCTCTGCATTTGCAAGGGATTAACATTTGGCTGTCTGAGATCAAGGATATCTGCCAAGCCATCTATTATATTATTCATTTTTATATCTCTTCCCCTTTTTGAGTTAAATGTCATTAATGTCATGTGGGATAGTAAAACAATCTAGGTTCCTTTGTTTATTGTTCTATGCAACAAACAGCTCCTGAGTACTTTTTTCACGTCAGGCTCTTTTCTTGACTCTGGTGAGACAATAGTAAAGTAAGGTCCTTGCCCTCAACAGTTCACATCCTAGTAAGACATATTATAATATAATATAATATAATATAATATAATATAATATAATATAATATAATATGTAGCATTGTGCAAAATAGTATTATAAAATAGAAGCAGAGGACAGAAGATGTAGAGTGCTGGGTTTTTTTCTTTTTTAAAATTTTTATTTAAATTTTAACTGGCTAACATACAATACAATATTGGTTTCAGGAGTAGAATTCAGTGATTCATCACATACTGCAATACCCGGTGCTCATCACAAGTGCCATCCTTACAACCCATCATCCATCTATCCCACTCCCCACCCACTGCCCTCCATCAACCCAGAGTTTGTTCTCTATAATTAAGGGTCTCTTATGATTTTTTCCTTCTCTTTATTTTCCCCCTACCGTATGTTCATCTGTTTTGTTTCTTAAACTCCATATATGAGTGAAATCATATGGTATTTGTCTTTCTCTATCTGACTTATTTCACTTAGGGAAACATGTTTTGGCAAGGTTTTTTTAAAGAAATCAAAAAGAAATAAGGGAGTGTCTAGTAATTTCAGTGGTTGATCTTGGACTTCTCAACCTCCAGAACTGTGAGAAAATAAAATGTTTGTTGTTTAAGCCACCTAACCTATGGTATTTTTGTTACAGCAGCCCAAATGGACTACGATAATATTCTACGGTACTTAGATGACTGAGAGCAAATTAGAATACTGGAATTGTGTGTTAACCACTTCATTTTTGCAGTAGTCAGTCATCAGGGATCTGGACTCTTGAAAATCTTAGAGGCTTATGCAGATCAACTCAGGGAGCTTATCCCATTCCACTCTTATATTCAGGGCAATGGCAATTGCTGTCTCTGAGTGAGAATATCTCTCCCTAGTACTCTTCTCATAGCCTTAGCTATATCCTTATTCCGGAGAGTATAAATCAAAGGATTGAGGGTGGGAGTAATGATGCTATAAAACACAGAACCAACTTTGTCTTGCAATGGAGTACGCTGGGACCTGGGCCTCATATATGAAAAGATGCAGGCCCCAAACCAGAAAGAAACCACAATGAGGTGAGAGCTACAAGTAGCAAAGGCATTTCTCTTACTCCCAGCTGAATGCATCTGAATGACACTGTGGAGGATGAAGCCATAAGATGTAGAAACTAGGAAAATGGGGAAGAGGAGAAGTATGACACTGCTGATATACACTATGGTCTCATAAACAGTGATGTCTCCACACACCAACTTCACAACAGCTGGAAACTCACAGTAGAAGTGGTGGATTTTCCGAGACCCACAGAAAGGGAAATGCATCAAGATCACTGTGTGAATTAGAGAGTTTATGGATGCCCCCAACCATGACATGATAGCCATCATCAATCCCACCTTTCTGTTCATGAGAATGGTATAACGAAGTGGATGACAAATGGCAACATAGCGGTCATAGGACATGAGAACTAAGAGAAGACACTCACCACCACCCAGAGACAAATAGAGGAAGTGCTGGGTAGCGCAGCCCACAAAGGAGATGGTCTTCTTGCCAGATAGATAATTGGTAGCCATCTTTGGGATGGTTGTGGAGACATGCATTAGATCCATGAGGGAGAGCTGACTGAGCAGGAAGTACATGGGTGTGTGAAGCTGGGCATCAGCACAGATGAGGAGAATAGTGAGCGTGTTGCCACTCACTGCAATAAGGAAGACCAATATGGTTAAGGAGAAAAGGAAAAGGTGGATGAGAGAGTCATCAAAGAGGCCTTCAAGGATGAAGTCTGCCAGAAAGGTCTGATTCCTCTGCCACATCTCCCCTTTCTCAGTCTCTGGGGGAAGAGGAAGCAGAGGTGAAATGTGATATCAGAAATACTGGGGTTCAGCAATAAGACAGTAAGCACCTTTTGATCTACCAAAGAATCTGTGAAGAGAATTTTTTTCTATTTCTCATTCTTCAACAGCTCTAATTCTTAAAGTAAACGAAAGAAAGAAAGAAAGAAAGAAAGAAAGAAAGAAAGAAAGAAAGAAAGAAAGAAACTTCAAATCTCTCAGTACAAATGTAAGTCTGAAATTCCAGAACAGATTCTATTAAGTGCCAAACTTCAAAACAAAAGCCTCTCCTCATTAAGGAAGAAATATATATACACACACATATATGTGTATATCTTTATACACATATATACTTTTACAAGTATATATATACTTTATATACGTACTAAATTTTATATATATTAGATATATACTTTTTTATAAGTATATATGTGTACAATTTTTTGTAAGTATAAAGGTATATACATATGCACTTAATGGATTGTTCAGAAATTTGGCCTTACACAATTGTGAAAGCTGGTTAAGCAGTCTATATAAAAGGCTCTCACCTTAGTGTCTGATGGTGGAACTTGAAGTCCATCGGGCAAGTGGTAAAGAAGGGAAATGGAAATGAAGTGCATTAGATCAAGGGCAGGCTGGAACCCACAAGCATGAACTTAAATAAACCCACAAAGGCAGACTAAAACTCACATCAGCTCTTGTTGCTTCTGGAATTGGTGGTATGGTTATCTTGCTGAAGCTGGGGCCCTTCCTAGTGAGGCTAACCATGCACACTTGGCCCACAAGTCAGAGAAACTAGAGGAGGATCCAGGGGGAGGTAGAGCAACTCAGGCCCAGTTGCTGCCTCATACCAATGAGGTAAGTCAGCAGATCAGCAACAACATATGCAAGTTACAAAATAGGGCTTCCCTTCCACCCTCTAATCTCCCTTAGAATCTCTCCTATAGCCCTCTTTCAACAAAACTGTACAAAAATGGGAATTCTGAGAAGTGAAGTTCACCTTAGGCAAGCTGACACATTTCAAGACCACCAGAGCCCATCCCCTGTTAGTTTGGCATTCATACACATCTCCTTAAACCAACAAACACAACAAAGTCATCCTTCTGCCTAACGTAACTATCCTGCATATAACAAAAAATATGCAAAATATTCCTATAACAAACAAGGAAGAAATACCCATTACTATTGTCCATAAAATAAGTCATCCTAAGTGCCAACGCATTCTGTGACATCAGTTAACACTCTTTCAGTCACTCCTGTTCATTCCAATGGACTCATAAGCAAAGTGGCCAAAGTGGCAGGAATCAGCTCAGCAACATGGACCTCCACTCACCAAAACCAGCCTAGCTACAGACACTTCTGGTGCCCAGTCAGCCAACAAGAGACCAACACAGAGTCCCTGATATGGCAGCATTCACCAGGGGAATCAGCCAGCTGCTTGGTGGCAGACTGATTATGCTGGACTGCTTCCATCGTGGGAGGGACACAATTTTGTTGTGACTGGAATAGACACTTACTCTGGGTATGGTTTTGCCTTCCTTGCCTCCAGTGCTACTGCCACAACTACCACCTGTGGACTTACAGAATGTTTTATTCACCATAATAGTATTCCAAGAACCATTGCTTCTGACTAAGGAACTCATTTCACAACAAATGAAGTGTGAGATTGGGCCCATGTTCATGAAATCTAATAGTCTTACCACACTATCATCTTGAAAGAACTGTCTTGATAGAACAGTAGAACAGCCTTTTGAAGATTCAGTTACAGCAACAGTTAGTTGGCAACACTCCCATTGCTAGAGCAATGTCCTCCAGGATGTGCTATATGCTTTAAATCCGCATCCAGCTTCTGGTGCTGTTTCTCCCATCACAAGGGTTTACAGGACCGGGAATCAAGAGGTGGAAATGGAAATGAGTCCTCTCACTATAACATCTATAACGATGATCCACCAGCAAACATTTTATTCCTATCTCTGGACTTTTAGCCTTTGCTGGTTTAAAGATCTTAGCTCCAAAGGTAGAAAGTCTTCCACAGGTAACAACAATGATTCCATTTACTGAGAGTTGAGACTGCCACCCTGCCACTTTGGGCTCCTCATATCATTGAATCAACAAGCAAAGGAGGTTATTCTACTGATTTGGTGTGATTGATCCTGACTTGTAAGGAGAAATTGAGTTTCTACCACACCGCAGGGATAAAGAGTATGTCAGGAATGTAGGATATTTTCTAGGCTTCCTCTCTGTACTCAAATGTCCTGTGATAAAAGTCAGTGGAAAACTACAACAACCCAATTCAAACAGGACTGCTAATGGCCTTCAGGAATGAAGATTTGGGTAACTCCACAGACAGGGAACCATGACCAATTGTGGAAAAAGGGAATATGGAATCAGTAGTAAAAGAAGATAGTTATAAACACCTGCCATGATCATGGGAACAGCTGCAGAAACAAAAAGTGTAATAGTTATAGGCATTTCTTCCTTATTTTGATATGAACATTTTGTATATGTGCATTACCTGTATGTTTTGGTTTTCTTCCCCTGGGTCATCCCTTTCCTAACATAAGATATATTAATATAGTTAACTTCATATCTCAGTATTTAAAATTATAGGATATAAAAGGGGAGTATGAATGAGATAGGAGTAGAATGAATACTCATCTAAAGGTAAAAAGGGGATTCTGTATCATCTTATGGGAAAATACTTGGTGTGTTTTGTATCCCCTTCTTAGGAAAAGTTTAATATGTTTTTGGTTGTACATGGGATAGGTGTATCATGTTAGATGCAACTTGGTATTGTCTTTATTTGGAATTAAGTATGGTTTAAAGAGTTGTGTATAGGTGCCAAGTGGACATAAACAAAGCCACCATATTTATATACTTGAACATAAGAGGGAGATATTACCTGGATAGGCCTGAGAGCCTTCAAATCCAGGTTGATAAAAGTAGGATTATAACATTTAACCAGCCAGATTTTCCGATCCGCCCTTTATCTAATTCTTACATGAATGCTGATCATAATGAAAGCTTAGTCTGCATGGTGAAGCCCAACTCAAAAGAATAATAGTCCAAATTGATACCCAGAATATCCACACCATCCCCCTTTATGTTTTTCCTCCCTGAACATTTCCCTAGATTTTAATGCATTCCAGATTATCTACTTCATTTTTAAAGCAGATAACTCAGAACCCAATGTGTTCTTCAAAGTATAATTTGACCAATAAGAGGTCCCATTTATTATTCTCTCTCTCCATATTAATACAGACTATTTTTGACCACCACCTCACATTGTTATTTCAAACTTAGCCTCTTGTGGACTAAGAGCTAAACTTTCTAAAAAAATAAAAAAATAAAAAAAATAAACTTTCTCCATGCTCCCTCCAATCACTCCAACGCAGTGAAACACCCACATATTTTGCTTTGACTTAGGTATCCATATGCTCTCCTATTTCCTTCCTCAGTTTCCATCTTTCTCTGTAAGGCCCCATAGTGTAAGCTTTTCCATCACCTGATTCATGACTCTCTTCTTCTCTTAGACAACTCTCCTAATAATTTCCCTTTCTGATTTGTAGCCCTCAAGTGATTTTTTCTTCTGCCTTCTCTGGCAGCTTTCTTCATGAACTGACCAAATATCACCCTTAGGCTAAAGAGATGAGGAAATAAGCTGACAATGCTTTAGGATGCCCTAGTTTCTAATAAAGGTTTCCTAGTCCCAGCCTTACCTTACCTGAAATTCCCTCTGCAGAGACTTGTGGGCAGAACAAGTATAGAAGTGGAATAGAGAAGGCTGAATAGGTCCACACTGACTCACACACTGGCTACTGATCATTCAAACAGGTTTTTTTTTCTGAGGTGTTCATCAGACTTCCTTATCTAATCCTGGAAATCTCCATTTACCAGTGGAATGGTAGAGAAGATATTGCCCTATACAGTCACCACTGTTGACATTAATTATCCTAGTGACAGAGTATTACCAGGAGCAACAGTAAATGAAATTCTGTAATGCTCCTGCAATCAGTACTCAGATTTTACACTCCAGTACACATCAGGACAGATTGCATAACTAAACTTCTTTAACCTCTACCAGTTGGGCCTTTGAATCATGCATATGCTTCATCTGCCTCTAAACATATATCTGAAGCACTGCTCCATCCCAAAATGGTAATGCAAACTTTGAATTTGCATTAATATGATCTGATTAAGAAACTACATTTAATACTAGCATAATCATCAATGAATCCAGAATCAAAAGAAAATCTGTTTGGGATTTTCTCCTATTTTGAATAACTCAAGGCACTCTCTTCTTCCTTTATACTTCCTTTCCTGCTTGATAAAATAAGAATTTTTTCCTAGCACTGGCATTTTTAGAATAGGCCCCTTCTTAACTGCATAAATGATTCTTCAGCAGGAATCATAGGGGTTATAATGAGAATAAAATTGACCTGACATGAACCAATCTTGAGGACGGAGGAGTACCATCTGCGAAAAATAGAACATCCCTCTAACCCAGAGGACCTATGATGTCAGCTGAGGCAAACTGAGGACACTAAATATATGGCATCAGGGATCCCAGCCCAGAAGACACATCCTGAATCTCTTCTGGAAACCATTACTCAAGATGCCAATTAGACTTGCCATATGCATTGAAATAAGCATTCCCAAAGGGCTTTGCTTGGAGTTTGCTTGTAGGGGTCTGGGGAATGAGATATTTTGAGGAGTGTAAGTCTGAAGATAACATGGGAATATCTTCTCCAAGGGCCAATTAACCATGAAGTCAAGTAATCCCTAGAGTCTTGGCTTGTTTTTCATCTTAGAACCCAAATCTCTCTAACCCCTTTCTATCCAACTCTTTTGAGAGCACAATCTAGGGAAGATCTAATCCCTATTGCTCACAACACACTTTTGAGGGTTTCCCCATGTGCCATATCATAGAAAAGAAGTCAAAGAATGAAGGCAGGCAATTACCACTAGTCTTTCCCACCCTGACTGTGGGCCAAACTCCAATTTTATAGACTACATTAATATGTGAAAAGATTTCAGATACAAAAGTTTAAAAAGAAAATGACATATCTGTACATCTTCTTTTTATTTACTACCATTTCATTCTCATACCATGCTCTTCCATTATAGGGATATGTTGAGCTATTTATTCTCTGTTCTCTATCTCAACTGAGACACTAAAATGTCTACTTTATGGATTTTAGCTTGTGGTTTATTCTTTGGGTAGATCCAATGTATCATTACTTTCTTCACAACCCACTGTTGGAGCACCTGGCTGGCTCAGTCAATAGAGCATCAACTCTTGATCTTGGAATTCTTAAGTTTGAGCCCCACATTGAGTGTAGAGATTACTTAAAAATATAATATTTTTTAAAACCTACTTTCTAATACTTTTACCTGGTGCTCTTTTTCTCACCAGAATGTAATCTCTAATTAAGGCAGTATGTCATTTATACAATTCATTAATTTCTTTGAAAAATATTTGATAAGCATCTGCTGTGTCCCAAGCACTGTATTTGGGTAGCATGTGGACAGTGATTAACATGCAAGCATAGTCCCTTCCCCCATGGACTTACAAATAAAGCAAATAAATAAATATATCATGTTCAACTAAGAATTTGCACTAATCAATACTCTTGTGACAATACTCAAGTGACATAAAACAAAACTTATACTATCTTAAGGGAAGGGTATGGAATCATAGCAATGAATGGGATAGAACTGATCTCAGCTAGATTCAGTAACATAAAAATATGTTTGCCTATTATGTTTGCCAAAATTATGTTTGTCTTCTTTGCCTATCTTTCATCTTGGCTTGGGTCTCTCTGTTGATATTCTCTCAGGCATTTTTATATAGAGGGAATACATACATCTGGAAGCTCTGATGCTATACTTATGGCTTCACATCCAATACTCTACCACTCCAATTTAATAGTGGTTGTTCCCACCATCAAATCAGAAAATCTGCGCAGCCCGGGTGGCTCAGCGGTTTAGCGCCACCTTCAGCCCAGGGCCTGATCCTGGAGACCTGGGATTGAGACCCATGTCAGGCTCCCTGCATGGAGCCTGCTTCTCCCTCTGCCTCTCTCTCTCTCTCTCTCTCTCTCTCTTTCTGTGTGTGTCTCATGAATAAATAAATAAAATCTTTTTAAAAAATCAGAAAATCTGTTTCAGAGTATTGGTGTGATACGCAGAAGGGTCCTGAGGAATAATTAGATCTAGACCACACACTGCTATGGTTCTGCCTAACAAATCCTAAAAAGAAAGATCTAAATGGATTCAAATAACAATATCCTAATTGCATTCCAGAACAAAGCTCAAGAATATTTGTAGGGATACAAAAATATCCAGGACATGCCAAGGTAAATTCACAATGTCTAGCATCCGGTAAAAAATTAAGAAGCATGCAAAGAAACAGGAAAATATTACCCATAATAAATAGAAAAATCTGTGACTTGAAACCACCCAGAACTGATAATATACCAACTTGGGGTATCTTACTGATTATGTTGTTTAGATCAGACAGAATTCGCAAAGACATTGCACTTATTAAAACTGTATTCCAGGCAGCCCAGGTGGCTCAACGGTTTAGCGCCGCCTTCAGCCCAGGGCGCAATCCTGGAGACCCAGGATCGAGTCCCACATCAAGCTCCCTGCATAGAGCCTACTTCTCCCTCTGCCTGTCTCTCTCCCTCTCTCTCTTTCTCTATCTCTGTCGCTCATGAATAAATAAATAAAATCTTAAAAAAACTGTATTCCATCTGTTCAAAATGCTAAAGGAAGGATTAAGCATGTTAGCAGAGGCAAGAAAAATAAAACACATACACATACATGTTTATAGCATTGAAAACTACAGTGTCTATAATGAAAAATAATCCAGGGTAATTAGCAGCAAATTGAACATTGCAAAAGAAAATACTGGTGTATGAAGACAGCAATAAAAACTATTCAAAATGAAACAAGACAGGAAAAAATGGAAAAAATAATGAACAGTGCATCTGTGAGCCTTAGGACAACCTTAAATAGTCTAATATACATATAATTGGAGTCCTGAAATAGCAGAGACAGAAAGGATAGAAAAAAATATTTGAGGAATAAAAACACTATGAACTAAATAGACCTGATTGACACTTGTAGAACACCCCCTTCAACAAAAGAATAGTACACATCTTTCAAGTGCATATGGAACATTTATCAAGATGGACCATATACTACTGTGTATAATAAAAGCATCATTAAATTTTTAAAGAATTTAGGTCAAAGTATTTTTTCAGATCACAATTAGAAAGATATCAGAAAAATCTCAAATATTAACTAAATAGCATAACTCTAATGCATATCAAAGGAGAAATCAGAAGAGAAATAAGTAGATATTTTGTTCAAACCACTTTAATAAGGTATGACTGACATACAAAAATCTGTATATATTTAATGAATAAAACGTGATGAGTTTGGAGATCAAGGTACATCCACAAAACCATCATTCTAATCTATGTCATAAACATACCCATCACCTACAAAATTTCCTGCTGCCTTCCTTATTATTTTTTGGTGATAAGAACACTTAACATAAGATCTCACTCTTAACAATATTGTATTGTATACTTAAAATTTTGTTAACTATAGGATCTGTGCTGTACAGCACATTTCCAGGACGTATTCCTCTTGTATAACTGAAGCTTTATACCCTTTAACTAATACTTCCCCATTTCTCTCCCCATCCTGTCCTTTGCAGCCACCACTCTAATCTCTGCTTCTATGAAATTGACTAGTTTACATTCCTTATATGTATAAGTGGTATCATGTAGCATTTGTCCTTTTGCATCTGATTTATTTCACTTAGCTAAGTCCTCCAGATTTATCCATGTTGTCAAACATAGCAGGACCATGAGGCAGTTAGGTGTCCAACTCTTGACTTCAGCTCAGGTCATGACTTCAAGGTCATGGGATCAAGTCACATGTCAGGCTCTGTGCTGGGCACGATATCTGAGATACTGATTTCAAGTCTTTAAGATACATAGTGAGAAGTGGGATTTCTAGATCATATGGTAGTTCTAATTTTTTGAGGAGCCTCTATACTGTTTCCCATAAACTTTTGCTTTCTTGGTAATAGCCATCCAAATAAATGAGGCAGTATTTCATTGCAGGTTTGATTTGCATTTCCCTGATGATTCGGCATGTTGAGCACTTTTTCTATGTACCCGTTGTCCATTCATGTCCTCTTTAAAAAAAAAAAAAAAAAGATTTTTCTCTGTTTTCTTCTAGGGGTTTTACAGTTTCAGATCTTACATTTAATATTTAAATCATTTTTACTTTTTTTAAGATTTATTTTTTAAAGATTTTATTTATTCATGAAAGACACACACACAGAGGCAGAGACACAGGCAGAGGGAGAAGCAGGCTCCATGCCAGGAACCTGATGTGGGACTCAATCCCAGGACTCCAGGATCACACCCTGGGCCAAAGGCAGGCGCCAAACCACTGAGCCACCCAGGGATCCCCTCATTTTGACTTTTTGTGTAAGGACCCAATTTCCCAAAAACCACTTATTGAAGAGCCAATAATTTCCTCATTCTGTATTCCTGGCACCCTTGTTGAAGAACAATTGACCAAAATGTCAAATTTTAAATCTTTATTTTTTTAATAGTATAGCTTTAAAGAGACCCAAAAGCTGAAATGAAATAAAAATTTTAAATATCTTATTACCTCAAAAGAAGGCACAAAGAGAGTAATACAAAAAAAAAAAAAAAAGCAGAAAGGGGAAATCAAAAACAAGCAAGTTGGTAGATTTAAACTCAACTATATCAATAATTTCATCAAGTATAAATGGACTAAACATTTCAACTAAAAGCCAGAGATTCTTACAATGGGTAAAGAAGCAAGACCTGAAAGTGTATGTCATGCTAAATGAGAAACTGAAAATGGGATGATCTGTCAACAAGTATTCTGTATATCCACCATAGCACTGATAATGGTAAAACTGAGGAAAGGCAGATAAACTGTACCTTCAAGTTTTTCAAAGGACCCTGATACTTTTGACTCTGGAAATCTTTTCTATTTCAGAATTATCTATCTTCTGTATTCTTTCTTTTAGCCCTGAAAAGACTCCAGATCATGAAGAATTGAAGGGTAAACTGTCGATATCCAGATTCCAGAGGAGTTGTGACTTTCTGTTTCCGGAGAGTCTCTCTTGGCTCCAAAAATGGAGTCAATTGCTAGAAGTCATTTTTCCAAAACCTCTTAGGAGTCTTCAGTTACCTTGGATTCTTCATTGTCTCCTTTCCACCTTTTTTGTGTGTGTCAGTTCATGCCCCCTTACACTTGCAACATACGAGATGTTTAAAAGCAAGTAAGTGTTTAAAGCATTAAAGGTAACAATGTATTGGGCATTTATTGCCTGGAAAACAAGGTCTACTATTATAAAGTCTTTCACCATGCATTATATGACATGTTCCTTGAGGGTAGATTCAGATTTTTCAAAATGTACAATGCAAACTCTATGGCAATGACTAAAGATGTTTTTAAAAGAAGTATATATAAGTAGAGGAAACGAAATGAATTTTATTTTTTAAAACATAATAAAATGAGGCGGCAGAAAACAGGAAAAATGAAACTAAAAAAAAAACTAGCAAAACAATATATTTTTGTCCAACTATATCAAACAGAAACTTTTTTTTCTTTGCAATTCTATACCTTTATTTGACATCAGTGGCTAGTTCTTATCCACATTAATTGCAGATTTTTGAAAGTTGTGACAAATACATAGGTTAAAATATATGGAGCTCATTTGGTGAATCTTCATCCAATGTCTTTTGGACAACCACACACAGATACGGTATGGAACATTCCTTATTCCTTTGGGCCAATCAGCTTTGTTGAGCCTAGTGTCAATGTGCACTTGAATTCCCATCTCCTTCATAGCAAATTCCCAGATTTCTTTGAGTGCTCAAGGAACATACTTCTTGAAACCCATTCCATGGATGCTTGTAAATGTTGACGGTATATTCTCTTGCCACTACCTCTTTGGCAGAACAGCCCTTCTTCTCACTACCCTTCTTTGAGGGAGCCATTCTGCTGGACCAAGGTTGGAAAGAACAGTAACTTTTTTTTTTTTTTTTCCTGATCACAGCAAGTGCCCTCTTTAATACCCATCACCTACCAGGCCTATCCCCTGCCCACCTCAAGCCTGAGTTTGTTCTCTATCAAGATTCACTTATGGCTTAGTTCCCTCTCTCCTTTTTTTTTCTTTTTAATATTTTATTTATTTATTCATGAGAGACACACAGAGAGGCAGAGACATAGGCAGAGGGAGAAGCAGGCTCCCTGCAGGAAGCCCAATACGGGGCTCAATCCCTGGACCCCAGGATCACACCCTGAGCAAAAGGCAGACGCTCAACCACTGAGCCACCCAGGTGTCCCTCTCCTTTTTTTCTTTACCCTCTTCCCATATGTTCATCTGTTTTCTTCCATCTTCCCTCTGTGTCTTCACACAGCATTTCCATGCACACCTGCAGATTGCCCTCTAATTATCACAGTCCCAGTCATATTGTATCAGGGCCCACCCTAATGACCTTATCTTAATTTCTAAATAAGGTCATATTCACAGATAGGACTTCATCATATCTTTTTGGAGGACACAATTCAACTCCTAACAGCAAGTACCTTGGAAAGTTAAGGAGAACTCAACAGAAATCATTAAATGAGGGGTTGCTCAGGCGAAGAGGAAGACAAGCCAGGATGGATAGGAACATAAGAGGGGAGGAGAGGTTAGGGAAGATGTTGGAGGTTTTGTAAGAAACCCTGTTAAGTCGCTGCCAGAAAGTCTACTGAAAGTCTAGGAGGAAATATATTAAAATATTAGAAGTGGTGAGATTATCAGTAACTTTCAACTTTATATTTTTTGTATGTTCCAAATTTTATAAGTACATGACTTACCCAACCAGAGAGAAATAATCATTGTTTTAAAAATAACTACCCTGCATCTATTATAATCTGCTGAGAGCTTATAATGTAGGGAAGAAAGCTAAAATGCAGGAAAGTACATATACACGGAAAAAAACATGTAACAAAACAAAAACCTAAAATAAAGGTGATGCTGACCTATAATCTGCGCTCAATAAATACTTACAAATAAACAGAATAAAAATAAAATAAAATAAACACAGACTAGAAAAGAGCACAGGCTTTTATTTCAGACAAATCTGCATTTAATCCCAACACTCTCATCTGCCAGCTAAACAGTACTGAGTTCCTCCAAAGTTCTGTTTTCTTACTTGTAGAAAGAGGATTTTAATTTCCATCTTACACTGAGCTTCGCCAGGAGTTGTGTGAGAGCATTACCGAAGAGGCCAGCACCACAGTGTGAATACTTAGCAAGTGTCTCCCAACATTTTAGGTGTGACATTAAAACCTTGCATATCCAATGTAAGAATCTGACAGATGAATACCATAATGAATACTTGAGGGCACAGACGTGGGTGGGCGAAGAACAGTAACAGCAAACGCAGGCAGAGTAAGGGAAGATCTCAACTTTCTGGTCCAGAAAAGTGAGGGGTATCGGTACTTACTGGAGAGAAGAATTACATGACTGAACAAAAGCAGAGTCTACAAATTTGTCAAATTTCAGGGACAGTGAAATAATCCTATACCAAAAGGCAACCTGGACTGCCTTATACAATAAGGGAGCAATCATCTCCTATAATAAGAAATTTCAGATTAAGGAAATTCCAATAGTCCAGCGATGCCAATGACCATGTTTTCTTCCTTTCCACTGTTACTGTGCTCTCCGCAGTTCCAAGACACCTGCTAATATCAGAAAAGGGGCTGTGTCTCCTCAAACACCTCTTCTTTAAAGCTATAAAATCTTTCCCCAGAAGCACCTTAGAAAATTTCTCATCCAGGCTCATTGGCCAGAATTGCCTCATGTGGGACTGGCTCTCCTGAAGCGCAGGGAGGGTGCCCATCAAACAGTTCAATTAGGAAGAACCAGAAGAGAAGGAGGGAAGTGGAGCAAGTGGCTGCTGGGAAGGCAACCAGTGGGGTCTGCCATCCCTGTCTATGCACAGCACACACACAGGGAGTGAACAAAACATGAAATGGAATGGACAGTACTGATGTGCTCCCTGGACCAGTATGTGGGAAGTGAGAGCAGAGGGCCAAGGGATGTATGTCTCTGGGCTGGGGTACGGGAGGAGATTCTTGGGCAAGAGAAGAACAACCTCATTTCCCACCAGTCACTGCTGGGATGACTAAAGATGCTAATGGACTCAACCAAAAAAATGGCCGGAGGCGGGAGACCAGAGGGCAAGAAAAGGTGTGGAGATGCGTGCCATCTACAGCACTGTAGAAGGAGATGTCCCCAGCCCCAGAATCTAGGAAAACCCCCACCCGGTGAAGAGCAGGCTCTTGCTTGGTAGGACTTACAGGAGAGCTTGTTAGGGGCCAAAAGCCAGCAGAACTCCAACAAATAGCCCAGATTCCTACATGGGGGGACATTTTTGAACCATCTGCAAGCCCCATGACGTCCTCCCGACACACCCCCACAGCAATCTCCAGGCTATCTCGGTTCTCAACTTCCCAGTAATGCCTCCCTGAAATGAAAACGTTTTTTCCCAAAACACAGGGTAAGTGCTGAAATCTTTCCACAAACTCTGCGTTCTTCTGAGGGTTCCTCCATCCACTAACGTAGCTCCACGCTGAAGAAAACAATGGCCAAGAACTGGCTGATGCTCCATTCTTCACGTATCTCCCATCCTGGGAGAAGACAAGTTTGGGATGAGCTGTATCCACAGCTACACTTACAGCCACTGCAGAGAAAACGAGAGCAGTGATTTATAATGCAATAGCTTACCACCAACCCTCCTCCAGAAATGCCCCTCTTCCAGCTTCAGTTCAGAACTTCTCCTAACAAGAACTGTCAAGGATGAGACTCCCCACTGCCTCTCAGCTCACCCTCAGCTGGGCCTAGCAGGCCACGAGGTGGCCTTATGCACAGTAAAATCTTCATTTCCCTTCTGCTCTAAACCACTAAGACCTAAAAACAGGAAGCTCATTATTTCATGGCCCCAAGTCTTCACAAACAGCATTAAATTGGGAGAAATGTTACCAACTTCTGCCTTGTTGAATCAGACCAGACCGAGATGGCTGATAGGCTGGGGCTTTGCACTGAGACATGGAGGTGGCACTGTTGACAAGTTTTCCCCTCAATGCTCGCTGGGCATCTCCACAGGCACATAACAGATCACTCAAAACGCAACTCACTATCCTAAGTCCCCTCCCATCCTCTTAGAACTCCTAGCCCTTACATGCAGATATCTTGTCTTCTGTATTCTCCGAGCTATAAGAGCACTACCTCCACCTAAACACTTACACTTTGAAATCTTAAGGTTCTCTGACTCCTCTTTCCCTCTGACCCTGGATAGCTTATTCATCACCAAGTCCTATCAATTTCACCTCTGAAATACCACTCAAGTTCTTTGCCTCCTCTCCATCCCATTGCCACCATCTTCATTCAGTTTCAACATCCTCCACTTGAACTGTGTCTCTAGTTTCCTCCCTGGCCTCCCTGCCTCCCAAAGCTCTTTCCTCCCAGACTCTCCATGTCTCTCCAGTTTATTGAATTTTTTTAAAGATTTTATTTATGTATTCATGAGAGAGGCAGAGACACAGGCAGAGGGAGAAGCAGGCTCCCATCACTGAGCCACCCAGGTGTCCCAAGAGTTTTTTTTTTTTTTTAATTGGGAATGGATGTTAGATTTTGACAAATGCTTTTTCTACATCTACTGAGGTGTTCATATAGTTTTCCTTTTTTTTTTTTTTTTTTAGTTTGGTAATGTGGTGAATTACACTGATTTTTCAAATGTTAAACCAATCTTGCTTTTCTAGAAAAAAACCCATTTGGTTGTGATGCATTATGTGTAAATATGTAGATAGGTTCAAATTGCTAAAATTATCTTCAGAATTCTTCTGTGTCCATGAGGGACACTTATCTATCGCCCTTTTCTCTCATAATCTCTTTGTCTGATCTGGGTATCCTGATAATGCAGGCCAGGTAGAATGAATTGGGCATTCTTCCCTCTTCAGTTTTTTTTGTTCAGAGCTCATGTAGAATGGAGAATTCTTTCTTTTCTTTTCTTTTTTTTTTGAAATTTCTTTCTTAAGTATTTGGTGAATTCAGAGAAATGGAACATCATCCTTTTTTTCCATTGTTAAGTACCATGTTCTTTTTTTTTCCTCTTCTTGCATCAAAATGTTCTCTTTACACTGGTTTAGGTATAGTTTCCCTCATATTTCTTGTGCTTAGGGCTTGTGAACTTACTGGATCTATAGACTTATGGTACTTACCAAATTTGGAAAATTTGGAGCTATTTCTTCAGATATTTTTCCTGTCTCATCCCCATCCCACTCATTTCTTCAGGAATCCCACTTACCACACATAAGGCTGCATAAGATTATCCCCCAGCTCACCAACACTCTTTTCATGGCTTAAGGTTTTTTCCTGTGTGTTTCATTTTGTAGTTTCCACTGATGCACCTTCAAATTCACTAACCATTTTTTCTGCAACATCTCATCACCTGTTAATCCCAATCAATGTATTAGTCTCAATCACTGTAGTTTATCTCCAGAGGTTTGACTTGGGATTTTTTAGATCTCCCACGTCTCCAAATACTTCTTTATGGGATAGCAATAATAACTATATTAAAGTCCTTCTGTGCTTATGCTAACATTTGGGTCAATCCTAGGTCAGTTTCAATTATTCTCACTATGGGTCATGCTTTCCTACCTTTTTGCATCCCCAGTAATCTTTGATTGGATGCCAGACATTGTAAATATACATTGTTAGGTGCTCGTTTTTAAAATTTTTCTTGAGCTTTGTCCTGGGATGCAGTTACTTTGAAATAATTTGATCCTTTTGGATCTAGTATTCACGATTTATAAGGTGGGTCCAAAGCAGTGCCCAGTGTAGGGTTAATTATTCACCACTAAGGAGGCAAGACTTTCCCAGGAATTAAGAGTCTTCTAGTTTCCCAGGAATTAAGAGTCTTCTAGTATGGCTGCTAGGAACAGGCTTTGTTTAGGCCTTGTGGGAGCACCAGGAACTATTCCTTCTAATCATTTTTTGAAACGTCCTTGCTCAGTCTAAGATAGTTCTTCAAAATCATTTGCTGGTCAGTGGTCATTACTCTGCTGAAAATTCAGGGGGCACCTCTGTAGATCATCGCCCTCTGGATGGCTCTCTCCTCGCCAGTCTTCTGCAAGCTCTCACTGCTTTGTTCTCCCTGGACGCCGTTCCATTCCTCAACCTGGCTCCACCTCCCCTACCACTCCCTGTGATGGCCTGGAAGCTCTCTTAAGGCTGGAGGCTGGAGAAAATCATACAGTTCATTTCATTTGTTTCACATTTCTTTGTCCTGTACTGCTTGATATCCAGGTTTGGGAAAATGGTTGTTTCATATACTGTGTCTGTTTTATTTTTGTTTTTTTAGTTAGCTAAGTTTCAGGCTAAAGAGTAAATCCAGTCCCCAATACGTCATCTTAGCTGGAAGTAGACATCCACCATATGGTTCTTCATCAGGGATGTGGATGTGCCTGTGTAGCTTTTACAACACCCACACGCCTTGGCACTTCCCTGGAGATCCAATAAGTTTATCTTCAGACTTTCCTGTACTCACCATCTCAACCAGCTCCTGCCTTTCCCCACAATGCACCTTATGGCTTAGTCACATTGGATACCCTCCTCTCCACTTTCTCCACACCTTAGCTCATGCTGCTCCCTCTACTTACAAGAGTGTACCTCCATTTTCCACTTGACAAACACCTATTCATCCCTCAAATCTCAGAATAATGTCACCTCTGTATGAAAACTCCCCACTTCCCCTGCAACAGAGTTCTTTCTCTGACTTCCATATTTTATTTATACCATGATAAACAGTAGATCCCACAATGGCACAGTAAGTGATAGGAGTCTGTCTTTCTAGTTTGCTTAAATTCTTAGAATCAGTCTTTTCCTTTTTGTATCACAAACACCTTACAACACAGGGTAACATGTTAAGTGAATGCTTCTTGAATGAAGCATATACCCATGTATTCTAGTTACCACCATTCCTCATGACCCTCTTGCTGGCTGCATGTTCTGTTTCCTCTCTTTTCTAGATTTTTCTCATTGCTTATTCTCTTATTTTAAAGATTTCTGGGAGCTCCAACCATGCTTACCTTGGAATTGCTTCAGCATTTCCTTCATCATTGGTATCTGGCACACAGTCTTCATCTTTAGAATTTCAGGGGAATAGTTCACATCCTGGTTCTCACTCCTAAGGAAGGCATAGAAGCCTGCTCTTCTTCAGAGAAAACTCGGGCAGCCAAGGCCCCAACTCCCACTGAAGGTTCCAAGCCCAAAGCTCAGATCACTGCTCTCCCACCCGCCCCTTGTGAAAGTTAGTGGTAGAACTCCTCCACCCAGACTCTCAAGGTGTACCCACACCAATCTATGGAGCCCAGGCCTATTTCCCCCCGACTCAGGCCACCATGAGAAAGCAGCAGCTCATACCTGTTCAACACATCTTTTGGATTCTGTGAAGAGAATAAAAATATAATTAAGTTACATCCCCTCCTCTTGAGATCTAGTACTCAACTCTATGAGTGGACACTTTTCTGTCAGTAACTTTTGTTAATGTCACATATAACCTCATGCTGCCAAAACGAATGCATTGAACACATGGTGTCTTTTTTCTCACATGACCTCTCTGCACTGTTTCGACATTATTAACCAATCCCTTCCTTGAAACTATTCTTTTTCCTTTGGCATCATGATGCTAACTCTCTCCTGGCTTTTGCCTACTTCTCCATCTATTCTCTTTCAACCACAGACAGTAACAAGTGTTGGTGAGGATGTCGTGGGAATACAAAATGATACAGCCACACTGGAAAACAGTTTGGCAGTGTAACAAATTAAATATAAATACATGATACAACCCAGCAATTCTGCTCCTACCATCTACCCAAGAGAAATAAATGCATATGTCCACACAAAGAATGGCAGGTGAATGTTCACGGTAGTATCATTCATAATAGCCAAAAGTGGAAACAACCCAATGTCCATCAATTGGTGAACAATCAACAAAATGTGGTATATACTATAATAAAATACTATTCAGGAATAAAAAAAGGAATACAAATATAATACTAATAAATGCTACAACATGAATGATCCTCAAAGACATTATAAATAAAAGATTCCATAGACAAAAAACTACACACTGTATGACTCTGTTTATATATTTAGAAAAGGGTACTCTATGGAGTCATAAAGTAGGTTGTCTGAGATTGGAAGTAGGAACAGAGATTAACTATAAACAAGCACAAAGTAGGCTGCATGGGTGGCTCAATCAGTTAAGCATCTGCCTTCTGCTCAGGTCATGATTCTGGTGTCCTGGGATAGAGCTTCACATAGGCTCCCTGTTCAGCAGGGCTCCCTGCTCCCTCTCCCTCTGTTTCTCTCTCCCTCTCTCAAATAAATAAATAAATAAAAATCTTTTTTTTTTTTTTTTTTTTTTTTTTTTTATGATAGGCACACAGTGAGAGAGAGAGAGAGGCAGAGACACAGGCAGAGGGAGAAGCAGGCTCCATGCACCGGGAGCCCGACGTGGGATTCGATCCCGGGTCTCCAGAATCACGCCCTGGGCCAAAGGCAGGCGCTAAACCGCTGCGCCACCCAGGGATCCCAATAAAAATCTTTTAAAAATAAAAAATAAACAAGCACAGAGTGATCTTATTGGGGTGTTTGAAATACTCTAAAACTGGACTTTGGTAAGGTTTCCACAACTTGGTAAAGTTGTAAAAAATCACTTATTTAATTATAAAAAGTACACTTAAAGGGGATGAATTACAAGGTATGTACATTATACCTCAAGAAAGCTTTAAAAAAAAAGTATGAGAATGGTTAATTGCCACATGAAAAAATACTCAACCTCATTAGGCATTAGGGAAATGCATCTACCTTTTCTGGGGGAGAGAAAGGGTGCTGACTGAGGACCTGAGATAACATTACACATCATCCAGGATGGCCAAAATTAAAGAACTGACGATTTTAAGAACTGCCTAGTATAGAGAGCAACTGGATCTCTCACATATTGCAAGTCACAATGTAAACTGGTGCAACCACTTTGGAAAATAGTTTGTTATAGCAAAGCTGAACCAACATATATGCCCTGTGACTAGGAATTGCTTTCAAAGATACACAACTGGTAGAAATGTGGACATACGTGCATCAAAAAGTCATGTTCATAACTTGCTTTTTTAATTAACAGTAAAAACTTTTAGAAACAACCCAAATTTTGCTAACAGTAAAATGAATAGTAGATTTTGGTATATTAATACAATGGAATACTATACAGCAGGGTTTTTCAACCTTGGCACTATTAACATTTTGGGCTGGATAAATCTTTGCTGGGAGCTGGATGGGAGGCATGTTCTGTGCATTATAGGATGCTTAGGAGCATCTACGGCCTCTACATACCAGATGTTGGTAGGAGTCCCCACCCCCCCCCCAAGTTGTGACAACCAAAAATGTCTCCAGCACTGCCCTGAAGGAGCAAAATCACTCCTGGTTGGGAAATACTACACAGTGAGGAAACAAATTGCCATCTACAGTGACATGGGTTAATTTCACAACATAATGGTAAGCAAAAGCAGCACATACTGAAACTCTTATTCAAAAACAGGCAAAATGAAACCATGTGAGAAGTCTGGAGGAAGAGCACCCTCACAGAGAAGCATAGGGGTGGAGGGCAGGGCATCTGGCAGGCTACTCGTGTTCTATTACTTGACTAGGCTGGTGGTTTCATGGATGGATCCCTTGGTGATAATCTGTCAAGTTTATGATTTATACATTTTTCTCTACAGATATTATACTTAAAATGTTTTTAAACATGTTTATTGTATTACGACAATAAAATCAAGGCTGTCTGAATCTGTGGACACAATACTTAAAGGTGAAAATATAGCTTAAAAACATTTACCAGCAAATGAAAGGGTCAATGTAGATAAGCTAAGCAGGCCAGCTTCAGAGGCTGAGAAAGAGCTAGAGCTATGGAGCAAACCCAAGAACTAATAAAATAATAATAAAAACAAGAATTTCAGGTATTAATGATTAAACTGCAGCATTACTTATAGTGGTAATAGTGCTAGGGCAACTTGGATTTCTATCACTGGAAGAAGGAACTGGCAAAGTGTGGTAGATGGACATGTAAACCCAATGTATATATGACAACAGGAATGGATCTTAGAAACATAGTGTCTAAGGAAAAAAGCAAGAGATCCAATGCAACAAGATTAAATTGTTGCATAAATTAAAAATACGTAAACCAAAGCAATACTGTGTATTATACAAGAACACATTCAAATAAAAAGACAAAAATTAGGTACAACAGTATAGTTTTTATGATGTTCCTATAGTTTTTTTGTTTGTTTGTTTTGTTTTGTTTTGTGTCTATAATTCTAAGAATGGAATTAACTAATGGGCTAAAAATTAAGGAATAAAGGAATAAATACATAGATGGGTGAAAGAATTGGTAAAATAAGTTCTCTTAGACCCTGAGACTCTATCATCTAGTTCTATCTTCTTTAATCATTTCCCTACCTTGCCCTTATATCGGCTGATATATTTTTGGTAAGCATTCTGCTCGTTCATGTGTACCTATGAGGTTTCAGATTCTGAGTAGATATTAAACCTATATTGAAAAAAAAATGTTTACATGTGTTATCCTAGAGTATATGTTTGGATATGTAACTGGAACTTCACAGCTCAGGCAAGTTACAAAAGTTCTAGACAATTCTTGGAAATCATTACACTTAGATGACATATAACACCCTGCTAGTGATTTCTTGCTGAAAATAACTGGTGAGTGGGTCCATGTGTCTCTCTTTCTTAAAGGTAGAACATTGTCTCCTAATGAGAGAGAAAAAAAAAGTAATCATAGACTGAAGGGTCCTTCAACAGTTCTTTCCTCTTCAGAGACATCATATGGAGAAAGGAGAGGTTCTGAGGGATCTAAGACCAAAGGTGAATTATCTCAGCAGTAAAAAAAGAAGATGGTCACAAATGTTGAATCCTATCTGAAAACTGAAATAGTTATAAGGACACTTGACCTGCCGAGGATATAAAGATTAACTCCAAGGAAGGACTACTGATAATAAACTGGCTTAATATCCCAAATCTAAGTGTTAATGAATTACTTTTTACTTTCTTTTTTTTTTTTTTTTAGTAGGCTCCACACCCAATGTGGGGCTTGAACTCCCAACCTTAAGAGTCACATGCTCTACTGACTGAACCAGCCAGACACCCGAGTGCTAATGAATTAGAATTATAACCTTTTAAAGGTTGCCAGATATTAGAAATTATTTAAATGAATATACCAAAAATAAATAAATTAATTAACAAAATAATAAATGAATATATCAATCAAAATCTGGAGCTAAGAGCAAAGATATTGTCAAGCTATGATAGAATGATTAAAAATTAGTAAGAAAAATTTATCTTAAAATCTGTTGACACAGTTATCTACTTTGTGATTTTAGGGTTTTTTTGCTTTACTATTTTAACAAAGAATTATAAATGTACACAAAAAGGGTGCCTGGGTGGCTCAGTCAGTTAAGCATCTGCCTTTGGCTCAGGTCATGATCCCAGGATCCTGGGATCAAGCCCCACGTTGAGCTCCCTGCTCATCCGGGAGTCTGCTTCTCTCTCTTCCTGTCTGCTGCTCCCTCTGCTTGTGCTCTCTCTGTCAAATAAAGAATTAAAATCTTAAATAAAAAATAAATGTATAAATAAGATGAATGAAAAGTCTTAGATGTGCCTCAGATCCTACGCAAACTATTAGACCAAGTGAATGTAGGCATCTCATAATACCTGAGCTCAGCATACCTTTCATGTTAATTTCCTTTGCAAGGTAAATCTTCAACTCTTTAATTGTACAATGACAGTAGTAATGCAATTATCAACAGTGAGAATACACTTCTATTAAACCCACTCACCAGGAAAGACATTCTGCTCTAAAGACCAGGGCAGCTGGGCGAGCAATGTTAACCAAACCCTCCCCTGTCTCACCTGAAGCAACACGAGGGTGGAGCTCTGGCTCTTCTCTCTGATCTCTAAGATGAGCTGCTTCAAGGAAGTGATTATCTGATGGAGCTTTAACATGTTCTCATCATGTTTCTTATTCATCTCTTCTTCTTCCTCACTTAGTCTCTGAAGAAATTGTTGTTCTTCTTCAGTCAGGAAGAGGTGCAGTTTTGCAAACTCCACGCTGAGTCTCATTCGCTGACTCTTCACCTTTTCCTAGAGCCACATGAGATTCATTCAGTCCTTATTCTGTCTGGCCTGCTCCTCAGTTCCATGCATGCGACTCCCCAACCATCCCTGGCGCTTGCATCCTAATCACTCCTCCAGAAAGCTCCTGCCCGCCCTCTGCAAGTTTCTGCTAATCTATTTATACCCTACTTGGCATCTTTGGACTGGCCTGTATAGTATTAGTTCATTCTTTGTAACCTTTGAGTCTCTACTGCTGGTGGCAATGCCTTATTTGTATACCTTGTAAACTAAAATACACTTTTGCATCTCTTCGTTGGTTTAGCCTCCAGAACACCTACAATTTAGTTTCGTTAAAACTTTAGGTGGGCATGTATGCATGCACCTCGTGCCTCCCAACTAGACTAGTATCTCTGAAAGCAAAGCCAATTTCCTTTCCACAGTGCCGTGGACCCAAACCAACTACAACCTAGGGAGTATACTTAGGAAAAAGTGGGAAGGAGAAAACATTTCCTTAGAGACATGGGGATGAAGTATGTGAAACTCCCATCGCCCAAAGCCACAGGTCAGCAGAGACAGACACTTTCTGTTCTATCACTTTATCTTCAGGAAGACTCACAACTCTTCCCAACAATACCAAAGGGCCCCAGGGGCAAGAAATGCCCAACAGCTTCTGCTATTACCTTCCACTCAGCAGCATTCTTCACTTCCATGTCCTGTAAATGCATGGCTTTCTTTATCTTGTCCTTCAGACTACACTGAGTCTTACAAAGCTTGTCCTGCCGGCAGAAACACATATCAGAGAAATCATCTCCCCCAGCATCCTGACTGTTCAAGAGCTAAAACTCACCTAATACAAACAGGAAATGAAATTGAGAAAATGTGGAAGACAGTTACAGACTTAGGCATAAAAAGTATTCTGGTCTGAAATCTTCCTAACACTATATAGAGTCTGCCTACTAAGCTGGCAAAAAATGAAAACTATTAGAGGATTAATAAATATCTAATATTGGCAAGGGAGGCCTCTGACACTATAATAGTATGAGATTTTTGTAAAAAGTTGCCATCTTAATTTTTTTTTTTTATTTATTTATGATAGTCACACAGAGAGAGAGAGAGAGAGAGAGAGGCAGAGACACAGGCAGAGGGAGAAGCAGGCTCCATGCACCAGGAGCCCGACGTGGGATTCGATCCCGGGTCTCCAGGATCGCGCCCTGGGCCAAAGGCAGGCGCTAAACCGCTGCGCCACCCAGGGATCCCAAAAGTTGCCATCTTTTTGAAGGGCAACCAGCAGGATTTAGAATCATTTAAAATGTGCATAATCCTACTTCCAATAATCTGTCCAAAGAAACACTGGTAAAAATAATCAGTATGTATAGGAACATGCATTGCAGCATTATTCATTATCCATCAATGGGGAATTATGAAATAAATTATGGCATATTGATACTCTATACCACTCTCAGGCAGCTCTCTATATACTGACATGCTATCTTTTTTTTTTTTTTTGGTATATTTTTTATTGGAGTTCGACCTGCCAAGATATAACACCCAGTGCTCATCCCATTAAGGCTGATGCTATGCTATCTTATGTTAAAAAAACAAAACAAAACAAAACTAAGCTGCAAGACAATAGTATCATAGAAATCTGTATTTATCTTTTTAAGATTTATTTATTTGAGAGAGAGGGGGCATGTGTGAGCAGGGAAAGAAGCAGAGGGAAAGAAGGGCATGCAGACGCCCTACTGAGCATGGAGCCCTCCACCCTGCTCAATGCCACTATCAGGAGACCATGACTTGAAATGAAATCAAGAGCCAGACGCTCAACCAATGATTGAGCCACTCAAGTGCCCCTATGTGTGTGTGTGTTTGTATTTAAATAGAAATGTGGAAAAATATATATCTAATTATTATTAACCCTGGTTATTTCTGGGGAATAGAAATGGCTTGGAAATTGGGGCAAAGGAGGACTAAAATTTTTATAAATTTGTTTTGTTTGATTTTCTACAAAAGGCATATACCATTTTGTAATTTAAAAACCTGAGGGAGCTTTAAAAAATAAAAGGAATTAACCAAATGGGCTATGGAGGGGCAGCACCCGGAAGACAGAAGCAGGCAGGTTCAAGGCGTGCACACACAGGAGGAAAACCAGCAGGAACTGGCTACCAAAGGGCTGCAGGAGAAAGGAGTCCAGATTCAGCCCCTGGGTTCCGGCTTGACCCCTAGGACTGTGGGCTATTTACCAAATTAGGTAATACGGGGAAATGAGTGGTGTGTAAATAGAAGGTGAAAAATTATATTCAACTTGAATAAACTGAGTTTGAGCTGTGTGCGGGACATCCGAATCGGTACAGTTAGCAGTTAAGGGTCAAGAAAGAGATCTAAGGGGCGCCTGGGTGGCTCAGTCAGTGAAGTGCCTGCCTTTGGCTCAGGTCATGATCCTGGAGTGCTGGGATCGAGTCCTGCATGGGGCTCCCTGCTCAATGGGGAGTCTGCTTCTCCCTCTCTCTCTGCTCCTCTCCCTTTCGTGTATGTCCACAAAAAGACCTGTATGAGAATATATCAGCTTCATTCATAAGAGCTAAAAACTGGGAACAGCCCAGGTATGCAGTGATTGAAAGATAAACTGTGGTATGTTCATATAACAGAATATGACTCAGTAGCAAAAAGTTACAGGCTACTGATCACACAAAATGGGTGAATATCAAACTAATGCTGAGCAAAAGGAGCCTATATAGAGGAGTACAGACAATATTATTCCATTTATATGAAGTTCCAGAACAACAGGCTAAACTAATCTTCAGTGGAAAAAATTAGAACTGTGGTTGCGTGGGGGGGGGGGGGAGCAGAGATTAACTGGGAAAGAGGGTGGAGGAGCTTTCTGGGGTGATGATATGGTCTTTTATTGATATATATATATATGATTTTATTCATTTATTTATTTATTTATTTAATTCATAAGAGACACACAGAGAGAGAGAGAGAGAAAGGCAGAGACACAGGCAGAAGAAACAGGCTCCATACAGGGAGCCTGATGTGGAACTCGATCCCGGGTCTCCAGGATCACACCCTGGACTGCAGGCAGCGCTAAATTGTTGTGCCACTGGGGCTGCCCTATGTATATAAGATTTTATTTTTAAGTAATTTCCAATGTGGGGCTCGAGCTTACAACCCCAAGATCAAGAGTCACATCTTACACCAACTGAGCCAGTCAGGCACCCCGGTATCATTCTTTATCTTGAGGATTTAAGGTGCCCAGTGTGTGCATTTGTCAAAGCTCAGCAAACATATACTAAAGATGTGCATATTTAATTGTATTGTTACTTCAAAAAACACCACAAACATTAAGTGTGGTAGACAGTATGCATGCTAAAGTACAGGAGGAAGTCTGCAATTAATTTTAAATGCCTCAAAAGGAAATAGGAATTGATGGATGCAGAGAAAAGACAGATGAATAGACAAGTGATAAATGGAGTAAAATGCTAGTGGCAGAATGTAGATGCGGGTATACTTGTGTTACTATAAAATTCCTCCAACTTTCACATTTGCTTGGAACTTGCATATTAAAATGTTGAGAGGGGATGAGATTAGGTTGTAAAGGGATTTATATAGTTCTGTTATACATCACAAAATCACCTATGCTATTTTCTAATACAACACTTTCTAACCTTATGTAATCTATTTATCATCCCTAATTGTTAACTTAAATAGGCATATAACCTGCTATTTGGGAAGCTATTTCAAATAATTGTATTCATTTATCAATTATGTAACTGCTATTTTGTGATTACTATCAAATTTGATGTACATGGGAGGTCCGTAATCAGATCAGTCGTTTTGAATATGACCAAGAATTTTTTAAGTTTTCATTTTTGTTTAATAATGAAAAAAAAAACTTTTAAATAGCATTTTTCAGTTTTTTTTAAAAAAAACCCTTAACAATTCCAGCATGCACGAATTATCCTGTATCATTGGTTCTATTCCAAGACTGAATCCTGCCACAGCTGGAATATGAACAGCCTCCCCCCACTCCCCCAAATAAAAATAAGAATTCCAGGATTAGAAAACTCGTCCCCTGCAATAACAGAAACTGCCACGAAGTGGCAGGAGAGCAACACCAAGAAGTTCTTCAACCCAAATTCCAAGCGTCCTCCCTCCCTCTACTCTCCAGAAATACTGAGCAACTTCCAGTCCTCTTAGATTCATCACAAGCCATTCCAAGCCACCACACAGTTAAATATGCTGTTCCCTTCGCCTGAATATCCTCTCCCCTATGTATTGTACTCACCCTCCAAGAGTGAGTTTCTGTTCAACTTGGTGAAACCATTTCCCACTCTTCCCTGATCAACCTCAGACCTTTGATCCACTTGATACAAACTGGGGTAACTCATTCACACACTGAAATTTTTGGTCTACACGCTGCTGTCCCCTAAAAGACAAGGTCTATGTCTTTCTTATCCGTTTATGTCCAGATCCTAGAACAACACCTGGCATATAGTAAGCATAAATAAATGTTACTGGGTGAAGGAATGGATGTATACTTTGTAGTGCCACTTGGCATATCTCCTGTTTGTAATCAATTGATAAAACTGTACAGCATTTTATAGTTTACAAAACACTTGTTTCATTCAACCCACATATTCAAGCAGTACTTACTAGATACCAAATCTGTTGGGAGACCACTGGAGTTACAGCATAGAAGGATATAGGACTACTCTGGAAAGGATGATCAAGGAAAGTCTTCAAGCTAAAAGCTAAAAAGATGTAAAGGGCGGAAGGTGGAGGTAAGAGAAAGAGAACAGGCTTGAAACAAAAGCAAAAAGGCAGTGTGGCTGGAGCAGAATTAAGATAAACTGATTGATCCAACTGAAACTCCTTAACCCATAAAATTGGCAGGACACATAATCCTCAAATTCAAACATTTAAGTGATTTTTCCCAAATGATGAAAGAAAGATCGTAACATACCCCCGCCTCATCATTCCAAGCCTGGCTTTTCCCAAAACATCAGTTGTCTGTTAACACCTGTAGCTATACATCTGCACTGTCCAATACAATACCCATTAGCCAGGTGAGCACCCAAAATGTGGACAGTCAACATAAACACAGACTGCAAAGGCCTATTATGAAAAACAAAAGTAAAATATCTTAACGATAATTTTCCATAGCGATTACTGTTGAATAACAGTCTGGATAATTGGGTTCAATAAAGTATATTATTAAAATTAGCACCACCCGTTTCTTTTTACCACTAGGAAAGTTTTATTATAAACGTGGCTCGCATCCTGGTTCTATAGGGCGACACTGACCTACACCCTCCCGGTATGACTGTCTTCAACTAGAAGCTCCCAGGGGCCAGTACCTTGAAAATTCTCCGCAGACCCTCCCCATCCCAGTTTCAAGCCCAGCTCTGCGATCGGTCAATCGCTTTAAATTTGCACCCGGGGGCGGGAGGGGGTCGTCCTTATTCAGCGGGAATAGCGGCCACCTGGCGGGTCTCGAGGTCAACGTAAGCGTTCCCGAGACTACCGCAGCCCCGCCACGGCCGGCTCACCCGGTAGCTGCCGAAGGCCTCGTCGATGGGCGCCATGGTGTGCGCCTGGTGCTCCTGGGACTCCCTGCACACCAAGCACACGGGCCGCTGGTCTTCCTCGCAGAAGAGCCGCAGCGCTTCCCGGTGGCGGCCGCACTGGCCGGGGGGCACGGGGCCCTGGCGGCGGCGCCGCGTCTTCTCCGTCAGCCGGGCCAGGGCCCAGTTGGGCCGCAGCGAGGCGGGCGGCGACAGATGGCGGCACTCGGGGCAGGGGAACGAGCCACCGCCCGGCGCCCAGCTGCGGTGCAGGCAGCCGCGGCAGAAGTTGTGGCCGCACTCGATGGACACCGGCTCCTCGAAATAGTCCAGGCAGATGGAGCAAGTCAGGTCCTCCTGCAGGTCCTCGGCTTCCATGTCGCCTCTCTGTCCCGGGGTCGGGCTCTGTGTCGGACGCCGGGGGCGGGCGCGGGCGCGACCGGCTGGCTGCGGGCGGCCGGAAGGGGGCAGTGCGGGAGCTCCGCGCTCGAGGCTCGGGTCCCGCCCTCCCTCGTGCGCGCCCGCTGCGGAGCCTGGGCACGAGCCTGGCAGCGGCGGTGTTTCCGCGACGGGAGGGCGGTGCAGGGCTGCCCGGGCCTGGCCGCGGGGCACGACGGGATGCTGGCTGCCCTCGGGCCAACCATAGAGATGCGGAACTGGCTCCGGGAACGCCTAGAGCGGACGCGCGGAGTCCTGGCGAGCCGCAGCCGGAAGAGCCGAGCCGGGAGGCACTAACGGGTCTTTCCTTCCTTCGCGTCGGGGAGATGAGATTCGCGTCTGCCCCCGGCTCGGGGAGGCGTAAGTTCCGACGTCCTCGGAGAGCGGCAACCCGGGCGGGTTCTCTGGGCGTGCTGCAGCCCCGGGCCTGGAGGACCACAGGGATCTGTGCAGCTGGGCCTGGAGTGGGGACAGAGGAGGCGCTGGGCGGTTAAGCTCGCGCTCCCTGAAGTCCGTTCGTTTCAGTCAGCCTTGGTTCTCGGTGTCCAGCCCCAAGGGCTAGTTGAGCTCTTGGAAAGGCAGGATTTTCTACTGTGAAGCCCACATATTCTCCAGGTGTTGGAGGGGTCAGGTGAACTGAAGAGCCAGTATTCGGAGAGGCCCCCAGGAAAGGGAGTGTTTAGCCCCCTCGAGCTCGTGGGGAGATGGCTGTTTACCCCGCTTCAGCCTGATGTCCCTCTCTTTCCAAGCACAGGAGACAAACACCAGGTCAAAGAAGTTCATTCTTAGAGCATGGAACACGCTCACCTAGCGCAAATAGGGCTTCTAACACTTGTCAGGGTCAAGAATCTTGGGTTAGATGGTGTTACCCAGATAGAAGACTTCCCACCAGTTCGGTGGTTCAACTCGCAGTAGGTCTGTGTGTATGGGATGCTCTAAGCCAACTAGGGGTGACCTGCTGAGTGGATCTACCTAACATACTGGAAAGGAGCAGGTCTAGCTGCAGCCCCAGCTGCTGGAGCATTCTCGACCCTCCTACCTGAGGAGGTGAAGACCAGGGTGCCAGAACATAGCCTGGAGAGTGGAGCTGCACCTGTCCTAAGGAGGACATCACGAACAGTCTGATAGGACCAGGAAAGGAAATCAGTTGTTTCGGGTGGGAATGGTTAAGATTCCGAAGCATGGCTATAGCCTTTGTGATACCCAACGTGAAGAGTAAGCATTTTGCTCTCAAGAAACATCCATGGAGGCTTTCAACAAACAACATGCTTCCCTTTTTCAGAGAATTGTCTCTTTCCCTTCATAGGATTTTTTATTTTCCTCTTCTCACTCTATCCTTTTTCTTATGAATGAAATTTTTAAATTCTTCTTGTGTCTCAATATCAGATACTGCCTTTCCATAATATGCTCAGTAAGTAGTTACTGAATGTCCAGTTAAATGACTTAAAAAGGGGGTTCCTGTGATCTCTGTGTTGGGGTTTTTGACAAAAGTCCGACAGGATATCTACTTTTCGGGGTTTTTATACAACTAATAAATGCATATTCTTTGAAAATTGGAATACTGTATTTTTTATTTTTTTTATTTTTTAGTATTTATTCAAGTATAACCGACTTACAATGGTACATTAGTTTCAGGGCACAGCTTAGTGATTCAGCAATTCTGTACATTACTCAGCTCTCCCCACGAGAAGTGTAATCACCATCTGTCCCCGTACAAAGTTATTACAATAATACTGATTCTATGGAATACTGTAAGGAGAAGAATCTGAGTCTTAATATGGACTAAGCAGGAAGAAGTGGTCTCATCAGTTACTGATTTACTGATTTTTTACCATGAATGTAATGTAAGTGTGTATGTGTCTGTATGTCTGCCTATGTATTGAGTGGCAAACAATGTCCCATGACACCTTAAGGTCCTTATGGCTTCTATCCTGCCATACTTCTTTTTTTTTTTTTTTTTTCTATCCTGCCATACTTCTGAGATGAACTTCCTTCTTTACTGAAAATACTGAGGATTGCTAAGTCGCAGTTTTATTCATATGGAATTTCAAGGGACCCCAAATAGCCAAACAACCTTGAAAAAGAAGAACAAAGTAAGAGGATTCATACTTTCCAATTTCAAACCTTACTACAAAACTACAGCAATCAAAACATGTGATACTAGGGTAAGAGTAAAAATACAGATCAATGGAATAGAATTGAGAGTCCAGAAATAGTGCTATATATGGAAAAGCAACAGATTTTCAACAAGGATGCCAAAAATCATTATATAGAAGAAAAATGGGCTTTTCAACAAATGGTGAAGGGACAACTAGATACCCACATGCAAAAGAATGAATTGAACCTTTATACCATATATAAAAATTAATTCAAAATCAATCAGACCTAAATGTAAAGCTGAAACTATAAAACTTTTAGAAGGAAACATAGGTGTCAATCTTCACAGTCATGGATTAAGTATCAGTTTCTTAAACCTAACACCAAAATCAGAAGCAGCAAAAGAAAAACTTGAATTTCATCAAAATTAAAAACTTTTGGGACACCTGGGTGGCTCAGCAGTTGAGCAGCTGCCTTTGGCTCAGGGCATGGTCCCAGAATCCGGGACTGAGTCCCACACTGGGATCCTGCAGAGAGCCTGCTTCTCCCTCTGGCTTCTCTCTCTCTCGCTCTCGCTCTCTCGCTCTCTCTCTCGTCTCTCATGAATAAATAAAATCTTTAAAAATAATAAAACAAGAATGTATTCAGTTCTTTAAAAGAATTAAAAATTTTTGCATCAAAGGACATGATCAGTGAAGTGAAAGACAACCCACTGAATGGGTGAAAATATTTGGGAATCATAGTTAAGGACCTAGTATCCAGAATATGTAAAGAACTCAACAACAAACATACAAACAACCCAATTAAAAAATGGGCGAAAGATCTGAGTAGACATTTCTCTAAAGAAAATATACCAATAGTCAATAAGTACATGAAAAGATATTTAACATCATTAGGGAAATGTGAACCATACCACAATGAGCTAACACTTCACCCCACTAAGATGGCTACAATTTTTAAAAAGAAAGGAAAAAAAGAGAAGGAAGGAAAGAAAAAGGAAGAAGGTAGGAAGAGGATAACCAAGTATTGATGGGGATGTGGATAAATTGAAACCCATTTATACATCGCTGCTGGGAATGTAAATGGTGTAGCTGCTGTTGGAAAACAGTTTTGTAGTTCCTTAAAATGAGTAACCATATGCCCCAGCAATTCCACTCCTAGGTATTTACCCAAGAGAGTTGAAGACGTATATCCACACAAAAACTAGTATATGAATGTTCATAGCACCATTATTCATAATAGCCAACAAGTAGAAACAGTTCAGATGTCCATCAACCAAAAAATGGACCAAAATGTGTGGTAAGCCATACAATGAAATCATATTAAACCATAAACAGGAATGAAGTACTGATATGTGCTACAACACAGATACACTTCAAAAGCATGCTAAGTGAAAGAAGCCAGTCACAAAGACCACATATTCTATGATTGATTCCATTTATAGGAAAGGTCCAGAACAGGAAAATCTGTATACAAGAGGAAATAAATATACATATGGAGAGAAAGTATATCAGTGGTTGCTTATTTGGGGGGAAGGAGCATGGAAGTTTGGGGGTAAAAACTAAGAGTTGTAGGGTTTCTTTTCAAGTTGATGAAAAAGTCCTAAAATTGTATTAATAAATGCACAACTCTGTAACTACACTAAAAGCCATTGAATTGTAAACTTTAAGTGGATGGATTATATGACATATGAAACTGTATCTTAATAAAGCTATTTTAAAAGGTTATCAGGGGAATTCCAAATGACATGTTTTTTTCCATCCTTGGTTACTTGGCTGGACTCTGGTTACAGTAGATGAGGGATTCTTTATAAAATACTTGCATAGCAGAAAGAAAAATTATTAATTTTCTAGTTATTGATTTTTGGGGGGACCAAATGTATTTCCTTAGGAATGAGCCTTCCTGATTTGCCCAGGGATAATTTTGGGTTCAGAAGGAGAAAACAAAACCAGGTCATTGAGAATTTGAGAGCAAGGGAGATCTGAGGGGGAAGATGTTTCTACAGGAAGGTAAGAGGCTGGAACACCCTCAGACAGATGGGATGGAGAGGCTCAAGAAAAGAGAAGCTTGATATTTAGTTTTAAATTATCTGCTAAATCACACTGTGATATAAACCTCCCTTCCTTTTACCCCGAATCAGCAGCAAAACTCTACCATCTTTTCTGGGTGAAATGAGGGATATGAGTTTAAAAAGTAGAAATTTGGCTCTGGATGTGAGTTGCTGCTGGTCTGGAGACAAGAGGATAGTTTCTGTCCAGTGGAGAACAAGTATTGAGCAAAAGTCCGAGCTGGCAGTGGCCTCAAGTCGACATAAGCCTCTGAGTTCACAGTAATCTGCCTAAGGGATATGGCTGAGTGTTTGGATAAATTAAATCTGAATGTTCAAGGACATTGGGTTATATATGTGCAGAAGGCCAATCTGAATATGACAAATGCTGTGGGGCTGGCGACATCCATAGGTTACAGGCCTTTGAAGTTGGGGGGAGCAGAGAACATGGAACAACAGAGGAAGGGTAAGTAGAGTCACCATGACAGTGAAATCGTATTCAGCAACAGGAATGCCAAAAGCAGCAGTATTATTGTGCAGGACAGGGGAGAAGCACAGTTTTATGGAGGCTTCTGCTGGCTGACTCTGGAACCAAGCCCGTGAAAATTGTGCGGCTGACACCAGAAGGTTCTGGTAGGAAGGCATAAGCGAGAGTTGTCCCAGGAAATGCTTCAGGCAGCGTCGCCACTATGGCCCTTAGAGATGCTTCAACAGCCTCTAATTTGTCATGGAAGTAAATCCCCACTCACTGGATGTTCGGAAGAAGATCCAATCATAGGGTTCCCTTCAGAAGTGAGTCAGGTAGCTTCATAACTCTGTAAAGTAGAAAACCAAATGGGACCTGAGACTTTTTCTAAGTAGGAAGAGGACTAAGTGGAAAGGCAGGAGGTACAACAGACTGAGTACCCTGGTCCTGATTCATTGGAAGGAATTGTCAAACTGAGAGAGATGGGGATTGGGAGATGAAATGGGAGCAGTGGTCAGAAGACATCTGCCTAGAACCTGGTTTTCTGTTTTGCAACATGTGGGAGTTGTGCCTCCCAGAGGTAGAGGGACCTGCTGTGGGAGATCATCAGGACAAAGACATCAGAAGCAAGAAGAAGGAGGGACGCCAGTGCCTTCTCACCTGCTTCTTGGAACTGCTCTTTGGCTTCCACCGCTGGGAAGTTATCAGTTGGATCCTTGTGTTTTTTGGTACTCTCTGAAGTTGAAGAGTAGTTAGAAGGGGATTTGTGCTTCCAGGTCCTCCACCATTTCCCCAGGCCCAGGAGCACAAGCTCCACAAGAGTAAATAAGAGACAGAGCCCACTGACCCCAAACATGGTCTTTAGGAAGATGGTCTTCTCAAAGGGGCGGGACAAGTAACAGGTTATACTGCCAAGGCAAGGTTCTCGACGACATGCAAAGGAGCTAGGTATCTTGAACCCATACAGATGGTACTGCAACCCCAAGGCTGCTCCCTCAAGGACCAGCCGCACCCCCAGCTGTGCTACATAGGCCCAGAGCAGCCTGGGGCTTCCAGCCCCTGAGGCGTCTCTGCTCTTCTCCCCCTGGTGGATCAGGGTCTCCTCCTTCACCTTCCCTGATTCTTCCCACCGCCAGATCACATGATAGAGAATGAGACCCATGTAGAGGGTGCTGGGCACAGCCACCAAGATGACCTGAAAGGCCCAGAAGCGCAGTGGGGAGAAGGGGTGGAAGGCATCATAGCAGGTGGCCTTGCAGCCTGCCTGCTGAGTGTGACACACAAATTCACTCTGCTCATCACCATAGATCCCCGTCCCACTGGCAGCCAGCAGCACAAGACGGAATCCCAGGAGCACGGGAAGTAGGAGGTGCCCCACGGCAGTGGAATGCCTGCTGTCTTCAGCCAACAGCTGCCTCAGGAAACTGCCACGCATCCTGTTAGGGACCAGAGGACAATAATGAGTGTGGGTGTGTTGCTCCCTGTCCTTTAGGAGGAGGGCAAGACCACCTCTTTCCTGTTAATCCAAGGATAGATAAAGCAATCCTTCTTGCTCTTCTCCAAGGGTCTGGTTGATTTATTCCCGAGACTGATGGCTCCTAATTACAGATAATGGAGTCATCTATGTAAAATAGTGAGTGGATGTGGGTATGGCTCTCTCTCCTGCCCCCCTCTGTACAGTGTGGTAGAAGACTAAGGTCTATCTTTGTCTCTCTTTCCCTCCCTCCCTCTGTCCCTTTCCCAAAGGCTAGTCAGAGTCCAGAGCCCTCTGAAAACAGTCACTTCCCCAGCTGATGGCCACCTAGCCTGGTGCTACTACTGTCAGTGGCACCTGAACACGACCCCAGGGGAACATGCATTCTCTTGCCCTCTGCTTTTCTCTGCCACCATGCCTCAGCTGCTCACAGGTGTGTGGGTCTGGCCTTCACTCTCATCAAGGTAGTACACTGAGATGCGATTAGGGTAGGGGGCTCAATGTGGATCAAGTGAACAGAGTGAGTGTCAAGGCCCGCTTTAGTCTGGTGTTCCTTAGACCTAACCAGCTTTGGAAAAGGAGAACATTTTAAAGAAAACCAAGGGGATCCATGGGTGGCTCAGGGGTTTAGTGCCTGCCTTTGGCCCAGGATGTGATCCTGGAGTTCCGGGATCGAGTCCCACATCAGGTTCCTATGCCTGTGTCCCTGCCTCCCTCTCTCTCTCTCATGAATAAATAAGTAAAAAATCTTTAAAAAAAAAATTTAAAAAAAGAAAGAAAGAAGGAAAGAAGGAAAGAAAGAAGGAAGGAAAGAAAGAAAGAAAGAAAGAAAGAAAGAAAGAAAGAAAGAAAGAAAGAAAGAAAGGAAGAAAAAAGACCCAGAAGAGTCTACTAAGGGAATGCAATGAGGTATAAGGCTAAAGCCAGAGCTGTCTGGATAAAAATTTGAAATTCGGCCCTGCTTTGTCATTGTTCCTTGGGCTCATCTCTCCTGCATGGTGAGAGGTGACCATGGTCAGGAACAGGGTTCAGAAATCTGTCACTTCTCCAGACAGAATAGCACCCTGCTGCAGCCCTCATGCTCTTTATCTTTGTCACAACAGGGAGCCCTCCTCAATGCCCAGCCACTGTTTCTCACCATCCCTGTTCAGCCCAAACTCTTTTTTTTTCCCTTGAGGATAATTAAATTACTCTTTTGCTTCTAATTTTTTAGTGGGGCTTTTATTTATTTTTTTAAATATTTTATTTATTTATTCATGAGAGACACAGAGAGAGAGGCAGAGACACAGGCAGAGAGAGAAGCAGGCTCCCCATGGGGAGCCCGGCATGGGACCCAATCCCGGATCCCAGGATCACAACCTACGCCAAAGGCAGATGCTCAACCGCTGAGCCACCTAAGAGTCCTCTAATAATAACTGTTTAAAGGAATGTACAAGTAATGCTTTTTAGATCAGTTCACCACTTACTGTAATGTTTTGCTTTTTTAGTTTGTGCTTTTTACTTTTTACATATATTTGATCCTTTTAGTTGAAAATTATACCCTTAATTACAGTTTATTCATCTTTTTAAATGATTTCTTTTTCAAATTTTCAAGTTACTTTATAAGTTCAGTAGGGTGATGATTTTCAAATTTTCAAACCCAGCCAATATAATTTAATGACTTGGAGTTTTCCACAGTAATTAAATAATTATAGATTTAAGTACATAATTCTAATAACATTTTAAAATGTAAGTAAGCATCCTTTTAAATTACATTAGCCCTAAAAGCATTTGAATCTTTCTAAATAATAGTAAATTTTTAAGAAATAGTGGTAAATAAAATCAGCAATCTGTGGGACCCACATTAAAAAATGCCTATAATGTGATATCAAAATTAGGAAATGACATCTTTTTTCCATTAATCAGCCCAAACTCTTATACACTGGATCCCTTCAGTTTCAGAAGATCCTGAAAACCTTTTATTCCACAAGGAAAATAGAAACTCTTTGATGGGGAGCCACGCAGCCCCCCCTCATGTCATGCCACTTATTCCTGTCGGATATTAGAGAAGTGGCTCTCCACTTGCCCAAGTCCACTCTCCCTCCCAGACCTATGTCCTTGGCCCCCTGCCAGCTGCATCAAGGACTTATCCACCCTTGTTTCCTCTCTGCACTTGCTTAGGTGCCTCCCTTTCAACTCCAGTAATAGTAACAACCTGGATTTCTAAGTTTTTTACATGGCAGCAAATGAGACATGCCCTATTTTGCCTCATATCAGCTTCCCAATTATAATACCTAAAAAGACACACAAGGCAATTTAAATGGGTACTCATGTTATAAACTATAGCTGACCCTTGAACAGTGTGGGGGTTAGGGGACACTGACACCTACACAGTCAAAAATCTACATATAACTTTTGGCTCCTCCCCAAAACTTAACTACTTAAGCCTTCTGTTGAGCAAAAGTCTTGCCAACAACATAGTCAATTAACACATTTTGTATGTTATGAGTATTATATACTGTATTCTTCCAGTAAAAGTAAGCTACAGAAAAAAATATGTTACTGAGAAAATCATAAGGAAGAGAAAATATGTTCACACTAGTTTATGTATATTGAAAAAAAAACATCTATAGGCTGGAAGGCAGGGATAGGAGCAGGTGCAGCTACTGGCCTGGCCTGGCTCCAGGATAGTGATGTTCCACAGCCTGATGACCCCAACTCAATGGACGCAGCTTCCAGGTGGATCCTCAGGCAAGGACAGCTGTCCAGCAGCACAGCACAGCTGCCCCATCTGCCTGGACGTGCACCACCAGCCTGAAGCCATTGACAGCTGCAGCCACTCATGAGTTGCCCACCTCCAGGAAGCTACCTTGAGGAGGGGTCGATGCCCAGCAGGGAGAAGCCTAGGTGCACAGCTGCCCTGGGGCAGCACCAAACCCTAGGTGTTCGACCTGACCACCCCAACAGCACACGGGATGACCTACAGCCCTGCCAACGTCCTTAGCAATTCCTCCCTGGGGAACTTAAGGCTCAACTCCTGCCCTAGTAGCCTTCCATTCCATCCCATGAAGTGTAGTGGGCAGTTGTAAATAAATGCCTTTATTGTGGCTTTTGCTGTCAACTCCTTAAAAAAAAAAAAATCTGCTGGGGCATCTTGCGGGCTAGGAGCATGCCATTCTTGATCTCAGGGTCACGAGTTTGAGCCCCACATTGAGCATAGAGATTACTTTAAAAAATACATATGTAAGTGTACCAGCAGGGTTCAAATTTGTGTTATTCAAGTGTGACGTATATAGATAAGAACAGGCCATTACGCCAGAGTTTAGGCAGCATGAACACTTCTGTGCAGTCAGAACAGATAGAATGAGTTGCTTCCAAGCGACTGTTATAAGGGGCTTAATTGACCAGAGAACCATATCATTATCCACGAGCTGTGAGAAACCGTATTTGGAGCCACTAGCAATCAGAGTCAGAACCTCTTCTACCTGCCACTCAGTCCCTATGTTTCTATCTCTGTCACAGACTGTGAAGACTCAGAGTAAATCAGGCCACTGAAGATTCTTCTCCATAAAACTGAGTTGAGATTTTTAGAGGAAATCTACTTTCAGTCCTTAGAAAGATGCAATATCATGGCCTCATGATTAAAGATGGCAGACTGAAGATAGAGATTTACCCCCTCTAATTCCCAAGACTCCGAGAAAATGAGAGTAGATGGATCGTTAAGTATTTAAACCCACTACAAAGGAGGAGAAAGATCACCAGTGGCACAACAAAAATCCACTTTGAAGGCAAATCAGATTGTGGTGCTGGCAAGCACACTGGGTAATTCTTCCAGAATGCAGAGGAAGAAAAATGAGTCATTGAAAATCTGTTTCCTAATTTGAAAATCAAGACCACAACAAAGCAAAATCACTAGCTTGCTTATTGATGAGAAAACACTTAGTGGAGTGCCTGGGGGAAAAAAAGAAGTTGCTCTGTAAATGTTCAACCAAGTTTTGATTTGGAGGGATACTGAGTCCCACAGAGAACCAGAAGGAAGATCAGCTTCCACGGCTGGCCGTGGGTCTCAGCCTTGGCAACAGTGATATCTGGAGCCTGATCATTTTATTTAGGGTAGGGAATGCTGGCATGTGTGTTTTGAGATGTTTAGCAGCATTCCTGGCCTTGGCCCACTAGATGCCAGTAGCACACTTCTCCCCAAATGTCCAACCCCCAAATGTCTCCAGACACTGCTAAATGTCCCCTGGGGTCAGATGCTCCCGGGTTGAGAACTACCACCTTTGGAGGACACTGACCATTACCACTTCAGCTCTGTAAAGCAAGACATCTGTAGTGGAGCATCTCGGAGGGGTTTTATTTAGTGACCAGCCCATTTCCAGGCTGCTTGCACATCGTCATTCAACAAGCCCCATCTATGAGGAAGCCTGCAGCCTCTCCCTGTCTTATGTGAGGCTGTGGGGTCCTTGCACTTCAGGGAGGCAGAAGGCTCTGGGGGCTTCTGCCCTGGTTCTCCTGTAGCATTGCCAAACTAAAAGCTAACTTGGTAAATTCTCAAGTCTGGCTCTCAGCCTCACCACATTTCAAAGTACAGGCCCAACATGCTCTAAGCACATCTCCAGCACATTCCCAGCAGACCTGGAATTTAACACAGAGCAGGCTTGGCATATTCTGATGTTGGGAATTTTAGTAATTCTTGGAGGCCCTATCCCTGGTTCTTCTCTCTTTCTCTCTCTCCTGTGCCCACTCCAGACCTGTAGCCAGACACCCAATGTCCTCTGAGAGGCTCTAGGAACTGAACTGGGGTCTCCAGAGCTTTGGAGATTTGGGAGAGAGAGAACAGAAAAAGCAGGACAAAAGGATTTGCCCAAGAACCCCATGGCTTGGAGCTTCCATATCTAATTCTGAGCACTCTTCTGACCCTCTGCACTGTGGCTGTTACCACCAAAAACTAATCCTGGGACCTCCTGGAAAGTTCACACAAAACTGCTCCATCTCCCAAAGTCTAGAGACCAAAGGCAATTTCTATAAAAACCAGGGCCTAAATACAGGCCTTCCTCCTCCCTCATCTCCTGCATTCTTGGGAGCTTGTAGTCTCCCCCATTTGTTCTAGCCATCCCCAGCCCTCTGGTCTCCCTCATTCCCCTCCTACAGACACATCTACAGCTTTGCTCATGAGCCCAGAGCCCCCAAGTTAGAGTGGGACTAAGGGAGCTTAGGGCTCAGCATTGTTTTCAAAGTTCAGCTCAAGGGACACCATTCTGTTTCTAGAAGTGGAGAAATAGTTCAAAAATAAATCTTTTGGGAAGGAGTTGGCAGTATTTGAGCCCTGTCAAGATTTTTTTAACAATAAATATATTTTTTATTGGTGTTCAATTTGCCAACATACAGAATAACACCCAGTGCTCATCCCATCAAGTGCCCCCCTCAGTGCCCGTCACCCATTCACCCCCACCCCCCGCCCTCCTCCCCTTCCACCACCCCTAGTTCATTTCCCAGAGTTAGGAGTCTTTATGTTCTGTCTCCCTTTCTGATATTTCCTACCCATTTCTTCTCCCTTCCCTTCTATTCCCTTTCACTATTATTTATATTCCCCAAATGAATGAGAACATATAATGTTTGTCCTTCTCCGATGGACTTATTTCACTCAGCATAATGATTTTACTTAATGAAGCAATACCCGTGAACTCAAGATTTGGGGGAGGGTGGAAAGCCCAGAATGTGAGGGGATTTTCAAATATGTAAATAGATTTTTAAAAATTCCATCATGATTTTGGTAAGAATGTTTCTAAGCATTTCTGTTCTTTGGAAGAAAAAATTCAGGATCCCCTTGGTTTCAGAAACCCTCCCAGCCAATTAAGGCATGAGGGAGGGACGTGCACCAAGGGCAGTGCTGGACCCGGCTCACTGCTCCTGTGTTGCCCCATCTGGCCTGGAAAACGTTCTAGATTCTTGCACCCAAAATACGACCCCTGGATGCACAGGCATCACCAGGATTGCAGAATCTCAGGCTGCATCCCAGGCTTAGCAAATCAAATCTGAATTGTACTAATACCGCCCCAGGTCCCTGGTATATGCATGAGTTAGAGAAACCCAGTCTAGCACCCAGGCAGCCCCCACCCCCACTGCCCCCAGGCCCCTGCGCCAGCCCAGTTGCTCTCTGCCCAGCACTCACCTGGCAGCACTGAGCAAGAGCACCAACAGCGGAGAAAAGAGGCCAGGCAAAGTCCTCAGGCTGGAGCCAGCAGGGTCCCAGCTCTCCCCCAGGCCCTGCCTCCTGCCACCACCCACGTCTTCCCCCTCCCCTCTTCATTCCTGGCAGCCTTAGTGAAGAGTAACAGAACGGGCAGCTGGAGGAGCCGGCAGCCCTGCTATTGAAGAATGGGCTCTGGAGAATAGCCTTCTGTTGTTGGGGGTGAGGGGTACCTCTCTTAAGTGCGCTGAAACAGGGATTTTGGAAACCATCTGAAAGGAGAGCAGTGGCCTCTGCATGTTGGGGGTTGGGGAGAGTCAGTACACAGGCAACAACAGATAAAATTTCTTTAAGTTTAAATCTCTATGAAGCCCTCCACTGTCCCCCACTTTGGCCAAAGTACCCAAAGCACAAGTTTATACACAAAAGAATGTGCATGTGAGTGTGTGTGTGTGTGTGTGTGTGTGTGTGTGTGTGTGTGTGTCTGGGTAAAACTGCTTGATGGGCCTCTGCTCCATGTCCCTCAGGAACTCAGGGAGCCAAAGCCCCTCTCCACCAGGCCCAGTGAGACCTGTGACACCTGCCTGACAACCCATTCCCGGCCCCATTGCTAGAGCAGGAGCTCCTTCAGAGGAAGGAAGGGGCAAGGCTGGGTCAGCAGGTGGTGGGTGAGAGAGTAACTAACTCATTGCCACAGAGTCTTGACCAGAGCTAACCCTGCACTCTCCATGGAAGAGAGTTCCAGATGCTGCCCCTGTGGGCCTTTGGGGCATTGTTCAACCATCTTCTAGATGGTCCCTCTCTCTAGGTTTGAGATGCAGGAGGCAGCACCCTCACCCCTTACCCTTGAGGAGAACTAACAGCATATCTCTTTCCAAAGATATCCTCTCTCTAATTTCCAACAATTTTTGCCATAGCATATGACTCTGATGTGGGCATGGGGCTTAAGAATGGCATAACCATTATTTCTTTATTTGGGGCTTTTTTTGTTATTTGAAATATTTCATCTCAGACTAGCAAGTCACTTCAGAGTGTCATACATGTTGTATTTTCTAAAACATTACATCTTGAAATCCCAAATTTTCCAATTTAATATCCCATTACACTAACATTTATTCAGTACTTAATAAATAAATGATGAATATTCTAAGTGCTAGATGGCTAGTAATTTACTTATCCCCCATGACAACCTCATGACGTAAGTCTATTATGATCCTCTTTTACAGAAAAGAGAGATAAAGAACAGAGACGTTACATAACTTATTCAAGGTTAACCAGCTAGTGAGTTGGAGAATTTGGGATTTGAAAAGGCAGTCTAGCTGCAGATGGCAAACTCTTAAACACTACAACATGGCCAGCTTCCCTGTTATTCAAATTAGCATCTTTGAAAGAGCTTCTGATTGTAGACCCATTGTTATTTTGTACCATCAAGAAAATTAAAATCCTCTGCTTGCATGTTCTACACCTCAATGACTAACTTCACCATCTGCCCCGGACCCCAATCAAAAACTTGGGCATCATCACTGACAGCCTCTCCTTCATTGACCACATCTTCTCAACTGACTGGTGGTACTGATTCTGTCCCTTAAATTAAGATGGTGTTGTAGTTCAAGAATGAATTACTGTAACACCATCCTAGTGTCCCCACTCCTAGATTTGTTTTCCTCTAATTCATTCTGTGCATTGCAAACAGAATATTTAACTCAATTCTTATTTAAATTTACCAACATTTACAGTTTCTTTGCTCAGTGTTGCTTCTTGAATCTCATACTTTCCATCTGGGTTACATTTTCCTTTCTTCCTTTTTTAAACCATCTTAATCATTTTACGTGTGAAGTTCAGTAATGTTATATGTACTCATGTTGCTGTGCAACAGATCTCTGGAACTCTTTCATCTTGCAAAACTGAAACCTTGTACCCATTTCTTCCTCCCCTCTGCCCCTGGTGACACCACTGTACCTTCTGTTACCACGAATTCGATTGCTTTAGATACCTTATGTCGGTAGAATCATACAGCATCTGTCTTTATGTGACTGGCTTAGTTTAATGCCTTCAGGATTCATCCAGATTGTAGTTATCCATCAGAACTTTATTCTTTTTTGAAAGGTCAGGTAATATTCATTGTGTGTATGAATGTATATATCAAATTCTGTTCATTCATTCATCCACTGATGGACATGTAGATTGCTTTCACCTCTTGACTATTGTAAATAGTGCTTCTGTGAACATGGGTATTCCAAATTTTCTTCTTCTGGAAACACAACCTTCTGTAGTATTTCCACTGGGGAACTGCCAGGGGTAAACTCTTTTCATTCTCTTTGGCCTAACAGTGCTTTCATTTGAGCCTCAATCTTGAATTGTTATTTAATTGGCTTAAGAACACTTGGTTGAGGGACACCTGGAGGGCTCAGAAGTTGAACGGCTGCCTTTGGCACAGAGTGTGATCCCGGAGTCCTGGGATTGAGTCCCCTGTGGGGCTTTCTACATGGAGCCTGCTTCTCCCTCTGCCTAGTCTCTGCCCCTCTCTCTGTGTGTGCCTCTTGTGAATAAATAAATAAAATCTTTAAAAAATTATTTTATTTATTTGAGAGAGACAGAACACACACAAGTGTAGGGGGTGGCAGAGGGAGAGGCAGGATCCCTGCTGAGCTGGAAGCCCTACATGGTGCTCCATCCCAGGACCCTAGGATCATGACCTGAGCCCAAGGTAGACACTTAACTGACTGAGCCACCCAGGCACCCCTTTCTTTCAGAACTTTAAAGATATTATTTAACTGCCTTCTCCTATCTAGCGGGTCTATAAGTCATTTCTGTTGACCACATAATTAAGCATCTGCTTTTGGCTCAGGTCATGATTCCAGTGTCCTGGGATTGAGCCTGCATCAGCCTCCCTCTCCCTCTGCCCCACCCCACCCCCATGCTCGTGTGATCGCTCTCTCTCTCAAATAAATAAATAAAACCTTTAAAAAGAAACTTTTATTTTATGACCTCCAGAACTGTGAGAGAACATATTTGTGTTGTTGTAAGCCACTAAATCTGTGGCAATTTGTTACAGCAGCCATCGGAAACCAGCATAATGCCTGTTCTTGATTTTTGCCCAATTGTTTTATTGGATTCCTTTTCTTTTGTTTTTAAGATTTTATTTATTTATTCATGAGAGACACACACACACAGAGAGAGAGAGAGAGAGAATCAGAAACACAGGCAGAGAGAGGAGCAGGCTCCATGTAGGGAGCCTGATGTGGGACTCGATCCTGGGTCTCCAGGATCACACCCTGGACTGAAGGCAGCACTAAACTGCTGAGCCACCTGGGCTGCCTGCTTTCCTTTTTCTTAAGGATTTGTAGGAGACTTTTCTATTTTGTATATGTTATTTTTTAGTCAGTTCTATATTTTGCAAATATCTTCTCCCAGGTAGTGATTTGATTTTTCACTCTTATCATGGAGGCTTTAGATAACAAACATTCTTTACACAGTCAAATCTTCCAATTATTTTCTTTGATAGTATGTCCTTTTTGTCTACGGATATCCTTCCCTATCCGGATATGATAGTTTTGATATGTAGAATTTTTATCATTCAGCTTAAAATATTTTTTAATTTTCCATCATTATTTTGTCTGAATTGCATGGAATGTTTAGAAGTATGTTTTTAAAGTTCTAAATGTATGGGAAGTTTCTTCTTATCGTCTTTATGTTAATTGCATCATGGTCTGAAAGAACATAATTTCTGTAGTTCCAGCCCTTTAATATTGTTACTCTATGATCTAACATGAGCTCAGTGTTCTTACGTACTCCATATGTATGCTTGAAAATAATGCTTTCCTTTGGTTACTGAAACAGTGTCATCTATAAGATCGCTAAATTAGTCTTATATTTCACCCTATGTCTAATACTATCCAATATGGTAACCATTGCCACATGGAGCTATTGAACATCTGAAATGTGGCTGGGACAACTGAGGAAAGGGATTTTTATTATTTTTTTAATATTTTATTTATTTATTCATGAGAGACAGAGAGAGAGACAGAGACAGAGACAGAGACACAGGCAGAGAGAGAAGCAGGCTCCATGCAGGAAGCCCGATGCAGGACTCGATCCCGGGACTTCAGGATCACGCCCAGGGCCGAAGGCAGGTGCTAAACCACTGAGCCACCCAGGGATCCCTGAGGAAAGGGATTTTTAAATTCATCTAAGTACAATTAATTTTTATTTAAATTTAAAAACTGAAACCCAATTAAGTTTTTTTCTGTTAAATACAACTTTTGTTTTTCTGTTTGCTTGTTTTTTTAAAGATTTATTTATTTGAGAGGGAAAGAAAGAGACAGAGCATGGGGAGGGGCAGATGGAGAAAGAGAAATCTAAAGCAAACTCTTCCCTGAGTGGAGCCTGACATGAGACTTGATTTCACAACTCCGAGACCATGCAATCAAGAATCAGGCACCTAGCTAACTGAGCCACCCAGGCATCCTGACAATTTTGCTATTTCGGTAGGACAACATGGTCTTTAACCATGCATTGCATAAGATATTATTGTTACATTGTAGTGCAAGTGTCAAGCATGTGCACTGTTCCTGATAATTCACTAAACTTCTTACTGATCTGGTCAGTGCCAATAGATTGATTTCAGTTCAATTATTTAATTTCCTACCTACCAATGTAACATTACAATGTATTTATTAAATATCTTATGCAGACACCATGAGATACAGTGATACCTATGTAAATTATAGTGGTAATTAAATTGAAGTGCTTTCTTATTTTAATTATAACAATTAAATTATTTACTAGTTTTTGTTTTGTTTGTTTGTTTTTTACTAGTTTTTTAAAAAATTAAATATGTGTTTGGCTATCTCAGTCAGTGGAATGTGCAACTCTTGAGCTTGGGGTTGTGAGTTTGAGACCCAGTTTGGGTGTAAGGATTACTTAAAAATAAAATCAATTGGGCAGCCTGGGTGGCTCGGTGGTTTAGCACCGCCTTTGGCCCAGGGCATGATCCTGGGGGCCCAGGATCGAGTCCCATGTCAGGCTCCCTGCATGGAGCCTGCTTCTCCCTCTGCCTGTGTCTCTCTGCCTCTCTCTGTCTCTCATGAATAAGTAAATAAAATCTTAAAAAAAATAAAATAAAATCATTAAAATAGGAAAGATTTTTAAATTTAAAATAAAGCACCCTACTGATGCAAAATCAAATGGATATAAAGAATCTAAAAAAAAAAAAAAAAGAATCTAGCTAGCATTGTACCTAATTATAGAGAACATACTGATGGTTACCAGAGGGAAGAAGGTGAGGGGAAGGGAGAAATAGGTCATAGGGATGAAGGAGCACACTTGTCTGTTGGGATGGGCACCAGATGTTGTATGGAAGTGTTCAATCACTGTATTGTACACCTGAAACTAACATAACACTGTATGTTAATTAACTGGAATTTAGATAAAAGCAAAAAAAAGTAAAAACTAGCACTGTGACTGGAAAAGAAAAGGGGAAAAAGATATGTCTCGGTTTCACAATGATCAGCAGCTGGAATTCGCTGAGGCAGAGCAAAATTAAAAAGCTGTTTGTTTTTCTAATAAATTAAGGCAATATAGTTGACTATAGTAAGAAACACTTTCAGTAAATAGTGAATTTGATAAGAAATTTCCTCATGATGGGGTGCCTGGGTGGCTCAGTTGGTTAAGCATCTGCCTTCAGCTCAGTCTTAATCCCAGAGTCCAGGGATGGAGCCCTGCATGAGGCTCCCTGCTCAGTGGTAAGTCTGCTTCTCCCTCTGCCCCTCAAACCACTTATGCTCTCTCTCTCTCTTTCTCTCCCTTCTCTCTCTCTCTCTCTCAAATAAATAAATAAAATCTTTTTTTTTTTTTAAAGAAAGAAAAAAACAAGAGATTTCCTCATGGGGCACCTGGGTGGTGCAGTCAGTTAAGCATCGGACTCTTAGTTTCAGTTCAGGTCATGATCCCAGGGTGGAGAGGTTGAGCCCCACATGGGGCTCTGAGCTCAATGGGGAGTCTGCTTGGGATTCTCTCCCTCTACCTCTGTCCCTCCCCCTCCACCTACCTACCCCACACATCCACACACTCTCCCTCTCTCTCTCTCTCTCTCTCTCAAATAAATCTTAAAAAGAAAAAAAAAAGAAATTTCCTTGAAGTAGTCAAAGAAGTATCAACAAATTAGCCACCTAAAATCAGAATTACATGTTCAACAAAAGCTTTAAACCATTTGTAATGTGATCTGCACCTGTAACTTTGGCCAGCTATAAAATAGCTTGAATTCTTGTACATGCACACTTTTTTTTTTTTGGAAACCACTTTTAGATGGAGAGATGATAAAATAAATTATTTCAACTATAGGAATTTCATTACAAAATTATGAAGAAGACTAAAAACACTGTATTTTACCAAAACAATGAAAGTTCAGTAAGCCACCACACAATTACCCATAGAATTCAATAATCCCAAAGATGAATTGAACCAAAATTTAAAAATTATAAGAACTTTTCTTCAGCCTCAGATGAATCATGTGATAAGAGATACTGCTCAATTAATATTTTGAGTACATTTTGTCTCAGTATACTTCCAAACTCATAAATAAATGTTGTCAATTCATGGCCTAAAAAAATCATACTTATAGCATAGATATTTTGTAATCTTTTACAACTATCAAAGAAGAACTTCAGCTAGAAGTTTTATTTTTTATGATATTTACTGTAGGCTTTATTTTTATTTATTTCTTTACATTTTTTAAATTTAAATTCAATTTGTCAACATGTAGTGTAACACCCAGTGCTCATCCCATCAAATGCTCTCCTCAGTGCCCATCACCCAGTTACCCCATCACCTCCCCTTCCTCAAGGAGCCCTTTGTTTTCAGCTAGAAATTTTTAAAAATATTTTCTATCATGATGGACAGTTCTCTAGATGTTTTCATTCTGCTTTGTTCCACCATATGAAGTATATTGAAAACATTTATGTTCAGTTCTGAAGTAGACTCTAAGAAAATCATGAATATGGTTGATAAATTAATTGAATATATATATATGCAAATACTGTAAGTCATCACTCGTTTGTAGAACTGCTGAAAGAAATAGAATGAATTGGGACACCTGGGTGGCTCAGAGGTTGAGCATCTGCCTTAAGCTCAGGGTGTGATCCCGGGGTTCTGGGATCAAGTCCCAAGTCGGGCTCCCTGCGAGGAACCTGCTTCCCGCTCTGCCTATGTCTCTTGCCTTCTCTGTGTCTTTCATGAATAAGTAAGTAAAATCTTTAAAAAAATAGAATGAATTTAATGGTCTTGTGCTCTTTGCTAATGCTTATTGGTTGAGCCATGGAAGAAGAGTTTTGCAAATATTTACCATATCGACGATGTCAATGTGAGATTTTATTGAAACAAAAATGTTTGCCAAATGTTCAATAATCAAAGACCAAAAAAATGGCAATGTGAATCATGTTTCCTCACATTTCATACCACAGAATTTATTTAAATTTAATTAATTAACATATAATGTGTTATTGGTTTCAGAGGCAGAGGTCAGGGATTCACCAGTTGCATATAACACCCAGTGCTCATCACATCCTTGTGCCCCCCTTAATGCCCATCACCAAGTTACCCCATCCCCCAACCCTCAGTCCCGCGTCCCCTCCCCCAACTCTCAGTTTGTTTCCACGAGGAGTCCCTCGTGGTTTGTCTCCCTCGCTGATTTCCCATTTGATTTTTAAGCTGTTGCTCACACTTGAGCTCACCGCAGCAGCAACAGGAAGTGGCTATGAAAATCATTACAGTAAAATATGTACTTACAGGTAATTTCATGCAGTTAGGATTTATTACTGCATCTTTACATCTGTTTACATTTCTCTTGACTGCAAATGGCACCATGTACAGTCTGTAACTATGTGCATAAGTTTTGATAAATTTTAATATTTTTAAATAAGATTTATCGGGGCACATGGCTGGCTCACTCGATGGAGCATGTGACTCTTGATCTCAGCGTTGTGATTTCAAGTTCCATGTTGGGTATAGAGATTACTTAAAAATAAAATCTTTTAAAAAATAATAAAAAATAAAAAAGATTCGTGCATTTTTATGGTCATAAATGATAAAATAGATTGCATCTACATATATGACATACCTTTAACTTAATTTTTTCAATATTTCTAGGCTACATGATTCATCCGTGACTCTTTTCAAAGTGTTACAAATCTTCCCCCAAATTTTTCCAATATATTTATTGAAAGAAATCTGCATATAAGTTACTTATATGCAGATTATATGCAGATTTTGGTTGTGCAGTTCAAATTCAAACAACATGGGTTTGAAGGGTCAACCATAATAGCTTTACTCCATTGGTAAGGAATCTATGTGGAATTCAGCCACATGCTAAGCTTATACATTCTTATTATACATTCTGAAACATTGGAAATGACTACCGGATGGGTCTGGAGAGCCAGCAACAATTAGATGTACTGGGAAAGGGAGCTGGACCAGGGCTCTACTTATTGCCAAACTGCCATATGCATTATGATGGAGTGTCCTCAGCTTGTCAGTGCCAAGTCAAATCATGTATCCAACCATCCCCAAAAGATTTTGGTATCCCCCTTCCCTGTTATGTGGCTTTTTTGAGTAAATGGCTGTAGATTACAATGAGAAAGAACTCAAGGAATCACTACTACATACACCTGACATGGTGTTGCAGACTCCTTCCACATGGAGATCCAACTGCATCTTCAATCGATAGACTCTCAGTCTACCGTACTTAAAACTAACAGTGCTCAGAACTAACTCAGTTCAGAAACCTGTCGAGGGCCTTTGGATTTACATGAAGGCCTTTGGATTTGATTTCTTTTGATTGTACTTACTACAGAATATCCAACTGTTGGCTGTCCACCTATCTTTTTTATAATAACCTTATTGAGCTATGAATCACATTTAAGTCTCCAATTCATTGAGGTATAATGTATTCAAAATATTGTGCATCACCACTATGTAATCTAGAAAATTCCATCACAGCGAAAGAAACCCTGTACCCACTGATCATAACTCCTCATCTCCCATCCCTCACCCCTATCCCAGGGCAACCATTAACCTACTTTCCATCTCTATAGATTTCCAATTCTAGGTTTTTCAACATAAATGGAATTATATAATATGTGGCCTTTTGTGATTAACCTATTTCACTTACCATAGTGTTTTCAAGGTTCAAGCAGGATGTAATATGTATTGGGATTTCATTCCTTTTTATTACTAACTAATATTCTATTTCATGGATGTACCATTTTTATTTATTCATTCATCAGTTAATGGACATTTTGGTTGTGCTCCTTTTTGAATAATGCCACAATATGTATGTACAAGCTTTCATGTGGACACATGTCTCCATATTTATAAAGTCTATGTTCAACTTTTTGGAGAATTGCCAGTTTGTTTCCAAAAATGGTGGCAACAACGATAGCCAAACTGTGGAAGGAGCCTCGGTGTCCAACGAAAGATGAATGGATAAAGAAGATGTGGTTTCTGTATACAATGGAATATTACTCAGCTATTAGAAATGACAAATACCCACCATTTGCTTCAACGTGGATGGAACTGGAGGGTATTATGCTGAGTGAAGTAAGTCAGTCGGTGAAGGACAAACATTATATGTTCTCATTCATTTGGGGAATATAAATAATAGTGAAAGGGAATATAAGGGAAGGGAGAAGAAATGTGTGGCAAATATCAGAAAGGGAGACAGAACGTAAAGACTGCTAACTCTGGGAAACGAACTAGGGGTGGTGGAAGGGGAGAAGGGCGGGGGGTGGGAGTGAATGGGTGACGGGCACTGGGGGTTATTCTGTATGTTAGTAAATTGAACACCAATAAAAAATAAATTTAAAAAAATAAAAATAAATAAATAAATAAAAATAAAAAAACAAAAATGGTGGCAACATTTGACATTCCCAGTGGCAATGTAGATGGTTTCACTTTCTCTGTATACTTGCCAGCACTTTTTCCCCCAACTATTGAGGTATAATTGGCATATAATGTTGTATAACGTTAAGGTATACAACATAATGACTTAATACACATATATATTACAGAATGTTTACCACAATAAGGTTAGTTAACACATCCTTCACCTCACAGAATTACCATTTTTGTTGTTGTTACGGCAAGAACATTAAAGTCCTCCTCACAGCAACTTTCAAGTACACAATCCTGTTAACTGTGGTCACTTACTTACCTTACAACTGATTGACCCTTTGACCAACATCTCCCCGTATCCCTCACCCCTCAGCCCCTGGCAGCCATCATTCCACTCTCTGTTTCTATGAGTTCAATGTTTTAGATTCCACATATTTGTAAGAGATGCAGTATTTGTCTTTTCCTGTCTGGCTCATTTCACTTGGCAAAGTGAAATCCGCGAAATCAAGTGAAATCAAAGTTCATCCGTGCTGTCGCAAATGGCAGGATGTCCTTTTTTATGACCGAATAATATTCCAGTGTGTTTGTGTGTGTGTGTGTGTGTGTGTGTGTGTGTGACATCTCCTTTATTCATTCATCCATAGATGGACACTTGTATCCATACCGTGGCTGTTGTAAATAAGGTTGCAGTGAACATGGGAATGCAGATACCTCTTTGAGATTCTGATTTCATTTTTTTTTTTTTGGATATATACTCAAATGTGAAATTGCTAGATAATAATGTACTTCTATTTTTCATATTTTTAGAAAGACCATACTTTTTTTTCATAGTGGCTGTACCAATTCAAATTCCCACCAAGAGTCCACCAGGGTTCTCTTTCTCCACATCCAAATTAACATTTTTATCCCTTGTCTTTTTCAGAAGAGCCATTCTAACAGATGTGAGGTGATATCTCATTATGGTTTTTATGAGTACTTCCCTGATGATTTGTAATAATGAGCACCCTTTGATATATTTGTTGGCCATTTGTATATCTTTTCTGGAAAGAAATATCTGTTCAAGTCCTCTGCATATTGTAAAGTTTATCTATTTTTTTTTTTTTTTTTAGTAATCTCTACACCCAACATGGGGCTTGAACTCATGACCCTGAGATCAAGAATCACATGCTCTTCTGACTGAACCAGCCAGGTACCTCCCTCTGCACAGTTTTAAATTGCATTTGGGGGTGTTTTGCCAGTAAGTTATATGAGTTCCTTACATATTTTGGATATTAACCCATTGTCAGATAGAGTTGGCAAATATTTTCTCCCATTCCCTAGATTACCTTTTCATCTTGATGATTGTTTCTTTTGCTGTGTAGAAACGTTTTAATGTTCCCACTTATTTATTTTGCTTTTGTTGCTTATGTTTTTGGCATCACATCCAAAAAAAAAATCATTGCCAAGATAAATGTCAATGAGATTTTTCCCTATGTTTTGTCCTGGGAGTTCTATAGTTTCAGGTCTTTTTTAAAAGATGTTATTTATTTATTCATGACACACAGAGATTGGCAGAGACATAGACAGAGGGAGAAGCAGGCTCCTCGCAGGGAGCCCAATGTGGGACTCCATCCCAGGAACCCAGGATCACACCCTGAGCCAAAGGCAGGCACTCAATCGCTGAGCCACCCAGACGTCCCTCAATAGCAAATTAAAAGGATTATATACCATGACCAAGTAGGATTTATCCCTGGGATGCAAGGTTGGTGCAATATATGCAAATCAATACATGTGATACAATCATATTAATAGAATGAAAGACAAAAATCATATAGTTACATAGTCATCTCAATAGTTACAGAAAAAGCATTTGATAAAATTCAGTATTCTTTCATGACAAAAACTCTCAACAAATTGAATATAGAAGGAACACATCTCAACATAACAAATGCTGTATATGATAAACCCATAGCTAACATCATACTCAACGGTGATAGGGTTGAATACTTTCTCTTTAAGACTGGGAACAAAAAGAAGAGGCCCATACCAGCAGTCCTATTCAGCACAGTAGTGGAAATCCTAGTTAGACCAGTTAGGCAAGAAAAAGAAATAAAGGGCATCCAAGTGGGAAAGGTGGAAGCAAAACTGTTTTGGAATGCCTGGGTGGATCAGCAGTTGAGTGTCTTGTCTTTGGCTCAGGCGTGATCCCATCAGGGGATCAAGTCCCGCCTCTGTCTCTGCCTCTGTCTCTGCCTCTCTCTATGTCTCTCATGAATAAATAAATAAAATATTTTTTAAAAACTGCTGTTGAATTTGGTTTGCTAGTATTTTGTTGAGAATTTTTGCATATATATTCATCAGGGATATTGGTCTATAGTTTTTTAAATATTTTATTTATTTATTCATAAGAGACACAGCGAGAGGGGCAGAGACACAGGACTTGACCCCGGACCCTCAGATCATGACCTGAACCAAAGGCAGATGCTCAAACACTGAGCCACCCAGGTGCCCTATAGTTTTCTTTTCTTGTAATATCCTTATTACAAGGTTTTGATATGAAGGTAATGCTGACCTTATAAAATGAGTTTGGAAGTATTTCCTCATTTTCTTTTTTAGAAGAGTTTGAGCAGAACTGACATTAATTTTTTTTATTTTTGCTAGAATCCACCCATGAAGCCATCTGGTCCTGGGCTTTATTATTGGAGTTTTTTGGCTACTGATTCAATCTCCTTACTTATCATTGGTCTGTCCATATTTTCTATTCATGATTCAGACTTGGTAGGTTGTACATTTCTAGGAATTTATCCATTTCTCCTAGGTTGTCCAATTTGTTGATGTATAATTATTCATAATAGTCTCTTATGCTTCTTTGTATTTTTGTGGTATCAGTTGTAATATCTCCTCTTTCATTTGTAATTTTATTTGAATCTTCCCTCTTTTTTTCTTGGTAAGCCTAGCTAAAGGTTTGTTAATTTGGTTTATCTTTTTTAAAAAAACATAGCTCTTAGTTTCATTGATCTTTTCTATTGTGTTTCTGGTCTCTATTTAATTTATTTCTGCTCTGGAAGGGGGCAGGATAGGAACTAAAGATGGCTTTAGGGTCAGACTCTTCCCCCTCTACCAAACCGCTTCTCAAGGAGGAGCCACGGAGTTAGGTGTCTTTGCTCATGGCATGTGATCATCTCCTTGGAAACCAAGAGCTAGGATCCCACATTCAGGACTATGCAGATGGTCCAGTCAGAGTGACCAAAGTCCTTGTCTAAATGTCTGAAGTGGGGGTGGAAAGTGGGGAGGTACACAGAACCCAGGGAATAGGGACACTTTTCAAAGTTTGATGAATTTCTCCAGATTCCTCAATGGCTCCATTTATAAATGTCCTCAGTGCCCGGGTCAGTGTGGGTATCAGGGGAGGAGGTTAAGTTTGGTGCTGGGGGTTGGGGAGAGGGGGCTTTTGCCTAGTTATTTCTAAGCTTTTTACAAGACCTTAAAGCACTAAGACAAACTTCTCTTTCACAATAAGTTTCTGAGGATTGGTGCCAGGAAAGAAGCGCCTGAGGGTAAAGAGAGCTCTCATCCCACTCCTTTATTCCACCAAACAGTACCCTCTTTGTCTCTCCTCTTCCCACCAAATGAGACCAGCCTCCTCCCACAGCCATATGTTAATGACATGTGCCAAGACCTGGAGCAGTAGGATGCAGGGATCACCCAAGAGTAGGGAGGAGAAAGAAGTATAGAGGCCTGGCACTTCTGTATCCACCACGAGGGGAAGAGAAACCTTTCTTCTCTCTCTCCCTTCTTCTTTTCCACAGCTGGATTTATCTATCTGGTTTTGAGGAGAGTGAGAGATTACTAGGGTTGATAACAAGTGTTAAGGAGGGGTCAGCAGAAAGAAAGTGTCAGAAGAAGAAGGAAGACATCTGCCCAGAGAATTGAATGCAGCAGCACTGCACCCGAGATACTGCCTGACCTGGAGAGAAGAGAGCTAAGCTAGTCCTGCACCCATCATCACATGAAAATCTGGAGGAAACAAAAATATAAACTAATACTTTCTTAAGATTTAAAATCTATAACGTTTATAAATAGTCAACAAATGCATTTCTCACTAGTATGGCAAGAATTTAACTTAGCAGCAAATTTACTCAAAGAACTGGTGATACAGAGGCAGCATCCTGGTTTTATTCCATGATGATTACATCTGGCTTATTACCAGAATTTCTAGAAAATTCTCCTTCCTGAACTTCTTGAACACAAGCTCTTGCCTGTGTAAGCATGCAATCAATCCCTCAAGGCTGACAGGAAGAAAACCCTGGAGACCAGAGACCATGGGCAGCTGTTGATCCCAAAGATCAAGTTTTTCCTTCTTGACTTTCTGCCGCCCCACAGTGGGTCTCACAGTTGACCCATACCTCAAAGTCCCCTCCGCTTTGACAGGTCCTTACTCTGTGACTTTCTTTATACAAGATTTTCCGGATCTAGTGAAGTCTTCCTCAGGTTTTAGGCCACTGCCTACCCCAGTAGTCAGATCTTCTTTCTCCACGATAATAAAGGCAGAAAACCCCTCGGGTCCTAGAGCCAAGTGATGGGGATGGAGGACAGGAGGAAAGCCAAGTTCATAAGACAAGGAATGACATCTTTGAAAGACACCATGGACTATTCCAAGGACAGAGAATGCCAGTAGACTGAGTGCTGTGCTGTTTCCACAAGCTCAAGGGGCAATCTCTAATAGGCATGAAAACAGGAATTAGCAGGAAGGAAATATCAGAGCCCCAGTGATCAACAAAAGATACAAGTAGAAATATGCAGACACTCTGCACTCCCTACCCCATACTTCCTCTGCTTTCTTCCTACCCTATCATATTCCCATTCTCACTTTCAGGCCTCAGCTTTCACACAGGAGGTAGTGTCAGAATCAGCTCTTATCCAAGTTCGACTGACCATACCCCTACCCATGTGAAGCTGATCCCACTTTATAAAGCATCCAACTTGGGATGCCTGGGTGGCTCAGCAGTTAAACGTCTGCCTTCGGCTAGGGGCATAATCCCAGAGTCCTGGGATCAAGCCCCACATCCGGCTTCCTGCATGGAGACTGCTTTTCTCTCTGCCTGTGTGTGTGTGTGTGTGTGTGTGACGAATAAATAAATAAAATCTTAAAAAGAAAGAAAGAAAGCATCCAACTCACCTATGGCCAGGGCTGATGCGTGGAAAATGAGCCAACTTTGGGGTCATTCTGACCATGGTTCACGTGGTGGCTCTGCTAGTCACTAGATATTTCATAGTGGCTTAATCAGGTGACTTAATCATCTGGGCAACTTTGCATTAACAACTCCTCTCATGATTATTGTGAGAATTCCATATTTAAAAACTAGCCTATGTAAGCTGCCTGTGGATAAGGGATGGTGTGTCTCCTGATCCACCCTGTTCCCTCATTTCCAAGGACATTGCTCAGCATTTAGAACTTTCTCAGCACAGTCCAGAGTTCATAGTCCATTTGGGGTTTTCACTGAATGTTTTCCTTTCCATTGCTGTTATAGCCACATGAAACCCTAAGGAATCCTCCAGGCCATTTTACATAAGAGGAAACAGAATCAGAATACATAATTTCTGTGGATCATACAGACGGCAAGATGCAAAACAAGACAAGGGGCTGGTTCCTCAGACCCCATAAATTGTTGATACCAAGGCATAAAATTAGGGGCAAAGAGTGGGATTAGAGAACAAAATGCCCCAAAAGCTGCAGAGAATCTCCAGAAGGATGAATTAGGAAAAGAGCCTGGACCATGTCTCCTAAGTAGGAGTGATCAAGACACAAGGACTGGGAAGTACATTGGCTGGAATAGAAAAGTTGTGTTCAGAAGTCATTAGTAACAGAGGTGATGGATAAAGAGAGGAAGAGGAAGACACTAGGTGATTATAATTAATGGCATTTATCAAGTAAGTGCTATGTACCAGGTGCCTGTGATCTTATTTAATTCTCATCAAAAACATCTGTGATAAAGCTATTCCTATAATATCCATTTTAGCGATGAGGAAATTGAAGCACAGAGGAATTAAGTACGAATTTGCTGAAAATCATAAATTTAGCAGTTGGTGGTGAAGCTGGTGATCAAACCCAGACATACTGTCTATGAAACCTGGATCACTAACCAAATTTTTTACCATATTAGGGATTACAATTTTGAATAATCAGCAGGAGGGAAGAGGCATCCCCAAATAGGGATTATATTGATCCCAGGGAGTGGCTGTTCAGAGAGAAGAGAATCATGGAGCATTAATGAAAATAGGTGAGAGTTATGGGAACATCAAGAATTTGAGGGGGGATACTAAAAGAATAAAGGAGCAGACATAATCACTCTACAACCATGCAACTAGACAGTTGAACTCTCGAGTAGAAAGAAAAATTGCAAATAATATAATATTTAAAACAATTCTTATTTGGTTTTGGAATACCTACTAATGTTCTCGTGCCTGGTTCACCCAATATTCACAAGATTTCCTAAGAAATAAATTCTGTCCAACTGATTCAGGAGCATCTGCAGAACTTATTTCTCTCTCCCAGCCCACGGATAATCTCCCTCTTGTGACAAATAGGAGATTACCTCTAAGACTCAAGAAGCACTCAGCCAAGTGGAAATGTCTGACTTGGACCTTACTGAAGTGAGGACATTAGGTGTACAGTCTGCCACAGCTCCAGGAGGTCAGCAGTGAGGGCTGGATCATCCTGTTTGCCCTGCAGTGGTAGACCATCTTTCCCAAAACCACACCAATATATCTATGCAAGAGGGGCCTTCTCTGCTCAACTCCCCTCTACCAAGACTGGAGTAGTACACAGGTGGGTTGATCACCATGGCATATAAAATCCCCTCTGCCAACAGGGTTCCCAATGCAGATGGGAGAGGTGTGGGACCATCCCCTGAGGCAAATGCTTGTCAGAGTTTGAAATTTAACCCTACTTGAACCCATAAATTAACTTGTTACTGTTTCATGCTGATGGCAGACGACAGGAGAGCTCTGAGACATAGACAAAGGGCTGTTGGACACGGCACAGCAAACAGCATGAGCATCGTGGGCCCAGGTTACCCTGAACCCCTAAATCCCAGACAGTAACTCTGAAGGACCCAAGTGGATGCTGTATAGGCAATAGGCTTGTGGTAGAGTCAAGATTAACTCTTAACTTGGGGAATGCATGCTTTTCTAGTGAGCTGTCATGAGTCTGATCTTTTCCCAAAGATCATCTCTTAAGGTTATTCACTGCAAACACTACCCTGAGAAATGGCCCAGGTAAAGATCACACAGGACTTGGCATTCCCAGTAAGGATATGCAGGAAGCTTAAACTCAAGGTCCCTATGGCAGATTGCCCTGCCCAACCCTGAGATTATGATCTGAGCCAAAACCAAGAGTTGGATGCTCAACTGACTAAACCACCCAGGCACCCATGGAAATTTATTTTAAACAAAACAAAATTGACTCAACCCTAAACTACTTTTATAGCTTTATAGGACAAAAATCAATAATAAAAATTTTTTTATAAAAATAGAGATAGAGATGTGCCATGAACAAAGGAGGAAAAAGGCCAGACCAGTTGGCTGTGTATGGTGGCCCTACATTCAAAGTCTTGCACCTTCTGGGGAATGTTGGGCTGAGTGCTGTAGAGTAAAAACAAAGGAAAAAAAGCAGGGTAGTGTTCTGGAAATATGCCTCCCACAATGGACAGATTCATCAAATTCAGCAAAAAAATCCCAGCCTCAAGTGCCTTTGGACCCTGTAGCCCTGGACACCAATCAGAAGTGGGAATCACAACCCAATGAAGTGGCTGAGGCCTACCTGGAAGAGGAGTGCTCTGACATGTTCAGAGGGATCACCAACTACCTAGACTAAGTGTTCAGTGCTTCCTATGTTCAATTCAACAGCAATGAGCAAAAGAAAGGCCAAGGAACCCTGAGAAGAGGGGACATAGCAGGATGAAGACCCAGTGGAAGAGAAAGAGGGCTTAGAAGTATGAAATAGTGTTCCTCAGAATCCTACTTAACCCACTAAAAGTATTCTCAAAAGCTATGGGTTCAGGATGAGAATAGGGACAGGGAGGGACATTGCGGGCTTACTCCTAAGACTTAAGGCAGGTGCCTAAATTCAGATTCTGTCCTTATTGTGAGCTCCCAGGGAGAAACTGGACTGGACAAGTTCCATGGTCCTTTGCTTCTCTCTCCCATTCATAGCTTTTCTCATACCGAATTGGGTGTGCAATATGTGAAAATACTGTCTTTGATATTTAGTCATGGAAGAAAAACCAAATAACTCAGAAGGAAATAATTTAGCCAGTGGTATTTCAAAGCAACTTCTGGTCCCTTGAACAAATCTGAAAACCACATGACAGGAGAAGAATGTCAGATCAATAAGGAAACCCAAAGTCCACAGGAACAGGCTAGGCTAAAGCAGACTGGAATGTGAGACCCCACCCACCTGTGACAGGACAGGTGGGTTAGGGTTGGGCCAGAAGAGGGAACCTCAGAAGACCCCAGTCCTGCCCAGCTGGGAAAGAAGGGGGAGAGGGACACAGAGCCACTTAGACGCCCACAGAAACTTCCTGGAGGAATTCAGATTTCAGAGGACAAGATATCTGGCCAAGAAGAGGTAAAAAGATTGTTCCTGACCACTTGGGCATCAGATGGCTGAGGGGAGGGCCACAGGGGCCTGACAAGGGACATGACTGAAGGTGGGATTGTGCCGTGGACAACACCAGGGAGTATAAGAGGCCCAGAGGAGCAAATATGGGTCCGTCCACGAGCACCTCCTGCCCGCCCAACAGAGAAGCAGTAACAGATTCTCCTGCCGGCAGGACCAAGTTCAAGTGCGTTCTGAGGATATTCTACCTCAGGAGGACCTCACTGCCACAAACTGTCTCCTTCGAGGCAATTCCTCAGTCACTTTGAAATCTCATATTGCTCTACATTAGGGGACCTCTCTGCAAACAGCCCATCAGCCCCCAAGGGCACAAGAGAAGGCCTGTGTTTCCATGTAGTTGGCTTCCTCTGTATCCTCTGTGTTTTATTTCATGCATTAAAAACTAGATAATTTTATCTAATTATTGCCTGGGTGGCTCAGTCAGTTAAGCGTCCAACTCTTGGTTTCAGCTCAGGTCATGATCTCAGGGCCAGGAGATGGAGCCCCACGCCAGGCTTGAAGCTTATTGAGGAATCTGCTTGAGATTCTCCTCTCCTCTCTCTCTGCCCCTCCTCCAATTGCATAAGCTTGTGCGCACACAGGCTCTCTCTCAAGAATAAATAGATTTTTTTAAAAAAGAAAGAAAGAAAAGAAAGGGAAGGAGGCAGAGATGTGAATGTCTTCCATGCAGAACTCCAGTGTGCTGGGTGTGTGTGAGAGAGAGAGAGGGTCCCACCCTAGCTGGGGTCTGGCCATGTGTAGAGCTTTTCCAGAGGTGGTCTGACCACACTCAAATCCCCCCAGTGAGCCTAGGGTGAGGACATCATGATAGACTGGGAAGGCAATACACACCCCAGGCATCTGCCACTTCACACCTCCATTCCTCCTCCCTCAGCCACTGGCATTCTGTCACCTGGGGGATACAGAGTCCCAGCCTGAAGATCAGCCATCTTGGCTCTCCATTTGCACACCATATGTGAACTCACTGAGTACAACGTCCGCCCAGGGTGGCTTGTGCATCCTCCTCTCTCACTGTCAGGGGAGGAGCCTGTCCTGCACTCTCATTGGCTATGGGGTCACCTTTCCCAGGCTGGGCTCAAAGCCCAACCATTCCCATAACTACACTTGGCTTTATCTCCAAGTAGTCTGCTCCAAGTTCCACAACACAGGGCAGACCAGTCTGGTTAGACACAATGGACACAATTGTGTCTGCCCTGCTGTCCCTGCTACTCCTTCTGGGTCCTGCAGTCCCTCAGGAGACCCAAGGTGGTAAGTGAGGAAGTCAGGGTGGCTCTGGAGAAGAAGAATGGAGGGGAAGTAATAAATGGGACAGGCAAGTTGGAGAAGGGCCTCTAATGCATCTGGGATTCCCAAATATACTATGGGAATGGGTGTCTAAGGCTGTCACCTAACTCAGCCCATAGCCTTCTAGAAGTATTGAGGGAGTCTCCGGACTCGTGCTAAATGAAGCCTTAAAGAATCAGAATCTAGGGATGCCTGCATGGCTCAGTAGTTGAGTGTCTGCCTTCAGCTCAGATCCTGATCGTTGGGTCCTGGGACTGAGACCCGCATCAGAGAGCCCAATGAGGGGGCCTGCTTCTCCCTCTGCCTATGTTTCTGCCACTCTCTGTGTGTCTCTCATGAATAAATAAATAAAATCTTAAAAATAACTAAATAGAATCAGAATCTAAAACCCTTAATTTACAAATAAGCAAAGCTGAGACCAGTGAGGTGAAATGACAGGTCAGGGTCACACACCAGGACAGAGCAGGAGCCACACAGATAGAACTTCTTGTTCCGTCTTTTCTTCCAGCGGCTGGATGAATCTGTCTGGTTCTCAGAATAAAGAGGGTGTAACTCTAAGGGCCAGATGTGAAGGCAAGTTAACTGGAGGGTTGTAGAAGGAAGTCTGTCTCTTTCCCCCACTGTCAGACCACAGTTCTACCATTAGCCCTGAAGGCAAGTTAGGGGGAAAGCAGCCAGCTGGAATCTGGGAAGCACTAGAGTCAACACTAGAATAGGGAAATGAGGCTGTTTCTTGGCCACAAATTTCAGTTTGAAGAAATGTAAGCTAAACTGTTTATGTCTGAAATTCATTATATTTACAAACTATGAGAATATATGTTTTTAATATTTATGTATGTATGTATGTATGTATGTATGTATTTATTTATTTGAAAGAGAGAGAGCCCATGTAGGGGGAGCAGCAGGCAGAGGGAGGGAGAGAAGGAGGCTCCCCACTGAGCAGGGAGCCCAACATGGGACTCAATCTCAGGACCCTAGGATTAGGACCTGAGCTAAAGGTAGATGCTTAACTGACTGAACCACCCACACACCCCTATATATTTTATTTTAGAATGTTAATCACATCCTACACCAAAATCTTTATTAGTCAGGGTTCTGCAGAGAACAAGAATAAACAGGAAGTATAAACAAGAGACAGAGATTGATTTTAAGAAATTGGCTGGCACAATTGAAATCTGCAGGCTGGAGACCCTGGAGAAGAGTCAATGTTGCCGTCTTGAGTCCAAAGGCAGTCTGGAGGCAGAATTCCTTCTTCTTTGGGCGACTGGGCTTTTTTCTTCTGACCTTCAACTGATTAGATGAGGCCCACCCACTATGAAGGGTAATCTGCTTTACTCTCGGTCTATAGTGTTAAAAGTTCATCACATTTAAAAATTAATTAGCAAGAATAATTTCAGTACTCGAATTAGGAATCTGCCATCTGACCTCCAACATTATAACACTCATGAGTTATATCATGAATTAATTATGGAAATGTCCCCCCTCTCCCAGCCCCTGTCTTATAGCAAAATGCAAGGTACAGCCCTGGGAATTCTGGGATCCAGATCCTGATCTTACCCTGTGTCAATCCATTCTAGGTCATCTCCTGAATTTTATGATAAATTTTTCCTACACATTCAAATTCTATGTATTAGACTAGGTTATGCTCCAGTAAGAAAGTTTTTAGTGGTTTACCCTAGCAAGTGTTTATTTATATAAAATATAAATAATATAAATATAAACATTTATATTATATATAATATTATATATATTATATATAAATATATAATTTATATATTCAGTTTATCATATAAACTGAATACAAATAAGGCAACTTTCCTCTCTTCTCTGGGGTGACTGAGTAATCCAGGCTGTTTGCATCTGGGGACTCCTGTTTCATCCTGAAGTCTCCACAGTCATCACATAAATAAAAGAAAGACAGAACAAACCCATTCATAGGACCTCAGACTGGAAGAAAGACATTGCTCCCACTCACATCCCCTTTTGACAGAATTCAATCACATACAAGGAGGCTGAGAAATATTATCTTCTTATCTGCCAAGAAGAAACAATGGAGTGAAGACACAGAATGGTCTCTGAAGTGCCATCCCCAGAATAGAACTAGGGCCCTTTAAACTTGAGTGAGCCTCCAGAGATATAAGGCTGAGGGCCAGGGAGGAAAACACCCAGGAGCCAGGGCCCCCTTCCTGACTCTCTGCTGCCCACGTTGGGTCTCCCTTGCATGGACCGCACACCTCAAAGTCTTCTGCTCCTTTTCAGGGCCTTACTCTCTGAGCTTCTTCTACACTGGGCTATCCAGACCCAGTGATGGCTTCCCCAGCTTCCAGGCCACTGCCTACCTCAATGATCAGGACTTCTTTCACTATGACAGTGAAACCGGGAAAGCCATACCCCGGTACCCATGGAGCCAGATGGAAGGAATAGAGGACTGGGAGAAGGAGAGTAAACTTCAGAAGGCAAGGGAGGACATCTTCATGGTGACCCTGAAGGACATCATGGAATATTACAAGGACAAAGAAGGTCAGTGGACTGCTGGGGTGGAGGGTCTTAGCTCAAGAGGTAGGCCCGCAGGTGTGAGTGGGAAGGGGTCAGCAGGATGGAAATAATCTCCATCCCGAAGGAGGAATGGAAAGCAGAATAGAAATATGCAGGCACTCTGCATCCCCTGACCAGAATGCATCTGCTCTCCTCCTGCCCCATCACCTCCTCACCCTCACTCCTAGGCCTCAGCTCCCACAGGAAAGGATATTCGAGTCAGCTCTCATCCAGGCATGCGTGACCTCTAAGCTGCACACCCCAACCTCTCTGAGGCTGATCCTACTTTAGAAGGTGTCAGACTCCCCTGACCAGGGATGTTGGGCAGACAGTGAGCTAATCCTGGGGTCAGTCAGACCTGGGTTCACGTGGTGGCCCAGCCAGTCCCTAGCTATTTGACAGTGACCATGTTCTTAATTATCTGGTCTGATCGCAAAATTGGAATTGCCAAGAGACTCCATAAAACTTACAAATGTAAATTCCATGAAGGTTAGAACACTGTCTGTCTTGATCACCCATCACCTGGGACTGCCAATAATAACCTGCTCAAATGAAATCTGTTGAATGATGGAGAGAAAATGTCTCACACGAACTGTGGTCCATACTAGCAGGTCAGTAGGGACTGAATTCAAAGCCACACATTGTTAGAGTTACATGGAATCCTGAAGGAGCAGACTCAGGAAGGCTGTCTGTAAGGAGCAGACTCAGGAAGGCTCATCTGGACTTGTGGTGGGAGGAGTAGGAGGAGCCACAGCACACAGAGCCCTGGGCCTGGCTCTCCTGAGCCACACCACCCACCCTCACCCCTATCCCCGCCCTCTAAATCAGCCACTCACAGGTTGGTGAACTGTTGATACTAACTCATTATAGGGTATCAAAAGATGGGCAGAAAGGGCACCAGCAGACATTCAATTGGCTGGAATAAAATGCTGCAAGTAATTATGAGTAAAGAGGGTAAAGAGATGAATGGCGGATGTTAGAGAATAATTAACATTTACTGAGCACTTACTAGGTGCCAGGCACAGGTGTTAACACCCATAACGCTCACAACAACCTCTAAAGCAGCACTGTGGGGCAGCCCTGGTGGCTTCAGCCCAGGGCCTGATCCTGGAGACCCGGGATCGAGTCCCACATCAGGCTCCGTGCATGGAGCCTGCTTCTCCCTCTGCCTGTGTCTCTGCCTCTCTGTCTGTCTCTCATGAATAAATAAATAAAATCTTTAAAGCAGCACTGTGGCCACTGCTGTTTCCAAGATGAGAAGACCCAAGGGCAGAAGGGTTAAAGGCTCAAGTCCAAGCCAGTTTCGGTGGAGAGAGATCTGCCTTTGAGCCCAGGTAGCTTGAGATCAGAGCCTGTGCAGAGTGCTAACCAGTACCGGGTAAACTCCAGTTGTGTCCCCTTCCCTGAGGAAGCCAGTTTCCAAGACTTGTTGCTCACTGGGCTGAGGCAGGGGCTTCAGAGATCTGTAGTGAAGATACCAAACCCCAGAAAAGAGGGAAGCAGTGGTCACATCATGCTCACCCAAGTGGTGACATCAGCTCCCCTTAGAACTGAGAAAAAAGGAGAAATTTCATAATTGGTATAAAACTCTAAATAATTTCTATTTAACTCAAAGATGGTACTTTGGTGGGGTTGTATCAGGTTCCTAAGAGCTCCTAGTATATCCACAGTTCACTAAAAGAGATGATGAGATGATATGGGGGGCGGGGGGGGGGTGTCTGGGAACACTGTGCATGGTCTGTACTCTCTGACCCTCCCCAGCCGGGAAGGACGCACCTCAGCTCAGATGGGCCTAAAATACCAAACCAAAGCAACTTTCCATCTTGTGCTTTATGTCTGGCTCATAACCCATTTGCCAAGATGAAGGGACCACATGCTTAGATTTCTAAAACCTTTCTTCCTGTTGTTTTTGCAAACTGCAGAGGAGTAAAAGTTATTAAAACACAGTCAATGCTGGGCTGACTGATTTCCTGGGGGCCTGGGGAGGGTACAGGGTCTCATACCTTTCAGGGAATGTTTGGCTGTGAGCTCCAGAATAACAAAAACAGTGGAGCATTCTGGAGGTACGCCTATGATGGAAGGAACTTCATCGAGTTCAACAAAGAAATCCCAGCCTGGGTCCCCCAGGACCCAGCAGCTCTGAACACCAAGAAGAAGTGGGAAGCGGAAGAAGTCTATGTGCAGCGGGCCAAGGCTTACCTGGAAGAGGAGTGCCCAGTGATGCTGCAGAGGTACTTAGAATACGGCAAGACCTACCTGGACCGACAAGGTATCCACCTGCTTCCTACATCCTACTCCTCTGCACCCCACTGAGAAAGACAAAGGTGATCTCAAGCTGGGAGCCTGGGGAACATCTCAGGCCAATGCCACAGCAGTGTCTCTATGATGATACCTCTAGGCTGAGCAGTGGAGAGAGGCAGGTGTGTAAAATGCCTGCCTGTGACAGCCTAGTTGTCACAAGTGGAGACTTTGGTTTGGGAAGCAGTGAGAACAAGGGTCCTATGGGACAGAGCAGGGATGGGTCTGATGGATAGAGCCACAGGCAGAACCAAGGCATGGAGCTGAGACTGGGGGAGGAGGGAGCCCCAAAGCTCACTCAGAAGTTTGGGGGGAAAATATAAAAATGTATAGGGGCATTCACAATTTCTTGTTATCAGAAGTCAATACACAGTGGAGGGACAGGGAAAGCCCAGGGGAGGCTCATGGGAACCCTTGGCTTCCCTGACCTTCATAGAAGTTCCCTGGGGAGGCAGATACAGAGCTTGGAGTTCTGTTCATCACTGACACCCAGAAAGTGGGAGGGAAGGGATATGAGCAGGGAGCCATCGAGGGCAGGCCCTCCATATCCATGTTCTGCCCCCACCCACAGAACCCCCCTCCGTGTCCATCACCAGCCATGGGACCCCGGAAGGAATTCAGACACTCAAGTGCTGGGTCTCTGGCTTCTACCCACAAGAAATTGATCTGCACTGGATTCAGGCGGATGATACACAGGAGACTAAGTCGGGGGGAGCCCTTCTTCCCAGTGGAAACAACACTTACCAGGCCTGGGTGGTGATGTCAGCTTCCCCTCAGGACTTAGCCTCCTTCTCCTACTCCTGCCTCGTGAAGCACAGCAGCCTGTCCCAGCCCCTCACTGTGCTGTGGGACAAGAGGCAGGGAGCAGTGAGGGCGGAAGGCTCTGAGGACACTCAGGTGCAGTAGCCACCCTTCCTGTGAGACCTAAGAAGATGAGCTCTAGAAATTGCTGTTGCATTACCAGTGAGGCCAGGGATCAGGTGGTGGATTCAGAGCTGGAAGACTTGAGTGCAAGCCACTGAGATGACTCACTTCCAAACAGCTTTTGGAAGCAACTGCAAAACCCCATCATCTAATCTGTCGAATCAAATCAACAGTAATCACCTTGCCTAGCACATAATGTAGAAAGGTATTTTAAAACTGAGATCATATAAAAAATATGAGTAGATGTTACCATTCATCCTGTGCTCTGAAGCCTTTGATTCATCTGAAATTCTTGCTATAGACTTGAGGCAACGTTTACAGGGCTTCCTACACTGGGGTGTCCAGTGCAGTGTGGCCTGGATCATCTGGTCCCTTGGGCCTTGCTCAGGAGCCCACTATGGATGTCCTTTCTTTTATCAGGTCATAGAACCTCTTTAATACAAACCCATGCCTCTTCTGTGCCTCAGTTGCCGAGTGGCTCAGTGGTTAAGCGTCTGCCTTCGGCTCAGTCATGATCCCGGGGTCCTGGGATCAGGTCCCACATTGGGCTCTTCACAGGGATCCTGCTTCTCCCTCTGCCTATGTCTCTGCCTTTCTGTGCTTTCCAAGAATAAATAAATACAATCTTAAAACAAAACAACAACAACAACAAACCCAAAGGACAGAGCAGAGCTCTCACACCTGACCTTCCTATGAAGCCCATCTGCATGATCAGGACTCCCTTCCCTTCCCTGCTGAGCTCCTTAAGGAAATCATCCCCAGCATTCAGAATTCTGAGCTGACCCTTATCTTTCTTGAAAGCCTAAATTCAAAGGTTCTACTTTTTATTTTTGATACTTTGACCCAGTTTGGAAATCAAAGCTGAGAAAGTCTATGTGAAATCCACATTCCATTCCATTCTTCTGGGACCAAAAAAAAAAAAAAAAAAAAAAAAAAAAAAGGCCTGTTTGAACAGTAGAAGCTGCAGAAGAAAACAATCCAGATAGTCAAGAGGGAAAAATATACCCAGTGATATTTCAAAACACATGACACTGAACAAATAAGGAAAACCACATGACAGCAAAAGAATGTCAGATCGATAAGGAAACCCAAAGTCCACAGGAACAGGCCAGGATGAGGAGAATGTGATTCCCGTTCCCCTGTGACAGGATACATGGGTTAGGGTTGGGCCAGAGGAGGGAACCTCAGAAGACCCCAGTCCTGCCCAACTGGAGGGGAAGGGGGAGAGGGACACAGAGCCACTCAGACACTCACAGAAACTTCTGGAGGGATTCAGATTCCAGAGAAGGAGTGAAAGCCAAGACAGCTGGCCAAGGAGAGGTAAAAAGATTGTTCCTGACCAGTCAAGCATGAGATGGCTGAGGGGAGAGCCACAGGGGCCTGACAAGGGACACGACTGAGGGTTGGACTGTGCTGTGGGCATTACCAGGCACACCAGGGAGTATAAGGGCCCAGGAGAGCAAACATGGATCTGTCCACAAGCACCTCCTGCCCACCCAACAGAGAACCAGCAACATATTCTCCTGCCGGTAGTACCAAGTTCAAGTATACTCTAAGGATGCTTCACCCCAGGAGGACCTCACTGCCACAGACTGTCCCCTTCTTGGCAATTCCTCAGTCACTTAGTACTACCTTGTCTCTCTTGAAGATTCCTCTGGGGATAGTTCACCAGCAAGACTGCAGGGATGGAGGGCTCAGATTTAGTCAGGAGAGATGGCAATGGGATACAAGACTTAACCCTAGTCTCTGTTAAGGGCCTCTTCAGTTTGGCTTAATGCTGCTTTTTCAACCTGGCTTGTCACTAGAACTTGACAAACAGATACATTTAGAGTTTTCTTTCTATTTCCTTTATTCATTTATTAGTGCATTCACTCCAGAATTTTATATTGAGTATTTATTTTCTGCTTGGTACTCTCATAAGCACTGAAGACCAAGCAGAACAAATAGGTACCACTGCTTTCTGCATGGAGTTTACCCCAATTCTGCTTATTGAAACAATACCCTCTGTCAAGATTCAACGCAGACCTTACCTGCTCCTTGTGACCACGGCTGTGATCACTAATTCCAATATATTCTCCTTCCATGCTGAGATGCCTCTCAGGAACATCAGGGAAGATTTCCAGAAAGAAACTGAATGAAGCCAACATCCACGCTACCTCAGCATCCCAGACCACTCTCCTCTTTGTTCCTTTCCATGTGAAAGCAAAGGAATCAATTATGGGAATATCTAGGGGAAGAGCATTTGGGCCAGAGGACACAGCAAATGCCAAGTCCCCAGGGCAGGAAGAGGCATGGTGTTTAAAAGGCAGAATAACGACCAGTGGGCTGGAGCGCCATGAACAGGAAAAGAGTCATAAAAGAAGATGTTGAAAAGGCAGATAGCAGTCTAACTGTGCAGGGCTTTGCTTTGGGGAGGAGTTTCTACTGCAAATGACAACACCTGGTAAGTTTTAACCAAGACAGTGATAGGATTTGCTTTAGGTTTGTTTTTTTTTCCAAGATCTTATTTATTTATTTGTGAAAGAGCATACAAGAGCAGGGAGAGGGGGAGAGGGAGAAGCAGACTCCCCACTGAGCAGGGAGCCCCATGTAGGGGTGGATCCCAGGACCCTGGGATCATGACCTGAGCAGAAGTCAGATGCTTAACCGACTAAGCCATCCAGGCATCCCTGTGTTAGGTTTTTAAAACATCCCTTTGGCTGCTTTGTGAGGAAGGGACAATGATGACACAAGGGCGGAAATAAGACTAGATACAAGTCTAGGGAAGGACTTGGACTGGTATGGTAGCAGCTGCAAAGGTAGTAAGCAGCAAGAGTTCAGGGTGTATTCTGGAGATCAAGCCTCCAGGACTTGTAGATGGACCTGATAAGCCTTGAGCTTGCTGATGGGTGAGATATGAGCTGGGGCCGGCTGGGCGGGGGAGGGGGGGGGGTGGGGGGGGTGGGGGGTGGGTGGGGGGGGTGGCGGGGGGGGTGGGGGTGGGGGGGGGTGGGGGGGGTGGCGGGGGGGAGGCGGGGAGGGGGACACGACTCATATTCGCATCCCAAGTGGATCTGAGTCACTTCCCGGCAGCACGCCCCTCTGCAGGCTGTCCTGTCGCACACAGGCCCCCAGCCTCAGCCCCACTGATCCCTACTGCTGGAGCACCTGGCAGCTTCCTGCTTCTCATCCGAGGAAGAATTTTCAAGATGACCCACCCGGAATAGTAGAATAGTATTTCTGGTACTCCCAGTCCCTGCGCTGGTTCCCAGGGTAGCTCCCCCACTCCCACCCCCACCCAGAACCAGCCTCCAAACCAATCCGCCCTACTCCTTTCTGTGTCCTTCCTCGCTCTCACAGCTCAGACCTCCGCCTTCTCTCCCTCTAGCCCGAGCTTCAAGCGAGGGTCTCAGTTACGCCCCACTTGCGCATCCTCCCGTTACCTGGCCCCACGGTGCCTGCCCACCCTCGGAGGAGGTAGTCCTTCCAGACCCTCCTCCGGGGCCCTCCCCACGCAGCTTTGGCGCCCCCGCGCGCCCCCATCGTGGTCCAAAGGCAAAGGTGCAGGCTGATCGTGCTCACCTGGGCGGGGTCTCCTCCCGCCTGAGCGCCAGGAAATGCACGCGCTCCCCTGGAACCAAGGAAGCTAAGGCCACTGGATTTACATCCCCGATAAAAAGCAGAGCTCCAGGAAGCAGAAATGCTTTCTACCTGGCAGGTGAATAACTGCTTTCGATCATTCCTAAACTAAGAGCTGGCTAGGGAGAGGATGGAACCCAGGTGGCCCAAGCTCAAAAGATCCAACCGAACGCTTCCCTGAAGCATCCTTGGATCTGCTCCTCCTGCCCGTGACTGCCCAAAATTGATTTGCTCCCTTCTTCAGTCCTGACTCGATACTCCTCGCTCTCACCTGCTCTGGTTCAAGGGCTCGCTTTTGGCTTTGAACTGCAACTCCTAATTCCTACGTCAGGCAAAAACAGTAAACTGGTGACAGATGGAGGCTTCCTTGACAAATGTGGCATTTAGGAACTCCCCTCAGCTGCAAGGAACAGCATCCTTGACTGCAGATGGTTCAAACAAGGGATTTCTCGGAGTTCTGGGCCAGCGTCTCTATGGAGTTTGGTCGCTCACCTACTGGTCAGATAACTGGAGCAGGTGTCAGGACAGTGTCCTCACAAATTCAGCTCAGAGCCCAGAAGCATGGTCCTGAGACCATTAGGAAATCCTCTTCCCCCTACAGTTCCTGCTCTTTATCGTGGAGGGAAACCTTCCTAGGAAGACACATACACCCACCCTTTCTGACTTCCCTATACATCTCACTGACCAGAGCCATTTTCGGTGTACATGCCACAGCTGGGTCCCTTCCGTTAGATTAAGAGTTTTCTGCCAATTCTTGTCAAAATCAGAGGGCATTTTTTAGCACACAAGAAGGAGGGCGATTATTTGGGGGTAAGCAGCCAACAGTTTCTGTGACACTTGAAAAAAATATGATAGGATGAGCACTGGGTGTTATACTATATATTGGTAAATCGAACTCCAATAAAAATATACATATACAATGAAAGAAAGAAAGAAAGAAAGAAAGAAAGAAAGAAAGAAAGAAAGAAAGGAGAAAGAAAGAAAGTCCAGATAAGAAAAAAATGATATAATGTTTTAAAAAGCAGTTACCACACTTAACAAAACAATAGCACATTCCCACTAATCTCATGAATAAGACTAGAATCCCTATTTCCACAATTATTCAATATTTTCCTGGAACTCCCAAGTTAATTCCTTGAGACAAGAGGAAATGAGAAGTTCAAATACTAGCAATCACGAAATAAATGACACTGATTAGCAGATGCTCTGCCTTCCCTCCTAGAAAGCTCAAGAAAATCAATGGTCAATTCCCTGAAATAAAAGAGTTCAGAAATGTGGGTGGCCAGCAAATATACAAGATCAATAGATTTCCTATATAGCAACAACAAATAGGTGGGAAATAGTAAAGAAAAAAAAGAAACCCAAGCATGATCGCTTTAAAAGGAATATAAATAAAATATCCAAGAATGAGTAGATGTTTTCCTCGGGGTTGATCAGGGTGTCTTGATTTATACAGATTATTGTTTGCAAGAGAGTTCCCCACCTTAGGCCTTGAATCTGGTACTTGCCATTTCTCTTTCGGGATCCAATTTCTCCCAGCCCTCCTGACTCCAGGTCTCCGATATATCCCATGTCCTGTTCAGACTTCCTCTCTACCCAGGCTGTGTAAGGGGTCTGGAGAAGCAAACACAAGCCAGGCTGCAGTGGCCTGAGAACAATTTGTCTTTAGATATAGGAATAAATTCTTAATATAATACTAAACCCTTCTCCAAAAAAAAATATATACACACACACACACACACACACACACACAAAACAGCGTACTTGTGAGTTAGTATGGGTTACTGGCTAAGTAAGCAGACTCTGGAATAAGATTGAACGATTTTGACTGGAAGTTCTGCTATTTATAACTGTGTGACCTCTCTACATCAGTTTTCTTGTCTGTAAAATAACAGTAGTACATACCCCAGAATGTGATGAGGGTTAAGTGGGCCAACACAGGTAACACTCTTTAATGGCAGGTACATAATAAACATTCAAAAATTATTAGTTACAAGGTGGCTCCATTGGTTAAGCATCTGACTCTTGCTTTCAGCTCAGGTCATGATCTTAGAGTCAGGAGATCAAGCCCACCATCAGGCTCCAAGCTCAGTAGGGAGTCTGCTTGAAATTCTCTCTCTCCCTCTCCCTTTGCCCCTCCCCTGCCACTCACACATGCTCTCTCTCCCTCTCAAATAAATGATCTTTTAAAAATATCAGCCATATTACTATCATGGTTATTATTACTGAAAGGCCTTCTTAAGCCAGGTACTGTTCAGAACTCTACCTGTATTAATTCATTTACTGCTCAAGACATCAGAAGTGTTCTGTGAAGCTCCCAGATCAGGCCCTTACAGGGAAGGGGTGAGCCCTCCTTCCTCCTCCGGTCTTCCTCACCCTGCTCCTTGGGAGTGGATGCGGTGCCTGGAGCTCTGTCGCACTCTGTGATGCTGAGAACCACACCCTGGGGAGAGTGGAGCAGAAAGCTGGAAGCAACCAGGGTCCCAAGTGCCAGTGCCACCAGCCCAGCCCTGAACCACCCAAATCCAGACTTTACAAACATGAGAAAAATAACCCTCTGTCTTGCTTCAGCCACTCTCCTTTGGAGTCTCATTGACAACAGTCAAACCTATATCCTAACTGATAAAGCCTGCCACCACACAGGTTCTCCCATTTGAGACATTCCTGGGTGTAGTATTGAAATAAATGATCAGAGTTCCTTTAAAAAAAAAGAGGGGGGGGGTTGGAGGACACCTGGGTGACTCAGCAGTTGAGCTTCTACCTTTGGACGGGGCCCAGGAATCGAGTCCCACATCAGGCTCCTTGCAGGGAGCCTGTTTCTCCCTCTGCCTATGTCTCTGCCTCTCTCTCTCTCTCTATCTCTCATGAATGAATGAATGAATGAATGAATAAATAAATAAATCTTTTTTTTAAAAGATTTTATTTAAGAGGGAGAATGAGCACAAGCACAAGCAGAGGGAGGGGCAGAGGGAGAAGCAGACTCCCCACTGAGCAGGAGACCAACGCTGGCTGGATCCCAGGACCCCAGGATCATGACCTGAGCTGAGAGCAGACATTTAACTGACTGAGCCACCCATGTACCCCATGTGCAGAGTTCTGAAACGGCCTTTCCTTAAACTGAGACAGGGCCAATTAGAGGAGACAAGAAGCCTAAAGCAAGGGGTACCTGGCTGGCTCAGTCAGTGGAGCATGCAGTTCTTGATTGCAGGTTGTAAGTTTGAGTCCCATGTTGGGTGTGGAGCCTACTTTAAACAAACAAACAAACAAATTAAATTTAAAAGAAGAAGAAGAAAGAAGCCCAAAGCAAAAGTGAAATGTTTCCCAGGTTGCTTAGGGACCATCCAGGCAGACAATTTCATTAAGCTAATGAATGAAATGAATGAATGAATTCATTAAGCTAATGAATGAATTTTCCAGCCTGGCTGGAAAATTAAATATTAATAGTTGTACATTAATACTTGAAATGTGGGAGCAAGAGGGAGACCCCCAAATAATTTCAATACACACACTGTTCTCACTTCTCTACACCTCATTAACCTGGCCTTAGGCTGTCCCACAGGTGCCTCCTAGGTTCACAGCACCTGCTGAGAGACAGCCGGCTTCCCTGGACCTTTGAGTACCCAATCCTTACACGGGGATCTTAAACATTGTCAGATTTCCTTCTCAGGCTAAGGGCAGAATTCAGAAACATTTCCTCTCTAGGTGGTAAGCCCAACTGCCGTTGCACCTAGCTGCCACGAGAGAGCACTGTGCACCACGCTAACGGATTTGGAGAGGCTCTTGCTGCTTTGAAAAAGTGTGGGCCTGGGGGGAACTCTGGGTGGCATTTCTCTTCAATTGTGTTTGCTGATCCCTTTTATAATTATGGGGTCATCTCACTTCACTTTCACACCCGCCCCCCCCCCAGCATTTCCACCTGATTTTCCTGAAGACCCCTCAGAATCACCAGTTCAAATAACAGCATGATCTTCCCCCATCCACCCCATCCTCAAAGGAAACCAACTCAATTTCCCTTCTTCCCTTCCCTCTCCGTCCTCCCTCTCCCTTCTCTCCCTCCCCCTCCTCCTGATTTCTCTATCTCAGTTAAAGGCATCTTTACCCTCCTAATCACCCAAACTAAGACCGTTGCTACCTATCTCCTCCCTTTCATCCCGGACAGCCTAGATGTCACCAAAACCAAATTACACTCTCACTCTGGTCCTTTTCTCCACCCAGATTGCTCCTGTCTGACTGAGCCTCCACCAAATAGTGCACAATCCTCCCCAGTCACTGGCCTTTCCTATCATCCTTAATGCTCTGACAACACAGGTGAGATCATGTCATTTCCTTCTTTAAAGGTCAAGAAAGGTGAAAACAACCCAAGTTTCCATCAAAGAGTGATGGAGGAAATAAAATGTGGTCTAGCCATACAATAGAATATTATTCAGCCTTAAAAAGTAGGAAATTCCAGGGGCACCTGGGTAGCTCAGTCAGTTAAGTGTCTGCCTTCGGCTCAGGTCATGATCCCAGGGTCCTGGGATGGAGCCCAACATCTGGCTCTCTGCTCAGTGAGGAGTCTGCTTCTCCCTCTCCCTCTGTCTACTTCCGATGCTTATACTCTGTTGCACTCCCTCTCTCTCAAAGAAATAAATAAAATATTTTTTAAGGATATTTTCACACATCCTACAACACAGATCAACATTGAGGACATTGTGCTAAGGGACAACGGGGCTTGGATTAATCCAGAACTGACTGTTGGACCCAGGTAGTTTTATAAATAGGCCAGGTTTTTGAGACAAAAGTCCCAACGCATGGCAAAGAATGCGACAGAGAGATCTACTTCTAACATATACTGATTTGAAGTAAAATTTAAATCAGTTATTTCCTTGGTCTCTAATTTTTAACTAAGGGAAACTTCTGGGTTGAATTTACTTATCTGAGTAGATCTTCCTACTGAAAGAAATGGAGGTTTTCCATTTTCATTCTCTGCCTGGAAATAGCTTTACCTAAAAAGTAATAAAGCCAGAATTCTGGTTTCCAAATAAAGGTTTTTGGCTTTGGTTACTGCAAATCTGTCTGAAATCACTTCATGCGGCAAAGATGACACACCAGCCTAGAGTTAGTCAGCTCCAGAGCTACTCCTCCTGGATTTCCCAGGTCTTCTGTGAGTACTCTAGGCAACCTGTCTATGCTCTTGTGCCTCAGTGTCCTCAACTGTAAAACAAGGGTGGTGGTATGTTAAGATAACAGCATGTAACTTAAAATGTATATGTGGAATATACATTTCCCTCCTAAGGTCGACCTACGCATTGGAAAAAAAAAGAACACATATAAAATGTTGGCCATCAGAGTGCCTGGGTGGTTCAGTTGGTTAAGTGGTTGGCTCTTGGTTTCAGCTCAGCTCATGATCTCAGGATCCTGGGATGGAGCCCCATATCAGGCTCCACACTCAGCAGGTGTTTGCTTGGGATTCTCTCTCTCCACCTCTCTCTGCCGCTTCCCCTGCTTGCATGAGCTTGTGCTCTCCCTCTCTCTCTAATTAATTAATTAAAATGTGGCCATCAACAAGCTTGCAGTTTTGTTGTTGTTGTCATTATCGTCAACCTGATTAGCCCATAGGACCAAACAACAGTGCTTTCTGATGTAGATATAACGCAAGCACATATGAAACATTAAATTTTCTAGTAGCCACATTTTGACAAATGGAAAGAAACAGATGGAATTAACATTAAGGCTATAGTTTATTTAACCTGATATATCCAAAATAGCACTTCCACATATACATTTTAAAATTACTGGGGCACCTGAGTGACTCAGTGGTTGAGCGTCTGCCTTTGGCTCGGGTCGTGATCCCGGGGTCCTGAGTCGAGTCCTGCATTGGGCTTCCGGCAGGGAGCCTGCTTCTCCCTCTGCCTGTGTCTCTGCCTCTCTCTGTGTCCCTCGTGAAGAAAATAAAAAATAAAATAAAATAAAAATAAGATTATGTTTAAGCTATTAAATGATATACTTTACATTTTAAAACTAAATAAATTATTAATTCTAAAAATTGATATAGCTTACATTTACATTCTTTTTTTTTTTCACTGAAAAATTTTTCTTTGAAATCCAGTGTGTAACTTACATCAGAGGACATCTCAATCGGGATTAGACACATGTCAAGCACTCAATAGCCACGTTTGGCTAATGCCTACCCTATTGGAAAAAGCAGGACTAGAATCTTAAGCCAAAGAAAATACTTAAGGCAGAACATGGCCAAATCCAAACTCCTGCTTATGAGACAGAATGCAATGATTTTTCACAAAGCTGCATTTCTAGTTCTACTGTGGCAAGAGCAAAGGTATAAGGCATATCTTATATGCCCATATCTGAGTGATAATTTCCCTTTGCTGTAAATCGTTTAAAGCGAAATGAAATGTTTTGTTTAAAATATTTATTTGAGAGACAGAAAGCATGAGTGGGAGGGTCAGAGAGAGAGAGAATGACAAGCAGACCCCATGCTGAGCGCAGAGCCTGACAACCCCAAGATCATGACCTGAGCCAAAACCAAGAGTTGGACGCTTAACCAACTGAGCCACCCATATGAAATCTTGAACCTTCTTTAAAGGTGTTTTTCTTCAGAGCAGCATTTCTAATGTTTCTTTAGGTCTGAGTTACAACTGGAAGCATTCCCATATTTGCTAGGATTTCTGACCAATGTAAATTCTCAGATGTATAAGAATTCCTGATAAATGCCTGGGACTTTGGCCACATTTATTACTACAGTAATAAGGGTCCTGATTTGAGTGGCTCTTATGATGCTGAACAAGATTTGGGCATTGACTAAAATTTTTCCTAAATTAATTACTGTCTTAGGGTTTGGCTGTAACGTGATTTTTTTTTTTTTAAGTAGGCTCCATACCCACCGTGGGTCTAGAACTCAGGACCCTGAGATCAAGAGTCGCATGCTCTACTGACTGAGCCAGTCAAGCACCCTATTTGTGTGAGATTTTTTTTAAGATTTATTTATTCGAGAGAGACAGAGCAAGAGTGAGAGCGAGAGCGAGAGAGAGAGAGAGAGAGAGAGAAAGCATGAGCAGGGGGAGGGGCAGAGGGAGAGAGACACAGACTCCCCACTGAGCAGGGAGCCTGCGTGTGTGTGTGTGTGTGTGTGTGTGTGTGTGTGTGTGTGTGAGAGAGAGAGAGAGCGAGAGAGAGAGATTTTTTTTAAGAGAATAGATTCCCCCCTCCCTTGGGTTATGATTCACATATACTGTAAGTTTAAGGTGTACAATGTGATGATTTGACACAATTATATATTGCAAAATGATTACCCCAGTAGGATCAATGTCAGAATTTCCATCCTTTTTAAGGCTGAATAATACTCCATTGTATGTATAGACCACATTTCATTTATCCATTTGTCAATAGACACTTGAGTTGCTTCTACTTTAGGGCTTTTGTAAATAATGCTGCTATGAACAGCGGTATAGAAATCTCTTCAACCCTCTGCTTTGAATTCTCTGGGGCATATACTCAGAGGAATACCCAGTGGAATTGCTGGCTCACACAGTAATTTTGTTTTGGATTTTTTGAGGAGCTTCCATACTGTTTTCCACAGTGGCTGCAGCATTTTACATCTCACCAGCCATGCACAAGGGTTCCATTTTCTCCACACCCTTTCCAACACTTGCTGTTTGGTTTTGTTAGGGATATTTTTGGTTTGTTTTGGGGGGGCAGGGGGTTTGCTAGTATCCACCCTAACGGGTATAGGATGCTCTTCTCTGAATTCTTGCACATTCCATTTGGTGGATTTTGAAACTCTTAGATGTTTGCTGCCATTTTGGACACGTAGGTTTTAATTTTCATGGTGTTCATTTCCGATTGAGGCAACCCTGGACAGTGGCAAGTGCACTTGTGCGACGGCCAAGTGCTGGGATCTGACTCAGCTGTCACTGGGAGACCCTGAGCAGGAGAGAACTTTCTCCGGGCCTCATTTGCTCCTCCTGGGGGGCAGAAGGGGTGGAGGGGGGAGCCAGCATGATATATAATACACCTGCTCCAAACCCTCAGCTGAAACTTAGGCCTGGATACATTAGAAGTGGACATTCTCTCCCACGAGTGAGTTGCTGGATTCGCTCTCCAGCTCTGGGAAGATCTGGTCCGGGGCGTCTGGCAAGCCTGGGGGAACCACCGAGAGGCTGGGACCTCCCGGGTCCTAGAGAGGGCGCCTCGACGGCCGATGCGGGCGCACTTCCGGCCTTTGTGTGGCTGCGGGTGACGCCGGCGGGAGGGGTCGGTGCTCGGTGCTTTGGCCCCCGGGTGCCCGTTGAGGCGGGGCTCGGCGCTCCCCACTCCCCGGGCCGAGGTGGGGCTCGGCCTCAGCTGTGGGGCCCCCAAGAAGCCGGCGGCCCGCTGCGAGCCCTGCGTGTCTACGTGTCCCCGCGTTCTGGGGCCGCCTTCCCGCTGTGCCTCCGGCCGGCTAGGAACCTTCAGAGATGGGGGCTGGGGTGAGGTGCAGCGGGGGGAAGCGGGACGGGTCCACGGTGGGACTCCTCGTTCTGCCCCGCAGCAAAATGCAGACCGACCCCGCTCCCTAGCGACCCCAGTCGGGGCCGCCGCCGTCTCAGGCGGGTCCTGGTGAAAATGAAGCGGTGGTTCAACTGCGAAACGGGCTCTGGACACTTGGCGCCGGAGCGCTGGGCCGGGCGGAGGGGAAGGGGGGTGTCGGACCAGGTGCTTGCCCGTCCCAAACGGGGGACACCCGCGGGGGGGAGGGGGGGGAGGACCGCGCGGCGCGGGCGGCGAGGGCGCAGGGAGAGGGCCTTCAGCTGCGCAAGATTCCCAGCCTGGAACATTCCAGATGGAGGTGTGGCGGAAGCACGGAGGAGTAGAGGTGGACGGGAGGGCGGGGGAGCTGCTGGTGAGGGGTAACCTGTTTCAACACCATCCTGATACATGTTTATTCTGCACTGGATTGTGAAGATTAAAGAATGTGTGTGACCACAGGGCTTCGTCCTAGAGATTGTTCAATCCCTTGTGCTGGAAATAGCCAAGCCTCTTTAAAAAACAAAACAAGGGGCACCCTGGTGGCTCACTGGTTGAGCCTCTACCTTTGGGTCAGGTTGTGATCATTGGGTCCTGGGATGAGTCCTGCATCAGGCTCCCTGCATGGAGCCTTTGTCTCCCTCTGCCCGTGTCTTTGCTTGTCTCTCTGTGTCTCGAATGAATGAATGAATAAATAAATAAATAAATCCCAAGTGGGTTTGTTTTCTAGAGATAGTGTGGCAAAATGATATCTGAATGCCACTTACTGGCTGTATGACCTTGAGCAATTTTCTGAATCTTTCTGATCCTCAGATTCCTCGTTTCCAAAGGAGGGATATTAGTAGTTGTATTTAATAGGGACCAGTGAGTGAGATAATATATATAAAGCACCTATTTCGAATGTGTGGCAGGTGCTACAAAGTTAGTCCTCCCAGGATAGGTAGGATAGGATGGTATATAGTAAAGTATAGGGTAGTAGAGTGTAAGATAGGGTAATCCTACATCTTTCTGCACTCGATTTGAAGTGAATCCTTTGTTTTTTGGTTTTTTTCTTGTATAGGCCCAGACTTTGGGCACTTTTCTTGGTGTGTTCTTGTTTCTGTTCTCCTTTTTTAAGATTTCTGTTTCTTTGAGTATGCTTTTTCCTTTCACTTATTTTTCAGGCTTGAAGTCAAATGTATTCTTTTTCTTCTTCAGGCTTCTATACAGACATTTGTGCTGTGTTGTGATCTCCGCATTCCTAAGAACTTGATATTCTATAAATTTTCGTGTACCCCAAGATCCTGCAAAGTAAGACCAAGACTAATAGAGGTGGGGAGACTCCTCAAAACTATCTGTTTGGGGGGCACCTGGGCTGCACGGTGGGTTAAACAACTGACTCTGGTTTTTGGCTCTGTCATGATCTCAGAGTCCTGAGATTGAGCCCCATGCGAGACTCCACACTCAGAGCACTGTCTGCTTGAGATTCTCTCTCCCTCTCCCCTGCCCCTCCCACTCATGCTTGCTGTCTCTAAAATAAATCTTTTTTTTTAACTACATATATTTGTAACCCAAACTTTAAGAAAAATAGTAACCATCCTAATTTAAAATGTTGGCACAGGGACGTTTGAGTGGCTCAGAGCATGATCCCTGAGTCCTGGGATCGAGTCCCACATCAGGCTTCCTGCATGGAGCCTGCTTCTCCCTCTGCCTGTGTCTCTGCCTCTATCTCTCTCTGTGTGTCTCTCATGAATAAATAAATAAAATCTTTAAAAAATAAAATGTTAGCACAGGGGGCACCCGGCTGGCTCAGTCGAAAGAGCATGTAACTCTTGGTCTCAGGGTCATGAGTTAAAGCCCCACTGGGTGTGGAGCCTACTTAAAATATTGGCACAGTTTAAAAACACATGAATTCCTAATAAATAAAGGAATACTACAGTGCACAGGAATTTATATTTAAAAAATAAAAGGTGGGTTGTCTGGGGCGGCTCATTCAGTTAAGGATAGGACTTCTGATTTGGGCTTAGGTAATGATCTCATGGGTTGTGGGATCAAGCCCCATGTCAGGCTCCTCACTCAGGGAGTCTACTTGAAAGACTCTCTCCCTCTATCCCTCCTCCCCCACTCCAGCACACTCTCTCAAATATTTTTTTTAAAAAATGATAATACAGGGATCCCTGGGTGGCGCAGCAGTTTAGCGCCTGCCTTTGGCCCAGGGCGCGATCCTGGAGACCCAGGATCGAATCCCACGTCGGGCTGCCAGTGCATGGAGCCTGCTTCTCCCTCTGCCTGTGTCTCTACCTCTCTCTCTCTCTCTCTGACTATAATAAATAAATATAAATTTTAAAAAATTATAAAAAAAAATGTAATACATAAGGAGGGGAGGGCCTGGCTGGCTCAGTCCTTACAGAATGTAACTCTTGATCTTGGGGTCATGAGTGCAAGCCTCACGTTGGGTATAGAGATTACTTTTTAAAAAGCTATTTAAAATGAATAAAGGGAGGGGCCCCCTACAAATGGCCAATAGGCACATGAAAAGATGCTCAACAGCACTAATCACAAGGAAATGCAAATCAAAACCACAGTGAGCTCTCACTTCACACGTTAGAATGGCTATCCTTAGATAACATAAGCTGGTGGGGATGTGGAGAAAATTGAACCCTCGTGCACTGTTGGTGGGAGTGTGCAGCTACTGTGAAGAATGAGGAAATATGGAGGTTTCTCAAAGAATTTAAAGGCTACCTATTTTTATTATATGACCCAGCAATTTCACTTCTGGGTATTTATCTTAAGGAAATGAAATCACTGTCTCAAAAAGATACCTACACCCATATGTTCATTGCAGCATTATTTACAATAGCCAAGACATGGAAACAAACTAGTGTCCATCTGTGGATGAATGGATGAAGAAAATGTGAGATAGATCTCACAGAATATTATTCAGCCAAAAAGGAAGGAAATCCTGTTATTTGTAACAATACAGCTGGACCTTGAGGCATTATGCTAAGTGAAATAAGTCACACACAGCTATGGATGATCTCCCTTATATGTAAAATCTTTTAAAAAGAACTAGAAACAACAGATTGGTGGTTGCCAGAGGCTTGGGGATTGAGGAAAATGGATAAAAGTGGTCAAAAGGTATAAACTTCCAGTTAAGGTAATTTCTGGGAGTGTAACTTAACAGTGTGGAGTCTATAGTTAGCAATACTATATTATAGATCTGAAAGTTGCTAAGACAGCCAATCTTAAAAGTTCTCATCACAAAAAAATTTTTGTAACTGTATGATGGTGAATGTTAATTGTGACTATTTTACAATATATACATATATTAATTCATTATGTAGTCCACCTTAGACTAATACAATATTATCAATTATATCCCAATAAAACTGGGAGATCATTTAAAATAAAAGGAGTTGTGGCGCCTGGATGGCTGAGTCTTCTAAGCGTTTGACTCTTGATTTCAGCTCAGATCATGATCTCAGTTATGTGATCAAGCCCCAAGTTGGTTTCCATGTGTTCAGCAAGGGGTTGGCTTGAGATTCTTTCACTCCCTCTCTCTACCTCTCCCTGCGCTTTCTAAAATAAATAAATATGGGCGCCTGGGTAGTTCAGTCTGTTGAGTGTCTGCCTTCAGCTCAGGTCATGATCTCAGGGTCCTGGGATTGAGCCGGCATCGGGCTCCCTGCTCAGCAAGGAGCCTGCTTCCCCCTGTTCCTCTCCCTCTATTCTATCTCTTTCTCTCTCTCTCAAATAAATAAAGAAAATCTTTTAAAAGAATCAGGGGGACGCCTGGGTAGCTCGGCAGTTGAGCATCTGCCTTCTGCCCAGGGCGTGATCCTGGGGTCCCAGGATGGAGTCCCACATCCGGCTCCCTGCATGGAGCCTGCTTCTCCCTCTGCCCGTGTCTCTGCCTCTTTCTGTGCATGTCTCTCATGAATAAATAAATAAAATCTTTTATAAATAAATAATAAAAAATAAAAGGCGGTAGGGGGGTGCCTCACTGGCTTAGTCAATAGAGTGCGGTGTGCAACTCTTGATCTTGGGCTGGTGAGTTCAAGCCCCACGTTGGGCATGGAGCCTACCTACAATTAAAAAAGTCGTGTAAAATAAAAGGAGCAGGTAGCTTGATGAATAGGCTGAGAGGAAAAGTGGAGGCCTTGAGTTAGGCAGACACTGGCGCACACACAGAGATTTGGACCAACTGTGCAATAAGCCTTTCCAAAGTAAAGCTTGGGCAGCCCAGTTGGCTCAGTGGTTTAGCGCCGCCTTCAGCCCAGGGCCTGATCCTGAGGACCCAGGATTGAGTCCCACATCGGGCTTCCTGCATGGAGCCTGCTTCTCCCTCTGCCTGTGTCTCTGCCTCTCTCTCTCACTCTCTGTGTCTCTCATGAATAAATAAATAAAATCTTAAAAAAAAAAATCTTGTTTAAAAAAAAAAAGTAAAGCTTGTAGCTACCTGAGTTACCAGGAGGAAAGAAGGGTGTGTACTGTATTCCAGTTCCCCACAGCTTGCTGAATTCAGTTCTCTTGGTCTGCTTTGCTGTCAAGTGCTATTGCTTAGCAGCACAAGACAGTTGACATGCTGAGAAAACTTGTATACGAAACAACAGGATTTCACATTTTACTAACATGGTTCTCCCTGTTTACAAAGCATATATGGGCTATTCACACCCAGGAACATATTCTAGCTAAGCAGACTATCTGGTCATCACTCTTCTTTTATAACCTCTCAAGTTATTTTTTTCTTAATTTCTCAGGAGAGGGTATGATGGATAATAATTTGTGCTTCTAGAGCAGAGATGCGCAGTGATTAGAAACTGGGAAAACGTGGGGAGAAGTGGGGTGGGTGGATGAGATTGACACAGGGAGTCCTCAAGTTACAAGTGTAAATACAATACAAGGAGTCCTCAAGTTACAAGGGCCAACTTGACAAATATTGTGTAAGTACAGTAGCTAGATGCATCTGCTCCTCCTCTCCCACTGGCCCCTACCCCACCCCACCCCCACCTTCCAATCCTCTACCCTGGAAGGTTTTGACCAGGAAGCAGGGGCTAAGCAGGGCACGTTTAATCTGGCACCACTTCCTCACCACTTGTGGGGAAACCATGTACTCAGTGCCACCCTTTCCTGCCCATCACTGCCCACCATTCAGGTGAGCAGTGACGGGCACGTCAGGCAGCCTTGCATACAGGCACACAGACTCCCTCTTGGTGTCCCTACAATAGAGACATTTCCATCACCTGCCTTTACCTTAGGAAAGATACTGTCCTTTTCCATCTTACCCTCTTTACTCCATTTGTGAATTTAAAAATACTAATCCTGGGTGATTTAGCCAATGATTATCCAGAAATACAAGCATATTAAGAAAAGAGAAGACCATAAATACACAAGCGAAATGACATGGGTGCTACCAGCATCTCAGTCATTAAAAAACCCAAGTACCTCCCTCAGAACCTCCACAGAAGTAATCTCTTGCTAGCATCCTCCAATACTAGCACCCAAAATGAATAGTGTTTCTAACCTGCCAACCTAGTTAGTTGTATTGTTTTCCTTTTGTACTTAGGTGGTAGAACAGCAACAATGTTTTCTGCTATTTTTTCATGGCAGGGTGCACAGCAGTTTGGGCTACATTATGTTTTAGCTAAGTTCTTGTGAGGGCATAACTGATGTCTACAGAACTAGTTAGTTGGGATAAATAAGCTCCAAATTCCCAAGAGTCAATCTATAAGTGGACTATTGAAATACATTTCTGCTGTTTATTAGACATAGCTATTTATATGTTAGGATTTTACTCTTGTAATATTTAATGTGCATTTAATGTCGTATATAATTTTTCCTGCATCCAACCCACATTTATTGGCTTCTTGCTAATGTTTTGAGAAATAACACTTTTAGTCACTCTGCATGGAATGCTTTCTAAAATTTATGATGCTTTCCTGTAGGGACATGATTTAACTCATTTTTCCTGCCTCAGTCAACATCGCACATATCCTTTACACAGTGATGTCCTCAGGGACATTGTGGGTTCTTTGCCTTACGTGAAATGATCCTACCTACATCACTTTCTTAGTTTCTCTGTATGTTTGTTTTCAAAGAAAAAGTAAAGTGAACCCTCATATATGCAGATAATTTGCTCAATTAAACATGAATCCTGATTTCATGTCAGTTATTATAAGTCTCTCAGTCTCTCTCTGAGGTTTTTAAAGGTATTTCTAAATGACTCAAGAAGTCTGAATTTGTTTAAAATTCAATCCTTGACACAACCCTTTCCATACGCCATTTTAAAAACATGGTTTGACACAAATATTTACCTCATAATGTTCAAAGAGGAGTCCTGAGCCTCTTTAAAAATAAAACAAACAAACTCTGTCCTTTGCTTTGGGCTTATTCCTTATTTCTCAAACCCTATTGCAAACTGCCCTGGTATTTCTGATCCCATCTATGTAGTAAATGTATTTACAAGAATGAAGTGACTCATACACACTTGTTTTCCAATTTCCTTTTGGGCAATGGTTATAAAAACATTACTTCATGAATCCACTCTGTCTAAAATTTATCACCTATCCCTTTCATCACCTATCCCTCTGGTCCCACTTGGAACATTAAAACGCCATTTTTCTGGGAGCAGGTCTATAATCACAGTCTGTCCTCAGCCACATGGTTCTGCTGCTGTAAAGGTGGGGGTAGAGGTAAAACCACTGAGGATGATTGCTCTTTCAAGGAAGTTTGCTTCCCAAGGGCTCTGTCTGCGTTAGAACATTGCATTGTAATATATGCCCCAAAGGAGCAGTTCCACACTACTAGCCTATGACTGAGCTTTGGTTTGTCTGTTTTTAAATAGGACATAATACTTGGAAGGATCAATGAGATAGGAAATCACTGTGAAAACTGTATAGCAGTAATACAATCTAGCAGCCACAAAGAGTCAAGCACCTGCTGGGAACCAAGAATCCTAGATATTTTGTATCCATGTTGCAATCACTTTTAAAACTCAGAACAGGGATGCCTCAGGCGGCTCAGCCGTTGAGCTCCTGCCTTTGGCTCAGGCCATGATCCCCGGGTCCTGGGATCGAGTCCTACATCAGCCTCCCTGCAGGGAGCCTGCTTCTCCCACTGCCTGTGTCTCTGCCTCTCTCTCTCTCTCTCTCTCTCTCTCTCTCTCTCTCTCTTTCTCTCTCTCTCTCTCTCTCTCTCTCTGTCTCATGAATAAATAAATAAAATCTTTTTTTAAAAATGGCCAGGCTGCTGTCCCAGCTCCTGCACACCTGTCACCTCAGGACATCTGTCTCCCATCAGTAGCACTCAGGGAGCCCTGGACCCAGCCCCAGCCCACACCCACACCATGTTGGATCTCCTACTGCCGGGTCCCATTTCTCCCCTGAGTATGCCTGCTTTTGGTGATGCACATCCTTCCAGAAGCTTCCTGAGACAGAGTGCCCGCCAAGTAAATATTTTGAGACTTCACATATCTGGAAACGTCCTTTGCCTCTCCTCATCACCCTTTTCCCAGTTTGGGTATATAATTCTAGTTTGGACATTATTTTTCCTTGCAATTTTGTCTTCTAACTTTCAGGGTTGCCATTAAATCCAGGAGCATTCTGATTCTTAGTCCTCTATGTGAGACCTCTTTTTTTTGTTTCTGGAAACCTTTGGGTAGAGGCGTTCATTCTTTCGTTCCCAAATTTATTTTTTCTGAGCATTCAGTGGTCTGTACATGTTCTGGATTTCTGTAACAGTTTCCTAAAATTTTTTTTGTTAGGCTTTTCCCCCGCTTTGCTTTCCCCATTCTCTTTCCCAGATTTTTGAAATTCAGTTGTGGGACCTCCTGGGATGACTTTCTAATTTTCATATGTTTTTCACTCATATTTCCAATCTCTTTGTCTTTCCATTCTATTTGCTGGCATATTTCCCTAACCTTCTCTCCTAATGAATTTTTCATTTTTGCATTAATAGTATCTCCAAGATACCCCTGTTTTCTGAATGTTCCTTTTATAGAGCACCCTGCAATTTCTTTTCACATCTCTGCAGACATCAACTGCAGCAGTTTGGTTAAATGTTTCCTTCTGCTCCCACATTGTCATGGTTTCCTGCTCTTTCTCTAGCTATGACCTGCTGGTACATCAACAGGCTAAAGATGGCCTCTGTGCTGTTTACATCACAGCAGGCTGAAAGCCCACCAGTGCTAAACTCAAATTCTTACACATCTTATTGCTTTAACTATAGCCACACAAGAATATTTTTAGCCTGCCTGCATTGCAAAACTGCACCCAATATCACCCAATATCAGTTAGCTGTAGATAAGACAAACCCCAGGGCTGTAGAAGTCCCCAAGCCAATCTGTTCTTGGGGTGCCCTGACCCAGAAGCTCCCCACTGTGCTGCTGAGTGACGTCACCTAGACCTGCAAGTCCTGCCTCCTAGTCCCCTTTCTCCCCAGTGTTCTTTTGCCCTACTCCCTGCCCCGCCAGGTTCTACAGCTGTCCCTGCAAGGCCCCTTTCATGCAATCCTGTGCATGGTCCACCCAGTAAAACATGTTGTACAACCCTGCCATGTGGTGGTTCTGCCTTCCTTGATCAGCCCCAAAACCTGGCCTTCACCACACCTATCCTTAAAATAAGGGCTTTCCTCAAATGTCTTGGCTGTCCATTCGTAAGTCAGTGTGGGATCTGGGAAGCTCCCTACAAAGCTCTGCATATGGGCAGGCTTTGTCCACTATGAGCTTCCCTTAGAGGACCTGGTGGGAACTGGACTCCCAGCTGTCAGTGTCTAAATCTTGTCTGCTAGTCAGTCTCTCCAGGAGAAATCTCTCCAGTCTGCCTCCTGAGGAGCCCAAGCCTGGCTGGCTGCCAGCACTCTGGATGCCAGGACAGGAAAGGGCTTCACCTTTGAAGGGTGGGACCCGGGAGGGCAGGACTCACTGCTCATCCACTAACCACGGGTCTGAGAGGCCACACCCCTCAGACTATCAACCAGACCCAGCTGACCTGGGGACACCAGGCCCAGTTGAGGTGTGGGTGCTATATGCAGAAGGCAAGGGATTCAATAAATACCTACCTTGAGGATGGTAACACCCTTCCCCTGAGCACGTGCTTTTTTCTAGAACAGAAGATGGCAAACTTTTTTTTGGAAAAGGCTAGATGGTAAATATTTTAGGCTTTTTGGGCCACATGGTTGATGTCACAACTACTCAACTCGGCCACCATAGCGCAAAAGCAACCACAGAACTATGTAAACGAGGGAGCGTGGCTGCATTCCAAAATCACTTTATTTATGGACATTGAAATTTGAATTGAGTATAATTTTTACATGTTAGAAACAACTCTTCTTTTTATGGTTTTTTTTTTTTTTTTTTTTGCAATTTAAAAATACAAAATTCTTAGATCTCTGGCTGTACAAAAACAAGTGGCAAGCTGCATTTGGCCCAGTTACAGAAGTTTATAGATCCTCTTCCTGGAATATCCTCATTGAGAGATTATCATGAAATCCTTTGAAACTGGCAGCGCCTGGGTGGCTCAGTCAGTTGAGCATCTGACTCTTAGTTTTGGCTCAGGTCATGATCTCGGGGTCATGCATGAGATCGAGACCCCTGTCAGGCTCTGCACTTGGAGCAGAGTCCACTTGAGATTCTCTCTCCCTGCTACTCATTCTCTCTCTCTCTCTCTCTCTCTCAAACAAATAAATAAGTCTTAAAAAAAAATTCCTCTGAACCTGTCTTGCTCTTCCCCCTAGCAAAGCCTCCCACCGCTCATTTTTGTCTGTAGGTATAAGGATTACAAGTTCTCTCCCTCCCCCATGCAGCTTCCAAGATGTGCCATGGAAATTTAGACATTTATGAATTGCCTTGGAATGGAAGCAGTGGTAACAGGGACTCCAAGACTTGCTGCCAAGTTCTCCCCCAGGGCGGAACATGTTGTTGATTGTTCTCTTTCCCTGGATTTCAAACAAGGTGATAAATGAGTACCAGAGGAGGAGATCTCTGGGAAAGTTGGGGGCTTGGAGCCAGAGCCCTGACTCCCAGGCCATGGGCTTATCTGAGTCAGAGCCTCTGTTTCCAGCAATAAAGACTGTTCTAAGTAGGCCAGTACCTGTCTAATCCCGACTTTGCCATCAGGAAAGAAGCCCCACCTTTCTTAGTTGCAGGGGCAGAGTAGGGGTTTGGCAGAGAGAAGACCTACTTCTGCCCCTTGCTGTGCATTTTGGTGCAAATCAGGTCTTCTTGTGGAGTCTTACTTTCTTTATCTCTACATGAGGGTTATCACTCCTACCTCATTGGGTGGTGGTGTGGATTAATAAATTAACATCTAAAGTCCTGGGATCCCTGGGTGGCGCAGCGGTTTAGCGCCTGCCTTTGGCCCAGGGCGCGATCCTGGAGTCCCGGGATCGAACCCCACGTCAGGCTCCCGGTGCATGGAGCCTGCTTCTCCTTCTGCCTGTGTCTCTGCCTCTCTCTCTCTCTGTGTGACTATCAAAAAAAAAAAAAAAAAAACATCTAAAGTCCCTGTTATATCAAGGAGGCTCAACAAATGGCAGAGAATATAATTCTAATTTATCTAGACAAGGAAACTCAGAGAGGTTAAGGCACCATCCAAAGGGCACACAGCTCAGGAGGAGACAGAGGCAGGAATACAGTTTGTTTTCTTAACCCTCCAACTAATGTTCTTTCTTCTGTCCTGCACTCCTTGAAGAGGAGGGCTTAGTCTTTTTTTTAACCACACCTGTAATGCTACGGAAGGAGGGGGTGGGGCTGCAGGATGTCTGCCCTGTTCCCTCCGTTTCTCTCAGCCCCCTGGTTTCTGCTGCAGGTGACAGACCCTCTCCTGTGGTGGTTAGACACAACAAAGCTGATGCCTCCACATCATTCGGTACAGGGGTATTGGTGAGAACCACCCCTTGCCACCCCAGCACCCCCTCCCGGATGCCGACTCCCTTCCTCTGGGCTGGGCCACTCTGCTGGACAGTTACAAAGATTCTTTGTGATGTGTTTGCATGGGGAGGAGTGAGAGCAGGGCCGTGGCTGTACTCAAACCACATGGGCTGCCAGCCCTGTTTACACAGAGAAGGAGCCAAGACAGATGACCCTGTTGCTCGAGCGCCTGGATTGAAAGCATAACCCAAGTGCAGAGCCCCTGGCTCAGCCTCCTTGTTTCTGGGCTACCCCACAGAAGCAGCATGGAGGCGCCTCTTTACCCAGGGAGGCCTGTTTATTCAGCGGGGTGAGAGATGTTTGCATAAGGAGGGGAGGTGGCAGTGGCCATCTGGCTGTTCTCTGGCAGAACAGGGGAGCATTTGCAGGTCAGGTACCATCTCTGTTCCAGGGCCTCTGGGGAGGCAGCCCCCTGACGACAGGCTTTCTGTGACATGTGTCTGTTCTCTGAGAGTAAATGTGGAAGATTTGAAAAAAAAAAATTGTAAAAACAGTACTGGGTTTTTTTCCCCTTTAATTCAGACCAACACTAGATAAATTGTCCAGGATCTTTCCCCCAGATGTATTTTGCAAGGTGGGGAGAAATGCAGATTTTCAGCATTTAAAGAATTGTGATGTTTGCCACCTGTAAGGTACTTTGTGGTTTAAAAAGCATTGCCAGGGGGCCTGGCTGGCTCAGTCAGTAGATCATGCGACTCAATCTTGGAGTCAAGCTTGAGCCCCCATTGGGTTTAGAGATTACTTTTAAAAAATAAGTTTAAGGGGCGCCTGGGTGGCTCAGTGGTTTGAGCATCTGTTTGGCTCAGGGCATGATCCCAGGGTCCTGGGATTGAGTCCTGTATCGGGCTCTCTGCGGGGAACCTGCTGCTGTCTCCCTCTGCCTATGTCTCTGCTTCTGTCTGTGCATCTCTTGTGAATAATTAAGTAAAATCTTTTTTTTAAGTTTAAAAAATAATTTATAAAGCATTGTCATATCCACCATTCCACATGATCTTCAAGACAACAGAGTGGATAACTGTGGCCCAAATCATCCCTCTCTTACAGATAAGGAGTGGAAACTTTGAGAGGTCAAGTTGATTACACAAAACCACACACCCAGTAAGAGGCAGAGGCCAAGTGACTATAGTTTGCGTGCTCTTTTTTCATGGAGTGCCCCCTGCTCCCCACTTGGCTGGGAAGTACAGAGAATGCATTCCTAAATTTAAGTGGCTCCCGAGAGATAGCATTGCATCTCAGGAACATGGTGGAAGCTATGCTGATGAGCTTCAGGGGGACTAAGCAGGGACCATGGGTCTGTCCCTGGGTACTTTGATAGGGCATTTTCTGGGTGCCAGATGAGTGAGAGCCTGGGAACCAACTGCGTGAAACTGTGTGTAACATACACACTCCACTGGCGAGATCACGGAGGCAAGGATGCAAGTTACAAAATCACAATTACAGAAATATAATTGTACAATTGCAAGTTCCTTCCTCTGTGTTGTCTTGGGCTGTGGCTCCCTGCATTCAAACCTGCTCATATCCACCTGAAGCCACTACCTGGCTCCTTCTTGCTACTTCTTCCTACTTCCTAGGAACTCACTACTTCTTCCTAGCTCTTTATCCTCCCTTTGATAACCCCAGACACCAAACCACCCAAATGGACGTCCTGCCAGCTTCCTCCCTTTCTCTCTTCATCTCTGTCCCTTAAGTCCAGCTCAATCCAATTCGCTGTGACTCATATGACTTATTCATTTTCCTCAGCTCTGTGCCCTCCACCCTTAGCCCAGCCCCTGCACCTGACTCAGGCCCCCAGCCTCACCACCTGGTCTTTTCTTCCCCACACTGTCACATCCTGACCCTCCTCTCTTCCTGCCAATCTATCCTTCAGTAGCTACCTTTCTAGAATGACTAATGTGTTCCTGAGTTTTGCAGCTTGCAAAGCACTCTTTTTCATACATACATGCAGACATATATTCAAACAGAGTCAGTGTCACATTCCGAAGTTAGCTCCTCCTCCTCACCGGATCTCCATTGGTCTCCTGCCTAAACTACCAAAACTGTTCAGTTTTCTTTTTGTCTTTGCATTCAATGCATCCAACTCTGCTTGCTGTCATTCCTTCAACCAACCTGCCTTTCATTACTTTCTTGATAAAATGCTGTTTATAAACTTTCAAGTATCTTCCTAATGCAAAGTCCTCACTTCCCTCCCTCCCAAAATTCTTTTTTTTTTTAAGATTTTATTCATTCATCCATGAGAGACACACAGAGAGAGAGAGAGAGAGAGAAAGGCAGAGGGAGAAGCAGGCTCCATGCAAGGAGCCCGACGTGGGACTCAATCCCAGGACTCGATACTGGGACTCCAGGATCATGCCCTGGGCCAAAGGCAGGTGCCAAACCACTGAGCCACCCAGGGATCCCCACCCAAAATTCTAATTAGCCCTCTCTTGTATCCCTCTTTATTCTTTCTTGACATTCAGTGCCAGTTATTGAGTGTTAAAATCAGACTGTGACTCCAGGAACCAGAAGCTTTTACGGATCATGTGCCCATGAAAGCTGCCTGGATGTGTCTCCACACCCACATGTGCTTTATGCTTCAAGCTCCCTGAAATGGTGAGTCTTCCTTTACAGACTATTCTGAGGTTTAGAGGAAGCTCTGGGGTTGGTTCAGCAGCCTTCCAGGTTCTGGCCCAACTCTGAGATGCATCTCCATGCCATGTATCTCTCTCCTTTGACATTTGCTCTATACCAAAGGCAATTTGGGGGAAGCACTGTTATGAATGACTCTTGGTTTGCCTGTGATTGACACTGATGATTAAAGAAGTATTGTGTCCTAAGGTTGAGTCCCAGAATTTCAAAGAGGCTCATGTAAAATTTGCATACGACTTGGGCAAATGAAGGCCAGACCTGGGAACATAGCCCAAGAGTATCACTATCTTCTTGACTTTGGTTCTTAAAGGGTGAAGAAGGCCACCCTGTCCTGGTTGGGTGCCTGCCAGAGCCACTGGAGTTGTATGGAGCTCTCCTATATCCCTGCCACCTCTGTGTGCTGTAGATAGAGGCTACCCTGTCACTGACATACAGGAAGAAAGAGCTGGTAGATGGGCCTACACATGCAGCCTAAGCCCAAGGGTCATTCAACAGTCCAGAGCCCTAAACTCATCTTATGTTCCACATGAGGGAGTCCAAAAATATAAGCATGATAACAATGGCATTACTAGCCACATAGTTCACAGTGTCTCAGGCACTATGCCAGTGGCTTTACATGAATCAATTCAACTAAAACCTCATCACAGCCTGATGGTGTAGATGCTGTTATAATCTCAGTTTTACAGAGAAATTGAGGCCCCAAGAGGTTGTGTAACTAAGCTAAGAGTACACAGTATAGACAAATTAGAACCAAGGCCATCAGAATCCTACTGTGACCTTCTAGAGTGACCTTCTACTGGGAAGCCCTGGACAGTTTGGTTCCCTGATATGAATGGGCCTATAAATGAGGGAACAGCTTGCCTGCAGAATAATTGCCAGTGGTCCCAGCTGAGCAGAACCAAGCTGGACTTGACTTTCTCCTCCCTCTGGGTCACCTTGTTATGGTCTAACCACTGTGTTAAGCATAAGACTAAGAATCCCTATGTTTAAAATTTAAAAACTAACTCCAAAAGATATCTGCTCCCCCATGTTCATTGTAGTATTATTTACAATAACCAACACATGCAAATAACCTAAGTGTCCATTGATGGATGAGTGGATAAAGGAAATGTAAGATATATACATATACACATAGGTAAGTAGGTAGATAGATAGATAGATAGATAGATAGATAGATAGACAGATGCACCATAAAAAAGAATGAAATCTTGCCATTGGGGGCAACATGGATGAACCTCAAGGGCATTATGTTAAGCGAAATAAGTCAGACAGGGAAAGACAAACAGCATATGTATGATCTCACTTATATGTGGAATCTAGGAGGGAAAAATCTCATAAATACAGAGAACAGACTGGTGGTTGCCAGAGGGGGTTGAGCAAAATGGGTAAAAGAGGTCAAAGGTACAAACTTCGAGTTAAAAAATAAGTAAGTCATGTGGCAGGGGGATCCTGGGTGGTTCAGTCCATTGAGCAACCGACTCTTGATTTTGGCTAACATCATGAGCTTGACCTCAGGGTCATGGGATGGAGCCCTGTGTCAGGCTCCACGTTCAGCATGGAGTCTATTTGGGATTTGTGCTCCTTCTCCCTCTGCCCCTCCCCCACACATGCAGGTGCTCTCTCTCTCTCTAAAATAAATGAACTAGGGATGCCTGGGTGGCTCAGCAGTTGAGCCTCTGCCTTTGGCTCAGGGAGTGATCCTGGAGTCCCAGGATTGAGTCCTACATCGGGCTCCCTACATGGAGCCTGCTTCTTCTGCCTATGTCTCTGCCTCTGTGTGTGTGTGTGTGTGTGTGTGTCTCATGAATAAATAAATAAAATCTTTTAAAAAATAAAATAAATGAATTAATTAAAAAATAAATAATGGGAATGTGATATACAGCATGGCAACTACAATTAATAGCACTGTACTGCATATTTGAAAGCTGCTGAGAGAGTAGATCTTAAACATTCTCATCACAAGAAAAGAATTTTGTAACTATGGTGATAGATGTTATCTAAACTTATTGGTGTGATCATTTTATGATATATATCGAATCATTATGTTGTACACCTGAAACTAATATAATATTATATGTCAATTGTATCTCAACTTTTTAAAATTACTTAAGGACAAGGGTGCCTGGCCAGCTCAATCAGTAGAGCATATGACCCTTGGTCTTGGGGTTGTAAGTTTGAACCCCACATTGGGTGCAGAGATTACTTAAAGATAAAATCTAGGGGCACCTGATTGGCTCAGTCGGTTAAGCTTCTGCCTTGAGCTTAGGTCATGATACTGGGGTCTTGGGATGGAGTCCTGCATCTGGCTCTCTGCTCAGCAGGTAGTCTGCTTCTCCCTCTGCCTCTGCCCCTCCTCCTGCTTGTGAGCGTGCTGTCTCTCTCTCTCTCTCTCTCTCTCTGTCAAATAAATAAATAAAATCTTTAAAAAATAAAAATAAAATAATTGAGGTCACTGGATGGGCCCTAATCCAATAGGCTGGGGTTCTTAAAAGAAGAGGAGATTAAGACACAGACACCCAGAGGGAAGGCCACGTGAAAGCACATGGACAGGAAAGAGAAGATAGCCAACTAAAAGCCAAGGAAAGAGGCCTCAGAATGAACCAGCCCTGCTGACACCTTGATTTTGGATTTCTAGCCTCCAGACCTAAGACCATACATGTCCATAGTTGAAGCTGCTCAGTCCATGATATTATGTGATGGCAGCCCCAGCCAGCCAACACAGTCTCCTTCCGAGGCTCCCATTTCAAAGTAAGCCGACCTTGGTCTTCTGCCAGAACCCTAGCTTCCATTGCTCCTTCCCTGTGTTGCTAATCTTTTTCTCCCTGTACTCTGGCTTGTTTGGGTGCCCAGAAGGCAAAGCCCTGTACCCAGGTGACCTGATCATTGCAGAAGAAAGCATATCTCTCACTTCATGTTTGGATTCTGTGCTGCTGTCCATGGAACACAAGATTTGTTCAACTGTTATCGAACCCACACTCTTGGCTCACTAGGAGTTTACAGTCCATGAGGTGCTCCAGGCCTTGCTCACCACTGTTGCTGTCAAAAAGCCTTATCTTCCACGTCCAGTACTTTTCTACTTATTTTTTCCAGATTGATGTTCCATCTTGGATGGTGGCCACAGGAATGTTTTGTAGACTTTTCCATCTGCATGCAGAACATTTGGCCCTATTACATTTTAACTCAACCATTCCTTGCTTGGGATGTGCGTGGGTGTAGGGACAGGGGTTCCTTTCATCCTTTGACATACAAGTTAACACTGTTGGGATCCCTGGGTGGCGCAGTGGTTTGGCGCCTGCCTTTGGCCCAGGGCGCGACCCTGGAGACCCGGGATCGAATCCCACATCGGGTTCCCGGTGCATGGAGCCTGCTTCTCCCTCTGCCTGTGTCTCTGCCTCTCTCTCTCTCTGTGTGTGTGTGGCTATCATAAATAAATAAAAATTTTAAAAAAATTAAAAAAAAAAACAAGTTAACACTGTTAGCTTAGGGTCAGGCACAAATCTAACTTTCTGTCACTAATGTTCCCATATATAACATTGATAAAACAGGAAATAGTTCATGTAAAGCACATATAAAAGGATCCTGTTGAACAGGAAATGGGAGAGAACCCAGCAGTAGCTGGCTCTGGAGAGTGCATTCAAAGTTGCTGTGCATTTGTTAATATAATTTGGGTCCTGTCATTCAACCAACTGAAAAGTCCATCCAACTCTGCCCTCACCTGCTTCCATCCAATTAGCAAGTGCTTGTTGAGGGCTTGTCCCCCTGGAATAAGACCCATAAACACACTATCTTCTTTATAAAGCGGTATCTCCAGGTATTTGTCCTTTGTACTCTGCTTGAGCTTCTTCATTCCAATGTTTGGAATGTTTTACTCCAGCCACACCATCTATACTTTTTCAGACTTGCAAGTCTTAAATATATATCCCCCTAGACTTCCACTTCTGGCCATATGGCAGCCAACATAAACAGAGAAACCCTCCCCATATAGCACACTGAAAAAAATGATGGCTTCTGTGCAAAAAGCGTCTTCTACTTACTCATGAATGACCAGGTGGGAGAGTAAGGAAATTCCTTGGAGGCTGGAAATGACAAGGAAACAGTAATCCAGGGGCATAAGCACACCCCGCAGAGACTTTTCTCTGGAGTATCTGCTTATCTCTGGTGCCTACAATATGGGTTTAAACAGGCCATACTTGACAGGTAGACAAGGACAGGAGACAAAGCCAGGGACTGAGCCCTCTCCCTAAAGCTAGGAACCTCAAAGGACAACACTGAAAGGTGAATAAGAGTAAACCCACACCAAAGAAAACCATGGGGATATATGGATATTTGTGTCTTAGAAAATCCCTAAACACAGACCGCCCTGACAAAGGTTTGGTGCCTGAAACACACTATCCAAGTGACCCAAAAGATCTCTAGCTGCATTTTTTAAGAGTTTATTTTTAGGGGTGTCCAGGTGGCTCAGTCAGTTAATTATCTGATTTCAGCTCCAGTCATGATCTCAGGATCTTAGGATGGAACTCTGTGTTGGGTTCCATGCTCAGCGGGTGTCAGCTGGTCCTTTTCCTTCTACCACTCCCCCTACTCGTTCTCTCTCTCTCTCTCTCTCTCTCCCTCTCTCTCAAATAAATAAAATCTTTTGTAAAAATAGTTTATTTTTTAAGTAATCTACACACCCAGGGACGCCTGGGTGGCTCAGTAGTTTGGCGTTTGCCTTTGGCCCAGGGCGTGATTCCGGAGTCCTGGGATTGAGTCCTGCATCCGGCTCCCTGTTTGGAGCCTGCTTCTCCATCTGCCTATGTCTCTGCCTCTCTCTCTCTCATGAATAAATAAAAACTTTTTAAAAAGTAATCTACACACCCAACATGGGGCTCGAACTCACAACCCTGAGATCAAGAGTTGCATTCTCCACCAATGAGCCAGCCAGGCAGCCCTCTAGCTCAATTTAGTTTATAGTGACCCCAACATATTAAAGTTTCTGGGCACAAGACTGAATCAAACAGATTCTCACTATAAACCCAGCGCTCACCCTGAGGAACTCACAACAAGAAATCACTAGACACTTGAGGGAACACCCCCCCAAGAGTCCTAGTGCCTAATGTTGGCAGCACATTCGGGGATGCATGCTTTCTGTATTAACCCACACCAGTTTGCACAGGAGTCAGCCTCAGGAGCCCACAGTTTCTGGAGTGCCCTTCAGAAACTTTTATTTGTTCAGGGCAACCTGCCAAGCCAAAAGTACAGTGTTTCTTTGTAATAGTAAATCATTACATTTAGTGATACTTTGAGTTCTTTCAAAACTCGACTGGAAACTAGTGTGTGGATGTCACCTGATCTCATTAGCTGAGCTTGTTCCCTGATAGGTGTAGAACCCTGGGGGCACCAGCACAATTTCATGTAGACTCCCTATTTGTGGGGCCAGCAATCTCATTTCTTGAAATCTATCCTTAGGAAATAACCAGAGATGCCTTTAATGACCATGTGCAAAGATGTGTTGCTTTTGCCATAGTGCTGCTGCAAAAGCATCAACTTTGGTTATTGTTTCTTTCCCCTATCCTAATGTAAATGCCATAATTTCTTTTTCTAGTCAAGATGATGGTAAAAAGAACAATAACTGTTAATTGAGCATTCACCATGTGCCAAGTGCTTTGCTATGCACTTTATGCATATTTAATCATTTAATTCCCACAGAGGCATTATGAGGTCAGCATCACCATTATCAGCTACCAGTTATTATCAATAATTATCAATTATTATAATTATAAGTTATTCACTATCATCATTTTATAAAATGGAAAAAATGGAAAGCTTAGAGAGATTATTAAAAAGCCTCAAACATGGAACATCTGAGTGGTTTGATCCTTTAAGCATCTGGCTCTTGGTTTGATCTCAGGATTATGAGACTGAGCCACATGTCAGGCTCCCCGCTCAGTGCAGAGTCTGCTTGAGAATCTTTCTCTCCTTCTGCCCCTTCCCCCATGCTCTCTCTCTCTCTAAAATAATAATAATAATAATAATAATAATAATAATAATAATAAATAATTAATAAATCTTAAAAACGGACATCTGGGTGGCTCAGCAGTTGAGCATCTGCCTTCAGTTCAGGGTGTGATCCTGGGATCTGTGATCAAGTCCTGCATCAGGCTCCCTGTGAGAAGCCTGCTTCTCCCTCTGCCTGTGTCTCTGCTTCTGTCTTTCATGAATAAATAAATAAATCTTTAAAAAAATAAATCTTAAAAAAAAAAAAAGCCCCCAAACATAACCTGTTAATGGTGGAGCTGAGATCTGAACTCAGCTCTTTTTGACTCTAATTTTTTTTGCCTGGAATAAGTACATTATGCCTGGTACCTGGTGAAGCTGAAGAGGATTTCACCAGTTTCTGAAGTCATCCAATGGAATTAGCAGTATTGCAGAGAAGAGTGCCCTAGATATTTCAGTTTCTTTTCCAGCAGTACCGAATCTGCTGGTCAGTACTAAAATCTCTGCCCCTTCTGCCCCAAGGAGCTCAGCTGTCCTATTTTTTCCCTGCTGGCTGCTTTTACTCAGGCTCTCAACTTCCATACAGCTCACATATTCTATATTCCAGATTATGAATCATCGTAAGTCTTGGCCAATCATGGTAATCCCATCCTCTATGCTCTGATTGTTCTTGGCATGGATATGTGATGCTCTTATAGCTGAAGAGTTGTGAAAGTCTGCTGGGATGGAATGGGGCAGAATTATGAGATTTTCCTTGCTTTTAAAAGGGCATACAAGGCCAAAGACAGCCTAGTCTCCCTTACATCTTTACATCTCAATCCTTTGTGGTTTCCAGGAAATGTTCTCTGTATCTTTGGGAAAGAGGAAGGATGTTGTTGAATAAGATTCACCAACCTGCCTCCACCCCTCCCCTCACCACACACACCTGACAGATGCTTCTGGAAGGTTTCTTTCAGTGAAACATACATCCCCCACAGCATCAACCAGTATTTGAGTAGCATCTATCAAAAGCATCTGTGGGAATTTGGGAGTGGGGTGGGGGTGGGGCAGATTGTATATACATGAAGAGTAGTCAACACTTAATGGAATAAAATTTCCAAGGGACTGTTAAGATCCTAGAAGAAAGGGGATGAGGGGAAGGTTCTGGACAAAGCAGAGGTCTTCAAGTGAGGATAAGCATTGGAAAGCTGGCCCAGGATAAACTCCTGATGGTTGAGAGGGCTGAAAATGTTAAATATTCACCTTGAGTTGATTCCAGATGGCATTTTTATAATCTCCCTTATTTATTCAGAAATTGAGGGATTAAATCTACTGTGCACAATAATTTTATGTGTCATGGACCTTTCATAGGTCTGGAAACTGAAGAAGATGCCATTCCAAACCAGAGATCCCAGAGTAGACAACGATAGGCAGTGGCACTTTGAGGCAGGAGGAGAAGTGGCAACACAGCTGACTGTGGAGCAGGCTTGAGACAAACCCCTTTTCTACTAGCAGAGAGTACCCTGCAGAAGACAGACCCCACAGAACCCTTCATTCTGCCCTCGGAAACCTGCAACCAGGCCAGAGAAGTGTGTTTATGTGGCTTTGGGTTTATGCACCCTTTAACTTTGTATTTTGGTGACCCATGCTTTGGTCTAGTGTCCCCTATCAGACTTCTTGAAAAATTCTTGAAGACTAGCTCAGCGTCACTTTTGTATCCTCCAAAATCAAGCATACTCCCTGATACATAATAGGTGATAAATGGTTATATTGAATAAAGAAATAAATTCTACTATAACTCTTATGTGACCCAATAAATTAAGTAAGCATGGTCAACAGAAGGACATTTGCCATTCTTCTGCTGTAAGTAACTTTGCTGCAAAACAAAGATAAGAATTAAACCTCTTTGGGGGAAAAATGTGGTAATAAATAAATTTTTAAGTTCATATCTATTAACCCACTTGTAAGAATCCTAATTAAATAATCCAAAAGACATTTGCAAAAAAATCTTAATTTAAATATTTCTTCAACTGGCAAAACTTTGCAAGTATTCTACGTGTCTAGAAATGGAGGCTTTTTTTTTTTTTAAGTAACTGCTTCACTCAGCGTGGGGCTTGAACCCGCAACCCAGAGATCAAGAGTCGCACACTCCACAGACTGAGCCAATAGCCAGTCAAGCACCCCTAGAAATAGAAGAATTCTTAAATAATGAATGGTACAGTTGTTCGATGGAATACTACCTAGCTATTTAAATGATAATTATCTGTTTTGTGTAGCAAAATGTGATATGTTAATGGTATGATATTGAGTGTTTTTATTTTTTTAATTTTTTTTGTATTTTTTATTGGATTTCGATTTACCAACATATAGCATATCACCCAGTGCTCATCCCGTCAAGTGCCCCGCTCAGTGCCCGTCACCCAATCACCCCATTCCCCCGCCTACCTCCCTTCCACCATCCCTTGTTCGTTTCCCAGAGTTAGGAGTCTCTCATGTTCTGTCACCTTCACTGATATTTCCCACTCATTTTCTCTCCTTTCCCCTATAATCCCTTTCATTTTATATTCCCAGAATGAATTGAGACCATATGTTTGTCCTTTTCCGATTGACTTACTTCACTAAGCATAATACTCTCCAGTTCTATCGAGTGTTTTTATTTTTTTTAAGATTTTATTTATTTATTCATGAGAGATAGAGAGAGAGGCAGAGACACAGGCAGAGGAAGAAGCAGGCTCCATGCAGGGAGCCCAACATTGGACTTGATCCTGGGACTCCAGGATCACATGCTGGGCCAAAGGCAGACGCTCAACCCCTGAGCCACCCAGGCGTCCCTATCAAGTGTTTTTAAATAGTGCATGTGAAGGGTGCCTGGCTGGCTCAGTCAGTAGAGCATGTGACTCTTGATCTTGTAGTTACGAGTTCAAGGCCCATATTGGGCATAGAGATTACTTAATTAAAAAGATTTTTTTTAAAACAGTACACATGATTTCACATCAATCAGATTGGGATTTTCCAGGTGGTGAGAAACAAAGTTTGGCGCTTTTGTTGGCAAGGAATTCATTGTATGTATGCACTGACATCTGTGGCAAAGTCAAACAGTCCAAGCATAGAACGTTATGTGGGGCCTGAGGGTTACTCAGGTTGTCACCTCATTCTGCTGTGGGTTCCAAGTACTAGATGCCACCTGTCTGTGAGCTCTGCCATGGGGTGCACCAGCCCCTCATTGTCTTTGTTTCCAAAGTTCAGTTTCTTTCTCTCCTCTAGCCTCTGTTTACTCGTGACTTTCATACTTCTATCACCTAATGGCTTCCACTTACTGATTTCTGCTTGCCCTGCCTTCTATTTTAAGGTGTGCTACACTCACAGCATTTTTAAAAGATTATTTATTTTTTGTTTTTAGTAATCTCCACACCCAATGTGGGGCTTGAACTCATGACCCTGAGATCAAGAGTTGAGTGCTCTACAGACTGAGCCAGCCAGCGCCACTTGCCCTGCTTTTGGACTGTTTAAATGTGTCTCTCACATTGAAACTCCCCAAGAAAGAGAATCCAATGGTTTAGTTCCTTACTGTTCCATTAGAGTTCTCAAGCCAGGCCACCTCCGTAGTTACGCAGGTCAGGATATATGTAAGCTGTGCTTGCATCACATGCCCAAATCTGGTCTGAAAAGTGGTCACACAACATAAATGTGGCAGGTATTTCGGGCATACCAGCCACCTATCCAATACAACTAGTTTTGAACTATGTTTAAAATAATAAATAAACAAGATATGGCATATATATGAAAGTGGAGAGGAAAGGGATAAGTGAAAGCCATCACAGACTTGGTTAGGGTGGAGGGATTACAAGTGATTATTTTTCTCCACTTTGCAATTTTCATTTAATGATATTGTAATTGCTTTTTAGTTTTCAAGGTTTTTGTTGTTGTTGTTTTAAGTAATAGGAGTCATGCAACCACTACTAAGTTCAGTCTCTCTCATGAACTTGACTTGGAACATAGAGCAAAGTTACAACCATTAAAGCCAGGTCACCCTTGCAAAGAAAGTGGAGCAAGGTTGACTTTCCCAGGTAAAAGTGAAAGCCAGAATTGTTGTAGGTTGTGAAAGCACCCTGAGGGCAAAAGTGTCTGTAATTACTCTGAAAACGTTCAAACTGTTATAATAGCATACGCCACACGGGCAAAACTAGACTCCTATAACGACTTTGGTTGTGGAAATCCGTCCTTTGTCCCCAGGCCGAAGATTTGGAAACACCGCGCACTCAATTGGCCGACATCTCTAGGACCAGAGAGAAGCTACCAGGGCAGTTTTGTGAAACCAGCCACCTCTGGCTTCATTTTGATCTTCCTGTTTACACACCCTTGTGTCCGTTGCTCTGCCACAGACATGCAATTACTAAGAATCATTATTGCTTGATAATCACTATAATTACTGGATGGAAAGGACAGGAGAAATCGAATTATCCTATGGATTGCTGTGTGAGCCGGGCAGCCTGTTTGTGTCTGGGACGCTTGAACCCCGCCTCCCGCCCGTCCGCCGCATTAACTCCCCGCGCAAAAGCCCGGAGCGGTAACGTGGAGGCTGGAAGCTTGAGCATCCAGAACGCCAGCCAGGTCCAGCTATCCCGGCACCGAGATGCAAAATCCTCCAGCGCTCCTAGAGGGGACCCGGAAGCGCAGCCTAGTCCCGGAAGGCGAGGTGCTGACACACTTCCGGCCTTTGTGACTCGTTGTGTCTGTGTCGAGGCGTCGGGAGGGCCTAGGTTCGTGTGCAGCGCCCTTCGGCCGGCCTGAGCCCCAGAGTCAGCTCCCCTTTCTCGCCCAGCGCCCCCAGGCCGCTCTCGGGGCTCACGGTGAGACCTGGGGCCGTCCTCTGGGGAGGGCGGGCGGGGCCGCAGGGTGTGTGCGTGAGGGTGGGCTCTGCAGCTGCGGCCCCGGGGTCCCCTCCTGGCGGTCCGGGCGGAGTGTGGAGAGAGCCCCAAGCCCCTGTCCGTCCCCAGGCCCGGCGGTTGGAAGCGCCGTCCCCTGGGAGACGTCCCGACCCGCCCCCGGATGCAGGCGGGGAGGGGGCGAGGATCTGGTGGCCGGGGGTGCACGGAGCCCTGGGGACAAGCCGTCTGCGGGCCCCTTCCGGAGCCCTCGCCTGCAGTGTCGTCATCGTCGTTTGACGTTTCTGAGAACCGGGTTCGTGAGCGAGCCGACCCCTGTCTGATTTTACTGCCCTCCTTTCGTCGCCATTTGCTTTGATTCCAGTGAGATTTTTTTTTTTTCTTTCCGAGGTCCTTCAGGACCTCGAGGTGAAAAATGCGGAAGGCCGAGTAGTGGACACGTTTCGAGGTGCCGCTTACGTGTTTCCAAATCACCTGCTTCTCGCCCCACCCCCACCCCCACCCCCAAGCGGTGATTAAAGAGTATTTGAAGCTTAGAGTGGGTAAAGACGTGATTCGGATCTAGTAGAGGTTTTAGACATCCCACTGTGTCTTTCCGCCTTGCGGAATATTTTGAAGACTTTAAAAATGATCTTTCCGGAAGATTAGGTGGATTCTCCCCCACCCCCAGTTCTGGGTCGTTACTCTGCTTGTCTTAGAGTGGATGAAGAGTGAAGGGAGTTTTTGGAAATTGCACCAGGCCATTAGGAGACTGAGTGACCTTGGATGATACGGGACTCTTCTCCAGCTCTCAGTTTTGTCATCTTTAAAATGAACTCGATTTTCTCAAAAGGCCCTTCCAGCTTTGAAATGATTTGATTTAGTCAAGGTAATTAAGAAATCCAGCTACAGTTTAGCCTGACACTAGGGAGGGCCCCTCCCCTCCCTTTCCTGCAGGGCCTCCAATACACAATAAGATACTTTCATTATAGAGAGTGCTGTTACATGGCCTGGGACCAAAGAAAGCATTTATTGTACAGGCCAGTGCTAGGCCGATTGGAGGTGGTTAGTAAATACTTGTTGAATCCAATTGTGAGGAATTCATTGTAACCAGATAAACGAAGTACTGTTAGTATATATGCTGGCCAACTGTGGAGAAATAGCTTACCTTACATAGGGAACCATAATGATAATTTGCCCCAGAATGTATCTCCAAGTTTGTATTGTCTCTGAGTTACTGTGCAAGATCAGGCAGTTTTCACCAGTGTGAAAGTACAAACAGGGAAGCTGGCTACGTAATACAGATAGTCTTTTGCTGATTCTCTACTTGATCTGAACGTTTCATTTTTTTTCTATCTTTATATTACACCTAAGTACAGGTGAGTGGTATGTTAAACTTTACCTTTTCATTTTGAGGTAGTTTTGGGTGGTCTTTGGGTAGCTAGCTGTCTTTCAAAGGAAGCTTTTTCGTATTTAAAAAAACTGGGGGGCACCTGGGTGGCTTAGTTGGTTAAGCATCTGCCTTGGGCTCTGGTCATGATCCTGGGGTCCTGGGATCGAGCCCCTGTGTTGGGCTCCCTGCTCAGTAGGGAACCTGCTTCTCCCTCTCCCTCTGCTGCTCCCCCTGCTTGTGCTCTCTCACATTCTATTCTCAAATGAATAAATAAAATCTTTAAAAAAAAAATTAAAGCTCTGTTAAAAAATCAGGAAGGGGGTGCGGTTTGTTTAAACTTTCAAGACTAGGGCAGCCTCGGTGGCTCAGCGGTTTAGCGCCGCCTTTGGCCCAGGGCTTGATCCTGGAGACCCGGGATCGAGTCCCACGTCGGGCTCCCTGCATGGAGCCTGCTTCTCACTCTGCCTGTGTGTGTGTCTCTCTCTCTCTCTCTCTCTCTCTCTTTCTCATGAATAAATAAATAAAAATTAAAGGATAAATAATAAGCTTTCAAGACTATGCCCTGGAAAAGATACTGGCCTGTTTGGAAAATAGCCTTTGGAATAAATTGAGCTGGTAACTACAAGCCCTTTTTGTAAGAAAATCGTTGGTATTTATCCTCGCTGAGAACCAGTTGCTGGGGGTAATCTTATCTAAATCGGATAGGGTGTCAGAATGTTTTTCAGCCCAGAAAGGACCCCAGAGGTAGTTTTTTACTTCCCTCCCCCATGTGACAGATAAGGGCCAGAGAGGTTGAATGACTCACTTGGGGATGTGTAACTTATTTGTGGGAGATGAGAATGTAGGTATTCCAACCTATGCTGCTTTCAGGATTACAGGAATTCTCCGGTTGCTTAGTCTTTTAAGCAGGCTGAAAATTGTAAAGCACAGTTCTCTTACCGTTTTTTAAAAAAAAAAATTAAAGCACCTCTCTAGTGCCTACTAAATGCCAGACACTGTTTTAATTGTCTTATATATGTTAATTCATGTAATCCTCACAATAACTCTGTGAGGAAAATGTTTTTTCTCCCCATTTGCACAAATGCAGAGAGAGAGATTGACCTGCCTAAAATTATTGACCGGAAAGTGGTGGTACAGCTTATTGAGATACCCCAGGTAGCCCCTGGAGCTAATTTGAGGGCAGTATTGAGTGCTGTGTAAGTGGGGGGAAAAAATAGATAACACTGTAAATTTAATCAAGTATTTCTTAACTAATATTTGCAAGGAATCATACTAAGTGGTCTAAGAGGTGCAAAGGAGCATACCCTGGGGTGCCTGGCTGGCTCAGTTGGTGGAGTGGGGGACTCTTGATCTCAGGGTGGTGGGTTTGAGCCCCACTTTGGGCATAGCGCTCACTTTAAGAAAAAAGAAACAGGGATCCCTGGGTGGCGCGGCGGTTTGGCGCCTGCCTTTGGCCCAGGGCGCGATCCTGGAGACCCGGGATCAAATCCCACGTCAGGCTCCTGGTGCATGGAGCCTGCTTCTCCCTCTGCCTATGTCTCTGCCTCTCTCTCTCTCTTTCTGTGATTATCATAAATAAATAAAACTTAAAAAAAAAAAGAAAGAAACAAAGCATACCCTTAGCAGTCCAGTTGAGGAAGAAGGCATGAAAAACTAAATCACAGAGAAAGAAATATTGTAAGAACTTCCATGGCAGATGATTGGTAGAGAGCATTTGGGCCAGAACTTTAGAGAGAGGAGAAAAGATTGTTTGCTGAGATCATCTGAGAAACCTAAAATAAAACCCAGCCCTTCCATTGCTGTTGTGACTTTTCTCTTTACCAAAGGAGCAGAAATGTTGAGGGATGGGGGAAGAGAGGATGTGCCTGTGCTCTCATCTCTGTCCTTTTGGATCTTACTTCCTCCTCAGTCTCTTCGTATGGAGTCCTACTGACCTAAGAAGTATCCCACTCTTTTTTTGCAAGCAAGCTCTGCACCTATTGTGGGGCTTGAACTCTCACAACCGCAATATCAAGAGTTGCATGCTCCCGCGACTAAGCCAGCAAGGTGCCCCCGAAAGTATCCCACTCTAAAACTCTTGCCTATGCAGGATACAGATCAAAATTCCTTTCCTTCCCGTATTCTCCTTAGTATAGCCGAGACACGATAAAATTTTCATAAAAATAGAGATTTCTGATGCTAAGCTAGTTTCTTCACCAGTCCTGCTCAGTTAATGGACTGTTGGATGGTCCCCCCTGGTTAGATTTGAGATGATTCCTACTTGGATCTCCTGCTGTGTCTCCTTAGCCACACGGCTCTCTGGTGAAAATAGCGGATGGCAGATAAGGCCCATTCCCGGGTGGTCATCCTTCACAGGCACTTTCCTAGGCCCTCCTCTTAAAAAGAATCTTTATGTCCACAGAAGCTCTTCCTTAATCCATGTGTGGGACAGAATGAGCTCAGTATGATGGCTATGGCTTGAATTGAGGGGACCCACAGACTGAATTTCAAATCCTGGCTCTAGCATTTAATTGCCATGTGACCTTGGGTGTGTTATTTTAAGGTCAGTGAACCTTAATTTTGTCATTGTAAAGGGAGATGAGAATTGTAGCTACTACCTGCTAAGATTGTTACATGAAAGACTTAGATGGTGCTTTCCGTGCATCTGAGTGAATGTTCTTGAACAGCGATGAGGGGTGCGAGGCATTTTAGCTAAGCTCTGAAGGATAAGTAGGATTTGAAAGGGCAGAGAAGGGCAGCCCGGGTGGCTCAGTGGTTTAGCCCCGCCTTCAACCCAGGGCTTGATCCTGGAGACCCTGGATTGAGTCCCGCATCAGGCTCCCTGCATGGAGCCTGCTTCTCCCTCTGCCTGTGTCTCTGCCTCTCTGTGTGTGTGTGTCTCTCATGAATAAATAAATAAAATCTCAAAAAAAGGGGGGGGGGGAGGGCAGAGAAGACTAGGAGAGGAGATCCCAGACATAGACTGTGAGGTGAGAAAGGGATGGTGATCAGGATCCAAGGCATATTTAGGAGATACTCATTTTGTGGATAGAAAAGACTCACAGGAAAGTAGAACAAATCAATGATGGACAGTGAAGCTTGAGGGGAAACTGGAACCAGGTACTACAGGGTGGTGCCTGGAAAGCCACAGAGTTTTTGTAAAAATAACCTGAGAGTAACATAGGACATGAAGTAGCGGGGAGGGGAGTGAAGAGAGAAAGCCAAATTTGATTCTCCCTGGTGCTTGGAGACTGAATCCATATAAGGAGAGAGGAATCCAGGAAGGTGAGACTTGGGGCCTTAGTGATTGAGGTATTTGTAGAATATCTGATCGCTAATTACCACTAAAAGGAAATAAGTGGCAGGGAGAGTGGTGATATTTTGAGTAGTTCTTATTTCTTCTGAGTTTAATGGAATTAAGCTGCCAGGCTCTCTAGTTGATAAGTTCAAAGAAGACTGTCTTTGAGGAGCTTAGAATTTAGTTGGGAGGTGATAGGAACTGCAAGCCAAATAAGGATAATGTAAGGAGAATATATGTAGCATAAACAGGAACAAAGAAAGATTGAGGATGTTCAAAAGAGAAAGATCTCTTAGTTAACTTGGAATATGAGGAGACCTTTTACATCCTGAAGAGTAAGTAAAAATTTGATCAACAAAGTTGATATGGTGGGAAATTGTTCACAGCAAAGGCTTGAAGATTGACAGTTACATCCTGTGTGTAGGGAACATGAATGGCCACATAGACTGAAATATGGGGGATCATTACTAAGAAACGTAGTGGGAGATAAGACTGGAAAAGTAGAGTAGGCACTCAACTGGCAGATACCAAGGATTCACTGATGCTAATTGAGGGGAAGGAAGGAATGGCCAGAAGTATTCTTGGGCAATACTGCACTGACCTCAGTTTGTTGCTCTAATTGGACTGGGGAGAGATGGCAGCTGGAGAAACTGCAGGACCCTGTCACAAGTTTAAGTGGGAGATCTGGAGCCTGAATTAAGGGTGGTGGAAAGTAATTGTGGGAGGGGCAGCAGGAAAAGGTGATCTTCCTTTTGACTTTTCAGAATGCAATTAAAGGGGGCACCTGGGTGGCTCAGTTGGTGGCTCAGGCTCAGGCTCAGGCTCAGGCTCAGGCTCAGGTCTTGATCCCGGAATTCTGTGTTTGAGCCCTGCATCGGACTCCCTGCTCAGTGGGGAGCCTGCTTCACCCTCTCCCCTGCTTGGGCATGCTCTCTGTCCTCTCTCTCTTTCTCTTTCAAATAAATAAAATCTTAAAAACAAACAAACAATGCAATTTAAAAAACTTAAGGCTCATAGGAATTATTTAGCCTCCAGTTGGGAAGAAGCTAGCCAAAGGAGTGATTTCTCAGACTGCCACCTCACTTCCTCTTCTGCTGGAGGAAGCTTTCCTTTGGAGGTCTTGGCTATTCTGATACCCCAGCTCCAGGGGTGCCTTTTGCTAGAAGCCGCCTTGTAGACACATCATTTACTTCTCTAGCTCCTCTAGCGCTGATGCTGAAAGCTTCTTAGAACGGTTGGCACATTCTGCTTTGTACTATAATTATTTGTGTAAAAATAGGAATCAGGCTTCTCATCTTTGTATTCCCCTTAGTCTAGGAGGACGCTCTGCACATTGTAGATCTAGAGAGATGTTTAGGAAATTGAATAATTGGAGCTGTAAGGACTTCACTAAAGCTGCTCTGAAGTTGAAAAACAGATATATTTACTGCAGCAAAGAAGGTGGCTTCAAAATGGGTCTGTAGGAAATCAACAGGAAAGGCTGGAGAATGGGTTTGCATTGGATTTTTTAAGGACAAAGAAAGTAAGCTAGAAAAACTAATCCTGTGATAAATCTCAATTTAAAATCATAGTCTTCGCCATTAAAACAGTTGTCTCCAGTGCTTGCTTCAGCAGCACATACACTAAAATCACTGATACAGAAAAGATTAGCATGGCCCTGCACAAGGATGACATGCAAATTTGTAAAGGATTCCATTAAAACCAAAACCAGGGATCCCTGGGTGGCGCAGCGGTTTGGCGCCTGCCTTTGGCCCAGGGCGCAATCCCGGAGACCTGGGATCGAATCCCACGTCGGGCTCCCGGTACATGGAGCCTGCTTCTCCCTCTGCCTATGTCTCTGCCTCTCTCTCTCTCTCTGTGTGACTATCATAAATAAATAAAAATTAAAAAAAAAAAAAAGCCAAAACAGTCATCTCCCAAGCCTTTTTTTTTTTAAGATTTTATTTATTTATTCGAGAGAGAGAGAGAGAGAGAGAGAGGCAGAGACACAGGCAGAGAGAGAAGCAGGCTCCATGCAGGGAGCCCAACATGGGACTCCATCCCGGGACTCCAGGATAATGCCCTGGGCCGAAGGCAGGCACTCAGCCGCTGAGCCACCCAGGTGTCCCTCCCAAGCCTTTTTTTTGGATACATATTCCCATCTGTAAAAATTATTTATAAAAATTGTGTATGTGTACTATTATCCCAGGGTATTTTTTTAAAGATTTTATTTATTTATTCATGAGAGACACAGAAAGAGAGAGAGAGACACACACACAGACAGAGGGAGAAGCAGGCTCCATGCAGGGAGTCTGATGTGGGATTCGATCCCTGGGTCTCCAAGGATCACACCCTGGGCCAACGGCGATGCTAAACTACTGAACCACCCGCTACCCAAGGGTTTTGTATAATAAAACAAAAAAATACATTAAATTATGCTTTTGAAAAATAATTTTTGTGCTTTAAATGTATGTGATCCCTTTTCCACCAGAATTACTAACACTCTTTTAATGAGAACCATGTAATTAAAACTGCTTTTTGTTAGTTTAAAAATTCCTGCCTTTAAGGGAGCTTAAGTGTTTCCTTTGGTTAAGCATCTGCCTTTGTTTTGGCTCAGGTCATGATCTCAGGGTCCTGGGATCGAGCCTGCATCTGGCTTCCTGCTCAGTCACCAGGAGTCTGCTTCTCCTTCTCCCTCTGCCTCTCCAGCTCATGTGTGTGTGTGCTCTTATTCCCAAATAAATAAAATCTTATAAAATATAAATAAAATCCCTGGCTTTGGATGGTACAGTAGCTGGTTGCTCTGTCTCTGAAACTTGAATTTGATGCTTTTGAATTGAAAAAGATCCCTCACAAAGATTTGTCAATTCAGGTAGAAGAAACACATTGTCAACTCTGCTTAGTAACTCATGATTGTTCCTATCTTCCATGTTAAATTTTTGTTACTGAAATTCAGCTAGTACACTAGTTTTTCTATACCCTTAAATTTTCTATACCCTTAAATCATCTGTTTCTATACCCTTAAATCACCTGTTTTTAAAAACTAACCAAAAGGTGAGATGCTTGGCTGGCTCAGTCAGTAGAGCATGATTTTATGGGTTGTGAGTTCAAGCCCCATGTTGTGCGTAGAGCCTACTAATATAGCCTATTAGTTTTAAAAAAGCTAATCAAAAGGTATTTTGTATTTTTAAAAAACAGACTTACAAGACCCACAAAACTTCATTTGGAAAATCTTAAGCAGTAGAAAATACTTACAAGTTTTTTTTAACATGTAGATGATAAAATTTTTCCAGGATACTTAATATCAGTTTTTAACAGTTAAAATTATATAACAGTGGAGACTGTTTCCCAGCATACAACTGTTCTCATAATAATTTTTCTGCACTATTTTTTAAAAAAACAACTATTTTGGGGGCAGCCCCGGTGGCGCAGCAGTTTAGCGCCGCCTGCAGCCCGGGGTGTGATCCTGGAGACCCAGGATCGAGTCCCTCATCAGGCTCCTTGCATGGAACCTGCTTCTCCCTCTGCCTGTGTCTCTGCACCTCTCTCTCTCTCTGTGTGTGTCTCTCATGAATAAGTAAATAAAATCTTTAAAAAAAAAAAACAAAACAGCTATTTTGTCACTTATTGGTTGACCTCTTTGATTTAGATTGACATTGGTTTTTACCTACTAATCTGGGTAAGACCTTGCTTTAGATAGAACTTTATCTATGCCATTTGTTTTTGCATGTGTATTTGCACCATTAGTAATTCTCCAAATTGTAGTTTCTCTGCCAGGGTCTAAGCTGCTTGTCTTTTTCTTTTCTTTTGAACTAGAATTGAGTAACAATATGTTAGTTTCAGGTATACAACATAGTGATTCGCTATTTGGACAAAATGATCACCACAGTAAATCTAGTTAATGTCTGTCACCACAGGGGCACCTAGGTGGCTCAGTGGTTGTGTCTGCCTTGGCTCAGATGGTGATCCCAGGGTCCTGGGATCGAGTCTTGCATCAAGTTCTCCGCAGGGAGCCTGCTTCTCTGTTAGCCTGTGTCTCTGCCTCTCTGTGTGTGTCTCGAATAAATAAATCTTAAGGGGATCCCTGGGTGGCGCAGCGGTTTGGCGCCTGCCTTTGGCCCAGGGCGCGATCCTGGAGACCCGGGATCGAGTCCCACATCGGGCACCTGGTGCATGGAGCCTGCTTCTCCCTCTGCCTGTGTCTCTGCCTCTCTCTCTCTCTGTGACTATCATAAATAAATAAATTAAAAAAAATAAAATATATATATATATAAAATAAATAAATAAATCTTAAAAAAAAAATCTGTCACCAGTTAACAAATTTTCTTTTTCTTGCGATGAGAATTTTTAAGATGGCTTAGCAACTTTCAAATGTGCAATACAGTATTCTTAATGCTAGTCACCACGTTGTACATTATATTCTTATGGCTTATTTATTTTAGACCTGGAAGTCTTACAATTGACCTCCTTCATGCCTGGCTCCTATACTTGTCTCTTTTATGAAGGCAAGATTCATTCAAGCTAGATAAAATAATCCATTATTCCACATAACTGGTCTCAGATAAACCGAGAAATATCACAATACCTAAAAGTGAGCAAGTGAAATGAGGGTACTTTGGCAGCTCTCTGTGTGAGGGAGGGAGGCCCCCACTTTTCCCTTGGGATGTGCCGTGACATGTGACAGTTCAGCACTTAACAAGGGGAGGGTGTGATGTCAATTTGCAACATGCCATCTGTAAAATGGTACTAGCGGTTGTGCCTCCTTGCTAGGGCTATTGTGGAAGGCAATAAAATAATGCATGTACTGCCTGGCACCCTGTTAAATAACACTGTGCTTTCACTGGGCTGAGTGCTATAAAAGCATGGTGTCCTAACCTAACCTGCTGTCCTCCTGGAGATTAGGTATTCAGATTCAAGCAGACACCCTGAGGATGGAATTGGCTTATTGGAGATTTTTCTCTGCGAGCCTTTTTTTTTTTTTTTTTTTTTGATGATTTTATGTGTTTATTTGAGAGATAAAGACAGCACAAGCAGGGTGAGGGGCAGAGAGAAAAGGGCAAGCAGACTCCCTGCTGAGCTGGGAGCCCCACTCAGGGCTAGATCCCAAGACCCTGAGATCGTGACCTGAGCCTAAGTCAGATGCTTAACTGAGACACCCCATAAGATTTTACTTTTAAGCAATCTACACCTAATATGGGGCTCAAACTCACAACCCCAAGATCGAGAGTGTCACTTGCTCTATTGATCAAGTAGCCAGGCACACCTCTGCAAACCTTCTTTCTTTCTTTTTTTTTTTAAAGACAAACCCAATTCTTTTTTTTTTTTTCTTTAGATTTTATTTATTTATTCATGATAGAGAGAGAGAGAGAGAGAGAATGGCAGAGACAGGCAGGGGGAGAAGCAGGCTCCATGCAGGGAGTCCGATGCCAGACTCGATCCCGAGACTGCAGGATCACGCCCTGGGCCAAAGACAGGGGCTAAACTGCTGAGCCACCCAGGGATCCCCATGCAAACCTAATATGTAAAGTGACAGTGAAAACAGTACACCCCTGGAGGCTTTTTCTTTTGCCATTCGAAGGTTGTGTTCAGTGCCTTTGCAGCCTTATGTGAAGGGGTAACACAGGTCACTTTTCATAAAAACTCTAATAATCTTGTTTCCTGCATCAGGAACAGTACCGAAACATATCCACAAACATCTCCTAGGACAGGAAGGAGAGCACAGACCCTGTTTGGATCAAGCCCACTGCCTAAGCCTGAATGATGACTGCGGAGTCGAGGGAAGCCACAGGCCTGTCCCCCCAGGCTGCCCCGGAGAAGGACGGGATTGTGATCGTGAAGGTAGAGGAGGAAGACGAGGAAGACCATATGTGGGGGCAGGATTCCAGCCTACAGGAGACACCTCCTCCTGACCCAGAGATTTTCCGCCAGCGTTTCAGGCACTTCTGTTACCAGAACACTTTTGGGCCTCGAGAGGCTCTGAGTAGACTGAAAGAACTCTGTCACCAGTGGCTACGACCAGAGATCAACACCAAGGAGCAGATCCTGGAGCTGCTGGTACTGGAGCAGTTCCTTTCCATCCTGCCCAAGGAGCTCCAAGTCTGGCTGCAGGAATACCGTCCCGATAGTGGGGAGGAGGCTGTGACCCTTCTAGAAGATTTGGAGCTTGATTTATCAGGACAGCAGGTAAGAAGAAGTGTGAAACCTATTGTGTGTAAGCATCACATGGGCTTTAAGCCTGGAGCAAACAGCAAGTTACAATTTAGAGCTGGCACCAGTAGTATTTATACTGGTTACTCTTTCTGCTCTGCTCAGATTCTAAAAGGCGTTCTGGACTCCTTCCCCTACATCCACTGGTCTACTTACCATCTTTTTGTTTGTTTAAAGTCCAATTGAAAAAATGATTTACCTGCAAGCCCACTCTATTTGTCCTCAGGTCCCAGGTCAAGTTCATGGACCTGAGATGCTCGCAAGGGGGATGGTGCCTCTGGATCCAGTGCAGGAGTCCTCGAGCTTTGACCTTCATCATGAGGCCACCCAGTCCCATTTCAAGCATTCATCTCGGAAACCTCGTCTCTTACAGTCACGCGGTAAGAAGCAAAGTTTCATGTGGGGAAAAGCAAACTATTCGAGATGGGAGTGCACTCTCTGCGTTGCTGAGGGTCTGTAATTAAAAAAAAGAAAGAAAAAAAAAAGCATGCTTCTTTTTTATCATTACACACTACTGTCATTATTAATTAAATATTGTGGAAAATCTAACTTATAGGCCAACCTCAGGAGTTGATGTTACTGAGAAGGTAAATGAAATTAATTTGGGAGGACATTACATTATTCTTGGAATTGTTAGCATTTTGGATGTGCAGCAGATTTTATTTATTTATTTTTTTTACAGGAAAGTACTAGGAAGAAGTTATATATTTCCAGCCTGGGTTTTGAAACACTCTGGTTAATGTCATAAATTGCCTTTAAAAAAGGATCATTTTTAAAATTTATTTTATTTAAAATGTATAAAAGTATTGTATAACCTTTTTTTTCTAGTTTTCAGAAATTTCAAACAGTGGGAAAAGGATGGAAAAAAATTTTTTTTTATTTGAGAAACGGGAAAAATCATTTCAGGGTCATCTACATAAAAGTCCGTTTAATTTTTTTTCCTTTGAGGTAAATATTAACAATATCTTTAATCCAATTTAAAAATCAAAGTAGGTGCATAGAATATCATTAAAAACAACATATTAAAAGTCCAGTTGTTGAAGAAGAGTTGATAAAGGCACGTTTCTTAACCAATGTGTTAATTTGTGATGACATTTAAGGCCAGGAATATTAGAGCTTCAGAAAACATTCTCTTCCATGCATTCTGGAGGAATCTGCAAATCAGTGCATCCACTACTGTCCATCCAGTCCCAATCATCTCCTATGCAGGGCTTGTGAGGTCTCTCCACACTCCCTCCACAAGGGGGAAATCAGAAAATTGAAGAGTATATTTTTAGTTTTAAGTGCCAGATTAGAGTTTCCCTTTGCCAGAGTAGCAGTTTTAGAGACCCTGTCACAAACAGTTGATACTTGTAAATAGTTCTCCTTGGAATTCAGCTGTATGCTTTTATTCTCAGATCCCTCTTGGCCACTACTCCTTTTCCAGAGTCTTTCCTAGTTCTTGGAAGTTTAAAATGCTGGATACTTGATCTTTTTGTACATTTTGCTTTAGCTTATAACTGTATGGTCTGAAATAGTTACACATGGTTTAGTAATTCAGTTTCAAATTCATTGCTCTTATTCTTTGCAGCTAGGGCAACATCATCTGTTTATCTAGCAACATTTCCAAATCTAATATTACTTGGCAAGGGAAGATTTTAATTTTGTGGTTTAAAAACTTGTATAGTTGTTCTTACATATTGCAGTTTGTGTGATCGTGTGATAGAGGTCTTATGTTAGATCAGGTGTCAACCCATACTTCTGTGTACTAGTAAATGTCTTGGTGATATTTGAACCTTGTATACATCTTCTCAAAAAAACTGGCTAAGTGAGGGAGAAAACGGGAAGCATAAAAAATGGCCAGAAAAGACCCCCTTTGTACCTTGCGTTACAAGATATTACTCCTAAACGTTGTTAACGTTTGTGTTTTCCACAACTAAATGAGATTGTGATGCTCTGGTACTATTCCTTGAACTGGAGAAAATTCACTTGTGAGCCAAACTTGAATCATGGACTGAAAGTTACCTACTTCCATAGCTGAGAATAAGAAGCCGGGTTGGCTCTGCCATTCTTAGCTGTGTGCTATTAGGCAAGTCATTTACTCTCTTGGGATTTGGTTTCCCCCTCTTTAAAGAGATTGAACCAGGTGATTTTTAAGGACCTTTTTTATGACTCCTTGTGACTCCTGCCTAAACGTCTCGGGAAAGCAGAGATCGTTACTTTTCCTTCGTTAGATTCTCTGTAGTTACCTATTCTATAGTTAAACACTGAATATCAAACACACAGGTGCAGGAAAGAGAGTGCCCTGGGGTCCTTCTTGGACGGGGGTTCCAGAGCAGAGCTGATTTTACTCATAGCTCCTTTCTCCTCCCCCAGCTCTCCCTGCCACACACGTTCCTGCCCCTCATCACGAGGGGAGTCCCAGAGACCAAGCGATGGCATCTGCACTATTCACGGCAGATTCCCAGGTGAGCTGTGGGCCCCTCTGCCCTCCTGAGACCCTGGCTGCCTCTCTTCCTGGAGCTCTTTTAGCTCTCTCCACCCAGGACGCAGTTTTGATGCCCCTCCCCACAGAGTAGCCCCACTCCCACCCTCCGCATCCGCCAGAGCCAGAGCCTGGCATGGTCACCTATTCTTTCCAACTCTATCCCTGACTCCAGGTTTGGGTGATGGGATTGTCCCTAAGCTTTGGGGGAACTGAGTGTGGGGATCTCATATTATTTCAGGCAATGGTGAAGATCGAGGACATGGCCGTGTCCCTCATCCTGGAGGAATGGGGATGTCAGAACCTGGCTCGGAAGAATCTCAATAGGGACAACAGGCAGGAGAATTATGGGAACGTGTTTTCCCAGGGTAAGACTGATGCAGCATCATCGTCTAAGATTGTTTTGTGGTGGGTGGTTTTTTTTTTTGGTTTTTGTTGTTGTTGTTGTTGTTGTTGTTTTTTGGTTAGTTGTGGGATCTCTGATGTGTTCAGTTGAGAGTTGACAAGGATTGAAAGACTACTGAGCCCCCTCTCTTCAGGCCAGGTAGAGGAAGGAGCCCATTTGTGTTCATTTAACCCCCAGCATCTGATACTGTGATTCCCTGATTCCAAGTGGATTTTTTAACTTTATGTAGTTTTTGCTATTTGAAATCAGAAGTCCTCTCATGTTCTGAGTTCTCACCTCTTGAACCACTTTGATACTTAAGATTCTTCTCCAGCCTCTGTGGGCTGTAATGTAGGTGCCTCTGTCAAGGGGATGGAATCTGTTTTTCTTATTATAAAGGTCCAGGTGAGACCTAATCATCAATCTGATCCTAACCCAGGACTGCATTCCTGGACTTACTAGGCATCCTTCCATGGGCTTTCTGCCATCTTCCATCCTGGGAGTGCTGCTCCACAATAACTTTGTGTAATTCATGGCTTGTGCCTCCCTTACAATTAGGATTCCCTGTTTCTGACTACAGTGGTGCTCTTCTATGGAGAGGTCTGCTTCCATAGAGTAGCAGTGCAGTTAAGAACAAAAACAAGCTCTAAGAGGCATCAGCCAGTTCAGACAAGGTGACACAATTGACAAACATTCCCATTTGTCCTCTTCCCTCAATCCCTGGAAGACAGTCCTGCAAAGCATAGTTGTGTCATGGGAAGTCCACAGTGAGACTTCTGCCTGGGGAGGGCAGAAGGTAGGTGGGTGAAGGGAACTGAAGAAAGAATATTCCTGAAGAAGCTTCAGCTTTTATTTTGAACCGTAGACCTAACTGGGTGAGTGTTTCTTGGTATTTGCTCTTTGGACCACGGTCTGAAAATTAAGCCAAGTAACTGATCTGTGTTTATGAGCTAAGTATTACCTACCCCAGGATAACTTCAAAAAGCAAACAAAAATCAGATACAGTCTGGGAACTATCCCAATTACCAAGGACTTTGGATTGGAATTCAAAAGAAGTGGACCAATTTCCTCTTCCTTAGGAAGGGTCGGTATTTATGCGATTTCATCACTAAAGCCAGGGCTTAGATACTTTTCTTTCTGTGGTTGCATTCAGGGGCCTCTTTGGGATAGCGCAAACCCCCTTGGAAAGGGTGCTTAAGGCCAAATAAATAATAGGGTTGCAACATCTTGGGTTTTTTCCCAGATGAATGTAAACATCTATAAAATAGTGCATGTTCATTGAACAATTTTCACTCTCTACTTAAAAATAATGATGCACAGACTCTAGCAGATTGTAATAAAGATATATTCCAATGTTTTCATGTGCTGGTTGCCAAATGAGAGGATCATCTTTGCATTCGTAATTTTTTTTTTTTAACATCATCTCCTTTGTGGAACATGTCCAGGATTGTTTTCAGTGTCTTTTCTGTTCTTGGGTATTCTCAGTGGTCTGTCAGTGAAGGTTTTAGTTATGTTTACTAATGCCCCAACCAACTTCTTTGCCCTCACCCCGGATACTTGAGCACTGTCAGCTCCGGGCTGCTCTTACTGGAGGAGAAAATCTCATGTATCTGAAGATCTGTCTACCTGCCAAGTCCAGAGCTCTTGTGTTGTCCGTTAACCATGGACTTGTTAAAAATCTCACAGAATTGGAGTATTCACTCTTCCTTTATTAACTGTTTACATGCCTTCCTTTGTGGGCTGGTACCCTTACTGTTTCTAGGCAAGACCTGTCCATTTTCTTCATTCAAACTCATGCTTAATATTAGAAATGGAACATGGATTTTTTTAAATGTCTATTCCTCCATATTAATTATTGGGTGACCAAATTGTAGAACTGTGAATTGTGACCCCCTTAACGTTCCTTCATTCTTCATCCCTCATCCCTTCCATCCCTAACCAGTTCTGCTTCCTCTGCTCTGTCCACCCCCTTGCCCCCCCAGTGGAGCTGTCCTCTACTCGGCCCACCCTCTCCTTCCCCAGCTCAACTCCGTGTTGTCCCCATTCTTTCCCTCTGTCCTCTGATTTTATCTCAATTAATCCTGTGAGGTCAGTTTGCAGGCATGTAGAAGCTTCCAGGAAAACAGTGTCACTTGATTAACCCACATATTCAAAAGAAAATGGTGGCATTTTTATTTTCTATTGTGTCAGGTTGTGAAAACAGGAATGAGAATGAGGAGTCAACCTCAAAGGCTGAAATCGCAGAAGACTCAGCGCCACGTGGGGAGATGACAGGAAGATTCCAAAAAGATTTTGGAGAAAAACGTGAACAGCAGAGCAGAACAGTAGAGAGGCAGCAGAGAAACCCTGAGGAAAAAACCGGAAGAGAAAAAAGAGATTCGGGGCCAGCTACAACCAAGGAAAAAAAGCCCGCCACAGGAGAGAGAGGCCCAAGGGAGAAGGGCAAAGGTTTGGGAAGAAGCTTCAGCCTGAGTTCAAACTTTAACACCCCTGAAGAAGCTCCGACGGGAGCAAAGTCCCATAGATGTGATGAATGTGGTAAATGCTTCACAAGGAGCTCAAGCCTTATTCGCCATAAAATCATCCACACTGGAGAAAAGCCCTATGAATGTAGCGAGTGTGGGAAAGCCTTCAGTCTTAACTCCAACCTGGTCCTGCATCAGAGAATCCACACAGGAGAGAAACCTCACGAATGTAATGAGTGTGGCAAAGCCTTCAGTCACAGTTCAAATCTCATTCTCCATCAGCGGATCCACTCTGGAGAGAAACCCTATGAATGTAATGAGTGTGGGAAGGCCTTCAGCCAGAGCTCAGACCTGACAAAACATCAGAGGATCCACACAGGGGAGAAACCCTATGAATGTAGTGAATGCGGAAAAGCTTTCAACCGAAACTCATACCTTATTTTGCATCGGAGAATCCACACCCGAGAAAAGCCCTATAAGTGCACTAAGTGTGGTAAGGCCTTCACCCGGAGCTCGACCCTCACTCTGCATCACAGGATCCATACCAGAGAACGAGCCTCTGAGTACAGCCCTGCCTCCCTTGATGCATTTGGTGCATTCCTGAAAAGCTGTGTGTAGAGCAAGAATTTGTCAGCTAGCCATTTCCTCCTTTTGTTTCCAAAATTACTTCAGAGATATGTGTGCCCACGGAGGGGAAAAAAAAGAGGGCCTTAACAGATTCAAAGGAAAAAAATCACACTTCAGGATCCTTGTAGTTCCATCAGCAGCGTTCCGCCTTTGCATTGTCTGTGGGCATGTAATCCTTCCACACGGCCCCTGCAGGGAAAAGCTAGTCATATGGAGAATCCACACGATATTTCCATGCAAGATAAAAGCACACATAATGTCAAATGTCAAGCTTTTCAGTAATGAGGATACCTATTAAGGCGCTCTCAGACTCAGCAACCACAATATAGGATTGAAGATTAAGATTGGCTCTGCAAAAGTGATACTGGGGTTTAAAGCTGCTTGCCACAAACAAGCCCTACTTGGCCAACAACTTGTTATACCTTATTTCTCAAAAACAAGGAACAGTTAAACTGCATTGGGACTTGCTGCTCAAACTAGTTATATATATGATAAGTTATATATATGATCACTGGTAGCCTGCCAAAGCTATAGAAATCTAGGACTGTGCTGATGGGTATCAAACCAAAGATTTCTAGCTCTTCCTGAAAGAGGGTATGTGCACCAGTCTACAGTTCCAAAGGACGCAACAAATGTAGATGGTTCTATCCTCATCGCTGAGATAAATTCTACTGAAATGGCAACAATGATTCAAAGCCCTTCTCTCCCTACTCGAAATCCCAAAAGCACTATTCGCACTCTGAAATGCATTTCTCCACAAGTTTTAGCACTTGACTGATTGTAGACTGTCTTTTAATCCTCCATTGTTTCGCGTTTGAAAGTTTTCATCATGGCCCCTCCCTCCCCAAAGAGATGCTTCAATTGTCAAGGGATCTATTTTATCCCAGATAGCACTGGAGACAGTGCTGAACACCTAAGAGGCACTTGTTATACCTGACTTCTGACAGTACTTACACGCTTATGATAAAACCCTGTGTGAATCATGAGTACCAGAAGTAGGTAGCCTGGCCCAGCTTTTGAAGAGGACCTTTGGAGTCCCAAGTCATGCTAACAGCTCTAGGGTCTGATGCTCTTTTTATCCTGACTATAAAAGAAAGGCACTGGCTCGCTGCCTGCATAGACTCTTCCTAGACACAGATTTGTGAGTAAATACCATGGAATGTCAGAAACAACTCTCTCGTCATTATCTTAAGAAAAATAGGAATATTTACTAAGGCCGTGTCTTGACCTCTTTCTGGGGCAAAAGATCTTCGCCAGAATTCTCTTCAGTTAGCTGAAGGACAACATGATCATTTAGGCACTTTCTGAATCATTTATAACTAAAAGTACAGCACAGAAGATGTGATTTTTGTTGCATTTCAAAAAAAGGAAAGTTGTAAAGGGCATTTTCCCCCCACACTTTCCAGAAACTTGATAAAGGCATTTGATACCATTAGCTGGCAGTTACCCAACATGTTTGTTGCTCTGAGAAGTTCACCAACAAGCTGAGATGTGACTGTATCATGGTTGAACTGTACAATTTTTTCTGTTTCTCATCCCCTGAAGACTGAGGGGAGGCTATGAAACTGATCTTTTCCATCGAAGCAATCGACAGCCTAGAAGCTAATAACAGATGGTTTTCGGATACACACATGGGAGACCCAGCTATCATGGGCAACATAGGCAGTCCTTAGGGACTTGGGTAGAGAGGTCTTTGTTCATGAGAGCATGCAAATGATGGTGGACAGCCCTGCAGAAACTTAGAAAGAGACCCAAAGACTCTCCCCCTAATGGGAGAACCCCACATGAGTTTTTCCATCAAGAAACAACTAAAACTATCCCTCATCAGTTGTTTGCTGACTGACAGCTTAAGCCTACAAGACAGTATGGCTTTATGGGGAACCAGTGAGGTGGGGGCAGCTGTGGCTTCAGTTCCAGACCAAACAAATTCTGTGCAGCAGTGATTCTTTGGCCTCTCTTTCTAACTGGGACCAACTACAACTCTCCTGGAGCTTCCAAGCCGTTCCATCAGTGTTGGCCTGCAGAAACTTAAAGGAGGCCCATTGGTGACCAGGATATTTCCATCCATCCAGTTTAAGAATGACAGAGGAGATATTCAAGAAGAGTATATATACCTAAGTAGCTTTTTTATACTAAATGAAAGTAGAAGTGCTTTTTTAATGTTTTCTTCAAAAAGCCACAATGGAGGCTTCACACAAAATTGCTGGTGCTTGTCAGCAGAGACTTGCCCCTGGGAAGCCCTGGGAGCACTGGGGCACTTGGCCCAGGCACAGATCAACGCACCAACTGTTCTGAAGAGGCAATGAACTTTGGTTGGTTCCACATTCACCTTTCTTTAGCCACAATCACATGCTGACAATGCAGCCACCATTTGCGTTTTTTGAAAAGGAAAGTTCATTGCAACCTGCGCTTTGCATCTTTGTCCCACGTTGACCATGGGATGGTCACAGTGGTTGCCTTCAGATCTTTAGCAGACGCATTTCTTCAAGCAGCCATTTGAAAATGTGTTTTCTGAAGAAAAGAGGCTATGACTGTTGATTAAAACCATTCACGTCGTGTCCATTTATCGGCTGCCCAGTGCAGAGTGTAATTGGGTCATGGTCAGAAAGGCTTATTACCACAGCTCATTAGTGTCTGGACATTCAGAAGTTCTTGACCAGCTGAAGCCTTTAAGTTGAGTACTCTGTAGTTAACCATTAGCATGCTAGTTGACCTAATGGAAGTTTTTTAAGGGTTTTTAGGAATATACCTTAAATATACCTGCCAAGAAGAGAAGTAAAATTCTTCAGATTGTGGGGAATTTGTTTCTGCTCTGGCCTGGCAGGCAAGGCTACAGCCTGAGAATCAGAGGCATCTGTGAGGCATCTTTGATATGTAAGACACTTAGTATTCTATTAAAGACATAAAAGTGAAACTGCTAAATATGTACAGAGAGCTCGCCATGTCTGACATGTGTGACAATTGACATCTTACATACATCAGAGAATTCATTCCAGAAAGGAACCTCATGAATGCGATAAATATGGCAAAGCCTTCCATCACATCTCAGCCCTTAGCATCAGAAAGCTCACACTGTAAATAAACTTTATTAATATTGTATGTGAGGAAAACTTTCATGTAGACCACTCATTGCTTTGGACAGAAAATGAATTCCGTCAGTGTGTTCCAATCATGTAATGAATTTCAGAAACACTGCAGAGGAAGCTCAATCTTAACTCCAGAGGATCCACAAAAGAAGGGGAAAATGTGGGGAAATGCTAAAAAGAAGGCAAAAATTGTTCCTGCTCGGTAACTTCTATATATTTTGTAAGACCACAACATCAGTGTCCCATGTTTGTACCTCTACCCCAGGTTGTCGTTCTGTATATTCCCTATAAAAAATGTATTTTAATCTATTTGACAGAACACATACTCCAAAAGAGCAAAGTTTTGGAATGAGTAGTTAAAGAAGTTGATGTGGGTATAGACAAAAAGTCAGTTTACAGTGCTGAGGAGCAGGGGAAATGAGAGAAAACCTTCATAGTTGGCTTACCAAGTCAGGAGAGGAGATTAGGAGAGAGAGGTTAATAGGACTCTAAAATGGAACCGTTTCTAGAAACATTTGCATCTTCCTGAACGTTTTCAAAGCCAGAAAGTGGATCCTTACCTGCCATGCCAAGAAAATAGGTCTGAGCTTGTAGTGGTGGGGCGAGAGAGGGCCATCTACATGAATTGAGAGTTGGTGAGGTGCCCTGGAGAAGCCAGCGGGACCACTTAACCTGGTGACCAGATTGTGGAAACCAGTCCTGCTTCCCCCACTAACTCTGATCTTCATGCTTAGGAAATTTGGGATAGCAAAGCACCATGATGGACCCTTTCCTTGAAAATAGGCACAGATGCATCCAGTTTCTTACACAGCAGTAAGTTTTTCTAATACGGCTGGAGAACCGTTTTTGCAGCATTCCCTTTGACTGTGCTCCTGTGTACCTTCCCTGCCCCGCACTCACTTCCTGGGATTGTTCTTTCCCTGCCATTGGAAGGCTTGTGAAGATTCATAGTTGTGAAGGAATTTTTTTCCTCCTTTTTATCCTAGAGTTGATCACCTTTTATTCTGGGGTCTGGTCACCCTGAAGTCCTCATCCTGAAGCTAGCTAACCAGGTTTATCCTACCATCCTCATGGAAGATTTGTTATGTGAATTGGAGTAACAGTATTAAAATGTAGTCAAATGGTGGCAGCAATACTTGCCAGAGGAGCTATATTTTTGTGAGTCCCACTCTGAGCAACTTCTGAGAAATATTTATGAAGGGGCTGGGTTCCCCACTTGGGAAACCAAATGAAGGTCTGCAGGTTGCAAAGTGAAATGTAGAATCAGAGAAGAGGAATTTAAGTGGTATAAATAGATCTTTTCGTAGAAGTTAGAGTACATTTTTATTTCAACTACTACTGGAGGATTCAATAAAAAACATTATTTGAAAAGTTTTCCTAACATAAGTTTAGGTTTTGTTTTTAGAATGGACACACTACTGTACATTTAAAAGCAGTTACTTATTTTGCTACTCAGATTAATTTTTTATTCTATCTGAAGATGAAAGTATCTGTTTTACTTTTCAAAGCTTTGTAAAACAAACCTGAAGTTATAGGGAGGCTAAGCCATCTCCGATTCTGCAGGTCAAACAAAAGTTGGGGAAATATTTTGGACATCTTATCTGACAGAATGTCTTAATGTGAGAATTTCATTTCACATTGTCTGGTTCTGTTTAACAGTGGATACCATAAACTTCATGTTTTTCTCTTTATCCTGAAACAGTGGAAGTTAAGGAGAGGCACTAGGTTGACTTCTAAACAATATTATTTTAACAGCTTAAAAAAAAAAAGTCGTTAAGATTTCTCCCCTCCATTTAGTTAAAGAATCATGGCTCACTTCAAGTTACACAGAAATTATTAGCAAAGCTAATTGGTCCTAAAGTTAAACTTTCTCCCTTTAGCAAGCACTCATTAAGCAGTGAGGCTAAATGTTTTAAGATAGTAAGAAAAAAATGAGACCTGTGAGTGATTGAAAGGTGGCATAAAAACTCGGATTTTCATTCCAGTTTCAGATTTGGGTTTTAAAGTTCCTTCAGTCCAGGGAAGGGACTAGGCAGCTGCAAATTGCCCCGACTCAGGTGTGTTGGTCAGTGCTCACTTGTTTTTCCCCTCACCTCAACCTCTGAACAGTTTAGGTAAGGTTTCTTTCTGCCCTAGCAAGGACAAAGCATGTTAGGCTTAGAGCTGCTTCTGCTAGTAGCAGGGGTTCTTCTGTGAAAACAAATAGATGGGGGTGGGGGGGAAGGCAGCAGATGGTGGTTGTGCAGGAAAATCTTGATCTAAAAATAATAAGAGTTTAAGGGTAAGAGGGGGGGCACTGCAAGCAAAATCAGCAATTATTTTAAAATGAACATGTATTTTTATTAACTTGTAGTTAAATATAGATTATTACAACCAGGTCAACATGATAAGCCTAAATCTATATAGAGAGCTAACTCAGGCAATGTCTTGTTTATCTGTAGACTGGATAAGACAAACCTTTCCTGTTTCGTCAGTCCCTAGTTCCTTAGATTAGAATAAATTAGACCAAAAGAAGAAACTTGTCTTTGTATACCCGCAGAATTAAGTTATTGTTATTGAAACCTGGCCTTTCATTTCACTAGTCTTAGAAGAGTCCAGATGCTTAGTAGATGTTCAATAAGTGATTTTTAAATTGAATTTGTTCATTTCAAATCCTCATTAACCTTTCTAGGAAGGCTTCTTTGAATAAATAATGGAATCTTAAAGGAAAAGTGGGGTTTTTTTAAAGCTAAGGAACTCCTCTCTTGGAAATAATGTGAAAACTTGATGGAGGACTAAAATTTCCATGAGAAATGGCAGCCAAATAACAGTTACATGCATTTGTAGTCAATGGTCCATTTTAGGAGGCCGGTGATGTCTGACAAATGTTAGAGCAGATGGGGAAGGAAATTGTGGGGAATTGTAATAAATATCTCTATGTCGTTTCTCTTCTGGGTCATGGTAAAACAATAAATTATCACCTCTAGGTGGCAATGTTGGCGGTGTTTGTTTTTTCTCATTCTTGGTTGTATAAATACACACATTGTGGATGAGGCAAAAAAGTAGAACGTCAAAGTTAAAAACTCAAACTGCGTCCTACATGCCATCTTCACCCAGATGAATGTGCCCTTCTTCACAGCAGCTTTGAGTTCTGGGTAGCTTCCCAGAAGGAGGACAACCAGATGAAAAACCGTGGAGTACAGTAGCTTTCAGTGATCCCCCAAAACATGATTTTCTGTAAGATAGAACCTTTAAAGTACAACCTTTGACAGATTTATGAAACTCAGGAAAAAAGAAACCTCCAGGGATCCCTGGGTGGCGCAGCGGTTTGGCGCCTGCCTTTGGCCCAGGGTGCAATCCTGGAGACCCAGGATCGAATCCCACGTCGGGCTCCCGGTGCATGGAGCCTGCTTCTCCCTCTGCCTATGTTTCTGCCTCTCTCTCTCTCTCTCTCTCTCTCTCTCTCTCTCTCTCTCTGTGACTATCATAAATAAATAAAAATTTAAAAAAAAAAAAAAAAAAAAAACGAAACCTCCTAACAGTGCAACATGTGATCTGATGGTTCAAACTTCACACTGTGACCTCTCACCCAATAACCTGGTTTTGTTGCATAATATAATGAAGCAAACTCCACTTGATTTTTTTTTTTACTTTGTCTTGTTTAAATAATTGATTTATTCACCCTGTTTAGAAACCAGAATTGAGACACCAAGTGTTCTATCTGCTTTGGTTTCAGGGTCCTTAAGGAATACTAACTCCTGCCCTGCTTGCTTTCCAGGGCACTAGTTGAATAAATAAGCTTTTATTTATTTATTTTTTTTAAACTTACATGAAGTAACAGGTGGTACATGTGAGAAAAAGAAAAATATTTTTCTGCATTGATCATAATGAAATCCCGATTCAAGAGAAGTTTCACCTTTTCCTGCCACCACCCCCCCAGCCCCAAGAGCAGAACCTGAAGTGAGGGCTTGTGTGCTTGTGATTATTTTAGGAAGTGATTCCAGAGAATCAAAATGAGGGACAGTATAGGCAGAAATGGGGAAAGATCCAATATGTTACTGAACTTGGTTATTGCTTTGGAGGATAGGCTCTGAGGCAGATTCCAGCCCTGAGCTGGTAATACCAGCCTTGGCCAGAAGTAACTAGAACCTTACAGCAACCTGAAGGGCAGAGAGGAGCCACAAGAGTCAAGGGTCAGGGTTTCTTCCAGAGAGCTTCCCTCTTCACTCAGTGCTGTCCAGGTCAAACCTGGTGGCTGCCTCCACTACCTCTATTCCTGGGTCTTTGTCACAGCTGCCAAATGGAAACGTGCAGATATGGCCTTCTCCCCTTGCCCCGCTGGACAAGTCCTTTCGCTTCCGTAGTCTTGGGTTCCCAGTTCGAGTGTCTCCTACTCTCCAAACCCCCATGCTAATCATGGCTTCATGTCACTGTCAGCTGCCCATCAGTGTTCTTCCCCAGGGGCCAGAGGCCACTGGGACATGCTTCACTGTCTGGTCCCTCCTGCTCCCTCAAGCCCCTGGCCTTGCTCTCTGGTGCCTCCATGTTCCTCCTCACCCTGCAACACCTGTTCTATGTTCCAATAAGCACATGCCAGTAGCATTAAGGAACAAAACAATCTTTGATTTGACTTTGTCCTTTCCTTTTGGCTAACAAATTCCCCAACCAACTGGACCATGACCACTTCCCATGTCTGCTGCACGTCTCCCTGTTAAAGCTCCTGGAGTTTAACTCTTCTCTCAACTGCTTAAATGGTGCCACAAAAGATGACCAGTGTTCTTGACAGCATTTTCTCTTGTCTTCCTTCTCCCTTTTTTTTTAAATTTTTTTTATGATTTATTTATGATAGTCACACACACAGAGAGAGAGAGGCAGAGATATAGGCGGAGGGAGAAGCAGGCTCCATGTACCGGGAGCCCGACGTGGGATTCAATCCCGGGTCTCCAGGATTGCGCCCTGGGCCAAAGGCAGGCACTAAACCGCTGCGCCACCCAGGGATCCCTCCTCCCTTTTTTAGAACATTTGGCCATTTCTTTGAAACTCTTGGCAGTGGCTTGTATTAGGCTGCCCTTTTATTCATGAATAATAACCATGAATTTTCTCTTAATCCACACATCAACTTTGCAAAGACTATTGCCTCATTTTACAAGTGTGGAAACGGGCCCAGAAAGTGAGGCGGCTCACCCAACAAGTGGCAGAGTTGGATTTTATTGTTTTTAGTTTTTAAGGGTTTTTATTATTTTTAAGTAATCTCTACACCCATTGTGGGGCTTGAATTCACAACCCCGATATCAAGAGTCACACGCTCCACGGACTCAGGCGCTCCCAGAGCTGGATTTTAAAACCAAGTGTGTGACTCTAGTGCTACTTCAATGTCCCTTGTTCTCCTCTATGAGCTCAATTCTCCATCCTTGATAAGTCACTTACATGATCCCACAACTATGCTTATGGAGCAGCCTAGTGCAATGGTTAACCGTCCGAGGGCATCAGATGGAACCAGTTTGCCTAGTATCGAATCCTTCATCCACCACCAACCTGCTGTGTCTTAGTTACATGTAAAGCATGCACACCTAAGTGTGCGAAAAATACTACCTGTTATTGCTTTCTCCAGGGCCCCCTCGATCTTTCCTGAATGTTTGTTTACCCCTCATAAAGTCTCACTTTTTTTTAAAGATTTTATTTATTTATTCATGAGAGACAAAAGGCAGAGGGAGAAGCAGGCTCCATGCAGGGAGCCCGATGTGGGACTTGATCCTGGACCCTGGGATCACGCCCTGAGCCAAAGGCAGATGCTCAACCACTGAGCCACCCAGGTGTCCCAAAGTCACTTTTTTAAGCGAAACGTGCTGCCATGTTCTCCATCCCACAAGTCCCTAAAATACACATAACCTTGAAATTAGGTCTTTGTGAAACTGGGGAACCTGGCTCTGGGCACCGTTTCAGTCCCAAATGTTAGGTACAAAATTTCACAGTCTCTGGGGTTTTCTTAAGTTACCCCTCTCCTTCAGATTCAGATTCACATGCCTTTGCAATCCCAAATCCTCCAAGGAGCCAGATTACCCCTGGAATAAGAGAGATTGCTGACAGGCTTAAGGAGCCTTGCTCGTCCCAAACAACCCATGTCCCTCTGCTACTTGTCACCACTGCCCCCAAGTCTAAAGCATGGCCTCCACTCTCCTCTTTGAACCTAGGAGGTGGTAGTCTGACTCTTCCCTACCTGGCTTATCGTCATCACGTGCCCTACATTTGGTTCTGGATTCCACATCTTAGAAGAGAAACAGTCCATGTGCAGGATAATAAAAGCAAAACCACCACATATGTCCAATAAAGTGTTTTCCTTGGGGAAGAGAAAACCCACTGGGAACTTGGCCTCTGCACCAAATATCTAAGGAAGGATTCCATTTGTTCCACATGACTCCAAGACACAGAGCCAAAGATCCTTTTCAACAAACATTATTGTCTAGCCATGTGCTAAGAATAAGAAAAGGAAAGCAGTAACAGCAATGGGTCAGGCAGATAAGCGAAGTCGCTCTACCTCACTGCACCAGCACTTGGACAAATTAGAAAAAAGCACCCCATCCTCAAGGCACTAGACTGCCTTCTGTTGACAAGTTGGGATAAGCATACAATTCATCAATCACTCCCTGTAATAAGGCAAATGTTGGCCCCTGGGGTGGAGCAGGACACAAGCTGCAGGACCAGGAGTAGCACTTTGTGGAAGCCATTGGAAGCAGAACCTTGATGCGGAGCCAGCCAGAGCAGCGTCAATTCAGGCACATCAGGTATGGCTGGGGGACCTCCAGAGGGCCTGCGCAGGAGGAGACTTTGGTTGAGGGAGGGATGCCCTTTATAATCTTCTATTCTGAGATTTTTATTTATTTTTAAAGATTTATTTATTTGAGAGAGAGTGCACACACGGGAGGAGAGGAGGGGCAGAGGAAATGGGAGAGAGAAAAAATCTCAAGCAGATTCCCCAAAGAGCATGACCGTCATCTAGGGCCTCGAGGTGGGGCTCAACATCAGGACCCTGAGACCATGACAGGAGCCAAAATCAGGAGTCAGACGCTTAACTGAGCCACCCAGGTGCCCCTACCCTCTCTTATTAAGAAGGCAAGTGGCTCTCTCCAAAGAGGGCAGAATGGAAAAAAGAATCTGTGATAGGTGGAGCCACATCTATCCTTGGGGGAGGAGACATGGGGAGATAACATTAAACCAGAGAAAAGGTCAGAAATAATATTGTAGCCAAGAGTGTTGAAGATTATGAATCTCTTACTGTTGGTATAGTCCTTTACAGAGCTCATTCACTTTCAAGCGATCCAAATGCTTTAAAGTTGTCAGAGAAGGTGGGGCGTCTAGCTGGCTCAGTCAGTAGAGTATGTGAGACTTTTGATCTCAGGGTTGTGAGTTTGAGCTGGGTACAGAAATTTCTTAAAGTTGTCAGAGAAGGTAGTGTTTTGCCCATTTTCCAAATAATCAAGTTGCAGATCTAAATCTCCCAAGGCTCTATTTGCCACAGGGCTCCAGCTGTAAGCTGCAGGGTTGTCTAACTACATCACTCTGCTTTTATTCTCTTCCATTTTCTTTTTTCTTTCTTTTTTTAATATTTTAAGATTTTTATTTATTCATGAGAGACACAGAGAGAGACAGAGATACAGGCAAAGGGAAAGGCAGGCTCCCTGCATGGAGCCCGATGTGGGACTTGATTCCCAGACCCTGGGATCCCACCCTAAGCCAAAGGCAGAAGCTCAACTGCTGAGCGACCCAGGCATCCCTAATATTTTATTTTTTTAAGTAATCTATACACCCAATGTAAGGCTCGAATTTACAGTCCCAAGATCAAGCATTGCACCTGAGCTAGCCAAGTTCCCCCTTTCATTTTCTTCAGCTGAATGTCTTTGCAACTCCCCAACATGCTGTTCATGCAGACTCCTCCTGGGAAATAAAAAGGCAAGTCTTCACAGCTGTGTTGTAATGGGTGCGAAGTTTGCCTAGCCCTGTTCTAGAAGAAATCAAGGTATGATCACCCTCTACTGGCCAAGTGTAGTGACAGCAGCAAAGATAAGCAAGGTGAGAATGAGCAAGATCTAGAAAACCACCATTTGAGGGAGAAACATGACCACCTGAAAGGGGAAAGAGGAAGCCAGAGGCTACAGTAATCACTCATAGCTTTTCCCCTTCCAAACTTCTCCCACAAAGAAGAGGAGAACGTTTTTCTCTTTCAAGCCAAATAATCTTTCAAAACAAAAGACAACTGGGTAGTATAGAGAAAGAAAGACGGGGGAATATGGTGGTCATTTAGGAACCGTGGACCCTTCAAAGGCCCTCGGTCAGTTCAGACATTTTACAGTCCAAGATTCAGTATATTTGCTGCAAAGGCAGGGACTTACAGTCCAAGATCCAGCAGCAACTTTCAGACAAGATCGTGGAACTGCTGTAGGTGATCTCTGGGGCATGATAGTTTTTAAATATTTTGAAGGACTGACAAGAACAACTACATTGTGTGAGAGAAAAGGACTGATAAAGACCAGGGTCAATGAGTTGAAATTGTAGGAAAACAGATTTTTGCTGCAATTTATTATTATTATGTATTTTTAAAAATATTTATTTATTTATTTTAGAGAGCAAGTAAGTGAGAGGAGGGTCAGAGGGAAAGGGGGAAACTAGCAGGCTCTGCACTGAGTGTGGAGCCTGACACTGCCGAGTGAATCTCACAATCCTGAAATCACTACCGAGGTGAAACCAAGAGTCAGACTCTTTAACTGATTGAGCCACCCAGGTGCCCCTATTACTTTTTATTTCTAAGTGATCTCTGTACCCAACATGGGGCTTGAACCTACAACCCTGAGATCAGGAGTTCCACGCTCCACCCACTGAGCCAGCCGGGCACCTCAGATTTTTTCTTTAATTTATAGAACTTTCAGTAATTCAAACTCTCTAAAAGGAGGGAGCTATTCTCTAAATCAGTAAGCTCTCTGCCATGTAAGTGGTTAGAAGCAAAGGTTGTCATAGGAATGTCTGTTACAAGAGGTTAGACTGTGGTCAACCAAGATGTGGTCAACCAAGATGACACATTCAGTCACCGTTTGTTGGCCTCTGCTCTATTCTCATTGACCACATCTGCAATTATACATATCTGCCAAGAACTTTGTGTGTTTTTTATTTTTCCCTTGTGCTTCTTTTCTCTCTCTCTTTCTTTCTTTCTCTTTCTTTCTTTCTCTCTCTCTCTCTTTCTTTCTCTTTCTTTCTTTCTTTCTTTCTTTCTTTCTTTCTTTCTTTCTTTCTTTCTTTCTTTCTTTCTTTCTTTCTTTCTTTCTTTCTTTCTTTCTTTCTTTCTTTCTAGCATGAGTGAAAAGGAGAGAGAGAATCTTAATCAGGCTCCATGCTGAGGCTCCACCGCATGACCCTGAGATCAATGACCTGAGCTGAAATCAAGAGTCAGACATTCAACCGACTGAGCAACAAGGTGCCCCTCTTCCTTGTGCTTTTAACAGAATGCCTGGTACATTCTTGGTGTTTGTTGAATGAATTCACTGGAAAAGTATAAGGTTCTTGGAAATCAAAACTGCTCTGCAGAAGAAATGCAGGTGACACATCACGGTGAGCCACCAGGCAAGGTAGCTAACTTTTCCCTTTGCTCTCTTGTGGTTGTACCATGTTGTCATAGTTATATTAATGGAAGAAAAAATAACTCATCCTAAGTTAACTTGCTGTAATATAGGATGATTTGGATAGATAGCATATTGATCTTCCTAACGCTATTTAAAAAAATCTGTTGAGGGGCTCCTGGGTGGCTGAGTCGATTAAGTATCTGTCTTTGGCTCAGGTTATGATCCCAGGGTCCTGGGATCGAGCTCTCTGCTGAGCAGGAAGCCTGGTTCTCCCTCACCCTCTGCTACTTCTGCTTGTGTTTGCTTGCTCTCTCTCTCTCTCTCTCTCTCTCTGTCAAATAAATACAATCTTTAAAAATAATAATAATAATTTAAAAATAAAAATGTTGAGATATAGTAAGGATACAGGATTGAATTAGAGAATCTGGATTCTACTCTCAGCTCCACTACTAACTAGCTCACTAGTGTGCCTTGGATCTGACTTCTCCAGGCATTGGTTTCTTCATCAGAAAACAAGAGCTTAACCAGGTTATCCTTAAGGTGTATTTTGGCATTAATATTTTCCAGCTCTGGGCCCTTTTGCTTTTTTAAAAAAGATTTTATTTATTTATTTGTTTGTTTAAAGAGAGTGCATAAGCAGGGGGAGGGTCAGAGGGAAAAGGAGAGAGAATCTCAAGCAGATTCCCTGCTGAGTGCAGAGTATGACCCTGAGATCATGACCTGAACCAAAATCAAGAGTATGATGCTAACTAAGCCATCCAGATGCCCTGTCTTTTCTTTAGAAAGAGCAACAAGCTTGGAATTGGAAGGATTTCCTTCAAGCCCCAACACAGCTCACTGATTGCGTGGCAAGGCAAAGATCCTTTTGACTAAGAGGCTGGGTAGAGCACTACCAAGGCATCAATATACGTGGCTCATGGGATTGTGCAGGTTTCCTGATTTTCCCTAGTGATTCTGTTCCCTTCAACCATCTCTTCTTCCTCCAGTCTAACTCAGAGGCAACAGAGTACCTAAAAACATAGTCTTTGGAGAAAGAGCCAAGTTTGGATCTTGACTTTCCCACAGATCACTTGTATGATACTGGTCACAGCACTTACTTTTCTGAGCTGGTACTTAGAGTTTCCTGATCTGTAAAGCAGAGATTTTATTATTTCACAGGCTAAGTATTCTCAGGACTATATTATTTCATAGGATTAATATCATGAAGATAAATGTATGTAGTACATGGTTTCCAGAGATAGTCATGTTATTTCCCATCCCACATACTCTTTTGTAATGTTACCAAGAAATAGTCTTTTTCTTCTTCCCCTTGAATCTGGCCTAGTGGCCTATTTTAACAATCTAATCATGATGAAATGATGCTGTGTAGCTTCCAAGACTAAGCACTAAATGTAAGTTCTATCTTCACCTATTAAAATACTCCTCTTGGGGAAGCCAGTCATATCATGAGGAAGCCCAAGCAGCCATGCAGACACTCACAGGGAGGAGCACTGAACCCCCAGGCCACCATTCCCGCTGAGCTTCCAGTTTGTGGGCCAACACCAACTGCCAGCCATCCCAGCTCCTTAGGTGACACCACAGGAAGCAGGAGAACCCAGCCAAACCACAGAATTGTGAGATAATATGAGAAATGTTGGCTATCTTGTTAAGCCACTACGTTCTGAGGTTTTTTTACGCAGCAATAAAGAAGTAAAACCAAGTGCTTAACAGTACTTTGCTCGTAGTAAGTGCTCTAAGGAGGTATATGGAAGGAATGATAACAGTGAAGGAGTCCTATGAAAGGTTTGGAAGTCAAGGAAAAACTAACAGGAGTATGGGGCAAGCTGTATGAAGGTGTTAAAGGTCATCTACCCCCAAAATGCGCTCTGCAATACTCCTGTCTTCCCCATCCCCAGGGCTCTCCCACCTCTTCGAAACAGCAACAGATGATCCCAGAAGTGGCCATTTTGAGCAACTCTATCAGAAAGTCCTTCGTTATATTGAACTTTTCTAGCATTCCCATTCATTGGTCTTAGTCCTGAATTCCGGGGTCCTATACAACAAATTTCTTTTGGAAATGACAACTCTTGATATATTTGAAAACTTCGACTACTTTCGAAGTCGACTTCAACTACTCCCTCATTCTTCGACTTTGACAACTCCCTCATTCTTCCCTTCTCCTCTCCTACCTAAAGTAAAGAAAAATTCAGGTTTTCTCCAGTGGAATGGTATGGTGTTCAGGCCTCACACCCTGAATTTGCTCATTTGCTCAATGAGTAATTTCTCATTTCTGGGCTAGCACTGGCTTTTGGTGCCTCTTAACAGGTGGCACCAAGAAACCTACCCATCTTTATGTTTGACCATGCACGGGGAAATGAATGAATGAAACAAGACTGACCATGTGATGACTGTTGAAACTGGCCAGTTGGTACGTGGAAGATCACTGTCATCCCTTCTACTTTTGTTTTTGAAAAACAATTTTTTAAGCGTTTATTTATTTATTCATGAGAGACACACGGAGAGAGAGGCAGAGACATAGGCATTGGGAGAAGCAGGCTCCCTGTGGGGATCCCAGGACCCCGGAATCAAGGCCAAGCCAAAGGCAGACACTCAATCATTGACCCACCTAGGTGCCACTCGTCTTTGAAATTTTTTAAAAATTTGTTTTTTAAATCATTCTAAGAAAATAAGGGGGAATGATGTCATGTTTCTATAAAGTTATGGTGCATTTAGGCAGGGAATTTTGTGTACAGGCATGTTGCTGTCCTTCATGTGCCTTTTGAGGGAGATCAGGCAAAAACAAACTCATTGGCGGCTAGGGAAAGAAACACTGCAGCTGAGCAAGAGCAGCTGCAGAAAAAGGTAGGCAGAAACTTCTTCAACAAGCCCCACTGCATCAGGAGCACTTAGAAAGCAGCCTCTGAAATGTGTGCCCAGAATTCTGTTCAGATTGATGCCACCGTGCCTCAAGTCTGAGAGCGATCGACTCAGTCTTCGGCTTCGTGGGCCAAGCGTGGGGCTCTGCGTCCACAAACGTGGATCAAGTTCTCACGAAGGGACGGGCCCAGGTCACAGATGAACCGGGCTCCAAAGTCCACGGGCGGTCCCTCTCTCTGGACCCGGACGACAGCGATCGGGTGGGAGAACTGCCAAAGCTTTCAAACGGTCGGCACTTCCTTGGTTAAAAAAAAAAAGAAAAAAAAAAAGTTGGGGGCAGGGGTAGCACTAGATTCCCAGTTCCCGCAGTGAAGTGACTCCGCGGGTCCCCAGGGAGCCTCGACCCCCGACGAGCCTGAGACACCGAGATGCAGAGACGACTTCCCGGGTTCCTAGAGGGGCCGCTACAGGCCCGGTGCACCTCCCGCGGGGGCGGGGCTCTGACGTACTTCCGTCCGCGCCGGCCGCGGGGTGCATAGAGGTGTCTGAGCGCTTCGAGCGGTTTCAAATCAGGTGAGCGTCTCGATTCCTGGTTCGCGTGGCGGGCGGGAGAGGGAGCCTATGCCAAAAAGGTTCGGGGAAGGAGAAGTGGGTTGGGCAGCTGTGGCCCCTGGGGAACCCCCGCAGTTCCTGGGAGGAGCCCCGTGCTCTTGCCCAGCCCCAGGGAGTGGAAGCGCTCCCGGGAAAGCCTTTTCATTCTCGCCCCTGGGGCTTCACAAATGAAACTGCCTCGTTCTCGGTCCAGAGCAGTTTTTCTGTGTTCTCCCCGAGCCGCGTCGTCTGTTCGTCGGACCCAGGTTGCCGTCTCTCTTACCGTTGCTCTGAAAAGGAAAGTCCGAACTCTGAGCTAATTGATGAGAACACGCCTGAGGGACTTGGGGACCTTGCGGAGCTTCATTAAAGTCCCGGGTAGCGGCTGATCCTGGAGAGGGAATAGTACCTTTGGGCTTTGTTCAGATTAGAAGACACATGTACAGCAGGCATCTGCTCGAGTTTGGAAACGCATTTTTACATTAGCATTTATAAATAGTTTGTCGAGAGAAAGGTGATCTGATAGGTGATGTCCTTGGATACCTATGTTATATAAGGAATAATTGAAAGAACTATGAAGAAGAGTGTTACGAGTCAAAAAGCAATTGTTTTCAGGGATTAGAAGGCTACTATGAAGAAAGTACTGTACAGTAGAATTCTGTGCTTCAGTTAACAAATATACCTGCTTATGAGTTTTCAGGGACACAATGAGTGTGTTAAAGGCGTTCTAGCATTAGTTGGTAAGTACCATTCAGTTGTTAGAATCTGATAATTTGGTTTATTTATGCCTCATTTTGTTCCATAATGGACCTGAGGCACTTTTATAAAAGAGTATAGGTCTTGGGAAATTGGCATAAAAGGCGGGGTGGGGGAGGGGGGCGGAAACGGAACAACTGGGAACAGGAACAATTCTCTTCTGGTTATAGTTGACCATGAAGGTATGAGCCTCTTGTGCTAAACATTCTAGATAGCCTAAAGAAAGTAGTTCACTGTGAAAACAATGTGACTTAGTAATAAAAGACTCGTGTTTTCTATCCACTTGCTTTTTATTTTATAAATACTTTATTAAAAATTCAGAAGCTGGGCAGCCTGGGTGGCTCAGCGGTTTAGCGCCGCCTCCGGCCCAGGATCGAGTCCCACGTCTGGCCCCTTGCGGGAAGACTGCTTCTCCTTCTGTCTGTGTCTCTGCCTCTCTGTGTGTCCTCCATGAATAAATAAATAAAACATTTTTAATAAATAAAAAAATAAATGAATAATAAAAATTCAGAAGCCTTGACACCTGGCTGGTTCAGTCAGTAGAGCATGCAACTCTTGATCTCGTGGTCATGAGTTGAAGCCCCACATTGGGCATAGAGGTTATGGTCAGTTAGTCAACCAATCAATAAGTTAAAAAAAGAAAAGAAAAATTCAGAAGCCAAGATCTGGAGGGGATCCCTAAGTAAACCTTTGGGCAATTTTAACATGACCAAATGTGAAATAATTGGCTTTGCTCAGGGGACAAAAATCAAGACAGAGCATTATCAAATTTTTTAAAAAAAAATCTATGCCAGCCTGAGAGATGGAAGCATTTCATTGTAGCTTTAATTTTCACGTCTTTTATTATAACTAAGGTTAAGTATCTTTTTGTGGATTTATTATTAAGCTGAGATTTGAAAGACATATAGAAATCTGCCCTGAGAATTGAGCATTGATAGGGCATAGGGAATGAGCACGACAGTGATGAGACAGTTTGAGGAGGCAGAGGCCAGGTTGTGACTTTCATCTGCCAAACAGAGAAATTAATAAAATGGTTGTAAACAGCCGGGTGATATGTGCAGATTTTTATTCGAAACCTCTGCAGGTATTCAACTTTTAATGTGTGAAACTAGTTTTTCAAAAGAAGGAACTTCCAGGGCTGAGGGCGGGCTGCCCCAAGATGGGGTACTTTAGCATGAATAGCATTTTGAGTTAAAAGCAGTTGAATCCCAGCAGATTCAGGAAAAGCTCTACACTTTCCCCCCTCAAGTGCCTGCCTATGCCAGAAAGACAGCTGTTAATGAGATTCTTCTTTACCTAAAAACCTACACAATAAGGCACCCTTTGTTTTGCAAACTTCTCCTCTCACCTTCCTGCTAATGTTCTTCCTTATCTTAGTATCCTCAGACCCCTCTCCTTAGCTTAGGTTGATCTATAAGCCTCCATGTTGCCTGACTGCCTTCATACTTTCATGTCTGTGTGGATTCCTTGTACATACAAAGCTAAATTTGATTTTCTCCTGTTGCATTTTTATTTTTAAGGTAAGCTCTATGCTGAAAGTGGGGCTCAAACTCACAACCCCAAGATCAAGAGTCACATGCTCTTCTAACTGAGCTTCCAGGTCCCCCCCCCCCCATTTTTTAAAAAATAAAAAATAAGTTAATAAACCTCTGCTGGTAGCCTTTGAGTCTTGGAGTTGGAGTTGCCAAACTGGAAAATGGCCTGTATGATTTCAAAGGAAGAAGAATTTGTCATAATGTTGTCAACTAGTTAAAAGTGTTTGATAAGAGTAAAAGTAAGCATTGTGTTATGTTTGCAGTAGATCTGCTATAAACTTTATTTCATTAGGCCAATATTCTGGTTATTGTTGGTTGAGAGTCAGAAATTAATTATTGCTCCTAGAGACAAAGCAGACACCTTTAAAAAAATTGTAAAAGAAAAAGGCTTCATAACTTTTTAAAAAATGTCTAATTAACTCTAAGAATGATGTGCTTCAACATCGTAAGTGTTGAAGTTAACAGCTAATATATTTGTCATTACTACCACTCCGTAATAGAATACCATTTATCGAAGCTGCTTCCTCCCCCCACTGCCCCATATTTTTAATTTTTTTCTATTTCATTTCATTATTTTTAAAAGATTTTATTTTATTTTTTAAAGACTTATTTAAGATGTTATTTATTTAACAGAGAATACAAGCAAGGAGAATGGGAGGAGGAGAAGCAGGCTTCCCACTGGGCAGGGAGCCCAATGCAGGGCTGGATCCCATGATCCTGGGATCATGACCTGAGCCAAAGTCAGATGCTTAACCAACTGAGCCACCCAGCTTCCCCTATTGTAGTTTTGGAATATAGGTGAGGGTTGGTGTAGTGAGGTCCAGAGCCAATGACTAAGAAAGAATTCTTGAGATGTCTTTGATGCAAAATGGCGGTTTTGTTAAAGCAGGAGACAGGACCCTTGGGCTGGAAGAGCTGCTGTCCCAGGCTAGTGAGAGGTGGCTGATTATATACCTGCAAAGTTAGGGGAAGTAAGGAAAAGGGAGATTTAAAAAGGATTTTCATATGCTAAAGAGGACCTTCAAGATACTGGAGGCCTTGCCACTGTCACGTTAAATGTTGTTTTTCCCTCTAGCTAGGTATTAACATTAAGACATTAGGGACTTCCTTTTTTTTTTTTTTTTTTTAAGATTTTATTTATTTATTCATGAGAGAGAGAGAGAGAGGCAGAGACACAGGCAGAGGGAGAAGCAGGCTCCATGCAGGGAGCCCGACATGCAGGGAGCCCGACATGGGACTCCATCCAGGGTTCCCAGGATCACGCCCTGGGCTGCAGGCAGGTGCTAAACTGCTGAGTCACCCAGGGATTCCCAACATTAGGAACTTCCTGAGGAACATCACACACATATCACCCTGGATATGGGGGGGCGGGGGTCATTTGTGGGATGTCAGCTTATGCTTTGTCCTTAGCTAGCCCTCTGTTCTCATCACCCCTATTTATTTTAGAGAGAGAGAGCACATAAGCAGGGGCAGAGGTAGAGGGAGTGCATCTCAAGCAAACTCTTTGCTGAGTGAGGAACCTGATGTGGGGCTTAATCACACAACCCTGAGATCATGACTCTAGCCAAAATTAAGAGTTGGCCATCTAACTGACTGAGCCACCCAGGTGCCCCTAAAGATTTTATTTATTTTATTTTATTTATTTTATATTTTATTTTATTTTTTTAAGATTTTATTTATTTATTCATGAGAGACCCAGAGAGAGGCAGAGACACAGGAAGAGGGAGAAGCAGGCTCCATGCAGGGAGCTCGACATGGGACTTGATCCCAGGACTCCAGGATCACGCCCTGGGTTTAAGGCAGGTGCTAACCCACTGAGCCACCCAGGGATCCCCCTAAAGATTTTAAGTAATTTCTATATCCAATGTGGGGTTTAAACTCATAGCCCAGAAATCAGGAGTCACATGCTCTGCTGACTGAGCCAGCCAGGTGCCCCTTGAATGTTTTATTTTAGAATAGTTTAGATTTCTAGAACAGCTCAAAGATAGTACAGAATTCCCATATACCTCTTCTCCAGTTACTGTTAACTGCTTACCTTACTGTGTACATTTGCCACATCCAAGGAACCAACATTGGTATGTTACTATTAACTAAGCTCCACAATTTATTTAAATTGTAGTAGTTTTCCCCTAATATCCTTTTTTCTGTTCCAGGATCCCATCTAGGGTACCACATGATATACGTCTTCAAGTCTACTTAGTGTGCCCTGGTCAATGACAGTTTCTCAGGCGTTGTTTGTTTTTGATGACCTTGATAGTTTTGAGAAGTACAGGTCAGGTATTTTATAGAATGTCCCTCAATCTGGGTGTGGAGAAGGGCCACAGAGGTATTGTACCTTTGTTGTCATTATCATTAACATAACCCCTAGTGATGTTATGTCAACCCCTTGGTGACCCAGCTCAGCTAGTGTTTGTCAGGTGTCTGCATGGTAGTGCTTCCCTTCAGCTCGTTTCCATTGTCTCCTTGTGGCAGCAAGTCCCTAAGTGCAGCCCAGTGTCCAGGAGTAAGAAGTGAAATCCGCCTTCTTGACAGAAGAATATCTACATAAATAAATTGGCATAATTCTGAGTGGGAGATTTGTCTCTTCTCTGTTTATTCAGGTTCCCCTCCCCCCCTTTTTTAAACATAGTGTGGACTCACAGATAAGTTTTAACTATGATCGTTGTAGCTGTGGCTTTTTCTTTTCCAAGTTGGTTTTTGTATCCCTATGACGCGCCCATTGCTTTGTTTTTTAACTTTCTGTCACTACAGCTTGCTCCAGGCTCATTTTATAAGCTCCCCAATCTAGAATCAACTATTTCTCCATTTTCTAGTAATTTTTACTGGAGAATGATATTTAGAAACCGAGATCGGGGCTCTGGGTGTGCTGATTGTGGGATGTCATTGCTTCTAAACCTTCACAGCAGACAGAGCTAGGAAATAAATGTCTATATACTAATTCATGTGCACACACTTACCTAATTCTGTATCCACCTGTAGTAAACTAAGCATGAGTTTATGCTGCCATATTTTTTAGCTTAAATTTTTACTATTTTTTAAAGCCTGATTTTACAGTTTTTATTGAGTAGCCCCAAAGGTCCATATATCTCATTCTTTCCACAGATATTTAACACTTAAAAAAAAATTTATTTATTTATTTATTTATTTATTTATTTATTTATTTATTTATTTATTTATGATAGACACAGAGAGAGAGAGAGAGAGGCAGAGACACAGGAGGAGGGAGAAGCAGGCTCCATGCCAGGAGCCCGACGTGGGACTTGATCCTGGGACTCCAGGATCGCACCCTGGGCCAAAGGCAGGCGCTAAACCGCTGAGCCACCCAGGGATCCCCTCCACCGATATTTAATATCTGCAAAATACCAGGCATATTGTAGATATTTAGAAATAGCAGTGAAGAAAATAGATGAAAATCCCTGCCCTTAAGAGTTGATATATTCAAGAAGGTTTAAAAAAAAAGTTAGGGGCGCCTGGATGGCTCAGTTGAAAGAGCATGAGACTCTTGATCTTTGGGTTGTGGGTTTGAGCCCCATGTTAGGTGTAGAGATTACTGAAAAAAAATTTAATTTAAAAATTTTTAATTAAAAAGGTAAAGTATATAGAGATAAGTGATGATGCAGGAAAAGAGTAGATTAGGAGCAGAAGGAATTCTGGGGTAAGGGAGGGTTATATGCGGTTTAAAACAATGGGCAGGTTTGCCTTGGTGAGGAGAACATAGGAGTACAGATATATAATCTGGAGGAAGCATTAGGCAGAGGGAACAGCAAATGCTCTGAGGTGGGAAGCATGCCTCGATGTTCAGGACACAGTATGGTTGGGTTGTAATGAACAAGAGAGAGGTAGGAGATGAAATCAGAGGCAATAGGGCTGAGACCTTGTGAGGTCTTGTCAGCCATTGTGGTAACTCTGACACACCACCCTGAAAGGTTTGAGCAGAGGAATGATGTGGTCTGACATATTTTAACAGGATCACTCTGGCTGCTTGTTGGCAATAGATTGAGGGCCAAGGACAGAAGCACTTAAGAGGCTCTTTACAATACACTGGGCAAGAGGTGATGGGCTGAGATGACAGTGTTGGAGTAGTGAGAATTGGTTGAACATTGGATCTCACAGGATTTACTTATGAATTATATGTAGAATGTGAAGGAGGAGTCAGGATAAACAGGTTTTTTGGTCCAAGAAAACAATGATGGAGTTGCCATTAACTGAGATGAATAGCTGTGGGGGGAATGATGGGGACTACAGTTTTGGACATGTTAAACTTGAGGTGCAATTGGACATACTGGTGGCAACATCAAGTAGTAGTTGTTCGTATAGGTCTAGAGTTCGGAAGAGAGGTCCAGGCTGGAGATAAATGGGCAGTTGGGAGTATATAGGTGGTAATTAAAGCCATAGGACTAGATGGAATCTCCGAGGAGAATGAATACAGCAAAGAGGAAGGCATCCAAGCACCTGGCCCTCCGCTCATTTGTGATCTTACAAAGACATGAATTTGAATTGTGGACATCTGAGGGAAAATTTTCTTTGTAAGCTTTTTTGTTTGCTTGTTTTTGAATAATCTCCACCCAATGTGAGGGTCAAACACAACAACCCCAAGATCAAGAGTCACACACTCTACCAACTGAGCCAGCCAAATGCCCCAACTTTTTTCTTTAATTGTGACTGTGCACATGTTTTGCAGAGGCAGTTACATGATCTGTGAGTTTGGATATACTCTTCTGGTAATAGATTCACATGAAAGAAAGGTCACTCCCTGTTGAATGCCCCCTGTGTTACCAAACTTCTTGGGTCTTGCTGAGTTTCCCAGGCTTGATCCCAGAAACTGAGCAGCCCAAACATTCCAGTGTCTTTGCTGTTATAGGGATGCCCTTCTCTGGATGGAGTGTGAAATTTTCAAACCAGTTACGAAAAAACGTTTCAACACTGCTGAGATCCTACTTAAAGTCATTTCAAATGACTGGCCTGGCACTACTATATCTGTTATTTTGAGATTATTTAAGCCTTGAGTGCTAGTGCCTTTATTTGAGAAAACGAGGTGATTTGCTCTTTTCTTGGCTCTTTTCAAGTTATCCTGAACTTGGGAGCTCCACCAGTGTATTGATGTGCAGGGCAGCCTTAAGGAATAGGTGGCGCTCATTCTGGTCCACCCTTCGGGACACCTATTGCCGTCTCATAGGATGCTTCAGAATTGAGGTTCAGTAGGGAGGAGTCCCAAATACTGACATTCCTAGAATTCTGAACTAATTAGCAGCTGGTAATTATTGCATTTCTCATAAAAGGTTACGTATTGAGGTTCTAGTACTAGAATTCCATTTCATATTTTTTAAAAATTACCAGGATTCATCACAGAAATAACTGAAGGAGAGCATTCATATAAAATGTATGTTTTAGTGATCATTTAAAAAATAAAAATAGTATGTTTTAAATGTGTGTTTACTAAATAGTGAAACTAAATAACAGTATAAAAGCTGTAACAGGGGATCCCTGGGTGGCTCAAGGGTTAGCGCCGCCTTCAGCCCAGGGCGTGACCCTGGAGACCTGGGATCGAGTCCCGCGTGGGGCTCCCTACATGAAGCCTGCTCCTCCCTCTGCCTGTGTCTCTGCCTCTCTCCCTCTCTCGCTCGCTCTTTCTGTCTCATGGATAAATACAATCCTTAAAAAAAAAAAAAAAAAGCTGTAACATAGATGTACATTTGTGGCAGCAGGTAGGGGGCTCTCTGTGGTCTGGAATTGCTTTTTTGTTTTCTTGCGGGTTTTTTATTTTGTTTTTGAAGGCCATGAAGTTCTGGCATTAGTAAAACCTATTTTGCTTGTCCTTTTTTTTTTTTTTTTTTTTTTAAGATTTTATTTATTTGCTCATGAGAGACAGAGACATTGGCACAGAGAGAAGCAGACTTCTTGCAGGGAGCACAGTGCAGGACTTGATCCTGGCAATGGGATCATGCCCTGAGCTGAAGGTAGATGCAGGTAGATGCTCAACCGCTGAGCCATCCAGGAATCCCTGTTTTGTTTGTCTTTAAAGATATTCTTATTTTCTTTCTTTTTAAATTTTTTAAAAATTATTTATTATTAAAAAAAATTTTTTAATTTAAAATTTAAAATTAAATTTATTTATTTGACAGAGAGCACAAGCTGGGGGAGCAGGAGAGAGAGAAGCAGGCTCCCCACAGAGCAGGGAGCCCAATTCAGGGCTCAATCCCAGGACCCTAAGATCATGGCCTGAGCCAAAGGCAGATGCTTAGCTGACTGAGCCACCCAGGCACCCTGATTTTCTGATATAAAAGTAGTAATACCCATTATAGAAAATCTGGGAAATGAAAAAAAGAATTTAAAAAACTGAAATAATCTATAACTCAGCAATATCACTGTGTTGTATCTTTTTTTCTTTGCTGTAATTGTGGGTCTGCATGTGAGACTTAATATTCAGGTGATAAAAGCCAGATCTGTGGAGAATGACGTGCATGTTAGCCATGAGCATACTCAAGTTTTTAAATGCCTTAGATTTGGATTATCTGTGACTCCTATTTCCTCATCTTCTGTAAGCTATTTGTGCATCCTTCTTATGGTCTCTGCCCTTGTTATCAACATAATTTCATGTAACAAAAACCCACAGAGGATTTTGTCTGTTTGGCTCTTTGTTGAGACTGGTAGAGTTCTCCTGCTCTGTTATCCACGTCCAGAATGGAACATCTATGTGAGATAACAAGTGCTGCCACAGTTTGGAAACATGCTCAGGAAAGCCAGTCCCAAGCATGGAAGATTAATTTATGCAGGTTTCTTTCAGAGTATTTTTAATGACTGCTGATAATTATAGTCTGATTCTGATGTCTCTTTACTCATTTATTTTCCATCTCTCCCACAAACTTGAAAGCTCTGTGGGGGTGGGAATGCATCTGGCTTGTTCATCATTACACTCCCAGCTCCAAGCCCATGGCAGGTGTTCAAGTAAATGTTGAGTGAACAGACTTCACTTTTTTGGCAGATGACCTTTTTAAGAGTACTCTTAATCTAATCACTGATCTCCCACTTGTCTTTCTATGAAACCTAAAGGTGAAAGACATCTAAAAACTTGCATATTCCCTACTCAAAATTGCATCATTTGGGGCACCTGAGTGGCTCAGTCAGTTAAGTGTCTGACTTGGTTTCAGCTCAGGTTATGATCTCAGGGTCATGGGATTGACCCTGCGAGGAGCTCCACGCTCAATGTAGAGTCCGCTTGTCTCTCTCCCCTACCCCTTGCATGTTCATATTCTCTCTCTCTCAAATAAATAAATGAGATCTTTGAAAAAAATTTTTTTAATTAGATCATTAATTATACTCAATTATTTTAAAATATTCTAGTTAATTCCAACCCTTTAACATGATTCCTGGTTATGCTAACTAGCTCCATCATTTAACTAGCAAACTTTTTAAGTAGAGTATTTGATGTGGGGGTTGAACTCACGAACCTGAGATCAAGAGTCACATGATCTACTGACTGAGCCAGCCATGTACCCTTGATTTAGATAGGCTGCATTTGGCCTGTAGATATCCTGTTGAGATCTCAGGAGTGTAAGATTCTGAAACAGTTTTTGGAGCAAAGTTAATTTAAATATAATTTTAAAATTTATGCCATTGTGCACTTTTTATTAGAGTGGAGACAAAATAAAATTAGGATATATCCTGAGCTGACTCCTGAATGATTTTGAACAGTAATTTTACATTATGATGGCCATAATTTCCAGTTTCTTGTGCTAAAGGTGTGGCTGTAAAGACCTAAAAAAGCCTTTTTGTAATTCATGGTAACCATATTTTCTTAGGTTTAACGTGTAGCCCTAAAGAACCAGAAACCCAAAGGAACCAGTATTCCTGCTCCACAGAGTCCCATCTTTAGTGAGGCTATTTCTGGAATCTGTGTGATGACCAAGGTTTTGAGCATGGCTGCAGTTCGGGGCCCTCGGCCTCCACAGGTGAGAGGCCCTGTGGTGGTTAAAGATGAGGAAGAAGAGGAAGGGAAGTGCCTTCCTAGCCTCGAGGTGTTCCGCCAGCGCTTCAGGCAGTTTGGGTATCATGACACACCTGGACCCCGGGAGGCCCTGAGCCAGCTCCGGGTGCTCTGCTGCGAGTGGCTGAGGCCCGAGATCCACACCAAGGAGCAGATCCTGGAGCTGCTGGTGCTGGAGCAGTTCCTGACCATCCTGCCCCAGGAGCTCCAGGCTTGGGTACAGGAGCACTGCCCAGAGAGCGCTGAAGAGGCTGTCACTCTCTTAGAAGATCTGGAGCAAGAACTGGATGAGCCAGGACAGCAGGTAGGCTGGGAAGACCTTTTATGGTATGAGACTGGGAATACAGCACTCTGGGCAGGACTAGGTTTATCCATCCAATGGGAGTAGCTGAATGGAAGTTTCTGCTTACATCATGTTTCCTGCTATTTTTCTTCTACTGTTCAGTAGAAGATCTTTAGCCATGGGAAATGAATGATATGGATGTGTTTCCTTTTTCTAGCGCTTGTACATTAGCTCTCCTGAGGTTTTCTTTCATTCAGCAGTTGACCTTTGAACAACACGGGTTAGAGGTGTCAATCCCCTACCCCCAGGACACGTGCATTTGAAAATCCCAATATAACTTTTGATTCCCCCAAAGCTTAACTTCTGAAGAGCCTACTGTTGACTAGAAGCTTTACTAATAACATAAATAGTCAACTAACCCTTATTTTGTATGGTAGATGTATTATATACCACATTCTTATAATAAAGTAAGCTAGAGAAAGGAAAACATTAAGAAAATCATAAAGAAGAGAAAATACATTTACTATACTGTATGTATCGAAAAAAATGTGTGTGTAAGTGAACCTGTGTCATTCAGACCCGTGTTCAGGGGTCACCTGTAGTTCTGAGGTGAGCTGTGCACAAACCCTGCCCTTCCTGGTTGTCTCTAGGTCTCATCTCCTCCAAGTGAACAGCAACAGATGTGGGAGAAGAAGTCCTCTTCAGGAACAGTCAAGTTTCCAAGCAGCACACAGCCCCAGTCTGTGGTGACCAGTCATAAATGTGAAGGTTGGGAGCCCTTATACATCCAGGAGACTGGGGAAGAGCAGAATTTCACCCCAGAGCTGAGGAAGAGTCAAGGTAGGGACTGTCATGTGTGTGCTTGATGCCCCAGGCCTTTGTGGTGGAAGAAACAGAATAATTCTAACTACTGGTTGTGAGGCAGCAGTCCTAGACTGACTTGCCTGGTCCGGCTGCCTGTGCAGAATGAGTGCCTCAGTGCCTGTCCTCCCTAGGTATGTTTCAGCCAGAGTCCTAGCTTGGGGACATGACATACTCTTAAAAGGGTTGGTCGGAGTTGAAAAAAGGTATTGTTCACAGGGGTGTGAGAAGTTGAATGAACCAGTGAGAGATGATGCTTAGTCATTTGTTAATGACTGAATGAAGAACCTGTTAAAAGCATTGGATTATGTAAAAATGGTCCCTGGTAAATTCTTTTCAACTTCTCCCTCGTAAGGTTATTTAAAATTTTTAGCTTATTTACTGAGTTACTTATTTCCCACATGTAATACATGGCAGCTTGAAAAAAAGTCTGTACATGAGACCAAGTGATTGCTTATCACCCAGAGTGGAAGGGGCTTTTAGCTGCTGCTGGTGGCAGGAGGAAAAGAGATGGCAAGTGGAAGGAGAGCGCCAGGGACCAGGAAAGGGGCTGAGAGGAAAGTAACCTTGTTGGCTGAGGCTTCTGTACTCACAAGCCACCAGGTCTCAGGGAGCCCCTGGTTGGGTGTGGATTTCTCTTACTCCCCTTTTCCATGTATGTAAACAGGTTAGATGGACTTGTAAGTGTGGCTGTCCATTGCAGTGCTCTAAAAAAAGATATATTGCTTCAGTCTGGTTCTAGCAGAATCAACTTTAGAACTAAGAGTGGTGAGGCATAGCCACTGTAGGTTATGTGCTGGGAATCACACCCTCCTGGGAGGTGAGCACTTAGATTTAAATTAAAAATGGTCTGCTCTATGGCCATACCACCCTGAATACACCCAATCTTGTCTAAATTAAAAATGATCTGGGACTAGAATGGTCATACGTGGACTGAATGTCCTCTTTTGTTGCTTTTATATTCCACTTCTGGGAGAATGTAGATTTTATGAGCTTGCCATTGGCCTTGTCTCTGTTAATTACCGTTTTTATTTTCTTAATCAGCTTTGACCATGCAGTAATATTTCTTGCTTGTTTCTTCCTGCCCTCTTTATATGAAATTCTTCTTCTGGGAGAGAAAGCTATGTACTTGTCATATCATAATACCTGCAGCTGGGGGGCTTGTGTCAAAGCCTGAACTGTAAACTAGAGCTAGTGGTGACTTCTTTGTATCAGTGTGATATTGTGACCTCTCACTGAGTGATACTTGGTCACCATCCACATCATGTGATGTTTCTATTTCTCCTTCAACAGTTTCTTCTCAGAACACAAAACAACTGACCTGTTTTCGTTCTCCTTGTTTCAGATCGTAAATCGAACACCCAGAATGAAGAATCAACAGATAAGCAGAAAAGTTCTGAAGAATGTCAAGAATTCAAAAGGGATGTTATTCCCATGATTATTGCTAGTAAATGTGAGGCCAGATTAGAAAGGCAGTGGGTAAACCTTGAAAAGGAAAGAGGAACAAAAACTCCTCTCCTAGACAAAGGTTCTAAGAAAGGCAGAGAATTGATTCCTGCTAAACCTGCCCCAGGAGAGAGGCGTTACATATGTGCTGAGTGTGGAAAAGCCTTTAGTAATAGCTCAAATCTTACTAAACACCGGAGAACCCACACTGGGGAGAAACCGTACGTATGCACCAAGTGTGGGAAAGCTTTCAGCCACAGTTCAAACCTCACCCTTCATTACAGAACACACCTGGTGGACCGGCCCTATGACTGTAAGTGTGGGAAAGCCTTTGGTCAGAGCTCAGACCTCCTCAAACATCAGCGCATGCACACTGAAGAGGCGCCATATCAGTGTAAAGATTGTGGAAAAGCTTTCAGTGGTAAAGGCAGCCTCATCCGACACTATCGGATACATACTGGGGAGAAACCTTACCAGTGTAATGAGTGTGGGAAGAGCTTTAGTCAGCACGCAGGCCTTAGCTCTCACCAGAGGCTCCACACTGGAGAAAAGCCATATAAATGTAAGGAGTGTGGGAAAGCCTTTAATCACAGCTCAAATTTTAATAAACATCATAGAATCCATACTGGGGAGAAGCCCTATTGGTGTAATAATTGTGGGAAAACCTTCTGTAGTAAATCAAATCTTTCCAAACACCAGAGAGTCCACACTGGAGAGGGCGAGGTGCTTTAACTGTGAGGTATGCTCTCTGGATGGTTTTTGTTGTTTTTTTAAACTTTAGCCTATGGATGCTAGGGAAAAGCCCAGTAATTGAGATATAAACTCTAGTCGTAGATATTGTTTCATTCAACGTCAAGGAGTGCCTGAGGAGTGGGTGCTCAGTGGTAGCACAATGACAAAGAAGTGCTGGAGGATGTTGGAGCACTCCTCACTGGCCAGCTTGCTGCGGCCAGGTCCCCTCACCACACTTTGAGTCCCGTAAGTCAGGCCAGCATTGCCTTTTGTATAGTTAAACTGAGTATATCCAGTATAATTAAGGAAGAAACACTGAAACTATTGAACTGTTTTAACATATATTGAAAAGTATGATTTGTAAAGAATTGAGCCATGTAGAATGCAATTTAATCTGATTTGGAATAAACATAACATCTTGTAATGCCTTGGGACTGTTAAAATAAATGGTATGTTGGTTACTGAACTTTATTCTCAAGAGAAGAAACTATTCCTGCTGATTTCAGGTTTTGGGAAATTTGGATTTGGGGTAATTAGAACTTTCAGTGCTACAAAGGTGAGTTTTGGGAAATCAGGATAGAGCATATAGAGTAGCTGCATCTTGGTCTACGTTGTGCTTTTTTTTCCCCCATGCATACTGAACACATTTTTTTTCATCACTGGGGACATTTGTCAGCTTCATATACGTTTTGGTTGTGTATATCCTATCTCTGCCAGAGTCTGAAAATCTGACTCCAAAACCTCCTTCTAAATTCCGCAACTCAATAATATCCAACGTGATTCCTTTAAGTCCATCCTGTCTGTTCACTGACTGTAGTCAGGTGAGATGTTCACATGATCTCCAAGCAAGAAGAGTCTGTTCTCCTACAGCAAGAGGGGAGGGAGATGTGTATGTTAGGCCAGAGGGTTCTGGAGGATTTGGGGCCTGAGGTACTCAAGCACACCTGCCCAGGTGTCCCATCCATCACGATCTGAATCTTTCCCAATCAGGGCCCAGAATTTTGGCACAAATGATTCGGCAAGGGCTTTGCCTTTAGCGGTCTCTGCAGTTCTGCCACCCTCACAATAAACCCTATTCTGGTTTTCAGGCCAGTCTGCTCTTGCTGCAGGAGATGGGGATCTCTTTAATCCTTCTTGTGGGAGACTTTGGCTTTCACAACATGCCCTGAAATGATAGTTGGCTGAACTAACCCTATACTTTTCTTTCTTCAAAGCTTGAGAGACAAACTGCAGTCCTATAATTGCCACTATCCCAATAATGTTTCAAGTTCTAGGACTATTACAGAAGCTAATGCTTCCCCTTCTACCTGCACCTCATCTCCTGCCATAACTAATGAGAATCTTCATAATTGCCATGGTAGAGCATGCCAGGAGCTGTCACTACTGCACTCATTACCAGGCTCTTAATAGCCATCTGACCAGTGAGAGTCCCATCCTGAGGGCTCAGTTTCTAGGGCCACTTCCAGTACCGATGGTTAACAGCTTGGATTTCCCCTAAAGCACTCCTGGGACAAGGGCTTGAGGGCAGATAGTTTAAGGAGAGGACTCAAGCCAAGTATGAGGGATCATGAAGGGAGGGCACGGAAAAAAACCAATAATGGGTGCCTTGTGGAGCAGGTGGCTTCTGTAGGCAACTAGTGCAAATCTGGGGACCTTCAGAGAACAACAAGAAATGGGAGAAACTGGTGTACTTGAGCTCTGCTCCAATCCCAATGCCCACCTGTGGTTGGGAGGCAGTGCCTGCTTGGCTCCAGGAGAGTGGTTGAGAACCCCTGGTAGACTGGGAAGAAATTGTTCCCAGGGAGCTTTGAGGCTTTGAGGCTTGGTCTGGAGATGTGTCTATCTGAAATTCTAATTAATTAATTAATTTATTTATTTTAGAGATTCTATTTAATCATGAGAGACACAGAGAGAGACAGGCACAGGCAGAGGGAGAAGCAGTGAGGGAGGGAGCCCGATACGGGACTCAATCCCAGGTCTCCAGGATCACGCCCTGGGCGGAAGGCGGTGCTAAACCACTGAGCCACCTGGGCTGCCCTCAAATTTATTTTTTTTAAAAGATTTTATTTATTCATGAGACACAAAGAGGCAGAGACAGGCAGAGGGAGAAGCAGGCTTCTGGCAGGGAAGCCTGACGTGGAACTCGATCCCAAGACCTCAGGACTCCAGGATCAGGACCTGAGCCAAAGGCAGATCTTAACCACTGAGCCACTGAGGCATCCTTTTCTCAACTTTTTAAATTGTAGAATACACAACAAAATTTACCATATAAATTTTAATACACCTTAAAATATATAACATTAAAGACCTAAAGGGGATCCCTGGGTGGCTCAGTGGTTTAGCACCTGCCTGCCTTTTGCCCAGGGTGTGATCCTGGAGTCTCAGGATTGAGTCCCATGTCGGGCTCCTTGCATGGAGCCTGCTTCTCCCTCTGCCTGTGTCTCTGCCTCTCTCTCTCTCTGGGTCTCATGAATAAATGAATAAAATCTTAAAAAAAAAAAAAAAAGACAAACTTTAAGCTTATATTAAGCTAATAGAAAATATCTCATTTCAGGAACACCTGGGTGGCTCAATCGGTTGTTGCTTTGAGAACTATTTACTCTAAATGTCAGGGAAAATAAGCCATTATAATTACTTAGTTTGAAATGGAGGCTCCTGGATGGGTCAGTCAGTAGACCATGTGACTCTTGATCTCAGGGTCATGAGTCTGAGCCCCACATTGTGGGTAGAGCTTACTTTGAAAAAAAAATTTTTTTATGAAGACTTACCAATAGAGGATACAGAAGTATACTTGTAGAATTGAGAATTTAAGTAAAACTGTATTGGCATATCAATATTATTTCCTTACAATCAAAATTTTAACAACTACCTTTTTTTATTTCTGTCCAAGAGCAAGTGCCCAGAAATAATATGAAACCTAATATGCATATTTTTCTTTTTCCCTTGCTATGTGGCACCAGTGTTTCTTAGAAAAATAGCCAATTTTATATTCAGAAAAGATATAAGGTGAGCCTGGCAATTTTGCTGTGCTAAAAGGCTTTCAGATTTAATGAGGTTATTTTGAAATGACACAGGGACCAATCTGAAATGAGCTCACATTGGCCAGAGTTGTGACAAAGAATATTGGCTGAGGTTGATTGTCATATATTTCGTCTAAAGAGCCAGAGTCTAAAAAAAAAAAAAAGAGCCAGAGTCTACAATGATTAACAAAGATAGAAAAGTTGGTACAAAAAAAAAAACAACAAAAAAAAACAGTTGGTATAGGGGCACCCAGGTGGCTCAGTTGGTTAAGCATCTGCCTTTGGCTCAGGTCATGGTCCCAGGGTCCTGGGATTGAGGCCCACATCCACATCAGGCTCCTTGCTCAGTAGGGAGCCTACTTCTCCCTCTACCTATGCCTGCTGCTCCACCTGCTTGTGCTGTCAAATAAAATCTAAAAAAAAAAAATTGGTATATTCTAAAAGAATGGTCATTGGAAGCTCTTTCAGAATGAGAAGTGATTTTATTGCATCTTGTTATTCAAACATGGTATTATGGACTACTTTACAATATTGAATGAAATTAATAATTTAAATACATCGGTGAAGTATTTTCTGAGTCAAAGGAAATAGCACTAAAAAGACTTAAGTTTTGACCTTGAGTTGGACAAAGCTGCATAAAATATCCAAATACAAATTTAAGTCTCCTTAAGAGCTTTATGGTTTTACTTCTATGAAATAATGGAATATCTCAAGGTCCCAAAATCACTAAAGTTAAATTTCTTAGGATCCTGTCAAATCAGAGAATTAGCAGGAGAAAAAAAGTGTAGATGCCATAAGACTTATCACCTCAGGTGGGAGCTGCATGCATAATTCTATCAGCAGAAAATCTGAACACGTAAATGTTGAGAAATGTTGAGAAATCCTGCTCACATAATGAGAAGATGTATGAGAAAAGGAATAGTTATAGTCATGTTGATTTTATTTTTAAGACTTTATTCACGAGAGACACAGAGAGGCAGAGACATAGGCAGAGGGAGAAGCAGGCTTCCTGTGGGGAGCCCAATGTGGGACTCCATCCCAGGACTCCGGGATCATGACCTGAGCCAAAGGCAGATTATCAGCCCCTGAGCCACCCAAGCGCCCACTATGTTGATTTTATATAGCAAAGTCACACTATGATCTACCAACAGATAGTTTTGTCCTCCTCTCCTTTTACTGGAGGTAAGTAATAGGAAACCACTTGAATCACAAAGGATTTGTTCACCTAATCCTTACTGTCAGCAATATTTCAAAGGAGTTCTTTTGTTTGGTACCCCAAAAGTTTTGGCACCCCAGGGCAATACATTGCTATGAGATTTGGGGGTAAGTAGCCTGTCTTCCATCAGGAGGGAAGACAGCCATGAAGGAGGGCACCCTTGACAAGGGAGCAGTTTTAAAGATGTACAGATAGAAAATCTAAGGCTCTGGTAATTGATTCTCTCAAAACTAGCCATCTACACAGACCCTGAGAGTATTTGTGTTCTCCACCCCCCATCCCTACTTGCCAGGTCCACCGCTCATATCTTGCCTGAAGACTACTATAGTCTGATATGAGACCCCAGTGAGGCCACCAGTGTCCTCCCTTTTACTGACTTTTGATAAGGGTTACTTCATACTCAATTTGTTTCCTTTTAAATAAAAGCTTTACAAAAGTTTAGATACTTTCTTTCCCACCTTGGACTGCCTTGAGCATCCCCTTGGTGACTCATGATACTACGGAGACCACAGACTCCCAAGAATAACCATTAAGAGCATGGCTTTTGAGAACTTGCTGGGAATTACCCAGCTGGCTAGGTTCTGGGCCAAACACCAACTCTGAGCTACAAGTTGACTTCTGTGTCCCAGAGTAATAGAGTTGATTGCACTGAAGGTGCTGGAAGTCTTAAGAGCTGTTCCCTTTGGATCGTCCTAAGGAGACCTTTTACAGAACAAACTATCCCGTTTTGAGGAGATCATTTCCATCCTGTCCTGCTCTCCTTGCCACTGCCTCCTTCCTCATCTGTTTTTCTTGTCCTGGAGCAAAAAGGAATGGAGGAGATTAAAAAAAAAAAAAGTCTGAGGGTTTTGTGTTTTGTTTTGGTGGTGGTGCAGGTGGGTATTGACTTTACTGAGTGGCTTGGCTGGGCCAAGTGTTTGCTCAAATTCTTACTATGGTCTGGAAGGACTGGACACCGGTCAGGCACCCACCCAGCTCAGGCCACCCTCAAGTTGTATTTAGTTAGTTGTGCATTGGTTCTGTCCTGCCTCCGGGCCTTTGTTCTGCCTGTAACATCCCCTTTCCGTCCAGAGCCTGCCACACTTGTGAAAAGTCTCCTTTTCCTAGCACTTTTCATATTTTACTGGAATTGGTTATTTAAATTACTGTCCTTAAACTGCCGTCACCAGAGAGTGAGGCCCATTGCATGGACAGAGCTGGCTGTGGGCGCCACCCGTCCTGGATGCAGTGGAAGCTGGAATCCGATGGAGGCAGGACTGGAAGGGGGGCCGGGAATGCCCTCGTCACTCAGGAAGGTTTCCTGCTCTGTGTGATCTGGAAGGATCGGATTCCACACTACAGGGCTCCTCCTGTGAGGCCATACAAGTGAGCGAGCCACGACGAAGCCCTCCCCCTCCTCCCCTCAAGCATTTCACACTCTTGGCTCCTGGCGGGGGAGGCGGGCTTCACCCGGTTTATTCGGATGCATCGCTTACATCGCTTGTACAAGTTTTGTACTTGCGGGAACTCCGATGGGCTGGACTGTTTCCTTCGGATTTTAGTAATTTGAAGGGAGCATTTTTGCATGAAACAGACAAAACTTGGTTTTTGAAGCTCAAGTTTTTAAACTTGATTCATTTGGAAATTTCAAATAAAGGTGAATTTTTTTCTATTGATGAACCTGTCAAAAGTCTTTCTTTTTGCTGCAGGTCGGCTGGAGACCCGGGTCGCTCGGGCAAGGTGCGCTCCCCTTCGCCCTCGAAGACTCGCCCGAGGCCCCCCGCCGCGCCCGCTGTCGGCTCGGGGTCTGCGGCGCCGGTGCGTGGCCCTGAAGCCGAGGGACGCGGCGCTTCGCTCCGTCGGGCCAACAGGGGGCGCGGCGGCGGGCGGGAGCGCCAGGGCTGGCGGGGTTGCCGCGCCGCCTAGGCCCGGAGTCAGCGAATCACCGAGAGGCGAACACCTCCAGTGTTCCTAGAGAGAACAAGTGGGCGTGGGGGCTACGGAGATGGGGTGGGTAGTGAAACGCACCGACCCGGAAGCGAAATAGAGAGAACTTCCGTTCTTTGTTCTGTCCCGGTGTGTGGGTCCGTGACAGGGTCCAACGGGGCCTGGTCCGTGTCCGGCCCCTCAAATCTCCCGTCCCTGCCCCCAGGGTGAGTCCGGCCGCCCCCGGGGCTCGCGGTGAGACGGAGGCTGTGGCCGTCGGGGAAAGGGGTGGTGTCCGCGCCGCTGCGGCCCGCGGGGTCCCCAGGCCCGCCCGGAGCAGGGTGCCTCTGGGAGGAGCCGCTCCCTCCCCCGCAGCCGGTCCCCGACTCCGCTTCCCCGGGGACCTCCCTCTTTCAAAGGGAGGCCCCGCCAGGAAGGGAGGCAAGGGGCTCCGGTGCTGGTCTTGTGCCTTAGCCCAGCTCGAGCACTAAAGTTCCAGTATGGCTTTAAACGGGTCCCTCTCTTTAGGACAGCTGGTGACAGCGCCCTGAACTTGGTAATTCTCCCAAACACTGCTTTTATTTGGTGTTAACACAGTAATTCGCGCCAGCGACAGAAGTCTCTTTTAGCCGAGTCTGAGGCTCTGAGGAGGAGGAGTTCTACGAAGTGTTCGCAGTTAGAACTAGGTCCGGAATGGGACCCGGCGGCAGGCGGGGGCGAGGGGGTGGCGGCGTGCAAACTTGGATCCGGGAATCATCCCGCGGGCGCTCAGTAAATCAAGTCGCTCGGAGAGTGGCACAGCTGTGTCAGGCTCCCGCCTTCACTTGTGTTAGATCCCTGATTTGATCCGCTTTTGAAGTAGAATTGATTGCAGGTGGATGTTTACGCTCTGAATGGCATTTGTAAACTCCAGGAGAGGATAAACAGGATGATGAACCCGAAATCTGTGGAATAATGAGAGGAGCTAAAAGTATTTATCCTCAAGCAGAGTCTGTGGAGAGTGGACATCGTTTGGTTTACAAATGTTCGGCGAACAGCTGTGTGGAAGGAGAAGATTGTGTACTTGAAGGTCGGTAGGGCAGGGCGCTAGGCCTCTGTAAGGTGAAGGTCCAAGGGGATAGGTTTTCCCTCAGCAACCGAATACTTCTCTGATGGTGAAGCTCTGCAGCAACGGACCAGACTCCCTGCTGAAGTTGAGGGTCTCTTGCTAGTTAACCATCAGAATATTGGAAACCCGAGAAGGCATTTCTTAGACTGGGTGGGCAGTTGACCTGGAGGAGGTTCAGTTGCCTTTCAGGTCTCCAGGGGTGCAACACAGATAACCAATTGTGTCTTAACTGTGCTGATTATTTATGTGTGTGTGTGTGTATTTTTATTGGAGTTCAGTTTGCCAACATATAGCATAACACCCAGTGCTCATACGGTCAAGTGCCCCCCTCAGTGCCCCTCACCCAGTCATCTTATCCCCTCGCCCACCTCCCTTTCCACTACCCCTCATTCGTTTCCCAGAGTTAGGAGTCTCTCATGTTCTGTCAACCTCTCTGATTTTTCCTACTCGTTTTCTCTTCTTTCCTCTATAATCCCTTTCACTATTTTATATATTCCCCGTATGAGTGAAACCATACACTGTTTGTCCTTCTCCGATTGACTTACTTCACTCAGCATAATACCCTCCAGTTCCATCCACGTTGAAGCAGATGGTGGGTATTCGTCGTTTCTAATGGCTGAGTAATATTTCATTGTATATATAGACCAGTTGTGCTGATTATTATATGTTCTCTTTTTTTTCCTTTTATCTGTCTGAGTAGATGAAGTTTACGTGAATATTTTTAATTCTTTTTTTTTTTTTTTTTTTACTTCCTTCATCATACAGCACTGGCATTAGCTTAACTTAGAATTCCCAGGAACTTGAACAGAGGCTTCAAAATTCCTAATAATTGCTTCTCTGGTCTTCTGGGACCTAACTCCAAAAAAAGGAAGGAGAGATTCCAGCAGGTAAATCTTTCCGTGACTCGTTCTCACTGCCAGGTCATCATTGTCAGTCCCTGGGAGCAGCTTCAGGGAGAGGTGTTGGCAGCAGAACAGGGAAGAGCCCTGCCTGGACCAGAAGTTGTGGGGGCATAATGGAGATTTTTCTTTCTCTGAGAAACATTGTGTGCTGATCCAGACACTGGGGACTTGTTCTCAACAATATGCCTTTGAGTTCTAGCTTGGGTTAACCGAGCTGTGAGGAGGGAGGCGTGCTTCTTTTCACTGGAGTCAGAGCCTCTGATTTTCCTTTCTAAAGGGTGTTTGGACTAAGGGCTGATTTGTTGGAGGTGTCTGCTTATAAACAGTCCTGGAAATTGTGCAATTGGTTGATAAGAACAAAAGATGGCTGGCTCTGAGACAAAGTGGAAGGGACCCAGCAAGGAGGGCGCTGGTGGCAACCTTGATTGCCATGGGACCTGACTCATGGCTTATTCAGTGCCTTTCTCTGTGTAAAGGCATTGGTGGTAGGCATTCTGTACTGCCTTGTTGCCCAAACACTAGAGTTCTGTGAACTCTGAGCAACTCTCAGGGCCCCTCCCCTTTTTATGCTTTATGTGAATGCAGCAGTCTATAATGATGAAGCAAATATCTTTCGGATTCTTTCCAGCAGCGCCTTGCAATGTAGAGACACTCAACAGTTGTTTGTTATATGAGCACATAAATGAAGAGGGAGGTAGACAAAATCCAGGGTTTTTTGTCTTTGCTCTTGCCTAAAGGTAGGAAAGCTCTGGTGGGTGCCATGCCTGTTCTTGGTCTGTTGATTCTTGTCACAGCATTCAAGTATGAAGTAAAAACTTCTTGAGATCCAAACCTCCGTCTAGAAACTGACATTATATTTTATTTTATATATTATATATTTTATTCACTAGAGCTGCAGAGAACAGACCTCTTTTGATTATCATAGCATCTGGGAAGTGGGATTGTCAGTATGGATAAAAATGAAGTAATAGGTAATCTTACATATTTTTTTAAAGATTTATTTGTTTATTCATGAGAGACAGAAGAGAGAGGCAGAGATACAGGCAGAGAGAGAAGCAGGCTCCCTGCTGGGAGCCTGTTGTGGGACTCGATCCCCAGACCCCGGATTACACCCTGAGCCAAAGGCAGATACTCAACCAGAGCCACCCAAGTGCCCCCATAATCTTATCTTTTAAAAAAAGAAGTGTTGGTCTCTGTTTCAGGGTCTTATATTCTGATCCAAGGAAATGTATTAGGAGAAAAGGAAGGTAGAAGGCTGGCTGCTACCTTCTCGGTCATAGGGGCCAGGCCTCTAGATCTGGTGAGTGCATACACCTCCCTGCAATTTTACATTGTACGAGGACCACAGAAGGGGCCCCCATCCCTCAGGAACATCCTGCCATTGCCTGAGACTAGCAGCAGACAGCTTAGAAAGGGGAGGAAGGATTTATCTTATTTAATTAGTAGACCTGAGCTATTTGCTCTAGTTCTGGGTATCAGGTGTTATTTCCTCAGGGTTTTTTAAATGAGAGACCAAGAACTCATAGGAAGTTCCTTTGCTCTCTGCTGTTTGGGTGCTGTTTTCTCTTTTCTTCAAAGAATAACACCTAAATTTAATATGACCGCTAGAAATCTAATGAAAGAATTTTTTTTTTTTTTTTTTTTTACTAGTTCTAGTGTTTACGAGTGAGGTTTTTAAGATTTTTTATAGATTTTTTTTTTTTTTGAGAGAGAGCGAGAGCTTGCACGAGTTGGGAGAGAGGGAGAGGGAGAAGACTCCTCACTGAGCAGAGAGCCCAGTGTGGAGCTTGGTCCTGGGACTCGGGATCATGACCTCTGGTGGAAGGCAGATGCTTAACTGACTGAGCCACCCAGGCTCCCCTGTTTATGAGGTTTTTTTTAAAAAAAAAAGTCCAAACAGGGGCACCTGGGTGGCTCAGTTGGTGAAGTGTCTGACTCCTGATCTCAACTCAGGTCGTGAGTTCATGCCACATTGGAGCCTACTTAAAAATAACTAGATAAATAAAAATAAAAATCTGTAAATAGCTTTATCTACTATTCCAAGCTGATAATGGATACAGTTGATACAATACATACACATTTTGCAAATCTATGGGCATATACTTTTTTCATTTTATTCTGTTTTTTTTTCTTTGAATCGTTGCTTGGTATTCATTGTTAGTATCATTATTTGGCACCAGCGTTCCATATTTTTTGTTGTTATATCAATCAGTATGTTGTGGGAGCCACAGGTGGGATATTGTCTAGGAACAGGGGCCCTTTCTGTGGTGCTCATGGAATCTCATCACAGGGAGCAAGTGGATGTATTTACCAGGATCTGGAAGACTGATCCTGGTTGCTACATTTCCTTTTGTTCATCTTAGGTACTAACTGAAAAGCTAGCTCCTGGGAGGCTCCCTTGAGGTATTTTTTTTAAACCATTGAACCTTGAACTTTGCTTCTGCAGTGCTTCCTCATTTTCATTCAAAACCTGCTTCGTGCTGAGTCTGCAGATAGTAGACCAGAGACCCAGAGCTTCTAGCCCTACCCATGGAAACTCAGGCTGATTGCGTATCTCAGGAACCTCAGGCCCTGCTTGAGAGTGGTAAGAAATAGGGATTCATTTCTTCTTTTACTCAGGCATTCAGCAGTCATGCTGGATCTCTTGCTTACCAGGAACTGGGCTAACTACTAGAAGCCAGATGTGGCTGAGACACCGTCCTTTCCATTCAGTAGCTCACAGCCTAAGTGGGAAAGCTGCCTGAAGCCAATAGTGAATGTACAGCTTGGTAGGCTTTATAGCTGAGGCGTTTGTGAAGGGCTAGTGGGACCACATGCAGGATTAAGAAAACTGTGATGATCACAGAATTACAGGCACTTGGTAGCAGCCGCCTTCGTAGTCCTAGTTTGTTCTTTAGGGGCATGCACTTAGGCTCTTGGGCAAGCACTCTGTAGGTCACAGGCAAAAGGATAAAATGAGTAGAAGCCACTATCATATTTGTATTTTGCTGTCATCACCTGTGCCACTGACTTAGGCGCCAATGGCGGTCCTAAAGGGCATGCTTATCAGAAAAAAAGACACTCAATGATCTCTTTGTCCAGTGATTGCACACAATCTTTTGTCCCTAGGGGTTTAGAGTCTCTAAGGGACAGATATATTAACTTAAGAATTACAGAAGAATTACACTACAGGAAACATTTGTAGTGTGTAGATTTGGTTTGGGGATGAGAAGAAAGGAGAATGAGCATTATATTGTTCGTTTGGGGTTGGGTGAGGCTGCTGGTTTCCTCTGACCCAAGAGACCTTCGTGCTGGAGTTTGCATTCAGAGATGTGGAGAGGGATGGAAGGGGTGTGAGCAGGAATGTCTGCATTGCTGGCCAAGCTTGAGAGGAAGAACGAGAAGGTACTGATCACTAATGGGAGGACTGGACCAGTTTCCCAGAGAGTGCAATGACTGGACAGAAAGGAAGGGACCTGGGCAGGTGGAGAGTAGAATCAACAGAGCTTTGAACATCTCATCTCAAGAGGCAGTGGGTCTAGATTGTTGGGTCTAGGACACCATGAGTTTTCTGTGGATTGGGAGGCCAGAGAGCAGATGGCTTCACTCACAGACCCTTTTGTTGTCCTTCAGCTCTTCCTTCCTCGAAAGTTCCTGCCTTTTCTGACAAGGACAGCCTGGGGGATGAGATGTTGGCAGCTGCACTCCTAAAGGCCAAGTCCCAGGTGAGCTGTGGTTCCCTTCTTCCTTCTTTCCTTCCCATTTCATGTAAACATTTGTGCCATGACATCATTTATTGCCCCAAACCATGATTCCCTCTGTTAGGAACATTGTCCTTTCCTGCTGAATAACAGGCCCCTCTCTTTCTCAGCCATAAACTCCTTTCCCAACCTCTTAGATATGCATCCTCAAACCCAGGTTGTTGGTGTGGGGTTTTTTTTGTTTTTTCTTTGGTTTTGTTTTGTTTTTGGTGCTGCCAGTCTTATCCCTGAAATTGCATGCAAGACTGTATTGTTTCAGGAGTTGGTGACGTTTGAGGATGTAGCTGTGTACTTCATCCGGAAGGAGTGGAAGCGTTTGGAGCCTGCTCAGAGGGACCTCTATAGGGATGTGATGCTGGAGAATTATGGGAATGTGTTCTCGCTGGGTAAGGAGTTACACTTTCTCAATAAAACTCCTTTGGCATTCCTTTGTTTTCTTGTTTGCTAGTGACACTTGAGTCACAAAATGATCACCTAAAGATGAGGGTAGTCTCAGAAAATTCTAACAACAATGACAGTAACTCCTGCTTATATAGTAATTGGCAGCTCATAAAGAGCTTTCATGTATATTCTGTCATGGAAACCTTGCAGCAACACAGTAATGGAGGTCGCTGGTATTCTTGTGTTCTACCTGAGGACAGAGAAGTCAGAGGTGTTCAGTGCTTTGCGTATGGTCATATAGCAGGACTTGAGCCCTGGTCTTTCAGCTCCAAATCTGGTGCTTTTTTTTTCCTATGTGATTCTTAAATGTATAATTCAGAGCTTTTTCCAAAAGATGAACATACCAGGATCCCTAAATGCGTGCGGTACTGCTCTGTGCCCGAGTGCACATTCTGGAACTCCTCCTCCCTTTTTCTGTTGTACCAGTTTGGAGACCTGTTGCTTTGTTCAGGACCTAGTGCAACTGTGGCTCCAGTAGAAATTGTAGCTTGTTTTAGGGAGCAACTGGTTTCTTTAACCTTTAGTCTATGGACTGTTAATCTCTTGTCTGTCACTCATTGTCAGGACATTTTCGTTGTAGTGCTAAGGGGTCTCCCTCACTTCTGTTGAATCCTCCCCAGACATTTCCTTTTCTGGCCCCTGCAAATCCTGGGTCTAGAGTTGACCTCTGGGACCACTTGGTATGAGCAGGATAAACCTTGTCCCATGTCTTTGCCCATGGGCAGGATTTCCATTTCTGAACGTTGACACAATCTTTGGGCTATAATCAGAAGAAAAGCCAAGGGTCCTGAGTTTGAAGGAAACAGAACAGAGAGGTCCTGAGAGGTACCTCTTCAGAGGAGGGAGAAACAGCTGTTTCTGTCCCTAACACTCATTGCCCTGTCTTTACTTTTTAAAATAAGCAATAGACTAAAAATGCCAGCTGTCTAGACCCCTTCACTCATCCTCTCTGCCCAAAGCTACCTTCGAAAACCACAGACCAGTGAAAATAGGGAAGTCGGACAAGAAGACGGTTTAAGTATCCACACGTCTTGGCCCAGCCTTCAAGGCCTGGGGCCCAGAGGTGGACTGAACTCTGTCTTTTGCTTGTTACCATGGGTTTGGCGTGTGTGGCCTACGGATGTGAGTGTTCTTTTCACATGCGGCTGTTGTTGTCACTGTAGCCTCCTCCTTGTCACTTCTTGCTCTGTGGCTGTTTAATGTCACCCATCTGCTTGCTTGCTTGCTTGCTTGCTTGCTTACATTTGTTCTCCTCTATCTTCTAGAAGCCACAATCTCTCCACTTGTATTTCCAGTCTCTGATCTCTGTGAGGACTTTGTCACTTCATTAAACACATGTCCTTTCTCTTCTGATTTTGGTTCTACACCTCCACCCGGTCTGTCTTCCTCTCTTCCCATCTTCAGCCTTCTCTTTCTCTATCTCTGCCAGCTCTTTTCATTTTGATTTTGCTTCTTGCTCTTCTCTTTCATTATTTCTGCAACACAGTTCTCTCAGCTTGCCTCAGCTATCTCCAGCCTGATGTGCTTTTAGCTCCATGAACATCCTTCTCGTAATTATCCTGTCCTCTGGTTTTGATTCCTTCTTCCAAGTGATGTTTGTATTTTGTATTGTGCCAGATGGTGAGACCAGGACTGAGCATGATCAAGACATTTCTGAAGATACAGGATCACGTGGGGTGCTGTTGGGAAGATTCCAAAAGGATATTTCTCAGGGTCTTAAGTTTGAAGAAGCCTATGAACAAGATGTCAGTCTCAAGAGGCAACTGGGGAATTCCTCTGGAGAAAGATTGGATAGGAAGATACAAGATTTTGGTCAGATGACCGATGAGGAAAAGCTAACCCCCGGGGGAGAGAGAAGTGAGAAATACAGTGATTTTGGGAATAGCTTGACTGTGAGTTCTAACCTTATTTCACATCAGAGACTTCCTGTGGGAGACAGACCCCATAAGTGTGATGAATGTAGCAAGAGCTTTAATCGAACTTCAGACCTTATTCAACATCAGAGAATCCACACTGGGGAAAAACCCTATGAATGTAGTGAATGTGGGAAGGCCTTCAGCCAGAGCTCACATCTTATTCAGCATCAGAGAATCCACACTGGAGAGAAACCTTACGAATGTAACGATTGTGGGAAGACTTTCAGTTGTAGCTCTGCCCTCATTCTACATCGGAGGATCCACACCGGGGAGAAGCCCTATGAATGTAATGAATGTGGGAAAACCTTTAGCTGGAGCTCTACCCTTACTCATCATCAGAGAATCCACACTGGAGAGAAACCATATGCTTGTAATGAATGTGGGAAGGCCTTCAGCAGAAGCTCCACTCTTATCCATCACCAGAGAATCCACACTGGAGAGAAGCCCTATGAATGTAATGAGTGTGGGAAAGCCTTTAGCCAGAGCTCACACCTCTACCAGCACCAGAGAATCCACACTGGAGAGAAGCCCTATGAATGTATGGAATGTGGAGGAAAGTTTACCTATAGCTCAGGCCTTATTCAGCATCAAAGAATCCACACGGGGGAGAATCCCTATGAATGTAGTGAGTGTGGGAAAGCCTTTAGGTATAGCTCAGCTCTTGTTCGCCATCAGAGAATTCACACTGGAGAAAAGCCTTTGAATGTAATGGGAATGAGCAAAAGTTCTCTCAGAGTCACTGCTGAATTAAATATCAGAGAGTCCACCTGAGAGAGAGCCACACACCTGTTTTCCTCACTTCCTCCGAGTCTGAAGAGCTCCTGCCTTACTCTATAGAAGTATGAACATCTTAGAATGTGTCCCTTCCGACTCACACTTTTCACTTTAGAGAATGGGCCAAGTTGGGGAAAGGATCCTGGCACATCCTGGTGATGAGCTACCTGTCAGTTTCCCCAGCAGTGAAACCAGGAGGCAAGTGGCAGGTTGAGTGCTGGGAATAAGAGGGAAGCTCTGGGCCCAGTCACCTTCCGTTTTGGAAGGGAGTTTGCACTAGACCATTTCTCTCACACCAGAGGAGCCTTTCTTTCCAAGGTGGGGGAGTGGAAGCACAGTAGGAATAAAATTCCAAGGATTCCTGTAGTTGGGATCAGTATAGCCGGCACAGAAGGCAGTGCAAAGAATGTTCTGAGTCCTGCTACTTGCTAAGAAGGGGACACGGGGGCTGTATTTCAAAGCCGCTGTTCCTAATCCAGCTTTAAGTTTTGATAAGGAATGTGCTGTTTGTGGTTGTTGTCGTTGTTCATGACTTCATTAATTATGGAAATGTGGTGCTGAGGGATTTGTTATTTTACTGGCGGGGGGACCCTACGAGGTTTTCTGTGATAACTGTACTTTGACGGTGGCAGCAAGCCCATCTCCAAGAGCAGCAAAGCAGTTTTGTTGAAGAACTTGTCCTTCCCTATTGTTATAGGTCTGATTGGGAAATCCATCTGATAATCAGTCTAACAGGGAGAGGATCAGAAAGATTTAGCATTGGCCTATTTCCTATCCTCCCCTTCTCCGCATCCCTCCCCACTCCGCATCCCTCCCCACTCCTGTGTTGAAAAGTGATCTAATTCAAACCCCTAGTTACTAAGAATAGAATGCTTTTTAAGGAGCTCACTCAGCCAGCTTGCCCTGCCCTCTATCACCAATGACATCTGGCCCCAGCCCCTGACCCCTCATGACCTCACCTCTGACTTCAGCCGCCAAGTATGAATGCAAAGAAAAGCAAAGCCCAGGGAAGGGAGTCTGACCTGACCTGGCTGTTGGGCTTCTTGCTGGGTTAGGATGGAGCTCCTGAGTTTTCCCAGCTGAGGGGATGATCTTTCATTATATTTTCCCAATCCTGCTCATCCTGTAGCATAAATGAAGTGCACTATTAAACAGAATAGTTTTTTAGAAGGCGACATTCATTGTGTTTTTGTGCAGGAGCCAAATCTATTTCAATTAAAATAGGAAACCATGGCTATAACTGGAATCTAAATTTTAATCTTTAAGATTTTTTTACAGACAACTATTTTTCTTTCATAAACACATGACCTCTCTCTGTCAAGACTCTATCATATTCCTCTAGATACTGCCACAGACTCTTCGGTCATGTACACAGTTACTCCCACCTCATACCCACACGTTGGATGATACTTAAGACCAGCAACCAAAACTAGAAAACTGTTACTATTGGGTGTGGGGCCTCTGACAAGCATGTACTTGGATTTTGGGTTGTAATGGGCATATGTAGATTTCTTCTTTGGGCTCTTGGTGGGAGGAGGTTCCAGTCATGGAGAAGGCTGAGATGAAAGTCTTACAGAGAAGATAGAGAAGTATCTGGAACTGGCCTTTGAAAAATTTCTGAGCATATATTGTGATCACCTAATACGTTTTTAATTTCTTAAAGCTATAATGAAACTTGTTCTTTTTGGCTCTTCTTTGACACTCACCACATACCTACAAATAGAACTTTGTTTCTTGAAGCATAGGCCATGAACTATCCATATTAGAATCACTAGGGTGCTTGTTAGTAATGTAGGTTCCTGAACTTCAAATTGAACCTATCAATTTCTGAGGATAGAGCCTTAAAATTTAAACTGTAAAGCAAGAACTAATGGGATAGAGAAAATTTCTGGAGGGAGATGAGCAAGGTCTTATAAAGCATTGTATGTTTTAGAGGAGAAGAGGTTTCGGACAGGATAGCTTGGGGTGGGCCTGAACATGGCCACTTGTGTGTCAGTTCATGTTGTGGAGCTCTGGAAAAGACCCCTGAGCAGGTAAAATTAGGTGAATAGTCACTACACATGAAGGATCAACCACTTCTCTATCCGCATGCTGAATTCCCCTCACCCCACAAAGACCTCACAACTCCCTCCTTCAGAGCATCTCTGTGAGACCTGGGAATGATCTGGATCGTTGCATGAAAATTATGTTTATTTTTAAATATCTTTGAAGCTACTGTAACATTTTGTTCATCTGATTTTCCTGATTATTTCTGTTTCCCATGATGATTCCTCTTTTCTCAGTCCCTGAGTATTCCTTAATGTTGGACTGTGATACCAGTTTGTCTCTTTCTTTACCATTGTCCTTGGAACCACATACTCCTATGGTGTCAACTATTAATCTATGCAAATAAGTTTTAAATCACCTGTGGTACTAGTCTCTCCTAAGTTCCAATGTTGGGTCTCTGTCAGACTGCAGGACACTTACTCTTGGACCTTTAAAAGTTTCAAGTTACATGTTTCAAACCAGATACATCTTTCTCATAAACTGCCCCCTCACAAAATTTCCGTAAACTCAGGGTCCAGACCTTCGGAGTTTTTCTTTGGTTATTCTCATTCTATATCTGACTGCCATCGAGGCATGGGCAGGTTCAGTAGGCATGGAGTGGAAAGAGATTGTTAGAGTTGAGGTCATGGGGGAGGTGGGATTTCCAAGCGATGATGATAATAGTCGCTGACACATATCTTCCACCTGGCCCTTTTCCAAGTGGTTTTCGGATTTTTTTTTTTTTTTTAAGATTTTATTTATTGAGAGAACGGGCATAAGCAGTGGGTGGGTAGACTCTGCTGAGCAGGGAGCCTGATGTGGAGCTTGATCCCAGGACCCCAAGATCATGACCCAACCTGAGGCAGGCGCTTAACTGAGCCACCCAGGCACCCCCTGGTTTTCAGATATTAAAATCATGTAATCTTCACAGCCACCTGTGTGTGAGGCGGTTGTTAATATTAACCCTGTCTTAAACTTGCCAGGTGAGACATGACAATGAGATCAGGAAATGGAAGACCCTAAGTTGCTCTACTTGGGAGGCTAGACCTTGTGGCCTGGATGGCTCCCACGTGAGGTGGGGAGGCATGTGTTAAGAATAAGCCTCACCCAGGTGATCCCCCCTCCCTGTCCCTTATGGCTCTGCAAACTGTTATTCCTTTGCTTCCATTGCTGCTAAGCCTGGAGTTCAGGTCCTTCTTGCTTCTCCCCTGGGTTAGATAAGTACTTTGCTAGTGGAGTCTATTTTTCTCTCAATCTCCCTAAAGCACTGACTTGTCACTCCTTCAGTGGTTTCTCCCTTAATAAAATCCAAGGGGTACCTGGGTGGCTCAGTTGTTTAAGTGTCTGCCTTTGGCTCAGATCATGATCTCAGGGTCCTGGGGTCAAACCCAGCATCAGGCTCCCTGCACAGCAGAGCGTGCTTTCCCTCTCCCTCTGCGATTCCCCATGCACTGCTTGCTCTCTCTCAAATAAAATCTTTTGAAAGAATAAAATTCAAACTCCTTAGTCATATAGTCAGGCTTTCTTTGAATTGGTCTCTGCACATCTATATAGCCATATCCGACTGCTTGCTACTCTTCACACATCTGAAAACCAGATTTGTGAAAAAACAGTGCTGCTCAGTAGTTACGACGGTAAAAATATTTTGTTCAGTACTATTGAAGTAGAGGAAAACAGACCTCTGTATAGACCTGGGCTTGTGTCTGTACAGCCCATGGCTGGGTGGCTGGGTAGCTGGGTAGCTCAGTTGGTTGTGTCCAACTCTTGATTTCAGCTCAGGTCTTGATCTCAGGGTTGTGAGTTCAAGCTCCGCATTGGGCTCCTCATGGAGTATGGAGCCTACTTTAAAAAGAACTGGTTTCATGTCAATACAGCTGATCAAGTGAGAATTTACAGCCAATGGGCAAGATAGGGGTCAGTGGATGGATCTAAGAGGAAAGAAAACAGGTAAGGGGTTTTGGCTAAACTGACCTAACAATTCTTGCTGAAGATGGGCCCAGATGAGTGATCCCACCCTGGGGTGATGGTGGAAAATGAGGGACTATTGGTAAACTGACTTCTTGGGGTTCTTTCTAAAGCTAGATTTTACAAGGAAGAGCACAGATGGGTCTAGGAGAAGGTTCAGGACTGAGTTTGGTTTGGTCAAGCAAAGAATCTGTCCCATCAAATAGCAAGATGATAACAGGGGCCATGCACACCTTATGTTCATGCTCATGAGTTTCTTCACTCATGGTGTTCCCATGTCCTGCTCTGGCTCCTCACATTCAATCAATAAAAATCAGTCCAAGGGGCACCTGGGTGACTCAGTCAGTTAAGTGTCTCCCTTCAGCTTGGGTCATGATCCTGGGCTCCTGGGATTGAGCCCTGTGTCAGACTCCCTGCTCAGTGGGGAGCCTGCTTCTCCCTCTCTGCTGCTCCCCCTGCATGTGCTCCCTCTCTGTCAAATAAATAAACAAAATCTTTTTAAAAGTCTGAGTCCAAAAAATAAATAAAAGTCTGAGTCCAAGAGGGCCTTAGAAACCATCTTCAACCTCTTGCTCAGTGCAGAAACTCAACAATATCCCTGAGAGATGGCAGTCCATTCTCTTCAGGATGAGAGGCCCATTGTTACACAGCAGAAAATCTGGCAGTTCCTCTGTTGAGCATACTCATCGCTGGAAGTTAATCAGAGCTGAATTCTGCCTCCTTCTAAGTTTCTGCCTCCCATGGTTAGTTTCTGCTTTTGCTTCTCATCTGTAGATGAAAGGGATGGGCAAGATTTCCAAGGACATTATCTGTCATAACAAAGGCGGTTTCATTCCTTGTGCCCCTCACCCATCCCAAGTCATATCTATTCTTGAGATCCAACTCAGTTCTGAGAGTATGTATTATGTGATGAGTTTCCAAGGGAAAACCTTGGTTTTACCCAAACATTTCAGCTGACAGAAGTATGAACCATGGAGTGGTGGTGAAAAAGAAAATCCTAAATTAAAAAAAAAAAATTGTTTATGGAGTTTCAATTTTTTCTACTTCAAAAAGATAAAGGAAAGCGCAGTCACCTGCACTATTTTAAATATGTCAGTAATGAAGAACTGAAGATCTTAAATTCCGTGGCCTAGGGCTACCAGCTGACTCAGCAGAGCATGCGACTTGATCTCGGGGTCATAGGTTCAAGCCCTACCCTGGGTGTAGAGCTTACTTAGAAAAGAAAAGAAAAAAAAATTACAAGGACTATTTCTTACATAAAGATAAATCTGATCACCAGAGTGGTTTTTCTCCACAAGCATGCTTTTCTTCGTGTATTTCCTGCTTTGGTTGCTGACATCATCCATTTTGCAGTCAACCAAGCCAGAAACCTGGGAATTGTTCCGAATGCCTTATTTCTCTTCATCTCCCTACCACCCCCCAGCCCCAGCCCACCACCTCTTCCAGTTGTCAGGCGATATGTAGCCCATCCTGTGTTGTGCACCCTTGACTCCTGTGTTGGCCTGGGCTGTCCTTAACCCATTCTGAGACTCTGGGCCCAGCCTTATAGAAGTACCTCTGCACGAGCTCTCTCTCTAAAATGATAAGTGTGTGATGCCAATGCAGACCGTCCAATGACCCCTTTTCATTTCTTAGGCCAGTGACCAAATTATTTATGGAAAAACAGGGCTTGGGACACCTGGGTGGCTCAGTGGTTAAGCATCTGCCTTTGGCTCAGGGCATGATCCTGGAGTCCCGGGATCGAATCCCACATAGGGCTCCCTACATGGAGCCTGCTTCTCCCTCTGCCTATGTCTCTGCCTCTCTCTCTGTGTCTCTCATGAATAAATAAATAAAATCTTTAAAAAAGAGAGAGAGAGAGAAACAGGGCTTCTCATTTCCTAGCCCTGCCTACTTCCCTAGCACTCCTCTTATCCCAACCCCTTCCCCTACCCCTCCCACATACTTGACACTGGAGCCACAGTTACAGTTACAGGGGCACACTTGCTGTTTCATGCCTCTGTGCCTTTGAATATGCTGTTCCTTCTTCCTGACTGTCCTCCCTTGTCCACCTAAACTCTTATTCATCTTTGCAAACCTCTTCATGTGTGAGCTTCACCTTTTCCATGGAGCCTCTCCAGGAATAGTCCTTCACCTGCACCGTGTTCATTTCCACTGAGTGGCCTCTGCATCTTGTGTGTACTTCTTGCACTTATACCTTGTCTTACTCATTTATCTGACTCCCTCGCTGTGGTGAGTTTCCCCTCTACACTTTCACACTTTTCTACCACAAATAAGCATTGCTTTCTTAATCAGAAAATTAATAAATATTAAGAAAAAGGAGGGATCCCTGGGTGGCGCAGCGGTTTGGCGCCTGCCTTTGGCCCAGGGCACGATCCTGGAGACCCTGGATCGAATCCCACGTTGGGCTCCTGGTGCATGGAGCCTGCTTCTCCCTCTGCCTATGTCTCTGCCTCTCTCTCTCTCTCTGTGTGACTATAATAAATAAATAAATAAAAATTTAAAAAAAAATAAAAATAAATAAAGAAAAAGGAAACGGGTGCCTGGGGTGGCTCAGTTGGTTGAGCAACTGACTTTTGATTTCAGCTCAGGTTATGGTCTCAGGGTCATGAGATCAAGCCCTGTGCTGGGCTCTGCATTCAATGGAGAGTCTGCTTGAGATTCTCTTCCTCTGCCCCGCACCCCCACATGTTCTCTCTCTGTCTGTGTCAAATCAATCTATCTATCTTTAATTAAAAACAAGAAAAGAAAGAGGGTCACTGGGATGGCTCAGTTGGTTAAGCATCTGACTCTTGATTTTGGCTCAGGTCATGATGTCAGGGTCCTGGGATGGAGCCCCATGTTGGGCTCCATGCTCAGCAGGGAGTCTGCTTCTCCTTCACTCTCTGCGGCTCCCTCTCTCCTCTAAAATAAATAAACAAATCTTAAAAAAAAAAAAAAAAAAGAAAGAGTAGCAGGAAGTAACATCCACTGAGCACTTACTATGTGCCAAGCATTGTCTAAGTGTTTTATATGTTACCTAATTCAATCCTCATCACAATTCTGTGATGGTAGGTACAATTATTGCCCCTATTCCTAGTCCCTTTCTTCAGGAAAGAAGGAAAGAGGGAGAGAGGGGAGCCCCTCAGGTGCACAGTAAATGATGCAGTAAAGTACAAAGGTGTTCAGAACCCCCAGCCCCTGGCTTCATCTGCTTATCACTCTCCCAGACCACCAGAGGGACCCCCCTTCTCCTCCCACCAGTCCCTTGAGCTCCTCAGCGGCAGTTCCATGAGTCCCAAAGGGGACACAGGGAAGCATGGTTCCTGCACGGAAGGGGGCTCTGGTCCCCTTCCCATACAGACGGGAAGACTGTATGGATAATATGAGACAGAGTGAGACACCAGAGGTACCATGATCACGAGAGCTCATCTTTATTGGCTGCTGATCTCCTTGCCAGCATGTGTGGTCTTCACAGCAATCATAGACCCTGTGAGTCCTTTTACTTATTTACTTTTTAAAGACTTTATTTATTCGTGAGAGACACAGAGAGGTAAAGACATAGACAGAGGGAGAAGCTGCAGAGCTCTGCTATAGGACTCAATCCTAGGACCCCGGCCGGGATCACAACCTGAGCCAAAGGCAGACGCTCAACCACTGAACCACCCAGGGGCCCTGTGAGTCCTTTTATTTTTTATTTTTTTTTAAGATTGTATTTATTTATTCATGAGAGACAGAGAGAGAGAGAGGCAGAGACACAGGGAGAGGGAGAAGCAGGCCCCATGCAGGGAGCCTAACATGGGACTCCATCCCGGGTCCCCAGGATCACGCCCTGGGCTGAAGGCAGCAGCGTTAAACCGCTAGGCCACAAGAAAACCAAGGCCCACAGTGTTAAGTTAACTTACTCGATGTTACAGAATTGATGAGTAGTGGAGCAGGGATTCCGACCCAGGCAGGCTGGCTCCAGAGATTGAGCTCTTAATTACATTGTACTGCCTCTAAATGAAATGGGGGAACTCAAAGAAAGTTTCTTGTGTTCTGCTTTAGTTTCTAAATAAGGGAAAACCTTGGGGAGATGCGAGCTATGTAGCAGTCACAAAAAGCTTCATGGAGGAAATGGCACTAAAGCCATTGAGATCTGAGCCTGAGATAAAGGACAGGCAAAACAGAGATAACCATTTCTCTTTTCATCCCAAACATGTGACTTTTCTTTCCCTCAAAACTCCCTCATATTCCTCTAGAATTCCTCTGTGTGGTACAATACTTAAGATTGTGGGCAGGTAGGAATCATTAAGACAAAACTGCTTGGCTGAAAACACACACTTACCTCCACCAGCCCTGCCCACGTTTCTGTCTGCTTCATCATGATGTGGACCAGGATGAAAAGTACAGTGAAAAGGAACTTTAGATGGTCTCTTCTGAGAGGAAAAAAAAACAAAACAAGATGCAATCAAAGAGGGATACAAACCATAAGAAACTCTTAATCATAAGAAACAAACTGGGTTGCTAAAAGGGAAGATATGGGAGGATGGGGTAACTGGGTGATGGGCATTGAGAAGGGCACATGATGGAATGAGCACTGGGTGTTCTATAAGACTGATGAATCACAGACCTTAACCTCTAATAATACGCTGTATGTTAACTGATTGAATTTAAATAAAATAAAAAAGATTGGGTGTTCTGTATGAAGAAGCTGATGTACCATCAGAAGCATAGATGGTAACAAATGACAAAAAAAAATGCTTTGTGAGCTACTTACATCACCTATCTTCTACCTGAATTGAGAATATAATTTTTTAGTAAGACTTACTGTTCTAATTACACCACAGAAAAACTTTACCACAGCAGCTGCATGTGACTCTTCATGTCTTACACCTGTTCAGGAACTGTCCTGGTGCCCTATTATGGGTTTCCATCACCTACCCCATGAGCTGGCATTAAGGACCGGTGAGTTCACCAGCCTCCCCAGGATCCATGCAGCATCTTCTCTCATGAGAACACTGTTTACTCTTCACCTTCCTGCTAACAACACTGGTGCTGTTCCCTCTGTTTGCAATGTCCTTCCCTGATTGCTAAAATCCTAGTATGTTAATATGGGTTGAAAGCATTCTAAATGGGAAGAGCAGCAACAGCTGTGGGCTCCCAGAGAGGAATGTGCTTGCTATGTTCCAGAAACAGCCAGGACATCACGATCTAGAAGGGTTGCATTTTGACAGTCAGATCAGGGAAGGAGTTTTCTCATACAGATCCTTGATCCTTAAACCAGTTGAAATTCTGATAGAAAATTTGGATACCCTTAATATACAAGGGTAACTGCTGGTGTGAATCTTTTCTTGTCAAGCCACACCTGACCCCACAGGCAGCCTTTACTAAGAAGCAGCCCGTGAAGAGCCAGGGTCCTCAATGTGAATCCTCCCACTGCTCCACCAAGGCTGGCCCCTTGGCAAAGGCTCTGCATGCTTTACTCCTGAGGTAATTGCTTGCTTGCTTGCTTGGGTTTCTTCGTGTGTGTGTGTGTGTGTGTGTGTGTGTGTGTGTGTGTGTGTGTGTGTGTTTAAATAACAACGGTAGGGGTGCCTTGGTGGCTCAGTGGGTTAAGCAGCTGCCTTCAGCTCAGGTCATGATCCTGGGATCCTGGGATTGAGCCCTGCATTGGGCTCCCTACTCAGCAGGGGGCCTGCTTCTCCCACTGTCTCCTCCTCCTGCTTGTGCTGTCTCTCTCTCTGTCAAATAAATAAATACAATCTTTAAAATAAAAAAAAAGTAACCATTGTAATAATAGTTCGCCCATTTGAAGTGTACAATTCAATGGTTTTTAGTATTCAGAGCTATGCAGCATCACCACAATCAATTTGAAAACATTTTCATCACCCCAATAAGAGACCCTGTGCCCTTTGGAAGTCACTCCCATCTCCCTAATTCCCTTAGCCCCTAGCAACTTCCAGTCTACTTTTGTGTCTCTGGATTTGCCTATTCTGGACATTACATGTAAGTGGAATTGCCATGGCACAATATGTGGCCTTTTGTGTCTGGCTTCTTTCGTTTCTTGTGATGATGTCAAGCTTCATTTGTATATGTTGCCACGTGAATCTGTACCTCAATCTTTTAAATAGCTGCATGACACTCCATTATATGCATTTACCAGTCTGCTCATTCTTTCATCCACTGGTGGGCATTTGGGTTGTTGCCATGTTTGGGCTATTAGGAATAATGTTGCTATGAACGTTGTGTATCCGTTTTCTTGTGGATGTATGTTTTCATTTCTCTTGGGTATATATACTCAGGATGGGAATTTCTGGGTCAAATGCTTTATTTAACCTTTTGAGGGAATGCCAGACTGTCTTCCCAAATAGTTGTCCCATGTTACATGCTCATCAGCAGTGTATAGGCTTCTGATTTCTCTGTATCCTCAATGATACTTGTCACTATCCTTGTTACAGCAGTTCTACTGGGTGCGAAGTGGTCTCATTGTGGTTTGACTTGCATTTCTCTGATGGCTACTGATGAAGTGCATCTTTCCACTTGCTTACATCCATTTGTATATCTTTTTTTCTAAGGATTTTATGTATTTATCTGAAAGAGAGAGCATGGGGGGTGGGCAGGGGACAGAGGGAGAAGGAGAAGCAGATTACCTGCTGAGTGGAGAGCCCGCTGTGGGGCTCAATCCCAGGACCTTGAGATCATGAACTGAGCCAAAGACAGATGCTTAACCAACTGAGCCACCCAGGTACCCCCATTTATATATCTTTTTTGGAGAAATGTCTATTCAGATCCTTTGCCTATCTTTTAATTGGTTGGCTTTTTATTATTGAATTCTATGATATGTTCCAGGTTTAAGCTTTATCAAACATATCTGATTTATGAAAATTTTCTACCATTCTATAGGTTCTCATTTTATTTTCTTAATGGTGTCCTTGAAGCTGGAAGTTTTAATTTAGGTGATGCCCAGTTTGTCCATTTGTCTTTTGGTTCCTTATGTTTTGGGTGTCTGTATTAGCTAGGGTTCTCCAGAAAAACAAACAAGAGGATATATAGAGAGGGCGCCTGGGTGGCTCACTGGTTGAGCATCTGCCTTCAACTCAGGCTGTGATCCTGGGGTCCTGGGATCAAGTCCCACATTGGGCTCCCCATAGGGAGCCTGCTTCTCCCTCTTCCTGTGGCTCTGCCTCTCTCAAGAATAAATAAATAAATTAATTAAAAAATAGGATATATAGAGAGATACAAAAGAGGGGATTTATCATGGGGATTCGCTCATGCAATTGTGGAGGCTGAGCTATGGCATGATATTCCATCTGCAAGCTCTAGAACCAGAAAAGCTCCTGGTATAATGCCCAGAGTCTGAAGGCCTGAGAAGCAAGGACAGCCCCGATGTCAGAGGGTAGAGGATGGATGACAGGGAGGGAGGGAAGAGAGGGAGAGAGAGACAGAAATGACCTGGTTCTCTGCTTTGTTGTCCTATTGGGGCCCTCAACCAGTGGGATGATGCCTCCTCACATTGGTGAGGTCAGATCTTCTTAGTCTATTTGAATGCTAATCTCTCTGTAACCACCCTCACAGACACACCCGGAAATAATGTCTTACTAGCTCTCTGGGCATCCTTTAGCTCAGTCACATTGCCACATAAAATTAGCCATCCCGGTGTCCCATCTAAGAAACACTTGCTGGTGGAAATGTAAAATGGTACAGCCATTCTGGAAAAGTTTGACAGTTTCTTATAAAGTTAAACATAAACATACAATATGACCAAGTCCCAATCCCAGGGATCTACCCTAGAGAAATGAGTTATGTTCACACAAAAACTTACACACTGATATTATAACAGCTTTATTCATAACCTCCAAAAACGGGTACAAGTCAAGTGTCTGGGTGGTCAGCGGATAAGTTATTAGTTGCAGTACATTGGGTGAGGGAAATACTACTTAGCAGTCAAATGGGATGAACTATTGCCCTGCAACAGCTTGGATGAATTTAAAAAGCATTATGCTGAGTGAAAGAAGCCAGTCTTAAAAAGTTGCATGCTGTATGATCCCATTTATATGACATTCTTGAAAAGGCAAAATTATAGTGATAGACATCGGGTCAGTGGTTGCCAGGGGTTAGAAGTGGAGGGAGGTTGTGTACTAAAAGGACTGGTGGGAGGGGATTTTTGATGGGGCCGATCTATAGGGGTTCTACGAATCTATACATGTGCTAAAGTTCATAGGACTGAAAAAAAAGAAAATCTCACTTTGTGTGATCATTTTTAAAAGTTTAAAAATATAAAGTAACAACCTCATGGATTGTTGGGTAGACAATCTATGTCCAGTGCACCAAACATGCATTCAGTTAATTTGGTGAAACAGGAAGCATGATGAATGGGAAAGGTGGGGCTGGCAGGCAGGGAAGATGGCTTGGGAAGCCCCAGGAGGGACTGGTCAGAAGGGTGCCGAGCAGTTAACAGGGACCCTCAGAGCCCGTGAGCATCCAGGAGAAGTCTCCTGACATGGAGACCTGAGACCCATGCATGCATGGGGAGCCAGGGGCGTGGAGAACAGCTTGGGGACAGCCATGACAGCTCCTCCCCTGCCAGATAAGCCTCCAGACCCACAGGGCAGGCTATGTGTGTGACCCTCCCCAACCACCCTATGTCCGGGCAGTGTGGGACTAGTGCCTCCAGCCTCCTCTGACCCCAAAGGGCTGCAGACTGTGACTCTGGGTCTCAGGAGCAGGAGTACGGCTGGGTTTCTGGGTCAGAGGACACCACCACGTTGCCCAGGTAGGATCAGACGGTTGGGGTTGGGGCCTGCAATACTTCGGTTCCTTACACACCCCGACCCCCACCTGAGGGTGATTTCAATGCAAGTCTGAGAACCCTGACTTAAATCCTCTTTCCAGTCTGCTGGCAATCTGCAAGGCAGATGCCCCAATAAAGTGGGAAAGCCACAGTGTCCTCTTTTACCTGGTCTGTAAATCCACTTTTTTCTGTGCCACTTGCTCATAGAACATGCACCCACTTTTTAGAAGTTTCCGGACCCCTTGAATCCCAGCGGTCAGTGACTGTGAGCTCCCTCTCTCTCTAAACCCATCACCTCATGGCCGGACAAGCTGCCTTAAATGCTGGCAGTGGGCCAGGTTGGGGGAGGGGGGTCCCAGCCCTGGAGAAGAGAGGACAGCCAGGGCTGAGAGGCACATGGCCCAGGACAGCAGGACTTGCCAGTCCTCTAACCACCAAAGTAACTTTACCAGAGCAGGAAGAATGTCTCTGCTGGCCAACTTGGAGTCAACAGGCCTGAGAGCAAGGCCACCAGGGTCCGAGGTTGCGTGCGTACAGCGTTGGAGATGAGAACCCCTCTCCACCCCAAGAGGGACACGTGGGGAGGATCACGCTCAGAGGGCACGGGGGCTGGGAAGCAGCGGAGGTGTGCGGGTGCTCATGGAAAGCCCAGGAAGGGCTATGCCAGGGAGAGGAGATGAAGGCTGGACACGGTCAGCGGTCAGGAGGGGAAGCCACCGAGAGAGAGGTCTGGGCCGGCGGTCAGATTGTCTAGAGATAAAGGCATGGCCTGGGAGGCAGCGGCCAGTCACAGAGGCAGGAATGCTCAGGAAGCAGCCGGGTGTTGCCGCAGAGGTTCAAGCATCATTATTCAGTTACTACGCATTGAGCGGCGGCCCAGGCCCTGCGGTAGGGCTGCAGGTACAGCAGGGATTGATCATGGGGATGGGCTCATGCAATTGCGGAGGCTAAGCTATACCGTGATATTCCACCCACAAGCTCTAGAACCAAAAAACTCATGGTATAATCCAGTCTGCATCTAAAGGGCTGAGAACCTTGGCGGGTCACTGGTAAAATTCCCACCATCTGAAGGCCTCTCCTTTGTCACTTAGCTGTGACTGGAAAGGCGACAAGGACTTGGTGTATTTACTTAGTTATTTTGAGTCAGTGAAGAGCATAATGAACTCAAAATGTGATCAAGTCCTGGTGGAACTGAGACACTTTTTTTTAAGTAGGCTCTGCAGCCAGCATGGGGCTCAAACTCACGACCTTGAGATCAGGGGTCTCCTGTTATGACCAAGCCAGCCAGGCCCCCTGGAACTGAGACAGACTTTTATCCAATCAGATCCTTGACTCCTTGGGGATTACCTATCAAGCCACATCCTACTTCTCTTGACTTCACAGACTGTTCTCGGTATGCTATCTCACCACAAACCTAAGCAGATCCTTTGACGGAGAATTTAACTGCCACCGAGACTCTGTTCAGAAATGGTCCGTGTCTGCATGGAGCCAACACAACAGGTTCAAGAGTCAAATGTTCTTAGCTGACCCTCGACTTACTGTGAGTGACCCTCTGGCTAGTGACTCACCTTCTCTGAGCCTCAGTTGTTACTTCTGTGAACAGTAGTTACCAGATCAGAGTTTTGTGAGGCTTAAAAGCCAGCATGAGGCCAAGAGTTTGCCTAGAGGCTGCAAGGAATGTGTTCTCAGGACATGTTACTAACCATTCACATCAGTAGGAGGATCTACCAAGTGCAATTCACAGCTTAGGGAGACCCCACACAGGTCCTATGGTGTCTGTCTTTCTAGACAGAACGGACATCCCCCAAAACATTTTTAAAGAGCATTTAGACTCTTTCAGATTAATCTTGTCTGTTGTTTTAGCATACTTTTGAGCGGCAATAAGGCATCTTGTGTCTTTAACATACTCTACATTTCCTCAAAAGATAGACTCCATAGTTACAGAATAGGATTCAAGCATCTGTTAGCCTTTTTTTGTTTGTTTGTTTGTTTGTTTTACATAAAGAAGGGGGGGATTTGTTTCATACACCAAGCATGATGCACTTTTTTGGGTAATTTTAAAAATGTAAAACTGGGCAGCCTGGGTGGCTCAGCGGTTTAGCGCCGCCTTCAGCCCATGGTGTGTTCCTGGAGACCCGGGATGGAGTGTCCTCCCCCCCCCCCCCCCCCCCCCCCCCCCCCCCCCCCCGGCCCCGCATCTGGCTCCCTGCTTGGGGCTTGCTTCTCCCTCTGCCTGCATCTCTGCCTCTCCCATTCTCTCTCTCTCTCATAAATAAAATCTTTTAAAAAATTGTGGTAAAATATACTTAACATAAATTTTACCACCTTAAAAAAAAGATTCATTTATTTATTTGAGAGAGAAAGAGAGAGTGCATGAACACAGAGGAAGAGGGAGAAGCAGACTCCCCACTAAGCAGAGAGCCAGATGCAGGGCTCCATCCCATGACTCTGAGATCAGGACCTGAGTTGAAATCAAGAGTCCAGCTCTCAACCAGAGCCACCCAGGTGCCCTGCTAAGGTCCCTCTTGAGACAGAAGTTTCTTTCGTACTGACCAAATGCATAGGGCCTCTGTCCAGTGTGGATACTGATGATGTGGCTGAAAGCAGTCTCACGTGTGTGCATATATAAGGTTTCTCTATAGCATGGCCCCTCTGGTGGCTGCTGAGAGCCCATCAAGGCGTAATGCTTTGTCACACCCAGCACAGTCCTAAGTTCTCTCTCCAGTGTGGACACACTGACGGGTGAGCAGACTTTTTTCATTGTTTGCTTTTATAAGGTTTCCCTTTAGTGTGAGCACCCTGATGTTTGGTGAGATCCCTGCTCAAACAGGTTTCCTCACACCCATCACACATGTTGGACCTCTCTCTGATGAGAATGTTTTGGGGTGTGATAAGGTTTGAACCCTGGTAGAAGAATTTCCCACAACCCCTGCGTTTATAAAGCTTCTCTCCAGTGTGACTTCTCTGTTGTAGGCAAAGACTTACCAGTAACAGTTTCCCCCAAGGAATGCATGTGTAAGGTGTCTCCCCAGTGTGCAACCTCTGATGTTGAGAAAGCTATGAGCAATTCCTGAATGTTTTTCCACACTTACGTTTATATGGTTTCTCCCTAGGATGAATTCTCTGGTGTCAGTGAGGTGCGTTCTGCCTCAAGGCTTTCCCACAGTGGCTGCCCTTAAATGAGTTCTCCCTGTGATGGATTTTCCAGGGCTGAGTAAGGGCAGAGCACCCCGTGATTGCTCTCCTATGTTCATTAGCCACAAAGGGCTTCTCTCTGGCATGTTTTCTCAGATGCTAGAAGGTGGGGTTTCTGAGCAGATTTCCCCATACACTACATAAGAGGATTTCTTTACTTTGGGGGTTTTCTGATGCTTACTAATGACTGAGCAACCCAGTTTACCTTTCTTTCTTTCTTTCTTTCTTTCTTTCTTTCTTTCTTTCTTTCTTTCTTTCTTTCTTTCTTTCTTTCTTTCTTTCTTTCTTTCTTTCTTTCTTTCTTTCTTTCTTTCTTTCTTTCTTTCTTTCTTTCTTTCTTTCTTTCTTTCCTTTCTTTCTTCTTTCCTTTCTTTCTTCTTTCTTTCTCTCTCTCTTTCTTTCTCTCTTTCTTTTTTTCTTTCTTTCTTCTTTCTGGACTTACTTATTTACGAGGGGGATAGGGGCAGAGGGAGAGAGAATATTATGCAGACTCCACATTGAACACAGAGCCCAAGTGGGGCTCAATCTCACGACTCTGAGATTACAACCTGAGCCAAAACCAAGAGTCAGATGCCCAACCGACTGTGCCACCCAGGTGCCCCCCAAATTAACTCCTATAAGATCTTTCTTTTTTCTTTTCTTTAGTATTTATTTATTTATTTTTTAAAGTAGGCTCCATGCCCAGTGTGGGGCTTGAACTCATGATCTCATGATGGAGAGTTTCACACTCTACCAACTGAGTCAACCAGATGCCTCATAAGATCTTTCTTCCTATGGGATGTTGACATTTCTGTCAGCTTTGTAATGATTACAGGCTTTTTCCCCAGTGGGGGAGGAGGAGGTTTCTATGGACGATTGTTGCTTTGCTAGAACAAGACCTGGGGAAAGGGGATACTTTTCTCTCTGTCTTGTGGAATTTTGCTATTTCTAAACAGCTCGTAGATTAGGAATAGTCAACTCTTCCATTTATATCTGCTGCTTCATGATCACCACCTCCTGGAGTACTCAGTTTATCCTTGGTTGTCAATTTTTAGCCTAAGATAACAAATTGGAAGGTAAATGCCATTAATCTCTGTGGTAAAGAAAAGAAACATTCCACAAAAAGTCTAGAATGATTTACACAACTATGAGATAAATGGGCAGGCAGCCCGGGCATTGGAGGCAGACAGAGCCTCAGCGAGAATTCTAGCTCCACCACTGAATTGCTTGGAGGCCCTGAGTCTCATGTGTGAAATAGGGATAGAAACTATATTCTACCTAGTTCACAGATTTTTTTGGATACAGAATGTGTGTGAAAGCCACAAGCACTGTACGTGACATACTTATTCAGTAAACAGTAGCTGGTGTCATCTTCCAAAAGCACTTGCTGGGGACATCTGGCTGGTTCAATCAGTAGAGTGTGTGACTCTTGATCTCAGGGTTGTGAGTTCGAGCCCTACGTTGGGGGGAGAGGTTACTTAACAACAACAACAATAGCAACAACAAGAAGCACTTGCTAAGTACATTCTCCTTCGCACATAGGTCAACGTGGGTTTCTGGCAGCTGCCCAGAAGAGGAAGAGATTTTAACAAGAATGCCCATGGGGCACCTGGGTGACTCAGTGGTTGAGCGTCTGCCTTTGGCTCAGGTCATGATCCTGGGGTCCTGGGATCCAGTCCTGGGATGGGGTCCCACATTGGGCTCCCCACAGGGAACCTATGTCTCCTCCTGCCTCTTTCATGAATAAATAAAATCTTTAAAAGAAGAAGAAGAAAGCCCTTGTGTCCCACACTCATAATCAACTTAACTTCAATGTTCTTAATGCTTCCATTCTCGGCTAACTGCATCTCCCCTAGGAAGATATGTTACCTCCAGCCATGGCCTGCCTTACTTATCCCTGCCTTCACATCCCTGGCCCAGCAACCAGCTCATAAACCACATTTGGTCACTACCTGTGGTCTCTGGGTGACAGAGGAATGTTATCAACACGTTGGAAGCAATTTGGAGTAGTGGAGAATAGCCAGTTTGATAGATGAAGAAAAACAATTGCAAAATAAGAGTCATATCCTACTTTCAATTAAATCTGTCCCTAAAATAGATCTTGCCATTATTTCAAGATACACCACCAGAGTAAGTTACATAATGGCCACCCGAGGGTGTCAAACTCTAATCCCTGAAACTTGTTATTTTATTTGGAAAAAGGATCTTTATAAATCTAATTAAGGAATTTGAGATGAGATTAGCCTTTTATTTTTAACTCTGGGGAAACTGAACCTAGAGCTCTTGTTGCTTGATCCCACTGATGTGTCACTCCTCTATCACAAGAACTAGGAAGATATTCATAGAAGAAATGAAGGCTCAGAGGATTGTTGACTATGTTGGTTCAGGAGGAAAATCCCCTTAAGGTAATAATGGTGACTAGAAGGAGCTCAGCTGGGAAAAAGGACTCCAGCAGCCAGACCTCTGTCCTGTATCTATATTTTCACCCTAATAACAGAAACCAAAGAACTAAAAAGAACCTTCAGTTTTCAGAATAGGTATTATAAATTATTTACTGGAAAGGAGTCCAGAAAGACACAATCTACCCAGAAAGTCAGGAGGTACCACCCCTCCCCAGGCGAGCCAAGAAGGTACTGAAATGTGGCTGCTGACTCTGGAGCAAAAGGCCAAGGAAAAAACAAAGAGCCTGAGGGGTCAGTTTCCCTGGTGCCTCCTCCACTGGGCCCTGTCTTCCTGGTCTGGAGATCAGTGAGGTCTCCTGCTGGTTGTCGCTGCAGCCCCTGACAAGCACGCAAGATTCCTCAGTCCTTGTTCCTGTAGGAGAAGACGTGCCTGAATCCAGCTGCTGGGGTCTGGACAAGGTTTGCAGTGGAGAAACGAGGCTCAAGTGATCTTGCGTCGGGCCCCGTGTCTTTGCTGCTTCTGTACCTAAATATGTAAGTAGGAACTGGTGGGTACAAGTGTTAGAGGGGATTCTCCCTTCAGGGACTGCTGTCTGTAGAGGGTCACAGTGGGACCCGCCGATCTCGCAAGGTAGAGGAGGAGAAAGGGAAATCACAGTTTTACTCAAAAGCGGGGCCAGTGTAGGCAGGGAGGGCATTTCTCCGTGCAACAGCGCCACCTGCGGGACACAGCCGCCGGGCACACGACGCTGAAGAGCTCCGGACCCAGGAAGCTTCAATTCTATAGGCCTGATAGCTCCGTTGGGGTGAATCAAGTCAAAGCTGATGAATAATAAGATGCGGAGAGCCTAGAAGGCCTCACTAGTAAGCCAGGAATGGTATATTTAAGAGCACAGTGGGTCTGGTCCAAAAGGGGTTTTATATGAAGTGGTGCTACTGCTTTGGAAGAAACCTGAAACCAAGGGGTGGATTAGTACGGACCAGAAGTCTCCGTTTCCCCTGAATGCCTGGGCTGAGTTCCCTGATGGCTCAGCTAAGGTGAATTCTGATGGGGCCCATGGGGCGGGGGTCTGTTGCTGCCCAGCTTCAGGCAGGGCCAGCCACACAAAACAGAAAGCCAATGTCACGGCTCTGCTCAGTGGGCAGAACTCAAAGCTGTTCTCATCATAAATCAGGCCAGTAGTCCTCCCCACCCCCCCACCCCGAGCCCCAGGAGCCTAGTTACATTTCACTGACTTGGGCTGTTGGCCAGTGGCCTGGCTGCCTGGTTTGCCACTTGAAATGACAGGGAAGATTATAGGCACATGCTTTGGGGCAGTGAACACACCTTGGCTCTGGCAGTTGAGTCACTCGTGCGCATGCCTGTGGCGGGGACCTGGTCTCTGATAAGGCCAGCACTTTTAAGATGCTGATCAAGCCTGCACTGTCCAGAAGCTCCCTCTCGTGCTTAAATCAACTCCATTGAACCTTTGACACCTTCTAGAGGCTCTCTTGGTGCTGATGTCCCTGTACAGTCTAGTCTGGTCCCCTGATTGAGGCCACATCATTATGGCCCTTGAAACTAAGATGTGTCATGTTTTCAATTTTGCAGACCATCTACAGTCTGACATTGGGGTGCACAAAACTCTTTCTCACAAAATCTACCTAACAATGGGTCAGTAGTTAAGGTGTCGGATGGACATTCTATGCTCCCTGCCATCCACAGCATCTGAGTGCCAAGGGCTGGAACGACGTCCTCCAAATCATTCCTACCTCTCTTACTTCCTCTTGGTCCACGGACCTTAGTAAGGCATCCTGGTTGCTAAATGTGGCTGTCCCCTGAATGTGTTTGTCTCCTCCTGGTTGGTCTTGACCAGAGGGTACTGATCAGGATGGAAGGAGGGCTTTCTAGACTTGTTCTGAAAATTAAAGATTTTGCCCTGACCATTCCTTGGAATGACACTTCTCCCTGTCCTCCCTCTCCCCACCCCATGCCCACCCCAGGCCATCCTGGTTGCAGGCAAAAGGGAGCCTAGCAAACTCCAACTTAATTTTATTTCGGCCACCAGGATTCTCTTCATGGACTGACATAATTCTGGATCATAAAGACAATGACCATTTGATTGAGGGTGCTGCTCTCCAGCTCCCCCACAGTGGGCTGCGTGTGCTATGGCGGGCTGAACAGTGGCCCCCAAATACAGCCAGGTCCCAATCCTTGGAACCTGTGAATGTTACTTTACAGGGAAAAAGAGATTTTGCAGATCTGATTGAAGTATGAATCTTCGGATGGGGAGATTATCGTGGATTTATGATTAAGGATCTTCAGATGGGGAGATTATCCTGGGTTATCCCAGTGGGCACTGTATATAATGCCAGGTGTCTTTATAAGAAAGAAGCAAGGAGGGGTTTTATCGCACAAGGCGATGTGACTACAGAAACAGAGGGACAAAGAAAAAGATTTGAAGATGCTGCTAAAACACTGGAACTGAAGGAAACTGGAACACATTTCCTGGTACCTGCTGGTTGCGGGCACTGGAGTGGGCTCTGCAGGCTCAAGGCACAGGTCTTCACCTGCTTTCTGAGAGCTTTCACTTTGGATGTGGCACAGGCATACACTGAAAGAACCAGCTAGACAAATGGGTAGGGGAGCAAGGGGGAGTAAACGCAGTGCACAGCGACGTGCTTGGGCGTAGGAGTGGGGAGGGGTCGGAGTGGGCTGGGTTTGTCCCAAGCGAGTTTTGAAAGGCTGCTGGAGATGGAGGATAGAGGGAGGCCGGGAAGGGCTGGAGTGCTGGGCACGTTCCTAGTATGTAGGTAATACGGTATTTGCAAGGAGGAAAGGACACGCCGGTGAACCATTCGCGACCAGGTTTCACCTCAGATTATCCACTCAGTGAAATACCTATTTAGGTCCTTGGCTGTCGGGTTGGACGCGGCAGAGGCCCGCACGTGGGCGTGGGGCATACGAAGGGAACTGCCAGGGGAGCCGGCGCGGCTGAAGCACGAGGACCGAGGGCCGGGTGGCAGGCAGGGTCCTGACCCTGCGGGGCCTTGCACGCCATGGCCCGGGCGCGGATCTTGTTCTGAGGGCAATAACGTGGTTCTTCATTAATTCTGCAACAGTCTTAGGAACTGGGCCGTTTTATCCCAGTTTTACTGACGAGGACGGTAAGGCTGGGAGCGCGCAGGGTGAAGTAATTTGTCCCAGATCTGTCCCCGCCGCAAGCGCGAGGCGGGACCGGGTCTTCCGAAGTCCACCCGCTCCGGGGCCGCCCGCCCCACCCGCCGAGGCCCCGCGCCCACTGAGCATGCGCCGCTGGCCTACGGAAGCCGACGGGGAGGGGGCGGGGCCGAGGCTGGCGGGCGCGGGGAAAATGGCGGCGGCGGCGAACGGGACTGGAGGGAGCAGCGGGATGGAGGTGGATGCGGCAGGTAACGGGCCTCGCGGAGGCGGCCTCTGGTGACGCCCCCCGGGGAGCGACAAGGCCCCCCTGGACTCCCGGGAGGAGTCAGCAGTCGGGACGGCGATCCCGCCCCCTGGACTAACTTGCGGGAGGGATGTATGGCTCCGGCTCTGCCGTCTCCCGCTCGCAGCTCCGGGGCAGAACGTGCGGCCCCGACGCTCACTCGTCCTCCTTTTCCTCCACCCTCAGTAGTCCCCAGCGTGATGGCCTCCGGCGTGACGGGGAGCGTCTCCGTCGCTCTTCATCCCCTCGTCATTCTCAACATTTCAGACCATTGGATTCGCATGCGCTCCCAGGAGGGGCGGCCTATGCAGGGTGCGTGCTGGGCGTCAATCTCCAACCTCCTCTCCTTGGCCACCTGCCCCAAGTAGGGGTCTTTGCCCCCGCCCTTCCTGAGGCCAGTCCCCCCTCCCCAGGTCACCGTGTCTCCAGCATTGCGTTCCCACTGACCTCGACCCAGGGACCGGATTCTTAACCCTCCTGTTTTCCGTGTCGCTCTCTCCCCCAGTGATTGGGGCGCTGATCGGGAAGCAGGAGGGCAGAAATATCGAGGTGATGAACTCCTTTGAGCTGCTGTCCCACACCGTGGAGGAGAAGATTATCATTGACAAGGAGTATTACTACACCAAGGAGGAGCAGTGTGAGAGGGGGATAGACTCGGGGGTGAGGAGTGGGAGTGAGAAACAAAGGCAGAGTGGGGAAGATGGAGAGTGATGGGGAAAAATAGGAGAATGGGACAAGAACTGTGTTTGTGTGAGGAGAGTATCACAAAGGATCTCAGAAAAGGAACAGTTTAGGTACCCACCCCCCAGACAGTAATAGATGAGAGAAGATAGAAGGGACTAATTATTGAGAACTGAGCCAGGAGTTGAGCGGGGAGGGGAGAAGCTGATGAAAAATATACCAGGAGTTTCCAATGAAGGGAGGGTGATTTAAAGAATGATACCCTGTGCTCTTTCCTCTGCAGTCAAACAGGTGTTCAAGGAGCTGGAGTTTTTGGGTTGGTATACCACCGGGGGGCCGCCTGACCCCTCTGACATCCACGTCCACAAGCAGGTACACATGCATGCTGGTGCATGCTGGGGCAGGGCTTGAGCAGGGGAGGGAGAAAGATGGGCATTGACACCCACATCCCCATTCCCTTCCAGGTGTGCGAGATCATCGAGAGCCCTCTCTTTCTTAAGTTGAATCCTATGACCAAGCACACAGATGTGAGTAATACTGACCCCATGCCCACTTAGGCACGGTGCTGGACAAGCATGACAATCTTACCCTCCTCCCCTGCTGTGCTTTACATCTCTGTTGGGCTGAATCTTCACTTGAGGTGAATTCTCCGCTCAGCAGCTGTGTGACTTTAGGTTAATCATTTAATCTCAGAACTGCTTTTTGCCCTATGTATAAGGTGGGGGTTAGCCTTACTTCAGTGGGCCCTTGGGAAGATTGACTGGGAAAATCTGCAGAAGAGCCAGTACGGTAGCCCAGGTGCACTTGATGTAAGAGCTGTCTCCCGTTGCTTTACAGCTTCCCGTCAGTGTTTTTGAGTCTGTCATCGATATAATCAATGGAGAGGTAATGCCCTGCCTTTCAACCCCGCGGTCCTGCTCCTTGGCCTTTCCTGCTCCTGACTCTGCTTTTGTGCCCTGTAGGCCACGATGCTGTTTGCGGAACTGACCTACACTCTGGCCACAGAGGAAGCTGAACGCATTGGCGTCGACCACGTGGCCCGAATGACAGCCACAGGCAGCGGGGAGAACTCCACAGGTAAGGAAGACTGGAGGTGTTTCCTCAGCAGTGGGGGGTGGAAAGCGTGGCCAGGTGCGTTTTCAACCTTGGCCTCTCCCTGTCTCCCCCCAGTGGCCGAACACCTGATAGCACAACACAGTGCCATTAAGATGCTGCACAGCCGGGTCAAGCTCATCTTGGAATATGTCAAGGCCTCTGAAGCGGGTAGGACAGGCGTCTCCCTGGCACGCCTACCACTTTTTCTCACTCCTGAGGGTGACCTCATCCACATTAATGCAGTCCTTCTGTGCCTTTAGGAGAGGTTCCCTTTAACCATGAGATCCTGCGGGAGGCCTATGCTCTGTGTCACTGCCTCCCTGTGCTCAGTACAGACAAGTTCAAGACAGACTTTTACGATGTGAGTCTAAAACCCAGGCTGGGGACGTGGGGTTTGTACATCATGTCTGCACGCAGGACCCGGGACTCAGACATTCCCTGGGCAACTGGTTTTCTGTTCCTTCCAGCAATGTAATGACGTGGGGCTCATGGCCTACCTTGGCACCATTACCAAAACCTGCAACACCATGAACCAGTTTGTGAACAAGTTCAACGTCCTCTATGACCGACAAGGCATCGGCAGGCGGATGCGGGGGCTCTTCTTCTGAGAGGGTACTTGAAGGGACGATGCACAGGTTGGACAGTGGTCCCACAGGGGAGGGGCATCACACTCCCTTTAGAGAAACCTCCTGTTGATAATAAAAGAGGAGCAGCCCCTCAGCACCCCTTGCAGTGGCTCTGTCCTCTCTGTTGGGCACCACACGGCTTTCTCAACTCGGATCTTGAAAGGAGGCCCTTGGTTCCAGCCTTGCTCGGCAGGACAGCCTGATTGGGAACTCTCTGCCACTTGAGGTGACCCCGTCCTGTCAGGTGGATGCATCTATACTGGGCCAAAGGCTGCCTGCTTCCACCCAGGCGAGCTCTGTTCTCTAATGTCTCCCAGTGCAGAGACCAACCATATACACTTGACAAATGACTGCTTTTCCAGGCTAAGTGAATTCAAGTCTTTTTCACCAAGTGCAGAGGAGTATTTTCATTTCTGTGTAGGACTGCCCAAAAGCTCTGATCCCATGGCATGATTTATTGCCAAGAGGGAGAGGTTCTCTTTGTCTTCTTTGCTAATGTTTACTGAGTGCTTACTACAGCGCTATCTATCCACACCCGACCCAGGAGCACCCCTCAACACTAGGAGGCAGAGCCCATACTTTAAAGGGACTGGTATATACAATTATGTGTGCCAGTTGTTCCATCTCCACCTGCCACCCTCCAGTCCCATCATCGCCCCTAGACAGAGCTTTAGAGTAGGAGTTGGGGATAAAGGAAGATATGAGCATTGAGGCATTTCAACAAGTAGAAAAGGAGAGGTGTTGGTTCAGAGGCTTTCCAGAGCCAGGGGGTGGGGGCACAGTAGGCCCAGGGGGACTGGAGATCTACTGCAGATATGATCTCCACACAGGACCTATATATAGGCCAGGGGCACAGTAGGGAGGATCAGTTCCTGGCAGGCAGAGTGGGCGCTTTAACTCCGTAAATTTATGGAGTATATGGGGTAAGACACTGAAGGGAACGAGACTCTAGAAAACCCATAATACCCTGTTTGAATAGAATATAGCAATCTACAAACACTTTATTAGCAAGAATAAAACAAGTGCAGCTCAGGAGAAAAGGGGGGGGGGTCTTCCTTTCCCCTCAAAGGCATCATGAGGTCTCTTGAGGGAGGGGTGGGTCAGCACAAGGGGGGACCCCAATGCCTAACAAGCTGGATGGAATCAAACAAAAGTAATCCGTGTCCGGGCAGTATTAACCTGCCAGACATTTAACTCCTCATACTCATCTAGAGCCGCCTGGAACTGGGCAGGCGTGAAGCCTCGGGATATGCAGCGCTGCTCCGCTTCTGAGAACCGCACACTTCGGCCCTCGGAGACCAGCTCCCGGACAGTGGCAAAGATCACATCTGCGGGTCTCTGGGTCCTGGAAGAGCATGGGTGTTGTGTAAGAGCAAAGGACCCCAGGCCAGTGTTAGGATCTGAGGCCAACATCCCCCCCGTGTGGATGCAGAAGCTGTAAAGATAAAGATTAGTCTGCTCGAGAAAGTCAAGGCACCTCCTGCTGCCTTCTCCGCTCATACCACTCACCTCGCCGTCTGCCCCTTGTCGCCCAGAAGGGAGTCCTTTGACATCTCCATTAGCCTTATGGCTTCATTCACATCTTCCTTCTCCACTGTGTCCACCATCCGCAGACGCGCCTGCGGGGAAGGTAGGGAGAGATGGGAACGGGAGGAGGGAATGGAAGCAAGTCAGGGAGCCCCCCTCGCTGCGGCTGGAAGCCAGGCACCCCCAACCCTGAGAGGAGAACCCCCCGCCCAGCAGCTGCAGTGCGGGGCCGGCACTGTCAGACCGAGACAAGTGCAATGCGCGGGCAGCGTCCAGCAATTGCCCAAGTCTCCGCCTCTCAACGCTGGCCAGTCCCGGGGTTCAGCTGTCCTGGGAGGGAGACCAGACCCTTCTGAGCTCCCCCCGGGGGCTCCCCCACAGCGGGACAGACAGGGCAGGGGGAGCTCGGCCAAGAAGGCGACTGGCAGAGAGGTCGCATCCCTGGGGCTCGGGAAGTGCTAGCTCAGCAGTAGGTCAGGTAATCACACTACCTGCACGAACAGCACTTTGGAGCCCCCGGGACTAAGGTCCGAGGCGTGCGGCCACAAAGGCCGCTTTCTAGTGAGGGGCCTACGTCCCAGGGAGTGGAGGCGACCCTGTCCATCCCGTGGTGAGGCTGGAACGGTGGGCGCAGACCTTTCCCTCCGGGAACGCCGTGCGTGCCCTGCCGGAGCAGCAAGTACCCACAGTGCGGTAGCACGGAGGACCGCTATCTGCACTGTCAGCACTTTAGCACCGGCAGGGCCTGAGTGGGAGGGAGGCGGCCTGGGGCGGAGCAGGCGGGGGCCCGGTAAGCAGCGGATGGCCCCCCCCCACCACGCTCACCAGGGCGGTGGACAGCCGCAGGATGGCCAGCAGCGTCCGGGCTGATGTGTAGGTGGCATCCTTGCTGGCCCAAGCCTCTCGCCTCATCTCCACATATGCTGCTGTTATGTAGTCGGCCAGGGACTCAGGCACCGTGGGCTGCTTCTCCCGGCACATGGAGATATAACGTCTATGGGAGAGAAGGTTCCCGGGAAAGCAGGACCCAGAGTTTTCCATTTAAGAAAAACACTTACAGGACACCCCTCCCTGCCATATAAGTGGGGGAAAAACAAATTAGCTTGAACATCACTGATGGGAGTTCTCCAAGAGTTTTTATAGGACTTAGATAAGATAAATACATAAAAATACATAAATACATCTGTCATAAAAGATGGTCAAGTCCCCCTCCCTGAAGCTAGGACTTCTCTTACTTCAAGAGAACAAGGTAACAGAGAAGGAGAACTAAGTGATTACTGGGACCCCTTGGACAGACCCTGGGGAGCAAACAGGCAAATATTTGGAGCAGCATCCAACTACACTTAAGATCTGAACCTGCCTCCACCTGGAGACTGGCAGCTGGTGTGAAAGGTTCTGATGCCAGGTTCTTGTGAGGCCAGGTTGGGGGTGCCCAGACTCCCTGTCCTCAGCCCCAGACATGGGGCGATAGTGAAAACCACCCTGTGTTCCCGGAGACACACACACGGCACCAACTGCTACTACGTGGGGGGACACGTGCATCCTGGCCTTTCTCCCTGGCTCTCCTACCTCATCAGTTTCATGTCCAACGGCTCAAACTGGGCTGGGGGCTGCCGGCTGTGCTGGTGCACGTAGGTGATGTGCTGGGCCAACCTGGGAAGAGCAGAGGCAAATAGAAACCACCTCCTTGGGACTCCACACCCTGTGCCCGGCTCTAGTCATGCCTCAGCTCTACCATCTCTTCACAGTGCAATTGGGAGTCTCTCTCAGAAAACCCTCGCCAGTATTTCTCTCCTGACCTCCATTTTCCTAAAGAACTATGGTCTAGCTCCCACACTAAGAAGGGAATTTCTGTAAGTAGGGAACCGAGGAGTTTCCAATGTCTTCTCCTTCCCTACGGATCATCAGGGATGTGTGTCCCCTGGAGTGCTGAGCTTTACTCACCGGAGATCATTGTCCCGGTCAGGCCGGTCCTGGATCAGCCAAAGGAGATCAAATCGGGACAGCAGCGCAGCAGGAAGCTGTATGTTCTGCTCCAGACTGCGGCGAGGGTTGTAGCGCCCGTAGGCAGGGTTGGCGGCGGCCAGGATGGAACAGCGGGCATTGAGTGTGGTGAGAATGCCGGCCTTGGCAATGGAGATGGTCTGCTGCTCCATGACTTCATGGATGGCTGTGCGGTCTGCCTCGGCCATCTTGTCAAACTCATCAATGCAGCACACTCCCTGGTCAGCCAGCACGAGGGCCCCACCCTCTAGGGTTAGTTCTCCGCTCACAGAGTCTCTCAGTACAGCCGCTGTGAGCCCCACTCCTGAGGAGCCCCGGCCCGTCGTGTACTGGCCTACACGGCAGGATCAGGAACAGGAAAAAAAGCAGACATGCTAAGGAAGAGGAAAAGGAATAAAACAAGGAAAGAAGCAAGAACAGGGCTGAAATGAGGTCTTCCTGGGAGCACTCTACCGACCTATTAGGTTCAGGCTTTTGCGAGGCAGTGAAGAATCAAGTGTATGCAATGGAAAGCCCTCTCCTCCCTGACCCCACCCCCACCCCCACCCAAGGGACGGACTAAGTGCCAGGGTCCCACCATCTGGTACATGCACCCCTCCCAGGATTCCGCTACTCACTGCGGGGTGCCAGGCGATCGATGTAGGATAACAGCTGGGACTTGGCCACACCTGGGTCCCCCATCAGGCAAATGTTGATGTTGCCTGGAAGAAGGGGTGAAGCCCCCAGATGAGCCTTCTGTCCATGCAAGTGCCAAACAACAGACCAATTCTTTTGAGATTCTGCCCAGGAACCAGTACCGTTTCTTCTCATCCCTCCCCAGGCCCATGAAGCCAAGAGGCTAACTCTTTTTTTTGTCCCGGGACATAGCATCACAGATTTGATCTGTGTCACAGGGTACTGGTCCTTGCCATCCTGCTCCCTGCCAACCATCCCCTCATTTCCCCACCTTACCCCTGATCTTCATGCCCCGAGGAGACTGATCCACCCCTCCCACCAGCAGGAGCAACAGGGCCTTTTTCACGTCTTCGTGTCCATAGATCTCCGGGGCGATGGAGGCTGCCAGCTTCTCATAGAAATCTTCCTCTGCAGAAAAGTTCAGAGTATTTGGGAGAGGGATGAGGGGTGGGGGCCAGGAAGTAGTTTGTGTTCCCAGGCTCCCCCAGGGGACTCACCTGTAATTTGCCTCAACTCCTCCCTGCTTAGCTCTACAGCCGCAGACTCGTCGTCCTCACTCTTGCTCATTTTCACAACTCGGTGGGCTTCCAGGTAAGTTTCAGAGAGGAGACCCTTGGGCAAGAAAACCCAGGGCCATCTTTATGGATGAAGGCCCTTTAATGTTCCTGTTAACAGGATTCCCTCAGGAGTTGCTTAAAAACCTTATGTGCTACTTTATCATTGACAATTCTCTGTGGAGGCGGTGAGAGTGGAGAAAGGGGAACATTTCCTCCTCCTTTCAAGCCCTTTTCTCACCTGTACCACCTGTCGGAACCCAGTGCGCAAGATGGGCAAGAAGATGCCAGTGACGCTGACATGGTCCCCGGGCTGGGCGATCCTTGTGTTTTCACCTTCTACCAGCACGGTGATGCTACGAGGGATGTTTCCCACGGGCACTTGGTCACTCTACAAAGGGAGAAGACCCATGGGCACAGAGAAAGGAATACAAAGCCTATCTATAAGGACCTCCTCTTTCTCGGGCCCAGGCATCCCATACCCTACTTCTCAGCCTCAGATGAACCGACTGGAGGGAGCCTAAGATTTTTGCGCCTTCCCAACTCAACTATAAAGTTCAAGTTAAACCTCCTTCCCACTCTAGGTGACCTCTCTGCCTTAGCCCCTTTTGTTCTTTCTTTCTTCTGCTCTGTGACTATAGAACCTAAGTGGACACCAGAACCCCACCCTCCCTGGGCCACATACCACAAACTCACATGTTCCTGCATCTTCATCTCTTGGAATTTGATGAATTTGGAACCACGTGTCTGCAGATACAGCCGCCCTCCTGAGCGATTGGTCTGGCACTCCTGGCTGGGGCACATGATCAGAGGCATGAAAGTAGGAGACTGGATCTAGAATGCAAGAAAAAGCAAAAAGCCATGAGTCCGTCACCTGAGTCAACATTTCCTCTTCCCCATAGCACACATCGCACACTGCCAACGTTTTGACCTGTCCTGAGTCAATAAGCATAGGAACCAAAAACCCATAAAGGACGATGGAAAGACCACTACGGACCAGAAAAACAATGACAAGTAAACACACAGTTGTGTTTCATAACGAACACAGCAAACAACAGATAACTACCAGGAGTTAAAAGTAATTCTGGGGCAAACCACTAACAATTAAATATGTTCCTATTCCTTGCTCCCTACATACCGGCTGGTAGGTCTCTGCTCCACACTGGTCACAAGTGTAAGTGGCCACCACCATCCTGGGTTTGACTTCGGAGACACGAGTGACAATTCCACGTACAGTGACCAATTTCCCCACAGAGTCAGCCCGTACTTCCCGGATCACACGAGGCTTGTTACTGCTTGGGCCTTGAAAGTAGAGCTCACTAAGGGAGAGAAAAGAGTCATTACAAAGGTTCTGAAGCACAAGCTTGCACAAGCTTCCACAGCCTTCCTCGCTGAGACCACTCACAATCTGCGCATGAGTTCGGGAGGGTACTGGTTCTGCGGGCTTCGGGCTGCCCCAGGGTCGCGGCTCCGCTGTTCCATCATCAGCCGATGTTCAATGTAAACATCCAGAACATCTTTGTTTACCACCTCAAGAGAAAAGAAAGATAGAAGAAAAAACGTGTGGCAGGACTAGAGAACGAAAGACCACAAAGGGAACCAGGCAGAAATTACTGCCCCCTTTCTGCCAACTCTGAAAAACCAGTATCTGAGAAGCTTCTGGAAAGCAACCTGTGTTGCCCTGTGTTGTCCTGCAACCACTCACCTCCCTCTCCTTGTACTGAGGCAGCAGCTCTTGTACAGCATCAGCAAAGAGCCTGGTGTAGCGTCTGGCATTCTCACAGATGGAGTCCACCAACTCAGGGTCATCCTCAGCTACATCATCTAGGTCTATGTACATTGCCACTTGTTCCCGATGAGCCAGTTGAACCTGGGGTAAGGACGAGACAGAGCTGTGTACACCATGGTCAGCAGTGTCCCCCACCCACAAGGGTAGAAAGAAGCATGAGACAAAGCAATACTCACTTCTCAACCCCCCAAAGACAGCCCTCTAACTTCTAAAGAACACACTGCTCATTACCCACACAGAATGACTTCCACTTACTAAATATTAAGAATCACACTGAAGCTGTTACCTACATGTACACTTACTGAAGCAAGCCAGGCCACCTCTTACAGCTCCTTAAGCAACCACCCATTCCCTCCACTTTTTCTATGACTCACCAACTGGTTCCCGTACTTGAACTGCTTCTTGCCAAATTCATCATCCTGATAAAACTCTTGTAGGAATTTCTTAACCTTTTCTGCAAGGAAAACGTAAATCATGAGAATGAGTCTTTCAGATACTTTACCACAAAACCCCTTGATACGCTTCTTTAAAAAACTCGCTTTTACTTCGTAATTCTTACCAAGTAGAGCAGAACTCCTTCTAACAGGTCTATTCTCACCTAGAGAAGGGGCCCCGGGCAGTCAGGAGCTTTACCCAAAACCTTCCCCCAGGGAATCCCAGTGTCTCCCCTGGTTACAAATCTCAGTACTCGTTCCCAAAGGCCTTTCACACCCCGCCACACGCTCTGAGCTCAAGGTTCTCAGTTTTTCTTCCACGCGTTGAGATTCCTCTTTTTCTTCGGTCTCCTCAGTCTCTCCACTAGGCCCAGCCTGCACCCCACCCCCTCTCCCGCCACTGCTTCCGCTCTTAGTAAACAAAGAAGCACATGGGCCCAGATGCAGCCGCCTCACAGCCCGGGATTCCTCCGCCCAGGGCGGGAGCCCGTCCGGCGATTGGCCGGCTCGTCAAGGGCCACTCCGTCCCACCCGACCACCTCCTTTCTCGGCCTCCCGCGAAGCCCCCCAGTTTCAGGCACGCCCCCACCCTGAGCAGCTCTTTCCGAGGCCGCGGCGCGGAAGGACACTGTTTACAGACGACACTCCCTCCAGCGACGTCGCGCAACTTCCGCCCGCCTTCACTTCCGCTTAGAGGTTGGCCTAAAATGGCCAATCCCGGCACTCAGCGGCCGGGGCCCGCCCGCCCCCGGGACTCCGGCGCGTCTCGAGAGGGCGCGGGCGCTCCGAATGTCTAAGGGCGCGCAGGGAGGGGGGACCCGGGGTCCTTGTCCTTGGGGGCGGAAAGCCCTTTGGGTCTCCTGAGGTCCCGGTCTCTCCTGGGCGCGACCCTCCCCCGCCCACCGCGACCCGCCACTCCTTCCCCAGGCATGACTGGCTCTTCGACTTCGGCGGCCCGCGCGCCTCCCACGCACCGTCTGCCTCTGCCCTGCAGCCTCTCGACCCTGCCTCTGGCCGCGCGCCCCGGGGCCCCAGGACGCCGGCTCACGCCAACAGGTGTTGGACCGCAGGCTTCCCGCGCAGGCCGCTCCTCCCAAGTTTGCATATCCTCACCTTTCTCGAGCACGTAGTCTTTAACTGCCATCGCCCGTGCGGCAGCAGCTGGCGGGCTCAAAGCGCTCACTCCCAGGACAGCAGAAAGCGTCCGCGCGGCGGGCTCCTGCCGACCAACCGAAATTGGCGCGAAACGTCGCCCCCCACGTGACGGGCGCCGCCGCGTGCGGGCCTATCAAAGAGGAGGCCCTTCGCCCCTCCCACTCTCCCGCAGGCCATAGCTTCGGCCAATCACCAGGTGAGTCTGGACTGAGTGACGGGGCAGCGGCGCGGGCACCCGAGCTGCGGAGAGGCGGGGCGGGGCGGGGCGCGGCGGGCGCCGGGTTTCCCGCGGTCCGAGCTGGCTCGGACCGAGAGAAATTGCTCTTAAAGGACCAGCCTACGCGCGTCCTTTTGTTCCGGGGCCGCAGGGCGGGGCAGGCCCAAGTTTCGCTGTCTCCTTGCAGACTCTCCAACCACCATGATCTCCCAGTTCTTCATTCTGTCTTCCAAAGGGGACCCGCTCATCTACAAGGATTGTATCCTTGACCTGCGGGGCGGGAGGCCTGGGTGGGAGTAGTGCCCTAGAGCCCGCCCGTGTCGCCGACTCCTTAGCTGTCCTTCCACCCGGTCAGTCCGCGGGGACAGTGGCGGTCGGGATGTGGCCGAGCTCTTCTACCGGAAGCTGACGGGACTGCCCGGAGATGAGTCCCCGGTTGTCATGGTAACCTGCGGCGGGGCTTGGGGTAGGCTCCCGGAGGGCTGGGGGGCGCCTCCTTCCTCCCAGGACCGTTTCCCTGAGAGCTGCCGCTGGGGGGCGCGGGCGGGGCGGGGGGTACGTTCTGCCAAGTAATCCGAGCGACAGTTTCTGGAGCGCTAACACTCTACGGGGCGCAGCTCCGCCAGTCCGGGGTAGGTACCAGGGCCACTTCCACTTCCACATTAGGCAGCTGGGTCCCGGGGCGGGGCGAGGTGCCTGGCTCGCCCCAAGGCCCACCGCTAGCAAGTCTCGCGGGTCCTTAATCACATGTCTTCCTAACGCTCTCTTCCTCGCCTCCGCCTCAGCACCACGATGACCGTCATTTCATTCACATCAGACACAGCGGCCTCTATTTGGTAGCCACGACTTCAGAAAACATTTCTCCCTTCAGCCTTCTAGAGCTGCTCTCCCGGTGAGGAGGGCAGGGCTGGGCACCTGGGCGCGGGGATACGACCGTAGAAGGGTATGCACACACAGCCCTGTTTTCTCAGGTTGGCCACTCTCCTGGGCGACTACTGTGGCTCCTTGAGTGAGGGGACCATCTCCCGAAACGTGGCTCTTGTCTACGAACTCCTGGATGAAGTGCTGGTGAGGGCCAGGGGTCTCCCCCAAGTGCCCAGTGCCCTGCAAATGTGGGCTGGGGTGGGAAAACTAAGTCCATTCACTTTCACCTTTTTCCTCCACTCACCACCCAAAGGCTGTCCTTCCTCTGCCCACAGGACTATGGCTATGTGCAGACCACATCCATGGAGATGCTGAGGAACTTCATCCAGACAGAGGCTGTGGTCAGCAAGCCCTTCAGCCTCTTTGACCTCAGCAGCGTTGGCTTGGTTAGTTGAGGGAAATAGGAGGAGGAGGGCTGGTGGGTACTGTGAAACCTGAAGATCATAGCTTTGGGTGCTTTCCAGTTTGGGGCTGAGACACAGCAGAGCAAAGTGGCCCCCAGCACTGCAGCCAGCCGCCCGGTCCTGGCCAGCCGCTCTGACCAGGTGAGCAGGGGCGTGATGGATTCAGATCCTCTGATTTTTCTTCTGGGACACGAGAGACCAAGAGCCTGGTATTCCTCAAATGTGGATAATCCCTTTCCTTACCCGTGTGTCCCCCCCCCCCCCCCCCCGGGTCCTAGACTCCACTGCCCTGTCCCTTCTGCCTGTCCACTTTAGAACACAGGCTGTTCAGCCTCCAAGTGTCCAAATCCGTTCTCTTCCTCAGAGCCAGAAGAATGAAGTGTTTTTGGATGTGGTTGAGAGGCTGTCTGTGCTGATAGCATCTAATGTAAGTTTGGGCTCCCAAGTCTGGAACTGAGGACAGATGGCACTTGGGAAATGTTTTGGGAGCAGGGGCTGTGTCACCTGGGGATTGACCTCTGTGCCATTCTTAGGGCTCACTGCTGAAGGTAGACGTGCAGGGAGAGATCCGGCTCAAGAGCTTTCTTCCCAGTGGCTCTGGTGAGAAGTCCCAGGGCGGGGCTTGGGACAGACAGCTCCTCAGTGCTGTATATGGTGGTATCTGGCAGCCTTTTCTGACATTCTTTCCTCTGACAGAGATGCGCATTGGCCTGACAGAAGAATTTTGTGTGGGGAAGTCAGAACTGAGAGGTGAGAAGTAGGTCTTGCTCTCCTCCATAGAGGTCACTGCCAGAAGTTGTTTGGAACACAGAGACAGGTTCTCCCCCGGCTCTCCCCTGGGTGTTCACCCCTCCCATGTGGGTTCGAGGAGGAGACTTTCTCTCCTTCCAGGTTATGGACCAGGAATCCGGGTGGACGAGGTCTCATTTCACAGCTCGGTGCTTCTGGAAGAGTTTGAGTCTCATCGAATTCTGCGCTTGCAGCCACCTCAGGGCGAGGTCAGGATTGGGCTGGCCTAGCATGTTCTGTCCACCACGGGGAAGGGAGGCAGTTCAGGGGTGAGGAGACCAAACTGATCTCCGTTCCTATCTGGTCTCAGCTGACAGTGATGCGGTACCAACTCTCAGACGACCTCCCCTCCCCGCTCCCCTTCAGGCTCTTCCCCTCTGTGCAGTGGGACCGAGGCTCAGGCAGGTGAGACCACTTTCCTGTCCTGCAACTGCTCTGAAGTCTAAGCTGATACAGAGATGTTCCCCAAACTCATTGTGGAGGAGGGGTGGTAATAGGGCCGAAGTCAGAAAAAGATGCCCTCCTGGCACAGGGACTCAGCCCTTAGTGGATTCACTGCTTGGGACACGACCCACCCAGCATGGAGGCGCCGGGCAGGGATGGTGAGCTGCCAGTGCATAACAGTACTGTGCCCTTCTACCCAGGCTCCAGGTTTACCTGAAGTTACGATGTGACCTGCCCCCAAAGAGGTATGAGTGGGGGTTGGCCAAGCCTGGTTCTGTTCTGTGGGGTGGGACACAGTGCTCACATATGTTTTGCTCCCACCTGCAGATGCATCCACTGGCTTCGGAATCCTGTTCAGTTAGAGGCAGGAGGGCTTGGGAAGAGGATGGGGCAGCACTGTGCTGAGCCCCAGCTGTGACATTAAGAGTGGGAACGAGTCCCTGCCTTCCGGGGGCTGACTCTCTTCCTTTTTCCTTTGTAGCCAAGCTCTCAATGTCAGGCTGCACCTTCCCTTGCCACGAGGGGTGGTCAGGTTAGTGGGTGAGCCACGGAGTGGACTGGGGAGGTAGGGAGTTGGCCTGCCTCATGAAGGCTGGGGCTGAGCGCAGTGCCTGTCTCCTTCAAACTGCAGCCTGTCCCAGGAGCTGAGTGGCCCTGAACAGAAAGCAGAGCTGGGGGAGGGAGCACTTCGCTGGGACCTGCCTCGGGTTCAAGGTGGCTCCCAGCTGTCGGGCCTCTTCCAGGTACAAGCTGCTGACTTTCTAAGACCCTCTCTTCCACCCCACATTAAGCCCCAGCCTGTCCCTCTTCACGGTGAGCCTCCCTGGCCTCTGTCCCTTACAGATGGATGTTCCAGGCCTCCCTGGGCCTCCTGGCCAGGGACACTCTACCACGGCCCCTCTGGGCCTGGGCCCCGCCAGCCTCTCTTTTGAACTTCCCCGGCACACGTGCTCAGGCCTCCAGGTTCGCTTCCTCAGGCTGGCATTCAGACCCTGTGGCAGCACCAGCCCCCACAAGTGGGTGCGACACTTGAGCCACAGCGATGCTTATGTCATCCGGATCTGAGGCTCTCCAGATGGGGACATGGGCAGCAAACATGGTAGTCCGTGGAATGGAGGATGATGGGTGTTTTTTCTCCCCTTCTGGCCTGTGGCTACAGACCTGGCCGAAGAGTCCTGAGTCCTGAGAGGCCAGGAGACCAGTCCTGGTCCACAAGTTTGACCTTCCTGTGGTACCTGACACAGGAAGGTACGAGGTGGATCAGAACTTACAAATCAAACTTTTATTCTGAGGAACTGGCTGTACAATATCTAAAAAATAATAATAATAATAATAACATGGAGGAAGCAAACTATTACTTCCTTCCACCCAGCATATATACGTGTGTGTGTGTATGTGGGAGAGAGAGAGAGTTGGGGACAGGAGGCTGGCAGATGTGTGACAGCATTAAGGCGCAGGCTGAGGAGAGCCAGATCCAGGGGGCTGGGAGCCATTAGCTTTTGGAGTCCCGGGAGCTGGAGGGGGGCTATCCCCAGCTTCCTGTTTCCCCCCACACAGGGCACTGCCCCCAAGTGGGGAGGGGGCCGAGGATGGGGGTGGAGCTGGGGAAGGATGGGAGGTGGGGCCCCCTTTGCCCTCCCCTGTAGGGGGAAGAGAGACCACGATGTACTTCTGGACACTGCCGGGACCAGAGGGCGCAGTGCTGGGGGGAGCAGTGGTGGCCGTGGAGACCAGCTTGACGATAGGCTGCACGCTGGGGACCGTGGTGGTGACGGGAGAGGTAGTAGTAGAGCCTGAGCCGGGGGCTGAGGTGCTGAGGGACAGGACCTGGGGGTAGAAAGAAAAGACACTGCATGGGGGAGGATCCACCTGCTCCAGAGGAACAGCTGATGATGCTGAGGTCCTTAGGAGCCTAGAGGCTGCTGCTAACTTGAGCGCCACGCTCAGGACAAGCAGCCATGGCCTTGTGGGCCTTCTCAAAATGCCCCTTCCAGCTCCTTTCTCTGGGCATAGAGGGAACGGGGTACTTGGAGGTAACCCTGGTCATGCTCCCCACCCTCCCTGGTCCTACATGGTTCCTAGTACCTGCTGGGTGGATGAGGCGCTGGAGGATGACGACATCACAATAAACTTGGTTGGGGGAGGAGAAGGCTGAGGCGGGGCAGCAGCTCGCGCAGACACCAGTGTCTGCACAGGCAATGCAATGGAGCCAGGGACCTTCAGCAAGCCAGGGGTTCGAGGGCCTGGTTGAGGGGCCTGTGAGAGGGTCAGAGTGGGCCGGGGCTGCAAGAAGAAAGCATCAAGGTCTAAGAGCAAGGAAAGGCACCTGTTGCTGCTCCTCAGCAGGTCTCACTAAAGAGGGCCCAGACTCAGCCAACACTGCTCAGAGGACCCTGTGTTTTACAAAACCAAGCTTGTGTCTGTGAGTCCCTGCCCTGAAGGGAACCATGGCCCTGTCCCACCCTCCTGCATGTTTCTCCACCAAACCCCTCCTACCCATCACTGACCTGAGTGATGGTCAGAGTGGTCCTATTGACCTGCTGAGCCTGCAGAGCAGCTTGGGCCCGGGCCTTGACAACATGGGAGCATAGGAGGGGCCCAAGGGACCCAAATTCTGCCCGATAAGCATCTTGATTGTCAGGTGGTAGGCGTAGCTTTGCCAGAACAGGGGCACAGTGCTTCTGCAGAGAAAGCAAAGGAAAGCCGGTAGGTGGAAAGGCTGGGACCCTCGGAAAGTGTGCCAGGGAAGGCTGAGAAAGGAAAGTGCCTGGTATTTCTGTGTGTCCCAGATGCCTGGGACAGCAGTGTGCGTGAGAGGAAAACCCAAGCACCAACTGGTGTAATGGGGCAACGTGCTGAATACGCTGGTGGTTTTTAAGGGGTGGCTGGTCTATAGGGGGACACCTTGCACAGAATGGCGCACAGGGATGCAGAAACCTTGGGGGCAGCCCAGTCCGGGGGACATAGGCTGAGGGTTAAGACCTCTTACTTCTTTCTTAATCTCTTGGTGCCTTGGTCTCCATCTACCCAACAGTATTAAACTCTGAATATATGAGGCAAAAATGGGATGAGTGAATAAAAGACAAGCGATGCTGGCTGAACACTGTACCTCTGTGTGTGTAGGGGAAGGGTGGGAACATGGGGGAGGGCAGGGAGGGAGGGGGGCTCCGGTCACCAGGAGGAGGCTCTGCACGTGGTCAGCTCCAATGCGGTCGATGTTGCTCAGCACAGGGCCATCCAGGACGCTGCGGATCCGCTCCCCTTCCTGCTGCAGCCGTGGCAGAATCAGAGTCTTAATCACCTATTGGAAAGTAAGGGGAGAAGCCAGGAGACTTGGGTCACCACAGGGTCTCCCAGTGGGGGGCTCTTGCCCACTAGGCCCCAGGATACCCCAGTGCTTCCCGCCAAGCCAGGGCCTCACATCGTGTCCCAGCTCTGCCAGGCCTGCGATGGAGCCATAACGTGTGGTCCATGGAGTCTTCTCGTCCACCCAGCTCTGTAAAGGGGAAGGAAGAGAAATCTGGGTAAAGGGGCCCGAGAGGCTAACTGTTAAGGACCAAGTCTCATGAACACGCTTTTGTTGTGGATCATTAAGACATTACAGATGTGGCCCAAGTTTCAGGTCCCATCCCTCTGCCCTGTGTTTTCAGTGTCCTTTTCTTTCACCCATGGACCCGCCTTTGGCTTGGCTGAAGCTCTTTGTCCTAGTCACCACCTTGGGATACAGATTTGAAACTGTTTATGCTCCTCATTCTTTAGGATTTAATTATTTGAGGGAGTGGGGTGTAGAGGCAGAGGGAGAGAGAGAGAATCTCAAGCAGACTCCCTGCTGAGTGCAGAGCACGAAGACTCGATCCCACAACCCTGAGGTCATGACCTGAACTGAAATCAAGAGCCAGACACCCCACCAACTGAGCCCCGCAAGGACCCCTGCACCCCTCATTCTCACTCACCTTGGTGAAGGTCTTGGTGATACGGGACTGGATGTTGTTCGTGGTTGTGCTGAAATGCTTACAGATCTGGGCCACGAGGCGGGCAGCAAAGTCCCGGAGTGCCCAGTGATTGTCCACATCTGGCCGCAGGCATAGCTGTCTGCTCACAATGCACGTCATCACAGCTGGAATCAGCTCATGCACCTAGGCGAGAAGTGGCAATTTGGCTAATTCTGATAAATGGCTTCCTATTGGTGGCAGCAAGGTGCCCCAACCCTGGATGGAAAGGTGGGTGGGCAGGACCGCTCACATATTTTTCTAGATACAGAGTGGGGTTGTCCATCAGGGCCTTCACCATGCGCATCAGGTAGATGAGCAGGGCCAGGTTGTTCTGCACCACATTCACACGGACCTGTGGGAGGGAGGCAAGGGGGCAGTGAGACCCTTGGAGGAGCTCCCCCACTTCCCTCTTACTGCCCAGAGCCCCCTCCTGGGTCCTGGCCATCTGCGTCCTCTCACCCCCTCAGAGATGAAGGTGCTAAACCGTGGCAGCATCTGATAGAGCCCCGGGTCTGTTGCAATGCTCTGCAGTGCCTCCTGCAGGAGAAGGAGTGAGTGACGGGGCAGACAATCAGGAAGGGATTAGTGGGACTTCCAGGAGAAGGAACCCCAGGGTAAAAACAGGTGGTCAGTGGGGCCTCACCGCTCTCTTGGCCTCACAGGAGCCCACACAGGCTTCAGTGATCTCCTTGTAGTACAGCTGCTGCTCCACAGACAACTCGTGGATACTTCGTGGCTTCAGCCGCAAAGGGGCTCCCTCCAGCAGGGGCGGTGCCTTCTTCTCTTTCCCTGTGTGAATTGGGAAGACAGGTTTGAAAACAAAAGCTCCAGGAGAGGCTTCAGACTAGACAAACCTATGCTCCCTACCCAGTGAGACCTGGGGCCCGGCTCCTCTCAGATTTCTTAATTCCCACCTGGGCCCTTTGGCCCTCATTCCTTGCCCAGATCTCAGCCACCTCACAGGTGGCCATCTGGATTTAGGCCAGGAGCCAGGAGAGGCCTGGCCTAGCAGTACTGACCTTTGCCATCAGCTGGAGCAGCCCCTTGAGCTTTCCCTTTCAAGGGTCCGTCTTCCTCCTGGCCTGGCTTTGCTGACTTCAGGGGTTCCGTGGCCTCAGCCTTTTGCTGCTCTTTGGGAGCTGGTGGCAAAGCAGTCACAGCGGGGGTGATGAGAGTGGCAGGGGATGGAAAGGAAGGAGAGGGGAGGGGAGGGGAGATAGAGAGAGGGGGACTCTGGGCATGGACAAGATTACCTGGGGGTGGATTCTCCGGGATAGCTGGCTGGCAGCCTTCAATGCTCAGCCAATGAGCTGCGAGGAAAGAAGGTGTCAAGTTCAACTGCTGGGCAAGGACCCTAAGGAGTCACTCCACCCTAGGAATTTGTTTTCCATCCTGTTTCCACTTCCTGCAACTTGCCAGTGATCTCAGAGTTTCCCTCCTCCCGGCCACCTTGCTCTCCCCATCCCCAACCTTTGAGGCAGACGTCCAGGGGCACCCGGGGCAGAGGGGTATTGATGATGTCGCTCAGGTCAACCTCCTTCTCCTCGTAGAAGTAAAGCTCCCGGCCCCCGCCAGACGCAAAACGGAAAGGAATGAACTCCTGAGCGTGGAATCCATACAGTGGCTGTATCAGGAAAGAGAGAGACACTGGGATGATAGGGAGCCTGAGGATGAATGGCTGACGGCAAATGCAGTATCTAGGAGGATGGATCTCACAATCCGGCCCCTCCACCTCCCCCCAACCTCAGTCCCACGTGTCCCCATCACCTCGACGTTCTTCAGCTTCAGCGCATAGTCAATGTCACTAGTGGTAAGCTTCTGCCGCTTCCCCATGTGCATGAACTTCAAGGCATCCTGGGGGTGGGAGACAGAAGGACCTGAGTCTGACAGCTTGAGGAAGAAGGAGGCCCCCGGCAGCATATGGATATGATGCAGGGCTGGGGAGGCAGGTCAGGCTACCTGGGCAATCTCCTTGATGCGGTAGCTGACCTCATCGGTCAGCAGCTGGCAGGTCTCCTCCTGAATCTGTGCGATCCCCATCGACTCAGCCACCACCTTCATCGACTCCGAGGGCAGGACCGTATTGCTGAGCTTCAGCTTCTTCTCCTCAGCCATTCTGGAGCCCCTCTTGCCCTCCTCCAGAGAGTGGTACCCCAGGGGTGGAGAGATGGAGACCCTGGCAGGGGGATGGGATAGGCAGAAGAGATTAAAAAAAAAAGAAAGGAAAAGAAATGTGAGTCAGCAGTGGGTGTAACAGAAGCAGGTGGCAAGCCGATCCAGTTCAACACAATGTGCTGAGCTCTGATTCTGTGCTGGGCGCCGTGCACAGTAGAATAGACATGGCCTCAATTGAAATCCTGGCCCTAGACTCCGTAGCTGGTTACCTGAGCCAAGTACTCCCATTCTCCCAGCTCTGGGTTTCTTCCCCATATGTGGAATGTGGAAAGGCCTTGTTTCCTAAGGTTGTTTCTTGTATACCTTCATCTCTCCTACCTCTTCTTGTACCATTATTCGTGCTTGATGCAAACGCAGTCACAGTTAAATACAACACTCCCACTTGGAGCCTATACACCCGTACAACTGAACATGATGCAAAAACCTACAACCATCCCAAACAGTTCTCACTTTACACTTGTAGCTGTGAACCTCCAATGGTTCCGCACACACTGCCGGATAATCATACCACACCTCCATGTACCCCATCTCTCTCTGTCCTAAGTGACATCTCCTCTCCCCCTCACTTCAGGCCATCAGAAGAGACCTCCACAGACTCTCACATTCACCAACCTAACAGCACTGGCACCCACATCCTCTGCCTTCTCACCTCTTTAGATATTTTTAAGTAGGCTCCATGCCCAGCACAGAGCCTATTACATGGCTTGAACTCACCACTCTGAGATCAAGACAGGAGCTAAGATCAAGAGTCAGATGCTTGGGATCCCTGGGTGGCTCAGTGGTTGAGCACCTGCCTTTGGCCCAGGGCGTGATCCTGGGGTCCTGGGATTGAGTCCCGCATCGGGCTCCCTGGATGGAGCCTGCTTCTCCCTCTGCCTGTGTCTCTGCCTCTCTCGCTCTCTCTCATGAATAAATAAAATCTTTAAAAAAAATAGTCGGATGCTTCACCGCCCAGGCACCCCCACCTGTTACTTTAGAGAAGGTGCTCCAGCCCCTCACCAACTCCAACACCGCTTCCACCTCCCTGCACCACCATCAAGTTTTCAACCTAAGGAATTAGTCATTTCTACCAGCCTACAAAATGCAGTTATTCCTCCCATCTTAAGAATACAAAATGTTGGTCTATGCATACAATGGAAGTTTTCAGCCTTAAAAAGGAAGATTCCAATGCATGCTACACCATGGAAGAACTTTGAGGACATTATGCTGAGTGAAATAAGGCAGCCACAAAAGGACAAATGGTGTCTGATTCCAATTATATGAGGTTCCTAGAGGAGCCAAATTCATAGGTTCTGAAAGTGGAACTGGGTTGGGCCCAGCGGAGGGAAGAATCAGGAGTTAGTGTTTGATGGCAACTGAGTTTCAGTTTTATAACATGAGTAGTTCTGGAAGGAGGGATGGTGTGATGGTTGTATAACAACGTGAACACATTTAATCTCACTAAACTGTAGGCCTCACATGATTTAGAATGGTGAGCTTATGTGTATTTCACCACAATTACAAATATAAAACAGTATTTTCTTCATTTTTCTTTCTCTCCAACATATACCGTTTTCGGCTCCTCCTTGGAACCACACTCCCTGAAAGAGTTATCTTAACTTTCTAATTCCTTTCCTCTCCTCTCGCACCTACTTCAAGCTGGCTTTTGACACCACCAGTTCCCTGAAACTGCTCAAGGTCACGAATGACTCCACATTGCCCAACCCAAGGTCCATGGTCCATTGTCATCATACCTGACCTACCAGCAGCACACACTATAGCTACCTACTCCCTTTTGAAAACTCTTGACTCCATTGTCTTCCCCTGGCTTTCCTCCTACCTCACTGGCCACCCTCCTCTTGGTTTCCTTGAGCAGTTTTTCCTCTTCTCATGGCCTTATGCTGGAGCATCCTGGGCTCGGTCTTTGGTGTTCTTCTGTAGCTACACTTATTCCCTTGTGATGTCAACTACCCTCAATTTTCTTTTTTTTTTTTTTTTTAATTTTTATTTATTTATGATAGTTACAGAGAGAGAGAGAGAGGCAGAGACACAGGCAGAGGGAGAAGCAGGCTCCATGCACCGGGAGCCCGATGTGGGATTCGATCCCGGGTCTCCAGGATCGCGCCCTGGGCCAAAGGCAGGCACCAAACCGCTGCACCACCCAGGGATCCCAACTACCCTCAATTTTCAATATTGCTTATAGGCCGATGGTGGCCAAGTTTATATCCTCAGCCCAGAACCTTCTTCCTAACACCATATTTGTATATAAAACTGTCGACTTAAAATCTCTTCTACAACTGAACTCCTGATCTCCTGCTCCCCACCTGCTCCAGTTTTCTTCATCTTCACAGCAAAGCCATCTACCCAGGCACTCTCTTCATTGAGCCCTCACGTTGGCCAGGTGATCCAACCCAATTCCTCTGTTCCCACTGCATAGCCAAGTCACCATTACCTCCTACCTGACTAACTTCTAGGGTCTCCTGACAAGGTCTTCCTGCGTCCACCCTTGCTCCCCACATCTATCCCAACCTAGCAGCCAGAGTGATTCCATCAAAATATAAATCAGATTGGGTCATTTCTCTGGTCAAAACCCTATAATGGCTCCCCATTTACCAGACTAAAATCGAAAATCCTGATTACAGTCTCTAAGGCCTTCACAATTTGCCCTCACCTCATTACATCTCTGATCTGCTTTCCTTCCTTTCCCCACACTGATCCAGCTCCACTGTCCTCCTGCTATTCAAACCTCACAGGCAAGCTTTTGGTTTAAGGCTTTGCTCTCTTCTTTCTGCCTGGAATGCTCTGCCCCAGATGCCAGCTTGGCTGCTCATTCCTAACACCCTACTTACCACCACACTCCAACCCCACTCTGCTTTCTCTCCCCAAGACATTTAACATCTGCTAATGTATACCGCATCATTCCTAATTGTCTATCACCACCACATCTTCCTTTTCCACCCCCTACTGTGTGGACAGAAATCTGTTATGCTCACCAACGTATACAGGATCCCACACTGGTGCCTGAGCCACTGTACTGAGTAAATAATTTGTTGAATAAATCAGTGAATTATAAGGCTTAGAGATGCAGGTGCTCAATAAATACGCGGTACCACTACTATCAAGATGAACAAGATTTAGGCCCAAGCTTGGGACCTGCTTCGTGGCCAAAAGGAGAGTGGCTCGCTTGACTTTGGCGTTGGGAAGAGTAGTGTCCAAAGTGTTTAGGACTGACTGGGGGGCGCTGACGGAGGCGTGCCGGAGGGCCGAGGGCCGAGCACGGGGACGAAAGGGTTTGGTCTCCTCGTCCCGTTGTTTTCGTGTTCCGGGAACACATTTATTCAACATGTACTCCGTGCCTGGCGCTGGGTATACAGAACGCTGTCGTGTCCCAGGTCACTGACGAGTTCTCACCCTTCAACACCCTCCATACCCTCTGCCGGTAACGGCTCACAAAACACGCTACGACCTCAGGAGCCCTCAGGTCAGCGGAGTCGGCAGGAATGCTTCACAGAAGAGGGTTAACTTGAGCTAGACGTGGGTGTAGTCGATTCCCCGGCAAGGAAGAGCCGAGTCCCCCAAGCAATGGGGTAGCGCGGGGAAGAAGGCACGGAGAGCCCACCTCATCCCCCCAACATCCTTCAATGCAAAGACACATGCACACACGGAGTCCCCACGCGCACGGACACACAACCCACCGTCCTCCTCCAGGTTCCCACACAGGCCCTTCAAGGGGCCCACTCCGGGGAAGCACTCAGACCCACCCCCTCCAGCCGAACGCCCCACGCAGGAAAAGTCTCTCACCGCCGCCAAAGCGCCGCTCACCCGGCGCTCGGCGCCATCTTGGCCCCGCCCCCTCTCGGGAGCAGGTCCTGGCAGAGAAGGAGAGGGAGTCACTGCCCCTTCCCGAGCTGCAATGAGTCTCCTATGCTCACGGCCTGAAGTGGTATAAACAAATGAGTTTTTCTGTCTACGAGCAAGGAGCACACCCTCCTGCTGCAATTACTGCAGTTTATTCTTTCACTACCCAGCGGCCAGGACCCAGGAGGCGCCACAAAACCCGAGGCGGGATTGCGGGCAGCGCAATGAGGCCCCACCCCCTTCCGAATCGGGACTGCGCGTGCGCATCTCAAGCCTGACTGGGGGGACGTTCCCTCCGACCCCTTCGGAATTTAAAGGGCCCGTTGCCTTCCCGAAGTTGGTTTGAGGCAAGGGCTTGTTGGTGTTGACAGCGCTTTGTCATGGGACCGATACGGTTGGGAATGCTGCTTTTCATTTTGGTTGTGTACGGCGCTTGGGTTGGGACGTCGAAGGAGGACGATGACACAGAACGCTTGCCCAGCAAATGCGAAGGTATCTAAAGGGAATGGCTCCTATTTGCCTCTCTGCCCATCTCTTTAGTCTGGGCCGGACAATCTCCTTTTAGACCTGAGGGAGATTCTGGTGGAGCCTGGCGGAATTCGAAGGGGGGGGGGGGGGGGAGGAGCACATAGCGCTATCCCACAACTGTGGCACTACAATTCCCATGAGACATCCAGAGGAAGTACGCTTTTTTCTTGCTAGCGTAGCCCCAAGCGATCTGTGGGAATTGTAATTGAGAGACTCTGTGCCCCGGATCACCCACTCTACTGAGCATCTTAAGTGTGTTTCCCCCATGACACTAAACTTAAATCTGGGGAGCCTGCAGGAGGGGGGGGTGTGAGGCTCATACCTGTGGATATCCTCTGCTCCACCCATGCAGCGACGCTCTCAAATTACAGGCCCCACGCTCTCCTGGGGAGGGCTTTGGGGGTACGTGAATAAGCCCCTGAAGCTCATAAAGAGGCGGCCACATAAGTGGAGGAGGTTCCCCTTACGTTTGAGGCTTTGCAGAGGGTGTGTACTTTCGGATTTTACTGTGAGCAGCATCTTCTGTGGCTGCATGAGGGCGGTGATGGGGCAGGGGGGCAGCTGAGAAGAAACACTTCAGAGTTGGGCCATTGAGTGCCCTGGCTCCCTAGTGTGTTGGTTTCCTGACTTTAATTCTTCCCTGGATTCTTCTTCCCTTCACCCTGCTCCACCCTGCATGACCTGAGCCTAACTTCACCTCTCCTCCTGTCACTACTTCTATAGGCCCAGTCCTGTCAGTCTTCTCTGTAACACCTCTGCAGGCCTCCCATTGTGGTTAGAATACACCCATTTTTGGCACAGCATCTAAGTCTCTTTGTTGTATGGCGTCCACCTCTCTCACATTTCCGTACCTCAGCTCCCATCCTCCACGTGCGCATCCGTCAGCCACACTAAACTCAGCTATCACTGAGCCTGCCTTATCCTCTTGCACCTCTTTACCTTAGTACACTGTTTTTCCCTCTGCCTGGAAAAACCCTCTCCCTTCTGTATTTGGTTCTTAAAGACTTAGTTGAGATGTCAATTTCTTTGGAAGCCTTCTTCCTTTGTCACCTCCCACTATATTGTAAGCCCTTGGAGGGAAGGAGTACCTGTGTCTCTGAAGTCCTCGCATAGTGCCTGGAACATTTTAGGCACTTTTGTTACTTGCTCTGGGTTTACTTTGCTTGGCACTTCTGTATAGGCCATTCCCTTTCCTGGGACCCACCTCAGGGCAGGTCAGGTGCTAGTTGCTGGAAGACAGTGGTGGAACATATGCAATGCTCATCCTTAAGGGAATCATAAGCTAGCAGGAAGTCAAATGACCATTGAATGAATTTTGCATTTCCTAAAGAGATTAAATCTCTATTAACCTCTAGCATAGAGCCCATCATACCACATTGTCATCATTTTTTATCTGTCCCCAACTACATCAGCAATGTCCCGTGAATAGGAATTATGGGCCTTATTGGTCTCGTGTATATAGGAGCTCAATACATAACTGCAGAATAAAAGCAAACACTTACACAGTGTTCACTATATGCTAGGTACTATTCGAGGGGCTTTACATTGGTTGATTTACTTAATCCTCACCACACCCCTACAAAGGAGGTTCTACTACATTGTTATCTCCATTTTAGAGATGAAGAAACCAAGGCACAGCAGAATTGCCCCATAGCTATTAAGTGGCTGAGTCAGGGGATTCTAACCTAGCCAGTCAGGCTCTGGTCTGCACTTGTAACCATTAGGCTCTGCTGCTTTTGCTCATCTACAGAATGAGTTGCTGGAATATTTGTCTGTCTTTCACATCCTTTTGGACATGTAGTGTGTAAGCTGCTGAGCCTGGAGCTACAGGAAGAGCTGAGTCGCACTGGCCGATCTCGAGAAGTGCTGGAACTGGGGCAGGTGCTAGACACGGGCAAGAGAAAGAGACACGTCCCTTACAGTGTTTCGTGAGTTCTTGGTGCTCCTCTACCTTCCAACCCCTGGGGGAGCCCTGGGAGCTCCTACAGCATCCAAGAAATCTTTGTTTCCCCTCCTCCCACAGAGAGACAAGGCTGGAAGAGGCCTTGGAGAATTTGTGTGAGAGGATCCTGGATTACAGTGTTCATGCTGAGCGCAAGGGTTCACTGAGATATGCCAAGGTCAGACTTTTCCCTAGAGCAGCCTTCCCCTTTACAGAAATGACAGGGATCCCTGGGACCCATCTCCCTCCAGTTCTGGAGTGTGTCCCCTCTCCATTGTTAGACTCCCTCATGTCACCCTCATGGAGCCCACCTCTCAGTCCCTGGTAGTTGACAGTGCTGCTGTGGCAGAAAGGGGAAGGGGGGTGGGTGGGGCAGTGAGCTGGGCTGATCCCAAATTCCTGTCTCTCAGGGTCAGAGTCAGACCATGGCAACACTGAAAGGTCTGGTGCAGAAGGGGGTGAAGGTGGATCTGGGGATCCCTCTGGAGCTGTGGGACGAGCCCAGTGTGGAAGTCACGTTCCTCAAGAAGCAGGTAGGATTGGATATTGCACTGCCCAGGGCAATGAGAAAGGAACCTGATGGGAGACCTAGATTCTTGGGAGATCCACCTGAGCACAGAGAAGGGGGCAGAGTGAGGACCCTGTCATTGACTGAGCATTATTATAGGAGTAATAATGGAGGCTAATAATATCTATGACCACATACTGAGCACCTACTATGTGCCAGACTTGGGCCGCATACTTTCCAGCTGCTGCCTCATTTTACCCTCAAAACAACCTCATGTGGTAGGTACTGTTACCATTTCCCATTTTTTAGGCAAGGAGCCAAGACACAGAGTTTAATAGCCTACTTGGCAGAACAGGTTCTAGTAAATGTTTGTTGAATGAATAAGGATCACACATCTAGTAAGCCAAGTTTAGTCTCCCGGCTACCTGCTTCTCCAAGGTGGGGTGGGCAGACAGGAGTGAAGAGGGGAGGGTTTCCAAAGCCCAGCAGTCTAGATTCCCTTCTGACCCTTCCACTTGATCAGTGTGAGACCATGCTGGAGGAGTTCGAAGATGTCATAGGAGACTGGTACTTCCACCATCAGGAGCAGCCCCTACAGCATTTTCTCTGTGAAGGTCATGTGCTCCCCGGTGCTGAAACTGGTAAGTGTGTGGGGCTGGCCCACTACCTGCCAGGCCACAACCTCCTCTACCCCCCAGAGTAATATCTAAATCGGTTTTTTGTTTGTTTGTTTTGGTTTGGTTTTTCATCTGTTATCACTTTATTTCAACTATTTGTCAACAGTAACACTGATATAGTTTGCAAATACACAAGACTGAATCGGTTTTTATCACCCAACCTAGCGTGTCTACAGGAAACTTGGACTGGAAAGGAAAAGATCACGGATGGGCAAGAGAAAACAGAAGGGGAAGAGCAAGATCAGGAGGAGGAGGAAGAGGAAGAGATGATCAACACCCCAGGGCACTCCAAGCATGACCCAGAGGATCTTTGACCATTGCCTTTGAGTCCCCAGGAAGAGCAGGAATCATGGAGAAGAGCCTTCTGAAATCTAAGGTCCCCCTGCTCCACATAAGGGCGTATGTGTATGTGTGCGTAATCCCACCCCAGAGCTTATAGCTGTTCTCGCCTGTCTGGTCTCAGGCAGGATCCTGGTGGTGCAGCATGGCACAGCTATGGCAACAAAGGAAGGAGCAGTAGGTGGAAGGCCTGTTCCAACAGATGAGTCCTTTGCCTGCCATCTAGCCCCTTAAGTGTCAGGTGTGTGTGATGACGGCATTGAAGGCTTTCCCCTTTAAATCTCTCTAGGACTCCCCACCCCACCAACGGTCAGTGAAGGCACTGGAGCTGAGGGTCTTGGGAGTCACTTTGCTGTCGGGGTCTGTTGTTTTAGACCTTAAAAACTCCAGCATGGACATTGATTCTCTCCGACCTATGCACACTGCCTGCGTCTAGGAGGCTACAAGCCAACAAACCGGAGAAGGGGACACTAATGAGGAGCGATGTTAAGTTAGGTGGGGGTAGATATCTGTCTACTTCATACTGATTTCACCGAGGGCCCACCATGTAGTTTCACAGGTGCCAAATTTTCTAATCGCTAGTAAAAATATTTTTAAATATCAGCCGGGCCCGTAGTTTCAAACAGCTGCCCTGCACACGTCATACCTGGCCGATGTAGCAGCGCCCAGAGAACAGGGCCGTTGGGCGCCGGCTGTTAGAAGCTAATGGTGCTTTGTAGTTTGCAGTCCAGGGAGGCTGGCAGGGGCCGGCGGGGGGTTGGGGGGGCCGATAACTATCTAGGCGCGGGTCTGTGCAACCCCCCTCGGCTCGTGCGGGAGAACGCCCCGGAACTAAATAGCAGCGTGCGGCAGCGCCTCTCGGCCACCATACTTCGGGCTTACGGGAGCTCGCAGAGGACAAGATCTCGCAGAGGACAAGATCTCGCGCGCTTTTCCGAGGGCCGGTCTTCCCTTGGAGTGCGGCAAGGATTAGGAGTAGCGACGAGGCGACGTTCAAGGCTTGGGTCAGGATGAGGGAAATAAAGAGGATGCCCTTTGGGGGGTGATGGGTGAGGACCTACCGCACGACAAGTGTGGCGACGGCCGAAGACACCGAGGGACTGGCGGGTTCACGCTGAGGGGAAACTACGGGAGGGGGATACCATCTAAGGGTGCGAGCGGGGTGGCAGAGAACCGACTTGGAAGGTGGGGCGCCTGTGGGAACCCCAAGGCCCTGGACGGTCACCCACAGCCCCGCTTCCCTTTTCCAGCTGTCCGGATCCTGCCATGAGCGGTCTAGTGCGGACCGAGCCGCTGCGCGGGGAGCCGCCCCTGCTGGTGCGCGGCGACCCCTACTCCGTGGTGGTCCTGCTGCAGGGCTACGCGGAGCCCGACGGGGTAGACGACGCGGTCCGGGCGGACGGCTCCGTGACGCTCGTGCTGCCTCAGGCCTGGGGCTCAGCCTCCAGCCACCGAGAGGCCCCGCCCGAGGGCGGTGGGGCGAAAACCGCCCTGGAGGAGGCGGCCCGTGGGCCCATCCTCGTGGACACTGGGGGCCCCTGGGCTCGGGAGGCGCTCCTGGGGGCCCTGGCGGGGCAGGGCGTGGCCCCCGGAGACGTGACTCTCGTGGTGGGCACCCACGGACACTCGGATCACATCGGGAACCTGGGGCTTTTTCCCACGGCGGCTCTGCTGGTCTCGCACGACTTCTGCCTCCCGGGGGGCCGCTACCTCCCCCATGGGCTGGGTGAGGAGCTGCCCCTGCGCCTGGGCCCGGGGCTCGAGGTGTGGGCCACGCCGGGCCATGGGGGCCAGCGGGACGTGAGTGTGGTGGTGGCGGGCACGGCCCTGGGCACCGTGGTGGTGGCGGGCGATGTGTTTGAACGCAGCGGAGACGAAGACTCCTGGCAAGCGCTGAGCGAAGACCCGGTGGCCCAGGATCGCAGCCGTAAGAGGGTCCTAGGCATTGCGGACGTGGTCGTGCCTGGTCACGGAGCCCCCTTTAGGGTGATCAGGGAAGCCCCTCAGCCAAGGAACTGACGTCCAGAAGACCAGAGGACCCAGTCAGAGTCAGCGCGCCAGAGGAGTCCGGGGTGATCGCTTCCAGCCCTTGCAAGAGGCGGGTGCCTAGCGAGAACAGTCATCGATATCACTGGTTCTGCAGCCAAATGAGGACCAAGGACTGGCTCAACTGTGTGCCACCTCTTGGGGTCTCCATAAAATGGAAGAATGTTCTTGAGGGGGTTATCCAAAATAAAAATAGGAAGCTGCGTGGAAAATCATGCAGCCCCAATGTAAACGTGCATCGTTAGTAGTAATAATCATGCAAATTTGGTAGTTAGCAACTGCAATGGGGGGGCACTTTGGCCAATTGCTTATTTCTCCTAAGAGGAAGGCTTGCTGCAAGGAGGTGCAGGGCATAGAAGTAACACCTTAGTCATTTGACTTTCATCCATCTCTTCATTCAAGGAATGTTTAACACCTAGCAGCTGTGATTCAAGCGTTGTTCCAGGTCATGGGGACACAACAGCGAGCAAGCTAGACAAACTCCCTGTTCCTTATGAGATTACCTTCTACAGAGACAGAAAGACAAGTAGTAATAGTAAATAATTAGAGATTGTGTTTAGTGATATGAAAGAAGAGGGCAAGAAGGGCATAGAGTGTGGGAACGGGATGATGGCCTCTTTTATTTAAGGCAGTCAGGAAAAACCTTTGAGGAGATGATGTTTGATCAGGGAGCCAAAGGAGAAGAAAGCCAACTGTATGATGATCTAGCAGATGTGCCTTCCAGGCACAGGAACAGCAGGTATAAAGGTCCTGAGGCAGGACAGCTTGACCTGGTTGAGCAGCAAGAAGAGCTGGGGGTGGACTGCAGAATGCCAGAGAGGAAGGACAACAAATGGGGATGCAGAGTTTGGCCAGGCCATCATGGACTATAGTTAGGGGTTTGGATTTATACTGAGAAGGTTTTGGCTTTTTAAACAGACTAATGACTTGGTCTCATTTATGTTTTAAAGTAACTACTCTTGTTCTGTGTGGAGAAGAGATCAGAGTGGGGCAAGAATAGAATCAGCTGGACTGGTTAGGAAACTTGGGATCTTCCAGGCAAGAGAAATCAATGGCACCTGGTCTAGTCCTAGAAATCCTATTATGGCTCTGGTCCTCTTCACAACTGTGTCCCAGGCCTTCCATCCACAGAGTTCTGGGACCCACAGAAGCACTCAGGTGGGCCAGATGAAGGAGAGGAGCAAGTCTACCTTGTTGCAGATGATGAGCCTCCCTGAGTGGATGCCACAGGGCAGCGCTGGCTGGGGATTATTTCCTAAGTGTCCACAAAGCCCAGGTGGAGGTCACCAAAGGCAGCCCAATGGAGCTGTTTCCCCCAGAGAGTGAACAAGTAGCTGCCATACACAGACTTGTAGTTGGTATTGGCCATGTTGACCACAGAGTGCAGAGTTCCCAGGCCAACAGTACAACCATGCAACCACAGCTGCCCAGATCCCTGCCAGTCACCAGATAAGGACAAATGGAGTGAAGGTGGCAATGTGGGCACCCAGCCTCAGAGCTACCATGGTGTGGAGGCCTTTGGCCAGGTTTTCCAGCTTCTGGGCCACGGAGTGCAGGGAAGCCACTGGTGTGTGGAGGGAGTTTAGGGGCTATGTGCCCACTAATGCAGCATTGTGCCCTGAATGGTCTCCATGGTCATCAGGGGCCCTGTCTGATATGTGGAGTGAAGATCCAATAGCTTCAGGGCTGTAGGGAGGAGAAGGAAGGGGCAGATGGGGTTATTAAGAACTATGTACTTTCAACTCGTATGAATAAAAAGTCCAGTCCTGACTTACTTTCCAGAACATGACCCTCTGCCCATGACTCAGGTCTGCTCATCTAGAGCAACACATCTCTGGCCACACTGATTGTCTACAGGATGGACAGGTCACCTAAACTAATCCAGGCTTGGCCAATCTTCAGGGTTTTGCTGGAGCTGATGGAAAAAAGTCTAGTTCTTTCCTGAAAAACTACATGGAGATGAATGGAAGTGTTGAGTCACTATATTTACATATATCACCATGTCTACACCTGAAACCAATACTACACTGTGTATGTTAGCTAACTGTAATTTAAATATAAACTTAAAAAACTGACTTGAGGGCGGCCCCGGGTGGCCCAGCGGTTTAGCTCCCGCCTTTGGCCCAGGGCCTGATCCTGGAGACCTGGAATCGAGTCCCACATCGGGCTCCCTGCATGGAGCCTGCTTCTCTCTCTGCCGTGTCTCTCCCTGCCTCTCTCTCTCTCTCTCTCTCTCTCTCCGTGTCTCTCATGAATAAATAAATAAAATCTTAAACAACAACAACAACAACAACAACAAAAACCTGATGTGAGGGATCCCTGGGTGGCGCAGCGGTTTAGCGCCTGCCTTTGGCCCAGGGTGCGATCCTGGAGACCGAAGATCGAGTCCCACGTCGGGCTCCTGGTGCATGGAGCCTGGTTCTCCCTCTGCCTGTGTCTCTGCCTCTCTCTCTCTCTCTCTGTGCGACTATCATAAATAAATAAAAATTAAAAAAAAAAAAAAAAAAAAAAACCTGATGTGAGAGGATAGGTTATATGCCACCTTGTGAGAAGAGCCCATGGGCGCTGGGGCCAAGCAGGAGGCTGAGGCTAAGGCTGACCAGTAGGGGGCAGAAAAGAGCAGTGAAGAGAAACAGACCCCATGGCAGACAAGTTTGAGCTAGGAAAACCAGATCCACCCCTGCATACCTCAGTCACCTAATCACCCCCTTTGCTGTCTGAGCTACTCTGCATTTCCAGTCCCAACAAGAGGAGTCCTGGGTGGATACAAACACTGGTGGAAATGACTCATTAGGAGGCGGCGTGAACCCAGGGAAAGCAGTGTTAAAGGGTGGGCACAGAGTGATAGTACTCTTCAGAAAAGTGTCTCAGCTTGCCTTTTGTGTAAACTCTTGGGAAAACCTGACCCCTATGATTAGATACTTCTACTCACAAATATTCAGGGGCTCCATCCACACTACCGGCAGAATAACCCAAACTTTCTCTCCCAGCCCTAAGATAAACTCTGCTCCAGGTTGGCTGGACTGCCTGCTGCCTGCCCAACTCATGGCCTCCTCCCTCTCCCCCTCCTCCTCTTCATCACCCCGCTTTGATCCTGCTCTCTTCCCTCTTCTGTAGGGTCCCAACCATTCAGGCTCAACTCAGCTCATCTCCCACAGAAAAACCTCCTCTGAATTTTCCAGCCCTACTTTAAACTCTTGTAATGCGTTCTCTGTTATTCACTTAGCATTAGATATGGCTGGTGTTGGTGATCTCTTTGGAAATGTCCTCTTCCCACTGTGCCCTTTGAGAGGGCAGGAAGTAAGAAAAAATGCTTATCTGAATGCTCCAGAGCTTGGTGTTTTGTCTGTAAATGCCATGTAATAAATGCATGCTATTTTCTGATTTTTCTGGGCATCTGTTATCTGTGACCCAGCTCTGACTTCTTGCCCAGGACTTCAGTGTCTGTCCCTGCTCTTCCTCTGGAGAGGCTCCAGTGTCTCGTCCAAACTGCAAACACAGGGGTACCACTCAGAGCCTCCCCTGTTCCCCTTTTCCTATAGGAGGCTCTGGGTGTCTTGCCAGAGGGCTTTGGGGCCGGGATCCCAGGGTGGTATGAGAGTTGATGGATCAAAGCTGTAGAAGGGAGAAAAACTTAAGACTAAGTAACAAGCTCCCCAAAGCAAAGCCTCAGTAACCAGCTTGTCTGAGGACAAAGAAGCTAGGATGGCACCAAAGGGCCTGACCCCACCAGCTCATCTCGGGGTTTGTCCTGTGATGGGGACAGAAGGCTGGAAGTGTCTTCAGGAAGCTGGAAGTGTCCCTCCTGACGATGAAGCCTTCAGTGACCTGGATCTGGAGCAAATCCTGGAAGATGTTGGAAAAGAGCCAGAGCAGCTGGAGGAGCCGCAGTGTGGAGACGACCCCGGGGAGTTCACTTTGGCCTTCTTCGAGGAATAGCTTAGCTGTGTGCTCCTGCCTCCCTGCTGCTCTCTCACCCCCTTCCCTGTGAGCAGCAGAGAAAGCCCCTCAGAGGGTCCCTGAGAAGCTGCTACATGTGGGGTTTGTTGATCGCCACAGTCACAGCTGTGTTTATGTGTTAATAAACAGGTTACTGCTTTAAGTAGTTTGTCTCTAACTACATGCTCTCCTTTGGCTTCCCTCCCTCTGCTCCGCTCCCTGTGGCGCATCCCTGTTTCTGTGGGAGGCCTGCACAGTAAAGGAATCTGGGAAGGCAGGGACACCCGAGTTCTGGGAGGAGGCTGTCAAGATGGGCAGGTCTGGGTTCAGACCCGGGCTCAGCCTTAATAGGTGTGCGGCTTTGAGAAAAGCACTAACTTATAGATCTCTTCACGCCTCAGGTGATTGTGACCAGTCCAGGGTCAGGTGGTTGGAGATGCTTAAATGAGGTGGTGCACTTCACACGGTACATGCTGGTTCTGATGGTAGAGGAAGTAGAATGGGTAGATGGGGGGGCAGACCCTGGCTTCTGGGCTGGCTACTAGCATTTGGGGTTTATTGTTCCCTGCCTGGAGGCAGTCCCGGAACTCCAGTGCTGGAGGAGGGATCTGGGGTGGGAGCTGTTTATTATAGTTCATTTTTGGCAAGAGGCAAAAGACAGAAGTTGAAGGTGCTATCAGTTTTTTCCTTAGATGCTTTTGGGCAAATTCAACGGGTTCTTTTATTCTTGTGGGCAGGGCTGGGAAGGTGGAGAGGGCACTGGAGCAGATGGCTCTGTTTCTCTGCAGTCCTTGGTGGCCTTCCACACCCCCTGACTTCTGAGTCTTCTGTGTCTGGCCAGAGTTGTTATCAGAAGCTGTGACCCGCTCTGCAGCTTAGCCTAAGGAGGTCATCCTTCAATCCCACCCATTAGGCCTTTAGGATAGAGTATAGGGTCTCCTCCTGGGGGCTCATCTTGGAAAGGGGGGGATGTGCTACTGGTGAGGAGGAACTGGAGAGGGTAAGGGAGGCATAGAGGATGCCGCCATTATCCTGGGCTTCGTCCTGGTGGAGAAGGCAGAAGGGGGTGAGACAGCGGAAGGGAAGCTGCCCCCAGCTTAGGAAGTAATCCCACACCTAGGTGCTCCACACCTAAGTGACCACAGTCCCTCTCTTCCCTCCATCCCACCTTCTCCAAACTTCTCTAGATTCCTTAAAGCTCTAGCTTGAGCTGCTTACCTTGGGGTTCAGTTTGGGGTCTTTGTTTTCCAAGAAAAAAATCAAGGCGTATGGGGGTCAGGTGGCGTGGTGGCCAAGGTAGAGAAATGGGCAGAGGCCTCCAGCAGTGAGGTCATCTGCTGAGTCAGGACCAGGGTCAGGCAGGAGGGATTGGTGGGGCACGTGTTTGAGCAGGGAGTGTATGGGGAAGGTCAGGCCAAGATGGACAGCAGGGAGTGATGGTGTTAAGAACTTACTTTAAATCCCAATGTTCTCATACTTCTCCTCAGTATTTTGGAGGGATCCCCTGTATAGGAAGAAGAAGGTGGGAAGTGTGTTAAGAGGCTGTGCAGAAGAGAGTTCAAACCTGTGTGGGGCTGGTTCTCTGTGTGGGGCCTCTGTGACCCCCTGACAGTCTCAGATGAGCTATGGTTTGAGACTCTCAGGAGGTCTCCCGGAAGGTTGAGAGTCAGTTTGCAGTGTAGCCAGTAGAGATCCCGAGGGCCCATTGAAGGCGGATGGTCCTGGAGAAGCAGACTTCTTGGAAGAGCCATGGAAAGGGTGAAGTCCTGTCTGCTGCGCAGTATTGGTACAGACTGGAGAATGAACACCAGCTCCACCCATCTCAGGTCTTATGGTGGGTTCCCAGGTGAGAAGGGGACGGGGGAGTTGGAGAGAAGGAAAGAAGTTGAGATGGACTGGAGAGAAGAGGAGGTGGGAGGGTAAAGAGGAAGAAACCTCCAGAGAGAGGGAGGGAACGAGGGAGGCTAGGAGCTGAGGAGGGAAGTGGCTCAGAAAAGAGACGCACACTGGATATTTGCAAATGACATATCAGATAAAGGGCTAGTTTCCAAGATCTATAAAGAACTTATTAAACTTAACATCAAAGAAACAAACAATCCAATCATGAAATGGGCAAAAGACATGCACAGAAATCTCACAGAGGAAGACATAGACATGGCCAACAAGCACATGAGAAAATGCTCCACATCACTTGCCATCAGGGAAATACAAATCAAAACCACAATGAGATACCACCTCACACCAGTCAAAATGGGGAAAATTAACAAGGCAGGAAACCACAAATGTTGGAGAGGATGCGGAGAAAAGGGAACCCTCTTACACTGTTGGTGGGAATGTGAGCTGGTGCAGCCACTCTGGAAAACTGTGTGGAGGTTCCTCAAAGAGTTAAAAATAGACCTGCCCTACGACCCAGCAATTGCACTGCTGGGGATTTACCCCAAAGATTCAGATGCAATGAAACGCCGGGACACCTGCACCCCGATGTTTCTAGCAACAATGTCCACAATAGCCAAACTGTGGAAGGAGCCTCGGTGTCCATCGAAAGATGAATGGATAAAGAAGATGTGGTTTATGTATACAATGGAATATTACTCAGCCGTTAGAAACGACAAATACCCACCATTTGCTTCAACGTGGATGGAACTGGAGGGTATTATGCTGAGTGAAGTAGGTCAATTGGAGAAGGACAAACAGTGTATGTTCTCATTCATTTGGGGAATATAAATAATAGTGAAAGGGAATAGAGGGGAAGGGAGAAGAAATGTGTGGGAAATATCAGAAAGGGAGACAGAACATAGAGACTCCTAACTCTGGGAAACGAACTAGGGGTGGTGGAAGGGGAGGTGGGCGGGGGGTGGGGGTGAGTGGGTGTCGGGCACTGAGGGGGGCACTTGAGGGGATGAGCACTGGGTGTTATGCTGTATGTTGGCAAAGTGAACACCAATAAAAAATAAATTTATTATAAAAAATACTAAATATGATATGAAATAAAAGATATTAAGACAAAAAAGTAATAAAAAAATAAAAATAGATCTGCCCTATGACCCAGCAATTGCACTTCTGGGGATTTACCCCAAAGATTCAGATGCAATGAAATGCCGGGACACCTACACCCCGATGTTTATAGCAGCAATGTCCACAATAGCCAAACTGTGGAAGGAGCCTCGGTGTCCATCGAAAGATGAATGGATAAAGAAGATGTGGTTTATGTATACAATGGAATATTCCTCAGCCATTAGAAACGACAAATACCCACCATTTGCTTTGACGTGGTTGGAACTGGAGGGTATTATGCTGAGTAAAGTAAGTCAATCGAGAAGGACAAACATTATATGTTCTCATTCATTTGGGGAATGTAAAAAATAGTGAAAGGGAATAAAGGGGAAGGGAGAAAAAATGAGTGGGAAATATCAGAAAGGGAGACGGAACATGAAAGACTCCTAACTCTGGGAAATGAACTAGGGGTGGTGGAAGGGGAGGTAGGCGGGGGTGGGGGGAGTGGGGGTGACTGGGTGACAGGCACTGAGGTGTGGGCACTTGACGGGATGATCACTGGGTGTTATTCTATATGTTGGAAAATTGAACACCAATAAAAAATACATTTATATAAAAAAAAAGTATATGTAAAAAAAAAAAAAAAGAGACGCCCACTGGGAAAGGAGGAGGAGAGCAGTGACAGGTGCCCTGTGCTTTTCCCATGAGGAACTTCCTGTTTCCCAAGAGGACAAGCTCTCACCTGGCTACGGTTCTGGCTGTAGTCTGTAGACCTGTAGAGGAACAGCAGCGTGTCAGGGTGCCATCCATGGAGGGCATCTCTCCTCCCTGCCTTCCTGCTCTGTGTGCTCTGAGACCAACCCCTAGACCAACCCCGAGAGAGACCAGGGCAGTGGAGCAGCTCTGTTGGACCCACCTGGGACTCAGAGTGACACCTGCTGGCACCCTGAGGCTGCTCAACCCTGTCCTCTGGTGTCCTCAACACCAAATCAGGAGAACAGCTCTTACCTGCACCTATTCTCTCTCTGTCTCTGTCTGTCTGTCTGTCTTTCTCTTTGTCAACTTTGCCTTTGCTTCCTTCCCCCTTCCTTGACTTCCCCAAGCATCCCTCAACCTTGCTCCTTCCACTGCTGAGGCCCTGCCCACCGATCCCTCTCCTTCCACCCTTGTCTCAGACTCACTGAACCCTCCTGCCCTGACACACTGGCTTTTTGTGATTTCCTGAGCGGCAGCTGTTTCTCTCCTGCTTTGTGAACCTCATGGCTGGGGCCTGGGTCTGCACTGTAGCCTGTTCCTCCCCACCCTCCCCCACTGAATCCCACCAGTCTCCCCACCGCCCTCTCCCCTCCTCATCCTCCTGTGTCTCTCTGCAGCATTTCCCAAGGACTGGCCCCTGGTTCACAGACATCCCCTCCACCACCCACCACCATCCCAGGAGGTCCCTATCATCCACGGAGACAACCCTCTGAACACATGGGACTCCATGTCCCCCAAACTCCACGGACTTCCACTCTGCCATACCCTGGACTTTTTTTTAAATCTCTGGGACTGAGAACTCCGAAAGATCAGCATCATCTTTATGCTACAACTTTGTTTCCTTCCAGCTTTTTCTTACCATCATCCTGCTTGCTATACCTGTGCTTTGACTCCCTGCCCCTGAACTCTTGCCCCTTAATAAGCCACTTTCTTTCAGACTATCCAAGCTCCCTGCTGACCCTCTACTGTCCACTTCTGCCCTCTTACTAGCTCCTTGACCTTCCATGTTCCCCTGTCCTTAGGCCACACTTAGCTGACACATCTCTCATTCTGGATGTGGCCTATGGCAGGGAATGCCATTTGCTTACCCAATATCCATTCATTTCTTCTTCCTTAGTTAGAGAACCTTGACTTTGTTTTGGGTGGCAGTGTGCTCCCCTGCTGATAGATGTGGACATCTGATGACATCCTAGCCAATAGGATTCAAGGGGAAGTTGTGGGTAGGATTTTCAGGAAGATTCTTTAAAAGGAGGACGGACAGATGCAGCATGGTTTTTTGTCTCTTCTTCCTCCCTCCTGTTTCCTGCCTAGATTCAGAAATAATGGCTGGAATCTGAGCAGCCATCTTGGACCAGGAGGCAACCTTCAGGATAGAAGCCAGTAGTCAGGGCAGTGAGCAGGATGATAGAAGCTGGAGTGCCTGAGGACAGTGGCCTCTGCTGTCTGCCTCCTCATCCTTTTATATGAGGGGAAACAAGAAACTCTGTCTTGTTCAAGCTCTGTTACTTTTAGCCTCTGACACCAGCAGGTGAACATAACTTCTAACCAACAGATTCTAGAAGTTTCTAAAGCTGCATGGTTGAATACTGCTGGGGGAAATATGATCCTGTGCAGCGATGCTTTTACAGAGTTCTTAAATTCCACCTTCCATTTCCTCAGTGACTATCACATCTCTTCAACTCTGACCCTCATCCTCACTCTAGAGACAACCACTCTAGAGTGGTTTTTCCTCTGCGGAATGAAAAACTGTTTGTATAGGATTGAGTTTATCAATATTTTTATTCACGGCTTTCAGGTTTTATGTCATACTTAGGGAGGTCATGTCCACTCCATGGTTATGAGATGGTCTCACATGCTTTCTTCTAGTACTGGGATTATTTTCCCCCTTCATTTAACTCTTTGATTGATCTCCATGGAATTTATTTTGGTGCAAATTATGAAATAACATTAGTTTCTCAAATGGCTGCTCAACTGTTCCGGCACCATGTATTGAATGACTCACCTTCCCATTGGTGAGACATGCTACTTTCTAGCCTACTGAACTCTCATCTATATTTGGGTCTGTTTTCCTTCTGTCTGTATTTGGGGTATTTTCTTTGGGTCCATTGGTTTATCTGTGTATGACTATGATGGTATCAAATTGTTTTAATTATTGCAGCTTAATAATTATAAGTGCTAATGCTCATCATATAGTCCTTATTCTGTGCCAGGATCTATTCTCAATGTATTACATTTAATTGTCATGACAAACCCCAGAGTAAGTACTATTATTATTCTCATTTTAGAATGAGATGAGTGAGCTGAGGCACAGAGTCATACTACCATGGCACCAGAGTTTACTCTGCCAGGATTTGACTGCAGGCAGTCCAGATTCTATGCTCTTCACCTCTGTGCTTTAATATCTGTTAGGGCTAATCTCCTCTCATTGAAAATTTTCTTGGAGGAATTTCAGATCGTTACTGGAGGGTGTTGGGGTGTGACTAATTAATGCGTCTAGCCCTGTCCTCTGTTTTAGCTATAGATGCATATATCCAAATTTCTGATGAACAAGTCTAGTCAGGTGCCACACAGGCAACTCTAACCTATCCCAAACTAAAGAACCATCATTCTCCCCCAAATATGGCCTTTGACCTCCTGTGTTCTCTAATTTGCTTGATGGTTTCACTGTGGACTTATTCACCCAAGTTCTTCCCACTCCCTCAGCTCTACACCAATCTAATCACCAAGTCTTACTGGTTTTCCCTTGTTGGCTGTTCCAGGGTCTGGCTCTCTCCCTCCATCCACTGCATTAGACTGGCCCCACCTGCCCACCTCCCGCCCCTGCACCGCAGACTGATGTGTCTGCAAGGTAAAGCTGAGATTGCCATTTCCCTGCTTCATGTTGCCTCTGGAATCAGAAGCTCCTGGGTGTGACTTACAAGGTTCTCTTCTCCCATCTCCAGCCTCCACAGCACTGAGCTACTTAGAGTTCCCACACCGATTTCCTGTGCCTGCATAGTCAGTGACCTCTTCACCACACTCACCATCTGCCTGGGTAATTCGCTTATATTCTTTGAGACTTTTGCAGGGTCGCTTCCTATGGGAAGTCCTCCCTGATTACCCTCCTTTCTTCCATCTTACCACAGCTCTTTCCATATGAGGCAGTCACTCCCTCCACCACGGAGTTCCTTGAAAGCAGGACCTATGCTTTATTTACATTTATCATCTCCAATTACAAGCCAGACCTTGGGAAATAGTCCCTCAACCAGTGCTTGCTGAGCCGAGCCAACTTCCTGTCCCTCTGCTCTTTTCTTACTCTTCCCAGAAACCTTCTCCTCCCCATGAACCAAAAGATAAAGATTGATGAGAAATGTTTAAATCAAGATGCAAAAACTAGAAAATGATCAGATCAGTGGAGAGAGATTGGTCTGGAGCAGTGGTTCTAGAAGTTGATCACACAGATATCACTTGAGTAGACCTTTAAAAAATGCAGATTCCCAAACCCAGACCTCAAGCCCAGGTGGGATCTGTATTTTTTAAATGCAGAATAACCTAGGGTCATTCTGATGTAGGTGCTTCTGAGAAACAATTGGGAAGGTTGGGGGGTGGGGTGGCCCAGAACCACTTACCTTTGCTTGTCTTCCACCTAAGGTAGAGTGTCAGTCCCAAAATTACAGTTTTGAGCACAGCAATGGTCAGTGCCACCTTGACCACAGCTTCCACACTCAAGGGTAAAGACACTGAGGTCCTATTCCCCTCCAAGACACTGAGTCCAGTGGTGGTGGTGACAGTGCTGGTGGGGCCCTTGGTGGTTGTCTTGGGAGCTGAGAAGACACGAGAATTTAGCAGATTCTCCCCTATAGGACTGGAGGTTTCTGGATGAAACTGTCATATCTTGTTTCCTAGTTTGGGGAATATTGGGGATGAGGAGTAACTCTCTGAGGCTCTCACACAGGGAGACGGTAATGAATCCACATCATCCAGCCTAAATCCTGACTCTACTTCTGATCAGTGGTGTTACTTCAGAACCTCATTTCAAAAAAAAAAAAAAAAGAACCTCATTTCATTGCTGACAAATACGGATCACTAAATCACAGGAAGAAAAGATGTTTCTTACTGTGGTAAAATATAGGTAACAACATTGACCACTTTAACCATATGTAAGTATACAGTTAAGTGGCATTGCAATTATTCATGCTGTTGTACAACCATCACCACTATCCTTCTGTAGAACCTTTTCATTTTCCCAAACTGAAACTGTCCCCATTCAGCAGTCACTACCTACCCCCTCACCTCCTCCCGCCAAGCCACTAGCACCCACTGTTCTACGGAGGCTGCTTTTATTTTTTTATTTTTTTAAAGATATTATTTATTTGAGAGAGAGAGTAAGAGAGAGACAGAGCACAAGCAGGGGTAGGGGCAGAGGGAGAGGGAAAAGCAGACTCCCCACTGAGCAGGGAGCCTGACACTGGGCTTGATCACAGGGGCTTGATCCCAGGGGCTTGATCCCAGGACCCTAGGATCACGACCTGAGCTGAAGGCAGATGCTTAACTGACTGAGCTATCCAGGTGTCCAGAGAGGTTGCTTTTATTTTATTTATTTACTTATTTTAAATATTTTATTTATTTATTTATGAAAAACATACACACACACAGAGGCACAGACAGAGGGAGAAGCAGGCTCCATGCAGGGAGCCCGACGTGGGACTCGATTCCGGGTCTCCAGGACCATGCCCTGGGCCAAAGGCGGTGCTAAACCACTGAGCCACCCTGGCTGCCCCAGGGGCTGCTTTTAGACAGCAGGCTTAAGCAATGGAAACTTGATCAAGGCACAAGAGCCACAGCACCTTGCTGGCTGAACACCGACAGGCCCATCAGGGGACCCACCTCAGAATATCCACAGGCCCAAACTGACCAAAGGGCTACTTACTACTAGGCACAGTTACCAAAGAAAGGAAAATACTCTACATCCTCCTCACCTTACCCCTTTAAAAACAGCCCTGCAGGGCACCTGGGGGGCTCAGTGGTTGAGCCCTTGCCTTCTGCTCAGGTTGTGATCCTGAGGTTCTGGGATAGAGTCCTACATCAGGCTCCCCACAGGGAGCCTGCTTCTCCCTCTGCCTATGTCTCTGCCTCTCTCTCTGTCTCTCATGAGTAAATAAATAAAATCTTTAAATAAATAAATAAATAAATAAATAAATAAATAAATAAATAAAATAGCCCCCAACCACTGCCTCCTTGCAGAAAGCCTCTCCTGTGCTATCTTGCCCTCTCCTTCCTTGTGATGTATTCAATAAACTTCTATCTTCTTTGTTCTGCCTCTGGGGAATTCTTTGGCCAAGGGTGCCACGGACTTCCACTGGATCATAGCCCCACATCTGGGGGCTCCTCCATCCAATCAGGACAGATACCACATGTTCTACTCTGTCTCTATGAATTTGACTGCTCTAGGGACCTCTTATAAATGCAATCAAGTAGGATTGTCCTTTTTCAGGATTGTTCCAATATATGGGAAAACATCTGTAAAGTATGTCTAGTGTATATCAAAATGTATTTTTAAGGTTAAATTAATATTTAAGTCCTACAAACAGATTATACCTTCTTTTAATGGATCATGAAAAAATTGATCAAATACTCAGCCACAAGAAAAAATCCTATCTGCATAAAATCTTCAGGTTAGTGTGGACCAAACTTACTGTCCACTCTTATTGCAAAGGAATAATGAAAAGTGTAAATACCATCCCTTATTTGAGACTTTAAAAGTTTTAAGCTTAATCAAAGAAAAATATATATGCTGTCATGCCAGATAAAATTAAAATGATATTAATGCACATTAAACACTACAGTATTAAACACTTTATTTTTTTAAGGATTTTATGTATTTATTCATGAGACAGAGAGAGAGAGAGGAAGAGACATAGGCGGAGGAAGAAGGAGGCTCCCTTCCAGGGATCCTGATGCAGGACTTGATCCCAGGACCCTGGGATCACAACCTGAGCCAAAGACAGATGCTCAACCACTAAGCCAGCCAGGCACCCCAACTGTTTCATTATTTTAAATATGAAGAAGTGATTAAATGAATAAAATAGTTTCCAAAGACAAAGTACCAAACACAGAGAGAGCTGGCCTTAAGGAAATTCAGATGAAAAATGTAATGAAAGCCTATGTAGGAGTAAATTTATGGGAAACAGGATAGTATGAGGTGTCATGAATGCGGGCAGTGGTTATTTAGGGAAAAAACAGACAAGGAAACAGATGACATTCTTGCAAACCTAACAATGAAAAATTATTGAAATCATGAGTTAGTCTATGCTCCACTATAGGTTGATACATCTCAAAGCCTCTGGGAAGTAGATGATTTTTATGAAACAAAAATGTTAAAAATAAGTTTAAGAAATAATAAACTCATGGGTAGAAAGAAGAAGTTGAGAACACTATTAACTCCTTTTTTATAAAGATTCTATACTCAGGAGGTTTTATGGGTAAAGTCCTGTAAAAAGTCAAGGAATAGATAATTCCCAAACAGAAGGTTTCAGAACATAGAGAAATATAGAACGCTATGCAAATCTTAATCACTCATAAAAGGAGAACCCTAATACTAATCTTCATAAATTATTTTATTTTATTATTTACTTACTTCGTTAGGGAGAAGGGAGGAGGGGCAGAAAGAGAAGGAGAGAGAGAATCTTTTTTTTTTTTTTTTAATTTTTTTTTTTTAAATTTTTATTTATTTATGATAGTCACAGAGAGAGAGAGAGGCAGAGACACAGGCAGAGGGAGAAGCAGGCTCCATGCACCGGGAGCCCGACGTGGGATTCGATCCCGGGTCTCCAGGATCGCGCCCTGGGCCAAAGGCAGGCGCCAAACCGCTGCGCCACCCAGGGATCCCGAGAGAGAGAATCTTAAGCAGACTCCAGGCTCAGTGAGAAGCCCTAGTCAGGGCTTGATTTCACTACCTTGAGATCATGATCTGAGCCAAAAATCAAGAGTAGGTGGCTTAACTGTCTGAGCAACTCAGACACCTCCTAATCTCCACAACTTAAAAAAATGCAGATGAAAATAAGAGGCCATTGGGGGTTTCATCTGCTTGTTTGTTTTTACTGATCCCAGTGGAGGGACAGACCCAGTATTGGCCCTACAAAAATACAGATAGGTTGGCATTGCATTTCAGAATATCTATCAATATGCAAAATACCCTGCATGTCCTTTGACCCAGTGTTTATAGTGCCAGGAATTTATTCTATGGAAATTCTGGGCAAGTCTTCAAAGGCCTGTGTTTAAGGGTGTTCTTTGCAGCTTTCTGATGTGGCAACAACCACACTTATTTGTTATTTTTTAAATTTACATTAAAATTTTTTAAACATAAATTAAATTTGCCAACATATAACACCCAAGTGCTCCTCACATCACGTGCCCTCCTTAAAGCCCGTCACCCAGTTGAATGTCTTTAAATAGGAGACTAAGTAGATTATGATACATTACTGCAATGGGACCCCATGCAGCTCTTTTTAAAAAGGCATAACTATATATTTACTGAAATCGAACAATACTTCAGAATTAACTTGTTTGCTTTTTCTTGTGTGTTCTTTCCACACTCAGGTGCAACTGGTATTGTTGTGGGCATTTTGGTTTTGTTTTCTGTTTTAGCTGTTGTTCCTCAGTGACTAGATTAGCACCTGACATGTAGTAGGTATTCAATCAATATTTGTTGAATGAATGAATGGAAGAACTATCTCTTAGAATTTCAAGGCATTCAATCAACCATTGTCTTCCAGCTTTCTCTGTTGCCATGGAGACTGCCAAAGCCATTCTGATTCCCAAAGCTCCTGTGGCCTGTTTCTTTCCTCCTTGGAAATTTGTTGGATCTTCTTTTTATCCTTGGCGTTTTGAAATGATGTGCCCCAAATATAGCTCTTCTTAAATTTTTATCCATTTCTTGGGGCTCCTTTGTTCTGGAAAGTTTCTAGAGTTATTTGGTCCATGGCCTTCTCTCTTCTCTGTTTCTGGAACTCCTATTATTCCGAGGCTGGAGCTCTTGGACCAATCCTCACAACAGAAGTTTACTCTCTCATAGTCCTGGAGGCCAGAGGTCAGAGAGCAAGGTGTTACTGGGGGTGTGGGGGGGTGCTCTGGGGGAGAGAAACTGCCTTCTCTTTTGTGGCAAGTCTCCCTCTGACTCTCTCTTAGAAGGAGGCTCACATTTGCTTTTAGGGTCCACTTAGCAAATCCCAGATGACCTCCTCACCTTGGAAGTCCCCACTGAGTCACATCTGTTACCATGTAAGGTAACATTCCCAGGTTCTGGGGACTGGGAAATGGACACAGCTTTGCAGGGGCCACTATCCAACCCGCTACAGCTTCCAGATCCATGACTCTTTGCCTACTGAGCCATTTTTGTCAAGTTGATCTTGCAATTCTTTTATTGGATTGCCATTATAGCTTAAATTCCCAAGAGCTCCTTGTTTGTTTGGAAAGCTCCCTCTGTTGCTCCATGCTTGTGCTTTCTTAACTTTCTGAAGATGGTAGTCATCTGAGTTTTTACTTTCCCTCCATTGTTTTGGTTTCTTCTAGATACTGCCTCTCAGCAAAACCCCTCATTTGTTTTGCTGTCTCATGGGGGAAGGAGTCCTTAAGTGTTTAATGGAATCATAGTTTAAAATAGCATCTCTAGTCTCAGGCATCCCAGGCACAGCAGAGGCGAGGGGTCAATCCTTAGAGCTGGGAGATTCCACAGGAGGTCAAGACCCCATATCCTTGCCCCATGGTGTCCAGTGTACAGAAAGCCACGCTGAGTGGAAGCTGTGTGTGTGGTCTGGGAAAAAGTGCTGGTCAGCTAGTGGGCTGTAGGATCTGTTAGGATTTCTAGATCCTTTTGGGGCCCATCAGATAGATTTTTCAGGGGAAGAATCTCCTGATTTCTTGCCCTTGATGGGGTGGAGGATATCAGTTGGGTTGTCAGAGTCTTGGAAGGCATCTAAGAGGGGTAAGGCATGTAGGGTCTCATAGTTCACCAAATCTCTAGTTTTTAGGACTGAACCCTTGCTCCCGGGTATGCCTGGGGTCCTGCTGCCAGAGTCCCTCTAGTCCATCCTTTCTGGAAAGCAAATCTCCAGTCTCTGCTGAGTGGAGAGGGAGCATAGAGGATTCCTTGCTTCTTAAGAGTCTCACTTGGTCCTCCAACTTTCTGATCCCCTTTCACCTCCACTGGCAAGGGTTCTGGGTCATCCTTCCTGAACCATCAAGGGGTATTGCAGTGTAAAAATTGCCTTTCTTCTGGATCTCCCTATTGCAGGCTTAATGCTAAGCTCCCCTGGTCTCCTAGGCCAGCTGCATTAGTCTGTGTGTTTCCAGCTTTCCAAATATCATTTTTGACACATGGCTCACATATTTTTTGTCCTTGTGGATTTTGTCTTAAAAATTCTCTTTGCTGGGCAGCCCTGAGGGCGCAGCGGTTTAGCGCTGCCTGCAGCCCAGGGCGTGATCCTGGAGACCCTCGATGGAGTCCCACGTCCGGCTCTCTGCATGGATCCTGCTTCTGTCCTCGCCTGTGTCTCTGCCTCTCTCTCTCTCTCTCTCTGAATAAATAAATAAAATCTTTAAAAAAATTATCTTTGCTGTCATTTTAGAAGAATTTGGTAGACAGGGGAGGTCAACATGCATATAACCTACCATTTGGCCATAATTTCTGCAATATTTTCTAGTGAAAATTATAAAAAACTAACATTCAAAAAATAATGTTGCAGGGGCGCCTGGGTGGCACAGTCAGTTAGGTGTTGGACTCTTGGTTTCAGCTCAGGGTATGATCTCAGGGGTTGTGGGATCAAACACCACGTTGGACTCTGTGTTCAATGCAGGAGTCTGCTTAGTACTCCCCCCCTCCTCTCTCTGGCCCTCCCCCTCCCCATGCTATCTTTCTCTAAGGTAAATAAATCTTAAAAAAATAATGTTGCATATTAATAATAAAAATAAAGAATTTAGAGAAAGGATCTTGTGAGATATTTATATGGTCTTTAGAAGAACACTTGCAAGGTTACTGAGGGGTGTAAAATAGAAGCCATTCCTGGGTGGGAAGATTGGACATTACACTGATTTCTGTTCTGTCAATTGTTTTATAGGTTTTTTTTTTTTTAATTTTTATTTATTTATGATAGTCACAGAGAGAGAGAGGCAGAGACATAGGCAGAGGGAGAAGCAGGCTCCATCACTGGAAGCCCGATGTGGGATTCGATCCCGGGTCTCCAGGATCGCGCCCTGGGCCAAAGGCAGGCACCAAACCGCTGCGCCACCCAGGGATCCCTGTTTTATAGGTTTAATGCATTTTTTTTCTTTTGCAATTCTGATTTTTAAAAAACTCATAGGTGACGGATGCCTGGGTGAATCAGTTGGTTAAGCATCTGCCTTTGGCTCAGGTCATGATCCCAGGGTTCTGGGATCAAGTTCTGCCTCTTTTGCCTCTGACCCTACCCCGCTCGTGCACACACCTGTGCTCCCTCTCTCGCAAACAAATAAAATCTTAAAAAAATAAAAATTAAAAATACCCATAGGTATTTTCTTCAGAACTTGGCAAACTTATTCTAATATTTATGTGAAACAATAGGCCAAAGGAATAATAAGGTTTTTGAGGAAGCAACATGGTTCTGATGGACATAGTCTTATCAGCCACTGAAACACGACCAAGTCCATAAATGCAGTTGGGATTATTGATTCATTTCTTGGTAAAAAGATCAATTTGTGTATGATCTGTATGTAAAAAGAAAAAAAGAAAACACCTGTATGTAAAAAACATTATTATGCCAATCACAAACTTCTCAGTTCTATTTGCTGCAAACAGTCCTTTGGGGTGATGTCTTTACATGGTGGCACTTCACTTGTGTAAAACATTTCTTATTCTTACTTACCTGTATTTTTTTTTTTATAAAAGATCTCAGCATGATATCCAATTAATTGTATTAATTGAAAAAAATTAATTTATTAATGAAAAACTCATAGTGAATGTGTCTGAAACTGAGGAAGGAGAAAAGGACTAAGGAAGGAGGAAGAGGGCTCTGAGGAGAGGCAAAACCTCCCCATAAAGGCCATTTAAGGGAAAGTGGAGGAGGTGCCAGAAATGTAAATCTAAGGCTGTTTTGCCTTATTTAGGTTGTGAGCTACTTCCCATTTGCTTTAAAACCAGCACCAGGGTCGAATGGGGCAGCGGTTACCAGGTTGGGGACACGGAGGGTGTCCTTCCCGCCAGGAGCAGTGATGGGCTGTTTAGAATTGCCAGCAATAGTGGTTGTAAAAAGCAAACCTATGATTTTCAGTTATTAAGGAATTATCTACAGACAGTGCACCCCCAGGGTCTGCTCCTGTGAGGTGCCCTCTCCATACTGCTCTGGACACACACTTGGCTCAAGTTCCCACGGCCCACTAAGTAACAGGAAGATTTATTCACGTAACACATCCCATTATTCGGTAAAACATAGGTCAGGACAACAGTATGGTCAGGTCAGCTGGTGAGGCTGAGCAGCTACTGGCTAAGGGTGGAGGCTCTGGGGTTAAACTGGGTTCAAGTCCTGCCTGCACCACAACTGTGGCTTTGGGCAGCTGTTTAGGCTCTTTGAGCCTCAGTTTCCCTATCTGTCACAGGAAGACAACAGCAGTACCTACCGTTGTTGTGGATTGTGGGGAAGGTTAACTAGGGTGATGCATAGCAAGTCGCCAACCCAACACAGAGCACAGCAAGCGGGAGCTGCCATATTTCTGCAGCAGATGAGCCTCTCAGCAGCCAAGACAGACTGGAGGAGCCAGATTAGAGTGGACAGTGGGGACAGTAAGGCAGAGGAGGGGATGGGGCTGGGGCGGGGAGCTCATGGGCCAGGTTCCGAGGAGCAGAACAGGAGAAGGAAGTGGGGGGACTAGGAAAACAGGTAATGGGGTGTTGGTTGCCAGGGGACCAGGGCTCTCGGGTCATCATCGGGTACCTGCTATGTGCTGGACTGAGCCCATGGTGTGGTCAGACATGAGACTCCAGGCTGGTTGGGGCTGCAAATAGGGACACAGGACAGAGGGAAGGCAGCCCACATCCTGAAGAAGTTGACCTGGATGGCATGGAGTGAGGGTAGGAAGGCAGGGCTGAAGCCTCAGGTTGGAGCAGGAAGGGAGGGTAACTGGGGGGCCCAGGAGGTCCTGAGGCTGGGGGAGAGGGGGTGGAGCCTGGATCTGGAGGGGGCAGTAAGGGGGATTGGCAAGGAGGTCAGCCCAGTTTGGGGAGATGGAGGAGAAAGAGTAAAGTTGGCAGAGGCCTGGGGAGGAGGTGGGTGTGGGGAGAGGAGTTTTGAGAAGAGGCGAGCCGGTAGATTGGGGCCTGGGCCAGGCCTGGGGGGATGAAGGCAGCATGGCCTGTAAAAGCCCCAACAGGGTGGGCATGAGGCTGCTGGGGCAGCAGACTCACCGAGGTAGATGGTGAGTTTGGTCCCCAGGATGGACTGCACCGACTGCAAGCCAAATCTTTGTGTCTTCAATTGGACCCGGCAAAAATACATATTCTCATCCTCCTCCCGCAGGTTCAATATCTGCAGGAAGCCAGACTTCTGACCCTCTGGCAAGTTCAGGATGATCCGGTCCTTGTAATCCTCATGGACGAAATGCCTAGTACTGTTGTAGATGACCTCCCCATGGAAATGTGTCCGTCTCAAGGCTATACTCACTCTGGGATCCTTGGCTAACGCCCCACAGTAATAGAAGGTGAAATTGATGTGGACGGTGCCACCCTTGGGGGCGGAGAGGTGCTCTGGTTGGTCCATCCTAAAGTCCATTTTTGGATCACATCTTGCTGAGTTACCTGGAAAAGGGAGGAGAGGAGAGACTTTGAAGCCACTGAGAGAGATGAAGAAGATAACCCCAGCCCTTCTGTCACCCTCACCCACGGGCATTAGTGTGACAGATGGCAGGACTGGCCCTCTGGTCTGGGTGTCCCCCTCGCCAGGCTTAGAGTAGGGAGGAGGGTTGGGGCTGACCTAGCACTATGGGACCAGCCTGTTGCTTGTTGGGATTGGGAGGCCTGGCTAGCTACCCCAGCAGACCCTTTCTCCAGCTGCCCAGCCATTGCCCTGCCTGGGGACTCCCTGGGCCTCAGGGCAGAGCCACAGTGTCCTGGACACTCACCAGCCTGCAGAGTAGTCAGCAGCAGCAGCAGCAGCAGAGGCAGCAGCAAGGACAGACCCATTGCCTCACTCTCCTCCCAGGAGAGAAGACAAGCAGCTCTGTCCAGGCCAGAGGGGAGGCCCCAGGAGGTGTCTCCTTGGGGAATCAAGAGGCACCTGGAGAACGTGGATCAGTCTCCTTTAGAAGAGCAGGGGTGGGTGAATGTCTTCCCCTGATTCACCCGGCCTCAGAGTAACGAGTACTTCCTTTATCAATCTGGTTTCTTCTTTTCCTATATTGCAAAAGTGCTTCCTCGTGGTCAGTGCACAGAGAGCCATGACAGAGGCCCCCAGCCTCTACCTTCAGCTGAGGGTCATGGTTCTGACCTTGGCCATATGTGGCCTCTCCTCTTCCACCTTGACCTTGCTACTGCTAGCACCTCTACGTCTCCTTAGGAGTCAGTTTGACTGACTGTATCTCTAGCTCTCCTTTTCTTGGCTCTGGTGTCTTCTGGCCTCTGTCTGTCATCCCAGGTGAAGGAGTGGCAGCAGGACGAGGTCTGGTTCTTCTACGAGAGGACAGGCAGCCGTGAGTCTCTGCCCAACTATAGCCCCCTAGAGAGAAGGAGGAGGGAACTACTGGTGGTCAGATGCCCTCCACCTCCAGCCCCAGCACCAGGAATATCCAGCATGTTCTTGACCTTCTTCCTCCAGGCAGGGGCTCCCCTGCAGCTCTCTGCCGGACTCAGGCCTACCAGGTCCCTTCCCTCCCCTGGTCAGCTCCCTTTGTGCAGTCTCATACCCTCCCTGGGGTTAAGAGGTGAGGGGGGTGCCTTCTGGAGGCCACTCCTTGACCCCCAAGATGCAAGACTGGATCTGGAGGTCCCTTTGTCCCCTACTCTACAGATGAGACCAAGGGCTCAGAGAAGCCCTGCCCCAGATCGCATGACTCTCAGGTGGTAGGACCAGGACTCAAACTCCAGTCTCATTGAGTCCACAGAGTGTTCTGCTCCTTTTGGATGCTTCTGCCTGGTTGTACCACAAGACCTCTGGGCCTCAGTTCCCAGGACCATAGTTCTGGGGGGTGGGCCCCAGGAGGCTATATTTTTATAATGCTGCTTATGTGATTGCCTCCACAACTGTGAGAGCCCTGGCTAATCTGGAGCCTTCCTTGAACAGGAGGGATATAAGGCCCAGAGCAGTAATGAGTCACTCTGGTGACAGTCCCTGGACCATCTCAATGAAGGGCTCTGCCACCTTGTGACTGTTGGTGGGTGGGAGTGAGAGAATGGGGCTGGGACTTTGGTGTCCCTGGCTGGTTTGGGGAGGTTCTGCTCCCTCGCTCCCCAGGATGAGGTTGGTATTGGCCTACTGAGTAGATGGTGGGGGTGGCAGAGGGTGATTTCATCACAGGAAGTGGCCTAGTCTTCTGGAGGTGGAAGCAAGAAGACCGACTTCTTTCTCCTTTTCTGTTTCTTCCTCAATCCTCATAGTTTTCTTCCACGCTTCTCCCCAGACCTGCTAGGCAGCCTCTGGCCTCTCCCTGTGTCTCCTTTTCTCACACTTCCTCATAGGCCCAAGAAGAGAGGTTCTGCATTTTCATGGGATCCTTTCATCTAAGCCAGGACCTAAAGTATGATTGCCTCATTTTCATCTTTGCGACATTGTGTGGTGGATGTATTTTCACCAACAGGAAACTGAGGTACCATTAAGAAACGGAGCCTCGGGATCCCTGGGTGGCGCAGTGGTTTGGCGCCTGCCTTTGGCCCAGGGCGTGATCCTGGAGACCCGGGATCGAATCCCACGTCGGGCTTCTGGTGCATGGAGGCTGCTTCTCCCTCTGCCTATGTCTCTGCCTCTGTCTCTCTCCCTGTGTGACTATCATAAAAACAACAACAACAACAACAACAACGGAGCCTCAATGTCCTGGAGTCCTCTGGGCTGTGGAAGGTGCTTGGTAACCGTTGGGAAGGTGGACAGAAGAAAGAGTAAGGGACCAACTGCCTTTTTGGCAGCTCCTCTAGAAGGTAGCCTGCCCTGTCTGAGGGGTGACACCTGCGTTCAATTTCTCCCTTGTCTCACTAGCTGTGGGACCTGGCTGGACAGTCTCCACTTTGTGAGGATGCCCAAGGAGGGGCTAGATGCCAGTAGGAGGTGCCCCAGCCCAGCATGGCATGTTTACTAAATACATATGTTTACTAGAAAAACTTTGGCAGATTGCCTGCTGTCTTGGTGCCTCGGGCCCCACTGCTCCCACATGCTGTCTCCCTAGATGCAAGCTGCACATTTCATGTCCTGTGCAAGCTCCTGGACCCCAGTTGGATCCCCATGATGCTAAGAATTGTGATGCATGATTTCTGCTCATAGATGTTATATGGTCCTTGGGTTTATTCATTTTGCCTTCTCCCAACAGCATTGAGAGGGCCCAGTAATAAGCCTTGAGCTGTGGCTCTACTCACAGAAGCAACTTCTGGAGGATGAGGACCTAGAGTCTTGATTCATAGATGGGCAGAACCTAAATGCAGCTCTCTAGCCCAGAGGGTGGGCATGGGGGAGGGGTCAGAAGCTGTATGATCAGGAATGGGGCCAAAGTGAAGGCCATGAGCCATGGACCATATTTTAAGAATACCACCTTAGATCTTCCCCCATGTTTTCCTAAGTTTTTGTTCTCCCTTCCTCATGGCCACATCCATCACTACTGTCGTCTCTTTCCCCTCCAGGATACCTCACCTTGCTCCTGCTTTCCCCCCAAGACCAGGAGTAAGACAAAGATGTCTGGTCTCACTGCCTCCATTGATTGTAGTGGAGGCTCTAGCCCATGCAATAAGGCAAGACAAATAAGTGTTCTCTGTTTTCTTAGAGTCTGTATTTCTGTATTTGGCATTCATTCATCACAAGATAATTGTACTAATTACTTTTATAAATTTTTCTGCATTCTTGATGCTCTGACACTTGTGGCCTTGCTGACTAGGGAGAGATGGCCCCTACCAAGGCTAGCCTATTCTTAGATATAGCAAAGGGCATTCCTAGGAGGATGTCTTTCCTATACAAAGTAACCTCTCCAGGGTCCATACTCTAAACCACCTCCTTTATCTAACTCTCACAAACTAAGCCTATATTTCCTCTGCCCTGAGTCAACCCTATGCTAGGTGACAGACACCTAGAGATAGCACCTATAACCCAAAGCCCACTGGAATTAATCAAACTAGCCAATCCTAAGCTGTTTCCCCTTCCTTGCCTTGTCTTGCCAGGGGAAAACACTAAAGGCTGTGGTCTATGCCTTCCCCTTGGTCTTGCCTCTGCCTCTTCTAGTGCTTCCCCAAGTGGCTCTCAATGGCATGGCATTTTCCTTCCCTACAGGAAATGTCAGTTATAAAAACCTTTCTGTGTCATTACTCTCTCTGTGTCATTACTCAGTCACTTGTACAAATTAAAACTCTGTGAGTATAAAAATTGAGCCCAAAGGCATCCAGATTGGAAAGAAGAAGGAAACACTCTAGAAAACAGAGAAAGAAGGAAAAACAGATGACTTGATTGTTTATGTAGAAGATCCAATGGAATTGATAGAAAAGCTACTAGAACTATATAAGTGATTTAAGTTAGGTCACAGGATACAAGGGCAATACACAGAAATCAATTGTTTTTCTATATACTAATGACAAAAAAATGGAAGTCAAATGAAAACAGTACCACTTACAGTAATTTAAAAATATGAAATACTTAGAAATAATCACAACAGTAGATGTGCAAGATCTGAAACTGTAAGGCATTACTGAGAGAAATTAACGATTAATGAATGGAGATTTCATGCATAAGTATGAACAGTATTCAATACTCTTCAACTCTCCCCAAAATAATATGTAGATATAACACAAACTCCATCAAAATCCCAGTAGGCTATTTTGTAGAAATTGCCAAGCCACTTCTAAAATTCCTATAGGAGTTCAAAGACCGTAGAAGGGCCAAAAAACTGAAATTGAAGAACAAAGTTGGAGGATTTACACTACTTGACTTTAAGACTTACTATAAAGCTACTGTAATCAAGATGTATTGGTGTCAAGACAGGCAGATCAATGGAATAGAACAGAGTACAGAAAGAGACTCACTATCATGTGGTCAATTTATTTCTACCAAAGATGCAAAGGCAATTCAGTGGAGCAATTATAGTCTTCTCAGCTGGAACAAATGAATATTTATATACAGAAAATGAACTTCAATTCATATTTTGCACTATATATAAAATTAACTTGAAATACAGTCTAATGTAAGTCCTAAAATTATATACCTCAAGAAAAAAAAGAGAGAAAATCTTTGTGACTTTGGGATAGTTAGAGATTTCTTAGATTCAGCACCAAAAGCATTGAAGAAAATATTGACAAATTAGAGCCCCTCGATATGAAATCTGTTCTCCAAAAGATACTATTGAGAAAATGAAAGGAGAAGCTATAGATTAGGAGACAATATTGGCAGATCACATAACTGACAAAGGATTTGTATCCCAAATATACAAAGAACCCTCAAAATTTGAGAAAAAAATCCTAATTGAAAACATGAGCTAAAGATCTGAATAGATACTTTGTCAAAGAAGACATATAGTTAACAACCACTTGAAAAGATGTGTAACAGCATTAGTCATTAGGGAAATGTGAATGAAGCCACAGCGAGATCACATCATCCATCTGGTAAGGGCTTAAATGGAAAGACCAGCAGTTAATACGCTAAGTGTTGGCAAGGATATGGAGCAACTGGAAATGTCACACGGGGCTGGTGGGAACGTAAAGAGGTACGACTATTCACGCCATTCCTTAAAAAGTTAAACACCTCCTACAGGTACCCACACATATTCCTCATATATATGCCGCTCACAGGTATCAGGGTGTGGAGCAGCAGAAAGTGGGAAGTTGTGAAAATGAAAAGTCTCAGGCTCCACCTCACCCTGTTGAAGTTTGAGAACCACTGCCCTGGGGCAAGGACACTGGACACTGACTTTTTTTTTTAAAGATTTTATTTATTTATTCATGAGAGATACACACACACAGAGAGGCAGAGACACAGGCAGAGGGAGAAGAAGGCTCCATGCAGGGAGCCCAATGTGGGACTCGATCCCGGGACTCCAGGATCACGCCCTGGGCAAAAGGCAGGCGCTAAACCGCCGAGTCACCCAGGAATCCCCAAGGACACTGACTTTGAGGACCCCTCTTGTCTGTTACTTTTCCTTTTCAGGGCAATCCTGTGAGATAAAGGAATTTTATTTCCACCTAACCAAGGAAGAAAGAAAGGCTCAGAGGGGGTCCCCTCACTCACTCCAGTTCCTACTACCTGGCAGGTCTAGAGTGTGGACAATGCTCAGGTCTGTGTCCCTTGTCAACTTGGTGCTTTCCCAACAGACTGGCCTTCTTCCCAGCTCCCCCAGCAGCTTAACCTCCCCATCTCCTCTCTCCACAGCCCTTCCTAAGAAGGCCATTCATCAGTGCTGCTTTCGTCAGGCCACTGGTCAAGCTCTGGGGCCCAGAAGCAGGTCACGGGAGGTATGGGAAGATGATGATGGGTTTCTGAGAACAAGGAAGGAGGAGAAACCGGGGGCCAGATCTTGGTGTCTGCCCTTCCCCATGGTCTGCCTGTGTGCTGCTCCTGACATCAGCACTCTGTTTACTTCCTCTTGTTTTCCATCTGGAGGAGGGGTTACGGGTCCAGGGAGGGTTTGCCTTGCCCTGTTTGAGGGCAGGCATGCAGTGAGCCCTCCAGAGCCCAGCTGGGAAGGGAAGACTCACCCATGTGAAGCAAGTAGGAAGAGGGGATGCCACCTCCCGCTCACTGGGTGCTGGGTCTTTTGCTTACTTGCTGTGTTCTCCTTTTTTTTTTTTTTTTTAAAAAAAAGATTTTATTTATTTATTCATGAGAGACACAGAGAGAAGCAGAGACATAGGCAGAGGGAGAGGCGGGCTCCTCAAGGGGAGCCCATGTGAGACTCGATCCATGGACTCCGAGACTACACCCTGAACCAAAGGCAGATGCTCAACCACTGAGCCACCCAGGTGTCCCATACTTGCTGTATTCTTGATGCTTTGACACCTGGGGCCTCACTGGCCAGGGAGACATTGTCCCTCGCAGTCTAGCCAGTCCTAGAGATAGCAAAGACACGCCCAGGAGCACGCCTTTCCTACGCACACCAACCAGTCCAGAGCCCACACTCCAAACCACCTCTGCTATCTGGCTCTTATGCTCCAGGAGGGCAATATTCCTCTATCCCATTCTCCCCAGGGCAGCTCCTCATCCTCAGAAGCTGCTGACATTATTCCCACTGGTCAGTGCTCAGCTCGCTTATCCTGCTTTGTGTAGTCTTTTCCACAGTCTCTATGATAAAGGTTCTTGCCCATGTTTTCCCTTTGCTTCCTCATCCTCCTGGGTGACCGTAGCGCCTCCCGACATGGCCCCACGTGGAATTCATGCCTCCTGTTTCTAGGGATCTGATAGTATAAATTCTTATTTCATAACCATCATCTCTGTGTCTTTGTGTCTTACCATACCTGATTCAAACTAATCCAAATAAAATTATATTTTAAAATTGTAGTTAAGTCTCCCCAGATCTCAGGAGGCAGGCAGGGTCTATAAGAGTCCTCATCTTACAGGAGGAAACTGAGGTCCTGAGGGAGGTCATGAACATCACGTCAGGTCACATCGCCAGTAAATATCTGCTGTGGTGTTGGGTCTGTGCCCGTGCACAGTGACACTTCCCCACGCAGTTACAGCAGTCAACAGGCCTCTGGGCCACCTTAACAGCCAGGTTCCCTTTCACAGGTTGTCTTCCTGCTACACAGGGAGATGCTTGAGGGCTGACTGGCTCACAGAGCTGGGGGTCCCCGTCACCCGGCATCGTGGACAAGGCAGGCAGGGCTGACTGGTATGGACAGAGAATGCAGAGAGGTCTTTATCTTTAAAGGGTGGGTGTCAGGTGATGAGGATCCAGGTAGCATTCCAGCCAGTGTGCAGTGTTTTCTCTGTTGGCTCATTTGGTCTCCACTCGGACCCTCTAAGGGAGGTGGCTGTTGTCCCCACTTTCCAGATGAGAAAACAGGCTCCGGGAAGGGAAGGCATCTGCCCAGCATTCTGACCCAGAGCTTGCCTTCTGGGGAGTCTGCCTCTGTCACATTCACACATTTCATGTGTCCTGTGACCGAGACTTCCTCACCTCTCAGCCTCCTCCTCATGGCCCCTGGCTACATTCCAGCTCCCAGCCAACCTGACACATGTCCACTGAGCTGCTAGGAGATGACAGCAGGGGGCAGAGACCTGGAGGTCGTGGGCTGACCCTCGACCTTGCTGAGCTCCCAGGTTGGGAGGAGAGAGGATGCTCACAGAGGAGACCCTGGTCTGCCCTTCCCCTCGAGTAGTGGAGGGCTGTATATGTTGCAAAACAGCTCTCCAGAAATGAAGCCCCAATCAGAGCATTTGCCAATTTCCATGGTGTAAAAACTCCCACGGTATCGAGTTAACAACTCTTGTGAGGCCCAAAGGTTTCTGTCTCACGTCCACCCCCAAATTTACATGTTGAAGCCCTAACCCCCAGTGGGGCTGGATTCAGAGATGGTGCCCCTAAGGAAACAATGCAGCTTAAAGGAGTCACAGGGATGCAGGGCTGATCCTATAGGATCAGGGTCCTTATAGGAAGTGACAGCAGAGTGCTCTCGCTCTCTCGCTCTCTCTCTTTCTCTCGGTCTCTCTCTGTCTCTCCCTCTCCCTGCCTTCCTCCTCCGAGCACATACTCTGAGGCAAGGCCTTGTGAACATATAGCAAGATGGTGCTGCCTACAAGCCACAGGCTTGAGCTCACAACATACCCTTCCCTGCCCACACCTTGATCTGGGACTTTCCCAGACTCCAGAACTGAGAGCTCCCGGGTCTGTGGCACTTCATTAGGGCAATCTGAGCAGACTACTACAACTCCCAGTGTGAAGTCACTGCATTTGAGCCAAGAAGAGATGCACAGCAGCAGGTGCTGATCCATTATTCCCACTGTGCACACACAGTAGCATGAATAAGCTCAATAGCACAGATCCGAGTAGTATGTGGTAAAATAAGTAGGGAGGGATAAGCTTCCTTCCTTTGTAATATAATTCATTGTGAGTTTATATTTAATTTTTCTCAATTAAAATTCTTTTTATTGTGATAATGTGTACCTAACAAAAATTTACCATTTTAACCATTTTTAAGTATACAGTTCAGTGGCATTAGGTAGAAGTATAGCGTTGGGCACATATTTAATTTTTAATAATGGCTGTGTTGAAAAAGTGCCCACAACATTTCCCAGAGTGTAACAATCAGCTCTAGCACGCTTCCCTCTTTGGGCTTCTTTGGTGATCATCAGGTGCCTTAGCAAATTTAGAAGAAAAAGCCACGAAATGATTTTGTCTATGCGCATTTCAGAATTCTAACTTAAGATGAGTTATGATTGACACATAGTCCTCTTCCTCTCTTTTCATTCCTTTATTGTAGATGGTTTTTGTTACCTGGACTGAGCATGTGCTTACAGGGCTTGAATTGGGAAATGGATCTCAGCTGAAGTGGGGTGTAGTTGGTGTCAGCCCCAGAAGTCCTTGTCATTGCATGTCACCAGCCTGTGGTCCTTGTGTGGTTGTAGCGAAACAGCAGACATGTATTCCCTCACAGTTCTGGAGGCCAGAGGTCCAAACTCAAGGTGTCAGCAGGGTTGTGGCCAGGGGTGTCCGGGGGCCTAGGCCTGTCAGGCACCTCACAATCCCTCCTTCCCAGGCTGCCTTCCAGCGTGAAGACTGGCTTCACTGCATTCCCAGCTCAGACAGAGTGGATCAGGGCCCTGGGTGTTCACAGAGGGTCAAAAACTGGGAGGAAGTGGTTAAGGAACATGCATGCCTGGGGACAACACAAGCGTGTGACAAGGGTGAGACCCAGAGAGAGAGAGAGAGAGAGAGAAAGAGAGAGAGTGAGAGAGTACTTGCATCTGAGTCGAGTGCGTGGAGAGGCGACCGCAGCAAGGACCCAGGAGGAAGAGGCTTCTCCAGAGTCTGGGCATGGTAGCTGAAAACTGCAAGTCACCCCACCTGCAGTCCTGTCCCCAGCACAGTCTGACATGGGACTTGTGGTCCCTTTGAAAAAATAATTATTCCATATAAGCAAAAGGCGACGCTCCTCGGTACAAACTGGTGAGTGTTGTTTGTGAAGGCAGAGAAGAGGGAGCATCTCTGTTTGTGCTGGATGGGCTGCTGCTGGTTCATGAATTGCTCAAGAAAGCCAATTAAAAAGTAAAGGCGGAGAAGATGCCAAAATCACAGGGGCATCGCTCAGAGTTGGGCTTCCTGTAGCAAAGCAGGGCACAAGCCCTCCTGTTGGACCTCGGGGGCCCATTCTTCCTCCACACCCACGTGAGCACTGGTGCCCCCTGCTCATCCTGGGCTTGATGGACTGATGCCCCCTTGTGCTCAGCCAACGGGGGCAGTGGCAGGATCCTGATCAGGGGGAGGGAGGAGACTGAGGTCAGAGGTCACATAGGAGCACCTCGGGTCCCTCTGGCTGGGTGGGGGGGCACACTGTGCAGGGCTGTGGTCAGGTTCCTTGTGGGTGGGTCACCTTCTTTTTACTTTTTTTTATTTTTTAAAAGATTTATTTATTTATTTATTCATGATAGATGTAGAGAGAGAAAGAGAGAGGCAGAGACATAGGAGGATGGAGAAGCAGGCTCCACACCAGGAGCCCGACACAGGACTCAATCCCGGGACTCCAGGATCGCACCCTGGGGCAAAGGCAGGCGCCAAACCGCTCAGTATGTTAAACCTCTACCTTTGGCTCAGGTCATGATCCCAGTATCCTGGGTTCGAGTCCCACATTGGGCTCCCTGCTCAGTGGGGCATTTGCTTCTCCCTCTGCCCCTCCCCCCAGCTTGTGGGCTCACTCGCTCTCTCAAAAATAAAAGTAAAATCTTAAAGAAAAAGAGCTACTCTTAGCTGTGTTAGTATATACAATATAATATAATGAACCATAGCCACCATGCTGTACATTATATCTCCAGGACTTACTTTATAGTTGGAAGTTTGTACGTTTTGACCCCCTTCACCTATGTCACCACCCCCTTCCCACCTCTGGCAACCACCAGTCTGTTCTCCCTATTTATGAGTTTGTTCATTGTTGTTATTGTTGTTTTTCAGGTTCTACATATAAGGAAGACCATTTGGCATTTTTCTTTCTCTGTCGGGTGTATTTCACTAAGTATAATGCCCTCAATATCCAACCATATTGTTGCAAATGGCAGGATTTCTTTCTTTCTTATGGCTGATTAATATTCCATTGTGTATATATGTTACTGGAATCTGGTCTTTGGACCCAGCTGTGGTAGAAATGAGGCTGGACCCAAAACTTAAAGGTATAGGCAAGGTTTTACTGAGGCAACAACTGCTGCTAAAGGGAGATACAGTCAGGACTATGGTTTCAGACTGGCTCTCCAGAGGACAGCCAGGGAAAGTTTTAATGGGGCTGAGATGTGAAAAAGGAATGATACTCAAGCACATAGGGCCGGGGAATCCCAGGAAAGTGGGTGCGTAGGTGCAGTTGACAGAACATGCTTCAACATTAGACATTTCATTTGCATGTTAAGTCTCCACCTCTCGACATGTTTTTTATGAGGAGGAAAGTCAGTGAAAGTTCAGTTTTGGCGACCATCCTGTCTGGAATCAGTCTGAAGCAGTCTAGGTTTGAACCAAGCTCCTTGGTTCAAGGTCTGCTCTGCAGGAGAAGGCTAAGAGCCTACAGGGAGCGCTCCAGGTGCTGGGCTTTGTTCCCAGGGCTCTTGACTGTCTCATATACACCACATTTTCTTTATCCATTCATCCCCTGGTGGACACTTCAGCTATTTCCATATCTTGGCTATTGTGAATAATACTGCAGTCAGTGAAGGAAGGGGTTCAGATATTTTTGAGTTAATGTTTTCCTTGCCTTCTGATGAATACCCAGAAGTGGAATTACTAGGTCATCTCAGCAATGTGTTATTTGACTGAAGTTTGACTTGTGTCATTCTTTTAGAAAATCAACTCTATTTCCTGAATGATTACATATTTGAAATGTATGTTGCCTCAGTGGTGGACTACAGGGCTCGTACTTGACCAAGGACCCCAGCTGCTATTCTCTGACAACCCTCACAGTGAGGCTGCTCCTCCCATAGGCTGCCACTAGCCAGTGACTGAGTATGGTAGGAATACTGAGGTTGGCCCCTTCCTGGGACATGCAGGACTCCTCTGATGGTCAATTTTGATTTAAGAACTTCCCATTGGTCTTGCAGAAATGTTCTTAGACTGCAAAGTGGTCTATAATGCATCTACCCAACCTTCTTTCCTTCTCTCCTTTGTTCTGAGTCACCTTTGCATCCAATCTGACAAGCTCTCCCAGCCTAACTGGGCTTCCTCCGCATTATCTCTCATATGTGTATCCTCTAAACATATTTGCATTTCAAATGATGAATAAATAAATAAGGTCTTAAAAAAAAGAACCTCAAAATAAACCCAACATGTATATCTCAAGTAAATAAAAACAATAAAAGGAGGTGGGATAGATTTTTTGTTTTACGCATTGAAAAATTGTTGGGAGCCTATGTATTTCAATAGTAATTATCTCCTAACCATGGGATTCTAGGTGATTTTATCTTCATTGTTAATTTTTTGGTACTGTTTCAAAAATTTTTTTAAAGGTTTTATTTATTCATGAGAAATACAGAGAGGGAAGCAGAGACATAGGCAGAGGGAGAAGGAGGCTCCCTGCGAGGAGCCTGATGTGGGACTCAGTCCCAGAACCCCGGGGATCATGACCTGAGCCAAAGGCAGATGCTCCCCTAACTCTGGGAAACGAACAAGGGGTAGTGGAAAGGGAGGTGGGCGGGGGGTTGGGGTGCCTGGGTAATGGGCACTGAGGGGGGCACTTGGCGGGATGAGCACTGGGTGTTATGCTAAATGTTGGCAAATTGAACTCCAATAAAAACAAACAAACAAAGGCAGATGCTCAACCACTGAGCCACCTAGGCGTCCCTTTTTTCAAATTTTCTACAAAAAGCATGTATTACTTTTACAACTAGGAGAAATATTTTTATTTTACAAATCAACCGATACAAGTTTTTATGTATATAGTCAGGCTCTCCACCAGGGTGGCTCTGATGAACTGAAATAGAATCCCTCTCATATCTTTGCAAGGCTCACTGACACTCCAAATGGAGACACTGGCACATAAAATGACAATCCTTACATGCACAGATGTGATAAATGTTGCTAGCTCTGTCTCTGCCCTCACCACCTCAGCACTGCTTTTCTATGTGGGAACTGGACCACTGCCAGGTTTCCTTCACCTGCCACCACCCACATCCCAATTCTTGCTGGTTGAAATATGGCCCGTGCATTAAAAAAGTAAGAGAAGAGGTACAGATGGCTGAAGGGAAGGGCTTCTAGGCTTGATCATCACACCAGCTTCTCCATCCTCACAGCCCAGAACCTGCAGAAGCGCTCAAGTGGGGCAAATGAAGGACAGGAGTAAGTTGACCTCATTGCGGATGATTAGCCGCCCTGGGTGGATTCTGTCGGGCAAGCCCAGACTGGAGGTCATTTCCCAGGCGTCCACAAAAGCCACACGGAGGTCAGCAAACGCAGCTCGGAGAAGCCGATTCACCTGGAGGGTGAACCAGTCACTGCCATACACGGACTTGTAGCCAGTGTTGGCCAGCTTGATGACCACGAGAGTGCGGGGCTCCCGGGCCAGCAGTGCAGCCACGGCAGCCCTGATCCCTGCAAGTCGTTGCACAAAGGCAGATGGGGGAAAGGTGGTGAAGTGGGCGCCCAGGCCCAGCACCACCACTGTGTGGGGGCCCCCGGCCAGGCCCCCCAGCTCCCGGACCACAGAGTGCAGGGAGGCCACTGGTGTGCGCAGGGAGCGCAGGGGCCAGCTGTGAGCCCGCCAGTGCAGCACTATGCCCCGAGTGGTCTCCACTGCCATCAGGGGCCCCGTCTGATACGTGGTGTGTAGATCCACAGGCTTCAGGGCTGTGGGGAGGACAAGAGGAAGTATAGGGGTTAATATAAGAATGAACTTCCTCATTTAAAAACACAAAAGATCTAGCATGGCTTGCTTTTCTGTTAGCACGCGAGTAGCCTCTGGCCCAGTCACCTGGTTATGCTCTTCCTAATCTGTAATATCGCCATTGACCTTCCAGTTACCAAGTCTGGGGGCCTATTCTCAGTCCTGAGCCACTCTGGCACCTTGGAGAATTTGTTACCTTGATGGTCCTTTAGACACCCCCTCCTTTCTTAGCAGTATGTTGTCACCCTCTGCAGTCTCCTTTCAGACACAATACTTCAACTCGGATTCATCCACCAGCTCCCTTCAGCTGCCCCTGGAGGAAGACTTGCCCCCATGCTAGAGAGTCAGGGCTGTCCAGTTTATATGCGTGTGCAATGGTGGCCAGCCAGGGGCCAGAGGCTTCTGACATCTGGTCTGTCACTCAGCTGTGTGCCCTCATAGATAGCTAAACGCACCTGCAGGAAAAGACCCCTCCTTTCTTCACACAAAGTCCCTGCCTGCTTATCCCACCTTGTGCTTCAGGTGGTGCCAAATCAGCTAGCAGGGGATCTGGTTTTCCCAGTGTTCTGTCATGAGCTTCTGTTCATCATTAGAAACACCTCTTGCTGCACGCCTGGGTGGCTCAGTGGTTGAATGTCTGCCGTTGGCTAAGGGCGTGATCCTGGGGTCCAGGGATCAAGTCCCACATTGGGATCCCTGCTGGCAGCCTGCTTTTCCCTCTGCCTGTCTCTGCCTCTCTGTGTGTCTCTCATGAATGAATAAAGTCTTTAAAAAAAAAAAAAAGCATTTCTTGCTTAGGAAAGTCACCTACTCCACCTGCCACACGCAGAATTATCCCAAGGCAAGCACCCTGGGGGGGAGGGGTTCTTAGTTGGAACTAGAGCTCTCTTTGTCCCTAAAGGAAGGGGCTGCACCCAGACCAACCCTCCTGGGAGACAGGGGCTTCGATCCCTCAAGCAGGAGGGTAGACAACATCCCACAGACCTCAAGGTGGGGCAGCTGGTACTTTTAGAACTTCTGTAAACAAATGGCAGCCCACATCCATCTTGTGCCAGGAAGCCCAACAAGGCTGCCCTCATGCTCAAAGGTGAGGATGAGAAATGGGAGAGGATTCTCCTTCATGAGAGCACAGACTCACCCTATGGGCCCTGCACACTTCTCTGCTGGATGATGGGAGGACAGGTAGGGGAGGTGGCTTGGTGCTGATGTTTCTTCTCTCCTTGGCTGTCATTTCCCCCCACTCCCCTATAAAGCATATTCCTTAATCCATGTTATATTATATTGTAAAATCTGTGCACAAAAGTTGAAGGCTCAGTTGGGGACTCATCCTGCATGACACTCTCACCTCTTTTAACTTTTATCTTCCCGGACATAAACATGAAACTCTATCTGAAACTTAGACATCTCAATTCACTTCCAATTTCATGTGTCCAAAAGCATCATGCACATGCTCCCCAGAAGCTCCTCCCACCTCTTCAACTCAATATGAAGAATATACAATAAATACACCATCTTTTCCCACTGCTGTCTCTTGCTTCCACATCCAGTCAGGCATTCCAGTGACTTTCATTTTGAGCCCATTTCCTGTTATCCCTAGTTACCAGATCATCTCTCCTCTTTCCAGAAGCAATCAGTCAACAAGCTGTCAGTTCCTCCGGTATGATACTTCCTTTACTGCTGACCCTAATTTAGTCTCTCATCAGCCCACATGCTGACCTACAGTTGTCTTGTCTTGAACTTTCTCTTTTCAATCCAATCAACCCAACAAACTGAAAACTCTGAAAATATTCAGTGTCTCCTCAATGTCACAAGATAAATCCCTGGTTTCCCTACAATACTTTTGTTAAATTCCAACTCTGGTCCTCCAGTATCCCTTGGCAAATCCTTACTTCCAGCTAAGGTTAGGTACTCATTGTTCTTCAAACATATCTACACTCCTGTTAGAGCCTCCAATCATTGGCCTAATTGTTGAGATTATGTGTAATCTGGGCACCTTGTTCCCCATCTCTGCTTCTGCCCCAAGCTTAGGTATCCTCCAGATCCTTCTCCTGAAGTGTTCTCTGCCTTCTCAAAGCCCTGGATCTTATCTTCCCTTTTTCTCTTAGGAGCCCTGCCCTCTCCCTTCACAGCCACTCACAGGGCACGGTGTCACGCAGGTACTCCCACCACTGCCGAAGCGTGGAGTCCCCCATCATGTGGATGATGTGGCCAGCCAGGCAGCCCAGGATGCTGTCAACGGTTGAGAAGGAACGGCCGGAGCAGGATAGTGAGTGCCACATGGCTTGGTGGTAGAAGCCAGAGGGCTTTGGGCCCATGATCCCAGGGTGGCACGGTTGTTGAGGGGACAGAACTGTAAACAATTATTTGTAAGCAAAACAATCTGTGGGTACAGAAGAGTCTAAAGCCACAGGCATGGAATAAGTGCTGCCTTTTCTGCAAGCCCGTGTCACTTACCCAGACTCTTGTTGCTCTCCTTGGCCACCCAGATTGGCGAAATATCCTGAGGGAGGACCTTGTCTGTCACATTCCTGAAGAGAAACCAATTGGCAAGAGGGGAGCCCTTAATGGGAATGTGTGATGGGAAGGAATCCTGGGCTGAGGCAAGATGGGGGTTCTTGGAGGAAAGGAAGTTCTCAAAGTCAAGGACATCTCTCCAGTGTCAGGAGACAGTGAGTGGAAGCTAGAATTCAGTGATCCAGGGATCCAGGTTCTTGGCCTCCGTGATCCCATCAGTGCAGAGAGCAGAACTGCTTTAAAATGTAACCAGGATTTTGGTTTTATTTAGGTATGATGGGGCCAACAGATCAGGAGATGATGGCCATGAGAAAGATAAGGTGTCACTCAGAGTTCCTGAGAGGCAGGGGCACAGTGTACTATACCAGGCCACACAGGGAAGCGCAGGGTCAGTTGGGGGCAGAGGACAACAACCTAGGTCAGGATTTTCCCAGGAAGGAATAGGCAAGGAAGGGTAAGCATCTGAGGAAATTGGTCATTTGAATAATTTCAGTGGGCTCTGGGCTGTAGAGGTAGATTGTAACTGTCAGCACCTGGCCCTGAGGTGATTTTATTTTATTTTATTTATTTATTTATTTATTTTAAACAGTGGGTTTATTTATTTTTTTAATTTTTATTTATTTATGATAGTCACACAGAGAGAGAGAGAGAGAGAGAGAGAGAGAGAGAGAGAGAGGCAGAGACACAGGCAGAGGGAGAAGCAGGCTCCATGCACCGGGAGCCCGATGTGGGATTTGATCCCGGGTCTCCAGGATCGCGCCCTGGGCCAAAGGCAGGCGCCAAACCGCTGCGCCACCCAGGGATCCCCCCCTGAGGTGATTTTAGGCAGGGAGGGGATATTGGCCCAGACTGTAGGAGCCAGATAAAAGGAGGCAGGGTGGTGGTGTGCACTCAGGATCGGGTGGTATGCTCAAAGCAAGTTGTTTGCTATCTCTAGGAGCTAGAGATGAGCTAGCTATCCCTGGAAGGGGCTACCCCTCCCTGGGGCCACAAGGCTCCAAAGCATCAAAGCATCACAAAAATATAGGAAATGAAAAACATGATTTAAGGGCGCCCGGGTGGCCCAATCGGTTAAGCATCTGACTCTTGATTTCAGCTCAAGTTGTGATCTCAGGTTGTGAGATTAACTTCCCAGTTGGGTTTCATATTGAGAGTGGTAGAGCCTACTTAAGATTCTCTCTTCCTAGGTATCCCTGGGTGGCTCAGCGGTTTAGTGCCTGCCTTTGGCCCAGGGTGTGATCCTGGAGACCTGGGATCAAGTCCCACATCAGGCTCCCTGCATGGAGCCTGCTTCTCCCTCTGTCTGTGTCTCTGCCTCTCTCTGTGTCTTTCATAAATAAAATCTAAAAAAAGAAACTGATTTTTTTAAAAAGATTCTCTCCTTTCTCTCCTGACTCCTTGCCCACTCACTCTCTCTTTTAAAAAGCAAAACAAAACAAAACAAAACAAAAAAAAAAAAACCATGATTCATACAAAGGGACTTGGAGCCTTTTTCAAGAAGTGCTAACTCTCCTCTTGGTCTCACTGAGGCCGCTCCTACTGGATTCTCCTGCCTAGCATTAGACCAGCAGTCACTCCCTGACCCCTGGGATGCCTCCCCCCACCCTCACCCCCGTTGCCCCTTGTGTGAACCTTCTCCCCAGGCTCTAGGCTCAGCCTTTATTCCTCCTTCCAGATTGCACTCCTTCCCTTGGTGGTCTCACTCAGCCAAGATCTCTGGCCCAGTCTTTTCTGCCAAATTCCAGGTTTATGAGCCTAACCATCCGCTCAGCATCTCCACTTGGTGTCTTAATGCACGTGACCAAACTCCTGCTCTCCACCCTCATCCCCACACCCCACTGCCCACCTGAGGTTTTCTCATCCCAGCTGATGGCAACTGGCCTTTAACAGGTGAGTGGGCCCCACACCATGCACTCATCAGCGAGTTCTCACTTTTTGGCACATTCCTCATTTTCTCAGGACATCCTATGGGCACTGCCTTCAGAATATACCCAGAAATGAATAGCTTTAGACACCTCTACTACTGCAGCCCGAAGCAAAGGCCTCCTACCTTTCATTCTCCCTGATTATCCCTTAACCTGCAGTCTATTCTCAATGTGACCATCTGAGAGACCCTTTAACAATGTGAATCGGGGGCACCTGGGTAGCTCAGTGGTTGAGCATCTGCCTTTGGCTCCGGTCATGATCCCGGAGTCCTGGGACCAAGTCCTGCATCGGGCTCCCCATAGGGAGCCTGCTTCTCCCTCTGCCTATGTCTCTGCCTCTCTCTCTGTCTCTCATGAATAAATAAATGGATAAATCTTTAAAAAAAAGTGAATCATATCATGCCCATCTTCTGGTTCAAAATCCTGCAATGATTCCCTTTTCGCTTACAGAAAAAATCAACGTACTTACAGAGCCCTTCCTGGTCATACCATGTCCCTGCCTTAAGGCCACTGGTCTTCACCTGCCACCTCCCCATCCTTCGCTCCATCCCAGCTATTTGTTCCACAGACACACCAGGCACCCCATGGCATTTCCTCTGCATCGAAACTCTTCTCTTAGGTATATCCTGGGTTAATTCTTTCATCCTCTTTAAGTCTTTGGTCAGATGTCACCTTCTTAATGAGGTCTACCCTGACCCTCTATTTAATATTACAACCTGTCCCCACCATACTCCTAATCCTCCCCTGTATTTTAAATCTCCCCTAATGTTTTATTTACTATTATTTACTTATTGCTATGTTTATTGTTTCTGACCCTTCCTCCTGTCATAAGTAAGCTTTACCAGGGCAGGGGCCTTGCTGTCACTTGGCGGCTGCATTCCCAGTGCCTCCAGCAGGACCAGCAAGACTGTGCATGTAGAGGCCGTTCAGAATGCATTTGCTGAATGAAAGAACGGACTGCTTGAAGGGGCTGAGGAGAGGGGAATTTGCTTCTGAGGGGGAGAGGGGATGATAATATTTCTACAATCTAAAAAAATGCCTGAGTATGGCCTTCTTTGAGTGTCAGGGCCTTAGTGCCCCCTAGAGATAACAGCTTCAGGAAGCAGGTGAAGGATAATCCCAGAGACTCTGGACCCAGGTGGAAATGCCTGCTCTCCCAGCAGAGCCCAAGATTATACAATTTTGGAGAGCAGACACTTTGGAGTGACCAGCATGGACAGAGGTCAAAGGAAGAATCCCATATGGCCAAAGTGTCAGTTTCTTTGCAGGACCTTAGGTGAGGGGAGCTTTTGCCACCAGCCCATCTGCAGAAGTCCTCAGGTGGGATTAAAATTGATGTCAAGAAAACACCTGACCTTGGGGCTGCAGATTCGTATCCGCTACACATTCGCCACATGTGTGGTTATCTCTTTAATGCCTGTCTTCTTTTTAAAGATTATTTATTTGTTTATTTATTCATGAGAGAGGCAGAGACACAGACAGAGAGAGAAGCAGGCTCCATTCAGGGAGCCTGACGTGGGACTCGATCCCGAGACTCCAAGATCATGACCTGAGCCAAAGGCGGCGCTAAACTGCTGAGCCACCCAGGGATCCCTAATACCTGTCTTTTATCAGTACACTCTTGGCTTGTGTGGGATGGAGCTACATCCGCCCTCCTCTCCCATCTTCAGGATCTCCAGGACTTTGGACAATGTCAGGGCAGGGGCCACTCAACAGTAGCAAAACGCTTGGAACAAGATTGTAAAAGCCAAGAGCCGCTATATGCTGTCCCTGTTCTAAGCACTTTACACGTATTAATTCATTTGTTCTTCACCACAAGTCTATGAGGGAAGTACTATTATTATTCCCGTCTACAGATGAAAGAACAGAGAGGTTAAATGACTTGCCAGAGATCCCATGGATAGAAGCTGGCAAATTGGAGCAGGTCGAGTCAGAACCCACACACTCTTACTCCAGAGACTTTTGGGCCGTACCCCGAGGGACTTCCTGAGATGGATCCTGAATTTAACCTTAGATTTACTTTCAATCGACCAATGCAAAAAGGATGTGTTCTTCTCCTTTTCTGACCAAAGGGAACATAAGAATTGGTTTGGAAAGACCAAGGTTTCCTGGTGCTAAATTCTCATGCCAGGAAATAAATGTTAGTGGGTATTTGCCAGACTGAGCTACTGAGAGCCTTCTGGAGTTGAGTGTCTGGTGGGGCCAGCAGGTACCTTGGCACCTCAGGAGTCTCTGGCTTGGCTCACCCCCTCCAGTCCTCATGGCAGCCAGTGAGAACTTCTGTGCTCTCTGGGGCTGAGGAGCAGCAGCCATTACAGCTGTCATCCCTCCCCGGAACACCTCTGGCTCTTCTCTCCCCAGTCAGTGGGGGTGGCCCTCCACCCATGCTCTGCCCCCACTTAGCTATCTTCTGGGACCCTATCTTTGCCTCCATCCCCTACTCTCCCTGCTGGAACCAGACACCCAGGTCTCACACCTTAAAAAATGCCTCCCATCTCTTTGGGGTCTCTCTGCCCCCACCCCACCTCAGATCTCAGGGACAGCAGGGCTCAAGATAAGCCAGGCTGTTTGCCACATCTTCCCTCCTTGTCTCCCATTCTCTGTCTATCCAGAGAGGCTTGCTCCCCCAAGACTGAGGACAGTTCTTAGCCATTCCCAGCTTCTAGGCTATAGGCTCTGCTCCCCTCTCATTCAGGGGGGTCACATCCATCCTCCATACTCCCCGACAACATATGCTGGTGATTTCTTCACTACATCTCTTCTTACAAGGGCCATCAGAAGAGCAGAGAGGCCTAGAATGCTTCTCTTTTGCCAGAGATCCATGCTTCTCCTTTAAGCGTAGCTAAATTGCCATCTGCCTGAACTGCCAGGTGGGGTGCCCTTTCTCTGCGTCCTCACACCACTCCATGCATACTACACTTAAGCACTCATCACACTGTGTGTTTTTAAAAGCCAGGAGTCTCCTCAGTGAAAACTTGTAGAGGGCAGGGATGCTGACCATTACATAAAAGTAGTCAGCACTTAGTATGAGACCTGGCATGCAGTAGGAAACATGTTTAATAGAAGGGAATAGATGGATAAGGGTGGTGGCTCAGGGAGAATAATCACAGGGGCTTGGGGTCAGGGATTGGGGCAGACATCCCAGATGATGCTGGGTTTCTTACCATGCCAGTAGGGCCTCCTCGTGTGGTGTAGTCACATTCCAATAATGTCCACTTGAATGCCCTACCAGTGAGTCACAGGGTAGGGTAGGGGGTCGAGCACAGAACCAGAGCTCACCAGAATCTTCATCCCTGTAGTGACAGGTAGATTCTTCCTCCCCCATTAGCAGGGGGTTAACATTGCAAGTCACAATTTCTTCATATCCTGTGGGTCCTCGGAAATAGCCCATGAAATCAACCATGGCCCACTGGTCTCTCCAGATTCCCCGCAGGACCCCAACTGCCTCACTGGAGTGGATCAGCCGTACTTGCACCTGGGCCTGTCCAGCCCAGAGTAGGGGGAAGGACAACAGGTAGGTGCCATTCTCCAAATCCTGTATATCCCCAGGAACTCCTGCCTTCAGGTAGGGACCCAACAGCTGTGCTCGAAACAGATCCCCACCATGGGTCTTGGGCCTGCCCCGGTGGTCTCTGGCAATAAGAATGGCCTCTAGGTAGCCTCCCAGGGTGTAGCTGGCCTGAGAAGTTTTCCTCAGGTGGTAGGTGGAGGTCTGGGGACTGGTGGAGGCTAAGAGGTCTCCCCCATCTCCTGGGGTGGGAGGCCAGTGCAGAAGATGGGTCAGGTCTGAGAGCTCCTGAGGGAGAGAGCCAGAAGACTTGTGGGCTGGGTGGGGCTGTGGGGGCAGAGGAATGGTGCTGTCAAGCCAGGAAACTCTGATGTACAAGATCTGTGGGTAGAGAAAGAAGAACCTGTCAGTGGTTTACATTTCTTCACCTTTCTTTTGGGAAGGCATTGTCAGTTCACAAGATTTAGTTCTCTGCCTGGTGGATCTCAGGCAGGAATCCTACCTGCCCTGCCTCATGCTGCTTCTGATCCAAAGCTGGTGTCTGAGTGACCACCACACACATCTGCAGATAACAACTCATGTTTCCTGGATAAAATCAACATGAGCAGGAAGAAAGATTTGGGGGTTACATGAAGAAGAAAGAAATGTTACAGAGCAGGAGAAGAAGGAGCTATTTCCTTTATGCTGATCACTGAGACCTGTCCAAGAGGCACTTACTTAAGCCCCTGGAATTTGAATTTTTTTTTTTTTTTTAGTATGAATTGTTGGCATAGTTTGTGACTGAGAACTGGGGAGGTGGGACACAGTTTTACCAGGGACCCATGCAACTGGGGAATGAGACTTGATATGGTGGAGTCCCACCAGAGTCTGCCAATGGCTCTGGGAGTAGCTTGAGATTGAGTTCTTTATCCATAGGGCCTACTGGAGCTACCATCCTTTCATCAGGCCAATGGTCAATACAGTGGTCAACAACTGCGATTGGTCAACAGGAAGGGATGGCCACCTTATCAGGTTAGTGACAGGGTGGAGGCTATCTACATCTCCTTCTCTTGGTTTCCCTCTCCATATCAAAGGAGAAATAGAGTGGAGAAATGAGGGAAGTGCACACATGAGTAGAGCATGCCTCCAGCTGACTCAAATCAGCTAGAGCCTTGGCTGAACTTGGCAAGAGGGGACAGAGGGAGAAGGGAAGGAGCAGAGGAGGAAAGCTTTTAATATGATATGCAATTGAAATTTGAAATGAATAGAACTGAGTCTTAGAGACACAAAATCAACTGATTTCATAACCGAAATTAACTTAAAACTTATGGAATCAGAATGAGATGTGGTGGGAAGGATAGCACACAACAGACACAGTTCATAGCAACAACTGGATGAATTAAAATTGTTTCGAATTTATACTCCAACTAGGTTCTCCCTAAATTGGCTATAAGTTCTCTAGTAAGCATGGGCCTTTAGTTTCTGCAGGCTGCAGTGACCCAGTTGATGGCTGTGGTCTTGCAACTGGATTTTAGTTGCATGGGCTTTAGTAAGTAAAACCTGAGCATCTGCTGTTGACTTTGATCTAAGAATCTGCTCCTAAAACTGTGGTTAGATTACCAAGACAAGAGAGCATATAGGATTGTTGTTGTTTTTTAAACTTTTTATTTTAATTAGGCTCCATGCCCAACACAGGGCTTGAATTCACAATCCTGAAATTAAGCGTCGCATGTTCTACCGACTAAGCCAGTCAGGTGCCCCTAGTTTTGTTTGTTTTGTATGTTTGTTTGTTAAAGTACATCCCCTCTACCCGATCAGCTTGAGGGGGTTCATCTGTCTAAGGGGAGATTAGGATTTGTTAAAAAGGAATGCAAAGAAAAAGAGGATATGTAAAGGCTATGATGAATGAGAGGAAAATGGGTTAATTTTTTAAGCAAGTTAAAATATTAAAAGCATAGTTGAGGCTTCCCTAAATGACTAGAGAACAATGGAGAGAAATATATTACCAGAAACAAACCCTCCTCTATGAAGAAAGATGTGACACAGAGATTTTTTTTTCTGACATTAAAGTAACAAGTTACTCAAATACTGGAAAATTCAAAAGCAGAAAAAAGGCAAATGTGTTAATCAGGAATTGCTTTTGGCTGGTAGTAACAGACATTAACTTAAGTGGCATAAGCAAGGAGACTTATTTTTCTCTCAATGAGTGTCTTTAAATAGACAATTGGTGGCCTTGGTCTTAAGTTTGTCAGGCCAAGGTCTCTGAGATTTTCTTTACATTTCCCTCATGGTCCCAAGAAGACTGCTGGAGCTCCAGCCATCACATTCATTTTTACAGCAGCAGGAAAGAAATAAAGCAGGGCACCAGATAGCTTTAGAAGTACTGTCCAACAGCTTTTGTTTATATTTCATTGACTACTCCTGTCTTTGATGGAGTCTGGACATAAAGTCTCCCCTTTCCCAGGTTTGGGTTAGTAGGGTAGAATGGGAGAATATTTCTAAAATGAGCCAAAAGCCTTGTAGCCACCAGATTTAGTTCAGGAATCTGATGAGAGGGAAACCAACAGGCTGACAGAGCAATTGCCCTTGGGAGGCATGTTTCTTGGGACAAATCAATTCCCATGCAAGAAGACTTGGCCACAGCCTTTGGACAGAGCATGGAAGATGCCAACATGCAGATGGAGGGATATATTTCTCAAGGTCATGTAATTTACAGTACTCACACCTTACATATCAGTTGGATATCAGGACTGTGGAAATTAAAGGGGAACAGGAAATTGAGATGTTTCAAACATATGGATCTGGGGAAGATGGGCCCTTCAAGTAAGGTCTGATAATGAAGGTTTTGCTATTGCACATTTCCACATTTTTCAAAAGTAAGGGATGTCCCATACCACATTCTCTGGAAAAGGAGCAAGCACACAGAGGTGGATTTTCCCTACAGCTAGAGTATGCACAGGACACAGTCATCCTCAGTGGGGGAAATGTCTTGACAAAATTTAAGTTCATAGGTTGTGGACTTCAGATAACCAGTGCAGACCAATATCTGGTGAGGCTGAAACCAAGAAGCTTTTCACTTCTTTGCCTACTGACTTGCATTCAGCTACCTCTGAAGTTCAGCTTTGTTCTTCAGCAAAACCAGAAGCTGGATTGTACTAGGCTCTGGGAACATTGTTTCCTAGGTTAACTATTCAGAGGGGTGGGATTTTGCTATCATTCTTCCTTGTTCTATTTCTTCCTTCATTCTTAACTCTTAGGGCCTATGTATGTGAGATAGTGATCCTGTATAGAAGTGTGTCTCTTGTGCAGATCTGGGCTTTCCTGCAGGCCGGTTTCTCTAGGTCTAGACTTGGGGAGGGTATTTGTGACAAACACTTTTGGTTGCCTATTCAATATCCCATTTTTGTTTGGGATGGAATATAGCCAAATGTGATACATTATTATCATGTGGTGTATTATTATTGGCCTGAGCCAGTCATGATATTCATGTTCTACACTTCCCCAGTCTTCTTGAAAGTTTCTCAGTTCTGGCTAATAAAATACAAGAAGAGGTCTGATGAGAGATATCTGGGACACCTGTCACTCCCTAACAAAAAGGACCAATAAAGCTGGGACTGCCCCTATTTTATTTCCACCTGAGATGTGAATTCAGTGTCTGGAGGTGTGTTGGCCATCTTGCAATAAGAAAGAAAAGGCAGTTTCAAATTTTATTTCTTTTCCAGTACCTTCATTCCTGGTGCTGTGTGTTATAGAAGACATTCATATCATGATAGGGACCTCTGGCTGTTTCTTTGTGTGATGATGCTGGGTTGGCACAGTGTGGGGAAGGAGTATTCCTGAAAGCCATTCCTATACTGAGATAATTAGCTACAACTTAGCTATACACAAGAATGACTACAAACCCATTACATTAAAACTAAATGTTCCTCAACTCAAATTGCTCTTAACAGGCTCTAAAAAAATGCCTGTGACCAAACACTCCAACAACATCTGACATGGAGGAAGTTTAATAGAAAGATACATGACCTTAACAGATCAAAATATTAAAATATTTCACTACTGTAAAACTTACAGAACCATGTGGCATTACTAGCACACCTCTCATTGCCTTGGTAGGCATCTGAGCAAGTTAGAATCTGAACTTCAAGCCTCAGGTTATGACAACAGCAATGCCAATTCTGCCTCCCAACTGACCACATTATGAGAAACTATATATGATTCATCTCATTTTTGGAGATGTTCAAATATGAAAAAATGCATACCTTGGAATTGACAAAATATGATATATACAACATATATAATAGACAAAGGATTAATGCCCAGAAGATAGGAATGCCCACAAGTCAACACGAATGCAATAAATAGTCTAGTGGAGAAACTGGCAAAGTATATGAATAGGCATGTTACAGAAGAGGAACTGCAAAAGCAAATAAACATCAGAAAAAGATGTTCAAGTACATTAGTTATAGGAGCTAGGAATGGTTACAAAAGAGCCAACACACAGTAGCTTAAGAATGATGGTCTTATTTTTCTGATATAATGAGATGTCCAGGAATAGGACATCAAGGGCTGTTTAGTGGCTCCATAAATGTCAGCAAGGATCCAGACTCCAACTGCTGTCCTAATTATGTTAACTTGCTGCTCTGTGGTGCAGGATGGCTGTACTTCCAGTGTTCATGTCCATGTGCCAGTAAGGAAAAATGGGGAATGGCAGACTGTGCTTGGTGGATTTTCTCCTTTAAATTAGGAAAGAAAACATTTTCCCAAAAGCCCCACCCAGAAGACTTTGGCTTTATATTTCATTATCAGGTGTCAGTTGACCACCAGACCTAGGAGAATGACATTATCATGATTGGTTGAGACCATTTATAATTCAACCTGGAGGGCTTGGGGTTTGGGTAAGGACCTTGCTTCCCTGAAACTCAGGGATCTCTGAGGTAGTTCTCCAGAAAAAAAAAGTCTTGGTTTAGAGGTTCTGTTTTTAGAAAAAGGTGTTTAGTAGTTAATTGACAGTCCTTTACTATGCTAGATATCACCTCTTCAGTGTCTACTTCAACTATGACCTAGGTGGACTATGGATAAGGAAGAACTTCCCAGATAATGAAGCCAAGGACCATGGAGAATGATGTCTGGGGAGCCCTGCCCAGGGGAGTGGAATGAGTACATACTGAATGCTTAACTCTTCCTTCCCTTCCCAAACCTCACCCCTAGCCTTCTTCCCAGACTCAACACCTAGAAGACTGACAGCTAGCTAAGCATAGGCCACCAACCTCAAAGCAGAACCCTGGAAAATTTCTCTGAGGACTCTGACTTGTCTTAGAGGAAGACCTATTGGTACTAACACACAGGTTCTCCAATAAAACAGCATGCCCAATCACCCTACATTGAAAAGCCACCACCCATAAGCTTTCTGTTTATTGCTGGTATATAGAAGTAGTTGATTTCTATATATTGGTTTTATTTCATTTAACTACCTTAAATTCAACTTTTGATTTAGTATTTTCTTCTTAAATGATGTTTCCCCTCCATAAGTGACATATCTACAATGTTGACTCTACTCCATTAACATGGTATATCTCTTATTTAGGTCTTCTTTGACTTATTTCATCAATGTTTTGTAATTTTCTGTGTATAGATCTTGGCATTATTTTATTACATTTATATCTAAGTATTTCCCCCTTTTTGAGGGGTACTACTACTGGAAATGGTATTTAAATTTGTTTTTGTTTCCAATTGTTCACTGTTCATATATAGAAATACAATTGATTTGTATATTGACCTTTTTCCTGTGAACTTGCTAAATGTATTTATTAATTCTAGGAGATCTTTGGAGATTTCTTGGGGGTTTCTATATGAGAAATAATGTCTTCTGTGAATAGAAAGAGTTTTATTGCTTCTTTTCCAATATGTATACTATTTTTCCCCCTTGCATTATTGCACTGGCTAGGACTTCCAGTATAATGTGAAAGAGAAGTGCTGCAAGCAGGGGCACCTGGGTGGCTCAGTGGTTGACTGTCTGCTTTTGGCTCAAGGTCATGATCCCAGGGTCCTGGGATACAGTCCTACATCAGGCTCCCCACAGTCAGCCTTCTTCTCCCTCTGCCTATGTCTCTGCCTGTCTCTGTGTTTCTCATGAATAAATAAATAAGGTCTTTAAAAAAAAGTGCTAGAAGCAGACATCCATGCCATATTCCAGATCTTTGGGAAAAACATTCGGTCTTTAACTATTACTTATGACTAAGTATATTCCCTCTCTAAGGATAAGTAAGTTCTCTTCTATGCCTACTTTGCTAAGACTTTTACTCATGAGTAGATGTTGAATTCCATCAAATGCTTTTTCTGCATCTTCTGAGGTGACCATATATATTTCTCCCTTAGGCCTTTAACATGGTGAATTATATTTATTGATGTTTCAATGTAAAATCAGCCTTTTATACTTGGGATAAACTCCACTTGGTAATGACATATTCTCTCAGGAAAGTTTTTTAACTGCAAATTCAATTCTATAATAGATATAGGGCTACTCAGGTTATATATTTCTTTTTGAATCATCTTTTGTTATTTGTGTCTTTTAAGGAATTTATTAAATCAAAGTTGTCAAATTTAGTGGCTTAAATTTGTTTCATAGTGTCTCATTATTTTAATACCTACAGAATATTTATTGAGATACCTCTTGCATTCCTAATATTGATAATTTTTGTCTTTACTCTTTTTTCCTCATTAGTTAGACTACAGGCTTATCAGTTTTATTGATCTTCTCAAAGAACTAGGTTTTAATTTATTTTCCATAATGTTTTTGTTTGTTATTTTGTTTATTTCTGCTTTGATATATATTTTTTCTGCTGACATAGGGCTTAATTTGCTCTTCTTTTCCAGTTTCTTAAGGTGGAAACTAAGTTTATTGATTTGAGATCTTACTCATTTTTTGTTTTTTTGACAAAGGCATTTAATGCTATAAATTTCCCTTTATAATCCCACAAAAATTAATAGGTCTGTTTTCATTTTCCTTCCATTCAAAATACTTTATAATTTCCTTTAAGATTTTTCCTTTGACTGATGGACTATTTAGATGTTATCTAGTTTCCGAATATTTTGGGAGTTTTCTAGAAATCTCTGTTATTGATTTCTAATGTATTTTAAATGTGGTCAGAGAACACAACTTTGATTTGAAACATTTTAAATTTATTTAGTCTTGTATTATGGCCCAGAATACAATCTATTCTGGTAAGCATTCCATGCTATTTGAAAAGAATGTGTATTCTGCTGTTGTGGAGAGTGTTTTTCTGCATGTTACCTTGGTTTTCTTTTGACTTGTACTTTCAATTATGAATGAATTCATCTATTTTTATTTGAAGTTCTTTAAGTTTTTGCTTATATTTTGAAACTATTATTAGGTACATAAGTTAGGTTTGTTATGTCCTCTTGATGGGTTAGTGAAAAGTTCCTTTTAATGTTATGAAATAACTCCCTGTATCCCTTCAATTCCAGTTGTCTATTCTAGTCTTCCCTTTTCCATATCTGTAACTCCTTCAAACAATCGGTTTCTCATTACCCCGAATTTACTTACTTGCCTGATTTCTCTGTATGAAACCAATTTCCCAACCTTTTCCTGCTCTTGTCCAGCTGCCACCTTTCTTGATTGCCCTCCTCCATAATCCCCAAGGGTTTGCCCCTAGTGATATCAGGAAATGCCATCTCTTGGGGTAATCTTTTCCTCTGCCAGGATCATATCCCTAAAATATATATCTTATTCTAAGACAACACTTTTATACTGGATTCTCTCCTGTTCTCTGATAAAGAACCCAAAACAAGAAAGGATGTTCAAGAAAACATTCTCAGTTTCACCAGAACTAGTCATAGCAAAATATAAACTTAGCTCAGTCTACGTGACAAAAAGTTTGAAGTAATGCTCAGAAGAAGGAGCTGTAGAAGCAACTCAGTTTGAAGACAATTGTTATTTAGCTTAACATAAATGATTCGTCCTTTGTAAACACACAGAATTATATTTTTAAGGTTTCTTTTACTTTCCCTCCCTATTTATCCCTGGTAAAGCTTCTTTCTATAGACTTCAACTTTTTTTCAACAGACCCAAGGGGAAAAGAAAGCTTCTACATATGCACAGAGGGGGAGCAGGGTATCCTTTAAAAATTGTTTTTAATTTATTTATTTGAGAGTGAGCATGAACAGCAGGGAGTAGCAGAGAGACAGGGGGAGGGAGAAGCAGACTCCTTACTGAGCAGGGAGCCCAACACAGGGCTCAATCTCAGGACCCTGGGATCATGACCTGAGCCAGGCAGACACTTAACCAATTGAGTCACCCAAGTGCCTCAAGAGCAGCGTATCCTTGGAGACAATGTATGGAAGCTATCTCAGTTTTAAGAATTAAAAAGGAGCCAGGTGAGCTGGAGAAAGAAATAGCATGGATAGCTCAAGTTTCCATCTTCCCCTCAAACAAACTGTTTTTTGGGCTAGCGTTTTGGACTCCCTTATAGCTACCCCTATCTGATATAATTTGCTCATTCTTTTTCTAAGAGTGTGTCCCTCTTTGACACTTTAGTTTCTGGATTAGAAAGAGGAAAATGGAATGATGAAATGGAAAGTTTCCCTCTGCCTCCTTCTCTTAGATGAAAGCAATTGCTTCAAGCTCTATGGACAAATAGAGGTAGGTAGAAAGAAATATACTTACACAAATTGCAAGGACTGATCCCACAACCATGGTCATGTGCCACTTGAACTGTCTGATAAATAGGTCTGTGGAATCCTGGAGTTGTTTATTAGACATCTGATATGTGATCAAGACCTTAGATAGATAAAAGTATAAAATCAGAAGGAGTGTCATTACAAACATGATGAAACAAGAGTTTTCTACCGTCTTCCCTATAAAGAAGACCAATAATGACAATCATTGTGGATGAGAGGGTTTTTGTAGAAGTTCAGGTGTCCAGTAAAGAAGTTCCAGCACCCCTCTGGCAATTAAAATCTGGCAATTCTATTCATGTCCACAAAAAACTTATACGAGAATGTTCATAGCAGCTTTATTCATAATATTCCCAAATTGAAAAAGAAAACACAAGTATCTACCAGTGGAAGATTAGATAAGCAAGTTTTGGTATGTTCATACAATTGAGTAACAACTAGCAAGAAAAAGAAAACAACTACAGATAAATGCAACAGCATGAATGACTCTCAAAAATACCAGGTTGAGTGAAAAAAGTAAAACACAAAAGGTACATATTACATGATTCTTTTAGTAAGAAACTAAATTCTCTTTTTAAAGATTTATTTATTTATTTTAGGGAGATAGCACAAGCAGGGGAAAGGGCAGAAGGAGAGAGTATCTCCAGAAGCCTCTCCCTGAGCACAGCCAGATGCAAATACAGGACTTGATCCCAGGATCCTAAGATTATGACCTGAGCCAAAATCAAGAGGTGGACACTTAACTGACTGGACACCCAGGCACTCCTTAGTAAGAAACTCTGAAAGAAACAAACTATCTATGGTGATAGAAATCAGAATAGCAGTTGGCTCTGGTGGAGGGGGCTGACCAGAAAGGAGCATGAGAGAACCTTATGGGGTTATGGAAATGTCCTTTATTTTGAACTGGGTGATAGTTTTACATATTATATACATTTGTCCAAATTAGTTATACACAGATCTGTGCATTTGACTATATGCAAACTATAACTCAATAAAAGGAGAAAACCAGGGACTAGAGAGAATAAAAGAAAAACATGTATATGCATATAATTCATAACTAAATTTTACACAATATCAACATGGTGGAGATGGTACATAGGGTAAGATTAAAGGATGTGAGAATATACTAAAATATTTTATTGTTCAAGGGGGAATATACAGATAATGATATTTCTTTTTGATATATTATGAAATTGTTTTTAAATTTTATTTTGGATTGTTCACTCATAATGTTTAAGAATATAATTCATTTTTACATATTAACCTTGATTCTTGCAACCTTGCTGAACTTGTGTATTAGTTCTAATAGTTTTTGGTGTATTCCTTAGAATTTCATTTATACAAGGCCATGTCATCTGGAAAATAGAAAGTTTTACTCCTTCCTTTCAAATCTGCATGCTTTTTACTGTATTTTCTTACTTAGTTTCCCTTGCTACCTCCAGTACAATGTTAAAATCAGTAAGGGGTAAGTAAACACAAGAAATCAATGGAGGTAAGTAAACTTAAGTACAAGTAATGAATATAACACTAAAAATAGAATGTAAAAATATTTAAACCATCAGGAAGAAATTTGATTCATCCACTGGAAAGTAGAGAAGGAGAAAAAAAAGATAGTACAATAAATGGGAAATTTGAAATAAATTAGAAGAAACAAGTCTTAATTTATACAGTCATTGCAATAAATGCAAATAGGTTAAACTCACCAATTAAAAGACAGTGGAGTATAATCAAGAACATATGCTTTGAGAGGACATCTCACCCCCAGAAAACAAAAAAGAAGGGTCTGGGCTTACCACATTCAGTGTCTCCTCCCAAACTCACTAGTCAGATTCAATCTCTCTACCTCAGAAAAGAAATGAATAAAGAGTTTAAGAACTAACAGAAACATTACGCTAATGGCTGGTCCTGGTAGGTGGAAACACCTGAAGTGAGGAATAAGTTTTCTCTCCATCATCATAACCTCTACAATATACAAAGAACTCTTATAAATTGATTAGAAAAAGATAAAAATCTCATAGACAAAGGGAGAAAAGTCATAAATAGTCAATTTGCTAAGCAGTTAGCCACAGGAATAGATGCTCAAATTCACTTGAAGCCAGAAAACTATAAATTGAAACAACAATGAGAAGTAATTCCCTATTTCTGCCTGGAATGTGGAGGAAATGAAAGGAGAAAAAGAAATTATGCTTGTAAAACTTTGAAATGTTAAAGCCTTTTTGGAAGGCAGTATCTATTAATATTTAAAGTGCGTATAATCTTTGAACCAGCAATTCTGGTTCTTAGAAAGCTATGCTAGAGAAATAAAAGAACCTATTTGAAAGGAACAGAATATTTATTGAAGCATTGCTCACAGTGGTCCAGAGTGGAAACGAAACATATGTATATCAATAGGGGGATTCTATTGATTTTACCATGTTATGAAATGAAACTTGATATGGAATAGAATTATAGTAGGTAACTTGGAAGTGTGGACATAAGGTATTACTAAATGAGAAAAGCAAGGTCGGGCGCTTGGGTGGTGCAGTCAGCTGAGTCTGACTCTTGGTTTCAGCTTGGGTTGTGCTCTCATGGTCATGGAGCATACCCCTTGTAGGGCTCCAAACTCAGCACAGAGTCTGCTTGAGATTCTTTCTCTGTCTTTCCCTTTGCCCCTCTAGCTTGTGCGTTCTCTTTCTTTCTCTGAAATAAATAAATCTTAAAAAAGAAAAGAAAAGCAAGATGATGGAAAAAAGTATGGACTAAAGTATATCACATTTCATGTGTGGGAAATATCAGAAAGGGAGACAGAACGTAAAGACTGCTAACTCTGGGAAACGAACTAGGGGTGGTAGAAGGGGAGGAGGGCGGGGGGTGGGAGTGAATGGGTGACGGGCACTGGGGGTTATTCTGTATGTTAGTAAATTGAACACCAATAAAAAATAAATTAAAAAAAATAAAGTATATCACATTTCAAAACCAAGAAAAAGCCTATCTATGTATAAAGTGTATGCATATTGGATAAGCATAGATACATAAACATACATATATATCTATATGATAGTAATTGGGTATGGAGAATATAGAAGGGTACACAGCGGACAGTAACACTGATCACATGTAGGGCAGAAACGGAGATAGGGTGTTCACTTAGAAAGAAGAGATAGGGAGAAAGAAGATTTATGATTTAAAAGACACACACACACACACACACACACAGTATGTGCAATACGATATCATTCATGTAAAACTATACACATATAAGCCTGAATGCATAAGGGGGTTCTTGAAAGGATGGTCCCCAAACTGCTAGTTATCTCAAAGTAATGAGATTTCAGGTATCTTTTATTTTTCTCTTTATATTTTCATGTGTTATTCAAGTTCAAATAAAAAGCATATGTTATTTATATGACCACATTTTTTTTTTGAGAGAGAGACAGAGCATTGGGGGAGGGACAGAGGATGAGAGAGAGAAAGAATCTCAAGCAGGCTCCAGACCCAGCATGGAGTCCAATGTGAGGCTCAATCTTACCACCCTGGGATCATGACCTGAGCTGAAATCAAGAGTTGGATGGACTGAGCCACCCAGGTGCCCCTATAACAATCACATTTTAATTATGGAAATTAGAAGTGTACTTTTTTGGAGGAATTCCCTTCTTTCTCCATTGAGACTAAATCCCAAGAAAGGACAGGATTAAGTGGGGCAAAGACAGGCATATCCCAAGGTACTGCCTTGGTAACTGGTGACATGTTTAAGTAGGAGAGGACCAAGGACTTGAGGCAAGAGCTTAAGAAGGACCTGGTAGCCCAGGAGCAAAGCCCAAGGGAGGGTCCAGAGGACTACTTATATGGGGCAATGGGATTGGGGGTCCTTCAAGCTGTCTGGAGCCAGAGACAGATGACTCCACTGGAAACCTGGCCTAGAGCTGGAGAACCAGGCCTTTCACTGTCCAACATGAATCCTGAGAATGACAAAGAGCTAATTCCACTAGGCATGGTGGCAACCTGGCTGTTGGGTAGGATGGGGCACCATCAAGCTGAGGATAAATTGAGACTCCTCTTGACCTTCTGCATTAGTTTCTTTTTTATTTTTATTTACTTATTTATTTTAACACAGAGCTTGAACTCACCACCCTGAGATCAAGACCTGAGCTGAAATCAAGAGGTGGATGCTTAACTGACTGAGCCACTTAGGAGCCCCAATGTTCTGCATTAATTTCTTCCTGTTCTCTAATCCAGAATAACAAAGAGTTCTGGGCCAAAGCAATAAAACCAGTGAGTGGTGTTACCAATGCCAGTATAATTTTCCATATTATTGTCTCCAATAATGCCCATGTGGAGACCAAGTGAATATATAATATGCAAGTGCAATTAAAATTATGAGGCCCCAGAGGTGCCTGGGTAGCTCAGTCAGTTGAGTATCTGACTCTTGATTTTGGCTTAGGTCATGATCTCAGGATCATGAGGTTGAGCCCCATGTCGGGCTCCACACTGAGCATGGAGCTGCTTAGGATTCTTTCTCTCCCTCTCCTCCTGCCCTTCCCCTCCACATGTACTCTCTCTCTCTCTAGAAAAGAAATATGAGGCCCCATAAAAATGTGAAGCAATAACAACAGCAGTAACAGTAATAGCAGTAACATAGGACAACTGAGCAGATTTTTAGCTTCTGCCCAAATGAGAATGGGAGGCAGGGGGAAGTGTATGAAAGATATTCAGTCCCCCCAGTGGTTATTAGCAAACTCAAGATACATTCCCATTCCATTTCTTTTCTTGAAATGTGAGGACTGGGCCCCCAATTCTATGTACCTACTCACTTCCTTCACCTCCATCAAGCACCTAGAAACTCCAGCCCTGCTTCCTTCTTTCTTACCTATCTATAACGTTGGACAGACTTCCTTGAAAATCTAAGAGCTCTAGCACAGCTCTAATAAATGCAGTCATCCTACACTGTCAGGCATCTGCTTCCAGATTATTATCACATCACATTTATTCAACATCTTACCAAATCTAAGGCTAATACTAATAAGAGAATTTCACTTGGGACAGAGCCAGCTTTATAAAGCAACTGCTGCCTACTCTTTTATTCCTCCTTCTTCAGCTCCTCCTTTAGGAGGGAGCTTATGTCCTCCTTTGCACTTTCTTCTTGGGGCTCTTGGAAGACCTAGAAATCCAGACCATCCTCCCTTAGAAATTCCAGACATCCTACCACTCAATTGCTCCTTTTCACTCCTGGGACTAGGTTGCAGGCTCCGTGCTCTCCCCAACAGAGCTCTGGGACCTAGGCAGACACATTCAGTTAGAGCAGACCAAGAAGAGGAATCTACCTAATTATAAATGCTGCCCAGGGCAGAGTCAAGTTGATGTCATGACTCAAACCCCAAAGGGATGCCAGCAAAGCCATGTCAGAGAAGCTTGTTCAGCTAATCAATGAACAACTCACTATTGTACATAGACTTGAACATACTTTTGAAATTTGGGTAGCAATCAGCAGGCATGGTTCCTCAGCCAGCACTGCATTCAGGACCATCTAGATGATTGCCATGCACCAGGCAATAGTCAATAGGATCAGAAAGGGAAATAAGGGGATCCCTGGGTGGCGCAGCGGTTTGGCGCCTGCCTTTGGCCCAGGGCGCGATCCTGGAGACCCGGGATCGAATCCCACATCGGGCTCCCTGCATGGAGCCTGCTTCTCCCTCTGCCTATGTCTCTGCCTCTCTCTCTCTCTCTCTGTGTGACTATCATGAATAAATAAATAAAATCTTTAAAAAAAAAAAAAAGAAAGGGAAATAAGAACCATGGTAGTCCCCTGCCACCATCCAATGCCACCTCCCTTTCCCCTTTCACCCAGTTCATAAATAAGAATGAGCTTGCAGGGAAACCACGAGGTACACTACAGAACAACAGGGTCAGCTATGGGCTTATTGGTGTAGCACCACACTCCAAGATACCTTAGCCATCATCCTTGGCTCTGCAAAGTTGGATGCTGGCTATTGGCTTTCAGGGGGTAGACACCTGGTATCCTATCCTTAGAGCTATTCCAATCTTGTAACAATAAAAAATCCATCTCACCCCACTCCCAACCATAAACTGCTCCTAGTACTCCACAGGGTTGCTAGTGCTAATTGCCAACTCTGGGGTCTCTTTCTCCATGAGCTTTCTCAAGTTCCCAGTAGTATTTGAAACTGTTGACTACTTTCTTCACCCTGAAGCCTTACCCGAGTCTCCTGTCTTCTTGACAACTTGGGCACTGCCTCATACCCTCTTCTGTGGGTATTATCCAGGATTCTATCTGTAGGTATCACTTTCTCAAAACCAGGCACCGTATCTTGTGCTCTGCTTTGTATTCTACACAACATTAAGGACAGTAATTTGCCTAGATCGTGATTTTAATCCATGCCACTTGCTTGACAAGTAGATCAAATGCCCTATTCCCTCAACCTGAGTCTGCCCATGTGTTTACTTCCTCTGCTCACATTTCCTTTCTGAAGCGTAAGCCTGCTTACCTCATCTCAGGATCTCTTAACTTGTCTTGCTCTTTCTTTCCTTCCTCTACAAAGTCTTGTTTCTTCTCTTCACAGCAACTCACAGGGTAACATCCTGCCAATGCTTCAAATTCTGCCAAAGTATGGCATCCCTAAACAGGTGGATAATGCAGCCAGTCAGGCAGCCAGAATTAAGTCAAATGTGGAGAGAGGGCAGTGGTAGTAGAAAAGACAGCCACATTTCTTAGCAGAATAATCTTAGAGGCTGATAACACAACAGTAAAGAAAAAAATGCAGGAATAAGTCTGCAGGCAAGAGGAGCTTAACCACTGTAGAACACTATGGTCCAAACCCCCAAAGAATAATGACTTCCTCTTCCCACTCACCAGAAAACCTTTCCCACTGACATCTGAGAACAAAGTAACATACTGGGGAGAGGGCCATGTATGTCTCCTTCCTAAAGACAAACTAGATTTGAATCCCATACCTAAGTAGATGTGGGAAATGTGCAGGGGATGATGTCCTTGCTTGAAGACTGAGCGCTTTTTTTCCTGAGTCTGAATTTTTGGTGTCTTCTATGTAGTGCTCAAGCCCTGAGAGGAGAAAAGGGACTCAAGCTGGGGAGTGGGAGAAGGGTTCCCAATGCCGTGGCTGTAGGAAATGTATGAGAGATTGAGGGGAAAGAGAAACTTTGAAATCCAGAGTTTATGTAGGAAAATATTATTTTGATTCTTTTAAGATTTTATTTATTTATGATAGACATAGAGAGAGAGAGGCAGAGACACAGGCAGAGGGAGAAGCAGGCTCCATGCCAGGAGCCCAATGCGAGACTCGATCCCGGGACTCCAGGATCGTGCTCTGGGCCAAAGGCAGGCGCTAAACCGCTGAGCGACCCAGGGATCCCCTATTATTTTGTTTCTATTTCCAAAATATATAATACAAATTATTTGATCAGACAAAATATGAAAGATTGATTTACAGAAAGGAAAACTCAGAAAGCAGAGAGAAAAGTATTCTGGTCAGGGTCTGGTAAGGAGACAGAAATCCTGCCCGATCAAACAGAGAATTTAACATAAAGAATCATTAACTGGGTATAAGGAGTTGTGCAGAGGTAACTGAAAAAGCATAATGAGAACCGTACGCTGTTGTGTGGGTTCCAATTGCAGGAAGCAGCTATCACACTTGGGACTTAGGGAAGTGAAGTTGCCAGAATGATGAAAACTTAGAAACGTAGGAATCCATGGAGATAACACTCAGACCTCTGCAGAAGGGCACTGCTCAACTTGTTCTGAAAGTGTTGGAAAAAAACACAAATTAAATCAACTTCTGCTCCTGGAAGGATCAGGTGCTGTCAGTGTGAGGACAGTAGCTGATGCTCATTGGAACAGGACACAAACAGCGATCCCACAAGAAGAAGACAGGAATAGTACATCCCATCTTTTCCCTAGAGCTTTGCCCTCTCCCTCTGGCATCCTCTATTGGAAGGTCCTAAGAGGAAACCAATAGGTAAAGCAGAGATGTTTATGGAGTCCCAGTCCCAGGCTCACAAAGTAGAGCATAGAAGGGTAAGCTTGGACCTGAGAGACAATTGTGCATCGAATTGCAGAGGTAGACAAACTAGTAATTGAACTTGTTGCTTAGAAGTTTCTCCATGTGAGCAATCAACTTAGCTTTAGGTTTTCTAGCAGCAAGGTCAACATCAAGGAATATAAAATGTTTTCTTTCCCAGCAAAGTTAAGCGTTCTGAACAAAAGATTCAGACAGCCATGTTTCAGTTCCAAAAAGGAAAGTAAAGTTTACTTTTATCATAGAAATGTAATAGAAACAGAAGAGGAAAGGAATACATTTAAGTGAAGGTAATAGTAGGCACTAAATGAGAATAAGGCAAAGTGACATCAAATTGGGTACTTACAACATTCAACCTTATCAGCTGGGGAAGCCCCATGGAAACAGCCAGATTGCAGTTCCAACTGAGAGGCCTGGGTGGAGTGTCCTCTCCTCAAGTGAGACTTCCAATTGACCATCCCCATAAGGGCCATATTTATACGGCACATAATGGGGTTTGAAATTAAACATTTGCTCACCTATTGTGCAGTTAGGAGTTAGCTGCATTTCTATGTTATAATTTTTCTAGATTTTCAAGAATCTTGGGCTATATGTGTCTTCTTTCCCTCCTAGATTCCATTCTGGGAGGCCAGCCCAGCCTGGAGCAGCAGGGGATGTGAGACAATATATGTAGCTCTTAGTCATAGGACAAGGACAGAAGGGCCAGCTCTGACCCGGAGGCCAGATAATATATTTCAAACAAATAGGCTCCCAAGGTTATTCACATAGTGTAAGTCTCACAAAAAGTATTTTTTTAGCCTGCCTGTGTACATGCAGGTCCAGGTGATTAGTCATGCGGGACAAATCACAAAACATCTATCCATATAGAACAGTAAGATACAGCTTTGGAGAAAAATGCTCTATTAACTAAACTGTAGAAGGCATGGGGAGGGAGGGGGGTTGTCTGGGGGAACTTAAGATAACAAGGTCTCTAAGAGAATGGAGTTGGGCTCAGTTGGGTCATAGTTGACTAAGGGATCGGAGCTGTCTCAGGGGTTTGCAAGGTGAGGGTCCAGCATGCTGGTTTCTTTCTGGGCCAGGGGTTTCCATCATGGGCTATGGTCACTTTCAGCTAGCTCTTTCCTGAGTTTTTAGCAAGGCTGAGCACAATTACAAAATAAGTGCTCATCTAAAACCATATCCAGGAAGTGTCAAGCATCTACTTTTACCCAGGATAATTCAAGATACTTCAAGGCAAGGGCTCAAGAGCTTAGTCCAGGAAACCACTTTGGGCATGGTATAAAATCCTCAGAGATCTTTTTCTTGCTTAATTCTGCTATCACACCTCTTCCCTCACCTTGTCCCCATCTCCAAAATATTGCCATGTGATTTATGTCATCCCTGGATAGCTCTGTTTCCCAGCCTGTAATGCTCTTCCATCTAGAATGTCCTAGAATGCTCTGTGCCTGGCTAATTCACAATCCTCTTTTAGAACTCAGCTCAAGTATCTTCCTTTGTGGAATTCTTCCCCAGCTCCAAAGGCACTCTCATAGCTCACCTCTGCTGTAACATTTACCATATGAAACTGTAATTGCCAGTTACCAGGGGCAGCATAATGATTTAGTTTGATTAATTGGAATTCTTACTTTCCAGAGGCGGAAGTTAATTTTGGCTGAGTAAAGAATAAGGGATATTAATAGGAGGATTCTGGGAACCCCAAATACTGCTGGAAGACTGGGAAAGCAAGCTTGAATACTAAGCTTCTAGGAACTATACCCTTACAACCATGCTCTGAACATGCCTGTTAAGGCACCCACCATCACTCTGCTGCCTGACTGAACAGTAGGAGAAATTCCTGCTGTTTACACCAAGAATGCCATTTTTTTGTGTCATAAATCCTGATCTTGCAACCACCACCACTATTGAAAGCCATGTACCTCTGATACCACACTTACCAGCAAATGGATTCTGTGTGGACCTTGTTTTTCACATCACTCATGTCTGAATTGAAGGATGTCATATAATGGAAGCCATGAGAAAAAAGTGGCCCATAACGTAGAAAAATATCAAAAAGTAAGGATCGAAATTTTTCATTGGATATACCTTCAAAAGCACTTTTAGTTACCTTAACGGGAGCAGTTTTAATTAACTGAAGGGGAAGTGGATTGAGATGTGAAAGGGAGGAAATGAAGTTGGGGAGACACCTCTTTCAATAACAATAACACTGCAGCTTGGGGTTCTCACTGGCCAAATCTGGAGTAATTCGAGAATCAAGTCAAAGGAAGTATATCCTTGTAACACATCTGTAGAAAATTCTTTGAAATCTGAAATAAATGTAGGTTTCTCCAGAAATCATATGTATTTTCTTCTGTCAGATATCTGGATGTGACACGAATCTAGAACCACTTAAATTAACTTTGCTCTAGAAATTTTTTTGTGCCATGCAAGTAGTGTCAATTTTATTTATTTTTTTTTTATTTTTTATTTTTTTTTTAAGTAGTGTCAATTTTAGCTAAAAATCAGTATGAGTGCTGGCTTATGGTTATACAGTTTTAGGGGGTACTCTCCCCTGTACTTCTACTTATCAAATTTTCCCAAAGTAGTTTTCTTTGTGCTCCTTAGATCTGAAGTTATAGCTCTCTATATATTACCCTGAGCCTAAGGGTAGAATCTTTGAAACCCCAGTTTGTCTAGGGCTCTCCTCTTAGACCGGCCACTTTGGATAAAACCCTTGGATCTTGTCTTTCCTTTGCAAGACTACAAAACAGATGCTAAAGAATTAGAATTATTACCAATATTAGAAATATCACCAACACATAAGACAAAGTTACATAAAATTAAATACATACACATGAAAATGAGTATAGTAAAAATAAGGAAATCTGACTAAGATTGGTGGATAGTATCAATGTTAATAGCCCAGTTGTGATATTGCACTATCCATCCCAAATAGTCTAAGTGAGAAAAAAGGCACTGAATAGTCTATGCAATATGTTACCTTTTGCCAACGGTGTACTGCGAGATTTGGTCCAACTATCCTTATGAAGACAACTGAAAAAAGTAATTAAAAGAAAGTTTTGGGCCATCTAGGTGGCTCAGTTGGTTAAGCATCTGCCTTTGGCTCAGGTCCTGATCTCAGCGTCCTGGGATCAAGCCCCAGGTCAGGCTCCCTGCTCAGAGGGGAGTCTGTTTCTCCCTCTCCCTCTGCGCCCACTCCCCTGCCCCTGCTCATGAATACTCTCTCTCTCTCTCAAATAAATAAATAAAATCTTTAAGAAAAAAAGTTTAAAATAATTATCAGGAGAGAAAAAGGAGAGGATTAGAACTCAAAGAGATGGGTTAAGACTGATTCAAATTAAAACCACATAAGTCACTACTACACATGCACAAATTTTTCCGAATATTTAAAAATGACAAAATCTTTAAAAATGATAATAACAAATGCTGGCAAGAATGTGGAACAACAAGAGCTGTTTGTGAAAGAATAAAGAGGCAAAACCACTTTTAAAAAATTGGCAGAATCCAATTAAGTAAAAAAATACATCTACTCTCTGATCAGCAAAACCACCACCAGGGGACACCCTACAGAAACACCTATTCATGTAGGTTGTGAAGTTATAGGCACAAGAATATAGCAATTTTTCATAATAGCCTATCAACATTTGAATGTAAAAATACAGTGTGATATAATCATACAATGAAACATCATATAACAGTGGAAATGACATGAAGAATATGGATGAATCTTAAATACTTTATTGAGCAGGGACACCTGAGTGGCTCAGCGGTTGAGTGTCTGCCTTTGGCTCAGGGCATAATCCTGGGGTCTGGGATCGAGTTCCGCATGGGGCTCCTTATGGGGAGCCTGCTTTTCCCTCTGACTATGTCTCTGCCTCTTTCTCTCTGTCTCTCTGTCTCTCGTGAATAAGTAAAATCTTTAAAAAAGTACTTTATTGAGCATAAGAAGCCAGACAAAACAGAATTCATAGTGTATGCTTTCATTCACATGAGGTTGAAAATCAGGCAAAATCAACATGCATTGTTTGAGAATGCTTAATAAGTTGGGAAAACCATAAAGAAAGACAAGGGCAAAAATATTATAAAAGTTAGAATAATGAGTCTATCTAGAATAATAGGAGAGAGGGAGGGGTATAACTCTGGAGAGACATGGTATCAGGGGCTTCTGGAGTGAGGGTCTTGTTCTCTTTCTTATTTTGGATGGGAATTATATGAGTGATCATTTTATAACAATTTGTTAAACTGTTTATGCATTTTCTGTTTTGCTATATTTTCTAATAAAATTTTAAGTAAAATTACGTGCACCCATTTTTATATACGTGCATGCATACATATACATTTAAATCCTTATATTTGTAAAAAGACGCATCTGATGCATAAATAAAATAGTTGCCTATAGATGGAAAGGGAATGGAATTTGAGGGGCTAGTATGGAAACAAGACTTCTCTTTGCATAATTTTCTGTACAGTTTTGCCTTTTGAATCATGGTATATGCAATACCTGTTAAAAATTTAAATCTAAAAAGTGCAGTCCCTGAAATTGGGAACATAATGAACAACTCAAAATATTTATCAAACTGCTAACAACCATAAGGAGAAAGAATTTATTTCAAGTGACTTATAACACAGTTCTTTGCGCTTGGTTAGGGGGATGCATTCTAAAGACAAAAAAAAGTTTACAAAGGAATATTACAGTTGGTTCAAATCATACAAAGTTCACACTTTGTGACTGGTGGCTATGTCTCTTACATCTTTTTCAATCTATCAGCCCCTCCTCTACCACTTACTCCCCTCCTCCATTTGCAATTATTTGTTGAAGAAACCAGATTGTTTTTTCTGTAGAGTTTCCTATGGTCTGGTTTTTCACATCAATACTGTTTAACATTTTCTTTCATCTTCTGTATTTCCTATAAATTACTAGTTAGATCTAGAGGCATAGATCTCTAGAGGCATGATCAAATTCAGATTCCATTTTTTGGGGGGAAAGCTTCAAAAGTAATGACTGTGTGCTTCCATTAGGAATCATATTGTCTGGATATCTCTACTTTTTGTGATATGAGCAGATGTTGATGATTATTGACTAATTCTATCAATTCACAAGGGGTTACAAAATGATATTAGTGTTATCATTCCTTCTTTATTTATTAGCTGGAATATATTTATAGAGAGAAATTTCCCCTTGCCAACCATTTGGTTATATAGAAAAGACAGGATAAATAAAAACTTCCTTCTTCTCCTTTACTTATGAGGGTTTTATTATTATTATTATTCACGGAAGACACATAGAGAGAGGCAGAGACAGAGGCAGAGGGAGAAGCAGGCTCCCTACAGGGAGCTCAATGTGGGATCCGATCCTAGGACCCTGGGATCATGGCCTGAGCGGCAGGCAGACACCCAACTGCTGAGCTACCCAGGCATGCCCTACTTATCAGTTTTTAAAATAATGAATTGGTTGCCTAAAATTATCCAAAATGTTATCATTATAAATTTGTGGATTTAAACATGTCTGTTGTGTTTCAATCCAGTGTAGCAGTTTTTGTCCTTGTTGATAATCAAATGTCTTTTTTTTTTTTTGGTCCAGTGGAAGCTCTTCAGGTTGGCTTCTAAGTCCTTTTGATAGAACCCTGCTCATCTATAAACAGATCTTTAACTGCATTCAGTGGTTTTATTGTTATTTTTAATAGTAGTGTTGTTACTTTGAAATTAATTTCTAAAATATTATAGAATACAGTAAGTAAGTGCGGATTTTTAAAAAGTTTTTAATTCCAGTTAGTTAACATATGGTGTTATATTAGTTTCGAGTGTACAATATAGTGATCCAACAATCCCATACACCATCTGGTGCTCATCACAGCAAGTGCACTCCTTAATCCCCATCACCTATTTCACCCATCCCACCACCCCCTTCCCTTCTAGTAACCATCAATTTGTTCTCTATAATTAAGAGTCTGATTTTTCTGTTTGTCTCTCTCTTTTTTCCCTTTGCCTAGTTTTGTTCCTTAAATTGTACATATGAGTGAAATCATATTATATTTGCCTTTCTAACTTATTTTGCTTAGATTTATACTCTCTAGCTCCATCCATTGTTGTTCCAAATAGCAAGATTTCATTCTTTTAATGGCTGAATAATATTCCATTGTGTGTGTCTTTATCCATTCACCTATTGATGGACACAGGCTGCTTCTATATCTTAGCTATTGAAAATAATGCTGCTATAAACATGAGAGTGAATGTATTGGTTTGAATTAGTGTTTTTCTATTCTTTGGATAAATAGTAGTGTAATTGCTGGATTGTAGGGCAGTTCTACTTTTAACTTTTTGAAGACCCTCCATACTGTTTTCCACAGAGGCTGCACCAGTTGCATTCCCACCAACAATGCATGAAAGTAATTGTGTTTGTATTGTTAGGTTTTCAGTGTAAGAGAAATGAGATACAAATATAAACTCAAGGGCAGCTTAAGTGGCTCAGTGGTTTAGCGCCGCCTTTGGCCCAGGGTGTGATCCTGGATACCCAGGATCAAGTCCCACATCGGGCACCATGCATGGAGCCTGCTTCTCCCTCTGCCTGTGTCTCTGCCTCTCTCTCTGTGTGTCTCTCATGAGTAAATAAAATCTTAAAATATATATATATAAAACAAATATAAACTCTAATATACTCAAAAATAAACCACTAATTCTAAAATAAATTTGAAATATCAATATGAATTCATGATTTTTAGTCTATCTGTGTATCCATCATCCATCTGCATTTTCTTCTGTTAAATGACCTAGAAACACTGGTACCCCAATAATCATGAGCACTCACAATGACCAAATATTCATGTTTAATATCATTAAAATATCATATTTAATATCATATTTAAAATATCATATTTAATATCATTAAATATTAAGAATATTTAATATCATTCTATTCATTTCGAACTCCTTGAATTCTTGGAGAATCAATAAATAAATTCTAGCCTGGAGCAAAATAAGACAAAGTGAGCCTCGGATATCTTGTGCCAGAAATCAAGGAAGTTTCTAGTGTTAGAGTTATATCAGAAAGGACATAGGAGTCAATTTGGCCAAGACTGTGAAAATTTGAATATTAGAGAAAAGAATGAGAGGGAACAATTAGAGAAAATGATAATTTTATAAAAGATTGGCTCAATCACGCCAGATGTATTCACAGTGACACTAAAAAAAGATGGTAATTAGATATTATGTTAAACCGGCTCTTTTCTTTGCAAATTGGTCATTAAAGGGGAAGAGTTGAACCTTCCCTTGCCTTTCCAGGAGAAGCTATCTTTCAAGCTAACCTATTAGCTCTAGTTAATGAAAGGAAGCATTATTTTTATAAAAGAAGGCCAGCCAATAACTGTAGAAAGAACAATGGAGGTAGAAAATCACTCTTTTGTGGGGTGGCTGGGTGGCTCAGTTGGTTAGGTGTCTGACTCTTGATTTGGGCTCAGGTCATGATCCCAGGGTTGTGATCAAGCCCCTGTTTGGGCTCCATGTTGGGCAGTATGAAGCTTGCTTAAGAGTCTTTCTCTCCCTCTCCCCCTCCCAATGTCTAAAAAAAATTTTAAAAGAAAGAAAATCATTCTTTTGTAACACTTACAGAAAGATTGATACAGGCAATCATTATCAGCTGTGTTAAATCATTAGGAGAATGGTTAATGAGGATTTCTGGAATTCATACAAGGCCAAAATGATACCACTAGTTTCCTTTCTGTTCCCAAGGGGAAAACATAACTACTGTGGAGGGATCAGGGAACCTATCCAGTGGTCACTCATGTTCATGGTCACTGATGTGTGTAGTCAAATACTTTACCTCCTCCAATGTGCTGCAAATAGAATTTATAACATCTGTTTGCAAATGCTTAAGTTAAATCAAGTCTTTAACTCTTAATTTATTTTTATAGGAATACAAGATATAGAGGACTAACTAAATGTCACCATCAGGAAGCAATCAGAAATATCCAGAAGGTGGGGATCCCTGGGTGGCTCAGCAGTTGAGCCTTTGGCTCAGGGTGTGATCCTAGAATCTCAGGATGGAGTCCCACGTCTGGCTCCCTGCATGGAGCCTGCTTCTCCCTCTGCCTGTGTCTCTGCCTCTCTCTCTCTTTCTCTCTCTCTGTCTCTGTCTCTCATGAATAAATAAATAAAATCTTAAATATATATATATATATATCCAGAAGGGGATATTTGACAGGACAATTGGCCCTGATTTTCCACTAAAAAGAATAAGGAAAAGGAAAGACTAGCTTGGATTTAAAGAAACCAAGGAATTGGGGTCCCTGGTTGGCTCAGTTGGTGGAACATGTGACTCTTGATCTTGGGTTGTGAGTTGAAGCCCTGTGTTGGGTATAGAGATTATGAATATATAAGCTTTAAAAAATAAAGAAACCAAGGGATAAACCACCAGGTCCTGGAATGGATCTTGATTTGGAAAAAACAATTGTATGGACTTTTGAATGACAATGGAAGAAATTTGATTATGAACTTCATATGAAACTTAAGGAATTATTACTCATTTTGTTCACTGTAATGATCTTATTTTGGTTATATATAAAAATATTCTGGGGATCCCTGGGTGGCGCAGCGGTTTGGCGCCTGCCTTTGGCCCAGAGCACGATCCTGGAGACCCAGGATCGAATCCCACATCAGGCTCCCGGTGCATGGAGCCTGCTTCTCTCTCTGCCTCCCTCTCTCTCTCTCTCTGTGACTATCATAAATAAATAAAAATTTTAAAAAATTGTTAAAAAATATTCTGTTTCTAAAATATTTATACTGAAATATTTGGGAGTGGAACATCATGATTCTGTAATTAACTCAAATACTCAAGCATATGAAAATAAAATAAAAAGGGATATGTTTAGGGATGCCTGGGTGGCTCAGTGGTTGAGCATCTGCCTTTGGCTCAGGGCATGATCCCAGCATCTGGGATCAAATCCCACATTGGGCAACCTGTGAGGAGCCTGCTTTTCCCTCTGCCTTTGTCTATGCTTCTCTCTGTGTGTCTCTCATGAATAAATAAATAAATCTTTTTAAAAAGGAGGGGGATAGGTTTACACCACAGGAATGCAATGGAAATAACAGTTGAGAGGGAAAGTGATCTAGGAGGAAGGGGAAATTGGTAGAGAGATGCCTTTGAATAGGCAAGAGGGGACAAGAACCAGAGCTGAAGTGGAAGGACCGATCACACATAAAAGCAGGGAGATTCCTTTACAAAAATAGGTGGGAAGATAGAGAATTCTAGAACAGATGCCATAAGGTAAGGAAATGTGATGGTGGAAGTGTGTGCGGTTTCACCTCCAGTTGCTTTTTTTTTGTCCAAGAGGATATGTTAGGTCATCCACTGAGGGTGAAGTTGAGGAAGGTTTCAGGGGAAAGCAGACTCAGAGGAAGCAGTCACCTAGAAGCAGCCCAGTGGAACTAGGGCAGCACCTGGAGGTCTTGTCTAAACAAAGACTGGCTCCTCCCCAGAGTTTCTGACTCAGCGGGTCTGTGGCTGGGCTTGAGAAGCTGCATTTCTAACAAGGCCCCAGGTAATGATGATGCAGCCCATCTGGGGACCACATTTTGAGAACCACTGTGATTATTGTGCTTCACTAGGAACCCCTTGAGGTGTATGGTCTAGTGTTTCAAGTGAGAACTGTCAGCATGATGGAACATTTTTCTTCAGGTGTACTCTGCTGTACAGGTGTATTGCAAAAGAGTCAGAGGGTTGACTGAACCAAAGCCAGAGATAATCACCAAAATAATCATATAGCTGGCTACTTCTTGTCATTCTGGATTCAGCTCAAATGAAACTGCTCAAGACACACCATCTCTGACATTTTAATCTAACCATCTTCCTCCTCCTTACCATCTTGCACTTTCACATTGTTTTTCTCTCACAGGACTTTACGCTCTCTAGAGCTGTCTGTGTATTTATTCTGTTTGTTGTTTCTGGGCCTTTCAGCTAGAGTTCATGCACAACAAAACAGGAATCTTGATTTCTTGTTTTGTTCACTGCTATGTTCCTAGAACCTAGAACAGTGCCTAGACATCAGAGGTTCTCAATATTTATTGATGAAAAATAAGAAAGGAAGGAAGGAAGGGAGAGAGAAACAAAAACAAATGACTACACAAGAAACTGAAACATAGTATGAGTTTTGAATATGAAGAGGAAAAAACTTACATAATTACAAAAATATAAACATAGTTCATTGGTATGTCTAAAATAAATGTAAATACATTGGGGAAATGGGGGTCTCATTAGTTGCTCACCACCCCATTTTCTTTTCCTGAAGACTTTGTTTCCTAAATTCTCTGAGTGGATTATGAAATTTGGGAAGCAAAGATGTATAACACTTCCATGCCTCATAAAACACCCCATATAATCCTCTATTCTCTCTTTCTCTCAGTCTATCAGTGGGCCAGATGCAGAGGATCTGGTAGTGACCCTAGGAGGCCCTGAGGAGCAGTGGGGACTCAGAATAAAAGGGACCTTGATTCTAGAGTCACAGCTTCAAGGACAGCAGTATGGAAGGCTGGTCTCAAACACTGGATTTCAAGTGACTTCAAAATAAACTTGTATCAAGCCATTGAAATTCTAGGGTTCTTTTTATTATGCAAAAAAGAGGAATGTCAACAATTGATTCATTAGGAATTATTAATGTATCAGAATTCAATGAGGAGAAAGAAACACATAGGATTTAATTTGAACAGGGAAGGTTAAAAAAAAATGAACAGGGAAGGTTAATGTAAAGAATTATTAATTAAAACAGTAAAGAGAATTCCAAAACAACACTATAGACTTGAGGGAGAGAACCTGAATTCTAGAATAATTCTTTAGCTTACTAATTTGCTCTAAAGTGGTATCCATTCTGCTATCCCATCTGCTGAGTGTTTTCAAAGAATATTTCCCTTTGCAAGATATCTACCTGGTTCTTAGTAGTATGTGAAGAATTCAAAGTAACATATACATGGATTAAGATAAATCGACTCAAGGAGGGATCTGAGCTTCCACTCCCACCTGGAAGCAACATGGCAGACAAGATGGCATGAAGAAATGCTAGTTGGCACTATGCTTCCCTGCCCCTGGTGTTAGTAGGGCAAAGTGTGGAGTTGAACTTCTACCTTTACCCAATGGAAATAAGACAGTGAGAGTTGGTGCTTCATTGTAACCAGGATGGCATTAGTAGGGCCCCTAAGACAGCTGAAAATACGTCCCACCTAGATCTGTATGCTATACCTAAACAAGGTGATTGCCTGCTAAAAAGAACAAAGGTGGTATGTGACCCAGGATCTCATAACACAAAGCTCAGAATTTCCTGTAAACGATAGAAAATCATTCATCATACCAACAGCCAGGACAATCACAACTTGAATGAGAAAACATCATCATCAGGTGCCAACTATCAAGGGTACTCAGATGGTAGAATTATCTGATAACGATTTTTAAAGCAGCCATCATAAAAAATGCTTAAATGGGCCATTATGAACACTACATACCTATTAGTACAGCTACAATATAAAAGATTGACCTTCCCAGAGGTGCCTGGGTGGCTCAGTCAGTTAAGCATCCAACTCAATTTCAGCTCAGATCATGATCTCAGGGTGGTGAGATCAAGCCTCATGTCAGCTCCAAGCTGGGTGTGGGTCCTGATTAAGATTCTCTCTCTCCCAGCCAATAGGATCCAACAGTACATTAAGAAAATTATTCACCATGACCAAGTAGGATCTATCCCCGGGACACAAGGCTGGTTCAACACTCGTAAAACAATCAATGTGATTCATCATATCAGCAAGAAAAAAACCAAGAACCATATGATCCTCTTATTAGATGCAGAGAAAGCATTTGACGAAATACAGCATCTATTCCTGATCAAAACTCTTCAGAGTGTAGGGATAGAGGGAACATTCCTCGACATCTTAAAAGCCATCTACGAAAAGCCCACAGCAAATATCATTCTCAATGGGGAAACACTGGGAGCCTTTCCCCTAAGATCAGGAACAAGACAGGGATGTCCACTCTCACCACTGCTATTCAACATAGTACTGGAAGTCCTAGCCTCAGCAATCAGACAACAAAAAGACATTAAAGGCATTCAAATTGGCAAAGAAGAAGTCAAACTCTCCCTCTTCGCCGATGACATGATACTCACATAGAAAACCCAAAAGCCTCCACCCCAAGATTGCTAGAACTCATACAGCAATTTAGTAGCGTGGCAGGATACAAAATCAATGCCCAGAAATCAATGGCTTTTCTATACACTAACAATGAGACTGAAGAAAGAGAAATTAAGGAGTCAATCCCATTTACAATTGCACCCAAAAGCATAAGATACCTAGGAATAAACCTCACCAAAGAGATAAAGGATCTATACCCTAAAAACTATAGAACACTTCTGAAAGAAATTGAGGAAGACACAAAGAGATGGAAAAATATTCCATGCTCATGGACTGGCAGAATTAATATTGTGAAAATGTCAATGTTACCCAGGGCAATTTACACGTTTAATGCAATCCCTATCAAAATACCATGGACTTTCTTCAGAGAGTTACAACAAATTATTTTAAGATTTGTGTGGAATCAGAAAAGACCCCGAATAGCCAGGGGAATTTTACAAAAGAAAACCGTATCTGGGGGGCATCACAATGCCAGATTTCAGGTTGTACTACAAAGCTGTGGTCATCAAGACAGTGTGGTGCTGGCACAAAAACAGACACATAGATCAATGGAACAGAATAGAGAACCCAGAAGTGGACCCTGAACTTTATGGTCAACTAATATTCGATAAAGGAGGAAAGACTATCCATTGGAAGAAAGACAGTCTCTTCAATAAATGGTGCTGGGAAAATTGGACATCCACATGCAGAGGAATGAAACTAGACCACTCTCTTTCACCATACACAAAGATAAACTCAAAATGGATGAAAGATCTAAATGTGAGACAAGATTCCATCAAAATCCTAGAGGAGAACACAGACAACACCCTTTTTGAACTCGGCCACAGTAACTTCTTGCAAGATACATCCACGAAGGCAAAAGAAACAAAAGCAAAAATGAACTATTGGGACTTCATCAAGATAAGAAGCTTTTGCACAGCAAAGGATACAGTCAACAAAACTAAAAGACAACCTACAGAATGGGAGAAGATATTTGCAAATGACGTATCAGATAAAGGGCTAGTTTCCAAGATCTATAAAGAACTTATTAAAAAAAAAAGAACTTATTAAACTCAACACCAAAGAAACAATCCAATCATGAAATGGGCAAAAGACATGAAGAGAAATCTCACAGAGGAAGACATAGACATGGCCAACACGCACATGAGAAAATGCTCCGCATCACTTGCCATCAGGGAAATATAAATCAAAACCACAATGAGATACCACCTCACACCAGTGAGAATGGGGAAAATTAACAAGGCAGGAAACCACAAATGTTGGAGAGGATGCGGAGAAAAGGGAACCCTCTTACACTGTTGGTGGGAATGTGAGCTGGTGCAGCCTCTCTGGAAAACTGTGTGGAGGTTCCTCAAAGAGTTAAAAATAGATCTGTCCTATGACCCAGCAATTGCACTGCTGGGGATTTACCCCAAAGATTCAGATGCAATGAAACGCCGGGACACCTGCACCCCGATGTTTCTAGCAGCAATGTCCACAATAGCCAAACTGTGGAAGGAGCCTCGGTGTCCATCGAAAGATGAATGGATAAAGAAGATGTGGTTTATGTATACAATGGAATATTACTCAGCCATTAGAAACGACAAATACCCACCATTTGCTTCAACGTGGATGGAACTGGAGGGTATTATGCTGAGTGAAGTAAGTCAATCGGAGAAGGACAAACAGTGTATGTTCTCATTCATTTGGGGAATATACATAATAGTGAAAGGGAATATAAGGGAAGGGAGAAGAAATGTGTGGGAAATATCAGAAAGGGAGACAGAACATAAAGACTCCTAACTCTGGGAACCGAACTAGGGGTGGTGGAGGAGGGCGGGGGGTGGGGGTGAATGGGTGACGGGCACTGAGGGGGGCACTTGACGGGATGAGCACTGGGTGTTATTCTGTATGTTGGCAAATTGAACACCAATAAAAAATAAATTTATTATAAAAAATAAAAAAATAAAATATTAAAAAAATGATTCTCTCTCTCCCTCTACCCTGCCCCTTGCTCTTTCTTTCTCTAGAATGAATGAATGAATGAATGAATGACCCTTCCAAGTGTTGGCAAGGCTATGGAGCAACTAGAAGTCCTACCCAGTGATAGTGGGAATGTAAAACAGTGCAACTAGTTTGGAGAACATTTTGACAGTTTCTTAATAAGCTAAGCATATACCTACCATAAGATCTAGCCATTCCACTTTAAGGTATTTATTCAAGAGAAATGAAAACATATACCCATACAAAGACTTGCACACAAATATTCTAGAAGCTTTATTTGTAATATCTAAATTAGAAATAACCCAAATGTCCATCGACAGATGAATAGATAGTCAAATAATGGTATATCCATGCAATGGAATACTACACAGCAGTAAATAGTGAGTGAACCCTTGCCACATGCAGAAATGTGGATGAATGTCAAAATAATTATCTTGAGCAAAAGATGCCACACAGAAAAAAGAGTACATATTGTATGGTTACATTTGTGTAAAGTTCTAGCAAATTCAAACTAAGCTAAAAAGACAGAAAGAAAATGTGTGGTGTGCCTGGGGAGGAAGTGGGACTGAGGGAGTGGAAGGGATTAGGAAGGGCCAGGAGAAAACTTTCCTGAGTGGTGGGTATGTTAATTACCTTATTTGTGAAGACTGTTTTATAGGTGTACATATATGTTAAAACTTATGAAATTGTACACTTTAAATATGTATTTATGTTTTGTCCATTACACTTCAATAAACTGTTTAAAATAGAGGGGAAACTCCAATTAGCCTAGTGACTAAGGGTTACAGTATGGCAAATTTCTAAACTTTGCAGGAAGACAGGAATATATTTGTGCTTCCCATCTGAGATCGGAGATAATATGCTTAGACGGACAATCTTCAAAAACATGATAAGTAAGAGCTATGATTAACTTGTTGCTGACTTTACCACTGAGTTCACAGACAGTATGATCACTGAAAGTATGGCTAGCTTTTCTATTCTACCGTCCTCCTCCCACATATCTTTAAGATTTGTAATATCTTTGTACGAGGTACTGCCTTCTTGAGACATCGTTTTATTCTATATAACTGCTAGAGATGCTAAATGTTTTTCTTTTCTAAATGGGAGGTAACTCACGTCCTGTGATAGTTTTCTGTTTTCCATTAATCTCGACTATTTAGAAAAATGACACACATGGATGATTTGGGATTTGGATCAGTTTAACTTTAGAGGGACTGAGGAAGGTGCGTGCACTGAGCAGGACTCATTCAGGTTTTAGGTCCTAAGAGAACCACAGCTTGCTCCACCAGCTGCTGCTCAACAAGGGAAAGAAAGAAAGAGAAAGAAAAGAGAAGAAAAGAAATTGGGGAGGGATGTGGAACAAAAGTTTGAATCTTATGTTGCTTACATTAATTTTACTTAAGAGAGTAAATGGGGATTTTATTTATTAATTAAATGGGGGGACCTATTTGCATTATAAGAAATTGTATTATTTGAAAGCTTTTTAAAATGCTGTTATTTGAGCTCATTACATAAGATCTGGTTAGCAAAACTGGAAAGGCAGCTCAATGGTAATGATTACATTCTCCCAGCTCAGCTCAGACTCCTTTGCTCACTGGCCCTTGGAAAAGTCCCAGCATCCTGCCCCACCTTTCCACGGAAAACACGGGAGGTTTGTCTCTCAAAGCCCTCCTTGTTCACCTTTTCCCTCATAAGGCTCCAGGTGTCCTGCCTCTCCCCCTAGAGCCACTCACAGCATGCATGGTATCTTCCAGGCTCTCCCACCATTGCCAAAGTGTGGAGTCTGCCATTGTGTGGCTGTGGCCAGCCAGGCAGCCCCAGGATGCTGTCAATAGTAGAGGAGTGGCCTTAGCAGGACAGTGAGTGATATACATCCTAGGGGTAGAAGCCAGCAGGCTTTGGGCCTGGAATCCCAGGGCAGTATGGAGCTTATGGGGACAGAGCAGTAAGGAAAAGGAAAAACAGAACAGAGCTAATATTTATAACTTACAACATGCCAGGCACTCCTTTTTTGTGTGTGATTTATATGTATTATTTCTTTTACTCCTTTACAAAATCCGTGAAGTACTATTCTTATTTCCATTTATATAAAGGACACTGAGGCACTTTACCATATACAAAATTAATGCAAAACAGAATAAAGACTTAAATGTAAGACCTTAAATCATGAAAATACTAGAAGAAAACTTAGGGAAATAGCTTTTTAACATTGGCCTGGCAATTATTTTTTTTTGGCTATGACACCAAAAGCATAGGCAAAAACACAAATAGACATGTGTGGTTGCATCAGACTAAAAAGTTTCTGTAGAGCAAAAGAAACCATCAACAGAAACCCACAGAGTGGGAGAAAATATTTGCAAACCATATCTTTGATAGGGACTTAAGCTCCAAAATATATAAGAGACTTCAACAATTCAATAACAAAAAAACTAACCCAGTTAGAAAATGTGCTAAGGACTTGAGCAGACATTTCTCCAGAGAAGACATACAAATGACCAACAGGTATATGAAAAGATGCTCAACAAGACTCATCATCAGGAAAATGGAAATCAAAACCATAATATCACCTCACTTGTTAGGATGACTATTATAAAAAAAGAGAGAGGAAGGAAAGGAAAAGAAAGGAAAGGAAAGGAAAAAGGAAGGGAAAGGAAGGGAAAGGAAAGGAAAGGAAAGGAAAGGAAAGGAAAGGAAAGGAAAGGAAAGGAAAGGAAAGGAAAGGAAAGGAAAGGAAAGGAAAGGAAAGGAAAGGAAAGGAAGCATTTCAGGGACATTGGAGCCCTTGCAACACAGTTGGTGAGAATGACAAATGGTGCAGCTGCTGTGGGATACTGTGTGGATGTTCCCCCCAAAATTAAAAATAGAACTACCATGAAATCTATCAATCCTACTCCTTAAAAAATAAAAAATAAATAAAAAAATAAAAGATTTGTTTGTTTATTTGAAGGGAGGAGGGACAGAAGGAGTGGGAGGAAGAGAATCCTCAAGCAGACTCCCTGATGAGCATGGAGCCCCACAGGGGGCTGAATCCCAGGACCCTGAGATTATGCCCCAAACTGAAATCAAAAGTCGCCACTTGGGGGATCCCTGGGTGGCTCAGTGGTTTGACGCTCCGGGATTGAGTCCCGGGATCGAGTCCCACATCGGGCTCCTTGCATGGAGCCTGCTTCTCCCTCTGCCTGTGTCTCTGCCTCTCTTTCTCTCTGTGTGTGCCTCTCATGAATAAATAAATAAAACCTTTTAAAAAAATAAAAAGAAGGAAATTCTGCAATATGAGACAGCGTGGATGAAACTTGAAGCTATTATGCTAGGGGAGAAGCCAGTCACAGAGACAAATATTGCATGATTCTACTTATAGAAGGTATCTAAAATAGTCAAAGTTATACAATCAAAGAGTAGAATGGTGTTTGCCAGGAGCTAGGGAGAGGGAAAATGGGGAGTTACTAGTCAATAGGCATAAAGTTTTAGTTAAGCCCCGTGAATAAGTTCTAAAGATCTGCTGTACAACATTGTTCCTATAATACTGTGTTGTATATTTTTTAAATTGTTAAGCAGTAGATCTTACACTGTATGTGTTAAAGATTTTATTTATTTATTTATTTATTTATTTATTTATTTATTTATTTGACAGAGTGAGAGAGAGCACATGCAGGGGGAGTGGCAGGCAGAGAGAGAGAGAGGGAGAAGCAAGCTCCCTGCTAAGCAGAGTCCAATGTAGGGCTTGATACCAGGACATGACCCGAGCTGAAGGCAGACAACTGACTGAGCCACCCAGGTGCCCATCACACTGTGTTTTTATCACAATAAATTTTGAAATAAAAAATAAGTCATTTTCATCAAAAGACACTATTAGTGTGAAAGGCAGGCATGACATAGAGCTGGAGAAGATATTTGCAACATATATAACAAGGGGTTTATATCCAAAATCTATACAGAATTCCTGCTAATTCGTAAGAAACAAATGACTCAATTAAAAATGGACAGAAATTAATAGGCATTTCACAGTGGAGGAAATTCAAATGACTAATAAATATATGAATAGATGTTCAGCAGAATTAGTAAGAAAATTTAATGAAAATTAAAACCACAATGAAGTATCTCTACATATTCAAAGAAAAACTAAAACTAAGAGACAGATGATACCATGTTCGTAAAAATGTGAAGTGATTGAATCTCTCATATTGTTTTGGTGAGAGAATAACTTGGGCAAACCACATCAAAAACTGTTTGGCAGTAAGTACCAAAGTTTAACATATAGTATACCTTGGGACTAAGCAATTTAACTTGTTGGTGTATACCCAACAGAAAGGCATGCATATGCACACCAAGAGACATGGACAAGAAGATTTATAGCAGCAATATTTAAAATAGTAAAAAACTGAAACCAACTCAATTGTCTATCAACCATTGAACCAACAAATACTTGTATTTTCATACACTTGAGTACTATGAGATGAAAATGACTGATAGCTTTACACTACAGCAGAGATGAATCTCACAAAAATACTGAAAAACACATCTTAAGGATAAAAAAAGACATGCATAAAAGAGTACATAATGTATTTGTATTTCTATTAAATGCAAAATCAGGCAAAAATAATGTTTATAGTTGGAAAGAAGAGAGGGTGGTAGTGATGGGGATGAAGGCATAGAGGAAGTTTCTGGGGCTCCTGGTAATGTTTATTTCTTGACTTGAGTGATGACTACACAGATGTGTTATCTTTTATTTCACTGAGCACTTATGATTTATATATTTTCGTGTATATTATAATTTAACGTTTTTAAAAGGTGGAAAGCTTCAGCTGCTACAACAAGAAGTATTGCTTTTTATCACAGTGAAAGGTTATGAAATGAAATCAACACTTTCCTTGGACCAGATTATTAAGGAATTGGGGTTTCCCTGCCAAACTCCTTCATACTTTTAGAATAAAGACCTATTTTGCCAGATCAACCACTTAAGTGAAACCAGAAATCCATATTTTCATTTGAAAGCCCCTACTGTTAGGGATGCCTGGATGGCTCAGCGGTTGAGCGTCTGCCTTTGGTTCAGGGTGTGATTCCAGATCTGGGCTCCCTACGTGGAGCCTACTTCTCCCTCTGCTTATGTCTCTGTTTCTCCCTCTGTATGTCTTTCATGAATAAATCAATAAAATCTTTTTAAAAAAGCCCCTACTGTTTAACTATCAACAACCCACTCAGCTATTTAAACAGTCCAAACAAAATGCATCTGTAGCTACATTAAGCCCAGAACTACAGTTTTTTGGTCTTATGGACAAACAGGGAAATGCTTTCTCTCAGAGATATTCTTAGCTTCTTGCCATACTCATGTTTCCAAAGACACGGCCAATTACCCACTCTCTTTCCAGAAAGACACCCCCCCCCCCACTTGAATCTCTGCCCTTTCCTCCCTCTTTTCTAAAAAAGCAGGACTGGACACCATGGATTTCCATCTCTTTCTCTTACACTAGGACAAAAAAGAAACACTTTTGAAGGGTGAGAAGAGCTGAGAATCATGGGAATTGCTTGTTTTGTTTTTGTTTTGTTTGTTTTTTTCTCTAGGGGATTTTCCTTGAACAATCTTCTGGATTTGTTTTGGATTCCCTATTAGACCTGAACACCCAACCACTCACCCTCCTTCTAAGGATGATGCCCCACCCTGCAATGGCTGCCTCTGGAGTCACATAAGGGCACAGGTAAAGAGATTGAGAGCTTCCCTTAGTCTCCTCACCCAGATTAAAACATTAATACAAACCTTAGGTTGCACAAGGAAAGAACAAGGAGTCAATGATGAGAGGCAGTAGAGGCAAGGGTGATACTCCCCCAAGCCAGAAAGACAAATGCCACAGTCAGAATCTTGTACCCCATGAATGGATCCATGACAGCCTAGACTTTTCTCTTAAAAATCCAGTATGGGGACATCTGGGTGGCTCGGGGGTTAATCATCTGCCTTTGGCTCAGGGCGTGATTCTGGAGTCCTGGGATTGGGTCCCACATTGGGCTCCCTGTGTGGAGCCTGCTTCTTCCTCTGCCTGTGTCTCTGCCTCTCTCTCTCTCTCATGAATAAATAAAATCTTTTAAAAAACACAAAATAAAATAAAAATCCAATATGAACCATGGACCCATGTACAGCATAAAACAATAAAAGTTTAATAGGCCTTCCTAACATTAAAGAGTGAGTTAACTCTGGCAACTTTCCAGAGAGGGTGTGGAAATTGTTATGTGACATATATATGCACGTCCTGCCTGATATTGCAAACTCTTCCAGGTCCTGTTTCTCTCAAAATCCATCTAAGTCCTAGTCCTTCACCCCACCCCCCTCAACCCCTGGAATCCTAGAAATCACTTTCTGTCCTTTAGAACCAATACAGCTTCCCATAAGCAGGTAGATTCCATTCTGGGATACCAAGATCCCACCCTCACCCTACCCCAACCCCAGGTCTTTGCATGAAGTCTGGCTTACACATCTGAGGACTTACTTTTTTCCACAACTGTTTTAGATAATAATTCATTATACCCAAAAGTTATCAGTGAGAGAATTTACATTCGTCATTCATTTGTAAGTTTTCACAAAATGTATTTGGTGTTCATCGTAATTGTTTTATTGCTATATTGTGGTTCTATAATGAGAGGCTTTGATTGACAAATTCCCACTGTAGGAAGAGGGTATCTGTCTGAGAGCGTCAGAGTGGATTATTCCAGAGGACAATGATTAGCAAGAATAGCAAATAGAAAGGCAGATACCACTCCTAGGGCTGAGATCCAGACCTTTAGGAGAGGACTCAAGTCATAACCACTGAATGGCAGAGATGTCACAGCAGAACTTGAGGTGAACCTACCTTCTGGAACCTGCTGGAAATAAGTGCTTTAGGGTGCTAGTGAGAGGTCTTCAAGGGGAACACCAGGGGAATGCTAAAAACTGCACTTTACCCAGCTGAGCCCAGTCACAAAAGAATACTTGAAACTCACAGTGCACTCTCTAAAGCATTTTCCAGCTACTTCTGTTGCCTGGATGTGTTATGAGCCACACCCACCCAGATCTCCTGTTACAACTTTGTCTCATTTTAGATTTCTCCTTGGCCACTTCATAATTCTGAAGCTACAACTTTTCTAGTGCCCATTTCCACAAGCAAACGGTCTTTTTCAATATAAAGTGCCATATTTATTATAGTGTTTATGTATTTCACAAATGGGTATAAAGTGTGAAATCACGCTACTCTAGATTCATATCTTTTTTTTTTAACGTGCCACTGACAGTGCCCCTAATCCCATTTTTTCCCATAAGCCCTATGGTTTTCACTGTGTGATTTTAGTGATTTTTAGGAATGTGTATGTTGCGTTACTGCAGAACTGATTGCATATACAACTCTAGGCTAAAACATTTTAAAAATATTGTGAAATGGGTGATTTTGTAGGAAGTTTTCAAAATTGATGTAAGAATTTAAAATCCTGAACTGGTCACAAATCACAAATGAGATTTTCTTAGGTTATCAACAATATATTACCAAGAAAGATGTCAGATCTAATTGGCTTTGAGGGTAAATTCTTTCAAATGCTCTGGAAATAAATAATTTCTATACTGTATAAACTGCTGCCAAACATTGGGGAAAATGGAATATTTCCCAACTCATTTTATGAAACGAACAGAAACCTGGACATGACTCTTAGCTAGCATACACAATGTAGAAAAAAATACAAAACCTCATATTAATCTCATTTAAAACTCCAAGAATTGTTGGTGCCTGGGTGGCTGGCTCAGTGTTTGAGCATCTGCCTTTGGCTCAGGTCGTGATCCTAGGGTTCTGGAATCAAGTCCCACATCAGGCTCTTCGCAGGGAGCCTGCTTCTCCCTCTGCCTATGTCTCTGCTTCTCTCTGTGTGTCTCTCATAAATAAATAAAATTTTAAAATAAAATAAAATTCCAAGAATTGTACATTCAGTAGTAAATCCTAGGACAAACCTATGATTGAACTATGCCTACGTGGTAGGGCATGAACAAAGTTACCGTTATTCACAGATGATATCATTACCTAAAAACCCAAGGGAAGCACCTGAAAATTTGCTGGAATCAATTACAATTCAGTAACATAGCTAGTTATAAAATATTTAGACGAAAACTAATAGCTTTTTCATATACTTCCCCACATACTAGCAATGATTAGTCACCAAAATTCCAAAAGAAAGGAATTTTTAATTTTCTGGGAATAAAGTGATGAAAGTATAACATGTTTATGAATTCAACATCAAAACTTTACTATATGACACAGAAGAAGAGTTAAATAAACGGAGAGATGTTTCATGTTCTTGGACAGGAATACACAATATTGTAATGGAATATTTTTAAATATATTTTTGAAATATTTTATTAAAATTTTTTAAATTTAAGTTCAATTTAGTTAACATACAGTGTATTATTAGTATCAGGAGTAGAATTTGGTGATTAACCAGTTGCATTTAACACCCAGTGCTCATTACATCAAGTACCTTTCTTTTTTTTCTTAAAGATTTTATTTTTTTATTCACGAGAGACAGAAAAAGGCAGAGGCATAGGCAGAGGGAGAAGCAGGCTCCATGCAGGGAGCCCGACATGGGACTCGATCCCAGGTCTCTAGGATCACTCCCTGAGCTGGAGGCAGCGTTAAACCACTGAGCCACCCGGGCTGCCCTCAAGTGCTTTTCTTTTCTTTTTTCTTTTCTTTTCTTTTCTTTTCTTTTCTTTTCTTCTTTTCTTTTCTTTTTTTAAATAATAAATTTATTTTTTATTGGTGTTCAATTTGCCAACATACAGAATAATACCCAGTGCTCATCCCGTCAAGTGCCCCCCTCAGTGCCCGCCATCCAGTCACCCCCACCCCCACCCCCCCGCCCTCCTCCCCTTCCACCACCCCTAGTTCGTTTCCCAGAGTTAGGAGTCTCTATGTTCTGTCTCCCTTTCTGATATTTCCTACCCATTTCTTCTCCTTTTCTTTTTTTAAATTTTTATTTATTTCTGATAATCAGAGAGAGAGAGAGAGAGGCGGAGACATAGGCAGAGGGAGAAGCAGGCTCCATGCACCAGGAGCCCGATGTGGGATTCGATCCCGGGTCTCCAGGATCGCGCCCTGGGCCAAAGGCAGGCGCTAAACCGCTGCGCCACCCAGGGATCCCTTTTCTCCCTTTCTTAATGCTCATCGCCCAATTACTCTATCTCCTCCAGCAACTCTGTTTCCTATAGTTAAGAGTCTCTTATGGTTTGCCTCCCTCTCTGTTTTTATCCTATTCTATTTTTCCTTCCCTCCCTCTGTGTTCATCTGTTTTGTTTCTTAAATTCCATATATAAGTGAAATCATATGGTACTTGCCTTTCTCTAAAGGACTATTTTTATTTTTTAAAATTATTTATTTATTTGTTTGTTTGTTTGTTTATTTGAGAGAGAAAGTGTGAGAGAGAGCACAAGCAGGGGTGAGGGGCAGGGGGAGAAGCAGACTTCCCACTGAGCAAGGAGCTGGATGTGGGGCTCAATCCCGGACTCTGGGATTGAGTTGGAATCATGATCTGAGCCCAAGGCAGACTTTAACTCACTGAGCCACGCAGGTGCCCCTGAGGGTGTAATTTTAATCTAACAAAATAATCATTGGGTTCATCTGGGAGAAAATATTCAAAAATCATCAAGAAAATGCTTAAGAGAGATACTTTGATTTTAAAATGTGCTCTAAACTAAAATATGCTTTAAACTACAATGGATAAAAAACATATTATACTGCAAACAGACTAAAGAGACTAATAAAACTGCAAAATCCAACTACTTCCTGGAGAAAGCCTACACTCAGACCAACCATAGAAATTAGCATGTGATAGAGATCACATTTCAAACCAGTGCAAAATAAAGACATTATTCAATAAATGGTATTGTGATATTTTGGGTGAAATTTTTTTAATACTTTTTTTAAAAATATTTTATTTATTTATTCATGAGAGACACAGAAAGAGAGGCAGAGACACAGGCAGAGGAAGAAGCAGGCTCCATGCAGGGAGCCTGACGTGGGACTGGATCCTGGATCTCCAGGATCATGCCCTGGGCTGAACATGGTGCTAAACCACTCAGCCACCCACGCTGCCCCCATGGGTGAAATTTTCTAAGTAAAAGAGTTAAAATTTTGATAATGAAATAAAATACCTATTATTTTTTGAAAGTAAAGATTTCCTAACTATGGAAAGAGCTGAGATGTCCTTCAACAGATTAATGGATAAAGATGTAGATATGTGGTATATCTAATATAGATATAGATATAGATATAGATAGATGTAGACATAGATATATGGATTATTACTGAACCATCAGAAAGGATGAATACCTACCATTTACATAGACGTGGATGGAACTGGAGGGTATTATGCTAAGTGAAATAAGTTAGTCAGATAAAGATAATTATCATATGGTTTCACTTATATGCAGAATATAAGAAATAGTGCATGGGATCATAAGGGAAGGAGAGGAAACTGAATAGTGGAAAATCAGAGAGGAAGACAAACCATGAGAGATTCTTAACTCTGGGAAACAAACTGAGGGCTGCTGATGGGGAAGCAGGTGAGGGGATGGGGTAACTGGGTGAGGGGCATTAAGGAGGGCATGTGATGTGATGAGTACTGGGTGAAAACTACATCTGAAACTAAGGATGTACTATATGTTGGTGAATTGAATTTAAATTTATTTAAATAAATTAAATAAAATTATATTTTAAAATTAATTAAATAAAATTATATTTTAAGACAAAAAAGTAAAGATTTACTTACTCTTGCATTGGAAAGGACTTTTTATTGTAGTACAATACACATAACATGAAATTTATTATTTTAGCATTTTAAAGTGTACAATTCAGTGACATTAAGAACATTCAGAATACTGTATAACTATCTTCACTGTCTCCAGGTATTTTAAGCACCCCAAAGAAAACCCCATATCCACTTAAGCAGTCATTGCCCATTTTCCCCTTCTTCCCACTGGCAACCACAAACTTTCTGTCTGTAAGGATTTGCCTATTCTAGACATTTCATATAAATAGAAATGTACATATTGTGCTTTTTTTTTCTGGCTACGTTCATTTCACATAATGTTTCCAAACTCATCCATGCTTTAGCATGAATCAGTATTTCATTACTTTTAATGGCTGAATGATATTTTATTTTATGGAGATACTACTTTTTGTTATTCATCAGTTGATGGATATTTGGGTTGTTTCCACCTTTTGGCTATTGTGAATAGTCCTGCTACAACCATTTGTGTACAAGTTTTTGTGTGGACCTATGTTGTCAATTCTCTTAATTTATGAATTTTAGGAGCAATTTCCATTTCTGCCAAAAGCCCTTTGGGATTTTTTTTTTTTTTTAGCCCTTTGGGATTTTGATAAGGATTGCATTGAATTTGTAGATCACCTTGCAATATGATACAGTATTGCCATCCTAACAATATTAAGTCTTCCAACCCATGATATGGATGTCTTTCCATTTATTTAGATCGTCTTTAATTTCTTTCAGCAATTTTTTGTAGTTTTCAGTGTACAAGTCTCATATCTCTTTGGTTAACTTTATTTCTAAGTAAACTTTATTTCTTTTTTATGTATACTAAATGGAATTTTTAAAATGTCCTTTCTAGGTTTTTAAAAAAAGATTTTATTTATTTATTCATGAGAGACACAGAAAGAGTGGCAGAGATATAGGCAGAGGAAGAAGCAGGCCCCCTGGAGGTATCTGGTTCCCGGGATCACGACCTGAGCTGAAGGCAGACACTTAACCACTAAGCCACCCAGATGCCGCTCCTTTTTTTTTTTTTTTTTTGCCCCTCCTTTTTAAATTGTTCATTGCTAATGAATATACATACAACTAGTTTTTGTGTGTTTTGTATCCTACAACTTTGCTGAATTGGTTTATTAGTGCTAATAGTGTTTTTGTGGATTCTTTGGGATCCTCTCTCTCTTTCTCTCTCTCTCATATATATATATATATATGCACACACACAGAATCATGTCATCTGCAAAAAATATAATTTTACTTCTTCATTTTCAATTTAGATGTTTTGTTTTTCTTGCCCAGTTGCTCTGGCTAGAACTTTTAATACAATGCTGAATAGAAATTGGTAAAAGCAGACATCTTTTTCTTGTTTTTATCATGAAAGGATGTTGGATTTTGTCAAATGCTTTTTTTTTTTTTTCATCAGCTGAGGTTATCATGTGGGGATTTTCCTCCCTTCTTTCTATTATTGTAGTGTATTACACTGATTGACTTTTGTAAGTTGAACCATCTTTGCATTTCTGGGATAAATCCCACTTTGTCATAGTGTATAATCCTTTTAATATGTTGCTAGATTTAATTCACTAATATTTTGTTTAAGATTTTTGCATCTGGGGATCCCTGGGTGGCTCAGCGGTTTGGCGCCTGCCTTTGGCCCAGGGCGTGATCCTGGAGTCCTGGGATCGAGTCCCACGTCGGGCTCCCGGCATGGAGCCTGCTTCTCCCTCCTCCTGTATCTCTGCCTCTCTCTCTCTTTCTCTCTATCATGAATAAATAAATAAATCTTTTAAAAGAAAAAAAAAGATTTTTGCATCTGTGTTCATAAAGAATAATGGTCTGCAGTTTTCTTTCCTTGCAATGTATTTTTCTGACTTTAGTATAAGGATAATGCTGAACTAACAGAATAAGTTAGGAAGTGTTCCTTCCTATCCTATTTTTTAAAAGAATTTGAGAAGAATTGGTTAAATGTTTGCTATAACTTTTCACTGGATAACACCAGTAAAACCTGGTCCTGGACTTTTCCTTTTGGGGTCTTCGATTACTGATTCAATCTTCTAACTTGTTACAGGTCTATTCAGATTATTTATTTCCTATTGAGTCAATTTTGGCATATTGTGTGTTTTTAGGAAGTGGCCCATTTCATCTAGATTATTTAATTTGTTGGCATGCAACTGTTCAGAATATTCTTTTATAATTTTTCCTGTAATGTCAGTAGTAATGTCATCACCTCATTTTTTATTTTATTACCTTGAGTCTTTTTTTTTTCTTTCATAGTTAATCTGGCTAAAGATTTGTCAATTTTGTTGATCTTTTCAAGGAACCAACTTCTGGGTTAATGGATTTTCTCTATTATTTTTGTATTCTCTGTTTTGGTTATCTCCACTCTAATCCTTATTATTTCCTTCCTTCTACTCTTTTTAGGTTTCATTTGCTCTTTTTCTAGTGTGCTTGTGTGTGTGTGCAGGGGTGCTTTATAAGCCTGACACCAAAGGACAAAATCATAAAAAACTTGACAACTTAATTACAGAAAAAAATTTAACTTATATACATAAAAAAATATATGAATAAATTAAAAGACAAAAAGCAAACTGGAAAAATACTTGAAACCTGTTTCAGGCAAGCTCCTGCAAACAGTAAAATGAACATCCTAGCAGAAAAGTAGACAATAGGCCTAAGAAAATGAATGAAAGAAAAATCATTCTAATGGTTGCTAAACATATAATTAAATCCTCAACCATAACAGTAAATAAATTAAAAGACATATTTTTGTTAAATTTTTTTACTGAACTGAAATTCACATAACACAAATTATTTTGAAATGAACAATTCAGTGGCATTTAGAACATTCACAATGTTACATTAACTACTACATCTATCTAGTTCCAAAACATTTTCATCACCCCAAAGGAAACCTAGTCATTAAGCAGTTGCCCTTCACTCACCCTCCTCCCAGCTTCTAGCACCATTGATATTTTTCCATCAAAGAAGATATAAAGCAGTAATAATTCACATATCTGTATATCAGAATCACCTGGGAAATTCCAACGCCCAAGGTCACATCCCAGACCAATTAAATCAGAATCTCTAGGAGTAGGACCAGGGTATCAGTATTTTTTAAGGTTCTCCATGTGATTCCAAAGTACAAAGTTGAGAATCAGTAATTTAAAAGAATTATAATATCTAACATTAATTCTAGTGACAGTGTATCCTAGTATAGTGTGCTCTGTAATTTGGGAAACTTTTTGAAAGAACTGTCTAGCAATAATAATAGCTCACATTTATTGACCTCTTATTATGTTCAGACACCAGGCTAAGTGTGTTATTAGTTCTTTTAATCCTCACAGCAGCCCTACGTAGCAGTGTGCTAACTCTCTCATTTTACAGATGTACAAACAGAGATACAGAGAAACTAAATGATATAACCAAATTATACAGCAAAAGTGGTTTTTTAAAAAGATTTTATTTATTTATTCATGAGAGACACAGAGAGAGACAGAGGCAGAGACAGAGGCAGAGGAAAAGTGTTTTTAATCCATGCTTTAGACATGTACTCTACACAATTGTACTCTACACTATGAACTGCCATCCTTTAAAATACTACTTCTAGAAAGTTAACCCAAGGAAATCATCCTGGATGTGCACGAAAATTTTCAGTGCGGTTGTTTAAAAATGAAAATTGAAAACAATTTAAATGCCCAGGTGTACAATAGGAAATTATTAAATTACATAAATTATATGACTGAATATGAGGTAGCTATTTTAAATGGGTAGTTGAATATATGTGTGTAAAAGCTGAATAATTGGTAGGCCAAAAAAATTTTAAAATAATATGCACGATATGTGTGTATATATATCTGGTAAAATAGGTACATCTGGGTGGCTCAGTGGTTGAATGTTTGCCTTCTGCTAAGGGTGTGATCCCAGAGTCCTGGGATCCAGTCTCGCATCAGGCTCCCTGCAGGGAGCCTGCTTCTCCCTCTGCCTATGTCTCTGCCTCTCTCTCTGTGTCTCCCATGAATGAATAAATATATCTGGTAAAATATACTGAAAATGCTAATATCATTTTATCTCTGAATTATCGATTGTGGGTAACTTTTATTTTCTTCTTTTTGCATATGTATATTTCCTAATTTTTCCATAATGCTTACTTTTTTTTGGTTTTTAAAGTAAGTTTAAAGGGGAGTCTGCTGGCTCAGCTGGTGGAGTGTGCAACTCTTGATCTCAGGGTTGTGAGTTCGAGCCCACATTGGGTATAGAGATTATTTAAAAATAAAATCTTAAAAAGAAAAGTTTAAAATGTGTACTGTCTTCATCAACAAACCTCCTCCATCTCTGCTCTTGGGATACATAGTCTAGAGACCTTACACAAAACCTATCATGCTCCCATCTTCCCCTTCCCATTTTTGAAACTTTAGAGTTCCAGTCTGTACTATCCCAAGCTGTCTTTAGTCCAGATGACAGAAGAATTAGATGTCACTATTTTCTTTAACCCCCAAATTCAACTTATTTCCTTCCCCCATTGCATATACCTCCTATCTTCATTTCTTCAAAACCAATAAACATCAAATCCACCCTCTAGAGCTACATGGTTGAGGAGCTAAATGTGACTATGAACTTAAAGAGAAAAGCATAGAAATAAAGCCTATCCCACCCCTTCTCAAATATTCTTTTTAAAAAAGATTTTATTTACTTACTCATGAAAGACAGAGAGAGGCAGAGATACAGGAAGGGGGAGAAGCAGGCTACCTGTGGGCAAGCCCAATGTGGGACTCAATTCCAGGACCCCGGGATCACACCCTGAGCCAAAGGCAGACGCTCAACCACTGAGCCACTCTGGCACCCCCTTCTCGAATATTTTCTTTCTTTCTTTCTTTCTTTCTTTCTTTCTTTCTTTCTTTCTTTCTTTTTTTGGTGGGGGGGACTGCGGGGGTTGGGAAGGGTGCCTTCTCCTTTTACTTTATCTTTTTTCCTCTTTTATCTTGAAAAGAAATAGGTGATGTACCACCACCACTTTCTTCCCCCTAAACACCATCCCGGATTCAGGTCACACTTACTGTTACTATCCAGCTACTTACTATACATCTTGCATAACTTGCATAACCTGTTTTTTTCTGTAACTAAATTAATCCTATCTACTCTGTTTGCATTACAAACTAGTTGTGTTGATAAATATAACCTGCAAATGTTCTGAAGATATAAAATGCACTTTATAAATTCTGAAGGAGGCAATTTTTTTTCCTCTCCAATTTCTTCATTCATTCTGCATTATTCTCATTATTCATTCTGTAAACATGGATTAACAATTGGGTCAGGCATGTTCCTAGGGTTCTTTGAAGAGCTCACATCTAAAGTGGGGAACCCCAGCTCATAGACCAGTAGCTGCAGTATGATGTCTAAGAACTAGAACAGTACAGAGGACCCTGTGACAAAATCTGGGCACAGGAGGTCTTCACAGAGGAAGTGGGGGTTTGAAGAGGGTCTTGAAGGTTGAGATAGTTCACAGAAAGCTAGAGGAGGGAGAGAAGAGCATTCCAGATAGAAGGGCCACATGCAAAGAAGAAACATGGGTAATTCCAGAAAGGCAGAAACAGAAGATGCAGTTAGAATAGAAGGTTACAGCCACATCAGGGATGTTTTTAAACCTGACTAGAGAGTTTGGACTTAACAACTCAGCTCATAGGTTCCTGGTTTTGTTTTTGTTGTGGTCTCAGGAGTGGGCTGGCATGATCATTGAGCAGTCTCCACTCCCAGGGGTTAGCAGGTACCAGCTGTGCAGAATTAGCAAGGTCTCATCCCAAGCACTTCCAAACCCTCATCTACTGGCCTTTTGTGTCTCTTTTCCTTCTTTTCCTTCCTTCCCCCTCCTCTGTTCCTTCTCCTTCGATTTCTTTTCCCTTCTGCCTTTTACCACTCTTGGTTCTCAGTGCATGTGGAGCCAGAAAGTTCAATGACAGCAGTAGGAATTCTGCAGAAGTCACTGGCGCCTACTGGTGAGAGCAAAGGGTGGCTCGGGAGGTGGTGAGTGGGGGTCCCCACCAAGGTTCTTGGTCATTTGCTCAACTATGCACACTTGGCTGCAGGTGAATGAAATAAAGCAGAAGGAAACAAAAATGAGAGCAACAGGCACAGGATTTGTAGGAGGGGGCTTTCCAACCAAAGAGGCAAGAGGGAATCCATGTCCATGCTTCCATCATTTTAATGCAAATAAAATGGGCCTGAGGTATGGACTGTGATAAAGCAAAGTCTCCTTCCTTCCTGACAGGGTCTTGAGCAGCCTGCCCCAGTAACTCAGGACCATGCCCCCCACCAATGCCAGGACCTCCCAGTCATGACTGGCAGGACTAATTACATTTGGGGGCCTAGTGCAAAATGAAACATGGGGCCCCTTGTTAAAAAATTATTACGAATTTCAAATTGGGGACAGCAGAACATTAAAACCAGCACAGGCCCTTCTGAGCCCAGGGCTCTGTGTGGTGACTGTACAGTTTGAGCACCCACAAAGTCAGCCCTGATGAAAGGCAAAGGTAATATGGACAGGACTGGCACAAAACACAGGAACTAACCCAAGCAGTGCAGGAAATGAGGCAGTTAGGTTCCCACAGTGGGGTCTGTAAACTATCTGAAGTATTTAAAATACTTAGAGATGGATGTTGAAGGTATCCAATATCCAGTGGATTTTGGAAGTAGAAAGGAAAATTTTAATAAATTTGAAACAAAAATGGGGAAAAGGTTATATCATAAATGCAATGTTGTAAAAAGAAAGTAAAAAGGGTATCTTGATTCTCGCTGTTGTAACAAACTACCATAGACTGGGTGGCTCATAAACAACAGAAATTTAGTTCTGGAGGCTGGAAGTCCCAGATCAGAGCGCCAGCATGATCAGGTTCTGGTGAAAACCCTCTCTTGAGTTGAGGCTGCTGATTTTAGTTTTAACTTCACATGGTGGACACAGAGACCAGAAGGAAGTTCTTTCCAGTATCTTCTTATCAAGCGCACTAATCTCCTTCAGAGGGCTCCACCCTCATGACCTAATTACCTCCTAAGGCCCCACCTACTACCATTAATATTGGGGTTAGGATTTCAACACATGAATGGGGGGTAGACAAACTTTCAGTCCATAACAAAGGGGGTCATTGTGACAAAAAGGTTAAGAATCATGAAATAAAATTAAGTCATATCTTCACATTACAATCTAGTCAACTTGGGAGGACTTTTTTTTTTTTTAAGATTTTATTTATTTTTTTATTTGAGAGAGAGAGAGAGAGAGAGCATGCACATGAACAGGGGAGTGGCAGAGGGAGAGGAAGAAACAGGCTTCCTTCAGATCCCAAGACCCTGGGATCACAACCTGAGCCAAAAGCAGCTGCTTAACTGAGTGAGCCTCCCAGGCACCCCTTGGGAGGGCTTTTTGAGGGAAAAGCCAAAATCAGAAACGACTCTCTTCCCGGTCCAACCAAGGAAAGATCTCCTTGATGGGCCCAACTCCCTCTGTCTCTGAGATGATTTGGAACTTCACTGGACCCCCGTGTACTAGCACACACCCCTCTGGATTCACATTACCATCCCATCCCCATCTTAGCCTCTTCCCAGTCTCCCACCTTCGCTCTCTTCACTGTATCTGCCAAGATTTGCCCAGGCCTTTCTTCTTCGTTTTCTTGGCTACGTGGTTATTTATTTGAAGAGAGCAAAGGGTCACCAAATTTGGCTCCCTTACCTCTTGTGGGTGGTTTTATGGAAAGGGAGGTGGGGATGAAGGAGATAGAGGGCTAGCTGGGAAAGATGATATTGGTTTTGTGGACCTGAATTCTATTTGATTTTGTTTTGCCAAATTTTGAGAAAATATGGCCCCAGTTTATGAACAAGATCTTGTTTTGCAAGGCAAGGGCTAAATTCTATTAACAGCCCTGAGCTGAGCCTTCTGGGGCTGCATAAAGGATAAAGATGAATTGATATTTTCAAATACAAGTAATACAAGGCTATTACTCCATAAACCAAGAACATGTTAAATAACAAGTCCACAATGGTGCGAACTGGACACTGAGCCATTCAGGTCTTATGGGATCATGTGCACTAACAGCTCTGGGAATACACATCTCCATCTTACCATCAAGATCTTTTATTTTTATTTATTTATTTATTTATTTATTTATTTATTTATTTATTTATTTTTTATTATAGATTTTTTTTATTTATGAGAGAGAGAGAGAGAGAGAGGCAGAGACACAGGCAGAGGGAGAAGCAGGCTCCATGCAGGGAGCCTGACATGGAACTCGAACCCAGGTCTCCAGGATCATGCCTTGGGATGAAGGTGGTGCTAAACCACTAAGCCACCAGGGCTGCCACATCAAGATCTTTTAAATACAAATGCCTGCCTCAACCAGTACACACTCACCCTCTAATGAAAGCAGAAGAGCCCCTCCTTACTCTGGCTCTCAATCAGCTTTGTCACTTGTTGCTGACTGGCTGCCTCTGGGCCTTGGCTTCCTGGCTCAGTGTGCCATTCCTCTGAGGCCACATTTGCTCACCCTCACCTGCTGCACTCCCAGCTCCACTTTCTTGACCAGGAATGGGACTGAAACTAATAATTGCTCAGGGCCTTTCAGATCCTACTATCTGCCAGCTGACATGTCCTTCCCCCTCATTTCTAAACAATGTCAGCTTCTGGCTCAGTGTCACTCTAATTCCCTAGTCATCCTAACAGCAATTTCAAAATCCAGGTAGATGAACCTTTCAACACTACAGCTTTTCACTTCTGTGAGCTGCTTTCCACCAGATATTGTCATCCACCCTCCCTCAGTTACTCATTCAGGACTGACCATTTCACACCTGGGCCTCTGTCCTCAAATTCCAGATGTCATCTCCTCCTCTCTCTCAGGCAGTGATTATGGTTCCCACTTTCAAAAAAATTTCACAGACTTCCCCACTCCCATTTCTACCCAGCTATCAGCATCTGTGTCCATATAATCGTCCTGCCCATTAGTTGCCATGGATGAACCGTTTGTATTTGTATCTAAAGACAATCCTTCACTAGACCCCACCCTTCCTCACCTTCACAAGGCTATCGCACCAGAAATTCTCCTTGCTCTCTCTTACATCCCCATTTTCTCCCTCTTTTCTGAGTTATTTCCTTCAATGTACAGCTATGCTTTTATTCTCATTTTAACAAAACCCTCCCTTGACCCCACCGATCCCTGACATCTGTCCTGATCACTGATGTATCCAGCTCTTCTACCAGCTATTGCCCCACTTCTTTGATCCTGCTGCAGTAAAACTCTTTAAAAAAACTTTAAAAGAGTAAAACTCTAAAAAGTCATTCCTATACTCAATGCCATTGATTTCTCCACTCCCATTCTCTCTTAATCTTGTTATAATCAGACTTGGCTGAAACTGTCCTTCTTGAAATTATCAATGATCTTTGTAGCACATAAGCCAAGAATCAATCATCTACTGATGGTTCTCAGCACCTATTAGCAGTGTCTACACCAGCTGGTCACTCTCTCCTTCCTGATACATACTCTTCACTTGTTTTCCAGGACATTTCACTTTCCTGGTTTCCTCTGATCTCACCAATTGTTCCTTCTTAGACACCTTTGCTGATTTCTCCTCTTCTCACAACCTCTTGGCGCTGACATGGCCCAGGGATCATTCTCTTTTCTCTGTACACTCACTCCCTTGTTGAGCTCATCCAGTTTCATGGCTTCAAGGGCATCTATCTATCAGCACCTTCCAAATTTATATTTCTAGCACAGAATTCCTTCCTGAATTCCAGACTCATATCTGTCTGTTCAAAATCTCCACTTTGATACATAGCAGATAGATATGGGCAAAAATGAATTCTAATTCCACCACCACTGACTGTCCTCTAAATAAGCTACTCTATCCTTAGCTTTTCCCATCTAAGTTGATGATAATACCATCCCTCCAGTGGCTTGGGCCAAAACTAAAAATCATTCTTATTGCTTTGTTTTTTTCCCCATATCCTACATTCAATGCATCCGGAAATGCTATTGGTGTTACTGTCAAAATATTTATAATCTGACTACATCTCAATACCTCCATTACTACCATCCTGCTCTATGTCACTATAATCTCTTACCTAATTGGTCTTCTTGCATCCACACTTCTCTTCCTATAATCTCTTCTCAACATAGTAGCCAGAATGATCCTTTTAATAGTGAGATCATACCATTCCTCTGTTTAAACTCCTTGGTGACTCTCTATTTCACTCAGCATGAGCATGCATTCTCAACAGGAATAATATCATTTCCAGGGGGATGGAAAGTTGTTTCTTAGGGGTCAGGGTTAAAAAAAATCTTGGATATTACAATGGTTTGTGGCTGTTTGGAGGGCCACAGTACATAGACAAATGTAAGTTATATCTATGGTATTAACATTTTATGAGATAGTAGTAGTTAGGAAAATAAAATCTAAAAAGTCTCCTAAGGGGCAAAAACAAAACAAAACCAAACAAACAAACAAACAAACAAAAAACAACCAAAAAAAGTTGACAACTAAGAGGAAAAATCAAATTCCTACACAGCTGTACATGATCTGGCCCCCATTATCACCTTGCGCTTCTCTCCTAATACTCTCTCCTTGATCAGTTTCAACCATATTGGCTTCTTTGCTGATTCTCATATATATCAGTCATGCACATTCATACACACACACACACACACACACACACACTGAACCTTCACGAAAGTTACCTCCATGGATATTCACTCTCAGGTTTCTCCAGGTTGACTCCCTCACCTCCTTCCAGTCTTTGCTTGAGTCTTCTCAACATCTCAGAGAGACCTACCATTGACTATGACCACCCTATTTAACTCTGCAGCATGTTCTCTCTTACCTTCACTCTGGCCCCCATTTACTCTGATGATTTTTTTCCCATACCACTCATCATCTTCTAACACACTATTTAAATTTCTTATTCTATGTATTGCTTTTTTTCTGTCTCCATCCACTAGAGTATAAGCTCCATGAGGGTAGAGATCTTTGTTCTACCCACAACCTCTAGAACAGTGTCTGGTATAGCATAGTAGCTTTCAATAATGAATGAATTAATCCTTTCCAGCCCTAGAGGAAAAACTTAAATCCTAGACATAAATATAAATTCAGTTGAGTATGAATCTATAACTGGAAAAAAAGTATAAGGCCAGGGCTGAGGATGTGACTCATGACCACATTATTAATTCTGTCTGGGACCCCCTCCTTAAGGTCATAAAAATAACCAGAAATTGAGGTATGTTAAAGCTGTATCTGGAGCCTAGCCCAGATGGAGAGGGACTTTTTGCTTGGGCTTCACATTCACAAAAGCCTCAAATGTAGGTTTTGAACATTCCTTCCAAAGGGAGTTGGTTATATATTCAGCCAGAGACATGCCCACAAGAAAAGAAAGAGACTTACAGATTACAACTTAACTGGTGTCTCATTACAGCATTCTGCCTCACAGATTAGCTTTGTAAACCTGATAATTATTGCAGGACTGTCAAAACCATAAAGCTTTGTAATATCTCTGTGTTAAAAGCATCCATTTGTTAAATGTAACCATTTCAATCATGCCACAATTTTGGAACCCTGATTTTGCTTCTCTTTGGTTTTTCACATATCACTAAATCTGAGAAATGGAGTGGCCTGAGCTTTGAGAGAGCCTGCATGTGTTAGAAGGGCTTTGTTGCCTCTTGGCCACAGAAAACCAAGGAAGTGGACTCTCCAACATTATATGGGCTCCCAGCAATCACAGACTGCCAGGCCCGAGACACTCAAATGCCTCCTCCCCTTCTGGCTCACAAATGCTTCCCCTAAGATATGCACTTACAAAGCGCATTCCTTCCCCTTTGCTCAGTTATCCCATAATACTCCGGCGTGGAGGCAGGAGAAAGCAAGTGGGAAAGGATTACCCACAACTCAGGCCCAGGTATGAATGCTGCCACAGAGACTGTCACAGCAAAGGGGCACCCACCCTATTTGGGTTTTGTGTCAACTTGGCTAGGCTATAGGATCCAGTGGTTTGGTCAAACATCAGTCTAAATTACATATACCCATCAAAAGACTTCCCAACCTTCACTCTGCCTTTCCTGGCTCTTAAGCCTGACATTTGATTCAACCAGCACTTTTTGAAGACTGTGGGGTAGTAGTCATATTCTTTGGGAATAAAGTGTTGAAAACATCACAGCCCTGACCCCGTGTTGCTCAGCTTCTAAGTAAGCTAGGCTGGCAACGAGTAGTAGTAAAGTATAGTCAGTGCTACACTAGAGATATGAGCTCCTTAACCCCATTGGAACAAAGTGTGTATGTTGGGAGGGATCAGGTTGGGGAAAAATAAGGGAGTGTGTAGTTTCCCAAAGTCCCAACCTCCAAATATCATCAAAATAGGGATCAGAGTCAATATATGAATTTAGGGGTGGGGGCACACAAGTATTCAGACTACAGCAATTATCAACACTTTGAAACCCTTTGTATCTCTTTCTATCCCATCCCTGACCCAATTTCAGAAGTGGCCATTACTCTAATTTTTAAAAATCATTCCCTTGATCTTTATCGTTTTGAAACAGATAGATAGATAATATCTGACTCCAATTCCAAGAAGAGTGTCTGGTACACAGAAGGTACTCAACAAATACTGGTTGAATGAAAGAACGAGAAACTGTGCTCTCTACAAGAGTAATACGATTTGTAAAAACAAAACGATTCTGATGATGGCTAATGAGCATTGTCCTGCAAAGGGCTCCTCTGTATCAAGTAAAATAAAAAAAAAAGGGAATTTTTGAGATAATATTAAGTAGTAACTTAAATAGTAATAATAAATGTAGTTGGCCGATGGAGCAATGGGAAAAAGCATCAAACTCAGTGTCAGCAGACTTAAACTGGAATTTGGCTCTGCCACTTGCTAGCTAGTGTGCCTGTGAGCAGGGCTTAGCCTCTCTTAACCAGAGACCTGCTTCCCGTTTCTATGGATTTGACTGGGTTGGACATTTCACAGAAATAGAATCATACTCTGTGTGGCCTTGTGTATCTGACTGCTTTCAGTTAGTAATGTTTTCGAGGTTTATCCACCTTGTAGGACTTATCAATACTTCATTCCTCTTTTTACAGCTGGATGAAAGGCCATTGTATGGCTATATTAGGCTTTATTTCTCTGTTGTTGAGTTTATGGATATTTGGGTGGTTTCCATCTCCCGGCTCTTAGGACTAATGCTGCTATGAACATAAAAAACGTGCAAGCGTTTTTTGCATAGACATGTTTCCAATTCTCTCAGGAGTCCATCTAGGAGTGGAGCTAACTCTGGACTGAACTTTTCCAGGAACCGCTGATGGGTTTTCCACAGCAGCGGCACCATTTCACAGCCCCATTAGCGAGGCAGGCGGGCGCCAATTTCTCTACACCTTCGCCAAACGAGGTGTTTACTATTTCGAGAACCAGCCTTCGTTCTACCTCACCAACACTTTCTGTCACTTTGGTAGCGCGGGCCTAGAAACTACTTAAAACAAGTTTCCGAGATGACACTCGGGTATTTAAAAAAATGACTTCAGAGTCCTGTTTCTAATTTTTCCTGGCAGAGAATATTTAGCTCCGCGGCTGCCTAGCCTGAGGGGAGGAGGCGGGGAACTCACTCACCGTCACACCGCTCCTTACAGAATCTCGGGAGGGAAAGCAGCTTTGGGAACAAATCCCTGTCCTAAAGAGATAGTTGCCTAGAATAGGGATATGAGTAGCATTTGAATAGCTCTTCTCGCGCATTTCACGTCATTTCACTTTATTTTCTCGCTCGTGGTCACACTGAGGAGCAGCGCGGCCAAAGGAGAAACGCTCGCCCCTCTGCGCGCAGGCGCACACCCTCAGTCCCCCCCCTCCCTCCGGCCCCCCCCCTCCCTCCGGCCCCGCCCCTCCAGGCCCTTCCCTCCGCCGACACGCCCCCTCCCCGAGCTCGGGGCTTAGGGGCTGGGAGATGGCTGTGAAGGAGGGCCTGAGACCAATCCGCTTGCGTCTACGGGAAGCGGCGCTTCGCATTGGCAGATTAAGGCTGATGATGTAGCCATGTTCCAATCCGCACTTTGGGGGGCGGGGCTTAACTTCCGGAGCGCCAGGGTAGAGGGAACCGCCTTGTGGAAGCACGTGACCTGGGTCTGGAGCCGGAAGCTACCTATCTGACAGGGAGCGCCCCCAGCACCTAAGGCTGCGATGGTGAGTGAGGACGCATGCGCGGGAGTACGCGCTAGGGGTTCTGTATGTCTGTTCCCCAATCTCTTTGGTTACCCCTACTTGGGCCTACACTCCGCCCTTACCTCCTGTCCACCCGAGAGGCAGAGAGAATCGAGATGGGAGGGGAGGCGACGTAGAGGGCTGAGGAGGGACCTGTGCGAGGGTGTATGGGCGCTGGGGAGTAGTCTGCGGGGGTGGGACGGGCCACCAGGGGAATTGGAGATGGGGCAGGGTGGGGGAAGGGAACAGCGGATCTACAGAGGCCAAGAGAGCCCAGGGTCAGAGGGTGAGGAAGATGGGAAGCCTAAGATCAGTGTTGAAGGCTTTGTAGAGGCTAGAGGGTCTGGAAGGGCCCTGGTTGGGGAAAGAGAAGGTTCGGGCGGGGCGGGGGCGGGGGGTAGGGAAGTTGTCAAAAAGCCTTGGGTTTGGAAGTGAAGGGCATCTAGGGCCATCCTGGTATGCTTCTCTAATTGCATCTTTACCCTCTAGACTTCTGCACTGACCCAGGGGCTGGAGCGAATCCCAGACCAGCTTGGCTACCTGGTGCTGAGTGAAGGCGCAGTGCTGGCGGTGCGTTCTGGGCAAGGGAGGGGGTCCCCCATGGACACAAGGCCCCGTGATCCCTTTTACCATAGCCCAGTTTAGCCTAAGTTGTCTCTAGTCTCAGTCTTAGCTATCATGCTGGGCGTGTAGTAAGCTTTCAGTAACCAATCAAATAAATCTCTGGAATCGTAGTCTGGTACTTCAGAGTGAAAGAGGTTTACTGACTTTACCAAAGTCAGACAAATAGTCTTTTGTTGATAACTGATATATATTATCCAAGTTTTCTCGAATTGTCTTTAGTTAGTATTTATGTAAGAGGTTTTGTATTTTGTTCCATGGTGCAATATAGTGTTAAGCTCTCTGGAAGTTTTAATGGAGCTGGAGAGCATGGCTTAAGGTTACAAGTTGAAAGTAATGCAAGTGGTAAAGACTAGTGAAGGAGACCAGAAAAATGAAAGATTCAACCCATGTGTTATACATTATGACAAGGAGACTTTCTTAGAGGAGGTAAGAATTCAGCTGGGCTTAAAGGATACATAGTGAACAGAAAAAGAGAGTACTCAGGGTTGGAGTGGTGGCTTTGTGTTGAAGAGATTTGGAATAAAAGATTCCATTGTGGAGGACTTTCAAGACTGGGTTGGTGTCAAGACTGGGTTAATCGTGAGGGGAATAGGAGCTTTGAAGGGGTTCGAATAGAAATGTAGGTTAAGGAAATAGTTGAGCAAGATTCTTCTATTAGGTGTGAAGATAAGCTGGGAGGGGTGGGATTCAGAAGTAGGGGGCCTGCTGTGAAAATCTAGGTCTGAGACATGTCTGGCAGCAGTGAGAAGGAGCAAGGAGAGAAGGAATTTTAAAGGAAGAATCAATATATATTGGTAATGACTAGAGATAGGTAACAGAAGAGATACTTCTTCATGTAGTAAGACTGAGCCCAAGCCTAGACTGATGGTATCTTAACAAAGAGGAAATTAAGAAAGGAAGTTGATTTTGGAGGGGGTGAGATAAAGGGGAATTTTGATGACTTGACTTTAGATATTTTGATATAGAATGAGAACAGTTAGAGTACATTGCTAGGAACTAAGCATCTCGCCAATATCTCAATGTAATCTTCAATAAGCCCATGGATAGGAACTTGTCCCAATTTACAGATGAGAAAACTGAAGTGTGGAATGTCTAAGAGAACAAAGGGCACTTCCTTAGTTGGGAGGTCCATGTTGAAGAGGTTGGGAGAGGAAATTGAGACAGTTACCAGAAAAGAGGAAGCCTAGGTCACAGTCATATCATTACCCAAGGGCTAGGTAGTAGGGAGGGGCTCAAGGACAAAAAGTATGTTCAGTTATGTTTCAGATTCTGCAGATAGGGCAACAAATAGAAAGACTGAGGAAAAGAGGGAGACTTGAACTAGTCAGTGGTGGATGAGCACAGATGTTTGAGAATGGTTTTATTAAGAAGTGGGGACAGGGAAGAAATCAAGTTTCAGGGATTAGGAAAGAATGGTCAGTAAAGAAATGAATGAGAGTCACTGCTCACAGGGGGAAGCCCCATATTGTAAGGATGAGAAACAAGATGGCCTCAATAGGAGCAACAATATCATAGGAAAGTTTTGGGTTTGTTTTTCCAAAAATGGGGGGTGACCTTAGGGGTACTAGGAAGTTGAGAGGGAGAGGTTACAAACACTAGAGCCAAAGTGACTGTTCTTGGAATTCTTTCCCAGTTCTGTTCCCTAATTTCTGCCATCCCTCCTCCTCCCTCTGCATGCAGTCATCTGGGGATCTAGAGAATGACGAGCAGGCAGCCAGTGCCATCTCTGAGCTGGTCAGCACAGCCTGTGGTTTCCGGCTGCACCACAGCACGAATATACCCTTCAAGCGCCTGTCCGGTGAGCCTCAGCCCCTGCCCCTGGTGGTGGTGGTGGGAGGGGGTGGGGGTTGATCCCAGAGGCTTCTCTTCTCAGGGGGAAAAAAACACCTGTCTCCTGCCAACCTCCCACCATCTCCCCCTGGGGTCCCTGGTTCTGGCTACTTTCTTCCCTTTGGGTGGGATTCATCCCTGCATCATAACTGTGAGAAACCAAGAGAAGGAAGGAGACATAATGGAGCCCTCCTATCTTCAAATCTTTGAGCCTTCAACTATCAAAAATGCCTTTGGCTTTTGATCCCACCAGTTGATGTGACCCAGTAGAGGCCGTTGTACCCCACTAACTCTGTGCTCCCTTCCCTCTCCTGGGTGGGGGAAGGTGTGTCTCCTCTCCAGTGGTCTTTGGAGAACACACGCTGCTGGTGACCGTGTCAGGACAGAGGGTATTTGTGGTGAAGAGGCAGAACCGAGGCCGGGAGCCTGTTGACGTCTGAGCCTGCCAGAGGGCAAGGGGCAGAGGTGGATTGGGTCCATGAGCCTCCTCGATGAGGAAGACGCAAACTTTCTCCACCTTTTTCTTGGCTTGCTGCTAGAACTAAGGCTTTCTGCTCACCCACTTCCCCTCCCCTGCCCTCGAAGGGCAGAGGCTTGGGGACTTTGCACTGTGTCGGGGAGAGTGAGGGCAAGGGGATCTCCCTCTTCTTTCCATCCCTCCCTCCCTCCTAATAAAACATGAGTCTGATGTTCCCAGGCCTAGGAATGTGTGTATGAGGGGCGTTACACCCCAAGTCTGTCTTCCATCTTCTAGGGAGACAGTCATGTATGTTGGACCAGAGGGGTAGTGTATATAAAACTGGCAATCAGAGGATAATATGGTAGGAAGGGGGTTGAGGGGAGCTATTTGGTGTGCATGCTGAAGGGAACCACTCTGAGCCTCTGGGGTCTCTGCTCCTGCTGCCAACACACAAATGAAAATCATTCTTCCCCCTCCTGAACAGGCATTTAATAGTCTTATTTCAGTTGGAAGCAGTAATTGGAGAATAAGTTACAGGAACAGATAGATTAAAAAAAACAAACAGAAAAAAAAAAGAAAACCCCACACAACTTAAAGTGCTTCAGGCTGCAAACGTAAACATAAGGGGCAGGAGGAGGCCACCTGGCTATCTCCCCTTTCCCCTGAGACAGGAGGGTCATTGTCCGGGTCCCTTTACCATCACCACCCTCTAATCTCAGCCCTGCAGGTGGGTGGGAGGGAGGGAATGTCAGAGGCAGGAGAGACAACTTAATAGGAACAAGGAATACACTTTGTAAACTTAGAACCAGGGTACAGGGTGGGGGGGGGAATGGAAGGGGGGCAAGGGAGCTCTTGAAGTCCCTACCCTGGCCTCGGGGTGGGGCCTTCCCCCCCACCCCCCAAGGGAGATGAAGAAATACTGTTGGCTTAGTGCTGTAGCCGTACCCGCCCATTTTACAGCTTCTCCCCTCGTCCCTCATCAGCAGACACAGACAGGTGGCCTTCTTGGGCCTCCTCATCCACGGTGGAAGGCATCCCAGGGGAGGCAGAGTCTGGAGCCAGGACCCTCTCCAGGGCCTTTTGGTTTCTGGGAGGTAAGAGGGAGGAGAGCCTGCATGGTGCTACTTGACAGGCTCCACCACCAGGACCTTGCACTCACGCTTGGCAATCTTGTCCAGAGAAAGCACAGCCTTGTCCGGGGGTAGGTAGAGGGGGCGGCCCACAGGCGAGGCCACAGGAGGCGTGATGGCCCTGCGCTCCATCACGCTGCCTGACCTGGGAGAAGGCAGAGGCTGTGGGCTCCGGATCACACCCCAGGACCCTGATCTGCTCCTGCCCCAACCCTGGCCTCTACCCGGTACAGTGGCACCAATGGCACACCTCCCCTGCTTCTGTACCTCATGAGGTGGCTGCGGGACGGCTGTTGGTGAGAGAAGGATTGAGAACGGCCCAGGCTAGCCTGGTGTCTCTCCACCAGGTCCCGGACAGCAGGGCTGCTAGGGCTGCTCTTTCGAGAGAGGGGCCGGGCCTCAGGCGGAGGGTGGGACACACTGGCTGTGAACTGCAGCTTCAGTTTCATGTGCTGGCTCAGCTGGCGAGGGGAGACACAGGTCAGTGTTCCAACTCAGCCTCCAGGCCCCAGCCTTCCTTTCAAATCAGGTTCCCCATTTGCCCTGCCAATGCTGGATCTAAACTCCACCTTCATTCTGCGTGGCTGTTCAGTGCCACCCATGGTATTTCTTCCACAGAGGCTGGTGGCTCTGACTCCTCCCACCCCGACCTTCCACACAACCCATCACATACAGTCCAGCCCCTCCCCAGCCCACCTCAAAGAGTCCCGTCCTCAGAGCCTGGAAGGCCACACTGAAGGTGAGCGCACTGCCTTTCCGGGAAAAGCCTAGGTTGTTGAGGGGCGTGTGGCAGACAATGGAGTCCAGGGCTGCCTGCATGGCCCGTCGCTCCTCCTCACACAGCTGCTTTCCTGGAGGGGGATGGCGGGGGAGGGGAGAGTTGTAAATGACAGAACCAGCCACCAATAAACACATCTGTACAGAACTTCTCAGTTCACAAAGGGCTTTCATGAGCACTCCTCAGAGCCACTCTGTGGAGTAAACTGAGTATATGTCATCTTTTGCTCAACTTCTTCATAAATTAACACCTAATACTTACTGTGTGCTGAGGTCTATTCTAACCACTTCACTTCTGTTAAACTGTTAAATCACCGAAACAACCCCATGAGATATTATTTCCCCCCATCTTAGAGAAGAGGAATCTGAGTGAGGCTCAGAGAGATTAAGTAACCTACCTAAGGTCACACAGCTAGTGAATGCGAGAGGTAGAAATCATACATGCCAGGGAGCCCAGATCCAGGGTCAGTGCCCTTAAATCACTGCCTGGCTGGTTCTTCAAACTCTCCATACGTGACACTCTGAAGACCACCCAGGTACAGAGCCGAAGCAGCCTGCTGCAAGCCACCCACCTCCATGACCTCTTTTCCCTTCCTTTGGGACTAGGTCCCAGAGCCCAACAGCCCACCTACCAGCCTGTGCATGCTCCGGGGTCCACACAAGCCTCACAGCAAGGAAGTCTTGGAGATTGTTGAGCAGTGTATAGGTAACAGTGAACCGCTCATAAGTCCGAACGGGGGACTCACAAGAGGCAGTCATCACAAAGCATGGGCGGTCCAGGCGGATGCTGGGCAGGCTAGAAGCAGTGTGAGAGGGAAGCAGGGTGTGTGTTGTCACACGGTGAACAGGAGGGTGGTGCCCTGTGGGGAGTCCCACAAACTCACCGGTAGTGGGTGTAGATGCTCTGGGTGAAGGGCAGCTTCGGGGTAGACCACTGAACCACAGCAATCAGGGGAACCTCTAGGCCCTGTGGGAGAGACAAAAGAGAACATCATCTATATCTACAGTTCCTTTCCATCTTTTGTCCCCCACCCCACCCCCCGGCCTTTCCTGCCCACTGCTCTTTCTTAACCCTGTTCCTTGAGCATGCCAGCCTCTTATACTCACCTCCTTGGCCCCTTGAGGGGGTTGCTCCCCCCCTCTCAGCTGGAACAGGAAGTTGTGTTCCTCCAGGGCACTAAGCGGGCAGGGGAAGCAGCCAGAGGTACCAGGGAGCCGGCAAAAGGAGCCCATGGAGACTTCCCCAGATTGGTGACTAGTTCAGCAGAAAGAGGGACAGAGCTTGATCTTTTCATGCCAGAGCCCTTGACCCTGCCCCCATCCCCACTGTGTGGCTGTGCCCCTCCTCAGAACCTCACCAGACATTGTCCACTAGGAGCACAGAGCCATCGGGCATGACAGGTAGATAACTAGCATTGAAGTTTGGGAGAATACGGATGTCCCAGATGGAAATTTCCTCCTGGGAGGAGCTGTTCAGCACTGTGGGAGGTAACAAGCTCAGCCAAGAGTACCTGGGCCCCTCAAACCGCAGCTTTACCCCTCCAAAATGGACCGATCCCCACCAGCATGCTCAGAGTAACTGACCCCTTACCCCCCCCCCCCCCCCCCCCCCCCCCCCCCCCCCCCCCCCCGTCATTACCCTTGCTGCTACACAGATCTGCTCACCCTTGAGCACGGTCAAGTGTTTTCCAGCCACAGTGAACTGGCGGCATTTCAGAACTGGAGGGGGCAGCAGAGTCAGCAGGGTGCTCACTGCGGAGAGGGCAGAGGCAAGAACTGACGAGCTGAGCTCAGACCTCACCTCCAACCCACAGTTCTAATCTTCCTGGACTCTCCGCTCAGGCACTTGGCCAGTATCACCCTTCCACTCTGTCCCCCAAATTCCAGACTCTAGCATTTCCTCTCTGCATTCTCCCCACCTTGGGCCTTGAAAGCGCTCTGCTCCCCCCGGAAGGTCTCCCCGGGAGATCGGGTCTGCAGCAAGCGCAAGTAGCCTTGATCTCTGACCTCTGGTGCCTCAACCTCCCGTTTCCACACAGTCACTACAATCTGAGCACAAGGGACACAGGACTGAGGTCAAAGGAAGCGACAGCCAACCCAGCCTTAGAATGGGAGTCTGAATTAGGACAACAGCTCCACCCCTTGCCAATCTTACCTTGGCCTTAGGTGTCCCTGGGGGCAGTCTATCCAGTGAAACGGTGAGTGGGAAGATGACCTCATCTGTGGACACAATTGGTTCCTCCACAGGCAGCTGGGGTTAGTGAAAGGGGTAAGAGGGCGGGAGAGTCAAAGAGGCAGCCTGCGGCGTTCCCTTTAAAATGTGCAATCCGCGGTTCTTCTCCGCCAGGCCTCTGCTCTCCTCCTCCGTCACCTGCCTCTTCCAGGGCCCCCAGCGTCCATCCCCTCCTGTCTCTGGAGCCCAGCAAACCGCCCCTCCGCCCCGTGCCTTGTCACCCCGAGCTCCTCACCGTGGTCGCTCCCCCTGAGGTAGCAGGGCCCGGGCCGTGGGTGAGGAGGGGGCTGCAGCCTCGGAACAACGCCCCACCGCCAGGATCCCCGCCCCCTGGGGGTTCGGGATCCTGGTCTCCGGAGCCACCGCCCCCGGGCGCCCCGCCTCCGGCGCTGACCGAAGCCAGGGCGGCCAGGGCCGTTGCCAGTTCTGCCCAGGCTCCCCGGGAGCCCAAGCCCGCGCCGCCCCCGGCGCCGGGCCCCGCGCCTCCCCGGCAGCGCAGCACCAGCAGGAAGCGGACAGTCTCCCCCAGGTAGAGATGGTTGCGCCGGGGCAGCGACCGGTACCGGCCCGGGTCCCCCGCCAGCTCCGCGCGCGGCGGCAGCGGCACCGCCGGGAAGTACATGGAGTAGTCACACTGGGACTCCATGGGGCGGCGAGGACGGCTTGGGCCGGGCCGGCGGAGGGCGAGGGGACCGCTGGGCTGGGGCTGGGGAGTCCCGACACCCGACCGGGGCTGCGGGCCGGGAGACCAGCCGGGGCTGGGAACCGGGGCGACAAACCCGGTACCGAGACCCCGCAGGGCCGGAACCGGGCTGCTGGGCCGATTGACTGGCGAGAAACCGGAAGCGGAAAAGAAGGGGCGTGGCCTCCGAGGCCCCGGAATTTGTGGGTGACCGGACTGCTGGGGAGAGAGGCGGGGTCCGGCTGGGGTTAGGCTGCAGGAAGGATTCTGGAGAGACTGCGGACAGATTTTAGAGAAGAAGTGCTAAAAGAACCCTCTCCAACTCCATTTCTCCCAGGCCGGTGTTCCATCCTCCTCCCCTTTTCGCTCCACATAAAGCAAGTCAAAGGTTCAAATTATTTATTCATTCAACAAACATTTCACAGTGAAATGAGCATAGTCCAGAACTAAATAATTCATAGAGAAATGGACACATTATTCCAACTTACACGTTCCAAATTTCTTCTGGCTTACTCCGCGATTTGCTCCTCTAGGGGATCTTTGAGAGTGCTAAAGGGAAAGGGGAAGGGGCAAAATGGGCCGGGAGGGGGTACTGCAAGGAGCTGAATGGCTCGAATGCCTTCGCACAGGCTGGAAGACTTGGTCCTCACAGTTGTGCAAAGTTTCATTCAACCTCTAGGGCACAAACATGCTTTCAGAGGAAAGTAGAAATAGCATCTGGCTGCCGCCTGCTCAACCATGTGTGCCCTTGTAGCTTTGTCGCTAGACTTTGTGGTCTGATGTCTAGGGGGAGAGTACCCTTGACGTCTTACGGGGCAAAGAGACTGTTGGGGGAAACTGCTTGGCATCTAGCTTGTCCTTGTACTGTAGCTCAGGGGTAGCCAGGCGCTCACACTCTTCCTGGTCTGCGAGGCTCAGTCCACTCCGAAGTACGTAGCCCAAAACTTTACCTGACCCAAACTGGAAAGGGCGGAACCGTCGGTCAGTGATATATTTGGGGTCTAAAGCCTCACCCCCCACTAGACAATGTTTAGCCAGGGCCTCTCTGCGAGCCCGGAGCTCTGCTACAGCACTCTCCAGGCGGCTCTGGCCGTATTGATTTATCCGTGCCCACAGACTACGGTTGAAGTGAACATAGAGAGCCCAGTCCAAGTGGTTCCAGGCTCGGGCCCGTGCAGTCAGCTGCATGTCTTCAGTGGTCAGTCCGCTGTTGCTGACAGCACTTCGGCCCTGCTCACCTCCAGCCTGGGCATTGTGCATGAAGCCCACCACATCATCTAGACCCCAGCACAGGGCATCTGCCAGTAGAACCAATGATTCATCAAAGTACTCAGCGACCAAGACCAGATCAAAGACAGAGTCCAGCCAGGCCAGACTCCACTGGATGAAGGACGAAGACCCCAAATCTAGAGAGGCAGGGCTGGATGTCTGTCTGTGACCACCAGCAACTGTGGGAGCAGGGTGGAAGAGACCATTGGGATCCAGGGTATGGTGGGCTCGGGGACCAGTGCCAGAAGGCAAAATGTTCAGCTGTGGGAGGTTGGGGTCTCTAGGTGAATGAGGATTTCCTCTTTTGGTCTTCATCTCTGGGGGGAAGGGGAGGCCAAAGTCAAACCAAAGCAAATTGCGTGCGTAGTGGTCCCCACGGGCCCCAGGTCGGTAGAAGGCTCGAGGACTGGCCAGGAAGGCAGCCAAGGATGGTGCCTTGCGGAAGGCCGATGAGGTGGATTTATAGTAGGAGAAAGCAGAGCGGGCCAGAGCTGCTGGGTCTCGAACAATGGAAAAGAAGAAGCTGTCAGAAGGCATGACCTGAAGTACCTGCAGAGGGAAAAAAACAGGTATAGGGAGAAAGAACTGGGCCAGGAAGAAACTAAGAGCAAGCCCATGGCCAGCTCATCCCCTAGACTCCTCATACCTCCTTCTTACAGCTCTGCTAGAAACTCTTGGCTTCCTTCATTAACATCTTGGGCAAGTTATTTATCATCTCTGAGACTCAATTTGCTCATCTGAAAAATGGGGATACCCCTACCTTTCCACTGACTATGGGAGTACACAAGACAAAGAGTATGAAGGAAGCTGGTACATGGGAAGCTCCTCAAGAACATTAATTTCTTTTTTTTTTTTTAAGAACATTAATTTCTTTGGGACTCTCTATGTAGCTTTGGTTGGTAAAATCTCTAAGAATCAAACTTTGCCTTCACTTCTCCAACAAATACCTATTAAGTGCCTACCCTGGGACTCTTGGTCACAGCTCCAAGAAAGGAACTGGTCTCAGGCCTCCTCCAGGTGGGGAGAGGGTGTCACTGGCAGTGAAGAGGAAGGAGAGGGGCCAACCATAAAGCTGTCTCAGGTATAGGCATCAGGTGGACAGGCCAAGCTCAGCATGACCAAAGGACAGAGTACTTCTGAGGCTCCTAGGCATCTTGGAAAGTAAAAGACACCCCTCAACTGGGAACTGGGGAGTTATGGACACTTGGTAGGATGCTACCTGAGGCCTGGGACACATGATTCTAATTCTCAGCAAGAAGGAAGGTGAGGGGCAGCCTGGGTGGCTCAGTGGTTTAGCGCCACCTTCAGCCCAGGGCGTGATCCTGGAGACTCGGGGTCGAGTCCCCACGTCAGGCTCTCTGCATGGAGCCTGCTTCTCCCTCTGCCTGTGTCTCTGCCTCTCTCTCTCTCTCTCTCTCTCTCATAAATAAATAAAATCTTAAAAAAAAAAAAAAACGAAGGTGAGGATTGGACTGAGCCACACCCAAGGATGCAGAACTCGGCTCCTGGACTCCTCAAAGGGTTTCTGCCTCTGAATATGGCTTGTCACTGAACCTGATGCCCCGAACATGATGTCCTCCAATCTGCTCTGCTAATGCAGGCATGCCCGCAGAGCAGAGCCTATGAACTGAGTGTCTCTTTGAAGGAAGGGGAGAACAGTGCAGAGAACATCCTATGACATCAGGTGAACCTGGAATAGAATCCCAGTTCAGCCATTTATGAGTTATGTAACTTTAGGCAAGTTATCAAACTTCTCAGAGCCACTGTCCTCCATTTATAAATCTGGGTTACCACTTACCTTGAATGCAGAAGTGCATGGAACACTGTAGTTACTCCGTGAATGATGATGACAATGAAGGTAAAGGTGAAAAAAAACCAGAGAAACCTGCCTGAAAGATCGTTGTCATCACCTCACTCCCAGAAGTGACTCCTCATGAGGTCCTATTCATGACCCTCATCTGCTTTCTCCAGCTCCAGCTTAACAGGAACATTTTTGCCGACCCTGCTGAAACTCTACCACCTACATACAATCCCCCTGTTACACACACAGACACACACATACACACACCACGACCACTGCCGCCACCACATCTTTGCTGATATTCTTACTACAAAGTTGTGTCCACCCTTTCCTTAAAACCCACTTCCCCAGAAAGCCCCATGTCTTTTGGTGAATATTCTCACCACAGCTCTAAATACAAATGCACACATACCAGGAAAGTTGCTTTGACTTGGGAGCAGATGGGCCTGCGTTCAAATCCTAGCTCTGCTCCTTTCTGTTGGGGAGGCCAGTCACTTAGCCTCTCTGAAACTTGACCTCTTCATATGTGTAATGGAGACACTTCTAAGTGCCTTTCTGGCAAGGCGATGGTAAGATTAGTACCCAGGAATCAGTAAGTATTCAGTAAAAGTTCCTTCCCTGTATATTTTCATTTGCACATTGATTTTGTTTGCCCAAGAGCTCTCAGGATCCTGGGTGTGTGGATGAGCACATGAGTGCACACTCTTCCCCTTTAGAACTGGGAAGGAGGGGGTCAGGACCAGGCTAAGGCTTAGTATGTAGACTTGGCATGTAGCTGATTCTCCATCTGGCAGAAGATAGTAAGAAGGCAGTGGCCAAGCAGGGGACCTGGTAGTGTCGTAGAAGGGACCAAGAAGAGCAAGAAGCATGGAGGTGGGGGTTGGGTGGTCAGAGTTGTCAGAGCACTGATACCAGTGGGGTAAATTGGTCAAGGAAAGAGGCTAGAAAGCTCCAGATGGAAGAAGGCAGGACTTTGGCTCCCAGGAACTACTAGGCAAGGGATGGCTGAGGAGAGGGGAACAGGAATCTCTGTGACCCTCATACCCAACTTTTGGATGAAATGGTGCCTGGGAATCCCCAGGCCTGGGGCCTCCTCCCCTGGTGGTCTTGGCCACAAGCCTAAGCCCACATCTCTCCAATCCCACCCACCCTCTCCCACACCTCTCACCTCTTTCAGGTTGAACCTCATGTGATGACAGAGGATGTGGAAGGGGGGCTTGGTACCTCCACCCTGAGGGCGGTAGCCTTTGACCCTAGAGGCCTGGAAAAGCCTTGGGTAGCCGAACTGGTAGCGGGCAGGGAGAGCAAATCGCAGCCCGTGTCGGTCCCCGTAGCGATGAAGTAGATTCAGCACAGAGCTGCTCCCAGATTTATGAGTCTTCAGGAACACAAGTCGCTGCCGGGGTGGGCAGGATGATACAGCCAATCTCAGGGATGGGGCCAAGGGCTGTCGGAGCTGCAGGCCTGGTAGCCTGGGGAGAGATGGGAGAGGAACTTTCCTGTCTCTCACCAGCAGGTGGGTGGGCATCTGGAGCAAGGACAGAGGACATGGAACCTCCTCTGAGTCCCCAAGAGTCACAGACCTAGGTGGCATGGGGAGGAGCTAATGGGGAGCATCTATCAGGCATTGGGACACGATAGGAACTCACCTCTTCTGGAAGGGCCCCCCCCAGAGCTGGAGGGCAAATCCGATGGTCATGAAGACTCCCAGAGCCACCCCCAGGCTCCGAGGTCCCCAGAGGCGCCTGGTCCTGGTAGGAGACAGAGGGCCCATGTGGCACAGGTAAAGGTGACGCTAGCGAAGGGACAGGGCGAGGGCCAGGCACAGAGGCAGACAGCTTGAGATAACCGTGCAGCCGTGGAAGGCGCTGGTTCGAGATCGGGGGGTCATCCCCCAGGCCTGCTCGTAGCCCTGGTTGAGTCTGCCCCCTGAGTTAGCAGATTTTTGCCTCTGTCAGCGTCTAGAAGGGAAATGAGGGGGGAAGGAGGGGAGTCTAAGGAGAGGGTAGAGCCTTCTCTCCTGCTGCTGCAGCTCATTCCAGGAGTGGGAGCCTTTGGGGAGGGGTGTGTGCTCTCCACACCCAGATCTTCCAGGTGGCCCACAACTACTCCTCTGCTTCCCTGGCTCCGACCTGAAGTTTCTACCTGAGCCTCAGGGATTTAGAAGGGGAGGGTAGAAAGGACCAATCTGTTCATGTGCCGGTGAGGTAGACATGGGCGGGCCAGGCTTCCCTGGCTGGCTTCCTAGTGAGCTCCTTTGCCTGTGGCAGATGGGGATGAAGAGTCCCATTCTGAGGCCATGAGGAGCAGGCATAAGGAGGGAACGGGGGACAGTCAGGGCACAGGCTACTGAGCCCAGAGAGGTCAACTATAGAAGCGACTTTGTCATGAGTAGGAGTCAAAATTCAGGCATTTCGTCCCCCTTCCAAAGCGCTCTCAGTGCAGGGCAGCCCCCAGTGTGTAAAGAGCTGGGTGACATGTGGGGTTACTTGTGAAGCTCAGCTCCCCAGACACCCCCCCCCCCCCACACACACACCCATGCCTGCTTTCCAACTCCCTCTGCACCCAGGGGAGATTGAGAGGGTGGAGCTGGAGAGAGAGAAAACTCTGCGACATAAAGATACCGAAAGATATAAACACGGAGCTTCTGAGTCCTTTCCCAGGCCCTGGCTTCCTAATCAACTGGGAGTCCGGACCCACCCCTTCAGATCACAGCCACAACCCTGGGCCACAGCCCCTCCAACAAGCACTGGCAGCCCCTTTCTGGGACAAGCCAGGAGTAACCCCAGGCAAGGAGAACCCACACTTGCTACCTAGAGACCCGCCCCCTCTGGCATTACCCGCCCCCCCTCAATTCCCTCCCCCAACACAGCCCCCAGGATCCAGCCTGGCACCGGACTCCCTCCTGTACCTAGACTTCTGTTCCTTTCATCCATCCGTTACCCCCATTCCAGCCCTCCTCTATCCCCTCCACCCTGGTGTTGGCTCGGTCTGTCGTCAGCCCTTTGTTGGCCCGCTCCGGGGTTTTCTCTATGAAACCCCCAAGTCTCCTCCCATCAATTCGAGAGTCCCTCCACTGGCCGCGGCCTTGGCGTCACTTGCCCACTCACCAGGCCCCTTGAGGAGCAGCAGGGAAATCGGGGTCTGGCCCGTCAGCCCGCCCCAGCCACCGCCCGGCTGCGCGCTGCGCTTAACTTTCCCCATAAACTTGCTCCGCGCCCAGGCTCCTCCCCCTCCCTCCTTTTGTCCCGCCAGTCCCAGCAGCTGCTAGGGCTTTAATCGCGTCTCTGGGTCGCTGCCGGCATCCTTCCTTCTCTGTCAGGGCACCCAGCCCGCTCTTGGAAGACAGCACTTTTACCCTCCTTTCACACTTGGGAATCAATTATACCTTTTCCTCCCAGCTTTGTGCAGAACAGAAGACTCATTCAGGCAACAGAAAGAAAGAAGGAAAGAGAAAATAACGAGTAGAAAGCAGACATTGTCAAGGACATGACAAGGTAGCTCCAGGGTTGACACACAGAGAACAGGGGCCCCCACCCTGATGGCAGGGGACAGCGGTGTGGTAATATTAATGATGCCTCCAGGCTGCACAGTTCTCCCCATTTTACAGATGAAGGGGTTCAGACCAAGAGAATAGACAGCTTGCCCAAATTGAATGACAGGGGCAGGTTCCAGGAGAGGTCAGAAGCCACTGCCAGGGACGTGGCCATGCTCAGGGAAGGATGCTAAAAGTCCAGAGTCACACACAGGGTCCAATAAATTAGCTGTTTATTTGTAGAACAGATACTGAATCCAACACTGAAATATGAAATGTGGAAGTTTGTGAAGGATGTGGATGACAGAGATCATGAGATGAGTCTTTTTTTTTTCTTTTTGGTATTTTAGTTTAAGAAATTGATACTGAGAAAACACAGAAACAGCCCACAGATCCTGACATCCTATTCATATACACCCCAGTCCCCTGCCCTGCACCCCATCAGCACCCAGCTTTATCCCTTTGAGATCAGGTGCCCCATCCCTCCCCACTTCCAACTTCCTTCAAATCCCATCCCCAACTGCAACTCTAAAATTCTTCCCTTTTTCCTTTTTGAGGCTGACAAATGGCCCAACATAGAGGTTGAGGTTGAAAAGTACACCTCCTTCCTAAATAAATAGCCCCAGCCCCTCCTCCCCAGATCGTAAATGAAAAAATAAATATCATGAACACCACCCACCCACCCACCTACCCCCAACCCACCAATGATAATCTGGATTTGGGGCCCCAGCCATTCACCCAAAAAGTCCCTTTCTCTATCTGTCTGCATCCCCCTTTGATTCCTCCCCAGATCCAGCCAAGCGGCAGGGGGTGGACGGGATGGACCATGAACCCTTCTGATGCTAGGGCACCCCTCCCCTGTTATCTTGGTCCAAGCAGGGCCAGGGCTGAGAGGAAGAGAATGAGAATGGGTTGGGTGTGAAAACCAACAGATGTCCCCCCAGTCCTGCTCCTGCCCTGGTTGTGGCGGACAAGGACACCTCCTCCTCTGCCCCCACTAACATCCCTTCGAGGAGGGCGAGGCAGCCGGGCTGGGGGTGCCACAGCTGCTGCCCCAGCCATCCAGTCATCTGCATAGTGCTGTCCCTCTCCAGAACCGCTGGCGTCCTCATCTGCAGGAAGGAGAGGATCAGTAGGGTTGGGAAAGAGAGGCAGTAGGAGTCAGAGAGAGAGAGATGTAAACAGGGGGGAAGACAATTTGAGATTAAAAACAGACGAGAAGAGAGGGGAGAGAGAGACACAGGTATATAGGTGGAAGCTGGGAGAAGGGAGAAAGTGACAAGAAGGCAAGGAGAGAAATCAGACAGATATAGGAATGAAAGACAAGGGACAATAAGACAGAACAGAAAGATAGGGAGAGAGAATACATGGAAAAAGGCAACAGATGCACACAGAAGCAACAGGTAGAGGGGTGGTGAAAGAGAGACGATGAGAGACAGAGATGGACAAACAGTAGGAGAGAAAAATGAAAGTCCCTCTGTGCCTTGCTTCTCCGGTAATCTCTATCTTGGGAGCCAACCCAATGGCCCCCCACTGGGCTTTCCCACTTCCCTCAGGATGGTCACCCTCCCCAACAACCCGTAGCCTTTTTTGTTGGCTCTCAGAGGCTCCCCCCTATTCTGTAAGAGTGGACTCAAGGAGGGAGACCTATCATCGGCCTTCTACCCCTCGCCTTTGAGGTGAGCGTTCAGTTAGCGAGTTTTCAAAGGAGAAGAGAAAGAGAAGAACCGAGGGGAGATGCGAGGGGAGGGGCTCGGAAGGCAGTGGGCGGGGCGGGGCGGGGCGGGCCGCCGAGAGGCGCGAGCGGCGAAGCCCTCGAGGCGCCGGGGCTCTCACCCCAGTCTTCCAGTTCCAGGTCGCGTCCCAGCGCGGCCACCTTCATCCTGGTCGTGGCCGCCCGGAGCTGCAGCCGCCGCCTCCGCGTCTGGAGGTCGGAGCCCGAGTCTTCCTTCTCCATCTCTGGGTTGTCGAGCTGCTCGGTCGGGGAGATCCCGACCACGGGCGACAAGTACCTGCGGGCAGAGCAGCCCCGAAGGCTCCCGCCCGGCCCGGCCGACCCGCAGTCGCCCCCGGCCCGCCCGCCGACGCCCGGTCTCACCGGCCCCGCCCAGCTCCGGTCCAGCAGGGTGCCGCCTCCTGAGAGATGTCCGCCGCCATGCGGGGGTCCCCGCACACCGTCGTGGGCAGCCCGGCCCAGAAGCCCCTCGCCCGGCCTAGCCGCTCGCGGAGCTCCCACACCTGGGCGAGCAGAGAGCGCGGCTGGGCTGGAGCACGCGCCCCCCACTTGCCGTCCCCCAGGTCCCCCCGCCGCCGCCTCCCGCCACGCACTCACCAGGCGGTTCATGCTGGTGCTCGCTGTGGTGGTGGGCCTCTCCTCCTCCGCCCCCGCCCCCGCCCCCGCCCCCGCCGGTGCAGCCGCCGCCGCTGCCCCCGCAGCAGCCGGCGGGGTCCAGAAGCGGCCCACCTCTTCCTGCGGGGGTGGGGCTCGGCGGGTCCGGGCCAGTATCCGTTCGGGGTTCCCACATTGTTGAAACACCTAAGGCACAAGGAAGAGGAACCCCCCCACCCACCGCCAAGTCATCCGGCGGTGAGAGCCACAGTGTCCCCACTCCCAACATGCCGGTCTCCCTGACACCCCAATCTGTCTCCCCACTTCAGGCCCTTACCTCCACTCATCTCTCTGGTATTCCATCTGATACCCCCACACTGTCTTCCCCCCTCCTCAGGCTGACATTCCCACTCTTCTCATGGCCCCCATACCTGGGCTGACACTGCCACACTATTGTCCTGCAGATACATCAAAGCTTCCGAGATCTTCAGCCCAATGGATCGGGCTGCCAGCTCAAAAGAAAAAGAACCCTGGAGCTTCTCAGCCAGTAACAGGAGAGCATCTTGAAGAAGAGGAAGAAAGAGAAAGTGGGTCATGAGGAAACTATCATATTCCCACAAATCCCAACCTGGGTCTTGGAGAGAAGGAACAAGGTGTTGGATAGGGAAACCTCACATGAGAACAGTCTCTCAACTCAACAAGGTTTACAACTCTCCACAGTCCACCCCAAGGCATCCCAAACACAAACAGCCCTCTCAAGCCCTCCTGAATCCCCTCACCTAAATAGGCCTCCCAGTCAGGGTCCAGTCCCTGGTTTCGGAGACAGCCATTGGCCACATTGAAGCAGAAGCCCCGGCAGGGTGGCAGTGAGGGGACGCCCCGACAAAGGGGACAGCCAGTCAGACGCATCACAGCCCGCTTGCAACCTTCAGACATTGGCACCTGGGGGCAGATACCAGGACTGTGTTATTCGCAAACAAAGTGACTGCACTCAGCCAAACTTGGTGCTGGACAGAGAGAAATCAAACATCCCCCCCCCTCCCCCGCCCCCAGGCTCTCTGTGGAGAGCTGGATGTGATTGTGTAGAGTTGGTGACCCCATGTGGCAACAGGTAAGACCTCAAGACAGTCACACGTCTGATAAGGAAGTTTCTTAGGGGCCAGGCTACAGATACCATCTTTTGGGGGAGAGGGAGGGATGGAATTAGAGAGGCAGTGGGAGGAGAGGTCTGAGAAAAGGTTGAGAAGAGTGAGCCCATTGTGGCTGAGAAGAGAGGAGACTGGGGATGCAGGATGTAAGGCTGAGAGGTCAGGGAGAAAATGGGTGGTGAAAAGAGGGATTTAAAGGCCAAGGCAGGGGCAGCTGGGTGGCTCAGCTAGTTAAGCTTCTGCCTTTGGCTCAGATCATGATCCCAGGGTCCTGGGATTGAGCCCTGGGTAGGGCTCCCTTCTCTGCAGGGAGCCTGCCTCTCCCTCTCCCTCTGCCCCTCCCCCTGCCTCTCCCTTTCTTTCTCAAAAAAATAAATAAAATCTTAAAAAAATAAATAAATAAAGGCCAAAGCAGGAATCTGGCCTTCAGTACCAGGAAGGCGGAGTTATTAAGGAGTCCCGTGGGACATGGGGTGGGGGAATAGTACTTCAATTTCAGGCTGCTCTGGAGATGAGCAGGCAACCAGAGGCTGGCAGGGGTGGGGAGGGCTGGGAAGGGGGTTGTCTCAGAGGGCAGAAAAGGGTTACAGAATGGCACAAGGTCATGGGTCATGGCTCAAGGGCCCCTCCTTCCTGCTTTATCCTGGTTACTGGTGTATCCAGGACTGACACGGAAAGGCCTCAGACCTCTCCAGCTGGCACTTGACTCTTCCTCATAGGGCCTCTCTTCTACCTCTCCCTCCCTGGGCCCTGCCCACACTCAGGCCCCTTCTAACCTTAAGTGCTTCGCTGACCACATCTCTTCCGGTCTCCAGGCCCTGGATAAAGGCCCGGGCGGCCACCAGGGCCCGGGTTATCTGGGATAGAGGAGAGAAGGTGAGAGAAACCACAGGGTCAGTCATGGTTCAGTCAAGACTGGAGCCAAGAGACTATACCAAGGGCATAAGCAGCGGGGATTAGGTTTGTGGAGTTAATGGCAGCATTGTTAGGAGTGCCAGGTGGTACAGGGAAGCAGGTTCAAAAGGCTCAAAGGAATTATAGTCCAGAAGGATAAAGGGGAACTGGGTTTGGGAAGAAACAGAGCAATTGTGATTTATAGGGCTGAGGGCTGAGTGATAGAGGGACGGTGTATCCAAATAAGCAATGAACTGGAAGCCAAAGGTGTATCTCACACCAGAGATACACCCTGCCCATCATCATACACCAGAGATACACCTCTACCACTTACTGGCTATAAGACCTTAACTTCTGGGAGGCTCAGCTTTCTTATCCATAGAATAGGGATACTACCATCTCCCTTGAAGAATTATGATAATTAAATGAGATACCATAAATGAAAGTCTGTCTCACTAGGTGCCTAATTCATGGTTAGTTGAACCAGAGGAAATCAAGATATTTGGATTGGGGAGCAGTTGGCAGAAAGGTGGCTGGGGCCAAGAACAGGTGAGTGGGTCAGGGACTTGTGTGAAACTAGGGCACAGAATGAGAGTGAAAGGGTACCCAATTAAAGGAGATCAAAGAACACTGGGTTAGGAGGAGGGGACTGGGGCTCAAGATAGGGGTCATCAGGTCAGAGATGGCTGTCATGCAGGATGGGGGAGATCACCAGGTCAGGGGTGACTGGGACATGGGGGTGTTCACTGAGTTGGGGGTGAGTGGTGCACAGCTCAGAAGTCACCAGGTCAGAGGTGGCTGAAGCTCAGTCTTTGGGGCCTCTCACCTGCAGGTAGAGGCGGCGGGGTATGTCCCCAAAAGGCTTCAGAGAGTCATCAGCAGAGGAGGCGAGGCGAGTGAGGCAAAACAGGTAGTCAGGGGAGAAGATGTACTGTGGATGCAGCAGGGGGAACAATCTCTCCAGGAGCTGTGCCCAGAAATCCACCAAAGCGTCATCTAACCCCTCACCGGACCTCTCATAGTAGTCCCGCAGCCGAGAGAACAGGCCACTGAATACGGGGGCGTGCTGAGAATACAGGTGGCCGAAGGAGCGATGGAAGAGCAGGGCCAGAGAGTGCTCAGATGACAAGAGCATCTCCCGAAAAATCTCTGTGGCAAATGTGGAGAAAGGGGTGTGAGATGGGGTGAGGCCAGGGAAGGATGGAAAATTGAAAGGGCAGGGGCAGGAAGAGCCAGGAAGGGAAGACTGGAAAAAAGACAAGTGAGTTAGAGCCTCAGGAACTCTTAGAGACCTGGGAAGACTGAGGGAAGGGCGGGGGGGGGGGGGCACTGATCCTGGAGAGAGCCTGGGGGTGAGAGTGAAGGGGGGCTAAGCCAGGGTTAGGATGCCACAGGGATGGATTAGAGGGTGGAGACAGGATGTTTACTGGGGTCATGAGTGCAGAGAGGAGGTGTGAGGTGTCAAACCAGGTTTAGAGACCCTAAGTCCTCACCATCAAATTTTCTGTGCCGGGAGGCCAGTGTGTGAACCAGGAATGAGCCGTTCTCTTCCACCAGGCCTCGGAAGGTGGCCTCAGTGTCCCAAGTCAGCCTCTGCTCTATCTCACTGGAACAGCAGGTGTACTCCTGGGGGCAGATCCGGAGGTGTTCACCTGCACAGAGGAGACATAGAGCAATGGGGGTGGCGGGAGTGCTTTCATGAAATCCCTTCCCTCTTCTGTCTGTAAGGGGGGGGGCTACCCTTTCTCTTCTACCTGTCTGGTCTCTTTTCTATTGTCTCTGCCTCATCCCCACCTGACTCTATCCCCTCCTTATTGTCCCCTCACCCATCTCAAGTCCACTGCCATTAGCCATGGGATCAAATAGTAATGGGCCAAATTAGTGATCAGTGTCCTCAGGTCACCCTCCCCAATATTGCACACTCCAGGCCGCTAAGGACTCACAGGACAGCGTCTATGAGAAGAATGGGGATTGGAGGGGTGGGGTTACTAGGTAAGCAAGAAAGTATTATCATTGAAGGGGCTCTTAGAAATAGCGAGGGGGACAGATTGAGCTATGAAGAAAGAAACACGGGGCGGGGGGTGCTAATTACTAAAAAGGGATTCCTAGGGTGGGGGTGGAGTAAGAAACCTATTATGTGAACAGGAGGGTTATCGTGATCCTGGTAAGTTCAGAAGAAACACTACTCTCATGACTATGGCATGAAAAGATTATGATAACGGTCATTCTGAAAAGGAGGAGAGTTATTGTGAACTGGGGAGGAGCCGCCCCCGCCCCCTCCCGCTCCCCCAATTCTCTAGTCTTGCTCTTTCTCCTCACCTGAAATCAGGGCGGGAGGGAGTAGGCTTAAGCTATATCCCCGGGCCCCCAGCACCTGCCGGGTCTCAATGCAACTCCGGGTGACCTTTGCCTCGCTCCCAAGTCCAGGACCAGGACCGGGACACAGAGACAGCAGCAGAAGCAGAAGAGATCGCAGAGCGGACATAGCTGCTGCCGACCTGGTTCAGCAAAGTGTGTCCCAAGAAGGAGAGAACAGCCCGAACTCGGGAATCCGGTTCTCTGCCGACGCACCGCTCCGCCGGCCAGAGAAAGAGCGCGACCTCGGAAAACTGAATCCCGAGCACGATAGCTGGACCAAGCGGCATCTGCGGAGACAATGGGAGCGGGGAGCCGGACAGGGGGCGGGGTCCGAGGCAAGGCCCCGCCAATGATGGTAAAAAGCGGGCCTCAGGGGCGGGGCCGAGGGAGAAATTAAGCCAATGTAGTGGGGAAGCTCGGCAGGGGGGCGGTACTCCGCGGAACTAAGGAGGCTGGTGGGGGAGGGGCGTAGCCTTTCTTGGGGGCGTGGCTATCTGACTCGAAAGGCGGGGCCTTGGTGGAACTCAGCCTATAGCAGTTGAGAAACCAGACTGAAGGGGCTACAACTACCCTAATACGAAGCCCGGCCAATGGAGGGAGAAATTGGGGGCAGAGGGGGCGGGACCGGGGTGGAGCAGGGCTAAAGCAGGTGGTTTCCGCGCCCGAGCCCATGTGACGGGGCGGCCCGCCGAAGAGGCTGCGCGCACGAGGCTGCTGGAGTAGCGTGACTGGAACGTGGCGAACACGAGCTTGTGCACGCTCAAGCCTCGCGACAATTACCAGCAGTGGGACGAGCCGTTGAGCTCGCGCCTGCGCACACGTGCCTCGTGCCTTCCCGCGTTTTTCTAGATTCCTCCACCCCCCCTTCTCCCCTTCCCTCGGAAGAGAAGCCGCTGGCGCCTGTCGTGGAGGTGGGGTGACGGGACAACCCCGAAGGACCCGAAGCAGCGCTCTTTCCTCATCGCTGCCCATCCAGACGTCGCCCTTCTGGGCTCAGTGAGACTCCTCTTGGACCCAAGAATAGGCCCTCTCCCCGCCCTCCCAGCCCTGAGGAGAGGAACTGCCCTCTTCCATGCCTCAGTGGCTTTCTTCCCAGAGGCCAGGAACCCTTAGCCCCAGCCCTTAAGAGACTGATAGCCACTGTTTTGAATGGTTAGGAAGCCCCTCAGCCCACTTACCGCAGGATGGGTCTGAGAATGCGATTGCCTTTACTCATTCAGCGTTTCTAGCCCTGTTCTAATGGCGGCCGCGCCCCAGATCGTTAAGCGCTTTCCATACCATTCCATGTGGAATCAGGCGCCAGCCTGAAAATGAAAGATGGAGTCCTTTTTGTCTTTTGGGTTTTTATTTGTAGCGCGCAGGCAGGAGCTGGCAGTCGACACTTGGACGCCTGCAGAGAGGGATGTCTGCAGAGAGCGACTCCCAACCAGCGTCCGTGGGTCTGTGGTGTCTCTGAACCCCTGATGCCTTAGGGCAAGACTCTTGCCATTTTTTTGTGCGCCCGCACCCCAACCCCGAGTGGCAGAGCAGTCCCCTTGGAGGGAAAGGGGATGGTTGTGGCCGAGGCTGGAGACGTGGTGGCCTAGAGGCCCTCTCCTCTCTCTCCTGCAGCTAGACCAGCATGCCTACGCTGCGGTCCTCCTCCTCCCCAAGCAGGGTGTCCTCCCCGCTGCGGAGAACAGCAGGAGGTGGTCAGAGGGGCTTTTCTGCGTCCTCCAGTTCATCCGTCAGTGTGCCCTATGGTGACAGGGACTCAGACCAGGCGTCACAGGGGTGAGAACTTGTTGCATTGCGCGACTTTCTCCAGTGCGGGCAGCTTTCCCCTCTGTATGCCTTTGACTCTGGAAATATAAGAGAAGCTTACTGGTTCAGAATAGTGATCCTCTCCAGCTCTACTGGCTGTTTTTTTTTTGTTTGTTTTTTCTTTTTCCTACCTTGTATGTTGTAGGCAGCAAAAATAATATATCTTTTTCTAAACCTACCATCCAGCTCTTTTAGACCTTTCTTGAATACATTTGTATATTCAACATGTACAGCCTCTGTCCAGAGCCAGGAGGTGGAGGAGGACAAGTAAAGGGTTCTTTATTTGTTTCCTAACAAGTAGTATATACTTGTTAGTTGGTGTGTCATGTTCATTTGGGGAGTTTTATAAACAGATTGGTCTGTCCTTATCTATGAGCTTACTTTGTGAAGGTTTTAGTAATATATATATTTTTTTATCTTTCCAGGAAAAAAAATAACCTCATACAAGATCTGATTTATCTCCTGCTTATTTTTTAATTGGCTTCCTCTGACATATCTATCAGTGCTACTACTGGGGGCCAGATTATATCTATGTTATAAACTTAACTCTAAATAATACTTGTGAACTTGTTTCAAGAGGCGAAATTTAACTATAGGCACATATTAATCTCCAGTTTAGGCATGAATAATGACTTCCTGAGCCATGCTGATTTTTCTCTCTCCCTGCTTAAGCGAATATATATATATATATTTTTTTATTCAGAGAGAATGTTCGGAAAGGGTTGTCCTTTCCCCCACCTCAGTTTTTCATTTTTAATCTTCATTGCTTTTTTCAAGTTAGTTTTCTTCTAAGATTTTGTATCCATTCTGTTAACAGTAAACAAATTTCTTTAGAAAAATCTCAATATATTTTTCCCATGGAAAGGGGGCTATAGTTACAAAGAAATTATGATTCATTTGCCCTTTTATATGGAGGGACTGGGATTTTGTATCTAAAAAGAACCATACTCCCTCATAGGGATAGTGATTCTTTATCAGCTGATGAAGGCAGTGACTTTGAAGAGCACCTGAGGCGCAACGTGAAGAAGAGAGCAGCAAAACGACCACTCAAAACAACCCCAGTGAGTCATTTGGTTTTGTTTTGGTTTTGAACCTGGTCTGGGAAGCATCAAAAGAAAACCTAGAAAAGGCTCAGGTGATAAGTTTGATGAAAGGACAAATTTTTATTAAAAAGTGTTAAGGGGGATCCCTGGGTGGCGCAGAGGTTTAGCGCCTGCCTTTGGCCCAGGGCACGATCCTGGAGACCTGGGATCGAATCCCACATCGGGCTCCCGGTGCATGGAGCCTGCTTCTCCCTCTGCCTATGTCTCTGCCTCTCTCTCTCTGTGTGACTATCATAAATTAAAAAAAAAAAAAAAAAAAAAAAAGTGTTAAGGGACACAAGTATGAAGAAGGTAAATTTTGAAGAGAAAAGAATAAAAGAACAGCATTAGGGATATAGAGGAACAGGAATGGGCCTGAGGGGATTTTTAAAAGGAGAACAATAATAAAGTTGACAATGTAAGAATTAGTTATTTCAGATTTCAGTAACTCAGATTCTGCTGTGAAATTGGCGGTTTAAGCCTACTTGTGTGACAGTTATGAGAGCAAGTGTTAATATCACTTTGCCTAAAAATATTCCTTTATTCTTACTAGGTGGCAAAACATCCAAAGAAGGGGTCCCAAATGGTATGTGGTCATGGCCAGAAAGACTCAGAGCCACCAGCCATTGATCTCTTTGATGCTGTGAAAGCTGCCAAAAGTGACATGCAGGTAAAACATTGTCTCGCCCTCTGTTTCTTGATACCATCTTACCATCTTGTAGGGTAGAAAGATAAGGGCAAATGTTTACAAAACTGATCTAATGTGGACAATTAAGGAGTATAACATATATCAGGAGACAGAGCTAAGACCATGGAATGAATCCTTGGAATGTCATAAGGGAGACCTTGGGTGTGAGAGAATGCTTCTTTCCTAAAAGTATCACAGAACAGGATAGAAATCGAGACAGGAGGCAAGCAGTGGCATTGGATAATCTAGAGAGAAATCATGGATATGGGTGGCAGCTTGTTCACTCTTGTCATGTTTTAGCTCCACGTTAACAGTTACATCTAATTCTTCTTTCCCTCCCTGAATTTTTTTCCATAATTGTTTTGTAATTCTGATACCATCTAAAAGTGTAGAAAGCTCATATATAGTTTTAAAGAAAATTTGATCACTCGGATCGCTAATCTCAGCTCAAGAAATGAAACATTAATAGTGTCATAGTATATCTTTTCTCCATCTGGCCCACACAGTCCCCTCACCACCCAGAAATAACTTCTAGAGTTAATTTTCTGTTAATCATTCCACTGTCTTTCATTATATTTTTTGTCACCAGTGAATGAGTTCTTTAAATAAATGAACCATTTTTGTGTAGTCTTCTGTGACTTATTTTGATTGTTTGAGATTTAGTCATATTGTGTACTGTAGATTTTTATAGTTTCTGGAACAGTCTATGTTTTCATACATAAGGAATTTTCTATATATGTTTTTTCATTATTGATTTCTAACTTTATTGCATTGTAGTCAGAAAATGTCTTTGAAACTTATGGAGACTAGCTTTATGATTTTGCATTTACTTCATTTCCAAAGCTATTTCACAGTGAAATGATACTTCTTTGATATTTCTACTAGGTTTTCAGGTTTTTGTTTGGTGTTGGTCTGGTATGTCAATTACAGAGAGATGTATTAAAATCCACAAAGATGATCTTTTTAGTTACTACTTTTGTATTCACATCTATCTTTGTCTTAAATATTTTGAGTGTTTGTTGCCTAGTAAATTGAACCTTTGTTATGTATTGTCACTTTTTATATTTTAAGACAAAAATTGTTTTTTATAAATATAATCCACATTAGCTTATTTTTATTAGTATTTGCTTAATATCTTTTTCTATACTTTTTTCCCTAAGACTTTATATTTAAGGGCTCAAATTCACAACCCTGAGATTGGGGCTCAAATTCACAACCCTGAGATTAAGAGTCACATGCTTTACTGACTGAGCCAGCCAGGCACTCTTCTTTTTACCTTTTTGTCTCCAGTCTTTCTATGTATGTTTGGAGTCTGTCTTCTGCATATAGCATATATCTAAATTCTGTTCTTTTATCCGTTTTGTTAATCTCTCTTTTAACAAGAGAGTTTGATTGATTTACATGTATTGTCACTATTGGTACATATGAATTTATTTCTATCATTTTATGTACTTTTGCTTTATTTTACCTTTTCTGTTTCTTCTTTCTTTGCTTGCTTTTGGTTTTTGTCTTCTATAAGGACCTAAGCACACTTTAATTCTAATTGCCCCTGCAAGTTTTCACGCTGTCTTGTAGTGTTTTATTTATGTCTATTTTCCTTTTTCCAACAAATTAGACATTACTGTTTATACAGTATTTGTATTTACATTTTTATCATTTTGCTTATCATTGTTTCTCACATCTTTAATACAAATTCACTCTCTTGCTGTTCAAGTTTATCCTTTAAATTTTCCTTTAGGTAGTTTACTAGCAAACTCTTTTTTTTTTCTTGTATGAAATGTCTTTTATTCCTGTTCTTGAAAGGTTATTTGCTGGGTATAGAATCCTAAGATGAAAATTTTCTGTCTTTTCACATTGAAAAGATTATTCCACTGCCTTCTGACTTCATTTGTTGCTGCTGAAGGCCAGCTGCCATCTAAGTTAGCGCTGTCTAGTACAACATGTTGTAATGATGGAAATGTTATGTATCATCATTAATATAGTATCCACTAGCCACATGTGGCTCTTGAGTACTTACAAGTGTGACTGATGTGACTGAGGAACTGGATTCTTAAATTTTTATTTGGTTTAGTTTTAAGACCCATATATGGCTAGGGGCTCTGATGTATTTGTGCAGATCTTTTTTTTTTTTTTTTTTAAGATTGTATTTATTATTCATGAGAGAGACACAGAGAGAGAGGCAGAGACATAGGCAGAGGGAGAAGCAGGCTCCATGCAGGGAGCCCAATGTGGGACTCCATCCTGGGACTCCAGGATCACACCCTGAGCTGAAGGCAGATGCTTAACTGCTGAGCCACCCAGGCACCCCTATTTGTCAGATCTAATTTGTAAATGGCTTTGTTTGTAAGTGCCATGACATGTAAATACTTTTTAAGTGATCTCTTTTTGCCTTAACTGTTTTTGAGAGTTATTTTTTTGTGTTCTGATGTTTTACAGAGTGCTTAAAGATGTAAATTTCCTTTTTATGTGTCATATTTGAAATCTTTTGGCTTCTAGGTTCTGAAGATATCTTTCAACAACTGTGGAAAATTCTCTTCAGATACTGTCCCTTTATCATTCCATTATCTACTTCGGCAATTCAATTAGACATCAATTAGAACTTCTCCCTCTATTCTCCTTGTCTCTTAGTAGCTCTATCAGTATTTCAGTTAGTGTCTCCAGGCTGAATTTTGGGAGTCATCCTTGTGCAAGGGCCATACTAATTTTCTGTATCGTTCCAATTTTAGTATATGTGCTCCGAAGTGAGCACCCAGGCTGAATTTTGGATAATTTCTTTCATTTAATCTTCCAGTTCATTCATCTTTTGTTTTGCTGTGTCCAATTTGCTTTTAATCCATTTGTTGAAGTTTGAATTTTATTGTATTTTTCACTTCTATAGATCTTTCTTTCTTTCTCTTTTTCTTTTTAAAGATTTTCTTTATTCATGAGAGACACACAGAGAGAGAGAGACATAAGCGGAGGAAGAAGCAGGCTTCTTGCAGGGAGCCTGATGCAGGACTTGATCCCAGGACCCTGAGATCATGCCCTGAGCCAAAGGCAGACAGTCAACTACTGAGCCACCCAGGCATCCCTTTTTGCCCTTTTTCAAAAATGATTGTCCTTTGCTTCTACTTTAAAGCTTCAATCTCTTTATTCATAGCATGATTTATAATCTGTAATAACTTTAATGTTTGAAGTCTGAATATAATTCCGCTGTTTTTTCCTGCCAGTTCTTATTTTCAGTGCCTTATTTCTTTACTAAGTTTCACGAGGAACTGCTCATTTTTCTAGGAGCTCTATCTGTTAGAATTCTTTGGGCCCCGGGTTACAGGTAGGTTTTTAAGAGAGGAATCTGCACTTGCTTCTGGTAGTTAATTGGGGACATTCCAGGTTCATTTTGAATTAAATTCTCTGATTGACAGTATTCTGATCGTACAGGTCATGTAGATCTGGACTGCAAATCCAGGACCTGAGACCTGACTTATGGTTATGAATTCTCAAGGGAGAATTCTTTTGTTCCCCTCCACCCCCACACTAGTCCTAACAAGCTGGTTTTGTTGCTTGTTGCCTTCTGGCTTGACTATAGGTTCATTTCTCATTCCTGCTTTCATGATGTGACTTTTTGCAGTACCTAGCTTTATTGCAGAAGCCTCCTTTTAGATCTCTCTTCTTGGAAAACCCAGAGGCTCTATATCCTATGCTCTACATTCCATGCAGCCATCGGGACAGAGAGTCAGGATTCCCAGTGTTTAATAGAACTCTTAGGGCAAAAATCGGCTTTCTTATCTCCCAGGATTGATACCTTCACTTCATTTTTGGTCTACATGGAGTTCTACATTTTCATTCTGGTTCAGCAATACATTTTAAAAGATGTTTTTAATATTTTAATCAGAAGTTTTGCTGTTTCAGTTGGGACAATCATATAGGATTTCCTGTCTGTCGTATTGCCAGAAACAGAAATCATCCATCTTATTTTCCTAGTCTTTGGTGGATGAGTGGCTGGATAGCTACAAGCAAGACCAGGATGCAGGATTTCTGGAGCTTATTAACTTTTTCATCCGATCTTGTGGGTGTAAAGGTGAGGAAACTCCTATCCCTTTGTAATCCTTAACTCTCTGTACCTATGTCATGAAACTTTTGCTACATTTAAATGAGTGGGACTAAGTATTTCCTAAATAAAGAGAGAAGGTAAAGCATGAGAAAAGTTTCACTGATTTGAATACATTGTAGATTGGTAAATAGGGAAGTGATTAGTAAGGGAACTATGTTGATTTGGAGCTAAGACCCTTTGGGGAAAAATAACTAATCACACTAATGTGATGAAGATGATATTCACAAATTTGAAAGTAGACTATTAGACACCTTTTAGTCTTTCTTTCTCTAGATGAAATAATCATTTATCCTTATTTCTCAGCCACTTCCTTCCATATTTTTCCACTGAAGCTGTGGGCCCTCCACATCCTCAGAGGTCATGACCTAATTTATTGGGGCAAGATAATCCTAGGCAAGCAGTATTACAGGAATCCAGAACTGGTGTAGTTTTATTGCTTTATTTTTTGTTGGAATTTTTTTTAAGTAGGCTCCGTGCTCAGTGTGGGGCTTGAACTCACTAGCTTAAGATCAAGAGTCATGTGCTTTACCGACTGAGCCAACCAGATGCCCATTTGGGTTTTTTTAACCATTGTTTTCTATTGCTTTCCATTTCTTGATTCCTTTGGGTTCTCTAGAGAGGTTGCTTTATAATAGATACACAGATTATAGCAGATTTAGGACTAGGATTCAGGTCTTCTGATTCCCCACCTACGCTCTTTTCAGTATATTCCCCTAGCTCATCTTCAGGTATATGTGTAAATGGTCAGTGTCTTGTTATCTTTCTCTTAAGTATCTCATCTCCTCCATTCCTCAGGCATTGTGACACCTGAGATGTTCAAGAAGATGTCCAATTCAGAGATCATCCGGCACCTAACAGAACAATTTAATGAGGTGGAGGAAGACAATCAGGATCCTCTTGCCACTCTTATTTCAAAATACAAGGCCCATTATCCCCCTTTTTCTGATTCTGGGAAATAGGATAGCTTTTGGAAGGAGTTAAGTTTCTTGTGGGAAAAAGGGACCTGTAGGTGTTATCTCAATATGCTTCTAGAGTTGAATACAGCAGGGAATGAGGTATAGCAAAGATACATCTTTACTGTACTATTGGGTTTTGACATACAGAGTCCCTACAGCTTCATAGACGTGGTAACACTTTTCTCATCTTTTTCATAAACCCTTCTGTAGGACTCAGGAGACTATCCCCTGACAGCACCAGGTCCATCCTGGAAGAAGTTCCAGGGAAGCTTCTGTGAGTTTGTGAAGACCTTGGTCTATCAGTGCCAGTATAGCCTTCTCTATGATGGCTTCCCCATGGACAACCTCATCTCCCTGCTCACTGGCCTCTCGGACTCCCAGGTCCGGGCCTTCCGTCACACCAGCACCCTAGCGGGTGAGCACTCATTTGAGTCTCTAAGTGTTCTCTGGGGGATTTCCTCTGTTCTTTGGTCCCAATCTTTTTTTTTTTTTTTTCCCTCTGTCTTAGCCCTTTACTTCAAGGCCAGGTTTCTCTTACCTTGAACTTGCAATCAAGTTTCTCACTAGTAGTATGGTATTTAAAAAAAAAGAAAGTGGGTTACAATGACAATTAACAGCTTTAACTTGTTTCCCATAGCTCATCTGGGAATATGCTGAGGATTAAATGAAGCCCAAAAGAGGGAGAAAAAATGTCCGTTCAGGACAGTAGGTCTTCGGATTTTAGGGTTACTCTGCTCTAGCTTTTCATTTTTTACTGCTCTTTTCTTTTTCTTTTCCTTCCTTTTCTGTTTTTGGTGGCAGTGGTGGTAGCAGTCATAGTATGTTTTCCCCAACTGCCTCATTCCCTGCTTCTTCCTCCTCTTCCCACTGGAACCACAAGAAGGTTTTTTTCTTTCTTTTTGAACCTATCCTCCCTCTTCCAACCTAAGTAATAATTCCCATTTCTTATTTTTTCTGGCTCAAAGCCATGAAGCTGATGACCTCCCTGGTAAGAGTTGCCCTCCAGCTGAGTCTGCACAAAGACAATAATCAGCGACAGTATGAGGCTGAACGAAATAAGGGGCCAGGACAGAGAGCACCTGAGAGGCTAGAGAGCCTGTTGGAGAAGCGCAAAGAAGTAAGAAATGTTTCCTGCCTCTTCTCTCCCTCTCTCCCAGTTGCCATCCAGTTGCTGCTGCCTTGAGGGCCTGAGGACTTCTCTTTGCTAAGACACAGGCCCCTATGCAACGTTTTCAGGTCATGAAAAGTGGGGTCTGATGGTCTTAATAGAGCCATAATGTTAGATGTCACTGACGCTTGTTTCTGGAATGTATGCTCATTGAATTATTTCTAATTTAGAATAAACTTTAGAGTTCCTCATAATTCCACTTTTGCTTAGTCTCCATGTCTATGTTCATTATCAAAAATGTGTTTAAGTGTTGTGCTTGCATCTTGTGCAAGGAGTTAACTTTTTATTTTCTGGTCAAGTATACAGTCTGCAGGTCATCACAGGAGTACTAATGGCCAGCCACTGACAAGGGAGGCCAACTGTTCAAGGACTGGAAAGCAATAGGCCTTTCACTCATTCCTGGGTTTCAATTCTGTTCCAATTACCTACTAGTTCCGTGGCCTTATGTAACCTCTAAGCTTCCATTTCCTTTTCTGTAAAAAGGGAATAATTCTACCTTTTTATGAAGATTAAATGAGATGGTGAGTGAATTGCCTAGTCTGGCACATTGTAGGTACTTGCTTTATCCTTTCAAACTTAAAGACCACTGGAGGATGTAAGCTCTAACAAAATCTTTTACACTGATTAAACCTTCAAACAGTTATGTATGTCATGCGACCCTGATTTTCCCCCTACCCTCCTATACTGTCTGAGACTCCCCCAGCATGAGGTTGGCAGGACTCCCCATGTCTTAACTGCACTGTTTTCCCATCCCTCACCAAGGTCTCTTCCAAAATAAGCCTTTCTTAACTCTCATTGTTTTCAATGTCAGTATGATCTTAAACCTTATATATGTTAGGTCTTAAATGGTGTCTACCACATGAATCTCTTTTGACTTGTCTAGGTTCTTCAGTTATTATTTGTCTTTTGGCTTTTAATTTATTTTATTTTATTTTTTAAGATTTTATTTATTCATGAGAGACACAGAGAGGCAGAGACATGAGACACAGGCAGAGAGAGAAGCAGGCTCCATGCAGGGAGCCTGATGTGGGACTCGATCCCGGAACTCCAGGATCCCTTGGCCCTGGGCCAAAGGGAGGCACTCAACCACTGAGCCACCCAGGCATCCCTGTTTTTTGGCTTTTAATCTCTTCCTCCCTACTGTTTTCTTATAAATGTGTGTAGATCTTTGATCTTCCTTTTACTCTTCTTCTCTGTGAACTACTCCATCTCTGTCCTTCCTCTTAGTATTTCTTAATATCCAACTGAATTCTTTTTTTGCTACCTAGCTTCTATATCCCCATTTTTCTTTGAAATTATTCTCTCCAAACCAGTGACTTCCTAATCCATATGGTCAGTGGTCTTTTCTCAATCTCCTTTATCCAAACTTCTGTAGAATTTGGTAGTAATGGCATACTTTTCTCCTTTTCTCCATCCCTTTTTTCCTTCATTTTAAAAAACATTTATTTGAGAGAGCATGCATGTGTGAGTGGCAGGGAAGGGCAGAAGGAGGGGGCAGGAGGAGAGAGAGGGAGAATCCTCCAGCAGACTCCTTGCTGAGCACAGAGCCCAACACAGGACTCTATCCCAGGATCCTGAGATCTTGATCTGAGTAAATCAAGAGCTAGCCGATTAACCAATTGAGCCATCTAAGTGCCCCTTCCTTTTCAATATGAAATTTTCTAAATGTTGTGAGAAGTAGAGACACTGGTAGAGTGAACACTGTATACAAATTATTTAGATTTAACAACTAATATTTCACTATATTGCCTCATCCAGTTTGAGATTTTATATTAAATTATGGACATTGGTATTTCCACCTAAAACTTAAAACACGTACTTTACCAGATACAAAAAAAATTCATCTAAAAAATGATCCCCCCCAAAAAATGATCTCCACATTAGCCCAATGCCATTTTCACATTCAAAAATATTAATAATTATTTCTTAATATTTTCCAATCCAGTTCATATTTAAATTTCCTGATATGTCCGAAAAATGCCTTTTATAGTTGATTAATTCCATCCAGGATTTAAATTAAGGATTATGCACCTTATTTATTATATTTCTTACGTCTGTCATAATCTTGTGTAGAACCTCTGCCTCCCCCATTTTCCCCTAGTATGTTGATTTATTGAAGAGGTAGCGTCAATTGTCTTAAAGAATGTTCTAACCCCGCTTCCTTGTTGTTCTTGTCATTCTCTTTATAATTCTGCTTCCTTGATATCTATCATTCATCTAATCCAGGGTTCCCAACAATGGCACTATTGACATGGGGGCTGTCCTGCCTTTGCAGGATATTTAACAGCATCCCTGGCCTCTATCCACTAAATGGCAGTAGTACCCCCTCCCAGTCTTAACCACCAAAAATGTTTTCAGAAGTTGCTAAATGTTCGTTCCCTGAGGGGCTCCCAGTTGAGTACCATTGGTCTAATCTCTTATTTTTTTGTTTTTTATTAGTTCTACTTTTTCTGTTAAACTGCATTTATTAAAAATTCATTTTCTCAGTTGTTAGTCAAAAATGTATATAACTGCCAGCTAGTATCTCTGGATAGTCAAAGATAGCCAGAATAACCAGATCCAGAGGGGAGATATTATTTTTTCCAAATACAAAGAAACCTCTGACGCATTAGTTGACTCTATAGCTTCTTCTAGAATTAGAAGGTTTTCAGGGGTTCAGACTGTGTCCTGTAATAAATAGGAAGTAGATGGGAGTCATACTTTATTTTTATGGCCTTAGGCCATTGGAACATGAGAAAGATTGACCTGTTCTTCCCTGTCCTCCAGCTCCAGGAGCATCAAGAGGAGATTGAGGGGATGATGAATGCCCTCTTCAGGGGTGTCTTTGTGCACCGGTACAGGTGAGTGAATGGGCTCCCCTTGTTGAAGTAGCTGGTCCTTGGTTATAGAATCTGTAAAAAGTAGCAAGGCCCCCACCCTGACCCTGGTTATTTGGTTAGTTCTAGCGCTAATGCAGCTGGAGCAAAAACTGTAACAACAGATGTTTTGAATTCGTGAAGTTTAGTTCATCCCCAACTACAAAGACTCTTGTAAGCTCTTTTGAGAGAGAAAATAACAGAATAAGGCATTGTCAATATTATTTTGCACCAGCTTTGCGGAGGACCTTCCCTTCCTCATCTTCCCGGGACTGGAGACCTGAGAGGACAAGAGCAAAGAGCCAAACAGCAGGGCTTTTCTGAGGGTGTGCAACTTCGCAGGCCTTTTCCTAACCCAGCCTGCTGTGTCACTGTGCTAAAGGCAGGGGAGGTCTACACTGTTTAAAAGAACTGGTGGAATTAAGTTAAAAATAGTGTCCATATTTTTTTCCTCAGTCTTAACAAGATTTCAACCTCTGCCTTTCCAAGAACTCTTCAGCTGATTTAATCTTCTCTTCAAGTGAAAGTTTAGCCAATGGTTAGATTAACTTCCAAAATCAGTTTTAAAGGGGGCAGGGAGGATAAGCTCAATTATTTTCTGAAGTATTACAGAAAGAAAAGGTTTATGTTTTATGTATTTACATTGGGAAGAGGAAATGGAAGGCATGAAGCATGGTATTTAGTGAAGAAAATCGTTTCTTCTATGGCAGGAAGATATGTGGGAGGATGGAAAGTGAGTTTGGAGAGAAGGTAATAGGGGTCCATTTACCTGTCTGTGCCTAGGGATGTCCTTCCTGAGATCCGTGCTATCTGCATCGAGGAGATTGGGTCTTGGATGCAAAGCTACAGCACATCTTTCCTCACTGACAGCTATTTGAAATATATTGGCTGGACCCTGCATGATAAGGTGAGTGTTGAAGTCAGTCCTTTTTTTTTCCTGTTGCCCTCACCCTCTTTTCTGCCCTAAGACACTGCAGCTTTTCCTGGTCCTGCCACTTGGAAGCTTCACCAGTGATCAGCCCATCAAGGAACCCAGTGAACCACAAAACTCCCTGGTATTGGGAAGGGTAGGATAAACCAGAAGAGAGGTACATCCAAGAGATGGAACACCTCAAAACCAGAGTAGAGAAAGACATTCCCTAGGAAAAAGCAAGAAAGCTAGGAAGAACAAGAAATGGATAGTAAGATGGGTACTAGGGTTGGAGCCAAACCAGCCTTTTCATGATGATTGCTCAATTCTGCTTAACCTTTTTGTTTGTTGTCTGAGTCCTCCCAAAGTCCTCAGCATGGAGGCACCAAGGCCCAGAAAGAGTAATCTGTGTAAGGGGTATGGAGGCCCAGTGGGGGTTGGGTAGAGGAGTAGTCAGTTATGCTTCCATTTTCCTCAATAGCACCGAGAAGTCCGTCTGAAGTGCCTGAAGGCTCTAAAAGGGCTGTACAGCAGCCAGGATTTGACTGCCCGCCTGGAGCTCTTTACCAGCCGCTTCAAGGTGAAATTGGGGCCATACTACTATGCTTGACTCTTTCTGGTGGTTCCTGTTTCCCCACCTTATCTTTCCATTCCTGTTGCTCTTATGTATGTGTAGCTATCCCAGCATCTGCTTCTATGCCTTTTTTTTTTTTTTTTTTAAGGAATCTCTCAAATTCTATGAGTATGATGTTTGGGCATGAGTATGATGAAGTGTTGAGCAGTGTGCTCTTTCCTTACAGGACCGGATGGTTTCCATGGCCATGGACCGAGAGTATGATGTGGCGGTGGAGGCTGTCAAGTTACTAACCCTTATCCTAAAGTGAGTCCTGGGGAGTAGTGAGGCATGCATCTCATACTTTTACCTTTCTAACATCAGACAGGCCCTTCCAGAGTCCTAGCCCTCCACCAGTCATAAGTTGATTCTTTCTTATGTGTGGGTTGAAACATAGAGGTCATTTCTGAGTTGCAGCATCTCCGGGAAAATTTCCATCTTCTCTCTCTATACTCCTCTGTTTTCCATTCTTCCACTTGTTTAATAGTTCTTTTTTTAAAAGTTCTTTGTCAATTAATCCTTGTTGCTTTTTTTTTTCTTTTTGGTTCGTCTTTTGGATTGTTCCAAATCTTCATTTGCCTCTTTTGGTTTCTAGCCCTGGGTTGTGCTGGAGGACAACAGTCATATCTACCTGCTTTTTATTCTTTTCTCTTGGCAGGAACATGGAAGGGGTACTGACAGATGCAGACTGTGTGGGCATCTACCCTGTTGTATATGCCTCTAACCGAGCCCTGGCGTCTGCTGCAGGGGAGTTTCTGTACTGGAAGTGAGTAGGGGCCTCTCATTTGTTCCTGTAATACTATCTGCTGTTGTTTTCTCTCAATTCTTTGAGGCTTCCCTTGGCTCTGCACTTTTTCTTATACCTTTCCTTGGACTCTTTCTGTCCCCCATAGTGATTATTCCACTCCTCATTTGCTCCCATGTGTGGCCTTTTCCCCATGTTCATTCTACCAGGCTCTTCTACCCTGAATGTGAGACTAGAACAGTGGGTGGGAGAGAGCGACGCCGAAGTCCACGTGCCCAGAGGACTTTCTTTCACCTTTTGCTGTCCTTCTTTGTGGAGAGTGAGGTGACGTATGGGAAAGTATTATTTGGCTGTGGTGTGTAAGACCTGCTGTTGGAGAAAGATGGGATCTGGCACTGTGGGAAGGAAAGACATAGTTTAACAGTAGCCACTTTCCAGAAGTTTCTAATGTGGCTTCAGTATTAACATGTACCTTTTTCAAATAAAATCTTACCATTTTGCAATGACATGGGTGAAACTAGAGGATGTTATGCTAAGTTGCAGTAAGTTTCTCAGAGAAGGACAAGTATCGTATAATTTCACTCATCTGTAGAATTTAAGAAACAAAACAGAAGATTATAGGGAAAGGGAGGGAAAGATAAAGTAAGATGAAATCAGAGAGGAAGACAAGCCATAAGAGACTCTTAACTCTAGGAAACAAGCTGAGGATTGTGGGGGCGGGGGGGGGGTAGGAAATGGAGTAACTGGGTAATGGGCATTAAAGAGGGCACATGATGTAATGAGCACTGGGTGTTATATGCAACCTATGAATCGCTGCACTTCACCTCTGAAACTAATAATACACTGTTAATCAATTGAATTTAAATAAAGTAAAATTTTAAAAATGTAAAAAAACAACAACATGTACCTTCTTCCACAGCTCCATGACCATGCTGCTTACTTAGTAGACAGCCTGTGGGACTGTGCAGGGTCTCAGCTAAAGGACTGGGAGAGTCTGACCAGCCTGCTGCTGGAGAAGGACCAGAGTGCGTACTGTGTAGTAGCCAGAGGAGGGGACTTTTCACCTCCTAGTAGGAAACCAAGAGTCTTATAAAGGCAGAGGTGTCATGGGTAGTGGGGAAGTTGGAGTAACTTGGAGATGAAGGATGACTAATTTGTGATTCTATGTTTTTCATCCTCCTGCTGACCCAGACTTGGGCGATGTGCAGGAGAGCACACTGATAGAAATCCTCGTGTCCAGTGTTCGGCAAGCTTCAGAGGGTCACCCACCTGTGGGGCGGATCACTGGCAGGAAGGTACGGCATGAAGGGTGGGTGGATTGGTTAGCAATATTAAATCCAGATAGGCATTGTCACTCCTTATCCCTAAGTCTTGGGTTAGGGTGCCCATTCTCTGCCTCTCAAAGAATTCCATTTCTAGAAAAAAATCTGAAGGAGTTGCCAAATGAATTCTCTCTTCTTCCTGGGCAGATAAGGTTGTGGGGGAAGAGGGATACATATCTATACCCTCTGGAGCCACTGGTTTTCTGCACATTTCCCTCCACCCCCCAAATGACTAATTCCAGGGCTTAACCCCAAAAGAACGTAAGATCCAAGCCGACGACAGGGTGAAGCTGACAGAGCATCTCATCCCTCTGCTGCCCCAGCTCCTGGCCAAGGTAGAGCTGCCCCACTGTTCGGTATCTGGGAGTGAGCAGTGAATGGAAATGGCCTTCAGTGAGGACTAGGAGTAGGACTTAGCATATGTGAGCTAGTAAGTAGCTCTCCCTCTCAATCTCTGCAGTTCTCAGCTGATGCGGAGAAGGTTGCTCCCCTGCTCCAGCTTCTCAAGTACTTTGACCTCAACATCTACTGTACTAGGCGCTTGGAGAAGGTGAGGAGAGGAAAATATAGTTCTATACCTTGCTGCTTCCTTGCTAGGACTAGTGCCAGTTCTACTGCCAGTGTCTGGTTCTTCTCAAAAACCTGGGTTCCAGAAAAATCAGTAAGCCTACCCTTTCAGAGACATCTTATCCTTGAAGTTTAATGCTTTCAGCCATATTTTTTAAATTTTCCTCAGCACTCCTCCCCTCCAGAAGACTTGCTCTCTCCCTTGCTCCCCCACAACATGATCTTCTCTCACCTGTCTCTCTGTTAGCATCTGGAGCTGTTCTTACAGCAACTCCAGGAGGTGGTGGTGAAGCATGCAGAGCCTGCAGTGCTTGAGGCTGGTGCTCATGCCCTCTATCTGCTCTGTAATCCTGAGTTCACCTTCTTCAGCCGGGTAGACTTTGCCCGCAGCCAGCTAATGGACCTGCTGACTGACCGCTTCCAGCAGGAGCTTGAAGAGCTGCTTCAGGTAGGAAGTGGGGCTGAAAGATGGGACACCCCAAACTTGGGCCCTAGGGGCCACGAGATGGGGCACATGAATCTAGGAGTTTGGGGGAAAATCCCATTGTGGATCCTCTTTCTTCCTCAGTCATCCTTCCTAGATGAGGATGAGGTGTATAGTCTGGCAGCCACTCTGAAGCGCCTCTCTGCCTTCTACAAGTGAGCAGCTCATCTCCTGTTCCTTCCTGTTTCTGCTGGTGTCTGTGGTGTTGATTCCTCCTGTTTGTTCCTGTGTAATGTTTCCTTCTCTTTTCTAAAGTGCTCATGACCTAAGTCGCTGGGAGCTCTATGAGCCATGCTGCCGGCTCCTCCAGAAGGCTGTGGACACTGGAGAGGTTCCTCACCAGGCAAGTAGACAAGTCTGAGATGTGGAGGCAGAGAGGTTTTTTGTTTGTTTGTTTGTTTGTTTTTTGTTTGTTTTTTTTTTTTTTTTTGGCAGAGAGTTTTTAAGGGCTTTGTGTTCTAGGTGGCTAGTGATTCCAGGTAGTTCCAGGCCCAGGAATGTGGAGTAGACATGAGAGGAAAGTCAGGTGCTTGCTGTTATTCTGTTCCACTCTGGAAGTTGAACTGTACTTTCCAGTGTCTGAAAATAGCCATCCTCTCTGGTTTTCTGAGAGTGAAGGATAATGTTGAGGGATTCTAGGAGACAGATAAATAAGGGGGAGGTGGCATTCCTGTCCAAGACAATTCTCTGAAGAGTGTCCAGAATTGGTTCTTTTCCCCCTAGAGAAGGAATCATGTGTCTCCCAATATCATTTTCTTTCTTTGCTGCTTTGTATGTGTGTTGCCTATTTGCCTTTCCCTTTCTCCCTTCCTCCCTGTTCCTCCTTCTCCTGACTCATCCATTTTTCCAACATCTGGTTGTTACAGGTGATCCTGCCAGCCTTGACTCTTGTCTATTTTTCCATTCTCTGGACACTAACTCACCTTTCTGGATCAGGTGCCTCCCAGGTGAATATGGGTCTGAGTAGGGGGATTGGGAATGGAGGAGCCTGTGTCTCCATTCCTCCTCCTTAAGGCACTGTCTCCACAGAAGCAGCTGTTGAGTTTAAAGGGCAGGATGGTGGCCTTCTGTGAACTCTGCCAGAGCTGCCTGTCAGATGTGGATTCTGAGATCCAGGAGCAGGTTAGCATTTACTTAGGTGGGACCAAGGAGGCATGTTTCTCCCCGTGGTCAGAGGAAGCCTTGTTCTAAGGGGAAATTAGCTGTATAATTTCCATCTTGATCAACATCCTGTCCTTTTTCAGCATTCTTTTTTTTTTCCAACAGGCTTTTGTCTTACTGAGTGATCTACTTCTCATCTTCAGCCCTCAAATGATTGTAGGGGGGCGTGATTTCCTTAGACCCCTTGTCTTTTTTCCTGAAGCCACTCTCCAGTCTGAACTAGCCAGCTTCCTCATGGACCATGTCTTCATCCAGCCTGGAGAACTGGGCAGTGGTACAAGGACTCTGTACCTGGGGCTCAGGGAGGGTCTGGGGCTAGGACTGCCTCAGGTGTATAAAGGCAGGAGGCCTAAATCTGTGGTTCTAATATTTCCATTCTGCATTTAATGTGAGCCAGGTCATTCCCAGGAGGATCATTTACAGATAGAGCAACTCCACCAGCGGCGCCGCCTCCTGGCTGGGTTCTGCAAGCTGTTGCTTTATGGGGTGCTGGACATGGATGCAGCCTCAGATGTTTTCAAACACTACAGCAAGGTGCAGTGAAGCGTCAGGCTGAGCACAGCCAGGACTTCTAACACTGGAGGGCTCCGGGCAGGGCGAGGTCGGGGAGGTGGTGGTGTCAGGCTTGCAGGAAAAGTGGGAAGGAAAAGGCAGCAGAAGTTTGGAATAAAGAAACCAAAGAGTCAGTAGTAAGCAATCATGGGGAAAAGCTGTTAGGAAGAAATTCATTGGAAAGGAAATAATCTTATTTCCTTTCCAGAGTTGTTTTTTTTTTTTTTTCTTTTTTTTTCTGTGAACTAAGTCTCCATAAACTGGAGTATAACAAAAGAAGAAAAAGAATGGAAGAGGGATCAGTCCTTACAGGATATCTAGATGTGTACCTCAGTTTCCTCAACTCACCATTATATTGATTTCTGTTTATTTTGAGCACCTCACATGGGCCAGATACCATTCCAGGTGCTAAGGATACAGCAATGAGCAACACAAAGTTCCTGCTTCATGGAACTTCCATTCTAGAAGGAATATAGTGAAGGCTTCGGTGCTGCAAAGAGAGCAGACACTGGCAGGCTTACTACTCCCCTTCCCTAAGAAGTGGGCTCAGGGCAGTTTCTTTCCTTATTTGTTTGCCTAAACTCTTTGGGCCCCTACCTATTGGCTGGAGAGGAGGTTTAGTCTTAGATGTTTTATCATTCGATTCATGTTGCCTGGCTAAGGCACTTCAGGAAGGACACATGAGGAGGGATGTAAAGGAAGAAACAGAATGGAATGTCTTGTGAAACATTATCTTCTCTGTTTCCTGTCCTTCAGTTTTACAAGGACTATGGCGACATCATCAAGGAAACGTTAACTAGAGTAAGGCAGATTGACCGGAGTCATTGCTCCCAGATCCTGCTGCTGAGCCTCAAGCAGGTACTGCCTTCTGCCTGGAGTACCTCAGACCTATGATGTGCCTTCCTTGTAGCCCAGACTGTCTGCTCAACCCTTGGCCATGTAGGACGTGAGATCCTTAAGAGCAGGAACTTTCCAACTTACTTTGACTCTACTTGACAGTCTCCTTCGTAATGGGTCTGTAGAAAGTATTAGTTGATGGGCAGTTTCCACCCTAACTCCATAGGATTTCAGCTATCAGGGCATAGGAGCAGCACCAGTAAAATGATAGGAATTCCTAATTTTCTTCTAGTCTGTTGTCTCTTAGTGCCTTCAGTTACTACAGACGTTTTTATTGTTCTAGAGCAAAGGTGATGGCTGTCTCTGCAGTAGGGGGCCAGGGGTAGGGGCAGTGTCTGGGAGGAAAGAAAGAGTAAAAGTAGCAGATGGCATCCCAAGTCTTTGAGCATTTCTGGGCAGAGAAGGCAATGCTGTCCTGCTCTCTTCCCACTTGTTCCTCTCTATCCCAAATGTACCATGCTTCGTGGACACAGTTGTATACAGAATTGCTACAGGAACAGGGGCCCCAGGGCCTGAATGAGCTTCCAGCCTTTGGTGAGATGAGGGATCTGGCCCGAAGGTTTGCTTTGAGCTTTGGACCCCAGCAGCTGCAGAACCGTGACCTTGTGGTCACACTCCACAAGTAAGGAAGTACTAGTTGGAAGTCAGGGGAGGGTACTTGGATCTTTCTGAGAGGGCTAAGCCAAAGGCTGTGTACAGGGAGAGCTGAAGTCTGGTCTTGGAGGGAGGGATAAGCATGTAAAGAAGGCACAGTCAGTGTGGCCAGTGGATGTCCTCTGGGAGACAAACGGGAAGGAGAGGGTGCCCTTGGGTGGGATGCTTCAGCTATGGGCGGGAAATGGGGAGAGACTGTCTTCTTAAAATAATTCTGCTCCACCAAGGGAAGGCATCAAGTTCTCCTTGTCTGAACCGCCTCCACCTGGCTCCTCCAGTCAGCCCCCAAACCTGGCCTTCCTGGAGCTCCTTTCAGAGTTTTCCCCCCGACTCTTCCATCAGGACAAGCAGCTGCTGTGAGTTAGTGAGTGGGCGGGTAATGACATGGCTCAGGGAAGAAGAGAACAGTGGGTGAGCAGCTCAGCCCCTTTGTCCCACCCCTTCCTTAGACTGTCCTACCTGGAAAAGTGTTTGCAGCGTATCTCCCAGTCACCTGCTTGTCCCTGGGGTCCAGTCACCACCTACTGCCACTCCCTCAGCCCTGTGGAGAACACAGCAGAGACCAGTCCTCAGGGCTGCCCCCGCTACAAGAAAAGGCGTACTGAAGGTAGAGTACCGCGTGTGTGTGTGTGTGTGTGTGTGTGTGTGTGTGTGTGTGTTTGTGTATCAGGATTCATCATGACTTCTCCGTTTTTAGCTAGTTCATAGATAAGTAGCATATGGTCTTTTGCCTCCTTCAAACTTTTGTCTTTGGTCAAACATTTCACTGAGCATGTGTTGTCATTAAGCGATACTCATTTTCTTCAAGGTTTATCTAGCCAACTAAAAATAGCAAATCTCTGTGAAAAATCACATAGAAACTAATGATAAAACCAAAGATTGAAGAAATCTGTACATTTAAGAGGCTCCTTTTTGTATCTACTATTCTATTGTTTTCCAAATTTTAAAGGTTATTACACAACCTTCATGATTTTACTTTCAGATCATAACCTTTTTTTTTTTTTTTTAAGATTTTATTTATTCATTCATGAGAGACACAGAGAGAGAAGTGGAGACACAGGCAGAGGGAGAAGGAGGCTCCATGCAGGGAGCCAGATGTGGGACTCAATCCCCAGACCTGGGGTTAATGCCCTAAGCTGAAGGCAGACACTCAACTGCTGAGCCACCCAGGAGTCCCAAGATCACAACCTGTCTTATAATCTAAGATTTTTTTTTAATTTTCTTTTTAAATACAGTTTCATTTTAAGTAATGATGTCCTAAAAATCACAAATTTGATGTGTTCTCATTTGTTTGCGAGGAAACATTTTGAATTACTCCTCCTCCCTGTTCCCCAGCCCTAGGCAGAATCTTTCATCTATTTCCCGTTTCTGGATTTGCCTACTCTAGATATGCATGTAGTGAAATCATACAATATGGGGCCTTGTAAAAAAAGAAAAGAAAAGGAAAAAAAAAAACAATATGGGGCCTTGTATGGCTACCTTCATTCACTTAGCAGAATATTTTCAAGGTTCATTCATGTTTTAGCATATATCAGTACCTCATACTTTCTTATGGCCAAGTAATATTCTGTTATACCGCTATGCCATGTTTTATTTATGCATTTGTCATTTGATTGATATCTGGGTGGTTTTCACTTTTTTTTTTTAATTGGAATATAGTTGTAACATACAATGTTACATTAGTTACAGGTATACAACATAGTGATTCTATAACTCTATATGATAACTTTATATGTTATGCTGTACTCACCATAAGTATAGAGATCATCAGTCACCATATAGGCTATCAAAATACCACTGACTGTTTTTCCTGTGCTGTACCTTTCATCCCTCCGACTTATTTCATAGCTGGAAAGCCTATACCTTACTCCCCTTCATCCATTTTGCACATCCCCTACCCCCTGCCAACCACCAGTACTCTGTATTTGTGGGTCTGTTTCTGCTTTTTCATTTGTTTTGTTTTTTAGATTCCATGTATAAGTAAAATTGTATCATTATTTGTCTTTCTGTGTCTGGTATTTCACTTAGCAGGGATTCTCTAGGTCCATCCATGTTGTCACAAATGGCAGGATCTCTTTAATGAAAGCTAAGTCATGTTCCATTGTATCAGTGTACATACACTCTTTATCCATTCACCTATAGAGGGGCACTTAGGTTGCTTCCATAAGGTTGCTTTCACATTTTGACTGTCGCTGTGGACATTCACGTACAAGTTTTTGTGTGTATGTATATTTTTAATTCTCTTGAGGTAAACCTAGGAGTGAAATTGCTGGATCATATGGTAACTCTATGTTTAACTTTTCGAGTTCCTACCAAACTGTTTTCCAAAGTTCCTGCATCATTTACAGTCCCAGCGCCAAAATATGAGGGCCCCAGTTTTTCCACATTCCTCACAACACTGGTTATTGTCTTTCCTATCTTTCCCCATCTCCTAGCAGTCATGAGGTGGTATCTCATTGTGGTTTAAATTTGCGTTTCCCTAATAACTAATGTTGAGCATTTTTTGATGTGCTTATTGACCATTTGTATATCTTTTTTGGAGAAATGTCTATTCGAATCATTTGCTTATTTTTAAATTGGATTATTTGTCTTCTTGATGAGTCGTAGGAGTTCTTTATATGCTCTGGATACAAGTGTCTCATATAAGATATATGATATACAGAGTTTTTCTCCCATTCATGTGGGTGGTTTTTTTCATTTCCTTGTTGGTAGCCTTTGAAATTAAAAACAGAGCTTCCTAATTTTGGTGAAATCCAAATTATTTAGTTTCTCTTTTGTTGTTTGTGCTTTGGTGTCAGCTTGAGAAATCATCACCTAATCTAAGATCATGAAGTTTTTACACCTGTGTTTTCTTCTAAAAGTTTTCTAGTCTTAGCTCTTAGGTAGGTCTGTCATCCATTTTGAGTAAATTCATGTATATGGTGTGAGGTAGAGTGTGAGTGTAACTTCTTTTTAATGTCTTTTGCATACCACTTAAGAGTATTTTTATATCACCAGGAAACTGCTTTAATCAGTTAACTAATACTTGTTAAGGACCTATTATGTGCATGATACTGTTTTAGATGTTTGAGAGGCTGGGAAGGATCCTCAAGCAGCTTACTGTCTAATGGGAGAGAGAGGAAACACATTTAAAGAAAATTTAAATTATGAATAGTCACCAGTAAATGATAACTTCCTGAGGATTTAAAGAATTGACAGATGAGTGCCTTAGAATGCAGGGAAGGAAGGTATCACTTTGAGTCCAGTTGATCCAAAGCTTATGAAGATTCACCAGGAAGATGGAATTTAACGGAGCTTGAAAAACAGGTAAGATTTATGTAAGCTGAATAGAAGAAGAGCGAGGAGCATGAGCTAGTAGAGTAGCACTAGAAGAACATAGGAAGGTATGTGCTATCCAAGCTTGTAGATGTATAGTTTGGATGGTTTACCTAACAAAGGGTTTGCAAAGGTAGGAGAAGACTGAAAAGAGTGGTTTCATTGTCCTTTCAGCAGATATTCATTGAGCGCTATATGCTGGGAATAAAGCAGTGCACGAATAAAGACAAATCTATCTTCTTTAGAGAGTGGCAGGTTGTGATGTGTGCTTGGTGGGAAAGCAGGAAGCAAGTGAGCAAACACTGGGGAAGCAGGAGCTGCAGTCTCCTCATGAGGGATGAGGGAGGCCTGGTGGAGCCTTTGAGTGTTGGGCAAAGATCTCAAGGAAGGGAGCGGGGGTGCCTGGTGTATATAGAAGAGCATAGAGCATCCCCAAAGGAGCACCAGTGCCCAGGGGATGTACCTGGCATGTTCTGGGAACAGCTGAGAAGGTCAGATGGCAGATGGGGAGAGTATGTGGGATATAAGACTAGAGAGCTTGGAAGAGCGCAGAGCTTATGAGGCAGGGTACAGACTCTGGCTTTTACTCAGCAGTGAAATGGAAAACAGGATCTGTTTTATGTTTTTAAAGGCTTCTCCTGGGTGCTGTGTTGAGAATTGACTGTAAAGGGGCAAGGGCAGGAGCAAAGGAACAGCAAGGAGGCTGTGGAGTGAGTAGACTTGGGGGAGTGGTGGTGCTGGTGAGAAGTGGCCAGATCCTGGATATATTTCTAAGGTATCACTCATAGGATTTATTGACCAGTTGGATGTGGGATGTAAGACAGGAGTTGAGGGTTGATTTGGCCTAAAAAGAGGATTTTAGCCTAACAACTGGGGATGATGGCATTGCTACCAACTGAGATAGAGAAGGTGATAAGTAAGCAGAATGAAGCCCCAGTGTTGGCCACGTTGTCACAGGTGGAAGTGCTGGACAGACAGCTGGGGATAGGAGCTGGGGGAGAGGCAGATGCTTGAGATAAATTTGGGAGTTGGTATTCAAAAATGGGAAGCTGTGTGGCTAAGGAAGCCAGTGAAGATGGAGGATAGGAGAGGTTGAAGGGTTGAACCCTTGGGCATCACACCATGAATGCATTGTGGAGAGGAAGAGAGCCCAGCTTGGTCCTCCCTGGGGATACAAAGACATGGGTGTGGCTTTTTTTTTTAAGGATTTATTTATTAGAGAACACAGGCGTGTATACGGGTACAGGGGGCAGAGAGGGAGGGAGGGATGAGCTCAATGAGCAGACTGCCCATTGAGCATGGAACCTGATACAGAGCTCCATCTCATGACCCCAAGATCATGACCTGAGCCAAAGTTGAGTAGGATGCCTAACCAGCTGAGCCACCCAGCTGCCCCAAAGTCATATGAGTAGCTCTTCCTGGTTTTCTCTAGTCCTCTTCGGCCAGTAACAGTTCATTTTCCAGTGACTGGTTACAGGACGCAAACATGGCTGTGGGACAGAGGGTAACAGGGGTGTGAACATTTACAGTTGATAAATAGGAATATCAGTTTGAAAATACTATCACTTGGGTTTTCTGGGTTAACCTTGGATTCTTTCTCTTCTTCTGCCTTCTTGAGTCTGCAGGAGAGACTAATGCTGGGAACCGGGTGTGGGGCGGGGGGGTCCTCTGCTGCTCCTTCAGATCAGAGGCATGCTGGTACTGCAGTTATCTCATTTTCCTGGCTTTTAGAAAATCATCTCCAATTTTTCTGTTCTCACTAGGCCTCGTGCTTCCACTCTTGTAGCTTCTGGGCTCCTACTGCCACTTTAAGGTTGTTGGGATTTTTTTTCATCGTCCTTGAACAAGTCCTGGATACCATTCTGTAAGCCTTACTTTTTAGTATGTTGGGTTATGCTCATTTTTAGTCATAACACAATGAGGCCATATAGGTTTTCCATTCTCTTTTCAACTTTCCTTAACCAAACCCTGGGCAGGTCTTGAAAACATAGGGAACATCTGTGATAGTACCTGGTCTGTAGGGAATATGCACACCTGTCTCTCTGCAGGTCCCTCCAGGCGGCAGAGAGGGGATGTCTCTTCGTCTCAGGAAGAAAGCCTGCAGCTGAACAGCATCCCACCCACACCCACCCTCACCTCTACAGCCATCAAGAGGAGGCAGCCCCTGAGGGGGTTGGAAGAGGTGGAGGAAGAAGGCCGCTCAGAACCAGAGCTGACCCAGGGGTGAGGGTTGAGGGCGGCTCTGGGCAGCTGGTCTTCGCATCTCACTGTCTCCATCCTGCCATTTCTGCTCTCTTGTTCGTCCTGCAGCACTCCATTGTTCCCGGGTTCTTCCTCACACCGTTCCCATTTTCTTAAGATTTTCTTCTCCTTGTACACTTCCCTGTTGTGTAACATCACTCACCTTACCCTTTTTACTGTTTACTTTTATCCCCATCACTGATCTTATTCATTCCCAACAGCCAACCCCTGTCAGGCAACCAGAGGTCAAGGTTCTCAAGTCCACAGCATTTCCAGACTCTCCTCAACCCTTCAGGTCCTGGTTTGGGCAACCGGCTGACCCGGTGAGCTTCTCATCATCTTCACATTTGGCACCCACTGGGAGGGGTTCTCCACTAACCTACTGCTTCTGTGCCCATACTTTTTGGACTTGTTCAAATCACAGACCACTTCCTTCCAGGATAATGTGTGCCCCTAGCATATAGAACTGGTAGAAGTAGAGTTGCTCTGATTGAAACAGCAGTGGGAACCTGGAGCCTGCTCCACCTTCTGCCTCCCAGAGCCTCTCAGGGGTCATCCTTAAAGAGCACCATGAAAGCCTTACTCTTTGCCACTGCCCTCAGCCTCAGCCTCATGGAAGAGGATGAAGAAGAGTTGGAAATTCATGAGTTAAGTGAGGAATGGCAAGAAACAGACAAGGTGAGCAGACCCAACAGTCCCTTCTCCCTGTAGAACTAGAGGCAACCATGAGATAGAAGCTAGAATAGTTCTCCTCTGTTGTCCTGACCACATGCTTTCTCTGAAAGCTGCTTAGGATTTTGTGAAAGAATCAGAGGAAAGGAGAATATTTGTAAGTTCCTTTGTATTTGCTTGGACTTCTTTAAAAAAAAAAAAAAAAAAGAGGAAAAACAAAAATACCACAAAGGACTCAGATAATGCTCCGCCTCTCAATCCCCATATAAGTATTTTGTCTTTGAGTTCGAGAGTTGAAAGGAGTCCCAGAGCTAGAGATGATGGAAGGTCCCCTGGTCCCACTGTCCCGCCGCACCCCAATGGCTCCAGGCCAGTAGGAGCACGAGGAAGTTGTGAGGTGACCTGAGTCCTCAGCTCTATCACTTTGTCAAGTTAGCTTCTTGTGACTGCTCAACCACTTCATCTTTCAAACGGAGCTTGCACACTGAGAAGGGTTCTTTATGTGTCTGCTACTGTTAACTCTTCTCTCTTCTCTGCTGTTTGCTGAGGGAAGAAAGGGCAGAATAGTTCAGGGGAACGGAAGTCCTGTACTTGGAAGGAAAAAAAAAAAAAACAGGTCTTGAAACAGATTAGAGAGCAAGGCCACTATTAAAATAGTTTTTCCTAAACATCCCTCAGGAAAAATGCACTCTGGGGTTCCAAATGGAACAAATTTAAGGGACTTGGGTGGCAACCCAGGAGAGGAGGCACCTCTAGTTCTGAACCTTCTGCCCACCACAGCTTGGCTCATGCCCCCCGCCCTCGCTGCTGCAGGGAGCTGCCTCGGAAAGGGCCCTTGTTTATTGTTTGCCACGTAACGGGTGGGAAGGTGAGAAGGGCCCATCTGACTTCCACCCGCTCTCTCTAGCACACTTCCCCCAGTGAGCACGGGCTGGACCTCTTAGATTCTACAGAGCTAAACCTTGAGGTAAGTATCTCCACACAGACTGGAAGGCAGGTTAAGAGAGGTTGTGTGTCCTTGGGAAATGCTGACAGGTAACCTGTGTACTATGCAGTAGGTGGATGGAGGCCATAACCCATGGCCTGCCCTCTCTGCTGTCTTTGGAACCTTAGGAGTAGTTGTAGGGGGTGGGGGTGGAGGGTGGGGGAGGGCAGGAGATCTAGAATGGTCACCTTCTAAATCAAGGTCTAGAGGACCTTGCCATCATCTCTTTGCCCTTTGGGTTGTTCTGTCTCCATGTTTTCATCTTTCCCGTTACAGGATTTCTGACAGGACTCCATGCCCCTCCCCGTTTCCACTCCCCACCTCAACGGGGAAAAGGCAAACAGGAGAACAGAGAAGAAGGAACCATTACTTCCAGGCCCCATCCTGGTCTTTGAAGGGAAGGAGAGTGGGCTGTGCCTTTCTAACCTAATGTTTCTCCTATGATGTTGGGATAGAGAAGCCTTAGGCCCCCTGTCCTTCCTCATACTCCTGGCTCTGTCCCTGTGTGGAGAATGCCTTTTTCCTGCTGTGTCTGGAGGAGGTGGCAGCTTTACCTCAGTACTGGAGTGGCACTGCCTCCCTGTACTGAATAGAAAGAACCCAGTAGTTTCTTGTATTTTTGGAACAACTTTCCTAGCTTCTTTTGTACCCTAATGATTAGCTCAATAAACATACTTCAGGCAGCTGTTTCCCGAGTGTGGCTCGAGATTGTTAAACTGATGCACATCAGGTTCTTTGCTAGCATCTTAAGCCGCTGTGCCTGACCCCACGGTGCAGCACACAGACGCATGCCGGCGTTGCACGTGCTCGCAGCTGCTTTAGTATACTGGCTCAAGGATGCTTAGTAACTGGGAGGCCTGCTGGGGCAGAGGGACTAGGAAAACACTGGCTGCCTTCCAGCGGTTTCTCTAGTGGGGACAGTTCAGACTGAGGAGGGCAGAATCCTAATGGGCTGGAGGGGGGCCTATCTCACCTACACTGAGAACAGGCCATCCACCATGGCAGCCTTTACCCAAGGGCTCTTCCAGGGGGAATTTCATGACTTCATCCCCAAGACCTATTATAATTTGTTATTGTATAGAATCTCAGTGTCTGAGTTAAGAGGAAACAGAGAAGTGACTCAGAATGTCCAGCCCCTAAATCCAAGGCTTTGATGCTGCTTCCTTTTTTATCCTTACCTTCCCCACCTATTCCTTACCAAGTCCTGTCAAGTCCTTCTGCAAAATCTCTCATCTGTCCATCTCTTCCCTCATTGCTGCCCTCATCTCTCGCTTAGGCTGCTCTGGAAACCTGACTCCTTGGAACTCTCTTTCGTTTTTGTTCTGCTTCTTGGAAAAGCACAGCACCCCTGCTGTTTCTTTGCCCTGTGATGAGCATTCAGATATGTGAAGACACTCTTGTCACTTTCTACTTTGTTTAAACTCTTCAGCCTCCGTTTAGATAGGATTATCAGTCCTTTGCTGTCCTGGGCATCTGCTTTAATTTCGGGTTCTCACTGTGGTCTCCCAAACTGGATATGGCCAGTTAGCTGGTGATCTATGCAGAAGGAACCCGGACTTCCTCTGATCTGGTCAGTCAGCCAAACCCATTTCTTCATCCTCCTGTCTTCCTCTCCAGTATCCTCTCCCCCAGATAGAAGCTGAAAGTTGGGTTTAGGAGTCTCTGTTTGGAAAGGCAGCTGATACATTCAGAGATCCTGAATCTGCATTCAGAGGGAGCAGGTACAACAGGGAGGAGCCCTTCCCCTGGGGTCTGGGAATAGAGTGGAAAAACTGGTGAAGATGTGGAGGTCACTGAGGATCCAGGAGGAGGAAGATCCCCATGTTATTTCACTACCAGGCATGCTGAGGGTGCTTCACAAGATGAAGAGAGAAACTTGGCAGCTCTGTAAATATGGAGATCCTTATGCATCCAGGTAGTCCAGTGGTGAATTGAGCCCCAGCGTTAGAATGTGTGCAAGATCATGCTCCCCAAATTCTTTGACACTCTTTAGGGGAGAAGGTGGGTCTAGGTCCACTCCCCTGGAATATGGGCTCTATGATTGCTTGACCACCAGATGTGCTTCAGATGTGAATCAGATGATTTTAACACCTACCTTTTGAGTCGTCCAGCTAAGGCCCCAAGACCCATCTTTTCTGTGCCTTTTCCAAATTCCTGACCTATAGAATCTATGAGCATAAAAAAATATGCTCATAAAATCTCTAAGGACAACAAAATTTAGGGTGGTTTGTTAGGACTAGTAACTAAAACAGAATCTCAGGTTCCTAAGACTCCAAAAGTTTGGGCATGTCAGTTAAAAACTAGTGGTAGAAAAAAAAAAAAAAAAAACTAGTGGTAGAAGTTTATATAATTTTTTAAATCTATTGTACACATTAAAAAGTGGGGCACCTGGGTGGCTCAGTCAGCTAAGTGTTGACTCTCAGTTTCAGCTCAGGTCATGATCTCAGGGTCATGAGATCGAGCCCTGCATCAGGCTCTGCGCTAAGCATGAAGCCTGCTTAAGATCCTCCCTCTCGGTGTATGGTGAAAGAGAGTGGTCTAGTTTCATTCTTCTGCATGTGGATGTCCAATTTTCCCAGCACCATTTATTGAAGAGACTGTCTTTCTTCCAATGGATAGTCTTTCCTCCTTTATCGAATATTAGTTGCCCATAAAGTTCAGGGTCCACTTCTGGATTCTCTATTCTGTTCCACTGATCTATGTGTCTGTTTTTGTGCCAGTACCACACTGTCTTGATGACCACAGCTTTGTAGTACAACCTGAAATCTGGCATTGTGATGCCCCCAGATATGGTTTTCTTTTTTAAAATTCCCCTGGCTATTCGGGGTCTTTTCTGATTCCACACAAATCTTAAAATAATTTGTTCTAACTCTCTGAAGAAAGTCCATGGTATTTTGATAGGGATTGCATTAAACGTGTATATTGCCCTGGGTAACATTGACATTTTCACAATATTAATTCTGCCAATCCATGAGCATGGAATATTTTTCCATCTCTTTGTGTCTTCCTCAATTTCTTTCAGAAGTGTTCTATAGTTTTGAGGGTATAGATCCTTTACATCTTTGGTGAGGTTTATTCCTAGGTATCTTATGCTTTTGGGTGCAATTGTAAAAGGGATTGACTCCTTAATTTCTCTTTCTTCAGTCTTATTGTTTGTGTATAGAAATGCCACTGACTTCTGGGCATTGATTTTGTATCCTGCCACGCTACCGAATTGCTGTATGAGTTCTAGCAATCTTGGGGTGGAGACTTTTGGGTTTTCTATGTAGAGTATCATGTCATCGGCGAAGAGGGAGAGTTTGACTTCTTCTTTGCCAATTTGAATGCCTTTAATGTCTTTTTGTTGTCTGATTGCTGAGGCTAGGACTTCTATAAAGAACTTATTAAACTCAACACCAAAGAAACAAACAATCCAATCATGAAATGGGCAAAAGACATGAACAGAAATCTCACAGAGGAAGACATAGACATGGCCAACATGCATATGAGAAAATGCTCTGCATCACTTGCCATCAGGGAAATACAAATCAAAACTACAATGAGATACTACCTCACACCAGTGAGAATGGGGAAAATTAACAAGGCAGGAAACAACAAATGTTGGAGAGGATGCGGAGAAAAGGGAACCCTCTTACACTGTTGGTGGGAATGTGAACTGGTGCAGCCACTCTGGAAAACTGTGTGGAGGTTCCTCAAACAGTTAAAAATATACCTGCCCTACGACCCAGCAATTGCACTGTTGGGGATTTACCCCAAAGATACAAATGCAATGAAACGCCGGGACACCTGCACCCCGATGTTTCTAGCAGCAATGGCCACTATAGCCAAACTGTGGAAGGAGCCTCGGTGTCCAAAGAAAGATGAATGGATAAAGAAGATGTGGTTTATGTATACAATGGAATATTACTCAGCTATTAGAAATGACAAATACCCACCATTTGCTTCAACGTGGATGGAGCTGGAGGGTATTATGCTGAGTGAAGTAAGTCAGTCGGAGAAGGACAAACACTATATGTTCTCATTCATTTGGGGAATATAAATAATAGTGGAAGGGAAAATAAGGGAAGGGAGAAGAAATGGGTGGGAAATATCAGAAAGGGAGACAGAACGTAAAGACTGCTAACTCTGGGAAACGAACTAGGGGTGGTAGAAGGGGAGGAGGGCGGGGGGTGGGAGTGAATGGGTGACGGGCACTGGGTGTTATTCTGTATGTTAGTAAATTGAACACCAATAAAAATAAATAAATAAATAAATACATTAGAAAAAAAAAAAAAAAAGATCCTCCCTCTCGGGATCCCTGGGTGGCGCAGCGGTTTGGCGCCTGCCTTTGGCCCAGGGCGCGATCCTGGAGACCCGGGATTGAGTCCCACGTCGGGCTCCCGGTGCATGGAGCCTGCTTCTCCCTCTGCCTGTGTCTCTGCCTCTCTCTCTCTCTCTCTCTCCTCTGTGACTATCATGAATAAATAAATAAAATCTTTAAAAAAAAAAAAAAAAAAAAAAAAGATCCTCCCTCTCCCTGTGCCCTTCCCTCCACCCCCACCCCCTCACACCATACGCATTCAAGCTTGCTCACCCTCAAAACAAAACAAAAAAAAGGAGCAGGTGAGTTAATGAAATAAGTGTTTTGAAATATTTTTCTTAAGATTTTATTTATTAGCGCAAGCGGGGGTAGCAGCAGCAGGAGAATGACAAGCAGGCTCTCTGCTGAGCAGGGAGCCTGATGCAGGCCTCGATCCCTGGGCCCTAAGATCATGACCTGATGAGCCGAAGGCAGACACACTCAACCTACTGAGCCACCCAGGCACCCCTATTTTGAAATATTTTATTAATTAACAGTACAGAATGCCTGTTTGCTCTAAAAAAATTAGCAAAGTAAGAAACCTCTTTTAAATTATGGTTTAACCTTTTCTGAGGCTCTTATTGAAAGTTCAGTTTATTTTGATAATTCTTTTTTATGTTCTGCATCACTGAACAGAGTACTTCTCCAAACCTTGTAAATCCAAATGGAATGGGTGTTTCTTTTGCCTCATTTACTGCTTTTAATAGATGAGCCAAAACCTACTGAAATTTTTCATTTGGGAGACTTGTAAACAGGTCAGAAAATGATTTCTAAGTCCAGTGACAATGTTCTTAGAGGGGATACACATTGTTTAGGGCCACAAAACTGCTGCATCTTATAGCATGTAGATTATAGTCCATAATAAGCTTTGGGTTTGCATTTCTTACATCAGGATGCTGATCTGATTAGAGGTGAACATTTGGATCCCTGTGAGGGCACCAGTGTCACTTAGTGGTAATAAAAGTTAACTTCCATTGTATTTTTATCTTTAAAAATGAGAAATGTTCATTTGTCCTGCATGACAGCAGTAGATATTTTGTACTGAGGTACAAGCACCCTACCTTGGAAACCACGTGCCGGTAAATCTCTTGCTAACAGAGGTGGGGCTGTGGGATTCAGAGCAGGAGTCCTAAGTGGCCAGGCCCCAGCCAAGCTGGAACTGAATGGAGGCCAGCTTGCATCAGAGAGGTGGAAGTGGCTGCACAGCCTGACCTTAGCTGGCTTCACAAGTGACACCAACCAGTGCTTTTCAGGGGACTGGCACTGCTCTGCATTGCCTGTTAGCTTACTGCTGAATAATAGACACACACACATACACACACACACACACGTATGCACCGCTGGAAGGGAAGGAGGAAGGAGTAGAAGCAGACTCTATAGGGTTCCCATGACCTGAGCTGAAAGCTGACACTTAACCAACTGAGCCATCCAGGCACCCTGAATAATAGCTTTTAAGTTATTTTAAATAATCTTCAATTAAGGCTTTTTCTTTTTTAATGCTTGTGGCCATGAGCACTGCCAGAAGGTGAGTTGTTGGTGTTCTTTCCTAAATTATCAAGTGAAGAGATTCTTTTTCAGATTGCTAAGAACAGTCTTCAGCTTAAAGGTAAGTCATCCTGTGTGTTTGAATTCCACGCAGCACTGACTGGGGATGATATGGGATAGAAAGTCTGTACTTGGACAGTGTGAAAGGATAAGGTAGGGGGATGGCAGAAGGTTTGTTTTCACACGTAAACATTTTAAAGTCTCCTTGAGCTCCATAGTTGATTTCCTGGGGTAGGGCGGAACAGAAGATCTGGAAAGGGCCCACAAAACAAGTCTTTCTCAAACACACATTCCATGGGAGTCCTGGGTGTTGAATTGGAATGGCGGAGAAATCAGCACTGAAAGAGGATAGCCAGATAGGAACAGAGACAGGGTGGCCAACGTGCCAGATGAAGCCTGGGACACTAGAGAAGAGCTCTGCACAGCAGAGAAGCCCAGAATCCTGGGGAAACTGGAAGGAAAACACATCTACTTTAGCTCAGTAGGTGAGAGCCACCAAAGGGATTGAGTAGGGTAGCAGCAACCGAAGAACAAAGCCTCTCCTGTTGGCACAGGGCCACCCCCATCCGGGAATGGGGAGCAAGCCCAGCCTCTGAACCAAGCACAGATTCTCCAGGGATGGAACAGACAACTGCTGGACTTTGATAAAAACCTTGTAGTTTAAAATCTTCACATGTATGGGAAAGGCAGCTCAGCATAGTTGCTAATAATGTGGGTTCTGAAACTAAAATTTGTGTCCAGTCCTTGCTTCACTGTGTACGAGCCTTGTGACCCTGGCCAAGTTAGTTCCTCATAAGGTCTGTAAGTACAGAGCTGATGTGTGTGACTTGCTCAGAGCAAATTTAGCACATAGTGTATGCTTTGGTGTTACTTCTCGTTTATATTACCTTGATAGAGCATAAATGGCCTTTTCACACATTTAAAATATTTGTGAAAATAAATGGATCAGTTATGAGTCTTACTCTACAAACTTAGATGAGGAAGGTCTTTTATAAAATGATGGTCACTGGGGGCACCTGGCTGGCTCAGTCAGGGGAGCGTGCAACTCTTGATCTCGGGGTTGTGAGATGGGTGTGGATGGAGATCACTTTAAAAAAATATGGTCACCAACATTCACTGAAGGCTTGAGCCAGGCATGAGCAGAGTGCTACTCTGCTGTGAAGTGGAGTATAATCCTCGTTGGGATACTGCTGCTTTGGGAGGTTAGGTTGTGTTGTCAAAGCTTGCAGAGCTAGGAAATTGTGGCACCAATTCAATCCTCATGGGCCTAATTCTAGAACTTGATGATGGGGATATTACTGCTGCAGCAGGACGTGAGCTGTGCGTGGCTGCAGGGATCTCACTAAGAGAAATCAGAGCTGGAAGTGGCCGTTATCAGACCTGTGTCATCTAATGTGTGCCTCTGGGCCAAAAAGGGAAGAGGACCGGCAATGCAGGCCTGATGATACAGGGCTTTTGTTAGTAGGTTTAATGACTTTTTGTGTCTCTAGAGCTCAAAATTCTGGAGATGATTCAGGAATAGCTAAGAAGTTTCTGAGAAAGGGGAAGGTCATTACATCAAAACAAAAGCATTCTACTTAGGACCATGTAGTATGGAAACCAGAGTAAGCAAATGAATCGACAGATTAGGAAAGAAAATTCAGAAGTAGGTCATTTGTAAAAGAATTTATGATCAAGATGGCATTTCAAAACAGCAGGCAGAGACTCTGGGGACATTGGCTCTGTACCTGAAAGGTTACACTATTTTATGCCATCCCCAAATTAAATTTTTTAGGGACTAAAAGGAAACTCTTCACAGAAGACTTTGAGATAAAAACAAAACTTACAAATGTTATTTTTATAATTTGGTCTTCCTAAGCAATGCACAAAATCCAGAAATAAAATATTGATAGTCTGAACCTCATGAAAAAATGGGGAGGGGAATGGGGGTAGAAGTTCGATGTTTTCTGTTTTAAATTGTCTACAATGAGAACTTAGGGGACAGTGTGGTTTACAAGGCAAAATGGAAGATGTTCGTGAGTAGCTGTGCAAGTGCTTTTTGTCCCATCGACCACCAAGTATTGAGCTCCCCCCTTGGATGCTTGGGCTCAGAAAGACAGCCCTTCCTGCAGGGCTTAGGGTCAGCCTGGGAGGACTGGGCCACAGGCAGCGAATGCCCAGGACCCACCATCTGTGTAGTGGTTGTTGAAGAAGGAAATGTTCACTCAGGGACCACTTCCTGGAGGTAGTGGGATTTGAGCAGGGCCTTGCAAAGTGAGGAGGATTTCAGTGGGTGAGGAAAAGGGCTTCTAGGCTAGGGAGGCTAAAGTTGCATATGCCCCAGTGCTCTGCATCCACACTGAGCTGGGTGCCCACCCTGTCAGGGGAACAGTAGTGGAGGAAGTGGTGAGAGCAGGTCTAAGGTTGGAGATTGGTACAGTTGGGCCTGAGTCACAGGGTTGAGAGGATGCTCCCTGGGCTGGGAGCAGTGAAGTGATTGACCTGGAGGGCCTGCTTTTCTAGGTTTTCAGGTATGGATGGGATGAGAGAGTCTGCCCAGGAGAGCACTGATTGGTTTTTGATTAACGGAAGATTAAACACACAGAAGTGGACACAAGGGCAAGGCAGGCCTCAGACGAGCACAGCTCTGGGGCGGGGCCACATCTCAGTTCTCACCACACCTTGGACAAGAGTCCTCAGCACAGGCCCTTGACTCTCATCATGCTCCTCTCACCCCAGACTCAAGCTTGGCGTAGGATAGGACAAGAAGCAAAGCATTCTGATTACAGCAGCATTCTGGTTGTTCTATAAATGAACATAGGCAAGGAAGCAATTTGGAGGGGTCCCTGGGTGGCTCAATGTTTAGCGCCTGCCTTTGGCCCAGGGCGTGGTCCTGGAGTCCCGGGATCAAAACCCATATCGGGCTCCCTGCATGGAGCCTGCTTTTCCCCCTGCCTGTGTCTTTGCCTCTCTCTCTCTCTCTCTCTCTCTCTCTCTCTCTCTCTCTCTCTGTGTGTGTGTGTGTGTCTCATGAATAAATAAAATCTTTTTTTTTTAAACAATTTGGAATAATACTTTGTGGAAAGAGATGGCTTGAATGAGGGAAGTGGCAGGAGGAGTGGGACAAGGGGCTCAGGTGGTCAGGATGGGAAGCCTTTGGGCTTTCCTGATGGGCTGGAGATGAAAGCGAAGAGCCACAGATGACTGACTCTGCCTTTGGCCGAAGCTACTGAAAGCCCCTTGCCCTCAGCTGTTGGTGGGGAGGCAGCAGATGGCAGAGTTCAGTTTGGGGCACGTTCGTAACGGGCACCCAAGAGAGTGTTAAGTGGGCAGCTGGTCACAATGAGGCCGCAGTTCAGGAGGGAGGCCTGGGCTAGAGAGATCAGCAGGTAAGTGACGGGTCAAGCTGGGCTAGGCTCTCAGCTAAGGCTTTCCTGCTAAGGGTCTTCCTCTTCCCAACTCCCTTAGCTGGGCGGCAGGGCTCAGAGGCTTCTTCCTAAGGAGAAACCAGGGACCCCTCGTACTTCCAGGGCCTGGTTACATGGAGACAGGGCTGGGAAAGGAACCTGAGCCCACTGCCCCGCTCACGTGCAGCACAGCCTTGGATAAAACCTGGTCACTGTTGCTTTAAGTCTCTGGGGAAGGGGTCCATTGCCCTGCACTCACCAAGCTGAGGCAGACAGAGAAGGAAGTGGGGCAGGAGTGCAGAAAACAGCCGGCTGTGCCCCAGGCTTGCTGTACATGAAAACTTCCTGTGATGAGACCGGAAACACAGGTGCTGTCCCCAGCACGACATCTCCCAGAGCTGGGGCCAGAGGGAAGCCATGGACAGGCCCCGGGCCCTGGTCCTGCTCTTGGCGCTGCTGACGCTCTGCATCACTGCTGGTGAGTTGGGGGCGGGAGAGAAGCAGAAGACATGGGGGCAGGTGATGACCCAGCCCTGGGGCCCTCCTATGCCTATATCCCGCAGGGACCCCTGAAGTATGGGTTCAAGTTCAGATGGAGGCCGCCAAGTCCCCGTCCTTCACTGTCCGCTGTGGATTCCTGGGATCTGGCTCTGTCTCCCTGGTGACTGTGAGCTCGGGGGGGCCCGATGGTGCCGGAGGGACTAGGCTGGCTGTTTTACACCCAGAATTTGGCATCCAGCAGTGGTCCCCTACCCGCCAGGCCCACTGGGAAACCAAAACCAGCATCTCCCTCACCCTGGAAGGAGGGTCTGAGGGGAGAAGCCCCAGTCCCAACACCACCTTCTGCTGCAAGTTTGTTTCCTTCCCCGAGGGCTCCCAGGAGGCCTGTGGGAACCCCTTCCTCAACACGAACCAAGGTGAAGCTAACGAGGGCTGGGAGGGCAGGGAGGGCGGCAGGACACCAGCCACCCGTCTGGTATGCCTCTCTCTCTACACAGGGCTCCCTGCCCCTACCCCAGCTCCCATACTGCGGGCTGACCTGGCCGGGATCCTGGGGGTGTCAGGGGTCCTCCTCTTTGGCTGTGTCTACCTCCTCCACCTTCTGCGTCGCCAGAAACACTGGTGAGAACCAACCCCTGCTGGGCCCAGTCTAAACCCCCAAACCAGCAGGCTAGCTAGCTACATGCTTTGTTTCTAATCCTCCTGACACTCCCAGGTCTGTCACGAAGGTTCAGCCACCCCTCACCGGCCCCCAGACACAGACGCCAGCAAGGGTAAGGACCAGGGGACTGTTTTAGAGTGGGGGGCGGAGTAGGCTAGAGCTGTGAGGAAGGGCTTAACTTCCCCATCATCCCTGCAGGTGACTGGCCAAGCCTCCCTGGTCTCTCTCCAGGTCCCCCACGCCACCGTCAGCACCAACAACTGCTACTGCCCGGCAACCGTGGACATGGCCCTCCGGCCCCCACCACTGTCCCAGTGGGCAGCGCTGCCCGCCCACACAGCATACCCACGCCAGCCACCTGCCCACTGGGCCCCCCTGCCAGCCTCTGCTCGCAACAGTTTCATCTCCATGGAGAATGGACTTTATGCTCAGGCGGGAGAGTGGCCTTTCCAAGCCAGCCCCAATCTTGTCCCTTTCCCCAAGTCTGGGCATGGAGCCATGGAGGGCCATTTAGGAGTCCAATGAGAGGGACCCCAAATCTGCTTGGGTTTCCTCTCCTCTCAGGCCTCTGGGTCCCCCTTCTGTTGAGCGTCTGTCCTGGGCGCCCATCATCTTTGCACAACTTATTTTATCTTAGGACTGACTATATGAGTGTCTCCGCACATACCCAGCCAAGGCCCCCTTTTTGCAGGCAGAGGATGTGGTCAGCATGTGTGCACGTGTGGGCACACGTGTATCTATGTGAGGTGACAAAATCCCATCCCAGGTTGTTTCCTGTTTTCAAGTTCCCAGCCCCCATAGGTGATGTTGATAAGTAAAAAAAAAAAAAAAAGGTGGCTTCTGACTGGGGCCTCAGCTGGACCTTTTCTTTACAGGTTACGAAGTTAGAGGTAGTTTCAACCCTGGGAGGCAAGAGCCAGGTTAGACTAGGATGGGGATAGGGCATGCATGGGCGATCTCTGGGCCTGCCCACCCCCCACCCTGGACAAGGGGTGTTCCTGGCCCGTAGGCTTTGCTGAGAGACACCAGAGGCTGGGAAGACAAGACTGGGGGGCTGATGGTAGGGTGATCCATACTTATATCTTACCATGTCCTAGGGCAGCAGCAAGGGCTCCGGGGGCACCAACCCAAGAAAAGCCCCTTCAGGCTGACCTGGCATCCCTGTGTTGGGCTCTCTGAGATGGTTTGCAGATGTGGTCCTGATGCCTGCCTTCCACAGAATTCACAGGTGGGAGGCCCACCTCAAATCTGCCCACAGCAGCTTCCTCCAGCCCCCCCTCATTTTGAGGGTACCAGCACCATTCCTCACTGGTTGCTCGGGGCATAGGTAGCGGCCCAGGCAACACAGGGACTGAACACACACTCCCCTACCCACTGATCTTCCCATCTGGGAGCCAGCCCTCCTCTGGTAAACAGGCCCAGCAGCCTGGGCCTTATCACATTTTTGCCATGTGAGAATGTGGTGCGAGCTCTGTGGGCTGCAAGTCTCCACAGGAACCTGGCAGGTTCTGGGTGGCAGGGGGCAGAACAGTCCTGGAGCCAGGCTCAGGCCGCACCCCAGCCAGGAAGAATACTGGCAGGGGGAGGGGACAATCCCAGGTAGTGCCACCTGCCAAGCCAGGAGCCACCCCCTCTGCCTGGCTGAAGGAGGGCCTGCCCAGAGCCCATGTCTAACCACAGAACCTTCCAGAAACCCAGTTTACTATTCTAGGTATGCTCTAATGTGGCCTCCCCAAAACCCAGCCCCATCCAGCTACCAGCTCTACACAGCATTGGGGAGAGGATAGGCCTGGCAGAGTGAGGGCCTGTCTTCCTCAGCCAGTGATCATCCCCCTCCTCTCAGAAGGCCTCAGCACTGTCCTGTGCAGCTGGGTCCCTGCAGGGCTGGGGCCTGAAGAGACCGGTGAGGGTTTGTGGAGGTCCCTCAAGAGGGTCAGGGAGAGGTCAGTGAGGGAGGGAGTATATCAGGGCCCAGCTGCCTTAGGACCATGTCAGGACCAGGGACAAGGGTGTGGGGACAATCGGGCTTGCAGGGCCTCAGAGGAGGCCTTGGGGGGCTCCCCCAGGAACCCTCATTTCTCTAGGAAGGGAATGTTTATAAGATAAAGGAGGGAGCTCTGAAGGATCCCTGGCCTGAACCTGACTCCCCTCCTGGGCCACTTGCCCATCTTGGGAGTCAGAGATAGCTCCCCCGGATTCGAGCCCATCTTCCACAAACTCAAAGAGCCACAGCCAGCTTGGTCCCTGTAGTACATGAAGCCCCAAACATCAGGAGCCAAGAAGTCTCCACAGCTGGCCTGCCCCCCACTGGCTAGCCCCATGTCCCAGGAGCAGCAGCACTGAAGGGCCCAGCTGGGCAAGCAGAGTTGAGGCACCACAGCACACGGCCCCAGAGAGCCCTGGGCCAGGCCCCTTCTCAGCCCCCAACATTGGAAATAATGTTCTTTGTTCATCTAACACATATGGCAACTGAGGCCTGAGAGACAGAGAGATGACTTGCCCAAGGGGACAGGACTGATCCAACCCCCTTACTCCCACCAGGCATCTGGGACATGCCCTCTGCCATAATCTGAGATAAGGCTTGGGCTTTGGACCCACCCAGCTTGGATTCCAGGGGCCACTCCCTGCCTGTGAGACCCCCAGCAGTTCAATGTCTCTGAGGCTCCCTTTGCCCTTGAGTATATAGTAAGGGTCAGAAGGGTGTGAGGCTTGTAAGCCAGGACTAAGTACTAAGCAACTTTGCACAGAGTGTCTTGCTTAGGACTTAAACCCCAAGGGTTGGGTATTTTCAGTAAGTTCATCTCACAGAAATGGAGCCTGAGCCTGGGGTCACTGAGCCGGAAAGCAGGGGCGCTTTCAGCAGGGAGCAAAGGAGGCACAGTGCCAGCTGCCTGGTCTAGACACCTCCATGGGTCTGCTGGGCTCGGGCAGCTGGGGAGGATGATGGGAGACCCTCCCTGGGCCCCAGGCAGGAGGCTGGGCTTGCGGGGACCACCTCCACTGACATCCGCTGTGGACTGGCTGGATGGCGCAGCAGCCTGCAAGCGATTTCCAGAGGTCCTTGTGCAGAGGACGCCAGACCCTCCAGAGAGCATCTTTGGAGGCACCATGGGGTCTCATGGAAAGGATGGAGTTGTGACACACCCATGTACACGACCCCCACCCCTCCAGGCCGGGTCCCTCAGCCCTCTCCTCACCCACCACAGCTGGCCGGACCGACCACCCCAGACACAAACTCGCCCCTCCCCGTAGTGGTGTGGTGACCCCAGGATACATGGTAACAATTTTCTTTCAATATGTGGTCCACCAATCTACATCTGCAGGGTCTCAGGACTAATGTTTTACTAGACGGTAGAGAATAGCTTTTTCTTTTTTTTTTTTAATTTTTATTTATGATAGTCACACAGAGAGAGAGAGAGAGGCAGAGACACAGGCAGAGGGAGAAGCAGGCTCCATGCACCGAGAGCCCAACGTGGGATTCGATCCTGGGTCTTCAAGATCGCGCCCTGGGCCAAAGGCAGGCGCCAAACCGCTGCGCCACCCAGGGATCCCCGAATAGCCTTTTCTTAACAATAGGTAGCCCTCAAGGTCTTGGAAACTTGGCTTCCAAATTCCTTAGAGACCTATGCTATCTTCAACCCCTCACTCCTCACAGTCACAGGTGCACCTCTTTCTGCCCAGAGGTCCTGTCCCTGTGCTATAATAAAAGAAACTTTTTGCATTGAAAACGTCTCAGGAATTCTTTCTTGACCACTCGCCTGGCATCCCCATATCACTAGTTACCCCCGCCCTCCACGTGGCCCACTGCCTGTACAGACTGTCCCTGCCTCTCTCAGCTCTGGACCCTCAGAAGCCACCATTTTGTACTGACCCTTAACCTGGGGGAGGGGAATCAAGGTGCTTGGCAGCTGCTTCCCTTCTAGGGACCAATGGGAAGAGCCAAGTGCCCAGAATGAGTGCTGGACCTGGACATCACAATCTCTGGCTGGGTGTGTGTTTCTGCCCCCACAGACGAGGAAGACTTGAACCCTTGCTGGGTTCCCTGAAGGGCACTGGATAACATGGCCTTGCCCCCACCAAATCAGGGTGCCCACCATGCTCACGCTGACCTCTAAAGTGAATGTCAGGGGCCTGGGACCTTGAGAGAGGAAATAGGGCCAAGGCATGTCTGAGGGCTCAGCCAGTAGGACACAGGTAGAAGACCCTGGCCAGGCTGAGTTGGGGGCTGGCAGGGGAGGATTGAACTAGGAGAGACTCCTGCCCCCTCCTATTCTTTGGGCCTCTCCCAGGCCTTAGTGGGGAGTAACTCCCCCCATGAGAAACCCAGGCTGTGCCCCCACTCCCACAGAGGGACACACAAATGTACAGCATACTAGGTGTGCTGGCCCAGCCGAGAGCGAGGGGAGGCTCTCCAACTTCAGGTTCCAGCAAACTCTGCCGAGGAGGATCAATGACATCTGGAATTTCCACCACAGGGCCCTCAAACAGCCTCATTTCAATATCTGTGAAATGAATGAGAAATCTGGCCTGTTTGGAGAAAAAACAAACAGACTACATTACAAATGTAAAGAGAAAAAAAACAGAGAGTGATGCGAGAGGGAATAATGGGGCTTTTCTGAGAAGACATCTAAAATAAAACTCAAAACTGATTGGGAGAGGTTCAGGCAAGGACTGTGGAGAGAATACTCTGGACAGGGAAAGACGTGCAACAGCCCTAGTTAGAAAGAGTTTGGCCCTACAAGGGCCCCAAGCAGGTCAGTGTGTTTGAAACAAGTTGAATGAGGGAGTAATCAAAGCCCCTGGAAGGGAAGTGGATTTTATTATAAGGGCAGTTGTCACCTCTGGTGAGTTTTAAGCAGAGCAGTAAAATGATCAGATGGACATTATGAAGAGAGCACTCTGACGAGGGGAAGAGAGCACTTGTGTGGGGGAAAAATAGAAGTAAGAACAATTGGGGAGTGACTGCAGTGATCCAGGTGGGAGCTGGGGTATCTGAGGCAAGGATGTAGAATGCAGAAGGGAAGAAGCAGATGATTCAAAATGTGTTTTGGAGGCAGGGTTGTTCCTAGCTGCAGGGAGAGGGGATCAGGATGGTTTCAAGGGTTACGCCATTTTCTAACGTGAGCCAGTAGGTAGGGGAAATGCCATTTACTTCAATGGAAGATTGAAAGGAGCATCTTCCAGGGAAGGTGTGACAAGGGGCCAAGAAGAAACAAATTGGGTTGAGATGCCTGACACACAAATGAGGTACAGCCTTTTGATCCCTCCTCAAAGGCAGAGTCTCAGGAAGGGACCAGAACTGTATGCAAAATCTTGATGAGAGAAAGCAAAGTTCTGAATAAGTGATATACCATGTTTACAAATCAAAAAGCTCATTGTTAAAAGGTCTATTCTTCCCAAATGGTGTACAGGATCAAAATTCTGTCAATCAAAATTCCAGCAGGCTATTTTGTAGACACTGCCCAGCTGATTTTAAAGTTTATGTGAAAAAACTTAATTACCTAGAAGAGCTAAAACAATTTTGAAAAAAAATTTTTTTGAAAAAGAACAAAGTTGGAGGACTCATACTTTTGGATTCAAACTTATGTTAAGCTATAGAAATCAAGACAATGAGGCATAGGGGAAAGAATAAACAGAGCAATGGAATAGAATGAAGTCCAGAAATAGACATCTACCTACCTACCTACCTTTCTTTCTAGTCAACTGGGTCTATGTCTTAGATTCAACACCAAAGCCATGATCCATCCACAAAAGAAAACATTGATAAATCAGACTTCATCAAAATTAACAAATTCTGCTCTTTGAAAGATATTATTAAGAAAAAAAATTTTTTAAGATTTTATTTATTTATTCATAGAGACACACACAGAGAGAGAGAGGCAGAGACACAGGCAGAGGGAGAAGCAGGCTCCACGCAGAGAGCCTGACGTGGGACTCGATCCAGGGTCTCCAGGATCACGCCCTGGGCTGCAGGCAGTGCCAAACCGCTGCACCACCAGGGCTGCCCTATTAAGAAAATTTTAAAACATTAACAGCAACAACACCTACACACTGGAAAAAAATATTTGCAAAACATGCATCTGATTAAAGGATGTATAACCACAACATATAAAGAACTCTCAATGCTCAATAACCAAAATTCCAATTTTTAAAAATTGGACAAACGATTTGAAGAAATACTTCAAAGAAGAGATACAGATTACACATAATTGCATGAAATGAACTTCAAAATCATTAGCTATTAGGAAAATGATGATTAAAACACAATAAAATACAATACCACATACTAGTAAAGATGCAAAGCAATTGAAATTCTCACACTTTGCCAATGGGGATTCAAAATGGTATAACCATAAGTCAGAGCTAGAACATTCCAGAGGCTTTTGGGCCCCAGGTGCTGGAAGATGTGGACTCTGGATGCCGCCAGAAACAAACAACAATAGGTACAACCACTTTGAAAAACATTTTGGCATGTCTCTGCCTCTCTCTCTCTCTGTGTGTGTGTGTGTGTGTGTGTGTGTGTGTGTCTCATGAATAAATAAAATCTTAAAAAAAAAATAATGTGAAGAAATCTCAAAAGTATTTTACTAAGTGGAAGAAGCCAAACCCAAATGGCTCTGATTCCACTTATACAACTGAAAATTAATAAAGGGCTACTTCACTAAAAAAAGTGGGGAGGTTAGGAAGGAGAGCTCTCAGGTCTTACTCTACTGGCATCACCAACTGCAAATCGAGCCAAGCCTTTCATGTGGATGCTACTTTATTACCCAAACAGCTGGAAGAAAGGCTTTCATCCCCTCTTACCTTGACAATCCAGCCAATGAAAGACATCAATGAGAAGTCACTGTAGCTGGACTTGATAACAGCCTCCCCAGCTTTCCCCTTTCCTCTGTAAAAAAGCATTCCTCTCTTTTGTTTGGTGGATTTGCCTCTGATTTTGCCATAGCTGGTTTGTCACGGGTTGTAATCCTCTGCTCTTCCTGAACAAACCCGTTTTTGCTGGTAAAATAACTGGTAGGAGGAATGCCTGGGTGGCTCAGCAGTTAAGCGTCTGCCTTCAGGCTCAGGGTGTGATCCTGGAGTCCCTGGATCCGATCGAGTCCCACAACGGGCTCCCTGCATGGAGCCTGCTTCTCCCTCTGCCTGTTGTCTCTGCCTCTCTCTCTCTCTGTGTGTGTCTCTCAGGAATAAACAGATAAAATCTTTAAAAAAAAATAAAATAACTGGGAGGCTTTTTTTTTAAGATTTTATTTATTAATTCATGAGACATACAGAGAGAGAGAGAGAGAGAGAGGCAGAGACAACAGGCAGAGGGAGAAGCAGGTTCCCTGCAGGGAGCCCAATGCAGGACTCAATCCCAGGACCCGGGGATCCTGACCTGAGCTGAAGGCAGATGCTCAATCAGTAAACCACCCAGGTGCCCTGGCAGTTTTGTTTTTAAGGTTAACACAACAGTCTAGAAAAGGCAAAACTATAGGGACAGAACTCAGAGCAGTCACTACCAGGAACAGAGCTGGGTAGAGAGGATTGTACAAAGGGAACAAAAGATCTCTGGTTGTAATGGAAATATTCTTTACCTTGATTGTGTTGGCAGCTACATGACCTTATATCTCTCTTTTTTTTTAAGTAGGCTCCAAGCCCAGCATGAAGTCTTAGGTGGGGCTTTGAACTTACAACCCTGAGATCAAGACCTGAGCTAAGGGAGCCTAGGTGGCTCAGTTGGTTAAACATCTGCCTTTGGCTCAGCTCGTGATCCCAGGGTCCTGGGATCGAGTCCCATATTGGGCTCCCCATTCAGCAGGGAGTTTGGTCCTCCCTCTCTCTACCCCTGCCCCCTGCTCATGCTTTCCCTCTCTCTCTCAAATAAATAAAATCTTAAAGAAAAAAAAAAAAAAGACCTGAGCTGAAATCGAGTCCAAAGCTTAACTGACTGAGCCACCCAGGTAACGCCCCCTTACACCTTCTAAAAACTCACTGCACTATAATGCCTGAAAAGGACAAATACTGTATGTAAATTAGACCTCACTAGACTAGATTTTAAAAAAGATATAATGATCTAAAAGAAACAATAAAGTAATAGGAATAAAATGAATAAATCTAACAAAACATACATAAAATATTTTTGGAAAAAGAATTATGAAACTATCGAATTATAAAACTATCGAGGGATGCCTGGGTGGCTCAGTTGGTTAAGTGATGGACTCTTGATTTCAGCTCAGGTCATGATCTCAGGATCCTGAGATCAAGCCCTACATGGGCTCTATGCTAGGGGTGGAGCCTGCTTGGGATTCTCTCTCCCCTTCACCTTCTTCCCCTCCCCCCCACCATGTGCAAGTGCTCTAAATCAATTAATCAATCAATCCATTGAAATTCACTTAGTTACACACAATGGTCATGGATAAGAGACTCAATGTCATAAATGTGTCAACTCTCCTCAAGTTAGTCCATTAATTCACACCACTCCAATAAAATTCCCAACAGTTTTTCTCATGGAAATATGCTCGCAGATATTAACATACAAATGGGAGAGCAAAACACCTAGAATAAATAAGATTTTGAAGAGCTAAAATTAGATGAGAATCTCACATACTAGACATTGGTACTAATTACAAAATTACTGAAATTCGGACATTGTGGTTTTGGCACAGAGACAGACACAATAGAGCAATGATAATAGGGAGCCTGGAAATCGATCTTTGTGCATGTGGAAATTTTCAATATTAGAGAAGTAGCATTACAATTCTCTGGGGAAGGATGGTGGAACAATTAGCTGGAAAAATCAACTCCAACTTCACAATCCTATACAAAAGCCAATACCAACTGGATAAAAACCAAAAATGAAAAGCAAATTTGTAGTCTTTAGCAGAAAATACAGGAAGCTATCTTTAGAACCTTAGGAGTAGGACAGGATTTCTTAAAGCATACAAAAAAAATGACGAATCTGAAAAGATTTGGTTTAAATTTCTATAGTTTGGAGGTGCCTCAGTGGCTCAGTCAGTTAAGCATTCAACTGTTGATTTTGGCTCAGGTCATAATCTTAGGGTCCTGGGATTGAGCCCTGTGTCTGGCTCCCCACTCAGCTTGTCTCCCTCTCCCTCTGTCTCTCTCAAATAAATAAATAAATCTTTTTTAAAAAATTTCTATAGGTTTAAGCCGCAATAAAATGAAATACAGTGAGCCACAAACAGGAAGACAGTATTTGCAACATATATAATTGATAAGGAATCAGAACTCAAAAGATCTATTGAATGGCAAATCAATTTAAAAATAGATAAATACAGAAAAGAAATAAGTACAAAGAGGCACTTCACAGAAGAGAAAATCAAAATGGCCCAAAGCATAAATAAAGTTCTTCTCTGGGGCACCTGGATGGCTCAGTCAGTGGAGGGTGTGACTCTTGATCTCAGGATTGTTGAGTTCAAGCCCCATGATGGGTGTGAAGCCTACTTAAAATTAAAAAAAAAAAATTTTAAGGACAGAAGAAGAAATGCTCTCTTCTCTAGCAATCAAGGACACACTGATAAAGATAATAACCATTTCACACTCTTCACATTGGTAAAAATTAAAATATCTGACTCGTAATATTGGAGGTAATGTGAACAGTGGTGGGAGTATGTCGTGGTACTGCTTGGAATGTAATTAGGTATAATCTCAAAAAATTCAAATGTATGTATCCCATGACCTACAAATTTCACTTTCAGGTATGTACACTGGAGAAACTCTAGTGTACCCACATGTACCTAAAGAAACATGTAAAAAAATATTTATTGTAGCATTATTTACAATAGCCAAAAATTTAGAATAACTTAAATGTCCATCAAAAGAGAATAGGGGGGATCCCTGGGTGGCTCAGCAGTTTGGCGCCTGTCTTTGGCCCAGGGCGCGATCCTGGAGCCCCGGGATCGAGTCCCACTTGGGGCTCCCGGCATGGAGCCTGCTTCTCCCTCCTCCTGTGTCTCTGCCTCTCTCTCTCTCTATGTCTATCATAAATAAATAAATAAATAAATAAATAAATAAATAAATAAATAAATAAATAAATCTATCTTTTAAAAAAAGAGAGAGAGAATAGATAGGGCAGCCCGGGTGGCTCAGCGGTTTAACACCGCCTTTGGCGCAGGGCCTGATCCTGGAGAGCCGGGATCGAGTTCCCCGTTGGGCTCCCTGCACGGAACCTGCTTCTCCCTCTGCCTGTGTCTCTGCCTCTCTCTCTCTCTCTCTCTCTCTCTCTCTCTCTCTCTCATGAATAAATAAATAAATAAAATCTTTTAAAAAAAAGAAAGAGAATAGATAAATTGTGGCAAATATTCATAATGAAATATTGATCAGTATTTAAAATGAATGACCTTGTGGTGCCTGAGTGGCTCAGTCAGTTAAGTGTCCGCTTTCAGCTCAGGTCAGGATCCTGGGGTCCTGGGATTAAGCCCCATGTTGGGCTCTCTGCTCAGTGGGGAACCTGTTTCTCCTGCTCCCAGTCCCCCTGCTTGTGCTTGCTCTCTCTGTCAAATTAATAAATAAAATCTTTTAAAAAGTAAAATGAATGACCTAAAGTTCATCTATCAAAATGGATGAGCATCTCAAAGTCATAACATAGAGTTAAAAAGAGTTCTGATCCCGATTCCAATGTGTGTATGGATTTTTCTCAAAACCACCAAGTGATACTCTGACTCCAGCTGAGTGTCCTACAACTCAATGCTGACATATCTACTTGGAATAGTATCATATCCTATAGGTTAAGGGCTCAGCCCAAAAAAACTGCTCACTTCCCCTAATTCATAAGTCACCAGGCTATAGATTGAAGGTTCTCACAACCCTTCTTTAGGTTCCATTAATTTGCTAGAATGGCCCACAGAACTCAGAGAAACATTTTACTTACTAGATCACTGGTTTCTTTTTTTTTTTTTTTTTTTTTTTTAAATTTTTTTTTAGCTTTTATTTATTTATGATAGTCACAGAGAGAGAGAGAGAGGCAGAGACACAGGCAGAGGGAGAAGCAGGCTCCATGCACTGGGAGCCCGACGTGGGATTCGATCCCGGGTCTCCAGGATCGTGCCCCGGGCCAAAGGCAGGCGCCAAACTGCTGCGCCACCCAGGGATCCCAGATCACTGGTTTCTTATAAAAGGATATAACTCAGGAACTGCCAGATGCAAGAGATGCATAAGGCAAACTATGGGGAAGGTGGGTAGAGCTTCCAATCTCTCTCTGAGCAAGCTACTCTCCCTGCACCTCCACCTGTTTACCAACCCAGAGGCTCTCTAAATCCCATCTTTTTGGGCTTTTATGGAGGCTTCATTACCTAGATGTGACTGATTAAGTCTTTGGCCATTGGTAATTGATTCAACCTCTAGCCTTTCTGCCCTCCCCAGAAATAGGGGATAGGTTCATGTGTGGTTCCCCTGAAAACCAGCCCCCATTCTCAGGTACCTTCCAAAAGTCACCTCATTAGCATAAACCCAGTTGTGGAGAGGCGCTTGTTACAAATAACAAGATACTACTTCATTTTTCTTTTCTTTTTTTTATAGTAGTTTCCATGCACAGTGTGGAGTCCAATATGTGGCTTGAATTCATAACCCTGAGAAGAAGGTCTGAGCAGAGATCAGGAGTTGGACACTTAGACTGAGCCACCCAGGTACCCCAAGATACCACTTAATTTTGACCCCTAATGAGTAATACACTTGCACCTGACAGATGTAAACACACCTCCTCTGGAGGAAAGCACTTACACCGGGCTTCAAAACTTCCTACAAAGTCCCAAATAAGATGAAGTATCAATTAAAAAAAAATCAAGCACAACAAAATAAGTGATCATGAGCAAGAGAAGTGCACAGGCAACTGTAGAATCAGATTGTCAAAGACTGCTGATATTAGAATTATCTGACACATCATAAAATAATATATCTATATATCTATATCTAAAGAAAGAAGAGGGATGCCTGGGTGGCTCAGTGGTTGAGCATCTGCCTTCAGCTCAGGGAGTGATCCTGGAGTCGATGTTGAGTCCCACATCGGGCTCCTTGTGTAGAGCCTGCTTCTCCCTTTGCCTGTGTCTCTGTCTCTCTTTCTATCTGTCATGAATAAATAAATAGAATCTTAAAAAAAAAAAAAAGGAAAGAAAAGAATATATCGAAGTATGACAAAACAAGAGAATGTGGAAACAACCAGGCAAACTGGAGGGGTGGGGATGGTGCTGGGGGGAACCACAGACAGAAACTCTAGAAAGGCAAGATGGTGGAGGAGTAGGGTCCCCAAGTCACCTATCCCCACCAACTTACCTAGATAACTTTCAAATCATCATGAAAACCTACGAATTCGACCTGATTTAAAGAAAGAATTAAATTAATTAATTAATTAAATGAGATGCAATCCAAACTGGAGGTCCTAACGATAAAGTTTAACAAGGTAGAAGAACGAGTGAGTGACATAGAAGACAAGTTGATGGTAAGGAAGGAAACTGAGGAAAAAAGAGAAACAACCAAAAGATCATGAGAATAGGTTAAGGGAAATAAATGACAGCCTAAGAAGGAAAAATCTATGTTTAATTGGGGTTCCCAAGGACACCAAAAGGAACAGAGGTCCAGAAAGTGTATTTGAACAAATCATAGCTGAGAACTTCTCTAACTTGGGAAGGGAAACAGGCATTCAGATCCAGGAGATAGAGAAATCCGCCCCCCCCCCCCCGCCTAAAATCAGTAAAAACCGCTCAACACCTTGACATTTAATAGTGAAACTTGCAAATTCCAAAGATAAAGAGAAGATCCTTAAAGCAGCAAAAGACAAGAAATCCCTAACATTTATGAAGAGAGGCATTAGGATAACAGCAAACCTCTCCACAGAGACTTGGCAGGCCAGAACCGGCTGGCAGGATATATTCAGGGTCCTAAATGAGAAGAACATGCAGCCAAGAATACTTAATCCAGCAAGGCTCTCATTCAGAATAGAAGGAGAGATAAAGGGCTTCCAAGATAGGCAAAAACTGAAAGAATATGTGACCACCAAACCAGCTCTGCAAGAAATATTAAGGGGGACTCTGTAAAAGAAAGAGGAAGTCCAATGAAACAATCCACAAAAACAGGGACTGAAGAGGTATCATGATGACACTAAATTCATATCTTTCAATAGTAACTCTACGTGAATGGGCTTAATAACCCCGTCGAAAGGCGCAGGGTTTCAGACTGGATAAAAAAGCAAGACCCATCTATTTGCTGTCTACAAGAGACTCATTTTAGACATAAGGACACCTACAGCCTGAAAATAAAAGGTTGGAGAACCATTTACCATTCAAATGGTCCTCAAAAGAAAGCAGGGGTAGCCGTCCTTATATCAGATAAATTAGTTTATCCCAAAGACTGTAGTAAGAGATGAAGAGGGACACTATATCATACTTAAAGGATCTATCCAACAAGAGGACCTAACAATCATGAATATTTATGCCCTGAATGTGGGGCTGCCAAGTATATCAATCAATTAATAACCAAAGTTAAGACATACTTAGATAATAATACACTAATACTTGGTGACTTGAATACACTTTCTACAATCGACAGATCTTCCAAGCACACCATCTCCAAAGAAACAAGAGCTTTAAATGATACACTGGACCAGATGGATTTCACAGATATTTACAGAACTTTACATCCAAATGCAACTGAATACACATTCTTCTCCAGTGCACATGGAACTTTCTCCAGAAAGGACCACATATTGGGGTCACAAATCAGGTCTTAACTGATACCAAAAGATTGGGATCGTCCCTTGCATATTTTCAGGCCATAATGCCTTGAAATTAGAACTAAATCACAAGAAGAAGTTTGGAAGGACCTCAAACACGTAAAGGTTAAGGACCATCCTGCTAAAAGATGAAAGGGTCAACCAGGAAATTAGGGAAGAATTAAAAAGATTCATGGAAACTAATGAGAATGAAGATACAACCATTCAAAATCTTTGGGATGCAGCAAAAGCAGTCCTGAGAGGGAAATACATCGCAATACAAGCATCCATCCAAAAACTGGAAAGAACTCAAATACAAAAGCTAACCTTGCACCTAAAGGAGCTGGAGAAAAAAAAAGCAAATAGATCCTATACCCAGCAGAAGAAGAGAACTAATAAAGATTCGAGCAGAATTCAATGAAATAGAGACCAGAAGAACTGTGGAACAGATTAACAAAACCAGGAGTTGGTTCTTTGAAAGAATTAATAAGATAGATAAACCATTAGCCAGCCTTATTAAAAAGAAGAGAGAAAAGACTCAAATTAATAAAATCATGAATGAGAAAGGAGAGATCACCACCAATACCAAGGAAATACAAACGATCTTAAAAACTTACTATGAGCGGCTATATGCTCATAAATTAGGCAATCTAGAAGAAATGGACGCATTTCTGGAAAATGACAAACTACCAAAACTGGAACAGGAAGAAGTAGAAAACCTGAATAGGCCGATAACCAGGAGGAAACTGAAGCAGTTATCAAAAACCTCCCAAGATACAAAAGTCCAGGGCCAGATGGCTTCCCTGGGGAATTCTATCAAACGTTTAAAGAAGAAACCATACCCATTCTACTTGGAAAGCTGTTTGGAAAGATAGAAAGAGATGGAGTACTTCCAGACTCATTCTATGAGGCCAGCATCACCTTAATTCCAAAACCAAACAAAGACCCCACCAAAAAGGAGAATTATAGACCAATATCCCTGATGAACATGGATGCAAAAATTCTCAACAAGATACTAGCCAATAGGATCCAACAATACTAAGAAGATTATTCACCATGACCAAGTGGGATTTATCCCCGGGATGCAAGGCTGGTTCAACACTCGTAAAGCAATCAATGTGATTCATCATATCAGCAAGAGAAAAAATAAGAACCATATGATCCTCTCAATAGATTGCAGAGAAAGCATTTGACAAAATACAGCATCCATTCCTGATCAAAACTCTTCAGAGTGTAGGGATAGAGGGAACGTTCCTCAGCATCTTAAAAGCCATCTACGAAAAGCCCACAGCAAATATCATTCTCAATGGGGAAACACTGGGAGCCTTTCCCCTAAGATCAGGAACAAGACAGGGATGTCCACTCTCACCACTGCTATTCAACATAGTACTGGAAGTCCTAGCCTCAGCAATCAGACAACAAAAAGACATTAAAGGCATTCAAATTGGCAAAGAAGAAGTCAAACTCTCCCTCTTTGCAGAAGACATGACACTGTCCGTAGAAAATCCAAAAGCCTCCGCCTCAAGATTGCTAGAACTCATACAGCAATTTGGCAGTGTGGCAGGATACAAAATCAATGCTCAGAAATCAGTGACATTTCTATAGACTAACAATGAGACTGAAGAAAGAGAAATTAAGGAGTCAATCCCATTTACAATTACACCAAAAGCATAAGATACCTAGGAATAAACCTCACCAAAGAGGTAACGGATCTATACCCTAAAAACTACAGAACACTCCTGAAAGAAATGGAGGAAGACACAAAGAGATGGAAAAATATTCCATGCTCATGGACTGGCAGAATTAATATTGTGAAAATGTCAATGTTACCCAGGGCAATTTACACGTTTAATGCAATCCCTATCAAAATACCATGGACTTTCTTCAGAGAGTTGAAACAGATCATCTTAAGATTTGTGTGGAATCAGGAAAGACCCCGAATAGCCAGGGGTCTTTCTTAAAAAGAAAACCATAGCTGGGGGCATCACAATGCCAGATTTCAGGTTGTACTACAAAGCTGTGGTCATCAAGACAGTGTGGTACTGGCACAAAAACAGACACATAGATCAATGGAACAGAATAGAGAACCCAGAAATGGGCCCTCAACTCTATGGTCAACTAATATTTGACAAAGCAGGAAAGACTATCCACTGGAAAAAAGACAGTCTCTTCAATAAGTGGTGCTGGGAAAATTGGACATCCACATGCAGAAGAATGAAACTAGACCACTCTCTTTCACCATACACAAAGATAAACTCAAAATGGACGAAAGATCTAAATGTGAGACAAGATTCCATCAAAATCCTAGAGAAGAACACAGGCAACACCCTTTTTGAACTCGGCCACAGTAACTTCTTGCAAGATACATCCACGAAGGCAAGGGAAACAAAAGCAAAAATGAACTATTGGGACTTCATCAAGATAAGAAGCTTTTGCACAGCAAAGGATACAGTCAACAGAACTAAAAGACAACCTACAGAATGGGAGAAGATATTTGCAAATGACATATCAGATAAAGGGCTAGTTTCCAAGATCTATAAAGAACTTATTAAACTCAACACCAAAGAAACAAACAATCCAATCATGAAATGGGCAAAAGACATGAACAGAAATTTCACAGAGGAAGACAGACATGGCCAATGAGCACATGAGGAAATGCTCCTCATCACTTGCTATCAGGGAAATACAAATCAAAAACACAATGAGATCCCACCTCACACCAGTGAGAATGGGGAAAATTAACAAGGCAGGAAACAACAAATGTTGGAGAGGATGAGGAGAAAGGGAAACCCTCCTGCACTGTTGGTGGGAATGTGAACTGGTGCAGCCACTCTGGAAAACTGTGTGGAGGTTCCTCAAAGAGTTAAAAATAGATCTGCCCTATGACCCAGCAATTGCACTGCTGGGGATTTACCCCAAAGATACAGATTCAATGAAACGCCGGGACACCTGCACCCCAATGTTTATAGCAGCAATGTCCACAATAACCAAACTGTGGAAGGAGCATCGGTGTCCATCGAAAGACGAATGGACAAAGAAGATGTGGTTTATGTATACAATGGAATATTCCTCAGCCGTTAGAAATGACGAATACCCACCATTTGCTTCGACATGGTTGGAACTGGAGGGTATTATGCTGAGTGAAGTAAGTCAATTGGAGAAGGACAAACATTATATGGTCTCATTCATTTGGGGAATATAAAAAATAGTGAAAGGGAATAAAGAGGTAAAGGAGAGAAAATGAGTGGGAAAAATCAGAGAGGCTGACAGAACATGAGAGACTCCTAACTCTGGGAAACGAACAAGGGGTGGTGGAAAGGGAGGTGGGCGGGGGGTTGGGGTGACTGGGTGACAGGCACTGAGGGGGGCACTTGACGGGATGAGCACTGGGTGTTATGCTATATGTTAGCAAATCTAATTCCAATAAAAAATATACAAAAAAAGAAACTCTAGAAATATATAATATAAAAATTAGAATAAAAAAGTAAGTGGATAGGGACAGCTGGGTGGCTCAGTTGGTTAAGCATCTACCTTCAGCTCAGGTCATGATCCCAGCGTTCTGGGATCCCATGACCCCTTCTCAGCAAGGAGTCTGCTTCTCTCTCTGCCTGCTGTTCCCCCTACTTGTGCTCTCTCTATATATACATGACAAATAAAATTTAAAAAAAAAGTAAGTGGGTAAATTAAATAGCAAATTAGATACAGCAAGAGATAAAATTACTAGATGAGCCTAAGACAGATCCAGAGATATACCAGAATGCAGTATGGAAACAATAAGATGAAAAATATGAAGAAAAAAATTAAACATGAAAGACAGTAAGAAAGTTGGATGTGTCTAATAATATGAACTTCAGAAGGAAAGACTGAAAAATTGGGGGAAAAAAGCAATATTTGAAGAGACAATGGTTAGGAATTTTCTAGTATTTATTCAGGAAGCCCAGTAAATTCAAAGCATAATAAATAAGAAGTCCATAACCAGAAACATACTGGTAAAACAACAAAATACAAAAAACAGAGAGAGGATGCTAATAGCAGGCAAAAATGAAAAGCAGAAACAAAACAGTATCTATGGCATAGCCACAAGTATACAGCTAACTTCTCAATGGAACCCAAAAGATAGTGCAATGTTGTCTTTGAACTGTAAAGAAAAAATCATGCCCGCCTGGAATTATACACTCAGGTAAATTATTTTTAAGAACATTGGAAAAATAAAGGCATTTTCAGACAAAATAAAAGTACCAGAAAGAAGTAAAGTCTGAGGTACACAAGGTGGGGAGGGGGGTGGAGAAAGAAGCATGTCAGTAAATCAAAACATATTGAGCGCATCAAACAGCAACAACAATGCTTAGTTTGTGGGATTTAAAATATCAAGGTAGGCATCCCAGTGCTGGTTATAATGGGAAAAAGTAACACTTTATCTCATGTCTCCATGGGTTATGATGAAAACCCTGGACAGAGTACACAAAGCAAATAAGGGAGGACTGAAAAGTCAGACTGGAGAGAGAAATGTAGACTCAAGGAAAGATATGGCAGTGAGTTGATGGTTTTCTTTGTTTTTATTTTTTTATCAGCTGTATCTCCAGCTCACACTCAAGAGCATCCCAGATCCCAGAACCACATAGTGGGCACAGGGAGAAAAAGCTCCAAGAGAAACTTTTTCTGGTCTAGGAAATAGGACAGGGAGAGTAGGGGAGGGAAATCCTGTTTTTATTTTTAATCTTACCCAAGCCTGCCCTGAGGCAATTTCCTGTCCCAAAGAGGTACTCTCAGGGCATTAATGGCAGCATGGCAGCAGCAGAAAGGACTACATTGACCTCAAGAAACCAGGAGACTAATCAGAGAGGAAGACAAACCATGAGAGACTCCTAACTCTGGGAAACAAAGTTTTGCAGAAGGTCAGGGGATGAGGTGACTGGTTGACGGGCACTAAGGAGGAACTTGATGGGATGAGCACTGGATGTTCTACTATGTTAGCAAATTGAATTCAAATTTTTTTAAAAAAGAAGAAACCAAGAGACAGAAAAAAAACCCTTCACCTAACAGAAACTGGCAAAAGGAAAGAGTGTGGGGGGAATCCCTCTCTTTTTCTCTTCCTTTTCTCTCACTGCTTTCCCTTAGAGGCAGTTGCAGTCACAAGAAGTACATGACAAGAAGTACAAGAGGAAACTAAAAGCTTGGCCTTCTATCTTTTTTTTTTTTTAAGATTTTATTTATTTATTCATGACAGACACAGAGAGAGAGAGAGAGAGAGAGGCAGAGACACGGGCAGAGGGAGAAGCAGGCTCCATGCAGGGAGCCTGATGTGGGACGTGATCCCGGGTCTCCAGGATCAGGCCCTGGGCTAAAGGCGGCGCTAAAACGCTGAGCCACCTGGGCTGCCCTTGGCCTTCTATCTTTACAAGGAGGAAGCTTGAAAGGGATCCTCAGCTACATAGGAAGCCCCAAGCCCACCTCCAAGATACACATACATGGAACTGATCACAGAAAACATACCACAGGCTTTGAGAACTAAACTGTGATGTTGATCCCACACTGGTCTCAGAATGACCCATGGGCAGTGGACAGGGAAGGAGGGGATAGAGGAGGATGGGCAGGGGGATTGGGAGGGTGAGATGCATATGCAAGACAGATCCAAACACCACAGCCAAGTTTTTAAATGGCATTGGGGGACACCTGGGTGGCTCAGCAGTCTGGCTTTGGCTGAGGTCGTGATCCTGGGGTCCTGGGATGAGTTCTACATTGGGCTCCTCCCAGGGAGTCTCCTTCCCCCTCTGCCTATGACTCTGCCTCTCTCTGTGTGACTCTCATGAATAAATAAATAAAATCTTTAAAAAAAAAAAAAGAATTGTACCAATTGCTGCCTAAGAGAGTAGTTTTTCCATATGGAATTGATAAAACACAACTACCTCAGAACTACGATTTAAGACGACAGTTTCTCTAATGTGGCATTATTATCAATACAAAACAAATTATATGAGGATAATGATTATAACATATCTAGTGATTTTACTGAGAAGTTAAAAACTATGTTTTGCAACACACACATATATATAATACTTGAAAAATTCCACATGTCAGGGCAGCCTAGGTGGCTCAGCAGTTTAGCGCCACCTTCAGCCCAGGGCCTGATCCTGGAGATCTGGGGTCCTGTCCCACACTGGGCTTCCTGCATAGAGCCTGCTTCTCCCTCTGCCTGTGTCTCCACCTCTGTGTGTGTGTGTGTCTCTCATGAATAAATAAATAAAATCTTAAAAGAAAAGAAGAATTCCACATGTCTTTAAAAGTCCTGCAAATATCTCCAACCCAAAACAGAACATCCAGGATCATGTAATGATAATTAGTTCAGTTGTTTTTGTTTTGCTAACCATCATTTGTATAAAAACACATTTCTCAAACTTGTATTAGGAAGGTATACTTCTCAGAACGGAGACGTATTATTTGGCAGATTATGATAACTTCAATATTTTGACATAAGGCATGGGCATGGGTTGTGCTCTGACCCGGATCTCACAATCAATAGGGACAAACCCATCATCTAAAAAAAAAGGTGACCCCACCCACAGGGAACCTGACCACAGCCCTGCACAGCGCACCCCCCCACCCAGCCAGAGGGACCCGAGGTGCTCCTATGTGACCTCAGTCTCCTCCCTCCCCCTGATCAGGATCCTGCCACTGCCCCCATTGGCTGAGCACAAGGGGGCATCAGTCCATCAAGCCCAGGATGAGCAGGGGGGCACCAGTGCTCACGTGGGTGTGGAGGAAGAATGGGCCCCGAGGTCCAACAGGAGGGCTTGTGCCCTGCTTTGCTACAGGAAGCCCAACTCTGAGCGATGTCCCTGTGATTTTGGCATCTTCTCCGCCTTTACTTTTTAATTGGCTTTCTTGAGCAATTCATGAACCAGCAGCAGCCCATCCAGCACAAACAGAGATGCTCCCTCTTCTCTGCCTTCACAAACAACACTCACCAGTTTGTACCGAGGAGCGTCGCCTTTTGCTTATATGGAATAATTATTTTTTCAAAGGGACCACAAGTCCCATGTCAGACTGTGCTGGGGACAGGACTGCAGGTGGGGTGACTTGCAGTTTTCAGCTACCATGCCCAGACTCTGGAGAAGCCTCTTCCTCCTGGGTCCTTGCTGCGGTCGCCTCTCCACGCACTCGACTCAGATGCAAGTACTCTCTCACTCTCTCTCTTTCTCTCTCTCTCTCTCTCTCTCTGGGTCTCACCCTTGTCACACGCTTGTGTTGTCCCCAGGCATGTTCCTTAACCACTTCCTCCCAGTTTTTGACCCTCCAGTGAACACCCAGGGCCCTGATCCACTCTGTCTGAGCTGGGAATGCAGTGAAGCCAGTCTTCACGCTGGAAGGCAGCCTGGGAAGGAGGGATTGTGAGGTGCCTGACAGGCCTAGGCCCCCGGACACCCCTGGCCACAAACCTGCTGACACCTTGAGTTTGGACCTCTGGCCTCCAGAACTGTGAGGGAATACATGTCTGCTGTTTCGCTACAACCACACAAGGACCACAGGCTGGTGACATGCAATGACAAGGACTTCTGGGGCTGACACCAACTACACCCCACTTCAGCTGAGATCCATTTCCCAATTCAAGCCCTGTAAGCACATGCTCAGGGTAACAAAATGGTAACAAAAACCATTTACAATAAAGGAAGGAAAAGAGAGGAAGAGGACTTATGTGTCAATCATAACTCATCTTAAGTTAGAATTCTGTGAAATGCGCATAGACAAAATCATTTCGTGGCTTTTTCTTCTAAATTTGCTAAGGCACCTGATGATCACCAAGGAAGCCAAAAAGGGAAGCGTGCTAGAGCTGATTGTTACACTCTGGGGAATGTTGTGGGCACTTTTTCAACACAGCCATTATTAAAAATTAAATATGTGCCCAACACTATACTTCTACCTAATGCCACTGAACTGTATACTTAAAAATGGTTAAAATGGTAAATTTTTGTTAGGTACACATTATCACAATAAAAAGAATTTTAATCGAGAAAAATTAAATATAAACTCACAATGAATTATATTACAAAGGAAGGAAGCTTATCCCTCCCTACTTATTTTACCACATACTACTCGGATCTGTGCTATTGAGCTTGTTCATGCTACTGTGTGTGCACAGTGGGAATAATGGATCAGCACCTGCTGCTGTGCATCTCTTCTTGGCTCAAATGCAGTGACTTCACACTGGGAGTTGTAGTAGTCTGCTCAGATTGCCCTAATGAAGTGCCACAGACCCGGGAGCTCTCAGTTCTGGAGTCTGGGAAAGTCCCAGATCAAGGTGTGGGCAGGGAAGGGTACATTGTGAGCTCAAGCCTGTGGCTTGTAGGCAGCACCATCTTGCTATATGTTCACAAGGCCTTGCCTCAGAGTATGTGCTTGGAGGAGGAAGGCAGGGAGAGGGAGAGACAGAGAGAGACTGAGAGAAAGAGAGAGAGCGAGAGAGCGAGAGCACTCTGCTGTCACTTCCTATAAGGACCCTGATCCTATAGGATCAGCCCTGCATCCCTGTGACTCCTTTAAGCTGCATTGTTTCCTTAGGGGCACCATCTCTGAATCCAGCCCCACTGGGGGTTAGGGCTTCAACATGTAAATTTGGGGGTGGACGTGAGACAGAAACCTTTGGGCCTCACAAGAGTTGTTAACTCGATATCGTGGGAGTTTTTACACCATGGAAATTGGCAAATGCTCTGATTGGGGCTTCATTTCTGGAGAGCTGTTTTGCAACATATACAGCCCTCCACTACTCGAGGGGAAGGGCAGACCAGGGTCTCCTCTGTGAGCATCCTCTCTCCTCCCAACCTGGGAGCTCAGCAAGGTCGAGGGTCAGCCCACGACCTCCAGGTCTCTGCCCCCTGCTGTCATCTCCTAGCAGCTCAGTGGACATGTGTCAGGTTGGTTGGGAGCTGGAATGTAGCCAGGGGCCATGAGGAGGAGGCTGAGAGGTGAGGAAGTCTCGGTCACAGGACACATGAAATGTGTGAATGTGACAGAGGCAGACTCCCCAGAAGGCAAGCTCTGGGTCAGAATGCTGGGCAGATGCCTTCCCTTCCCGGAGCCTGTTTTCTCATCTGTAAAGTGGGGACAACAGCCACCTCCCTTAGAGGGTCCGAGTGGAGACCAAATGAGCCAACAGAGAAAACACTGCACACTGGCTGGAATGCTACCTGGATCCTCATCACCTGACACCCACCCTTTAAAGATAAAGACCTCTCTGCATTCTCTGTCCACACCAGTCAGCCCTGCCCGCCTTGTGCACGATGCCGGGTGACGGGGACCCACAGCTCTGTGAGCCAGTCAGCCCTCAAGCATCTCCCTGTGTAGCAGGAAGACAACCTGTGAAAGGGAACCTGGCTGTTAAGGTGGCCCAGAGGCCTGTTGACTGCTGTAACTGCGTGGGGAAGTGTCACTGTGCACGGGCACAGACCCAACACCACAGCAGATATTTACTGGCGATGTGACCTGACGTGATGTTCATGACCTCCCTCAGGACCTCAGTTTCCTCCTGTAAGATGAGGACTCTTATAGACCCTGCCTGCCTCCTGAGATCTGGGGAGACTTAACTACAATTTTAAAATATAATTTTATTTGGATTAGTTTGAATCAGGTATGGTAAGACACAAAGACACAGAGATGATGATTATGAAATAAAAATTTATACTATCAGATCCCTAGAAACAGGAGGCATGAATTCCACGTGGGGCCATGTCGGGAGGCGCTACGGTCACCCAGGAGGATGAGGAAGCAAAGGGAAAACATGGGCAAGAAGCTTTATCATAGAGACTGTGGAAAAGACTAGACAAAGCAGGATAAGCGAGCTGAGCACTGACCAGCGGGAATAATGTCAGCAGCTTCTGAGGATGAGGAGCTGCCCTGGGGAGAATGGGATAGAGGAATATTGCCCTCCTGGAGCATAAGAGCCAGATAGCAGAGGTGGTTTGGAGTGTGGGCTCTGGACTGGTTGGTGTGCGTAGGAAAGGCGTGCTCCTGGGCGTGTCTTTGCTATCTCTAGGACTGGCTAGACTGCGAGGGACAATGTCTCCCTGGCCAGTGAGGCCCCAGGTGTCAAAGCATCAAGAATACAGCAAGTATGGGACACCTGGGTGGCTCAGTGGTTGAGCATCTGCCTTTGGCTCAGGGTGTAGTCTCGGAGTCCATGGATCGAGTCTCACATTGGGCTCCCCTTAAGGAGCCCGCCTCTCCCTCTGCCTATGTCTCTGCTTCTCTCTGTGTCTCTCATGAATAAATAAAATCTTTTTTTTTTTTTTTAAAAAAAAGGAGAACACAGCAAGTAAGCAAAAGACCCAGCACCCAGTGAGCGGGAGGTGGCATCCCCTCTTCCTACTTGCTTCACATGGGTGAGTCTTCCTTTCCCAGCTGGGCTCTGGAGGGCTCACTGCATGCCTGCCCTCAAACAGGGCAAGGCAAACCCTCCCTGGACCCGTAACCCCTCCTCCAGATGGAAAACAAGAGGAAGTAAACAGAGTGCTGGTGTCAGGAGCAGCACACAGGCAGACCATGGGGAAGGGCAGACACCAAGATCTGGCCCCCGGTTTCTCCTCCTTCCTTGTTCTCAGAAACCCATCATCATCTTCCCATTCCTCCCGTGACCTGCTTCTGGGCCCCAGAGCTTGACCAGTGGCCTGACGAAAGCAGCACTGATGAATGGCCTTCTTAGGAAGGGCTGTGGAGAGAGGAGATGGGGAGGTTAAGCTGCTGGGGGAGTTGGGAAGAAGGCCAGTCTGTTGGGAAAGCACCAAGTTGACAAGGGACACAGACCTGAGCATTGTCCACACTCTAGACCTGCCAGGTAGTAGGAACTGGAGTGAGTGAGGGGACCCCCTCTGAGCCTTTCTTTCTTCCTTGGTTGGGTGGAAATAAAATTCCTTTATCTCACAGGATTGCCCTGAAAAGGAAAAGTAACAGACAAGAGGGGTCCTCAAAGTCAGTGTCCTTGGGGATTCCTGGGTGACTCGGTGGTTTAGCGCCTGCCTTTTGCCCAGGGCGTGATCCTGGAGTCCCGGGATCGAGTCCCACATTGGGCTCCCTGCATGGAGCCTGCTTCTCCCTCTGCCTGTGTCTCTGCCTCTCTGTGTGTGTGTATCTCTCATGAATAAATAAATAAAATCTTTAAAAAAAAAAGTCAGTGTCCAGTGTCCTTGCCCCAGGGCAGTGGTTCTCAAACTTCAACAGGGTGAGGTGGAGCCTGAGACTTTTCATTTTCACAACTTCCCACTTTCTGCTGCTCCACACCCTGATACCTGTGAGCGGCATATATATGAGGAATATGTGTGTGTACCTGTAGGAGGTGTTTAACTTTTTAAGGAATGGCGTGAATAGTCGTACCTCTTTACGTTCCCACCAGCCCCGTGTGACATTTCCAGTTGCTCCATATCCTTGCCAACACTTAGCGTATTAACTGCTGGTCTTTCCATTTAAGCCCTTACCAGATGGATGATGTGATCTCGCTGTGGTTTCATTCACATTTCCCTAATGACTAATGCTGTTACACATCTTTTCAAGTGGTTGTTAACTATATGTCTTCTTTGACAAAGTATCTATTCAGATCTTTAGCTCATGTTTTCAATTAGGATTTTTTTCTCAAATTTTGAGGGTTCTTTGTATATTTGGGATACAAATCCTTTGTCAGTTATGTGATCTGCCAATATTGTCTCCTAATCTATAGCTTCTCCTTTCATTTTCTCAATAGTATCTTTTGGAGAACAGATTTCATATCGAGGGGCTCTAATTTCTCAATATTTTCTTCAATGCTTTTGGTGCTGGATCTAAGAAATCTCTAACTAACCCAAAGTCACAAAGATTTTCTCTCTTTTTTTTCTTGAGGTATATAATTTTAGGACTTACATTAGACTGTATTTCAAGTTAATTTTATATATAGTGCAAAATATGAATGGAAGTTCATTTTCTGTATATAAATATTCATTTGTTCCAGTTGAGAAAACTATAATTGCTCCACTGAATTGCCTTTGCATCTTTGGTAGAAATAAATTGACCACATGATAGTGAGTCTCTTCTGTACTCCGTTTTGTTTTGTTTTGTTTGTTTGTTTGTTTTATTATTATTTATGATAGTCACAGAGAGAGAGAGAGAGAGAGAGAGAGAGAGAGGCAAAGACACAGGCAGAGGGAGAAGCAGGCTCCATGCACCTGGAGCCTGATGTGGGATTCGATCCCGGGTCTCCGGGATCGCGCCCTGGGCCAAAGGCAGGCGCCAAACCGCTGCGCCACCCAGGGATCCCTGTACTCTGTTCTATTCCATTGATCTGCCTGTCTTGACACCAATACATCTTGATTACAGTAGCTTTATAATAAGTCTTAAAGTCAAGTAGTGTAAATCCTCCAGCTTTGTTCTTTGATTTCAGTTTTTTGGCCCTTCTACAATCTTTGAACTCCTATAGGAATTTTAGAAGTGGCTTGGCAATTTCTACAAAATAGCCTACTGGGGTTTTGATGGAGATTGTGTTATATAAACATATTATTTTGGGGAGAGTTGAAGAGTATTTTTTTTTTTAGTTGAAGAGTATTGAATACTGTTCATACTTATGCATGAAATCTCCATTCATTAATCTTTAATTTCTCTCAGTAATGCCTTACAGTTTCAGATCTTGCACATCTACTGTTGTGTTTATTTCTAAGTATCTCATATTTTTAAATTATTGTAAGTGGTACTGTTTTCATTTGACTTCCATTTTTTGTCATTAATATATAGAAAAACAATTGATTTCTGTGTATTGTCCTTGTATCCTGTGACATAACTTAAATCACTTATATAGTTCTAGTAGCTTTTCTATCAATTCCATTGGATCTTCTACATAAACAATCAAGTCATCTGTTTTTCCTTCTTTCTCTGTTTTCAAGAGTGTTTCCTTCTTCTTTCCAATCTGGATACCTTTGGGCTCAATTTTTAGACTCACAGAGTTTTAATTTGTACAAGTGACTGAGTAATGACACAGAGAGAGTAATGACACAGAAAGGTTTTTATAACTGACATGTCCTGTAGGGAAGGAAAATGCCATGCCATTGAGAGCCACCTGGGGAAGCACTAGAGGAGGCAGAGGCAAGACCAAGGGGAAGGCATAGACCACAGCCTTTAGTGTTTTCCCCTGGCAAGATAAGGCAAGGAAGGGGAAACAGCTTAGGATTGGCTAGTTTGATTAATTCCAGTGGGCTTTGGGTTATAGGTGCTATCTCTAGGTGTCTGTCACCTAGCATAGGGTTGACTCAGGGCAGAGGAAATATAGGCTTAGTTTGTGAGAGTTAGATAAAGGAGGTGGTTTAGAGTATGGGCCCTGGAGAGGTTACTTTGCATAGGAGAGACATCCTCCTAGGAATGCCCTTTGCTATATCTAAGAATAGGCTAGCCTTGGTAGGGGCCATCTCTCCCTAGTCAGCAAGGCCACAAGTGTCAGAGCATCAAGAATGCAGAAAAATTTATAAAAGTAATTAGTACAATTATCTTGTGATGAATGAATGCCAAATACAGAAACACAGACTCTAAGAAAACAGAGAACACTTATTTGTCTTGCCTTATTGCATGGGCTAGAGCCTCCACTACAATCAATGGAGGCAGTGAGACCAGACATCTTTGTTTTACTCCTGGTCTTGGGGGGAAAGCAGGAGCAAGGTGAGGTATCCTGGAGGGGAAAGAGACGACAGTAGTGATGGATGCGGCCATGAGGAAGGGAGAAAAAAACTTAGGAAAACATGGGGGAAGATCTAAGGTGGTATTCTTAAAATATGGTCCATGGCTCATGGCCTTCACTTTGGCCCCATTCCTGATCATACAGCTTCTGACCCCTCCCCCATGCCCACCCTCTGGGCTAGAGAGCTGCATTTAGGTTCTGCCCATCTATGAATCAAGACTCTAGGTCCTCATCCTCCAGAAGTTCCTTCTGTGAGTAGAGCCACAGCTCAAGGCTTATTACTGGGCCCTCTCAATGCTGTTGGGAGAAGGCAAAATGAATAAACCCAAGGACCATATAACATCTATGAGCAGAAATCATGCATCACAATTCTTAGCATCATGGGGATCCAACTGGGGTCCAGGAGCTTGCACAGGACATGAAATGTGCAGCTTGCATCTAGGGAGACAGCATGTGGGAGCAGTGGGGCCCGAGGCACCAAGACAGCAGGCAATCTGCCAAAGTTTTTCTAGTAAACATATGTATTTAGTAAACATGCCATGCTGGGCTGGGGCACCTCCTAGTGGCATCTAGCCCCTCCTTGGGCATCCTCACAAAGTGGAGACTGTCCAGCCAGGTCCCACAGCTAGTGAGACAAGGGAGAAATTGAACGCAGGTGTCACCCCTCAGACAGGGCAGGCTACCTTCTAGAGGAGCTGCCAAAAAGGCAGTTGGTCCCTTACTCTTTCTTCTGTCCACCTTCCCAGCGGTTACCAAGCACCTTCCACAGCCCAGAGGACTCTAGGACATTGAGACTCCGTTGTTGTTGTTGTTGTTGTTGTTGTTGTTGTTGTTGTTATGATAGTCACACAGGGAGAGAGAGAGAGGCAGAGACACAGGCAGAGGGAGAAGCAGGCTCCATGCACCGGGAGCCCGACGTGGGATTCGATCCCGGGTCTCCAGGATCACACCCTGGGCCAAAGGCAGGCGCCAAACCACTGCGCCACCCAGGGATCCCGAGGCTCCATTTCTTAATGGTACCTCAGTTTCCTGTTGGTGAAAATACATCCACCACACAATGTCGCAAAGATGAAAATGAGGCAATCATACTTTAGGTCCTGGCTTAGATGAAAGGATCCCATGAAAATGCAGAACCTCTCTTCTTGGGCCTATGAGGAAGTGTGAGAAAATGAAACACAGGGAGAGGCCAGAGGCTGCCTAGCAGGTCTGGGGAGAAGCATGGAAGAAAACTATGAGGATTGAGGAAGAAACAGAAAAGGAGAAAGAAGTCGGTCTTCTTGCTTCCACCTCCAGAAGACTAGGCCACTTCCTGTGATGAAATCACCCTCTGCCACCCCCACCATCTACTCAGTAGGCCAACACCAACCTCATCCTGGGGAGCGAGGGAGCAGAACCTCCCCAAACCAGCCAGGGACACCAAAGTCCCAGCCCCATTCTCTCACTCCCACCCACCAACAGTCACAAGGTGGCAGAGCCCTTCATTGAGATGGTCCAGGGACTGTCACCAGAGTGACTCATTACTGCTCTGGGCCTTATATCCCTCCTGTTCAAGGAAGGCTCCAGATTAGCCAGGGCTCTCACAGTTGTGGAGGCAATCACATAAGCAGCATTATAAAAATATAGCCTCCTGGGGCCCACCCCCCCAGAACTATGGTCCTGGGAACTGAGGCCCAGAGGTCTTGTGGTACAACCAGGCAGAAGCATCCAAAAGAAGCAGAACACTCTGTGGACTCAATGAGACTGGAGTTTGAGTCCTGGTCCTACCACCTGAGAGTCATGCGATCTGGGGCAGGGCTTCTCTGAGCCCTTGGTCTCATCTGTAGAGTAGGGGACAGAGGGACCTCCAGATCCAGTCTTGCATCCTGGGGGTCAAGGAGTGGCCTCCAGAAGGCACCCCCCTCACCTCTTAACCCCAGGGAGGGTATGAGACTGCACAAAGGGAGCTGACCAGGGGAGGGAAGGGACCTGGTAGGCCTGAGTCCGGCAGAGGGCTGCAGGGGAGCCCCTGCCTGGAGGAAGAAGGTCAAGAACATGCTGGATATTCCTGGTGCTGGGGCTGGAGGTGGAGGGCATCTGACCACCAGTAGTTCCCTCCTCCTTCTCTCTAGGGGGCTATAGTTGGGCAGAGACTCACGGCTGCCTGTCCTCTCCTAGAAGAACCAGACCTCGTCCTGCTGCCACTCCTTCACCTGGGATGACAGACAGAGGCCAGAAGACACCAGAGCCAAGAAAAGGAGAGCTAGAGATACAGTCAGTCAAACTGACTCCTAAGGAGACGTAGAGGTGCTAGCAGTAGCAAGGTCAAGGTGGAAGAGGAGAGGCCACATATGGCCAAGGTCAGAACCATGACCCTCAGCTGAAGGTAGAGGCTGGGGGCCTCTGTCATGGCTCTCTGTGCACTGACCACGAGGAAGCACTGTTGCAATATAGGAAAAGAAGAAACCAGATTGATAAAGGAAGTACTCGTTACTCTGAGGCCGGGTGAATCAGGGGAAGACATTCACCCACCCCTGCTCTTCTAAAAGAGACTGATCCACGTTCTCCAGGTGCCTCTTGATTCCCCAAGAAGACACCTCCTCGGGCCTCCCCTCTGGTCTGGACAGAGCTGCTTGTCTTCTCTCCTGGGAGGAGAGTGAGGCAATGAGTCTGTCCTTGCTGCTGCCTCAGCTGCTGCTGCTGCTGCTGACTACTCTGCAGGCTGGTGAGTGTCCGGGACACTGTGGCTCTGCCCGGAGGCCCAGGGAGTCCCCAGGCAGGGCAATGGCTGGGCAGCTGGAGGAAGGGTCTGCTGGGGTAGCTAGCCAGGCCTCCCAATCCCAACAAGCAACAGGCTGGTCGCATAGTGCTAGGTCAGCCCCAACCCTCCTCCCTACTCTAAGCCTGGCGAGGGGGACACCCAGACCAGAGGGCCAGTCCTGCCATCTGTCACACTACTGCCCGTGGGTGAGGGTGACAGAAGGGCTGGGGTTATCTTCTTCATCTCTCTCAGTGGCTTCAAAGTCTCTCCTCTCCTCCCTTTTCCAGGTAACTCAGCAAGATGTGATCCAAAAATGGACTTTAGGATGGACCAACCAGAGCACCTCTCCGCCCCCAAGGGTGGCACCGTCCACATCAATTTCACCTTCTATTACTGTGGGGCATTAGCCAAGGATCCCAGAGTGAGTATAGCCTTGAGACGGACACATTTCCATGGGGAGGTCATCTACAACAGTACTAGGCATTTCGTCCATGAGGATTACAAGGACCGGATCATCCTGAACTTGCCAGAGGGTCAGAAGTCTGGCTTCCTGCAGATATTGAACCTGCGAGAGGAGGATGAGAATATGTATTTTTGCCGGGTCCAATTGAAGACACAAAGATTTGGCTTGCAGGTGTGGCAGTCCATCCTGGGGACCAAACTCACCATCAACCTCGGTGAGTCCTGATGGTGCTTTTATAGGCCATGGTGCCTTCATCCCCCCAGGCCTGGCCCGGGCCCCAATCTTCCTGCTCATCTCTTCTCAAAACTCCTCTCCCCACACCCACCTCCTCCCCAGGCCTCTCCAATTTTACTTTCTCCTCCATCTCCCCAAACTGGGCTGACCTCCTTGCCCACCCCCTCACTGCCCACTCCAGATCCAGGCCCCACCCCCTCTCCCCCAGCCTCAGGACCTCCTGGGCTCCCCAGTTACCCTCCCTTCCTGCCTCAAGCTGAGGCTCCAGCCCTGCCTTCCTACCCTCACCCCATGCCATCCAGGTGGACTTGACTTCTTCAGGATGTGGGCTGCCTTCCCTTTGTCCTGTGTCCCTGTTTGCAGCCCCAACCAGTCCTGAGTCTCGTATCTCCCCACAACCATGGGCTCAGTCAGCACACAGCAGGTACCCGATGATGACCCGAGAGCCCTGGTCCCCTGGCAACCAACACCCCATTACCTGTTTTCCTCCCCCCACATCCTTCTCCTGTTCTGCTCCTCAGAACCTGGCCCATTAGCTCCCTGCCCCAGCCCCATCCCTCCTTTCCTTTCCATCTCCCTCTTCCCCTGCCTCCATCCTCCTTACCCTCCTTGCTTCCCCATCCCTGGTCCCCTCCTCTGCCTTACTGTCCCCACTGTCCACTCTGATCTGGCTCTTCCAGTCTGTCTTGGCTGCTGAGAGGCTCATCTGCTGCAGAAATATGGCAGCTCCCGCTTACTGTGCCCTGTGTTGGGTTGGCGACTTGCTATGTATCACCCTAGTTAACCTTCTCCACAACCCACAGCAACAGTAGGTACTGCTGTTGTCTTCCTGTGACAGATAGGGAAACTGAGGCTCAAAGAGCCTAAACAGCTGCCCAAAGCCACAGTTGTGGTGCAGGCAGGACTTGAACCCAGTTTAACCCCAGAGCCTCCACCCTTAGCCAGTAGCTGCTCAGCCTCACCAGCTGGCCTGACCATACTGTTGTCCTGACCTATGTTTCATCGAATAATGGGATGTGTTATGTGAATAAATCTTCTTGTTACTCAGTGGGGATTACTTGGGAACTTGAGCCAAGTGTGTGTCCAGAGCAGTATGGAGAGGGCACCTCACAGGAACAGACCCTGGGGGTGCACTGTCTGTAGATAATTCCTTAATAACTGAAAATCATAGGTTTGCTTTTTACAACCACTATTGCTGGCAATTCTAAACAGCCCATCACTGCTCCTGGCGGGAAGGACACCCTCCGTGTCCCCAACCTGGTAACCGCTGCCCCATTCGACCCTGGTGCTGGTTTTAGAGGAAATGGGAAGTAGCTCACAACCTAAATAAGGCAAAACAGCCTTAGATTTACCTTTCTGGCACCTCCTCCATCTTCTCTTAAATGGCCTTCTTGGGGAGATTTTGTCTCTCCTCAGAGCCCTCTTCCTCCTTCCTTAAATTCTCCTAACTTTTCTCTTTTCTCAGTTTCAGTCACATTCACTGAGTTTTTCATCAATAAATTAATTTTTTCAATTAATACAATTAATTGGATATCATGCTGAGATTTTTTTGTAAACAAAATACAGAAAAGTAAGAAAAAGAAATATTTCTGCCTAAGTGAAGTGCCACCATGTGAAGACATCACCCCAAAGGAATATTTGCAAAAAATAGAACTGAGAAGTTTGTGGTTGGCTTAATAATGTGTTTTATATACAGATTTTTCCTTATATAGCCAAATCTCATTGTATTCTTCTATGTAAATTCTTTTTATTTCTTAGCTTCAAATTCCACTAGGGGCTGAAAATATTTTAATTTCTTCTGATTTGTGTATGCTTTCTTTTGACGAGTAAAGCTCATTAATGTAGAGAGGATTTATTTTGGTATATGGTGTAAGGTAAAGAACTAAATTGATCTTTATACTGAGAAACAAATCAATTGTCCCAACTGCATTCATGGAATATTTTTTATCCCCTCCATTGACTCACAGGCCTGGCCTTTTTTGTAGAATAGCATCCACTTGTGGTCTGCCAACTCCATTTCCCTTTTATGTCTTTCTCATGTCGCTACCACACTGTTTTAGTGATTGTAACTTACTCACGCTTCAGTGGCTAATAAGACTACATCCATGAGAACCATGTCACTTCCTCAAAAACTTTATTATTGTTTTGGTCGATTGTTTCACATAAATGTCAGAATAAGTTGGGCAAGTTCTGAAGGAAACACCTGTGAGTACTTTTTAATTTGGAATTGCATTAAACCTATAAGGCAACTGACCAAACAAATCATGGCTCCTGTTTTATATCCCTCTGTAACCTTGGGAGTATTCTTCTAAAGACCATGTGAATATCTCACAAGATGTTTTCCTCTAAATCTTATTTTTATTATTAATATGCAACATTATTTTTTGAACATTCATTTTTTTATAATTTTAACTGGAAAATATTGTATATATTCTGGCCAAATGGTAGGTTATATGCATGTTTACCTCCTCTCTCTACCAAACACTACTAAAATGACAACAAAGGGAATTTTTTAAGACAAAATCCACAAGGACCAAAAACACGTGAGCCTTGTGGTCAAAAAACGGTATTTGGAAAGCTGAAAACACAAACTAATGCATCTGGCCTAGGAGACTAGGGGAGCTTAGCCCCAAACCAGCAGTGGGGAGATCCAGAAGAAAGGAGATTTTTACATGCAAAACCTCTTGATGGTTAAGGAAAGGCTACCCAGAACCCCTGCCAGCAGGAGTGAAAGGATGTCAGAAAACTGGAGGACCAGGTGAGAATCTATTTAAGAAGCAAGGAAACCTCTATGCCTCCTCCCCAGTCAGCAGAGACTAGAGATTTGTTTTCCAGAAAGGATAGACCAGAGGGACTCTGGGATAGTACCCTAAGCATACCTGGGGGCAAGGGTTTGCTCAGTCCTTAAAACTAGAGACTTGTTGAACTGATGAGACTCAAGGCCTTGCCCCCCCCCCCTTAGATGCCTCCCAGAACTCTGACAACCCAGCTGATATCCCCCACCCCATCGAAGGCAAGAAATCAGGAGATTCTTCTCTGGGAAATCTATCTGATGGACCCAAAAAAGAATCTAGAAATCCTAACAGATCCTACCACCCACTAGCTGACCAGCACTTTCTCCCAAACCACACACACAGCCTCCACTCAGCGTGGCTTTCTGCACACTGGACACCAGGGAGGCAAGGAGATGGGATCTGACCTCCTGTGGAATCCCCTAGCTCTGACAATTGACCCTCACCTCTGCTGTGCCTGGGATGCCTGAGGCTAAAGATGCCATTTTAAACTATTATTCCAAAAAAAAAAAGAAAAAAAAAAACTATTATTCCATTAAACATTTAAGGAATCTTTCCCCCGTGAAACACAGCAAAACAAATGGGGGGTGTTACTGAGAGGGGCTATCTGGAAGAAACCAAACAATGGAGGGAGAATAAAACTCAGATAACTACCATCTTCAGAAAGTTAAGAGAGTGCAAGCATAGAGCAACAGAGGGAGCTTTGCAAACAAAACTCTTGGGAATTTAAGCTATAATGGCAAAAATGGAAAACCCAGTAAAAGGATTGAGAGATCAGCTTGACAGAAATGACTCAGAAGACAGACAGAGTCACATATTCGGAAGCTGTAATGGGTTGGATAGCAGCCGCCCAAAGTCATGTCCACATCCCAGCCCCCAGAACCTGGGACTGTTACCTTACATGGTAACAGATGTGACTCAGTGAGGACTTCTGAGGTGAGGTCATTTGGGATTTGCTGGGTGGGCTCTAAAAGCAAATGTGAGCCTCTTTCTAAGAGGGAGTCAGGCAGACTTGCCACAGAAGAGAAGGATGCCACAGAGCAGAGACTGTTGCAGCCTCCAGAAGCCAGAGGAAGCAGGGGACAGAGTTTCTCTCCCCCAGAGCCTCCCAAGGGTGTGCGGCTCTAGTAACACATTGCTCTCCAACCTCTGGCCTCCAGGATTATGAGAGACTAAACTTCTGTTGTTTTAAGTCACCCAGTTTGTGGTCATTTCTTACAGCAGCCATAGGAAAGTCACATAGAAACTGTAAGATAAGAAAAATTGAGGACTGGTTCAAGAGCTCCACCCTTGGAATAATGGGAGTTCCAGAAACAGAGAAGAAAGAAGGCTGTGGGAAGAACACATGGATGAAATAACTCTAGAAACTTTCCAAAACAAAGGAGCCCAGAGAAATGGGTAAAAATAAATAGACCTACCTCAGGACACTGCAACATGAAATTTCAAAATGTCAAGGACAAAATGATGATCCAGAAAATTTCCAAGGAGGACAAAACAGGCCACAAGAGATTTCAGGAATCAGAATGGCTTGGCGGTCTCCATGGCAACAGAGGAAGCTAGAAGACAACAGTTGAATGCCTTGAAATTCTAAGAGAAAATTCTTTCATTCATTCATTCATATTGAATGATTCATATTCATATTGATTAAATACCTACTATGTGTCAGGTGCTAATATGGACACTGGGAAACAGCAGGAAAGAAAAAAAAAGCAAAATATGTTCTCAACAATGCCACTTGCACATAAGTGTGGAAAGAAGACGGAAGAGAAAAGCTAACAAATTAATTCTATGTCAAATGGTGGTGAAAAGAGAGTAGAATCTGTGGGATAAAAGTTGCTAGGGGTGCCACGCTATTCAGCTGGAACAGAAAAGGCCCCAGAGATATTAGTCGGAGCCAGGAGGAAGTACTCACTTGAACAGGGTGATCGAGGAGAGTTTTGAGTAGAGCACAAGGTAGGGAAATCAGTCAGGGATGAGAGACACCTGGGACCATGCCCAGGCCTGAGAAGGAGGGTAGAAAGAAGGCACTGGGGACCAGCAAGGAGCTGTAGCCTCTGGGGAGATAGAGTCAACATGTCTGAGATGGTTAGTTCTATTTTTTAATTAAATGTATTTATTTATTCATTCATTTATTCATAAGAGACAGAGAGGCAGAGACATAGGCAGAGGGAGAAGCAGGCCCCCCACAGGGGGCCTGATGTGGGACTCCCTCCCAGGACCCCGGGATCACGACATGAGCCAAAGACAGACACTCAACCACTGAGCCACCCAGGTGTCCCTGAGATGGTTAGTTTTAGGTGTCAGCTTGACTACACTAAGGGATGCCCAGATAGATGGTAAGACATTCTTTCTGGATGTGTCTGAGAAGGTATTTCCAGAAGGGTTTAGCAGTGGGTGGGCATCATCTTAACCCTTGAGGGTCTGAAAAGAACAAAGAAGTAGAGGATACGCAGGGACCTCCATTTTTCCTGCCCTCAGACTTCGGAGCTTCTGGTTCTCGAGTTTAGAGTCACAATGAGTTTTATATAAATGGTCCCCTTGGTTCTCAGACCTATTGGTCTGGCTGGAAATTACACCACCAGCTTTTCTGGGCCTCCTGTTAAAGAGAGCAAACTATGGCTTCTCAACTACCATAATCACATGAACCAATTCCTCAAAACTCTACATCTCTTTCTATATCCCATTGGTTCTATGTCTCGGAGAACCCAGGCTAATACAAAACCCCGTAGAGAGGGGGCCAAGGGCTATGCTATAACCCACCCTCCTCTCTCCATCTATCTCCTTTTTTTAAAAGATTTTTAAAATTTGAGAGAGAGAGATTGGGAGCACAGGTGGTGGGGAGGGACAGAGGGAGGAGAAGTAGATTCCTCGCTGAGCAGGGAGCCCGAAGATGCTGATGCAGGGCTCAATCCCAGGACCCTGGGATCATAACCTGAGCCAAAGGCAGAAGCTTAAATGACTGAGCCACCCAGGCAACCTCTCTCTATCTCCTGATGGTGACTCCCACTGGCCACTGAATAGGAATCAGTGGGTGAGAGAGCCCATGAATGGAGTCTACCAAAACCAGCCTCCAAAGGCACAAAGCAGGTTGAGAAGAGTTGGGGAGTGGATCTAAGAGAAGCCAGCAGAGAAATCCAGCCTAGGCACAGATCTGTAGGAAGTGAGGAAGAGTCTGAAGAAGAATGTTCCAGTCAAGAGAGATCAACATGGGCAGAGGCCATGAGGTGGGACAAGTATGGCTGAAGCAGCTGAAGAGGCTGATGGTGGCTGGAGGTGAGATCAGAACAGGCAGTGAGGGAAGGTCCTGTGTAGCTCTGAAAGCCAAGAAAAGAAGTTTTACTCAGTGCAATGAGTCTAGTGAGGGTTTCCTGCTGTGCTCTGATGTACATTGTACAAATGTCCCTCCAGCTGTTATATGGAGAATAAGACTGTAAAGATGAACAAGGTCACAAGCAGGGACACCATTGAAAGATGATGTGCTTTGAATAGGGTGACAACAAGGGCAGATAGAATGCTGGTTATATTTTGAAGACTAAGCAGACAGGATTCGCAGATGATGGGATGTGGGAATAAGAAAGAGAAGAAGCAAGAGTGACTCTAAGGCTTTGGGCCTGAGCATCTTAAAGGATGGTGCTGCTATGTATAAGGGGGATGTTGGGGAGGAATAGGCTTGGGAGAAAATCAAGAGTTCTGCTCTGGACATCTGAAATTTGAGATATTACAAGACAAAACAAATGGAGGCGTGAGTAGGCAGTAAGATACAGGAGTTTACTGCACAGGGATAGAGGTGGCTGAATATGTAAATTTGGGCAAGATTGGCAAGTCACTGGTAGTTAATGCCATGGCACTGGATAAATTACCTGGGAAGTGAGTGTAGATAGAGAGGGGGTCCTAGGACTGAACTAAGGAGGTCTCATGAGTGTTACAGTTTGGGAAAAGGAGGAATCAATAAGAAGACAGAAGTTGCTGCTAATGAGGCAAGAAAAGAACAAAGAGAATGGTGTCCTAGATGCCAAGGGAAGAACCTATCTCATGAAACAAACATTGAGTGTTGGACTGTTGAGTAAAATGGAGAAAATGGGTGTGTGAGAGATCCAAATCCTCGATTTCAATGGTAGGAAGTAAATAAACACTACTTAAGACAAGTCAAGCAACAGCAATATATGCATGTGATTTCGGAATATAAGGTTGGGATGCCTGGGTGGCTCAGTGGTTAAGCATCTAATTTCGGCTCTGGTCATGATCTCAGGGTCCTGGGATTGAGTCCCACATCAGGGTCCCCACGAGAAGTCTGCTTCTCCCTCTGCCTATGTCTCTGCCTCTCTCTGTGTGTCTCTCATGAATAAATCAATAAAACCTCTAAAAAAGAAATACAGGGTTAATGTCAGAAGATATAGCTAAAGGTGGGCTTATGCAGGGGACTGCTGTTTTTACAAACTGTATGGAATTTGTGGATTCTTTAAATTATGTGCCTGGGTGGCATCTGATTGTAGCCTGGGTGGTACAGTTGGTTAAGCATCTGTCTTGGTTTTTGGCTCAGGCCCTGATCTCAGGATCCTGAGATGAAGCCCACGTTCTGCTCCACACTCAGTGGGGAGTCTGCTTGAGATTCTCTCTCTCCTTTTTCCTCTGCCTCCTGCCCCTGGTGCTCTCTCAAATAAATAAATCTTTTTAAAAAATAAACTTGTGCCTATACAAGTTTAATAAATGTTAAATTTTGAAACTAATAAAGGTACTGGTAATACTTGCACATCATTAAAAAAAATGATCAAACAATACAGAAGAGAGTCAAATGAAAAGTATATTCCTCCCTCTGCACCTTAACTAACTCCCCAGCCACTATTTTCTGCAGAAATGTTCTAACAGATATAGATACATAACACAAATAGAATCAAACTGCATACTATTCTGCTTAACAACTTGTTTTTATTTCACATACCACAAGTATCTTTCTATTTCAGTACATATAAGCTCCATCTTTTTAAAAAAGGCTGCAGGGTGTCCCACGGCAGCAATATATCATGATCTGCTTACTCAGTCGGCTGTTTAAAGACATTTAAGTTGTTGCCACATTACAAACAAAGCTGCAAAGAACACCCCTAAAAAACATAGGCCTTTGAATACTTGCTCAGCATTTCCACAGGATAAATTCCTAGCACTGAAATCATTGGGTCAAAGGGTATGCCTGGGTATTTCACATTTTACAAATGCATTCCCAGAGGTTGTGCCAATTTACCCTTTCATTGTGCCACGCCAATACTGGGTATGTTCCTCCACTCAGATCAGTAAAAAACACTGGCTTTTGTCATTTCAACTTGCATTAAAAATAAAAAAGATATGAACGGTTATTAGCATCAGGATTATGTCATCATTTTATGAAATGAATTAGAATTGCATCATTTTCCATATTTCTCTGTGTTCTAGAATATATCTGGGAATTAATCGTTCCTTAAATTTTCACAATAATTTGCCCATAATACCTCCTGAGCTTGGAATCCTTATTGATAGGTAGTTCTTTAATAGAATTCTCACTTTTTTTTCAAGTTAATTTTTAACAGAATCTATTCTGGATGTGGGGCTCAAACTCATGACCCCAAAATCAAGAGTCTCATGCTATTTGATTGACCTAGCCAGGTACCCCTAGAGTTCTTACTTTTTTGTTTACCTATCACTGAAAGTGTACTACTTCTTAACTCCATTTTCAAAAATATTTACTTCAGAAAATCATCCAATTCAGAGTCTTTAAAATTTATCAATCTATAATTGAGCACATACTCACAAATGATTTCAAGAGACTCTTGTTAGGTTTGCAAGAGTCTTTCTCTTTTCTTGTTTGTTTCTTGTTTGTTTTGTTTGTTTTTCCCCTAAATAACCACTTCCTGCATTTATTTCTATTGTCTTGTTTCCTGATAAATTTATTCCTACGTAGGTTTCATTACATTTATCTTCTGAGGTTTTTTTAGGGCTGGCTTCTTTCTGGTTTGGATACTTTTTCTAAGGAATTGGATATTCAGTTCGTTTTACAAATTTCTTCTTGTTTGAAATAATAAAAGCACTTAATACTATGAACTTGGCTTAGAATGTGGCTTTGGTCATATTCTAGGATGTTTTAATAAAAATATGTGTTCCTCTGGTTTTTATTTCTCTAAATAACATGTTATAGACCTTTCTTTAAGGCTTTAAAATTTTTATCTCAATTAAAAAATGTTATTATTCCTTTCTAATGAGGGTCGACAAAATTTGGTCCACCCTAACCCGAAGATTTTATTATAGTTGATTTTTTTCCTGTGGCTTTGTATTCTATCAGTGCATTAAATATCTATAATGGTAAAATCTTTTTGTAGTAAGTAAAGTTCGATATATATTAATTTAATCTTAAAAACATATTTCTAATAAATACTAGGTGCTCCACAGATGTTTTCTCACTTATTAAAACAACCCAGAAATGACAAATACCATTTGGTTCCACTTATAAGAGGTTCTTAGAGCAGTCAAATTCATAAAGACAGAAAACAGACCAGTAAGTGCCAAGGGCTAGGGGAGGAGGTGCATAGTGACTGTTTAATGGGGACAGAGTTTCAGTCTGAGAAAATGAAAAAAGTTCTGGATAAGGATACTGGTGATGCTTGCACAATAATCTGAATATACTTAATGCCACTGAATATATATACTTAAATGTGGTTAAAACAGTACATTTTGTGTTACCTATAGTTTACCACAATGAAAAATGTTTTTTATAATCCTGTGATTTAGTGATCCCTATTTGTTGGCAATGAAATGAGGTTCTGAGGTCACACCACTTAATCAGAGGTAGAGTCAGGATTAAGTTGGGTGATGTGCATTCATTACCCCCTCCCTGTGTGAGAGCTTCAGAGAGTTGCTCCACATCCTCAATATTCCCCAAAATGGGAACACAATGTGACAGTTTCATCCAAAACCTCCAGTCCTATAGGGGAGAATCTGCTAAATTCGTGTGTCTTCTCAGCTCCCAAGACAACCACCGAGGGCCCCACAAGCACTGCCACCACCACAGCCGCCACCACCACCACTGGACTCAGTGTCTTGGAGGGGAATAGGAGCTCAGCATCTTTACCCCTGAGTGTGGGAGCTGCTGTTGGGGCTGGTGCTGTGCTCATAATTGTAATTTTGGGACTGATCCTCTACCTCCGGTGGAAGAGAAGCAAAGGTAAGTGGTTCTGGGCCACCACCACCCCCTCCTCAAGCTTCCCAACTCTTTCTCGGAACCAGCATCATCAGAATGACCCCAGGGCGTTCTGCATTTAAAAATGCAAATCCCAGCTGGCCTTGAGGTCTGGGCTTGGGAATCTACATTTTTAAAGATCTCATCAAGTGTTGGCTGTATGTGACCAACTTTGAGAACCATTGCTCCAAACCAATCTCTCTCCACAAATCTGATCATTTTCTAGTTTTTGTGGCTTGAGTTAATAATTTCTCAGCAATCCTTACCTTTTGGTTCATGGGAAGAAGTTTTCTGGGAAGAGTAAGGAAAGAACAGAGGGACAGGAAGTTGGCTCAGCTCAGCAAGCACTGGTTGAGGGCCTATTTCCCAAGGTCTGGCCTGTAATTGGAGATTACAAATGTAAATAAAGCATAAGTCCTGCTTTCAAGGAACTCAGTGGTGGAGGGAGTGACTGCCTCATATGGAAAGAGCTGTGGTAAGATGGAAGGAGGGAAATCATGGAGGACTTCCCATAGGAAGTGACCCTGCAAAAGTCTCAAAGAATATAAGCGAATTACCCAGGCAGATGGTGAGTGTGGTGAAGAGGTCACTGACTATGCAGGCACAGGAAATCGGTGTGGGAACTCTAAGTAGCTCAGTGCCGTGGAGGCTGGAGATAGGAGAAGAGAACCTTGTAAGTCACACCCAGGAGCTTCTGATTCCAGAGACAACATGAAGCAGGGAAATGGCAATCTCAGCTTTACCTTGCAGACACATCAGTCTGCGGTGCAGGGGCGGGAGGTGGGCAGGTGGGGCCAGTCTAATGCAGTGGATGGAGGGAGAGAGCCAGACCCTGGAACAGCCAACAAGGGAAAACTAGTAAGACTTGGTGATTAGATTGGTGTAGAGCTGAGGGAGTGGGAAGAACTTGGGTGAATGAGTCCACGGTGAAACCATCAAGCAAATTAGAGAACACAGGAGGTCAAAGGCCATGTTTGGGGGAGAATGATGGTTCTTTAGTTTGGGATAGGTTAGAGTTGCCTGTGTGGCACCTGACTAGACTTGTTCATCAGAAATTTGGATATATGCATCTATAGCTAAAACAGAGGACAGGGCTAGACGCATTAATTAGTCACACCCCAACACCCTCCAGTAACGATCTGAAATTCCTCCAAGAAAATTTTCAATGAGAGGAGATTAGCCCTAACAGATATTAAAGCACAGAGGTGAAGAGCATAGAATCTGGACTGCCTGCAGTCAAATCCTGGCAGAGTAAACTCTGGTGCCATGGTAGTATGACTCTGTGCCTCAGCTCACTCATCTCATTCTAAAATGAGAATAATAATAGTACTTACTCTGGGGTTTGTCATGACAATTAAATGTAATACATTGAGAATAGATCCTGGCACAGAATAAGGACTATATGATGAGCATTAGCACTTATAATTATTAAGCTGCAATAATTAAAACAATTTGATACCATCATAGTCATACACAGATAAACCAATGGACCCAAAGAAAATACCCCAAATACGGACAGAAGGAAAACAGACCCAAATATAGATGAGAGTTCAGTAGGCTAGAAAGTAGCATGTCTCACCAATGGGAAGGTGAGTCATTCAATACATGGTGCCGGAACAGTTGAGCAGCCATTTGAGAAACTAATGTTATTTCATAATTTGCACCAAAATAAATTCCATGGAGATCAATCAAAGAGTTAAATGAAGGGGGAAAATAATCCCAGTACTAGAAGAAAGCATGTGAGACCATCTCATAACCATGGAGTGGACATGACCTCCCTAAGTATGACATAAAACCTGAAAGCCGTGAATAAAAATATTGATAAACTCAATCCTATACAAACAGTTTTTCATTCTGCAGAGGAAAAATCACAGTGGTTGTCTCTAGAGTGAGGATGAGGGTCAGAGTTGAAGAGATGTGATAGTCACTGAGGAAATGGAAGGTGGAATTTAAGAACTCTGTAAAAGCATCGCTGCACAGGATCATATTTCCCCCAGCAGTATTCAACCATGCAGCTTTAGAAACTTCTAGAATCTGTTGGTTAGAAGTTATGTTCACCTGCTGGTGTCAGAGGCTAAAAGTAACAGAGCTTGAACAAGACAGAGTTTCTTGTTTCCCCTCATATAAAAGGATGAGGAGGCAGACAGCAGAGGCCACTGTCCTCAGGCACTCCAGCTTCTATCATCCTGCTCACTGCCCTGACTACTGGCTTCTATCCTGAAGGTTGCCTCCTGGTCCAAGATGGCTGCTCAGACTCCAGCCATTATTTCTGAATCTAGGCAGGAAACAGGAGGGAGGAAGAAGAGACAAAAAACCATGCTGCATCTGTCCGTCCTCCTTTTAAAGAATCTTCCTGAAAATCCTACCCACAACTTCCCCTTGAATCCTATTGGCTAGGATGTCATCAGATGTCCACATCTATCAGCAGGGGAGCACACTGCCACCCAAAACAAAGTCAAGGTTCTCTAACTAAGGAAGAAGAAATGAATGGATATTGGGTAAGCAAATGGCATTCCCTGCCATAGGCCACATCCAGAATGAGAGATGTGTCAGCTAAGTGTGGCCTAAGGACAGGGGAACATGGAAGGTCAAGGAGCTAGTAAGAGGGCAGAAGTGGACAGTAGAGGGTCAGCAGGGAGCTTGGACAGTCTGAAAGAAAGTGGCTTATTAAGGGGCAAGAGTTCAGGGGCAGGGAGTCAAAGCACAGGTATAGCAAGCAGGATGATGGTAAGAAAAAGCTGGAAGGAAACAAAGTTGTAGCATAAAGATGATGCTGATCTTTCGGAGTTCTCAGTCCCAGAGATTTAAAAAAAAGTCCAGGGTATGGCAGAGTGGAAGTCCGTGGAGTTTGGGGGACATGGAGTCCCATGTGTTCAGAGGGTTGTCTCCGTGGATGATAGGGACCTCCTGGGATGGTGGTGGGTGGTGGAGGGGATGTCTGTGAACCAGGGGCCAGTCCTTGGGAAATGCTGCAGAGAGACACAGGAGGATGAGGAGGGGAGAGGGCGGTGGGGAGACTGGTGGGATTCAGTGGGGGAGGGTGGGGAGGAACAGGCTACAGTGCAGACCCAGGCCCCAGCCATGAGGTTCACAAAGCAGGAGAGAAACAGCTGCCGCTCAGGAAATCACAAAAAGCCAGTGTGTCAGGGCAGGAGGGTTCAGTGAGTCTGAGACAAGGGTGGAAGGAGAGGGATCGGTGGGCAGGGCCTCAGCAGTGGAAGGAGCAAGGTTGAGGGATGCTTGGGGAAGTCAAGGAAGGGGGAAGGAAGCAAAGGGAAAAGTTGACAAAGAGAAAGACAGACAGACAGACAGACAGAGACAGAGAGAGAATAGGTGCAGGCAAGAGCTGTTCTCCTGATTTGGTGTTGAGGACAGGGTTGAGCAGCCTCAGGGTGCCAGCAGGTGTCACTCTGAGTCCCAGGTGGGTCCAACAGAGCTGCTCCACTGCCCTGGTCTCTCTCGGGGTTGGTCTAGGGGTTGGTCTCAGAGCACACAGAGCAGGAAGGCAGGGAGGAGAGATGCCCTCCATGGATGGCACCCTGACACGCTGCTGTTCCTCTACAGGTCTACAGACTACAGCCAGAACCGTAGCCAGGTGAGAGCTTGTCCTCTTGGGAAACAGGAAGTTCCTCATGGGAAAAGCACAGGGCACCTGTCACTGCTCTCCTCCTCCTTTCCCAGTGCGCATCTCTTTTTTTTTACATATACTTTATTTTTTTATATAAATGTATTTTTTATTGGTGTTCAATTTTCCAACATATAGAATAACACCCAGTGATCATCCCGTCAAGTGCCCACACCTCAGTGCCTGTCACCCAGTCACCCCCACCCCACCAACCCCCCACCCACCCCCACCCCCACCCCCCGCCTACCTCCCCTTCCACCACCCTTAGTTCATTTCCCAGAGTTAGGAGTCTTTCATGTTCCGTCTCCCTTTCTGATATTTCCCACTCATTTTTTCTCCCTTCCCCTTTATTCCTTTTCACTATTTTTTACATTCCCCAAATGAATGAGACCATATTATGTTTGTCCTTCTCGATTGACTTACTTCACTCAGCATAATACCCTCCAGTTCCATCCACATCGAAGCAAATGGTGGGTATTTGTCGTTTCTAATGGCTGAGGAATATTCCATTGTATACATAAACCACATCTTCTTTATCCATTCATCTTTCGATGGACACCGATGCTCCTTCCACAGTTTGGCTATCGTGGCCATTGCTGCTATAAACATCGGGGTGCAGGTGTCCCGGCGTTTCATTGCATCTGTATCTTTGGGGTAAATCCCCAACAGTGCAATTGCTGGGTCATAGGGCAGGTCTATTTTTAACTCTTTGAGGAACCTCCACACAGTTTTCCAGAGAGGCTGCACCAGCTCACATTCCCACCAACAGTGCAGGAGGGTTCCCCTTTCTCCACATCCTCTCCAACATTTGTGGTTTCCTGCCTTGTTAATGTTCCCCATTCTCACTGGTGTGAGGTGGTATCTCATTGTTGTTTTGATTTGTATTTCCCTGATGGCAAGTGATGTGGAGCAATTCCTCATGTGCTTGTTGGCCATGTCTATGTCTTCCTCTGTGAGATTTCTGTGCATGTCTTTTGCCCATTTCATGATTGGATTGTTTCTTTGCTGTTAAGTTTAATAAGTTCTTTATAGATCTTCGAAACTAGCCCTTTATCTGATACGTCATTTGCAAATATCCAGTGTGCGTCTCTTTTTTCTGAGCCACTTCCCTCCTCAGCTCCTAGCCTCCCTCCTTCCCTCCCTCTCTCTGGAGGTTTCTTCCTCTTTACCTTCCCACCTCCCCTTCTCTCCAGTCCATCTTCTCAACTTCTTTCTTTCTCTCCAACTCCCCCTCCCTCCCTTCTCACCTGGGAACCCACCAGAAGACCTGAGATGGGTGGAGCTGGTGTTCATTCTCCAGTCTGTACCAATACCATGCAGCAGACAGGACTTCACCCTTTTCATGGCTCTTCCAAGAAGGCTGCTTCTCCAGGACCATCCGCCTTCAATGGGCCCTCGGGATCTCTACTGGCTACACTGCAAACTGACTCTCAGCCTTCCAGGAGACCTCCTGAGAGTCTCAAACCATAGCTCATCTGAGACTGTCAGGGGGTCACAGAGGCCCCACACAGAGAACCAGCCCCACACAGATTTGAACTCTCTTCTGCACAGCCTCTAATACACTTCCTACCTTCTTCCTATACAGGGGATCCCTCCAAAATACTGAGGAGAAGTATGAGAACATTGGGATTAAAAGTAAGTTCTTGGGACACCTGGGTGGCTCAACGTATGGGCATCTACCTTTGGCTCAGGGCATGATCCCAGGTGGGATCCCAGGGTCCTGGGATCAAGTCCCACATTGGGCTCCATGAAAGGAGCCCACTTCTCCCTCTGCCTGTGTCTCTGCTTCTCTCTCTGTCTCTCATGAATAAATAAATAAAATATTTTTTTTAAAAAGTAAGTTCTTAATATTGTCACTCCCTGCTGTCCATCTTGGCCTGACCTTCCCCAAACACTCCCTGCTCAAACACGTAACCCACCCATCCCTCCTGCCTGACCCTGGTCCTGACTCAGCAGATGACCTCACTGCTGGAGGCCTCTGCCCATTTCTCTACCCTGGCCAGCATGCCACCTGACACCCCCCATACACACACTTCTTGGTTTTTTTCTAGGACAACAAACAGACCCCAAGCTGGACCCCAAGGTAAGCAGCTCAAGCTAGAGCTTTAAGGAATCAAAGAGAAGTTTGGAGAAGCTGGGGTGGAGGGAAGAGAGGGACTGTGGTCACTTAGGTGTGGAGCACCTAGGTGTGGGATTACTCCCTAAGGTGGGGACAGCTTCCCTTCCACTGTCTCACCCCCTTCTGCCTTCTCCACCAGGATGAAGCCCAGGATAATGGCGGCATCCTCTATGCCTCCCTTACCCTCTCCAGTTCCTCCTCACCAGCAGCACATCCCCCCCTTCCCAAGAAGAGCCCCCAGGAGGAGACCCTATACTCTATCCTAAAGGCCTAATGGGTGGGATTGAAGGATGACCTCCTTAGACTAAGCTGCAGAGCGGGTCACAGCTTCTGATAACAACTCTGGCCAGACACAGAAGACTCAGAAGTCAGGGGGTGTGGAAGGCCACCAAGGACTGCAGAGAAACAGAGCCATCTGCTCCAGTGCCCTCTCCACCTTCCCAGCCCTGCCCACAAGAATAAAAGTACCCATTGAATTTGCCCAAAAGCATCTAAGGAAAAAACTGATAGCACCTTCAACTTCTGTCTTTTGCCTCTTGCCAAAAATGAACTATAATAAACAGCTCCCACCCCAGATCCCTCCTCCAGCACTGGAGTTCCGGGACTGCCTCCAGGCAGGGAACAATAAACCCCAAATGCTAGTAGCCAGCCCAGAAGCCAGGGTCTGCCCCCCCATCTACCCATTCTACTTCCTCTACCATCAGAACCAGCATGTTCCGTGGGAAGTGCACAACCTCATTTAAGCATCTCCAACCACCTGACCCTGGACTGGTCACAATCACCTGAGGCGTGAAGAGATCTATAAGTTAGTGCTTTTCTCAAAGCCGCACACCTATTAAGGCTGAGCCCGGGTCTGAACCCAGACCTGCCCATCTTGACAGCCTCCTCCCAGAACTCGGGTGTCCCTGCCTTCCCAGATTCCTTTACTGTGCAGGCCTCCCACAGAAACAGGGATGCGCCACAGAGAGCGGAGCAGAGGGAGGGAAGCCAAAGGAGAGCATGTAGTTAGAGACAAACTACTTAAAGCAGTAACCTGTTTATTAACACATAAACACAGCTGTGACTGTGGCGATCAACAAACCCCACATGTAGCAGCTTCTCAGGGACCCTCTGAGGGGCTTTCTCTGCTGCTCACAGGGAAGGGGGTGAGAGAGCAGCAGGGAGGCAGGAGCACACAGCTAAGCTATTCCTCGAAGAAGGCCAAAGTGAACTCCCCGGGGTCGTCTCCACACTGCGGCTCCTCCAGCTGCTCTGGCTCTTTTCCAACATCTTCCAGGATTTGCTCCAGATCCAGGTCACTGAAGGCTTCATCGTCAGGAGGGACACTTCCAGCTTCCTGAAGACACTTCCAGCCTTCTGTCCCCATCACAGGACAAACCCCGAGATGAGCTGGTGGGGTCAGGCCCTTTGGTGCCATCCTAGCTTCTTTGTCCTCAGACAAGCTGATTACTGAGTCTTTGCTTTGGGGAGCTCTAAATTTTTTCTTAGGACCTACATGAAAAAGTGATATAACGGAGAGTCCTAATAGGCCATCTGGCCTTACCTTTTACAAGTTAAACTCCTAAATTCTCATTTCCAAAAACATCTCTGGGGAAGATGATTTTTCTCAATAGAAATAAAATAGGCTTCGGAGTTAGAAAGACCTGGATCCAAGCCATGGATAGCCATATGCTAGTCATGGGTCTTGAGCAAATTTTAAACCCTTTGACCCTTAGTCCCCTTATCTCTAAAATGGCAAATGTCTAGTCATAGAGATATTAAAAGAATTAAAGGGAACCAGCAAGGAGGCTCTATCTAGCCAGCCCATAGTAATACTCATTTTTTAAAATATTTTATTTATTTATTCATGAGAGACACAGGCTGAGAGAGAGAGGCGGAGACACAGGCAGAGGGAGAAGCAGGCTCCATGCAGGGAGCCCGATGTGGGACTTGATCCGGGGACTCCAGGATCACACCCTGGACTGAAGGCAGGCACTAAACCGCTGAGCCACCCAGGGATCCCCCATAGTAATACTCATTAGATGTCAGTTCCCTGTTCTTCACCATTCTCCTGTCCTTGGATCAAATCAAATAAAAAACCATTATGTTCTTATAGTGTGTGCTACACTCTACAATCTGAGATGCCTAATTTTTGTTCTTTTTAAAAAGAATGAGAAGCTTTAAAGTTAAGAAATGATCCAGGGAAGGGAGATACAGGCTTAAGCCTCATTTCCCATAGTTTTGCCTTACCTGGTTGGTCAGGCTCTGATTTCCCATGTCCTCCTTCTTTCCTTCCCATTATGAGTACAGGAGGAGCTGCAGATTCATTTCCCAGAGATCTCTTCAGTGTCTTCCTTTGCAGGGTCCCATCTTGTCCATCTGCTAGGCCTGTATCATCCCCACCCCCCATATGTAGAACATTTGTTTAGTTCTCTAAATGACAGCTCAGCAAAGGTCCATGGATTCCCCACAGTTAGTCTCTGCCCTACATCCTCTGCTCATCCTCAATCTAGTGAGTTCTCTCGGTTTCTTCCTTCCCTTTTCCCAAATATTTCACTCCCTCTCTTTCTCCCTCCTCCCCCCCCCCTTTTTTTTTTTTTTTTTTTTTGGTCCTGGATCTTCTTCTGATTATATTTTTCCTCATAGCCTGTCTTCTCCAGGAAGTCATCTTTCTTAGCTAAGAATTTAAGATATTCATTCCACCTTTAATCTAAGATTTTATAACCAGAACACAGAAGTGAGCAGGCTATTGCTTCCCTGATGACACTAGTAGGAACCTTAACCATTTTTAAATATTTTAGAGCTGAGATAGCCAGTAAGATCCAGTGACCTGTAGACCCCACCCACTGTCTGCTTCTGCCCTGCAGAATGGTAGCACATACCTGTTCCCAGCTGGCTTGCTTACCTCTTGCCTTGGGTTTTTTTGTCTGAATTCTGGCTGGCTTGGGACTGGGCAAAGTCGGGTCCTGAGAATGGGAGAGAAAAATAAAAAAATATAAATGAAGTCACATAATTGTGTTTTTAATAGGGTGGGATGCTACAGAAATGATAAGTGGAGTTAGGGAGTCAAACTGGGTTCCATGAGCCTGATACTGTTTAAATCAATAACAACAAAGATGAAACTATCCATCTTTTCCATTCTGTTTGGTATTAGTCAGTAGAAAGCTCTATGTACAAGAGAAGGAAATAAAGTTAGGCCATGAACATGATAAAAACTGGTAAATTAAAAACCAAACCAATAACCAGACTCTTAGTGTTGATCACTTCATCCTATATACCTGAAACTTATATAATGTTATAGACCAATTTTGCCTCAATAAAAAATAATTAAAAGAAAAAGTTTAAAAATCTATATTTCAGGACTTTCAGTTTCTGGTTCTATTTTTAAGGGATTTGGAAGTCACTACACTATTCTAACAACAAACAAAAAAACTGAACATACCAAAAAATGAACAACTCTTTTTGTATTGATACAAGAGGTGAGGACACAGGGCCACCAACCTACTATCCTCAAAACTGAAGGGGCAGAGAAGCAAATACAGGGAGTCATAGCTTACTGGAGCACAGACTCACAAGCAGAAGAACCAGCAGGTCTCACAAGAACCAATTCCAGGGCAGGAAAACCTCAACATACTAAATTGTTCAGTGCAGACAAGTCTAAGAGTTAAAAACTCCAGTGGTGCCCAGTCTTATAGGAGCTCCCAGACTTTTGTGAGCTTGACCTCTAGGAGGTCTCAAACCTCTGCTCAGGTTCTCACAGTAAGTATCAGAGAAAAATCTCCATGTTTCCATCAGGAGGAGGGCAAAGGAACCATTTTGAAATATACCAGAGCACTCTGTCCTGAAAAAGGCCTGCTCTCAAAAGAAACTAGTTAACCAGAGCCTAATCTACTGGGATATTCAGAGCCTGACTATCCAGAGGGAAGAGAATATTTAACCCCAGCCCACTCTAGCCATCTTGTCCCACCTAATGGGGGGAGAAAACACTAAGAAACACTGAGAAGTTCACAGTCTGGAGTAGGCTATTCATCAAAGACATGAGATATAGGATTACTTGGCTGGTTCAGTCAGAAGAGGGTACAACTCTTGATCTCAGGGTTGTGAGTTTGAGCCCTGTGTTGGGTATAGAGATTACTTAAATAAGTAAAAAAAAAATTTTAAAGAAAACAGACATGAGACCTAATAGTAGAACTAGAGAACACATACCCTTCCCTAGCCCTTACCACCACATTACTAAAGGCAAATTCAAATAATAAAAAATAAAAATAAAAAAATAAAGGCAAATTCAGAAATTGGCATCTGGATGGCTCAGTTGGTTCAGTGTCTGACTCTTAATTTCAGCTCAGGTCATGATTCAGGGTTGTGGGATCAAGCCCAAGTCAGGCTTCATGCTCAGTGAAGAGTCTGCTTAAGATTCTCTCTCTCTTCCCCTGCCCCTCCCCCCACTCATGTTCTCTCTCCTTCTCCCCACCCCAAAATAAATAAGTAAATCTTAAAAAAATAAAAATAAAGGCATAATTTCCACAATAAAAGGCAAAATTTCAATTTCACCTGATACACTGTGTCTGGCAATCAAGAAAAAAACCACAAGGCATATCAAAAGGCAAAAAACACAATCTGAACAAATATCAAAACCAAACATGGCATGGAGTTAGACTGGAAACTGAAATCAAATATGATTAATATGCAAAGGGCTATAATGGATAAAGTGGCATGCAAAAACAGACAGGCAATGTAAGCAAAAGGATGAAAATCCTAAGAAAGAATCAAAAGGAAGTGCTACAGATCAAAAACACAGTAATAGAAATGAAGAAAATGCTTTGATGGGCTTATTAGTAAACTAAACACAGATGAGGAAAGAATCTCTGAGCATGAGGATATCTCAACATAAACCTTTGAAGCTGAAAAGCAAAGGGAACAAAGACCAAAGGGAAAAAAAAAGAGCAATATACCCAAGAACTATGGAACAACTATAAAATGTGTAACATATGCACAATGGGAATACCAGAAGGAGAAGGAAAAAAGAAACCCAAGAAATACTGAAAATAATAATGACTGAGAAGTTTTTCAAATTCATGTCAGATACCAAACCACAGATTTAGGAAGCTCAGAGAACACCAAAAAGGATAAATTCCAAATAACCACATGTAATTTCCAAATAAGGCAATTCCTTAAAAGATATTTTTGAGCTACAGAAAATCAAAAAGCCCTGAGAATTAAGGAGTGCACTTGTTGTGATGAGCATCGGATGATGTATGGAAGTGCTGAGTCACTAGATTATACATTTGAAATTAATACATACTATATGTTAACTACCTGGAATTTAATAACCTTTTTTAAAAAGGAAAAAAAAAAGAAAAAATCCTGGAAGAGGCCAAAGGAAAAGAACACCTTACCAGAAATGCTAAGGAAGGGGAGAAGATAGTTCAGTTAAAAACTGTGTAAATAAAATATAAAATGCTCAGTTAAAAACAGTTGCAGAGTGGGGAGGGCACCTGGGTGGTTCAGTTGGTTAAGCATTCAATTCTTGGTTTTGGCCCAGGTCATGGTCTCAAGGTTGTGAGACCAAGCCCCAAGTCTGGCTCCACTCCAAATATGCAACCTGCTTAAGATCCTCTCTCCCTCTCCCTCTGCCCCTCCCTACACACATGCTTTCTCTCTCACTAAAAACAAAACAGAAAACCACTTGAGGGGTGCCTGCCTGGCTCATTGGTAGAACATAAGACTCTTGATCTCGGGGTTGTAGGTTTGAGCCCCATATTGGGTAGAGATTACTTAAAATATTTTAAACACTTAGGGCATAAAAAGAGTAGAAAACAAAAATAGGAAGAAATAACAAGGGCAACACATAGAAAACAGTAACAAATATTGTAGATATTAACCCAACTATATTAATAACTACTTTTTATAGTAGTTATTATAGTTATTATAACTATTTATAATGGCCTAAATGCACCAATTATAAGACACAGATTGTTAGAGTGGGATTAAAAAACAAGACCAAACTACATGTTGCCTACAAGAAGTCTACTTTAAACATAAAGATATATATGTATTATAAAAGTAAATAGAAAAATACACCATGCTAACATCAATCAAAAGAAAACAGGAGTAGCTATGTTCATTTCAAACAGAGCAGACTTCAAGGCAAGGAAAGTTATCAGGGATAAGGAACAGCACTATGTAATGATAAAGGGATCAATCCAAGAACACATACAATCCTTAAAGTGAGCCTAAAAACAGAGCACCAAACTACATAAGGCAAAAAAATGAAAGAACTGCAAAAAGAAATAGCTGAATCCACTATCATAGTTGGAGACTTCAACACCATTCTATCAAAAATGGATAGATCCATGGATACAGGTAGAATATCAGGAAGGACATAGTTGAATTCAATAATATCATCAGTCAATGGATATAAGTGACATCTACAAATTACTTCATTGTATTCAACAACAGCAGAATACATATTCGTCTCAAGCCCATATCAAGCATTCACCAAGATTGATCACATTCTGAGCCATGAAACAAAACTTAACATATTTAAAAGAATAGAAATCATACAGCATCTGCTCCCACACCACAATGGAGTTAAACTAGAAATCAGTAACAGAAAGATAACCAAAAAAGTCCCCAAATACATGGAGATTAAATAACACACTTCTAAATAACCCAGGGGTCAAAGAAGAAATCTCAAGAGAAATTTTTAAATATTTAGCTAAAAGAAATTTAAAATATGAACTAAATGAAAAGGAAAACACAATTTATCAGAATTTGTGGGATACAGGAAAAGAAGTATTTAGAGGGAAATTTAGCACTGAACACATATATTTGAGAAGAAGAAAGACCTAAGATCAGCACATATATTAGGAAAGAAGAAAGAACTAAAATCAATAGTCTAAGTTTCAACCTTGGGAAACTAGAAAAAGAAGAGCGAGTTAAGTCCAAAGTGAGCTGAAGAAAAGAAATAATAAGAATTGGAACAGAAATTGATGAGATTATGAGAACAGGTAATTAGTAGATAAAAATCGATGGAACAAAAAAACTAGTTCTTTGAAAAGATCAATAAATTGATAAGCCTTTAGCCAAGCTAAGAAAGCAGAAGGAGGAAACAAATGACTAATATCAGAAAATATACTACAGAGTCCATGAACATTAAAAGGATAATAAAGGAATATTATGAATAATTCTATGCAAACAAATTTGTTAACCAAGAGGAAATAGACCAATTCCTTAAAAGATATAACCCATCTAAACTCACACAATCTGAATAGATCTATATCTATTAATGAAGTTGAATCAGTAACAGCCAACATTCCGAGACAGAAAGCACCAGGCCCATGGGTTCACTGGTGAATTCTACCAAACATTTAGGGAAGAAGTGATACCTATTCTCTATAATCTCTTTCAGAGAAAAGAAGCAGAGAGAATACTTTCTAACTCATTCTGAGACCATCATTACCTGAATACTAAAATCAGACAAAGATATTACAAGAAAACTACAGATCAATATCTCTTATGAAAAGAGATGCAAAAGTCCTCAACAAAATATTAGTAAATTAAATCCAACAATGTATAAACAGAATTATACACCATGACCAGGTGGGATTTATTCAAGGCATACAAGACCAGTTTGGCATTTGAAAATAATAACTAATATAGGGGATCCCTGGGTGGCGCAGCGGTTTGGCGCCTGCCTTGGCCCAGGGCGCGATCCTGGAGACCCGGGATCGAATCCCACGTCGGGCTCCCGGTGCATGGAGCCTGCTTCTCCCTCTGCCTGTGTCTCTGCCTCTCTCTCTCTCTCTGTGACTATCATGAATAAATAAATAAAATCTTTAAAAAAAATAATATAATCTATCACATCAATGGCCTAAAAAAGAAAAATCACATGATCATAAAAATAGATATAGAAAAAGCACTTGAGGGATCCCTGGGTGGCGCAGCGGTTTGGCGCCTGCCTTTGGCCCAGGGCGCGATTATGGAGACCCAGGATCGAGTCCCACGTCGGGCTCCCGGTGCATGGAGCCTGCTTCTCCCTCTGCCTGTGTCTCTGCCTCTCTCTCTCTCTCTCTCTCTCTCTCTCTCTCTCTGTGTGACTATCATAAATAAATAAAATTAAAAAAAAAGAAAAAGCACTTGACTAACAATCCAATTCCTGTTTACAGTCAAAAGTTTAAGTAAAGTAGGAATAGAAAGTAACCTCCTCAATTTGACAAAGAATATTTACAAACAACTTATACTAATATCATACTTAATGCTGAGAAACTAGAAGCCTTTCCCCTAAGATCAGGAACAAGGCAAGGATATCCCCTCTTATCACTCCTTTTCAACATCATATTAGAAGTTCTAGCTAATGCAGTAAGACAAAAAAATAAAGGTATAGATAGGAGGAAGAAATAAATACAGACCCTTAAACAATGCTGGAGTTAGGGGTGCTGACCCCTCACACAGTGGAAAATCCGTGTATTACTTTTGACTTCCTCAAAATTTAACTACTAATAGCCTACTGTTGACTGGAAACCTTACCAATAACACAGATGATTCACATGTATTTTATACATTATATGCATTATATACTGTATTCTTACAATAAAAGTAGAGAAAATAAAATATTAAAATCATAAGAAAGAGAAAATATATTTACAGTACTGAACTAAATTTATGGGGGAAAAATCCACATATACGTGGACTCACATAGTTCAAACCCATTCAAGGGTCAACTGTAAAACTGTCTTTGTAGATAACATAATCATCTATATAAAAAATCCAAGAGAATCAACAAAAAGTCCACAACTAATAAACATTTATAGCAAAGTTGCAGGATACAGGTTCATATGTAAAAGCCAATCACTTTCTTATACACCAGCAATGAACAAGTGGAATTTGGTATTTAAAGCACAATATCATTTAGAGCAGCATCATAACATTTAAATACTTACATATAAATATAACAAAATATCTATAAGATCTATATGAGTAAAACTACAAAAACTCTGTTGAATAAAATCGAAGAACTAAATAGATAATCCATGTTTGTGGATAGAAAGACTTAATATTGTCAACAGTTAGTTTTTCCCAACTTGATACAGAGTCAATGCAATTCCAAACAAAATCTAAGCAAGTTATTTTGTAGATATCAACAAACTGATTCTACAGTTACATGGAAAGGCAAAAGATCGAGAATAGCCAACACAATACTGAAGAAGGACAAAGCTGGAGGACTGACCCTAGCCAACTTTAAAAGTTACTATAAAGCTATGGTAATCAAGACAGTGTGGAATTGGCAAAAGAACAAGTAGGTCAATAGGATAGAATAGAGAGCCCAAAAACAGACCCACATAAAAATAGTCAGCTGATCTTTGACAAAAGAGCAAAAAGAGCAGTCTTTTCAACAAATATGCTGGAACAACTAACTGGTCATCCACATGCCAAAAAATGAACCTAGACATAAACCTTACACCCTTCACAAAAATTAACTCAGAACTTATTATAATTTTACAAAAGTAAAATGATAAAACTCCTAGAAGATAACATAGGAGAAAACATAGATAACCTTGAATATGGCAATGACTTTTTATATACAACACCAAAGGCATGATCCATGAAAGAACAATTAATAGGCTGACTTCATTAAAATTAAAAACTTCGTTCTGCAAAAGACAATGTCAAGAGAATGAGAAAATCAGCCACAGACTGGGAGAAAATACCTGTAAAAGACATATCAGCCAGAGGACTGTTACCTAAATACAAAGAACTCATCAAACTCAAAAAGAAGACAATAAACAACCCAATTAAATAAATGGACCAAACACTTTAATGGGCACATCACCAAAGAAGTATACAGATGGCCAATAGAAATATGAAAAGATGCTCTAGATCATATGTTATCAGAGAAATGCAAATTAAAACAACAAAATACCACTGCACACCTATTAGAATGGCTAAAATCTAGAACATTAACAACACCAAATACTAGCAAGGATGTGGAATGACAGGAAATCTCATTCAGTGCTGATGAGAATGCAAAATGGTATATCCACTGTGGAAGACAGTTTGGTATTCTCTTACAAAATTAAACATGCTCGGGAAGCTTGGGTGGCTCAGCAGTTGAGCGCTTGCCTTTGGCTCAGGTCGTGATCCTGAAGTCCTGGGATCAAGTCCCACATCAGGTGCCCTGCATGCAGCCTGCTTCTCCCTCTGCCTCCCTCTCTGTGTCTCTGATGAATAAATAAATAAAAATATTTTTTAAAAAACTAAACATGCTCTTACCATAAAATCCAGCAATCAAGTTCCTTGGTATTTACCCAAAGGAGTTGAAAACTTATGTTCTCACAAAAACCTGTATGCAGCTGTTCATAGCAGCTTTATTCATAATTGTCCAAATTTGAAAGCAACCAAGATATCCCTCAGTAAGTGAATGGATAAATAAACTTGGTACATCCAGGAAATGGAAAAATTCAGAGGAAAAAAAGATACAAGCTACAAAGCCATACAATTCCAAACAAAAGACATGAAGGAAACTTAAATGCATACTTCTTAGAAGCCAGTCTGAATAGGGTACACACCACATGATTCCAATTATATGATGTTCTGGAGAGGGCAAAACTATTGAGACAATAAAAAGATCAGAGGTTGTTGGGGCACCTGGGTGGCTCAGTCAGTTAAAGATCTGCCTTCAGCTCAGGCCATGATCCCAGAGTCCTGGGATCAAGCCCCATGTTTGGCTCCCTGCTCAGTGGGGAGTCTGCTTCTCCCTCTGCCCCTCCTCCTGTGCATGTGCACAATGAGACTCACTGTCTCTCAAATAAATAAATAAGTAAAATCTTAAAAAAAAAAAAAGCTCAGGGGTGGTCAGGGGTTTTGAGGAGGGGGTGAATAGGTAGAGCACACAGGATTTTTAGTGCAGTGAGAATACTTCGTATGATCCTATAATGATGTATACATATTGTTCTGTTTGTCCAAACCCACAGAATATAACTCCAAGAATGAACCCTAATGTAAACAATGGACTTTACATAATTACAATGTGCCAATGTAGGTTCATCAACTATAAACAAATACAGCACTCCAGTGTGGGTGTTGATAATGCGAAAGGTTATGCATGTGTGGAGACAGGTGGGATACAGGAACTCTCTACTTTTCTCTCCATTTGGCTGTGAACCTACAACCACTCTTTTAAAAAGTCTTTAAGTGTTTTTTTTTAAATTGTATTTCAGGCTGGGGCACCTGAGTGGCTCAGTTGGTTAAAGCATCCAACTCTTGGTTTCAGCTCAGGTCATGATCTCAGGGTCATGAGATCAAACCCTACATCAGGCTCCACACTCAGAGTGGAGTCAGCTTAGGATTCTCTCTCCCTCTCCCTTCCCTCCCACACACTCTTTCTCTCAAATACATAAATCTCTAAAAAATGTTTTTAAATCTATATTTCATATGCTTGAAAAGAGCCTAAGGAGACATGTGAATGAATATTAAGACATGTAAGGTTAAGTGTCCACACAGGGGAGGACTGAGAGTGAAGAGAGGCAACCTGCTATTCTCTGAAATTACTACAGTAAGAATCAAAGACTACATTAGGAACTGAGATGATAATAAGAAATAAGTTCCTAGAAATGTGAGATACTAGAGAAAATAACTGAGGAAAGAGGAGAGTCTCCTTCCCTGGAGACCCCTAAGACATAAGACCCACCCTGAGGCAGGCCTGGATGCTTCCCTAGTTATAAATCCATGCCAACCAGACATCCTACAGGAATCTCCTAAAAGCAATCCCCAAGATCAATCTTACTTTTTTCTCTTCTTCTTCCTCCTCCAACCCCTCCTCCTCCAACTCTGACTCTTCCTCTTCTTTCTCTAAGCAGGAGTCTGGGCTGTTAGCCCTAGAAAGCATTAAGTCTAGAAAGGAATTGGAAGGAAACGTTAAAGAATTTACCCAATAAATTAGATGATGAGTTAATGGCACTGATCCCAGAGAAGCAGTCTTCTAACTCTGCCTTTCATGTCCCAGTGGCATTTTCTCCATAAAATGTGGCCCTAGATTAACATGGCTTCAGTTTTTCCAAAGTCTCACCACTTGTCAACATGCACACTCCCTCCCCATCCTCCTTTTCTCTCCATTCCTTTCTTCCCCCATCCATCTATCCATCTATCCATCCATCCACCCTGGACACTTGGTCAATGGCATTCATGAAGGTCCTCCTATTAGAAAATCCAGAATTATGCAGATAACAATGAATATAAAATAAAGGTTCAGTTGCTGCCATCAGGAAGGACCTCCCTCTCTATGTCGTTTTACCACCCTCTCTAGTCCTCATCTTCCTAGATCCTACCTTTTCCTTCCTCACTACTGTCAGATCCATTGTATCGGCTCCGGAAACCAAACAAGTTAACCCGTTCCTGAGGGAACCAAGAAACAAAAGCATCATCCACTACTGTCCAAGGGATGACTTTTGCCTTCTGTCTTCAAGACTTTAGTTATGGACTTTATATTCATATTCCATGTCATTTTTACTTGAAATTTCATGTTCTGTTTATCACAATCTGTGTAAAGATTAACTATTATAATACATAATATTATCTTTATATTATATATATTATATATTTATGTTTTATAATTAGATGCCATAGATTATAATGTCTTTTTCCAGTTTACTTATAATTCAGTTTGTCATTCTCTACCATATCCCCTAAGGCAGAATTTGAGAGTAAACACTGACCCTGCATAAAATAGAGGTTAAGCCACATACATCTGACATCTAAAGTTAAATTGGGAGGTAGGATGCCACCTGCTACAAACTGTTTCTATGTAGGATGAGAGAAGATCCCATTTGTCCAAGGGTAGGGAAAAGAATAAATGATTTAAGGAGTCAAGGGAATCTGGCCTGGGAAGAAAAGACTAATTCTAAGACTAAAGAATGGGTGATGGGGAAGGACAAGCCACTTTTCTGTAGTAGAGACTATATGCTTTTCTTTGTGTCCAAAGTCCCAAAGAGGAGCAGGTGTGTGGCCTGAACACTCTCCTACCTGAATACTGATCTGTTCTGCCTCTTGAGCCATCATCAGGGCTGCCCCCAGTTTCTGGTTGCAGTCCTTGTTCCTGCACTTTTTCTGAAATAGAGGAAGATTAGAATCAATGATAAATATTAAAGAAGTGACTCCAACATAGAGTTACTCACCAGACATGATCTTTAACTACGTTTATTTCTGGTTCCTGATATTAATATGATACTCCCATTCTTAATCTTTTGAGTTTAGAGACATAATCTCTCTTATCCCCCATGACAAACCTGTTACCAACCCCTAGCAATACTGTCAACCAACATTTTGATGTCCTCACCAAAGTGAATCCCATGGAAATATGGAGAGGCAAGATTTTAGGAGTCAGATGATTCCACTTTTAAGCTTCTCACAAGTTTCTTCAGATACAGCTGCTTGATTTTATACAGCCTGATTTTTGAAGGTCTCAGAGCTGCTGGGTCTCTGCTCATTTCTAAGGCTGGTTGAACCCAAAGTGATTATAGGCAGTGATTATTAGTTCATTCAGTGGTTCTCAACCAGGGGAGGTTTTGCCTCCCAGAAGGTACTTGGCAATATCCAGAGATAATTTTTTTGGTTGTCACAACTGAAACCAAGGACAATAGCACCCCCTGGCCTGGCCAGATGTCAGGTGAGCCCAGGTATGCTGTGCTTAACATGCTAAAATACACAGGACAGCCTTCCACAACAAAGAATGTCAATGGTACCAAGACTGAGAAAACCTGATTAATATGTGCCCTCATTTCTGCCACACCTGCCTTTGCTAAACTTTAGAAAACAGTAGTCTTTAGGAAGACTCTCTACCTGCAAGCAAGGAAAGAGATTAAGAAAAATCATTATCCTGCTGCAATCCTGGTAGAAAGAAGACTCCCTCATGAATAACCTCACCCTTGGTCACTTGGTCCGATATGGGACTTTCTCTCATCACAGCTTCCCCTGGGAGAAAATCAGGTTTGATAAAGGGCAGATTTAGTTTTCAGGTTCCCTGTATTACAACTGACCCCCAAGGATTGCTTACCACTCCAGCTAGCTCCAGGGACAGTTCCTGGAAGTTCTTTAGCATGTTGACTGGGATCCAAGCACGAGAGACTGTTTCTCCAAAAAATGTCACATGGTATTTAGACTGAAATAAAAAATGGCCTCTTGTCCTTCTCCTTGCTTTGACCCTCTAGCCAGAAAAGATGGGGAAAGAACTGAGGATTTACAGGGAAGGAGGTGTTGGGCCTCATGTGATGTCATAAACCTTACCCCATCTCAGCCCACTATTCTTCCATCCTGATCTCAGGAATCCTAACCAAAGCATATTTATCAGAACTATAAATGTCCTAGTGATGATTAAATATTTAATTAGATACAAGTTTGTTTCTATATGTGGGTATTTATTTCTGTGTTTGTCACTCTAGCTAAAAGTGTGTTTCTGCTCATACCTGCTGGCTATATCTGTTTCTAACCCTGCACACCTGTTAGGATGGATTTGTTCATCCACTTTGGCCTGAATACCTTCCTACCCTGATGTAAGAAAACTTACCGGCAGGGAATCAAGATGAGAAGCAAAAAGAAAATATTCCCCCAGGTCAGGATCAGATTCTACCATGCCTGGCCACCTGGGGAAAACAGTTATATGAACATAACACAAACTCATCAATACACATGTACAGAAAGGGGCAATATGTTTTGCAAACAAAGGATCTCAAAGATAGATGTGTCCCCCTGCTGTCGCCCCAGTAGTCCTACCAAATGACTAAAATGACTTCTATCAGTGTACAAAGAAACTCAAAATCTTCCTAGTAAGAATATTTTACCCCTGGTAGGCCTTCCATCAACCCTGAGAAAAAATCTTCTGACTAGGGACATCTCCAAAGAAAAAACTATCCTACCCTTCTTCGTTCTACTTCATATATCTCTCATATCTCAATATTTTAAAAATGCCTTAAAAGCCACCTTCCTTTTTCTACTCACAGAGGGTAGAATTGTCAGAACTTTTTTCCCAGGGAGATACCACCTCTACTGTGAAACCTCTAGAAAATGTGTTCTTTCAAAGCCTCCAAGCTCAGTACTTTATCTTTTCCTTCACCCCATGTTCTTTCTAAAGCAGGTACTATTTCCATTATAAATGCTTTCTATTTCCTTCCCTCTCTACTTTAATCTACCACTTCCAAGTTCATGAAGGATGCTTTGACTATACCATGGTGCCCTACCAGGGGTAACCATATTGCTTGGCCCAGATGATGGATCCTGGAATGTAGGAAGCATAGGCCACATCACTCTCACGCCCTGTCCAGGACTCCTCTGGGATGTCACAGTGATTATACTTCAAGTCTGGCAAAAGAGAGAAGGAATGAAGGGAAGAAAAGAACCTCACTAGGTAAACATCTGGATGAGGGCAGAAGAGAGGACAAGAATATGCAAGAGGTAGGACCAAAAGGGCACCTGGGAGACAGTCATAGAGGAAGAACAAAGACCCATGGAGGAAGCACAGCTACAGCAAGAGCAGGAGTGCTGCCTCCTCGTACTTTACAGAAAGAGATTCCAAACTTCTGCCTATATCCCACATTATCTGACCCTTCTTTCATCTTCATAACACCAGGACAGCAATTCCTCTGAGACTCTATTATCTGTAAAAATAATTGGGTTGGGCTATACCATCATAATCTCTTCCAAACGGTTTCAAACATTCTCTAGGCTCTCTCTCACCTGTTTTCTCTTCATATATCCTATATCCCTTCTTATCCAACAATCTAATCAGGACTAACTGGATCAGACTAATGCTGAAGAATGTAGACTTCACTCAGAATCTATGTTTAGATCCCAGGGCCTTCACACAACATAACTCTTCAGGGTGTCTTCTTCTAGCCCATTATGACAGATTTACCTTGATGTGATATGATGGTCCCTTTCCCTCTCCCAAACACTACAAGGACCCCTGGAGTTATAACTACATTTATGACATATTTAATCTAAGGGATACATACAGAAAAAGAAAAGAAGAACCATTATAGAATAAAAAGAAAAAAAAATCTCCAGTCCTTTCTACCTGTATTCTGATCACAGGACCAATCATCTGGAAGCACTGAAGGGTCAATGTTTCCACAAAGCCGCCTCCACTTCTCACAGTTTGGAGAGGAGCACTGGACCCAAACAAGACATTGGCCTATGAGAAGAAAAAAAAACTGCAATGAAACAAAAATATGCCCTTCCTTCTTCAGTCCAAATAAAATCAGTGTATACCCTCCAAAATCACATAGCCTTAAGGACCAACTAGTCTAATCCTAGATTTATAAATGGGAAAGCTAAGGTCAGAGAAGATAACTGGCTTGCTGAATATCAGTATAAATTGGTGGCAGAGCTGAACTTGGACCCCAGGTCTCACATCTCAATCTTTCTCCTATGCCATACTATCATCTCTCCTTCCCCCAGAGGGGGGGAGGGGGAGAGTATTTCCTGTATTGATAGTTCTCGAAAAGTTTGGCCACCATCTTTCTGGCAAGTGCCTCGTTCTCTGCTGGCCTGTTACTACTGGAAAGTTCTTCTGAAGGGCTAACCAGTATCTCTTTTGTGTACAACATCCAGAGTTCCTATCTGAATACCAGCTGATTTACCTGTCACCAAATTGCTAAGTTGCAGTCTTTGGGACCAACAGCCCTAAGTTTACCCCTTTCCAAAAAAACACAGATGTCTATCAACTTAACCAACTATTTACTTCAGGCCTTGCTCAAAGGCTAAGCATTCATTTATCCATTACCTTCCAAACCCTTATCCCCACCTTTCTTTATCCCAACATCTGTTAAGTTGACCCAATGCCTCTCACAGGCTCTCCTCTCTCCGTCCTAAATCCTTCCACTATGTTCTTTGGAATTCTAGACAAGAACAACAAAAAGTCCACATACCTTCAATTTCTTGTCTAAAACATCCATCTCCTTTTTGAAACCTGGTGATGCACTAATGACACTGCCCCAAACTGATCTTACCCCGCCCCACCCACAGCCCTCTAAGTGGACTCTGTTCCCTCTCTCATACCCCAGGCCAGAGACTGGGGTCAGCATCATCCTTACTCATCACCACTTCCAGACCACTACGCTCTTCCTTTCTGTAAAAACCCTTCTTCCCTTGAGGTTCAGTAAGTTCACTTGCCCACTGTCAATTTTACCTTTCAGGCATGAATATAAGGGATGCCCTCCATCCCCCTGAAATCAGCCCTCAGAGAAGCAGTTGACTTATACTTGGGTCCTTTCAAAGTAGCTCATACTATGGTATCATGTTCAGAATTTTCCTATTTTGAAGAAAAAAGTACTGGTTGGGAATGATATATTAGTCTGAAAAGACAGCTGCAGAGCCTGGGAAGCACAGGTGCGTGTGGTACCACAGCAGTCACTGTGCGCCACTGAAACCTGTGTCTCCAGTGCTGCTAGTAGGTGAGGCATGCAGTGATGGGCAGCCATGCCACCTGGGGCCTGGCTTCTTCTAAACTGCGTGCTCAGGCAGTACCCACGCCCCCACCAGGGGTCACCACCCTCATCCTACAACAGCAAGGAAGCCCAGCCCAAACAGATCTATATCTTCTGCTTCAGCAGCCAGAGAAAGTTGAGCAAGGACCAAACAGAAAGACTAAGATTCAGAGTTAGAAGCAGGGGCAACTAGGCTATCAACAGAGAGCTCCTGTGGACCTGACTCAGGCACTGACCTCCTGTGAGGGTGTCCACCAAGCCAGCCCTGCCTCTAGGCCAATGGACATGAACAGTGGTGGCAGGACTCGGCACTGGCCCATCTGGCCCAGGTCTGCTGGAACCAGATGTGCTGGCTTCCTACCTGGGTTTTCTTTTGGTTACTATGTGCTGGCATCTTATGTCTTTGATATGATAATAAAATCTGGAAACTTTGTATAATTAAAAACAAAACAATACCATCTAAAAAAGCCAAACCAAACCAAGAAGACAGCTGCCAATAACAGTTTTTGATGTAGAGGGAACCTAGCAAGACTAGGAAAAAGAGTGGGAGAAGGGGTCAGGGATCATACAAGTAAACACAGATCAATAAAATAAATGATTGTGAAAGTAATAAATATTCATGAGCAAATGAATGGGTAAAAGTTATCCTAATGATGTAAAACTAGGTATTCGTGGCTTGGGATAAAATTTCCAATGACAGCAACAGAGTTCTTTAAAGTTTCAAATAACTTAGAAGAAAGGAAGATGTGCTCCAGAAAACCGAGGCTCACAACACAGCGCTATGATAATAAAGACTGACATCACATACACACAAAGAACATCTCAGTGGACACCCATTTCCTTGGGTTCTGTGATCCCTTCTCCTTCTCCTTATCTTTCTGGCAGCTCCCTCCTCATTCTCCACTCAGTCTCCAAATGTTGGGGTGCCAAAGCCCAGTCACAGGCCTTTGCTCCCATGCTATACTTTCTCCTGAGGTGAGCTCACCCATTGCTAGAGGTTTGAAACCTATCTACACCTGACCATCTACAGATGAATAAATACTTCTAGCTTTTGTTCTAAGCTCCAGATTCCCTACGGCCACCTCACTCTTTGACATTATCATTTGGATGTCTCACAAAGATCTTAAACCTAACAGGCCCAAACCCAAATAAATGCTTGATCTTATCCCACAAATCTGTTCTTCCTCCACTTTTCCCCATCTTCTCCCAAGCAACTGCTTAAGCCAGAAACAAATGATCTTTAACATACTCTCACCTCTCTCTCACCCAATATCCAATTCATTACCAAGTTCTGACAAGTTACCGCTAAAACATATCTTAAAACCATCCACTTCTGTCTCCACTTTCATCATCCTCATCTAAGCCACCAGAGTGCCTAATCCTAGGACTCACTCGTCTACTCTTGTCCCTACATACTTCATTCTCCAATTAATCACCAAAGGGAGTCTTTTAAAACATTAATTTGATGACATTGCTCCCCTGGTTAAGACTCATCGGTGGCTTCCCACTGTGCTCAGGATAAAACCCTCACTTTGTACATTCATCCAGAACCACTTCTCTGCCTCACTTCGCCTTGCTCTCTGAACTCCAATCACAATGACTTCCTTCTAATATCTGCAATATGCCAAACTGCACTCTCCCTAAACTCTTTCTCCTACTTCTGCTCTTCCTTCAGATTTCTGCTTAAAGGCCATCTCCTCACAGGTGCATTCTCTGACTGGCCCAATCTTGATTAGGTCTCCCTTATTTCCTGTGATGACACTCCATTCTTTTCCCTCACTTCACAAAAATTGATTGTATTTATCAGATACTGTCATTTCTTCTTCTTACTCCAGGAGGACTCTCCTGTCCCTGGCAACTGGAAGAAACAGGAAGAGCAGTTCATTTATAGCCAAAGGCTTACACATTCCTCACAATCACAACTCCACTCAATGAGCACTGCCTAAGAAGTGGACTTTCTATCTCCCAGTGAAAATACAATCCTTGCCCTAATACCAAGAGGTGTGGGAGATGGAACACCACCTCCCAGACCACCCAACTGCCCAAATAAAACTTACATCTCTGGCTCCTTACGTTATCATGTCATTAAACATGCGAAGCGGTTTATTGTCTTAGACTATCTTGTGTGATATCTAGAGTTTTCTTTCAAGTATGTACAAGCCTGTTTTTGGTGTAAACCTGTTTTCCCTCTAGACTGTTAAGTGTACTTATTTTCAGAATTTTAAACATATTAATATATGGTCTGATCTCTTTTATTTCTCATTCTAAAATTTCCCACAGGGCAGCCCCAGTGGCGCAGCGGTTTAGCGCCTCCTGCAGCCCGGGGTGTGATCCTGGAGACCCAGGATCGAGTCCCACAGTGGGCTTCCTGCATGGAGCCTGCTTCTCCCTCTGCCTGTGTCTCTGCCTCTCTCTCGCTCTCTCTGAATGAATAAATAAATAAATCTTTAAAAATAAAATAAAATAAAATTTCCCACAATTATCATGGTTATTGCCTATATTTGTTTATTACCTAATACACTAAAACCGTAACTTCTACGAAAGGATGGATTATCTATTTTGGCGACCACTCTATTTCCAGTACCTAGTGTGATGCCTAGAATAGACTATAAGGCATTAATATCTATTGTTAAAAGAATAAATAAATCTATACCCCTGCTTATCTTCCCTCCATCCAATCTCAAATGCTGAAGTGTCCTCCCTAAGAATAAGCCCTCCAGCTCTCTTCTCATTCCCTTCAATCCCTCCTTTTTTTCTTTTTAAGTAGGCTCCATGCCCAGAGTAGAGCCCAACATGAGGCTTGAAATGACAGCCCTGAGATCAAGATCTGAACTGAGGTCAAGAGTCAGACATTTAATTGACTGAGCCACCCAGGCACCCCAATCTTTCCTTCTTTATAAACAATTTTCCCTCAGCATATACATATGCTGACGACACACAAGCCAAGTCTTTTTCTTTTAAAAGAAAGTTAAAAAAAATAAAAACCTTCCCTCAACTCTACACCCACTCCCCTCTATTCATCACTTTCTCCATCCTGGTTCTCACATCTAAACTAATTGAAAAAGTACTTATTCTTCAACCAACTAAACTGGCCATTCACCCTTACCAGCTCATATGGGTGGTCTAATCAAAACCCCTGGTAACCTTCTAACTGTAATATCATTGAACATTTTCAAACCTTTATCCTCTTTGATGTCTCTCTAGCAGCACTGGACAAAGCTAAATCTCTCTTGAAATTCTCTCCTCCCCTGGCATCTGTGATGTCATACTCTCCTAAATCTCTTTCTATCTCTATAATTTTTCTCTTAGCTCTTCATTTTCTCCCTGTGAAGCTCTTCCTCTGCTCAACCCTAAACATTAGGTTCCTCCTAAACATTATGGGTTTTCTATTCATTGCTCTTCTCTTTGCACTCCACATTTTCCTCTTGGAAAATTTCATCCAGGTTCCCAAATCCATATTTCTGACCCAGATCTCTTTCTTGGATGCTAAAGCTCATCACGGACCCCCTACCTTGTCCAAAGCTGAATTCACCATCTGAAATGTGCTCTTGCTTCTATATTCTCCATTTAGAACGATGGTTTTTCAGTCACTCGGGTCAGAAAACAGGATCATCCTGAAGGCCTCACTCTTCTTCACATCTCAGAGCTAACTAGTAACCATATTCTGATCTTTCCTCCTAAAAATCTCAAATCTGTCTCTTCCTCTTCACTGCTACTGTCTATCTTCCTTGCTTGGATCACTATTTCTGTGGGTCTAGTCTTGCTCCCACCAATCCATCTTCAATGCCAGTGGCAGAGTGAGCTTTCTAAAATACAAATCTTACCAAGTTTTCCCTCCTTAATGCCAGTAGTTCCGCTTTAGCTTTAAAAATAAAATTCAACTCCCTTAGCTTAACATGTAAGGCCCTTTATGATTTGACCCTTGCATGTCTCTAGTTTTATCTCCCCCTACAACATCCTGCCCCCCAACACCCCCTAAAGCTATAACCATTAGCTCTCCTCCATAACTCTGCCAATAAATATCACTCTGATACCCATCGCCACTTCAGTTCACCTGCCTAAATTATACTTCCGACATATGGCTCAAACAGAATCTTTTCTTAGAAACTTTTACAAATCCACTCCAGACTTGTAGCTTTCTTGTTTGCCTTCCTCACAAGCCCATTTCCCTTCCAACAGGCATATATTAATTTCTTCTGCATTTACTCAGCACTTCCTAAAATGCCTGGTGTATAGTAAGCACCCAACGACTATGGACTATACCCCAGAATAACTAAATGAATGAAATCTCTCTCTTCCACAGCAGCATATCCCTGCCAAGTAGCCATGAGAGAGAAACTACAGTCTTCGCAGAATATCCTCAAGCAACCTAACCTTGCCTCTCTCCATCCCCATCTCCAATTTTCAAGCCCAGGAAGTTTTCCAAATCATGCTGAACTCACCAAAATCACCTCCTTTTCCTCTTTGCTGGTTTCTGATCTGAGAATCAACCTGAACTGTTTTTTTCAGTTGGTCCTTCTGTCTGTGCTCATGTCCACTTTGGGTTTTCTCCATTTTCTCATCTTCTGGGAAAACAAAACAAAACACTGCAGGGTAGGGAGATGAAGAGAATCTTTATAGATAGTAAGGCCCAGTGAAAGCAGAAAGAAGCATTATAGCTTGATAGTTTCAAGCCTTGGACTGAAGAATCTCAGCCTTCCCACTGTCTGAGTCCTTAATTTTATGGCATAGGTACTTGAGCCAGATGTCAAAGTATATCTAACTATACTTACGGGCTCCCTTCTTTCCTTTGCTTAGGAAGGGTCTATTGGATTTCTTCTCAGAGGGTGCAGGATCTGGCTGGCCTGGCTTAGATGTCTTTATCACAGAGGTTACTCCAGCTTCCTGAGTGGCTGAAATCTCTAGGATATGAGGTACCATTACCCTCTCTCTGAAAATAATATTTTTTTTCCTTAATGAAAAGGAAAAAAGGAGCAACTCATCATACTCTTCTTTTGGGGGGGGAAAAAAAAACAAGGATAAAAGTCCGATAAAAGACAGAAGAATCCAGACAGCCCTGGTGGTGCAGCAGTTTAGCGCCGCTTGTGGCCTGGGGTGTGATCCTGTCGGGTGTCCTCCATGGAGACTGCTTCTCCCTCTGCCTGTGTCTCTGCCTCTCTCTCTCTCTCTGAATAAGTAAATAAATCTTAGAAGAAGAAGAAGAAGAAGAAGAAGAAGAAGAAGAAGGAGAAGGAGAAGGAGAAGGAGAAGGAGAAGGAGAAGGAGAAGGAGAAGGAGAAGGAGAAGGAGAAGGAGAAGGAGAAGGAGAAGGAGAAGGAGAAGGAGAAGGAGAAGAAGAAGAAGAAGAAGAAGAAGAAGAAGAAGAAGAAGAAGAAGAAGGAGAAGGAGAATTTTGTCCATCTACTTGCCTATTTTTTCCCCAATTCAAACAGGCATCTTTCCTGAGCTGGGAGAAATCCATAGAGATATGAAAATGACTAGATAGGCAGATAAAACCATTTACCAATGCTAAGTGCACCCTGTGATCAATTTGTCTCACTGGGATAAACTCACCCATCAGCATTATCATTATCAGTAGAAGCAGCAATTCCTGGTTCCTTGTCTAATAGGGTGCATCTTATGGGCTGGGCACAGGAAGTCTCTGCAAAATCAAGGCTAGATCCCATCTCTCTCAAAACAAAATATTATAAGCAGAGAAGCAATTAAAGAAAATACCGACTCCATTATTTCTAAGCTGCAGCTTTCCATTAAAACATCTCCCACCTGTTGTCTGGAAGAGCCCACCTTTGGAGTTTCATCAGATCACAGAACTTTAAGTCTTTAAATTCTCAGGAAAAACTGCAAATCTATGTCTTTCACCAAGCCTTTCCAGATTGATCTGCCTTGCTCCAGGATAGCCAGGTAATGTCAATTTTATTTTGTGTACATATCAGAAATTTTATGTACTACATTTCATATGATTTGTTCCTGAAACTTTCTCTAGAAACAGAACTACACCTAAGAATGGCTGAAAACATCAGACTATGCCCCTTCTCCTCAAGATAAATGGTGAAGTCCTCAGGGCCTGCACTATAGAGTTCTATAGTATAGAATACTGTAGTATTCCCAAAGCCAAATCCCTGAGCATATGTTAAAACAGTATTGGAAACAAATACCCAAGGTAGATGGAAACTAAGTTCTTCAAATCTGGGAAATATAATTTATCTTTTCTAAGTAGATTGTAAACATGTAAAAATGAATATAAGTTACATTTTAAAAAACAATCTGAGACTGTATTTATATTCTGAAGTCAATGTAACCCATTTTTCTAAAAGCTTTGTACCCCCTGCTTGAGATGGTTTAGCTATAGTCCTGTTGATAGAAGATGAACTATTTAAAAATATTTTAAAGTCCATATACTATTTCCTTACTTAGGAAACTGGAGGGAAGGGCAAAGCTATCAACCTACTCTACCCCTCAGATGACAGTTTGTCTAACTAGAGACACCTGGGTGGCTCAGTGGTTGCATGTCTGCCTTTGGCTCAGGGCATGATCCCAGTCCAGAGATTGAGTCCCGTATCAGGCTCCCTGCAAGGAGCCTACTTCTCCCTCTATGTCTCTGCCTCTGTGTGTCTCTCATGAATAAATAAATAAAATCTTTTTTAAAAAAAAAGTTTGTCGGGATCCCTGGGTGGCGCAGCGGTTTGGCGCCTGCCTTTGGCCCAGGGCGCGATCCTGGAGACTCGGGATCGAATCCCACGTCGGGCTCCCGGTGCATGGAGCCCGCTTCTCCCTCTGCCTGTGTCTCTGCCTCTCTCTCTCTCTCTCTGTGACTATCATGAATAAATAAATAAAATCTTTAAAAAAATAAAAATAAAAAATAAATAAAAAATAAAAAAAAAGTTTGTCTAACTAAAATTCTTCTCTCACCATAAGCCATACCCAAGCACTCCTGGAGGGACTTCCGTAGCACAATCTGGACGATCTCCTCAAATTCTGCATTGGTGAGACTTGATTTTTCCTGCAGATATAAGGGCAGAGGAGGAAAACCACTCATCTTTCCCCATGTCTCCTCTCTGACCAGACAGGGAAGACCCCTTTACATGAGCCAGTAGTTCATCAGGCTGTGAGCATAAAGTCAATGTCCCTAAGGATTCTATAAACTTTATTTCTGGGAATAAAGGAGTCAAAGAAAAGTTTACTTATAAAGTCTCTGATCACATTTACTCTCACCTCCATCCTACCTCAACCCCTACCCAGCCATTATTTCCAGCTAAAGGCTTTCATCAAAACTTTTTTTTTTTTTTTTTTACCTCTTTGAGTTGAAAATAGAAGCCACAAGAAAAGAATTTTTTAAAAACCTGAAAGTGCCCCTACATGAAAAGATTGTTTGTCTAGACTGGATGTCTAGGAGAAACTATCCCACTAGAGTCCATCAGTGAGACTAGTACCTTTTCTTTCTCTGCTTGCTTGTCTTGAGGCTTTCCTTTATTCTCCTGGCCACTGCTTGAACCATTTTCTGTGGTTGTTTTCTCTTCCTTCTTCTTTAACCTGGCCTTTGGGGAACTGACCCCCAAGGATTCCTCCTTGGATGAGTTAGGGCTATAGCACATCATGCTATACAATTTTTGTGCAGATGGGGTACAGGTTTTCTTTGGCCCCTTCCCACATTCTGAAAGAAATTTGATTATCAAATAGAATTTATGAAACATAGAATCTAGCACAGAAAGTGTTTGCACCTGCCCTTTGACTGGCCCTATCAGAATTATCTGGAGAGAGCTTTTAACAAAATCAGATTACTAGGCCTCTCCTCTCCCAACCCACCCTACCCCCTGAGATTTGGAAGAAATAGTTGGGAGTGAGGTCTAGGAACTTGTTTTACAAAGCCATCTAGATTATTCTGATACCAAGTTTAGGAACTACTGAATAGTTCAAAGGTGACAAATATAAACATGCAGGAAGATGAGTTATTCAAACGGAAATTCTTGAAATGCATTCATTTTAACTTTAAACAAAACTTTATGAGAAATTAGAAAATTGGGGGGGGGGGGAAACTAGTGCAAAGAAAATTATAAAGATCCTCCCAGGTATAAATAGATTTTTTCTTCTGAGTTTCCATAACACTTCATGCCTCTCTGATGGCATTACCACATTCAAGTTGTGTTATAGATATTTAAATGTCTTTTGTGGGCAGCCCTGGTGGCGCAGTGGTTTAGCGCCGCCTGCAGCCCAGGGCGTAATCCTGGAGACCTGGGATCGAGTCCCACGTCAGGCTTCCTGCACGGAGCTTGCTTCTCCCTCTGCCTGTGTCTTTGCCTCTCTCTGTGTGTGTCTCTAAGAATAAATAAATAAGTAAATCTTTAATAAAAAATAAATAAATGTCTTTTGTCTCCCTATGAGTTTGTACATTTCTTGAGCTGGACTGGACTACTTCTAAATCATATATATTTCGCTCAAATTTTCTAGAAAAGTAGTAACTTTAACAAAGTGGACACAGAATGTATATATCCTGAGCTTCCCCTTGGTGGGAGGGGTATCAAGACATCCAAGGACTGAGAAAAAAGGGAAAAATGAGAGAAATGTACAAAACATGAACCTCCATCACTCTTGACTCACCTTCTTTACTCTGCAGCATTGCCATCATTCAGCTCAGAAGCTACACTTTCTTTGTGCCTCTGTTAGAAAAAAGAAAGTAACTGCTAGAACTCTGATGGAACATGATGTTAAACTTTCTTCTCTGTCATCTTGGGCTCAAGATCTTTGCCTAGGACTGCTGAACTACATTTTCTGCCCTCTTGACTATACTTCTATATCCTCAGCAGTGCTAATCACATGCCAGGGGATAATGAGAGTTACTGTTTTGGTTTTTTTTTAAGATTTTATTTATTCATGAGATACACAGAGAGATAGTTACTGTTTTAAAGATTAGCAACAATCCTTGGTGTTTTAAGGATTAGATTCATGTCCAACATAAGGCAGGCATGCATCAATAGTGGAAGTGGTAGTGGTAGTGATGCATTAAAAAAAAATCACTGAGTAAATTTTGAAGATCTTACTGAGTTTATTCAATGATTCATGAGTTAGGCAGCATCTGATCTAGCAGATACAAAGAAGCTCAAAAGAGCAGAAAGACTTTTATAAGCAGGAGGAGCAGGAACAAGGAAGTTACACTAGGCAAAAAAGCAAATTAGCTATTGCAAATTTACTTTCTTGTAGGAGATGGTAGGTGTCTTTTAGGCAGATTATCTAATAGTGCTGATCAGGTGATTCCTGATGGACTATAAACCAAGATTCTATTTCTAGCAGAGTCAAAACTTTAAGTCTTGTTTTGGTGACATGGAGCTTAACAGAAGCAACTGCATTTTGGGCCTGTTGTCTTGTTTTTAACAGATGTAAGTATAAGAAGTAGTAGTAGTAGTAGTAGTAGTATGAACAGTCCTGACAATTTAAAAGTGAGAGTTTTCTCCAGACAAATTTATCTCAAAAGGTTCTCCTAAATACTTAAAACACAAATAATCTGGCAATTCTCTGACCTAATTCAGAGGTCCCTATGCATAGGGAACCCCCCTTTTTAACATCACTATAATCTATATCTTCCCTTTACTTAGATCTTCTAGTCCAAAAATTTTCCAACGTGCTGGATTCTTGCAATTTCTCTTCATGGCTCAAAAATATTTGGTAACCAGCAGAGGTCCCCAGGGAAGCAAATAATAGGCAGTAAATAAATCATAAATCTATTACCTTCACTCTATATCCTATAGCTATTTACTCACTGATGTTCTGTACTACACCAGTATGCTTCATTATTACTATGAAAATTGTGAATAATAATAATAGTGGAGACTTATTGAGCACCAACTATATTCTTTACCCTTTTATATGTCATCTAATTTAATTCTCACAGTAAATCTATGAGATCACTACTTTTTTAAACTTGGAAAAGTTGAGGGTAAGAGGAATTTAAACATAATAATAGGTAATTAATAGATGATGATGCAAGATTTGAACCTGCCTGATTTTAAAGTCTGTGCTATTAACTGTGGTATGCTATATCCCAACAGTCTGATTCAGTGCTTCAAACCCATTTTAATATTACAGCACACATGGAAAGTATATATTAAAAATACACATTAAAACACACAGAAAGTTATATTTCCAGGTATTCTGGAGTAAAAGGTTTTTCACTGCCATAGAAAACTGAGAGGCGGGAGTATGAGGGCCCCAGCCACACCAAAGGCCGAAGAGATTAGCATCTGCACACAGCTATAAGGTATTTGTGGCCTAGCAGAGTGCCAAGAATCATCTTATGACATTGCAATAATTTGTACATTTTTTTCCAATTTACTTTCCACCAGTGTACTATTTCTACTCAGCAATTAGAAGGAAAATGCCTTTTATCAGTTTAAATTTCTTATAACCCTTCTACCCAGTGTTCTTTTGGCTTACCGCATGTAAGCTATTCTTATTCCTATAACAATTATAACAAGCATTGTAGCTCTGGGAGGGTCTGCAGAGGTCATAAAGTGGCAGCTTCCTTTTTTACAGATGAAAAAAATATGCAAAAGGCAAGTAAGTGATTTGCCCAAAGCCTCAGTGTTAATACATGGTAGAGCCAAGATGAACCCAGGCCTTTTGCCTCTAAATTCTACTAATAACACATTTATTCCACTCAATGATCTTATTTCTGACTGCTGGTTTTGAGAAATTTGAAGGCCCTGGACCTGAAACTCAATCTTCCAACTATGTCATCTCCCATTATAAAGATACCCAAAGGCAGCATAAAATAGATCTTATATATAATATATATACATGTCCTTTTAAAGGATCTTAAAATTTTAAGACCCTCAAATGACCAAACTATGGTGAACATTCAGTTACTCAGGGTATAGAATTCCTCCCCCTAGATCCCAAGATGAATTCAAAAGGTATTGGGAGCTTAATTTAGTGTGTCTACAGCATGGATTTTCAAATTATCTTTTGGTATTTTTTTGTTCCTTGTCTCACTTCTGTAAATGTGAATAATTCAGATGTGCAGTTCTGTGACTACTTTTCCTTTACATAAAGGAGCACATTTTCTCACTGTTCCCATCTTAAATCATCACCATGAACCCCGAAGTCTATTTACTCTATGAGAAAAAAATAAAAAATAAAAGTGTGTATCTACATACTATGCTTGAATATTCATAAACTATCTCTGGAAGAATATACAAAAAACTGACAGAAGTGTCTCTAGGAAATAAAACTGGGTGGCTGGGTGGAAGACAGCTTTTTACTGTACCCCCCTTGTATATCTCTAGCATTTTATAACATGACAATGTTACCACTTCAGAAGTTATTTTCTAGGGATCCCTGGGTGGCTCAGCGGTTTGGGGCCTGCCTTCGGCTCACGGTGTGATCCTGGAGTCCCAGGATTGAGACCCTCAGGCTCCAGGGATGCAGCCTGCTTCTCCCTCTGCCTGTGTCTCTGCCACTGTGTGTGTGTGTGTGTGTGTGTGTGTGTGTGTGTCTTTCATGAATAAATAACATCTTTAAAAAAAAAGGTTATTTTCTAAATTCCAAATTCTTTTTTTTTTAAAGATGTTATTTATTTATTCATGAGAGACACACACACAGAGAGAGAGAGAGAGAGGCAGAGACACAGGCAGAGGGAGAAGCAGGCCCATGCAGGGAGCCTGAAGTGGGACTTGATCCCGGGTCTCCAGGATCACACCCTGGGCTGAAGATGGTACTAAACCACTGAGCCACCCAGGCTGCCCTAAATTCCAAATTCTTTAAATAGTGTTTTGAAAAAATAAAGTGTTTGATCTACTTAAAAATGCAAAATTTTCTAGTAGTTAGGTTCAAATCATTACCTAAACCTATACTGACCTCTCTAGGCCAAAATGTGTTACTGGCGCCCCAACCAACTGGATAAATTGTGGATCATTGTTAATAAAATGTAAATCTATAAGCAGCAATATATAATTCCCCCTTAATCTAGAATGTGTTTGTAAAGAACATTACTTTTAAAGAAAATGTCTAAATAGAAAGGGGAAAGCCAGGAAGTCACTTTCTGACAACTCAAGTCTCTGCTCCTCTGTTTCAGACGAATTTTCTTCTTCCACAATAATATTAAAATGTAGTCCAGAGAGAGAGAAAAAAATTTTAAACCAGTTAACACACAAAATACCACCAACTTTCATCTGACCAGCTACTAAATGCCCAGGGGCTCTAGAGCCAGGAATAACATTTGAGGGGTTGTTTTGTTTTGTATGTTTTTACCTCAGATGAGAAAGGCAAAAAAAAATCAAAAAATGCTTTAAGTTAGAAAGTAAAAGAAAATTCCAAAAATCAGATCCTACCCACCCAACATAAGAAAGAGTGTAAAAGGGAAAAAGAACTTGGAAATAAGGAATAAAGAGAACCAAGAGAAGGTGAATGAAGTGTTCCAAAAAAGAATACTTTTTTTTTTTTTCATTTAGAACACTAAAGATTGAGATGCCTGGGTGGCTCAGCGGTTGAGTGTCTGCCTTCCACCCAGGGAGTGATCCTGGAGTCCCAGGATCAAGCCCCACATCCGGCTCCCTGCATGGAGCCTGCCTCTCTCTCTCTGTGTGTGTCTCTCATGAACAAATAAAGATCTTAAAAAAAAGAAGAAGAAGAAGAAGAAGAAGAAGAAGAAGAAGAAGAAGAAGAAGAAGAAGAAGAAAGAAGAAGAAGAAGAAGAAGAAGAAGAAGAAGAAGAAGAAGAAGAAGAAGAAGAAGAAGACTAAAGATCACCACAGTGATTTTAAGGTGAAATCATCTCCCTCAGCAGTTCTTAGAGTGTGATCCAAAGACCTCTGGGGGTCCCCTCCCCTTTCCAATTACTTATCCATGTTAGGCTGGATTTTCTCATATACTTTAACCAAAACAAAAGATCGAAACAGATTGAAATCAGAAACATAAAAATCCAGCTGTCTTCTATTAAGCCAGACATGAAAAGACTTGCAAAGATGTAAAACACCACCATTCTTCACACTAAATTTTCTTTCATTTAGGAAAATGTATTTTAAAAAAAATTTTTTTTTTAACTTAAATTTTAACTTTTATTTATTTATGATAGGCACACAGTGAGAGAGAGAGAGGCAGAGACACAGGCAGAGGGAGAAGCAGGCTCCATGCACCGGGAGCCTGACGTGGGATTCGATCCCGGATATCCAGGACCGCGCCCTGGGCCAAAGGCAGGCGCCAAACCGCTGCGCCACCCAGGGATCCCGGAAAATGTATTTTTTATAAAAATGTTATTTATATCTACATAATTATTAAGTATAATTAATTCATTTAAATGTGTTATGTTACTATCAGTAGATATAAAAGTTATATAGCTATAAACCAATCTTTGGAGTCCTTCATAACTTTTAAGAGTATAGTAAGGAGGGTTCTGAGACCAAAAAGCTTGAGAACTGACCTAGCTAAATAATTCAGTCATGTCAATATTTTTCAAAAACCATTAACCCTCCTCCCTCCCATTTAGAACGTGTTCACAAATTTCTAACTATCTAATTGTTCCCTCTTTATACTATTCCTGGAATCCTTGGTCTAAGAGAATACAAGTAAACCCTTTAGAATTTTCCTCAGACACACAGTCTGCGCAGGCTCCGTGAGCCTGAAAAACTATATTTAAAATCTTTCATCTTGGAGTCTGATTTCCTTTTGGCATCAATGTCTAATGGCATGTGGATCCCTGCTTATTTTTATGCCCCCATTAATAACCATAGTGGGTTTTTTTTTTCTTCCTCGGCAAGCATGATTTCACAAGAAAAAAGGTAAAAACAAGATCCCAGCTCCCTTTACTGCCCATTATCTAACAACATTTACTGTGGTAACTACGAACTAAACCTTGTACCAAATCTCTTCAATATATTTTCGGTGAACTGAAGCTTATCCGTTCAGAGGGCAAGGAAGCACAAAGATATGGCCACTTAGCACCAAAATACAAGTTTTCTTTTGTGGGGGCTGATTTCATTCGGACTCTTATCTGCCAGCTGCAACACTGCCACTGGTGCTCGTTACCAAAGTAACTCGCCTTTGTGTATTGGTTTCACTTAAGCACATTCCCACGAACCCCTACAAGCCTGCACCATTTCCTCTCACAAGGTGCCATGGTCTGGAACAGTAAAAACCCTAATTCCGCCTTTCAAACCAGAGGTAAGAACTTCTGGAGATCCGCATTTTCCCCGCTCTCTTCCCTCACCAACTCTCTCTTAAGGACGGTAGTTAAGATCGGAGGTACCAGAGTCCAAGTCCTTGATTCCCCTCAGTGGATAAAACAGGGGGTTGCTGCAAGCCTCTCTTCCACCTCAGGAACCGCCACCATGAGATAACTTCCCGTTAGAGGCCCGACCGCACCCCCACCCCCGGGGGAGGCACCCGTATTCTCATTCCTGCTCAGCCCGTCACTGGCCGCCAGGATACTGGGTCACTTTTGTTTGTTTGCGGAGGGTAGGTCTGCGGTGGAGATTCTTAGGAGGGGTAAGAGTTGGTTGTCCAGAAGAGAAAATTTCTCCTCAGGCGACGGGTACCAGGACTGGCAGCGCCTAGCACTTTCATCTGCAACCGGAGAAAAGCCAGCTACCTTCTGGAGCAAGGAGGACCTAAAGGCAAAGAGCAGAATGAGCCACTGCAGCAATTCCGCAAACCCCTCCAACCTCGACCCAGTTTTCCCGCCACAAAGAAAAGGCGTGAGGACACGCACTAGCTGCGCTGCCACCCCCGCGGCGTGCATCCAAAACTGGGGCGCATGCGCAGCCGAAACTGCTTCTGCTTTTGCGCAGCTGTTCTATCCGCCATCTTCCAGCCGAATGCCCTGTAAAACTACAAATCCCATAATCCTCAGTGTCCTCACTTTTTTTTTTTTTAGGCGGCGGGAGCAGCGCCTGATCGTTCATGAAGCACATCTGTCTGTTACTAACTTTTCTCTCTACCCCAGACTGCTTTTTCCTTCCTCTTTTCGTTTCCTGGTTCCTATTCTTCCTTTTAGTCTCGTTCACGCCCTATCTTGATGTTTTAGTTGAGACTATCTGCAACCCCACTGTCGCCCCTCCCGCCTTCTTCTCTGCCACAGGACCCGCTCCCCAAGCTATGTTGGCAGGGAGAACGCGCCACCTTAGCACCCTGTGGAAAGGGCGCCGAGCAGCTTCTTCCCCATTGGCCGAGGCAGGGGGCCCAAAGCAGGCCGAACCCTCTTCCCCGCCCACACTCGTTTTTATATAAGGCTGCGCGAAGAGAGCGTGTGCTTGGGAAGGCCTGCGTGCGAGGTGGCGGTGGTGGTGGCGAATGTGCTGCTATTGGTGGCTGCGGTGGGCGTCGGGACGCAGTCGGCGGGCTAGGGGCTCGCGCGCAGGCGTCGGGTGGTGGGAAGAGGTGTTGGTGCCAGGGCTGTGGGTGTGGAGGCGGAGAGGAGGGCGTGGTGTCCCCAGGTGATCGCCATTGGGGTAAAGCGGAGGAGCGAGAGAACGACTCGGCCATTTCGGGGGAAGAGGAAGTTGGACAACATCGGCTGTTTTAGTGCCTTTTTTTTTTTCAGTTCAGCAGAGACTATTTCCCAGGGGGGTGAGTTACAATGACTTATTGTATTTTACTGAGAACAGTTCGTAGGCAAGCCGTCTGTACGCTCCTCTCCTTCCCTTCCTCTACTTTTAGGTTCACCCCTCCGTTCCTTCGGAAGCCTTTCTAAGTAGGTGGGCAAAGGGGGCGATCGAAATATGAATAATTCATGAGGCCCGCCCCACTCGTTGACCACGCCCCCTCCAAACCGTGCTGACGCACGTTGCGTGTACCAAATCTAAGGAAGCGACGTAACAGTCTCCGCCCCTAGGGTGGAGGGAGGGGCGTCATCTCCAGCACGTGCTGTATCTACCCGCGCAAGCCCAAAAGGGTGTGCGCAGGCGCTGCCCGCTAGGGGGAGGAAGGAGGCGGGGTAGGGAGGTTGCTGGGTTTAGAGCCGGGCGGAGACCGCTGAGACTCATTCCTCAGGAACAAGGGTCGGGTGTCAAGGAGACCTTTTCACACCAGCTCCCCGTCCCCCGCCTACGGTGGGTGGGATCGCGCGGCAGAGACAAAGGATATCAGTAGGGACGGACATAGCTGCGAAGGGAAGTAGGGTGTCAGTTTGGGGTGGTGGGCTTTTGTGGGGGCTGAGGTGGGCTATATTTAAACTCCCGGAGCCGTTAAGTTGGTTCGTACTCATGCGCGCGCAACCAGGGTGGTGGCGGAGTGCGCATGCGTGATTCAGGGGCGAGAGGAACGCGCTTTAGCAGTGCGCGCTCGCGGCGAAGCGGTAGTGGTGGAGGAGAAAGGCGTTGGCGCACGCGCGGTTGATTCCTGGAGTTGTTCGGTTCTCGCGGGCATCTTGTTTTGGTCTCGCGGGCGAGTGGGGCGCGCTTCGGGGGAGGCGCTTGGGCGCGAGACTTGGCGAGAAGAGCAGAGCTGCGCGCGCACTCAGGGAAGGGGGGAAGGGAGCGGGCTCTAGGGAGGGGGGTTAAGCCCCCTAGTTCTCCCCCCCCCCCCCGTTGCCCTCAACTGGGACGGAATAAGGGGAGGAAATGATCGAGATGGCGGCGGAGAAGGAGCCGTTTCTGGTGCCGGCCCCGCCGCCGCCGCTCAAAGATGAGTCGGGCGGAGGGGGCGGCCCCACGCTGCAACCTCACCGAGAGGCCGCCTCCGGGGAGCTCTGCGGCGGGACGCAGCGTGGGCCGGGCCCGCGCACACACTCGACGGGGGCCCCGGCTTCTGGGGTCGGCAAGGAGAGCCCTGGGGCTACATCCACTCGGGGAGGCCAGTCGCAGCAGCAACGAGGGGGCGGCCCCCAGGCGCAGTCTCATGGGGAGGCCCGCTTGTCGGATCCCCACGGGCGAGCCGCTCCCCCTGACGTTGGGGAGGAGCGAAGGGGAGGAGGCGGAACAGAACTGGGTCCCCCTGCCCCTCCTCGACCCCGCAATGGCTATCAGCCCCACCGGCCCCCTGGGGGAGGTGGGGGAAAGAGGAGAAATAGTTGTAACGTGGGAGGGAGTGGTGGAGGCTTCAAACATCCGGCCTTCAAGAGGCGCAGGCGGGTTAATTCGGACTGTGATTCTGTGTTACCCTCCAACTTTCTCCTGGGGGGCAATATCTTTGATCCACTGAACCTGAATAGCCTCCTGGATGAGGAAGTGAGCCGCGCACTCAATGCAGAGACCCCTAAGTCATCTCCACTTCCAGCCAAGGGGCGAGATCCAGTGGAGATCCTCATCCCCAAAGATATTACTGACCCGCTCAGTCTCAATACTTGCACTGATGAGGCCCAGGTAGTTCTTGCATCGCCACTCAAGACTGGTCGGAAGCGGCATAGACACCGGGGACAGCACCACCAGCAGCAGCAGGCAACCGGAGGGAATGATAGCCACTCTGTGCTCCCCACAGCCCCCCTCACTCCCTCACTCCATGGGGAGGGCACCCCACAGCAGCAGCGGCACAGGGGCCAGAACCGGGATGCCCCTCAGCCCTATGAACTCAACACAGCCATCAACTGCAGGGATGAGGTCGTGTCTCCCCTTCCATCTGCCCTCCAGGGTCCCTCAGGCTCCCTTTCAGCCCCTCCAGCTGCCTCAGTTACCTCTGCAACCCCGTCTTCCTCCTCACGACATCGCAAACGTCGCAGGACTTCCAGCAAGTCAGAGGCAGGGGCTAGGGGTGGAGTCCAGGGTCCCAAGGAGAAGGGCAGAGGGAGTGGGGGAGGCCGTCACCACCACCACCACCACCTCCACCTCCACCCACTACCTGCAGCAGTCTTCAAAAAGCAACAGCTCAAGTTCCAGTATGGGAATTATTGCAAGTACTATGGTTACCGCAATCCCTCCTGTGAGGATGGGCGCCTTCGAGTGTTGAAGCCTGAGTGGTTTCGGGGTCGGGACGTCCTAGATCTGGGCTGCAATGTGGGCCATCTGACCCTGAGCATTGCCTGTAAGTGGGGCCCATCCCGCATGGTGGGTCTGGATATCGATTCCCGACTCATTCATTCGGCCCGCCAAAACATCCGACACTACCTGTCTGAGGAGCTGCGTCTGCCATCCCAGACTTCTGAGGGGGACCCAGGGGCAGAGAGTGAGGAAGGGACCATAACCGTCCGAAAGAGAAGCTGCTTCCCAGCCTCACTGACAGCCAGCCGGGGTCCCATCGCTGCACCCCAAGTGCCCTTGGATGGAGCAGACACATCAGTCTTCCCCAACAATGTTGTCTTCGTCACGGTAAGAGGGTCTGAAGGCTCTTGGTATAGGGGCCAGGTGTGAAGATGAGATTAAGTGGGAATAAGACAGGAAAGTTATGACCCAGAGGGATTTCTGCATGTACTCTGCCAGGAGAACCAGATCTTCAGGGATCTGAATCGTGACTGACAGTGTCTCCCCCCGCCCCATAACCTGGAAACATGGGGGCTCTACCTAGGCTCCTTTGTCATGACTACTGGTCCCAAGATGGGGTTTGACTCCTTTTGCCCTGCTCCTGTCCTGGACTGTAATCCACACCAGTCCACCTTCCCTTGCAGGCTGCTCCTGCTGCTCACTAGATTTGGTTCAGTTGGAAAGTTTTCTCAACGCACTGAATGCAGGTGCATGAAGGGATAGGTGTCAGACATGGAATGTTTTGGGGTGGGAGGAGGAATAGGGTGGTGGCTGACTAATACTTTGATAGGGACTTAGATCCAGAGTTGGTTGAAGAGTTGGTGGTCAGGACCCCAAGTAGTTTGGCCATAGGTCATCTCATGATGACCTGAGATCGTGAGATGGGGAGAGTCGGAGTCCTCTGTAACCGGGAAGGGTAGTCTTCAGAGTGTCTGTTCCCTGACTGTACATAGCTCTCCATAAAATACTCCAGTTAAGCCAACTGGTGGTGGCAGGTTGGGTTAAGCTTGCAAAAATGACTTTGCAGATGTTGATGAATTTATCATCTAGAAAAGGCTTCCTAAGGGCTGGGACTCTTCACTTCTCTTGGAGAAAGGAAATAGGCCTGGAACTTTGCCAACCTTGATTCCAGGGAAGGAACCACAGGTTGGTTCCCTTTCAAACCTGGGTTAGGAACCTTTGCAAAACATTGGGTCACTCAGCTTAATGTTTGCAGGGTGGGAATAAGTACTAGATGGACTCAGGAGAACCCTCATTTTTTTCCTCTGATGTTTCACCCCAGTTTGGAGACCTCTTTTGGGTAACTTGGTCAATGTAAAATGATCCACACTCCCTTTTTATGTTTGGCTTATCACCACCAGAAAGCAGGGGCAGGAGGATGTAAAGCAAGAAAATGAGGCTGGGAGTTAGTCTGACAAATGTCAGAGAAGGTTGTGGCCAAGGGCTAAGGCTGTAGGACTTTCTGTTTTGGAGGCTGCTGAGCAGGTTGTGTGGAGGCAGTGGTTCTTTTATTGCCTCTGTTGACCTTGCCCCCAATTCTTGCCCTCAGGGTAACTATGTGCTGGATCGAGATGAGCTGGTGGAGGCCCAAACACCTGAGTATGATGTGGTGCTCTGCCTCAGCCTCACCAAGTGGGTGCATCTGAACTGGGGAGATGAGGGGCTAAAGCGCATGTTTCGCCGAATCTACCGGCATCTACATCCTGGGGGCATCCTGGTCCTAGAGCCCCAACCTTGGTCATCCTACAGCAAGAGAAAGACTCTGACGGTGAGTTGGGAATTGGGTGGATATTGGGATATCCTTCTTTTAGTTGGGGCAAGAAAGGCCTCAAGAAAGGAGGAATACTTTCTGAACAAGGTGGACAGGTTCCCTGGGTGGGCATCACTGTACACCAGGGAAGAAGCCAACAGGCTGACGTGGTCCCCTGCCCTTCTGCCTAGGAAACAATCTATAAGAACTACTATCGAATCCAGCTGAGGCCAGAGCACTTCAGTTCCTACCTGACATCCCCAGAGGTGGGCTTCTCCAGCTATGAGCTTGTGGCTACACCCCACAACACTTCCAGAGGTAAGGTTGGCTGACCTGGGGGAGGCGGGGAGGGGATGGTAAGGCAGATGCTGTGGAGTCTTGGAGTTCTGCCAACCCTTCCTGATTGCACATTCTCTCCTCAGGCTTCCAGCGTTCTGTGTACCTGTTCCACAAGGCCCGTTCCCCCAGCCACTGAGTGGCCCCCTGAACAGAAAAGTGTGAAGAAGTTGCCCACTGCTCTTAAGGACCTGGGGGAAAAGGAAAGTATCTCAAAGTCTTTCCTTTTGGCTCCAAAAATTGTTTCCTTTCATGGATCTGCAAAGAAAGCTTTTCCTACGTTGCTGCCCCAGCCTCCTCCCTACACCTCTGGCATCTAAGCAGCAAGCCCAGCTGTGCTGGAGTTACCGACATCTTCCTCTCTCCCCCAGCTCACTGGGCTGGATGGCATGGACTGTTTGCTGACCTCTGTTCTCCTAGGGTATGGGAGGTGGGCGGTATCAAGTTCTCTGGCCTCTTCCTCCTGCTCTCCAAAGGAGATTCCCCTTTCTCCTCAGCCCTTGTCCCTGGCTGTTGTTGCAATGGACCACAGATAGATGGACTGAGGGTTAAGTGAAGGGGAAGTTTGGCAGGGAGGCATGCAGGTACTGTGAAAATCCTTCCCTCTGCTCACCTCCATTGGGAGAGGGGGTTGGGTTTGGAATGTAAGAACAGCACAATAAATTTGATGTTTCAGGCAGTGGCCCCCACACTTGTGTCTGGCACTTTCTACCTAGTGGGAAAGGGTTAGTGCCTCCCAAAACACCTGGGTTTCCTCTGCCCAAACTGGAGTCTCAAGAATTAAGGACAGATTTTTCAGTGGTTGGGAAGATTGAGTGTTGAATGCTAGTCACATCTATACACAATGAGTCAGAACTCTAATCAAGAAGGAGAGGTATAATGTGAATTTTATGTGAAACTTAAGAGTTCATCTCCCCTCCCCCAAAAATGCATTGACAAGAATGTTTTGTGGGAGCGCGGGACAAAGGCTAACTTTGGAAGAATTAACAGTGGAGCTAAAAAAAGGCACTACTGAACAGACCTTCCCACCTGCTCCAGGGACACCCCCTCCCCCCCTTTTCTGTGATGTGCAATTAGATGACTAGGTAATTAACATGAAACTCTTCAGCATGTCCAGTGTTCTTGGGACTTTGATACTCACTTAGCAAATACTGAGCACTCCTGGATCTGGTGTAAACATGGACAAGGCTCTTCCAAGTAAAGACAAGGATGTAATTTCAATAACTGGGTGCAAATAGCTACTGCCTCTCAGGCTCCTGGAGCCAGGTAATTAAGAAAGAAGGACTCCTTGAAGCCTAACAGACTGAGACTCATCCACGTGTTAGTGATGAGAAAGAAGTAGTGCAAGGGCGCATGAGTGGCTCAGTGGGTTGAGCATCAGGCTCTGGATGGAGTCACACTTCGGCTCTGGGCTGAGTGTGGAGCCTGCTAGCGATTCCCTCTCCTGCCCCCTCCCCACTGCACTCCCCTGCTCTCGCTCTCAAAAAAACAAAAAAAAACCGCAAGGGAACAAACGTGGTGTCTAGGATAGGTCAGGGGAAGAGGTGGGACAGTGTTCTCAACTTGCCATCACTACCAAGTTCCAAAAAGGCCAAAAACTTGACTTCCAGACAGCTTCCACCTGAGGCTTGAACCCATTTTAAGACTCCGAAGAAGAGTCTCATTTGTTAGCAAAACCACTTTATTCTGAAAAATAGTTTTAACACAAAAATATTAACTAGCAATCCTGAGGGCCTCCACATCTAGGCTTCCCATCGCCTCAGTGTCCGGTGCATGAGGAAAGTATCCTCTGAAGGGCGGGGCCGGAGTTGAAGACGCAGAGGAGGCAGACCGTCCAGGGTCAGGTGTGGAGACTCATAAAATAATGTTTCTGGGTCACAAAGGATGGTCATGTCGGGCCCTGGCCCAGGTGGCTCCTGTTGGGAATTGGAACCCAAAGCAAGGTTAGTTACACTTGGGAAGGTGAAGGGGCACGAAACGTAAACTGAAGCCCAGGTCCCTCACCTTTGGGGGCGGGGCTCGGGCCTGTGGTGGCAGGAGCGCCAGTTTCTCCCTCAGCGCAGCGTTCAGCACCTGTTCCTCCGGCACCTGCAGGCTCACCAGGTCTCGGAAGAGCCGCTTGGAGCGCGGCACGTTCAGCCCTGAGACGGCAGAGGGAGCGGAGGTGAGTGGCGCTTCTCATCCCCACTCCCGCGCCCCGCCGGCCGTCTCTCTCTCACCCTCGGCCACGCTCTCCTCCAAACCGCAGCGAGTCTGGAACGACTTCCTCAGCTGTTCTTCCACGGCCTTCGCGGCATCGAACTGGCCCCCGGCTGCAGCAGCCCGCGCGGCCTGCAACTCGAGGCTCAAGGCCAGGCTGCTCTGCTGAGCGGGCGCCCCCAGGTCCTGCGGCGCTGCGGGCTTCTCGCCTGGCGCGGCGGCGGCCGACGGCGGCTCGGACCGCACCGGGGAGAGCGGCTCCAAACGAAAGCGGACCTGGGAGCAGAGAGCGAGGCAGTGACGAGGTGGGCGCGGGCTCGTCGGCAGGCTGGGGGCCAGGCCTTCCCCCAGCTCACCTGCCGCCCCTTGCGGGCCCCGCCCCGCCGGTCCGCCCGCCCCTTCCGTCGACCCGGACTGCAGGTCTGCCGCTCGGGGGTCTCGGACCGCGGGCTCAGGCTCAGGCTCAGGTCCAAACCAGGCTCGGGCACTGGGGCTCTGGGCTCCGGGGCGCGGGGTTCTGGGGGTGGCCCGGGGACCGCCACGGCCTCCTCCCCTTCGGCCAGCTCCAGCTCTGCCAACCCACAGCCCGTCATCTTGGTGCGGCTGCTGGGGTGCAAGGTCTCTGGAGGCCAGAGGTCACGGGACACAAACTCGCCAACCCCTCCCCCGCCCCTCCCGGGCACCGCTACCGGAAACCGCTCGCCCTCGTCCAACGGGGCGGGGAGGCCAGCCCCTGCTCCATCCCATTGGCGCTACTAAGCGTCATTTCCGTTGCTCGGCTCCCCGCCTCCCGCGGGCTTCCGCCCGCAGAACCTCGCCCCCGCCCCTAAGTCATAGTTTCGGAATCGCTACCCGTGGAAGCTCTACGGGTCCTCACGAAGGCCATTTCTCGTTTGGAAACGCGGACGTGGTGTCTTTGTCCTGCAGTTTTTACCTGACTTCTGCTGGAGTCCAGGGTGGGTGTGTCATTGCCTTCCGTCCGGGCGCCAAATGGGACAGCTTTAACTGGAGGAGGGTCAGGTGCCCTCATCTTGGCCCTCCCTGGTCAGTGCCTCCACAGCAGCTCCTCGCGTTCCTCCCACCCGGGAACGAAGCTCCCCAGGAGGAGTGAGGGCGGGGCTCGCCGCCCCCAGCCCCGGGATCCTTCCCGGGACCCCGGGCGTTCGTGGTTGCCCGGGCGATATCGGCCTCATTCAGCCTGGGGTCTTCTGTGACTTTTTCCCCCATGGGGGCCCCCTAACATATTCATCTTTATAAAAATAGGTATCTGTATATTGAGTACAGTTCTTACAAAGAAGGTCTCTTGGGGCACCTGGGTGGCTCGCTGGTTGAGTGCCTGCCTTTGGCCCAGGTCGTGATCCCGGGGTCCTGGGATCCAGTCCCGGGAGGGGCTCCCCACAGGGAGCCTACTTCTCCCTCTCCCTATGTCTCTGTCTATCTATGTGTGTCTCTTATGAATAAATAAATAAAATCTTTAAAAATAAAAATAAAGTCTCGATGGATTTATCCTGGACTCCTGCCAGACAGGAGACCGGATTTCCCATCCTTTCCCTGTGTTCCTCGGAGCAGGTGCTCACAGTTCTGTGAGCCTGTTTCTTGTGCAAAATGTGCTAAGTCAGGTGCATGAGTCTTGAAGCTCTCCCCAAAAGGGGTTAATAGTCAACAGGCACGTTTGTGTACCACTTTGCAGTTTGAGAGTTTTCACATGCTTTATCGTACCAGAAACTGCTGTGGAAGATGGGGCGGAATGCTGCCTGCATTTTACACACACACACACACACACACACACATTTCTGAGAATCTTTGGCGTGAAACACTGCAAGCTTTCTTGCTGAAGAAAGGAATAAGAAAGTATACAAATTCCGTCTACTATTCATTTGCGAAAGTAGGGAGATACAAATGCAAATACTTGTGTTTTATTAAAAGTGGAAGTATGATTCAAAAACTTTTAATGGCTACTGACATTGAGGAGATAATAGAATAAAAGGAAGAGAGGCTAGATTTTGAATATAGTGTGTGTATTTGACTTTGGAAACCTATGTTTTCCGTGATTATATGACAGAAATTAATTTTTAAAAACCAGTCCCTAAAAGTTGAAAGTAAAATGAAACAAATGAACCTAAATGTGTATCTAGTTGGTGACCTAACTACACAGAAGGGACCTCTTGTAAAAGACTTGAAAAAATAGTAATTTAACTGTACATCCCAAAGGTCTACCCTATGAACAAAATTAACTGCCAATAAAAATGAACAAACTGCCTTAAAATCTTACAGTGTATTCAGTAGTCATGTTGGAAACAGGTGAAAATGTGTAGGATAAAACATCATTATGTTATTATCAGAACCAGAATTTTGGCATAGCTGAAAAGATTTGTTTTTTAAATTTTTATTTACTTATGATAGTCACACACAGAGAGAGCGAGAGAGGCAGAGACATAGGCAGAGGGAGAAGCAGGCTCCATACACCGGGAGCCTGACATGGGATTCGATCCCGGGTCTCCAGGATCGCGCCCTGAGCCAAAGGCAGGCGCTAAACCGCTGCGCCACCCAGGGATCCAGCTGAAAAGATTTGATAGATAGATTTGATAGATCCACTGGGCCACCCAGGGATCCCGAGGGATCTCAGTCTTGCCACCACTCTTCCTAAGAATTTTTTGGCTATACCAGCTAAGAGGCTTAGAATTGCTTCTCCTCTTTAAAAAATCAACAACAACAAAACTCCCCTTTAAGAAAGTACTGATAAAGGGGATCCCTGGGTGGCGCAGCGGTTTGGCGCCTGCCTTTGGCCCAGGGCACGATCCTGGAGACCCGGGGTTGAATCCCACGTCGGGCTCCGGGTGCATGGAGCCTGCTTCTCCCTCTGCCTATGTCTCTGCCTCTCTCTCTCTCTGTGTGTGACTATCATTAAAAAAAATAAAAATAAAACAAAATAAAAAAAATTTTAAAAAAGTACTGATAAGGGAGTGCCTGGGTGGCTCAGTCAGTGAAGCCTCTGCCTTTGGCTCTGGTCATGATCTCAGGGTCCTGGGATAGAGCCCTGCATTGGGCTCCCTACTCAGTGGGGAGTCTGCTTCTCCTTTTGCCCCTCCCCCTGCTTTTACTTGCGTGCTCGCTCTCTCTTAAATAAATAAAATTTTAAAAAGAAAGTACTGATAAGTGACGAAGACTCCTTCTCTATCCTTAACTTTAGAGTCTCCCCATGGTGGCATGTTCTAGAGCTGTACCCTCTTCCGCAAAGGATTTCATTTACATGCCACACCAAACCAAGCCCTGTCTGGGGATAGCAGAGGTGGGAAGGGGGAACCCAGCAGGAAGGAGTTAGGAGAGAAATTTAAAATATGGTCCAATAGTTGCCCCCCGCTCTGAGCAAAAGAGGGGGAAAACAGAAAAGCTTTCCTGACCCCACTACCTGAGATTGCCAAGTGAGGGGACCCTGCCCAAGCCCTCATCAACTAACCCCTCCTTCCACCACCACCCTAGGCTGGGGAGGTCCCATCTCTGGACTGTCACCCATCCAGGGAACGGTGGGGAAAGGAAGGAAGAGGAAATACTGAAGGAAGAGGGAACGAGACACAGAGCAGACCCTCAGGAAAAGGTCCCACTTTTGGCTCTTAGGTTCTGGCTTGATGGGTTAGACTCCGCCATGTAGTGGTGTTCCCTTTAGTCTTCTGGGAGGGGTGATCCCAGACCTGGATCCTAGTTTGGGGAAGGTGAGTCTGAGTTCTGGAAGGGGTCATTCAAAGTCAACCTGAGCTTCTCCTGGGGATTGGAAACAGGATAGGGTCAGGGGTCCTTTAAGGGACCATGCTGGTGAGTGGCAGTGAGATGTCTTCAATGCAGTGACCCACAGAGTGGTTGAGACTATTGCAGAGGCTAGTTGAGGAGCCCCATCAGGGAGGAGGGGGCAGGGGAAGAGCAAAGGCTCCATAGGAAACTACTCTCCAATATAGCCAAGCCAAGTCAAAGAAATGAGGCAACAACCTTCTACCACCAATCTCTGCAAACCCCATCTGTAAGGTACCTCACTTCCCATCTCCCACTCCTAAACTGGCTGCTGCTTACAGGTGGGGACCAACCCAGAGACACTTCCACTTCCGGGGTTATGGAGAATTGAGTGGAGCTGGGCTCACCATCGGGGAGCATATTGTGAGTGAGGGGCCTGGGCTGGCTGGGAAAGGGAATGTCCTTAATGTCAACACAGGAAATAAAAGGTGGAGGCCAGTTGCTTAGGGCCTAAATGAGCCTGAGGAGAGGCTGGCCAAAAACCGCTAGAGTTCTAAGAAAGGGGATGGAGGCCATGAGCAGGGCAGGTGGGGTCAGAGCCATAATCCTGGAAGATGGGGCCACATGTGTGGGATTGGGGGGTATGCAAAAGAAAGTGTAGTAAGCTGCTGGCCTTACCTTGGGACACAGACCCTGACAGATCTCTGCTTAGCAGGGCATCAGCACCTTCAGAGCCATGGGATGGGAGCAGGCTGCTACTCATTGAGACTGGACACTCAGGAGATGTTGGAGGGTCTCAAAGGTGAAGGGTTGCATGGAAACCTCTAGATCAGACAAGAGAGGTGCTGGTGTGAGGTCCTTCTAGATCCCAAGGATGGTTGGTGGAAGAGAAGGATCAGAGTCCCTGGAGTCAGTCTACTCTCTGCAGTAGCTCCAGGACCATCTGCCAAATGCCAATCAAACAGGAAAAGACAGGGTGGGGGCAAAGGTGCTGTAGGCAGAGAGGAGAGATGCAGGTCATGGGACCAGAGACAAGGTATTGGAGGCTTGGGACAGTATGAAGGGACCACGTGGTGCCTAGTAGTAACCTCAGCCTGAACAGCTGCACAGAAACTTGAGGAGGGACCGGGGTAGGGGGTGGGGGGAGCAGAGCAGGAGGAGGAGGCTGAGGAGATCTGAAGTCTGGGGTCCTACCTGGTGGCTGAGGCTCCAACAGGGTTCCAGGGTGGCAGAGAAGGAAACCTGGCCCAGAGCCCACTGGTGTCCATTACTGCTGAGGCTGTGAGAATCTCGGGTGGAGCAGCAGGACTCTTCTCCCCCAAAACTACTGGGACAAAGGGCCCCCAGCCTCCACAGATGTCCATTGTCTCTTGTCCAAAGGCTTCCCCTTCATCTCAGCCTGTGTTTCTGTCCCCACACTGTCCCCACCCACCCCCCATGCTACCCTCTCGAGTCATCCAGGCACAGGCTGAGCTGTGTCTTAGAACCCCGGGGCTCAAAGCAGAGGACTCCTTAGACGTTATGAGACCCCTGGTCCCCAGTTGGTAGGTACACAGTGCCAAAGCCCAAGCACCTGCCTCTGTCTGGTGTTCCACCTCCCTCTCCCCACGCCTGCCACTTATGCTGATTCTCAGACAAGAAGGGAGTGAGGGGGATCATGTTCCCCAGAACCTAGGACAGCGTCTGCCACAGAGAAAATAAATGTCAAAGAAGAGAAAAAAGTACTCTTTTCAAGTTGTAAACATTATCCCTGATTCTGACAATTTGGGATTTGTGTAATGTGGTGGTTTTGTTTTGTTTTTTTAATGGCCAAAATTTCTTTGACACTCCTTCCATTGAGAGGTAGGGTTCTGTGTCCCCTCCCTTTGAAATCAAAGCAGGCTTGTGACTCCGTTGCAGCCTCACTGAAGCAACTGTGCTTCTGGCAAGCCTCTAGCCAGGAGCTGGAGGGGAGAGGGCAGGTGGCAAGGGCCAGCCTGGGGGTAGCTGCCCTAAAGGTCCCCCAGGGAACTGGGTTGCCTCCTTTTTTTATGTAAATGAAGGAACTCTCAAGATAGTGACCTTCCCAGTTCATCCCCAGGCCCTGCTGCCGCTGCCAGGAAGCTCAATGCCTCAGTTTGGGCCTGATTGCAATAACTAACCTTGGCCTGGGTCTCTAATGTGTTTCTCTCCCTTATGGACTTTTTTTTTTTAATAAAGATTTTATTTATTCATGAGAGACACAGAAAGAGAAGCAGAGACACAGGCAGAGGGAGAAGCAGGCTCCCTGCAAGGAGTCCAATGTGGGACTCAATCCTGAATTCCGGGATCCCGCCCTGAGCTGAAGGCAGACGCTCAACCATTGAGCCACCCAGGCATCCCTCCCTTCTGGACTTAAAATGAGTGTAATACCCCCATCACACAGGATGGCTGGGAAAATTAGAAGAGATGTAACATCTTCCAGAACCTCTTATAAGCTAGGTGTTGTGTGTGCTGCTTAAAGCCAAACTCCGCGGGACACTATGATTCCCATTTTGCAGATGAGGGAATTGCCTCTGCATGCACAGAGGCCAAGCAGTCTGCTTGAAGACACGCGGCAAGGAGGCATAGGAAGTAGACCATCCTCTAGCGCTCCGTTCAGAGATGGAAAAGATAACACATGTGTGAAAGCACGTACAGCAACAATGGTTTCCTTCCTTTCATCTGTGGGCTCCTGCGGCCCATCCTTAGCTGGGGCCCTTCTCACCCTGAACCACGACCATCAGTTTACCCGCCCTCCACTGTGAACTGGCAAGATTGGGTACTGCGGGGAATTAACCTTTAACACCTGGCCGGACCCAGATTGACTCAGTAAATGTTCATTGAGTAAGTGAAAAACACATCACTCATATTCCATTATTCGTTGCTCATTGGATAGCTCCTCCAATTATGCCACAAATATCCACTGAGCACCAACCCTGAAGATCCAGGCACTGCAGTAAGCACTCTGTGGACATAACTTCTTTTCATCCTAATAAACACTATGTGTTTGGTGTAAGCCTTATTTTGTTTTTTAAAGATTTTATTTATCTATTTGAGGAGAGGAGTTTGGGGGTTTTTTGTTTTGTTTTGTTTTGTTATTTTTTGAGAGAGAGCAAGCACAGGGAGGGAAAGGGACAGGCCAACTCTGCACTGAGCACAGAACCCGATGTGGGGCTGGATCTCACCACCAAGAGATCATGACCTGAGCCAAAATCAAGTCAGTGGCTTAACCATCTGAGCCACCCAGGGGATGCTCATCCTACTGGTGCTGGCCCACACTTTGAGAACCACAGCTGATAAGTGGTGATCCCTCAGCCTACCTCTGGGGTCTACTCAGATTCTTACCCACAATCCCTAGTGCTTCCCAACCTGCAAGTGGGGCAGGTGGCATGAAAGAAGCTTTTGGGCAAATGCTATTTGGGATGTGCAACTTGGGAAGAAATGTGGTTGTCCCTTCCAGGCTTTGCTGCCCACTCCCCTACTCTCAGGTGGGCCCACCTAGAAGCTACTGAGTTTGACCTAGTGCTGGTCCTGGAGCCTCTCCTACTTCTCTTTTCCTGGATGATTTCCACCACTCCTAGACCAAGTGATCAACACTTGCGTGTGTGTTGGGGTGAAGGCTGGTAGGAGGCTGAATAATGACCTCCCAGAGATATGAGGCTCAATCCCAAGTGTCCTTAAAAGGAGGAGGCAGCAGGAGACGTGACACAGAGGAGAAGGGGACAATGTGACAGAGATCCGAGCAATAAGGCCACCAAAGGCTGGAAGAATCAAAGAATGGATTCTCCTCCAGAGCCTCTGGAGGGAGCACAGCTCTCCTCACACCTTGATTTTGGATCAGGGAAACTGACCTCAGACTTCTGGCCTCCAGAACTGTAGGAGAATGAATTTCTAATGTTTTAACCCACAGAGTTTGTGACAACTTGTTACAGCAGCCCCAGAAAACCAATATACCTGGGGGAAAAGTCTGGGCTGTACCACAGGCTCAGGCCTCCGTGTTTCCCAGGATCTCACCTACGCTTCGCCTTGCCACATCCCCATCCCTAGAGGGCTGAGACCAGAGGTCCCATGGTGGAAAAAAATTTGGTCATGAAAGACCATCTTGTCCTGACAGGGGCTTCACCAGGCTCACAGAGAGTTACCAAGGGGAACAGGTGAAGGCAGAAGGAGAAAGAGTAGGAGGTGGGAGATAGGCGGGGTGTAGGAGGCATGGGGAGAGGAGACTGGTATTGCCATCATAGAAGAATGACTGACTGGGGGTCCCTCTGTGTGGGGAAGGTGAAGGGGGGGCCATGTCAGCACCACGTGAGGAAGTTAATTGGGAGGGTCTATGTCCAGCCAGGCCTATCCAGTGGCCTCCGACATCCTAAGGCCTGGGGTGGGAGTGGGGGGTGGCACACAGTGGGTCTTGCATCATGTCCAAAGTATCAGGTGGCCATGGCAGAGACATAGGCAGAGGTAGAAGCAGCCTCTATGCAGGGAGCCCGATGTGGGACTCGATCCCGGGACTATGGGATCATGCCCTGAGCCAAGGACATACACTCAACCACTGAGCCACCCAGGCATCCCAGATACTGAGTTTTAGAAGGAAACCTGGACTACTCGCTGAGCCATAGGAATCAGCACCCAGCCCCCTGCCTACAAATTCATCTCTACCATACATAGTGTCAGTATGAGAAACCCTGGCCCCCAATGCCCAGTACATTTCCCAATTGCATCCTAAGCTGAGGAAAGGGTTGTTGCTCTGTGCCAACGGGCTGAGCAGAGAGCTGGAGTTGAGCTGGTTCTGGGCTGGGAGGATGGAGGGCTTGCAAGCAGAGACCAGGCAGTCCAGCAAGAAGTGAACTTGGCAGAAAAAGAGGCCTTACACACCAGTGCGCTGCCACCGAAGCAGTGCCTGTATGCACAGATACCACATTTGCAGCCCCAGGTCCAAAGTCTGCTCTTAGGGACAGAGAGATGAGTAGGGGGTACTCACATCCCACAGAGGACTGGGCCTGGGGTCAGAAGTCAAAGGACCGCCCTCCCACCCACCCCCTCCCTCCAGCAACATCACTCCTCTTTGGGCCTTAGTCTTCTCATTTTTATGTTTTTTTAAAGATTATTTATTTATTCATAGAGACATACAGAGAGAGAGAGAGAGAGAGAGAGAGGCAGAGACACAGGCAGAGGGAGAAGCAGGCTCCATGCAGGGAGCCTGACGTGGGACTTGATCCAGGGTCTCCAGGATCACGCCTTAGGCTGCAGGCGGCGCTAAACCGCTACGCCACTGGGGCTGCCCAGTCTTCTCATTTTTATTTATTTTTATTTATTTTTAATTTTTATTTATTTACGATAGTCACAGAGAGAGAAAGAGAGAGAGAGAGAGAGGCAGAGACACAGGCAGAGGGAGAAGCAGGCTCCATGCACCGGGAGCCCGACGTGGGATTCGATCCGGGGTCTCCAGGATCGCGCCCTGGGCCAAAGGCAGGCGCCAAACCGCTGCGCCACCCAGGGATCCCGTCTTCTCATTTTTAAATTTTTTTTTAATTTTTATTTATTTATGATAGTCACAGAGAGAGAGAGAGAGAGGCAGAGACATAGGCAGAGGGAGAAGCAGGCTCCATGCACCGGGAGCCCGATGTGGAATTCGATCCCAGGTCTCCAGGATCCCGCCCCGGGCCAAAGGCAGGCGCCAAACCGCTGCACCACCCAGGGATCCCCGGTCTTCTCATTTTTAAAAGAGGGGCTCAATTGATCTCTGAGCAGCTTATGTTCCAGACATCCCCTCCACCAAAACACCACACACATACACCGAGTTCAGTCTTTTGCCATCACTCGGGCTGGTTCCCTTCCCTTGGCATCTCCTGCAGCCAGCCTCTTCCTCTGTCCTGCCCAGGACCCTCACTTCTCCCCGTAACTCCAGCATCCCCCCCACCCCACTGGCCAAGGCAGCCTCCCATCCAGCCCCCTACACCTCATTCCCAGCCAGGAGCAACAGCTCAATATCACTGTACAGATGTGCCCACAATAGCCAGGCCCACCAGGCACTGCAGGAAGCAGCAGGTATCCTCATGCAACTTAAAAGTGTCGGATCTGAGGTCATGGTTGCTCCTTGGCAATAGAGGAAACCCCTAGAAGCATAAAGTGGGTGCAGTGATAGCTGGAGGGATGGAGCAGGTTCTGTGCTTTGGGAGTCATCCAGTGAGCAAGGAATTGAGGTAAGACAGGATACAGGCTCAAAGAGAGGAACAGGGGAAGCCCTGGAATGGGAAGTCACATTTCCAAGAGAGCCCCACCACAGCCAGAAGGTAAGTTGGGACACTGGACACCAAGACCAGGGTTCCCCAATCCCATCAAACTCTCCTCTTCCTTCTCCACCCTCAGACTAGGGCTCCCAAGACAGGGTGTTCCCCTTCACCGAATATACAGCCTAAGTATCCCTCCTCTCCTCCACTTCTAGAAGAGACTGACTGGTCCTCCATATCCTTCTCTTCTCCAGACCTCAGGCCTGCTTCTATCACTCCACTCCCAGCATCCTCTCTGCCCCACCTGGTGCTGGAACCATCCATGCAAAGAGCTCGATGCATCTGAGACCATGTCCATCCCCTCCAGATCTCCTCCTTCTCTGTCCACCCCCAAAACTTCAGGGTGGACAGTGTGTCTCTGAGAAGGGGAGGATTCCTTCTGTTAGCCCTTATAGTATCAATTTGGAGGATGCACATTCCTGGTTCATAGGGCTCATCCACCTGGCCTGTGCCCCCCAGGAATTCCGCCAGGAAATTCTCATCTTGATCATAAGACACTCTGACCTGTAAGGGGTAGTTCTGGCAGAAGAGGTGACCCCCAACACACACACAAACACACACACACAAGCATGTATTTGTTAATAGGCACAGATCCCACTGAGGGGTAGTGTCATGCCATGTCACAGAGCACTATCCACCAGAGATTATCCACCCAAGATCCCTTGGGCCAGCTCTGTGAAGACCTCTCTGCTCCTGCGAAAAGCCAGGTGCGGTGTGGAAACTGGATGCCAGATGCATCTGCTGGGAAGAGGAGGAACAAACTTGGAGAGATGGCTGCAGGGACCCTGGGGCAGCCCAGGAGGCAATTTTGGGCAGATTAGAATAACGTGCCCCTTCTGCAAAGCCCTTCACTGCCATGTGATGGAAAATTGCCCTAATGGTTCCATATATCTGTGCTGATTATAGAGTCGGGCAGTGCAGAACCTACACAACGGTAACGGGTGGCCCTGAAGGTGGAGGAGGGGGCTGAGAGAGAGAGAGAGAAAGGAAGGTGACAAGGGCTCCAGCCCAGCAGACCTGTGTCCCGTCCAATATCACTAACAGTGAGCTCTTAGAGGAGTTCCTAAATCCCTCTAAACCACAATTTATTGGTTTGGAAAACAGCGGTGATGGCTTTTGGGCCTAAGGGATGCTCTCTGCCTTCAGGACTAAATGAGATGAGGGATGCCAAGCTCTGCTAGGCCTGAAGTCCGTGCCTTCGTGATGTGGACCTGGCGACAAGAACAGGAGTCGACCCAAGGGAGGAAGAGACAGGGAGAGAGGCCAGTTGTTCCAAGACAGGGGGCGGGTTTCACTCGCTGGCTGAGCAGTCGTTTTAACTAGACACCAACTGTCCGGTGGAACCGGTGTGCAACAGCCCGTGTCACCGCGGCGGGCGGCCCTGCGGGCCCGGGGCAGGGGCTCCTCCGCGGGCTAAGGCCGTCGGGGCCGCGGGGAGGAGCGGAGGGCCCGGCGCTGGGACTCGGGGCTCACGCAGGGCCGACCCTGTTCGTGGGCACGGCCGCCGGCTCCAACGCTGGGGCGCGGGAGGGGCGGCGATCGCGCGGCGGCCAGGCCCCGGCGGGACCCGCGCACCGCAGCGCCACCTGGAGCTCGGGAGCGCGAGGTGACGGGTCGCCACGGTCCCCCGCTCGGCGGCCGCCCCGCTGTCGTCTCACCGGGAGCTTGGTGCCCTCGGCCCCGGCCTCTCCCCTCCTACAGCCGCTGGACAGAGGGAAGAGTTGGGGTGGGGGAGAGACCCCCGCGCGGCCAGGGCCCCCCAAGGCCGGTGGGGTGACGTCACGGGGTTGGGCCGGTGGCCAGTTCTGGCACGCACTGCCCTCATTGTGTACCCTTCCTCCTTCTCACTCAGTGACTTCAGGGTAAAGTGCAAATTCCTTCCGTTTCCAGCTTTATATCCCCTCTCCCACGCGAAGGGAGTCCTCGGCCCCCCAGGCTGGAACCTCCCATGACCTTCCTCCAGGGCAGCCTCGGGCACACGCCCCCTCCGCATCAAACTCAAGTTAAAATGTACTTCCCAGGCCTCACCTCAATCCCTGGCTTTGAGGCCAGGAATCTGTATTTTTCACAAGCTCCCAGGTGATTTTGATGTGTCCTAGACGTCAGAATCTGACGGTCTGCATTCCCACTCAACGTGGCAGTGATTCTCAAAGGTCATGTGTCTCTGGAAACAGATTGCTGGGCCCTGCCCTAGGAGTTTTTGATTCAGTGGGACTGGGGTAGGGTCTAATAGTCTGCATTTCTTTTTCTTTGTAAGATTTTATTTATCTACTCATGAGACACAGAGAGAGAGAGAGAGAGAGAGAGAGAGAGAGAGAGGCAGAGACACAGGCAGAGGGAGAAGCAGGCTCCATGCAGGGAGCCCGATGTGGGACTCAATCACGGGTCTCCAGGATCAGGCGCTGGGCTGAAGGGGGCGCTAAACCGCTGAGCCACCCGGGCTGCCCAGAGTCTGCATTTCTATCAGCTTCCGGGGTACTGCTAGTACTGCTGGTCTGGAACCACACCCTGAGAATCACTTCTCCAATAGATTTAGAAGAGCTATTCGCCTGTTGCCAATTCACTATGTACCAAGCCCTGTGCAAGGCACTGTGCATTGCTACAGCTGTGTGAAATAAGTATTTACTGCATTTTCTGGATAAGGCGAGGAAGGTTCAGACAGATCCACTCACTTGTTCAAGGTTATGCAGCCATGGGATGCCTGGGTGGCTCAGCGGTTGAGCGTCTGCCTTCAGCCCAGCGCGTGATCCTGGAGTCCTGGGATCAAGTCCCAGGATTGAGTCCCACATCGGGCTCCCTGCATGGATCCTGCTTCTCCCTCTGTCTCTGCCTCTCTCTCTCTCTCTGTGTGTGTGTGTGTGTGTTTCTCATGAATAAATAAAATCTTAAAAAAAAAAAAAAAGTTTACACAGTCAGAAGGATAGGATTTGAACCTGGGTCTTTCTTTCCTAAGATTTTATTTATTCATGAGAGACACACAGAGAGAGGCAGAGACATAGGCAGAGGGAGAAGCAGGCTTCCTATGGGGAGCCTGATGTGGGACTCAATTCTGGGACCTGGGATCATGACTTGAGCGAAAGGCAGACGCTCAACCACTGAGCCACCCAGGCATCCCGAACCCAGGTCTATTCTGAGTTGGCTCTGCCTCCTGTGCACTGCTAATTATCTGCTCCCAGGGGCTTGCTTTGTCTCCAGAAATCAACCTGGCACTCCTTGAAGCCTGAGAAGGTACAGAATAGGGCTTTGAAATCTTCCTCCCACACTTTCCTGGGTTCAGGGGACTGACTTTGCCCTGGGCCAGGTTCTCTGCCCAGAGAGCTCTTGATGAGGGGGCAGAAAAGCCAACTTGTGCTCTGATGCTGACCCCTCCTTCCTTTGCTCCCATTCGCCTTGGGAGTGGAAGATCCTCTGACTTCTCCCTGATTGGCTCCAGAATCTAAGGAATAGGAGAAGGGAAGGAAACAGAGGAGGATGGAGGCAGGATTGATGCATCCAGAGAGGAGAAAGGAGGGGACAGTGTAGCACAGGTGCCCTAGCACCTGTCAGTACTGCCTGGCGTTGTTCCCCCAACAGAGTAGTGCACTGTCCTCAGGGTCAGGGATACACACGTGGAGCCATAGGTGTGGATGGGGTGGAGACGCAAGCAGGTAGAGGAGAGTGTGCGTGGTGAAGGAAAGAACAAGAAATCTGGGTGGGCTGTTAGGGATGAGGAGGGCTCTCCCCTGTGACTTCCTATGCATGTCTATTTCACACCAACTTCTCCCTGGTCACCCCTGAACCCCCACTTCGGTGGGGCAGGCCCAAGACAAGAAGTCAACAGCCCTTCTGGACAGTGCTTATTCTCCTCTGCCTCTCCCTTGCAGCCCTCAGCTTTGAGCTTCTCCCTGCTTGCCTATGGATCTTAAAGATCTTCTGGGGGAGGGGAGCCCAGGCAGGGAGCCAAAGATAGGACCCCAAAGGGAGGAAGTCTGAACCCAGAAGCCCCATGCTGAATTCATCAAGTGGACATGTCGGGACCAGGTAGTGCATACCCATATCCTTCCCTACCCCAAACATCCATTGAGCACCCCTGTGCAGACACGGCCCAGTGCCAGGGTAACCCCTGGGACACACATGGCCCAGGGGACCGGGAGGTAGGGACTCCGGGAAGGCCTCTCAGAGGTAGTTGGAGAGAAGCTCTGAAGGAGGATCGAGAGCAGGCCAGGTAAAGAATGTAGGGGAACAACTTTCAAAACTGAAGAATCAGCATTTGCAAAGGCCCAGGGGGAAGAGGAAATAAATGGAAACCAGCCAAGCACAGTGGAAGCGATAGCACAGGCAGACATGTAGAGATGAGGTCAGGCAGGTGGGCAGGGACCACAGCCAGGAGCTGACGTAGGGAGATTGGATCTCATCCTAACTGCTCCAAGACACCCTGGGAAGGTCTTACATGGAGAGACGATGTGCTCCCAGTTACACCACAAAGATCTCTCTGGCCCCATAAACAATTTCAAAACTCTATCTGTCTGGTAAAAAAAAAAAATAAAGGTAAATAACCTCACACCTGTTAGGACATCTGTTCTCAAAAAGACAAGAAACAACAAGTGTTGGCGAGGATGTGGAAAAAAAAGAACCCTTGTGCGCTGTTGCTGGGAATGTAAATTGGTGCAGCCGCTCTGGAAAATGATGTGGAGGTTTCTCAAAAAATTAAAAACAGAACTACCATATGATCTAGCAAACCCACTTCTGGGGATTGATCTGAAGGAAAAACAAGGGGCACCTGGGTGGCTCAGTGGTATCTCATGAATAAATAAATCTTTTAAAAAGGGGAGAAACAAAAACAGTAACTCAAAAAGATATCTGCACCCCCATGTTCACTATAGCATTATTTACAAATTATTGGTGGATGAATAGATAAAGAAACTGTGGGTGTGTGTGTGTGTGTGTGTAATTATATATAACATATATATAATTCAGCCATAAAAAAAAAAGAGGAAATTCTGCGGTTTGAGACCACATAGATGGAACTTAAGGGCGTTGTGCTAAGTGAAATTGAGAAAGACAAATACCATAAGATCTCACATCACTAATGAATACATTTTTTAAAAGATTTTATTTATTTATTCATGAGAGACACACAGAGAGAGGCAGAGACATAGGCAGAGGGAGAAGCAGGCCCCCCGTGGGGAGCCTGATGTGGAACTCGATCCCAGGACCCCAGGATCAAAACCTGTGCCAAAGGCAAATGATCAACCACTGAGCCACCCAAGTGCCTATGAGCACATTTTTAAAAATGAAATATATATGCCAAATAATGTTTGTAAAGATTTCATTTCTACATGGGAAAATGATATTATTTCTGATGACTGTTTGCAAATCCACATTATTCCAAAATAAAAAGTTAAAAGAAAAAACAGAGGACTGTGTTAAAACATTTGCAACTCATATCCCAGAAAGAGTTAACACCCTTGAGCTTCTAGGGACACCTGGGTGGCTTCTAGGGACATATATATATATATATATATATATATATATATATATATATATATATATATAAGAGCTTCTAGGGACACCTGGGTGGCTCAGCGGTTGGGCGTCTGCCTTTGGCTCAGGTCACTCAGGTCATGATCCTGGGGTCCCAGGATCCAGTCCCACATTGGGCTCCCTACAGGGAGCCTGCTTCTCCCTTTGTCTGTGTCTCTGCCTTCTCTCTCTGTGTCTCTCATGGATAAATAAACAAAATCTTTAAAAAAAATAAATAGCTTCTAGGTATCAATAAGAAATAATCAGGGCAGCCTGGGTGGCTCAGCAGTTTAGTGCCACCTTCAGCCCAGAGTGTGATCCTGGAGTCCCAGGATCAAGTCCTGCATCAGGCTCCCTGCATGGAACCTGCTTCTCCCTCTGCCTGTGTCTCTGCCTCTCTCCCTCTGTGTGTCTCTCATGAATAAATAAAATCTTTAAAACAACAACAACAACAACAACAACAAAAAAAAACAAACCCTCTGTGGGCCTCTAGAAAAGTCACAACCCAGTTGGAAAAGTGTTAGAGCATATAAACATATAAACAATAAAGGGAAAACAGCTAGGTCTTAAATTTAGTGATGGGGAGAGAAAGCCAGTGAAGGATGGTACAGACCTCCTGCACCCTGAGACCAGCCTTCTTAGGGCCTCTACTGCCCCAGCTTGAGCCAGCCACTGCCACACCTCAATTGTGCTTTCTCCTCCAACACAAAACACCAAGCTTGTCTTGCAAAACCTGCCCCTCTCCAGCCACTCAGCCCTGGAGGCACTGAGGGAAAGGAAGAGGCAGAAAGCCATGACTCAGCTATCACAGGGATACAGACACAGGCATCCCTGGTGAGGTGGACAGACAGGCGTGGGGCAGGTGGGCTCGGCTTTTGAAACAAAGAGAACCGAGAAGGGGAGAGGAGATCCCCTACCCTTGGTCCATTTCCCCCTTAGAGATCTTACAGGATGTCTGCCCCTACCCCTAGAGTGACCCAAGGAGCAGATGGGCATTACCAGCCCCACAATGTAGATACTCTTTTACTCTGGTTAATCTTGATCTTGTCCCTCCCAAAGGAGAAAGTGGAAACAAGTAAAAATATAGCCACAGACAGCCACGAGTACATACAGGCACACGCGTCTGTGCACATCCAGCTGTATATACACCCTGTCTCCACATCTGAAAATAACTGAGGCCAGAACTTTCGTGCCTGGGTCCAGCCTGCTGTGTCCTCAGCCAGGGCTGGCTCTCCTCCCCCAGCACTCAGGTAATGAGCTCGGCTAAAGCTGAAGGGGAGGGAGGGATGTTGCTAAAAGAGAAGATCTGGTGTCCAGGGCTAAGACTTTGTTTCTGGGTTCAAAGGCTTAAACTAAGAATGTCTTACCTGGCTCGACTCTCTTCGTGACAGCTTTGGACTGTTAGGAAGCAGGGTTGAGGGAAGTTGAAGGCACCACCCTGAACACCATGTGGTGAATAAAAGGAGCACAGGATTCAAACCGGGACCCCTGGAAGCTGGCAGGGAGAGAGCAATCACTTGCTTCAACCCATTATTTTATTTGAAGAGCCTGAGACCCAGCAAAGGAAGGTGATTGGCCCAAATCCTAGAGTGAAGTGGCAGCAATAATGAGTCCAGAACCAAGGTTTTTTTTTTTTTTTTTTTTTTTTAAGATTTTATTTATTTATTCATGAGATACATACAGAGAGAGAGAGAAGCAGGGACATAGGTGGAGGGAGAAGCAGGCTCCATGCAGGGAGCCCGATGTGGGACTCGATCCTGGTACCCCAGGATCACGCCCTGGGCCAAAGGCATGCACCAAACCACCGAGCCACCCAGGCGTCCCAGAACCAAGGGTTTTTGACTCTCTGTCAAGTCTCTTCCTGCTACTCCCTGCACGTGGCATTCTTGGTGACTCCCAAAATGGTACAGCATCCACAACACAACTGGTTAGGGTGTGCCTGTCACACACTAGGTGATCGTTTACTTTGTTTTATTCAATACTGTTTTAGGCAATGGGGATAATAACTGTACACTGTAAATCCTAACCATTATCATAATAATAGCAGCTAACATTTGAGTCCTTATGTTGTGCTGAGCACCATTTCCTTGATCCTCATGACAACCCTGTGATACAGGTACTACTACTTTCCCCATTTTACAGATGAGGAAATCAAGGCACAGAGAGTTTGCCGATTTACCTGAGGTTACACATTCGGGAAACGTGAGTTCAAACCACTTCCCTATGCTCTTAGCGACTACATTTCACTGTTGCCTCCCAAGTATACTGGCCAACAAATCAATATAATTTCAGGTACTGTTAAGTACTAATCAAAAATAAAGCATGGCAGGAGACAGAGGATAGAGGAGACGGTGGCTCTCTCCTGATCTCCAAGTCTGGTCGTCAGGGAAAGGGTTTGTGAAGATATGATAACATTTGTACAGAATACAGACTAGCAAGGAGTCCACCATGCCAAGATCTGAGAGAAAGGCATTTTAGACAAAGGCAACAGTTTGGATTCTTTTCCAAGAAAAATGGAAAACTGTTGGAAGGTTTCAGCAGGGGTGTGACACATTTTGCTGTGTGGTGGAGCAGGACAAAAGATTTGAAATTTTCAGGAACAGATGATGGTGGAGAAGAGGAGATGGGATGGAAAGCCAGAACATCTGGGACTCGCACTCTCATGTTGCTCCCCACATTCCTAGGGCCCCTCTAACAGGATGGGTAACTTTTGAAAATAAAGGACTATGGTCCCAACTCAGCCCATCCACAGTCCTATCACCACTTCTGCCTCATGGAATCCAGCAGCTTTGGGGGAGGAGACCTGCCTGAAGTCTGGTGGGGAAAGGGGTGGGGAGGGAGGGAGGGCAGGGTGTCCAAGGTGGGAGCTTTTCACAAGACTGTCATCAGGAAGGGTGCCTGGGTGGCTCAGTGGTTGAGCGTCTGCCTTCCGGCTCAGGTCATGATCCTGGGGTCCTAGCTCAAGTCCTGCATTGGGCTTCCTGCAAGGAGCCTGCATCTCCCTCTACCTATGTCTCTGCCTCTCTCTGTCTCTCACGAATAAATAAAATCTTTAACAACAACAACAACAACAACAACAAAAGACTGTCATCAGGAGGCAGATTTCTGCAGGGGTCACTCTGTTCCCCACTTCTTTCTACCAGGAGAGGACTGAGGTGGGTAGGCATCCTTCCTGCAAATCATTACCCCAGGGGATTCTTTATGTTTCCCTCCCAGTCTGAAAGGTCCTCCCCAGACCCAACCACAGGCCTTCCCCAGGACTCTGGGCTGGATTGCTTAGGATGGGGAGGAAGGAGACTGGGTGCACAAAGACATCTAGAAAAAGCAAGTTCTGTGGACTTCCCTCCCCTCCCGCCCCGTTCTCTCCCACAAGTCTCCATTCCCCTGCTTGGCCAAGCCCAGACAGGACTCTATCATGTCTGGGGAGGGAGAGAGTGGTGGGAGTTGCCAACAGCTCCCTTGGCTGTTGGCTGAACTCACCTTCTTCCTTTCCTCCCCTCCCACTCCCAAGACACTCAAGAAGCCAAAGAAAAATGAGGGCAGTATTCCTTCCCACAAGCCCACATCCTCAGGCCTGGATTGGCTCCTGGTCCTGTAGCTACTTGCAAGGCTATTTAACAGTGACGCTCAGGGCCACCTTTCACCCTAGCCCACCGTCCTCTCATTGAAACCTTAAAGTCCCCAGTAGGAAGAGGAGCCTGGGGGCACCTGGGTGGCTCAGTGGTTGTCTGCCTTCAGCTCGGGTTGTGATCCCGGGGTCCTGTGATCCAGTCCCGCATGGAGCTCCTCTCAGGGACCCTGTTTCTTCCTCTGCCTAGGTCTCTGCTTCTGTGTGTCTCTCATGAACAAATAAGATCTTTAAAAAATAATAATATTTCACCACAAAGCTGTTGTGAAATCACTTAAAATGAGACCTAAAAGTAGTCACAGTAGAAGCTTAATAAGTGGTGAGAAAGGTTGAGGTGCGGTGGACAGCTAATGGGCTTGGTGCAGCAGAGCTAGAGGGCTGGGGAGCCTGTTGAGCACTTTTGGGAAAGAACACCCGGATTCCCAGCAAGGAAGCCCAAGTCTTCCAGAAAGGGGGCGGGGGGGTGTAGTTTGCTGACTTTTCTAGTGAATTGGCGCTTCTAGCAAAAAACGTCCCCGTTGCTCACTACTCCCAGCTTTGCTCACGCCCACCACCTGCTTGCTATTCACACTAACTCCTCGGAGCAAGATCCAGCAGCACAGCCAGCCACACCCTCCCTCCCCCACCTCTCCAACTCCTTCCTCGGGGCCTCTGCTGGCATCCCCTCCTCCAACCCCACGTCACCCCCAAGCCTTGTAAACAAGGAAATCCCCCCATTTCGCAGTCTTGTGAAACATCCCTGCTTCTTGGGGAGCCGTTCCGCGCCGGACAAAGTCCGAGTGGGGACCTGCGGCTCCTCGGTCTCCCCTCGGGTTGCCTCCCGCCCCGCAGCCTCCTCCGAATCGTCACGGCCTCGCGCGGGCCTTCCGCTCCAAGGGCCCAGACTGACACCTTCACCAGCAGCACAGCGCGCGGCCCCCGCGCCCAGACACGAGGCCGCTGCCCCACCCCCGGCCTCGCCGGCGCCCCCGGCCCGCCCACCGCGCCGCCCGGAACCCTGGGAGATGTAGTTCTCGGCCGCTCTCCGCAGGGGCGCGGCCAGCAGGGTCTGCGAGCCTTCCCCGCGACGCGTCTTCAGACCCACTGACTTCACTATGGGGGAGCCCTAGAGCGTCAGAGGGGCTGGGCAGTGGGCTGGCCGCTGGCGCATAGGGTCCAGCAGGTCTCGTTTGCGCTAGGGCCTTGGACAAGTCCCCTAACTTCTGCAAAAGGCCCCATCTTTGTAGGATTGCCAGGGAGAGCCTGGGCTCAGGACCCGGTAGGTACCAAGTTTCTTTAGTAAAGGGATGCTACTGTTACCCTTCCTGGACTGGCAGAGTTGCCAAAGGCAATCAGCCCCTAGAAGTGGGAGGACCCAGGGCCTGGACATGGGGACCCCCACCCCAAACACCCCCCAAGCCCATATATATTTGGGCAAGCACCTGAGATGCCCCTCCCTGCCGGACCGAGTTCCCCTCATTGCCTCTGGCTATCCACAAACACGCTCTACATTTACTCAGAAATATCTGATATTTATTTCCCAACATTTTGATAATCTTTCTTACAAATTGAATAAACGGAATGAAGGGGAATAAGTGGGACCCCAGGCCTGGCCTTGGTCTCTGGATAAGAGGTGACAGTATGAAAACTTCTCACCCACAACTCTTGGCCTGCTGCCCTAACCTCTCCTACCAACCTTACCTAAGAGTGAGGTGGGGCTTTTTGGAAGATGTGGGGATCCCCCCCCTACAGGGGACTCCGGGCATCCTGTTTCAGGCCCTGAACTGCTTCAGGTTGGGGGCCAGCATGGGTCCGGATATGGTGCCGCCTCCGCCTCTCCTGCCTGCGGGCCAGCTGTCGTAGCTGTTTCCGGAGGGCCCACAGCACCAGGTACACTTCCCGCAGCATCTCAGCCTCCGGGGTCTCCAGAGGGGACCCAGATTTCATCTGGGAGGAAATGGAGGTAGAACTCACAGAGGACTACGGAAGAGAGAGAAGATGAGCACATGTAAATAGCCGGTGGAGAAACCACTGGTGGAACCATTGCCAGGTGAACAGCAAAGGCTGGTCTAGTTCCACCTCCTCCAGTGGGGCCTAGCTCAGGCACCTCCTCCTTCAGGAAGCATTCCCAGGCTGCAGTAGGTGTTTGTCTCTGCTCTTTTATTTGCCTCATCATACGGCATGTCATACGCTATTTGTTCTGCAGACCTGTTTTCAACATTAAATTTGAACTCCTGAAAGACAGGGAGCATGTCTCACCTATCTTCAACTCCTCACTAGGGTTTCATGGAGATTGTGATAGTATGAAGGACAGGATCGGGGCACTTGGGGGACTCAGCCAGTTAAGCGTCTGCCTTTGACTCAGGTCATGATTTCAAGGGTCCTGGGATCAAGCCCCAAATTGGGTTCCCTGCTCAGGGGGGAGCCTGCTTCTCCCTCTGCCTATGTCTCTGCCTCTCTGTGTGTGTGTCTCTCATGAATAAATAAATAAAATATTTAAAAGAATAATAAAAAATAATAACTAAAATAAAATAAAATGAAGGACAGGATTGGGGTGCCTGGGGGGCTCAGTCAGTTAAGCATTTGCCTTTGGCTCAGGTCATGATCCCGGGGTTCTAAGATCCAGCCCTGTGTGGGGCTCTCTGCTCGGTGGGGAGTCTTTGTCCCTCTCCCTCTGCCACACTCCTATTACTAGTGCTCTCTCTCAAATAAATAAATAAATCTTTTTTAAAAATGAAGGATAGAATGGTCCCCTCGACCTGTCTCCACTTCAGAGGTCCCTTGTCACCCCAGGCCTGTATATCCCACTGCTTCCTAGATATCTCCATGCAAATGTCCCACCAACATCTCAACTCATCTTGCCCCAATGCCCTCAACACATCACTTGCACCCCTAAGTCTGCCGAAAACTCCTTCATTCTCCATCCCAGTGGATGGCTCCAGCCTACTCTGACTCTGCCTCTCCCTCCCCCACTTCACCGTCATTCAGTCAACCGACTTGGGACAAAAATTCTACCTCTTAAATACCCTGCCTCTCCTCTTGTCCTTTTCTGACCTGCCCATCACAGGGTGCCAAGTGAACTTTATTATTAGTGCTATAATACTTCATTCAAGGCCAAGGAAGCTGGTTTGGTAGTGATCGAGACACTTCCCTTTTTAAAATTACATTTCTGACTTTGAGATAATTATAGTCAGATCCAGTAGTGAGAAATACTAGAGTCCCTGTATGCTCTTTTTTTTTTTTTTTTTTTTTTAGATTTTATTTATTTATTCATGAGAGACACACAGAGAGAGAGGCAGAGACACAGGCAGAGGGAGAAGCAGGCTCCATGCAGGGAGCCTGACGTGGGACTCCATCCACCGCTGAGCCACCCGGGCTGCCCTCTGCCCCCCAGCCGCCCCAGTATGCTCTTTACCCAATTTCCCCCAGTAGTAAACTTGCAAAACTGTAGTATAGTATCATAGACAGGATACCTGACATCCATACAATCCAGTGATATTCACAACCACCCCCACCCCCACAGCTTATACTCATTTGTGTGCATGTGTGTTACATTCTACCCAATTTTCTCTCACATATGCAGATTCATGTATCCAGCTAACATACTCAATATACAGAATATTCTCATCACCACAAGAATTCCCCATGTTGCCCTTTGATAACCAACCTACCTGGTCCTTGCAACCACTAAACCATGAATCGAGTCTCCATTTCTAGAATTTTGTTATTTGAAGAGTGGTATATAATATAAATAGAATCATACAGTACGTATATATAACCTTTAGGGATTTGTTTTCACTAGGCATAATTCCTGAGACTCATCTAAGTTGTTGGGTATATCAGTAATTTGTTTCTTTTTATGGTCTAGAAGTATTCTACCAGTATGGATACATCACAGTTTAACCATTCCCCCACTGAAGGACATTCAGGGTGGTTTTGGCTCTTACAAATAAAGCTGCTCTGAACATTCATGCAAGGATTTTTGTGTGAACATAAAGTTTCGTTTATCTAGGATAAATGCCCAAGAGTACAACTGCTTGGCATATGATGATTGCATGTTTAATTTTATAAGAAACTACCAAAATGTTTCCAGAGTGGCCACACCACAATTACGAGAGAGGGTAAGCTTTCTAAATTAAAATCTGTGTCACTCCTCCACTCAAATGTCTACAAGGGCTTGCATTGCTCTAAGGGTCAAATCCAAACTCCACAGATGGCCAACCACTCTGCCTTATACAAGCTGGGCCTTGACCTCAGGACTGACCATACCCATCGTATTGGGCCAGCACCCCTCTGACCACAGCCCACTTGCTATTCTGTCTTCATGGAATACTCCCTTCACTCCCTCCTCACCCCACTCCAAGGCAGAGTCAATCCTTCAGGTGTCAGCTTCATCCTCTCTTCTGCTGCGAAGGCTTTCCTTGACTCCAACTCTGGATTAGATGCCCTGCCCCTGAGCTACCACAGACCCCTGACTTCCCATGTTACGCCCCTAAGATACTGAACCTATAATGCCTATGACATTGTCTGTAGATCCCTTAGCCTGGGTAAATCTTGTTCATCATGTATCCTCCATTGCCTATCTCAGTGCCTGAGAGGCATACAATATAAATGTTAACCGACTGGAGGAAAGAATGAGTCACAGGGGATCAGGGAGGGTGGAAGGACCCCTGGGAACCAGAGAAATAGGATGCTGACCTTCCAGGTACACATTTGCCAGCCGCTCTGTAGGGCCGAGCCCATGAGCATGGATACAGACTTTACAGCTGTCCGCGGCAGCTGCAGCAGGGATCGGCCCTCACATCTCTTCTCCACCTCAGCCTTCTCTGTTGATTTGGCCAATGTGAAGGGATCAGCCACCTTGGCGGTCTCCTCTGTCTTGGAGACCTTAGCCCCTTCACAGGGCTCGACCAACTTGAAAGTCTCAACCACCTTGGGGGTCTTCTCCACCTTCAAAGCACTTTTCTGGGAGTCATGGTGTTCCAAGATGGTTGACTTAGCTTTGTGTTTCCAGAAAAAAACCTAAGAACAAGATAGGAAGGAAAGAGACAAAAGGGGGGCATGGTGGTTGATAGAAAGGCAAGCATAGAGGGGAAGGGGCAGTGGATGTCCCCACCTCCTCCCCAGCTGGGTTTCCAGGACCTAGAGGTCACTGACCGGCACCTCCAATCCCAGCAGGTCATGAGGAAGGGCATGCTCTGAAACTCACCCAGCAAGTAATCTTTCGCCAAATCCATCGGAAGAACCTCATTACCACAGCCATTTCTCCCAATAGACGAGCACCAAGTAGGGGGCAGGACAAACATTTGGTACAAAGGGTGGAAGGGAACAGACTGCAGGCCAATGGCCACCACCCGAGGGGTCTCTCAGGAGCTTTTGGTACAACCAAGAAGAAAGAAATAGAGAATCCAGGGGGAAAGCTTTCACCAATGACTCATCCTAAGTCTTTCCTCCCCTCCCTGAGACAGGGAGAGGAGTCAGAGTGGATGAGAACTCAGAGGAAGGCAGAGTTCTAGCCCATTGTGAGAGCCTACCTGGCCCTGACCTCCCCACCAAGGCCCTTTCAGGACCCCGGGAGCCAATCCTTGTGTCCTTAGCCCTCCTACCTCAGGTCCAGGGAAGGGGAACTAATATTTACTGAGCGCCTGGTACTCACTGGCCATTTCCCACGTATGATGTCATGTAATCATCATCATCACAGCCCTCTGGTAGGTATTGTACCCATGAGGAAGCAGAGATATGGAAAACGCAAAGAACCTGCCCAGGGTCGTAAATCTAGGGAGCTTTGGGGCAGGAAGTCCAACCTGGGTCAGCCTCTAGCCTCCCACTCTCTGGGTCTGAGGCCAGGATGCTCCCAGGCGGAGGCTGCTGCCTTCCCCCAACCCTTCCCCACTAGATGGGGTCCTTCTCTCTACCTGCCTCTGCTGCCTGGGACAGAAGCCCAGGCACGGCTGTCAGGGAGGGGCCGCTCACCCACAGCCAGCTGAGGGTGGAAGCCACGGAGGCCAGCCAGGCCTGGCGAGGGCACCGTGTGCCCGGGGAGCCTGGCCCACACCCAGAGCTGAGACAAGGAGCCCATTCAGGACCCCCCAGCCCCGCCCCCCCCAGCCTCCACCGGGATCCATCCCGCAGAGGGGACACACTGGGAAGCTGAGGGTGGATCCTGCACAATCACCAAAGGCCTCATTGTTTCCCTGCCTGCCCCCCCACCCCAGCACGTGGGCTGACGCCCCTCTCCCTCCCTCCGCCTTGCCTGCCTACCCCTTCCCAGGACCTGGGCTGCTGGCTCCCTTTGGATCCTTGGTGCACCCCCCACCCCCCACAAATCTTTAGACTACTCTGAGCCACATTCAACCTCCCCAGTCTGGACAAGATCTCCAAGGGAACCCACAGTTTCAGTCTTTCCCCAAGTGGAAAAGCCACTGCAGGCCCCATCTGGACACAAGCAACAAGATGCCAACCTCCAGATTCAAGTTTCTTCAGATTTTTTAATTATAATTATTATTTTAATAACAACCTGAATCCCAGAACTTGCAGACTGTCCATACTCCCTCCCTTGGGCAGAGGAGAATGGGTACTTTGAGGGAACAAGGTGGGGATGGGGTGTCCGCCCGGGAGACTCCAACTCGCCCAGACATCTACTGCCAGGGTTCCCAGAACACTGACACCTCGGGAGTGGGGAGGAGGGCTCTATCTAACACCCTATCCCGAAGCCCTCCCTCCTCCTTCAAGGCCTGGGGATGCCGCTGCCCAGTCCCTGGGCATTAGGGGGAGACTGAGGAAGAGTGGGGGGACAGGCCGATTCTGAGCCTTCAACTCCCATCCCCAGGGATCCGGAGGCATTAAAGCTGCATAGGAAGTGGGGGTGGGCAGCTGGCACAAGGCCTGGTAGCTGTGGCAGCCCCCAAAGGCACATTGTGAGGGAAGGGAGGCTCAGACGGAGGGCCCATTGGGCGCAGAGGGCCCCAGCCGTGGGACTCCCGAGGAGGGCAGCTGGGCCAGCTGCTCAGGGCTGGCCAGGGCACGCAGCAGTCCATTCTCCTGCTCCAGCGCGGCATTCCGCTCGGCCAGGTCTCGGATCTGCTCCTTCAGCACCTCCACCTCCTCCCGGACCGCAAACATGAGGTGGGACTTCACCAAGTCCTGGGAGCCCAGGGACAGACAAAGAGTCAGGGGTCCTAGACCTCCCCAACCTCATCCCTGCCCAGTGCCTTGAGGGCTTAGGTATGAGAGATGCCCCTGCCCCCAAATGATGAAGTACCACTGGAGAAGCAGCAAAGCAGGGATGAGGTGGTGGTGGTGGGGTGGCGGGAGGCACGATGTGCAAGGATGCCGCAAAGAGACAAGATCAGGGCTTGAAGACAGAGATGGGGGCAGGCCAGGGGCCAAGGGAAATCAGGAGTTCCAGTGGAGACAAGAGGGTGTGAGAACCCAAGGGAACCCAGCTGGGAGTAGGCTGAGGGGCTAGGAGTCCGAATTCCCTAATGAGGACAACAGGGGTGGGGCAGCAGGACGTGAGCCAGAACCTCCTGGGACCAAGATGGCTTCTCTTACCATGGCTTGTTCGATCTTGTTGTCAATGCCAACCAGGCTTCCGGAGCCGCTGGAGAGACACAGGGAGTTGAGAGGTGAGGAGGAAGAGTAGGTGCCAAGCCAGGTGTCTGGACACCCCAGCCGGCTGCCTTCCAGGTGCTTCTCAGAGCAGGCTCTGGCCTCCTCCACAAGCCCCGTTCACTGTAGCCTCCCGCCCACACCCCTGCCTGTACCTGTGACAGTAGAGAATCAGGGAGAGGAGGGTTTTGTCCATCCCCTGGCGGGGTGAGGGCAGCTGCCCAGGCACCCCCAGGCCCCGGTGGGGTGGGGGTGCAGATGCCCCCCGGATGGGGGATGCTCCCCGAGGGGAGCAAGGAGAGGAGACACAGCCCCTTTTTCGGGGAGGCCCTGGAACCATCCCCACCATGCGCGTCTCATAAGATGACACCAGGGACTTGACAGAGATGCCTAGCTGGGCCATCCCCAAGGGAAAGGGCTTTAGGCTGTATCAGAAGGGCTGCCTGGGGGGCTCAGAGCCCCCCGGGGCAGAACAGGGTCTAGCTGGTGCCAGGCAGGCAGAGAGGAGACAGTGCCTAGGGGGTGCTGGTCTGAAAGATATACACCGCCCCCCACGGCAAAGCCTGGCTGCGATTGGCTCCTCAGGGACACGGGGACCCCCTCCCACTGACTCCATGGTGGGCGGGAATTCCCAGACATGGTCAGTGCCAGTGTCCCCTTCTTACCCTGGCACCAGTCCCAGAGCAGAGGGAAGGCGGCAGGCTGAAGGAAGTCAGCTGGTGGGCTGGGTCAGGGGAGGGGCATGAAGGGTGAGGGACAGCCTGGCCTTGGGAGACCTACCCCCACCTCACCCAGTTCTGTCCCCTATGGGCTAATACTGTCCTCCCTCACGCCCTCAGCTCCACTAGGCTGGGATGGCGGGCATTTCTGATATACTTGTCATCTTCCTTGGACTGTAAGCACCCAACCCCCACTCCCATCCCAGATGCACAAAGCCCACATCATGGGTGACCCCAGGGGCCTGGGCAGAGAGCATCTCCCACCTCCCACAGTGAGGAAGAAGAGAAGTGGAAAGATTACCAAAGCAACGAAAACAGCCCCAAAAGACAAGAACAGCCTATGGATCTGGAACCTGGGTCTTGAGTCTCAGGTCTTGGAGGGACCAGAGGCCTTTGAGGAGAGGTGAGAAGCAGGAATCTAATTCCCAATTTAGAGCAGGGGCTTTGAAGACCCTTGAGAGCAAATGAAAGGGGAGAGCCGGTCTGGCTGCAGTTTGCTAAATGGCCAGCAGAGGTCGACTCAGGCCTGGCTGAACGGTTCCCAGGGCCAGCCTCTGGATACCGCCAGCGTGTCCTGCCTGCCTGAGGCTGAGGGCCTGCTGCACAAGCCTTTCTACCTTCTATCCCCCAAGACTCCCTCTTGTTACCACCCAGGTCTCAGGCTCCTGCTTCATCCCAGGGCTCACGACCCACCCCTGTCCTGCTTCTCCCTCAGCCACCTCAGCCCTAGGGCCAGCTCCACACCCAGGCTCCCCTCAAGACTGCAGGATCCATCCTGTCCTCAAGCCCCCAGCTCTGTCCCTCCCAGAGTGAGGCAGTCTCCACATGCTGCACCCCTGTTCTCTGGTGCTCCCCTATCAAGCCCTTTCTCCTGATTGCCAGCTCATACTCACTATCCTGTGGGGGGAATTAGCCCTCAATTCAAGGTGACCCTTGGGTGAGGCCCTGCAGCCAGGAAGGCAGCACGAGGGAGCTGGGATTTTTCCATTTCCTGTCCAAGCTCTGGGTGCAGAAGGCGCTGACAAGTGGAGTAACCAAGGGGGTGACTGGCCCTGAGAGAACGGTACACTGTAGGGTGAGGAAAGGACACTGGGATTCTCAGGTTTGGGGTGGGGAATAGGACAAATTTAAGAGTGGAGGGTGAGCTAGCCAGCTGGAGTGCCAGGGAGGTTTTCAAGCTATTTTGATCTGAGACACTTGGGTAAAGCCTGGGCAACCATAGGACACATACCCCCTCCCCACCCACCCACCCCCACCCTATACACACAGACAGAGACCAAAGAGGGGAAGATTCACAGGAATAGGAACACTGGCCTTGCTTGGCAGACACCCAGGTAAAGATGCCAAGTAAGTTGTTCTTGCCAGAAATAAAGAAATAATACAACAATAAACATTTGTTGGCTGATAGATGACTATCTCCTGTTTGTCCAGTGCTGGTGAGTTTTTGACAGCACTTTCCACTGTCACATTCTAACGTTAACACTTCAAGGGACCAGGACTCCAGCTGGCAACTCAAACCCTCCCTTTGAGAGCCTCTCCACCCCCACCCCACCCTCACCCCAAGTAAGTAAAAAGCAGGTGCTGTGCTGGAATTCCCAGGGCAGAGTCAGGACCCTGAAGCTTGGAGTTGGCTGGGTGGGATCAGCTCCCCCCACAAGCCCAGAGGCAACTGTGTGAATAAGAACAGGATGCCCCCTCCTTCAAGACACTTATTGCCATCTTGGGGAAAATTGTCATGACTTCAAGTGTTGGTGATAATGACTTCAAATGTGAATGGTGCCCCCTGGGGTTAGGCATGCATGATAGGCACAGCTGAGGACTGGCCCTGCAGGACTCTTGGGTCTTGGAACAAGGATAGCTCTAGAGGCCGGTCTTCCTTTTTGAAGGTCAGATGAAACTGCCTCAAAATGAGGATCCACCTGGGAGAGGTGGAAAGGTTCTAATCCTGGGGACAAGGGCCAGCCCTGCTCTGAGGAGCCCGTAGGGGATGGGCCTGAGGCCAAAGAAGTGGCATCCGGCTGCCCTCTCTATACTACTCCCTCCCGGATCTGTGGTGTCTTTGGGGTGGGGCTAGGCCAGAGTGTGGGGGTGGGGGGGAGGGAGGGGTGGCTCCTTGCCCAGCTTAGGAGAGCTGTCCCTGCCCCTGTCCTGGAGAGAAAGGGCATCCTAGAAATGATTGCCTCCTCCTTGATTCTTGGGACACAGGCATCCCAGTAAGAGAATGGAGAATGTGGCTTTGGGGTCAGACCCAGGTTCTGAATGCTATCCTGGTATCTACTAGCTCGGTGACCTTGGGCAAGTTCCTAAAACCTTCCTCCTCTGACTTGCATTCAGCTTCTTCATCTGGAAAGTGGGGATCATGAGGTTGCTTCAGTGAGATAAAAGGTAGCACCCGACCCAAAGGAGAAGCACTGGATAAATAAATGTACCTTTTCTTTCCCAAGTCTCTGGGATTCATTCCTTATAATGCCTGGATCCCCAAGGCTGGCCATCTACCCACCCATCCATTCGTCCATCCATCCACTTATTCAAGTACCTCCTGACTGCCAGGCCCTGTTGGAAACATGAAGGCTCTTGACACCCAAAAGCACGTGTGCATTCACCATTCACCAGGCACCCTCTGTTCTCTGAACCCCAGAATCTGAGATTAGCAGGCATCCCCAATTCCCCATCTGGGATCCAGGCACTTAATCCCCAGCCCACTTTCCCTCTTGAAAGGGAGGTTCCAGGCTACTCAGACCCTGTTCTTGCACCAGCTCTGGGCACACCAGAGAGATGAGGTGGGAGCTACAATGCCTCATTCCAGGGGACCAAGGGGGTGGCCCAATCCAATCCTACCTACCTGCCCAGTAGGGTGGGGCAAGAGAGGGGCTGGGCCAGGCTGGAGCCCCAGAGGCTCAGAGTGGAGCAGGATAAAGTGGAGGCTGGGTGCCTGACCGGTCAGACTGGGGTGTGGGGAGGGGGTGGAACAGAGGGAGGGAGGGAGGGGACAAGCCAAAAGAATAGAGTTGAGGAGGCTCCTGGAGGGCAGAGCCCTCTCAGAAGCAGCAGGAGGTTGGGCTCTGAAATCAACAGGGGTGGGGAGGGATAGGGAGCCCTCCTGCCAGGGAACCTCCCAAGTGGGAGGGAGTAGGGGTGGGAAGCGCAGAGAATAGCAGCAGTGGGGGCAGGTGACTGGCTGGGCCCTGGCCAACCTCACACCTCGCACATTCCTGAGAGCTGGGAGCCCAGCGGCGGCCCTGCCCTGCCCCACTGTGTCCCTCATTCTCCACCAGCCGCCACCAGGGCCCTGGCCCTCCATCCCACCCCACGGCCCCGCCAACCCTTCTCCTTCCTCTCCCCAAGGCCACAAGCCCTTTCCCTTGGTGAGACTCACTCCCTCATTCTGGGAGGGGCAAGGGGAGGGGATCGCAACATGCGAGGGGAGGAGGGGAAGGAGAGACTCCCTTCAGGACAAGGTCCCCCCCAACACCCACAAAACTCAGGGCTAAGCCCCGCCCTTTATTTTCCTTCCAAACAGGAAGTCCCTCCCCCAGGCCTCCAGCAGGAAGTCCCACTCCTCCCTCCAAAATAAAAGTGGTGACTCCCCAGCCCTTCTATCAGGACCCGGCCAGAAGGGAGCAGCCGCCCTATCAGACTCGCAATTTCGTTCCTCCCTTTTCGGCTCGCTGACATTCCTATGTTGAAACCTGGCCCTCGAAACAGGAAGTTCTGCCCACCGTTGCCTCCAAACTGAGCAGACGGTCTTCCCTGAAGGACAAAGCCCGTTAGATGGTGCTCTCCTGCGTCCCCGCTGCGTCCCCGCTGCGTCCCCCCTGCGTCCCAGAGCCCAGTGCTCCAGGCGCTCCCCCGGGCTCGGGCTCGGGCTCGGGCTCGGGCTCGGGCTCGGGCTCGGGCTCGGGCTCGGGCTCGGGCCTCCTGGTCTCCCTCGCGCAGGGGGCAGAACCTCAGGCACCACGAGGTCCTAGGATCCTAAAGTAGTGCGCATGGTCTCTAGGGATGTTACTTCACACAAAGGCAGGAGTGCCATTTCCCTCTGCAGGGAGAGGGAGGTAGGAACGAGAGGAGACCCACTCTCTATTCTCTCCAGAGCATTTGCCAGTAAATTCTTCGGGTTGGCCAAATGATCGCTAAATCTGCAAGAGCTCTGGAATTTGACAACAATGACTCCCTTCAAAGTCTTAAAAAAAAAAAAAAAAAAAAAGTCTATGATTTGACAATCCTAAGCCAGGGAGTCCCACCCAGCCCTCTCCACAGAGAGGGAGTGGGTCCCAAATCAACTTTGCCCAGTGGTTGTGCCAACACCAGGGTTTTCTGTTGAAGAGGCCCTCTCCCAAGCTTAACTTAGGGGAAGGACACCTACCAGGCACTTTCAGGCGGCCATCCCAGGTGCTGGGCGGGGGGACCCAGAGCCCACCTACCTATCATCATCGCTGTCCAGGTGGCCACTGATGGCCAGCATGGAGCGGGCCAGGCTTAGGCTCTGGGCTGCTGCTGCTCCAAAGGGGTCTGGAGACTTGTGAACCAGACTGGCATCGGGGAACAAGTAGAGGGCTGGGGAGCCAGGGCGAGAGTCGAGTGGGGGCACCTGGAGGCAGAGAGGTAGGAACCATCACATCCAGTGCAAGAAAAGAACCAGCCACCTTGCAACCTGCCTAGTAGTCAGCCTCCTCATCTCTCCCCATGTATCTCTGCTCTCTTCGAGGACCCAGGGGTCCTGCCCCCAGGGCCCTTTCTTCCCTGGGTCTAGTGGAGGCAACTAGGCAGGTATCAGAGTAAAGGAAACAATGTCCATCCTGAGGACTGGGTGAGCAGCTTCCAGAAAGTGGTTCGTGGTGTATCAGAGTACCAGAAAGGGGCTCTGGTCTGTACTCTAGCACTCTTCTACCAGCTGAACCAGGACCCCCAATCAGAGGCTAGGCAGAAAGTGTCTGCCTTCTGTCACCTGACTTTTTAAAAGCCACTTGAATATCACTTCCTCAGAGAGGCATTTCCCCATCATTCGACTAGTGAATTCCACTGAACTGTTCTATTTTATTTTTAGAGCACTGAATAGTATCTGAAATTAAAGTATTTTTGCCTCCCTGCTGTTAGAAGGTAAGCTCCAGAGGGCAGAGCTTATAGTTTGTTCAATAGCTATTTGTAGAATGAATGAATCCTCAGAAGCCGGTCCTCCTCCCACCCCACTCTATCCATTCTAGCCTCTTCTCTCAAACTTCTCAGATTCAGGTGAAGTTCTGCTCCTGCGCTGGGCCCTGGGGCAGGGAGGGTGGTTGGATTGCGGAGATGGGGGGAGGCGGAGCCCGGGCACAGACCCACACAGCCCAACAGGCACTGGGGGTGGCTGCAAAAGGGCGGGGGCCACAGGAACAAGCCGCCTCTGTGAGGCCCCAGGAGGCCCCTGCTTCTCGGAAAAGCCAAGAACAGAGAGTCCAGAGCGGTTAGAGGGCCGGAGCAGAGGAAGGGGGCCCAGGTGGTGTCCCCCCAGCCTTCCTCTCAGCCTCACTCTTGAGAGGGAAGAGGCATGGGGGAGTGTGGAACGGAGCCAGACTTCGGGGCCAGGAAAAAGCAGCACAGATGCATGCACACAGGGAGGGATCGGGATGTGGGAGAAAGGAAAGGGTTCTGAGGGCACTGAGGACAGAGGGGCAGGGTCTGCAGGCCCAAGGGAAGCTCAGACAGGGCTTAAGGACACAGAGAGACTGGAGCAAAGGGGGCTTGCTCTGGAAGAGCAAGAGAACAGGGACTAGAAAAGGAAAGAGCATCTTCTCCCCTGGGGTAGGAATTTAATGAAAGCTCCAGAAAAGTAGGGGGCGCAGCATGAGATATGTGAGTTTGAGGCCAGGAGGGGGTGGGGGGAGCCGGTCCTGACCGGTCCTGACAGGGCCCAGACATCCAGTCCCAGGTTATTTTTATACTGTGGTTTGTGCCCAAGGCCAGGAAGGGGGAAAAGTTCTCATCCTCACACTCCCTGCCCTCGCTCCTGAAGTCCAAGGTGTTATTTTCTCCTTCAGGACAGACACAACCATCCCCCACATCCCTGGCGGCCCACCCTCACCCCAGGGACCCAGGCATCCTGCCCCCCAGCCCAGACTTGTTCCTCTTTTGGAGACAGGAAGCAGAAAGACCAGAGGATTTAACTCTTTCTCCACTGCTTCCTGCCTCTCTCCCACTCCCTGGTGGCCACCCCCAGTTATCAATCATGGAGAGGCCTAGATGCAGGGGAGCGGAGACAGGGGCCTGAGGGCAGAAAGGACACACCGCCAAGCCCTCCATCCCACCTAGTTCATCACGTCCTTGGAGAAATTTGACTTGGGACAAAGCTGCAGATGGGGCTGGGATGAGTGGCTAATAAGAAGACAGACCGTCACCTTTGGAATGGTGCGTGGTGCGGCCAGGGAGACTTTCTTTTTACCCCTCCCCACCAACCTGGACAGCTCCTCTCCCAGAGGCCCAAGCACCTACCCCCATCTGGGACCTCCATCCCCCATGCCTGAAGCCAGAAGGGGTGAAACCAAGACAGAAGGTGAGGGCCAAAGTGTGAAGCCGACATCTCTGTGATGGCGAGACAGCACTAAGCTATAAGGAAACAGAGATGGAGGCCAAAGGTAACAAAGGCTGAAGAGAAAGAAAGAAGGTGCAGGATATAGGGGAAGAGGGAGCCTGAGAAAGAAAACAAGGCTGCATGAAGAGGAGGATGGACTACTTCCCAGGAAGAGGGCAAGAAGAGAAAAGAGGGACAGACACGTGTTGTTGGAATGGGGAGAGGGTGGTAAGGAGGTGGAGGCAGGGAGGCCCAAGCTGGAGGTTAGGCCCAGGCCCAGATGAACAAGCACCACCCCTCAGGTGTCTCCCTGACCCCAGAACCCAGCTCTTACCTGCCCCATCTCCTCTGGAGCAACCAACTCCATCCTCAGCCGCAGGGCTCCATCCTTTGATCGGGATAGTGGAGGGGTCCCTGTTGCTGAGCCCCCAGCCTCCACTTCCACCCTCAGGGAGGGCAGGGGCGTGGCAGCCCGGGAGGGGCCGGCGCTATCCCCTGTCCTGGGCTCTGGGGGACGCTGCTGGGGTGGGGAGGCTGACAGAGGGGGTGTCTCCACCTTGGCTTTACCAGGTACTGCCAGCTGGCCCAGCCCCCGGGTTAAGGAGCGGGCCTGAGGTCCAGGGGAGGTAGGGGGCGGCCGGAGCCAGGAGGTGGGGCCCTGAGACAGGCCTGGCTGCGGGGTTGGGGCACCCAGGCCCAAGCTGGCCAGCTCCAACCTGGAATCCAAAGATCGGCCCCCAGTGCCCCCCGAGGCCCCTCGAACTCCTTCCAGGAGCCGGCTGAAGCCAGGGGTCTCCAGGTCTCTCTCGTAAACATCCACACACGTCCAACGGCCTCGACGATAAGGCTCTCCCAGGCCATGGGGCAGCTTTACCACCCGGAAACGGGAGGCGGGGGCCCCAGGTGGTGGGGAGCCGTTCCGGGGGGTGCTTTTGCCCCCTGGCTCGGGGCTGGGCTCCCCGTTAGGCAGACGGGGTGGGGGCGCGGTGGGGCCCGGCAGGGCAGGGGGCTCTGAAGACCCTGGGCTCCCTGGGCCCTCATAGTCCGTGGTGACGCTGGTGATTTGAAAACTACTCTTCTTCTTGCCCCCACTCATGGTCCCTGGGGCTCAGGACTCGGCCAAGGTGGGCAGGGGGTGCAGCTGGGGCTCCTCCAGGGGCTCAGGCACCCCTGGAACAGGGGGGCCACATGGCGGGGGCATCAGGGCCCCTGGGGACATCTGGGTCCGACATGGCAGGAGGGCTTTGCAGGAACTGGGGGTACTTGGCTGGTAAAGGGAGCACAGGGCAGGGGAGGTGGCAGGAGGTGGGGGCAGGGGCAGGGGCAGGTTTTTCCTGCCCCTGGCGCTGCCCAACTCCAGAGCTGAGTTTGCAAACTGGAAAGAGAGAGAGAGAGAGAGAGAGAGTGTGTGTGTGTGTGTGTGTGTGTGTGTGAGAAAGCAGTGGGCAGGCCACCTCTGGGGCTTCCTCTCTGGGGAGCAGGATGGGGGAGGAAGGGGAAACCACCAGAGACCCAGAGACAAAGAGACTGGCAGAGACGATTGAGACCAGGAGATCCCAGCGGTCCCACAGAGTAGGAAGGGGCGGCCCAGACCAAAGTTGGGCATTTCTTGCCTGGGATTCAGACTCACAGGACCGAGTCGCCCGACAGCAGGAGGGGGCTCCAGGGCCTTGGACGAGCAGGGGTGAAGCAGCTCCTCGGTCGGCCCCGCCGCCGGGAGGCCTCTGCCGAGTGTCCAGGCTGCCCGCACCCCAGCTCCCCGATCCCGGGCAGGCCCTGCCCCGCTGCCCCAGCGCCCCGCCCAGCCAGCCCAGAGCCCTACCTCTCGGCCTCGGCCACCGAGCTGGGCCGGGGGTCCCGGAGCCTACGATGTCGGGCTGTCCTTCCCGCGGGGGGCGCGGCGGCGATCAGGGGCTGTCCGCTTCTCTTCGGGGGCCGCACTTCGCCCCGCAAGGCATCTTCGTAAAAAGTTTGCTCGCCAGAAAAGAAGGGACCCCCGCCTCCTTGGTGGAGCCCAGGCGCGGCCTCCGAAGCCCCAAGGGTCCCGGGACTGGTGAGGGAAGAGGCGGCTCTGCCCCCACCCCGATCCTCCAGGTGGAGCCGCCTAGGTGGCTGGGGCGAGCAGGTCTCTCAAATCTCCTCCGCGTGGAACCGCTGGGTCTCTCTCCGCTCCTCGGCTCTTCTCTCCGGTCTCTCTGCCTTTCTCTTTCTGGGCTGTTGACAACCCCCACACCAGGAAGTCCTGCCTCCTCGGGCCTGCTGACTGCTCCTCTCCTCCTCCTCCTTCCCCTCTTCCTCCCCTTCCTCCGCCCTCTCTGCCTCCTGGGGCTCCCGGCCAGCTGGCCCGGGGCCAGGCCTGCCACCACCTCTGCTGCCACTGCTGCTGTTCCTGCCCCCCCCCCCCCCCCCCTCCGCAACAGGCTTAACCCCACACCTGCTGGGCCCCAATCCCGCGTTTCCTCGGAGGGAGGGGCCGTGGAGGGCAGAGAGAAAAGGGGAGGAGTTTGCCGGGGGGCCAGGGATTCCCTTACTTGTAGGCACTTGCTGCCATTGGCCTACGGAGAGAGCAAGAACTTGCCAACCAGGGGCTCTGCTGGGTGCCCGCCACCCCATAAGCTGCTGCTCAGCTCTTGCCATATCTTCACTGGTGTTCACAGTAACTCTATGAGGAAGGTTCCGTTATTCTTTCCTGTCTTTATTTTAAAACGTGGATTATGATGACAATTTGCAAATGGGCCCCCAAGTAGAGAAAAATGATAAACTCCCAAGTCCCCATCGTGCAGTTTCAACAATGATCAGCTCACAACCAACCTGGGTTCTTCTATACTCCCAATACCTCTTGTTGTGCTGTGCTGGAGTATTTTTAAAAATCCCAGGCACCATATTATCCCTCTTCTTAGATGTGGATATTGAGACCCAGAAGGTTCCGAGAGGCTGTCAGTGGTACAGCTGGAACATTCTACACACTCAGGTGTGCCCTTGTCTGGCCCCTATATAAAGAAACAAAGAGATGTACTCAGAAATGTGCTGACTTGCACTTTCTCTCCAACCCTGGTCACACACACATGTATACATAATGTACACACAGATGCACCTGAGGACAAGCCCTACCCGCCCACCTCTCCCATCCCATCCCTTCTTTGCTATTGGAGAAGCCACACACACACACACACACACACACACACACACACGAAGGCCTTACCGAATTACCCAATGCCTGGCATGAAAAAATAACCCTCTGATGGCCACTTTCTCTTTTATGGCACCCTCAACCAACAATCTGAGCAAGAGCAGGGTTGAAAAGCCACATCTGCCTTCACTCCTAGCTTTGGAAGGAATTGGATTCTAATTAATTTTGGTCAGATGGAAGTATTCTTGAGCATATTGAAAATTTCTCATATTTGCCTGCTTTATATAGTTATTTCATGGACTATAAACAGTCGGGGGCAGAGATGGGGTAGGTTTTGAGCTTCAGCGTTTCCGCGGGAGGAAACAGAGGCTCCCAGGTAGTCAGTTATTTGCCCGAGGCCCCAGAGCTAGTATTTGATGGCATTGAGACTAGGACTGGGCTGACACATCCCTCCCTCTTCAGCTTTCGCTCATGGAAATTTTTAACCATTCTTCAGGGTTAGGGAAAAACAAAATGATGCCTCCTGCCTAGATGTTTATATATTTATTCTGCATTTCTTTGTTAAAATGCATCTGCACTCCTTGCCTCTCTCCCTTCACAGTAACACAGCTGGGTCCTAAGGCCTCCCAAGTCCTGAGGTCGAGGAGGCAGCCTCCCACACAAGTCCCCCACCACCACCCCCAACTCGTTCCCCTCTGGCAATATTCAGAACACCGCCAGGCTGCTCCGCCCCCAGATCCTCCTTTCGGCGCTGACACGCTACAAACTATTCAAAATTTATCTTTGGACCCTCCCCTTCCCACCAACTCTGAGCATCAAGTTGGACTCCTCCGTGTCTGCCTGCCTGGGACATTGCTGGTCTCTGTAGAAATGTTTATTGAATGAATAAATAAAAATTCATTCACACTAAGGTGCAAATGTGAAAGGACTGTTTTGTATTTTGTGTTCCATCTCCTGGGAGCAATAATCGCCCTTTAATGTATTTTACGGCTTACAAAGCTCCCCGTATTAATTCTTTTGCGCCCTCAACAACGTTATGGAGGTAGATACGAGGCATCTCTCAGAGAGGTGGTGTGATTTGCCCAAAGCCACACAGCACACCTGCAACGATTTGCCATATAAAGTAACGGGCACAGGTTCCGGGGATTAGAGGTGGCTATCTTTGGGGGGTCCATTTTTCAGCTACTTAAGCGTAGAACCCAGGTCTTCTTGCAGCTAATGTGTGGCAAAGGGATTTCCGAGGGAGGATTTCTCAGGGCTAAAGAGAAAGGTGATGCGGCGTTGAGGACGGGGCGCGAGGTCGCGACCCTGAGCGGCCGCCTCGACCGCACCGGGGCGGTTGCCGCTGTGGCCCGTCCGAGGCCGACCGCCGGGGGCACCCAGGACCTGGCGGGAGGCGCCATGGGGTCAGAGGTTACTGGGAGGATGACTTGAGCCGCTCGGGCGGACTGGCGGGAGCCTTTGAGCCCAGGCGGTGGAAAGAGGTCCGGGCGCCCGGGAAGCTCCAGGCACAGGCGACCGGCAGCAGGAGAGCCAGCTGCAATGCCCTCCCAGCACCTGCAGGGCGGCAGGAAGAGGGGCGCAGCCAAGGGAGCACGCCCCCTGCTGGGCAGAAACGCGGATGGTCGGGCTCACGACTCTCCGAGCCCCTCGGCCCGGAAAGCGGCACCCCCTGCCGGCCTCGTCGCCTCACTGCACCCCGGGCCCCGCAGCCGCAGCCTCGCCCCGGCCCGACGCGGGGTGCGCACCCGGGAAGCGCGGGGCGCGCACGGGGTACGCACGGGGGTGCAGGTCCCGGGCTGCCACCGGGGGGCGCCGCTACGCGCTGCGCCCTGCTTCGCTCCGCCGGGGCCTCGGACACCGAACCGAACACGGCCCGGCCGGATAGAGGCCGAGGGGCGACGAGGAGCGGACGCCTCAAAGCGGGGGCGGGCCGGCGCCAGGTCCCCCGCGCCCCGCGACCTTTCTCCGAGTCCCCCCGCGAGCTCCGCGGGCTCTGCGTCCCCCGCGCCTCCCACCCCAGCCTGGCGGCGCAGCGCGGCGCGGCCGCTCCCATTCCGTCCTTGGAGGGTGTGGAAGGGTGGGTTTGGGGCCGGGGGCGGGTCTGGGGGCGGACCCGGAGGCGGGGCTGTCTCTGCGGCAGGGCCCAGCTCGGCTCCCCCCGGTCTCTCTCTGTCTCTCCTCCTCCCTCCTCCTGCTCCGGGCGGAGCCCGGCATGGGGGGGCCGGCGCCCGGCAGGCCAGGTACGGTGATGTGGAAATTGGGGATCCTTGGTGCGGGGAGGTGGGATGGGGGGGACAGGGAGTAGTGAGGATTGGCAGGGCGAGAGACGGAGAAACCCTGGGTAGCAGGACAAGGGGAAGGGGAGGGGTGCCCGGGAACCTGGGGGCCTTGGATGGAGAGGGGAATGAAGCCGTCAGGTTTGGAACAAACAGGGAAGGGAGAGGACGGCAGTGAGGAGGGGCGCCTAGGAGGAGAGGTGAGGCCGACGGCGAAAAGGAGAGTGTGTTTCGGGGGAGGGAAGCCAGAGCAGGTCTGGAGGCCGCAGCTCAGAAGGTAGCTATGGGGCCAGACTGGAGACCCCCGGGTGGGATTGAGGGCAGGGACTGGAAGAGGGAAGGCGGGAGCCTTGCCAGATCCTAGAGGAGGGAGAAGGGGATTGGGGCCATCACCGAGGGAGGCGGAGACGGTCACTGAGGGGCCAGGGCACAGGAATAGGGGTGGACGGAGGCCCGGGCCCAGGCAAAGGACTGGAAGGGGGAACTGCCCGCAGGGAATGGAAATAGATGGATGGGTAGTGTTGTAGATACCCAACTCAGAGTGCCCTCACCCCTTTGCCAGTATCCCCACCCTGCCCTCATGACACCCCCAGCCTCAGAGCACAAGAGGGGGTGGGGATTCTGACCATCTCCCCCTTCCCCAGTGGGGTGCAATGTACGCATGTAGGCCCTAGCAGAACTCCTTGTCTGTAGGTATGTCCAGTTCTGTGTAGCTGGTTGGTGTGTGTCTGGAGGTCTGTGTGTGCTGTGGGTGTGTCGGGGGTGTTTATGTCTGTGTGTGTCTGCCTGTTCCTAGGTTGTGTTTACCTATGCTGATCTATGTGTCTGGTCCTCTGTTTGTAGATACGGGTCTGTGGCCTGGTGGTTTGTGTGTCTGAATGTGTGTTTGTGTGGCTGTGGGGTTGTTGTGTATTTGTGGGGCCTGTCTGGGGGTAGATCAGGATGTATTTACAGGATGGGAATCTGCGTCGAGCTGATCTCTCCCAAATGTGTATTTGTGGCTCTGAACACCTTTGTCAGGGTGTGTGACTCTGTGTACACATATCCTTCTATGTCTGTCTGTCTTTGGGTCCTAGAGGCAGTGTTGGGGATTTCTCTGCCTCCATCTGTTTTCCACTCTCTGAGGACCCAACTCACATCTCCTTTCTCTCTCTCTCTCTCTCTCTCTCTCTTCTCTCTCTCATTCATTCCTGGCCCCTATCCACCCCACATCTTTCTTTTTTTCCTTCCCATCTCCCTCACCAAGTGGATCCGGGACCCAGGGAGGGCCGCCCCCCGGGCCTGGTGGCGCTGAGCAGGGCCCCCCAGCCCCCACCTCCTGCCCCACGACATGAACCTCCTCTACCGAAAAACCAAGCTGGAGTGGAGGCAGCACAAGGAGGAGGAGGCCAAGAGGAGGTAAGGCTGCAGCCCCAGATTGCCCTCTGGGCTGTCCCACCTCTGCTTCCCCAGTGGCTGGGCCACATCCTTCTGCCCTTCCTGGGTCTAGCAGCCTGGTCTTGAGTCTGACCTAAGAGTCTGTGCTCAGAACAGAATTGCTGGAATTGGATCCACCTTGTCCCCACCCTGCTCCTGGCTCCTGGCTCTAGCTTGTCCTGGCCTCTGGGGAGGGGCTTCCAGCTCAGGAGTACCCTATTGGCTCTTCCCCACCCCTGGAGGCTCAAGTCACTCTTTTCTGACTCACCTCTGGCCTGTTGTCTTCTTTCTGTCAATGTGGGATTGGCTCAAGGCTCCCCTGTCACCTGACCTTGGAAGGGGCAGGCCCTGCTGCCCTCATGGTCCAGGGACAGGGTCATTTGAGGGGCACCAGAGAAGATCCATTTGGCCCCCTCCCCACCTCCTCTGTTGGGGAAGATGACAGGCCAAGGGACAGGGTTGTGTGTGTGTGTGTGTGTGTGTGTGTGTGTGTGTGTGTGGTGGTGGGAGATGTGAAGGCTAGGGCTTCTGCAGAAGAGACAGGGCGGGGACCTCTCCCTGCCTGCCCTCTCTCCTTGCCCTCCCAGGGACCTGGATCCTGGCCTCTCCCCTCTGGCTCCCCTCTCTCTTCACTCCCATTGACAGCACAGCCTCTTGGAGCTTGAGTCAGAGCCACCTCCCTGCTCCCTTCTCCCTCCTCGAAACTGTGGAGTTTAATTCTTGTTGTTAATTAGATTAATCAGAGCTATGACTGCAGTGATCTCTCCGTAATGAAGGGTTAGTAGACAGGCCCTTAATGAGAGCCCACTCCACAGTGGCTCTCCCCTCTTCCCTGCCAGCTGCCCCTCCCTTCACTCACACAGAAGCTCAGGGGCAGTGCAGGGGAATGGGGGTAAGCCTGGGAGGGGGACAGAGAAAGGACAGCACCGAGGGAGAGGCAGAGAAAGGGGAAGGGAAGAAAAGGATCGGCAGCAGAAGGCTGCTCTGACGATGCAGCTGTACACCCCTCATCTGGGAACGGAGGTGCGGTGTGGTGTGGGAGTGGAGGCCGCAGTAGCCGGACATGGTGGGAGGCCAGAGGCCAGGTGTGGGCCAGCGTGAGAGTGAGAGGAGCAGAGCCGTGGTGGCAGGTGTATGTGCCAGGCAGGGTTGTGCTGCCTGTTTGCATCTTGCTACCTATGCATGAAGCCATCCATACAAGTGCCGTGTGCCAGATATATGCCCAGGCCAGGATCAGACAGCTCCAAGGATGCCCCCTGCACACATACTCATCCCTTCACTCTTCCCTACTTGCCTTCTCTCCCCAATTTCCTTGCCTTTTTTTAAAGCGTAGGGATTCTGCCCAAAGTTTCTACTTGGGTGCCCTAGACGTTCAGACAGCCTCCCGACCCCACCCCGGGCCCTTTCCTCCTCCTCCTGGGAGGCCACAGGGTTGCACACCCCTCTTAGGGTAAAGGATAGGGATGCCCAGGCCTGAGGCCCAACATCTGTTCCATCTTGGCCTTCTCTCCCCAGCTCCAGTAAGGAGGTGGCTCCTGCAGGCCCCACAGGGCCCGGGGCTGGCCCGGGGCCTGGGGTCCGTGTGCGGGACATCGCCTCGCTGCGCCGCTCCCTCAGGATGGGCTTCATGACAATGCCAGCCTCCCAGGAGCATACCCCCCACCCCTGCCGCAGCGCCATGGCCCCACGCTCACTCTCCTGCCATTCAGTGGGCAGCATGGACAGTGTGGGGGGTGGGCCTGCGGGGGGAGTGGGGGGTGTCACAGAGGACGGCAGTGCCCGAAGACCCCCTGCCAAGCCCCGGAGACATCCCAGCACCAAGCTCAGCATGGCAGGGTCAGGGGCAGAAGTGCCCCTGGGGAAGAAAGCAGGTGAGACACCCCCAACCCTTCCCGGGAGCTGGGAGGATCCATTCCAGGCCAAAAGAGGCCTATAGGGGAGGGTTCATTCAGGGAAGAACCAAGGAAATGGAAGGTTCCATTCTCAGTGGGAGTGGTGGGGGGGTGGTTTCTTTTTGGAAGGGCCTGAGATGAACCATTCAAGGGCAGGGGAAGCTCCCTGAAAAGTCCATTCCTGGGAAAAGGGGTGGCCTTGAAGGGATATGAGGGTGGGATAGAATTTATGGTGGGAGCTGCAGATTCTGGGGAGTTCATCAGAAGGACCCAAGGGCAGGCTGGTATAAAAGGAACCCACTGTGCTTTAAGTTGAGGACGGTGGGGGAAATAAAGAGGCAGATATGCCCTTGCAGGTGGGTTAAGAGACCAGAAAGGGTCTGCCCATCTCTTTCCCCCACTAAGAGCACAGTTTCTTTTTGTCCTTCCCATCCTGCCCAGGCTCACAGAAGCCCGCTCCCGAAGGCCGAGAGTCCAGCCGGAAGGTTCCTCCACAGAAGCCCAGGCGAAGCCCCAACACCCAGCTCTCTGTGTCCTTCGATGAGTCCTGCCCCCCGGCCCCCTCTCCTCGAGGGGGGAATCTGCCCCTTCAGCGCCTCAGTAGGGGGTCCTGCGTAGCTGGGGACCCTGAGGTGGGTGCCCAGGAAGAGGAGCCCGTGTACATTGAAATGGTGGGGGATGTCTTCAGGGGAGGAGGGCGAAGTGGAGGGGGCCTGACTGGGCCCCCTCTCGGGGGTAGGGGCCCAACCCCTCCAGCTGGCGCCGACTCGGACTCAGAGGAGAGTGAGGCTATATATGAGGAGATGAAGTACCCGCTGCCCGAGGAGGCAGGGGAAGGCCGGTCCAACGGGGCCCCTCCATTGACCGCAAGCTCCTCGCCACACCAGCCTCCCGTCCTGCAGCCCCACACCCACCGGCGGCCAGCTTCAGCCCTCCCAAGCCGGAGGGAAGGGACACCTACCAAGACCACTCCTTGCGAAATCCCCCCACCCTTCCCCAACCTCCTCCAGCACCGTCCCCCGCTCCTGGCCTTCCCCCAAGCCAAGCCTGCTTCCCGAACCCCCGGCGATGGGGTCTCAAGGCTACCGGTCCTCTGCCACTCGAAGGAGCCAGCGGGCTCCACCCCAGCTCCCCAAGTGCCTGCCCGGGAGCGGGAGACGCCTCCTCCACCACCTCCGCCTCCTGCTGCCAACCTGCTGCTGCTGGGACCCTCGGGCCGGGCCCGGAGCCACTCAACACCATTGCCACCCCAGGGCTCTGGCCAGCCCCGGGGGGAGAGGGAGCTCCCCAACTCCCACAGCATGATCTGCCCCAAGGCGGCAGGGGCGCCGGCAGCCCCTCCTGCCCCGGCCGCCTTGCTCCCTGGCCCCCCCAAGGACAAGGCTGTGTCTTACACCATGGTATACTCGGCAGTCAAGGTGACCACGCACTCCGTCCTGCCAGCTGGTCCGCCCCTAGGTGTTGGGGAGCCAAAGACGGAGAAGGAGATCTCAGTCCTCCATGGGATGCTGTGCACCAGCTCAAGGCCCCCTGTGCCTGGGAAGTCCAGCTCCCACGGCGGGGCCATGGGCTCAGCAGCTGGGGTCCTCCACCATCGTGGCTGCCTGGCCTCCCCACACAGCCTTCCGGACCCAACGGCAGGCCCCCTGACTCCCCTCTGGACCTACCCAGCTGCAGCAGCTGGGCTCAAGAGACCCCCTGCCTATGAGAGCCTCAAGGCTGGGGGGGTGCTGAACAAGGGCTGTGGAATGGGGGCCCCGTCCCCCATGGTCAAGATCCAGCTGCAGGAGCAAGGGACCGACGGGGGTGCCTTTGCCAGCATCTCCTGCGCCCATGTCATCGCCAGTGCAGGGACACCAGAGGAGGAAGAAGAGGAGATGGGCGCTGCGACATTTGGGGCAGGCTGGGCTCTGCAGAGGAAGGTCCTGTATGGAGGGAGGAAGGCAAAAGAGCTGGACAGTGAGTGAGGGGTGGGCATTTGGGGGTGGGGAACTGGGGATGCCTGTGATGATTTGGGGAAGTGTTGGAGGGGTTATTTGGAAGCCACAACCTATTGTCCTGAAGTGGGAAGTTTTCAAGGAGACTGGCGAATGAGGGCATGCAGCAGATTGAGGGTCCCCATGTGTGTGCTGGATGGGCAGGAAGATCTGCGATGGAGAGGGGCTACAGTCAGACCCCAGGAGTAGCCTCCTCCTGCCCCCGTCCTGCTCTACTCCCTGCCTTTCCCTTTGCTAGGCTGCAGGGGTGTGTGTTTGTGAGTGTGCACACACTAGGAGCTAAACACAGCTGCCTCCCAGCTGTTGCCATGGCAACCCATCCAGACAGGAGGGAGAGGAGAGGGAGGCCCCTACCGTTGCCGGGCAACGCAATGCTCTGCCAGGCCTCCTCTCAGAGCTGAGCTTAGTTCACTTGCAGCCCTTCCCCCAATGCCCCCCCTTTCCCACTTCCTGGCTCAGGATTTGGGATCTCCCCTCCTGGGGAACAGTGCCCCTGGTCTCTGTCCCAGAGGGCGGTCACTGCAGCCCACTCAGGTCAAAGGGGCTCTGGAGCTATAAAGCTAGGGTAGGGGAGACCCCTGTGACCACAGAAAAGGGTTTGGCAGCAGCAAATACTTGTGATTCTTAGGCCAGGGATGGTACCAATGGGTGGGAAGGAAAGTGGCAGTATTGGGGTCCCTCCTGTGTGTTTGTATTTGAGGAGTGTGAAATAGGGTCCCTCCCTTCCCAGCTGTGACTTGCAAAAGGGCAGTTACTTCTGGTCCATGCACGCCATGGTGTGTGTACCTGGGGGGGACAGCAAGACCCTTCCCATGTACAGCACTAAGCTCTCCTTGTCATCCCAGCAGAGGTCGAGGATGGTGCCCGGGCCTGGAATGGCAGTGCCGAGGGTCCAGGCAAGGTGGAGCGTGATGACAGGGGCCCCATGGCATCAGGGATCCCAGTGAGGAGTCAGGGGGCAGAGGGCCTGCTGGCCAGGATCCACCATGGAGGGGACCGAGGAGGGAGTCGCACGGCGCTGCCCGTACCCTGCCAGACGTTTCCTGCCTGCCACCGCAATGGAGGTGACACCCTGCCCACACCTGAACAAAACAAGGGGCTGGAAAGGGGGTGGGGAATCTCTCCAGGTCCATGTCCTGTGCCCTCCATTCAAATGCCACATCTCCATCCCCTTTCCTCCTCTGCTGAGGCAGGGGCAGACAGGATGGGGCTGCCCTCTGGGAACTGCAGGAGGGGAACCTGGAGGTCCCTACCCTCCTCACTTGCCATTTTTCCACCTCAGACTTCACAGGTTACCGCCTAGGGCGCTCCGCCTCCACCTCTGGAGTCCGGCAGGCCGCGCTCCACACCCCCCGGCCTTGCAGCCAGCCCAGGGATGCCCCAAGCCAGGTGAGGAGGAAGACCAAGTTGGGCTTTCTTTGATTTGTGAATGAGGAGGTGAGGAAGAAGGCCTGGGTGTAGAAAGAAAAGGAAGATGTCAAACTGGGGCCTGGCACATACTAATAGGGACCCAGAGGGGAGTAGGGGAGCTGCCGGGTATGGGGGCATTGATCCTGGGAAGGGACTGTATTAGGTGGGGACAGCCAGGCAGCACCACCACTAGCCTACTATGCGCCTTTGTGCACTTGGGATATGGGGGGTACCAATTCGGAAAATGCATTCTGCTAGGAAGACAGGTATTTAAAGGTCCCCATTCCTCAGGGTGAAATGGGCCCAGTCTGGCAGCAGGGCACCCTGCCAGGCAAAGGGTGCAAGAGCTGCGTTTCTGTTCCTGCCCGCCCCACCTCCCCACCCCCAGGCAAGGGGAGAGGACAGAGGCCTTGGGGGCAAGAGAGGACTTGTTTCTGGGGCAAGGCATTGGTCTCTGCAGTGTGGGACAGGACCTGGTCACTCTGAGGTCCTTGACCACCCCCCTTAATCCTTTCTCCCCCCGTCGCTGGCCGGCGGCGGGAGGAAGGGGCACAGACCCACCCCGCACTGCCGCTGCCGCTGCCCCTACCGCCTCAGCCCGCCCGCGAGCGCGACGGCAAGCTGCTGGAGGTGATAGAGCGCAAGCGCTGCGTGTGCAAGGAGATCAAGGCGCGCCACCGCCCCGACCGAGGCCTCTGCAAGCAGGAGAGCATGCCCATCCTCCCCAGCTGGCGGCGGGGGCCCGAGCCCCGCAAGTCCGGCACCCCGCCCTGCCGCCGGCAGCACACCGTCCTCTGGGACACTGCCATCTGAGGAGGCCGGGAGGCAGGACTGGGGAGCGGGGCGGGGGTGCCGGGCTCTCCAGGAGACTTGCCTTGAAAGAGGGACACTTGGACCAGGTGAGACAAAGCCAGGGAGAACCCCTGCCTTCCATCCTAACCCCCGGAGAAGGGGAGTCTGCCAGGCCCACCGGGCATGGGGCGCCAGCTGCACCCCCTGAAATTTGGGGGAGGAGGGTTTGTTTGAGGTGGGAAGGCTGGGCGAGGTAGACTCTTCCTGAGAGGGCAAAGGCCAAGCCAGAGGTCAGCATGGGGGAGGAGGGAAGGGTAGGGAGGAACAGGGGGTGGGCAAGTGAAGGCCGGGGCTAGAGAGTGTGAAGTAGAGGGGCTCTTTCATAAGAGCAGGGAGTGGGGAGGGGGTATTTATTTCATTATTTATTTTAGTTGGGAGGGCAATCCTGGGCCCTTCTGACCCACTCCTGGGCAGGGAGTAGGCAGTAGTGGGCAATTAAAGGGAACCAAGTTGGCGCTCTCTCCAATGCCTGAAGGCCCCACTGTCCATGCCCACCCAGAAGCTGGGGATTGGTCTGGAGTGGGGAGGCCAGCAAGAGAAGGGAGGGACTCTGATGAGGCAAGGGTGACAGACTCATTTACAGTATTTACCAGTGGCCAGAATTTGGTAGTGAGTGTGGCCTGCTGTGAAACAGGCATCTTATTTAGCTCTGGGGTGAGGGTCTAGCACCAGGGATGGGCGGGATGATGGGGAAGGAGGGAAATTTTAGTGGGTGGGGGTGGGCAGGGTATTTATTTAAATTTTAAAAAATCAGAAGAGATGTCAGGAACTTTTTTTTAATTCCTTTCTTTTCAGAATAATATATTAAAAGACTAACGATCCTAGAACTGGCTTCTTATACTTCAGTGCGCTCTGCTTTTCTTACACCTGTTTCTTTTCCCTCTTGCCTGTGGTTGGTGGGAGCTGGAGGTGGTGCAGGGAGGGGTGAGTGGCTGTGGCAAGTAATAGGGAGAGGTGGAGTTTGAGGTAAGTCTGGGAATGCCACCATGCTGTGACTCAGCAAGCATTTACTGAACCAGCCTCTGATGTGTACTTGGCAATATATGCAGAAGGAGAATTCAAACTAAAGCCTGCCCTCAGGCAGCATATAGTCCGTTCAGGGGGATGAGACACCTGGGACAACACTAGACAGTGCTACAGCAGTAAGGAGTGTGTGTGTGGGTGGGGGGGCAGTATCACCTAGGAAGGCTTTGTAGAAAGTGAGCCTAAAAGGACAGGTAAGGTTTGGATGAGCAGGGGGAGAAGGGGAGGACCCAAGGTCACAGTATGATTGTCTGCAGAACAGAAGATGGGGGAGGGGCAGGAAATGTGTTTAAATAATGCAAAGGGCAATGAGTCAACCACAATGAAGCTGGTTCAGCAAGATGGGCATCAAAGCAAGATGCTGGTCCTCAGGAAGCAATCAAGGAGGAGGATAAAAAGTGTCTGGAGGAATAGAGGGCAAGGGCCAGATTGCAAGGTGCAGCTGGAAGAACATCCTCAGGAGGGAAATGAAGGAGCTGAATGGGGCCTCCTCAAAGCCCAACTTTGGAACTCCTGTGGTTGGGGATATGATCACTTTGACAGAGCAAAGCAAGTGGAGTGAGAGGGATTTTGAGGGAAGAACGTTGAATTGGAAGCAATGGTTAATACCCAAGTTGAAAGATTTGTTAAAAGCTAGAACAGATTTTCAAAAAGTGTAGGGGATGATACAAAAGATGTTTTTAAGTAATCTGAAGAAGAATATTGTTTTTTCTTTTTCCTTTTTAAGATTTTATTTTTAAATAATCTCTACACCCAACATGGGGCCTAAACTCACAATCCTGAGATCAAGAGTCACATGCTCCACTGACTGAGCCAGCCAGGTGCCCCAAGAAGAACATTTTATAAACTTGAATAGTTTTATTTTCATTCCTACTAGAAAAACTATAACCAGCACATCAAAGTATTTGTTATTTCATGGATATTATTGCACAAGATAGGGCTAAATTTATTTTTAATGAGTTAAAGAAAAATGTTAAATAAATAATGGTACAGGTGTGATATACAGAATATGGAAAATTATGACAGCAATATGAGAATTTTTAGTATTTGGGAAACATTAAGTTAGAGACAAAATGACCATAGTTTTGGAGAGATGAGAAGACTGTAGAAAAAAAAGAAGAAGAAGAAGAAGACTGTAGACATTCGGAGTTATCAATATAGAAATAATACATCAGAGACTGAGTTTTATAAAGGAGAATGTGGATAAAGATATGCATTAGGAACAAACTATGAACAAGCAATAGCTTTCTACATTTCTAAAAATTAAGATATATCAACATATAACATTGTATTTGTTTCAAGTGTCCAACAATGAATTGATATAAGTATATATTGTGAAATGATCATCAAAATAAGTGTAGTTAATATCCATTGCCACACAATTTCTTTCCTTGTGATGAGAATTTTTAAGGTCAACCCTCTTAGTAACTTTCAAATATACCATGCAGTATTGTTAACTATAATGTCTATACTGTACCTTACAACCCCAGGACTTACTTATCTTGAAATGGGAAGTTTGTACCTTTTAACCACCTTCACCAATTTTGCCCACACCCCAATCCCATCTCTGACAACCACCAATCTGTTCTCTATGTCTGTGAGTTTTTTGTTGTTGTTTTTCAGATTCCACATATAAGTGAGATCGTAGAGTATTTGCCTTTCCGCCTGACTTATTTCACTTGGCATAATGCCCTTAAGGCTCATCCATGTTGTCAGAAGTGGCACAATTTCTGATACCTTTTTAATAATTAGTTAGAAAATTGATGGATGTAAATATCCTGCTTATAAGAGCAACAAAGGTCATAAAATATCTCAGAGTAACTATTTTTTTTTAATTTTTATTTATTTATGATAGTCACACAGAGAGAGAGAGAGAGGCAGAGACACAGGCAGAGGTAGAAGCAGGCTCCATGCACCGGGAGCTCGACGTGGGACTCGATCCCGGGTCTCCAGGATCGCGCCCTGGGCCAAAGGCAGGTGCCAAACCACTGCGCCACCCAGGGATCCCTCAGAGTAACTTTAATAAGAAATGTACAGGACTTACATTCAATCAATCAATAAAACTAAAGTCCTTTGAGTTACTTAAACCAGGAATATTTGTATAAGCAAGTTATTACATAGCTTGTTCATAGATAAGAAGACCATAATATAAAAGATGTCAGTTCCCCCTGAATCTATAAATTTGATGCAGTCTCTAAGTTCCAAAAGGAGGGACACCTGGTTGGCTCAGCAGTTGAGGGTCCGCCTTCGGCTCAACACGTGATCCTGGAGTCCCCAGGTCGAGCTCACATTGGGCTCCCTGCATGCAGCCTGATTCTCCCTCTGCCTGTGTCTCTGCCTCTCTCTGTGTGTGTCTCTCATGAATAAATAAATAAAATCTTTAAAAAATAAATAAATTCCAAAAAGATGAGTTGGGAAACTTAACAAAATAATGCAAAAGTTCATCCAGAACGATAATGAGAAAAGCCAGAACATTCTGAAACAGATGAGTAAAGGTCAGAGGGTCTGGCCTATCAATATTAAAAGTTGAAACAAAAGCACAATGTACTGGGATTGGCACAGGACTGGTACATCCATCAGAATAGAGTCTAGAAATAGTTCCAAATGCACATGGGAATTTAGCATGTACATGATAAAGGTGGTATTTTAAGGTGGAGAAAAAAGGTGGGGAAAAGGGATCCCTGGGTAGCTCAGTGGTTTGGCGCCCGCCTTTGGCCCAGGGCGTGATCCTGGAGATCCGGGATTGAGTCCCACATCGGGCTCCCTGTGTGGAGCCTGCTTCTCCCTCTGCCTGTGTCTCTGCCTCTCTCTCTCTCTCTGTCTCTCATGAATAAATAAATAAAAGCTTTAAAAAAAAAAGTGGGGAAAAAGATTATTCAACGGTTGTTTCTCGAGCAATCAGCTACTCAAGGGCAAGTGTGGGAAGCTGGCTCTCTATTTCATTTATTATGCCAAAAGGTTTAGATGTAGAAACAAAACATTAAGAGCAAAAAGTGGGTGAACATTCTTATAACCTTAGCATGGAGAAGGTCTTTCTAAAATGACATGAAAACCAGAAAATGCTGAGAGACTTTTAAGTTTGATCATGTTCTTAGCTAAAATTTCTATAAGGCAAACTCAAACTAGAAACATTAAACTGGGAAAATATATTTTTTAAGATTTTATTTTTAAGTAATCTCTACACCTAAGATGGGACTCAAACTCACAACCCTGAGATCAAGAGCTACACACTCAAGAGCTCACTGATTCCATCAGCCAGGCACCCTATGGGAAAAGATTTCTAACACATGAAAAAGATTGATACAGTATATTAGAAAGATCCGAGAGTTGATAAGAAAAGGAAAAAAGAACTCAAAGGACATGAACAGATAAATCACCAAAGAAACAGAAATATCAATGAACATGTATCAACCATAATAACACAAGTGATGTGAAACAAAGCAATGATAAAATGCTTTTCACCTGTCAGACAAAACTGAAAAAAAAAAAAACATAGCATCAGTCTGGCAAGTATAGGTGGAAAACGGACTCATTGTGTAAATGTAAACACATCTTTTCTGGAGGTCAATTTAATATTTATTAAAAATTTAAATGTACATAGTTTTGACTCAAATTCGATTTCCAGGAAATTATCCTATGTAAATGGTTACACAAGTGTGAAAAGCTAGATGCACAAGCATGCTAATTGCAGTGTTGTTTGAAAGATGAAAAATTGGAGACAACCCCAATTTCATCAGTATGGCACTAATTTATGATAACAATGGTACGCTGAAGCTGTTGAATAGAACACAGAAGATGTTGATGTTCTTTTTTTTTTTTTTTTTTTTTTTTTAAGATTTTTATTTATTCATGAGAGACGCAGAGGGAGAAGCAGGTTCCTTGCAGGGAGCCTGATATGGGACTCGATCCCGGGACTCCCAGAACACACCCTGGACCGAAGGCAGGCGCTAAACCACTGAGCAACCCAGGGATCCCTCGATGTTCTAAACACAAGAAAGTTCACAATAAATTAATAAGTGAATAAAGAAATGTACGGGAAAGCACATTTTTAGAAAAAAATGTATTCGTAAAAAACGCATTTATAGAAAAATCATTTATTTGTAAATTTTTATGTAGGTCTGGAAGAAAATATACCAGATATTTGATGGTGACTATTTGAGGTCTGAGAAGTGAGTGGGCTTAATTTACTTTTCAAAAATGTATATTGTTTGAATTTTTATGTGTAGATCTTCATTCTGAAATCAGAACAAAATATATATATATATATTTTTTAAGATTTTATTTATTTGAGAGAGTGCAAGCAAGCAAGCACAATTTGGAGGAGGGGCTGAGGGAGGAGAAGCAGGGAAGCTCCACACAAGGCTTGATCCCAGGACCCCAGGATCATGACCTGAGCTGAAGTCAGACTCTATCAACTGAGCCATCCAGGTGCCCCATAAAAAAAGTTTTTTTAAAAAGAAAAATAAGTAGTTAGGTGTTCTAGAAAGGATGAAGACAAGGGTTGTGCTTCATGAAAAGAAGCAGAGGTAGGCATAAAGTGTCAGCATGGAGGAGCTGGCATGTGAAGTTTCAAATCCCAGATTGTCATTTAGAGCCATTTCTCGCTTTCAGATAGCCCAATGACTCCTTGAGGGGTAAGGACAGAGACTAGAATCTCAGGAGACCGGAAAGGCAGGATCAGACAGAGTTAAGGCAGGTGCTTGAGGTTGATGTGAGCCCTCAGGCTATCTAAGATTAGAGATCTGTGAAGAATTCTCAGTTTCAAGAACTTAGGCTGTGCTGGAACTTTATAAACTTCACAGGAAGGATGGAAGGATAAGCACCCCTGCGAAGTCAACCCAGACCCAGTCCTGCCTGACACCTGGTGAAACTCACCTGGTCTCACCTGGGACTACATGTCCCCTCCTGGGGTCACAAAGGCATTTCCAACACTGACTTTCTACCTTTCAAGACCCCAGCACAGCAGGGGACCCTAGGACAGTAGACCTAAAGGAGAGAGGGGCTGGGAGCATTAAGTCCAGAAGGAGACAGGAGCTGTGTGGAAGACCCCCATTGGGGAGGTAACACATTCAAATTACAGGGGAGAGAAAATAAATACTTCAGAAATAATATTCTTTTTTTCAAAGTTTTTATTTATTCATGAGAGACACAGACACATAGGCAGAGGGAGAAGCAGGCTCCCTGCAGGGGGCCTGATGCGGGACTTGATTGCCAGACCCCGGATCACGCCCCGAGGCAGATGCTAACCATAGAGCCACCCAGGCATCCCCAGAAATAAATGCCTTATTTCTCATGGTCCATATCACCCATCGAGATCATATTTCAGCTCTGAAGAGAGATTTCTATGAAAGGCAACTAGGGTCATATCAAAAAGACTGGGGAGGGATCCCTGGGTGGCGCAGCGGATTGGCGCCTGCCTTTGGCCCAGGGCGCGATCCTGGAGACCCGGGATCGAATCCCACATCGGGCTCCCAGTGCATGGAGCCTGCTTCTCCCTCTGCCTATGTCTCTGCCTCTCTCTCTTCTCTCTGTGACTATCATAAATAAATAAAAATTAAAAAAAAATAAAAAAGACTGGGGAGCAAACTAGAAGAGGCTCCCAAATAGCCAAAGGATATTACCTCAAGAAGGGTAAGAACTACAATGGATTAAAAGGCAAATATAATTAAGTTCATTAGCTCATATGACAAAAAAAAAAAAATTCTCATCTTTGGAGGATGCTAAAGGATCAATTCATTATTTTGAATTACAAAGCTTCTCTATAAAGAAACATTTTGGCTAATAAATGCTGACAGAATTTTAGAATTAGAATATTACCATGAAAATGGAACCCAGACGGGTATCCCTGGGTGGCTCAGCGGTTTAGCTCCCCCTTTGGCCCAGGGCTGATCCTTAGCGTCAGGGATGGAGTCCCTGCTTGGAGCCTGCTTCTCCCTCTGCCTGTGTCTCTGCCTCTCTGTATGTGTGTCTCTCAGAAATAAATAAATAAAATCTTTTTTTAAAAAAGAAAGAAAGAAGAAAGAAAGAAAGAAGAAAGAAAGAAAGAAAGAAAGAAAGAAAGAAAGAAAGAAAGAAAGAAAGAAAGAAAGAAAGAGAGAGAAAAAATGGGACCTGGTATTGAGTTCCAACAGCAGGCAATATCCCATGTCACACTGTAAGAGACAACCTTATGTGCCTCCTTTTTGTTGTTGTTTTTGTTTTGTTTTGTTTTGTTTTGTTTCCTTATGTGCCTCCTGATGAAAGAATGTACCATCAACCATGAAGTACTTTTGCCCGCCCCCTCCCCCACCAAAACTGAACCTAGAGATATCATCAAGCCTGTAGATGCCACCACCAATTACAGGAAATACAGAAGAGACAGGAACTCACTGAACACCAGCGAATGCGATCAGCAAAATCGACTGTGGGAAACACCTCAGGGCAAACTCCCTGGGTTCTTCAACAAATATATTGCCAGGGGAAATAAAAAGATGGAGAGGTGACCTGTAGATTAAAAGAAACTAAAGAGCAGCCTGGGTGACTCAGCGGTTTAGCGCCCCCTTCGGCCCAGGGCGTGATCCTGGAGACTCGGGATCGAGTCCCAGGTCGAGCTCCCTGCATGGAGCCTGCTTCTCCCTCTGCCTGTGTCTCTGCCTCTCTCTCTCTCTCTATGTCTGTCATAAATAAATAAATAAATCTTAAAAAAAAAAAAAGAAGAGGAGAAAGTACATGCCAGAAAAGACAAAACAAGAATGGCCATGTGTTGATCATTGTTAGGCTGGATGAATGCTCTGTCTGCGTTTGGGTCTGTTTGAAATTTTCCACAATAAAAAGTGGTATTTTGTTTTGTTTTGTTTTAAAGTCAATGTGATGAATCAAAAATTTTCCTCCCCTGAAAAAAAAAGTGAGGATTGGGAGCAAATGTTCTAGGAAATCCCTCCCAAAACATTCTCTCTCCTGTTAAAAATAACCTTTTATTTTTATGAAGCAATATACAGTCATTGTAGAAAGTTATCAAATACTGGAAAGCAACAATAAAATACTGTATTTCCACCACGTAGAGGTTACCATTTAAAAACTGACTGTATAATATCACAGGACTTTTTCTATGCATATATGTTTTTTAACAAAACAAGATCATCCTGCACATACCGTATTGAAAGCTGCTTTTTTCCAGTAAGAGTCTCCACATCCCCCATATCAATAGAGTTTCATCTTATCTAATATCCAAGCCATATATACATTTCCCTAATCATGTCCCAAAGTGTTCTGGTGTCTTAGCTCAGCTGCCATAACAAAATACCATAGACTAGATGACTCAAACAATAGGTGTTTATTTCTCACAGCTCAGAAGGCTAGGAAATCCAAAATAGTGTGCTGGCCTATTTGGTTCCTGGTTAAAGCCCTCTTCCTGGCTTGCAGACAGGTAGCTTCTTGCTGCATGCTTACACAGCAGAGAGGGAGAAAATGCAAGAAAGAGTGAAAGACGATGGGTCTGGTGTTTGTTTCCCTTCTTAGGAGAACACTAATCCCATCATTAGGGCCCTACCCTGATGACCTCACCTACCCATAATCACCTCTCCAAATATCACTTCCAAATACTAACACTTTGGAGGTTAAGGCATCTATACGCGAATTACAGACTGAGATTCTACCCAAAACCAGGAGTTGCATCTGGTTGTTAACTTTCTTCATCTCTTCTAATTCGACATTTTTATCTTTGCTTCTTTTGCTCCCATATCTCTGAATTGTGGAATAGCCTGAGCCATTTGTGTTAAAGAATGTCACACTCTCCACATATGCTGGTTGCTTCCTGAAGGTACCTCTACAGTTTACAGGGACTGGGAAATTGGAGCTTCTTGTCACTTGCTGTTCAGACTCTAGGTGCACCTAATGTACGTGGCCTCAGAATGGCAGCCCATTCTGAGGGTCCAGGTTCCACTGCTCCTCTGCCATCTCCAAACTGCCATCTCTGGATGCAGTGAGGAGCATGTTGGCCAGGGACTCATCCAGACCATCCTCTGGCCTCTGCCACCCCCACCCACCCCACCCAAGGCAGTCTTTTGCCACCAAAAATGGCTACGAGTCAGAAACCCTAGGTTGGGAGAACCAAAAATGGTGTCACCATCTAAAAAAATTTCCACTGACCAAGTGGTGACCTTATGCTGATTGTGTTTGACATTCCTGACTTAAAGCCCAGGCATGGGTGGGACAGTGAGATGTACACATTCCAGAAATTTCAGAGTAATGAGGGGAAACCTTCTGGAAAATTAGAAACTAGAGGGAAATTTTTAATTATATGTGGTATTTATTTCCCTGCCCATTCAGATCTGCAGTCATTTTGTTCATTTGGTAACATAAAATGTATGCTTGTAAATGGGTCATAAAACTGTCATGGTTGGTCTATTTAGAGATATGGAAATCTAAAAATGAGAACATCACGCCCCCCCCCCCCATTTTGAGGTTGGGGCTGAGTGAGTGAGGAAATCTATGGGGCAAAGTTTTCCCCTCCCTCTTTATTTTTCGGTCTACCTTTCCCACCCAGGAGGCCCTAAAGGAAATAAAGATGTTCCTAACTGGAACTTTTTTCCGGGAGGTAGACCCACACACCCAGGGAGGGGCCCCTGACAACAAAACAGACCTGGGGAGGGACAGTTAGCTTCTAGAATTCCCTCCTGGGGTGTGAGTGAGGGTTATCCACCTCCTTCCCACCTAACCTTGCCACCCTCAATTATTGTTCTGAAAGAGAACTGCTCCCAGCCCACCCTTTCTAGAGTGGAGGATTTCCCTTCCTTTGCCATTCTGAAGGAGAGAGAAGGGGCATTGCCCTGTCTACCAACAGACTACCACTCTTTAGACTTTGGAGGGAGAGACCGCTCAGGATTTACAGTGTGTGGGGGCTAAGGGAGGTACAAAAGGACAGCAGCTCTGGAGGCCAGCCGTTGCTCCCAGAGGTACAGGTGAGGACGCAGCACAAAACCACCAGACCAGGCTCGAGGAGAGGATGGACAGGACACATCAATGGAGGTGCCCTGCTAAGGAAGCAAGCAGTGATCTCTTCCAGAAGGGTGAGTGGGATGAGCCCAGGTGGCTAGAAAGTGACCTAGGGATGCTTGGTGCCCTGGGTGGACTTAGTAGACATGAGTCCCTAATCCTGGTGGTATTGCAGCCCAAGAGAAAATTCTACCACTCATCTACACCCCATAACAGGACAGCCCCAAATGACAAAGAATTATCTGGTCTGAAATGTCAATAGCATTGAGGTTTATAAACTTTGAGTGTTGAAGTCAAGAAGGTTTGAGATAGGGGATCCCTGGGTGGCTCAGCGGTTTGGCGTCCGCCTTTGGCCCAGGGCGAGATGCTGGAGCCCCGGGATCGAGTCCCGCGTCGGGCTCCATGCATGGAGCCTGCCTCTCCCTCCTCTGCCTGTGTCTCTGCCCCTCTCTCTCTATGTCTATCATAAATAAATAAAATCTTTTTTTTAAAAAAAAAAAAAGAAGGTTTGAGATAGAGTATCTTAATACTTTGAACATGATACTTTGACAGGGTAACCTGGCTGGCTCAGTCAGTAGAGCATGTGACTCTTCATCTTAGGGTCTTGAATTCAAGCCCCACGTTGAGCATAGAGCTTACTTAAGAAAAAAAACAAGCAAACAAACAAACAAACAAAAAAATATATATATATATAATTAAACACGGTACCTTGAAATTCTTATCATGAAACCTAACAGCTTTATTCCATCCACAAGTCTGTGTGCTTTTGAGTGCTCCAGTAAGACTTGTTATTTCTAATTCAGACTGGTGGGGGTGGGGAAATACACAAAATCTTCCTTTAAGGTCCAACCTTCATCACTTGCTAGCACTGTAAGTTCATATTATTTCTTGTTAACAATTGGCTATTGACCCCTGACACATGTGCAATGCAAGCCCTAAAACCTTATTTCTGTTTGTAAAAATCAGTTTTATTGAGGTATAATTTATATATAATAAAATGTACCTACCTGAAGTCTACAGTACGAGGAGTTTTGACAACTCCATATACCTGCAAACACAAGTTTTAAAAAGCCATGTTTAGGTTCATGGAATAACAGTTAGAAACATGGACTTTGAAGTTGATCAGACATGGGTTCAATGGGTTCATGGGTCCAGCCCTGCCTTCTAAACCTTGGTTGTCTCGTCAGTAAACTGGACTAATAAAATCCACCAGAGGGGTTATCCTGAGGATTAGAATGACCCACTTGAAGCATTTAGCTCAGACCATGCCTGGCACATGGAGAAATGCACCATTAGTGATCATAATATTCATGATTATTACTGTTCTCACCTATTTCATGATACACTCGGCTAATAGATTCCTTTTTTTCCCTGTATCTCCATGTCTTCATGATCACGTTTTCCCCAAAGTTACAATAATCATATATACACATGCAGTTTCCGCACTAATATTTCCAACTTCTCTCCCAGGCTCCAGAAGAACAGGGCAGCTTCCCCCAGGCCTGCCTCAAAGGCAACATGTCCACAACTGCACTCTTTAGCTCCCCCCCAAACTACCCATCATGTCTTAGACTGCCCATCTTGGTCAATGCCATCACATCCAGAAATCTCTCTGCAGAAATACATGTTCCTTTCTCCCTCATGCATACCCCTCATTCATTAGACTATCAGTTTAAATGCTTCAAAACAGACCTGAACAACAGTGGCCAGACCTAGTGGGAGGTTATCTCTTGATTTTTTTAAAGATTTTATTTATTTATTCATGAGAGACACAGAGAGAGGCAGAGACATAGGCAGAGGGAGAAGCAGGCTTCTCGCAGGGAGCCAGATGCAGGACTCGATCCCCAGACCCAGGATCACGCCCTGAGCCTAAGGCAGACTCTCAACCCCTGAGCCACCCAGGGTTCCCTCTTGATTTTTTTTTTAATTTAAATTCAATTTTCCAACAAATAGTATAATAGCCAATGCTCATCTCATCATGTGTCCTCCTTAATGCCTGTCACCCAGTTACCTTATCCCGGTTATCCCTTGATTATATAAGCATCTAGACATAATCAGTCCAGAGCGGCTCTGGAGGCTCCAGCATATCCAGAGCCAAGCTCTTTCTTTTTGGTTTTTTGGTTGCTCTGCATTCCAAGGAATTGCCTTTGTTCACAAGGTCTGAGTAGCTTACTACCAGCTCCATTTTTCATGTAGCAGGATGGTCCTTGAGTACAATACAACAGACTGCATTTAATCCTCACATCACCTAAGAGACAGCGGTTTTGTTAGATTTGTTTGCCTTTTTGTTGGTCAAATATGGTAGATTATTGGCAATCTTATATAATTCAACCCATTAGTATTTCTACTTTACAGATAAGGACTCTGATGCAGAGAAGTCAAGTAATTTGCCCAAAGTCACACAGCAAGTGAATGGCAGAGAAGGAATTCAAATCCAGATCTTCCCTGGAAACTGAGCCCATAGAAGATTCTTCAGAACAAGTAAGGCTCGGTTTTTCCGTCCCCAGTGTGCAACAATGAATACTGGAAAGGCAAACAGCAGTTCAAGAGAAAAACAGCAACAGCTTAATGCGGCTATGTAAGAATGTCACAAGACCATCTGTGAATTTTTTTCTCCAAATAAGTGATAAGACAAGACATTCTTTTTCTAGAAGTTGAGTAGACAGAACAACAGCTCCGGAATAGTGTGGCCTAGAAGGCTCCTGAGAAGAGGGGAGATTTCAACTGAGTCTTGAAAGCAGAGGAGACTTAGTCCCATGGTGGTGGGAGTGACGTTCAGTGTTTATAAGCTCATTCTGTGTTATTTTACAAAAGCTTGAGATGTTATTGATGAAGATTTGGGTCTCTGTCATTATTTGATCATGTGTACACACACAGGTATATACACTCCCGTCGTGTTCCTGTGGATGTCTTCCTGTTGAGTCTCTCCATGTTTTTCACTTTGTGTATATGCATCTGGGTGTGTCTTTCCGTGTTTTTGTTTTTCTGTCTTTTTTTTTTTTAAGATTTTATTTTATTTTTTTTTAATTTTTATTTATTTATGATAGTCACAGAGAGAGAGAGAGAGAGGCAGAGACACAGGCAGAGGGAGAAGCAGGCTCCATGCACCGGGAGCCCGATGTGGGACTCGATCCCGGGTCTCCAGGATCGCGCCCTGGGCCAAAGGCAGACGCCAAACCGCTGCGCCACCCAGGGATCCCCCAAGATTTTATTTCTTTATTTGAGAGAGAGAGACAGAGAAAGAGCACAAGCAGGGGTAGAGGCAAAGGGAGGAGAAGCAGACTCCCTGCTGAATGTCCAAAGTGTGGCTGGATTCCAGGTGACTTGATTCCAGGTCCCTGAGATCATGACTTGAGATCAAGACAGACACCCAACTGACTGAGCCTCCCAGGTGCTCCTATCTTTCTGTGTCTTGGTGTTTTCTGTCTCTTTCTTTCTCTTTCACACATTCTCTCTCTCATCAACTGTCTCTCCGCATCTTTGCTTTATCATTGGCCCCATATAAATCCTAAGTGCGCTTTTTTATTATTAATTGCACATATTAAATAGTTTGATGTGCCTGGTCCCTGATTTAAAATGCAATGGGACAGAACATTTCCATCCTTTCACCTAAATCTCTCTTCCATTTTATTGTTCCTTTCCCTGGCCTTTCACCAAATCAATTTGTTTTTATTTTTATCAAGTTAGACCTGTACATGATTTTATAGTCAAATACTAGAAGACTAATCCTGAAGTAAAGCAACCCCACCTCATTACCTCTCAACCCGCTTCTCAGATTGAATTATTTTCAACTCTTTCAGCCATTTCTCCTGGTACCTCCCTATTTCTCAAGAACATGCTTGTGCAGCTATTTCTTGATTTTTTTTTCCCCTAGGATTTCTTAAAACAGAAAATGAGACCTTAACTCTTACCACCTCCATCCCCACACACAATTCTTTCCCTTCATCCATCATCCCTAAAAAATGTTATAGCCCCAGGTGCCTGGCTGGCTCAGTGGGGGCCGGGGTGGGGTGGGGGTAGGGGTGGGGGTGGGAATTAGCAGGTGACTCTTGATCCCTGGGTTGTGAGTTTGAGCTCCACGTTGGATGTAAAGAATAGTTTAAAAATAAAATATGTTTTGAAAAAGTTATATTCTGGGTTTTGGTCAGAGCAGAATTCAGGGTTGTTATTATTATTATTATTATTATTACTTAAGCATTACTTACAACCATATGATAGACTATGGTTGTATTTTCTTTCTTGAAGTTTTCTTTCTCTGGAGCTAATTGTCTCAAGTTTTTGTTTGTCTAGTCTCCAGGGACCTAACAAATTCAACCTCAGCAGGGCAGGTGATCCATCAGCTTAAGCTTTCTCTTGGAGATCTCTATCCTGCAGATCTTCATCTCCTTGCTACACGCTATAATGCCCACTGTCAGCTGTGACACAGCTTGTCCTGGGACACAGCTCACCTGTCTCCTTACTTCTGTTCTTTTTTTTTTTTTTAAGATTTTATTTATTTATTCATGAGACAGAGAGAGAGAGAGAGAGAGAGAGTGGCAGAGACATAGGCAGAGGGAGAAGCAAGCTCCATGCAGGGAGCCCAACGCAGGACTCGATCCCAGGCCTCCAGGATCACGCCCTGGGCCAGAAGGCATGTACTTAACCCCTGAGCCACCCGGGCTACCCTCTCACTTCTGTTCTTGAGTTCCACATTTCCTCTTTCTTAGATTAGTCTCTTGTTTTATGGAAGCCTATTCCCTCCCTGGGAAAGCGTGCCAAGGAGATTATATATATATATTTTTTGAAACTTCACACACCTGAAAATATCCTATCCTTATCCTAACTAGACTGATATTTTGGGGGGTATGGAATTCTAGGTTTGCCATCATCTTTCTTTCAATTTTCAATCTTTTGGGATGCCTGGGTGGCTCAGCAGTTAAAGCATCTGCCTTTGGCTCAGGTCGTGATCCTGGAGTCCCAGGATTGAGTCCCACATCGGGCTCCCTGCATGGAGCCTGCTTCTCCCTCTGCCTGTCTCTCTCTCTCTTTGTCTCTCATGAGTAAATAAATAAAATCTTTTAAAAAATAATTTTCAATCTTTTAAAAAATTTAGTAATCAGTTTCAGGGTGCCTGGGTGGCTCAGTTTGTTAAGTGTCTGCCTCCAGCTCAGGTCATGATCCTGGGGTCCTGGGATCCAGCCCTGTGTCAGGCTCCCTGCCCAATGGGGAGCCTGCTTCTCCCTCTCCCTGCCCCTCAACATGTGATCTTTCTTGCTATCTCTCTGTTTCTCAAATAAATAAATGAATAAAATCTTTTTTATTCATAAAATTTAGTAATCAGTCGCTTTTAACAATAGTCTTCAACAAAAATATATTAATACTAATATTGTGCCTCTCCATGGAAGGTTTATCATTTAAGACTTGAGCTAGAATTGACATACAACATTGTTTGAATTTTAGGTATACAATGGAATGATTTAATGTATCTATATTCCTTCAGGTATTGCTTTATTGTATTCTACTTTTCTTTCTTTTTAAAAACTGGTCTTCTACTTTTCAAAAAAATAATTCTACTTTTCAATAATATTGTTGAGAAGTCTCAAGTCATTCTGATTCTCTGTTATTTCTCTATATAAACTTTCAGGATCTTTGGTTTGGCTTTCATGTTCTGAAATTTCAACTTTTTTGTCTTAATATAGATTTATTTTAATCCGTTTTATCGAATATATATGAAGTATGGAAATTAAATTTCTCAATTCTGACAATATTTCTAGAGTTACTATTTTTTTGTTTTATAATTTCTTCCCGTCTAGTTTTCTCTTTATTTTTTTTTAAATTTAAAAAGATTTTATTTATTTATTCATGAGACACACACAGAGAGAGAGGCAGAGACACAGGCAAGCTCCCCGCAGGGAACCTGATGCGGGACTTGATCCCAGGTCTCCAGGATCACACCCTGGGCCGAAGGCAGACGCTAAACCACTGAGCCACCTGGGCTGCCCTAGTTTTCTCTTTAAAACCACTGTTTTTGGATGTTGGATCAATCTCCTAAATGGATTCTTGAATTTTCTTTTTTTTTTTCTCTTTCTCATTTTTTGTGTCTTTGTCATTTGTTCTACTATCCAGGGGATGTTTTTCACCTTTTATTTCAGACCCTTCTACTGAATTTTTCATTTTCAGTACCATATTTTAACATTTTAAGGGCCCTTTTTTTTTGTTCAGAATGTTCCTTTTTTAATGGTCTTTTGTATTTGCTTCAAGAATGAAATATCTAATCTTATCTTTCCAACAACCAGCATTATTAATTTTTTCTTTAAGGTTTTCTGCTCCTGCTTTTTTCAAGGTCATTTTTTCTCTTTATTGCTTTGATTTCTATCTTTCATGTCACAGGCTGGTGTGACCTTCAGCTCTATATTTATATATCAATATCTGGAAGTTTTTCTCTTGAGCAAGTAAGTTACTCCAGAGAGGACTCCACCAATTATCAATGGTGGTGAGGGGAGAGGAGATGAAAAAAGAGGGGCTAGCTGGAGAGCTCACTTGCCCTGTTAAGCCCCCTGCCCTCGGCTGTGTTACATCCTCTGGCCCAGAGTTCCTCTTGTTTAAATCTCAAGAAAGTCAACATCACATCTTGGATTTGAGGAGAAATTGTTATCTTGCTCGGGTGGTGAAGGGCAGCTGAGAATCTGGTTCTTTACCAACTTTGTTTTAATTGTGGTAAAATGTACTTAACATAAAATCTATCATCTTAGTTAAGATGATAGATTAAGTGTACAGCTCATTAGTGTCAAATACATTCATACTGTTGTGCAACCAATCTTCAGAACCCTTTAGCTTGCAAAACTGAAACAAACAGCAACTCACCATCCCCCCTCCTGCAGCCCCTGCAACCACCATTTTACTTTTTGTCTCTGTTTGACTGCACTAGGAACCTCCTGGACGTAGAGTCCTGTAGTTTGTCCTGTTGGGGCTGGCTTATTTCACTAGCATAATGTCCTCATGGTTTGTCCTGTCATAGCAAGTGTCAGGATTTCCTTCCTTTTTAAGGCTAAATAATATTCCACTGTATGTATGTACTGCATTTTGTTTATCCATGATCTGTTAATGGATATTTGGGTTGCTTCTATCTTTTGGCTATTGTGAATATGCTGCTATGAGAATGGGTGTGCAAATCTCTTATAAATTTTTATCTGGTCTCTTCCTTCTCAGTGCACTCCCACTTTAGGGGTACCTGGTATCTCTAACAAAGGAGACTTTCTGGGTGCCGTGATGCCAGTCAGCTTTCTACTGGGCTCTTTCACTGCTCATTTAGGTCTGAGCTTTCTCTGGTCTGCTGTGAATCAGTTTCCATTGTCCTTCTGCTTTTTACCTTCAAAACATTTTGTTGCTGTTTTCTCCTGTCTTTTTTTTGTCTGTGAGGGTTTATATCTTAAAAGAAAATCATTTACTATCATTTTAGTGGCATGTCAGGAGGAAGAAGATTTATATATGAGTGTACCTCCATATTTACTCAAAGTCCCTAAATTGTGTTACTTCTGAGTGATATAATTTGTGATGTTTTTCCTCTTGTGGGTTGGTGGCTTTCAATTTTTTTAAATATTATTTCCTTAGTGTAAATATAGATGTGGTTATGAAAAATAGTTTGGCAGTTCCTCAAAAAGTTGAACATAGAGTGACCATATCACCCACTGATTATACTCCCAGGCCAAAAGAATTATAAGCATATGTTCACACAAAAATGTATACATGAATGTTCATAGCAGCATTATTCATAATATCCAAAAAGTAGAAACAATTCAAATGTTCTTTGGCAGATGACTGAAAAAACAGAAAGTGGTATATCCATGCAATGGAATATTATACAGCCACAACAGGGAATGAAGTACTGATGTATATAATACAGATGAACCTTGAAAACATCATGCTAGGTGAAAGAAGCTGGACACAAAATATCACATATTATATGATTATTTATACAAAATGTCCAGAATTTGCAAATCTATGCAGACAGAATGTAGATAAGTAGATTAGTGGCTGCTAGGGGACAGGAAGGAGGGAAGGAAGGAGAATGACCGCTAATGGGTACAGAATTTCTTTGCCGATGAAAATGTTCTGGAATTAGATGGTGATGATGGTTGCATAACACTGTGAATATACTAGAAACTACTGAACTGTATACTTTAAGATGGTGAATTTTATGATATGTGAATTATATCTCAATTTTTTTAACTTTTGTGGTTAGGAATAGGAGTGAAAGCTAGACAAAAAAAATTAAGTAAGGTACATAAAACTTCAATAGTACATCAAATTCTCTTTTAGTCATGGATTGTGGAGAGGTGGAATGCAAAGATTGGGATCTACATGTAGGCCAGACCTCTGTAGCTCACGCAATATTTTACCATTACATGGCTGGAATTGGCCATGAGGCTAAGAAAGAAAGGTGCTCTGGTAGGCAGTAGAGGAATAAGGAGGCAAGACCACACACAAAATGAAAAAGCTGGGATTAGTCTCAACTCTGTCTCATGTGTTTCTCGTTCTCATCTGTAAAGTGGGAAAGTTGGATTAAATCCTGAGTCCTATCCAGGCAAGATCTAGTAGCTTTGCATTAGGCCCCACAAATCTGTTGTTGTTTTTTAAAGTTTCCAGGCAATTCTGATGCTCATCTGAGTTTTAGATATCTCTTTTTAGAAAATGGAGTATTCTGATGGTACAAAGAAAAAAAAGTCAAACTGTGTGGTTTGAGACTCTTGAACTTCTGAATACCTCTTTGTGAAAAGTCAACAGATAAACAAGTTCAAACACCTCGTCATATGCTAAGTATATTTGCCAATAGGAAACTTGTAGCAAATATAGTTATTCTAGAGCAGAACTGGGTATTGAGCCCATTTATTTGGGACCCTATTCAAAGGGGGTAAGTTATATATGTAGCTCATGCCCATACTCCATGCCTTTACCTATCCTGTTTCCCTATGCTTGGAATACACTTTCAATCTTTCTGGACAATTTTTATGCACCCTTCAAGACTCAGCTCAACTTTCCTTTCCTCCAGAAAGCCTTCTAGACCTCTCATATTGAGCTAATTATTCATTCTTTGTGTTTCCTTATGCTCTGTGTTCACCTGCCACCATTATACGAGTTAGCTATTGCAGCATAACAAATTACCTCCAAACATAGTGGCTTAGAACAACAATGGTCACTTATTATTTCACAATGTCTGTGAATCAGAAATTCAGGACACAGTGGGATTGGCTTGTTTCTGCTCCACAGTATTTGGGGCCTCAGCTGGAAGATGAGAAGACTGGATGGCTGAAGTCACCTGCAGGCTTGACTGACTGTGCCTGGAGAATCTATTTCCCAGATGGCTCACAGCCATAGCAGGCAAGTTGGTGCTGGCTATCGGCACAGGTCTCAGATCTCTGTGTGAGCATCTCTGCAGGATGCTTTAATGACCCTGTGATATGTAACTGGCTTCCCCCAGAAAGGGGGATCCAAGAGAGAGCAAGGTAAAAGCATAATGTATTTTCTTTTTAAGATTTTATTTATTTATATGACAGAGAGAGAGAGAGAGAGCACAAGCCAGGGGAGCGGCAAGCAGAGGGAGAGGGAAAAGCAGGCTCCCCACTGGCCAGAGAGCCTGCCTGATGTGGGGCTTGATCTCAGGATGCTGGGAACAACCTGAGCCGAAGGCAGACACTTAACCGACTGAGACAGCCAAGCACCCCCCTAATATCTTTTATAACCGCTTCAGAAGTCATGCACTATCACTTCCATCACATTCTATTTGTTGGAAGTGAGTCCCTAAGCCAAGCATACATTCAAGGAGAGGGGAATTAGATTCTACTGTTTGGAGGGAGGAGCATCATAGAATATGGGGATATATTTTAGGACCACCACAACCATTTTGTATTACATAATATTTCATTACATGTTTCTCTGTGTATCCCCTACTAGTCTGTGGGCACCCCCATACCAGGCTCTGACACAGGGCTTGGCACTGAGAAGAATGCTCAAAAGATATTTAACTATTTCTTGGATGTTGGAGAATTTAATCATCCTGACATGGGGCAGTTGGACCTTCTCTGGCCTCTGAGGATGGGCTCAAGAAACCCAGATGCAATGGCCCAGGCCATCTGACCTCTCCTCCATGAATGCTCCATCCTTCTCCTTGCAAATTCCTCAGGCTTGGTTTGGACATTTCAAGGTTTAGGATGGGATATTAGTATAATGTTACAGAGCTTAAAATCCCACATATGTGTCCTAGAGACACAGTAAACTCAACATGCCCAAATTGTGTGCCTGTTCCTTTCCCAAACCTACTGCTTCCTTGGTGTCATCATTCCAGTGAAGGGCATCAAAAACCTCGGAACTGTCCTGTTTTTCCACCTCTGCTTTCACCCCAAACCACTCAGACACTACATCTTATAATGAGGGGCAGGCACCCAGGGGGGAATACCCAGTTAGTGCAGGTGGGTATTTGGATCCACACGTGCACCGAATATTGTCTATGGACTAGATCAATAATATGTCTCATATACACATAAATAGTTTCAGACTTATATAACATGTAGAAGTACAAATTCACTTAAAAGTATTCCTAAATTCAAGGCAGTCTTTTGTAATATGCATTTTTTCTATCAGGCAGCAGAACTATCTTCAAGGAGATCAGTGAAACTTCTTGGTATTAAAGAGAAAGCTCTAAAATTAGTGCCACAGATATACTTGTACATACGCAAAATGTAATAAGTTATGGAATAGCTATGCAATGGAATAATAGTCATGAAAAAGAATGAAAAAAAACTCTTTAGGAACTGATATGGAAAGAGCTCCAAGATGTATTGGATCTGTTTGTTTAAAGGCTTTATTTATTTATTTGAGAGAGAGAAAGAGAGAGAGAGAGAGCATGCACCGGAGAAAAGAGAAGAAGGAGAAGAAGAGGGAGAAATAGTCTCCCTGCTGAGCAGGAAGCCTGACATGGGGCTCAATCCCAGGACCTTGGGATTCACGACCCACTTAACCAACTAAGCCACCCAGGCACCTCTGTTTCTTTGTTTTTTAAAGGATTTATTTTTATTTTTTTTTAATTTTTATATTTTTTTAAATTTTTATTTATTTATGATAGTCACAGAGAGAGAGAGAGAGAGAAAGAGAGAGAGAGGCAGAGACACAGGCAGAGGGAGAAGCAGGCTCCATGCACCAGGAGCCCAACGTGGGATTCGATCCCGGGTCTCCAGGATCATGCCCTGGGCCAAAGGCAGGCGCCAAACCGCTGCGCCACCCAGGGAACCCTTAATTTTTATTTTTAAGTAGGCTCCATACCCAGTGTGGGGCTTGAACTCACAACCCTGAGATAAAGAGTTGCATGCTCTACCACCTGAGCCAACTAGTTACCCCTCCAAGATGTATTGCTAATTTAAAAAGTGAGTTGAAAAAATAGCGGGCTGTAAGTTGTATCCAGGCCTACCTCAGAGATGTTGTGGGTTTGGTTCCAGACCACTGCAATGAAGCAAATTTTGCAATAAAGTGAGTCAAGTGAAGTTTTTTTGTTTCCCAATGCATATAAAAGTTATGTTTACACTATACTGTAGCCTCTTACGTGTGCAAAAGCATTATGTCCTAAAAAACAATATATATACCTTAAATTTAAAATACCTATTGCTAAAAAATGCTAACCAATATTGGAGCTTTCAGGGAGTCATAATCACCTATCACAGATGACCATAACAAATATAATAATAATGGAAAGGTTTGAAATATTGCACGAATTTAAAAAATGTGATGCAAAGACACAAAGTAAGCAAATCCTGTTAGAAAAGTGGTGCCGACAGACTTGCTCAACACAGGGTTACCATAAATCTTCAATGTGAAAAATGCACTCTCTGCAAAGCACAATAAAGAGAAGCACTATAAAATGAGGTATGCCTGTACATGTCCATAACAGGACTGGAGCCTCTGGTACATTTGATCTCTCCCAGATAAGGGAGCTAGAGGTGAAGCCGTGGACCACTCAGTCTGGAAATTAGGAAGAGAGATTTTTCACAGTATCTCCTTAAATCTTTAGGATTTTGAATGGTGTGACTATATTGCCTGTTTTCCAAAACCAAATTAAATTAAAATTGTAAGAAGGGAGGATCCTCTAAATAGGTCGGAATCTATGGACTTAGAACCTGTCTCCTTAACATCACTTAACACTCATCCAATCTTCTCTCGCAAAACCCTTGAAGATCTCCCCACTACTTTGTATATCAATTTCAAATTGATCAACATAGTATTCACAGCCCTCATAATCTCGCCCCTTCCAGCTTTCTCTCTTTGCTTTCTTTTCTAAAGCCTCTAGTCCAGGGCTGCTGACTTCCTGCCAACTCCCCAGGGGAGTCAGGTTTCTCACCTCCATGACATTTTCTGGTTTCTCTACTGGGAGACCCCTTTCTCCCCCAACCTCCTTGGCCCAGTTCCACCTTTGTTCCAGGATTCAACTCATGGGCTACCTCTTCTAGGAAGTACTTCCTGCCCCTCCCCCAAGATGAGTTAGATAACCCTTCTCATTTCTCCAGTCTTCTCTAGAGATTTATTGTCACCACTTCTGGCCAGGACCCCTCCTAGGTGCTGTAGGTACAGAACAAAAAACATAGCCTCTACTCATAAGAAAAGAGCAGATTCGTGGAAAGGCACCCATTAGGATAAAATCAGTGCCCCGTCACAGAGATCTAAGCTCTCCGACTGGTAAATCAACTTGAGTGTGGAATGTTCAGTCTTTCAACTGACTGAACACTTTCTGCCTTCCTCCCCTATCCTCCTAGGACACCGCGCACACAGCAACCAGGGTATTACCACATTGTAGTACAGAACTCAATTGTCTGATTTATCTCCTCTACCAGATTGCATACTCCAAGAGTGAGGCATTAAAAAGGAGGACGGGGGATGAGGTTTACATGAAGTTGATGGAATTATAATCAGGTCTTGAAGAATGGAGATAATTTCAACCCTTGTTGTAGATGTGGAGGCGGAGGGACATTCCAGCTTAGGGGACAGGGTGAGCAATGGAGAGATGTGGCAAGATCAAAGAAGACACATGGTTCCCTGTGGCTATGGTGAAGGGATGAGTGTATGTGTCTGTGCAAGTGCTCGCACATGGGGGAGGGGGTTGTGCTAGAGCTGTGTGAGATAAACTGGGTTCAGATTATTTGAAAGATCTTGAGAAAGAAAGTGGAACAATCAGATCTGAATTTTAGGTAGGAAACTATGGTGGTGGTTTAGAAGATAGATTGAATGTGGGGTCTTAGTTGCACTGCTATAACAAAATACACAGTAGACTTGGGGGCGGGGTATAAACAACAGACATTTATTTCTCACAGTTCTGGGAACTAAAAAGTCCAAGGTCAGGGTGCTGGTAGATTTGGCGTCTAGTGGGAACCTGCTTCCTGGTTCATGGAGAGCTGTCTTCTTGCTATCCTCATGTGCCAGAAGGGACAAGGGAGTTCTCTGGGTCCTCTTCTATAAGGGCATTATCACATTCATGAAGGCTCTGACACAAGGAACCACCTCCCAAAGGACCCATCTCCAACCACCATCACACTGGGGGTTAGGATTTCAACTCATACATTTTGGAGGGACACAAAATTCAATCTATAGCAGGGGGAGAGGTAGGCAACAGCGAGATCTGTTAGGAGTCAGTAGGACTTGTAACTCATTGAACACAGAAAGTAGGGGAGTCTTACTGGATCTTCCCTTCCCTCAGTCCCCATGTGCATTAATCACCTGCTGTTAATTTTAGGACCTTGACTGCCACTGCCTTAGCTCAGTCTTCGCCATCTTGGCCTCCTGTCTTGGGTAGGCTGCAAACCTTCATGCCTTCCACTTAACACTGCTTATACTACTAAAGAAAAGCAGCCCCAGGGATGCCTGGGTGGCTCAGTGGTTGAACGGCTGCCTTCAGCTCAGGGTGTGATACTGGAGTCCCAGGATCAAGTCCCCAGGCTCCCTGAAGGGAGCCTGCTTCTCCCTCTGCCTATGTCTCTGCCTCTCTTTCTGTGTCTCTCATGAATAAATAAATATCTTTAAAAAAAAAAAAAGGAAAGAAGCCCCAATATGTATATCATATATATGTATCATGATATACATAACATATATATGATATATAAAGATATATATATACATATATATATATATATATCCCTGGTTTTCAGTGTAATCACAGAGTTGTACAACCACACTGCATTCGATTTTAGAACATTTTATAATCCCCAAAAGAAATCCCATACCTTTTAGCTGTCTCCCCTCAATGCTGTCATTCTGCCCAGTCGTAGACAACTACTCATTTACTTTCTGTCTCCACAGATTTGTCTATTCTGACATTTCATATAAATGAGATCATACAATGTGTGGTTATTTTTGTGCCTGGATTCTTTCACTTAGCACAATGTTTTCAAGGGTCATTCACGTTGCCAAATAATATCCCATCATATAGATATACTACATTTTGTTTACTTGTTCATCAGCTGGTGGAGATGTGGATTGTTTCCCCCTTTTTAAACTTAATTACAGTGAACACATAGTGTTATATTAGTTTCAGGAGTACAGTATAATGGTTCGACAATTCTATACATTATTCAGTGTTCATCATAGTAAGCGTTCTCTTCATCTCCTTTAACCATTTCACCCACTTTTTGAATGTTATGCATAATGCTGCTATGAACATCCATGTACAGGTTTTTGAGTGGACATTTGTTTTCAGTTTTCATGGGTATACACCTAGCAATGGAATTGCATCCTATTTGAGACTCTATCCAAAACAGCTGCGCCATTTTGCATTCCTGCTAGCAGTGTATGAAGGTTTCAATTTCTCTGCATCCTCATCAATACGTAGCCTCTACTTTTTTTTTCTATTAAAGTTATGCTACTGGATGTGAAGGGGTATCTCATTGATTTGGGGTTTTGATTTGCATTTCCCTAATGACTAATGATGTTGAGCATCTTTTCATGTGCTTATAGGATATTTACATATCTTCTTTAGAGAATGTCTATTGTCTATTCAGATCCTTTGCTCATTTAAAAAATATATTCCTATTCTGTGTTCTGTCTTTTGCTTTTTTGTTTAAGAGAGAGAGGAAGTGCTAGAAAGAAAGAGAGAGAGAATCTTAAGTGGGCTCCATGCCTGGCAAGCCCCAACACAGGGCTCCATCTCACGACCCTGAGATCATGACCTGAGCCAAAATCAAGAGTTGGATACTTAACCAACTGAACCATCTAGGTTCCCTGTGAAGATTTTATTTTTAAGTAGTCTCTCCACTCAACATGGGGTTCAAATTCACCACCCTGAGATCAAGATTTGCATGCTTCACCAACTGAGCCAGCTAGGTGTCCCAGTCTTTTTGCTTTTTGACGATGTCCTTTGAAACCCCAAAGTTTTAAATTTTGATGAAGCCCAATTTATTTTTTCTTTGTTTGGTTATGCTTTTGGTGTCATATCTAAGAAACTTTTCCCAAATGCAAGGTCATAAAGATTTATGCCTATATTTTCTTCTCAGTGTTTTACAGTTTTAACTCTTACATTTAAGTGTTTGGTCCATTTTGAATTAACTTTTGTGTATGGTATGAGTTAGAGGTTCAACTTCATTCTTTTACATGTAGATATCCAGTTGTCCCATTAATGTTTGTTGAAAAGAACATTTGGTTCCCCATTTGGTTTTCTTGGACTCATTTTCAAAAATCAATTTATCATAAATATAAAGGTTTATTTCTGGACTTTCAATTCCATTCAATTGATCTGTATGTCTGTCCTTATGCCAGTACCACACTGTGTTGCTTATTGTAGACATCATAAATTTTGAAATCAGAAAGTGTAAGTCCTCCAGCTTTGTTCTTTTCCAAGATTATTTTGGCTCTTCTGAGTCCCTTGAATTTCCATATGAATTTTAGGATCAGGTTGTCAATTTCTGCAAAGAATCCACCTGGGATTTTGATAGGGATTGCACAGAATCTGTAAACTAATTTGGGAAGTATTGCCATCTTCATTATACTTATTTTGAACCCATTAATAGGGGATGTCTCTCCACTTATTTCACTTATCTTTAATTTCTTTCAACAATGCTCTTTGTAGTTTTCAGATTATACATTTTACACTTCTTTGGTTAAATTTACTCCTAAGTATTTTATTATTTTTGAATTATTTATAAAATGACTTTTCTTAATTTCACTTTCAGACTATTCATTGCTAGTGCATAAAAATTAAATTGATTTTGTCTATTGGTCTTGTATCCTGCAACCTTGTTGAACTCATGTTCTAAGAGTTTTTTGTGGATTCCTAAGGTGTCTATACACAAGATCATGCCATCTGGGAATAAAAACAGTTCACTTCTTCCTTTCCTATCTAGATGTCTTTTATGTAATTTTCTTGCCCAATTGCCCTAGCGAGATCTCCAATACAATGTTCAGTAGAAGTGGTGAGAGAGGACATCCTTATCTCGTTCGTGATCTTAGGGGGAAAGTATTCCAACTTTCACTGTTAAGTATGATGAAGATTTTTTGTAGATTTTTCCATAGGTTTTTTGTAGATTCCCTTTATCAGACTGGGGAGTTCCTTTCAGTCATAGTTTGTGTGGTGCTTTTATCATGAAGATGTGTTGGATTTTCTCAAATGTGTTTTTCTGCATCTACTGAGATGATCATATGGTTTTTGGGTTTTATCCTACTGATAAGGAGCATTACATTAATAGACTTTTGAATGGTAAGCTGCTCAAGCATTCCAGAGATAAATCCCACTTAGCCATGGTATATAATACTTTTTGTGTTTCTGGATTCAGTTTGCTGAGATTCTGTTGATGATTTTTGTGTCCACACTCATGCTAGTCTATGTGTTTTCTTTCCTTTGATGTCTTCATCTCATTTTGGTATTGGGGTAATAGTGACCTCATAGAATGAGTTGGGAAGCATTCCTTCCTACTCTACTTTTTTGAAAGAATCTGTGAATAACTGGTATTAATTCTTCTTTAATGTTGGTAGAATTCACCAGGAAGACATATTAGGCTGGGCTTTTCTTTGTGTACAGTTTATTTTGTTTTATAATTCAATCTCTTATTATAAGCCTATTCAGATTGAACAGAATTTGATTCCAGGAGTAGAGTTGCAGGCAGCAGAATCTCAGAAGAGGTATGAAACCTTTTGTAATAACACAATGAAGAAAGAGGAGGAAATGATCTCGACATCCCTGAAGGGGAAGTTAGAAGTCCATCTATTGATATAACAGTTAATGAAGTCTTGGTATTCAGATTCTACATCCACTGAAAGTAAAACTTAGGTAGACTTTATCGCCGTTCCTCTAGAGCACATTAAATCACCTGAAGTACTTTAAAAAGCATGGATGCCTGGATTGCATCCCCAGAGATTCTGATTTAATTGTTCCAGGGCAGGGCTAGGGCATCAGGATTTTAGATCTCCATAGTTATCCTAAAGTACAACAACATTTAAGAATCACTGCTTGATAGACATTCAAAAGGGATAAGGACTATAAAGACTGTAGGGTTAAATGGACATTTTTTACAGCATTAAGTGATTTGCATCAAGAAAGAACAAGTATTAGTCCCAAGGCACCTGAGTAGATAACAATATTCAAGGCCAGTCCATGGCCCTGCAACAAGAAATATCCTTTATTATTAGCCAGTGGTTGAAAACCACTGAAAATTAGATCTCTAAAGTGAGAATACTGTTTATATTTTACTCCTTGAGTGGCAGATTTACCAGTGTTCATTTATTTTTATGCACAATAGTTAATATGCTTAATATATATTCTTTGTAAGTCTTCAAATATGTTACCACAAAATTTTTCTGCCAAATATTTTATAATAAAAAAGGATACTGTAAATTGCCAAATTACAGCATTTGTTAAGTTCACAACTGTGCTGGTTTTCTTTGGTTAAAATTAAGGTCTTGATTATCAAAGATTGAGATCTTGGCAGTTGGAATAGCAATATCTTGAAAGAATGGAGCTCCCTAGTCTCCTGGGCCCCTCCAAATAATTTCTACTGCATTCACGATTACCAAGCAAATGTGATGAGTCACCTCATAATGAGGAACATCTGGTCATAGGATTTTGGAAATATCATGAAACCAAGGATGGTGTGCAAAATCTGAGCAGGGAAAAGAGGAATCAAAGGCAAAACGAATGCAGGAATTTTCTAAGGAATTGCTGCAGGAGTGACTATGTGGACTTGAATCCCATGGGTTCATAATCAAGGAAGATGGAATAAATAAAGGAGGGTAGACTGTTGCTTTATTTCCTTCCTCTTTTATTTCTCTTTGTCTCTTTGTCTCTCTCTCTGTTCTCTCCTCCCACCCCCATTTTCCTTCTCTTCCTGCATACATTTTGGCTGATTATACCTTGTCGCGCTGACACTGAAGAGCCTGATGGCTCATAGCACATCATAGATGAACAAATACCAAGAATGAAGGAGAAAGGAATGACAGTATGTCGCTACTTACCTGCTATGGCTGCCTCCCCCACCACACACACCTCATCTTCTTCAGAAAAATTCACTACCGATAAAAGACTAATTAGCAAAACCTCTTTTGGGGGACAGAGATGGGGAATACAGAGCAAGGGGCAGGTCACAGGAATAGTTGTCCCAGCCAGGAACAAGGAAAAAAGACTGTTAATCAAAATGAAGTTACTAATAACTGGGAAAGGAGGAAACCAGGTGGTTAGACCCAAGGGGAGGCAGATCTTAAAAGTAAATTAGGAGGAACATCTAGTCTCTGTACTTCGGTAACAGCCAAGCTGACATTCTGCCTATGGCCATGCAGGTTGTTGAAATACTGAAATGCTTTCTTATCAGCTGGTAAATTGCTACCTAGAGTCCCCTGATACCTCATCTCTGTCTACCTGCCTCCAGGCCACCAGGCCTCCCTCTCATTCAGCAACTAAAGGGTTAACACCCAGCACAGCTGTTGGCCTCCCGGAATCTGACTTAGTGCTAAAGTCAGTGTCTATTCTGACTAGTGGCCATGTGGTAACCAGCTGCTAAATATTTTGAATATCACCCTTATCTGTGGTCACACAAAAGCAAAAGCCCAGTAGGTGTGGTAATTTGGGTGCAAGAAATGGCCTAACAAGCCCGGGTGGCTCAGCGGTTTAGTGCCGCCTTCAGCCCAGGGCCTGATCCTGGAGACCCAGGATCGAGTCCCACGTCCGGCTTCCTCCATGGAGCCTGCTTCACCCTCTGCCTATGTCTTTGCCTCTGTGTGTGTGTGTGTGTGTGTGTGTGATGAATAAATAAATAAAATCTTAAGAAGAAAGAAAGAAAGAAAAAGAAATGGCCTAACACACTGAGTTGAGGTTTTGGCTTCTGCTTAAAGTGTTGGCAAGAACAGATCAGATGGGCAGGCCTAGGTTCTGTTTGATTTGTACAGCAAAATAATTCCTTAGCTTAATGAACAAAGATGTAACTCAAGCCAAAATACTACATAGTCAGAGGCCCTCTGGCCATAACCTTTGCTGAATGAGTTATAGGCCCAGAGCTCCTTGAAGAGGAGGGCAGAAGCCTTGCAGGAAGGCTGCTTCAAAATCATTCAGTTCTCCAGATTGGTTGGTAGCAAAGATTGATAGGACTAGAAAAATAATGGAGAGTTACCTCAAGTTTAATTAAGTATATTGGTATATAATAAAAGTATTCTTTCTATTTCTGTTTACCCACACCATCTGGCAGCTGGCAGGTATAGCAGCGTATCTTCATAGGAACCTAGTCCACTTGACCTACGGTGACTAACTATCAGGTTTGCTCATGACGGTCTGAAAGTTCTAAATCCCAGGAAACCGCTGGTAAACAGGGATGGTTGACCACACTAATTAACTCCTTCATGAATGTCACCTTAAGCTGCTACATTGATAATATCATGCTGATTGGCCTTGGACATTAGGCAGTAGCATGTCTCTTTGATATCTTCCTGTGACATGAAGGTAATGGGGGTATGAGGTAAAACTTGAAGAAATACGAGGACTTGCCATATGTGAAGTTCTTGGGAGACCACCAGAATAAAGTATAATGGAATATCTCCTTCAAAATGAAGGAAAGGAGGAGGAAATGAGGAACAAGTTGCTACATTTTATACCCTTTCAGCTAATAAGGAGTTTTGGAAGCAAGACATAGCTCTATTCTAACAGGGTTTTTTTCTACTGTAAGAAACAAAAATTCATTCAATGAAGCTCAAGTAAGGGAAAGATGAGAGAGAGCAACTATCCTAGATCTAAAGCTATAGTGAGGTCAGACTTCATGTAGGCTAAAACTCAAGGAAGTTCTGGATCCAGAAAAACTCTAGGAATAAGAACTTATGTGTTTTTAAAATTTAAACATTTTATTTATTTATTTATTTATTTATTTATTTATTTATTTGAGAGAGAGATAGCAAGAGAGAGCATGAGCAGGGCAGGGGTGGGAGGGGTAGTGGGGGGTGCACAGAGAGAAGCAAACTCCCTGCTGAGCTGGGAGTCCTACAATGTAGGGCTTGATCCCAGGACCTGGAGATCATGACCCAAGGTGAAGGCAGATGCTTAACCAACTGAGCCACCCAGGCAAATCATATGGATTTTCTTCTATCCCAGATTATGTATGTGGCTTACCCATTGTCTACTACCCCTGTTAGTGTTTGTCTCCTTCTATCTGATTCCACATTTCTCACTTGAAAATCCTAAGAAAGAGGATCTAAGCCTTTTCTTTTTTAAATTTGTTTTATTTTTAATATAGTGTGACATGTACATAATTTAAAGAGTTAAACACTTCCAAAGGCTTGTTAGAAAAAAAATAGAAGACCCCTTTCAATCCTTCTCTATTTCCAGCTCCTGTGAAGCAAGGGCTTTTTCAGTTCTTGTAGCTGATTATTTTGACATTTGGTATTTATCTCTATATTTCCAAATAATTAGGTTATATCTTGAATTCCTGATATTTTTCAGTTTTAACCATTATCTATTGACTTAGCACAGTCATAGCTAGATCTAGCTCTCTTTCACTTCCTAGTCACACACACATACTTCCCATGTCACCATCCTCCAAATATAAGTTTGTTATATAGTTAGAAAGACATTTAGAGTTATATTTGCTATTTATGATTGAGCGATAGGTAATAATGTTATTGTTTTTCCATTTGTTTTCCCTAGTGTTAATAATTGCCTTGTCTTTTTGTTTGCATAGTTTTCCAGGTATTTATTCCTAGTTGAATCAATGATGTACAAATGTCTTCTCATTACTTTCAAACACATGGAACAGACTGTCACAGAAGTAAAGGTATGCTGCTCTGCCTGCCAGGTGGAGGGAAATTACTAGATCTTCTATCAGTTTCATCTTCTTAAAGAAATCCTTCTTAGAACCTTCTGACCTTCTCCACTCTGAACCGACTGCTATCTAGGCCTCCACTTAGCTGTCGTCTTGGAATCTCCTTTCACCAGTATCCTAGGGATTCCTTTTGTCTTTCTGGTGTTGGGTACCTTCATTCATGGATCCCAAGTCTTCCTCCTTCTTGCTTAATCCCTTCACTTTGGTAGAATACTCAGAAAATGTTCAAGACTGTGTAGCTGAGATTGCTACTTATTCCACTCATGCCTGTCTTCTATTTTTTTTATAGTAATAGAGGTTTTAGCAGGGCACAAGACCATCCAAAATAAATCTGTATTTCATTATTTTCTAGCTTCCTTTGCAGCTCAATGTGGCCATATGACCAAATTCTAACCAATGGGGTGTAAGCAGAAGTGTTATTTGGCAGCTTCTGAGAATCTTCCTGAAGAAATAGATGACAAATGCCCCTTGCTCCTTCTTCACCATCTGGGGGATGGTACCACTGTGGACCATGAGATTGAGAGCCACGTTCTGGACATGGCCAAGTAATGACTGGAATGAAACTGTGTTGTATGGAACAAAAGCAATCTAGTGACCTGGATTTTCATGTGAAAGAGAAAAAACTTGTAACTATTGTTTAGGTTTTCTGTCACTTTAATCCAAAACTTAATGAAACTATCTTTATTCTAGAGTAATCATAATTGTAGGTTGGCTGTGTAGGAAACTGAAACTGCAGATAAGAAATCATTTTCCTACAGAATTTTAATGCATTGCACCTTTTGCCTTCTAACTTCTAGAGTTTCTATTATAAATTCTAATTTGGATCATTTGTACCTTTAGAAACTTACACGGTTCTTTTTTTTTTTTTTTTTTTTTTTTTTTTTGGTTGGTGAGGTTCTTGGTTTTTCTCAATTGTGTTAGGACTCCTAACAAGCTATTGATTGATTGATTGATTGAGAGAAAGAGAAGGAGAATGAGTGCATGCACAAGGGTGGGGAGAGGGGCAAAAGGAGAGGGAGAGTCCTAAGCAGGCTCCATACCCAGCGCAGAGCCATCATGGTATCAGATCTCATGACCCAAGATCATGATCTGAGCCAAAATCAAGAGTCAGATGCTTAATCAACTGAGCCACCCAGGCACTCCAAGTCCTTTACATCTAGAAACTCATGCCCTTCTACTCTGGGAAATTTTCTTAAAAATTTTCAGTGATAGTTTCCCTCCATTTTTTCTCTTCTCTGTTTCCATAACTTCTATTATTCATGTATTGGATCTCTTGGACTGTTCCTTTAATTACATCATATTTTCTTTCTATCTCATTTTTAACTACTTTTTGGGAAATTTCCTTAACTTTCCAAGATTAAAAAAAAAAAACTTTCCAAGATTTTCCTACCATAGGTCATATTTTTCTGCTTCTTTGCATCTCTGATTTCTTTTTTATTGGATGCCAGACATTGTGAATTTCACGTTTTGGTGTTAGATTTCTTTGTGTTCCTTTAAATATTTTTGACCTGTCTTTGGATGCAGCAAAGCTATTTGGAAATATTTTGTGACTTTTTCTTCAAGTCTTGCTTTTAAATTTTTTTAGTGAGGACCAAAGCAGCATTTAGTCTAAGGCTACTTTAGCTCTCCTACTAAGACAGTATCCTTCAGAGTACTCTCAATGTCTTGTGTTTTATGAGATTTCTCCATTCTGGTTGTTAGGAATGTGAACTATACCCAGACTTGTATGATCTCCAGAAATCATTTCACTTGTTCCTTTCTTTTTTTTTTTTTTTTAAGATTTTATTTATGTATTCATGACACACAAAGAGAGAGAGAGGCACAGACACAGGCAGAGGGAGAAGCAGGCTACATGCAGGGAGCCCTATGGGGGACTTGATCCCAGGACTTCAGGACCACACCCTGGGCCAAAGACAGGCACTAAATCACTGAGCCACCCAGGGATCCCCACACTAATTCCTTTCTGATAGTTCATTATCCAGCCTTGAGTAGTTTCTTCAAATATATATATATCTCAGCTCAAGACTTGAGATGAAAAAAAAAAAAAAAGACTTGAGATGAATGCTCTGAAGAACTTAGGAGCTCTTTCTCTATCTCTGCACCTCTCCTCCCAATATTTTGTCCTATAAACTCAAGCTCTCTTTGCCTCAGTCTTGTCTTCTCAATTCCAGGCAGGCTCTGTGTTGGCTCTCCTTTTTTGTACTGCATTCTGGGAATTCTCTCCAAGAATTGCAAGCTGGGGCAATGGTAGGACTGACCTCATTCTTTTCCCTTTCCTCAAGGATCACTGTCCTATGCCTGCCCATTGTCCAGTGTTGTTTTGTATATCTTGTCCATTTTAATTTTTTTTAAGATTTTATTTTTGAGTGATCTCTACACCCAACGTGGGGCTTGAACTCACAACCCCAATATCAAGAGTCATGCACTCTACTGAGCCAGCCAGGCATCCCATATTTTGTCCATTTTTAGACTATTTAACCTGGGAGGGTGAATGAAGCCCCTGTTATTCCATCATGGGCAGAAGTTGAAGTGTCCTTGTTTGTCTTTTCCCATCACAGAATTTTAAAGGCCACAGGCCACGGTATAATTTGCCTTTCTTAGGATCATGAGTCTTCCTACCCTCCAATCAGTTGTGACCAGGGACCAATCTACTGCTACAGTGGGCTACTCACTCAGTGTGGGCTATGGGAAGACTGGTCGATTTCCTGGGAAGAATCTCTGGGCATAGAAGGGTCCATGGCCAACATGCATTGAACAATCCTACTGAGGAGACCTTCTTTAACTCATTTGCTGGTTGCCCTGAAAAAATATATCCATTTCGAGTGAGGAGAAGAAGAAAAAGGAAGTTTTGAAATTAGTCCAGGCTACAAAGCAAGATGCCCTGTGGCCTTGATAATCCAGTGGTGCTGGAGGTGTTAACCAAACCCTTGGCATGCCTAACAGAGAGTCACAGTGGGGGTCCCTGGGGTTTTGAAGCAGGACCACATTTCATCATATAACTATTCTCCTTTCAGGAAATCTCCCCTAGCTTGCTGCTTCTGAAGTCTGGTGTAAATATCTGGGATGAAAAGTTACCATGAAACCTGGGATCCCTGGGTGGCGCAGCGGTTTGGCGCCTGCCTTTGGCCCGGGGCGCGATCCTGGAGACCCGGGATCGAATCCCACATCGGGCTCCCGGTGCATGGAGCCTGCTTCTCCCTCTGCCTGTGTCTCTGCCTCTCTCTCTCTCTCTCTCTCTCTCTCTCTCTCTGTGACTATCATAAATAAATAAAAAATTAAAAAAAAAAACAATCAAAAGTTACCATGAAACCTGAACTCCATCTCACCTCAAAATTGGTTAACCCAGAAGCTTTCCTTTATTAAGTTGATTCCAGATCCTGAAGACTCACGTAAGTTACTTGAGCATGTTATGTCTTTATACCCTTCTCCCCTCCCATCAAGTATGCTTTCGCTTGCCCCGTTGTTCCTCATCCTCAACATTAGCCCATGAGAGGGAGCCCCTGTATGATTAATTAAGCAAGGGCAAATGACTCTGGCCAGATATACAAATGGTTCTATGTGATATGCTGGTACCACCCAGAAGGGGCCTGCCTCAGCATTATTATGTTAAAAGCCCATGGAAAGTCCCATTTGGAAGATGGAAGCATAAAGGCAATATTCCCCTCTTCATCTTCTTGCAACATCCAAGAACAATGGGGAGAATAAGAAACAAAAATAAGTACCAGTTTCAGGTACCTAACAAGAAAATTCACACAGAAGTTGTCTATATATTAGGCTTCAAAGAAAGTCTCATTAAGTTAGAAAAAACAGAAAAAATATATGCATCATTCCCTGGTCACTATGTAATATAACTAATATTAATATTAAAGTGATGGGCACTTGGGTGGCTAAGTCAGTTAAGGATCTGCCTTCAGCTCAGGTCATGATCCCAGGGTCCTGGGATTGAGTCTCCCGGCTGGTTCCCTGCTCAGTGGGGAGTCTGCTTCTCCCTCTGCCCCTCCTCCCTGCTTGTGCTCTTTCTCTCTCTCTCTCTCTCTCTCAAATAAATACATAAAATATTTTTAAAATATATTAAAATGAAGGGCAAAAAATGTCCCTATCACCTGAACAATTTTTACTATTCTCTTTTAAAAGAAACTCTTGATGGGCACCTGGCTAACTCAGTTGGAAAAGCACATGACCCTTGATCTTGGGGTCTTGAGTTTGAGTCCCACGTTGGGTGTAGAGATTACATAAATAAATAAATAAATAAATAAATAAATAAACAAACAAACAAACCAAGTTTTTTTTAAAGAGAGAAAAAAGAAAAACTCTTGAGCCAATAAAGAAATACAAATAAAAATACAGACTATTTTAAACATAACAATAACAACTACAACATATTGGAATCTATGAGATACAACTAAAACAGTACTCATGTGAAATGTTTTTGTCCTTAATAAAAAATTACAATAAGTAAGCTCAAGAAATTGGACAAAGAATAACAAAATAAACCTAAAAGGGGCAGAAGAAATACAATAATAGAAATAATCAGAAATTGGGGGTGCCTGGATGGCTCAGCTGGTTAAATATCTGCCTTCAGCTCAGGTTATGATCCCAGAGTCCTGGGATGGAGTTCCCACAAGCAGGGAACCTGCTTCTCCCTCTTCCTCTGCCTGACGCTCCCCCTGCTTGTTGTCTCTCTCTCTCTCTCTCTCTCTCTGTGTGTGTGTGTGTGTGTGTGTGTGTGTCAAATAAATAACTAAAATCTTTAAAAAGAAAGAAAGAGGGATGCCTGGGTGACTCAGTAGTTGAGCGTCTGCCTTTGGCTCCGGGCGCGATCCCAGGATTCCAGGATCGAGTCCCACATCAGGCTCCTGCAGGGAGCCTGCTTCTCCCTCTGCCTATATCTCTGCCTCTCTGTGTCTTTCATGAATAAATAAATAAAATCTTTAATAAAAATATAAATAGGAAGAAAGAAAGAGAGAGAGAGAAAGAAAGAAAGAAAGAAAAAAAGAAAGAAAGAAAGAAAGAAAGAAAGAAAGAAAGAAAGAAAGAACCAGAAATTAAGTTAGAAAACAAAACATAGTCAAACTACTAGACTAAGTGGGAAAGATGAATGCTTCTTTTTTTTAAGATTTTATTTATTTTTTTTAAGTAATCGCCATACCCTATATGGGGCTTGAACCTATAACCCCCAGATCAAGTGCCGCATGCCCTAATAACTGAGCCAGGCAGGTGCCCCTGGATACTTCTTTAATATGATAAAATACATTTATGTTAGCCAAAAAGTCAGCACCAAGATTTATGGGGAAATAAAGATATACTTCCATTAAAGAAAAGAACTTTAAGATCTTTAAGATGTTAACTGGTGTATGTGTCACCCTAGGGCCTTGCCTCTCCACTGCCTGCTGGACTATGTGTGCTCCCTCACCACTGTGCAGCCAGCAGTAAGAATCTCTCACCTTACATATTCTGCTTATGAGCTACCTGCCAGCTCCCAGCATTTCCCAAGGTACATCAAAGGACATAGGTAATGTTTTGTTAAGATGTCCTTATAAGGCTCTTATAACTTGCCCTAGTTCATGCTAATTAAAACTCCCATTAGCAAATGAGAAGTATCACCAGACACAGACAGGCCAGGGAAACTACAGCTTTCTTGTAGAGTTTCTTCTGATAGCTCAATTCTTAGAGTAGGAGAAAAGATATCCACTATTATCTAACTAGCTCTAGATGTTCAAACAACTTAATTAGACAAAAGGAAGTAATTGGGGATGAAAAAAAAATCAAGAGAAGTTAAAACTATCATTATTTGAAGACAACATGATCTCTAATTAGAAAAATGAAGAAAATCAACTGAAAAAAAAAAGTATTATACCCTAAATTGGGGCAGTGGGTAGCTCAGTTGGTTAAGTATCTGCCTTTGGCTCAGATCACAATCCCTGAGTCCTGGGATGGAGCCCCACATCTGACTCCCTGCTCAGCAGAGAGCCTGCTTCTCCTTCTCCCTCTGCCTCTGACCCCTTGCTCGTGCTCTCTCTGTCAAATACATAAATACAATCTTTTTTAAAAAAATAAAAAATAAAAATAAACAAATAGTAAGTTAAGTCAGTAGGAAGCTGGATACAGTCCTGAAGCCCTAACAGAGCAGCACCAGGCTTCTTGAGGACCTGTCAAGAATCTTGTGGTAGGGCAGCCTGGGTGGCTCAGCAGTTTAGCGCTGCCTTCAGCCCAGGGTGTGATCCTGGAGACCCGGGATCGAGTCCCATGTCAGGCTCCCTGCATTGAGCCTGCTTCTCCCTCTGCCTGTGTCTCTGCCTCTCTCTCTCTCTCTCTCTCTCTCTCTGTCTCTCTCTCTGTGTCTCTCATGAATAAATAAATAAAATCTTAAAAAAAAAAAGAATCTTGTGGCAGGTCAACTCTATCAGGTCTCTTCTGTCACAGAGGGTTTGGTGAATTATACACTCTGGAAAAAACATGTATTCTGTATTTGGGTTTGCTTTCCCTGCATATTATGCCTCTATTTTACCATTCTGGGAAAGACTGACTTTGCATGGTCCAGATAAAATTGTCTCCAACCAAGAAACTTACTTCCTAGGGAGAGAAATGAGACAGTTGGCAAGCCATCAGCCATTATCATATTTCCCATCCACCAGAAACAGCTGGCCTTACAGAACAATGAAATGGTGTTCTGAAAACAGATCTAGCAGTATCCAGGAGACCACACCTGTGAGGCTGGGACATTTTCTTGTAGAAAGTGATATGTGATCTCAAACAGTGACCAAAATGCAGTGTCAGTTCTTCCTTGGCCAATACATAAGCTTAGAAACCAAGGGCTGGGGTTGGGGGTGGAGGGTGGCTACTTTCACTATTACTTTTCCTTCTAAAAATATTTGCTTCCCATCCCCCAAGTCACTCATGATCTGTAGACATAACTGTCCCAGGTGAGGTGTTATCATCAGGGAACCCAGTAAGGGCTCCCCCTGGCCATTTGAGACTCCTCCTCCCACTAGAGCAATGGCAGGAAAGGGTGTTCCTGTGCTAGCTTGCTACCCTGATTATGAAGGGGAAGTAGGGTTGTTACTCCCTGATAGGGCCTGGGAGGGAGGTGGTTGCCTTCTTGCACCACCACGCCCAGTGGCACAAATTAACAGAAAACGATCACAATCCATATTAATGTACTAATTTCTCTTCCCCACAACTGTATTGACCAGGGTTTGGCGGTAGTGAAGTCCTCCAATGTGTTCAAGGTTTCAGAATAGTAAGAACTAACCCTGGACTACAGAGAAATATAGGAGGAATGGGCAGCACTTTGAAGCACTCTGAAACTTAGGAGGAACGTTTCAAGTGGTCTGAGACGTCACATCTGTCTTATATAGACGTGACTTGATGTTGCCTTTTAGGGACACTGAAGGACATCTGTGACTGTGATAACTAGAGAAGTGGGACAAAATACACCTGGGGGTGCCTAGGGTTTAGTTCTGGGCACTCTTCTGTCTAGACACTGTTCGTAAGCCACCTTATGAAGTCCCACAGCTTTAAATAACTCTCCCCTATTGATGACTCCTAAACCGACATGTCCAGCTCTAGCCTCGCCAGCAAATCCAGGCTATATATCCACCTGCCTCCTTGATCAGCCCCTTTGGAGGCTCAGAAGAATCTCCAATCAACATGTCCAAGACAAAACTACTGATTTCTGGCTATCAGCATCCACTTAGCTGCTCCTGCTACTACATACAGTCTCCCTTTTGTTTTCAATAAAGGGCATCATAAGCCACCCAGTTGCTCAAAACAAAATCAAAGCTGCCCTGCCCAGTATGGTAATCTTTAACCCCATGTGGCTACTTAAATTTAAATTTTAATTAATTAAAATGAAATGAAATGGAAATTTCAGGTCTGCAGTTTTACTAGCCATATTTCAAGCGCTCGGTAGGCGGCAGCTACCATATTGGACAGTAAGACACAGATTATTTCCACGATCACCGAGAGTTCTGTTGGACAATGCTTCTCTGGTGAGGTTGCCAGGGATTCCTCTTGCCCTCACTGCCACATGTAATCCATTAACAAATCCTATAGATTTGACCTCCAAAACATTCCCTGAATCAATCCATCTCTCTCCAACCCCCTCCTACCACCCTGGTCTATGTCACTATCACCTTTCACGTGGACTGCTGAACTCACTTCTTGATTGCCCTAGCTCCAATCTTCCCCACCTATAACCATTTCCTCTAGAGTAGACAGAATGATTTTTTTTTTCAGAACTGAAAATTAGATCATGCCTTGCCCCCTGCTATAATTCTTCCAATGACTTCCATTGGCAGAGACTGTAGCTTTACACTTATATCCTTTCTTTCCTTCTGCCTCAGTAGCAGAACCTCTGAAGTCTAGGTGAGCACATAGAAGGCCAAATTACAGAACACATTTTCCAGAGTCCCTCCTTGCACTTAGGCGTGGTCATGTGACTGAGTTCTGACCAGAGATAGCCAATGAGGTTGTGCATGGTCTCTTGACATGTCTTTAAAAGGAGCAGGCTCTTTCATGCTGCTTAACAGGTATGATGGCTGAAGCTGGAATAGATCATAATGTAGACTTGGGAGTGGAGGTAACGCCCTGTGAGCAACAAGATAGGAGTCTGGGGCCCTGACATAGTGGAGAAACCCCCCAGCCCTGAAATGCCTACCTAGATTTTTACATGAGAGATAAATAAACTTCATTTTGTTTAAGCCCCAATTATTTGACGTATTATGTCATAGTAGGACCTAATTCTAACAAATACAGGTTCCCATCACATTTAGAAGAAAACCCAAACTCCTTATGAAAGCCTGGAAGGTTGGTTCTATGCGATCAGTTTGCACTGCAGGATAATCCCTTCCATTCTCCCCTCACTCACCATGCTCCAGTCACTCTGGCTTTTTTTCTTTCTTTCTTTTTAAGATTTATTTATTTATTTATTTATTTATTTATTTATTCATAAGAGGCACACACACAGAGAGGCAGAGACATAGGTAGAGGGAGAAGCAGGTTTCCTGCAGGGAACCTGATGCAGGACTCCATCCACATTCCAGGATCACACCCTGAGCCCACGGCAGACGTCCAACCGCTGAGCCACCCAGGCATCCCATCACTCTGGCTTTCTTTTTCGCTGCTTCAAATGTTTCTTCATGCTCTAGGGGATTTGCACTTGCTTTTCCCTCCCTTTGGATTGTTCTCCTCAGATCTTCTCATGGCTGACTCCTTTTAGTTATTTTGGTCTCACCTTAAATATCATTGAGAGATATCATTAGAGATGGTTACCCTGACCAATCTAAAAATACCCAAAAAGTCACTCTCCCTTACAATACCCTTATTTTAATTCTCTGTGTAGGACTTATCACTAATCGATGATTCTTTCATGTGTTTATCATTTGCCTCCCCCTCCTAGTAGGTAAGCTCCATGAGGATAGGAATTTTGATTTTGGGTTCACTGCTGGACTTCCCTGGACTAGATAGAACAGTGCCTGACCTATTAGACACTCAATGCATGTTTGTCAAAACGATTTCACGGATAGTGTGGTGGTTAAAAGCAGGTTTCTAAAGTCAGACAACCCACATAAGAATCCTGTTGGGCCACGTACCAGCCATGTGACCTCCCTCAAGTCGTATAACCTAAACTCTCTATAAAATGAGATTTCCTGTGGCGTAGGGTAGGAGTAAATGAAATAGCATTTATAAGGCACTTCCTCTCCTTTTCCCTCCCATTCCTCTGGGGGCTCCCTTCTTTTCCTCCTCCCCTTGGTTCCCCCTCTTTCGCCCCTTCTCTTCTGCTATTCATACCTCTCCGCACATCCAGCGGAGACTGGACCTTTGAAATTTGGCGGGAATGAACGTCATCATCCAAGAGGACCAGGGCTGCGCACGCGCGAGACACCTACTTTTGCTCGCGCGCTAACTTTGCAGCCTCGACAGCCAATCAGGGTCGGCGTCGGAGCCCGTGTTAGCTGGACTCACCAATCGAATCTGGGAGGCGGGCCGCCGTGGAGGCAGTGGCGAGAGGGGGCGGGGCCAGGGAGAGGGCACGCACAGTTCTCCCGGCAAGGGTCTCTGCGGGCCAATGGGAGAGGCCTGCGGGTGAAGGCGGTGGGGCGTGGCGTTGGCGGCTCCCGCAGCCCAAGGCCGTCCAAAGTCGAGCCAATCAGAGTGAGGAGGTGGGAGGAGACTAGCCAATCAGCGTGCAGAATAGGCGAGGCGAGGGGTTGAGGAGTCTCCCGCGGACGTCGCCGGCTCCCTAGCTTCTGTCAGGGGAGCCGGGCGTGCGGAGGAGGCAGAGGAGGCGGGAAGGTGGCCGTAGTTGAAGGGCCAATTGCTGACTTGCGGGGAGGTGGTCCGAGGGACCGGGCAACCATGGTGATGGCGGCGAAGAAGGGTCCAGGCCCGGGTGGCGGGGTCAGCGGGGGAAAGGCGGAGGCGGAGGCGGCCTCGGAGGTGTGGTGTCGCCGGGTGCGGGAGCTGGGCGGCTGCAGCCAGGCCGGGAACCGCCACTGCTTCGAGTGCGCCCAGCGCGGGGTCACCTACGTGGATATCACCGTGGGCAGCTTCGTCTGCACCACCTGCTCCGGCCTCCTGTGAGTGTACTGGCGGGGGTGGGGGATGGGGCAGGACAGGGAAGGGGCCACGGAGTGTCGGCGGGTGGGGGGGGGCAGGGGGCTAGGCAGCGGGGATCGGGGCGAGGGGACCGAGCTGAGGTAGGGGTGGTGGCGGAGAGGCCTGGGGAAGCGCCTGATGCGCTCAGAGGGTGGTCTGCTGCAGAGCTGTCACGGGGAAAGGAAATTGGCCTGGGAGACAAGACACGATGGGAGTCGCGTTGCAGGGGATAGGACGGACACCGGAGAAGAAGGGAGAAACTCTCGAAGGGAGGGCAGGCGGACCGAAAGTAGGGAGAGTTGAAGGGAGCCGGGGTGGGGAGGTGGTTAGACATTGAAAGGGCCAGAGAATGACACACACCTTGAAAGGGAACTCTGTTTAGGTGGGGGACAAACAGGAGAGGAGTAGAATAAGCTGGGCTCTAGATGAAGGTGTACTTTTCTTCCTTCTGGCTTGTACCCATCCTGGAGTGTGAGATGGAGAAACCAATTTAAAATAGGTAAGTTAACCCGGGCTAACAGAGTAGAAAGAGTGACAGGTAAGGAGCCATGTTGCGGTGTTCAGGTGCAGGTCCTAATGGTGCAGGGCTGTGGAGTACTACCCAGAGGTAGATTTCTGACACATCTTTAGAGAGCTGGTGGGTTGCCCTGTTAGAGAGAGCTTAACTTTTCCAAAGGTTTGGGGATCTGGATGAGCCATCCTTAAGTGTAATAGTTTACACCTTTAAGCTTCTTGTTGCCATGGCTTGATCCTGGGAGTAGCATTTGGCAGCTCTTTCTAGATTTGGGGGAGTTTTGTATAATCTGCAGTGCTGCACTTGGCACTGGCACTGAATTTGGTCATGCCTGAACTAATTTAGAGCCACAGTTCTAGGCCAGATTTCTGGTTACAGGGTAAGTTTCTTTTTCCTCGTAGGGAATTATTTGGTTAGATGCCTGATTAACATCGGATACCAACCCTGTATCTCTATTTTGTATAAGTTTATCAAGAGATTTATTTGGACTTGCTTAGAATGGTTTTAATACATTGGTATTTGTCTAGTTGGTTGGTGTTGTATTTAACAAAAGGTGCTTTCCTTGTTCTTACACCTTTAGGAGCCAAGAAGGGAGCAGTACTGTTCTTACATGACAGATGGGAGAACAGAAGCAAAGAGAGGTTTACTGATTTATCCAGTGCCATATGGGGGTTGCTGTTTTCAGCATTTGTTATTAGATATTAGTTAGGATCATGGCAGATCAAAAATGAAGATCCAAGTCTCCTAAGATAACAGTGTAGGATTATTTCTCTATTTGATTTTTACCTCCTTTGCCAAACTCCTATGTTCTGATCAATCCCACTTGTGTGTAATGACTTTGGTCTAAGTGAAAGCCATTATGGCTCTTGGGACAACAATTAGAACTCAAACAGGAATGTGTCAAAAAGTAGAGACTTAAATGAAGCAAAAGGATAGACCTGAGACTGGGACAAGTACTCTGAGGAGAGAAAGAGCAAAGTTTAGGACTATTTATAGCAGAAAGAGAAAGAACAGATTTCTGAAGATCCTGTTGTGAAGAGGAAAATCTGGTTATAGAGTCTGGGAGCAGGCAGATAAAACTGATGGTATATTAGAGTCTAGGTCCTAGGAAGAAAATGTTTGGAAACAGTGTTAATTCATTCCCAAGGTTAGCTGTGCAGCACAAAAGATAAAGCATAACTAAATGGGAGAGCTGACACTATTATCATTATTTTATAGATCTTGGTTTAAAGTATCCCATAGATAACATTTCCCTTCTATAATGAATATCCCTGAATCAGGACAGAAGGAGGGTCAAGGGATCTGGCACACATTAAAAACCTGATTTCTTTTGCTAGAACAGTTAACTCCTTAAATATCAGTGCACAGTTTTAGAACTTTATCACTTGTGCACAGTAAACTAAAGGCAGGTTGACATTATAAGGAGAGAAATATCAGAAGAAACTCTAGAAGAAAGCTTTGGTTGCCCTGGCTGTGACTGTCTGCCTGGGTTCTGGTGGTACTTCTCACCATATAGAACTCATTGGAGTAGGGCCACACATAGGAACTTTATAAAAATATTGCCTGTGCCCTGGGACAGGCAGGTGCTGGCAGGACCTGGCAGGTGGGCCCTAAACAATGTGTGAGGTGTGGGATGCTTACTACTGGCTGCAGAGTGACAAGAGAGCACACACAGTTAAAAAGACACGGAAGGGCATGGCTCCAGGGTGACACTTAGACCAACTAACATCTTAAATCCACATGGTTGATTGACCAAAGATCAGGATTTTTGTGGTACTGGGAAGTGAAAATTGTGGTAGGTCAGGAGGCTGTCCATTCATTCATTCATTCAGTCTGTCAACATGTATTTATCGAGTGCCTGTCAAGCCCCAGATATGGTCTCAGGCACTGGAGATATGGCAGTGCACAAAATTGTACCCATCTTTATGCAGCTTATACCACAGTGGAGGCCATGGACTCTATCTAAATCAATCATTAAATATATAATTGCCGATAATAATAAGTACTGTGAAGTTAAATTAAGCTCAGCATGGGCTGGAGAGTGATAGGAGCTCATGTTGAGGTAGGATGATGAAAAAAGAAAAAATATTATTTGTTTAAAGAACAACAGGGGACTCCTGGGTGGCTCAGGAGTTGAGCAACTGCCTTTGGCTCAGGGCGTGATCCTGGAGTCCCGGAATCGAGTCCCGCATTGGGCTCCCTGCATGGAGCCTGCTTCTCCCTCTGCCTCTCTCTGTGTCTCTCATGAATAAATAAATAAAATCTTCAAAAAAACAAAAAAAAGAACAACAGTATTGAAGGGGATGGGAATTCAAGTCCCACACTTTAGCACCATAGCCAGGGAAAGGAGACAGTGAGACAGGCTTTATCTTGAAAGCCAGCTCTCTATTAAGCATGTATGTTACAAATATGTCCACTTCTTAGGGGAATGGAGTGTTCTGAGGGCAGTGAGCTCAATTTCCAAAGTTCCCAGCTGGCTGCACAGTCTGATGGAGCAAAGTTGACTGTTGCAGCCAAAGTTGAATTTCCCAAGATCTGGAGAAAATTTTTGATTTTAATACTGGTGGGTGGGTATGACTATGGCTTTGTCACTACATGTACAAGCTCATTCTCATTTTCTTTTTTCATGAGAAATATTTTCTCAGCTCTAGCAGAAAACCACAGCGTTGGTGTGAGGGACTGAGAGAGAAGCTGCTAGTTTTGTCTGTTTCTAAATTTATATACATGCTGCCACAATTGTAGGTCCCAAATTTGACCTAGTTTTATTCATTTGGTTTTCGTCCAATACCTAGTTTCCTTAACCTGGATATAGGTCCTTTTCATTTCCCCAAAATATACATTCAGCTGTGTCTTTGGTTGTGTCTGACTCTTCTACTAGAGAAGAAAGCTAGGACAGGGTAAAAATTGCTGCTAAAAAGTGCTTTTTCCAAAGCAGTGGCTTCAAGTTTTTTTCTTGCTCTGGTTTGCCTGGATGCCTCAATGAATAAACCACATTTCTTTAATAAGAAAATAGATTCTAAAAAAAAAAAAGAAAAAGAAAAGAAAAAAGAAAATAGATTCTGAGGCCTATAATGTCATTGACATCAGGGTTGGGTTCAGCAAAGTCTGTGGCATGCTTCCCTAACCTAGATGTTTGAGTTCATTCTTTAATCTATCATCCTTCAGGTCTCAATAATATATAACTTGTCTCCTCTACTTCTGTACAACTTCATTCCCACAGCAGGATTAAGTCACAGGTCAGGTGGACAGAGCTCTGGACTGGGTGCGAGGTGTGCTTGACAGCTCTTTCTTTATGACAAGTTCCTAACCTCCTTGTGCCTTAGTTTCCCCATCTGGCCTTGCTGGTAGTGGTTCCTGGTTGAAGCACTTTTATCTCCATGGAAGAAAAGGCATAGTGTGTTGTTCAATAATTCAGTACTTTTCCATCCGTCTCAGAGAGATAGACATGTCCCTTGCCCCTGTATTAGTCACATCCCTCCATCCTCTCCTGCCTCACCTTTCATCCAAAGAGATGAGAAGGAGAAACAATGTAAAAGGATTGGGAATGAGCCTGAAGAGGAAGGCAGAGGATTCTGTGTGGCTCTACATGAGTGGACAGCAGTTTATCATTGTTGCAGGGATTTTAGATCAGGAGGAAGTTTTGTAAAATTCGTGAAATTGAGCCTGGAGCAGGTAATAGGGGAGCTCTCCTATTAGGGACTGGTAAGAGTCTCTAATAGGGACTCTTTTTGGTGATGTTTGGGTCCAAGATAAGAGCCAACAGTGGTTTAGCTGAACCCTGGTCAGAGGCAGAGAGGACTAGAATCCCAGAAGCAAAGAAACCCCACCTGGGAGGTATGAATTTGAACACTAAATATTCAGAAGTCAGGAATTCCCAAGTCCAAATTCGGCACAAATGAAAGAACTTGGGTGCTGGGTAGAACTGTTTTTTTCCATTGTTGGCCTGACAGAACCTTCTTATCTGAGCAGCTGAGCAAGTTTGAGACTTTCATGAAGCAAGATAGAAGCAAAACCTGGGTTGTGAGGGAGATGACCACAGAAAAACAAAAGGTGTGGTATTTGTAGAAATAGTTGTGTGATCATAAGGGAGGGGAGAGAGAGGCAAGGAGAGAAAATTGGGCGGGCTTTAGGGTCCCTGCAGGTCGCTTTGCTGCCAGTATTTCAGGGCACTTCATAGAAGGATGCAGAGTACTTCAAATGCCGGTCAGGTGCCCCAAGAAACAGAAACTGAAGTCAAAGGCGTCATGACTGGGCTGAGGCTCAAGTCCTAGTAATATACTTGCTTTCAGTTGGAAAAACTTACCCTATTCTGGGCAAATAAATTTATCTCTGCATTCCCCCAGCACCTCCTGTTAGAAATAACAGAATGGATTTGCTGTGATAACCAAAGGGCAGTGTCTCCTTCCAGCTCTCACTTCTTTTGGGGAGAACCTGTGAGTCATGTTGGGGAGACTGGGTACAAGTTGAAGACTTGAGTCTGTTTGTTTCCAGGCCAGTGACTCAGATCTGGCCCCTCGCATGATCCTGCTATGTCCCCAGAGAGACCTAACACTCCTCTAACATTTGATTTCAGCTACTGGGAGGAGAGGGGCTCTTGTTTCTAAATTGCTTCTGTTCAGCCAGCAATGACCTCTCTCTGATTCAGAAACAAAATGCTCTGACTCATAGGCCATGTAACTAGGTCCTCTTCCTGGGCTGCAGAATGTTGCCTTGTAGAGAATTTTCCCTGCCCCCAGACTGTGGCTCTAGTTATACATAATCCAGTCTACAGACATCAAGGTCAGAGCAGTGCTTTTTGTACTGTGCTATGGAAACATCCTGTTCCCTCAGATTCATTTGGCCCAAAGCACCTAAATCACTTATTTTCTCTGCTTTCCCTTCATACTATCTTCCACCCTCCACCCCACCCTCCCAAAATCCTCCAGTCCAAGCTTAACCATAGGAAGTTCTGTTGTTCCAATCATCCCCTCTAGACTGATGAATGGGTCAAATCCCTCCCCCTCCCCCTATAAGGAAGCACCTCCCTGTTTACACTTTGCTAACAGTTCCTGGTTGTCCTTTCAGGAAATGTCAATGACCTTTTTGTGATAGGCTTTAAATCTGTTCTTCTAGTGTAAACAGAATACATTTTACTTTTCCCATGACCAGTTCCTTCCTTCCCCCACTGCTGCATCCTGGTGCCACATTCTCTCTGATCCGGCTTGTGTGTGCCTAAATGGCACCCAACTGTGTTGAGGAGTATCTTTGTCTAGGCTCCTAGGATCATTGTAGGCAAGCATCGGCTGATCAAGGACTAAGTCTACATGAAATGTGATATATGTGGTATATAGTGGTAAACAGCTGTCCTATTGCACCCCCCAGAGTGCCTACCATTATGCCTTGTATTTTGGCAAAGGAAATATTTCTAAGTAAGAGGTGAAGATAAGAACTGGGATCAAAGGAACGGAGAGGTCTGCTTGGCTGGACCTTAGAACATCTGGCATTTTGCGAGGGAAGAGCCTAGAGATTAAGGTGACCAAGAGCTAGGGAAAGAATATAAAAGTCTGTCTGGACTTCAAAACAAAACAAGGCCATTAGTAAGGCTTTAAGAGAGAAAACTGGAATATCTCTGAAATATGATTAGAAGAGTCTTCAGGGCAGATCAAGTTTAAGAGCTATTGTTTGACCTGTAGTTATAAAGCCTTGCTTTTGGATTTCTCTGCTCTAATCTTTCTTTAGGGCATCAGTCCTCTTTGATAATGTCTTTTAAAGGAGTATTTAGAGATCCTTTACTTAAAAGGCTAGCAACAGAATTGCTGAAAATACCTTCAATTGTAGCCTTCGGTGTCCTGTCCTTTGTTAGAATCCCACAATCGGTAATTTATTATCCAAAGGAACTGTTGCTCTTCACTCTTCACTCTATCATGTCACCTGTCCCCCCTCCCTCGCCCCACCGCCTTGGCATACCCTTACACAGACACTAACGTACACTGCCAATTTTCTAGACTCATAGGGATACCTTCATTTTGTGGGTACACCTGTTAGCATAAAATTTCTCTAGGATTTCCATTTGGTAAACTGTGTGATCTCCTCCTTCCCTCTGCTTTCCCGATGGCATCAACCGGGACCCTCTTTTAGAGCTTCTTTCATTTTCACATCTTGATTTGCCCATTTTCAGGGGAGTGAAAGTCTGAAGAGGCCTCATCAGCTGAGACTATCTTTCCTGCATATGCCAATGCTCTTTCACAGCCTGGTCCCAGGGTCTGGTTTATTTGTTGTGGTTTGGCCAGTTTTGTTTTCATCCGATGAATGCAGTTGGTCTGGACCAGAGTAAAACTTAAGGGAAAAGGAAAGGGGAACCTGGCTTAACGCCAAGTTTCCCTTGTTAGAACACTCCAGAGGGCAGTTGAGTGTGGGCAAGAAAGCTTTCTTGTCTACTGTAATCTCTATAGGGCTTCTGTGGGCACAAATAGACTCCCAGAGAGTTAACAGAATACACAGAGCTGGCACAAAAGCATCACTACAGGATATATGTTCCTGACTCATGCCAATCTCGTATCTCATGGTTAACTCTGACTTCCTCCTGCTTCATCGAAAGATCTAGAGCTGAGAAGGTCTGGACTATTTCTTTTCTCAGAGATCTCTTAATAAAAGAGAGGGACCCCTCTCCATCCCTACAATCACACTTTCTGTCTAGACAAAGAGGAGAGGCAGCCAGGTATTAAACCATGGCAAAACAGGAAATGGGATGTGGGCACATCTCTGAGTTCCCAGAAGTAACCCCCCACCCCCACCCCACCCTACCCACCCCTCAGCCTGCAGGAGGAACCCTGCTAGGAGAGAAGGCAGGTTTCCTGCCATGGAACCCAGGCAAGGGAGACAATGCTTCTGGATAGGCAGGCCCTACCTTCTTCTCCAGAATGAGGGGGATCCCAACACACCCCTGACTCTCATTAAAAGCTGCCAAAACAGTCTCACTTCCCTTCTTTCCTTGAATCAGGAAGTAGCTTCGTCAGGGAATTCTACCTGAGTTCTACCTCAATTGATGTGTTGTCTTCTCCTTTCTCCCTCCCCATCCTCCCATAAACAGACCTGCAGTGCTAACCACTAACCACATTGTACTTCTCTTCCTGTTTCTCTCTCACAGGAGAGGCCTGAACCCTCCCCATCGAGTCAAGTCCATCTCCATGACAACTTTCACTGAGCCTGAAGTAGTGTTCCTGCAATCCCGTGGAAATGAGGTAAGCCAGCACCGATGGAATGGTTACTGGCTATAGTTGCCCTGCTGGCCAGGGGAGCTGTGTCTCATGATTATGGAAAAAACCCACAGCTTTCCTTTTTGGTCCAGTTTCTTTTATTTTTTAGTATTGACTATGTCTTATGCATATTTGTATATCCATAGAATCTTCATTATACAAATTATGGTTTGTCTAGGCCTTTGTTAGAGAAAGCAGGGAAAGGAGCAAAATCTCTATAGGGGGTGACTCCTAGGCACTCACAAGGAAGACTGCCCCTTGACATTTAGAGCACCACGTTGATGAGCATTCAGAATTGACTCAGAGTAAGATCTGGAGCCAGCTCTACCAATCGGACCCTCAGAACCCTGGGTATAAGCCCATGCCATGTACTCGAATGTTGGTTAAACCCCTTCCCCAGCTAAATCTGCTGGTGGTGGGAAGACACTGTCCTTGCTGTTAGCAGTCCAGTCCTCCTAGCTTGTGGGTAACTGGCTTACTTAGAGGATACTGACAAGGGAAGGCCTCTGGAGGTGTTCTGGAAGCCACAGCTCTGACAATCATCCCTGAGCCCACCCCCATCCAGATTTCATTCCCCATAATTCTCATGGTCCTCTCTTTTCTTTTACAAGATGTGTCATAATATGTAATTATAAATCAATTTTTTAAATATTTATTTATTTATTTATTCATGAGAGACACAGACTAAGAGAGAGGGGCAGAGACATAGGCAAAGGGAGAAGCAGGCTCCTCGCAGGGAGCCCAATATGGGACTCGATCCTGGATCCCGGGATCAGGACCTGAGCTGAAGGCAGGCCCCCAACCACTGAGCCACCCAGGCGTCCCTTAATTATAAATCTGTTTTTACTTACCTAAGGCACGACCTCCCCATTAGATGGTCAACTCTGTGAAGCCACGGATCGTCTGCTTTGTGGGTATACCCAGACCCTCACATGTGTCCATGCTCATTAATATGTATGGATAAATAAATTGGAAGTAGTATCATTCCCATCTCATGCTTTATGCCTGAACTCCTCTGTTACCTGACTCCATTCCTTTAGGTTTGTAGGAAGATTTGGCTGGGTCTTTTTGATGCTCGGACATCTTTAATACCGGATTCCAGGGATCCTCAGAAGGTGAAGGAATTTCTCCAGGAAAAATATGAGAAGAAGAGATGGTAAGGAGGAGGAAGGATATTGCTACGGAGGTGCATGTCCAAAGGGATTCTTTATCTGACAGTCTAGTTTCCAGACTTGAGTTGGTTCTTCTCTCAAAGGCCAGACTTGGGTTGAATATATTCCATCCAGATTCAGTTAGGGCTCAATTCTGACTTCAAAATCATGAAACTACCTAAAGGACAACTTGTCCCCAGTTACTAACTTTGATGCTCCTCTTTTGGGGAGATACTAGGCTGCTTAGAGAGGGGCTAGGCCTGTGGGAGTGTGGATCAGGTTTATAGCTTAGCTGGGCCCATATATGCAAAGAGGCAGCTGGAAGCACATACCCTAGAACTCTGTGCTTTTAACCCATCCCATCATTTCATCCACAATGTATATGTGTTCTATTTTCCTGGTGACAAAAACACTGTTTCTGCTCCCCCTTGCTTTTTCTTTCCCCAGGTGGCTCTTCCTATTGCTTGATCTCAGGGGTGTGTGTATGTTGGGGGTAACTATAGGGTGGAGAAGAGAATTCAGACAACAAGGAGTTTGATGTGGACAAAACAGCATTTTGGAGTCCCTCCTGGGGGTGTCCTCCAGATAAAGAAGATGCTTCCAGAGTAGAGACCACATACATATGCTAGAGTGGAGGGAATTTTATCAGAAGTCACAGGAGCTGTCAGGATAGATTGTGAGCACTTAGAAGAGGAGGTGGCAGAAACTTTCTGTGGTACTGAGAAGGAGGAACTCGCAGAAACGCCTAGAAAATAAAACGGAAGTTGAAAAATAGGATCACCTGTCCAGCAGCACTACTGACACATTATTACTTAAAACCCAAATGGTTTGATGTCAGAAAGAGAAAGGAGAGAGGAAGAAAAAACAGGCCCACATCTGAGCAAAGAGAACATTACTGCAGAAAAGAATGAGCATCCGGCAGTAAATGGGATACTCAGGATAGGCAGGACTTTGCTGAGTTCCTCAATTTCCTTTAGTTCAAACAAGGGAATCAGTGGGAAAGGGTAAAGGGACTTGGGCTGTCACCTGTGCTTTCAAGTGCCTACACTGAGCATGGCGCATGGTGTTACCCCTCCTTTCAGCCTGGCTATTCTTTCTCAAAGGTATGTCCCCCCAGACCAAGTCAAGGGGCCCGCTTATACCAAAGGCAGTGCCTCCACCCCCATCCAGGGCTCCATCCCAGAAGGAAAGCCCCTGCGGACTCTTCTGGGGGATCCTGTGCCATCTCTCTCAGCTGCTGCCTCCGCTTCTAGCCAGGTAACTCTCAGACCTGCCCTTCAAGGCTAGTTGGGAATTTGGGAGACAGGGATGTCAGTTTTCTAAGTCCAATCCTCTGGACTTAGCAAACAACAGTATTGGAGGTGTGAGTTGGTTCTCAGACCTATGTCTTGGACTCACCTCAGACTCTTCTATCTTTTGGAAGAAAGAACCCAACAGGAAGTGGTATTTAGGAAAGTCAGAGTATCGACTTCAAACCTAACCATTGCTCCAAGGAAACACAGAAGGGGCCAGGATGCTGCCTCAAACCCCTGGAAAAGATGAGGAAGTAACAGTTCTGGGTGTTGGGGGGTGGGCAAAATCTTGGCACCATCCCTGTGTATCTCAGGGTTACCTTCTCTGAGAAGCCCTAAAACATTTGCTTCTGGGAACTGGTACACTGCGAAGACAAAGAAACTAGGTATATGAGGGGCTCAGGCAGCTTCTGCCCAGGAAATCGCTCAGTTGAGGGCAGTTTCTCCCTCTCTTCTCTCTCCACTTGCCTATCTGGGGGCAGCCTAGGGAGCCGTGCAGGGGCCCTGTCATGTCTGGGACCCCAAGTGCTCTATGTCATGCCTTCTCCTCTCAAGTCTATCTGTCAGTCGCAGCCTCGGACGTCCCAACCCCGGAGCTCTCAGCCACCTCCCCACTCTTCCATCAAGAAAGCCAGTACTGACTTGCTGGCCGACATAGGTGGAGACCCCTTTGCTGCTCCCCAGGTGGCACCAGCTTTTGCTGCGTTCCCAGCCTTTGGGGGTAAGTGGGGCTTGGGAGAAGATTCCCACAGTGTATACCCCTGACACAAGGAATTCACGCCCTTGAGGTGACCAGGTCCCCACCCCTGTCCCGTCCTGCAAACATGATGATAATTCTGAAGTATCAAAGTTGGAAGGCCTGGGGTCAAATGAGAGTGGCCAGGATTATATCTACCAGTTTGACCAGAAAACATCACAGTCTGGGACTACCAGCACTTCCTGTTAGAACACTGGAAATCACCTTTTTATTACTTTCTTTTTCTGTTAAAATGGGGGCAGGGGGCTCATCACGTGTTCCATTCCCCCTGCCCTCTTCCCAAAGATCGGCAGCAGCCAACAGAGGGTTGAATAAAATGGTATCTAGTTCCCGTTTTTCTTCTCAAACCCTTCCCCCACCAAAAACGATTTTTTTCCCCACATGATTCAGCCCAAAGTAGGCCCTGACAAAAATGTGAATGCCTCATGGAGTAAGGATAAAAGATGGTGGAGAGGGAGCTTGGAGGCCTCTGAGGTCCCCTTGCCCCCAGTGGTTATTTGGCCCTCTGCCCAGGCCCCTGCCACCTCTCTCTGAACAGGACCCTGTGGAAAGGCAATGTCCCTTTGGCCTTCAGAATTAGTATATATTATAACAATTCTATGAGCATGTTATATATATAGCCTTTATATTCCCTCCACCTGTAGGCCAGACACCTTCCCATGGAGGCTTTGCCAACTTCGATGCCTTTGGCAGTAGCCCCGGCTCTTCTGCATTTGGAAGCATTCCTCCAGCTGGCCAAGGCCCCTTCCAGGCCCAGCCAACAGCCACAGGTAAATTCTGCCCTGCTCTATTCTAGTCCCCTCCTCTCTTCTGACTATGTTCAGTTTTCCACATCCATACATCGCCCTTCATTCACATCTGCACCAACCTCGAGATCTGGGCAAAGGAGACAGGGGAGAACGAGAAGCAGCCCTGGGAAAGGAAGAGTGGCTCCACTGCTCTATTTTGTCCTGTAGAGAAAACAGCTCAGTTGCAGTAGCAGTTGTTCAGGGTGTGCATAGAAGATTTCTGACCGGGAAGTTTGGGGGATCCCAGTCCTCGAAAAATCAAAAGCGGACATGACCTTTCCTCTAGAGTGCTCTGATGGTCTGCGATGTATGCTGCCCAAAGGGCAAGCACTGGGTCAAAGTCCAAGATAGTCTCCAGAAGTCCTCACTCACCCCTGTTAGAACAGAAGCATGTATCTTCAGTGTTGTGTTCAAAGAGACCCCCACACACAAAAAAAGAAAGAGACCCTAAAGGCCACTGTCATTAAACATTTGGTTCCTCCCTGAGTCCCCAGACATCAAGTCTTCATAGCCTTGGGGCTGGCCCTCGGCCTTTGCATGTCCTGGACACACAGGAGGGCAGCCAGAGTGCCATAAAGACCTGATGTCTGGAGAAAGCTAGTGACTTACGCTCTCTCTTTCTCCCCTCCCCCACCCACCCACCCTTCCTCTTCTCTACCCTCACTGCCAGCCAGTCGGATGCTAACTGGAAGTTACAGCTTTGGTGAGTTATTCTTCCCACCTCATAGCCCACCCAAGGCGGAAACCTCTCAGGTCCTCTGAGCTGAGAGCTTTGAGGTCTGGAAGGAACCCTTCAAATGTAGCCATCGTACAAATGAAGCAGTTCAGCGGTTCCCCTGTCATGCAGCCCACAGAGTGCAGAGCTCGGCCCAGAGCCCAGACTCCCCGACTCTCACTCTGCCCACAGCCTTCCCGCTGTGCCACCTCAAATTGTCTGTTCGCTTTTGTTTTTATTTTATTTTCATTTTTTTGAATGGGACAAGGAGGGACATTTCATATTGATGAAAGTTAAAATTCACAAAGAAGTTCTCACATTGCCAACTTAAAGTACCTGACAGGGTGGCCTTGAAAGTCATAAAGCAAAAACTTAGACACAATGAAAATCTAACACAGAGTGACTGAGAGGGGGATGATAGTAGACTCATGAGATTAATAATAGATAGAGTAGATAGACAAATAAGGAAGAAAGTAGGCCTTTTGAGTAACACTTGAACAAGGTTGACCTAATACATATAAGCAGAACTTTGTAATCAAAAGACAGAATTTTCTTTTTATTTTTTTTTTTAAGATTTTGTTTATTTATTCATGAGAGAGGCAGAGACATAGGCAGAGGGAGGAGCAGGTTCCCTGCGGGGGAAGCCTGATGCGGGACTCGACCCCAGGATCCCGGAATCACGCCCCGAGCCGAAGGCACATGCTCAACCACTGAGCCACCCAGGCATCCCAAAAGATAGAATTTTCAAACACAGAACCCTTTTACAATTTGACCACAGACTAGGAGACATCACATCAATTTCTAACAAATAGAAGTTGTCTAGGTCACATTCTATAAAATAAAAGGTATCCTGAAAGATGTCCCATAACAATGTTTCATTGTCCTTGAAGGCATGAAACAGAAAAGATCATTACAATGTGGAAAACTGACAAAAAGCTAATAGCCATCATGTGTTTTTATCTTTTTTTTTTTTAAGATTTTATTTATTTATTCATGAGAGACACAGAGAGAGGCAGAGACACAGGCAGAGGGAGAAGCAGGCTCCATGCAGGGAGCCTGATGTGGGACTTGACTCTAGGATCACCCCCTGGGCCAAAGGCAGGCACTAAACCACTGAGCCACCCAGGGATCCCCCCATCATGTGTTTTTAAAACTCCCATAAGTAAAAAAGAATAGGATAACAGGGAAGGAATACAAGCAGCAAATACCCAGAAAAAAACCATGAAAATGTTCTCAACTTGACTAATCAGAGAAAATGCAAATTAGGGTAAGATAATAATTTCACAAGTTATATTCAAAGATTTAAAGATTAGTAATGGCCAGTATGCAGGGAAATTGGCCCTTTTGCATGTTACCAGTAAGAATGTAAGCTGGCACAGAAATATTCAGTGTAGCAGGAAGAAAGTGCTCTTGGGAGAGAGAAAGCCGCCTATACAAGGTGGTTATAAATTGGCCCTGTCAGAGATGCATGCCTGTCGCAATCCCTTGTCCGAAAGGCCAACCTTTGAAGAAGAGAAGGAAACTGTCAGTCCCGGAGCCCTCCCCGGCTGAACCTGAGGTGAACTTCTGTCCAGTGTCTAGTCATCTCAAAACACAGCTGGTCTGCAGCCAGCCAGAACCTATCAGCCCTTGTGAGGCTCCTGCTATTGCTAGGAGCATCCCCATATTATCCCCATGAGGAAGGAAAGATCTCCATTTTGTAGTTGACAGAACTGGCTCAACTTGGCCAGTGACTTGGCCAAACCCCAATGGCTGATGAGTGGCAGATCCTGTTCACTTCCCACTGCACCGTGATCACCAGGGTGGTTCTCTGAGTGTGACATAAAGAACTACTGGGTATAAAGTAGGGAGGATTGGGTGAGAGGTGGGTGTCTTTTCTGACAAGCCTAGTTGTATTTTTATATTTCTGAGGGGGAGTCTGGAGAGGGGAAGTTTCTAAAACTGCAGTTTCCCCTGAAACTGCTAGAAGGCCTGTATGCCAATCCAGCCACAGGGAGTGAGGCCCTGGAAGTACAGAAGAAGCAAACAGGAGCACAGGTATACCTAGCTTCCCAGAATGGGCTGACAAAGTACCCTTTGTGGACCCTACCAGAGTGAGGGCGGGCTCTGCCCTCTAGTGTCCGTCAGGAGACACAGCCCAATAGGGCACAGCCCAGTGGGGCAAGCACCTTCTCTCACCTGGGAGCTCCCTGACAGGCCTAGAGCAGTACTGAGGCTTCTGACCTAAGTGATTGTTCTGGAGTTTTTAGAAAAAAGCCCCAACGCCTAGGTGGCTCAGTTGGTTAAGCGTCTGCCTTTGGCTCAGGTCATAATCCCAGGATTCTGGGATCCAGCCCCCCCACCCCAACCCCTCCCCTCTTGCCTTAACAGGGAGCCTGCTTCTCCCTCTCCCTCTGCCTGCCGCTCCCTCTCCTTGTGTTCTCTCTCTCTCTCTGCCAAATAAATAAATAAAATCCTTTAAAAAGAAAAGAAAAAAAAGCCCCTAACTTAACTGAGGAGAAACCAGGCTGAACTTTGAGGGGGCCAGGGAGCAATACGGATTTGAGAACCAGCCTGGCTTTGCCATTCCTCCCTTGCCTAGTGTCTTTATCTTTCCCTGGCCCTTCCTCTCACCTCTGGGAGGCAAAAGAGTCTTCCCTTGTGAAGGTTACCTGTTGATTCTTCCCACTCTCTACAGGCTTTTTTCCATCAGCTTGCTTATCTGAGTCTCACCTCTACTCTCCACCTCTGCCATCACATCCCTCTCTTCCCACAAACAGACTTGAGGTTACCTGGCCTCTGGGAAGAGGAGCCTGTGGCCTTCACTGACTCTTTTTTTTTTAACACTCTTGGTGGCATAATAGACATACCATTCTGCACCTTGATTTATGTTTTAACTGAACAGTACTGCTATAGATTTTATTATCAGTACATGAAGAGCTTCCTCATTGTATTGTTTTTTTTATGGCCGCACAATAGCCCTGCTTATGTGTATATCGTAATTTATTTAATCCATCCTATGTTGATGAATATGTAGAATGAATGATGAATATTTAGTCTTCTACTCTCAAACAGTTGAGAATGATGAATATTTAGTCTTCTACTCACAAACACAAAGCTGCTGTTTGTGTCATGTTGGGCACATTTGCAACTTCTATATGTGAGAAAACTCCTGGTAGTGGAATTAGTCTAGAAGGGGACACAGTTGACACAAAATAAAAATATGTCACTACAAAGATGTCAGGTGCCCTGAGGGCAAAGAACAGGGCTGTTATGAGAGGAAAACCAGGCTCTCATTCAGACAGAGGTTGGGGAAGGCACATCTGGAGACATGGTTCTGTTGAACCCGAAGGGTGGGGAGGCCTACAGGTGGGGCCTCTTGTTCAAGGCTGAGGTGGAACACGCTGAAAGACTGGAGCTGAGAGTCTAGGAGAGCCTCTTGTTCACTTGCATTTACTATCTGAGCTAGCCATCACATTTCCTTTGAAACCTCATCTTATTCCTCTGACCGCGGAAATGGTCTCTTAAATCATAGGCTTTGGTGATCCCTCACATTTGTGTACTTTTCAGATTCCAGAATACTTCCTGAGAATACTTACCAGGGTTCGTGGGGGCTGTCTTTATGGCACTTTGTGCCACCATAGATAGGTGTGTGCCTACACCATAGGAATGTACCACAGAGGACAAAAATGAGTTCAGGAGAATAAGATAGTTTGCTCAGGTCACAGCAGTAGCAGGGAGTAGGGCCCCAACTAGAGTTCAGTTCCTCACACTCTACTTCTCACATAGTCACGCAGCAAACAATTCCTGAGCACTGTCATGTGGCAGACACCAGGCAAAGTGCGTTTTCCTTCAGTATACATCTCCCAACACCCATAAAAATCAAGTCTTTCCCATATGTAGCCTCATTTTACCCTCAGAGCAGCCCAGAGGCCCAGAGTGCTTGACAGGATTCCCACCATACAGATGACACTGAGACACACCGATAAAGAGGCTTTCTCCAAAGGACAGGAATTTCCTGGGCTTGCTTCTCAGGCTGTTTTGTAAGCCCCACATGTGAGCTTCCCCTAGGTGTTTTTTTTTTTTTAGATGTGATGACCAGAGAGGTCAGAGGAACCCTGATCTAAGCCCCTGGCCTTAGGATGGCTCTGGTAGGAGTGGGAGCCAAGCTCTCAGCTGGAGATCTCCACTCAGTGCTCCAGCAGGGGCTCTGCCTTCCATGAGAGGCTCCCGAGTGTCTGGGCCTTTCTGCCCTTCGCAGCTCCTCACCCACTCCCACACCCCCCATCCCCTCTACCTGTCCCTTGCTGTGATGTCTCCATACATGGAAATGCTGGTTTGAGGAAAACACAGGTGGTTCCAGGTCTTGAAGAAAAAATGAGAACTGAGTCAAACTGGACCAGGAGGGACAATGAATGACCTGACCCAGGGGAAGGCAGCTTTCTCTCAGCAGTGGTGGCTTTGAGCACTAGGGAGACTGAGAAAGGCTAAACTGCCTAGAATTCTTGGCTGGAGTCAAGGCTCTCTGAAGTGGATGATTCAGGGGGAAATAAGCTCAGAGAACCCAGTGGGGGCCACTCATGCCATCATTCTGCTACTTCTCCCCTGCTCCCCCCACCTCCATCTCTTCTGCACCTTCCCTCCTGCCTCACCCCTGCACTCCCCGTTCTGTTTCCTGTCATTGCCCAGGGAGCAGCCAGGTGACTCCATTTGGTGCCTCTCCTCTTGCACCCACCAGTCAGCCCAACAGCCTTCCAGACATGGGCAGCCTCCTGGGGCCCGGAGTATCAGCTGGAGGTATCCCCAGCAGGTAGGTCAAGACATCTGCTCTGGGGCAGCAGGCTTTTCCCAGCCTGCTCAGTTGCTCCCATCGTCGTCAAGCAGAACAGGGTTTGCCATCCCCTGGTCCCTTGATCCTGGGTGCCCTGCACACTGACTTCTCTTTCCATGTCACAGCGTCTTTGGGGTGGCTGGCCAGGTCCCTGCACTCCAGTCGGCCCCAGCTGGTGGTGGTGGTGGCAGCACAGGGCTTGCCTTTGGAGGTGAGTCTTGCCTGTGGAGACCCTGGGAGGGGATCTGAGGCCAAGAGGAAACGGGCTTCCATAGAGAGGGAAGTAGAGAAAGAGCACCCCAAGACTGTGAGGAATGCTATCAGCCCAATATTAACTACATGAGTAAAGAGTAACCGTCTCTTTCTCCCGCCTCTACCCTGTTCCACCCTGAGCAGCCTTCACCAACCCTTTCACAGTACCTGCTACTCACCCCCAGCTGCCTTCCACCAACCCGTTCCAGCCCAATGGCCTGGCCACAGGTAAGCCTCCAGACTCTGCCCAGAGTGCAAATTTCCTCTCTCCCTCCTTCTCTCTTTCCCTTCTCTCTGTTTCTCTGTCTCTCTCTGTCCTTCTGTCTCTGGCTCTCCCTGTCTATCTCTCTCGCACACACACACCCCTCTGTCAGGAGGAGTGGCAGACAGCCTCAGCTGGCAGCTGTGGTCTTCCTGAAACGAATCCCCCTCTCACCCTTCACCAGGCCAGACCGCGTTTCACTTACAGGCCACCTAGTGGGCAAAGAGTAGAAGCACCCAAGTCCCAGGATCAGAATTTAAGAATTACAAAAAAACAAGCTGCTACTTACCCGAGCCGGTTCTGCAGGTTTAATGGCTGATGTGGCAGTGACTCTCCCTCTTTGCCCCTCAGCCGTATCCCCCCAGCACCCAGCCTCTCTCCCTTCTGTGTCCCACTTACAGCCTTGCCCTTGGTCCCTGCTTTCATCTGCCAGAGTGTTATGATCTCCTCAGTCCTTATCCCACTGCAGCCTCAGCTCTTCTCTCTTCAAAGGCACTCTTACCCCACCCCACCCCCACCTTTTTGTTGTTGTTCTTGAAAACCTTGAGACCAGGAAGAGAGATTGATAGCAGCTTGCATGCTGACCTGACGGTGTGGCAAACACTGCTGAGGGCTTTACACCCAGGATTTGCTTTTCCCAGCAGTCCTAGGAAAGGGGATGGTCCCACTTTTAGAGATGAGACCACTGAGGCACATAGAGGGCTAGTACTTTGCCTTCATTGATGCAGTTTAACAGGTAGCTGGCAGCTGACCCCAGTTCTGGGCCACACCCATGCTCGGCACTGCTGTGCCCTCTGTCTGTGCTACAAGCCACCATGGGCAGGAAGAGGGCAGGTTTACTAGGTTGCAAAAAAGCTGAAGACTTCCAATGGCTCACTTAGGGTACTTTTACTGGGTACCTCTGGTTAGGGAAACACTCTATCCCGTGTCCCCATCTTGGACAGATCTAGGAAGAACTGTTCTCCAGCCTGCCTTCCAGAGCTTCTCCTGACCTTCATGTGCTCATTCCACAGGGTCCAGCTTTGGGATGAGCAGTACAGGGCCTGGCTTCCCCCAGACAGTGCCTCCCACCAGGGCCTTTGTCAGCACCTTCCCACCGCCAGTGTTCCCCCCACAGACCTCGATGACTCAGCAGCAGAATGGTAAGGGATTCAGACCACACCCTCCTTTCTTACCCCATTCCTCACCCACCCGAAGGGACTGCAGGAATTGAGGCTGGGTATGAATATTAGGACTGTTAGGATATCAGATATCTGAAATAGTTCCCTTTTGGACCAGTAGGGGGCACCAGAGAAGCCACAGACCTGCCAGTGTTCTCTGACTCTGCTCCAGACCCTTATTGTATGTAGAAAGGCCCACTCTTGCTGCCACTGTAGGATGCAGGGAGGCCCAGCAAAGCTGGCCAGCACCAGCTTGAGGGGAAGGGCTTACACTGTCAGCTGAGTTTTTGCTCTTGCTTCCCAGGCTCTTCCTTCAGCGACCTAGGATCAGCCAAGCTGGGTCAGAGGCAACTGAGCCAGCCAGCTGGGACCTCTACCAACCCCTTCATGGCAAGTGCCAGTATGGCCTTGGTGTGGGGGATGGCCTGTCTCTGGGGGTCGGGGGCAGAATCCTTGAAGGAGAATGGGGCAATGTGGGGTGGAAACCCTGCCTTCGCCGTGCAACGGTGAGTGGGTTAGTCAGTGGGTCCTGCTGTCTCCCACATTCCCCTGCCCCCCACTTGCCTCAGCTCACCAACTTTCCCAGAATCCTCAGGCTCAGCAGTTCTGGGGGAGAAAAGAATCCTGGCCTGCAGCTTTTCTCCCCTAATCCCCTAATTGGTGACTGTTGTTTCTTTTCAGACTGGATCCTCATCAAGCCCGTTTGCCTCCAGACCTCCAACCACCAACCCATTCTTGTAGCATTGTGTCCCTGGGGGGCCTCTTCCCCACCCTCTGGGGCCCCTCTACTCCCAGGAGCTCTGGTGACCATTTGCCTGTGGCATTTCTGTGGGTCTGAGACCAGAATGGGCCTTGTTTTGCAGGGAAGGGGTCTTGGGGATGGCGGAGGTGCTAATGCTTTGCTTGGGGCTTGCAGATAAAAGGGCAGCTTCCCGGTCAGCTGCCCTCAAGGCTTCCTCCCATCCCCACTCCAGCTCCCACCCAGGAGGAGGCCTAAGAGGAAAGCAGGCAGGGACTGGCCAGGAGGAGTATTGGTATTTGATTTCTCAAATTCTTAATTATGATGACAATAATCCTCCTCTCCTGCCTTCAGCATACATAGTGGTTCCTTCACCTCCAACCCTGTGGACAGAGGAAGCTGTGGGTGCAGACGGACCAGCATTCTCCTGTGGGAGCAAGCCTCCCCGCCTCCCCAGCTTTCCCATGCTGGTCTCCTTGTGGACAGAAGCACGGTGGGCAGAGTAGGGTCAAAGTGGAGATGAGGTGTGGTGTTGACCTTGGACAGTGATCAGACAGGTCGAGAAGGCTTTGGTCGGGGGCAGGGGGGCATAGGATGCCCTTGATGCCCTGGCTTGGGCCAGCACACCCTTCTATCCCCATCCCCACCATGCCAGAAGGCCCTCCATGGTTTTGCTTCTCCAGCTCCCTCCCTCATCCTGGATACTCAGGATGAATAATAGTTTTACCTATATACTTAGACATGCCCAACTCCTGTCAAGCACTTTAGTTTGCTGTGGTGTCATGTTTGGATACCAGTGTTTTATATTTATACATAGAGAATTTTCTAATATAGCCTATTATATATACACACACACATGCACACACATGCCACAATTCTCCTGCTCCCAGACAGCTCTTTTACATGGGGAATGGAATGGATCCCCATCTGTGCCTCAACCAGCAAAGCCGGAGCTCCAGAAGGTGGTGGGGAGGGTGTTCACAAGTCCTGACCACTCCAGAGCCTGGGCTTTTCCAGGGAAAGGCTTTGTGCAATTGGCTGGGTTTTTTCCTATCTTTTTCCCATGTGCCTCCCCCACCCCCAAAATCTCTTCACCAAAGCTGTTGCAGGCAATGTTGGAAAAGAACTGCATTTGGAAGAAAAAGGAAATGGCTCACATGGTCTCACTTTGAGTTAGTTTGAGGGGCCCCAGTGTGCCTAGTAGGTCAGTGAAGATGATGATGCTGTTGGCTCAGGACAGGAATTCCTTGCTGGACATGGCCAGGCCCCATCAGAGCTGGAATCCTGGTTAGCAATGGGACGGAGTGCAGTGGGAGGTGGCTGCAGTGAGGGGGTGACTCCCACGGGGCAGGGTGGTGCTGGAGGATGGAGATGACGATGGTGGGACCTGAGTACAGGAGTAGACCACTCCCAGGCCGGTGCATCCTCGGCCCCTCCCCAGACTGTTCGCCTGAGGATGTTGTGTCAACAGCCATAGCATCTGGGCTGTTTGTATGGTGACAAGGCAGCCAGCGTGGGTTAAACACCTCACATGGCAGAGGAGAGGCCCAGCCTTCAGCCTTGCTGTCAAGGGATGTTCTTCCCTTTCCTGCATTGTGCAGGGACTCTGGCCCTTCAGCTGTTCATTCTTGGGATTCTCTGGGTCTTTCCACCCAATGACCTTTAGCAGCAGAACAGCAAGGAGAGGTGGGGACTGTGTTATCACTTTATTTACTTTGAGGACTTCTCTGGAAATATTTCTCTCTGCTGCTATTTGCCCATCCAGGCGTAGCCTCTGCACCTTTGCAAGGCTCAGAACCCATCCTGTCTCGGGTCTGTGTTCCTACTCTCCCAGCCCCTACCCTCCTTCCATCGCCTGGTGGATCATGGATTTCCCAGCATAGACCACCATCCCTGGCTTTTTCATGTTCTGTCCCCTTCTCCCAGTATTTTTCTCTGTCACTCTTGATTACTTCTCTGTCCCGGGCCCTGTTTCTGTTTCCCATTTTCTCTGCTTAGAGCCAGGAAGGGGAGGAAGCAGGTCTCTTTCGTAGGAGGAGGAGCCTTATCTGATTTTTCCCCAGCCACCCCCAACTCCCTTTCCTGACCAAAAGCACTGAGGTCTGGAGGTGAAGTTGAGAGGGCCCTTGCTGCGAGTTTCAGTTACACTCCTGCTGTTTCCCAGCGACCTCCTTAGGGCTTGGTGCCCAGGCCCTCCCTGCAGTCCCCCTCCCTGTGCCCCGGGCACTCTGTCCAACATGGACTCCAGCCAGCTCACTGGCCAGGGCAGGATGACCAATCAGAGGAGTTACACTGGGTTAGCCTCCATCCCCAGGACAGAAATCCCGAGTTCCCTGGGCACAGGCCAAGACAAGGACCGCAGCTGCCGCCCCTGGCATGGAGCAGCCACAGCGCCGCCTCCATGGGGCCTCTTGTATCCAGGCGAGCTGCAGAGAATGGAAAAATCCCTGGCCTGCTAGAAAATGTCTAAGTGACTGGGCTGTGTTCCTCCTACCTCACCCCCAGGATGTCCCTGCACGGCCCTATCTGGTGGTTACGCATCAGATCCCCACAGCAGGCAAACCATGGAGCCACCGCCACGCTGTGGAGCTCGCCCAGGCTCCCACTGGGCTCTGACCAAGTGGCCAATGCTGTGACCGAGCTCTACAGACAGTCTTCTGACTTGGCCCCCAGCCCTCAGCAGGTCACCTGCCCCTGTGGCCCAGCACGCAGGAGCCAGTCCCCAGGACTGCCAGGAAGAGCTCCATTCCCTGTATCCGGGAGTCTAGGAGCCCTGGTGGCGGAAGGAGATGGCAGCTGCCCCTGCACACACACACACACACCCCCCCCCCCCGCAGTGAGGAGAACTCCAGCTAGGGAAGGGAGGGCGACAGCCACAGCCCAGCCTTAGTGCCCACAGTATCCTCCCTGTAGCCTCCTGCCACTGGTGACAAGATTCTCCTGGGCTTGGGAATGTGGAGCTCCATGGCCCAGCTACCCCGCACCCGGCAGAGGGAGGCACAGGTAGACCCTCCAGAGTGGGGAGGTGTTCTCACCCAGCAGAGCTGGGGTTCTGCACCGAGCAACTGCAGTTTCCAGGGCAACAGGCTAAAACAAATCTTGTCTGAGCAGGGCCAAGGGCAGTGCTGTTGCTCGGGCAGCTGATTAGGCCAGTTGTTTGGCTCCAGGCTTTTCCTGGTACCCAGCATGCTAAAGCACCTGGTACTGACTGCCCAGAACCCAGGTTCTCCCCGCCGCTGCTTCCTGCTTCACCGTACCCAGCACTTATGCGCTCAGCGACACAAGGGGGCCTAGAGCTGGACTCTGTGATGCAGCCGTGATTTTACCAAGGACTGGGGGCTGCACAGTGGCCCAGCTGATGGGGAGTGAGAAAGAGGAGGAATGAAGAGGCCCTCCTGTGGATAGCTTCAAATCCAGCCTGGAGAGGAAGGCTCCAGACCAGGAACACAGCAGGTGGGAGGCCCTGTGGATGCTCCCATGTTCCTCCAAGCAGCACCATACCTGGGCAAGGGGTTGGGCCTGCAGATCTCTTTTGTATCCTTGCTACTTTGCATAAGGTAGGTCTGTCAAGACCACACTGGAGGCAGCGGCCTTGAATGTACTTCTGTTTTGGTGGCCACTGATGGATCCATCACATACCTGCCTCTCCCTAGCCAATACCCACCAACAGCGGTGGTGCCGCTGGCCCCAGTGCACACATGAACGCAAGCCAGCACCTCCCCTGCATCTTGGGGAACTATGGCCGACCCAGATGCACCTGAGGAACCCCCTGCCTGCTAGCCAGACTCCCATACTCACCATGCTGGTTGGTTCTATGCATCTCATTCTCAACATGACCCTTGAAAAGATGTTTGAGGATCCTAGCTTCCATGCACACTGCACCACTGGTTTCTCCAGTATTCCAGAAGAGTCCCTTCCTCACAGGTCTGGGAAATGGAGAAGCATGGGCAGGAATCCCTGCCCTCCCAGCTCAGGCTGTCATGGCTTTTGGACTAGTCTGAGACAGGCAATGGCCTCTCTTGGCTTCAGTACTCTTGTTATATATCCTCCTCCCCATACACCATCTTTAACAGGGGCTTCGGTTGTCCACTATCCCTCCTCAAACCTTGACTCTTCCCACCCTTTATCTAACTGGTCACAAGAGTGATAGCACAAGGTCCTCTAAAGGCTCCAACCCATGTGTCAACTCCTGGTGTGTCTTGCAGAGTGTGGTGACCAGCACCATCACCCTAGCAGAAGTCTGTGGTCCTTGAAAGGATTAGAAGTAGGGTGTGAAATGTCTGAATCCCAAACTCATCTCAAACGTCTTAGGATGTAAGAAGCAAGGGTTACCTCCACCAGGAAGTGCACACCTCTAATCAGAGTCTTCAGCTGGCCCATGTGGCATCTTTGACAGTGGTGATGAGAAGGGACTGAAGGTAGCAAGGGAGGAGTGCCCCTGAGGGATGATTTCTTTCACAGGTTCTCTTTCAGTGGCCCCTTGACTGGAATTCTGGTGGCATGGTCCAGGGACAGGGACCAATGGGAAAATGAACTTATCTGAAGACACCTCCTGTCACCCTAAACCAGAGAGAATCTGTTGAACCTCGAGCTCTGAAATCAGCACAGCCCAATGTTTGGTGGCTCTCGCAACTATTTTGACTTGGGAAGGAAGAGTATAGAACCATTCCCGGGGGGGGAAGGGGGGACACAGGTGCCAGACGCCCGCAGCCTGAGCTGGAAGAGCTGGGAGTGGCGGCAGCACGAGGCGTGGCTGCAGCTGTAAGCGCCTTCCCCTAATCGCCAGGTCTGCGGACCCTGCGCCGCCAGCGCCGTCGTCTCCCGACGCAGTTCCACTCACTTTGGCCTCAGCCGCTTACTTAGCGGTCAGCTCAGATCCGTGAAGACGCCCACACGCTCCCGGCTCCTGCCACCAGCCCGAGAGGGGTGGGGTGGGCAGGAGGCCGCCTCTCCCAGACTTCCCCAACCAGACTTCGCGCCCACGGCCTGGCGTCCAGCGCCCGGGCGCGCGCGGGTTAACCTCACGGGGGTGGGGACTCCGGAGCTGCCGGCAGAGGGAGGGAGGGGGCAGGAGGCAGGGTCGAGCCTCGGAGGAGGCCGCTGGAGCCCCGCGTGGCGCAGGCCACCGGACAGCCAGTGGGGCACACGCTGCGTGCAACGAGGGGCCACCGCAGACCCTGTGCCCCAAACCTCAAGTCCGGTGCAAGACGCTGGGCATCAAGACGGGTGACAACCTGTGAGGACGCTGCCCCCGTCTCCAGAGACCGCCACCGCCACCCCGCCTCTGCTGAGTCTCGGCCCCTACTCCGGCCACTCTATTGCCTTTGGCCTGGCATGAAGCCCGGAGATGGCGGCCCCACGGCAGCCCCGGACTCCGAGCCGGCAGACGTGCCCCTGCTTCTGCCACGCCCCGGGCTTGTCCGGCTGCCGCGCGGCTCTGCGGCCCCCTGCGGAAGCAGAAGTCTCAGCGCTGCCGCTTCTGCGTGCTCCGCGCGGACCGCCGCGCCTCCAGGGCTACGGGAGCGAGAAGTTCCGCGGGAACCTGGCGGGCGCGTGCACCACCAGCCAGCGCGTGGACGCGCGCCAGGGCACCGGATCGTCCTGCACCCGCGCGACCGCAGCCTGGGCGTGGGGCGGCCTGCGAGGCGGAGCAGCAGGCGCACAGCGCCCTGCTCCTGGCCGGCGCCTCCGCCCCGCCGGTGAGGCCCGAGCCCCAGGGCGGGCGGAGCCGGGGCTGAGGGCCAGGGGCCCGGACGGCGCCGGTGTTTATTGTGGGTTGTCCCTCCCCATAAGTCACCGAAATCAAGTCCAAACATGAAGCGTGTTCACGTCTTTAGTTCTCAGGACACAGTGACTCCAAGGCCCACACCCCACCCCCGGCCCAGGAGCCCCCTGTGACCGGCGCCCCGCCTCTCCGGGTGTCAGCTTCCACGAGGACCCCGGCGCCTGGATCCTTGCTCCCCTTCAGGACGTCTGGCCCGTGACGCTGCGACCCAAGGGACTGGGGCGGACACGAGGCCTGGGCAGCGGCGGCTACGGCCTTGCTGCGGAAGCCCAAGGGCAGAGGCTCTGGGGACACTCAGGCTTCGCTGCCACCGGCCCTTCGCCTGTCCCCGTTCAGCGTGCGCCGCTGCGGCCAAGCAGACTCTCTTCTTCCTGGAGCTCGGCCGCTCGGTGCCCGCAGGTCCCGGGGAGCTGTGGCTACAGGCGCCCGACGCCGCCGTGGGGGCCCAAAGCCTTCATGAGACTGTACTGGCCGCCATGAGGTGCCTCGGGGATGGCGGTGCGGGTGGCAGGGCTGAGCCACTGCCCAGGGATCCGCCGACCAGCGCCTGCACACCCGGCGTCTCCCAACCTCATGCGACCCTGGCCTCGGCAGCCCAGTCAAGCAGCCTGAGCCATCGCGGGGGCCTGCGTGAGAAGGGCGGGAAAGCAGCCCTGCACCCGAGGACCTGGAACGCGGCCGGGAGCGATTATGAACCCATGGGGGGTGGCCAAACTAGGGGCTACATGGTGACTGCGCCCCCAGGCCTTACGGCTGCTCCCCACAAGCCACTCCAGAGTTGCAGGGGCACTGAATTCATGCCCATGAGCTGCTTTCCGCCAGGGCCTTTGTCCCGGAGTGCCCTGCCCCGTTTCTATTAGCCCAGGGCCGGGGGAGCTGGGACCTTTGTTCCAAGGCCCCTGTCGCAGGGTCGGGAACATTAGGGACTGGGAGGGGTTCATCCCCACCTGCAGCTGCCCTCAGAGCTCATAGGGGAGGGAGTACATGTGCATCAATTAGGTGGCCCCAGACTACTTAGGAATGGGCACTGCCATACCAGACCCCCCAACAGCCGCCTCGACTATGTCGACCTGGACCTGGTCCCTCCACTGGAGGCTCGAGGCGACGCCCCTGGGTCTGGCACACAACACTGGCACTGCTATGCGCGCATCGGCTTCCCTGAACCTCAGAGAGGCTCCCGTAAGGAGACAGGCAGCCGCGCCCTGTCTAGCTAGGAATGGATGGGGAGGGGAGAGAAAACAGGCCAAATTTAGGAATACTTTCCTGCCTGCTCCCCTCAACTCCCCCACTGGATCCCAAAATAGAGGGGCTCTCAGGCCCCCTAGCACCTACAACTTACAGAAGCTTTGAGCTGCCCCTTAGGGCCTGCTGCCCCCTCCACCCCTTCCAGATGTGGTATAGGAAATCCTCAGGAAAAGGCTCCCCAAGAGTTGGGATTCTTTTAAGGGAGAAAATTCTAGAACCGCCCCCCCTTCCCACCCACAAACCCCTACGAACTCCAGGCTTTCTCAGCCAAAGCCCCAATCCTTTCTTTCCTGGCAGCCTTCCTGCAGCATCATTCCAGATCTCAGGTCAGCTTTGGCTCTCCCCACTTTGCCTCCAATGACTTCCACATGGACTTGCTCCTCCCCACCCCACACCTGCAGGGCCTGCCTTCTGTCTCCTCCCAGCCAAAGAACCAATCCCCCACACCAGGACTGAGTTCCTAGGGCCCTAGAGCAAGAGGTACCAGGTATCTTACCTCTACTGCTTCTCTAAAGTGCTATGCCACTCCCTTACTCCCTCATTTCCCTCTTCCAGTGCCAGCCACGTGTTCACACAATCCTCCCTTCTCTGGAGCCTGGTGGAGCTGATGCACCTCTTGCTTCCATATACTTATCTTCCGTAATACTGTACTGTGGACCCCCACAGCCCATGCCCTATTAAAGTGGCCCTGCTTGGTCAGCCTGGAAAGGTCTTAGGTCCATGGATTCCCCTGCCCCACTGTAGGGGTGACCAGTGAGTAACAAGAATTTGAGGGGGGGGACAGTCTGGGCCACAAGGAAGAGACCCCATCCTGTCTCCATGCCTCACTCTGCTACTCATTCACTACAAGGAGCCTGTTTGCAAACCAACACTTTTATTGTCAAGAGAACCTGCCCAGGGGAGAAGGGGACCCACTCTGCCTCCCAAAAGGGCTGTGTTCAATGAGGTGTCTGGGGTTCATGGGACAGATGGGTCAGTGCAGTGAGAAGAGCTGGGGCCACCACTGGGGCCTGGGTGGTCAGGTACAGGGCCTGGGGGGCCAACAGGGGGCGTGGGAGCCCCGGAGGAGGCAGGTCTAGGAGCCCCCTGGCTCATCTGCAGGAGGCCTGTGAGGGCGATCAGCTCAGGCCCACTGAGCCAGGCAGTGGAGCAGCCCGGGGATGGTGTGTGGAGCACCCAGGGAGACATGATAGGAGGTGGGAGCAGCAGCTTCAGAGAGCCCATGACCTGAGGAGAGAGGAGGGAGAAGTGTCTCCTCCCAAGCCCTGCAGAAAGACTAGGGTGAGGCCAGGGCAGCAACTGCACTCACCTGCTGAGAGGCCTCCGACAGGTACAGGGGGACACGCTGCCCACAGGGAAGCAGCGGGTCTGACAGAAAGACATCTTCATGGCACATCACTGGGAACCCTGGGAAGGAGAAACCGGTAGGGCAGCCGGCTGGGGTTCCCACACCAGTGATGGCTGCACCAGTTCCCCGACCAGCTCATGCAGGGCACCTCCAGAGCCTGGGGGGCCAGAGTACCTGCATCCCTGGGTGCCTGCTCTCCATTCTGACGTCCTGCTGCTGGGGCCAGGGGCCTGAGGTCCCAGCCTGAGGCTGCCTCGTACAGCGGCCAGAATGAGGGATGACACAAGGTCCGGCTTGAGAAGGAGGCACCAGACGCACAGCTAGGTCCCTGTGGAGGGGGCAGGAAAGATCACTGGAGCTTTGGTCCCCTCCGGGGCACCCCGCCCCCTCCCAAGGCCAGAGCCAGAGGTACTCCCAACTCACCCACACCATCCGTGGCCCTGCTTTGGCCTTGTAGTTGAGGTCCCACGGTGCTAACACAGTCATCCTTGAGGGGGCCACCTCCCAGGCCATCTGCGGGGAAAGGGCAACTGGGGCAGGGCGGTATTTGAAGAGATTAAAACAGGCTCAGGAGTGGGTGGAAGGGGGGGGCGGGGTAAAGACAGCAAGGCCAGAGCCTACCTGGGGTTCCCGGGGAGTGCTCAGCAGCCAGGCCTGGCGGGGACCGGGCCAGCAGCTGCTCCCTCTGGGTCCAGGAAGGCCTTCGTGACCAGGGCTGCGGGCTGGGAGGGGGAGGTACTTAGGGGCCCCCGTCACAGCCTCCCCCGATATTTCCGAGGCCCGGCCAAGGGCGCCTGGGGCAGGGAGCCTGAGCACACCCGGTCCTCAGTGTGGGCGACTGAGGTTGCACCTCACGCGGTGGGCCCCCTGTTGGGCTTCCCCGCGGCGGAACCCCTCACCTGTCCTGTGGGGATGCTCCTGGCTCCCCCGGGGCTTCCTCTCCAGAGGTCCAGGCCTCGCCGGAGTCACTGCCCGCCGAGGGGCCCTGCTCCTCCGGCGCCTCTCTGCCCGCGTCCCAGCGCCGAGGCGGCCCGGGCAACATGCCGCGTCTGGGGGGCAGGGCAGCGCGGGGCAGCAGCTCCGTGCCGGCGTCCGCCCCGCCCGCGCCTCCCACCTCGCCCTCCCGGAACCCCACGCGGCCCCCACCTCCCGCAGCCATCCGCAAGCCCAGGTCGCCGGCCCACCTCGCAGGGCCTCGCCACCACGCCGGCGCCCAGCGCGTTTCCGGGCCACGTGGCGCGCGCTCCCGCCGGGATCCCGCGGGCGCCCCCTGGTGGCGGGGGTGGCGGGGGTGGCGGGGCCAGCGCTGCCCGCCGCCCCACACGCGAGAGCGGCTCCCCGCGCCGGGAGCTGCCGAACAGCGGCGCCTACTTCCCCGCGACGCGCCGCATTCGTTCGCAGACGGACACAGGCACACGCACACCCGAGGGCGACCTGGAGGGCCTGGCTTCTTTATTGCACTTGACACAACATCCGGCGCCCGGTTTGTAGCCCAGACCCGCGGCCGCACCCAGAGGCAGCCGGGCGCCTCGCTGCGCCCGTCCGCTTCCAACCCCTCGGGCGGGCCGAGAGGCACCCAAGGAACAGGGCCAGGCCCGAGGCCGCCCTCACCAGAGTCCTTGCTAGAGAGCAGCTGTCTTCTCTGTTCTGTGTTCCCGGCCGGGTGGGGGCCCTGCGGCCCTACCTCGACCCCTATGGCCGTTCCAGTAGGGCGTGGATGACAGCAGCGATGTAGGGGAGGCCCCTTCCCGGGGCCCCCTCCTCTTCCAGGATGTGGTGGGGCTGGCACAGGGACTCCTGGGGGGAGGGGCCCAGTTAAGTTCCCCTTGCCAGCTGGTTCTCTGGCTTCCCTGCCCTTGTCAGAGGACGGGGTGGTGAGAGCCTAAAGAAGCCTGGGCAAACGGGGCTGACAGGATGGCCCTTCCAGGTGAAGGCCGCAAAGGCCAGGGGCACCGCGGACATGGCTTGGGGACAAACAAGTTGCAAGGAAGCTGCCAGCAGGTAACAGAAGGGAGATGACACAGGGGGCCAAGGCTCAGGGGAGGAGGGACCTGTCATTTCCAGAGGGAAATGCTCGAATAGAATAGGCGGGCTGACAAACAGAGCCCCAGGGGCCCCCCGCCAGGGCAGGGCCTGGCCACAGCAGGAGCGGACACAAACACAGGCACACACACACGGAGGCGGCCACGGTCTGTACAATTTATACACAGAGACAAGGACCCAGCCTGGGCCCCTACATCCCCTACAAATATAAACTTCTCTCTACAAAATATAGATAATTTAGCTCCCCGTAACAGTGGGGGGGGGGACGGTGCGGGGAACAGCACGAGGAGGAAGGTTGAGATCTACCCTCCTGAAGGAACAGAGGGCAGGGCAGGGCCTGGAGGGAATGAAGGCACCATCAGGATTGAGAGGTGAGGGGCTCAGAACGGGCTACAGGAGGGTGGCCAGAGGCTGGGGCCTGGGGTCTTGGGGCACCAGACTGGGGCCTCTAAGGTCAGTGTTTGTGAGGGGAGGGGGGTTCACTAGTGTCTTTGGTAGGGGCTGAAGGCACCACTGGTAGGGACAGGAGTGGCACAGGAGTCTTATAAATAGAAATAGGGCAAGGGGGCGGGGAGAAAGGGTGACTTCAGGTCCTAGGAACCCAGGAGCCGAGTGTAGACGACATAGAGCAGCAGCATGAGGACCACGTAGAAGAAGATGAAGCCGCCCAGACCAGAGGGGGGCCAGAGGGGCGGGGGGGCCCTGCCCCCCACCCGCTTCACAGCCTCCAGGGTGGTCCACAGCCCCTGGGCGGTGCCCTGGAGGAGATCCGAGGGCGAGCACAGGTCGGCCTGGGAAGGGAGAGTGGGACAGATGATGGACAAAGACAAAGAGCAGACGTCAGCAGCGAGACGGCCCTTCCCACCCCTGCCTTCATGTGCCAGGGCCGGGGCCAGGCCAACATGCAGAGCGCCAGGAAGGGAGGCATGCAGGGCAGGGAGGCGTGCAGGACAGGGACTTGCAAATGTGCTTCCTTCTGGGGAGCAGACACCCCTGCGAATGGGACCCTGCCACCCATCCATGCAGAGGGCTCAGCCGAGCCCAGGATGTCACTACTCTTTAGAGTAGGGACCAGCCCTGGGCTCCTGAGAACATGCCCCCCCATACCTCAGGCACCCCCATTTTTCGGCAGGCTTCTAAGAAACTCTCCACATTTTTCCGAGACTTGAGAGTACTAAGTTTTGGCTGGCAGAGGGCGAGAAAGGAAACAGAGAAGGGAGTAAGGGAGAGGCCCCGGCAGTCCTCTGCCCCATCCCCTACCTCTCGCCCTGGGACCCAACTGACCACAGCAGGTGAGGGCACGTGGATGAAGGGCACGGAGCGGGGCCGCAGCTGGTTGGCCAGCTGACAGAGGATGACTCCATTGGCCAGAGCCTCTGCCAGGTCCTCCGGCAGGGGCCGCTGCAGCCGCGACTCAAGGACCTGGGAGCCAGGAGGGTGGGGGTGAGGTTAAGGTCAGTGGGGACTCCCGCCTGTCCCTTGTGTCCTCAGTGGAAGCACCTACAGGCTGCTGAGAGGCCAGGAAACTCAAGGAGGCTGAGTGCACCCCACCCCCACCCCCAGCCCTGCAGGTCCCACCTCTCTTACCTGGCGTAGTTGTGCCATCACCTCCTTCTCATCCAGAAGCTGGGGGGATCGCCGAGGTTTCAAGACAGGGTCTGGTGACGAAGGGCCTGGAGAAGGAGGAGGAATGTGAGCTGTCTCTGCCACCCGCCGCCGACTTTCTAGCTGGGTCACAGTGTCTGGCACCCACATCTCCTGCCTTTGTGCTTGTGGGCTTTTCAACACAAAGGGACAATAGACCAGAGAACTCCCAGGCCAGAAGGGATGTCCGCGGCGCAGGGGTGAGTGCTGAATGAGCACCAGGGACAGGGGAAACCCACCTGAACTACTCTGAGAGGAAGAACGGAAGAGGAAGCTGTTTGGTCTCTGAATGGAGCCAAGTGGCCGGGGAGCAGGCACTGTTGCTGGGGGCCAGAGCCAGGGGCAGGTGAGAAAAGACACCTCTCAGAGTCCCACTCTTCCCTCAGGCCACCAGGCCCCAGCCACCCTCTCAGCTACACAGTCCCCCATCCTTTTCCCAAAGTCCCTGTCCCACCTGGTCCAGCTGCAGGGAGGGGCTCCTGGGAGGCAGAGGTGGGGGCAGGGGCACCCTGCCCTCCTGAAGGTCCCGGTTGGGTGGCACTGGACTTAGGCATGCCACTGAGGACAGACAGAGAGCGGATTAAAGGGGATGGGCAGGAGGAGGCGTGTAGGGACAGAGCTCAGGGAGTTTGGAGTCTCGGAGGACACATACTTAGAGGAGGCCTGAGCGGACGAGGCAGCAGCAGCTCCACCAGCAGCCCTGATCCCCAGCTTCAGAAAACTAGAAAGCAAAGAAGGTGTGGAGTCAGCAGCACAGGCAGGGAACCCACCAAGCCTGAGGAGCAGAGGAGCTCAGGAGGGTTCATTTCCACTCATGGCCAGGGTCCCCTGCCCAGCGGAAGCCCCAACCCAAGCCGCCCCTGTGCCCACACCTGTCCTTCCTGGAGGCCCCCCACACTCCAGTGTGCTGCTGCTGCTGCTGCTGCTGCTGCTGCCTCCGCTCCCGCTCCTGCCATAACTGCAAGGTGTCGGGGCGCCGCCGCTCCTCCCCAGCTGGCTCCTCCCGCCTGAGGGTTAGAGGTAAGACCAGTGAAGGAGACAGACATAAGTCAGGGGAGAGGAGGAGGCGTCCAGGGGGATGGGGCAAAGGGAGAAGGTGCTGGCTCAGGTGGCTCTGGGGTACCTGCTGCTTGGTGCCTTCTCTGCATCCCCTGTGGCAGGGCTCAATTCTGGTGGCCGATGCTCCTAAGGAAAGAGCAGCAGAGGGCTGAGGGAGTGTCTCTTCCTCCAGGCCAGCACCACTCCCTCCTTCCCTCCCTCCACTCTCCTCTCTCCCACACAGGGCACACACAGGGCATGAGGCCAGGGGCTGGACCCTCACCTCAGCAGCACCTCGCTCCTCCTCCTCCCCAGGCATGTGGCTGTCAATGAAGTCAATCTGCTCAGGGTCTCCGTCAGCTGGAGAGGCCAGGGCATGTCAGCAAGCATTTGGGGGCTTGGGGCACTCATCCATTACCCCAGAGCCCACTACTCACCAGAGCCATCCTCCCTCCGCTCCTTGGGCCCCCTAGGCTCCCGGGCCAGCTCTGAGATCCGGAAGGACAACTCCGAAAATTCATCTGTTGACTATAAATACAAATGCCAAAATGGGAGACAGTTGCTCTGTAGTGCTGGGGGTTCATGGGGTTCATGCCCTTGGGGTCTGCTGCTGAGCCAGCCCTTCCCCCAGATACTTCGGCAAGGGAAGACTCCTCCAGATACCAATTGTCACTGTAATAATCAGAAGCACCAAGCAAAAGGTCCCAACTCAGATGTTCTCCCTGGGGGAGAGACATTCCCTGTATGTCCCAGGGAAAGGAGGCCCTTACCTCATTTCCAGACCACCTTTTGCTGCCACTGTCAACACTGTGGAAGCCAGAGTCTAGCCCACCATCGTACCGACGTCCCGGAAATAAGTCCTCAGCAGGGCTAGTGCCAGCCAGAGAAAGCTAGTCAGTCCAATGCTGGCCAGTGACCCCTCTCATCTTCCCACCAAAAACCGTGGAGTCTGTGCTGCCAGAAAGGGGCAGTAAGTACCAGGGGCTTCCCTCTTTCCAGCTTGGGACTTACCAGGGACTAAAGCTTGGGGGGCGGGAAGAGGCCAGGTCCCCCAGTGCAGACCCCCCACGCCGCCCCGCCTCTGTTGACAAGTACTTGAAGATGTGAAGTTTCCCCTTCAGGCAGATCTAGGTATAAGGAGGTGTGTGACAGGGGTTAGAGAAAGGGAACGGGGGCCCCCAGATCCCGCTTGGCTGCTAAAGGGACTCATTTCCCAACTCATACCCACTCTCAGCTCCGCCCCCATGGCCTACAGCAGACCCACCCCTCACCTGAGCCGGTGGGCTCTGCAGGGGGTTGCTGTCCAGCAGAATGACCTGCAGGTGCCTGAGGCGGCAGAAGGAGACCGGGATGCGGGAGACACGGTTACAGGAGAAATCCAGGCGGACAAGAGGAAGATCCCCCAGCTCTGGGGGTGGGTGAGGGAAGAGTCAGGAGCCTGCCCAAGGGTGGGGCCTTGTGCTCACTTCCTCTGCCCTCTGCTCTGGCCCACTGGCCACCCTTGGGTCCACCACAGCCTCTGCCCTGGCTGGCGGAGGTATTCCCTGAGAACAACCTTCCTGCCTCTCTTCCTGCTCACGTTCCCACCTCCAGGCCTCCCCTCCCTTAGCTCCTGCCCAGCTCATGTACCTCTTCTCTCCTTTGCCCCATCCTGCCCACTCCAGACTTCAACCGTTCCTTCATCCCCAAGTGACCATCACAAGACCCAGACCAAACTGCGACGTTGGAAGGCTCAAAAACCATCCGTGCCTCGCAGCCGAGGCAGCTGAGAGTGAGTGGACTGTGCCCTGCACAGAGCCACCTAGTCTGCAATCCCACCTGAACTTTACTAGCTAAGCCCTTCCAGCCCCAGGCAAGGTTGTGCCCACCCACAGGGAGTGTGCCTTTTTCTACTTCGCAAACATGCACAGTTGGATTAGTGGTAGTAGAGACACAGAATAAAATTCCCCACTCCTTGGCCCAGTACAGTCAAGGTGTTCATGATCTGGCTAGTTCCACATTTCCCATCTCACTGCCCACCCTCACACACATCAGACAACCCTCAGCTTCTGGACCTTTCTACGTGCTGTTTGCTCAACTGGGACACTCATTTTTGTGACCATCTTTCAAAGTTCAGCTCAAGTGTTGCATCTTCCATGAAATCTTTCTAGACACTCAGGTTAGAATTCACTGCGCCTTCCTCTGTGCCCCCAGGGTGTTTTGCTAGGGTCTCTTTTATGCACCAGAGAGCATCCTGATCAAATGCTTGTTTACACTGCTACCAACTTAGAAGGAGAGGGGGCCAGAGCAGCAGTAGGTGGAGCCCAGAGAAAAGGAGTTGCCACCTGACTCCCCTCTCTTGCTCTTTAAAACCAGGATGAGGGGTGCCTGGGTGGCTCAGCGGTTGAGCGTCTGCCTTCAGCTTGGAGCGTGATCCCAGGTCCTGGGATCAAGTCCCACATGGGGCTCCCTGAGGGGAGCCTGCTTCTCCCTCTGCTATGTCTCTGCCTCTCTCTGTGTGTCTCTCAGGAATAAATAAAATCTTAACAAAAAAACAAAAAAACAAACAAACAAACAAAAAACAACAACAAAAAAAACTTTTTAAAATAAAAATAAAACAAAACCAAGATGAGCATGGCTCTGGTCCTTCCCACCCAGCCCTGGCTTGCCTTTCTCACCACATCCGTGCCTGACTGTGCTCCCTCCCACCCACATGCTCTGCACATGGGTTTCCCCTGCCTGGGATGTAGAAGGAAGGAGAACTTTCCTTCACAGGTCAGCTCCTATCATGCCTCTGGGAAGAAGTCTTCCTCAAGCTCCCAGAGCAGAGCCACGTGCCTCCCTCTAGCTCCTGAAGCTCTTTATGTGTCCTGTTCTAGCACTTCCCTCCACTCATCTCTCCCTATGAAGCCCAAACATTTTAACGTTTAACGTGACATCACTCACGTCTACCTGATCCCCACTTAAAACACAGGAAGCACACAACCATGCTGCCTGAATAAGGGAAGGGGTGCCTGCTTTGGAGCAGGGGCTATCAAATGTTAGGGTGGATCACAATTAGCTCGTTACAATGGGGCTGCTTGGGCTCTAGCTCTATGGACTCAGAAACTCTGGGGAGGAGGCACAGGGCATCATATGATTCAGGTGTCTGAGAGCTCCCACTGGGTGAGTGATGATCCCAGGTAACTGCAAAGGCCCCTTCCAACCTTATGACTCTATAGGGTGCTAACACATGCACCCTGTCTCCTTTCTCTGTGCCTTGTTCCTCATTTATGAAAACAGAGTTAACCACCCATGCCTTGTTAGCCTCCGAGGCTTGCTGGTCAAGAACACATTAGATAATGTAGTCTGTTTATCTGTACCTGGGGCACTGATGTTCTGTGAAGAGTCTTTGTGAGTTCTCCAGTGTAGATACACATACTCCCTCCCCGCCAACCACCTCCTCCCTCCAGCTCTTCATTCTCCTCACCATCAGGCAGGGTGCTGAGCTGGTTCCTGCGCACACTGAGGTCCCGCAGGGAAGGGAGGCTACACAGCTCTGCCGGGAGGGCCTGCAACTCATTGCCACTCACATCCTGCAGGGAGGAAAAGAAGTAGGCCAGGAGCCATGAGACTAGGGGCATCAGAAACTGCCTTCTGTCTCTGGCCAGCTCCTTTGGTTCCCCACCTCTCCTTAACTTCCCCCAAAGGTCCCCTGGTGCCTGGCTCAGCAGCCCCTCTTCTGGCCCTGCTCCCCATGCTCACAAGCTGCCGAAGGCTTCCCAAGGCGCTGATGTCGGGAGGCAGGGCTCCCAGTTTGTTGTTGCTGACGATGAGCACCCTGAGGGGCAGCTGGCAGATGTAAGGTGGCAGTGACGACAGCTGGTTTCGGCTGTGGACAGAAGGGCATGGTGCTCACTCTCCAGGCATGGCATCCTAGTGTTGCCCTCTTTTCGGGGTCGTGGGAGGGGCACTTAGAGTACCATGCACCAGGACTTGGGGCTCCCACCCTCCCCTGGCCATACCTCCCTACCTGAGGTTGAGGTAGGTAAGGGCTGTGAGATTCCCCAAGGCAGGGTTCAGGCATCTCAGGCAATTGTGGTAGAGGCTCAGGCCCTCCAGGGACACCAGCTGGCATGCTGCCTCTGGCACCTCGGGGAACCGGTTCCGGGACAGGTCTAGGGGAAGCAAGTGTCAGGGGAGAGCTGTGGATGAGCCCAACCCTGGACAAGAGGGCCCTGAACTTTCCCAGAGCCAACTGCCCAGCCGTCCACCTCCCCGTCGGACATAAAGAATCAGGCCTATAAACATGAGTTCCCTGGAGAGAATAAAGCTTTCTGCCAAACTGAGTACATTCCAAGCATTACCAGAACAGCAAAGGGACACTCACTGGGCTGGAGAAGCCCAGACTTAGGAGGACAAACCATGACCACCACCTTTGAATACACCAATGAAGGGCTACCCTGGAAAGGGTGACTGGCTTCTAGAACTCGTGGTTCCTGCTGTTCTATGGAGAAGGCTGGTGCTCCAAAGAAAACAGAAAGGTAAGGGGCTAGGAGGCTCGAGATAAGAATATAGTAACCCCGGGGCGAGGCCACTGAGCAAGCTCGTCCCTCTTCCTCTCTCCTCGGGGGCCTTGTCCCCAGCTTCAATCTCTTTTCAACACAGGGGAAAGAAACCAAGGGTCATTAGAGTCTGGCTCTACAGAATAAGTAAAGCTCCTAACACACTGGACAATGGTTCTTCATCAGTCCCTGGGATCAGAAAGCCAGGTCCAAGGGTCTGTGAAGGAACAGACTCCCAAGGACCAAGAGGGGAAAGAGAGCAGCTGACCAAAGCTAGAGGTGGGAGCTGGAATCCTCAAGTCCCTCCCATCAGGATACACCTTCTTTAGGACTGGCCTCCTTCCCACCATAGCCTCACCAGCCCTCCTCTATTTCCTCTCTTACTGACCCAGGCTGAGGCGCTCAGCTCTTTTGCCTGTGTCTTGATGTGGGTGAGGAACAGGGAGGGAGGAAGGGAGGGGAATGCCTATGACCACCACCCCTTATCTCAAGGGGTTACCTGCCACTCCAATGAAAGGAGTCAGGCATGAGGTTTCTGCCAGTCTACGGACTCTAACTGCTTAGAGCTCTTCAAGTCTGGGTTTCTATTTCCTCTCCTCGCCTGCACTGGGAGGAGCCCAGGGCCTGCTGGGGGATGCCCCTGGCAATAGCACTTGGGTGAGCTTCTTAGGCAGCCCTCCCCAGGAAGGGGTGAGCAAAAGCTGATGGGAGGGAAGCTGGGGTATATCCCCCAAGGAAATGAGTCTCATGACAGGAAATGGAGTAGAAACAATCTAGACAAGTTCTGTCTCTGGTGGGCTCTATGTTTAGCAGGGCAGAGGACAGCCTGATGCACCAGGGCTCCTCCTTTCTCCCTCTCTGTTCACAGCCCTGGTGTGCAAAGAGAGGAGATCCACCAAGGGAAATGACCGAGTTCTGAAGAGGGTGAGACAGCCAGATGCAGTCCACATATGTTTGCCCTCCACCTGCCTGCTCTCCCTACATCTACAAATGTCTGTGTGTATGTGTGCACACGCGCAAGCAGCGCATGCTGTGGATGAAGGGGGCGGAAGACAAGATGGGCTAAGCAGTGGTGGGGGGGGCAAAAGCTAGGAGGGGAAGGGAGCCTGGGCTGGAGGAGGCAGGGCACAGGAGGCACAGGATGTGGTCTGAGAGAGAATGAGCAGCACTTCTCCTTTGCGAGAGCGGCCCCTCCCCACTGTCTCAGGGTTCATCCTACTTTCAGGGGCCCCAAGGAATAAGAGTCCAGGGGATATCTAAGACCTGTGCCATAGGAAATATGCAGGGAAAACAATGGGTCAGAAAAAGCTGGGAAACCAGGAGAGGGCTCAAAAGAATCTGGCAGAGTATTGAAGTGTTCAGTCCAGGTTGGAGGGCAAGTTGGTGTGGAGGGCACAGTATGGGTAACACGGACTGTCACTTCCCTTTTCTGCCCCACACTATAAGCATTCTGCTTGGGGAGAAGGGTCAGAGGAGAATGTTCTCGACAAGAGATATTCCACCATGGCCTACAAGCTGGGCCCAGAAAGGACTCAGGATTTCTGTGTGGAGAGCAGGACAGGGAGAGGTCCCAGAGAAGCTGGAATTTTCCCCGCTTCAGCAGACAAGCGCACTCAGGGGAGCTGCCTGCACCCTAAGCCGGAATGCCGGGCGGAGGAGGGTGGGAGGGGGTAGGGGTTGGGAGGGGCCTGGGAGTTCTTGGTACTTTTCCCCAGGAGTCCACTCACAGAGGCAGAGTCCTAAGGAAGTAAAGAATAACATTTGGTCTTTGTCACAAAAACAAGCAAGGGGGAGGGGAAAGGGAACAGACGGGCGAGTGTCACACAGCTGCTGAGGTCAATCTGAAGCTTCGGGGTTAGGCGGCTGGGGGAGACTGAGAGGGAGAGGATTGGCTCCTGGGGCTCACTCATTCCCTGAACTCACTCACTGCATGGCAGGCAAGTGAGTTTACCCAGCAACCCAAGAAAAGCGGAGAGGCTTAAACTGGCCCTCCCCAGAGCAGTGGAGAAAAGAGTGTTTGTGCCCACTTGAGTATTTGCAGGTGAGAAAGCACCTGCTGGAGGAGAAACACATGCAGTCGCAGAGCAGTGTCATCAGGACGCTCACCCAGCCCAAAGTCCCACCCTGGGCTAGGCTGGGGTGGGGCTTCGGGAATGCAGTCCTTCTCCCCACTCCCAATCTCCACCCCCCAGCTGCCAGCCCAAGGTCATAGGTTGTTGCCTCCTGAGCAGCTGAGGTCTGACTCACCTGTCATGGTAGAGTCCCCCACACCCCACGATCAAGAGACACCAGGCAGGAGGTTAACACGATTAGAGGGATCTGTGAGTGGGGGAGTGGAAGGGCAGTGGGGCAGTCTCTAGCTTCCCAGTACTCCTAGCCAGGAGATAAGATTTCCTTCCTTTCAGCGACTGCCTCAAGTCCCTCCCCCTAGGGAAAGCAGAAACTGAATTGGGAATTCTAGGGTCCCTATGAGGTCACAGGCTCCATAGTGACCTCACACAGGCAAGCAGGAGGAGGAGTCTTGGATAAGGGGGTCAGGGATAATAGGTGGAAGAGCTGGAGGAGAAAAGAGTTAGGGGAGTTGGAAGATCTGCTTCTTTCCCATAGGCCAGCTGGGTGAAGAGTGGAGAGAGCCAGCAACCTTAGGGGGCGGGACGACAAGCACAGTAAACAGAAACACCAGGTTGTTAGGGGCAAACTCTAGGGATGAGGGGGGCCTAAGGCTGCTCGGATCTCGGTGGAACGGGGAGAAAGAATTGGGAGAAGTGGAGGAAGGGAAAGAAGTCATTAGAGGGACTCGTGGGGGCTGCTTTAAGGAACGATCAGAACTAAGGTTGAAGAGGTCATGCAAATAAGCCAACCAGGTGAGGGGCGGGGCCATTCTACAGGTGCGCAGATATGCAAATAAAGAGAAGGAGAAAAGGGGGAATTCTCACAGCGCTCAGCCGGGGCGCTGGGCGTTCGGTGCAAACGAGAAATGCGTTCATTGTCTAGTAGTTCTCAAAGTGAGGAGGGGGAGGTAGTGGGCTTATGCAAATCGGCTGGGTTGAGAACCCCGACGGTCAGGTGAAGGGGCGGGCCAGACTCCAGAGCCCGGTGAGAAACAAGCTGGGGGCGGGTCTATGCAAATGAGGGTCTCGGCCGCGTACGGGGCCGAGCGCACTCACCAGCCTGGGTGATGTCTGACAGGTCGTAGCTGCGGGCCGCGCCCCGGGGGAAGTGCTTCAAGCGCCGGTTAGATAGGTTCAGGGTCCCGGTGGCCACCGCCTCCTCTAGGGCCCGCTCTGCACTGCGGCTCCCGGGCAGACCCGGAGCCCCTGGAACCGAGGTCGTGGCCGCCGCCTCCTCACCCCCGGCGGCGAGTGGGGCCGCTACCGCCGCCGCCATCCGCTCCCGGCGGCTCCCGCTGCCTGACTGACGGGACCGGCCGTCCCTCCTCCCCCCCTCCCCCTCCTTGGAGCCGCCGTAGTCGCTTCAAGGGGGAGGAAACGGGCTCAGGGGCCGGGTGGACCAATCGCGGTCCCGAGACGCGTCGGAAGTGGCTAATCAGAACCCGCCGGGGGCGTGGAGACTCCGGCGCCCGAGTGAGGCGACAGGAGGGAGGGGGCTAGAATGGAGCGCTCGCCAACGGCCGACGCTCCAGGCCGGCCCGCCCCGCGCAGCCGCATCCAATCGCAGCTCTGAGGGCCGGAGATGGAGCCAATCAGGTCTCACCAGGAGACGGGGCCGCCGGCGCTCCAGTTGAAGGGATAGAGGCCGAGAGACCGCAAGCCGGCTCCTGGTTTTCTTCCCACGGAGACCAATCGCAAGCCAGATACAGGCGAGTGACTGTCAAGAAGGCCAATTAGATCCGCCGGAGGGAACCTGGCTCGGCCTCCTCTCTGAGGGACGGCTGGATCAACCAATAGCATGGGCGAGAAGGCGGTCCCTTCGCCTAGAAGGAGGCGGGTGAGCTAGAACTTTGAGATCGAGGTAAAGAATGCCAGCGCTGCGGGCTTTGCCGGCTGGGAACAGTGCAAGGGCTGGAGTGGCGCGTGCGAGCTGGAAATGATAGGGAGCGAGCCCGCTGTGAGGGTGCGAGGGAGGCCGCGGGCGAGGCGACGCCTGAGGCCAGGGGGTCCTCGCAGCCGAAGGGACCCTGGAGGCCTTTCCGGCCGCAGAAGCTGAGACCCTGCGGCGGTGTGCGCCGCCCCGGCGGGCGGGGGACTTCGCGGAGACCGGAGATGCCCAGCTCCGGAGGAAGGGTTACAGGAGACCAGATCCTCCAGAGCTGCCGCCCTGCCGGCCAGCCTGCCCAGAAGAGCGCCCCTGGGCGGGCTTAGTCCTTAAGGGACCGTGCCCTCTAGAAAAGCCGTCCGTTTAACAAACGAGGAAACTGAGGCAGAGGGAAGTTGATGAGTTGGCAAGAGCAAACCGCAAGTTACTGACCTCTTGCTCTAGAAGCCCGGTTTCCCAGGAGCTCCTATGGTGGACTTTTTTCTATTTGCACCTTTTCTTTGCCCCTTGAGCTGAAATGGAGCGGATAAAGGGGACCCAGACACGAGAGGAAGCCGACGATCCTTTTCTGTCTGCCGAGAGAGCTTAGCATCCTCTTAGGTGGCAGAAGGACCCAATACATCGACATAGTCCATTTAATATGGTCAGAGTTGCCTGACCTCAGGCCACTGAAACTTTCTTATAAATCACATCTCAAATGTTGACATTCTTTTTTTTTTTTTTTTAAAGATTTTATTTATTTATTCATGACAGTCACAGAGAGAGAGAGAGAGGCAGAGACACAGGCAGAGGGAGAAGCAGGCTCCATGCACCGGGAGCCCGATGTGGGATTCGATCCCGGGTCTCCAGGATCGCGCCCTGGGCCAAAGGCAGGCGCCAAACCGCTGCGCCACCCAGGGATCCCAAATGTTGACATTCTTAAACATTTACTGGATGATTAAAATTCTATCTGCGGTGTCTCAAACTAGTTGTTTACTAGTCACCATGAATAAGGGAGTTCAGGTGGTTGACAATTAGCTGGCACAGTAAAATCTGTAATACTTGGCAGCTGAGAGCTGGTTGTCCAGGACTGGATTGCTCTGAGTTCCTGGAAGAGCCGATTACTCCTTGGATTTATTGGTGTAGATCCTTTGGCCCTACCTGGACAGACACATCCCAAACTCCTGCTGTTTCTCATACACGGCACCCCTCCCCCCACCCAAGACTACCTTAAAAGCTTAGACTGTGGGAGATACCCCAGGTTTCAGAGTAATTCTATCCCTTTCTTCCACCTTCATAGGTTGTCCTTCATACATGCATTGATGGCATTGATGTTACTGTCCCAGCAAATCTGCTTTTGGATGTTTTTGGGTTTGTTTTTTTTTTTTTAAGATTTTATTTTTTCGGGAAAAAAAAAAAAAAGATTTTATTTTTTCGGGAATCCCTGGGTGGCTCAGCGGATTTAGCGCCTGCCTTTGGCCCAGGGCATGATCCTGTAGTCCCAGGATCGAGTCCTACATCAGGCTCCCTGCATAGGGCCCCTGCTTCTTCCTCTGCTTGTGTCTCTGCCTCTCTCTCTCTCTCTCTGTCTCTCATGAATAAAAAATATTTTTAAAAAAAAGATTTTAGGGATCCCTGGGTGGCGCAGCGGTTTGGCGCCTGCCTTTGGCCCAGGGCACGATCCTGGAGACCCGGGATCGAATCCCACATCGGGCTCCCGGTGCATGGAGCCTGCTTCTCCCTCTGACTATGTCTCTGCCTCTCTCTCTCTCTCTCTGTGACTATCATAAATAAATAAAAATTAAAAAAAAAAAAGATTTTATTTTTTCATGAGAGACACAGAGAGTAAGAGACACAGGCAGAGGGAGAAGCAGGCTCACTGGGGAGCCCAATTCGGGACTTGATTCCAGGACCCTGGGATCATGCCCTGAGCCGAAGGCAGACGCTTAATCCCTGAGCCACCCAGGCGTCCCTCTGGATGTGTTTTTATAAGACTGAAAGGTTTGTGCTGAATTGTTTCCACTTTCTTCTGATGCATGCTCTCCTCTAAGAGCAGAGTCACCTTTCCCCCCGCACCTGTCAAACTGAGTTTACACTTTTTTTTTTTTTTTTTTTTGAGTTTTACTATTGGGCTACAAAATCCCCTGACGGCCCTAGCCTGCTGAGATATGAAGAATTCACCACTGTTTCTCTACAGAACAGAGTTAGTGCTAAAAGGGCCTCAAGTAGAGGAACCTCACAACTAGTCCCCAAAAGGAAAGGCCACATCTACCAGTAGTTCACACTTTCTCCTGTAAAATGCATATCCCATGAGCCACTGGGTGGCTAGAGCTGAGCTAGAATCCAGGAGCTGTGTAAGAGAAAATCTTGGGCCAGGTTGGGGAAATAGGTCACAGTGGCTGGACAGTGAGGTCACAGAGAGGTTTGTCTTCCCAGACTCCATGGGGGAGGGGCCAGGAGGCAGAGGGGCCCCAGAGGTCCCCCAAGCCCAGGCAGGGGACATGGTGTGGGAAAGGCAGCAGGGACGGGGGCCAGGGAGCTGACTACAGGGGGCCAAGGAGCCTGGAGAAATGAGGGCAGGAGCAGGGAGGGGGCAGTCAGGATGGTGAGGAGAAGCCAGAGACGAAAGCTGCAAAAATTCACCGGGCTGTGCAGACGGGAGGAAGGGCTCCGGGTGAGAGGGTAGTGAGCCAAGGGAAGGACAAGAAGATGGCAACCAGAAATCGGGGGAGGGGTTCTTTGGAGCTGGTGGACTAAGGAACACAGCAGAGAGGGGTGACCCATGGACCTAGAGAGAAAGATGGGAGGATTTGTGAGCACAGAGCTGTGAGCCCCCAAGAAAGAAGCTAATGAAAGACAGCCTGAGAGAAGGGAGCAAAAGAGGCCTCTCATGGAACCCCTGTGCTCCCCCTTCTCCTTGGGTAGGTGAAGCGGAGCTGCCCTTCCTGTGGCCCAGAGCCTGGGGGTGAAGAGAAGAAGGGGAGAGGGAACCCTATTTCTGTTCAGGTGTTCCCCCCAGAGCTGGTGAGTCCTCTGCAGGGAGGTATTAATAAAGGACAGAGGGCCAGACCACTGAGGGTGATCCCTGCTTCCTTCCTCCTGCCCCTCCAGGTGGAGCATATCATCTCATTCCTCCCAGTCAGAGATGTAGTCGCTCTGGGCCAGACCTGCCACTACTTCCACGAAGTGTGCGATGCTGAGGGCGTGTGGAGACGCATCTGTCGCAGGCTCAGTCCTCGCCTACGAGAGCAGGGTTCTGGGGTCCGGCCCTGGAAGAGAGCTGCCATTCTTAACTGTACACCTCCCCAGAAACTCCTGTTCTCTTTGCCTCTGTCTTACCTTATTCTGGGATCCCCTGTTTCATAGAGATGCCTCAGCATTCCCAGCCAAACTTCCAGGGCCCCTTTCTCTGGAAGAACCACTAGATTCAAACATACACCCTTGAGCGTTACAATCCTCTAGTTCCACCCTCTGATGGACCCCTATTACTAGCATGCCTGACAAACCTCCCTCCATATTCAGACTCTCTTCTAAATCTACCCTGGATACCTCCTCCATTCCCCAAACCTGGTGTTTCTCAACCTTGTCACTGTTGACATTTGGGACCAAAATGTTATTTGGAGTGGGGGGGAGGTGCATCCTGTGCATTGTAGGATGTTCAGCAGCATCCCTAGCCTCCACCCACTAGATACCAGTAGCAAACTTCCCCCAGTTGTGACAACCGGTGTTCCCTGAGGAACAAAATCACCCCAGTTTGCTGAGATATGAAGAATTCCCAGGGAGCCCCTATCCAAGTACTTGATTTCACACACTGGAGATTAGGGGAGATCTAGATCTGATCCAGAGCTAGGAGTTTCTCGGTCATTCTTTTTCACTCCTCCTTCTGCTGCTTTTCTTTTTTCTTTTTTTTTTTTTTTAAGATTTTATTTATTCATGAGAGACACAGAGAGAGATAGGCAGAGACACAGAGGGAGAAGCTGGTTCCACACAGGGAGCCCGATGTGGGACTCGATCCTGGGTCTCCAGGATCATGCCCTGGGCTGAAGGCAGGCACTAAACCACTGAGCCACCCGGGGATCTGCTTCTGCTGCTTTTCTATGTATTATTTTCCCCTTGATGTCTCTGATGCAAGGTTGGATTGAGGAAGCACTTAGAAGCATGTGTAGTGCCCTGGGCTGAAGGGGGGAGGAAGGAGCAGAGAACTAATGTTCTGGCATGAGGGTTTATTCAAGATGTCCATCCTATATAGATAGGGGTTTTTTAAAGATAACCTCTGAGCTTTCCAATGTCCTTTAGAAGGGGTTTGTTCCCCAGTCTTGGGCATGGGAGCTGCTAAATACCACTCTACCAGAGAAATCTAGTGTGCCCAAGCTCTGATTCCTCTCCCTTGTGCCATCCTGACCCCTTGAGCCTTCCATCTCTTTCCCTTCTCCAGACACGAAGGGCCTGTATTTCCAGGCATTTGGGGGCCGCCGCCGCTGTCTCAGCAAGAGTGTAGCCCCCCTGCTAGCCCATGGCTACCGCCGCTTCTTGCCCACCAAGGACCATGTCTTCATTCTTGACTATGCGGGGACCCTCTTCTTCCTCAAAAATGCCCTGGTCTCCTCTACCCTTGGCCAGATCCAGTGGAAGCGAGCCTGCCGCTATGTTGTGTTGTGTCGTGGAGCCAAGGATGTGAGTAGCAGAGCCCTGGCAGCTGAGACCCCCACCCCTCCTGCGGGGACCCAGGGCCCACACCAGCCCTGAGGTATTCTCAGGACAGCCGCCCTCCTATCCCAGGAACTGAAAAACAAGTCCTCGTTTCCCAGCCCTGAACCCAAGTACCTCACCCCAGGATTCAATTGACCCAGACTCATTCCTCTCCAAGGCCTAGGTCCCAGACACCTTCATCTCTTCCTACAGTTTGCCTCAGACCCAAGATGTGACACAGTTTACCGTAAATACCTCTATGTATTGGCCACTCGGGAGCAGCCAGGGGTGGTAGGCACAACTGGCAGCCGGGCCTGTGACTGCGTCGAGGTCTACTTGCAGTCCAGTGGGCAGCGGGTCTTTAAGATGACCTTCCACCACTCCATGAGCTTCAAACAGATTGTGCTGGTGGGTCAGGAGACCCAGCGGGCTCTGCTGCTTCTCACAGGTATGGCCTAGAGCAGGGGTTTGCAAATTGCTTTCCACAGATTCCTCAGGACCTGCTGCAGGGGAGGAGGGAGGCCTCTCATATGGGTTTCCCTGTGCCCCCTCATCCTGCTCTCAAACCAAAGAGCTTTGCCTTTTGTCTGTCTTCTAGTCTTAAGATTCTGTGTGTTTCATATGAATAAAGGGCTCTGCTGCAAAAAATAGTTTGGAAATCACTATTCTAGTGAAAGGCCAATTTTTAAAATTATATATATATATATATAGAATATAGATTCAATATATATGTGAAAGTTTAAAGTTATCAAGTTTATATATATATATGTAAATATATACATTTACATTTACATATATACATATATTTAAAGTTTTATATATACACACACACATATAAGGTTTACATATATATAACGTAATATATATATATTACGTGTATATATATATATGTATTTTTAAAGTTTTTATTTATTTAAGCAATCTCTATGCCCAATGGGGGGCTCAAACTCACAATCCCAAGATTAAGAATCGCATGTTCAGGCAGCCGGGGTGGCTCTGCGGTTTAGCGCCACCTTCAGCCCAGGGCGTGATCCTGGAGACCGGGGATCGAGTCCCACGCCGGGCTCCCTGTGTGGAGCCTGCCTCTCCTTCTGCCTCTGTCTCTCTCTGTGTCTCTCATGAATAGATAAAATCTTAAAAAAAAAAAAAAAAAAAAATCACATGCTCTTCGGACTGAGCCAGCCTCACATCCTCATCCCCTTTATTGGACTACACTCCCAGGCTTGAGATCCTCTGGGCTTACTAATGCCAGGCAGGGCTCCAAGTGCCCAGCATCGTTCCTCTTAATACTCAAGCTGAATTCTGCCAAATCTGACTCTGGGTTTTCTTTCCACTAATCTTTCACACTCAGGGACTTACTTCCCTGATTCATTTCTGGTGGTAAAGGGCTAGCATCTAGGCAACTTGACATCACACTTCTCTTATTTTGCTGCTATCATTTTTCTTCCAACCCCACTCTAGGGCAGTAAATGTTTCCTCCTTATGGCTTAAAGCCTACTGGGAAGTTAATGTGGATATTGGGGGGGTCCCCTCCCCCACATAATTGTCTACCTCTCCCCATCTCTCCCAGAGGAAGGAAAGATCTACTCTTTGGTCGTGAATGAAACCCAGCTGGACCAGCCACGCTCCTACACAGTTCAGCTGGCCCTGAGGAAGGTGTCCCGGTGCCTGCCTCACCTTCGAGTGGCCTGCATGGCTTCCAACCAGAGCAGTACTCTCTACATCACGGGTAAGAACCACCTTCCTGCTTCTCCAGACCCTAGTTTTACACAGGCCTTCAAGATATGAATACCTCCCCCCACTAATACTTAGTCCAGCTCTGTGGTGGACCCTTTCGGGCATCCTAGTGAAAAGATGAGTTTAGGTTCCCAGACATCATAGCTGGTACATTTCTAGTGGGTGTGAGACTCCCCAGATCTTGCAACTTTCATCCCAGGTAGGGCCTTATCCCTAGGAAATGGGTGCCCAAAGCTGCTGAGCTGAGGGCTCCTGACCCCCCAGACCAGGGAGGAGTGTATTTTGAGGTGCATACCCCAGGGGTGTATCGTGATCTCTTTGGGACCCTTCAAGCCTTTGACCCCCTGGACCAGCAGATGCCGCTTGCTCTTTCACTGCCTGCCAAGGTAGGATGCTGGAGGGATGGGGCAGACGAGGGGGCGGGCAGGGGGTGTGGTGTAGGGTTTAAAAGGTACCAGAAGTCTGAAATATGAGCAGAAATCAAATGATTGATCAGGGAAGGACAGGGGACCCAGAGAGAGAGAGGGGGGTGAGGCAGTGGGCAAGGCCAAAAGAAGTCAGGTGGGAATAGCAGGCTAGTGGTTGGGAGATTCTGGAGCTCAGAGTTACTCTGAGGGAACTGAATGCCCACCCTCTCTTTCTGTCTTCCTTTCTAGATCTTATTTTGTGCTCTTGGCTATAATCACCTTGGCCTGGTGGATGAATTTGGCCGAATCTTTATGCAGGGAAATAACAGATATGGGCAGCTGGGAACAGGGGACAAAATGGACCGAGGGGAACCCACACAGGTGAGCCTGTTTCTCAGTAACTCTCATCCTAGCCCCCTTCCTTCAATTCCCTAAACCTCACACCTCTCCACTTCTCCACTCTCTTTGGAATCCACTTCTTACTCCCTGGGGAAGTTAAGCCAACCAGTACATAATGCCTGGGATACTGGTGCGTGTCTTTCCCAGGGTTGGCAGTGTGAGATCTGTTCTGTACGGTGCTTGCTGTGAGTGCAGTAGGAATGTAGTGAGGCAGGGAGACCCAGGGTGGGCTGGTATGACCAGAAGAGGTAAGATGTGATCAGGGCCTAGTGGCTAAGGTCGGATTCGGGTGGGTACGAGGAGAGGCATTCTGTATAATGGAGACGACAGTGCAGCTTGTACATACCTAAAGCAGAGAGGGTGTTTTGGAAATTGGTAGATATGAGGTGGTACAGGTGGGTGTGAGCCTAGAGAGGCAGAAGTTTGGGAAAGTCACAGGGGGTTCTGGAGCAGGAGAAGGCAACCCCCAGGGTGACTGAGAACAGGAGGCCACTGAATGAGAAGCCCACTGGGAAACTGGGAAGCTATGGCAGCACTTGAGACCAGAGCCTGAGGTGGTGAGAATACAAAAGAATGGATACTGGAGATGTTTTGAAAAGAAATGAACAGGCCCTAGAAACTGATGAGATGTGAGGAAAGGCCGGAGGACAAAAGCGGCTCTGGCACAAGACCACTTGAAGAAAGATGGCATCACTACAAATAAAGGAATGGATGCTGGCTTGAGGAAAGAGGAAGAGTGTGAATTTAGACTTTTTTTTTTAAGATTTTATTTATTTATTCATGAGAGACAGAGAGAGAGAGAGAGAGAGAGAGAGAGGCAGAGACACAGGCAGAGGGAGAAACAGGCTCCACACAGGAAGACCGACGTGGGACTCAACCCCAGGACTCCAGGATCACACCCTGGACTGAAGGCGGCGCTAAACCGCTGAGCCACCTGGGATGCCCCAATTTGGACTTTTTCGAAAGTGGCAGTGTCTCTCTGACATTAGATTCCATGTTGGAAGAAGGTCAAAACAGACAGAAGTAGGGATAGGGAAGCAAACTCTGGGCAGGAACAGATATTGTAGGCAGAGGGCCAGAAAAGGCTGTCTCTGAGACAGGAGGGGTACACCCTCAAATGCCAAATCCCAGAAGCCCTGGGTGCAGGGAGATCCAAACAGGAGGGCGTCATTAACGGTGACAGGTAATGCAGGAATATACTTACTGACACAGAAAGATGGTCAGGCCACATTATGTTTTACATAATATAACCCCATTTGTGTTTACAAATATGCAATTTATACACATATATACACACATAAGCAGCAGTGAAGAAGACTATCCAGCAAGATGTTCATTATAGGTGGTGATTTTTTTTTTTTTTAAGTAGACTCCACACCCAACATGGAGCCCAAGGTGTGGCTTGAGCCCATAACCCTGAGATCAAGACCTGAGCCAATATCAAGAGTTAGGTGCTTGGGGCACCTACGTGGCTCGGCTGGTTAAGTGTTCCACTCTTGATTTCTGCTTGGGTCATGATCTCAGCTCCTGGGACCGAGCCCCTAGATGGGCTCCTCACTCGGTCGGAGTCAGCTTGGGATTCTCCCTCCCTCTCCCTCTGCTCCTCCCTCTGTTTTCTATCTCTCTCTCTCAAATAAATAAAAAACAAATCTAAAAAAAAGAGTCAGACGCTTAACCAACTGAACCACCCAGGCGCCCCTTCCCAGTAATTTTTAAATTCGTCTTTGCTCATCACATTTTATAATTTTTCTATAATGACCATAAATTACTTACCTGTGGTCTTCAAAATTAAAGGCCTCATAATCTCAGGAGGAAGTGTGCAGCAGAGGCCCCAGGATTTGGCAGCTGGGAGGTCAAGTGCATCTGGAGAGAACATGTCAGTAGCATAGTGAGGAGAGAAGACAGATCACAAGAAAGTGCAGGAAACATTGGCTGTGGTGAGAACAAGAATGTGGTCGACCTCAGACTGATCATGTAACTAGTTCTGCTGCTTAGAGACAGAGGTCAGAAGCAGCAGGAATCAGGTGGAAATGTTGTTTTTCAAAATAGGGTAGCCAATTGGAAAGACAGGGATAGGACAAGTTGAAAATGCCGGAGAGAAGGCAGCCCAGGGGTGGCTCAGCGGTTTAGCGCCACCTTCGGCCCGGGTTATGATCCTGGAGACCTGGGATTGAGTCCCACGTCTGGCTCCCTACGTGGAGCCTGCTTCTCCCTCCGCCTGTGCCTCTTTGTGTGTGTGTGTGTGTGTGTGTGTGTGTGTGTCTTTCATGATTAAATAAATAAAATCTTAAAAAAAAGAAAAGAAGAAGAAGAAGAAAATGCCAGAGAGAGAAGGGAAGAGTGAGTGGGAGGAAAGTCCTTCCTGGGGCTAACCTGGAATTGCACAGGGAGGGAGGGAGTCTTGAAACTTTGGGAAAAGAGGAAGGATAGTCCTCCTCCTGGGACTGGAAGGCAGAATGAGAGACTAGACTGGCACAGTCCTGGGGTGACAGTGAGGGAGCAAATGGTAGTTCCTACGCTCAGTCATGTAGCCTCTTTTCTGGAAAGCAAAGATGCAGAGGCTACGGAAGTGCAGAGTCTGCCTGAGACTGCAGGAGAACCAAGGAGAGATTGCTGCTGGTCTACCTCCTAGCTGGGCAGGAGTGGGGGTGGGCATGGGGGGGGTATGAGTCCTTTGTTTTCCTGTCCTAGTTACCCTAGATTCTTCCTAAGCCTTCCTGCCCTAGCTGGGCCCCCACATCCTTGGCATTCCCACCTTAGGCATCCTGGTCTTGTGTCCTCAGGTACATTATCTGCAACGCCCCATTACCCTGTGGTGTGGCCTCAACCACTCCCTGGTGCTGAGCCAGGGCTCAGACTTCAGCAAGGAGCTTCTGGGCTGCGGCTGTGGGGCTGGAGGCCGCCTCCCTGGCTGGCCTAAGGGGAGTGCCTCCTTCGTGAAGCTCCACGTCAAGGTCAGAGCATTGTCACACAAGCAGGCCACCAGGGAGGGCAGGAGCAGTAGAGCCAGGTGGCACCTAGGAGCATAACTGGGGCTCCTACAGGAATCCAGGGTGGGGGCATCTCCCCAGCACAATCTACCTCCCTTCCCTGCCACAAACCATGACTCCTGGCTCTCTCCCTTAGCAGACCCTGCTGGCCCTCTCTGACCTCACACAACCTTGGGACTCAGCCAGCCCTAGCTCACTTGTTGGCTCAGGGCTGGTCTCAGAGGGAGGAACACAACAGCTGGGGCTTCCTGGGAGCCCCTCAGGAAAGGCCCAACTCAGCCACACCCCTTCTCTCCTCCAAGGTCCCTTTGTGTGCCTGTTCCCTCTGCTCTACCAGAGAGTGCCTCTACATGCTGTCCAGCCATGACATCGAGCACCACCCCACCTATAGGGACCTACCAGCCAGCAGGGTGGTGGGGACCCCCGAGCCCAGCCTGGGAGCCGGAGCATCCCAAGACGCAGGGGGGGCGGCCCAAGCCTGTGAGGAGTACCTCAGCCAGATCCACAGTTGCCCCACCTTGCAGGATCGCATGGAAAAGATGAAGGAGATCGTAGGCTGGATGCCCTTGATGGCTGCACAGAAGGATTTCTTTTGGGAGGCCTTGGACATGCTGCAGAGGGCTGCTGCAGGCGTTGGCCCAGGCCTCCCAACCCCAGAGAGCTGACCACCCCCTCTCCTAGTCTCACCCCTGGAGGGAGAGTCTGGCCCTGGGCCAGGAGCTAAGGAGAAATGGGGTGGTAGCAATAAACACTGTATGTGCACAAGGGGTGGGGGGTGTGCGGGGATTGCTAGACATGCCAGGGTGGAGAGGGAACTGTTTTGTAAAATGTTCAGGGGGCTGCCCAGGAGGAGCCCCCAATCTGACTATCATGGACAAGAGATTTGATGGACAAATAGAATAAAAGGCTGAAGTGAGGCCCGGTTTGGAGCCCTGGGGCCTGGGAGGAAAATGGGGCAGGGGATGGGGACCGGGTGGCTCAGTGGGCAGTGGAGGCCCAGGCATGGGGGCGGGGGGTGCAGGCAGAGCAGAAGTGTCTCAGGCATTCAGGTGCTACAGAACTGACCACCTGAATCTTTCAGCCTGCTCTCCCCTCCCATTCCCAAGACCAGCCCAGGCTCCTGGACTTGGAAGTCTAAGCCCCACCTTCTGGAACAATGAAACCAACATATGCTACTCTATCTTCCTCGGATCCTCTATCTGACTTCCATCCTGGGGAGGCCACTTGCCTCGGACTTCACAGAGCTTCCTACCCGTTTCCCTTGGTCCCTGTGAAGTCAGCCCCCGCTTCCCCTCTACCGCCAGGTCCAGTCTCACATTTTGTCCCTTTCCCTCACTTTCTGCTCCATCCTCTTCCTCAGAAGGGGGATGCTCCCTTTACCATCTGCCCCGCCCCTAGCCCCTCCCATACCTCCAAATATTCGGGAGAGAAAATGGCTGAGCAGGAAAAATTCTCTCCTTGGCCTAGTCTGGCCCAGGGATGGAGAGAAGATAGTAGAAATTTGAAGTGGAAAATTAGCTGGAGCAAGGGGAGGTCAGGAAGGGGTAAGTGACTAGATGTAGGGGTCTAGGGAAGGGGGAGGCACAGGGATGGCTGGGAGGAAGGACCAGATGCTCAGGCACTGGGCAGAGTGGGGTCCAGGTGACAGGACTTGATGCCTGCATTGTGGCTGACGGCTGATGCTCCTTCTGCCCTTCACTGCTCCACCCCCTACTTAGGTCAATATTTATGTGTCCTGGACCTAGAGAGGCCCCTGGACTCACCACTGTCCCAACTAAACTCTCCCTGTCCCGCCTTCCCCACCGCCCGCCCCGCTGGCCAGTCCCCACGCCCACACACCCGAGGCTGCCTCATCTGGCACTGATTATCTCCGCTGCTGCCGCTGCTGCTGCTAAACTCAGCTGCTGCCTCTGCCTCAAGGACCCCGGCGCCTCTCCCCCCGGCCATGCTGCCTGCTGCCACAGCCTCCCTCTTGGGGCCCCTCCTCACTGCCTGGGCCCTGCTGCCTTTCACCCAGGGCCAGACCCCCAACTATACCAGGTAGGTCTCTTGGCACCTTCCAGATAGCTTGAGTGAGCTTCAAAAACCCCTGATTCCTGGGGGTTTTGCCTGTGGAGCCCATGGATTCTTTCACTAATGCACCACCCCCCAGATCTCCTATAGCCCCAACTCTTCCCTGGTCCCCATGTTCTCCCTCCCTACCTGCAAGACTACTATTTCCTGTGGGTCACCAGTGCCCCCCATTCCTCCACCCTTTGTCCCTCATCTTCTAAGTCTTCCCATCCACCCAGACCCTTGCCCACCCCTCACCCCCCACCCCTATGGAACCTGAGAGCACCAAGACCTTGAACTTGCCTGGTAGCTGGACATCTGGATTCCAGGAGAGAATGAGAGGTGGGGGGGCTGAGAGGGGGGAGCGAGGGGGAGACTTGGGAGTCAGATACTCAAGTAGTTGAGAGCAGGGCAAAGGTTGGGAGCTGGGGAAATCTGGTCTCCAGGTTCAACATGAGGGCCATTGCTGCTGCTGCTCCTCATCTCTCCGCCCCCTCCCCCCCATGGCTTCGTGGCTGTGTCCACATCTGGAAGTAGTTAGGCGGCTCCTGTCCCCGACTGCCAGGCAGGGCGAGGGGGGAGAGTGAGGAACAGCCCGAGGAGGATTCCGGGAATTCCTATTGGGGTGGGGGTGGGGACTGGGGGGTGTTGGAGAGACAGCCAAGTTGCTGGCCCCACTTGTTCCTAATCCTTTCAATCCCGGCATGGCTGGCTGAGGCTGCCCCAGATTCCCTAGGCCTCCATCCCCCTGGCTTCCCTCCCTGCCCCCCCACCCTCCGTCCCTATCCTTCCCAAGCTCTCTTCCACTCATGGCTGATGCCTCTTCTGATCTCCAGACCTGTGTTCCTGTGTGGAGGGGATGTGACCGGGGAGTCAGGTTACGTGGCAAGTGAGGGTTTCCCCAACCTGTACCCCCCCAATAAGGAGTGCATCTGGACAATAACGGTGAGAAGTTCCTTCCTATCACTACCCCCTTGTTGTAGTCTCCCAGGCCCAACTAAGGGCACCTCAGTCTGCCGGCCCCCTGCTCCCACCACCTCCCATCCCTGAACCACCAAGCCTTATCCCCTCTGTCACTGAGGCAGCAGTGCCCATAATAACACGGGGCAAAGCGTCCTCACACCTTACTTAAGGTCTGCTTCTCCACTTCCAGCTTCATTCCCAGTCCTCCAATCTCTCCAGGACCTCAGGTCTTGTCCCGTGCACAAGCCAAAAGCTGCTGCAGAGCCCAGGTCCTCTGCTCTGCACGCTGATGGGGTCCCTTTCTGTTCAGGCCCAGTATCTGTATGAAATGCTTGGGGAAGGACAGGTACCCTCTGCCTGGGTTGTGTGTGGCCTGACTTTGCAGGTCCTCTTCCCTGTCCCCGCCTTCAGGTCCCTGAGGGCCAGACTGTGTCCCTTTCCTTCCGAGTCTTTGATTTGGAGCTGCACCCCGCCTGCCGTTATGATGCTCTGGAGGTCTTTGCCGGGTCTGGAACCTCGGGCCAGCGGCTTGGACGCTTCTGCGGGACCTTCCGGCCTGCGCCCTTAGTCGCCCCCGGCAACCAGGTGACCCTGAGGATGACGGCGGACGAGGGCACGGGAGGACGAGGCTTCCTGCTCTGGTACAGCGGGCGGGCCACCTCAGGCACTGGTGAGACCTCACTCGCCTCCGCCTCCCCCTCTCCTGGCCCCGCCCCCGGCGCAGGCCCCGCCCCCAGCCTTAACCTCCACCCCCAGCCGAACCCCAAGCCCGAGAGCCTAGGGCCCCCATTACCTCCCTTACCCTTTTTCCTCACTAACTGCCCCTTCAGTCCCTCCTCCTCGTCTTCTCTCCCCCCTCCCGCTCCCGCCCACCCCCTCTTCCAGGCCCCCCCCCAGGCGCGAGGCGGAAATGGGTCACCGACCCGCGGGTGGAATGGGCGGCCTGGGGTTACTGGGACGGTGAGTAACAGCCCGCCCCCGTCCGCAATCGGGCTCCCTCAGACGGGCGCGAGGAGGCATTCGGGCTGGGGGATTAGGTACCCCCGACCCGGAGCCCCCTACACCCAGCCCGGGGCTCCCGATTGCGGTCCCATCACCCCCTCCTGGCGGTAGAGGTCTCCCCTAAATGTTTAAGGCAGGGACCTCCCCAAAGAGGCTTCTGGGGCTGTGCCCCAATTTGAGGGCACCCTCACAACGTGAGGACTCCCCAACCTGCAAGAGGGACTTCTCCGCCGGACCGGGGAGATGGGATCTCCCAGGGGAAGAGGAGCGGTGTGGCCGCGGGTCAGGGGGAGGGGCGAGAGGGAGCGTGTCCTGCCAATGCCTCCTCCCCCTTCCAGCGCCCACCTGGGCGCCGGGCGGTCCGAGACTCCCCTGAGCCCTGCTTCTCCAAGCCCCCTATCTGCTAACCAACTCCCTCTTCCGTACCCCTCTTCTCGTCCGCTCACGCTGAGACCCAGACATCCGAGCTTCCAGCACAGGCTTCCAGCCTAGCGCTCTCCTCGAGCTGACCGAGGGTCTCCACCGCCTCCCACCCCCACACCTCTCTCCCCTCCCCAGAGCACCAATTTTGCGGGGGGCGGCTGGAGAAGGCCCAGGGAACCCTGACCACGCCCAACTGGCCCGAGTCCGATTACCCCCCGGGCATCAGCTGTTCCTGGCACATCATCGCGCCCCCGGACCAGGTACCGAGCCCCTGCCCGGGCCGCCCTCGGGGACCCGGGCGGCGTCCTGCAGCATGCAGCCAGCAAAGATTTATTGACCATCTGCTATGTCCCGATCACTGAGCTCACGGTGGTGGGGTGCGAAAACAGACCCAGAACTGCTCGCGCTCAAACAAAAAAATGTAAAATAACACCTGTGACGAGTCTTACGAGAGCGAGGTACACGATGCTGATACATAAACGGTGTTTTGTGTGTGTAAGTGGCGGCAGTGGAGGTGGATGCTGGGTCTGTTCCTTGAGCGTGAGCCTGGACTAGACCTTGCCGACGAAGGCAGACGCCACGGAAGGGTTCCCTTGGTGTGTGACCCTCCGAGCGCTGGTGTGACTGCTTTAAGAAGGGAGCTCCAGGGGACGCGGGAGGGGAGAGAGAGATTGCCGCGAGCTTCCGGGCTCCAGGAGGAGGCAAGAGGTGCAGAGCTTCCGCGCCCTCGAGCCGCCGGGGGTACCGCCGCGCAGCCTCCTCTCTCCCCGCCGACAGGTGATCTCGCTGACCTTCGGGAAGTTTGACCTGGAGCCCGACACCTACTGCCGCTACGACTCGGTCAGCGTGTTCAACGGAGCCGTGAGCGATGACGCCAAGAGGCTGGGAAAGTTCTGCGGCGACACCGCCCCGGGGTGAGGGGGCGGGACCCGGGTGGTTGGCGGGGAGGGGTCTCCACCTCCCCAGGAAAGGGAGTGGGGCTGAGAGACCTGGCTTAGATGAAGAGGTGAACACCTGCACCGGGGACCCCCAAAATGGGCGGAGCTAGTAGGGGACCAGGCAGAAGACCCGGTTTGGCCCCGGGACGGGTCCACGGAGGGAGAGGCGAGTAGGTCCCGCGTAGTCAGGTAGCTGGTTAAGGCTAACCCAGGGCAGAGGTTACAAAGGCCCGCCTGACGCTTCCCACGGTGCCCGCCACCCGCAGTCCCATCTCCTCTGAAGGGAATGAGCTCCTCGTCCAGTTCGTCTCTGACCTCAGTGTCACGGCCGATGGCTTCTCCGCCTCCTACAAGACCCTGCCACGAGGTGCCGCTGCCGAAGGGCAGGCCCGGAGCCCCGGGGAGGATGCCCGGTCAGGAGCCTCGCTCCCCAAGCCCGGACCCCCACCTGTGGAGAAGCCAAAGGCCTCATCGGAGGCTCAAGCAACTCCGGAAGCTCCCAGTGAGTCTGGGAAGGGGGAGGAAGGGACATAGACTGAAAGGAGCCATTCCAAAGACCTCCCTTCTGAACTCGTTCATTTATGCACACAGTTATGCTCTGGTACCTCCTCTGTACGTACTCAGGTCTGGTACTGGGTGTGGGGTCTAGCACTGGATAGAGCTCTGAATGAACTAAAATTAATGAGACCTTTAGGAGGAAAGGGGTCCTTCCTACCTGCCCATTGGGTCCCCCTCCACAAACAGCACCCCCCTCCTTCCTAGATGTGCCCAATGTGTCCTGCCCAAAGCAGTGCCGAAGGACAGGCACCTTGCAGAGCAACTTCTGTTCCAGCAGCCTGGGTAAGAAGCCCCATCTGCCAGCTTTGCTCCTCCAGCAGCGCTAATCCCACTCCTGTCCCCAAAGTCCCCCCTCCTGGCTCCAGCCCTGACCTGGCCTCTGTCTCCTCAATTCTCACCCCCACTCTCCCACAGTGGTGACCGCGACAGTGAAGTCCATGGTTCGAGGCCCAGGGGAGGGCCTCACTGTCACTGTCAGTCTCATTGGTGCTTACAAAACCGGAGGCCTGGACCTGCCTTCTCCAATCACTGACACCCCCCTGAAGTTCTATGTGCCTTGCAAGCAGTGCCCTCCCATGAAGAAAGGTAACAGATGTGGGAAAATGGGGAGGAGGACTTAGCCTCATGAAAATGATAGAATCTGAAGGACTCTGACGGGGAGGTACATCTACAAGGTCACAATAATGCACTCTCAATACCTCCCTTCCCTCCCCTCCCCCAGGAGCCAGTTATCTGATGATGGGCCAAGTGGAAGAGAACAGAGGTCCTATCCTTCCTGCAGAGAGCTTCGTTGTTCTCTACCGGCCCAACCAGGACCAGATCCTCACCAACCTCAGCAAGCGGAAGTGCCCCTCCCAGCCTGGAAGGGCTGCTGGGTCCCAGGCCTGAAACCCAGGCTACCTTCCTAGCCTAGAGCCCTAGGGACTCCTTTCTTATCCAAATAAATGTTTCTTGACTGAGGAAGGGGTCACATTTCCATTTCTATGGTCTGGGGGCCCCCTAAGGAGATTTCATTCATTCGTTAAACTCAACATGTTTCAGAACAATCTTTTCAGAATGCAAGACTTTGTCACCCCTTTGCTCAAAACTCTTCCCCTATTTTCAACACACACAAATACACATACACACACAATGGTAACTATGTAGATGTGTTGGATGTGTTAATTAGCTTGATTGTGGTGATCTTTTCATAATGTGTACATAAATCCAAATATCAAGTTGTACACCCTTTGGTTTTTTTTAAGATTTTATTTATTTAGGGACCCCTGGGTGGCTCAGCAGTTGAGCGTCTGCCTTTGGCTCAGGGCCTGATCCTGGGGTTCCGAGACTGAGTCCCACATCCGGCTTCCTACATGGAGCTTGCTTCTCCCTCTGCCTATGTCTCTGCCTCTCTCCCTCTCTCCCTCTCTCTCTCTCTCTCTCTGTCTCTCATGAACAAATAAAATCTTTAATAAAAGAAAAGATTTTATTTATTTGTTTGAGAGAGAGCACACGCTCATGCACAAGGAGGGTAAGAGCAGGAGGGAGGACAACCCCCACTCCTCAAGCAGGAAGCCCAACTTGAGGCTCGATCCCAGGACCCTGAGATCATGACATGAGCTGTTAACCAACTTGGCTCAGTTGAGCCACCAGGACCCCTTCAAGGGCAGTTGTACACCTTAAATAGATACAATTTGTATATGTCCTAAGACATCTCAATTAAGCTATTAAAAAAAAGAAATAAAGAAAACCTCTCCCATAGGTTCCCACTAGTCTCAGAATAAAATCCAAAGTCCTACTGAAGACTGAGTCTCTACGTGATCTGCATCCACCCTCCCACCTTATCTCATCTCTGACTGTTGTCTCCCTTAGAAGTGCTGTTCCAGTCTCAGTGGGTCCTTGATCATTTTTAGTACATTCTGCTTCAGGGCTTTGCCTTAGCTATCCCCTCTGTCCAAAATTCTCACCGCGGATCTATCATGGCTCGCCTCCTAACTTCAATCAGATCTCAGCATAAAGTTCATCCTAGTCACACATTTGTTCCTTCCAAATGGCAGGCTCTCTGGAATGAACCAGAAAACAAAGTCTCTGCTCTTATGGGGAGGAAAGTACATTCTACTGGAGCAGAGATAAGTAACAAACATGGTGTCAAGTGAAACTGTGCTGAAGAAAACAAAAGCCTGAAAGGATAAAGTGGGTTCTACATTTGTTGGGGTGCTCAGGGAAGGCTTTGGGATAAGATGAACTTTGTTTTTGCTCTACTGCTAACCACTCATGTGCCCTGGGGTGAGATTCTTCATCTTCCTGAGGCCACTTCTTTTGTGAAAGGAGTTAAAGATTCAGTGGGATGATGCAAGTGGCAGGGTTGGTAAATCCTACTTCCTTGTGCAAACGTGATTTCTGAGTCCCGTGCAGGAAAGGGAGACACAGGAGAGAAGTCATGGGCTGAGATCTTGATGCAGGCAGTTTGGGTACAGAGATAGATCGATAGATAGACAGACGGACTGAGCCTTACGGAGACTTGGAAAGGAAAAGAGCGTGAGTCTCATCTTTTCTGGGTTTTTTATTGGGGATTGTCATCTGGTGTGCGGGTCCTCTCAGGCATCCTGGAATTAGTCAGAACAACGGTAGGACGCAGGTGTCTTTCATGTCACTCATTCCCTGAAGCTGGGGGGTCTTGGCCTGGAGCTATCTAGTGCCAGTGGTCTGGAATAGGCACATAATGGTTAGCAGGTGATTCTTTAGATATCACCTATAGTGCTGGAAGACTCCAAAGATATCATTTCTTTGACCCTTATAAGGAGGCCATATACTTTTTACATTAGGAGGCACGTGTAGAGTGGGGTGGGTGTGCAGGCCCTAGCAAGAATAGAAGCTGGAAAAGAAACAAAGGGGAAGGGACACCTGGGTGGCTCAGCGGTTGAGCGTCTACCTTTGGCTCAGGGTGTGATCCTGGGGTCCCGGGGTCGAGTCCTACATCGGGCTCCTTGCATGGAGTCTGCTTCTCTCTCTGCCTATGTCTCTGCCTCTCTCTCTGTGTCTGTCATAAATAAATAAAATCGTTAAAAAAAGAAAGAAAAAAAAAAAAAGAAACAAAGGGGGAAAAAACCGGCTTTGGGAGTGCCTGAGTGGCTCAGTCAGTTAAGTGGCTCACTCTTGATTTCTGCTCAGGCCATGATCTCAAGGTCCTGGGATCCATCCCCACCTCGCCCCAGGCTCCACATTCAGCGGGGTCGGTTTCAGGATTCGCTCTCCCGTTCCCCTCCCACTCGTGCTCTCTCTCAAATCTTAAAAACAAACAAAAAGACTATTTCATGAGGTCTCTGTAGTTTTCCTGTCTGAATCCTACTCCAACTGGAAGCAACCTCGCAACTAGTACTGTGGAAAACGGCTGCGATTGCCGCAGAGGCTTCTAGGAAGGCCTGGGATTAAAGTAGAGAAAGGGGGCTTCCCCACCGCAAGTGATTCTAGCGACTGGGAGGTCGCAACCGGGAGGGAGGAACAAAGCCCAGGGGCCCGCTACCCGCGCTAAGGACTTCCCTCAGTCACTCTGGGCAGAGCTTTCTGGCCGGAGTCGCCCGTAAAGTTTTGCGTCACTGGGATCAAGCCAATCACGTCGTTAAGCTCGCCAATCGGAGTACACCTACGGCGGAAACGCGGCCGCCCCAGCCAATGACAGCGGCCGTACGGCGGAAGCGTAGGAATGGCCTCCCGGGAAGATGGCTGCCTCGGTCCGGCCACAAGTTGATTGGCAGGTACAGTGACCAGAAGGTAAGCCTCATAGCAGGAGCGGCTGTTCGGAGGCTGACGCACAAAGGAGCTGCGGGCGGAGCTCAGGGAGGGGTCGGAGGCACAGATAAAAGCCTCTAGAGAGCCGGAGGAAGGGCGGTTCCGGAGGGGGGCGCTGCGGCAGGCGGGGTCTGGCCGGAGAGCGGGGACGCCCGGAAGGGGCGGGGCCTGCGGCGGGGCGGGCGGGGCTTCTGAGATCCGGAGCCGAGCCTGCAGACAAGGCCCGGGTTGGGAGCAAATAGGGGCAGGGTTTATGGGGTGGGCGTGACCATGGGGTGGGGCTTGGGGCGGGGCCTAAAGGGACCGGGTAGAGCCCGAGAGGGGAAGGGCTTGGGGGGCCCAGGCCTGGTCTGCGGGAGCCTCATTTAGCCGGCTTCCGACGCGGCGGCGGCAGGATCAGTCCAGGCCCCGCCCCCTGAGCATTCCGATCCCTTTCTCCCCTCTCATTCCGATCCTTTTCTCCCCTCTTGTCCCCCAGCTCTAGACTCCAGGCCCTGTCCCCTGAGCTCTGCCTTCGTATGTCCACCGTTCACAGCCTGCATGCGCCGTGGGGCGCCCCAGGACCAGGAGCTGGTGGGCGCGGGGGCTCCTGGGCGGGGGTCCCGGGGCGCCCCTCCTCCCTCGGGACTTGTCCCGGTCCTCGTCTTTCCCCCGGACCTAGTATTCAGGGCGGACCAGCGGAGTGGACCCCGGCAGCTGCTGACCCTCTATAACCCCACGGGAGCTGCGCTTCGCTTCCGAGGTGAAGGGATGGGCACCTCATGCTAGGGATCTGGGTCTGGCGGCCGGACACTTGGGGGGAGGGGCTGCATGGGCTGGGGGAGCGAGATGAGTGGGGTCAGATAGCCAACCTTGGTGGACTGGAAAAGTCATGTCCAGTCCCGGCGTAGAAGGGAAGGGAGACTCTAGTGTCCCTCCACGGGCTAGCTTGTGTAGGGTCTCTGAAGCAGTAGTCGGTCTGTGTCCCTTTATTCCTCAGTCCTGTGCACAGCACCTGCCAAATACACGGTGTTTGACGCAGAAGGATATGTGAAACCTCAGTCCTGCATTGACATGTGAGTTGGGGTGGAGGGGCCTCTTGGAAGCCAGGGGTCGTGGCCCCCTTTGAATTACCGTGCTGGTGATGGTGAAGTAGGGCTCAGCTGATTCTCCTCAGTCTTTTTCCCTACCTCTGTTTGCATCCCTAAGGGAAAGGCTCCTGGGAAGAGGGGAGGGGGGCTGGATCCACTTGGATCACTGCCTGTCACTCACTTCCTTTCAATGGGCTCTTTCCTATATTGGGACCAGTGTTATTCGCCACGTGGCCCCCATTCCCAGCCACTATGACGTCCAGGACCGCTTCCGCATTGAGCTGTCTGAGGAGGGAGCTGAGGGTCGAGTGGTGGGGCGCAAGGACATCACCTCGGTTCTGAGGGCCCCAGCCTACCCACTTGAGCTCCAGGGACAGCCTGACCCAACACCCCACCCAGGGCCTCCTTCCTGGACAACACCACCCACGGCCAGACACTTCCCAGAGAGTGAGTTGGGGGATGGGAATTCTTGAGTTCTTCAGCATTGCCCTAGAGATGCACTCAGTTGGAGTTGAAGAGGTCTTCTGGTTCGATCTTTCGCTTTTTGGTCATTCTTAGGAGCTGAGATTTTATATCAGGTTAGGCAAAAAGCAGACTTTGTAGTTTTCCTGGTTTCTGGCTTCTTAGAAAAGTTCTTCCTTAGCTGTACCTTTTTTTTTTTTTAAGATTTTATTTATTTATTCCTGAGAGACACACAGAGAGAGAGAGAGGCAGAGACACAGGCAGAGGGAGAACAGGCTCTATCCAGGGAGCCCGATGCAGGACTCGATCCCAGGACTATAGGATCAAGCCCTGGGCTGAAGGCAGATGCTAAACCCCTGAGCCACCCAGGGATCCCCACCGGGCTCTAACTTTAATACTTCCTATCATGTGCCAGTTCAGCTCAGTTCAGTAAGAAACCTGTACTGTACCAAGTTGTGGGCTGTATATGGGTCATAGGACTCCTTGCCTGGCGGACATGTACACAGGAGCCAGTAACAAAGGCAGGGTGAAGAGGGAAAAAATGCTGAGGGATCACAGGGGAGAGGGTTTCTCATGGTTGTGGGGACAGAGGCTCCAGGGAGGAGAGGACACTTCTAGTATGCCACCTGGGAGGCAATAAAAAAACAGAGATGTCTCCTATCTCTAGCTTCCTCCCTGGAGGTTGGGCTGGGCAGGAGGGGGGCTGGAGCTTCTGATGAGCCTTTTTTCCCAGACCGCCACCCACAACTGGCCACCAGCTCCTTCCTCCTCTTCCTGCTGACTGGCATAGTCTCTGTGGCCTTCCTGCTGCTCCCGCTCCAGGACGAGCTCGGCAGCCAGCTGCCTCAAATCCTGCACGTCTCTCTGGGACAGAAGTTGGTGGCAGCCTACATCTTGGGTGAGCACAGTAGTGGCTAGGGGCGTGGGGGCCAGCAGGAAGGCTAGCAGACTCCCAGGGCTGCTCACACCGCCTTGCTTGTCTTTGTCCCCTCTCCAGGACTCCTCACCATGGTGTTCCTTCGGACCTGAGCTTCCTGCTCAACCTCCAGCCCCCTCCTAGGGCAGGGATGTGGACGTGCTCATGAGACAGCCACTGTGATGCTCATTCCTCGCCTCAATTCCTACTCCCTCTTCTTCCTGCCCATCCTCCCTCCCCTAAGGACCCAGGGATTTGTATTGTTTCGAAATTGAATAAAATAAATTTTTGAAATTAAACAGAATTGGAGGGAGTAAGCCCCTTTCTTCCCAGTTCCTCCTCCTGTCCGCAGGGCACCCAGGAAGTGGGGGCAGGGAAGGGGCCCAGTGAGGATAGAGAAGACCTGGGTTCTGGTCCTGATGCCACATTGGAAAAACTGTGTGACCTTGAGCAAGTCATTGAACTTCTCTGAGCTTCTATTTCTACCTCTAACACCAGGGAATTGGCAAGCAGGTTTTTCAGGTCCCCCTTAGCTCTAAAAATAGGGTCCTGTCCCTAAGCTGGTGTATTTAAACTATAAATCCTGCCTCATGCCACCCACTGCAGAAGCCCAGTCTCATAGTCTTGAGCCATCAGAGCCTCTTGCCAGGGTAACCTAGATGCTTCCAATACCCAGAATCCTTTTCTGCTTCTTGACCCTTTATCTGCTTTATTTTGTCTCTCCCATTAAGAGTTCAACTCCGAAAAAAAAAAAAAAAAAAAAGAGTTCAACTCCGGTGGGTCAGAAACACCAAGGTCTCTGCCAAGATTGAGGGAAGTGGCTTTGCCTGACTTACCTCAACCAGGCAGGAGAAACTAAACACGGGAAAAGAACAGGAGCCTTGAAAAGTATGTGTCCAGTCCTCTTCCAGATGCAGGGCAGGGGAAAAGAAAGGAAGAGGGCCAGCCAGTGACATTGGTGGTTGGGGACAAAGTTAGCAAGATAATGTTAAGACAGACTCAGTCTGTTCTCTGCTTCTGCTGTCACATCTCCTTTGTCTACCTCTGCTCCTCTTGTCTCCTTTTAAAAGGACAGTAATGATGACATCTCTCCTCTCCTCTAATTCAGGATCATCTCCCTATTAGTGTGCTAGGGCTGCACAGATGTGGGGGAGGCCTCAACAGCAGAAATTAATTTTCTCACAGTTCTAGAAGCTAGATGTACAAGATTAAGGTGTCAACAGGTTTCCCCTGAAGCCTCTCTTTGGCTCGCAGATTGCCCCCTTCTCACTGTGTCTTCATATGGTTCCCTGTGCATACACATCCCTGGTGTCTGTGTCCATCCTTTTTTTAAGTAGCCACCACACCCAAGATGGAGCCAAACATAGGGCTTGAACTCACGACCCTGAGATCAAGACCTGAGCTGAGATCGAGCCCAACACCTAACCAACTGAGCCACCCAGAGGCCCCTGTGTCAAAATTTTCTTATAATGACACTGATCAGATAGGATTAGGCCCTTCCTAAAGGATTCATTTGAACTTACGGGCCTATCTCCAAATACAGACTGAGGTATTGGGGGGTCAGGGCTTCAACATATGAATAGGGGTGGGGGGGACACATTTCAGCTCAAAACACTCCCCATTTCAAGATCCTCAACTTTATCACACCCATAAAGTCCTTTTTGTGTAAGGTAACATTCACTGACAGGTTTTAGAGATCAGGATGTGAACATCTTTTTCCATACCATTATTCTATTCACTACAAGGAGCAAATGGACAAGATGAAGGACCAAGAAACCACTCTGAGAAGTGTGTTCTGAACCGTGTATCAGAGGAGCAAATAGTTGAGGAGGGTCTGACCCTGGTCCAGGCTCCTGAGAAACGCTCCTGGGGAGGGGGGGGGGAGGGGCTTAGAAGGCAGAGTTTCATCCTGGAACCCAGGGTGGGAACTGTCATGCCATAGTGGGAGCAAGAGAGGACCAAGTAGGGGTACCTGGGTGGCTCAGTGGTTCGGTGTCTGCCTTTGGCACAGGTCGTGATCCTGGGGTCCTGGGATTGAGTCCCGTATCAGATCCCCACAGGGAGCCTGCTTGTCCCTCTGCCTAGGTCTCTGTCTCTCATGAATAAATAAAATCTTTAAAAAAGAGAGAGGACAAAGTAACCCAAAGACAAGCCCTGGGATTTATGCAGCTACCCTGGGAGTGAGAGCCAGGGCTGCAGCCTCCTGAGATGTGATTAAGGGTAAAGTGGTGCCAGCAGCACTTGGAATTCCCTGCCCTCCTGCAGCTTCTACCTTGATGGACAAAGACTGACCACAGGGACCCATGTGGAGAGAGGTCCCAGGGCAGGCCCATCTAACAGGTGTGTGACCACTGCAGTCTCCCAGGGCCCCATGCTCAGGTGGCCCCGCATTTGGCAGTTAATGCTCTGTGGTCACCATCTTGAAATTCTCAATGATCTGGGGTGCCTGGGTGCAGCTGTTGAGCATCTGCCTTTGGCTTAGGGCATGATCCTGGTCCTGGGATAGAGTCCCACATTAGGCTCCCTGCATGAAGCCTGCTTCTCCCTCTGCCTGTGTCTGCCTCTCTCTGTGTGTCTCTCATGAACAAACACATAAAATCTTAAAAAAAAAAAAAAAAGAAAGAGAAAAGAAAAATTATCAATGATCTTTACCCTTGAATGTATGTTTTGGAAGCAAAAGCCGATGGGACAATGGAGAATGTGCTGGGGGTCCTGCCTCCCCTGGATGGCTTCTCACCTGCCAGCTCCCTGCCCCCACCCAGAGATGGCTGTTATGCTCCTTTCCCAGCAGGGGTCTGGGCCCAGGCACAGGGAGGTTCTGGGTCACAGTCAGGGTCTGGCACATGCGCCATCCATACCAAGTTGTGGGGCAGAACTCTTGAGTGTCTATGGGGCTCTGCCCCAAGGTATTTCCCTCTGAAGATCTGGACATTAAATAGCAAATTAAAATCCACGTGACAGGTTGGAAGACTGTAAGGAAGAAAACAGTTCTGTTCACACCTTTTGAACAAGAGGCCTTGCCAATTACATAGTCATCCCAGCTCTCAGGAGAAGGTAGAGTCAGCTCCCCACCCCATGATGGTCTTTGGAGAAGGGCCCCCCTTATTTTCTCACATGACAGAGCAGCTCAGAGTTTTCCTCATGGAGACAGCATTCCTATTTACATCTCTCACCCTTCTGCCCAACCAACCCTTCCTTGTCTCAGGGGTGGGATGACAGGGTGGAGTAAAGGTAAGGAAGCACAAAGGTGCCTATAAACAAGAAGTCACCAGATGGTTTATTAAGGTCCAAACCCCAGCCTCTCCTGCCACAGACCACCTGCTGGGGCTCTAGGCTGTGGTTTCAGCCATTCTCCCAGCAAGAGGGCTAGCTATGTGCCAGGGCCCAGGAAACCTTCCACAGGGGGGGCCCTCTCCCGAAGGGTAAGGGGCTGTGCAGTGAGGGAGCGGAGGCTCTCAGATTAGCTGACTGTATTGCCGGCCCACTGTGGAAGGCACTGCTCACCGACTCCTATACTGTGGGGCCAGGGTGTGGGTGTCTGAGCCCGCACCTTGGCTGGGCCCTTTGCAGAGATGGGAAAGGCCAATGAGAAATAGGTCAGCAATGAGAGGTGGTACTAGGCACCTCCCTCACCCAGAAAATACTAACGGGGAGGCAGGAGCTCCAGGCAGGAGCTGGGGGCACATGCCCCCCAGCCCTGCCCCCCACCCCCCCCCACCCCCCCAGCCCTGCCCCCCACCCCCCCCACCCCCCCGCCCCGGGGCCTCAGAAGTTGTTATCGATGTTCCAGACGTCCCCACTAAGTGCATTGGCGGCCCCCTGCAGCGTCCAGGTGAGCAGGGCCAGCTGGCGTCGGAAGCGGCTCTCCTGGAAGCCCAGACCCGGAGTCACCTGGGAGGGGGAGGCCCCCGGGTCTCCGGAGCCATCCGAGCGCAGCAGCCGCACGTGGTCTAGCAGCGCGCCCAGCGTGTGGTCTCCGCGGCCCAGGAAAATGTGGCGGAACGGGGAGTCGGCCGGTGACACGTACTGGGACAGGAAGTAGAACTCCACCTGCGCCAAGAAGGGGATCAGGTCGGGGTGGGGGCCGCCAGAGGGCAGGTTTAACAGCAATTCCAAACCCAGCTGGGGACCTCCCTCGTTCGCGCCTAGCAGACAATGCAGAGCAGCTTCTTTAAGTCCCACTCCCCTTGGCCACCCAATGCCGAGCGGCCATCCTTTGAGGTCACCAGCAGCCAGGTAGGATGCATCCTCCTGCTGTGTTTTGGGTTCCATTCGCTTCTAAGCCTTAAGCCTCCAAACCCGCGTCTCTCCCCAGTCTTCACGCATTCACTTACCCAGCTGAAGCCTCAAAGAACAACCTATCCTGCTCTTCCAGACTTTCCTACACCCCACGCATTCCCCATCACCACCACCAATGTCCACAGCCCAAAGGTCAAGGGGACAGGCCAGTCCTAATGAAGTGCCGGACTCTGTCCTCCCTGCGTGACTCAGATGCTGTTCATCTTTCCTGAGGGGGCCTCTCTCCTCCCTCAATTCTCCTAACTTTCTTCCACTCCCTCTGGTTCCTTCCACTCCCCACCTGTGGGCAGCCCCAAGGCTCAGCCTCCACCCTCTGCTCTTCTCCTATGTGCAGTCCATTGGTTCTGAAGCCTGGCTACTAATTAGAATCACTTGGGGAACCTTTTGATGACATGGCCTGGGTGCCTCTCCAGTAGAATCGGACTCTCTAGGCTTACAGGTTCATTTCTTCTCAAGTCCTCCATCTTTCATGCCAAGGGCTCATCCATACCCCTGGCTGCAGTCAGGACCTTTTGAGGAGAACTGCCAAGCCTGCTTGACAAATCATCCACTGGAATCTTGCCCTCCACCCTCCTGGACCTACCCCACTGGGTACAGAGTAACTTACACAGCCTCACACACATGTGGGCACCAACTTCTAAAACCTGACCCTGGGATCCCTGGGTGGCGCAGCGGTTTGGCGCCTGCCTTTGGCCCAGGGCGCGATCCTGGAGACCCGGGATCGAGTCCCACGTCAGGCTCCCGGTGCATGGAGCCTGCTTCTCCCTCTGCCTGTGTCTCTGCCTCATTCTCTCTCTCTCTCTGTGACTATCACAAATAAATAAAAATTAAAAAAAATAAAAAAAAAAGAAATGCATATCTTTAAAAAAATAAAAATAAAAAAAATAAAAAATAAAACCTGACCCTAGGCGTGCCTGGGTGGCTCAGCTGGTTAACTGTTTGACTCTAGTTTTCGGCTCACGTCATGATCTCAGGGTTGTGAGATTGAGCTCCAAGTCCAGCTCTGTGGTCAGCATGGAGTCTGCTCTAGTGTCTCCCTCTGCTACTCCCCCCTGCTCACACAAGTGCATGCTTTCTCTCACAATAAAAGAAGAAAGAGAAAGAAGAAAGAAAGAAAGAAAGAAAGAAAGAAAGAAAGAAAGAAAGAAAGAAAGAGAAAGAAAGAGGGATCCCTGGGTGGCGCAGCGGTTTAGCGTCTGCCTTTGGCCCAGGGCGCGATCCTGGAGACCCAGAATCGAATCCCACGTCGGGCTCCTGGTGCATGGAGCCTGCTTCTCCCTCTGCCTGTGTCTCTGCCTCTCTCTCTCTCTCTCTCTCTCTCTGTGTGACTATCATAAATAAATAAAAATTAAAAAAGAAAGAAAGAAAGAAAGAAAGAAAGAAAGAAAGAAAGAAAGAAAGAAAGAAAGAAAGAAAGAAAGAAAAAGAAACCTGACCCTTGCACCCACGATTCCTCAGGAGCGCCACAATCTCCCCAGGTGCCAACCTCTCAGCCCCAAAAGTGTACATGAGTGGGATGAGCACAGGCTATGGTCTCAGACTGCCTGGTTTCTGATTTGGGCTCCACAAGTCCCTACGATCTTGGGTGAGTTATCTTTGTACAAGACTAGCCCTCACAAGATTTGCAGGGGGAGTCCTGGGAGAGAAAATGAAGCTGAGTGCAAGCACATGGCAGCCCTCGGTAAGTGGCAGCTGCTATGGTTTTCCTCCTCCTCTTCCCTCAACACCTTGTCTGTCCATTTTCCTTCCACATGTCTCACTTCATTCCAGTCTCCTCACCCACAGGTGGCATCTACTGCCATCTGCCACTCTCATCCAGAGTTCGGCCATCACTAACTTCATTCCCTCTTCATCATTTGCACTCTGACCAAATCCTTCCTAAAACTCCACTTCGCCCACATCACCTCCCTGCTCAAACACCGTCCTAATTTCCTTGATACCCAGACCCTAAAAATCCAAATTTCTCATCCTGACATTCAAGGATGATCTCTGATCATCTAACCCCCCAATTTCTATCCCACTGTTCAGTGTACCTCTCCCCTCTGCTTCTCCATAGGCTTCTGTTCTGGCTCATCGGGTCCAAGCCCTGCTCCCAAGGACAGCCAGGCCTATTTCGCCACCACACCCTTACTCTGGGTCTCTCCACTGAAATATCTTTACTTTGCACCAACTCAAGTTCTGTCCGTTCTTCAAGACCAATGTCATAGTCTAAAGCAGGGGTTAGAAAACTTTTTCTGCAAAAATCCAGATAGTGAATATTTTTGGCTTTGCAGGCCATATTGTTTCTGTTGCACTCAATTTGGCCACCATAGCTAGCACAAAAGCAGCCATGGACAATATGAAAATCAATGAGCATGCCTGTATTTCCATGAAGCTTTATTTGCAGAAACAGGTAGCAGGCCAAATTTGGCCAAGTGGCTATAGTTTCCCAACCCCTGGTCTAGAGCCACAAAGTTCCCTGGGTCTGGTCCAGCTCTATGCTGCTCCTTCTGAAGCCCTGAATCTTGTACTCTCCAGCCCTGAGTCTGAATCATGCCCCTTACGCACAGGTGCCCTTTATTCCCTAAGGGGCACGTGGTAACTTTGGGGGCCGGGTGAGGTGAGAATCTTTTTGTGTTCCTGGAGTCTGGCACAGCAGAGGTTAAAGCAAGACCTGTGAATGGGAATGAACTGTGCCCAATCTCTTGTCTCACCCACAGGGTCACCTCAGTGGAGGAGACAAAGCAAAGGGGAGATGGAGAGGTCACGACGTGGGGGAGGAAGAGGAAACTGCAGATGCAGAGAGTAGAGTGAGGGGGATCAGGAGAAAGGGGCAAGGATGAAAGAGCAAGAGAGGTGGGTTTGTGAACAGAAAGAAGGAATGAGTGATGCCAAGGGAAACAGGGAGGGACATAAGGGGGAAAACAAAACATGGCAGACATGTTCTAAAACCAGTCATTATACACTATGGGTTCCCTGTCCACCCTACACTCACGGGGGATGGTCCTACTTATAATTTCACCCTGTAGACTTTTCCCCATTCCCACAGTCCCTACTTATCCCATTTCCCAAAATCAATGGGTGGCAGGTTGAGTACTCAGGATAAAGAAATGGAAGGAAGTGGAGGAGTTGGAACAGGAGATGAAGTGAGGGTTGCAAAGCATTAAAAACTAAGCAGGGGGGGGAGACCTGGGTGGCTCAGTGGTTAAGCCTCTGCTTTTGGCTCATGGTGTGATCCTGGGATCCTGGGATGGAGTCCCACATCAGGCTCCCCACAAGGAGCCTGCTTCTCCCTCTGCCTATGTCTCTGCCTCTCTCTGTGTCTCTCATGAATAAATTTAAAAATCAACAACAACAAAACTAAGCATGAGGGGTTAGCCAAGGATCTTGTGGAACTTATTCTGACACCTCCTCCAGGCAGCCTCTCTGGGCTTCACCCATCTTATTACCAGAGGAAGAAAGCTCTCCTTGCTCTGAATGTCTTAAGCCTTTGCCCCTCCTGGGCCATAAGCTTGTGCCACTAGTACTGTGGACAACTGAGTCCACGCTTTTTCCCTCCAGAGGGGTGAAGAGGCAGTGGAAGGCTCTTGGGGCGGGCAGGGAGGAGACCGGGGTTTGTCCCAGTTCTGCCACGTGGTCTGCCAAGTAGTCTGCCAAGTAGTCCGCCAAGCAGCCGGCCCTCCCTGTCATTTTCATCACTTTGTGGGGCCTCAGTGGCCGCTCCAGCCTGGCCGGTCTGTGAGCGCTGCGCCCAGGACTGGGGGCCGAGGACAGGGTCAAAATAAAGGCGGAGAGAGGGGACAGGAGCGCACAGCGGAGGGGGCGCAGTGGGGTCTCACCCGCATGATGCGCACGTTGTACATGCGCATCAGCCGCTCGTCGCTCTCCTCCGAGCTGTAGATCTCCTTTCGCAGCTTCTCGGCCGCCCGGATGTAGTCCCCTCGCGCCGAGTACACCCACTGGAGGGTCAGCCCACGGGCCTGAGGGTGGAGACGCATGCTGGGGCCGCACACAGCGGCTAGGGCCCCGGCCTAGGCTGTGGGTCCAGGTACTGGAGGATGGGGCTGGGACCCTAGGGCTGGCGGGAGGAGAGGGATATGGGGGGGAATGCTGGGAGAAGGAAGAAAACCTGGGCGGTTGGGAGGGTACCAGCTGGGTCCCGGGGCAGGAGTAAAGGGGCCAGGTTGCCCGAGGGGATTAGACCCTAAGGGCTGTGGGGAGGAGGGGCCAGACCTCTGGACCCTGCAATACTTTGAGAGGATATAACGCCCCCCACCCCCAGAAGCCAGGAGCAGGGTTGTTATGTCGGACCTTCAGGTCCCCAGAGAACTCGTTGAGGCTGCCGATGTGCCTGAGGACCACGTCCCCGTAGCGGCCAAAGTCCAGAGGCAGCAGGTGATCGTGGCTTAGACGGATGAGGAGCTGCCCAGCGAGCTGGGCCACAGCCTGGGCCACGGCGGGCAGGCGGCCCCGCAGCACCCTGTGTAGGTTCTCATACGTGTCGTCCTTCGTGTGCAGGAACGGGTACGCCTGGCCATCCTGCCGGGACAGGGCGCGGGCTGGCGCAGGGGCATGGTGCAGACAGGCGGAGGGGCGGCTGCTCTGGGGCAGGGCCAGGAAGTCTCACCTCCGTGAAGGAGAACTCGACGGCAGGGACCCCCGCAAAGGCCGTGAAGGAATAGGCACTGCTGTCCATGGGCAGTGGCCGGATCCTGGGAGTGGGCAGTGGGGAATGCTCTGTGGTTTCACCACCTCCCGCAACATCCTCCCCGCCTCCTCATCCCAACTTACACTTCAGCATCCCAGCTGTGATTGTTGAACACCACCTGCTCATAGAGGGTCTGCCCGCTGCGGTTAGGAGAGTCCACCTGGGGGCAGGGTAGGGGGCACCGGTCAGGCTGCCACCAGCTTCCCTTCATCCCCTGGCTGCCACCAGCTTCCCTTTATCCCCTGCTCTTGGCCAGGCTCTTGCCTGCTTCAGGATGTTCTCTATGAGGCTGATCAGAAGGGGGCTGGTCTTGGCATTGAACTTGTCGTCTCCTGCAGAGAGGGAGAAGGGATGCCAGGCTCCAGGCTTGGCCTCGAGGCCAGGGTGCACCAGAGCGGGCCCAGCTGGTGGCAATGCCCCCACTCACCCAGCACTGCATTGTCCAGGCTCACATAGACCACGGCTTTGAGATGCAGCACGCTGAGGTAGCCCTGTGGGTGAGAGATGTGGAGTTGAAACCCCCTCACCTCTTCCCACTGCCCGACTCCCTGCTCTGGACCCCACATTACCTCCAGCCACTCTGTGGAGCCCACACTCCCGAAGTCCCCTCCGTCCCAGCTGATGAAAAGAAGACTCCTGCGGGGCTGGAAGCCTGGAAGCATAGTGGGTCAGGAGGATGGGCTCCGCTGGAGGCCAAACAAAGACCTATCTTTGTCTTCTTCTGTCCTGCTTCCTTAGGGTCTCTCTGTCCCTCCCACCAAGCCCCCAGCCCAGCCCAGCTCACCTGGTCTGCCCTGACTCAACCATAACAGCGATGGAGATTTCTTTCTTTTTCTTTTCCTTTCTTTCTTTCTCTCTTTCTTTCTTTCTTTATTTCTTTCTTTCTTTCTTTCTTTCTTTCTTTCTTTCTTTCTTTCTTTCTTTCTTTCAGATTTTATTTTGTTTATTCATGAGAGACACACAGAGAGAGAGAGAGAGAGAGAGGCAGAGACACAGGCAGAGGGAGAAGCAGGCTCCACGCAGGGAGCCTGATGTGGGACCCAATCCCGGGACTCCAGAATCACACCTGGGCTAAAGGCAGGCGCCAATCCACTGAACCACCCAGGGACCCACAGTGATTGCTTTCATATGCAGTCTCCTGCTTAGTTCTTCACTCAGACCAAGGACTATTATTATCATTGGCCCTTGAACCTGGTTTTGAACTGTTTGGGTCCCCTCACATGCAGATTTTCAACTGAGCGGGAGGAGTCAGTGCCCCTACCCCAGGCGTTGCTAGGGGGTCAAATTTACTCTTTGTTTGGACAAAGGAGACAGAAGTAAAGTGACTTGCCCAGGGCCATGCAGCTGGGATGTGGAGAAGCCAGGTTTGCAGACCAGGTCTAAGTGGCCACGTGCTCAGTGCCTCTAGCCTGTGCTCCTGACCACCTCTCTGCCCTGTCCTGGCTCGGGCCACAGCCCCAGCTGCCCGGCCCAGGCCCTGACCTTACCATTGCTCACCATGGAAGAAAAAGTCCGCACCAGCTCCAGAAGTATGGCTGTCCCCACAGCAGACTTGGCCGCTCCTGGGCCCCACGCATCCCTCTGGGCCCCAATGACCACATAGTGATCTGCAGGAGGGGAGGTTTGGGGTCTCTGTCCTTACATGGCAGTACCCAGAGAACGTCTAGGAGGGTCTGTGCTGGTGGGAGCTCACCACCATTTCTGCCCCCCCCCCCCCCCAGTCTCCACCTCCCAGCCCAGTGATCCCTGCTGTCCTAAAGGAGTGCCTCTCCTCCCCTTGGCCTTGCCTGGATGGCCTGCTCCTTCAGCAGGGTGCCTGGCCTCTTTCTGGATTCCATTACCTCCTTGGTCGGCCATGTCCACACAAGTCCTGAGAGGTTTTCCTCCTTCACGCTTCTCTCTAATCCACCCCAACCTGGGCCCCAGCAGTCTCCTGTGAGCCGCATTGCGGGCCCCCCTGTGTCTCTCCCTCAGTGTTTGTAGGTACCATACTCTTCGGCTCAAGAACCCACTTTTATTGCCCACCACCATCCTCATCCAGTTAGGCTTGAAAGGTTCATCTATCTCATGTGAACCCTCGTTCATGCTATAATATCACCCAACTCATGCTTGCTCACCTCTGGTGCTAGGGAGCTCACTACCACACAGAGTTCTGTCTCTGGACAGATTCGACTATGGTATCTACTCCCTGCCATCCCCCTCGATCCCAGATCGGCCTCAACTTGCCAGCCTCCCTCCCTGCTAAGCCCTGCTGCCCCCCACCCCCCAACCCCCACCACTGAGCACAGCTCTTGGCCACTCCCCTGGGGCTTCCCACTCCAGCACCGTCTCTATCCAGGGTTTATAAGTGGGGCCCCCTTCCTGCAGGCTGTAGGGTAATGCTGGGCCACACTGGCACACCTGGCTCTGAGCGGCCCTCAATGCAGCCAAAGATGTTGCTGATGGGGGTGGAGACCCTGTGGTTGTTGACTCTGAGGTGCAAGCCTGGCCCAGGGCCCAGGTGATAAGGGGAGCCTAGGAGGCGCCCCTGCCATTTCTGGGGGGCCACAGGGCCTTGGAGCTTCCTGGAGAGAGACGGGGCAGAAAGAGTTGGAAGTGGCAGAGAGCCCAGGCTGTAGAAGAGCCCAGAGCTCCCTCTTTGCTCTTTCCCTCCCATCTTCTGGCCCTAGCTCTACTTCTACACTCTGCCCACTGCTTTGGACAGCTGTGCAGGTTATGTCCTGCCCAGAGGTGCCCAACGGAGGTGGGTGTGATATCCAGCTAGAGCTCCACTCACCAGACAGTGGGCCCTGGCGTGAGGCTGTCCCCACCCAGATTCATCTTTTTCCAGTTCACCCAAAAGCACTTTACAGACTAGCTACATCTCCCTCCTCCCCTCCTGATTTCCAAAGGCCCCTCACCTCAGCAGGAGGGAGGCAATGTCCGCGCTGATAGGCTGGGCTGGGATGTTAGGGAGGCCAGAGGACTGCACTGGGGGGAACTGAGTTTGATTAAAGGAAGGGAAGCCAGGCGTGTAGGGGTCCCCAGTTCCCAGGTGTACCTGTGAGGAAAGGAGTGTCTGCACTGAAGCTATGAGCTGGTCTCCAGGAGTAGCTTGCCAGCCTCATCCCAGACAAGGAGGTATAGTTTTTGGGATCCCAAGAATCCCCAGGTGGCCACCCCCAGACTCACATGTCCATACACAGCCCTGTGGCTGGACAGGCCGAGCTTGTGTGGATCCTGGGAGAAGTCAGCTGGATCAGGGTATATGAGCACTCCTTGGGCCCCAAAGTCTTGGGCACTGGCCACCTGGGGAAGGGAAGTGGGTAATGGACTCCTTCAACCTGGGGGGAAAACTAATTTATAAGGGCAGGAGAAGCAAGTAAAAGTGAAATGGCACTGCCTCTACTCTGCTCTTACGGAACCACAGAGAGGCTCTGGGTACCACCCGACCCTCACCTTCCCACAGTGCCTTGGCATCCCTCAAGCCCCACTGTCCTCTGCATTCCGCCGTGTTTGGTACCCATCCCAACCTCCTGATTGTTTCCCACCAACATTTCCTTTTTTAAAATTTTATCTTTTTAAAAGATTTTATTTATTTATTTAATAGAGAGAGAGAGCACAAGCGAAAGGAGTAGGTGAGGGAGAAGCAGACTTCTCGCTGAGCAGGGAGCTCTGTGAGGGACTCGATTCCAGGACCCTGGGATGCTTAACTGACTGAGCCATCTGGCAACCCCCGCCTCCCACCAACTTTTTCTTATGACCCACTTGGTTCTTCCTTTTCTCTCTCTGACAGGCTTCTGGACGCTTCCCATCGGCCCCTACCCTATCTTCTTGTTCCCCAGCCCTGCGCCCTCCCCGCTCCTTCCTGGGAGCCTCACCTTCTGGGCGAAGCTGATCTCTCCCAAGCGCACCAGCAGGAGGCGCCCCGCCGGCTCCACGCCCCGGGCCCGCAGGTCCTGCAGGTCTTCCGGCCGCCCGTAGTGGGCGTACACCAGCTCTCCCTGGGGACGGGGAGGACGAGGGGGTGTGCTCTCCAGGTCCCTCCTCCGCCACCCGGGAAAGGGCGCGCGCTGCCCCCGTCCTGGGGGCGGCACACGAGGCGCTCACCGTGGCGTTGCCCGTGGCGCTGTAGGGACAGTAGACGTCGTGGTCCTCCAGCGGCAGGGGCTCCCCGAGCGTCCCGGCCGCCGCACCGATCCAGTGCAGGGTATTGGGATGAGCCCTGAAGAGCAGAGGTGGTGAGCGTCCCCGCGCGCCCCCCGCGCCCCCCGCGCCCCCCGCGCGCACTCACGGGTCCGGAAACTGCAGCCCCACGTAGTGCGTGTCCATCCACACGTGGTCCAGCTTTTGGCTCGAGAGCGCCTCGCGGATGTCTTGAGCCAGAGCCGCCATCCCAGCCGAGCCAGCCATCCTTTTCCGAAGGCTTGTTTGCCTGAGCGGGAAGAGGGGGGATTGGGGGCGCGGAAGGGGAGAGGGACTTCTCTGCCCCTGGAGGAGAGGGAGGGAGGAAGAAATGGTGCCAGAGACGTGGGGTCGCCCTGGTCGTGGGCTGTGAGGGTCTCCTAAGCCTCTCTCTGACCCTGCCATCGCCATCCATCCCATCACCCGGGCTGTGGCTGTGACTGAGCATCTCTATGGACTCCTGCTTCAAACCTTAGCTTCCAACAACCTGGTGTCCGGCCCACCGTCCCTTAGGTTTTTCCTGGCTCAGGCCAAACTCACCAGATAGATTTACCTGCTGCCCCCCACCCCCCCACACACATATGCACACTGGCCTGTGCTCTGCCCCTTACCTGAAAATACTTTTCTTCCAAAGGACTAAGGGGGCAGAGGCGGCCCTTCATCTCCCCCCTCTTCCAGCTGCGCCTCACGAGACATATTACGCTATGGTTACTGGTGTGATAGTGGGGTCCCCGGTCTTGGAGACCTCACCGTGTGTCTTTTTCCATAGTTACCACCTAACTAGTGAGCCTTTTGTCCCGTGAGCCCCTCCTGTGCTGCCCTCCCGCCCCAGCCATAGGCTGCGCCTCAGGCCTCATGGCCTCCTGACCAACCCACTTCATCTGTGTGCTCTCCAAGGCAGACTCCTCCCTCCTCAGCATCAACTTTAAATACCTCTCTACCTTTTGCGTTGGCAAAAACCCAATTGTCCCTTGAGAGGCCAGGTCTCCTATGGGGCTCGGGAGAGAACTCAGGTTCCCATACACCCCGGGCTTGGAGTGGAGGCAGCCTCTCGACTCCACTATTGGAATTTCTGGCCATTTCTCCTCCAGTAAACCTCTCTTCCTTTGAAGCCTGTGCCATCCAGTGATCCCCTCCTCTGCCCCTCTTCCAGCCAATTGGTCACTTGACCCATTTCATCAAGGACTTTGGCATCTGGCTTAGCATTTTCCTCTCTAAATCATGGTCCACTCACTTTGTGTCACCATTTCAAAACCCACGTGCAGGGTGTACTGTAGTCTCAGCCACCACCCTTCAGCTCTCAAAAGGACTCCTGTACTCATGACCCCACGGTCGCCTCAGCTTTCTCAGTACCATTCCTGCCACCCCCTCCTGATCCGATCCAGGAGCTCCAAAACTGCGTCAGTCAGTGCATTTTCATAAAATACATGATGCACAGTGTGGATTCCTGTGCCTAACAATAAATTAGATGTACACACTGCAACATAGACAGACCTTGAAAACCAGGTATTCAGTTAAAAAAAAGCTTATCAAAATTAAAAACACACACTAGAGATAGCTATATTTGAGTAATGGGTCTTGGAGTGATTTTTTAAAAAAATTTCTTCCTTATATTTTTCCATATGGCTTAACTTTTATTTATTTTTTTTTTAAGATTTATTTATTTATGAGAGACAGAGAGAGAGAGGCAGAGACACAGGCAGAGGGAGAAGCAGGCTCCCCACAAGGAGCCTGATGTGGGACTCGATCCTAGAACCCCAGGATCATGACCTGAGCCAAAAGCAGATGCTCAACCACTGAGCCACCCAGGTGTCCCTCCATATGACTTCACTTTAAAAATAAGGAACATAAAGGATTTTATACAAATATTTGTGTATAAAAAATATTTTTGTATAAATGTCTTGAAAAACCTATATATGCATGTAAAACATTACCTATACGATAAAGCGACACATGAATTTAAAGGTACACGTGAAACGCATCAAATGAGGTGCTTCTGGGGGAGGGTGCAGGGAGGAGTGCTCAGGGTTAGGGCTGGAAATTAAACAAAAAAGCCCTTCACTAGGGTGCCTGGCTGGCTCAGTCCATAGAGCACGTAGCTCTTGGTCTCAGGGTTATAAGTTCGAGCCCCATGTTGTGTGTACAGATTATTTAAAAATAAAATCTTTAGGGATGCCCGTGTGGCTCAGTGGTTGAACGTCTGCCTTTAGCTCAGGGAGTCTTGAGATCAAGTCCCACATTGAGTCCCACATTGGGCTCCCCTCAAGGAGCCTGCTTCCCCCTCTCCCCATGTCTCTGCTTCTCTGTGTCTCTCATGAATAAATAAAATATTTTAAAAAATAAAAATAAAATCTTGAAAAAACAAAACCAAAAAAGCCTTTCACTGATGATACTGAACTATCATCACAGGGGTATCATAAACTCTGTTTTTTTTTTTTTTTTTTTTTGTGATACTCTATTGTTTTAAATTTCTAATTTTTCTCTCTTTCCTCTTAGAATAAAATCCAAAGCAGTTTGCATAGCTATTAAGACCTTTTAGGGCCTGAGCCATATCCACCTTGACACTGCAGCTCCCCAAGGCCACAGGTCAAAAACCAAGCTCCATGACGTGGCATTCAAGGCTTTTCTGGGTCTGTCCCACCTCCTGTCTGGATACTGGACCCCTCTGCTCTCATTCAGACAACCATATAGACCTTCATTTACTTCTTCCAATAGGCTACCATTTCCCAGCCCAGACCCTTTGCACCTGCTGTTCTCTGACCTGAAATGCTTTTCCACCTTCTCTTTGTCTGGTGAATGACTCACCCTTCAGGCTTCAGCTCATCACTTCCTCAAGGAAGCTTTCCCTGGCCCCTCAATTAAGTTAAGTCCTCCTGGTTATTCCTCACATCCTTTACTTTTCCCTCAAAGCAGTGATTCTAATAATAAATATATATAAGGGATCCCTGGGTGGCGCAGCGGTTTGGCGCCTGCCTTTGGCCCAGGGCGCGATCCTGGAGACCCGGGATCAAGTCCCACGTCGGGCTCCCGGTGCATGGAGCCTGCTTCTCCCTCTGCCTGTGTCTCTGCCTCTCTCTCTCTCTCTGTAACTATCATAAAAAAAAAAAAAAAAAAAAATTAAAAAAAATAAATATATATAAAATCTTTTAAAAAAATAAAATCTTAAAAAAAAAAAAAAAGGGGGCAGCCCGGGTGGCTCAGTGGTTTAGCGCCCCCAGGGCGTGATCCTGGAGACCCAGGATCGAGTCCCACATCAGGCTCCCTTCATGGAGCCTGCTTCTCCCTCTGCCTGTGTCTGTGCCCCTCTCTCTGTGTCTCTCATGAATAAATAAATAAAATCTTTTAAAAAATAAATAAATATATAGTAATGAATGAGATTATTAGTTCAGTAATGAGTCTCCCCCATAGATTGTAACCTCCATAAGGACAAGGTCCAGACTTTTGTTCTCTGCTTTATCGCCCCCACCTACTTAACTGAGTACCTGCCACATAGTAGGTTCTCAAAAATATTTGGTGGATAAATGAATGAATGACCTTGTCAGTGTCACTGTCAGTCCAGCCACTCATTTCCCTTGCCATACCCACACTGGCCTTGTCATTACCCAGAATTCCACCTTGGAATATTCATCCACTCGGGATACACTGAACACCAACTAAATGCCAGGCACTGTGCTAGGTGCCGGGGACATCAAGATAAATTGGACATGGTTTATCAGATAAATCTTCAAAGTTCCAGTATCCCACTCTCTGACTACATGTCCAGGTTCCAGCTTACTTCTTGACCCTCACTACACCTGCTCTTCAACCACATTGAGTTCTCCAGATTGTCCAATTTCTTCCTTCTCCAACCATCCTGGAGTCATGCATCACTTCCTTGCTTGCTCCCCTTCACCATCACACTCTTGCTTCCCAGCCCTCTGATGGTATCCATAGTGCCACACCTTACCGTGGGACCTGTCAAACCGTCCACCTGCTCAGCCTGTACCCAAACAACTGAGTGTTGCTCAAGAAAATAAGAAGCCCTGTATGTTGTTGATGCCACAGAGCTAAGGTCTTTGGGCAAGATATCCAAAGAGTAATAGTACGCCTTGATCAAGTTTGGCATTGATCTCAGACAAGAAAATCTATCAGTATCAGTTACTACAGAAACATAAATTTAAGACATGCAAACATAAATCAAAGCAGAAACATCATGTGATCATCTCAATACCTTCTGGAAAAATATTTGAAAAAAATCCAAACCTGTCCCTCCTTTCCTGATCATTAAGAAGAAGAAAGAGGAAGCTAGGAGTAGAAGGCAACTTCCTTGATTCACTTTTAAAAACCTATCTGGGGGACGCCTGGGTGGCTCAGTGGTTGAACGTCTGCCTTCTGCCCAGGGCATGATCCTGGAGTCCTGGGACTGAGTCCCACATGGGGCTCTCTGTGTGGAACCTGCTTCTCTCTTTGCCTGTGTCTCTGCCTCTCTCTGTGTGTCTCTCATGAATAAATTTTAAAAAATTGTTTAAATAAAAAATTAAAAAATAAAAAGCTATTCGGAATCTACAGCAAAGTTCACACTCAATAACAAATTCATATAAAAACATTCCTACAAAAATCAGGAGATAGGCATATCTCCTGTCATCATTACCTAAATTCACATCCCCTCTAATGCAATAAGCAATGAAAAAGACATAAAAAGTATAAGCTTTGAAAGAGAAGCTGTGTATCTCTCACTAGTCATCTAGCTTAGATGACTTTCTACTTAGAAAACCCAGGAGAATCCACTGAAATACTATTCCTGACCCAAGAGAGGGCTCCTGGTGGCCTGACCTCTTCTCTGGACCTACCTGGGCAGCTCCTTCCTGATGGGGGATGTGACCTCAGCAAAACAAGAGAAACCCCGATCTACTTGTGCTGTGCTCTGGGCTTGCACTCTCTCTGTCTTGGAGGGGGATAGTCTGTGCCTACAAATGCATTTACTTGCTTGCTCCATTTTTTTCTGACTCCTTAAAATGTCCCTTCTCAGAGCACCCCCCCCCCACCCCCGCCCAAGCCACAGGTCAAAATCCAGGCTCTGTGATGTGGCATTCAGGACTTTTCTGGATCCATCCCACCTCCGGTCTGGATACTGAAGCCCTAAGCTCTCACTGAGACAGTCAACTCCTGCATCTCCCACATGTGCCAGGCTCAGGGACAGAACCCTCTATGTAGTATCCGGAGCACCCTCCCTACCCTCAGCTCCAAATACCTGACGTCCTTCCTAGGACCTTGGAACAGGGAGGTCAGGGAGGCAAGTGGAAGGACTCAGAAGGGACCCCACCTCAGGGGCCTGGGAGATGAGGGAGGGAGGCTGAGTCCAAGCAAGTGGGTGGGGGTTTTCAAGGGCCGGGAAGGGGGCAGGCTGATCCTTACCTGATGCTGTCCTCCAGGCGCCCCTCCCCCAGGAGCCGCAGGAACATGGCCTGGAGGTCGCTCCAGTACAGTGTGCCCTGGTGGGAGTCTGGGCCTGGCTCATAGTTCATGTCCTCACTGACCACCAACACGTCATCCCCACACGCCTGGCAGGACCCTCGGAAGGCCACATAGCCCAGAAGGAAAGCTGAAGGATGGCAAGATGGAGATTTTCCTTGTGCCCCACTCTGGACTCCATAAACCCCCTCAACCCAGGCCCTTCACTGGTTGGGGGGTGGGGGGACGGAAGGCTCTCACCCCCAGTGAAGATCAGCAGGGCTGTCAGGATGAGGTAGGGGGCAGCCCTTCGTCCTGTTGCTGCCAAGAGTCCGAGGCTTTGCCCCCCTGTTCGAGAGCCCAGGTCAGGGCCCCTGAGCTCCATGGGGCAGAAGTGGACTGCTGGCTCAGCCCCCTCCTCCCCGTCTTCTTCTTCCTCCTCGAGGCGCCACTGCTGGGTGCCCTCCACACGCTTGTAGATGGTCTGAGAAGGTCGTGGGGACAACCTTTGCTGTGGGGGGGGGGGTATGGAGGGGAATGAGACTGGGGAAAGAGTTGTGGGGGATGGGGCAGGGGCTGACCCTAAGGGTAGTGACTCTGGAGTGCCAAAGGAGCATAAGGCAGGGGAGAGGGTCCTGAGAGGCAAGCTGAGAGGAAGAGATGGAGGTGGGGAGTGGACAGGCCAGCCTTGGGGTTGGGAGGAGGCTGAAGGACCTGAAGGGAAGGCCTAGAGTTGTCCCCCAGCTCACTTGGTCTTACCGTTCTCTGAAGTAGACCCCAAAGTCGATCCATGCTCGTGCCCCCTCCGGAGCCCTGTAGGCTGTTCCCCCCACAGTGATAAACCGTTTGTGGGAGCCTCTAGAGGGCCCCTTATCAGCCCTGGCAGGCAGCCTGAGCCCAGGCCGTTCTTCTCCCCGCAAAAGGGTGGGGGCACAGTCCTGGCCTCAGTCCAGCTCTGCAGATATGAACCCCCAGCCCAAGCTTGAGAAGAGGCACTGTGCCCTCCCCTGCCAATCCCTCTGGTCCCACTCCTGCCCCCTCCCTGCAAAACAATCAATTTTTTTTACCTTGGGGCAGACTTTGGCCTCCTAGTTCCCGGCAGGGGTGGGGGAGGGGGGCTGATGGCTGAGGAGGGCAAAGATAAGGATGCCCTCTCCAGCTACCATCCCTCCCAGTGTCCTTGGGGACCCCTTCCTAAGCTCCCCACCGTGAAAACCTCGCTCCTCCTCAACTCATCTGGCTCGCAGCCCCACCACTGAGTGCCCAGCCAGGCCTTGTAACACATCAGTTCCCTGTTCCGACACCTGCCTCCATGAGATCCTAAACTGAAATTGCCACAGTGGTGTGACCTGGGGGTTGGTCTGGCCATGCAGATGCCTGTCTTGCTGGAATCAGCCTGAAAAGTGGGTCTCAGGCTCTTAACTTCTGGGGAGGGAGGGGCATGGGTGGGAGCATATGATCAAGTAGGACTCCATGTTGGTGAGTGCTCCATGTTGGTGTTCTCCTGGATCTGTGGGTCAAGGCCCACCAGCCATTGGTGGAAAGAGTCCTGGTCAAGGCCTGGGCAGAGTTGGATGACCTACAACTCATGGTTTTCTCTGGGGACCTGCGACTCTTTGGTGACCGGAGGACTTGATTTCTAACTCTTTTGGGTCTGGGCACCCCACGAACATATCACAGACACGAACTGCTAAATTTCACCCACAATTTCACGCAGGGCTGCCGGTCCCCGAGCCCTACCGAGGACCCCCCAGACCTGTAGCTCTCGAATAGAAGGGCTCAGGGGCCCCGTGTCAAGGTCTCCCTTGGGAAACCTCAGCTCCTACCAAACTGGGAGCTTCAGAAGCTCGGAGCTGCTGGGGTGCACCAGGGTCCCAGTCCCCGCCCCATTCTTGCCGCCGCCAGGAGTCCAGAGAGGGAAGACGCAGCGCAGCGGGGGTCACCTGAGCTGCAGGTCCTCTGGGCCTTAAGCGACACCGCCCACCTGAGGCCCCGCCCACCCCAGGGCCCGCCTCCGGCCCCACCCAAGCTGGTCCCCGGCTCCGCCCCTCCCCTGCCCGGGGGTCGGGTCTCCAGCACCCGCTTCGCCCCAACTCCGCTCCTAGCTGGGGGCCTTCTCGCGGGCCTCTGGCAGGTCCTCGCTGCGTGACCCTCCCCAGGTCCCGGCCCCTTTGAAACCCGAGGCTTGCGTGACTCCTGGGGCTCTGCCCCCACCCGCAGACTTTGCCCCGGCGTCCACCGTGGGATCACCAGGGGACGCAGCTGTAGCCCTCCCCTCGCCTCCCCGCAGGCCCCCGTCCCCACTCCCGCCCACCCACCTAAGGAGGCCAAACTTTTTTTCTTAAAACATTTTTACTTCTTTCAACCCAGAAACATCACAATCTAAGCGGACGAGAGGGCAGGGGAAGAGACGAGGGCATGGGGGTAGGGGCTTAGATCTGCGCTGGCTGAGGCCGAGCCGGGAAGCCCTCTCCCCGGTTTGGCGTCCTCTACCCCACCGCTGCGGGAGGGCGTGTGGGTGTTGAGGGGGCGCCCTCAGGGGCACTTCCGCTCCACGCACTGCTTCCCTCCCTCCTCATATTCCTGCTTGGAGATCCACATCTGTTGGAAAGTGCCCTGGGGACGGGGGACGACAGAGGCCACCATCAGCGCGGCCTCGGGGCGGAGGGTCGGGGGAACTGGACGCACCTCCGCACCTTCCACTAGTGCAAGCCCAGCCCCTCGGAAACCCTCCTCCCGCCCTCCGACCCCGCCTCTCCAGCCCAATCCCTTCCGCAGCGACCGCCCCAAGCCTCCCAGCCCTCTTTCATATTCCGTGCGAATACCCCTGCTCCTGTCGTTTAATCCTGACGTTGATTCATTCATTCAACAAGTAATTATTGCACACTGTCTGCCCTGGGCCACGCACTGGGCTAGAGCTGAGTAGGGGAGCTAACAGCCTCAGGCCAGCCGACCTGCCCCCCTTCCCCTCCCCCAATTCCTCCTCCTATCACTCCATCAGGGAGTCTCCGCATTCCCAAGAAGAATCTTTCCTTCACCCTCACCATTCCTGCACCACTTAACTTCTGGATGTAGTTTTCTTCATTCTGCCGGCCACCCCTCACGCTGAGCCTTGCCCCCGAGGGTATCGCGCTGGGCGTCCCAAACTCTTCCTTCTCTTTGATGGTTGCTCAATCTCTGCCTGAAAGCTAGTGCCTGTGTCCCTGGTACTACTGTCCCTGTTTCTCTCCTTTCCCGAACCAGCTCATCCACTCCTGGGACTTCTGCTTGTGCTCCAAAACCCTATTCCTCCCTCGATTTACCATTGCCAATGCTTGGAACTGAACACTAGACCCAAATACTCAACTGTCTTTAAACACCTCCTTCTGAGTCTCTTAAGACCTCAAATTCAGCATGTCTGTGACTGAGTTCCCCCAGAGCTGGCCCAAACCTTCTTCAGTGGCCTTTCTCATTTTCTATACTAGTGCTGGTGAATGTAGTGGCTATTGAGCACTGTGGCTATTGGGCACTTGAAATATGGCTAGTCCAAAATTTTTTTAAAAGATTTTATTTATTTATTAGAGAGAGAGAGAGAGAGAGAGAGAGGCAGAGACATAGGCAGAGGGAGAAGCAGGCTCCATGCAGGGAGCCTGATGTGGGACTCGATCCCAGGACTCCAGGATCATGCCCTGAGCTGAAGGCAGATGCTTAACCAATGAGCCACCCAGGCATCCCATGGCTAGTCAAATTGAGATGTGCTCTACAGTTATAAAATACACAATGGATACTGAAGACTAAATCCAGGAAAGAGAATGTAAAACATCTCATTTTTATATTGATCACACATTGAAATATCTTGAATATAATGAATTAAATAAAGTATGTTCTTTTCTTTTTAAGATTTTATTTTTAAGTAGGGGCATCTGGCTGACTCCGTTTTTAAGTAACCTCTACACCCACCATGGGGCTCGAACTCACAACCTCTAGATCAAGAGTCACACACTCGGAGTGCCTGGGTGGCTCAGTTGGTTAAGCATCTGCCTTCAGCTCGGGTCATGAACCCAGGGTCCTGGGATGGAGCCCCACATCAGGTTCCCCTCTGCCTCTGTTGCTCCCCCTGCTCCTGCTCTCTCCCTGGCTATCTCTCTCAAATAAATAAAATCTTAAAAAAAAAAAAAAAAAAAAAGAGTCATATGCTTTACTGACTGAGCCAGCCAGGCAACCCAAATAAGATATATTTTTTAAGCTTAACTTTCACCAGATTCTTGGGGCTCTTTTAAAATATGCCTACTAGAAAATTTCAAGTTATATATGTGGCTCCTCATATTAAATTCCTGTTGGACACAGCTGCCAGGAGCTAGCATCCTGGGCATCATCCTAGACTCCTTCTAACTTTTCACATCCAGATGCTGCCCACATTGTGTCATGAGCTCCCAGTTCTACAGCCTGATACCCACTCCCCTGTCAAACTCCAGTCACAGTGGAGGCCACTGTTCAAGCCACTCTCCACTCTGTGGCCCCATTGAGCTTCTTAAACTTGGGTCTGACAGCATCTGCCCATTGCCTTTGGTCTCCCTGCCTCTCCCCATGGCCCAAGCATCCTCTCTCCTTCTTTGCCTCAAGGGTTCTTACTCAGTCTTCCATCTTCAGCTTGAATGCTCCTTAGAGCCCCTGAAACTAGATCAGGCCCTCCCTTCAAGGAACACTTGCACATTTTGAGATGACTTCCTGCTTAATGGGCTCAGCAGCTGGTCTGTGCTGCCTCCTGAAGCAGGGACCATGTCAGGCACCCAGGGTGGGGGGCCACAGTAACTGGATGGATGAATTCACACTGTCAGCCTCCTGTATTTCTGACCCCTGTTTCTGTCTCCTTGGGGGCTGCCCCTCTAGGAGATGACCTTCTTGCTCTGTCATGGTCCCATTGTCCTGTCTGTGTGGCTGACACCCATGAGATATAGTTTGCATCTCCAGCTCCCTGCTCAGCATCTTGCCTGTGTCCCACAGCAGGTCCAGAGAGGACTCACCACCTATTGCTCCAGAACCAGCCTGCCTGTCTCCTCTATCTGCCTCCTGCCCACCACCCCATCCTCACTGCTTTCACTCTGTGACTCTAGGACAATGGAAAGAGCCTCTTCCCAAGGTGCCCTTGTGTCTGGCTCATACTCTGATCTCCAAAGACTCATTCTGGACATAGTCTTCCCAAACATGCCTGTGACTGTCACATTGCTTCTTTGCCCCAAACTTCCAGTGTCTCTCTTCTGCTAAGTATAGTGGGTGCCTCGTCCATAGCCTCAACTTCCACTAATCTCTCCAGCTTCCTGTCCTTCTGCTCCCTGATTTGTCCTGATGGAGCATTCACCCTTCTGGGAGCCTACTCTTTCTCAAAAATAAAAGTTTGTTGAATGAATGAATAAGGAGGCGGACAAGGGGATGGGATGTCTGGGTCTGCCTGGTTCCCACAGTCAGTGCGAGGCCAGGCCCCTTCCTCTCACCAGTGAGGCCAAGATGGAGCCCCCAATCCAGGGGCTGAACTTGCGCTCCATGGTGCTGTTGCTGGCGATGAGCTTCAGCCGCATGCTCTGGGGGGAAAGAGGGGCTGGGGGAAGCAGACACCTGGGTTCTGGGAAGGGAGAGGGCTAGAAGTGGGGAAGACTGGGAAGCCGCAGGGGGAGGGGTCTGCTCTGGTGGCCAGAACACTTGCTGTTGAGGAAGGAGGAAGGACTGGGTCCTGGAGATCTAAGCCAGGACAGGAATCCAGGACCCTGTTGGGGGAGGGCTCCTACCGGTGGGGTCTTCTGGGAAAGCTCCCGATTGAGCCTGTCAGTGAAGCCCTGGAGCAGGGTATTTCCACCGGTGACAATGACACTGCCATACAAGCCCTGAGTGCAGAGAGGAGTGTGCCTTCAGGGCACAGCCCCTCCCTGTCTCCCCACTACTTTTGGGCCCCTGGGCCCAGACACAGGCTTGGGCCTCACCGGGCGAATGTCGATGTCACACATGCCTATGCTGGTGGTCACCACGTGGCCCACACCCAACATGGTGTTCCCCGACAGGCCCTGCCAAGAAAGGTGATCTGGGTTTTGGGCCTCTGCCCTCTCTCCCCAGACCCCAGTGATCCTTCCCAGCCTCCCTCACACCCAACGTTGGCATCCAGGGAATCCAACCAGTCCCCACCTCAATACCCTCCACCCACCCAACCTTGACATTGGAGGGATCGAACAGGCCCTCGGGAATGCGGAGCCGTTCAGCACCATAGTCTGTGTTGTAGCCATTGGGCATCTCATAGTGTACCGTGGGCATCTGCGCAGCCACCCTGCCCAGGAAAAAGAGACTCTGCCTGGGGGTGCTCACAGGGGACCAGAGGTACCCTCTGAATCCCAGGCCTGCCCCCTGTCCCATCCCTCAGCCATGGGCTCACTTACTGCTCATCATAGGGAGAGTCTGAGACCTGTAGCACAGAGGCCTGGAAGTCCTGGATCACCTCCTGGGGACCCAGGGACACGGTGAGCAGTGAGGGCCTGGTGTCCCTCCTCAGCACCCCCAAGCCACCCCTGCAGGGCCTCTCTGTCCCTTCCCCTCTACTCATGGCAGGGGAGCAGGAGCTGGGAGGGATAGGGGTTGTTTCAGGGGACCGTCTCCTCACATTGCACATGTAGTTATGCCAGGACTTGGAAACCTGGGGGAGCTTCTCCTTCTTCTTCCAGTTTGGAGGGGCGCCCTCCCGTACAGGTTCCTGGGGGCACAAAGCCTATGAGCATCCTTCCCACTCCACTCCTGCCCAGCCCACCCTGACCACACCCATGCTCCTGCAGCTAACAGGCACTGAGTTCTTTGCTCTGCTGCCCACAAAAGGTGTTCCTCCTCCTTCTCTCTCAAAGGAGAGAGAATGGGGAGAGCCTGTCCCCATGTTTGCCACTCATGCAACAGGTACAGCTGATCTGAAAGGCCTAGGCTGGAGAAAGCTGAGGGCATGGGGGATACAGTGGGAGACGAGAACCTTAAAGAAGTAGCCTGTCCTGAGCCACATTCCATGTGGGAGTCCAGGGCGGACCCTTTCAGTGTCTCAACACTCACAGCTGCCGTATATGCTGTAATTCCACTTCACAGGGGAAGGAACTGAGGTTCGGAAAGCTTTGATCTGCTCTAGGTCACACAGCTCTTACATGGCAGAGGCAGACCTTGAACCTGGGTCTGCCGCACTGGCCCTCATACCTCCTGTTACCAGCTAGCTGTATGACCTTGGCCATGTCCTTCAGCCTGTCCAATCTCTGATGCTTTGATTATAACTTAAGGAACTGGACTCAGGGTCCTCTGGGGGCTCTGACACTCCTCTCTCTGATATCTAGTGGGTCAGTGGGTCAACTGTCATAGGGTAAGTGCCCCAGGCTCCCCAAAGACACCACCTTGGCAGCAATCATGTAAGGTGGAATGATGTCAATGGCCATTTCCTGGAAGAGCTCCCGGCACTGCATGGAGATGAAGTCCCCTGCTAGGGGCGACTTGACAATGCCTGGAAAGGGAGGGGGTGTCAGGGCCAGGTCCTCCCCAAGGAGTCCCCGACCCCTGTTGAGGCCCCACCTTGCTGTAGGACGTAGCCATCATGTACTGGGATGGCGGTGGTATGGGTGGCCCCACTGTCCAGCACTAGGCCCGTGGAACGTCCGTTTGCAAAGCTGGTGTGGGACGGGTAGGTCAAAGAGACAGCAGCAGCAAGTGAAGGGACTGGGACTCAGGTCTGCCCTGGTCACTCTCTGATCTCCTGGTCCAGTCCATTCACACTCTGCAAATCTCTCATTCTGGTTTATGACCCATCACAGGACAAAGGTTCCTGAGACTCCTGTCACTTCTTCCCTGTCTGAATCACAACTTTTCCCTCTTTTTCTTTCTTCTGAGCTCCCAGTTTCTCTTTAATCTTGGTTCAGTGTTCTGTGGGCTCCTTGAAATGAGGGGCCATATTGCCCCAGTGCCTAGCACAGGGGTCAACATAAGGTAGATCCTTAAAAAAATGAATGCTGATTGTTATATATTCTTCCTTGTTCTCTTCAGTTGCAGCCCCTGCTGTCTATGGTCCAACTCTCCCTCCTTTCCTCCCTCTTTGTCTCTCTCTCTGTTCAGTCTTATCCAAGGAATAGGAAAGAACTGCTGATCTGGCCACCCCAGGGTCAAAGGCATTTAGTGTACAGGGGCCCCTCTGCACTAATGGAGCACAGGGTGGGTGTCTGCCCATCCAGGACACTAATCTCCACAGAATCAGGTCCAGCCTCCAGCTTGACACACCACATAAACCCCACCCTGGCCCTCCACCCAGCCAGAGCAGCTCAAGCCAGAGGATACGCAGTAAGTACAGCTGTCTTGCATAAGAAGAAGGCAGGAATGTTGTATTGCTCGAACATCAGCTCTGTCAGCTTCTCCCGCTTGGCCCGTGTGTTCCACTGGGGAGAAAGTGCAGGAGGGGAGGATTCAAAAAAGGAGAGGCCCAGACACACACACACACACACACACATACACAGAAGACTTGGACTGGGGACAGAGGTCAGGTCTCTAGATCCACATATAACTCTAGAATGTGAGAAGTACAAAGAATTTTAAAGATTATAATCCAAACCCTGAAGTAAACCAAACTCAGAGAGGGAGAGTGACTTGACCAAGTTCACACACAAAGCCCTTGGTAGAGCTTGGTAGAGTTATAGTCTCTTGACTTCTGGCCCACTGTTCTTTACTGTATAATTCTATCAGCCTCCGGTTTATCCCTCTTCCCCATTTAAGTCATCTCAAAGGCATGAAAGCTGGGAAGAGGGTTTCTAGTAGAAATTGTGGATTGAATACAAACATCCAGTTTTATCCCCTTCCAAGATCCCAGGAAAAGTATAATAAAGGGGCAATTTAAAAAAGACATAAATCCATGGCACCTGGCTGGCTCAGTCAGTACAGCATGAAACTCCTAATCTTGGAGTTGTGAGTTTGAGCCCCATTTTGGGCATAGAGGTTACTCTAAAAAGGGGGGCACCAGGGTGGTGCAGTTGGTTAAGTGCCTGACTCTTGGTTTCGGCTCATGTTGTGATATCATGGTTGTGAGATCGAGCCCCTCATCAGGCTCTGCACTCAGCTCAGAGTCTGCTTGAGATTCTCTCTCCCTTCCCCTTTTCCTCCTCCTGCTCATGCTCTGTCTCTCTAAAATAAATAAATAAATAAATCTCTAAAAAAAAAACCAAAAGACCTAAAGCCACAAAAGCCAACCACCCACGAGAAGATGCTTAACATTGTTGGCCACCATGAGGGATATGCAATTTGAAATCACGAGATACCACTTCATACCCACTAGAGTGTTAATAATAATTAAGAAAAAAATGGATATAGAGGGATCCCTGGGTGGCGCAGCGGTTTGGCGCCTGCCTTTGGCCCAGGGCGCGATCCTGGAGACCCAGGATCGAATCCCACATCAGGCTCCCGGTGCATGGAGCCTGCTTCTCCCTCTGCCTGTGTCTCTCTCTCTCTCTCTCTCTCTGTGACTATCATAAATAAGTAAAAATTAAAAAAAAAAATTTAAAAAAAAAATGGATATAGAGAAACTGAAACACTTGTACATTGCCATTGGGGAGGTGAAATGGTTCAGCCACTGTGGAAAACAATCAGCAGTTCCTCAAAAAGTTAAACATAGAATTACCATATGACCCAGCAATTCCACTCCTACTTATGTATCCAAAAGAACTGAAAACAGGTACTGAAATAAATCCATATACACAACTGTTCATAGCAGCACTATCCACAATAGCCACAGATGGAAACAACCCAGAAGTCCATGAATGGATTAATTGGAAAAACAAATTGTGGTGTGGTATATCCATGCAATGGAATGTTACTCACCATGAAACAGAATAAAATACTGATATATGCTACCGCATGGATGAACCTTGAAACTATTATGCTAAGTGAAAGAATACAGACATGAGAGGTCACATGTTGTATGATACCATTTATAAGAAAGATCCAGAATAGATACATTGATTGAGACAGAAAACAAATTGATGGTTGGTTGCCAAGGGCAAGGAGAGTAGGGAGAAACTGGTTAATGAAAACATATTTTCTTTTGGGCTGATGAAAATGTTGGGAGGTAGAAAAAGATGAGGGCTACACAACATTATGAATGTGTTTCATGGCATAGAACTGTTGACATCAAAAAAGTTAATTTTATGTTATGTGAATTTTACCTCAAAAAAAGAAGAGACAGATACCCTCAAGGATTGGGAATAATAAGGAAGGAGAAAACAGAAACATAGTTTTGAAGGTTGAAAATCAGATAGTTTAAAAAAAAAAAGAAAAAAGATAGTTGAGTGGTAACTGGCTTAACAGATTCAACACTGACTCCTAAGCTGGTAGTGGGAAAAAGCCAGGAAATTGCAGAATCCTCAGAGGGTTTGGGAATTGGTAGTTTTGAGTACCTCTGGCAGGTAAGGTTAAGGGAAAGCTAAAATAAGATTATTTAAAGTTCTTCAAGTAACAGCTCCCAAAACTCTCTCCCCAGTTCCATGTCACTGGGTTATTACTCACTCCAGCCTCCACAGAAGACTGAAAGTTTAATTCCCTAGACAGAGTAAAACTGAGGGTCTCTGGACCGATGGGATACTTGACACAGGAGTAAAGAAGACACTATATTTAAAACAGGAGAAGACGGAGATCCCTGGGTGGCTCAGCGGTTTAGCGCCTGCCTTCAGCCCAGGGCATGATCTTGGAGACCCGGGATCGAGTCCCGCGTCGGGCTCCTTGCATGGAGCCTGCTTCTCCCTCTGCCTGTGTCTCTGCTTCTCTCTCTCTGTGTCTCTCATGAATAAATAAATAAAATCTTAAAAAAAAAAAAACAGGAGAAGAAAGTGATTCCATGTATATTAAATGGTGAGAATCTCAGCCCTATTGCTTCACTTGGCTCCCCGAAAGGGGGTCGCTAGGCCTATCTGTAGGGTACAAGTCTTCCCTGTGGGTTACATGAGATCTAAAGCTGCCAACTATAAAGACTCCTAACTCTGGGAAACGAACTAGGGGTGGTAGAAGGGGAGGAGGGGTGGGTGGGGGTGAGTGGGTGATGGGCGCTGAGGGGGTAATTGACGGGATGAGCACTGGGTGTTATTCTGTATGTTGGCAAATTGAACACCAATAAAAAAATAAAAAATAAATTTATTATATAAAAAAATAAAGCTGCCAACTATCAGAGGCTGCCTAACAATCATCCCAGGCAGGTCATCATATAGCAACATCCTCTATCACCACAGTCAATGAGTGCCTTGTCCCACACAGCTTCCAATCAGTATCTTAGTCCACCACTTGCAAACACAGGCAGACAACCAAAGATTTCTCAGAAATCTGAGAAAAGCCTCAAAATGAGATAGAGGGGCACTTGGGTGGCTCAGTGGTTAAGTATCTGCCTTTGGCTCAGGTCATGATCCTGGGGTCCTGGGATCAAGCCCCACATTGGGGAGCCTGCTTCTCCCTTTGCCTATGTCTCTGCCTCTCTTTCTGTGTCTCTCATGAATAAATCTTTTTTAAAAAGCAAGACATAGGGCCTCCCAACACCAAAAGAAGAAAAAGGGCATGGGGAAAAAATTGGAAGAACAGAGATTGTGCAGGGAAATGAAAACTTTGGAAAAACAAAACTAATCATATTCTGAGTGAGATAATAGATGATATTGCACCCATTAAGAATTGGATGTTCTAAAAGGTAACATTCATGGAACAAAAAAGAGCTCTAGGAAATTGAAAATACAGGAGCAGAAATGAAAAACCCAATAGAAGGGTTGAAAATAAAGTTGAGGGACACCTGGGTGGCTCAGCAGTTGAGTGTCTGCCTTGGCTCAGGGCATGATCCCAGGGTCCTGGGATCAAGTCCCACATTGGGCTCCCTGCAGGGAGCCTGCTTCTCCCTCTGCCTGTGTCTCTGCCTCTCTCTCTGCGTCTCAGATGAATAAATTAAATTAAATTAAATTAAATTAAATTAAATGGGGTATAGCCAGCCTGCAGCTGGTGTTCAGCCACTGGGAGATCATTCCCAGCGACCCCTTCTGGGTGCCGACCACCGAGGAAGAAGAGGAAGAATACTTGAACTTTGGGGAAAAGGCTGATTCTGAGAACCAGGCCCGGAAGTACATGAACGCCGTGCGCAAGCAGAAGGGTCTTTACGTGGAAGAGAAGATAGTGGAGCATGCAGAAAAGCAGAGAACCCTCAGCAAAAATAAGTAGCTACTCTACTGGAAGGTTCTCTTCTTTTTTTTTTTTTTTTTTAATTTTTTTTTTTTTTTTTTTTTATCCATTTATGATAGTCACAGAGAGAGAGAGAGAGAGGCGCAGAGACACCGGCAGAGGGAGAAGCAGGCTCCATGCACCGGGAGCCCGACGTGGGATTCGATCCCGGGTCTCCAGGATCGCGCCCTGGGCCAAAGGCAGGCGCCAAACCGCTGCGCCACCCAGGGATCCCTGGAAGGTTCTCTTCTTTATAGTAAATGTAAAAGCATCACCCAGGGTTTGATCCTGGAAACACTTCTTTATGCTGCATTCTCTCTGTGCATCTACTTTCAATAAAGTTGGTCCTTATGAATATTAAAAAAAAATAAATTTAAAAAAATTTTTTTAAAAAGAAAAATAAATTTGAGGGATTATCTTGGAAATTAGAGGAAAAGAGGAAAAGAAGGAAAACATAAGAAAAAAGATAAGAAAAGGAGAGGATCAGTTCAGGAGGTGCAAAATCCAAATAATATTTTCCAAAAGAGAGAACAGATAAATAGTGAGAGAAATAAATTATCAAATAAGTAATTTAAAATACTTAATTGAATAATGACTGATTTTTCTTCACAGAATTGGAAGACATAGGTTTCCAGATTGAAGGAATATCAATTTGAGTGTCTAAAGCAATGGATGAAAATTAAGCAATACGATATTGAAAAATTATATAACACTGAGGACAAAGTGCAAATTCTATAAGCTTTCACAAAGAAAAACATTATACCGAAAGATCAGGAATTAGATAGCTCTGCTTTCTTGATGGCAACAGTAGATGCTGGAAGACAATGGAAAAGTACCTTCAAGATTTCCTTTTTTTTAAACTTTTTTTTAATTTTTATTTATTTATGATAGTCACAGAGAGAGAGAGAGAGAGAGAGAGAGAGAGAGAGAGAGAGGCAGAGGGAGAAGCAGGCTCCATGCACCGGGAGCCCGATGTGGGACTCGATCCCGGGTCTCCAGGATCGCGCCCTGGGCCAAAGACAGGCGCCAAACTGCTGCGCCACCCAGGGATCCCAGTACCTTCAAGATTTCCAATCTGGGATGTTATATCTAGCTAAGCTATCAATCAAGGTCAGGCATGCAAGGTCCTAACATTTTTTACCTCTCATGACCTTTATAAGGCAGTTACTGGAGGATGTGCTCTATGAAAACAAGGGAGTACATCAAGAAAAGGAGTAATGAGATTCAAGAAACAGGACTTCTATTACGGGAGAGACGTGAGGGGATGCCCTAAGATGATGGTGAAGGGAGATGTCAGGATGATAGCTATGTCTTTTGTATAGAAGGCAACAAGTCCAAAGTGGAGCAATTAGTGGGTTTTTGGAGAGATTTCTTCAAAAAGACCAAATTGATAGAATATCTAATGGAGCTAATGTTTGAGAAAGGATATAGATAACATAAGCAGATAAATAATAGCAGATGAATAACTTAGGGTCATATCATTAAATAAATAGAAAGCTAAGCAAAATAAAAATCAGTGCAATTTTCAGTTCTATGTAAAGGAGCTGTGCAGGAAAGGAAAAGTGACCAGAGTTTATTGCCTGCCTGAGGCTTGATTACCATATATAAACACAAGAATGTAAATACTGAATAATAATTTTTTTAGAAATCTAAAATACAACTATACTTAAAGGTGAGGAATGAGGGAAGTGTGTGGTGTGGGCTGGAGGAGGAAAGAGAGCTCAATGTTTCTTTTTTTCTTTCTTTCTTTTTTTAGAGGAGAGTGTGTACAAGGAGAAGGAGGGGGAATGGGAGGGGGAGGGAGAGAATCTCAAGCAGATTCCCATGGAGCATGGAGCCCCATGCAGGGCTCAATCTCATGACCCTAAGATCACAGCCTGAGCCAAAATGAAGAGTCCCAACATTCAACTGACTGAGACACTCAGATACCCCTCAATATTTATTTTCTACAGTGGGAAATAAATCCCTAAAACTATAAAATCCACAAGCAGCATTTGAATGGGATATTTAGAGATATAGAATAATATGACAAAACTTCTCTAAATGAAAAGCAGTTGCCTCTGGAAAAGTGGAATGGAAGGAAGAGGATATGAATGGCCGTTTTTTCTTTAACATATTTTCTAAATCAAAGTGGTTATGTGCATATATAACATTGACAAAAATTTTAAGTTAAAAAGTCCAAAAGGACTTTGGTGGGGGGGGGGGGGAGAAACAGCAGTGGATAAGGCTGAATGGGCAAAAGATATGAATGGATAAAACAGGAGGATGGAGAGGGATAAAGACTAAACCAGGGAGGAAAAAAAAAAAGTGCTTGAAGATGGTGGAGTTGGAAGAAAAGTCTGAAAAGTTAAGTGGAGTGATCAATGGCAGATGCTTTCAGAAGGGAGAAGTGAAAAAAAAAAAAAAAAAAAGAAGGGAGAAGTGAATGGCAGAAAGGAGGTAGGGAGCACCTGGGGCTGGACTAGGGTTTGGGTGAGGCACTTACCGGGGCCTCAGACATGAGCACTGGATGCAGGTTGGGCTCGGACTTGACGTGTTTACTGTAGGTGTGATCCAGGATGGCGCGGAAGCATTCCCAGTCCTCAACTGGAGCCAGGAGGCCAGCGTGGAGAGATGAAGGTGGGCCGGCAGGGGTCCAGGGACAGAAAGCAAAGGAAGGAGGGATGCCAAGTCCAGGGGAGGGGAAGTGAGATCAGTTCTAGCAGAAATCCCCCCTTCCTGGGAATCTGTTGGGCCCCTGGGCTGGGAACCAGTCAGCTGTGGGAAGCTGTGAGGGAATTCCTGGGATGTGGGCAATTGCAAGATAGACTCCGTAAGTGTGGGGTGATATGTCCTGGGTTGTGGTGAGTGGGATCCTGGTCTGTGGTGGGAGACAGTGGGTGGGGGCTCCTTACTCATGCCATTCTTGAGGGGCGACATGACCTCTGCTCCATCCCGAGGCACATGCAGGGCGTTGGTGTCGATGTGGAAGATCTTCCCTTTCTTCTCTTTCTCCCCCTCCAGCTCCAGCCCGCCCCCCTCCTCCGCGGCCAGCAGCCCCACCGTGGTGGGGAAGTCAGCCTGGAGGGGGCATGGGCAGGAAGAGGGATCAACCTCTTGCCCCTATCCAGACCCATAGCAAGGCCCTCAGCCCGCCCCTGGGTTTACTCCCACATTCCCGCTCTGCAGAGCTTCTCTCTGTGTTGTGAGAACCCTGGGTCACTGGGAAGCCTGGAGGGGAGTCCGAGGCCCTAGGACTTGGGGATGGGGCTGGAAGGCTCACCTTGGGGCAGTCCTCCCCAGCGTACCCAGCGCGGACTGAGAAGGAGCCAATGTCAAAGACCAGCGCCCCCACCTCATCTGTGTGGGGAGACAGGTGTGTGAGGGGACCTCTCCCAAACTCTCTCCCCCTGGATAGCTCGGAGAGGAGGTCAAGGCAGAGCCAGTCTCGCCACCTTCAACGCTTGCCGGGGCAAGTAGGAGCTCGGCCTGAAGTCCGGGGTCCTGGGAGTGGGGATCAAGCCTCCCCAGAGTCCCTTCTTGCCCAGTGGCCTTATTCAGGCCACTCTCCTTGCCGGGAAAGAAGGGGCCAGGGGGCCGGGAGGAGGTGAGTTGGATGGTGGAGAGTGACCCCAGTGCGCGCAAACGACCGACCTGGGAGGACCAAGGTAGGAGTGGCGCAGGACCCAAACCCAGGGCTGGACCCGTTCGAGCGCCGGGGTGACAGGCCCTAGGGTGCCCAGAGCTTAGGTCGCGCGGGTTCGGGGTGCAGGGCTGCCGGTGAGGCCGCAGCAGGCTGGGTAGCCTGAAGCCCGAGGCTAGCTCACCTCCGCCGTAGACGCCCCCGCTCATAATGCCCTCTTAGCGCTGCTCACGGCCCGTGGGCGGCGACGGGATCAGCACCGAGGCGGCCGGACAGCTCCCGGGATCCCGGGCGGGGCGGGGCGCTCAGTAGCCAATCAGGAGGCCGGATCCCCCGCCCCCAATGACGCCGTGGATTGGCTGCAAGGCGAGACAATAACCGGACCCGGGGCTGCTGCTTTAAAGGGGCAGACACCGCAACTTTAAGATTGTGGGGAGGATAGCAAGGACTTCGAGATCGATTCTAACAGATAGCCAGGTAGAGAGCAGACGTACACAAGAGATGGAAACCTTGTCCATTTGGAGACCAGGACGCCTCAGGACGTCTCACGGGGCCCCTGCTCTCTTACTTTTTTTAAATGGGGTCGAGAAAAGGGCACCATAGTCCTGGAGAGTCGTCCATTCTCTGGCTCCTGATCAAGGTTCTGCCATACCCAAGTCTGAATGAAATCACCGGGCGAAGGAGGGAAAGGAAGAAGGGAAGGAGGAGAGAGGTACAGGAGGGGGCGTGTCTCCATCTTCTCCCTGTTTCTTTCTATCCTTGTCTTTCTAGTGCCCCCTTTTCCTCTCCCGTCCCCGGTGCCTGGGCCCTATACATATACACGTGTACCCGTGCTCAGCTAACCCATCTTCAGCTCCCTTTCCCCATCTATCTCTCCCCAGCTGTTTTCCTGGCCTGACACCACCTCCACAGCAATTTTAATAGCAAAGGTGAAGGAGCAGCTCCGACAGCTTGGCTTAGCTGAGCGACTCTTATGTGAGCATGTGTGTAGATGTGTGCCTATATGTATGCGTTTATGCGTGTCAGGATGTGTGCATGTGCATATGCATGTCTGTATATGCATGTGAATGTTTGTTTTGAGGGCACTCTTACCTATTTGCTGAGTGTGAGGGAAGCATTAAAACCATGGATAGCGGGTTTTGGCACACACACGAAAGAAAAGGAAAGAAAGAAAGAAAAAGAAGAGGAAAGGGAAAGGGAAAGGAAAAAAAGACCATGGATGGCACAGGAAGAGGATACCTTGTGACAACCAATGCCCCAGAAGTTTCTCTGCTCACCAGATGCCCGCTCTGAAAGAGACTAAGGTGGCTCATTGATCACCCACTGGCAAGAGTGGCATTTCACATGCCCAATGTTGTTTGGGAGTCCAGGCCTAGAACCTCAGACTGGAGGCATCCAGGCTTAAGTGGGAGAGGTGAGCTGTAGGGGAGAGAGCTGACTCAGTGCTGGGAAACTGAAATATTTCTGTGTTAGTCATTGGCCTCTATAAATTGAGACCTAGATGACTGGATGAGTCCCTTGACCTCTTGACACCTGCATTTATCTTACAAAATTGTTATTACTGTTATTATTATTGTTGTTGCTGAGGTGAGGATTACAGGAACACTGGAGTAGAAAGTGATTCTATTCGTGGCCTGTACCTCTCCTTTTGTTGACATTTAATGAAGTTGCTTCACTTCCCCTACAAATTCACCTTGTCAGTTCCCTCTCTTAACCCAGTCCAGAGACTGCCTCAAGTCAGGAGAAATATTATTGATCATAGATCCAGCCCCTCAATTTATTTTTTTAAAGATTTTATTTACTTATTCCTGAGAGACACAGAGAGAGGGAGGCAGAGACACAGGCAGAGGGAGAAGCAGGCTCCATGCAGGGAGCCCGATGTGGGACTCGATCCTGGGACTCCAGGATCACGCCCCAGGCTGAAGGCAAGTGCCAAACCACTGAACCACCCAGGGATCCCCTAGCACCTCAATTTTACAGAGGTTTCCCCAGATGGAGGCAGGTCCCTGTCTTGGGTCAGACAACCCACTCTTGGCAGAGCCAGGACTAGAACTCACATTTCTCATCAGCCAGTTTAGAAATGACCTTATTTCACAACACTTCTGTGTCCCAGTCCAAGATTCATTGTCCCTATCTGTAGGACGGCTGGTAGTGAGGAATCAATCTGATGCCAGAATCAAGTGCCTGGCTAAGAGCTGGGCACACAGGAACTATTCAGTAAACACTGGCCCTAAGAATGTTCTTGGGGAGTTTTTGAGGCTTTACTATTATTATTCATAAATTAGAAATCTGTAATACTGTAATGAGAACTGAATTTTCCTCTCATGGTTTTTCCTCTATAGCTGGCTGACTACACGACTGGACTTGATTTACCTTCCAGTCAACTGTGGCCAATTTTCATTTGTCATTCTTTTGTATTATGATTCTATTGTATTATGTAAGGTAAAAGGTTATTAATATATTTCACTATCCATTCGTTGATTCAGCAAACGTCTTTGTGCAAGACATGGGAATACTGAGATGGATAAGATATATTCTTGCCCTCAAGGGGTTTTGCTGTAGTGGGGAGCTTAGGCATGCACGAAAGTGGCAAGAAATGGGGGCCCAGAGGAAGGAGGGGCCGCGTGTCTCCAGGAGTCCAGGAAGGCTTCTAGAAGTGAAGTTTGAGCTGAATTGTGAAGGATGAATAGTTCACTGGTGAACAAGGTAGGAAAGGTCTTTCACACAAAGAATAGCACATGCAAAGTTCTAGAGACATGATCATTTCTGGCATATGTGGAGTTAGGAGCTTAGTCTTGAAAGAGAGTTGCACAAGAGCTGCTGGCAGAGATCAGAGTCAGGGGGAAATGACAGTGGAAAAGTAGCCAAAGACCAACTTGTTCATAACTAAATCCTATTTTTATTTAGCAAACACAAAACATCCAGTGCCTAGATGTAAAGCATTTTAAGTGATTTACAAATGTTAAGTACTCTAGTCCTTATAATGATCTGATTATTATCCACATTTTGTAGGGGAAACAGACATGGAGAGATTAAGTGACTTGCCCAAGGTCACTCAGCTGGTAAATGACACAGCTGAGATTTCAGCTGTGGCCTGTGAAAAGTATTCTCTGGAGAAAATGTTGCCTTGCTTCTACTCTTTTCATAAATGTTTTCTAGATACCTGATGGACATTAGGAATAAAATGGCTCATAAAACTTGATGTAACTCGGGGCACCTGAGTGGCTCTGTCGGGTGGGCATCTGCCTTTGGCTCGGGTCATGATCCCAGGGTCCTGAGTTTGAGCCTCACGTCGGGCTCCCTGCTTGGCACGAAGTCTGCTTCTCCCTCTCCCTCTGCCTGCCACTCTCCTTACTTGTGCATGCTCTCTCTCTCTGTCAAATAAATAAATAGGGGTGCCTGGGTGGCTCAGCGGTTGAGGATCTGCCTTTGGCTCAGGGGTTGATCCCCAAGTCTCGGGATCGAGTCCTACATCGGGCTTCCTGCATGGAACCTGCTTCTCCCTCTGCCTGTGTCTCTGCCTCTCTGTGTGTCTATCATCAATAAATAAATGGAATCTTAAAAACAAACAAACAAATAAATAAGTAAATAAATAAATAAATAAAATCTACCCCCCCAAAAAAAAAAAAAAAAACCCAACTTGATATGACTCTCCTAGGGTTGAATGTCTATCCTAGAAGATGGAGGGTTAAATCATTAATTTAAGAAAATCACCTGGAGGTTCACACATTTCAGCCTACACTAGGTTGGCCAAACCTGAACATCTGGTAATGATGTTGAAGGTGGTAGGGCCAGGACCCTCTGCCCCCCACACCTTGGAAATGATTTGGCATCTTGTGAGGGTCTGTTCCTTCCGTGGTTGGCTCTTCCCCAGTTCCCTGCCAGATACATCAAGTGTCTTGGCTTCACAGGGAGCCCCTCTCTAGTGAAGGTGGCAAGTGCCCAGAAATAAACAGTCCAGTAAAGGCCGCAGTAGGAATGGAGCCAACATTGCAGTGGGGCACAAACAACAGTGTGGTCAGGGAGGCAGTATTTAAACTAAACTGAACTGAATTTTCCCAGATGACAAGGAAGTAGGATTGGACTTGGGGAGTGGAAGGCATTCAAAGAGGGGACAAGACCCAGACTGTGCATCATGAAGTGTGGCCCTTCTCACGGAACCAATGGGGAACTCTTACATCATTTTGAACAACAGTTATATGATCTAATTTGCATTTCAGAAAGATATGTCTGGAAGCTGTTTGGTAGATGAATAGAGAGGAACTATCTTAGAGGCCAGAATATAGACTAGGGCTAGGGTAACAGCATTTAGCATATGGTAGAAGGGATGGATTTAAGCAATATACAAGAGGTAGCATTGACAGGATGTATCCACCAGTGACACAGATTGCTAGTCTTACATCAATGGTTATCTCCCTTCTTTCTTTATTAATAACATTTTAGCTGGGCATATGGCTAGAGACTACATTTCCCCAGCCATTTTTTGCAACTGGCCAACCTCTGAGCAGAAGTTATTGTTGTAAAAAAAAAAAAAAAAGGAAGTTATTGTTGTCCTTAAACAAGAAAGAACTTGTGCTTTCCACCCCATCCCCCTTCCCAATGGATGATTCAGGTATGATTGTGGAAAGCTGCTTGGGCCACAGTATACAGAGAGATGGAAGCTAGGTGTTGAGGATGGCAGAGATGCCCCCACAGTCCTAGAGGATGTTTTAAATTTGTCTCTTAAGCCATTGAATTTGTGGGACTCTTTGTTATAGTAGCTTGGCCTATACCCTAATTAGCTGACCATCTTTGGATATGGGGAATGAAGGCACAAGAAGCCCCTGGATGGATGGCAATGCTGTTAACTGGGCCAAGAGATTCAGAGAAAGGGTAAGGTTAGGCAGGGTGGGGTGGGGTAGAAGAGGATTAATTTAGTTTTGAATGTGTTGAATGTGACATGTCTGTGATCAGTGGTGCATAATAAATGTTTTAACAATCAGCTCTTGGGGCAGCCCCGGTGGCCCAGCGGTTTAGCGCCGCCTTCAGCTGGGGACATGATCCTGGAGACCCGGGGATTGAGTCCCTCATCAGGCTCTCTGCGTGGAGCCTGCTTCTCCCTCTGCCTGTGTCTCTGCCTCTCTCTCTCTCTGTGCCTCTCATGAGTAAATAAAAATAAAAAAATAAAATCTTTAAAAAACAAAACAAAACAATCAGCTCTTCTGCGAGCATCCAGATGAAGATATTCAGGCTGTGGTTGGACATACACCAAGTCTACACCTGGGGGGAGACATCTGGGCTGGACATGGAGATTTGAAAGATATGGGCAATTAGGGGATAGTCACAGTAATGGAGGAAGTGACCAGTGAGAAAAAGAGGCTGAAGCTGGGATCCTGGGAGAAACAATGTTTACAGATGCCTGGAAGAGAAAGGGAGGACCAAGGAGAAGTCTGAGAAAGAAGAGTCAGAAGGAGGAGGAAGTATATCCCATGACCCATGGGAGCCAGGTTCTCCACATGTTCTCCAGGGATCCTGCCTTCTCAGAGAAATCGGTCATCCATTGGCCATCCCCTACCTCTGTATCCTTCACCTCCCCCAACTCCCATCCTTCCCATTACCATCTAAACAAGCTCCAGTAGCTCCTATCAAAACCCAAATACCTTGATTTCAAATTCTCCTCTCAACATATGTAGCCCCACCTTTCTATCTCCTACCTCCTCCAAATCAAGATTCCCAGAGTTTTGGCCACTTTGGTTGTCCCCATTGCCTCATTTTTTTACTTACCCTCAGCCCACTGCAAGCAAACTTGCATTCACTGCAAGTGCTCTTGACAAAGTCACCACTGGCTTCCTCGTTAATCTCATGCACACTTCCCAGCCCTGTCTTGCTTCATCTCTCTGCAGCATTCAACACAGTTTACCATTCCCTTGTTGGAACATTCTTTTCTTTTGGGCTCCAGAACTCCATATTCTCCTGATTTTCCTGTTAGCTCTCTGGCTTCTCCTTTGGCAGCTTGTTCTCCTCTCCCTGACCTCTAATGTTGGAGTTCCTCAGGGCTTGGTCTTGGGCCATCTTGTCTTTTCCCTGAGTCTCTTTATGACTTCATCTGCTCTAAAACGCCACTCATTCCCAAGGCTTTATTCCAACTCCTGCTCTTCTGTGGAGCCCCAGACCTGGTTTGACAGCCACTTTCTGAACATTCTTCTTTGCACTTCTCTGAGGCGCTACAAACCTAACATGTCCTCAATTTAAAAATTTTTGATCTTCCTCCCCAAATGTGTTCCCCTCCCAAATGTTCTGCTTTTAGCAAATGTCACATTTCAAGCCACCAGCACCAATGGTCATTTCAATGATCATCTACCATCTGTCTCCTCTGTACAATGTAAACTCTCTGTAGGCAGAGGAAGGATGCACCCTTTCATGGTTGTATCCTCAAGGCCTAGGACAGTGCCTCATGCATCAGAGACTGAATATTTGGTGAATGTGTCAAGACAAAGAAGCGTATTTGCCAAAAGTGAGAGGAAAAGTGAAGCCAAAAGTGAGAGGAGGCAGTGTCAGATGCCCTACGGAGATTAATAAAATTGGGTTCTAGTCCTAAGCTGCCAGTTTTCTAAGTGACTTTTGGGAAGTCACTTTGCCCATCTGTAGATTGACAGGAAATTGAAGTGAATTATCCATTAAGGTCCCTTCCAAATTCTAGGTGACATCTATCACCTCCTACAAATATATCATTGAATTAGTAAGTGCACATCAACGGGATTTGTGCATAAAGAAGAATGTGACTGTTTTCTTACATTCTTAAAAATATTGTGCTTTGAAAGCTTCTTCCAGTGTCTTTAATGGAGGCCACAAGAAGTCAGTTTTAATACTTTCACTTTTAAATTCAATGAGGACTCAGTGAAGACTCTTCATTGAGGTGAACTTTGAAAATGCTTTGCTTCCAAAGCATTTTCACAATCCAATGTGACTTGCAGGGCAGGCGACAGTCAACACTCATTTTACAGGTGTGGAAGCTAAGGCCTGGGCTTACATTCTCATTCCTTTACAGGGATGGTGCTCGGGAGCGTTCCTCAAGAGGCTAGTGTACTGATATGACTGCACAGTTAGGTCGCTAAGGCTGCCTCGTTCGTATCTCAACTCTGGAGTCCTAGGAGTCTGCTTCCACTGCAACAAAATGGGGACAATGCTAGTCCTGAAACGCACAACACTGTCGTGAGGATTAGATTAAGTATGGAACTCAATAAATATGAGTTATCACAGTGTCACGCAGCCCCGTGGAGTTTCACAAAAGCCCAGCGGGCAACGCCGGGGAACTTCCCGGGCACGACACTTCTCACCGTTCCCAGGTTCAGGGGCCCGCATCATTCCTCGGGGGCTCTCAGAAGAGCAGCTCTCCCCCTCGGCCGCGTCAGAGTCGCCGGCCGGGTCCCGTGCGGGTCTCCATCTGCCGGGCTCAGTCCCAGGCCGGTGGAGGGGCGTGGTCTCACTGGGGCAGGGGCGTGCCGAACCCAGAACTGGGGCGTCGAGCTCCCGAACCCCGTCTGGAGCCGCCCAATCCGGGAGGGTAGGTCACGTGACCAGCGAGCGGTTTTTTTTTTTTTTTTTTTTTTTTTTCCTACCCTCCCTCCCCTCCCCTACGCCGGTACCACCTCTGTCAGTCCCGGGGGGGATGTCTTGCGCCTTTTCGGAAAGCAAAGCATTAATTTTGATCCGTTTTGCGTCGAAATCGTGTGGTGTGATATCTCTGTTGTGACGGAGTCAATCCTTGTCCCTGAAGGGGTCTTTTGCCTTCCGGCGTCCCCCCACCACTAAGGAGTTGGTTTCGCCCAGCCGGGCCCTGGGCGCGGCGGCGACGGCCGCGTCACTGGCGGGCGGGATCCCTCCGCTCTGGGGAGAGCAGCGCTGGACGGTTGAGTTGGGGTGACTGAGGAAATCCATCCGCGTCGCCGCCGCTGCCGCCTCCGCCGCGGAGGAAGACAGGACCTCCCGCGCTCCTCTAGCGACCCTTCGCAGAGTCCCACCGCCACAGGTACCTCCGCTGACAAAAGAAGTCCTCCTGTCCCCCAGACCCAAATTCCCGTGGGGGAACCTCTCTTCCTTCTGTCTCCCCGGTCTGGCCTTTTGAGAGCGGACGTAGCACCCCAGACCTCCCCTCCCTTCCTCTGGCTCCGTCGCTCCCAAACCCGGAAGGGGAACTGGGGGGGACCCTCGTCCCCAATAACGCACGCGCTCCCTGCCTCATCAGGGGCATTTTCCCTGACCCCAGCCCCCAACCCAGCCCCTCCTGCTTCTTGCGCCCTGAGAAGTTGGGGGGCCAAATTCCGGTCTTCCTCTAGGCCCGGTCCCGCCCCCTTTCCCCCCATCACCGCCCTCCTGTTTGCCCCTGGGTAGCACCCTTCGTGCCCTCCCATGTTGCACCCATGCCGGCATTCGCCCAGCAGAACTCCAGAATCCTCAGAGGCAGGCAAGGCCGCGAGGCCACCCTTCTTTTCGCCTCCACCCTACCCTCGATTTGGGTTCTGGCCGCGTTTTCTGGCCGCGTTACCCTAGACCGGAGACCTCGGCACCCTGTTTCCTCTACTGGCCCTCACCCCAAGCCCAGTTCCCGGACGCCCTCACCCCACGCCTTGCTTTCTTTTGGGCAAAATGGAGGTCGTGGGGGCCGGAGGGCCAGGCCCACTGCGCTTCGCAGCGCGGCACCGGCCCGCGCCTTCCAGCTGCCAGATCCGGGACCCTCCCATGTCCCCTCCCCGTCGCCCCGCCGGACCTGCGGGGGCGGCGGCACCCCTGTTTCTCCTTGGGGCCCCGGCTGCTGTATGCCCAGAATCCGAGGGCCGCCGAGGGGGCCCTAGAGGGTGATGGGGATTGAGGGCTGGAAGCGTCGCCCCCGCCCCCCGCGGCTTCCTCCTGGCCTCCTTCCTTATGCCCCGGTCTCTGGCGTTGCCGCCCGGCCTGGGCTGTGGGCAACTGGAAGGAAGAGGCTTTGTCCTGGGGAGCTGGGGAGGTGGAGTGGGAGACTCTGCCAGCCCCCCGCTCCTATGGAGGGGCGTCTCTCGGCCCTAGCGTAGAGAGCTGAACTGGCAGAGGGGAAATGTCAGTGGGGAAGAGGAACGCCCAGGACCTGGGGGAAGTGGGAGCTGGGTGGGGGACGCCTGGGTCGGCAGAGTGCAGTGTGCTTGGCCAGATCACACAGGTGTCCAGAGAGGGGGGCCGGACTCCGGGCACTGGAGCAGAGCCAGCCAGGTCCCTGGGGCCCCGGCGCGGAGCTCCGCGGCTGGGCTCCTGGGGTGCCGAGGGCGCAGGGCCGGGCCGCTTGGGGCCGCCAGCCCGCCCGCCGGCCCGCGTCTGGGAGAGAGCAGCTCCACGCCTCGGGGCCGGGGACCTCTCCTCGGAGCACTAATTACTCGAGAGTGGCTCCCATGGGCTTTCTGCGGGCGCGCCGAGGCGAGCGGCCTCGGCGCTGGAAGGAGCAGCGGCTTGGGGCTGCCTTCCCCTCCACCCTCCCCTCCGCCCGCCGTGGGCGGCTAATGGGGCGCAGCCGGCCCGGGGATTATCCGGGGTGAGCCGTCCCGAACCCATTAGTGCCAATAGGCTTTCCCAAATCCTGTAAACAGCCACTCTGGCGGGTTCTGGGTCGGGGCGGGAGGCTGGGTCGGGCGGGGGCGAGGGGGCGAGGGGGCCGGGGGTGGGGTCACCCACCCTACAGGTCTTTGCCTTGGATGCGGTTGCCTTGGCAACAGGGCTAGGGTGGGGGCACTTCACCAATGAGGTGCTCTCAGTCCGGGTGACGGTTGCCTAGGCAACCCCACGAACAGCCCAGCTTCCCTCTCTGGTCTCTCCCCCACCCCAGTCGAAGCTGGGGGTGTGTGTGGAGGGTGTGCGGCGTGTGGGGGTGAATTTAAAGAGGCACCGCCCCTTTTAAAATTAGGTGCTAGGAGGGCGGTGCCTGTGCGGGCCCGGGCCGACGCCAGGTCTGTTTTCGAAGGGACTCTCCCCGCCCCTTCCCCCTCCCCGTCCCCCCCCCCTTCAGTTCCTGCCGCGGGTGTCCCGCCCGGGCTGCTGTCCGAGGGAGGGGTTTCCCCTGCGCTTCCTCTTGCACTTCCCGCTCCGTTTCCGGGGGGCGGGAGGAAGATTGGGGAAGTCACCTCTTCCTGGGCAACATCGCTCCTGTGCCGGAGACCCCGGTTCTGGTTGGGGGACCGCGGCCCCCGCTGCTGTCCCCTCCCCCCTCCGACCGGCGCTTACCCCTTCCGGGCCGCGCTTCAACCCCGCCTTTTCCCCCTTCTTCCCCGGCGGCCTTGGGCCTGACGTCAGCCCTGCATCCCCCAGGCCTCGGGCCAGCGGCGAGGAGCTGTCTCCCCCAGCCCCCGTCCCGCGGCCCCCAGCCGCCCCCAACCCCGCCCCACGGGCCCGGCGCCATGAGTGAGCTGGAGCAACTGAGACAGGAGGCTGAGCAGCTCCGGAACCAGATCCGGGTGAGAGCCTGGCCGCTGGGCTGGGGAGGCTGAGGGGGCAGGGCCAGGTGGCCTGCTTCTACTGGGTTGGGCTGGGGGCGGATTTGTGTGTGTGGCTACTCTAGCCTCTCACTATCTCCTCTCCACTCCTCTGTCATCTCTTTCCCTGCCTCCTCCTTCCCCTCTCTTCCTGCCTCTTTCTGATGGGGTCCGCCATGCCATCTCTTATAGGATGCCCGAAAAGCATGTGGGGATTCAACACTGACCCAGGTGAGATGAATCCAGGGCCGGACTTGGGGTTTAGGGAAGGACCAAGGGTTTGAGGCATACTGTTTGGTGGGCCATGCTACCTGAACCTCCCTGAGCCCATTCTGCCTCTACCTCCAGATCACAGCTGGGCTGGACCCAGTGGGGAGGATCCAGATGAGGACAAGGAGGACCCTCCGTGGGCACCTGGCAAAAATCTATGCCATGCACTGGGGGACAGACTCAAGGTGTGTTTGTGTGTGGTTGGGGCCGTGTGCTGAGCTTTTGTATTTGTCCTGGCCTGAGTTTACAACACGCAGAAAGGGGCAGGGGTTGCAACCTCCCCAATCTAGTGGGATGAATGGGACGCCTACATTGCTCAGTGTATTTGGGAAGACAGTGACTCCCAGACAGCCCCAGGGAGTGGGAAACAGGACCATCCCAGCAGGAACTTTTGGGCTGCTGCTTGGAGTTACCTCAGAGGGCCTCCCACCCAATGAGAGAGGAGGAAAGGTGTCCTGTCTCCAGAGAGAGCTTCACACCCTGATCCCTCTGCCTCTTCCCCCACCACTTTTTAATAGGCTGCTGGTCAGCGCCTCCCAGGATGGGAAGCTCATCATTTGGGACAGCTATACCACCAACAAGGTAGAGGTGATGCCTGAGGCTGGATGGGGCAGGGCCACAGGCCTTGGCTGTCTCCGACCCTGGGCACTGCCCCTTCTCTCCAGGTCCATGCCATCCCTCTGCGCTCCTCCTGGGTCATGACCTGTGCCTATGCGCCCTCAGGGAACTTTGTGGCCTGTGGGGGGCTGGACAACATCTGCTCCATCTACAGCCTCAAGACCCGCGAGGGCAATGTCAGGGTCAGCCGGGAGCTGCCTGGCCACACTGGTGAGAGGGACCTGGCAGGGCTCTGGCGCTGTAGCAGGGGGTGGGGCTGTGCTGCCCGCTGTTAGAGACTCGGCTGACCAGCCCCTTTCCCCAGGGTACCTGTCGTGCTGCCGCTTCCTGGATGACAACCAAATCATCACCAGCTCTGGGGACACCACCTGGTGAGGCCCTGCCAGGGCTGTGTAGTCAGGGCTCACCAATACTTCCTGCCTGGGATGCCCCTGCCTTGGTGTTTAGTGTATAGTATATGCTCCAAGCGAGCAAGGGCCTTCTGAACACTTTGCCTCCCTTTCTTGTGATCCAGTGGCTCCCTGTGCCCCTTCCTTTAAGGTTCTATCAGGGCTGGGCTCACCCGGAGGGGAAAGGGGCAAGGAGTCTGCCCTGCACCCCTCTCTGATCCCTTCCTCCTTCCTGTTATCTCCAGTGCCCTGTGGGACATTGAGACAGGCCAGCAGACAGTGGGTTTTGCTGGACACAGCGGAGATGTGATGTCCCTATCGCTGGCCCCCGATGGCCGCACCTTTGTGTCAGGTGCCTGTGACGCCTCCATCAAGCTGTGGGACGTGCGGGATTCTATGTGCCGACAGACCTTCATTGGCCACGAGTCAGACATCAATGCCGTGGCAGTAAGTTCTGAGTCGAGCTGGGCTGGCCTGTCTCTGCCAGGCTACTGGCTCTGCTGTGCCCTCATCCTGCTCTGTTCCTGTGTCCTGCAGTTCTTCCCCAATGGCTATGCCTTCACCACTGGCTCCGACGACGCCACTTGCCGCCTCTTCGACCTGCGGGCTGACCAGGAGCTGCTCATGTACTCCCATGACAACATCATCTGTGGCATCACCTCTGTTGCCTTCTCCCGCAGCGGCCGGCTGCTGCTCGCCGGCTATGATGACTTCAACTGCAACATCTGGGACGCCATGAAAGGCGACCGCGCAGGTGTGTGTTGGGCGCTGGGGTGGGGGGCAGGGACCCCAGGTGGCTGGATTCTGATGGTCCTCCATCACAGGTGTCCTCGCCGGCCACGACAACCGTGTGAGCTGCCTCGGGGTCACTGATGATGGCATGGCTGTGGCCACAGGCTCCTGGGACTCCTTCCTCAAGATCTGGAACTAACAGCTACCACCCCACTGGGCCCAGGCCAAGAGGGGCCCTGCCCATGCCCACACTACAGGCCGGGAGCTTTGGGGCTGGGTGCATACCAAGCCTCCCTCCCTGGGCCACGGGGCCTTGGGTCCCTGCTCCCCTACCCAGGTTTGGTTCCTCCCGGGGGCCCCCACTGTGGAGATAAAGATGGGGATAGAATGGGGAAAGAGGAGGGGCAGAAAGCCCTCATCCTTTTGCTGCCCTGGGGTTGGGGCCTCATCCCTCTGGAGGGCCAGAGGCAGGAGGTAGAAACTCCAGGGGCTGGCTTTTTTAAAACTGGTTTTATTTTAATTTTTATTATATTTTCAGTTTTTCCATAAAGGAACCAATTCCAACTCTGTACCTGGTCTCTGCCCTTGCGTCTTTCTCACTCCAACCTCTGAGCCTAACTGTGCGTTTGTTGGGGCAGGGTCGTGGTGGTATATGGGGACCAGAGAGGAATCCCCACACCTTCTCAGCTAAAGTGAGGCAGGAGGACCTGCGCAGCAGGGCCGTGGATGTTCCCAAACACACACAGCACTCTGACCCTGGATGACCATAGTTGTCCCTGGCCACAGCTCTTTAAGTTCCTCACGCTTAGCCCCAAAGACCCTTTTCCCCAAGAAAAGACACAGAAGCAGAAGGGGAGAACACACACCAAGTTTTATTGAGGGAAGGGGAATATTTACAGGGGCAGGTAGAAGAGAGGGGAGTCACATAGGGTGGGAGTAGGGGAGATTGTGGGTCCAAGGCAGACAAGGAGTACAGAACAGCCCCTGCACCCACCCCAACCCAGGAAGGGTGGGAGAGCAGCTGGGGCCCAGGAAGACGGGTGGGAAAGGACAGCAATGGGGGTGGAGTCCCTGGGCCCCGGGGGCTCAGGGGCTTGTAAACATTGACCACTCTCAGAAGGGGATGGGGGTGGGAGAGGGCTCCCCCTACACTTCCTCACAGGGTTAAGGCCTCTCCAGGCTCAAGGGCCCCCTAAATTCAAAGTCTCTTTAGCTGGGGGAGAAGGGGAAGGAAGAGACAGGGAAGAGTGTCACCCCCCCTCCCCTGCATTGGCTGCGGCAGGGGTGGGGGTGTGGGCGGTTACATTCAGTCACAACAGTATCCCCCCCACACCTCTACTGCCGCCAAATACTGGCGTGAGGAAGGGGGGAGCTGGGGGGCCAGCAGCAGCAAGACATTTCCCCCTGGCCCATCACCCCCTTATTGCTTTAGAGAGAATATTGTCTTTTCACGGACACTAACACTGTTGAAACCAGGGAGAAGCAGGTGGAGGGTGTCCTCCACCCCCGAGGCCAGCTTTATCCCCCAACACTGACCCAGTTGCCACTTTGGTGCAAAACGAAAAAACAAACAAAAAAAATGTGGTCTCTCTGGGGTTGGATGGGAAAGAAAACGGGCCACTCCCCATTTCCCCAGGGCAGGAAGGATAAATACATTCATGGAGGGGAGGCAGTGGCAGAATCCTGCCCTAATACTGCGCTCTGAGCAATGAGGTCGATGGGAGAAGTTAGATGAGAAACCAAAAGATACAACAAACTGTTTAAAAAACAAACAACAAAACAAAAAAGAAAACACAAATGGAGACAAACCCAGGTAAGTGATTGGGAATAAGAAGTTGGTGAGCAACAGAAGGCAGCCTACCCCTGACCCAGGAGAGACGACACTTCTATTCTTGACCCCCCCCCACCTTACCCAACATTAAAAATGCATCAGGGGAGCAGAAAGGGGAGAGGCCACTTGCTTCTCTCCCATTTGGTCAATGGAGGGATCAGAGCAGAGCTGGGTGGTCCACATCCCACACAGCTGGCTGCAGGCAGGGAACTCCCTTCTAACAGCCCCCACACAGCAACCTGAAGCCCCATGCTGCCCACTCCCTTGGCCTCCTAGGCCCTCCTCTTGCCCCTTTCACAGGAGAAAACAGTCATGAAGTGGTGCCTCTCTCTCCAGCTCCTGGAGGAACTGCTCCACTCCCACCTCGCGCAGGGTTGAGGCAGAAGGCGCAGCAGGGGCTTGTGGCCCAAAGAATACATTCATGTGGCAAGGCAGGGAGCTGAGGCTTTCAGCTTCACACCCAGGCCGTCCCCACAAATGGCAGCAGTGGGGGAAGCCCTCACCAGGGCCAGAGCGAAAGTTCTACCACCCTGACAGCCAGATGAGGTTGGCACCGGCAGGCCCTTTCCCCTCTACCCCATCAGCCAGCACAGGATGGCAGCCTAGAGAGCTGAGGCAGCCTGGCCCATTTGTGCAACTTTCCCCCAAAGCAGCAAAGCCAAGGGGCTACTTTGGCCCCTACCTCGGACACCTCTGCCACAGTCACAGCAACAAAGGGAGCCGTTCACAGCGGGTCCGGCTGGCGGGGCTGAGGGGGCCTCGCTGTGCAAACTGCTGGCACCCCAGCTTCCAGTTACCCCAATGGCCCACCTTGCGGGGCAGGGAGGGTAAGTGCAGCCTCGGGGGCCAGGCAGGACAGGTCCATGGGGCCTATGTCCCCACTGCCCCAAAATAACAGTGTGTTTTTTCTTTCAATCTCCTAACCTTTTTTTTTTTTCTTTTTCTTTTTTCTTAAAAAAACAAAACCAAAAAACCCCCAAAAAACCAAAAAACCCCCAAAAAACCTGTGGACCTTCCATTGTCACCCTCACTGTCCCTAGAGGGGAAAGGGGTGCTTAGAGTCTAGCTTTTAACAACTCTGTCTCTCCTAACATTTTCTTCAGGGTTGTTTAAAATGTTTTTTTAAAAAAAGAAAAAAGACAAAACAAAGGAAAAAAAAAAAAAAACCCTTCCCCCCCAATCTGTAAAGTGCCTCGTGGTGGGTGAGTTAAGGTGCATCGTGTGGTTTGTAACAAGTGCTGGGGACCCTGCCCCTGCTTCCTCCTATGCTCCTGGTGGGGAGCCTGCAGGCTGGGGACCCAAGGGTCCAAGCCGCTGTTGCCGCCCCTGGCCTACAGCCCAGAGGCTGGTGGGATGGGCTGGTCAGTAGTCATCCACGCTCTCGATCTCACCAGAAGGTCCGTGCAGGGAGTACCCTGAAGCCGGGGAGAAGCTGGGTTTGAGCTCTCCCTAGGCTCCTGGCCCCTGCTGAGTAAGAAGCCTCCTGCATGGCCACACCCCCAAACTCACCCAAGATGCTAGGATCTGAGTGCAGCATCAGCGCCCGCCTCTTGGCCTTGCTGCCCTCCCCAGGGCCGAGTTTGGTGCTGTGGTTGGTCTGAAAGGCTGTCTGTAGGGAGCCACTGCTCAGCCACGCCTCCTGTGAGGCTCAGAGAGGGAGGCTGGGTCAGCAGGGTACCAGCAGCCTCACCCCACCCACTAGAGGGCCAATCGGGCAGAAGCCTCACCTGCTGCTGCTGCCTTTGCTGGCTGGCTTTCTGTTTGGCCCTCCGTTCCAGGAACTGTTTGGCAAATTCTTTGGCTTCCAGCGTGTCCCCCAAGCAAGAACGGATATAATCGTGGACGTCGTAGGGGGATTCTACCTCCTTGAGGATCGCTACAGCCATGGGCACTAAAGGGCAGGGGAGGTGTTGGTCAGGGCCCACCTGACGCAGGTCTAGAAGCCCCAGCCCCACCCGGCCTTCCAGGGTATGTGGCCCGTACCATCCAGGCTGCCTGTGGTGCTCAGCGTGTGCAGCATCTGCTCACACCACTGGGTGAAGCCATCCTGGGGCCTGGGGATGCCCTGCAGCAGCTTCAACAGCTTCTCTTCCTCCTCTGTCTTTTTGCGCACAGGCCGACCTGACAGATGGCTGTACGAGTCACTGAGTGGGCCAGGGGTCAATCAGAGGCAAGAGATCAGCTGAGGCCTGTCACAACCTTCCACCCCTGCCCGAGCCCGGACAGAGCCTGCAGGGCCTGACACCCACCTGAGAGAGGGGCTGCTCCGGCTGTTCTTTAGGCCCAGGCTGCGGGCCAGGCTCCCGCCACTCTTGAGGGTGTCCTCCCAGAGCCCCGGGCCGCTGCTGCCGCCCCCACTCTTGTCGGGCCCGCCCCACAGCGGCCCGGCCTCAGATACCCACTGGTTCAGGGGGGCCGAGCCCAGGCCCCCAAGCTGCTATAGATGGCAAAAATCAGAGTGGCCCAAATACAGACACACACGTTCAAAACAGCTAAGTCGGGGGGCTTGTGGAGGCAGCCAAGTGGGGTGAGATGAGGGCCACCCAGAAAAGCAACACTTCAGAATCAGATACGGACCAGCGCTCAGGCTGGAAAGTTGGGGCTCAGCGACTCCTCCCACCCCGGGTCATCCTTGGAACTGACTAGAAGGGATTCTTGAGCTCAAAAATGCCAGTCAGTGGGGGAAGGGCCAGCCTGCTCACCACACGGTGGTTGGGGGCCTGGGCCCGCGATGGCTCCCGGGGTGAGGGCTGCTTGTGCAGCTGCCGCTCGCCCTCCAACTGCAGCTCCAGCAGCGTCTTCATGGAGAGCCCCTGCTTGGCCAGGCCGGCCCACAATGGGGGCGGGGAGCTGGGTGCCGGCGGCACCTGGACAGCAGCTGCCTGCTGCTGCTGCAGCAGCTTCAGCAAGAGCTCCTGCTGCCGCACCTGAACCGGAGTGACGTGGTGAGGGCCCATGGCCTCACCCTGGGGCCCAGGCCTGGTGGGCGAGGGGAGACGCAGCCAGGCACACACCTGCTTGCGCCGGAATAGCTCCTCCTCCTCCTGCCGCCGCTTCTGCTCCTCCTGCTGCTGCTGTTGCTGCCGCCGTTTCTCCTCCCGCCGCTTGCGCTCCTCCTCTTCCCGCTTCGCCCTGAGCTCCACTTCTCTGCGCTCTTGGAACTGGCATAGTCAATGTGCTCAGACGGCAGACCTGGGGGCACCTGGCCTTCCCTGCCTCAGCCCAGCCCTCACTGCCCAAGAAGCCCAGCCCCAGGAAGCCTACTCACTTTGTGTTGCAGCTGGAGTTGTTCTAGAATTGGACCCTGAGTCGAAGAGTTAATTGGTATGTCCCAAAGACTGGCCTCACCGCCTGCAGAAAGCAAAGGCAGCTGCAGGAGGAAGCTTAGGGTATGCTGGGCTGGAGCAGCCACAGACACAAAGCCCCCCACTCACCCGGGGCCTTGGGGGGTGCTGGTGGGCAGGGTCATCGGGGTTCAGAACACGGGGGCAGGGAGCAGGTGGGCCACACACCTGACTGTGATGAGGCTGAGGTATGTATGTCCCAGAGGGGACCTGAATCCGGCACCGACAAGGACCGGTTCATGGTCGGGAGTAGGTTCTGGTCCCCACCTCTGCTGAGCAAAGCAGTAATTCTCAGAACTCTGAGTTTCTCTGGGTCCAGCACCCCCACCCTGCCGCCCAGAGACCGGGCCTGGACCTGGGAGGTTTGAGAGCTTGGAGCTGCTGCAAGAACGCAGTGAGCTGCTGTTGCTGTGGTGGGCTCAGGTCCCCCAGAGCTGCCTTCTCCCGGAGCGCGCACTGTGGGAGCTGCCGGCTGCAGGAACAGAGACAGGTATCGGGGCGGAGGCCACGTAGCCTGGGCCTAGCCTGACCACCAAGGCCTTCCAGGCACCCCCATACCTGCCAACCAGCTGCAGAAACTGCTGGTGCTGCAGCTGCTGGTACAAGGCCGCTGCAGCTAGCTCCTGCTGCTTCTTCAGCCGCTCCTGGTCCATGTTGCCCTGAGGGAGAGCCAGAGCACTCCTGTGGCTCTGACCTTGTCTCACTCTGCACCTGCCACTACAATCCACCCATTCAGCTCCCATTTCCCCTCCCCACTCCTCACCAAGGCAGATGTGCTTACCAACAGTGGGGGGGGTGAGGGTCCTGGGGCAAAGGGCACACGACCCCACATCTTGATCACCTCACCCAGTGGCTGGAAGCCCTCATCACAGCCCCGCTTCACAAGCAGTGCCATAGAGAAATAGCCTGCCTGGAACCACTCTGCCATCTCCTGTGTTGTGAAGGGACCTGGACCAAGAAAAGGGGGACCTCAGTTAAAAGCTGTGCCAGAGAAGCCCTGGATGAGAATGGTGTTGTCCCCTCGCCTCCAGCAGCCCCTCCTGCACGGTCCCCACTCCCCACAGGTACCTTGGATCTCGCCCTGAGGGTCCTTGTAGAACCACTTCCGGGCTGCACCGTGGCTAAGGGGGAGGGCAGTGGCAGCTGCTGAGTGGCGCAGGCCCTGGGCCTGCATGGCGGCCGTGAACTGCTCCTCCTCCAGGGAGCTGTCCTGCAGCGAGGCCACCAGCTTCTCTGCCTCCTGGGAGACCAGAGAGAGAGGGAAGGCTTAATTGCACAATCACGGCAATATCAGGATGGGCTGGGGCTAAGGTCGGAGTGCGGTCAGGAGATCAGGTCACAATGCAGAAGAACAGACGGGGAAAGCAAGGAACTGGGCAGGGACAGATGAACAATGACTCTCTATTCCCCAAAGGGCTGGATCCCTAGAGCCTTCTGAGGTCCCTCACACCTGCTGCAGGTGCTTTAGGCCTTCATCGTCCTCCAGATCTCCAGGTGGGCCAGAGGGTGAGCCCACACCAGGACTCAGAGGCACTCCCCTCATATCATCTAGAAGCAAAGAAAAGAAGTGAAATGGGGGGGGAGAAGACAGAGAAGAGAATGAGACACTCCCCTGTCCACCCTCATTCCAGAAAAGTAGGCTCTAGTTCTACCCTGCCTCCAAGATTCCTTGGGTACCTCCCTCCTGCAAGAAAGGGGAGCACCCCCCATGCCCACCTCTCCTCCCCCCAACTACCTTCAGTGGCCGGCAGGTCCTTGTCTGCAGGGTCATCACCTTCCCCATTAGCTCCCCAGAGTGGGCCCAAGGTGGGCAGTGGGGATGGGGAGCTAGACTTCTCCTCCTGAGAGGGCAGTGGGGTCAGTTCCTTCCCTCCTGAAAGAAATGGGTAATTATCAGAATTCAAAACCTGAGAGGCCTTAAAAATTATTTGGCAGAAATCCCCCACTTGTGGCCAGAAGCTAGGCCTCTGGGCACTGAATGCACCCAGATAACTTTGGTCAACTCCAAAAAATCAGCACCACAAACCCCACCTCACAACACTGGACACATCGTCCCTGCCCACAGCATAAACACAATACCACAGACTTAACACTGCATTCTTGGTTTGCACAGATCATCTTGATCATGCCTTAGTTTGAACTGACACACTGCCTTCTCAGACACAGCCCTGCTGCATTCCTCCCCACACCTGGCAACACCTGCTCTTCTCCTAAATCACCTTCTCCTAAAAACGGGTGCATAACCTGGTGAGGGCCCCTCTGCCTGCCTGGCCTGGCTCAAGGCACTCTTCTTCCTCCCCGCCCCATCCTACAGGCTCACCTGCTTCAGGCGCCCCCTCATCTAGCCCTTCAGAAGGCTCTTCCTCTTCTTCCTCCAGGCCCTGGAAGTCGAGCTCCTGCTCCTCAGGAATAGGCTCCTTGGGACCTTTCTGCACGAGGTTAAGGGACACAGTGGGGACAAAGGGCAGAGGATGAATGGGTACGAACAAGAGGTGCCCCCTGCAGGATAGATCCCACCACCCTCTAGTGTAGACCTGCCGCCTCCCCCCTTCCTCCCATACCTTGAGAGGTAAGAAGGCCCCAGAGGCATCGAAAGTGCCCATCTCTTCATCCTCATCATCCAGGCACCACTCTGGGAGCCCATCCTTGTCTTCCTCAAAGCCGTCAGGCCCTCGGCACCTCCGGAGGTGAGAGCTGCCTCCCCCACCCCGCCCTTCCTCTTCACCACACCCTCCTCGATCCCCTCGCAAATCAAATTCAAACTTGCGACGCCGGTCCCCATGTTCCCGCCAACCAGCAGAGCGGGGGCCGCCATCTGGGCAGGAAAAGTCAGAGAAGGGAAGTCAGTGTCCCAGTCAAGCCAGCCTTGACCCTTCTGCTGTCCATCAGGTCTTCCCCCCACTTGGGGAACCCTGGCATTTCCAGGCCTGCCCTCCCACCCACTCCACTCCAGAAAGCTGTTTTCTCTACCCAGCCATGGGCGCCCACTCTCACAGGAAGTTCCTGCCACCCACTGCCCTCCACAACACCCATCCGGCCCCAACCTCACCGGGGCTGGCTGAGCGCCAGCGGTCGCCATCTCGCCGGGGTCCTGCCCCAAGTCTCCAACTGCCCTCCTCCTCTTCTTCTTGCTCCTCTCGGAGAGAACGCCAGTTCTCGCTATCTGAGCGGGCATGTTCCTTCCTTGGGCCAGCCCCTCCCTCCTCAAACCCGGATCGTGCTTGAGGGTGGGGGAAGATAGAGTGAGAAGAACAGCAGCCACAGTCCCTGGAAGACTCTTACTATAGACCTTACAGTAAAAGAGACCAGCTCTGGGCCCTCCTGTCCCCACCAACGCCTCCCTCAGGAAAACACCCTCCTAACAGCATCACCCATTTAGTCCCCCTTCCCCCCGCCGCCTCACCCCAATGACCCTCAGGACCTGGTCATTGCTACACTCCGTACCTCCGTCCCTCCTGGCTGACTTCTCAAACCTTCTCTCGCCTCTGCAGAAGGAAAAGGTATTTCAAAGGAGAACAGATTCCCTCCCCCAACCTGTGGCATCTCTGCACACCTTGTCCATTCTGCCCTGAGAAGGGGGGTAAGGGGGAGGTTTTAGGGAAAAGTCAGGCTTGGGATGGAGCCCAGGGGGGCATGTAGAAATGAAGGTCACAGAGTAAATACTAAGAGATTCAGAAAAAAAAAGGAGAGGGCCACAGGGAGTCACAGGGCAAAGAGGAAAATCTGTGACCAGGGCTCATCTGGTGGGTCTCCTATTGACCTCTAATGACAAACACCCAAGCCCCCCTCCAAGGACTAAGCCACAAGACTTCTCTGCTCTGCCACTATGCTGCCAGCACCTGTCATCCCAACTCTGGCTACGCTGAATCTCCCGAGGGTTTCGGCCAAAGGCCCCATCGCCTTCTTCAATGCTTCTTTGGTAAAAGCAACTATCACCACGGCCTCGGCCTAGAGAAAGGACAAGATACACATGGGAAACCTGCCTAACCATCTCTTTGCACCCTCAAAACCATAGCCTCGCCCCCCGGCCCACCCCTATAACACACCATCACCCTCTCTACCTCGGCTCCGAGTGCTGCCCCTGCCACGGGAGGTGCCACCTAGGGGGGGGCCAGCCCCTTTCCCCATCAGCCTCAGCACAGCCACACTGTTCACTGACAGGGAGAAGTTTCTCTGAGGAGGGAGCCAGGGGTGGGAGTGAGGACCCAGGCACCCACCCCTCCTCACCCCTGCCTAGAACCACAACCTCCACCACCTGTCTTCCCAGGTTCAGCCCCTCTCTCCCAGGTGAAGACCCAGCGCCCCACCCTGCACTGCCCCGGCCCAGCCCCACCTGCTCCTCCTCAGTCAGAGGCTCCAGAGCCAGAGGCTGTAGTGGCTCCTCCTGTAGGACCGCAGCAAACTCCTTGTCCTGCAGCTCATCAGGCACCTGTCAATTGGGGGAGGAGAGCCAAGATCTCATGCTCCTGGACCCTCTCCACTGGCTGAGACCCAACAGGCAACCGGGTCACATACCCTACACCTGCCTACCCTTACCTTGTCCTCCTTGATGTAGAGAGCCAACATCTCTTCTCGCCCATAGCGATAGTCAGCCAGCTTGTATTTGGGCATGGCAGGGGATGGGGGTGGGGAGGCCACACTGCCGCCACTGGAAAGGGCCCTCAACCTACAAAAGGGACACAGGGAAAGAAGGAAAAGAGACTGGAGTCTGAGCAATTCTATTCTTTTTGGCTTCTCCAAGCCATCCACAGCATGTCTAACTCACCACTCAGGCCCAAAATTGAGGGTCTCTGCTGCCATTATGGAGCTGGGTGTGTCCTCGAGGTCAGTGGGGCTGAAGGGAGGAGGGGGGACCTGGTGTTCACTCTCCAAAAACCTGTGGAGAAGCAGGAACACTAGGCCTTGGAGACAGCACACCCGGAGAACCACAAGAGGTTAAAGTATAGATTCCCACCTAACGAACTCTAAAAGGACTCACCTAAGCCAAGCCACGTGCCACTCACACCATGAGTTAAGCGAACTGTCACAATGAGGAAGATCTGGGGGAGGGGAGGAAACAGGGCAGCTAGAGCCCCTTCCAGCTTCAGCAGGGGGTACCTCCCTCCACCCTAGACTCACTTGGCAGCCTTGCCCCAGGAAGCAGGTAGGGATGGAACTGGGCTCTCTTCAGGAAGGGGCCTGTGCTGGAATGAACCAAGGTCCCCAAGCAGCAGGATGATGATCTGACTGCAGTGGTGCCTGAGAAGGGAGCTTCACTTCGGGGAAAGATCCTTACCAAGAGGCACAGAAACAAAGCTGGGGTTAAACCAATGGGCCAGTTGGGCTTTCCTACTTCTGGCCCTCCTATGCCTGCATAACAGGGAGATGCATAGCTGCTAAAAGCTTCTAGTTATCCAGGCAGGGGAACCACAACCCCAGCTCCTCATCTCTGTCCCCTACAGTAGGCCTCAAGAGTAGTTTAATTCCCTCAGCCGAGCTGAGTGAGGCACTGGCAGTGTGGCAGAGAATGCCAAGGACCTCTCCAGACCTCAGTGCCCTCCCAGTGTGGTGCAGCATTTGGTAAAGGGCTGGCTGAGGTATGTGGGAATGCTCAGGACAAAGGTAAAACACAAATAAGACAAGCAAACAAAAAACCGACTGAAGCCACAGATATTCTAAAGACAGAAAACATCAGGTATGAAAAGAATTACAAACAAAATCTTGGAGGAAAATTATTTCCCTCCTGAAAAAACTCAGGGCTGCCTGTTTGGTGGCTAGAATCCAGGGATTCAACTGGGGGGGGGGGGTGGTCAGAAGGAGAGTGGCAGTGGGGAGGCCCTATTCCAGGCAAAAAGAGAGGGCACACGGAAGGCTGCAAGCAGGTTAAGTCTAGTCAGTGCACCCTGGGGCTGGTTTACCCAACAATAATCAACACCCAGACCCTTTCCATGGATCAGAAAGACTACTAAAAATCAAAAAAGGAACGTGATTATGCTATAAACTAGGGAAGAGCTCCCCTCACCATAAAGTAGAAATGAGGTTGATAGAAGCAGTGGCAGTGGCAGTGACCTGTCCCTCTAAGGAACAGCAGAGGAGACTCTCTGGAGGCAGCTCATCCCTGGCAGTTCCAAGCGAGGACAGATGGGCAAGGTTTCAGGGAGCTGCACAGGGGCTTCCCTCACTGGCTGGTGGGAAAGCTGGACCCGAGTACCTCCACAGTTTCCATCAAGTCCAAGACTCCACAGCTCTGGCAAGAAAGGAGGAGGAGTTTCCACCAGAAGGGCCACGGGAGAGTAGTTCTCACTACAGCTGCACATGGGAAAATGAAATAAAATGCTATGACAAAGATGGGACCCAGTTCCAGGATACCAGCATCCTACCAGGAAATGCAGCTTTGGAGATCATTTAAAGCGGGGTGGACCACCCCTGGCATGAGCATCTCTCCTACAATAGCCCCAACTGGACATTTCTGGTGATGGAACATGTCATAGCACACATGGCCATCAGGAGATACATCTATTGAAAAGCTCTCCCTTTCACTGGATTCAAACAAGCCTCCCAGGACAACAGAGTAGGTTCATTCTTCCCACGCTATAACCCCTACTTAATATGGCCAGTGAATCAACTTGAAGATGGTATGTGAAATGAAACAACCCGGTCACAAAGGAAGAAATACAGGATTCCTCTTACCTGAAATTCCTAGAAGAGTCAATTTTAGAAACATAGAGAGTAGAACAATGGGTGCTAGGGCTGGGGGGAGAGGAGAGTACTCAATGGGTACTGAGCTTCAGCTCAAATGGGGCAAATCTAAAAGTTCTGGAGATGGATGGGGTTAAGGTTGTACAATATGAACATCCTTAACCTCGCAAAATTAGACTCTCAGAAATGGATAAATGGTACATATTACTACCATTTGAAAAAAGGGGGGGCTCCTGGGTAGCTCAGTGGTTGAGTGTCTGCCTTGGGCTCAGGTTGTGATCCCCTGGTTCCGGGATGGAGTTCCACATTGGGCTCCCCGTAGGAAGCCCGCTTCTCTCTCTACTTATGTCTCTGCCTCTCTGTGTGTCTCATGAATAAATAAATAAAAATCTTAAAAAAAAAAAAAGTCTAGGAAAAAGAAAGACATTTAGAAATAGCTACTGCATACCTAAGTCTTCCTCACTCCAACGAAAACACTTCACATTCCTTCAAACCAACCTCAGGAAAGACTGTTCTAAGCTTCCTGAAGTTCATTCCAGAAGCCCCATCTTGAGAGGGAAGATGGGGGACAGAAGAGCCCTCTGGGTATGGAAGGCAGAAGACCACTCACCCTCCCTCCCTTCCAGGGAGTGGCAAAGGTGGCTCTCCTTGATGCTCTCTGCTCCTGGCTTTCACCTCTGTGTCCTGGTTGTAAGGAGCAAACTGAGGAGTGGCTCCCAGTGTGAGAAGCAGAGCAACTGCAGAAGCAAGGGAAAGGTAGTCAGGGCAGGGGAAGCAGAGAAGCAGCTGGAAAAAAGTCACAGGAGGACCTGGTCCCAGCAGCTGGTGGCCACCGGCCATTCCCTACACTGCAGGAAGTGCCACCCAACAGCACACACACTGCCCCATGGTGCCCACCCTCCACACCCATGAGTCTTCTCCATGTTTCCTCCAAGTTAATGGTTCTCAATTAAAGGGGGGGCTGTGCTCCCCAAGAGACATGTGGCAATATCTGCAGATGGTTTTGGTTGGCATGACTGAAGGGCACTACTGGTGTCTAACAGAGAGCAGAGACGCTGCTACACACTCTACAACATGAAGGGCAGCCTCCCACTGCCCCCCACCCACAACAAGGAATCAACACTGCCATGGTTGAGGACCCTTCCTTCGTATCATGGGTGCTGATAAAGCCTATTCTGTTTATGGGGAAGAACGAAGACAAAAGAAACCAAGTTTATTCCAATTCAGTTTCCCCTCCGGTGAGCAAGCAAGGAAATTGTTTCCTAATTGTACTGTCCCATGAGAGAAATATGAACTCCTGCCAGGAGAGAAATCCTTAAGAAGAGATTCAAAAAATTCTGCTAAGTTTCTGTATCACAAACTCTCAAAGTTTGGGTCCCTTTCCAGTAGCAAAGAACCAGGACAAGGAGCAGAGCAGACAGGACTGCGGACAGCACTCTTTCCTGGCTTCTTAATCTTAAGGCTCTCCTCACAGGCTTATTCCTCCAGCTTATCTGCCACCCCATGGCCCTACCTTCAGCATCTGTTTGCCTCATCTCCTAACTGTCTCCCTAGGCCCCTGTCTGCCCGATCTTCTTTCTCAGGCCTTAACATACCCTCCCTCCCCTGGCACTGGAATTATTGCTACTAAAAGGCTGCCCCCTGCTGGAGTTGAGGGGAGAGGACACACACTGTCCAGGATGCTCACAACAGGCTTGCAGGAACAGGAGCGAAGCCTGTTCTCTGGGGTTCAGAACTCTCAGAAGAAAAATATCCAAAGAATACGCAGTCCTAGTACACACTAAGTTAACATTATTTCCTCATTCCGTCACCCCTAAAATTAGCCCTATTCCAGAGCAATGTGCCTTGGCACAGAAAGGTACCACTATTAACAGAAGTGGAGTCCCAAATTCCCCAACATCTGAGCAACCAGCAACCACCCAGCCCCAAGCCTGTTGGGAGGTGACTCCGCCCTTTCTCTGGATGGAAAGATCCTCCATGCATGGTAGAATAATTCTGAGGCTCAGGAAGGGGTGCAAGACCATGTTCCCCCTGCCTCTCTGAGCCATCGTGATAATGTCCTTGGCATGTTTACTGGTTAAGTTCTCAAAGTGCTTTCACACTTTACCTCATTTGATCCCTTCTGCCCACTTGCCCAGTCTCGGGACCCAGCCAGGGAAAACAAGGGAGGATGCAGCTGCCCCCACAGGGGACCCCATGTTCCTGACACACTATTAGAGACTGGAGAAGGGATGCACAAGCAGCAAGAGCCACCCTAAGTACTTGGTAAGTTTTAAGCCATTTAAAATTTCTCCTTAGAATTTTTAAAATCCTTCACGTAGCAACCTCTTCTCCCTTTCTCTGTTCTCAAGTGGGGCAGCTTTTTCTCTCTCTAACCCAACCACAAACAAGGGCAAACTGGGGTCCTTGAATTCCTCAAACCACAACACTAATTTGTCCACTGGCTACAAAAAGCCAGGCCAGAGATCTAGAAACAGAACTCACTTGACTGTAATCACCATATGGGACCGTTTAGGTCCCTGCTCCCTAGGCCACGGCAGCAATGCAAAGTCCACATCTGTCTCATCCCTTCCCAACTACACAGATCTACAACTAGGAAATAAAACTGGAGCTGGGTGAGGGGTGGGTGGCCTGGCACTTCACGGGGAAGACTACAGATGAAGGATCCTGAGAGCAAACTCCCCATAATGAATGGCAAAGGGGATCAGCCTAGCCTGTTGGTATCTAAGGGGCTTCACATGCAGAGACCATGGGTGGGGAGCCAAGGTGCCACTGGCATGTCAGCTCCAAGGGACAGTGGAGAAGTGGCGTGCAGGCTGAGTTTGGGGTAAGCAGCAAGAAGAAACGAGAGAGAGAGATACAGACAGACAGACTGGGGTGCGTGGAGGAAAGATCCGGCGGACAACTGACTTAGCATCTCCCAGGGCTGGGGCCCAATGAAAGACCAGACCGGGAAGCTTACTAGGAATTCTAACGACTGGGTAAGAAAGAGGGTCTCTTTCAAGTTAACTCGGGGGGAAGAAAAGAGGCAAAGTGTGAGGGACCGTAGCCAGGAGACTAAGCTGTTAGAAACGGACGGGCAACAGGGAGGAAGGAGACCCCAATGACCAAGCATTAATGTCGCCCGCTGAAAGGAAATTTAGGTGAAGACCCAGCGGAGGTGCTTCGGTTAAGAAAAGCTTCCACGTTGGCCAAAGTCATGGAACGCCTGGACTTTAAGACCCGCAGGGCCCAGCTAATTCCGGTCAAAGCCCGGAGGCTCGTTGGGGGAAGTCTCCGGGGAGCGCCGGGCACTAGGGTCGGGGGGCCGGGGCAGGCCTGGCGGAGGATGCGGGTGGACGGGAAGGGGCCGGGCAGGGCTGCCGAGGTGCCAGAGGACGACCGTTAGGAGCGCGGGGGTGGGAAGGAGGCGGGCCGCCCGGGAGGACGGCGTGCCCTTCAGGGAGGGGGCGCCAGGTGCGCGAGGCGAGGGGCGAGGGGCGAGGGCGTCCTCCCTCGGGGCCGCGCCGAGGAGGGGCCGGCGGGAGGGCGGACGCACCGGGCGGCGACGGCGGCAGCGGCCTGGGCAGAGAGGCGGGAGGGTCCGTGCTGGCGGCCCGCGCGCTCGCTCTGGCTCTCGCAGGCTCGGCGCGGCCGCCTCAGCGTCGGGGGCGGGCCTGCCCCGGGCCCGGCGGCGGGCCGGGGTCCGCGGGGCCGCCGAGCGCTTACCGCGGCGGGCGGGCGGCGCGAGGCTCCGGTCCCGGGGCGTTGGCGGCGCGCGGCGGGCCAGGGGGCGGCGGCGGCGGCGGCGGCGGCGGCGACGACGACGGCGGCGGCGGCGGCGGGGGAGGGGGCGCTGGCGCTCCCGCGGCGGCCGCTCCTCTCTGTTTGTGTTTGTAGCAAGATGGCTGCCCGCCTCGCACCACGTGACGCGGACGCGGGGCCGCGGGGCCGCCCCCTCCGCCGCCGCGGCCGCCTCTGCAGCCGCCGCCGCCGCTCCCTCCGTAGCCCCGGTCCCCGGCGACCCGCACGGCCTAGCGCCCGCCCCGCCTGCCCAGTGGGGAGCCCTGGCGCCCGCCGCCCCCGAAATTACCCCCCCGGCACGTGACCCGAGGCCTGGCTCGTCACGTGACGCAGGGCCTGCAGCGGGCCGGGGTGGGGGGTGGGGTCCCCGGGGCACTCCTCGGCTGCCCCCCGGCTGCTCCCGGCACGTGACGCGCGACCGTCGCGACGGAGGCCGCCGCAGGTGGCATCGCAGGGCTCGCCTCTCCAGTCGGTTTCCTCCAGGAAGCCCACCTGGATTGAAGGAGACAGCATACGATCCAGAGGTGTGTTAATTAGAAGTCCTGGGATATATAAAATAAGTGAGGAACTAATCATTTGGAAAGTGTCCGAAGCAGCACTGGCTGATGAGACCCAGAGTTTCCATCTGGCTCCGCCACTGACTACTAGCTTCTAGACCCCGGGGGCAAAGCAGTTGATGGGGCCTCAGTTTCACTTTTAGGTCAGGTGTTACGCTGTTCTCCGCCCCACCCCCGACCTCCACCCGACTCCATTCCCCTAGTGCTGGAAGAATTAAAATAGGTGAATGTGAAAGACGGTGAAGAGAGAAATTATTATGCAAATATGAGAAGTAGATTGACACCTCCTTTGTTTAAAAAAGGGGTTTTCAAGAAAGATTTTTCCAAGTCCCTGAACTTTTTAGGGTGAAAGGTTTTTTGTTTTGTTTTGTTTTTTTATCCCCTGTGTATTTTCACCTTTTTGGCGGGGTAGGGGGTGCTGGTTATTCAGAATGTATACTGTACTTTCCGGCTTCCTAAAACGGCTGTTAGCAAACACAGTGTAATCCTCAGGACGGAGAAAGGTAAAGTGGGACTTAGAACTTGAGTGTCTTGTGTTGTGCCAGAATGGAGCGCAGACCTCAGGAGCTACCAGAAGGCCCTTTGTTCCCGCACCAGTGTTCCCCAGGCTTCTCTGTCCTAGCAGTTTTAGTATCTGTTTTGTTTTGTTTTGTTTTGTTTTGTTTTTCCCCAGTTCCCTTCACTTTCATGCAGTCAGGATTTCTTAGTGCTGTTGGTCTCCCCCGCTTGCTGCGAGGCTGGAAAATAGCAATTGTTTAAAGCAAGGGCTCCCGTGCAGATTTCATTCATTACTGCCTGTGGCCTTGGAAATAATCTGTTCCCTCTCTGGATTGTCTGGTAAAGCATTTAACACACTGTTTGGCACAGGGCAAGTACTCCACAAATGTTAGCTGATGGGGGGGGGGGGGGGACTTCTGGTTTTACAGGAGAGAAGATATAAAGTTGTGAACACTGTATAAAAATGTATCGACAGAATCCAGGCTTGGGTGAGAATTCTTCACCTAAAGCTTATAAGCTTATGACAGTTTTTTTGTTACAAACTGTTGTTGCTTTTTTTTTTTTTTTTTAACTTTTCTAGATTGTGTCCTGGGTGATGGAAGTTCCCAGCAGCCAAGTCTCTGAATGAGTAAGGTCTTAGCATGTCTCGATTGTTAATTTAGCAAATATGAGATCGCACATTTTTGGTATAGGGGAAAGGGGGGGAGGGATGTCTGTGGAATGCCATCTGTAGGGAATGGTGGGGCCCTGTGCTAAGCTGGAAGGAAGACACTTGGGTAGGTTTAGGAAGAGTGGGGGTCAGCTATACAATAGTCACATTCCTGGCTAATGGGAAAAGAGCACCTGGATCCCTAGTTGGGTGAGAAGGGAAGCGAAACTTCAGCTGAGGGCTTTGAATGCCAACATGAAAATGTGTTTGATCTGAGAGTAGCACCCACTAGATGCTGCCTGGCAAGGAGCACGTGCTGGACTCCAGGGTACAGGGTTGGAGCGATCACCAAGGGTTCCTTGTGTTCCAGCTTGTGACCCTGGCCCAGTAATCTCCTCCAACTGTAGAGCTGGGGAAAATGTTGCTGCTGCTCCTGTTGCTGAAGACACTGTGGAATTTGAATCTGTGAAGTGTACCTCTTTGAGAAAGAATATTGAAATCAGAACCGTGCATCTCCCATATGGAATGAAAAAGAGAATTACGAAAAAAAGACTCAGACCTAAAATATTTTTGTTTATTCCGGTGCTATGCTATTAAATGTCTTGGTCTGTGTTTTAAATTGTTGGGCTTTTTGGGGCTGGATGGCTCAGTGGTTGAGCGTCTGCCTTTGGCTCAGGTCATGATCCTGGGGTCCTGGGATGAAGTCCCCCATCAGGCTCTCTGCAGGGAGCCTGCTTCTAACCTCTGCCTATGTCTCTTCCTCTTTCTGTGTCTCTTATGAATAAATAAATAAAATCTTAAAAAAAAAAAAAAGGTGGTCTTTTGGGCACCTGGGTGGCTCAGTGGCTGTCTGCCTTTGACTTAGGTCATGATCCCAGGGTCATGAGATACAGTCCCACATCAGGTTCCCTGCAGGAAACCTGTTTCTCCCTCTGCCTAAGTCTGACTCTCCTTCTTTGTCTCTCATCAATAAATAAATAAATAATATCTTTTAAAAAATAAAAATAAATTGGCGGGTTTTTGAACTGAAGAGAAAGATTTGGTTAGGTGATTAATCAAGATGAAAGGGAGGTCTGAAGTCTAAACAGCCAAGCACTGCCTTTTTTCCTAATGGCAGATTCCTCTGTAGTGTTTGCCTAAAACAAAATGCAAAAAGATAAGTACCATCTTATTGTCAAATCAGTTTATTACAGTGCCTGGCTTCACTCACCTAAATCACAAACCGTTCTACATTATCTGGATGTCAACATTTAGAAAACATTTTTCAGATCTCATGAAAAGACACACTTCTTGAGTAATAGAGTGATAGTTCGTTTTTGGGTTTTTTTAAATAGTTCGTTTAACAATTCTTTTTTTAGGGACACCTGGGTGGCTCAGTGGTTGAGTTGTCTGCCTTTGGCTCAGATCATGAATCTGGGGTCCTGGGATCTAGTCCCACATCAGGCTCCCCTCAGGGAGCCTGCTTCTCTCTCATGAATAAGTAAAATCTTAAAAAATAATAATTAAAAATAATAATTAAAAAAATAATAATCAAAAAATTTTAAATATTTATTTGAGACAGAGAACACGAGAGGGGGGAGGAGGGGCAGAGGGAGAGGAAGAGGGAGAAGCAGACTCCTCACTCAACAGCGAACCCTGAGGCTGGCTCCCAGGACCCCCGTATCATGACCTGAGCCGAAGGCAGTCGGCTTAACCAACTGAGCCACCCAGGCATCCCTGGAGAGACAGTTCATAAACTGTTTATTCTTAATTATCACACAAAATGGGCCTCAAAATGAATTTATTGCATTCAAAATTACTTTCTGCCACCAGCTCAGTTTTCCTGTCTACCAAATATAACAGCTTGTCAGGTTATCAGTGACCAGCACGTTCCTGAATCCAGTGATCCATTATCTTATGTGGCCTATCAGCTGCATATGACACAGCTGGTCACTCCCTCCTCCAGGAAATGCTTTCTTCACCTAGTTTCCAGGACACCATACTCGCTGGGTTTTCCTCTTACCTCACCAGCTACTCCTGAGTCTTTTGCAGGTTCCTCCTTTCTTCCTGCACTCACAGGGCTTGGGCTTTCCAGACCTCTCTGTTGTAACAGGAGGGACTGCACAGTCTATGAGCCCTACTGCTAAACATTCCTAGCTCAGGTTAGCCACTGCTTCCTTTGGAAAACCTTAGATCTCCCCAAGGTCATATTGGCTATTCCTCCATGGGACTCCACCAAATCCTGTACATGCTCCCCATTTTGCTCATCTCATTTGCCTTCCACACAAAACTGTGAGCTGTTTAGCATGATATTCTGTGATGTAACTAGTATTCCAACAGCCTACCAAGTCTTCTTGATCCGCCTTTTATTGCTGAGAACTTTTCCGTGATATGGATGTGCCATTATGTTTAACTATTCACCCACTGAAAGACACCTGGGGTGTTTCCACTTTGGAGCTAGTACAAATGAAACTGCTGTAGGAAAAAACAAACAACAAAAAAAACTGCTGTAGACAGTTGTGAATGGGTTTTAAAATACCTTTGAGTGCTCTTGCTGGGTCATAGGCTGACTGTATGTGTGCTTAATTTAATTTAAATTTTTTAAAGATTTTATTTATTTACTCATGAGAGACACACAGAGAGAGAGAGAGAGAGAGAGAGAGAGAGAGGCAGAGACACAGGCAGAGGGAGAAGCAGGCTCCACACAGGGAGCCTGATGTGGGACTCGATCCCCTGTCTCCAGGATCACGCCCTGGGCTGAAGGCGGCGCTAAACCGCTGAGCCACCAGGGCTGCCGTGTGGTTAATTTTGGAAGAAATTGCCAAACTATTTTCCAGAGTGGCTAGACCATTTAACATTCCCACAAGTAGTGTGTGATACATCAGTTTCCCTGCATTCTCATCAATACTTGGTAGTGTCAAGACTTTTTCTTGCAGACATTCTAATAGGCGTGTAATGGTACCTGACCATAGTTTTAATTTGGGTTTCCTTAATAACAACATTGAATATCTCATATGCCGTCCTTATACTCTCTTTGCCAAAGTCTTTGTTCAAGACTTTTGCCCATTTTCTAATCAGGTTATTTTTTTTAACTCGAGTTTAGAGAGTTCTATTCTGGATACAAGTCTTTTGTCTGGTAAGTAATTTGCAAATATTTTTTCCCAGTCTATGGCTTCCCTTTTCATTATATGAATGTACTCTTTTGCAGAGTGAAAGTTTATTTCCCCCTTTTTGCCACATGAGATATAATTGATAAAATATCATTTTTTTCTTTTTTAAAAAAGATTTTATCTATTTTTTAATGTCTATTTATTCATAAGAGACAGAGAGAAGCAGAGACATAGGCAGAGGGAGAAGCTGGCTCCCTGCGGGGAGCCCGATGCAGGACTCATCCCAGGACCCAGGATCAGAAGCTGAGCCTGACAGTGAGCCAAGGGCAGACACTCAATGACTGAGCCACCCAGGTGCCCCTCAAATTTTTTCTTTAATAGTTTGTGCTTTTGGAGTTATGTCTAAGAATTCTTCACCTGACCCTATGTTCATGTTCATGAAGATTTTTTTCCCTTAATTTTCATCTAAAAGTTTTATGATTCTACATTTTTATTTAGACCTACCATCCATTTTGTGTTAAGTTTTTGTATAGGGCTAAGGTTCGATTCTTGTATTTATCCAGTAGTCTCAGAACCACTTGCTGAAAAGACTTACTCTTTCCCTCTTTCAACTGCTTTTGCACCTTTGTCTGGCTGTATTTGTGCAAATCTATTTTGGGTTCTCTATTCCATCTTATTGATTTGTGTGTTTATCCTTTGGCAGATACCACACTGTCTGGATATTGTGTTTATGTAGTAGTAAGTCTTAAAGTCAGGTAGCACAGTTCCAACTTTTTCAAAATTTCCCTTGCCCTAAAAAAAAAAAAAAAAAAAAAAAAATTTCCCTTGCCCTTCCATATCAACTTTACAATAAAGTTGTCTATACCTACAGAAATTCTTGCTGGGATTTTCATAGGAATTGCCTTAAACCCAGAGTCCAGTTCGGAGACAATTGGTATCTTTACTATGTTCAGTCTTCAATACATGGACCTCTCTTCTTTAATTTAGATTTTAGAGTTCTTCATCAAGATTTTGTAGGTTTTTTTGTTTTGTTTTGTTTAGGATTTTATTTATTTATTCATGAGGGACACAGAGAGAGGCAGAGACCTAGGCAGAGGGAGAAGCAGGCTCCCTGCGGGAAGCCTGATGCAAGACTGATCCCAGGAACCCGGGATCATGACCTGAGCCAAAGGCAGATGCTCAACCACTGAGCCACCCAGGTGCCCCAGGATTTTGTAGGTTTTTTTTTTTTTTTTAATATTATTTATTTATCCATGAGAGACACGGAGAGAGGCAGAGACACAGGCAGAGGGAGAAGCAGGCTCCATGCAGGGACTCGATCCTGGGACTCCAGGATCACACCTGGGCTGAAGGCAGGCGCTAAACCACTGAGCCACCCAGGAATCCCTGGATTTTGTAGTTTTCAACGTATAGATTCTATACGTGTTTTGTCAGACTTAGACTTAATACTTCTCCCTCCTCCCCTCCTCCCTCCCATTCCCCCCCCCCATTATAAATGGCATTGTATTTTAAATTTCAGTTTCCAATTGTTGTCAGTATCTATACACGGTTGATTTTTGTATGTTAATCTTGTATCTTGCTAAACCTGCTAAATTCATTTATTAATTGTATGAGTTCTTTGTAGATTCCTCAAAACTTATTATGTATACAGTCATGCCATCAGCAAATAGAGAATGTTTTTATTTCTTCCTTTCCAATCTTTTCTTTGCCTTATTGTATTGGCTAGAACTTTACCAATTGGAGTGGTGATAGATGACATCCTTGCCTTATTACCTGATTTGAAGAAAAAGGTTTCTAGTCTTACAGCATTAAGTATGATTGTAGCTGTAGGGTTTCTGTTAAAGATGCTCTTTAACAGGTTGAGGAAGTTCCTTCTACTCTTTGCTGAAAGTCTTTCTCATAAATGGATACTAAATGTTAAATGTTTTTTTTTTCCTGCATTGATTGGTATCATATACATTGTCTTGCTTAGCTTGTTCATATGATAAATGAAAGTGTTTTTCATATATTGAACCAGCCCGAATCTTTTTTGTTTTTTTAAATTTTATTTATTCATGAGCGACAGAGAGAGGCAGAGACATAGGCAGAGGGAGGAGCAGGTCCCATGCAGGGAGCCCCATGTGGAACTCGAACCCAGGACCTCAGGATCATGCCCTGAGCCAAAGGCAGATGCTCAACTGCTGAGCCACCCAGGCATCCTAGCCTGGATCTTTGGAGTAAACTCTACTTGGTCATTGTTAATAATTCTTTTTAAATAGTGCTGGATTCAGTTTGCTAGAATCTTATAGAGGATTTTTGCATCTTTGTTCATGAGAAATATTGTTCTGTAGTTTTCTTTTATATAACCTTTGTCTGGTTTTGGTCTTATAAAATCATTTAGAAAATGTTCCTTCCTCTTCTATAGAGAAGAGATTGTGTAGAATTTGTGTGGAGTTTTTTTTTTTTTTTTTCTTATAATTCACCAGTGAAATCATGTGAACCTAGATATTTTCTAAAGATTTTTAAGAACTAGGACTGTAATTACTTTAATAGTTACAGGACTATTCAGATGATCTATTTCATCTCAGGTAAGTTCTTTTTTTTTTTTTTTTTTCAGGTAAGTTCTGTAGGTTGTGGTTATCTAGGAAATCGGTCCATTTCATCTAGGTTGCTAAATTTGTGTATATAGAATTTGTACAGGCATATTTTTATTGCACTTTATAGATACTGCATTTTTCACAAATTGGAGGTTTGTGGCAACCCTGTCTGTTAACACCACTTTTCCAACAGCATTTGCTTCTATGTCTGTGTGTCATTTTGGTTAATTCTCTTGAAATTTCAAACTTCTTGTATTTGTTATGGTGTTCAGTGATTACAACTCACTGAAAGCTCAGACGATGGTTAGCATTTTTCAGCAATTAAGTATTTTTAGATTAAGATATATACTCTCTTTAGATATAATCCCATTGCAAACTTAAAAGACTACAGTGTTGTGTAAACATAAATTTTATATATACAGAGAAACCAGAAATATTTGACTCACTTTATTGTTTTTTTAAAGATTTTATGTTTTTATTCATGAGAGACAGAGAGAGAGAGAGAGAGAGAGAGAGAGAGAGAGGCCCAGACACAGACAGAGGGAGAAAGAGGCTCCACGCAGGAAGCCTGACATGGGACTCAATTCCGGGACCCCAGGATCACACCCTGGACTGAAGGCGCCGCTAAACCACTGAGCCACCTGGGATGCCCCTATTGTTGTTGTTTTTTTTTTTTTTTTTTTTTTTTTAAGATTTTATTTATTTATTCATGAGAGAGACAGAGAGGCAGAGACATAGGCAGAGGGAGAAGCAGGCTTCATGCAGGAAGCCTGATGTGGGACTCGATCCTCAGACTCCAGGATCATGACTTGAGCCAAAGGCAGACACTCAACCACTCAGCCACCCAGGCATCTCTGACTCACTTTATTGTAATATTCACTTTATTGCAGTCATCTGGAACTCAACCCACAAAATCTCCAAGCCATGCCTGTATTATTCTCTAAGTATCCTTTGCATAGGAGGATCTTTAGTGCTATCCCCACTTTTGGTTCTGGTAATCATAATTTGAGTCTTTTTTTTTTTTTTTTTAAGATTGTATTTGTTCATGAGAGACACAGAGAGAGGCAGAGACATAGAGGGAGAAGCAGGCTCCCTGTGGGGAGCCCGATGAGGGATGATCCTAGACTCCGGGATTGCTACCTGAGCCAAAGGCAGACTCCGGATCAGAGGATAGAGTATACGGCTCAACCACTGAGCCAGCTAGGTGCCCCGAGTCTTCCTTTTTTTTAAGATTTTATTTTTAAGTAATCTCTACACCCAACGTGGGGCTTGAACTTACAACCCCCACAATTAAGAGCTGCATGCTCTACTGACTGAGCCAGCCAGACACTGCATGTTTTCCTTCTCTTGTTCTTGCTTTGCAGTCTTGTTAGATACATACCAACTTTACTGATCTTTTCAAACAACCAGCTTTTATATTGAGTTTCTCTATTGTTTTTGTGTTTGGTTTTATTGATTTTTGTTCTTTATTATTCCCTCACTTCTCTTCCCCTTGACTTTATTTGGCTCTTCATTTTCTAGTTCCTTGAGGTGGAAGCTTAGATTATGTTTCTATTAAAACTTTCAGGGGCACCTGGTTGGCTCAGCCAGTTAAGAGTCTGGGTGGCTCAGCGGTTTAATGCCTGCCTTTGGCCCAGAGAGTGATCCTGGAGTCCCAGGATCGAGTCCCACATCGGGCTTCCTGCATGGAGCCTGCTTCTCCCTCTGCCTAGGTCTCTGCCTCTCTACCTCTCTGTGTCTCTCATGAATAAATAAATAAAAATCTTAAAAAAAAAAAAAAAAGAAGTCTACCTTTGGCTCAGGTCATGCTCTCAGGATCCTGGGATTGCCCCCACTTCCTGCTCCCTACTCTGCCAGGGCCTTCTCCCTCTCCCTGCCGCTCCTCCTGCTTGTGCTCTCTCATTCTGTCAAATAAACACTGTAAAGAAAAACAAATTTAAAAACTATCGTTCAGTGTCCCCAGAATACTCACTGGTTCTCTGAAAAACTGTTTATCCATCAACTCAACTTAAATGTCACTTTTGAGGCAAAATAGGGTTGTAGCCAGCCTTTCCTCCTCACCCCCACATAAACCCCCAAACTTGGTATTAATGAAATAATCTGAAACTAAAAGGACAACAACAGGATTTAAATGGTGCTGATAGAGAAGTTCTCAGGAACCTGATCCCCCCTCCAACCTCCAAACAGGGTCATAACAATGCCAATTCACATGTGTAGGCTTACAGTTTACAAAATTATATTGCGTTTCACAGTTGCAAAACAGGAATTATCATCCCCATCTGACTGTTGGGGCAACTCAAGCAGAGTAGTCCTAGGTTCCCGATACAGGTCTAACTCATTTTTGAAGGGAAGTCTCCAAAAGCTGCACCAAGCTGGTCACAAGAAACCCCTCCCTATTGGCCGAGGAGCCACGAACCCCCCCAGGCACCGCCCCATCCTGCCCGCCAGGGGGCGCACATCCTCGCTGGCGGGGAGAGGGACAGAGGCCGATGAACTCCTTGGTAGGTAGAGGCTGAAGCGTGAGGGTGGATCAGCGTGCTCTGGGGGAACCCTGAAGGCTGGGCCTATGGCTTAAAGTATGGGTCCCCAAGAGCTGACCTTGCAAGGGATGGGGAGAGGGCGGGTCCCTGTGACCTACAGGGGAGTCCCAAGGCGGCGTCTTTTGCCGAGGGCGCGGCCGCACCGCTCAATTCCCCCCTCAATCTCTGGGCAGCGGGGGCCCAGGGCGGGAGATCGGCTCTGCCACGCCTCCTCTGACGAGAGGAATTGCGATGGACGCGGGAGTCCACACTTGCCTTCAGGTCCCTTCACCTTCTCTTGAACGCTCAGCCCTCCCCGCCATCTTTGTAAGCCCCTACCCCAAGTCCTCCACGCCCCTACAATAGTCTCTCTTCCTTCCTCCCTTTCAGGACCCCTCCCGTGAGCCAGTAACTTGGACTGGCCTAGAGAAGCTGGCCCTCCCCAGTTTTTTTTTTTCTCCTCCCCAGTTTTGACTTAGTAGTTGCCTCCTGCCTCCGCGCCCCGCTTGCGTGGCGTACACGTGGTAAAGGAGGCCTTCCGGCGCTCTCGCGTTACTTAAACACATTCCCGCGGTCGCGCGCGCCCAGAGGGGCGGGGAGAACAGAGGCCGGGAAGGCGATTCGTAGGTCGCGGGGGACGGGCGCGCGTGCGCAGTGCGCAGCGCTTGCAGGAGCTTGGAGCCGTCAGGGCGCCGGCGGTCTCGCGATCCTGTAGCGCGGCCGCTTTCCTTCTCTTTCTGGGACCTGAGCGTCCCGGGCTGCGCGGTCAGTCCGGGCGGGTGGGAACAGCTCTTGAGTAGCTCGGCCGGGACCGGGCCGCGTGCTCGGGAAGAGGGGCGGTGGACGGGCCCGGGGTTGGGGGCGGTGTCCTGAATGAATAGGAACCGGGGTGAGGGAGGTTCGGGAGATTGGGGTGAGTGGGAGGGGACTGAGGCTGGAAGGGAAGAGGCGAGTTGAGTGCGCCCCCTCGTGTCTGCGCCTTTTGTCCTGGAAATGGGGTAGGAAAGGCAGCGACGTGGCTGGTCACCTCTCTCTGATCTCCCTTCCCCGCGTCAGGGCACACAGCATGGCTGAAAACCGAGAGCCCCGCGGGGCGGTCGAGGCTGAGCTGGACCCGGTGGAGTATACCCTTCGGAAGCGGCTTCCCCACCGCCTGCCCCGGAGGCCCAATGACATTTATGTCAACATGAAGACTGACTTTAAGGCCCAGCTGGCCCGCTGCCAGAAGCTTCTGGACGGAGGGGCTCGGGGTCAGAACTCATGCAGTGAGATCTACATTCATGGCTTGGGCCTGGCCATCAACCGTGCCATCAACATTGCCCTACAGCTTCAAGCGGGCAGCTTCGGGTCCTTGCAGGTGGCTGCCAATACCTCCACCGTGGAGCTCGTCGATGAGCTGGAACCAGAGACTGACACACGAGAGCCGCTGACCCGCATCCGCAACAACTCGGCCATCCACATCCGTGTCTTCAGGGTTCCCCCCAAGTAATCGAAATGAGGGTGGGCACCTTATCCACCCACCCCCACATAGGTAGGCTCAGATATTGGCTCTTCTTGTACTGAATACAGTCATGGACCTCCTACCAGAGCCACGTAAGAAAAACCCTATTACCTTACAGCCCAGAGGACTCTGAATGGAGAAGAAGAGTATTGTCTCTTGTTGGGCCCAAGCAGTGGGTCTTCCTGAGTCTATGATCTGTAACCATTGTCAGAGACAATAAAAACTACCCAGCTGTGTTAGTATGCAGCCACCCCACTGCCACTGTCTCTCTCCTGTGTAAATTCCGTATGACATGGAAAGGGAGAATAGGACACTTTACAAGTATTTACATACAGGAGGGAACCCCTAGTGTATCCTGCCTTTGCAGAGAGTATAGATAGTACTACAGCTACAGACAGTGTAACAAAACAAACTTTAGTACAAGCAAAAGCCTGAGAATTCCAGTGTTTGCTTTAAACTTTTTTGTACTCTCAGTGGAAGGCTGAGTGGATAAGGTGTACACTCTTGCCTGCTAACGTAAAGCTGGGATGGCTGTACACTCAGGAAGCATCAGGCTTTCTGGTGGCGGTTCCCAGGACAAGAAAGGTGAGAATTTGAGGACAAAGGGAGCAAAGACTGGGACCTCCTTTTTGTCGGGCTCTGTGATAGAGACTGACAAACAGCTTCACCTGATTCCTGGTCCATTGGGTGTGGGGCCCAAGTTGTCCAGAACCTTTTAGATCCTCCTGGGTGGGCTGCTCTAGTGGGAAAGGAGAGCCTCCAATTACCATGCGCACTGGAGTAAGTATATTTTTGTTTGAATATTTGTAGGGAGATCTGATTTCTCGGGTTTATCAAGCTAGAGTCCTCTAAAGCAACGTTTATCAAAGTGGGTGGTGAACCATTTGTGCATCTTTTTTTTTTTTTAATTTTTTAAATTTATTTATGATAGTCACAGAGAGAGAGAGAGAGAGAGAGAGGCAGAGACATAGACGGAGGGAGAAGCAGGCTCCATGCACTGGGAGCCCGACCTGGGATTCGATCCCGGGTCTCCAGGATCACGCCTCGGGCCAAATGCAGGCACTAAACCGCTGCGCCACCCAGGGATCCCCCCATTTGTGCATCTTAAAATCAATTTACTGAATCCAAGTCTTTTTTTTTTTTTTTAAGATTTTATTTATTTCTTCATGAGACACACACGGGGGGGGGGCGGGGGGCAACGGGAGCAGGGGGCAGGCTCCATGCAGGGAGCCTGATGTGGGACTCAGTCCTGGGACTCTAGGATCACACTCTGGGCCAAAGGCAGGCTCTCAACCGCTGAGCCACCCAGGCATCCCAAGTCCAAGCCTTTTATTTTTTTATTTTTTTTTAATTTTTATTTATTTATGGTAGTCACAGAGAGAGAGAGAGAGAGGCAGAGACACAGGCAGAGGGAGAAGCAGGCTCCATGCACCAGGAGCCCGACGTGGGATTCGATCCCGGGTCTCCAGGATCACGCCCTGGGCCAAAGGCAGGCGCTAAACCGCTGCGCCACCCAGGGATCCCAGTCCAAGCCTTTTAAAAAGCTTTTTCTCATTACAGAAATGGGTCTGAAATGGTAGTATTTGCTGGTGCCTTTCAGTTATGTATATATGTGTCCAACACGTGTACTAGTTATATAAATTGCATTTTTTACTGTTTGATTTTTTTTTTTATTAAGATTTTATTTATTCATGAGAGACACACAGAGAGAAGCATAGAGGGAGAAGCCCGATAAGGGATTCGATCCCCGGACCCAGGATCACACCCTGAGCTGAAGGCAGATGCTCAACTGCTGAGCCACCCAGGCCATCCCATTTTGTGTTTTTTACTGTTGATCAAAGTCCTAAGAGTTTGAAAGCCTCTGATCTAAAAGTAACAGGGTTTTATTCTAGTTTGCTACTGTGGGCCAAGGCCAGGGTTGGGCCCTGGAGATACAAAATCAGTTCAAAAGCCCCTGCCTTTAAGGAGCTCCACCATTTCATTGGGAAGGTAGGTAACACCCGTTTTTGTGAGTGAGTAGGAAGGTGAGTTACGTAAGAAGTAAGAGGAGCCATGATTTGAAAATGTGGGGACTGAGAGGACTACCTTCCTGCTGGTGTCCAAAATGGTTTCACCTTTGGCTTGGGTATTGAAAAATGAATAGGAGTTTGCCAGGCAAAGAGGAGAGGACATATATGACAGAGGGGTCAGCATGTGCCAAGGGGATTCATGAATAGGCAGGGTGTGCTATGGGACTCAAGGGTCACTCAGGGTGGCTAGAAAGCTGGAGGCACCAGGGACACATTTCTCTCAGATACCCCCAACAATACTGCCCACCTCGTTACCTTATCAGCCTTGACTGCAAGGCTCTCTTGCCCCAGAGCATCCAGTAGCAGAATGGGGAGCCAGCAGGGAGTTCGCTGGAACTATGTGTCTCCCTGCACGTATGTGTTCTGGTGTCTGAGCTCCTGGCCTGGGCCCAGCCGAGGTGGTGGCAAGCAGACATTTTGCATTTGGTTTGTTTTGGCAGCTACCTCTCCCAGCCTGTTTGTTGTTGTTTCTACTCCACTTTCTTTCAGTGCTTGCTGTTGGGGCTTCCCTCAGTGGCAGATCCTCAAAAACAGCCCATAGACATTGCTGTTTGAAGGAAGAGGGTCCAAGAGCTCACCCTTTTGCATATGTAGGCACGTAGGGGGCATGAGAAAGGCTCCTGCATCTGTTGGAGTCCAGGCATGGTGGGCAGGGCAGGGAACTCTGAACTCCGAATCCCTTCAGTAGGCCAAATACCACCTCTATTCCCCTTCCTCCTATTGACTCTGAAATGTCTTCCATCAGGGTTGGAGAAAGGGGAAGGAGATAGGGGCAGAAGGTGTGTCCAAATGCAGTTCTCCTCCCTTCTTTTTACACAACATCTGCATAAGCCACAGTGAGTTTGAAATGACCTCCAACTCCAAAACCAGATCCCCAGAGGCCAGAATTGAAATGCTTTGTTTTGGAGGAGGGTGCAGACATCTGCTCATCATTCATAGCATTATTGATCATGCATTACTTTTAGGGATCTGTGTTAAGTACCAGACCTTCCCATGAAGGTATAAACTGGTCCTATAAAGTCTATAGGGAGTAAGATGTTAAAAAGACAAAGAATGGGCATTGTGCTTGTAACTGCCCCTGGCGTTAGTACAGGCTCCATAAGTTGTAAAAACTACTGTTGTTAATATGAGCCATTTTGTGAAGAAATGGTTTCAGGCCTCTTTGTGGGTTATAGGGAGAGGGGATGAAAGGTGATTTGTGTGTGTTTGATTTACAAGGCCAGGCTTCTAGTTCTGTTAGCTCTTAAATCTGTGGCTTACTCAGCAGGGAAGAAGACCTGCCCTCAGGACTCATGAACTGGCTTGGATAGAGTGATGATCCTCCTAGGGATGTCCTCATACTCTGTCTCAGGTCAGTTTGTAGTGCTTGGTCAGGAGTTGGGGGAAGAGGGGCATGTTCCATTAAATCCTTGAACCTCTGGAGAAGTTGGACTAAAACTCTTGTGCTCGAGGTACTTCCTCAGGGAGCAGATGTCCAACTGCATGGAGGTTTGGGGTGAGGCGAAAATGATCTCACCAAGAAAGATGTCTGAATGTAACCACTTAAGACTCCGCCTTCGTAATGGCAATATGAGTGCTTTTCATTCATGTGTTTTGGTTCAGCCATATTTTCTAGTTTTCAATGATCACAGATCATTTTTATAATAAAAAATGTTAATTTTTTACAAAGCTTGTTCCTTTGTCCTCTGAGTGGGGTGATCAGGGGAGTTAGTTATCAAACTGATGAGATAACATCAAGGAGAAGTGATCTCATTGCCCAGTCCAGTAACTAATAAATATCACTTCATGGATGGATGGGATACACAGGAGACAGCTTGCTGTCCACTCTATAACAAGCCTCTGCTCCCTTGAGAAAACACCAAATGGCTTGCCACTGGAAGTACACAAAGAGAGGGTGAACCTTCACTTTCATGGGACCTCCTAGGTCTTTTCCAGTTCAGAGTCTGAGTTTTGTTCACTGCAAGAAAAATACACATCTGGGACACCTGGGTGGGTCAGCGGTTGAGCATCTGCCTTCGGCTCAGGGCATGATCCCAGGTCCTGGGATCTACTCCTGCATCAGGCTCCCTTTGAGGAGCCTGCTTCTCTCTCTACCTGTGTCTCTGCCTCTCTATCTGTGTCTCTCACGAATAAATAGATAAAATCTTAATATATATACTTCTCTGAAAATCCTAAACTCATTTGCTGGTTCATGAAATAAAACAGGAGCAAAAAAGTTCCCTTCTATACAGATCATAGGGGACGCCTATGGGGTCAAGCAATAGGTTCTTGTTGGTTCTCGGTGAACCATGAACAATTTGGGAATATATTTGCTAAATTTGGATGTTTACGAGTATGTCTAAGTCTTCTATAAACTACCCTTCAGGAGATCTTGGCCTATATTCTTCTAAGTAGAAAGAGTCTATAGGCTTAATACCTGCATCTGAAACCACCGGCAACTCCCACAGTGACTTCATTTCACTCAGTTGTGTTCAGGGGGCAAGTTTCTCCAAAGTGCAGTCAGTGCATACACCCAGAGAGACCTCCATCCACACCCCACTGTTCTCATGATGTCTTCTGGTGAGTTGCTCGGCCAGGCAGCTAAAACAGCACAGAGCAGTTCCCATGAGTTGTGCCTAGCTGCTCAGAGGGAAAAGTAGAGTGTGCTGGAGGAAGTCTGGAGAATATGCTGGAGATGTGACTCCAAAGTGAGAACAAGTAGGAGGGATAATAAAGCAGAGTTAGTGCAGTAATAACAGCCAGCATTTATTGATCACCTTACTCCAGGTGTTACATAACCCACAATAGTCCCGGGAAGCAATTACTATCACTTGCCATGCGTTGGCTCACAGGTAAAGTCACCAGTCCCAGTCGGCTCCTAGTAATGGCAGAGCTCAAGCCGCTAATCTGGGCTCCCTTGTTTACAGGACAACCCCCTTTAAGCTGCTGGGCCACAGAGCCAATGCTTGTTGAGAGAAGACACCTGGATGTCTGGTTCTACTTGGCTACTTTATGACCCCGAAAGCAGCCCTTGCCTCAGTTTCTCCAAATTGGCCTTTGGACAGGACTTTCTTTGGCTCTCCAGCAGGAATCTGTTCTCCAGCATTCTTGCTCCCTTCCCAACTCCCCAGGGGCCAGGAAACCCTCCCCCACCACACCCCTCCACAGTCCCTGGTCACCTCACTTCCCAGCACAGAAGGTCTTCTGGGCCACTGGCTGAACTCTCCAGCCAAGCTGAAAGCCACTGAAGAGAGGCCCAGAGGCCCCCTTCGTCCCCAGCACGACTCCAGGCAGCTGGGGCTTCGTGCTGTCTTGGGGGCTGGGGCAGCTCAGGGGAGCTGTAAATTTGCTTCTCCTTGGACTTTCTTTCTGAACTGACTGCCAGGAAGACTCCATGGAACAGAGCCTACGTCCACCCCCGCCATCCTCCTGTCACACCCATCCCTTTTCAGGCCCTGCCTCAGTGGCCGCTGCTCAGGAAGTGGATGGAGGCTTTACAGGCCCATGAGATCCCAGAGCTAGGTTGTCAAGGCTGGCTCCAGCAAGCACTCAGAGGATGAGTGGCTCATTTCCACTCTAGGTGTCCCATTCTGTGGCTGAGGTGTCTGTCTGCAGTGGAGGGATCACCTAATACCAGCCACATATAAATAGGCAACATGCTGGGTCCCTGGGAGGTATTGAGGTGAAACAAGACTTACCCTACATTGTCCTCTGCTCTTTTTGATTAACAAGGCTCCTGTGCTGCATGACCCCAGAAACTGCCATTCCCAGTGAATCTATGTGAATGGCGCCCCCTGGAGTTGTGCAGTCCTCAATCTTGAAAACTGTGTATGGTGGCCCAGCCAGTAGGAGCCCTAAGCCATGTGCATAAATGATAGCAGTGCAAAGAAAGGAGACAACTTTCTGCTGGGGGATCAGAGAAGCCTTCATAGAGGTGCTGAAATCTTGGGTTTGGGCTTTGAAGAATGGGCGGGGGAAGGGGCTGGGGGAGATAGTGTGCGAAGATGATGCAGGTAGACAGCACAGGGTGAGCAAAAGGCAGGAAGTATCTGAGTTCATGTGATGGAAGGAATGGGAATGAGCAAAGTGGGAGAATAGGATAGAAAGGCAGGTGGATGACAGAACACAGACAATCTTCGTTTTGAGGCAACTGGGAGCCATGGCAGGTTCCTGCTCAGGGGAGTGACATGAACAAGGCTATTCAATGGGAAAGCTAGTGGGGATTGACTGGAGAGGTCGGGGGGAGACCCTCTGCAGTGGCCAGCACCACGCCGGAAGGACATAAGGAGGCCAATGGAGGAGCCAGTGGCAGGGGGTGGTGGGTGTTGGAGGTGGAGGCCCAAGGAGCTTCCATTTTTCTCTCTGCTTTTCAGAGTATGCAGATACCAAGGGCAGATAGCTGGGCCCTGCTGGGCAGTTACCAAGAGCATCTTTGTTGAAGCTGGCCCCAAACCAGCCTCTGCCCTCTGGTAGGATTACTACAGCTTAGGGGTTGGGTGTGGGGTGGACGGAGATCCTCTCCTACACCTTCTCTCCCAATCTGCAATCAGAAAGCTCTCTCCAAAAGCCCCAGAGGATGAGCTAGCACCACCCCTGTCCACCAGGACCTAGCATCTAGGCACTGGTGCTATGGCCCATCTCCCCTCCTTTCCTGAAGGCAGAGGTGAAAGGCAGGCCTCCCACAAGTTGCTATGAGGGAAGCAGCAGGTCTCACAGCCTGAAAGGCTCCTCCTCTCCTCAGTCTCCTCAGGCAGTGTCTGCCCCCTCCATCTGTCCCTGGCCCAATCTCCATGGTCAGGTCAGGGCAGTGACGCAGGAGTCGGGACTGGAGAGCAGAGGCTGGGGGTGTGGAGGGGTCGGGACAGAACGCATGTGTGGACGTGTGTGGACGTGAGTGTGCGTGTGCTTGTCCCACAGCTGGGATCTGAGAGGGAAGCAGAACCGGGTTCCGAAGGCCAAGCAGGGCTGGGAAGCTGCCTGAGTGTCGGGAGGGAAACTGGGACCAGGGGCATAGTGGAGTGAGCAGACTGGGAGTCAATATACCAGGGTTGAGGAGGGACCCCAGAGCAGGCTGGAGGTGAGTGGAGGGTAGAGGAGCAGGATCGGAGCAAATCCAGGCCCTCAGGACTTCCCACTGGAACCACAGCAGCCTCTGCCTCCCACCTTTCCCTCTTCTGAACCCCTCTCCAATCATGCCCTCCCCACCTCGTGGTTCCCTCACTCACCTCCACTGACTTTATTCAAGTCACCCTCAGCACAGTTTCCCCCACTGCCCCATCTCAAACTGCAGCCTTCTCCAACACTCCCGGCCCCCTTCATGCATGCTCTCCTTGGTCCTTTATTGCTGTTGGAAATACTTTTTTTTTTTTTTAATTTTATTTATTCATTCGTGAGAGACAGAGAGATAGAGAGAGAGAGGCAGAGACACAGGCAGAGGGAGAAGCTGGCTCCATGCAGGCAGCCTGATGTGGGACTCCGGGATCACGCCTGAGCTAAAGGCAGATGCTCAAACGCTGAGCCACCCAGGCATCCCTGAATATTCATTTCTTGAATGAAAGAATGTTTCCTTCAGACTCTTTACAAACAAAATCCAAATTTCTTTAAATAATTTTTTAAAAAGATTTATTTATTTATTTAAGAAAGAGGGAGAGAGCATACCTACGCATCTGGAGGGGATGAGGGTCAGAGGGAGAGAATCTTTCCAGCGACTCCTCACTGAGCACGGACCCCATTGTGGGGCTCAATCTCTTGAACCAAGAGTTGGATGCTCAGGCGACTGAGCGCCCCCAGGGCTCCCCAAATCCAAATTGTTTGAGTGTCATACAAGGCCCTTCACAACCTGACCCTTCACTAACCAGCCCTCTGGCCTAGTCTCCCCCACCCTGACACACCTGACCCTCCTTTCCCCTTGATGAATGACTTTCATCCTCACCTCACATCTCCTCCCACTGAAATCCTACGAGCCCTTCAAGGCTGAGCTCCTGTCACCTTCTGCATCAAATCTTCCTGGATTCCCCCAGCTAACAGTGAGCTCTGCTTCTTCCAAATTCTTCCAGCTAGGCTCTGAACACCCCTGTCCTCACACAACTGCTCTGTGTACCCATCTTATCTCTGTTGTAAACTACAAACTCCAAGAGGCAGGAGCTAGTTCTCAAACACATCTTTTTGCCTTGCAAAGTGTGTAGGCAGCTGACTTGCTCGTAGATGGCATTGATTGCAGGAATAAAATATTCTTGAATCTCATGGAACTGGGAAGGAAGTGAGGGAATATATATATATATATAACCACTTGTATTTGTAGGACTTTGAAACTGGGACTTCATCACCCCCCTTTGTCAGGTTAGGGCACGGAAGCTCAGGACAGACCACTTTCCAAGGTTTGCGAAGCCAGCCAGGCTCAGACTCCTGCTCTAGGGAGCTTGCCTCTCTGCTTCCGAGAAGCCTCAAAGGCTTAGCTGTAAATCTGAACCATCTAACAAATTTTGCCACATAGCCTAGCCTACAGCATAGGTCAAAACCAAAAACCAAAAGGATGTTTAAGTGCACGCGTGTCCTGCACAACATACCATACGCCCAGTGCCCTTAAAAGTTCAATTTCTGGGTTTTCAGAGTCCTAGAAACTAAAGAGCCAGGAAAGAAGAGCCCCCCAAATTTCTTACTCCGTGGGCCCCCGTCAAATTCCTCAACACGAGCAATACTGGCGTCTAGAACAAGTACTGGGATTGCGAGAAGGAAGGCAACTTGCCTCTGCCCGCACCTTCCCGGCTTCCAAGGCTAGTTGCCCCGCAGGCACCAGGCACCGGCGCTCCCAGCTCGATCCCCCGCCCAGGACTGGGACGCACCCCTCCCCCCGGGGGGAGGGGGCCGGGAGCCTCGGGGTCCCCGGCCTTTCCCAGAATGGCACCCCTCCCGCGGGTGCGCACCCAGCCGCGCCTCCCACAACCCGGGGTCAGACTGGCGGACCCGCGTCCCGCTCCGCGCCTGCTGCCGCGCCTGCTGCCGCTCTGCTCCCGCCCCGGCGAGCCCCCGACCCAGGCGTCCTGCCCCGGTCTGACCCCTCTGGCCCTTACCTCTGGCGACCCCTCACGCACACAGCCTGCCCCCCACCCCCACACACGCACGCACACATGCTGATAACAGCCCCGACCCCCGGCCGAGCCGCAGTCCCCGGGCCAACCCCGGCCGGTCGCCGCGCGCCTGTCCTCGCGGACCCTGGCCGAGAGCCCTGCGCTCGCTCTGCGCGACCCCGGCTCGGCGGCCCCTGGACGGTGGCCCCCTCCTTCGGACCGTGGGGCCGGCCCTGCCCCGCCGCGCTTCCCGGGATGAGGGCTCCCGGCGAGGGCGCCGGCGGAGCCCCTGGTCGCTGAGCGGCCGACGGAGGCGCGGAGATGGGGGCGTGCGGTGAGTACTCGCCGGCCGGAGGAGCCCCCGCCCGCTCGGGCCCCTGTTTGAGCAAGAATTTACCGCTGGGGCCCCGAGGTGGCTGGGTTCAAGGACCGACGACTTGCCAAGGACCCCGGAAGGGCAAGGGGGGTGGGGCAGCCCCCACGTGCCGGCAGGGCTTAGGGAGCCCCTAGGAAAGGTGAAATCTGACCTGGACACGGGGATGCGGTTTGGGGGTTCAGGGAGAAGAGGGGCTGCCACGTGCGTGGGGAGAAGGCTGATACCTGGGTCTTGGAGCAATCACCGGGATCTGCCAGAGGGGAAGCCTCAGTCACGCCGGGGTTGAAGTTTGGCCGGGAGAAGTGGATGCCGGTAGTTTGGGGGGTGGGGTGTGCGCGCAGCAGCGGCCGGATTGAATGAAGGCAGGGGAGGCAGAACCTGAACGCTGGGAAGGTGGGGGTCGGGCGCGACTAGTTGGGGGCAGAGGAGCGGGATGTGTGAACCTGCCCCTCCAAACCCACACAGTCAGCCTGGCACTCTTTTCCAGAATGTCCTGCCCTGTTCCTTTTGCTGTCTTTGCTGCTGCTTCCTCTGGGCCTCCCAGTCCTGGGCGCCCCCCCTCGCCTCATTTGTGACAGCCGGGTCCTGGAGAGATACATCCTGGAGGCCAGGGAGGCCGAAAATGTCACGGTGAGGGTCCCACCTCAGGACATTCTCAGTAGTCCAGGGGTGTCCTCCAAGATCTGGGAACCTGAGCCCCTTCGTTCGGAGATGGAGATGGGAAGCCAGAGCCCTCAGGAAAAATGATAAAAGTGGTAGCCCCTCAATGCATGCCTGGAAGCTAGATGAGGGGCAAAGGTGGAGGGAGCTCTTGGGGAGCCTGACACCCCCTTCCCCCCGAACTGGGGTCATGCATTTCAGATGGGCTGTGCTCAAGGCTGCAGCTTCAGTGAGAATATCACCGTCCCAGACACCAAGGTTAATTTCTATACCTGGAAGAGGATGGATGTGAGTTTATTTTTCCCCTCTACTTGGACAGTCTTGTTTTGCTTACCTGATGGGGTGGGAGGGAGTACCATAGAAGAAGCTGAGGGCTGAATGCAATATGTTTACTCATTTGTTCTTTGTTCATTCATTAATTCATTCATTCAATGAAACTGATCCCAAGCCTTCATTTTGCTCAGCTTGGTGCTTGGGGCTGCTGAGAGGGAGGGGCTGGCCTGGGCCGCTGACTATAAGTCGCCATTCCCTTTAGGTTGGGCAGCAGGCCTTGGAAGTCTGGCAGGGCCTGGCACTGCTCTCAGAAGCCATCCTGCGGGGTCAGGCCCTGTTGGCCAACGCCTCCCAGCCATCTGAGACTCCGCAGCTGCATGTGGACAAAGCCGTCAGCAGCCTGCGCAGCCTCACCTCTCTGCTTCGGGCGCTGGGAGCCCAGGTGGGTAGAAGCCTCCCTTGCACTTCTGCTCCAAGGGCCCTGCCAAGAAATACTGAGACCCCACTGGACCTCCTCATCCCCCCTCCAATTCTGTCCTCCATCCCATCTCCCACCAGGGTCCTGGGCACTTCGGTAACCTTCTCTTCTCTCCTTGTCAGAAGGAGGCCATGTCCCTTCCAGAGGAAGCCTCTCCTGCTCCACTCCGAACATTCACTGTTGATACTTTGTGCAAACTTTTCCGAATCTACTCCAATTTCCTCCGTGGAAAGCTGACACTGTACACAGGGGAGGCCTGCAGAAGAGGAGACAGGTGACCAGGTGCTCCCACCCCAGGCACATCCACCACCTCACTCACTACCACTGCCTGGGCCACGCCTCTGCACCACCACTCCTGACCCCTGTCCAGGGGTGATCTGCTCAGCACCAGCCTGTCCCTTGGACACTCCACGGCCAGTGGTGACATCTCAAGGGCCAGAGGAACTGTCCAGAGCTCAAATCAGATCTAAGGATGTCACAGTGCCAGCCTGAGGCCCGAAGCAGGAGGAATTCGGAGGAAATCAGCTCAAACTTGGGGACAGAGCCTTGCTCGGGAGACTCACCTCGGTGCCCTGCCGAACAGTGATGCCAGGACAAGCTGGAGGGCAATTGCCGATTTTTTGCACCTATCAGGGAGAGACAGGAGAGGCTAGAGAATCTAGGTGGCAAGCCATAAATTCTCTAGGTCTCGTGGGTCTCCTATGACAGCAAGAGCCCACTGGGCAAAGGGTGGTGGGAGCCATGGAGATGGGATAGGGGCTGGCCCCTGGCTCTCATTGGGTCCAAGTTTTGTGTATTTTTCAATCTCATTGGCAGAAACTGAAACCACAACATGGCTCTTGACTTTTCTGTTTTCCCTGGGATCCTCCTACTTCCCTGGCCCTGCTCCGGCCCTGGCAGCAGGCCACAGTCCTGGAAAACTAGAGGTGGAGGGGGTCGGCCCTACGTGCTGCCTCTCATGGTCTATCTGACCTCTTGACCCCACTGGGTCTGAGGCCACAAGCTCTGCCCACGCTGGTCAATAAGGTGGTTCTATTCAAGGCTGTTCCTCAGTAGGCAGTTGGCAACCCTCTGTAGTGAGCTACAGCTGCCATCAAGGAAACAGGAGCCAGGAGGAAGAGCCCCTTTGGGGGCTGGTGGGAGTTCCCAGTCCTGGACCCTGGACCCTTATTATTTCTCACTTCTCCATAGTGCTTTTGACTAAAGCCACATTCCCACATCAGCCTTTGCCACCTCTAAATCCAGCTGACCCTTTTCCTTGCCTGAGGATGGTCAAGGCAAGGAAATGCTCTACCCCAAAACTTGCAGAAGGAGCCACGTTCCCCAAAAGCGGTCTCACTGAGCACTCACTCTGTGCCCAGGGCTATCCTAGGTGGTTCACTTACATGACATTTTATTCCTTGCACAGCCTGATGAGAAAGTTTCCACTGTCATTCCCAGATGAGAAGTAAACTGCCCAAAGCCAAGACAACAGGAATCCCCAATGGCCCCAGCTCTTATCCCTTCCCTCTTCAGCTTATTCTTCCACATAACCCCTACCTGCTCCCTGCTCCCCTGGGATGGGAGACACAGAACAGACTAACTCAGCTCCCGCTCTCCATCCCTACTAATAATTTTACCCAGTACTCCAACATTCCACTTCAAATTCCTTCCCAGAGGGATGCCTTGGTGGCTCAGTGGTAGAGTGTCTGCCTTTGCTCAGGTCGTGATCCCCAGGTCCAGAGATTGAGTCCTGCATCAGGCTCCCTGCAGAGAGCCCAATCCTGGCCATTATCATATGTGTGGGGATCAGCCTTTCTGCTCATATCACAAAACTTAGAGAAGTCAGCCTGCATCCCTGAAAATATGCAAAAGAAAAAGAATTTTTGCAATCTGCAGGAGGACAAATGATGGGTCGGTTGGGGGATTGGATGGTATGTGCTAAATATATGTGTGTGTGCTGGGGGGGCCGTGGCCAAGCGTGGTGGGAGGAATCAAAGGAGAGGTGGACCCAAAGGAGAATTCCCCCCTCCTCCCCTGCCTGGCCAACTCAGTTCCTAGGGTATAGTGCCCTCTTCAGGCCCCACTGGAAAATGTTAGAGAAATACACAAGTCAAAGAGCCCTTAGGTCTCTGATTATTCTTTGCACATTTCAATAAAAATTTGTATTACAGTTTCCACAGATGGCATCTGGTTCTTGCCCCACTGCTGTGAAACAGTAAGGGAGGAATCTGTCTCTCTCGCTGGCAAAATCGAAGCTAAGAGAGGTGTCCAAGGCATGCAGCTAATAATGGTAGCTAGGACCTGAACACAAGGTTTAGGAATCGTAACCTCCAAGCCCATCTTAGCCTGATGTGTCATCTAGACATCCCTGCCCACCCAATTCCTGACTCTTTTTCCCCCAGAAGTCAGGGCCATCTGCCTTATTCCTTGATTTTTCTTCAGACTGCTTACTGCTTTCTATTACAAAAAACAAAAAAAAACAAAAAAAAAAAACAAAAGAAGATAGAAGTTAATGGAACTGAACTGTATGACCTGGGCCAGTATGTTAAGACATAAAAAACAAAACTCATTTATTACACATTTATGGAGTGCCTACTGTGTGCCAGCCTTTGCACTAAGTACTAGGAAAACATGAAATGACAGCCTGTGTCTTTCTCAGCCCTGTGTCTCCAAGAGCAGGCATTCCTCCCAGAGGCAAAACAACATGAACTCATTAACTGTATAGCCAGCTTGATATGTGACTGCATGTGGACAGGCCTGGATAGGAAGGACCCGGCAAGGGCCCAAGTCCCTGAGAAAAGAACACACATACACAAGGGGGGTGTTGCTAGATTGCAAAGGGTCTTCAAATGTGAGCTGGGAATGTGAAGTTTCTGCTGTACTATTATTATTATGGTTCATGACAGATTAAACTCTGGCACCTGCATGATCTGCTGTGATTCTCACCACAAGTCCATGAAACTGAGAGGACTTAGGTATCATCTCTATTTGCCAGATAGGGAAAATAAAACTAAGCTCCACCAGGTAAATGAGGGAACCAGCTCTTCGGACTTCTTGGCAGGCCAGGCACCAGCATGATCCAGTTCTGAGTCAGTGGGTTACATAATTGTTTAATGGAGATGCCTTCTGTTTGTAGAGTGCTTTGTGATTTAGGAGGTGCTTTCCTGGGCATTTTCTTATTTGCTCTCCTAACTGCATGAAGATGGCAGAGATGGTAGAGGATCTCCATTTTGCAGAGGCAGAAACCAAGATCCACAGAGATTATGGGCCTTGTCCAAGCTATAAGACACTGAGAAGAATATAAAGACCAGGAGCCAGGCTCTCCAACTCGTGTTCCCTTTTCTACCAGAAGCAGGGATGGTTGGGAAAGGAAAGTAGAGGGAATGGCTGGAGGGGAGAAAGCAGCTCCAGGTCAATCAGACTTAAGGCCCATTCTTCTCTCACTATCAACTCCTCCCCAAGGGGCACCTGGGTGGCTCAGTCGATTGAGTGTGCAACTCTTGTTTCGGCCCAGGTCATGATCTAATGGGTTGTGGGATCAAGGCCTGCTCTTAGTGGGAAGTCTGCTTGAGATTCTCTCCCTCTGATGCCCCCAAATAAATAAGTAAGTAAATAAATAAATAAATAAATAAATAAATAAATAAATAAATAAATACATGACCCGCACACAATTTCTGCTTTTAAAAAACACTTAGCTGTGGGCAGCCCGAGTGGCTCAGCGGTTTAGCGCCTGCCTTCCGCCCAGGGCGTGATCCTGGAGACCGGGGATTGAGTCCCACATCGGCCTCCCTGCATGGAGCCTGCTTCTCCCTCTGCCTGTGTCTCTGCCTCTCTCTCTCTCTGTTCTCTCTCATGAATAAATAAATAAAATCTTTAAAAAATAATAAAAAATAAAAATAAAATAAAAATAAAAACACTTAGCTGGGCTAGTGTCTCCATTTTACAGAAGAGCAAACTAAGGCCCAGAGTGAGTAAAGTGGAAACACAGCAAAGCCAAGAGTGGCTTTAATTCTCTGGAGCGTTCCCCAGGTTTTTCCACATGCCAGGGTCCCTCACACCTATTCCTACACCTGTTAAGCTTGACAAGTGACAAACCCTCCGGGGCCTTGTGCATTCTCAACCCCTCAAAATGCAGAGCCCGGTGGTTCCCTTCCACATGGCCATCCCGTCCTGTCCTGCCTTGTGTACCAACCCCCACCCCCAGACAGGTTGGAAGCTGTGACTGTCCTGCTCTGTGGGTCTGTGGCGCCAAAGAGAGGTCAGCAAAAGCAGCCCTCAGAGGACTTATTGCCCAACCAGGAGGGGCTGTGGATCAATTGGCTTCTGCTGCTTTTCCCCAGGTTAACCATTTCCTGGCTCTCTTCCTCTCTTGATTGCTATCCTAACTGGATATGGATGGAGGAAGGGTAGATGAGCATCGAGGCTAGGTATCCTTTACATCCCCCCTTTGATGTAAGAGGAAGAGGATCTCTCTCTCCCCAGGTGTGACCCCCTACATGATCCTATTGGTGCTCACTTGGGCAGGAGTCCCCAAGACTGTGAGGGTGATTAGGACTTCTCTCTTCAATACTTGGTGTATGACTGTGCCAGCTTCTCCCAGACAGCTAGTAAGAATGGCTGTTCCAGGCATCACTGTCATTTGTCAGGGCCCAGTGCCCCAGGCATAGATAGAGTAGGGGGTTAGCCTGAAGGTTTCTAGGAACACCTGGGTATGGTTGCCTATGGGGAATCTGCACAGGATAGACCAGCTCGCTGCTGACTGGCCCTCCAGCCTAGATACAAGCTGTGTGTGCCGTGAGGTCAACAGTGTTTTTTAAAGGGGCAAAACGACCCTTCAGTTGCAATCTTATGTAGGATTGCCATTTATGAAACAACTCAAAGCAGAGCTGCTCTGGCTGGGGTGGGGGGAGGTGGACGGTGGTGGACCCTGATCTCTGTTGGATATTCCCATCAGAACTGTGGGACTCTGTAGGACACAGCATGGGACTGTCAGCACTGTGCTCTCCTGCTGAGCAACTGACTTCACTTCTCCGGAGCTCTGTTTCTAGAATGAGGACATGGAAAATGAGGACAATAATTTTGCAATGAAGAAGACATGAGGTTCATTCATGTTAGCTTAGGCTGCAAGTACTGCTGTTTCTGGCTCCAGAAAGCTCTCGATCCACTCATGCCCCCACTCTTCCTGTCTTGATGTTAGCGTCCAACTACACCACCATCTCCCACCCTTCACAGACTCCTCTCCCATCTCCCCAGCTCCAGTGAGCCCCACATTTGTCCATATCTGCCCAGGCTGCCTAAGCGGCCTTTTTTTGTTGTTGTTGTTTTTTATTTATGATAGTGACACACACACACACACAGAGAGGCAGAGACACAGGCAGAGGGAGAAGCAGGCTCCATGCACCGGGAGCCTGACGTGGGATTCGATCCGGGTCTCCAGGATCGCGCCCTGGGCCAAAGGCAGGTGCTAAACCGCTGCGCCAACCAGGGATCCCCCAAGCAGCCTTTTGAAAATGCAAGCCAGATCAAATCACCCTGGTTGCTTAAAAACTTTTGATGGCTCCTCAAAGCTAAGGCTTTTAAGGTTCTTCAAGACAGGGCCCTACCCCTTCCCAGTGTTACACACACACACACACACACACACACACCATTCCTTTTTTTTTTTTTTTTTTTTAATTTATTTATTTAGAGAGAGCACTTGTGTGCACACATGCCCACAGGTCGGGGGCGGGTAGCAGGGACAGAGGGAGGAGAGAGAATCTCAAGTGGACTCCATGTTGATCGCAGACCTGGACAGGGGCTTGATCTCATGAACCTTAGATCATGATCTAAGCTGAAATCAAGAGTCAGATGGTTAATCGACTAAGCCACCCAGGCCCTCCCTCCACCATTCTTTAAAAGTGTCACGCTCCTTCTAAGCCTGGAACATTCTCTCTTCCTGGATATGCCTTCCCAACTTATTTGCCTCATTACCATCTCTTTGTGGTTTAGAAAGCCTCTCAAGTGTCACCTCTTTCGAAAGCCTTCCCTTCCTGTTGCCAGTGACCTGGGCCAGGGACTCCTCCACATACTCCCCACCAATGTACTTATCTGCCTGGCCACCTGTTGTCAGCCCCTCAGAGGGATGCATATGGAGAGAAGCCCTGATGATGGTAAAGTGTGGTGGGGAAAGGTAAGGAGGTGTGGGCCAGAGGACAGAGGTTGTCATGAGCACAAGCTAAGGTAAGGGTGAGTTGGCTGTGGCAGGAGTGGCAATGGGGCCTCTCTGAAAGGGGTACTGCTGTGGCCTGCTTGCCACCAGAGCCTTTTCCACTTGCCTCCTACTCCACAGGTAAAACAGAGGCCTCTAGGGACGCCTGGGTGGCTTAGTCAGTGGAGCCTGCGACCCCTTGATTTTAGGATTATTGATTCCCACATTGGGTATAGAGATTACTTCAATAAAATCTTTAGGGATGCCTGGGTGGCTTAGTAGTTGAGTGTCTGCCTTCAGCTCAGGGCATGATCCCGGGGTCCTGGGATTGAGTCCGCATCAGGCACCCCGCAGGGAGCCTGCTTTTCCTTCTGCCTATGTCTCTGCCTCTCTCTGTGTGTCTCTCAGGAATAAATAAATAAAATTGGTAAAAAATTTAAAAAAATCTTTGAAAAACAAACAGGGGCTTCTGGGTGGCTCAGTTGCCTAAGCATCTGCCTTCGGCTCAGGTCATGATCTCAGGGTCCTGGGACCCAGCCTCATGTCGGGATCCCGGCTTAGAGGGGAGTCTGTTTCTCCTTCACCCTCTGCCCCTCACCCCCACTCTGCTTGTGCTCCATTTCTTTCTCTCTCAAATAAATAAATACAATCTTTAAATAAAGAAACAAAAACCAGAGGCCACTAAACATGCTTTGGCAAGGGTCCCCTCGCTCCTTCCCTTCCCAGAGCTGGCTTGTCCTACCTGTTGCCTGTATCCTGGACTCTTCAGCTTCTTTCATTTAACAACATGTGCAGGTGGTCTTTCCACTGTCAGAACATACTGATCTACCATCATCCCTTTTTTCTTTAAGTCAGGAATAAACTTTGACAAACAGTGTTATAATATCAAGTAAATATTTTTGTGTGTTTGTGTTTTTTTAAAAGATTTTATTTATTTATTCATGAGAGACAGGGAGAGAAAGAGAGAGAGGCAGAGATACAGGCAGAGGGAGAAGCAGGCTCCATGCAGGGAGCCCGACTTGGGACTCGATCTCGGGTCTCCAGATCATGCCCTAGGCTGAAGGCGGCGCTAAACAGTTGAGCCACCCAGGCTGCTCTCAAGTAAATATTTTTGAAATGATTTTTTTGAATTGTGGCAACATACTCATAATATAAAATTTACCTTCTTAACCATTAAATTTTTTTTAAGTTTTTAAAAATTTATTTAAGTCATCTCTACACCCAATATGAGGCTTGAACCCACAACCCCAAGATAAAGAGTCTCATGCTTTTCCAACTGAGCCAGCCAGGTGCCCCTCTTCTTAAGCATCTTTAAGTATACAGTTTAGTGGTATTAAGTACATTCACATTGTGCAACCATCACCACTGGTCATCCACAGAACCCTTTCATCTTCCCAAACAGAAATTCTGTCCTAATTAAACACTAATTCCCTATTCCCTGCAGCTACCATTCTATTTTCTGTTTCTATGAGTTGGACTACCGTAGGTACCTCATGTAAATGGAATCATATGATATTTGTCTTGTGTCAGGCTTGTTTCACTTAGCATCATGTTCTCAATGCTGTAGGATGTGTGAGAATTTCCTTCACTTTAAAGGCTGAATGATATTCCATTGTATGGAAACACCATATTTTGTTTGTTTTGTGGACTTTTGGGTTGTTCTCACCTATTGGCTTTGGTGAATAATGCCACCATAAACACGGGGATCCAGGTATCTCTTCCAAGTCTCTGCTTTCAATTCTTTTGGGAAGTGGAATTGCTGGACCCTCCAGTAATTCTAGTTGTTTCTTTTTTTTTTTTTGAAGATTTTATTTACTTATTCATGAGAGACAACACAGAGGCAGAAACATAGCCAGAGGGAGAAGCAGGCTCCCCTCGGGGAGCCCGATATGGAACTGGATCCCAGGACCCTGGCATCATGACCTGAGCTGAAGGCAGATGCTCAACCACAGAGCACCCAGGTGCCCCGGTAGTTCTATTTTTAATTTTGGGGGAGCTTCATTCTTTTTAATACCTACTTACTATTCCTTCATATGAAAAATATTCCTTGACTATGATCCAACTTCGTATCTACTGGTCCACATTTAGGTAATCTCGATTTTTTTTTTCTATTTTAACCAATGCCACAATAATCATCTTTAAAATGCGCCCAGCTTTGGGCAAATACACGTGGATTTCTGTGGGGAGATTCCTAAAAAGGCAAGGTGGGGTCAAAGCCAGGCATGTTAGAAAGTTTGACAGCCACTGTCATATTACTTTCCAATAAGTTTTCACCAACCTACGGTCTTAGTATCAATGTATTTGAGCTTGTCTATCTACATCCTGGCCAACCCTCAATGCTTTCAATCTCTTAAATGGTGGTCAGTGTGACAGTTGTAGATTTGATTAGCATTTCTTATAACCAGTGAAGCAGAACATCTTTTCCGATGTTTACTGGCTGGTGGCACATCTTCCCGTGGGACTTGTCTTTTTTTATCCTTTACCAATCAGGGTTTCCAGTCCCACTTTATTTGATTTGCCAGTTGTTTTGCTGCTGTTGCCAGCTATAGAATTTTAGGTTTGAAATGATTTCTGTTGGAATTCTGTAGACAATGTTCCACGGCCTCTTAGAACCCACGGTTGCTGTTGAAAAGCCTGATGCCATGCTGATTCCTGATCCTTAGTATGTGACCTGTTTTTCTATCTGAAAGTGATTTAAGGGTTTTTTCTTTCTTCCCTGCTTCTCTGAAATCTCATGACATGCCTTCCGTGGGTGTCCTTGCATTCATCATATGAGACTTCTTCTAATCAAGAGACTTGTATCTCAGTCCCGGGAAATTTTCTTGTGTGGTTTCTCTTAAGTCATTTATTCTCTTTGGTCCTTTCGGTTTTGAACTCTTTTGGTTAGATGTTAGACCTCCCGGACTGCCGAGTCTCTTTTTCCTGTCTTTCTTGCTTTCCTTCCCTTCTGCTCTCATTTCATTTCTCTTCATTGGATTTCAAATTTCCACCCTGGTAGTTTCCATTTCCCAGAGCATTCCTGTGTTCTCTGATTGTCCAGTTTTCATGGCATCCTTCAAAGGCTGTCAAGCAAGGAGGGTCAAGGGTGGATAAAGTGGCCTGGGCTCACTGTACCTTCCCCCTCTCCCCTGAGAACCACCTCTGAGGTTCTGCATGGCTCCTCCAGTCTGGACTCTGGTGCTGTTGGTGGGGGCTGCCTGGGGCCAGGGCCACATGCCTACCCCTGTCAGGTAAGCTGGGCTCTGGGGATGATCAGGGGTGGCTCTGAGGGAGAGTGAGGGGCAAACCAAACAGGGGTGCAAGCAGGGTAATGATGAAGGGCACAGCCCTATGGAGGAAGAGGGTGATGAACAGGAATGGTGGTGGGGAGCCCTTCAGCCCAAGATCCTGGAACTTAGGGGTGTGAGAAGCTCAGTGGGAACAGGACAGAGCCCAGATGGGAGACAGAGGGGGGAGGCAAGGAGCTAAGGAGACAGAGAGGAGAGGTGGGGTCCTCAGAAAATGGGCTGAACCCAGGGCAAATTCAGCAGATAAGAGACTTCAAGGTAGAGGCAGCAAGAAATGAAGGATGGCTTGGTGTTCCTATAGGGGGAGAAAGGGCCATCCCTCTGTTATTTATTTATTTTTTTAGGATTGCATTTATTTGAGAGAAAGCAAGCATGAGCAGGGGGAGAGACAGAGGGAGAGGGAGAAGCAGACTCCGCAGAGCAAGAAGCCCGATGCAGTCTGGAATCATGACCTTAGCCACCCAGGCGGCCCCCTCTGTTACTCATCTCGTGTTCAGCAGCCTGTAGTTGGGGCAGTAACTCCCTGCCACCTACCCGGCAGCATGGGACCCACATAGTCCCCATTCTCAGCCCAAAGGAAGGAGCTTCCCCAGGTGCCAACACTTAAGTACTCCTCCAGAATCTCCATTCATAGGAACAGGTTCCTTCTAGAGCTCAGCTCTACTACGCACACCACCTCGGACACAGATGAACCCAGGGAACCAGAGGCCATGTGAGGAGCTTGGAAGGGAGATGTTTTGTCCTTTTTTTTTTTTTAAGATTTTATTTATTTATTCATAGACACAGAGAGAGAGCCATAGACACAGGCAGAGGGAGAAGCAGGCTCCATGTAGGGAGCCCGATGCGGGACTCGATCTCAGGTCTCCAGGATCACACCCCAGGCTGCAGGCGGCGCCAAACCGCTGTGCCACCAGGGCTGCCCTGTTTTTCCTTTTTTTTAGGAGATAGATGAGAATTTAATGTGAGGAGACTCAGTGACATTTTGAAAACCTTAAAGAAGTGGTGCTGGGTGGTTTAGTTGGTTAAGTGTCTGCCTTCGGCTCAGGTCATGATCGTGGGGCGGGGGTCCTGGGATCAAGCCCCTCATTGGGCTCCCTGCTCTGCAAGAAGTCTGCTTCTCCCTCTTCCTCTCCTGCTCCTCCTGCTTGAGCTCTCTCTCTCTCTCTCTTTCTCAAATAAGTAAAATTTTAAAATCTTAATAAAAAAAGAAAGAAAATCTTAAAGAAGAGAAGTAAATATACATCCGCTGCCTGCAATTTGGTACAATATGGTTAACATGAAAGGAAATGTCTTCCACCTGTGACTACTCAGAAAGCTCACAATCATCAAGGCTTATGATTCTTGATAATGATAAATATTCCTCTTTTTTTCTCCTCTTTTTTTTCTCCCAATTAACGCCAAGGAAAGAGAAGCCTCCGGACTGGAAGCCAGGTGACCGCAGCTCTACGGATAACTGTGAGTTGGAAACCAGCACCATTCAGATTCCTCTCCTTCCCAGTGTGGCCACCTCCAGGGCAGGCCTTAGATGATGGATGCTGGAGGGAAAACATGCAGGAGTAGGAGTCCAAGCCCTACCTGGAAGAGTCTCATTCAAATTAACAATCTCAAATTGTCTGCACCGGAACGAATCCTGTCTGCCCGGCTGATTCCAGCCCCTGGGACCACACTTTGCGACCTCTGTCCTAGAAGTCATTCTGCCCTGTCCTCCGCCCTGAAATTCTCCTAAGGGATTATTTTTTTTTTTTAAGATTTTATTTATTTATTCATGAGAGACACACACACAGAGAGAGAGAGAGAGAGAGAGAGAGAGAGAGGCAGAGACACAGGTAGAGGGAGAAGCAGGCTCCATGCAGGGAGCCCCACGCGGAACTCGATCCTGGGTCTCTAGGATCAGGCCCTGGGCCGAAGGCAGCACTAAACCGCTGAGCCACCGGGGCTGCCCCCCTTTTTTTTCTTTTTAAGATTTTATTTATTTGTTCATGAGAGAACAGAAACAGCAGAGAGAAACCGAGACACAGGCAGAGGGAGAAGCAGGGTCCCTGTGGAGAGCCTGATGTAAGACTCCATCCCAGGACCTTGGGATCATGCCCTGAGCCAAAGACAGAGGCTCAATCACTGAGCCACCCAGGTGCCCCCTCCTAAGAGATTCTTATTTCTTGGATTCTCTTGTCTAAAGTTCTGCTCTGGACTCTAAAGCTCCTTGTGGTTGCCTTCCCTGAGGTTAGCCACCCCCCAAACCCCGCTTTGGCCATCTCCCCTCTCCTGGCCTCAAAGTGGCCCTTTCTTCCCAGCTATTCTCACCCAGTGTGACTTTGAGGATGACGCCAAACCCCTCTGTGATTGGACCCAAGAGTCCACAGATGACGGGGACTGGATTCGAACCAGTGGGCCCTCCCCCACTGGCAGCACCGGTCCCCCCGGGGGGTACCCCAATGGAGGTGAGGAAGCCTAAGGTTGAGGGAGACAGCTGGGCAGGCAATGAGCACAGGGTGAAGGGAGGCAGCTGGAAGTGGACGCCGGGACCCTGGAAAGGAGGTGGGAGGGGCAGCCCTCAGGGGTGGCAGGACCTCCTCACCCTCCTCGGCTCTGCCTCTCCCAGAGGGCCACTACCTGCACATGGACTCGAACACCTTCCACCGTGGCGGGGTGGCCCGCCTACAGAGCCCCCCACTATGGGTGCAAGGTCCCCTCTGTGTGTACTTCGCCTACCACATGTTTGGGTTGTCGTGGGGAGCCCAGCTCAAACTGCTGCTGCTCAGGGACACCAAGAAAAAGCACCCCAGCCTGCTCTGGAAACACATTAACACCCAGAGGCCCTCCTGGATGCCCACCGCTGTCACCGTGCCTATGGGACTTGTCCTGCCCAGCCGGGTGAGAGCGAGGACAGAGCCTTGGACCCCCATAGGAATCCAGGTGGAGGAGGGGGGAGAGGGGTGGGCAGGAGGACCAGAGCACAGAGAGGGCTCAGGGCTGGGCCATCTGAATTCAGGAAGGACACTGGGAGCCTGAGGCAAAGGAGCTTACATGGTGGGTGGTCCCCTTCTTTCTCCCACAGTTGACGTTTGAAGGAATGAGGGGCAGCACGGCATACCTGGACATCTCTCTGGATGCCATCTCTATCCATCGGGGTTCCTGCAATCGGGGTAAGGCCCTGTTCCTCCTCCTCTTCTTTCTCTCTGCCTCTACCAACTGCCCAGGGTGGCAAAAGTAGCTCAGCAACCATGACGCTGCTTTCTCCCAGAGTTGAGGCTACTTGTTTCCCTCTACCTCCACATCTCATACTTTGAATCCTGAAAGCAGCCACACCTAAAGAGAGGGGTTTTTTTCTCTCTCTTTTTAAAAGATTTTATTTATTTATTTATTTGAGAGAGAGAGAGGGAGAGAGAGAGAGAGAGAAAGGAAAGAAAAGGAACAGGGAGAGAGGGAAAAGCAGACTCCTCTCAGAGTAGGGAGCCCGATGCAGAGTTTCATCCTGGGATTCCGGAATCATGACCTGAGCTGAAGGCAGACACTTCCCTGACTGAGCCACCCAGGTGCCCCATAGAGGTTCTTTTTTTTTTTTTTTTTTTTTAAGATTTTATTTATTTATTCATGAGAGGCAGAGAGAGAGACAGAGACACAGGCAGAGGGAGAAGCAAGCTCCATGCAGGGAGCCCGACGTGGGACTCGATTCCGGGACTCCAGGATCACACCCTGGGCCGAAGGCGGCGCTAAACCGCTGAGCCACCTGGACTGCCCTAGAGTTTCTTTTTAAAACAGAGTTGTGGTAATACCTTTTCTAGATGAAAAACCATTCCAGTTTGCCCTGGGCTGTCCCTCTTTTTGCATTGAAAAGTCCTGCATCTTAGGAAACCCTCAGTTCCTGGCCAAAACTGGATGTCTGGTCACCCTGGTTGTTATTCCAGATTCACATAGGATTATGCTAGCTGCTCTCCCCATATGATTTAATTTACAGTGGTGGGTACTGTTCCCAATTATAGATGAGGAAATTAATGGGCAGCTTAAGGAATCTTCCCAGGAATAAGCCACTAAGGGATGAGGCTGTATCTGGCTCAAAAGCCCACCATGGCTCAGAGTAGGACATAGACTGGGACTCAGAATTCTGACCCCAAGCTGAGGCATACTCTTTGGAGCTGCATCCTCCTAGAAAAATCTAAATCCTCTCTTCTGCCTTCTTTTTCCCCTCAGTCTGCATGATGCAAACGTGTAGCTTCGACATTCCAAATGATCTCTGTGGCTGGAGCTGGATCCCGACAGCCTCTGGTGCTAAGTGGGTTCAGAAGAAAGGGCCGTCCAAGGTGCCAAACGTGGGGCCTGAGGATGATTTCTCTAGCCCTGGTAGTGAGTAATGGCCACACTTCTGCCTTTTGACTTTCTGGGCTTCTAGTGACCTCTGCAGGAGTTTACGATGTTTGCCTGACAACCATGCAATTCCTGCCCTGGGATGGCCTCGGCTGAACCCCAGCAACCTCAAACCTCTGTCAGCTCAAGTTACTCAGCAGAAAGCACATTCAGCTTCCCCCACTGCCATCCCATAAACTCTACCTGGCAGACCCAACACAGTCTGCTCCTCATCTTTCTCTGGAACCATTTATCCATTCATCCATTCATGTATTCATGTATTTGTTCATTCATTCATTCATTCATTCATTCATTCATTCATTCATTCGTTTATTGAGCTCCTATGATATGCCTGGTGCTGCCCCAGGCCCTTGAGGTAGATTGGCTAACAAAATAAACTAGGAATGGCAGGACATGAGAGGAAGATGGTTCCTGAAACAGTAAAGAAATAAATTATATAGTGATAAAGTGAGAAGTACGATTGGAAAAATAAAAGTCAAACAAAATAAGGGGATTGGAATGCAGGGATACGGGGGTTGTAAGTTTTAAATGGAGTGGTCAGGGTAGGTCTCATTCAGGTCATATTTGAACATAAACTTGTAGGAGGTGAGGAAGTGATGAAGTGTACACACAGAGGGGAAGAAAGAACATTCTAAGCAGAGGTCCATGCAAAGGTCCTGAGGTGGCAGTGGGCTTGGGGGTGAAGGAGGTGCCAGATAGGGCAAGGGGCCACATGACTAGGATGGAGACCAGGAGCTCAAACCAGCCAGTCCCAGGAGGGATCACATGGAGCCAGACTAGACCAGATCACGTGGAACCTTAAAGGTCATCGTCAAGGGAGTGGCTTTTATTCTCTGTGGATGCGGTTGGGGAGCTTCTGCAGGACTTGCAGCAGAGGAGTGACTTAAAATGTTTAAAAGCATCACCTGGTCTGGGTTTTTTGCGTTGAGAATCCACTGAAGAGAACAGCCAATCGTACAGGCAAAGAGGCCATTTAGGGGGCTTCCCGGGCGATACTCTTCCTCTCCCACTGCATCCATGTCCATCTATTCCCTGCTTTCCTCCCACCACCTCACTGTGCTCTTGGCTGGGCTTTTCTTTCTTTCATTTTAAAGTAAGGCTCCACGCCCAGCATAGAGATCAAGACCTGAACTGAGATCAAAAGTAGGACGCTTAACCAAAGGCCTCAGTAAATGTTGGTGGTTGTTGTTTTAATTTTCTTTCTTTTTCCCTCTTGGCTCTTTCTATTTTTTCCATTTTCTCTTTGTTTCTCTCCCACTTCTTTCCACCAACCAGCTTATCCCAGCAATGTCCTCCTTGCATTTTCTTTCACCATTTACCATTTCCTTCCTTCCCCTTCCTCCTCCTTCCCTGTTGTTGCCTCTCTTTTCTCCCCATTCCCCTCACCCCAGCAACTCCTCTTTTCTGCCCTCCCGAAGCCCAGGCAGGACCATGTGGGAGTCAGGACCCAGCACCCTGCCTGCACAGCCTTATTCCCCTCCCCCGCTACCAGTTGCATCCCGGAGTGAGGTCCAGGCTGATTGGCTGTCTGAGCTGCTGGGGTTGGTGGGGTCAGGAGATGCCTACTTCTCTGTGTCCGGACCATTCTTTTCTCACCAGTCTGTGTGAATCAACTATGTCCAGTGGGTCAAGAGAGGAAGAGGATATGACTCTGGGTGACCTAAAGCATCGGAACCCAAGGGACAAGACTTTGGTTGCTGCTTCTGAGAGGATGCTGCATTTCCTATGGCAGTGTCTGCGTCCTTATCAGTCTTGCCAAGCATTTCTGGAAGGCTCCAAGGCCTCGGCCAGATGTAGGCCCACCTCAGTGCTGGCTGATCCTAGGCAGCTGTTGGGGCTGCCTAGGGCCAGGACCCCTGCCACCACAGGGCCCCACCCCTGTGCTGGACTCCCTCAATTTCAGCCACCCCACCTTACTGGCCTTTTACTTCATAGGTGGCTTCTACATGCTCCTGGACCCCAAGAATGCAAAACCAAGGCAGAAATCTGTCCTCCTGAGCCCCCTGAGACATTCCTCTGGCTGTATGAGCCTGTCCTTCCACTACATCCTCCGTGGCCAGTCACCTGGTGCAGCCCTCATCATCTACGCTGCCATCTTGGGTGAGACTGGCAGTTGCTGGCTTTACATTGACCTGAGGCTCATCTCCCAGGGTTGGGTTGACAGGAAAATATGGGACATTCCTCAGGGTCTAGGGAAATCTAGGATATACACAAGATTATTCCATGGAGTGGCATCAGGGAGCCAGGTCAGTGGCTTCTGGGAAAGCAGATACAAGTGCCAGGAGAGTGAGAGAGAAGGATGTGCTTGCATTTGGGAGAGGAGAATACACTTCCAGATATTCCCTTTACTATTCATCTTCCAAGTACAGGTTTGAAGTCACTTTGCAGTCCCCTAAATGAGTCAATTCTCTCTGGGATTCCTTCCATTGCAGGCAGCATCCGGAAACACACTCTCTTCTCAGGACAACCTGGACCCAACTGGCAGCCTGCTTCCGTCAATTACACAGGCCAGGGACAAATTCAGGTACAGAGGAGCAGGAGGTCAGGACTCCTTGCACATGGTAGGCACCTCTGATACTGAAATGGATTGAGGGTCTGGACACTGGGAGCAGGGTGCCTGCGTTCCTGAATAGAGTTAAAATTAGATGGGCGGGGGGGATTGGGTCATTTGGATTGGTTTTTCACTTCCAGCCCCCTTACTCTCTCTCTCTCCAGTTCACCGTGGTGGGTGTGTTTGGAGAGACCCCAGAGCCAGCTGTGGCAGTGGATGCAATCAGCATTGCTCCCTGTGGGGGTGAGAGCAAGGCCCTGGTAGGACCAGATTGCTGGTCTGGGGGTGGGACCGGGGAGCAACAGAGACCATGGCCCAAATTGCTCACATCTCTTGTTTTGATCTCCTAGAGGGCTTTCCTCAGTGTGACTTTGAAGATGATGCCCATCCCTTCTGTGACTGGGCCCAGGTATCAGGGGATGGCGGACACTGGACCCGAGGAAATAAAAATATCCACATCCGGGGTGCAGGCAATTTCGGAGGTGAGGAGGTTGAGGATCCCTCAAGCCGATGAATTACTGAATCTTCTCCCAGCTAGGGGGTTGGCTGGTGTAATTGATTGAACAAGACATTGTAGGTGGTGAAGATCAGCCAGCAGGTGTTTGCTGGGAAGCTGTCGTAGGGCCTGGGCCACGGAGATGACAGAAGTAAAGTAAATTGAAGATTCTCATGGCTGTGCGGTCACTGAAACCCCCAGAAAATGCAGGCATCTCACTTCACCGAGCCCAGGGCTTCAAAATCCATAGTCTCATTTTCGGTCAAGACGTTTCCTGGTGTAGCCAGCAAAGGAGTCTGGGCTGCTGGTTTGTTTCCCTTTCTTTCTGATCCTGCCTTCTTCAGTTAGAAGTCCAAAACAAGCAGGGAGGGGAAAAAAAAGAAAAACATGCTGTAAAGTGGGGAGTTTGGGTGTTTCTATCCAACTCTCTGGAAAGCACAGTGTTGAGAGAGAAGACAACACTGGACTGTCCTGTGGAGGTTTGTCATCTTGCCCTTCTTTTGATTCCTGTCTTTTTTTCCCCTGAAGGTCCCTATATTTATGTGGAGGCTAACAAGTTCTCTGTGGCAGGCCAGTCTTTCAGACTGGTGAGTCGGCCCTTCTGTGCCCCGGGCGCGATCTGTGTGGAGTTTGCCTACCACATGTATGGCCTTGGAGAGGGCACTAAGCTCAGTCTCCTGCTGGAGAGTCCTGCGGGCAGTGCCCCATCTACTCTCTGGCACCGCACTGGGTCTCAGAGTCCCAACTGGCTGAACGCCTCTGTCACCATCCCGTTGGGGCATCAACAGCCCATGCAGGTGAGAGGCAGAGAGAGTGGCCCTGTCAGTGTCTGTTTGGAACATGGTGAGGGGGCGCTAATGCTTGGGTACCATGAGGGCTGAGAAGGTGGGCCTCTGGAAAGGGAGCCAAGCAGAGAGGGTATCTGACTCCTCAGAATCAGTGGGGGCAGAGTGGGATTCTGGGGCCAGAACAAGCTGACCTTCTGTCAGAGAACAGACTGTCCAGGAGAGTCCCTGCGCTGCCAGGGATTCACTTGCATTTTCATCTTCTCTGTCCCTCATTACCTTCAGCTGATACTTGAGGCCATCCGGGGTACCAACACTGCCTTTGTTGTTGCTGTGGGGTTTATCTTGATCAATCACGGGACTTGTCGAGGTAAGACAAAACCCAAGGCCCCAGAAAGAGGGCCAGACTCTGAGATGACCATCTCTTAGACTGTTGAAAATCAAGTTCTCTCTCATGCTTGAGCTTTGACACAGCTTTGTGTTCCATGTTCTGCCCACCTCTGTCTTCCTGGTCTTACCAGGATGCTTGCTTAAGTGAATGTGACTTTGATGCCATGAATTTCTGTGGTTGGATCCACAACCCCTTACCTAGTAGATGGCAATCCTGAAGGGAGGACCGACATCCTGTTCGTGTTATGTATCCTGTATCTGGCACAATGCCTGGCATATATTAGGAGCAGTGTTTGTTGAGTATTTGTTAAGTGAGTGAAGATTGTGGTTGGAAGTAGGAGAGGTGTGAATAAGTTACCCATGAGCCACTCTTAATTCGAAGTGAGTGAAGAGGGTGATGGTATGATTTTGACTAAACTCCAGGGTTTTGTTTTTCTTTGCAGGAACAGTGCCAACAGTGTTTCCTTCCAAATCTCCAGTTTCCACCCTTGGCCCTTCTGAAATCCCTGTCTCCACAGGAAAACCTGTGACTACCACGGAAAAACCTATGGCCCCCACAGAAAAGCACACTGTCCCCAGTGAAATAGCCATTGTCCCCACAGAAAAACCCATGGCCCCCTCCGGAAAAACTATGGTGCCCACAGAAAAACACACTATCCCCAGGGAAATAACCACTGTTCCTACAGAAAAATCCATAGCCCTCACAGAAAAACACACTGTCCCCAGTGAAATAGCCATTGTCCTCACAGAAAAACCTATGGCTCCCACAGAAAAACCTATGGCCCATACAGGAAAACACACTGTCCCCAGTGAAATAGCCTCTGTTCCCACAGAAAAACCCATGGCCCCCACAGAAAAACACACTTTCCCCAGTGAAATAGCTGCTGTTCCCACAAAACAACCCATGACTCCCACAAAAAAACATGCTGTCCCCAGTGAAATAGCTGCTGCTCCCACAAAAAAACCCATGGCCCCCACAGAAAAACACACTGTCCCCAGTGAAGTAGCTGCTGTTCCCACAGAAAAAAACATGGCCCCCACAGAAAAACACACCTTCCCAAGTGAAATAGCCACTGTCCCCACAAAAAAGCCTATGGTCCCCTCAGAAATGTTCACTGTCTCCTCAGAAAGACCCACCTTTCCCTCAGGAAAATCCACTGCCCTGACAGAGAAACTCACCATCTCCACAGAAAATCCTACCATGCCCACAGGAAAGCCCATTATTCCCACTGAAAAACCCAGTGTCCCCACTGAAGAGACCATTATCCCTTCTGAGGAGACCACTGTGCCCCCTGAAGAATCCACTATGCCCCCTGAAAAGTCCACTGTCCCGACTGAAGAGTCTGTTGTCCCTATTGAAGAGTCTACAATACCCTTTGAAGAGCCCACTATCTCCACAGAAGAGTCCACTGTCTCCACTGAAGAGTCCACAGGCCACCCTGAAAAGCCCAATATCCCCACTGAAGAGTCAGCTGTCCCCTTTGGAGAGTCCTCTATTTCCACAGAAAAGCCTACTGTCCATACCAAAAGGACCATCATCTCTACAGAAAAACCCACTATCCCCACAGAAAAGCCCACTGTCTGCCCCGAAAAGCCCATGGTCCTCACTGAAAGATCTACTGTTACCACAGAAAGACCTATAGTCCCCACAGAAAAACCCACCATCCCTACTGAAAGGACCACCATTCCCACAGCAAAACCCACCATTCCTGCTGAAAGGTTCACTATTCCTACAGAAAAACTCACTGTGCCCACAACAAAACCCACCATCTCCACTGAAAGTTCCACTGTCCCCACAGAAAACCCAACCATTCCTGCAGAAAAACCCACCATCCCTACTGAAAAAACCATGGTTTCCACTGAAAGGCCCACCATCCCTACAGAAAAACCCACCATCCTCACTGAAAAGACCACCATCCTTACAGAAAAACTCACTGTCCCTACAGAAAAAACCACCACCCCCACAGAAAATCCCACCATCCCCACTGAAAAGACCACCATTCCCACAGAAAACCTCACCATCCTCACAGAAAAACCCACTATCTCCACAGCAAAACCCACCATTCCCGCTGAAAGGTTCACAATCCCTACAGGTAAACTCACTGTCCCCACAACAAAACCCACCATCTCCACTGAAAGTTCCACTGTCCCCACAGAAAACCCAACTATCCCTGCAGAAAAACCCACCATCACCACTGAAAAAATCATGGTTTCCATGGAAAGGCCCACCATCCCTACGGAAAAACCCATCATCCCCACTGAAAAGACCACCATGCCCACAGAAAAACCCATTGTCCCTACAGAAAAACCCATCATCCCCACAGAAAAATCCACTGTCCCTACAGAAAAACCCACCATCCTCACAGAAAAACACACTGTCCCCACTGAAAAACTCACTATCCCCACTGAAAAACTCACCGTCCCCATTGAAAAACCCACTGTCCCCACTGAAAAGACCATGGTCCTCATGGAAAAGACTACCGTCCCCACAGAAAAACCCACAATCCCCACTGAAAAGACTACCATTCCCACTGAAAAGAGCATCCCCACAGAAAAACCCACTGTCCCTACTGAAAAGCCCATCATCCTCACAGAACAGCCCACCATCCCCACTGAAAAGCCCACCATCCCCACTGAAAAGATCACCATTCCCACAGAAAAACCCACCATCCCCACTGAAAGGACTACCATCCTCACAGAAAGACCCATCATCCCCACTGAAAAGACCTCCGTCCCCACAGAAAGACCGACCATCCCCACTGAAAAGACCTCTATCCCCACAGAAAGACCCACCATCCCCACTGAAAAGACGACCATCGCCACTGAAAGACCCACCATCACCACTGAAAAGACCTCTCTCCCCACAGAAAGACTCACCATCCTCACTGAAAAGACCTCCGTCCCCACAGAAAGACCGACCATCCCCACTGAAAAGACCTCTATCCCCACAAAGAGACCCACCATCCCCACTGAAAAGACCTCTATCCCCACAAAGAGACTCACCATCACCACTGAAAAGACCACCGTCCCCACTGAAAGACCCACCATCCCCACTGAAAAGACCACCATCCCCACAGAAAGGCCCACCATCCCCACTGAAAAGACCACCATCCCCACAGAAAGACCCACCATCCCCACTGAAAAGACCACCATCCCCACAGAAAGGCCCACCATCCCCACTGAAAAGACCTCTATCCCCACAGAAAGACCCACCATCCCCACTGAAAAGACCACCATGCCCACAGAAAAATCTACTGTCCCCACTGAAAGGCACACAGCTCCTACTACACCCCAGCTGAGTCCAACACTTGTACCAGTTGGGCCAACAGTCTTGGTGATGCCTTCTACTACTGCTCCAAGTACCTCTATGACCACTACAACCCCTAGGCCTACTCCAGGTATGTGATGGAGCACTGGACAAATGGCAGAAAGTAAGAGACTCTGAGTAGGAAAGAGAATAAGATAAATGTATGCTTCTAGCAGAAAACTGCAGTCCTAGAGGAGAGGTGAATGGGACATGGTAACTTTAGAAGAAATGAGGACCACCCTGACCAAGAGGGGAACAGAGCATAGGTTGTTGGGATGCAGGTTCTTGGGATCCAAGCCCTAGGCTTACAATGTCCTTTTTTAAAACAGAGATATAATTCGTATACCATAAAATCCGTCCTTCTAAAGTGTACAATTCAGTGATTTTTAATGCATTCATAAGATTGTGCAAACATTAGTTTCTAGTTCCTGAACATTTTTATCACCCCAAAGGAACCCCCTACCCATTAGCAGTCACTGAACATGCTCCTCAACCCCCACCATGCCCTGTCCCCGGGCAACCAGTAATCTACTTTCTATGTCTGTGAATTTGCTGGTTCTGGACATTGCGCACACGTAGAATGATGTCATGTGTGGTCTTTTGTGACTGGCTCCTTTCACCCAGTATCATGTTTTAAAGGTTCATTCATGTTGTAGAACTTCAAAAATTCATCCATATGTCAGATCTTCATTCCTTTTTATGGCTGAATCCTATGGATTTACTTCTTAGAGAACTTGAGTGTGGGAGTAGAGACAGAAAATCTCCCTGAACAAAGCAGTCGAGTGAAAAAAAAAAAAAACGAAAAAACAAAAAAACAAAGCAGTCGAGTGAAGGCTTGACGCAGGCTGTTTCCCTCTTAGCGAAGTGCCCCCCAAATGCCCACTACAATCCCTGTGCCTGCCCAGCATCCTGCGAGAGACCTAAGCCCAGCTGTGGGCCCCTTTGCAAACCCGGCTGTGTCTGCAATTTTGGCTTTTTGTTTCGTGAATCCAACTGCATCAGAGCCTCTTCCTGTAACTGCTTCTACAACAACAAATCCTATAAGGTAAGACCGCCGGGATGCCAAAGCCCCTAAGGGAGATTGCGAGTGGGTTCTGACCCCACCTGCTCCCCAAGGGAGATGAATTCCAATCCATAGGACAGTCCCAAGGGGCCAGCTCACAAGCAGCAGTTACACAATGGCAGAGTGATTCTTTGCAAATGTGGCTTTTTGTTGTCATCTCTGTTCATGCGATAAATATTTGCTAAGTACCCACTTTGGTCCAGCTAGGCTAGGCTGTACAGAAGCTGCCATCATCCCATAGTCCTGTGCTTTAGACAGCTGGGTGGTCCAAGGCCTTCATCTCTACCTTGAGGAAATCTGGGGGTCCCTGCATATACAGAGAGCCCTGGATGCTGGCTAGAGCTTCAGGCATGTTTAGGGCAGAACACAGCATTCCAGAATCTTCTTCCAAGGAAATTTGCAAATCCTATCAAAACAGAGGAGTTACTGTTCTTGTCTCCCCTAATTGGTGGCCCTCCTGGGAAGAATCAATGTAAGCAGAGGCTCTGAAGGGACACAGGATCTGGGCCCGCGCTGTCCAAAAAGAATAGCATGCAAGCCACACACATTATTTTAAATTTCCTAATAGCCACATTTTTTTAAAGTAAAAGGAAACAGGTTAAATTAATTCCAATGATCTACTCAATCTCAAATATTCTCATTTTTCCATGTAATGAATAGTTATTAATGAGATTGCTTACATTCTTTTTCTCCCCCCATATTAATTCTTTGAAATTCATTGTGTATTTAACATTGATGGCATATCTCAATTTAGACCAGCCACATTTCAAGAGCTCCATGGCCACATGTGTCTGGTGGCCACTATATGGTCGGAGCCACCCTAGAGTCAAGCGGATGGGAGATTTATATCTGAGCTCCAGCATTCACTTGCTGGATGATCTTGGGCCAGGTTCTTTCCCTCTTCAGATCTGTTTCTGGATCGACAGAATGTGCACATAATAATTTCTACCTACTTCATAAGTTTGTTGTGCAGATGAGATTAGATCCAAGTACTTAAGAAATGTTGTTATTATTAGCAAATTATGGTAAATATCATATGTAACCTATTAAAAGTGCATTAAACTATTTGCTAGTGTCCAGTGGCTCCTCTCAGCTCCAAATGTTCTTCCCATTGGTCATCTGAGTTCCTATTTGTCTCTTCGGGGGACCGCTTTCTCCCCCAACTCCCTTTGACCAGGCTCCTGGATGTCCCTGTGTCAGCATTAGGATTAGCTTCAGCCTCAGAAAGATCTATCACAACCATCAGCATTAGGCATCTATTGCCTGTCCCAGGAGACATGTTTGCATTTCTTATGTATTCATTTATGCATCTGATGAATGTTTCTTGAGTACTTTCAACCTTCCTGGAATTGGGGCCACCATGAATAGGACGTGGTCCATGCTCTCTTAATGCTCAGATCCTGGAGGACACTTTGGGTCTTGGGGCACTCTGATACAGCAAATGTTTCTTGAGAGCTCCTGCCAAGCACTGTTATGTGTTAAGGCTACAGTAGTGAATAAAGAGATATGGTCCCTCACATAGTGCTTGCAAATCCAAGAATCACAGAAATTAACATGAAAGTGCAATTGTGGTAATTCCTGGGAAGGAAGGGTACCTGGAGCTGTGAGGATGACCTAGTCAGGGGGGTCTGAGAAGTCTTCCCAAGAAGGTAGTGACCCTTGAGCTGAACTCTGCTGACTGCATAAGAATGACTTGGATAGGAGCAGAAAAGCATTCCAGGATGAGAGAGCAGTATGTGCAAATGTCCTGTGGTAGACAGGAATATCTAGTAGTGGGTGGGAAGAGGGAGAGTATGAGCAAGGTTAGGTCTGTAGGTGTGGTGGTGAAGGGGGAAGGGCCCCAAGGGCCATGGCGTAGTGACTCTGGATCCCCTGCTCCTAGCCTGGGGCAGAGTGGTTCAGCTCTAATTGCACAGAACGCTGCCACTGCAGGCCTGGCAGTCAGATAGAGTGCCACCTCGCTCGGTGTGGGACAAACACGGTGTGCCAGCTGAACAACGGCCAGTACGAATGCCAACCCTATGGTGAGACCCTCCCCTTATGCTACCCCTGCCTTCCAGCCTGTCAGAGTGGGGTTGACCCCCATGGTCCTCCCTCAACCAGAGGAACTGGGGCATGCCACTGGCTGGGTGAAGTGGCCACAGGGCCAGTCCCACCCAGTGGAGCTGCGGCAGTGGCTTCACTTCATGTGCTCCCTCCCCTCGGCAGGCACTGGCACCTGCGCTGTCTATGGAGACCCGCATCAAGTTACCTTTGATGGGAGGCACTTCAGCTTCTTGGGCAAATGTACCTACATCTTGGCCCAAACCTGTGGCAACTCAACAGGTAGGGCCCTGGAGATGCCTGGCCCCTGGCCCAGGGTCTAAGATCAGAACAGCTGAGCATGGGAGCTCAGTGGGTGGCAGGAAAAGGCCAGGGACAGATGGGAAGCACAAGACGGGAACAAGGCCTTCTATAAAGTAAGGGTTGACAGGGCTACCCCAGGCCACCCCAGAAGTAGGACACTTGCAGGACCAGACTACACAGTTTTAGTGAGGGTCTGCCCGAGATAATGGCAATAGAGGGAGAAAAGAACTATTACAAATGCCTAGCCGGGGAGGAAGTCCCAGTCCCTTGAGGGGAGACGAGTCTCAGCAGTCTCAGACTATCTTGGAAGAAGGCAGACAGTCACGCCCCACTCACTAGTGGGTCCCGTCCCCCCTCCAGAACTGCAGAGCCAGTGTCTCAGGGCCCCTTTATCCCTGCCATGCCAGGTGTGGGCACCACCCTCAGTGGATGCTCAGAAATGCTTGTTGAATGAGCCCCTGGGTGCTCTTCACCCCTCTCCCCATCCAGAGCCATTCTTCAGGGTGGCAGCTAAGAATGAGGATCGAGGACAGAAAGGCATGTCCTACCTGAGCAAAATCTACGTGACCCTGCCTGGGGTCACCATCACACTACTCAAGGGCAGGGAAACACTGGTGAGTCTCCATTTCTCTTCAGTCCCGCCAGCGCCTCCAGGCCTGGCAGTGGCCTGTCCCCATGGGCTGCCATGTCCTAGCCAGCGGCTGCAGCCTCCGACCTTCTCGGGGACGGCTTCCACAGCATCCCATCTATTACCAAGGATTACTGTGGGGCAGTGTCGTGCCTTCCAGCGTGGATGCAGGAATCTGCAGGGGAGTCCCCTTGACCCCCCCCCTTCTCATCTGTGTCTCGATCTTCTCCCTTGACCCACCTTCCAGGTTGGGGGTCGGCAAGTCACACTCCCCGCCATACCTTCTAAAGGCATCTTCCTGGCTTCAAGTGGCCGATTTGTGGAGTTGCAGACGTTTGGTTTGCGGGTGAGATGGGATGGTGACCAGCAGCTGTTTATGAATGTGCACAGGTGAGGGGTCCTTTCCCTCCCCTTCCCTTCCAGGTACTAACTCTCAAGCCCTGGGTAGGAAGCACTTAACTGACAGGCCTCCCTTTGGATGAGGAGACAGGAGGTCTTAGGGTAGTGTGATAATAGCAGGATATACACACAATGCTTTGGGAATGTGCTAGAAGGGTCTCGGGAGCTTTCTGAAGAGTGTTCAGTTGATGCCCATCAAGAAAGAATGGTTCCAGGGCTTCTGGGTGGCTCAGTGGTTGAGTGTCTGCCTTTGGCTCAGGTTGTGGTCCCACATAGGGCTCCTCACAGGGGACCTCTCCCTCTGCCTATGTCTCTGCTTCTCTCTGTGTATCTCTAATGAATACATAAAAAAAAAAAAAAAAAAAAAAAAAGTGTGGTTCCCCAGAGGAACAAGGAAAAGAATGTCTTTGTAGGTGGTGAGTGGCAGACAGCAAGGAACAAACAGGAATGTGAGAAGATGGGATGTGAGTGGAAGGGGATGAGGGGAGCAGTAAGGCTGGCTCCGGGGTGAGGGCTGGGAGGTCCTGGCACACTTGGCACCGGCAACCCCAACCCCCAGGTCTGCACCTGGTAATCCTCCGCCACCTGCCACCCGAGCCCCAGGCCCTGCCCTTCTCTGCCACGGTCCCTCGGCCGACTGGAGCCCCTTCTCTCCATCAATGCCTCCTCCTTTTCTCCCCACGGCCCCACAGCACCTACTCTAGGAAACTCTGTGGCTTCTGCGGCAACTACGATGGGGACAGTGGCAACGACAACTGGAAGCCAGATGGCACGCCAGCACTGAACGCAGAGGAGCTGGGCAACAGCTGGCGGATGGCGGAGGACGAGGACAAGGAGTGAGGACACCCCCAGCCTGCTTCTGCCCTCCTGCTCCTCTCCTTTCTGAGAACCATGCACCCGGTTGGCATCACCCTGCTTCTTCTTTCTCCTCTCCTGCATGCTCCCCACCTCTGTCCTTCTTTTCCCTGCTCCCCTTCGGGCCAAGTTCACAGACTTCGCACCACCACGCCCTGTCCCACCTCTGCCGCTCCAGGGTGACACCAAGCAGCCTACCACCTGGGGGCCCCGGGCCCAGGTTTTCCCTCCTCCTTTGGGACTTGGGGTTCGGATACTGTCCGCCAGGGGCTGCAGAGAGCAAGAGCCGCTGCGACCCCGCTGGGTGGGGGCTGGGCCCCATGGAGGCGAGCCTCGAGGGCATCTGGGGCCGGTCCCTTCTAGGTGTCCCAAGAACACGACAAATCCTTCGTCTTGCAACTCGGGTTTTCTGAACAGTCTGTCGGGACTCCTGTACTGTGGACGGCTCACGGACACCCACGGAGCCTTTGAGTATGAGGGGGCTGGGTTAGGGCTGTGGGAGGGGGTCACTGGGTGCCTGGGCTCGGTCCTTCTGACCTGGCCTCCCTCCCCTCAGGGCCTGTCTGCCTCACCTCAAGACCTCTCGGTTCTTCAAGAACTGCATTCTTGACGGGTGCAAATCCGAGGGGCTGCAGTCAAGGCTGTGTCTCCACATGGCAGTCCTGACCGAGATCTGCCAGGAGGCTGGCTACCCAGTGAAGCCCTGGAGGGAACCCCAGTTCTGCCGTGAGTTGTGCAGAGCAGCCAGGCCTCTTCCTTGATGCACAGATGCGAGCATAGGGCTGGCATCTTGGGTGTTAGGACAGGGCGGCGGTGGGTGCTGGTTGAACCTCTCTGCTTCCACATGTGCACAGGGAAAGCTACAGTCAGAAATATTCACCAATGGGGCACCTGGTGGGGGTCAGTCGGTGAAGGGGCTGCCTTTGGCTCAGGTCAGGCTCCCTGCCTGGGGGGAGGGACGGGGGGGTCTGCTTCTCCCTGTCCCCCTCCCTTTACTCATTCTTTCTCTCTATTCTCTCTCTCCCTCAAATAAAAAAGAAAAACGGGGATCCCTGGGTGGCTCAGTGGTTTAGCTCGTGCCTTCAGCCCAGGGTGTGATCCTGGAGTCCCAGGATCGAGTCCTGCATCAGGTTCCCTGCATCAGGCTCCCTGCATGGAGCCTGCTTCTCCCTCTGCCTATGTCTCTGCCTCTCTGTGTGTGTGTGTGTGTGTGTGTGTGTGTGTGTGTGTGTGTGTCTCATGAATAAATAAATAAAATCTTTAAAAAAAAAAAAAAAGAAAGAAAATCCACTGAGGAAAAATCACCGTCCCTTGCAAACTCGGAAAGCCCTCCCAGCCCTTGAGGCTATGCAGAGCAATGCACGTCTGTGTATGCAAGTGCCCAAATTGTTGTCCTCTGCATGCAGGACACACAGACTCCTGTCGTGAGTGGGTGCAACATGACTGCCTCGTGGTGCCCCCTACAGCCTCCTTCGGGAAGCTTGCTATAGGGCAAGGACATGCCCTTGATCAAGGCCCCATGGGTGCATTCCCCTGCTGTCACCCTGACTGCTTGTTTTGGGAGTGTCTATACAGCAGCTGAGACGCTTGGATCTGTCTGCATCCTGGGACCTGCCTCTTGGTAGCCTCCTGTAGGCCACTCTCCAGGGCCAGCGGGGAAGCTGAGCTCCTTGTTCCCATTTTTCCCAGTCACTCCCTGCTTCTCAGGATTGGTCAGAAGCCTCTAGCTGTGGGCCCTCTGAAAGCTGTCCTCTCAACAGACCTCGACTCATCCCCTTTTCCCTGTCCTGCCCTCTGCTCTTCTCACCTCTGTTTCCTCCCCCACCAGCTCTGACCTGCCCACCCAACAGCAGGTACACTGTGTGTGCCAGGCCTTGCCCTGCCACCTGCCATTCCGGGTTCTTCGGCATGTCCTGCCAGGAACGGTGTGTGGAGGGCTGCGAGTGCAACCTGGGCTTCGTCCTCAACGGCCTCCAGTGTGTCCTCCCATCCCAGTGTGGGTGCCTCGAGCCCACAATGGGCTACCTCAAGGTGAGCCTCTGGGACTCCACCATGCCACCTCTGGTTCTGAAGTCTGGGGAAGCCTGGGTGCAGGATGGAAGGTGGGGAGCTGAGGCATGGAGGGCTGTGGGTAGCGGCTCTCCGACTCGGATCTGATTCCCCATTTCTTTCTTCAGCTCTAGTGCTTTTCCCACAGAATGGGATGGAGTCCCAGCAGCTTGTCTCCACGCTGCCAGCAGATCTGAGACCCCTGGCTCTTTCCTCTTCATGCACCTGAGTCATTTTTCCAGAGTTTCTGGTCCTCTGGGCTCAGGCACTTCTCTGTGTTATCTGTGCAAACACAAACATCTTTCCAAACACCATGTCTTCCTGGGCCATGAGCCCCTTTCTTTGCTGAATGACTTTGGCCCCAGCCTGGGCCCCTGTCCGCACACTACCTCAGAGGTGGTACTTGGAGCCAGACTCTCATCTGTGGTGCTTCTCTCTTCCTTCTTTGCCTGCCCCTCACCCTGTCCCCGGGAATGGCACTGGTGTCCGTCACAGCCCTTGGTCTGGCTCCAACCTGGCCCACTGAACACTCTATCCTCGCCTTGCTCTCCTGTCAATGTTACCTTCTCTGCAGCCCCTTTGTCTCTGCACTGCCTCCCAGCCACCATGGCTCTTGGAATCCTTCATCTGCTCTGAGGCGCTATTCAAATGCCGCAGCCTCCTTGAAGCCTTCCTGATTAGTTAAGTCAAAAGGCATCCCTCTAAACTTCTGTAGCAAGTGCTTATTGTTCGTGTTAATGGCGGGAAAGCCTCCTTGCCACCCCCCACCCCTGCCATTGTCTTCTTTGGGTGCATATTGTATTGGAGTACCTGATGTTTTAGTTTACCTGTTTACTGCCCTAATCCCCCTGCCCTCCATTGTGAGCTGTTAGGGCAGGAACATTGTCCATTTAGTTCATTCTGGAATCCCTAACACCTAGTGCAGGTAGATAAATATCTGTTGAAATAGGGAAGGAACAAACAAATGAATAAGTAAGTGAATGCCAGACTTTGGAACTAAACCTGGAGCTTCAGGATGACCGGAATGACTCCCCTGCCAGCAAGCTGGGAGTGGCTGTGGGTCAGCAGTCAGACTTGAGAATGACCTCTTAACCTTCCCTCCTTCTGTCTGCCAGGTAGGGGAGCAGTGGTTCAAGCCAGGCTGCAGAGAGCTCTGTGCCTGTGAGGGCAAGAATAGAATTCACTGCCGACACTGGAAGTGCCAGTCCCAGGAGGTCTGTGCTCAGTACAATGGTACCTATGGCTGTCATGCCCGAGGTAAGCACCCAGGTGGAAGGTGAGCCGGGGAATGGGGTGGGGGTGGTGGTGCCCATGTGGGCTTGAGCAAGGTCATGGTTCTGCCCCAAAGCAGGCACCCCAGAATGCTGGGGCTTCACGGGAGGCTGGAAGCCTTTGGCCCAAGCCAAAGCAGCCTCTTCATGGACCCAGAGAGGTTGGGGCAGTCCCTGTCCTTGACCTTTCCAGGTCAGGCCAACCACATGGATGAGTCGTGGATCCCGTTCCAACATGGACTCACCAGGATGGCAGCTCAGGGTTGGGAGTGCTCTCTGAATTCCATATCCTCCACCCCAGAGTCTGCCACCTGCGCTGTCTCGGGGGACCCCCACTACTTGACGTTTGACGGAGCCCTACACCACTTCATGGGCACCTGTGCCTATATCCTGACCCAGCCTTGCCAGCCTACGCCCCTAGAGAACTTCACGGTGAGCACCACCAGTGAGTTTCGCAGTGGAAACTTAGAGGCCTCCTACGTCAGAGCTGTCAATGTGCAGGTCTTCAACCTGAAAATCTCACTGATCAAAGGCTACAAGGTCATGGTATGTGCCTCTGCCCACCTCCCCGGGCCCCCTACCCCCAGCCTGCTCAGAGTCTGTCTCTCTCCCTCCTTCTGGGGCTCCTAGAGACTCTGGGAATAGCCCACAGCAGACCCAGTCCCAATTTTGGAGATACTTCACCATCCCTGTCTGCTCCCTAGTCCTGGCCCCGTTGTCCTTGTCCCAAGCAAGCCTTTCAATACCGCGTCTTCCCTGCCTGTGTAGCTGAATGGTCGCCGGGTGGCCCTGCCTCTGTGGCCTGCACAAGGCCGGGTGAGCATAAGGCCCAGTGGCTCCTTTATCCTCCTCTACACGGACTTTGGGCTTCAAGTACGTTATGACGGAAACCACCTGGTTGAAGTGACTGTGCCCTCCTCATATGCTGGCCAGCTCTGCGGGTTGTGTGGTGAGTTCCCTGGGCATCTGCAGGCCAAGAGGGGACAATGGGTACCTCAGTGGTTGAGTGTCTGCCTTCAGCTCAGGTCATGATCCTGGGGTCCTGGGGTCGAGTCCCACATCGGGCTCCCCGCAGGGAGCCTTCTTCTCCCTCTCCCTATGTCTCTGCCTCTCTCCATGTCTGTCATGAATAAATAAATAAAATATTTAAAAAAAGATGGGGACAATGGGCAAGAGTCTGTCCTGGTCCTGTACATCCACACATTTAATTAGGTGTCCTCAGGGCTTGTCTGCCCAGCAATTGTTTGAGGGTGCTGTGCGTGAGGGTAGGTGTTAAGGGAAGCCAAGGTGAAGAGAAAGAAAGGATAAACCTTGGTCTGTTGAGTGAAGAATTCAAAGCGGCTGACTCTTCTGGGAGGAAGTTGGTGATCCTGGGGTGGGTCTAGTGGCAGGGTGCCTCAGTGGCCTCAAAATGACCCCTCCTCCAGGCAACTACAACAACAATAGCCTGGATGACAATCTGCTCCCCAACAAAAGGCCCGTGTCTGGCTCTGCCTACCTGGGGGCCGCCTGGAAGTTACCTGAGTACTCTGAACCAGGGTGAGCTGGGAATGCGGGGAGCCCGACCTGGGGAGGAGTCTCAGCAGGCAGCCTGGGTTGAGAAGAGGGTCCTTTGTCTGCCCCTGATCTCTCTGAGCCTGGAATGGACCAAAGGTTTTTCCCACCTCCTCTACCCCGGCTAGCTCCTATGATTACTGATCTATCTCTTTGGAAATTCTATCCAGAGAGCTGACCTTGTTCTTTCCCACTGCATCTCTGCCCTTCCTACCTAAGGGAGCATTTTCTTCTCTTCTCCTGTCTTTATTCCCCTCCCACTTTCATGCTTCACGTTTTGCTTCAGTTTTGGGGTGAAGTTTTCCCCAATGCTAAATTCCTATCCTTTCCTCTCTCCTCATGTAGGTGCTTTGTGAGGGGTGCCAAGCCCTTCAGATGCCACAGTGCCAGTGAAGCAAACAGGTGGCGAAAGGGTTGTGATATCTTAAGGAGCTATAGGGGTAAGTTACATCTCCAGTGAGCCGCTTTTTCCTTCCCTTGGTGGGAGAGGAGGGGGACCGCTCAGAGAGGGAGGAAGGATGAGACACATAATAGACACAAGGTCAGGAGGAAGGCAAACGAGAGGGAAAGCAGAGGCGGTGTTCATCTCAGGAACTCTGATGGATGGGTCGTTATTTTGCATTTCAGACAGCGGGTTCTTGATAATTACAGGACTTTTAAAATGTATTTTGAGAAAGAGAGAGAGAGAGAGAGAGAGCAGGGGGAGAGCAGAGGGGTGGGAGGGGCAAGAGGAAGAATCTCAAGCAGACTCTGTGCTGAGCACAGAGCTCAATGTGGAGCTCGATCTCACAAACCCTGAGACTCTGATCTGAGCTGAAATCAAGAGTTGGGTGCTCCACCGACTGAACCGAACCCCCCGGTGCCCCAATAATTATGAAGTTTGATTGAAATGGATGTTGAGGGGCACCTGGATGGCTCAGCGGTTGAGCATGTGCCTTCAGCTCAAGTTGTGATCCCGGGGTCCTGGGATCAAGTTCTGCATCAGGCTCCCTGCAGGGAACCTGCTTCTCCCTCTGCCTATGTCTCCACCTCTCTCTCCGTGTCGCTCATGAATAAATAAATAAAATATTTTTTACAAATGAAAAAAGAAAACAAATAGTTGCATGGTTCTATTCCTTTCCAAGACAACACTCGGTATGTTGTTTTATCCTCCAGGACCCTTTTCCCAGTGCCACAGCATGGTGTCTCCCCAGTCCAGCTTCGTCAGCTGTGTGTATGGTCAGTGTGTGACCAAGGGCGACCCCCTGACCCTGTGCCGCTCCCTACAGGCCTATGCATCCCTGTGTGCCCACGCTGGCCAGGCCCTCAGCTGGCGGAATAGCACCTTCTGCCGTGAGTGACCCCACCACCTGCTCTTGGAGCTGGGAAGAGGCCACCAGATCCCTCTCTCTCTCCCTCTCCTTAGAGTCTGCCTCTCTGTTCTCCCTTCACAGCCTGCTCTCAGCCCCCAAAGGGCACCCTCCTCCTTTGCCCTCTTTCCTCCAAGGCCAACCCTCCTCTTCAACCCGTTTGCCTGCCCTGGGAGCCTCCTCCTTCTGACTCTCTCTTCATCAAGACCTTCTACCCTTGTTTGGTTACTGCCTCCTTCCCATCTGACCTGAGCCAACTCTGTTCCCTTCCTTACTCTCTTTTCCAGGAACTTTTTTTTAATTGTGCTAAAATATACATAACATAAAATTCCCCATTTTGATAATTTTTAAGTATCCAGTTCTGTGGCATAAAGTACATTCACATTGTTGTGCAACCAGGACCACCATCCATCTACAGAAATTTTTCATCATCCCCAACTGAAACTCTGCACTCGTTAAACACTAAGTCTCTGTCCTACCTTCCCCAGCCCCAGCACCCACATTCTCTGTGGTTATTCTGTCTCCGTGAATTGAACTCTGTGGACCCAACATAAGTGAAATCATACAGGATTTCTCTTTTGGGGACTGGCTTGTTTCACCTAGCATGTCTTCAAGGTTCATCCATGTTGGAGCATGTGCCACAATGTCTTTTTTAAGGCTGAATAACATTCCACAGTGTGGATAGACCTCATTTTGTTGATCTGTTCATCTGATAAACATTCCCAGAACTCTTGATGCCCCAAGATCGGGGGGCCGGAAATCACTGCCCTTTCTAACACTGGTTTCTTCCTAGCTCTGAAGTGCCCTTCTGGCAGCAACTATAGCCACTGTGCCAACCCCTGCCCTGCCACCTGCCTCAGCCTGAACACCCCAAGAGACTGCTCAGCAGTGCTGCCCTGTACCGAGGGCTGTGAGTGCCAGAAAGGCCACATCCTGAGTGGAACCTCCTGTGTGCCCCTCAGCCAGTGTGGCTGTGTTGACCAGGAGGGTTACTACCACCTGGTGAGGGGCCAGAGTGCGACTCCACATGTTTGGGGGCAGGAGGGCTCAGAGCCTGTGAAGAGTTAGTGTGGACCAGCGAGCTCTAGGGGCTGAGCAGCAAGTCTAGAAGTCAAAAGGTTGAGAAAGGCTAGGGATGCAAGCAAGCAGTCAAGAGTAGCAAGCCTGGAGGGGTGGGTGGGGCGGGGCAGGCGTCCTGGAGGAAGTGGTGGGTCAGGGCGGGGGGGTGGGGGGGTTTCTGTCCAACTCTGGTTTCCAAACTTCTATTGGCTCTGCTGATGCCCCCACCCCACAGGTCGGAGAGAGCTGGTACACAGACAACTTCTGCTCCAGGCTCTGCACCTGCTCCACTCACAACGTCATCTCCTGCCAGCAGACCACCTGCAAGACTGGCCAGTTGTGCCGGCCAGTGGATGGGTTGCTGCGCTGCCGAGCTTTGGGTATGAGGCCCTTCAGTGCATGGGAGGACCATGAAGTCACAGACTGCTCTCCCCAGCTCCCCCTCCTCCCCACCTCTCCCGCATCTGTAGCACTCTGGCTCCTATCCCTGCTGTCTCCCAAAGAGCTTCTGGTGGGAAATGATGACCCTTGTGCCATCAGGAAGGGTTCCTCGGGTTCACTCATAATTCTCCCAGCCATGAACTTTGACATTATGAAACTCTCGCTGGTACAGGAGCACCCACTGCACCCCAAGCCGCCTCCTAGCCTGGCCACTGAGATTCGCTTCTTTTCTTTTCACCTTCTTTCCCTTTTGGGTGGAAGGGGGCTCCCTCACCTTCATGTCCTCCCCTGAAAGGTGGGGGGAGCACTTGTTCTTGTGCAGGCTAGATCACTCCTCAGCTACCCTTCTCTCTCCGCCAGGTATGGGAGTGTGCCGTACCTCAAACTACTCCCAGTACGTGACATTCGATGGCACTCACCATAACTTCAGGGGCACCTGCACTTATGTCCTGGTGAAAGTGTGCCACTCCACCATGGACCTGCCTTTCTTCAAGATCAGTGGCAAGCACAGGAAGCAGAAAGGCCAGTCTGATGCTTCCTACCTCTACCAGGTCAATGTTGACATCTTCAACACTCAGGTCACCTTGAAAAGTGACACGCGTGTGCTGGTGAGCCGGGTGATGTAGGTGGGAAGGGAGGACACCAGCCCCCCTCTGGGGAGGGTGCTCCATTCCTTCTTCCCATTCACCTGCCCTGCCCTCCTCTGTAGATCAACGGCACACAGGTTACCCTTCCCTCGACCACCCAGATACAGGGGGTCCGAATCACTACCAGTGGCATCTACACCTTGCTCAATGTTAACATCGGGCTGCAGGTCAAGTTTGACGGCAATGGTTTCTTAGAGGTCGAGCTCCCTACAGTCTATTACCAAAAGGTGGGGGAAACCCTTGGCTCTTCTCCGGGGCAGTTCGCCTCCAGAGGGCGCTAAGCCCTCTCCAGACCCAAGTGGTCCTTCCCCAGAGAGGAGGAGGGCTGGGAGTGCACCTTTTTCTAAAGGGTGGAAAGGCTCTTCTGCCTCCCTGCCCCCCACCCACCCAGCCCCCACTGCTGAGAACCCCTTTGCCCACCCAGGTTTGCGGCATGTGTGGAAACTTCAATGGTGAGGAAGAGGATGAGCTCATGATGCCCGACGATGAACTAGCCCAGAATGACAGTGAATTTGTGGACAGTTGGCAAGATAAGGAGTCTAACCCAAAGTAATTGTCCCTCAAAGTCTCTACATTCCTGTAGGAACACGAGTCGGGACCCTAGGCTATATGGAACACCCAGGGATGGGAAGACTGGAGCATTCCTGTATGTGTGTGACTCAACAAAGGGTGGCTTCTGGGTCCCAGGAAGCTGTCTGGGGACACATGAAAAGTCTTCCCTTTTTGGCTTCAAAATGTGGGAGGGGACTGAGGCTGCAAGGACGGTGCCCAGAGCTGAGACCAGCTTCCTGGTGAAGACCAACGGGTCTTCTGAGCCACTCAGGAGTGCCAGAGGTGGGGCAGTGGCTGTGCTTCTGATGACTCTTTTCTCTACTGCAGTTGCCAACAAGATGACCAGAAGATCCAAGCAGAAAGGCAGAAGTTAGATATAAACTGCAGCACAGCTGACATAGCGAGAGCCCAAGAACAATGCCAGGTGGCCTTTGAGGCTCCAGCCTGGGCTCAATGTGCCACCCATGTGGTCCCCAGGCGCTTCCTGCTCCTCTGTATCCAAAAGCTCTGTCGTTTTGGACGCCTGAAGAGCGCCCTCTGTGGGTCTTTGGAAACCTTCGGAGCCGCCTGCAAGGCCAAGGGGCTCAAGACCCCAATCTGGAGAAACAGCAGCTTCTGCCGTGAGTGTCCCCTATGTCACCCCAGACCGCTCCCACACCTCGGTTCTGTCTGTGTGTCCCTTCAAGCTTCCTGTCTTCCTTTCCCCATTGTTTCCAACCTCTGCATGACTTCATTATTCTGACTTGGCTCCTTCGGAATACTCGCTCAGTCAATGCCCATACCACCCCCTATCACCCACTGGGACAGCACAGGCTGCTTCTCCCCTGTTTCTCCACCGTGCTGTTTTTCCAAAGGAGATATGATTGTGTCACTCCCCTGCATGGCTCTCATGGGCAAGGTTAAGTCCAAGCTCCTTTCTGAGACATCTGAGACCCTGCCACCAGCTGGCCTGGCCTGGCCTCCCTTGCCTCTTTGCCTGTGTGCCTGCACATCACCACCAAACCACCCATTCCTCACACCCCTTGGTCTGGCTTTTCCACACCCCTTCCTGCTTCTATCCACACTGTTTCCTGCACCTGGAAAACTCTTTCTTCTCTCTCCTGGAAGACTCCAAGGCATCCTTCCGTAGCTCTTAAATTTTTTTTTTTCAAATTATAATTCACATACAATGATATTCACCACTTTACAAGTATACAATTCACTGTTTTGTAGGATTTTTACCAAGTTCTGCAACCATCACATTATATAATTCCAGAACCTTTTAAACTTTAAGACAGTGATTAAAGTGTGTTTTAGTATGTGATGCATTCACATGGTTCAGGAACTTTTTAAGTATTAAAAGATTGCCAGTGAAAGGCACCTGGCTGCCTCAGTCAGAAGAGCATGCAGCTCCTAATGTCGGGGTCATGAGATTGAGCCGCATGTTGAGAGTGGAAATCACTAAAAAAAAAATTTTTTTTAATAATAAACAGATTGCTAGTGAAAAATCTGCCTCTCATCCTGACTCCCTGGGTCCAGGTTCCAGCCTGCCCTTATTACCAGCTAAATATTTGTCCAAAGATATTTTACTTATCCCCATAAAAACAAATACAAATAGATTTTTCTTTTTTTCTTTGCAAACAGCATTTGAGACATGGTGGCTTGCACATTGTGTTTCTCACTTGATAATCTAGTTTGGAGATCCTTTCAGGTCAGATTTGTTAAGGAGATTCTCATTCTCCTTTGCAGCTCTGTGATATCCCATTATTACATTATAATTCATTTGTCACAATATTTTTAAAGATTTTATTTTTAAAATTAGTTTAAAATAGGTTCCACACCCAGCACAGAGCCCAACTCAAGGCTTGAACTCACGACCTGATCAAGACCTGAGCTGAGGGATCCCTGGGTGGCGCAGCGGTTTGGCGCCTGCCTTTGGCCCAGGGCGCGATCCTGGAGACCCGGGATCGAGTCCCACGTCGGGCTCCCTGCATGGAGCCTGCTTCTCCCTCTGCCTATGTCTCTGCCTCTCTCTCTCTCTCTGTGTGACTATCATGAATAAATAAATAGAATCTTTAAAAAAAAAAAAAAAAAAAAAAAAAAAAAAGACCTGAGCTGAGATCAAGAGTTGGATGCTCAACCAAATGAGCCACTCAGGTGTCCCTTAAAGATTTTATTTTATTTTTTAAAAAGATTTTATTTACTTATTCATGAGTGACACAGAGAGAAAAGGAGAGGTAGAGACACAGGCAGAAGGAAAAGCAGGCTCCATGCAGGGTGCCTGACATGGGACTTGATCCTGGGTCTCCAGGATCATGCTCTGGGCTGATGGAGGCGCTAAACCGCTGCGCCACCCAGGCTGACCAAAGATTTTATTTTTAAGTTATCTCTGCATACAATGTGGAGCTCAAACTTAGAACCCTGAGATCAGGGATCCCTGGGTGGCACAGCAGTTTAGCGCCTGCCTTTGGCCCAGGGCACGATCCTGCAGACCTGGAATCGAATCCCACGTCGGGCTCCCGGTGCATGGAGCCTGCTTCTCCCTCTGCCTATGTCTCTGCCTCTCTCTCTCTCTCTCTCTCTCTCTGTGACTATCATAAATAAATAAAAATTAAAAAAAAAAAGAACCCTGAGATCAAGAGTCGCACACTCTATTGACTAAGCCAGCTAGGCACCTCTCATTTGTTGTAATTTATCTAACTAGTATCCTGTTGGTGGACTTTGTAGTTGTTTCCAATTGTTATTGCCAACAGTGCTGCAGTGGATCCTCTTAATGCAGTTATGATTTTGTATGCGTGCGTCTGCCCATAGGATAAATTCCTAGGTGTGTGATGCTGGATGAGGACCATGTGCATTCGCTCTTCTGAGAGATGTTGCCAACTGGCTTTCCACAGGGGGGTGAAGAATTTATATTCCCACCAGTAATACGAGAGTGCCTCATTCCCCATAGCCTCGCCCAGAGCACTGCCACACTTTTGGCTTTCCGCCAATCAGGATATGTGAAAAATACAAAGAGTCTTAATTTGCATTTTTCCTGTTATGAATGAGGTTATGCATTCTTTCATCTGTCTGGGAGTTGTCTGATTTCCTTTGCTGTGAGCTATGTCTTTGTACCCCTTTACCATTTTTTCCACCAGCTCATTAGTCTTTATCAAACTATCCTATGGAGGTCCTTTCTCTATTGCAGAGAGTAGCCTTTTATTCATTTAGTTATTTTAATTAATTAATTAATTTTAAGCAGGCTTTATGCCCAGCATGGAGCCCAACATGGGTCTTGAATTCATGACCGTGAGATCAGGACCTGAACTGAGATCAAGAGACAGATGCTTAACCGACTGAGCCACTGCCCCAAGAGTAGCCCCCTGTTAGTGTTATGAGCTACACACATTTTTCCAGTTCTTATTTTTTCATCTCTGACTTTTTTGTCATGCAAATAAAAGATATACACACACACACACACACATACACACACACAAATGTGGGATAGTGTATATTAGTCTTTGTTCTGTGGCTTCTGCATTTTGAGCCATGGTGACAAATACTTGACTCCGAACTTAAAAACCAATTTGCTCGTTTTTAGCTCCAGCATTGTTATGGTTGTTGGTTGGCTGGTTGGTTGGTTGGTTGATTGGTTGGTTGGTTTCTTTCTTTCTTCCTTTCTCTTTCTTTTGGTAAGCACTACATCCAATGTGGAGCTGCTGACTGAGCCAGCCAGCCTCCCCTACCCCTTTGGCTTTGTTTTTTTTATTATTATTTAAAAAAATATTTTATTTATTTATTCATGAGAGACACAGGCAGAGGGAGAAGCAGGGTCCCTGCAGGGAGCCCAACGCGGGACTTGATCCCGGGTCTCCAGGATCACACCCTGGGCTGAAGGCGGCGCTAAACCGCTGAGCCACCAGGGCTGCCCTGGCTTTGTTTTTTAGTAAATTTTTAAAAAAGATTCAATTGATTTATTCATGAGAGACACAGGGAGAGAAGCAGAGACATAGGCACAGAAAGAAGCAGGCTCCATGCAGGCAGCCCAATGTGAGCCTCAATCCTGAGACTCCAGGATCACGCCCTGAGCCCAAGGCAGGTGCTCAACCACTGAGCCACTCAGGTGTCCCATGGCTTCTTTTTTTCTTTTTCTTTTTTTTAAATTTTTTTTAATTTTTATTTATTTATGATAGTCACACACACACAGAGAGAGAGAGAGGCAGAGACACAGGCAGAGGGAGAAGCAGCCCCCATGCACCGGGAGCCCGACGTGGGATTCGATCCCGGGTCTCCAGGATCGCGCCCTGGGCCAAAGGCAGGCGCCAAACCCCTGCGCCAACCAGGGATCCCTCATGGCTTCTTTTTTTATATTTAAATGTTTAAATCTCCACAGAGATTTTTATCCCGGTGCACAGTATAAGATATGGATCCCGTGGGTTTTTTGTTTGTTTTTGTTTTATTTTTTATTTATTTTTAGTTTTTTTTTTTTTAATTTACAGGGGGATGGTTCTGTTGTTTTGTTTTTTTAAGATTTTATTTATTTATTCATGAGAGACACAGGGAGAGAAGCAGAGACATAGGCACAGAGAGAAGCAGGCTCCATGCAGGGAGCCCGACGTGGGACTTGATCTCGGGACTCCAGGATCATGCCCTGGGCTGAAGGCAGACGCTCAACCACTGAGCCACCCAGGCGTCCCTGTTTGGTTTTGTTTTAAAGATTTTATTTACTTATTTTAGAGATAGAGAGTGGGGAGGAGGAGGAGAGAGGAAGAGAGAGAGGCACACTCTGCACTGAGTGCAGAGCAGGGCTCAGGCTCAGGTTTCGATCCCACGACCCTAAGATCACAACCTGAGCCAAAATCAAGAATCAGACACTTAACCAACTGAGCCTCTCAGATGCCCCAATGTTTTTATTTTTCCCCCAAATAAAATGACCAGTCTTGGTATTCTTAAATGACCAGTCTCTTTCTTCCCTCACTGACCAAGATGCCATGATTTATCCTATACTAAATTCCCATACGTATTTAGGTCCCTGTCCAGGCTTTTTCTCCCTTCCATTGCTCTGTCTTCACTCACTAGTAACCCAGTGTTGTGATCCTTGAGAGTTTCACCGGTGTTTTAATTTCTGGTAGGGATATTCACTACTCATTGCTCTTTTCTTTCTTTCTTTTTTTTAAAAGCATTTTCCTGAGTTTTCTGGTTTGTTCATATCTTCCTTTCTACTTTAATATCTTCTTGCCCTACTGAAAAAAAAAATCCTGCTGGTATGTTTCATTGGGATCGTCTGAAATGTATACTTTCATTTAGGGACAACTGACTTCTTTATGTTGCAGGCTCTTGCAACCCGTGAACATTTCCATGGGATCACAAGTATTTGGCCTAAAGGGTTTTATTTAGCAACGCCTGGGTGGCTCAGTGGTTGAGTGTCTGCCTTGGGCTCAGGCAGGGTCCTGGGTCCTGGGGATGGAGTCTTGCATCAGGCACCCCGCAGCAAGCCTGCTTCTCCCTTTGTCTATGTCTCTGCCTCTCTCTGTGTCTCTCATAAATAAATAAAATCTAAAAAAAGGGGGGGAGGGGGCCTTTAACTCCTTCAGCAAAGTGCACACCTCCCTGTGCTGTGCTCCTATTACACACGCATGCCTTTCACAGGCTTACTGACCATGCACATTAAGGTCACTGCGGCTGCTAGCTAACCTCTGTCTCCCACGCTGGACTGGGGGGCGGGGTTGGGGGTGCGTTCTTACTCCTTTCTTTCCTCGAGGCATGGCACAGAGCTCATGCTCGGTAAATGTTTACCCCCCTTCTCCAGCTCTGAAATGTCCCACCCACAGCAGCTATTCCACCTGCCTTCCTACATGCTCAGATTCCTGCATGGACCAGTGCAATGGCTCCCAAGTCCCCTCCGTTTGCAAGGAGGGCTGCATTTGTCAGCCTGGCTACGTGCTCAGTGGGCAGGAGTGTGTGCCCAGGAGTCAGTGCGGCTGCACGGATGACTATGGCAGCACCTTCCCAGTGAGTGGGGACAGGAAGCAGGGGTGGGGACACCTCAAGGTTGACATATTCTCCTTCCCTGAACTCTCAGCTTGGGGCACCCATGTCTCTAGGGCAGGCCCCAGGGTATGTGGGCTGGTGACAGGGCTGGGTGCTGTCCAGCCAGGCCTGGGCTGGGGGGTGCGTAGTTTGGGTTTTGGAACTGAGGAATCCAAACAACTGGGATGGGGCGTGGTATCACAGAAGAAGTGTGGCCTTGTATTGAATCCTGTGGGTACCACTCACCAGTCAGGGGACCTGTAACCTCCATTTTGTCATCTGTAAGATGGGTACTTCCTGAACAATGTACGTAAAACAACAAATGTGATGCCACTGGGAGGGACATTTGGGACATCAGGGTACAGGGGACATGTAACTGCCTCTGGCCCGGGCCAATGCAGCCATTCAGACTGCAGACCTAGGCTGAGCAGGCCCAGTTCTGCCTGTGTCTTCTCTAGGAAGGTAAGACCTGGATTGCCGTTCACTGCACCAGAAGCTGTTCTTGCACTGAAGGAAGTGTTCACTGCCAGCAGTTCTCTTGCCCTGCTGGCTCGCATTGTGAGCCCAAACCGGGTGGCGTTGGCAGCTGTGAATTGAACAGTAAGAGGGGCCATCGGGGAGGTGGAGCAAGAGGCAGGGCTGGAAGGGGTTAAGGCTGGAGGGGTCTGGAGAGGAAGGGGCCTCATGCGGGCTCTCACCAGCTTTGCGGCCGACTCTGGGATTTGCTATCTTAAGGGCAAAAAAGAAGGAATGGGACCAGGTTTTAAATTGGGGCTAGGGAGAGACGAGGTTGAAGATCAAGTGTCCAGGGAGCCCTCAGCAAAGCGGGGGGGGGGGGGGAGTGACCGGAGACATCAGGGCCATAGAGGGATTCTGGTGGTTGTTATATCTGGGCAGCATCCCTTCTCAGTGTTGGCCCTTCTTGGCAGGGTCGGGACAATGCTCCATTTACGGGGACCCCCATTACCATACGTTTGATGGCCTTCGCTACCTCTTCCGGGGCCGCATGACCTACACTCTGATAAAGACCATAGACGGGCTCCCTGCTGAGGTGGTGCCTCTGGTCGTGGAGGGGCGCAACAAAGTGTATTCGTCCTGGAGCCCGGTCTTCCTGCACGAAATCATCGTGATTGTCTACGGCTTCACAGTCCAGCTCCAGGCTGATCTGCAGCTTGTGGTAAGAGCCAGACCAGGCCAGGAGGGTCAGGGGAGGCAGGCCGGCCCGCGGGAGGCCGGTGAAAACAGGTGAAGCCGGGACTCTGTGTTCCCCAGGAAGTTCCTGGCCAAGGTGCCTGCCTTGTTATCAAAGTCGGAAGCAGTGCTATGCTTGTGTCGTGGGCAGGGGCAGAGGAGGGCAGTGGGACTGAGCAAAAGGCTGGAGAGAGAGGAGAGAACGCATGGTGCAAGGGTGGAGGCGGGCTGAGATAGTACTGGGGCGTCCACTCTGTCCCACTGTGTTGCAAGACTATGGCTGCGAGGGAGCAGACCTCAGGGAGGCCTTTGCTGTGAGGGGTGGCAAAGACTACTAGGGTAGTCCCACAGAATGACGGCACTCAGATACCGAGCTGCGCAGAGGGGCAGAGGAGACGCAGCAGAGGGTCAGGCTGACTCTCCGTGGCTTCTGTCTTCCTTGTCCAGGTCAACAACCAGAAAATGGCCATCCCCTTCACGCCCAACAGCCACCTGCAGGTTACCATGCGGGGCCATCGCCTATATCTGACAACCGACTTCAAGATGATTGTCACCTTTCATGGAGGCAAAAACGCAGGTACCTGAGAGTGGGGATAGGAAGGAGAGGGGATATGCCTAGGACGAGGCCGGGCAAACCCCACCGTCAGCGGGCCAGCCATGGTGAGGAGACCCCTGCATGGGACTGGGACCCCAGGCTCCAGGGGAGGGGCCAGGAGGGCTGGAGAGGTGGTGAGGAGCCTCACTTCTGAACATCCCTTCCTCCTACAGTCATCACGCTGCCCAGTATGTATAAGAAGCTGGTGCTTGGCCTGTGTGGGAACTTCGATGGGAACAAAAGGAATGACTTTATGCTGCCCAATGGCACTGTCACTGACAACCTTGTCAGCTTTAGCCACAGTTGGGAGGTACAGAAGATCACGGGAGGTGATCTCGCCCGCTTCTCAAGGTGAGAGGGCTGGGGCTCTGAGCAGGGAGGCTGGGCCCTGGAGAGGGGAGCATCAGCCGGTAGCTGTCCACGCCCTCTTACCTCATCTCCTCAGCAGAGAAGGACACCTGAGGGCGAGAGCCCGGGACTTGCCTGATCTTCTTATCCTGCCATTGCATCTTGGACCGATTGTGGGGACACCAGCCTTGCTGACCCCAGGCTGTGTTCGTGCCTTTCCACTCTTCCTCCCCAGGTCTCCCCAAGTTCACGGTCCTCATGGGTCTCACCTGGCGCCCTCTTGTTCTCTGCCCCAGAGCCATTCAAGAGAAGGAAGAGAAGGAAGAGGAGGAGTTAGGCTTCCACGCATCAGAATGCAGCGTGGAGCAGCTGCGGCTCATCAATAGCACCCAGGCGTGTACGGTGCTGGTGGACCCCTATGGACCCTTTGCTGCCTGTCATCAGACTGTGGCCCCGGGGCCTTTCCAGGAGTGAGTCAAGGGCCCAGGCATGGGGACTGGCCTTTCTTTGGGTCCTGCTGCCAGTTCTGGGATCCGAGCTCTGTTTGGCTCACTTCTTTCTCTCTGTGGCTTCAGTTCCTGTGACACCCCTCCCCACACACTCACACTCACACACGCACACATGCACACACTGCCTGACGTCTTCCTGCTGGGGCTTCCAGGTCCTCTTCTGCAGGGCCGGGTCTCCTCGCCTCCCCGTCTCTGACAGCCCCTCACCTGTCCTGTTGCCCCCAGGCACTGTATGTTTGATCTGTGTGCCGCCCGGAACCCCAAAGAGCAGGAGGAACTGCGCTGCCAGGTCCTCAGCGGGTACGCCATCATCTGCCAGGAGGCGGGCGCCACCCTGGCCAGTTGGCGGGACCACACCCACTGTGGTGAGGCACTGACCTTCCCCAGCAGCTGGTCCCCCACCCTCTTGGCCATTCCTGCCATCCGATGCGCTCTGAGCTCCCACCCTTGCCCCCCGTGGGCTTCCCCTACCCCCCCCCCACTCACCCTGTCTGTGTCCTCCCAAGCCACCCTCCTTCTCTGCCCCACCCAGGAAGGCACACCCTCCACCCCCCACCCCCCATCAGTCCATCCTGCTCCTCCTAGCCAGTGCCCAGCTTTGCTCCTCCACTCCCTTAGCACACCTTAATGTCAGACAGAAAGACACCCACAGCCGGCCCACTCTTCTGGCCTTGGCTTCTATCAAGCTCTGTGTTCTGGTGGCTGACCTTGTGCCCCCATCCGGCTGCCAGCCCCACATTCCCCGAACCTGTCGGGTAGGCCCCAGCCCGGCCACCATGCTCACTATGACTTTCCCGTCAGCCTTGGCATGTCCGGCCAACACCGTCTATCAGAGCTGTATGACGCCATGCCCAGCCTCCTGTGCCAACCTGGCAGCCCCCAGGGACTGTGAGGGGCCCTGCGTGGAAGGCTGTGCCAGCCTCCCTGGCTATGTCTATAGCGGTGCCTGGAGCCTTCCCCTGGCCCACTGCGGCTGCACCAACAACGGCGTCTACTACCAGGTGGGCGCTGGGAGGGGAGGCCTGATGGGGGCAGGAGAGCTGGGCAAGGGAGGAAAAGCCAGATGGCCTCCTCCCGGCCTTTCTCCCCCTCTAGCGTGGTGACAGCTTTGTGACTGAGGACTGCTCCCAGCGCTGCACCTGTGCCAGCTCTGGTGTGCTGCTGTGTGAGCCACTGAGCTGCCGTGCTGGGGAGATATGCACCCTGGGGAACCTCACTCGAGGCTGCTTCCGAGGTGAGCCCAGACCTCCCCATTGCTTCAAGCTGCCGCCCCCGGTCTGAGTGGGGTTGGGGGTGCTGCACAGAGGATCGTCCCTCCTGGTCCTGTGCTCGAGACCCTCCCCCTTGCTGTCAGGAAGTTTACCACTCAATCCAGCTCTTGCTTCCTTTTTTGGGAAGCGCAGAGGGAGGAAAGAGCTGCTATCTGCTAGGCTCAGTGCTGGTGCCTTTTCCTGGCATTAGCTTTCTATGACCTCCCCTCTGTCTGGCTGCGGGTATCCTCCTAGAACCCTCTATAACTCCCTTCATCCTCACAGAGAGCCCGTGTCTACAGAACCCCTGTCAGAATGATGGGCGGTGCCAGGAGCAGGGAACCCACTTCACCTGTGAGTGTGAGCTTGGTTATGGGGGACACCTCTGTACAGAGTCTCGGAATGTGCCACCTCCCCGAAAACCAGGTAAGAACTTCACCCCAGGCCCTGTGTCCTCACAGCCCCTTCCCTACCACCAGCTGCTGGAGCATTACTCCATATATAGAACATTAATGTATAATAGATATCTATTATAGGTCTATAACATTTTAGTATATATGCTGCCGAAGCAAGCACTATAGGTCTATAACAGATAGATAGTATATTATTAATATAATGTAGATTATATAAAACATAATAGTATAACATGATCCCTAGAAATCAGCAGAATGAGGGCTCTCAAAGAATCTGAGTCCCTGTACCCATCCCCTACTGATGTACAGTAGCCCCTGCTAATCTGTGCAGAGTCCTTGCCAAGACCCCATCCAATCACAGACCATACTGAACTCCATGCTTTTTCCTACATGTACATACTAATGATGATGTTTTATTCACAAGTTAGGCACAATGAGAGATTAACAGCAATGACAAAATAGAACAATTATAACCATAGACTGTAACCAAAGTCACTCTATTGTGGTCTTTCTCCCAAACTATCCAATTGTATTGCACTCTCCCTTCTTCTTGTGATGATGGTGAGGTGAGGGAATGAATTGGGGTGAATGATCGAGGCCCTGTGCTGCTGCATTAGGCTACTGTTGACCTTGTGAGGCTGTGTCAGGAGGAGGACCATCTGCTTCTGCACCATGGGTTATGGTGGGTGGCTGAGCCTGTGGAAAGCCAAGCTCTCGGTGAGGGAGGACTGCTGTACTCTGGGATCCTCTCTCTGAAGCCCAGCTCTCTTCTCTAGTTTTTTTTTTTTTTCTCTCTTCTCTAGTCTTGCTTCACCCCACTCTCATTTCCCCATTTTGTGTCCCACCAAAACCTTTCCCAGTAACTTTTATTTTCTCTCCTCTTCCAAAACTAGACTTCTCTTGAGCCTCAGGGCCAGTGGTTTTCACCAGCTTTATCTCCCCTCAGAGTGGGCCAGGGTGGGGTGGGGGTGGCTTTTTCAATCTGTTCCTTTCAGGACTTCCCCCTCCTCCACCCTCCACCCCCCCCACCCCCACTGCCACCCCCTATCCAGAGATTTAGATTCAGTAAGTCTGGAGTGGGCCCAGACATCTGCATTTTTAACAAGCTCCTGAGTGACTGATGGAAATGATCCCAGGGCTGCTCTTTGAGAAGCACTGGCCAAGATGGTACCCTGGACTTGAGGGGACCAGCTCGCTGAACATCCTCCTTAACAAGGCTGATGAGAGTTGTGTGTCCAGAGACACAATAGGATCCTAGGGGTATGGTGCTGAGGCCTTGGAGCAACAGCCTTCTGGAGGAAGACCTAGTCCCACCCAGAAAATTAGGAGCTGCTGTCCTTTCTGGGTGGCCACTTAGGATCCAAAGGGGGCGTCTCCTCCCCCATGTCTTCTATCCCATGTCCCTATGTTCTGTCCCCTGCACCCCAGAAGCATCCAACTTTGCGGCCATCCTGTTGGGGATGCTTGTACCAGTGCTGGTCTTAGTGCCTGCCGTGACCAGGGCATGTGTTTCCAGGAAGAAGAGGTGAGTTCTGGGAAAGGGGATGAGCAGGGGTGGGTGAGGATGAGTCAGCAGGGGAGCGGGCACCAACCCTTCTCTGTTCCCCACAACCCCCAGGGAGAAAACGCAGAGCTAGAGCAGAGGCAGACTGGCAGACACTGGTGAGAACCATCCCCACCCCAGAACTCCAGCAGCTGGAAGCTGAGTCTGCCTCTGATACAGGTTTGCTCGCTTTCTCCTCAGATTTTGTTCTAGAACATACCCTTCAAGCCCCTCAAGTTTTGAATTGTCCTCAAAAAATGAGAGAAAATAAAATGTATTTTTTTTAATGTTATTCATTTGAGAGAGAGAGAGAGAGAAACAGTGAGAAAGAGAGAACTTGAGCAGGGGTGGGGGGCAGCAGGGGAGGAAGGCAGAGGGAGAAGTGGACCCACCCCCTGATGCTGGATCCTGGGACTCCAGGATCATGACCTGAGCTGAAGGCAGACCCTTAACTGAGCCACCCAGGAGCCCCTAAAATGTATTTTTGAAATGTGAATTTCCATGATTGTAGTAGAGGAAGGGTCTTGGGGGATGAGATAGGAGCGAGGGGCACAAGTGTGTGGGAGGTCGGAGAGGACTACAGCTAGGTGCCTGCAAAAGTGTCCTGGGTGGAGGGGGACCGGAGGGGGACGGAGGTTGGGCTGTTCTTGGCCTGTTCTTTGGACAAAGCTGCTTGGGGGTGAGGCTTCCAGCCCTCCAGCCTCTGGAAACAGGAGAAAAAGCTGCACTGTCCCTCTTCACAGGAATCCAGGGCTAGTGGAAGGTGATCCTGGACCCTGACATTTATTTCTTTTCTTTTTAAAAGATTTAATTTATTCATGGCACAGAGAGTCAGAGACATAAAGGGAGAAACAGGCTTCCTGTGGGGAGCCCAATGCAGGACTTGATCCCAGGACTCCGGTATCATGACCTGAGCCGAAGGCAGACGCTCAACGGCTGAGCCACCTAGACATCTCTAACGATGAGATCTAATCACTGGGTGCAGGCTAAGGATGGGTAATGTAGCTTTTTAGGAAGGGCAAGACTGCCTGTGACCCTCAGGAGGCCCCCACCTTCTGCACACATACCTTTCTCCAAAGGGTCTAGGGGTTACTATAGCAACTGGTGGGATCCAGGGTGCCCAGGAGTTTGTGCCCCATCCTAGCAGGGCTGGCCAGCTCACCTCAGCCTGAGGCCAAAGGGCAAACATTCTGACCCCTCTCCCAGGGTCCCACACCGCCCATCAGGCAGGTCCTAGCTTGTGGGTGGGGGTGATCAGGTTTGAAGATCCCAAGGGATGGGGGATGCCAAAGCAGGCAAGACACTGGGTTCTGTGCTTATTCTCTGAGATGACTTTGCAGCTGCCTGTTTAAGGAACAGAGGTCCCACCTGGGTGGGGGAGGGCCCTGGGTAGGGAGAGATGGCCCCTGACTATGCTCTAGAGCTGGGCACGGCTAGAGGGCCCCATGAGCTGGCCATGCTTTAGCCTGGGCATTGTGGGCCTCCTTGCTACACACCTACCCCCACTTGAGCTCCCTTCACTTCATCTTTGACCTTTTGTCTCTGTTACTCATCTGTACCCTGTCCCCTTGACCTCTGCTCCCCTCAAGACCTAAGGTCACCTTATCTAGCTCAGATGTCTGGTTGGCAGGGGAAAGGGGTGGCTGGGGGTGGCATCCTCCAGATAGGCCTCCTGCTCCTGGACCCAGACCCCCTCCATCTTCGGCAGGACAGAGTCCCTCCCGTACCCTCAAGTGTACAAAACGTGGGTGATGGGTCCAGGGAGGGGATAGAGGTTCCAAGGTACTAGGGACTCCAGAAGAGGCTGGTACTGGTAGGAAACCGCAGACAGGATCACCACCCAAGGCTCCCTGGGCTGGGAAGGGTAGAAGCTGTGATTTGAGGTCCTGCAGACCCCAACACAACAGGGGACAGCTGAGGCAGAAACAGCAAGGCTACCCCCGCTAAAGATCGCTGACCCCTGCAGGTGACCCTGGTGTGGGCAGACCAGGAGGGAAGGAACAGAAGACGGGAACAAAGACTCAAAGGGGCTTGACCCCATTGCTGTCTTCCTGTTTGGGAGCAGACACTCAGGTAGTTTCCCTTCCCCTTCCCAAGAGGCTGGGAGAACCTGCCTGGGCAGCACCTTGAAAGGGAGAATTGTCTTCCCGACAGGACTCGGCCCAGCCCAGTGTGTGTGTGTACCCGTGGGGGGTCCACATCCTTCACTCCAGCTTTCTGCCCCTCCCCCACAGCCCATGCAGACTCTTCCCATTGCCTCCAAAACCAACCCTAGCTGTCAACATCTGGCCTACATCTGGCCCCTTCATCTGAGGGAACCCCTCCACCCCAGCCGATGCCCCCTCTGATGCCCCCTTCTTCCATGTCAAGGGGCTGCAGGGCGGGGCTATAAGCTCAAAGCTTCCCTAGTCTCCCATGGCCCCCTACCAGGGCTGGGGAACCAGGACAGGGGAGGGAGAGAGAGCCCCACCCCGGAGGTGCCCTGGGCTCTTGGCAGAGCCATCTGGAGCCGTTAGAAGCAGCTGCCAATGACTCATCTCCCACTGCCCCCACCCCACCCCCTCAAACACACCCTGGGGCCGGGAAGCAAGCCTGCAGCCCCCCACAGCCCTGTCTCCAGACCTCCAACCACTCCCCCATACCCAGGTCCTGCTCTCGGCAGAAACCTAGTCGGTCCCCCACTCCCAAATACCCCCAGGACTGCAAAGCTTCCCATTTTCTTTTATTTATACAAAAAAAAAAAAAATGTTTTAAATATAATTTAAGAACCCCTCCAAGCACCGGTGTCTGTCTCTAGTTTCTACCACCACCTCCCCCCCCCAACTCCCCCTCATGGACACAGCGCGAGGGTACTTGGGGGCAGGAATGTGTCTGGGAGCTGTGGTGTGAGCAAGGCACTGTTCTGGAAACAGACACGATGAGTTCCTGTTTCACCCTGGGCAAAGGAGACAATAATGAAACAGGCCCCCCCAACACAGAAAGTTATGACAAAGACAGCAGAAAAACAAACAACAAAAAACAACAAAAAAGGAGTTGGGGCAGGAAAAATAAGACAGAAACAAAAAATAAAACAAAAACCTTCAATATGAAGGCAGCAGATGGGGGAGGGGGCATTTACAAGGGGAAACTGAGTTCGGGAAGACAGCAGCAAGGTTGGGACATCCAGGTCCAATGATTTGGTCCCTGGACCACGACGCCCCTTCCCGCCTCCCGCCACAGCGCGACGCGCTCCGCTCCCGAGCTCACAGGCTGGTCACCCTCTTCTCTTTGGTCTGCAGGGCAGTGCATTGGCCCTTCGTGGTGAGGGGGGCACGTGAGGCCCTAGCTGGGGATCAGAGGGAGGCTGCGGGAATCGTGCCCACCATCGGGGAAGCTGGCAGATTACAGGCGCTTCCTCTCTGGTCACACCCAGTCTCGAGAGACCAGCTTCCCGCCTGGGGGGCATGTGATTCCTACGCTCCTATGGCAGAATCCCCAAATCCTGCCTCTCAAAATTGCCAGCTCCCCACCCCCACGGGTTCAAAGTGCAATCCAACGGGGCCCAGGTATAGAGGCCCCTTGGGTCCCCATCCGACTCTGCCCCAGGAAGAAGGGGAGCTGTGTCCCCAAGCTGCAAGTGCCCGCCGCTCAGGAGCAGTGGGGCCAGGCAAGCAGGTGCAGGTCAGTACTGGGGGGCTGGTGCTCCCGACCCGCCTGGGGCTCCAGGCTTGGCCTGGGACTTCATGTGCTGGACGCTGGCCAGGATTTTCTTCTGGTGTCCCGCCAGAGTGACTCCAATTCGGAGCAGGTCCCTGGGGAAAAAGGGAGAGCTAGGTGAGGCCACAGGGCTCCCGGGGAGGCTCTTAGCTCCAGACACCACGCCCCGCCTCAGGACCGTCAGCCAATCAGAGGGCCAGCAGGGGAGGGTCACACGTCATTAGTTGCCAACAGGGGCGGGCAGTTTCCAGAGGCTTTAGGAGCAGGAGGCGGACAGTCCTTCTGCGCAGCCGCAGTGGAGGGTGGGGCTAGGTATCCGAGACTGGCTGGCCAGAGGTGGGAGGTCGGGGGGCTGACGCTTGGGGCTCCAGCAAGGATTAGGGAGAGGCAGAGAAATCAGTGAGGAGGAACGAATGAGAGAAAAGAGCACAAAATGAGGTTGGGGGAAGGGGCTGCACGGATTGCTCTAGAGGAGAAAGAAGTCAGAAGGAAAAGGCCTGAGAGAGGAAGAGCGGGTGGGGAGGAAGGGGCGGGTGGAGGGAAAACGAGCAGCAGCGGAGCAGCCGCCACCCGCCACCCCCCACCCCCATCCTGAGGCCTGGAGCCTGAGATAAGGGAAAAAGGCAACGGTGGGAAATGGAGAGTAAGGACCAGTGTCAGGGCGTTGCTGGAACAAGGGAGGGAGCAGGGGGCCCATGACCTACCCACTGTGTGTGTGTGTGGGGAGGGGGGGAGGACAGAGGGGCACGCCCCTCTGGTTCCAGATTTCTGGTTCCAGATTTCTCTTCCTTCCATGTGTTATTCAAACCTGGGCTGAGAAGACAGCCTGGGCGGGACATGGGAAGGCAGAAAGGGAGAAAACCAGAAAGGCCAAAACACAGTGTTTGGGAGGCATTGGAACCATAAAACCATTTAACATTAAAGTTGGAAATGATCTCTGAAACCTAATCCAACCTTCTCCTTTTATGGGTGGGAAAACAGCCAGAGCTGACACTTTGTTAATGTGAGAGCAGAGTCTGGAATGTAGATAGATGCACAAAGATAGATACCCATGGCAGGACAGGAGCAGGATGGCCCAGGGGTGAGGTAGGCACTGCTGGCCCAGAAGATCCCCTGGGCTCTCAGCCCCCAGGGGCTGTTACTTTAGGGGTGCTCTCAATAACAGAATTGGCACCAGGAGGTGCCCTCAAAGGTTCCTGCTAAACTCGCCAGCCTGATTCTGGTCCCCAGGTACCCCTTAGACTGCTTGGCTTTCAACCACCATGACTTACTCAGCAGAGATCTGGCTGACCAGTTCGAAGGAGCCAAAGCCAGCAGCTGCAAAACTTTCTTCGTATCGTCCCATCTTGATGGCTCGAAGCCACTCACCCACGGAGCCAAAAGCTGAGTAGTGAGGCTGCCGCTGATCCAGGAGTGGGTGTGAGGCGCTGTAAGGCAAGGATGGAGAAGGGTGCAGTGAGTTCCCAGGCTACATCAAGGTGGGGACTTTGCACCCAGACTTGGAGCAGTGGACAGGGACAACCAACAAGCCCACATAACGCCAGAGGGCTGGATACCTCTGAAGGGGAAGGAGGGGTTCTCGAGTGATAGCAGAGTGCAGGAAGGAGGCCCACCCTCCGGGGTCCTCACCCGCCATTCTCCCTGGCCACAATTTTGAGACTGGCCGGGTTCCGGATCATCTTGTCAAGGGCGCTGACCACCTGGGGGAAGCGGGGCCGTGCATTCCGGTCCTTCTGCCAACAGTCCAGCATGAGCTGGTGCAGGGAAGTGGGGCAGTCTGGGGGCGGGGGCAGCCGGTAGTCCTGTTCAATGGCATTGATCACCTAGAATGACAGGTAGAAGCACTGGGTGAGGATCTCCCAGGGAGAACAAGGATGCCAAAGGACCCCCAGAAGATGGTGACTTAGCAGATGCTGGGAGAAGTGCCATAGACCAGAGAATGGCAGATCCAGGGTCCTCCTGGCTGGGGTCAAAGCTGGCTGGGGGCTTGATGCCCCAGTGGCTCTTGGGCCATGATCTAGATTAGTAACTTCCCAACCCTGCCCTCCTCCACCGTGTCCTGCTGTGACCAGATATGCTGTATGAAAGTCTTGGATACAGAAACAACTCTATTTTGTGCCTCAAGGACCCAACAGTGATGAGCTCTCTGGGGACCCCACTCCCTACCCCATATCCCCAGTGAGAGAACGTTCAGGAAAGCTTGGTGGGGCCATGGGACACTTACATCCTGATTGCTCATGTCCCAGTATGGCCGTTCTCCAAAGGACATGACCTCCCACATCACAATTCCGTAGCTCCACGCATCACTAGCAGATGTGAACTTCCGGAAGGCAATGGCCTCGGGGGCTGTCCATCGGATGGGAATCTTTCCACCCTAAAGATGGAAGAGGAAAAGGTGAGCTGAGGAACTTATTGGACCCAGGCATTCTACCCCCTGCCTTTGCCTTTTCCCCAGGTCTCCCTTCTCTCTGGAACTCAGACATGCAGCTCTTCAACTCTCTTCTTTTCCTGGACACTGGAAGTTGGGTTCCCTACCTAAGCTGACTGTCCTCTCCCTGGTCTGTGCCTATATCCTGTCCCTGAACTGGAACTACCAATCCCTCCGCCTCCCACCTTTCCAACCTTCCCTCCCCACCTGCGTCTAAGAACCCAGTTCATACTTGGGTCCCCTAGCCTCACCAGAGAGCTTGTATAGGTGGGATCAGAAGAGTTCTCCTCCAGGAACCGGGAAAGCCCAAAGTCAGACACCTTGCAGACAAGATTGCTGTTGACCAGGATGTTGCGGGCAGCCAGGTCTCGATGGACATAGCTCATTTCAGCAAGGTACCGCATGCCAGAGGCAATGCCCCGAAGCATGCCCACCAGCTGGATGACAGTGAACTGCCCATCATTGAGCTGGAGATCAGACAGGGGAGAGGGCAGTTAGGGCAGCTCACCTGCCATTACCCTGGATTTCCACCCCCTAAACCGTATCTGCCACTTGAAGACCCATCTCACACTCACCTGCAGGGCAGGCCTGCTGACTTCCCAGGTAAGTCCCCTGCTTTTCTCTTACCCTGAGCTCTCAGCTCTCACTGCACTAACCTGACACGACACTTAAGATTATAAGGAGGGGGGCAGCCCGGGTGGCTCAGTGGTTTAGTGCCACCTTTGGCCCGGGGCCTGATCCTGGAGACCCAGCATCAGGTCCTGCATTAGGCTCCCTGCATGGAGCTTGCTTCTCCCTCTGCCTGTGTCTCTGCTTCTCTCTCTCTCTCTCTCTGTCTCTCATGAATAAATAATAAATAAGTAAAATCTTAAAAAAAAAAAAAAAAGATTATAAGAAGGGGCTCCTGGGTGGCTCATCGGTTAAGCATGCTTCTTGATTTCGGCTCAGGTCATGATCTCAGGGTTGTGAGATCAAGCCCCTCATCCACACTCATCAGAGAGTCTGCCTAACGATTCTCTCTCCCTCTGCCTCTGCCCCTCCCCTCCACCTGGTCTTGCTCACACTTGCTCATGCTTTCTCTCTCTCCGAAGTAAATAAATAAATCTTAAAAAAGATTGTAAGGAGATTGCTTTAACATTTTCTTCTATTTAGTCTAGTACAGAGCTTACGTCCAAGGCATACTCAACAAATGCTTTTGATCTAATTTGGAGTGTGCTCTGGGCAGTCTACAGGTGTAGATGCATTTGAACTGAACCAGAGCATTCTTGCTCAGCCCTTTTGGACCAGCTGTATGTAGCTTGCGAGATACTGAGACAGCACCAAACCAAGACAGAAAGTTTGACCTTGACCTTTACAGAGTCTATTCTCACCAGATAAGCCAGCCAGCCAGTCACAGTGAAAGAATCCCATCTTCTTGGGGATCCCTGGGTGGCTCAGTGGTTTAGTACCTGCCTTCAGCCCAGGGCATAATCCTGGAGTCCCGGGATCAAGTCCCATATCGGGCTCCCTGCATGGAGCCTGCTTCTCCTTCTGCCTGTGTCTCTGCCTCTCTCTCTCTGTGTCTCTCATGAATAAATAAATAAAATCTTAAAAAAAAAAAAAGAATCCCATCTTCTGGGTTCAGCAAGCATGCAGAGATCCTTGGCAGCCATAGTGCCAGGGTCAGAGTCCAGAACCTGAATTCTGAACCTGTCCTCCAAGCCTGCACTTTCTCCAGGCCTGGGATCTCACCTTGTGGAAACACCGCTGGCCAGATGCTCAGGCCAGATGCTCAGGCCAGACCCCGGAGTCTCTGTGATTCCTCTCTCCCTCACCTGCCACTTACAATCCATCAGGAGGTTTCTGTTGGACCTGCCTCCAAAACATGTCCCAAATCCAGCTACTTCTCCCCACCCAGCTGCAACCCTTACACCTCAAAGGACTGTAGGTGTAGGTCTCCTCACTGGCTCCTGGCTCTTGCTCCCTACCACCACCAAAAGGAGCTCCTAAAACCACCTCCCTCCAGCTGAAATCCCTCCAAAGCCTTCCCCTTGAACTTCTAATCAAATCCAAATTCCTTACTAAGGTCACGAGATTCATGTGGTCTGACCACCATGTACATGGAGATATACCTCTGCTCCTCTGCTTGGGTTAATTTCACTGGCCTTTCTGCCATTTTTAAAAAAGATTTATTTATTTATTTACAGAGAGAGCAAGTATGTGTATGAGCAGGGGGAAGGGTAGAGGGAGGACAAGCAGACTCCCCACTGCTCAGGGAGCCTGACTTGGAGCCTAATCCCAGGACCCCAAGATCATGATCTGAGCTAAAGTCAGATGCTTAACTGACTGAGCCACCTAGGCCTTTCTGCTTCTTGAATATGTCGGGTTCCTGCCCACTCTGGTTCCCCTAGTGTGCTTCTCCCTCCCATCCGCTCATGGTTGGCTCTTTCCCATCTACCCAAATATTATTTCTTTTTTTTTAAAGATTTTATTTATTTACTCATGAGAGACACACACAGACAGAAAGAGAGGCAGAGACACAGGCAGAGGGAGAAGCAGGCTCCATGCAGGGAGCCTGATAGTGGGACTCGATCCTGGGTCTCCAGGATCATGCCCTGGGCTGAAGGCAGATGCTAAACCACTGAGCCACCTGGCTGCCCCCCAAATATCATTTCTTCTAAAATAGATCCCTTTCCCCTCCTGGGAACTGGACCTTTGTCTGATACCAATGGAACAGACTCTTATGTTGACAGTGGAAGGTCAGGCTGTTATCACAATACTCAGGGCCTGCCTTGGCAGCTCTCCTGGTAACAGCCAGGTAGCCTATCTCTGGTTGGGGTGTCATGCAGGATACACAGCATCCCTGATGTAGGCTGGCCATGGATATTTATTTTTGGACTTATTAGAACATTAGATATATCTTCCCTTAAAGGAACTAGAGAAACAAGCTAAATGACCCCCCCCCACAAGAGGCTGATAAATCCAGAAGGTGAGACATTCAAGGGGATGAGGTCCAGCTTTTCAGCATGTCAGTATCACAATAAGGGACTGCCCTGGATTTGGAAGAGGCTAAAAAAAAAAAAAAAAAAAAAAATAGCCACCAGGTGCAATGTTTGATCGTGAACTGGATCCCAGTTTGGAGAAACCAGGAGAAGAGCTGTGTGGGGGGACAGCTAGGGAAATGGGAATGTTAACTGGGTATTGGATGATCCCAAGGAAGCATCATAATTCTGTTAAATGTAATGCTATTTTGCTCTGTAGGAAGATGTTTTTGCTTTTTTAAAAAAGATGTAAAGTTAAAAAATAAAACAGTATTGAGTAAAACCTATTAAAGTGACAAAAATAAAATAAGCTCTTCCCCATCATCTCTAGTCACTTCTCCAAAATATTTGTTTTTTATTGTTTTTTTTTTTTTCTTAAAGATTTTATTTATTTATTCATGACAGAGAGAGAGAGAGAGAGAGAGGCAGAGACACAGGCAGAGGGAGAAGCAGGCTCCATGCAGGGAGCCCGACGTGGGACTCGATCCCAGGTCTCCAAGATCAGGCCCTGGGTTGAAAGCAGCGCTAAACTGCTGAGCCACCAGGGCTGCCCTGTTTTTTAAAAGCTTGTTTGTCTCCACCACACTGTCAAGTGCAGAGATGTTCATGGCTTTATTCCCAAGACTTAGGACAATGGCTGAGGCACCAGATGGTGCTCAGGAAGTATTTGTCAAGAGGACAAATGACCACCCCTCCAAATCCCGGGTCTGCTGGCCCCACAGACAGGCCTTTTCCACTCAGATTCCACTTCTCAGATCCCTGTAATTCAGCCAGCCCCCAGAACACACTGAGAGACACAGGAAAGGCCAGTCCTGGGAACTCAAGCTGTCCTGGGAACTCCCTCCAGGGAGAACAAAGGGCATTGGGGGTATGATGTGCACCCTACCACCTGTCCTGGTTCTGAGCTCCTTGGCTGTGCTGGGGGAATATGGGAGGACGCGGGAGGCTAGGGGCCGGGGGCTTACCCGCAGGAAGGAGTCCAGAGCGCCATTCTCCATGAACTCGGTGAGGATCATGACAGGCACGCTGTTGGTGACCACGCCCTCCAGGCGGATGATGTTAGGATGCTCGAACTGGCCCATGATGGAGGCCTCACTCAGGAACTCCCGCCGCTGCCGCTCTGTGTAGCCCCCTTTCAGGGTCTTGATAGCCACACAGCTCTCTTTCTTCCCTGGGGCCTTGAGCCGCCCCCGGCACACCTCGCCAAACTCACCTTCAGAAAGGATGCCAAGAGTCAGCCCTGCTTCGCGCCCCCCGCCCTCCGACTCCCCAGCCCAGACCCTGGGTGTCCACCTTCCCTCTCACCTGCGCCGATCACCTCCTCAATCTTGACATAGGAAACGTCAATCTCTTTCGCAAATTCCCTCACAGCCTCATTGGGGTCTTCATAAGTGAAGGGGTCAATATAGACCTTAGTACCTGAGAAATCATGTGGGCTCCCATTAACTGAGAGGTAGCCTCCCCCTGCACTCAGATGCCCAGATTCCCACCTCTTGCCCCAGTCCCGTTTCCTTCAGGACAGGCCTACCCACCGTGCCCGATGAGGTACTGTCCATGCTTGTCCGAGTACTCAGCTTCTCTCCCGTTGCTCTGCTTCCTGTGGCCGACGGGAAAGAAACGGTAAATGGACTCAACACATCTCGAGTTCCCAGAGGGACAGGATGGGCACAGGAGGAGCGGGGGCGGGGGGGTCAGAAAAGCTTCCAAGGGGAAAGAAGTATTCTGAGGGCACGGAGGGAGGCTTCCCTGGAGCAAGAGGGTAGTTGGTCATCTACATGGGCCTCCCCACGGGCCTCCAGGTGCCCAGAGTCCTTACCTGAGGCAGAGAACAGCAATGACAATGACCACCAGGACCAGCACCACACCCACGACAGCTGTGCCCGCGATCAGGGCCAGCTGCTCCCGCCAGCTCTCGTTCTCTGGGACAGAAAAACCCGCGATCAGAAGCTGACGGCCCCCAGGGACCCTGCAACCAGCTGCAAGGCTTGAGGTATGTTCTCCTGAGACCAAATTGCTTTCCAGCAGCGTGGGCACCTCCGCAAGGAAGTTTCCCAGCCTTGTTACAGCCAAAGCAGGCTTGATTTTGTTCAGTTATAAATAGTGGTGACCACAGAAGGTCCCAGAAGCTAAAAATGAAAAGGTCCATAACCAAAATGTGGAAGTAACTCAGATGTCCGTCAACAGATGAAATGGACAAATGGACAAATAAAACAGGCTATCGCTATACCATGGAATATCTTCCAGCCATAAAAAGCGCTATACACCCCAAACGTGGACGAACCTGGCACATGTTGTGCCCAGTGAAGGAAGAAGCTGCAGTGTAGGACTCCATTTGTATGAAATGCCCAGAAGAGGCAAATCCATAAACACAGAAGGTAAATTTGTGTTTGCCAGGGGTGCGGGTGATTGAGGGAGTATCTTTCCTTGGATGCTGTGATATCCTAAAATTAATTGTGGCAATGGTCACACAACTCTCGACATATGAAAAGCCACTCTAAATGGGTGAATTAATTGTATGGTATGTGAATCGTGCCTCAAACCGTTCAAAGATTTGAAAGTCTCTCAGCCAACAAGCATTATAATGAATCAGTGTCATTCCGGGCTTCCCACATGGAGCCTGCTTCTCCCTCTGCCTGTGTCTCTGCCTCTCTCTCAGTGTGTCTCTTGTGAATAAATAAATAAAATCTTAAAAAAAAAATAGGTGTCATCCTTTGGAGGCTGTGAGAGAGACCTCGTGCTATTTCCAATCTGGGGAGGCAGGGTGGGGCTTAAGGGTCAGGCTTTGGCAGAGAGTCACGCAGCTGGAAAGCCACTGGGCAGGTCTTCCCTCCATGCTGCTGGTTTGGTTTCTGCAGCCTATGCTCCCCTCCGCAGGCCAAAATGCCTCAGGGCTGACGGAGCACGGGAATGTGACTTCAGGGGTCCTTCGAGGGCACAGGCAAGGCCCCCTATGCGATGGAGGGGCAGTACCCTGGCCGACGCCCTGGTCCCGGGGCTCACCGTCCAGCTGGGTCTGGCTGTGGTGCTCCTGGCCAAAGGGCCCGTAGCCGGCTTCAGAGCGTGCCCGCACCTGGACCAGGTAGCTGGCTCCCCGTTTCAGCCCCCGCAGCTCTGCCCGGTTTTCTGACGTCTTCAGGAACCGCACGCTGCTGGGGCCCTCTGTGCCCTGTCCCAGAGGGGGAAGGGTTGGCCGTAAGCCAGGGCTCTCTGGTTTCCATTGCTCTTCCCACCTCTCCCCCTCCCAGACCCTGTGTCCCCGTCTCTGCATCGTGGTTCTGCTATGTGGCAAGTGTTTGGCTTTCGTTATAGCATTTAATCCTCACAGCAATTCTGTGGGGTCGTTATTATTACTACAACTGTTTTACATTGGGGATGTTGGACTCAGGGAGGCCAAGGGGGCTGGCCCAACGTCACACAGCTAGTACTCAGCACAGCTGAAATTCAAACACTTCTCAGATCCCTGTAATTCAGCCAGCCCCCAGAACACATCCCACGGCCCACCCCAAACCCTAGGGGCAAGTCCGGGTCTCACCTTCTCATGATACTTGACCTCATAGTCCAGCACAGCTCCGCTGGGGGCCCGGGGAACAGCCCAGGCCAGGCTCAAGCTGCTGGGCGATGACCGTGTCACCCGGATGTCGGACACTGGGGGTGGTACTGTGAGGGAGACGACCCATTAGGGTATTTGCACACGGCAAGTCTGTCTTTTAACTTTCCCAGCTCTGCCTCTGCTGGCTACACTTGTCTCAGATCTCCAGCTGCTTCAAGGGCTCCCGTGACTCTCTGCCCCGTCCTGAAGTCTGCACCTCTTTTTACTCTTCTGCCTGCCTCTCACCCTGCAAGTCCTGACGCTCCATGCTTCCTAGCGACCCCACTGTCCTGCCCCTGCCTTTTTCCCTTCAGGCCATCTGCATCCCTCCCAGCTGACCACCGGCTCCCCATCTCACCCTCACGGTCAGTGGTGACATTCACAGCCTCAAATGGGACAGGTCCAGTGGCCAGAGAGGACACCCCGTTCAAGGCAGTGACCTCGAAGGTGTAGGTGAAATCTGGACGCAGCCCACGAACTGCCACCCAGGGTTCCACAAGGTCCCGGGGGCCAGGGTCAAAAGTCAGGTCTCCTCCGCAGGGTGTACAGGACCCCCCAGGGCGGCACTCCCGGCAGCGCAGAGCATAGGTGAGATCCTCTCGGCCCCCGGACTCCAGGGGGGCGCTCCACTCCAGGCGCAGGGAGGAGCCATTCAGGCGGGGAACCACACTTCTGGGAGCAGAGGGTGGCGCTGCGGGACACCAGGGAGGCAGAGGCTGACTCAAGCGTCAGGGAAGCACCTCGAGGTACACAGGTATCCTCACTGGCTTCTTATCTTGGCTGGGCATCAGCAGGCCAGGGCCAATAGGAGGAAGGCTGGGGAAGCTGGGGGCTATGGTAGGTATCCACCCGCCACCTCAGGGGTCACTGGTCACTTACTGGTACAGGGTGCTCCCCGGAAATCTGTGCGGGCCCTGAAGTACCCAATGCGGCACTGGCACATGGGTGAGCCGATGGTGTTGGAGTGGCTGTTGGCTGGACACGGCTGACAGGACCCCTCCCCGGACAAGGGCTTGAAGGTGCCTTGGGCACAGGCTGAAAGAGAGACAATGATTACCGAAAACATTCAGCTGCTCTTAAGGGTGCAGGGAGTGCAAAGTGGGGTACAGGGAGGGAAGAACTCAAAAACCTAACATCTAAGAGAAGAAGGAGACTCTCCCTACAAATCAGGGATTTGAAGCTTTGTTGACCTCAACACTACCACCCGGCCACTGCCACACCCTGTGGCTGCCAGGTGAAACCAAGAGGCCTCTGCTCAGAACTATGTTTTTAAATGCACACCACAGGGGTACCTGGGTGGCTCAGTCAGTTGAGCATCTTGACTTCAGCTCAGGTCATGATCTTGGGGTCCTGGTATCGAGCAAGGAGCCTGTTTCTCCTTCTACCCTGCCCCTCCCCCTGCTTGTGCACACATGCTCTCTCTCTCTCTCATATAAATAAATAGAGTATTCAAAAAAGGGATGCCTGGGTGGCCCGGCGGTTAAACATCTGCCTTCGTTGAGTGTCTGCCTTCGGCTCAGGGCACGATTCTGGGTCTAGGGATCGAGTCCCCCATTGGGCTCCCTGCAGAAAGCCTGCTTCTCCCTCTGTGTCTCTGTGTCTTTCATGAATAAATAAATAAAATCTTAAAAAAAAACATTCAAAAGATAAAATAAATGCACACCACAAAACACAGAGGATCACAAAGGAAACCAAGTGAATTGAAATGCAATGACCAGGGGCAGCCTGGGTAGCTCAGCAGTTTAGTGCCGCCTTCAGCTCAGGGCGTGATCCTGGACACCCGGGATCAAGTCCCACGTCGGGTTCCCTGCATGGATCCTGCTTCTCCCTCTGCCTGTCTCTGCCTCTCTCTCTGTGTGTCTCTCATGAATAAATAAATAAAATCTTAAAAAAAAAAAAAAGAAATGCAATGACCCAAAACATGAAGAAAACAAGTTCGTGCCTTAAGAATACAGTGTTTGTTTATTTACAAGATACAGCAGCCCCTGTAATCCTAAAGTCATGATAAGCAAAAAAATGGCATTTGGACATTCTTGCCTAATTTTTAACAGGCTGAGAAAACAGCCATGATTGGAAGGATGTGCAAGTCTCAGTCCTACTGTGAACCGTTGGCCTCTATCACTGTCATTCCACATGCAAGGCCAATTTCAGGTGGAGGCGAGTGACAATTAGGTCATTTTTTTTCTCTACCCAAGTTCCTAGATCCCTTACTTTCTATCTACAAAACCCAGGTTCTGAATGCCTGCTCTAAAGGAACAGCTAAGCGAGAATTCAGTATCAGTAAGTTAGAGGAAACCCATAATGTTGGGCAGCCTGGGTGGCTCAGCGGTTTAGCACTGCTTTCAGCCCAGGGCCTGATCCTGAAAACCCAGGATCGAGTGCCACGTCAGGCTCCTGCATGGAGCCTGCTTCTCCCTCTGCCTCTCTCTCTCTCTGTGTCTCTCATGAATAAATAAATAAAATCTTAAAAAAAAAAAAAAAGAAACCCATAATGAGCAAGAAATAGAGACTATAGATGCCTTTGCCCTCAAAGTCCAACAAGGTCCCCCCATGCTGAGGACACCCTTGCATCCCTCATACAGAAAGATGTGAAACATAATGAGGAGAAAGAGGGTGGAAGAGCTCAGACCTATGCTGGGGCTCTGAAACGGGACCTCTGAGTGCCCTTGAGAATGAACAATGTTCAAAATGGAAATTCGATTGAATCCAAGAGTGAGGGTACAGGACCCTCCCCACACGGATGTGCGGCAAGCTTTACGGAAAGGACACCAGCCCTTACCTCGGCACCTGGTATTCCCCTCTGCGGCCTCGAAGCCAGCAGCACAGCTGCAGCCCGTGACCGGCTGCTCAGCCCACTGGCCATCCTCCCGGCAGTAGAGGCTGGGGCTGGGGCCAGGAGTGGGGACGGCGTCGGCCACACAGCTCCCTGCCACAGGCACCACAAGCTCCCGAGGCACCGTCTCCGGGAAGTATGTGAGGTTCACAGTCAGTTGGGAGCACTTCTTATAGAAGAGGTGCAGGGAGAGCAGGGCCATGCAGGCACCCTGGTCCTGGAAGGCCAGGTAGAAGCCAGCCTTGGTGAGTGGGCCCAGACGCAGTGTCTTGATGTTCACCTTCCCTGTTGCCTCAGCCCCAGGGCGCTTCCGGGTCAGGTGCTCAGCAGCCACGGTGTCCACCTGCCAGGTGAGGAAAGAGACTCATTGCAGCTGTCCTCCACTCCCCAAAGACCTGGCAGGTAGGCTATTCTCGTCTTCCCAGCTCACCCTGTCCCTGATCACCTCAGTTCCTGTTCCAGAGCCATTTTGCTACCTTTCCCAGCATGACCTAACATTACCCATTGACGCTTACTGAGGTCCTATGATGTGTCCAGCCTCCATCCTGTACTCCCTTTCTGTTCACTCATCCTGCAGACATTTATCAACACCTACTCCGAGCCGGGCCCTGGGCTTGGAGCCAAGGAAACCAAAATGAAGGTAATAGGTGTTAAAAGCATGATAAGATCTATGACAGGTGGGACGCCTGGGTGGCTCAGCAGTTAAGCATCTGCCTTTGGCTCAGGGTGTGCTCCTGGAGCCCCGGGATCGAGTCCCACATCGGGCTCCCTGCATGGAGCCTGCTTCTCCCTCTGCCTGTGTCTCTGCCTCTGTGTGTGTGTGTGTGTGTGTGTGTGTGTGTGTGTGTGTGTCTCCCATGAATAAATAAATAAAATCTTTGAAAAGGAAAAAAAAAAAGATCTATGACAGGTAAAGTGCCTATGACAGGGCAGGCACCACAGCAGAGGCATCCCAGGGGAGCTGAAGCTTCTGAGACAAGTAGGAATTGGGTAGAAAGAACAGAAAGGAGGCATTTCGGGGTGAGGCATCAGCAGATGCATAGAATGTCTCTTCATGAAAGGCAACGTGTACTCGGAGAATGTGGGATGTGGCAGAGGGTGGCCTCGACAACCTCCCTGGGGTTGGGGGCCAGGGTGGCAGCTCAACCCCACATAGTAGACCACGTTCTTCCCTCCCCGGACTGGAGCCTCCTGCTTCCAGGCCCCAGTGTCCCGGCCCAGGACCCTGGAAGCTCACCTGAGACTACTGACCCAGCCCAGCCCCATGCTGGCCCACAGCTGCACCCCATGCACCCATGTACCTTGATATAGGGGTTCTCCATCCAGGCTGGTGTGAAGGCTGTGGCCGTGTCAGCATCACTCTCGAAGTAGAAGACGGTGAAGGTCTCCTTGCAGGAGCGGCCAGCCCGCGTCAGGGAGAGGCACTCAAGCATGGTGAAGCGGAGTGTGGCGTACACGTGGACAGCTCCACGGCGCGGGACCCAGCCAGTGCGCAGCCAGTGGGCCAGACCTGGTGCCCGTTGCACATCACACACCTCGTAGGTCCGAACGCTGTGCTGCTCCTCATCCAGGCCGCTCAGCTCCTCCCACTGTGGGGAGCAGGGGGTCAGTTTATGGAGGGGAGGTCCGTGGGAGGTTGGCTGTGCTAGACGGAGGGGACCTCTGAGAGCAAAAGGGCTCAGAGAACATCTGTTCCAGCTGATGGCATGCACAGTGGGCCAGCATGGACACTCCTTGTCCCTCCTCCCTCGTCCCTCCAAGTCCCAGCCCCTGGACCCAGCTGTTACCTGCCCATCCACCTGAGGGAACGTGACCCACTTCAGATCGGCAGTTTCCAACTTTGTGTTCAATAGGGTCTCTAAGACAGACAGACAAATGAACAGATGGACAGTCAGCACTGGAGGAGAGACGCTGGGAAGACTAAATCCCTGGGAACTGCCTGAGACAGGTGGGTCCTCTTGGCTCCAAGCTGGTGCAACTGGGGCCAGGTGAGTGGAGAGAGGAACAGGGGAGCAAGCCCTGCCCTCCGCTGCTCCCCCTTCTCAGCTTTTTTTCTGAGTGCCAACCCCACCTCTAACAGCTGGCAGGCACCCAGCTACCCTCTCAGGACTCCGAGATCTAGGCCTCTGAGAACTGCTGGTCCCTGAGAAGAGGAGAAGCTCCAAGCAAGCTCAGGCAGGGTTGAACTAGACCCTGGACCTGGCATGACCTGAGAAGGGCAAAGACCTGTAGGCACAGGGATAACCCTCCTTACAGGGCCAGCCTCGTGGCCAACCCATGGTCCCTTCCCTATATTCAAAAGTAGCTGCCTCCTTCCCCCCAACTCCACCCCTCTTTTCTGGGCCCACACCCCCTTTTTGGACCAAACCCTCCAGGCCTTCAGATCCTGGAGGGTGGTACTGAGCTCATAAGGTCCAGCCCTACTCCCCCACGCCCCTCCCCCGCCCCCTGCTCCGCCCCCCCAAGAGCTCACTGCTGTCAGAGGAGGAAGTGCTGGAGGCCAGGACGCTTGGGTTCCCGCCCTGGCCCCTGCCTGCAGAGGCCTCACATCTGGATTTAGTTATGAGAAGGAGAAAGGGAGGAGATTTTAGGGGTGTATGGAGGGGTGAACACACCTGGCTCGGCCTGGGTCTCGTGGGAGGGGTGTAGGGGGGAGGGAGGGTGGGGCTCTGGCGGAAAGGGGGGATTAGGAGAAACATCACAGGCCCTGGCAGTGCAGGGTGGAGGGAGGGCAGGGGAATCCCCAGGGAGGCCCATGCCATGTGGGGGACCCCCAGCAGATCCAGCAGCACACCTGGGAGCAGGTCCTCCCCACGTTCCTCCCCCCTCAGGCTCCTGCTCCGTGGGGGCTGCGGGAGAGGAGGGAAGGGAAGGTGGGTGGGTGGGGCAGGCAGCCTCCTCCCAGGGACCAAATGATGTCCACCGGAGGGCAAGGGGTCAGGCAGGACCCCCAGCCAGCCTGAGATGAGGCCTGGGTCCCCCGGACGGGGTGGTGGCAGGAGCCAGCCCAGCACGCTGGGGACAGGATGCCCGGGTTCTGGGAAGGGGTGGCTAGAGGCTGCCGTCTCCACCCTCCATTGTTCCAGCCAGGATAGTGTTTTCCTGTCTCCAATTTACACACTGTCTGTTTCAGGGCTGTCCTCAAGCTCTGAGAGCCTCACTTTCTCTCCTCCTATCTCCGGCTCAGAGAGCCTGGTCTGATCTGTCACTTGTCCTGCCTCTCACCTCTCTCCCCCGCCCTCTGTCCACCTCCCTTTCAGAGTGTCGCTGTCCCTTCTCTGTTTTCTATCTCCCGCCTTCCACCTCCATGGGGGCACGTGGCCCCAGGCAGGTGACTTAACGCCTCGTTAAGCCTCAGTTTCCCCATCTGTAAAATGGGGGCAACAGTCCCTCTCCCACTGCCAAGCTGTTAGGAAGGTGAAGAAAATGTAATGGGCTTAGCACTGGCCTCGGGCTTGGGATGCACTTAAGTGTCAGCATGGAAGCATTTGCCTTTCTCCTTCGCCTTATTTTCCTCTTTTCACCACACTTTGCCCTGGGGAGCTTGGGGGGGGGGGCTCTCCCTACTTTGCCTTCCTTCTTCCCTTCTTTCTCAGAACTGGGCAAGGGTCCCCTCTCCCCGTCTCCAGCCTTTGATCCTCGGCCCAGAGCAGCACAGCCCAGGCTGGGGGAGATGGGTTTCTAACTGCTTTTGATTCCTCCTCCTCAGCAGACCCCCACGACCACCACCCCCCCCAGACCCCTTTGATTCTAGGCAGTGAAGGGGGGAAGGAGGCAGCTCACTGAAAAGGAGATTAGGGCCTTATGAGAAGGGTTTACAGGGCTCTTGGCTCCCCCTCCAGGGGGTGAGGGGAGGGAAGAGACTTACAGGGGAAGAAACATTTGGGGTGCGGGGGAGGGTATACAGAAAAATCAGAAATTTAGAGAGATTGGCAGTTAGGCTAAGTTCAGGTGCCATGGGAACTGTGAAGGTCAGTTTCTGCTGGCCTGTAGGGGTGCAGAAAGGGACTCGGGCAGGACTGGTGCCGGGCTGGGGTCTAGACAGCATTTAAAGGGCCAGGGTGCAGCCTGGGGAAACCAGGGAGGGGGGCCTCATTGCAGCAGAGACAGTGGCTCTGGGAGAAATCCCGGCGTTTGGAGAGTGAGTGCAGACGGTGGCCGTCCAGCCAGAGGCAGGAGAACTGCAGGATCAAGGTGTGAACGCTGAGGAATAGGGGGTGGGGGCAGTTTTCTGGCCTAGCACAAAGTTCTGCCTTGTCTGCAGCAGATCCCAAAAACGTTGCCTCATGTTTGGCAAAAGTGGGAAAAGGGACAGAAACTTTGGAAGATACTGGAGTAGGGGAGAAAGGAAAGGCTGCAAAAGGCGTGCGGAATCAGGGTGAAGAGTCTGGGAAGCTGGGGCAGAGGCACGTCCCGGGACGGAGCTCCACTTCTTCTCTTTCCCAAACAAAAGAAACCTCCACTCCCCGCTGGGCCGCCTCCTCCCCGCCCCCCGCCCGGTCCAGCACTATTGGTCCGAAGTGTTCGGGGTTGGGGTACCGGGGTAAGAGCAGAGTGGCCAGCCCCTTCACTCCGAGGCCCAACTTTGGGGGCCCCTGGAGTGCCCGGGTGCCCCCTGGGAAACTCACCTTCCAAAGCCGCGGCGAGCGAAGCCCAGCAAAGCAGAGCCCGGAGCTCCATGGCGCCGGCTCTCTCGGGTTGGATCCGATCCGAGCTTGGGGGGCACTAGCCCCCCCAGGTCTGGACCCCCCCCGAGAGTGCAGACACCAACTCCCCGCGTGGGACTCCCAGTCGGGGCCCTCAACGCGGGCCCATGCGGGCGCTCCCGGCACCGGCGCCCAGGTGTGGCCCCGCGTCCCCGCCGCGCGCGCGGGCGGGCGGGGGGCGTCTTCGCACTGGCTGCTCGGAGCGGACGCAGAGCGGGACGTGCCTGGAGTCTGGGTCCCTCCGGGGCCTCGGGGTCCCGCCCCGGCTGGCTGGGGGTGGGCCGGCCGCTCGCGGTCTCCCCCCCTCCCAGGAGTGGTGCTGCTCGCGCCGCCGGGCCGAGGGCGCTCCGCGCCGGCCAGGAGGATGGGAGCCGAGCGGGGACGGAGCGGGAGGGAGGGAGACTGCGGCGCGGGGCCGGGCGGGCCGGGGCTGGGCCGGGTTGGGACTGGGCCGGGCGGCGCCTGGCCGGGGAGGGAGGGGCGCGGGGGGCGGGGGAGCTCCCTCCTCCCGCAGCCGGGGCTCGGCGTGGGGGCCGGGGCGCGCTGATTGGAGCGCGCGCTGCTGAATAATTCATGAGGGAAGCGGAGCGGGGCGCCGAGCGGAGCAGGTCGGGAAGTTGGGAGAAAGTTTGGAGAAGGGGGAGGGGCGGCGGGCGCGGAGCCCGGGGACCGCCCAGACGTGCACCGCGGCCGTGCGCCGTGACGGGGACCGCGCGTGTCGGGGCCGGGGCCCGGGGACCCCCGGGGCAGGTCCGGGCCCAGCACGCGGCAGGCAGCCGAGAAGCACATCCAGCAGCCCTGGGGGCCTCCCGGACGTGCGCGCAAATGTACACCGCACGCTCGAAGCCCGCTCCAACCTTCCTGCGGACTTCGGATTCGACTTCTGGATGCGCCCAACGCCACCCTTGACGCAGGGGACCACGTTTGGGGGAAGCTTTTGAGGATGGAGGGTGGCGCATCGGGCCTCCAGGCAGCGACCCTAGCTTAGATGATCCTGGAGCGAACGTCACACAGTCATTCATCAAACACTAGGTATTGAGGACCCACTGTGCGCGCAACCTAGCGCAGGAAAATGTGGGAAGTGGGGCAACTGGTTTGAGATGGGGAGGACTATAGAGAAAAGCGAAACAGGAGTAAATAAAAGGTAGGTGGGACCGAGAGAGTAAAAGGTCTGGATGGCTTCCCAAATCACCGTCTTCACTCTCACTAGGAGATCTCCTGGTCGCCCGCAGCTCTGACCCCTGGGGCTGGGCCGGGGCTGCTGCTGTCTTTCCCGAGGCTGTTTCCTGTCTGGCTCCTGGGGGCCCTCGGGATGTCTGGGAGGGCTCTTCCTCTCATGGCCGCCACCGCCCCCCCACGCTATCCTATCAGTTAGAGGGGAGGGTCCGGGGAAAGCAGTGCTACTCCCACCAGCCCCCTTCTACGTCAGCGCGCCTATGGTGTGGGTAGTGGGATGGATGGGGTCGCTGCGGGATCCCGCCAGTGCAGAGCTGGAAGGAAAGGGATTATATTCAGAAATTTAAAGGAGACAGAGTCGGGAGTTCCTGAGGAGCACAGAGAGGGAAGGAGGAATCCTTGATGCTCCAAGGAGGTTGGGGAAGGTAGTGGGGGGTGGAATGCCAAGCGCCTCTAACCCCCCAGAGAGCACAGCCAGGCTTGCAGTGACCTCTTGTCCCAGCGCACTTATCTCCCTGCCACAAGTGGTGCTCCCCACACCCCTGCCTTTCCTCGCTGCCTGTCTGGGTCCTGCTCCGGGGTGGGGGGTCACAGAGGGCAGGAAACAGCCGGCTTGGCTGGAGCCAGGCAGACCAGGCCACACTGGGAATCCCCTCCTCCCTCCCTGATTCAAGCCCTGTCTCCCTTCTCTTATTCAGCTTCTCCTCCAGGTTGTCCATCTCCTCGCTCAGAACAGGAACACACACAGACACAGAGGCACACACACTTGTCCTCACTGTGCACTCAGATTCTTTCCTTTAAAAATTATGTCTCTATCTCCCCCTGGGCTCTATGCTCAACCTCCTTTGGCCCTTGATTGCTTGAATTGTCTCATTTGATGGGAGATGCAGTTCATCCTTATGGGGTTGTGGAGGGTGGTGCATGACGGGATGGTAGAGAGAGACCCCCCAGGTGCACAGAGAAATGAGGCAGGGGGGAATGAGGGCTGATGACACAGTGGTGCAGGGGTGTAACAGCTCACTGCAGATTGGAACCCTGTATCTCTGAGAACAAGGACTCTCAGCTAGAGGGAAGAGGACAACTTTGGTAAGAAAATATCCAGTGGATCCTGTGTAATAGGGTCCTCAGCCCCCACCTCCCAGCGTATAATCCAGTTCCTAAAATCTGATGCGTATGTATACCAATCAACAAAAGAATAAATAAATGGGATGCTTGACTGGCTTAGATTCTTGATCTGGAAGTCATGTGTTCAAGCCCCATGTCGGGTGTGGAGATTACTTAAATAATAAAAAAATAAAAAAGATTTTAAAAAATATTTTATTTATTCATGAGAGACACACAGAGACACAGGCACAGGAAGAAGCAGGCTCCATGCAGGGTGCCCAATGCGGGACTCAATCCTGGGACTCCAGGATCACTCCCTGGGCCGAAGGCAGGTGCCAAACCGCTGAGCAACCCAGGGATCCCCAAACTTAAAAAAAAATTAAAAAGTAAAAGAATGAGGGCCCCTGGGTGGCTCAATCAGTTAAGCATCTGCCTTCGGCTCAGGTCATGACCTCAGGGTTCTGGGATTGAGCCCTGCATCTAGCTCCCTGCTTAGCGGGGAGTCTGCTTGTCCCTCTCCTTTTGCCCCTCCCCCTGTTCTCTCTGTCTGTCTCTGTTTCTCAAATAAATTTTAAAAATCTTTAAAAAAAAGAACCAAAAGAATTAATAAGATAAACCCTTTATTAAGTATCTGCTATGTGCCAAGTGATCACTGTGCTAGTTTGAAGATTTGTAAAGCATGGCTCCTGGTCTCAAAGATCTATATATAATGGAGCAGAAATCCCATTAGTTCCCCTTTTCATGGAGAAGACATCTGAGATTTGCACTCCAATGCTCAGAAGTGTCTATCCTGTGGGTGTGAGGTCATTTCCTCTACCCTCCAACCACCCAGGACCACTTTCCTAGAAAAGCTAATTCAGTATCCACTGTATTACATTACATAGATGAGCAGCCATGCCACTATCTGGATGGATGCTTGTCCCATAGACCCGAACAAATTCTCAGGCCCCCCCTTTCCTCATTATTAGAGCACTTTCACTATCCACCCACCTCGATATTAGGTGATCACCCAGTTCCCTGCCCGTGATCAGTATGCTGCAATCACTGATCCCCATGGCAGCACCTGTGTGGAGCACCACCCCCCTCCAACAGCTGTTTGGGCTTTTAGTTTTGTTTTTTTTTAAGATTTTTTATTTTTAAGTAATCTGTACTCCCAATGTGGGGCTTGAATTTACAACCCCAAGATCAAAATCTCATGCTCTACTGACAGAGCCAGCCAGGGGTCCTAGGCTTTCTTTTTGCTATCTACACCCCGACAGTTAATTTGGAGCAGAATTGGAGTTAGGACTTTTCCTATATGTAGTGAACAACAAATCATCCCCTTTCACCATAAATTACAGAAGCTGTCACTCCTCTTCCCATATTCCAGCACCCTTTTGGGCTGGCCTCACCCTGTCACATCTGGAGTTAGGTTTACTGGAAGCCCATTAGGTTTAAGCTTTTGTACCCCTCATCCACCTGGCTCCTCCCACTGCCCTGGTTAATGAGTGCCATCTATTTAAACAGTTGTTAGGTGAATCCCAGCACAGAAATGTTTGAAGTGGCCTGAAATCTGGCTCTTACACAAAAGGAATTTGGTAGAGGTTTCCACACTGTCAAGAATGAGCTGTAAAGCACAGTGAAAACTTTGAGTAATGAAAGAAAAAAATTTCAACCAGCCATACTAGAAGGAAGACAGAAATAGAAAAGTAGGAAATATTACAAAGTCACTATCATATGAAGACGTAGTTCTGAGTACACCCCCAAGAAAAAGGTAGGACATGAATCTATTACACACGGATGTTGAGCAATTATTTACTATACCTATCCTGTTTTTCTAGATTTGACACTATTTATAGTATTTGTCACCCTAATTTTAGCAAACTGGCTGTGGTTTCTACATTTAAATAAACATTAATTTTTTAAAAGATGTTATTTATTTATTCATGAGAGACACAGAGACAGGGAGAGAGGCAGAGACACAGGCAGAGGGAGAAGCAGGCTCCGTGCAGGGAGCCCGACGCGGGACTCGATCCCGGGTCTCCACTATCACGCCCTGGGCTGAAGGCGGCGCTAAAGCGCTGAGCCACCCGGGCTGCCCTAAACAGTAATTTTTTTTTCTAAACAGTAATTTTTATAACTAATTTTATGTTCATAATTTTGTTTTTATGGGCAGCCTGGGTGGCTCAGCGCTTTAGCGCCGCCTTCAGCCCAGGGCGTGGTCCTGGAGACCCGGGATCGAGTCCCGCGTCGGGCTCCTTGCATGGAGCCTGCTTCTCCCTCTGCCTGTGTCTCTGCCTCTCCCTGTCTCTGTGTCTCTCATGAATAAATAGATAACATCTTTTTAAAAATTACTTTGTATTTATTTTCTTAGGATGGGCTCCCCAAGGGGTACCCGAGTGGCTCAGTCAGTTAACTGTCTGCCTTCGGCTCAGGTCATGATCCCAGGGTCCTGGGATGGAGCCCCATGTTGGGCTCCCTGCTCAGTGAGGAGTCTGCTTCTCCCTCTGCTCCTTGCCCTACTCGTGCTCTTGCTTTCTCTCTTTCAAATACATAAATAAGGAAAATCTTAAAGAGAAAAGAAAGAGTTCCCCAATCATATAAACTTCAGGGCTCACAAAACCTGAATCCATTCCTTGTCTGACCGCCACAAATCTTCCTGAACTCCTCATATGTGAAGTTGTAATAGACACATATGTCAAAGATCTCATTAATTAATTAGTGATTGTATTTTGATTGTGGCTCTGAGTTTCATGAAAGCAGGTACAACATACGTTGTGCTTGCTGCTAAATCCAGTGCAGGTCTGGCCCATAATTCATACTCAGTAAATGTATATTAACTATTTATTCCTTTAAATACTTTTTTAAAAGATCTTAGTTATTTTGACAGAAAGAGAGAGAGAGCGCGCACGCGTGCACGCACAGGGGGAGGGGAAAGAGAAGCAGACTTCCTGCTCAGCAAGAATCTGATGTGGGGCTCCCAGGACCCTGGGATCATGACTGAACTGAAGGCAGCCACTTAACAACTGAGATGCCCAAGCACCCTTAAATCCTTATTCTTTAATTCACTTGGCAATTCTTTTTTTTTTTTTTTTAAGTTTTTATTTATGCCTGGGTGGCTCAGCGGTTAAGCGTCTGCCTTTTGGCTCAGGGCATGATCCTGGAATCCCAAGATGGGATGGAGTCCCACAACGGGCTCCCTGCATGGAGTGTACTTCTCCCTCTGCCTGTGTCTCTGCCTCTCTCAATGTGTGTCTCATTCATAAATAAAATTTTAACAAAATAAAAATTTTAAAAATTTTCTTTACTTATTTGGGAGTGAGAGAGAATGAGCAGTGGGGAGGGACAGAGGGAGAGAGAAGAGAAGCAGACTCCTCACTGAGCAGGGAGCCTGACACAGGCTCGATTCCAGGACTCTGGGATCATGACCTAAGCCCAAGGCAGATGCGTAACCAACTGAGCCACCCAGACACCCAGCGATTCTTTTTAAAAATGATTTATTTATTTTAGAGAGAGAGAGTGGGCGGAAGGACAGGGGGAGAGGGAGAGAGAACCCCAAGCATACTCCCCACTAAGCAAGAGCCACACACAGGGCTCAATCTCATCACCCATGAGATCATGACCTGAGCTGAAATCACAAGTCAGACACTCAACCACCTGAGCCACCCAGGTGCTCCTCCCTTATTGAGGTTTTGCCATGGACCAGGACTGGGGATCCAAAGTCATCCTTGACAGCCCAGGGAAAGAAATAGCCATGAAACTTCAACAGAACACAGGAGGCTGGGGCACCTGGGTGGCTCAGTTGGATGAGCATCTGAGTCTTAATTTTGGCTCAGGTCATGATCTTAGGGTTGTGACATGAGCCCCATGTCAGGCTCCGTGCTGGGCATGGAGCCTGCTTAAGATTCTCTTTCTCTGCCCCTCCCCTCCCAGTGTGTGCACTCTCTCTCTCTCAAAAAAAAAAAAAAAAAAAAAAAAAAAAAAAAAAAAGGCAGAAGGAATAGCAAATATAAGACTGTGGACATGGTGAGATTGCCCCTGAGCTGCCAGAGTTGAGGACATTAGGGTGTATATTTCAAGGACAGTGACAATGGATGAGCTGGAGAGCTGAGCAAGGACCAGTCTCTGCCATCACAGGACATTTCAGGAATGTAGGTTTGTCTTAATCACCTTGGGAACCACTGAAGGGTTTTAGGCAAAGAAGCAATCCCACTGGATTTGTATAGAAAGATCCCACTTGTGCCAATGGTTTGGGGTGCTTGGGTGGTTCAGTCCGTTAAGCGACTGCCTTTGGTTCAGGTCATGATCCCAGAGTCCTGGGATCCAGCCCTGCATCCCATCAGGCTCCCTGCTCATTGGGGAGTCTGCTCCTCCCTCTTCCTCTGCCTCCCCCTCCCCTTGTGCTCTCTCTCAAATAAAATAAATACAATTGAAAGAAAGAAAGAATAAGGGGACGTCTGGGTGGCTCAGCGGTTAAGCGTCTACCTTCGGCTCAGGGCATGATCCTGGAGTCTTGGGATCAAGTCCCACATCAGGCTCCCTACATGAATCCTGCTTCTCCCTCTACGTCTCTGCCTCTCTTTGTGTGTCTCTCCTGAATAAATAAATAAAATCTTAAAAAAAAAAAAAAATCCCAGGACGCCTGGGTGGCTCAGCGGTTAAGCGTCTGCCTTTGGCTCAGGGTGTGATCCTGGAGTTTCAGGATCGAGTCCCACATCGGGCTCCCTGCATGGAGCCTGCTTCTCCCTCTGCCTGTGTCTCTGCCTCTCTTTCTCTCTCTCTCTCATGGATAAATAAAATCTATTTTAAAAAATTCCATTTGTACAACTTCAGAGAAAAGATTGAAAGGGATCAAGACTGAAGGCAGAGAAATCACATGTAGTTCTCCAAATGACAAGAGAGAAGTGTGTGTGGGCACACTAGAGCAGCTAGGTAGGAGTGAGGGAACCAGGGGAGGAAGATACGGGCAGGCTGAATTTGAGACCATGGTGTACCATCCAGACAGCAGGTCCAGCAGACAACCAAAATTGAGCTCCATTGGTCTGGAGCTCAGGGGCAGCTTTTTGGCTGAAGATACAGGTTCAGGAGTTACTAGTATTCGATGGTGATGGAGGCTGCCCAGTGTGAGGGGGGTTGGAGGAGACTATAGATCGGTAAGGCTGAGGAAAGCCTTACACTTCACCTTTTTATTTATTTATAAAAGCAAAGATTATCATATTTAATTCATCATAAGAATTCTGTTAGAGAAAAAAAAAAAAAGAATTCTGTTAGGGGCGCCTGGGTGGGTCAGATGGTTAAAAGTCTGCCATCAGTTCAGGTCATGATTTCAGGGTCCTGGGATTGAGCAGGGCGTCTCCTTCTCCTTCTCCCTCTGCTCCTCCCCCTGCACATGTGCTCAATCTCTCTTTCTCTCTCATAAATAAAATAAAAATTTTTTAAAAAGCTCTTTTTTTTTTAGATTTATTTATTTATTTGATAGAGAGGGAGAGTACAAGTAGGCAGAGTGACAGGCAGATGGAAAGGGAGAAGCAGGCCCTCCACTGAGCAGGGAGCCCAATGGGGGACTTTCAATCTTTTTTCCAAAGTTGTACAAGTGGGATTTTTAAAAAATATATTTTAATTAATTGATTAATTAATTATTCACAAGAGACACAGAGAGAGGGGGAGAGGCAGAGACACAGGCAGAGGGATCAGGACCTGAGCCAAAGGCAGATGCTTAACTGACTGAGTAACCCAGGCACCCCAATAAAATAAAATAAAATAAAATAAAATAAAATAAAATAAGATAAAATAAATAAAATAAAATAAAAATAATAAAATAAAATAAAATAAGAACTTTGTTAGAGAGGCAGGATGCACGTTATTCTGACATCCGCTTTATTTTTAAAGATTGATTTATTTGAGGGATGCCTGGGTGGCTCTGTGGTTGAGCGTCCAGCTTTGGCTCTGTATGTGATCCTGGAGTCCCAGGATGGAGTCCCACATCAGGCTGGAGCTTGCTTCTGCCTCTGCCTGTGTCTCTGCCTCTCTCCCTGTATCTGTCATGAATAAATAAATAAAATCTTTAAAAAATATATTTATTTATTTGAGAGAGAGCTTGGGGAGGGGTAGAGGGAGGGAGAGAATCCTCAAGCTGACTCCCCCTGCTGAGCGATGCAGGGCTCCATCCCAGGACGCTGAGATCAGGACCTGGGTTGAAATCAAGAGTTAGCCACTCAACTGACTGACCCCCCCCCACAGGCACCCCCTTGACATCCACTTTAAAGATGAGACAGGCTCGGGTTAAGTGACTTGCTCGGGTTAAGTGACTTGTTCAGTGCACTCAGGATACAGACGGGCCTTCCAGCCCCGCCCCCAAGGACCTGTAGGACATTGCATGTCCTTTTCCTCCTTCATCCCTCACCCAGGCCAGCAGCCAGAAGGCATTTCCCTGCCTTGGCCCCTTTCTCCTGTGTAGTCCCTAGCTTGAAAGGGGGTGATTTCCATTCACTAGAGTTTTGCCCCCCACCCCACCCCCCGCCCCCAATCTTGGCTCTGGTGATAGAAGGGACAGAATTGCAGGGGACTGAAACAGCTAGGACTGGGAGCAAGCTAATAGGAAGGTGGGAAGGAGACCAGCACAGCTCACAGCAGAAGCCAAGGTACCAGAACTGTACAAGTTGGAGAGAAGGGACGTAAAAGAGCTGAAACCCAGCGCTAAACAGGAGAGGTGGAGGAGTGGGAGTAGGGGAGGAGAGGTATCGGGAGGTTCATTGTCCCAGCAGGGGGAAGTCTTTTGTTTCCTCTCTTCCCTTGGCAGCCTGACAGGATATGAGGCCAAGCCCCCCCTCCATGCCAGCATCCCCCCACCCACTGGATGTGGCCCTTCCCTTACCATTGTGTCCTCGACCGGGATGGGGGCAGGGGCATTGGCTCTAGGAGGGAATGTAAGGACTATTCGTGGCTGGGGGTTAGACTACCAGAGTCCAGAAGGGACCAGAAGACCCCGGGCGGCTGGTTCGTGGTTTAGCCGAAAAAGCTTTGTGCCTGGGGAGGAGCAGGAAGGCAGGCCTGGGTGGGGCCAGCACAGAGGGTACAGGTCGGGCCAGGGGGAGGTAGGCTGGGCCCCAGAGGAGATGACGCAGGGCTTCAGGCTTTTCCCAGCCCCCACCATTCCAGCCTGGGGGCCTGAGAGCTCACCTGAACCCGTGTCCCCCGCCCCCCCCCCCCACGCCCTCCATTCCCCAAAGTTGACATCAACCCCACCGGGGCAGTTGGCATCTGGCAGAGCGCAGCAAACTCGGATGTCCTGTCTGGGCCCTCCACCTCCACTTTGCTGGAATCCCTCCCTCCGCGGGATCCAGGAGTCTGGCCTCCCACTCTGGTCCTCCAGGAATCCTGGAATCCCCTCCCTCCTGGACCATTTTGCTCCATCAGCTGTTCCTGCAGGAAGGGAGCCCGGCTCAGACTCGCCTCTCTTCCCGAGCCTTTTGTTTGCTGGGTCTGCAGGAAATTGCAGGGGCGGTGGCCCAGGGCTCATCTGCCCCTGGGGCCTGGGGGAGGAGGTCCGGATCCACCAGACTTAATCCTGGGGAGCACGCGGCGGGGGTGGGGAGGGTGGGTCGCCAGGGAATTCCCATTGAGGGCCTGAAATCGGAGTGGGACCCCTGCGGGCTGCATTGGACGTACTCGTTCCCAAGGGGCGGTTCCAGGGTGTTCGGAGGTGCCCAGACCTGGAGGCTGGACCGACACTCTGAGGTCACTTAATAGGCTGACCCCGGAGGCTGCACGAGAGGAGAAAAACCCTCATGTTGAATCCCAGAACCTCGTCCTACACGCCTCGGATGCCGGGGATCCCGCGGCGGAGACGCAGCAAGCAGGTCACACCAAGCACCCCCGAGAATGAACGAATTCCTTTCTCCTTAAAAAATGGTGGGGAGGAGGACCCGCACGTAGCCCCAGAATTCGCGCCATCCCAGGACGCAACCGCAGAGCTAGGCTAGGCGGGGACGCTCTAGCGGGCCGGCGCCCTCTCGTTGGTTGCCCTCTCTCTGAGGCCACCCCGGGCGCAGCCATCTTCCCTTCCCGGCGGGCGGGGCGGGGCCGCTGCAGTCACGTGAGGAGCACCGCCCCCCCCCCCCCCCCCGCGCCCCTACCCTCCCGCCCTCTCCGAGCCGGGGAATGTAGAAGCCGCTGAGCTCCAGCGGCGAGGAAAAGCAGTTCTTGTTTCGTGGAGCTTAAGTTTCTTCTGGGACTAGGCAGTGAACGAGATAAACAACTGTATGACATAGATGGTGTCAACCCTATGGAGAAAAAAGAATATGGAAGGGGCAGGGGGTGGAGGGTGTGGTTCCGTTGAAATGGGACCGGTGGAGGAGATTTCACTAAGTCAATATTTGCGTCGAGCACACAACGGAAGCTCATGCTTTGTGGGCCACAGCCCGTTACTGGAGGAGGTAGGGGCAAGGAGATGAGGAGGGGTGAGGGTGGGATGCAGATTGGGGCTGGGCGGGGTGGGGGGGGGCGGGAGGAGTAGAGCGGCCCTGTGATGTATAGACAACCCTGGGTCCCCTCGGAGCAAAGGAAACCCTGTCAACAGTTGAACTCAGGCAACCTCAGGCAACAGGCATAAACTGTCTTCTGTAGTTGGGACTGTAGTTGAGGAATCATGAGGTAACTGTAGTCATCCTAATTACTGAGGGTTTTTGGCTTTTCCAATGAAAAAATGGGAAGCTGTTGAAGAGTTTTTCTTTCTTAAAGATTTTATTTATTTATTCATGAGAGACATAGAGAGAGGCAGAGACACAGGCAGAGGGAGAAGCAGGCTCCATGCAGGGACTCCATCCTGGGACTTCAGGATCACGCCCGGGGCTGAAGGCGGTGCTAAACTGCTGAGCCACCAGGGCTGCCCTGTTGGAGAGTTTTGAAAAGAGAAACATCATGAACTGATTCTTGCTTTAATAGCATCATTTTTAACATTTTATTTTATTATTTATTTGTATTTTAGAGAGGGAGAGGTGGGGAGGGGCAGAGGGGAAAGGGAGAGAGAGAATCCCAAGTAAGCTCCAAGCCTAGTGTAGCGTACCAACATGGGGCTCAGTCCCACAACCCTGAGATCATGACCTGAGCTGAAATCAAGAGTCTGAGCTTAACCAACTGAGCCACCAAGGTGCCTCAAGACTTTAAGTAATCTGGGAAGCCCTGGTGGCTCGGTGGTTTAGTGCTGCCTTCAGCCCACGTTGTGATCCTGGTGACCCAGGATCGAGTCCCGCGTTGGGCTCCCTGCATGGAGCCTGCTTCTCCCTCTGCCTGTGTCTCTGCCTCTCTCTCTGTGTCTGTCATGAATAAATAAATAAGCTCTTTAAAAAAAAAGATTTTAGGTAATCTCACACTGATGTGGAGCTCAAACTTAACCCTGAGATCAAGAGTCACATGCTGTACTGACTGGCACCAGGCACCCCTTAATAGCATCCTTTTAACTCCTCTATTGAGGGTAGACTTCAGGGACAAAGGCAGAAGCAGGAAACCAGTTAAGGGGCTGTTGCCATAATGCAGGCAAGAGACAGTGGTAGCTTGGACTAGGGTGATAAGATGTGGTTAGACACTGACATATATATATATATATATATAATTTATTCATGAGAGGCACACAGAGAAAGGCAGGGGCATAGGCAGAGGGAAGCAGGCTCTCTGAGGAGAACCCGATGTGGGACTTGATCCCAGGACCCCGGGATCACAACCTGAACCAAAGGCAGACACTTCACCACTGAGCCACCCAGATGCCCAGACACTGCCTATATTTTAAAAGGAGCAAAAAGAATTGCTAATGGGTTGGATGTGGGGTGCAAGAGAGGGTATTTCATGCATAACTCCAAGGTTTTTTTTACCTAAGGAAAGGAAAAGGTAGGAAGACCACCAAAGGAGTAGATTGCAGGAGTAGGTTTAGGTGTTTGATTTTGGACATACTAACTTTGAGCTGCCTGTTTGAAGTCTAAGCAGAGATGTTAATATGTTGTTGGACATACAGTGTGGAGCTCAGATCTGGGCTGGAGATACACCCTTGGGGCACCATCATAGAGATGGTGTTTAAGACTATGAGATTGGGAGAGATCACCAAGGGAGTGGGTGTAAATGGTGAAAAGAAGTGTAAGGACTGGGGCGACCAGATGACTCAGTTGGTTGTCTGCCTTGGGCTCAGGTCATGATCCTGGGATCCTGGGATTGAGCCCTGCATCAGGCTCCCTAATCAGCGGGGTGGGATGTCTGCTTCTTCCCCTTGCTCTGCCCCTCTACCTCTCAAATAAATAAAATCTTAAAAAAAAGAAAAAAGAAGTCTAAGGACTGATCTTCCAGTCTTCTGTGGAGCCTCCAGTCCACAGTGGCATCTTGGCTGTTTCTCCAACATCTAGGGGTGCTTCATAGTTAAGACGAGAGATGTGAAAGCAAAAGAGACTGAGAAGGAGGAAATCCATGAGTGTGGTCTCCTAGAAGACGTGCAGAAAGTGGTGGAGGAAAAAGTAGTAATGCAGGCATTCTTCAAAGATATCACAGGTTTAGTTCCAGACTACCACGATAAAGTGAATATTGCAATAAAACCTGTCAAATGAATTTTTTGGTTCCCACTGCACATAAAAGTCATGTATACACTGTACTATAGTCTATTTTTTATTTTTTATTTTTATTTTTTAAAGATTTTATTTATTCATGAGAGACACACAGAGAGAGGCAGAGACACAGGCAGAGGGAGAAGCAGTCTCCACACAGGGAGCCCGATGTGGGACTCGATCCCAGGACTCCAACATGACGCCCCGGGCTGAAGGCAGGCACCAAACCGCTGAGCCACCCAGAGATCCCCTCTATTTTTTTTTTAAGATTTTATTTATTTATTCATGAGAGACACAGAGAGAGGCAGAGACACAGGTAGAGAGAGAAACAGGCTCCATGCAGGGAGCCCGATGTGGGACTCGATCCCAGGACTCCAGGATCATGTCCTGGGCTGAAGGCAGATGCTCAACCGCTGAGCCACTCAGGCATCCCTATAGTCTATTAAGTGTACAACATCATTATGTCTAAAAACCATATACATACCTTTATCAAAAAATACTTTATTGTTTAAAAATGCTAACTGCCTGGGATGCCTGGGTGGTTCAGTCGGTTAAGTATCTGACTTCAGCTCAGGTCATGATTTCGGGATTCTGGGATCTAGACTAGGTCAGTCTCCAGGCTCAGCAGGGAATCTGCTTCTTCTTTGCCCTTGCTCCCCCCCACCCCCGCCTTGTGCATCCTCTCTTCCTCCCCTCAAATAAATAAAATCTTTAAAAAAAATGCTAACCATCTGGACTTTCAGTGAGTTTTAATCACTAATCACAGATCACCATAACAAATATAAAAATGGAAAAGTTTGAAATACTGCGAGAATTATCAATATGTGACAAACACAAAGTGAGCAGATACTGTTGGGAAAAATGGTGCCAATAGACTTGCTCAATGCAGGGCTGCCACAAACCTTCAATGTATTAAAAAAAAAAAAAGCAGTATCTGTGAAATGCAATCAAGTTAAGGGCATTAAAATACATCACATGATGTTGGTTTAGTAAAGTGAGGACTAAGCATCAACCCTTGGATTGACTGAATGGAAGTCACTGGTGACTTGATGAGAAGTTTCATTTTTGCTGAGAGGCAAAAGCCTAAGTGTAGTTACTTAAGAAAGAAATGAGAGGAGGACTGGAAACAGCTAGTATACACAACTAGTATACGAAATTTTGCTATAAAAAAAAAAAAAGAAGTTTTGCTATAGGGACACCTGGGTGGCTCAGTGGTTAAGTGTCTGCCTTCAGCTCAGGGCATGATCCCGGAGTCCTGGGATCAATTCCTGCATCAGGCTCCCCACCGGCAGCCTGCTTTTCCCTCTGCCTGTGTCTCTGCCTCTCTCTCTGTGTCTCTCATAAATAAATAAATAAAATATTAAAATGAAGTTTTGCTATAAAGAACCACAAAGAGGGCAGCCTGGGTGGCTCAGCGGTTTAGTGCCACCTTCAGCCCAGGGCCTGATCCTGGAGACCGGGGATCGAGTCCCACGTTGAGCTCCCTGCATGGAGCCTGCTTCTCCCTCTGCCTATGTCTCTGCCTCTCTCTCTGTGTGTGTCTCTCATGAATAAATAAATAAAATCTTAAAAAAAAAAAAAAAAAAAAGAACCACAAAGAGGGGCACCTAGGTGGCTTGGTGGGTTAAGTATCCAACTCTTTACTTCAGCTCAGGTTATGATCTCAGGATTGTGAGATAAAGCCCTGGGTCAGGTTCCACAAGGAGCCTGTGTAAGATTTATTCTCTCTCTTTTCCTCCCTCCCTCCACTGGGTTCCTGATTGCTCACGCTCTCTCTCAAAACAAAGAAATGAAGCAATAATGGGAGGAGTATAGTGTATTCAAAAAATCTTTTATTTTTTCCTCCTTTTTAAGACAAGGAGGGGGAAAAGCATGTTTGTATTCTGATGGTAATGATCCAATGAAAAAGGAAAACCAGATGAAATGCGAAGTATTAGCAGGTTGGCCTTAGCTGGGAGCATGGTCAATTCATCACTAATAAGAAGAGGGCACAACCAACAGTAGGTGGGGGGATAGGAGCTTTTAGTTCCTTCTGATGGTTTCTGTTTTCTCACAGAATTGGGAAGTGAGATGGTGGGCTGAGAGTGAGAAGGAAACACAGAGGGTTGAACAGAGAGGTGAGAATTTCGGTCATCTAGGAGTGCAGGAGAGTGAATGGATTAGAGAAATCTCTGAATGCTGGACAGCATTAGGGCCTACTTGAGGTTCGTAAATTTGAGAGGAGCTCCTGTAGGTGGGTGTTTTCTTCAGCCACATTTAGCTGCTTTGGGCTGGCTAAGGGTAGACCAGGAGTTGCATTTACCGGGGCTGTGGTTCTGTCAGGAGGCTAATAAAGTGAGAGAGGGACAAGGGAGTGCTTTTCACTGACTGTGAACTTTAAGCTGGGTAAGAAGGGAAGTGAGGGCAGCTTGTGTGGCTCAGCGGTTTAGCGCCGCCTTCAGCCCAGAGTCCCATGTTGGGCTCCCTGCACGGAACCTGCTTCTCCCTCTGCCTGTGTTTCTGCCTCTGTCTGTGTCTCTCATGAACAAATAAAATCTTTATTTATTTATTTATTTATTTATTTATTTTAAATTTATTTATTTATTTATTTATGATAGTCACACAGAGAGAGAGAGAGGCAGAGACACAGGCAGAGGGAGAAGCAGGCTCCATGCACCGGGAGCCCGACGTGGGATTCGATCCCGGGTCTCCAGGATCGCGCCCTGGGCCAAAGGCAGGCGCCAAACCGCTGCGCCACCCAGGGATCCCTAAAATCTTTTTTTAAAAAAGAAATCTATAGAAGGGAAGTGAGTGGGGGACAGTGGAAAGAGGGCAGATCAATGGATTGGGATCCAGTTCGGTGGAGGATTGTTGGGGTCAGGGCAACTTTCCTTGACCAAACTTCAGTGAGGCTTCTCTGAGCCCTCTTTGGACTTGGCCTTAACCTTGGCCCACATCCTTGTTGGGCCTGCCTAGCCCGGTTTAGGGAGAACTTTCCCTACCCTTGATATCTGATCACCCTGGCCTAACTTCAGCAAGAATTCTGTCTGTTTAGTCTTGATGTTTCCTCTTAATAATTTCCCATCACTGACTCTCATTATGCTCATTGGCTATAAATCCCCAGGTTCCTTTGTTGTATTTGGAGTAGAGTCCCATCTCTCCCCCCTATTGGAATAGTCCTGAATAAAGTCTTCCTTACTATTTGAACAAGTGTCAGATTAATTTTTTTTCCCTTGGAAGGCACACCAGAAAAAGGGAACAGAAAGAGGAGCTGCAGTCATTTACTGGCAAGGACAGAGTCTGGGCATAACTATTGGGTACTGCGGAGGATAAGATCTGTGCCGATCTGTTCAAGCGAGTTCAAGCAACTGCTACACCAGGATATTGGATATTGAAATGGTATATAGATATTGACATCATCAAAAACTGTGACAGGATGGTGTGGGAAATATCCATGAGCCAAACTCTGTCGTGGGCAGCACAGATGACCACTGAAAATGCCACAGTTCAACTGCTCAAGAGACTTCTGCTTGGCAAAGCCACATTTGGGCTGCTTTGAGGCCATTTCTCTCCTAGGGGAATGTTGCAGATAATCTGACAGCCAAAGACCAGTGATAGTAAAAGCAGTGTTCATTTCCTAAGGCTCAAGTGACAGTGTAGCCATAAAGGACTATATTACAGTTAGAGCAAATAACTTACCGTATGTTTCAGCATTGTTTTCTTTTTTCTTTTCTTTTTTTAAAGATTTTATTTATTCATCACACACACACACACACACACACACACACACACACACAGAGGCAGAGACACAGGCAGAGGAAGGAGCAGGCTCCATGCAGGGAGCCTGACGTGGGACTCGATCTCGGGGCCCCAGGATCAGGCCCCAGGCTGAAGGCAGTGCTAAACTGCTGAGCCACCAGGCTGCCCCTGTTTTCTTTTTTAAAAATATTTTATTTATTTATTCATGAGAGACACAGAGAGAGAAAGAGAGTCGCAGGGACACAGGCAGAGGGAGAGGCAGGCTCCCTGCGGGATTTGATCCTGGGACCAGGATCACGCCCTGGGCCGAAGGCAGGCGCTAAACCACTAAGCCACCCAGGGATCCCCCAGCGTTGTGTTCAAGCGCCAGTTAGTTCATGGAACCCTCTCATAGCAACCTTTTGCAGGGTTAATCCCCATTAACCATGAGGAAACGTTGCCAGGTGGTGCTAATGTTGGTGGTACCTATAAAGAGTGAGAAGGGGAATCCCATCTCCCGAAGTTCACAAGTCCTGTCATCTCTGCTAGAGGGGACAACGCCACGCAGGGAGGCCCGAAGGCAGCGGGAGGACACTGCGGCCCGACGGTGGCCTGCGCAGTCCGGGCTCGCCGGGATCAGCGGCCGATGGCTCCCTCCGATGGCGGACGCCGAGAGCGCAGCCGGTGCACGGGACCGGGCGTGAGGGGCGGGCCTCCGTGGTGAGAGGGCTGAGGGCTGAGGCCGGTACCCTAGAGACATTCCCGGGTTCGAGAGGCTGGAGGAATAGGATTCCGGAAGGCGCCGAGCGACGTGGCTCCATGTTCCCGGCGACGCACCTGGGCCAGGTGTCACGGCCCCGCCCACCTGCCGTTGCCTTCTGCGGTCGCCGCACGCCCCTTTCAGTGGCGGCTCCTCCCGAGCTCGGGAGCTTGTTGCCACCGGGGTGATGGGCCCCTTAGGAGCCGTGGCCTACACGGTGGGCTCAGGGGCGACCCAGGGGCGCATCCCCGGCGCACGTGGAGCGGGAGCCCGAGCCGCCTCGGCCCGGGGAGCCCAAACTGGGAGGAGCTTCCTGGGCGCGCCCACGGGGCGGGGCTGGGCCCGGGGACCAATGGGGCGCGTGGGCTGGGGGGGGCGGACTCCGGGCCTGGCATCCCGGTAGCTGCAGCTGGCTTTTCCGGCACCCGCGCCCCCTCGGCAGATAGCGGACCCCCTCCGGCTCTCGGGGATCGCCCCCGGGCGGCTGAGTCCTCTGGGTGGGTGAGTGAGCGCCCTGCCGCACCCGGGCTGTGGGGATGCGCCTGGCCGGAGAGAAGCGGATCTCGGCCCCCTCCAACCCGCCCCGGGAGAAAGTGGGCAGGCACCGGTGGGGAGGGGGGAGGACCCACCTTGTGTTGCTGGCCTGTGTCTTTGTTTTAGTAGTCGAGGGGTGTGTTTGGGTTGGTCGAGATTGGAGGGCGTCTCGTGTGAGTGGGAGGAATCTGGTGAGGCTGGGGGGAGAGGGGCTGGTTTGAAATGGACTGAGGGAGAGGATTGATGGAGGGCAGGGCTTTGGAAGATTTGGAAATTTCGCGTTGCCTTGGGTGAGGTGATCGCTTGGGGGAGGTGGGAAGGGGACAGCTCAGGACTCTGGAGGAGGAGGTGAGGAGGGTTTCCTGCCCGGAACTCACTTCCCTTTTTGGGGGATTTGTTTTCCTCTTGCAGGGCTAGTTGAAAAGGAAGAGTATCTTTGCCTCTTCCGAAAGCCATTGCCATCCCTAGTCGCAGGGACATGGGGGGATGGGGTGGTCCCCAGGAGCTGGGAGGAGACTTGGTACCCAAATGCTAAGAGTGTGGAGTCTGTCATGGTCCAGGGAAGTGGCAAGGACCAGTCTGTCCCTCAGGAACTCTCTGAGTTGCAGCTCTCCCTTTTGGGGAAGTTTTCAGGTGTTTGGTTAGAGATGTTTTGAGAGGCTCCATGGAGATGCTTTCCATTAAGCAAAGTGTCTTCTGCAGGCCTCAAGACCCATTGGTGGCTTCTGCGTGCTCTCTGCCATGGCCAGCGAGAACTCTCCCCTGCTGGCCTACCGGCTCCTGGGAGATGAAGGGGTTGCCTTCTCTGCCAATGGGGGCGGGGGCGCTGGAGGGGCATCGGCCCGGAAGCTCTCCACCTTCCTGGGTGTGGTGGTGCCCACTGTCCTGTCCATGTTCAGTATAGTTGTCTTTTTGAGGATTGGTGAGTGGGGTGGTGGAGCTTCCTCAGGGGTACAGTGGAGTGGGGGAGGGGTGGGACTGGGATGAGGTGGGGGAAGGGTCCTGGGAGAAATGGGTGGATGAAGGGCTTGGGGAGAGGGCTCCCCATGGCCTTGTGTTTAGCTCTGGCCCTGCAGGTAGCTGATGACCAGTGTGGTGCAGGGATGCATGAGCCACCCTCTGACCTGCTTTGCCACTCCTGTCCCAGGGTTCGTGGTGGGCCATGCTGGGCTGCTACAGGCTTTGGCCATGCTCCTGGTTGCCTACTTCATCCTGGCGCTCACCGTCCTCTCTGTTTGTGCCATCGCCACCAACGGAGCTGTGCGGGGGGGTGGAGCCTACTGTATCCTCCAACACTGATGGGCTGGGGTCTGGGCTCTTCTGCCTGGTAGGGAGGAGGAGGGGCAGGGGCAGGGCAGAGGGAGGCAAGTTCTAATGAATGTTCAGCAGGCAGGCTGATATGAGGAAGGTGACCAACTTGGCCTTACGTTTGTTAGTGCTAGTCTCCTGTCCACCAGGTGTCTTCCCAGCTGTCATTTTGGTTCTCCCAACAGTCTTGTCAGTTAGGTAGTTCATTTTAACAGAAGAGGAACCTGGAGCTCAAGAGTATTCGTGACTTGTGTAGAGCCACGTGGTTTGGGAACAGCTGTGCTCGGCCAGCTTGACACGGGGGACAGTCCTGATGAATTCCTCTCCCTGGGGGAGACAGGGCTGCAGAGTGCTTTGTGCCCAAACCCTTTGTCCTGCTCCATTTCACTCTCTTTTCCCTTAACACTCACCCCCTGCTTCCACTTGTAGTCATGATCAGCCGGACCCTGGGGCCTGAGGTTGGGGGCAGCATCGGCCTCATGTTCTACCTGGCTAACGTCTGTGGCTGTGCCGTCTCCCTGCTGGGGCTGGTGGAAGCTGTGCTCGATGTCTTCGGGGCTGGTCTGTGCTCCAGGCGGCTCTGCGGGTTTGCAGGGTCCAGGGATTCTGGGATCATGAGGGAGAGAGCCCTCTTTAGAAGAAAGGCAAAGTGGTCCATGAGCTTTCTTGAGTTCCTCCTGTGATTCCAGTCTCATGTGGACATCTGAAAAGATTGTCCTGGCTCAGAGGCAGCTTACCATCTGGTTGGGGAGGCCACACTAAGACGCCTAAAGTCAACAGAGCGAGATTGGTGGTATCCACCAGGGAGGGGTAGGATGCTGGGGGTACAGTGGAGTTGGGGAGTGGGAGAGATAGCCTCTGAGGACAGTGGGGCCAAAGAGGGGGTTTGTTCCTGCTTTGATTCATGGTTGGGATCCCTCCAGGGGGTCTAGTCTTTTTTTGGGGGGGTCTGGTCTTTTTTTTGGGGGGGGTCTGGTCTTCTAAGTCTCTTCCTTCTTCTTTGTAGACTCCTCACCGTCCAGTGGGCTTCAGGTCCTGCCTCAGGGCTACGGTTGGAGCCTGCTCTACGGCTCCCTGCTGCTGGGCCTTGTGGGTGGGGTCTGCACACTGGGGGCTGGACTCTATGCCCGTGCCTCCTTCCTCACATTCCTGCTGGTTTCTGGATCCCTGGCCTCGGTGCTGGTCAGCTTTGTGGCTGTGGGGCCCAGGAGCATCCCCTTGGCCCCTCGGCCTAGCCCCAATGGCTCCTCCCCACAGCCCCAGGTCGGCCACTTCACTGGCTTCAACAGCAGCACTCTGAAGGCCAACTTGGGTGGTGAGCTGGGCACAGGGGTGACAGGGTTCTTGGGGTAAGGGGTAAGCCTGTGTGTGGGCCAGGCCCTTGGGATCCCCAGATGAGAACAGATATCAGAGAGAATCAGGGGCAGAAGGTCAGATCTCAGAACAGTGCAGGTTATTTAAGATCTGGATAGTGTGTTTGGCCCAGTAGAGTGCCAGAGTGACCACGAGACGGTTCCTGCCTTAGAGGAACTTTTTTAGCTGGAGAGATAAAACGGACATTCAGGAAATAATTAAATAGCACAATAAGACCGAGAATGATGCAAGTGGATGAGAATCAGGCGAGGAGTTGGGAGGAGGGAGGTCTCCAGTATGTGCTGGAGGTGGTTGGAGGTGGGTTGGGGAATTCAAATAGGAGTGAGAGGGAAGGTATCTCAGGTAGGAGCAAGGGTGAAAGCTGGGAGGGAAGAATAAAGAGAATGAGAGCTAGAGGGGGGCGGAGAAGGAGGTGATGAGGCCAGCTGAGCCAGGGCCAGTGGTGGGTTGGAGCCAGGGTCTTGGGGAGGGCAGTGGGGGATGCATGGGGGTTTGGGGCATATGAGGACAGGGTGGCAGGGCCAAGATTGCTGAATCCCTATGAGTGATACCAATGCCCTCTCCTCCTTGGGAACTATCCCTCAGCTGGCTACGCCAAGGACTACACCACGGGGGCCATGATGACCTTTGCCAGCGTCTTTGCTGTTCTCTTTAATGGCTGCACAGGCATCATGGCGGGGGCGAACATGTCAGGTGAGAGTCCCTGCCTGACGATGCCTGGGCCTGTGGGGTGGCCACCCCGTGCCCCTGTGGGAGTGCTCAGAGCTCCAGGATGTAGGGGATGGTGGGGGGCTGACATCTGCCCTTCTGTTCCTCTCCCTCCAGGGGAGCTGAAGGACCCCAGCCGGGCCATTCCTCTGGGCACCATTATCGCCGTCACCTACACCTTCTTCATCTACACCCTGCTTTTCTTCCTCTCCAGCTTCACCTGTGACAGGTGCCTGGGGAGGGGCCAGCCAGGTGCTCGAGGGGGTGGAGTGGGGCGGCAGAATGAGGCCGCCACACTTGAATCACCTAGGGCAGCAAAACCTGGGGGGCAGGCACCCCAATTGTCAGGGTGCAGACTGTTTTTCCCACTGGGAGAGAGAAGGAGCGGCCACCGCCACTGATGGGGACAGCTGCCTAAATGCTGGTAGCAGGCCCGTGGCCAGTATTTGCTGTGTCCCTCGGACTGTTGTAAGTGCTTGGCTTGGGGGTGGGGGATGGCTCTCTAATCATTCGGCATTTCCATAAATATTTGGTTTCTTGTGCTGATACTGTTAGGAACGTCCACCACGTGATTAAACCCAAAGTAGCCCAATGATAACCAGCAAATACCATGTCTTTCCCTCTGGGCACACATGATGTGGTACAATGGGCTTTGAGATCGGGGCTGGGTCAGTTGAGAATACCCAGCTCTTCACGTAGAGTCAGCACTTCTCTCACAGAGGCCCTGGGATGGATGCACATGTTATCCTGTCCTCCTCTCCCTCCCTCCAGGACTTTGCTGCAGGAGGACTACGGGTTCTTTCGTGCCATCAGCCTGTGGCCTCCACTGGTGCTGATCGGTATCTATGCCACATCGCTCTCAGCCTCCATGAGCTCCCTCATCGGGGCCTCCCGCATCCTCCACGCTCTGGCTCAGGATGACCTCTTTGGTACGCTGTCACTTCCTCCTTCACCTGCTCTAAGCTCCCACGTGTGCTACCCCACCCCCCCCATGTCTGTCTCAGTTTCCATTTGGTCCAGGCTGATGTGTCTGTCACATTTCTATTTGCACAGGAGTAATCTTGGCACCGGCCAAGGTTGTGTCTCGGACAGGGAACCCGTGGGGGGCTGTGCTCTATTCCTGGGGCCTGGTACAGGTAAGCCTTCCTTTCAAGCTGTCCTTCTCCTTCCTCTAAGCCCCTCCTGGTTCTGCTCCCAGGACCAGGAGGGGCTTGGGGGTGGGCTGGGAGAATGAACGAAGAGGCAGGACGCATTGGCCTTGGGGAGGGGATGCATGAATGCCCAGACTCTTGGTCCACGTCTAGCTGGTACTCTTGGCTGGGAAGCTGAATACACTGGCTGCTGTGGTCACTGTCTTCTACTTGGTGGCCTACGCTGCGGTGGACCTGTCCTGCCTAAGCCTGGAGTGGGCCTCGGCCCCCAACTTCCGGTGAGAGGAGAAGATGCCTGTGTCCCTGCAGACAGAGGGAGGAGTGGGATGGACTCTGTCCAGGGGGGTGGAGGTTGGAGATAGAGTGGAGTGGCAGGCCCTGAGCACCCTTCCTTCTCTCCCCCTCCCCCAGCCCCACCTTCAGCCTGTTCTCCTGGCACACCTGCTTGCTGGGGGTGGCCTCCTGTCTGCTCATGATGTTTCTCATCAGCCCTGGGGCTGCCGGCGGCTCCCTGCTTCTCATGGGCCTGCTTTCTGCCCTGCTCACAGCTCGAGGAGGCCCCAGCAGCTGGGGCTACGTCAGCCAGGCCTTGCTTTTCCACCAGGTTGGGAGCCTTGGGAAAGGGAGTGGGGAGGAGCCAGTTTGGGAACACCCCTCTCCCCCAAGTAGGCCTCCTTTTGCCGTGGCTAGAGTCAGGGTTTTTGTATGAGAGGTAGTGAGTGGGGGCTGCCCCCTTGAGCCCTTCCTTTCCATGCCTCACCCCTGCCCTCAGGTGCGAAAGTACCTGCTCCGGCTGGATGTCCGGAAGGAGCATGTGAAGTTCTGGAGGCCCCAGCTGCTGCTTCTGGTGGGGAACCCCCGGGGTGCCCTGCCTCTGCTGCGGCTGGCCAACCAGCTCAAGAAAGGGGGCCTCTATGTACTGGGCCATGTCACCCTGGGAGACCTTGGTGAGTCCCCCTCTGTCCTCCCACCACCCCCAGCTTCCTTTGTCTTTCATCTCAGATGCTCTTGGTATTTATTCTTTGGGTCCAGAAGCCTCATGTTTCTTCCCCAGTGATGCTTCCAATCTTCCCAGACCTTTTTCTTTGGCCCGTTTGGGATTTGGATTCCAGGAGATAGTACATGGGTTTGGCTTACATCTGCTGCATCCTGTCTCTGCAGACTGCCTGCCCTCAGACCCTGTGCAGCCCCAGTATGGGGCATGGCTGAGCCTGGTGGACAGAGCCCAAGTAAAGGCCTTTGTGGACCTCACCCTCTCACCATCTGTACGCCAGGGGGCTCAGCATCTGTTGCGGATCTCTGGCCTTGGTGAGCTACTCCTCCCTGGGTCCCCTTGGCCCGCTCTGTGGCCCCTTTCAATCTCTGGTACCATCCCCCTGGAGAGTAAACCACAGATTGGAAAGCCCAAAAGGAACTCGGGGTCTAGTGCAGATAAGATGCTGTGCTCAAGTTCAAAGATAACAGATAGTGTGTGATAGTCTTGGAGGAGATGCTTAAGGACTGGAGATGGGTGCCATGGAGACTGTTTTTTTTTTTTTTTTTTTTCCTGACCCCAAAATTAGAGTATAAGCTCTGAAGAGCATGTTGTATTTCTGGGGACAATGGGAGAATTATTTGAGGCTCGGGGGTTGCTCTATCACATCTAGGGCAGATAATTTCTAGCCATCCGACTTCAAGACCACTATGCACTGATGTGGCTCTTGACAAGATGGTATCTCAGCTGGGGCTTGGAAAGGGCAGAGAAGGAAGGCGTGGTATGACATGGCCTCCGGAGACCGCAGAGGATGCAGAGGGTTTGTGGGGCCAATACTTTCTGAGTGAGTGGGATTCCCTGCCTTATTACTCTGCCTCAGTGCCAAGGCCTCCAGCCTCAAACCCCAGCCTCCTGCAAATCCGTGCTGGGCTGCCACCTTCTTTCTCAGTCCCAGGCAGGTGACAGTTTCCTCCCTGAGTGCGTGATTCCTTCTCTGTTCAGATCTGGCTAAGGTTCAAGTGTTGGACAATATTCTGTTCAGAGTAAACCAGAACCCTGGATGATGCTCAGGAAGGGGTGACTAGTTTAATTTGCAAGATCTGCTGGAGTTCCCACCTGCAGGGGTGTTCTAATAAGTCAGGCATTATTAGATAGACTCTGAAGCATCTGAGACCCCGGTCTCTTCTCAGACCCACCTTTTGTGGGGGAAGCTGTGCCAAGAGACCACGACTTCAAAAAAAAAAAAAAAAAAAGAGACCACGACTTCTACCATATTTATCCCGAGGAAAAATGATTCAAATGAAAGGAAAGGATTTCCTCTAAATAGTAAGTCTTCTTGGAGTGCAGAACTTGATTTATTGGTGGATTTTGAGCAACCCATTCGTTTTACGAGAAAAAGCCTTAGGCAGGATCTCAGAGTCTTTCTGTAAACTCAGCCCTGTTAAAGTGAGCCTGGGGGGCCAGTTATCCAATTTCACAATCAAAAATTTAAAAACCAGGGATCCCTGGGTGGCGCAGCGGTTTGGCGCCTGCCTTTGGCCCAGGGCGCGATCCTGGAGACCCGGGATCGAATCCCACGTCGGGCTCCCGGTGCATGGAGCCTGCTTCTCCCTCTGCCTATGTCTCTGCCTCTCTCTCTCTCTCTCTCTGTGACTATCATAAATAAATAAAAATTAAAAAAAAAAATTTAAAAACCAGGAGCTGTCAGCAGGGACTTGGGGCATTGTGTTTGCTACACACACACACACACAGGTTCAGAGGCTCAGAGAATGGGCTCTGGTGATGGGCACACTGTGTATACCTGTGGATCCCAGTATCTACCAGCTATGAGCCTTGGGGCAAGTGACTTCACTGCTTTGTGCTTCAGGTTGCTCATCCGTGAAAGGGGTGAGTAAAGAGTGTCTACCTCACAGTGTTGCTTTAAGGATCAGATGAGTTAAAACACAGTGCTTTCAGCAGGACCTAGCTCTTGGTTAGTGTGCAGACCGTAGCTGTTTCTTCCCCAGGGACCATGCTTTGGACCCGCCATCATTAGGGCCCTGCAGTGGTAAGAACAGACCAGGCCAGTTCTCATCCTCCCCCCAGCGGAGTCTGGGGTGCTGTTTCCCTGGGGGATGAGGCCACAAGCTTGACTATTGCTTGCTCAGGGGGTCTGGTCTACCAGTGGAGTCAGACCCTCATCTCCCATCATGAAAAAGAAAGGTGTGCTGCGAGAAGCTTGGGGTGGAGGCATCCTACTGCCATGGTCCAGAAGTGCTCATTAGTTAAGAAGAATTGCTCCTAAGGCAAACTTTGCGTTACGTTTAAGTGGGGGAACATTAGTCATGCAGTTACAACAAATAAAAGTATACAAAAGCATTAAGGAAAACTAAAAGTCATTATGCAAACGTGCAGCCTGGAGAGCCCAAGCACTGTACAAATGCCATACCTGATGGCTGACGTGTGTCGCTGTCAGCGTGTGCAAGTGGGTGCGTATTCGCGTGGTGTAAACTCAGCCTGTGAGTCTGATTCCTGTCTCTTCCCACCTCCCCCTCTCTGCTCCCAGGTGGCATGAAGCCCAACACTTTGGTCCTAGGTTTCTATGATGATGCTGCACCCCAGGACCACTTCCTGACAGACCCGGCTTTCTCCGAGGCTACTGATGGCACCCAGGAGGGTGGGTCCCCAGCCCTGAGCACTCTGTTTCCTCCACCCCGGGCTCCTGGGAGCCCCCGGGCTCTCAGCCCCCAGGACTATGTGGCCACAGTGGCAGACGCCCTCAAGATGAACAAGAATGTGGTTCTGGCCCGGGCCTGTGGGGCCCTGCCCCCGGAGCGGCTGAGCCGGGGTTCAGGGGGTACCTCTCAGCCACATCACGTGGATGTGTGGCCTCTCAACCTGCTGCGGCCCCGGGGTGGGCCTGGCTACGTGGATGTGTGTGGCCTTTTCCTGCTGCAGATGGCAACCATCTTGGGCATGGTGCCTGCTTGGCATAGCGCCCGGCTCCGGATCTTCTTGTGCCTGGGGCCTCGAGAGGCCCCCGGGGCGGCTGAGGGGCGGCTCCGGGCACTGCTGAGCCAGCTGAGGATCAGAGCCGAAGTACAGGAGGTGGTGTGGGGTGAGGGGGCTGGGGCTGGGGAGCCGGAGGAGGAGGAGGAGGAAGGAGACTTTGTGAATGGCAGGCGGGGAGATGCTGAGGCAGAGGCCCTGGCATGCAGTGCTAACGCCCTGGTTCGGGCCCAGCAGGGGCGCGGCAGAGGAGGCGGGCCCGGTGGGCCTGAGGGTGCGGATGGCGAAGGTGGGCCTGCCACAGCCCTCACTTTCCTATACCTGCCTCGGCCGCCCGCCGATCCTGCCCGCTACACTCGCTACCTGGCGCTCCTGGAGACTCTGACCCATGATCTGGGCCCCACGCTACTCATTCACGGAGTCACCCCAGTCACTTGCACTGATCTCTGATGCCCGGGGCCTGGAGCAGAGGGTGCCCAGGTCCGGTGACCTGCTTTGATTAGTGGATGCAGAAGGGAAGGGCAGCCTCCCGCCTGCCCCACGTGTGGGGTGTGGAGCCCTGTGGAAGTACTAGGGGATCCTGGGCTGGGGCACCCCTCTGTCCCTGTGAGAGGGGCTTTAGTGCACTAATGCAGGGCAGCTGTGTCCCCACCACGCTGGGGGAGAAAGGCAGCAGCCCTCCCCACTGGCCTCCCTTCCTTCACTGGTGCCTTGATGGAGGCTGGGTCTCTGCTTTGACTCTCGGCTACCTCAGTCTCCCCTTGCCCAACAGACTCGCAGACCCCTGAGGTTGTGATGTTTTTGTTCTGTTTTATTTTTCTAACCGCTGAACGTGAATAAAAGACCAAAACACTATGGGCTGGCCTGGCTGAGCACTGCTAGGGGCGGTAGGTGGGGCGGGAAGAGAGAGATCTGGTTGGGGGAGTGTGGGAAAGAGCCGCGCTGGAGCGCGTCCCAGCGGCGAGGTGGCCACGTGCGGGACTTGGGGCGCCAGTCTGGGGGAACGAGTGAAACGGAGGCAGCCTTGGAAAGCTCTCCCTGCTCGGCGGGAGGGGGCCGACTGGGGGAGGGACGGCAGTTTAGGGCCTAGGGGGCCACGTGACCCTCCCCCAGGAATGTGGTGACGTCACCGGGGGCGTGGCTGTCCCCAAAATTGGGGAGGAAGGGGAAAAAAAAGGCCAGAAAAAGTTTCTTTCCTGGAGTTCCAAACGAGGTGTGGGACAGAAGAAGGGGCCAAGACCAGAGTCTTGGGGCTACGTGGGGCCTGACCGCTGTCTAGAGTCTCCTGATCCCGGCCATGTCGGGGCCCACCTGGCTCCCCCCAAGGCAGCTGGAGCCTGCAAGAGCCCCTCAGGGGAGAGCACTCCCCCGAGGTGCCCCGGGGCCGCCGCCAGCCCATGGAGCAGGTAAGGCAGCCCCAGTGCCGCCAAGGAGGCCACTGGCCATTCTGAGCTCACCTTCGCCTTCTGGTTCCTGCCTCCTGCCCCTGGCTTGTCCCTGCCACCCCTTCCCTGAAGCCCTTCCGGCTTCCTGCTCCTGCTCTGTTCTGGGACTCCAAGTGTGGGGGGGGAGGGGAGAAGAGTGACCCATGAGGGCGGCCTCCATAAGTGTCACCCTCCCCTCCTTCCCCATCCCCACCTTGGCTCTCTTTTCCCTCACCCTAGCACATCAGCCCCACCCCAGGGTCAATTTTTGCCCCCTCCCATCTGAGCAGTGTTACCAGGCCCCCGGGGGACCAGATGATCGGGGGTTCCCCTGGGTGGGGTGCCATGGAGCACCCCAGCGCTCACAGGTGAGAATTGGAATTGGGAGTGGGTGGGAGGTGGGGGCACCCGGGGCAAGTGACTTGAATTCTCCCTGCTTTTTCTTCATCTCCAGGGGCTCCCCCCAGACAGGGGGGCCTTGCGTCCAGGAAGTCTGGATGCCGAGATAGATTCGCTGACCAGCATGCTGGCTGAGTTGGATGGAGGTCGTGGTCATGCCCCACGGCGGTCAGACCGGCAGGTGACTTCCCTGTCCCACCCCTGTTCCTTGTCTCCTGCCCTCTTCCACACTCCCCATCCTGGTCCTTTCCCTAGATTCTCAACCTGGTACCCTTCACCCTTGCCCCCATGTGTGATACATGCAGGAGTATCACATCTTACTAGATTGTCAGCCTCTTGAGTGCTTGTCAAAGACCAGCACTACCTTGGGGACACACACACACACACACACACACACACACACGTGGGAGGGCCCACAAGTGTGTGTCCTGGAATGGGCCTTCTCACTCCTGGTCTGTTTCTCCCCAGGCTTATGAGCCCCCTCAGCCCCATGCCTACCGCACAGGCTCAGGCTCCCTGAAGCCGAATGGAGGGGGTGTTCCTATTCCTCCCCAACAGCTCTCAGCGTCTCCCTATGGGGGCCCCACTCCAGCCTCCTATGCTACAGCCAGCACCCCCGCTGGCCCTGCCTTCCCTGTGCAAGTGAAGGTGGCACAACCAGTGAGAGGCTGTGGCCCTCCCAGGCGGGGGGCCTCTCAGGCCTCCGGGGCCCTCCCGGGCCCTCACTTTCCTCTCCCAGGCCAAGGTGAAGTCTGGGGGGCTGGCTATAGGAGCCACCATGAGCCAGGGCCAGGGGTTAAAGAGGAGGCTGCAGGAGGAGGAAGAGGAGGCGCGTATGGGCCCCAGGTAAGCCCTAAGTATTGGGATGTGGGGTCCTCATGGACAACTGGACACTGATTGGGTGGGGTGGGGAGTCCTGGGGTGTTGGAGTTCTGGGTCCCAGGGATGTGGCGCTGGTCAGGAAATAGAAGAGGGAGGTGCTGGAGCTGTACACTGGCTCCTGGAGGTGCACCCCTGGGCCCCGGGCTGAGACCTCGTCAGATGAGCTTTCTGCTTGGAACTGCCTGGTCCCCTTCAGGAAAGTCTGACAGCATAGGGAGCTGGAGGTAGGGCTGAACCCCTGACTCCCCCCTTTCAGGTCCCCCTGAACCAGCCTCCTGAGGAAGAGCTTGAGAGGCTGACGAAGAAACTGGTGCATGACATGAACCATCCTCCCACCGGGGAGTACTTTGGTGAGCTGACCTGAGGTGGGAAGGGGGGCAGGGGACTGGGGAGTCAAGGGGACAGCGAATCCACCTTCCATTCTGCATGCTTATTGACCCTGTCCCTCCCTGTCCCCAGGGCGGTGCGGCGGCTGTGGGGAAGATGTGGTTGGGGATGGGGCTGGCGTTGTGGCCCTGGACCGGGTCTTTCACGTTGGCTGCTTCGTGTGCTCTACATGCCGGGCCCAGCTTCGGGGCCAACATTTCTATGCTGTGGAGAGGAGGGCGTACTGTGAGAGCTGCTATGTGGTGAGTGGGTGTGCTGGGGGTGGCCTGGGTGCTGGAGTCTGTAGCAGGAGGCAGGAGGCTTCCATCTAAGGTAGCAGGAGGCAGGAGGCTTCCATCTAAGGTGGAAACTAGATGTCTAAGCACATGAGAGGGACAGAATTCAAAGGTGGGGGATGCCTGGGTGGCCCAGTGGTTGAGCATCTGCTTTCGGCTCAGGTGGTGATCCTGGAGCCCTGGATTGAGTCCCGTATTGGGTTCCCCCCAGGGAGCCTGCTTCTCCCTCTGCCTATGTCTTTACTTCTCTCTCCGTGTCTCTCATGAATAAATAAATAAAGTCTTAAAGGAAAAAAGAACTCCAAGCTGGGGGACTAAACTGATGTGTAAGAAGGAAGGAATTGGGAAAGTAGTGAAATTACTGGCTGCTGGAGGGAAAGGACAATAGTTCCTTACAAATGTGAGAGGAGGAGGAAGAAGAGGAGGAGACCAGACTTATCTTGAGTTAAGGGAATATGTTAAATTTCCACACTGCTGCCCCTGTGAAGCAGCTGGTACTACTGTAGGAAACGGAAGTTGAGACTGGATCACTTCTGTAGGAAGCTACAGTGCTGGGACTTAGATCTGTTCAGGGCCACTTTTCACTGAATCCCTTGCAGGCTATAAAAACAGGTGGGTAGGCCAGCAGGGTGCCTGCCAGCCACGGGCCTCCTCAGCCCTGAACTTGCCACCCTTCCTTTCTAATTCGCTAGGCCACCCTGGAGAAGTGCTCCACATGCTCCCAACCCATCCTGGACCGGATCCTGCGGGCCATGGGGAAAGCCTACCACCCTAGCTGCTTTACCTGTGTGGTGTGCCACCGTGGCCTCGACGGCATCCCTTTCACAGTGGATGCCACCAGCCAGATCCACTGCATTGAGGACTTCCACAGGTCAGACTGGGTCTCCCATCTTTCTCGAGACATCTGACCTTCCCCATCTTCTTCATTTCTCCTTTATGTCCCAGTACAAGCTTCTCCAGTTTCCTACCCCGGACTTTGTCTTTCTTGTTACCGTCACTCTCTCTTGTGAGAGCCAAGACCATCCATCCCTCTGGCCTCTCCCGTACCCTTGCATAGCCCACCTTCTCTGGGCTGCACTGTTAGTCCCCTCCAACCCAGGGGCTTGACAGCCTCCGTTGTTCCCTTCCACCCCAGGAAGTTTGCCCCACGGTGCTCAGTGTGTGGTGGGGCCATCATGCCTGAGCCAGGGCAGGAGGAGACGGTACGAATCGTTGCTCTGGATCGCAGTTTTCACATTGGCTGTTACAAGTGCGAGGTCAGGGGGCCCCGGCAAGGGGAATGGGAGATTCTTGGGGTCTGGGGTGCTGGGAATGGTAGAACCCAGGGCTCTGGCCCTGATAGAAAGCTCTTGCTTCTGTCTTAACAGGAGTGTGGGCTGCTCCTCTCCTCCGAGGGCGAGTGTCAGGGCTGCTACCCGCTGGATGGGCACATCTTGTGCAAGGCGTGCAGTGCCTGGCGCATCCAGGAGCTCTCAGCCACTGTCACGACCGACTGCTGAGCCTTCCCAGAACCACCTGTTACGTTTCCCCTTCCCATCAACTACCCTCCCTGACATCTATCCTGACAACTGTGTCACCAAGTACTGTCTCTTCTTCCTCCAATCATGAAATAATAATCCCTCAAGAGTTTACAAAACACTTAAGTGTATTGTCTCATCTGATTCTCACAGCAGCCTAATGCAAACACATTTGTGGTGACTGCGTTTTTACAGAAGCGATCTCAGGTTGCATGGTTTCCTAATGCAGTACCAAGATCAGAACCCGGGTCTCCCTAGACCTAGATTTTTGCAACTCCATTCTACACTCTTGCAAACGTGGTGTAAAGACACCCTTCCTCTCCGTGCTTGGAGTGAGGCTGCAGCATACTCCAAGGAGGCGGCCTTCCCTGTTCTTCAGCCTGGACACTCCACTCCCTGATCAAGGACTTGGTGTTCTCTCCGGGGGTGGTGGTGCGTTTTCTCTGGCGCAAGCCGGTCTCCGCCTGTTGATCAAGACCTCAACCTATAAGCTATCCCAACCAACTACTGGTTGGGGATAAGACAGACCTGCCGCCTTCGCCTCTTACGAAGAACAGCAGTAACAGGGTTTTGCAGGTGGTTAAATACCGAGGCGGCAATAAAGCTTGGGTCTCTGGCGCAGCACAAAATGGTGGGAGATGCTTTAAAATGGTTGCTCCATCCCGCTAAACGCCTGCATTCCCCAGCTCCCTGCCCTGCGCCAGAAGCAGGGGAAAGCAGCCCCACATGAGGGCAGGAGGCGCCCCGAGCTGGGTGGTCGGGGGGCAACAACGGGACACGAACTGGCTCAGATCCCCAGATCCCGGACACATCAAGCCAGAGGACGACCTTCGACCTCCGCGGGAGAAAGTTCTTTATACGCCCAGGGGCCCTACCGCCCTTCCGCGGCCTCGTTGGGTCCGTCTAGGCTTCCGTAATCCCTCCCGTCGGCGCAGTTTTCGTCCCTGAAAGCGCGCGAGACTTCCGAGTCCCCGCCCCCCTTCCCATCATCCCCCAGGGCTACCAGCCTCTCGCCCTGCCTGCGCTTTAAGTTCCAGTTCAGGCCGCGGGGGAGTAGCTTGTGGTTGGGGCCTCGTTCCGCCGGTGACGCAGGCGCTGCGCGAGCGGCGCGCGCCTACCGCCCATCCTCGGCTGTCCCACTTTCTCTTCGTCTCCTTGGCCTCCTCGCTGAGAGCCCCGCGTCTCCCTCTCGCCGTCCGCGCCGCCCTCACCGCGCGCGCGAAGCAAGAGGCAGGCCCAAGTCTCCTGGAAAACTAGCCTGCGGGAGCGCGAGGCTAACGGCCGCGACCGCTCCCAGGTGGGGGAGGGGCGGGGCCTGGAGAGCCGGGGCTGCGGCGGCAGGGCGGGAGCGGGTTCGGGCGGCCGGCGGGCGTGGGCTGGGAGACCCCGGGCGCCAGTGGAGTGCGGGGGCGGTCCTCCTGTGCGGGCGGCGAGCTCAGCATGGCGCGGACAGCGGAAGGCTGGCCTTTGCGGGGGGCGGCGGGCGTGCTGCTCCTGAGCGGCTCCGGAGCCTTTCTCCCCTCGTCATTGTTCCGCACCCTGACCACCCATGTCCGGGCTCCAGGTCCCCTCAGAGCGCGCCATGGGTGACAGCGATGACGAGTATGACCGAAGGCGCAGGGACAAGTTCAGAAGGGAGCGCAGCGACTACGACCGTTCTCGGGAAAGAGATGAAAGACGTCGAGGGGACGATTGGAATGACCGGTGAGACTTTTTCTCGGTTTTGCCCCCTTGCCCCGTTCTGTGGCTCTCCATTCTCATTGCATCATCGCCTTTATTAGTTTTATAGGGCGAACCGCATGCAGTCGTTTATACTGGACCGTTGCGCTGTTGGTAAAGAGCTAGACGGGGCTCCATTTTTGAAATGTTCACAAGGTCAAAGCAATAGACCTAACAGAGTTCGGGAAAAAGTAATATTTATATTTGTATTTAAGATGCATGCGTTTTATTGTTTGTAAGTTACACATCTAAAAGGTTGATTCAGAGAAAGTAATGTCTTAGAGTTGACTCCACTGGAGAGATTGTCAGACCAGACCTGTTTCCCGGCAGAATACGGTTGTATTTCTTGTGGTTGTCTTCTGTAAAGTCAGAAAGTGTTTGTTGGACAGGTAAGGTTTAGTTAATTGATTAGGTTTGACTCAGCTAGTCGTTAGCTTTCTGGGATGTTCTTGAGTTAAATATCATTAAGGTATTTCCGATGAACTAATCAAGATCAGAAAAACTGGAAGATTTTTTTTTTTTTAATTGAAAAGACATCACAAATACCAGCAATATCAGTGCTGATGGCACTTGATTTGGAAACATTACAGAATATTTTGAAAAATGAGTTCAGTAAAGCATTCAATCTGTATAGCCAATGTATTTCTTCACTGCGGAGATTATGTGGCACTTTTTTCCCTTGATGTTTTCTTTTTTTTTTTTTTTTTTTTTAATTTTTATTTATTTATGATAGTCACACAGAGAGAGAGAGAGAGAGAGGCAGAGACACAGGCAGAGGGAGAAGCAGGCTCCATGCACCGGGAGCCTGACGTGGGATTTGATCCTGGGTCTCCAGGATTGCACCCTGGGCCAAAGGCAGGCGCCAAACCGCTGCGCCACCCAGGGATCCCCCTTGATGTTTTCTAAGAGAGAAAAAAAATCAAAAGTGTTCTGAATTGTGAAGATGGGTAAGAAGTGGTTATCGTGATTAAATAATTTATAGTTTAGGGCTTGGAGTGGGGGGAAAAATGGCCTTGGGTGTGCTGCAGTTGAGTATGTATGAGAGATCATCATAAAGATGGTTAAGTGTTGAAGGAGTAAATCTAAGGGAGGGAAGTAGTGGTGGAGGTGATATGTCAAAGAGCATGAGAGGAAGGTGACACTTGGAAAGATGACTAGGAATTCCCCCAGGCACAGTGGAGTGAACACTTTGGATTTGGGGACATAATATTGTGTGCAGAAAGGAGCCAATATTCTAATTTTTATTTATTTACTTTTTTTTGGTAGTGGTTCTCAGCCCCCCCGCCCCCCGTGGCTCAGTCAGTTAAGCATCAGACTGTTTATTTTGGCTCAGGTCATGGTCTCAGTGTTAGAATGAGCACTGGGCTCCATGTTGTTCTTGGAGCCTGCTTAAGATTCTCTCCCTCTCTCATTGCCCCTTCCTTCTCCAAAGAAAAAGTAATTAAGTACGAAAACTTAAAACCATGATAGTACCAAATGCCAGCAAAATGGAGCATTTGGAACTCTCATACACAGAAGTGTGGTCCACAGACTAAAGATCTGCGATGTTAGAACTGATTTTTTTTTTTTTTAAAGGTTTTATTTATTCATTAGAGAAACAGAGAGAGGCAGAGACCTAGGCAGAGGGAGAAGCTGGCTCCCTGTGGGGAGCCTGATGCCGGACTCATCCCAGGACCCTGGGATTACAACCTGAGCCAAAGGCAGATGCACAACCACTGAGCCAGCCAGGTGCCTCTAGAACTATTTTTATAGCAGCTTTAAGGTAGTATTTTTTTCACTGTGTTGACATTTGCATTGTTGATGTCATAGTATTGGTGGGAAAACTGCTGGTGTCTTAGTACAAATTAAGGCAGTGACACAAGCAGTTTAAAAAGAAAAAAAAGCTGGTTTCGCTTAATGTCCTTAATGAAGCAGTACAATTTTTAAATTTTATTAAGTTGGATACACACGATGAATAGGAAGTATGCATAGAGCACTTATATCACATTTGGGAGTACAGTGGTTTTTTTTTTTTTTTTTAAGATTTTATTTATTTATTCATGAGAGAGACACAGAGAGGCAGAAACACAGGCAGAGGGAGAAGCAGGCTCCATGCAGGGAGCACGATGTGGGACTCTATCCCAGGACTCTGGGACCACCCCCTTTTTTTGGGGGGGGGGGGAACCACCCGTTGAGCTGAAGGCAGGCACTCAACCCTTAAGCCACCCAGGTGTCCCCAAACTGTTAATTCTATATGGGTATTCGATATTTTCTTGGAAACAGACTAAGACTCTATTACTCCAAAGAAAATTGTTAGTTTTGTTGCTAGTGAGGAAGTGGAACTTTCCAGTGAAAACTAGAATTTTGGAAAACTTGTACCTGTGATTTTGACAACTGCTTATTACTTTAAGACTCTTTTGATGAGATAGGTAGTGATATTAACGAATATATTTTGATACTGTATAATGAGAAATGTCAAGAGCCACTCAAAGAGCAAGGTTAGAACAATGGATTTAAATGTAGTGGAGCACAGAACGTTCACTGATACTCAGATTCAGTGCTGCAATTTGCCTTTAAGAAACTTGTTGGGAAGCCTGGGTGGCGCAGTGGTTGAGCGTCTGCCTTTGGCTCAGGTCATGATCCTGGGGTCCTGGGATGAGTCCGGCATCAAGCACCCTGCCGGGAGCCTGCTTCTCCATCTGCCTATGTCTCAGCCTCTCTCTCTCTCTGCATGTCTCTCATGAATACATAATATCTTTAAAAAAAAAAAAAAAAAAAAAAAAAACCTCTCGTCATATCTTGGGTAGTATCAAAGAATATCCCCAGGTACCTCAAAAGACTGTTGATGAAAATATATCCTTTTCCAGTTGTGTATCTGTGAGGCTAGATTTTCAAACAACATATTACAACAGATGAATGTAGAATATGAAAATTCAGCTGTTTGTATTAAGTCAGGCCTTAAGAGGATTTGATAAATGTAAAAAACAATGTCACTTTTCTCATTAAAAGAAAGTTTTTTTGGAAATAGATATTTTTTTATAGAAAAGATGTAATTTGTGTTGATATAGAAGTTTAAAATTAGTAGGTTTTTTAAAAAAAATTATTCATGAGGGACACAGAGGCAGAGACATAGGCAGAGGGAGAAGCAGGCTCCCTCTGGGGGAGCCTGATGCGCGGGACTCATCCCAGGACTCCAGGATCATGGCCTGAGCCAGAGGCAGATGGTCAACCACTGAGCCACCCAGGCGCCCTACAGTAATTTTAAAGGATGTGAGGTGGGGGTGGCAGTCTCAAGACCCGAAGTTTGAAAACCATTGGGCTATAGTAAAGGATGTTTTTTATTTGGTTAAGGTTGGAATGGTGGTGGCTGGTAACTGGTGGAGGGACTGGAATGACAGCAGGAACCAAGGTTTTGAACAGTGTTGTATACTGGTATTTAGCAAGGAAGGGCATGGCATGATGATATTTGTGTTTGAAAACGATCACTTTGACAGAAGTGGTAGGGACCATAGATGAGTACACCAGATGCTATAGTTAAAGGAGAAATGACTAGGGTCAGGGCACCCAGATGGGGGCAGTTTGTGGACAGGGCAAGTAAGAGAACAGCTTAGATAGGCTCTGAGGCAGAGGATTAGCAAGCCAATAGCCCACATGAATAGTGAGAGTGACACTTGATAAGTTAGATATCTGGTTATGGTTGATGTCCTCGCTCTTGGGGAAACCAGAGGAGGGAAGCAAGCTTGGGCTTGAAGTGGTAGAAGTAGTAGCTCTGTTCTAAGATGTTGAATTTGAGGTGGCCATGGCTGGCTAGTTGGGGATTGTAAGAGTCTTTTTCTGTTTAGAGAATAATTTTGTAATTGTAAGCTTTTAGTTTGGTGTCTCAAGAGAGGAAGGGCCTGTGCAGGAGCATGACCAGCTTTATCTTCTTACTGTTACTCATTCTTATTGCCAGAGAGTGGGACCGTGGCCGGGAGCGCCGCAGTCGGGGTGAATATCGGGACTATGACCGGAATCGGCGAGAGCGCTTTTCTCCTCCGCGCCATGAGCTCAGTCCCCCACAGAAGCGCATGAGGCGAGACTGGTGAGGTGGCAACAGTTTCTCTGGCTTCTCTCCTTAGCCTCAGTTCCACCTGCCTGGCTCTCTTTCTTCACTTCCGTTGAGGACTTTGTCATTTCCTTTTCTCGGACTTCCTGTAAACCCATCTTTTTTTGATCTTTAAACCCTTGGGTGAGAGACCACATTGCATATTCCCCTTCCTCTGCCCCATCCTCCTTCGTGCTCTGGAGACATGATTCCCTTCTCTGTCTGACTTTTGTGTCCCTCACCCTCAGGGATGAGCACAGCTCTGACCCATACCACAGTGGCTATGAGATGCCCTATGCTGGGGGGGGTGGGGGCCCTACTTATGGCCCCCCTCAGCCCTGGGGCCACCCAGACGTCCACATCATGCAGCACCATGTTCTGCCTATCCAGGCCAGGTAAAGACCTGGGTTCTGGGGTTCTTGGGAAAAGGGAGATGTTCGGTTTGGGGGATGGATTGGGGTTGCCAAAGACCGTGGCTGGAGCCAGGGAGTGGGTTAGGTACAGAAAGGAGTGCCTATGTAGGGGGGTGGCAGTTGGTGCTGGGGGTGGTGTCCATGGTGAGCAAAGGAAGGGGGCAGCTGGCTACCTTGGCCCCCCCATCCCCCCACCCTCTTCCCCCACAACCAAGACTTCCTGACCGGGCCCCCCCCAGGCTGGGCAGCATCGCAGAGATTGACTTGGGTGTGCCACCACCGGTGATGAAGACCTTCAAGGAATTTCTTCTGTCATTGGATGACTCTGTGGATGAGACAGAGGCTGTAAAGCGCTATAATGACTATAAGCTGGATTTTCGAAGGCAGCAGATGCAGGATTTCTTTTTGGCTCATAAAGATGAGGAGTGGTGAGTGCCCCTATTTTCCTGCTGTCTGTTGCCTAGCATGTTTTCCCTGGCCCCGCCAGTGGAGCCTGCAGCCCTGTCCTCTTCCCATTTTCCCCAATCCAGAACTTCCTGGGGGTGGGGGATGGGAAGTACAACAGCATTTGCTGATGGGTTCTCCTCCTCACTTCAACGTCTGCCACGGCCTCCCACCCCACCTTGCTTCCCCTCTGTCCTCAGTGAGTGGGACACCTCCAGGCAGCTGGCCAGAGCCACCTGTTCCCTTGGGGCAGCAGACAGACTGCTTCCCACTTGCTGGTATTGGGTCATTGTCATCCCTGATCGCCGGGACCCTGTGTGGCTGTGGTGTTCTCCCAAAAGCAACGAGTGAATCCAGACAAGAAAAAGCAAAGATCTCAGGGTCGTTTGACAGAAAAAGAATTTTAGTTTTTTTCCTTTTGTGGATGTTTTAATTTTAATCAACCATCTTTTCCCCCCTTCCTGCTCCTCCTCCTCCTCATCCTCTTTCTGCTCCTCCTCCTTGAAAAGAGCCAGAACTGGGAACTACACCCGCTCATCGACGGAGCTCGGAGCAAACCCACCTCCACCCCCACCATACCCAGCCCATACATGAGCCCCCTGGGCTGAGCTGCGCTGCCCCGGCCAGGCAGACAGGCAGGGCACTGCTGTGCACAATGCAGCGGTTTAGCTGAATGTGATTGCTCAGGCAGCTAGTCAGTCAGGGCCCCCACCGCGGAGTCCCGCGGGGGTGGGGCATCTGGGCCGGGACGCCCCAGCCAGGAGCCAGCCGGTGGCCCACCTGCCAGCATGGGCCCTGGGCGCGGCTAGTTAAATCTTGAGCTCTGTTTGACCAAGCAGCCAAGGTAAAGATCCTGGAGGTGATGCCTGCGGCTTTCCTTTCCTCTCACGCTCAACTTGTGGTTCTGTTTTGTCTGTCACTGTCCTCTCTTTCTTCTTTCTCTGTGTCTTGGTCTCGTTCTCTCATGTACCTTTCATTCTTTCTTGGTCCCTGTACTTGCTCTTTGCCTAACACTTGTTTCCTCTGTTTTTTTTTTTTTTTTTTCCCCCCATTTTCTTTGGCCTTTAGTTTTTCCCTTTGTTTTCAATTTCTGGGACTTTGTCACACTTTCCCTTTCTGTTTTTCTCATACTCTTCATTTTTTTTGTTTTTACCCCCTCAAGGTCCTATTTTAAATGTTTCCTTTCCATGCTCCACCCTAATCCTGCACCTCTTTTCTCTCTCTCTCTCTCTCTCTCCCTCTCTCTCTCTTTCTCTCTCTCTCTCCCTGTGGGCAGTACCTGAGGTTATAAGGGCACTTCAGTTTCTCCCTTTGATCTTTCCCTGTCCCTTCACCATCTGCTTTTCTTCCCAAGGGGGGAGAAAACTTCTCTGCCTTTTTTGGCTTTTCCTATCAGTGCATTTCAGGTTTCCCTCTGTCTTCCACCTAGGGATGGAGGGAGTTGGTGGGAGCAGTCCTGTTAATGACTAGCTCTTGGGTTGGCAAGGAGAGGGAGGTTCTCTGGGATCTACTATTTCCTTAGCCTTCCTCTTGGAAGCTTTGGGAAACTACAGTTTTTTAAGTTAGTGTTTCCCAGAGACACAGGGCAATCATTCTGCCTCTCTAACCCTGGCCTTCCCCTTTAGTCATGGCTTTTCCCAAATCCAGAGCTCTTAGTTCCTGGCTCTCCCACAAATCTTCTCAGAGCATAACCTCTGGTTCCTTTTGGGGGTATTGGGTGGTTCTAGTGTACCCTTCTCCCCAGTCTTTCTGCTTTCATGGTTTTTTGTGGGTGTGAGAGGATGGGGGCTAAGCCCTGACTTGCCTGGGCCCCTCCCCATGTCCTGGCCCTGGCATCCAGTGACTATTTTGTCTCTTCCCTCCCCACTTCCTTCCCAGGTTTCGGTCTAAGTACCACCCAGATGAGGTGGGGAAGCGTCGGCAGGAGGCCCGGGGGGCCCTGCAAAACCGACTGAGGGTATTCCTGTCCCTTATGGAGAGTGGCTGGTTTGATAATCTTCTCCTGGACATAGACAAAGCTGATGCCATCGTCAAGATGCTGGATGCAGGTATGTGGATTTGGGAGGGGAAGAGGGTGTCTGGTGACCCAAGATCTTGGTTTGGAAATAGAAGTCAGTTGATAAGCAAGAGGCTGAAGGCCAGGACCCTAGGATTGTGACCTCTGCTCCCTTTGTTGGTAGCTGTGATTAAGATGGAAGGAGGGACAGAGAATGATCTGCGCATCCTGGAGCAGGAGGAGGAGGAGGAGCAGGCAGGAAAGCCTGGAGAGCCCAGTAAGAAAGAGGAAGGCCGGGCTGGACCAGGCCTGGGGGATGGAGAGCGCAAGGCCAATGATAAGGATGATAAGAAAGAAGACGGCAAACAGGTCAGAGTGCTGGGCTCATTGGGTGCTGCCTCTGAGTTCCTAGGGAGGAGGAAGGTGCAACTTCAGTGGTCAGGGGGCCTGGTGGGTTGTGTGCTGGGTCCAGGAGAGGTGGAGGGCTAGGGAGGGGGCCCTCTGATAAAGGTTGAAGGGGAGATGGACATGCCCGGGATTGTCTGTACCTGCAGGCTGAAAATGACAGTTCTAATGATGACAAAACTAAGAAATCTGAGGGTGATGGGGACAAGGAAGAGAAGAAAGATGACTCTGAGAAAGATGCCAAAAAGGTAGGGTATCTCTTGCCAGGCGGTCATTGTCAGATCTGGGGTCCTGGTTATCTGACTCCCCTCCTCTTGCTGTGGCTCTCACAGACTAGCAAGAAGCGGAACAGGAAGCACAGTGGTGATGACAGCTTTGATGAAGGCAGCGTGTCAGAGTCCGAGTCAGAGTCAGAGAGTGGCCAAGCTGAGGAAGAGAAGGAGGAGTCTGGTAGGTTTTATCTTCTTTTAGTCCATTCTCTTCCTATTGAATAGGGGTAGGGGAGGTGGGAGTGGGCAAAATTGATAAGGGCCGGCCTTTGGGACATGGGGGTGGGGGGGAGTTGCACCACTTCTTTCTTTCCCTCCAAAATCAACAATAAATATTCACCAACTTCCAACACTTCCTGCATAGAAGAGGCACTAAAAGAAAAGGAGAAGCCCAAAGAAGAAGACAGAGAGAAGCCTAAGGACACTCCTGGGTTGGAATGTAAACCTCGGCCCCTCCATAAGACTTGCTCCCTCTTTATGCGCAACATCGCACCCAACATCTCTCGAGCCGAGATCATTTCTGTGAGTGGGAAAAAGTGGTACTGGCTGCAGGAATGGCATATTTGGTAGCAGGGAAGGGGAGCTGGTGAGGCGGGGGTAAGATAATATGGTTCTGCTTCTAACATATACCCATTTCTCTAACAGGGAAGCCTCTTCTCGTGGGCCCTTTGTGGGCTGGCCCTCGATTATACCATTTGCTTCTAAGTGCTTTTACTCTTTAAAAATTTATTCATGAGAGACAGGCAGAAGATAGAGGGAGAAGCAGGCTTCCTGCAGGGAGCCAGATGTGGGACTTGATCCCAGAACCCCGGGATCACACCCTGAGCTGAAGGCAGATGCCCAACTGCAGAGTCACACAGGCGTCCCTTAAGTGCTTTTATGATTATTATTTTTTTAAAGATTTTATTTATTCATGAGAAAGAGAGAGAGGCAGAGACACAGGCAGAGCGAGAAGCAGGCTCCCCACAAGGAGGCAGATATGGGACTCAGTCCCGGATCCTGGGATCACACGCTGAGCCAAAGGCAGGTGCTCAACTGCTGAGCCACCCAGGCATCCCAAGTGCTTTTATTATTAAGCCCTTTATTGGTTTTTCCTTACTTGAAAGATTCACAGGCATTTCTCAGGGTTCTTAGGACACAGGGATTGGAAGAAGTGAGAAACGCTGAATTACTCATTGGGGTTTCTGTTCCTCTGTTTTTCCAGCTTTGTAAAAGATACCCAGGCTTCATGCGTGTGGCACTGTCAGAGCCCCAGCCTGAGAGGAGGTGAGGAATGGAGACGAGAGTGACCCTGTATACCTTGGAAATAGGTACAGGGGGAGGCTAATGGCCAGTATCCCAGGGTTATGCTGACCGTTTCTTCTGTAGGTTTTTCCGCCGTGGCTGGGTCACCTTTGACCGCAGTGTTAACATCAAAGAGATCTGTTGGAACTTGCAGAATATCCGAGTAAGTGCTGGGACTGGGTTCTCTGTAATGTACGTCACCCGATTCTTATTTGATTCATTTGTTGTGCTCCCACCCATCTGTTCAGTCTGCTCACATTAACTGTCTATTGGTGTCTGGCCTAGGTGCTGTCCCTGATAAGACCCTCCTGGTCCATGTTCTTGGGGAGCTCATGTTCTAGTCACTGGTCTTGTCACTAGGGCTAGTCCCTTGAGCTGCTGCTTCTCGGGCACATTTGGTGAGCTCTGTGTTCTCTCTAGCTCCGGGAGTGTGAGCTGAGCCCTGGTGTGAACAGAGACCTGACCCGTCGAGTCCGCAACATCAATGGCATCACCCAGCACAAGCAGATAGTGCGCAACGACATCAAACTGGCCGCCAAGCTGATCCACACGCTGGATGACAGGACCCAGCTCTGGGCCTCTGAGCCTGGGACACCTCCTCTGCCAACAGTCAGTGACTCCCATGGAACTTTTTAAAAAGCAGCCAATACCATATCGTCTATGATAGGCACCTCTGGTCTTGTCAATGTCTTGTAGCATTGACCCCCAGTTCTTATACTCTGTGTCTGCGCAGATACTCCAGCTTCCAACAGAATGGACTGACATTAGTTATGGTTTATTGGCTAGGATAGAATAAATAAAAGATAAATAATGAAGCAGTATTAACAGGCCAAGTGAACCCTGGATTCCTTTCTGCTTTAGCTTCCTGGGCTACCTGCCTCAAGAGTTTTCTCTGCTTCACTTGCCATTCTTCTTTCTCTCTACCAGAGTCTGCCCTCCCAGAACCCAATCTTGAAGAATATCACTGACTATCTGATTGAAGAAGTGAGTGCGGAGGAGGAGGAGCTGCTGGGGAGCAGTGGGGGGGCTCCCCCTGAGGAACCCCCTAAGGAAGGGAACCCAGCAGAGATCAATGTGGAGCGAGATGAAAAACTGATCAAGGTGCCAGCAAGAGCAGGCGGGCAGGGCCCTGGCTTGGGGCAGCAAGGGGGTTAGAAGAGTATGGTGAACTCAGATTTTTATTTCCCTCAGGTTTTGGACAAACTCCTTCTCTATTTGCGCATTGTGCATTCCTTGGATTATTATAACACTTGCGAATACCCCAATGAGGATGAAATGCCCAACCGATGTGGCATCATCCATGTTCGGGGGCCTATGCCGCCCAACCGCATCAGTCATGGAGAAGGTGGGCTCCCAGCTTCCCCATTTCTGATTCCCTTTGGTTTCCCTTTCTTCTCAGCTGCCTCTGGTCTTAGATCTGTTCTGGTAACGGTGCCTTAACCACCCTCTCTTTTTTTTTTTTCCTTAGAATTTAAAGTAATCTTTATAACCCAAGGTGGGGCTAAAACTCACAATCCTGAGATCAAGAGTCACATGCTCCGACTGAGCCAGCCAGGCACCCCTTATCCCTTCCTTGTTTCTTGCTTCTAATTCCCTTCTCCACCCCACTGTTCTGTGTTCCCAAACCACAGTGCTAGAGTGGCAGAAGACGTTTGAGGAGAAGCTGACTCCATTGCTGAGTGTACGGGAATCTCTTTCCGAGGAAGAGGCTCAGAAGATGGGTCGCAAAGACCCTGAGCAGGAAGTGGAAAAGTTTGTCACCTCTAACACCCAGGAACTGGGCAAGGATAAGTGGCTATGCCCTCTCAGTGGCAAGAAATTCAAGGTCTGGGATGTTAGGGAGTTCTGTGTTAGAAGTGTGGGTGGAGGGGGTTGAGCCAGGAAGCCTCCTCAGGCCTGGGGTCAAATTGGCTCTGGAAATGGTGGGCTGGGAGGTTAATTATCCCTTCCACATTGGTTGCTCTGCTCTGACCCTCTTTCTTTACCCAGGGCCCTGAGTTTGTACGCAAACATATCTTCAACAAGCATGCAGAGAAGATTGAGGAAGTGAAGAAGGAAGTGGCATTTTTTAACAACTTTCTCACTGATGCCAAGCGCCCAGCTCTGCCTGAGATCAAGCCAGCCCAGCCACCTGGCCCTGCCCAGAGTAAGATACGATCCATGAGGGTCTGCCACATTCCCTCTCCTTTGACTATTGAAGGACTCCTGGTTCTTATATCCTGGGATTCTCTGAAAACTTTCTATCCCACTCTCAGGAAGTGTTTCTAAAAGCCAGTTGTCATTCCCCATCTCCCCCTCCCGCAGTAATTCATGTTCCTGTCCATGTTGTACTCCCCCCAGGCCTGACCCCGGGACTCCCCTACCCGCACCAGACTCCCCAGGGCCTGATGCCCTATGGTCAGCCCCGGCCCCCCATCTTGGGGTATGGAGGTAAGTATAGGGGAGATGTGAAAGGGCTTAGTAGTGACTGAGGGCTGGGAGAAAGGAAGCTGAACCCAGGTAGAATTGAGGTCACAGGTTTCAGCTCAACACTGATCTCTTTCATAGCTGGTGCTGTACGCCCTGCAGTCCCCACGGGAGGGCCTCCATACCCTCATGCCCCCTATGGTGCTGGCCGAGGGAACTATGATGCCTTCCGAGGTCAAGGTTATCCTGGGAAGCCTCGGAATAGGTGAGAATGAGCTAAGATGTTCAGACTTCCTTGCCCCCTTCAGGCTCCCATTCAGAGAGCCTTAACTCTCCTCCCATCTTAACTCTTTTGTATCTCACAGGATGGTCCGAGGAGACCCACGGGCCATCGTGGAATACCGTGACCTGGATGCTCCAGATGATGTGGACTTCTTTTGAGCCATTTACTTTTCCTCACTCCTGGTATCGTCTAGAATTGTGACTGCCTCATCCCATCCAGCTGAGAATTTTTTTGTACGTCCAACCCTACTGCCAATAAAAGCACTTCCATAGTGATTGATTTATACCTCCCCAAATTCTCCCAAAGATTGGCTGGGGCCATGATTATGAGCTTCACCACTTTATTGATTCCAAGGGCCCAGGCAAGCTTTTTTATCTTTGAGAAAAGGGGATAGGGGAGTGTGTTCGGGGCCAGAGACTATCTCTGTTCTGGGACCCTAGTCTCAGTCCAGGGCATGCTGTTGATGTTGGGAGTTGCGGCTCGTCAAACACAGGTTGTAGAAGGAGTTGGGGTCAAAGGCTGTGCCCACTTCTCTCCATCCCACCCAGCCACCCGCCTGTAGTTCACTGGGATTTTTTGGATCACCCCAGAAGTGAGGGTCCAATACCAGAACATAGGCTTCCGTGCCTGGTCCCAGGCAGACTCCCAGCAAGGCCTTGGATTGTGCATCTGCATCTCCCCCAACCATCACAGGCCCCCCACCCCCTGCGAAGTGGGAGTAGAGCTTCTCCAGTTCTCCCTGAAGCCCTGCTCCACGGGGTATGTGACACAGGCGCCCCTGGGGCCCTCCGAAGTAGTCGAGGCAGAGGCTGGCTTCTACACAACCGATCCAGCTCTGGGAACCCCGGAACCCGGGGGACTTGTCGCCCATGTCCTCCAGGGCCGCCTGCACGGCGGCCAGCCCGGGCACGCGCGCGGACCAGCCCTCTGGCCACGAGCACAGCGTCTGCAGAGTGCGGTAGCCGCAGCCCCAGCCCCGGTCATCCAGGCCGTCGCAGCCGTAATGATAGTAAAGGTAGTGGCCCGAGAGGAGGGCCAGGCGAGCGGGCCCGCGGTCCGGCGGGGCTAGGCCCAGGTGGACGTCCTTCAGGGGCTTCAGGGCAGGCGGCGGGGAGGGAGGCCGAACGGACGCGTCGTCCTGGCGGCTCGGACGGGACTCCGGCTCCCGCATTTCGTCTCGACTCGGGGTCTTGAGCTAGCCGCAGGCAGGACCGGCGCGCGGGCTCCGGGGACGCTCGCCGGGTCTCCCGCAGCCACAGAAGTGCGAGCCGCGGCCTCGTGGAAGACGCCACCCTCCAGGCTCCCACAATGCACGCCGCGCCTCCGTCGCTACTGCGCTGGCGCGAGCTCCGCCTCCTGAGCGGGCAGGGCCCGGCCGGGGCTGGGTGGTGGGAGCCGCACGCTCCGCCCGGCTACAGAGATCGGCAAGTTTGGCTGGCTCTCGCGCCCGCCCCTCCGTCTACTCAGCCCCGAGGTTGCGGCCCGCTCCTCGCTCCCTAGTCGCGCATACTGCTGTGGCTGTAACAGTTTATTGGCGGCCCAGAGGGGCGAAGGCACCGCGGGGGAGGGGCTCGGCCCGAGACATGCAGAGGACGGGGAGCCTCCGGGGATAGTCGGTGGGGAGGGTGGACAGGGTCTAGGGCTCCTCTGTGTTATATCCCGGCCCTTAGATGAGTATATACAGCTAGGGGGCCGGGCGGGGCGAGCAGGGCGGTAAGACGTGGGGGTCCCGTCTGGGTCACAGGTCTGAGCAGCGATCCTGCTTGCTGTAATGGTCAAACTGGTTCTTCCAGTGCACCATGTAGGAGCTCCAGCGGTGGAACTCGGCCTTCCACTGGCGCTCCGCCTCGTCCAGCGTGTCTGCGGCCAGGGCGCCCAGCAAGTGGGTTGGAGGAGGACAAGGGGAAGAGCGGGGAACGTACATGGTGGGGGACGTCAGTGCAGGAGGATACAAGGAGAATGCAGGAGGAGGGTACCGAGGATGGTGGAAATAGGATCGGAGAAACACGCGAAAGACGAAAGACCAGAGGAGGGATGAGAGTGCGGGCGGGGCCAGAGAAGGATGGCGGGAAGGAAGGTGGGGGGAGGAGGAAATGACCGGAAGACAGGGGGACAGAAAGGATCAGAAGGCGGAGGATCCGTGGATTGGTGGGGAAAAGAAGAGACAGAAATGGTTGGCTGTTACAGCTCCACTAGGGGGTGCTATCTAGCTCCCGGCCCTTCCTCTCCGCCCCCCAACACCAGGCTCAAGCTCCAAATAATTTTATAAAAAAGAAAATTGGCTTTTTCGTTTCCATTTCAACAACAAAGGCGTGTGGGTCCCTGAGACGAGTCATAGATCACCACCCCCTCCCAGCCCTGGCCAATTTGAGTTTCTTGGTTTGAGGAGGGAGGGTGCTTCGGGTCGGAGATCCCTGAGTAGAGCCCTTGCCCACTGTCCGACCACTCATTAGAGGAGGGGCCCCTGAGGCCGGAGGGGTAAGTGGCCATGGTCACAGCCGCAGGAGCCCGGAGAGGTGGAAGAAGAGGAGAAGGGGCAGGGGAAGGCCGGGCCTGGACCTCCGGGATGCCTCCCCGTGGGCGGGGCCTGAGCAGGTGCTGGGAGCCTTCGAGGCTGGCGGCGGGGGGTGGGGGGGAGGTTTTGGGAAAAGAGGGGTTACACCCGGCCAGCTCCCACTCCCCTCTGTTTGCGCCCCTTTTCTGCCCTCCGCCCGTCCTGCCCGCTGGCCCCTGCCCGCTGGCCCCTGCCTACCGGTGGCGCTGAGCAATTTGGGTAGGAAGCGGTTCCAGAAGGCGCAGGCTTGGGCGCGCAGCCCCCGGCGCACCTCCAGCGGCCGGAGGTTCAAGCTCACGTACTGCTGCGCTCCCGCCGTGTACGGTGGCCACTGCGGGACTTTGGGGTCCCGGGGGTCATTGGGGTCCCTTCGAAAGGAAAGGGAAGGCTTAGCCTCCAGCAAGCCGGCCCCGCCCTCCCTTGGGACTGTGGACTGGAGATGGAGAGCAGGAAAGAGGCAGGCTGTTTCTTGACCCGTGCCCTCTTAGGCTCCCGGGAGAACGCATCCCTTGCTTCCCACCTCGTTAACCCCTCTTTCTGGTCTCCGGGATCCCCCATCGTCTGGAGCCATCCCCTTCCTCTTGCTCTCCCTCTTTCTGCCTGTCCCTGGGCTTTACTGCTCCACCTTTGTCTTTGTTTCTCCCATCTAAAGCATCACTAGGATTTATGAGCCCTTACTCTGTAAGCGGGCTCAGTTCTAGCTCTACAAACATCTTGTTTGCATCTGACAACACCCACGTGATGTCGGATTTATGGTCCCCTTCTTCGGACAGGTAAACTGGTGTGTGAATACGTATATATGCATGTGTGCATGTCATGCCTAATAAAATCACCACTGGCCCAACCAGACCCAGCTCTCTACAGTTTAAGCCCCAAAGTACTGTGATAACTCCTTTGTCTCCCTGTCTCTCTTTGCTCCGCTTCCCTCCCTTTCTGTCCTCGTCTCTTCTGGACTTGCCATCCTGCTTTCCTCTCCAATATTTCTTGGTCATTCTGTCTCCCTCTTTGTCTCCTTTCTTTTGTGAATGTTTCCATCCCTCTCTGGCCCCTTCTGTCTGCCTGTTTGTCTTCCTCTCTCTCTGTCCCCTCTGCTCTTGCTTCTCTGGCTCCTGGAGGCCCTCCTCCCCTCAGTACTGCTGACCCTGTGCGGGCGAAGTTGGCCCAGTATCTCATCAGTCGCTGGGCAAAGGTTCTCTCTTCAGCGGTATAGTTTAGCGAGGGTTCCAGAGGGAGCCCAAAGATGAACTCGATCTCGTAGCCGTGGGGCACCCCCATCCAGAGGGGCCAGGTGAGCGTGGACGAGCGATGTTCAAAGACGTAGGCATAGACCCGAGCCCCCTGGGCAGCCAGGCGTCCAGCCAGCTGGGCCACGGGGCACACGACGTTGTGGTCACCCACCACATCACTCATGGCCTCTCTCAGGCGTGCCGGGTCCTCAGGGTGCAGCCAGTCTGTGTAATGCAGGACCACAGCCTCGGCAGCTAGGTCACTCGCCTGGGGGACCCCGACCCGCACCCCAGCCAGGAACTGGGCCCGGCTGATGAGAGATTCGTTGTCTTTGCTGAAGCCTGGGGCCCCGTAAACCAGAAAATAGGAGCCCTCATCCTTCACCACACCCACCAGCACCTGGGAGGACAGGATAGAGAGATGGGGGGGGGGGGGCACAGACAGACAGGCAGACAGAAACAGATGAACAAAGAGCCAGAGAGATCAATAGTTATAGACCCCAGCACCACGGAGGAAGAGAGTATGAGGTTGGGGAAGGGACAGAGAGAAAGAAAATGTACCCACGTTTCCTTTTCTCTCTGCCCCACTGGCCACCCTGGGATCTGAGCTCTCAGGGAGGAGGGGGCGGCCATGAGGCCAGGAGCCCTGGCCTTTGGGATTTGGATCTCAAGAAGCCTTTTTGCCTGGGCCTGGGTCCCGGGGTGGGGGTGGGGGAGTAGGGGTTGGGCTGTGTGGGGGAGAACAAGCCTAGAGGAACCAGCTTCACCCCTTCCAGCCACTAGTCACCTGCAGCCCGTGGAAGTCTCCAGCACTGATGAGGGCCTCCGGGGTGTCACTGAGGAAGTCACCATCCACCACAGGCACGAAAGAGAAGCGGAAGACACTTTCCTGAGGCAGCACATGCCACTCGTGGTCCACCAGGTCTTGAGCTGGCCGTGTCCTCAGGCAGGCGACCAGCTCTGTGTCATTGCCACCGGCCCCCCCTGGGGGACAGCCCACCAGGCGTGCCAGCAGTGTGGCCCTGCGGCGGGCCTCTCCCACACCCACTGTGGCCCAAGGGCCGTTGGGTGCTCCACTCTGCAGCACAGCCCTGTGGAACAGGCCCCGGCTGGGAGGGGACAGCAGGTGCATGCCCACTGAGGCCGCACCAGCGCTTTCCCCGAACACAGTCACTGCCCTTGGGTCGCCCCCGAAGGTGGCCACATTCTCCTGCACCCACTGCAGTGCCAGCCTCTGATCCAGTAGACCCACGTTGCCTGGGGCCTCCCGGCTCCCTGGCAGGGCCAAGAAGCCAAAGGCTCCCACCCGGTAGTTCATGGACACCAGCACGGTCCCCTCAGCCTGGGCCAGGAAGCGGCCATCATATACGTCCAGGGAGGAGGCGCCACTGTAGAAGCCACCCCCATAGATCCATACGAGGACAGGGGTGGGTGATGCAGGCCGGGGGTATGGTGTCCACACATTGAGGTAGAGGCAGTCTTCACTCAGCTCACGGTTGGGGTTCCACATCTCAGTGCCCTCAAAGCCAGGGTATAAGGTGTCCACATATTGGTAGCAGACGCTTTGGAAGGCTGTGGCGTCCAGCACCCCTGACCAGGGCCGCTTGGGCTCTGGTGGCAGAAAGCGACGGGGGCCCACAGGTGGCTCTGCGAAGGGGATCCCCAGAAAAGCAGAGACAGGGCCCCCGGGGGCCATTAGGCGGATGCCCCGCAGCCGGCCCCCACGCACTGTTACCAGCAGCTCTGGGTCCTCAGCCTCTGCCCCTCCTCCCAAGAGGAAGAGGAGGAGGAGAAGGATTGGGGAAGCCGGGGAGGGCGTGTGCAGGGGACACCAGGGGGGCCTCATGGCTGCCAGGGCAGGCAGGCGTCTGCTGGAGAAAGAAAGGCAGAGGGTGAAGGCCTGAGGCTGCCAGGAGGGAGATTAGGTAACACTCTTGACCAGGGGTTATCACTGAGCTGCAGAGGAGGTGGGGCAGGTTGGGAGAGGGGAGAGAAATGGAGGGAGGGAGACGGGCAGAGACAAGGACACAGGGAGACAGGGAGAAGCAAGAAGGGACAGAGATCCAGCACACACACACCACCCAGACAGAGGAGTGAGAGAACGAAGGGAAGAGAGGCGAGGCCTGCCAGGTGATCCCTTCCCCTGCCTCACAGAGGGCCCATCACTCTCACCTCCTAAGCTCCAGCTGGGTGGACTGGGTTGGGCCCAGCCAGAGCAGTGCGGCCACCGCACCAGAGGCCGCAATCCACACACAAGCTACCCGTCAGGGGCGGGGCCCTCACTGACGGAGGCGCCGATGGGGAAGCTCGCGGTGGCGTGAAGGCGCAGCCTCTCCTGAGTTGGCCGGGTCGGGGTGGGGGAATGGGGGGGCCCTAGAGAGTGGGTTGGGCATTCAAGGGTGTGGGAGCTACAGGCCCCGGCGCACCCCAAATCCTGCTTACTGCACACTCTGCCCCACCCTGCCTCTCCTCCTCCACTGTCTGGCATGGGGCGCCGGTGCCCGTGGGTACTGGTTAGCTACGCACTCGCCTTGCCTAGTCTTAGAGGTTAGGCTCGCCAGCCCCAGTCCCCCAGGACTCGAGTCCCCCATCCATCCGATGCTGCCGGGGCACGCTGCCGCCAGTGGGGGGCAGTAGAGACCGAGAAAAGGAAGGCGCTCCCCGCCCCGAGTCCGGGAGCCGGGAACTCGGGGCGGGGGTCTGGAGGCTCGCGGGCATTGCGGAGGGGTCTGGAGGGCGAACCGAGACGCCTGCGTCCTCCGAGCTCAGGAGATCCCCGGCCGCAGGGGCGAGGGCGCTATTTTGGGGCAGCAGCTGCTGCGGTTCCGGCGTCTCCAGCCAAGGGATCAAAATTCCCCGGGTCGGAACTCCCCCCTCGCGCGGCGGTCACCTCTCACCCAGCCACCCGCCGCCCTGAGGCTGGGGTGGTGGTGGTGGTGGTGGTGGTGGTGGTGGTGGTGGGGATTAACTAGGAAACCCGAGTGCGGCTAATTATAACTCGGGGCTTCCGCTGAGCCTCCCCTTTCCCCAAAATAGGGACGGAGTCCCCGTGGGAGGGGGACGCCTGGGCCTCCGAGGGGGCTTCGGCTGGGCGCCACGCAGGGGCGCTGGGGGTGCGGGATCCGCAGGGAGGGGAGCCAGCCTGGCGCCAGCAACCTGCGCAGCTCGGGTTCCGCCCCGAGCAGGGGGCGTCTTCCAGTGGCCCCGGACTTGGGGGCGGGCGGGGGAAGGGGCACTCGGGGGTCCCCACAGGAATTCGAGAGCAGAGGCTCTCGATGGCCCCGCAGGGTGCCGGCTCCCGCGCAGGCGACCGTTAAGTATGCGGCGGCGAGGCAAGAGTTAAGGATGAGTGTGGGGCGGCGGGGGGCGTCGCTGGGCAGGCCCGGGGGCGCGGTGGGCGTCCCGTTTGGGGGCCCGGATCCCTGCAGGAGCGCACATTTTCCCGGACGCGGAGTGGGCGGCGGGCCGGGGGAGGGTCCCGGCCGGGGCGGGAGACTCACCTGAGGCGGCCGAGCCGGGCCGGGCCGCGCCGGGAGCTGGAGGCGGCCGATGTTCCCCGGCGCAGGCTGAGCCGACTCTGACAGCCGCCGCCTCCGGCCCCCCGCACACACCCCTCCGGGCCGCGGCGCCCCCGCCCGCCCCCGCCCCCGCCCCCGCCCCCGCCCACTGTCTCCGCCCCCGCCCCTCCCCGCCTCCCCGGGCTGCCACCTCCCCTCCCTCTCCCTCCGTCCGAGCCGAGACCCAGAGACCCCGGGCCCGGACGGACTCCGGTGACAGACGCCGACTGAAGGACAGACACGGTGACACGACCGAAAGCCCCGCAGCGCAGAGCAGAGTGACAGACGGACAGAAGCCGCGGAGACAGACACGCAGACGGCCAGTCGCGGGCAAGTGACAGCTCCAGACAAACGGTGACCGACACTCACAGACGGACGGACACACGCACTGGGACACCCTGACAGCCTCAGTCAGGACCAGGGGCCCAATAAATGAACATCCTTGGCCACGACACAGCGAGGGTGGCATGGGAGGACCGGCACGTGAAAGTGAGGCTGAGGACCCCGCGGGGGTCCGAGTGGTACTGGCGGAGAAAAGGTGACGTGGGGCACTCCTGGGGGATGAGGGCACACCTGTGGGAATGAAGACGAGAACGTGAGATCACTAATGGACATGAAGGAGGGCCCCACGGAAGAAGACCCCCGGGGCAAGGGAGAGGTGACTCGGGGACATCCCAGAAGGCAAGACGTGGTGGCACGCGCAAGGCTCCGGGGTGAGGCCGCACTCCGCTGCCGCAGTGGAAACTTCCGGAACCCCCGCGGGTGGGTTTGCTCTGGTTCCCTGACGGGTGAGCTGGGACTTTCGTCACCAGGGTCCGGTCGGGGCATGACATCACCAGACCAGGCTCTCATTGGCCGCTGCGGCCGGCAGGTGGGAGCGGCCTGGCCCGGGAAGCCCCCAGCCTGTTCCGAGGGGCCTGGGCCGCACGGACCCCCACGACCCGCCCTCCAGGGGTCGCCCATGGGAACAGTGCGACCGTGGCGGCGTCCCCACGCCCGAGGTGAGAGTGGAAAAGCGTGCAGCGGTGTGCCCGCACGAGTACGCCCCTCGGAACGGCCTTCCACTCCGGGAACCCGGGGCTCGGGCGCCCGCAGCCCGCTGCGTGGGAGACCGGCCTGCGCGGGCGAGCCTCGGGGCGTGCGTGCGCGCGCGCGGCGGTGCGGGATGCTGCGTGGGGCGTGCGGGCGCGCGCACGTTGACTCGGGCGCCCCGCGGCCGCCGCCGGTGGGCTGCAGCTAGAGGCCGGCGTCCCCGGGTCTCCTCGGGTCCCGGCGGGGGTCGTGCGGTCCGCCCGAATCCAGAGAGCTTCCCCGCCCCGTTCCGCGCGGTCCCGGCTCCCCACGCTGGGCGCCCCCAGCCCTCCCGCTCCGCGGGAACTGGCCCCCACAGGCCCGTGGACCCGCGCTGGGTCCACTCTCCGCTCGCGCGCGACGGCCGCCAGGTGGCGCCGAAGGGAGCCGCTTCGGGCGTCAGAGACGGGGACCGGGTTGGGGCTGGCGGAGACGAGCCTCACACGGTCTGTGCCCACCGTTTCCGCCCTTCCGGCTTCAGGCAACCCGGATGCCCCGCGAGGACACCGAGGCTCCCTGCATCCGGATTTCAAGGTCCTGGACCCACTGGTGGAGAGCTCCCCACTGATCAGACCCGTCTCCAGCTCCACTCCCTCAAGAGCAGGCATAAGGGCTGTGGGTTTGGGTGGGGGACAGAAAAGTGAACAGTCGGTGTTGCTGCGGGAGAAAAGGACCTGAGGCAGGTTTCTGCGCATGGTCATTATGAATTATTAGAATAATGAAAACAAACTGAATGAATGAGCAGAGGCCTGCTCCAGGCCCGAGGTGGTAGGGATTTGGGGCCTGTAAAAGGCCCTGGTAGTGATGGGGGCTTGTTTCCTTGTCACTTTCCAAAACAGGCGGTGCCACGCAAGTGGCTTTTTAAATCATGAGGTCCTAGGGAGGACAGGGACAGCTTGTAGCCCAAGTAGTTACGAACTAGTATACCTTACTGGCTTTGAAAGTCAAAGGACAAAGCATGTTGTAGGAGCTGGCCCAGCAGAGACCTCCTTGGAGAGGTCAGTGCTGACCTCAGACTGGACCTGCTTTTGAGTCAAGGACAGGATACCCAGGATGGGCTGGAAGCTCCCAGGAAAAAAGACCCTATATTTAGCTGGGTGGGAGTAAATGGATTTCACCAACAGAAAAGGTGCCCAAAAGCATCTGCAGGGGCTGGACTTGACAGCAAGGACCAGGGGAGTTCCTGCCTCCTTGGGCATGGCAACAGTGGGGCAGTACTTGAGGGGTTACCAATGGGAGGTAAGGGCAAAGCAGGTTGTGCAGTGTTCTGAAGTCAGAACTTTATTCTTTCCAGGAGCAGGAGTGGGCTATGGAAGTTCAGTTAGTAGGAGAGGGAGGAGGAAGTGGCATCTGAGGATGCTTGAGAATCTGGGGCAGGAAGAGATGCAGCCATTTATGTCAACACTGTCCTTCCTATTCTCCAGGTGCTGGGAGGGCAGGGCACGGCTGCACAGGGAGATGGGAGGAAAAGCAGGCAGGTCTGGCAGGTCTGATAGGGGGTAGGTTGGGATCCCAGGAGGGTGTCCTGCTCCTGGAGAGCCCCTGATGTGTCTCCCTAGGCCCTGGCTCAGGGAGGGGTCAGTTGAATGTCCAGCTGCAAGTCTGCATGGAGTTCTAGGGCATGCAGGTCCTGTTCCCACTTAAGCAGGTGTACCCAGGGCTCTGCAGCTGTAAGCAAATCTCAGAAATGTGCTGAGGGGCCACAGATGTGTCCTCAGCCTCAGTTTGTCCCAGGATTGTGAGGATGGAGGAGACAATGCAGATTGTGTCCCACCTCAGTCTTTTTTTTTTTTTTTAAGATTTTATTTATTCATGAGAGACACACACAGAGAGCCAGAGACACTGGTAGAGGGAGAAGCAGGCTCCCTGCCGTGGGCCGTATCCGGGACTTGATCCCAGGACCCTGGGATCACGACCTGAGCCAAAGGCAGACGCTCAACTACTAAGCCATCCAGGTGCCCCTCAGACAGTCTTTAAATTAGCAAGGGACCACCCGAGAGCGCCAGGACAGAGGATCCACATGGCATTGGAGTTAACCCTGGACTGGAATTCCTGATTACTGGGTTCTTGCTCAGTGCTCTGCTGTCAGTGAGACTTCTGGAGAGTCCCATGCCTTTCCTGGGCCTCAGTTTCCCCATGTGTAAAATGGTGGGTTGGACTTGAGTGTACGTAAAAATCATGGAGTCCACTAGAGGGACTGATCCATCTGGTGTTGGATGGAGTCCTTAAAGTATGTAGATTCAGCAAGTCGTTAGGGCAGTCCCATGAGGTGGTCTGAAGATGGATCACATGAGGAGCAATGCTGGACTAGGCTTCCCCACATTCAGTCCAAATTGGCTTGAGACCATGTGGATCAGAAGAAGGTGCTGTGGGTGCAAGAACTAACAGGGGCACCTCTGGCCACGAAGGGAGATGGTCAAGGATTTGAACCTCTTCTTAAAAAAGGATAGAAATTTCAGGAACAGTCCTCTTCTTACCTTGAGCTTTACCCTAACTTTTGTTAACACAGGGGACCACGACTTCTATTACATCCTTGCTCCACCTCTGCCAACAAAGAGGATTCTTTATCTCCTCTGTTTTTTGGTTAGGATTTAGTTCAGTTATATGAGACAGAAAACCAAACAATAATGGCATGAATGAAATACAATGAGGATACATTTCTCTCTTACGTAAAGGAGACCCAGAAGTACACCATGCAGGATTGACAGAGGACCCTTAAATGTCAGAGACCAGGTTCCTTTGCACAGAATTTTGTTACTTAAACATCTTTAGCAGATAGCTCCACTATATGGTGTAATATGGCTGCTGATGCATCAGTCATCACATCTGCATTCCAGCCAGCAGGCAGGAGGAAGGACTGATGAAGAGCATCACTTCTCCCTTTAAGGACATTGCTTGGAAATCGTACAGCACTTCGGTTTATATTGCATTGGCCACACCCTGGGATTTTTTTGTGACCTTTGACACCGCTGCCCCTCCCCGCCACCAGCTGCTTCTCCAAGGAAACGCAGTTTCTAGGGCCATCCGCTGGAGGGCGCTGGGTGAAGACCTGGCGGGGCCGCGCCTCTGCTACTGGTGCTGCCGCAGGTGGTGGCGCTGAGCGTCTACGTGGCGAGCTGCCAGAGGAGCGGCGGTCAAGGTGAGCGCGCAGGAGTGGGGGTGAGGGCGGCCCGGCTCTGGCTCAGGCGGCGCAGCGCCCGGACCAGGGCCCTCCCACCATCCCTGCGTGCAAGCAAGGCGAGGCGTTGGTTCCAGATGTCCTCAGGGGATGCCCGCTGCTTATGGCTGGAGGCGCCTGGTGAAGCCACTGCCCCTATCCCCAATAAGCGGGGTCGTTGACCTGAAGAACTGGGAACAGCAGCCATGCAAGAAACTCTCCTTCCCTCTCTTCACCCAATCCTCTGACCCGTTCTGCACCTTGGCCTAAAATTCACACTTGATCAAAGTTACATCGTTATGCATGAGTCCTGCTGGGAATCAACTATCCATCCTATTTATACCCTTTCCCCCTTTTTTGCTGGTTTTGAGCATTTCACACAACTTTTAGCCTGTCTCTGGATAGACTCATTTTAGTTTCACAATTCTGTTGAATATCTAACCGGTTTACAGTATTCCCCATGCAGTTCATCAAACATCCTTTGGTTTATCCTCACCCTTTCTCTGGCTGGGGGGAAGGTCAAGTGGGAGTGTCATACCCTTGTGCCCCAACTGATTCGTTACAGACATCAGGGGGCACCTGGGTGGCTCAGACAGTTGAGCATCTGACTTTGATTTTGGTTCAGGTCATGATCTCAGGGTTATGAGATCGAGCCCCACATTGGGCTCTGCCCTAGACATGGAGCCTGCTTAAGAGTCTCTCTGCCCTCTCCTCCCTCTTTAAACAAGTAAATGTTGAATCAACAAAAAAATTGCAGACATCAGCACAATTCTCGGGTTGGTCTCCACCCATGAGCCGTAATGGTCCAAAAGGAGTGAAACGTATCCTGTAATTCACCAGGAGTGTGTTTACCCTCATGCTTACCATTTTTTTAAAAAAAGATTTTATTTATTTACTCATGAGAGACACAGAAAGAGGCAGAGACATAGAGAGAGAAGCAGGTTCCCCATGGGGAGCCTAATGTGGGACTTGATCCCAGGACCCCAGGATCATGACCTGAGCCGAAGGCAGATGCTCAACCACTGAGCCACCCAGGTGCCCCTAAACACTTGGTTTTATTGTAGGAAACACTCTGCCTGCATAAAACAAACAAGGAGAGAGACACACACACAGAGGATTCATGGGAAAAATTTCATATGGAATAAACTTCACATGGAAACAGAGTTTCAAAAAATATGTTGAAAGACATTTTGCCCATGATGTTCCTATATCATAGACATACTACAGACATACAGATGACTGCAAAGTATATGTAAAGATGCTCAATATCACCCAGCATCAGGGAAATGCAAATCAAAACTGCAATGAGATCTTAACTTGCACCTGTTAGAATGGCTATCCTCAGAAAGACAAGAAATAACAAGAGTTGGTGAGGATGTGGAGAAAAAGGAATGCTTGTGTAATGTTGGGGGTGTGAACTGGCACTATGGAAACAGTATAGTTCCCTCAAAAAGTAAAAATCAAACTACCATATGATCCAGCAATCCCACTTCTGGGGGTTTATCAAAGGAAACAAAAACAAAAACTTAAAAAGATATCTGCAACCCCATGTTCACTTGGCTATTTACAGTAGCCAAGACATGGAAACAACCCATGTCCATTGATGGATGAATGGATAAAGAAAATCTCTCTCTCTCTCTCTCTCTCTCTCTCTCTCTCACACACACACACACACACACACACAAACACAAACAAGGTATTCGGCCATAGAAAGGAAGGAAATCCTGCCATTTGCAACAACACGCATAAACCTTCTGGCCATTATGCCAAATGAAATAGAGAAAGATAGGTACCATATGATCTCACATATATGTAGAATCTAAAAAACCTCAATAAAACAAAACTGATCTCATTGATACAGGGAACAGATTGGTGGTTGCCAGAAGTGGGGGTTGCCAGGTGGGTGAAATGAGTGGAGTGGGTCAAAAGGTACAAACTTCCAGTTACAAAATAAGTAAGTCCTGAGGATGTGACTATGTGACATGGTGACTATGGTTAACAATGCTGTACTTCATATCTGAAAGTTACTAAGAAGGGATCCCTGGGTGACTCATCGGTTTAGCGCCTGCCTTTGGCCCAGGGCGTGATCCTGGAGACCTGGGATCGAGTCCCACATTGGGCTTCCTGCATGGAGCCTGCTTCTCCCTCTGCCTGTGTCTCTGCGTCTCTCTCTCTCTCTCTGTCTCTCAGGAATAAATAAATGAAATCTTAAAAAAAAAAAAAAAAGAAAGTTTCTAGGAGAATAGACCTTAAAAGTTCTCATCACAAGAACAAAATCTGTTTAACTATGTGTAGTGATAGATATTAACTACACTTATTGTGGTAATCATTTCACTATATATATATATATTTATATAAAAATATATTTATTTATTTTATGGGAGAAGCAGCCAATGCAATGGTTAGTCTTTATTGGAAAGAAGAAACTTTACAGCACATTTTGAGTAAGTTAGTGCTAAGGCTCAGTGGGTCAGCTGGTGGGGCACCAGCTTGTCATGGGTTCCATAGCTAGGGCATGGCTGAGTCTCAACGTTGTGCAGCCAGAAGCAGATGGTGGCAGTATTGTCCTCATGGTTGCAGACCACTATTCACTTATTGGTGATAGATGGGGACTAAGGGTCTCCCATGGTGCCTGAAGCTGCCTTTGGGGCTAGCATCTTGTATGGGTCCAGTCCCTTCTGTGCAGCCATCATAACCTCCCTCTCCAGCCCAGTTGTCTGCCCATCATCAGTAGGAACACCATCTCCAGATGCCATGGAGCAGTGGCTCCATTAAGACTGCGGTCCCTGAGATCCTGTGCATTAGTGTTCCAACTCTGTGAAGCAACCTTGAAGCCATCATGCCCACTACAAACAGCAGCACTTCCAGTATATACATATACTGAATCATTATGGTGTACACTTGAAACTAATATAATGTATGTCAATTATGTCTCAATTACAAAACAAAACAAAAATGTACTACAGAACATTTAAATAATGAACAAAAAGCATACTGTTAATCCTGAAAGTATCTTTGGAGACATTAAATATACAGTGCCCATGCGGATAGGGTTGAGCAATTTGTGTTTTATTAAGAATATTTATTTATTTATTTGAAAGAGAGAGAAAGAGAGAGAGAGAGAGAGAGAGCAGGAGGGGCAGGGGAAGAAAGAGGATCACAAAGCAGATTCCTCGTTGAGCCCAGAGCCTAGAGGAGGACTTGCTCACAGGACCTTGAGATCGTGACCTGAGCCCGAATCAAGAGTCTGCTGCTTAACTGTCTGAGCCACCCAGGGGCCTCCAATATGTGTTTTTAATTTTTATTTATTTATTTTTAAAAAGATTTTATTTATTTATTCATGAGACACACACACACACACACAGAGACACAGGCAGAGGGAGATGCAGGCTCCACTCAGGGAGCTTGACGTGGAACTCAATCCTGGGACTCCACCATCATGCCCTGGGCCAAAGGCAGGCACTCAACCGCTGAACCACCCAGAGATCTCCAATATGTGTTTTTTAAATATAAATTTGTAAATGCTTTTAAAAAATATTTTATTTGTTTATTCGCGAAAGACACACAGAGAGAGTCAGAGACATAGTCAGAGGGAGAAGCAGGCTCCCTGCCGGGCACCCAATGTGGGACTTGATCCCAGGAGCCCAGGATGAAGGTTGAGCTGAGGCAGATGCTCAACCACTGAGCCACCAGGTGCCCCTGTAAATGCTTTTTGTATATTACAGATACTAACCTATTATCTGTCATCCACATTGCAAAAGTTTTCCCCAATGTATTCTTTTTCTACTTTGTATTGTTTTAATATCTTTCCCTCATAAAAAAAAATGTTGCATTTTTATGTAGTAGAAAAGTGGAATTTTACTTTTGTAGTAGAAAAGTGGAATTTTGAAATGGGGTTTCTCATTTATTTTTTTTACTTATAGCCTTCTAGCCCATGCCCATTTTTGTACAGTTCACAGGCTTAGGCATTGTTTTTTTTTTTTTTTTAATAATTTTTATTTATTTATGATAGTCATACAGAGAGAGAGAGAGAGGCAGAGACATAGGCAGAGGGAGAAGCAGGCTCCATGCACCGGGAGCCCGACGTGGGATTCGATCCCGGGTATCCAGGATCGCGCCCTGGGCCAAAGGCAGGCGCTAAACCGCTGCGCCACCCAGGGATCCCGGGGTTTCTCATTTAAAATACTTTCCTTACACTGGGTGTTATTCTGTATGTTGGTAAATTGAACACCAATAAAAAATTAATTTATTAAAAAAAACAACAAAAAATAAATAAAATATTTTCCTCAGCTCTCAAGTTATATGAAGAGCCTCTTAGATTTTTCTCTAGAAAGTTTATTTTTTTCTTATATTTTTGATTGAGCTTGCCTTTTATTTTATTTTATTTTATTTTATTTTATTTTATTTTATTTTATTTATTCATGAGAGACACACACAGAGAGAGAGGCAGAGACACAGGCAGAGGGAGAGGCAGGCTCCATGCAGGGAGCCCCATGTGGGACTCGATCCTGGGTCTCCAGGATCACACCCCAGGCTGAAGGCAGCGCTAAACCACTGAGCCACCGGGGCTGCCCTATTGCTCATTCTTATCATAACATTATACTGTTTGGATTGCAGTCATTTTATGATATGCTTTTAAAACTTAAAATATGCTTTTTGGGTTTTGTTTTAACTTTTTGGTTTTGTTTTTTCTTGTCATAAATTTTAATATATGATGAGGCAAGCCTCCTTACAATTATTTTTCACAATTTTCCAGTATATCCTTAGACATTTATTCACCTACATGGGCTTTAAGGTAATTGTGTCCATGAAGAAAATTCAACCCTGTTGGGATCTTCATTAAAATTGCATTGAATGTATACATTAATTTTAGGAGACTCAACATATTTTTGTTGTAAAAATCTTTTATTTATTTATTAAAAAAAAAACAAACAAACCTAGGGATGCCTGGGTGGCTCAAAGATTGGGCATCTGTCTTTGGCTCAGGACGTGATCCCAGGATCCGGGATCTAGTCCCACATCAAGCTCCCTGTGAGGAGCCTGTTTCTTCCTCTGCTTGTGTCTCTGCCTTGCTCTTTCTGCGTCTCTCATGAATAAATAAATAAATCTTAAAAAAAAATCTCTACACCCTGGGGCACCTTGGCGCCTCAGTGGTTGAGCGTCTACCTTCTGCTCAGGTCATGATCCTAGGGTCCCAGGACGGAGTCCCTCACTGGGTTTCTGCAGGGAGCCTACTTCTCCCTCTGCCTATGTCTCTGCCTCTCTCTGTCTCTCATGAATAAATAAGTAAAATCTTTAGAAAAAAATTTAAAAATATCATTTAGATTAGCCTTTAAAAATTTGCATTATGGAGTCAAATTATATATATTCTTCTGTGAATTGATTGTTATCCTCAATATTAACCTATTTTAAGATGTGAAATATCATGTTCTACCCGTGAAAGATCAGTACTAAAATTCTTTCCATTGCTGTCTTATCTCTTCTACAGAATGTCCAGAAGTGATGCTAGGTGCTACCATCTCGGCTTCTCACACCATTTTCTGTATTGGCACAGGACCCAGTGTTGAAAGTACCTCCTTCCCATTTTTTAAAAAGATTTTATTTATTTATCCATTAGAGACACACACAGGGAAAGAAGCGGAGACACAGGCAGAGGGAGAAGCAGGCTCCATGCAGGGAGCCCGATGTGGGACTTGGTCCCAGGACTCCAGGATCAGGCCCTGGGCCGAAGGCAGACGCTTAACTGCTGAGCCACCCAGGGATCCCCTCCTTCCCATCGATAGTATTCAATTCTGGTGCTTCTATGAGCACATTGTCAAATCTCCTCAGTTCTGGGAGGTCCCTCCCTCTCCCCACTTTTCAAGCATAACTTCTCCATTATAGTACTTTCTTCTCCTTCACTATGGGTGGTTCTGCCATAACCCTGACTACTGGGTTGAGCCCACCAGAACCCTTAATTCTATCATCTCCATTAACACTGCTTTAAGAAGCACACAAAGACCTGCTGCAGGGGGTGGGTACCTGGGTGGCTCAGTTGATTAAGCGTCTTCCTTCCACTCAGGTCATGATCTGGAGGTCCTGAGATGGAGCCCTGCATCAGGCTCCCTGCTAGTGGGGAGCTTGCTTCTCCCTCTTCCTCTGATCTTCCCTCCACTCATTCTCTGTCTCTCTGTCTCTCTCTCTCAAATAAACAAAATCTAAAAAAAAAAAAAAAAAAAAAAAAAAGACACATCAGAGGTTTGATCCTGTATGCCAATGTCGCTGATGGCTCTTTAAAAAAAAATTTTTTTTTTTTTTGAGAGAGGGACAAGGTAGGTGGGTGGGGCAGAGGGAGAAGGAGAGAGGAAATCTTAAGCAGACTCCACACTCAGTGCGGAGTCAGTGCAGAGCTCAATCTCACAACCCTGAGATCATGACCTGAGTTGGACGCTTAACTGAGCCACCCAGGCGCCCCACTGATGACTCTTGATTAGCATAAACCATAGCTACTGCCAGGATCCCAGCGGTGGCAGGTTGTGTTATTGTTCAGTATATTTGCTTTCCCTCCCTGGGGTGGATGATAGCTTCCGGAGTCACTGATAGCAGGCTTGGCATCAGATGTGTGGTGCCTCTCCCTGATGAAGGATTTTACATTCTTGTCCATCAGACTCAGGGCAACCATACGACTTGCTTTAGCCAACAGAATGTGGGTGGAAGGTGTGTGATGTCATGTCTGGAAAGAAGCTTTAGGAGGCAGCTCATGATTTTGTCATCTGTCATTTCCCACCACTATGGGACTGGCAGTGTCCCAGATAGGGGCTGCTCCATCAGTCTGGGTCCCTGAATGAACAGCACAGATGTTAGGATGGGCAAGTAGCGTAAGTGAGAAAGAAGCGTCTGCTGTTGGAAGATACCGAGTCTTTAGGATTGTTTATCCAGCATTTCCTGATCTTTCCTAATATGCCAACCATCACTGCCTTTCACTTGTCACAAAGCCAATATCAGCTTTTTATTTGCCTTCATGCAAATCGATGCCCCCTCCCCCACCTATCATGACTTCAGAGATAACTCTGGTCTGCACCTTGACTCCTATCCCCTGACACCATCCATGATAATTGCTATCATAATTCAGATTATGACACAGTGGAGGGGATGGTGAGCACACATATCTTAACCTTTTCAGCAAGCTTGACTCATTCATGAGGAGAAAAGGAGTGACCTGCTCCTGGCCTTATCTTTACACTTTGTCCCTAAACCTTGGCTTTTGAAGGACAGTCCCAGCCTGTATTTTCCTGGATTTATATCTCTCCCCAAGTACCTGTGACAATGGTGGGACCTTGGAGAGAGACCCGTACCCCTCGTCATTCTTCAGCTTTTTTAAAAATTATTTTTAAAATATTTTATTTATTTATTCATGAAAGACACACAGAGAGAGGCAGAGACACAGGCAGAGGAAGAAGCAGGCTCCATGCGGGGAGCCCGATGTGGGACTTGATCCCAGGACTTCAGGATCATGCCCTGAGCTGAAGGCAGATGCCCAACTGCTGAGCCACCCAGGCGTCCCTGCTTTCCTGTTTCTTTGTATGCCTTGTGATTTGTTGTTGTTGTTGTTGTTGTTGTTAGACACAGAATATTTGAATCTAATGGTGTGGTTAACTCTGGAACTCAGGTTCTCCTTCTTCCTCAGAGTTTTCTATTATTGTTTTTGTTGGTTATTGTGTGTCTCTGTGCTTGGGCAGAAGGTATACACTAAGATCTTCTTAGATTTGTTCTAATTCTTTTCCTGAGCACATGGTCATTTTCTAATTTTCCCCACATATGCAATTGTTTCTGAATGTCCTAGTCTTTAATGTGCAACTCCCAAAGAGGGAAAAAGCAAAGACTGAAGTGGGGGGGGGGGAAGGTCAGTTTTTTAAATCCCTTGGAACTAATTTCAAATGGTGGGGAGGGGCTTGTAAAAATGGCTGTTTGCCTCTGTCTATACCTTTGTTATCAGAAGCTGTAATCAGTGATCAAAGTGTTACATCAGATAGATTGTGCCAGTGCCATTGCAGTTGTTACCTAGGTGGGGAGATGGAGTCCTGGTTCCTGATCCAAGTCTCCAGAATCCTCCCCCTCCTCCTCCCCCTCCTCTCCCCCTCCTCCCTCTCTCTTCCCTCTCTCTCCCTTCCCTCCCCTTCCCCCTCTCCTCCTCCTCCTCTTCCTCCTTCCTCCTCCCTCCTCCTTCTTCTTCTTTTTCTTCTTCTTCTTCTTCTTCTTCTTCTTCTTCTTCTTCTTCTTCTTCTTCTTTTTTTTCTTCTTCTTCTTCTTCTTCTTCTTCTTCTTCTTCTTGATTTATTTATTTATTTGAGAGAGAGAGAGAGAGCATGAATGGGAGGAGTGGGAGGGAGGGAATCTCAAAGCAGACTCTCCACTGAGTGGGGAGCCAGATGCTGGGCTTGATCTCAAGACCCCAAGGTCATGACCTGAGCTGAAATCGAGAGTGGGACACTCAACCGGCTGAGCCACCGAGGTGCTCCCAGAATCCTCTTCTAAATTATTTTTACATTACTCTCAAAAGCATAATATCATATTCAAGTTGTCAAGGATAAACTAAGCCAGACCCTAGTTAAAGTGGTAAGGACAGATTTTAACCAGTAACATACTTTTGCAATAGGAAAGAGTCCAGCATGAACCGAACTCCAGTTTGCACAGAGGTCACTGGATGATTTAAGGGAGAGTGAGGGAGGTGGGGAGGGAGGGAGTGCAGCTCAGGTGACTGTGGGAGTGAACAATTACAAGAAGAGTAGGGGATGTCTCCTCAGCTTCCTCTGGATAATCAGGGCCTCTTTTTTTTAAGATTTTATTTTATTTTTTTAAAGATTTTATTTATTTATTCATGAAAGACACAGAGAGAGAGAGACAGAGAGAGACAGAGACAGAGACAGAGACACAGGCAGAGGGAGAAGCAGGCTCCATGCAGGGAGCCCACAAGGGACTCAATCCCGTGTCTCCAGGATCAGGCCCTGGACCTAAGATGGCGCTAACCGCTAAACTGCTGAGCCACCCAGGCTGCTCAATGTGGTCCATTTGAAACCCATCTGGGTTTGCTAACTGGTGCTTAACAAAGTTAGGCTATTACCCTTTCCCAGAGGCTGGGAGGCAGGGGCCCTATCTTCGGGTGTTGGCTGGGACAAACAGTAAATTCTTCTGGTGGCCTTGAGTTTTCTCAGGCAGGCACTTTAAGGGAGAATGGGGTCAGCCTAGGGATGTGACCTTGAGCCCTTAGAACAGGGTTAGTGATGGTTCAAGTCTTTATAGGTCAGGGTTGAGGCTTAGTTGGGAAGAGGGCTCAGGGGAGCCTGGTTAGAGTTTGCTCAAGGAGAGAATCTTCGTCAAAGTAAAAATTGAAAACTATAGATAGAGCTAATGTTCTCTGTGTTCTCTGATTATCATTTGAATCTTAGTTCCTTCTCTCTTCTCTGAATTAATTTTAACCCTGTTATTGGGGCAGGTGAGCTTTTTTTTTCTTCAAATTTTGAATGCACTTACCTGTGTGTTTGTGTATGTGTGTGTATTCATAGGAAATACATATGTGTGTGGGTTTTAACAGAACTGTGTCCGTTGGTTTCACTGAACAAGCCAATCTGAGAATCTGTCCCTTAGGGTACTATTCTTTCTGATTCAAGCATGGTAGTCTATAGTGTGACTATTTCATAGTCATTCTAGATTCCTATTGAGGGATGTGTAGGTTGTTTCCAGTTTCTATTGGAATCTCAATAAACTGGATGGCATCCTTGTGAATGCCTCTTTGAAGTACTTCTTTTTTTTTTTTTTTTAAGATTTTACTTATTCATTCATGAGAGACACAGAGAGAGAGAGAGAGAGAGGCAGAGACACAGGCAGAGGGAGAAGCAGGCTCCATGCCGGGAGCCCGACGTGGGACTTGATCTGGGTCTCCAGGATCACGCCCTGGGCTGAAGGTGGCACTAAACCGCTGAGCCACCAGGGCTGCCCTGTGAAGTACTTCTTGAACACAGAGATAGCATGGTGGAATTACTGGGTCCTTGAGCATGCATTTAAAATTTTAATAGATGTCACCAAATTGCCTTTTTAGAGTAGGCCGACACATTTACACTCCCACCCACTGAGTAAGAGTATTCTTCACAAGTTTCCCAACACTGAGTGGACTCAAACTTCCTAGTAGTTGCTAATCTTCTGGGTCAAAACATCCTTTTGTTTGATTATTTCCACTGGCCATCTGTATTTTTTTTTTCTGGGACCTGGCCCAGATCCTCAGATATTAAAATGACTTAAAAATATTTTATTTATTTATTTGACAGAGAGAGAGAGAGAAAGAGAGCGAGAGAGAGAGAGAACACGCAGGGAGAGTAGCAGAGGGAGAGGGAGAAGCAGTCTCTCTGCTGAGCAGGGAGCCCAATACAGGGTTCAATCCCAGGACCCTGGTATCATCACCTGAGCTAAAGGCAGACGCTTAACAGACTGAGTCACCCAGGTGCCTCTAAAATGACTTCTGATTGAATGCTGCATTGTTCCCATAGCTTTGGTTATAGGGTCTCAGCCCAAGTCATGCTAAGGGCAGGATGGAGAGAGGGAAGAGCAAGGGGCAGAGGGAGTGAGAACAAGTTTTCACCTCCCTCTCCTGAAGCTGGGACTGAAACTAAGGAGAGACAGTGAGAGCCAGCCCCAGACTCCAGAGTCCAAGGTCTTGACCAAGTGTATTCTTCATCCAGTTTTGCTGGTTCTTGGTGGGGGGTAAGGGAGGGAAAAGGCAGGGTCTTAGGAACTGCTCTGAATGGGTCAGGTCAGCTAGGGGTTGGACCACCAGCAATGCTCCCTGTATGACACCTCCTGGGCTAGTCCAAGTTTCTTGGTGTCCTTCCCACAGCAATGAAGTCAGAGACATGGGGAAGAGAAGTGAGGTGGGTGGTGCAAAGGTGAACCTATGCTTAGCCCCCACGTCAAGCAGAGCAGATAACCACTCCTTTCAGTTCCATCTGGGTGCTTCTGTGTACATAGTGGCTGCCTCCTGTAGCTACCCCCGGTGCTGGCGCCTGCTCTACCCCCTGCACCAGGCCCATGCAGCTGCTCAGTCTCCTTAGCTTCCTCTGGATGCTCAGGGCCTCCACGGGGGCCAGAGGTGAGAGGGCAGGTGAGAAAAAGGCTGGAGAGACCCTCCTGATGTTCTAGAGTGGAGGTGTGTGGGGAAGTGGCTCTGAGGCCGAAGGGGAGACTGAGGAGGGATTCCTCAGAGCTTTGGGTGCAGGAAGCATTAAGGAGAAAGGAAGCTGGTTTGAGCCGGTGCTGCTTTCAACCCAGGACCAAGCAGGTTGCAGGGATTGGTGCTTGCATTGGGAGGGTGGGCATAACCTTTTTCCAGAGGAGTGTTCTTCCCTTTGATTTGGTTTTCTGAGCCCCCATTTCTCTTCTGTCCTTCCCCCCACCAACTCCAGTGCTCCTTCTACTCTGGACTCTTCCTTCACTTCCCGTGGTGCTCTCTCCATGACAGTTCCACCTCTTCCTGGGGTTCTCTCCTCTCTCTGGAACTTCTCCACCTTTGGTCCCCTTCTCCAGCTCTGCCTCTATCTCTCCCTGCCCCCACCTTGCCCATGTTTCTGGGCACAACTGTCATTGGCAAGGCTGGGCTGGGGAGATCCTGAATGCTCCCAAAGGGTGGGTGTGTACCACCCAGTGTGGGGCCCAGGGCTTTTTCTTTTCTATCCCTTAGAGAGCCCACAATTCCTCTGTATTTCTCTTCCCTCTGTTTCCTGGTGTCTGTTCCTGACCCCCAGTCCTATACCTTCCCAACCTAGAGGCCCATGGACCACCCTTTTGCTTACCTCTAGGGCTATCTCCTGGCTCTAAGTGTTCCAACTCAGGAATCTTCATAATCCCTCCTCATACCTCCTTCACACACTAGTTAGGGCTGAGAAATGAAATTTCAGCTCTCAGAATGAAGATATCCTGGGTCCAAAGTTAGGAGGAGGCTAATGCTGAGTGGGCAGGAGGTCTGGGTCCTTTTTGCTTGCAAATGCTGTGGCTTCAGAAATCTCCCACCACTCATCCCCAGCAGTATGAGATCTCTGACCCTCACTCTTACCCCCTGTAAAATGGGGTTGATGATATCTATAGAGTGAGAGGTTCATGTTTGTAAACTAATTAGCCCAGTGGCCAGAACAGAGTGGCCGAAAACATGTCTGTTTTTATTAACAGTCAATGCTAAACATTAAGGTCTTTGGAACTCATGCCTACCTTCTGAGTTAATACTTTCTGGAAGTTTCTTTCTCTGTCCTGTTCCTCATCCTGTCAGTGTGGTCCTCTCTTCCTGTCCCTCAATCTCAATAGAATCTGAACCTGAATCTATGGTTTTCCCTTTGCTGTTCTCTATGCAAAGTTCCCCTCTGACCCAATGGCTCTAGTGTCCATGATGTATCCCTACCCCCAGCCCAGGCTTGGCTGGGTTCTCCTTGGAGGAGAGTCAGCCCAAGAACAGTGTGTCATAGGGAGAAGGAGAGAGGAAAGCCAAAGGGTGGGGACTTTGGGCAGCAGGTGAGGGAAGAGTAAGGAAAACATGTATGTATGGAGAAAGGGGAGGGGAGGGAGGACCCACAGCTGAACCTGCATGCTCAGTGTAGCTCAGAAGAGGAGGGCAAAGGACTGAGGGTACCCCCTTCAGAACCTGAAAGGCTCTAGCTCCAAATTGCTCTGATGGAGGGATAAGCAATGAAATGTCCTATATTCTGTGATACTATCTGGAAAATAGGGTAGTGAATAATCTATGTGGTGTTTGTGGTGACAAAGTGATCTGCAAATGAATCCTTCTGTTCTATACAGGCACTTTCCCCATGACCGCATCCACCTCTACTGAGCTTTTTCCCAGAGCAGAAACAGCTCACTTTGTTCTCAGCAATTCCCCACACTCCAAAGACACAGCAAGGTGGCCTCTCAGCATCCCTAACAGGACCCCTCCAGCTCCCGACAGTAGGGAACACACATTTACAACTCTTCCCACCTCCCCCCACTTTAAACCTATCTCTGAGGCATCACTGAAAACTGCAATCAAGTCCAACACCTCAACAATTCCAATGTCCAAGTTTGTCATCAAGGTTGAAACCACTCCACCCACCCTCATTGTCTACATGAGCACCACAAAGTGCATCAATCCCATGAGCCTTATAATCACCACTTCCTACCCCACCACCTGCATGACCCTGACTACCACTGAGAAAGTTACCTCAGCCGTGACCTCTCTTCCCACTACCACAACCACTCTGGGTAAAACTCCCACAACCATGGCCTTACTCTTTTCCTCTGTCCCAACCACACACACAACCTCCCATACTCTGATACCCTCTACAACTGATACCACAGAAAGGGCTGGCCTGACTATGGCAAGCATTCATACAACCAGGTCTCTTACCCCATTAATCACTTCTACATCTATTACCCCTTCTCTAACTGCCATGAACATCTCAGCAACAGTAACTGATAACAACTCTTCACCTACCACCAGTAGCACCTTGATTACTGCCACAACTTCATTTCCTAACACCAGCAGTACATTCAAAACAGCAACTGCCACCATTCATGATCCCACATCAACAAATCTATTAACAACACTTACAACACAAAGTATATCTACTTCTACTGAAGCAACCACTACACTGATTACACCAACAACAATTACTTTGAAAACAATGAGTTCCATGAAAATAAAATGTACTCTGAGGAGAGACAGCCCTAGAGAAACTCCCAAAACAGGAATTACTTGGACTTCTCCAATCACATCATCAATCACTTCAACAAATACAATGGCTTCCACTGCATCTACCACCTCTGAAACCACCCTGGAACCCACTAACACCAATATTAACATGACATTCACAACCACAGAACCACACTCCTCCACTGCAGCAGCTCCACACACAGGCAAGATGACCATCACATCTTCTCATGCCATACCTACCTGGAAAGCTACACTTATTCCTACAAAAGATGCTTCCACAGTGTCTCTCATGACAAAAATTACTTCTCCCACAATGACATCATTAATTACACTCAGGAATACAGTCAATTCTACAACATCAGTCTCTTCTATTCCAGTGACTGTGAATACCTTGACATCAGCCACTAGTATGCATCTGTCTTCTCTACCTGCTCCATCCACAAAATCAGTCTCCAATTGGACCACAAACACTACCCACTTGTCCACCTTGATTACTACACTCCTTACAGCCCACGTTACGTCCACCCCTATACTTTCCACTAGTACTGGGCCCACGGCCACAACTGCAATCACCACTCCTACCAGGATTTCAACCATTGCCACCTTGAACACAGCCTCTTTGCCCACTTTCTCCACTCCAGAAACTACTACCACAATTGTAACAACACCCACCCCTACAACACCACACAGCACCCCGGGTGTTACTTCTTCAAACATGTACCCTACAGGATGCACAACCACATCAGCAATAACCTCAACTCCCTCTACCACTGGTACCCCGAGGATAACCACCACCATAAACTCATCCTCTGTTAGTAGAGGCATGCCTACCTCAAGACTGACAACCATTATCCCTATATCCAGTGGTACCACTGGTTCACTGACTACCATTACTGACCTCACCTCCACACTCACTGCTTCCAGCATTTTGGCAACCCCCACATATATCATCCCATCTATCCCCACTGTACAAAATACAGGCATACCATCCAGTGTCATCACAACCTCTACCACAGTGCCTACTATGGCATCCATGCTCACAAGTACCCATAGCACCTCATCTCCCATCCTTGCCACACACATTCCAGGTACTTCTGCAGGCTCCTCTTCCACATCTACAAGCAGTACCAGAATCACACAGACAGAGAATACCACTTCATATGCAACAAGCACAAATACATGGCACACAAACACTGACACACACACAACATCTCCAACTGGACTATCCTCCTCTACTACATTTACTACATATACACGCAGGATGACTGTCACACCCTCTCATGCCACATCCACCTGGAAAACCACACTAACTCCTACTGGGGATGTTTGGATGCAGTTTCTCACCACAGAGATTACTTCTCCTCTTGCAACTACATCATCAATCACTCTCACGAATATAGTCTATTCTCAAACATTTACCACCCCTACTCCAGTGACAGTGACCACCAATACCTTCACATCACCCATGAGTATGCCTCTGTCTTCTCCACCTGTTCCAATCACAGAATCAGTCTCCACTTTGACCACAAACACTAGCCCTTTGTCCACCTTGATCACTACACTCCCTGGTACCAATGCTGCGTCCATTCCTATAGCCGCCATGGATACAACTGACATCACCACTCCCACCAACACTTCAATCTCTGCTACCTCTATCACAGCCACTTCACCCACTCCCTCTATCCCAGAAACAGCCACGAGTGTTGTTACTACACTGTTGGTAACAACACCCACCCCCACAGTACCACACAGTACTTGTGTTTCTCCAGCATTATCTTTCCCTAGTCTGAGTACATCTACAAATGCAATAACTACTTCTTTTGGTACTATTATCTCTTCTTCAATATCCACAGCAATAATGTCCTCTTCTCTTTCCTCCAGCAGTATAAATTCAATGCTCACTACCACCACTCTCTTTCTACATCCTCATTTCTCTCTAGTATGGAAAATACAGGGTTCTCTCTCACTGCTTTCATTACTTCTTTTTCATCTGAAACTACAAGAACATCTCCAAACACATCTTCTCTAAATATCTTTGCTACTGAAACAACTACCATCTGTTTTATTTCTTCCACTACCTCTTGTCCAGAATCTATATCAGTTACAATAGTGCCTGCCTTTCCCACTACTTCATGTATGGAAATGGGTCCAAGTAGTGAAGTTACTTCTATGCCCACCATCCCACTGTCAGTGTTTACCTCTACTACTGAGATGGCCACTTCTAGTTCCATTAGTATGACAACTGTGTTTCCTATGCACATGGACACTTCTACTGTTCTGGAAACTCATCCTACCAACAGCATAACAGATGCTTTTAGTTATATCAGTACTGGGACTGCCCCCAGTTACACAGTTTTGACAAGCACTCAAAGACCTACGAGTGGATCCTGGATGAGCACCAATTCTGTAACCATCCCACATATGCCTGGATTCACTAGCCTCCCATTGACCACAAAACTAAGTAGCAGCTTTCCAACCACCATGGTGACTTCAATCAAGTTGACTCACTCCACCCTACTTCAGAAATACCGGTGGTCACCCCTCAGACTACCACCACCCTTACATCACCCAGGACAACTTCGACTTCTACTCAGATGAGCACACAGTCTAGGTTGACCGCCACCCCAGGTTAGACCTCCTGCTTCCCTGTTCCCTCTTTTCTCTCCTCTGCTAAATTTCTGTGTCATCAAGGGCAAACCCTATTCTAAACTTCTCTTTCTTCCTATGCTGCCCAGGTACCTGTGACAATGGTGGCACCTGGATGCAGGGCCTCTGCCACTGTCCCTTGGGGTTCTCTGGGGACCACTGTGAGCTCCAGGAGATCAGGTGCCAGAATGGGGATAAATGGGATGGCCTCAAGTGCCACTGTCCTAGCACCATCTATGGGTCCCGTTGTGAGTTTGCGGTGGAACAGGTGGATCTGGGTGAGTTGCCAGAGCCTTGCCTCTGCATTTTCTCCTGGGAGGTGCCACTGACTCTCCCTGGGCCCAGTCCTATGGTTCACTTGTTAGCACTCATGTCATTTTGCCTAATTCCTCCATCCCTGCCTTCTCTCCCATGCTTTCCTCTACTCTATGTCATGCTTCCTTTCCACCCTCACCTTCAGGAGGTGGTTGGGACCACACTCCTTCCTCTGGTCTCCTTCCCAGTCTGGCCTGCTAAGAGCTGTATTAGCTTCTAATTGCTGCTGTAACAAATTATCACAAAATTAGCAGCTGAAATAATGCAAATTTATTATCTTACAATTCTGTAGATAGGAGTTTGACATGGGTCTTGCTGGGCTAATATCAAGGTGTTGCCGGGCCTGTGTTCCTTCCTGGAGGCTTTAGAGGAGAATCCATTTTTTTTTTTTTTTTTTTTTTTTTTAGGTTCTGAAGCCTCTCTTCTTTGTCTCAAGGCTCCCTCTTTCCATCTTCAAAGCCAGCAGCATTGCACTCTGGCCTTTCTTTTATAGTTACATCTTGTGACTGATTCTGACCTCTTCAGCCTCTCTTTTCCACTGCTAAGGACTCTGGTGATTATGTTGAGCCCACCCTGTAACCCACGTTAATTTCCCCATTTTAGTCAGCTGATTAGCAACTTTAATTCTTATCTGCTTTAATTCTTATCTTGCTTCCTCCTTGCCATGTAACAAACATATCCAGAAGTTCAGGGGATGAAGACATTGGCATCTTTGGGAGCCATTATTCTGCCTGCCACTGGGACACACAGAGGAGAGACCACAGGCCTCCTTACCTCTAATCTTTCCCATATATGTCTAGGCACAATTCATCCTAGAAATCCTACCTCCCATCCTCCTACTGTTTATGTTTAATCAGTCCTCAGAGAACAGGGACAGGGGCAATGGGAGGAAACTCTGGGTTGTGGTGGTGGTGATGTCAGTCAGAAGTGGTTGGTGAAGTGACCAGAGAAGGGCACTCTGTGTGCAGACACTGTGGATGCTGAAGTGGGCATGGAGGTGTCTGTTGACCAGGAGTTCTCCCCGGACCTCAATGACAACACTTCCAAGGCCTACAAGGATTTCAGTGACACCTTCCGGGATCAGGTGACAGGGAAAGGGAGGGAACTCACGGGTCCTACCCTGAAACTGAACTTGGGCCCCTGGGTGCACGCAGGTCACAAGGTTCAGGTTTGAACCCAAGGATCTTGGCATTTCAGATGCAGAAGATTTATCAAAATGTGCAGGGGTTCAAGGATGTGGAGATCCTGTCACTGAGGTAGGAGACCCTTATGTGGCTGTGGAGGTAGTGTTGGGTGGGGCAGGGAGGCACACAAAAAAAGCTGGAGAAGCCATCTTTTCCTTTTGGAATCATCAGATTTCAGAAAGAGGGAGGTGGAGGGAGGAGGTAGGGGAACCAGTCACTCCATGGGGTATTTTTCCAGTCATTTTCTGTAGTCATTTCTCTGTTGGAGAGATGCCACCGCTCCTTTTTAACCATGATTGGAAGGAGAGAGATTACATGGGACATGCAAGGAGGTGGCGCATGAGGGTTTGTGGGAAGCCTGGTGTCTGGACAGTAGCTAGTTTTTCTCTGGCTGGCACCTGGCCTACTGAGTGGGTCAGCATGAGCAAAGAAGAGAGCCCAGGAGGGCCTGGTTTGGTAATGGCCTGATGCAAGGCAGGAGCATGTCAATCATTCCTTGTTTTGCTTTCCGGGCTAAGTCAGGGATGCTGGTGGTTCCTGCAAATAATGTCTGGAATCCCAACTTGTTGCTTCTGCCTTCCTCCCAATACCAGTGTACTTGTGGTTAGTCCTGGAGGAGCCCTCCTAAAGACTTACATGCCCCTGGCTTGAGAACCTTGTAAGACCCCCCAATCCTCTTGATCCCCTCAGGAGTGGCAGCATTGTGGTAGACTACGTGGTCCTGCTGGAGTTGCCTTTTAGCCTCCAGCTGGAGAGCGAGTACGAGAAAGTGAAGACTGTCCTGAAGGAGGAGCTCCAGAACCTCAGCCATAAGGAGGACAGCTCCCAGAATAACCAGAGTGAGCCAAAGCTGGAGGGAGGAGTGAGGGCCAGTGCTACCAGCTTCGATAGGAGCCTTTGGGCTGGGGTGCCAGCCCTGGGGTCCTTTCAGCAGATTGGGAGAGGAGGGAGTTTACAGCCAACTGGGTCAAGGATGGGGCTAAGGAGGGGCTTGCCAGAACCTGGGTGTGGGAAAGACCCCTTGACAGTTCTGCTCCAAGTTTTCAGGATGACTGAGGACCCTTGCTTATTAGGGGGAAATGAGGGAGACAAGAGGAGCCTTTCCTTGCAGCCACTCCACATCCCCCCTTAGTGACAGAATCGTCTCTGCCACTCCCAGGACTGCTTACCTGTCCCTGAGCCCTTAGCCTCCTCCCCCAGTTCCACCTATGCCTGTCTCCTCCCGCTCCGCCCCCCGCCCCCCAGCCTTGTGTTTTAAGCCTGATTCCATCAAGGTGAACAACAACACCAGGAAGGAGCTGACTCTGGAAGGTAAGGGTGGGCAAAGGGCTGAGTGGCCCAGGAGACCATGACCCTCCCACCAGAAACATTTGCCCATTGAAATTCCCTGGGGAGGAGGAGATCTCTCAGGGAGGCAAGTGATGTGGTCCCGGGCAGGGCTGCCCTTCCTGGCCCTTGTTCATAGATTCCATCTGAGGACAAGCAGGCAACGTAAGGGGAGGGGAGGGTCCTGGGGGTCTGCCCTTCCCTCATCTAATCCTAGGGTCTACTCCACAGAGACCCCACTCTTGGGAATGTAGTTTTCCCCATCTATTTTCAGAGTCATTATAACCAGGCCCCTGAGTAGAGTGGGTGAGGTCCCTGTCCTGCAATCCCCTGCTCACCCCCTAGCCATTTGTCGCTGCGCCACTGCGAAAGGCTATGAGGATTTCTACTTCCCGGTGGTGGAGAAGAACAGGCTCCGTTGCGTCACCAAATGCGCTTCGGGCGTGGACGGCGCCATTGACTGTCACCAGGACCGATGCCTTGTGCAGAGGAGGGTCCCGCTTGCGGGTGAGCCCCGCCCACCACCCGCTGGGCCCACCAGGTGGCCGCTCCCCCGCGGCCCCACCCGCCTCGGCCCCGCCCCCGCGGCCTACGGCGGAACCCCGCCCCCCCCCCCCCCCCCGCCGGCGCCGGAGGGGCCCAGGTGTGCGAGGGGACCCTGCCCGGAAGGTGGTGAGGGCCTGTGACCTGGGACCCTCTGTTCCAGCTGCTTCTCCACGGACACGCACTGGTTCTCGGGGCCGCACTGCGAGGTGGCCGTCGCCCGGCGAGCGCTGGTGGGGGGCCTGGTGGGGGTCGCGGCTGTGCTGCTGCTGCTGCTGCTCCTGGTGTCCCTGAGCGTCTTCGTTGCGCGCTCCCGGAGAGGCGGCCAGGGTGAAGGCGGGTGAGCGCGCTGGGGGTGGGGGTGAGGTGGCAAAGGGGTCCCAGCTGGGCGGCCCTGCTCTGACGGTGCGTTGCCCCAGCTCAGGTCCTGGGAGGACGACAGGAAATGGTTCGAGGTCTGGGATGAAGACACTGTGGGGACGTTTTCAAACTTGGACTCGGAGAACAACCGAACAGGTGAGTCCTGCCTCCTGGGCAGGGGGAACAGGGGCTTTTCTGGGCATCACTGGGGCCTGGGAAAAACCCAGCGTCCTCCCTTGTCCAGGGCAGACGCGTACTTCGTGTACCTGGAGCAGGGAGTCTCCCCTTCCCTGGGCACCTCCTGAAGACGGCCCAGGTCCTGGACCGGCCATCCCTACAAGACAGGCACCGGGGCACAGGAGCCCCCCTGCCAGGCCTTGCCTTCCCCACCTTTCTTGCCCCTTCTCTCCTCTCTTTCCTCCTGTTCCCTTTTCTCTCTCTCTAGTCAAGGATGAATACCTCCAGGCGGCCTTGAAGAATGTGGACACCAATGTGAGGGTGAGGGGGCAAAGGGGGGATGGTAAGGAGCTCTCCCGGGTCCAGGTCCAGATGCCCTCTTTCCACCCACCGGGGCAGGGGGCTGGGCTAGCACCAGGAGGCAGTGACCTTCCAGCCAGCCTGAGCAGGGTGGTTCCCTGTCCTCACTACCTCTTTCACACATACTCTGTGGCAGGTGCACATCCAGAGACCTGAGGTGGCCTCGCCCTTGCCGTGAGTCCTGCACTTCATGAACCTCTACCCTGCCTCTGACAGTGAGAAGAAACTGAACCACATCTATTTCAAGGGATTGCCCAAGGACTCATGCAGCTCTGTCTCCTGGTTTCCTTGAGCAAAATCAGACTATCTCCCCGACCCTCATCCTTCTCCCCACTTGGGTGAAACTCACCTGGAGATCCAGTTCAAATCCAGACTCTTCTACTGTGGGACCTTGGTCAAGTCAGTAACTTCTCTGAACCTGCAAAATGAGTAGAGCATACTTGTCCTGATATCTCGTAGTTACTGTGAAAACCAGAGGTGTTGTAAGATCTCTATCCCAGTGCACTCCTGTATCAGCCCTGTGCTTATAGGTGGTCTCTCTCAGATCCCCAGCCCCAGATCCTTCCAGGGACTCAGACCTCGGTCTCTGTTCTCTCATGCTCATCCCTGTGCCTGTTCCCCACCTGCGTCTATAACCATCCTCCTACCTGCTCCTTGCTCCCACCTTCAAATCTCCCCCTGTGAACCCACTTCTTAAATCACTCCCCATCCCAGCCCCAAGTCTGCTCCCATTTGTTTCCGCCCCCATCCTTATAATCTCAGCCCTAAATCTTTACCCCTTCCCCCATTCCAGGGCCCCAGTCTTAAATCCTCCCTCCTCCCTCCACATGCCATTCCCAGCTAGGTATGGATGTCCTCTGCCTCTCAAGTCCCCTAGCTGGTGCTTCTCAGGCCCTGGTCTGCCATTCTGAAGCCCCATTCCCCCTTCTTGCTCTGAAGGGCCTGGATCTCAGTTTTCTGGGGCCTCAACGGGAAGCAGAAGCAGGGCCCTGAGGTGGAGAAGCCCCCTCAGCCCTTTGTCCTCATTCCCCCTTCCCTCTGATCCCCTATGACCTCACCCTCCCCCACCACTCCCCTTTCCTCTCTCGGCCTCACTCCCATTGCTGCAGTAACCTCAGAGGTCAGAAGTCCCCAGCCCTCTTCATAGGAACATGTCTTTTGGGGAAGAAAGTCTTGCAGCCTCCAGTTCTCCCATGTGAACACAATCTAGCATTATTGGAAAAGAAGTTGCTCTGTGTCTTTCTTATCTCATGGCATCTCCACTCAGAGAATGGGGACTTCCAGAGGATGTGTGGGAGGGTCAGGGAGCACCAGTTTCTCCCAGCAAGGAAGGGAGGGGTCTAGGTCCTCCTAAAGACTGGGGGGCCCATTTTTGCTACAGAGTGGGTGGTAGCGGGGGGGCCTCCAGATCAGCCACAGGTGGGGACCTGTTGGGTTTGTCATCTGTGTCCTTCTTCCCTTGACTTAGGGAGCTCAGGGCTGGGTCAGGGGGGTGAGTGACATAGGCTAGGTCAGCTGCCATTTGTGCTAATGGGTAAAGCTGGGCCTCCCAAAGACCTTGAGCCTCTGTGAGCCTTGGTGGCAGATACACTCACACCAGGCCTGCCATGCTTGGGCAGGGGACCCTCCTGTTCTCATTATTGTGAGTAGCTGGACTGGAGTTGGGGGTGGTTGAGGCTGACAGAATGAGAGGGCTTGGAAAAAAGCACCTGGGGCCTTTGCCCTGGATGGGGGAGGCACTGGCAGTGGCTGGGGGTGGGGGCCAGGACCATAAAGCCTCTGACGTGAATAGGATTCTCAGGTGGGAGAAGGGGTAGTGGTCTCAGGCCTAGAGGAAGGCACTGGAAACTTTGAAGGGGTCAGCTTGGGGTGGGTGAGGGAGAAGGAAGGCTGGAAGAAAGAGGAGCTTCTCAAGGGTGGGGATGCAGGGGCCTTCGCTCAGCCTGGCCTGTGGCTGGCTGCTCCTTCCAGGACTGTCACCCCTCCCTCCTGGCATTTCTTGGCCCCCGCCCCTGGCTAATTGTCACACACTCACGTCCCTGGCTTCCTGTCCCACCCTCTTGTCCTGCCCCACCTGTGACTCTGGCTGGAGAGACCCTAGATGTGGGCGGTCAGCTTTCATGAAGTTAGAGGGGAGGGTTGACAGGCTGCCCTTTGGCCAACTCTCTGTGGTCACCACATACCATCCACCCAGTCCCATCACCGCACTCCCACCCCAAGGCAAAGGTCTCTAGGGTCCTTTATATAGCTGATACCTCCCTGGGAGCTCTCATTTCTTGGTCCCTCCTGATGAGGGGAGACCCTGCAGCCAGTACCCCATCGGGAGATGCTGGTGATCTGGATTGTGACACTGAGTCTCTGGCTCGGGCTACCTGCTACAGCAACACAGGGTGAGTGGGACCTGGGCTGGCACTCCCTGGGGGTCCAATGTGTGCCAGCCTCTTCATTCTTTTCCCCCAACTCACTTTTTAGGGGAAGAGGCTGCCAAAGACCTGGGCTTTCTGCCCCCTGGGCTGTGACCTAATTCTGCCTTTGGGGATGCAAAGGGTATTACCTTGGAGATGTGTGGGTACAGGGCAAGGAGCATGGCCTGTGGTTGTACAGTTGATGGCCTATGTCAAGCCCCTGGCCCAGGAGCTGAGAGTGGGCTGGCATCCCACAACCCTTCTCCTTTGGCCTCCCTCTACTCCACTGGGGGAATGGGGACTCTTTCTTCACCTAGATAGTGACCTCTGCCTGCCTTCATCCTGCGGGCTACATCTGCCTGGAGGGCCAGGTCTTTTCAAACCTCACAGAGGCACTGTGCAGCCAGTCAGCCCTGGCCAAGGAGGGAAGGATGGGGCATCCAGCAACTTCTTGTATGGGGAGAACTCGGGCACCTGGGAAAACCCTTCTAGTTAGAAACAGTTGAAGGGCTGAGTGGGAGACACAGGCTCTGGGGTCTTTGTTGAACCTGTCTTGGCCATTTCTCTGGGAAGCTACTGGTTACAAACTGATTTTCTGTGGGTTCCCTCGCTCAGAACAGACTTTCTGATCCCCACTCTCCCAACCCCGGAGACCAGGAAGAACCGAGGGCAGGGGTGGACAGGACAGTTGCTGGGGTGAGCGGTTCTGGGGGAGTGAGCCCAAGGCCTCAGGTGGAAGAGGGGGCTCTTGAGTTGAAGGCCCTGTAGGGTATGGGGAGTGGCTAGGGAGTGGTGGGGAAGGGAGTTTTTGGTACCCTGCAGGGTGGAGTGAGATAACCCACATAGGGAGTTCTGAGACCCCAGTCACGAACACAGTCTGTAGGTGGCCACCTCAGCCTTCCACCGTGCCCTCACATACCTCCTTCTCCCCTGCCTAGATATGTTCAGGGCCCAGCAGGGCTGATGGGAAAGGATCGGGAGCAGCGGTCATGAACCGTGTGGATTTAGGGACAGTAAGAAAGTATACTAACTATAGATTATTATAATTATTAATTATTGTTATAATTATATAAATATAATTATAGATTAGCTTTAAGGTAAAATACAGAGAATAGGGGCACCTGGGTGGCTCAGTTGGTTAAGGGTCTGCCGTAGGCTCAGGTCATGATCCCAGGGTCTTGGGATTGAGCCTCATGTTCAGGTCCCTGCTCAGCAGGGAGTCTGCTTCTCCCTCTTCCTCTACCCCTCCCCTGGCTCATTCTCTCTTTCTTTCTCAAATAAATAAATAAAATATTTTTTAAAATACAGAGACTAGGAAGCTATGGGCAGGTCAGCCTTAGGAGGGGTCCAACCCATCCCTGCTCCCCAGGCCGACTCCAGGCATCCCTCTGATCAGGCTGTTGGAGGAGAGAGAGGAGGGTGGTCGTGGTGGTGGTGATGATGATGATTATGATGATGATGATGAAGAGCCCCATAGCCAGCAAGTGCATTGTCTTCGTGCACCTTGCTGTGAGTTGGAGATAATCACCAGTACAAGCAGAGATCCCTATTCCTAAGGTGCTTGGTATTGTGTGAAAAAGATAACACTGACATGAGTGAGCCCAAAAGCATGTTAGAGTCAGAAAGCATCTACCTCTAATAAGTGCAGAAGGCTGTCAGGAGTGGAGACATCAGGCAGTAGGGCTATTCCAGAAGGCTCCAGAAGGTCTGATGATACCCAGAGCCCCCTCCCCATCTCCCACCCACAGTGGACTCTGCTCTTCACAAACTCATTTTACAGCAGGTAGTTCATGTGGCTCTTGTGATCTTGTAAGGGAGTTTGTGTACACAAATGTAGGCAGATAGGAGATTGAGGCTCAGAGAGGGTGAGTGATATACCTGGGGTCACACAACAAATTAACATGACATCCCCATTCGACAGAAAGTATGTATGCCACATCCCTGAACTGGAGGACCTCGGCCCTCTGCAACATCCCTCACCCCCTGCTTGTATTCTAGGTCTTTGGTGGGGGGGGGGGGTTCAGGTGTCAGATCAGAGACCTCATTTGGCATCTATAGTTTTCTTTCTAATCTGCACTATCCTCTGGGTTCTCCAGTTCCCTGTGAGGACTAATGAGGTTTTAGGCAAGCAAACAGTAGGGAGAAGGAATGCTGACCTGAGAAGGTAGGAAAAGCCAAGAGGATCCTGGGTAGGAAAAGCTATGTAGGGTAGCTGACACGAGAATGCCTCAAAGGTAAGGAGGTGTGTAAGGGAGCACCCCTGGGTGACCAAGGTGTTGAGGCCAGGTGGAGGCTTGTAGATACCAGAGGACCTCTTTGGACTGAGCAGGGGTGAATTGCCCTGCCAGAGCAGACCTTGTTTTGCCCTGAGAGCTATCTTGGCATGGCTCCAGCTGGGAACCCCACTTCCCTTGATGATGGACTATGGTGGCACCAGGATAGACTGTTCTAGAGCCTATGTGAGTGGGAGGGCAGGAGCCTTTTTCTGGTGGTAGACAGAGGCCTTCTGGCAGACCTGTTGCATTTGAGGTCACCATGGAGCTTCGAGATGTGGCTGTCCTGCAGGCTGGGGCTCAGAGGTAGATGCGAATTAGGCACTGCCTAGAATTCTACATTCTCCATGTGCTACAGGGGTCACAAAGACCAGACAATGCTGTGGATCAACACAAGGATTGGAGTCCGTGTCCTATTTTGTGTACATGAAGTTCTAAAGTGTTCACAGGAAAGGTGGGGGAAGGGAGCTCCTCCAAATGGCAGGGGAACAGGATAGAAGTGTCTGTCTTAGAGGGGCTGGGGCAGGGCCCTGAGGAGTCAGAGCTCTGTGGTCTAGAAAGGTGAATGCAGAAGTAGAAAATGCTCAAGCACAAAATCAAGAAGACTACGATGACGATGAAAACAGATTTGTTCACAATAGACAAAGGGACAACCTTTGAAACTTGCATGGCATAAATTTAGAGCAATTAAAAGGAAGTGCTGTTTTATATGGAAAGTAATAAACTTACTCATTCAGCAAACACATGAGGCCTGGCTCCACCTGGGCAGGTGCTAGGTGATCTGGATGAGGCATGATGAATAAGCCAGTTTATAGTTAAGTTTATTAGGTGGGACCATGGTAACAAGGCAGGAAGAGTGACAATCCAAGTTGGAGCTCTGAGAGGGGCCGATGGTGGAGGAGTGCAGGTGGGGCTTCAGAGGCTGCTCCTTCCCCCTCCTCATCAGGGAGGCCCCAGGGAGAGGTGGCATTGCAGACTGGTGGCTGTCAAGGAGTAGGGCCAGAAGGAAGTATGCACCATGACACATTCCAGTGGCCCTCCCACTGCTTCTCTTGTAGAATATTCTAGAGTGAGCAATGTGGTCAGGGCAGGCATCATCGATCTGCATTTCCCAGAGAGAAATGGAAGTTCAGGGAGGTTAATTGCAAGATGTCCTTCAGTTGTGCAGTGGCTGATCCTGGAGGTGCCCCCGGGCCCCACTCCTACCACCCCAGCCTTTGGGGATGCTCCTGTGGACCCCAACTGACTGAGTTCACCACAAGCACAAATGTGTTTTGGAGATGGCAGGAGGAAATGGTCTCACATCATGGTGGTGGTCTTCAGACTTGCTTCCTAGGGCTTTTCCCCAAGAATGCCACCAAGTGAAAGACTTGTCCAGTGAACTGTCTGCCTTACTCCAATGTGTATCTTTTTAAGAAAAATCTAGGGACACCTGGGTGGCTCAGTGGTTGAGCATCTACCTTTGGCTCAAGGTGTGATCCGGGAGTCCTGGGATTGAGTCCCACGTCAGGCTCCCTGCATGAACCCTGCTTCTCCCTCTGTCTGTGTCTCTGCCTCTCTCTATGTGTCTCTCATGAATAAATAAATAAAATCTTTTTTTTAAAGAAAAATTTAAACACACATATTGTAAAGAAGCAATAAATCTACCAAGAGGGCAGGAAAGTAGCAAATTTTGCTTGTTTGGTATGAGAGCTGGTATCTTTGGTGATGAGTGTGTGACTGCAACACAGGCAAATACAGCTGACTGACCCTTGAGAAGGGGTTAGGGGCACTGACCTCTGTGCCTTCAAAAGTCCACATATTACTCTTGACTCCCCCAAAACATATCTACTCATAGCCTTACTGTTGACTGGGAGCCTTACTGATAACATAAACAGTCAATTGACACATATTTTGGGTGTCATGTGTATTATATATCATATCCCTACAATACAATAAGCTAGAGAAAACAAAGTGTGATTAAGAAAATCATAAAGAAGAGAAAATACATTCACAATGCTGTCCTGTAAAAAACCCACATGCAAGCAGACCCGCATAATTCAAATCTATATTATTCAAGGGTCAACTGTAGATCATTTTTCTTAAGCATTTTGACCACAAAGAGGGGGGAATCCCGGCTTGAGAACCATTAATTATGAGTGATTTTTCCCTGTATTTTCTGAGGTTTTGGATATACCTAACCTTTTATTTTTATGGCATATATGTTTTAAACATCATAACATGAATGCATATTTGTTGTAGAAGACTGAGAAAGTGTAGGCAAATGAAAGAAGAAAATTTTGCTTAACCTTACCACTTAGAGCAACATCGTGAGCATTTTCATCTATTTCTGAATATGTGTTTAAATTTGTTCTAAGGGAGATGTATTTATTTTTAAAGATTTGTTTATTTATTTATTTTAGAGAGAGAGAAAGAGTGCATGAGCAGGGGGAGGGAGAGAATCTCAAGCAGACTCTCCACTGAGCGCAGAGCCTGTTGTGGGGCTCAAGACCCTGAGATCTTGACCTGAGGTGAAGTTGGATGCTTACCTGAGTCACACAGGTGCCCCTGGTTAGTGTATGTTTTAATGGCAGATAAATATTCCATTCTATGGACCAGTCTCTTATTCTTCTATTCTTGGACACTTTTAGACCATTTTTCATCATCATAAATAATGACCTAATAAAATTCTTGTATGAAAACTTAAAATAATCTGCATCAGGTTATTTTATTTTAGAATCAGTGTCTAGAAATGGAATCATTAAGAATGGTATGAATCTGCTGATGGTCCCTGGTACGTGTTTTCAAATTTCCTTTGAAAATCTGGTAATAAGCGAAGTCCATGGGCATCCTATGAATGCCCCAACCAACACCTGCTATCATTATCATTTAATATCACAGAGGGGGTGCAATTTGGTAGGTAAAAATAAATCGCATCTTGCTTTGTTTTGAGTTTTTTTTGTTTACTGGTGAAGTTTATTTATTTATTTTTGTTCCTGTTGACCATTTGGATTTCTTTCCTTGGAGAATAGCTATGCTTTTTTATTTTAAGATTTTATTTATTTGGGACGCCTGGGTTGCTCAGTGGTTTAGCGCCTGCCTTCAGCCCAGGGCGTGGTCGGAGTCCAGGGATCAAGTCCCCTATTGGGCTACATGCATGGATCCTGCTTCTCTCTCTGCCTATGTCTCTGTCTCTGTCTCTCTCATGAATACATAAATAAAAATCTTAAAAAAAAACCACACACACAGAGGCAGAGACATAGCAGAGGGAGAAGCAGACTCCCTGCGGGGACCCCGATGCAGGACTTGATCCCAGGACCACATGTCCTGAGCCAAAGGCAGAGCTCAGCAACAGAACCACCCAGGTACCCTGGCTATGCTTTTCTTTTTCTCAGCTTCCTAGGGGAGCATCCCTGATCCTGGAGGTTGACTTTGGGAAGGACAACCTCACCTGCTCTGCCAATTCCTTTGGGGACACCATCGCCACCAGAATCCTGGGCTGGGAGAGATCTGAAGCTCTTCACCCAGAGCACTGTTCAGGATACTGTTTCCTTGTACCTTCCAGGAGTGAGTGAAAGCCTTGAGCACAGAAGAGATTGCCTTCCAGGAGGTGGAAGTTGTGGCAGAGCTTTTTCCGCGGGGATCCCTCTTAGTGAACAGGAAGAGTAGCAGGACCAAGGAGAAGGATAAATGGGGTGCGGTGGTATCTTGGAACCCTAAAGACATGAGAGAAAGGTAGGAGGACAGCCGAGTGAGATGGACAGGGATTCAGGTACTTGGAGCTGATCAGTGTGCTCTGACAGACAGTTGTAGTTGTGGATGTGGATGTTTTAAGGATAGATTGAATGGCAACTAAGTTAAGTAAATGGTATGAATCCAGGAATAAAGATGAAAGACAACAGGATGTCCAGAATTCATTCCAATGAGTGTCCCAGCCTTTGTTGGGGTCCTGGGTGGACCAAACACCATGTCCCTGAAGTGGCTTCATCAGTTTTCCTGCCTCTACCCTTGCTACCCCCTTCACTCCAGGGCCGCCTTCTTCTTCTCCTTCTCCTTCTCCTTCTCCTTCTCCTTCTCCTTCTCCTTCTCCTTCTCCTTCTCCTTCTCCTTCTCCTTCTCCTTCTCCTTCTCCTTCTCCTTCTCCTCCTCCTCCTCCTCCTCCTCCTCCTCCTTCTCCTTCTCTTCCTCCTCCTCCTCCTCCTCCTCCTCCTCCTCCTTCTCCTTCTCCTTCTCCTTCTCCTTCTCCTTCTCTTCTCCTCCTCTTCCTCCTCCTCCTCCTCCTCCTCCTCCTCCTCCTCCTCCTCCTCCTTCTTTTAAAGGGCTCTCTGCTTCTAAGGCACAGTTGGGATCATGGCCTTTTGCTGGACATTCTTCACTGCTGCTCAACAAAGTCCAAAGCGGGCCTCACACCTACTTCACTAGCCTTCCCTCTGCCTCACTTATCTCTCTACCCTCTTGGATTCTAGCCTACCAGCTAGGCAAACTTGGAGAGAATTTAACTCTCCGAACTGCAGTTAACGTGTGAGACAGAAACAGCAATGCCTGCCTCATAGGATAATATTAAAATATTAAGAAAAAGAGTCTGGTGGACTTTTCAGTATTCATTCACTCATTTATTTCAGAAGTGCTCACTGAGAACCTACTCTGGGTCAAGCTGAACAGGACAGAAGTGTTCTTTGTAGCCATGGAGACTCTGCTTTGGGTGGTGGGGGAGGGGGTGTCAGCGGATTGTGTAGGCTGTTCTCTACATAACTGCTGAGTTACAATTGTGATAAGGCTAGTATGGGTTGCTGATGGGTGGCCAATAAATGCCAGCTCTCCCCACCCCAATTCGTTCTTTGTGATTCAGTTAGAGACACGACCATAAACTGCCTTTATGTGTCTATTCATTGTTTGACTTGTCACAACAAACAGTCTACGTTTATAACTTAAAAAGTCCAGTAAAATTTATAATGCCTAAATCCATGAAACTCTTCTTAAAGAAAGGGAAACGGCAGTTCAGATATTACTTTCTGGCTGTTTCCTTCTTCCATCCCCACACCCCCCCTGCTGGGGTCACCACCACCTCCCTTCATGTGGGCCTTGACTACCTCTACCTTGCACTGGCAAAGGAATGGGCAGGAGCCCCATCAAGGTCAGAGGGCTGAGTGGTCGGCCATCCCCAGGGCCTAGCACAGTCTCAGCAGTTACAAGGACAAGGGTGGGGCAGAGCTGAGTAGTGGTTTTCCCATGGGCACACGAAGGTAGGGAGGCTGAGGACTGTGGTCACCTCTGGGTGAAATCAAAGGGGGCTTCAGAGGGGTGAGTCAGAAAGCACCTTCAGAAGCCAGGAGGGCAGAGTGGCCCATCCTTCAAGGAAGGATGATAGGAAAGAGAAGGCAGCTCTGAGGTCCTAGAGCCAGGCTTAGGTTACTCTGAGCCCTGCTATGCTTTGTTTTGTATTGTCCAAAGCCCCTGAGTGCTGCCTCTTTCTGATCCTCTTCATACCCATGATTCAGGGATGCCCCCCACCTTGGTAGCCTCTCCAGCTTACATCCTCTACTCCCACTTTGCCAAATTAGACAAAATCTAACTCACAGGCAAGAGGATTGGGCAAAATAAACATATCTACTGACTTAAAAAAAAACAGCCAAGAAAACTTTTCAATGTTTCTCATTAATGTAGAATTCCAAAAGTCTTAGACATTATTATAGTTTTGACCTGAAATCATGGATCAGTGGATTGCTAGTGCTGTTTCCTAAATATTCTGATGGTGGTCTTCAAAACCAAGGATCTAGAGCTGTTGATGTGAATGACCTGTCTTGACTAATTGTCCACTCCCTGCTTACCCTGGCTTCCAGTTCTTGTCCAGCTTCTGGCCTCTCCCTGTGACTGTCAGGACCTTGTGAAAATGGGGTGTCTGGAATGGCAGAGGCCACCATGGTCCTTTCTGCCAGTGGCAAAGATCCATCCTCATGAGAGGTGAGAAAGTCGCAGCTCTAAGGCATCTTGGGGTGGAGTGAGGTACTGACAGGAGACACGGAAAGCTGCATGCTCTGCCCTTTTAAACAAGTCCCCTCATACCATCCTGTAGAATTCCTAATACTCCCTACTTTACGGCACTATTATCACAAAGATTCTTTTCATATTTGATCTTATTCATCTCATAGGCAGGAAAGAGGAGCCAGGATTATAGTCCCATCCTATACAGGTGAACAGAGTCTTACACATGTAATTGCATGTTCTAAGTGGCAAAGAGATGACATAATGAGACCTCCAGTTGCAAGATGAATTCCCAGCACTCTTTCTCTTAGACAACTGTGGTCTATTGAGTAGGCTATGGGGCCAAGGAGTAGGAGGAGCTCACTTGGGCCAGAGAGTGTCCAAGTAGAGGTGGTCATATGGCTAGCCCTTGAGTAAGTGTGTCTGGAGAGAATGGACAGGGGGTGAATTATCCATAGTAACATGCCTTAGCTCTCCTATTCCTCCTGGGTCTGTGTGAAATGCTAGGATAGAGTAGGGGTTCTCACATGTAAGAGATGGGGAAGAGAGACTTGTCAATCTAAGTAGCAGCCTGATGACTCAAGGTAACCAAGTGGTCTGGAAATCACAGAATATGAGGAGCAAAAGGAATGTGTATGGGGCATTTATGTGGTACAATTTCCCTTTCATATTTATGCCAAAGTAATAAAACACGTCCCAGAGTGCTTAGGGAAGAAGGTATAGGCTTTGGGGCAGAATATATGTATTTCTGAGCAGCCATACAGATTTGTCAAAATCCGTAACCATACAACTAACTATCCAAGTCATAAATCACAATCAACGTCCAGAACCTTATCTAGTGACATCTTGACCTCTAGACAAACTAGTGTATTCCAGAAGAGACAAAAGTCTAGATCATCACTGGTAAGTTGTCCAAATAAGCAGGTTCCTCTGATACTTGCTATACCTCTGAAAAGAGTTGTTCTTCAGCATCACAGGTTGACCAGCTATCTGGGACAGATTGTCACTAAATTCATTGACAAATTCACAGCATTATCTCTGATTTTTTTCAATCCACAGAGTCATCTACAATCATCTCTACCAACGATGCATCCACATCGAATTCCAGTGACCCCTCTACTCTCTCTGCCACATCTATTTCTGAAAAATCCACTGTCATCACAGCTGGTTCAAACTCATCAAATTCTACAGTCTCATCTTCTACAAGTTCTTCTAATTCTTTGAGCCCCAGTGGATTTTCAACCACAACTATGAACACTGGTGACAGCATGACAGCTTTTACTGAATTGACTTCTGCCTTCACAACCAGTCCTGAATTGTCCAAATCAACTGTTTCCTCTGGGACCTCTTCCACCTCGGAAGATAGAAGTGCTGCATCTTCTTCTAGCTCTGGTCACCTATCTACCACCCTTACTAGCTCAGCACAGACAGATTCAGACCTCACAGAAGGATCGATTTTGTATACAGGCACCCCTAAATTGTCCAAGCTTACAATGACCTCACACAGTACCTTTAGCAAAGAGGATGAAATGTTGGCTTCCACATTAGGCTCTAGAGAAACTTTTACCACCAGAGATGATCATGGAATTGTGAACAGATCCTTGTTTCAGGAGGTGTCCACATTGACATCTTTTACAAACTATTCCTACAGCACAGCAAAGGAAATTCCTGCTTATTCATCAAGTCCCATTGAACACTATACCCTCACTACAGATACAGAAAAAACCACCACACCTCTGACACGGGTGGCAAGCACCTATACCACCGTTTCTGATTTGTCTATATCCACTGATTCATCTGAGCATTCTCACGTTGTAGACAAAGGAAGGTCTGAAAGAACATTGAGACCTAGAGAATTATCTACAAGTCCAGTAGACTCAGAGCTGAATACCAATGAGGTGACTCAGAAAAACAGAGACAAGAACATGATTTCTGATTCTTCTGTAGCCACAGGCTCACCTACAACCGTGAACAAAGAAGAATTCTCAACATCAATGTATTCTTCTAAAAATTCCTATAAAACAAATGACGGAAGCTCCGCGTCCCCTTCAGGTCCGGGCCAGCTGTCCACCACCGTCTCTGTCTCAGCACAGACGACCACGGGCCTCGTGGACGGATCCAGTGTGTATCCAGGCACCCCTCACTCATCAGAGCCAACGGGTATCCCACACAGCACCACCAGCGGAGAGGATGCAGTTTCTGCTTCCACACCAACGACTGCTGGCCCTTTTACTACCCATGCTGATGGCGGACACACAACCACATCTCTTGCTGCAGGGTCCACGATCTACACCGCCACTGCCCCCTCAGAGTTGTCCACACCATCCTTTTCCACTACTGCTTCCCACAGCACAGATAGTGAGATTCCCACCTCCACATGGAGCCCCAGTGAGCTCTCTACCCACACTGTGGTCACTGGGCAAGCCGGCTCCACTCCCACAGGCGAGAAAACCATCATCCCCACTGTGCCAGCTTCATCTGAGCCCACGGCGTCAACCCACGTTTCCCATACCACAGACGCCGGCCGTTCCACCGTCCCATCGAGGCCAGGAGACCTGTCTACCAGCCCGGCTGTCTCAGGACCGACTGCTACTGGTGTCCCCCAGGAATCCACGGACCACGGCACCATCTCTGATTCTCCTCAACCTCCGGACTCATCGGCAACCACTTTTACCAAGGGTGATGCAAGTCCCATGTCTACGTCAAGTCCCACCGAGTCTTTAGCCACTTCCCCGGGTTCGGGACCGTCAGCCTCACCCAGTGCTACGGAGTCTACTTTCTCCACGATCGTCTCAGAGTCATCGGAATACACAGTGGCTTCCTACACTACAGGCTCTCCAAGTCCCTCGAGCCAGGAAGACTCTTCCACCACCACCCTGACCACTGGACACAGCACTACCGCCCTTTCGGCATTGCCCTCCGTCTTCACAACTGTGTCTGCTTTGACCGAAACGACCGTTACTTCAGAAACCTCCTATACGGTGGGTGACGGAAGCTCCGCGTCCCCTTCAGGTCCGGGCCAGCTGTCGACCACCGTCTCTGTCTCAGCACAGACGACCACGGGCCTCGTGGACGGATCCAGTGTGTATCCAGGCACCCCTCACTCATCAGAGCCAACGGGTATCCCACACAGCACCACCAGCGGAGAGGATGCAGTTTCTGCTTCCACACCAACGACTGCTGGCCCTTTTACTACCCATGCTGATGGCGGACACACAACCACATCTCTTGCTGCAGGGTCCACGATCTACACCGCCACTGCGCCCTCAGAGTTGTCCACACCATCCTTTTCCACTACTGCCTCCCACAGCACAGATAGTGAGATTCCCACCTCCACATCGAGCCCCAGTGAGCTCTCTAGCCACACTGTGGTCACTGGGCAAGCCGGCTCCACTCCCACAGGCAAGAAAACCATCATCCCCACTGTGCCAGCTTCATCTGAGCCCACGGCGTCAACCCACGTTTCCCATACCACAGACGCCGGCCGTTCCACCGTCCCATCGAGGCCAGGAGACCTGTCTACCAGCCCGGCTGTCTCAGGACCGACTGCTACTGGTGTCCCCCAGGAATCCACGGACCACGGCACCATCTCTGATTCTCCTCAACCTCCGGACTCATCGGCAACCACTTTTACCAAGGGTGATGCAAGTCCCATGTCTACGTCAAGTCCCACCGAGTCTTTAGCCACTTCCCCGGGTTCGGGACCGTCAGCCTCACCCAGTGCTACGGAGTCTACTTTCTCCACGATCGTCTCAGAGTCATCGGAATACACAGTGGCTTCCTACACTACAGGCTCTCCAAGTCCCTCGAGCCAGGAAGACTCTTCCACCACCACCCTGACCACTGGACACAGCACTACCGCCCTTTCGGCGTTGCCCTCCGTCTTCACAACTGTGTCTGCTTTGACCGAAACGACCGTTACTTCAGAAACCTCCTATACGGTGGGTGACGGAAGCTCCGCGTCCCCTTCAGGTCCGGGCCAGCTGTCGACCACCGTCTCTGTCTCAGCACAGACGACCACGGGCCTCGTGGACGGATCCAGTGTGTATCCAGGCACCCCTCACTCATCAGAGCCAACGGGTATCCCACACAGCACCACCAGCGGAGAGGATGCAGTTTCTGCTTCCACACCAACGACTGCTGGCCCTTTTACTACCCATGCTGATGGCGGACACACAACCACATCTCTTGCTGCAGGGTCCACGATCTACACCGCCACTGCCCCCTCAGAGTTGTCCACACCATCCTTTTCCACTACTGCTTCCCACAGCACAGATAGTGAGATTCCCACCTCCACATGGAGCCCCAGTGAGCTCTCTACCCACACTGTGGTCACTGGGCAAGCCGGCTCCACTCCCACAGGCGAGAAAACCATCATCCCCACTGTGCCAGCTTCATCTGAGCCCACGGCGTCAACCCACGTTTCCCATACCACAGACGCCGGCCGTTCCACCGTCCCATCGAGGCCAGGAGACCTGTCTACCAGCCCGGCTGTCTCAGGACCGACTGCTACTGGTTTCCCCCAGGAGTCCACGGACCATAGCACCATGTCCCATTCCTCTGCAGTCACACACTCATTTTCAAGCACTTTTACTGAAGTGGATAAAAGTTACTTCCCCACATCAAGTTCCCGTGAGTCTTTTACTACTTCAGGAGGTGAAGGGGAAACAATCTTTCCCCCCGGTCTGCTTTGAGTGCCCTAACTTCAACAGTGTCAAGCGCAATTATTCGTTCCCCTCCTTGTATAGCACACATGAGGCACATTCTGCTTTCCCTTCTCATCCCAGTGACCTCTCTAACCCGACTCTAATCTCTGAAATAACCACTATGATTGTCACAGAAGAGCCGACTGTGTACACCAGTGTGTCTGATTTGTCAAATCTACTGTTTCCTCTGAAACTTCTTTTACAAAATTGGAAGCAAGTTCTGTCTCCTTTCAGTTTCCGGCCAGCTTTCTAGTACCATGGGTGTCTCACATCAGACATCCTTAAGTCTAAGTGATCCGTCTACTCTCTATTCAGATACTCCTGATTTTTCCATAGTTACAATGAGTTCCGACACAACTCTTTCCAAGGAGAGCACAAGTTCTGCTTCTACTTCAAGTTCAGGGGGATCCATTTCCACTACAGGTGGATATCAAGAAACACATCAGATCCAACAGTTACACATGATACCTTGTATACTACTCATAATGAAAGTCATTCTTCCCCATCTGGTCTCGATGAATTAATTTCCACTATTCCTGTCTCTGGGCAAGTACCCACATTCCTTCCTGAAGCATCCACTGCCCACACAACCCTATCTGTTTTGTCTCACTCCACTGATTCAGTGGTTACCTCCTCTACCACTGTAAATGGAAGTTTTATTTCCACACCAAGCTCTGATGAATCATCCACTACTATCTTGGTCTCTGCACAAACGGCCACAATTTTCACAGAAAAGCCAACCATCTACACCATTTCTGATTTGTCTCATTCTGCAGTTTCTATTGACACTTCCTCTACCACTCCTAGTCGGGGTTCTACGCCCTCATCAAGTTCTACCATCACAACCATCACTGAGGAATCCAGTGTCTTCACCACTACCACTTATTCCTCCAAGACAACTGATTCATCTGATGCACCCAATACCACTGAAGATCTTAGTCCATTATCTTCATCAAGCCCCATCCATTCCTCTTCACTCCCAGCCACCTGTGGACTAATGCCCACCACCTTGAATGAGAATTCCACTCTCTTCATCACCAATAGTGATTCTGCCAAACCGATGATTTCTACTTCCATCCCCTCTGCCACAGACAGCCCTAGTTCTACATCCCCATCAGCTCTAACTTTCTCTTCTACAACTAGAGTCTTCTCCAGACCAACAGCTACCACCCTCAGTGGAGGATCTACTATCTTTCAAAGCAGCACAAGGTCACCAAGCATACCAATATCATATGACAGCTCCCGAACTATAGTCCCTGGTGCTTCTTCAGCCTCAGCTATCCCTGGTTTTTCCTCCAGGCCAGTCTCTGACTCTTCTTCAGCCATTACAACTTCCTCTGGTTTTTCTCCTCTTCTGTCCTCCACTCTACCTGGCTTTTCCCATACCTCAGTCCCTGGGGTCACTACTTCTTCAACTCTCCATCCCCTGTTCACTAGCACACACACAACTGTGATGACGACCCAGTCTTCAGCTACAACAGTGAGTAAGTATTTCTGCATGTCACTCTGTGTGCCTCTCCTGCTCATCAGCTCTCCTTTCTCATCAGCTAATCAGCTTTGACCTCTTCGTGGTCTTGTTCCACCTCTCCAGTGTCTTCTTATTGTCAGTGAATGTCGTCCACATGGATAATGTTGTCTTGTATTTTCTCTTTTTATTTTTAGAGCTCTTGCTTTCTTTGCTCATCCCCTCTCATTTCTTGTTTCCGTATTCCCCATTGTCCTTCATCCTTTCTATCCCCTTGAAGCTTGAGGTTATGGTAGAGGGTTCTATTCTCTATCAGCACAATGTCTGAATGACAGGACCTGGATTGGGGGCCAGTATTTTTGTCCCTTGGACTTCCATGTTGACTGCTGTGAATTCTATCCCTTCACAGGGCAGTGCCACAATGGGACCATATGGAACGGAAAAGAGTGTGTCTGTGCCCAAGGCTTCTTTGGTTACCAGTGCAAGTCCCTTGTGGACTCATTCTTCATCGGTAATGAACTTTTCTGAGACCTACAAATTGTCCCTAACCATTTAAATAGGAGGGCAACACTGGAAGGATTTTCTGCTACTGCTACCTCATTGTGCAGGTAGAGGAAAAAATATGATATTTACCTAGGCCCAAATGCCTACGTAGAGGATGGACCCTTCTTCAGGGCTCTTTTCACTAGCTTATATGTCCGTTGGATCAAGATGTTTCTAACCCAACTCTTTCGGAGCCCTCCACTTAGCTTTCTCTGGGTCATGATCCTGGCCATTAACTCCTCATGGTGTTCAGAGACAAGGGGCAGGAGTTTTAGTGACTCTTTTTTTAAAAGATTTTATTTATTTATTCTTGAGAGACACAGAGAGAGAGGCAGAGACATAGGCAGAGGTAGAAGCAGGCTCCATGCAGGGAGCCCAGCATGGGACTCGATCCCAGGACCCTGGGATCACGCCCTGAGCCAAAGGCAGATGCTCAACCACTGAGCCACTCAGGTGTCCCAGTTTTAGTGACTCTTACTTGCCTCTTGAATTTCCATCCACCCTCCTATTCACTTTCTTTACCTCTATGAGACCAGGAGGCAGAGAATTAACCAATCCCAGAAGACATTATTGGGAGGTTGCTATCTCATGCATAATATGACCTATTCCCACAGAAATCCCGGAAAAAATCAATGCCACCTTAGGTGTGACAGTGAAAGTGACTAATAGGAATTTCACAAAAGACCTGAATAACATATCCTCCCCAGTCTACCAGAATTTCACTCAACTATTCAAGAGTCAGGTAAGAGCGGGAAAATCCCAGATTCCCCAATATGGATGTCCAATGTCATTGGGATACAGGAGCTCATTCTGATTGACTTTGGAGTTTCTCAGCCCATGGATCCCTTCAGTCTTCCCAAGTCCCGAGAGGGGGTCCTCTTAGAGCCCCTTTCCTTGAGCACCACCTCACCCACATCCTAATGGAGGGAGCATCCCTATACCTTTCCTTCCTTCTTTTCTGTGAGCTAATACCTTGGGTTCCCTGGGGGAGGGGGCCCTGGGGCTTCCTCTGAGATGGAGCAGGGGCTGCTCAGCTGCCTCATTTCTTTCAGATGGATAAAGCTTATATGGGCAAAGACTTTCCCCAGTACAGAGGCGTGATCATTAGGAGACTGTTGTGAGTATGTGTGTGTGTGTTGGGGGCAGGTCAGATTTATAGTCTGTGGGAAGCCCCCCTCTCTGCTCTCTTGTCTTCTCCCATCTTGAATGAGTATCAGTACCTGGCTGGGCCAGAGGGAACCCCCCCACCCCGCAGCCCACAGGCAACACCAGAAGGCTCTGAACCATTCATTTATTCATTCATTTATTTATCCTTCATCCATTCAACAGCTTGTATTGAAAGCCTACCCTGTGGTAGGTGCAGGGAATGCAGCGGTTCTGGTCTTCATGGAGCAAAGGGTGGCAGAACATAGTAAAATAGTTGTGCAATATGGTTAGAGTTAACAGTAAAAAACACACAGGGTGCAATGGGAGAGGCTGAATGCAAGCTGGGTAAGGTGGAGGGAAATCTTTTGGGAAGACATGATAGCTAAGCTGAGGCTTGAATCATGAAGAATAAGCCATGTAGAGGGAATTGCTGATGAGGAGCTTAGAGGTAAAATAGAGGAGAGTTGATTGCAGAAACATAAAGAACAATTGGCAGCTTGAAATCATGGTGGGAGAGGAGGTGGAAAGATGACCCATACCCAGTTACTTAATCTTTAGGCATCAGTAGTTTTGGTCCATGTGGGAAGGTATCTTATTTGCACTTCAGAGAGTTCAATCTGGCTGCAGGACTGAGAATGGTGGACAGGGGAAGGAGATTATAGTGGCCTGGACCAGAGAAGTGACAATGCAGAAGAAAAATAGTCCAGTGTGAAAGGTCTTTAGGAAGCAAGACCAGCAGATCATGGAGATTTGATGGGTATTTGCAGAGAAGGAGGAATGGCACCAGTTTTCTGGGCTGCTGGGAGTATAGAGTACCCTTTGCTGAGATGAGGAAGGTAAAGAGGAGGGAGGTGGGAAAGAAGATGATGAGTGGGCCATATGGAGTTTCAAGTGCCCAGGGCCCAGCCACATTGAATGGTTGAGTAATAGAACAGCATGTGGTGGAACATGTGATAGAAAGTGTCTGCAGCAGAGACTCTGGTGTTGGTTTCCCTGGATAGAAGTTGCTGGAAGTCCTAAGAGTAGACCATATGGTGGCTTGGGGTTCACAGCACAGGGGTGAACATTTCCCAGGAAAGAAGCATGTCAAGCACCAGCATCTAAGGGATAGGCAGGAGAAGCAGATCCCCTAAAGGAGAGTGAAAAGTAGAAGGGAGGGAAGGGAGCCTGGAGGGTGTCTTGCCCAGTAGGAAAAAAGACATATTCATACTGTCAAGGGCCCATGCGCTTCTATGTCTCGGTGTCCTCTACCCTACCCTTACCCCTTGCCCAGGACCAGCGCTTGTTTCCATCTCCATTTTGGCACAAGCTTTTGTTGGGTTTTGTCCTCCTGTCTTCTCTGATAATGGCTGTGACTGGTGACAGATCTTATCTTAAGATCTCTCAGTGTCCCACTGGCCATCTAACAAGGAGCTTCTGGATTGGAATCTTATATTTCTTTTTTTTTTGGGGGGGGAATCTTATATTTCTAAAGTGACCTCACATTTTTTTTCATTTCTAAAAGCATACTTATTTGGTTTTAAAATATAGTCCAACAGCCTCCATTTAAAAAGTTTTAGTTTAAAATATTTTTTATGGTGGTAAAATAGCCATAATATAAATTTTGCCATTAACCATTAAATTAATCACTTTAAATGTATAGTTCAGTGGCATTAAGTACATTAACATTGTTGTGCAACCACCACCACAGTCCATCTCCAGAGCTTTCTCATCTTCCCAAACTTAAGCAAAACAAAAACAAAAACTTTAAACAAAAACTCTCAACTCCTCCTCAACCCACCTCAGGCAACCCCCATTCTACTTTCTGTCTCTAGGAACTGGATAACTCTAGGGACTTCATATTAGTGCTCATGTAAATATTCATACAGTATTTGTCCTTTTGTTACTGGCTTATTTCACTTGGCACAATGTCCTCAAGGTTCATCCACATTGCAGCATGTGTCAAAATTTTCTTCTTTAGTAAGATTGAATAACATTTCATTGTACTGTATACCACCTTTTGTTTATCCATTCATCCATCAGTGGACACCTACTTAGGTTGCTTCCACCTTTTAGCTATTGTGAATAATGCTTCTATGAACATGGGTGTACAAATATGTCTTTAATCCCTGCTTTCAAATCTTTTGGGTAAATACCAATAAGTGGAATTGCTGGGTCATATGGTAATTTTATTTTTAATTTTTTGAGGAGCTGTCATACTGTTTGCCGCAGTGGCTGTACCATTTGACATTCTTGCCAACAGTGCCCAAGGGTTCAATTTTGCTACATCTTCACCCAAGAGCTTCCATTTTTAGGAATGAATTTTATCCAATGGCATTTCTTGTGATCACTGATATTTTGGAATCTTAGATCATTTTACTCTGCAGCTTCTGTCTAGGATGTTAACTCTTGGAGGGAAGAGTCCCTAGTCTGTTCTGCATCTGAGTCACATAGCTAACTGTCTCCCATCACCCTTCTTGCTTTGTGGGCCCCACTTTCTGGGAGGGTGGGTGACCCAGAGTGACTGATGAATCATTGACTCCTGATTCTAGCAATGGCAGTGTTGTGGTGGAACATGATGTTGTCATGGAGACAAACTACACTTCAGATTTTCAGAAACTGTTTGAAAACCTCATTGAAATCATAACGGTCAAGATTATGAATGAGACCAAAAGGCTACCTGGTGATTCGGAAGAGTGCAGAGGTAGGCCCTGATGGTGGTAGGGAAAGGATGAGAGGGGTCCTATAGGGAGGTCTCAGCCTCTGACTGCCCTGCATCTCTCCTCTTTTCTGGAACTCCAGAGACTTATCCATAGGGATCCAGAAGCCCCCCCGGGTGTCTTCCTTAGACTCTGCAGTGTGCCCCAGCAGCTGCTCCTGGTCTTGGGCTCAGGTTGTCACCAGCCCTAATGCCTCTATCTGAGTCTGCTAACAGGCCCAGCTGCATCTAGGGATAGGCCAAGACTCTAGTAGGGTAGAGAGCAGTGTTTATGTTTTGTTCTTTCCTGCTATGCTTAGCAGCCTCCTTACATCTGTGCTACAATGAGGAAGCCACCATTGTGAACAAGACTGTGAAGCTGGGCTTTGACCTGCAGGGTAAGCACCTCCATAGAGTGGTGGGTGTTGGGGGACAAGTGTGGGCAGTACATATGGAGGCTGGGGGTGCTTTAACCAGGCTGATGCTTGCTGCCCACTCTTCACCCCCAGAGCAATGCACCCAGAAGGCTGCAAAGGACTATGCCCAGTTCTACTATGTGGATGAACTGGATGGGAAGCTGGCCTGTGTGACCAAGTGCACTTCTGGGACTAAGTCGCAACTGAACTGTCATGAGGGTGAATGCCAGTTGCAACGAAGTGGCCCCCGCTGTTTGTGAGTGTCCAGTCCCTCTAAGGCCAGCACCCACTCTGTCTCGTGGTAGGACTGTACCTTTCACCAGTCATGGAGCAGGGGTGGGGAGGGAGAGCTCCTCTGCACCATCCCTCTTTCTTCTACCTGGGTTTCCCTTCACTCCTAGCCCCCACCAGAGGGAGGAGGAGGTGCAGGTTATAGACATGAGTGTCTTAGGACAGAACAAACCCCTTTCTGAGAAAGTTCCAGTTACCAATTTCCAATTCTGTATCTATAGATCTCTATATCTACATTTCATTTTCCTTTTGGTATCCTAGCCACAGTGCCATTATCACATCTAGCTATAACTGGGGCACTACATTTGGGAGAGCATAAATTAAAGCATAAAATAGGGGCAGCTCTGGTGGCCCAGGGGTTTAATGCCGCCTTCGGCCCGGGGTGTGATCCTGGAGACCCGGGGTCGAGTCCCGCGTCAGGCTCCCTGCGTGGGGCCTGCTTCTCCCTCTGCCTGTGTCTCTGCCTCTGTCTCTGTGTCTCTCATGAATAGACAAATAAAATCTTTTTTAAAAAAAAAGCTTAAAATATAGGAGCACTTGGGTGGCTCAATGGGTTAAGTGTCTGCCGTTGGCTCTGGTTATGATCCCGGGGTCCTGGGATTGAGCCCTGTGTCAGGCTCCCTGCTCAGAGGGGAGCCTGGTTCTCCCTCTCCCATCTGCTTGTGCTCTCTCTCTCTCCCTCAAATAAATAAAAAATAAAAAATAAAAATAATTTAAAAAAGCATAAAATATAAAATTGGTAACAGGCCAGTCAAGTTGCCAGCTAGAAATTAGATGGGTGGACATCACATTCCTAGGACAAGGCATCCAAAACTCAGATTCTGAATCCTGCTCTGTACTAGGGCATCCCCCACCCCCTCACTGCCCTTTAAGTGTTAGGGAGCCTCCTAACCTGGGTCCTTCCTAACCAATGCCTGTCCTTGGAGGGAGGGAAAGCCAGTTTCCAGTGGTTTGGCATTCATTTTTCTTTTCTGGGAGACTGGGTGTGAGGGATGTTAGCTGGCTGTCCTGATCTTGGGTGTGTTCCCAGATGCCCGACCTCAGACACGCACTGGTACTGGGGAGAGACTTGTGCATTGAGAACCAGCAAGAGCCTGGTGTATGGGAGTGTGGGAGCTGTGGGAGCACTGCTGGTGGTCATGGTGGTGGTCCTGATCGTCCTCCTCGGCCGATCCCAGAGAAAATTGCACAGGTGAGCTTCTGGGGCTGGGCCCAGGGAAAGGGGAACACAGTTGGAACATCCCAAGGTTCTTCTTCCAATTCAGCATTTGGAGGCCTGATGGGGACTCAGCCCCTCTCAGCTCTGGGTAACAGCAAAAGGCAGCCTGCTGATCTGACCTGATCTGTTTGGCAGAGAAGTGCATCTCAAAACTTGGGTCCTGAGATTGGATTATGTAATGACATTACCTGGTGTTATCACTTTGGCTGCCACAGAGCCACGTTGTTGCGCTGGGACACTGGGGATGAGCTATCCAGTGTCGCTTTCTCAGCTGTAAAATGGGAGGAGATCCACCTAAGAAGATTGAGGAACAATGGGCACAGTGCCCCTGATGCCTCTGATATAGTCAGAGGGAGTTGCTCTGATTCTGATCTAATGCTCCCTTCTCAAAGATAAGGGAACAGAGGCCTACTGAGGGAGGGGCAGGCCACGGTGATGTTGTTTCGTTTTCTGCTACTGCCCTGGGGACAGGCCCCTCCCTGAACCAGGGCTTGGCTGAGGTAGCCCTTTCCAGAAGCCAAGGGTCAGGGCTCTAGGCTCCCTCCTCCACCTCCCTGCCGCCAGCTGTTCACCTCGTTTCTGTTGGCAGGCAAGAATACAAACTGTCTCGGGAGTGGCAAGGAGAAGACATTCCTGGCAGCTTCCAGAACACAGGCATCTGGGAAGGTACTTCTCACCAGGAGCAAGCTAGTGGGCGGAGAAAGGCCGAGAAGGTGCTGCAGCCAGATTCAGTGTGGCTGTGGGTGCCAGCTGGGTTTGTGTGTCCTGTGGCTGCCCGGCTCTGCCAGCTTCTCTGCGACCTCCTGACCCTGAACCTTTACGCTGCCTCTGCTGACTTTGTCTTTTCTCAGCTCCTCTCTAACACTCCCATCTGTGTGGGGCTGACGCTCACCTTTACCTTCTTCATGCTTTTGCGCCTCCTGCACCACTGTATGGAGGGTTCCCCTCCTTGGGGGCTCTGTTTCCAAGGTCTAGTTCAAACACCTGCCCCTCCATAGAGCCTCCTGTGTGTTCAAGCTCTTCTGATTCTCCGCTGCCGTGGAAAACCACCGTGTCACATCTGCTAATCTCTTGCTGCACTGAGATGAATGATCGCAGTCCCTGGGCAGGTCCTGCCCTACCAGTTCCTTCTGACAAACACCATGGAGGGTCAACAGGCATGGCTGAGTCAGATCCTGCCCCCCAGAGACCAGCCCCTGTGAGAGCTTCAGAGGCACACACAGTCAGTGGGAGGACAGGGCCATGCCTTGGGCTCCAGGGGCCCAGAAGTATGTCCGCCCCAGCCAGGGTGGGGAGGGATCAGAAAAGACTGCAGAGGAGGCATCACCTGAGCCAGTCTGCAGGCTGGGGCAGTACTGCGAGCTGGTGAATAATCTGCTTCCAGGAACACAGATCCCAGGGAGGTTGTGGAGGTCTCTGTGATCTGTAATGAGGGGGACACACTGGAAGGGCTTTAAGGGAGGGAGTCCAGGGATACATTTTTTTTTTAAAGATTTTATTTATTTATTCATGATAGTCATACAGAGAGAGACAGAGAGGCAGAAACACAGGTAGAGGGAGGAGCAGGCTCCATGCAGGAAGCCTGACGTGGGATTCGATCCCGGGTCTCCAGGATCGCGCCCCGGGCCAAAGGCAGGCGCCAAACCGCTGCGCCACCCAGGGATCCCCAGGGATACATTTTGAACATCTTACTTAAGTGGACTTGGGGAGGGACAGCCCTAAAGTGGGGAGACCAATGAGATGGCTCTGCAGTATGCAGGGGATGGAAGATGCAGCTGAGTTGGGGTAGGAGGGATGGGAGGAATGGACAGCAGAAGATGTAGTTTAGATGCCAGTGAGCTGGGCCGGGTTGTTCCTCACAGGCTGGAAAAGGGAGAAGGCCTGGAGCACTGCCTGGCAGCGGAAAGAGGCAGCAGGTGGGACACACTGTGGGCCAGTGGAAGGAGGCACCACCAGCTCTGGTCTGAACCCTGGGGAGAGGTCTCGGCCAGTGGGCAGCTGGGAGTGGTCAAGGAAGCATACAGGCATGGAAGAGGGCAGGGTAAAGGGCAGAGTCCCCGGGAAGACTTTGAAGGAAACAGAAAGGCATGATCATGGAGGCTGAGGAGGGTGGGATGTGCAGAACTGGGAAACTGGCTGCTGAAAACATGCCAGCTCTAAGAGAAGATTCTGGGCCCTGCTGGTTTCTGCTTGCCCTGGTTCCCATTGCTGTGAGGGTGTGTGAGCTGGTGACCCCTGAGCAGTGCCTTCCTCCCGGTCCACTCTCACCCAGATCATCCCCAAGCCTACCCATGGTCATGACTTCTGACCCTGAAGCATGTCAGGGGGCTGTGGTTCCCTCTTGTCCTCTCATCCCATTGGGCCAGCTCCCCAGGCACGCTTCCAGAGCCACCTCATAGACTGGCTGCAATGGTGGAAGGATTGTTGGGCAGTGGGAGATACTTTAGGGAAGATACTGGAAGAAGTCTCCCTCTATGCCTCTCCAGCCTCCCCCAGGCTCACTCAGCCTGGCCCCTCTTTCTGCAGATGAGAATCTGAAGGAGGACAGATTCAGCCTTGAAAACATCTATGACCATTTCCAGCCCTCCCTGGAGAACGTGGATCCCACCATGGAGGTGATTCAGGGGCCTGTCCTCAGCTAGGAGCTCTACCCTCCCCATCCCCCAACCCACTACCTACCACCCACCACCCACCCCTGGGGCTGCCCAGGGACGGTCAGCACCCTGGTCCAGAGATAGGTAACTTCCACCGGACATGGCCATAGCTGAGGGCCTGTTGGCCTCACTTCCTCTCTCCCACCCCCAGTTCCACATCCAGAGGCCCAGGGTGGTGACCACTGTTCAGTGAGCGAGGCAGAGGCTCCTACTCCTCATCCAGATTTGGACAAGACATCGGCAGAGAGAGAAAACCCACCACTGTGCTACTCCTCAGCGCCCTCGTTGGTTAAAAGGAAATAGAGCATCAGGGCTCAAGGTGGCCCTCTCAGAGCTGGTGGGCCTGGCCAGCCCCTGCTGTGAGCCCCTCTCCCCACCCCCTCACCCTCCAACCAGGAGCCCCGGGGCTGCCCAGACACTCTGACATCTTTGCTCCAGTGACTTCCCACTCTGAAATTTCCCTCCCAATAAAAGAGCAAGGTTTAAAGCAGAGTTGTGTTTTCTTTCTCTACCCTGCAGGGGGGCCTGCCCCCCACCCACACACACCTGGGGCTCCAGAGATCCCTTCTTGGAGAGAATGCACTCCAACCAGGATTAGATGCCATATCTGGACACGGGACACTCTGCACTCTCAGCCCCTTCCTGGGATCACATGTTGAACGTGCAGCATGGATCCTCTCTGCTGCTCCAGGCCAGGGCAGGATCAGGTCCCCTCTGCCTGAGGTCACTGTGGCAGGCAAGCCTGAGGCCAGACTTTGGGGGCCTCAGGCCCAGGGAGTGAGGAGTGGAGGCCCACAGAAGGTGAAGGAGTGAGCACTTGGCTTTGTTGACTTTGGAGGGGGGACAAGGTCACTCCGGATGGCCATGGAAGCTTGTGCCCACCTGTGAACTCACAGATAGATGTCAGGAATGCAGCCATCCTGGAGCTGGGGCACTGGCTCAGGTGTGGCCATGATTTACATCCCATGTCCTGGTGGGGTACCTGCAGGTAGAGAACTTGAGAGGAAAGGGAGGGGGAGCGTCCTTACCGGAGGCCGGAGTTGAAGCTTCTCCTCCCTGGTACAGGCCCAGCGTCTTCTGCTCCGTCCCCCCTGCCCACCGCCTCCCCCCACGGGTCTTCCCTGTTCTTGCAGGTTGCTTCAGGCCCCTGTGCCTGCCCTTTTGTTGGGGCGAAAAATTGGACAGCTTGTGTGCTTGTGTGTTGCCTGGCAAGGGAGGGGCTCCCCTCCCTCTGCCCTTTGGCCTGAAATAAAGTCCGCACCCCCAATGATGAGAAGCTCATACACTGACTCAGGTGGGCTGGCCCAGTTCTCCAGTCTCAGGGATCAAAGGGCTCTGGGGCCCATTTATTACTGGGGTTCCTTGGCTGACACTCATTTGCCCTTTCCTGCGAGGGTACACAGCAGGTCCACTACCCTCAGAGCTACGATGTCAAGACTGGTGACTGTGATGCTCTGCCTGCTGCTCCTTACCATCCAGCTCCTGTTCCCTCATGCTGCTGCTGGACTCAGTGAGTGAACCCCGAGTCTGCCCAGGCCTGAGGGAGGGCTGCTTTCTGGGGGGCACGGGTCGGGGGATCCTCTGCTCGGAGCTCAGCTCATGCCCATCACCCTCTCCTCCTGGTTATATTCGGGAGAAGAGCTAGGCCTTTGGGTGCATACAAGTTAGTCTCTCAGTCTGCTTAGTCTCTAAAATGAGAATAAGAGCTCAGACTTGTCAGGACCGGAGGATTAGCACAGCCCCTGGCATATGGCAGATGCTTCACTGATGTTAGGGTCTGCTCTTACCTTGTGGACGTGGCCCTCTGACCCCTGGTCACCTCCCACCAAATATCTAGGCCTTCCCTGCATGACCGGGACAAATGTCTGAAGTCTCTGCTCTGACTCTCGTCCTGGCCATTTCTGTATCACCTCATCCCTGCCTAGTACCCTGAGGATGTCCTAGGCTTGTTGGGCAGCCAAGAACAGGGAAAGGGCCACTGCTGTAGCCAAAGGGGCACAAGATGGGGTTTTGGGAGCCCCAGATTCCTTTTTTCTAAAAGATTATATTTATTTATTCATGAGAGACAAGAGAGAGGCAGAGACACAGGCAGAGGGAGAAGCAGGGGCCCTGTGGGGAGCCTGATGTGGGACTCGATCCCAGGACCCTGGGATCACGACCTGAGTCAAAGGCAGACACTCAACCACCGAGCCACCCAGGCACTCTGGGAGCCCCAGATTCTAATCTTGTGGTGAACCAGCTGTGCGCCATGGTGCAATTCAGATTATCTCTGGCCTCACTGTCTTCCCCTAAAGGACAAGGCAGGGCGCTGAGGGGAGCACTTGACGGGATGAGCACTGGGTGTTATTCTGTATGTTGGTAAATTGGACACCAATAAAAAATAAATTTATTATAAAAAAAAAAGTACAAGGCTTGAACCCTTTAAGGGTTCCATGGCCATGGGGACTGGGGTCAAGTTGGCAGAGGTTGACAAGGGGTTCTGGTCAGACCCTTCAGGACTTTCCTCTGCCACTCCCCTGTCCTTAGAGAAAGAAGGAGGGGAAAAGGCAGAAACCAAACTACAGGCCTCAGGTTCTCACTCTCTTGAGACGCCATCCTGGGATGGCCGGGGTGGGGTTAGCAGTGGACTTGGAGGCAAAAGTAGGGGGCTCATGCTGCGCCCTGTAGATGCCACTCAAACTGCCATGTCTTGGGCTTTGCCTACCCTAAGCTCACTATACCAGGAGCAGAAGGGGCTCCCAGTCACCTGGCCCCAGACCTTGGGCAACTCTTCTCCAAAGAAGGAATGGGGTGAGGGCAGGGAGCCAGTGGCCTCCTTGGCTCAAACCCACTCACAGGAGGCAGGGCTTTCTCTGGAGACCAGCCTGAGGGCTCTTGGGGCAAAAGAAGAGGTATGGGAGGAGGACGGGGGGCAGCAGCCTAGGGCAGGGTGGGGCAGTGAGTGGCTTGGTTTAAAGGGCTGGTTCACTGACCTGAACCCTGCCATCACTTGGCACAGACTCCCAATGTGATGGCACCTGGAGCTGTCACCTTGTTAGTAATAAGAATGACACACTCTTCCTAGGCACTGACTATGCTGTCCAGATTCTTAGTGCCTTATCTCTAATAAATGCCATTTTAGGCACTGTGATGGCCCTTATTTCGGGAAGATGTTTCCAGCTCTCTCGTTCCTCCACCACCCTGCCCTCCTCTTTTGCTTTCTGTTTCATCTTTCTGGCCCATCTTTCCCCTCCTTCTTCCTCCCCTTTCCTCCTTCTCCCCTCTCCTTGGCCTCTTCCACATTCTGCGTGCTGTGGCTCATTGCACTTCTAACCTCGGTCTTCCCCTTGGTAAAATGGAGCCTTACAGATTCTCTGCTTCTGTTCTCTGGTCCCCTTTGTGAGCTTGGCATCAGCTGGTCTGTAGAGCCATGGCCAGCTTTGAGTGGCATCTGAATCTCTTGTGTGCCCTTCCTGGGGACGCAGAGCCACATCCCTTCTCAGGTTACTGGGCTGGGGATGTCTGAGTGGGGCGTGGGCCTCACAGAAGAGCCTAGTGGCCTTCACCTGGCTCCTCCAGGTAGGCACACCTTCTCATGACCACCTGGCCCTTCCTTCCAGCACACCCTGGTTAAATTGCTTGTCAATGAAACACAACATCTTGGGTCCAGTTTGTCTCTGTCCAGCCGTGGCAAGTCCCTCTCACCTCTCACACCCAGCACAAACAGGTCCGAGGCATGGGTGCTCAGTCATCTCCCTCTGCCCTCTCCTCTCCTCCCCATCCTGAGTGCCTTCACCCACATCCTCACCACCACCCTACTGTCATCCTCCCAAGGGAGTGTAAGAAACATGCACTCAGTGGTTACCCTCCCCCTCCCCATCAACAAGGTCTATGTCTTCCTCTGAGCCTTCCTGGGGGTCACGACTGACTTCTCTCCCCTGGAACCCACTGCTGTGACCACAGGTGCCTAGAAAGAGTCTCTCCCCCTGGACTACCATAACAAATTAGCACAACCTGAGTGGCTTAGAACAACAGAAAAAAATCTTGTCTCATGATTCTGGGGGTCAGAAGTCCAAAATCAAGAAGTCAGCAAGGCCATGATCCGTGTGATGACTCTAGGGGGAGATCTTTCCTCCTGTTTTCTATCTTCTGGGCTTGCTGGCCATCCTTGGGGTTCTGTGGCTTGAATATGCATCCCCTAAGCCCCCTGGCCATCTTCGCCCTATGTGTCTTCACGTTGTCTTACCTGTCTGTGTATGTCTGTTTCTGGGCTCCAAATTTCTGCCGATTTTGTTTTGTTTTGTTTAATCTATTCTATCCATCCCCTCACCCATTTCTCCTCTGGTAACCATCAGTGTATTCTCTGCAGTTAGAGTCTGTTTCTTACTTTGTCCCTCTCTCTCTGTTTTTCCCTTTATTTGTTTTGTTTTTTAGATTCCACATATGAATGAAATCATATGGTATTTGTCTTTCTCTGGCTTATTTCAACTTAGCATTACACTCTTTAGCTCCATTCGTGTTTTGCAAATGGCAAAATTTAATTCTTTTTTATGGCTGAATAATATTCTGTCATATATATCCCATCTTCCTTATCCATTCATCTGTCAATAAGATACTTGAGCCAATTCCATCGTTTGGTATTGTGAATAATGCTGCAATAAACACAGGGGGCATGTATCCCTTTGAATTAGTGTTTTTGTAATTTTGGGGTAAGAACCCAACAGTGTGATTGCTGGATCATAGGGTAGCTCTATTTTTAACCTTTAAGATTTTTTTTATTTATTTTATTTTATTTATTCATAGAGACAGAGAGAGAGAGACAGACAGACAGACAGACACACAGGCACCATACAGAGAGCCCGACGTAGGACTCGATCCCGGGTCTCCAGGATCACGTCCTGGGCTGCAGGCGGCGCTAAACCGCTGCACCACTGGGGCTGCCCTTATTTTTAACCTTTGAGGAACCTCCATACCGTCTTCCACAGTGGCTGCACCAATTTGCATTCCCACCAACCATGCATAAGGGTTCTTTTTTTCTCCACATCCTCAACAACACCTGCTGTTTCTTCTGGTTTTGGTTTTAGACATTCTGACAGGTGTGGGGTGGTACCTTATTGTAGTTTTGATTTGCTTTTCCCTGATGATAAATGATATTGAGCATCTTTTCATGTACTGTTGGCCATTTATGTGTCTTCTTTGAAAAATGTCTATTCATATCTTCTGCTCATTTTTAAATTGGATTATTTGTTTTTTGGGTATTGAGTTTATATCAATCCTTATATATTTTAGATACTAACTCTTTATCGGAGATGTTGTTTGCAAACAACTTCTCCCATTCCATAGGTTGTCTTTTAGTTTTGTTGATTATTTCCTTCACTGTGCAGAAACTTTTTTATTTTGATGTAGTCTCTGAATTTCTCCTCTTTATAAGGACACCAGTCATAATGGATAGGGCCCCCCCTAATAACCTCATTTTAACTTGATTACCTCTATAAAGGCCTATCTCCCAATGAGGTCACATCCTGAGGTCCTGTGGGTTAGGAATTTAATATAATTTTTAAAAAATATTTTATTTATTTATTCATGAGAGACACACAGAGAGAGGGAGAGAAAGGCAGAGACACAGGCAGAGGGGGAAGCAGGCTCCATGCAGGGAGCCCAACGTGGGACTCGATCCCGGACTCCAGGATTATGCCCTGGGCCAAAGGCAGACGCTAAACTGCTGAGCTACCTGGGATCCCTCAAAAGAATTTTTTAAGAGGAGCCAGGGGGATGCAATTCAACCCATAGCAATTGCCAAGAATCAAAAGGCTAGATAGCCATACTGGTTGTCGAGAGTGTGGAAAACAGGCACTGCCACAGATTGGTACAATTCAATAGAAAGTCTTTGAGAAAGAAATAACACAATATCAAAGATGCATGCTCTTTCACCCAGCAATTTCTATTTGTAGGAATTTACCCTATGGATACACTCACATACCCATACAAGTACAAGGATATCCACATTCACCCTAGCAAGTGACAAGACCTGCCTCTGTTGGTCTTCTCTAAGTCCCTTCTGCTCTTGCCCCCTGATTTTAAGGGCTCCTGTGATAGTGTTGGACCTGCCCTGAAAATCCAGGACAATCTTCCTCTTTGACCTGATTAGTCAACTGATTGGTAACATTATACCTACCAAGTTCCTCTTGCCACGTAATGTAAGATAGTCTTGGATTAGCATCAGAGGGCATAGATCATGAGGACCAAACTTCCACTCACCACACATTTAATTATTTCATTATTTATTTATTTAATTAAATAAATTATAGTATATCCATACTATAGAGCTCTGTGTAGTTATTCCAAAGAAGGAGACAGCTTAATATGTGCTGCTATGGGTGTTCAAGATAATAAATGAAAAAAGCAAGACACAGAGCCATATGTATAGTGTGCAACCATACATTTTTTAATAAAGGTTTTATTTATTTATTCATGAAAGACACACAGAAAGAGAGGCAGAGACATAGGCAGAAGGAGAAGCAGGTTCCCTGTGAGGAGCCCAATGCTGGACTTGATTCCTGGATCCCGGAATCACAACCTTTTTTTTTTTTTTTAAAGATTTTATTTATTTATTCATGAGAGACAGAGAGAGAGAGAGAGAGAGGCACAGACACAGGCAGAGAGTGAAGCAGGCTCCATGCAGGGAGCCCGATGTGGGACTCGATCCTGGGACTCCAGGATCACGCCCTGGCTCGAAGGCAGGCAATAAACCACTGAGCCACCCAGGTGTCCCAACTATACATTTTTTAAGTGCTTGTAGATGTATATAATATCTGAAAGCCTTCACAAGAAACTAGTAATAGTAGCTGATTTAGAGAAGGATAATTTGGATGTAAGGTAGGAGAAAGTCTTATTTTCTAAGTTTTGTATTATGTGCATACATTGATTATTCCAAAACCAAACCCCATCTTCTCCTCCTTTTCCTCTTGCTATTTTTTCTTTTTCTTTCTTTCTTTCTTTCTTTCTTTCTTTCTTTCTTTCTTTCTTTCTTCCTTCCTTCCTTCCTTCCTTTCTTTCTTCTTTCTTTCTTCTTTCTTTCTTTCTTTCTTTCTTTCTTTCTTTCTTTCTTTCTTTCTTTCTCAGCATAGGAAGATAATCTTTACTATATTTTAAATAAAAATGGAGCAGGGGCACCTGGGTGGCTCAGTTGGTTAAACGTCCAACTCTTGATTTTGGCTCAGGTCATGATTTAACGGTTGTGAGACTGAACCCTGCTTCAGGCTCTGTACTGGGCATGGAGTCAGCTTGAGATTTTCTCTATCCTTCTCTTTCTATCCCTCCTCTTATTTTTCTCTCCATCTCCCTCTCTAAAAAAATTTTTTTTTAATTAAAAAGTAAAAGCACAGATAGCAAGTTTCTGAGGCATTTTATTATTATTCTTTTAAAATCAACCTTCAATAACAATAATCAAAAGCAAGCCTTAACTACACAGATTATTTTGATCACTATGGTAATTGTCAAGGGCACAGAAGCCAGCAGCATGAAGTAAAATATGGGTAATGGCTGTGAGAATTTTAGACATGCCCAAAATGTAGATCACTGCATGAAATTCTATCCTTGTATTTTCTCAACATTCCTCTTAAATATGGAACAATTATTGTATCTTTTTTTAAAAAAAAGATTTTATTTATTTATTAATGAGAGACACACAGAGAAAGACAGAGACAGGCAGAGAGAGAGGTAGTCTCCCTACAGGAAGGCCTGATGTGGATATTGATCCTGGGACCCCAGGATTACACTTTGAGCCAAAGGCATACGCTCAACCACTGAACCATCCAGACATGCCTACAATTATTGTTTCTTTGCCAAATGTCGAACATGCACATAGAATTCTGACAAGAATATTATGCTAATATTGTCAGTACTAATACTAAGCCCTTCTTTCCCCCCAAAATGCAATGAATCATGGTTCCACTCCCTGTATGTGTTAGTATTAGTGATAATACATACAATTAATTTTGTTTTCCAGGTCAAATTAGCAGATTGACTTCATATTTTGTGACCAGCTGTGTACTCTAATTTTTTATCTTTTATTATCTTAATAAATTTAACTATATTTCATAAGCTCTGAGATGTTTGTTAACCTGCTAATGATTGTATACTTTTATTTTATTTTACTTATTTATTTTTAAGTAGGCTCCATGCCCAGCATGGAGCTGAATGTGGGTCTTGAACTCATGACCCTGACATCAAGGCCTGAGCTGAGATCAAGAGTCAGATGCTCAGGGGGATCCCATCCCTGGGTGGCTCAGTGGTTTAGTGCCTGCCTTCAGCCCAGGGTGTGATCCTGGAGACCTGGGATCAAGTCCCACGTCAGGGTCCCTACATGGAGCCTGCTTCTCTCACTGCCTGTGTCTCTGCCTCTGTGTGTGTGTGTCTCTCATGAATAAATAAAATCTTAAAAAAAAAAAGAATTAGATGCTAAACTAACTGAGCCACCCAGACCCCCCTGGTTGCATACTTCTAACTTATAGTCTACTTATTCTACTCAATTTGAACTCCATGTAATAACTGTTTAAATTATTTACAGATGTGGAGTGCCTGGTAGCTCAGTCGGTTAAGCATCTGACTCTTGATCTTGGCTTAGGTCATGATCTCTGGTTGTGAGACTGGGCTCGAGTCTGGCTCCATACTCAGCAGGGAGTCCGTTTGGGATTCTCTCTCTCCCTCTCCCTCTACCCCTCACCCATTAAAATAATAAATTAATATTTAAAAAATTATTTACAGATGGCTATAATTAAAACAATGACAAAATTTACTACTTTCTTGGCTAGGCTGCTATTAATGCCTTTAATTAAGAGTTACATATTTTATGCATTTTTTTTACTTGCTAGCAGCAACTTTTAAAATGACATCTATAATTCTCTGTGAGCAATAAGTGATTTTCATTTTGCTTACTTCTATACAGATACTCAAATTCACTTTTTTCTTACTGTAAGGCAACTCTTCCCCAAACATGTTAGCTGTCCAGCTAAACAAGTGCTAAAAGATACTCAGAATTTGAGCAGTACACTGGTAACTATAGTGCTAAGAGAGAAATATGGTCATAATAGGAACTCAAGAAATGAACTCTACATGAAATGAGTGAATTGTAAGGCAATTATTAGAGCCATGTACTTTTAATCACATAATTTTGTTTAACTAGGGAATTCAGGTTCTCAGATTTATTATTTTTTAAAAGACTTTATTATTTATTCATGAGAGATACACAGAGAGAGGCAGACACAGGTAGGAGAAGCAGGCTCCTCAAGAGGAGTCCGATGTGGGACTTGATCCCAACCTGGAATCATGCCCTGAGTCAAAAGCAGATGCTCAACCACTGAGCCACCCAGGTGCCCCAGGTTCCTGGATTTAATTTGCCCTCAAGTGTAAATTCAAGAATTTGAAATTTTAAAAATCTCTAGCTGAAAGGGAATTTTATCATTTGAATGGATTTCCCCATCTCCATAGGTACACGTTAGCAAAAAGCTGGTGAAAATATGACATTGTATTTTTATGTTGTGCCACATTTCTGTATTCATTTTTGACCAACATAAAATTTTTCTTTTTAAAATGATGTCACATAGAATATGAGATAATCTGCCATTTTGCTATGAGATTATTGATAACATTGAAGCTTCTTGCATGTTTGTCATCTAGCACATTAAGTAACCATTATCCTTTTTAGAAAGGATACAGTGACAAATTTTTAAGTTAATGGCTTTGGCTGAACACTGTTAGTCTGTCACAGAACAATAGCAGTGGCGAAAACATTGACTATACAGTTCATGGCTGGGTTCTCCCATTTTACAGTACAGATTCCATCAGATGCGCATGATCAAAACATGAGCTGGCTGTGTGAAAGCCATATGCACTCTTCTGAGCCACTGCACAATGGTCACGATATATTTATAGGCTTTTCCCAACTTAACCAAATGTGTTTAGGATTGCTCCATTATGCCTGCAGTCCATTGGTTGATATTGTTTTGGTTAGTATCTTCACCACCCAAGACCCTGTCTATATACTCTTCAACGATATAGTTGGCTTTGTCAGCTTTGAAGCCAACCTGTCACAGTGGCGGTGGCACTCCTCCATGTGTGGAGCAGAGCTTTCTCTCTCTCTCTCTCTTTTTAAAGAATTTATGTGGAGGATCCCTGGGTGGCTCAGCGGTTTGGTGCCTGCCTTCAGCCCAGGGCGTGGTCCTGGAGTCCGAGGATCGAGTCCCACGTCGGGCTCCCTGCATGGAGTCTGCTTCTGCCTCTCTCTCTCATGAATAAATAAATAACATCTTTTTTAAAAATAAAGATTTTATGTATTTAATTGTGATAGAGCACACAAGCACATGCACCAGCAAAGGGAGAGAGAAGGGGAGAAACAGATTCTCTGCTGAGCAGGGAGTCTGACATGGGGCTCCATCCCAGGACCTCAGGATCATGATCTGAGCGGAATTCAGGCAGATGCTTAACCAACTGAACCACTCAGGAGTCCCTTCTCTCTCTCTCTCTCTCTCTCTCTCTCTCTCTCTCTCTCTCTTTTAAGATTTTATCCATTTATTCATGACACACACACAGAGAGAGAGAGAGAGAGAGAGAGGCAGAGACACAGGCAGAGGGAGAAGCAGGCTCCGTGCAGGAAGCCCGAACTGGGACTCGATTCCGGGTCCCCAGGATCACGCCCCAGGTGGAAGGCGGCGCCAAACTGCTAAGCCACCGGGGCGGCCGGTTTTTGTTTTTTTAAAGGATAATTCCTTCTGCGAGTTCTGAGACATCTCAATGTAGAGCTGTATTTCCTAGGACTGAAGCAAGATCTTTCTCCTGAGTTCTCTGTCCCATTCCCTGAGAATTACAAGTTTTCCAATTTGGCTGGTGGGAACAGCATTGTTTCCATCCCTATGTGAGAGCCAAGTCTCATTCCTTCTAATCTTTCCCAGTGGCACTACCTGGATCTTGGGTAGTTGCTTCATAAGCACATTTTGATCAGTACAGCTCTTGATGGATATCCAGGGGCCCCTTTGTGTAAGTCTGCCTCCCCAGTAATCTGTCCTGTGAACTCCAGCTGCCTTAGTCTCTCAAGATGCTGATTGGCATCCCCTCAACCCAATAGAGCTGCTGGGCTCCAGCTGCGTTCTCCCTCCTGCCAATCTGCTTGGAAGTCCTCACAAGTCCATAAGATAGGGCCATCACAGGGCTCACGTTGTTTGTTTCCTTGTTTATCTCTCAGGAACCACTGTCCTTTGTTGTCTGACTTCCAGTGTATTGATGATCATCATTTCATATCTTTGTATGGTGATGTAGTTATCTGGGGGCTGGATATTGTTTCAGATAGGAGGGTGGGTCTGATCTCTGATATTCCATTTTGGCCAGAAGCATAGGTACAATGGTTTGATAAGGGTCTTTGATTAGTGTTTAATCTATTTTATATACTTGGCCAATTAAATCACTTTAAACATTTTAAGTTACATTTATAAAATTAATACACTTCCTATTGAAAGACTTCAGTTATTTGATTAATAAATAAAATCTTTCCAAGGACTAAAGAAATTCCATAAATCTAATACATTAAATGTAGATTTTTAAAAACTTCCCCCAATTTTTAAGTCTAATACATTATAAATACCTATGTGTTGGATCTTAAGTTCTCTTAAGTGTTCTCATACTGTTTACAATCCTAGCATGATTTTATTTTTTTAAAGATTATTTATTTACTTATTTGAGAGAAAGCAAGAGAGAATGAGAGAGCACAAGCAGGGGGGAGAGGCAGACTCCCCACTGAGCAGGGAGTCTGACATGGGGCTCAATCCCAGTACCCTGGGCTCATGACCTGCGCTGAAGGCAGATGCCTCACTGACTGAGCCACCCAGGTGGTCCTCAATTATATATTTTAAATTGAAACTACAAAGTTGGCACATTAGGCCAAATTCTCTTGAACATTACAAATATCTTAAATCCCAAGTGCTAAGAGATTATATGATACAAAAGGTTTAAAGTATATCTATTCCTAGGCTTAAATGAAACTCTTTCCCATATTAGGATATTTTTGTATCTGCTGTAACAAGTATGTTCCAAGGGTATAATTGCTTGACCACAAAAAGATTTTTTTTTTTTTTTTGGCTCATATAATATTACCAGGCAGACATTCTTGGTAGGCAAGTAGCTTTCCTTCATATGGTTATTTGGGGACCTAGCTTCCTTCTTCCTGAGACTTCTCTATTCATTCTCTTGTGCCTCCTTGTCATCTGCCTCCAGCTGGCAGAACAATGAGGACCACCAGGGGGAGTTTCTGGGCTGGCCTGGAAGTGGCGTGTTCAGTTGTGCTCAGGATCCATTGGAAGGGACTTAGTCTTATGTAAATACTTTCTTGATATCTGACTCCTGACTGGGCAGGAGCTCCTTTTCCTACCTGCACAACTCAACCTCTCAAAATCTTCAAGATTTATCCCTGAAGCCCCGGCTTTCTGCAATCACCTTTGTGTGAACTAGGTCCTGACACTTGATTTCTAAATCCTGAAACAAGCAAGGTGGCCCTTTCCAGAGGAGGTGGGGCTGAGGGTGAGGGGAATCACAGGGGTTTTGAGAGAATGAAGGAATCCCAAAATGGGAAGAAAAGTTATAGCTCCAGGGGACTAACTTCACTTTCTCTCTTTCAGATCTCCAAGAGGACAGGGCTGTATGGGATGGAGGAGGGTGTTTGTCCCAGGAGAACCTGCAGGACCCTCAGTGCCAACAGATACAAGTCTTCTATGATACAGGTGAGGCACAGCAGCTCTGGAGATCTGGGAGGGGGCACATTTCTGCTAAAGGAATGGAACAGCCCTCAAAGGCCCCAAAATTCCCTAGATTTTACAGTCTATGACCATATGGCTTCTAGGGCCTTATAAAGATTCTTAAGGGTAGATAGGAAGCAGCCAGAGTCTACGGAAAGGGGATAAAGTATGGCCCAACTCAAACACCCTAGAGGAGAGGAAAAGTGAACAGAATGTACCAGCAACAAATATTTTAAGTTCATTTAAACAATTGATTCTGACACAGAATTTCTCTGAAAAAAAGAGGGGGAAAAGGGCCCATTTAAAGGCAAAGACCCACCTGGACACCTAAGGGACTAGAATATTTTCACAATCACTGACTAAGGTGAAAAAATGTGACAACTTTTACAGGACCTGGAGAGAAAGAATCATATTCTACTGAGAGTAAAAAAGCTGTGGCGATCGTTGAAAATACAGGGGAATCTGTAGGAATATTAAAGCACAACATGGCAGTGTGGATGCCTAGAAGACGTGAAAGGACTCAAACATTTGGGAGACCTCAAACATACCATGTCTCAGGTCACTTGGTGCCTCACTCTATATTAAAAAGAAACATCGAAGATACTACTTACAATGACAAAAACACACCACCTGTGATAGAGGGAAACAATTGGCAACGAGCTTCCACTGGCTCCATGTCAAACTCAAGAACTTTTTCAGGCAAGAACATACCAAGAGTGTCTCGAGACAGGGCCATATTAGCAGTTTCTTCAGATACGATCACATCAACAGACTCTCCAGTCTCCAGCACATCTCCAGACACCAGCACATCATCAACAACTCCAGACATGACCACATCAAGAGCCTCTCTGGAAGTAAGCACATCAACAGCTTCTCCAGACTTGACCACATCAACATCGTCTCCAGACATGACCACATCAGCAGCTTTTCCAGATGTGACCACATCAACAGTATCTCCAGACGGGACCACATCAGCAGCCCCTCCAGATGCGACCACATCAAGAGCCTCTCCACACGCAAGCACATCAACAGATTTTCCAGATGGGACCACAACAGCAGATGCTCCAGATATGAGCACATCACCAGCTTCTCCAGACGTGACCACATCAACTACCTTGCCAGAAGCGAGCACCTCAACAGCTTCTCCAGACATCACCACATCAACAGTGTTTCCAGACAGGACCACATCATCAGCTTCTCCAGATGAGACCACATCAACCACTCCTCCAGACGTGACCACATCAACGTCTCCAGAAGTGACCACATCAGTAGCTTCTCCAGACGTGACCACATCAGGAGCCTCTCCAGACGTGAGCACATCAACAGCTTCTCCAGACATGAGCACATCAGCAGTATCTCCAGATGGGACCACATCAGCAGCTGCTCCGGATGTGACCACATCACCAGCTTCTGCAGAAGTGACCGCATCAACTGCCTGGCCAGAAGTGAGCACATCAACAGTTTCTCCAGACATGAGCACATCAACAGCTTCTCCAGACGTGACCACATCAGCAGTGTCTCTAGATGGAACCACATCAGCAGCTTTTCCAGACATGACCACATCAGCAGCTTCTGCAGACGTGACCACATCAGCAGCTTCTCCAGACGTGACCACATCAGGAGCCTCCCCAGATGCGAGCACATCAACAGCTTCTCCAGACATGAGCACATCAACAGGGTCTCCAGACGCGAGCACATCAACAGCTTCTCTAGATGGGACCACATCAGCAGCTGCTCCAGATATGAGCACATCACCAGCTTCTCCAGACGTGACCACATCAACAGTGTCTCCAGATGGAACAACATCATCAGCTTCTCGGGATGAGACCACATCAACAGTGTCTCCAGACGTGACCACATCAACATCGTCTCCAGATGGGACCACATCAACAGCTTCTCCAGATGCAAGCAAATCAACCACTCCTCCAGATATGACCACATCAACAGTGTCTCCAGATGTGACCACATCAGCAGCTGCTCCAGATGTGACCACATCAAGAGCCTTTCCAGATGGGAGCACACCAACAGCTTCTCCAGACATGAGCACATCAGCAGTGTCTTCAGATGGGACCACATCAGCAGCTGCTCCAGATGTGAGCACATCACCAGCTTCTCCAGACATGCCCACATCAACTACCTTGCCAGAAGCCAACACCTCAACAGCTTCTCCAGAAGTTACCACATCAACAGCGTCTCCAGACGTGACCACATCAGCAGCTTCTCCATATGTGACCACATCACCAGCTTCTGCAGAAGTGACATCAACAGCCTGGCCAGAAGCGAGCACATCAACAGCTTCTCCAGACATCAGCACATCAACAGCTTCTCCAGATGTGACCACATCAGCAGTGTATCCAGATGAGACCACATCAGCAGCTTTTCCAGATGTGACCACATCAAGAGCCTCTCCAGATGCAGGCACATCAACAGCTTCCTCAGACATGAGCACATCAACAGGATCTCCAGACATGAGCACATCAATAGCTTCACCAGACATGAGCACATCAACAGCTTACCCAGACGTGACCACATCATCAGTATCTCCAGATGGGACCACATCAGCAGCTGCTCCAGATGTGACCACATCACTAGCTTCTCCAGGCATGACCACATCAACTGCCTGGCCAGAAGCAAGCACTTCAACAGCTTCTCCAGACATTAACACATCAACAGGGTCTCCAGTCATGAGCACATCAATAGCTTCACCAGACATGAGCGCATCAACAGCTTACCCAGAGGTGACCACAACAGCAGTGTCTCCAGATGGGACCACATCAGCAGCTGCTCCAGATATGAGCACATCACCAGCTTCTCCAGACATGACTGCATCAACTGCCTTGCCAGAAGCGAGCACCTCAATAGCTTCTCCAGATGAGACCACATCAACAGTGTCTCCAGACGTGACCACATCAACATCGTCTCCAGATGGCACCACATCAGCAGCTTCTCCAGATCTTACCTCAACCACAGCTTCTCCAGACATGACCACATCAGCAGCTTCACCAGACGTGACCACATCAATAGTGTCTCCAGACAGGACCACACCAGGAGCCTCTCCAGAGGTGAGCACATCAACAGCTTCTCCAGGCATGAGCACATCAACAGCCTACCCAGATGTGACCATATCAGCAGTATCTCCAGATGGGACCACATCAGCATCTGCTCCAGGTATGAGCACATCACCAGCTTCTCCAGACGTGACCACATCAACTACCTTGCCAGAAGCGAGCACCTCAACAGCTTCTCCAGCCGTCACCACACCTACAGTGTTTCCAGACGGGACCATATCATCAGCTTCTCCAGATGAGACCACATCAACCGCTCCTCTTGACGTGACCACAACAGCAGTGTCTCCAGATGGGACCACATCAGCAGCTTTTCCAGATGTGACCACATCAAGAGCCTCTCCAGATGTGAGCACATCAACAGCTTCACCAGACATGAGCACTTCAGCAGTGTCTCCAGATGGGACCACCTCAGCAGCTGCTCCAGATGTGACCACATCACTAGCTTCTCCAGGCATGACCACATCAACTGCCTGGCCAGAAGCAAGCACTTCAACAGCTTCTCCAGACATTAACACATCAACAGGGTCTCCAGTCATGAGCACATCAATAGCTTCACCAGACATGAGCACATCAACAGCTTACCCAGAGGTGACCACAGCAGCAGTGTCTCCAGATGGGACCACATCAGCAGCTGCTCCAGATATGAGCACATCACCAGCTTCTCCAGACATGACCGCATCAACTGCCTTGCCAGAAGCGAGCACCTCAGTAGCTTCTCCAGATGAGACCACATCAACAGTGTCTCCAGACGTGACCACATCAACATCGTCTCCAGATGGGACCATATCAGCAGCTTCTCCAGATGCGACCACATCAACCACTCCACCAGACGTGTCCACTTCAACAGTGTCTCCACACGGGACCACATCAGGAGCCTCTCCAGAGGCGAGCACATCAACAGCTTCACCAGACATGAGCATATCAACAGGGACTCCAGACGCGAGCACATCAACGGCTTCTCCAGATGGTACCACATCAGCAGCTGTTCCAGATATGAGCACATCACCAGCTTCTCCAGTGGTGACCACATCAACTGCCTTGCCAGAAGTGATCACCTCAACAGCTTCTCCAGACGTGACCACAACAACTGCCTGGCCGGTAGTGAGCACATCAACAGTTTCTCCAGACATGAGCACATCAACAGTGTCTCCAGACATGAGCACATCAACAGCTTCTCCAGACGTGACCACATCAAGAGCCTCTCCAGATGCGAGCACATCAACAGCTTCTCCAGACATAAGCACTTCAGCAGTGTCTCCTGATGGGACCACATCAGCAGCTGCTCCAGATGTAACCACATCAACAGCCTCTCCAGACTGGTCTATATCAACAGCCTGGCCAGATATGAGCACATCAGCAGTTTCTCCAGACTTCACCACATCAACAGTGACTCCAGACAGGACCACATCATCAGCTGCTCAAGATGAGACCACATCAACAACATCTCCAGATGTGACTACATCAACATCGTCTCTAGACGGGACCACATCAGCAACTTCTCCAGTTATAACCACATCAATCACTTCTCCAGACATGACCACATCAATAGCATCTCCAGACACGAGCACATCAACCGCTTCTCCAGTCTTGGACACTTCAACAGCGTCTCCAGAAGGGACCACATCACCACGCTGGCCAGATGCGAACACATCAACAGTTTCTCCGGACATGAGCACGTCAACAATGTCTCCAGACATGAGCACATCAACAGCTTCTCTAGTGGCGACCACATCAACAGTGTCTCCAGATGGAACCACATCAGCAGCTTTTCCAGACATGACCACATCAGCAGCTTCTCCAGACGTGACCACCTCAGCAGCTTCTCCAGATGTGACCACATCAAGAGCCTCTCCTGATGCGAGCACATCAACAGCTTCTCTAGACATGAGCACTTCAGCAGTGTCTCCAGATGGGACCACATCAGCAGCTGCTCCGGATGTGACCACATCACTAGCTTCTCCAGACGTGACCACATCGACTGCCTGGCCAGAAGTGAGCACATCAATAGCTTCACCAGACACGAGCACATCAACAGCTTCTCCAGACTTGACCACTTCAACAACATCTCCAGAAGGGACCACATCACCAGCCTGGCCAGATGTGAGCACATCAACAGTTTCTCCGGACATGAGCACGTCAACAATGTCTCCAGACATGAGCACATCAACAGCTTCTCCAGAGGTGACCACATTAACAGTGTCTCCAGATGGAACCACATCAGCAGCTTCTCCAAACATGACCATGTCAGCAGCTTCTCCAGATGTGACCACATCAAGAGCCTCTCCAGATGTGAGCACATCAACAGCCTCTCCTGACATGAGCACATCAACAGTGTTTCCAGACATGAGCACATCAACAGCTTCTCCAGACTTGACCACATTTACAGTGTCTCCAGATGGGGCCACATCAGCACCTTCTCCAGACGTGACCACATCAGCAGCTTCTCCAGATGCGACCATATCAACCACGTCTCCAGACAGGACCACATCAACTGCCTGCCCAGAAGCGAGCACATCAACAGTTTCTCCAGATGTGACTACATCAAGAACCTCTCCAGACGCGAGCACATCAGCAGCTTCTCCAGATGGGAGCACATCAACAATGTTTCCAGACATGACCACATCTATAGCTTCCCCAGATATGACCACATCACCAGCAGCTCCAGTCGTGACCACATCAACTGCCGGGCCAGATGCTAGCACATCAACAGCTTCTCCATATGTGACCACATCAACGGCTTCTCCAGATGTGACCACATCAACAACCTGGCCTGATGCGAGCACATCAACAGCTTCTCCAGACATGACCACATCATCAGCTTTTCCAGATAGGACCACATCTGCAGCTTCTCCAGAAGCGACCACATCAACAGCATCTCCAGAAATGACTACATCAATAGCTTCTCCAGACGTGACCACGTCAAGAGCATCTCCAGATGTAAGCACATCAACAGCTTCTCCAGACAAGACTGCATTAACAGTGTCTCCAGACACCAGCACATCAACAGTGTCTCCAGATGGGACCACATCAGCAGCTTCTCCAGATGTGACCACATCAAAAACATCTCCAGACATGACCACATTGACAATTTGGCCAGATTCAAGCACATCAACAGCATCTCCAGACGTGACTACATCAAGAACCTCTGCAGACGTGAGCACATCAGCAGCTTCTCCAGATGGGAGCACATCAACAATGTCTCCAGACATGACCACATCTATAGCTTCTCCAGATGTGACCACATCAACAGCTTCTCCAGATGGGACCACATCAACTGTCTGGCCAGATGCGAGCACATCAACAGTATCTCCAGACACGAGCACATCAACAGCTTCTCCAGACATGAGCACATCAACAGTGTCCCCAGACATGACCACATCAATAGTGTCTCTAGACGGGACCACATCAGCAGCTTCTCCAGATGTGAGCACATCAACAGCATCTCCAGACACGACCACATCAACAGCTATTCCAGACAGCACAACATCCACAGCTTCTCCAGATGCCACCACATCAACAGTTTCTTCAGTTGCAAGCACATTAACAGTGTCCTCAGACACAGGCACACCAACAGCTTCTCCAGACACCAGCACGTCAACAACGTCTCCAGATTCGAGCACATCCACAGCCTCTCAGGATGCCACCATATCTACAGCTACTCCAGACACCACTACATCAATAGCTTCTCCTGACATTAGCACATCAACAACATCTCCAGACATGACCACATCAACAGCCTGGCCAGATGCGAGCACATTAACAGCTTCCCCAGTCATGAGCACATCAACAGGGTCTCCAGACACCAGCACATCAACAACATATCCAGATGCGACCACATCAGCGTCTCTAGACATGACCACATCAACAGCCTGGCCAGATCCAAGCACATCAACAGCTTCCTCAGTCATGACCCCATCAACTGCATCTCCAGACATGAGCTCATCAACAGTTTCTCCAGACAGCACCACATCCACTGCTTCTCCAGATGCCACCACATCAACAATTTCTCCAGTCGCGAGCACATCAACAACTTCTCCAGACACCAGCACATCAACAGCTTCTCCAGACTTGACCACATCAATGACCTCTCCAGACACCAGCACTCTAACAACATCTCCAGATATGAGCACATCCACAGCTTCTCCAGATGCCAGCACATCGACACCTTTTCCAGTCCTGAGCACATCAATGATGTCTCCATACACGAGCACAACAGCTTCTCCAGACAGCATGACATCCACAGCTTCTCCAGATGCCACCACATCAACAGTTTCTCCAGTCGCGAGCACATCAACAACTTCTCCAGACTTGACTACGTCAACAGCCTGGCTGGAGGCGAGCACACCAACAGCTTCCCCAGTCCTGACCACATCAACAGGGTCTCCAGACACAGGCACATCAACAGTTTCTCCAGTCATCACCACATCAATAACTTCTGTAGACATGAGCACATCAGCAACATCTCCAGATGTGACCACATCAACATCTCCAGTCATGACCACATCAACATCCTGGCCAGATGTGAGCACACCAACAGCTTCCCCAGTCATGACCACATCAACAACAGCTCCAGACACAACAATTTCTCCAGACAGCACCACATCCACAGCTTTCCCAGATGCCACCACATCAACAGTTTCTCCAGTCGTGAGCACATCAACAATTTCTGCAGACACGAGCACATCAACAACTTCTCCAGATGCGTCCACATCAACAACATCTCCAGACTTGACTACATCAACAGCCTGGCCGGATGCGAGCACACCAACAGCTTCCCCAGTCATGAGCACATCAACAGCATCTGAAGACACAAGCACATCAACAACATATCCCGATATGACCACATCAACGATGTCTCCAGACATGACCACATCAGCAGCCTCGCCAGATGCAAGCACCCCAACAGCCTCCACAGTCGTGACCACATCAACAGCATTTCCAGACACGAGCTCATCAACATCTCCAGACACCAGCACATCAAGAACATATCCCGATGTGACCACATCAACAACATCTCCAGTCATGACCACATCAACAGCCTGGCCAGATGTGAGCACACCAACAGCTTCCCCAGTCATGAGCACATCAACAGTGTCTCCAGACATGAGCACACCAACAATATCTCCAGACACCAGCAGCACATCCACATCTCCAGTCGTGACCACATCAACGACGTCTCCAGACATAACCACATCAACAGCCTGGCCGGATGGGAGCATGTCAACAGCTTCCCCAGTCGTGACCACATCAACACCTTCGCCAGATGCGAGCACACCAACAGCCTTCCCAGTTGTGACCACATCAACAGCGTTTCCAGACACGAGTACATCAATAACATCTTCAGACACCAGCATATCAACAACTTCTCCAGATGGGACCACATCAATGATGTCTCCAGTCACGAGCACACCAACAGCTTCCCCAGTCATAAGCACATCAACAGCCTGGCCGGATGGGAGCATGTCAACAGCTTCCCCAGTCACGAACACGTCAACAGCTTCCCCAGTCATGAGCACAACACCAGTGTCTCCAGACACGAGCACATCAACAGCATCTCTAGACACCAACACATCAACAACTTCTCCAGACGCAACCACATCAACAGCCTGGCCAGATGCGAGCACATCAACACCTTCCCCAGTCATGACCTCATCAACAGCATCCCCAGACACGAGCACATCAACAGTTTCTCCAGACAGCACCACATCCACAGCTTCTCCAGATGCAAGCACATTAACCTCTTCTCCAGATGTGACCACATCAACAGCTTCTCCAGACCTAACCACATCAACAGCTTCTGCAGACACCAGCACGTCAACATCTCCAGTCACAAGCACATCTCCAGCCTCTTCAATTGGGAGCACATCTACAACTGCTCCAAACACGAGCATATCAACAGCTTCTCCAGACTCCACCACATCAACTGCTTCTCCAGACTACAGCACATCCACAGCTTCCTCCGACAGGGTCACATCAACCCCTTCTCCAGACAGAACCACATCTCCTGCTCCTCCAGATACTGCCACCACCACCGCAGCTCCCACAGAGAGTTTCTCATCACCAACACCTTCAGCTCCCTCTACCTCAACAGGGACAGCTTCGCCAAACACTATCACATCTCCAGCTTCTGCTGCCACTGCCACCACCACAGTTGCTCTCACAGACAGTAGCCCATCGCCAACACCTTCAGCTGACTCTACCTCAACCGCAACAGCTTCTCCAGGTATGACCACATCCCCAGCTTTTGTTGAGAGTTCCACCACCAGTTCATCTGTCACAGAGAGTATTCCACCCCCAACATTACCAGCTGAGAGCACCTCAGCAGGCTCAGTTTCTCCAGTGACTGACACATCCACCACTTTTACATTGAGTGGTACCACTTTGTCTTCTTATACAGGAGCTGAGACTTCTACAACCTCTGTTGGTAGTGTCACCACCACACTAGCCTCCACAATAAGTAGCCCACAGACAATACCATCTGCAACAACTTCTGCCTCCTCCCCATCTGTGACTCCTGTGGTTGTCACCACAAGGACTCAGTCCACCTCTACCTCCAGGACAACACTTACCACGCAAAGGTCGACCACTGTTACAATAAAAAGCACCCCTGCCCCTACATCTACTACTCCAGCAACCACACCATGTAAGTAATATTTTGTATTTGCCTTTTGAAGCCTACCTATGTTTTCAATCTGTCCCTGTGGGCTTCTTAGACCTTTATCCTAATTCTTCTTTTGTTCTTACTTGTTTCCTTTGGATCAAATGTCCTCAGTGCAGTCACCTTTTCTCTGATCTCTGTCCTGCCCACTGTTTCTTGAACTACATCCATTTTATCATACAACATGCTTCATCTCTCTTTGCCTGGACAGCTTGAGTCCCCAGCAGCAGAGTGTCTGCACACTCCATATCTTCCTTTTATATTCTGTGAAGCTCTGTCCCATCGTATGTTATATCCTATAATCTCATAAACTTCCTATATTTCATTTGGATTACATGCCCTTTTAGTGGTTTATCTCATTGATTTTGCTCATGCTTAAATGCTAAGGTTTTTTGGTTTTTGTTTTGGTTTTTGTTATTGTTGTTGCCTAGTACTCGTATATGTCTTTGGCAACTATCTCTCTGCTACCATTCATTTATTTTGTTTTTTCTTGTTTTCTGTGCATCCACCATAGAAGCCAAATAAGTTTTTTTTTAATTTAAAGATTTTATTTATTTATTTATCAGAGTCACACACAGAGAGAGGCAGAGACATAGTCAGAGGGAGAGGGAAAAGCTGGCTCCCTGCAAGGAGGGAGCCCAATGCTGGACTCAATCCCCAGATTCTGGGGTCACGCCCTGAGCCAAAGACAGACACTCAACCACTGAGCCACCCAAGTTTCCCAAGCAGATTTATTTTTATCAGCTCTGAGCTCTGCCTCTATGCCTTTGAATATTTCTGTATCCTTATGCCTCCCTGCCTTTTTTCTGTCTCTGAAACTTCCACCCAGCTCTCTTTGCTCTGAATAAAATGAGGCCTGCCCCACTCCATGCCTACCATTATAATATAGTGTCATTATGTAATATATAATATACAATATATATTATACAATATACTATTATACTTGTGAGATTGATTATCAGAGTGAGAGAGGATATTTGGCATTAAGATAAATGTACTAGTTAAAATACTTGAAGACATTTATTGGTTTAGATAAACTATAGATATGCCTAGAGACATATGATCTGTGTTTTCCAGGATAGTGCCCTGCCCTATCCTGTCTTGAATTGAGGAAGATGAAGGGAAGTTCTTCAGCATTTGGCTACCGCATTTCCTCAGCGCTTTGTGAATTCTTCCTCTGGAGGGTTTTTGCCTGGCTTTTATTTTATGTGGCTTTGTTCTTTGGTTTCTCTCCAATCTGGCATTGTCTAGTTGAACTCTGATTCTCAGACAGAGGTGCTGAGCATTTTTAGGGGGAGGTCTGGAACTTGTGTCCCTAGGAAGTCCCACAGGTGTCTTGCAGTAAATGCATGACCACCAGGCCCACAGCTGGTATTGGTCAGCTTTCTGAAGGCAGATAGTCTCCCTTCATCTTCCTCTTATTCCCTGGAGGTTGGCTTTTCATGTAGACCTTTGGGCAACAGGTGACACATCCCAGTAGGTGCTTTTGCTGCTTCACACAAGCTTGTGCTCATCACTTAGATCAGGTCTGGACATCTTCAGTAACACACAACACAGAATGAGAGAGAGAGAGAGAGAGAGAGAGAGAGAGGCTGATTTAGGATTTATGGATCTTTCTTGTGCCCAGGACGCCACTTTTGACTCAACTCTTTCACTCTTTCTGAATGTCTTGAACCAAAGGCCTGTAACCAGAGGCTGTGATGTGATGGGTGTGGCCTATGCACTCTGAAACTGGTAGGAGAGGAGTAGACTGGGAGGCAGAGGTGGGGCAGGGTTTCCTAGAGTATGTGCATATCTCATGTGCCTAGCTAGACAAAACTTACCTGGAATACAAGTCTGTGCATGTACAGCTCTTTTCAAGAAAAGCCAACAGGAACAGAGATCTCACTTTTCCAAATAGATTGGCATAGATATTGAGAGTTGTCTGTAACCATCTTCTATCTAAATGAAGTTTACACTCCTCCCTCAAACTCTACATCTCAGAAAATAAAGAGGAATCATGAATAGTCACCATGACAACAATTTCCAGTATGAGCTCTCCTGAAGCAGGTGTTGCAGAGACAATGACATACTCATTCACAGGCCTGCTGTAACCTAGATTGGTCAAGTTCTTCTGGGTACTCTTAGTTTCTGTTTTTTCTTTTCTCTTCCTCAGCCTTGCCTGTGTTGTTCCTCACCCCTGACAATACTAGATGTTCCATTCCTTGCTTTTCAGGGCTAAAGTAAATCATACTGGAATACTCTAAGACCAGGTTAAGTCTGGCATCCACATGGATCATTGGGCAGGTCTCTTAGCCTCTTTCCACCTCACTTGTCCCATCCATAAAATAGGGATGACACTAACTATCCTGCCTATTCCAGGGTCTCATGAGAGTATCAAATTAGACGGTATTTGTGAAAATGTGTTGCAAGCTGTAAAGTGTTATGCAAATATGTGTGGGTAAGTGGGGCTTTGTCCTTTTCAGTGGACTGCAAAAATGAAGGGACGTGGAATGGGCAGGTCTGTGTTTGCCCCAACGGCTTCCAAGGAGACCAGTGCCAGTACGAGGTCACGACCTGCAGGAATGGAGGCTACTGGGATGGGATTAAGTGTGTGTGCGTTGGCCTCTTCCAAGGGCCAAAGTGCGAGGATGTGGTCCCGAGCATTGAGATAGGTGAGTAGGACCACAGGGCCCTGCTCTCCCCAGTCCTGAGCCCCTAATACTGCCCTCTGCATGCCCAGGAATATGGCCTCTTCTGGGGGCAACCATTTAACTCAGTGGCAATAAAGTTGAAACATTAAAAAATGAATAAAGCAGGAAGGTATAGTTTGGAACAAAACATAAATCTGGCACAGAATTTGTATTTTAAAATACACTTAAGATAAATGAGTGTGTACTGGAGGAGAATACAAAAAGTATGTGAAATTCTCTAAGATAATGTAAGGCCAGAGATCCCCTGGGTTCCATCCCAAAGCCATGAAGAATACAGTGTACTCCCCACCCTCCAGAGGCACTCTGGTGAGACCTGAGTGGGAGTGGGGATGGTGGACCTAGCCCACTCCCTTGCTCAGGGCAGAATTGCTGAAGTGTGGGTCTCCTTGGGAAGGAACTTGGGGTGGGAGGGGTCTCTGTTCTCAGTAAGTGGTGCTTCTGTTTAACCCCCTCAGACTCTCCACCAGAGACCGTCTCTGCCCAAGTAGAAATGACTGTGACAGTGACCAGTAGGGAGTTCACCAAAGAGCTAGAAGACCGGGATTCTGTAGAATTCAAGAACTTCAGTGATACATTCACACAAGAGGTGAGCCTGGGAAAGCAAGTCCCTGTCGGTAACTCAGGGAGGAGTCTCTAGAGGTGAAGAAAGCAGTTGAGGGCTGTTCTCATGTTTGTGAGTTTCTCAGCTCACTCCTTTCCTCAGGGTTTGCCAGAGAGCTTGTGAAAAGACAGAAGTTTCCATGAAAGGGCCAGTGGGAGGGCCCCAGGGATAGGGCTAGTCTCTGAGGAGGGAACACCCCATCTGGACAGTGTGCCCCTGCCAGCTTCTCACAGGGAATGGGGGATGCAGCAGGTCCATCCTCTGCCTTCCTGAATTCCTATGGAAAGACCTGGCAGGCTCCACGTTGGGGCGTCTGGGATGACACCGTGACCTCCTTGCCTTTCAGATGGCCCATGTTTATCGTGAAATCCCTGAGTATCAAGGGGTCAACATCACAAGGCTATCGTGAGTATCTGGGGATCCTGGAAAGAAAGTCTTTGGAGTGGAAACAATAATCATAAAGACAACTGTAACTCTGCCCCTATATGAGTTTGCCAGGACTGTCATAACAAAATACCCCAGACTGGGTGGCTCAAGCAACAGATATTTATTTCTCAGGTTCTGGAGGCTGAAGTCCAAGATCGAGGTGTTCAGTAGATTTGGTTTCTTCTGAGTCTCTCTTTGGCTTGCAGATAATTGCCTCCTTCCTGGGTCCTCACACAGTTTTCCTCTGTTCAAGCACATCCTTGGTGTGTCTTTGTGTGACCAAATTTCCTCCTCTCTTTTTTTTTTTTAAAGTTCTTATTTATTTTTGTAGCAATCTCTACACTCAACATGGGGCTTGAATTCAAAACCCAAGGTCAGGAGTCACATGTTTTTTTTTTTTTTTTTTTTTTTTTTATTTATGATAGTCACACAGAGAGAGAGAGAGAGGCAGAGACACAGGCAGAGGGAGAAGCAGGCTCCATGCACCGGGAGCCCGACGTGGGATTCGATCCCGGGTCTCCAGGATCGCGCCCTGGGCGAAAGGCAGGCGCCAAACCGCTGCGCCACCCAGGGATCCCTCACATGTTTTTCCAACTGAGCCAGCCAGGTGCCAGCCCAAATTTCCTCTTCTCATAAGGACACCACTCAGATTGGGTTAGGGCCCACCCCAACAGGCTCATTTTAACTTAAGCACATGTGTAGAGGCCCTATCCTCAAATAAAGAGATACTGGGGGTTAGGGCTTCAACATATGAATTTGGGGGGAATACAGTTTAGCTTATAACACCCTCCCAACAATTATAGTCTTACATATATTTTCCAATTTGGAAGCTCATAACCATCCTGTGAGTGAGGCCGGCAGGATTATTCCCATTGCACAGAAAAAGAAACAGATTCCTAGAGACAGACATTGAGTTGCCTAAGGGGTCATTTATGAAGTGGTAGATCCAAGACTCAAACAGAAATCCCCTTATGCTGGAGACACCGACACATGAGAGTACCTGGAGGTTACAGTTTGTGTGGTGGACATCCCATTTGTCTTCAGAGATGAAGCCAAATAACTTAGCTTGGGAGGCAACCCCAAGGAAAATGTGTCCAAGTCCTGACCTGGCCGGTATTCACTCCCACTCACCTCTTACAGGACTCTGCTCCCACAGAATCTTGGCCCTGCTATCAACCTCAACTGTTTGAAAACCTTAGAATGGTACTGACCAATGAGGTTTACAGGAGTTGCCCAGCCTCCCCTGGTCCGTGAGGGAGATATCTCTCCCATGGTTTACAGAGTCATGATAATCTTCAAAAGAAATTTGCAACCAGTAGAAAGAAAGTTGAACAAAATCACAGGGGAAAAATGTATCTTTCAGCCTCTGTTTTTCTTTCTCTCCCAGTTATGTCAAACCAAAACCTTCTCTCTTGAACAAGAGAGGCCACCAGCTGGGCTTGCCATGTCCTCTTCCTGTGGTCTGTGAGCAGGTGCCTGGTGTCTGCCCTTCAGCAGTTTAGCTCCCCTGGAAGAGGAAACCATTTTTCTTTCTGGCCCTAAAACTTCCTCTTCAGGTTTAGCATGTGCTGACCCCAGAGAGTTCTCTTCCCCCCTGGGGATGGGGCAGTCTGTAGATGCAAACGTCATCTTTCTTCTCTACCTGTCACTGTTTCTCAGGCAGGAGAAGGAGGACAGGCTCTGTGGACCAAGCATTTTTATATTCCTGCTGGGTTTTCTTTTTTCAAAAAAAGATTTTATTTATGTATTTGAGAAAGAGAGAGAGAGAGCGTAAGCAGGGAGGAAGGGGAGAAGGAGAAGGAGAAACAGACTCCCCACTGAGCAGGGAGCCCAATGCAGTACTTGATCCCAGGACTCTGGGATAGTGACCTGAACTGAAGGCAAATGCTTAACTGCCCAAGCCACACAGGCATCCCTGCACCCCTGCTGGGTTCTCTATCCATTCTACTACCTTCGGCCAGATATGAAGAGACAGCTGAACTCTGAGGGCTCCAGAGACGTCTGGGATCGAGCAGATAGGAAGTGAGAATCATTCATCTTGGAAGCATGGAGGGAAGAGTCCGGGGAACCAACTACCCTCATGTTACACATGAGGGAACTGAGGCCCTACGGGGCCAACTGCTGGTCCAAGATCACTTGGCTACTCTGGGCAAGTGTCAGGATTTCCTCCTGAACCTCCTAACTCCCACTATATCTGTGTGGCCTTGATAAAGCCGTGTTTCTCTCCATCAGAGTTTTCAAAATGGGGTCTGAGGATAGTGATGGAGTCAGGGAGATGCCTGAGGCCACCACCATCTTGGGTCTCTTTTCTTTCTCTTTTTAAAAGATTTTAGGCATTTATTCATGAGAGACACAGAGAGAGAGGTAGAGACATAGGTAGAGGTAGAAGTAGGCTCCTTGCAGGGAGCCGGATGCAGGACTCAATCCCAGGACCCTGGGATCATGCCCTGAGCCGAAGGCAGATGCTCAACCACTGAGTCACCCAGGCATCCCACCATGTGGGGTTCTTGAGATCAACGTGTCCTTATTTTGAAAGATGACCTTGAGCTACAAGATCCCCTGGTCCCCTCTAACTCATTAATCTACAGGTTATTTGAATTCCACTGTTCTATATTTTACATATTATGAGTATAATTATTATCTCATATAACTCTATTATTCTGTATTATACTATTCTTTATCTTGTTCAGAAATATTGGCCCCCCAATCTTCTATTTATGTTTAAGCCTCTGAATATAGTACTAAGGAGAAAGCAAGGGGAAAAGAGTGCTTTTGGCTTCCTTTATTTAGGAATCCTGAATTGTGAGCATGGGAAGGCTGGACTTGTTGCTGTATTTTTATATCCAGAAAGTACTTGTTCCTGGGGTGCAAATGATCCCTACACCTATGTCAGGAGAGAAGTAATTTGCATTCTAGAATAAGAGTTCATTGACTTCCAGGCATTTCTGATTCTGTTTTACATACACAGAAGATGGGCTGCTCTAGGGATTTGGAGCTAGAGAAGAGAAAAGGAAGCAAATGGAAGCTGTGAGCTTGTCTGAAGCCATGTTCTCTTGATGGCTTTGCCCCTGCCTTTTCCTAGGTCCTAAGGAAGCTAGGAAGAGAAGAGATGATTGGCTAGAATTTTAACCTTTTAGGTGTCAAAGACTCATTTGAGAATTGACAACAGTGTATGTGAGTTGAAAATACATACATATGAGCTTCTATGCATACTCTTAGAGGGCTCACAGGCCTTCTTCAGCCCTCCACTTAGCAATTCACGAGTCCTGTAAGCCTCTGGTGTCCTCATACCTCTTAAAGACATCTTGCCAGCAGCTATCCAGTCTCCTGCTGATTGCATCTAATGACATCTTGATGATGATCTTCCGTGGTCCCATCCCTCTATCCATCTTTGCCCTTGAGCCTTCCCTAAGACTTCCACACAGGGAAGACAATTATCTTAGGCCTAGAGCCTAAGTTTCGAGACAGTTATCTTAGGCCCAAGTTGTGATATGTGCCCGAAGGGGAAGTGCCTAGCACTGTGCCTGGAATTAGCTTTCATCCAGGGAACACGGGGTCATCATTTCAACCATCCTCCCCCAGCTCTGCCTTCCCATGGGAGCAAAGAGGGCATGTCTTGCCTAGGAAAAGGGGTTGAAGTGAGCACTTATGACCTAGGAGGATACTCACAGACATCTTTTTCTCTCCTCAGTGCTGGCAGTATTGTGGTAGAACATGAAATTATCCTGAAGACCAAGTTCACCCCAGAATACAAGGATGTTTTGAATAAGGTCACCCAGAAGGTGACGGAAAAAATCCAGAATGTAACCAAACAGCAAATAACCATAAATAGTACCTGCCCAGGTAAATTCCTAGGCTTCTGGGGGGGGTGTTGAAGGGTCCTCAAGGAATCTTTAAGCTTTGTGTCATCTCTGGAGGGGGGAAGGGGAAAAGGCAGGTGTACATGCAGGCTAAATCCTGTGGGACTAGTGGGAAAATGAGAATAAGCATGGCTTGTTATGAGGAGCCTATTCTTCTGAATATAATGAGTAGTGTGGGAATCTTGGCAAAGATGCATATGGGAGAAGAAGACATGGGGAAGGCACAGGGCACTTGGAGGGTCATTGTTCTGGAGAGCTGGGCACAAGGCTGCCATTACCGTCTGCAGGAATGGGGTTCCTTCTACCCCTCATCACATCCCACTCCCCACTCCCCTATCCCTACTAAACAAATTTGTTTTAAGGGGCTCTATGTGTCTCCTTTCACAGCTCTACTGTGTTACAACACGACTGCCACCAAGGTGCAAAACATTACGGTTACCCAATATGACCCTGAAAGTAGGTGACTGGGGGTCCAGGGAGGGCAGAGGGAGGTAGACAATGTACCTGGCTACCTGGTCACTGCAACTCCTCCATGTCCCACAGAGGAATGCAAAGAGAAGGCTGGGAAAAATTATGCTGCCTACTTCTTTGTGGAGTACAAGGATCAGAAACCAAACTGCATCAACCGTTGCATGCCAGGCTTCAACAGCACCATGAACTGTAATTTTGGGAAGTGCCAGCTAGACCGCAGTGGTCCTCGGTGCTAGTGAGTGTCCCACCCCAACCTGGCTGTTCTCCCTCCCCATTGGGAAACCCACACTTCAAGACTCTGTCTAAAGGCAAAGGTCATCAAGTGGGTCCTGGCCTCTCTTGAATACAAAGGACACAAGTAGCCAGAATCCAAGGCCAGATCCAGAATGGGCCTCAGTAGCTTTCCTCCCCTCCCCTGGGTTTGTGTAGTGAGACTAAGGACTGGGCCAAGCTCTGAAAAAGCAGAAGGAAAGCCCCAGCTTCTGAAAATTCCCAGAAAGCCTATAAAAGCTGAGTCACAGGCATTGCCTACTGAAACTAAACCAAAGACAGACCAGGGAGAAGGAGTCACACATACTCAAAGACCTGAGTAAATATTCTGGTTCTGGGAAGGTTTCCTGAACAAGGATTTCACAGGCTGGTATGGGGAGGAGAGGAACAGGGCTTAGAAAGGGTTTCTCCAGGGAGGAGAGGGAGCTTCAGAGGCAGAGTGTGTGCTGGGGATCTGGGATGGGGATTTGCTTTTCCTGATGGAAAGGGAGACTGAGAGCGTGATGGTTAGTTGTGGATAAAAAAGGCTGGGGTCTTAAGTTCTTGGGTACAGCCTAGGGCAAAGCCCAAATTGGGCCAACTGCTCTATATCCTGGGCTACAAAACCTAAAAGTACTGGGCTGAGTATTGGGTCTCTCTCTTAGGCCCACGTCATGGAAGCTGGACTTTACCTCTGTCCCCTCAGGGCTCCTTGTTCCACACCCTAGCAATGTTGTCTTTACCCTCTCCTCATTAAGCTCCCATGGAGTCAGGGCCAGATCTGAGGCAGGCAGACTGTGAGTGTTTGCTACCTCTGACTCAGAATGCTCCCTCTCCCCATCTGCTCCTTCTGTCCATCTCAGCTGCCTGAGCACAGACACTGACTGGTATAGCGGGGAAACCTGTGAATTCAGTACCAAGAAGAGCCTGGTGTACGGGCTTGTGGGAGCAGCTGGTGCCACAGTGCTACTCATCCTTGTTGTTCTCTTGATGTTTGCGCTCCGTTCCAAGAAAGAGGTGAAACGGTGAGTCACTGCTGCCAACCCGCCACACCCCCCCCCCCCTGCCGCCATGGGCCTCTAGCTCCTCCTCTTTTTCAAATGCTTCTGCCTTCAATCATTCATCCTCAGGATGGACAGTGGGAGAACTGAAAGCAGGCATGGAACCAGTCCCCAAATTCTGGTTCCCTGCTCATAATGGAAATCTCTCTGGTGTTTTTGTCAATAGGCAAAAGTCTAGAGTGACGGAGTTGTACAAATGGCATGAAGAAGATGGAGGACCAACACCTGGAACCTTCCGAAACATTGGTTTTGATATGTATGAAGGTACTGGAAGTCCTTAGTGGACTCAAAATGTCTCAAAGGGTGTACATGGGAGGTACATGGAAGGACTTCATGGAGCAAAGAGAACAGTGTTTCCATCTCTAAAACCTTGGGTTCTGTATCTGTACTCCTATTTCTACCACTGGCTCCTGCAAAGCCCTCGATGAGGTGTAAGCATGGGCACAGCATAACTAGACCATTGAAGGGCATGAGTTACTTGATGGTCTACATTTCTGCAGAACACAAACCTGCCTATGTGGCCGCAGATAGACATGTAGGGGTGGGCTGAGCTCACTGATAGATGAGTTATAGCCCAGTCAAGTGATTAATTCCATATTTGCCAGGTTAAATGTACGTGTTAAAATTTCTACAGATCAAGTCTTTACATTCCAAAGAAGGGAAAAATGGAAGGAGGGAAACATTTTAGTCAATTCATAAAAAAGCAAGAAAGGGGGAACAGATGATGAGGAAAGGGATGACAAATAGGAAGCACTAAATAAGATGGTAGAAAATAATCTACCATCTTATCAACAACAAATATAAGCAGATTAAATACTCCAGCTAAGGATGACTGGGTGACAGGCACTGAGGGGGGGCACTTGACGGGATGAGCATGGGGTGTTATACTATATGTTGGCAAATCAAACTTCAATAAAAAAAAGCATATATATATATATATATATATATATATATATATATATCCTATATCTATATATAAAATACTCCAGCTAAAAAAAAATAATACTCCACCTAAAATAAAAATAAAAATATATATAATACTCCAGCTAAAAGAGGGAATTAAAAAAAATCTAGCTATTTTTTGTGAATGAAAGGTATCAACATTAAAAGTCATTCCATTTGGGGCGCCTGGCTGGCTCAATCAATAGAGCCCCTGGTTGTAAGTTCAAGCCCTGTGTTGGGTGTAAACATTACTTAAAAAGAAAATCTTTATTGATGGGATGTTATACTGGGTGTTATACTATATGTTGGCAAATTGAATATTTATTTATTTATTTTTAAGGTGTTATTTATTTATTCATGAGAGATACAGAGAGAGAGGCAGAGACATAGGCAGAGGAAGAAGCAGGCTCCATGCAGAGAGCCCAATGTGGGACTCGATCCCAGGTCTCCAGGATCATGCCCTGGGCTGAAGACAGATGCTCAACAGCTGAACTACCCAGGCATCCTGGCAAATTGAATTTAAATAAAATATTTTAAAAACAAACAAAAAAATAAATTTTTTAGAAAAAAATTTTAAATATCATTCCATTTAACCAAGATTTGGTAAACTTTTTCTACAAAGGGCCAGATAGCATATTTTGGGCTTTTGTGGACAATATGATTTCTATCACAATTACTCAACCCTGTTGATGTAGCATGAAAACAGCCATAGACAATATGTAAATGAATAAGTGTGGTTGTGTCCAATAAAACTTTTTTGACCCTTATAAATGTAAAAAAAAAGAAAGAAAGAAAGAAAAAATTCTTAGCTTGTGAGGCATATACAAATAAGCATCAGACGCATAGGCCATATTTGTCAACTTCTACATTGAGCCAGAAGTGAGTCACAGATGCCCTCTATTGCCAGTCCTACTAATTATTGTCCTGGGTGTCCTAATCAGTATAATAAAAAAGAAAAAGAGATAAAGGGCTTAAAGATTGGGAAGAAAAATATAAGTCTGTCATTTGCTGATGGTATGGTTGTCTAACCTAGAAAACCCAAGAAAATGTTAACTCCCTAAAAGTAATAGAATTTATCAATTTGCAAGAGATAAGATCATTTGCATGTCTATGCATCAACAACAGGTCATTTTTTTCCCTCTCTTTTCATAATTTTATTTTTTTGTTCTATTACTTTTTTTAATAATAAATTTATTTTTTATTGGTGTTCAATTTGCCAACATACAGAATAACACCCAGTGCTCATCCCTCAGTGCCTGTCACCCAGTCACCCCCACCCCCTGCCCTCCTCCCCTTCCACCACCCCTAGTTCATTTCCCAGAGTTAGGAGTCTCTCATGTTCTGTCTCCTTTTCTGATATTTCCCACCCATTTCTTCTCCCTTCCCTTATATTCCCTTTCACTATTATTTATATTCCCCAAATGAATGAGACCATATAATGTTTGTCCTTCTCCGATTGACTTACTTCACTCAGCATAATACCCTCCAGTTCCATCCACGTTGAAGCAAATGGTGGGTATTTGTCGTTTCTAATGGCTGAGTAATATTCCATTGTATACATAAACCACATCTTCTTTATCCATTCATCTTTCGATGGACACCGAGGCTCCTTCCACAGTTTGGCTATTGTGGACATTGCTGCTAGAAACATCGGGGTGCAGGTGTCTTGGCGTTTCATTGCATCTGAATCTTTGGGGTAAATCCCCAACAGTGCAATTGCTGGGTCGTAGGGCAGGTCTATTTTTAACTCTTTGAGGAACCTCCACAGTTTTCCAGAGTGGCTGCACCAGTTCACATTCCCACCAACAGTGTAAGAGGGTTCTTATACAGCAACAAATATATACAGTACAAATATATATCCAATAAAAGATATTGAAGAGTTTTCAGTGGAAAAATGATAAAACTTTATTTAAAAACATTGTAGAAACCCTAAGCAAAGGAAAAGCCTTATGTCCATGAATTAGAGCATCAATACACCAAATCCATCAAATAGCCCCCCACTCCAAGGGGGGGCTAATCCTAATCCTAACGGACTTTTCACAAATTTGAGACGCTGCCTGCCAAGAGATGGTGGTTTTTCTTTGTTGAACTTTTTTTTTAAATTTTTTTATTTTTTTTTAAATTTTTTTAAATTTATTTATGATAGTCACAGAGAGAGAGAGAGGCAGAGACACAGGCAGAGGGAGAAGCAGGCTCCATGCACCGGGAGCCCGACGTGGGACTCGATCCCGGGTCTCCAGGATCGCGCCCTGGGCCAAAGGCAGGCGCCAAACCGCTGCGCCACCCAGGGACCCCTTTGTTGAACTTTTTAAATGTGATTTTCCACATCTTCCAAGAACCAACCAAACCATTTGCTGAGGTCTGGTAATTTAGGTAGGCTGTCATGTTTGCGATGGCTTTCAGTTTCCTAGGAAGGGAGGGGATACACCCCTCATCTTGCAGTGGGTGGGATTAGAGGGATAGATGGGAGCTTGTCTTTCTAACCAGCTGTTTCCATGGGGCTTTCTTCTCATCTAGATCAAGATGATTCCATCCACTTGGACTCCATTTATAATAACTTCCAGCCCTCCCTGGACCACATAGACTCTGAAACAAAGGTAAGAAAGGCATGGATGAAGTGCTCACCTCCTCCTTTCCTGAGACCCTATATCCCCTCCTACCATGGTAAGATCTTCAGGAAAGCAAAGTAATGTTTATTGTTTGTTAGTCTCTGTGACATCTAGGTCTACATTGCTGGAAAATGAACATAATTTGGGGTGGCAGCAGATGGAGAAGGAGCTAAGCAACACGGTGGAATCTACCTTACCCTAGATCCCTGAGGCTCCAGGCTCAGAGATTTCTTTCCACTTTAAGTATGTGCTTGGTGGCCAATTTATTTAGTTGTTTTAACTCTCAAACCACATAAAAGTCAAAAATAGTGTCCTAAATACCCTGCCTAGATCAACAATGTTTAACATGTTGCTACTTTTTCATTATATAGCATAGTATGTATGTATATGATATACATACTCATCAAATTTTGCTGAACCATTTGGAAGTCAGTTGCAAACATTATGACATTTAATTCCTAAACATTTCAGTAAACATCCCCAAATACCATTAGCATTCCCAATAAATTTATGATAATTCCATATTATCCAATATCCGTTTTCCAATGAATCCAAGAACACCTCTTTACTAGTTTTTTCAAATATGAAAAAATTGCACTCACTGACCTTTGTTGTGTCTCATTAGTCTTTTTAATCTAGAACTGATTCCTACCTTTAAGATATATTGATTTTTTTAAGAGTCTAGGATAATTGTCTTAAGGAATGTCCCACATTTTGAGTGTATCTAATTATTTTCTCATGGTGTTCTTTAACTTGTCCCTTGACCCTTTGTACTTCTATAAACTGGCAGTCAGGCTTAGGGCTTGATTAGACCCAGCTTAGACATTTTTGTTAAGCATATGTCAGGCCTCACCTCAGAAGGTACATAATGTCATGATGTCCCACTGTGACTGAGGCCAAGATTGGTCATGGGCAAGGGGTGACCCTTCATTGATTGGCACCTTGATTTTCTTTCAACTGGATGGATGTTCAAGGGCAGAAGAAATGCTCTCAAAGTATTCACACTTCAGAAGTTTAATTGGCTTCAGGCACTGTACTCCCTAGGGAAAGCCTTGGGGCAAAGATAAACTCCCTAGCTAGAATACCTTTAAAACTAACTAAGTTGTGGGTAAGTGGGGGAGATCCTTGGTTTGTACTAGACTCTAGGTTATAGGGTAAATTCTAAGCTGAGCACTTCCCCAGACCCAAGACTCTTATGTTTCCAAATCCCAGTTTCCTTATAAACCTAGCCTTTACCTGGTTCAATCTCTCTTTCCAGATCAAAATTCAGAGGCCCCAGGTGATGATGACGTCGATTTAAGGCAAAGGCAGTTTCACGTGGAGCTGTGGGGTCTGGGAATGAAGAGAATTTACTTTGGCTAAGCCTGGTGGAACTTTCCCCATTGAGAGCATTCCATGGAACCTGATGAAAAACAGAACCTATACGAAGAAAGAAGAGAGAGACCACAGTGCTGGGAAACTCAAATAGAAACACCATGGAAACTCTGATGGGCTTGTCATGATCCCAGGCAAGGCGCTCCTGTTCAAACAGGGAAGTTCTTCCTCCCGCCTGCCTTGCTTCAGCACCAAGGAGAGCGTCCAAACCACTCCTCAACAGTGGCTAGCACTACAATTTAAGACTGAACTTTACATTATACAAAGCCTCTTGTAAGATTTCTTGCACTTCACTTTCATGAAAAGCATGTTTTAAACAATTCAGCATTTCCTTTGAATATATAGGATTATTACTATTTTTAATGTTCTAATATTTATCTATAGGTCCTGATTTTTTATTAGTCAATATAATAATATATATTTCTAATGGCTAAAAGCAACAAAAGCACATTCATTAAATTTTTCATGGTTCCTAGTCTTTTCTTCAGCCGATACCCTATACTAGCTCCTGTTTCTCACCTGCCAGTCTCTCTCATCTCCTCTCCCTCAGGATGTAGGGTCTAATGAATTTGGCCTCGAGATAAAAGAGAAAATTTGCAGCCAATAAGGGTGCCAGCATCACTTGCTGGCCACTGAAGATGCCACAAGGCAGGACTCACATATACTCCCATGATACTGGGACTCCCAACTGAGAAAGAACCAAGTTCCCCTTCTGGAAATGGGCTCATGTTTCTTCCCATAGATTTGCAGAGATAGAGTCTTGGGTTTTATTTCCACCTTTCTCATCAATTCCCTGTGTTAAATCTGGGAAAAGTCATTTTTGACAACTTGGATTCAAGATTTTCCTTCTGCTGAGTAAAGACTAGGTTCTTGCTAAGGCCCCTTTAATTGCTGTCATTTTTAACATGTTTAGGATGCTTTATTACAATTCCTGCCATGCAGCTCAGGATTCATTTTGTTCTGGAAGGTGTCACCCACAAGCTACCCTATTTAAAATTTAACCTAAAAACAGAGCCTAGGCTCTGCTGCCCCCTCATGATCACTTGGAGCATCTGCAGGGATCGGTCAGCTCATGGTGGACCCGTCCTGCCTACCCCACCCCTCCATAGGAAAGCCATCAAAATCCCCAGCTCTTAAAACTGAGTTTAGTCCATTTGAGCTGCAATAATAGAATACCATAGACTAGGTGGCTTATAAACAACACACATTTATTTCTTACAATTCTGGAGGCCAGTAAGTCCAAAATCAAGGTGCTGACAGATTCGGTATTCTGATTCACAGCCATCTACAACATCCTCACAGGATAGAAGGGGTGAAGGAGCTCTCTGGGGTCTCTTTTATAAGGGCACTAATCCCACTCAAGAGGGCTCCATCCTCATGACCTAATCATGTCTCAAGAGGTCCCACCTGCTTACATCATCACGTTGGAGATCAGATTTCAACATATGAATTTGGGGGAAGACAAACATTCAGTTTATAGCTTGGGATGAATCTGGGTTTCTTCCTTTTCAAACCCGCTTCCTGTTTTGAATAGGCCAAGGCATCAGTAGCCATAGGAGGGGCCATTTAAAAGAACTGCAGACCCCACATCCAGTCTAGAACCACATTAATCCACCTCAACGTCTTCCTGCTCTCTTCTCACATCTGCTTGGTGGAGAGGCAGGATACAATGATTAGACTGTATCTAGTCAGTCTGGGTCCAACTCTTGACCAGCTATTTACTACCTAGGTGAACTTGGGAAAGTAACTTCTCTCTAGACCTTAGTTCTCTCTCTTTTTTTTATTTATTTATGATAGTCACAGAGAGAGAGAGAGGCAGAGACACAGGCAGAGGGAGAAGCAGGCTCCATGCACCGGGAGCCCGATGTGGGATTTGATCCTGGGTCTCCAGGATCGCGCCCTGGGCCAAAGGCAGGCGCCAAACCGCTGCGCCACCCAGAGATCCCCAGGACCTTAGTTCTCTTATCTGAAAAAACTGACCACTCCCTTTGTCCCAATCACCATTTTATATTTTAACTCATTTATTCCTTACAACCCTATCATTATCCCCATTATATAGATGAAGGAGTCAAGGCAAAGACATACCCAGTCACTTGCCCAAGATTGTGCAGCCAGTGGGAGTGAAGCTGGAGTTACAAACTAGAGAGTCTGGCAGTCAAGCCTGTATTCTTGACCATCAATTATGTGCCCTCCCTGTGGGTTCACTCCTGGGGTTAATTGGGTTAATACATGTAGAGTGCTTGGAACAAAGCCTGGCACATAGAAATTTTTAGGAGGGAAGGAAGGAAGGATGAAAGGAAGGAAGGAAGGAAGGGAGGGAGGGAGGGAAGGGAAGGGAAGGAAGGAAGGAAGGAAGGAAGGAAGGAAGGAAGGAAGGAAGGATTAATTACTGCTCCATTAGCTTCTTCCCTCACAATTCTTTCCCCAGTATCCCTTCTCTCTTCTTCCTTTCCCATTTCAACCATAGAAGAGCTATGGGCTGGATGGGAGGCAAGATGACAGAAAGGCCCTATTATTTTGCAGAAACAGGAAAATCCAAAGGCACAGAGATAAACAAAAGATTAGAGGTGGAAACACTAGGTGCAAAGAGGATGGTCTGGTGGGGGGTTAAAGACAAAAAGGGATTTGGGAACTACCTTCCCAGCCTCACCTTTGACGACCTGCATCACTCCCAAAGTTACATGGTTCCATGTATTACTACTACCCTTGGGTGCTTCTCTTGCCCTGACCTGTGGATCTTTATGGCATCACCTCAGGCTCAACCCATTGCCTTGTCAGCCTTGTGGATGCTTTCCCTGTGGCCTGCCCTCCTGCCAATCACCGCTTCCTGTGCAGCCACTGGCTCCTTCCCAATTGTGCTATTCTTCTGCTCAAAAACACTGATGCCCCCACCCTCTTATTAAAGCAAGATCCATGCTCCTTAGTGTCTAGGTCCTTAGAATTGGCTCCATCTCTCCTTTACCTCTCCACCTCAGGCTCCAGGAGCTCTATGACCTCACAGCATGGAGTGCTGAAATGCCACGCACTCCCCTCAGCTGCTTCTTCAGACTGCAATGGCCTTTTATACCTTCCTCTTTAGAACCTGACTCATCCTGCAACTACAATTTCACCTCCTCCTGGAAGTATTCTGTGATAGAACCCTTTACGATCTCTCTCATCTATCTCCCTGTCTTAGTCAGTGTAGGTTGCCATAACAAAATACCAACCCCGGGTGGCTTGAATAACAGACATTTATTTTCTCATCGTTCTTGAGGCTGGAAGTCCAAGATTAGGGTACTAGCAAGATCAAGTTCGGGTGAGGGCTCTCTTCTTGGCTTGCAGACCTGCTTACTTCTTGCCGTGTGCTCACATGACTGCTTTTTAGTGCATCCACACATGGCAGAGGGTGGGCGGGTGTCACAAAAAGCAAGCTTTCTGGTATCTCTTCTATAAGGGCACTAATCCCATCAGGTCAGTGCCCCATCATCAAGGCCTCATCTAACTCCTACCTCCCAAAGTCCCTGCCTCCAAATTCTATCAGACTGGGGGTCTGGGCTTCAACATTTGAATTTGAGGGGACACACACACAGTCCATAGCACTCCTTAACACTGTTGTGTATACTTCTTATGTCACGTTCGTAATTTTCCCTATATATCTGTCCCCACAGGGTGAAGACATGGCTTTCTTCCCCTCCATACTCCCACAGTGCCTAACACAGTCCCTTGTACATCAAATATGTTAGTAGGGCTTGTTAAACTTAGTTGAATCTAGACTCATTTTCACGAAGCTGTCCTTGGCTTGCGTCAACATGACATAATTGAATTCTTACTTGTTCTCTGATTGCTTCATGCACACTATGTCTGAAGAAGAAAGAAAGAAAGAAAGAAAAAGAAAGAAAGAAAGAAAGAAAGAAAGAAAGAAGCCCCAAACAGAGTCACTTATGCTAATGCCATGTCAGCAAATTAAGAATTAACACCTAACCTAATTGCAGTGTTAGCCTCTCCCAGAACTGTGACCTTTAACCAGCCAATCTGGAATTATCTGATCAGTAAAGTAATATGCCCAATAGACCCCTGCTCTTACCCAGGTGGAGGTGACCTTGCCTGAAACAATCCATTCTTTGTTAGAAATTTCCCCTTTTTTTACCCTCTTCTGCCTATAAAAGCCTTCCATTTTGAATAGCTCCTTAAAGCACCTTTCTATTTGCTATATGGGATGTCACCCTTTTCATGAATCATTGAATTCACCCAATTAGATCTTCAAATTTACTCAGTTGATTTTTTTAACATCTCTCATTCTATGGAAAGCACCATCTTTCTTTCTTCTTTCTTTCTTTCTTTCTTTCTTTCTTTCTTCTTTCTTTCTTTTTCTTTCTTTCTTCTTTTTTTTTTTTTTCAAATTTTTATTTATTTACTTATGATAGTCACAGAGAGAGAGAGAGAGAGGGGCAGAGACACAGGCAGAGGGAGAAGCAGGCTCCATGCATCGGGAGCCCGATATGGGATTCGATCCCGGGTCTCCAGGATCGCGCCCTGGGCCAAAGGCAGGCGCCAAACCGCTGCGCCACCCAGGGATCCCTCTTTCTTCTTTTACAAAGAGAATTTGGTCCCTTTTTTTTTAAAAGGGGGAATCTCTATTCCCAACATGGTGCTCAAACTCACAACTCTAAGATCAAGAGCTGCATATCCCACATACTGAGCCAGCCAGGCACCCTGGAAAGCACCATGTTCTGGAGCCAGAGAATTAGCTCAGACCATGCACACCAGGGCCTCTTATACAACCTGTTTTTTTCCTTTCCTCTCATGGCTAAGCCTTTCTCTCTCTGGAAGAGATCAAGACAGGAAGAATGGCAGCAGAGCTTCTTCATTCATCCCAGAGGGCCCTGGGTTTGAGAATTAACATGGCATCCCGGTCTCCCTCCTTGGCCTTCTCTGGGTCTTTCCAAATCACTTCCAATTACCCAAAGACCCTAAGGGTGGGACAAGTGTGAAATGAGGCAGGAAATTGGAAGGCCATTACCTGATGAGAAACTAAGACTAATGCCACTATCCCATCCTCAAAATGTGTGGAGATACGGGAAATAATTTTCCAAGACACCCTCTAAAACTCAGCTCTCTGGCAGACAGACTATAATATAGACTTTTCGAAAACAGTAAGACATTTAAAACCCCAGAGATTTTCCTGGTTTGGGAAACTGTGACAGTTATGTTTTGCTGCTGAGGATGGTGTGACTCTGTAGATAGCATTTAGATTACACCTACAGGTTGGGCAGGCCTGATTCATCTGTGATGATACAGCAGGCAGGGGAGCTGGCGGCTTCCTAAGTCAGGCTGTCTGACAAGAGGCAGGGCTCACAGGGGAGCCAAGCAGCTGAGGAAATTTACTGCGTGTTGTAGCCAGGGAAAGTGGAATTGGACCTGGGTGATAATCAGCCTGATTAGCTTGGTGCCTCCTGGAGAGAGCCAAGGGCAGGGAGGCAGTGCAGGGCGGGGGCGGGAAGGATGGGTCAGCCAGCATTAAGGTGGAGGCCCAGAGGCTGGGGTTTGCTGAGGTCAAGAACTGGGATTCAGAGAAGTCTATGGAGCAGCAAACCCAAAGAAAATGGGTCTAACACCTGTCGTCAGTGTTAAATTAAAAAAGAGACAACAGGCCCCTGGAGTCACTTGTGCTCACTCCTCATCAACAAACTGAGACTTAATATCTAACCTAATTGCAGTTTCAGCTTCTTCAAGGAATCTAACCTTTAACCAGCAATCTGGAATTAACTAGTCAGCGCTAGTGAGGTAATCTGCCTGATAGACCCTGGCCTTCCCTCAACAGAGGGTGACCTTGCTGAAATAATCCACTCATTGTTAGGAACTTTCTCTTTTTGGCCTCTTCTGCCTATAAAAGTCTTCCATTAAAATTTTTTTTAATTTATTTGACAGAGAAAGCACAAGCAAGGGGAGTGGGAGAGGGAGAAGCCCTGAGCCCAATGTGGGGCTCCATCCCAGAACTCTGGAATCGTGACCTAAGTCAAAGATAGACACTTGGGATCCCTGGGTGGCGCAGCGGTTTAGCGCCTGCCTTTGGCCCGGGGCGCGATCCTGGAGACCCGGGATCGAATCCCACGTCGGGCTCCCGGTGCATGGAGCCTGCTTCTCCCTCTGCCTGTGTCTCTGCCTCTCTCTCTCTCTGTGACTGTCATAAATAAATAAAAATTAAAAAAAAAATAAACAAAGATAGACACTTTACTGAATGAGCCACCTGGGAGCCCCAAAAGCCTTGTACAGCTAGCTCCTCAGAGCTTCTTTCTGCTTGCTAGATGGAATGCTGCCTGGTTCATGAACTGTTGAATAAATCTATTCCATTGAGTTTTGTTATTTATCAGATTTAGTGGCAGCAATAGGATCTGAAGTGAACTTCACATGGCTTCAAGAGCAATAAGAAACACAGACATGGTACCCATGAACCCTCTGAGTTCTCTCCTTTGCTTGACATTTCTGAGGGCTAGGCCAAGTTCCTCTGAGGTCTGAACCCCATTCTCTTTGCTATGGGCTCCTGATCTAATTGGTTCTCCAGTCAGTTCCATGTTGGGAGCTGCTAGTATTTTAGCTGCAATAGCTAGTATTTTACCTACTTTGAGTGGAAAACCCCAGCCCTTGGTTCTGTCACCAGATTCCACATCGGGAACTACTGGTAGCAGCTGCAGTTGCCTATTTGTTTGGAATCAGTCCTCAGTCTCCCTATTCTTTGGGGTCTTTTGGTTCAGTTTTTTCCTCAAACCCAGGTTTCACATTTAGGAATTGCTGGTGGTACATGCAGAGACTCCTTTTGATCAGGATGCAGTAGCATCTTTTGGTTACTGCCAACACATGTGTGTTTGTCTTGTTTTGTATAGATAAAATCTATTGATAATTGGGCATCTCAGAAGCGGCCACAAAACTGGTGGGCACTGGTCAAGCTTTTTCACCACCTAACTCAAAGATTCCTGTAAGATAAGTTGGTTGTGGAACAGGTTAGATCCACTCTAGGTTACCCACCAACCTCAAAAAAATTTCTGTGCAATGAGGTGCATTAAATTTCACAATCCCTAACTGAGTGGAACAACCCTTTTAGGTATTAGTTTGGCTCTGAAAGACCTAAAGCCTTAGCCTAAGTAAGTAGGTAAATAAGTAAGTAATCCCTAAATTCCAAAGATAAGCACACCACCTTTGGCACACCTGCTTACTTTTTGTCTAAGAACTATGGTTCTGGAAGCTATAAATATCTACAAAAATGGCAGAATCTTACAAAAGTTAGCCTAGAATTATAATGACCATTATGGGAAATGTTCCAGTTAGACAAGATCACTTATTTCAGACATGCACTTGAAAGTAAGGATTCCCAAGTCCAACAAATAGAATGGGATACCTATTTTAATTGGTATGCAGAAGCTTCTAAAAGCCTTCAAGATTCCAAAATTGCTTCATTTAAACAATTCATTGCAAATGCTAATGAAAAATTAAAGATACAAAAGATATCTAAAACAATAGATGATAAAACTGACGAAGCTCCTCCATCCTCATTGAACCTGAGTACTTATATTCTACTAATGTTCTATCTGAACTACTTTCCCATTCCTTTTTTTAATAATAAATTTATTTAGATCTTTCATCCATTTTGAGTTTATCTTTGTGTATGGTGAAAGAGAGTGGTCTAGTTTCATTCCTCTGCATGTGGATGTCCAATTTTCCCAGCACCATTTATTGAAGAGACTGTCTTTCTTCCAATGTATAGTCTTTCCTCCTTTATCAAATATTAGTTGACCATAAAGTTCAGGGTCCACTTCTGGGTTCTCTATTCTGTTCCGTTGATCTATGTGTCTGTTTTTGTGCCAGTACTACACTGTCTTAATGACCACAGCTTTGTAGTACAACCTGAAATCTGGCATTGTGATGCCCCCAGATATGGTTTTCTTTTTTTTTAAATTCCCCTGGCTATTCGGGGTCTTTTCTGATTCCACACAAATCTTAAAATAATTTGTTCTAACTCTCTGAAGAAAGTCCATGGTATTTTGATAGGGATTGCGTGTAAATTGCCCTGGGTAACATTGACATTTTCACAATATTAATTCTGCCAATCCATGAGCATGGAATATTTTTCCATCTCTTTGTGTCTTCCTCAATTTCTTTCAGAAGGGTTCTATAGTTTTTAGGGTATAGATCCTTTACCTCTTTGGTTAGGTTTATTCCTAGGTATCTTATGCTTTTGGGTGCAATTGTAAATGGGATTGACTCCTTAATTTCTCTTTCTTCAGTCTCATTGTTAGTGTATGAAAGATCCAAATGTGAGACAAGAGTCCATCAAAATCCTAGAGGAGAACACAGGCAACACCCTTTTGAACTCAGCCACAGTAACTTCTTGCAAGATACATCCACGAAGGCAAAAGAAACAAAAGCAAAAATGAACTATTGGGACTTCATCAAGATAAGAAGCTTTTGCACAGCAAAGGATACAGTCAACAAAACTAAAAGACAACCTACAGAATGGGAGAAGATATTTGCAAATGACATATCAGATAAAGGGCTAGTTTCCAAGATCTATAAAGAACTTATTAAACTCAACGCCAAAGAAACAAACAATCCAATCATGAAATGGGCAAAAGACATGAAGAGAAATCTCACAGAGGAAGACATAGACATAGCCAACACGCACATGAGAAAATGCTCCGCATCACTTGCCATCAGGGAAATACAAATCAAAACCACAATGAGATACCACCTCACACCAGTGAGAATAGGGAAAATTAACAAGGCAGGAAACCACAAATGTTGGAGAGGATGCGGAGAAAAGGGAACCCTCTTACACTGTTGGTGGGAATGTGAACTGGTGCAGCCACTCTGGAAAACTGTGTGGAGGTTCCTCAAAGAGTTAAAAATAGACCTGCCCTACGACCCAGCAATTGCACTGTTGGGGATTTACCCCAAAGATACAGATGCAATGAAACGCTGGGACACCTGCACCCTGATGTTTCTAGCAGCAATGTCCACAATAGCCAAACTGTGGAAGGAGCCTCGGTGTCCATCGAAAGATGAATGGATAAAGAAGATGTGGTTTATGTATACAAGGGAATATTCCTCAGCCATTAGAAACGACAAATACCCACCATTTGCTTCAACGTGGATGGAACTGGAGGGTATTATGCTGAGTGAAGTAAGTCAATCGGAGAAGGACAAACAGTGTATGTTCTCATTCATTTGGGGAATATAGTGAAAGGGAATATAAGGGAAGGGAGAAGAAATGTGTGGGAAATATCAGAAAGGGAGACAGAACATAGAGACTCCTAACTCTGGGAAACGAACTAGGGGTGATGGAAGGGGAGGAGGGCGGGGGGTGGGGGTGAGTGGGTGACGGGCACTGAGGGGGGCACTTGACGGGATGAGCACTGGGTGTTGTTCTGTATGTTGGCAAATTGAACACCAATAAGAAATAAATTTATTATTATTATTTTTATTTAATAATAATATTTCCCACACATTTCTTCTCCCTTCCCTTATATTCCCTTTCACTATTATTTATATTCCCCAAATGAATGAGAACATATAATGTTTGTCCTTCTCCGATTGACTTATTTCACTACTTTCCCATTCCAAAAGGACTATTGAACAATTACTTACCTTATAAAATAAAACCACTGAAGTTTCAGGAGACCCTCCTCAGGTATCTTTTCCTTTCGGTCAAAGACCAAACCAATGGCCAGAGTTAGGGCAGCTTGGGTGGCTTAGCTGTTTAGCACCACCTTCAGCCCAGGGCATGATCCTGAGGACCCGGGATCGAGTCCCACATCGGGCTCCCTGCATGGAGCCTGCTTCTCCCTCTGCCTGTGTCTCTGCCTCTCTCTGTGTGTCTCTCATGAGTAAATGAATAAAATTTAAAAAAAATAGTTGCCAGAGCTAAAGAGTTTCCTAAACCCAGAGAAAATCCCAAAAGTTTTCTAAAAACTTTAGTCATTATTGGGACCTATAACCCCAGGCTGCCAGATCTTTATCAGCTTCTGCACCTGCTGGTGGGACACAGTGAAGCCCAAAAATGGTGCAAGGAATAGGATGGCATAACTCTGAGGAAGCCAAGATTGTTGACCTTCAACATGGTCCCCTCATGAATTTAAAAAAAAAAAGCTGGCAAAATAGCAACTGATCTTTTAAAAGATCAGGCAATGCCCTTGCCTACATTGATTGGTCTATTATCCAAATGTGTAAACATAAGAAAGAAAGATGAATTTGAGACAAACTTTATTTTTTTAAGATTTTATTTATTTATTTATTTTTATTTATTTTTAAAGATTGTATTTATTTATTCATGAGAGACACAGAGAGAGAGAGAGAGGCAGAGACACAGGCAGAGGGAGAAGCAGGCTCCATGCAGGGAGCTCGATGTGGGACTCAATCGTGGGTCTCCAGGGTCACGCCCTGGGCCAGAGGCAGATGTGCAATCGCTGAGCCACCCCGAGTGTCCCAAGATTTTATTTATTTATTCATGAGAGACACAGAGAGAGGCAGAGACATAGGCAGAGAGAGAAGCAGGCTCCTTGCAGGGAGCCTGATGTGGGACTTGATCCCAGGGCCCTGGGATCACAACCGGAGCCAAAGGCAGATGCTCAACCACTGAGCCACCCAGGCCTCGCATGTGGCAAACTTTAAAGCCCATCTGGAAGCTCTCTTCCTATGGTATTCCAGGTACCATACAATAAATGAGGTCACTGAACCCGCTCTAGCTGTTCTTTTCGTAAATTGATTATCTCCTGAGGATTAGTGGATTGATAAAAAGGCAGAAAATAGAATGAGAAATCACCGGTCTGACTAAACTTGTGACTCTAGTTGAGCACTTTGAAAGGACTTTGGAACAAGATTGCAAACAAATGTCTGCCAAGCTGTTAACTTACAGCCGCAACAGCTCCAAGTCCAGGCACCTAAAATAACTCTTGAGCACTGACACCACTCCTTCTTAGGGGTCCACCACCAAAACAATGACCCAAAGGTTGATATTTCATTTGTAATCAGTTGAGACACTGGAAAAAAAATGAATCCTCAAAGACCTTATGCAAATTTCTCAATGTCAGTCAGCTTGAGTTTACTACCTCTGTGGTCAGAGGCTGATAATCAGAACTTGATAGGAAATTATTTTTAGACCTTCTCACCTAAGCTAAAATAAGACTGTGTGTGTGTGTGTGTGTAAATTTCGAAAGCCATTGTGAGAGATTTGTGGGTGGGTCAGGTTATGATGTCATATAAGTTGCCATCCAGTTTCTTGAGGAATTAAAATGAACTGTGCTAACTTACAAATCCTTACAAAATAAAAAGGGGCTCCACAAACAATTCAAAGTCAACTTATTTTTTTCCAATCCCAAACCTCCTCTATTTATCTCAAAAATTGTGAAAATTTTGCCTTTAAGAAACAAAAGTTATTTTTAAAGAAACTTGCATTCATTCTCAATGTCTTTGAAACGTAAATGTTCTACTTGATCCTTGCAGGAACTATTACCTAGGCCATCTCTTTAAGATACCAACTTCTGGGGGAAAATTCTTATTTAAAAAGGGGGGGTGGTATTTTAAAATTTAAGCAAATGTGGGGCACTTGGCTGGCTCAGTTGGTAGAGCTTGCAACTCTTGATCTCAGGGTTGTAAATTCAAGCCACATGTTGGGTGTAGAGATTTACTTAAAAATAAAATCTCGGGGCACCTGGGTGGTTCAGTTGGTTAAGTATCCAACCCTTGATTTCTGCTCAAGTCATGATCTCAGAGTCATGAGACCTCCATACTCGGTGTGGAGCCTGCTTGGGATTCTCTCTCTCCTTCTCCCTCTGTCCCTCTCCCTCACCCCCTCTCTCATGCATGCACGAGCCTTCTCCCTCTCAAAATAAAATAAAATAAAATAAAATCTTAAAAAAATAAATGGGCAGCCCTGGTGGCTCAATGGTTTAGCGCCGCCTTCAGCTCAGGGTGGGATCCTGGAGTCCCGGGATCGAGTCCCATGTCGGGCTCCCTGCATGGAGCCTGCTTCTCCCTCTGCCTGTGTCTCCTCTCTCTCTCTCTCTCTATCATGAATAAATAAATAAATAAATAAATAAATAAATAAATAAATAAAATCTAGTTCATTTAAAAAAAAGATTTTATTTATTTATTTGAGAGAGAGAGAGAGCAGTGGAGGAGGAGTAGAGGGAGAGGACAAGCAAACTCCATGCTGAGTAGGGAGTCACACACAGGGCTGGATCCCAGGACCCTGAGATCATGATCTGAGCCAAAACCAAGAGTTAGACACTTAACTGATCAAGCCAGATACACACCAAAGGAATTTTTGTGTATTAAAGAAGAAGACTTACAGGATTCTAGGGAGGATGAGCTAAGATTGCCATTGCCCTTAGTAAAGTGTAAACATCTACACAGCTGAGTCCTTAAAGGAATGTCACTCCGCCTGTTTCAAGGACTTGTCAGTGGGCTGTAGGTAGTGTTGTGCCCAAGATTGCTAATCCGAGAAACCACCAAGGAGCCGACACCGATGCAAGTACACAAGGGTTTATTTACAAGCTCGAAATTGGGTTCAAGTATACTCCACACAGCAGATCAGGGGCTTGGACCCCGAAGTGGGTTACAGCTGGGTTTTTTATGGGCTGGTCTAGGGGATTTTCAGAAGGGGTGGAGGAATTTTTTCCATTCCAATATGGGGGAAAGGGTGGGGGGAGTTTCTTAAGATCTGATATGGGGGATCCCTGGGTGGCGCAGCGGTTTGGCGCCTGCCTTTGGCCCAGGGCGCGATCCTGGAGACCCGGGATCGAGTCCCACGTCGGGCTCCCTGCATGGAGCCTGCTTCTCCCTCTGCCTATGTCTCTGCCTCTCTCTCTCTCTCTCTCTCTCTCTCTCTCTCTCTCTCTGTGACTATCATTAAAAAATATATATATATATATATCTGATATGGGATTCTCTGCCGAGGGCATTCTGAACTTTATTGTCTTTCCGATATGGGATTCCCTGCCTAGGGCATTCTGCAGTTTTTCCTGTAAAGTTCAGTTCTTATTCCCAGGGGCCTAAGATGGCTGTACTTGTGCTAATGCTAAACTTGAGGTGGAATGGCCTATAATTTTTCTTGGCCTCCACAGGTAGGAAGGATATTTCATTTTTTTCTTCTGCCTTTGTTTCCCACATCATAAGAAATGATCCATAATTGTTTACCTCTCTATTCTCACTAGAAATTAAGGTTTTAAAAGTGTTAAGAATTCTCATACAAGTAATTACAGCTACTAGAAATAATAAAGGAAATACCTGCATATGCAAGGAAACTAGGATAAGTGTTTTCAGTAAAAGAAGGTATGAGGAATGGAAATGCATTTTTGTTGACGGAAAAGGAAGTACTTTTGTCCTAAAGTGAGGTTGGTTGTTTCAGAATGGGAAATAGGAAAAACAGGACAAAATCTGAATGTGAAAAATATTATAGAAGGTTTTTGGAAAACAAATCTTAGAAAAGGAATTTTATATGTGGTCAAGATGGCTACGATTGGAATAAATTTATTTAAGTTAAAAAAAAATGAGTTTTAGGGCAGGCCTATAGCTCAGCAGTTTAGCGCAGCCTTCAGCCCAGGGCGTGATCCTAGAGACCCAGGATAGAGTCCCACATCAGGCTCCTTGTGAGGAACCTGCTTCTCCCTATGCCTGTGTCTCTGCCTCTCTCTCTCTCTCATAAATAAATAAGATCTTTTAAAGAAATGAGTTTTAATATCAAAAGTACACTAGTGCAAAATTATAATTGATTTTGCAGTGTTGAAAGAAACAGTTTTCTTGGATTCTCAGTCTGCTTTTGGCAACAGATTGTGAAGTTTCTTTACCTTTTAAGCAATCTGCACGGAGAGCAAAAATTTTGTGTCTTACCAAAACAATTTACTGTGCTTCATCTTATCTTTCTCATCACCTCTATGATTACTTAAGGAAATGAAGTCTTCTCTATGAAAAGAGAAGACTTTAAAAAAAAAACTGTTTAACTGTTTAATGCTTAAACCTTTAAAAAAAACTGTAACCGTTTAATGCTTAAACCTTTTTAAAAAACTGTTTAATGCTCTGTATTTGATTGTAAAGTTTTCAATTGTCACTATGGTTAAATAGATAAGTATTCACAGTGACCCATGATCCTATTTGGCCAAGTGTTTTTGAAACCTTTTGGTATTTTTTATAAACTTCCCCCAAAACAAATTCTAAATGAAGTATTTTTGACTTCAGGTTAAGTCTGGGGTACTGGAATGTCGCAAAAGATTTGTTTTCTCTCCTTATAGAATTAGAGATTAAACTAATAAGATGTATATGTTAAAAAAAAAGATGTATATGTTAAGTTAAATTACATGGGAGGCATTGTCAAATAAGTAATACTAAGCCTTCCTTATGTTGAATTTGTATAGGAATATGGTATAAGTGTTCTAGAAATTATATGAACTTCCTAAAGTCCAATATGTCCTGGTATAATGTTATCATCATAATTCTAGTTCATTTAAAAATGTTGTGTGCCTGTCTCCAAGGGCAAGGGAAACAAAGGCAAAAATGAACTATTGGGATTTCATCAAGATAAACAGCTTTTGCACAGCAAAGGAAATAGTTGATAAAACCAAAAGGCAATCTATAGAATGGGAGAAGATATTTGCAAATGACACATCAGATAAGGGGCTAGTATCCAAACTCTATAAAGAACTTATCAAACTCAACACCAGAGAACAAATAATCCAATCAAGAAATGGGCAGAGGACATGATCAGACATTTCTCCAAAGAAGACATACAAACGGCCAATAGACACATGAAAAAATGTTCAACATCACTTGGCATCAGGGAAATACAAATCAAAACTACAATGAGATACCACTCACACCAATCAGAATGGCTAAAATTAACAAGTCAGGAAACAACAGATGTTGGCAAGGCTGAGGAGAAAAGGGAACCCTTTTACACTGTTAGTGGGAATGCAAACTGGTACAGCCGCTCTGGAAAACAGTATGGAGCTTCCTCAAAAAGTTGAAAATAGAGCTATCCTACAACCCAGGAACTGCAAAGATACAAATGTAGTGATCTTAAGAGGCACCTGCACCCCAATGTTTATAGCAGCAATGTCCACAATAGCCAGACTATGGAAAGAGCCCAGATGTCCACTGACAGATGAATGGATAAAGATGTGGTATGTGTATACAATGGACTACTACTCAGCCATCAAAACCAGTGAAATCTTACCATTTGCAATGACATGGATGGAACTACAGGATATTATGCTGAGTGAAATAAGCTAGTCAGAGAAATGTCTTTGATATATGATCTCACTCATATATGGAATTTAAGAAACAAAACAGGGAAGGAGGGCAAGATGGCGGAAAAGTAGAGTCACCTGTCCCCACCAACTTACCTAGATAACTTTCAAATCATCCTGAAAAGCTATGAATTCGGCCTGAGATTTAAAGAGAGAACAGCTGGAATGCTACAGAGAGAAGAGTTTGCGCTTCTAATAAGTACAACTCATTTTTAGCCACTCTGCACTAAGCAAAATGACTAGAAAGAAGAACTCACCACAAAAGAAAGAATCAGAAACAGTCCTCTCTCCCACAGAGTTACAGAATTTGGATTACAATTCAATGTCAGAAAGCCAATTCGGAAGCACAATTATAAAGCTACTGGTGGCTCTGGAAAAAAGCATAAAAGATTCAAGAGACTTCATGACTGCAGAATTTAGATCTAATCAGGCCGAAATTAAAAATCAATTAAATGAGATGCAATCCAAACTGGAGGTCCTAAAGATGAGGGTTAATGAGGTAGAAGAAAGAGTGAGTGACATAGAAGACAAGTTGATGGCAATGAAGGAAGCTGAGGAAAAAAGAGAAAAACAATTAAAAGACCACGAGGAAAGGTTAAGGGAAATCAATGACAGCCTCAGAAGGAAAAATCTACATTTAATTGGGGTTCCAGAGGGCACCGAGAGGGACAGAGGACCAGAAAGTGTATTTGAAGAAATCATAGCTGAGAACTTCCCTAACTTGGGGAGGGAAACAGGCATTCAGATCCAGGAGATAGAGAGATCCCCCCTAAAATCAATAAAAACCATTCAACACCCCAACATTTAATAGTTAAACTTGCAAATTCCAAAGATAAAGAGAAAATCCTTAAAGCAGCAAGAGACAAGAAATCCCTAACTTATATGGGGAGAAGTATTAGATTAACAGCAGACCTCTCCACAGAGACCTGGGAGGCCAGAAAGGGTTGGCAGGATATATTCAGGGTCCTAAATGAGAAGAACATGCAGCCAAGAATACTCTATCCAACAGGGTCTCATTCAGAATAGAAGGAGAGATAAAAAGCTTCCAAGATAGGCAGAAACTGAAAGAATATGTGACTTCCAAACCAGCTCTGCAAGAAATATTAAGGGGGACTCTGTAAAAGAAAGAGGAAGTCCAAAGAAATATCCCACAAAAACAGGGACTGAATAGGTACTATGAAGACACTAAATTCATATCTTTCAATAGTAACTCAACATGAATGGGCTTAATGACCCCATCAGAAGGCGCAGGGTTTCAGACTGGGTAAAAAAGCAAGACCCATCTATTTGCCGTCTACAAGAGCCTCCTTTTAGACCTAAGGACACCTACAGGCCTGAAAATTAAAGGTTGGAGAACAATTTACCATTCAAATGGTCCTCAAAAGAAAGCAGGGGTAGCCATCCTCATATCAGATAAATTAAAGTTTATCCCAAAGACTAGTAAGAGATGAAGAGGGACACTATATCATACTTAAAGGGTCTATCCAACAAGAGGACCTAACAATCATGAATATTTATGCCCCTAATGTGGGAGCTGCCAAGTATATCAACCAATTAATAACCAAAGTTAAGACATACTTAGATAATAATACATTTATACTGGGAGACTCCAACACAGTGCTTACTGAAAATGACAGATCTTCTAAGCACACCATCTCCAAAGAAACAAGAGCTTTAAATGATACACTGGACCAGATGGATTTCACAGATATTTACAGAACTTTACATCCAAACACAACTGAATACACATTGTTCTCAAGTACACATGGAACTTTCTCCAGAATAGACCACATACTGGGTCACAAATCAGGTCTAGCCGATACCAAAAGATTGGGATTGTCCCCTGCATATTTTCACACCATAATGCTTTGAAATTAGAACTAAATCACAGGAAGAAATTTGGAAGACATTCAAACACTTGGAGGTTAAAGACCATCCTGCTAAAAGACAAAGGGGTCAACCAGGAAATTAGAGAAGAATTAAAAAGATTCATGGAAACTAATGAGAATGAAGATACAACCATTCAAAATCTTTGGGATGCAGCAAAAGCAGTCCCGAGAGGGAAATACATCACAATACAAGCATCCCTCAAAAAACTGGAAAAAATTCAAATACAAAAGCTAACCTTGCACCTAAAGGAACTGGAGAAAGAACAGCAAATAAAACCTACACCAAAGAGAAGAAGAGAGTTAATAAAGATTCAGGCAGAACTCAATGAAATAGAAACCAGAAGAACTGTGGAACAGATCAACAAAACCAGGAGTTGGTTCTTTGAAAGAATTAATATGATAGATAAACCATTAGCCAGCCTTATTAAAAACAAAAGAGAAAAGATTCTAATTAATAAAATTATGAATAAAAAAGGAGAGATCATCAAGGAAATACAAATAATTTAAAAAACATATTATGAGCAGCTATATGCCAATAAATTAGGCAACCTAGAAGAAATGGACGCATTTCTGGAAAACCACAAACTACCAAAACTGGAACAGGAATAGAAAACCTGAACAGGCCAATAACCAGGGAGGAAACTGAAGCAGTCATCAAAAACCTCCCAAGACACAAAAGTCCAGGGCCAGGTGGCTTCCCAGGGGAATTCTATCAAACATTTAAAGAAGAAACAATGCCTATTCTACTAAAGCTGTTCCAAAAGATAGAAAGGGATGGAATACTTCCAAACTTGTGCTATGAGGCCAGCATCACCTTAATTCCCAAACCAGACAAAGATCCCACCAAAAACGAGAATTATAGACCAATATCCCTGATGAACATGGATGCAAAAATTCTCAACAAGATACTAGCCAATAGGATCCAACAGTACATTAAGAAGATTATTCACCATGACTAAGTGGGATTTATCCCTGGGATACAAGGCTGGTTCAACACTCATAAAACAATCAATGTGATAGATCATATCAACAAGAGAAAAAACAAGAACCATATGATCCAGTCAATAGATGCAGAGAAAGCATTTGACAAAATACAGCATCCATTCCTCATCAAAACTCTTTAGAGTGTAGGGATAGAGGGAACGTTCCTCAGCATCTTAAAAGCCATCTACGAAAAGCCCACAGCAAATATCATTCTCAATGGGGAAACACTGGGAGCCTTTCCCCTAAGATCAGGAACACAATAGAGATGCCCACTCTCACCACTGCTATTCAACATAGTACTAGAAGTCCTAGCCTCAGCAATCAGGCAACGAAAAGAAATAAAAGGCATTCAAATTGGGAAAGAAGAAGTCAAACTCTCCCTCTTTGCAGATGACATGATACTGTACGTAGAAAACCCAAAAGACTCCACCCCAAGATTGCTAGAACTCATACAGCAGTTCAGCAGTGTGGCAGGATACAAAATCAATGCCCAGAAATCAGTGGCATTTCTATACAGTAACAATGAGACTGAAAAGAGAAATTAAGGAGTCAATCCCACTGACAATTGCACCCAAAAGCATACGATACCTAGGAATAAACCTAATCAAAGAGGTAAAGGATCTATACCCTAAAAACTACATAACACTTCTGAAAGAAATTGAGGAAGACACAAAGAGATGGAAAAATATTCCATGCTCATAGATTGGAAGAATTAATATTGTGAAAATGTCAATGCCATCCATGGCAATTTACACATTTAATGCAATCCCTATCAAAATACCATGGACTTTCTCCAGAGATTTGGAACAAATAACCTTAAGATTTGTGTGGAATCAGAAAAGACCCCGAATAGCCAGGGGAATTTTAAAGAAGAAAACCATATCTGGGGGCATCACAATGCCAGATTTCAGGTTGTACTACAAAGCTGTGATAATCAAGACAGTGTGGTGCTGGCACAAAAACAGACACATAGATCAATGGAACAGAATAGAGAACCCAGAAATGGGCCCTCAACTTTATGATCAACTAATATTCAATAAAGCAGGAAAGACTATCCACTGAAAAAAGGACAGTCTCTTCAATAAGTGGTGCTGGGAAAATTGGACAGCCATGTGCAGAAGAATGAAACTAGACCATTCTCTTATACCAGACACAAAGATAAACTCAAAATGGATGAAAGATCTAAATGTGAGACAAGATTCCATCAAAATCCTAGAGAGGAACACAGGCAACACCCTTTTTGAACTTGGCCACAGTAACTTCTTGCAAGATACATCCATGAAGGCAAGGGAAACAAAAGCAAAAATGAATTATTGGGACTTAATCAAGATAAAAAGTTTCTGCACAGCAAAATAAACAGTCAACAAAACTAAAAGACAACCTACAAAATGGGAGAAGATATTTGCAAATGACGTATCAGATAAAGGGCTAGTATCCAAGATCTATAAAGAACTTCTTAAACTCAACAGCAAAGAAACAAACAATCCAATCATGAAATGGGCAAAAGACATGAGCAGAAATCTCACAGAGAAAGACATAGACATGGCCAACACGCACATGAGAAAATGCTCTGCATCACTTGCCATCAGGGAAATACAAATCAAAACCACAATGAGATACCACCTCACACCAGTGAGAATGGGGAAAATTAACAAGGCAGGAAACAACAAATGTTGGAGAAGATGCGGAGAAAGGGGAACCCTCTTGCGCTGTTGGTGGGAATGTGAACTGGTGCAGCCACTCTGGAAAACTGTGTGGAGGTTCCTCAAAGAGTTAAAAATAGACCTGCCCTACGACCCAGCAATTGCACTGCTGGGGATTTACCCCAAAGATACAGATGCAATGAAACGCCGGGACACCTGCACCCCAATGTTTCTAGCAGCAATGGCCACAATAGCCAAACTGTGGAAGGAGCCTCGGTGTCCATCGAGAGATGAATGGATAAAGAAGATGTGGTTTATGTATACAATGGAGTATTCCTCAGCCATTAGAAACGACAAATACCCACCATTTGCTTCAACGTGGATGGAACTGAAGGGTATTATGCTGAGTGAAGTAACTCAATCGGAGAAGGACAAACATTATATGGTCTCATTCATTCGGGGAATATAAAAAATAGTGAAAGGGATTATAGGTGATAGGAGAGAAAATGAGTGGATAAAATCAGAGAGGGAGACAGAACATGAGAGACTCCTAACTCTGGGAAACGAACAAGGGGTAGTGGAAGGGTGGTGGGCGGGGGGATGGGGTAACTGGGTGACAGACACTGAGGAGGGCATGTAATGTTATGAACACTGGGTGTTATATAAGACTAATAAATCACTGACCTTTACCTCTGAAATCAATAATACATTATATGTTCATTAATTGAATTTAAATAAAATTTAGAAAACAAATAAAATGTTGTGTGCCACAAAAATAACCAAATTTCCTTGTCAATTCCACTATAACAAGCTCTCATCAGATCTTTAGTAGTAGGTATTTTTTGTCTTTTGTCATTTAGAGATAGTTATTGTTTTACTCAGGTGCTTTTGCAACAATGTTCCTCCTAAAGTGCGTCATGTACAAGGAGAGTCATAAAAAGGACAAGTTTATGTCCTTAAGTCTATGTCCTTAGTCTTAAGTACAAGTTTATGATAACTTTAAGATAATAAAACTGAACTGGATAAGAATAGCTACTGGAAAAAATTGGATTCAAGCAAAACATTAATCGCATGGAACTGAATGAACTAAGGAGGATAACTGTATGACTTTTTGTTTGAAACGTCTTGTTTTTGTTTTTTTTTTTGTTTTTTTTTTTTTTAATTTTATTTATTTATTTATTTATGATAGAGAGAGAGAGAGAGAGGCAGAGACACAGGCAGAGGGAGAAGCAGGCTCCATGCACCGGGAGCCCGATGTGGGACTCGATCCCGGGTCTCCAGGATCGCGCCCTGGGCCAAAGGCAGGCGCCAAACCGCTGCGCCACCCAGGGATCCCAGAAACGTCTTGTTTTTGGATGTTGTGTAACAAAGATGAAATATTTGCCTTCTTTCCCTGTTCAATTCCTCCAGAATTCAGAATATCTTGAGTATTCTTTTCATAGCAATATAATTAGTTATTTGCATAAGTTCAATAAAAACTTGTTCTCCTTGAAACAGGACACAACTGGAGACATTGGCTATATTGCCAAGGCTTTGACTGGAATGTGTTATTGGAGAGAGATGTGTATAGACTCATATATGACCAGATAGCTTTCAGGAACTGCTTGGAAAGATCAGCCTAGTATCTTGCTTATAGGGTTCCCAGTGACCTTACCAGGTGAGTAAAGAAAGTCACTCCCTAGCAGGTCCACAAATAACTCAGGATATTTGGGGGGACCTCAAGAAGAGTGGAATTCACCCAAACTATAGTATTACAGGTAAAATCTAATAGTGGTCCTTGGCTTAGCTTCCTGTCCTCAGAGGCTTTTAAGAGTTTGATCTGAGATATCTTATAACAATTTCCTGCAAAGTATTCTTAAAGAGTTTATATGGTCAAGCACTACTCTTGCTACACTTAGGTAAATAAACAATCAGGCCAAGTTTAATGCAAACAAGCTAGCTTTGCTGTGATTATCTGTGGTAAAACAAAGAATGGGGCTAATTATAGAAAGAAAAATTATGCTTGCACTTTTGTAGAGTGTAGATTTTAATCTTGTTGTCTTTGAGGTTTTGTAATATACCTGTAAACTGGACTGGATTCTGAATTCTTCTGGTTCTCAAACATCTTGCTGTGACTCTCCAAACTAATATTTCCCGTTTTTCCTCACCCTTCTGATTTGGGATCAATTAAAAGAAGGGCTGTCCTTGAATCTCCTTGAAAGGGACTAGAGGAGGTCTTCCTCACTGCCCAGATGGCAGCCAGGCTTTAGGGACCCAAGGTTTGGCTACACATCTCACAGCCAAAGAAGGCTCCTCCTGACACCTGGTCCTATACAGATGCTGGAGAGCCTCTGAATCAAATGACTAGGAAGAGAAGTAGCTGACATCAATGTGGAGTTTCCATCAGAGATGCCAGATCAAGACTTGTTACTTTAACTAAACATAAAACCCTTTCATCTTTTCTTTCTTTCCTTTACTCTGCATTGGCTTGTTAACTATGTAGTAGTTATCAAACTAGATCCCAGACAAATAAAATTTATCTGTTAGTTAGCTTTTTCTTTTAAGATTTTATTTATTTATTCATGAGAGACACAGGGCGGGGCGGGCAGAGACACAGGCAGAGGGAGAAGCAGGCTCCATGCAGGGAGCCTGATGTGAGACTCAATCCTGGGTCCCAGGATTACGCCCTGGGCCGAAGGCAGGCGCTAAACCGCTGAGACACCCAAGGATCCCCTGTTAGTTAGCTTTTGCTCTTAAAGTTATTCACCATAACCAGAAACCACAGTCACCATCATGCAGAGCCATTGGAATCTGCCAAAATTCCTTTGTAACTTAGTGCACCATCAATGTCTGTGAATGCCCCATATGTGCTCTCAAATATAGATAGTTTCTACTTCTTGGCATAAAGATAATCTCAAATACATTAATATGTATAACAAATTGTCACCGAATCATGTTTAACAATGGTTTATTCAAACATTCCATTTCAGGTTTAGGCTGAAGATAGGTATTTTCTTAGGAGAAAGATATGAAAGAGGAACTGAGAACTCAAAAACCAAAAAGACTTTAAGGCAGAAAGCATTATAATATAAAGTCTTAGTTGATGTTAGCATGTGATATTATCATAACAATGGTAAAAATGATCATTTGACTGGAAATATATAATAATTCTAAATGAGTATAGATTTAATATAGCTTAAAATATAAATCAACTGACAGAAATATGAAAAGGAATGGACAGTTTCATAGCCTTAGTGAGATATTTATAAGAGCATGTGTTGGTGATTAATATCTCAGACAGAAAAAAACCATTGCATGAAGAATATAGAGGAGTTGAACAGGACGGTTATAAGCTTGTTGTAATGGACATAAAATAAAGTTCTGGTCCCAGAAATTTAAAGAACATACATACAGTTTTCTCAAGCACACTCAAGCACTTATCATTTTTCTGAGGCTTGAGGCATTTATAAAACCTATGAGACACTAGCACATCCTTGCAAATATCAGAGAGAGGCAAGAATGAAAGCAGGAGGCTAGTGAGGAGGTTATTGCAGCAATTCAGGCAGGAAGTAGGGAGAAGAGGCTGGATTCAGGGTAAACTTTTAAGGTAAAGCTGACAAGTTTGCTAATGGACTGGATGCACAATGCAACAGAAAAAGAAGAATCAAGATGGTGACTATAGTTAACAATACTGTGTCATATATTTGAAAGTGGCTAAGAGAATAAATCTGGAAAGTTCTTATCACAAGAAAAAAATTGTAGCTATGTAAAGTGATGGACATTAACTAAGCCTATTGTGATAATCATTTCACAATATATACATGTATCAAATCATTATGTTGTACATTATCAGAAATAAGACCCAGGCCCAAAATGAAGTCTAAGCCCCATGGCACCAAATCAAGACTTAATTATTAAACAGTTTTGGCTGTCACAGAAATGGGACCTTAAACCAGTCATTCAGGAATCACCTGATCAGCACCAAGTAACCTTGAAATAGTCAACCACGTTTTTAAAAAGATTTTATTTATTTATTCATGAAAGTCAGAGAGAGGAACAGAGACATAGGCAGAGGGAGAAGCAGGCTCCCCGTAGGGAGCCCAATGTGGGATTTGATCCCAGGACCCCAGATCACTACCTGAGCCAAATGTAGTTGCTTAACCACTGAGCCACCCAGGTGCCCCAGTCAACCTACTTTTTTGCCCTAATATAACTTCCTTGTTCCCACCCTCTTCTGGCTATAAAAATCTTTCATTTTGTTTTATACGCTAGACTGGATGCTGCCCAATGCATAAGTCATAGAACAAAGTCAATAAAATCCTTGAAATCTATTTTTGAGGGGAGGGGCAGAGGGAGAAGGAGAGAGAGAATCTTAATGAGGTTCTAGACCCAGCATGGCGCACTCAGGGGGCTCAAATCACGACTCTATGATTGTGACCTGAACCAAAGTCAGACACTTAACCAATTGAGCCACCCAGGCACCCCTCAATTTTGTTTTTTAGCAACACCTAAAATTAATACAATGTTCTATCTCAATTGTATCTCAATTAAAAAATAAAAAGAATAAGAAAAGGAAAGGAAAAAGGAATCAAAGATGATTGCAAGGTGCTTGGCCTCAACAACTAGAAGACAGAATTCTATTACAGAGATGGAGATGCCTGGGATGGAGGCAGCAGGCTGGGATGGGGGAGCATGTCAAGAACTGAGTCTTTGACTTACAAGTGGAATGTCCAGGGGAGCAATCAGGCATGAGTCTGGAAGTGAGGAGAAAGGGTGGGTCTAGGGATGAGATTTGGAAATCACCATCCTATCAAGGATATAAGATCATTTGGAGCCATGGAACTGGGTGAAATTACCTCGGGAAGGAGTGTGGACAGAGCAGAGGTCTCAATGCACTCTGATGGTTAGGATCCAGAAAGATAGGAGAACCCAGGAAAGACGTAGGCAGGGAGATAGGAAGAGAACCGGGAGAGCTAAGAGACCAAGCTGCCAAGAGGAAAGAGTTCCAGGGAGAGGTTGATCTCCTCTGCCAAATCCTCCTCCAAATGAGAGGAGCACCAATAAGGTGCAGGTCGACTTGGTGACCTTGGCCAGAACAGCTTCCAGGGGGTGTTGGGAACAAAAGCCTGATTGTAGTCAGTTCAAGAGAAAAAGGAAAACAAAGCAGAGAATGATAGGGCATGTGAGGTCAGGCAGAGGACTGTTTTTCTTTTGTTTTAAGACAGGAAATATGCTAAAGAAGGATCTAGGAAAAAAAAATAAAGAAGGATCTAGGGGAGAGAGGAATAGGTGATTTTGCAGGACAGAAGCAAATATAGAAGAAAAGTCCTTGAGTAGGTGGTAGGGAGTGAACCCCAGCAGGGGAGGGCTGAGCCAAAGGAAAAATCAGTAATTCTGATTTAGTCCTTACTTAAAAATTGGATATTGGGATCCCTGGGTGGCTCAGCGGTTTGGCGCCTGCTTTTGGCCCAGGGCCTGATCCTGGAGACCCAGGATTGAGTCCCACTTATGGAGCCTGCTTCTCCCTCTGCCTGTCTCTCTGCCTCTCTCTGTGTCTCTCATGAATAAATAAAATCTTTATTAAAAATTTTTTAAAAAATAAAAATTGGATATTTTGCTCATTATGGATTTTTTGCATTGATTTTTTAAAGATTTTATTTATTCATGAGAGACACAGAGAGAGGCAGATACATAGGCAGAGGGAGAAGCAGGCTCCATGCAGGGAGCCCAATGTGGGACTCTATCCCAGAACCCCGGGATCACGACCTGAGCCATAGGCAGATGCTCAACCACTGAGCTACTCAAGTGCCCCTGACTTTTATTTTAAATATTGCATTAAAATATAATTTATGTCTATTACTGTGGAGTTGTTTTGGTGCTCTTTTAGATTTTGCACCTGAAGCCCTGTAGACGGGAATCTTTGGGAGAGATTCCTAGGGATTCCTCCCTAGTACAAGAGGGAAGTGGAGTGGGGGCGGGTGTATCTGAATAGAGAGCACAGGGCCTCTTATGATTGGCAGGAGCAGCCTGCAGGCTGACAGGCATCCCCCAAATCCCAGAAACAACCATAGGTGGTTTGTGTGGGCTGCTTGGTGATGGATCACAACACAGACTAGACAGTTAGATTCAGCGGGGACAGATCTCCCTCTGGTGGGCCTGGGTGGCAATGACAGCTCAGAGCGGATGGTGCTGGTGGGTCTGGGGTGTGCAGGGGCAAGGCTAACCGGGAAGCGGGCAGAGAAAGAGAAGCTCTGGAGCAGACCAGAGTGGTCAGAGAAGAAGGCTAGGCCCGTGTTAAAGGAGTGCATTTTGAAAAGGGAGTGATCCATGGTGTCAAATGTCGCGGGGGACACATTTAATGCTGGCCAGGTTATTTGTACAGGTGCTACAAAGGGTGTAAATCAACACACATAAACCTCTTAAGGCATACAATATTTTCCAAACTAAGATGAAAAAATTACCTTCTATGTGGAAATGTTCCAAAGGAGTTAATGCTTGAATTTTTATTTTTATATTTTTAAAAGATTTTATTTATTTAGGGACGCCTGGGTGGCTCAGTGGTTGAGCACTGGCTCCCTCTAGGGAGTGTGATGTGGGACTCAATCCCCGGACCCTGGATCACGCCCTGAGCCACCCAAGCGTCCCAAGGCTTGGATTTTTAAAAGCCTCTATTACTGTTCTTCTATCCTGAGTGTAGAACCAAGGCCAAGAAACGCCTTTCATGAAATTTCACCTGCTGTGCCTATAAGTCAATTGAAATCTTATCTCAGGGATATTCCTGACCTTTTTAAGTTTCTAACTATTAAGAAGTGACCTTCCTTACCACTGTGAGGCTGAGACCTTAAAAAATAATAAACAAAATGTCAGAAAGTTTAGGGGGTGTAAAAGGTAAAAAGAAAAGAAAAAGAAGGGATTGCTGAAGGTACATTTGTGATGACAGTTGCCCCTCAAAAAGATACTTGTCTTTTTGAAGAGGAGGAGGAAGAAGAAGAAGAAGAAGAAGAAGAAGAAGAAGCAGCTAGTGTCAACCCTGAGTTGCAAGGCAGGTTTTTCTGTCACTGGGCATCTGATCATGGGGTCTTTGGCATTGGGCCACAAGGGCTGACCAGGGACAGGATGGATTTTTGAGTGACTTGAAGTGAACCAACTCTGGTTCCTATAACCCTGACTGAATTCCAGCTTCATGCCGACAACAAATATCAGGACTGAGTTTGCCAGCTCTACTATCTAGAAGGTGAGCTGGAAGTCGGACACCAGTCTCATGGTGACAGCCAGAGGAGGGAATGATTTCTTTGCAGCAGGAGCTATGTCTCAGTCATGCTTCTCATCAGATGTGAACACATCCAGCCTGATGGGTTTATGATAGTCACAGGCCTAAGCAGACATCAAACCCACATTGTCTGCTCTGCTGGATGGCAGAAGCACCAAAACCAGGACTGCAGGCAGGGTCTAGCACTATAATTTTGCTTTTAAGTGAATGTTACACAATAATTTCATTTTAAACTGTTTAACGGCATCACTACCTTTAGAATTTAATGTTTCTTTTTTTAAAAAAAGATTTTATTTATTTATTTGAGAGAGTGAATGCGCCAGAGAGAGCATGAGCAGGGAAGAGAGACAGAGGGGGAGAGAGAAGCAGACTCTCTGCTGAGGAGGGAGCCCAACTCAGGGCTCCATCCGAGGACCCTGGGATCATGACCTGAGCTAAAGGCAGATGCTTAGCTGATTGAACCACCCAGGCACCACTTTAATGGTTCTTTTTAATGATACTTGTCTGGGATCTAAGTATTGCTGAGGATCCCGTGATACCAGCATGTTGGTTTCCTCCAGGAAACTGAGGCAGCCCAGCACAATATAAAAATGGAGGGAGACATAAGGATAGCTGAACCCCAAACATGCTCCCCAGCCTACACTCTGGGAATTTGGCAGAAGGTGGAAGCCTTACGGGGTCTAGGTACGTGAGCACAACCTCTGCCCAAATCACTGACTGACCGGCAACTAAGCTCTGCAGACACCAGGAGATCTCAAAGTTAGACTAGAATAAATGAGAACAGAAGAACCAGAGTAGAGATACCAATGACCACACACATCTGGGAGTCCAGTTTATGTCTTATGTTAAGTTGCTAAGCAACAGCAGCATCAGCAACAACCCTCAGCATCAAATGCTCCAAGATGCACAAAGAAATAGGAAAGTGTGACCCATACTCAGGAGAAAAGAGTAGGCAACAGAAACCAATTCTGCGTGGGCCCAGATGTGGCATTTAGCAGACACTTCAAAGCAGCTATTATGAATATTTGCAAAGAATTCAAGGGATTGCACTGATGAGAGTGAGTCAAAAAATAGAAAATCTCAGCAGGGAAACAGAAACTACTTAAAAAAAAAAAAGAACCAGATGAAAATTCTATGGTTAAAAAGTAAAATAACTGGAATGAAAATTTCATTAGAAGCATTCAACAGCCAATTTGAGACGGCAGAAGCAAGAATCTGTCAATTCAAAGACAAGGGGATTAAAATTATCCAATCCAAAGAATAGAGAGGAAAAAGATTGAAGAAAAATGTACAGAGCCTCAGAGACTGAGGAACAATGACAAGCGTACTAACATATGTGTAACAAGGAACCCAGGAGGAGAAGAGATCATTTAACTCTCATTATTATATTCCAATAAGTTGTTAGCTCTTGCTGTTTAACAAAAACAATAACAAAAATATTCCCGCATATTTTGGGGGCACCTGACTAGCTCAGTCGGTGGAGCATGTGACTCTTGATCTCCAGGTCATGAGTTAGATCCCATGTTGAGTGTAGAGATTATTTAAAAATAAAATCTTAAAAAAAAATCCTGTATATCTTGTTAAGAGAAGTTCAATGGTTTTTGTCCTTATAAAATCAAAGACAAATTTAAAACTTTTTTTCTATGTAGCTGTATTACACATATGGCAATGTCTTTAAGTAGTGACAAATTAGTTTTATTTTTTTTGATAAAAAATGTCTATTTACAAAAAAATGTCTATTTACTTATTCATTTTTATTTTTATTTTTTTAAAGATTTTATTTCTTTATTCATGAGAAAGAGAGAGAGAGAGAGAGAGGCAGAGACACAGGCAGTCAGGCAGTGAGAAAAGCAGGCCCCATGCAGAGAGCCTGATGTGGGACTTGATCCTGGGTCTCCAGGATCATGCCCTGGGCCAAAGGCAGGTGCTAAACCACTCAGGCACTCAGGGATCCCTACTTATTTATTTTTAAAATTCCAGTATAATTGGGATGCCTGGGTGGCTCAGTCCGTTAAACCTCTGACTTCAGCTCAGGTCATGATTTGGGGGTCCTGGGATCGAGCGCCAAGTTGGGCTCCATGCTCAGCTGGGAGTCTGCTTCTTCCTTTCCATCTGCCTTCCCCCTGTCCATGCTCTCTCTCTCTCTCTCTCTCAAATAAATAAATTAAAATTAAAAAAAATTTTTCAGTATAATTGACTTAAAAGGTTATACTGGTTTCAGGTGTACAATATAGTGATTCAACAGTTCTATACATTACTCAGTGCTGATCAGGATACATGTACTCTTAATCCCCTTCACTTATTTAACCCATCCCCCAATCCACCTACCCTTTGGTAACCACCAGTTTGTTCTCTATATTTCAGATGCTGAGGTTTTTTGGTGGTTTGTCTCTTTTTCCCTTTGTTCATTTGTTTTGTTTCTTAAATTCAACATATGAGAGTGTTTGTCTTTCTCTGACATATCTCACTTAGAATTATACTCTCTACATGCATTCATATTGCAAATGGCAAAATCCCATTCGTTTTTTATAGCTGAGTAATATTCCAGTGTGTGTGTGTGTGTGTGTGTGTGTGTGTGTATCATAGTACTAAATTACTTTTAAAGGATCTGAGGTAGTTTTCTCTTCAAGTCAATTATATTGTTGTTTAAATCAATTTCTTATTAAGTTTTTTAAACTAAAACAAAAATAAAGACAAAGAAGAACATTTCACAATGATAACGAGAAGACATAAAACTTATAATTGTATAGGTATCTAATAACAGAGCCCCCAAATTCATAAAGCAAAACTGACAGAACTGAATAGACAATTTAACCACTAAAGTTTGAGATTTTGATACTCTGTTATAAATTATCAAAACAACTAAACAGAAAATAAATAAGAATATAGAAGACTTGAACAACACTATCAGCCAATTTGATCTAACAAATATATACACACAACACTCCAAGCAACAGAAGAGCATCTGTTCTTTTCAAGCATGAATGAAACATTTTCTGAGATAAACTGCATGCTAGGCCATAAATCAAGTCTGAGTAAATTTAAAAGGGTTAAAATCATACAAAGTATTTTCTCTAACAACAGAATTAAATTAGTAATCTAGAGGAAGAAATCTGGGAATTTCCAAATATTTGGAAATTAAACAATGCACTTCTAACTAACGGTGGGTCAAAGAAGATATCACAAGGGAAATGAGAAAATATCTGGAATTGGGTGAAAAGACAAATACAAATATCAAAATTGATAAGATACAGAAAGTAGTGTACTGGAGCCAGCTGGCAGCTCCAGTTGTGCATGTCCCTCCCCAATTGCGTGTTCAGTGGCCTCACACTGATAGCCTGAAATCAATCATGGTGGGAGTATTTTTTTTAAGATTATATTTATTTATTTGAGAGAGACAGAGCATAAGCAAAGGGAGGGGCAGAGGGAGAGGAAAAAGCAGACTCCCAGCAAAGCAGGGAGCCTCACTTGGGGCTTGATCCCAGGACCCTGAAAGCAAGATCTGAGTTAAAGGCAGAGCTTAACCAACTGAGCCTCCCAGGTGCCCCCTCTGGTGAATGCAACAGAAATTGGCAAATGTTGTAAAACAAGGCTCCCCCACCCATCCCCCACCTGGACCTAGTCATTAAACATTTACTAGAATACCCACTAAATGCAGCAGCTAAGGCAATGCTTAAAGGGGAATGTATAGCTTTAAATATGTATGTTAAAAAAAAAAAAAAAAGACAGAAGCACCTGGGAGGCTCAGTTGGTTAACTGCCTTTGGCTCTGGTCATGATTCCAGGATTCTGGGATTGAGCCCCATGTTGGGCTCCGTGCTCAGTGGGGAATCTGCTTTTCTCTCTGTCTCTCCCTTGGTTTGTGCTCTCTCTCTCTCTCTCACTTTCTCTCTCAAATAAATAAATTTTTTAAAATAAAATAAATAATAAATAAAAAAATAAGACAGCTCTAAGAGTAATAATGTAAGTTTCCATCTCAAGAAGCTGGAAAAAGAAGAGCACATCAAACCCAAACTAAGTAGAAGAAAATAAATAATAAAAATCAGAGTGGAATCAATGAAATAGAACATAGAAAAACAATAGAGAAAAATCAATGAGACAAAAATTGGTTCTTTGAGAACATCAACAAATAGCAAGACTGACCAAGAAAAAAAGAAAGAAGACACAGATTCCCCAAATCAGTAATGTCAGAGAAGTTACTACAGACCCTAAATAATAAAAGCATTATAGAGGTCATTATGAAAAGTTGTATGTAAACAAATTAGGCAACGTAGATGAAATGAACAAATTCCTATTAACACACCAATTACCGTAACTGTCTCTATTAAGAAAATCTGAATTGACCAATAGCCTGAAAAAAAAAATTGAATAATTTTAAAACCTTCCCACACAGAAAAGTCGAGGCCTAACATTCCTTCGCTGAAGAATCTATCAAACTTTTAGGGAAAAAATAATACCAATTCTATACACACCCTTTCAGTAAACAGGAGAAAAGAACACTTCCTAACCTTTTATAAGGTTCATATTACCCTGATATCAAAGCCAGACAAAGACATGACAAGAAAATAAAATAATAAACCAATATGACTCATGAACTCACTTTTTTGTCTTTATTGATTTATTTTTAGTAATCTCTACACACAATATGGGACTTGAACTCATGACCCGAGATCAAGAGTTTCATGTTCTGACTGAGCCAGCCAGGTGTACCTGGACACAAAAATTTTTAACAAAAAAAATTTTTTTTGAAGATTTTATTTATTTATTCACGAGAGACCCAGAGACAGGCAGAGACATAGGCAGAGGGAAACTGTCTGGGACTCAGTGGGACTCAGTCCCAGGACTCCAGGATCACACCCTGAGCCAAAGGCAGCCGCTTAACCACTGAGTCACCCAGGTGTCCCAACAGAATATTGTCCAACTGTACCCAACAACACATAAACAGGATTATACACTATGACTAAATGGAGTTTATTCTAGGAATGCCACGTTGCTTGAACTCTAAAAATAATACATCACATTAATAGAACAAAGGAAAAATGCATGATTTTCTCAACTGATGCAGAAAAAGAATTTGAAAAATTCAATTCTCATTATGATTTTTAAAAGCTTCAAGACTCTCAACAAAGCAGGAATAGAGGGGATTTCCTCAATCTGATAAAAGACATCTGCCAAAAACATACAGCTAACATCATACCTAATGATGAAAGACTGACTGCGTTTCCCCTATGACCAAGAACAAGAAAAGAACACCTGCTCTTACCACTATTATTCAACATTTTTTGTGGATGCCAGCCAGTACAAAAAGGAAAGAAAAATATTAAAGGTATACGGATTACTTTTAAAGAAATGGATCCTTGGAAGAAATTAAACTGTCTTTATTCATAAATTGCATGGCCTTGTACATAGAATATCCTAAGGAACTGATGAAAAGAAGAAAAAATCTATTAGAACTAATAAGTGAATTTAGCAAGGCCATAGATCCTAGATCAAAATATAAAAATCAGTTATAGTTCCATAAATTAGCAATAAACAAAAACGAGATTTTTCTCTCTCTCTCTCTTCCTCTGCCCCTCCTCTCCTCCCCTCTGTCTCTCTCCCTCTCTAATAATAATAATAATAATAAAATTCTAATTAAAAAACTGGCAAAAGATGGGGAATCCCTGGGTGGCTCAGCGGTTTAGCACCTGCCTTCGGCCCAGGGCGTGACCCTGGAGTCCCGGGATTGAGTCCCATGTTGGGCTCCCTGCATGGAGCTTGCTTCTCCCTCTGCCTGTGTCTCTGCCTCTCTCTCTCTCTCTCACTGTGCGTCTCTCAGAAATAAGTAAATAAAATCTTTAAAAAAAATTGGCAAAAGAACAGACATTTCACAGAAGATGATATATGGATGGTTAAATCAGCATGTGAAAAGATAGTCAACGTCATTAGCCATTAGGGAAATGCAAATTAAAACCATGATGAGATGTCACACCTATTAGAACTAAAATAAAGAAATCTGACAAAACTAAATGTTGGTGATGATGTAGAAAAACTGAATCTCTCATACATTCCTGATGAGAAGATAAAATGGTACAATCACTCCGGAAAATCCTGGGGCCGTTTCTTTTAAAATTAAACCGATGCTTATCACACAACTGAGAAGTCATACTTCTAAGCCTCTATCCCAGAGACTTAAAAACTTAAACACAAAACCAGTAGAGAAATTATTACAGTAGCTATATTTGTAGTAGTACAAACTGGAAACAATCTGAATGTGTTCCAAGAGGAGAATGGATACACAAACTGAGTTCCCAAACAATGTAATATTATCCTGTAAGAAAAGGAATGAACCATTGACATGTATATAATAACTTGGGTAGATCTCCAAAGGTTTCACGCTTTATGACTTTATTTATGTAACATTCCTGAAATGGCAAAATTATAGAGGTGAGCAACAGCTCACTGGCTGGCTGCCAGGAGTTAGGGATGGGGGAAGGGAGTTTCTTTGTGTTGATGGGGTAGTTCTGCATGTTGATTATGGTGGTGATTACATGCATCTGCACTTTTAATAAAGCTGCATAGAACTATACACGACACATACACACAAGGTGAAAAATGAATAAAGTCTACAATCTAGTTAACAATTTGGTCCCAAAGTCAATTTCCTTTTTTTTATATTGTACCATATATGATTGTGTTGATAATGAGTAACGATATGCATTTGTCAAAACTCACAGAACCATATACTTAAATAGGTGATTTTAACTGTGTGTAAATTCTACCTCAGAATGCTAATTTTAAAATATAAAATAATAAATTAAAAAAATAAAATAAAATAAAATAAAATAAAATAAAATAAAATAATAAATTGTACATTCACCGGAAAAGAGAGGAAGGAAGGGAGGGAGGGAGGGAGGGAGGGAGGGAGGGAGGGAGGGAGGGAGGAAAAGGTGAAGGAAGGAAGGGAAGAAGAAACAGCTACTTGGGAGTAAACAGAAACCACCCAAAGTAAAGGAAACACACACACACACACACACCACATTCATGTCCTCAGAAAGGGAGTATTATTTTTGTATTATTACAAAAAAATGATAATAAAAATAGGATACTCATTAATTAAAACTGTGACAGCAAAAAATAAAATAAAATAAATAAAATAAAAATAAAATAAAATAAAATAAAATAAAACTGTGACAGCAGATTTGAAAAACACAATAGTTAGAGGCTTAAGTTGAAGAAATCTTCTAGAAAGTAGTACAATAAGACAGAAATAGAAAATGGAAGAAAACACAAAATTGGAGGACCCATCTGGGAGGTCCTGCATCTGAATGGTGGAAGTTCCAGAGAGGGAAATGGAGGAGAAATCGGAGAAACCAAGGGCAGAGAATCCTCAACAACACAGGAGAATTTCCCAGACCTGAAGGAAAATGTGCTTTGAGACCGAAAGAGCCCAATAAATGCTCAGCATGACGCTACTTGCTGCTAAATGCAGAATACTGGGGACAAAGAGAAGATTCTAAAAGCTTCCAAAGATGACTGGCTCCTGAAAGCTCATTGTTAAATTTTAGGAATTTTGCAGCCAGTTGTTAAATGATTGGGAGCATGAAATCAGCCCTACTGGGAATATTTACACCATTATTTACATCATGGAAACTGCTAAGAGGGAAAGCTGGCTTAACAGCATATTGCTAAACAGTTAAGTACATTACAGCATATAATTTATGCAGCTGTTAACAGTAATAATTATGAAGAATGTATAGAAACACCAAAAATGTTGAGGCATCTGAGTGGCTCAGTCGGTTAAGTGTTCGACTCTCAATTTCAGCTCAGGTCATGATCTCACAGTCCTGGGACTGAACCCCGAATTGTAGGTTTCCAAGCTCAGCGGGGAGTCTACTTAAGACTCTCTCTCTCTCTCTCTCTCTCTCTCTCTCCCTCTGCCCCTCTCCCTCTCTAAAATAAATAAGTAAATAGCAAAAAAAATCCCACAGAAAATGTTGACATAACATTGTTAGGTAAGTAAACAAAAAGTATAAGCATGCTATAAATATAATTACAGTAAAATATATTCATAGGAACAGAGACCAAAGGAAATAAACACAGGAAAAAAGTTCTTTTGTTACAATGATGATAGGAGTGTTTTAAAGTTTACATGATCCCTATTATTGATATAAATTAAGATTAAACATGTTTGCTCAGCTCACCCTCCCCAAGTACCTACATCACAAATCTCACTTTCTTAATGAAAATCCTATAAATGGTGACTCACTGCTTTAAGGCTTTCTAGGATTCTAGACAGGTAATTTTATTTTTTTTTAAGATTTTATTTATTTATTCCTGAGAGACACACAGGGAGAGAGAGAGGTGGGGGTGGGGGGGCAGAGACACAGGCAGAGGGAGAAGCAGGCTCCATGCAGGGAGCCCAATGTGGGACTCAATCCCGGGTCTCCAGGATCAGACCCTGGGCCGAAGGCAGGTACTAAACCGCTGAGCCATCCGGGCTGCCCTAGGCAGGTAATTTTAAATTTTGTTCTGCCTCCCCAGCCCCATCTCCTATCACTTCCCTCCAGACCCTTGCACTCCAGTTCTATCAAACCAACTGAAAAAAAAAAAAAAAAAAACCAACTGCCACCGTGAAAGGCCTTCCTTCCCCCCTGGGGTTATCTTGAGGAACCCCCAGCATCCAGGGAGAATCTGCACACCCCACTCTCATGTGTGTCTCTGTGGTAATGCTTATCATTTCGCTGGAGGTGAGTTATGCCTTTGCTTAGGAGTCTGTTCTCTGCGGAAGAAACTGTCTTCCTGGAGCCCAGCTGCACACCGTAGGTGCTGTAAGCAATTATTCAGGGTTTGGGGAGGCAGGGTAGGAGGCTGTTGTAATGCCACCTCTTCCACGAAGCCCTCCTGATTCCCACACTACCACCATCCTTCTGGGAGAAACCACTCTCCCTCTCTCATATTGGCATGGCACTTGATGTGACCTTGGGTGATGGACTTATTCTCTCCGTAACTTAGCTTCCTCATCTGTAAAGCAGAGGCAATAACCTTACCTATGTCAGCAGATTATCATGACGATTAAACCAGGTTGTGGGGACCGCTGGCTCAGGGGTTGAGCATCTGCCTCGGGCTCAGGTCATGATCCCGGCGTCCTGGGATTGAGTTCCACATCGGGCTCCCCGCAGGGAGCCTGCTTCTCCCTCTGCTTATGTCTCTGCCTCTTTCTCTGTGTCTCACATGAATAAATAAAGAAAATATTTTAAAAATTAAAAAAGAAATAAATAAACCAGGTTGTGTTTTCAACACCCGTGCCATGCTCACAGTAAATACCCAATAAAAAGAAGCCACTGAGATGATGATTTTGACATTTGCCTTGCTCTCTCATATTGCAATATGTAAAAATTCTCACCTCTCCTATTAGATTGAAAACTCCTCTTGAGTGGGGAACATATCCTGTTTATCTCTGTATGGTCCACAGTGCACGGCAGCTGTCTGGCTACAGTAGACGTCTGACGGATCGCTCCTGGTGTTCATAAAGAATCACACACAGAGGCCATACACACATGCAGGTGTGTGCATATGCTTGTAGACACACATGTACTGATATGTCCATCTGTTGGCTAGACTGGCTGGTCTGCAGCAGTTGACCACCTCCGTCTTCTGGAAGTGGGGCATTCCCTAGCATGGCTCCTGCAATCTTCTCTCTCTTAGGGTTCCCACTGCTTCTCTGGCCACTACTTCTCAGCTTCCTTCACGCCCCCACCCCCACCCTGGTTTGCCCTGAAATGTCTGGTCCCCATGGTGCCATCTCAGCCCTGCTCTTCTCGCTCTGGGCACTATTGTAAGACTTCATCAAAACCACAGAAGAGTATAGAAAGGTCACAAGCCTCGGTGTCCTCAGCCTTATCCTCCCTTCTGACCTCCAGACCTCAAAGCCTGCCTCCTTCCTTCACCTTCCTTCCCCAGCACCTGTCACCAGCGCCATGGGCTTCGTGGGCTTCGTTGCCTTCAACAATAGCAGCCTTATAAGGATCCCATCCTCCACCCTCTTCTCGGTCCTATGGCCACCATCTCGGCTCCAGATCCTTCCACGTTTTACCTGGACCCTGCTGCCAGAATGAGCTTTCCTTGGGTCAATGTCCTGCTGAAATTCTGCCACTGTGAACAGAGGGAGGCACACTGATAGACAACATAATACATCAATGGTTGTTTCTTAACTGTAGAATCTAAGTGGTACGTATATGAGTGTTTGTGGCAATTCCTTCAACATTTTCTGTGCTTCAAATTCTTCATAAGATATGGGGGAAAATATCCTTCAATGGTTTCTTTTGACTTTTTGGATAAAACACAGACTCCATCACAGAGAATAGAAGATCCTCTACGATCTGGCCACTGCCTCCCTCCATAACCTCACCTGATGTCGCTCACATGTCCCCTTCCCCGTAAACCATCCCAAATTACTTGGAGCCACTGGGAAGGGTTGAGGGTATTTCATTCCTCTGTACCCACGGGCTTGCTGTACTAGATTCCCAGAATGTTCTTCCCTGTGTTCTTCCCAAAATCCTGCGTGCCCTTCAAGCTCAACTCAAGTGATGCTTCTTCTAGGAAGCCTTCGCTGACTTATCAGCTCCAAAGCTCCTCATCTGGTTCCAATGCCTCTGTCCTGGCTCTGCAAAAGTCTGTGGCATGAAGGGCCACACCTAGGACTGGATTTACAGCTATGCTGCCTCACTGGAGACCTGGCCCTAGGACTGGGCTCTAGTTACTGCTTCTGAATCACGGAGGATCTCTAATTTCTCCCCTCAGAGGACTCGTCCTCAGGCAGTTCCTCTGCGTGTGCCACAAATACACTTAGCTGGCTGAGCTGGATCCAGAGGCTAGAGGCGGCAGGCCCACCTGGGGAGGCCCACCCAGCCCCCGGGGCCTGCAGGAGGGGCCTGGCGGCCAGGGTAAAGGCCCCCCTCCTGAGGAAGAGATCCGGGCTGGGGTAGGGAAGAAGGCGGGGCCTGAAGCCGTGCAAGTCGGTGTCCCGGGCTGGGGACGGAAGTTGCAGAAGTACCATTAGTTTCAGTTTTGTTTCTCCCTCAGGCACCCAGCCACAGCAGCGTCCTGGCCTCGGGGGGCTCCCCACTCCCCATCCTGGAGCCCAAGGTCAGCTCAGGCCCGGTAAGGAGGGCCGGGAGGGCAGAGGAAGGAGGAGCTGAGCTGGAGGGAATGGGGGGAAGGGAGCGGGAGGAAGAGGAAGGGGGAGGGGAGGGGCCCGGAAGGCGGGAGGAGAAGGGAGGGGGTGCGGCACAGATCGCCCCACTCTGGAACCAGAGGCCTGATGCTTACCTGGGAGAGACCCTCTGTCCCTCTGTTGGCCTCGCCTCCCGGCCCCCACTCCCCAGAAGTTTGGGGGACACTCCCTCACCGCAGTCTCTTCCTGGGGGATTATTCCACTGTGCTGGCATCTGGGGAGAGTCACGGACCCACACAGCTCCCCCTTCCAGAGGCTTCTAGGAAAGCAGAAGCCCCTTGCAGGAGGCAGGCAGAAAGGCCTCTAGCAGATGAGGCACAGGCTCTGGTGGCCCCGAGGTTTAGCAGCTAGAAGGACAGCAGGACAGCCCCTTCCCCATAGCCTGCCTTCTTTCTGCTTCAGAACTCCTACCAAGGAAGTCCAGCAGAAGGAGGGCCCCCACCAGGTGCTGCTTCCAGGGTCTAGTGTATGTGGGATGCAGGAACTGGGCCCCCGTATCCTGCTCCAGCTTCCCGCTGGACCCTCCCCTGTGTCCTCTCTACCTGCCCCCACCCCAGCACCTGCCCCTAGCAGGACCTCAGGACCACTCACACAGGGCTAGCATCACACTAGCTATAGGCCTGTCACCCTGGGGTGCTAATCATTTCACTCTTAACTCCCTAAGGCTGGACTTCTTGGTCTTATCATTTCTCACAGCCCTAGGCACAAGGCAAGCAGTGTTTGCTTTTGCACTTTTGTTGAATGTATGTACGGAGCGGGGGAGCTCCCTAGCTCAAGAGCAAGTGGCCACAAGCTCTGCAAGATCAGAAGAAGATTCCTGGCCATTCAGGTGAGACCCCAGAACCTGGTGGGGCTTGAGGATGGGGGGAGAGGCAGGCTGGCAGGTACCCTCTGCCCTCTGACCCTGACCCCTCGCTTGCAGCATGGTTTCCCAGGGATCCTCGCCCTCCCTACTGGAAGCCCTGAGCAGCGATTTCCTGGCCTGTAAAATATGTCTGGAGCAGCTTCGGGCACCCAAAACGTTGCCCTGCCTGCACACCTACTGCCAGGACTGCCTGGCCCAGCTGGCCGAGGGCGGCCACCTCCGATGCCCCGAGTGCCGGGAGACGGTGCCTGTGCCACCGGCAGGCGTGGCCGCCTTCAAGACCAACTTCTTTGTCAACGGGCTGCTGGATTTGGTGAGGGCCCGGGCTGGTGGAGACTTGCGCGCGGGGAAGCCAGCCTGTGCGCTGTGTCCCCTGATGGGGGGGGCCGGCACAGGGGGGCCAGCCACGGCCCGGTGCCTGGACTGTGCGGATGACCTGTGCCAGGCCTGTGCTGATGGGCACCGCTGCACCCGGCAGACCCACACCCACCGGGTGGTGGACCTGGTGGGCTACCGGGCAGGCTGGTACGACGAGGAGGCCCGGGAGCGCCAGGCGGCCCAGTGCCCCCAGCACCCCGGGGAGGCTCTGCGCTTCCTGTGCCAGCCCTGCTCTCAGCTGCTGTGCCGCGAGTGCCGCCTGGACCCCCACTTGGACCACCCCTGCCTCCCACTGGCTGAGGCTGTGCGCGCCCGGAGGCCAGGCCTGGAGGAGCTGCTGGCAGGTGTGGACAACAACCTGGCTGAGCTCGAGTCCGCCCGGATGGTGGAAAAGGAAGCCTTGGCCCGTCTGCGGGAGCAAGCTGCTAAGGTGGGGACACAGGTGGAGGAGGTGGCTGAGGGGGTCCTCCGGGCCCTCCTGGCCCAGAAGCAGGAGGTGCTGGGGCAGCTACGGGCCCATGTGGAGGCTGCCGAGGAGGCTGCTCGGGAGAGACTGGGGGAGCTGGAGAGCCGGGAGCAAGTGGCCAGGGCTGCGGCTGCCTTTGCCCGTCGGGTGCTCAGCCTGGGCCGCGAGGCTGAGATACTCTCGCTGGAAGGGGCGATTGCCCAGAGGCTCCGGCAGCTGCAGGGTTGTCCCTGGATGCCTGGGCCAGCCCCCTGCCTGCTGCCCCAGCTGGAGCTCCATCCTGGGCTCCTGGACAAGAACTGCCGCCTGCTACGGCTCTCCTTTGAGGAGCAGCAGCCCCAGAAAGACAGTGGGAAGGATGAAGCTGGAAGCCAGGGAGGGGATGAAACTCAGAGCCGGAGAGAGGATGGAGCCAAGTCAGAGAGACAAGGTGCAATCCAGCCCCAGAGCAGGGATGGAGCTTATGCCCCAAAGGAGAACAGAGCCCAGACACCCCAGGAAGATGGAGCCCAGACCCCAAAGGAGGACAGAGCCAAGACACCCCAGGAAGATGGAGCCCAGACCCCAAAAGAGGGCAGAGCCCAGACACCCCTAGAAGATGAAGGAGCCCAGACCCCAAGGGGTGGCAGATCCAACAAAAAGAGGAAGTTCAAAGGCAGGCTCAAGTCAATTTCCCGGGAGCCCAGCCCAGCACCCGGGCTGAACTTGGAGGGCTCTGGCCTCCTCCCCAGGCCCATTTTTTCCTGCAGCTTCCCCACACGGATGCCTGGAGACAAGCGGTCTCCTCGGATCACAGGGCTCTGTCCCTTTGGCCCCCGGGAGATCCTGGTGGCCGACGAGCAGAACAGGGCACTGAAGCGCTTCTCCCTCAGCGGTGACTACAGGGGCGCGGTACCCGTCCCTGAGGGCTGCTCCCCGTGCAGCGTGGCCGCCCTGCAGGGGGCAGTGGCCTTCTCGGCTGGTGCAAGGCTCTACCTCATCAGCCCTGATGGCGAAGTGCAGTGGCGCCGGGCCCTGAGCCTCTCCCAGGCCAGCCACGCTGTGGCTGCGATGCCAAGTGGGGACCGGGTGGCCGTGAGCGTGTCAGGCCACGTGGAGGTGTACAACATGGAAGGCAGCCTGGCCACCCGGTTTATCCCGGGGGGCAAGGCTAACAGGGGCCTGCGGGCACTGGTGTTCCTGACCACCAGCCCCCAGGGCAACTTTGTTGGCTCCGACTGGCAGCAGAATAGTGTGGTGGTCTGTGATGGGCTGGGCCAGGTGATTGGGGAGTACCGGGGGCCAGGCCTGCACGGCTGCCAGCCAGGCTCTGTGTCTGTAGATAAGAAAGGCTACATCTTTCTGACCCTTCGCGAGGTCAACAAGGTGGTGATCCTAGATCCGAAGGGGTCACTGCTGGGCGACTTCCTGACAGCTTATCACGGCCTGGAAAAGCCCAGAGTGACCACCATGGTGGACGGCAGGCATCTGGTCGTGTCTCTCAGTAACGGGACCATCCATGTCTTTCGGGTCCGCTCTCCTGATAGTTAAAGGGCTAGGACTGGGGAGGGTCTGGGGGAGGGGTGGGGGGGCTGTAGGGAGGGACGATGGAGGCAAGGCTGCCATGGGATGTGGTGGCTGAGGGCATTTCCCGGAGGGCAGGGGCTGGCAACCTTTCAATGTGAAGTGCCAAACTGCCAACCCCTCTTCGGTGTGCAGGGATGGGACCAAGGGCGGTGGTATGACCACGGCTCTCAGAAACAGGGGAGGAGGGTGCCGGGGGCTACCTAGGCCTCCTGCTTTTTGTGGGTGACTGTCTGCCTCTGCTGATGCCCTTATAAATTAGGTTTCTGAAATTCGTAACCCTGTGCCAATTTGCGTTCTTCGAAACCATTCCCCAATGCAGTGGCTCAGGGAGGGTTGGTAGAAGGAATCCTCCAAGCCAAGCAGGGCTCAGGGTATGTCAGGTGTGTGCCTTCTGGAAGAGAGTTGAGAACCCAGCTTCCCCTCAGGGGGACGCCAGGTCATAAGAGGCGTAGGATTTTGAAATGGCCGCAGCCAGGAAGTAGAGGCTCCTCTGGTCATGGTGTCCCCCAGTGAAGGACAGAAAATCTGGCCTTCGTTTGGCTGAACTGAAGGGTGACGGGATTTGCCCTCAGGTAGGCTGTTATTGCTGAGGGAAATAACCTAGTTCTAGCCCTGAGGGCTAGGTGTGGGGCCATGGGGCCAAACCAGCTGGAAAACCTGAGAAGTCAGTAGTGGGTCTGGGCCGGGAGGAGGAATGAAATCTACAGGGAAGGATTCCGTTGGAGGTGAGCTGTGACCACTGGTCTCTTGCATGGGCAGTGGCAGAGCCAGAACCGAGGTGGACATGTTGAGCCAGGGGCTGTCTTGAGACGACCAAAGGGAATTTAATGTAGGGATTGTGAACGATGGAATGTTCATGGGAACCAGAGGGATTTTGGACAAGTCCAGAGGGAAAGCGCAGGGCATTAGGAGTGGGGAGAAGAAGCCCCTTTTCTGGAGAGGTCATTGCTCATTCATTGAAGCAATAGGGAAAATCATCAATGTCAAGCAGATAAATTCAATTATATAAGAACTTCAGACATTTGCACAGCAAAGAATACTGAAAGATGAAAGGAAAACCAGTTAAGGGGAGGAAGCTATGTAGAATTGGTCCGAATAAGGACCATGAGCCTCTAGTAGAAGCAGTGACCAAGAGATCTACTTGGTTCAGAAGACCAAACAGGCTGGCCCCCAGGAGGTAACTCACACAGACCAGCGTTAGGAAACAATCAAATAAAGTCAACCCCTTGCATCCATCAGAAATACATTTTAAAAATATGTCGTGGAGAAATAGACTCCCGGCACCAGGGAGTCATGCTTTTTTGGAGAGCAGTTTGGCAATACTTGACAAAGGTAGAAAGAAATGACTGTAAGACTAAGTTATCTCACTTTGGGGAATACATTCTGGGAAAATAATTCAAAAGAAAGAAAGTATTTGCACAGAGATATTTGTGGCCACCTCTATATCACAGTCATCAATTGGAAACTGCTTGGCTGTGGGGGACAGGCGAGAAGATTGTGGTCTATTAAGACGATGAGCTATTGCCTTCACATATGACAACTATGAGAACTATTTTGAAAAATATGATGCTATGTGATGCAATCACAGCAAAAAAAAAAAAAAGAGAGAGAAAGGGAGAGAGAGAATTTGGAATGATGATCACATAATGATAGCAACAAGGTAAAAGTATTTCTGAATAGTTATCGAGTGGAAATAGGTTCAACATTTGTAAATAGTGATTTGGGAGACTGGGTTCTGGTCCTTTCGTGCTGTTACTCATATATACACATTCCTACTTCAGTTATTATTGACCATTACATAACATATATGCTTGAATATTTGCATCAAAAAAATAAACCTCTATAAATGATATTCGAGAATAGCTATTGGATTTGCAAATGAATGTGTCAGTTAGCACAAATGAGACTGTCCGGTTGAAGGAGAGGCAGGAGTTGGGGGAGAATCCCAACTGGCCAGGGCCCCACAGGGAAGAAGAGCCTGTCTGGTGAATGACCATGAAACCTGCCCTGGGGACGTATGCAGAGGTCACAGAGTCCTCTGGGGTGATCAGATCATTGTGGGGTGTCCCCAAGGCAGGGGAAGTTCTTGCTGAGCTCACCAACTAATTCAGACCAATTGGAAGCCAAGTGGTGTTTCTACGGAACCAATTGTGTAGGGTGAGTTGTATGGGGATGGGGATGGGGACAATGTTTTCTCTTCTTTGCAGCTCTACTTGCAGAGAGCACAGCAATGGCTCATAGTAGGTGCTCAATGAACATTTGTGAAATGAATTAATGCCTAGAAAAAGGACACTTCAGATGTCTCAGCCCCAGCCAACCAAGTTGTCTAAAATCTTGGCTGGTGGGAAATCTCTGGTAGGGGGCACTGTGGACACAGTCCACCTAAACCTCCCAGGGGGTGGCCCAGCTCTGGGTCACACAAGAGATGAGATTGGGGTGCCTTGCTTGTGTGTGAAGGGGGACCTGGTGGGTCATAGGCTCTGGGGGATCATATACCTTCTAGAGCTGCAGGGACCACATGACTTTCCTGGAAGCTGTAGGAATCCTGGGAAGGTGGGCATTGGAAGAATGATGAAAGTACTAACTTTTCCTCATTAAGGGACAGGGGTAGGAAGGCACAACACACTGACAAAATGTGAGAGGGAAGGGAAATGCAGCATTGAGCATAATTTGGGAGCAAAACTGTAACCATGACCTAGGACCACTCAGCACCACGAGAAAGTTCTTGTTTAAACTACAGATGTTACGAAACCAGGAACATCCTGAAAGATACAACACCTCCCCCATACATACACACACACACACACACACACACACCCTGCATTGGACTATGACCATTAACTTGATCAATCATCCCATTTTGTGTCTGGGACTTTCGAGGTTGTGGATATACTGGTGAAAGAAGCATGTGGTTTGGGTAGAGAGAGAGGGAGTAGAAAACTTCTCCCATAGTCTTTGTGTCTCATAAAGGGGAGGGAATGAGACAGCAGAGACCTGGATTGAGTGCCGGCTCCTCTATGAAATAGCTGTGTGATCTGGGCTAGCTTCCTAACTTCTCTGAGCCTCAGTTGGTATAGCAGTAACATGAGGATCACATTAGGCACCACACCCACCTCACAGGGTTGTTTGTGAGTCCTGGGTGAGGAGCACGGGGAAGTGCTTTGTGTACCATACATACGGCTTAAATCTGAGGTATGGGTCAGGAGCAAGCTCAGCCGACCCATACTGACCTAACTTAGACTCTTCTAACATGGAAGCCTGCGTGGGGATGTTATATGAACGTATCGTGAGGTCAAAGCTCAAGAAGGTCCAGGTAGAGTTATGACCTGTTTTTCCTTTGGAGGAGGTGTTTTGTTTTGCTTTGTAGCAGCTATTTGAAAAAGCCATATGTAAGACACAGCAGTAACTATAGGAGCAGAGGGGACCAATGGCTCGCTTGCTAAGAGTGCTGTTCCTAAAATCCAGCAGAGAACCAGACTGCCAACAAAGGACTGATAACCGTAGGCTCTTAGGAAAAGTTCAAGATGGCAGGCGTGGCCCGATCTTTTGATAGTTTAGAGGTAATATAATTTGGGTGGGGCTAGCTCTCCCGCCATCGTAATCTTCTTATTTCTGTATCTATAAAGCCCTGTCATTCTTATACATGCTATAGAGATAGAATTCCAGAGGGGCGGAGGTCTGAGAGGGAAGGCAGAAATCTTCCGAGGACATTGGTGCGGCCAGTGATCTGGGCTGGGCAGGATTCAACAGGTGGGGGCCAAGAGCAGGTGTTGGACCATCTCTCCGTGGCAGGGCAGCTGACGAGCGCAGATACCCTGCAAATGAAGTGGAGATTGAACAGGTCTGCCTCGGGGGTGGGCTGGGGAGGGTAGCGGTTTGGGACTAGCTGGGGCAGAGGGCTGCCGGAGCACACTCGAGAAGACGATCGAGCCGTAGAAAGATCAAGTTCAGTGGCAGGCTTAGGAAAATAGGTGATTTGACTCAAACTAGCAGAACCAGCCTGCCCACTGGTTCACAAATATAGTTTAATTAAATGGATCAGGATAGGAGCAAAAATAGGTTTTTCTGGGGACCATGGATGCCTTTTACAGGAGTGGAGTAGGTACAGTGGGGTCGGGCAGGACCTCACCTGAAGCCCCAGGTGAGGAACCTTCAGGACCAGGTAGAGAAGGGCCTATATATAGGGAGGTGATTAGGAAGGAGTTTTGGGAACATAACCTGACTTGTCTTGGGAGAAAGTTTGAACTGGTTGGCTTGGCAGCCAAGAGAGAGATGAGGCTGAAAACAGAATCGGGACCTCAGTACCCATGGTGTCAGCCCAGTGAATTTTTCTTAGTTGCTGTGGGCCGAAGGATCTGCGTGGTAAGCTTTCCTTCCTTTGTATACTTCATATCATTCTTTTGTTTCTTAATAAATTGGAAAATCATGAACCTTTTCTTAGATGGATTCATGACTATGGGGAACTGTCAACACCAAAGCTCAGAGAGCAAAGGGCACCAGATGTCATGACCACCCCTGCTGTAGCTCCAAAGATGCGAACACACAGCCCTTGGAGGACACTGTTGGAGCGGAGTGACTGGTACAGACACCGCATGTGCCCTCCCCAGTCCCTCCACTCCCACTTATAGACAGAGGGGGCCCCTGGGCAGAGATGTGAATCTTCCAGGATAAGCCTTGGCGGGAGCCAGCAGGTGACCTGGTTCTGTAAGACTGCATGTGGGCACAGTCATGTGGAGTACAATTGCATGAAGGTGTTGGGGGTTGGGGAAGGCAGGCCAGGGGCCCCAGTCAGGGTGCCTGTGCCCACCACTGGTCTCCGCTTGTTTTCTGGTTTGAAGGAACCAAACAAGGATCTGTGGGCACCTTCCAGCATGCACAGTGGGCCCTGCAGGGCTGGGAGGTATCAGGGTTCTAGGAAGATCTGCCTGATAACCAACCCTGCCCGCTCTGACTAGTCTCCAGAACCCCTCAAGGAGCTCCTGCAAACACACACATACCACCACCACCACCACCACCACCACCACCCCACCCCCGCCACTGGCTGTGCTGAGCCAGAGGGGAAGGAGCTCAGGTGTTGTTTCTAACTCACACAACCTCTGGCTTCCTTGTCCAACATAGAATCGCAGTTACTGAGAGCCTGCCTACCTGTGCTTCCTACCCCTCGGCTTCCAGAAACCTCCACCTACAAAGTAGGAATCATTAACATGATTTGACAGAGAGGGACACCAAAGGTGGTGAGGCTTGCTCGTGATGAGTAGATTTAAATTCTGACCCCAGCCAACTCTGAATCCCGAGACTGAGTCGCTCTCCCTCTGTTCATCAGTGACAGCTGAATGGAAAGAGATCAGAGGTTCTTTCCTAAGCTCACAGACCAGGCCCTTGTCCCTATAATAAGTCTGGAATCTAGACACAGGAAGGGAAACTCAGAGATACTTCTGAGCATCCCACTGTCTAGCGCTCACTGGCGGGGGCGGGGTGGGAGGCGGGTGGGGGCTTGGTGAGCAAAATGGAGAAGGAAAGACAGCGGAGGAGAGAATGTTTTGAGTGGCTTGGTGGGGAAGCAGGGGGTGGGGGGTCGGGGCCCACCACTGCTGCGGTGACAGCCTGAATAAGAATTCCACAATTCATCATCGAATGACTCAGCCGGGCTTTGGACCGGCGCCTCTGTGAGCCCTGGGGAGCATGACTCAGCAGCGGAGGGGGCCGGGCGCAGGAGACACAGCCAGCCGTGGTCCATGTGAGCGGTAACTGCGGGCAGAACGGCCTGTTCCCAGCTCCAGACCCCAAGGCGGAGCATTTGCCTCTGTGGTCAGACGCACACGGCCTGGGGTTCCTGGCCATGTGGCCAAACCTCCTCCCTCAGATCTGGGTCTCTCCTCCTCTGTGGTTGAGAAGGCAGCCCCAGAGACAGTGGGGCTGCTCCTTTCCCTCTCAGCCTTGGGGTCTGCAGCAGGGTGCCATGGCCACAGACTCTAGGGACCTCTCTCCCCTTCACTGCGTGGCCAGGGTGAGGCCAGCCTCCTTATAAGGGCCTCACTGTAGGGGCGGGGAGGTGGGCACATGTCATGGGCTGGGCACACCACTGGGCAGATGGTCACAGCATCCCTCCTCTACTGCTGAGGGCAAAGGAATGGGGCTCTCTGGTTGATTTTGTTCAAAGGTCTCAGAAAATGTCTCTTCCCCCTCAGACATAAAGAATTGTCTCCCCTTAACACTAAGGTAGGGACAGTCCATCAACTTACCAGCAGAAAACAGCCCCCGAATCCGGGGGAGGGAGAGACACAGAGGTTGTAGGTCATCATGCAGGGCACACAGATCTGCTTGTCCCCGCCAGCGACCCCAGTCATTTTCTCACCTAGATTATTCACACACAGTCCCCTCCTCCCCAGAACAAGAACTTCTCATTCACATGGAGCATCCCACAATCAGGTGTTCTGTAAATATTTGTTGGCTGAAAGAACAAATGAGTGAATTTGTGCTAAAACCTAGTCAGCAGAGGGAGGAACAGGCTACTCCATGGCCTGGGCAGGCCCTGGGGCAAAAGGGGTTTATCCCTCCTCCTTAGAAAGGAGGCATGAATAAGAGTGAAGTTATCCAAAAACTGTAATCCCACTCTGCTGTCCCTCCCACCCCAGTCCTTCAAACTTCCACTTCTACTATTTTATTTAATTATTTGTCCTGTTTATGTATTGTTTACCTTTTTTTTTTTTCTTCTCCAGTTGCCACCCTGGGAAGGACAGGGCTTTTGCCTGTTTTTTGCACTGATCTATTCTACACCCATAGAATAATGCCTGGGATATAGTAGATAATGAATGAATGAATGAATGAATGAATGAATGAATGATATCCATTGAACATTTCCTCTGAGCCAGGCCCCTTCCTACCTGCTTTGCACTTTACATGTATTATCTCATTTAGGGCCCTCAACTGCTCTAGAAGGTAACTATTACTATCATCCCTGGTTTAAAGATGAGGAAGGTGAAGTTGGAGATTATGCACCGAGAACAAGATCTCCGGGATCTGGGCAAGGGGCTGGGCAGAGGCCAAGGCCAGCTGTGGTCTGTCTGGGGCCAGCTCTCCATCACTCCCCCAGGAGGCGCTGTTCACGAGGCCTTCCAGGGAAGCCACATCCTGCTCATCCAACCCTTCTGGTCGATGTTGTTCTTTATCACTCTTCCTACCGACTTCCCACATCAACCTATTCCACCCCCAAAAGATATTTCTGCCCTGAAATGCAGCTCTCCAGCTTCCAGACTTTTCCTGGTAGAACCACAGAGACTTTGAGGGCAGAGAAGGGGACTAGGGAGCCTAGGCCCGGCTCTTGTCCCCAGGGCCCTGCACAGCTGGGGCAGGGCTGTTCTGTGGCCCACTCCCTAACACCTCCTTTCCTGCTGTGCCCCAGACTATGTGCGGGACTGAGCCCCAAGCTGAAGGAAGGCAGAACTGCCCCCCTCCCAGATCACTTTTCTATGGGTTTCCTACTTCTGGGAACTCAGCTAGAACACAGGGACGCCCTGCCTATGCCAGGGCGCCAGCACTCCCAGACACCGTCTCCTCATCCGGGCGGCTCTGCAGAGTGCCAGGCAGGGGGAACTGAGTCCGTCATCCCCTGCTTTACCCCCCAGTCCCCTTCTCTGCCTCCAAGGCTCTGTGGTTCTCCCGCCAGGAAGACTCTGGAAGCTGAGGAGATGCTGTGCTTCAAGGAAGAGATATCTTTTGGGGGTAGGACTGAGTCATGTGGGAAGTTGGTAGGAAGAGTGATAAAGAAAACCATCAACCAAAAGGAATGGAGGAACTGGGGTGGGCTTCCCTGGAAGGCCTCCTGGGCAGTACCTCCCCGGGGGAGGGATGGAGAGCTGGCTGCATGCAGGCCACAGCTGGTGCTGGCCTCCGCCCAGCCCCTTGCTCCCAAGTGATCTCTGGAGAAAAGAATGGAGGCCCAGGAACTTCAGGAATGGAGAGAAGCCTGCAGAGCCCTGAGGGCACACACATCCCTGCTCAGGGAGACATAGCACCTCTGTCTCTATCTAAGGGCTCAGGGAGGCAGCCAGAGAGGAAAGGAAGGAGGCTGGGATGTCTAAGCAACATCTGGAAGTGGGTCGTCAGAGGAGGCGGAAGCCGGATAGGAGGTTGTCAGGGAGAATCTGAGTCCACATGTTGGAGAAGCTGTACCACACCTCCCATATGGGTTTCTGCATGTGGCTGGACCCAAGCATCCTCGCTGGTGTTTGTATGAGAGAGGGGGTGTATCTCTGTGGTCTTGTAAACATGTGGGGGGAGGCATGTTGGTAGGGTGTTCCCGGGCAGGGCGCCATGCGCCTCATCAAAGAATGAAGACTGGAATTTCCCTGAAGCTCATTTCCTATCATTTAATCCTCAGTCGAGGACCACAGCTGCCAAGTCTGCCCACCACTCCAGGACAAGTGCTGGGGAGCAGGGCAAGGAGCAGAGCCCCCCAGGAGTGCCTCCGTGCCCTGCCCACCTCTCTATCCAGCAGCCCCCTCTCCTACCACAGAAGGTTATATGCCTTCCCTCTGGGGTTCCTCTTCCTTTCCTCCAGGAAAGGGATTCAGGATGAGGAGAGCCACATTTTTTTTCCAGCTCCATCATTCATTAATGAGTGACCCCTGCATAGGTTTCCTTCCTTTCTTTCTTTCTTTCTTTCTTTCTTTCTTTCTTTCTTTCTTTCTTTCTTTCTTATCCCATTCATTCATTTGAGAGAGTGTGTGTGAAAGCGAGCAAACATGGGGGTGGGTAAGGAGGGACAGAGGGGAAGGGAGAAGCAGACTCCCCATTGAGCAGGGAGCCCAGCTACAACTTGACTTAGGGCTCAATCCCAGGACTGGGAGATCATGACCTGAGCCGAAGGCAGATGCTTAATCAGCTGAGCCATCAGCATCCCCCCACCCCGCATAGGTTTCTTAACCTCTCTGGACCCTGTTTCCTTGTCTGTATAATGGAGGGAGTGAGATATCCTGTGGGGCCCCCAAATGAAGAAATCAAAACCACAATGAGATACCACCTCACACCAGTGAGAATGGTGAAAATTAACAAGACAGGAAACAACAAATGTTGGAGAGGATGTGGAGAAAGGGAACCTTCCTCTTGCACTGTTGGTGGGAATATGAACTGGTGCAGCCACTCTGGAAAACTGTGTGGAGGTTCCTCAAAGAGTTAAAAATAGACCTGCCCTACGACACAGCAATTGCCCTGCTGGGGATTTACCCCAAAGATACAGGTGCAGTGAAACGGCAGGACACATGCACCCCAATGTTTCTAGCAGCAATGTCCACAATAGCCAAAGTGTGGAAGGAGCCTCGGTGCCCATCGAAAGATGAATGGATAAAGAAGATGTGGTCTATATATACAAGGGAATATTACTCAGCCACTAGAAATGACAAACACCTACCATTTGCTTCGACGTGGATGGAACCGGAGGGTATTATGCTGAGTGAAGTAAGTCAGTTGGAGAAGGACAAACATATGGTCTCATTCATTTGGGGAATATAAAAAATAGCGAAAGGGAATAAAGGGGAAAGGAGAGAAAATGAGTGGGAAATATCAGTGATGGAGACAGAACATGAGAGACTCCTAACTCTGGGAAACAAACAAGGGGTGGTGGAAGGGGAGGTTGGTGGGGGGTTGGGGTGACTGGGTGACAGGCACTGAGGGGGGCACTTGACGGGATGAGCACTGGGTGTTATGTTGGCAAATTGAACTCCAATAAAAAAATATACAAAAGAAAGAAAAGAAGAAAGAAAGAAAGAAAGAAAGAAAGAAAGAAAGAAAGAAAGAAAGAAAGAAAGAAAGGAAGGAAGAAAGAGGGGGAACCCTGGGTGGCGCAGCGGTTTAACGCCTGCCTTTGGCCCAGGGCGCGATCCTGGAGACCCGGGATCGAATCCCACGTCGGGCTCCCAGTGCATGGAGCCTGCTTCTCCCTCTGCCTGTGTCTCTGCCTCTCTCTCTCTCTGTGTGACTATCATAAATAAATAAAAATTAAAAAAAAAACATTATTAGAAAGAAAGAAAGAAGAATGTAGATGCACCAGCCAGTGCCTGGCACACAGGTGATGTCCAGTCAGAAGTCATCATTGCAAAAAAAAAAAAAAAAGAAGTCATCATTGCTTCCTCCTCTCACCCCTTGGGACCATGTGCCTTTTCCCCACACCTTCTGGGGACAGAGACCCGGGCTGAGCTGTTTACCTCCCACTCCATGCACAAATCAGTCAGTCTACCATACAGAAGGCATTTCCTGGGCCCTGCCTCTAAGGGACTGATGCAAATAGCAAGTGCAAACATGTCAAGGGAAGATATGGCCAGTTGTGGAAAGCGGCAGGTCACCCAAATGAAGTGACTTTACTGTGCACTTTCATCACAGCCCCACCTAGCTCCCTACTAACGTTTTGCACACCATGGACAAACCTATCTCAGGGTCAACTGACAGCAACTGGACCCACAAAGACTAGGGCTGGCAACCAAATGCCAACTTATTAATTTGTTGACAGAGCCACGATCCCCAGGCACCTGGACACACCTCTTCGGGTGGCTTCAGAATCGAATGGCTGAGTATGGGATTGGAACGAGGCCAGGGCATTGGATGGTTTCAATGGTTGGATGATATAGGCCGAGGCATCCATACCACCTCAGGACAACCCAGTCCCACGACCTGACCCCTGAGGTTTTCAGGACAGGGCACTCACTGTCTGGCACAGCCTAAAACCCAGACCCCAGGTGGGTCTCCTGGAAGCTCCATTCATAATGAGGCGGGGGACTCTCCCCTCTCTGTTGGCATCTTTCCCCAGGCAGAAGACAACATGGTTAGGTCCCTAAAATGCATTTGCAATCTTATCTGTCCTTCTGAGATTTCACCCAGGTCTCCTTAATTGAATTTGGGATATTTACAGACAGACAGTCTCCTAGGTAATTTCTACAGAGGGCTAATATCCTCTCCTAAACCGTGTTTCTTCCTAATTGAATTTTCAGAAGGCAATGTTAACTTCAAGGTACTTGGCTGTCAGGCCTGAGGTCCTGCCCACGTGGGGTGGTATGAAGGCACAGAGGAAAGCGAACACCCAGACAGTTCCTACCTCTAAATGGCACGCAGCCCGGCATAGAAAACAAATCAGCACGTGTGGTACACTTGAACAACCATCCAGTGCTGAGTGGTGTGGCTGACCACGTGGGTCTGATCGCAAGAGTGCTCAAGTTCACAGGAGAGATAGCTTAGGGTGGCCTGGAGGAAGCTAGAAGGGCTTTGGAGAAAAGGTAGGATCCAAGGCCCCTTGGGAGGCTCTGGGATGGGCTGATTTACATAAGAACAGCAGGGGAGATGGGTGGGAAAACCGGAAGTCAGGTGGCAGAGAAGAGGAGACACTTAAGGAAGAACATTCTGTCCCCATCAGGAATGCCTTCCTACTTTCCCTCTTTCACCCATTGTTCCTGCTGATCTTCTCCATACAGGAGTTGGGTTTGTGGAGAAGCCCAGGAAGCTTAGGGAGGCCCTGCGATGAACACAGACCTAGCAGGTGCCCAGCACTCCAGCCCCACTGCCACCCCAGCCACACACACCACACCACACACACACACACACACACACACACACACACACACACACACACACGTGCCGGCTCAGGCTCAGCCGCAGAGCTAGTGTCCACCAGCAGGAAAGCCCTGTCACAGAGGCAGGGCAGGGAGCCTCTGCCCCAGACCAGCCTTGCGCCTTCCACCTGCTGCACTGACTCTGTGCCTGATTCAGCCTGGAAACCAGCCCAGAGTACCAGACACAACAGCACCTCTTCCCCTTACCTACAGTCCCTTGGGGTTTGCAGAAGTGACAACAGGAAGTTCCCGAGTTGGGGGCTTTCCATCTGGGATCAGTGGCTGCCTCCCACCTCAGCACATTTCCCTGAGTGAGCCACTGCTACAGAGTGCGTGGGATGCCACTTCCTGAAAGGATAAACCCTTGAGGATGTAGGTCCCCCAAGCTTGTCCTAAGGGTGTAGGTCTACTTGATACATCCAGAGCAGAATGGGCCTGTCAGCAGCAGTCAGCTCAGAATAAAAGCACCCCCACACTCAATTTCCTCGACCCCAAAGCTCTCCTGTTGGTCTCTCTATAATTTCACTGTTGTCCCCTCTGAAGGGAACCTTGGAAATAAGACAATTGCCCTTCTGCTTCTCTAGACCACTTGATCCTTTGACAGAGCCAGCCAGGGCAGGGCTGAAGGCTCAGGAGGAGGGTGAGGTCCCCACCTGCAGGGTACCCACACCCACCCCCAGCTCCTACCGACCCTGGCATGACCCACACAAGCCGTCTGGGTCTGGGGCCAGCCCTATTGGGTGGTGAGTTGGCAGGCTGGGCTGCACTCTGGGAAAGAGGGAGTGTGCCTGAGGGAGCCAGTTGTCGGTCCAGGCTGTGAATAACGGGGGCCTCATCACCACCTGGAGCTGCAGGGGCAGGAGTACCAGCACCAGGGCTGACTAAGAAGAAAGCAGGTCAGGGCGGGTGCATGACGGGCAGGGAGCAGGGAGGCTCCACCAGGCACCTACACCCAGGGCAAATCCCCTGACCTGCTCTTGGTGCTCTTCCTTCCCGTACTCTTCTCCCCACTCGACTCTGCTTCCACAGACTGACACGTCCTCCCCATCCTCTCCACCATGCCCCTCTGTCTTGTCCCAAAGGTCGGGTCTCCAGACCCTTTGTTGCCTGCCCCAGGCCACAGACATCCCTTGGCTGGATGCCTGGGCTCATGTGTCACTCAAGAGGCATTTGGCACACTCTTCCTTGGAACTCCTTGTCTTTATAATTGCCTTTTTCTCCAGAACTGGGCCCTCAGTCCTTCCAGGGCCAGAGCCCTGTCTCCAGCCCCAGACCCTTTACATGTTCCACGGGCAGAAAGGGCAATAAAAGCAGCTCTCCGCCAAAGCTTGCAGATGGCAGTTATGATAGTGACCATCTTGCAGATCCAGTTCATGGGCTGGCTCTCACAGGGGCTTTCCTGAGCATTCTGTGTGTCACTCTTCTAAGGCACTCGAGGCCCATCCTGGCTTCTCTGGCTCTGAAGGTTAAGACAGTCCCTCCATGCCCTGGACCAGCTTTTCATCTCCTCTCTGCCTGCTCCACCCATCTCAAAGTCGGGCGCGAAGTCCGAGGTCAACAGAGTAAACAGCCCACAAACGTGATTGGGACCGGGAAAGTTCTGAGTAGATGGGTCAAAGGGCAGGGTGGCATGTCTCCCTCCACAGCCCCTTCCAGAGGCTACGGCTCCCTGTCACCATGCAACGCAGGTCAAGGCCTCGGGGAAGACTGTCAGGTAGATTCTTTCTAGTGTGTTGAGGTCCCCACCTCCCAAAGCCACTGGGGGCCCCAAAGGTCTGAAATTGCACACCACTTGCTGGGGTGGTCTTAGATTTTACTCAGTCTCTGGGTGGAGCCAGTAAAGCCGAAACCAAACCAAACCAGCACCCCCAGGATTCTGATTCAAGATTCAAATCATCAGAGGTGGGCCTGGCTCTCAGAACTTTCAAATGTTCCTGGGTAAGCCTCGGGTAAAGCTGGGACAGAGAGCCACTGGACTGAGGCACAGAATGTCACAATTTCCAAGCAAGTGTGGCCAGGTAGAGTGGGAAATCATTGTGGCTTGAATTGGAACCAGTTCCTTGCTCAGCAACTGCTCTGGGGGGCAGGAAGAAGTCAGGGGTGGGAAGGGGAACCCTGGGGCATAGTGAGGGAGGAACCTGGGCCTATCCTGGGTCAGGGGTTGGGGGTGAGGGCAACAGGTATGCAGGGGTAGCCAAGGCAATGAAAAAAAGAAGGGAGGCTAGTTAAGAGCTGGGGGTGCTGGAGCCAGTTCTTCTCATTAGCTGAGTGATCTTGAGTAAGAGATCCAACTCTCCTGTGAGTCTCCTCTGTCCCTGAAACTCTAAAGAAAAGGCATGCAGACCCCAGCATCCTCGGAATGAATGGAACTGCAGATCAGAAACTACCTGAATAGATCAAAAGGGACAGCCACAAATCCACCTGTCTGAGTTTTCAGACACTCAGCCTCACCAGCATGGGAAGTTGGGATGCATCTCGGGGGCTCTGTGGCCCTCTTGGGTTGTCTCTTTCTGGCTCTTCCAGATAGAAGCTTCTTCTAGGCTCTGAAAGAGGAAGGAACCTCGCCCTCTGGCCCTGCACACAGTGGGGGACCTGGCCTGGCCTCCTGTATCCCAAATGGAGCTCTCACAGGCTCTGACCTCCGCAAATCCTGCTCTAGAACCTAGAGTTATCTTACTTGGTTTCCAGCTGACTGGCCATTTGGGGCTGGGGCTATCCCAGCCTTCACATAGCTGGGCTTCTCTGCCAAGTGCCCCTTCAGTTCTGCCTTTGGCCTCCCTTTGATCCTCCTAACCTTGGCAGGAGATCCTGTCCCCTCCACCCATCCTGCCACAGATGACTGCCTTAGAAGGCCAGAAAGGGTACAGGGGACCATTTCTCCCAGTTGTCCCAAAGCAGGTCCCAGATCTCTAGCTTTCTACGCCAGCATCCATACCTGGAAGACAGTTCATGTTGGGGCTTCCCCAGACTGGAAGTTGTTTACCTGCTCAGGGCAGGAAGGCCCTGTCCCTTTCCTTGCCCCCTTGTTCTCTGGAGTGTGACTCTGTCTCCCATGTATTGTTTTCTTTCCGGTGGAATTTTGCTCTTGAGGACTCAGTGTTCTGTGTTACTACTCCTGCTGCCACCACCGCCAGTCCTCACATCCTGGTTTCCTCCTGTCCAGACAGTGCTGGCCACTGGCCAGGACCTCAATCATTCATGGCGAGGACAGGGGTCGAGAACAGCAAAGGGGTTAGCAGGAAGTGGGAAGTTGACATTCCTCCTTGGTCAGGGTCTTGGGCCTCTACTGTGGGGCCTGCGGTATGTCCACTGTGGGTGGCGTGTCCACTGTGGGTGGGCGAGCCCTCCCTTGCGGTGGGCAGTGTGAACCCAAGGAGCATGGGGTGGATACATGAGGAGGTTTCACACAGATGCCCCCCCTCCGCTCCCCAACAATGTGGGACTTTGAAATCCCCAATCGGTTTCTCCTTACATTGGTGCAAGACCTCCCGGCTCTAAGGAAGTCAAGGGGACCGAATCAACAGGCCAAGGCTAAGGCCACAGGGCAGGGGGTGGAAGGTGGAGGTGATAGGCAAGACTGCCCAACCTGTGCCAACTCCCCTGCCCACAGCACTTCCTGTGGGGTTGCACAAGGTCAGGAGAAGGGGCAGATATGGGTAGGGGTAACTCATGCCTCCTCTTTCCTGCCCTAGACTCTGGCCCATAAGGCGGCTCCAGGGAAGAGCCCAGGTCCGATTCCTGGGGTGTTAAATGCACCCCAGGTCAGTCTCTCTGCCAGCCCCGGAGCCCTTGTCAAGCCCGAACCACTTCACCTTGCCACCTTGGCCCCCCTCACCCCCACAGCCATGGCTCCTTCCCCCAGCACCCCCAACCCCAAGACAGAGCTACAATGTGAATAGGTTACTCATTCTGCCTGCATTGGCCTTTACCCCCAGTCCTGCTACTTCCTGACACACTTGGGAGGGGGGATGCACAGCAAGGCTCCCCAGATAAAGGACCCAGGAGGAGGGCATATTCTAATTCTGGGTCCTGGATGAGGAGGGACAGCAGGCGCTGCCAACCTTGAGCACCTGCTTCAGATCCACGTTCTTAACATGGTGACAGTGCTTTCATCAGACACTCATAGGAAACCTGGTCCTCTCCTGCCAGAGCCAAACATGGGCCTGACCCCTTGGTGGACCCTCCTTGCCCAGTGGTGGGCTTGTCCAGTCACACTTGCTGAGCTGCTGGGGTTCCTTACCTGAGGGCCTGATTAGCTGACCCCCTGTAACACAGGAGTCCCAGTCTCCCCTTGGGAATCAAAGGGCCCAAGAGAGGACACAAGAGAGAAAGAGAAAGAAAAATTAAGAATACACATTTTTTCTGTTTGTTTTTTGAGCCCAATGCAGGGCTCAAACTCATGACCCTGAGATCAAGACCTGAGCTGAGATCAAGAGTCGATACCTTCTGTAGAGAGAGACAGCATCTCTTTCCGAGCCTCGGTGTCCATCTTAGGGAGATGGAGGCCCTAGGAGGAAGAGTGATAACCAGAGCCAGGACTGTCTGGTTGCCCTGATGACCATCAGGGAATCCTGTGTTGGAAGTGAGCACACTGCACTCATCCTCCCTGACCCTGTTGCAAATCCTGGGAAGGTTATGGGAAGGCTTCTGGGCCCTTGTATATCCAAGCATGCCAGAAGCCCTAATGCATTATTGCTCAGGGAGCCAGCTGCTCACCAAGTAGCCCAGGGTGACTCAGATGGAAAGACATGCCGAGAGAGCCTGCTTCCATATGGCAAGGAAGTGAGGGAGAAGGAATGATCAGTGACTCGAGAGGCCCCTGACTCTCCAGTGGCAAATTCCATCTGTGCTACGTCACCCAGGCTGCTCCATCCCCGGCACCTCTGCCACCCACAGATCCCCCACTGACCCAGGGTCACTGTCTCTCTGGGCATTTGTTCAGTAAAATAGTGGTGTCCAGAGCCAGGAACCAGACTAGAATGAGAACATCTATTTCAAGGAGCTAGAAGGCGGGTACAGAAAGAGCAGAGGCCTGCAACAGTAGGGAGCCTCCTAGAGAGAGCAGGAGACAAGAAGCCTCAGGCAGAAGAGAAAAAATTGCTCCCTGGAGATGAAGGCGTGGAGAGAGGAGGATGGACACATTTTCTTCCCTTTCCCAAAGCGGCTCTGTGCCTCCTGGGCCCACCCCATCCATACAGACCTCCCTGCTTCTCTTCCAAGACCACACTGCCTTTCCCTCATAACCCAGCACCAGTCCCTCTGCCTCTAGGGAGCCTTCCCCCCACATTCGAGCCTGCGCCCTGACAGCCTGGCTCACAACCTGGCACACAGATGGTTTTATGCTTTAATCTAATTATCACGAGAATATTAGTCTTCTGCCCCAGGAAGTGTGTACGTTTCTTCGGGGAGGGAAAGGTGTGTGTATATTCCTCTAAATCACACCAACAGGCCACCTGGGTGGCTCCATTTGTTAAGCATCTGCCTTCAGCTCAGGTCATGATCCCAGGGTCCTGGGATGGAGCCCCACATCGGGCTCCCTGCTCATCAGGAAACCTGCTTCGCCCTTTCCCTCTGCTGCTCCCCTCGCTCATGCTCTCTCTCATTCTCGCTGACTCTTTCTTTCTCAAATAAATAAATAGGGACGCCTGGATGGCTCAGTGGCTAAGCTCTGCTTTCAGCCTAGGGCATGATCCTGGAGTTCAGGGATCGAGTCCCACATCGGGCTCCCTGCATGTAGCCTGCTTCTCCCTCTATGTCTCTGCCTCTCTCTCTCTCTCTCTCTCTCTCTCTCTCTCTGTCTCTCATGAATAAATAAATAAAATCTTAAATAAATAAAATCTTTAAAAAAATAAATCACACCAGCAAGCATTCACCATCAATAAATATTGGGCTGTCTTAGAGAAGCCAAGATTCACACAACAGCCACAGTAAAATAAAACAGGATGTGTCTAGAGAAAGTTACAAAGGGAGTTTCAGGAATTTAGAGAACGAGGAACAAGTTCTGGTAAAGATGAAAGAAGTGAATCAGAGTTGGACAATCCACATACGTGAGTAAAGAGAAATGGAAGGGGGCCCTGGGGTATCCCTGGGGTGCCCCACAGGCTTGTGCTGCCTTGTTCTGGCTGACACCAGCAGACTGTGGTCACAGCTACTCCAAAAATTGCACACCCCACCGTTCCCTGATCATCAGACTTCCCCTTGTGGCCCCACTGAGCCCCATTCATTCCCTCTGCCTCTTTTCCCCTACCTGGGGGCGTGGGGGTCTTGGTGCTCATTGAATAGTGACATTAGGAGAGAGCCCCCAAGGGGATACTGCCCCTCATGCTCCCCAGGACATAAACACACATGAGACATGGCAACAGCTCAGCAAATGTGATAAGTTCAGACGTGACTGTGAGACAGGGGAAGTGTGTGCAACGGGTGAAGCATAGGGGGACTCCACAAGAGATAGGGGACGTGGGTGGCAGAGAAGGGGTCAAGAGGGCCAGGACTAGAAGAGTAGATCAAGCTCAGTTTGGTTTTTATGTTACTAAAACAAACTCCCTTCCTACAGGGCACGCTCGAGTGATCAGGACAAGTGTCAAATGTCAGGAATGTCAGTGAGGTCCACACGTGATTCCACAGTCGAGAGAGCAATCTGTTCCTAAGATCTAAACTCTGTAAAATCAGCCAGGGGGAGTCCATCAGGCCTAGGGGTGCAGAAGTGTAAAGATCTGGCCCGGAGTGGACGAGACGGGCTGGCAGCCATTCTCAGGTAACCAGTGCCCCAGGCTCCGGGCATTTGATGCCAACAACCGCCCTTGGGTCAGAGGAAGTGAACAAGAACATCTACGTGTATCAAAATTAACAGCTCGAGCCCTCTGGGTTCCTGTGCTGGCCAGCCAAGAGTGGCTGCCACTTAGTGAGAGCCTAGAACATGCCATGCACTCGCAGACAGGATTTCATTGGATCCCAACAACCTCGAAAGGTGGGCATCATTGTCAACCTCTCTGTAAGTTGTCATCTACAGACCTGTCTACAGACAAGAAAACTAAGGTACCGACGGTTAAGTTTTGCCTCAAGACACATAACCAGCAAAGATGTCAGATCTGTGGCCACATGGGTCTGCCTGCTGCAGTGACTGCTCTTCTCCCCCTTGGAACTAAATGGTTCTCAGGTGCTCCCCTGCTCTGAAATGCTAGGCTACAATTGTAGGGGGGAAAAAGCAGCCTTGGACAAGCAGGGCTGGGGTAGGAAATGAACTGGGGGCTGCCCCTCTGCCTTCTTCAGGCCGCAGGTTGGTAGGAGTTTAAGGAAAGACGGCTAGCAGTGGCCAGAGAAGGGAGAGGGGGTCATGGAGGCAGAGGAGAGAACATCCAGCATGGCACCAGTGTGAGGAGGGACCCTGGACAAGCCAAGGTGGCCTGTGTCCATCGGGGTCCCAGGGTCATGATCTTAAATGACGGGAGCCAAGGAGACAGGGCACTCACTCCAGCTCATTCTTGAGAGAGGGACAGAGCCAGGCAGCCCAAACACAGGCTATTTTTAGTATTGTGTTGTTTGGAGGACAACCAGGCCAGAAATAGTGCTGTGAGTTAGTAGGACCCTGTCCTGCTCCCACCCCCGGCTCTCCCAGTGAAATCACCAGGAATGAGGAGATAGGCTCCAACATTCCAGGGAGCCTGTGTAAGGGATAGGGGGCAGCGCTTTCCTCCCCACAGGGAGACTTGGAGCAGAGCATTTGACTGTAAAAGGGCTTCTGCAAGAGGAGAAGCCCGAGAGGGGGACTGAGTCAGAGAGCGGAAGGGAGAGAGGGAAAGTGGGAGAGATCTCCCATGGATGAGACCGAGGCTAGGGGTGTACACCCGTTGACCAAGGGTTGGACAGGAAAGTCACTAAGAGGGAGTCCCCGAGAGAGAGAGAAAGGGAAAGTGAAAAAGCCAGTGGGCGGTGGTGTTGGGAGAGCAAAGCACAAGCAAAGGGGAAGAGAGGAGAGCTGGCCAGAGGGCAGCCAGAAGGCAGGAGGTGAAGGGTTTGCTGGGGAAGACCCGCTGCCCTGAGGCCTGAAGCGAACCAGGGCTGCTGGGGCCTGTGGGCGTGGGGTAGGGGCCAGTCATGGAAAGTGTGAGTCTGGTCTAATCATGAACCACCTGCTGGTGGACAGACAGCTGGCAACATCTTTCCCAATTGGCTGGAACTGAAACTTCCCCAGAAAATCCATACTCTTGTAATTCACCCTCTTATCTCTGACCCTCTGGGAATCAGAGATGGAGCAGTTTCAAAAGCAGGGACTTTTCTCTTTCTGTTTGTCCCCTTACAAAGGAGCCACAGCTTGAGCTAGGTGATGCGGCTTGGGCTTCAGGAAAAGGAGGGAAACAGATGGCCCCTTGAGTCAGGATGGATTCTGAGAAGTGGGTTGTGTGGAAGTCCTCCGGGGGGCAGCGGGCGATCGGGCTGCACCGTGATGTGTGGACGATCTCCAGAGGCCAGACAGGGTGGAAGCAAGGCCTTCCTGCCCAGAGGAGTGACGGGGACCGCGGTCAAGTATGGGTTTAGATCATCTAGCGGCCGTAGCTCTTCGGAGAGTCAAAGGAAGAGTCAGAAACTCCAGCATGGGACCCAGTTACATTGGGCCTTGCCTCTGTTTCTAATTCACACCCACCAGGTACCCATGAGTTCCCTCCAGTTTGGGAAAAACTCTTTATCAAGTCAGCCCTTTGTGTTTCCAACGTAAATCATGTTGCTGCTTGGCCCAGCAGGACATAGAGTTGCTCCCTTCCATGCCTGGGAACAGAGTGTCTTTTCTGGAATGGCATCAGGATCATCCATCAGGTCCAGGAGTAGGGATGGTACTGGTCACTGCCCTGGCAGGACCCAGACTCTGCACAGCAGGGGCTTTAACAGCTAAGGTTGGCAGGACGAGGGACAACAGCCCCTGCTATGGCCATTGGAAGAAAGGAAGGATGCTCCGCTGAAGTGGCTGGAGAGGATGGGCAGTGGGGTGCCTCCAGGGACCCCCTTCCAGCCACCTCTCCACCCATTGCTCTTCTAGCTTGGGGCTTCACACTTCTGACCCTGACAACCACATCCCCGTCCCACTCAAGCCCCCAGGTGGAGGGCAGGGCACTGGGAGCATTTCCGAGGGTAGGGGATGGGTTGAGGGCTGCACTTCTGTCTTCTCCCCTTGAGAGAGGTCAGGGGTAACCACCTCCTCATGCTTAACCACTCTCTCAGGGACTCCAAGCCAGACCAGCACAGGAAAAGGACATAAACAAGAAGTTACATGGGAACGGTCCTGTACTGGTGGGTGATCCTAACTTTCCAACCGAGGTTTGTCCTGCTTTCCCTGCCACCCCATCCCCACCTGACTCCCAGGGGCAACGGAGAAAACAAACGGAGGTGGAGGCAGAGTAAAAGTGGGAAAAGCTGTCCAGCTGTGGTTGCCCTTGGCATCTGCTTACTGAAAAAATCCAAAACAAATATCCCGATGCTTCCACCCACTTAAACTTCCTGTGATTCTGCTATCGGCTGTCTCTGTGGATACTCCCAACTGAACCCCACCACCTGCACAAAGCAAGACAGTGTGTGGACCGGCAGGTCAAAGGCATCATCTCCCCACCCAGCCACCCCTCTGCCCCTGACAGCCTGGGCATGTGGCCTGACTCCGCCAAGGCCCCAGTCCCACACACCAGCCTCTGGCCAATTCCCACTCTCTTTAGAATCATTCAGTCACTCCTCCACCTCCAAGCCCCATGTCCTAGAGGCACACCCCACAAACCCGCCACAGATCCACTCTCTCACCCGCTGTTCCAGCCCTAGGGGTGTCTGCGTCTCGAGGGAAGGATAAAAGGTGTAATTCTCTCCCCAGGAGCTGCTCACAGCTACTAGAAATGAAGCACATTCCTTGCCAGGGCTTCACCCCGTTAACCCCTGGTCCCTTTCATCCCCCATCACCCCACCCAGCACACTCAAAACCCCTCCAAACACAGCTGTTGGCACAAAAGAGAGCCCTGGGGGCGCCACGAGAGTCTGGACACGTGGGAGAGTCAGCTGTGTATCATCGACGGGCTGGCGGCACTCAGCAGGGAAGAGGGAAAAAATGGAAAGGAGTCCTCTGTGTGCTCATGTCCTAGACAGTCAAAACCCAGACAATCACATGGCACGCTCCATGCCCTCTGGCTGCTGGGATGAGGCCAGGAGGAGGGAGGGGTGTTTCTTCTAGGCTGGCCGGCTCATACAGACTGGATAAAAATTCACAGCTTCTTTGGTCACTATGTGGCAACCCATTTCTCCCAAAGAAAAGGAAGAGGTGTACACTGTTTCTCCTCAGCTGAGCACTGGGGAAGGTAATCCCCAGCACGGGGTGTTGGGGGCCATCTGGCACTGCCAGGGCTCAAGTTGGGAGATCATCCAAAAAGAGAGGGTAGCAAGTCCAGGGAGGCCCTTGGACCAAGGCAAGCAGGGTTTGCTCAATTGTTCCTGACCCCTCTCACACATGTACACACACAGAGCAGCACGCACACATGTCTCAGCAAGTTTGGCAGAGGGAGGTGCAGAGGGGGCCTGGCCAGGCTTCCAGAGCCAGAAAGTGGGTGGAGCTGAACCATGAGTTCATCTATTTCCTGCTCACTTTTGTATAAAGGGAGGTAGCAGGCTCCCTAGGAACACAGCTGCGGCTGGCTTTGGGGCTGAGAGGACTGTCAAGAGAGCCACACCCCCTCTGGGAAACAGAACTGCCACAGTCAGCAGCAGCAGGACAGACCGCCAGTCACAAGGCACCTTTGAGAACTTCAGGTAAGAAAAAAAGAAAACCCTCTGTGGCCCTCCCTCGGGTTAAGGCAAAAGAACACCCCTCCGTGAAATGTCCTCCGTCCATGATCCCCATTTTAACTTCTCTCTCCCTGCTGGAGACCTGCAGCCCTGAGTTCATGGAAGGGGGCCAGGCCCCACAACAATCCCACCACCCAGAAACAAGGGCCTGGGGCCTCCATCCTTGTCCATCAGGACACTCCATCCACCTCTGGAAAGGGGCTTTTCATGCCTGCCAACTTGAATGAGTTCATGGTTGTGAAAGCATTAGAAGGGAATTAACAGCACTGGGGCACCTGGGTGGCTCAGTCAGTTAAGCTTCTACCTTTGGCTCAGGTCCTGATCTCAAGGTCCTGGGATTGAGCGCCCCTCATCGGGTTCCCTGCTCAGTGGGGAGTCTGCTTCTCCCTCTGCCCCTCCCCCTGCTGTGCTCTCTCTCTCTCTCTCTCTGTCAAATAAATAAATAAAATATTTATTAAAAAAAAGAGAGAGAATTAACAGCATTATGCAAGTCAACGGTCTTGTTATAATTTAGCCTTTTGGGCCCCCTAGGAGAGAAGGGAGAGACACTGCAGGGAACTGCCAGGGGTTTGGGAGAGTTCTGCAGGTAGAACCGCACCTAAGACTCCCTGGGGCTGAGACGGAGGGGAAAGGCTCAGAATCAGCGCTCTTCGATGTTTATTAAGGACTTGCCCTCCTGTTCACTTATCACCTGCCCATGGCAAACAGCCATGGCTGAGGGGCCATCTCCCCTCCCCATTCTTCGGTCTTCCAGAACTTTCCCCCACTGGATCCTTTCCTGCTTGCTCTAGGATGCAGATGTCTCCAGTCTTTGCCTGCCTTGCCCTGGGCCTGGCCCTTGTCTTTGGTGAAGCATCAGCCTCCTATTCCTACCAAACTCGGGCAGCAGGACTGGCCACAGACTTCGGAGTGAAGGTGTTTCAGGAGGTGGCACGGGCCTCCAAGGACCGCAACATGGTTTTCTCTCCCTATGGGGTGGCCTCAGTCCTGGCCATGTTGCAGCTGACAACAGCAGGAGAGACTTGTCGGCAGATCCAAGAGGCCATGCAATTCCAGATTGATGGTGAGAAATAAGTCAGAGTGGGGAGGGAGGGCAGGCACTCATCCCATCTTCTCGGGACAGGGGCATAACCAACCAGAAGCAGAGGGAAGGCCAACTGAACTGAGCCAGCTCCTGTGGTGGCATGTCATAGGGACCGCCCACCTTTCCAGCATACCCTGCATGTCATACTGTCGTCAGTCATGAAGTGTACAGGCCTGGGGATGTGATGTAAAGCAGATCTGTCTTTATTGTCCACTTATTAACTGCGGGACCTTAATGCACCTGAACCCGTTTTGTCATCTGCAAAATGGGGACAATAAAATTACCTACCACACACAGGTGCTGTAATGCTTAAATAGAATTATGCATGTGAAGTACTTCTCATTGCTATTATTCTGATAAGAAAAAATTTAGGGCTCATAACTTAAAAGCAGAGAAAAAATATTCTAACCCATCAAAGGGTTAGGACCTGAGATTTTGGAGGAAAAGAGGGAGATGCAGAAAAGATTAAGGTTTGGAAGGAAATCTCTCTCTAGGGACCCCCTCAGGGGAGGGGAACAGATGAGCCCCATCCCATAGGGGCAGGATTGGGCCTCTCATAGGGGAAGTTGGCCCAACTGGGGGCCCTGAGCTCAACATAAGCTAATGTGTCCTTTCTGCCCTGGGCACAGAGAAGGGCATGGCCCCTGCCCTCCGCCAACTATATAAGGAGCTCATGGGGCCGTGGAACAAGGATGAGATCAGCACTGCCGATGCCATCTTCGTCCAGCGGGATCTGAAGCTGGTTCACGGCTTCATGCCCCACTTCTTCAGGCTGTTCCGGACCACAGTCAAACAGGTGGACTTTTCAGAGGTGGAGAGAGCCAGGTTCATCGTCAACGACTGGGTGAAGAGACACACAAAAGGTGAGCAGGCAGGGAGAAGAAGCCAGTCCCAGGGGCCTACTGAGGAAGGATCTGGAAACAAATCCCTGGTATGCCAATCTCTCCCTGTCAGCATGCTCTCCTCTGTAGATAGGTCAGGTGCTTTAAGAATCAGAGCATCTTTGTGTTCATAAGTAGGCCCTCTCGCAAACTATCTCTAAGGGCAGCCCTAGAAAGTGCTGTGAGATGTCATAAGAATGGTACAGCTGTGAGAAACGTACACAGCTCTTCCAGACTGCAGCTTAGGGAGCAAAGGCAGGGAAAACTCAAAGTAAGGGAAGATTTAAGTCTCTGTGTCTGATCCCAGTCAGGATCCCAGGGCCAGAGCATGTGCTGAGTGGGAATCTTCCCGAGACTCCTCCTAGAAAGATTTAACGAGTTGAACACAGCTAGACTGGCTCACTTATACCCCCAGTCTGCCTCCTGACTGGATCCCCTCAAAGACACACATCCAATCTGAGGACTGAAGGGAACCATCTAAAAGGATTAAAAAATATCTAGCCCCTTTACCCCCCAGCTCACCTGGCTTTCTCATAGGCATGATTGGCAACTTACTGGGCAGAGGGGCCGTGGACCAGCTGACGCGTCTGATGCTGGTAAATGCCCTCTACTTCAACGGCCAGTGGAAGACGCCCTTCCCGGAGTCAGGCACCCACCACCGCCTCTTCCACAAATCTGACGGTAGCACTGTCTCTGTGCCCATGATGGCTCAGACCAACAAGTTCAACTACAGTAAGTTCAAGACTTCTTCCAAAAGTCCCACAACTACTGCACCCCATCCCCTCGGGTATTCCCCTCTCAGGGAGGAGAAACCTTTGAATGTAGCCCAGCTTTGCCAGAGCCTCCCCAGGCAGGAGCTACTGGGATGACAGGAGCAGCAGAAAGTAGCTTCATCTCATGCAAGCCAAAGCTGACATCCAGAAAGTCCCTCCAGCCTACATATGGCCAGATGACCTCTGTCTCTGGTCCCCAAGTGTTTCTAGTGTAAATATGGGGGCCTCACAAGTGCAGCTGGGGGGCGGGGGAAGGCTAGTGTGGAAATTGAGATGAAGAGAAAAGAATCAGAATGAATTCCTGGCTGCGTATGAGGGCGGGGAAATAAAGGCAGAGAAGGCCAAGAGGAGACAGAGTAACCAGGAGACACTGAATTGGCAGAAGAGAAGGGAAATAGGGATAAAACCACTGACTAGGGGAGCCTGCAAACCAGGGTACAAAGTTGGCTTCCAGAAAGAGTGGAGGAGACAGAATTAGTTGGAAACTCATTGGTGGGTGCAAACTAAAGAGAGCTGAAGCCATTTTCAGGATGCCAATCTGGTGTCTTCGCAGCCGAGTTTTCTACCCCCAGCGGCCATTACTATGACATCCTGGAATTGCCCTACCATGGGGACACTCTCAGCATGTTCATCGCCGCTCCCTATGAAAAAGAGGTGCCTCTCTCTGCCCTCACCAACATCCTGGATGCCCAGCTCATCAGCCAGTGGAAAGGGAATATGACCAGGCAGCTCCGCCTCCTGGTTCTGCCTAAGTAAGCCACCCCTTGCTCTTGCCACACCTGCCAATGCCCTAATTGCCTCTATCCATCTCCTCCCCTCTCCCAGGCTTCCCTGAAAGGACCACCCCTAGGTTGAGTTTCCCAAATGTGACATTTGCAGAACAGGAACATGTGTGGGAAGCTGATGGGAAACACTCCAGCCTGGGTTTGATTAAGATTCCTCTCATCATCCCTCCTCCTGCTTCCACTGGAGGGCAGCGGGGAGTTTCGCTAGACCATGCCCCAACACTCACCACCCTCAGACTACCTGGCAAGAGCCAGCCAAAGGAAGAGCCAGAGAAATGATGGAGGTGGGGGGATAGATAGCCCTTGGAAAGACCCCCTCCCACCCCCATCTGCTCAAGTCAACATCCAAACAATGAAGACAAAAGGAGCCCGAGCAGTTTCTAGCTGGCTTCCAACAAAGTAGATTTTAAAAATCCTTCTGCAGAAGCACAGAGGGTGGAGAAGGCTGAGGCTGGGGCATTCCAGAATTATAGGGAAGCCTCCCACCACACTTACCCCAAATTTCCCGATGCTGTAATGCCAGGCTTGGGGAAAGAGAATTTAGTTGGTGAGCCTGTACTCTTGCACTCCCCTCCCCCCCAACACCCATCCTTAGATCCCTAGAAAGCGAAACCCGAGGTCATAAGAGCCCAGATGATGGGAAGCAGAGGGAGCCCAAAGCTTCTCTGCTGGAGTCATTTTCAGATTCAGCTCCCAGAAACATGATCTAGAGACCAGGTTCCAGGGGGCAGGGAGATGACAGAGAATGTTCATTTATATTAGACCTTACACAGATTTGAAACAACTAACCCCCCTCCTCCACTTTCACATCAGTCCTCACCCTGTGGGCTACCAGCCAGCTGGGAGGGGGATATGTGGTCAGGGACTGGGGGAGGCGAGGCGGCTGGGCGATGGCCTGAGCTAGAGCCTTTCCTGCTCCTGTTCACAGGTTCTCCCTGGAGACCGAAGTCAACCTGCGGAGGCCGCTGGAGAATTTGGGCATGACCGACATGTTTAGGCCAAACCTGGCGGACTTCTCAAGTCTTTCAAGTAAGAGATTTTTCTTTCACTTTCCTACACTGGTGGACTGTGGGGCCCCTGAGAAACCAAAGGAGTGTGTCTCCGAGAACCCCAGCTGATCTACCCTCGGATCCACTCCTGTTTCAGATCAAGAGGTGCTGTATGTGTCGCGGGCGCTGCAAAAAGTAAAGATTGAAGTGAATGAGAGTGGCACAGTGGCGTCCTCCTCTACTGGTGAGTCTGGCTCAGGTGTTCTCAGTCTCAGTCCAGGACTTCCAGGAGGGGCCCACATCTGGGATGACTCCCGCGGCTCTGCTTTACCGGCCTCTCCCCTCTGTGCCGAGGGCAGCACCCTGACCCCACCAGTGTCTCTTAGCCTAGAAGGTGGGCCCACTAGGCCTGGGAGCCCGGCCCCTCACTCGATGGCTCCTGAGGTCCCCTCAAGGTGAAAAGGCCCCTCCAAAGGAAGCCTGACTCCTCACAGTGGCTAGTCAGCTTAAGAAGCTTACTTACCCTGAGACGCTCTAGAAGGGTTTACATAAATGGCTATTTGTGAAGAGCGGGTAGGTCTGTACAAAATTCCTGGAGGAAGGCAGGCCTCAGAGGACTTCCCTCAACTGTTCAGGTGCTTGGTCAGGAGAACCACCAAGCTTCCTAGCGACCTCCAGAGCTGCCATCGGAAAGCTGATGTCAGTAGATCTCTCATGATCGACCCAGGCACCAGGGCCCGGTCCCTCTGTTCTAGATCATTGTTCCTTCTCTCTTAGCCATTATCGTCTCAGCCCGAATGGCCCCGGAGGAGATCATCATGGACAGACCCTTCCTTTTTGTGGTGCGGCACAACCCCACAGGTGAGCCGGGGCTGCAATGCTCCACTGTCCCCTCCTTGGCCCTGTCTTCTCGCCTCAGGCACCAGTCTAGACACCAGTGTAGACACTACCTCCCCTGACCCCAAGAGAACTCCAGACAGAGAATCCTTAACTCTGCTCCACCTCTTCCATTCAAGGATGATGCTCTGTCACAAACAGAGCACCGTGCCAGGACCCCAGCCCTAGCTTAATCACTACAGCAGCTGTGACTCCCAACAGCCCACTCAAGCTCTCACATCTCAGCTCATCCATAAACATGGGGCTGGGTGAGCCGTGCTATTTCTTCCCACTCTCATCTCTCATGATTCTTCCATCCTCAGGAACAGTCCTTTTCATGGGCCAAGTGATGGAACCCTGACCATGAGAAGAGCAGCCTTCATCTGGGACAACACTGGAGATGTATCCGAGAAGAAGGAGCAACAAAGAGAACATTTTTTATTTTAATTAATTTTTCTGGAGAAAAAGAAGGCATTTGCCTTTTAAAGGAAAAAAAAAAAAAGGTAAATCTTCTGAATCTGCCTCCCAGACCTCAGCCTCTCCCAGGAGCAGGGAAGAGGACTTTGCCATAAACCTCCCTGTGGAGCCCCCAGGAGAGACCTCCGGAGCTCAGCTGGGTCTCCACGCCAGACCATAAAACTCATACAACCACTTGTGCAGCTGCTTCTGCCTATTGCTCTGCCCATTCGGGTCTTCAGACTTGGACCCCACTGAGACCCTGGCAGGATGGCACCACAAGGCTTCTGGGAGCTTTTGTGTGCTTGGTAGAAACTATTTGCGTTCCGGTCACGTTGCTGCCACTTTTGCACTGTCTGCCACTGCTGAGGAGGCTGGCGGCAAGCCAAAGAAGGCCAGTGGAAGAGGCACCCTTTCCTTTCGAGGTCTGCACTGCCCCGGCTCAAGAGGTCCTGCAGACTGGCAACGCACCTGCCCCCGCTGGTGCAGAGATGCACCCTGACCTGGTCGTCTCCCTCCCCAGAAACAGTGTGCATATATTATTTTGGAGTGTAGGTGACTTGTTTACTCATAGGAGCAGGTTTCTGCTTCCCACTAACTTTATTTTGTAGGAATGGAGGAAGAAAAGTAAGGTGTGTTCCTGGTTTTTGGCTCTAATCTCCTGATGGGGAAGGTGGGATGCCAAGGGTGTGCTTGAGTATTTATCACATCCTTGTCCTTGTGTGCTTGTTAGAGAGAAAGAGGGCTACCAAGAAAAACGTATTATATGAATTTGCTTGTACTGTTCCTTGGTGGTCTGCATCTTGCGTCTCAGGGTCTGGCCACTAGACTGGCTACCCCTCTGGGCCGCCAGCGTAGTGGGGCCCACACTGCCACCTTGTGGCTTCCCGAGCCCCATGGCTCCTGTCTCTTCCTTGCTCTTCCACTGGATGGCTAAGACCCCCACCAAGATTATTTAACTTTAGGGACCAAAAGGATGTGGTGGGTCAGGGAGATTACAGCGAGGACACAGTGGTTTCAAAATTTTCCAATATATTTAGGAACAGGAGAGCAAGGGGCTGCGCGACCTAGCAGGACAGAACTTTCCCCAATTACAGGGTGATTCACAGCCGCATTGGTGACTCACTTGGATGTGTCATTTCCGGCTGCTGTGTGCGAGCAGTGGACACGTGAGAGAGGGGGAGAGAGACTGAGAAAGAGAGGAAAATGAGAGAGACCATGAGTTCCGACTTAACTACCCTAGCTAGATAATCCTTCTGAACGCCAACAAGCTAGGGGGCATGGCATAAAGACCGATTTATTGAAGAATTACACATAGATGTCGAATGAATGAATGTAATCCAAATAGGACCCTAATAATGCCCCCCTCCCCATGCTTTTCAGTGAAAAAAATATTTGTTCGTTTGTTTCTCATAATGCACTGGACAGTAACAGCCACACATAGTACCCATAGGGATACCCAAAATGTGGGGTCCAACATTCTTGAAGTTGTGTTGAATCATATGCTTTTTCACTTTTGATATATAAACAAGTAAAATATTATTTAAAAATAATAAAATAAATAAAAATATCTTCCAGAGAGTCCCTTGTCTTTACTGTCCACATTTCGCACAGTACAAAATCAGAACCCCATCAGCTCATAGACGTCTCCAGTAAAGGGGAATCTTTGTGAAACATGTACCCACAAACCCAAGGCATGAAGACCCGCCACGGGCAAGTTCACAGGGCTGGCCACTGGGCCTCTGCAAGAAGGTCCAGGGGACATGTTGTGTAGGGTGTAGTTCTCCCCTTGGGTCCCCCAAACACCTTCCACCTGCCCTGACGCCTGTTTGTGCACACTGTCCCTGTGGGGTCCATCTCTGCTCCTGCCATTTGTTTCCCAACCAAATACCACCCACCCTGTTCCCCACTTCTCAAAGCCCAAACCAAGTCGGTTTCTTCAACCTCGCGTTCCCCATGGGTCCATTCCACACCATCATTCTCTAGTTGGCATTTACCAAGATTTCTTCTTCCTGGTATATAACAGTGCTCGTATTCATGTGTGCTCTTTGAGTGTGGGTTACCCTCACCATCCCCGTGTACAGATCATGTTCCTTTGAAAACAAGGCTCTTTTGTTATATAGACTCTTAATATCCTCCTTAAAAACGACATCCTGAAAAGTCTTTTATTCTCTTCCTCTAGTCTCCTGAAGGCTCTTGCCAGAGGACATACCTTCCCCAATTATTTTCCATTCTATCTTCAAAAAAGTCACCTTTTAAACTGGAAAGAAAAAAAACCCAAGAACTAGCTGTCAAAATTGTATGCTGTCCAGCTCCAGAATCCTAAAGATAGGATTGATAGATCCAGCCTCCTGGAAAGCTAGGTCATCTCTTTTTTAAAAAAAAAATTTCTTTATTTATTTTAAGGAATCTCTATGCCTAACATGGGGCTCAAACTCATGAACTCACGATCAAGAGTTGGATGCTCTTCCGACTGACCCAGCCAGGTGTCCCTAAGTCTTGTCTTAATAGGAACTAATTACCATCTGGGAGCTCTTGGTCAAAATGCTGTCTGAGTGTTAATAGGTAGTGAGCTCTCCATCACCGGAAGTGTTCTTGGTGGCGTTGCTTCCACAGTCAGGCTATACTTTTTAAAGTATCTATTTTAGCCCGTATTGATTGATTGATTGATTGATTGATTTTTACTTATTTATTCATAAGAGACACAGAGAGAGAGCCAGAGACAGGCAGAGGGAGAAGCAGGCTCCCTGTGGGGAACCTGGTGCAGGACTCGATCCCAGGTCCCCAGGATCACGAACTGAGCCAAAGGCAGACGCTCAACCACTGAGCCACCCAAGTGTCCCTTTAATTCAAATTTAATTTTAAATATGAGGTGACTTGTTTAAGTGATAACCAAACACATGCTTATAATAAGTTATTCAGTTTGAAAGGTAAAAGTGGTCACTTAATTGGTCCACAGTTTCTTCAGTGTTTAGAACTTCAATAAGCGGGATCAAGCCCCACGTCAGGCTCCCTGCATGGAGCTGCTTCTCCCTCTGCCTGTGTCTCTGCCTCTCTCTCTCTCTCTCTGTGACTATCATAAAAAATAAATAAATAAAATAAAAAAAATATTCTGCACTTTCACACAAATTAGGCCATTATATATATATATATATATATACATACACATATATATAAAATGCATACACACACACACAGTGCTCTGTAGCTTGCTTTTTTTTACCTAATGATGCATCCTACACACCTGCCCCTCGTTCTCTGTACCAGTTGCATCTATAGATGCACTCTAATTCCTTAACCACCACTGATGGATTTTGGTGGTTTCATGGCTTTTTTATTGTTGTTACCAACAATGCTGAGACGGACATTCTTGCATGTTTATCCCAGTGCACGTGGGCTCCTGTATCCATGGGGTAACTTCTAGCAGCAGGGCTAAGGAGCTATCAAGAATCTCTCAATCCTGCAGTCATGTGACTCTAATAATATAGACATTTTCAAAAGGCACAAAACAGTCAAAAGTGATCATTCTGCCTGGTTAGAATCATACCTCTTCCCAAGCTTAAATAAGGCTTCACAACTTTTCTAAATAAGCCCTCTGCTATGAATAAAGATAGATTTTAGGCCTCTAACTAAAAGAACCTTCACATTATAATTTTCTCTAATTGTGTTAAGCTTCCTTGGAGCAAGTTTAAATTATGATGTAAATCCAGAAAGGGTGTTCATTCACCTACTCGCTCCCCAGTCATTCAACATTTGCTAAAGGCAATCTCCCTGACTCTGTCATTCCTGTTTCATTCCCTGGGGACAGCTAGGGACCCTTTGGGGTACCTCCAACATGGTGCACTAAGTTGTTCAAAAGGGATGCAGTTGTTTGGCATCTTCTCCTCATGGATTCCTCTCTTTGGATTCATCAGGCTTTCTCTTCTCCCATGAGGGTCCATATAGTTAGAAGGCCCTTAAAACCCAATAAAATCTGGAAGGAAGGTCTTCCTTTTTCCTTAGAAAGCCAATGGATTAACTATGCTGGAATTAAAATGTAAACTCGGAAGGAAGGAAGGAAGGAAGGAAGGAAGGAAGGAAGGAAGGAAGGAAGGAAGGAAGGAAGGAAGGGAGGGAGGAAGGAAGGAAATAAATGTGGGAAGGATAGGGGTAGGGAGAAGGATGGAGGAAGTGGGTAAGGATGGGGGTAAGTGGTAGAAGGATAAGGGGAAGGGCAGAGAAGGATAAGGGACCAGAATGCATAGCCCACTGAAGCTACTCTGAGCTTTAGAAAGGTGCTCTCAACTTCAGTGAGTGTGTCCTCTTTCGTTTTCAATTCTCTGGCAAGCTCTGTGGGACCAAGATAGAATTAGAACTCACCACAAAACCAGAGAAAAGGGCCCCTAGAAGCCACTTGGTCTGCTTCTAGCTGACTCAGAGCAGAAATGCCCACACCAGACACGGCCTGATCCAGTTCACAAGATCACTGAGATTTGTAGCCAAAGCTTCAGCTGGTGCTAAAGTATTCCTCTTCCTGTGCAATCATTCCTTCTTCTTGTACAGATCTCCCTTTGGGCTCATAGTGGATAGCTGGAGTCATGAGAGCAACGGCTTAAGAATTCAGGGGTACAGGGACCCAGACAGATCTTCTGTTCTCCTTACACCCTGAAAATATGACCAATTCCAGGCACTGGGCTAGTTGGTGAGAATATATCCATCTGTAACAGATTCGCTTAGAAACTGAAAGAGTCTCAAAAAGCAGAACAGGTTAGCCCAATTCAACAGTGTATAGTTCAAAAGACCATCCATACATGCTGAGAAGTCTCAGAAGAGAAGGGTTCATCAGAAGGCCTCACCCCCGCAGAGAAAGAGTTTGTTCTGGGAAGTGCCCTATTTAACTGTGCCCTCTGCTTTTCTCAGATATTTTGGGGACAGAGATGATGATACAACTTCACAGGACAAAGCCTGCCCTGCCTGGCTTCACCCGGTGCCCCCCCTCCTCACCCTTCCAGATCTCTCCTCCTCCAACTCTTTAGAAATGAAAAACCAACAAGATCTACTTCCAGCCATCATTACTGCACATTTCTTATAAACCTCACACAGTGGAATTATTTATCTGCCCACGCGTGGGCAATGAGTATGACTCATTCTGTAAATCCCTCCATGGTAAAAATATTCCATCAGAATGAAGCTTGTCAAGGAGACACCATCTGTTTTCCAAGCCACTTTTTTTTTTAGGTGGCTCCTCATGTAAGTTTCGTTGTAATAGTAGCAAATACTTATGTAGAGATGAGGAACCAGGCAGAGAGGGGTTGAGAAACTTGTTACTGTTGTTGTTGTTGTTATTATTACTATTATTACCAAACAGCCCAGGTGCCCCTGTGCTCCTTGTTACACTGTGCTTCCCCTCTGTGTGACATTTGTGAACACAGGTGTCCCTGCCCCCACGTGCCAGCCACCAGCCCATCCTTATACCTCTGCCTTCAGCCTGCACGCCTGGCATCCTACCACCACATAGCCTTTTCCTTTATTCCCTAGCCACCAGATGTCGCTTTGATTCCAGTGGAAAGCTTTTCTTGAAGCAAAGCAGCTGTACCCTCAGCCAAAATCTTGCCAAGTTTGAACCCCATACAATTTAACAAGTATTTATTTAAAAGCTTAACTTGATCCCAGATGCTGCGAAGCCCTCTTAAAAGGCACAAGTGATCTTTCTCACTATCAAGTACCTAGGGAGACTAGATGCCAAAAAGCTGAAATGTTATGTGAGTCACTGCAAAAGATGGTGGAGGGGAGCATGGTCAAAATGATCGCCAAGGTCTACACTAGAGTGTCAGGCTCATCAGGAGTGGGTGCTTGCTGGAAACTTCCAGGTTGGATAAGGTGGATTTGGGTCTGTAGGGCAGGAATGGTAGGGCATTTCAGAAAACAGTGTGAACAAAATGACAAAGGAACAATATTGGCAAGTCATGTTCAAGGCACACACCTGAGAAGGAAGTCCCAAGTCACCAGGTTGGCCTTCAGAGCCAGTCAACTCTCCCCCTCTTCCAAACACCGTCTCCTGATCTAGTCAGGCACGTCTGGCCTATGTCTCTTGAGTCAGCCTTGCTTTCTTGTTTATCCTTCATGTCCCAGGATTATAGTCTGCAAGCCTAGGAAAAGGCGGTGACACTGACCACAATGGGAAACCAAGAGAGGGGATGGTTTCAGGGGAAGGTGAAGGAAACAACTCAATGAAGTTTAAGGGGACAATGGAATTTTCAAATGGGGGACCCAGTGTACACTTGTTGAACCAATGTTGGATATCTCCGGCTGTATGTTAGGCACGTGCCAGGCACAGCACAAACAGCAAAAGAAGACAGTTGATCCTCTGGTAGAAATAATAGATGCTGAACATGCTACCACTATTTGCAATATTAGAAAATAGCATATTCTGGATTAGAAGATTTAAATACCTAGATTTGATAATCATGGATACCAATCATATCCATGATAATCCATGGATTATTAGTCATGGATCCATGACTAATCAACAAGCACTCTACTGAAGGATGCTGTGAAGAAATAAAAGATGAACAAGATACCATCCCTGGAAGGAGCTTCCAATCCAGTGGAAGAAACAAGGCGACTTACACGCACATCCAGCAGACAAGATGGCATGCTTACCGAGTTTACCAGACAAGGCTTTTGAAAAGAGAAACCGACTCTAGCTAAGGGAAGCACCAAAGGAAACTGAGGAGCTTGGGGAATTGCCAGGAGGGCCAGAGAACCAGAGGGAGGTCTTGGCCTAGATACCACACCCCAAAATCACATCAGTGCCCCCACCCTAACCTTCAGTGGCCACAGGACATTGCCATTGGTACTGCTGCATCGGTACCCTAAATTTTGATCCTCTGGCCCTCTGCCAGAGTCTTACCTCCCCCTCATCACCTCATTCATTCCCAGACCAAAGTCTGGGCAGATGCACGGACTGGCAGACATGCCAATGTCGTGGACACAACGAAGGCTGCAAAAGTGAATGTCAGGAAACTTCACATGCTTCCCTGGGAGGTTGTCCTATCTCCCCTTAGACTCTTTTTTTGTTGTTGTTTGTTTGTTTGTTTTGTTGTTGTTGTTTTTCCCCCTTAGACTCTTAAGGTGGGATTCCTGAACCCTAGAAGGAGGGGTTAAAGCCTGGGAGGTGAAAGAGAATAGCAAATACCTACCACAGAAAGTATTCTAACTGTCCAGACTATTAGGAACAGCACATGGTAAGGTCTCAATTGTTCAGTTAAAAAACAAAACAAAACAAACATGGCTACTAATGACATAATCGGGGAACTATGGACTACTTAAAAAATGTGCAAAAAGTAGGTGCAGGGGCCTGTGGGTGGCTCAGGTGGTTAAGTGTCTGGCTCTTGATTTTGGCTCTGGTCATGATCTCGGGGTCTTGGGATAGGACCCTTTTTTAAAAATGGATGCAGAGAGCATCACAAGAGGGAGAAACACAGACCGTAAAATCATAGGGATGAAAGGTTTCAGGCCATCCCTCCAACCTTACTGCAGGAACCACTGCTACAACCAGATAAGAAATGGCCCGGGGAAGTTTCAGCATGGTTTGTAGGGTGACAATACAGATGCCATCTGCACCTATAAAAGTGAATCTCCCCTCCAGACTTATCTTTGACTCTTCCTTCTCATTTACTTAGATGAGCTATCAACGTCAGTTGATTGGCCCATTACAGGCATCTCTCCAACTTGTCCCCCTCCATTTCATCTTTGTGCCTAGATTCCCAAAGATGATCTTCCTGCCTTCCATTTATCCTTTCAAATTGTCCCCCTCATTGCTATAAAATTAACTTTCTTAAAACTGCTCTCACCAAGTTATTCACCAGCTCCCGCAACCGTAATGACTCCCAACTGCCCTGTGCATGAACTCTGAACTCCTCCTCTGCAGACACAAGCCAAGTGGGATCCACTAACTCAGAGATTCGCTACATTCATCAGTTGCTAACAGTGAAGAGATCTAGTCCACCGACTTCAAACTAGTATGAACCACTTGAAGTCTAGGACTCCACATGAGCAAAACCTGCATTTCTAACAATTCTCTCATGAATCTTCTCTTTTCTGCAGCGAGGCATACCACGTTGAGACAAGGAATTCTAGAAAGTATCAGCTTTCCAAGGAGTGTAGGAGTTCACATCTCTAGAGCTTCCAAATTTCCATGCGCTGTTGCTCAGCTCTCTGCTTTAGGTCTCTGCCTCACGGCTCATTACTTCCTTACCTACAACCTCCTCTCCCGTCCAGTAGCACATCTCTTTTCATCCCTCTTGCCTTCTGCCCCTTCTACACACCTCCTTTCCTTCTTTTCACTCAGTAATGATTTATCCTTCCTAACTCCAACAGCGGGCTCTATCCATCTTATTCTTGACCTAAAAAAAGAAAAATACCAAGATAGTTCAGCCAACCTCTAAGTCACCGGCAAGCTGAAGGTATAGACAGAGGAGAAAGGAGACTGATGAAGAAAAAGAAAAAGTAGAAGTAAGAAGCTGAGAAAGGGAGAAAGTGAACAGCGATATCATCGAGTGTTGACTATCCAGGATACTTTCTATACATCCTCAAAACAGCCCTGCAAGGCAGATATGGCCATCCTCAGTTTTCTAATAAGGAAACTGAGAGCTAAATGACTCACCTGAGGCCAAGCATCTATTAAGGGTCAGAGGCCACACTGCATCCCAGGCAAATTAGGCCCCCTGTCTTGCAAGGATAGCATATTACTTCAATACTTAAGAAAGAAAAAAATACTATAAAATGGAGACAAGGTGAGGCCTTACCAACAATTGCTTCAAGTGCTACTCAAAAGCAATACCGTCATTTTCAACATGAAAAAATGGAAGATTTTCTCTTATCCCGACGTGCCAACCACTTTACTTGACCGCGAGGAAACACACACGCGCACAGGCGTGCGTGCTCACATGTGCACGAAAAGTCCATGTTGCAATTCACAGCCTCATTTTTACACTTGTGTCCAGGTGACACCTGTCTCTTTTCAGTTTCGACCGGTGCTACCACCGGAACATCTCAAAGAGACTCTTTTCGGCTCATGCGTGCTCCTCCCCACCTTTTCCTCGCATCACTTTCATGTCAGCCCCTCCTTTTCTTTTCTTTCCCATCTCCTTCATTACCTACACATTTCTCTGACTTCAGGCGAGTGCCGCATCTAGCAGGTTCTCGGTGCGTATCTATTTTGGACTCCATACTTAGGTCACGTCAGCCCCCCCCACCCCCCCATCACCACCACGCTTTGTCTAGTCTTCCTCAAGTCAGGGCTCCCTCCCCACATCCAGTTCCCACTCTGAGCCCTTTCCATCGCCCCCGCCCTCCATCAGTCCTCCCTACTGCCTCATAAACTCCAATGGTCGTCCCCTCCACCTCTCATTCCTTTTCCCGCCTTTTTCCCCCCAAGGTTCCGAAGCGCGAGGACCTCATTGTCCTCCTCCCCCATCCTCCAACCTGCCCACCAGACGGCCTTGTTACCATGACGACAGAGCTACTCAAAGCTGAAGTCGAGGACCTGGTTGCCATGGCTTCCGCTTCTCCGCCTCCAGCCCCGCCCGCGCGCCCCGCAGCGCTGGCGCCTGCGCAGTCCGCCCCTCCAAGGGCCTCCGAGCCGGGGCGGGATGGGGCGGGGCTTCAGGCAAGAGGGAGGGAAGGAGGAGAAAGGGTAAGAAAGGGAGTGGAGCTGGCGCGTACGGTGGCCGAAGAGGGTCGCGCCGAGCCGGAGGCTGCAGGATGGTAGGCTGTGCGGAGAGGGAGGGGAGGGGGAACCGAGGGGCGTGGGCTGCACCTGCGGGGGTCCTCGGGGGCCGCCCTCTCTTCCTCCGGTCCTCGGAGGCCCCACGTACCCGGGCGGGGGGGCCAGCCGGCCTCGGAAGGAACAGCAGCTGGAAATGGCTTTAGGGAGAAGGGGCGGGGAGGAGGCGCGTTTGTGGGGCGAGAGGGGGCTGACTAGGGGCGGCGGGACCGTCCCGAGCCTGGCTGGGGGAGCGCGCGGGTGGCGGTCCGAGGGGTCCCGACCACTCACTCCCGCAGGGAGGTCCGCCCGAGGAAGAGGGGCGCCGGGGCCTGCCGGCGGCGGGGGGCGGCGGGTCACAAGACCCTCTGTTCGGGTGCAGCCCAGAGCAGAGGCTGTGTGGGAGGGGAGAGTTTCCGGGTCCGAGGAGTGGACGTCCTGCCTCGGTTTATCGCAGGTGGGAAAGCCAAATGGACGCGAGGTCTTGCTCTCCAGGACCCAGGCTTCGGATCCCCAGACCCCGTGCTCTTGGCTCTCCGTCCCCCACCCCATTCTCTTTCCGGAGCCCAGGCCTTCCGTCTTCCTGCTGGCTTCCCGCTTCCCCGCCCCCCAGTCTCAGACACGCAGGGCTCCCAAGCGCCCCTCTGCTGCCCTCCCGTCACGCTAGCAGCGTGTCCCCTTCCCCACCACCCCAAACCCTTGATTTCTGATCTAGCCTCCTAAGCAAGTACTGTGTCAAACACCCACGGATTCCAGCCGTGGTAATGTCCAGGGAGGAGCTAACTCCAGGATGTAGCCTGGACCCCCTGGAACTGAAAGCTGCGGGTGCACGGGGTAGTGACGGCTCCTCACTCCTCCCCACTCTACTCAGCGTGCACTTTGTTTCACAAAGCTTCGGGAACCACCCTGGGTGATGGTGTCCTTAACCAAGGAACTGAAAGGGAAATTGGTCACCTGGTATCTGAAGAGGAGTGGGGGCATAGCAAGAGGCACCCGAGAAGGAAAAAAAGAGAGGACTGTCAGTGGCCAGAGGCCTGGATGGTTGAGGAGAGGAGAGGGTGGAATCTACCCCTGGGCATATGACTAGCACTGGAGGGCAGTGTATTGGGGATATCCACAAGGGTGTATGGCCAGGATGGGGTGGAGAATTGAAGTAGCTTCTGGAGAGACAAAATCCTTCATTTCGGGATGGTGGTGGATAGAAGGACCACAGAAGAAAGCAGACATCTCTTTGACTTCATCTATGAGCTGCTTGTCACTGTGCTGGGCATTTGACTGACCTTTGGAAGGCAGAGGTAGGAAACAAGAGATGAAGGCATGATAATAGTGACACCTATTGTGTTCCAATGCTTACCATGTGACAGGCACAATTGCATATATCAACTCATTTAATCCCTCCAAACAGGTAGGTACTTATATTACATCCATTATACAGACCAGGAAACTGAGGCCCTGAGAGGTAAAATAATTGCCCAAGGCAAATTTCTCAACTCCTGGAGCCAGGAGGATTTGAACCCAAATGACAGACTCCAAAGCTCAGACATGCCCCCAGAAGTAAAGGCACCTGCTGGTGGGGATACTCAGAGTTGACCAGCAAGGGCTGATTTTTGAAGCCAGTGGGAGCTGTGAATGGACAGGGGTTAGCTGCACTTGTAGGACGCATGTATGACTGTGTTTATGGAGTAAACAAAACCAGGGAACAGAATCTCTGACCCTCAGCTCTGCCCCTGCCCCCTAGATGCGATTCATGCTGCTGTTCAGCCGGCAGGGAAAGCTGCGGCTGCAGAAATGGTACCTGGCCACATCAGACAAGGAGCGAAAGAAAATGGTCCGGGAGCTTATGCAGGTTGTTCTGGCTCGCAAGCCCAAGATGTGCAGCTTCCTGGAGTGGAGGGATCTCAAAGTCGTCTATAAGAGGTGATTTGCCGCCTACTTTCACAGCTATCTGGATCCTGCTTGGTGGGGGTCTGGCGGTGGTTCAAATGGCTGAGAAATAAGGTCAGGGAGAACAGGGAGCTAAGGACATCTGGAGGTCAGTGATGGACTCCAGCTTCCTTCAATTTCCAAACTTACCTTGAAGAAATTCTTTGTTTTGCTCCCCGTTTGTTTTGCTCATGCCTGACACCTACTTTACGCACATACCTCTGTCACCAAGGCCCTATCCTGTTCATCGTACGTGTCCCTTGCAGCCTCCCTCATTCGACAGTGATAGATCCTGCACCACCTTTCCCCAAACACACACACACGCACACGCACGCGCACACAGACACACCCTGTCCAGTTCCTTCTCTGAGCAGGTGGATTACTTGGCTCAGGTTTTTGCTGAGTCAAACTGAACAGGTCAGAGGGCAAAGGGAAAGAGCTTGTGTTAGCCTCCGTTTGTGAGAGTCACCAAGAGACGGAGTGAGTTGTTACTATTTGCATACCCTGGGGCCACCCCGCCTATGTCCAATGGACACCAGACCCTGCGCTGGGAATGAGGAATGGGAGGTTTGGGTGCAAGAAGCCTGGATCCTGAAGCAGATGCAGCAGCGCCTCCAGCTACCCCACGTGTGCCCCTGTCCTCAGATATGCCAGCCTCTACTTCTGCTGTGCCATTGAGGGCCAAGACAATGAGCTCATCACGCTGGAGCTGATCCACCGGTATGTGGAGCTCCTGGACAAATACTTCGGCAGTGTAAGTTTCCCCACCCACGCTGTTCGTACCCAGCAGTCCCCTCTTCCTACCAAACCCCGGGACCCTTCTAGTCTCTGCCTGGAAGATTTAGAAGAGGCAGAGTTGGAGTAGTGAGAACAGTAATTAATTCCCTTCTTTAAACCATAAGCCTATTAGCCATATCCCTTAATCAGCCCAGGGGAGGGGTGTGCACCAGAATCAGTCCATCTAGAGCTCAGCTCAGAAGTCTCAAAAGGACGAAGACCACATTCAGATTTTATCACTGGCTCCTGACTTGACTTTGCATTGGATTATTCTGGAGTGTTGGGGGGTTTTCTTGGTTTTTGTTTTTTAATCAGTGATGCCTGGGTCCCATGCCCAGCAATTCTGGGTTAACTGAACTGGGGTATAGCCTGGGCATTGATAGTCAGCTCAGATCTTAGATGGGGAAGAGTAATAACTCCATCACATATACCCCACTTAACAGTTTACAAAGTGCTTTCAGGTTCTTGTGTCTGCTCCTCGTTTAATACTGTGAGTAGGTGTTGTTATCTCAATTTTCAGATGAGAAAACAAACTCAGAAAAATGAAACGACATGTCCATCTAGCTGCGTAGTGGCAGAGCCCTGCTTGGAACTCAAGTCTTTCTGCCCAGGATCTAGAATCTCTTCCTTCCCTGCCCTGTAGTGCCCAGGGAGAGAGGCTAGCCTGGCCCCTATGGGAACAGTGTCACAGATTTTGGGGGGAAAAGCAGCAGGAACCACAGTCAAGGGTAGATTAGGGCAAGTAATATTCCATGTTCACAGAGAAAAAGGCAAGAGGAGAGAAGGAAAAGTCAAGGTACTAAGGCCTAGGGATTGGTGGTGGTGGCGGAGGGAGGGAGTTGATCATAGACCTGGGGCAAGAGCAGGAGGTGGGAGAAGTTGTCAAGAAGAACGTGGAGCCATGATAAGGAAAGAGGCAGGCGGCTAGGGTGCAGGTGGGATGCAAATGCCCCTTGACACTCAACTCTGCCTTCTCTCTGTCCTCCCAGGTGTGCGAACTGGACATCATCTTCAACTTTGAGAAGGCCTACTTCATCCTGGATGAGTTTCTGATGGGGGGTGATGTCCAGGACACCTCCAAGAAGAGTGTGCTGAAGGCCATCGAGCAGGCTGACCTGCTGCAGGAGGTACGGGCCCAGGACAGTGAGGAGGAGGAAGCATACCCTCCCTTCCCTGGACACCTTGCCTGCCACCCATGGCTGCCCCCTTCCAGCCGCCAAGGGGGCCCCCCTCCCTGTGGTGTCCCGCCCCCACGGCGCCCAGTTGGCCAGCTTGCCCTCAAGCACTGACTGCTCAGCATGGGAGGTCCTGGTGGCAGGTAGCCTGCCTGTGCCAGCTCTCCCTCCTTCCCCCAAGACCCAGGGTGTTCATCCCAGCCAAATCCTCTGTGTCCCATCCTTCTCTGGGCATTTAGGACTGCTCAGGGAATTGGAGAGGGGCACTTGAGAGATAATTCTTTTTTCCCTGGTGTCTCCCCCACCCCCTTTTTAAACACACAAGGACACGTACACTCAAAAGCCTCTGCTCCACAGAAGCAAAGGGCTGCGGGGGTTTGGGGGTTGGGGTTGAGGGTGCCTGGCTGTTGGTTCTCCTGCTATCCAACACCCCCGCCCTCACCCCATTACTGCCTGCCCCCTCTCTGCTGTGCCACTGCTGAGACTTGGTGCAGGGAGATGAGTCACCGGAATCTGCAATGACAAGCAAGCTGGCCTGAGCTGGCTCTGAGGAGGGGGAGAGATGGGGGCTCATCTCTGCAGAAGGAGAAAGGGCAGAATTGAACTTGCCACTTCACTGGTCCAACTTCCCCTTCACACACACACACACATACACATGCACACACACACAGTGCCTGGCACATACACCTACCCCTGTTACTAGAGCTCTGCTCAGACCCTAATGACTCATTTCTCTGCAGTATGGTTCACTTTCCCTCAGGGATTTGATGCCAATTTATTACTCCCTGCCCCCACTCTGAATACAAGGACCCGGCCATCTGGCACCTGGTACCCCCAATCTCCAGAAAGCAGGCTTCCCACCCCTCAGCCCCAGCTTCATTCCCTTTCCCCCTCAGAGACCAAGAATGAGCCCCCTGCTCCCCAAGCTTCTGGTTTTAGGTTTTCTGGGTGGTGGTGGACTCAACCAGAACCCCCTCCTTACCACAGTTGGCTCTAGAGGGTAGTCCCTGGAGACTGGGCAGCTCCCCTGAAGGGTCCCTAGCTGTTCTAACCTTGAGCTCACTTTGGCTTTTCTCTCCCCTCCCTGTGTCTCTCTGTACTACCCCCCCCCCCCCTCGTGTGACTGTCGTTGTCTTGCCCACATTCCTTGTCTGCCTGTCCTGGTGTCTCTGCGTCACTCTCTGTCCCTGCCTCAGGAGGATGAGTCGCCTCGCAGTGTGCTGGAGGAGATGGGTCTGGCATAGCCCCCCCCCCTCCCGCCTGGGCCTCGTGGAGCTGTGGGGAGCTGGTGGAGAGGCAGGGCATGAGTGCCCCTTTTCTTGGTGGGACCCAGCTGCCCCTCCTCTGCTGCCTCACCTTCTTTCGGAGTGAGCTGTGGGCTTGGGACCCTCAAACATTCCTTCCCTCCACCTGTATCTCCTCTTTCCCCTCTCCCCAATGAAGGTTTTAGGAGGTAGGAAAATGTGACCAAAATGGGGGTGCTATTTGGCTTTCATTCCCTGCCTTTGAAGAACTAATGTTACCTAAAACTTGTTCCCCTCCCTTCTAACTGTAAATATATAAATACGTCAGGTTAAAGGGAAAAGGTTTTCAGGGCTCTTCTCTTCTCCCTTGCCCCATAACCTACCTCCACCCTGCCCCAGTAGCCAGCCAGGGCAGCTTCTCTGCCTGGGGTGCAGGTGGGGGGGATTTCTGAGTACTGAGAGTCCTCATCTACCCTCTTCGTCCTCGGTCCTCGGCCGCAGTGGGGACTCTGTCCAGTGCCAGGGGAGGAACAACATGGTTAATTTTTTTCTAACCTTGCCACTTGAGGGAAGTGAGGGTTGGGGGAAGGGCAGGCTTTATGGGAGACTGTCCCTCCTTCACTCCATGTTCTGGGTGAGGCAGGAGCTAAGGGGTGGGGTGTGGGAAGCATCTGACTTTATTTCCTTTCTTCTGAAATAAAAGGAAAAGCATTTCTGGACTTTGCCTGCTTAGGTTCTGTGAAGGAATGAAAGGACCCTGGGATCAGCACTCATGGGAACACTGCCCATTTACCTCCTCCGAAATAGGATTGCCAGAGTTAGAGAAACACACACAACACACACATGCACACACACATATAGAGGACACCTCATTCAATTAGAATAATAATGAATATTTTTAGGATAAGGGTATCCTATACAAATAGATTCCTTGTTTATCAAAAGTGAAAATTTAACTGAGCTTCCTGTAATTTATTTGGCACCCCTATTCCAAAAGGATTTGTCAGTTCATTGCCTCTCTTGAACATGGTGCCTCCAGCTACCCAGCTGCCTTTGGCCAGGGTGAAACAGCTCCTGGGGACATGGTTTCACTCCTGGGAGGTTTCTTTGTGGAAGATTTCATTCAGCTGGTTTAGTTGTATTTGGAGAGAGAAACCAGGGGTTCAAGGGCATATCCAACCCTGTATGTTCACCAAAGTGTTTAGAAGTGGTGAAAAGCAGGGCGTCTCTGTAGCTGGAGGTTCCTCCTCCCTGTTGTAAAGTGCCCAGGACCAGGGAGTATAGGGGGCAGTTAAGGGAGGTGACAGGATGAGGTGGAACAGGGACTGTGAGGAGCCACCAGTACTAAGTGGCTGGAGGATCATGGATAGAACAGCTTTCTAAGTGTCCTGGAGCTGCCCCTCTCTGGGAACCAATGACTACCTCCACCACCTCCAAGCTAGAAGTGGAATTTAGGCTTTCTTAACAGGTACAGGCCATACTCTGCTCTTAAATACGGTTGAAAGTGGTTCCACCACCCTCGCTTTTGAACAGAAGGAGTTGGTTGTTGTGGCTGGCGCTTCCCTCACCGCCCCTTGGGAAGGACCACGGAGGCCCAAGGGGACGGGTGAATAACGGAGAACAAAGTCCTAATAAAATAGTCACTTTTATTTCTTAGCAAAACTATTTCCTCCGTGAGGGGTATTTACAACAGAGAAGGGAAAGAATAGGTAAATTCACAGCGATCTGGAGAGGGCGGAGAGGCTCCTGGGAGGCCCAAAGGGCGGGAGACAAACACTTCTTCACACAATTAACTGGAACAGCTTTTTCCGGTTTTGGACGGGGACGTCCCTAGAGGGACTAGGTAGGGACAGAGGCCCGTAGGGGGGGAGGGAATTCGCTCAAACCACCCGCCCGTCTGGGGTGGCCCCGGGGGCCTCCTCGAGGGAGTTTGGGGAGTTCGGGCTTCGAATCCAGGAAGCGGTCTGACAGGTCCCAGAGCAGCCCGGGGGCGGGGCGACCCAAGGGCGGGGGCGGGGCCGGGAGGCGGCCGGGGGCGGGGCAGGGGGAAGCATGCAAACATCGAGAGGGGAGGGGTGTAACACGGAGGGGGGTGGCAGCTCGCGCTGCTGCGGCGCGCGGGGGCGGGACCCGGGCAGGTCACGGGCGCCGGAGCAGCACGTGCTCGATATAATTCTCCAGCTCCTCCTGCTCCTGCATCCGGCGCTCCTCCGCCTCCGCCTCCTCCTGCGCGCGCCGCGCCTGGGCCTCCCGGCCTGGATAGTGATGCGAAGGCGGCAGGGCGTGGTGGTAGTGGCGGCGGCGCGAGGTGGCGGGCGGCTGCAGTGTCCGCGGCCGGATGTAGTTGGGAAAAGGGTGGTAGGGCCCGGGGGGAAACAGCTCGTCCTCCTGGCGATCCCAGGGTGGGAGCACCTCGTTCCAGTCGGGCAGCTCCTCCCGGCCGGGGGCGGGGGCAGGGGGCGGGGGCTGCGGGGAACGGACGTGGGTGGGGGCGGGGGCGGCCCGGGGGTGCGGCACGGGCTCGGGAGGGGCGTTCTTCTTCCGCTTCCGCTTCTCCTCCACCTCCTCGATGATGCTGACCACGTCGTCTGCGGGCAGGTGGAGTTTGGTGGACAGCTCGATGAGGCTGTCGATGGTCTGAGGGTCCATCTCTTCGTCGTCGTCCTCCTCCTCCCCGCCCTCCTCTGCCCCCTCAGCCTCCTTACGACGGTGGCCGGGCATCTCTTCCTGGGAGCGCTTGTCCTCGGCTCCGGCTTCTCCGTCCTCCTCCTCTGCGAACAGCAGCGCGTTCTGCCGCGCCCTCTCCGCCTCCTCCGCCTCTGCCTCCGCCTCCGCCGCCTCCTCATCCTCTTCCCCCACCCTCTCCGCCCCGCCGCGTCGCTCCTGCTCCGCCTCCGCATCCTCCCTCACGCTCTCTCGCTCCTCCTCCTTCTCCTGCAGCCCCCGACCCCCAAGGCCGCGCTGCCGGGCCCCGCCCTGCAGCAAATACTGGAGCAGCAGGTCGGAGGCGAGGTCCGCCAGCCGCTCTTCCTGCGCCGCGGCCTGCCGTGTGGCCTCCGCCTGCCGCCGCCCGGCCTCTACCTGCGCCAGCCCTTGCTGTAGAAGGCGTTCCCCCGCTTCAGAGCCGCCCAGGAGTGAGCTCTCCGGACGGCGCGCCTTGGGGAAAGGGGCACCCAGGCTTTGGTACGCCTTGGAGAGGGGTGCCAATGCCTCACCTAGATGTGTTTTGGGGGAAGACACTCCTTCCCCGAACTGGTGGGCTTCAGGAAGGGGCCCACTCTCGGGCATACGCGCCTGGAACTGCGGGGGAGCTGGGGGTGGCAGGGGCGCGCGCTCCGGGACGCGCGCCTGGAACTCTCCCCAGGAAGCGCGCCACACACGCTCCGGCCCGGGGCTCTCCAGGTTGACTCGGGTCAGCGTGTGCGTGCGTGTTTCCGTCTCTGCTGCCGCTGTCTCTTGCTGGCGCTTGGCGCTGCTCGGACTGAAATCTCGCAGTTCCTGGAGCAGGGAAGCTAGCGCCTCGAGCTCCTCGGAAGGGTCGCCAGCCTCGGGACCATTCTCCTGAGTCTGAGGGCGAGGCGGGGCCACAGGTGCCTGGGTCTCTGGCGCCGGGAGGCTGTGGGTCTGGCTGCGCACCGTCTCAGTCAGCAGAGCTTCTGCTGCTTCTTCCTTTGGCCCCTGCTGGGAGCCACCGGGCGCCGGAGGCGAGGCGGGGCGGTCAAGTGCCTGCAGCAGCACCGCGGCCAGCGCCCGGGGATCCACGCCCTGGAAAAGCTCTCCCTCATCCTGAGGCTCAGAATTTCGAGCCGTTCGGACCTCTGGGGCGCTAACATCCTTCGGCCCGGGCACTGAGTCCCCAGCTACCGGCTCTTTATGTTCAGAGCTGAGGGGAGGTGGCTGCGCCTCAGGGTGCCCTGGGGGCGCTGCTCCCAACCCCTTGATCAGTAGAAGGAAGCAGAAGAGGGTGGAAGCCGGCAACCTGAGCGATTTCATGACCAAAGGACTGCCGGAGACTGAAAAATAGAAGGGACCAAAGAAAGAGAGGGTTTCTGTAAGAATTTTCCGCTCTCTGTATCTATACCCCCTTCCCCCACCTTTAATCAGGAAATCCAGGGCTTCCCTCATCCCCCTAACCTTACCCAGAAGAGGGACGTTTAGGAGCAAAGGAGGAAGATGTTGTGCCGATCTCTGGAGTCGTGTAAACGGGAAAACGTCCGCAACCCGCGCTCCCCCCCCCAGTGCCTCCTCGCCCCCTTGCCTAAGCCATCTCACTGCCAGCGCCCACGTACTAAGCAGCTAAGATAAGGGGGGGAAATCTCTGCTCCCTCCCCACAGGACTCCCCGGATGGTGCGTGGGCGACTTCAGCAGCAAGAGAAAAGCGGCGACTCCCCCATTTACCAGGGACCCTTACCGGGGGCTCCCCGCTGTGTTTTTAACACCCCCATCCGGGAGGAGAGAGAACCCTCCCTCACGCCCACGGCTGCCGAGGGTTTGAGGGATGGACAGCGGAGTATTTACCAGCTGGTGTCACGAAGCGGGAGGTGGAGAAGAGGGTCGGGGCAGGGTGGGGACAGGGGAAGATCGGGACGCGTCCGCCTCGGCTCCGAGCAGTGGCTGGGATAGGAGCGACGGTCGAGTTCTGGCGTCCAGTAGGTTGGGCTCAGCTGGGTCCGCGCGGCTCTGGGCGACTCGCTCGCTCCGGCTTCAGCACGCTGGACAGCGCCCGCGCCGCTGCCGCCTTATAAAGGGGAGAGCGCAGGGTCACGTGGGCTTGCCCCGCCCCATTGACGTCAATGTTCATTCATGGGGAAGCGGGCGGGCGCCTCGAGGTGGGGGGCAGCCCGGTGATTGGAGAATGTGTTCCTCTCCCGGCCCGCGCCTGCGCGCCGGGAGCCTCGGCTGGAGGGGCGTGCGCTAGCCGAGCACCGGGGAAATGAATGAATGAATGAATGAATGAAATCGCTGAGGCGGGCGGGGCAGGGGGCTATGAATGAATGAAGGAGGGACGAGGAGAAACGGATGAATGAATGAATGGGAGAGTGAATGGAAGGGTGGATGCAGAGACGTTGCAAGGCGGGAGGGTGGGTTACAGAGCAACTTGCAGCTGCGGGAGCCCGCGTCGCTGAGCCGAATATGATGGGGGCACTCCCAGAGTCTGACTGGGCATCAGTAGGAGATCCATACTGGGGAGGGGGAGGATAAGGATTCCAAAGCCGAGGAAGGGGCTGGACTCCCCATTCCCCGACCGCACGCACGGTCCTGGGGAACACACCCAAGGACGGCGTGAACCCCAGAGAGGAGGGACTGATCTGCGCGCCTGCGGGCGCTGTTCGCGGACCTGCGGTGCGGGGTTCCGGCCCTGGGCCGGGGCAGATGGGTGAATCTTGCGGTTTTGGTAATCCCGTTGGAAAGGGTCCGAGTCGGAAGAAAGGGGAAAGGCTGAGGATGTGTATGCCTCTATGTCGTGTCTGTTCACAGTCGGTGCGTGTTTGGAGAAAAAGGTGTGTCTGTCCTTCTGTCCAGCTCACTGTAGCGTATGTTGGTGCCCCGGCTTGCTCCTTGTCAGCCCACCTCTCTGCACCTTCCTCCTGCTTCTTTCCCTCCCTCTGCTTCCCCCCAAAGGACGTTTGGAGGGCGAGAGCAGACCAGGTGGGGAGGGGGTTGCGCAGGTTGGGGGGGTGACTCAACTCCAGCTCTCTCCACTGCTTAAAGGGAAGGTTTGAACGCGTTGCGGAGGGGTGGGGGTGGGTGTGCAACGTCAGAGATAGCCCCTCTCTACCACCAGACCCCTTGTCCGTATCTCCTGCCAGAGGCGTTGGGGTTGGGGGCTTGGACAGCTGGGGGGGGGCGATGACGCACAGATTGCGCAAAGAGAATCCATCAGCGAGCCGGGTCCAGTGAAGGGAGACCAGCCCGTGGGCGGGGGTTGGGGGGAGGACGGAAATGGGGAGGGGGCAGGGGAGCAGCCACTGCAGGAATGAAGGGGAGGAGGGAGGCTGGAGGGGGCTGCGGTGCAGGCAGAGAGCTGTGCGGGGGCGTGGGCAGGGAAAGGGGGGAGTGACAATGACACATGCCAGACACACAAGAACTGCGGACACAGGGGTGCCTGTGGGCACACGCAGGGCACCCGCACCCTAAGATTCTGGAAACCGAGATAAGGGCTGTCTGTCAGGGGCGCAGGGACTCTTTCAGAGCCAGTCCTCAACCCCCTCCTCATCACTTCCTAGCACTGACCCTCCTTTGCTCTCTCTCTCTCTCTCTCTCTCTCTCTCTCACTGTCACACACACACACACACACACACACTCACTCACTCACTCACGTGCTTTCCCTCTATAGCCAGCAGTGGCTTCTCGGTTCCATCAGTGGCTCGACTTTCCCAGAAGAAAGCCCATCAGCTCTGCAGGGAAAGAGGTGGGGAGGAGTAGAGAGAGAGGAAAGAGAAGAGATGGGAACAGGAGAGGGAGGGAGGAAGGAAGAAATCTGGAACAGGTAGAAGGAACAGGCTAAAGGAGGAGGAAAAAAAAAAAAAAAACACAGCACTGAGAACCAAGGTGACTGTGGAAATAGCAAAGAAAGCAGAGAGAGGAGGGGGCAGCCAACCCCAAGGCTGTGCCTCTCCTGCCACCTTCAACACACACACAACTATCTAGGACCACTCCTTAACCTGGGGGTTCTTCTTATTCCTCTTTCCCCCTCCTCTTCTTTTCCCCTTTATCTTTCCAGCCTGGTTACAGTGAGCAGTAGGATGGGGAGGGGGTCACGTTACCTTCCCGAGGAGGATGAATCAGAGAGATGGCTCAGACATCTGGAGGGGGGAAGGGAAGCCATACAAGAGAGAAGGAAGAGAGGAGGGAAAGAGCCAAGGGGGGCAGACTGAGAGGCTGATGAGGTTCACAACTAAGTGTGAGATGAAGGGAGACAGGCACCTAGAAAAACGGTTTGTGTTCCTGTAGGCTTTTGTACATGCACGAGCACCTATGTGTGTATGTACATATATATGCATGTGCGTGTGTGCACATGTGCAGAGTTCAATGAAACATATGGGGGGGAGAAAGGGAACAGGAAGACCAAGTGTGTATTTAATCAGATAGAGTGGATGGGCATGATAGTGTTCCACTTTAAATATGAAATATTCTCTTGCAATCTGTGTGGCCATGTTTTTGCCTATTTCCAGATATCTTTGTATGAGTGTCTGGGGTTTCCGGTACTTCTGAGTGTCTATATACCTGTGTGGTTGGTAGACTTTGAGTGCATCCAGTCTGGGGATCTGCTGATGTCTGAAAAGTGAGCCTGGCTTGATGTGTCAATAGTGTGTGTGTGTGTGTGGGGGGGGTTGTACACACATGTGTCTTTGTGCATTTCTCTGGATCCTTCCATGCTTTTTGATTTCTGTTAGAAGTTATGTGCATGTCTCCATGTCTTTGATCTTGGCTGCCCCTCCCCCACATTCACTATCTCTAGATTGCTGTGCAGTAAAGCCACTCATCTGCAGCCCCCAAGTTCCAGTCCTTGCCCCCCTGTTTTCAGAGTGTTCCTCCTTCCATTCTTCCCGAACTCTTCACCCCTTGCTTCCTCCTCTCAGCCCAGAAGCTCAGGGGAGCTTCTCAGATGCTGACATCCCAAGAATCTCAGTCAGCATGGAGTGGGGGACAGGGGCACCAAGGTGGATCCCGAGGCACTCAGGGCAATAGGCTTGGTGATTCCACAATCTGGGTCATGTCCGCATGACTCTGAATCTCTGAGTCTGTTTCTGCCTCACTTTATCTCAGTTCCCTACCTGGGTCTGCTCATTCACACACACCCCACCTCCCAGAGATGTGCTGTGCCCTTCATACCCTGCTGCCTCTAGGGGTTTCTGGAACTGGGGACAGTTGCCTGAAATTGGTAGAGGAGGAAGATGGCAGGAAAGATAAAGAATGGAGAGCCAGAGCTGGAAAAGGCAATCCTGAGATGGAGACCTGGAGGGGATGCCTGATGTTTGCTCTGAGTTATTTGTATAAATCTTTCTCTCTGTCTTTGTTTCTGAATCTCTCATACTCTCCAAGAGGGCAGCAGGAAAAGATGGGGTCCAGTGGAGTAGTGATCCAAACTGAAGATTTGGAAAGCCAGGGGAGGGGGGAGAAAGAGCATTGTCTTTTCCCTGAGAAGCTTTGGAAGAGAAAAAGAGGGCAGGGACTTGGGGACCCCGCAGCTCACCGTCCCCCCATCTTTCCCTTCCCCCCACCGGTGACTCACCTCTGCAGCCTTTCATTGCGTCAGCCATTGGGGGACAGGCAGGGAGGGGGGCACTTTATGAGAGGGGCAGGGGTCTCCACTTTGACCTGAAAGAAGGTACTGATGGTCCCCCTGAAAATGGCCCAATTAAAAAGCATCATTGCCCTATCGCCTGCCCAGCCCAATTCAGTAGAGTGGGGAGGGGACTGAGGGGGGCTGGGGGCCACTGATGGGTCTGGGAATGATAAGTAATAATAAGAGGGCACTCACCCTGATTTTCAGTTCCGGGGTCCCATTCTCTCATGCCCCCACCCACTCCTGAGTGGGGGATGGGAGACCCAGCAAGCCGGGGGAGGGCAAAGCCGCAGAGATGAGTCACCAAGAGAATGAGAGAGAGAGAAAGAGACAGAGATGAGATGAGGGGAGACACAGAGATAGCTTCTGGAGAGATTGAGAAGGAAAACACACACGCCATGAAGGTGATAGCCACAAACTAACCAGAGAAAGCAAATTATGTACTTTCATAATCCTGAACCAGCCTCCTCCAGACCCACCTGTCACACACAAACATACTATTATTCAGAGTTACACTGATATTCTGAGACACACCCACTTACACAAACACAATATCACACCTAGCCTGGCAGTGTCATTCGGACACATGCTGAAGATGTGACCAGGGTAATGGAGATTTGCATTGAGAGCCCTCGTTCCTTTCACATGGGATGGTGGGAGGGGGTAAAAACCCTGAGGGAATGTGACTTCAAAAATCCAAGATGCGGTTTCAGGGACTCAAAGGCTACGCCTTGCACACACGACGATACACAGTTGTCCTACCTCCCCATCCACACATACAGAGTAACGTATCAAGCATCATCTTCATCAAAAAGCCCCTTGGAGTACCTGATTCTGGGGTACACCAGGCACGTTGTCCCGAATACATCCCACCCGGACACCCTGGGACTCGTACACACATGTACAGAAACGCAGACACACAAAGACGCCCATGGACACACTCACACGGACGGTAACCACCTTGCGCTGCCTCGCCTGCGTCCGTGCGTCCTGGCGCCCCCGCGTGTTACTTTTCGGAATCGCAGTCTCCGGCGCTCCGGAGCTTGGCTCCGGGGGCGGAGGGGGGGGGGGGGGGCGGTGCCCATGCTCCCTCCACCTCCTCCCCCTTCTGCGCGGTGCCCACCCAGGAATCCGGAAAGCGGGCGCGCTGGCTGAGAAAGCCCGAGAGTTGGGAGTTAGACGCCTGGATTGTGGGGCTGGGGGAGGCCGGTCCTGGATGCCAAGGGGAACTTGGGAGAGAAGCCCATAGAATTTGGGTAGCCCCAGACTCCCAGTTCCAGTGGAAAGCGAGACCCAGGCTTGTCAGGGCGCCGCGCAGCTGCCCGCCTCGCTTCTGAGCAACTGCTTCTTTCTGCCGCTTGGCTGGGGTGGGGGTGGGGGCGCGCAGCGGCCAGCAGCCCTCTCCAGCTCCAGGAAGTCATTAGCCCCATTGCCACAGGGCTTAGAGATCCTCTCTAATACAGGCTGCTGGGGAAGGGGGGGAGGATAATGCGTCTCATCCCTCCCCCACTGAGAAGTGAAACAGACACAGAGGGTGGGCTAAGGGTCCGTTTTATTGCAATACAGCCTCGGTTGAAGTGACAGGGAGGGTGGCAGCATGGCCAGGCGCCGAAGGCAGCCAAGCAAGGCAGTGCAGCACAGCAGCAAAACCGGAACTGGGGGAAGTGATGAAGCAGCCGCGGGCCTCTTTGCCCACCTTCTTTCACCTCCAGATGCCCTGCTCTGCCCATGTCTTCAATTCCATCCCCAGCGCCCCCTGTGCTTGCTGTCAACAAATCCCTACCAATTGTGCATCACCCAACAAGAAGTCCAAGCACTCATGGTCACAGAGTGGGTGCCTGGGGCTTGGGACACCTGAATTCTAGTCCCTGCCAGGCTCCCAGCTACTTTGAATGACTTGGGAGTCACTTTGATCTTTGCGAGCCTCTGTGTCCTCCCTCGGTGGTAAATGTGAGGATCCAGTGTAGGAGACAGCGCTGTGCAATTGCAGCTGTTACTACTTGCATTCAAATAGAAAACTGCCAAAGTCCAAGAAGCATAAAGGAACCAGAGAAAGGGAGGCACGTCCAAAAATATCTGGAGGTGGGGGTTCCAGTGGCGCTAGAAGGCAGCCTGGTTAGAACCGGAAGACAGCCCCATACTGGGCTGTGGGACCTGCCCACCCCACACCAAACTCTCCAGCCCGACCCCCCTGGTCCATGGCCTGGTTCAGGCCACTGGTCGGGGGCATGGGAAGGGGGCTTTAAAATAGCAACAGGGAACAAAGTTGGAGGAAACCCGTCCGAGGGAGCAGGCTTGGAAAAATGCGTTAGGGGAAGGTCAACAGGACATTATAATTCTAGTTCATTTACAGGTGCTCTCTCTCCCTATTGCACACAGGGCGGATGATGAAGGGGTCATGGGGAAGAGGAATGGAGAAGCAGACAAATGGGCCGTGAGGAGCTAAGTGTCTGGGAGGTCCAGGGAGGAGGATAGGAGCACAGAAAGGAGGGAGAGGATGCAGAGGCACGGGAGTCTGAGAGGGAGGCAAGGAGCGGAATGCAGAGCAAGCTCTGAGAGCTTGAGAAGGGAGGGAGGAAGAAAAGTAATACGTGTTGGGCAGCTGGGTGTAGCACATCCCTCTGCCCCCTTTCGCCCCTGAAGGGGCAGAAGGGAGAAGTCAGGAAGGCAGAGTTCACTGTTAGGCGAGGGTGGACCGACCAGGAAAGGCTCATGAGCCTGGGAAGGAACCCATTCTTTGCCCGGTTAGGGGGGGAAAGGTGGACAATAGCAACGCAAGGGCCTCCCCCAAACACAGCGGTTCGGATCAAGGCGTGGGCAGAAACACAGACGCAGGGTTTGGACGCGCTGGAGTCCAGATGGCAGACAGAAAGGTAGAGTAAACGTTTAGGGAGGGCGCTCCTCCGGGTCAGGGTAGGCTTCAGAGCCAGCAGCCAGCGCCGGGTGGAGGGGGCGGAGCTTGCAAACGGTGGAGGGCAGGGCTTGCTGGAGATCAGTCCAAGAGGGCAGATCTAAAGTGCTTCTTCTCTCCCCTCGGATAGGAGCGGCCCTAGTTGTCGGCCTGCAGAAGTCAGCCAGCTGCGACCATAACTGGGGCACTAGGAAAACCTGGCACATGACGTTGAGGCCGGCGAGACGCGGGGCCTAGCGGTGCAGGTGTCAGAAAGCTGGCTCTGCACCTGCGCGCCATCGCTGCCAAAGGCGTCGATGTGGAGGTAGCGCCACGTGCCGTCATCGCCCTGAGGATGGAGAAGGGCCGCGTGCACAGCGTGAGCACTTGCGGGTATGCGCGGCTGTCCACGTGCCACTCCAGGCCCTCAGCCGCCAGCAGGCGCAGGTTGCTCGGCCAGTCCTGGGTGATAGCCCCGTCCGGAAGCACGTCGCGCTGCGGGAAAGGAAGGCGAGAGCAGGAGGTGTGCCACGTCGCCACCAGCCTCCAACATGGCCTCGGTGGGCAGCGTCGAGAAGGTGCCCGAGGCCCACACGTCACCAGCCGCACACCCAGCCCAGCCAGTGGGGTTGAGATCTAAGGATGTCCTGCGGGGGTCAAGGGTGAGCACGGGGTGGACAGCAGGAGGCCTGGAGAGCCCAGTGCCTCTTGGCATCTTCACTCCCACATTAACATCCACGGGATCTCGGTAGGGCCCCCTCAGGAGGACCGATAGTGCCAGGCCAGGTGGTATGGGGTATGTGAAAGCCTGTGCCCACCCTCACCCCACCACACCCCGAGGGTAGCATGGAGGAACCAGGTGCAAGGCCTCAGAATATGTACCTGTTCCCCAAGGAGGGATGGGGTCAGAGCCAGGGAGCCAGAGACGGGGGGTGAGGGGGTGGGGGGTGGGGGTGAGATGTGTGCTGGGTCTCCGAGGGGAGTGGAAGGGAAGGGAAGAGATTAGTCGGTAGGATAGGGGAGACGCAGAGGAAGGAAAAAGGCTCAGGTTAGGATCTTTGGGTCCCTGGGGGAAGGCAGGATCCATAGAGGGGAGGCAGGGTAACGGTCCAGCCATCTGGAGTAAGGACTGAGGGTTTGACACCTCGGAGTCTGGGAGCTTTTTGACACCCCCTGGACAGAAGGGCCTGGATAAGGACTGGGAGTGCGGGGGCAGGGCTCACGGGCGCCCCCACTCGGCAGAGCCAGCAGAGATAGCAAGCCGGCGACTGGGTGAGGAGGGGAGGACGCCTGGCTCTCTGAGCTCCCCAGTCCTTCTCACCTGTTTGGGGATAAGGCGGTATTTCTCCAGCTCCCGGGGGCCCAGCTGGTCATCCTGGATGAGCTGTGCCACCTCGACCCCCGGGTGCTGTGGCTGGACTAGCTGGGAGCAGAAGCGCTGCAGCAGCTGCGCCACGCCCTTGCCATCGCGATCTGCGGACCCTGGCGGTTAGGGGCCCTCCGCCCCTGCCAGGGCTCTCGGCTCACAGGGCTTTCCTCTTCCCCCACGTTGAGCGCTCCGTCGTCACCACCCCGGGCGCCAGGCCAGACCCGGGCCTGCCCAGGGAGATATCCTCAGCACTCACGTCTCGAATTCCAGAGCCGGCAGAAAGACCATTCGTCATCTCGAGATGATCGAGATGATCGGGTTCGCCTGGCACCCGGTCCCGGAGCATCGCCACGCCCCCTTTCCTTGGCTCCACCCCAGGAGCTTGCTACTAGTCCCTAGTCCCTGCTACTAGTCTCCTTAACTCCGTCTAGACCCTGTCACCTGCTCACCGTGTCCGGGTGTTCTCCATGCTCAGCCTACTCAGAGGTCCTGACCCCACTCTTGCTCTCACCTCCGGTCTACCTTCTCTTGACTGCTCTCTTCTTTTTGCGCTCCTGCCCCCAGAAACTCCTCAAAGGAATCCTCAAATACAGAAGCTCTCACCAGCCCCTCCCTCCGCTCCTCGTTGTTCCGTGTGTCCTCCATCCTACTCAGTTGCCCAGGCCCCTGGATCCGCACGCCGGACTCTGGTTCTAAAGTGGACTGGCTCCTCTTTAGAGCCCTCTAGATGAGGAGGGCCTCTTCTCCTTCCTAAGATCTATACTCACCCAAACGTGGTTCCCCCTCTTTTCCCCTGGGCCCTGCCGGTTCACCACTCCTCCGTTGTGTGTGGCCAGCACCATGCTGGGATTGGGATCCGGAGCCAGCTGTGGTAGCGACTGGGAAGGTAGTTGAGGCCACCGTAGATGTTCCCTGAGATGGCCAGCACCTCCTCAAACTTCTGTTCTGTTTCTACCATGAAGTCCAACGGCTCAGCCTTAGCCTCAGGCCATGATCTGGACCTGGGGTTGGCCCTCCAGGACTTGGCCTTGGCCTCAGACCCTGACTTAACCCCCAAGGTCTCAGTCTCAACCTCAATCCCAGATTCGGATCTGGACTTGGCGGGATGTCTGAGTGTGACTCCACATCTGGATCAGCCTCTTTCTGGCTTAGGGACCTCTGAGCTGGCTGTGCCATAACTGGTTTCCAGCTTCATTACTCTGCAGAAAAGAGACAACCCGGTATTGTGGTTAGAGTCCCTGTTTCCACATGTGGCCCCTAAACACTCAGTCCCCCACAGCCCTTTCCTACACAAATACTCCTTCTCTTCTGCTCTCCACAGGGACCCTGGGAATACAGGGCCTCCAGCTCTGATCAGCTCCCAGAGCTCCCAATCCTACCCTGCTCTACCCAGAATACTCCTCAACAGTCACAACTCATGAACCCCATGAGCTCCTCAGAGACTTGCCTGAGATCTTTACCTCCAGTTGCCCCCAGGGACTCAGACAAGGGGCAGAAGGCCCTTGGAAGAGTTAAAAATTGAAAGACATCCCTACAGGGGATGTCTTAGGTGTCACTTTTCTAAGACCTCTGCAGGAACATGAGAAACCATCATCTCCACTCTCCTACAAAAGAGTTCCCTGGGAAAAACGGAGGGTTCAGTCCTTCCCCTTCCTACCACTACCAGTCACAATCCCAGGGCAAAGGGAGGGGGAGTAGACTCCAGATTCCCCTCATTGCCCCCCCCCAGTACCCTCTGACACATACATTCAAACATAAGCCAGAAGAGTAAACAGATGGACAGCTCCATTAGAAAATTTAAAGTCCTTCCTCCCAGGCTAATCAAACCTGCCTTTCTCTTACTCCTGCTGGATTTTGTTCCCTCCTTCTCCATAGGGAGACCCAGCTCCACCTGAGGGCTAGATGATCATTTGGGAAAGGTCTCTGTGGGAGCTCTTGCAAACAAAATGTCCACAAAGATCACCCATGCCCCTCTCTCCTATTTACCTTCCCTCCAGAGAGTCTCTCTGTTCTGTCTCTCCATCTATTCTTCTTTCTAATTTCTTCCTATAATTCTTGCCCTATCTTCTACTCAAGACTTTCTGTGTCCTTCCTATTCACATTTTTTGGGTCAACTCCTATGGATCTGGCACCCTTTGGCCTCCAGCCCTTCTGTTTTCCCTGCCAGAGGCAGGGTCAAGAGAAAACCCCCTCCTCATGTCCTAATGACTCCTCATTTCCAGACGTCTCTCCTCCAGACCAACCAAATCCACCAATTAAACCACTCTCTTCTTATTCAGCCAGTTATAATTTTCCCTTCACATAACCTACCTTAAGCCTCATTAACCAACATCCCAGGAAATAAATATACCAGCTACTATCTGGGGGATGATATTGGTTTGGTTGGATATTTGTTTTTGTTTTGTTAACAAGAACATCAGCTAGGTTTGGGAGAGGGGACGATCAATGACACCAATGAATTTAGGGATGGTTTTAGCTTCCATGCCACAAACACAGCCCACATAAACACGGTGTGCTTGCTATACAGACATGGCTTCAAAACAGAACTCCCATCTCCCTCTTTCTTTTCCACCTGATGCTGATGTCTAAGGCTCTCCCAGGTAATCCTTACCTGGACGAGGTAAGACAGCACCAGACCATCAGAGAGCAGGGAAGGACAGGCCCAGAGGATCTTAGAGATCACTAGAGACCATCAGATTCAAACCACTTCTTTCATGATGAGGAAACAGGCACCGAAGGAGGCTAAGATCTTGCCTAAGGTGACTCAGCTTGGACAGAGCCAGGCTAAAAGTTAAGTTATCCTGGCTCCAGATTCCTTGTGGCAGGGTCTGGGAATGATGGGTCTCAGAGATGAGCAAGTTGGCTTGTGGCTCCTATCTACATTTCTAGGCAATCTCACCAACTGATCACAGGACCCCCCAAAATACTAGCTGGTAGTTCTGTATAGACCCCAGCAATTCCCTGATGCCCCAAAAGGGGACAGAACATAAGCAACTTGTAGACAAGGACACATCCAACTAATTCAAGACGTTAGGCTTCAGTTACTGTCCTTTGCTTTCCAGATAGGGGAGACTGTTTCCAAAGGGTGTGTCTACATCTTAGATAAGATTGTAAGGGGGTCATAGGAAAGAAAGAAGAGCTTGCAAATTCATCTCTCCCATTTTCTTCCTGGGCACTCCTCCACACCTCTTCCATTTGTGGGTGGTGGGGGGGGGGGGTGCAGCTAGACAAAAGTTCTAAGTTCCTCAAATCCTGGGGATGGTGGGTGCTGGGAACAAAGCAGACTAGGGGTTCCAGGCCAAGCCAAAGCTGCTGGCTGGCCCTACAACCCTGGCTCCTCACTCCAACCTCTTCCTAACCTTCAGAACAGGGTCCTCCAACCTGGCTCCTTGAACTATCATTCCCATAAGGTGTCTAGGCAGAGGCAGCCCTGTGCCTCCAGGGCACTGTGGGAGATGTAGTTCAGGCATCTCCTGGACCCAGCTCCAAGAAGAGGGGCAGCGTTTCCCTTACCCTCCACATTCTCGCATCCTTGGTTCCATTCTTTCAATCTTATAAATATGAATGACCACTCTTGGGAGGGGATGATTATTGTCCTCGCTGGGCATGCTGGGAGCCCCCCACTCCACCTCCACCGCACCCCACACACCTGAAATATTGATGCCCTTGAGGTCGACAGCTTCTCGGAGCTGGAAGAGGGAGGAGAGGGAGCAGAGGGAGCATTGAGCGGAGAGGCGGAGACAAAGAGACAGCAGCTACACAAAGCGCCCAAAGAAGAGAGCCGAAAAGACAGGAAGGAGACAAAGGCGGACAGGGTGATGCTGGGCAGGAGAGGATGGGAGAGGGGAGTGGGAGGAGGCACGGACAGAAACACAGACATGACACCTCGTGACTCAGGACACAGCGGATGCCAAAAAAAAGTCCTAGCGCTGCACCCCTTCCCCAGGGAGACCAGAAATAGAAAGCAGCGACACATCCCCTTCTCCCCCGGTGTGCGATGGGGGGAAGGGGTCAAGGGGAGGAGAGAGCCAGAAAAAGAGTCTGGAAGAGAACAGAGACCTTGGAAACAGAGACAGGGGAAACAAGATGAAATGGGGCAGAGCCAGGGGATGCGAAAGATAGACGAAGGAGAGGTGGGGGAGTGCCCCAGAGCCACAGCCATGGATTAGGGGGCTGCACTGGAGAGTCTTCCCTCTTCACCTTTCCAGGAGTGGGGAGTGGGGGCGGCAAGCGGGAGGGAGATTCTGAAGGAAGCTGTCTACTTGGCAGGGGCCCCCCTGGGCGCCAGGCTCTGGGGACAGGTGGGAGCTCAATGGCGACGGGGTGGGGGAAGGATGACGGACGGGAAAGTGCCTCCGAACATCTAGGCAAAGTCCCTGTCCCCGTTATCTAGGTCACCGGACCGGAGGGGTTGGGCTCTAGGGGGCGCAGCGGCTGTCTTCCCCTGGGGGGGCGGTGGCCTTCTGCTGCCCCCATTCCGCAGAGGAGGAGCATGCCAGCCCCCAGCCCCCAGGCCCGCGGCCCCCTACCTCGCCGGAGCCGGAGCCTGGGGCGGGCCACGCGGACAGCGAACTGGGCCGGGAGAGGGGTCACTTCGGAGCCCCGAGGGTCGAGTTCGGGTGACGCGCGGGGACCGGAGCAGCCCCGACTCGGAGTCCGAGTGCGGCTGTGGGGTCTGCCGCGGCTCAGTCCCGCAAGCGAGCGCCCGCGGGGAGCTTCGGGGTCCCGGCGCTGCGGGCGCCTCCCGCTGCGTTGCTCTCCTGGGCCGGGGCGGCGGCTCCGAGGGGCGGAGACCCCAGCGACGCGGGGGAAACCCGGCCCGGATCTGGAGTGGACTCGGGGCGGCCTGGGGGCGGGCGGGGAGAGCGGGTTTGGGGGGGCATAGGGGCCCGGGGGCCTGCGCAGCTGAGTGGCCTCAAGTGGGGCCGACGAGACTCCGCCCCTTGTCCCGTCCGGGGAGCAGGACCGAGGGTGGGAGGTGCCTTGGGTTTTGGCGGAGGGGGTACTGCTGGCTAAGTTATCGCCCCCCGCCCCCCGCATCTCTAGCTCTGTCCCGGAACCTCCTCTCCTCCCCTTGCCGCACGGCTCCCCCCTCCTCCAGAGGTCACCCTCTTGACCTAATCGCGTTCCCCCCGACCTCCCGCTGCTAGATAAATCCGAGCGACTGGAAAGGGCACGCAAAGCCCCAGGGACCTGGTCGTAGAAACTGATGAGGAAATTGGAAACCCTTGCAGAAGAGGGTGCGAGGAGACCCCGGGAGACAGAAGCAGAGAGGCTAAAGGGAGCAGAGCAAGGCCCAGACCGCTCAGAAGAGCCACCACTCCCCGGGGGCGCAGAGTAGCCTCTTTCCGCGGGTGCACGGGCCGGGGAGGTGGGGGGCTCAGCTCACACTCAGCCTCTGGCCGCCAGGCAACAAGGCACCCCGCAGGGCAGCACGCAGAAAGACTCCAGGTACACCCACGAACCCATCTCCCGCCCCCAGCGCACGAACACAGACCTCTGCACGCACTCACGTCCTGGGGATCTGCGCACACGGCTCAGCATCCAGTGTTACACCGGGTGGGTGGAGGAAGGGTGGGAGGAACAAGTGTGGACTCGGAGCACTACCCCCACCCCAATGAGCTGGTGGCCCAGGCTCTTAACTCCTGAGCACTAACACCCCCCACCCCCCACCCCAAGTGAGATAAAAACCACTTGCAGTTCTACCCTGTAAGGAACCAGGTTAGTGATGGATGTGAAAGTCCTATAGTAACCGTAAAGTGCTACAGGGAGTATTAAGGTCTGTTGGGGATGAGAGCCCGTCCCCCTGCCCCTCCCTCCAGGGTCTGCCCGGCTCCCTTTCCCACCAAAGTTGATTTCCTACCTCTTATTCCACTTTTTTTTTTTTTTAAATCCTTTCCAAGGTGATAGCTCCATTACCTGGTAAACTGATCCAGCGGGCTGTGCTGTGATCAGGTGAAGGTTCATGTCAAGTTCCTGGGCTCCCACCCACACGGCCACACCAAGGGTGAACTGATGAGAGTCCTCCCTAGAATTCTAGGCCCAGGTAGACCAATAAGTAACTGACAAGTCACTTAACCTTCTCTTCCTCTTTCTATTTTTTTTTAAGTTTTTATTTATGTAATCTCCACACCCAACATGGGGCTTGAACTCAGGACCCCGAGATCAAAGCCCGCAAGGTGCCCCTCTTCCTTTTTTTTTTTTTTTTCTTAAAAGGACTTCCTCCCATTTCTGATTTTTTTTTTATTTATTTTTTATTTATTTATGATAGGCACACAGTGAGAGAGAGAGAGGCAGAGACACAGGCAGAGGGAGAAGCAGCCTCCACGCACCGGGAGCCCGATGTGGGATTCGATTCCGGGTCTCCAGGATCGCGCCCTGGGCCAAAGGCAGGCGCCAAACCGCTGCGCCACCCAGGGATCCCCTCATTTCTGATTTTTAAAACTAATACACTGCACCTCTCACAAAGCCTCAGTTAAGGTGGAATATGCTCAATTGTGGGATAGCACCTCAAGAAGCTACATGTGTTGGAGGAAAAAGTCACTAGTGTCAGGAGAGAGATGCAATGCTCTAACCCCTCCCTTTGCTCCAGAAGCCCCGCCCTCCGCCACCAGAAACTCTTGGATTGGTCCAATGTTCACCACTTCCAGTTCCCTCAGCCAATGAGAATATAAAGCTTCCCGAAGTTGAAGTTGCTAACGCTTTGTGTCTGAGCCACTCAAAAGGAAGAAGTCACTGCTCATTGGTCCAGTCAAAAACCATGTGGTTCCAAAATTACCAGACTCAGACTTCTGTCCTGACTCTCCTGGGAGGTTAGGGGGGCGGTGGTGGTAAGAGGTGGGAGGATGACTCATCTCCTGGCTGCCCCTCCCAGCAAGAGAGAACAAGAAGCTTTCAGCATCCTTAAGTGCTTTGAGGATGCGGGGAGGTGGGCCATCACTTTGTGCTAGTGTGCTTTAACATAGGCCAAGGTTAAGATGGTTGAGGATGGAAGAGTGACCTGCTTGCTGGTAGAGAGGTGAGAGTCCTGGCTTCACAGGTCTGGGTTCCAGGGCCACCCTGTACCCCTCCTGGTGGTGAGCCACAGAACCACCCAGAATGTTTGCACAGCCCTTTGGTTTAATTCTTACAACGCTGTAGGATGGGTGAGGCTTGTTTAGTCACCTTACAAATGAAGAAAGCGAATTCTGAGAAGTCCCATGATGTGAGCTAGGTCCCATAGCTGGCAAGGGATGCTATGAGGGGCTTTGGCTTCAAACTCCGACCCCACCACCCACTCACCCCTCAGAGGTCAGATGCATTTTGTGAAAGTGCTTTGCAAACTGTAAAGTGTGAGGCAAGTGTCAGTTCTGTTAAGGATGGAGATTTCCCTAAGTTGCTCTGAATTTTGTAAACACTGTCTCATACCTTAGGATCCATATGGGTTTTGACCCTCACGCTGGGCTTGTTTATTTGAAGTCTATTTGTCTTCTCTCTGGGAGGGTGTGCCTTACTGTCAGGAGGGTAGTACTGTTGCTTCTTGTCATTTCTCCAGGGCCCGACCTCTGCTGCAGGGCCCTCCCTATCATCATCCTCTCTCACCCCTCCCTTTCAACAGACCACCTTGGGTCTTCTTTCCTGGCTTCTGAACACCTCCCATCCTGGGATTCTGAGGACCAGGACTTCTTCCTCCAGATTTTTGGTTTTTGAGTGTTCTCCTCACTGACTCCTTTTTTCACTCTGACTCTCTAGCTGAGACCCTCTGACTCACCAAGGCTAAGACCCCTGCCCTCTCCCTGATCCAGTGACCCCTCTATCTGGGCAATTCCCCAATCTATGAGTCAAGTCTATCTGCGGGACATCTGCATTTTGCTGATAGCAGAGAAATAAAAGATGCTTTACAGGTATGGAGCCAGGCACCTCATGTCATTTTTGTTGTATAGGCAGATGACCAGGTTATTTGTAGATAAGGAAGGAGACCAAAGATCAAAGGGTTAAGTAATTCACCTTAAGTCACAGAGCCGGGGAATGCATAACAGTCTTACTCAGGATTATGGCACTGAAGAGAATCTTCTAGATCGCCTCAGAAGGCAAGGTATCACAGATGCCACATACTCACTGGTGACTCACGGTTTCCTCATCTGTAAGGAGGGCAGAGCACCTAACTTCCAGTAAGGATCAACTAAGATAACTTAAGAAAAGTGCCTGGCATAGCACAGAGATGTGATTAAAGGTAGGTATTACGATCTAGCCAACTGGAACAGCAGTTCTCCCATGCAATGCATTGCAGCTTGTGCACTGAAATTCAGACATAAGCAGAAGGCTGCCATGTTCATTTTTCCTTTGGGACGCTCAGATTCTAGGAACTTCATGAATCATGAGATAGAAAGCTGGGAAGCCATTGAGCTTGACTCTGAATTCTTAGAACAGGATTGATGTTACAGCTATCTTTTTTTTTTTTAAGATTTTATTTATTTGAGAGGGAGAAAGAGAACATGAGTGGCGGTGGGCAGAGAGAGAAGCAGACTCTCCACTGAGCAGAGAGCCTGATTCAGGGCTTGATCCCTAGACCCCGGTTCATGAACTGAGCCGAAGGCAGATACTTAACCAACTCAGCCACCCAGGCACCCTGATGTTAAAGATATCTCTATAGTTCTGGTGCTTCATTCAGGTGTTGGTGCATAGTAAGTGCTTAATAAGTATATTGTGAAAAAATGGATGACTTCAACCTAGTTTTAGGTTGGGGTATCAAAGGAGACCACCTTTGATCATTTATCAAAAGTCACCCACCGGGTAGAGATAAAACCAGACTCCTGGTGTTCTAACCCCAAGCCAATGTACAACCAGGCCTCACAGGATTTTCTAAAGGTTCTTGTTCTGAAATTCCATCATCTTCTCTCCCCACCAAGCACCAGATTCCCCTCTCTGGTCCACATGAATCAACATTCGCTATAATGTCTTGTGAGGAGGCAGAGAGAAGGTGGCTGTCTACAGGCCAGAAGAGAGCCCTCACCAGAAAGTGAATCTGCCAGCACCTTGATCATGGACTTATAAGCTTCCAGACCCATGAGAAATAAATTTCTGGGGGAACCTGGGTGGATCAGTGGGTTAAGTGTCTGCCTTCAGCTCAGGTCATGATCCCGGGGTCCTGGTACTGAGAGCAGTGTGGCGGGTTCCCTGCTCAGAGGGGAGCCTGCTTTTCCCTCTCCCCACCCCCAACTCATGTTCTCTCTCACTATCTCTCTCTCTCAGATAAATAAATGAAATCTTAAAAAACAAAAAAGAAATAAATGCCTGAAAAAAAAAAAGAAATAAATATCTGCTGCTTATGCCTAGTCTGTGGTGTTTTGTTATGGTAGCCCAAAGTGACTAAACACACACCTAAAATATTTCCTCTCTCCTCCTCTCTCCTTCTCTCTCCCTCTCTCTCTCTTTCTCTCTCTCTCTCTCTCTCTCTCCCTTTCTGCACTCACTCTAGGGGAAGCCAGCTGTCTTGTCTTGAGAAACTCAGATAGGCCTATGAGGAGCTCAGTAGCCTCAATCCCACCACCAGGAACTGAGGCCTGTCAACAACCATGTGAGTGAACTTGGAAGTAGATCCCTCACCCCCAGGGGAGCCTTGAGATGTTGCAGTGTTGCAGTCCTGGTGGACAGCTTGACTGCAGCCTGAGGATTCTAGGCCAGAATATCCCAGCCAAGCCCCGCCCTCTGAAACAATGTGATAATAAATGCTTGTTCTTTTAAGCTACTTCTAGGCTGGAAGTAAGGCTTGGTCTGAGGCTTAAGTTTGGGGGTAATTTGCCCTACAGGAACAGAGAACTGATAAAGTTGATATATCTTCTAAATGTGTTTTAATCTATAGATTTTCCCCTCCATCTCTCTCTTTTTGCAACTATTTGTTGAAGAAACAAGGTTGGCTGCTTCCTGTAAATGTCCTCACCATCTGGATTCTGCTGATTACACCTCCATGGTGGTGTTTACCATATTCCTCTCTCCTGTTTGTCCTGTAGACTGAGAATTAAATCTCCGTGCCCTGGGCAATAAGGTAGCCATTAACCATGTGTTGCTATTGGGCACCTGAAATGTGGTTGGCACCACTGAGGGACTGAACTTTTTATTTCATTTAACTTGAATTAAATTTTAAAATAGATCATTGATCTAGTTATTGGAAAACTTTTTTAGAAAAAGATTTTATTTTGAAGTAACCTTTATGCCCAACATGAGGCTCAAACACAAAACCCCAAGATCAAGAGTCTGATGCTCTACCCACTGAGCCAGGCAGGCATCTCTGAAAAGCTTTCAAGTATGTTCAGAACTACTTTTTCACTCATGAACCTACCTTTGCACTTGAGAATTTTGTAAACTCTAAATATGGATCATATATTTCCTATGGATGTTTAGCATCTAAATTGAAATATGTTCAAAGTAGAAGTAGAAGCCAGATTTCAAGGACTTAGTCCAAAAAGAAAGCATGTAAAATATCTCATACTGTTTTTTTTTTTAAGATTTTGTTTATTTATTCATAAGAGACACAGAGACATAGGCAGAGGGAGAAACAGGCTCCCTGTGGGGAGCCAGATGCAGGACTCAATCCACGATCCCAGGATCACGACCTGAGCCAAAGGCACACCCCAGGTGTCCCTCTCATTACTATTTTTATATAGATTACATATTGAAAGAATATTTTAGATATATTGGGCCAAATAAAAATATTATTAAAACTAATCCCACCATTTTCTCTTTATCTTTTTGAAGTGCTTACCAGTAGAAAAGCTTAAATCATATATGTGGCTCCCATTAAATTTCTTCCTAAGGGTCAGGTTGTACTTTTTTGGGAAGGACTGTGTTCTTCCATCAAAACCTCAGATGTAGTTGTCTTGTTGGAATCTTACCGGGCACTGATGCTCAAGACTGAAATCCTACCAAGGGCACCTGGGTGGTTCAGTTGGTTAAAATTCCCTCCAGAGGATAAAGAAGGGCCAGGTCCTACCAGCAGCAGTGGACAGCCTGAGCAAAGCCCAAAGCAACAGCCAGCTTCACAAGAACAAGCAGTTCTGGGTTGTACTCATCTTGTAGGCAGGGGCTGGCCAGCTGGGAAGGGGTTTAAGCCCCAGTGACATATCTGCCTTGTGAGTAGAGACAGCCCTCTGGTGGCCACAGGGAGAATGAAAGGGGAGGAAAAAGCTAGAAGAGGCAGTAATCTGAATTCCCAAGGCTTCTTCAGTTCATATATTCATAAGGTAGACTCATCCAGATCAGGAGGAGAAATCACAGTGTTGGGGCTTATCATTAAGCTACATGGAGGAGGAATGGCATGGTGATGTTCATTAATGGTTCTGGGGCCCAGGCCTCTTGAAAATACAATAGACCCTTCCGGACCGTCTAGAGATCTCTGTTATTCTATTTGTGCACCTGCCACGTGTGCTCCCCCAAGAAAATATACCATGGCAAATGCTCACCACCACCCAATATGATTTGCACAGAAGACCATCTCTGGGTGGGTGCAGAGAGGACTCTTTGTGAATTTTTAAAAGGCACCTGTTGAGGGCTGAATTGTGCCCCCCGCCCCTGCCTCAGAAAGATGGGACGCTGACAGGTGACAGTTTTGCTCAACCTCAACACAAAGACATCTGTGCAGCTGTCCTGTGAGTTTGGATGCATCTCATTCGCTTCCCAGAAAAGCCCTGTGTCTGTTCAGTTGGTGAAAATTTGAGCTATGCCCTTATGATTTGTGTGCTTGTCTGTGTGGTATTTCAATAGAAAGTTTTAAAACCCCACAACTCTGAAGTAGGTAGTCCAATGTTACCAGGAGGAACTGAGGCTTGGAAAGATTCAGCAGCTTGACCAAGGTCATGATCGGTAGCTGGCAGAGCTGGACTCAAAGCCAAGTATGTGGCTCAGTGTTGGGTGCCAATCAGCAGACTCATCCCTGCTGCTCCCGTACAGTTCAGAAATGCCTCTTGGACCCACTTTGGGGCCTCAAATTCAGGTTCTGTGTCAAGCTTCTCCTTGAAATATTTGCCTTCCAACTCTGTCCTATTCCTGTTTCCAATAAATGGCCATCATCACCCTGTCAGCAGTGTGGCATATTTCTCTGCGAGGACCTAGGACCTGGAGTCTAGAACTGAAAGGGACCGGCCCCTTGGTCTGAGGCTTAAGCACAATCCCAAGAAAATAATCTAGAGAAAAACACATGTGCCCTGCCCCCCCCCACCGCCCCAAGTTTGGGCTGAGGCATGAAGTTCCAACAAGCAGGTCCTGCATTCCAAAAGGGGCCTGACCAGACCACATGCAACAAGCAAAACCACATTTTCCAAGCAAATGATTAAGAAGTGACTCTCAGGTCCCTGACTCTCAACAAGGATCACAGTTTGTACACATAGGAGAGTGGTGGGGGCGGGCGTAGGCCTTCAGGTCTCTGCGAGTCCTACCCCCGGAGGGCAAGGCTTATTACCTCCACAAGATCAGTGACAAAGGTTGCAAGACTCAAAGAGTTTGGTATGCTCCAGCATTTGGGGGATGTACCCGCCAGAGAAGTCTCATTAGACCAGACAGTAGCTGACTAGAAGCTCCCATCCAGGAAAGAAGGAAGGACAAGTAGCTGCATTGAGCCCCGGCTATACTCTGGTGGTATCCAAGCTAAGAATGTTCCAGGCTGGGGCTGGGTGTTTCAATCCCTCTCTCTACTTCCAGCCTAGAAAAGCAATGGGAATTCCTAAGGAGAAATCCTATGTCAAGTGCATGGGCAGAAAACCAGGGATAGATGGTGAGACAGAAGAACTTAAAAGGGAATCCAGGAGAGCCCCCATGAAAAAAAGGAATCAGCTTGGGAGGTCTGGAGGTGCAGGGAACACGAAGCTATCTTACCGATATCATCAAGAACATTTGGGATCATTTTTCCCCTCCTTTGCCCCACACTCCAATCCTGAGGGGTTCAGTCACAGCAGCTAGTAAGGGAGGGGGAGGAAATAGGTCAACCCTACCCCCTTTATGCTCCACCCCCCCTTCCCCCCCCCCACCTCCCACCTCTTCTGGTCAAGCGGGCAGCTCACTTGCTGCCCTGGCTGGAGATGGAAGATTCCTACCCTTGGATGAAGACCAGAGTGTGGATTACTACCCAAGCTACAAGTCTATGTACCAACCTGGGTGAATGAATAACATGCCACCTAAGCAGTCACAGGACTGCTCAGATTTTCATCCAGGAACAAGAAAGAAATTCTTCCATGGAATATATTTGAGAAGACAGTGGGAGACTAGTATAGTTGCATTCCAATTACATTTCAACAAGTTGTTCTGAAGTCCTGGATACAGATGGAAATCCAGTCAGTAAATAGGACTGATGTAGTCAGGGGGACGATATGACCCATGAGGGTCATATGACCCGATGAGGACCCTTAGACTGTCCAGTTTTACCCTCTCGTTGGACAGACACCATGTCTGTGATGAGGATGACAATATTTTGCCAAACTGTGTTCTAAGCCCTTAAATATTAATTCCGCAATCATCACAAGAGTCCCATGCTTACTGAGCAGATAGATTAATGTTGACCTGATGCTGGGTTTGCAGTAGGGCTTACTGCTGTTCCAGGGCACAGTGTGGGCTCTGGGGACATAGGTCCCTGTTTCATTCATCTTCCAGCCACAAGGGGACATAAAGGATGGAGATGGGGTGCAATAGTAAGCTATGGACTAATACTATCTTTTCTACTATCAAAGATCATTCCACTCCCCATACAGCCAGGGATCCTTGAGCAAGCTCAGCTATCTTCTCCAGCTTACCCTGCAGACCTACCCCTCTGCAGAGCCGACCTCCTCAACTCAATCCTGAGGCCCTACAGCGCTTAGGGAAGCAGATGCCTTCGTTCACAGAGGGAGAAAGGGCTCAGCAAGGAAAAGAGACTTATGCAAGGTAATGCAGCAGAATTAAGGCTTGCTGGGAGGAGGTTGTTGGAATCAGGGTTCTGATCCCCAGTCCAAAGCAGCAGCTTTGCAGTGCAGGAAGATGAGGGCAGAGTATGCCTGGGCCTGCTTACCCCCAGAGCAGGAGCTGGAGCTCCACAGGCATCTGACTCTACAAAGTAGTGGGGAGAGAGAAGGAGCTTTTATTGGAGCACTGACGCCTGGCAGTGGGTGCTCTGACAGCCTCCTCAGGGCCTCAGGGCTGGGGGAATGGCAAAGCCAGGGCTATTTAAAGATGAGGTGAGTAGAGGCTGGGACACCACAGCTTTCCTTGTGTTCCTCAAACAGTTGCTCTAGAGCCTCCATGTAGAGCATGTGATAGTGGTCAACTTCCTCCTCAGTGGGGTTGAGGCGCTGTGGCACAGGGATGGGGCGGCCCACTGCAGGGAGAAGGGAGACAGAGATGAGAGGGGTGGGGAGGGTTGTGCTGCCCGCACAGCTGACAGCAGCTTTCTTCCTTGGAGGTACTCACCCACAGTGGTGATAGGCTTGGCGAAGGGCAGTAAACCCCAGGAGTCAGCTGAGAAGAGTCCGCGGCCCCAGAAGATGCAAGGAGAAAATTTCATGATCTTCTTGATGGTGATCTGGCACAGATACTGCCAGGAGTTTGTGGGAAAAGCCTTAAAATTGAAGATATCATTCTCCCCAAAGGAGTACACAGGTACCAGGGAAGCTCTGGGAACAGACAACGAGAGAGAAGGATGGTCAGGTCAGTGGCTTGTGCAGCGCCCCAAGACGGACTGAAAATCCCTCCCCACACCTACAGATAGATTCCTCTTCCCAAGGCCTTGTTTTCAAGCAAATGACAAAGAAAGATGAAAAGACTCACAATGCTTCTTCTTCTTCTTTTTTTTTTTTAAGATTTTTTTTTTTTTTTTTTTAGATTTTATTTATTTATTTGAGAGAGAGAGAGCACGGAGCAGTGGGGAAGGGGCAGAACGAGAGGGAGAAACAGACTCCCCACTGAGCAGGGAGCCTGATGTGGGGCTTGATCCCAGGACCCCAGGATCATGACCTGAGCCAAAACAAAGGCAGATGCCAAACCAACTGAGACACAGGTGCCCCTGGACTCACAATTTTTTTTTTTAAAGATTTTATTTATGAGAGACACACACAGAGAGAGAGAAAGAGAGGCAAAGACACAGGCTCCATGCAGGGAGCCTGATGTGGGATTCAATCCTGGGCCTCTAGGATCATGCCCTGAGCCATAGACAGATGGTCAACTGCTGAGCCACCCAGGCGTCCCAAATTATTTTAATTAAATTAAAATCTTAAAAAGAAGGAAGAAAGAAAGAAAGAAATAAAAGAAGGAAGAAAGGAAAAAAGAAAGAAAATCATCAGGGGGCACCAGGGTGGCTTGGTTGACCAAGAACCCAACTGTTGATTTTGGCTCAGGTCATGATCTCAGGTTTGAGGAACTGAGCCCCACGCTGGACTCTGTGCTCAGTGCAGAGTCGACCTGAGATTCTTTGCCCCTCCCCCTGCTCACACATGCACTCTCTCTCTCTAAAATAAATAAATCAATAAAATATTTTTTAAAAAGTAGAAAGGAAATCATCAGGAAGAGAAAATACATTTAAAGTCTATACTGTAAAAAAAAAAAAAAAATCCCTGTATAAAGGACCTGTATAGTTCAAACCGGTGTTGCTCAAGGGACAACTGTATATATTTTCTCATCTGGTCTTTGCAACTGCAACATCATAGCATAGTATTAGTCTTGTCTCACAGGCAAAAAAACATGTCCAAGGTCTTGCCTTTGAGGTGGCATCAGAAATCCCCAGGGCTTCTGAGCATAAGGTCCTGCTACTTGCACTATGCTCCTGCCTCTTTCAGAGAGGGAAGAAGCCTGGCAAAAGTGGGCCCAGTGCTTGGTGCAGAGAAAGCACTCAAGTGTTGACATGAGGGCCCTGTGGATACAGGGCACAGTGTGGGCTCTGGGGACATAGGGGCCCAGCTACAGGAACCTGCGTGTGCAGGGACAAAGAATGTGGACCCCTAGACACAATGTGAAGTTCTGATCATCCGCAGCAGCCCCAGGCTGGGCACCACACCCCACTCACCCGTGCCTCAGTGCCAGGCGCACGAAGCCTTTGCGGTTCCGGAGAACGAGGCAGTGCATCCCTGGGATCGCAAACAGGGACTCGTGGGCACCCCCAACTACGATGGCTACCGCCTGCCCGGGCTGGGGCTTGGACAAAATAAAGTCCAGGCTCCGGCGGTTCACAGAACACAGTCCTGCGTACATGAGGAGGTAGGGAGCAGTCACCACCCCCTCCTGGGCTGCCTAGTCCCTCACCTGCCATTCAGGGGGATCCACACCCCATTCCTCCCACACCTGCTCCCCATGCCACTGGCAGTGTGACCTCTAATGCCTTTCCCAACAAGGATGCAGGACACTCGCTCCAAAGCCATGCACTGATGCCCACTGTGAGCCAGGCCAATGTTCAGGCCAGGTCCCTGTGTTGGGTGGGTGGGAGGCAGTCTGGTGTAGGGGGAGGGTAGCAACGGGCCCTCCTCCCACTCAGCTTGAGGCTTACCAAGGTACATGAGGTAGTCACGATAGACTGGGAGGTGCAAGAGAAAGGCCAGTGTTACGGGTGATGTCTGAATCCCCGGGAACTGCTTGGAGAAGTTGTTGGCCTCCGTGACGAAATTGCAGAAGGTTCCCATGCACATGATCCCATGTGGGTGACAACCCACAACATAGTTCCGGTCAGGGGGAAGCTCTGCTGTCTTCACCAGCTTCAGGGTGTTGGGCAGGTTGAAGGGAAAGAGGCACGGAAGGCAGGACACCAGCTGAAAAGAGTTGCCCTCCACCCCAACCAACTTCAGAGTTCAAGGTCCTCAAATAGGGTCAACAGCACAGAGGGCCTACTCTGGAACACCACTCCACCCCTGTCCCATGTGTATTCTTGTCGGAGTTTAGCCCCCCCCCCCCCCCCCCCCCCCCCGCCAAGGGCAGGGGTGAGCAGTGGTGGGGGGCTGGGGAGAGAGAGGGGACAGAGAGTCTCTGTGGAGGGTGACCTGTCACCTTAATAGGAAAATAATCCTTCAAGTGTTTCCAAATGGTACAGCTCCTGTTGCACTCAAAGCACCTCCCACCTTGGGGCAGAGAGATGGGTGGAAGAATCTCTGGAGGCACTGGCCCCCCATCTCTGCTCCCTGGGTGCATGTCCAGCCACACTCACCTTGGTTGGGTGTGTCCCAGTCCAGGAAGAGCCACACCAAGTAGAGAACAGAGATGGACCAGAATGAAGTGAAGAGGAGGAAGAGGACAAGAAGGGAGAAGAAAAGGCCTGGGTGAAAGTTGAGAAAGCAAAACGCATGAGTTTTTGAAGCTGGGTCATTCCAACCGGCACCACCTTGTGCCACCCCCACCCCCACTCCCCTCCCCCCGCCCCTCCCATTGCTGGTGTGCATCCTGCCGGCTCCAGCCTGACCTCTGGCCCTCTGCTGCTCTCCAGCTCCCTTAGCCCTCCCCTATACAGGCAAGTGGGGCCCCAGCCCAGCCTGCGTCCCCGCAGTCCCTGCTCCCCAGGCGGACCCTCGGCGCACCAGGCGTCTCACCCATGAAGAGGAAAGTGAACACGTAATAGGAGACGCTTAAGGCTTCTAGCCACTGTTTCTGCGTGGTTCTCATGGTGGGGCGCTCCCCTCCGCCAGTGGGGTTCCAGGGCCTGGAGCGCAAACGACGAAGGTTTGGGCACGGAGTGAAGGCTTTCTTGCTGGAGCGACCAAACGCTCCACGCCTCCGGGGCCTGCAGGTGTGTTGCCGAGTGTGGATAGGGAGGTGTAGGGAGGTCCTTGGATCTGGGGCCCCAGAAGGATCTTTGAACTGCCTGCGTCAGTTTGGGCTGGTCGCTGGGCGGAGCTGGGTTGCGGCAGGGTGTGTGTGAGGGGTGTGGGGCATCGGTGGCCCAGAAACCGATGTGGAGGGGGGCTCAGAAGAAGCAGGAGCGCCCGCCAACCGGGTCCCAGCTGAGACCACGGCATACCCAGCGTGGCCGGGCAGGCCCCTGGTGCGCGCCCCGGCTCCGTGTGCAGGTCCCCGGGAGTGTCGGCACCTCAGGGACACGGCTGCGCACAAACACGCACACGCTGCCAGCTCTGGTCCCACGTTTAATTTCCCTGCCCGCCCCCAGTCGCCGCGGGGGCGGGAGGATCGGGGCTGTGCCCCGCGTACGGGGGAGGTGCGGGTGGCCCGGGAGGCCGGCGCGCGCCTTGCGCTCCCGGAACAGCCGCGTGAGCCGCGCCACTTAGAGCGCGCGCAGAGCGGTCACCTCTGCTCGGCCGGGCCGCGGGCTTCGCGGGGTGGGGGCCTCACTGCGCGCAGAACGGGATCCCCGGCCCCGCCCGGCCCCTTCCTGCCCAACGGCGCGACCGTCTCGGACAGAGTTCAGGGCCTGGGAGGTTGTCAAAGAGGGTGAGGCCGGTGTGGCCAGGCGTGGCCAGCAGCCGCCGGTTCCCCGCCCGGCGCGGGGAGCGCGCTGGCCCGAGCGCTGCGGAGCTGGTGCGCGCAGGGGAGCCGAGGGGGCAGAGGCTGGGACTCCCGGACCGGGTGGATGGGCGCGCCCGGAAGGGCAGAAGGAGGCCCAAGGGTCCGGAGGGTTCGCGAACGGCTGGAAGAGCTCGCTCTTCCCGAAAGAGAAGACAGGCACCGGGGAGGCCCTGGGGAAGCAGGGGCGCGCCTGATTCCAGGTTCCTGGGGCGGGCCGCGCTCCTCCCCAAGTTAGGCCGAGCCGGTGCGACCCGGACACGGCGGCTTCCTCACCCGTGTCCCGGTGCCAGCTGGACAAATCTCTTCTGATTCCGGATCCGCAAAACAGCGCGCCGGGTTTTGCTTCCAGCGCTTCCAGGGGCCCTCCCAGGGCCAGCAGGGCCACCCGGCCGCCCCCAGGCCCGGACAGGACCGGAGAGAGGCAGCACTGTCCCTGTCAGAGGACAATAAACCTGGGGGAGTGCAGAGGGGGCCTGATGCCTGGGCTTTTGAGAAAAGGGGGAGGAGGGCACCAGGAAGGTAGAGCTGGGACCAGGAGCCTCCACCTGCCCCCTAGGGAGGTAGGGGCAACACAGCAGGGACTGAGGGTCCTGAGGCAGTTCTCCCCACCCCTCCCCCTCACACAGGATGTAGTCCCGGAAGAGAGGGAGGTGGAACCAACAAGGCCGGTGAGACCAGAGGCCAGGGAAGAGGCTGGAGAAGCCTGTGGCCTCAGTGCAGAAGTTGCCAAAGATGACCAGGACCCTGTGAGGGTGGAAGCCAAAGAGGTAGTTGCAGGAAGTATCCAGTTCTGCGATTTTAACCAGCTGGGGGCACAGGGAACCTCCCCCACTCTGGCGGTGAGATTAGACTTTTGAGGGTGACCAGAGAAGTCTCTTCCAAAGCCTTGCCCCCACTCAGCACACCATTCCCGGTGCCCTCACCGAGACAGAGAAGTAATCTCAGAAACATCTCCAGATGGCCTAGCTGTGGCCCCAGGCAGAGTGGCAGCCTCCTGCCCTCCGCGTGTCCTTGTCTCTGTAGAGCCAGACCAAGTAGAGGACCGCAAGGAGCAAGCTCGCCTGGCTTAGAAGTGCCAGCACACCTGGGCTGGAGGTGGACAGGAGAAGACTCGGGACCCAGGCATTCCATCCCCAGTTATCCCCCTCTGCTGCTCCCTCTTCCCTGTTCCATGGCTTCAGGCCCTCCTGTCCCAGCTAATTCCTTCTTATTTCCTCAGGAGCCTCCAGAGATCCCTGTCCTGCCTCCCTCCTGGCAGTTGGGAAGCAGAGCGCCATGTGCTGGGCCTTACCTAGCCTCAAGAAGAAGACCCATTGCAGGACAGCAACCACTTGAAGACCCCAGTGGAGGCAGCTGGAGGAGGCCAGCATACTGTGGAGGGGTCCACAGGGGTCACCCACAGAGGTCACCATGGGCTCTTGAGTACACTCATTGTGGTCCAATCTGCTGGCCCTGACTCTTGGCCCTGGTTCTGCTCCTGTGTCCTCCCTCTTTGCTGATCTGAACACCCTGTACCCTTGTGAGCCCCAGCAAGGAAGGGTTAACCACTGCTGGAACTCAAGGGGCTGTGACACACAGGACCAAACAGAAATGCCCAGGGGTGTGGCCAGGAGCCTGGGAGTGAGGCAGGTGGTTGCACCATGTGGAAGTCAGGACCTCCAAGTAGCCAAGTAGCCAGCTGGCAGAGGTCTGGGAAGGTGGGGTGTTGCCAGCATGGTGTGTACCATGAATGGCAGGGCTCCCCCCCCCCCATGAGTGAGAACAGCTAGAAAACTCTTTAGCTGCTCTGGTCTGGCCCCTAAGGAGTAGCTTAGGCCTCTGTGGGGACACAGTCCAGAAGGAGGGGCTTTTGGAGAATGGTCAGGGATTGGTGAGCCCAAGAGGATACCCTTCGAGTAAACTGGGGTTGGTCCTCCCATCACCACGGCCCTCCTGACACTGGCCAGAGCTGTGAAGCCAGTACCGTCTTGGGGTCAGGGAACGTCATTTCTCTAGGTAAGACTGACACACACCCCATTAGGTGCCTCTGTCACATGCTCTCCTGGCATAAAATACTTTCCCTCCTTCATGGCAATTTTCTGGCCCAGCTGTGAGCAATGAGAAGACAGCTGTTGCTCTCATAAGCAGAGCCCTTGTGACAGATGCCCAGCAGCTGGGAGCACTCAGTAAATGAATGGTGGGTCGTAGGAGACAGGAGGAGCCAGCGTCCAGTGCTGCTCAGGCTGGCACCCCCTTTCTATCCCTGTCTCCCGCTTCACTCTCATGTGGGTTGCCACCCGCCAAGGAGGTATTTTCTCCTGTCCCTGATCAGCCCACTTCCACCTGCAGGGAGACCCAGGTGAGACACACAGGCCAGAGAGATGCTCAGTCTACAGTCTATGAAGGAAGGCTTCATAGAGGAGGTTCTCCTGGGAGTCCAGGCAGTAGGGAGGAAGGCGTGGATGGCAAGTTAGGTGTCGGAGGCGAGAAGTGCCCTGGGATCCAGGAACAGGCCATTTGGTTTTCAAAAGGCTTCTGCAAGGGACCAGTTGGGAGAGAAACCCAGCAAGGTAGGCTGGAAAAGGAACTGGAAAGGACCAAGCTAAAGGAACATGGCCTGCAGTCCCCAGGGCACCTGTTTGCAGAGGCTGGAGGCCACATCAGCTCTCAGGAGGTCTCGCCTCTTTTTCAAGGCTGCTTCACATTCTCCTCTTCCAGGAAGCTTTCTTGGGATGACTCTCTAGGGCTTTCCTGATCCTCCCTAACCAAAAGCTGGAGTCCTAGAAGCCTCCTGTGTCCCCTTAGAACACATGCTTCCAGGGGGCCTTCCTTCCCTTTGCACTGGCCCCAGAGCCCCGCACAGGGCTCTGACATCCCACAGATGCCCTCAAGTGACAAGAGAGTCAGGGAGAAGAGGCTGGGTCTGGCGGGAGAGTGGGGGTAGGCTTCCACCTAAATCTAAGTGAAGTCCTTGGGGCCTGGCCCTTCTCAGGCTCCCCATGCTACCCCTACCTCCAGAAATGGGACCCAGGGAAGCTTCCAGGTTCCCACACTGCTCTACCATCCGCTTCTGCCTTCTCCCCTCTGTTCTTTTTCTGTGGGGTAACTCCTTCCGCTCTGGTGGCAGGAGGGATTCAGGCTCAGTAGGGAGGTGAAAGACATACATAGACTCAAGAGTTACAAATCCTCCTTTATGGGAGGGAGGCTGAGAAACAATAATTTATTGTATGGGGAGCCCCCAGAAGCCTTCTCCCCAGGAACCTTTGGGGACCATGGGGAGGGGCATGGGGGCTCCAGGAGCTTCCTGAGAGGGCCGTGTGTTGGGGTGGGGAGGCGACACATTCAGTCCCAGGCACACTGAACATCCGCTCAGGAAAGGAGGCGCCAGACAGACCCCCTTCCAAGGAGGGGGGTGCAGGAAGGCACAGCGGCAGCGAAGGTTTGGCAGAGTGGTTGAGTGTCAGGGATCGACAAAGGACACCATGATGTAGCGAGTGCCCCGAGTAGTGGGCAGCCCCTCGTGGTAGTGGGTGAGACGGCCGGGGTGCAGGAGCCCCCAGCCCTTCCGTGGGGATGAGACTATGCAGTCATAGCGCAAGAAGCGACAGCCACCTCCCTGGAAGAAACGGAGGAATGGAAGTGGGCAAATCAGTAGATGGGGGGCGGGGGGCACAGGAGGGTGAGAGGCTGGATGGGGGGCTTGGGGTGTCAGCATACAAGAGAGGCACTGGGGTGGGCTGGGGTGGGGGGGTGGTGGCAAGGCACACAGCCTGAAAGAGGTCCGGGAGGTGGTGCAGGCGAAGTAACTGGAACCAAGAAGAGGACAGGCCAGGGACAGGTGCCTGAGGGTGTGTAGGGGTTGTCAGGAGGCCCAGGGCTCAAGTGTGTATGTGCGTGTGTGGAGAGGCCCTGCTGGTGCCCTGACGGGGGAGGGCACTCGGGGCTCACCTCATAATCCAGGCCCTTGTGGTTGAGGGCCACGTTGAGAGTGAAGGTGGATGAGTCGTGATGGGGCCGCAAAGAGGGCTGCTCATCTGGCCGGTAACGGACCACAAAGTTCATCACTGCCCGGGTCTGTGGGGGGCACGAGAGAAGAGGTGGGAGGGATGGCCGTGAGGTCACAGGGTGGGCGGGGGCGCTTCTGAGGAGGTGAAGCCTCAACCCAGTGGGAGGAGGGGAGGAGGGCTGCAGGGATCTTGGCCCTTGGGGGTATCCTGCGAACTCCCCGGGGGGCTGCCATCCAGTGGTATCCCTTCCCTCAGGACTCCAGATGCTACAGGAGCTGAAGGAGCACCATGTGCAGACTTCCAGCCAGAACTGGGGTGTGGGAGGAGGCAGGGGTGGCAGCTCACCTTGGTGTGGTAGCCTGGGAACAGGCTCTCTGTCATGGGGCCCACGTACGTCCTCAATAGCTGCAGCCACTGGTCTTCATAGCCCACCTGCTTCATATGGATGTCCACAGTGGGCACATTCTCGTAGCCTCCAGCCAGCCTTGAGTCCTGTGGGCAGTGGGCACTGAGCCCAAATAGGGCCATGCCAGCCGCTCCCCCCTGCTCTGAGGCCCGAAAGCTTGTGTGACGTGCATTTAGGAGCCTCGACCACTCTACCTGACTCCCTCTAACTCACCCTGAAGATGGTACCTCTTCTGGGAAGCCCCTTGGTCACCCCCCACGTCCAGGCCAAGGGCCCCTCCTGTGACTCCTACAGCATCTGGGCTGCCCATCACAACCTTCAGGAGCAGGGCTCCTGCTATTGCCTATAGCAGGTGAGGTGCAGGAGGGCAGGGCTCAAGCAAGTGCTCTACACCAGAGCGCCCAGTTCAGTGGTGGGTGTCGCAGACCTGCCTGCCTGGTAAGGAGTTTCTGAATGAATGCATGCATGCAGTTGTGCCCCCCCTGGGTCCCCAGCACTCTGGGGGCCCCACCCTGCTCCGACTCTCATGATTCCATTTCCCTTCATCACAGCTGCACCTTCCCTGCCCCAGGGGGTGGGGAGTCCTCCCTGCCCCAGCCCCTCTCACCTCATGCCGGCCTCCTGACCACTGGCCATAGTGCTCCATTTCCTCCACCAGTTCGTCACACATCTGGTCGGACAGCAGGGGGAACCAGTACACATCTGGGCACGGCTGAGGACAGACAGGGCAAGAACAGGGCGGGGAGATGCTTGCAGACCTCTTGGGGAGCAAAGCAGCCAACCGAGGGGAGTAAAGGCAGGGAGCAGGGATGCCTGGGTGGCTCAGCAGTTGAGCGTCTGCCTTCAGCTCAGGTCGTGATCCCGGGGTTCCGGGATTGAGTCCCACATCGGGCTCCCCACAGAAATCCTGCTTCTTTCTCTGCCTATTTGCTTCTCTCTCTTTCTGTGTCTCTCATAAATAAAATAAAATAAGATAAAATAAATAAAATAATAAAATAAATAAAATAAAATAAATAAAATAAAATAAAATAAAAAATAAATAAAATAATAAATAGATAAATATAAAATAAAATAAAATAAAATAAAATAAAATAAAATAAAATAAAATAAAATAAATAAAAAAGCAGGGAACAGAAAAGGAAGCCAGGAGATGGGAGAAGCTTGGGGATTGGGACTCTGAGCATGGGGGCTAGCCAGGAAAGGCTGGGCCATGGAAGGCAGGTGTGGCACCGGAAAAAGTACAAATGGCATATGGCTGCCGGGGCTTTACAAAACTGTCATGCCACCCATAATACCAATAAGCCCGACAACAAGAGAGGATTGCTCTGATCAGTGGCAGGGTGGGGAGCCGAAGGCCTATCTGCTGGGCCTCCACCTTTATCTGCCTAAGCAGAAAACCCTCAGACACCCAAGAGAAGTCGGTTTGAAAATGACTAATCCAGGCAGGCGACTCAGGGGGTCAGGGGTCCTACATGGGGCTCACCTGTTCCACGAGCCCCTCCCCTTCAAGGGCCCGGCTGTAGTTCTCATGAATGTACTGCTCCTTCCAATCCTGAGGGAGAGGGAGGGGTACACACCTCCATGGGTGCCCTCTTCACTCCCTCAGCTCCCACTCAGGAAGCCCCAGTACCACAACCACCACCACCTCTCCCCACACAGTTGCTGAACTTGGGAGCAAGCGCTTGCACATGTGTCCAGGTGCCTGCATCCTCCCAGAGTGGAGGGCATGTCCCATTCTCTGAGCAAGCAGTTGGCTCTCACCAGGGGGTTGTCGAAGATCTGCCAGAGGTCCGGGTGCAGATGGTCTGTGTCATACCGGGAAGTGGCCAGGAGGCGGCCAAACTCGTGCTGATTACTAAGGTGGAGGAAGATGCCCTGGAGTGGGGGGGGAGGGTGTGAGGAGACATGGGTGGCTGCTTCTCTGCACCTCAGCTTTGGGCGCCCAGGCCCCACTCACCTTATCCCGCAGGCTCTTACAGAAGGCCATGTCTGGGTCGGTGTCACTGCCTGAGAACACCTCCCTCTGGGGCAGCTCTGTCCTCAGGGTCTCACCACGGATCACGTATGCCTGGGATATATAGGGCACATTCCACACGCCCCTGGAGGCACCCACGCTGGGGTCAGATCAGTGGGTGGCCCTCTCCCCCAAATTCTGCCCGGTTCAACCCAGGAACCCCTTCCTTCAGGGCACCCCACCCTCCAGGCCAAAAGGTCCCGTCGCTTCCCTGCTAAGCACTGCTAGTCACAACACCTCAGTCTGCTCCATAGTCAGCCCCAACTCTGCAGGGGTGGCACTTCTGACTGGTGGCCACTCTGGACCCCCGAGAGCAGGGAAACGGGGGAGCATGCAGGTGTTTATGGTCTCCTCCCCAAGGCCAGACAAGAGGGTTTGCAGCCCTCCGGCAGGACTCACACTCGCTTCCGCTGTACCAGCTCCACATAGTCCTCCGAGCGAGCGTAGTACTCATCGGGGCTCAGGGCTCCCCAGAAGTTGGACCACAGCTTCCCGTGGCGGGACAGCATGGGTGCTATCACCTTCCTGTGGACAGGCAGAGGTGAGCCCTGGGCCCCAGGAAGGAGGTGGGGGCTCCCAGGAGACTATTTGGGGGCCCTCTGGCTGAGCGGGGCAAGTGACCTGTTCTCTTCAATGAGGATGCGCAGTGTCTGAGGGTTGGTGATGACGGCATCAGCGTCCAGGCTGAAGTAGAATTCACACTCTGGGTCCTGCCGACAACTGTCCCTGGAGGTGATAGATCAACGAACACTTGAGCTGAAACAGGAGCAGGTGGGGGAAGGAAGGGACTGTGTGGTAAGTGGAAGAACTCCCCCACCTGTCGAGGAGAGCAAGAAAGTGGGTAGAAGCACCAGCAAGAGGAGAAGAGGAAGGCTGGGGGTGCTGGGGGGTGCTGTGCTTGCTTCCCCAGGACCCCAGGTTCTCCTGGCTGGGAGGGTGCCCCTGTGGAGGCTGAGCATAGGCTCCATGCTACATGGAGCACCCCTTCACCCTTGACCATCCTCCCCACCCAGTGCTCACTCACATGGCCATGTCCCTGGCCTCGCCTGGTGTCAGGGCCTCCTCTGGTCCCACCAGCTTCACAGCTGAGAAGTGGTCCTGGAGCTGGGGCCAGGAGTCTGCGATGTGGGGCTCATGGTACACCTCCTGGAGATGGGAGAGAGGGGTTAGAGAGGGTAGGAAAAATGGTGCCTGAGGGACAGGAGGGGCAAGGAGGTGGATGGAAAGGATGTAAGGAAGGAGTCCGGGTGGGGGTGGGGGGTGGGAGTTCCAGACCAGGTAGGGGCAGAGTTCCTTGGGAGGGTGCACAAGGGAGAGGCTGTCAGAGTGTCTCACGTTGTTATGCAGGAACAGGGTGACCCTGTCAGGGGGGTAGTCCAGGAGCAGCAGCCGCTGCAGGAAGCGGGGCAGGAATGGGGTAGGTTGTTCTACAAACACAGCCAGAAGCACCCGGGGGGGAGGCTGGAAGATACAACATGACGACATGACGGGGCTCAGAGGAGTCCAGGCCCCCAGACCAGTGTGTCCTCTACCACCCTGGCAGGTTGGGAATCCCCAGGAGCTCCCCATGCACTGCTGCCCAGCAGGCTCTCCCTGTGCCCTCTGCCTTGATGCCTGGTCCTGCAGCACCCTAGCACCCCTCCTCACCTGCCCCCCCGGGAGTGTCCTCCGGTCCCGGCCACAGAACCCACAGCCTCCCTGAGGAGTCCAGCCATTAGGAACATAGTTTCCCAGGTAATTCAGCTGGAGCTGTTGGGAGAGGCAGTAAGAGGTAGAAGCCAAGGAGTCCAGCAGCAGAGGTGAGGGAGGTCAGGTGGACAGGCAGGGGACAGGGCAGGAAGGGGAGAGATGGACACTTAGCACCTCTCCCAGCACCTCTGCTGCTGGTGGGGTTAGGGAGGACAGGCTTGGAAGGGCTAGAGGTAGGTAGGGGCAGGGGTGGAGGGTATAAGCCATTGGAGCACCTTAGTAGGACCATTCCCGTGGACCACAACAGGAAGTGTGTCGTAGGCCACATTCCGGATCCGCACACGATTCCGATCAAACTTTAAAACCACCTCATCTGGGGAAGAAAGGCTCTGCTTTACACTCCTTTCCTCTCAAAGCTGCCAAGCAATGATGCTTCTAAGTATGGGATGCGGTTGGGTGGGGGAACCTGGGGGGGCTTCTCTAGAGGATGAAGGACTGTGGCTCTAGGGTAGGGTTCTTTCTCTCTCCCGAGGGTTCTGACCAGGCTCTGGCCACCCTGGGGGAGTTCCTAGGTAAGTCACCAGTCCCTCAGAGAGGCACTTTCCTCCCTGTAACAGGGGGTAAGCCCAGACCTTCCCTTTGAAGGGCTAAATAAAATGACAGAAGTAGAGCCCTTTGTTCTCACCTAAAGCCCCATTGAGGTTCTGAAAGATCCGAGATTTATGATCCAGATTGAGGCTGAGTTTTTCCTAGATGGGATGAGATGGGGCAGGTCACTATGCAGGGAGGTAGGCCAGCACTTCCCACTCCTTTTACATCCTCCCAAAAGTCCTACCCTCTCCTCTCCCCTTCAGCTGGAGGCTGGACAGCCCCCCTCCAGCCTTCCCTACCCTCAGCCCTGGGTCCAGGTAGAGCCGAGTATAGAACAGCTGGTCGTCATCGTCATCCTTGTACTTCCACTGGCGGACCACTTTGTGGATGGTGGGGGCAAAGCCAATGAATCCTGCAGGGGATGGGTGGGCAGGTGCTGACTCCAGGACTCTCAAGGCCCCAGGGCCCAGTCCCACTCCCTCTCTGGCCCTCAGCACCTGGAACACTCCATATGCCCCTCCATATGTCCCACCACTCTTTTCCCTCTGCCTCAGGTGCTCTGCCACTCACCACCAGAGTTGAGGAAGCGCTTCCCTGTGCCCACCTCAGGGTACTGCTCGGCCAGCCCCCACTCGGGCCAGCAGAAGCCCTCAGCGGAGAAGAGCAGGCGACTGCCACTCTGAACGAACTTCTTCAGCAGCTCTGCGGGGCTGCCAGCCAGAATCACATCGTAGCTGGGAGAGGAAGAGGGCACGACAGCACAGCAGGAACCTCAGTATCCTGACCCCCGCCCTCTGCCTCCTGCCTGCCCCTTCTTCTCCTCCCCTTCAGCAGCCCCTTCTTCACCTGTCCACGAACATGATGACCATATCCTCCCGGTCTGCATATTTCTCCATCTCCTTCTTTAGCCACCTGACCTTCTGTCCTCCACCAACCGTTCGGGCCACATCACCCCCTCGCCACTCCTCTCCCAGGCCCAGGGTCTGTGGGGAAGACCCGCCATGCCAGGAGGGGCTCAGTCGGCCAGCTGGGCCCTCCCGACCAGGCTCACCGTGGGGCCCCGGACAGCCCTCTGCCCACCCCTGGGGTGGGCGAAGGAGGGCATTCCTCTCACCCGCACAGTGTAGTTGAAGAACTCCGCCGACCACAGGAAACGCCGGTATCCTTCCGTCTCGGCTGTGGCCACCGTGATCACCAGCAGCTTCTCTGTCACCAGCCGGAATTGGTGCTCAGGACCCACTCGCCCCGCTCACCGCCCACCCCCTTCGCCTCCCTACGACTCTGCTCCAGTCCTTCGCTTTTTTCCAATTCCTTCTTAAACTCGGCCCAACCAGGGGAACCTGGGCCCCAGTTGAGAGCGGATGGGAGTGACCCAGGAATTCGGGGTCCGTTCACGTGGGGAGGCTGGAAATCCCGGCTCAGGGTGGGGAGTGGGCGAGGGGCCGCGGGATTGGCCGAGTGGAGGGCGCGGGGCGTGGAAGAGGCCGGCACCCCCTCCAGACCTCGTCCCCCACCCCGGCCCCCGGGCGGGCACGCAGACTTGGCACCACCCACCCGGCGTTCCCGGGGCTCTCACCTGGGTTGACCGGGTCGCCGCCCCGGGGACGGTCGGAGGCCGAGGTAGCAGGCGGCGGCGGCAGCAGCAGTAGGAGCCCCAGGAGGAGCCGGAGTCCCGGGCCGGAGGAGGCCATGGCGGGGAGCCGGCGCAGACGGCACACAGGCCCGCGGGGCGCTGGGGCTGTGCGCCCGGATCCCAGCTCTGGGGAGGGGTTCTGGGCAGCGCGGCCGGGGCCGCAGGGCGGCCGGCCCCGAGGAGGAGCGGGGTGTGGGCGCCGCCCTGGAAAAAAAGGCGTAGCCCGAGGCTGCTGAAAACTCGAGAGCCGGCGCCGCAGACAAGGCTCGGATTGTCCCCGGGCGTGAGCGCGCCGGCTGCGCGGAGCCCGCGGAGGGGGCGCCCGGCGGGAGGCGGGGGAGGGGCGGCGGCTCGGGCCGGCTCTCCCGAGCCGAGGACTCTGGCCAGAGCCAGCCGGGCCCAGCGCCGCCTGACACGCGAGGAAGCTGAAACCCGGAGAGGGGAAGTGACCCCCTGCAGGCCGGGCGGGATGCGGAGGCGGGTCTTTGCCACAGCCCTGCCCGGAGCGGCGGGACGGAAGGCGGGGAGAGCACGGCGGCGGGTGGGGGGGCGCGGGGAGCCGGGACGAGTGCAGGAGCGGGCGGCCAGAGGGGCGAAGGCCGAGGAGTCTGCGGCCCCAGCGGCGCTGGGGGGCGAGGTTTCCGCAGACGGTCCCCGGGGCCTCTCGGCTTGCCCACTCGAGCCTGCCCACTTTCTTTGGAAGCCCAGCCCCTCGCCTCAGCCGCCCCGGAGAGAAGCTCCAGGGGCAGCCTTTGTGATGATGGCATCTTCAGAAGGACGAAAGGAAAATGACATTTCTCAAAGGACCACCGGCACCACCTCTTTAAGGTGATCCATTTCAAGGGGTCCCACAAAATACACAACCACACTCAGGCCGGAAGTGGTTTTGCCCCTATAAAATATGGCGGAAAGCTTTCTCGTCTCCTAGGCAACACCACGTAACGCGTGGACGCAGTGGTATGCCCTCTGGGATCGTTCTGCGCACGCGCAAACAGCACGCGCTACCGGAAGTGATGTCATCCCCATCCACGGGATGGTTTAGCGCGCGTGCGCAGTAAGCTCTTCCGTCAGGTGTGTTGTGGAAATGGTGGAGAAGAAAACTTCGGGTATGTGAGCCCCCGGCGGTTGGCCTCCTACCTCTTCCCAGACCCTGGCCTCTGATGTTCGCACTCAGTTATTAGTCTCAAAGCCCTTCCCCGGTCCTCGGGTCCTGGCGTCGGGGTAGCCCCTCAGACCTGGCATGCTCCGTGCCAGTGCCGGGGATGGAAAGAGAAAAAGTTCTCTATCACCGTCGAGAAGCGGGCTCTCGGGGACGGGGACAGACGTGCAGGCCCACCGCTGCATTTCAGGGCGATATGTGCGGCGGCAGAGGGGTGCACAGCTCCTGGGCGCGGGGAGGAGTGGCACCTAACCCTGCTCCTGGGACGGAGGGGACCGGGAAGGCTTGGAGGGAGAAAAAAGCTTGAGCTGCTGAATCCTAAAAGTCGAGTCACGGTTTCGCTCAGTACGGGCGCGCTGAGCCTCATTCCCGGCAGCGTGAACCTCGAGTGCAAAGGCAGGAAAGCGAGAAAAAGCAAGTCGCTCAGGAAGCCAAGTGCACATTTGGGGGCTTGCGGGGGAATAGTGAGCGTCTGGAGGCTGCGGAAAGGTGCACTTGAAAGGCATTCCGTACATCGCTGGAGAGTTTGAATTCTATGGAGAGGGCAGTGGAGAACCATCAACAGGCCCTTTTAAGGCAGGGGCGTGACCGAAACAGATTTATCTTTTGTTTATTTATTCATGAGAGACACAGAGAGAAGCAGAGACACAGGCAGAGGGAGAAGCAGGCTCCATGCACCGAGAGCCCGATGTGGGATTCGATCCCTGGTCTCCAGGATCGCGCCCTGGGCCAAAGGCAGGCGCTAAACCGCTGCGCCACCCAGGGATCCCGTGGCTACCTTATTGTACCGGGCAGGTGTAGAGGCTGGAAGGCCAGTTAGGGAGCGATGGCGTTGTAGACATAAAGAGATATGTGGGTGGAACACCCTGCCAGATTGACTGCAGTCAATCCAATCATGTCAGTCCTTTCTTAAAACTCTTTGCCAGATTTCCATTATTCACACGGTAAATCCCCAAATCCGGGGATCCTTGGGTGGCTCAGCGGTTTGGTGCTTGCCTTCGGCACAGTGCATGACCTTGGAGCCCGTGAATTGAGTCCCACCTTGGGCTCCCTGCATGGAGCCTGCTTCTCCCTCTGCCTGTGTCTCTGCCTCTCTCTCTCTCTCTCTCTCTCTCTCTCTCTGTGTGTCTCATGAATAAATAAATAAAATATTTTTTAAAAATGTAAATCCCCAAATCAAAATTCCTTTAGATACTTAAAGGTAAGACTTAATGGTCAGCCTGACTTTATATCCGCACAGTATATACTTTAGATAGCAGCCCTACTTGAACTTTTTACAATTTATTGAAGGCACCTCCGTCTCCCATCCAGGCTTTCTCTCGTGCTGGTATGAAGACCTGACATACCTTTCCACCAACCTCAACCAAGCTAACTTCTATTCTTCTATTCTTCTAACTTCTATTCTTCTTCTAGGTCAGATCTCAACCTAATCTTTACTCTGGAGAATCTTGACTACCCCAAGGCCAAGTTAGGTGTTTCTGACATGTGCTCTGTCATACTTTGTACTTCCTTGCATAGCATATTCTATGCTGTACTCTGCTTGTTTGTTTGATCATTGGCATTCCCCACCTGACTGTAAGCTCATGTGTTCCCAGAGCCTAGGGCACTGCTGGGCACTTGGAAGAGAGGCAATATGCAGAGATCCAGAGCTGAGCAGTTCTGGGTTTGAATTCTGACCAAGCTATGTGAGCTTTGGACATGCTTCTTAGCCTTTGAACTTCAGTGATCTGGGGATGATAATGATATCTCTCTCTTAAGGTTGATAAAGGGTTAAAGCTCTTACACAAAGTGCTTAGCGTAGGGCCTGTCTTGTAGTATATGCCCAGTAAGCGTTAGCCACTGGTGCTGATGCTATTATTATGGTTACAGGCACTCAATAAATATTTGTTGAGTGAATAAAGAGATATTTAATGTAGAATGATCAGACCCTGATAAAGAGAGAGAGAGAGGTCTGAAATAACTCCTAGGTTTCTTGTTTAGGATGTCTGTGTCAGTGGTTCCACTTACTTAAACAGTGCACAGCGGGAGAAGCAGACTTGGATGGGAAGATTCTATTTTGAGCTACAGCATCAGCAGAGCCATCTCTGGCTACTCTTCTAAGCCTCTCACGTGGCCTGCTGTCACCCCCTTAAGGAGAGGGCTGTCCCCATCTCTGTCTCAATCTTTTCACTCTTCCTGGGATTTCAAACCCAAACACAGGGCTCTCTCACCCAGATGCAAATGACTCCAAAAGTGGTTCTCTTAATCCTGAACTTTCTCCTTAGCTCCACAACTGTTGGCTGTTTAGTCGACTGCAGGAAGTCACTTGCTGACCTCACCATTTTAAACCCCTCCAGCCGTTCACTGGGGTCTATTAATTCTACACAAAATATCTCTTTCTTTATTAAACACATATTCACTGAGAGCCTATAACCATAAGGAAAACCTGAAGCCATGTCAAGGAAGCAAATGAGGGGATTCTTTCCACCTGAGGGAAACAGTCGACAGAGTCTCAGGGTGTCATAAAAGGCAGATTGCAGAAATACACAGTGAATTTGGCACCAATTGTGAGTGGTTTGAACTGAATGGGAGTCAGTTTGCTGGAGGTTGAGGAGTAAATGGGAGGGGAAGAAATGAAACATCCCATGGACCATTCTCTCAAAGATGAGTCACAGGGACATAAGGTCAACGTGAGAGTTTGGCAGGTTTTCCAGTGAAGGGAAAGTACCTGTGGGGTTGCAGATGCAGGAGGGAGGAAAGAACTCCAGTGGAGTCGGGGAGGAGTTGGGGGGGAGGTGTTGTATCCATTTGGAATGGAGGGAAGGCAGGTGCCCATATAATTATGTTTGAGGGTGGGCTGAAAGATGAGCGTCTTTCTCTACATGTGGGTGGCCAGTGTCCTTTCTGCAGGAAATGGGATTGCTGAGTATGAAGGTGGGGGCGTTAAGGTCCACTGAAGGCTGGAAGCCCAGAGTGTACAATGGTCCCCATCTGCACGGTTGTGTGACTTCTGCCAGCAGTGAGAGGTCTCCAGGAGGCATTTCATTGGTTGGGTCTGGGAATTGGGAAGAAAGGCTGGGGACGCCCCAGCTTCTCTCCTGTGCCCCCACAACTCTCTGGCTCTGCTCCATCCAGTTCGCTCCCAGGATCCTGGACAGCGGCGGGTTCTGGACCGGGCTGCCCGACAGCGCCGCATCAACCGGCAGCTCGAGGCCTTGGAGAATGACAACTTCCAGGACGACCCCCACGCAGGACTCCCCCAGCTTGGCAAAAGGCTGCCTCAGTTTGATGATGATGCAGACACGGGTGAGGCGGGTGGAGGAGGAGGCGGGAGGGGGGAAGGGCGGGGCCGGGCCTGGGGACGCAGGGCAGAGGAAGGGGGAGGAGCCTGCCCCGGGGCATCGGGCTGGGGGTTGGGCAGATGACCCAGGAGCCCGACTGGCTCTGCCAGGGACTGGCTCCTGTGACTGTGAGCCAGCCTCCCTCCCCTCTCTGCCTCCACTGCCTCTAGCAGATTGAGAATACAGAACATGGAGGTGCTGAGCTCCCAGAGCCCCTCCAGCTGGGACACAAAGCCTTAGGGGAGCTTGCAATGCATGTAGGTGCAGGCTGGAGAAGTGAAGGGAGGGACACACTGGGTAGAGAGAGGCCAGCTCGGAACCCAGGGGAGCAGGTGGGCAGGGAGTGGACATGTGGGTGTTGGGAACAATGGCACAGAGAAAGATGGTGTCTTTCTTGGCATGTGCCAAGTAGCTGCAGTTCACCTTTGAACAATACAGGTTTGAACTGCATGGGTCCCCTTGTTTGTGGGTTTTTTACAGTCCTGTCCTGTAAAGGTGTTTTCTGTCCCTTATGGTTTTCTTTCTTTTTTTTTTTTTATTTTTATTTATTTATGATAGTCACACAAAGAGAGAGAGAAAGAGAGGCAGAGACATAGGCGGAGGGAGAAGCTGGCTCCATGCACCGGGAGCCCGACGTGGGATTCGATCCCGGGTCTCCAGGATCGCGCCCTGGGCCAAAGGCAGGCGCCAAACCGCTGCGCCACCCAGGGATCCCCTCCTTATGGTTTTCTTAATCGTTGGTTTTCTCTAGCCTTGTTGGAAGAATACAGCGTGTAATACATACAATGTGTAAAATCTGTGTTAACCACCCTTGTGCTATCAGTAGGCTTCTGGTCAACAGTAGACTATCTGAAGTTGTTTTGTAGGGAGTTGAAAGTTATACACAGATTTTTTGACTGCGTGGAGGAGGTCGGTGCCCCTAACGCCCTTGGCATTCAAGGGTAAACTGGAATTGCCCTTCCTCCGTAGGAAAGAAGAAGAAGAAAACTCGAGGTGATCATTTTAAACTTCGCTTCCGAAAGAACTTTCAGGCCTTGCTGGAGGAGCAGGTGAGGGGGGCTGGCCCAGGGCCTGGGAGGGCCCCACAAGGAGGGAATGAGCCCACAGTGGTCCTTGTCCTGAGCAGGTGCCTGTTATGTGGGTGGCTGAGGAGTTCTGGAGCCCTCCTCTTGTCTCTGCAGAACCTGAGTGTGGCCGAGGGCCCCAACTACCTGACAGCCTGTGCGGGACCCCCCTCCCGGCCCCAGCGCCCCTTCTGTGCTGTCTGCGGCTTCCCCTCCCCGTATACGTGCGTCAGCTGTGGTGCTCGGTACTGCACTGTGCGCTGTCTGGGCACCCACCAGGAGACCAGGTGAACTCAGAACCTTCCCCCGGCCCCCGGGAGACATCGTCTCCCTTACATCCCCTCAGGCCTCCCAGAACCTTGCCTCATCCTGGGCTTCCTCTACCTGCAGGTGCCTGAAGTGGACTGTGTGAGCCTGAGGGTCCCCAGAGGAGAAGGCCTTCGGTGCAACAATCACCCCAGCCTCAGAGAGGGCTTGGCCAAAGGGAGAGGTACTCCCATGGACCAAGAGAGGAGCCGTTCCCGCGCCCAACGAAGCTGTGTCCTACGTACCGAGGAAGACCAGTCTTACTCCCAGGGACTGTTTGCAGGGAAGTGGGCTGGGCCCTCAGTGTGCTGTTGTAATAAAAGGTTTCATGCGAGGAGGAGCCTGCCTGTTTGGTCACATGTGTTTTGGGGCTGAGGGTCATAGGTCTCCTGTCCTCACTGCCCTGTGGCTTTTCCTTCTATATGTCAGTCACCCCTCCCACTGTCTGCCTGTCTGAGTTCCCTGACCAAGGAAGATTTTGGTCCCATTCACCTACCACACCCATGTCTCTGCATTTCTTGGCTGCTGCTTGATGTCATTTTTTGGTGATTGATTGATTGAGTGCATTTAATTTTGTTTTTTGTTTCTCTAGTTCTTCTGAGTTGATATCATCTGAGGATAGCCAGGACTGGGTGACAGAGAAGTGGAGTGAGCTTTGGGGACAAGGTGCAGAATGCTATTGTGGAAGGAGCCACCCCTGCCTTCGTCCTCTGGAGCTTAACCCAAGGGAGAGGTCATCCCTTGTCCTTGGTGCTGCCAGGCTAAGGAGCAGCTGTTCCAATGAGGCTGTAATGGGCTGTGGTGTGTGAAATTATTAGTAGCAGAGAAAACCCAGAAATTTCTGGGAAGCATGAGGGAATTCATGATATAGAGGCCTCTGTTCTAGGTGGTTCTGGGTGCTGTAATTCTTTTTTTTTTTTTTTTTAAGATTTTATTTATCTGAGAGAGAGCAAGCACAAGTGGGGGTGGGGGACAGAGGGAGAGGGAGAAGCAGGCTTCCCGCTGAGCAGGGGACCTGATGTGGGACTCAATGCCAGGACCCTGAGATCATGACCCGTGCAAAAGACGCTTAACCGACTGAGCCACCCAGGGGCCCCCAGATGCTGTAATTCTCATGTGGTGGTAAAGCTTCTTAGACCCATGTCTGCTCTAAATTGATTGGAAGCTATGAGCTCATAAGCTCCTTGGAGTTGTTGTCTTAAGAGCCTTGCCCCCTTGGAATATAGCAAAGCAGATGCTGAGGAAGTATTTGTTGAACAAAATGACCTCAGTAAGATATTAATGGGATCCAGCAAATTTGGTGGTAGGCACCTTCATAGGCTCTTCTCCCCCTTTTGGTACTTTACAACAGTTGGCCCAAATGTTCCCAGTGTCTTCTTAGCCTTTCTCTGGAGACTTGAGGCTGGGTCAGTGGTGTTGGGGATAGCTCCAAGTTGGATGGTGGTGAGGACACAGTTTGGGGACAGTCCCAAGTATGGTGGTTTCAAAAGATGGTGTACATTTTCTGACTATCCTTTCATCGAAAAAGGGTGTCTTTGCCCCCTTCCCCTGGGGTCAGGGCAGAGGCATGCCTGCTTCAACCAGCAGAGAGTAGCAGAAGTGAGATCATGTGACATCCAAGGATAGGTAGTAAAAGGCCAAGAAGCTTCTGTCTTGTCACCTGGGACACTTGTTATTTTGGGTCCCTCCATCACCATGTGAGGAATCCAACCATCCTGAAGCTGCCGTGCTATGAGGAACCAGGCCCCACGGGGAGGCCACACGTGATGCCGCCACTGGCGGACCCTGCTGAGTCCAAACTCCAGGCCACCCCAGCGGCTTCTGTCATGGGACTGAACACCTCCAGATGATTCTGGCCGCCAGGCATCAAATCGCCCTTCGCCATCTGAGGCTTCCCGGCTGTGTCCGCAACATCACGGAGCAGACACAAGCCGTCCCTGCTATGCCCCAGATTGCTGACCTACAGAAGCCATGTGTATAATCAAAGCTTTGTGCCGCTGAGTCTCAGGATGGTTGTTACCGCAGCGGTAGTAACTGGGACACCAAGAGTCTGGCGTGCTGGCTTCTGACTTCTGGCCTAAATTTATTGTGTCTCCCATGAAGGGAAATTTTGTGGGTCCTAACCTTTCCATCTTCTGCTCTATCATGAAATACATTTGAGAAAGAAAAAGAGAAAAAAAAAAAAAGAAGGAAGAAGAAAAGAAGGGATGGAAGGGAGGAAATGAAGGAAAAAGAATAAAAGACTATGTCCCCTGGCTGAGAAATGCCATCAGCGCTCCGCTGTGATCTGCATTGGACTTCCTGTCAGATTTGCACCGAGTCAACACAGTCTCCTTGATTTATTTCCTAAATTCTCTGGCTTTGTTTCATATTTTGCTATTACAAAAAGAACCATGAAGGTACTGCCTGGTGTGAGATTTGTCTATTCAGTGACACACAGCCTTCCCAGCTGACCTTGATCAGACGGAGCCAAGCCCAAGGGCTCCGCATGGCTCTCATGCTCGGTGGCTCCAGAAGTCCGGTCACATTCTCTAGGAAGGAGCTATGGACAGCCCACCCCCTGAAACCACACTCCCTAAGGAAAACCTTGAGCATTTTTGCCGGCTTCCTGTGTGCTGAGGAGATTGGTCTCTACTTTGGGAGACCCGGGTCTTTGGGAAATCTATACTGTGCCAAAAACTTGTGGAAGCTGCGAGGCAGCAGCACAGCCTCCTCCTGGGCACAAAGAGACTGGAAGGCTAGAGCCTGGGGGCTCACTCCTACAGCCCTCAATGAGAATTAAATGTAGTTGACATGAATTAGTTTGGAAAGCCAAGAATCCTGGGAAGCAGGCCCGTTGTGTTTTCAGTCTTGGACAAATCCTGGTCCTACTGTCTACTAACTGCATAGCTTGGACAGGTCACTTACAGGTCACTCTGACTCCCTTATAACCACCGCCCCGACAGTGGGAAGATGAAATGAGATGGCATGCCCAGCCCAGTACCTGGCATCTGGAAAGTTCTCAGTCAGTGATAGCTGTTGACATGATTGCCCAAGGCCTCCAGCAGTTCGTTGTTGAGCTTTGTCACAGCTGGTTCCTCCAAAGACTGGACATTCCTCACAGTAGCCTTAGCACCTTGCCCACTGCACAGCAACCAGCTGCTTACATTTCTCTTTGCTCCTGGTTTGTGAGTTCTTTGAGGCCAGAGTACATGTCTTGGTGCCACACTAACTTATGGCAAAGAAGAAAATCAGTATTGTTTAAAAGGGTAAGCGTGTCGATAGCTCTTAATAGCCACGTGACTATGCATGCATAAGGAAGAAGAAATCAAAACTTAACCTAGTGCACATGTTAAGGTACCTACTTAGATGCTCAAGTGTGAAGTCTGCCTTGTATTAGTTTTCCTGAAAGTGGGAAGGGGTGAGAAGAGGCAGGCTGGGGTCTGAGAAAGGAGGTAGAAGCTGCGGGGCAGGGGGCAGAGTGGAAGTTTGTGTCTGACATGTCCAGGTGGCGTCAGGAGATGTAGTTTTTTTTTTTTTTAAGATTTTATTTATTTATTCATGAGAGACACAGAGAGAGATGCAGAGACACAGGCAGAGGGAAAAGCAGGTCCCATGCAGGGAGCCTGATGTGGGACCTGATCCCGGGACTCCAGGATCACACCCTGGGCCAAAGGCAGGCGCTGAACCGCTGAGCCACCCAGGGATCCCAGCTTTTTTTTTTTTTTTTTTTTTTTTTTTAAGATTTTATTTATTCATGAGAGACACAGAGAGGCAGAGACATAGGCGGAGGGAGAAGCAGGCTCCCTGCGGGGAGCCCCATCTGGAACTCAATCCCAGGACCCCGGGGATCACGACCTGAGCCAAAGGCAGGCACTCAACCATTGAGCCACCCAGGCGTCCCTAGAATTAGCTTTTGTCCTTCATTGGGTGTGTGTAGGGGGGTAGGTACAGGCATCCTGAGGAACTCTGATGGCTTCTCAGAACTGTGAGATCCTTCTTAAGGTGTTGGTCACATGTTTGAGAGAGAAACGCACTATGGGTTTGCTAACAAAGCGAACCCCACAGGGCCAATGCTTGGCACAGTAGATGGGTAGTTGTGACACTAGGGGCCACTGTAAAACAAGTTTTTCAGCACCCACTGTCTTGTGCAGTCCCTTCCATGATGACTCTTGACTTGGCCACGTAACTGGCTTGGCCAACAGGACATCCCCAAACTATGGAAGCAAAGTGTGAGGCATAGGATATAGACTTCAGCAAATTTCTTACCAGGAAACCTCTTCACAGCTGAAAAAGCACCGGTGCTTCTGGGTAGACCCTTAGGAAACCCCAAGCCAGTGTGTGTCCAAGGCCAGTGAGCAAACAGGTTTGCTAGGAGAGCAGGATTGTATGGAGGAAGAGTAGGGACTGGGGACAGCAGGTGGGCTAGGACCAGGCAGTGTGTTAATGGTCTTGGGATTTTTTCCTGAGGCACCAGGGAGCTGCCAAGGCAGCACAAAGCATGGTGCTCTGTGACAGGAATGTGGACAGGATTAGAAAGAGGAGAAGCTCAGTTAGGGAAATCCTTTCCTGAGCAAGGGAGAATGAGGGCCTGACCCAGTGAAGGGAGCAAAGTAAGTGGATATGAAAAACACTGAGGCAGGGGGGAATCCATAGACTCTGGGGGACATGGCGGAGGGGAAGTGAAGGGAAAGCCTGAGATGACTGAGGTCAAGTTGTGCGACTCAGGAGTCAACTATGCTGGTCACAGGAATGACAGGAAGTGGCAGTGATGAATTTGATGACTTTGCCCAGCCTGGGGAAAACACACGGGGCGGGGGGAGGGGGCAGGGAGTGTATGCACTTCTGAGGCTCAGGAGGGCCCAGTTAGAATGCAGATGTGGGGGTCTCTACATCCTGGGGGACAGTCCGTGCAGGTGAGTGGATGGGATGAAAGAGAAAGAAGGGGCGGGATCGGAACCCAGGCCACCCCCAGTGACTGGTCACCAGGTCAGCGCTGCTGGGCCTAGGGTACGGTCCTAGCCCCCCTCCTTCCAGCAGGCGCCAGGCTTCTTTTTTTTTTTTTTTTTTTTTCCAGGCCTTTCTCTTGTGGCCTCGTTCTCCTGTCTCCAAGCCAGTCCGTGACCCAGTGCGGAGTCCGAGTTGGACACCACGGAGTCACCATGCACACAGCACCGATACGCAAGCCTCCGTGGAGAGACATTCAGAGCCTTTCTGGAAGTCCTCATTGAATTTTCCCCAGGAAAATCTGCCTGCACCAGACCTGGCTGATTTAACACACAATTTCAAAGGGTTTGTCAATTTGTGATGTCCACTCTTAGACACAGCTAAAGGGACTCTGCTCAGGGTCAGCTGTCTCCTTGAGGAAGGTCGAGAGAAGAGAATGACTTGTTATCTGAGGCTGGCCAGGGGAAATCTCTGCCGCTTCCAGCTTCCTAGAGCTGTGTCTTCCTCGGTCTGCTCCTTGGGGACTCTCGTCGGTAATTCGGAGTGCCACACTCTTGAAATCACTTGCAACCGCTTCTCTCTTTTTCAGATGAGACAGTCCAGAGGTGACAGAGGGACAGGTGCAGCCTGGGGTCCAGAGACTGAGACGACCCTGGGGGCCACCCCAGTCACCCATTGCTTGGCCAGCCACTTCCTGTCACACTCCATCCCTGGACAGTTCATAGTACAAATTTATTTAAGCATGTGTTTATACAGAATACAAACCGTCGGGGACGCCTCCGCCCCCTCAGCCAACCAGCGCCCAGACCCAGAAGGTCCCGCCCCAGGAGTCTGAGCTGAGTTCTCAGGAGGCGGGATCTTGGCCAGGCGGAGGGGGCGTGGCCGCGGCGGGAGGCGGAGGGGGCGTGGCCGGAGCTGGGCGTGGCTTCCGGGCGCGGGGCGGAGTCGGGGCGTGGCCCGCAGCCGCGGTCAGCGCGGCCTCGCTCGGCTCCCGGCAAGGCGAAGGGAAAGGGGTCCACCGGCGTCCTACACGTAAGCGTTCTTCCCGTATTTGCCAAAGGTGCTGTCGCCTTCTTCGTCCGAGGCCGCGGGGCGCAGGCGGTCAACGAGGCCGGGGGACCGCGCCGCGGAGGCATCGTAGGGGAGCCTGGGTCAGCGGGGCCTGGGTCAGCGGAGGCGCGCCCCCCATCCCGGCCGCCCCCCATCTCGGCCGCCCCCGCCCCCGCCGCCGCCGCCCCCCACCCCGGCCGCCCCCGCCGCCGCCGCCCCCCACCCCGGCCGCCCCCGCCCCCGCCGCCCCCCATCCCGGCCGCCGCCCCCGCCCCCCACCCCGGCTGCCGCCCCCCATCCCGGCCGCCGCCCCTGCCGTCCCCAATCCTGGCCGCCCCCGCCGCCCCGCCCTTACCTGGGGGCCGGGGTCGCGTCGGGAGCGCGGCAGCAGCCGGAGCCGAGGCAGACGCCGCCCAGGATGGCGAGAAGGGAGGCGCTCCAGCCCAGGTAGAGGGCGGGGCCCAGCTCGTACCTGGGGACAGGGACGGTGCGCGGCGGCGCTGGCTCGGGCCCGGCCGCGTCCCACCCACCCAAGGACCCCCAGGGCGGGGCTCCCATACTCACTTGGTCCCCGGATACAAAGGGTCGAAGAATTCCCGGGTGATGTTGAAGGCGTACCAGGAGATGGCCACCATCCCGCAGAATCCTGGGGAAGGAGAGGAGGGCCACGCTCCAGCCCCAGGCCCGGCGGGGGGGGGGGTGGGGTGGGGGGCGGCGCAAGTCCAAGAGCAAGTTGCCGTCCCTCCCTAGGTCCTGGCCCTTCTGTCTCCTAGGGTCCCGAGGGCAGCCCCTCTTTCATGTCTAGTCTCCCAGGCTCTCCCCTGGTCCGTTCTTTATCCCCGACCTGCCTAGCGTCTTGATCAGAGCTGACTCACGTGGAATCTGCCCCATCCAAATCCTGCCCATCCTGGAAAGTCCAGCTGCCCCAGCAATTGTCTGCGAAGCTTGCCCTGATGCCTGTTGCTTCGGCCTCCCCAACCCCCACACCCTCCAGCCTGGGACAGGCCTTTGCCACTCAGGGCAGTGAAGGCGTGAGGCCAGTGAGACCCCTGGACTACTGTGAGACCTCCAGCCTTGGCCCTCTCCGGGGGCTCCTCCAGTAAGTCACCTGAGCTTTCTGAGCCTGTTTCCACAGCTGGGAGGAGGCCGTGCCCACCCTACTTCGCGGGCTTGTGGTGAGGCGATGGATGCGGGTGTTTTACAGACTGAAAAGATGGCCAGTCCTACAGTATCGTTCCTCTTTGCTGTGGGTTTGCACGTACACCCCTGACTCTGACCTTCCCAGGCTGGCTGTAAGCTCTGGGGGCAGATGCTCACTCACCTTTGGGGTCCCTCTCACACCTCATTCATACCTGGCTCCTAGTTGGTGCTCAATAAACGTTGCTGATGGATTGATTTGTAGTCAAGAGAGTTGGTGAGCATGAGTGAGGCTGGTGTGAGCAGGGGAAGAGGGAAGACTGGGCAGGGAGGGCAGGTGTCTATGTCACGGGGAAGGTGAGACACGCACTGGGAGTGGCAAGCTGGAGAGGACAGGGAATCCCAGGAAGCCCCCCCACACACACACACACACACAACGCAGGGCACACCCACCACCTTCCCCCAGTTACCAGCCAGTATGTGTAGGACCCCTGCGGTGGCCGCCAGCTTGGCCTTCCTGGAGAGCTCCATGCCCCCAATGTTTATGCAGCGCAGCCCCACCATGCCTAGGAAGAGGCCCAGGAAGCCCAGGAAGATGGCGGTGATCATGAGCGCCCGGCAGGCCTGGAGGTACCCTGGGGAGGTGGGGCGCAGCCATGGGTCCCTAAGCTGGCCCCTTCCCGCTCCACCACTAAACCAGCCCCTTACATACAACCAGCCCCTGTTTGGGTCTTAGCCCATAAAGGCCCTCAAGTCCTCTCCTTCCCCTTCAGGCCCTATTTGGCTGATGGGGTCTCCTTCCCAGGACCTCACCTCAGCGTCAAGGAATCTCAACCCTTGCTCCCCCTGCACCTGGCTTTGGGGCGCTTCATGATGGGTTTTCTCCCTGACACTGCTGACACTTTGGCCAGATGATGCTCTGTTCTGGGGGGTCATCTGTGCATTGTGGGACGTTCAGCAGCATCCCTGGCTTCTATTCATGAGGTGTCAGCAACAATCTGCCCCAAGAGGGACAATCAAAATGCTTAGACACTATCAAATGATCCCTGAGGGACAAAATCACCCCCAGCTGATAACACTGCTCTGTTAGGTCGCCACCACGCTCTGTTGTGAATTACAGAAATTGCACTCAAGCGCCCCAGCCCCTTGCCCACATCTGCTTCTCTCTGGGTCCCACCTGGTGCCTGGCACAGCCCTGGGCAGCCTGAACTGAGCTTTCTCCCGAAGCAACCAGCAGGGGGCAGCACTGGCCCATGAGTCACAGGATGAAGGCCATTTCTGATCTGCAAAGTGGGATACCTGGGCGCAGGAACAATCCAAGCCCGTCTAGTTCATGTTATGTTTGGTGCCTCAGATTCCCCTTTGTCAAAGCTGAAGGAAACAGCCAGCTTCGTTCCTGGTCCCCTTCCCCCTTCTCTGTCTTTGATAGTTGCCAAGCACTCCAAGGACCTTGCTCCCCTTCCCGGGTGGGGCCGCGCCACGGTGCTAAAGGAGAGGCTGGGTCCCTGCCAGGAAGATGTGAAGTGGCCCGGGGCTGGCGGTTGGGAGGAGGGACAAAGTTCCCTGGAGCGCGTTCTCACTCCCAGCCACTCCCTCTGGAGTTCCCGCCCTCTCCCCTGCCTCCTCTACACACACATTCATCCACGCCACTCTACCCACGACTCTACCCGGGGCTGACCAGCTCTGGGTCCCCAGGCAGCCAGGGTAGACAAGGGAGAGATTATTGATGGGCCCCCAGGGAGCAAGGGCTGGGCATGATTAAAAAATGAGAGTCAGGACCCCCTTCAGGACCAGAATCACCCTGGAAGTGTCGGCTACCTGGGTTCCAGCCCCCCTACCACCTGTGGGACTCTGGGCGGGTTAACGCTCGTCCTTGCGGCTTTCCAGTAAGACGAGGCCGCTAACCCTGGCACAACCAGGCTATCGTAGACAGCACTGAGGGAGGAACCCAGCACCATGGCTGGGACCCGGATGACCCCCCATACGGGGCAGCGTCCCCCCCCCCCCCCTTCGCCTCAAGAATGCTCCTACCGCTCCGTCAGCAGTTCCAAGCGGGGCCCTTCTCTGGCGGACAGGCTCACAGCAAAGGCCCCTCCTCAAACCACGGGGTAGGTGAGGGTGGGTGAGGGTGGGTGAGGGTGGGTGAGGGTGGGTGAGGAGGGAAGGGCTGTGGCTGCTGGGCTGGCTGCCTCCCAGGCCCCCTCTGGCCACCCAGCCTTCTGTGCTTCTGGCCTAGACGGTACTCAGCTTTATAGGGAGCTTTGGGGGGCACCTGCCTTAAGGCCTGGGAAGAGGGATGAAGGCATGACGCCCCCACTGCTGTCTCAGGAGATTCTGGGAACAGTGGGGGCCTAGAGACCCACACAGATCCCCTAACTTCTTAGAGCATCTCTGGCATTCCTGGGGGATTTCCAAACCCAGTGTTGGCGTTAGTTCTGTCCATACCCTGCACCTGCAGTACGGGACGAGAGCAAGATGGCTCTGATCTTCCCCTCTCGCTGTGGGGCTTGGGGCGGAAGGGGGACCCCCCTGGGGCATGCTGGTGGCTACTCCTAGGGTGAGCGGGAAGCAGGAAGATGCTACCACCACCAGGGGGAACCTTTCTGGGTCAAAAGAGCTGTAGGCTCCAGCCGCTTCAAAATACTACAAAAATACACTGCCTGAGAACACCAAACACACGCACAGCACACACCCCTACCTGCTTCCAGTGGATGCTGAGCTGCAGGGAGACTCCCTTTAAAAGGGCCCTTTAGAACTCACCATGGCAGTGGGACGGGTGCCCCCGCCAGAGCCTGAGGCTCTTAAGTGTCTCAACCCCAAGAACCCAAGACAGGGCACCCTCTGCATCCCACAAACCCCTGCATTCCCACCCCAGCGCTAAGATGCTGAAATCAGTCGTGTTTGTACTAGGCTAACACAACATGCTAACGTTCCGTATGTTTTATCCCAACACATAACCGTCCCCTGAGCCAGTGGTTACTCGGATTCTACAGGTGGGAAAAATGAAGCTCATTTTATCACCTGCCTGGGGCACAGAGCTAGCAAAGTGCACCCATCAGGCTGACCCTGGTGCCTGCACTTGTAACCACTAGGTGTGTCACATTAGGGCAGGGGGACACGTGGGATGAGGTCCCTACTGCAGTTCCAGAAAGGGGGCTGCCCCCAGCACTCCCAAGCACCTCCCAGCTTGATCTAGGCCTCCCTTACTAGTACAGTGCCCAAAGCCCGACCATGGGCAGCACCCACCCTCCCCAGGGGTCTCTCCCTCCCCCAGCCTCCTGCCACCCTCTACCCCCTGGAGCTCTCCCCATCCCATACCAGAGAGAGCCAGCAAGGACGGAAACTCCCGGCAGCTGTAGACTCCTAGGGAGTCGGTGGCACAGCTAAACCAGAGGTTCTCGAAGATGGTGTTGGTGGTGATGACGCTCCCGTGCACGGTGGACACTCGCCAGTAGCTGTTTGGCAGGGTCACCCCCAGCATCAGCAACCCCAGGGCTGCCATGAAGAAGCCGAAGGTCTCCACAGCCACCGACATGGTGGGATGCAGGGCCCTGGGGGGGCGCCTGGGGCCCCAGAGAAGGGGAGGGGCTGAGCCCCAGGGGAACTTGAGAAGCTTCGGCTAAGCTGGACTGCTCAGGCAAGCTGAAGAGAAAGGGGGGCCAGCGGCAGTCTGGGCTTCAGGTCTATCTCTTGGTTTCTGGCCCCGGCCCTCTCTCTGGCTCTTTGCTTCCCGGAAGGTCCGGGCAGAGGAATGAGCCTAGAGCACCAGGCAGCTGTTGACGAAGAGATGGAGGGAATAAACGAAACGGGCCAAAAGTCCACCCCCTCCCCCAGCCTCTGGGCTGCTCTGGGCTCCCCGCCCCAGGAGGGGGGCGGAGAGGACTTCTGGGAGTGACTAACGGATATGGCCAAGGAGGGGCCCCCATGGGAGGCGGTGGGAGCCAAGGGGAAGCATGTCTGACTCAGCTTTCATCGGGGGCCAGAACATGGGAGAAGAGGGTGACGGAGAGGCAGAGACAGAGTGCCCACAGACAGACCTCTGGTAGGGCAGCAGCTGAGGAGCAGAGCCACCCTCCCAGATGTTGGTGAGAAGAGTTTAAGAAATGCAAAAGATGGGGACACCTGGGTGGCTCAGCGATTGAGCGTCTGTCTGCCTTCGGCTCAGGGCATGATCCTGGGGTCCCACATCGGGCTCCCTGCATGGAGCCAGCTTCTCCCTCTGCCTATGTCTCTGCCTCTCTCTTTCATGAATAAATAAAATCTAAAAAGAAAAAAGAAACACAAAAGACCCAGGGTTTCCTTCCTCCAAGGAAGATGATGGTTGGATAAGGGAACAGGGTATCTGGGAGAAACCCACTGCCCTGGAGTCCAACCAACCCAGAATCAAACCAGACCCACCATTTACCAGGGACCCAGGCGTGCAGTCAGCCCTGTGCTGAGATTGTTTCTGCTTCTGTGAGCTAGAACCAGCTTCCTCGCCTGTGACCCCAGATCAAAAGCTCCTGCAAGTTGAAACGCTCCCTCCTCGGTGACCACCCCGGGTCCGGGTACTGCAGGCCTGGGCTGAGGCCACCAGTGGGTTGCTTCCCCCCTTGTTGTGCTGATCTTTGACTCTCGGCACCGAGCTTGATCTTACTGCCAAGGGCCACTGAGGAGGATAAACCACAAGCCCAGAATGTGATCCTATGGGTAATCTAAGCTGCTCGGTTATCAGAACTGTCATCAGCTCTATTAATTACGATGGATTCAAAACCTTCGGGTCCCCACCCCAAGCCAAGGCTAAGCACCTGTCCCGGTGTGGACAGTATCATTTCCTACCCCTAGGCCAAGCCAGGGCAGCTCTGCTCTCCTGCAAGCACAGCAGGGGCTCAGTCTCCAGGGACAGGGGACGGAGGCTACCCCCAGGCAGCACCACATCACTTGGCCAAGTGTATTCCCCCACCCCATGGCCCCCCTCTCGGTGTCAGGCTCCCCTGAGCTCCCCTCAGGTGCCTCCTCAATCCCTCCAGGCTAGGCTGGCTTGGCTGTGGAACGAGAGGTATGCAGTGAAGCAAGACAGGCCCACGCTGAGCCTGGCACGAGGCGGGTGTGGGGCCAAGCAGGCTGGGTGGGGACTGGGTCCCGACCTTCCATCTCTGAGCCTACAGCTGGGATGTCCTAAGTTCGTAAACTTTTCTCCAGAACTCTGATGACCCCATGCCAAATGCCTATTCCTGCCTCTGGGCAGCAGCCCCTCCCCTAAGGGGACAGGGGTGGGAGTTGGGTGGTGGGGAGGATAGAGGGGGGGACAGGGAGGGGGCCACAGGAAGACAAAAGGAGGGAAGGGCGGAGGTTTTGGCGGAAATGGAGTGGGGGCCCCCCTGGTGTGGAAAAGTCCACGTGCTGAGATGCAGCTGTGTGGGTCAAAGGAGACGGACACATAAATCCTGGCCTGTTCCCTCCACTCTGCCCTCCCGCCTCCACTCACTGCTCTTTCCTGGGATTCAAGCACCATTCGAGGCCTCATCCCTGTCTCGGTGCTGCCAGCTTTGGAGGTGGGGGGTGGGAAGAGGAAGGAAGGGTGTGGGGTCTGGGCAGCTTGGCAGACAAAGACGAAGCCCACACCAGCCACAGCAGGCAAGAAAGGACCCCGGGGCACCCCCACCCTTAGGCCTAGTGGAGCCCGCCCCTTCCTCAACACGGAAACAGCAGTTCCCAACCCAAGGCCCAGTTTTATTTACACTCATTCCGGAGCACATGGTTTGGGGCTGTTGGACAATTCTCTGGGGAAAGAAGAATGAAGGCCGGTGGGCAGTGACAGGGTATGGAAAGGACAGCAAGGATGGATGGGTCCCCCCTCTTCGACTGTCCTCTACAGTCTCCAACATATCCCTGGGCAGAGGTGGAGGTGTGGTCTCATTCAGGATTTGGACTTGGATACAGCAAGTCCGATGAGTCCAGCCAGGCCCGCCACGCCCAGGGCCATGCCTCCGACAATGGCCATGCCCACTAGTCCATCTAGGAAGGGAAACGGGAGACTGTCAGGAGCCCAGCACCCCCAGGAACCCTACCTGATGCTCCTCAACAGATGTCATGAGGTGAGGGGATCCAAGGCTTGGAGGGACCAAGAGGGAAGTGCTTGGTGGGGGGTGGGGGCGTGGGGTAGGGGGCTCATCTCAAGGGAAACCAGAGAGCCCAGGCCTGGGGGAAGGACTTGGACTTAACCAAGAGCCCAGCGGCACCCGGGGGTGATGACGGGGCCCGGCAGACAGGAGAGTAGGAAGTGTAGGAAGTGGAGGGGGCAGAGAGGAAGGGTTCACCTTTCTTCATGGCCTTGTCAATGAGCCGTTCCAGTTCCTTGGCCTGGTTGTTCTGGGGCTCTGTCTGTAGCAGCCCCCGCACATACTTTAGTGCCTTCTCATATTCCTGCACTCAGGGAAAACACACAGACACACACACCCTCAGTATTCTAGCACTCCTCCTGCCCATCCGAGTGGCCTTCCTTTTGCTGGCCCTGGGGGCTCCTCCCTCTCTACCTCCTCCTGTAGTCCAGCCCCACCCAACGGAGTAGAGTCCACAAACAATCCCAACTGTGTGGGGGTGATAAGATGGGGGAGATAACAACCCAAGGCTTGGGGTTGCACCCCAACCTGAGGTCACCTTGCTCCCCACACCCTTGGCAGTTGGATCCTTCGGCTCTCACTTTCCCTCAGTGACCTGGCCTGCCATCACCCTGCACCTCTGTACCCCCTGCCCATGGCCCTCTTCGGCCTTCCCAATGGCCAGGGCTCTCCCCTGGTGGAGAAATGAGAGGATGCCGGTGGCCCACCCAAGTAGGGAGGGGTAGGAAAAGGGGCAATCTGCCTTACCTTGAGCCGGTAATTCCCCACAGCCAGGTAGAAGACATAATCCCGCTGCTCCTCCTTACTCCCCTTGGGCAGCAGTTCTAGGGAAGGTGGGAAGGGAAGAGGGTGAAAACTACTTCTCACCTTTCCTAGTGCTTGTGTGTCAGGGACCCCTTCCACTCTCTGACTCCCTGTATGATCCGGGGAGAAAGTCACTGTCCTGAGCTTCCGTTTCAGTTCCAGTGACTCTCGACTTCCCAGTCGGACCTCTCAGGCAGTGTGGACCCAGGCTGCTGGACACCGGGGTGATCAACACCCTGATCTCAATACTGCCGTCAGCTCTGGTTCATCTCAGTAAACTGAGAGGAAATCAAGGCACTGGAGAAGCCAAAGGCATCTCGACTCACTTTGGCACCTGCTGTGCATTCTCACTGCCCTTGTTTGCTGCCCAGATTAGTGTTCAAGTAAGTCTGCACTCCCTCCCCCTTTAAAAAAAGCAACTTGAAACTCATCTTCAAAAAAAAAAAAAAAAGAAAGAAAGAAACTCATCTTCAATTAGCATTCCCTGAATGATGCAACCTGACTCTCTCCTAATTCAGGGACTTCTCATAGGCTTATGTGCTCAGTTGTATGCTGTGCAATGGGATCTGTGTGGCTAAGTAGTTTGGCAAGTGTTGACAAATCTTCCCAAGTGTCTGTCCTGTCTCCTCAACAGGACTGGCGATGCTTAGGAGACCACACCTACAGCTGTGCACTGCTCTGCAGGAAACCTGAAAAATCTGAATGAGCGAAAGGGGCAAACATAGGTGGAAGTGATTTGCATCAGAAAAGATTCTTGTTTTCATAGATTTACCATGGCCACCTTTTGGCTGTACACCATTTTAGTACATGATTACTGACCAAGAGAAAGGGGATGCAGGGCACAGAGAAATTTAAAGCTCATGTGCTGCGTACCTCTGACAAATGGTGACCCATCCCAAACCAAGGGGAAGTAGGATTCCAATAAAAAAAAGGACCATCTGCTCACAGGTTTTGGAGACTGTCTTCTGCACTTCTTCCACGCCACCCTCGTGAAAAATTTTCAACAGCTGCTGAATAAGCAACATGGTGGGGACAAGGAGCAAGGGACTGGGACACACAAGACAGGCGCTTCTAGTCCTAATTCAGCCACTAATTCATTAGCTGTGTGACCTCTAACAAGTTCCTTATGGTCAACTACCAGATCGCCTAAGTCCTGCTGGGACTGTCCTGCGCTGACTGGCAAAACAGGGATGAGGTGGTAATTAGCCAAAAGCACACTGGGAGAAGCCAGGCTAAGGGGCAGCCCTTTGTTGCAGGTGTTTATGGGAAACTAACTGTGAGGTGACTCCTCTAGGGTCCCATGTTGAAAAGGGATCCCAGCACTTTAGATGGAGGGAGTGAACGAGGCCATGGCGGCAGAGAAGGGGAGAGCCGCGTAGCCTAGCACCTCACCCTCCAGCAATGCGATGCCTTTACGGATGTCGTCGTTGTACTTGCTGCGCACCAGGCACCAGGCATACTCAAACTGCGTGCTCTTGGACACGGAGCCTGCTGCCTTCTCAGATTGAAATTTCTTTTCAAACTTCTGCCATAGGAGAGGAGAGGAGTCATTTAGAAATGAAGAGGCACGCCATTCTCTACCAGGCCCTGCGTGTCCATTTCCCAGTCACACCCCATCTTCCACAGTCTCTGCCACATTTCCCTCGCGGATCTTGACATCTGGCCTCCCAGGTTCTGCTACCTTCATCCCTTGGACCCAGACCCAGGCATCCTGCTTCTTAGCGGCGGGCTGTCTCCTTGGACAGTACCCCGGTCCGTGTCCCTCCCCCTAGTGGTACCGAGCGGAAGGGCCACCTGGTGGCGGCTCCAGGCACCGCTCCGGAACCAGCTGACCGGGAGCGGCTAAACAGTAAACATGCTGTCAGAACTGCTCAACAACAGCCCACGCGATCCCTCGTCGGTGGCTGCTTCCCCCAACCAGCCCCCTGGTCGGGTCTGGACCTTTTCTTATCTGCAAAATGGGAATTAAAACAGTGCCCACCTCCTAGAGCTACAAAAATTGAGATACGACCTGCAATGCATTTAGCACCGTGCCGCATTATATGAAACTTCAAGGTAGTCTCTATACTCTCCCGACACTAAAGGAATAGTGGGGTGGGGAGGGGGGAAGAAGGTGTCCGCACTCTGACCTAACTCCTGCACGAGCCCAGAACCTGTCAGCCTTTCCACGCCAGACAAGCAGGCCCTGAGTCTGGGGCGTGGTGGCACGGGAAACTACAACTCCCATTAGGGTACGCGACAAAGTAGAACCACCGGGCAGGGGCAGGGCGCTGCAGAGGATGCCGGGAGCCGTAGTTCGGCTTCTCTAGGCTAAACTGATGCTGGGTAGAGGGTCTGGCCCCAACCGGACTCTCCTCGGGACCCGCCCGTCCGAAGGTTCCCTTTCCCTCCCTCGGGGCCAGGCCTCACCAGCAGGTCGTCCACAGACACCAGCTCGTTCAGTACGGCCTCCATGGCCGCCGCCCCTGCAATCCTCACACCTAAGTCGCTACTGTGCCACCGTCTCCATGGCCTACTGGCAGGGCTGGAGAGCCACTTCCGTCGTCCGGCGGAAGTAGGCCCCCTCCCCAGCGCAGAGCCAATCACCTCACGCAGCTGATGCCAAGCCCGCCCACTGCCGGTGGCGCCCCGCCCCTTCCTCCCAGCGCCGTCAGCGCACACCTTGGGGCACTAATGCGCACGCTCCGACCGGACCACCTTGTTCCCCCACCTGCCGACAGCTCTAAGTCCCACGTTTGTCCTCGCGGGTGCCGCGCGTGTGCCCTCCTCCACCGAGGCTGCCTTAATAGAGTTTGGGCCTATGTCTTGGTGGTTAGCCCTTGGGCTGGAAAAACAGAAAAAGGATGGTGGAGAACCTGGCATGATCTTGAAGTTTGGGGGATCACTTCCCCTCCGGCCTCACCCCCTCTAAGTCTAGGAAATTGGAGGCTACGTTACATTTGGGTGCCTGTCACAAAACCATAACCTGGTACCAAGGTTTTTAGGGCCTCTGCTGACTTACGAGAGGATTGACAACTGGACCTGTTAACCATACACCCAGAGACTGGAATACATATGAATAGGGGATACTATGGAAATCTTAAAATGTAAAATAAATAAATAAATAAATAAATAAATAAAAATCTTAAAATGTGAATTTAAAGAAAAGCTGTTACCCCATTACTTGTAGAGATGGTCCAATCTTTTAATACTTAGAGCATCCTTTGGGTGTGCCTGAGGGGGAAGATGTGCTGTGGGTCATGGGCAGGAACATCAAAACATGGGAAAGGTAAATGTTCACTCCTCTGGCACCTGTGCTGTGCAGTGAGGGGACTGGGTAGGTAGTGACTTTCATTCTTTTCACCTTCACCCACAGTGCTCCAGGGCACAGTGTAAGTTCCATGAGGACAGAGCCTGGATCTTATTTATCTTTGCATCCCTAGCACCTGGCACAAGATTGAGGTCCAATAAATATTTGTCAAATAGACATGAAATAAAGTGAACATAGTAAAGAGGGGGATGCAAATGCAGGGAATTGTGATCCAAACACCTTTCATGTTTGCAAAGCCCCTTTATTTATTTATCTATTTTAATTCTCTTAATAGCCTTGTGAGTTAGGTCAGCAAGGGATATTCTCTACTTAGCTCCAAATGAAATGACTTTGATATGGGGAGTCTGTTAAAGAATGAAGAGGAGAGGATAGGACAAGTTCCTAAGTACACTCTGCTATTCATCTTGAAGAAATTCAGGTGTAAATTTGTAAAATTTTGGTGATATACAGTAGAGGACTTCCCTTAAGCACCAGGGTAAACTAGGAACAACTCAGGTTAATTTGAAACCTAGAAGGAAAAGCAATCCTGAGAAACCATTTGTTTCAAGTACAGTAGGAAGATTAAAAATGAAACCCCACAAACTACCACCAATGCTGCTGATATTGTAATACTGGTTTCACAGTCTTGGGTAGTGGCCAGTATTTTAAATTCACACTATTTGTCAGTTTGTAATTATACATTTGTGTGATAACTTGATGGATGACACCCTCTCATTTGAGACTAGAAGCTACATGAGAAGTAGGGTCTATGTCTCTGTTGCTCCTATGATGCACTTAGGGCCCAACTCAGGGCTCACCACCAGTAGATACTCAATTTGTAAATGTTGCATAAGTAAATATTTCTGTTGCCATCATTAACTCTTTGGAAAGCAATAAAGGAATATGTAGTAAGAGCTAAAAGATGTAATATTATCTGACTAGTAATCTATTCCTGTAGAAATATTCAACAAAAGCAAAAACAAAAACATAAACAAAAAGAAAGGAAGGAAGGAAGGAAGGAAGGAAGGAAGGAAGGAAGGAAGAGCAAAACATGAAGACATTCATTCCTGCATTATCTCTGGAAGTAAACAAACAACAAACAACACCAGGGAATGGTTTTATTAAATGAGGATACATCAATATAATGAAATAACAAACAGTCTTAAAGGCACAGTCATTTGGATTCTTTGCATGTGGATGATAATATTCAAAACAAAACAAAAGCATCCACTTCTCAAATTTGGTCCTCTAAGTGGGCAGAAGGGAAACTGACATTTTTTGTTGCTGGGACTAAAAGTTAGAACTGGTACTTGTTAGCACATTCTGGGCCCTGGGCCCCTTCCTTGACTACACTGGTTGCAGGCCTGCTCTGGTCTTTTTGGCCTATAGCATCTTGGTGGGCAGCCCAAACACCCACTAAACAGGGCTCCACTATTTGTGTTCTTCTAGTCTTCGGTGATTGCTTACCTCTACTTCCCACTCTCATTTGCTATCTAATCACTTAAGTCCTATCCACCCTGCACCCATTCATTCATTCATTCATCCACCCAACAAACTAATATTCAGGGCCTACTGTGTGTCACGTACTCTTCTGAATGCTGGGCAAGAGAAATGAACTAAACAGACACAGTCCTTCTCTTATGCAAGTTACATCAACAGAAGAGACAAGATTGCTAACGGATAAATGAATGTCGGGCCACTACCACCTCCATTCTGTCACCATGCTTTTTTTTCCTCCTCTAACCCAGCCTGGCTGTGTTGTATTTTAAGGGTGCGAATCAGAGCTTGTATGTCCTGCTTAAAAATACTGTCTGGGCTACGCGGAACATTGTTTAAATGTCTTACCACGCACACGAAGCCCTTCGGGGTCGCCCCTGCTTACCTTCCCAGCTTCAACTCCAGGCACCCTCACGTCCTGCACGGCAAGACCTTTTCCTGGCAGCCACCGTTCTTCCACCCGGAACGCTCTCCATTCACCAAGCACCGGGGCCGTTACCCTCCAGGACAGCCTTCCTCGATCCGGCGCCGCGCCTCGAGCTCCTCGGAGGTACAGAGTTCATCACCCAGGCCTGCAGTCCTTGGTGTGGACAGGGACCGGGTTTACTCATCTCTCTGCCAAAGGCCCGGCGTCCAAGCATCGTTTGAGGCGTGAATGAGAGTAACCACAGGAGATCTCAGCATGACCCTAAGAACTGCGGAGAGTGTGCCCTTCCGGATAGCGGTTAAGTTGGCACCCGAGGAAGCGAGGAGTCGGTGTCTCCCCCCGGGGCTGCCCCAGGGAGACGGCTCGGTGGGCCGAAGGACCCCGGGAGCCGCCGGCGGGGGCCGGGGGGCGGCGGCGGGTAGGAGCGCGCCGCGAGGGCTTCTGCGCAGCCGCCTCCCGGGGAGGCAGGGGCCGAGCGGAGCCCGGGGCGGGGCTCGGGGGAGGGGCGGCCGGGGCGGGGGACTCCGATGGCCAATTAACCGGTGGGGCTCCCGGTGAGGGGCGGGGCGGGCGGCGGCGAGGCCCGGGAGTCTCGAACCTACCCCCGGCGCCCCTGTGACCCCGGGGTGACCGAGATGCTTGCTCCCTGCTCACCCAGAGACGCCCTCTGTAAATTAAAAGTTACGTGTTGTCCCCTTTAGGGTCTGTCTCGGTACAGAAGTGTGTGATGGGTGCGCAGGAATCACCTGGAATCGTTAAACATAGAGGGTGATAGAGCTAGGGTGAAGCTGGAGATGTTTCATTTCTAAGAAGCTCCCAGGGGATGCTGCAGCTGTGCTTTCAGAAGCAAAGGTGTGAAACAGTGGTTCTCAAAGTGCAGTCCCAGGATCAGGGGAATAGACATCACCTGGGAATTGTTTAGAAATGCAGATTATTGGGGCCGCTTGGGGGGGCTCAGTGATTGTGCCTGTGCCTTTGGCTCAGGTCGTGATCCTAGGATCCTGGATCCATTCCCATATGGGGTTCCCCAGCGGGGAGCCTGCCTATTGCCTATGTCTCTGCCTGTGTCTCTCATGAATAAATAAAATTTTAAAATCATAAAAAAAAGAAATTCAGATTATTGGAGCCCTCTCCTACACCTGCTGAATCAGGAAATCTGCTGGTGGGGTGGCAGTCGGTGTTCTTGCCAACCCCTGTGGGTAATTTTGATGCACGCTGGAATTTGGGGACCAGTGGATAGTGGAAAAATAAAACAGCCTCCACTGTCTATAGAGTTGTGACCATGGTCAGTTTGTCTTAATCTAGTGAAACTTCAGTTTCTTCAACTGAAAAATCAGGGTAAAAATATGCCTTCCTAGTGAATCTATTATAATGAGGGAATGTGAGATGATGAAAGTAAAGAAGCAGGCAACCTAATAACGACCATCCTATGAAAAGGTAAACTGTCATTACCATTCAAACAGACTGCCAAAGGCCAATTTGAAAAGGGATTACCCATCTGGCCTGAGGTGCTAGGAAAGTCTTCAGGGAAGAAATGTGAGTTGACATTCGAACCAGGATTCTAAAGTATAGAAATGCAAGTGGAGAAGGTGAGAAAAGGAATTCTAGGAACACAGAACATCCTAGGTAGTCTTGAGAAAGGGCCAGGTGGGGGAGGGACAGTGTTGTGGGAGGACTAGAGGACAGGGGCTGCAGAAATCAGAGACCTTGTGTGCCACACAGTGATGCTTACACTTCAGTTTTTTAGGCAGAGAAAATCCTTTTATGAGAAGGACATCTGCCATATTTATTAGAATGGCAGATCTTGCAACAGTAGTGGGGAGGCTGTTCTGGGGAGCAGAGAGATGAGTTTGAAAGAGATGGTGATAGGTCAGGCTAGAATCAACAAAGACTTAGGCTAATGCACTGTCAGTGAAAGTAATGAGAAGACACAAGAGGGAGGAAATATTTCTCTGATAAAATGGACAGAACTTGGCAGTCAAAACGGAAATGGAAGACAAGAGAATGAGAGGACTCCGTGACTACTTACTAGGTTTCTAGCTTGCTGAACCGTTAGAGAAGGGTGAACTGTTCTCTAAATATGTAGAAGGAAGAATACCTAGATAGAGATTGTACAAATAGAAGCCAGAACTCCAGGAACCAGAAAACCTTTCAGAAGTAGGTAGAAGAGGGGGGCTGCATTGCTCAGTCAGTTGAGTGTCTGCCTTTGGCTCAATCCTGGGAGTGAGTCCCACACTGGGCTCCTTGCTCAGTGGGGAGCCTGCTTCTTCCTCTCCCTCTGTCTGCTGCTCCCCCTCCTTGTGCTCTCTCTATAGATCAATAAATAAAACTTGGAAGAAGAAGAAGAAGAAGAAGAAGAAGAAGAAGAAGAAGAAGAAGAAGAAGAAGAAGAAGAAGGAGGAGAAAAGGGAAGAAAAGAAAAGAAAAGAAAAGAAAGAAAGAAAGAAAGAAAGAAAGAAAGAAAGAAAGAGAGAAAGAAAGAGAGAAAGAAGAAAAGAGAGACAAGGAGTATAAGAAGTGGATACAGGAGCTGCCAAAAGCAAGTCCAGGAAAGTTGGTGTCCTGAGAGCCAAGACAAGATTTCAGTTGATGCCAGTGGACAAGTTATTTTAAAAGTTACAAAGATGTTAAATAGAACAAGGACCAAAAATAGGCCACTAGATTTAACACCAGTTGGTCATTTGTGGTGAGCTTAGAGAAATTTCACTAGTGTGATAAGGATACCAAGAGATTTTTTAAAAAGATTTATTTATTTATTTTATGATAGAGAGAGAGAGAGAGAGAGAGAGAGGCAGAGACACAGGAGGAGGGAGAAGCAGGCTCCATGCTGGGAGCCCAACTCGGGACTCCATCCCGGGACTCCAGGATCGTGCCCTGGGCCAAAGGCAGGTGCCAAAACGCTGAGCCACCCAGGGATCCCCCCAAGAGATTTTTTTAAAGCAGGAGGCATAGGCAGGGGCAGAGGGAGTAAGCATAACGAAAAATAACTTTAAACTATTCTTTTGGTCCACTACAGTGGAAAAGACAAGGCTCCAATGGTAGTGATCCCAACAATTTTACCTCTCAATGATGGTGATTATCTACAAAGTCATTTATTTGGGAGGGTGAATAGTTTCAATTATTTTAGGTAACTCTTTCAAATAACTGAATTTTAGAGAGAGATGGAATAGTTATAAAGAGGGATTTTTTTTTTTCAAACAACAGATGTACCTTAAACTACTTAGGTGTGATTTTTCTACTTGTCTATTCTGAGAATAACATCACCTTTGCAGTTTGCCACTTTGGTTGTAGGATTTGGGAAAGAGAAGAAGAAGGACAAATCAGAAAAAGGTAAGATAATTTTCTGGGTCAGTCAGTTTTCATTCATTTCATTCAGCAATGAATTCAAGCTGCCAAAAGAAGAACCAGAGCATCTTTCAACCCAACCTTGTACACTGCCCTTGTCTGGCTCTGAGCTACTGGATTACTGACTCTATGAGTTCTTTCAGGACTCAATGACCTTCCAGAATATGGCTGTATACATCACCAAATATGAATGGAGTTGCTTGGACCAGGGTCAGAGGGCCCTTTTTCCAGAATATCATGCTGAAGAATTACAGGAAAATGGGTTTACTGGGTAAAGATTCCGCCACATAGACAGGAAGCTTTTGAGTTTTGTTTAGTTTTGTTTTGTTTGCTTTTTGGGTTTTTTGAAAGAGAGAGCATGTGTGCACAAGCAGGTGGAGGAGCAGAAAGAGAGGATCATGGGTGTGGAGCCCTACGTGGGGCTTGATCCCGTGAGCCTGAGAGCAAGACATGAGCTGAAATCAAGAGTTGGAGGCTTAACCAACTGAGCCACTCTGGCACCCCAGCTTTCAAGATTCTCTTGTAATTAACATTTCATTGCTTTAACAACCACAACTCTTAATTTAGCCATGATTTGCATGTAAGTTCCATTTTGTTGCTATCAGTTGGGGAGATAATGGAGCATGTACGGGGATGCAAAGGAAAGGGAGAGGTTGTGAGTGACTTTCCATGCCCCATGCCTTTCAACCAAAAAAAATTGCCCCAACAAGTAATGTTTTCATTAATTGAGTAGATTTGGAGAGGAGCAGGTCAGTTTGCCTACAGATCTCCAGACTAATAAGCCAAACACTAACATATTGGCCTTTTAATTTTAGTCCAGTATAAAATATTTTGTGATAGATTTTGTAAATGAGTTTTTGTTATTGTCGTTATGACTTTTTGGCTTTGCTGTGTTTTAGATGTCTTTGTATTTTGGCAGTTGCTGTTTGTTTTTAATTTGTTAAAGATTTCAAGCATAGAACTAGAAAAAAAAAGATTATTGGATATTCAAATGTAGGCAAAACTAAAAAATATTCCTAAAAGCATAATTAATTCCATATATCCTATATGAAATACGTTTTGTCTACTAAGTGCCTCCTTAAAATATATAAGGTGTAAAAACACTTAATGAATTGACCAAAACCCCAGGAAATACTCAAAACCAGGTGAAAGAGAAAAAAAATGCATGTAAAAACATAAATATTCTCAAATGAGGAGGAATCATTTTATTTAATAAATGTTGGGGGAAAGCTTCTTGACATTGGCATTGGCAATGATTTTTTTTTTTTGATATGACACCAAAAGCACAAGCAACAAAAGCAAAAATAAACAAGTGGGCTGATATTGAATCAAAAGGCTTCTGAGAAGCAAAAGAAACCATCAACAAAATGAAAAGACAACCTACGGAATAGGAAAAACTATTTGCAAATCACATATCTGAGAAGGGGTTAATCATCAGGGAAATGAAAATCAATACCACAATGAGATATCACCTTGCACCTGTTAAAATGGCTATAATTCAAAAGACAAGAGATAACAAATGCCAGCTGGGATGTGGAGGAAAGGAAGCCCTTGTGCACTGTTGATGGGAATGTAACTCGGTGCAGCGGCTATGGAAAACAGTATGACAGTTCCTCAAAATATTAAACACAGAACTACCAGATTACTGGAAATTCCATTTCTAGGTGTATAACCAAAGGAAATGAAATCACTACCTTGAAGAGATATCTGTAGCCCCATGTTCTTATAGCATTATTAACAGCCAAGACATGGAAATTACCTAACTGTCTCTGGGTGGATGAATAGATAAAGAAAATATGATACACACACACAATGGAATATTTATTATTCAGCCTTAAAAAGAAAGAAATCTTGCCATCTGGGACAACATGGATGGAATCTGAAGGCATTATGCTGAATGAAATAAGTACATTAAAAAATGCTATATGATCTCACTTATACATGGAATCCAAAAATGCAGAACTCCTAGAAACAGAGCAGAATGGTGGTTGCCAGGGGCAGGAGGTCAGGAGACATGGGGAAATGTTGGCCAAAGGGTACAAACTTCCAGTTATAAGATGAATAAATTCTGGGAATCTATGGTAAAGCATGCTGAGTATAATTCACAACACTGTATTATATAATTACAGTTACTCAAAGAGTAAACCTGAAATGTTCTCAGACACACACACAAGTGGGTAATTATGTGAGGGGATGGACATATTAACTTTATTGTGATCATTTCACAATATATATGTGTACTGAATCATCATGCTGTACCTTAAGCTTACACAATGGTATATGTCAATTACAGCTCCATAAAGCTGGGGAAAATAAGCGTTTAGGTGATTGATTATAAGTAAATGTATTAATAGATTGATGAAACCATTGGCTCTAAATGGCTGTTAAGTGAATTATCTTAGGCAATTGATTTCAAGCTAATTGGCCTAGAATTACTTAGGTTGTGGTGCATGTCAGTAGATTTAATTACTTAAATAGTTGGTAGATTAAGAGAGATCAAATCATTGACTATGTAAGTTGATCAGAAGTCCCAAACAACACATTTAGAGTCTATTGGTAGTAAGACTGCGTTGAGGGGCACCTGGGTGGCTCAGTTGGCTAAGCATCTGCCTTTGGCTCAGGTCATGATCTCAGGGTCCTGGGATAGAGCCATGAGTTGGGCTCCCTGCTCAGCGAGGAACTTGCTTCTCCCTCTCCTTCTGTCTTGCCCCCTGCTCGTGCTCACACTCTCTCCCAAATAGATATCATAAAAAAAAAAAATTCTTATAGGCTAACTTTCTAGGCCCAAGATGGAACCCTTCCCGCCCTAGGTACTTTGTCAGCGCACCGAAACTTAGATAGCTTCTATGTCCCTATAAATGCTCAGAAACAGTCTATGCAGTCAGCCAATCCCCAAATGCCAGGCCAACTTTGGGCCTTCTCATCCCAAGCCATGTTGACTAGATGGCCCCAGCCAATCAAATATTTTCTATCTTTCTCTTCCGTGTTCTTTACTCTTTATCTTATCAAAGCTTTTTGCCTTCTGCTCCATTTTGCAGTTGTCTTCAAGTGTTAAAGTTTATATCACCTCAATTATCTACCTTAATTAATCGATGGATTAATTTTTATTTATTCATTTGAGAGAGCACAAGCAGAGGGAGAGGCAGAGGGACAGGGAGAAGCAGACACTCTGCTAAGCTGGGAACCTGCTGTAGGGCTCGCAGGGCACCATTCCAGGACTTGGAGATATTGACCTGGGCTGCAGGCAGACACTTAATCATCTGAGCCACCCAGGAGCCTTTCCTTTCATTATTTTTTAAATAATTGTTCATCCATAGCATCATGGTTAAGATGTGAAGAGTAGGGCAGCTTATGGGGTTCTGGAGGGCACGTGTGTAGCCTCTGCGTTTGCAACTCAAATTTTATCTTAAAGATTTTATTTTTATTCATTCATGAGAGACACAGAGAGAGAGGCAGAGACACAGGCAGAGGGAGAAGCAGGCTCCCTGCGGGGAGCCTGATGCTGGACTCAATCCCGAGACCCCAGGATCACACCCTGAGTGGAAGGCAGAAGCTCAATCATTGAGCCACCCAGGTGTCCCAGTAATTATTTTAAATAAGAAATCTATCTGGGGTGGCCGAATTAGACAATGGCAGGTGGGCAGAAGGAACCCTTTGTTTAGAAGCCATTCTCTTTCCCGACTGTCTGAAATATAAGGACAGTTACTTTTTACAAGCATCTGTGTGTATGATGTGTGCAATTCATTACTGCTCTCTCTTCATTTGGGAGATGATTTCTGAAGCAGACTCTTTTTTGGACCATCCTCCCAGTTCATCATTATGTCATTTCTTTGAAGAATGGCATCGTACCACCTGGATAGCACACAGTTTTGGGGTGAGGAGGGGTCAGCCACACTCTGTCTTGGGATTTAGCTGTAGTTAATTTTGGGACAGGCCTCTGTCTGTGGCTGGCCGTGAGGTATAAATAAATTCAGCCCTGTGGGAAGCCCTTGTCCTGCTCTGTGGACAAAGCAACAGAAAGCGGATAGAGACCATCTATATACAAAAAGACAAGAATGAAGTGAATATGGAAAGAAAAGCAGGGACAAGAGAACCTGAGAACCCAAAAAGAAACATCCTGAGCCATCCTGGTGGGCTGGTGTCTTTTCAGGATTCTGAAATGCCTCCTGAGACATTCTGGGTAGATTCTGGGTAAAGGTTCATACTCTTCTTTTCTTAGGCTAACTCAAGTTGGTTTCTATTATTTGCTACAAATATATAATATAGTGAGGTAGTGGAGGTTCTCTCTCATCCTCACAGTTGAAAATTACCAAATAAAGGCTAGCACTGAGCCTGCCAGGTGGCTCAGATTGCTCTCAGATGGACCCTAGCTGGTACCGATCACCAGTTTTCACATTTTTTGGCAATTAAATGAATTCCCAGGGTAACCAAGCTATATTATAGTCCTACCACTTAGCTAAGCAGTTTTAAGACCTTTTTGTTTTGAAGTATAATGCACACTTATGCAAAAGTGCACACAGAAAAATGTACAGTTCAGTGATTTTAGAGAATGAACCATTATGTAACCACCACTCAATTTAGAAATAGGACGTTGCCAATCTTCCAAAAGCCTCCCTCCCCAACCTGGACCTACTACCAAAATTACAGTCCCCTACTTTTCTAATAGTGACCAATATCCTGATTTTTATGGCCACATCCCCTACCCCCCAAACTAAGCATGCATATGTAATGCTATAGTTTACTTTTGTTGGGATTTTTTTTGAAACTTCTACTTTTTGGTGTCTGGCTTTCCTTGCCAAATGTCCTGTTTGTGAGGTTTGTTGATATTGTTGTATATAACTTCAGTCTGTCACATTTTTCACTGCTGCAGATTTTTCCATTGTGCGCATGTACCAGAGCAACTATATGTTGCACAACTGCATTTAAATAGAATGCAAAACCAGACAAATGGCATCTTTATTTTAGAAATTGTGTTAGTGGTCCTTCTTTGTGGGGGCAGGTAGAGATTGGAAAGGATAGTGAAGGGACTTCTGGGATGCTGTTCTAGTTTCTCTAGTGGGTGCCTATGCTCAATTGAGCTTTGATAAATTAATTCAGTAAAGTCACAGGATACAAAATTAATATACAGAAATCTGTTGCATTTCCATACACTAATAATGAAGTAGCAGAAAGCCAAATTAAGGAAGCAATCCCACCAAAAATAATAAAATACCTAAAATAACTTAACCAAGGAGGTAAAAGACCTGTACTCCAAAAACTATAAATCATGGATGAAAGAAATTGAAGAGGTCATAAACAAATGGAAAGATATCCCATACTCATAGATCAGAAGAACCATCATTGTTAAAATGTCCATATTATCCAAAGCAACCTAGAGATTTAATGCAATCCATTATCAAAATACAACCACATTTTTTCACAGAACTGAACTCTGGATGGAACCACAAAACACCCTGAATATCTAAAACAATCTTGAGAAAAAAGAACAAAGCTGGAGGTATCACAATCCCAGAATTCAAGATATATCTCAAAGCTGCAGTAACCAAAACAGTATAGTAGAGGCACAACAACAGAAAAGTAGGCGAATGAAACAGAACAGGGAGGCCCAAAAGAAACCCACACTTATCTGGTCAATTAATCTTTGACAAAGAAGGCAAGAATATGCAATGGGGAAAAGACCATTTCTTTAACAAACAGTGCTGGGAAAACTGGACAACTACCTGCAGAAGAACAAAACTGGACCACTTTCTTACACCACACACAAAAATAAACTCAAAATGGATTAGAAGGACACCTGGGTGGCTCAGTGGTTGAGCATCTGCCTTCGGCTCAGGGCGTGATCCTGGGATCCGGGATTGAGTCCCACATTGGGCTCCCTGCATGGAGCTTGCTTCTCCCTCTGCCTATGTCTCTGCTTCTCTCTGTGTGTGTCTATCGTGAATAAATCTTTATAAAAAAATGGATTAGAGACCTACACCTGAGACCTGAAACTATAAAATTCCTAGAAGAAAACATAAACAGTAATTTGACATCACTGTAGAAATATTTTTCTAGGTATGTCTCCTCAGGCAAGGGAAGCAAAAGCAAAAATAAACTATTGAGACTATACCAAAACACAAAGCTTTTACACAGTGAAGGAAATCACCAACAGAAGGGCAAAGTAACCTGCTGAATGGGAGAAGATATTTGCAAATGATATAGCCAATAAGGGGTTAATACCCAAAATACATAAAGAACTCATACAACTCAACACCAAGGAAATGATCCAATTAAAATGGACAGAGATATCACCTTACACCTGTCAGAACGGCTAAAATACAAAATATTCTAGTGTCAGGGAGGATATGGAGAAAAGGAACCCTCAGTACTGTTGGTGGGAATGCTCGCTGGTGCAACCACTGTAGAAAACAGTATGGAGGGACACCTGGGTGGCTCAGTCAGTTGAACGTCTGACTTCAGCTCAGGTCATGATCCTGGGGTCCTGGGATTGAGTTCTGCATCAGGCTTCCTGCTCAGTGGGGAGTCTGCTTTTCCCTCTCCCTCTGCTGCTCCCCCTGCTTCTGTTCTCTCTCTCACATATATAAAGAAAACAATATGGAGTTTCCTAAAAAAATTAAAAATAGAGATACCATATGATCCAGTAACTCCACGACTGAGTATTTACCCAAAGAAACATTAAATCAAAAAGATATATGCATCCCTATGTTTGTTGCAGCATTATTTACAATAGCCAAGATATGAAAACAGCCCAAGTATCCATCAGTAGATGAATGGATAAAGAAGATGTCTTATATATACACAATGGAATGTTAATCATAAAAAAGAATGAAATCGGGCAGCCTGGGTGGCTCAGCGGTTTAGCACCGCCTTCAGCCCAGGGTGTGATCCTGGAGACCCGGGATCGAGTCCCATGTCGGGCTCCCTGTGTGGAGCCTGCTTCTCCCTCTGCCTGTGTCTCTGCCTCTCTCTCGTCTCTCATGAATAAATAAATAAAATCTTAAAAAAAAAAAAAAAAAGAATGAGATCTTGCCATTTGCAACAACATGGATGGATCTAGAGGGTATTATGCTAAGTGAAATAAGTCAGAGAAAGACAAATACCATATGATTTCACTCATATGTGGAATTTAAGAAACAAAACTAACATGGACTTTTAAATACAGAGAACAGTCTCGTGGTTGCTAGAGGGGAGGTGGGTGGGAGGATGGCTGAAATAGATAAAGAGGATTAAGAAATACAAAGTTCCAGTTACAGGGGCGCCTGGGGGGCTCAGCGGTGGAACATCTGCCTTTGGCTGCCAGGGTGGGGGGCGGATCCCGGGATCCTGGGATTGAGTCACACATCAGGCTCCCTGCAGGGACCCTGCTTCTCCCTCTGCCTATGTCTCTGCCTCTCTCTGTCTCTCATGAATAAATAAATACTTAAAAAATAAAAAACCACACACACACAAACTTCCAGTTATAAAAATAAATAAGTCATGGAGCCAAAAAGTCCACCAAAAAGTGCATAAAGAAATGTGGTTTAAAAAAAAAAAAAAGAAATATGGTCTATAAGACGGTAATAACGTTGTTTTGGGACAGATGGTAACTATTCTTAATGCAATGAGCACTGAATAATTTATAGGATTGTTGAATCACTATATTGTACGTCTGAAACTAATGTAACACTGCATGTTAATTATACTTCAATTTAAAAAATCAATTGAGCTGTAAAGTTATGATCTGTGCACCTTGCAGGATGTATAATTCACTTCAATATTATGTTAAAAAAAAAAAGCCGATGGACATTCCAGCCAACAACGGTCTGGAATTGGGGGATGTCCCCAAGGAGAAAGGCAGCCAGCCCTCTTGGCCAGGCTCTCATTGCAGAACCTCTGTCCTTTCTGGGACTTGGGGCTGGTAATTTTTCACTTTTTTTGTTAGCTCTCTGGTGCCTTCAAGTGGATGTTTGTTATATTCCACCTGTTTTTTTATTTTAGTCTCCTCAGGAGAAGAGATGGGCTGAATCACCCAGCCTACTTTTATCAGAAGCAGATGTTATCATAATAGTTATCTCTGGGTTCCAAATTAAACTGAAATCCTGGATAGAGGTATAGTCACATCTGTTCAATTTTTTGGGGGAAATCTTCATGTTACCAGTGATTGTTACCCAATGTTATTTCTGAGAAGAAAATGTATCTTATTGATTGCTCAAACATTTCTGTTGTTAAAGTCAGATTTTGTTTTATGAATTTACTTAATTATATTAATAGGGGGAGACCTATTTTTCTACTGAAGTACAAAACTTCCAGAATTTTCCATTTGAACATTTTCCTATTCTGGTCAATCTTACTAAAAGCAGCAAGACTTATTCTATAAATACATCAGTACAAACCAATAATAAAATACACCTAGGGGTGCCTGGATGGCTCAGTGGTTGAGTGTCTGCCTTTGGCTCAGGCCATCATCCCGAGGTCCTGAGACAGAATTCCACATCGAGCTCCCTGCAGAAAGCCTGCTTCTCCCCCTGCCTATGTCTCTGCCTCTGTGTGTGTGTCTCTCACGAATAAATAAAATCTTAAAACAAAAACAAAAACAAAAAAATGCCAATCTGGGCTATTGCAACAATAGGAGCTTCCTTAAGCTTTATTTTTTTTTTAAAGATTTTAAAAGAAATGAAAGACACAGAGAGAAGGCAGACACAGGCAGAGGGAGAACCAGGCTCCTCACAGGGAGCCTGATGTGGGACTCAATCCTGGAATCCCGGGATCACTCCCTGAGCTGAAGGCAGACGCTCAACCGCTTAGCCACCCAGCCATCCTGCCTTAAGCTTTACATGACATTTTAAGCTTTAAAAATTCCCATGGAAAGTGCTTTTCCTTTTTCTCAGCATTTTAATTTGGATATACTTACTTGATAACCAATGGATTAATTATTATCCTTGTCGTTGAGATTATTTTATCTACCTTCTTTTTGTAAGTTTTAAAAAAGATTTTATTTATTCATTTGAGTGAGACAGAGAGAACATGAGTGGGGAGGAGAGACAGAGGGAGAGAGAGAGAAGCAGACTCCCTGCTGAGCAGGAACCCAAGTGGGGGAAGTTTTATCCCAGGACCCTGGGATCATGAGCCAAAGGCTGTTGACCTAACTGAGCCACGTAGGCACCCCTATTTTATCTACATTCTTTTTTTTTTTTAACTTTTATTTATTTATGATAGTCACACACACACACACAGAGAGAGAGAGAGGCAGAGACATAGGCAGAGGGAGAAGCAGGCTCCATGCACCGGGAGCCCGACGTGGGATTTGATCCTGGGTCTCCAGGATCGCACCCTGGGCCAAAGGCAGGTGCCAAACCGCTGCACCACCCAGAGATCCCTTTATCTACCTTCTTAAAGGAACTTCTTGAGAAGTGTCATCTCTGAGTCCTTTTTGGCCAACTCATGGCCACTTTTCTGGTCATTTCCTTTTTCTGCTCCAAAGACTTCAAGAGCTAAAACTGATCTTGGATAGCCCCAGGTTCATTTTTCCATCACAAATAGAGCAAGAACAAGAGCACAGAGGGGACATGAGAGGGTGGCCATATAACTTATTATCCAAACAGGGGCACTTTTAAGGGTGAGACAGTGATGATACCAATCATTGCATAAGAACAATAGGAGTAAATTGGTACATCTTGGCAAACCAGCTATTTATTCACCCTAGTCAAATAGGACTAGCTTGGGAAGGGCGCCTTATGTCATGCTCCCTTTTCTGAACCCTACATCACTGCTTCACACAGATGTTCCTGTTAGCTTCACTATTTAGACTTGCCTTTAGTTGACACCAAAACTCAGGTTTTTACTTGAGTTCTAGAACAGTGGTTTTCAAATTTGAGATGCACCTGAATCACCTGGAGAATGCTAGATCATATCCCCGGTTTCTGTGTCTGGTGTAGGTCTGGTGTAGGGCCCAAGAGTCTGTATTTCTTTTTTTTTTTTTTTTTTTAAGAATCTGTATTTCTTTTTTTTTTTTTTTTTTTTTTTAATTTTTATTTATTTACGATAGTCACACAGAGAGAAAGAGAGAGAGGCAGAGACACAGGCAGAGGGAGAAGCAGGCTCCACGCACCAGGAGCCCGACGTGGGATTCGATCCCGGGTCTCCAGGATCGCGCCCTGGGCCAAAGGCAGGCGCCAAACCGCTACGCCACCCAGGGATCCCAAGAATCTGTATTTCTAAACAAGTTCCAAGTGGTGCTGATGTATCTAGGGACCATTTTATTTATTTGTTGGTTTTTTTTTTTTTTAAAGATTTATTTATTTATTTATTCATGATAGTCACAGAGAGAGAGAGAGAGAGAGAGAGAGGCAGAGACACAGGCAGAGGGAGAAGCAGGCTCCATGCAGGGAGCCCGACGTGGGATTTGATCCCGAGTCTCCAGGATCGCGTCCTGGGCCAAAGGCAGGCGCCAAACCGCTGCGCCACCCAGGGATCCCATATTTGTTGGTTTTTATTTGTTATCAAGACTCTAGGGGATTTACCATGCAACTCAGTGTTGCTCCTTGCTCTGACTGAACCTGAACTGATGTATACTAATCTAATTTGAAGGAGACTCTTACTTCAGAATCCTGATTTATAGCAGATAATTGTGATCATTGCTGGACTTTTTTATTCCCTGCAAATGAGCCCTTCCAGGTCTTGCAGGATGTTGATGTGGAGATACTTCACACCATGTGAAACACCGTAAGGTACACTATCCATTGAATCTCATCAATAGGGCCCTTTATGGTCATCCCAAGACTTTATTGCCCTATTTCCAAGCTCACTGCTGTTGAAATGCCTTTTCTTTTTTTCTTTCAAGATTTGATTGATTGATTGATGGGGTAGGGGGAGCAGGGAGATTGAGATTGAGAGAGAGAACAAGAGTGGGAGATGCGGCAGAGGGAGAAGGGGAAAGAATCTTAAGCAGACCCTGCAATCAGTGTGGAGCCTGACACAGGGCTCCATCTCACAACCCTGAAATCATGACCTGAGCCAAAATCAAGAGTCAGATGTTTAACCAACTGAGCCACTCAGGTGCCCCTGAAATGCCTTTTCTGTATAGTTTGCCAGGATTATCTGAACAGTAGGGAGTGCAACACATTGTGGCGTATCATGGGACTTGAAATGTTTTCAACATTTGAATCATTAAACCTGTAGCTCTATTCTCTTGAGCTTGACCAGCAACAGGCCACTGGGCTATGGGGCTGTAGGGGAAAGAAAAGGAGCTGCATGCACCTTTCCAAAAACAGGAAACCCTGATCTGGATAGAAACTGCTCATTTTCAACGAAATCAAATCAATTTTCAAAGGGTCTATCTTATTAGCATGGAATTTATCTTAAAATAACAATGCTTTCATGAAGCATCTACCACCTTTCATGAAGGTGGTAGAAAATAATATTGTCATCAAACTTTTGAATCACTCTCCACCTACTGAAAACATATAGTGTAACTTCCAAATATATTATGTTTTCATTTCCTCTGTAATCCCAGCCCTAGCCTCAGCCCATGTAAAACTCACTCTTCCCCTTGTGTCTCTCGTTTACTGTCTCACTATCATCACACGCTCAGCACCAGATGTGTGCTTGTTCTCCCCCCCAGACCAGGCAATTCTCTTGTAACCTGTACCACCTGGGTACCCCACAAGTCAATTCAATTCAACCACCCTTCCTTGGATTTGATTATTTACTAGAACAGCTCACAGAATTCATGGAAACAATTACCTATATTTACCACTTTATTATATAATAAAGGATACAGATGGACAGTCAGAGGAGATACACAGGATGAGGTCCAGAAGGATCCTGAGCTCTGGAGCTTCTGTCCCCCTGGAGTTGGGGTGTGCCACCCTCCTGGCATATAGATGTGTCCACTAACCCAGAAGCTTTCTCAACCCCATACTTTTGGGATTTTTATGAAGAAGGTAAAGTAGGTCACACATATTTTAAGACAATGATTAAGACAAAACACGATGCAAAATATGTTTTTAAATGTGCATCCATTTAGTTAATATCACACATATTTACACACTCGTTCTGTAGCGATTACTCAAAAGTACAAGGCAGCTTTATTATTTTTTTTATAAGTATTTTTTTTTAAATTTATTTATTCAGAGAGAGAGAGAGAGACTGAGAGGCAGAGACACAGGCAGAGGGAGAAGCGGGCTCCATGCAGGGAGCCTGACGTGGGACTCGATCCTGGGTCTCCTGGATCAGACCCTGGGCTGCAGGCGGCGCTAAACCGCTGCACCACCGGGGGTGCCCCAAGGCAGCTTTAAAAACACAAATACAATAGTTTAAAAACCAAAAAATTAAAAACCCCACAAATCACTCGACAAAAAATAGCCAAGCTTTTGCAGATTAAAAAGTTTGTTATAATCTGTTTTTAAATGAGCTCTATTTTCCTAAGAGTAGGATGAAGTTAGTCACTCAACACACCACCCACTTTGCTACCCCACCAGTCCCAGCAGACATCAAGGGTCCTTGACCTGGGAGGGGAGGGTGACAGTGTCTATGGGTAGGCTTGAAAAGATTCTTGAACTCTATAAAACTGTAATATATAAACACATACACATTTATATTTGGGGGGGAAGAAGGAAGCCATAGCTTTCATCAGATCCTTCAAGTCATAAATACAGGAAAGCAAGGACCTTTCTAAGTCATGGGGGTGGAACTCCATGAGGTGTTGAGGGCCGATCTGAAGAATCTGGGGGCACCTGGGTGGCTCAGTCAGTTGGGCGTCGGCCTTTGGTCATGATCTCATGGGTCATAGGTGTGAGTCCCATGTAGGGCTTCCTGCTCAGCGGGGACTCTGCTTCTCCCTCTCCCTCTGTGTGCTTTCTCACTCTGTTTCTCTCTCAAATAAATAAAAAATTTTAAAAAGAAATGAAGAATCCAGGGCACCTGGGTGGCTCAGTAGTTGAGCATCTGCCTTTGGCTCAGGTCACCATCCCGGAGTCCCGGGATCAAGTCCCACATTGGGCTCCCTGCAGGAAGCCTGTTTCTCCTTCTGCCTATATCTCTGCCTCTCTCTCTGTGTCTCTCATGAATAAATAAAATCTTTAAAAAAAAAAATGAAGAATCTTTTTGAATGAGATGGGGGAGTCCAGGGGCAGAATTGTGGCTGCGGGCTAATATCACTACCATATGTTCAGGGTTGAGTCCCCCAGACTGATCACCCCCATGAGTTCCATCTTTGCATTGCTATGGGGTATCTAAGATTGGTAATAATTGGGTAACTAGGCATAAGGTCTAAAAATAATGGGATAAACTGTATTTTAAGCATGAATTAGGAGAATGCCAATATGGCAAAAGCTGTATGTTTGTCTTATATTGAACTTTTAGAATTTTATAGCGGGAAGGACATGAAGGTGTCTAATTCACCCACTCATGTTTCATGTGAAAGAACAGGATTAGGGAGGTGAAGTGACTTTCTCAAAATCCCTAGGTCTTCCTGGTTCTCAGTCCACAGCAGTTTTTCTATGCACTATTGTTTCTTCCTATATGTGGTAGGGCAACTTTTTAAAAAAAGGAATTATGATGCAAAATCATCTGTTTCTGGTAAAAAGGTAGGTAGCTCAGTCATTCAAGAACGTTTGCGTGAGTTGGATTACTTAAAATGTTCCAGTCTAAAAAACATCTCCTCCCACCACTTGGATGTGTTCAGATGCTGAGGATGTTCCAGAAGGCCAGCTGTGACTAAGTGCTGAACAGAGGCAGCTTCCTTTGAAACATGAGGTCATATCAAGCTGGGCAAATCTAAGAGCTTGAGAAGGCACCAAACCTTCCTGAATGTCAAAATGGTTCAGCTATTTTTAAAACCTTGAGACTTTTATTGATTTGACAACCAAAATGGGATGAAAGTGGTAAAAAAAAAAAAAAAAAAAAAAGCCTGAAAAAATTTGTAACTTAGCTAACTTTTTATATACTCGGAAGATTTTTGTTCCATGTTGAAGCATCTGAAACTTGCATGTGTTGCGCGGCTGAGTTGTGGCTCCTGTCCCACTTTGTATGTCAAAAACCTAATCTCCAGTATCTCAGGATGGCTGTCCTTGGAGGTAGGGTCTTTACAGAGATAATTAAGTTAAAATGAGGTAAGATAGCCCATAATCCAATATGACTGGTGCCCTTAGAAGAAGAAATTAGGACACACATACACACATACAGAGGGAAGACTCTGTGGGGACATAGGGAGGAGACCATCTCTATAAGCCAAAGAGAGGCCTCAGCAGGAAAAACCCTGTCGACTAGATCTTGGACTTCCAGCCTTCCAAACTATGAGAAAATAAATTTCTGATTTTGAAGCTGCCCAGTCTGCCGTGTTTGGTTACGAGAGCCCTAGCAGACCAATATAACACGCAAATGTCATTTTGCATGAGAGGGCTCGTTTCTTTTTATAATTCTATGGAAACGTTCTTTACAAAGTCTTGGTGAGTGCACAACATGCTTCTCCCTTGGTTCTGTTTCTCCTTTCCAGAGCTTTTGGGATCTGATCCCCACACAAACCGTGTGTATTCTGGGCCTTTCTGCTTCTGCCATTTACCCTGAGTGTGGAGTGCAGAGACAGTTTTTCAGATACTGGCGCTTAATTCCAAAAGGCGCTAAGACAAAGATCCTTGTCTATCTCCTGTGATCACTGAGGTTCTGAACAGCTCTCTGGCCCCTTCCCATTCCGAAAATCCTATGGGGTATTCTGTAGGGAGTTGTGCAGCTAGAGGGGCTGGAGGGAGGGGCAGAGAGCTGGCCTTCAAAGTGTGTGGGGTGGCAGGTCTTGTGCTAAGTGAGGGGCAAGACTGGACACCTGTGAGCCCTTATCACACCTTCCTCCCTGCTCTGGCCAGACTGGGGTGTATATTGTTGAGCACTTACTGTATGCCAGCCTGGAGGTAAATTTTCCCTTCATCCTCACAGTGACATTCCATAGTGGCTATTATTACACTTATTTTACAGATAAGGATGTGAGTTCAGATGAGAACACTGAGGCATGAAGAGGCTACATAACTTCCCCAAGTTTACATGCTCTAGCAAGTAACAGAGGCAGAAATTTCATATAGTAAGTCTACTCAAGACCCACCGCATGCCTGCCACTATGTGAAGTGTGGCAACAATAAAGAAAAACCCAGACCTTTCTCAACACTAACTGGCTTTCTGTTAAGGGGAAATGGTGCAGAAGAGCAATTATTGCAGTATGATGGGCACAAGTGTTCTTATTCAGTTATGCCTGTGATCAGGGCATGGGGGCGGATGGTTTCAAATGCAAGACTTTGAAGTTCCTTAAAGTTTTCAAAGGTGATCGCAGAGCTGAGTTTTGAAAATGGAACAGTAGCTGGCCAGGCACAGAAAGGAAGCAAACACAGTTTATTGCAAAGACTAAGAATGACACCTTAGAGATGTATTCTTGGATAGGATCCAGGTCCAGTACCTAAGAGATGAACAACCTTGAGTAAATGTCTCAACCTCTGTCAGCCTAAGTTTTATTTTATCATCTATACAATGGAAATAGCCACCTCATATTATTTTGAGGATCAAATGAAATAACGCACATTTTTTTATCATCTATACAATGGAAATAGCCACCTCATATTATTTTGAGGATCAAATGAAATAACGCACATTGCCTGAAAAAATAAGTAGGTGTTCAATAAGTCATAAAGGATTTCCAAAGAAATGAAACTGAAGGACTCTTTATATAAATAGGGGAATGGCAGGGATGAGGCTAAAGAGGCAGCAGGGTTGAGATGATGCGGGCCTGTGTGCTAAGCTAAAGAAGCTAGGACTTCATGCTTTAGGCCATGGGGAGCCATTGAAAGTTGTAAGGAGGAGGATAGCATGATTGGATTTACATCTTAGTAATATCACTGGGGCAGCAGGGGGGAGGATGGCAGGAGGGAAGGAGGGAGCTGCATTGGTCCTACTGAGGGCTGATTTAGGAAGAGTCTGGATTAAGAGGGGGTTGGAGGGATGGAGACCGAGATATCTGATGGTAGGATGGCCAGGCCACTGTAACGGATACAGAGAGCCAGGGAGAAGGATGTGCCTCAGAAGATTAGAAACTCGCATGCTGGGGACAGACCAGCTTCAGAGTCAGGAGCATTTCCTGTGCAGGAATGTGAGAATTTGAGAGGCATCAGAGACAGGAAAGGCAAGAAAGCAGTTGCCCTCTTAGACTGCAGGGTTAGAAGGAGGTGAGCTCAGGGAAATGCTAGCAAACCAATTTATTTTATTTTTTATTTATTTATGATAGTCACACAGAGAGAGAGAGAGAGGCAGAGACACAGGCAGAGGGAGAAGCAGGCTCCATGCACCGGGAGCCCGACATGGGATTCGATCCCGGGTCTCCAGGATCGTGCCCTGGGCCAAAGGCAGGCGCCAAACCGCTGCGCCACCCAGGGATCCCCAAACCAATTTAAACGAAGGTTGAAGAATAGCCTAAGTAGGAGGAAAACCAGGAGACTGGAGGCTTATGCCAAGGGAAGAGCGCTTTTTAATTTTTTTTACAGATTTATTTATTTGAGAGAGAGACAAAGAGAGAGAGTGTGCATACCCAAGTGGGGAGAGAGGCAGAAAGAGGAAGAAAATCCCCAGCAGACTCCCCACTAGCAAGGAGTCCGACTCAGGGCTCCATCCCCAGGACCCAGAAGATCATGACCTGAGCCACTGAGGGGCCCCTCCTCAGCCTCTTCTACCTCCAGCTTCCAAAGCTCACATCACACTCACTCATAAACAGCTGACTTCCTTGAGGTGTCATGGACTAGAGTTCACATTCGTAAGCCTAGTGCATGATGATCCACGTAGGCACTCCAAAAAAGTTTGTTTCATGAAAGACCCAGTCAGTGCTTCTAGACACTCATACCAACAACACAGAATGACAAAGGCTGTGACAGTACAAAGCGCACTGTCACAGTGTTTGGGGAAGCCTGCTTAGAAGATACGGGGGTGGGGGTTGGGGATGCCTGGGTGGCTCAGTGGTTGGGCACCTGCCTTTGGCTCCGGTCTGATCCTGGGGTCCGGGATTGAGTCCTGCATTGGGCTCCTTGTGAGGGTCCTGCTTCTCCCTCTGCCTATGTCTCTGCCCCTCTCAGTTTGTGTCTCTCATGAATAAATAAATAAAATAAATCTTAAAAAAAAAAAAAGATACGGGGAACTTTTCGTAGAGGTCCTGCTTGGGCTGAGTCTTCAAGGAAAAGCAAGTCAAGTGGAGAAGGGAGTTTTGAGCAGAGTGAACAGGATGTTTTTTGTACATTGTGGACATTTCTACTTTCTAGGTAATCTGGGTCCACTTTCCTGGAAGGACAATTGACAATGCTGGATAAAGTCTAATAAGAGGCGCGCCTGGGTGGCTCAGTGGTGAGCATCTGCCTTTGGCTCAGCGCATGATCCTGGGTCCTGGGATGAAGTCCCACTCCCCACAGGGAGCCTGTTTCTCCCTCTGCCTATGTCTCTGCCTCTCTCATGAATAAATAAATAAAAGTTTTCAAAAAGAAGTCCAATAAGACATCTTAAAAGCGCTTACAGACCTAACAAGACAGCAAAGAATTACCAGGCTATAATTTAGGAGACCAAAGGACTCAGAGGTGGCAAACACACACACACACAAAACATAAAAAACTCTTTTTGAAAAATTGAGGCATGGGATCTCTGGATGGCTTAGCGGTTTAGTGCCTGCCTTTGGTCCAGAGGCATGATTCTGGAGTACCGGGATCGAGTCCCTTCTCCCTCTGCCTGTGTCTCTGCCTCTGTCTCTCATGAATAAGTCAATAAAATCTTTTTTTAAAAAATTGAGGCATAACTGACATGTAACATATTTGTTTCAAATGTACAACATAATGATCTATGTATATATTGTGAAATAATCACCACAGCAAGTCTAGTTAACACCCATTATCACGTATAGTTATAACTTCTTGTGATGTGAAATTTTAAGATTTACTCTCTTAACAACTTTCAAACGTGCAGTACAGCATTATTAAATGTAGTCTCCTGCTGTACATTGCATCCCCAGGACTCATTTATAATTTGAAGTTTGTACCTCTTGACCCCCTTCACCCATTTCGTCTACCCCTTTGCCTTTGCCTTTGATAGCCACAGACCAACCTATTTTTGGTATCTCTGAGTTCATTTTTAAAAAAGATTTCATATATAGGGGTCAGTAGAGCATGTGACTCTCCATCCTGGGTCTGGAAGTTCAAGCCCCACACTGGATATAGAGATTACTTAAAAGTAATAAAACATCTTTCTAAAAAAGACTTCACATCTACATGAGACCAAATGGTATATGTCTTTATCTGACTTATTTCACTTTATGGTTGAATAATATTTCTGTGTGTGTGTGCATGTTCTTTATGTTCTGTATGTGTGGCATATTCTTTATCCATTTATCCATCAGTGGACACTTGGGCTGTTTCTATGCCTTGGCTATTGTATATAATGCTGCAGTGAACATGTGGGTGCAAGTATCTTTTCGAATTAATGTTTTCATTTCTTTCAGATAAATACCCAGAAGTGGAATTGCTGGATCATATTTTTAATTTTTTGAGGAACTGCCATACTGCTTTCCATAGTGGCTGCACCAGTTTGCAATCCCACCAATAGAGTAGGATGGTTCCCTTTCTCCACATCCTTGCTAAGCTTGTTATCTGTTGTCTTTTTTATAATCGCTATTCTCCTCCTCCTTTTGAGGAGGGGAGGGGCAGAAGGAGAATCAATCCTCGGCAGGCTCAACACCCAGCGCTTGAGATCATGCCCTGAGATGAAATCAAGAGTTGGACGCATAACCTGGGCACCCTGGTAATAGCCATTCTAACAGGTGTGAGGTGATGTCTTACTGTGGTTTGGGTTTTCATTTCCCTGATTGATTAGTAATGTTGAGCACCTTTTTATAGCATGTCCTGTTGGAAAAAATGTCTATTCAGGTCCTTTGCCATTTTTCATTGGATTATTTGTTGTGGAGTTTGAGAGAGAGAGAAGGAGCAGGAGGAGCAGCAGAGGGAGAGGGAGAAGCAGACTCCCACTGAGCAGGGAGTACGACAACGAGGACGAGGGGCTCCATCCCAGGACCATGGAATCATGACCTGGGCCACTCCACAATTATTGGAGTTTTTTGCTATTGAGTGTTAGGAGTTTCCTATATATTTTGGAGATGAACCCGTTACCAGGATTATGATTTGCAAATCTTTTCTCCCATTCCATAGGTTGCCTTTTTATTTTGTTGATGGGTTTCCTCGGTGGTGCAGAAGCTTTTTAGATGCATATCGCCCCACTCGCTTCAGTGCTTGCTTTTGTGGTGTTTGGTGTGTAAATGAACTCTTAGGACTGCTTTTGCCCTGAAGGCCTCTGCCAAACTCTGCAGGGAGCTGCTGTGAAACTGAGCCGCATTTCTGCTCACTGGCCTCGAAGCTGGAGAAGGACAGCAGTGTGAAGTCCGAGGGACACCCCCGCAACCCCCGCACCACACATGCTCAGGGTAAGGTGACACCAGACATATATCTATGTTCTTTTGGCACAAGGGGCAAGATTCCTGTGAGACAGTAAACCAAGCCCAGGCGTCCGGACGAATAGGAGACCCAATTTACACCTTGAGGGGGTACAAGACCGCTCAAGGGGGAATTTCACTGAAAGCGGTTCTGTTTTTGACGGTGCCCCAGGCATTTAGCAAAAGCAGATAGAAAACGTAGCAGAGATCCAGTTTTCATTTTAGCCACTTAATAGATGATTAAGTGCTATCTTCATTTGCATTTTCCTAATGGCTAAGGATGTTGAACATTTTATAACCTCTGGTGAAGCGTCTGTTCATATATTTTGTTCATTTTCTCACTGGATTATCTGGGGTGGGGGGGGGTTTGTTTACTACTGAGTTCTTCGCATTTTCTAGATAAATCCTTCGTCAGATATGTGGTTTACAAATATTTCATCCCAATCTGTAACTAGTTTTTTCATCCTCTTAATGGGGTCTTTTGCAAAGCAAAAATTTTAATTTTGATAGAAATTAAATTTAGCGATTTTTCCCCCTTTACGGAGCCTGCTTTCCATGTCACATCTGAGAACTGTTTGTCCAGATCAGGGTTTCTCAAAACTCAATTTTCTCAATTTTGAGAATGCGAGCTAAAAGCGAACACGGCAGCTCTGTGTCACCCGTTTCTCACTTATCTATGTATCCATGGTGATGACCCTTTGGGCAGACTGTCAGAACTCCTGGAACATTTGCACAGCTGTGGGGGCGGCGGGTAGATGTTATTCTACATGCCTAGAGCAGTGGGTTGAGAAGAGCCAGGGTGTCAGTGTGTTTAAAACATAAAGAGGGGCGCCTGGCTGGCTCGGCCGTAAGACCATGAGGCTCTTGATCTCAGGGTTGTGAGTTCCAGCTCCATATGGGGGGGGGGGGGTAGCGATTACTTAAATTTAAAAGGGGGGTGAGCTTGGGTGGCTCAGAAGGTTAAGCAGATCCCATGGTCCTGGGATCATATCCCACATTGGGGCTCCCTGCTGGGGCGGGGGAGGGGAGTCTGTTTCTCCTCCTCCCTCTCCCCCTTCCCTCTGTGCAATGCTCTCTTGCACGCTCTCCTTCAAATAAATAAATGAATAATCTTTAAAAAAAAGAAAAGGTAAACATAAGGATTCATGATGGTTCCCTGGTGCCTGCTGGCTCGCATGGCAGGTATGCAACCAGCTCGGTTTGAGATCTTTAGACCCTAAGGCTCAAGCAGTATTTCCTGGCCCAGGACATCTCACATTGCTCCCACTGTTGGCACACAGGGAAGGTGTGTCTGTGTTATCCCCGTAGAGAGATAAGAAAGCATGCCTGCATTTGACCTCTCCAGCCTTTGCTTATATCTTTTTCCTGCTGTTCCTGCATTCTGTTGTTTGCTCTAATAAATCCGAACCTTGAGTATAACTTTACATGGGGTTCTGTGAGTCCTTCCAGTGCATCATCAAATCAGTTATATGACCATTGAGACAGGGGGCTGTATTTTTAAAACTAAGAGTTCAGTTTTTTAAATTGTTAAAAGACTTCTAAACTCATCTGTGTCACATTGAGGGAGTTTGGGTAGTTTGTAGCTTTCATGGAATTGGTCCATTTCATCCAAGTTGTCGCATTTATACCTGTAGAGTTATTTACAATGTTCCTTTCTTTTCCTTTTAAGGTCTTCTGAGTCTGTAGGAATGGCCAGTATTTTATTCCTTGCGGCTTCTTTTGTTTTCAAAGCATCTTAATGGAAATCATCTGATGTGATTTCTAACTACCGGCCGCTGTGTATGGCAGGCAGGGCAGGCATTGTTCTGTGGATTCAGCTAACAAAGAAACATTCCTGCTCACAAGTGCCTGTTTCGGGGCGACGTGGACAGAAAATTGCAGAGCTGATATCAGAGCCCAGGGCTCCTAACTCCAAGCTTCTCTGTTGGTAATAAGATTCCAACTATCACTCCCATGTAGTCCTGTTGCCTTTCATACCTACCTCTTGGCCCTTTCTTAACTGGCTCTTGTACACTCTAACCTCCCCGTGTCATGCTTTTCCTTGAGTGAAGCCTTTTCTTTTTTTGGTTAAGATTTTATTTATTCATGAGAGACACAGAAAGAGGCAGAGACCCAGGCAGAGGGAGAAGCAGGCTCCCCGTGGGGAATCTGACACGAGACTCAATTCCAGGACCCCAGGATCACAACCTGAGCCAAAGGCAGATGCTCAACCACTTAGCCACCCAGGAGCCCCAAGTGAATCCTTTCTTAAGATTTTCCCCTTAGCGTACTCCCAGCCTTCTTACACCTGGCTTCTCTCCTCGCCCTAGGCCTTGACTTTGTCAGATTGTACTTGCTTTTCTTGGAGACCTCCAACATACCATGTCTAACCCAGTGGTTCTCTACAGGGAGCAATTTTGTCCCTCAGGGGACATTTGCCAAGGTCTAGAGATACTTTTGTCGCAATTGGTGAGGTGCTACTGGCATCTAGGGGGAAGGGGCCAGGGATGCTACTAACTATCCTACCAATGTCAAGATAGCCCCATCCAGAACAAAGAATTACCTGGTCCAAATGTCAGTAGTGCCAAGGTTGAGAAACCCCTGCTCTCATCATATGCCTGGGGAGGCCTCTTCTGACTCCTGACTGGCTTTTTCTATGTGTGCCAGGACACCAAGGTTGTCATGCTTTGAATTTGTGGTGGATGACGTGCCAATCCGTGGCTCTGTGGGCCATGAGAGCTGCTTCCTGCTACATAGCCACAAGGTAGGACTCTAAACCCCTTTATTAGTCTTCCACATTGAATCTATGGAGATGGAGTTATTTTACCAATGTCTCAGTGTTGGGTGCTAAGCCCCATAGCCCGATTAGGTTATGGCCTCATCCACATAGTGTGTTAGTCACACTAACAGTGGAATGTTGGGAGCGGCAGGTGTCATGGGGATGATGGTGGGACTTCTTTCCCTAAGCACTGGAAATTTACGGTTGCCCATCATCAACTCTATGTTCTCAATGGTGGGTATTGTGCTTGTCTTTCACATGTGTTTGCTTTGGAATGACCTGGCTGGGTACAACCTGAATGAGGAGGTGACCGCTGGAGGTTCTGGTGATTGTTTTGACCGGGGTTGACAGTGGCTAGAAAATCATCCATATAGATGTCCTCTGCTTCCCTCCATACCATTCTCTCTATGGTTTGCTCTGTGCTGTGCTCAGCACAGGTGCCCAGTTTTTGAGCCCTGGCACTGGTGAGGTGATAAGAATTAATCAGGGATTTCTCTCAAGGGGTAGAACTAAGTAGATTGTTTAAAAAAGTTTTGCAGATCTTCTCTTCAAGGTGAGGGGCAGATCTAAGGGGTGGGGTGGCTTTAGTGAGGAGTATATATTTTATTGTAGGTTTTCTGGATAACAGAATCAGGGGAGATTGCTCTGCTACAGGCCCTGCGTCTGGGAGAAAGGGGACTGATTCTCCTAAAACATACTACAAGAGGGATATTTCCACTGCTACTCTACAGGCATTATTATCATGGCACTGCTGGGCATGTTCAGTGGCTATCATCCGGGGACCGATCATTAACCTAGTACTATCTTGTTGTATGCCCTGATCTGCTGAATCTTGGACACATGTTCAGCCACTTTTGTTGGCAGATCAGAGTTGAATGGTGGATATGGAATGTCATTCTCACCACTAGCCTCTTCTCTGGAGACTTCCTTTTCCCTGGTGGGCCAGCCTAGATTTAGGAATTTACAGCACATCATGGAACCTGGAATAGAGTCAGTGTGAGGCTTCTGGCCCGGATCCTCACATGCCTGCTCTTCCTTGTCCTAGATCTGCCAGTTCTTGGCCACCCAAAGATTTCTTCTTGATATTGGTAATTTGTGTCTTCATTGTCTTTTCTTTATTAGCCCTGCTAGAGGCTTACCTATTTCACTTATCTTTCACAGAACAGCTTTTTGTTTGCCCTTCTGTTGTTCTTAGGTCTTTCATTTATGATTTTGGCTTTTATTTCTTCCCTTCTGTTTTATTTGGACTTATTTTGCTTTTCCTTTTCTGGTTTCTCATGGTAGTACCATAACTTATTGATTTGAGCCCCTTCTGTGAACATTTAGTGCTATGAATTTTCCTCTCAGACTGTTTTGGCTGTGTCCCACAAATTTTGATATGCTGCATTTTCACCTAGTTAAATATGATCCATTCCTTTGAGACTTCCTTTTTGACGCATGGATTATTATGTGTGTGTCCACGTGTTTGGAGAATTTCCTGCTATCTTTCCATTACTGATTTCTAGTTTGATTCCACTGCAGTCAAAGTTCACACTTGATATGATTTCAATTCTTTTGAATTTGCTGAAGTTTGTTTTATGATCCAGGAAACAGTCTATCTTGGTGAATGTTCTCTGGGTTGTCTGAACATTTTTTATAATTCCATTTTCATTTTTACTTGTTTTGAGTGCTTCTCTTGACATTAAACTTTTCATTGCTGTGGCATCCATTTCAAAGACATGAATCTTGAATTAAGTGGATGTCTGAGTGGATGGATGGCATAGATGCCAGTTGTTTTCAACTAGTAAGGAACCAGTTTACCCCCACCAGTTCTCCTTATAGAGAGCCCCAAGTAACCTAGATTAACTGACCACTTGATCTCATTTCTTTCTTTCTGTGCCCTAATTCCTGATTTTATGCCATAAATTTGCTAATAGTGTACTGTGAAACTGTAGGTACCCCACCCTCAATAAAGGCAGAGCCCTAAGTCCTTTCTCTCTCTCTCCACCCAGGACCTCAAGTGCACCATGTACCCTCTGGGACTTGTAAAAAACTGTGTTCTTCAAAGTTCTCCAATGGTTTTGCTGAGGTGCATCCTGAAATCATAGTAAGAACCACAAGGGCTGGGGAAATCTACGTGGCTCAATGACTAAGCATCTGCCTTTGGCTTAGGTCAGGGTCCCGGGGTCCTGAGATAGAGTCCTGCATCAGGCTCCCCACAGGGAGCCTGCTTCTCCCCCTATCTGTGTCTCTGCCTCTCTGTGTCTCTCATGAATAAATAAAATCTTTAAAAAAAATTCTTGATGTTCTCTCCACCCTCCAGAATCATCTTCTATTTGCATTAGACATTATGTCCAGGGTTTGAGCTGTAGGAAGAAGAAAAGAGAACTGCATCCATGTCATCTTATCTGTAACCACCATCAACCTCTTCTAATAGTTTGATGATTTTAGCTTATTTTTAAATAAAATTTTTATTTTAGAATAGTTTAGTTTTAAGAAAAGTTTGGAAGATATTAGAGTTCCCATATGCCCAGTTTCCTCCACTGACATGTCTTATGGTACTTTTGTTATTACTAATGAACCAATATTAATATATTATTAAATAAAGTTACCATTGATCTAGATTTCCTTAGTTTTTACCTAATGTCCTTTTCAAAGTGTTCTAAGATCCCATCCAGGATTCAGCATTCCATTTAGCTGTCATTTCTTCTCAGGCTCCTTTCAGATGTGACAGCTTTTTTCTGACTTTCCTTATTTTTGATTACCTTGACGGTTTGGAGGAGTCAGATATTTTGCACAAGGTCCTCAATTGGGATTCTCTGATGTTTTCTCTTCATTAGACTGGAATTGTAAGTTTTGGGGACAAAGACCACAATAGTGGTAAAGGGCCATTGCCATCACATTTTATTGAGGGTATATACCATCAACAAGCCTGATCACTGTTGGTGTGGACCTTCATCGTCTGGCTGGGATGGGGATTATCAGGGTTCTCCTGTAAAAAGCAGTGACTTTTCACCCCCACCTCATGCTGTGCTCTTTGAAAGAAGTCACTATGTGCAGCTGATATAGTTTCTTTTCTTTTCTTTTTTTTATCTTACACTTACATCATATCATTTTTCACAAATTCTGACTTACTGGAGGAATTAATCTATCCTGGACCCATATTTTTCCAAACATTTCATTTTGCTCATTACACCAATATGAAGCATTTATGTGGCAAAGAAAAGATCAAAGGCATGATTTGAGAGACTATTTCTCTTAATACTTCCACACACTCAAAACTGATGTCCTAATGCAGCCTTTAAATACTATAATAGGGATCCCTGGGTGGCGCAGCGGTTTGGCGCCTGCCTTTGGCCCAGGGCGTGATCCTGGAGACCCAGGATCGAATCCCACATCGGGCTCCCGGTGCATGGAGCCTGCTTCTCCCTCTGCCTGTGTCTCTGCCTCTCTTTCTCTCTGTAACTATCATAAATAAATAAAAATTAAAAAAAAATTAAAAAAATAAATACTATAATAGCCATTTTTAGGAAAAATCTAAAGATCCTATGCAGCTGTAAGAGCAATGGAGTTCTTCTGAATCCTTCTGTTTGCTTCTGGGAAATTTATCAGAAGAAACAAATCACTTTCACTTTCTCTGGAAAGTTTATCTTAATTTTATTTACTTATTCATGAGAGACAGAGAGAGAAAAAGGGAGAGACACAGGCAGAGGGAGAAGCAGGCTCCGTGCAGAAGCCCGACGTGGGATTCAATCCCGGGTCTCCAGGATCACGTCCTGGACCGAAGGCAGATGCTAAACTGCTGAGCCACCCAGGGATCCCCTGGAAAGTTTATCTTAAAAAGAAACCTGGATCTTATACATCGTTTCCTCATGAATCTCCTAAATTCCCAAAAGGGAAACACATTTGTTAATGCAATATTTGTTCTTTTGACACAGATAGGGCTCTTTTTAGACCAGACAATGTTTTGTGCTTTGTGTAGCCTTCACAGCACACGGAGGCCTGTGATATTATCATCTTGAGTCCCCATAGGACTTGAAGCAAAAGGTTGCCCTTTTATATTACTAAAGACCATCCTCAGTTTTATGGTTTTGCTTTTATGACATATTTGTCAGAATTGGAACTTGTTTGATGCTACGTTTCTGGATATGAGTAATTATTTTTTTAAAGATTTATTTATTTGAGAGAGTGAGCAAGCGAGAGAGAACATGAGCAAGGGTGGGGGGTGGTGCAGAGGGAGAAGCTGACTACCCTCTGAGCAGGGAACCTGACTTGGGGCTCAATCCTGGGACTCCAGGATCATGACCTGAGCCAAAGGCAGGTGCTTAATAGACTAAGCTACCCAGGTGCCCCTGGATATGAATAATTCTTACGAGAAAATCTGTCTTGCTTACCAAATGGCTCCAAGAAAACATTGCAGAGGAATAGAGGAGGTTGCTTTGAATAAGAATATTGTTAGAATATTATCTGTATCCAGAAGGCTCTGTTCAGTTTCTGACATCACAGCAATCTCTGAGTGACTATCACCAACCCCCAGTTACCCACCTTAGCGTCATGTGAGTTTTAGAAAAGAGCAATTAGGTGGGAGCCTCATCAGACACAGAAACAACTTATAGAGAAAATTAGTTAAAATAATTAAGTATTGGAAAAGGTACAGACATGAAATAGAAATTCAAAGACCCACAATCCAATGGGAACTGAACCCATAATCGCAGAGGCATTTCACTAGCTGACAAGGTAGCTGTTTCTCAGATGGTGCTGAGAGAGGGTGGGAGGGTAGGGAAGAACCAGACCTTCACCACTCCCACTCCCCCACCCCGGCCTTATCTCAAGGTAAATTCCACTTGGATCCAAGATTTTAACATACAACAAGGAAACTACCAAATATACTGAACCAGCAAAAAAAGATTAATGTTTTAACAGCTCTATAGAGTGGGAAAAGTATAAATGTGCAACATTCAGAAGCCATAAAATAAAAATGTAGTAATTTGTTTGGCCTAAAAACCCCCACAAACTCGAGCCACAAACAACAAATTTGGAAGGATGGCTGCAACGCAGCTGACACACAAAGGGACAATACAATTCAATGAACAGAACTTTTGCAAAAGGTGAACAAAATTAAAATGTAAGAGGCAATGAACACAGGGAAAGATGCCTAACCTAAACGTGTATCACTTCTCATTGCCTAGATTAAACCAAGTAAGAGTTCCAGAGGTGAGAAGTTCAAGGCCACAGGCAAGGGACACCTTCCTTAGGCTCCCTGTGCCAGCTTTTGCATGTGGCTCTCCTCCACATGCTCCCAGGATGGCTGCTGCGCCTTCAGGCATCACCTCCAGGATGCCAGGATGCACGAGAAGAAGGGGGCCAAAGGGGGCCGGCAGGGAAAAGGCAAAAAGTTTCTGCTCTGGAAGTCCCCCACTTTAATGACTTCTCATGGAGGCCTAGTTTTGCTTACATCTCATTTGCTGGCTGCTCAGCAGTAGGAAGTTACTCACTTTTAACTTTGTCTCATAGAAAGCGCGTTAAGTCCTATGCACACTACTTAGGAATCTTCACAAAGTGAACACATCCATTTGACCAGCATCCAGATCAAAGAACAGAGGGGGAACAGCCGCCTTGCAAGTCCCTATGTGCTCCCTCGCAGTCACTGGAGAAGGTATTTTTAATGGGTACATTCTCAGTGTGACCAAAAGAGGGTACATTAAAGAAAACGAGAATATAAGTAACCAGCCATCTATCACACTCATCATATTCTAGATTGACCTAAAGACACTCTGACCCTTAAACCTTCTCCCCAAATCTTAAATTCTCCATCCAGGACATGTTCTGGTTCTTTGAGACAAAATGGCTGGGATTTACATTTGCTGGGATTTTATATGGTAAGACTGGGACACAGAGCAGGCTGGCCCAGAGCAGGAACTTTCTGCAGCAATAGACTCATAGGTGAAAGCAGTAAGGAGATCCTTATGGGAGGACGACTTGGTCTCCCACTGTGGAGAGATCTGTGACTAGGGAGACATCCCAGAGAACCATGAGGGACTCCATCCTGTGAATGGGATGAAGATGGGGGATAATTTGCACTTCTGTCTGTACCTTTGAGAAGTGAGAAATCCCCAAAATAAATGTGGCCAAATCTTAGAACTCAGGACTTATTATTACAGTGCTCATCCTGGAGAGAAACCCCATCATCAGTACAGGCACCTTTCACCAGGGCTTCCATCCTACTGAACACTGAAACATTCATCTTAGAGAGAAGCCTTATCTGTGGCAGAGAAGCCCCTGCCAGCACTCTAGCACCGCACGGCATCAACTCCTTCGCAAGCGACAGGAACTCTACAAATGCAATGAATGTGAGGGCTTTTGGGAAGGTAGAGCTCATTCAACGTCAGAGAATTCACACTGGAGAAAAACCGCATGCACGTAATGGATGCGAAACTGCTTTCAGGCAGTGCGCACAACTAATTAGACATCTGGGATTTCAGAACAGAGAGAGGCTCTGCAAGCATAATGGGTAAGAAGAACCTACAATCCAGGTTCCAGCCTCAGATAATGGCAGCTAATTTCGTTGCGACTTGAGCCAGTCTTAGGTAATGAATATGGAGAACTATCTAGGGGAAGCAGGGAGTAGATTGAATGTGACGTCATTCACCCTCAAGAGAAGCCTGTGAACATAATCAACATGGAAAATCATCTGGGGACAGTGTTGCTGTTGAAGAGGTCACGGGAAAGACACTCTCATGTTGTATAGACTATGAAAGGACATTTAATCTGTAATCAGGCCAATTCATACTGGAGGAAAAAAAAAACAAAAACAAACCCTTGATTACCAAGGGAGGAGGAAAAGCCTTCAGTTCTCCTTCTTGGATTCCAGAGAAACCTTCTTGGTATACTGGCCAACTGTGGGGGTAGGGGGAACTCAGGGTGTATTAAGCATCACGGTAAAGCATTAGTCACATAAAGTAGGCGGTTACCCCCTTTCTGCTTCTTCCACCCCAAAGTTCTCATTCTTTCGTTTGATTAGATAAGAAACTGGGTGTGTGCCTTTAACGACTTATCTTCCTAATAGTATTGTTCTTTGTAAGCTTAGCTTGTAATTCTACTAGGTGTTCAGTACACTTCTGCTGAATGAATGAAGGAACACAGTGGGCAAGCGTCGGGGTTAGCCTGGTTTTAGCTTTGGGGCAGGACTCCTAAGATATGCAGGGTGCACAGGGGCTGCACCGAGGGGAGAGGCTTAGCTGTGGAGTTTGCTGGTTACAAACTCCAGGGTCACTATATCACATCGTGTTTAGATCCCATTTATCTGATGAACTTCTATGGGACACATGCCTCTACTACTGATGATGTGGGGATGGGAAGTAGGTGGCTGAGACTTTTCTCAAATTCTAGATGCAATGAAATATTGGCAGGATGCATTAGGAGGATGCCAGTTTATCTGTGCCATGTGTGTGAAACTAGAAATCAAAAGAGAAGATCTAGAGTTTCCGAGTTCAACATCTCATTGCACAAGGGAAGGGAAGACTGCACACTTTGTGTAATGCTGAGGAAGCACCCCCATCCCCCTTGCTTGATCAAGGTTGGGGCAGAAGACAGCTTAATCTATGCCTTTTCCACCTCCCAAGCCAACTAGGATTATCCCCAGACTCGCATTCGAAGTCCATAAGACACCCTTGTCTCCCACTATCTTTCCTCTCCAATTGAGGGAGAAGAGATTCAGATCTTGTGCATTTCTGGCTCCTAGCTTTGCTGAGAAGACAGGAAGAAATGGTGGAGAAAAAGGGAGAGGTGGAGAAGAGACAAAGAATGAAGAACATGAAGAACATGGGAGTGTCCCCACACAGGGAATGGCCTCGATTTGGTCCCTGTTAGGAATCTAATAAGGATCTAAAATGTCACGAAGCCTGACTAGAGAGGTAAGTAGAAGGCCCAGTTTTCCACCAGTTTAGTTCCAGTTGCCATAAACTCCTTCCAGCCAGTACTCAGCAATTCTAAAATCTTGCTGTGGACCTTGGCCTCCTGTAGAAGTGTTGCCCACCCACCTGCCAGCTGTCCATTCCAGCTTGCTGCTCCTTCCATGTGCTTTCCATGGCTTTCTGGCCCATGCTTAGGCTCTTCCCTTCTGCCCCTATGGCACTTGTGTGTCCCAAAATTCATCACTGAGCCCCATTTTAGAAGGCTCATGCTCACATACCTAGAACGTTCCTGAGGCTACCTCTTCTTGTGTGCAACAGGCTCTGGGAGTTGGGACTAAGTGTTGAACTTGCTCTGTAGGCTGTTAGAAATCTTGACTTGTATTTCCTACCACGCAAGTAAGATTCCACTGTCTAAATTTGGGGTGATTTCCCATTTGGATCTAAACCAAGAGCCATGGGGCTCTAAGAAAATGATGACCAAAAGGTTCAGAGGAGGGCTACACTGGCTAAGAACATCTTCGACTTCAAATAGCAGAAATCTGCTTAGAAAATAAGACATTTAATTAAGGTATCAATAAAACTGGAAGTAGCTGGTTCCAGGATAGGTATAGTGGCTCAACGATGTCATCTAGGACCCAGGCTCTTTTTGTCCGTCTGCTTGGCCAACCTTGGTATGTTGGCTTCTTCCCTTGGTCTTGTTGCCTCATGGTCCCAATATGGCTGCTACTGCTCTAAAGTATCACATCCTCAAACATCCATGTTCAAAGCAGAAAGAAGAAGGGCCAGGCCATCCTTCCTTTAATCAAAAAGCAAAATTCTTCCCAGAAGGTCCTCCAACCCATTTCCTTCTAGTTTTTATTGGCAGAATGAACTCGCATGGCCACCTCTAAGCCAAATGACGGCCAGGGAAATAAGGAAGGAGCTGGCCACAGTGACTCACAGGGGCCAGGTGGGCCCTGGAGCTATGGGACCTGAGGGCACCTCTGGGATAGGCTCTACCCTTGGCCTTCCATGGGGCCCAGTTCTGCTCGGCCGTCCTTTTTCCCTTCGCCCACAACAGGCTCATGGTTCCCTCCACTCTGAGTTCTTTCCATGTCATGGCTTTCCTTCTCTAAGTTCCTTCTTTAGTCTCATTCTGGCCAGCACCTCGGTCCATGCAGGCCCTAGGTGCCCTAACACTATCCTGTCACACATGCACTGTGACGATATGGTCTGAGTTTTTGGTTCACATTTCCCCAAAGGGGAATCCGACTGGTCTGACCGGCTTTCCTTCTATTTTTGAGCCAGTCAAGTGACTTCAGAAGCCACTGGCCAGCCTATAGTGGATCCTGGTCCAGTGACCCGTGGTGGGGAGGGACCAAGGGGCAGGGTCACGTGACACAACACAGCCCCCTGGTAGCAGAGGCCAAAGGTGGCAGCTCACCACAGAAGGGGCTCGGGGCAGGACAGGTACTGTGGCATGAGGAAGAGCGTGGGCAGGGGCTTTGTAGAGCCCAGAGCAACAATGTAAGGAGATGAAGTTACTTCATGAACAGAGAGGCCGTAAGGGAGAACATGGAGGCACCAGACACACAAGTGAAAAAGCCATTTTGGACATTTCCACCCCATTTCAGTGGATGCCATGTGAAGAAGAGGGGAGGGATCCAGTTGGCAGACAGAACCAAGGCCCCTGTGCCATGGCCACAGTCCCTTAGCTGAATCCAGCCATTGGGGCCTCTCAGGTTGAGCCCCAGATGCGGCGGAGCAGAAAGAAATCGTCCCCACCTTGCTCTGTCAGATTACCTGACTCACAGAATTGAGAGCAGACATCACAGCTTCTTGCATCTGCCATGACTCAAGACCCTCCCCAAATTCCCGCAGCAGACACTCCAGTGAGTGCTGGGAGACAGGGTGATGTCTCTCATGATCATGGCTGCCCTGGGGATCGGGACCTTCAGCGCCTACTTGACTTGGTCTCTTAGAAACCATAGCATGGCTCCAACAGGCTGCAGAAGGGATTGTGGAAGGAGAACCATTTCAATGTGGCCATACAACCGAGACACAGAGTGGACTGGGGATTCCGGCGATGCTAGGAAAAATCCTGCAAGGGGAGAAGTAGCATCTTAAAGCCCGAGTGATGGGCAAATCTGGATTAGCAACCCTGCTCCTCCACTTATTCGTTGTATGCCCTTGGGCCAGTTATTTAACCTCTCTAAGTCTTATTTTCTTAAAATGAACATGAGGATAGGAAGATCCTACTTCCCGGGGCTGTGGTGGGGGAGACAAAGGGGTGCTGCATGTGAAGCCCTTGGCCACACAGGCACCAAATGCAGGGTGGTAGGCTGTTCTGGTCAGAGCCTCACACATGTGCTGAGTGGGCTCAGAGGCCCAGTGAGGCCCGGCTGCTCAGCGAGCATCAAAGGGCATGTCATGGCTGTTCTGGATGGGGAGCTCTACTGGTGTCCTCCACGAGGGACTAGTGGGGACAGGGGGTACACCTTTACATATCACAAAGCCCTTTACAGCTTCCCTTCTACACCGAGTTTCTTAAGCAATTTTCTAGAAGCCTTTGGAGTCGCTTCTTACGAAGAGCCTTCACCAGTTCCCTGGGAGAGCCAAGCTTAGAGCCACCTGCCCCTCTAGCACCCTGCTCCCCCGACACCTTCACTTGATTATCTCGATCTCCTCTCCCTGTTTGCATTAATTCCCATTCAGTCAGGTCTCCGGATGGTCATTAGGGGAGTCATCTGAGAGAGCATTCTGGAGACCCGCTGTAAATGACACTCCAGCTACAAACTTCCAAGCCCAGAGCACAGACACCTGGTGGTCAGCTGTGCTTCTGCCCAAAGACAATTGCGTGAGCTCCTGGTAAGCAGACAAACAGGCCACTGGCAAGGGTCCTGCCCTTCTTTCTCTCCTTAACCCTCGATGACCTAATCACATCTCCACCACTGGAAAGCAGCCCCCAGCTCCTAGGAGATGTGCTTCTACGGGCAGCACCAGCCCTCGGGACCGGCTCCTACTATCTGGCCAAGAACATTTTTAACTTGCTTTAAAAGAAAGCAGCAGAGAGCTTTCCAAGGCTATATAAAACCCTGGGCGCCCCCTCTTCGCGGTGAGGGGGAGGGGGAGAAGACAGGGATTCTGCAGCTTACAAAACACAAGAGGGCGTCGTGTGCATTTGGACTGGACTTGGCCACATACCAAGGGGAGGATGCACTCACTGGGGAGTGTAGGGCTCAGGGGGACACTTGAGGACAGTCACTAACATCTGTTCTCCCAATCCCGCCATGAACTCCCTGGCTGCTGGTAACTACAGAGGCACCCCCCTACTGCACGCCAGGTGTATACTTCATTGCTCTTTGCCAGACACTAAGCCAGTCACTGTGAACACAGAGATGCTTCAGACACAGGCCTTGCCCTCAAAGAGTTGTTAAGTTCATGCCGAGGGGAGTCCCTACGCCAGCCAGACTTAATCAGGACACTGCACGGACAGCTGTGCAATACCACCAGCTGCTTGCCTGCCACTCCCAGGATTAGCCCCATGCTCACTGCTGCTGCTGCTGCTGGGGCTGCAGCTGGCAGCAGGGAGAATCTGGGTGGCCAGGCTGGCATTGGCGGGGGTTGGGGGTGGGGACAAGGGGTGGCAACAAGGACGAGATCACCTTCTTCCTGTGTGACCTGGAAGGGCACGGCAACCATCCCCGAGAAGGCAGGCCACATCTTCAGTCACGGGCACATCTCCGCCCACAGCCTTGCTGAACCACAAGTCTGGCGGCTGCTTCCACTGCAGTGGCCACAGCCACAGCCCCATCTCCGACCCGAATCCTGTGGTGCTCAGAGGGGTCATGGAGAATACCGAGGACAGGATGTGAGTCTTCCTCAAAGAGCTGCCTTTAAGTCTGTTTGAGAAGAAGGCACAGAAATGTCATGAAAGCCTAGAATGTCGCGTGAGCACTAAGGGGTTTCGTGGGCTGTGAACTCTCATAGAAGCACCGAGTGGGGGACACCTGGGTGGCTCAGGATTGAGCGTCTGCCTTTGGCTCAGGGCATGATCCCGGGGTCCTGGGATTGAGTCCCACATCGCACTCCCTACAGGGAGCCTGCTTCTCCCTCTGTCTGCTTCTCTGCCTCTCTCTCTGTGTCTCTCATGAAGAAATAAAATCTTAAAAAAAAAAAAAAAAAAAAAAAAAAAGATGAAGCACAGAGTGGAGAGTCCACCCTCAGGCCTACAAAGTCCCAGGAAGGCTTTAGGGAAGAGGTAGGCTTCAGGCCAGGCTGGGGGGCGGGGGGGGGGGGGCAAATTCGGAGCAGGGATGGGGGGCCTGCATTCCAGAGGGGGCCTGTGACATTGGCAATGACCACGGGCGCTGGGAAATAGCTCACTCCTCACAGCCTTGTAAAAGTAATACCTTCTTCTCCTCTGTGCCATCACAGGAGGAGACAGCCAGGGGCTGGGAGGTCAGGTGTATTTTAAAACTGTTAAAGCAGTCACACAGCTTTGCTGCTTGGAATTGGGGACTTGTGATACTCCTTGTTTCATATGAGGTCATCACACTGTGAGGCCAGGACCAAGAACAGCCCATAAGTGCCCAGCCTTCCAGCCCCCAGGAGAACCATGGGGGCCACCCCAGGAGGACGGCTGCTCCATGGACGCTGGGATCAAGACTTTCTGCTGACTCTAAGGCCAAACCTCACTCCACTGGCACGGTACATGTGGCCACAAGTGTGGACAGAATTCTGGCAAGATATCAAAGAGTTCATACAGAGGAAATCTTTGAATATTATGAATGAGGAAAAGTTTCCCTTCATTTCCTGCTGCATCCTAGAGAGATTCCCTGTGAATGGCACAGACATTGGAAAATCTTTAGGAGGAGACAAGCAGCATTCAGAGATGAGAAGGTCATGGGGAGGGGTGCGGGCCGCATAAAGAACACAAGCCACGTCAGCCGGACCACGTGGATGAAGGTGACATCCTCAGTGAGGCACCAGACCTCGCCCAACAGCAGATAAGCCATTCAATGCAGGAGCTCAACCTTGTAAACAGAATGAATTGAGGGCGGTGATCATTTGAGAAGAAATCAGCCCTCATTCATCTTCCCAAGATCCTGATGGGGGAGAGGGCTGAGGCTCCGATGAATGAGGGAGCTCATGGGGGGGTGTGTGTGTGTGCCACATGGGCCTGAGTACACGGGATAGAAGATGGTCCTACCGCAGAAAAACGAACAGATTCTAGGGAAGGATTTTGCCAAACTTGAACAGACTGGCTGTGAGGAAAGCAGATGCCCTGTAGGACCTTCTGCTCAGGTGACAGCCAAGTTAGTGTGGTTCCTGGGGTCCCTGGGTCCATAGTGACTGAGCAGAAGAACAGAATGGGAACATCATCCCTCCTCCTTCTTTGTCAGTCTTCAGTAAAGTCTGGGGTCACCCTTCTTGTTCCTGCCTTGGCCTCCTGAGGGTGAGCTGGCACCCGTGCCTTCACATAGGCCCTGCCTGTCTCCTGTCTGAAAGGCCGGTGACTGCCATGACATGTTCCACGCTGGTGAACACGGCCCAGGGGAGGCTGCTCTGACTGGCTCAGTCATTTGTTCAACTGTTCCACAAGTGCCCTTTCAGCATCTCTTCAGCTCTGTCCCTGGCACTGTTATGTGGTGGGGGCAAAGGACAGGGGAGGAGGAGGTACAGGCAACAAGTGGCCCGGGGGACCATGGGGAGAAGAGAAGGGAACCAGGAAAATGGCAGCGCCTCTGAGATGGCAGGGGAGCGAGTCTGTGTCCCACAGTCTGGGGAGGAGGCTCTTTCAGGGGAGAGCACTGGGGAACGAGAGAAGAAGTCTGATCTCCTGACCTGCTGCCATGTGTCAGGCAAGCGTATCATTCCTGGAGGGACCCCACAAGCCTGGTGCCCGTTAGTGCCACCTTGTAAATCAAGAGCATAAGGCATGGGCACAGCTAGTCAGTGGCAGAGCCAGAGCCTGAGGCTTGGTCATCTCACTCCTCGTGCAGTGGCCTTCCCACCACCACAGGGAGGCAATTGGCCCTTCAGCAGTGCTCATGCTCAGGCTGTTTCCAGAGAAGCAAGGGAAAAATGGAAGGCATCTGGTGATCTGGGGGAGCAGGGGATAGAAGGAAGATGAAAGGCGGATGGAAGGAAGGATGGAAGGGGGGGATGGAAGGGGATGGGAGGGAGGATGGAAGGGAATGGGAGGGGAAAGGGGATGGGAGGGAGATGGAAGGAGGATGGAGGGGGATGGAAGGAGGGATGGAAGGAAGATTAGAGGGAAGGAAGGAAGGAAGGCAGGAAGGAAGGAAGGGAGGGAGGGAGGGAGATGGAAGGGGGAATGGAAGGAGGGAAGTAGACTGGCTTCTACACTCTACCTCAGGCAATGCGGAAGGGCTCAGACTCTCCCTCCTTCATCGGCTCAACTCAACAAGTCTATATTGAGCCCTGCAGAGCACCAGGCACTGTACTTCACTGCTGGGGATGTGAGTAAGACTGATATGGTCTGTGCTCTCATGGAACTTCCATTCTAGAAGGAGGCAGACAGTATCAGGCTATGTGATTTGAAAGGGGAAGTACTGGGCCCTGTGAAAGCACAGAGGAGAATCTCATAACCCAGATTCACAGGGTTGAGAGTGACTTTCGGGAAGAAGTAACCTGTTGGCTAAGACTCGAAAGAGGAAGGCTCTGCCTGTTGCACAGAGAACGTGCAGGAAGGTCTGCTGGTGATGGAGCAGAGGGAGAGGGGCCGCCTGACAGCCTAGCGTCTGCGAGGGAACAGCGCAGATGGGGAGGCACAGAGCCCAGAATGCACCCTGAGAACAATGGAAAGCCGTGAGGAGAGTTAAGTCTGGGGATGACCCAAGCAGGTTTGTGGCTTATCCCTTCCCTAGGAAGCCCAAGGCTGCCACAGTGAGGAGAGGAGAGATCTGTCCAAGGGCTCCTCAGTTCAGGCAGGCATGGTCTTTTTTCCCCTTGTGCACCAAGAAGGTTTCCAAGAGAGGGAGTGAGCAGAAGGAGCAATGAAGCAAGGGCTCATTTCGGGCCTTGGATGGAGCTGCCAATCCCGGACTAGAGCAGAAAACAGGCAGCTTGGGTACAGGTGTGTGTGAGCAAACACCCCCCTCTTGTGGCCGAGAACGGTATTGCCACTGTGTTCACTGCTTCCCGCCCTGAGAGCCAGGGTGGCTGCGGACCCCAGGAGGGACCCCAGGAGGGTCCCCACTCGGCTTGCTGCTGCTGCTTTTAGAGAAATCTGAATAACGGAGAAAATGTGCATACATGCTTAGAAACAGATATGAGAAAGACAATGTTACCAGTGATTCTGAACAGATGACTAATTTTTTTCATTTTGTTTAGGTGTATTTTAAAACTGTTAACGACATGAATTACTTTTGTTGCTAAAAGAATAAATGCATTGTTTTTGTCTTTAAAGGCAGATGCGACACAAAAGTGGCCAAAGAGGGGACTCAAAGTGGAGGCTGAGCAGCTCAGCTGATAGTGGTGTGGCTGGGTGATGAGCCAGCTCCCTGTGGCTTTGCACTCCGGGGGAGCACAACTCCAACCAGCTGCAAGGCCACACCAGGGCCCTTGTCTCGGATGAGGCCTCCTGAAGGAGCCCTCCCTGCTGTGTCTCTAGCTATGTCCCTCCTGCCCCTCTGCCTGTCTCACCAGACTGCTGCCCCTCTGACCTGGTCTTGCAGGTGGGCCTGACCGCCAGGTTCTTGGTGATCAGGAGGGTCCTCTCCTGGCAGGCTGATGCTGAATGAGAGTTGGGTCTGCCCAGAAGCTGTGACCACATACGCTACATGTATGGGGTCTCTGCTGTACAACTTTTCTAACTTGGAACAAGACACTCACCTGGCCTGGAGTTTTGGTCACTTCCATCATATCACTGTCGTGGCTGCTTCTTCCCTCTCCAGCTTGAGAACTCTTCTCTTGGGCAGGGAAGCTGCTTGGCCTCCCGTCTGGAGGTTCCCTAACGCTGGTCTAAGGTTCTGGAACATTCTGAGGTATATCCCAGCTCTGGTACCTGTGAAGCGTCACCCGTGGATCTTCTTTCAGCAAGTTCCTGATCTGAACAAGGTTGAACGCCCTGTCCTTACACCTTCACCATCTGGAATCCCTATGTTGAAAATTCAAATGTTACCTGTTTGCTCTGCAAAGAAAAGCCATGGAAATAAAATGCACACTCACTGCTGGGGATAGATTGAATAAACTATGACATACAATACAGCAGGGAAAGGTGAAGTATAGAAAAGTAATTAATGATCATACCTTTTCTAAAAAAAAAAAAAAAAAAAAGCCAAGGTTATGAGGGTCGTCTGGGTGTTGCAGTTGGTTAGGGAGCTGACCCTTGATTTTGGCTCAGGGTATGATCTCAGTGTCCTGGGATTGAGCCTGACTGGGGCTCCAGGCTCTCTGGGGAGTCTGCTGGAGATTTTTCTCCCTCTCTGTCTGCCCTTCCCCCTGCACATATGCTCTCTTTCTCGCTTTCTCTAAAATAAACAAGTCTTTAACAAAAAAAGCACATTATGAAATATTATGTGTACGGTAAGATTATGAAGTATGTTCTATTTGTTATTAAATTCAATTTGTAGTTTTTCAAATGTTCCATCATGAGCATATGGTACTTTTATAAGGAGAACACCCCCAAGTTATTTTACAAACCTGGATAGAAGATGAAAAAAACAGGAGCTTTAAAATATTTTTAAAAAATACCCTAATATTCAAGCGGTGGGGATGGAGGCAGGGCAAGAAGGAAATTCTGAGAAGTTTGGATAGACCTTGGGCTCTCCCGGCCACGCAGCTATATGTGCAGGAGGCGGGCAGCTGAGGAAGCTGCCCCAAAGGGCCAAGGCTAGTGACCCCTAAGAAGGGGTGTCCTGGCGTCGAAGCTTGAGGTAACTGTAGAAAGGGTTACCTGCAGGGGGAGCAGAGCTGGATTTGAGGGTGTGGCCCTGTGTTGGTCAAAGGACTCCTGATACATCATCATAATTAAAAAAAATAACTTGCACATGTAGGCACTTTATGGTTTACAAAGCACTTTCTCCTCCTTGAAGCTTATAGAGGAGGAAACAGAGGCACAGCACAGCCAGTATGCAGCAGAACCAGGACCTGAATCCAGCTGTTTCCAGCTCTCGCTGTACTGAGCTACGCTGCCCAGCTGCCCTTTAAGAGCTCAGGCACTGAGAGAGTATAAAAGTAAGGAGGATATTACACTTTACAATTGGAACCTAAACACTGACCCATTAGGACAGATGCTGGTCTCATCTGGAGATCCAGAAGCCTCCTGTAGGGCCAGGCGATGGCAATTGGATGCTGGACTCTAGGAAGCACCTGAGAGTCAGAAGGGAGTCGCTGGGGTGGCCCAGGAGGCTGGCAGGGCACTCTGGGACACGGAACAGCAGCTGCTCACCAACCAGTCCAGAAGTATTTCACTACTTTAACCACTCATCCACCCATCCATTCTGGTGGCACCAGGTAAACGTCATGCCAGCCTATGGCCTCCCCGATTGTGTCCCACAGATCCCGGTGGTGACAGATAACTCTAGAAGTTGTCCTATGTGTCAGTTATTTCAGCAGGGGAGCTCTGCAGTCAAACCACATTTCCACAGAAAGGGATGTGGTGGTCACCTAATGTAAGTGACCATGGACGTGTCTGAATCTGTGAAGTCCATTATTGGCCGCTTGGGCTCCTGCCAAGATCAGGGGCACTGTGGATCTAAAGCAGCAGCCCCCTAGCGGTGTCGTTTGGCTTTGCAATGAGCACTTACAGTCTGAGTACAAAAAATTGTACTGACTTCTGAGAATTTATAGCAGACGAACAATGAGGTTAACAACCTCTTCTCTGAAGTAAGAGACAGGAGCGTGCCCAGGCCACCCCCCGCCCCCCGCCGCCGCCTGCTTCTCCCTTGGGCTGGGATGGATGCTTTGTTGGGTCTGTTCTCTTGATTCCCAACTGAGAAGGCTCCCCTCCATATACCCAAGGTGGCTGGATCTCCCGGGTTCCCTTCAAATGCTCAGTACAGGCTACACGAAGGAAAGAAGAAAGGTGCTATTATTGTCAACAAAGGTCTTCATGAGCCACACCATGGAGTGTGCTTTAGCTAAAAAGCTAGCACACCAGAATTCAAAACAGCCTAGTACACTCAGCTGTGGCTGGGACACCAGTGGATGATGGAAATTCCCTGCTGTGCTCCAACTGGAGTTCAGTACCTCTTTGAAATTAAGGTCTCCTGCTAGTCAGATGATCACACTCCACTCCCAGCACAGGTCTGTAGGCTGTCATATCAGCCCTGCTTTCAACACAGGACCGACCACCCAAGAAAAAGATCGAAGACCCTGGTCTCCTCCCCAGAGGACGCTGCCTCTTACCACTGGTGTGGAAAGGGGTGGAGTTCTCAAGATCCATGTGTGAACTGGGGCCCACTGTGGCTAAAGCTGGTGATGTGTGGGGATTCTTGTGCTGGGGGTGGGGCTGCTATCTTCCTCCAGAGAACTTCCTGTCATGGAGATGGTTAAGAAAATAGAGGGCAGCCCCGATGGCCCAGCGGTTTGGCGCCACCTTCAGCCGGGGTATGATCCTGGAGACCCAGGATTGAGTCCCACATCGGGCTCCCTGCAAGGGCGCCTGCTCCCTCTGCCTGTGTCTCTGCCTCTCTCTCTGTGTGTCTGTCAAAATAGGGAGCTCTAAAGGAAATAAAGGTAATTACTTGCTTTTTTTTTTTTTTTTTCTAAGAAAATGTCTTGTTAGACCTTTTCTTCCATTGTATTTCTTTTAAAATGATTCTTTTTTGGTCACAAAGCATTATTTGTTCATTGCAAAAAATAATTAAATGTTACATACTTAAAACATTCAAAGAGAATGTTCTTCGTAATCTTTTCTCCCAGAGATAATGTAAATTTTTAAAATTTAATTTTATTAAAAAGTTCCCCAGCTGAACCGAGGTAGAGTTGGGAACTGAAACGTAACTGTGTATATGTAAGGTGTACAACTTGGTGATTTTAAATTAAATTTTGATTCAAGTTTCAATAAAATAGTTATCTTAAAAACTAAGTAACTGGGAAGCCTGGGTGGCTCAGCGGTTTAGCACCATCTTCAGCCGAGGGCGTGATCCTGGAGTCCTGGGATCGAGTCCCACGTTGGGCTCCCTGCATGGAGCCTGCTTCTCCCTCTGCCTGTGTCTCTGCCTCTCTCTCTCTCTCTCAATCTCTTTCTCTCTGTCTCTGTGTCTCTCATGAGTAAGTAAATAAAATCTTTAAAAAATAAAATAAAAACTAAATAACTGATTTACGTTAAATATAACTAGGACCTACTAATAGGACCATATTTCTGGAACTTTCCCCTAAATGTCCTAGTTTCTCATAGTCTGTCTAGTTGCCCCCAAAGCCATCAGAACAGTCCAGAAGTTAGAAGTTCCAGTTTCTCTGAATCCAACCCACCTCTCCCCACTGCTTCAAGCTGAGTTGGGTGGTTCTAGCTCAGGGCCTCTTACGAGGGTGAGCCTAAGGCATCTACTGAGACGGAGAATTTTTTCAGACTTTGGATTTGTCATCCCCAGACATAGCAAGTCCGCTAAGAACAGTCTTTCCTAGTCTTTCTGCAAGACAGTATCCAGAAAGGATATGGGGAAGCCCTTACTTCAAAGTTTCAAGAACACAGTGGATAAGGAACTCCAGGAGCCAGAAGTTTGGTCAGAAAGGTGAAACCTGCACATGATGTGTTGTGACAGAAAAATATGTATTATAGTTTCTGCAGAGAATGATTTAGATTTGAGTGGGTTAAATCAGGACTTAACTAAATGAAGCACCTCCCCATAGGAATGAGAATCATTATGTCAGGGAAGAAAAAATAAAAACTCTAGGAAATTATCCAAAATCTAATGGGATCCCCAAAGGCACCAGGGAAGAGCAAAGAGGAACATGGGCACAGTGTTGGACCAAAACAGATGTGGCCTCTGTTCTCCTTGGATAACCTACCCCTCCCTATCTTCACACGTTAGTCCCCTTTTCTACTCATGGGCCTGGTTCATTTTCTTACTCCCACTGTCCAGCATGACTCCCACCATAGCTCAGGGGTGCACTTGCAGCCTGTCTTACTGCCTCTGGGCAGAATGGCCAGGAGCTACTCCAGCTCCAGTAACTCCAGGATGGGCAACTCGCAGGCTGTCGCTGTGCCCTCTGCCACTGGCAGCAGAGCTCCCAGGGGCATCTCAGAACCTTGAAGGGTGGTCCCGAGCCTCCTGGTCCTAGAACTCCCTGAAGTGCAGACCAGCCTGCTCTCGGTTGGGAGGCTGATTACCTGGCAGCATGGTCTCTTTGCCCCACAAGTGGTCCTCTGCCTCCACCTTCACGGTTGGAATTCTGTCCTGCTTCTGATGGCCCTGGGAGCACTGGGACACAGCTCCCCTGACTGCTGTGCTCATTCTTGATGGGAGATGGCCCCAGGGAGGCTCACTTGTGTCGTGTGGGGGTTACATTTCAGAGAAACTCTTCCTGAGCTGCTTCAAATTTCAGAAACTTTCTGAAACACAATAAAGTGAAATAAAACTCCTTGATTAGGGGGTCCATTTCAACACCACTATAGACCGTGAAATGGTACAACGCACTCTCAGGTATTCCTCACCATTCCCGTCTCCCCTTGCCCGCCAGGCCAGTTTTCAAGCAGATGTCATAAAATTTTGGCCATAAGACCTGCAGTTGTCTCTAAGACCCTTTTCTTTTATATAGCATAACGCCAACAGCCTTTTCACAACTAGAAGGTTGAAACACTATCATATCGCCAATTAACCTGATTTTTAAAAACTGCACAATTAATTGGTCATTACTCATGATCCGAGTAAAGCTTACAGGTTGCATTTGGCTGATAAGTCTCATCTATAGGTCCACTTCTTTAAAAAAAAAAATTCTTTTTTTAAAATCTTGTAATCTGTTAAAAGTATGTCAGCTGGCTGTCATTAGAACGACATGACACCTGACAGATGTCTGGGCGCCGGCTCTGCGAGGCCCGGCTCTGCGCTGGAAAGTGAGGCGTGAGCAGACAGACAAGGGCCCGGCCTAGCTCTGGGCTTCGGTTCCTCCTCCTCCAGCAGAAAAGGCGGGGCCTAGGCTCCCATCACTGGGACCCACCGGGAGAGCCGCCGCAGAACGCCCGCCGGATACCTTCCCCGGAGCCAGGGCCCACACTCCGCCGTTCCCGGCGGCCGCTCGCCTGCCTGGGCTCCCGGAGGCCGAGGCAAGGCGGAGGGAGCGCCCCTCGACGCCGCCAGGCTCGACCACAGCGGTGGCTGAGCGGTAACGGCCACCGCTCGGACCCCGGCACGGGCCCGGCACCCGCCCAACTACAATTCCCAGAGGCCTCTGCGGCGAGCCGGTCACCATGGAAACGAGTCGGACTCGTCGGCTCTGCAACCGTTGGTGGCCTGGTCCTGTGCGCGGAACAGTCCGCAGAGCTTCCAGACGGGACGGTCACGTGTCTCCGCCGCCCAGGCCTTGGTTCTGGGGCCAGAGGACACAGAGCCCCTACGCCTAACCGAAGCCATGGGAAGACGGAACTACATTTCCCAGAAGGCGCCGAGGGCACGCCAGCTTCCGGTCGCTCGGCACCAAAACGGTAACACCGAGCTGTTGCCAAAGGAGTCAAGTCCTGGGTATCTGGGCTTCTGAAGCCCGTGAACAGAGGAGCAGGAGACAGAGATGAGGAATAGAGGAGGAAAGGAGAATGGGAAATTTGGTTATAAAGCAACATTAAAGAGTACATCCCCGCCTGTTTACCTCTTTCACGGACGCTCAGGGCTAGCGCGAGCATCGCACAGCCCCCTGGGAGAGGCTGGCGACGCTGCCCTAAGGCCTATGGGAAATGTAGTAATTGATTAACACTCCACTGAGCACCTGCGATAAACCTGGCACGCTAGATAGATTAAACGCCTTCTTGGCTCCGCTCAAACACACATTTTACCTCCTAAATGCTTAGGAACCTGTCCCTTTTCTTCATGCCAATCCTCAGTGCTGTATTTCAGACACTGCATTTCCTTGTCAACCTGCCCTCAGTCATGTTCCCCTTAAGTCATCTCTGCACAGGGCCACCAAAGTAATCGCTCCTGCTCTGCTTAGGGCTTTCCAGCGATTAATAGAATCAAGTCGACGCTCCTTGCTGGTAGATATTTGAACTAACTTACTGTTTTGGGCTGCTCTCCTCATACGTAAGAACCACATTTTAAAAAATTGTTCATCCTGTTTGCCACTGATACCTTAAAACCATTGTCACCATTTTTTTTTTAAGTGAAAAGCACAACTTTTTGCTTTGACCAGTTGCATCGCCAGAAAGGGTGATAAATTCCAAGTGTATTTGGATTTGCAAAATATCCTTGAAAAGTACTTGAAGTAGGTTCCTATAATAAGAAACCAAGTCACTCCTAAGAAAAGCAAAGCAAAACAAAACAAAACAAAATTTCATTGCATGCTATGGGCAACACACCTAGGTATTTCCAGGCCTTGTAAAGTCACACAAAAGAGAAAAGAAGGATGGTTCTTGTATAAAGTACTTATCTCTCTCTCTCTCTCTCTCTCACACACACACACACACAAACTACAGCTAGAAAATAATGTAAAATAGAAGAGCTATTTTTATTTTACATAGCATTTTGAACGTCAAAGGTCTGAAACTATGTCCTATCCAAAGAGCTGCTTAAGTGTGGGGTAGATCTGCACTGAGGCTTTTGAGAATGGTGGCATACTTTTAAAACCAATCAGAAAGCCTAGATAGGAATGAACTGCAGGAAGATAGATGAGGTGTTGCTCACATCAAAGCACCACGAGCTTTCCTTTTGAAGTGGGAATACTTGGCAGACACATTTCCATTGGCTTTTAACTTTGGTAGGAATAATGGCCAGTATCATAAATGTAGAGAATTATTTAAGATAAAGCAGTTTCAAAGTCACATCAAAAATCAGTAATCTTAACATTCAAAAGCAGAGAATTTCCTCCCTCCTCACTAATTTTATTTTTTTGGGTTTGGCTTTTTAAATAGGGATCCTTCATTTGTTGCTTAAGGAAAGAACACGTTTGTTGAGAAAATATCAGCCAAGGCCAGGATATTCTCAACCAAGAAGGTGGGGTAGGATGAAGTCAAGATCTGAAAGAGTCATAGTTCAGAGTAATTTTCTTAAGCAGTACAGTTACTCTTTTAATCGGTATATATATATTTTTTAATTTTTAAAGATTTATTTATTTATTTTGATAGACATATATATAGAGAGAGGCAGAGACACAGGAGGAGGGAGAAGCAGGCTCCATGCCGGGAGCCCGACGTGGGACTCGATCCCGGGACTCCAGGATCATGCCCTGGGCCTAGGGCAGGTGCTAAACTGCTGAGCCACCCAGGGATCCCCCTAATCGGTATATATTTTTTAACTCCTATATGTCTTCAGTTTCCAGCAAGTCTCTGCTCTTTGTTAAAACAAGTTAGCCTACTCCTGTGGCATAAGGTTCTTCTAGTGTTCCACAAAAAGTGTAACAATCTTCAGGAGCTTCCCTGAGCAATTCGGAGATGTGAATGTTCAAATTGTGATGTTAGGTGACTAACTCATGGTTTTCTTTACCAAGTTGGAGCTTCGATACTCTCTAATTTGATTGGTTTCAGGGAATATGATAATATGATGCTAGTTCTACCCAGCAAGTTAGTAACAGGGACAGAACTTGGCCCCCACACCCCTAACTTGCTGGGTTATCTTGAACTAGTTATTTGTCATCTCCTCTTACCTCCCCCAAGCCTGCTCCTCTTTCATTAGTGCCTCAGTGAATGGCATCTATGGTAGGCTGAGTTACGGACCCCAAAGATCTCAGGACCCGATCTCTGGAATGTGTAAGTGTTGTTTCATTACTCGGAAAAATCGTCTTTGCAAATGTGATTAATTTTTCTGTTGAACTCTTGGCTTATCATCAACAATCAGATAAAAATAATTCCTTTTTGTTCTGGAGCAGTGTTCTTCAGACCAATTATTCTTACTGCCCCTATTACATAAAGATGATTTGCTATAGTTGGCTTTAAGGTTATTCTGTGTTCCTTACACATGTTCCCCCCAAAGAGCAGGTCAGAAGGAAATTAACCTGACTTAAAATGTGCTCCCAGGTAACGAGGCAGTTTGCTAAGAGGTGACTGTAGTTCAATCTAAATTTACCAGGAAAGTGGCATTATTAGCAAATACCATTCTCTCTCACAGACTGCCCACACAGCTCCATTTCAACCTCCTGTTGTCAAAGTGAAGAGCACCCACGCCTATTGATTCATGTCTTAAGTGTCTCTATTTTTCTCTCACTCTCACTGGAAAAGACCTACATTTAACTTTAGATCTCCTTAATGTGTTTTCAGGTTGGCTATATTGAAAAAAATTCCAAATATAGGGGCACCTGGCTGGCTCAGTCAGTACAGCATGTGGCTCTTGATCTTGGGGTCATGAGTTCAAGTGCCATGCTGGGCCTAGAGCTAACTTAAAAAAAAAAAGAATCCAAATAGAAAAATCATGGATGAACAACAATTCCTAAGATTAAAGCAAACAGTTTTACGATAAGCTATGAACTCACCGTATTTGCTTACTCTGAGCATTAACACTTTTGCCTTTTTTACAAATTAGGTGTTAGGACAATATAAACATTGTTTTTACATGTATTACTTGAAGGAATATTTACAAATTAAGTTCCCCTGAGGATCTTAAAAAACCTTTTACAAGATATATGTGTATTCTACCTTCTAAGCTGATAATGATGTCCAGATTACCAAGGATATTTAAATGAAAATAAAATATTGGAGAGTTTAAATGCTAATCTTTAAAAATATCCTAGGTGGGGGGTGCTGGGGGCGGGGCTCAGGCAGTTAAGCGTCCAACTCTTGATTTCAGCTCTGGTCATGATCTCAGGGTCGTGAGATCAAGCCCTGTGGTGGGCTCCGTGCTCAGCAAGAAGTCTGCTTGTGGATCCCCCCCTCTGCCTCTCCTCCATTCTCTCTCTGTCTCTCTCAAATAAATACATAAATCTTAAAAAAATATCCTAGGTGGGGTGCCTGGCCAGCTCAGTTGGTGGAGCATGCAACTCTTGATCTTGAGGTTGTGAGTTCAAGCGCCATGAGATTACTTAAAAAAGAAATCTTTGAAAAAAAAATCCTAGGTGAATTGTACACTAACGTTCTTAGCAAATTATTTACAATAACCAACAGATAAATGGATAAATAAGATGTAATCTATCCATGCAATGGAATATTATTCACCCCTAAAAAAGAACGACATTCTGACACCTGCTACAACATGGATGAACTTTGAGGACATTCTGCTCAGTGAAATAAGCCAGTCACAAAACTTAAAATACTATATGATCCTACTTTTATGAAGTCCCTAGAGACAGAAATTAGAGAAAGTAGAATGGTGGGTGCCCAGGGGAGGGAGGAGGGGGAATGAGGAGTTTGTGTTTAATGGGTACAGAGTTTGAGTTTGGGATGATAAAAACATTCTGGAGATGGATGGTGGTGATGGGTGCCCAAATGCTGTGAATGCACGGAACGCCATAGAACTGTACACTTAAAAATGGTTAAAATGGTAAATTTTATGTTATGTATATTTTACACCAAGTTTAAAAAGAGTAACAGGATTGTTAAATTCAAAACTTGTCCTGGGAACCCTCTTGCACTGTTGGTGGGAATGTGAACCGGTGCAGCCATTCTGGAAAACTGTGTGGAGGTTCCTCAAAGAGTTAAAAATAGATCTGCCCTACGACCCAGCAATTGCACTGCTGGGGATTTACCCCAAAGATACAGATGCAATGAAACGCCGGGACACCTGCACCCTGATGTTTATAGCAGCAATGTCCACAATAGCCAAACTGTGGAAGGAGCCTCGGTGTCCATCGAAAGATGAATGGATAAAGAAGATGTGGTTTATGTATACAATGGAATATTCCTCAGCCATTAGAAATGACAGATACCCACCATTTGCTTCAACGTGGATGGAACTGGAGGGTATTATGCTGAGTGAAATAAGTCAATTGGAGAAGGACAAACATTATATGGTCTCATTCATTTGGGGAATATAAAAAATAGTGAAAGGGAATAAAGGGGAAAGGAGAAAAAAATAAGTGGGAAATATCAGAAAGGGAGACAGAACATGAAAGACTCCTAACTCTGGGAAACGAATTAGGGGTGGTGGAAGGGGAGGTGGGCAGGCGGTGGGGGTGACTGGGTGGTGGGTACTGAGGTGGGCACTTGATGGGATGAGCACTGGGTATTACTCTGTATGTTGACAAATTGAACACCAATAAAAAATAAATTTATAAAAAAACAAAAACAAAAACAAAAACAAAAAAAAACAAAACTTGTCCTGGGCACCTGGTGGCTCAGTGGTTGAGCATCTGCCTTCGACTCAGGTCATGATCTTGGGGTCCTGGGATCGAGCCCTGCATAGGGCTCCCCACAGGGAGGCTACTTCTCCTGTCTATGTCTTTGCCTCTCTTTGTGTTCTCTCATGAATAAAATAAAATCTTTAAAAAAACCAATAAACTTGTCCTAAGTGATCAAGTAAACCTTATAGGTTTTTTTTTTTTTTAAGATTTTATTTATTCATAAGAGACACAGAGAGAGAGAGAGAGAGAGAGAGGCAGAGACACAGGCAGAGGGAGAAGCAGGCTCCATGCAGGGAGCCCAATGTGGGACTTGATCCCAGGTCTCCAGGATCACACCCTGGACTGAAGGTGGCGCTACACTGCTGAGCCACCCGGGCTGCCCACCTTGTAGGTTTATAATGAGAATATTGTATCTCTTACTATTTTAACAGGGGTAATATTTGAGAATATTCACCTATTGCTATATTCTCGATTCTCCTGAAAATCCTATTTTTCTCCCAGGAAGCTGAGGGTTGAGAATGGATCAGATAGGCCAACTGTGGCAAGGAGTACAGTGATCCTGCCATATAGATCCACAAAAATCTGGCCTGTTTGGAGAACACAGCTGGCTCTCAGAGATGTGCAGGGCCAGGCCCAGCCAGGATGGGGCCAAGCCAGCCTGGGACCCCTGGTTCCATGCCAGGGGCTGTACCAAGCTTGGATTTGAAGGAGGTGGCCAGTAGGGTGGCCACTGACAACTTGACAGAAGTTAAAAGGGAACCAGAGGACCTGCCCTTGGAACAGCTGCCCCAATCATAGCACAAACTCTGTCCAGGCACCCTGACACCATCTTGGGGAAAAGGAAGGTGAGGAAGTAGACTGTAACCTTATCCCAGAGACTGAACTAACTTGGAAACTTTTAAATTTGCAAGAGATGGAAAAAGAGTTGATTCTCACTACTCACAGTCCTTATATTCTGTAAAGTTGTCATGCGCACTGGATGAGAGAATGCCAAACCATGGCTTCTGGGGAAACGCAGGGTTAAGTTCCTGTGCGCCTCTGATCACATTTTCATCAACCATCAATATGCAACCTTGTTTTATGGAAGCTTATTTAAAGACACCTTGTTTAATATACTATGTTGATTCATTGACATTGAACTCCCAGCCAACCACACTAGAATTCATGCTGAAATGAGGCTTATCGAAAGCACTAATTTTCTCCATAGGGCACATCCCAGCCTTTTTGCACTTAGGAATACTAGCCAGAGCTTCAGCACCATGTTTGGGGGTCATTGTAAACAGCGAAACCACTAACAAAAGCACAGAAATGTGAAAATATGTCACTAGACTGTGACAGGGACACTTATGTATAGTATGAGAGCTGAGACAAGAAGGCAGAGTGTGGTCTTGTTCAGCCTTGGCTGAAAACATTCATGACCAGTGATTCACATTTTTTGCCACTCTGAGTAACTGTGGAAGTGCTGTGAGTATTGATCTGGGGGTTGCAAATCAGTTTTAGCCAGGCAAATCTGCAAACACAGAACCATGAAGGAGGATCAATTATAGTTTTATTTGGCATCAGATGTGGTCTAGGTTCCCTCACTATCTAGCATCACTATGCTTAAATGTATGAGATTTAAGCCAATTATAGAAAATGGACGAATCTAGGGGTGCCTGACTGGCTCAGTTGGTTAAGTGTCTGCCTTTGGCTCAGGTCATAATCCAGGGGTCCTGGGACTGAGCCCCACATCAGGCTCCCTGCTCAGGCTCCCTGCTTCTGCTAAGCCTGCTTCTTAGTCTCCTTGAGCCTGCCGCTCCCCCTGTTTGTGCTCTCTCCCTCTGTCAAATAAATAAATAAACAAAATCTTAAAAAAAAAAAAGGAAGAATCTATCATTTTTTCCCCATATCTAAAGTGTAGGGGGCAGCCCCGGTGGCACAGCGGTTTAGCGCCACCTGCAGCCCAGGGCATGATCTTGGAGACCCTGGATGGAGTCCCACATCAGGCTCTCTGTATGGTGCCTGCTTCTGTCCCTACCTCTCTCTCTCTCTCTGCGTCTCTATAAATAAATAAAATCTTTAAAAAATATATAAATAAAAATAAAGTGTAGGGCTTAAGTTTTTGACTGTACCTCACTGTTATTTAGAGAAACAGAATGGCAGCTCTGTGAGGGTGAAGATTTTTATCTGTTTTGTCCATGCTGTATATCACCAATAGCCAGAGCAGTGTAGCACAAGTCAATATTTGTTGAGTGAACCAAGGAATGAAAATCACATTCAAACCAATACACATGAATTAAACTGCTGTATCATTTGGTTCTGACAGTTACAATTCCACAATTTTTATCACTTGACATATATGAAGAGGAAAGAAAAATAGCTCAGTTTTCCAGCTCGTGGAGAGGTTTGAGGCAAAGGAATCAGAATTCAATAATAGGATTTTCTCAACTGAACTTAGGACAGAGGACAAATGGTATGAGTCAACTCCCTGGCTGACTGGTACCTTAAAGCAGATAAGGAAAATCTCTTCTATGGCCACAGGGAGAAGAAAATATCAGTAGCTGGGTAAGATTCCAGGTCTGCCCTGGGAAAACAGCTGACCTTATTTGTGAGGTGAAAGAATCAGAATGAAGGCTGCTTAGGTGATAATTGACATCTCCTCCCGGTCTCTGCTTTCAGACACTGAATTGATTATGCTTTTTAAATACTTTATGAACTCCAACCTGATGTCTTCAGGGTCATCCTCAAGATTCGAGTGCACCAGCTTCAGCTTGTTCAAGGGGGTTGCTTAAAAAGGAAAATAATGTAATTAGGCGTGAACTTTTAACGAGGGGCCGTTTCTAGCTCCCAGTGACCTGAATCTTACTGAAGCCCATTTGCTTAACTTTCTAAAGGCCAAAAATAAAGTTGTGTCTTGCTTGACATGATTTAACAGATAAAGGTTTTATCACATGCCACTGCCGATGCACTTAGCATAGTGGTTGGCATTCAGTAGGTGCTCAATAAAGAGTGCTACCACACTGCCACCTGTTGATGGAATAACAACTCTACAAGCTATTTCCAGGTCCTCTTATGCCAGAAAGGAAGAGATTTCTGCATATCATGAGCTGTTTTCCATGAGCACCTTGAACCCTCTGTAAGGGTGTGTGTCACGTGCTAGTTGGGAATTTTTCTTGAGATAAGACCAGTCAGGAAAGAATGTCCCTAAAAGGACTGATGAGCAGCTAAAACCAGGTTTTTTCCATCTTGGTGTCTGCCTGCTTTTTTTTTTTTTTTTTTAAAGATTTTATTTATTCATGACAGAGAGAGAGAGGCAGAGACACAGGCAGAGGGAGAAGCAGGCTCCACACAAAGAGCCTGATGTGGGAGTTGATCCTGGGACTCCGGGATCACACCCTGAGCCAAAGCAGACGCTCAACCACTGAGCCACCCAGGTGTCCTATGTGTCTGCCTGCTTTTAAAGTCTCTCTGTCCTGGCCTGGATGCTATGCCAGACCTTCCAACCCGGTGATTCCCAATTTACATAGCAGGAAGAACAAATGTCAAGGACACAGTAGGTGCTCAATAACTGCACATCACCGCTGGTTTCAAAGACACAGAACAATATACAAATGCCCAGGCCACTCAAGACAAGAGCAGAAGGGAGAAATGGTGGTCTCCTTACGCAAAGACGGGTTTCCTTTATCACTTCCAGAGCCTGGTTTGTGGTGTGCAATCAACAGACACTGAGTGTCCTGTAAAAACTGCTGCTGGACGAAGCAGGAATACCACATCTCGATCTCCTTCAGGTGGCTTGGGATGTCAGCATTGAAGACGATCACTACTCCGTGTGAGTCCTTCATCAGAGCTGGCCAGCAAGACTCAAACCTACAAGGCAGAAAAGGAGACCTGGTGAATGTCAGGTGGTAGCTCTGGTTTAAAAATAATGTCTTTGTGTTAACTGATGGATGGCTTGTTATTGTGTCATGACCCAATCATTAAAGTTCCAAGGGCAATGCATGTCACCAAATAATTGATCATGCCCCTAATACATGCTAGGAAGTGTGCTGGGCCAGAGTCCAAGGTGGTTGGTGGGCAGCTGAGTCTTGAATCACTTGATGAAGCCAACCCTCTTTAAAGGAAACGTACTTTGGGTCACCGCCACAATCCCATAGCTCAAATTCGCACCCCGTGCCTTTGGTGTTGCTGGTAATGTGTGGGTTCTCAAATTCCAAGATCCTAGAAAGAAAAACAACAGTAGCATCTCCACTTTGTTTTTTTTTTTTGTTTTTTGTTTTTAATTTTTTTTTATGATAGTCACAGAGAGAGAGAGAGAGGCAGAGACACAGGCAGAGGGAGAAGCAGGCTCCATGCACCGGGAGCCCGACGTGGGATTCGATCCCGGGTCTCCAGGATCGCGCCCTGGGCCAAAGGCAGGCGCCAAACCGCTGCGCCACCCAGGGATCCCAGCATCTCCACTTTGGACACATTATACTTTGGGAACGCCATCACCACCAAAAGTTGGGGTTGGGCCTCTCTGGGAAACCAATTTGTTGGGGCTCACCTCACTCCTTGGGTTGGGTTGTATTCGGTGATGTCAGAAGATTCTGTCAGGAAGTTGGCCAAAACGGTTTTTCCACTCTGTGGGAATGAAGATAATAAAGGGTCTTTGCTGAAGAGCAGAAAAGTAAACCATAAGCGAGCCCTCCAATCGCTGGCTTGGAACTGGGTGTGATGGAGTGTGGGCTGTGGCCACCCTGAGATCACCAAGGCAGAAGGTTCTCTGTGGCTGGGTGGACTTTGCTGCCTTATTATATGTGGTGGGCACAGCCTGGCCTGGGACCTGGCGTGCATGGGGTTCTGATGCTGGCTCTGTCGCTGTTTGACCTTACAACCTACACTGATTTCTTTGGCTACCTCTCAGTCGACTTACCTGAGAACAGAAAAGAATTGTTAGTGTGAGTCTCTCTCCTGTCATGTTCCTTTCCACATCAAGAAACCAGTATGTCACAGATATAAAGCCACTGAGGCCCAGAAAGGGGAAGGGAGTTCCTCAAGGTCACACAGAAGTTCAAGGTCAGAGCTAGGTCCCACAGTGACTGGCCATGCCACACTCTCATACAGGGCTGTTTCTCCTCGATAATACAAGTCATACACAGTCCTCTTAAAAAAATAGCCCTCCTGGGGATCCCTGGGTGGCGCAGTGGTTTGGTGCCTGCCTTTGGCCCAGGGCACGATCCTGGAGACCCGGGATCGAGTCCCACATCAGGCTCCCGGTGCATGGAGCCTGCGTCTCCCTCTGCCTGTGTGTCTCTGCCTCTCTCTCTCTCTCTGTGACTATCATAAATAAATAAATAAATTTGTTAAAAAATTAAAAAAAAAAAAACTTAAAAAAAAAATAGCCCTCCTGGTCCTCCACCTAAAGTAGCCATCTGTCCATCCAGTCCAGTCTCTTCCCAAAAGTGGTAACTTGTATCTGTTTTCAGATATTTTCTGTACATTCGCATCATTCATTTAGCAAATATTGTACAAGCTTGGATATAAGGCATTTTTTCTTTGCAAATTATTCCTCAGAAGAAAGGGAATCTCTTACACTTGAATTCTTAAGAATCTCTGAAATTATGCCCTGCTCTCTTGAGTACTTTATTTTGAACAACTGTTTGACTAGAGTCATTTCAATTAATGCCAGTTTTGGAGGCTTGTAGAATCAGAAAGAGTGGAGTGGGGGGTAATTAATATGGCTTTAGTAATTTTTGCTGAGCATGTGGCCTCACAAATTAAATGTCACTTAAAAACAACACAGCTGGGACGCCTGGGTGGCTCAGTGGTTGGGCATCTGCCTTTGGCTCAGGGCATGATCCTGGGTTCCCGGGATTGGGCTCCCTGCATGGAGCCTGCTTCTCCTTCTGCCTGTGTCCCTGCCTCTCTCTCTCTCTCTCTCTCTCTCTCTGTGTCTCTCATGAATAAATAAAATCTCTAAAAAAATAACAAAATAAAAACAACACAGATGAGCGGCACCTGGGTGGTTCAGTGGTTGAGCATCTGCCTTTGGCTCAGGTTGTGATCCCGGGGTCTTGGGATTGAGTCCCACTCCAGACTCCCTGTAGGGAGCCTGCTTCTTCTTCTGCTTATGGCTCTGCCCCTCTCTCTCTGTGTCTCTCATAAATAAATAAAGTCTTAAAAAACCCAAAAAACAAAACACAGTTGAGGGGCATCTGGGTGGCTCAGTCAGTTAAGCCTCTGCCTTCAGTTTGGGTCAAGATCCCAGGGTCCTGGAATTGAGCCCTGCATTGGGCTCCCTCCTAAGCTGTTAAGTGGGGAGCCTGCTTCTCCCTCTCCCTCTGCCCCTGCTCCTGTGCTCTCTCTCGAATTCTTATTCTCTCGAATAAAATCTTATAAAAAAAATAAAACACAGCTGAGTGGTTGTTTGTGGAGATCATGAATATTTATCTATAGGATTAACAAATAAAGCAAATGGCCTGATATTATAGGAATGGCTCTTTGGGCTGGAATACATTTCTAGGAACAGGGTCATACACAGCTTCAAAAGGACTTATATCCTAAACTGCTCAGAATGGTGTGCTTTGTTGTGTGTGGGTTTTTTTTTTTTAAGTTTATTTATTTAAGTACTCTCTACACACAATGTGGGGCTCAAACTCATGACCCTGAGATCAAGAGTCACACACTCTTCTGACTGAGCCAGCCAGGCACCCCGTCATGTGGTTGAAAAGTGGCTTTGGTCATAAGATCCACTCGGGTGTCAAAGGTCCAGGTAAGGAGCTTGCATTGTAAAGCTGTGTCATGAAATGCAAATATGGAATAAAACAGTATTTCCAAATTAATATATATCTTTAACATACCTTTAAATGTATATGTCACTCCAGGAATACATAAAACCTTGTAAAAGTATATTTATGTTATTTCATGTAGGCCCTTAAAGTCTCTACATACGTGTTGGTCAAAACCAATTGATTGAGGAGAAGGGTTCTTCCAGGAAAATGAAGAAAGTATTAGGCACATAAGGTATTTTTAAGTGCCTAGCTTGCCAGGTACTGCTGAACCCAAGATGTAGTGCTAAGCACGGGGATAAAATCAAGCAGGATAATGCCTGCTTTGAGCTGAGTGATCAAGTGATGAAGGCTGAAAGGGTGAAGTTTAAACCAAGATTTGGGATGACAAGGAGTCACCTGAGCCTTCCAAGCAGAGAGGATAACTAGTTGGATGGCACCAGGCCAGGAAGGGGCATATGTTAAAAGGAATGGAAAGGCTGGCCAATCTGCAGAGCACTGAGGTAGAGAGAGAGTGTATGTGGAAATATATCCTGGTTGTTGAAGCTAGTTGATGAGTACTAGGAGTTCCTGATTTTTTTTCTCTCTTTGTATGTTTGAGAATTTCCATTAAAAAAAACAAAAGAAAATATCTATGGTTTACTTTTCATAATTCTGTGCATACTGTTATTACTTGTCTATTTCACTTACTAGTTTATGTCTCAGCGAGTTCTCCACGTCATCACTTCACACAGATGTGCCTCCTTTTGGGTAACTGCTGGAGTCTTCCCCAGTAAACCACGTCCCTTAGTTTACTTAGATGTTCTCTTACTGATGGGCACCTAGTGTGTTTCCAACTGTTTCATATCATACATGGCCTCTGGGGAACATAGGTAAGTGTCCAGCTACTAAAGATTTTGAGAAATGTAAGTGCTGCACTAAAAGCTATGCATGTTTTATTTTTATTTTTCATTTTTTAAAATATCACTAAAGTCAGATGCATTTTATTTATTTTCTTGACACAGAGAGAGAGAGAGAGAGAGAGAGACTGAGAGAGAGCATAGGTGAGAGGGAGAAGCAGGGTCCCCCATGAGAAGGGTGTCTGATGTGAGGTTCGATTCTATGACCCTGAGATCATGACCTGAGCTGAAGGCAGACGCTTAAACCACTGAACTACCCTGCCCCGCTATGTATGTTTTAAAGTTTAATATTTGGATTGCCGATAAAGCTGTTAGCAATTTATAGTCCCATTGACAGAATCCTGAAGTACTCATTTCCCTAGAAGCATCCTCATGCTTCATGTTATCTGTGTTCTAACCCCTTTTTATCCAATCTGATGGGCAAATAAAGCATCATCCTCTTGTTTTAATTCGTGTTCCTGTTGACTCTGAGGCTGAACATCGTCTCATACTTCTTGGCCAGTTGTGCTTGTGTGCAGGGACTTCCCCTGTGCATTCTACCTGTTAATCCTTTCTTTGTAATGTTATTTTGCAGATACTTTCCCCAGGCTTACTTTCGCTGTCATTTTTTTCAAGGCTTCTTCATTTTTGTGTTGTGCTTGGAGACGACATTCCGTATCTCAAGCTGAATAACAATCTCTCTCCATATATGCATCTGATTACAGTGGTCCTTAACACGTGGTCCCTAGACGAACAGCATCAGTAAAAGGCAGATTCTCGGATCCCTCTCAGACCTACTGAATCAAAACCCTGGGGGCAGGACTGGCATATAGTGTTTTGAACAAGCCCTCCAGGCAATTGGGATGAGTGCTGAAGATGGAGAAGATTCACTATTTCCACGGTAGTTGTTTTATACATTTAGCTTTGGTCCCTGGGAATCTTATTCCTGTGTACGGTGTGAAGTCCACACGTAGATCTAATACCCCCATTCCCATCCCCACCCCCACCCCCGACACTATGAGCCAACCATTCAAAGACCTTGTCATGGTCGGTCTTTTCCTGTCTGCTTTTCTTGTCCGACGGGCATGATCATTAGGGCCAACCTCAGGGGCAAAGGAGAGTCGTGGGACCTAGACTCGGGTTCCAAAACGCCACTCACGACTCTCAGGACTTAAGAAAACGGGGTCAAGATCTGGGGGCGCCGAGTGGAGTGCACGCGGAGGCCAGCGGCGCACCCCGGGGTGGGCGCGGTGGGACAGGTTTCCCGCCTCCTCGGGAGCTCCCGGCGCAAGGCACGGTCCCGGGTCGCCCCGCAGCAGCCCAGGCCCCGCCCGCCGCCCCCGCCGGCCGGGCCTCACCTCGCAGGGCCCCACGAAGAGGATCTTGGCCTTCAGCATCGCGGTCAGACCACCGCAGGCCCGCGGGAACCCACCGCGGCGCGGAGGAGCGGAAGCCGCCCAGCCGATTGGCTGTCTTCGTTTCCAGGGCAACGGGAGCGGCCCGCGGGGGCCGACGGGAGTGGGCGGGGCCGCGGCGCGCAGGACTAAGAGCGGGGGAGTTCGTGCGCTGGCTCTCATGCGCAGGCGCCCCTGGCCGGGCTGCTTGGGCTTGCGGCCGGAGTGGGCGTGCAAGGCCTAGGGGGTCGGCGGGAGGGAAGCCAAAAACTCGGGTCTAGACTCGCTTCTGAGCCGAGAGTACCCCAGAGCTCACACGTGCCGCCCCTCCCTCTGTGTGTTGAGGGGCTGATTGCAGGTTCCTGACCTGTGTTCTTCCCTGTAACCCGGAGAACTCAGACTGGCCATGCAGCTGGTGAGCTGGGTTTGGGAGCAGGCCTTCTGACGCCCTCATCACTCCGGCATGATACCGTCCACCTTGTGATCGGGCTTGTCATGGCCCCGCTCTAACCTAGAAAAAAGGCCAGAGGAAAAAAAAAACAAAAACGCGTCTCTGGTCTCTGAATGGGTTCACCCCTGATTGTGCTTTGGGTGATCCGGGAGCAGCCAAAAGGACAATGCCCGGGCATAGTTAGGTCAGTATCCTTGCAGATGTCTGGACGCTTTGCTGCAAAATTCAGTCAGTAGTTCAGCCTTCAATTGTGGAGTTGGCCCGGAATTTCGGGAGAGGCCATGAAATTAAATGTCCAGACAAAATTTGCTAGGCCCCTGAAGTGCTAGTATGACAAAAAATACCAAAATAGGGATCCCTGGGTGAAGCAGCGGTTAAGCGCCTGCCTTTGGCCCAGGGCGCGATCCTGGAGACCCAGGATCGAATCCCACGTCGGGCTTCCGGTGCATGGAGCCTGCTTCTCCCTCTGCCTGTGTCTCTGCCTCTCTCTCTCTCTCTGTGACTATCATAAATAAATAAATAAAAATTAAAAAAAAACAAAACAAAAACCCAAAGCCGTGTCTTTAACTTTTAGTGGTATAGTTATATAGTCTTCATATTATAAAGAACTGCTGAATGAAGTGTAAGGAAGAGTCTACCTCAATTTCAAGATGTCATGAATTGACTGATTGATTGACTGAATGCCTACTTTATACCAGGCACTCTTCCAGGTACGGGGCATGTGTCTGTACCTCTGGAAGCTTTCATTTCAGTGGTGCGAATGGACATGAACTAGGCAAGAAAATAAAATACCTACTCTCAAGCAGAGATTATTTTTGTTAGTGGTAAGTGCTACTAATAAAGATAAATTACTAAAGAGTTAAGGAATGTGAAGGAACCGATTTTGGAATAGTCAAAGCACGACCTTGGCACAGAGGTGACATTAAAGCAAAAAGCTGAGTGAAGAGAGGGCTCAGGCAAACTGTGTGAAAGATCTTGGGGAAGAGCATGCCAACAGAACAGCAAGGGCAAAGATACTGAGGCAGAAATAAACTTGGCATGTACCAAGAACAGCCCAGAGAGTCCATGAGGCTGGTGCAGGAAGAATAAAGGAACATGGTAGGGTATGCTGTTGGAGAGTTCATGTAAGACTTTGGGAATTTATTCTGGTGGTGATGGGAAGCATGTGCCAGGAATTGTATCTGGCTATAGAAACTCTTTTACAGCAATTTAATCAAGTAATGAATTTATCTTTTTTCGTGTAACCAGAAATCTAGGGATAGCTATCCAAAGATTGATGCAGCTGCTCAAGAAGCGATATCCCGTCTCCCTTCCTGTCGGGGCATCTTTGGCATGGCTGCTCTATCTTTGGGTATTTGCTTTCCAGGTAGGAATAAAGGAGAACAGAATCAAAGGATACATATAGGCATCACACTCTTCCCTTTTCTCAAGAAAACAGTGACTTTCTTAGAATCCCTAGCCTGCTATTTCTCCTTATGTCTCATTGGTTAGAACTGGATCACATGACCTCCCTAACTGCAAAGGGGTCTGGCAAATGTAGTTTGTAGCTTTGTACATTAGTTTCCCCAAGGAGCCAGAGTGGGAGTGGGGGAAAGGAGGGTTGACTTTGGCTAGAAAGGAGCTGGTTGAAAAATCAGGAAGGTTTTGAGCAGGGGATTGGCATGATATGACTGATGATGTAAAAGTGATCAGTGGCTGGGGTGCCTGGATGACTCATCAGTTAAGCATCCAACTCTTGATTTCAGCTCATGATCTCAGGGTTGTGAGATCAAGCCCCAGGTGGAGCCTGCATAAGATTCTCTCTTTCCCGGGGTGCCTGGTGGCTCAGTGGTTGAGCATCTTCTGCCTTTGGCTCAGGTCATGATCCCAGAACCCTGGGGTTCTGGGATCAGTCCTCACATTGGGCTCCCTGCAGGGAGCCTGCTTCTCCCTCTGCCTATGTCTCCCCCTTTCTCTGTCTCACATGAATAAATACATAAAATCTTAAAAAAAAAAAAAAAAAAAAGGATTCTCTCCCTCCTGCCACAGCCCCCTCCACAGCTTGCTCGCATGTATGCACACACACTCTCTCTCTTAAAAAAAAAAAAAAAAAAAGGTGATCAGTGGCTGCTATGTGGAGCAAAGGGGACAGAAGTGACCTACAGATGCCAACTCAGTAACAGGTAACTTGAGAGAGGGATGCTGATGGCGGCAGTGGAAGCTTGATTAGGACACATTCTGAAAGTGGAGACAGCAGGAGTAGCTGATGGATTACATGCCCCATGTGAGGGAAAGAGGAGTTAAGGATGACCGTCAGGACCTTGACTTATGGGGTTTTGTGAATGTTTTGCTATTTCCAGACTTGAGAAGGCTGGGGGAGAAGCAGGGTTAGGGATGGGAGATTAAGAATTCTGTTTTGGGGTGCAGCCTGGGTGACTCAGCGGTTTAGTGCTGCCTTCAATCCAGGGCCTGATCCTGGAGACCTGGGATTGAGTCCCATGTCAGGCTCCCTGCATGGAGCCTGCTTCTCCCTCTGCCTGTGTCTCTGCCTCTCTCTCTCTATTTCTCATGAATAAATAAATAAAATATATAAAAAAAAGAATTCTGTTTTGGTGTGCCTGGATGGCTCAGTAAGCAGGGAGAGTCTGCTTGTCTCCCTCTCTCTCTGCTCCTCCTCCTGCTCACCCGCACTCTCACACGCGCGCACACACACTCTCTCTCTCCCTCTCTCAAATAAATAAATAAATCTTAAAAAAAAAAAAGAGTTCTGTTTTGGCTATGTTAGTTTTGAGATGCCTATTTGATATTAAGGAAGAAATAGGATAAGATTCTGTACCTGATGGGAGAGATCAGGACTAGAGATATAAATCTGGAGGAGAGATTAATCTGCACGTGAAGTACCATTAAAGCCATGGACTAGATGAGAATGAGTAAGGATAAGTATAGGCACAGAAGATAAGTGTAGACAAAAAGTGCTCTGGGACACTGCTATTTAGAGAAGAATCTAGCAAAGAAGTCTGAAAAGGAATGTCCAGAGGGCTTTGAGGCAAACTAGCCAAGTATAGCCTCATTTAAGCCAAATGAGGACAGTGTTGTAAGAGAGGGAGTCATCCTTTGGTCAAATGCATCTGTGGATTCAGTAAGGTCAAGGAAGGTGAAGACAGAGTCGACCATCAGATATGATAAGGTGGAGGTCATTGATCGCTTTTAAAAAATACTTTTAACTTTAAACATAAATAGTTATGTCTGCACATAATATGTAGTTTTGTAAAAATGGCTAAATATGATCATGTGCTTGCTTTCTTTTGGTGCAGTTTCTGTTTTTCCTTTTTGCTTGGCTCCCTGACCTCACCCTTGACCTCTCCGCTTCCCTCCCTATCACTTGAAGTTTTTGTTCCAGTGAAGAGTAAACTCCCAGCAAGGAGTCTATGATAACAACCTGGGGAGTGTCCTTCAATATTTTTCACCACACATTTAAAAGATCTCATTCCCCATAGCTCTATATGCACATAGGTCTGTAACAGGTTACTAAAACATGACTATCCCAATTTCGGCTAAAGCTTGAAAGGTTGACAATAGATGTTAAGCAAGTTCCAGATTTTAGTCCTTTTCTATAGGACTTAGCATATAACCTGGAAATTATCCATGGAGAGTGTGCTGTTTGCTCAGCTTGGTCAAGTGAGAACTGGGGCTTCAGAGAATGTGTTCCTTGGTATTGGGGTGTTAGAAACTATGGGCAGATATGCTCCAAGGCAAGAAGGTAGGGAAAAAAAGAGGATATATCAGGAGTTGCCCAGAATACAGGAGATTTTCCTAGGGACCTAAGTAGGGAGGGAGTTGACCTTGAGTCATTTTGGATTTTGCCTGTGAGAACCCCTGGAAGAGGTGAACCTTCCGGAGAAGTTGGACTATTGGATGTCTCGGCTGAGGGAGGACATTGCAAGCTTTAATCTGGAGGGAAGTCACTATAAGGAAGAAGCAAATTAGAGCCCTCATGTGCCAGGGTCCCCCAGAAGATCTCCAGTGGGATGCAAGGTAGCATGGGGTGTCTGCTACTTCCAGAGGGCACCAGCACTGGATTATATCTTACTGTTACCAGTGATTGATTAAAAAGTTATTATGGGAAGTGCTTGAGATTTCATCTAAGGGATTGGAAGAATTAATTAGTCTAAGGAGAGGGTTTAAAAGAGATAGCTATGAAAAGGAATAAAGTTGTTTGAATAAATAACCCTATCAAATTCAGTTCATTTGATGCACTAGTTGAACACATGCATGCGCACACACACACACACACAGAATATTCTGGAGGGTATTGTTTTACAAAAATGGGATCGAGTCCTAAGTATTATTCTTTTTTTAAAAAAGATTTTATTTATTTATTCATGAGAGACACAGAGAGAGAGAGGCAGAGACACAGGCAGAGGGAGAAGCAGGCTCCATGCAGGGAGCCAGACATGGGACTCGATCCTGGGTCTCCAGGATCAGGCCCTGGGCTGAAAGGGGCGCTAAACTGCTGAGCCAGCCCGGCTGCCACCTAAGTATTATTCTATATTTTGTTTTCTTTTTTGTGCTCGCTTTGGCAGCACATATACTAAAATTCTTTTCTTTTTCTTATTTTTTTTTGAAATTTTAACTTGCTTTTTAAAAATTATTTTATTTTATATTAACATTTTGTTTGTTTGAGATAGAGTGAGAAAGAGAGTATGAGCAGGGGCAGAGAGAGAGGGAGAAGCAGGCTCCCCACTGAGCAGGGAGCCCAACATGGGACTCCATTCCAGGACCCTGGGATCATGACCTGAGCCGAAGGCAGACTCTTAACCGACTGGGCCACCCAAATGCCCCTATATATATATATTTTTTTTCTTAATTTGACAATACCCTAGGAATTGCTAAGAATCATTTTTTGTGGTTCTGTTACATTTTTCAAAGCTTGTATGCTTCCTCATAGGCTGAATTTACCACAGTTATTCAGATTTTTTTAAAGGTTTATTCATTTATTTGAGGGAGAGTACAGCTGGGGAAGGGGCAGAGGGAGAAGCAGACTCCCTGCTGAGCATGGAGCCAGATGCAGGGATTGATCCCAGGACTGGAGATCAGAACCTGAGCTAAAGTCAGCCACTTAATGGACTGAGCCACCCAGGCACCCCTTGGATGTTTTCTTAATGATAGACATTGAACATGCTTCCAGTTAAGGACTCTAAAAACAATGCTGCAATAATGCTTTTGAATGTATACCTTTATAGACTGGTGCTTTTATGTCTATAGAACCCATGGAACAGAAAGAATTGCAGAGTCAAAGTATATGTGTATTTTAGATTTCAACAGCTATTGCCAGACTACCTTGCCACTTGGTTGTTTTAATACTTAACATTCTAGCAGCATTCATTTTTGTCAATAGTATATATTTTCTTTTCTTTCTTTTTCTTTTTAGATTTTATTTATTTATTCATGAGTGACGCAGAGAGAGAGGCAGAGACATAGGCAGAGGGAGAAGCAGGCTTCCCGTGGGGAGCCCAATGTGGGACTGGATCCCAGGCCCCGGGATCACTCCCTGAGTCAAAAGCAGACGCTAAACCACTGAGCTACCCAGGTACCCCTATATTTTCATGACAGTTGGTAATCTTGACAAATGGTTTCGGTGGAATGATGAGGAAGAAAATATGACTAGAGTAGGTTAAAAAGAGAATTTGATATCTACTACTTATCTATTGTGATGTAACAATTTGCTCCAAAACATAGTGGCTTAAAACAATAAACATTTATATCTCATAGTTCCTGTGGGTCCAAAGCTGGGCATGACCTAGTGATGCCTGTGTCTTGGGGTTTTTCATTAGACTTCAATCAAGATGTTGGCTAGGGGGCTGGGGCCGGGGGCTGGGTGGCCCAGGCAATTAAGCATCTGACTTCTGCTTGGGGTCCTGGAATGGTGCCGCGCAGCAGGCTCCTTGCTCAGCAGGGAGTTTGCTTCCCTTTTATTCTCCCTCTGCCCCTTCCCCTGCTCATGCTCTTTCTCTCTCTCAAACAAATAAATAAATAGAATCTTTGAGGGAAAAAAAAAGATGTTGGCTGGTGCTGCAGCCCCCTCAAGGTTTGATGGGGGCGGGGGGAAGATTCGCTTCTAAGATCACTCATTTGGCTGTTGATAGGATCCAGTTTCCATAGACTATTGGTCTGAGGGCCTCAGTTCCTTGTTGACTGTTGGTCAGGGACCTCCCTCCCTTACTTGTTATATGAGCCTCTACAGAGGGTGACTTATAATATGGCAGCTGGGTTCTCTGAGAGTGAGCAGGTAACAGAATGAGAGGATGAGCAAGAGGGAAGCCATAGTCTCTTATAACCTAAGCCTATAACTGACATCTAATCACATTTGCCATATTATATTTCTTAGAAGCAAATCACTAGGTCCAGTCCACACTCAAATGGAAGGAATTACATAAGGGCATGAATATCAAGATGTATGTATCATTTAGGGCCATCTTAGAAGCTGCCTATGATGGGAGGTAATTGTAAGATGCTGATTTCCCAACCCCATCAATTTAACAATAGCTTTCACAAAGGAAAGAAATCCTGGCACGCTTGGGTGGCTCAGTTGGCTGAGCATCCAATTCTTGGTTTTGGCTCACATTGTGATCTCATGGGTCAGGTTTCCAAGCTCTGCAGGGAGTCTGCTTGGAGATTCTCTCCCTCTACCCATCCCCCTGCACACCTGCGCTTGCTCTCTCTCTCTCAAATGGATAAACAAATCTTTAGAAAAAAAATAAAAATCTCTGCCACCTTAAATGTATTTATTGATTAAGATGAGTTTGTGCTGCCTATAAGGGCAGTCTAGATAATCTGGACCAGCTCTTCTACTGTGGAATAAATTAAAAGCTAAAAAAATAAAAAATTATTTGCCTGGAGGTACCAGGGAAAGAAGAGAATAGTGAAGAATTACCTGGCCAGGATCAGAGGAGGATGAAGGCCCAGGGAGGTGAGTCCCATGTTTGAGATTAGACTTCCCTGGATGTTTTTGCCTGTTTCATAGGGAACAGCCAAGCAGCTGTTAGACTGAGCAGTAGAACTTCTTGAGACTTGAGGCCATGGAATGAAAGCTCAGTTCTGCCAAGTGAAAAGGGCACTGATGAACCTCTCTTCATTTGGGGGTCACCTTAGGATTAAGATAAAGTGGAAGTAGACAAGTCCTGACAGGGATGTTGGCTCAGCTTCAGCTTTTCATAATTCTTGTTTTGTTGTTGTTTTAAGATTTTACTTATTTTTGCAAGAAAGAGAGCATGAGCATGAGTGGAGGGGTGGGGCAGAGAGAGAAGCAGACTCCCTGCTGAGCAGGGAGCCCATTGTGGGACTCAATCCCAAGACCCTAGGATCATGACCTGAGCCAAAGGCACATGTTTAACCAACTGAGCCACTCAGGCACCCATAATTCTTGTATTTGTGTAAAGGCCATCAAAAATTGCTAGTGCCCCAGGTACTTGGGAGAAGGAAACATAGATCCTTTCTGGAGGAAGGTATATATCATCCTGGGCCATAAATTATTTATACAGTGTTGGATTAACCATATCTAGCATGTAATAAAAATAATCAAACACATGAAAGACAAAGCAACATGGAAAGAAAAACCATAAAGAGGGGCACCAGGCTCTGGTGGCTCAGTGGTTGAGCATCTGCCTTCAGCTTAGGTCATGATCCTGGGGTCCTGGGATCGAGTGCCGCATCAGTCTCCCTGCAGGGCATATGCTTCCCTCTCTGCCTGTGTCTCTGCCTCTCTCTGTGTGTCTCTCATGAATAAATAAATAAAATCTTTAAAAAAAATTGTAAAGAACAAGGATCTTAGATTATTGAATTAATCAGAAACAGATTTTCTATGTTTAGTATAGTATACTTAAAAAAATAGGATTTTTAAAGTAAAAGATAGGGAGGTTAAATGAGATAAAAACAAGATTGAACATTTTAGCAGAAAACTGAAAACTATGCAATTATATATGTATATTTATATATATATTCATATAGAACTTCCCATCCACATCTGCTGTGGGTACTTCCCCCTCATCCTCTCATGTCTCTTAAGATTTCTGTGCTGTTTCTCAGCCTGTTTTCCCAATTCCTCTTGGTCCTTTTGAATGCTCCATGATGCCTCTGGTCATAATTAACTTCACATAGTGGCCATTTCCAAAGTGTACCTTTGAAGATTATGTGCTTGAATTCTTGGTTTGGGGTTCTGAAAGAGAAGGAGGAGGGATGCATTCTCAGTTGATGAAAAATGAAGGTGGAGTGGAAATAATTTGGATGAGAGAGACTTTGTATTTTGCCTGGGGATTAATTTGACTGAAAGAACAAAACCTTTACAGTGACAAGGTCTGGAGGTTGACAGTCTAGGGAGGGCTTGGCAGCTCAAAATTGGCCTCAAGCATCAGCTTCTTTCTGCCTTTTTTCTCTGCTGTCTTTAGGTTTAATTTAGTCTTTGTTCTCATGCTTGTTACCTCATAGTCACAAGGTAGCTGCTGTGCCACCAGGCGTCATGCCTGCAATTAAGGAAAGACTGCCGAACAACAAATGCTTTGCCATAGAGTCAGTCCTTTTTTGAAGCAATCAACGTTATTTAGTTATGAATAACTACATTTAAACATAAACATATATTAAAGTGTACCTATTTTAACGTTCTTTGAGTCTTGAAAAATGTGTAGACTATCATCTTACTTAAGACCCAGAATATTTCCATCACCCAAAAAGCTCCCTTATGTTCCTTTGTGGTCAATTCCTTCCCACCCCTGGCCCCAGGAAACCTCCGTTGTACTTTCTGGCACTAGAGATTAGTTTTGCCTGTTCTGGAATTTCATATAAATAGAATAACACAACGTTTACTCTTTTGTGTCTGGCTTCCTTCACTCAGCATAATATATTGGCATTTATACATATTGTGTCTATCAATAGTTCATTCCTTTTTATTGTTGAGTCATATTCCATGTATAAATATACCATCATTTGTTTGCCTGTTCACCTGTTGATGGTTATGTGGGTTGGGCTGTCTATAGTTTGGGGACTATTATGAACACGGTGTGTGGACATATTTACACTTGGTAAATACTTAGGAGTGGAATTGCTGGGTCATGTCATTATCTATCTATATCAGTGTCTATACCTGCCCCTGTATTTCTCTCTCTCTCTTTTTTAAGGAGTGTGTATGCACGATAGCTGGGGAAGGAGAAGCAGTGAGGGGCCAAGGGAGAGAGAATGCTAGGCAGTCTCAGTGCAGTGCCTGACCCAAGGCTCAATCTCACAACCTTGAGATCATGACCTGAGCCAAAGCAAGAGTTGGATGCTTAACTGACTGGGCCACCCAGTTGCCCCTGTATTTCTATATCATACACACACACACTCCTGGTTCTTGATTTCCTATTTTATTCACTTGGTTATGCTCTATCATCAATTGTTTATTTGATGCTCAAATATCCTTGATTTGGCCATTGAGAGCTCCCTCAGGCTGGTGTCTGTGTCCTTTTGAAATTTTTCTTTCTGTGAGCACTTCTTTACTTTTTGGTACTGTTACATGTTCCCAGCTGGTTGTTTTATTAGTATCCCATCATAACCACCAAGTGATCTACAGGTCCTTCTGTATTTATTTTAAAAATTAAAAGTTTCAAAAGTCTAAGGAGCCTCAAAAACATTGTTCCTTTCACGCCTGAAAAAACTGGGGGGAAATCTCACCTTCCCCCTGTCTTCTGCTTTTTTTAGGGCATGAAACATATACTTAGATCTCTAGCTGGGGCTTTAGAAGGCCTGGTGCCAGACACTTGGATAAACACTGGATTCCAGAGATGGATCTGCCTAGTTCCTGCCCCCAGGCAGTTCCTAGTCTAGATGGCAAGACCAAATCTGTACAGTGCTTTTCACATCATCATGCGTGTTCCCCTATATAATCTCATTTTAAATCACAGTTGTAGTTACTACTAAAAAGGAAGTGACTTTGGGGAGACCGGAAGCACGGGACTTCATAACCGCTCCAGTCCTCCTTTCTGTGTGAAAAGATGCCACACCCCCTTGTGCACAGAAATGGTACTGCCTCTCCTAGCCGGCCCCAGCTGTGTCAGTCCAGAGCCTGGGCTCCCTCAGCTCTTGACTTTACTTTATGTCACTGGTAGGTGCTATATCCCTTAACAACGCATGGCTTCTTTGAAAGGCATAATTCAAAAAGAAAAGAAAAAAGAAAAGAGAAAAGAAAAGAAAAAAAAGAAATGAAAAGAAGAAAAGAAAAGAAAAGAAACAAAAGGAAAGAAACAAAAGAAAAGAAAAGAGAAAAGAAAAGAAAGCTGTCATTCATGCTTGGGTCCACTGGACCTAATTCAAAGCTTGGTACACAGTAGGTGCTCTCTAAATGTCAATTCCTCCTCCCTTTCTCCCAGCACACACACAGGCAGGTTCATTTATTCTATAAATATTTAAGTTAATGAATGTTCCCTTACACTTGCCTTGGGGTTTTAGTTTTTGTTTCCAGGTGAGAAAAAGAAAAAATGTGAACTGCTTTACATTTCTTGGATATGTGCACCATATAAATTTAGGATTATTATTATTGTGGATTATTGGAATACTTTGCTTTATGACTTTCATTTTAATTAGAAGAGGTTGACCTCAGATGGCTTAATACCCAGTCTTTGGTTCTGAGGGGAGCAATATGACATTGGCAGGACCAATACTGGATGATCTAAGAGTAATTTTTCTCTCAATTCTGTGACTGATGCAATAAAACCTTTCACTTGAAAAAACTTAAAGAAATACGTTTGACATATTTCAAATCCTTTCTATAAATTGTTGAAAAGATTTAATATAACCGCTAGTCATAAAATCTTTAATTTGATTTGACCTTCCACGGTCACAATTCTTACACATGCAGTTTTTATTACTAAAGAATAAATGGTGGATTTCCTGTTATTCAAGGGAATAAAAATGTCCTTCAATCACCTCCTTCTACAGCACAGAGATCTGAATGTATTTAGGCCAACTCTCAAAGACAGGAATGATCGCAAAATGGTTTGTAACCTGCAAGTGTTCTGCTCTTTATAATTGCAAGCATCCCTTATTATTACCATTACTATTTTATTTTACTTTTTATTTTCAAATTTTTAAAACACAGGGCTCAGACCTATGACCCTAAGATCAAGACCTGAGTCAAGATCAAGAATTGGATGCTTCACCAGCTGAGCCACCTAGGTGCCCCACTATTATTATTATTTTAAAGCTCTAGCTGGGGATGAGGTTCAGCAAGTTTGGCTTAGGGCAAAATCAATAAGGTAAAGATTATTTTTCATCAATTCTCAATAGAAAGCCTGAGTTATGTCCTAACAAACAGGGATGTGGTTTAACCTGGCCCCTCTGTCTTCATTAGGTGATATCTTGTACTCGGGCTTTGGACAGGTAGTCGTGTGGTAGAAAGAGTGCTGATTTTGGAGTAAGGTCGAATTTGAAGTTAGTTAGGTGATCTTAAGAAAATTACTTACACTCTTGGATCCAGTGGAAGCCAGTATCCAAAATGGCTCCTGTGATCCTCATCTTCTGGTTTATAAGCTTTTCTGTGGTCCTCTCTTACCCTGAATAGGGCTGACCTATGTTACCAATAAGATGTTGAGGGATATGTGACTTCTGAAGATAAGTCCTGCAAAGACATTGTAGCATTCTCTTTGGTCAGTCACTCTGCAGAAAAACAGTTGCTATGTCTCCAGGACATAAGCAGCCCCGTGGAGAGCTCCGTGTGGTGAAAACTGCCTACACACTGGCATCCATGGACAGCCATGCGAGTGAGCCATCTTGGAAGCAGGGATGACCCTTGGCTCCAGCCAACATCTTGACTTGACTACAACCTTGTGAGACATCCTGAGCCAGAACCACCCAGCTCTACCCATATTCCTGAACTATTGAAACCAAGCATCAGAAAACAATTGTTGGTTGTTGTAATTTGCCATGTTTGGGAGGAATTTCTTATGGTAATAATAGATAACTAACTAACTAGCCTTAGTTTTCCACCCACTGAAATGGGGCTTAGCCCAGTCCCGGATAGTCGGTAAGAGGATTGAATGAGATGAGATGTACAAGCAATCTAGTGCAAGCCTTAGTGCACAGCAGGTGGTTGATATCTGGTGCCTACCACCCCTATAGCACTCTTGGGTCTTTGTAACACTTCCATGATGCTTTGGACTGATCCTCTCTTCATGCTCCTGATCATAAAGGTTTTCCCACTATGCCAAGTGTACCTTTTGAGCACTAAAACTTTGTGGTCTTCCTTTGCATTTTTGTTTGTTTTGGTAAGGAAGGAGCACTTAGATGTTTAATCTCTCACCAATGAATTAATGCTTCTAACTAACACGCCATGTCTTCCTGCTGTAACTTCTTTATTGATAGTTATTTCGCTCCTGCTCATTTCCTGCTTTTTTGACTTAGTCCACTCGAAATCCTGTACAGTATATTATATTTTCTTAAAACGGAGGCTATTGTATGTGTAAAAAGCAGCTGTGAATTCCAACTGCTTTTACTACCTAGAGAGGTCTTTGTTTACAGACTTTCTGCACTGTATTTATGTTCAAGAGTAAATCAGATCATGGAGGTGCGTGACACTGTAGGGGACAATGTTTGGGGATGATTGTGACTCACCTGTGGACCACTTTGTTCTGCATGTGGCCCCTGCAGACTTTATGCACTCATGGAAAGACTCACTTTCTGAATGCAGTTTCAAACTAGATGCATTCTCTCCTCTTGGGCCAGGTTTGTTTTATTTGTTTGTTTATTTATTTATTTATTTATTTATTTAAAATATTTTATTTATTTATAAGAGAGAGACACAAAGAGAGTGAGAGAGAGAGAGAGCACAAGAGGGGCAGCTAGGGGCAGAGAGAGAGGGAGAAGCAGACTTCTGCTGGGCAGGAAGCCCAACATGGGGTTCGATCCCAGGGCCCCAAGATCATGACCAGAGCCAAAGGCAGATGCTTCACTGACTGAGCCACCGAGGCACCCCTTGGGCCAGGCTTTAATCTGAAATTTAATTAAGGTTGGGGGGCTTGGATGGCTCGGTCAGTTAGGCATCTGCCTTTGGCTCAGCTCAGGATCCTGGGGTCCTGGGATTGAGCCCTGCATTGGGCTCCTTGCTCTACAAGGAGTCTGCTTCTCTCTCTCCCTCTGCCTGCTGCTTCCCCTGCTTGTGTTCTCTCTCTCTCTGTCAAATAAAAAAATCTTGAAAAAAAAAAAGAAATTTAATTAAAGTGATTCTAGAGTCTTCCTTTCGGAATAAATGCCACCCTCATATAATGTAGGCTTTATTATTATTCACGTATGGTGAGGCCAACAGATCAGGAGAGGACTGTCATTGAAAAAGATGGTTTGGGGGATTCCTGGGTGGCTCAGTGGTTTAGCTCCTGCCTTTGGCCCGGGGTGTGGTCCTGGAGTCCCGGGATTGAGTCCCACATCAGGCTTCCTGCATGGAGCCTGCTTCTCCCTCTGCCTATGTCTCTGCCTTTGTCTCTCTGTCTCTCATGAATAAATAAATAAAATCTTAAAAAAGAAAAGAAAAGAAAAGATGGTTTGTTACAGCTCCCCAAAGAGGGTATACATTCCACCATGCCTCCCCCATGATGGGGGGCAGACAGGGAAGCACCAGCTTGCCCACAAGGCAGAGGAAGTGAGGCGAACATGTGTAAAAGAAACTTTATTGTGGTTTCGGAACAGAATGAGTACAACAGGAAAAAGATTAGGCTGGCTAGTTTGAATAACTTCAGCAGGCTCTGGGGTCTAGGGGGGCTGTCTCTAGTGCTTCTGGCACTTAACCCTGGAGTGATTAGGACAGAAGGACAGTGGTCCAGCGTGTGTCTAATAAAGGAGGTGGCTGGGATACAGGCTCTGGATTGGCTGGTTTGCATATGAAAGGCACACTCAGCAGGCTAGTGGTTTCCTGTCTCTGAGAATTAGCTAGCCCTAGGAGGGCAGTCACTCCAGGGTCAACAAGGCTCTAGGTGTCAAAACACCAGAAACACATGCTTAATAATAATAATAATAAGTCACTTAATACTAGTTAACATATTATAAAATACACCCTTTGATTTTTAAGTAAGATAATTATTTGTATAGGCTTTCATTTTTACCACTAAGTATGGATTGAAGGTTTTGTTGTTGTTTTAATACCATATGTTTAAGTCATAGGTTATAGTTGGAGAAGGAATTATTATGTAGTAGAGTGCAGGAGAACTCAGCCCTTTTCACAGGTTGGAGAGCTGGATCAGGAAGACCCTGATTGGAGGGTGTTGCCTGGCACCCAGCATGGGGAAGAGGAGCCGCAAACTATGAGACTAGATTGTGTTGTCTTCTGAAACAATTCCTATTGACTTGGAGAGATGTGTTTGCTTCCTAAGTCATGAGGAAGGAAACCAGTCACGAGGTCGGCTGGTAGGGAGATGGGGTGGGACCCCCATCGCCTTCCTTGCCCGAAGACAAGAGCTCAGCCCTCCCCTCACATTTGTTGATGCCTCAGTAGCCTGTGGGCCAAGCCTGAGGCTCTGGAGACAGCAAGACCCAAGAAAGGAGAAAAAGGCAAGATCTCCTCTCCCTATGGGAGGGATGGAGAGTTCTATGAGAGAGGTGGATCACTGAGCTGGAAGGCTGGATGGTGCTGGGAGGCAGGGAGGAGTGGTTTGGAGAAGAGAAAGTGCAGGAGGCCTTGGATTACATGGGTACTTTCTTTTTTTTTTTTTTTTTTTAAACATGGGTACTTTCATATCTGCTCACTAACTTTCTTCCATAAAGCTCAAGACTAAATGTTGTTTTGTTTGTGTTTGTGTGTGTGTTTAAATAGGAAATAAATTTTCGTGGTTCAAAATAAGAATGTTAGAAAAAGAACTGTTCCAGTCCATCCCATTCCGCACCTCCTTCCTCAGAAAGAGGGCCATTTTAAAAAAAAGATTTATTTATTTATTTGAAAGAGCGAGCATGAGTGAGCTAGAGCAATGGAGAGGTGGGTGGGCCAGAAGGAGTGGGAGAGAGAGAACCCTTAAGCAGACTCCTCGCTGAGCACAGAGCTTGATTCCAGGACCCCAAGATCATGACCTGAGCTGAAATCAAGAGCCAACCACTTAACTGACTGAGCCACGCAGATGCCCTAATAGATGACCATTTTTATTAGTTTTTCATGTGTCTTGCATTGTTTCCTTATATCAACAAATGTTAATATGTGAGCTTATTTCTCTATAGCACAAAGCCATCATACTCTACACAAGCCTGCCCAACACCTTTCTCTCCTTCACTTAGCAGCAGAACCCAGAAATCTTTTCATATCAGCACAGGGAAAGTGGCCTGTTCCTTTTGTACTGCTGCATAGTATTCCACTGTGTGGATGTACCACACTTTTAATTAACCAGATCCGTTTTGATGTACCCTTGGTGGTGCACATTCTGTTGTAAGCCATGCTGCCATGAATAGCACTGTGTGTATTTCATTTCTGACTTGTGTTGGTGAATATGTAGGGTAAGTTCCCGGAAATGGGACTGCTGAGTCAAAGAATATAAGCACTTTGGATTTGAATGAGTTGAGCTAATCTACCCTCTGTCTAGGCCGTGCCATTTTGGGCTTCCACCACTAAAGCATGACAGCCCCTGTTTCCCTGCAGTGTGTCATCAACAGTGTATATCATAAAATTAACTCTCAAAGTTCCAGACTGATGCCTATGGCTTGGGATAGGGAGATTTATGATAAAAACATTGGCTAACTGCCATGATATGTGTTTCTTCTCCTATTTGTCAGCTGGCAATTCATGTAGAACCTGCCCGGCGGGCACAGGTATTCAGACATGGGCTGGTGACCAGTTGGCCTTATCAGGAAAGTAGTCTGGGAGGGGAGGAATAGACTTGACCATGGATGAGGCTGGACAAAATGCCCTGGGATGTTCCTTTCATTCCAATTGTCTGGTTTGATGATACTTTTCATCTATTAATCTGATTTTCTTCTTCCCTCCCACTATAGTTTACATATTAGAGTCATGTTCTAAAACATTCTGTAATTGTGTTTGCCCAAAGGCACACTTTCATGTCTAAGTACATGTCAACATTTCATGCACCAATCTGATTGACCTGACCGCCTAAATTCCCTTTTCCTTGTTTGACGGCCAGACTGAAGGAAGACATGCTTGGGTGTGGAGCATAGCTGAGTGGTTTTGGCAGCCCCTCCAGCAGACATGTTTTGGGAAACAATTCCCTTCTCATGTAAAACAGCCCAGCGGCCTGAGCAGACCCATTCATTGGCCCTAATCTCATCCAAAGTCTCCTGGAAATTAACCCAATTACAAACACAGGGTGTTTCCCCACATCACTGCCCTTCAAAGCCCTTTACCATGATAGTCTAATCAAACTTCGAAGCTTGTTTCGGAAGGGAAGATGGTTTTCTTCATGTCACAGTGCCTGCAAGGCAGGACAGCACAAGGCAATGAAATAAGGAGCAGAAGACAGGTTGCCTATGGGCTTTCTTCCCACTGGCGCCCCTGGGAGAACACTGCTGGGTTTGGTCCCCATCTTTTCTCTTTGAATCTCTTGGCTGGTAGTCATGTTCCTTAGACTATGAGCTAGAGGCATTACCTGTAGCCATTGGCAATTTAGGCTTTCTGGAGTCTCTCTAAACCCTAGCAATGTGACTTCGGGTCAGCCTAAATCTTGGTTGAGTCTTTATAAAATAGGGATAGTATCTGTTGTCATGGGATTCCTGGAGCAATAAAATGAGATAATGAAGATGCTTGGCATTAATTCATAGCCAGACATCAAAGTCAGACGTGAATTCGTTCAAGCAGAACAACCAACCAACGAACAAACCAACCAACCTGAAAACAAAGCCAACAGCATCATCATTGTCAACAACAGAGTGATTTGATCCCCTCGGCTCAAGGACCATCAGAAAAACATCACGGCCAATCAGACTGGAGCATTGCTGTCCCTGGCTCTCGTTGGGTGGGGAGCTGTGCCAGGCAGTGCTGGGTGTGTGGGGACTTTGTGCTCTGCAGCCAGACAGCCTGAGTTCAGAGCTCAGCTTCACCACTTCCCAGATGGGTGATCTTGAGCCAGTTACGTAACCATTTTGTGTCTCAGTTTTCCTGCCTGCAAAATGGCCAAAATAGTAGCACCTGCTTTGTAGAAGTATTGCAAAGATAGACGTGCTAACTCACCCAAGGAACTCTGCTCGGTTTCTGCTACCTGGGCAGGGCTCCATCACCGTGAGATTTTATAACTGTGCAAACCTGGCCCAACTCCAGTGTCGTACTATTCCATGGACCAGTCTTTCTCCATAGGCATGAAAAATTGCAGAAAAAGGGTATTGAGATCACTACAAATTAGAACCATGGGGGAGCCAGAAAGTGGCTTGATTGTGTTGTGTGGTGCTGTCAAATATAAACCGACTAGCTAATTAATTCTGCTCTGCAAAAACCAAGTGTACTTGTGTGAAGATTAATAAATCAGGAAATGATTCCTTTAAACTCCCCTCCCAAGCTTTGGACCATGGCAGGGCTGGACAGGGAGCTGGGCTGCAGGACAGCAGAGCAGATCATAATCAAAGGTGTGCTCTCTCTTACATGGAGGGCAGGAGAAACCCAGGGCCACAGGACAGTCAGATGTGAGGCCCCCGGGGAAACAAGGCATGGAAGGTCGACTCCACAGCTCTCCTGTTATCAGCCAGTTATTTGGAAAGGTCAGAGATGTTTGGCAAATTCTTTTTTTTTTTTTTTTTGGCAAATTCTTATCTGAGAAGAGATCTTTTGACTCAACTGAAGGCTCTCAAAATGGTGGAGAGGATCATGACCTGAGATGAAGGCAGAACTCACGACCCCGAGATTAAGAGTGGGACATTTTAACCATTGAGCTGCCCAGGCACTCTTGCCAGTGACTCTTGATCAGGTAACAAAGCAAGTTGGTGACCAGCCTGTTCCATCTCAGAGGGAAGCTTCTAGATTCTTCAACAGGGAAGGGAGGGCACAGACCTCCTCCTCTGCCTCCCCCTTCTTCTTCTTAACTTGTTAATAGGGACAATTTAAAATATGTACCTATAATCTGCTACAACAATTATCAGCCGTTTTCAATTTCATTTTATCTACCATCATTTTCTTCTTCTGGAGTATTTTAACGCAAATTCCAGACATCATGCCATCTTACTAGTATACACATATGTTTAACAGATTGGGGATTTAAAGAAAACCATAACCACTATGGCATTATCATACCCAATAAAAAAAGCAATGGGTCTTTAATATCATCCAATATCCAGTCCGTATTCAAGTTTCCCTGATTGACTTAAAAATGTTTTCACAGGGCACCTGGGTGGCTTAGTGGTTGAGTGTCTACCTTCAGCTCAGGTCGTGATCCTGGGGTCCTGGGATTGAGTCTGGCATGGGGCTCCCTGCAGGGAGCCTGCTTCTCCCTCTGTCTGTGTCTCTGCCTCTCTCTGTGTCTGTCATAAATAAATAAGTAAACAAAGTCTTTAAAAAAGAATTTAAAAAATGTTTTTTACAATGGATTTGTTCAAACCAGAATCCAAACAAGGGCCACCCATTGTATTTGGCTGTTAGAGTTTTTAAGTTTCTCTCTTTTTCTCTCTCTTTAAGAGCAAAACAAAGGGGGATACCTGGGTGGCTCAGCGGTTTAGTGCTTGCCTTTGGCTCAGGGCGTGATCCTGGAGTCCCGGGATCGAGTACCATGTCAGGCTCCCTGCATGGAGCCTGCTTCTTCCTCTGCCTGTGTCTCTGCCTCTCTCTCTCTGATGAATAAATAAAATCTTAAAAAAAAAAAAAAAGAGCAAAACAAGGGGTGCCTGGGTGGCTCAGTCAGTAAAGTGTCTTACTCTTGATCTCGGGGTCATGAGTTCAAGCCCCATATTGAGCTCTGTCCTGAGCATGGAACCTACTTAAAAAAAAAAAAAAAAAAAGTAGCAAGACAGAAAAAACCCTAACCTTTTAATTTTGAAGCAACTTCAAGGAAAATTACAAAGCCAGTACAGAGTTCCCCTGTATCTCTCATCCAGTTTTTCCTTAATGTTAATATCTTACACGACCATGGCACATTTCAAAAGGAGGGGATTAACATCGATATGTTACTATTAACTAAACTTTAGTTTATTAGAATTTCATCAGTTTTTCCCCCAATGTCCTTTTTCTGTCCTACGATCCAATCCATATTGCATTTGGTGTCTCTTGTAATCTGTAATGGTCCACCTTCTTTTTTTCCTCATGCTATTCATGTTTGGATAAGTTGTTTGGGTCAACTAGCCCATAGAATGCCTTGCATCTGGACTTTGCCAAGTGCTTCCTTTTGGCATTTGACTTGTCCTTGTCTCTTGTATTTACTAAAAATAATGGTTACACGTAGAGGCTTGATTAAATTGAGGCTCCATTTTTTTCTTAAAAGGGAGAAATTCCTTGTTGATGGTGCTTGGTACTTCCTGCTGTTATCACATTACATGGCACACAATGTCTGGAGATCACACTTTCAGTGAGTTCTGGAGGATCTTTTTATTTTTATTTTTTTTAAAAAAGACTTTATTTATTTGAATGAGAGAGGGAGAGAGAGAGAGAGAGGGAGTATAAGCAGGGGGAGGGGCAGTGGGAGAGGGAGAAGCAGATTCCTTGGTTAGCAGAGAGCCCCATGTGGGGCTTGATCCCAGGACCCTGGGATTATGACCTGAGCTGAAGGCAGATGCTTAACCGACTGAGCCACCCGGCCCTAGAAGAGCTTTTTAAACCCTTATTACATGTTTGTTCTATCTACCATCACACTTTTGAAAAAAAAAACAAGTTTTTTCTCTTTGGCTGATTAGGTTTTTGTTTTTTGTTTTTGAGATGTCTGGTTTTTTAATCAACTCTTACCAGGGCCAAATTATTGATGCTAGTCATTCTACCCTTAAAATAAACACACTCAAAGGTTTTCATCATTATCAATGATAAGAAGTTTGCGAAACAAGCCAAGACGGCCTTTGTCCTTTTCTTCAGAGAGACTCTGCAAATGTGCAAGTGCCAGGGGTTGAGCTATCCCCGGACTGCAAGAGGTGAAATGCGATTTGCAGCCCCATATAACTCCTCTCACAGGAGGTATGGCAGAATGGAGAGCCACCCTGAGTGATGTAATAGCCATAGGGCATGGATCAGGACCCCACCACGAGTGCCAGGAGCTGGTTGACCTTAGCCAAGTTCAGGGCCATCAGGTTCAGGTTCACATTTATGCAGAATGTGTTCTGCATAAACCTGGGGCAAACCATTCTCATGCATTGCAATGTGAATTGCAATGTGAATGGCAGCTCCTGAAATTGTGCAGTCTGCAACCTACACAAACATATGTGGCCACCCAGAAAAGTTACACAGCTCTCTGTGGGTCCCAGTTTTATCTTCTATGGACTGGCTGCACCAGGGTCCTGGCAGGAAACAGAATGGATCTTGGAAGGTTCAAATGAAGAGGCTTCAGTGAAGGAGGCCTTATAGACAAACGGACAGAGTTAAGGGAGCAAACCAGAAATGGGGAAGCATGTTGGGAATTATGCTGTTGTGGTCTCCTGGGAGCTGGAGCCTGGAAGGGGCCTCTGGCAGCAGCTGGAGTCCTGGAAGGACAGGTTATTGTCACAAACTTGGGTCTGAAGCTGGGAGGGAGCAGGGAAGATGTACCCCTAGCTCTCACTGCTCCCCCACCCCACCCCACCCCACCCCCCAGGCTCCTCTCTTTTTCTGATTCTTCCCACTGGCTGGACTAAAAGCAGCCAGGTGATCCAGTCTGAGGTTCAGACTCTCAGGCTCAGAGTGCAGCAGAGAGGGGTGGCAAACAGAGAAAAGCCAGCGCTTCAGGGCACCTGCACCTGGGATTGGATATCAGATCTAAGACCCCTTACAATTCATAATTCTTTCACTCCAGGTATAACATTTAAAAAATATTGGGACCCCTCTTTCCCCTGAACCATGTTCGACCCTGATGAGGGAAGTAAATAGGGATGGGTAGATGTATGAGAGATGTGGACTAGCCAACAGTGATGGGACATGGGTCCCAGATACCCACTCAGAATGGAACACCTGTCTTGGCCCTGTGGACCCAGAGAGCACACTGAAGTCCAAATCCACACCTATCCTCTCTTATCCAAGGGCAGTACTTGCCCCTACCTTCCACACTGCTTTCCAGATTCTACTCTCGTCCCTCCTCTGGTTTCCCCTGATCCGAACCCCCACCCTCCCAATCCCCCCTCCCATTTATTCCATTCCAGCCACACCATTCTCTTTGTTTCTCCTTGAACATGTGACATTTCAGCATTTGCTGTTCCCTCCCCTTGGAGCATCCCATGCTTCTCCTTCCCATCTTAAAGTCTCTGCTCCAGTATCACTGGCTCAGAGAGGCCAGCACCCACATCTCGATCTAAAGCAGTGTCCTCCAACACCTAAAGTTTAGAAATGGAATCCCTGTGTTGCTTTCTTGTTTATTGCCGGAACCCCTGAGCGGAGTATCTTGATATCAAGGCTTTGTTCATCTTGTTCACTATAGACACAGGGTGGATTCCTTTCCACTGGTTTCCTAGGATGTAGACAATTCTTTCTTCTTCCCTTAAGTTATTCTATTGGTTTTGTTATGGCTTTCTTTCAAACGATTTCCCTGTTGCAAAGAAAAAAAATTCTTATGGTTAAGTGCCTGGCATGTTCTATGCCCTCAATAAATATCTGTCAAATGAAGCGATGAATTGGTGATTCCGTATATGTAGGGGGTGGCCTCAGAGGGTGGAAGGGGTGCAGGGCAGGCTGAGTGGAGATGGGTCCTGGCTCACTTCTCTCCTGGGCTCCTTATGATCTGCCCCATGACTTTACTGTCTCTGCCTCCATGGATTTGCCTCCTGAGTTCTAGGTCTGTCCCTCCTTGGATACCCTAGAGCACATCCACATTCAGTGCATCCCCAGGGGGCCTCCTTTCTTCTCTAACTCTCTGTAGGCCTGCTCCCCCATTCCCAGGCTCACTTCACGGCACTTCTAGAAGGGGGCAGTATACATGGTGACCAAGAGCCTAGACCCTGGGGTCAGACTGCCTGGTCTGAATCCCAGGTCTCCGTGCCTTAGTTTTTCAATCTGTAAAATGGAGATTATAATGGTACCTCATTAGCTTGTTGGGAAAAATAAAAAAGCATAGGATTTAAGGTGCTTGGGACAGTACCTGCATCTAGTAAGCTGGGGCTGTGGGTGTGACCCATTATCACCATGATCATCACTCTGTCTCCTGGGCAGAGACCCAGAGTCATCGTAGATACCCCCCCACCATGCTTTCTCTAATCTAGTGCTTCCTGGTAAAAATATAACAGAGGTGGGTGTTATACTATATGTTGGCAAATTGAACTTCAATAAATAAAACAAATTAAAAAATAAAATTAAATAAAAAGGAAATATACTAGAAGTTCTATATGTGACGTTGAATTTTCTAATGGCCACGTTCAAAACATTTAAGAGAAATAAGGAAAATCAATTTTAACAATTTTATTTAGCCCACTATATAAAAAATATCATTTCAACATAGAACTAATGTAAAAGTTAGTGAGATATTTTACATTCTTTTATTTCTTTATTTATTAAAGATTTAAAAATTGTTTTTAAATCATCTCTACACCCAGTGTGGGGTTCGAACCCACAACCCCTGAGATCAAGAGTCACATGCTCTGCCGACTAAGCCAGCCAGGCTCCCCTTTCCCATTCTTTTTAGAATTTGGAACGAATTCTTTAAACCCAGGTGTGTATGCTCTACCTGCAGCTCACCTTGCTGTGGACCAGCCACCTCTCAAGAGTTCGATAGCCGCATGTGCTGGTGGCTAGGGCAAGTGGTCAGCAGGTTTTGGGGGAATTCTTTCTATCTGCTCTCTCATCACCACCTCTGCCCATCTTGCAGCTGCACTGTGAACACTTCTCTGCAAGAGCCTCTGCAAGGATTTTCCCAGCTCCAAACTCCTTGCTCCTGTTTGCTCTACCTTCTGTAGTCAGAGAGAGCTTCCTAATCACAAACTGGATCATTTCTGGCCTCTGTTTAAACTCTGTGAGGGTTGCTTCAGACCCTGGGAGTGGAGCTACTTTGGCCTTCAATGATGTGTCCCTGCTGGCACAGCCCAGCTGGCGTCACCTCTAGCTCTTGCTCATAGCTTCTCTGATTGGCTGCCTTGGGTGCCATTCTCTGTGGGTTCACTTATCTATCTCCAGGGACTGTGACCCTTGCCTCTAGGTTCTGGACACCGAGCCCCAAACAATCTCACCTTAGCTGTTACAATTTCCCAAGCATGTGTATGTGCTCTGGGATTTATGTATACAAACTTTGTGTATGTGGCTTGCTCTGAGATTTATGTATGTAAAAGGAAACGGTGACAGATGATTTTAAAAAGATAGTTTGGGGCTAGATTATGAAGCACTTTGAATGCCAGGTGAAGAAGAGTTTGGACTTTATTTTGTAGGCAATGGGGAGCCATTGTGAGTGTTTGAGGGAGAGCAGCCGGGACAGAGGATGAATCTAAGAGGGACTTTTGGTATCAGGCTTAAAATGAGATCAAATCCAAATCCTTGGCACCCCCTCCAAAGGCCTGGAAGGGAATGACATGATCTGCTTTCTAGAACCACCTTTTCTGAAGGTCACTTAGGGATGGGTTGGAGAGAGGAAGTGAGGCAGAGGACAGGACATGTTGAGCTTCTGTAGGCAAGTCCCTTTTCTAATATTGTATGTAAGAATGAATATAGGCATGACCTGAATGTAGGTCCTAGTGACCCGAGGTGAGAATACCCTTTCCATCTTATAGAGACAAGGAATCTGAAGTTCAAGGAGGTTAAGACAGTTGTCCACTGCACTCCATAGTAAGTGTCTGAGCTGGGGTCCAGTTGGACCTGGATGCTTGCGGGAGGACCTGCAGGTGGCAGGGCAGCCTCTGTGTAGTATCAGCAGGTGCACCCCAGACTACGAGGCTGCTTCCCCATGGCATAATCTCTCGGGGTGGCTCTGTGTGAGCATACAGACCAGATGGGAAAGTGCCTCCAAGTAGAGCAAGACGGCAGCACAGGGCTTTGAAACAAATGGGTTATTTACTTTGACTCCCTGCTCCCCTGTAAGATTAAAAAAAATCCTTGTTTTACTTGGAGTTTAGTTAATATACAATATTACATTGATTTCAGGTGTACAACAGTGACTCGAAGATTATATATGTTACAAAATAGTTACCCTCTGTCACCATGCTAACTTATTACGGTATTATTGACTACATTCCCTATGCTGTACTTTTCATCCCCGTGACTTATTTATTTTATAGCTGGAAGTCTGTGGCTCTTAATCCCCTCCACCTCTGTTGCCAGCCCCCCACCCACTCCCCTCTGGCAACCACAAGTTGCTCTCTCTCTCTCCCCCACCATAAGACTGATTAAATTGACATGGTCTTCTGGTTATAACCAACGCCTTAGCTTTGATAATGCCTTAATTTTAAAATCCTAGAATTAATTTTTGGCTCTCTTTAGCATGAAAAGATTTCCCCCAAAGCCTTTAATTCTGCAGCCACCTATTTTTCCAATCAAAGGAAACACCGCGGGACTTTCATGGTCTTAATTAATGACTCTCTAATCAGAGTTCCACTCTGCCTGCTTTTATCTCCCCCTCCCCCCACTTTTTTTTTCTGGTTTCTCAATGAAGGGCTTATCTAGAACTTGTTTTGACTTCAAACAGACACTTCATGATAGTAAATGGCAATATGGTTTTATCAAGTGGAGCAACCTTTTCATTCTCTTTCTTCTGGGTCTTAGTATCAAAGCCACACTTAGAGAATGTGGTCTTCCTTCCTGTCTGGTTTTCCAGCAAAACATGCCTTCCCAGAAGCCGGGGGAAGGTGTTTTAGATTACAAGCCACAAAGACTTCCTGGTAAATCTTTCTCAGTGATGGCAGGCTGATATTCCAGAGGCTACCTGGAGGCTTTTCATTTGATGATTATGTCTGACAATCCTTGCTTAAGTAGTAAATGCAATAATTTTGGGTAGAGACGTGAGAGGGGCAGGTACAAGTCCTTGGAATGAATGGCAGGTTCCTTCTTTGATCTGGTCATCTACAGGACCCATCTGCCATTTTCATCTGTGGCTCTCTTTCTCTTTGTTACACACAGAGAAAGTACACACAGTAAATAGTCATGGTTACCCAGGACACAAAACTTGCATGAATGTCTGCCAGAAGCCATCGCTGGGAGGGCAGCTTGGCCCCCAGCTCTCCTCTTCCTGGGGGCGTGGGGGAAGTCAGCAAATGATTCACTAATGTGCTCAGATAGCCTGCTGATACCGACTAAGCTTTGCCTGAGTGGGAGTCTGTTAGGCCCAGGGATACAGAGATGAACGGGAAATGATCCTTGGTTTTGGTGTGGTGTGTTGTAGGGGAGATGACAGATGTGTTTAGAGGTAAGCATGGGGGCACCTGGGTGGCTCAGCGGTTGAGTGTCTGCCTTCAGCTCAGGTCGTGATCCCAGGGTCCTGGGATCGAGTCTCACATTGGGCTCCCTGCAGGGAGCCTGCTTCTCCCTCTGCCTGTGTCTCTGCCTCTCTCTGTATGTCTCTCATGAATAAACAAATAAAATCTAAAAAAAAAAAAAAGAAAAGAAAAGAAAAAGAAGAAGTAAGCATGGCATAAGAAGATGGGTGTGGGCATAGAGGGTTGTGGAAAGATCTCTAGAAGCACCAAACAGGTTCAACCCTAGCTGGAGAGATTGGTGAAGCATTGGAGCCTGGCAGAGACTCATGGAGGAGGTGGGGAAACAGACTGAGGATCTTAGTCTGCTCAAGCTGCTGTAACAGAACACTGCAGACTGGGGGCTTATGGACAACAGACATTTATTTTCCATGATTCTGGAGGCCGGGAGGGTGCCAGCAGATTCAGGGTCTGGTGAGAACCTACTTCCTGGTTCATAGATGTCGGTCTCCTCATGTGGCAGAAGGGGGAGGAGAGCTTTCTGGGGTCTCTCTCTCTCTTTTTAAAGATTTTATCTCAGAGAGAGAGAAAGAGCACAAGCATGAGTGGGGGGAGCGTGGCAGAGGGAGAAACAGACTCCCGCTGAGCAGGGAGCCTGAAGTGGGGCTCAATCCCAGGACCCAGGAAGCATGACCTGAGCCAAGGCAGCCACTTAACCCACTGAGCCACCCAGGGGCCCCTGGGGTCTCTCTTATTAGGGCACTAATTCCCATTCAGGGCACTCCACCTTCAGGACCCAATCACAGCCCAAAGGCCCCACCTTCTAACACCATTGCCTTGGGATTAGGGTTTTAACACGTGAATTTGGGGGGAGACAGAAACATTTAGTCTGTTGCAAAAGGCATTCCAGACAAAGGGGAGCAGTCATGGTGATGGGAAAGATCTCACCCCAAGGAGGGAATATCGCTGTGGGGCTGGAGCAGGGAGAAAGGGTGTGTGGAAGTGGGGGAGGATAGGCAGGGAATGGATCATTTGGAGACCCCATCAGATACGGGGCAGGGGGAGTGGTGTGTGCTTGGTAGAGGAGATCCAGGGGTGGGGTTGGCCCATAGGGCTGTAGAGGGGCAACGGGGTGCTGACATCCATCTTGGGCTCTGCAGGCTGAGCCTGAGTGGGGTTATATCCACCCAGAAAATAGCAGGCACCTTTCCCTAATTCACACAAATGTGGATAGGCAGTGACTCTAGAGAGTGGAGTGTAGCTTTTAACCTGCTGAGTTTGAGGGCTGCTGGCAGATGAGGACACAGATGTCCGAGGGGTGGTCCATGGCCACCAAGGGGACTGAGCATTCAGAGAAACAGGACCAAGTGGTGGCAGCACCACCCTGTCGATGGTCACTTGGGTCCAGGGCTTGCCCTCTGTCATGCTAGACTTTTGTACACACCTTTCTTTGACTTGTTCCCCCATCTTGAATCCCCACCCCCACTCTGCCCTCTGACTTCAGACCTCCTTCTAAGAAGAACTTGGCTCCCTACATCACCCTAGCCCTGAGTCTGGTCTTCAGATTCCCACAAACAAGTCCTCCTCATGGATTTCCTCTTGAACCCCGGGCTTCCAGGGCAGCCCTGGGGTGAGGATGGAACCCTCAACCCTAGAGTTGGGGTGGGTGTTTGAGGGGGATAGGCATCAGGGGATAGACCACAGAGAAATGTAAAGCCCTCACTCACCTGGACAACTGCCTTTGGGAGCAAGGATAGCTTCCTTCTGGCTCCTGAGAGAGGTTTGTGCATGTACACAGGTGTGGTACCCAGAGTGTGCACAGGTGTATGGAGCTAGGAGGCACCTTTCGCTCCATCCCAGCTCCTCTAACCCGAGCCCTTCTGCACCGCACATAATCCTGCCCTTCCCCCTTGCCATGTTCCTGCTCTTCATGCCCTCCCTTGCCTCTCACCTTTGTCCAAATCTCTTCTTGCTTTGAGGCCTCTCGTGAGTTCACTTGGATTTCCCTGTCACCAGAACCACCCCTCCCCCAACCCCCGCCTCCTCTGAGCTACTAACTTTGGATCACAGGGCATCAGGGACAATGTTTCTCATTCACATCCTTCCTAAGGGTCCTGTAAGTCTGGCTGAGGGTGAAACTGATGTCTAACCTGGCAGGGCACCTCTAGGGCCTAGCACAGAGCCTCCCCTGTGCCCCTCGGTGTGTCATGCATTAGAATCTGCTCAGTGAGAGTGGCAGACACAGCTGGTAAAGCGAGAGAGAGGGACATGATCCAGATCCTGCAAAGATGTAGATGGACAGGCGCCAAAAGGTACAATCTCGCCCATAGGAGAAGATTTTCTAACCACCTCTGCAGGGCCAAGGGTCCCTTCACACCAAGCCACTAAGGCAGAGACATACGGTCTAGTCAGGAAAATCCAGGTGATGCTACAGTAATAAGCTACCCCTGGCATCTCAGTGACTGACCAAAGCTAGGCTGTCCAATGCCCGTTAGAGGATGGGTTGGGCGGGGGAAAGTTTTCAGCACTCTGGGGTCCAGGCTGACCCAGGCCTTACCCAGGGAACATTTGCTGTGGCAGGGACAGAGAGAAGACTTCGAGAAGCCACATCCCCCATCTCTCTTTGCCCACAAGTGACATGGTCTCTTCAGCTCATGCCCAGTGCCCAGAGCTAGTCACACGGCCCTGTCCACCTGCAAGGGGGACTGTGTGCCTGGAGAGGACAGCAGATCTGGATGTTGGTGAGCTCCTAGTGACATCTACCAGACTTGCTCAGGCCTGTTTGGGGCAAATTCCTCCACCCATTAGTTGCTTTTCCTGCCCCCAAGGGCCTGGAATCAGGCTCCACTTACTTACCTGACTCATGAATGAAGCTCTTCCTCATGTTCAGCTGACGCTGTCCATTTGTTGGCCCTCAACTCATCATCGAGGCTCAAAGAACAAGTCTGATTCCTTTCTTCTGCACGACTTGAGAGATCTGGATCATGTCCTGCTAGTCTTCTGTCATCCAAGGCCAACATCCCTCCTGTGGCCCCTCCTGCCTGCCCCGGCCACTCTTCCCAGCCACTCACGGTCGATGTGCCTTTCTATACTCTCATGGTGGTAGCTCCAAGTGCTGAGCCACAGCACCGGGCAGGGCATGGGGTGAGGAGCCCCGGGCAGAGCTCCCCATCAGCTTGGGCACTTGTGGGAGGGACATCGTTATGTGGCGTCATTGTGTCTCAACACCCTACCGTCTTCATCTCTGCACCAAGGTAAAGCCAACACTCTCCTGGGTGTTGCCTCTTCATCATTTTATAATTTCAGTCCCCTGCAGTGGACTGTGTATTGGTGTCCCCCACTCCACCCCAATTCACACGGTGAGATCCTAATCCCTAGTGCCATGGAATCAGGAGGTGGGGCCTTTAGGAGGGTGGAGCCCTCCTGAACAGGACTGGTGTCCTCATAAAAGAGGCCCCAGCGAGCTCCCTTGTTGTCCCTTCTGCTATGTGAGGACACAGTGAGAAGACGGCCATGCATGAACCAGGCAGCGTCCCTCAACTAACACCGAATCTATCAGCCCCTTGATCTTGGACTTCCAGCTCCTAGAACTGTAAGAAAGAAATTTCTGTTGTTTATAAGCCCCCTCGTCTGTGGTATTCCGTTACAGCAGCGGACGGAGCCCAGTAACTCATCCTATCCTCTTTCTTTATCACAGAGCCTCCTCGTTAAGCTCTTTGGGAAAGCACTGTCTTAGCTGCGGCTACATCTGGGAGCAAACTTATCACCGTATGAGTTGGGCTTTTGGCATTGGCAATTAGGCAGACTCCCTATTTTTGGGTGTTTTTTAGGTTTTGTTTTTGACACTTTTTTGATGGGGGGTTCGTTTTCCTTTCAAAATTCTGTTTGAGATCATGGGCTCTTGTGATAGGCAACCAATCTGCTGTCTTCTAAACATCTATTCCTTTTTATTTTATTTTTTAAGATTTTATTTATTTATTCATGAGAGACACACAGAGAGAGGCAGAGACACAGGCAGAGGGAGAAGCAGGCTCCCTGTGGGAAGCCCACTGCGGGACTTGATTCCAGGACCCCAGGATCACACCCTGAGCCAAAGGCAGACGCTCAACCACTGAGCCACCAGGTGCCCCTGAACATCTATTTCAAGACCAATGTCTGGGGAAACAGGTAGGCTTATACCCGCAGTTCTGCTGAGCAAAGAAGTGACCCCTTTTCTAGGGCCTGGCTGGATGCCTGTGGAGGTGTGTAGGGATAGAAGAAAAATTGAGGGTTCACATCTTCCAGAATATCCATGTTTTGCTCGCATCCTGTCCTGGCCAAGGATAGAAAGTTTGGAGCAGAACAAAGAAGCCCTTCAATTGCGACTGTCCTACTACCTTGAATCAACCCAGCCCATTTGCTGTGCTGTCCTGGGATCCGGAACAGCTGGGATTAGGGGCTGTTGGAGAAATGAGAGGAAACCTGCTCTGTGCCTGCATTGCCTCCCTGAACTTCTGGGGGAAACTGCAGAATCCACGACCAATAGGGCATTTGAGGGGGAGGGGGAGATTTCTGTTTTAGATTAACAGAAGGATTTATCATGCCAGAAGGTCAATATTTACCTTGGCTTCGGCTTGATGAGTATTTACTTCTCTGTTCAGTGGTTCATTCTGCTGACTTCAGCAGAACAGAAGATCTGCTTTTTGTCTGAGGAAGAGGATGCTTACTGATATTTTTCTTATCAGAAAGTCCTCACAATAGAGTTGTGGAGGAGCCCACTATTTGAGTGTGTGTGCGTGTGTGTTGGGGGGGTTGTCTCCTTTTACCAAGAAATCTGATCCCTCTTTGTACAAACAAGTCATTTTTTAAGGCACTTTTCAACTTACAAAACGAGGAAGGGTATAGGGTCCTAGACAAATCCCTTCTCTCAACTTCTTGTCTGAAAAATGGTAATTCTGAGAACCCCTGCCTGTCCATGTAGAGTTGTGGCAAACAGTTGAGGCACTCAGTAAAGCCCTGCCAATCCTCGTTTTTGTTGGGATTTTATTATATTGAGGTTGGGAGGGACAGGTTATGCGATCCCCCAAGGTCACCAAGGAAGAGAGGAGGAAAGACCCAGCACTGTAGATAGGGTTCCAGCTCTGAGTACCCCCATTTTTCTTAAAAAATATCTTATTTATTCATGAGAGACAGAGAGAGAGAGGCAGAGACATAGGCAGAGGGAGAAGCAGGTTCTTTGCGGAGAGTCAGATGCGGGACTCAACCCCAGGACCTGGGATCACACCCTGAGCCAAAGGCAGACGCTCAACCACTGAGCCACCCAGGTGCCCCTAGCTCTGAGCCCGTATGGCTCAATTTCTGGGGCTCTTGGGAATGGTGGTATCTGCCTCCCCAAAAGTGTTAATGTGTATTTGGGGGTGCCACAGGCATAGTTGTGTAATATTGAGACAAGTGTTGTGTGCCACGGTGACAAGACCAGCTAATCAATTCTAATGATTGAGGACCATTCAGTTACAAGGGTATTGCCTAGCCCTTTAGTTCAGGGTGCTCAAACTTTCCCACGGTTGCCACCCACCACAAGTATGTTCTATCTAAAAATATAACACAAATTGCACGTAATACACAATAATATCCCCATATTTGATTTATTTTTTATTTTAAAATTTTTTATCTTTCTTTTTTTTAGAGTCGGTTCCAGGCCCCATGTAGGACTTGAACCGACAACCTTGAGATCAAGTGTTGGATGATCTATCAATGGAGCTATCCAGGTGGCCTTCCCTTTTTTGTTTTAAAATAAATTTTTGTTTTAATTTGTTGAAGATGGAAGAAGACATACTCCGAGCCGCCTGAGAAAGCTCTGCACACTCTGGTCAGTTCCACCATTGGGGTTTGAGAAGGGTGGTGTTCTTCAATTTAATCCCTCACCAAAGCCAAGCAAATTATTTTTTTTAAATTTTTTTAAAAATTTATTTATGATAGTCACACAGAGAGAGAGAGAGAGAGGCAGAGACACAGGCAGAGGGAGAAGCAGGCTCCATGCACCGGGAGCCCGACGTGGGATTCGATCCCGGGTCTCCAGGATCACGCCCTGGGCCAAAGGCAGGCGCCAAGCCGCTGCGCCACCCAGGGATCCCAAGCCAAGCAAATTATAATTAACAGTTATCGACCATTATAAAGTGTTACCTGCAGCATTCAGGCACTTTGTGTGAATCATTCATTAAATTCTTTTAGCAAACCCAAACAAACATACGTGCCGTTATCATTACTCTGATTTTACAGTGAGGACGCTCCGAGAGGTTAGGTAACTTGTCCAAGGTCACACAGCTGGGACTTGGAGTTGGATTCTACTCACTGGCTTCTCTGACGGGAGTTTAGTGTGATGCCGCTGAACTGTTCTCCATTCTTCTTGGCTTCCATGGCCCTGCTGGTGGGGAGGGGGTTGCAGCAGCTGAAAATCTTGCCTAGAGGAGTGACAGCTTAATCAGCTTGGGTATATCCATAGCTGCCTTGGAGAGGGGAGGAGTGGAGGATGAAGGGAAAAGTGAGTTTCTGAAGACCAGAACTGGAAAGATCTTCAGAGACAAGCCAGTCAGGTTTTCATTTTACAAATAAAGACACTGGGGAGGACCAGAGAGGGGAGTTTACTCCAGGTTATCAGCAAGTTTGAGGGCATGAGGATGGGGGGCAGGAGTAGACATGGGGCTTCTGGGGTCTGGGCTGTGTGGGAGATATCATATTTCTTTTCTTGATTTTATGCATCTTTGTATTTTTATCTCTTACCATCTAAATGGAACTTCCTCTTGTTTGCAGAACATTTGTCCAAACTGCTGGCTGACTTTTGCCATTTTAGAGCCTTCCTGGTGGGTGGGGGGGAAGCCTTCCTGAAAAATGGCACAAGCACCCCGAGGGTGACAACCATGTTACTTGCTTTTCTACTAGCCTTCACTGCACGCAGCACAGCGCGGGACACACAGAAGTTGCCTGGTACGCGGTCATGGGGCCAGAATGAACTTATTGTCCTAGCTGTGAAGGGGAGGACCAAACTCAGACAACTGCTTCAGTCCGGAAGTTGCTGGGATGAATGAATTCTTTTCCTACAGCTTATCATTCTAAAAGAATCCAGCAGTGTACGGAGTAGTGTTATTCTGTCCTCTCTGAGGTTGTTCTAGCTGGGGTACAGCCTGTGGCCCTGGAAAAAGTGACTTTAAGATAAAAAGGAAATTCTTTTTTGATTTACTTTTTATTTTTAAGATTTTATCTGTTTATTTGAGAGACAGAGATAGTGAGAGAGAGCACGAGCGGGGGCAGGCAGAGGGAGAAGCAGACTCCCTGTTGAGCAGAGAGCCTGATATGGGGCTCGATCATGGGTCCTAGGATCATGACCTGAGCCGAAGGCAGACGCTTCACCGCCTGAGCCACCCAAGGCGCCCCAAAAAGGAAATTCTTAAAATACTAATCTTGTTCTCTTTACTGTCATGCCTGCAGCATAAAGATTATTTACAGTAACATGGAAATTCTCTTGTCTCATGATGAAAGTAAAGGAGAGGAAGAAGAAAGAATGTTTACAAATTCCTGGGAGATGAGGAATGACCTCATCACTTACTGGGTGTTGGCCAACTGTCCAGGGAGCATGGATCAGTTTTGGGGGAGGCTGTGAAAATACCCCGATACCTCAAATTCTCCAAATCTTTTAGATATCAAGAGGTGGATGGAGAGCAAGATGAAAAGGAAGTCATTCTAGGTCCAAGTGATGCTTCCCATAATGTGTTGCCCACTCAGAGATGGACTCATGCATCCTGAGTCCTACTCAGACTGGGGACCTGGGAAGTGTGGGGGTGCCACTGAAAAGGCTTCGGCAAGATTTGCACAAACTGAGTGGAGAAAGAGGGGTAGTTTGGGGAGAGGGTGAAGCAGTGTCGGATATATTTTGGGCTATACACTCAAGAGGGTACCGGTGGGATATGTAAAAAAAGAGGGCAAAAGCCATGGGAGTGGGCCTTTCCGACTACGTTCCCAAGGCCATCTTCCTGTCTTCCTCTAAAACCAATCCCACAGTTCTCTTACCAAATGTATTGCAGCCCATTAAGCACTTCCACATTGGATGACTTTTCTCCAGATGTACAGACATTTTACAGACTAGGAGCTCCCCACTGTTAACAGAGCCAGAGGTGGCCTCAGGGCCTCTGCCAGCCCCTAGGATCCTCTGGGAGAGAATTAGAAAGACCCCCAACCTGGGGAGTCCCGCACAGGCTGGATTTCAGGTCCCACCTGCGTCTCGCATGAGGTACACTGCTGTGGGGGTCCTGCAGTCCAGAAAAGACCAACTTGGGGCCAGGTTGGTGATGGGCTCAGCATGGGGTCTGGGACTCCGCTGAACCATCTCTAAAAGGCGGGATTGTATTAGATCTCCCCCCACTCCCCCCATCAGTTACTTTTCAGATCCGATGCCTCATGAACCCGGTGACTCCAGGGACAACTTCTCACGCCAAATCCAGCCCTTTCCTCCTTCTGGGCTCACCTTGGAGAGACAGCTATCCAGGTAGAGGGTGGAGGTGAACAGGAAGAGGATTCGAGGCAAGCCTGGGTGGTCAATAGTTTGGTCCAAAGGGCCTTGGGCCAGGATCGTGTTATTTTTCGGCCGACTTCTCGTGAGCCTCGGTTTCCACCTCTGATAAATGGGAACGGTGCCCCCTAATACAGAGGGCAGTGTTGTGGGGAGTAAAAAGCTTTGGGCAGGTGAAACTGCCCGGCGTGCAGTGGACGCCCCACGAGCGTCCGCGGACCCGAACGGGGCTTGGCTGGGAAGCTCCTACAGGGCGTGTGCGCGCGGCCGCAGGGGCCCGGGCAGGTTCCCGGGCGCGCGGCTCCCCGGACCCCAGCGCCAGCCGCCGGCGCCTCCTCGGCCGCGGACCGCCGAGGGTTAATGAAAAAGCCCCACGCCCCCTTTGACGGCGCAGAGCCCACCTCGCCGAATTTGAAACGGCGGCCCTGGAGAGGCGTGGGCGCCCCCAGAAACTTCCAAGTCGTCGCCGGGCTCCGCTCGCTCGCCGGCTCCCCCGCTCTGCTGCCGGCGGGGCCGCGGGTCCGGTCCGGCCGCGGCTGCGCTCCCGCCTGTCCTCGCGCCCGGGCTCCGGCTCCCCCGGGCGGCTGCGCAAGATGAAGCTGGCTCTCCTCCTGCCCTGGGCGTGCTGCTGCCTCTGCGGGTCGGCGCTGGCCACCGGCTTCCTGTACCCCTTCCCGGCCGCAGCCCTGCAGCAGCACGGCTACCCCGAGCCGGGCGCCGGCTCCCCCGGCAGCGGCTACGGGAGCCGCCGGTGAGTGGCGCGGGCCTGGGGGCTGGGGGCTGGGGGCTGGGCGCTGGGGGCTGCGCGCTGGGCGCTGGGCGCTGGGCGCTGGCGGTGCGGGCCGGTGGGGGCTGCGCGGCCCCGCGGATCCGGGTGGTCGGGCCCGGGCGGCGGGGCTCGGGCTGCGGCGGTCTCCGGCCGCTCCCACCCCGTCTCTTCCTTTCTTTGCGCTCCCAACCTTCGCCCCTCCGGCTCCCGGCGCCGGGAGGAGGTGGCGGGAACCTGCGGCGGGCGCGCGCGGCGGGGGCGACCGTGGCTCGGTCCCCGCGTGTTTCCCGGCTCACGTGGCTCCGCCGGGCTCACCTGCGCGGCCGCGGCTTTGTGTTGGGGAGCAGGTTCCCGGGTTGCCGAGGCCGAGCGTCCGGGTCTCCCGCCTCTCCTGCCGGCTGCGCGGGGACACCCGAGGGACGACTCTGTCCCGTCTGGGGGGCTGCGGACGCGGAGGAGCCTCGGCTGCGCCTCCCCCAGCCACCCGGGGACCCGGACCCCGGCTCGGCTCGGATGGATCCGCGGCGGGGCGGGAGGAGGCGCGGGGTCGCGGCGCCCGAGGTGCCGGGACGCACCGGCGCTTCCTCCTCTGCCGGCAGGTGGCGCCCTGGCCATCCCCGGGACGGTGGGGCCGGCGCCTCCCCACCGCGCGGTTGAACCCCCCTCCCCCGCAAAACGCGAAAACGATGCTTAAGCACGCGAGCAAAAGTTGCCAAACGCCCGGTTTGCGCAGCCCCCTCGAATCTAGCTTTTCCTCATTTAATAATTACAACTCACGCGGCTGTACGAGCTCCCTGCAGCACACAACGTGCATTCACCGGGACTCCCCACGCCTTTTGATCCTAAAACCACTCCAGGGGGATCGGTTACAGCATTATCTTTCCTTGAAGTGCGGACGTTGAGCCCCAGAGGGAGGTCCCCAAGTTTGTGGCAACTCAGGACTGACCTTCTTCTGCCTGCTTTCTCCAAAACCTATGCTTTCTGCCGCGCCCCTCTGCTGATTATTAGGGAGGAAGGCAAGAGACAGGTCCCAGTTCTTTCTCCTCCCTGGTATTTATTTACCAAACCCGAGTGAGCTACCAAGATGAATCCTGGCAATGTCTTAGGGCCCCGGGGAAACTGGGATGTTTTGTGCTGGGCGGGCTGTACACTTAATGGCTGGGTAAGGCGAGACTCAGAAAAGCAAAAAAAAAAAAAAAAAAAAAAGTGCTTCTGGAAAACTTTGCATACAATTTTACTTCCCTGATTTTGTTTGGAAATACTTACCCATGGCTTCTATTAGTAGTATTCTCCAAACACCCACAGTAGTGTGGCCTCTGCACACTTCCATATGAGAATAGTCTGAAAAAATAAACTTTTCAAGTTGTAGAATGATATGTATAACATGATCTCATTCATGAAAAAACACTCGGATTTATGGGTATTTCAATGCCCAGGAAAAAAAGCTCGTGGGCAAACATTTCTTGCAGTGATCTATATGGAGAGACCCGAGGCTGGAGGGCAGAGGGCGGTGAGGTGGGTGGACTTCCATTTTTTCCCTCCCTCTACTGGTGTCTTGTTAGCATCTCTTACAAGGAGCACATATTCATGTACTATATTTGTAATTAAAAGGTGTGGGAAGGAAAACTAAAAAAGGCTCCTGCAGGGTGGAACAGGCATCCTGAGAACAGCCAGAGGTGAAGTCGATGGGGAAACTGAGTGAATGGGGACTGGTGTTCTAGTGTTTGGTGGGCTGGAGCTTGGGGACCGCCACAGAAACTTGGAAGGGATTGTTTTAGCATAAATAAAAAGAGGTCCAAACAATTGTGGTCATCTTCCAGAACTCTTGCCAAGGATGGGAGCCGGGAGAAGGTAAATTAGGGAGGATCTGGATAAATCTGGGAAAATGGATTCCCAAATAGGATACTAGGAGATGTTAAGGAGGCTTGGGGCAGGTTCCAGATGCTTGAGATTGACGCTCCGGAGCATAACTGAACGTTGCTAGGCACAGTCCCAGCATGGGCATTGCAGGCTTGAGCTGGCCTGATGTCACCCGCTTCTGTGTCTCATGGACGGTCAGTCACAGGTGCCCTGCATCCTCGAAGTTCAAAAGCCCCAGAAGCAGAGGACTTGGAGACAGCGTTTGGCGCAGTGCCCTTCACAGCCCTGGCCTCTGCTTTGGCTCCGTATGTGTGTTTACAGTGGCTTGGTCTCCGTCGATGGGCCAAACGACAGAGCTGTTTCTTGACAAATCTTGAAAGACTTCTTGAAAGTCTTCCTTTATTTCATGGTATTGCTCCTGTTGGCATCTGATTTTTGGATGTGGTTTGTGTTCTCTTTCCTCTGCGTGCACCAGTGTGCACACATGTGTGTGTGAGTGCGCGTGTGTACTTGCTTATGTCCATGCCTCTGGGCAGGGCAACTGGGTCTGACATGTGCTTGTGGACATCTTGCCTAACCCAGGATGTTCTGATCTGATCACCTCTGTCCGAAGCCCAGGGTGGATCCGTCTATTTAAGTAATTTTGGTTAAAAAAAAAAAAAAAAAAAAAAGGACCCCACTTCCTCAGAGGTCTGGTCTAGCAGCCCTGCATGTGAGCCACTAATGATTTTTGCCAGCCATAGAGCTGTTCAGATGCCAAATCAAACCTGAAGGGAAATGCAGCATTAATCTACCTGCAGGCCTGCACTGAAAACAGAGCCCCTAATCCCCTGCCCCAGTTTTTCCATTCTACCCTAGTAAGCCTAATACATTTGTGAAACTCTTTAAAGTATGCAAATTTCACCCACTTCCCTTTCTCCTTGCCTCCTTGTCTCCCTCCCTTCTCTGCCACAGATATTTACTGGGGGTTGGGGGTTGGGGGGGCGGGGATCTTGTCTGTTGTCTCCTCCTCACCTCTGTTCTTTATCCAACCCTAAAGGGGCCAGAGAAGCAGCGAGTGATCAAGGCATAAGGAGTGAGACCAGACAAAGGGTTCTAGCCTTATCCGTGTTACACGTCTGGAGGAAGAAGTTTTAATTTAGATAAAAGAGAAAGCTTTATTTATTTATTTAAAAGATTTTATTTATTATTCATGAGAGACTCTGAGAGAGAGAGAGGCAGAGACACAGGCAGAGGGAGAAGCAGGCTGCACGCAGGGAGCCGGATGTGGGACTCGATCCTGGATCCCGGGATCATGACCTGAGCGGAAGGCAGACACTCAACCACTGAGCCACCCAGGCATCCCAAAAGATAAAGCTTTAATATTAATTTTTGGAGTGGATGTGGTCTTCTGAGTAGGAGAAACCAGAAGATATGTGGGACCTGCCCAGATTTCAGCAGAGAAAGGAATGAGTATGTCCAGAGAGTGGTTTTGTGGGGCAGGGGACATAGGACAAAGCTGGTTTTTGCTTCTCCCCTGAAGGAGAGTGCTCATTCCAGAAAGCACGTACCCTTATATAGTGCCGAGGCATGAGAACACATGGAGCTCACACACTGTAGGGCTAAATGTCTACCTGCTATGACTCAGTCTAGCGGATGGTTAGGTGAGTGGGTTCTGTCCACCAGCCTTGGTGAGTGTACCTTCTCAGTGACCTGGAAAGCCGGGTCAACGAGGAATTCATAGATGCCTTAGATCTCTGTTCTGGAAAATGGTGGTGGGGGAGGGCTGGCTTTGGCCCACCCTCTATGGTGGATTCCTCCCACACTGTGAGGAGCTTTACGCACAGGCTTATGGACTCCTCAAGCTGCATGTCCAAGTTCATTCCAAGTTCACTCCAAGCTCCTTGACCTAGAAGGGGGCATGTTGGCTGCCGGGTCTGCCTGGAAGGATGGCCCGGATGGGCAAATTCTCTTGGCCCCACAGCCTCGTCATCTGGTGGGAGGGGCATGGCTAGAAGAGGCTAGAGCAGGACCCCCGGCCTGGGGCAGGGCCAGTCTAAGGGCCACTGCTCCTCCCACCTCGGCGTGGTGGGGGCTTTGGGCTCTGCCCATAATTCACGACATAGGCTTGCACATGTAACCTAACCTCCCTGAGTCTGTGTCCTGGTCTGCACGATGAGGATAACATGGAGACCAGGATGCTGGGCATGAGGCTTGCTGGGAGCCCCCATGTGCAAGACACCAAGAGCTGGAGGAGTGCACAGAAATGCTGGGTTTGCAAAAAACGGATCGACGTCATTCGATTGTTCTCACTGTGGTCAGGACAGATTCTGAGCTGCTTAACCACATGCGCAGGCCTGCTCCCACGGCCATCCTCTGGCCCTCTGGTCTTCTGTGCCATAGGCTGCCCCTCACCCTGCAGCCCCACTGACCAGCTCTTCCTGCAGATCATCTGGGTGTGCTAGCTGCTTTCTTTTCGGGTCACACCTTGGACAATGCTGATTCTACTGTGTGAGTAATAGTTCCTCCTACACCCTACCGGCTGGTGGCCTGTTCCATCCTTGTGGCTGTACCTGCGTGGTCTTGTCAACCTTACCACGCTCTCTCAAGGCTGCCCACTCCCTTTGCACCCCTTCCCCCATTCTGCCATTATTCTGGGCACCTGGATGTCCAGGTGTGTTGATCACCACTACCCCATGTTACTCTAGTCGCCCTCTGCCCTGCCCCGCTCTTGCACCTTAGCCACTGTCCTTGGCCTTGTGCCTTGCCAGGCTTTCACTTCCCAGGAGGAACCTCCTCACACCTCAATATGTCAGTGCCATAAATTCTGGACTCAGGCTCTTCCATCCCACCCCTCGCTCACCTGGCTGACCCTTCCTTTGCTCACTCTGTCTTCTCTTAGCCTTCTGCTTGTCCCATCTTGGTGGCCTTCCTACCTTCAACTTCCTGTCCCCTTGACCTTGTCTCTCAGATGCCCAGAAAGGCCCCTGGGGGACCCTCCAGCCTTCTATGGAGGGTCAGGAGAGTTGTTGATCTGCTTTAGCAAAGCTGTTGCTCATTGGTAGTGGTGATGGGGTCTGGCATCGGGGCTTCCTGCCTCTCTGCCCGGGTACCTGGTGATGGGGCATTGTACATGCCAGCCCTATGATGCTGAGGCTGTGTAGCCTGGTCCATGACCAACTTAGCCCCTGTCTGGGGGGGGGGGGGCGTTTTAGTTCTATAAGGATCCGTCTTTCTCCTCTGCACCACTGCCCAGTGGACCTCTGTCAGCTGCAGTAGAGGCCACTCTCCTCTGATTCCCTATGGTGGCTCACCATCGCCTGCATCAGCTTGGCACACAGGTTTCAATTCTTAGGTCAACTCTTAGTCACTGGTAGGAGCTGCCCAGGCCAGTGGGTTAAGAAGGATTCTGAGGTAGAGTCTGGGCTCTGTGAGGAGTACCAAGAGCATTGAGTGATGTCTCTGTGCCTGAGGGACGGGGAAATGGAGGCACGTGTGATATATTTGCATCCTTGGCCTTTATGATAAAATCCACTCTCTCCAGCATCTCATACAAAGGCTGCCTTTTTAAAGCCCAACTTTTGTCTTCTATGCCAGCTATACTGTGTTAGTTATTTCTGTTTCTTTGCATCTGCTGTTTAATTTGTTTGGAATGCTCTCCCATGAGCACCTAGAACACTCTGCTCACCTCTGTCTCAAGGTTTCTCATCCTCGGTACCCTTGACACCGAGGACTGGGTAACCCTTTGTCATGCAGCTGTCCTGGGCATTGCAGGGTGTCCAGCAACATCCCTGGTCTCTCCCGACTGAATACCAGGAGCACACCCTTGCCCCCAACTGAAACAACCATAAGTGTCTCCAGACACTGCCAAATGTCCCCTGGGGGCCAAATCACACCCATTTGGAACCACTGTTCTCTCTGGACTTGAAAAATCTTGATTTGGGAGACATTTAAAAATGCAGCATATAAAACTTTTTTTCTGGGACGCGTGGGTGGCTCAGTGGTTGAGCGTCTGCCTTTAGCTCAGGGTGTAATCCCAGATTCCCGGGATCAAGTCCCACATTGGGCTCCTTGCATGGAGCCTACTTCTCCTCCCTCTGCCTGTGTCTCTGCCTCTCTTTCTTTGTCTCTCATAAATAAATAAAAATCTTAAAAAAATATTTTTTTTCTGCAGATGTTGTAAACCTATACCCAAGTAGAGAGCAAAATAAACCCCCTTGTACTCTGAGTGGGCTTTGTTAACTATGCACTTTGCCACACTTATCCTACTCCCCTCTGTCCTCCAACACACACATTCTGTTTGTGTGTGTAGAGCATTTTGTTTTATTTATTTATTTCTTAAGTAGGCTTCATGCCCAACATGGGGCTCGAATTCACAACCCTGAGATGAAGAGTCTCATGTTCTACCAACTGAGCAAGCTGAGCACCCCCATATGGAGCATTTTAAACTATATCCCAGGGGTACTTGGGTGGCTTTTGGTTAAGCATCTGCCTTTGGCTCAGGTTGTGATCCTGGGGTCCTTTAACCGAGTCCCACATTGGGGTATGTCAAAGTCCTACCCCCAATATGATGACATTTGGAGGTAGACCTTGGGGCGGTAATTAGGTTTAGATGAGGTTGTGAGGTTGGGGTCCTCATAATGGCATTGCTGTCCTTGTAAGAAAGGGAAGAGAAACCCAGGCACGAGCTCTCTCTCTTTGTCTGCTACGTGAAGACACAGAGAGCAGGTGGCCATTGGCAAGCCAGAAAGAGGGTTCTCACCAGGCACTAAATCTGCTGGCACTCTGATCTTGGACTTGCCCATCTCCATATCTGTGAAAAATAAGTATCTTTTAAGCCACCAGTCTATGGTATTTTATAGGTGGTGGCCTGAGCTAATTTGGGAAGACATGACTTTTTTTTTCCTGGAAAGCTGGCTGTTTCACCAAAACACCACTGTCTACTGGTTTCCTCTTCTCTTCTCTTTGCAATTTCTTTGCCTGGTAGAGTTTTCCTTCTTCAAGGGTAGTGTTGATTATGGTGCCTGTTAACATGTTCCTCTGTCCTCAATATTTCCAAAATACTGGAAATTAAATAGAGGTTTAAGTGGGTTTTGGTTCCTTCTCCTCCTCCTCCCCCTTATGATTATTTTAGCAAAAGTCCCTTTTTGGTTGTGTAGTATTCTTTTTTTTTTTTTGGTTGTGTAGTGTTCTGCCAACAATCATATCAAGAGTCACACTACATCTGGTAGTTTCTCTTTCTCTTGTGACATCAGCAGGTTTTGATGATCATTGTCTTCATTGCTCATTCATTAAGGGCTGCGAACTTGTCCTAATCGAATCCTGACATTTCTTTTTTGAATAATTAATTAATTAATTAATTAGGGAGAGAGAGAGCTGGGAGGAGCAGAGGGGGAGGGAGAGGGAGCATGGAGTCCAATGCAGGGCTCAATTCCCGGACCCAGAGATCATGACCTGAGCTGAAACCAAGAGTTAGGTGTTTAACCAACTGAGCTGCCCAGGTGTCCCCTGACATTTTTTTTTTTTTCATTTAATTATTGGAATACTTGTCTGATTTCTCCCTTACTTTTGTAGATAGTCATATTTTGAATTGGTTTATCTTTCCATTGTTCCTTTTTGCAAATGTAAGCATTTGTGTGTGCATGCGCATGCATATGTATAACTTCCTCTCCCTCATGCAAGGGTGGTGTACCAGTTGCATTGTTCTGCACTTGGCTTTTTGCTACTACTTTGGTGGGCTCTGGTGATTGCTCTACAGCATAGATATTTTCCATGTGGAGATATCTTCTGTGTTCATTTTTCACTCAGTTTAAAAAACTGTGGTAAAGGAACACATTACATAAAATTTACCATCTTAACCATCTTGAAGTGTACAGTTTAGTGGTATGAACTACAATTACAGTGTGTGAGCATCACCACCATCCCTCTTAGAATGCCCGATTTCTCCTGTGTTCCTTTTTATGGCTCCGTAGTTGTGCATGGTGTGAATGACATAGTTTATTCAGCCCTTCACTGATTGACATTGTGTTGTTTTAACCATTTGTGTCATGTATAATGCCCCCATGATATGTCATTGTGCACTATTCATTTTGTAGTTTTGCAAATTGATCTTTAGGGTCCATTGTTACGAGTGGGTTTCCTGGGTTAAACAGCAAATGTGTGCATAATTCTGATAGTGTAGAACTTCCTGGCATAGGAGTTATAGCATTTGGCATCCTTATCAACAATTTTTTCTTGGGGTACATTTAAAAAAATATATTATTTATTTATTTTAGAGAGAGGGGGGCACCTGGGTGGCTTAGTGGTTGAGTGTCTGCCTTTGGCTCAAGTCGTGATCCCGGGGTCCTGGGATTGAATCCCTCATCAGGCTCCCTGTAGGGATTCTGTTTCTCCCTCTGCCTATGTCTCTGCCTCTCTCTGTGTGTCTCTCTTGAATAAATAAATAAAATCTTTATTTTATATAGATATTATATATTTTTTATATATTATATATATTTATGTATGTAAAAAAATATATATATATATAGAGAGAGAGTGCATGAGCAGGAGAGGAGCAGAGAGAGAGGGAGAGGGAGACAATCTCTTGCAGACTCCCTGGTAAGTGCAGAGCCCGATGGTGGGCTTGATCCCAGGACCCTGAGATCATGATCTGAGCTGAAACCAAGAATTGGACACTTAACAGACTGAGCCACCCAGGCACCCCCTTGGGGTACATTTTGAATAGCCAGTTTAGTAATTCTGGGCAAAGTGGCCTTGTGGGAATGAGAGTAGACTTCCACAGCCTATACCACCTACAAGTTTGGCCCATCCCTCACTTTTGCAGAGTCTGTGGCAAGGGTACAGATGGAGCCCATACATCATATGTCCAAATATTGTCTAAATATTAAATAAAATCTGTTCCATCATTGACCTTGACAAACCTACCCTCCTAATGACTGGGTCGGGGAGTCAGGCTCACGTTTAGAACTCAGACTTCTAGAGTTTTAGGCTGGAATTCGGCAGCGCAGGGAGCGCTATTGTTGACTTCCCTTCTTGTTCCATCTGACACCTTGCCCCTCGTGGGGCCTCATGCACACGCTGTGGACACTGTAGTCTAGCCTGGTACCTCCCATCCTGCCCTAACAACTGCAACAAGTATAGTCCTACCTCATGCCTGAGTGTGTCCAGCTGTTGGGGAGGAAATTCCAGGCCCCAAGGTACCTGCACTTGGTCTACAAGGGTGGCTGTGGTCTTGAGGATCATGTGCCCTCTACCCCACAGCCTCCTTGCCTGTGGGGAAGGGTGTGGCCAGCGGGAGGCTGGATGCAAGCCCTGGAAAGCACAGAGCTGAGAGTGGGGCTCCTCTTGCTTAGATTTAAGACAGTTCTGGGATACTTAGGTGGTTCAATGGTTGAGTGTCTGCCTTTGGCACAGGGCGTGATCCTGGGAGTCCTGGGATAGAGTCCCGCAATGGGCTTCCCCTGGGGAGTCTGCTTCTCCCTCTGCTTATGTCTCTGCCTCGCTCTCTCTCTGTGTCTCTCATGAATAAATAAATAAAATATTTTTAAAAAGAAGGAAAAAGAAAAAGAAAAGACTGTTCTGTGTACACGTTTCCTCTGGGGAGAAGCGGAGTGAGTTTCCACATGTATACCCCCATCTTTGAGAGTTAGATGGCCCTTCCCCAAATGTCCCTGATCAAAAAGACTCCATCACAATGACCACATTAGGCTGTGTCTGAATGTTCCCTTCCAGTTTCCTCCCTGCTACACCTGCATTTTATCCCCCATGAGGCTTGGGGACCTCCATCACCCACCTGTGAGGGAGGTCTCAGAAGAAGGGGGGAAAGCTTTGTAACTTAGTACCTTTTCCAGAACATTTCCCCAGCTTCTGGAATGAGGGGCCCCACATTTTCCTCTTCCACTGTGCCCCACAAATTACATAGCCTGTTTTGCTCCAGTGCTTAAGGTGTGGTGTCCCCAGAGCTGCAGGCTGCTGTCTGGCTCATCAAGATGAACCTGGGAGATGAAAGAATCAAGGCCCATCTGGACCTATCCATGATTCAGGAAGTCTGGGGCCCAAGGTCTGTGTTTTAGTGGCCTCCCCAGGTGGTTTATCATGCAGCCAGGTTTAAGAAGCACTGCGTAGGGAACAGTCTTTTCAGATTCTTTCATCAAGACCCAGAAGAAGAAATACCTTTTATATGGTGACTGAGAATGCCTGCGCATGCACACTTGTGCATCTGAAACAAGTTTCACAGAGTAATACTTACTGTTACCATATGTGATACTCTCTTTTTTATTGTATTCTATCGAGTTCATAAAAAAAGTGCTTGCCAAGACTCAGAAAATTGATTCCACAGCCCCTCTGGGTTAAGACCTGCCTGGGAGACCCTGTGCCCTGGGGGAATGTGGGGGGCTCCTTGCCCCCTCCACCCCCTACCCATCCCCCTTCGAGACTTGGCTCTCCTGCCTCTGCTCTGATTCTGAACTCTCTTTCTTATTGTTTCAGCCTAGCTGAGTCCTTGATGTGTCTCCTCTTAACCCAGAACACCACCCCCAGACTTTACTCCACTGTCTTATAGGGTAGCCACAAAGCCGCTTCCTTCAGGAAGCTTTCCAGGACTGAACTCCCTGCTCTGCAGGCAGCTCCCTGGGCCTCTTGGATCTGTGATTGTGGTTTTCGCCCTGAGAACTCACTTCCTATTTTCTTTCCCTGCAGATGGAATCATTTTTCCTGCCTGTTTGCTCCCTATTGTGGCCCTGAGCAGCCTACCTGGGACAAGGGTGCCTAAGCCAGCCCTGCCCGCACCCCCACCCCCTCTGGCCCCCACATGAGGGCCAGAGCAGGCTGCCCGAAGGCATGCACAAAAGGCCCTCTGCAAGCTCTGGGAGGGAATGATCACATCTGGGAGGCCTTGTCTCTGTGACTGGATCACAGGATTCCTGGCGCCTTACCTCCAAGGAGCTACTATTGAGCACCTATTGTATGAATGGTGATCAGTGGGGCCTTAGAGACTGGTTAGAGCTGACTGACCCCTGAGCGAGCGTGATGTGTGCTGAGTGGGGTAGGCAGGCAAGGGATGTTGGCAGTTTTCTAAGGGAGTTTGGGTGTCTTGTGCCTCAGTTTTATCCTCTGTAAAATGAGGATTACAGTGTATACTTCGTAAGGTTGTTCCAAAGTTTAAATGAGTCCATACAGTGCTTAGATAAACGTGTTAGGAAACACTCTGTTTTGTCTGGTGACTAGGTACTGTGCTCACGTACCTTGCAGAGGTTGTGAGGATGGGGTGTTTCACAAACACACGAGGTCATGGCACCCTTTTCTGGGGAGCACTATGTCAGGCTGGTGTCCCGGACTCCATACTGTGGGAAGCATTGGCCTGGTGGATGGATCGGGGCTGCATGCTGAACACTTCCCAGGGAGTCACTTGTGACGTGGGTCTTGTAGGATAAACGGGAGTGTTCTCGGCAGTGACGGGAGGGTGTTCTGGGTGGACAGAACGGCGTGTCAGGGCTGGGAGGCATGACAGTGGTTATGTAGGTGTTAGTGTGGGTGAGTTCAGAATGGCTGGATCCAGGGCATCAGGCAGGCGCTGAGCAGGCTGGGCCCTTTCAGCCTGAGTGCAAAGCCTCTTTCTGCCACCCTGAGGAGTTTGGGGTTTATGTCTAGACATGGTCACAGTGGGTCTCATGCTAGCTTTGCTGGTGGGAGGAGAGCCAGCTAACAGACAGTGTCAGCAACTCCGGGCCACTTGGTGGACCGCTGATGGGCAGGGGAAGGTTGATGACCAGGGCTTCTGACCCTGCCCAGGGTTTGGGGGGTGCTGGGAGCCGGCGGCTTTGCTCCTTGGAACTTTGCAAAGACCACAGCATTTTCTCAGCTTTGAGAAGTCAGCAATGCATGGCGTTCAATGCACCTTGCATTTTTATAAAATACTTGTATTTTTCCTCCATGGGGCTTTTGTGGCATGCAGCCATGGGCCTGCACACGTCGGGATTCCGTGGCTGCTTGTTGAGTGAATGAATGAACAAAGACCTTGACCTCTCTCCTCTGGGAAATGGAGGCTGCAGCCTCTGCCCTCATGCAGTTCTATCCTTCTGAGGGGTCCAGGAGGGAGGTCCTTGTCTGCCCCTTGTCCTCACCAGGTCAGCTCTGGAAGCCGCCTATAAAGAAGCCATGGAGGCAACCTGCTTGATGCAGTCCTGCTTCCTCCTCTGAAATAGAAATGGGTGCACAAGTGGGCCTTGGCCTGAAAAACCACACGGAATGACCTCGATGTAAATATCTGGTGAGACTTTTTCCCAAGGCCCCAGGGTTTTCTGAATCTCCTGTCCTCCCCACCCCCGCCCCCAGCTTGTCTGTTATTTTAAAATCCATTCCCAGAGAAACAATTCCTATGGCAATAAGAACACTACTCCAGGCTTCTCTTGGCTTGAACGGGTCCGACACTTCATTGCCGCTTCGAGAGTGTATGAGCTGGACCCTGACCAACTCTGCCTGGGGCAGGGAATAGAGTAACAATAACTAACTGTTAGAGGATTTTCGGGAATCCTGTAGCCGATCCTAAGGAAGTAGACACACGGCACGCTGTTCTCCTCCCCGAGGAGTCAAAGGTCCCCGGCCTTTCCTGCCTGGTCTTCCTTTCCTTACCTCCCAGAAACCAGGGTGTAGATGGTTCTTTGGTGGCCCATTACAAGACCACCTTGAGAGGAGCTGGACTCCATCCAGGTTAATTCTGTAACTCTCCGGGGGTGGGGGGGGGGGCGGGTGGAGAGGTGGGGCTCCCACCTCCTTTAAAAAATTTTTTTAAAAAAGATTTTATTTATTTATTTATTCATGAGAGAGAGGCAGAGACACAGGCAGAGGGAGAAGCAGGCTCCATGCAGGGAGCCCGATGTGGGACTCGATCCTGGGAGACCAGGATCACGCCCTGGGCGGAAGGCAGGCCGCGAGACCGCTGAGGCACCCAGGGATTCCCTGCTCCCGAGCCTCTCCTCCACTTCCCCTGCAGCTGGCTCCAGAGTGTTCTGCATAAAGGTCAGAGGTGGCTACAGACTGCTGACCTTCGCTGGCCTGCTGACCTTTGCCAGCTCCCCAAGGCCCGTAGTGAGGTTTCTGGAGCTTGTCCTGCCAGCGGTTAATGGCAGTTAGGAGAACCAGTTTGGGAAGTGAGTTTCCCTGATAAGGAAGGAGGGTGTGAATCCGGGGTCTGGGTGGCCCTGGCTGAGTCATCTGACCTTTCCTCATCTGCAAAATGGGGATGATGGTTGTATTTTCTTCATCCGATTGTTTTTCATCTGATCGTTCTTCATCCGATTGATCGTTTAGGTCCTTTAAGCTTCATCTGATCAGCTTCCAGGAGCTGATGTTCACAAGGTGCTTAGAACAAAACCTAGGAAGCACTTTCCATGGCTCGTTTCAATGATGAAGGCTTTCCCAGAATGAACCGGGTGCCGGGGGGCCTTGCAAAGCCTGGGAAACGTGGTTTCACAGACATTGAGGCCACTCACCTCTTTTTCTGAGGAGCGTTTGGTTTGGATGGTGTTCCAGAAGATACGCTCTGGAAAACGCTGGCCTAGTGGGTCAGAGTTACTGTGTCAGTGGTTTATAGCACCCTTCGCCCTTCAGGAGCTGGTCTTGAGAAATCTCACCGGGGGCATTTCTTCCAGACTCCCCCTGCAGTGGCCCACCCTGGTGCTGCCGGGGACCAGGGAAATACGGGAGTAAGGGTCCTATTGTCTCTTGAATCCCTGAGGACCCTGCTGGGGTTTTCAAGGCCACACTCCAGGCTGAACCTCAGCTGGGGTCGGAGAGGGGGGTCTGAGATGCCCATGGTGAAATCAGAGGGCCCAGGAGTTTTTTTCTGTAAGAATTTATTTATTTATTCATGAGAGATGTACACACACACAGAGAGGCAGAGACACAGGCAGAGGGAGAAGCAGGCTCCATGCAGGGAGCCCGATGCCGAACTCGATCCCCGGACTCCAGGATCACGCCCTTGGCTGAAGGCAGGTGCTAAACCGCTGAGCCACCCAGGGATCCCCAAGGCCCCAGGAGTTCTGATGAACTTCCCATCCCAGAGAGTGAGACCCTGTGAATGTGGATTTGGGGACAGGCTTTTTCTTTTCTTTTCTTTTCTTTTCTTTTCTTTTCTTTTCTTTTCTTTTCTTTTCTTTTCTTTTCTTTTTTCTTTTTTTTTCTTTTCTCTTTTCTTTTCTTTTTTCTTTTCTCTTTTCTTTTCTTTTCTTTTTTTAAGATTCTATTTTATTTATTTATTCATGAGAGACACACAGAGAGAGGCAGAGACACAGGCAGAGGGAGAAGCAGGCTCCATGTGGGGAGCCCGATGTGGGACTTGAACTCAGGACCTCAGGATCACGCCCCGAGCAGACGCGCAACTACTGAGCCACCCAGGTGGGGAGACAGGGCTTCTTTGAGCCTATCGTGCCTGATTGGAGGACTCACAGCCCAGCCGGCCCTTCCTCTCATTGACTCTATGCCTCCGGGGTAACATGAACCTAATAGGATTGGGTGGGATTGAATGAGGAAGTGGGTTTGTTAGATGCAGACTGGTTATTACTCCCGCACGTTCCTGCCCATTGACAAGGGCTCCACCTGACAACATCCACCTCTCTGAGCAACACTACGGGAGGGGGGTGGAGGGGGAGGTCCAACGCTTGCAGGAGGATGGGGGTTTACTCCGCGTGTGTGTGTGTGTGTGTGTGTTGCTCGCACCCATGATTGGCTGCAGCTGCCAGCCCAAGCATTTTGTCTCTGAAAGTATCTGGTCCTCCTACCCCCTTCCTCATTTTGGAAGGGCAGGGAGTGTGCAGCATTTGCTGAGAAGTCCCCCAGTCCCTGCCTCTCGGGAGGCCCTGCAGAGGGTCTTTCCTGCTTGGAGCCCCTGCACAAGGCTTAAGCTTCTGGCTTCCCTAGGGAGCAGGCTCTGGAGCCGGGCCACCCGGGCTGTCCTGTCCGCTGACCCCGCTGGCCCTGTGGGGCCCCGGAGGCGCCAGGGCCTGCGAGCACCGTCTCAATGGGGAAGCCTCTGCTCAGAAAGTGGCAGTTTCCTTCTGATTTGGCTCCAGCTGTCTTCGCCCTGGCCAGTTGCCTCTGGCATCTGACATTTTTGTCATTCCTGCTGCCCTGGAAGGGCTTATTTGGGGGAATCAGCACTTTCCTCTTCCTGAGCCTCTGTGATTGACTTGGCCACACGGCTGACTCTCTGGATTTGAGAGGGCTCAGCCTGTCCGGGCACCCAGCGTTTCTGCAGCGATGGCATCCCGAGGCTGCACAGGGTTTGCTAGGCTCTTTTCTCTCTTGTGTCGCATGGCTGATGATGACAGCTCAGACTCTGGCTCTCTGTATGCAAGAGCCCTGAACATGTATGTGCACCTTCCTGGAAAGGTAGCTGAGCTTGCTGGGGAGACCCCCTAATCTGCTCTTTGCCTCTCTGGGTCCTCTGCTCACCCAGCTCCCTGTAACCTCAGTCTGCTTCCTGCTTTCGGCGTTCTGCTTCTCTTGGCCTAGCTAACTAACTCCTGAGCTCAGCCTAAGTATCACATCCTCAGGGTAACTTTGCTATCCCCCAAAGTGAGGCCAGGCCTTTTACTTAAAGGCCCTTAGAGCTTGCTCTCAGACCTAGGAGCTCATTATAACTCTAAGTCAATCCTATAATTAATCGCTTGATAATTACTTAAGAGATGGTGTGCCTGGGTGGTGCAGTGGTTGAACGTGTGCCTTCAGCTCAGGGTGTGATCCTGGGGTCCTGGGATCAAATCCCACATCGGGCTCCCCACATGGAGCCTGCTTCTCCCTCTGCCTGTGTCTCTGCCTCTCTCTGTGTGCCTCTCATGTATAAATAAATAAAATCTTTTTTTTTAAAAAGCTAAGATAATTACTTAAGAGTTGTCTCTATTGAAACTGAGTTTTCTGAGAGCAGGGGTCCTATCTGTCATGTTTGGTGCCATATCCAGGTTCTGGGAGAGTCCCTGGGTTACACAGAGTATCCAGCAAAGGACTAACTGCTTTGGAAACTGTATTAGCTCTCTACTGCTGCTGTAACAAATGACTACAGACTTCGTGGCTTAAAGCAACACAGGTTTATTACCTTATTGTTCTTGAGGTCAGAAGTCCAAAATGGGTCTCACTGGGCTGAAAGGGATTTGTAGAACTGGTCCTTCTGGAGGCTAGAAGGAAGAATCCATTTCCTCGCTTTTTCCAGCATCTGAGGGTTGCCTGCATTCCTTGACAGATAGCTTCTTTGTCCATCTTCAAAGGACACTCTCCAGCCTCTCTTTGTAGCATCTCTCTCTTTGACTCTGATCTTCTTGCACTCCATCTCATAAGGACTCTGGTGATGAGGTTGGGCCCACACGGATCGTCCAGGATCATATCTCCACCTCAAGACCCTTAATTTAATCACACCCACAAAGTCCCTTTAACCATGTAAAATAACAGATTTACAGGTTCCAGGGATTAGGATGAGGACATCTTTGTGTGTGTGTGTCATTATTATTATTTTATTTTTTAAAATATTATTTATTTATTCATGAGAGAGAGAGAGAGAGGCAGAGACATAGGAAGGGGGAGAAGCAGGCTCCATGTGGGGAGCCCGACTTGGGACTCGATTCTGGGACTCCAGGATCATTCCCCTGGCCGAAGGGAGGTGCTTAACCGCGGAGCCATGCAGGGAGTTTGATGCGGGACTTGATCCCAGGACTTTAGGATCACACCCTGAGCTGAAGGCAGATGCTCAACTGCTGAGCCACCCAGGCATCCCAAGTGTGGGTCAGTATTTAGCCCATTATACAAACAGAAATGGAAAAGGAAAAGCAGATCAGACATTTGAGTCCTTGGAGAGTTGGGTTAATCCTGCATTTCAAACAGTGTTAATACTGAAAGTGGCTTGGAGCCTCAAAAGCCTGGTAAGACCCAGCCTTACATGAAGAGCCATACATAGTAAGAGCATGGCCTTCCCACCCAAGTTTTTATGTAGCTGTGAGGCAGGGACTTAATTTTAGTTTTCCCCCCAAACCTCCCCTCATGCTTCTATTGTATAATCCACCTTTTCTTAATAGTTTGAAATACCAATTTTATCATATACTAAATTTCCCTGAATACACAGCACAGCCCTTTTTCTGAACTCTTAATCTGATCTGGTGCCAAAACCACACTATTTTAACTACTGTATCCTTATTGTATGTCTTGTTAGCTGATAGAGCAGTTCCTCCTTCCTTGTTCATCTTTATCAAAATAGTCTTAGCTGTTCTTGTACATTTTTTCTTTGGGGTGAATTTTATAGCTATCCTTTCTGGTACTGTAAAACATGCTGTTGGGATTTTAATCTAGGCTGTGTTGACTTAATGGATTCATAGAATTCGATGTTTATAAGTACTGTGTGTTTTTTCAGGAATGAGGTATATCGCTCCATTTATCTAGATCTTGTTATATTTCTTCTCAGGCGTTTTATAGTTTTTACTGCTATCGTGAATGAGTTCTTTTTGTTCCCTGACATTTGTAAATGTTTATGTCTGGCAAATAGGAAAGCTGTTGATTCGGGGCATGTTGGTTTTATATCCAATTACCTTCATGCATTAAAAACATATATTTTAATGGCTTTTCAGGTGGTTCTCTGAGGTTTTGAGGTAGAGTCCTAGAGTCTCAGTGTGTGTGTTTCCTTCCACACAAATGTCGCAGGTAGATGATGTTCCCCTCAAAACCCAAGTGGCCCAGAGCATTCCGAAGGAAGAGAGGGCAGCGTTTCAGACTGGTGTGGCACTCTTAGAGAGTCACACCCACTAATTCAAGTGTTAGCTGTCCAGTTGCCTCATATGGCTGGGGGCTGGCTGTGTAGACAGATTCTGATCCTTCTGCACCTGTCAATGTTCTTGTAGAGGAATCACAGAGACAGATAGGATTGAGTTATACCTGTGTCCCAGAGAATACAGAGGGTCAAAATTGCGAGTGTCTGGGATCTTGAGACACCCAGCAGGGAAACTTTGGGAGATTCTGGTATTGTCTGCCTTGGTTATCACCATGTCCCTGGCATCTGCCAATGTAGAGCCAGAAATAGGTGATCCAGCCAGGTGGGTTCCTACTGGGTGGACATCTGCCAGGTGTGATTAGGTGGGTAGGCTCAGCCAAGGTGGACTATGGTGGGTGGGCCCCAATCTCAGAACTTTGAAGTCAGCAGATTGGCATCAGAAACCTGGCTCCCCACTCTGGCCACAATCAAGTTTGCTGTTAACTTGCATCAGTCTACATATCCGCGAATCTTTATGTGGCCGGTTCCTGTGGAGGCATTAAATGAGCCATTAGAATCAGGGCTGTGTCGCACTTGCAATCCAGCATGGAGTGGTCCCTAGGGTTGGTCATGCTGCATTCTGGATTGTGTGTCAAACGTGAGCAGCTCTCCTCTGCTCCTGTCTCAACTTGCTTTATTCTTGTGTCACATATTTGTTCTGCAGCTGGGCTCAGGGTCAAGAGTCCCCTCCTAGATGGCTTTGTTTGCCGGGGCAAGTCACCCAGGAGTGAGCGTGGACCGTGAGGTAAAACAATCTCTTCTTGATTCAGCAGCAACAGGACCAATTGGGACATCACTGTGTTTACTTCTTAGGCTAAGAAGTCCAACTCACTCAGAAGCTCATGATCTCAGGGCTGTATTCTAACCTGGGACAAACCAAGGAGTGAACAGGGAGCCCGGTGAATCCTGATCGGGTATGAGGGTCCAGGCAGTTGCACAAACAAGGGGTTGGGCAGAAAACCCGATTTTCAGCCTGGCCATTGACGAGGAGGCAGTAGTGCTGGAAATTGTCTGCCTGCTGGCCTGGGGCAACTGCACGTGGGGACAGCTGTCTCAGCTTTGGACATAGGATCTGCCCTGAGATTAATAACAGAGCCTGGCCGTGCCCAGGGGGAGTGGAGAGGGGCTTGGGTTACAGTGCACCAGGAAATTCACCTGCCCTGCTGACAGTGGGTGGGTAGCCTGCAGGACGGATGGGCTCTGGGGGCTGGGGGTGTCTGGGCAAGACAGCTTACCACTGGCCAAGCCAAATCCACCCCCATGAGATGCAAGCTGATTCTCCCAAGAGCCGCTTTCTTTCCGCTGGACCCGAAACCAGCAGGAGCTGATCTCCAAGAATTATGTGAAGAGCCGGGAATGGAAACCAAATGTTGGTGTCAGGTAGAGAAAGCTGATGGAAGCCCTCGGCCCAGCAGGCCTGGGAGCGGTGGGGGCCTGGACTCCGGTGGCCAGCACAGATGTTTAGGTGAAAGGAGCCTGATACATTTGCTTTTAAACAAAAGTTTATATTTTCCTGATTATATTTATTGCAGATCATTTGGAAAATATGGAAACCGTGGAAAGGAAGAAATCATTTGTAATTCTGTTTTTTTTAAGTTTTAAGTTTTTTTATTCCTTTTATTGTGGTGAAACACACATAACATAAAATTTACCATCTTAACCACTTTTAAGTGTACAGTTCGGTGGCATTAAACACATCCACATGGTTGTACAACAATCACCACCACCCATCTGCAAAACAGAGACTCTATGCCTAGTAGACAGTAACTCCCCAAACCCCTTACCCCCAGCCCTGGATGACCAGTATTCTGTCTGTGTGAATTTGACTCCTCTAGGGACTTCATATAAGTGGAATCATACAGAATTTGCCTTTTTGTGGCTGGATTATTTCATTTAGCATCATGTTCTCCATGTTGTCCCAGGCATCAGCTGAATAATATTCCATTGTATGTATGGACCACATTTCGTTCATCCTTCCATCTGTTGATGGGTTATTTATGTTTCCTCAACCTTCTGGCTATTGTAAATAATGCTGCTAAGAACATGGCTGTACAAATATCTCTTTGAGTCCCTGCTTTTGATTCTTTTGCGTAGATACCCAGCTGTGCAATTGCTGGGTTGTATAGTAACCTATTTTAATTTTTTGAGGAACTGCCATACTGTTTTCCACAGCGGCTGCTCTGTTTTACATTTCTACCAACAGTGTAAAAGAGTTCCGATTTCTCCACATCCTTGCCAACACTTGTTATTTTCTGATTTTTTTTTTTTTTTTGAGAGAGACGGTGTTTGCATGCGGGGTGGTGGAGGGACAGAGGGAGAGAAAGAGAGAGAGAGAGAGAGAGAAAGAGAGAGAGAATCTTAAGCAGGCATCAGTCTGCAGAGAGGTAAGAACAGCCTGACCAGCGGTGAAATGGCAAATAGTAACGCTCCCTGAGAATGTCTTAATGATCACTGTTTACCACCACCCTCTCTCATGGTCTGTGGAGGCTGAGCCATCATTTAGCACATGGGAGGAGATCTTGCCTAGGGCTTTGTTTCTGAGAGGGGGGGGTGTAGTGTGATGACCAAGAGTCTGACCCACAGTTTAAGTCCTGCCTTTACCACCTGCCCACTGCATGACTGGCAAAAAGCTGTTTCTTCTCCATTTCCTCATCTGTAAAGTAGAGGTAGGCATTATCTCTACCTCGAAATTGGAGGTGACAAGTAAACAACAGACGTCTTTCAAGCACCTGACTTTATGTCTATTGGGTCATATATTTTAATTTTTTAAAATATATTTTAATTTTTAATTTCAATTTTGAATACTTATGAAAGTTGCCCATGTATGATTTATTTTTTAAAGATTTTATTTATTCATGAGAGACAAAAAAACAAACAAACAGAGAGAGAGACAGAGACATAGGCAGAGGGAGAGCAGGTTCCCTGCAGGGACTCTATGTGGGACTCGATCCTAGGACCCCGGGATCATGCCCTGAGCCAAAGGCAGACACTCAACCACTGAGCCACCCAGTTGGCCTTATTTTTATTTTTTTAAAAAAGATTTTTCATTTATCATTTGAGAGAGAGCATGAGTGAGAGCATGAGCAGGGGAGAGGGTCAGCAGACTCCCTCCTGAGCAGGGAACCCAATGTGGGACTTGATCCTAAGACCCCAGCGATCATGACCCGAGCCTTAACCGGCTGAGCCACCCAGGCATCCCTTGCTATGAGGCTATTAACTCATCTGTAAACTCTCCCCTAGTTGAGCAGATTTCCTTCTGGTAATTCGTTAGGTATTCCGATACTTTCATCTCTTTGGAGTGGTTACTGCCCAGACCTCTGACCTGCTGAGATCTGGGCAGGTAGAAACTGAAACCTACAATCTTGGGTTTACTCTTCATCAACATCTGAGTGATTTCTTTTGCCCCAAGCTTTCTTTGCCACAGGGTCTCCTGTGTTGGACCCCCTCTTTCCTGCATTTTATATCCACAATTTTTGGTTTACTCCCTCACCGTAACGGAATGCATCCTTTAGTAGCTTTCTGAGAAAAGGCAGAGGATGCAGGAGGCTTGGTGTCAGGAATTCTGCCCAGGGCCAAGGCTGAGACATCTATGTACCTTTCCTGTCTACCTCTACCGTGGGGCTAATTTACACTAGGGTCTCCCACCTGAATTCCCACCCTCCTCAGGCTATACTGCCAGGGATCAATAAGCTTGGCAACGTGAGCTTATTGCTATGAATTCATACTTTCTATTAGGGTCTGGCTTCTTAGAAATTCCTTTCCTTTCTCTCCAGCGTAACCATGACTTCAATAATATGGACTTTCGACTTGATATTTTAACCAACATCATGAATTGAGCTGAACTGGGAAGGGTTTTGCGAGCAAGACAAGACAAGGATCTCGTGTGGGGGAGGGGGGAGGGATAACCTGGGGAAGATGAAAACCAGAGCCTTTCTCCAAAGGCCCCAGGATAGGGGAAGCTGCTGTTTTGTGTAGGGAATTCAGTCTCAAATGATCTAGGTGGGCCTCCCACATGCTAGGAATTGTGGGGTTAACTGAGATAGATGCCACATGGTCCAGGGGCTCATATAGGTTGGACACCCACTGGAAGCAAAGACCCAAAGTGTCTGGGATGACAAACTTCAGCCCAGTCACAGATGCAAACAGCTGGGGATGAAAGCCAGGGACAAATAAGTGATGCATGAGTGAGTGCCTGACCCACTCAGGAAACTGAGGCACCCGCCTCGTCCCTCCTCCAGAGCAGGTCTCTAATTTCTCAGACAGGGTCCCAGAGTGAGGTCCTTGTCTTTGCTTTGTTCCTGCCAGACCCGCTTTCCAGAAGCCACTTTAAAGAAGCCACAGAGGCCACCAGCGTTAGGGGTCTTGCTTCTCCCTTTGAAGTGAGAGTGGGTGGAGAAGGGGGAGAGCTTTCCAGAACATTCCTTGAGACAGCCTCAATGTAAATATCTTGTGCTGTCTCCGGGATTGGGAACCCCTTCTGTGAAGTTGGGAAGCTGAGGGTCGGTCCACTCCAGGGGCTGTGCTGCCAGCTGGGCTGTGTGGAGGGGGCCTCTCACAGCCCCTGGAGCTCTGTGCCCCTCTCTTCCCCATGTGGCCTCAGGCCTCCTTCAGGAGCGTGTTCTGTCTCTCAGGTCTCCTCTGTGGCTGGTGCCCACGCCCTGGCCGGCCCCTCTGGCCTGCCCTGCTAACCAGAGCCTTCTGTGCGGAGGTCAGCGGGGCCTGGCTCTGGTCACGGGAGCCGAGTGGGGGACGGGACGGCGGAAGGAAAGGGGGCTTGGGGAGGGGCCTACCCCACAGAGCTGGAGCAGATGGTGAAGAAAAACATGGGCTTGTTTGCCTCTCTGGGGGTTCGAGCTCAAGACAGGAGTTTCTCTGGTTTGAGAAGTTTGCTCACACACAAGAGCCATGTGAGAATGTGTATGTTGGGGGAGGGGATGGGAGTCACCCGTTTGTGCTGCGAGGGCCCAGGCCTGGTGGGGATTCTGGTTGGTGTTTATCTTCCTGAGGGACTGACTTTGTCTGGGCTGTGCATTCATCCTGGGCAGGGGCTGTGACCTCCACCCCCTGAGCCCTGCACCCCTGCGCCCCTGCACCTCAGCTAGGAGTATTTTGGATGTGTGTCGGTTCAGGTCCTGTTGAGTGAGAGCTGGACTCAGGAGATTTTCTTTCTTTCTTTCTTTCTTTCTTTCTTTCTTTCTTTCTTTCTTTCTTTCTTTCTTTCTTTCTTTTTCTCTTTCTTTCTTTCTTTCTTTCTTTCTTTCTTTCTTTCTTTCTTTCTTTCTTCTCTCTCTCTCTCTCTCTCTCTTCCTTCCTTCCTTCCTTCCTTCCTTCCTTCCCTCCCTCCCTCCCTCCCTCCCTTCCTTCTTTCTTTCTTTCTTTCTTTCTTTCTTTCTTTCTTTCTTTCTTTCTTTCTTTCTTTCTTTCTTGATTTTATTTATTCACGAGAGACACACAGAGAGAGGCAGAGACATAGGCAGAGGGAGTAGCAGGCTCCCTGTGGGGAGCCTGATACAGAACTCAATCCTGGGACCCTGGGATCACAACCTGAGCTGAAGGCAGATGCCCAACTACTGAGCCACCCATGGACACTGGTGCCCTGTGGACTTAGAAAGTTTCAAGAGGAAAGGAGACTCTTTATCTTCCTGGATGCTCTGCACCTAGGTCTTCCCTATGACTCTCTGGGGGATGGAGCGGATCTCTGCGTTTGGACCCAATTTTAGAGGACTTTCAAACTCTGTGGGCTTCAGTTTGGAACTAAACATGACCTTTTGCAGCGTTAGGCTGACTGTGCCTGCCTGTGTTTATTTTTCACTGCAAGTACAGGTCCTGTTACCCCCCGGCCCCTGAATGGGCTGGGAGATGAAGAGGGATTGGTCCAGGGTCACACAGCTGGGGAGTGGCTGCACCAGGGCTGGAATCGAGGTTTGCTGGCTCCATATCCTGTGCCATCTCTATATCATGCAGCCTAGGGTCTGTATTTAGATTGACAGAGTGATAGAGTATTCTAAAGCATACTGTATTAATAGAAAATGTAAGGTCTAGATATTTATTACTTATTACTTATTCCCAAGAATAGAAGGCAGGCCAGGCCACACAGGGCTGCATGAAGAAACATCAGAGTTCTCCAGGGGTGGTGTGGGGTGGAACGGGAAGCCTTGCTGTGGCTTTTGCTGGAAGGGACAGGTGAGAATAGGTAAGCAGGCTTAGGCTGGCTAGTTTGAACAATTGCAGGGGGCTCTGTGGTGTAGAGGCTGTCCTTGGTTGTGGGTGGCACCTGGCCCTGGGGTGAATAGGGCAGGTGGGTAGTGGCCCTAAATGTGAGAATCTCAAAAAAGGAGGCAGTTGGGTGTGGACTCTGGATTCCTTGGTTTGTATTTGAAAGCCATGCCCTGGGAGCAGGACTTTTGCAAGGTGACTCAGGCGTATCCCCGGCTTGTCCAGAGCAAGGCATGTCTGGCATATGCATGTAGGCAAATGTTAAAGCATCAAGTTAATAGAAGTGAGAAACACAGCTGATACACAGGTCCTGTGTGAGCTCATACTTGAGTGTTGTCAACTCACAAGTGAGTGCTGATCTGGCAGTTGGGGTTTTCAGGAGCCACTGCTTTTAGCTGCTGTGAACCCATGTGGGTCTCAGACAGGCAGGGGCATGTGTTACTGCTGTACACTGCTTAACTCGGTAATTATTTAACTGATGGTTTGTTTCATATCTTTGCGCTCTGTTAGACTACAGGCTTCCTGAGCACAGAGACCGGGTCTGTCCTGTGCACTACAACACTAAATCCATGCTTTTTATGTGTCACGTGTTTGGTACATTAACTCATTTATTCCTCACAATGATCCATGGGTTAGGAACTATTATTACTGTTTTTTAAAGATTATTTGAGAGAGAGAGAGAGAGAGAATGCAAATGGGGGAGGGGTAGAAGGTGACAGTATCCAAGGAGACACCTGCTGAGTGTGGAGCCTGATGCAAGGATTGATCTCCTGACTCATAAGAAGATCAGGATCTGAGTTGAAATCAAGAGTTGCATGCTTAACTGCCTGAGCCCCCAGGTGCCCCTAGGTGCTATTATTTTATAGGTAGGGGAACTGAGGGGGAGATTAAACAGTTTGTCCCCGTCACATAGCTACTAAGGACAGAGCCAGGATTGAACCCAGGCTGTCCTAGTTCATGCCCCTAACCACTTAGCTGCCTGACCATCTGGGGCTTGAGGCTGGAGGATGAGCCTTTGAGTACACATGAGGTGATATGAGTGGCCTGGTATGGACAGAGCCACGTATGTATGTGTCTGTATTGTGGGTGTGCAGGTGCATTATAGGAGCACAGGAGAGTAGTGTGGGAGCACAGGGGCAGGGAGCGGGGTGAGCCTGGGAGCAGGAGGATGGAAGTAGCTGGGGAGGAGGTCCTTCTGGGCAGAAGAGCGAGAAGTTGCTGTGAGTTCCCTGGCAGAGCTGGGATTCTGGAGGTGGGTGCAGAAGTGGGAGGGTTCCCAGGTTGATGGAAAAAGTAGGAGCAGAGGTGTCCTGAGGGTGGTGGGTCTGCATTCTTGAGCCATGTGCACCCATCTTCTGTATCCTGTCTACAGGACGTCTACTCTGTTCCTTTGACCTGTGCACCCTTTGTATTAACTAGGAACCAAGTGTCCAAGAACCAGATGTATGGTGATGTCTGGGAACCCTGAAAGCGTGCTGAAGGTTTGTGACCTAGTTCTCACTGGTCAGAACTGTGCCTCCCTCCATGAGCACAGTGTGGCCAGCTCCTGGCTGTGTGGCCTGGGGACCAGCCATGTGTGGGAGGCAGAATAATGGCCCCCAAAAATGTCCACGTCCCAATCCCCAGAGCCTGTGAATAAGTGACCTGATATGGTAGTGGGGACTTGGCAGATGTTGAGATGGGAGAAGGTCCTGGGCTATCCGGGTGCACACAACCCAATCCCCAAGGATCCCATTAGGAGGGAGGCAAGAGGGTCTGAGGGACTGGGGGACACAGCAACAGAACCTAGGGGTGTGATGTGAGGAAGGGACTGAGGAACACAGACCCTTTAGGGGGAACCAGGCCACTGATACCCTGACTCTAGCCCAGCAAGACTGAGTTAAGACTTCCAACCTCCAGAACTGTAAGATAATAAATACATGCCCTATTATACCACTCAGTTGGAGGTAATTTGTTATAGCAGCAACAGCAAGGCCATACATCACATCCCTACTCGGAACCCCAGTCTTTTCATCTGCAGAATGGTCACAACACTGTTGTTCTCTTTTGATTCCGAGTTTCTGAGGGTCAGACACCAGGAGACCTTCTGGTCTTCTGAGCTGCTGGAAATTTCTGTCACCCCAAAGCAGGTTTCTATCTATCGATGGATGAATGGGTGAAGAAAATGTGGTATTTATGTACAATAGAATTTTATTCAGCCTTAAGAAGAAGACACTCCAGCCATTTGGGATAACAGGGATGAACTTAGAGGATAGTATACTAAGTGAAATAAGCCAGAGGCAGAAGGACAAATGCTACATGATTCTATTTATATGAGTGATCAGAAATAATAAAACTGAACCTTTTAAAAAAGATTTTATTTATTCATTGGAGAGAAAGAGTGAGAATGAGAGAGAGAGAGAGAGAGAGCAAGCAAGAGGGAGAGGGAGGAGCAGACTTCCCACTGAGCAGAGAGCCCGATGCGGGGCTCGATCATAGGACCCCGAGATTATGCCCTGAGCCAAAGGTAGACACTTCACCAACTGAACCACCCAGGTGCCCCTAAAATAGTCAAACTTAAAAATGTAAAAGAAAATTGTCGAGTTTGTAGAAGCCAAGAGCTAGAGGGGTGGTGCCAGGGGCTGGAGGAGGGAGGAATCCGGGAGGTGCTTGTCAAGAGTACAGAGATTCAGTTATGCAAGAGGAGTGTCTGGGAGATCTGTGCAGCCAGGTGCCTGTTGTTAATAGTGTACACTCGACTTAAGTATTTGCTAAGAGGATAGCCCTGACCTAAGGGTTCTTATCACAAAATAACCATAATAATAAATAAAAAAGAGGGGATGGGTATGTTTATGGTACAGATGGATGGTGGTGCTGGTTTGTGGAGTTTATGTTTATTTCTGAATTCATCGTGTTGTATCCATTAATTACACATAGGAATTTTCATATGTTAGCCGTATCTCGATAAAGTGGTTTATTTTAATTAATTAATTTATTTATTCATGAGAGACACAGAGAGAGACGCAGAGACACAGGCAAAGGGAGAAGTGGGCTCCCTGTGGGGAGCCTGATGCGGGACTTGATCCTGGGACCCCGGGACCACAACCTGAGCCAAAGGCAGATGCTCAACCACTGAGCCACCCAGGTGCCCCAGGAAAGTGGTTTAGAGAGAAGAAAAAAAGTAGATTTCCAGGCCTCACTGTCACATGTTTCCAAATGTCCCGCTGTGAGGTCTCTCCTGGAGGGGAGAAAACCTTATCCCCAGGAGTTCTAACCAAAAAGCTCAGCAATCCCACCACAGGACTGATTAAAAGAACCCTTTCCAGCAGCAAAACTGCAAGTCATTAGTTTGCAGCTTTCTCGTGTGTGACCGTTGGGTGGCCTGGTTTAGAACATTCTGTGGCTCGCGATGGATTTAATTTTGTGTTTTGATCCCACGGTGGGAGCCACAGACAAACAGAAGTGCATTTGCTGGGCCCTGCGGTGGTGGTGGTGTCTGGGCTCCTGGGACCAGGAGAGGTGCGGAGGCCCGTCCTTCCCGGTGGCCCTGTGGGACCCGTCTGTCTGTAGGGGTTTCGGGGAGGGAAGCCCTTTCATCAGTGGGGCCCGAGGGGGAATGGCTCTGCAGAAACAAACCAAGAGCCAGATGCCAAGAGAGAGTTGTGATTCCTGCCTGGTGGTTTTGTGCCTTTCTTGCGGCCAGACGGCGGTGCCCGGAGGCCTTGGGAGAAGCAGCTGGAGGAGAGGGGAAAGGTGAAGGGAAGGTGGGCTGCCCGACTGCAGGGACGTTTGCCTTCCATCAATCTCCGTCCTGGGGCCATCCACATTGGGGCTGCTAGGGGGAATCTTCTGGAACTCAGCTATGTTCCCATTGTCATTACCTTGCTTAAAAACTGCTCTGATGGCTCCTCTGGCCTCAGGCGAAGGCTGGACACCACCCTCCCCGTCTCCCCTGGGACCGCTCCAGCCCCACAGGGTTGCCCCGCTGGCAGTTCCAGAACTTTCGGGCCTCCACAGATGCCCGTCCTCCAGATGAAAGTCTATTCTTCAGTGCTGCCTGGAGTCAGATTGATGCTGGATGGTGGGGGGGACGTGGAGTCTGCACGGTCTGGTGCTTTCCATCCCTGCCCTGCACCAGCAGTGAGAGTCTGGAGGAAATCCGATTTCGTGTGTCCTGGGAGGGACCCGTGAGCCCTGGATGGACCATGCACAGGAGTGAGAGGGGAAGCAGTGACCGGGTAGGCCCCGGTCTGGTGGGGGGAGGCGTGAAGCTGTGCAGTGGGCGAGGGGTTCAGGGAGAGAGGGTGTCTGGAAGAGAGTCCTTGGAAAGGAAACTGTTTTGAGGTGCCAAGTGCTGAGCTTGCATTTGAACCTGGGGACCCGGCCATGCTGGGATGTCCTGGTGAAAATGGGCAGGGCCTCCTGGGGGAAGTCCTAGAGTGGATGAGCTCCCTCAGGGTGGGCACAGAGCCTCAAGGGACCTGGCAACCTTAACATCTAAATGAGGCTCAGAGAGGGAGGAGAAAAGCTGGAGCTGCTGGAGCTCAGAGTATAGGAGGCAGGGGTTGGGAAATATTCCTTCACCAAGAGCCAGGGACGAGGAGGATGGAGAACAGCCCTTAGGCCAGACAGTGGAGGTGTAGCTAAGTAGCAAGGAGGGGACAGGAGGCCAGCAGGCTGAGGGGTGACTCTGGGCAGAGGATGCTGAGCCTGGGAGTGTGGCCTCCTCTTCTGAGAACTGTGGCCCCGAAGAAGAGGAGAGGACTGTAATCCCCAGGAGTGGGGACCAGGATTTGATATGAGAGCCTGTAGCATGCAGATCTTGGGAGAAAGATTTAGTGCAGAATAGACGTGAAAGCATAGAAAACATGAGAGTTGGGAGGTGGCGGCGGGGGGTGGGGGTGGGGGGGAGGTTGGTCCCAAGCATGGCTTCCTGATCCCTGGTGAGTTGAGGGGTGGAGAGGGTCCCTGCTTCCCTGAGCCGGTAAGCGGGAAGCTTGGGGGCCTGGGGAGGAAGCCAGGTGCTCACCCACCTGTGGGCTCAGGGCTCCAGTGGATCAGGAGGTGGCGTGGCTTGTAGGAGGGGAGGAGGGGGAAGGGAGAGGAGGCCCGCAGAGGTGGGGGCGGAGCTGTGCCAGGCTATGTGGTTGGGGGATGGATGTCCCATCAACAGACCCAGCCTTGGTGTTGCTGGGCAGACAGGGCTGCAAGACCAGGAGGTGGGGGAGCCAGGGTGAAGACGGATGGACAGGAGCCCATGGATGGGAGGGAATGGCAGGGGCTGGGCTGAGGCGTGGCGGGTCAGAGTGCCTGTGGGAGTGTAGAGTTGACCTTCCGCAGCAAAGCCAGGCACCTCCCTTTCAGGGCTGCACCAGCACCCAGGTCCTTGTCTGTTCTCGTTACCTGCCTCCTATTTCTGTGGTTCTTTGCATGGTTGCAGACCCAGAGACCTCAAGCCTCCCTTGCAGCTCTGTCAGCTAGTGACTGCATCAGGGGCTGGGGCTTCACAAATGTTAATTGACCAAATGGCTTAGAATTGCCCTATCCTGGTTTATTTTTTATTTTTATTTTTCAGAGCATAACTACTTTTTTTTTTTTTTTTTTAGATTGGGGAGGGGAAGGGTGAGATAGAGAGAGAGATAGAGAGAGAGAGAGAGAGGGAATCTTAAGCAGGTTCAGGTTCCACGTCCAGAGCAGAGCTGGACACGGGGCTTGATCTCATGACCCTGAGATCATGACCTGGGCTGAAATCAAGAGTTGGATGCTTAGCCCACTGAGCCACCCAGGTGCCCCTCAAAGCATCACTTAAATCACTTAAATACAATGAAGTGCAATTGGTAGGACTGTCCAATAAAATACAATCTTAAAGATGCCTGGGTGGCTCAGTGGTTGAGTGTCTGCCTTTGGCTCAGGTCATGATCCTGGGGTCTTGGGATTGAGTCCCGCATCAGGCGTCCCTGCAGGGAGCCTGCTTCTCCCTCTCCCTATGTCTCTGCCTCTCTCTGTGTCTCTCATGAATAAATAAAATCTTAAAAAAAATACAATCTTAAGCATACAGCTTGATGAGTTTCTCCATAGGTGCATAATTACCTGACCTGATCACATTTTTGATCCAGAGCGAGCATTCCCAGCACCTGCGAGGCTCCTGTGTGTCCCGGTAGTGCCCCAAGAGGTGGCCACTGTTGTGGTTTCCCCACCATAGGACAGCTCCACCTGTTTTTGAGCTCCCTGTACACAGAATCACAGTGTAGACGCTGCTGTCTTGTCTGTTTTCATCCATCCCTCTCCACCCTTCAACTCACCAGGGATCAGGAGGCCATGCCTGGGACCACCCCCCCCCCCCACCCCCCGCCAACTCCCATGTTTTCTATGCTTTCATAGATCTTTCTCCCAAGAGCCACATGCTCCAGGCTCTCATGCCAAATCCTTTTATTCTCTTCATGCTGGACATTTGGGTTGTTTCCTCCCTCATCCATTTTACAGCCTATTGGTGACTATCAGCTGGAAAGTCTCAGCCTGAGGCTGCTGCTTTCAAACGACGAGACTGAGGCACGGAGATTAGGGGTTGCCCAAGGTCACCTGGGGAGTTACAGGCAAGGCCAGCATGAGAACCCTATTTCTTGACTCACAGGCTAGGGATTTGTCCCCAGAGAATTTCTCAGCAGCTAAGTCCTGCTGGTGGCCCTTCCTGGGTTCAGGGTAGCCAGATCCACATGTCGCCTGGTGCTTGACTGTCCATGGCCCTATAGTCAGCAGGTTACTGAGCCCTGAATGGTCTGAGCTCTCACCTCCTGACCCCTAAACACGGCAATCGTTAGCAGAGGCGGCAGTTGACTTCGTGGCCCCACTGTGAGCCAGGCTCAGCACTGAGGGCTTCTGTGCCTTACAGACCTTCCCATTCCTGCTTCCCTGTCTATGCCTTGGGAAATGGATTTCCAGATCCTTCCCTAATATTTTGGCACTCTGTAAAGCTCTCTGAGGGGCTCCTTAGGGGAGGGGTGTGGACTCGGCTGACCTGAGGCCTTCATCATTGTGAGACCATGAATGGGTGGCAATCTGATTAAATCAGTTGCCTGGCTGGACTGGATGCAGGAAGCCAAGGAAGACTGGCAGGGCTGCTCACTCAGGGGTGGAACTGACCCCTGGGGTGTGGGAAGGGCTCTAAGGTGTTCATTAGGGGTTGGAATCTTCTAGATTACAGATGACAGTGTGTGTGTAGAGCTGTGGAATATGGTGGACGTGCTGGTGCATCCTCCATGCGATGCCTAAGTACCATCCCGGGAAGTATATGAATGAATGTGAGGCTGCTCAGGGTACCTCCTGGTGACAGCACAGTTGCAGGACAGCCAGGAGAGTGCCGGGCCCCTCTTGATGCACCTGGCTGGTCAGAGCTGTGATTCTTTCTCAAACACATCTGCCTGTGGTGATTTGCAGCTTCCTTTCCCTCATGCATCATATGTAGTCTCTAAGTGTGAGGATAGCAGATATTTGGATAAGGAATCCTATTTCTCTGGGCCTTGATTCTAATTTCAAAGATGCTTTCCCATGGGAAAGAATCTGGTGGTAAGGTATGTTAGCATTTGCAAGTCAGGATCCTAAACTTGTTTCTTCCAACATGTAGGTTATGTACATTTAATTCTCCCACGAACTCGCTTGTTCGCAGACATTTTACTTATCCCCCACTCGGTGCCCGCTGCGGCCATGGAGATACAAGTTGGATGCGTTTCTGCTGTCAGGGACCAGAGACAGAAAGAGACGGTGGTGTACCCCCCCTCTGAGGGGGTGCACAGAGGCTGTGAGTGGGTGGGCAGAGTTGAGGGGGTACCAGAGTCCAGTTTGTCCAAAGGGGATAGCAAAGATTTAAGAGAGGAGGGGCTGGGTGGGGAGGAAGGGGCCTTTATAAATGTCGCTGCTGTGGGCTTGGGCCCAGCAGTGGGGAGGGGCACAGCTCAGGCTGGGGAGAAGGACCACCGGAGGGCCAGACCTCAGGGGAGGGTAGCAGGAGTGGAACCTGCATCCACACCGCCACTGCCCCTTCTTTGTTCATTCATTTAGTCAGCACCTGTTCATGGATGGGCACCCTGTGCTGTAATGGGACCAGGGGCTGGGAAGGCGGGAGCTCAGTTGGGTCATCTGTCCTCCAGAAGCCAGCAGGCAGACTGGGCTGGTGGACCTCAGCATGTACCTGCCCACCATGTGCCCCACATAATGGCTTTATTTTGCTGGAAGTTCTCATCCAGCCCCTGGTTTGGGGACAATTTTGCAGGTGTTTGCAGAACTACCTGCCTGGAGAGGGCATAGGCACCTCCAGCCCCGTGAATAGTAGAAACCTAGCCCTGGCTGGCTGGAGGACATGAAGAAGCCATTCACGCAGCCAGTCTGGTTTCCCAACAGTCTGACTTCTGGGTGAGAGACATTGTCACTCTGGCCCTTCTGTCTGGGTGAGTGTGATGGCCTCTAAAAACCACCCGCTTCCTGTCCTGGCCCCTGCCGTCCCTCCCACCCCCCCACCATTCTCAGCTCCAATGCTGCCAGTAGGGAGTGGAAGCCCAGAGAGGAATGGGGCCAGTCCATGGTCACACAGTGAACCCAGGGCTCCAGATTCCTCTTCCAGGAAGACCTCTAGAACCCACTGGCTTGTCTCAGGTGGAAAGTGTAGGGTTCATGGTGTCTAAGCCATGTTTCCACGCTCCCCATTGGGGGCATTTACTGAGCTGCCAGCCTTCAGTGCTTTTGGCAAGCTGCCTCGAAGAGCTAGGGGAGAAAAAGGGCTCTAGGAGAAGCGGGGATCCCAAGGAAGAGGCAAACTCCATAAACAGCAGGATTTAATTCGGAATGCCGTGTTCATTCCCCGCCGGAATCGGAGTTGCTTCAAGTTCCCGGGCCCACCCTTTGCGGGGGGATGGAGGGGCTCCTTAGAGACTCAGAGCCAGCTGCGGGCTGCAGGGGGGCCACCCAGCTGGGCCCGGCATGTGGACGTGCAGCCCTGCTCTTTTGGAAATGGACACAGGTCTAGAAGGTGTTCTACTCACCAGAGACTTGCTGGGCTGTAATTTGTGTGATCTTCGGGGTATCGAATGCCAAATTCCACCCTCGTCCCTTTTGGCAGCCACATTCTTCAGATTCTTATCAGTTTTTTTTTTCCCCCAAGTGAACACTGGGAACCAGTCTCCCTGCCGATTGTGGGAGGATGGGAGAAAATTAAAACCAGGAGTCCTGGCTTTTGTCCTGACTCTGCCACCAGCTTGCTGTGCCACCTTGGGTCCTTCCCTTCTGGGGGCCTCATTGTCTCACCTGCAAAGAGGGGGTTGGGACAAGGCGATCTTTGCAGGACCTCCTGCAGAGCAGACCTTTCATAATTCTCCATCTGAGTCCATTGCAAGATGCTTTCTGGAAAATATTCCTAAACCAAATTCTGTCTGCTTCACAGAGCAGGAGACTCTTGGAGCAGTGCACAGGCAGCAGCAGGAGTTTAAGAGCGGTGGCCTTTGCACGTGTCTCCTCCCTCATGGGGCAGCCTCCCTCCTCCTGACAGTGCTGCAGTGAGACTCTCATAGACTGGCATTCTGAGTTCAAAAGGGCCAGGCCCTCAGGGGAATGTTCTAGTGACTTTGCACCTCATGCAGGCAGTCTGCTGGATGGCCTTTGGCTGCAGTATTAACCACCGATGTGGTAGCCTAGAGGTGTGCTGTCCATACGTCTGTATTCATCCATAGAGTTATTATTGCTCTTGAGACTTCTGGCAGCCCTGGAAAGTGGCCTCCTATTTTTACAGATGAGACACCAAAGCTCCCAACTTGAGACCTGCCCAAAGCCATGCAAGTTATAAGTGGTGCAAGTAGGACACAAGCTAGGCCTCCTGGCCTCACATTTTTACATACTCTTTGACAGCAGGTTGTTTTGTCTGGGATGCTTTTATTTTATTTTATTTTATTTTTGGGATGCTTTTAAATGTGGGTCATAAAAACTCTGCTGATGTAGGCTGAAACCACAAAGTCATTTAATATTTCACATACTAAGAAATGGGTGGCTCAAGGGTTCGTTAATTTGGCAGCATCGAATGCTCAAGGACTCTGCCTTTTTTTTTTTTTTGGCTCTGCTCTCCCTAGGCTGTCTTCCCTCATAGCTCTAAGATGGCTGCCACAGCTCCAGGCATCACATCCTCATACAACTGTGTACGGAAATAGGGCTGAGCTTCTCTTCTTGAATCCTCCCTTCCCCACGGGTGATGGTATTTTCCAAGTCTCTTAACTAACTTCCTCTTGTCATTGACTAGAAATGAATGACTATCTCCACACCTCAGCCAATGAGATTATGATATTAGCCACCTTTCTTGAACTTACTGATGCCCAGAGTCTGAAGAAAACTGGGGTCTGTTAGCAAAGAAGGAGGAGGAAGAGGAGATGACTACTGGGGACACACATGTCATACACAAGAGGTCAGTTAGGCGCTCATTTCCCTCACTGTTTGTTCTAAAGCACACAGTCCTCCAGAGTGCCAGCTTCAGAGGGCCATAGGTCCCCTGTTCTGTGCCATGTGAGCTCCCACACCTAAATGGACCTGGGGTATGGACATCTGACCCAAGGCCATAGGCCTTCTGGGGCCTGGCATGGACAGAGGAGTTGGGCCCACCAGAGTCTATGTCTCAGGGGACAGAACTGGGAGATAATGAGGCCTCCAGAACTGCTCAAAGTGTGGTCTGCAGGGAGAGAAGCCCGTACCAGCACGTTAACCAAGTGCATCACTAAGCATACATTTTTCTTTGTTGGAGGCAGGGCAGCTTCTTAGCCTGGCTGGCTGCTTCTGTGACACAGGCATGGTGGCAGCTCTCCCCACTGGATTACAGGGGGAGATGTGTCAGAGGCTTGCCACAGTGCCTGGCACATCCAAGTGCTCAGTAAATGTCAGCTACTCTTTTTCCTGTGTTTGATTCCAACCTCTATTGGTGGGTAGGGTCATTTTCCTTACATAGCATCACTGGGAAGCCTGTTGCAAGTGCATATTCCTGGGGCGCTTGTGTGGCTCCATCAGTGAAGCGTCTGCCTTTGGCTCAGGTTATGATATCACGGTCCTGGGATGGAGCCCTGCACTGGGCTCCCGGCTCAGCGGGGAGCCTGCTTCTCCCTCTCCCCCTGCTCTTGCTGTCTCTCACTTGCTCGCTTGCTTACTCTTTCTCCCAAATAAATAAAATGTTAAAAAAAAAACCCAACTCCTACGAATGCATATTCCTGGGCCCATCCCTGTAGGACCTGAGTTAGCAGGTGGTTTTGAGAGATGGTCCACTTGAGAAGGAGCACTGAGGACATATTACTGGGTCCTGTCCTGATCTTGGACACAAAGAGAGCTCTTGCAGGCCCAATGCCTCATGGTCCAAGGTGGACAGTGAAGAACATCGGTCTGTCCAGAACAAATGTGTGGCACCTCACTACACAAAAGTTCTGGTGAGTTCCAGTTCTCGTAGTGAGATCTGTGTCGCCAGAGCATTTCTCAGCAGGTGGCCTCCCGAACCGTGTGCAGGAATGCTGATCCCACGGAAGACATTTGGCACCAAAGTCTGGTTGCCTCTGGCACTCCTATTAATGGGAGTCATCGCGGATCATGATTGAGATGCTCCAGACCACGCTGTCTGTTCGGCCAAATTGTATACTCCCTCAGCTGCCCCCCATGCGAATGAGAAATTCAATCCGTAAGTGGCTAATGTTCCATATGAGGTTCTTTCCAGCCTTGTCTTGGGTGAGGGAGGCCTCAGGAATTCCCCACCATGGAAAGTGCTAGAGAATGAATGTGGACAGGTATGAAGTGGCACAGCTGTGCGGTCCAGGGGTGCGCTGGCTCCCTGTTGCCCACGAATGTGCATCGGAACCCACACACCCCATGTTAGAGCCTGAAGTCCACGTCATCGCCCTCCTGTTTTTCTAGAAAGATTGGGTCCTTTGCTATGGGGTTTTTGGATTAGCAGCCTTTCCCTGTGAAAGTCAGTGACCTTAAGATGACTTACATTCCTCCCTGGTCCTGCCTCAGAATGGACAGTTCCAATAAAATGTGTTGGGGGACACAGGCCAATCCATCTGCATATGCGGACGCTCCTACTGGTTCCTGTGTCCTGAAAACCCGTGAGGACCGAAGGGAACATACATTCAGTTATTCTCACATAAAACCGTCACCTGGTTGGGAGATGGAACCACAGGGACACTCACCTTGCTGGGAGAGGCTGTGTGGCAGTCCACGGGGGGCTGCATTGGACCTCGTTTGTCCGAATGGGGGACAGATAATGGAGAGATCTCTGTGAGCACCTTCACGGACTGTGTCCGTGTATCTGGGCCTGGCCGCTGGCCTCTGCCCCTCCACACTGCCACCTGAGAGCCCTCCTTGAACCCCACTGACTGGGTGTCCGTCTTTTTTCTTTTTCTTTTTCTTTTTCTTTTTCTTTTTCTTTTTCTTTTTCTTCTCTTTCTTCATGAGAGACACAGAGAGAGAAAGGCAGAGACATAGGCAGAGGGAGAAGCAGGCTCCCTCTGAGGGAGCCCAATGCAGGACGCTATCCCAGGACCCTGGGATCACTCCCTGAGCCGAAAGCAGACGCTCAACTACTGAACCACCCAGGCATCCCCACAGAAGGTTTTTTTTTAACAAGAGGGGCACCCAGAGATGCCTGCCTGGTTCAGTGGTTGAGCATCTGCCTTCGGCTCAGGGCGTGATCCTGGGGACCTGGGATAGCGTCCTGCATTGGGTTCCCCACAGGGAGCCTGCTTCTCCCTTTGTCTATGTCTCTGCCTCTCTCTGTATTTCACATGCATAAATAAATAAATCTTAAAAAACCCCACAACAACTGTGTTTTCGCCTCTTCTTTTCCAGTAGGATGGGTCTCCAAACCCCTCGTGGGCTGATCATGTGTCCTTTACCCTCCACACACTGAGTGGGTATCCTGTGTCTGCCCACCGCCCCCTTGCAGGATGGGGCACCCACTGCGACCGTTGTAGGGGGGCTGCTCATCACAGCTGTGGTGGTGGCCTTCTGAGCTGTCCTCTTTCCAGGGGTGCTCACTGCTCTACGGGTCTGCCTCTCTGTCCCCCCCAGCCTGTGGAACATCGGCCACTTTGTTCTTGGTGCCCTGGGTGTCAGTTTGTTTCTTTCCTAGTTAGGGCTCATGGCAGATGTCAGGTGGAGTCCCTGGGAAGCAGATTCTGAGACGGGGTCCGGCATGGAGGATGTGTCCTGGGATTGATGACCATAGAAAGGAGGGAACAGAGGCAGGGGTCAGGAGACATTGGGCTGGGATGCAGGCCCAGTGACATCTACCACCGCCTCCCCAGGGAGCCCTGCAGCTATAGCGGACCTTCCGGCTTGTCCTGACGTCCATATGGCTGGGCTCTTCAACTCAAGCATGGACCAGGCCCTGGGCAGGGGCCGCCCTAGAGAAAACTGGACCTTGGGTGAGGCAGCTCCAGGTGGCTGAGGAGGTAGTGGGAGGGTCTGACTGCTAAGACCCTTGTCGAGGGGGATCTGGTGGCACAGCCCAGTGTCCACCCGCCCTGGGCTGGTGCAGAGGGGAGTGGGGTGTTCTCGACATTACTTACTCTGCACTAAGACAGCCTGAGATTGCCTTGGCTTTCGGAGTCCAGCGCACACGGCTGACACGCTGAACTTGTTGGCGAGAACCTCTACACCCCATCTGGGGCTCGTCTGGTGGATTTTGGGGCTGCACTGCCAGACTCCATGTTCGCCTGGTCATGTTTCATCTTGTTAGATTTGGCTCCTCACTCCAGGCTGGGGAGATCTAGCTTGGATCCCTCTTCCCTCCTCAGACCCAGGCCCCTTTGCCTACCAGCTCCTGGTCTTCTGCAGTTCCTGTCAGCAGCGCGCTGCCTCCAGCACCCACTCCAGGCAGCGTGGCGCCAAGTGGAGAGACCACCCTACTAGCTCTGCTGGGGCCTGAACTGCCCACCACTGTTGTCCCAGTGGCCTCACATGTGGGATTGGCCTGTCCCTCCGGCTTCCTGGTTTGCAGGTGGGATGGCTCCCAAAGGGACTTGGCTGATAAGAACTTTCTAGGCTATACTGTACTAGTTCCCTAACCGTCTGCTATCCTCCTGGGCAAGGTAGGTGCAGCATAGAGCTTAGAATTGAAGACTGAGCTTCCAGGTCTAAAATGACCACTTGCTCGGTGTGTGACCTTGTCTCCTCTGGAGGCTCAGCCTCCTTCTCTATAGAGCTCCTACCTGAGAATTGTTGCAAAGATTACATGAGATCACGTACGTGCTAGTTTCCTGGGGCTGCCGCATGTCCCACACACAGTCAGCTTCAACAACAGAAATGAATTTCCTCCTGGTGCTGGAGGTTGGAAGTACAAGATGGAGGTGTTGACAAGGGGGGTTTCTCCGGAGGCCCCTCTGCCTGGCTTGCGGATGGTCACCTTCTCCCTGCACCTTTACACTGTCTTTTCTTTGTACATATTTGTGTTCATATTTGCAAATTTCTTCTTTTTATAAGGACGTCAGTCACACTGGATCACAGTGCACCGTAATGACATCATTTTAACTTAATTCTCTCTTTAAAGACTCTACCTTTTTTTGTTTTAAGATTTTATTTATTTTATAGGGATAGTGCGAAAGAGCACGAGCTGAGGGAGGGAGAGAGGGAGAGATTTCCAAGCAGACTCTGTGCTGAGTGTGGAGCCCCAACACAGAGCTTGATCTCATGACCCCAGATCACAGCCTGAGCCGAAACCAAGAGTCAGAAGCTTAACGAACCAAACCACCCTGGTGCTCCAAGACTCCATCTTCAAATAACATCACGTTTTGGGTTACTGAGGGTTAGGGTTTCAACATAGGAATTTGGGGGTAGGGACACAACTCTGCCTACACCAGTACATGGGACTGCTTTGCCAATTGTAAAACAGGTTGTCCTGGGCTGGACTCTGCCCGCAGGAGAGGGTCTCTGCATGGTCAGGAGCCAGGCGGGCTGACTGTGCCAGAGTTGTTGAAGGGGTGAGGACCTGGCTCCTCTGCCTGCATCTCTCTGGGGGACCAGCTAAGCTCCAGGGCCTTTGCTCCAAGGGTATGTTTTCAGCATCATCTAGATGGCTCATCCCCGCAGCCATTGCCTTCAGGCCGCATACCTGAGTCCCCATCCCCATCCCCCCCCCCCCCCCCCAGCTCCTGTGTGCCCAGCTGGCAGGCAGAAGGCCTGGAACTGGTCCTGGGTGTTGGGGTAGGGTATGGCCAGATAATTAGAATTATCAGGCCCAGGTGGAGAGGGGCCTAAACTCAACACCCTTAACCTTGAGATGGGTGGCCACAACCTCTTGCTAGGGCTCAGGACCCAGCACACAGCAGAGCCCGAGAAACAGTGAGTGCAATTGCATGAGACAAGGTCTTGCGGGGACATCGGGGTTAGATCTGCATACCTTTACGAGGCCTGCCCTGGGTCCACCGTCCTTGGGAGCCTATAGGCTTCTAGTACGATTAGGGCTGAGATAGGGCATGCACGAGACCCTGTAAAGCATGAGGCAGGAGTCCTTTCCTGGCCAGGGGATCAGGGAGGGCTTCCAGGAGGGGATGGAACTGAATGAAGACTGGTAGGGTAACAGTTGGTCAAATTGAAGAAGGTGGGGTGGCATGCCAGGGAGGACAGTGTGACAGTTGAGTGACAAGATTGAGGGTGGTAGGAGGTGGTACCAGGGAGGTGGGTGGGAGCTGTGAGGGATGGGGCCCTAAGAGAGGGTTTGGAGGGGGGAAGTGACAGGGACAGGACAGATTTGTGGTTTAGGGGGTGCCCTCTGGTGGCAAGTAGAGGACACTGCAGGGAGATGGGGCTGGAGGCTGGGAGACCAGGTACCAAGACTGTCCAGGTGCAATATCAGAGGGAGCAGGAGAGGGGCAGAGGAGGGGGACTTGCCTGGTGTGGGGGCTAATTGGCCATGGGGAGTGAGGGAGGGAGAAGGTGGAGTCTGTGGCAATTTGCTTCTGGGAGTTCTGGGCAAAAGGACCAGTTTAGTGGTGCTGGTCACCAACATGGATCCAGTTGAGTCTGGAGAGTGATGTGCTCAGGATTGAAGTGTCCCATGGGCTATAAAGATGTGTGACTACTGCCCAGACAAGTAGGGCCTATATGTTGGGGTTCAAGGGGAAGCATGTTGAAGTGACTCAACATGAAGGTTGGAGCAGAGCATGGGACAGGAGCAAAGGGGCAGACTGGATGATCCTCCCGGGAAGGGAGGGCACTGTCAGAGCCCTGGGGCTTGGTTCAGGCTCCGAGCTTAGGGTCCTGGGGATGGAGGGGAAGTGTGAGTGAGATCAAGTCCCAAAGCAAAGGTCAGATGGGAGAACTGGGGAGGTTTGGGGCTCGGTGTTTGGGGTGAGACCAGGGCTATGGGGAGGAAAAGCTGCCATATTGGCATCTCCCTGGGTAGCAGGCAGCACTGGAGACTGGTTGGTTAGTTATATTCAGAGGTAGGCATGGGCCAAGGGAGTGTCCTGAAGGCGCTCCATTCCATTGTGCCATGATTTCCTGAAGCCACTTAGTACTTGTTGTCCTAAAAGACCCTAAACTAAGAATTTCATAACTTGGCCAAGCCATGGAGCCAAACACCATGGCGAAGACTGCTGTAAGAATAGCCTCTGGGTCTCGTGGAGCAGGGTCAAGTTGCTCTACCCCATCAGGGAGCAGACCTCATCTCCTAAGGAAAGGGACCTGGACAGGAGGCCATCTATCTCCAAGGCTGAAAGCGAGTTTCCCATCCAGGACCCTCCATGAGAAGGCAGCTGGGGAGGGGGAGGGGAGGTGCAAAAGAGACATTTGCTGCCCAAAGATAATGCCAGCCCTTTCCCATCCTGATGAAGGCTGCTGAGGACATCCTCACTGCCAGGCAGTTCGAGGACCAGCCCTCCCACTCTCAGATTCTGTGCTCTTGGGCCAGTTCTTCTAGAAGGCTCTTAAAAGGGATGTATGTCTCCTGCCCAGCCATTCTGTGGGTGAAATTATTCTCTAGTCCATACAGCTCTGTTTACTTCCCAGTATGCACCCATCATGGGCAGGGGTGGGAGTGGGTGGTACTGTGATGTCACTCACAAACAGGAGACATAGAATGTTCAGGTCATAGGGATCCTAAGAGGGACCCCACACGGGAGCCGAGTGCCTGACACCAAGATTCCCTGGAACTGTGAGGCCTGGAGATGAACAGGGTTTTGAATTCCATTTGAGCAGGCCTGGATCCCTCTTCCCTTGTCTCTGACTGCCTTCTTCGTTGTTTTTGGCCAGGTTTTGATTTTGGGAAGCCATTTACAGCCCATTAAAAGATCAAATGTCTGGATATGATGAATCGAGGCATTTGAAAATGTTTTGCAATTCACAGCTCATTTCCCTATAGAAAACCCCGACCCGGCGTGATTTCGAGATGGCTGGACTGCCTGTCTGTTCCAGGCCGACAGGGGCGGATGTTGGGATGGAGCACTGTCCTTGGTTTGGTGCATCCCCAAGAGAGTCAGGCTGGATGCCTGAGATGGCACTGATGCTCCCTGGTAGAGATGAAGGAAGGGCCCAGACTACTGACATCTTGCATAATTTCCAGACCAATCTGGCAGAGGCAGGAGTGGAGGTTTGTGCTGGGGAGGTGGGACCCTGCTGATCCTCTGGGCTAAAAGACTGGATTCCCTTCCCAGCTCAGCCTCAAGTTTGAGCTACAGACAGTGAGGTTTAACTGCCCACTACTTCTCGCAGCTGCAAAATGGGAAGGTCAGTCCCTATGCTTTTATGGACACTGTGGGGTTTTGATAGCCAGCCAATCAGTGATACCTCGGCTTAGGTAGTGCTGCATGATTTATGCACCACGAACCTGAATCTATCCCTATAGTCCCCACAATAACCATGAGAGGTAGAATTTTTTATATTTCACTGGGGCTCAGAGAGAGAGGACATCACTTTGCTCAAGTCACAGAGAATGTTGGTGGCAGAACCAGGTTTTGAACTAGGTCTCCTGGTGCCTTTGGGGAGAGGGATGGACTTAATCACTTCTATGCTTTTTGACTGCAAATTTTGGTAATATAGATTTGCCTAGAAAATTGTCAAGATTTTAGTTTTGATGCAAGATTACACATAATATTTAGGAATGATTTTAAATCTCTGAAATTCTCCTCTGTGTCTTTTGCTCATTAAGAATTGTTATAAGCTTTGTCTATTTGAATTTTTTAAACCTGTTTTGTTGGCTCACTTTTTAAAGTAAATCTACTTCATTCATTTCTGCTTGAATCTTTGTTGATTCTTTTCTTCTTTCTCTTTTCAGAGTTTTCTAATTATTTTGTTTTCTGTTGTTACCTTTTTGCTTTTCTGGCATTTTGTTGGATAAATTAAATTTTCCTTTGTTTTATTTTTTTCATTGTTTGTCAGTTTTGTGTCCTCTTTCTATCCTTGCTAGTATTCGTTTTCAAATTGAAAGATATATTTGTGTCTTTTTCTGCTATACCTGAAGTTGCATAGCACCTGTGTCCTTTCCTTAAACAAGACAAAAACTCCAGCAACTTTCACTTCTGTCCCTCTTACAGATCTCTTCCATACTGAGATCACTTTGAATTGTAGAGCTAGGCTGTTATTAAATCTTTTTTTTTTAAAAAAGGTTTTATTTATTTATTCATGAAAGACAGAGAGAGAGAGAGAGGCAGAGAGAGAGGCAGAGACATAGGCAGAGGGAGAAACATTTCCCACGCAGGGAGCCCGGTGTGGGACTTGATCCTGGGACTCCAGGATTATGCCCTGGGCCAAAGGCAGGCACTAAACCACTAAGCCACTCAGGGATCCCCTGTTATTAAATCTTATTACTATTTATTTGCTCATAATTGCTTCTCATATTTAATATATTTCTTCTGTATCCTCCATTTACTTTGCTGGAGTACATCCTGCAGTGATTCTTTCAGAAAAGGTGACTCGTAAGCTTTCTAAGTTCCTGTGTATATGAAAATGTCTCTTTTTTTAAAAAATAGATTTATTTATTTATTTGGGAGGAGGGCGAGAATCCTCAAGCAGGCTCCCCACTGAGCCCAGAGCCCAACTTGGGGCTCAGTCCCACAACCCATGAATCATGACCTGAGCTGAAACCAAGAGTCAGATGCTTAACCGACTAAACCATCCAGGCACCCCTGAAAATGTCTTTATCTTGGCTTTGCCTTTGAAAGAGAGCTTGCCTGGGCATGGAATTCTGGGTAGTTGATATTTCCCCTCAGAAATTTGAAAACACTGTGTTTCTTGATGATTCTGGTGCTGCTGCTAAGAACTCTAATTTCAGTTTATTGTAGGTAATCTGTGTTACTTTCCTTTCTATGGCTTTTGGTGTTTTGTCTCCATCCTGAGGGTTCTGACATTTCATCACCATATGTCTGTCTGTGTTCACCTTGCTTAGCACTTGGTGGGCTCTTTTGGATTAAGAAATCACGTCTTTCTTGAACTTTCTTTTTACTATTTCTTCAAGTATGTACTTTCCTTGGCTCTCTCCGATCCCCTATTCCAGAGCTACTAATGGACAGACCTGTCAGCACGTGGTCTGTCCTCTGGGTCTCTCACCTTTCCCCCCAACACTTCCCACCTCCTTTTCCCCTGTAGTGCATCCTTGAAAAGTTCATGGCTCGGATTTCCCGCTCATCTGCTCACTCTCTAGTGTCCATTCAGATTTTTCAGCCCATCTGTTGTGCTTTTGGTTTTTATAGTCATACATTTCATTTCCAATAGATCTCATTTTTTCCATTTCATAATGTTTTTTTACAAGTGCACAATTCTCTTATCTCTTTGGGGACATTAATTATGTTTTAAGAAACTGTCTTCATCAGTTTGCTTTATTGTCTCTTCCTGAGGTGTGATTTATTGTCTGTTGAGTTGGTGCCTTTTGTTCATGGTGTTGGCCTTTTTTTCTCGAATAATTTGAACTTCTTGGTATTTGGGGGTTTCCACTAGCTCGTCTTTGCTTTACTATTTATGGCTGCTTTGACTCTTGGACGGTTGGTACTATAGATGAAGGGTAGAGAAGGAGTGTGCAAGAATTCAGTTGTATAGGGGTGCCTGGGTGGCACAGTTGGTTGAGCTTCCAACTTTTGGTTTTGACTCAGGTCATGATCTCAGGATCCTGAGTTTGAGCCCCTTGTTGAGCTCCATGCTCAGCCTCAGCGGGAAGTCTGCTTCTCTGCCTCTCTCTTCCGCTTCTTCTGATCCTCCCCCTGCGTGCTCTCTCTCTCTCTCTCTCTCTGAAGTAAATACATAAGTCTTTAAAAAAAAAAAAAAAGAATTTGGCTGTATAAACTTGAGAGAGTCCCAGTTTCTCCTGGAGGTCATCAGCTTTTGAGGCACTCTCTCCAACCACACCTGTCTCAAGGCAGGTGAATCCAATGCCTGATTCTTGACACAGCAGGAGTAGGAATACAGGTCCTATCTGTCTGACTCCATGTACTATGGTCCTCTGACAGTCACTCTGGGTCCCTCCCCTAACCCAGTAGCCATATCACTTTCTCCCTAGTTGCACCCACATTTAGCACCAATCTGGAATCTTCCCCGTGTGTTTTGGGTTGGGCTTTCCTCTTTCAACTTAGTTCTGCCTACTTCCAGTCTCTCAAGCACTCCTCAAAATTTCTGGTCCACTGCTTCTTGTTTTCCAGTGCTGTAAGGATCTGATTTTTATTTTTATATACTTACATTTTCTGCTTTACTGAGTTGTGATCAACAAATTTAAGTGCATATTTACGTTGTACATTATGCTTTTTTCCCCAAAAGTATACAATGTGATGACTTAATATACATTGTGAAATGATTACTACAGATTGTTAATACATTTATCACCTCACATAGTTACCATTGTTTCTTTGTTTGTTTTGTTGTAAGAACACTTAAGAGCTACTCTCTTAGCAAATTTCAAGAATGCAATATGATATTATTAACTATAATCACCACATGATTATACATATGATATACATATAATAATATACATACATATAGCTCTAATCTGTATGTTAGATCCCCACTACTTATTCGTTTTATAACTGGACATTTGTATTCTTGGCAACCCCTCTTCTACTCTCTAGTTCTATGAGTTGGATGGCTTTGGATTCCACACACAAATGAGATCATATGGTATTTGTCTCTCTGTGTCTGGCTTATCTACTTAGCAGAATGTCCTTCAGGTTCATCCATGTTGTTGCAAATGGTAGGATTTCCTTCTTTTTTGTTGCTGAATAATATTCCATCATGTGTGTGTGTCTCTCTCTGTGTATGTATTTTCTATATTTTCTTTGTCCATCCATTCATGGGTGGGCACTTTTGTTGTTGTTACAACATCTTGACTGTTGTAATTCTGCAATGAATATGGGAGTGCAGACATCTTTTCTAGATTTTGATATTATTTCTTCGGATATATACCCAGAAGTGAGATTCCTGGATCATACAGTAGCTCCATTTTTAATTTCTTCAGGAACCTACCATTATGGCTGTATCTGTGTACATTGGGACCAAGAATGTACCAGAGTTCCTTTTTTTCCACACCTTCACCAACACTTATTGTCTCATGTCCTTTTGATAATAGCTATCCTAACAAGTGTGAGGTGGTATCTCATTTTGATTTGCATTTTCCTGATGACAAGTGATGTTGAGTACCTTTTCATATACTTTTGGCTGTCTGTATGTCTTCTTTAGAAAAACGTCAATTCAGCTCCTTTGGCCATTTTAAAATCAGATTATTTGTCTTTTGGCTATTGACTTTAGAGTTTCTTGTATGTTTCAGATATTAACCCCTTATAAGATGTATGGTTTACAGAAATCCCACAGCTCCCACAAAGGCATTTTCATCCATGGATGGCTGCCAAATCATTGTTACTGAGGGGAGATATGAGTGGGGGACCTCTGTCTCGCCATCTTGCTGATGTCACAACAGGGACTTATCTTTAGTTTTTAAATTTCTAGGATTGGGGGGATGGGGGCAGTGGGAGCCTGTGCTTGTCTGCCATCTGGATTCAATCACCATATTGTTTGCATATGTCCTCTGCCCCCCACTGCCATGCCCCAGTTCAGGCTTCCACACTTCTCACACTGCATCAGAGAAATTCTAAACTCGGACCCATTGGGTCATTACCTTGGTCAGAGTCCTTCAGTGGCTTTCCACTGACTTGATGATAAGACCCACATCTAGCCTGGCAGGTACCATGCCACTTCCTTTCTCCTGGCTCCCCTTCCTCCAGCCTTTGGGTCGCATGTGATTGCACTTGCCTTGGGCTGACTCCTATCTTTCAGTATCCAGGTGGTTGGCCTTTCTTGGGACTCAGGTTGGGTGCCTTGCTCTGTTTGCATAGTTCCCTGTGTGCATCCTTTGGTTGCACCTATGGCCTGGTGTTCCTGTGGGTTGTAATCACTTCCTTTTTAGGCTTCTTCACCAGAGTGGGATTTCCCAATGGGCAGGGGTTCATTACGAGGGTTTGGTGGCTGAAATGATGGATTCCTGGACTTGGTGGTCAAGAGGTGTGGGTACTCTCTGTTCCTCTTATGCCTGGACTGATGATGTTAATGGACCCCTTACCCAGGAGAATGAGCTCTCCCCTCCCACCCTGCACCTTGTGGAGGGACCCCTCCTTGACTTGCAGCAGCACCTCAAGAATAGGCAGGGCTGACATGACTGTTGCTTTCCCCACAGGCACTGGTGCCATCACACCGTGACGCGGACAGTGTCCTGCCAGGTGCAGAACGGCTCAGAGACAGTGGTCCAGCGTGTGTACCAGAGCTGCCGGTGGCCCGGGCCCTGTGCGAACCTCGTGAGGTAAAGGCTGTGGGGCTAGCCAGCTCTGCCCTTCCTTTCTGGCCCGTTGGGTGAATCCAACCTCAACACATGCTGCTCGGGAGGCGGGTTGACGCTTGGAAACAAGCGGAGCTTGCATTTATGGAGCACCTTCTGTGTACAGAGCATGGGGATATGTGTGGGCAAGATGAAAGGGACATGCTCCCCACCCTGAAAGAACCTCACAATCGAGTGGGCGTTTGATGAGGAGAAGAGCACCATAGACAGCAAGTGGGGAGAAGGGACTCCCCCTCACGGCCCCACCTCGTAGCCCCGCCCCCTGGCCCCGCCTCCCTAGCCCCACCCCTCTCACCCTGTCCTCACAGCTCCGCCCCTCTCGGCCCCGCCCCTCTCACCAGCCCCCACCCACATCCCTCAGGCAGCTACTCAGCATTCACTGGGAGAAATCTGAATTCAGGGTCTCTGACACCCCACCTCACCTGCTCCCTAGTCCTCTTTCCTTCCAGTCTGTGCTCCAGCTCCAGCCTCGTTTACTCTCTCTCCACACCTGACCAACCCTGAGTTTCTGCCTCCAAGACCCTTACCCCTCTCTTCCTGGGACCACCTTTCTCAAACTCCAAATCCCTTCCCAAATACAGAAACAGACCCATAAATACAGAGAACAAATTGGTGGTTGACAGAGAGGAGTGGGGGCAGGCCAGATAGGTGAAGGGAGAGTAAGAGGTAGACTTCCAGCGACACAACAGCCACACGGGGTGAAAAGTACCGCAGAGGGAATATAGTCAATAATATTTAACTTTGTATGATGCCAGATGGTAACTACACGTGCCACAGTGAGCATTTTGTCATGGATATAATTGTCAAATCACTATGCTGTACACCTGGAGCTAATATAATATGTCAATGATATCAATTAAAAAAACTCTCAGCAACATCCATTTATGTTTGACCAAGTATCTGGGTATGCTGGCCTAGCCAAGTAGACACAAAATTAACCATCACAGGAGTCATGATGAATTGGGTATGTTTTCATTACCAAGGATGGAGAAACTGAGTCCAGGAGTCTTGTGCGGACACAGTGCTGCCCCCTGCAGGGCTCACATGCAGCCAACTCAGAATCAGCTTGCATGTGGAGCTGGGATCCATGATTCCGGTCCTGGGCGGCAGGCTGCAGAGCCAGTCAGGGGAAGGAGTGGCCTGTTTGTTTTCTAAATTTTCATTCTATCTTTCATTATTATTATGAAGAAAGTGGTATATACTCGCTGTCCACCCCCCCCCCCCCGCCCCAGTCCAAATGTTACAGAACTGAATAGGGTGGAAGATGAGCATTCTCCCTTCTTCTACTTGCACCTACATAATCTCATTATTAATATTAACAGTGTGTTATTCCAGACCCTTTTCTCCTCTTATACATCCTCTTATATATGTATCTTCTTTTCTTTTTTTAAGATTTTACTTCTTTATTTGACAGAGAGAATGAGAGAGAGAGAGAGCACAAGCTGGGGGAGAGGCAGAGGGAGAGGGAGAAGCAGATCCTCCACTGAGCAGGGAGCCCCATGTGGGACTCGATCCCAGGACCCCGAGATCATGACCTGAGCCAAGGGTGGACGCTTAACCAACTCAGGCACCCAGGAGCCATATATATATTTTTTTGTAAACAAAGACCGGATGATGTTCTTTTGTTCTGCAACTTGCTTCCCTCCACAAAAATATTTTGCAATCATTTCTGAAGAGCCACCTCATTTTTAATGGCTATGCAGCATTCCATTGAAGGAGAGGATCATCGTTGATTCCTCATGTCCTCAATTGATGGATATTTAAGTGGTTTCCTAGTTTGTTTGTTTTTTTTTAATATTTTATTTATTTATTTGAGAAAGAAAGAGCAAGAGAGAGAGAGAGAGAGAGAGAGAGAATGCACTAGAGCAGGGGAAGGGCAGAGGGAGAGGGAGAGAGAATCCCAAGCAGATTCTACGCAAAGCGTAGAGCCCGACTCAGGGCTTGATCTCATAACTCTGAGATCATGATCTGAGCCAAAATCAAGAGGCTTAACTGACTCAGCCCCCGAGGTGCCCCAGTGGTTTCCTAGTTTTAACTATTATAGGCTATGTATGCTTCAATCAGCATCATTTTATATATGTGTATATATATATATACATACACACACATTATATATATACATTATATATATTATATATATAAAATATATATACATGTATATATAATATATACACATTATATATAACATTATATATATCATTATTATATCATTATATATATCATTTTATATATATTTTTTAACATTTTTACAGTTTTTTTAAAAAAACATTATTTTGGAATAATTTTCAGTTTTCAGAAATGTTGCAAAAAATAATAAGCAGAATTTCTATAGATCTTTTATTTCAGTCAGCTTCCCTGTCTTGGTCAACTGGGGCTGCCATAACACACTACCACAGAGTGGGTGGCTTAAACAACAATTTATTTCTTAAATTTCTGGAGGCTGGGAATTCCAGGATCGAGGTGCTGGCAGATTTGGTGTCCAGTGAGGACCACATGGCAGAGGGTAGAGGGAGCTCTGTGGGGTCTCTTTTATGAGACCAACTCCATTCACGAGGGCTCCACCCTTAGGCTCATGACTTAAGCACCTCCCAAACGCCCGCCTCCTAATGCTGCCCATCGATTAGGCTTCAACATACAAATTTAGGGGGAAATAGAAACATTTAGTTCATAGCAATCTTTTTTTTTTTTAAAGATTTTATTTATTTATTCATGAGAGACACAGAAGGAGAGAGGCAGAGACACAGGCAGAGGGAGAAGCAGGCTCCATGCAGGGAGCCTGATGTGGCACTTGATCCCGGGTCTCCAGGATCATACCCTGGGCTGAAGGCGGCGCTAAACTGCTGAGCCACCCATGCTGCCCAATCCGTAATCTTTTATAACCATAGTATAATTCTCTAAGCCAGAAAATTAATGATGATATAATACTATAAATTAAGTGTAGATCTTATTCAGATTTTGCCATCTGTCCCATAATACCCTCCTTCTATCCACCTCCCCCCCATTTTGCATTTAAATTGTCCCGTCTCTGTAGTTTCCCCAAAATCTGGGGCAGTTTCTCAGTCTTTGTCTTTCATGACCTTGATACTTTTCAACAGACCTGCCAGTTACTTTGCAGATGTTCCTTAGTTTGGGTTGGCCTAATGTTTCCTTAATTTGACTGAGATAGTGCATTTTCAGGAGGGAGACTGTCAAAGTGATGCTGTGCCTTTCTCAGGGCATCCTGTTAAGGGGTCCATCATATCAGTGGACCTCCTTCCTGGTGACGTTAAGATCAATCACTTGGTTACGGGCGGTGGGGGGGTGTTTGGCAGATTTCCTCACTGTTGAGTAATTACATTTCCCTTTGTCATCTACAGGTATCTTGTGGAGAGGTATTCTGAGTCTGTACAAATATCTTGTTTCTCATCCTCTTTCCATCCCCTAATCTTAGCCTCTCCATGGATGATTCTGCCTGCAATAATTACTATGGTGGTGCTTGGCAAATGATGATATTCTAGTTTCCTAATTCTTTAAAATTTTCATAATTTTTAAAAGATATATTTATTTATTTTAGAGAGAGAGAAAGCAAGTGAGAGCATGAGGAGGGGGGACAGAAGGAGAGGGAGTGAGAACTTCAAGCAGATTCTGCTGAGCCTGGAACCCAATTTGGGGCTCGATCTCATGACCTGAGATCATGATCTGAGCTGAAAGCAAGAGCCAGACGCTGTGCCTCTAAATTTTCATAGTGTTTTAATAATACAGTGTCCACACTGTATACAAGTGTATTGACAGTGATTCCTTCTGTAAGGGGAATGGCTAAGGAAATGGATATGTCCATTTTTTAAATTTTAAGAGAGAGATCTGCTCTTCACTCCTGTGCTGGAGGGATGGCCAGTGGATCTGTAAATGAAGACAAAGATGCTGACCCCCCCTTCCTTTTCAGCAGAAGGCAGAGAGATCCCACTCTCTCTTTCCTTCCCCTGTGCCCCCAGGAGCTGAGTTCCCAGGCCTTCCTGCCTTACTCATCAGCAGGAAGCCTCTGATGACCAGGTCGCCACCTCCTGATCCTAGAAGCATCTTCTGAGAGAAGGGTCTTAGGAGTCTGGTCTGTAGGTGGCCCCGACAGGGTAGACTGTGAGGAGTGGCTGTCCCGCTCTTCAAACATGGCAGCCGTCCCTTGAATGTAGGCCATTGAGAAGCAAGGCTACACCTGCCTCAGTGTGAATGCTACCATCTTGCTTTTTGCATGGGGAAGTCAAACTTGGAAATGGCTCTTTTCAAGACAGGGTATTTTGATGTCAGCAAGCAAATACTTGTCTTCAGAGTTGAGAAAGAAACGTGAAGAGTCGTGTGTTTCTATTTTTTCCCTACAGATTGCAGCCAAATTGAACTTGAGCCACAATCCTATGTATTGGGTACATCCCCCCAGGCAGCTACCAGGGTGGAAGCAAGACAGTGTGCAGACCCCTCCCCCAACACACATGCACACACACACACACACACACACATGCGTGCGCGCGCACCATTATATTGCTTTTGGGTTTAGCAAATGAACTGTCAGGATTCCTATAGCTAAAAAATCCTTGGGAAGAGGGCTGGCTTTCCTAATGTCAAAGTTACAAGTTGAGCCTTTTATATTTTCTAAACACAGTAAGGCACGTTTAAGAAAAGCCGAACAAGCTAACTACTGAACCGCTGACCTCAACTGAACGAGTTTCAGATGATCACCGCTTCTCACAACTGCGCTTTGCTTTGGGACTGCGGCAATGAGCTGAACACTGTTTCAGAAGCATCAGAGTCTTGTCCTCAGTGTGGGTGTTTACAGGCCTTCAGAGAGTTCTTTCCCTCTCCTTGGCCTTAGGCGCTCAGAACAGAATGTTCTGTCACAGTGGACATGCATTTGTCATGAGCCTTCCCTTTATTGAGAAAGACTTAATGCTCATTCTTTAGAGGAATTCCATATTTCTGTTCTCAATTATCATTGCTGCTTAAATTGCTATTATTTGTTCAGGAATGAGGGTTTAATGTACTTTCTCTCTCTCTCTCCAGGAATTCCTATCTGAGTTATGGTTGGGGTGTAGCCCCTCTGTCTATGGCCTGAGAGGAAGGACAGTGGGGCTTAGCACTGTCACCAGCTCCCCAGTGACGGGGGGCACCATGTGTACGCTCATCCTGGGTCCTAGTTTTGCTGGCTTCGCATATAAAAGGCCCTGTATTTGTAGTAGCTGCTTGCTGGTCTCTCCATCCCGCCCCTCCCCACCATTCCCTCCATTTCCTCTATCAAATGATGGCACTGCCCTGCTCCCAACCTTCCAGGAGCTTCCATTTCTCTTGCAGTAAAAGTCTATACCCCTCTCCAAGCTGATCAGAGTCTCATGTGACATGGACCCTGTTCCCCTCCTGACCCTGTGGCCCTCCACAAGTTGCCCTGCTCTTTGGGCTCTGGCCATGTGGCCTTTGCTGGCTTGGAGACTCTGTCTTTCCTCCCTGACACCCTGTCACTTTCCAGCCCCTTCCTTATCCTGCTTCATCTTCACACTGGTCACTGTGTGCAACACCATGTCTGTTCTGTGGTCAGCATGCTCACGGGCTTCTCTGCCTGCCAGCCCGGGGGCTAAAGGAGGGCAGGAACTGTCTCCCTCCCTTCCGTGGCCTCTGTGCCTGGCCTTCAGAGCTCAAGAGATACTATTGAATTGATGGTTCAGTATCAGGAGGAAGAAACGAGACCAAAGAGGTCAGAACCCTTTGGATTCATGCACAGCATGTGCATGACCATGAACCATGAATAATGAATGCCCTTCATTGTGGAGGAAAGTCCTTGGCTTATAAATTGACCCACAAACTTGCCACCAGGAGACTGAAGCTCAGAGAGCAAAGTGACTTGCCCAAGGTCATAAGGATAGTTATAGGGATTGGGTTGGGTTTAACTCTGGCCCATCAAACAGGCCCTATAGGGATGCTCCTGAGGTTTCACGGCCCAGCTCTCTTACTCCCCCAAATAAATACATGTTGACCTCCTCCTGTATACATGCTCTGTGGAGGCCTCCTGCCCTCTGCAAGAACCCAGACCAGGCCCCAACTCAGATTGCTGATGATCCGGTGGTGGTGGTGATGGTGGTGGCAGCAGGGGCATTATTAATCAAACCACGATGGAAGCAGGCACAGAGGGACGCCTTGGTGGTTCAGTGGTTGAGCGTCTGCCTTTGGCTCAGGACGTGATCGCAGGGTCCTGGGATCAAGTCTTGCATTGGGCCTCCCTCAGGGAGCCTGCTTCTCCCTCTGCCTATGTCTCTGCCTCTATGTGTTTCTCACGAGTAAATAAATAAAATCTTAAAAAAAAAAAAAAGAAGCAGGCACATATTCATATGTGTCATCACTGCCGTGCAGGAGCAAGGTGCCCTGAGGTGAAGATGGGGTGGGGACCTCACCCCTGGACCTGTGGGCTTCCCTGAGCAGGGGTGCTCTGTGAGGGGCATTTAGTAAGGTATGAAAAAGCTCAAGATTGTGTAACCCTGTCCCACTGCAGTTATTATGTTTTGTAGTGTGTGTGTGTGTCTCTGTGTGTGTGTTTTAGTATAATTTAAAATTTTACAGACTTCTAAAGAGTCTGTCTGCTGCAAGTCTGTGAGCTGGGCTTTTTCTGAGAAGACCCTCTGGGTAGGAAGAGCTTGGGAGGTGCCTGGGAGCACTGTGCCTCAAGTGCCTCTTCCCCAAGTGTCCCAATTCTGTGGGCTGAAAGCGGTGGATGACATTACCAAGAGAGGCTTCAGTATGGGAACACAGTTTGGGAGAAATGCTTCCGAGCTGAACCAGCAGCTCAAGATCTTGGGCTCCTTTGACTTCACTCTCAGCCAGCTCCCGTGTGTCTGCCCTGTTGTCCTTCAAGGTCACAGAAGGGCGGCAGCAGCTCCGGACATTAACAACAGTGTCCCAAACAAACAGGAAAGAGGAGGTGGCATCATGTTCTCCTCTCAGAGGGTGCTGCCTTTTCTAGAACCCTCCTGAAGCTTCCCTGGATGTCTCACTGGTCAGGATTTGTCCTCTGCGTCTGGATGTCCCTGACTCTAAAGTGGCAGTGGTAAAAGGCTTCTCTGGGCTGTTGGAGGATGATGTGAGGCAGGCTTGTAAGAAGTGTTCTGGGAATGAAGGCTGAGGCTGGGCCATGGCTGACCTGCTTCTCTGAAGCAGATCCTGGGTATCTTGCCGTCCCCACCCCCACGGCCACCGCCACCTTGGAGGCAGCCCCTAGTGGGCGATGCAAGCCTGGGCACCCTCCGAACTTGGCGTTTTTCTGCTCTGAGGTTAGGGTGGCAAACTCTAGCTGAGCTCCCCTAGCTGCCTTGTGCCTGGGTTTGCTTATAGTCCTGGCTGCCCAGTATGTCTTGCCACATTTCAACCCCCACATTTATTCTTTTTTATTTTTATTTTAAAAATTTAAAAAAGATTTTATTTATTTATTCATGAGAGACACTGAGAGACAGAGAGAGAGAGAGAGGCAGAGACACAGGCAGAGGGAGGAGTAGGCTCCATGCAGGGAGCCCGACATGGGACTCAATCCCAGGTCTCCAGGGTCAGGCCCTGGGCTGAAGGCGGCGCCAAACTGCTGAGCCACCTGGGCTGCCCCAACCCCCGCATTTATACAGAAGCTTCCAGGTTTCATTTTTTTTTTTTTTTTTTTGCCTTTGCAGCCTGTGGAGCAGGATGGGGCATGAGGAGGAGCCTGCCTGCCCCCACCCCCTGGGCCACAGAGCATAGTTCCTGGGATACCTGGCCTTCTACCCTGGAGAGAGGAACCCTTGCCCTGGCCCTTCCTCCAGCCATACTCTTCCTCGCAGGGCAGGGAGTCTGTGTGGCCAGGGTAATGTGTCCTTCTGGAGCCTAAGCTCCTCTTCTGGACCATTCTTTGGGTACCTGGCTAAATAGCCCTGAGGGCTTCTGGGTCTGCACTAGCCTCACTCCTGAATCTGGGGGACTGTGCATGGTGGGCACACCCCGAACCTCACAGGGCTGGCCAGGGTGGCTCTTTGTGGGAGTTGCTGGTGTGGCCAGAGCTGGGTGGTGTGGGGTGCATCTGCACACAGTGTGTGTGGTGAGAGCAGGGTAGGAAGAGAAGGGGTGGTGGTTGGGGTCTCCCTTGTTTCGTTTATAAAAATGATGACAGGGCCTGCCACCTGGGATTGCTTCCAGCATTCAGGGCCAGTGCTAAGGTGTGTCTAGCCAGTGCCTGACTGTGATAAACCCCAGTGCCTTGGTACGGCTCTGAGAAGACACAGATGTCAGGCGGATGAGGAGTGGCTGGCTAGAGAGTGCAGGAGCGGGTTTGCTTCCCGAGGGTGGGGGCACCTGCGCCAGCATCCTCCTGCTGCCTACCCCAGGCCAGATCTGGGGAGAAGGGAATTTCAGAATTGCAGAATTTCTGCATTTCTGCATAGTTAGATTTGGGGATCGGCATGGATATAATCCTTGGTGAGGCCTCTCTTGGCAGAAGGCTCTGAAGTCAGCACATTATCTCATTACATCCTGATGACATTTTTATGACAAAAGTGTGCAGGTGAGGGAAGGGAGAGCGTGGTTGTGAAAACTTTGAGGCTTATTCAGAATGCACTTGGGGTCTGGCATGTGCCCCTGCCCTCTCCCCCAGGAGCCCCACCTCTGTGCTTGTGTTTATTTGCTAATGCCACCCTTTCTGTAAATATTCATGGAGAACCCTACCACTATGTAGAGGAATATGATGGAGAGTAAGACCAAGTCCTCTTCCTCATGGAGTTTATATTCATGTACATATGAAAATGAGAAAAAAATATCGCCCCATAATGAGTGCAGGAAATTAAGATGGGGTGATATAATTGGGGATGACTTTGGGCCACTTTAGAGCAGGCATGAGAGGGACCCTGAAAGGACGATGTTGATGCTGAGCAAGAGTGAGGAGATAGAGCCTCCCTGTGTTGATCAGGTGAGGAAAGTTGGTGCAAAGGCCCTGAGGCAGGGAAGTCCTAGATGAAGGAACAGAGAGGCAGTCAGTGTCCAGAAGCAGAGCAGGTGAGGAGGAGAGTGTAGGCAGAGACTCCATGGCCAAAGTTTGGATTTCATGTCAGTGTATTGGGAAGTTTTAAGTAGAGATGAGAGTTTTAAGTAGAGATGAGAAATGATCTGATTTACGTTTCTGTTTGCTTAGCTTTTTTGAGAGCATTGTCGATTCACACACAGTTGTAAGAAATAATACAGAAAGATTCCATGTGTTCTCTTTTTTGGATCCCATATCCTGGTCACTCTGTTCCTTCTGAGGCTGACATCTGGCCAAACTATACAATATGTCACAACTGGAGTATCGAGATTTTGACAACAATACAGTGAGGATAGAGAGTATTTTCTGTACCCCAGGACCCCATATACTGGCTTTCCGAAGCTACACCCACTTTCCTCCTGCCACCAAGCCCTCCCAAAACCCTGGGAACCACTCATTTGTTCTATACTTTTAAAGTTTTGTCATTTCAAGAATGGAATCACACAGTAGGTAGCCTTTCGGGAGTGGTTCTTCTTCATTATGATTATCTGGAGAGTCATCCCGGCTGTACGAACAATTCATTCTTTTTATAGCTGAGTAGTATTCCACGGGGCGGATGTCCTACAGTCTAACCATTTAGCTGTTAAAAGACATCTGGATGGTTTCCGGTTTGGGGCTATTTTGAATAAAACTGTCACCAACATTCGGGTACCTTTAGGTCTTTGCATGAATATGGATTTTCATTTCTCTGGGTAAAAGTTGGGAGTGCAGCTGAAGATTTTCTCCTGTGTTTTACAGTTTTGTGTTTGACATTTAAGTCTATGATCCCTTTTGAGTTAATGTTTGCCCAAGGTGTGGTGTTTAAGGTAAGGTTCTCTTTTTTGTTGGTCTGTGGCTATCCGATTGCTCCAGCATCATTGCTGAAAAGCCCATCCTTGCTTTCTTGAACTGCTTTTGCATGTGTGTCATGAGCCATTTGAGCATATTTGTGTTGGTCTGATAGGTACTTTATTCTGTTCCATTGATACATGAATCTATGGTTCTGCCAATACCACTTGGTTTTGCTTGCTGAAACCATAAGTCTTGAAATTGGATAGACTGATTTTTTCCCCTACTTTATTCTTGCTCTTCAAAATTAGTTTAGCTGCTTTAGTTCCTTTGTGTTTTCATAGAAATTTTAGTATAATCTTATCTATAGCCACCAAAAATCTCGATGAGATTTTTGCAGGAATTACATTAAACCTTCAAATCCACTTTGAGAGAATTGATCTTTACTATGTGTGGAGTCTTCCAATTGAGGAATATCATGTATTTCTCCATTTGTTTGGATCTTTTTTAAAAAAGATTTTTTAAATTTATTTATGAGAGACACAGAGAAAGAGAGAGAGAGGCAGAGACATCGGCAGAGGGAGAAGCAGGCTCTCTGAGGGGAGCCCCGTGCAGGACTCAATCCCAGGACCCTGAGATCATGACGTGAGCCAAAGGCAGATGCTCAACCACTGAGCCACCCAGGTGCCCCTATTTGGATCTTTTTTGATTTATTTCATCTTTTATTGATTTCTTATAGCTTTTAGCATATATACCCTGTTCTCTCCCCTCCCTCTTTTGGAGTGATTATAAGTAATACTTTTTGGTAAAATTGGTAAATTTGACTTTCCAGTTCCAATGTCCCTGTGTTCGTTGCTAGTATATAGAAGTGCAGATTTTTTGGTGTGTGTCTATGTTGTATCCTCTGATTTTGTTGAACTCATGTGTTAGTTCTGGGCATTTTTCTCTAGATACCTTGACGTTGTTGTTTTTTTTTTTTTTTTTTCCCCAAGGACAATCATGTCATCTGTAGAGATGGTCTTGCCTCATTTCTGATCTGTATGTGTCATATCCTCACCTTACCTTTTCTCTAGCCAGAACTACTAGCGCTCATTGAGTAAGAGCGGAGAAAAGCAGAAAGAACGCTTTGTTCTGGTCATGGGGGCGGGGGTGAGGGGGTGGATGGGGGCATTTCACCAGTAAGTATAATGTTAACTGTAAGGATTTCTTGGATGTTTCTGATCAAGCCGACTGAGTTCCCTCTATTACTATTTTTCTGAGGGTTTTATCATGGGCCCGATGTTTGTCAATATTTTTTTTCCACCCTGGTTGACATGATTTTGTGATGTTCTTTCTTTAGCCTGTTAATATAGTGATTGCATTGATTGATTTTGGAATATTGAGCCGACATGGCATCCTTGGAATAAAATTCAGTTGGCCATGGTATATAATTTTTAGAAATATCCTGCTGGATTCTACTTGCTAATATTTTGTTTAAGGATTTTTACGTCTATATTCATCATGGATATCGGTCTGTGGTTTTCTCATTTTCTACTGTCTTTGTCTGACTTTGGTATCAAGGTGTCATAAAATGAGTTAGGATATGCTCCTTCTTCTTGCATTTTTCTGGAAGAGATTGTGTAGAATTGGTATTAATTCTTCTTAAACGCTTGGTAAAAATTCTCCAGTAAAAACATCTGGGGTTGGAGAATTCTTTTGAAGGAGTTTTTAAGCTACAAATTCAATTTCCTTAATAGTTATGGGGCTATTCAAATGATCTATTTCAGATTGAGTGAGTTGGGGTGATTTGTGTTTTTCGATGACTTGGTCCATTTCCTCTCAGTTGTTAAATTTATGTGCATAGTCCTACTATCTATTTCATTCCTGATATCAATAATTCGTGCCTTTTCTTCTTTTCCCTTTGTCAGTCTTGCTAAAGTTTTGTCATATAACTGGCCTTTTCTGAGACCCAGCTTTTGGTTTCACTCATTTTTCTCTGTTGTTTTTTCAATTTCATAGATTTCTGCTCCCACCTGCTCTTTTTTTTTTTTTAAGATTTTATTTATTTATTTATGAAGCACAGAGAGAGGCAGAGACATAGGTAGAGGGAGAAGCAGGCTCCCCATGGGGAGCCCGATGTGGGACTTGGTCCCAGATCCTGGGTTCACGCCCTAAGCTGAAGGCAGGTGCTCAGCCACTGAGACACCCAGGTGCCCCCGCTCTCACCTGCTCTTATCTCTTACTCTGTCCTCCTTCTGCTGCCTTTGAATACTTTTTCTCTCCTTTTTGGAGGTTCCTGAGATGGACTGGTTTAGGTTTTGCAAAACAGTGGGAACAGTGGGCACAGGCAGGTGCAAGGTATTGGTGGCTCACATGGGGATGGATGCTAGCTGGGAAGTGGGGAGACACTTCCCAGGTGAATTCAGCAAGTGTCTGGAAGCTGGAATGACAAGAGTCTAATCACAGAAAGGCAAGGGAACAATCATGGATAATCCTAAATGTTTGGTTTGAGCGGCTGGCTAAGTGGGCATGTCCTTTATTAACCTGGGGATGCCCAGTGGTGTCAGCCCTCGGAGGTGGAAACCAGCAGCTCTGTTTTGGCCAAGTGAAGTTGGAGATGCCTATGGCGGCATTCATGGGAGGAGGGGCGAGAGTAAGAGGTTAGTGAAAAAGTCTGGAGTACCAGGAAGATTTCAGGGCTCCGGGCATGTTGCATTTCATGGACTCTTAAGATACCATTGGCAGGAAGAAGTACATTATCTTACAATCCCTAAGAATCAAACCAATTAAATCATGGCGCACCATCAACTGGAAGAGAAACCCCATTTTTTCCCACATTTGAAACTGCGAGACTGGACGTGGCCTTAGGGATGACTAGATGGAGAAGGGGTGCTGAACCCCACACAGTCTGGGCACCCCAACCTCAGAGGCTAAGGAGGAGGGGGCTGGCTAGGGAGATGGGAAGAGAGCAGCCAGGGCAGAAGGAACATCGGGAGAACTGGGTGTCCCAGGAAGTGAGTTTTGGAGGGAGGGGATGAGGGAGAGCCTGAGTCTCCCAAATGCTCTGGGAAACCTGGTAGGATGAGGGCTCAGTGCCCATTAGAATTGGCAAGGCAGGGTGGCTGGGAACCCGGCAAGTGCAGTTTTGGGGAGTGGTGGGGACAAAGGCCAAGACAGACAGCAGGGGCAGAGTGAGGAAAATAAGATGAGAAGTTTCAAGAAGTTCTTGTCACGCAGGGAGCATAAGTGGGGCTGGGAGGAGCATGGGGTCAAGGGAGGGATTTTGTTTGTTGCTTTGAAGATGGAGGATACAGGAGCATATTTGTAAGCTGTCTGTAAGCTGTCAGGAATGGTCGTGGAGAGAGAGGAGGGCAGAGGGCTGCTGAGGAGCCCGGAGCCCAGGAGCCCAGGAACCGCAGCAAGAGGGGAGGGGACGGGAGGGCCCTGACTGAGCTGCAGCCGCGGGGACGGCTGCGAGCCGGGGCCCCCGCCACCCATGTGGGTTCACCCCGGTGATGCCGGCATGGTCTGATTTAGAGGACCTACCAACTCACGAGGGCCTCAGCGTCAGGCCTGCCACATCCTCCTCCCGTTATTCCCAGGACTCAGTCCGAGGCCCTGCACACCGAGGTTCCTTGAAGGATGCCTCCCTCGTCTTGCTGCAGAACAGAACTGTAATACAGCTGTGTCCTGTGTGGATTTTCCCATTCTGTGGTGGGTTTTTTCTTTTTTTTCTACATTGGATTTCTGTAGTGTGTGTGTGTGTGTGTGTGTGTGTGCGCGCGCGTGTGTGTGTTGGAGGTACACATCTGTAATGTTTACAAACACGAGGCCCGGAGGACCCTGCGAGGAGCCCGGGCAGCAGGCAGCGGGCATGGAGAGAGCGCCAGCAGGTCCCACCCCGGGGCCTGGTCTCACTTCTAGAAGTCCCTGCCTCAGCTTTCTCAGATCCCATGTTTGGTCTGTTTGGCTGTTTGTGTGGAGCTGCCTGAGCACCTAAGAGCAGGCACTGGTGTGCAAGAACATGGCCCCTCCCTTCCAGAACTTGTGTGTGATGGGGCTGGGGACCTGCTGAGGGTAGGGAATGTCAAAGAGTCACAGCCATCGTGTCCCTGATATGAAACCTGGTCCTGGGTTTCCCTGGGGTAGTGACCTTGGCACAGAGATCTGGGGGATGAGGGGGTTTCACTAAGGGAGGGGTGCGGTGGGAGGGGAGGGATGTGGGGGGAGGAGACAGTCTGGGAGGGCCAGGCAGGGGCCTTCTGCAGCCAGCTCCACAGTGAGAAGCCTGAGAACCAGCTCCGCACCCCTAGGAAGGCAGAGAGGACCAGCTGGGCCTCTGCAATCTGTGCCTCGGTTTCCTTTTCTGGAGAATGAGACTACACCTCCTCTGGCTTTGGGGTGGAAATCACACCCCTGGCTGTGCCTTGATCAGGGCAGCAAGCAGTCTGGCATTATGGATGCTGTCCTCCTGGCCTCCTGAGCCCCCCGGCTGCTGAGGGAGGGGGTAGGCCAGGTCCCCCCTACCTGCCCGACGGATTGGATCGGATCGGGAAGACCAAGCCCCAGGGAGTCGGGGGTTAAGTTTTCCTAGGCCTGGCTTCCCTGCCCCGCTGTCTCCCTGGCCCCTCTCTGAGCTCTTTGATGGCATTAGAGCCAACCTTTTCCAGATGTGCCGAGCAGAGGGGTTTGCTGGAACTCTCGGGGGCTTCATCGGCCTCCTTCATTCCCCTCCGCCAGACGGCCCCCTGCCAGCCAGCCTCCCCCCTCTGGTTGGGTCGCCTGCTGCCTGCAAGGCCAGGCGAAGCCCTGGACTCAGTACTTTCTTCAAACGCGGCCTTTCTTCCTGCCCCTCCTCCTCAGCCAGCCCTGTGTGGGTTGAGCAGCTCACCAAGGCGGACCCCCGCAGGGTGGGGGGGCTGGTCTGCGCTGCGGGCCCCTCCGCCACAGGACTCCCCCCTGCACCGTGGTCCTGGGCTCCAGTGCGTGGGAGACACTGCCTGCTGGGCCCACGGTCCCTTGTGTCTGGCACTGAGGGATGTCCGGCTGGGATGCGGAGGAGGCCAGAGCCTGAAAACCCCCTCCTCCTGCCTCTGAGCAGCAGTGGGACAGCCCCTTCCCTCCCACTGGCCCGCTGCTATTAATCAAGAGATTAATAATCTACTGCCTCCCTTTCTGAAACCCCCACTCCCATTTCCTGTTGAGTCTCCAGCCTGTCTCGGTACCTCCCAGTCTGGTCCTCCTCACGGTGGTCCCTGGTAAGGAAGTGGGGCCAGGGCAGGAGCCTGCAAGCTCAAGTGCCCAGCGAGGGAGGGGCACCGGTACCCCCAGCTGAAGTCTGTGGGCTGACCATGCCCAGACCATAACCCCCTGCTGGCATCCACTGAGAGACCTCCTCCTGATGCTTTGGACACCAAAGAGCCATGGCCTCCAAATACGCACCTCCAGAGATGGGCACCTCATCCCTCCTGGAACCCCGTTTCTCAAATGCCCTCTCATGTGACCTTGTGCTCCCAGGGCCACATTGGGGGAAACACAAAACACCTCTGCGCCCTTTCCAGGGCAACCGTTGAGTGGCTATAGGAATTTGGGGGGCCTAGAGGACTCCATGTCTTCAGCCCTCTGGCCTTTCCCCTAGGACCAACTGCTCACAAAGGTGGGTCAGCTTCCATACAATGGAGAAGATAAGAACACACCAGCCCCACCAGGAGGCCGGGTTCAGTCAAACCTCTGCCACTTGAGAAGCTGCAGTCTAACCCCATGCCATCCCCAGCCTCAATTTCCCCTTCTGTAAAATGAGGTCATTCATCCTGGCCCTGCCCCTCTTTCTTGCCCAGCGGCTGCCTGATTCCATTCCCCACCTTCCACCTCTCCCTTCCTGTCTGACGCTACCCAGCCACATGGGTAGTACCCAGTACCCGTGTCTGACCACGACAGTCCTCAGCGCCGCAGTCCCTGGGTGGCCTCCCCATGGTGGGGAGGGGTGTTCTCATGCATACACAAGGCCGTCTGTTGAGAAGCTGGAAAACCATATCAAGTCTTCCGTTTATTTTTTAATCTATAAAATAAGAGAGAAATTAAGCTCTACTGATTTTTAATATATGCAAAGACAGTAAATAATGCATGTAGATATAGGTGGGTAGGTTAATACATGTATATTGCAGGCTCGAACGAATTTTGCTGATCAGGAGCATGCTCTGGAAGGCCTGGTGAGCATCAGCCAGGGTGCTCTCCACAAATCTAGGCCAGACTCCTTGCCTGCTTTGGGGACTTTCACAGCTGCCTTGTCTGTGCCTTCTCTGCTCCCCAAATACACCAAATCTTACTCCAAACCAACTTCTGGTCCTGGCTGCCTCCTTGCCTTCTCAGCTCAGCAGACCTTCCCCAAGCATCCCATGATGTAGGAAGCCTTTTCTGGTCCCTACTGGTGGAAGTGGCTGTGCCCTGTCTCCCTGTCCCTGCTGGCCATCAGTTTCCAGGGATGTCCCCCAGCCCAACACCCTGAGCTCCTCCAGAGACCCATGGTGTCTTGCCTAGCATTGCAATTCCCAGCCTGGGTCTCCATCTGGTACACCATTTCATTGATTGTTTCCTTCATTCCACCAATTTTTATTGAGTGCACGTGATGTGCTATACACTGAGCTAGGCCTGGGGCACAGCCAGCAGCTTCAGTGGAGAGGGGGGGACACTTATCAGATAAATAACTGCACAGGTGGTGGTGAGTGTTTGGAAGACAAGCCAGGGTTCTATGACGGTATAAACTCAGGGGATCCAGCCTGCGGTGGGGGTGGGTGAGACTGAGGGCGGCTGGTCAAGGAGGTTCTCTCGGAGGAGGTGGCACTTTTGCCCAGACTTGGGGGCACCAGACTTTGTGGGCATCTCAGGCAGAGGGAACAACAGATGACAAGTCCTGACATTGGGGAGGAGCTCCGTGGGTTCATAAACTCAAAGGCTGATGCTGCTGGGGTCCTGAAGGAGTTCAAAGAGGGGTAAGTGGGGAGGCAGCCAAGGTGGATAGTGGCCAGATCTGAGAAGTCCTCATGGTCATACTAAGGGTTTGTCCTAAGATTAAAGAGAAGCGAGGTAGGGTTATGGAGGAAATTTCTGCTTTGAAAACTGGAGTTAGTGTGGAAGGCAGGGTGCAGTAGGGTGGGGGTGGAAGCCAGGCACCAGTCAGAGGCCATTGCCACTGGTGGGAGGTTGGTGATGGAGACAGAACCACGACAGGTGGGAGGTGAGTAGTGGGCAGATAGGATCTACTTGGTGGAGGTAGAGTTCCCAGCACCCCAGGATGGGAGAGGCCCAGAGGAGGAGAGTCAAAGTTTCAGTGGATATTAATTGAGTGAGTCACAACCCCTAGGAGAATATATATGTCTTTGAGTTTGCCAGGCGACGGTGAGGGAAGTCCCAGGATCCAACTATCAGAGGGAGCAAATACAGAGAGGTCAGAACTCTCTAGATTTGGGTTATCTTGGGGAGGAAAAATACCAAACTAGTGAGGTGTGAGATGCCACATGGAGACTCCAAATTGTGTTTGGAGAATTTCAAGGTAGGAGGGGATCTTTGAGTCTGGTGCATCTCAGGCCCGACTTTATAAAGGGCTCAGCGAGGCGGGGACCCACTCCAGGCACACAGATGGACAGAAATGCATTGGAACAAACCAGAAACAAAGCAGCCAGAAAGCCCTGTGTTTATCTTGCTGACTGCATGTTTGCTTCCCTCGGGCCAAGTCGGTCTGGGCTGTCCTTGTGTGTGTGTGGGGGGTGTCACCCTAACACAGGCCCCAGTGTCTCGCTCACCATGTTGGGATCTTAGCACGGCCAGTGAAACCAAAGGAGCCTCATCTGACCTTTTAGATGCATCTGGGGGGTGGGGTGGGGCAGACGATGGAAAGACTGGAAAGATGGGCTCTGGGGGGGTATGCGGGGTGGGGACGGCCCTGTCCACTTCCTGGTGCTGCAAACCAACTGGGGGCTCCGCTGTTCACCAGCTGTACGGTTCAGGCAAGGACTCTGTCCTTATCCACGAGATGGGACAGCGATACTCACAGTGTCCGTGGGCTGAGCACCCTGGGCTTCAGCAGATATAACTCCCTCCCATTCCTCTTCCTTGCCTGTGCCAATTTTGGTACCTGTAAAGTGGACGTGTATAACACTTTCTGTGGACCAGCCAGGGGCTCCTCCTCCAGGCTGTCCCTGTGGTTCTGTAGTCTTGGATGTGCGTGTGACCAGCAGGCTCCAGGAGAACCACCGTGTCATGTCATGGGAGTCAGTCAGTGGGTGCACAGTGTTGCCCACTTACTGCATGCTAGGTACAGACAAGGTCCTTGCCCTCCTGGAGCCCATGGTGTGGCAAACACAAACATCAATTACTAGTCAGGCGTGGGAACACAGTTTGCAACCTGGGGTAGTTGCTATGATGGCAGGGCACAGGGAGCCAGCTAGGAACGCTGAGCTGGTCAGAGGCCTCCTGAGGGCTTCCTGGAGGAGAGGGCTTTTGAGGTGAGGGTGGAGATGGCTGGGCCTTAACTGGGTAACAGAGTGAGAGAGAGAGAGAGAGCAAGAGAGAGAGCAAAAAAATAAATAAATAAAATAAAATAAAATAAAATAATAAAATAAAAAAGAGAGAGAGCAGCCCTTAAGTTATCAGGGATGTAGTACACCGGAGATTTGCAAGGCCAGTACAGCTAGAAAGCGGGAATGAGGGGCTCAAGAGTCAAAGGGGGAAGGCTGCTGGACGCCAGGCCACAGTACTCAGGGCTTGTGGGCCGTGGTGTGGAGTTTGCTGTCCACTCCACATGGACACTGCAGTAGCACAGAGGCAAGAGAAAGACAGGATAGAGGATCATCTCCACCTTGGGGAGAATTGGGCCTCAGAGGCCAATCTCATTGCTTTTCCTCCAATAGCCATCCAGAGTCATTAAAGCCTTGGTGGTGGGGATCGCTCATGGACCTCATCCTTGGCCCTTCATGGTGCTGCCAAGGAACAAGGCTGCTGCCACCACCCGGATCTGCAGAGGTGCAGCCTCTGCTGGGGAGCCCTGGGGACTATGCTGGTTTGAAATCGATTGCTTCCTGGAGTGAGGGATGGGAGTAGGCTGGGAGGTCTCTCGGCTCCTTGGGAACAGTCTTGACACAGCAATGGAGGGTACGGTTGCCCTCTTACCTCATGGAGGCACTCAAGACTGTGTGTGTGTGTGTATGTGTGTGTGTGTATTTGTACTTCTGTTGATTGATTGATATTTTGTTTTTTAAAAGATTTATTTGTTTGTTTATTTATTTGAGAGAGAGAGAGAGAGAGAGCGTGCGCACGAGTGAGAGGAGCAGAGGGAGAGGGAGAGAGAATCTCAAACAGACTCTGAGCTGAGCATGGGGCCTGACGTGGGGCTCCATCTTGTGAACCTGAGATCATGACCTGAGCAGAAATCAAGAGTTGGATGTTTAACCAACCGAGCTACCCAGGTGCCCTGCTTTGATTTTTGACGAACAAAAATTATGTGACATTATTCATTAGGTTTCTAGGACCTATTTGTCTTATAACTAAAAGTTTTTACCCTTTTATTAATATCTGTGTCTTTCCCCCACCTCGTAGCCTCTGGTAACCACCATTCTACTCTGTGTTACTTTGAATTTTACTCTTTTGTTGTTGTTGTTAGAGAGATGAGATCATGCGATCGTTGTATTTTGTGTCTGGCTTATTTCACTCAGCATAATGTCCTCCGGGTTTATCCATAGTGTCACAAATGGCAGGATTTCCTTCCTTTTTGTAGCAGAATAATATTCCATTGTGATGTATGTGTGAATGTGTATAATTTCTTTATCCATTTATCTGTCAATGGACACTTGGGTTGTTTCCATGTCGGCTGTCCATTTGCAGTCAACATGGGGGTGCAGGTATTTTTTTGAGATACTGATCTGATTTCCTTTGGATAAAGACCCAGAAGTAGGGCTGCTGGATTATGTGATAATTCTATTTTTAATAATTTGAGGAGCCTCCAAACTGTTTACAGTGGCTGCACCAATTTACGTTCCCACCAGCTGCGCACGAGGGCTCCCTCTTCCCCACGTCCACATGAGCACTTAATATCTTTTGTCTTCTTGATACTAGCCATTCTCACAGGTGTGAGCTGGTATCTCTTTGTGGCTTTGATTTGCATTTCCCTTCCTAGTTATTTATTGATGTGGCCATAGCAGATGAGGCAGATGAGCTTGTGCTTGAGAGGACTTCATAGTCTGGAGAGGCAATTGATGAGGAGTAGCTTCATTACCATTATTATAATTGAAAACAGTAGCTGTATTAGGATTCCCCGGAGGAGCTGGTCCAGTAGGATACATGAAGGTACGTAGAAAAAGATTTGTTATAGGAATTGACTTATGCAATTATGGAAGCTCGGTGGTCCCATAATCTGCCACCTGCAAGCTGGAGACCCAGGAAAGCCCATGGTGTGCTTCCAGGGGGCTGATGGTGTAATTCCTAGTTCAAGTCCCGAGATCCAAAAACCAGGAGTGCTGATGTCCAAGGGCAGGAGAAGATGGATGTCTCTACTCCAGAAGAGAGTAAACCTGTCCTCCCTCTGTCTTTTTGTTCTCTTTTGGCTCTCAGTGGATTGGATGATGCCCATCTGCACTGGTGAGGGCAGATTTTCCTGATTCAGCTTACCAGTTCAGTGCTGGTCTCTTCTGGAAACCCTCACAGACGTATTACTAGTTATGCAGGCACCTGTTAGTCCAGTCTGGTTGACCCACAAAAGTACCCATCACAGTAGCCAACATGTATTGCATCTCCTACCTGGAAATTCTGTTAAGAACTTAATGTAAATCTCTCTGAGTCACCTTGAGCTGCTGTAACAAAACGCCACAGACTGGTGGTGGCTTATGGGATAAATGTTTTATTCAATAGATAGCCCTTGAGTTCGGGCAGTCCAAGATCAGGGTTACGGAGCAATAGGACCCCAGGTACTGCTGCTCGGCATGTGAACTCATTTGTTCAAATAGCTTTGGGGCACCTGTTTGCAGCATCTACTAAAATGAAACATATCCATCCTGTGGGTGAGCAGCTCTGCTCCTGGGAATCTACTCCAGCAAAATAAAAACGTGTTCACAAAGACTTGTATGGGAATGCTCATAGCATCTTTTTCTGTCATAGTTCAAGACTAGACTCAACCCAAATGGTCATCAACAAGAGAATGGACAGATTATGGCATATTTATGTAATGGAATATTATTTAGTGATAGAACAGAACAAAATGCCCTTGCACTTAACAACACAGTTGAACCTCACAGGCTAAGGATGAGTAAAGGAAGACGGGCTCAGACTAGTGCGTGCTGCGAGGTTCCATTTCTATCAGATTCTAGAACAGGCTGAACTAATCCCAGGGCAGAGAAGTCAGAACGGATATGCCTGGGGCCATGGGTGACTTTTGAGTTCGAAATGTTGCTTTACACATGGGTAAGAGTTTATTAAGCTAAACAGTAGACTTACCTATTTTACTTAATTAAATTATATTTTAAGAAAAATGAAAAAAACCATTAATTTTATTTTTTAAAAAGATTTTATTTATTCATGAGAGACTGAGGCAGAGACATAGGCAGAAGGAAAAGAAGGCTCCATGCAGGGATGTGGGACTCAATCCCGGGACTCCAGGATCACACCCTGAGCTGACGGCAGACGCTCAACCACTGAACCACCCAGGTGTCCCCAAAATCCCATTTTAATGTGAGGCATAACCTCGGTACTACCCTTCCTAGCACTTCCTGTGGTCGTCCATCCTCGTGTGGTTATGTGGCAGAGCGGAGCCATGCCTGCCTTGTTCATACTTAGGTTTCCATTGTCTGGGACACAGCAGGCTCTCTGTGTGTACCTGCCGAGTGCACAGATAAGTGTTGGGTTCAAACCAAGCTCTGTACAAGGTGCTGTGGGAGGGCTTAGCAGAGAGCCTGGGGACCCTGGACAAGAGGGCGGGTGCTTCATGGAGGAGGACAGGACAGGTGAATCACACCCTGAAGGCTCTTGGGAATATTTCTCAGGCAGAGTAAAGGAGGAAGGGCAGGTAGGCAGAGGAGCCTGCATGTGCAAAGGCCCAGCGGCAGGAAGAGTAAGTTGTGCTGTGGTGGTAGGAGCCTTGGCTGGTGGTGACAGGAGGAAGGGAGCCTAGAAAGATAGGCAGGACCTTCTGAACTGACTTAAAGAGCTTAGTCCTTAGTCCATGGGAGCCATGGAAGGTTTTGAGAGAGAGTAGTCGTAAAATCGGATCTGCATTTTAGGAAGATCACTGGGTTTTTGGACCGGACCCAGTGGAAGAGCTGGGAGTTCTTCACAAAACGTAGGAGGAAAAAAAACAACAACAAAACAAAACAAAAAAAACAAAGGTAGGAGGGTGAAACCCAGCCTGGGGGGCCAGGCTGCTGCCTAGGGCACTCAGGGGAGACCTGAGGGGTCTGCTAGTCTGAGCCCTGGCCCTCAGGGCTGGTGAAGCAGCGCCACCTACTGGTGTGCCCTGCTGCTGGGTGTCACAGGTCATCTGGTTCCTCCTGGTCCCAGAGTGAGACAGATCATCAGCCTATGACCCTCAGAATGAGGAGCAGAGAGGAACCTTCCATGGGGGACAGGCTTTCCCTCTGGTTCAGAGCCGGAGATCAGGATGTTGTGCAGATGTAGGGAGGACAAGTGTTCCCTTGTACCGGACGAACACTAATTAGTATTGGTAGGTTCGGCAGATTTTGTCTGCGTTTGGATCCTAGTCCTTCTGGCAGTGTGGCCTTGAAAAAGTTGCTTAACACCTCTGCCCTCAGTTTTTCATCTGTAAATTAGGATTAGTAATAGTATCCACCTGTCAGGGCTGTTAGGTGTCAGCAGATGCGCAACACTCAGAACAGTGCCTGGTCCATGGTGAATGCTCAGCTCTTAGGTGACCTATTCTGATGTCTATCAGCATTGGATGCCAGGGCTGAGGGCTCATGGGCTGGAGGGGGAGGGGCAGCCTATGGCCCTGGGGGGCCGGAGAGGCTGTGTGAGCCAGACGGACGAGGGCCTACACTCACGGCTAAGCAGTCAGACCCCCCCCCCCATCGCAGGGGTGACGGCCGGCCGAAGGGCGTGGGCCGGGAGGAATGAGGTCAGAATGAGGTCAGATCTGCATTTTGCAGACCCAGCATCTGTGCGTGCTTCCTGCTCTGGGTGCCTGGCACACGCACCCTCCCAGTGAGCCTCACGCCCTGCATCCTGGGCTCCATGGTGTCCTCATAAGTAAAGTGTGCAAGTCTATATCGCGAGTTAGGGGCAGAGCTCAAAGCCTGGCGAAGGCCAAGACTTCCATTCCCACAGTCCAGGTCTCCATCCACCCCGTGATGCTGAGGTTTAGGAGGCACCCCCGCCATGGCATCTGCTCACTTGGCAGAATGCAAGCTGCCAGTGACTCGATCCTTTCTTTGCCCTGCACGCTGCCCCGGGTGGGGGTTCCATAGCTTTTCTGCTCCTCTCAGCTGGAGCGACATCTTATACTAGGAATTAATTAAAAAAAAAAAAAAAACTAGTGTCTTTTATCTAAATTAAAACTTCCTTCCTCTCCTATCTGGGCCTGCTTCGGGCTGGGTGATCTGCTGCAGGAAGGTGGTGTGAGAGTGTGAGTGTGTGAATGAGTGCCTGTGAGTGTTGAGTGTGTGAAAGCATGTGAGTGCATGTGCATGTGAGCATGAAAGCATAGGAGCATGTGTGTGCATGTGGGAGGGTGTGCGTATGTGACACTGTGTGTGTGTGTGTGTGTGATTACCTATTCATTATCTATTTGTGCTCCTTAGACCCCGGCTCATCAACCCACCGATAGCTCATCAGGCCACTTGCCATAGGGAGTGGCAATGATGACACTGCTCCTCTACCAGCCCCATCCCTCTGGCCCTGTTGTAGCGCTTCCTGGGGCAGTTGAGAGTCTAGCTCAACTAGACTCTGGTCTAGTTGTCCTGGTCCTAGCGTGGGCATCTCTCCTGGCTTCTCACTGGAAGTTTCCTGCTCCTGGCTGCACACAGCCTCAGCCCCTCAGACCTCCAGGAGGAAGCTGGTTTGCCAGAATGTTCATGAAACATGAGTGAGAAGACTTTTTTAAAAAAGAGAAATTAGTGTAACAGGATTGTTCGGATTTAGCACAGTATTTCTGAAATCTGAGACGTGACTCGTGTGTTTTCCTGTCAACAGGGGCAACTCGAAATGTCACGCCTGCTGCTACCAATTAATTCATAATTTTTCCATTTGCCGATTAAGTTGCTTGGTGTCAGCAGATTTGGATTTTGTGAAGTCATGTAGCTTTGCTCTCAAGAGGAAGATGTGCGAACGTGATCAAGCAGCGAAGTTTTAATGGTGCACACAAATCAAATAATAAAGCCAAACCTACCCCCTTGTGAGATTGGGTCGTGTGTGTGTGTGTGTGTGTGTGTGTGTATTGAAGTATGATTAACATTCCACCTTATGTCAGTTTCAGCTGTATAGTATTTGATATGATATTTGTATGTATTGCAATATGATCACCACAGTAAGTCTAGTTAACATCTGTCAGCACACACAGTTACAGAAATTGTTTTTCTTGTGATGAGATCTTTAAGATCTGCTCTCTTGGCAATTTTCATATATGCCACTCAGTATTATGAACTATAGTCACCATGTGGTACATTGCATCCCAGGACCTTTACATTTTATTTTACATCTGGAAGTTTCTACCTTTTGATCCCGCCTTCATCCATTTTGCCCACCCCTACCCACCAACTCTGGCAACCACCAGTCTGTCTCTATCTATGATCTTGGTTGCTTTTTTCTTAGATTCCATATAAAAGTAAGATCATCCAGTATTTATTTTTCTCTCTCAGACTTACTTCTCTTAGCATAAGTTCAACCCGGGTTCATCCATGGTGTCACAAATGGCAATATTTCCTTCTTTTTCGTAGCTCAGTAATGTTCCACCATGTATATAGACATCACCTTTTCTTATCCGTTTCCCCATCGATGGACACTTAGGTTGTTTCCATGTGTCGGCTCTTGTACATAAGGCAACAGTGAAATGGGGTACAGGTATCTTTTCAAATTAGTGTTTTTATTTTCTTTGGATAAATCCCCAGGAGTGGATCAAATGGAAGTTCTATTTTTAATTTTTTGAGGAAATGCCATACCATTTTCCATAGCGGCTGCACCTGTTTGCATCCCCACCAACACTGCATGAGGGTTCCCCTTTGTCCACTCCTCGCCAACATCGGTCCTTTCTAGTGTTGATGGTAGTAATTCTGACAGGAGTGAGGGGATAGCTCATTGTGGTTTGGTCACTTTTATGTCTCAAGGTTTAGCAAAACAGCCCCAAGCTTTTTTGCGAGAAAAATCTCAAAACTGCAGGAGTGTGAAATTTTGCCCTGGAATCCACAGTGGTTTGCCAGGGGCAAGGGTCCTATGACTGGACTGTAAGTTTTCATTGACATGTCCCTCTCATCCACTAGGCTAATGATTCTCTCGAGGATGGGACTCAGATCTATTAGTCCATGTATTAGTCTACTAGTATTGCATGTAGTTGGCACTCAATAAGTGTTCATTGGATGAATCAACCAAAAGAAATGATTGGGACAAATCATTGGAATATTGGAATTCAGTAACTTGTGAGTGATTGGAAGTTGTACAGGTTCTAAGGATGGTTTTCTTTTCCTTCTTGGTCATCTTGGTTAATGTCTTAGCTCAGGATGCCATAGCAAAATATCACAGGCCAGAGGATTTCAACAACAGAAATGTGTTTTCTCAGTCACTTTCCTAGAAATCCCTGCCTCCCTGGCCCCTTGCAGAATCCAGACAGCACGTCTGCTCTGTTCAGTGGGAGGAAGCATGTGGCTCTCCCCGTGGCTATGGCATTGACTGGAAAGAGAGATCCAAATCCTGGCTCTTGGGGCCTCGGACCCAACAAGGCACCTGGTATGAATGGTGGGTGTAAGGTCCAGCCACCCGCCTTCTCGCTGGGTACTCACACAGCCTTTGCTCAGGTGTGTGCATGAGCTCAGAGAAATCTCTCACTTTCTCTGTCCTCTTCTCCTTGCAAGGCCACCAGTTCTGATGGATTAGGGCCCCACCCTTATAATAACCTCCTATATACAAACACAGTCACATGGTGGGGTGGGTAGGGCTTCAACATATGAATTCTGGGGACACAGTTCAGTCCACGGCAGATATTTTCCCATTGTAGATGGCCACGCTTGGAGACTTGCAGGAAGGCAGAGCTGGGAGGGACTTTATAATGTGTTGGGTAACACAGAGAGGGGTGGTCACTTGCCCAGGGCTACACAGCCAGCAGGGCCAGGGCCAGGATGATGGGCTCCACTCCCCAGGAGGCTCCCAGAGGCCTGGGCTGGGTGCTCTCTGCAGAAGGGGGATGGCAGGGGGTGGGGGGAGCAAGTGGATGGGTGCTCACACTATCCTGATGCTGCCCTTGTGTTAGTTACAGGACTCTGATCAGACCCACATACAGAGTGTCCTACCGCACGGTGACAGCACTGGAGTGGAGATGCTGCCCTGGCTTCACCGGGAGCAACTGTGAGGAGGGTGAGTCTCCTGGGTTGTGGGGGGCCTGGGGAGTCCGGGACCAAGGGCTGGGCACCGGGTGCAGGGGGACGGGCTTCAGAGTCTCTGGGTGTTTCTACCACCCTGCCAGTGGGCACCACGGTGAGGTCCCCGTGTGCATCGATTGAGTGGAGGAGCATCATGAGTCCTGGCCTAAGGGAGGACTGCTCTGCTCTGGATCCCACTCAGCCTGGAATGGAGGCAGGTGGAGCTGGCTACCGAGTCTCTGTTCAGCCGGCAGCCACGTCCGTTGTAGAATGAGGCAAACGGACCTGGTGGGCAGTGGGCTGGTTGTCTGGCCCTTCTGCCTGGCTGGAGCCCAGAGGAAGGAAGGGGGACAGGGGACAGGGCCCAGGGCTGGGGTCTTCCTTCTGGGCCCCTGGACCTGGTCTCAACCTGCCTCTGCAGCCCGATGGGGCCAGACACCAGCACTCAGGTGGGTCAGGGGTGGCCGGCAGCGAATCCTAGCTGTGCTCATGGCCAGGGAAAGCAGGTCCTGCCCGACCGACAGAGTCACAAAGCGTCTTGTTCCCCGTGTTAGCTGGCCAGCCTGGAGGCCCATGGGTCAGTTTTGTATTTGGAAACGATGGTTTTCCATGGTGTTGACTTTCTGATTAAGAAAATTATCTTCCCTCATCTTTTTTGTGACCTAACACACTGACTTTTGGCTTATGTATCTGCTTTTATTTTTTTTTTAAGATTTTATTTATTTATTCATGAGATACACACACACACACACACACACACACACACACACACACACACACACAGAGGCAGAGACACAGGCAGAAGGAGAAGCAGGCTCCATGCAGGGAGCCCAATGCGGGACTTGATTCCAGGACTCCAGAACCATAACCTGAGCCGAATGCAGGAGCTAAACCGCTGAGCCACCCAGGGATCCCCCCATATCTGCTTTTATAAGTTAAGTAATTATAAAGTTCTAATAAGTTATGATATTTTGGGTACATGCTTCTGTTGTAAATGACCTAAGATTTTTGGGTTATAAATAAGAACATAACGGAATAATGACAGAATGGTAATTATAATGATGATGATGCCTCGCGGGGCCTGTGGCCCAATGTGGAGTTGAAGAAAGGCTCCAACGGTGCCACCTCTCCTGACTCAGAAGGTGCCTACTTCTCGGAGGGGAGCTGATGCACACTTGAGGGTGTAGAGCCTCCATGGGTCTCTCCTAGGAGAGGGGCAGGTGGGAGTGCAGGAGTGAGGGGAGGACTGGCTCCCCTCAGGTGAGCAAGTGGGTGGCTGGATCCCATACTTGATGTGAGAGACCATTGTTCACACCCAGTGCCTTGGGTCTGAGGCCCTGAGGGCCTAGATTTGGATCTACCTTTGTGGTCAAAGCTATGGCCATGGGGAGGGGAGAGCCACTTTTTCCCTCCCACTGAACTAAGCAGACATGCTGTCCAGATTCTACAAGGGGCCAGGCAGGCAGGGGTTTCTAGGGAATTGATGGATTTAACCTGAAGTAACTGGTGGAATAACTGAGTGAATTTTCAATGATCAATAAAATGAACCACATTGGGCTCTACCCAGTGATGTCCTGGGTAGGCTCCTCTCTATTTTTTATTTAAAATTTTTTTTTGAGATTTTTATTTATTTATTCATGAGAGACACACAGAGAGAGGCAGAGACACAGGCAGAAGGAGAAGCAGGCTCCCCATGGCGAGCCCAATGCAGGATTCGATCCTAGGACCCTGTGATCATGCCCTGAGCTGAAGGCAGACGCTCAACCGCTGAGCCACCCAGCTGTCCCTCTGCTCATCTTTAGAGGCCTTTGCTCAGCACTGGGAAGGCTTTGGGGGCCCCTCTCTCACCTGCCAGAGACTCTAAGCTGCCCCCTGATCCCATCCTGGCCTCAGCTGGCTGTAATCAAGTGTTTTCAGGTCTGCTCCCCACCCCCTCCCAACTGTCGCTCGCCACCCTGCAGCCTGTCTGTTTCTTCTAAGGGTAACTGAGCCCGGCCCGAGTAGGTCTCCTTCCTCCCTCCCCTGGAAACCACTGCAGTGCTGAAGCATGTACAATTTTAAATCTCTCTTCATGTTCTCTTTACTAAAGGACTGATCCAGTAAATGAAGTGTAAGTCTCAGATGTCTGAGTCATAAACCTCAGGCAAATAGATAAAGAGCACATGTTTGATTGAACTCAGTGAATTAACCAGCAGCCTGGCAAAAGTGATTCAAAACGGGGATTCGAGACACTGATACAGATGCAGACCACAGGGCTCTAGACCACCCTTAGGTCAGATAATTCACTGGGAGAACTCAAAGAGCCAAAAAGCAATTGCACTCAGGCTTATGGTTTATTACAGCGAAAGGTGTGATTCAAATCCTCCAGGAGAAGAAACCCATGGGACAGAGACCAGGATGGTTCAACACACAGCTGCCAGTTGTCCGCTCCCAGTGGAGGCACGGACAGTGATGAACTCCTCCCAGCTAGTGTTAAACAAGTTGACAAAAATGCTGTGACCAGATGCTGGCAGGAGCCTAACCCTGTATCTCCCTAGGAATAGTGGTTCATATTTGTTAATTCAGGACCACAGTGACTTTATAGATCACGGCTACCATGAATAGGGAAAATTAACTGTGTCTAAGTATCTAGAACTATAGGTATATTTCTATATTTTTTCTTATTACAAAACTTAAATATGTGTTCAGTGTGGAAAAGGCGAAGACACCCAGAATCACACCTGTCAAGGCAACCTGGAGTGTCACTTTGGTGAAAAGCCTACAGATCTTTTTTCTGTGCCTTTGGTTGTACTATTTTGATAACTTTCTTTTTCATATGATTTACCATGAATGTGTTTCTCCTTGTCAATAGATAGTTTTCTATAGCATTATTTTTCATGGCTGTAAAATTTGAATATACCCTTTATTATTATTTTTTAATATTTTATTTATTTATTCACGAGAGACAGAGTGAGAGAGAGAGAGAGACTGAGAGAGGGAGGCAGAGACATAGGCAGAGGGAGAAGCAGGCCCCATGCAGGGAGTCTGATGTGGGACTCGATCCCGGGACTCCAGGATCACGCCCTGGGCAGAAGGCAGACACTTAACCTCTGAGCCACTCAGGCGTCCCAGGTATACCCTTTATTAACTAAAACCGTACTGCAAGGTGTTTAAGTTGCTCCCAAGTTTTAAATTATTGATGATATTACTGTAAGCATCTTTTTTCTTTTTCTTTCTTTTTTATTTTTCTGACATAAAGTTTACATACTCTGATAGGCACCAATCTTAATTGAGTGTACACTTTGAGGAGGTTTTTTTTTTTAAGATATTATTTGTTTATTCATGAGAGGCAGAGAGAGAAAGAGAGAGGCAGAGACATAGGCAGAGGGAGAAGCTCCCTGCGGGGAGCCCGATGCAGGACTTGATCCCAGGACCTGAATCAAAAGGGAGATGCTCAACCACTAAGCTATCCAGGCGCCCCTAGGAGTTTTGATACATGTATGAATTAACATCACCTCCTGGAAAGTCCTCATCGCTTAGCAGCCACTGTCCTGATTTCTATCATCAGAAATCAGTTTGGTCTATTCTCTGAACTTCATATAAATGAAACCATATAATCTATACTCTTGTGCATGGTTTCTTTCAATTACTATGTTGTTGAGATTTATTCATACTGTGATGTGTATATCAGTAGTTTACTAATTTTTATTACTCGATATTATTCCATTGTGTAAATAAGCACAATATTATTTATGCGTTGTCCTGTGGATAGATCTTTGGATTGTCTCTAGTTTTTGGCTTTAAGAATACAACTTTTGCAAACATCCTTGTCTTTCTGTGAACATATGTTTTTATTTCCCCTGGGTTAATCCTACAAGTGGAATTGCTAGGTCAGGTTGTAAGTCTAGCTTTATAGGAAAGACCCAAACTGTTTCCTGAAGTGGTTTTACCAGGTTGCACTCCCACCAGCAAAGTGTGTCCCAGTTGCTCCTCATCATTGCCAACATTTGGTGTTGTTAGTCTTTTTCATTTCAGCTATTCTTGAGGGTGTGAAATGCTCTGTCATTGTGATTTTATTTTGTACTTCTCTGTTGAGTAATGATATTGAGCATCTTTTTTTTTTTTAAGATTTTATTTATATATTCATGAGAGACATAGAGTTCCTGCAGGGAGCCCAATGCAGGACTCAATCCCAGGACCCTGGGATCACGACCTGAGCCAAAGGCAGATGCTCAACCACTGAGCCACCCAGGTGCCCCTTGAGCATCTTCTTGTATGTCTATCTGACATACTTACCAGCCATTCTTACATCTTTCCTTGTGAAGTATCTGTTCAAGACTTTTGTTCATTTTTAACTGGGTTGTTTAACTTGATAAGAAATAGCCAAATTATTTTCCAAAGAGGTTTTAACATTTGTTAGTCCCACAAGCAAAGTGTGTTTCAGTTGCTCCACATTCTAGCCAATATTTGGTGTGTTAGTCTTTTTAACATTAGCTGTGCTAGTGGGAATGAAATAAAATGAAATGCAGTTTCTTCTTTTTCAAGACTACTTTTACACTTTAGTCCTTTTGCATCTCCATAAAAACTTTATATAATTTAACAATGTCTGCAAAAAACAAAAACAAAAACAAAACTGTGATGGGGAGTAGGACTGTGATGAATTTATAGACCAATTTGGGGTGAATAGATATCTTAATGAGTCTCCTGATTCATGAACATAGTATAGCTCTCCATTTATTTAGGTACTTAATTTTTAGCTTCCAGAGTAGTAGAGGTATTGCTTGTCTCTTATTAAATTTATTTCTAACTGTTTTGTGGTTTTGGTATTTTTTGAAAAATGAGATTGCTTTCAAAATTTTCATTTCATACTTATTTTTCTCTTAGTATATAGAAATATATTTGATTTTTAACATTAACTTCATATGTAAAAACCATGCTAAATTCATTTATTAGTTCTAGTAGCTTATTTATAGGTTTCTTTGGATTTTCTACATAAACTATTATGTCCTCTGTGAATAAAGATGTTTGCTTTCTTCCTTTCAATTATGAATGCATTTTATTTTATTTTTCTTGCTTTACTGGAGTGGCTACAACTTCTGGTAAGATGTTAAACAGAAGTGGGAGAATAGGTATAGTTGCCTTGTTTCTGATCATGGGTGGGGAGAAGTTCTCCATTTCAGTATCAAGTATGGTTTTAGTAGTATATTTTTTTCATATATGCTGTGTATCAGATGAGGATAGTCACTTTTAGTCTGAGTTGAGACTCCTTATCAAGAGTGGTGCTGAATCTTGTCAAATGCTTTTTTCTGCTTCTGTCCTGAGGTGATCATTTTTTAATCCTTTATTTTGTTAATATGACAAATTACATTGATTTGGAATACTAAACCAACGCTTTGTTCTTGGGAATAACATTATTATTACTGAGAACAACCACATTTGGATGTATTATTCATTTTTCTATTTATTTTCTTTTTTAAAGATTTTTTTATTTATTCATGAGAGAGAGAGAGAGAGAGAGAGAGAACACAAGCAGGGGGAGAGGCACAGGGAGAGGGAGAAGCAGATTCCCTGTAGAGAAGGGAGCCTGATGTGGGGCTTGATCCCAGCACCTGGAGGTTATGACCTGAGCCGGAGGCAGATGCTTGACCATCTGAGCCATCCAGATGCCCGATTTTTCTATTTCTGTATTTGATATTTATCTGTAAATTTCTTTCCTTGTAACATCTACCAGTTTTTGGTGATGAGGGAGGGTTATGCTGTTCTCATAAAAAGAATTGGGACAATTTCCCTCCTCCTCTATTTTATAAAATCACTTTTTTGTAAAGTAGTTGGTATTACTTTTTCCTTAAATATTTAATAGAATTCACAGTAAAACCATGAGGACCTATAGTTTCTTGTGGGCAAGTTTTCTTTCTTTTCTTTTTCTTTTTCTCTCTCTTTTTTTTTTTTTTTTTTTTTGAGAGAGAGAGAGTCTGAGTGCTCAAGCAGGAGGGAAGGGCAGAGAGAGAAAGAGAGAGAATCCCAAGTCAGGTTTGATCTCAAAACCCTGAGATTACACGTGACCTGAGCCAAAATCAAGAGTCTGTGCTTAACCAACTGAGCCACCTAGGGACCCCTGTGGGGAAGATTTTGATAACAAATTTGTTTCCTTTAACAGACATATGGCTATCCATGTGTTCTATTTGTTTATTTTTTTTATGATTTATTTATTTTAGGGGGGGAGGCAGAAGGAGAGGGAGAGAGATTCTCCAGCAGACTCCCTGCTGAGTACAGAGCCCAACACTGAGCCCTGAGATGACAACCTCAGCCAAAATCAAAAGTCGGATGCTTAACTGACTGAGCCACCCAGGAGCCTTGATGTGCTCTATTCCTTAATTTAATAATTATCTGTGTATTTTAAAAATCAAATTTACTGAGGTGTAACTGATGTACAACTTATTACATATATATAATTTACACACACCAGGAGTGTACAGATCAGTAAGTTTTGACCCAATGAATAATTTTTTCCATAATTCTCTTCTCTCTGGTATTTTGTCCACCAACGTTGCCACAGCCTCCCTGAGCTCAGAGAGATTGCCATGTTGCACCTTGTTTTCTTCCTTCCATGAGCTCTGGTGGGGAAGGTGCCTCTAGGAATTGCCTCATTTGTTTTCTTCCCTCAGGAAATACTGTTCTGAATTGCCTCCTATTCAATGTCTACAAACATTTGTTTCATAAATTTTGTCCAATTTTCTAGTTTATGGTGGGGGAGCAAGTTCAGGATGAACTGATCTGCCATGACTGGAAGCAGAAATTGCATCTTTTCTTTTATTGAGTTTGTATTTATAGTTCTCTGTATTATTTCTTAGTAGTTTTAAAAAACAATATGCTTCCATTTATCTGCCCCACTGACCTTTGTGCTATTGATGCTGTATGTTTACAATCTAAATATGTGAAAAGCTTCCCAGTTCAATAGTATAATTTTTGCATTAAACAGATTATCTTTTTAAAAAGGGAGGGAATGGGCACATGGGTGACTCAGTAGTTGAGTGTCTGCCTTTGGCTCAGGTAGTGATCCTGGGGTCCTGGGATTGAATCCCACATCAGGCTCCCTCTGGGACCCTGCTTCTACCTCTATGTCTCTGCCACTTCTCTCATGAACAAATATATAAAATATTTTTTAAAAAAAGAGGAGGGAAGAGTCATTTCCAGTGATCTTGATTCCGCCTAGAGCTCTGAGCCTCCACTCAGTATCCCTTCTCTTTGAGCATGTCTTGTAGTGAGGTCTTCTTGTAGTGAATTCTCTCTACTTAAAAAAATTTATTATCTATTTTGCCTTAATTTATTTTTAATAGTCAATTAACTGATTAATTTGTGGCAAAATATACATAAGATTTACCATTTTAAACATTCTGGAGTATACAATTCAGTGGTATTAAGTACATTCATAATGTTTTGCAAACATGACCACTGTCTAGTTCCAGAACTTTTTTCTGCCCCCTAAGGGAAACCCTATACCCATTAAGCAGTCATTTCTCATTCCCTCCTTCCTTTAGCCCCTGGCAACCACAAATCTGTTTTGTCTCTATTGATTTGCCTATTCTGGATATTTCATATAAATAGAATCATGCAATATGTGGCCTTTTGTGTCTGACTTCTTTTACTTAGCATAATGCTTTGAAGCTTCATCCAAATTGTGGCATATATCTGAATAATGAATAATATTCCATTATATGGATATACCACATTTTGTTTATTCATTCATCAGTTGATGGACATTTGGGTTGTTTCCACCTTTTGGCTGTTGTGAATAGTGCTGCTGTGAACATTCATGTACAAGTTTTGTTTGAACACCTGTTTTCGATTCTTTCTGATTTTTACTTAGGATTGGTATTTCTGAGTCATACCATAATTCTGTGTTTAACTGGCAGAGGAGCTGCAAAACTTTTTTTCACAGTGGCTATACCATTTTACATTCTCACCAGCAATGTCCAAGGGTTACAATTTCTTCACATCACCTCCAATACTCCAATTTTGGAATAATATTTTCATTGAATTCATAATTCTGGGTTGATTCTTTTTTCTTTCAGTACTTTAAACAGATTGTTTATTCCACTGTCTTTGGGCATCCATTGTTCCTGGTGAGAGGTCTGCTGTATTCATTTTGTTGTTTACCTTCTAGAATGTGTCTTGTTTCCCCACCCTGGCTGTTTTCAAGATGTTTCATTATCCTTGTCTTTCAGCTGTTTGACTATGATGCTATCAGGTGAGATTTTCTTAATTCTGCTTGGGCTCCTTTGAGCATCTTGGGTATATAAGCCAGTGTGCTTTGTTGTTGTTATTGTTGTTTGTGTGTTTGTTTTGTTAGGGAAATTTTGTTCATTATTTTGTCAATATTTTTTCTTCCCTATTCTCTCTTCTCTTCCTGAGGGTCCATTTGCTTATGTGTTAGATTGCTTGATAGTATCGTCAAGGTTCTGCATTTTCCCCCTCTGTTCTTCAGTCTGGATAATTCTATTGATCTATCCTCCAGTTCATTGACACTTCTGACATCTACAATCTTCTGTTAAGCCCATTTCAGATAATGTTTTTTCAGTTCTAGAATTTTCATTTCTGTGTGTGTTTGGTTTATAGTTCCCTAATAAGATTTCTCCATTTATTCATTTACTATGATCATAATTTATTTTATATACTAGAGCTTATATATCATAGCTATTTTTTAAATCCCTGTCTTCTATTTCCAAATCTGGGTCATCTTAAGGTTTATTTGTGTTGATATTTTCTCTTGACTTAGGTCACAACTGCCCCATTTTTCTTTCTTTCCATGTTAATAACTTTTGCTTATATATTGGACACTTTGTTTTTAAGATTTTTATTTATTTGTTTTTGAGAGAGAGAGAGCATGCGGTTGGAGAGAGGCATGGGAGAAACAGACTCCCTGCTGAGGAGGCAGCCAGATGTGGAACCTTGGGTTCTGGGATCATGACCTGAGCCAAAGGCAGACGCTTAATCAGCTGAGCCACCCAGGCATCCCTCTATTGGACACTTTGAATGATAAATTGTAGAGATGCTGGTTTCCTCGAAGAATGTTGATTTTTGTTCTAGCAAGCAGTTAAATTACTGTTTGTGAAGGCTTGGTTTTTATGCTTTACTGGGTGGGTAATGAAAATCCCTTAGGCCTGAGATATAGTTTTTACTCCTAAGGCTTGGTCTTTCTGTGGTTGCAAAGGCAGGCCCTACGTGGAGAGACTTAAGCTCCAGACTCAGAGATGCTCAAGCTCTAAATCTTCCTCTTCCCATTGGGTGGCAGCTGATATCTCTGCTCAGCTTTTAGAGCCTCCTCTCTGTTGTTTTCTGCTGAGCTCATTGGAGTCTTCCCTACACGTGCACAATTCAGAGGTCAGCCAAGGACTTCAGGGGAGTTTGTACACACAGTTTGGGGCTCTGTGCTCTATATAGTTTGTTCTTTATTAGATTTCTTCCTTCAGTTTCCAGATCCTCTGGCAGCCTAAACAACTGCAGTTTTTGACTTATGTTCTGGCCACCTTGTGCTGCCTGAACTAAATTTGGCCCTCAGAGGAAAAGCCATGAGTGTAGCAAGTTTTTTTAAATTAATTAATTTATTTTTAAAGATTTTATTTATTTATGAGAGATAGAGAGAGAGGGAGGCAGAGGGAGAGGCAGGCTTGATGTGGGACTCAATCCCAGGATTCTGGGGTCATGACCTGAGCTGAATGCAGATGCTCAACTGACTGAGCCACCCAGGCACCCCAATGTAGCAAGTTCTATTCTCTTTTTGCAAAAGTTGAATCCCTTCACTGTCTGCTGGATTTTTGTTGCTCTCGAGGGTCTTCATATAATTGTTTTAAAAATTATCTAGAGCTTGTAACTTTTGCCTCAAGTAGAGTTAGTCTGATACAAGCTACTCCATCATTTTGGAACGGAAACTTTGTGAACATCTTTTCAGCTAAATTTTGTCAACACCTTTAATCACTTCCTTAGGATAAATTCCTATGGAGAATTATTGGGTATCCACAAGGGGTATACATTGGGCCAAGGCTTTTGAATCCTATTTCCAAATTAGGCTCTAGAAAGGTTGCTGATTACACTGCTGTGGACGGATTCAGAGATTCTGGAGGGCAGAGGGTGTTGTCATTATCTGTGTGCTCTTGTGTGCCCAGCACAGGGCCTGGCACTTAGTTGGGGTTCTGGCAAGGTTGTGGACTGACTCTACATCTGGGACATGACCTGGGACATGATCAAAGGAGTCAGCATCAAGTGCAGGATATAATACCATTACTTCACCTCTAGATTTAATTTAAAAAGTAGTTTCCTTGGGGTGCGTGGGTGGCTCAGTTGGCTGAGTGTCTGACTCTTGGTTTTGGCTTAGGTCATGGCTTCAGGGCTTGTGAGATCGAGCCCCATATGGGGCTCCACGATCAGAGGGGAAGACTGCTTGAGACTCTATCCCTCTGCCCCTCTCCCTGCTCTCTCTCTCTCTCTCTCAAATAAATAAATGAATCTTAAAAAAAAGACAAAAACAAAAACAAAAAACTAGTTCCTGAAGCTACATTCCAGCAGGAGATGTCCCTCCAGTTAGCTCACTTGGCAGATAGCTGAGGTGACATCATCATCTTTATCAACATCATATCATTATGCCATTATTTCTTACCTATGGAATGGCACTTTACTCTTTAGCAAGGGCTTTTGGTTATGCTGTTCCATATTTCCATGGTGTAGATGCTGCTGTAGACTGAATATTTGTGTCCTCCCTTCCAAACGTGTACACTGAAACCTATTCTCCAATGTGGTGGTGTTAGAAGGAGGGGACCTTTGGGGGTTGATTAGGTCATGATGGTGGAGCCTTTATGAATGAGATTAGTGCCCTCTTAAAAGAGGTCCCAGAGCGCATTCCTTTCCCTTCTGCCATGTGAGGACACAGTGAACCAGGAAGCTGGCCCTCGCTAAACACCAGACCTGCCGGAGCTCTGATATTGGACTTACCAGCCTCTAGAAGAGTGAGAAGTAAATGCTTGTCGTTTCTTTTTTTTTTTTTTTTTAATTTTTATTTATTTATGATAGTCACAGAGAGAGAAAGAGAGAGAGGCAGAGACATAGGCAGAGGGAGAAGCAGGCTCCATGCACCGGGAGCCCGATGTGGGATTCGATCCCGGGTCTCCAGGATCGCGCCCTGGGCCAAAGGCAGGCGCCAAACCGCTGCGCCACCCAGGGATCCCATGCTTGTCGTTTCTAAGCCCTGAGTACCTGGGAGGTTCCAGACACCATGTTGTTATAGCAGCCCAAATGGACCAACTCACATGCAGAGACTGAGGCTCAGAGATGTGGGAAGACTTGGCCAAGGTCATCAGCTCAGCAGTGGCTGAGCAGTGGCTGGAAACCTGGGTCTTTTGCTCCTAAGGGAGTGCTCTTTCCCGTAAGCCACCGGGGGGCCTTCGAGGTCTCAGGAAATCCTACTCAGAGTTGTCCCAACACAAGGCACAGGCCAGCTGGACGTTGGCTGGCTTCCTTTTGGAATATCTAGGGTGGTTGGTCCCTGGTGACCAGAGGCCAGATCTTTATGTGGTGTTGTGGAAGAGATTTGCCACGAAGTTGATAGGCTCAACCGTCAGAAGATAAGTTTAACTCAAGTAGGAGATTTTTTCCTTTTGTTTTGTTTTGTTTTGTTTGCTTCAGCTGGAGTTGTAGCCAGGACAGGAAATGAATCCCCTGCGCTTCCATATGGGCAACGGCAGGCCCAAGGCGAGGTGGCTTAGCTAGTGCGGCCAAGCATTGAGCTGATTGATTTGAGTCCAGAATGGTGCTGACATTTCACCCCTGGCTCCAGCTCTGTGTATGAGTGTGTTTGTGTTTTGAATGGCTGAGGGTTCAAAGCTGGGAGGTGTTCTCTTGGGAAGAGGCTGCAGCCTCCCGGCCAGTCTGCAAAGCTCAGCACTTCAGGGAAACGATTCTTGATTCTCGATTCTCGAGGAGACAGCATTTCTGAAACTTGCCTACCAGGGGAGGGACGAGCATGTAGGGTCATTTATTCAAATTAGCTGAGTACCTGGGAGTTCCAGGCACTGGCTTGGGTCACACTGATGAAGGGGAGACCTCAGGAGCTCCCAGGCGTTGTGGGGCCAGGAGAGTACACAGATCATCCCAATGCTGAGAAATAAGGGTTTTGCTTTATTTGCTTTGCTGTGGAACCCACAGAAGGTAAGCCTTGGGGAGGTGTCTTACTCTCAGGGCTGACCTTCTGGATCCAACCTGACTCCCTCTCTCAGGATTCCGCTCTGCTGGGATCCCCTGTCTCTTGTATGTTCCACCTTTTTCATGTGTTGGCTCCTTCCCATCAGTACGTCAAATCTGCGTCATCCTTTAGCCACCACCCCATCTTGAGTTTCTTTTCTTTTTTTCTTTTTAAGGTTTATTTACTTATTTGAGAAAGAAAGTGCATGTGAGCACGGTGGGGGGTTGCAGGTGGCAAGCTAGAGAGAGCATCTTTAGTAGACTCTGCACTGAGCCCGGAGCCTGACGTGGGGCTCAATCTCACAACCTTGAGATCATGACCTGAGCCAACAGCAAGAGTAGGAAGCTTAACCTACTCACCTACCCAGGGGCCCCTTGAGCTTCCCTTCTTGGCCGGGCTTTTTGGAAGAGCTGCCTACTTTCCCTGACTCATGCTTCCTTGCTTCTAGGGCCTTCTGCAACCTGCGAGGTCAGGCCTCTGCCTCAGTTACACTTAGAAAGTCTTCAGGTCATGTTCTCATCACATTTATTTCTACTTCCCCAACCACTGGCAAAAAGCTGGAACCTGATTCATTCCTTGAATGAATGAATGATCACAAAGGCAATTTTCACGTGTGTGAGACATGAGGTTCAGCTGATGGATGTACAGTTATCCCCATTGTATAGATGAGAAATTGAGGCTTAGGGAAATGTTGATTTTTATGCGAGGCTCTGCCAGAGCCAGTGGGAAAAGTGGAGGCCAAGTGACAGGAAGAGGAAGATGCCACGGCCACTACTGGCTGAGCTAGAGAGAATATTCCTTGGGGCCTGACCACTCGGTCACTTCTGACATCTGCCTCTTCCTGGCATCCTTGGTAAACTTTGGCCTGGTGGGATGGCCGAGCTGAGGGCCTGCTATGTTGAGCATCTGCTCTTGTTTTTAGCTTCAACAGACAGCATGGCCTTGCTGATGAGATGCTAGGCTCTTTGATACTCCATCCCACCCTGGAGAGGTTCCAGCTGTTGGGATGGGTTTTGTTGTCAGACAGGCGTCTTTCGACACCTCCCATCATGCTGTGTGGGGCTGTAAATATCCACAGATGTCACCTGCCTTTTCTTTTTCTGGGAAGCGCTTGCACAGGGGCTGGCCCAGGTCACAGGCTCATCTTCCGGCTGCTGGGCTGTCTGCACATGAGGAGAGCTCTCAGCACTTCCCCTGGAGGCTTCTCCTTCACCCATGGGCATTTCACAGGGAGTGACAGGGGCCAGGGTGATGCCACGGGAGACGATTGCCAAGCTTGTGAATTTTCTGAGACTCTTCTGGGACCCACAATCTTTTGGATGATGCAACAGGGAATCTCCTTTCCCAGAAGAGGGATCCAAACCTCTTGGAGGTCAAGGGAAGGCCACCATCAACAAGCCAGCAGTGGGTTCATTGGATGAGGCATTTCTCTGCTAAAGCCTGTTCCTATTCTGACCTTCAGCTGAGTCTTTTCTAGAAAGAGGAGGGATCCTATAGGGAAAGGGCCCCACTTCTACCCATTGTGGCCTGAGAAGACCAAGTCGGGTCATGGGGCCAAAGACAAATGAATCGAGAAAGTCAGGAGGCCAGAGAGCTGTTGCAGATTGGGTTCCCCAGGATGGAGGTTCTGGGAGGGAGATGTGTGAGGGAGGTCTACTGGTGGTATCCTGAAGATCAAGACCTGTTATGGAAAGGGAAGCAGGGTAGTTGGAGCAGCATGAGAATCTGGGCTGCTGTGCAGCCTCGGTGAAGGCCTCAGCCCATTCTCTGGAAGCGCTGACCCTTCTGGATGGCCCTGAATTGGAGGCCAAATGGTTGGGCCTTCATACCCTCTAGATGGCTGATGATTGGATGTGGCTGCCCAGAGAGGGCCATGACTTTGGGTGAGGACACTCCTCTGAGGCAATTCTCAAAAGGGCTCATATGGAGGCGAGCTGCCAAGCCCACAGCTTCCCAGCAGCTGAGGGTGAACCCTGCATCCTGAAGGGGGGCCTGACCATTGGACCTATGCAGCCTGCACAGGGAGGGACTCAGCTGCTGCCTGGCAGTCCGAGTGCCCCAGTTCTCAAACAGGAGACATGTAATCTGTACCTTTTATTGTCCTCCATACAGAAGGTCACAGAATTTGTGATCATGGAGATGTCCTCTTCCCTATGGGGCTTTCTGAGGACCAGACACACACACAGGAGCATTTCTACCTGCAGATGCCTGGCCTGCAGAGCTGATATAGTGCAGATTCTGAGGGTGTGGGTATTCCAGAGGGGGGTTCAGTCCCAGGAGCCCCTTGCTTTATGGCTCCTGGTGCTTTTCCAGCCCCAAACTCCCTGGCAGGTGGCAGAGGGTTAGCTGGGTCCCTGCCTCCAGCCCTTGATCACTGAGGTGATATTTAAAGGCTGATAGTGGAAATTGAGCAGGGACTGGATGGCCTGGAGGGTCTACCTAGGCCCTTCTGCCTCCAGAGAGGCTTTAGCTGCAGCCCTCACCTAGGAGTCCTTACATTTGGATGAGTGCTTCAGTTTTTTCAGAATGCTGCTTATTATTTTTTTCTTTTCTTTTCTTTTCTTTCTTTTTTCTTTTTTTCTTTCTTTTCTTTCTATTTATTTATTTATTTATTTATTTATTTATTTATTTATTTATTTATTTATTTATAGAGAGGGAAAGAAAGGGACAGAGGGAGAGAGAATCTTAAGCAGACTCTGCACTAAACATGGAGCCTGACATGGGGCTTGAGCTCACAACCCTGAGATCATGAATTGAGCCAAAATCAAGAATCAGATGCTTAACCAGCTGAGCCGCCCAGGGCACCCTGGCTGCTCCTTTCATGTCTCATTGGACTCCACCCAGGGCCTCGTGGCTGTGCATAAGTCCTGCTGAGTATTTGCAGTCTCCCGTCATGCATCCTCTCTGCGCTCTCTCCCTGAGTGCACTCAGTTTCCCTGATCCTTTACCAGACCAGAGACACCACTGTGGCCTCCAGCCGTCCTGGTTCTGCTGCCCTGGGGAGCTGGTGCATGAACTATGCAGGGACTGGCACAGGGCTTCTCTCTGCAGCTGATGGGCCTTCAGGGCTCCATTCTAACATTTTTCTTCCAAGGCCACACGACTGACCAAAACCAGCTTAGGGGCCACTGGGAGCCCAGAACATTCTCTCTGCCCCATTTTAACAGAGTTGCAGTCCCTGGGCCCGGCCGTGTAGAAGGGGAGGGGACAACTCCAGCCCTCCTGCTCCTGTGCAGAACATCGGAAAGTACACGGTGGTGACATAAGGCATCAGGCCCCTTCCCATGTAACCAGAAACCCATGGGCAGAGTGTGGCGGTTTTATACTCAGGACAAGCAGAACAGAGACTAGAACCTCACCTCCCTGAGGACCTACACAAGGCCTCCCAAATACGAGAAGGAGCCAGGCCAGCTGCATCAGGGCAGGGGCACCGTGTAGCACCATGAGGGCAGTGGTCTTCCACCCAGCCAACCACCCTCTTCCCCCTTGTGGTCCTGCTTTGCCCGAAGTGGTTCAGTTTTCCAGCTAGAGCTCCCAGCACGGGCATCCAGGTGAGGCTGGGATCCTTCCTGCCTGCCACAGTGCGTCTATCTCAGCCAAGGGGTTCTGCACCCCTCAGCTGCTAGGACGGTGGAAAGAACACGGACTTCAACCCAGGCCAAGGGTCGACATCCTGGTTCCACGTGCCAATGCTGTGGGCAAGTCACTTGCTCTGTCTCAAACTGTTTCCTCATTTGCAAAGTGGGCACAATGACAAATGTCTCATATTGTATATCAAATGAGGTGAATAAAAAGTACACAAGGGGACATAGTCCGTGGCACACAGCAGGCCCTTTATACGTGGTTCTTATTATGATTATTATGCTCCTCACTTGCTCAGTGATGATAGGCACAGTGGTGTTAGAAATACACGTTGACTGATTTGGGGGGTGGATCTTCCTCTTTAGATTATGGATGCTTGGGACCAAATGAACTGTAAAACTGAGGTTGTGTTCTGGTGTGTGTGTGTGTGTGAGAGAGAGAGAGAGAGAGAGAGAGAGAGAGAGAGAGAGAGAGATTCCACCTTTGTTGTTGTTGTTTTGGGGATTATGACCAGGATGTGAGCACAATACAGGACCTACACCTACAGATTCCCTGGGGACATGGGACCACAGAAGTAGGATTGACTCAGCTTCCAGTGAGCCTGAGCCATCCTCACCAGCAGAGGGTAGGTTGGTCTGGGGGGGTTCAGCCAAATTCCTCTGGGAGGCAGCCCATTATCACCAGAGACCCCGTGAATGGAATTTGGAAGGTGGCAGGTGGTAGGGACAGAGCTCGTGGTGTTGAGGCCCCAAATCATGACTGTTCCTGCCCATGTGACCTTTGTAAGGCCCTTGCCTATTGGTTCCTTCTCTGGAAATGAGGTTCTAGCAATCATTCTGCTGGGGGGGGTGCCTTTGAGGTCTGCAAGCCCATGGCTCTGCGCTCCCCTCAGCGGGGCTCCCGGCGGCCTCGGAGCAAGGCCTTCTAACGACACCGAGCTCTGGTTACTGTAAACTTCCCGCAGAAGGAGGCATACCTTACCATGATGTCATGTCTAGACACCCAGATCAGGTATAAATTATGAAGACAAAGTAGCATGTTCAGTGGTTAACTGTAAAACTTTAACGAGAGATTTCTGTGGCTTGAACACGTGTGGGGAAGGGCTGTTCTGGGAGGAGGAGAGGTGCTCACTTCCCTTTCCACTTCCGCTCAGGCTGTCTGCAGGCCGGGAGGCAAGGCCCTTAGGACTCGGCCCAGTCTCTGGTCTCAGGTGGCCGCTTCCTCCGGAGTGGGGAAGTGCCTGATGCTGGCGGCTGGGGCTCCGCCCGGCTGAGCTGAGTGGACCTTGGGCAGGTCACAGCCCCACAGCAGCGGGGGAGGAGGGCTCAGTCTCTTTATCTGTAAAATGGGGGCAGGGGATAGAATCTTCCAGCACAAATATTTCCATGTCCTGATCCTCTACGACCTGGCAGAGCAAATCGGTAGACACGCATGTCAAGCAGAAGGAATGCCTTTTTGGTTTAAGACCTACCTCCTGGGGGCTGTGGTGAGAAGGAATGTGGCAAGGCAGAGGAAAGGCTTCCAGGCTGTGAGGTGCCGTGCTGACGTGAGGGGCCTGCCCTGGAAATCCTGGAGTCTCCTCTGGAAAGGGCTGAATGCTTCGCCAGCAGCAATTTAGGGAATGTATTTATGGAAACGGAGATGGACCCTTTTTAGTTTTTTTTTTGGTCTGTTTGTTTGCTTTTCCGACACCAAATACATTTTTCTGACACGATTCTCCAATTCCCTGACGCCACCTGGGTGCCCAGCCCTTTGGGTCGGTTCTGACGCTGGTATCAGCACAGCCCCCACAAAGTAAAGGGCCTCAAGACTGCCCCCCACTTCTGAGGCCAGCTACAAGGTCCCCAAGTGTACCTGAACTTCTGCCACCCTGCTGACCATAAAGTTGTGGGTTTGTACCACACCCCATCAAAGCTGATAATTCATCAGGCTGACTCCGTGAACTTAAGAGACCTCTGCAATGATGACTATGGCTTTATTAGAGAGGATGCATTCAGGAACAGCCAAATGGAATAGGGCAGAGTAGGGGGGAAGGGGTGCGGGCTTACCATGTCCTCTCTGGGTGCACCACCCTCCTTCCATCACGCCCTTGTTCCACCAGCCTGAAAGCTCCCTGAGCCCCATTTTATGGCGTTCCATTACATAGGCATGATGGAGGAAATCATTGGCCATTAGGGAACGAGCTCAATCTTCAGCCCTTCTGCCCTACCCAGAGGTTGGGGGTGGGGGAACTGAAAGTTCCAACCCCCTAATCACATGATTGGTTCTTCTGAGGACCAGCCCTCATCCTGAAGCCACTCGGGGGTGGCCCCACCAAGAGTCACCTCATTAGCATGAACCCAGGTGTGGGCTTGTTATGAGTAACAAAAGATGCTCGGATCTCTCAGGAAATTCCAAGGGTTTTAGGGGTTTTGTACTAGGAACTGGAGATCAAATATAGGTATTTTATTATACCATAGACATGAAGGCCTTCCGAGCTGGGGTTGGATAGACCACGAAGCATGCTGAGGACGCCCACCTTGGGGCCCTAGATTTGAGGCAGGGGATACTCTGGCATGTGGCAATGACTTTTCATGGTACCTGCAACCGGGAACATAATACAGGAGCCTGTCCCCTGACAGCACATACATCACAGCACAAGGACTTTGCTCCAATGATGTGTGGCTGAGAGATGACAGAGCTTTGGAACAGGGTGGCTGGCATTGCGTGACACTAATGTCTTTACTGGGGGGGTCGATCCGTTGGATCCCGGGTGGCACTGCTGCCACAAGAGAGTGGGCCATGCATGCTGAGGATACAGAACTCTGTGATCTCGGTACCTGTGGGTCAGTGTTGTGTTCATCATGCCACAGGCAAATGATCCCCAGAAGACCACAGAGCAGCTGGGATGAGGACATCCCTTTCCTCAGCCAAATGTTCCACCACCAAATTGCAGTTATGAAGTGCCCACATGCTCTAAGGAGCCCATAAACACTGGAATCCATGGCGCAAAGCTTTACTCCTTCCAGCTGGAGCGTTGTGGGGCCCCACTGGACCCTCAGGCGGTGGAGGTAGTACATTTGGCCCCAGGTTCCCTGTTCCCCCAAGAACCTCCTGAATGTTCTTTATGACTGAACATGGCCCAGAGTTTTCCTCCAGAGGGTCTGAATTTCTTGACGTGGACTTGGAATGTTCCAGAATCCCTGTGCCTTGCTCTGCTTTGAACAGTTATTTACTGCCTGGGCCTTGCATTCAATGCTTCTCTTGCTAATTTGGGACTTTCCTCTTTTTCTCTTAATTGCCTATATGTGTATCTTCTCAACTAGTCTATGAGCTGCCTGAGAGTTGGAACTTTCTCTGTGGCTTTTTGGTCTGCAAGGACTACCACCCCCCAGAGAAGGGGAAAAAATGGGGTTTGGAGCTTCCAGACCTACAGTCAAACCTGGCCTCATCACTGGCTTTGACATTTGGGATAAGCAAGTGATTTCCCTGAGCCTCCTTTTCTCCATCAATGAAAGGAGAAAACTAAGGCTTACCCTGAAGGGGTGTTAGGAGGAACAGGGTTTCCTGGAAAGTACCTGACTCTGTGCCTAGCACCTGGTGAGCATTCAGGGAATTAGATGATTAGGTGAAGATCAATTGCATGGATAGTAAGTGATTGATCCTGGATGAGAAATCAGGTATCACCCTATCATACTCATTAAGGAGGAAACAATGAATAATTGATCAAAATATGGAGTCACTGCAGCCAACTCTGGAATCCAGCCTGGACATGATGAGAAGCAGGTGGGCATCTGGTTGGCTTGGCAGCAGAAGAGTCCTCATTCAAAGACCAAGGGCAAGGGGGGGATTTCGGGGCCACTTGGTCACAGGGTGGACTCACGGAGCAGAGGCATGTCAGCAAGCAATGTGTGTGTATGTGTATTGTCTGCACTGTGAGTATCTGTGTTGCGTTTATGATGTGTGCAGGCACTGAGTGGGTATAGGATGTGTGTGGTGGTTGTGTATATTGTTCATGTATGTGTAACATGAAAGACATACTGCTTCCACTTTCTCACAATTACAAGCAGGACCACAGACAATACCCTAGGATCCTTGTGTACCTGAACAAAGACTTTCCCAGACTGAGAATATTTAACTTTTCTAGAATTTGTCAAATTGCTCTTCAAACCTATTGTCCTAATTTCTACTCTACCAGCTGTATACAAAATTTCCCCATTGCTCCATATCCTAGCCAATTTTTGATGTTACCAGACCTGATTTTTTGTACCTAATGGATGAGAAATTATATTTTGTTGTAAAGATGTACATTCCCCTAGTATATCTGAATTTTAGCTTCTTTCAGTTTTTGTTTGTCCAAAAATCACTCTATCTAGTCATTATTCTTTTTTTAATTTTTTAAAAAAATTGTATTTATTTATGATAGTCACAGAGAGAGAGAGAGAGAGTGAGAGAGGCAGAGACATAGGCAGAAGGAGAAGCAGGCTCCATGCACCGGGAGCCCGACGTGGGATTTGATCCTGGGTCCCCAGGATCGCATCCTGGGCCAAAGGCAGGCGCCAAACCGCTGTGCCACCCAGGGATCCCATTATTCTTTTTTTAAAAAGATTTATTTATTTATTTATTTATTTATTTATTTATTACCCAGAGAAAGGCAGAGACATAGAAGGAGAAGGGAGAAGCAGGCTCCTCACAGGGAGCGCAATGTGGGATTTGATCCCCAGACCCAGGATCATGCAAGCTGAAGGTAGATGCTCAACTGCTGAGCCACCCAGGCATCTCTAGTCCTTACTCTTGAACGATAGTTTAGCTGGGTATAAAACTCTAGGTTGACAGTGATTTTCCCTCTGCACTTTGGGGATGTTATTTCATCTTCTGGCCACTGTTGTTGCTGTGGAGACATCTCCTGAAGATGTTCTGGAAATAAGTCAACTTTTTTCTTTGGCTAATTGTAAGATTTTGTCTGTCTTTAGTGTTCCACCGATTATTGTGACTTGTTTAGATATGAAGAGGTTTACTTCTCTGTTTAGGACTCACTGTGATGCTTGAATTGATATATGAAGATCTGTATATATTTTTAAAAGATTTTATTTATTTATTCATGAGAGACAGAGAGAGAGAGAGGCAAAGACACAGGCAAAGGGAGAAGCAGGCTCTATGCAGGGAGCCTGACGTGGGACTCCAGGATCATACCCTGGGCCGAAGGCAGGTATTAAACTGCTGGGCCACTGGGGCTGCCTGAAGATCTGTATATTTTTAAACACATTCCAGAAAACCCTAAACCATTATTTCTTCAAATGTTGCCTCTTTAAAAAAAAAATGTTGCCGCTTTACCATTTTCTTTATTCTTTGCTCTGGAACTCCTTATATATAGACAGAAGAAATCCTCATTCTCCATGTCTCTAAATCACTTGAATTGAAAGTTATATGCCTAGCTGACTGAGCCACCCAGGTGATTCTGTTTTGCAATTTTTCATGCTGCACTCACCTCTGTCACAGCTCATTTTCCTGAGAATCCCTTGTAGCCTGAATTGCGGAACCGTTCTTCCCCAAAGTTTTACAAGACTGAACAGGGTATCACTAGGCAGGAATAGACTTTTATTTCTTGGTTTGTGGGTTCCTAAAATTAATTCAGACCTTAGACCTATACAACACATGGGTCTGAGATTTGGGCACATAAGGGGAAATTTTCTGATTAAATCCAGGTAAGGGGGGAGACTTTATTATTCTTTTTCTTTTTTTTTTTTTTTTTTTATTATTCTTTTTCTATGCTGACTGGCAAGTAATCTTCTAGCAAAGGAGGTTGCTACCCTTCCTTATTTTGTGGACCCTTAGAACACTTGGGTGTGAAAGCCCCACACGGAAACAGCCAGATTACTGAAGTGATAACCAGTCTCCAACCCAAAGTCAGCCTCAGTGGCTGCTCATATGGTGGCTACTCAGTTTTAGTTTCCTCTTTATTTTTATAAGCATCTTCTTTCTTTCTTGGGAACTCAACCATGCATTTAAAATAATTGATGGGATCCCTGGGTGGCGCAGCGGTTTGGCGCCTGCCTTTGGCCCAGGGCACGATCCTGGAGACCCAGATCGAATCCCACATCAGGCTCCCGGTGCATGGAGCCTGCTTCTCCCTCTGCCTGTGTCTCTGCCTCTCTCTCTCTCTCTCTCTCTGTGACTATCATAAATAAATAAAAATTAATAAAATAAAATAAAATAAAATAATTGTTGTCATATTTTATTCAGCATTTCCACGTGTTTGTAGCAAGAGGTTTTTCTGATTTTCCTATACCCCAGGATCTCTACTTAATCTCCTGAAGCCTTAATTTCTCCCTTGCTGAAGTGGGAATAATGGTGCCTTCTACCAAGGGCTATCAGGACTAGGTAAGGATTTATGGGAGTAAATGGTACATATTCAGTAAATGCTAGCTGTGATGGTTACATTGATAGCATATATATTTCCTTTCTTTATTGATATTTTTGTGTGGCCTAGCTGGAGACCTTTGAAAATAAAACAGCTCATTTTTTTTCATGCAAGTTATGATCTTTAATTGTGCCAAATTTATCCTGAGAAGGAGGCGGTGGAAAAAGCGATGAAACTAAAAGTTAGTGTTCATGGGTTGTGCTAGTCATGCTAATATATATTATCTTGTACCATTCCTATAATAAGCCCGTGTTGTAGGATGTTGTAATGGTCAGGATGGGCCAGGTTACATTTTGGTAACAAAGAGCCACCAAGATTTCAGGTGGTTGATGCAACAAAAGTTTATTTCTTACTCGAGCATGTGTCCTGTGTGGGTCAGTAGAGGGTCTGGCATCATAGAGCTCCTAGGGCTCCAGGTTGACAAAAGTTCCGGCTCCCCAGGGACATATGCTTGGGAGTTAATGGACCAGAAAGAACATGGTTCTCATGGCTACTTCCTTTTCTGTGCTGCTCTATAGTCTGTCCCGAAGTCTGTCCACTGACCTGTGGCTGCCTTCAATTGCATGGTTGCTTTGGCCAGGATGCAGGGGTCTTCAGTTTCAGTTCTTTATCCCCAGGGTCCAGGACAAGGCCTAGCCCCAAAGAGGCCTCAGGAAAGGCTCTTGGGTGGGACAGAACTGCCTGTTCCTGCATCCCGAGAGCACATTGCTACAAACCTGGGGCTGCTGGGGCTGTGGGGGAGTGGATGGAGGAGCCTTGGACTGGGACCAGGCCTGGCTGCTGTATTCGTGTGACTTTGGGAGGTTACATCCTCTTTCCCAGCCTTCGACTCCCATCCCAGATGGTGGTGTACAGGGCCAAGTGATCTCAGCGGGTCTGAGACTCTGGGATTCTGGGATCCGTCTTCACCCTCCAGGCACGGCTGAACCTTGGGGAAGGGATGGTTGGGGATTGTTAGTCCTGTGGAGGAACCAGCCCAGTTCTCATCCCCTGCAGAGCCCAGGGCTGTCTGTGTCCTGCCCCATGAAGCTGGGTCTTGGGGTCCACAGGCCAGACCCAATGGAGACCTTGTGGAGGGAGCCAGTGGGGCTGTGCCTGAGCTGGGAGTTCCCCGCCCCCCCCCCCCCCCCCCCCCCCCCCCCCCCCCGGCTGCTTTGCAGGGGGCGGGGGAGGGGCTGGAGCCGGTCCCCACCAGCCAGCCACTGCCCCTGCCACCGGCAGCTGTGGGGAACAGGACCCGGGCTGCATTTATGGAATTCCTGTCTGCAAAGGCCATGCAGTTGTTTTAGATTAGCATACAAATCGACATTAGTGTAGTACATCTGTTGTTAATCCACATCCCGGTGGAAGGGAGATGCCAACACGTCCTTTATTAGGCACGTCGATCCCATAATGTCCTTTTTTGCTGCCTTTGTCTTCTATCAGCGTCCATAATGGGTTCCAGGATGTCTTTTATTTTGCTACAGACCACGTTTCCTCCTGCCTAACAGATCAGAACGTAATGGATTCCAGGATGTAATTTATGCTATGTTGGAATCAGACTCTGTACTATTCATTCTGAAGCCTTTGGGGCAATCTCCAGGGAGGCCGGAGTCCTGTGTTTGCCCCCGTGGTCATCAGACACAGGCACTGCGACCCCAAGCACAGTCCTGGGGCCAGAGGGGGGCAAGGGAGCCCAGGCCAATTAAGGGAATTCCAGGCAGGCTTGGGAGAGGAGCCCAAGGGTGCTGGGGGGAGCAGAGGACACTGAGTAGTGAGGGGCTGGGAGGTGGGACACAGATGTTCGAAAAATGGTCAAAGCCTACGGGACTGGTTGTGGCCATTGGGCCACAGATGATGAGCCCCTGGAAGAGAGAACCTGGACCCTGGCATCCAGGGGGGATGAAGCCCCAGGGAGGTACCTCCCAGAGGAGGACAAAGCGATGTGAGCAAGGCCATTTCGGAGCCACCAGGCCAAGCTAGGTGACCCGAGTCCTCACTCACTGCTGACCCTGCGATGGCCTCTCCCCTCCTCTGAGGCTGACATTCTCTGCGCAGAGTCATCCCTCAGCTCTGGAGACACAGTCAGTGTTGTGGAGATGTACAAGGTCTGGAGAAACCCACAAATTTTGTTCCTGAGGGCGGTGTGGGGGTCCATGTGCGGGCAGGCCTGTCCCCCGCTTGGGAGGGGTCCCCTCCTCCTGTTTGTTGGGCTGTGAACAGGGCTGCAGCAAGCACATACATAAGGTGCCTTCGTATGATTTAGAGAAAGACGCCCAGGCCTGGGGTTGGGGGGGAAGGGTCTCTGGGGTGTTCTCTGTCATCAGGCCCCGCTGGTGTGGCAGGCACAAGGGTCTCTTCTGTGCACTGTGCCTTGGGCCACAGGCCTGGCACACACTCCTCAGGCTCTGAGCCCAGGGGTACACTGTTCAAGCAGATCTCAGGGGGATTCCTGCCCCTAGGGTGGTCGATACCCAGGAAGCTGAGGAGGAATTGTGAGCTTCTGGGCCCCTTCCACTCTGCTTGTGTCCCCTCCGGCAATGGTCATTTATTGCTGTCCTGCTGGGAGATCCTCTCCCTCCCTGGTGAGGCAGCCCCTTCCTCACCAGACAGCCTGGATTGCTGTCTGAGCCCCCTCACTCTGTTGGTCCTGAGAGCTCCCCAGCCATGCCTGCCCCCCGCCTGCTGCCTGCCAGGCCTCTGGAGCTGGGAGCCCACATAGCCTCTGGGCTGGGGTCTTCTCCCATCATTCTGGACACCATCTGGGGCACACTTCAGGGGGCCTACCCCACTCAGGGGAGGGGCTCAGGACCAGCCCCCCAGGCCACCCCTCCCTCATCTGAGATGTCACCCTCATATGCAGACCTGGGTCCACCACCCCACGGCCAGGGCCTCCAGCCAGCATGTCAGCCCTTTAGTTGGCCACCCTCCCGTGTGTGAGGGAAGCCCAATCTTGGAAGCTGGGTCTGGAGGGGTTCTGGGCAGAAAAGAGCGCCTCCCGGGGCGTCAGAGCCCTCTGCCACACTGGCCTTTGAGGCCGTGAGGCAAACCCAGAGTGTCCTTGCTGAGACCATTGCAGTACTTTGACACTGCAGAGTCTTTTTTTTTTTTAATTGTGGTAAGATATACCACATAAGTTTCACCATTTTAACCAGTTTCCAGTACACAACGCAGCAATATGAAGTCCATTCTCATTGCAATCACGTGGCCATCACCACCTTCCTCATCCAGAACATTCCAGTCATCCCAATTACTGCAGACTTTTAAAGGGGGAGAGAAGTTTACTGTGTTGTCCTGCCCAGCGCCCCCTCCTGGGCTCTTTCCACCTTTCCTTGTCTTTGAGCTGTCTGACGGCTCCATAAAGTTGTACACAGCGAGAAATGATGCGAACAGTTCTCGTCCATATTAATGTCAATGAATTGAGTGAGTCCAGAAGAATGCAGTTGGCTGTTACCCCAGGAATGGGCCCGGTTTGCATTTATTTGTAAACCCAGTGCAGAGTGCCTTGCTTGCCTACATCTTCTTATGATTCCACGAGCTTTCTTTGAACTGCTTGTAGCATCTTTGTTCCCTCTTCATTTAATGCGTTCAATAAAATCTTTGACACGTGTTCATTTTATATTGGTACGAGAGCCATGGTTTTTCCCTTTTGTTAGGATCTGCCATGTGGCGACAGAGTTTCAGTCTGAGGGGTTGAGGAGCTTGGTTTAACCCCTGAAATTCTTCAGCCAAGGTCATATCCCCACATGGGGCCGGAATATGGGGACCCTCAGCAGACCTGGGGATGCCCCGGTCACTCACGGAAACCTGGGAGGTGCTTTGCATCCCACAGATGAGAAAGTCACACGGGCCCCCTCAGGGAGACTGGGCCAGGGTAGGGGGCTGGCTGTAGGGCCAGGCCTGGGGCCTTCTCAGCCCTTAGAGCCCAGCTGGGAGGAGAGGTGCCAGATATGATCCATCCTCTGTCACTCCTGGGAGCAAATGACAGTAGTTACCCGGCCAGCTAGTCAGCGCTGGAAGAGACTATCTCACCCGCTCTCTCCCGTTGCTGCTGAGGCCCCACAGTCAGGTTTGGACTGGCAGGCGCCCAGCACTTTCTGTGTACCAGCGCCCACGCTGAGCAGGTCACATCCACTCCTGATGACTCTTGGGACATCCGTGTGAGATGTGGGTATGAGCACTGCCTCCCAGTTCAAAGATGAACCTGCCAAGCCCGAGGAAGGTCAAATGACTGGCCCAAGGTCACAAGGCGGCCAGATGGGTGGCAGTTAAGAGTTCTAGGTCTCCAGCCCTAGGATCCTTCCACCGACACAGGGTGTCCAGAGGCAGAGAGACATCCCGGTGCTCCCAGTGGAACATTCCGGGGCCCCTGGAACTGCCAGGACAATGGGCTTTTGTTTGCTTCAGAAGAAAGGGAGTCGTTAATGAAAAAACCAAAACAATAAAAAGCATTTGCAGGGGGAATGTAAATACAGCCTGCTGGGTGACTATTAGTTTGTCCGAAAAATGCATCTGTCCCTGGGGGGTGGGGGTGGGTGGGGGATGTGGGCTTAGCTTCCTCCCCGGCTCCCTCCAGCAGGCAGGTCACCTTGGGCCCAGGCCCGGGGACACCATCTGGGGCACACTTGAGGGGGCCTGCCCCACTCAAGGGAGGGGCTCAGGACCTGCCCCAGGGGCAGTGGGTGGCGGAGCGCCCCCTGCAGCTGGCTCCGATAACCAGCATGCCCCACGGTCTCTGTCCATGTGTCCTGCCAGCTCTCCAAGACCATATGCTTGCGTGGAGTCCTCGTGGTAAAGCAGAGGCAGATCAGAGTCTCAGCTATGTGAACTTGGGCCCCCTGAGCCTCAGTGTCTTCACGTGTAAATGGGGACTATCATGCTTTCCCCCGGGGTGCTGTCAGCCACGCCAGAGCCACCTCCCACTCGCTCGATTTTATGGGTCACCTCCCACCTCTGTGGCGTCCTGCTGGTAGCTCTAAGTAAGCCATGGTGGGGGCAGTTACCCCACAGAAGGCTGCAGACACTGCAAATGAAGATTGTCCCCACAGAGCCAGTTGTTAACCATCTGCCAGCACACCACTGGTAGTTGTGTGGCAGGTGCTTGTCCTTGAGGGTGTGGGGACTCGGGTGTAATGGGAGGCGAGACTACTGCGTTTTGGACGGGCTGCTAAGGGTGGGGTCCTTGCCTGGAGCCCGAGACATTGGATGCCTGAACCCCGCCCCCTCCATGCCTCCCCACCCCTCCCCCCAGTCAGCACAGATGTTGAATTTAAGAGGGTAAGATTTGAACTCTTGAGGAAGTGATGTTTCTTGCTCATTTCCTTTTGCCCAGACAGCGGGATCTTTCAGGGAAAAGGCTTCTTTGTTTCTTCTTAAGGAAAAAACCTGTAGACAGAAATAGTGGTAAAAATAATATGATTAATGATGGGGCACCTGGGTGGCTCCGTTAAGTGTCCGACTCTTGGTTTCTGCCCAGGTTGTGATCTCAGGGTCATGAGATCGAGCCCCAGGTGAGTTTCCAAGCTCAGCACGGAGACTGCTCGAGATTCTCTCTCTCTCTCTCTGCTCCTGCTGCTCTTGCTCTTAATCTCTCTCTAAAATAAATACTCTTTTAAAGAAATAATATGGATAATAATGGTGATGCTCTGTCACCGTTGCTTGGACAGCCACCAGGTGCCAGGTGTTCGAAAACTATGGCATTTATCCTCCATCAAGGCAGGCTTTGTCATCCCCCTTTTATGGGGGAGAAGATTATGACACAGGGAGGAGCAGTCACTTTGATCAGAGGCATGGGGGGCGGGGTGCAGAGCTAGGGTCGCACAGGATCCGTCTGAGCCTGGAGCATCCTTTTCCCTCCTCACCGCACTAGGGAGTGAGAAGCCGGGGCAGACCAAACTGCCCTCACCCTCACCCTGGCTGCTCCCAGATCAGCCTGCCTCCCCTCTTCTTTCCTCCTCACCCTCTTCTCCCCCCACCCTGTTTCTTCCCGCCCCACCAAACTGACTGTTCCTCTTCTCTCCCTCGTCCAAAGTTAGGCTGAAGTGCTCCCACCCTGTCCCCTCTGTTTGCCCAGCAGGCTCTACTTGTCTGCAGAGGCCCCGCTCAGAAGTCACATCCTCTGGGAAGCCTCGCTGACTCCCTGGGGTCCGGGATAGGGCTGCAGTGGAGGCTTGGCCCATCAGCCAGAGTCCTCTCCACATGACACGAAGACTGGGGTGCCATGTGGTCTGCCTTGACACCCTTTGGCTGTCTGTTGGAGCCCGTGCATCTCTTCTCAGAATACTGATTCATTCTACCTTCTTATGTATGATATTTATGATGTTCTATTATTTATTTCCCAGAATCACACATAAAATACTCTAGCAGGGCTACAAATGGCTGCAGAATACAGTTATCAAAAAAACTTTTTGGGGTGCCTGGGTGGCTCAGTTGGTGAAGTGTCTGCCTGCGGCTCAGGTCATGATCCCAGGGTCCTGGGATGGAGCCCTGCGTCGGGCTCTCTGCTCAGTGGGGGCTCTGCTTCTCTCTCTCTTTCTCTGCTCCTTCCTCTGCTTGTGCTCTCTCTCTTAAATAAGTAAATAAATAAAAATCTTAAAAAACAAACGAAAACTTTAAAAAAATATAAACGACATATAGAATAAGGCATGTCCTCCTTGGCCAACGCACACATAGCAAGATCTAACAGTGGGCCTGATGCCTTCCTGAATTTCAAAGTAGTGATGAGCGTAAGCGATATTTCTAGCTAGCTGCAACAATTTTAACATGAAGTCTGCGAATTCCATAGGGAAACAAGATACAGACGTGCTTCCTCTGCTTTGTTGCTGCTGTTGTGACCACTTTCCAATGGAAGGAAATGCTACCTTTTAATTCGAGGTTGGTGCAAATAAAGACCTGATTGTCTTTCCCGGCACTGTTTGCAAATTCCTGATTTCTATCCCTGCGTCAGGGATAGAAGGGGTTCCTTCAGGCCAGGATTGGGTTTTGTCTGCTTTTCCAGGACATTAAGGCACACCCGGTTTGGACCACGCAGACACACTGAATATAGTGACCAGCAGGTGTGTTGAATGAGCAAGTGAGTGAATTAAGTAAAGGAAGACGAGGCAGGGGGCTGGGCCGAGCTCCTCTCCAGGCACAGATCCTGCAACTGTGCAGGTTTTAATAGGATGAACATGACTTGGCTTGGCCTGGCCCCGTATTAGAGAGTACACGTTCCTTATCTGCTGAAGGCAAGACGCCCCTGTCTGAATCAGTCCTTGTCAGGTGCTGCCTGGCTTTCCCCTCTGCTTCCAAACCTTCCTCCCAGCAAATGCAGCCCAAAGGAGCAGCCCCGGTTTTAGAAATTAATTGACCGTGATGCTCTTCTGGCCTGGAGACAAAAAGATAGTGAGTGTTGTCTTAAAAAGATGTTACACTATCCACCAAGACTGTCAGGCTATCAGGGAGCCACTTTGGAAGAGGAGCCATCAACCCCAGCTGGCACCCCTGCTCTGCACTCCCCATGGAGCCCCATGACCTGTGGCTCTGGGAGGGGAGGGTTCACCTCATTTTGTATTCATCTTGTTTTGCCTAACCTGTGGTGGGCAGCTCATGCACCAGACACTGGGTTGAGGGCTTTATAAGCATTTAATCTTCACTTAATCCCTGAGACTATCATGAGAGGAGATCATTCTGTAGAGGAGAAAATTCACCTCTCGAAGTGGAGAGAAGTTGGAGAGTGTGTCTGAGCTCACCAGCTTGTAAGTGCCGGAGTTGGGACTTGAACCTATAGCCAGTGCCCTGAGCCACTAAGCTGTGTAGCTAAGATCTCTGTGTCAGACCTGTGAATGCTGAATGCTTGAAGATTGTAAAGGGAGCAGCAAATGCAAAGGCCCGGGGGCTGCTTCAGGGAGAAGCTAATGGTAGTTTGCATGCACTGGAGCTTAGATGCTTGGGTGGGGTGTGATCTAGGCTGGGCACGGTGATGCTGCCTGCCCAGCCTGACTTGAACTCGGTCCTGTTGGCAATGGGGAGCCATTCAAGGTTAGTGAACAGCGAAGCAAGCAGAGCTCAGTCTTGTTTCAGAAAGACCTCTCTGGTGTTTTAGGAGGAAGATTTCAGAGGGGGAAGGGGGCCCAGAGACAGTGGGGGTCACTGCTCTGCTCTTTCCCTCATTTCCCAGCATCCATCTGAGAAGAGCCATGTGGACTGGTGGAAGGGGGATCCTGGGGCTTCTGGTCCAGGAATTTCCCCCAAACTAAGGCGCTTTGTTTGCCTTTTAGGAAAACTAAACCTGGGGCTGCCTCCCTTGCTGGGTTTCATTGGTGCCTCCCTGGACAGCCTGTCCTGGAGGCCATCAGAGTGGCACGGTTGAGATGAGATCCACGCATGGGCACGGCAGCCCCTGGGGAGTTGGTGCGAGCACCAGGCTTGGGCTTGGCGAGCCTTGGACAAGCATCCCAGGCCTCAAGGCCCCATTTCCTTATCTGCAGCATGTGTGGCCTGCTTGAGACACTGCATATCCCTGAGTTTTTCATGATGTTGGTTTGAGTTTGCAGCGAACTCTCACAAACCAGCATGTAGGAGTGTGTTCCTTGACATGTTTGTCACTGGCTTCGGTGAAATCCGAGTGGACGTTCCCACGACAAAGTCTATTGTGGTTTTTTATTTGTTTGTTTTTTTGAGACACGGACTGGAGACAGATTCTTTGGGGTTTGCAAACTTGAGGGAGCCAGAGGGGCCTGGGCTGGCTCCCCGTGCGCAGCACCCCCAAGAATCTGGTCTCCATGGAGCGCTCGCAGGCACGGGTGTAAGCCGATCCCCGCACAGCAACTGTGCATTAATGAAAGTTTTGACAGAGAGATTTCATTTTGGAACTCACATTCCCTGAAGGGTTTGTAATAATTGCACTTGAAATGGAGCCATTCAGCCTCAATGCTTTCCAGATTGGGGGAGCAGAGGTATGCTCCTTCCTGGGAAGGCCGGGCTGAGGAGGGGGAGGCCGCGGGAGAGGCAGCCCCTCTCTCTGTGGATGCCAGGCCAGTGGCTGGCCCGGGACCTTGTGTCCACAGCTGTGATCTCCATGTCCTTATAACCATCCAGGGAGGAATGATGGTGACGGGCTAGCTGGAGTCTGAGTCACAGACTCAGTGGGGGTGGACTGGGGGCTCCCGGACCCTCCCCAGACTCTTTCTTTCATGCCCTAGAAATGCACTGGGGAATGTCTGCCTCTCAGAACCCTGATCTGTTCTCAGGTATGTGGGACCTTTCCTCAACTTGGCTTCTGCCTACAGGGGGTTGGGGGAGAGGGGGGTTGGGGGAGAGGAAGCAACCACGGAACAGTGTAACTTCAGGCCTCCCACTGCCTCTCTGGCTGACTCTGCCGCCAGCCCCCTTCTCTCTCCACCGCCAGCCCCCTTCTCTCTCCACCGCAGGGCCTTTGCATTTACTATTTCCTCCAGCTGAGACACTCTCCTATTGGGCTTTCTAATGGGGTGACCCCTGTACCTTGCCTCCCACCTTATCTATTCTTTTCCTCTGCTTTATTTCTCTCCATGGCACCTATCACCCCCAACATACTAGCCCATACTACATAATTGGCTTAACTATTATGCTAATTGCTTTTCTCAGCTGGAATGTAGATCCTTCTAGGGCTTCTATTGTGTTCCCTGCTGTATCCTGTTACTACAAAAATACCTGGAGAATGAATGAATGAATGAATGAATGAATGAACAAAATAGGACCAGACATTGTGCAAGGTGACCTTGTGCCATTTGTGGCTGAAAGGTTAGTAGACCATCAAGGAGGCCCCAGCCAGATTCAAGGAAGCTTGTTTCACATGTCATTCGGGATCAGTTTTGCTTGAAGTCTGTTCTTCCTTGGAGCCAACACACATGAGCTTGCATGTCTGTCATCTCGCCCCTAAGGTCACAGGGAGTGAGGCAGGGCTCCACGGCTCCCCATACCCTTGTTTGTGTTCCCCTTGGTCTGGGAGGAGGCAAGGCTGGATAATCACCCCACTTTGCAGATGAGGTTCAGAGGTTAAGGAAGATCTGGTCCATTAGGATTGGCACTCTGGGGACCATGGTTATAAGGACATGGAGATCACAGCTGTGGACACAAGGTCCCGGGCCAGCCACTGGCCTGGCATCCACAGGACTGACCACATCCACATGACCACAGGACTGGTGAATGGGTACCCTCTGAGACACCTTTGGGCGAGGAGGAAGCCAGGGATGCAGGCAGACCTGGGTTCAAGTCCAAAGGATGACAATTCCCGGCAGTAAGACATGTGGGCAAATCACTTCACCTTCTAATTTGTAAGATGGACATCATGCTTTGCTCATAGGGTCATCAGAAGGACAAAATGACATCATATTTATGAAGCAGCTGTACAAGCCCATGAGCCCTATGCCAAACAGAATTGTGATGAGGGTCTTCGGCACTGGTATGTTAGACCTTGGCTCCCGCCAGCGGGAAAGGTTCTACTGACCACCAGGTCCCTGTAGGAGGGAGGCCACCTCCCTGTTTTCCTGGATTTCTCTATATGCCTTTAGCTCTAAGAGATAGGAGCCTAAGGCACACCAGGAAAGTCCCACCACCAAACTACAAAAAGGTTGCCTAGAGCCAGCCTTGGGATGGACAAGAACCAAAGAGCCATCCCTCCTGCCCCCCACCCTGTCCTCCTCTCAGATCTCTCTGTTCCTCATGTTTAGGTCTTTCTCTGGAGTTTGCCCCATTCATTCCCTTTGATCAAAGGAGCCTCTCCCCCAACACAGAGCACAGAGTGAGTGAGACAGACTCAGGGCCTTACTGATTGAGGCCCCAGAGGAAAAAGGGGTTCCTCCTGAGGCTGAGAAGGATAAACTCACAGGGAAGGATTGTGATTGGCCCACTTGGGTCACATATCCATCTGGTCTCTTGGCTGAGCCAGGGGGCAGGGATTTGTAAGGGGACAGCACCTCCCATTGCCAGAGTCAGGAGGCTGAAGGCCTGTCCCTGAAATAAAGGGGTGCTGTTGCCTGGAGATGGGGATGGGGTGCCGGAAAGCAAGCAATTAACATGCCCTTCTCTGGTACAATGAATGCCATTAGCCATCATGTGGTGGTCAGATTACTGTCACCTCAGTTCCCTTTAAAGATTATTTATTTATTCATGAGAGGCATAGAGAGACAGAGACACAGGCAGAGGGAGAAGTAGGCTCCCTTTGAGGCGGGGAGTCTGATGCGGTACTTGATCCCAGGACCCTGGGATCATGACCTGAGCCGAAGGCAGATGCTCAACTGCTGAGCCACCCAGACATTCCCCCCTTTAAAACATGATCAAGCAAGGGGACTTAACCCTGCTTTTGAGCAGAACCTGGGCACCTCTGTGACTCATCTGGCCCTTCAATAGGTAAGAGAAAGTCTGACAGTCACAGTCACAAACTTAGTCTCTTTCATTAACCAGAAATGACTATTTCCATGTCATAATCAAAACTCCCAAACTGGTTCAAAACAAAATCCACCACCTTCCCCACTCAGGGCCTGCTACAAGGCTGGCTATTCAGATGGGGTTTTCGCCTTATCTGCCCCTTCGTACTCCAGCCCCCCATCTCTGCAAGGTTGAAATGGGAGTCTGAGGTGGAGAGAATGCCAGAAGAGCAGGAGGGTGGCTGCTTGTCCTACATACATTACCAGATTCTGCTCTCAGGACAGAAGAGCTGCCCGTTTCTTTGGAGAGACGCTTCCCCCACCCCAAGCACCTGGGCACACCTTCTGGCAGTTGCTTATGCCTCTTTCTACCTCCGGGAATTTGGAGGCCACCTCTGATTCTGCTAAGGCCTGTTCCTCTGTGAGAGGCTGCCCTGGCCAGCTCACTGCGGGCACCGCCTGTATCTGGTCCGGGGGAATCAACCACATATTCACTGCTCTGACAAGCTCTGAAAATGCAGATCGAGCCTTCCATTCTTGGTTTTACCACCAAAATAGCCAGCCAACCAACCTCCCACCTTCAGGATTTCCAGGGCAAGAGGCCCCTGACAGTCTCCTGTGTCGTGTCTTTGCAGGGGGCTCCCCTTAGGCTCTACAAGTGGCCCAACAGCCATCCCTTGAAGCCCACTCTCCGGACTTCAGAAGCAGACACCCCAGTCCCACAGCATGCCCCTTGCTCTTTGAATAAACCTTCGAAAAGCCTCTAAATCCTTTTATTATCTTTGATGGAGCAAATGGTTCACTAGGTTCTGGGATCACCTGCTTTGATCTTTCTGCACGATGGCTTGTTTCTAAATTCATTTTGGTATTTGGCAGCTCAGTGCTTTGGTGGAAACTCCTAGCTGAACATCCATGAAATGATACGTGGGTTAGTGAACGCTGTCTCTCTTCTGGGCATCATGTGAACGCTGTGCAGATTCTCTTACTGAATCCTTCCAGCAACATCATGAAATAGGGTTTGTTATGTTACACGACATGACATTCTATTATATTTCATATTAATATGTAATATGTAATCATATACAATGTCATAATGATACGCATAATATTATGATTGCAATCCCCACTTACAGATAATATAACGGAAGCTCTGAGATATTGAGTGGATTGCCAGAGGCTACACAGCTAGTGAGTGGCCAGCTGAAACCAGGCCTTTGACTTGCCTGGCAAGCTTTTCTGCCTTGATCCTAGTTGTGGAGGAGTGAGCACAAGACCTCCTGTTTCCGAAGTTCATTTGGTAGGAAATGTTCCTGCCCATGGGGGTGGAGGCAGCCTAGAGGCCCTGGCACAGTCAGAACTGCTGAATTACACCTTGCTAGAAGTAGCAAATCACTCCCTTCCCTCCTGAGTCTCAGAAGATCTTCCCCAGGTCACAGTGAGGCCCAACAAGCCTAGCCTTATGCAGAGACCCCTGATCTGGGGAGGAAGGGGTTTTTTTGACAGCAAACCCTATGATCACAGACTTGTAGGGAGCTCCTTTTGGGTGTTTGGTCCCTCTCTGAGCCACAGTTGTCTTTAATATCTCTGGTGTAAATCAACCACCTGCAGACATGGGTCCAGCAGCCTGAGCTCCAGACCCCTGGGGTGGGGCCCTCAGCTTCATTCAAATCAGATTCTAACTGCAGGGCCCAGGAGTTGGACCTCATATCCGGAAGTGTTTTATTTTTATTCTTATTATAAAGAAAATTTCCCTGCTCATCTGAATGAAGCTGTTAAATATTGCTTAGGAATCTGTCAGCTGAAATAAGCCTGCAGGATTAGGGAGAAAATGAGGTGGTGGCCATGAGGGCTGTTGTTCTGGAGACCTGCACATGTCCCCATGCCTGCCTTGTTCCAGCTCCCACTGTCACCCAGCTGGGTCTGAAGGGGCTCCCTGCCTCTGCAGGGGTGGAGTCAGGAGGGGGGTGCCTTGGAGGAGCTGTGAGCTTAGAGATGATGCCCCCTGGAGGTGGCCCATCTCAAGCCCACAGTCTTCTACCCTTTTTTTCTCGATTCACCAGGCAGCTCCTCCAGAGCACCGACCCTGTCTGTCCAGATGGAAGCCTGGCTCTTTGGAGGAGCTGTCTCTCTTCTTGACCCTTGTCACTCCGTCTGCTGATTCCGCCCCAGGCCCAGATCTCCAGTTCTGCCGTGTGCTCCATTTTGTCAGGATGGTCACTGGGGTCATCCCCACAGTGTTCACGACAGAGCCTTTTCCCGGTGGTGCTCAGACTCTTGGTGGTGTATTTGTGTGCGTGAGTGTGTGCACATGGGCCTGAGCCTTGTGAGCAAGCATGGGCTCTGTGTACATAGTATGTGTATTCTTGGGGTGTATGTACACATAGGATATGTCTGTGTGCACTGTGTGGACACGTGGGCCACGTGTGTACATGAGCTGCGCAAACATGGGCTGTGTGTGTGCATGAGTAGTGAGTATACATAGGGTATGTGTGTGTATGAGCTGTGTGTATATGTGGATTTTGAGTACACACATGGACTATGTGTATGTGGGTTAGGCTTGGGCACCAGATTCTGTTTAGTTCAAAGCAGCTCTCTAGAAAAATACATATAGGATGTAATATATATATATATATATAATCTTTAAAAACAAAGGCAAACTTAAAAAAAAAAGCCTCTGGCAGGGTATATATACCCAGAGTCTTTTTTTTTTTTAAGTTTGCCTTTGTTTTTAAAGATTTTTTATTTATTTATTCATGAGAGAGAGATAGAGAGAGGCAGAGACAGGCAGAGGGAGAAACAGGCTCCATGCAGGGAGCCCGATGTGGGACTCAATCCTGGGTCTCCAGGATCACACCCTGGACTGAAGGCAGTGCTAAACCGCTGAGCCACCCAGGCTGCCCCACCCTGCCAGAGTCTTAGAGGTCATTTGGCCCAATCCCCCTCTTTGTTCAAATGGGGAGACTGAGGGATCTCTGGGTGGCTTAGTGGTTTAGCGCCTGCCTTTGGCCCAGGGTGTGATCCTGGAGTCCTGGGATCGAGTCCCACATTGGGCTTCCGGAGCCTGATTCTCCCTCTGCCTGTGTCTCTGCCTCTGTGTGTGTGTGTGTGTGTGTGTGTGTGTCTCATGAGTAAATAAATAAAATATTTTTTTTAAAAATGGGGATACTGAGTCTCAGAGGGATTATCAAGCATTCCATCCCAGCAGGCTTCTGACTCAGAAATTCCATCAAAGCTGGAGCCTGAGCCTACAAAGGGACTGGGGGCTGCCAGGGAGGAGACAGGGCTTGGGCAGGGGTTGGGCCGGAGCTGTCATCCCCGGGGACCCATGAACGGCATATTGCAGCTGCAGCCTGGGAAGCCGGCTTGACTGGGAGCCTCCTTTCCAGGCCCCATGTGCGTGGGCAGCTCAGCCCACGAGTTCTTGGGGAATCAGCCCTCCCCTTGGCATGCCCACCAAGTCTACCCTCCTCTTGGGTACTTCCGGGGATGGACACTCCCTCCCTCTCAGGGCAGCCCTCCCCAGAAGGACCCATCTCCTTGCTCTGCCCTGGGGCAAACTCGCCTCTCCCTCCTCCTCCTCTCCAGGGTGAACCAGTGCCTTCCAGGGCTCCCCAGGGCCCTGCCTGCCTGTTCCCCACAGAACTGCCTTAGTTTGCTCACCCTACTTAGGGACAAGGCCAGGACCATGCAGTCTCTCCCTGATACAGCTCTTTTCATTATTTCTTCTCGCATCTATGAGGAGGATTCATCCTAGGGCCCTAGAATTGGATCTGTGGGACTCCCCCACTTGGAGTAGCAAAGGCACTCATAAAACAGAGGACCCTAAGAACTTGGGAGCCTCAAAGCCAGCAGTAGGGACGGGACTTTTGTCCTTTAGCCTGAAATCAGGGGGCACCGGTCAGGGCTGAGGGCAGTGAGGTGGCCCCCGTTCAAGGAGCTGGGGCAGTGTGGGGGTGGCGCGGTGTGTCTCCTTTTCCTGTGACAGGTGGGTGCTGCAGCCCTCTTTTTTTTTTTTTTTTTTAAAGATTTTATTTATTTATTCATGAGAGACACAGGCAGAGGGAGAACCAGGCTCCATGTAGGGAGCCTGATGCAGGACTCAATCCCAGGACCCCGGGATCTCGCCCTGAGCCGAAGGCAGATGCTCAACCATTGAGCCACCCAGGCGTGCCTACAGTTGTTTGACATTGATGGTGCTTTGTGGGAAGGGGATTGTGGGCAAGGTGCCCGCTGCCCCTTTCTCTCCACAGTCAGCCCAGGAAGTGGGGAGGCAGCTCTGGGCAGAGCCATGGCCTCTGTCCCCTGTGGACCCCAGCCTCCTGGTCCCCCTGGGCTCACTGTTCTGTGTGAGCCAGTGCTCCCTGTTTGCCACAAGCTGACTCTTCCTCACACTTCAGGATTTAGGGATCAAAGCCCCACACCCTCCCCATCTATGCTCTTCCCGACTTGGAGTGGTGGAGAGGTCTCTGCCACATTCACGCCAGAGGCTTCGGCATTTCTGTCTGTCGGGGTGACGCCCATGCTGCTGTGAGAAGCAACATGTGTGCTGGGCTCTGTGATTCACCAGACATCTCTCCACTGCTCCTCTGGTCCTTCTCCAGGGCTCCAAGTGACTGGCAGCACACAGAGGGTTTTACGATTGTTTTTACTTACTCATTACACATGTGAGGCCCCAGAGCCCAGAGGAATTCAGTGACTTGCCCACAGTCCCCAGCCACCAAGCACTGGAGCCCAGGTTCTTGACTATTGTCCAGAATCTCTGGCTCCAGCTCGGGCTTGGACCACTGTTGTCCCTGCCTGCGGTGTGTGTGTGTGTGTGTGTGTGTGTGTGTGTGAGAGAGAGAGAGAGAGAGAGAGAGAGAGAGACACACACACACACACATGCATACAGAGGCCTGTGTGTCCATTCATGTGTGTGGATGGGCCTAAGTGGGGGTCCGGGGAAGCCTTTGCATGTGAACACCATGTGTGTACAAGTGTGCGCAGCCACGCATGCACACTTGTGCACAACATGTGCGTGATGGTCCTTCCACTGCCATTCAGGAACAGCCTAGAGTCTGGGATGACAGTGGGCAGCCACAACCTGCAATTTACTTTTCATGGTCTGTGTCCATCCGAAGCCTGTCTGGTGTTTATGGCAGCCTGTAGAAAGAAAGGGTGAACAGGCAGGAAGGGCAGGATCTGTGTCTGGGACTTCCTCTCCCAGGTCTGAGCCTCATAGGCTGGGTGTGGGGGGTGAGGCTACCAGGTCCCTGCACCACAGGCTGGGACCTTGGTCCTTGGAGAGTCTTCCAGAGTCTCTGAGGTTTTGTGGTCTTCTAAAAAAGCAAATGGGACACCTGGGTGGCTCAGTGGTTGAGTGTCTGCCTTTGGCTCAGGGCGTGATCCCGGGGTCCTGGGATCGAGTCCTGCATCAGGCTTCCCACAGAGACCCTGCTTCTCCCTCTGCCTGTGTCTCTGCCTCTCATGAAAAAATAAATGAAATCTAGAAAGAAAGAAAGAAAGAAAGAAAGAAAGAAAGAAAGAAAGAAAGAAAGAAAGAAAGAAAGAAAGAAAGAAAGAAAAGAAAAGAAAGAAAGAAAGAAAGAAAAGGAAAAGAAAAGAAAGAAAAGAAAAGAAAAGGAAAGAAAAGAAAAGAAAAGAAAAGAAAAGAAAGAAAAGAAAAGCGCATCCTTTGGCCTCCCTTCTGAGAGGTGTCTTTATGAGGGCCTGCTGGTCCCCTGGCCCTCTGTGGGGATCCGTGGTGCCCCAGAACTGACTGTGACACCATGTCCGGTGCAGGGCAGGGGGCCGGGTGCCAGGTGAGCTGGCTCCCCCCGCAGTCCCAGGAAGCAGGCCCTGTTATTCCCATATTTTGCATGGGAAGAAAGGCAGACCGGGAGAAGAGTAAGTGACCTGCCAGTCAGGTGACTTTGGTCAAGTCACAGGATCGTAGAACAGGGAGTGTACTCAAGGAGGGAATGAGAGTGTGTCTGGTACATCATAGGTGCTCAAGTAACAGCGTTCCCTCCTCTATTAGGGGGCCGGTCAGCAGAACATGGTCTTGGCCACACTAGCCAGCCTGAGATGGCCAGGCCTGGACCTCAGGCCCCGCAGGTGGTGTTAGGCCAAGGGCGAGGACTCAGGGGGGCTTATCCATGCTCTGCAGATATCTAAAGGGCTGTCACGGGTGGGGAAGGAGCCAGGGTCTCTAGGAGAGGACTAGTGAGCACACCTGGGACCAAGGACAAAGAAGGAGAGGTGCCCCCAGGCAATTTCCCCAAGAGGCTGTGAGCTTCTCATTGGTGGGGGATGTTGAGACAGAGTTGGACAGCACATCGGGGTGGCCTGATGACATTTCAAGCAGGCTCTGACTCCACATAATTGCAAGGACCCCACAAGATCCAGTCAGGCCTTGGGCCGTTCTACCTGGTCTGCTCCACCGTCCCCACCCAGAGAAAGCAGAGAATGTCGGAGTTGGGAGTCATCTTTTGGCACCCAGGCCAAACGCTTTCTCATAGGGACACTGAGACCCGGCAGCCCAGCTGGGCTGGAGCTGGCATACGCTGAAGGTGACACAGTGTAGTTACAGGCTAGAGTCTCCGTCTCCTGCTCGCCTCCCCACCTTGTCCCACTTCTGAAAACCCTGAAACAGGAGAAGCCATATCCTGGGCTGTCTCCCCACCCCCACCTCCCACACTGCTCGAATTTTCCAGCCCTGGCCCTCCCTTGCCCCGCTGCCTTAATGAACACAGGGTAAAAGCAGACCCCTTCAGAGTCTGTAGGACAAATGTTTGAGACTCACTGATGACCTGATCCTCAAAGACCTGCCTTTGACTCCCTTCCTGTGGGACTTGATGGTTGTGGCCCGGCCACCTCCTGGAATCCCGTCCCGACTGTGACAGGCATATTGCAAGCACATGTTTGCTGTCCGCAGGGCTGCTTGCAATAAACCAATGCTGAAAACCACATTAAAATGAGCTGGAGGAGAGGGAATCACTTTGTAACATGCTTTATTTTATTTTATTTTTGACTTGGAAAGAAGCATGTCTTGGCTGCTAATCAAAGAGTTGGTGGGGGCCTCTTAGCAGAAACCAAGCCGGTCCTGGTCCAGACGCGCACGTCGGGCCCCCTCGGACAGCAGTTCTGGCTCGAGGGAGCTGAGGAGGGGCCCCCAGACCCTGGGTGGCCCGCGTGGCTGGCCTAGAAGCTGGAGGTGGCTCCTTAGTACCAGTCCTGTGCCCACTGTCTCCAGCCTGTGGGATCCCATATCTCTTTCTTGTCTGGGCCAGCTGCAGTGTTCCCGGGGCGTCAGGTCTCCATTTGTTCTCAAAAACAAGAACTCCTTTTCATCACTAAGCGGGCTCTGTCGCCCCCATGGAGAATATATTTAAGGATCATTTTCGCACAAGAGGGGGACAGTGACTCAGATGGAAGAGCATCGTGGCTTTCCCCGACTTGCTCCAAGACCACAGGAAGATCCCACTCCCTCCTAGGTTTCTCTCCATAGCTCTGTAGGATGGTCTGGACCCTCATAGGGTTCCCAGTGAGAGTGCTGGCATCCCCGATTGATGGGTCATGCGCCGAGATTCATCCCTGTATGACCAAACACCCTCTGGCCATCCCTCTTAGATCCTCGAGCTCCCCTTACCCCTGCAAATCCAAGCTAACTCATCACCATTCACTAGAACCACTGCTGACTCCCCTTGCTCCATGATGGGCCACATTCTAGCAGCCCTTGAATCCAGAAACCTCAAAGCCCCAGTGCTCTCCTCTCCCTGGCTGTCCCAGTTCTGGGAATCCCCAAGTCCTGTGGGTACTTCTGTTTGCACAGCCTTGAACCCATCCCCTCCTCTCTGGCCCATGCCCATTTCTTAGTTTAGACCTCACTCACCAAGCACCTGGACCACCCCAGCCCTGTCCCATCCAAAATGGAAAGGAAACATTCCCTTCCCTGTTTCTGACCCTTCTGGATATAAGCCAAACAGCATCGCCACTAGTGTGTGCTCAGTGTCTTTGTAGGGATTAGGAAGAGGTGCCCCTTCCTCAAGGCTCTTGACTGCCATCTGCTGGAAAGTGGGTGTAATAAGCCTACCAATCTATAATGTGTGGGCAGTGATGGTGCCCCCTGGGGTTGTGCATGTGCGGTGTCCTGAGTCCAAATGTCTTGTGGCCCGTGAGATCCTGGGATCCCTCATGTCTTGCACTCCTTATACCCACTCAGATCTTACCCTCTAATGATGCCGAGCTGTTTGAGGCATGGCAGTAAAGAATGTGAACTTGAGGAGATGCACCCAATCAGTTTTCTCATCTGTAAAATGGACATAATAGTAAGTCCCTCCCTAGAAATAACATATTAGTATTTTTCTTTTAGTAAAATTCTTTCTCACTTCTGTCCTTTGGCATACATTCTCCCTGCTGAGAAATGTGTCTCTCGCACCCTGTTCTGCCTCTTTGATTGGTCAGCATCTCATCGTACCTCCAGGCTCCCCAGTCCCTGGGTGACCTTCAGACATGGCTCTAACAAAAGTTGTCTAGTCCCTTGGATGCCCCTGGGCTCCCTGCCAGCAGAAAAGAGGTTGCGTTTGGATCTGAATCTTTAGGCCCTCAAACTTTCCAAAGCTTGTCCTGAAATTCACCTCGACTCGTTTTGAGCATTTTGCTATTTAATACTGATTTTAAGCCAAGTAGCCATTAAATGGGATCTCAGTTCAAAATGCTAAAATAAATTAAATATCCCTTAGTAAATGTCATTTATTTGGTAGGTTAGCCTTCTTTACAAAAGGAGGTAAAGGGGGGATGTGAATATTAACAACTAACATGAACTGACTGCTACAGTGAGCTCCTCATGAAGCTCTCCTGTTAAACTCTCACAAAAATATCAATTTTATTCATATTCCCATTTTATGGAAGAGGACACTGGGGACTCAGGGTTAAAAAGCTTGTTCAGGGTCCCTAGGCCTGTAAGGGATGGATCCATGATTCTAGCTGTGCCTGATTGCAAGAAGAGGTTGAGAAGCGAGCTGGTCTGAGGACTGCTGGTTCCTGCCCTGAAGTCTTAGGACTGAGAATGTGATGGGGAGGACAGGGCTGGAAGCCCCAGAGCCACAAAGCAGATGCAGTGGGGAGAGTTGTTCTTGGGGCTTTGCCCTCTGAGTTTTTGCTTGCTGTCATGGCCATTCCCCTGGGAGCTATGAGATTGTACTCTGGGAGGAAAGAGGTAAAATGGGCATCGGTCATCACACCATCTCGAGGATCAGAAGCCTGCATTCAAGTCCCAGCTCTGTAGCCCACTGGAGGAGTCACTAAGCTCTCGGGGCCTCTGCTTCATCATGCTAATATCTCATCTGCCTCAGGCTTAAGTGCCCACAGCTGGTGAGAAAGGCTATCTATCAGCCTCAAAGAGAAGCAGCGCCTGTAGGGCATGAATTCCCTAGTGAGATCGGCAGTTACCTTTCTTGAAGGGAGATGGGAGCACCTGGGTGGCTCGGTTGGTTAGGCATCTGACTCTTGATTTCAGGTCAGGTCCTGATCTCAGGGTCGTGGGATTGAGCCCCATGTTGGGCTCCACACTCATCGGGGAGTCTACTTGTCCTTCTCCCTCTGTTCCTCCCTCTACTCACTCTCTCTCAAATAAATAAATAAAATCTTAAAAAAAAAGGAAGGGAGGAAGGAAGGAAACAGGAGCCTGGGACTAAGGGATTTATATATCATACCAGAAATGGCACCATTTTCAGACCAAGATGCTTTCCTATTAGGGCATGACTTTGTCTGTCATTCCTAGGGTGGAGCTTACTCGGCAGAGCAAAGCCCAAGAGGCCAGGGTGGACATGTCCTTTTGGGGCTTAGCCTGGAGAAGGGCTGGTGTGACCTCTTCATGAGGTGGTTAGAGAGATCTTACTGGCTGAGGGGCCTAAGAAGAGATGGGGGATCAGGGCATCCAGACTAGAGAAGCATATCCTGTGATTTGTAATAGATTTTCTGGTTTGTTTTTGAGAGCGGGCAAAGGGAGAGGGAGAGAGAATCTTAAGCAGATTCCCCACTGAGTGCAGAGCCCAGTGCAGGTCTTGATCCAGCAACTCTGAGATCATGATCTGAGCCAAACCCAAAAGTCGGATGTTTAACCAACTGAACCACCCAGGAGTCCCTTATTTATTTTTAAAAACAACCTCTTGAGGTAAAATTCATGTAACGTGAAATTAAGCATTTTAAAGTGGCATTTAGTACGTTCACCGTGCTGTACAACTACCACTTCTCTGTGATTCCAAAATATTTCCAGTACTTGAAAGTAAAACCCCGGAAGACATTAAGCTGGTCCTTCCCGTTTTCCTGCCACCCCACCCTCAGGCTCTGGCAACCACCAGTCTACATTCTGTCTCTGTGGATTTATCTATTTTGATATGTCATATATTGAGAATGGCACAACATAGGACTTTTTACATCTGGCCTCTTTCACTCAGCATGTTTTGGAGGTTCATCCATACTATCTCATGTGTGAGTACTTTATTCCTTATTATGGCTGAATAATATTCCAGTTTGCTGATCCACTCATCTGTTTATGGGTATTTGGGCTGTTTCCACCTTTTGGCTCTTGTAAATAGTGGTACTGTGAGTAGAGAGCATTGTGTACACCTTGCTGTCTGAGTACTTGTTTTCAATTCTTTTTTTTTTTTAAGTTGGCTCCATGCCGAGGGGCAAGCCCAGCGCGGGGCTTGAACTCATGACCCTGAACTCAAGACCTAAGCTGAGATCAAGGCCCTGACACCTAACTGACTGAGCCGCCTAGACCCCCTTCTGTTTTCAGTTTTTAGGGGTATATACACAAGAGTAGAATTGCTAGGTCGTATGCTGCTCAGATGCTTAACTTTTCCAGGAACCACCAAACTGTGTTCCTTAGCAACAGAGCCTTCTCATCAGCAATATATGAGGGTTCTTAGTTTCTCCACACCTTTGTTGATACTTGTGAGTTTCTGTTTAAAATTTTTTTTTCATTAGTAACCACCCCAGTGGGTGTGATATGGTAACTCATTATGGTTTTGACTTACATTTCCCGAATAACTGGTAGCGTTGAGCGTCTAGGTCATTTGTGTATCTTCTTAGGAGGAACTTTCTTTTTTTTTTTTTTTTTTTTTTTAGGAGGAACTTTCTATTCATCTCCTTTGCTCTTTTTAGAATTGGGTTGTTCATCTTTTTTTTTTTTTGCTGAATTGTAAACTAGAGTCTGGATACCAGATCTTTTTCGGATGTATTAATTGCAAATATTTTTTCCCATTCTATAGGTTGTTGACAGTATCTTTTGATGGACAGACATTTTTAATTTTTATGAAGTTTGATTTACCTATTTTTTTCTTTTGTTCTGTGGTGTCATATCTAAGAATTTATTGCCAAAGCCAAGGTCATGAAGCCTTATTCTGTGGTTTCATCTAAGAGTTTTATGGTTTTCACTCTTATATTTAGTTCATTGATCCATTCTGTGTTAAGTTTTGTATATGGTGTGAGGTAAGGGGTCTAAGTTCATTCTCTGCATGTAGATATCCAGTGTTTTCAGCACCATTGGTTGAAGAGCTATTATTTCCCCCATTGGATGATCTGGGCACTTTTCTTGAAAATCAGTTGGGGAGCACGTGGGTGGCTCAGTGGTTGATCATCTGCCTTAAGCCAAGTCGTGATCCTGGGGTCCTGGGATTGAGTCCTGCATTGGGATTGCTGCATGGAGCCTGCTTCTCCCTCTGCCTATGTCTCTGCCTCTCTCTCTTTGTGTCTTTCATGAATAAATAAATAAAATCTTTAAAAAAAAATCAGTTGGCCAAAATACATGTTCTACTTTTTTGCTTCTTTCAGCTGGGTGTTTTCCTGACTCTGCCACTTTCCAGCGTGTGCTGGGGCGGGGGGTGGGGGGGGATGGCATTCTGTCTGAGCCTTCATGTCCTTGTTTGTAAAACCTCAGCTTTACTCACTACTCAGGTTGTATGGCAGTCTCAGAGGCTCTATGTTCTGAGTTGTAATTGCCATGAATGGGCCAGTTCTGGGTTGGCTTTGCCAGCTGGGGACTGTCTCTTCCCTGCCACAACTTCCTGCTCTTCCCCCTTTGGTTACTGCAGGGGCCACATTGCCCTTTCTCTGTGTTTTAGCTCCTGAAAACTTGGAGGGGCCACACAATCTCTTAGCTCATTCTCCCCATAGCCATGTGTGAGAGTTGGACTTTCCACCTGCAGTTCCCTGGGGGTGGGGGGTTGGGGGGATGCTAGTCTTCCTGTACATCTTCTTGTTGATTTATTCTGCAATTCTAAAAGAGTTTGCCCAATAAGTTGGAAAGGAAGTCCCCAAATTGGGCCTAAGTCTCTGCTGTGTTGCCAGGATTACAATTCTGTTAGGTGTGTGTGTGTGCATGTGCGTTTGTGCACAGGCACGCACTGTGATTACTGCTGTCCAGAAGATGCCAGAATGTTCCAGCTCTAACAGATGCCCACCCTGCACCTCCCTTCCTCTCAACAGTGCTTAGTGATAACCTGTCCCTTTCCTTTCTTCTTCTTCTTTTTTTCTTTTTTTTTTTTTTAAGATTTTATTTATTCATTCATGAGAAACAGAGAGAGAGAGAGGCAGAGACATAGGCAGAGGGAGAAGCAGGCTCTCGATCCCAGGTCTCCAGGATCAGGCCCTGGGCCAAAGGCAGGCGCTAAACCGCTGAGCCATTGGGGCTGCCCTCCTTTTCCTTTCTTAACACGGAAGAAAACCCCCATCTGTGTAGAGCCCCTGCTAACTCTGGGCTGGGCCTAGTGTGGGAGTGGTGGGGCTTCTGCTATCCTACTCCTGTAATTTTTACCATAGCCAGGTGAGGGCGGTAGAATGGCCCACAGGACAGGTAAGGGCACAACTTGGCCCAGGCTCTCGCTGGGAAGCCCTGGGGACAGGTTCCTTAAGTGCTGATGTAGATCTCTGCTGAGAAGGGCTGGGACATCACCACATCCCCACTCACCCTCCTTTTGGGGAAGCCCCTGTTGGAACTCCTCACATCTTTGCCAAGTTCAGCAGCTGGCAGTTTCGATCCTAGAGATGATCCTAGAGAGACTCTTGGTTTCATCTTCTAGAAAACCTCAAGCCCTGTTTGTATCTGGTGGTTGACAATCATAGTGGTTTGCCCATTTCCTTTTTTTTTTTAACCTACACTTACCCCTGGCTTCCCTTGGGTTTTCTGCCCTGCTCTTTCTCTCCCCTCCCCTCTGCTTTTGATCCATTGCACTGCGTGTGTGTCAGCGTCTCCACGCAGTCCTCCCCCAGTTCCTCGTCTGTAAAAGGAGGAACTGAACTGGACAGCAGCCAGTGGTGTTGACATAGAGGGGGGTCGTGCATCTCCTACTCAGATTTGGCCAGAGCTTTAGACGGTTTCTCCTAGAACTTGCCCAGGCCTGGATAACCATGCCCTGCAGCTTCCAAGGGTTCAAAGACTGTGAAAACCTTTTGGGGGTTCCCTGAGCTCTCATGAAGAAGCCTGCATCTAGAGTCTTTCAGATCAGGTGATAGAATGGAGAGGGACCCCCTAATCCTCACCGGGCCCCATTTCACATGGGGGTGGTTGCTTTTTAAATTCTTGGGCATTTGCCTACCCACCAGAGTGGCCTGGAGCTTTTCTCAGCTGGGCCTTAGGGATACACCACATTTAATTCAGGCAGAGCAGCAGACCCCTGGGGACCCCCCTCAGACCTCATAAATGGGGAAGAAACCAAATGCTGTTGGGGAGCAGCGCAGCATGCTGAGGATATGGGCTCTGAGTGGAGCTTGGCCAGCTTCCGACTGACCTTGGACAAGGCCTGGCATCTCTATGGTCCGGGGGTGAAATGGGGTAACCTGGGAACCCCCCCCCCCCACCGGGAGGAGTGTGCTAGCACAGAGAGCTCGTGTCCCCCTTTACAAGGAAGGGGTAAAAGATTCTTTTGCCTCTTCCCATCAGTAGAGCTCATGTCTGTTTCCCCTAGCTAGGACTGAGTCACAAAAATTCTTCTATGATCCGTTTTCTGGCCCTCACCCCTGTTTTTTTTGGAAATCTGAAGCCACATCCTAAATTTCCTCTGCCTAATTTTAGTCTCTGGGAACCACAGCCCAGATGATGTCAGACTGAATATGAGATGCCATTGGTCTTCCTGGGCCCGACTGTCACCGGCTGCCCGCAGCACTGCCATCCCACGGGGACAGGTGGGAGGGGTCATGGTCATCAGCCACAGTAGGAAACTTCTCTATAGGAAATGGTCCTTGGCATTTGGGATCCACCTAAATGGTGGTGGGCTGGGAAAGGTTTTCCCAAGGGGAAGAGGCAGTGCTTCCTTCATTGGCAAGCTTTTTCAGGACACCCTGTGCATGCCAGGAGCCAATTTGTGTCCAGAGGAATGGGCGAGATCCTCCTCTATGAAAATGGACCTAGTCCACCCCCCACACTCACCCAGCAGTGCAATTATTTTTTAAGACTTTTTTTTTTTTGAGATTTTACTTATTTATTCATGAGAGACACAGAGAGAGAGGCAGAGACACAGGCAGAGGGAGGAGCAGGCTCCATGCTGGGAGCCCAATGTGGGACCCCGGGATTATGACCTGAGCTGAAGGCAGATGCTTAACCACTGAGCCACCCAGGCACCTGTAGAAAACTTTTCATTTATAAAATCCCTTGAAAATGTGAACACTTGATTCCAAGTTTCTTTCACGTCTTTAAAGGAGCCCTTATGAGGGAAGGTTCTAGAATCATAAGCTTTGGGGTGAAGACTCTTTTGCTTCTCATTCCTTTTTTAAGATTGTTCATCAGCTTCTGCCTCTCTGAGGATAAATACCAGGCACCTAAGTAGACTCTCAGGGCCCCACATGATGGAGACCTGTGTTCTGTGTGCTGGGCTCTCTCCACACGCAGGGCCTTTGCACACACAGGCTGGCCCCTGCACCTGGCCAGCTCTCCTGCCATCTCCTGGCTCCTGCTCTGGGAGCCTCCACCGACAAACCACATCTGCATTTGAAGCTCCTCTCTCCATTTCCCAAATGGCATGTCACTACCCCACCAGCACACAGGATACCACGGTAGCTGTCTGGTGACCCTGGGTCTCCACCAGTGGACTCGAAACTCCCTAGGGCAAGGAACATATTGTAGCCGCAATACACAGCAGGGCATGGTGAAGGTCTGCTGAATAAATGCACGATGGAGAGGTGGATGAGGAAAGGATAGAAGGAACATCCTGAGCTTTATTCCTGCCCTGCCTCTATGTGTCCACTGGCCTTAGCACAGCTGCTGAGCCCTGCACCCCCCAGTCAAGCCTCTGTGGCTGGGTGATACGTTTAGAATTCTCTCCTGCCTTTCCAATGAGATGAGACGTATTATCCTGAGCGCTCCTCTGTCCCTGGCCTCCATGTGGTCCTTACCCCCCCAGCCTCCCATTGCTTTAGTGACCCAGTGCCCTATGGCTTTGCAGAGGGAGGGGTGTGGGATGCGGGCTCCCCATCCAGCCCTCCCCTCCTCTCCTCTTCCCCACCAGCCTCAGATGTTCCACATTCAAGACAGCGGAGGCTGAGATGCTGGCCTGCCGCAGGCCTCATGCACCTCCCAGGTTGGGCCAAACTCGCGCTCCCTCCCTTTAGGTCTCCAAGGGCCCCAGCCAGTGAGCATCTGTATCTCTTGGAGGCCTGGTCTCCAGAGCCCAAGTGGGGCTCCAGGCAGCTCCGAGAAGTCATAGAGGCAGCCATTCCAAGGAGGATGCTGAAGATGGAAGCCTCATGCTTGGAGATGCTTCCTGGGACCTCCCCCCATCATCAGGTCATCATGCTTGCAGGTGCCAAGCCCCTGAGGGGCTGCAGCCTGCACTGAGATGGCTGGTCCAGGGCAGCAGTGCTGACTGTCCGGCTGAGGGCTACAGCCCAACCCCCCTGGCCTTGGGGGAGGTAAGGTGGGTGGAGGAAGGAGCACTGGCTGGGATCACACAGAGCGGGTCCAGGGTACCCAAGCTTCTCTTGGATAATTCTGGCTAACTGCCATCTCTCTGAGTCTATTTCTTTGTCTTCAGTCAAGGTAAACAGCTTCTCCTCTCTTTTCACATAGAAAGTGAAGATGCTTTGGTCCCTCCTTGAGTTTGCACTCAGGCTGGGCTCTGCAGCCTTTGAGCAAAGCCCACAGGTCCCACGTCTTGTCCGGGCTGGGAGCTGCAGTGTCCCTGTAAACAAGTGGTGCTAAATACAGGCAGAGCATCAGGGGCCGATGGCTTCCCCGTTGTCCCCCACCGGGATCCTGGACTAGCGGCACGGACCCCTGGCCCTTCCACGTTCGCTGCTCAACCCTGACTGAGGTGTAGGAGCAGGAGTGGGGGGCGCAGCCCACACAACACAGCCCACACTCCCACATATGAGACAGACATGAACAAAACACACATGAAGACAAGCCTGTGTGAACACGTGCTCGTTGAGGCTGGTGAACTTGCCAATGGGGTGGCTGACCCAGCCAGGGCCAGCATCATGGGGGATAAAATGAATTAGTATAAGCAATGTGCCTAGAGCAGGGTCTGGCACCTAGTAAGCCCCCAAGGGGGTCAGTTGTAATTATTGCGATTATCAGCCCCAACAGAAGAAATCATGAAACAGTGGAACTGACTGATGGGCCGACCCCACTTCAGCAGACGTCACTCCTGTAGGAGCTGCATCCCAGGCGGCGGCAGGAGCCAGCAGGAGCCCCTCCTGGGCTCATATGGTGGCGCTGCCACTTATCCTGGCTGGGAGGGGGGCTTGGGGAGCCTGTTTCCCTGTCTGTCAATGGAGACGAGAGGGTCCACATTACAGGGATGGTGTGCAAAGACGAGGAGCCAGGGAAGAGTGAGAGCTACCTCGGGAACCACAGGGCACCCAGTGCAGTATGCAGGGAGAATGTGGGAAGGGGGGGGACGGGGAGCCAGGCTGAGGGTGCAGAGGCCATACTGTTCAGGGCTTTGAAGGGCGAGCCTAGGAGTTTGGACTTTATACCCCAGGTGATGGGGGCCTGTGGTCCAGAGAATGAGAGACTTGCCTTAAGGGAGCTGGCCATGGGCTGAGGAGCCCTGAGCTGGCCTGAGACAGCTGCAGGGTGGAGAACTTTTGGGAACTCACATCGTCCCGGGCTCTGGGCCAGCTTTGTCTCTGACTGGCTGGGTGTTCTCGGGCAGATCTCTACCCTCTCTGGACCACCGACCATAACCAGATAAGATGGGGTTTGGGCTCTGTGTTCAGTGAAGGACCACCTGTAGGTACAGCCTTCACGGGCCTCCTGGGAATGCAGACCAGCCCCCGTTGTCGGGAAGGGGATTCCGTGGTCAGTCAGGGATGGGTCCTGCTTCTACAGATCACTCTACCTCTGGCAGAGCCTGGATGGCCCTGAGTTGGAGCCCCGGGCTCCCAGCATCATCTTGGAAATTATTAATTGAATCAGACTTGAAAACTGCCTAAGTGCTACTTCTAGTAGCATTAGTACTAGTAATTCTGATTTACTGATTTTTAAAAAAGATTTTATTTATTTATTTAGAGAGAGTGAGAGTTGGGAGAGGGACAGAGAGAGAAGGAGAGAATCTCGAGCAGACTCCCTGCTGAGCTCAGAGCCCAATGCAGGGTTCGATCCCACAACCCTGAGGTTGTAACCTGAGCCCAAATCAAGAGTCACATGGTTAACTAACTGAGGCACCCGGGTGCCCCTTGACTTATTCTTTATATACTGGTTCTGCCACCCTCAGGAAGCCCTCCTGGATTTGCCTGCTCCCTGGCTCCCTTGGCTTGCTTTAATAATGGTCTCGTGGGTGGTCTCTCCAGGCCCGCGGAGCTCTCAAGGGCTGAGTGTGTGTTCTCACTCCCTGAATCTCGAATGCCCAGGACAGTGCTTCCTGGCCAGGGTGCTCAGCAGTGTTTGTCGAATGAACCTCTGTGAGGTAATTTACTAACTACTGCTCCAAATACTGGGCAGAGGTGAGTGCTTCACTTTCCTTAGGAAGGAGTCTATGTTCCAGAACCTTCCAGGGTCATTTCCATTTGGGGAATTGCCATCAGGATCTGATGCTGAAAGCCTGTCTTCCCCCTTCAGGTAGAGCCTCAAGCCTGCCTTCCAGAGCTGGCTACTGTTGCTGCTCCAGATCCTCGCATGCCACTGAGCCCTGGGGCCTCAGGGAGGGCATTCCACCTCTTGGTTTTTGAGTCAAGCATTAGCCTGGAATGTCCTATATTGAAGCCTTAAGAGACTACCATGATGGGGACGGTGGTACCCGGGTGGCTCAGTTGGTTAAGTGTCTGCCTTCGGCTCAGGTCATGATCCCAGGGTCCTGGGATTGAGCGCTGCATCAGTTTCCCTGCTCAGTGGGGAGCCTGCTTCTTCCTCTCCCTCTGCCCCTCCTCCTGCTCATTCTTTCTCTTTCTCTCTCTCTCTCTGTCAAATAAATCTTTAAAAAAAGAGAGAGGAGGGGCACCTGGGTGGGTCAGTGGATGAGCATCTGCCTTTGGTTCAGGTTGTGATCCCAGGGTCCTGGGATCGAGTCCCACATTGGGCTCCCCACAGGGAGCCTGCTTCTCCCTCTGCCTGTGTCTCTGTCTCTCTCTCTCAGTCTGTATCTCTCATGAATAAATAAATAAATAAATAAATAATCTTTAAAAAAAAAAAAAAGAGAGAGAGAGAGGGATGCCTGGGTGGCTCAGCGGTAGGGTGCCTGCCTCTGGCTCAGGTTATGATCCCGGGATCCAGGATTGAGTCTCACATTGGGTTCCCTGCAAGGAGCCTGCTTCTCCCTCTGCCTGTGTCTCTGCCTCTCTCTTTCAGTCTGTACCTCTCATGAATAAATAAATAAATCTTTAAAAAAAAGAGAGAGAAAGAGGACGACCATGATGGGTGTGTGTGTTTGTGCACAAGCACATGTGTTGTGGGTACACATATGTGTGTGTGCCTGTGCATGTATGCATATGCATGCATGTTCATGTTTGTGCATGTGTATGCACACACATGTGTTTGTATATGTGTGTGATCCCAGTGTCAGACTCCTCATGCCCATGCAGAGCTTGGACGTAAGAGCTAAAAAGGTCTTTGGGACTCACACACACACACACACACACACACACACCATACTTTGTGAACATGTGTATATACATAAGTATTATACATACGTATGAATATTATACATACATATAAATATTATACATATGTGTGTTATGTAAAAAACTTTGGGCCCAAGGGATTTGACTATGGCCAAGGATCAGGGGCCCCTGTTCATGCTCCATAAAGGTGTGGACCCACAATGGAACATCATGCACTGGGCATCTCTTCATAATCTAGTTGCACATGACCTCTCCATCTAGATCACTGTGAAAGTACCAGCATGTACATACTGTATTCTATCCTGTATTTGGATCGGCTGGCTGGCTGACTAGCAGGAAGAGAACAGGGCATGAGGCTGCCAGCCCCTTCTCTGCCTCCTCTCCAGGGCAGGGGTCAAAAGTGGGGGCCTGCAGGACCCATCCAGGCACTGTGGTCCCCTCAAGCTCCAGGAGCTCAGGTCACCTAAGGAAGTGGACAGTTCTGTTCTGCTGATGCTGACTCACCCATGGCAGGTGTCAGGGAGTGGGGATCCATATTCTCAGGAATCTGGGACCAAGGTTTATATCTGAGTCAGAATGGGGGTGGGACTGGGGGCTCCCTGTACTGCAGATGCTTAGATCTGCAGCTCAGTGAAAGAGGAGACAGGAAAAGTCCACCCCTGGCTCCCCGAGGCAGCAAGGAAGCTTGTCTGTCTAGACTCTAGATGGGGAGAAGTAAGCCCGAGAAATCAAAAGTCTCGGGCCTCTGCTCCCACAGGGAGCCTGGGCCGCAGAGCTGGTTCTGAGGTTGGAGCTCTAAGTGACTCAAGTGGAAACATCCAAAATAAAAGATTAACTATTCAAATCCAGCAGCGCAGAAAAAACGTAACAGATCACGATCAAGCAGAGTTTAGCAAATCTACTCATGTAATTCGGCTCATTAATCGTTTAAAAAGTACAGGTCAGCACCTATTCATGAGAAAAAGCGCTGGCGAGCCAGGCAGGAAAAGGACCTCCGGGTCACGCAGATGCTGGCTACCGATGGCACAAGCCAGCATCATACCAGCCTGAGTCCCAAGAAGTGTCCCTTCAAAGTCGTGAATGGGATTTAGAGGCAGCCCCCGGACTTCTCTGCAATACCGTGAGTTAGAAGAATAAAAGGCACGGAGAGTACTGAACGTCGGTGTGACAAAAGGCAGTGTAACCAAAGCAAAAACCACAGGCCGTGGACAGGGGGCACGTCTCTGCCATGTGTAAAATGTGACACTGGGTTGGGATCAGAAATATAGGAAGAACTCCCGTGAATCCGTGTGAAAAAGACAGAAAGATCCCATAGAAAAATGGGTCAAGGACATGAACAGGCATTTCAGGGTCTGGAGGAGAAGTGGCTTAGAACTCTAGGAAAAGATGTTCAGCCTCATTAGCAATGTGGAAAATGCAAATTCAAACCGCAGTGAGATAGCATTTCACACCCACCAGCTTGGCATCCTTTTTTCATCTTGGACAGCTGCCTCTCGGGGCTCCAGGGGGCTCCAGCGCACAGGGCTGAGGGGGTGTTGGAGGAAGCAGAGGACCGGATGCCCCCACATACATTAGGGACGCTCACTCCTGACTCCTCATTGTTCTTCAGGACTCAGCTGTGGCTGGACAGTGAGCAGTTTGGGAGCCTTCCCCAGGGCCTCTCCACCTCACCCCACACCCCCCAACCCAAGGCCCCGGGGGCTGCCAGGACCGCTTCCTTGGAATGTGCTGGTGTCAGGCCCCCACCTCCCAGGCAGCCAGCTGTGTCCCTGGCTGCCGTGCCTGGGTGTGATCTGCAGAGCTAGGAGAAGGGAGCTCAGAGGGTAACTGGATCAGACTGCCCTTCCCTTGTGCGTGGACAGACCCCTCTCCCAAGAGAATCTGCACCCCCAGCTCCCTAGCACCATATCCCTAAAGCTTAGAGAAACTGAAGGGAGGTTGTTGTGGCTCTCTACCCTTCCCACACTGCAGGCCAGCTGTGAGAACAGAGGGCAGGCACCAGACACCGAGGCCAGCCTTTGGCTGTCTCCCTACCTGCAACGGCTTTGCTTCTGGCCTGAGCCTTCTCCCATCTAACACCCCTGGTGAGTCCCAGAAGCCTGGGATGGGACCGGTGTGGACACCAGCCCTGTTGTTGGGGCTGCAGACCAGCGTCTGAGTGCTGGAAAATGTAGCCCCAAACCAGTAGCTGTACTCTGTCTTCTTCCTTGACTCTGTACCCAGATGGAGCTGCTGACTGAGGAGGATGGGCATTTCTGGATCCCAGACCGCTTTTTGTCTTCCTGGGCTGGGCAGTCTCTTCCCCCTCTCAATTATGGGGACAGTATTTTATTATTTTCTTCTTAGGCTCTGTTGGCAGGAGAGAGCAATGGGAGAGTGCTTCGTAAACTGTTGTGCTTCCAGTGGTAATGTATGGCCTCATTCTTACTATGGTGTAAATGACTAAGAAGGATTAATGATGTGCCCACCCTGGGAAAGTCAAAGCTCATTGGATGCATAATCAGGACTGGGTTTTAGCTCTAGGATGACCACTGCCCTAAAAGTGTGACCATGGCCATGAGCCACTTTACTATCCCAGAGCTGTGTTCTAATCTGTCTAAAGGGCCGGGTGAGATAGATCTAAGATCCTTCAGTCTGTTCAGTTGTATGGGAGATTTACTTTCTTTTTTTTTTTTTAATTTTATTTATTTATGATAGTCACACAGAGAGAGAGAGAGAGGCAGAGACACAGGCAGAGGGAGAAGCAGGCTCCATGCACTGGGAGCCTGACGTGGGATTCGATCCCGGGTCTCCAGGATCGCACCCTGGGCCAAAGGCAGGCGCCACCCAGGGATCCCGAGATTTACTTTCTAATACGAGTACAAAAAACATTGCCCTTTCTCAGACCTGCACTCTGTGCTAATTCTGCATTCCCTCGAACGGACCGGTTCAGGGCCCCATGAGGTGACCTTGGTTTTCTCTTCTGAGCAAAGCAGCTGAAGTTCAGAGGGTTAAGGAACTTCCCCAAGGTCACACAGCTTGGTGGGGGCAGGGTCCAGAGATGACTAAGCCTCAAGCTACAAGGCAGCCCCTGTAAATTCTGCACAAATGCCCGTGTATTCTTCAGATGTGTTTTAAACTACTGGGGCAGTCGTGAGGGAGGGAAACGACTCTAAGAAAGAACCAGATCATATCTGAGTGATCCTCCAGGCTGAAGAATACAGCCAATTGATCCGTCCTCAGTGAAAGTCTCTGCTTGGTGAGGGGAGGGGCCTTACCCAGTGGTCCCCTAGTTGCCATGGAAACCGCCTCCTGCTAGGACAGGCCCTCCAGATTTGACCCCCTCAAGAGAGAGCCAGGAGTCTTGTCACCTACCAGCTCCTCTTTCCTGGCCTCCTCCCCATGTCGTGACCGGAGAGCAGGTGGCCCAGGGCTCCAGCCAGACCTATTCCTGGCCAGGAGCGGTGAAGGTGGCAGCTGACCAGTGGATGGTGGCCCCTGAGAGCTGGGTGTGTGGGGAAGGGGGCAGAAGTATGTTAGCCCCAGACGCTGCGGGATGGGCCTCCTCACGTGAGCCCCCCCTTGGATGTCTGAGCACCAGAAGTCAGAACACCAATTCCCGTCCACCTCTTGCCGTGAGCCCAGGGGCCGGAGGTAGCTGCTTCTGTGCCCCCCTGCCCCCGGCAGGCAGAGCAGCTTCTCTGTCTCTAAGGTCCCAGAAACAATTGTGTGTGTTGGAAAAAGACCTCTTCCTTTCAAAAAGCATCTGAAAACTGCTTCAAGCACTTCTCCAACATGAGGGCAGGCCTGGGGTCCCTCCAGCCTGGGATCTGGCCTCAGGAAGCCGCAGGAAGAGCCCCATGTTCACCTCCTGGCTCCCCTAAACAGCACCATGAGGCAGATAGAGAAGACCGAGGCCACAGCTGGAGCCCACTGAACCCTGATTTAAAGCCGAGCCGTCTTGGGCCTCCACCTTGCCTTTGGAAGAGGAGGCACCCCGAAGTGGGGGAGGGATCTGTTCAGTTCTTGCTCTCCTGTGTCTCCTTCCGCTCTGCTGGGGCTCCTCCCCCAGTTCACTGCCCCATCCAATCCCGCCACCTGGGGACAGACCAGTGACAACTGTCAGCTCATAGAACTCTGCTGTCATTTCCCTCCGAGAGCCCTGACGACCAAAGAAGCTCCACCCCCTTCTTGCTGTCTTGCTGTCTTTTGGACACCTTATCTGTTTCATCCTGAGCCCTGACCAGTGCCCAGTAGGGAAGGCCCCACTCCAGCTCCAGGCTGTGGGTGCTGCTCACCACCCGCAGGAGTTCAGAAGCCCCTGGGCAGAGTCAGACGACAGTCCCCACCCCCTACAACCCCTACAACCCCCCCATCCCCACCCCCACTCCATGGTCCGGAAGCCCCTTGGTCAGCCAGCTTCACTTTATGGCCCTTGACCCTTGACCTAGGGCTTGGCATCTCCTTAAAAAGGATTCTTTCCCAGTGACACACAACAATGGCAGTACTGACTCTAGGTGTCACATGGACCAGCAGTCACAGAGCTCGTCTCCCTCGGCTGTGCTTGCTATCATCTTTCAGGCCCAGGCGATGCCATCTGCCAGCTGCGTGAGACCCCACAGATATTTACAGTCTGTTTCTGGAGGAGGGAAAAAGAGTCAACACTTCAAACAATAACGTCGGATTAACGATACGAAGCTCAGAGTGCGCTCAAGAGAAGCCACCAAATCCCTGACCCCAGACGACAGAACAGGGCGAGGGAAGACTGGACCACTTCTTTTTGTGGTCATGAAATCCCTTTGTGTCCCGAGGGACATCCCTGGACGACCTGAAGTCCCTCCACTGAGCAAACGGTGGCACAACTGCCTTCATCCAAGTACCCCCTGCTTCAGGGACCTCACCCCACCAGCTGAGAGCCCACAGGTACCTGACCTTGCAGGTTTTGGAGTGTCTCTGATCTGGTTCCTGCTCCTGCCTGCAGGGCCTGGGGCAGCTTTGTCACCTCTGTCTCTGGAGGCCACTGTCCAAAGGGCAGGGACAAAAGCCTGGCCTGGCCTCACAGGGCAGGAACTATTGTCTCAGTTTTTCAAGGGTCCCCCTGATGGGGAGCGGCTGAGCTGAGATGGAACGGGGCCCCCCACTCCTCACCTGGAGTTTGAGATGCCCGAGACCCAGCCAGCAGTCAAGCAGCCTCTCCAGCACATGGGATGCTTCACATGGGATCACGTATCTCCAGAGCAGCCTGAGAAGGAGCCCTGATGGGGTCCGTCAGCTCGCAGGAAGCAAAGCCTGGCTCCTTTGCCCACGAGAGAGAGAAAGAGAGAGGGGGTGGCCAGCTGATGGCCTTCTGGCTGCGGTTACAGACAACATCCCTGCGTCTGACCCACGGGCAGGGGAGGCCCAGAGAGGGCTGTGCCCTGCCCGAGGACGCAGAGCAGACCCCACTTCTGGCCCGTCAGGGGCACATGCTCACACAGCGGGGACTGGCCTCTGGCCTTGGTAGCTGGTGGGCTGCTAGCAGGGGCCTGCAGCCCCTTGTCCTGTAATCTCTTGTTGCTCCTTTGGGTTCCTTTTCCTGGAGTTGCCATGAGGGAGGTAGGTGGGGCGGGAGGGCCCCTGGCCTCCTATCGGTGACACTGGGTTTTTTTGTTTTGAGACAGAGAGAGTGGGAGGAAGGGGCAGAGAGAGAGAGAGGGAGAATGAATCTTAAGCAGGCTCCACGCCCAGCACAGAGCCCAACAGGGGGCTCGATCTCATGACCCTGAGATCATGACCTGAGCTAAATCAAGTGTCGGCCACTTAACTAACTGAGCCCCCCAGGCGCCCTGATAGTAGGGTTTTGTCACAGCTCTGTGTGACCTGGGAAAGCCTCCTCTGCTCTCTGAGCTGCCCTTTGTACAGGTGTAGGTTGGGACCATGGATTGTGGGTACTCTCCTGCCACATAGGTACCAGGTGAGACCAAAGGTGTAAAAGAGCTTTGCAGACCACCAGGCTCTGTATAGATGGGGAATGTTTCCAGGCTTCCACCCGTGCCTCAGAAATGGACCAGACAGACAGATACATGTGCAACGTGCCCATAAGCAACATGCACAGACACTCCCCTGTAGACCCCCTGGGTGTACAAACACGTGCGCACACACACGTGCACACACACATACTCACGTGCAGATTCTTACATGTCTGCATTTATGGGCTGCATTACTGGGTGAGGAACATGTGGGTTGGCCTCCCGCCTCACCCCTTCCTGCCCTGACCCTCTTGGAGCCACTGATGCTACCCCGAGCCAGCCACGCAGGCACCAGCCCCTCTGGCTCAGCAGCCCCCAACCTAAGCCACTGCCAGCTTGGTTATCTTGTTAGTTGGGGCCTCTGGGGGAGAACAAAGAGAATATGTCAGCCCCTATATAGCAAAGGGACATAAGGTACTTGTAGGAGGGATCTCATTTCTTAAAGAAATGCATTTATTTAATTCCTGCTGTTTCCCCACAGAAGTCGAAGGCCCTAATGTTTCAGAAAGGAAATGGCATGGTGGTCTCAGCCAGGATGAGGGGCTAGGGTGGCGTCTGGAGGAATTTCAGAGCACTGCAGTGTGGGATCCAGGAGAAAGCCCCCTGGGACCTCAGACCTCTCTCAGGCCAGGGCCTGAGGCAGGCCAGGGTACAGCTTAGGAGCCAGGAGCCACTCCCTGACTGCCTCGATGGGAATCTGGGCTCTGCCACTTACTAGCTGTGTGACTCTGGGCAAGCTACCCAACCTCTCTGTGCCTTGGTTTCCTCATCTACAAAATGGAGATAATGGTGGTTCCTATCTCATCAGCTTTGTAGGAATCAGACGAACTTAGGTGACAAGGAATTCCTCAGCACAACGTCTGCCCTTTGAAGGGCGTCTGGCACACAGTAAATGCTCCGTGAACATGAGTTGCCAGTTTTTTTTATTGTTACTATGGCCTGCATTGCACCACATGGGCCAGACCCTCTGCAAGCCAGAATGAAATGAACTTCAGCATCAAAATGTCTTCCTCACCTATACCTTAAATCCCTTTCTGTTTTCTTGGGACTTGAAATGGAAAACAGCACTTGCCACGTACAGTGAGGAAGCTCCCAGAACAGACCTGTCAAGTGTGCCTGGGAGAGCCAGCCACAGAGCGGCCCCCTCCCCTCCCACCTGGTCCCACTGAGATCCTCCAGGGCAGGCGCCCTGGATGGTGAGCTGGGGGTCCCCTTCTAGTTCTGCTTACCTCCTGAGAGGATAGTCCCCTGTGACAGGGCTATAGGCCTGCCTCCTATTCCTAGAATACAAGAATGGATGAGACGTGGCTCCTGCCCTCAAGGGGTGTACAACCCACAGGGTAGGAGGGGTACACAAAAGGCCATCCCCACCCAAGGGGAGCTGAGTGCCACAAGCAAGATGTGTACAGGGCCCATGGATATTTGTGGGAAAGCAGGAGCCAGAATTTGCCTGGAGTGGTCATGGAAGGCTTCCTGGAGGAGGAGGTGCTTAAGTAGGAATTAGCTGATCAAAGGAGTAGAATGGGAGCCATTTCTAGATGTAATAATAAGACAAACAAAGACCAAAGGCCTAGAAGGGTTTGCGTACTCAGAGCATGGCAAGTAGCCCACACTGGCAGGGTTTGTCCTCAGGGCAATGGGAAGCATTGAAGGGTGACATGTCAGATTGGCGGTTTAGGACGAGCGGAACAGCATGACATGTTTTTCACAAGTGGACTGCATCTGTGCCCCAGCACCCACCTCAAGAAAGAGAACAGTTCCATCACCTTTGAGGCCCTCCACCTGCCTCTTCCCATAAGTGTCCTCCCCAAGGTAACGGCTGACCTGCATGCTAGTGCTCAGAGCTGGTTGCCTGTGTTGGAAGTTCAAGAAAAATGGAATCACACAATGTGTGCTCGTTGGGGTTGTCATCTTTCACCCAGCATTATCTTTGTGAGGCTCACCCCCACGGCTGCATGTGGCTTGCACACACTTATTATAGTGGACTGCTCCACTTTGTGAATATTCAGTTGATCCAGGCATCCACTGATGGAATTTGGGTTATTTATAATTTGGGGTTATTAGGAACAATGCTGCAGGGAACATTCCGGCACATGTTTTTTGGTGAAAGTATTTATTCATTTTGTTGGATACGTACCTAGGGATGGATTTGCTTCCACTCAGCCTTATTAGAAACTGCCAAATGGTCTTTTCAAGTGATTATATCATGGACACACCGGGGACACTGTCTGAGAATTCCCGTGGTTTCCATGCTCGGTAACTTCGGCATCATTAGTCTTTTTAATTTTAGCCATTCCAGTGGGGGTGTGGGAGTGCCACACTGTGGTTTAATTTGCATTTTCTGATATAGCTAATGAGTTGAGCTCCTCTGCATATGATTATTGCCCTTTTGGATATCTTACTTTGTGGAGATATGTATTCCGAGAATCCTCTTCTACTTGGTGGTAGGCCTGTTCGTTCTCTTGTGATGAAAATAAATTCTTAATTTTTTGAAAAGACTTTATTTATTCATGAGAGACACGGAGAGAGAGAGAGGCAGAGACATAGGCAGAGGGAGAAGCAGGCTCCCTGCAAGGAGCTTGATGCCGGACTTGAGCCCCAGACCCCAGGATCACGCCCTGAGCCAAAGGCAGATGCTCAATCGCTGAGCCACCCAGACATCCCTAAATTCTTAATTTTAATGCTGTGTGCTCTGGCAAAGTCTTCTTTAACATTAGTGCTTTTTGTGTCCTGTTGAAGAAATCTGTATTCCCTCGTCATGAAGGTAGTTGCCCATGGCTTCTTTTAAAAGCTATATTTTACCTTTTTTTCTTTGTGTTTTACCTTTTGCATTTGGATTGACAGTATATCTGGAAACAACTTTCACGTGTGGTGTGGCATTTTTTTCTTTAAAGATTTATTTATTTATTATTTTAGAGAAAGAGAGCACACGTGCATGGGGAGGAGGGGCAGACGGAGGAAGAGAGAGAGAATCTTAAGCAGGCTCCATGGTCAAGGGGAGCCCAATGCAAGGCTCAATCTCATGACCCTGAGATCATGACCTGAGTCGAAATCAAGAGTCGACACTTAACTGACTGAGCCACCCAGGTGTCCCAGGGGTAGAGGGCAGGGTCCAATTCTTTTATTTTTCTTTTCCATTTGGATAGCCACTTGACCCAGCACTGTTTATTGAAAAGTCTGCCCTTTCTCTATGGTACTGCTTTCATTTTTTTTCATAAATGAAGTGACTATAAACATGAGTCTATCTTTGCACTAATACTACAGTTTCTCAGTTACTATAGTTTTAAAGTAGGTCTCAATTTTAAAGTTCTCAATTTAAAGAAGTATACGTCTTCCCCTTTTGTTCTATTCCAGATTGCCCTGGATATTCTTGGACCTTTGTGTTTTCATATACATTTCAGAACTCATCTGCCACTTTACACATACACACACACACACACACACACACACGCAACCTTCTGACGTTTTGTATGGGATTGCATTGACTCTATAGGTCAACTGGAGAGAATGAACATATTTATGATATCAGGTCTTCCAATCCATGAGCATAGTATGTTTTTCCATTTCTTTAGTTCTTAAATTCCTCTCAGTGATGTTCTATAGTTTTCAGTAGATTTTTTCCTCAGTAATTTGATAACTTTATGATGCTTTTGTGAAAGATGTCATTATAAAATTTCATTTTCTATTTGTCTATTGCCAGTACATAGAAGTGCGGTTGATTTTTGTAAACCATATTCAAGCAATCTTGCTAAAGTAACTTAATAATTCTAATTATTCCTCTTTAGATTTTGTTGGGGGAAAGGTGCAGCCTTTCCACACCAAAGGTTGGGGGCGTGGTCCAGCCATGGTCCACATGGTTCAAGGTCAAGACTCGTTGACCTTGAACTCTGGGCTAGACATGGAAGTAGAGAGGGTGGAAGACAGATTTGGTCAGCCTGGTCAGCAGTGATGAGGTGCAGAAGTCACAGACTTTGCCCAAGCTTAACCATGGTCCTGACACTGTGTGCATATCCATTGAAAGTTGCTGCTCCAGCCAGGGTACCATAGCCCAGGCCACCATGGCTTCATGGGAAGGGAAGTCCTGGGTTCTAATTCTGGCCTTTGATTGACAAGCTGTGCACATTGCTGAACCTCTCTGAATCTCATCCTTCTCACTCACAGAAGGAGGGCAATATGCCCAGGTATTTCTTTCTCTAAGCCAGTAGGTGCCTGGTAAACACTGGTGAATCGATTTCACTCACCAGCATTGTCCCTTTTGCCCATGGGGTAATTCTGTACATCACCAGGAAGTACTGCAGTGCAGGGGCTGCGAATGTGGATGCCCACAGGGGATGAGATGGCTGGCTGCGATTGTGTTCTGAGAAGCTTCAGTGCTGTCGGCTCCTTGGGGATTTCTGTTTCCACCGTGAGGACACCCATGTGAGGCTCCCCCTCTCTAAGAAGGAACTCAATTATTCTTCAATAAAAGTCTTGGCAGAAGTTCCTGAAAAATCTTGCCTTCTCTGTGATCCCTGATCTACAAAAGGATGGAATTTAATTATTCTGTCCTGCCCATGAGCCCCAGGGCTGGGCCTGGCATGCAGCCACAGCTTGATCCAACCCGTAGGCTCCCTGGCCCCCGATGGGGTTCTTTGCTCCGGCATGCACTGGCAAGTATAAGGGAAGCACAGGGTAGGTTCCCCCTTTGGCCTGGCCTTGCCCTCTCCGTCTTTCCTTTTAGGGTAAGTGGCTTAGGAAATCCAATGTGTCTATGATTACCTGGATATGCAGCTCCCTAGAAGTTAACTGGAAAGGTGATATCCTAGGTCCAGGTGCTACCAGAGCCTCTCTGTTCTCCATGGGGCTGGCCCACAGCCCAGTGGAGACCTTCGATAGATTCTGGAGCTCCAGCCTGCAGCTAGCTTGCTCCCTCCACCCCGGACCCCCATCTTCCTCCTGGCAAATTAGACCCCTACCTGTCATAGGAGCTTAAGCCAGGGATCTGTACGAGGTCTGTTTAGGCAGATTGCCTGTGTGAGGCCAGGCAGAAAGAATCTTGTAAAGGTGAGGGGTTGGGGGCTGAGAGCAGACACTCCAACATCCATCCCTGCTCAACCCCTTACTCACTGCATGTCCACTTCCTCCTCTGTAGGTGGGAGGGAAGACAGGGTCCCTCATGGGCTGACACAAAGATTTCAGGATGTGGTATCATCTCCTGTCTCTAAGGACTTTGGAGTTTTGGTTTGTTTTTTGAAGTCTTTTTCTGTCTGCTTATTATCTCTATTTTCTGAGTTTGCTTTTTTCCTGTTTGTTGTTTTGGACTTTGTCTTTTGCATTAGAGGCTCTTGATGCATATTTAACAGTCAGACACCGGATGCTGAACGGGCTCGGGCTGCAGGAGTTTGCAGCCCTCCCAAAGTCACCACACATCCTGATCTTGTCTCTTTGGCTGGAGGGGCTGTGACCTAGCTGAGGGGCATGGCCTGACTGGAGGGGTGTGGCCTAGCTGGCAGCGGGGTGTGAGTGAGAAAGCAAAAGAAACCAGGGCCTACTGAAGACAAGGACTCCCCCTCACCCTACAGCAGTTTCCAGCTGAGTGGGGTGACCAAAGTCTCACCAGTAGAGGAGGGTCCTACATGGCCCCCGTGGGAAAGGAGGGAGGCACCAAAAGAATGTGTGACCTAAGACTGGACTCTTGGGTAGAACAGGGCTGACCTCAAGGATAGTAAGATAGAAGGGTACCAGTCATATCTGTGCTAGGCCCAGCCCAGCTCTTGTCAAGGGAAACTGAGGCCACTTAGGACCTCCTCATTCCTGTGGTCCCTTGTGAACACACCTGGCCAGCCCTGCCCCCATCCCCATAGCATCTGACCCCACGGACCTCCCTGGAGCTTTCTTATAACAGGGGGATTTTAGGGCTCTCTTCCAACTGCACTCTGCTGGGGTTGGCCTTCTGGTGACATCCACCTTGCACGTGTCCCCTCTTGTGGATCCATCTCTCAGACCTCTCACAGAAGGGGCCAGGTGTCTGGGGACAGGGCCACCTGTGTGCCCTGGCTCTCCCTATCAGGGTCTTATGACCCCAGCTCACAGTGGTCTCATTTGGCCTCTCGATTTCTCTGCAATTGGCAAGGTCCCCCTTTGGGCCCAGGCCTGGAGAGTCAGCCTCACTTGGGAGCTGGGTCCTGAATTCTAGACACAGAGCCATCACCAGGAGCCGTACTGGCTGAAGGAAAACGGCAAGGGGATTAGCAGATGTTCTGTCCTACAGTGGGTGTACAGAGCCCAGCAGGAGAGTCGGGGGGGCAGGGGCACAGATGGCAGAAGCAAAGAGACCAGGAACTTCAGGCCCTTGGAGCTGATCCAGTATAGACCCTTTTTACAGATGAGAAAACAGAGGGGCAGAGAGGACAGATGAGGCCCTCTCTAGGCTCACAGTGGGTTAGTGGCCTTATAGTTCTCTTTCCACTGACCACACCAAGCAGTGAGTCCTCCCTCCTCTCGCTCACACACACACACACTGGTTTGCCTGGCACATTCACACTTCAATACACACATATTGGCAAAGAGTCATAGGCACACTCTCCTGCATCACCAGGAATGTGCTGCAGCCCTGGGCACTTATGGGCCTGTGTGTGCTGGGGAGGGCGCTGGGATCATGGGAATCCCTCCGGATCTTGGGAAGCTGGAGCATTCATCTTAGCCAGAGGAAACCAAGAACCAGAGCCAGTGGGCAGGGCCCGATCTGCTCACTGAGCCATTCAGCACCCTCAGTGCCATTTCTAGGTCCCCACTGCTCCCCTGAATCATTAGAAAAATTTAAACAAACATAATATAATTGCTTGTCGATGACAGAATGCCAGGGGAACCATAAAACCCGCCTGGTCTCAGCGCCTGCCCAGGCAGGTGGCACGGGGAGGCCAAGCTGGCAGCCTCAACCCTGCCTGCTGGCTGGGCCTCCTGGGCCTCTCTGTGGCTGGGAAACTGGACCCCCCCACCCCGTGCCCGCTGCCAGCCAAGCCGCACCTCACCGGCCAAGAGGGGTGCCCGGTGCCAGAGCAAACTGGGCCCAGGCCCAACATACTTTCCAGAAATAGGTTCCTGCGAGAGCCTGAGGCTCACCTCTCCCTCCCCAGACCTTCTCCCCTGCAGAGTCCTGTTTGTTGCCTCAGACCCTGGAAATGCTCTGTTCACAGCCCCTAAACGCCTCTGGAATGTTCACTGGGCCAGGCTGGGGTTCTAGTTCACAGCTCCCCCACATCTGTCCTGCCTCCTGCTCTTGCTGCCGGTCCCCAGGGTGGAGTGGTGCCCTCTGGTCCTGGATGGGGCCTGGGACTCAGGCAGTAAAGTCACTTTTCACAGTCCTTCAGGCCCGTACTCCTGCAGAGCCAACGCCTGCTCCCCCGTAAGACCGAAAGACATGGCTGCTAGGGGAAGGTTCCTGGGCCTTTGCTCGAAGGGCAGGCATCCTCATTCATTATGCCCTGCCCTCCACCTCATCAGTGTCAGCACAGGGTCACCAAGGGATCCCTGAGCAGCAATGGCGCCTCCAGGTGGATGAGAGGGTGGTTGGGGAGGCACAGGGGTGGAGGGAGGGAGTGGGGACGAGGGTAAGTAGGTGGGGGATGAGTGGTGGGTGGCTAGATGAATGGGGTCGGGGCAGTGGGTGGGTGAGTGGGACCTGATTTGTTTTGGTCTCTGTCTTTCCATTAAAGGCTTATTTTAAGGCCTGAGAATCCTGAGCTGTCTGGTTTTTGTTTTTGTTTTCCTAAAGATTTTATTTATTCATGAGAGAGGCAGAGACACAGGCAGAGGGAGAAGCAGGCTCCATGCAGGGAGCCTGATGTGGGACTGGATCCCAGGACCCCGGGATCACGCCCTGAGCCAAAGGCAGACACTCAACCACTGAGCCACCCAGGCGCCCTGCTTTGTGGATTTTTATCGCTTTTCCTTTCTTCACCACCCTTTCTTGGGTGAAATGAGGGGGAACCATGTGGGTTCAGCACCACCCCCCTCTCTTGCTGGTCCTTGGTGAAGTCCTGCCCTGTATACATTCTTCGAGTTGTTTGGAAGCTTCAGTGTTTATGCCTCAGTCTCTGATCTGTTTTATGTATCGGAGTTACAGACAAGGTTTTATTGAGGGGGGAAAAGAGTTCTGTTCTTAAAATATGCTTATAAACCACTGACTGGGCCCAGCCCAGGGGAGCCGGGGAGGGACATGAGGGTGAACGGGGCCTGTGCCAGCCCGCATAGCATGTCTTGTGAACCCAGCGAGGGCTGGCGAACAGACGGGCCCCCTGCCCTGAGGCCCGGCACCCCTGTGGAGGATGCAGCCTGAACCACGGTCCTAAGACCCCTAGCCCTCCGTCCCCCCATGTCTCAATCGCCACTGCAGCCCACAAACATTAATGAGGGGATTTACTTTCGGGGATGCAGTTGGGGAGCTCTCCAAGGATGGGGGTGCTGATGGGGGGCAGCTGTGGACACTGCTGGTGAGCTTCAGGCCTCCATGCAGTCCCAGGGCCTCTGATGGTCAGCCCCCAGGACACCAAGTGGGACCTACTGAGTTACCCTGATACCTCCGTGTCCATTTGGCCCAGAATGAGGTTCCTGGAAGGTCAGGCTTTGAACAGAGGGAGGGATTTAGGCATCCCTTGACTTCTGGAGCGATGAAAGCTCTTTAGAACAGCTTTGAACCGTCTATTTACTCTTTAAACAGCTCCGGTCCCCAGGGCAGACAGACATAAATAGATAATTGTAGCCCAGGGAGATGTATGCCTGGGGAGTTAACCGTCCCTGGGCTCCCAATTGGCCTTCCGGTTTCCAGTCCCTCCCACGCCTGCCCACGGCACCTGCTGCTGCCACAGTGAGCTTTTAAAAATGCAAATCTGACCTTGACGTTCAGCCCCTGCAACAGCTGCCCACTGGCCTTGGGACACTGCCCAGAGCTCCCCCGCCAGGCCTCTGGTGTTAGGGCCCAGCCCACCGCTTGTGGGGGCTGCGGGGGATCCCCGGTTTGCTCTGATTCTGACAGGCTGCTGCCAGACCCTCCCCTGGTCTCGCTTGTCTCCAGACCTCAGCCTCTTTCCTCACCCAGCCAGTCATGCGCATCCCTCAGGCCTCGCCTTGGATACCCCTGCCTCCAGGATGTCCTCCCTGACTACTGCCTCCCCTGACCCCAAATTAGCATTGCTGCTGCCCCATGATACTCTTTTGCACATTCTGTTCTTACAGCCCTAGCGCAGCCCTTGCCAGCCTGTACCTCTTTGCCCTTCCCCCTCCCCAGACAAGTTCTCAAAGAGAACACATCCCCTTTACCACCTATTTATCAGTTACTGGATTTTTTTTTTTTTTTTTTGAGCTCCTACTTTGTGCCAGGCCCTGGGATTTGTAGGCAAATAAAATTGACAAAGACCCCACCCTCATGGCACTCCAAGGCCAAGGAGGCATCTGGTGCTGGCTCAGGGCTGGCTCGGACGCTTTGCTGAATAAACGGACAGTAGAGTGTGCTGTGCTCAGAAAAGAGGCAGCTCAGAGGTCAGGCAGGCTGCCTGGAGGAAGAGGCACTGAAGATAAGGCTCTAAAGGCTGGGCAGTGGTCTTCAGGAAAGCTGATCCAGGAGCTCCTGGCCTGCCGGCCTGCGGAGAGGCTACTCTGGTGGCTGCTGCCCTCACCTGCTCTCACTCCATTCTCACCCTTCTCTTTCAGAATGCATGAACTGTACCCGGCTCAGCGACATGAGTGAGCGGCTAACCACGCTGGAGGCCAAGGTCAGATGGCCTGGGGCGCCCGGCCTAGGGAGCTGGCGGGTGTGTGTGAGGGTCCCGCATCAGGTACCTGCTGGCCGTGGCTGGGGAGAGAGCCCAGCCCTAGGGAGGCCAGTGGGCCCGAGTAGCCTGGTCTCGAGCTTGGGTGCTGCTGGGGTCTCAGTGGCTCTGGGTAGCCTTCTCTGGGCTGCGCCAACCTCGTGGGGTCGGGAAGGGGTGTGGGGAGAGCCAGAAATCTGGAAGTCTCAGACAGCAGGCCGGTCTGGGTGTGAGTCCCAGTGACTGGGGGGCTGGATGCCCAGAGGTTGACCCCTCAGTGGAAAGAGGAGGAGCCCCTGTACCCCCACAGCTGCTGCCCCCAAACCTGGCTCCTCCTCTTCCTCCCTGTCTGGCACACAAGGCTGAGCACCAACAAGCCTATGGAGGAGGAGCTGCCGGGTACCTGTTAGCTTTCGCCCTGTCTACATCAGGCGGCGGCCTGGGTCACCTCAAAGGCAGAAGAACTGAATAAAGGACAAGTAATTTATTGGAGTAGCCTGGGTGGCTCAGTCAGTTCCTTCCACTAGGGTCATGATCCCGGGGTCCTGGGATCGAGGCCCACATCTGGCTCCCTCCTAGCAGAGAGCCTACTTCTCCCTCTCCTCCTCTCTCGTGCTCTCTCTCACTGTCTCTGTCTTTCTCTTTCAAATAAATAAATGAAATCTTGAAAAAAAAAAAAAAAGGTAGTAAGTCCAAGAAGGGAAGGATATGCGAGGTGCAGGTGTGGTAGCAGCCAGGTCACCCTCCTGGACGCCGGGGCTCTGTGCCATCTGACCCCTCCGAGAGACAGTGCAGAGCATGCTTGGGACAGAGCTGCCAGGGCGAGGAAGCTGGCAGTCTCTACCATCCATCAGCAGGAGACACTTCTGGGCTGTGCCCCCTTGTCACATCATGTCCGTTGTCTCACGTACCTGCTGAAATAGCTCCTGTGGCCAGAGAAAGCCCTGGTGGAGAGTCTCAGGTGCCTGCAGGAAGAAGCCAACGCTGTGGGGTCCGCGGGCCAGACCCTGACTGGGGACGAGCCCTATTCTCCTTTCACATCCCAGGGAGCCTGGTGAAGGACAGGCCTGGGCCCGGGGTTTCTGTACCCTTTCATATCTGAGGAGCCTCTTGGGGCAAGGGACCACTGGAGTCGCCTGGCCCAGGAGGAGCGTCTGAGCGTAGGAGCATATGAGCATGGCCTGCTGGCAGGGAGGCCAGGGAGAGGACAGAGCACTGAGGTCACCTGAGAGACACCCCCCCAACCCAGCAAGACCACTGAGCAGGTCCAGAAGTTAAAGTCCCTGCTCAGAAAAACCCGACGGGCAGGTCTTCCCAGTAGACACATACTCATACACACATAGAGACACACACGTAAGACACATATGGACACACACACAGACATACAGACACACACAGATACACATACATAAGACACATATACACGAGCACACAGGAAAACACACAAACATAGACACACCAAGACATACGTACGTGCACATACAGACACACACACATATGGATATACATGTAGACACACACACACTCACAGCCCCCTCCAACCTGACATTCCCTTTGGCCCTGCCTCTTGCCTTGAAAGCCTGACCATGAGGGTATCTGCCCAGTGGGATGGGGGCTGCCGGTGACTGTCACTTGGAGTCAGAAAGAAGTGGGACTGCCACCCACCAACTAGGTGGCTCTCGCCCGAGCTCCCACCTCCACCTCCTTGTTTGTGCAACGTACCTGCTGGAGTAAAGGGCAGCCGAGGCCTCGGATGATGTGGCTGTGGGACCCGGCTTGGGAAAACGATCCAGCACTGGACAGAGGAGAGGCTCTGTGTTATCACCTATGCCACATTGGGGTCCCCATCTTCCCGATGGAGGCACAGGTGTGTGGGAGATGCCCGTGCAGAGCACACGGCATGAGAAGTTCCGGGGTATGAATGGCCTCCCAAGCCCATCTGCGGGGGGGGGAGGCAGCAGCCCACACTCCTGGGCACAGGCTGGGGATGGGGGGCCCCGTCCTCTGCTTGGGGTCAGTGGCTCTGCGGGGCATGGGGGTGGAAGCCTTCAGGAAACAGACACTCCCACATGAGAAAGCTGGGGCTGGGGAAGCCCTGGGAGGGCTGGGGGGTGCTGTGGAAGATTCTGGGGCACCCGAGATTTGAAAAAAAGGAGGGGTCCCCAAGCCAGCTGTCCCGAAGGACATTTTCCAGACACCTGAGGCTCCGAGTGGTTTGGCAGTGTCAAGCGACAGCCTGCCCTGGCCCCGGCCCAGCATGTCGGGGTGTTAAAAGTCGCAGCTCTGTGGGAGGACTGGCACTGTGCTAACTGTCCTCCGCCCACCTGGCCCCCGCCCTCCTGCCTGGTGCAGCTCCTCCCTGTCCTCCCACCCTGACACCTCGCTCTGCCCCGACAGCAGGCCGGGCGTGAGGCTTGCCCCTGACCCTGCGGTGAGGGTCGTGACCCCTCTGCAGACCCCGGGGGTGGGGGGTAGGGGCAGCGGGATGTGTTGGAGGAGCCCGCGGTAGGGTTCCTGCCCAGGAATGGCTCTGCCTCACCAGGTCCCTGCTCAGTTCTGGGCTTCAGTCTGCTGCCCCGTGGAATGGAAACAGGAGTCACTTTGCTGCCCCTCACCAGGCTGTGTCGGGGTGGGTCTACAGGGGTAAGCTTCGGTGCAGAGGTGGGGGGAAGGTAGTCTGAGTCTGGGGTGTGCAGAGAGGTGGCTGCCACCACCCTCCTTCCAGATTCCCAGGTCAGGGATGGGTGATTCCTGTCTCAGTTTCTGTCTCTTCTCTGGATCACCTTCCAGCTGTGTACCTACCTGTTAGCATGCCTGAGTGTCCCCTGGGAGCTTCGTCAGCCCAGGTCAGAGGGCCCTGAGAGGCAGTGGCCTGGAGAGGGAAGGGGACGGAATCTGGCCTAGCTGCCCAGACAGCCTCTGCTGAGGCCAGGCACGCGCCTGCCAGGCTCAGGACAGCATGGAGCGGGGCCAGTGGCTGTGGTCAGGCCAGTGAGAGCCAGGCAGGCAAACTCCAGATGGGGAGTCAGAAACCAGAGGGCTGGCAAAAGAAAGCAGTAGCTCAGAAGCCTGGAAACCGAGGCTTCTGCCCTTTCAGACAAAAGGCCTGCTTTGGTGTATCAGGAGGGACGTGTTCAGCTATAAGGAACAGACACCCAGCCTATTCGTTAAGGACATTTGTTGTTTGCTCAACAAGAAGTCTACCAGAAGGTGGTCTTGGGATTGTTTGGGTGGCTTAAGAACTGAGGCTCTTCACAGTCTCCGCCTCCACCTCCTTTGTGAGTTGGCTTTTGTCCTCATGGTTAGTGCCTCATGGTTATAAAGTGGCTGCTGCAGCTCAAGACATCACATCCTCATACCTGTTCAAAGGCAGGAAGTACAGGCTCTGGCAAAGCAGCCTGACAGGCTCGTGTGTCTGATCATCCAGCACTGGGCTATATGCCTCCTCCTCGTTGCAGGCGAGCTGGGAAAGTAGGTACCGGGCCAATCATGATTCCTCCTCTGGGGCACACCCACAGGTACACAATAAGGGGTTCATGAGCCAGGCAGCCATCAAGGTGTGCTCCATCTTCCCTTACCCCATGAGTGCCTGAGTTCCCAAAGGACCCAGACCTGGGAGCTGATCTGGGATTCCTGTCACCTTCTTTTCCTGGGACAGCGTAGAATGGCTGTAGGGGGATTGCGGGGTGGAAGGCCAGTAGGCAAAAGTTTCCTGATTTCCTCTTTCCCCTCCCCCTCGGTTTACACTCTGACTTCACGGACCACATGGCCACATGGGGTGGAAGGGAGCCCAAGGGGGTTTCTCTGTGTGAGGGCCACAGAAGCCTCGACTTAGCTGGTCTCTTGTGCAGGAGGGCGGCCTCTCGGCCAGTCATCCAGGCCGCGGTGATGTCATCAAGGCCACTGGCCTCCAAGGCTGGCTGCAGTACAGTTTTCTTGTGTTGAGTCCCTACGCCCGCTGCTGCCCGCCCTGGTGAGGTCATGTCAGCGGGAGTGGGATCAGTTTCTCCAGGAAGTTGGCCATGGTCAGGCCAGGAGGGCTTGGACTCTGGCCAGAGCTGATGCTAACTTGGCTGTGGCTGGGGCTCCTCTGCCTGGGTCCGTGGGCTCTGTGGGCCTTCGAGTGTGCATGGGAGGTGCCCCACAAAGAAGTGAGCCAAGGGGGAGGGGCAAAGCTGCAGGTGTCAGGTCCCCTGGGGGTGGGTCTGGAGCCCTGCCAGGGAAGGGGAACACCTGGGCCTGATCCCAGGAGCCCATAGTGGGCGCCCCTCCCCTGAGCCCTCAAAGCTGCTCCCACCCCTCTACTGCCTGGTAAATATGTCCATCTGGAGGCCCCCCTGAGACACTGCAGTTCAACCCAGCGCCCCGTATTGATCACCTTCACCCCTAAACCTGCCCTCTTCCGTGTCCTGACTGGCTGATGGCAATCCCACCGTCCTGGGAGCCAGACCAGAACCAGGGGACCCACTCCTGCCTTCACCCATTGTCCTGTCCCCAGGCCCGGGGCACCTGGCCCTGGTAGTTCGTACCCTCATCCTCACTGAGCCCACCGGCCTGAGCCCCCCATTCTGTGTCATCGACAGCCAAGTCTCCTTGCCCCGCGCCCCCACTCCTTCACTGCCCCATAGCCCCTAACCTCGGATGGACGTGGCCAGTGAACTTCCCAGTGGACATTCAGTGGCCGGGGCAGGATCATCACCCTCCCCTCCCCGAGGGGATGCCAGGGTCAGGCGATAAAGTTCCACCCCCAAGCTGCTGTGTGATGGCAGCCGGCTGCTTACCTTCTGTGTGCCTCCGTGAGGCTCCACCAGAGCCAAGGCTGTGGCCCAGCTGTGGGGAGGTGGCCCAGGTACCTCATGGGACCCTGGTCCCCACACCTACTTGCTGGGCTACCTTGGGCAAGTCACTTGTAGTCTCTGGGCCTCTATTTCCACCTCACCTGTGATGTAGCTGCCTCAGGGGCCCTTGTAAGGACTAGAGGGGGGAGGGGCTCAGAGAAGTAGCCTGGTAGGGGGGTCTCTAGAGCCTCAAGGGGCAGGAGTCCACCCATCCAACACAGATGGAGATCCTAAGAGCTGGTGCAGGGTGCCACTTTGTTCCCAAGGATCCTCAGGGACGGTTGATCACCCAGGTCCAGGGACAGGGCAGGACTGGTGGGAGGGAGTGCTCAGGGGGCCCCTTGGCTGCACACCCATGAAACCTCAGCCCAGCCCAGGTCTGGGCGCCGTGAAGGCAGCTCTTTGACCCTGTGACCAGCCAGCATCGCAGGAGGCACGGAGGGCACAGTGTGCTGCACGCCCCCACTCTCTCATGGATCTATAGGGTCAGTCCCATTTTGGGAAAACCGAGGTCCAGAGGTCCCAACACTCATACGAGGATGCACAGCGGCCACCTAGTGGTGGCCTCCTAGTGGGAGAGCCAGGATTCAAACCAGCTCCTGTGGCAGCAGGGCCCACGCCTCCCCCATTAGGTGGCACATAACGGGCGCGGGGCTCTGGGGGACCGTGCCCGCTCCCCAGGTGGTCTCTCCTGAGGCAGGGCTGCCGGCACACGCAGGAGGGGATGGCCGTCAATCCGCAGGGTCAGACAGGTCGCCAGGAGGTGGGGAGGGGGCCCTGGAGTCTCAAGACCTTCCCGGGGCTCAGGAGCGAGGGAAGGGGCAGGGGGCGGAGAGGCCAAGGGGCACCCGGAGAGGCCTGGGGAAGGCCAAGTGCACAGGCCCGGCCCAGGCGAGTCGGGGAATCTAACAGGATGCGGGGTTCTGGCTCCCAAGAGCTGGAGGGAACCTGAGACACCAGACTTCCTCCCCGGGCAGATCAGGGTGGAAAGACTGGGGGCACGCGCTGGGCGGAGCAGGAAGCCAGGCTGTGTCCGCAGGCCGTGGGGAGGGTGGGGTCTCCCTCTCTGCCTGGGGGGGCCTACCCAGGGTCTCAGCACCTGCCCGCTGCCTTGCTCAGATCCCTGGTGCACAGTGCCCCCTGCTGACCTCGTGGGGGGACTGCAGGGACTCGCAGGGGCCTCTAGGGCCTGGATCCAGGTTCACCTGAATTAGGGAGATGGTGTCCCCGCCCAGGCCCTGGGTCTTCCCAGGCTATGACCCCCCTGCCACCTCTGTCAAGGGGAGAGAACAGGGCAGCTTTCCATGCTGGTCCAGGTGGCCACCTTTTGGTTTCCTAGAGCTCGTCCTAAAAACCACACCCCAAGCCGGGCCCACTGTATGTTTTCAGTAACTCCTGTGGGAGGAGCCAGGGAAGAGGGGTGACCACAGATCTCCCCCCACGGTGATGGGCTCTCTAGAGAGTACGGGGAGCCTGAAGATGTCCCGATGGTGACCTGCTTGAGCCCTCCAGTCCAGGAGGGCTCTCCTGAAGTGGCAAGAGGCAGGCACCGGTAGCAGAACCTTCCCGCAAGGGGAGCAGTGGTGTGTATGATCACCCGCACCTGGCCCTGGGCAGCTGCAGGTCTCAGGGGGCGCGTGTCCCTGCGCACGCGTGTCTCTAGCCTGGCCAGGGGTCCTGACCCTCTGCTTTGTCCTGCTCAGGTTCTCCTGCTGGAAGCAGCAGAGCAGCCCGCAGGCCCGGGCAATGACCTGCCGGTCCCCCAGAGCACCCTGCCGCCCTGGAACGAGGACTTCCTCCCCGATGCCATCCCCCTCGCCCACCCGGGGCCCCGAAGGAGAAGGCCCACGGGCCCAGCTGGTGAGTGAGGCCTGCAGGGGAGGACTCCAGCCAGCCTCTCCGGGGACGGCGTCCCAGCACACGGTCTCCCAGGGCCTGTACCCATAGGTCACACGGCAGGCCCTTTGGATAGAACGTCCCTCCCCCCCCAGATGGTATTTTGAAAAACTGAGCTAACAGCTCAAAAACTGGGGGGTTTCACACAAAAATCAGGATTTGAAGCTTCTCTTAGAAAAATAGAAGCTCTGGCCATTGGGGCTGCAGCCCCTCGTGGAAGCAGTTGGCTGTAGCCAGATCGCTGCTGGCCCCACAGACCCACCCCATCCAAACTGCTATAGGCCTCACCCTCTTACCCCGCCGCAGGGTGCATGTCCTCATGGCCCGCCCCCGCTGCCTCTTAGCACCTGCCCTCAGGCCCCCAGCCTCGCCATCCCCTCCTTGCTCAGCTTTCCTGGGAGCTTATGGCCTCCCACCCCTTCCTGGGGGGATCCTCGCTGAACTCCCCGGCTAGAATGGGGGCACAGAAGCCACCCTGCGGTCTGCTCCTTTCCTGGCAGATTCTGAAGTCGGGACTATTTTCTCTCTGCAGCTTCTATGCATTGGGCTGTGCCCTGGGAGATGGTGGCAGTGTTAGGACAGTAGTGGTTAGGGTTGCTGAATGCCGGTATCTGTGCTGTGCCGGTTAATAAATATTTTTCTATATCACCCTCAGCTGTACAGGTATCATTTCTAATATCATTCCAGTAAGTTTATAATGCTTGGGGGTTACAGAGGAGAAAACCAAGGCTCAGATAAATGACCCCAGGGGTCACCCTGTGATCCGGGGGCATTTTGTCTTGATTATTCTCGGGCCCACTAGAGCCCTGGGCAGGTGGTGCTCCCTCCCTCATCTCTCTCCCTGTTGAACCCACAGCTTCTTAACACCCCTGCCCAGACTCAGCTCTGAGCTCACACTCTGTGCTCTGCCTGTCCTCTGCCTGGTTTCCCGTGTGTGCCTGTCTAGTTGGGAGAGGGAGCAGAGCCGGGAGGGCACAACCCCCAGCAGTGGGAACATCTGTCACCCAGTCCTGGGAGGAGCAGATACTGTGATCTTCTGATGGGGCTGGAGGCTGTGGGAGGAGGGGTGAGCTCAAGGGAGTGGAGAGCATCTCAATCTGGGTCCCCTGGTTCACCTCCCAAGGATTCACACCCAGGCAGCTGCCCCTGCCCACTTCTTCCAAGTCCTTCTGGGACTGGAGAAAAGGGGGACTTCCTAACCTTCAGAGGACCCAGGTCCCAAACCCCCAGCCAGGGAGGCTGGGAGGGGCACTGGGTGGGTCTCCTGGGCCACTTTCTCCTCGCCAGGCACAGTGCAGTTCCAAGAAATGGCCACCAGGTGGGGCACAACCCCTACAAATGGTGACACCGAGGTGAGCCCGGGAATCCCTGAGAGCCGGTGAGTTGGGCACCAGGGTGCTTCGGGGCTGCCTGGGGGTCTCCGAGGAGGCCTCATTGGGGCGCTCTTTGCCACAAGCGCAGTTCCTGACCCCCAGCTTGCAGAGACAGCAGGACTCCTGAGGGAGGGTCCCAACTCCTCTGCAGCCTGGCTCTGGGCCCTTGAGCAGGGGACCATACCTTTTTGAGCCTCAGTTTCTTCACCTGTGAAATGGGGACAAGTAGCTCTGGAGATTGTAGGAATCAATAGGTACAGAAACAGTTGGTGAACTGTAATGAGGTCTCTGCTCCTACCAGATGGCCCGGGTGGGCAGGCCCAGGGTCTCCTGTGGCTGCCCGGCCCACGGTGTTCTCAGGGCTCCTCTCATTCTCTCCCCAGGGCCCCCGGGGCAGACGGGACCGCCAGGGCCTGCAGGTCCACCAGGCTCCAAAGGTGACCGGGGCCAGGCGGGAGAGAAGGGCCCAGCAGGACCTCCTGGTAAGGACACCCCAGATCTGACTTTATCCACTAGGGGAAGGGGCTGAGGGTTCTCTCCTATCTGACCAGGTGAGGCATCTCATAACCCCTGATCTTGCTGGGGTGAATGATAGGCATTGTGGGGGACTCCAGGCTTGCTTCCTCCCACCAGCACCCCCACTGCCACCCCATCCCAAAGACTTTAGGGCCTGGTCTGACCCTGGGCTGCAGGAGGAACAGAAGGCTCCGGGAGCTGGGGGTGCAGGCGTAGGGGTGGGGCGGCTGGGGCCTGGGGGCTGTTCTCAGCTGTTTAAACGCCATCTGTAGAGAGCTCCCCAATCCCCCCTGGGTCCCGCAGGGAGGTCCTGGGAAGGCAGGTGTATGGCCGGCCTGGGCTGGCTGCCACCCTCGGCGCCCTGACAGAGCTAAGGCTCTTCTAGGGGGAAGGCCTTGCCTCCCTTGCCTCCCACCCAGCTGTACCCGAGTTCCCCAGGCCAGAAGGGAAAGCCATTTCACTCACATCCCAGGACAGGCCTCTGGGGAGCCTGGTCCACAGGCCACCACCAACCTGTCTCCCATCTGCGGGGTCAGCCACCAGGCCCAGCCCTCACGTGAATCCTTCTCCCACTGCAGGGCTCTTGGGGCCGCCAGGGCCCCGCGGGCTTCCTGGAGAGATGGGGCGCCCTGGCCCCCCCGGCCCCCCTGGCCCAGCAGGCAGCCCGGCCTTCCCTCCAAACAGCCCCCAGGGCGTCCTCTACTCCCTGCAGCCTCCGACGGACAAGGGCGGTGAGTGCCCCCCCAAGGGACGGACCCTGGGGAAGCAGACCCGCAGGGAGCCAGGCAGCGGCCTGGGAGCCAGGCTCCTCCAGGTGGCACAGAAGGATCCCAGGGAGGCTGATACTAGGCCCCCAACCCAGCTCTTGGTCCCAGCCTGGCCCATCCCTGCCCCGGTGCTCAGCCTCTGCTCCTGGGGTCCTGATCCCCCACAGGTTGCTCTGGTGTCTGGCCGGCCTCAGTTTCCCCACTTGGTGACAGGAGCAGGAGCACATCTCCTTGCAAATCCCCTGAACTGAGGCCACTTAAGTGTTGGTTGAGCACCTACTATGTGTCATGCATGGTTTTTGTCACTGGGGCTACATTAGTAAGCAAAACAGCCTTCTGCCCTCAGGGGCCACAGTCTGGAGTTTCTGAACCAGAAACATCCACCTGCCTGTGGGGATGGCAGGAACAGAGAGACCCTGAGAGTTGGGTGGGGGCACCAGTGTCATTCAATTAAGTGCCCTAGGAAATGGGGCAGGGAGGTTTAAGAAGCGGGTGACATCCCAAGCACTATGGGGGATGGGGACCCCTTTATCTTGGTCAGAAAAACCCCAGTCCCCTCCTGCTGGTGCTTCTGTCCCGCCAGGCGCACAGCCTTTACCACTGACCCCTCTGGGCCTCTGTTTTCCTACCTGTAGAGTGGGGGCAGCTAATACTCCCTGATGGAGTTGCTCTGGTGGGAGGCACTCATTTGTGAGTAGAACGGAGGCCCTGGGCTGCCCTTGGCGGGTGCAGGGACCCAACTGGGTGAGAGCAGAGCCTTCTGGAGGCAGTGGAATGCACAGGACTCAGGGAGAGAGCAGGGCTCAGCCGCACACTCCCGGGCCACAAGGAGCTGGCCCAGGGCTCCAGCCGGCCCGACTCTGGGCACAGCTCAGCACTGCCTGCCGGCCACCTGCAGCACCCTGAGCCCTCCTCAGATGGGACTCTCCTTACCCCCGGCCCTGGGGTCCCCAGGGGAGGGCCGGCTGTGAGCTTTGGGAAGAGTGGGGACACCCCAGGGGGGCCCACCTGTTGTGCGCCCGTGGAAGAGTGGTCCAGGCTTCTGGGTGCAGAGGGAAGGCCCAGGGTAGCCACTCCCATCCCTGGCATTTCCTGGACCTGGCTTCTCTGGGTCTGGCTCTGGGGACCCGGCAGGACAAAGTCACACTGGGAAACTGGGAAACAGCCTGGCTCTTTGAGGCCCTGAGGGAACTTTGCCCCAGAGAGACCCAAATCTTAGGAACTGGGCTGTTAACACACCCCACCCCTACCCCAGGCTGAGTGATGGGCCCTGTAGCGGCAGCCCAGGGACCTGTAGCTCAAAGAGGTAGGCAGGGAGGGCTTCCTGGAGGAGACGCCTCAGGAGTGAGCCAATTAGGTGTATCAAGAAAGGACCGGTAGAGTGAGTGTTGGGAGGAGATTTCTGGCCTGGGGCACTGGGGAGGTGGGTAGGGCAGGGCCAGTCTCTAAAGGGCCTGGAATGCTCTGGAAGGAGATTGTGCATTATAAGAAGCCCTCCGGGCTTTCCCTGCTGTTTGCTTTGGCCTCCAAGGGAGCAATAGTCTCTGATTGGCGGGCTGCTGTGAGGCCCAGTGGAGTCAGGTGTGCCCGTCCTGGCTCTGGGGGAGCTCAGGTCCAGCACCCCAGCCCTGCTGGCCCTGCCCCACCAGTCACAGGCGGCTTTACTCTGCCCACAGACGGAGACTCACAGCTGGCTTCTGCTGCTGTGGACACAGTGCTGGCCGGCGTCCCAGGGCCCCGGGGCCCCCCCGGCCCTCCAGGTAAGTGCACAGGGCAGCCACACAGCCTGGCCGGGACTGGGTACCCCCTTGGAGCTTGGCCTGGGCCGCAGAGCCTCGTGGGGCCAGTTAGGGGCCCATGGCCTTGGCAGGGAACTGGGGATTGGGTCTGTCCCAACCCACATGTGTGGCTGGAGGTGAGTTCCCTGGCTTCTGGGTGGCAGCTCCCTTGTGGGACTGGACACAGGAACTGCAAATATTTCTGCTCAGGGCTGCCCCCCTGTGGGCCCAGGGTATATGGAGTGGGGAGGCAGGGGGTCAGCACAGGGGTGGCTCTAGGGGCTGGTAGGCCAGGTGCCTATGAGAGGCAGGAAACCCTGGGCCTTTTGGCAGAAACCAGGGGCACTGGGGCAGGGGATGGCCCTGGGGCCCCTGGGGGCTGGATCTTGGGCCTGGCCTGACCTCTACTCTCCAGGGACCTTCACTGGAGGGGAGGGAAGGGGAGTGTGGGCCCCTGGCCTGCTCACCAGGTGTGTGGGTGCCTCGTCTCCCCTCATTCATATTTCATGCATTCACTGAGCACTCCCTACATGGGGCCAGGGTCTAGTTTCCAGGCTTCTCTTAAAAGGTAGCATTTGAGTGAATACCCCAGGGAGGGGAGGGAAGGTGCTGGGGGTGGTATCTGAGGGAGGCGGTACTTGCTCTGACTGGAGGAAGGGTGCTAGCCTGACCCTATGAGCGCTCCCTGGCCTACAGAGACAGACCTGTAAATCCACCTTGGCCATGGGTGGTAGCAGGTCCCTGTCAGGGACTGGCCTAGAGAAGGGGTCCGGGTAGGTGCTAGAAGGCTTCCTGGAGGAGGTGATGCTCAGCCTGAGACTAGAGGAAAGACCAGTAGGAAAGAATTTGTTGGGCTTTGGAGGGAATGGAGAAGCTCCAGGAGGAAGAAATAACATCTGCAAAGACGCAGAAAGGAGCTTTCCAGAAGAGTATCGAGGTGTGAGGTAGAGGGGGCTGGGCTAAGGACTTCAGGAGCCCCAGGAGGGACCTAACTGAAAAGTGGCTCTGGGAAGCCATGTGGAGAGTGGATGGTCAGGACGCTGATATAGTAACTAGGCAAGAAGGGTGGCATTAGAGGGGAAGATCCTGGGTCCCCAGGAGGGGCAGACCTAAGAAAGATTTGCTGGGAGACTTGCCAGCTGGGGTGGAGGTGCGGGGTGGTCTCATAGATGAGGCCCTGAGGGAAGAGCAGGTTGTGGTATAGGGTGGGCAGGGGACTGGCCCCAGGTGACCATCTGTGACTCTGCCGACAGGTCCCCCTGGGCCACATGGTCCCCCAGGACCCCCAGGTGTACCCGGATCTCAGGTAAGGACTTCCCCACTTCTGACAGGGGAGGGGGCATTGTCTTCCCAGGAAAGAAGAGCCAGGCTGTTTCCCAGCATGATTTGCTTAGGAAGGGGCAGCCCAGCTGGCCCGTCTGCAGCTCAGCTCAAGCGGGACCCAGGGAAGGACCTGGGGAAGGTGGGTGTGACCCCGATGTCATCAGCAGCCTCTGCTCTTTGCTGCCCACTCCCCATGCCAGGGAGGTGTTGGCACCATTCCCATCTCGGGAGATGAGCTAGCTGGGACCAGGAGAGGCCAGGTGCCTCCTGAGGACAGACAGATCACAGAACGTCCACCCCAGCTTGTCACCGTCCTCCCCAAGAGTCAACTGTGTGGGAGAGGGCACCCCAAGGCCTGGTGAGGTGGCCCCAAGCCCCGGCTTGCTCTGCCTCTCCAGCTGTGTGACCTTGGGTGCAGAGGCAGCCTCTCTAGGCACTGCCTGCCTTGGCTGCTGAGAGGGGTATGCAGTGCTTCCCTTGTGGGTTGTTAGGAGGACCCAAAGGAGAAAAAAAGTGCTACAGAAGCCCAGGGCCTGGGAAAAAATCACACCAAGGCGGGGCCACCTAGATGCAGAAAGGGAGCATGTCCTGCTTCTGGAGCTCCCCACCCTCAGGCCTGCCCACCTACTGCCCCAAGGTCCCTGATATCAGGCTGTGCTGGGGTGGCAGGGGGTGGCCCCCATGCTGCCAGGGGTGGGAGTCTGGGCCTTGGCTCTGGGAGTCCACACACCCCTTCACCCCTTTAGACAATTGGTGAATGTCCCCCAGACACCCAGGGCACCAGCACCCCAAGCTGAGGGTTACGGCCAGGCCTGGGGGCCTTGGAGAGTTGATGTTCTAGATATCCAAGAACCGGTGTCCCATGACCCTGACCTGCTGCCTGTTATCCCCTGTGTTTCTTCTACCCGGGAGGACGCAGCCTGGAGGGGCGGGCGGGCGCACCTGCCGTGGGGTGGCAGGAGCCCTGGCCCGGGGCCCGGGGCACGGAGCACAGGGCGGCCGCGGAGCAGAGCCGGCTGCGGGCAGGGCCTGGGGGGCTGCAGAGGCGGCAGGAGGCCCCTGGGCCTGATCTGCGCAGAGTCCAGGCGCTCCAGAGCCGGGCGCCCCAGGCGGGGGGGGGGGGGGCCTCAGGGAGGAGGCTTATGAGGGGGCAAGAGAGAATGCCAGGGCCTGGGGCAGGAGTGTGGGGAGCAGCCCCAGGAGCTGTAGGAGGCGGTGGCGGGGGTGGGGGTGCCTGGGCCGCTGCCCCCCCACCCCCCCCAGAAACAGGCAAAGTCAGGAACCACGGGACACAGCCCGCCCGCCCGCTTGTGCCCCTGCTCTTGGAGATACGCTGTCCTGTAACCCCAGCAGTGCTGGGTAGGGGAGGCTCAGAGGGGTTCAGTCACCTGCCCGGAGCTGCACAGCAGGGGTGGGGCCCCTCTCGGGCTTTCTTCTGCTGCCTCCAAAGCTTGCCAAGACTGCAGTGGGTGCTTTGGGATAGCCTTATCCTGCCAGGCGGTCTCTTATGAGGGTCTTGGGGCCCTTGCGGGGAGTACCACTAGGGTGGCTGTGCAGACCATATCCTTGTGGGGACCTAGGCTCATGAGGTTCCAAGGAGGTTCAAGGGGGCCCAGTCAGGGGCCCCTGGGTGGCTCAGTGAAGCATCTGCCTTTGGTTCCGGTCATGATCTCAGGATCTTGGGATCAAGCCCCACATCAAGCTCCCTGCTCAGCAGGGGGCCTGCTTCTCCCTCTCCCGCTCCCCTTGCTTGTGCTCTCCCTCTCTCTCTCTCAAATAAATAAATAAATAAAATATTTAAAGCAAAAACAAAATACAAAGAGACACCGTCAGAGCTGTTCCTCCAGTGCCCCTTAAGAGGGCGTGAGCAGGCGTCCTCATGGAGGGCGTGGTGTCCTTGGGCTGCTGGCATCTTGACCCCTTCCCGCTTTGCTGTGGTCTTTCTGTGAGGCTGAGGGCCTGTGGCCAGGACTAGGAGGCCTGAGGGCACAAGGCAGTGCCCAGCTCATCTCTGGCTCCCCAGGCTCCAGTCCCTTTCCAGGCTCCAGTTCCAGGGCCTGCCCAGGCCCCCGCACTACAGGGACGGAGAGACATTCCAAGGTTTGCCCAAATATTGACCATGTTGGAATAGTCACCAGCCTCCTGTGCTCCCCATGGAAGAGCCAGGCTGTGGCTTCACTGTGGACAGTAGGACCAGTCTGGTGACCCAGCCACTGCCTGTCTCCTTCCCTCATCACAGAGTCAAGGCCTCTGGGATGGAGCGGAGGTGGGGGGTCTCCCAGGGCTCAAATAAGAGTGAGAAGGGACAGTGGTGGGGAACCAGGTGGCCCCTACTTTCTCCTCTGAGCAGGACAGACTTGCGCTTGAAGCCCAGCTCTCCTACTTTCCAGCTGGGTGACTCTGAGCAAATCATTGAACCCTGGGTCTGTTTCCCACCTGTGAGATGAAGGATCGCTTTGGGTGGGCTTGTAGTAAAGGGGTTAGTAGATGCGAAGTACCAGGCCCCGAGAAGACCCTTAATAAATGTTCTTCGTTAACCAGATATCTCTTGGGGCCTTATGGCATCAGACACTGTGCTGGGCACAAGGACAAGGACCCCGGGAGCCCTGCAGTAGCTGACAGAATGGGGGAAGCAGGCAGTGAGGAGGAAGGAAGCGTCAGGAAAGAAGGGAATGAGGCTGTGTGATGGAGTGAAGGGGCCAGGCAAGTGGGGTGTGACAGACGTGCAGAGGTGACACTTCCCCTGAGACCTGAGGAACCAGAAGGAGCAGCCATGCAAAGATACCAAGAAAGGCCAGTCCAGTAGCCAAAGAGCAAGTGCAAAGGCCGTGGGGCAGGGTCTGACCAGAGGGGCAGAGTGTGGGTTTCTGTTACAGGGAAAGGGGACTCTGGCTGTGGCTATGGTGGGTTTGGGCTCTGGGGAGCCTTCTGTGGGGAGCCTTCTGGCTGGACCTGGACATGGATGAGAGTCGTTGAGTGGGACCGTCGCCATTGGCGTCGCTGTCACACGTTCTCTGGAGGTCCCTCCCAGAGGGGTGGGGGCGGGGAAAGGCAGTGCGGGCTTTGCCATCTTTGTGTGACAACCATAAGGGCCCATTTCTCAGCTGAGAATACCAAGGTCTCTGCCAAGGCTCACTGAGCAGCCAATGGAGGGTGGCCCAGGTGGGGCCCTCCCGTCTCCACCATGCCGTCCTCCTCCCGTCCTGGTGCAGGGAGGCTGAGGGGAGGACAGAGGTATTAAGGGCGCAGGCAAGGCCTCATCTGTGTTGTCTGACTTTCTGCAGGGCCTGGCTGGAGAGCGGGGCATGACGGGACCAGCTGTAAGTGTGTGCGGCTGTGTTGATGGGCCATTCCCAGGGCGGTGGGCTCTGGCGCAGGCCCAGGGTCCCGGGTGGGTGGGGGTCTGTCCCAGCCTGAGCTCAGCTCCACAGCCACCCCAAATATGGCCTGATTCTACCCTGCCCAGAGAAGGGGCAGCCTGCATAGGGAAGGGGTGCCCTTGGAAACTGGGGAGCCCCTCACTGGCCTTGTGAGCAGGGACCGAAGTAGCCTCCTGGTGGGGGGTTGGACGAGAGTCCTCAGGTCTCTTCCGGGGAGCCCAGACCCCTGAGTTAGCCTGCTGTGTGGCCTGCAGAGCCCCTTCCCTCCTCTGAGCCTTCCAGGGGTAGAGGCGCAGACAGCTGGCCTCTAATTTCCCCTTGGAAAGCAAGGGGTGCAGCAAAGTGCAGAGGTGACACTTCCCCTGAGACCTGAGGAACCAGAAGGAGCAGCCATGCAAAGATACCAAGAAAGGCCAGTCCAGTAGCCGAAGAGCAAGTGCAAAGGCCCTGGGGCAGGGTCTGACCAGAGGGGCAGAGTGTGGGTTTCTGTTACAGGGAAAGGGGACTCTGGCTGAATGTATGAGTATGAGTATGTATGAGTCTCAACTCCTGCCTGCAGGGCCAAGGAGGCAGGCACCTCCTTGTGGCCAAGTCTGAAGTTAGGGGTAGAGCCAGGGAGGAGGGATGGAGCTTTGCTGAGCACCTACTGTATGCTGGACACGGGGGAGGCACTCTTCATCCATAGTGAGTTTAAGCTTTGTTATGACCTAGCAAAGCAGGACTTTACTGTTCCCGTTTTTCAGAACTGGCAGCTAAGGCTCAGAGAGGTTAAGTAGCTTGCCCAAGGTCACATGGCTAGGCAAAGATGGAGCCAAGATTTCAACCCAGGAGCATTAACCTCCAGAGCCATGCCTCCTCCTGGCTTCTGTCTGATAACGATGGTGAGCCCCGTCACGGAACTTCTGGCACCAGGCTCCAGTCAAAGCTCATAAATACTGATTTATTTCATCCGAATACTCCTATGAAGTAGGCAGCATGAGTACCCCATTTTAGAGACAGGAGCACTGTGGTGCAGAGAGGTCAAGTAACTTGCTCAAGGTCACCCAGGATTCCACGTGGGTGTTATAGTGAGGCTGGTACTACTGGCGGTGGTTTAGAGGTGGAAGCAGAGAGAAGCAAGGACTTGATCCCTGGCAGAGCTCAGAGCTGAGCTTGTGGGGTTTCAAACCTGGCTCCTCCGCACCCCAGAAGCACAGTAAAGGCCCTAAAGCCAACCCATGCTGGGCGCGCAGGGGTGCCTAGGGCCTTCAGTGCTCCTCTGCTCTGCTCACCCCAGGACAGGAGTTCCCACAGGCCCAGCTGTCAGGGTCTGGGACCCAGCACCCCTGTCCTTCGGTTCTGCCTCCCCAATCCGCCCTGACTCCCTGCCAGCCCCCACAGTCTGCCCGAGAAGACATTGTTGACTGCATGGTTTTTTTTCCTAGGGTGATCCTGGCGGGAAGGGGCAAGAGGAGGACAAAGCTGCTGCCGAGGTAACTGGTCCTGGGGGCCATGCTTCCCACCTGCCCCCTCGGCTGCGTCCCGGCAGGAGGCGGGTGCCCAGCACATCTGTATCAACACCTAGGGCACTGGGTGAATGGGTCCCTGCCCGGGGAGGCCAGTGGGTGAAGTAATGATTGCAGCATAGCCGCAGATGGGGGACTGGCCTGGGGGCAGAGGACAGGGAGGACCCTGCCGGGGAGAAGCTTCGGGCTGCAGGCTGCAGAGTCCCTCTCCAGGGACAGGAAACCCCCTGGGGCATGGAGTTGGTGGCCTAGAGGATCGGTGGGCAGGTAGACAGATGGCTGGTGGATGTGGAGAAGACGGTGGGGGAGTAAGGATGGGAGCAGGGGGCGGCCAGGGCTAGATGGGGTGGGGAGGGGACGCAGATGGATCACGGGCATGACCCTGGGGACCCATTGTCTTCTAGGAAGAGGAGGGACGCCTGAAGACCGGGGTGATGGATAGAGGGGATGAAGGCAATGGGACCAGCAGGGGAGACCTTGCAAGCTGAGAGCAAGAATCCCCTGGGTGTGTCAGAGCTCAGGGAGCAGGGGGCATCTAGCGTTCTCTAATGAGCCAGCCTGGGGTGACTGGGGAGGTGGGCTGGGCTGGAGGGCGGAGACTGGGGGGCCAGGGGCCCTTTGGGAGGCCCTTGGGAGACTGGAGACAGGAGGAGAGGCTGGAGCCAGAGCAGCTGCGGTGGGTTACAGGAGGCAGGGGGGAGGAAGATATGGGTGCCAAGGCATGGGCATAGATCCATAACCTATGGTCGCCCCACTTGCAGGGGCGGGGTATGGAGACGTACGGTACTTACGACTTCATTAGCTCTTCGCATGCATTCCATGAGAGTGCATCCCCATGGCTCAGGGGCATGGGACTTAGCTGGGGACCTGGACCTTCTGCTCCTCACTGGGGCACCCCCATCCTAGACACGCCCACAGTATGGCTTTTGATGGCCTTTGGATCCCTGGAGGGAGGACCTCTCTCCTTAACCTATAGGATACTTTTTGGTTTCCTTTCAGTTTTTGGTTTTGTTTTGTTTTATTTTGTTTTAAGCTGGCTCCATGCTAGGCTAGAACTCACGACCCTGAGATCTAGAACTCACGACCCTGAGATCTAGACCCTGACCTGAGATCAAGAGTCAGATGCTCCACCGACAGAGCTCCCCAAGCACCCCACCCTTTTGTATTGTTTTAAACTAGATTGATCTGAACGTCGTGACACAGCTGTCACATTATGCCAGCCGAAGGCTGAAGTCATTCTGGGGCTGACTTCAGAGCGGGGCCTGATCCCCTCACCATCACTTTTTTTTTTTAAGATTGATTGATTGATTGATTGGGGACACACAGAGAGAGGCAGAGACACAGGCAGAGGGAGAAGCAGGCTCTGCTTCTGCAGAGGGTTTCTGCAGGGGGTTTCCTGTCCCTGGAGAGGACCTGATGCAGGATTTGATTCCGGGACTCCAGGATTACGCCCCGGGCGGAAGGCAGACACTCAACCACTGAGCCACCCCGGCGTCCCCACCATCACATTCCTTTTCAGAGTGGCCTGGTCACCTGTCTTCTCAATAAACCAGCTCATTCATGTGTCTTGGTGCATAGGGTCTGCCCAGGTGTAGACCGGCTCCCCAGCAACGGGGACCTGTCATTGTCAAGCACTCTCGCTGAAGCAGTGGCTATTCCTTCTCTTTTTCTTGCTGGGGTGGCCACTCTCAGCAACTCTCGAGGTGGAGGCAGCAGAGGGGGGTTGGTGCAGAGCCAGCAAGGAGGTCAGCCACACTCTCCCACCCATGCTAGGTGCTCTGCCCTTGGCAGGATATCTTCTGGAAAGAAGGGCACATGGGGGAAGAAGCCAGGCAGCCACGGAAGCAGGAAAAACCGAGGCATGAGGGGGACAGGTCTGGGTGTGAAGCCTGGGCTGGCCGCTTCCAGGCTGGCCCTGGCGCCGTCCCTGCAGCCAGCCCTGACCCTGGCTGCTTCCTCCCCGCCAGGGTGAGGGGGTGCAGCAGCTGCGGGAGGCCCTGAAGATCCTGGCAGAGAGAGTCCTCATCCTGGAGCACATGATTGGGATCCATGGTGAGCTGTGACCAGAGCCTGAGGCCAGCTGGACCCACAGCTGTCCGTAGAGTTAGGGATCGCTTCTGCCCCTGCCTCCCTACTCCCTGCCACCCTCATGGCAGCTGCCGTTGCCTCTGCTTTGCCTGCCTCGATGACACCTCCATTTGGCTGTCAGATGGTCTTCCCCAAATCCCAGTCAGACCCTGCCCTGTGCCTCCCCTGCTCAAGGACCCTCAGTGGCTCCCTATTGCCCATGACTGATGTCCAGGCACATCAAGTCCCAAGCCCCTCCCCAGCATGGCCTGGTGCCCAGTTACACGAAGCCACTACCTAGTCATCCTGTAACCTCTCCCCGCCCCACCTCTGTGCCTTTGCACAGGCCAGTCCCTCTGCCGGCTGACCACCACTCCCACTTCGGGTAGGACCTTCTCTAGGGTCTCTTCCTCTGTGAAGGCGCCCTCCTGCCCCACAGTGTTCTGAAGAGCCTTCTGTTCTCTTATGGCGTGAGCTTTGCATGTCTTTCCCTGGCATGCTGGGAGGCCCTGGTGGCAGGGTGGTGACTGGCAGCCCTGCAGGGCCTGGAGCCCACCCCCGGTCAGCATTTGTTGCAGGGTGAGTGGGAGAAAGCATGAGTGAGTGGGTGCCCGTGTGACAAGGTAGCCCGCTGCTGCCTTGCCCTGTCCTCGCTGGGCCTGTGGTCTCCCCCGTGGGCTGGGCACCAGAAGCAAAGGGGCCTTTGAGGGCTCTCAAGGCCTTCCATGAGCCCACCCGCCTCCTGTCCTTCCAGATCCCTTGGCCTCCCCCGAGGGGGGCTCTGGCCAAGACGCTGCCCTGAGAGCCAACCTGAAGATGAAGCGTGGTGGCTCCGCGCCCGACGGCCCCCTCGCGGCCCTGCTTGGCCCCGACTCTGGGCAGAGGAGCGCTGGCCGGGCCGGCGGCGGGCAGTAAGAGGCCGGCTCTCCAGGACAAGGCCCGGCTCTGCCAGAGACCCAACCCTGAGGCCTGTGTTGGCGTGCTGGCTCCTGAAGACACCCCAAGCGGGACTGGGCTCCAGGCACCGACGATTGTGCGGGACACTGGCTCCCAGGGGGGACTTGGGGACAGATGGCAAGTCCAGAGGCAGAGTCCAGAGGGCCCTAGCACCCTTGGCGGGCCCCTTCCTGGTCCCTGCCCTCCCCACCCTCACTTCTGCAGGAGACGGGATCTGGGTGGGCTGGGTGGGGCGTGAGAATAATCCTAATATTCATCATTTACTGAGTCCAGGCCTGTCCAAGGAGCTTTCCCTGCATTGTCTCATTTAACCCTTAGGAGGTAGGCTTGTTATCCCCACTTTTCACGGGGGGGACGGAGGCACGGTGAGTCTAAATCACCTGCCGAGGCCCCCTGGTTCCTTAACCCTCGACCCTGCCAGCTTCCTGTCTTCACAGGGGAGCTGAGTGGGCGCAGGGCCATGGGGAGGCTGGACTGGTCCACAGGGAAGAAAGGCAGGGTCCTGGGCCTCCTTCCTCGACCCCCTCCCCAGGGCTCAGGGTCTGCTCAGGGTCTGGCAGTGTGTGGCCTGCAGCTGCTCTCAGAGGCCTGGGAGACCCTGAATAAACACATGACAGTCCCACGGACTTGGGGACAGTGAGAGAGGAGCACCGGGGTGCAGAGGCCTTCGTACTAAATGGGCATCGCCCACCAGTGCCTCCCAGTTTCAGAACCCACCCAGGCCTGCCCCTGAGCCAAGAGCAGGGAGGGTTTACTGGGAAGGCCATCCCTTGCAGCCTTGCCCTCTCTGGAAATCTATAGGGTTGGCCATTTCTGGCATCGTACAGCAAGTCCCATGTCCCCTTGACAAACTAGAGATAGGACAGCCACCCGAGTCCCAGGCCCTGCTGGGGGAGATGCTGTGGGCCCAGGCCAGGGACCCCAGAGCAGCTTAAACCACAGGCCTCAGGGTCCCTCAGGCCACAGGTCCCCTGTGAGCCGGGCCAGCCCTGGTGCTCCTCTCTTGTTGGGCCAGGGCCTGGTCTCCACAGCAAACTCAGAGATTTTGGTGCTACCCTGGCTCATGTCTCCCCTCAGGGCAGGAGCCGTCTGTCCCCAGTGTCCATGGTGTTCTCTGGAGCGGGTGGCCTGGTCCTGCCAGGCCCTGGTGACCTCCCCCTGCCGTCCAGGCCCCGGTGCCCCGTGAGAGGCAGGACTGGCCTGGGGCCCGAGGTGTGGTGGTCAGAGGCGGGCGGGAAGTCTATAATGCTCTGACAATAAAGGTGCTCTCCCCACTGGGGGTCTGGTGTCCTGTGACGCAGGTGCTGAGGGAGGCCGGCCCCCGAAGTTCACATCTAGTGACCACGTGGCTGGATGTGGGGACAGGCACGTCCTGGGTGGTGCCACACACACGGCACGGGACATGTCAACACAGCAACACAACGGAGGGGACAGCTAACCCACCAGGGGCCAGGGGAGGAGCCTTGAGGTTCAGAAGGGCTTCAGGGGTCAGCGGGAATCGGCTAGACAGGAAAGGGTGCTGCGGCAGGAGAATGGCATCGGGGAAGGCTCGGAGGGGCCGAGGAGGACAGCTCATCGGTGACCCCCGTGCACAGAGCATACACCCAGGGGCGGGAGGCCGGCCAGGCAGCGGCGGGAGTGCGTTCCCCTGGAAGACTGAGCCCCCGTTTTTTCTCCAGGCCACCCCTTTGGCTCACTGGAGCCCCCACCCCTTCACCTGAGCACCCCACTTCTGTTGAGGGAATCCTCACCCCCTGGGGCCACCACAGGACTGAACCCCATCTGACAAGCTGAGCCATCCACCCCTTCTCATTCTCCCAGCCCCATGGAGGAGATGAGACTGGAAGGGAGATGATCCGCTTTGCCCAGGACCCTGAAGTGTGCTGCCCCCATGGCCGTCAGCGCAGGCTCCGTGTAGGCCTCTCCCTCTGGATGTCTCGAGGGCAGGCCACTTCCCCACTGACATCTGTATTCTTTTTTTCCCCTAAGATTTTATTCATTCATTCATGAGAGAGAGGCAGAGACATAGGCAGAGGGAGAAGCAGGTTCCCTGTGGGGAGCCTGATGTGGGACTCGACACCCAGGTGCCCCTGACGTCTGCGTTCTTAAACCAGGGGGCTGCCACTTTTGGAGGGTGAGGACTGAGCATGGGCAGGGCTAGGTGTCCACAGGGGCACCTAAGGCCCCTCGGGGCAGGACAGCGGCGAGCAGGGAGGTGCGAATTCCAAGGACCAGGGCCTGGCTCTCCCTGGATCATCACGTTCTAGTGCTGAGCCCTGAGAGGTCAGGATTCTGAAGTCAGCCTGGCCTTCCCAGTCCTTGTAAAGGATGTTTGTCAAAGTCGGGCATAGAGCATATTTTGTATCAGCTGGTTAACTCAACACGTAGCTTTTCAGTATGTAGATACCTGGGATGCCTTCACTGGTACCCTGGCCCTGGATTGCACAACTGTCTGGGGCCAGCCTTGGGGGGCTAGCAGAGTCTGGAGAGAGTGTCTCCAGCATGGAGGCAGGACTGGGTGCCCAGGTGCCCCCAGGCTCCCGGGTGTGGAAGGGAGTAGAGGGAACCAGCTTCCTGTGGGAGGTCCCCCACCAGCAGGGTGGACAGGCCAAGGACGTGGGAGGCCCCAGGCCCCAAGGGCCAGGGCTGTGGGACAGGGTCTCCCTGGGGGAAGGTGGTCTCAAGCTAATCCTTCATAAGGATGAGGCGAGGCACTGTGCCAAACACGCGGCATATGTCACCTCCCTTCTGTTTCAGAGCTTTCTTTCCCATTTTGTGGAGGGTCTGCTAAGTCCCAGAGAAGTTGAGTGACTTGCTCAAGGTCGCACAGCCAGTGGTGGTGAAGCCGGGCTTCTGAACAGGTGGGAGACTGGAGGCCGTGCCCCTGGCTGCTGTGCTTCTGGAAGGCAGAGTGGGGTGCACGTAAACCAGGAGACAGAAACAGCACTGCCAGGAGGGGCAAGTGTGAGCAAAGGCTGGCGGCGGAGGAGGAGCAGAACCGATTCGGGGTGGGGGGGGCAGCAGAGTAAAGGAACCCTCACAGGGGAACTGAAGCAGCTGCCAGGTGCCAGATCTTGGAGGATCTCGAATGCTGGAGCGGGAGGAAGCTGACCTCTAGGGGACCGGCTCCCCAGCAGGCTCTCATGGCCAGTCTGGCCCCTTCCCTCCTTCTGGCCTGTAGAGCCTCTTACTGAGATGCAAGCCAGCCTGCGCTGCCCCCTGCTCAGAAATCAGCTGTGGCTGCCCTGGTGCCGGCCCTGAGCCAAGGCTCCGCAAATGGGCCGGTCACCAGGGTCCCGCCCTCCGTGCTGCAGGCTGCATGTGCCTCGGCACCAGCCCAGGAACAGGGCCTGAGCCTCTCTCCTTGGCTGGCCTCGTCTCTGTCTGGCCTGCGGGTGCTGGCTGCCCAGCCACGTGGGGGCCCTTGGTGCTTGCAGGATGAGGGGGAGAGCAGGTCGGAGGGGGTGTGGTCTCACACTTCCAGCCCTGGGGGACAACCGGCTCCTGGCTTTGGACAAAATCCTCAGAGCATCACCTCCTCTGACCTCTGCAGTCCAACGGGACCAGTTGGGCCTCTCTGGTCCTCTCTTCTGTCTCAGAATGGAGAAGCAAGCCACCCAGAGCCCCCAGCCAGGATGCTGTTACTGGGCCTCCAGGACCTGCGACCGCCCCCTCTTCCCCCACCCTGGGGGAGGGGCTTGTGAGCATCAGCCCAGTGCAGGAGGAGAGGGAGGGAAAGGAGCTCCCACCCCTGCCAGCCACCCAGGGGGTTAATGAGGGAGAATTAGCACTGGCCCACGCCCTCACCTCACCTCACCTCACCTCACCCCAAACCCCAGGCTCCCTATGTCTGCTCTTGCTCTCTGCCCTCCAGGCACCGCTTGCTGCATGCACCTCTCTCCTGCGTCTAGATCAAACCCGACATTTCTTCTCAAACACTGACAGGCTCCAGCCCCTGGTATGTGTGTGTGTGCACACGTACAAATGTACTCAGGGGCACACACGTGTGCATGTGCTTGAGTATGCACACACATGTGTGCATGTGTTTGTGAGCATGCATATGTTCTAGTGGGTATATAGATTTTTGGGGGTAGCACAGGGGACAACAGCATCTTAGTAACACCTTCCCTTCCAGGCCTCCTCCCCTTGGGTCCTGAATAGCCATGGTCCCTCTTGTCCTGGGGGACCTGGCCTGGGACTGCCCTATCTGGCTTGTGGGATCCTTGGCCCAGCTGGGCAGGAGCAAGGCAACTGAAAAGGTGAACGCTGAGGCAGCCCCCTCACTCAGTTCTCCTCTCTTTGGGTGGGGAGAGTCCCCCAATGGCCTCCTGGGCAAGGCAGGTGTGGGGCCCACAGCCAGGGACCCCTGCTTGCTCTACCCTCAGTCAGCCACCTGCCAGAACAGAAATTTAGGACCCCCTTGGTCAGTGGGTAACTTCTGGCAAGTGCCCCAACATGGTGAGGGTCTTGGGCTGGTCAGCCAAAGCTACTGGTAAACACCCCTGCGCTGACCCCCGGGCCCCCCGTCATCCTGGCCCCTCTTGTAGACCCCTTGGAATCCAGGACCCCGATCCAGCATGAAGAGCCAGATCTGGTTGTTAAGTATCATTGCTATGTGGTTGTAAAATATTTTTAATGTGCCTCTTGACACAAGCGGCGAGAAGCCACTGGCACAGCTGGGGGTAAGGGGGTGTGCTTTGCCTCTGCCTGGGGACACATGACGGTCTCAGGCAGTAATTCGCAGCTGCCATGAAGCCTTGAGATGTGGGAGCTCCCACAGGAAGGGCTGGATGGCCTTGGTCAAAATCTTGGAAGTAGGTCAGAAACCTGTTTCCGTCCAGGCTGGGGTTCCTCCAGGGCATTCCAATAGGACCCCACATTCCCTGCCGCACATGCTAGGGATTAGAACCCAAAACAACATGGTACAACTTGGGGATCCCTGGGTGGCTCAGCAGTTTAGTGTCTGCCTTTGGCCCAGGGCGTGATCCTAGAGCCCCGGGATCGAGTCCCACATCGGGCTCCCTGCATGGAGCCTGCTTCTCCCTTTGCCTGTGTCTCTGCCTCTCTCTCTCTCTCTCTCTCTGTCTCTCATGAATAAATAAATAAAATCTTAAAAAAAAATAATCCTTTAAAAAAAAAAAACATGGTACAACTTGTTTCCTGGGACTGAGAGGGAACCAGGGTGTGGCTGGAAGTCAACCAGACACTAGCTTGACCCCTGGGGGCTCTGGGGTCACCTCTGAGCCTCTCCCTTCCCAAGATGCACTGGGAAGCCTGCTGCTGGCCAGGCGGGAAGGGTATTTGGGGGGCACATTCTTCTCACTCTGCACTTGGCAAGTCTAAAGACCCTCAAGGGGCTATTCTCCTGCCAGATGGGCAGGAACTGCCTGACTCTGGCCCTGGGCCCCAGCCCCAGCCCTCACAGCTCTGTTGACCCCGCCAGGCTGTGACCTTCTTGTGGGCAGGGTCACATCTGCGTCCCCAGTGCCCCACTCTGATCACTGCAGTGAGTCACAGGACATTCCCAAAAGGAGACTGATTGCTTTCTCGACCCTAGGAGGCTCTAGGCACTAGGAGACCCTAGTGACTGAGGTGGTGCACAGGGAGGCAGGCAGGCATCCGACATGGGCTCAGGTCAGAGCAGAAGTCCCCTCTCACCCAATTATCCCACACCTGCAGTCCCAGCCACCCCCTGAAGTTTCTGGAACACCTCTCTCCCAGACCCGTTTTATGGATGATAAAAAAGAGAATTTCATAAGATTTTCAATTACTTGAATTCCAGGGAGATTTATTTCCAATGTTATTAATAAATTCTAATGTCACCTATAACTTTCAATTGCCAGTTAATTAACTTGCAATTGGTGCATTGTAAAAGGCAAATTAAATACTTTTTCAGGCAGTGGCTGGTAAATCTAATGAGCCGGTGTGCCCGAAGCAGACAGCGGGGCTCACATGTTCCAGCCTCACCTCCCTCCTTGTCGATGGGTGTGTGGCATGGGCAAGTAGACAGCGGGGCCTCCGTGTCCTCATCAGGAGGATGGATCACAGAAGCTGCTTCCAGAACCTTCATGGTGTCTGGGATTGAAGCTGTTTTTTTTTTTTATCTGCAGGTAAATGCAACAAAGGGGGTCCCAAGTGGTAAGTGGAGTTGAAAGTTCTTGCTCTGACACTACAGGCTGGGTCACTGTACCAGCTCCTGGGGCTGCCATAACAGATTGCCAGAAATGCTTGCTGTCACAGTTGTGGAGTCCAAAATCCGGGTGTCGGCAGGGCTGTGCTCCCAAGGCGGTCTCTCGGTCTCTCGGGGAGAATCCGTTCCTTCCCCTTTCCAGCTTGCAGTGGCTCTGGGCATCCCTCTGGCTGGGGGCTGGCCGTCACACATGGCCTCCTCCCCTCTATCTGTCTCGTCCTCTGTATCTCTTACAAGGACTTGTCATTGGATTTGGGGCCCATCTGGGTGATCTGGCAAGCTGGGAGTCTTAAGATCCTTAACTCAATCGTATCCTCAAAGACCCTTTGTCCAAATAAGGTCACATGCAGAGGTTCCAGGGATGAGGACTTGGACTTGTAGTGTGGAGGCTGTTACGACAGTGACCTAGGGCACGACTGTTCACGTCTTGGGGCTTACAACTTCCACCACATCAAAGGGCTGAACTATTTGGAGCAGATGCCTTACCATGTGTCTGGCACAGCCCTGATGGTCACATGTATTGACTCACGCCACCCTGACAAAACAGGTACGTTGTCACCTTCATTTTGCAGGTGAGCGAATTCAGGCAGGAGGTTAAGTGACTGGCCCAAGGTTGCCCAGTTCGGAAGTGGTGGGGCCAGGATTTGAACCCAGGCCATCTGACCCTGCAGCCTACATTCCCTTTTTCATAACTGAGCTTTTGAAATTGTTATTATTGAGCTATAATTCACATACCATCAACTCACCTATTTCAAGTGTATAATTCAGTGGCTTTTGGTGTATTCAGAGTTGTGCAATCAATTTTAGGACACTTTCATCACCCCCAAAAGAAAGCCGGTACACTCGAGCACTACCCCAATGCCCCCATTCCTCCCACCCCTAGGCAATCACTAATGTGCTACCTATGAATTTGCCTATTCTGGACATTTCACATACCAGAATCCTACTGGTATGTAAGCCTTTTTCTTCTGGCTTCTTTGAGCATAATGATTTCAAGGTTCATCCATGTTGTGGATGTGTCTGAGCTTCATTTCTCTTTATGGCTAAACAAGAGCCTGCACTCTTCACTACTGTGTTGACCTGTAAGGTCCGTCCCTGGCAGCTCTGAAAACCTTTCTGTAGGATTGGCACATTCCAGAAATTTCTACCAAACCCTGAGGCTTGATCTTCAAGGATTCTGCTGGAGTTGGGGGATAGAACCTTTCACCCTCTCCCCACAGCACTGTTCTCTCTTTACAAGATTCCTGACACAGCAAGACCCCAGGGATACCAGGCACCAGTGAGTGTGCTAGAATGCCAGCTGTCGGGCCTGGCTGCCCCCGAAGTGGAGCTGTTCTGCCCTCACCTGAGGCAGAGCTCCTGACCTTTCTCACATCATGGCTCACAGAGAATGGGATGATGTTGGTACAACACTAGGGATAAATGATCGGGGCTGCACCTGGTGGCCACGCCTAACCTGGGGTCTCTGGCTATCCCAGCATTCCTCTGCTAGCCTCCCAAGGCCATCACCTGAGCCCACCTGATACACACATCCGTAGCAAAGGTGGGAAGCTCTGGTCTCAGGTGTCAGGATGCTCCCCGATTTGGCTTGAAGTATTTTTCTGCAGGGAGCCATTCTAGGAAAGCCTTGTCTGAGCTGCTGAGGACTCTGGGGCAGGGGGAGATTGCTGCCAAGAGACCCCCCTTCACCAGAGCTTGCCTGTGTGGCTCAGAATAGCAGAAGGGACCCTGGAATCTTAAGTTCCAGTTCTAACATGGCACCTAGCTTCTTGTATGCTGTTGAGGGGCCCATACCCTCCCTGGCCTCACTGGGGACACTATGGGGATTGGGCTCTATTGCTCAAGGGTTTCTGCCGAACACTGCTCCCTCCCCAGAATTCCTGGCAGGAGTTGGCATGGCTGTACCTTCTCCAAGATTTTTCCATCCAAGGGGTCAGCTGCAGCCTGTCCATACCTCCCCCGCCCCGATTTACTAACTTGCACTTGTGAACATTCCTGGCCTCTGTCCAGGGCCAGTCTCTGGGGTGCTGGGAGTGCAGCAGCCCCTAGCGTTAGAAGTAGGAAGCCCATCTTGATCCATCCCTGGGGATAGACATGGCCTCATTAGAAGCCAGGTTGCCAGGAAAAGCCCTGCCTCAGCTGCCAGTACCACTACTCAGCAGCATACCCTGGGTAGGGGTGGAGGATGCCCCCAGCCTGCCCCAGCCTTCCCCTCCGCCGACAGGCCCATCGATAGGTCAGTCCCTAGGTTGGAGTAAGCCAGTCCTTGCCTTCTAGAGTGTGGAAAGTAAGGAGAGCAGTGAGGGGACCCCAGGAAGGAGCCTGGAGCTCCCCTGGGGGGAGGAGCATCCTCTCAAGGAGGTGACACAGCTAAGGCACCTGAAAGATTGAGTAGAGTTAGCCAGGTGGTGGAGGGGGCAGGGCAAGCCCAGCATGTGCAAAGGCCCATCAGTGTGGGAAGGAGAAAGGAAGTGTTAGAAGCACAGGGAAGTTGCCAGAAAGGGGCTGGGAGCCGATGGGAGAGGAGGGAAAATGAGATCAGATTAAGAAAGGTGAAGATTTGTCCTCATGGTAGTGGGCTGCCATGGAAGTTTCCAGCAGGGGAGAGACACAGTTGGACACTTGTATGGAAGGAGCCCTCCAGCCAAAGGGCATGAGACCTGAATGGTGGCAACAGAGAGGAGAGGACAGTTGCAAAGAGTTGGGGAATGGGTGGGCAGACTCGGTTCTTCACCAACCAACCCCCCAGACCACTCTGCCACTGGTTCAGGTGGGCCGGCAGGACCAGTGAGGAAAGACCCCTGCACCGGGGCTCTAGGAGTCCTTGAACCTGGGGCAGCAGGGAGGAGGGGTGGTGAGTGCTTGAGGCTGGAGGCCCAGGGCCAGCAGGGCAGCCTACAGACGTGCCCAGTGGAAGGCCAGGGGTACCACACCCAGGTCCAAGTGCTTCAAGTAACAGGGGCTTATTGCAAGGCTACAGGGACCTCGGGGGACACTAGGGTGGGGGTGGGGGGAGTTGTGCCGGATCTAAGCTGGGGTTCAGTGGAGGAAGGAGGCTGCTGACTCCCATGGCTCTGTCCTGTGCCCATCCCTGTTCTCAGAGATGGGTTGTCCCATCTCTGCTCACCGCTTCCATCTGCTCGTGACTTCTGCATCTTACCACAGCTGCCATGGCCACTTGCTCTCCCCATGTAGCTGGTGGCTTTGCAGTCACCCAGCGCTCAAAGTGGGTGTCAAGTACCTCCTTGCTCCGCCCACCCCCTCACCCTGCCAGTGCTCAGGCTCCACAGGGCCTTCCCAGAGGTAGGACTCCTCCTCTTTGTTGGCAAATGAGCCCAGGCTGAGGTCTCATCCCTCCAGGCTGGACACAAATACCTGATCAGGAAGGAGGATGCTCAGGGCACCTGGGTGGCTCATGGTTGAGCATCTGCCTTCAGCTCTGGGTGTGATCCTGGGGTCCTGGGTTCGAGTCCCACATTGGGCTCCCCCCAGGGAGCCTGCTTCTCCCTCTGCCTATGTCTCTGCCTCTCTCTCTCTCTTTTATGAATAAATAAATAAAGTCTTTAAAAAAAAAAAAAAGAGAAGGAGAACCCTTGGGACCTAAGGCTGGAAGCCTCAGAGAGCACAGAAGTGTGGCTTTGCTGTCTGTCAGTGGCAGCAGCTCTCTCTGGGTCAACAGAGAAGGCTCAGCTTTGTGTTACATGAGTGCTGCGTTCTCAAACGTGGCCGTGCTGTCCCCACCCTCCAGCTACTTAAGGATCATGATGACGTTCCTCCAGGTGCTTGGGACATAACAGGACCAAATCATTGACTACTCTCTCCCCTCACTGCCTACCTCCTCAGCTCCAAGCCTTCTGGCAGGTCTGGCTCTTAACAGATGGGACACCAAGGGCCTTGGCCTTAATTTTCCTTCTGTATGGTGGTTGATAAAAGGAGAATTTTTTGAAAAGTCAAAACCAAAAAGGTGCATCTTAATTAGGGAGGACATGCAGGGAGGCTAGCCTGAGCCCTACTGGGCACCAGCTCTCCACTTTGTGAGAACAAATGCTTTGAACGCAGCCCCGTTGCCATGGTGATCACCGCATCTCAGCTTACGAGGTGGCATTGAAAATCTGTGGGGGAAGAACAGATTATTCAATAAATGATGCCGGGACATTTGCTAAGCCATTCAGAAAGAAATAAAATTAGCTCCTTCCTTCACACCATATTCCAATATGAATTCAAGAGGATTCAAAGATTTAAAACAAAGAAGGAAATCATCAAACACTCAAAGAAACTATAGCCAAATATTTGATCTCTGGGTGAGTAAATACCTTCAAAACATAAAAGCAGCAGGAAAAAATAACAAAGAATTAGATAAAATTTAATACATAAAAATTTAAATATGTTTTTAAAAAGCCATTTAATTAGATTTATTGGGGAACTATAAATAAGGATAAAAGTCACAAAAAAATCTGACAAATGGTTAACACTTCTAATATATAAAAAGCAATGACAAATCAATAAAATGAACATTCCAGGAGAAAAAGAGTCAATGGGAAATGTACAAAAGAAAACACAAATATTTTAAAATATTGAGCTTCACTAGTAATCAAAGAAATGCTCATTAAAACACCAACTTTCTGGCAGCCTGGATGGCTCAGCAGTTTAGCACCTGCCTTCAGCCCGGGGCATGATCCTGGAGACCCGGGATCGAGTCCCATGTCGGGCTCCCTGCATGGAGCCTGCTTCTCCCTCTGCCTGTGTCTCTGCCTCTTTCTCTCTGTGTCTCCCATAAATAAATAAAATCTTTTTAAAAAATAAAACACCAAAACTTTTCCCGTTGGATTGTCAAAAATTGTTTAAAATTGTAATACTCAATCTTATGGAATAGAGTGAAAGTGAGCTTTTTAAACCACGAGGGTACAAATGTGAGGGTACAAATTGGTATAAAATTTCTAGGGAAAAACTGGCTTTATGCTACAGAGCTTTAAAATGTTCATACCATTAACCTGGAACCCCACTTCCAATACATTTTAAGAAGATAGTCAAGATTGAAACTAAAATGCGAATACAATAATATTTATTGTAAATACTATAAATTTGTAATTCACTCAAACTCTAGGGTATGGCTAAATAAATTACAGTGTATAATTATGAAATATTGGGCACTTATTAATTAAACTAATATTTTGAAAAATATTTAATGGCATGAAAATATGTCTAAGATAGAAGATAGTATATCTGGCTGGCTTTGAACATGTGACTCTTGATCTTGGGTGATGGGTTTGAGTCCCATGATAGGTGTAGAGATTACTTAAAAATAAAATCTTAAAAAAGGGGGGGATCCCTGGGTGGCTCAGTGGTTTGGTGCCCGCCTTCAGCCCAGGGCATGATCCTGGAGTCCCAGGATCAAGTCCTACATTGGGCTCCCTGCATGGAGCCTGCTTCTCCTTCTGCCTGTGTCTCTGCCTCTCTGTGTGTGTGTGTGTGTCTTTCATGAATAAATAAAATAAAAAATAATAATAATTTAAAAAGAAAGAAAGAAAATAGTATATCAGTTGGGGTTCTTAACTGCTGGCATTCAAAACCCAGTCTGGCTGGCTGGCTAAAGCAGAGAAAGAATTCACTGGGAGAATGTTGAAGAGCTCCGAATCATCAGGAACATGGGAGAGTTGGACAGAGAAAATAAACAGGCAGCAAGACATCCACAAATGCAGCTGGAATCAGGAAGCTTCTGGTGAGGAAACTGCTCAGAGTCTGAACAGAATGTCCCTGCGGCCTCACCAGCAATGTGCCCAGGATGTCGTTGTGTGTTCTATCAATGTCTATTTGGTTACTAGTGTTGTTCCTTTAATTTCTTTTGCACACATTTATAGTGTATTTAAAGTTTTTCAATAAGTCTGGTGTTTAGGCTCCCTTGGGGACTGTAACTGGGTCATACTTTCTTGTTTCTTTGCATGGCTCATGAATTTTTGTTGAAAATTGGGCACTTAAAATAATATAATGTCATAAATCTGGGATCAGATCTCCACTTCCCAAGGGTTTGTTGTTACTGCAATTTGCTCTTGTAGGTGCTGCTGATGGTTTCATTAGTAACTTTCCTGAAATAATCTTGTGGTCTGTGTTCTTTGCTGTGTTTAGCCACTGAAATTTCTGTGCAGTTAGCTTAGTGGTCAGCTACTGATTGGCTAGAGATTTCCTTAAATCCCTTAAATCAGTAAGTCTCCCAGTCCTTGTTGAGGGGCTCTGTCTGTGTGTTGGGGCATGCCTTCAGTGCTCTAGCAAGCAACTGACAACTCTGTCCTAGCCTTCCCTTCCTGCTTTTACAGAGCCTCAAGGTCAGCCGGAGGTGAGACATTCAAGCTTTCACAGGTCTTTCCTGGGCGTGTGCACAGCTACACACATATGTGCATCCCAGGGACATGTTGGAGTATTTCAAAGCCCCCTAAGGACATCTCATTCTCCAGTTTTTATTTAGCCTCTCTTTAACCCCAACTGATATCACTTTTTCAGGCAGCTACAGTGTTAAACAGTTGCACCTAATTATTTTTGACAAATGATCTGGAGTTAGAGATGTTCACGCAAAGCAATCTTTAAGGCAGGTCAAAAAAAGCAACCCTGGGAATGGAGCTTTTCAGAGAGTTGCCAGACAGATCAAATAGTGACAATTCCCTGGATATGAGGCTTTTTTGGAAGCTCCAAATCCGTTCTTTACCTTCTAGTGGCTGCAGGGCTGCTGGTTGTTCTGACCACCATAGTTGTGAGACTATCATTTTTCAATGAAACTGGGGAGAAGGAAATGGGAATAGGGTAGGTTAAAACTTCACAAAGCTTGCTGTTCTTACTGTGATTCAGCCATATTTTTTTAAAAAATAAATACTCCTGGGCGATTGGGTGACACAGTTGGTTAAGCCACTAACTCTTGGTTTCAGCTTGGGTAATGATCTCATTGGATTGAGCCCTTGTGTAGGGCTCTGCACTCAGTGCGAAGTCTGCTTGGGACTCTCTTCTCTCTCTGCCACTCCCCCCTGTACATGCTCGCTCTCTCTCTCTCTAAAAAACAAATAAATATTTTTTAAAAACAAAAATAAATATTGTTGCAAGCTTTTGGTTAATTTCCAAAGTCATGAAAAAGTTGCTTCTGATGATTTTTGCCAACATGCTCATTGCTTTTACAAAGGAACATATTTTTGGAAGTCCTTACTCTGTCATTCCAGAAGTGTTTCACCCCACCTGTTTGTGTACAGAAAATTTTATTGGAAAGCAGCCATGCCCATTCATTTATATATTGTCTATAGCTGCTTTCACACTACAATTGAAGAGCTCAGTAGTTGCAACAGAAACCATATGGTCTGCAAAGTCTAAAATAAGTACTATCTGGCCTTTACAGAAAAAGTTTGCCAACCTCTAGTTAGGCAAGAAAATGATATAGAGATTGGAGGAAGTAAATTGTCATTATTCACAGATGAAATTATTTTGCATTTAGAAGTTTTTAAAATTTGTAAACAAATTGTTAGAATTAATGCATGCTTAGCAAGATCGCTATACAGAACTCAACTGCAGGACTTCTGGATCCTCCGAAGATAGTGTAAGCACATTCCATCCTACCTCTCCCACTGATTACAACTAAAACGCCAGGACATAATTCACAGAGCAACTATCTGAAGACTTTCTTACTTACTCTGAAAAGTAAGTCAGAGTAAGTGGATTGGGGAGGGAAATCAAAGATTGAAATATCTGAGTTCCCTGGTTGGTTGGTTTCTCTCTTCACCTTTCCATGTTAAACTCTAGTATAGCTCAAATCCTGGAACTGCAAAGAAGGTGGAAACAGAAGAAATTCTAAGAAAAAAAAAAACTGTCTTTCTGATCAGAGAATCAAGAATGGGGTATTTTGCAGGACAGAGAGCATGACAGGAAAGTCCTTTCTTTTTTTAAACCAGCCCTGTCCTGAGGCAAGCTCCGGTCATGAGTACATTCCTGGGGGTACCAGCCATCCCACAGGCACCTAAAACATTTCTCTCTGGTCAGAGAGTGGTTCCTATCATTTGAAGAGGGTGAGGAATCTCCATGTTCTCTTTTTTCTGTTGCCCCTTCTTGCTGAGATAGACTCGTTTATAGGGAATGATTAATAGCACACAGCCAACTTTCTAGTGGGAGAACCAGGAAAGTGGGTCTTGGAGATTTGGACAGTGTGGGGGAAGTCATGGAGAGGACAGAGCTGGGGAAAAGGATTCTTCAAACGCATGCAAACAAAGTCCCAAGACTTAGTTTTGTGTGCGTGGAACTAACCTGAAACAGCCTAGCAAAGGCTTTGAGAACAGAGATCAGAAAACTTCCTCTGTGAAGGGCCAGATAGTAAATATTTTAGGCTTTGTGAGTAACATATGTTCTCTGTCACATATTCCATCTTTTTCCTTCCTTTCTTCTTTCCTCCCTTCTCTCTCTCTCTCTCTTTTTCTCATACAAATATAAAACCAGTTTTATTTCATAAGCCATTATAAAAACAATCCATGGGCTGGATTGAGCTTGTGGGCTGTAGTTTGCCAACTGCTAGTGTAGACCACTACCAAGATCCCAAACTGGCCTCTGGGTAGTGCACACATGGGACTTATCAAAATAGCACTGCAAAGGTTTTTAAAATGGAACTTGCTTTAGAATCACAGTTCAGAGGAAGAGAATCACAACTTGGCATCTGAAACTACCCACATGACGTCCTTATTTTTTTTTTGTCCTTATTTTTTAAAAAATCAACATTTATCAGAAGATTTTAATAGGACCTAGAATTTCACAGTACTCAGAATTCCAGGATAAAATCAAAACATACGAAGAACCAGGAACTTTTCAATAATTCTTAAGGGAAATGATAAACAATGGATGCTGTATTAGGGTTCTCCAGGGGAAAGAGGCAGTAGGATATATAGCTATAGAGCAGATACAGACATGTAGATAGGTACAGAGAAAGATGAAGAGGACATTCATTATAGGAATTGGCTCATGCAGCCATGAAGGCCCAAGTCCCACAGTCTGCCATCTGCAAGCTGGACACCAGGAAAGCTGGCCATACAATTCAGTCCAATGATCAATTGAGATGGCCGTGTGTTTTGTTTTGTTTTTCATTTTGCTAATGTGAGATATTACATAGGTTGATTTTGCTATGTTGCATCCTTGCATCCCAGGAATAAATCCCACTTGGTCATGGCTTATAATTCTTTTAACAGGCTGCTAAATTTTGTTGGCTAGTGCTTTGAGGAAGATTTTTGCACTAATGCCCATAAGAGATATCGGTGTATGGTTTTCCTGTAGTGTCTTTGTCTGGCTTTACTATGGCGTAATTAATGCTGACCTCAGAGAATGAGTTAGGTAGTGAGCCTCTCTCTTTAATTCTTAGGAAAACTTTAAGAATGATTGGTATTAGTTCTTTAAATGTTTGGTAGAATTGGCTGGTGATGCTACTAGGTCTAGACTTTTTTTGTTGGGAGATTTTTAATTACTGATTCAATCTCCTTACTAGTTATGGGTCTATTGAAATTTTCTATTTCTTCACAATTTAGCACTGTTAGATTTTGTGTTTCCAAGGATTTGTCCATTTTATCATTTTATCTAGGTTATTGTTGGGGGAAGGTCATCCAGAAGACATGACGACTGTTGGCCCGTGGGACCACACGGGTCCCCACCAATCAAAGACTCCTCACCCCCTCCCCTGTACTTGGATTATGGGTTCCACTTGCCTTCCCTGCTCCCAATGGCTGCTTCAAGGACAGAGCCTTGAGATAATGATGTGGCTTTCAGACTGATATATATGACCAAATGCAGTAAAGGCGTCTATATAAGCTTTTAAAATGTGGCAGGTGGGTGTGGAGATCTACTCATCTCTCAGTTGCCCAAGACGGGCCTTACATGTAAGCTCCCTGGCTTATTACACCTGCCACCTCCCAGTCTGGAGTGGCCTGTCTCTTTCTTGGCTTTCTCCCTGCCCTCTGCAAATGAAGCCAGTTTCAGATCACACCCGGGAAGCTCCCTAAGAGCCTGCAAACCAACAGTTACTCAATTTGTTGGCATGTGGTTGTTCATAGTGTTCCTCTTATAATCTTTCTGTAGGATCAGTAGAAATATCTCAACTTTCATTTCTGATTTTAGTAATTTGCATCTTCTCTTTTTTTCTTAGTCACTCTAGCTAAAAATCTGTCGATTTAGGTGAACTTTTCAAAGAACTGACTTTTAGTTTCATTGATTTTCTTCTATTGTTTTTCTATTCTCTTATTGATCTCTGCTCTTTCTTAGATCTTAGGTCTTCTTTTTATAATTCTTTTTTTTTTTTAAGATTTTATTTATTTGAGAGAGAGCATGGAGCGAGAGTGAGAGCGAGAGAACATAAGCAGGAGGAGGGGTAGAGGGAGAGGGAGAAGCAGATGCCCCCCCCCCTCCCCTAGCAGGGAGCCCGATGCCAGGCTCTATTCCAGGATCCTGGGATCATGACCCATGAGCTGAAGGCAGACACTTAACTGAGCCACCCAGGCACACTGTCTTCTTTTTATAATTCTTTACGTTGAGTTGTTGGTTTGAGATCTTTCTTTTCTTTTTTTTAATGCAAATGTCTATGTTGATAAATATCCCCCTAGGTCCTGCTTTTGCTGCCTCCTGTAACTTTGGGTATGTTGTGGTTTTGTTTTTGTTGTCTCTAAGTATTTTCGCATTTCCCTTGTGATTTCTTCTTTGATCTACCGGTTGGTTAAAAGTCTGTTGTATAATTCCCACAATTTTGTGAATGTTCCAATTCTCCTTCCATTATAGATTTCTAACTTCATCCCTTTGCAGTCAGAGAAGATACTTTGTATGATATCTACCCCCTCAAATTCCTTGAGACTTACTTTGTGGCCTAACCTAGTCTTCCTGGAAAATGTCTCCTGTGCACTTGAGAGGAATGCGTATTCTGGTTTGGGGTTGATTGTTCTGTATATGGCTGTTAGATCTAGTCTGTTTGCTGTGTCATTTCCTTACTTATATCTGTGTGGCTGTTCTATCCACTGATGCAATTGGGATATGGAAATCTACAGCTAATGTTCTAGAGCTGTCTGTTTCCCCCTGCAATCCGGCCAGTTGTTTCTTCACATATTTTGATGGGCTGCCATTAGGTGCATAAATGTTTATACCATATATTCTTGCTGTATCAAACCTTTTATTTTTTATTATTTTTTAAAGACTTTATTCATTTATTCATGAGAGACACAGAGACGTAGGCAGAGGGAGAGGCAGGCTCCCTGTGGGGAGCCCGATGTGGGACTTGATCCCGGGACTCTGGATCATGCCCTGGGCTGAAGGCAGATGCTCAACTGCCACCCAGGCATCCCCAAACCTTTTATTAATATATCATGTCCTTCTCTTCCATAAACTCTTGAAAAAGTTTTTTTATGGTGGCTATAATCAAAAAGACTTTTTAAATTATAATAAACATCTCTTTTTCTATTTAAAATCTATTTTGTCTAGTATCAATATAGCTACTCCTGCTTGGTCCTCTTTCAGTTGCTATTTACATGGAATGCATTTTTCCATCCTTTCACTTTCAAGCTACTTGTATCTTTGGATTTAAAATGAGTCTCTCACAAACTGATGGCTCCCAGAAGGGAGAGGGGGGTGATGGGTGAAACAGGTGATGGGTATGAAGGAGTGCACCTGTTGTGATGAGCACTGAATGATGTACAGAATTGTTGAATCACTATATTGTACATCTAAAATTAATATTACACTGTATGTTACCTGGAATTTAAATAAAGACTTCAAAAAAAGAAAGTGAGTCTCTTGTAGACAGTATATAGTTGGATCATGTGTTTTTTTCCATTATGCTCATCTCTGTCTTTTGGAGAGTTTAATTCCTTTATGTTTAACATAATTACCAATGAGGAGAGACTTCTGTCGTTTTGCTATTTGTTTTCTATATGCTTTATAGCTTTTTTGTGTTTCTAGTTTCCGGCATCACTGTCTTCTTATGCATTTAGTTGAATTTTGTAGTGAAATATTGAAATTTCTTTCTCATTTCCTTTTGTGTAAATTCTATAGCTATGTTCTTTGTGGTTACTGTGAGGATTATGTGTAACATCCTAAAGTTATAACACTCGAATCTGAATTTATGCCAGTTTAACATCAATAAAATGCAAAAACTCTACTTTATAGCTCTGTCCCCACCCTTTTCATGTGTTGGTGTCAGAAGATTACATCTTTATACTTTGCGTTGCAAAAAACATAAACTTGTGGTTCCTTTAAATGCATTAGTCTCCTGCATTATGTAGAAAACAAGATTTAGAGTTGCAAACCAGTTATAGTAATACTAGTTTTTACACTAATGTCTTTTGGTAAATATATTAGTCTTTCTCTATGTCATTTTTTTTTTTTAATTCCAGTGTAGTGAACATAGAGTGTCATATTAGTTTTAGGTACAATCTAGTGATTCAACAATTCTATACTCACTATTCATCATGGTAAATATATTCTTTTTTTAAAAAAAGATTTTATTTATTTATTCATGAGAGACACACAGAGAGAGGCAGAGACACAGGCAGAGGGAGAAACAAGCTCCCTGTGGAGAGCCCAATGTGGGACTCAATTCCAGGACCTCAGGATCACACCCTGAGCCAAGGGCAGATGCTCAACCACTGAGCCACCCAGATGGCCCTCTTTTTTTTTTTAATATTTATTTATTTATTTGAGAGAGAGAGAACAAGCAGCGGGAGGAGCAGAAGGAGAGGGAGAGAGAATCTCAAGCAGACTCCCTGCCGTGCATGGAACCAGATGTGGAGCTTGATCCCACAATTCTGAGATCATGACCCAAGCTGAAATCAAAAGTCAGACACTGAACTGACCAAGGTACTCAGGTGCCCCACAATAAGTGTACTCTTACTCCCCTTCACCTCTTCCACCCATCACTCAACACTAAAAATGTATGTCTCCTAAATTCTGTAGAAAACAAAGAAAAAAAGTAAAGTTACAAACCATTACTACAGTAATACTAGGTTTTATCATCACCAGTGTATCTACCTTTAATTACTAAGACTTTTATTTCTCCATCTATCTTCAAGTTACTGTTTAGTGATCTTTGATTTCACCTTGGACTCTCTTGAGCATTTTTTGCAGAGTGGGTTTTATGGTCCTGAAATCTCTCGGCTTCTGTTTATCTGGGAACATCTTCATTTCTCCCTCACTATTGAAGGACAGTTTAGCCAGACATAGGGCTCCTGGTTGATAGTTTTATTCTTTGACTCTTTGAATACATTGGCCCAAGTTCTGGCCTCAAAGTTTCTGATGAGAAATCTGATAATCTTATCACTGATCCTTCATGGGTGAAGATTCACTTTTTTTTTTAAAGATTTTATTTATTTATTCATGAGAGACACAGAGAGAGAAGCAGAGACATAGGCAGAGGGAGAAGAAGGCTCCTTGCAGGGAGCCCAATACAGCAGCACTTGATCCCAGGACCCCAGGATCATGCCCTGAGCCAAAGGCAGACACTCAACTGCTGAGCCACCCTGGCATCCTGATCACTTCTTTCAGGATTCTCTCTTTGCCTTTGCCTTTTGAAATTTTGATTATGATGTGTCTCGGTGTGGGTATCTTTGAGTTCATTCTACTTTAAGTTCATAGAACTTCTTGGAAATTTATATTCATGTATTTCGTGAAATTGGAGAGGTTTCCAGCTATGATTTTTTCAAATATTCTCTGCCCCTTTCACTCTCTTCTCCTTCTGGGATTCCCACAGTGCATATGTTGGTCCTTTTGATGGTGTCCCATAGGTCTCTTGGGCTCTGGTTACTTTTGTTCAACCTTTTTTGTTTCTGTTCCTTGGCTTCAATAATTTCCATGGTCCTATCTTCAGGTTCACTAATTCTTTTCTCTTGCCTGTTCAAATCTGCCTTTGAATCCCTCTAGTGAATTTTTCATTTCAATTGTTGGACTTTTGGGCAGCCCTGGTGGCCCAGCGGTTTAGCACCTGCCTTCAGCCCAGGGTGTGATCCTAGAGTCCCGGGATCGAGTTCCGTGTCGGGCTCCCTGCGTGGAGCCTGCTTCTCCCTCTGCCTGTGTCTCTGCCTCTGTGTGTGTGTGTCTCTTGTGAATAAATAAATAAAATCTTTTTAAAAAATTGTTGGACTTTTTAGCTCCAGAATCTTTCTGGTTTTGATCTCCTTACAGTACTTCCATTTTGTTCACATGTCATTTTCTTGACATCCTCCATATCATCCTTTAGTTCTTTGTGCATCATTGATAGATGTTTTGAAGTCTTTGTCTGTCTATCTGCCATTGGGTGACTTTCAGGGAGAGTTTCTGGTGAATTATTTTTTCCCTTTGATTGGGCTGTACTTTCCTGTTTCTTTGGTATGCCTTGAGATATGTTGTTGTTGTTGAGAACTGGACATTTGAATCTAATTGTGTGGTAACTCTGGAAATCTACTTTCACTCTCCCTCCAGGTTTGCGGTTTTTATTGTTGTTGTTGTTGTTGTTGTTGTTTGTTGTTTCAATGGTAAAGGCTGTCTCTGTGCTAAAGATCAAGCTGAGGCGGGTGTAAACGTAAAGCCTTCTCAGATCTTTTCTGAGCCTTTCTCTGAGCATGCTGATCACTTTCTAAATTTCCCCAAATGGGCAGTTGTTTTGAATGTCTTAGAGATTTTCCCCCCACCCTAGCTCCTGCAAGTTACGCTGCCCCAGGCACATGGGTATAGCTGCCTGCTGTGGGGATAGGGGTGCGGATGGGTAGCTGCTACTGTGCTATGAGCTTAAAGTGACTAAAATCAACTGCAGTCAAAAAAATTCTTTTAAAACAGCTTTATTGAGATATAATTCCTATGCCTACAATTCACCCACCTACAGTGAACAGTTCACTGGCTTTTAATCTATTCATGGTTTTGTGCAACTATCAGGACAATCAACTTTAGAACATTCTTATAGCCTACCCCCCCCCCAAAAAAAACAACCATATCCTTTAGCCATCACTCCCAATCCCTTCATGCTCTCTGGCCCCCCCGACTACTCATCTGGTTTCTGGCTCTGGATTTGCCTGTTCTGGATGCTTCATACAAATGGAATCACACAGTCTGTGGGCTTTGAGTCTGGCTTCTCTGACTGAGCATCATGTTCTCAAGGCTCATGCATGTTGTGGCAGGTGTAAGTGCTTCCTCCACCTTATGGTTGAATCATATATGGTCCACTTTTTTTTATTTGCTTTATCACTCATCTCCAAATCAACTGCAATTTACCATCTAAGGCTTCCCTTGGAAGGTGAAGCCTTCAATAGACTCCAGAGCCCCAAAATATTTATATCAGACAGATTCTATCCAGTGCAATTGCTGTCTAGGTGGAGGGACAGATTCCTGGTGCCTCCTACTCCATATCCTCCCAGAATCCCATGTTAAAGTTTTTAGAGATTATGGCTGTCTGCCACCTGAAGACCCAATGTCATAGAGGACTTTTTTTTTTTAATTTTTATTTATTTATGATAGTCACAGAGAGAGCGAGAGAGAGAGGCAGAGACACAGGCAGAGGGAGAAGCAGGCTCCATGCACCGGGAGCCCGATGTGGGATTCGATCCCGGGTCTCCAGGATCATGCCCTGGGCCAAAGGCAGGCTCCAAACCGCTGCGCCACCCAGGGATCCCTGTCATAGAGGACTTAATGTGGGCACAGATGTATCTGAATGTTGTAAGGGGTGAACTATAGCAGGTGCTTTTGGGTGTCCCCGTGTGACACCCCCTCAGCTTCCCTCTGTTTGGACAGCAGCTGGGTGGCCAGTTTTAGGTGAGCTCGGGCACACTGACAGTATCACATGTAAGCCTGTGACATGTGTCCTTACCCCCTCTGGCTCACGGTCCTCTCCAACAACAAGGGCCTGTTGAGTCTTTGAGCAAACACTGCAGGCAGAACTGGGGGGAGAGTTAATACTCCCAAGGGAAACACTTAGCCACTGGGGCACAGGAGGCAATGGATGAATGTTCCATCCTCCTTCTTCCAGAAAAGTCAGCTCTGGAAGACTTTCTGTACTCTTCTCAGGGGTCCCTACAGAATCAAGCCCCCAAAGCTTAGAGTAGTTATCTGCTGCTTTTCATCTTTCTCCCAACACTCCCCTTGCTCCTTATACATATTTCCTGAGATACCTCTCAAATAAATTCCCAAGACCTTGTCTTAGGCTCTAATCTGTGGGCAATACAAATTAAGACACCTCCTAATCAAGGGGTCCTGGTGGAGGGGTTCGGTGGCCAGGGCAGCAGGCGAGGCACTTCCAGCGTTTAGAGTGGCTGCCACTTACTGACACATAAGGAAGCGACATTCTGGGATGCCTGGGTGGCTCAGGGATTGAGCATCTGGCTTCAGCCCAGGGTGTGATCCTGGAGTCCCGGGATTGGGTCCCACATCGGGGTCCCGGGAGGGAGCCTGCTTCTCCCTCTGCCTGTGTCTCTGCCTCTCTCTCTGTGTCTCTCACGAATAAATAAATAAAATCTTAAAAAAAAAATAAAATAAAAGGAAGCAACATTCCAGCTGTGACAAAGTTCAGAGCTTAGTTAAGTCATCTACAGGCCTGACACCCAAGCAAGTCAAGCCGTTGACAATCGGTTCTTTCATGCATTCATAAAGTTCCAAGAGAAGGAAAAAAACCTTTTAGGTGGTGATCTGATTGGCTGGGCCTACCTCTCTGGTGTCCGATGTGTGCAAAGCAGGTAAATGGTCGTTCTTTTACTGAATGGGGCTTCAGCCAGAAATTTGTCTTATTTTGTTTGGTCTGATGGTCAGGTTGTGCCAAACACTGCGTATGATGCTTAGAGTGTTAACCATGATATTAGCAGAAAAATAATGTTCGTGGGCACTTAACGAATGCCAGGACCACGCTCAACACTTCACATGCAGTATCCTGTATGACTAATTACTCTCTGGGGTTACCATAAGTATTACTTCCTTTTTCTGGATGAGGAAACCGAGGCTCAGAGAGGTTAAGTGGCTTGCCCACAGTCACTTAGCAGTCAAGTGACAGAATTAGCATTCTCACCCTCCTTCTCTGCTCCTTAGTGGAACTGTGGGTTCTAGCACCTCGCTCAGTGCCTGGCAGGAGGGTGGGGAGGAGGATGCCAGCAGGGGCCTTAGGAGATGGGTTCAATTCTGCACACTGGCTCCAGTGCAAGGCCCAGCTCAGAGCGTCCACCGGCTGGTGTCCGCTTCTTGAACCTGTGCACACACAAGTGAGACCAGCCCCCAGCCTCCCTGGGTGACTAGCAGCAGCCTTGAACTCCAGTCTGGATCAGGCTTTCTCAATGCAGATGAACTGCTGTGGATGTTCTTTGGACATAATTTTCAGTGAGACAGGATCATTTGGAAAGTCATAAATACACATTCAGATGCACGTGATGGATAATAAACTCGGCTCCAACGAGTCACTTGAGTCTCCATAAATCTTGGCTGCATTTTCTTCCCTGGTGCCTGTAAATCAGGCCTCTCTCCTCCTCCTTCTCTGTCTTCCTGGCCGCCCCTACCTGCCATCCATTATGCTGCAGGTGGAGCATCTGACAGCCGGCCCCACATGCTGCCCTTGTGCCCCTGTGCACATCCTGCCGCAATCTTGGGGGGCCTACCCGTCTCTCCCACTTTAGGCCTCCTTTGTGCTTTGCCGAACAGCAGCCTTGCCACATATCATGGTTTACACCGGCCTGATGGGGTTTTAACAACATGCAATTTTTAAAAGCAGGCTGTCCTGTTCCTCGCCTCCCCCCTCCCATGGGCCTGGGGCCCTGTGGGTGGTTTGCAACTTGCCAACAATGCAAGATGCCAGGAAAACCCGATGGGGTCTGGAGTCAGACTCCCGATTGAAGCGGTTCTGTAACTGGAGACTGCGGCCCAGTCCCTTCTCTCGGCCTCAGTGCATCCGTCTGCAGGATGGGCACAATAACCCCTAGTTCCCACGACTTTCTGACCCTGGAGGATGATTCTCAGGTAATCGACGTCAGTGGAAGCCTCACAGCTCTGTTGCTTAACCCAAGACAAATCTTTAATTTTTCTCCTGCAAAGTTCCGCACGGGGTGTCTCCTTTACCCCTTAGAGCTTCATTATCTGGAGTGTGTGTGTCCCTCCAAGACCCCTGCAGCCAGAGGACAGGCACGCGGGGAGACCACGTGGCTAGTCGGTGAGCATTTGCACTTTTGCCTTTGCACTGTTGCACATGGCTAGTTGGTGCGCGTTTGTTGACTGCTTAACGAAGTGCGAGTCACCAGAGAGGGCTGGGGTGGGCTCTGGCTGAGCCTCAAGGTGGCAGAGGTGCGCGTGGACCAGGATGGGCTGATTTATGCCCAGCCCTCTTCCAAAGTGGCACATGGTGGCCCCGGCCCCATGGGACCTGCCTGGGGTGGCACGAGGCTATGCACCAGAGATGCCTTTTGGGGCCAGTTTAGCAGCCTCTCCTCCAAACTTAGCAACCTCCCTGATGGGGAGGGCCCTGGGGTGCTCCCGCCACTCTAAGTAGCCATTCCCCTGGGTCAGGGTGCAGGCTCTGAGGTCAAAGAGATGGGTCAGAGACGTTTAAGATCCCCTGTCGACCCCTCCAAACCTCGTCGAGGCAGCCCTTGGATCTTTCCCAAGCTTCTTAGTTTTCTTCTATGTAAAATGGGGCAAGTGAGGTCACACTCAGAATTCTGTGGTGGTTCTAGAAGGGTACAGAGCTGGGTTAGGAATAGGTGCTCAGGAAGTGGGGTTCATAGAGGTTGCACCATTTTCTGTGATATAATGTATGCTCTCTTAGGGCCACGCGGTCTCCTACATGCTCCCACCACCCAGCCCTCCCTGGGGCTGACACTGAACAGCACCCATGGCCTTTCCAGTCCCTGGATCCTCCCAGCCTCTGTTGTGGGCTTCATTAGTCGAGAGAATGAGAGGAAGGCTCCCATCCACAGCTGGGTGCTGCTTGCAGGAAGCCCTCTGTGATTTCCCTGGTTCTTGTGAGTTGTGGGGACAGAGTAGGCTACTGGTGGTCCTCTGCACTGTGGCTGGAGAAGGAGGAGGCAGACTGGCATATGAGGGTCTCCTTTGTTTCTGGGGCCCACCCACCCACTGAACAACCTCCCATAGCTGGGCCATGTGGTTTCCTGACTGGAAGTCCTCATGTGTGGTCTGCCCTCCTTGTCAAGCATAGAAGCAGTGGGGCATGGTAAGGCTGGGAAGCAGGATATCCAAGAGGGCAGGGCCTGGTGTGGCTGGAGGAAACAGACTGCTGTGGTACCCTCTGCTACCAGCGCGAGGGGTCGGAGACCCCCGGGGCCATCCCTCCATGGCTGAAGACAGCTGGGCTAGAATGAAACCAGTCTAAACTGTAGGGACAGACGCCCTGAGTTCTAGTCTTTGCCTGGCTGCTAATTTAGCATGTGGCCTTAAGCCAACCCTTTCATGCCTGGGTCTCAACTTGCACATCTGTAAAATGGGGATCATATTCATCCCGCCCCACCCTACAAGGTTAGCTACAAAGCACTCGAGAAGGGGTTCTACGTGGGGGTGGGGAGGAGAGATGTGGTAGAGCCAGAGGGAACCCTCTGTTGGGGTCTAAAATCCTCCCGGTGACCAGCTCTGGGCTGGGGCAGCAACTTTGCCTCCTCTGGAATCCAGGCAGGACCCAGAGTTCAGCACTGGACAAATGAGGGGCTGTTGTTTCTCCTTCCTCCCACCCCAAGGGTGAAATCTGTTGCTTGTCCCTAGTGGAACTCTCTTTTTCCATCTCCCATTCTCAAAAGCACCCCATAAAATACCAAAAATAAACACTGTGCATGGCTTTCATTTGAGGAGGGTTTGTCTTTCCCCTTTTATTACTTCTTACCACGACATACCAGCCTTTCATCTTTGCACACCCAGGTCAGTGACCCTGGGAGGCAAGCCAGAGGCAGTGTGTCTGTGCCTCTTTGGTCAAATGAGGACTCACTTCTTGGAATGCTGGGGTAACCACAAGGGGCTGCCTGGGTGAGGCAGCAAATGCTGAACAGATGAGGGAACACTGGGCCTGGGTTTTGAAGGGTGAGTAGAAGGTTGTCAGGTAGAGAAAGTGGGATGCAAAGAGCAGTCCCAGCAGAGGGAGCAGTATGTGCAAAAGAATAGGGAAAGAAATAGACTGGCTTGTTTTGGGAGCAAGTGGAAGGTCAGTGAGGCTGGGTATCAGGGTGCCTGGGGGAGGAGAGGGGGCCCAGAGAGGCCAGGAGGGCCAGGTGTAGAGGCCTTGAATGCCAGGATAAGGAGCCAGACTTCATCTTGACGGCCATGGGGAGCCAAGCAGGAAAGTAAGCGAGGTGAGGACGACCGGGGACACCTGCCCACCGGGGCCAGCTTTGTGACAGGGCTGCTTCTTCAAATGTTGATGGGAGGTTGGAGGTGGCAGGGTGATGCTTCTCCTCCCCAAACTCAAAGGAAGGCTTGAAAGAATCTAAAGGGAGCCTCCATATAAAATGACTTTTAAAAAGTCAACATTAAAAAAAGAATTAAAAAAAAAAGTCAACATTTCCGTGATTTTGTAGAAATTAATCAGGAACACATGTGTTCTATTTTTCATAAATTGCAAGAGATCAAAAGGGAAGGAAAAATCTCTTAGGGTAAAAGACAATGTGAGTTCCATCACCAGCTGAAAGGCCCCACACCACTGCCTTCCATCCGGCACTTCCTTCCACCCAGCATCCCTGTACCCCTGGTGGATGTGAACCCCAGGCTGGACATGGGCCACAGAGGGGGCTCAGACACAGCCCATACCTGAGGTGCTCACAGGCAGGCAGAAGCACCAGCTATGAGGGGCGGTGGCAGTCGCTGTGACCAATGCTGGGAGGGAATGCCCAGGGTTGGGGAAACCCAAGGGAGCCAAGCCAAGTGAGGGAAATAGGACAAGGGACAATTGGAAAAGAGAGAAGATGTGAGCTGGGCACAGATCGGGATTGCCTTGAATGTACTGCTAACGAATGTGGATTTTCCCGTGTGCTTTCCTCTGGTGCTATTTGAGGACTGGGACTTGGGGACAGAAGCGCCAGTCAGCCTCTTACTGTGAGACTTTGCTCCAACCTCGAACCTCAGCTGGTCATCTGTAAAATGGGATGATGATGAGGCCTACTTCCTTCCATCCATCCACCCAGGGGAGCTGTGAGGGGCTGTGGACAGGTGGGCCCTCGCTTGGGCCTCTCTCACCACAGCCTCATCTCTGCTGGCCTCGCCTGGCTTTGTCCTCTGTGGGGGCCGCAGCCAGGGGCAGGGAAGGCATGAAAGACAGCAGTCCCTCAGGCTTCCACCCTGCTCTTGCCTAGCATGTCCAACGGCCCGGGAGTTCTGCAGCAAAGAAGAGGGGCCCGGGCCTCCCAGGATCCTGACGCTCCTGCCTCCAACGGGGGTGGCGTGAGGTCAGGGGGCCTGGCCCGAGACTCGGAGCTCCCAGGGCCCCTTATGCTTGGACCTCGGCGTCCAGGTCTAGGGCTCCCTCTCTCCCCCGCACCCTGAGCTGAGCGGCACCCAGCCTGCCACCCCGCCCGCCCCCGAGGTGGGCACCGCGCCAGCCCTGCGGGCGGGCGGTGAAATAATCCGGCTAGACGGGCTGCCATCTTGGCACGTCCTGAGGCGCCCGGGGCCGCGGGGAGCTTCAAAAGGAAAATTAATGTCTCTTACCAGCAATTAGAGGAAATTATTTAGATAGAAATCTTGTTTTATATCTCCCCATTCTTGTTTTTCAATCCCCAGACTTTGATTTGTTTCTTCTTCAGGGATTCTCAGAAACACACCGAAGCCTGGGCCGCGCACCGAGGCCTAATGAGCGCTGGGGCGCACCTGGCGTCGCGGCCTCGCCCGTTGAGGCAGCTTCTGAGGCGCTGTGCCTCCTAAACCCAGCCCTGGGGTCTTCCAGCGTGCCTGGCGGCCCTTTGGCAGCAAGGGCCATGCTCCTGGGGTGGGCAGTCGTGGGTGGGCCTCTGCTCTGGCTGCCTTTCACCCTGCCCCCGGGGGGAAGGGAGGGCGACACCAGGGGCCTAGGCCCAGCCCAGGTCGTGGAGTCTGGGGGTGGCCTGGTGCCAAGGGCAGGCCTGAGGGGCAGGGGACCAAGAGGCAGCCTGGGTGAGGGCCAACAGCCTTCTTCTGTCAGCAGGGGCCCCCCCAGACCTCCACCCTTCAGCATCTCCCTGCTGCCTCAGGTGAGGTTCCAGCTCCACGGCTCGGTGCTCAGAGCCCTGCAGATCCATCCCCACCAGCTTCCCTGGCAATGCCCCTGCCAGTCAGCCACCCTTCAGCTGCCCACAATGCCCGGATTGTCTCAGACCAGAGCTGCCTCTGTGATCCTGGGTCCCCACACAGCCTGGGCCCGAAATCAATGGCCTTATCTTTCTCTACCTGGCCAATCCCGGCACCTCCTTCCATGTCTTGTCCTGCCTCATCTCCTCAGAGACACAGAGTCACATTCCTCCTCCCAGAAGAGTTGGTGCTCCCTGCCTCTGCCCTAATCCCATCAAGCTCTTTATGGGCCTAGGAGCTCCACAAAGCCAGGGAGCAGATCTGCTGCATCTCCGGGTCCCCAGTACCGAGTGGCCCCAAACAGCCTTCAGCCTTCAGCAAGTGACAGTGATTGCCCGAATACATGAATGAATCAGGGGGCAGATGGAGCTTATTGGAAAAGGCAGCAGGAACAGTGTCAAGAGACTAATCGTGACATGTGTCTCAGTCACTTCCTCCCTGTGTGACACAGAGCAAGTCACTTTGCTTTTCTGAGCCTCAATGTTCAATTCTGTAGAATGAGATTAATGGTTCTAGCCCTGCCTGCAAAACAGAGTTAGGAGGATAAAGCAAAATAAAGAAGTTGAGATGATTTGGAATTATATTAAAGCCATTACCATCCATCTGCCTTCTTCCTTCCATCCACCCATCTGTCCAGTGACCCATCCATTATCAACTCATCCTTCCATCCATCCATCCATCCATCATCCATCCATCCATCCATCTAACCTTTTGTCCATTCTCTTAAGAAGCACTCACTGAGGCCTCCTATGTGCCAAACCTATGTTAGGATCTGAGGGACCAAGAGGAGGCTCAGAAGCAAGACCTGCCTCTGGGACCCATTCCCAGGGAGAAGTCGGCAGCAGCAGCAGAGAGACATAGGCAGGAGCTGAGGGAGCAAGGAGGAGCTCAAGTCTTGGGATTGCAGCCCCAAAGGGCTGCTGTTTCTTACCACCACTGATGCACCTTCTGCCCTCAAACTCAGCTTGCTTTGGGAATCCTAGGAGACCAGGAACATTTCCACCAGGAGTCCACCCACAGGGCATGGACATGGAGGTGGAGGTGAGGAGGCAGGAAACCTAGGCACAGAGAGGTTAAATCATGACTCCATGACTAGGAAGCTGCTGAACTGGGATGTGGGACCAAAGACACATTCCTAACCTCTACCTTGTACTGACCAGTCAACAGCCTGTACTCAGGGCCCCCAAGTCATCCCAGCAAAGTGCCAGTCAGTGGCTATTCAGCACCTGCTTACACCCTTCCCCTGTCCAGGCAGTGAGGGTCCTCCATGGATAGCACTGACTATGAGCTACTCTTCCATGGATGGAGGTCCATGTTGGCTGTAGTCCTGCCCCTGGACTTTGTTTATTCCTGCTGTCGTAGAATGTCTCCATCGAAAACCCGAAGATGGCAGTGGTAGCACTGAGCTTTCTCTTCCCCAGCCTGGGTCCCCCTCTAGGCTTCCCCAGACTGTCACCTCCCAGCTGTTAGTCTGGCACAGAAGGCTGAGTGCATCACAGAGGCCACAAGAGAGGGGAGGCAGCCCCAGAGAGCGGAGGGAGGAAAGTACATTGTGGCAATAATTTGGGCCTTAACCTTGTTCTTAGCCTTATTCTAGTCCTTCCAAGCATTAACATTTATCAGCCCCAAATCCTATTTAATCACTCAGCCTTCATTGCTGTAAAATGCCTTGATTTTATTTTGGGGAGAGGGTAGCGATGAATCAGTAAAGCCACCAGCCAGCCCTCCTGAGTTTCAGGGCATGTCTACATCTGGGTCCTTTCTCCCCCATGGTCGCCAGCCCACTGCTTTGTTATGCATACCTGCTGGATGTGCATGTGTGCCCACCTGCCCCAGCCTGCTCCAGAGAGTGGGAGGACAGGGTGAAGGCTCACCCAGTGGTGCTGGGACCTGCTCATGCCAGATCCAAGAGCTGTGCTCATCTCTCAGTAAACCAACGTCATGATGACATCTTGGAATCAGCCACAGTGAGAGCATTTATACCTGGGGATTGACAGATGCTACACATTGCCCCCCCCCCCCCATTTGCCAGCACAATACTGAATCTGCCCCTCATCATTCTCCTTCACAGGGATTCTAGGACATGTTCATTCACTAACGCATTCGATATTTGTTGGGCGCTGCTGTGGGGCACAATAGGATGGAGCACGATGGGCTGGGACTTTGGGACACTCTCCGTACCAGCTCAGAGGATGGCAGGGCTGCCCTGGGCTATGTGCACAACCCACATTATCTCACAACACCGCGGCCCATTTTATAGATGAGAAAATTGCTGGACTCCACATACTAAGGGAGCAGTTCTTGTCCATCCAGCTCCAGACACTCCAAAATAATAGCGGTGGTGATTTTTGTCTTGTTTGACCTTTGCCACAGCTCCAAGAGGAAGCCATTGATTTGATCTGTTGGCCACTGAGGAACCCGAAGCTCAGAGAAGCTGACCGGTCCACCTTGCAAGTCTGAGTGAGAATGCAGAACTGTCTGTCCAAGCCCCAGGATGGAGATAAAGTGAGCCCTCTGGGGTGAGGGGCCTTCAGTTCTTGTCCACTCGAGACTCCAAGGTTGATCCTGGATAAGTTACTTCCCACCACTAAGCCATTCTGCCCTAGCTCTAATCTCCCTCTGAGTCCCAGACTCTGGCAACACTACAACCTGGGCTTTATTCTGTGTACCACGGACCTGGACCTCATTCTGGAGTGTCCTATGGACCCTGGGACTTAGCCCATCTCAGGTGGAGACTCTGTTTTCTTGTCTGTGAAATTAGACCAACAACAGTTTCTACTTGACATAGTAGGGTATTAATGGGATACAGTATTGTACTTCTAATGAGCCCATCGTAGGTGCTCAAAAAATGTTACCTGGCTAGAAGCGTGTCCATGGGCTGCTGGCTGTGGTGTTCATTAGTGTGTCCCCTGAACATTCGAGCATCTGACAATCACTTGAAATCCATAGCCATTCAGCCCATCCACCTGTTGACCTTGACAGGTGTCTGGTGGATTAAAGATGTCCACAGAATACTGGTCCCTTCCTTCAAGAGGTCTACCTCTTCTCCCTTAGAGTCTAGGCTGGTATTGTGACTGCTTAGCCCACAGAACACCATGGAAGAGACACTCTGCTGGGCCCATTCCCAGCCTTTAAGAAGACCAGCAGCTTTTGCTTCCTCTCTCTGAGATATGCTGTCTTGGAATCTAGCCATCTTGTTCTAGAACATGCAGAAAGCCACATGCAGGCACTCTAGATGACAATCCCCACTAAGGTTCAGACCGACATCCAGCTTTGGCTGCCAGTTACATCTGGGATGTTCCAGCCCTGTCCAGCCCCCAGGTGGCTGCAGTCCCAACCAAACATTGAGCAGGAGTGAAAAAGGAGACCCTCCCAGCTGAGCATGGTTAACTCATAGGATCACAGGATTTAGTAAGATCGTTATTGCTTTATATCACCTAGTTTTGGGGCAGTTTGATGTAGCAAAGGTTTGTACTCAAACCTTATGGTATACCTATTTACAAGACACATATGCATTTCTAATTATTTACTAATTTTTAAAAAGATTTTATTTATTCATGAGAGACAGAGAAAGGCAGAGACACAGGCAGAGGGAGAAGCAGGCTCCATGCAGGGAGCCCGACGTGGGACTCGATCCTGGGTCTCCAGGATCATGCCCTGGGTTGAAGGCAGCACTAAACCACTGAGCCACCCAGACTGCCCTTATTTACTAATTTTTAAAAAAGCAACCACCCTAGGGGCACCTGGCTGGCTCAGTCGACAGCGCACGACTGCAGAGTGCAGCTCTTGATCTCAGGGTTGTGAGTTTGAGCCTCATGCTGGGGGTGGAGATTACTTAAAAATAAAATATTTTAAAAAAAGTAACCACTCTCTCTTTTGAACAAGCATCAGAAAACTATGGAAAACAGTCAGCTGCCTGTTTCTGTCTGGCCTGCAAGTTAAGAATGGTTTGGTGACTGGTGCGTGAAGATTACATGAAATTTGAAATTCAGTCTCCATCAGTGAAGTGCAGTTGGAACATGCACATCTTCTCTACACACCAGCCACATTGCTTTGGCACAGGGGAAGACCTGCGTGTCACAGCCAAGGCCTGACAGCTGCAGAAGCTAAGATTAACTACCTGGCCCTTTGCAGGAAGTTTACCGATCCCTACTACAGAACATTAAATATGTATCGCCATTCTGAACCTAAATCCCTGAGTAAAAGGATTTGTATGTGTTTCTGGGCATTTATTCACTTAGTCCACTGAGTAAAAACAGCAACAGCAAGAACTCACTGTGGACTTTTTTGTTTATTTATTTATTCATTTGTTTCTTTAAAAGTTTGCAAGTTTTAAGAAGTCTAAAAATGGGCTAATGGTGCAGAACATGTAACAAATTATGGGACGATTGGTAAGATAGCAACCCAAAAGAGATCAAATTGAAACTTTTTGAAAACAGTTTTTTTTTTTTTAAATTTAATTTTATTTATTTATGATAGGCACACAGTGAAAGAGAGAGAGAGAGAGGCAGAGACATAGGCAGAGGGAGAAGCAGGCTCCATGCACCGGGAGCCCGATGTGGGATTCGATCCCGGGTCTCCAGGATCGCGCCCTGGGCCAAAGGCAGGCGCCAAACCGCTGCGCCACCCTGATGGAGGAGGAGAACAAAGATTGGACAGGGAGCCCAGCTGGCCAGGGCAGTCCCTAAAGCCTGCACCCTGCAGCCCACCTCGCCCTACCCCTATCTCCACCGCCCTGCCCCGGGGGGTTACAACAGCTGTGCCTGTCTTTGTCCCCAGCCAGCTTCCCACCAGTGGCCTTCTAGGCCTTTAGGTAAGTCAGCCCTTCCCCTGGCCCCTTCTTGCAGACATCCTCGCCCGCCCCTTTGCCCTCCCATACTTTTTTTTCTGCCAGAAGTCCAGGTGGAGCTTAGAGTCCCCACTCCGTGAGGTCTACCCCCACAGCAAGCCCTCATTCGTTCCCTCTGTTCCCGAGGATCTGTGGAGTCCCTCTAAGAGCCCACCTGAGTGTGGTGTTGCTGAGACCCACTTACTTGTCCTGCTCCCTGGGCTGGAAGCATCTGAGGGCAGTGATGGGGCCCCAGGGGAGGCATCAGAGCCCTGCAGCCCTTGCTGATATCTAGAAACCCAAGAGTACAGAGCAGGCAATCATTGCATGCCTCTGTGATAAGGCTCCTCCGTTCCCATACGCTGCTCCCCACTCCCCGGGACCAGGGATACAGAGAGATCAGGGCTCTTCGCCTGGTGGACACATTCAGGACCAAGCCTGAGCTGCCCCCACCCTCCCCTGGCCTCTGGCAGAGCTTCCGGCCAGGCCGAGTGGCCAAAAGAACCAGCTCCCGTTAACAAGCCGGGTGCTGACAGCTGGGTCCTGGAGAACAAGGAGCCCTTTGAAGGTACAGCGCCGGGCGGGCTGCACATTCAGGTACATGATCTCACCTCATGGAAACCCAGTGGGCCTGCCAGAGGGCCTCGTAAAGCCTAAAGCCTTCGGTGACCCAGTGTGGAGGACACAAATCATAGGTCCCTAGGCCTCCCAGGTCTGGCCAACACCCCACTCCATGGACAAACGGCCGAGTCCCGATAGGGGCACAGATGGGTGGGACCACAGGGTGCTGGGGCAGATGCAGGGCATCTACCCTGGATGGCAAGCCCAGGCCCAACTGGAGCCCAGCCCCCTCAGCTCCCACTCCCCGGGACACAGCAGCCTGTCTGCTCTGGTCAGTCGGCTTTGGCAGAGTTAGCTGGTATCAGGCACACACACACACACACACACACCACCCCAGCCTGGTGGCCCTGACACGCTGGGTGTAGCTGGGGGCTGGGGCTGAAGGGATCTGGGTGTTGTCCCCCGTTGGCCTCCTGGTACCTGAGGGGAAGGCAGCGATCAGGGGAGCAGTGGCTTCATCTTGGATGGAATCTTCCAGAACTCCTTAACCTGTAGCTCACGGGAGGCCTACTTTCTGTGAGTTCACAGGACATGGCCTGGGAGCCCAAACTGACCCCGACGAATTCTCAGATGACCGAAGAAGCACTGCCCTCTGCGCTCCTGGCATGGCTTCTTGGCTCTACTTCGAAGATGAGCAGCAGCTCTGGCTTCTCCAAGTACCTCTCCAAGTACTCCCGTGGCAGGAGGCCAGGACTGGGTGCGCACACCTCTCACTGCGTCCGGCCTCGTGACGTGTCCAGCAGTGGCCTCGGTCATCACTCTGTGGACAACAGCGTGGGCCTTCCATCCATCCCCCATCGGGAGGCTCTACCACAGGGCCCACGTGGGTCTCCCAGCCCTTGAGGATGGCTCCTCCACGCCCTCGGGATGACCGCCCAGCTCTGGCTGGAGGCCCAAGGCCCTGCTGCCTGAGCCCGAGGTCTCCTCCCAGCCTCAGGGCCCGTCTCCTGACCACCTGCATAGCTTGGCCTCTCTGCTGCCTCCCAAACCTCCTCCTGCTCTGGCTCACTGGTGTCTACCCCTGGCAGTGAGAGCTGTTCTCTCCTCCAGACCCCCCAGGACTGTACAGCCCATGCCAGGGACTTTTATGGATGCGCCCACTGCTCTCTGGACACGGCTGCTGAGGAACAGAAGCTGGGGGTGAGTCGGCTCTGACTCCCAGGGCCCCGCATGGCCTGGCCGAAGGCAGTGTCCACTAGAGGTTGGCAGAGAGCATGCATTCAAGAAGTCTGCTTCTTGGAAGGCAGCCTGACCACACCCCAGGAGCAGAGAGACGGCCGACTTTGAGGGCAGATGACCCTGCACAGCCTTGGCCTCAGTGTCCTCATCTGTGGAATGGGGATCCTAGCACCCATTTTCCCCCCCATTTTAGCCATGCTTCTAGGTATGTATCTTACTGACATTTTAACTTGCATTTTTCTCGTAAGGAATGAAGTTTGGAGATCCTTTTTGTCACCTTGAGACCTTTGTGGTGGTTATTGTCTTTCTATGAGTGATATGTAGGGTTTTTAAAAAGTGTACTCTCGATATGGTGTCTGTGTCAAGATCTCTTGTTGCTAATCACAGGTTTCAGGGACATCAACCGTGTGAAACCACAGCATCGGGCCCAGCAGGAGGGTGCTCAAGAAACATCGGCTTCCCTGCAGCCCTAGATGCCTCCCACCACCTGCCTTTCCGCGTGCACCTCTTTGCCCTATCCTGGTTCATCTGAGATGCCCCTTCCTCCTGGGCCTTTCCCTTACACCCTGAGTCTGCCTCAGGACCCAGGACCAACCCATCCCCAAGCTGAGCAACCCCAACTTGAACACTCTTTGGGGACCTGTGTCTTCCATGCCCAGTCACAGGAAACAGACCAGAGCTAGGGGCTGGACTCCAAGGCAGGCAATAGGGAGAGCATGGATCCTGGGGTCCTCAGCCCTTCTGCGATCCTCTCTGCCACTTCCTTCCTTTGTGTCCAAAGGCAAGCTGCCATTCTTCTCTGGACCTTGGATTCCTCATCTGTAAAATGGGCTCTCCTGCCTGCCTGGCCCACTTCCCAGGTGGTGACAGGCCTAAACCCCAGGGTGGAGGTCCAGGTCCTACCTAGCATGTGACCCAGGCCCCTCAGTACTTGGTGACAGGGAGCTCACCCCATCACTGACAGGTTTGCGTAGAGACAGCCTCCATCCAAGAGTGCCTCCCTGGATGGTAGTCCAGTGAGTGTCCTCAGCTCCCCAACCAGGACCACTCTGGGACCAGCTTGATCTGTCCCCCAAGTCTCCTGAGCTGGACAGATTTCTGGGATGCCCGCTCACCCTTTCTATTTTATCTGGATGTGCTCAAGCTGGCCCGGGCTTCCCAACTTTTACAGCAGACTCCTGTCTGCCGGCAAAAATTTGATGAAGCTTGGGGGTGGGGCAGGAAGGAGAACCAGTAATTACAGAGCTGTTGAGGGCGTTTCTGGGATGGGCACTGCGCTGAGCGGGAGGCCCACATGGAAAGAGGGCAGGCTGGATCGGAATGGTTGCCCCTGGGAACCTGAGCCTCGTGGCCCCATCCTTGGCCCTTCCATCCCCCACCAGGGCAGCTGGGAAGCTTGTTGCTCTCACTGGGCGGCCAGACTGCATAGAAAAGGACCTCCGCAGGGGAGGAGGTTTGGAGGCCTAGAACTGTGTCCTTGGCTAATACAACACTCTGATGGCACTGCGAGGAAGGCAGGAAAGGGTGAGAGAGTTCTAGAGCTGAAAGTGGTTGGAAGGTACAGAGTAACCCCATCTGCAGACCAGGAAACCCAGGATCACAGAGCGGATCACATGACATATGGTGGCAGGCATTTCCTCTCGCCACCATCTTGTCCTGGGAGACAACCCCCTCCCTCCAGCAGGTTTCCAAACGGGCAGAAGGGTTAGGATGAGAGCCCTCTGAGGCTGCTTCTCCCTCCACTTGGGTCCCTAGGGCTCAGGCAGTCTCAGTTCACATTCCTGGACACAGGAACCTTGACAAAGGCTGCTTCCCCCTGAACACGGAGCAGACCTTCTGGCCCTGCAGGGACACAGGAGTGTGCAGTGTAAGCATTGTTTCATGGACTGTCTCTGGGTACACAGGAACCATCATGGGCCACCTGCTTGGAACAAGGACATCACTGGTAAGTGCAAACGATGAAGAGCTCCCTGTTGCTGGGCCCTGGGATCCCTTCCATGATTCATCTCTGACCCTTGCACCAAGCCATTGGTGAGGATGGTGAGCACCAAGCATGGGGTGGTACACGCAGATCTCTCTCTCTTTTTTAAGATTTTATTTATTTATTCATGAAAGCTAGAGGGAGAGAGAGAGAGAGGCAGAGACACAGGCAGAGGGAGAAGCAGGCTCCATACAGGGAACCCGACGTGGGACTCGATCCAGGGTCTCCAGGATCATGCCCTGGGCTGAAGGCAGGCGCTAAACTGCTGAACCACCAGGGCTGCCCAAGTACACGCAGATCTCACAGTTATTAAGTAGCGGAGCTAGGACGTGAACCCAGAGCAACAGCAAAGTCTGGGCTGAAGTCACTGGAGCATACCTCCTTGAGCCAAGGGTTTCAGCCCCATTACCAGGAGTGACTCTAACAGCTATACCTGCTGCCTTGCTTGGCCTAGTGGTAAGAAGCCAGGACTGATGGAGCCGGACTGCCTGATTCAAATCCCAGCTCTGCCACTTATTGGCTGTGCATCCTGGGGCCAATGTCTTACCCTCTCTGGCCCCAGTTTTTTCATCTGCGAAGTAGGAATGGTGACAGGCTCTCCTTCCCATGGTTGTTGGGAGAGTGATATGTGTGAGTGCCTATAAAGCATAGTGTGAAGAGGCGCTAACTGTATGCTGCTGTCTGTAACAGGATATCGAGATTTGAAGAACTTAAGAAACCTGTCACTCATCCAGAAATCCAGCAGCCAGGACTCACGTTCAGTCTTGTCTGCCCCCAAATTACATGTTTAGCCTTGTGCCCATGGCTGCCCAGAAGACGCCCAGGCCTTGGGGAAGCTGGAACCCGGCACGGCGGCTCGTCCGTCAGTAGATGGCGCTGTGGTGCCACAAGGGCCACCCTGGCGCCAAGAGCTTGTGTTCGCTCATCAGGTCTTGCACAGACTGGGGTCCTCCCAAGCCCCGGCCATACCGTACACGAGGAGCTGCCCTAGGAGGGAGGTACCACTCACCCTGTTTCTCTGAGGAGGAATACTAAGACCCAGAGATACTCAGTCACTGGCCTGAGGACACAGCTGCTATAAGGGGTTGGGGCTCCCCGACCCCAGATGTGCCCACTGAGATCCCCAGCCCTGCATCCATGACATCTACCCTACCCTCATGGGCCCCAAGAGGCCACAGTTATTCTCCGGAGCTTGATGGGAACCAGGCATCCCCCTTCTGCCCCCACCATGGCTGGACATTCCAACAAAGCTGAAGCCGCCAGCTTTGAAGTCAGAGCTAAGCCCCAGATTAGGGTGGCTCCAGGCTGGCCTGTCCCTCCCAGCTCCGTCGCCAGGCCCACGCCCACGGTTCCCCCCCAGTCCACTGTCCTCTTGGCACAGAAAGATCTGGGGCCCAGAGAGGGAAAGGCTTGCTTCACAAGACACAGCCCCTCTCCTGAAAACCATCTCCCTGCTAAGGGGCCCCAGGTCCCCCCATGACTTGCCAGAGGCCTGAAATACCATCTCACAGCCCCCTATCACCAGCTAAGAAGTCTCATGTTAATGTGTTGTCCCCCTTCCCAGCCCCACTGACACACGCGCATTAGTACCTATCACCCCAGGAACGCAACTCGGACAGGAATGTGATCTGAATACATTCGGGGTGTGGGGCGGATGGAAGGGAGACAACTGTGGAAGTTGGGAGAGGAGAGCCCCCTCTCGCTGTCAGCTTTGTCATCTGTTCATGGCACCTCCATGACCCTGGAGGGTCCTTCCAGCTCAGCCTGCCTCAGGCTCTGTGATCTTGGTTGGGTCACACCCACATGGCAGCCAGGCAGGTGTGGGAGGGGAGAGACATCCCTGCATACCAGGCAACAGGCTAGGGGCTTTATGTACCCCTATCTTTCTGTCCTGATGAGTGACTCGGGTTCTAAAATTCAGCCAGCAAGCTGGGAGAGCTGGGGCAGAGGGGGCAGGTGGAGTGAGGGCAGTGGGTGCCACCCTGGGTGGGCTTTAGGAGAACAAACATGCAGAGTGCCCCCGGAGACAACGAATCAGTGGGACTGAGCTGGCGCCTGACTCATCCAGGGAGTTTGGCTCCAAGACCATGAACTCCGAGCCTACGCGAGGGCCCGGCAACAACCTCTCGTGGCTGAGAGCCCGTCTGTCGGTCTGTCTGTCAGCAAGCAGCCACACTCCCTTGGCCCTGCCCTACTGGAAGGAGCCTTTTTGTTCAAGCTAACACTTTCAGCATAGGGGTTCCAGAACTCGTGTTCCAGAGAGTTCTAGAACATCTGCTTTCCGAATAGCCTCTCACAATCTCTTCTCCAGAATTCACCTCTTCCTAAACTTCAGGGTTTCCCACCCCCACATTTATTATTTTTGTCCTTAAATATTGTCTATTGTCCTTAAATCGACTCACGTACATAGATTTCTTCTGAAGAAAGCTTTTCCTAAAAACCTCACTACCAAAAATGAGAAGCTAGTTCCACACACCATAAATAGGAGGTGACCATAAAAATACAGAAGGTGAACAAAACCATATTGCTCAAGTCTGGCTGGCTGCTGTGGCTGAAGAATCCTCTTGGCCTGGAGTCTGCGTCCTGATGGTTAAGAAGGGCAGTGGGCTGGTCGGAGCCCCACCAACATCAAACTAAGCCGCTCCACTTGATATAATCAAGAGTGGACTTCTCTGGAAGAAGACTCCCTTTTTCCATCTTCCACCTGGAGGCCTGTCATCATCTTTGTCTGCATTTCCCCTACCCATTCTTCAGGTTATCACCTCCTCCGGGAAGCCTTCCAGGCTGGATTGGTGCTTTCTCAGTTGCACAGGCCTTCCCTGACTTTGCACTTGTCACCCTGGGTTATTAAATTGCATTTGTGTTCATGTAACTCCCAATGACACAGAAGTGTCCCTGCTTCTAGGACACAACTTTACCCTGGCCTATAGCGGTGGCCTACTGCCTCCTCACCTGCCCCTTGCCCATCCATCCCTCCACCACCTTGAGTCCTTCTCGCCTTATGATGTCATTATCGTCCTTGGTGTCTGTCTCTCTTTCCCTGGACGTGGGCTCAACGGGGGCCTGGGTGATATCTGCTGGTCTACCACTGGATCCCTAAGCCTGGCCTGCATGAAGCAAGGAGCTATCCTGTGAGGATAGCACTGCCATGATCTTCATTTTCCAGATAGGGAAACTGAGTCACAGCAAGGTAAATGACTTGCTCAGGGTCACCCACGCAGAAGTGGCAAAGTCGGATACAAACTCAGGCATCCGGGCTGTGGAGTCAGCCAAGGTTACCACAACCTGCGTCCTGTGCAGGGCTTTTCTTTACCTTTGTCAGGTGAGACTTGAAGGCTTTATGTGTGAGACACACAGACAGGACACTTGGGGTCCCCAGAGGCCCAGACTGACCCACAGCCAGACTAAAATCTTGGTCCAGCCCGAGGCTCAGCTCACAGCGGGAATGGGGCAGGTTTTCCCACCAAGCAGACTCCGGCTGCTGGGGCAGCCTCGAGAACCTCACCGCCTGCCTTCACCGCGGCCTCCGAGGCCTGAAATGCCAGCGGGATGTTTCATTCGGCTGAGGGCTAGTGTCCCTGGACTGAGGCCTCCGTGGGCCCCCCCACCTCCACCCCAGCCACTTGCTGGCTGTGAAAAAGGTGCAGAGTCACCCCCAGGGTTGCCACAGAGACGGCCAGCGGAGGCAGAGCCGGCAGGGCCCCCCAGCAGCCGTGGGCCGGCCGGAGGGGCTCCCCCTCTCCCGCGGTCAGCAGAGGCTCCCCGGGAGAGTCCCCGCCCAGCCGGCTCCAAGCCCCTGGGGTCCGTCCTGGAAAGACCTTCAAAGGACTTGGCCATTCCTGAGTGAGCGCCAGGAGGGAATCTGCTCTCAGAGTCAATTTAGCCAGCCGCACGGGTGGAAGGAATTTGCCGTTTCTCTTAACAGCGACCCCCTCGTGATTTATACGGGGGCCACTGTCCGAAGGCTCCGGCTGACGGATCACAGTGGAAAATCAGATGCCAAGACCCAGGCGGCTCCCTGGGCTAATTACCTTCAATGAGACCCAGCTGGCTGGGGGAGCTGGCGGGGCCAGGGCAGGGCCAGATCCCTGCACCCAGCTCCCTGGGGATTGGAGGCCTGCCGTGGCTGTGCCTGGGCTTGCTGCCCGTCACCTACCGGGCCCGGGCTGGGGCCACCAAGAATTCCAGGAGAGCCAGTCTGACCAGCTCTCAGGTGAGAACGGGTCACCTTTCGTACAGCACAGCTAGCAGGCCCAGGGAAGCCCACGGCCTCAGGGTTTCCTGCTGCCCAGGGGGCTGGAGATCCCTGAGCCTCCAGGGCCCATGGGATACCATTCTGTTTGTGGGTGACTGAGACCCAAATGGATGGGGCAGGCCCCCATGGAGCAGTGGGCTCTGGACTGGCTGTGGGCCCTGCCCATAAGCTCTGGCCCATAGTAATGCCTTCTTGGAGGCCCGGAGCCCACAGCACTGGCCCCAGAAGCTACCTCCAGAGGCCTCATGCAGTTCAGGTCCACTCTCCAGGCCTGCTGGAGTTGATTAAATGTTTCTCAAGAGACTACTAAGTGCCAGGCCCTGTGCAGGGTGCTAGGGGTACGGTGGAGGACAGAATCCAACCTGATCCCAGGCTTAAAGACCTACGGGAAGGCAAACGCCACTTGGTGCCATGAAAATGCCCTGGAGTGGGGGGGTGACCCATTCCAGGCAGCAGAAACTGGGGATGCAAGGCGGAGCGGAGAACAGAAAGCTGAGTGGGGTGGGTGGGCCAAGGAGGGGGTGGTACCAGGCGGGAGAGTGTTCCAGGCAGAGGGGAGAGCATATGCAAAGATCCTGTGGCAGGAGGAAATGTGCACACTCAAGGAGCCAAAGAGCCAAGAGGATGGTGGTGCAGGGGGAGGTTAGGAAGGTCACAAGGAGGTTCTTGTACCTTTAAAAAGCAATTCCAGATATGACTCAGGAGACATAGTGAGTCTATTAACTCACTAACATAGTTAGTCTATTAATGCTGCTCCCAATTTCTCTCGGACTTTCAGGACACTCAACTCCCACCCCAGCTTCCTGGAGTAGAGGAGGATCCAGTGGGGACCTATCTGGGAGGCCTGTGGGGCCAACCCAAGTGTACCTCGAGAACTGGATGGAAAGTCAGAGAGATTAAAGGCCCCTGGTTGTGGGCTCAGGTCAGGGACAGCCGAGATCACCGATGAACCACAGTAGAAGGAGAGGGTCCATGAGCAAGCCATGCTGTGGAGTCGCCAAGAGGGGCAGAGGCCAGTGCCGTGGAGCCACTACCAGCCTCACAACTGACCCAGCGCTCTGCTCCTGCCTTCTTCTCCCTGGGCCACGGGAGTCAGCTCACTCCCATGCCTGTGAGGCCAGAGCCCATGGAGGACAGAAGTGGGCGTTATTGCCATTACAGATCATCTCTGGGCCCTGGACCAGAGGGGTGTAAGTGGATGGATGTCTGAAGGATGGAGAAATGAATGAGCAAAGGAATGGCCCCCAGTCTCCTCTCCTGAGCCACACAGAGCCCCTCTGGCCTTCCCCGCTGGCAGCCCGGTGTCCTTGTGGAGCTGGGTCACTGCAGGAGCTGGGTGTCAGGTGGGCCAGCAGGTGCCCAGGGCATCTGTGCCCTCTAGCTTGGCTCTGGCCTGGTTCCTCAGGGCACAAACAGGTCTGACGGGTTCGGCAGCTGACATTCTGACTTCCAGGAAAGCCAAACTCTTAGAGAGCAGAAGGAACAAGGCCTGGGCAGAGAGAGGGCTCTTCTCAAATACTGCTCCCCTCTGCCATGGGCCTTCCCCAGCCCCGGCCCGCAGACCTTGCCCTTGAGCCAGGGAGCTCCAGGCTGATGGGCACACCTCTTCCCCACCTCCCCCACAGGCAACAAGGAACTCAGGAGGGTGAGGGACAAGGAAAGGAACATTCTCCTTGTGGCCCCAAACTCTGTCCCTACCCCCACATCCCACTGCACTGGGTAGTAAAGGGTAGAGCTTACAGGGGCAGGCTCAGAGCTGGGCAGCCTGGTTTCCACTCTCTGCCCCACCAATGACCGTGGGCAAGCTCTCTGCCTCCCTTTCCTGTCCTGCACTCACAGGGCTGAGATGCATCAGGGTGCATGCAGACCTCAGCCTGGAGCCTGGAACTTGGGATCCCGCGTTGTTGGCATTCCTCCATCTGATCATCTCCGGCAGGTCTCACCCCCCAGCCTGCTGACCACCGCTCTCTGCCTGGTCCTCCTCCTGCTCTAAGGGCTCAGGGTTACTTCCTGGCCTCTTCTTGTCCCACTGCCAGCTGTCTCTTCACAGGCCAGCACAGGCTCTGGCTCTGCGTCCCATGCTGGCCATTGCCTCCTAGAGCCATAGGCATAGCATCCAGCTGCTCCTTGCACCTCGCCACTCACATTCAGCCCCAAACTGAACTCAGCCTCTCTCTGCAGGGCCAATTTTCCTCTGAGTCCTCCCATCCAGGGCATGGTGCCATCAATCACCAAAGCCATGTCCCCACGGGTCCCCCAATGCCCATCGTCTCCACCCTGTATCCTGACTATAGTGTCTTTTCTCTTTCCCTCCTTCCCTCCCCATCAACTTTCTCTCTTTCCTCTTTCTTTCTCTTGCCTTCTTTTTCTTTTTCTTGCTCCCTTCTTTCCTGTTGGGATATAACATAAATACAGTGAAGTGCATTAATTGCTCAAATCTTAATGGTACCATTTGATCATCTTTCATGTCTATGCCTGAGTACCTGCCACCAGATCAAGACATAGAGCATTTTCAACTCCCATGGGTTTCTCTCATGGCCCTTTCCTACTCCAAAAATAACCATTATTCTGCCTTCTGCCTCCATAAATTAGTTTCACCTGATTTCGAACTCCACATAAGTGGAATCAAAAAGTATGCACTCTTAGACATCGAGATAGATGGATTGGAAATGAGAGTCCAGATATAAACCCATACAATTCTGATCAGTTCATCTTTGACAGGAGTGCCAAAACTTCTCAAAGGGGGAACATAGTCTCACCAACAAATGGTGCTGGAAGAACTGCATATCTATAGGTAAGGAATGAAGCTGGACCCCTACCTCACACCATAGACAACAATAACAAAGCCCTCAAGATGTCTTGATGTCCTAAATGCGGAAGCTGAAACTATAAAACTCTTAGAAGAAAGAATAAGCATTAAAGAACACTATTAAGAAAGTGAAAAGACAACCCACAGAATGGGAGAACATTTTTGCAAATCGTGTATTTAAAGAGCCTAGTATCTAAAATATATAAAGAATTCTTACAGCTCAGCAACAAAAAAGATAAATAACCCAATTTAAAAATGGGCCAAGAAGCTGAACAGACATTTCTCCAAAAAAAGATAGAAAAATGGTCAATAAGAACGTGATAAAATGCTCAGCATCATCAATCGTTTAAGGAAATGCAAATCAAAACCAAAATGAGATGTCACTTCACATCCACTAGGAGGGCTATTTAAAAAGAAACAAAAAACAGTGGGGGCACCTGGCTGGCTCTGTTGGTAGAGCATACAACTCTTGATCTTGGGTTGTGAGTTCAAGCCCCACACTGGGCATAGAGCTTACTTAAAAAAAATTAAAAGTTTGAAAAAGAAAAAAAACTCCAGAAAATAACAGTGCTGGTGAGGATGTGAAGAAAGTAGATTCTGGAGCATTGCCGGCAGGCATGTAACATGGTGCAGTCACTTTGAAAAGATGCTCTGAAGAGCAGTTTAGCAATTCCTGGAAAATTTAAATATAGAGTTACTATATGACCCATCAATTTCACTCCTAGAAGAGAATAAAAAACATGCTCGCACAAAAACTTGCACATGAATGTTCACGACCCTGTTACTCATGATAGCCCCAAAGTAGGAACATCCCTAACGTCCATGAAGAGATGAGTGGATAAACAAAATGTGGTCTAGCCATACAATAGAATGTTATTCAGTATAAAGAGGAAAAATACCACAACACAGACGAACCATGGAAACATTACGCTGAGAAGCCAGACGCAAAAGGCCATATGCTGCATGACTCCATTTATATGACATGTCTGGAATAGGCAGGTCCATAGAAAAGGAAAGTAGATTGGTGGTTGCTGGGGACTTGGCACAGAAAGGGATGAGGAGTGACTGTTAACGGGTTTCTTTTGGGGGGTGATGAAAATGTCCCGGATGTAGATAGTGGTGATAGATGCACAGCCCTGTGGGTATACTAAAAACCACTGAATTATATACTCTAAAATGATGGATTTTATGGTACATGAATTTTATCTTAATGAAAAAGGTATCTTTCTTTTTTTTTTTTTAAAGATTTTATTTATTTATGCATGAGAGACATAGAGAGAAAGAGAGGCAGAGACACAGGCAGAGGGAGAAGCAGGTTCCATGCAGGGAGCTCGACGTGGGACTCGATCCTGAATCTCCAAGATCACACCCTGGGCTGAAGGCAGAGTTAAACTGCTGAGCCACTGGGGCTGCCCCCAAAAAGTTATTTTTCTTAAAGATTTTATTTATTTATTCATGAGAGACACAGAGAGAGAGAGAGGCAGAGACACAGGCAGAGGGAGAAGCAGGGTCCTTGCAGGGAGCCCGATGGGGGACTCGATCTGGGACTCCGGGATCACGCCCTGAGCTGAAGGCAGACGCCCAACCGCTGAGCCCCATAGGTGTCCTTTAAAAAGTTATTTTAAAGTATGCCATCATTTTAAAAGTTAAGGGTGCTTTCTTTTGTGTTTGTCTTTTTTTTTTTTTAAGAGCTTATTTTTACATAATCTCTACCTCCAGCATGGGGCTCGAACTCACAACCCTCGATTGAGAGTTGCACACTCTACCAAGGGAGCCAGGCAGGTGCACATTGTGTGTATGTGTCTTCTTCCAAGTCATATAATAGATCACAGCGTCACCGTGCTGTGGTGTGTGTCAGCTTATTCTTACTGCTGTGTAGCGTTCCAGTGTGTGGACATCTTACATTCATTTCGGTAAATGTCTCTCTTTTTTTTTGAGAGACAGCGAGAGCAGGAGAGCGCTTGGGCACCAATGCTTGAGCGGAGAAGGAGGAGGGGCAGAAGGAGGGGGAGAGAGAAAATCAGAGAATGTCAATCAGGCTCCACGCCCGCATGGAGCCCGACTCAGGACTCGATCTCATGACCTGAGCTGAAACCAAGAGTTATCACAGTTAACCCACTAAGCCACCCAGGCACCCTGTCATTTCTCTTGATGGATATTTCTTTTGCTTCCAATTTGGGACTCTTATAGATCCGTGAGTTCTCACACTTGTCTTTTGAAGGATATGTGTGGACATTTCTGGCGGTATCTGTGTAGAAGTGGGCGTGCTAGGTCAGGATCTGCACCCATTTTAACTTCAGGAGGAAGGACTGCTGCAGGCTGCCAAAGTGGTTGACACTTCATAATCCTGCCAGCAAACTCTGAGACTTCTATTTGTTCCACATCCTCATCAATACTTGGTGTTGTCGATCTTTTTTAATTTTAGCCATTCCGGTGAGTGTGTTCTATAAGGAGGTTTTCATTTGCGTTTTCCTTATAAGCACTGAAGCTGAGCATCTCATGAAGTCTTTCTTGGCCATTTGGAGACTATTATTTTTTTTTGTTGGCACATGTGTGGTTGTTAGCTTTCCATTATTGATGTGTAGGAATCTTTTTAATGTTTCTCCATAAAGTTTTGGGTTTTTTTTTTTTTTAAGATTTGTTTTTGAGAAAGAGAGAGAGAGAGACAGTGTGAGCACCGGCAGAGGGAGAGGCAGAGAGAGCAGGGAGCCTGATGTGGGGCTTAATACCAGGACCCCCAGGATCATGACCTGAGCTGAAGGCAGATGCTTAACCAACCGAGCCACCCAGGTGCCCCGATGTAGGATTTTTTAAAAGTATGTTCCGAATACAAGGTCTTTGTCAAAACCTATTCTCAATGCTGGGCTTTGCCTTTTCACACTCTGCAGTGTCTTTTGCTCAGTGGAAGTGTTTAATTTTGATGAAGTCTAATTTATGCACTTTCATTTATTTTATAGTTGATGCTACATGTGTCCTGTTTAAGGAATCCTTGCCTACCCCTTGAAAGTCACTTGGATCCATCCAAACCCTGGCCTCCACCTTCTTGGCCTCTGCCCAGCTCCTAGCTGCAAGATCTGCCCTGCACGGCCCCTCCCCCTCCCCTTGTGTCCCCACCCCACTTCTTGTCCTCCTCACTGCATGACCTTCTGGCCCAGGGACAGGGCTGGCTCATCTGTGTGTCCCCCAGAGCAGCATCAGGTCTGGCACGCCCAAGGTGCTCAATAAAAGCTTCCTAAATGAAGGCAATGTCCTGTGGCCCAGCTGGGGATCATTAAAACTGTCAATTAGTTCTAAACACCAGCTCATCAGGAACAGTTGAGCAAAGCCGGGGGAAGTAAAAAGTTTTGGAAAAACCACCAACACAGGAATGTTTTGCTTTCTCACCAACAGGAGCATTAATCACGACAACTCAGGCCTCGTTAGTGTTATTTATTCTCCCTTTGCCCCCGAGCCATGGGGCCAGGGGAGCCTCTTCTTTGCACACGTGGGCTGTAGGGGCTCCCCGGTGGTCACCCCAAAACACCGCCGGTGTTTGCTGCCTCTGAATGGTGGGGGCGGGGATCCCTGGCCTCCTAGTCCTTCTCCTCACCGTGTGTGATGACGTAGCACAGGTTCTGGTAGTCCAGGTTACCACACACATCTGGCGGGAAAGCCGCAAACATCTGCTTGACCTGGAGAAGGAGCAGGGTGTCAGCTTGGACATGGGTGGAGTGGGGGCCAGAGCCGGGACGTCACCCGGGGGCGACAGGCAGAACATTGGTCCCCTCTCTGCAGACAGAGCCAGGGATTGAGGGCCCAGAGGCCAGGGTCCCGCAGCCACCCCCACTCCTCCTTGTCCCCCTCCAAGGAGTCAGCGTCTAAAGAAGAGCGATCTCACGGGGCTGGGGCTGGGCTGGGCAGGACCTCCCCCAGAAGATTCTAGGCAGTGCCCTGGAAAGCCCGCACTCACCTCCTCCTCACTGAACCGGTCTGCCTGGGTCATGAGCTTCTCTTTGATGCTGCTCAGGGGAGAGGAAGGGTCAGGTTCAGGGGAAGCACCACCCTGGGGTGTGCACATGCAGATCCCCAGTGGGGAGGGGGGGTTGTGAGAGATGACAGGCGGCGGGGAGGCGTTGTATGCCAGGAGGACACCAGCCAGGTGTCTGTGTGGCCTCAGATGGACTCCTCAATCACTGAGACTCAGTTTCCTCCTTTGTAACCCAGACTCTCCTCCAAGGTGGGGGACCAAATGAAGTGAAACTTGGGACCCTGCCATGACCTTAGGGCCCACTCTGATGGCCCACTGTGTGCTAATAATCAACCTCCAGGTTCCTGAGTGGAGCCTCTCGGCCTCGGTTCTAGATGCACCACAAGGTCAGTGGGTGGCTTGAGCTGACATCTGCATTGTGCCTTCGAGAGTACAAGGTGCTTGCGCTCCGCCAAGGCATGGGAAGGTCCTGCCTGGGTCTCCTTTGCTCCTCATAGCCGTGGGAAGCAAGTGCTATGAGCCCCCTTTCACAGGGAAAAACTGAGGTTCGAGAAACATCAGGATTTGCAGTGATGGTGGGGCCCGTGTCCCTGGGATGTCCAGGGGAACAGCTGCCTGCAGAGGTCAGAGCTGCCTGGGCCTGGAGGGGCGGCGAGAGGTGAAGCCCCAAAGAACTCCTGCCCCAGGAGCTCGGAGGGCCCCTAGGCCTCTCAGGGGGTACAGCAGGCAGGGAAGGACCAGAGGCCTGAGCCGGGCCCTGAGCACTGGCAGTGGCGAGCCCGCTAAGGACCAACGCACATTTTCCATTATTTATGTTACTGTGGGACAGTCACAGTTTCCAACTCTCCAAGCTGGGGACTGTTCTCAGACTCCATTTCAGCCAGAGCCTCTCTGTGGCCTGCCTGGCAGGTCGCCACAGCTTCCAGGTCCCGTATCCCCGGGTGGGGGTGGGGGGGACTTCAGTTCCCAAACTGGGTCCCTGAGACAGGCCTGGCCTTGCACTGGTGGGAGTAAAGGTGAGTCCCAGTAGAGGGGTTGGTCCAGGCCACTCCGGGGGTTGCCCTCATTGCCTCCTGGGGGCCCCCAAGAGGAGTGTTGGGAAGCACAGACCGAGGGAGGGGTGAAGGAGAGGGCCCCAGCCTGCAGGAACCCTGAACAAACCCCTCGCCTACCCTGGGGAGCATGTGACTCACAACTTTGGAGGGGTGGGGGTGGTGAGAAGGTGTGAGAGACAAGATGGACCTTCTCTGTTTCCCCTCTGCCCAGCCCCTGCCCTCTCCTGTCCCCCAACACCCCCATTATGTGATGATTCCAGCGGGCAGCAAATCTAGTCTCAAAGCCTTGGGGCACCTGGGTGGCTCAGTGGTTAAGCATCTGCCTTTGGCTCAGATTGCGATCCCAGGGTCCTGGGATCGAGTACCACATCAGGCTTCCCACAGGGAGCCTGCTTCTGCCTATGTCTCTGCCTCTCTCTGTGTGTCTCTCGTGAATAAATAAATAAAATCTTAAAAAAAAAAAAGAAAAGAAAAGGGATGCCTGTGTGGCTCAGCGGTTGAGCGTCTGCCTTCAGCTCAGGGTGTGATGCCAGATCCAGGGATCGAGTCCCCCATCAGCCTCCCTGCGTGGAGCCTGCTTCTCCTCTGCCTGTGTCTCTGTATCTCTCTCTGTGTGTCTCTCATGAATAAATAAAATCTTTAAAAAAAAAAAAAAAAAGCCAAGGCCTCAAGCATCATAATAGTCAGTAAGCCTGTGCCTGGGGAGGAAATCTTACCTGCCCCAGGCCACCCACAGGCCCAACGAGACCTCAGAAGCTCTGGAACGACTGCCCAGGGAGTTTGGTGTCCTAGCCTCTTGGCAGGCTGGCCCTGCCCACCGCCCTTGGCTCTGCTCGGGACTCTCACTGGGCTGAGGCACAGCAGGATGAGTGCCCCCACCTCCACAATGCCAGCCCAGTGGTCCCCAGGGCAGACACAGCATCCAGGGCCTGTTGCATGCAGGAGCTACCCCACTTAGACCCTGCCCACCTTTCCTTCCCTGCTCTCCCCCTACCTGTCATCCCCCATAGCCTCCGGCCACCCTCTCACCAACCCCACAGACCCCATGCCCTGTCCCTTCACTGCTGTGTTCCTGCATCTAGAACATTCCCTGCCCCAGCCTAGGCAGCACGTTGTTGCCCTTGAAGGCCCACTTCCACCCGCACTCCACCTCACCACTGGGAAATCTGCCCCTGGTGACCCCACACTCCATATACACTTCCGTGTAAAAACGGGAACACTGAGTCCCAGAAAGGGGAAGAGACACCGAGCAATGACTGAGCTGGGCAGGGCAGTGCCCTCCTGGTTCCTGGCCAGACACTGCCCGAGCTGGCTAAGCATTGGGTGCCAGAGGAGAGTGGGGCACAGCCCACCCCGTCCTCACCCCAGCTCGCTTATCACCTGAGCATCTGGGGAAGGAAAGCCAAAAGGAAGGGCAGAGTGGGGACACCTGGGTGGCTCAGCAGTAGAGCATCTGCCTTTGGCTCAGGTGGTGATTCTGGGGTCCGGGGAACGAGTCCCACATCAGGCTCCTGGCAGGGAGGGAGCCTATGTCTCCCTCTGCCTATGTCTCTGCCTCTCTCTGTCTCACATGAATAAATAAATAAAATCTTAAAAAAAAAAAAAGGAAGGGCAGAGTGGACTTACAAATCAGCCTTGACGAAACCTTTTCCTTCGGTGTCAAAGACTTTGAAGGCGTGGAGAATGGTCTCCTCAGGGTCTGTACCTAGAAGCAGCACACACAAGGCAGGGAGAGAGCCAGGGTGAGGAGTACAGGCTGGGGCTGGGCAGGAGCTGGGCTGGGGGGGCGGGGGGGGGGGGCTTCGTCCCCAGTGTCCACTCCACAGTGGGAGCAAGAGAAGGGAGATTTTTGAGAAACAAGGAGTAGGAGTAACAACCGAGGGCATTACATTTAGTTATGAGCTGCCTGCACAGCTGTACAGGTAGACCCCAACTGACCCCACCTTTTTTTTAAAAATAGATTCTATTTATTTATTAATCGGGGGGCGGGGGGAAGAGAGAGAGAGAGGCAGAGGGAGGAGCAGGCTCCATGCAGGGAGCCTGACATGGGACTCGATCCCAGGTCTCCAGGATCAGGCCTGGACTGAGGCGGCACTGCATGCTTAACTCTCCTACCAATGGACCTGATCTTATAAATGGAGAAACTTGAAGCTCAGAGGTCATGATTAGTGAGGGTGGGGGTTGGGGTGGGGTCACCTCTGGGCCTCTCTTGCTACCCACGACATGCACAGGTTGGAAAGACAGTGCTGTACTTGGGGCTTGAAGGCTGGGCTTGGGCAGGGGCACTGGTAGGTCTGCAAGATGGTCCAGGCCAGAGGTAGGGGTGGGTGGAGGGTGGTGGGCTGCGGGGGCACAGCCAGAGAAGTTCTGTTTTGTCACCTCCACTGTGTGGGCTTGGGGGGGAAGATGTCCTTAGAAGGAGTTGTCTATTACCACAATGGGACCCCCCTGGTTGTACAGCTGGGGAAACTGAGGCCCAGAGAGAGGCAGGGTCTCAACTGAGGCCTCATAGCTATGAATGACAGGAGACCTGGTGCTTTTTTCCCTCTGTCACACTGCCCCTCTATTCACTGCAGACCAGGCATGTCCTTGTCCTTTCTCAAGGCTCAGCTATGTCACCAGGGACGTGGAGGCAAAGGTGGTGTTTGTTACCCACCTCCCAGGATCAGTTCACAAAATGGGTCGCTAGTGATAAAGATCTGGTCAAATGTTGATCAGTGATGGTTACAAACCCCTCTGAGTGCTGTGTGCCATTTTAGTTCCTGGAAGCCCCAGGACACCCCATGTGGTGGGTACTGATGTCCTCAGTTTGTCAAAGAAGAAACCGAGACAGAGGACCTTGCCTGAGGTCCCCGCTGATAAGGGGAGGGAAGGTCTGAAACTGAGTCTCTGGACTCCAGAGCCCCCAGCTTGTCCTGCTGCTCTGTGTTCCCATCTGTCAGACTGGAGACACATACCGGGCAGGATGCTATCTGAATCACTCGGCGTCCCTGAATGACCGAGCCTGGCACAGTGCTGGCCACAGCTGTGGGCTTCCTCCAAGGAGGGCAGTAGGGACCTGGGGGGATTACCCAGTCCAGAGCCTCAGCCCAGGGTTCCTCTGGGGCAGAGCCCCAGGCACTCCAGATTCTGGTCTCAGAAGCAGAGGGGGTGCCCAAGGGATTATGGTGGGGAGCTGGTGGGAAGTCTTGGCCTCCCAGGGTTTGAGAGAGTCCTCCCTGCTGGGGCAAGCTGGCTCCAGCCCACCTTCCTAAGGACCAGTGGTCCCGGGCTCAGGCCCAGTGGCCAGAGCAGTGACCTCCTGGGCAATGACCCTGGCCCGACCCTCCCCTCTCTCCTGCCACAGAAGATCTCTGCTCTGTGGACTGCAAACCACAACAAATGAATGGGCTGCAGAGTGGCCATTGGGAATCATATGGCCAAGTGTCCTCATCCCAGTGAGAGGGATGAGAGGGTGCCTGCCCCAGCCCCCCTGACCCCTCTCCTGTCCTCACTGCGGCCAAGTGTGCAGGCTCAGCCAAGTTCATATGACAAGCTCAGATGGAGCCTGGTACCCCTGCAAAGATGAGAAAAAAGCTGCAGTCTCTTGGCCCCACCTGGCCTTGGATCATAGCTCTTAGCTCAGCCGTCACCAACATGAGCTTCGGGCCTCTGCCGCCTGCATAGAATCATTGGCTAGAGTCATGTATGTCTTTCCTGCAAGTATACCCCTACCCCAGCCCCAGGGGGTTCTGAGCTCTTCAAGGAGATGGTCACAGTCCCGGGAATAACCCCTAACAGCTTCCCGGAGGAGGGCCAGCTCCAGCTCCCCACTCACTCCATGTCTGGCCCTCAGTTTCCATGGAGGGTGGGGCCATTAGGTCACAGGTTGGCTTTCTAGCTCCAGGAACAGCCAGGACAGTGTGTGTGGAGGCTGTCGTACTTTCCAGCAGGCCACAACCCATGAGATTATTATGATTTGCTGCCAAACATCATCCGTGACGTTGCTAGGGTCACCCCTGTCGTGGGTTGAGGGTGACCCCCAGAACATATGCCTGTGTCCTTATCTCCAGAACCTGGAAATGTCACCTTACTTGGAAAAAGGGTCTTTGCAGATGTAAGGAAATGATGTTGAGATGGGGGGACCATTCTGCATTATCCCAATAGGCCCTAAATCCAGTGACAATTGTCTTTCTAAGAGTGAGGGACGGGGAGATGGCCAAGCAGAAGAAGAGGGGGCCGTGTGACCACAGAGATAGGGATGGGAGGAGGCAGCTACCAGGAGCCAGAAGAGGTAAATAAGTGGGGCTCTCCCCTTGAGCCCCTGATGGAAACTCTTGTCCAGATTTCAGACTTCTAGATGCCAGAAATGAGAGAGAACATTGCGGCTTTTTTGAGCTGTCAAATTTGTGGTTCTTTGAGCAGCCTCAGGAAACCAATACAATTCCCATTATACAGACAGAAAACTGTGGTGCAAAGCCTGGCCCAAGGTCACCCTGGGGATCAGTGGGCGGCCACCAAGCAAGGGCAGCCCGAGTGTGGGTGGTGATGTGTGTGGGGAGGAGTCTCACCTCCCAGGGAGTCACAGCCCAGGAAGCCTTGAGCCCAGGAAAATGCTGCTAAGGAGCAAAGGGTAGCTCCCTGGGGCCCAGAGAGAAAGGGGCCGGGATTGTCCTGACCACTGCCCTGACCCCACACCCTAGGCCTGAGGCTGCATCTCAGGAGGGGCAATGGTTAGAGCGAGGAGTCATGGTTGGGGTTCTATCCCAGCCACTTTGATGCTGGGGCACCTGGCACAGGGATGGTGACCTCTGAGCCTCTAGATCCATTCCCTGGAAGCTGTGTGAATGACCCTCCTGGTACTGGGGTCAGTCACGGTAGCTTCCAGAACCCCCTTCCCAGTATCCTTCCTCCCGTTGGCCATGAGGCAGAGCAGGTAAGATGAGCCCGGGGATAGGGAAGTGAGGCTGGGGCCCCGTCCTGATGTTGGGCGGAGGGTTTTCACACAAACTGTCCCCTCCCATCCCGCAAGGCAGGCATCATTACAGTCACTCCTACTCTGAGTAGAGGTAGAAACTGGGGCGGGGCCCAGGAGGCATCCGGGGCTATACCATGCCCCCAGCTGTCTGCACACAGGGCCAGGCTGCCCATGCCCTCCCCAGGGCCACCTGGAGCCCCACTCACCCTTCAGTTTCTCCCCAAACATGGTCAGGAAGACGGTGAAGTTGATGGGCCCAGGGGCCTCCTTCACCATGGCCTCCAGCTCCTCATTTTTCACATTGATGCGGCCTGGGGGAGGAAGGGGGGACACCCAGGATCACCATGAGGCACAGAGGGCATCCTGCCCGCCAGCAGCCCAGGACAGCAGAGCTCAGAACCAGGGAGCGTCCTGCAGGGTCTCCCAACTCTACTCTCCCACTTCCCCCACCCCGACTCAGCCCTCAGGCCCTGCCCACCTCCTGGGGGACCTTAGAAGGGGGACACATTCAGCCACAGTTAGCCTGGGGCTGCCCCCAGCCTCACCACCCCCACTGCTGCCACCTGGGCCTCCCTGGAAAGGAGAGCAAGTGGGTGATTATCTCCATTTCACAGATGAAGGAACAGGCCCAAAGAAGCCGAAACAGAGGTGCAGAGCTCAGAGCGCATATGCTCCAGGAGGAGGTCACCTGGGGTCGGGTGGGGGGACTCGGGAGTTCCTCATGGTCCCAGTGGAAAACCGTACCTCCAGGAGCTCAAAGCTTAGTTCAGACATGACTTGGTTATGCCCCCTTCCTGCGACCTGAACCCCCACCCCGTTCATGCCTTAAGGCGTCTCTGTGGGCCCTTAGAAAGGGCAAAAGCCTCCCTTGGCAGCCGAAGCCCAGTAGCCTTGAGTCCTGTGGACATGTCCAGCCTCCTCCCCGAGCATCTCCCCCTGCTCTCTTGCCCTCTTACCCCACCCCAGCCTCCTAGGCCAGGCCTTTGCATGGGCCATTCATGCACCTGGTGCCCGCCCTGCATCCCTGGCCCAGACTGCCTCGAACCCCCAGGAACCTCCCCTGACCTTCCAGGCACCGGCCACCCCTCCCCTGTATCCCCATGGCACCCAAGCCCCTCACACCCATTACAACTGCTGCCCTGGCCTGTCCCCAGGCACCCACTCTTTCCAGAAGGCCTGGGCTCAGTTCTGCCCCAAGCGCTGAGCTTCCCCAACTACTGGTCACCCACCCAAGGCAGCAAAGGTGTCCCTCAGGTCCTCCTTGTCGATGAAGCCATCCCGGTTCTGGTCCATGATGGTGAAGGCCTGGTGGAGACATGGGTACTGAGCAGCCACCTACCCACTCGTCCAAGCCTGAGCCCCTCCCCAGACCCCCCCCACACACACCCGGGGCTGTTGTCTTGCACACTGCTGTCTGGATAACCTCAGTACAGACCCCTCTGGCCGGCTGGCGTCCTGGCTCAGCATGGCACGAGCACAAGAGTGTTGGCTAACCCACTCAGCTCCCCCTGCACACCTGGGGCGCTATGGCCCTCCCTCACTTCATGCTGCAGCAACCCCATTTCACAGAAAGGGAAACTGAGGCTCAGAGAGCAGAAGGACTCGCCTGAGGTCATGCAGCAAGCAAAGGCTTAGGCAGAGAGGGGCAGGGGTTTGCCCAAACACAGCAAGTCACACCCCTAGGCGTGGAGGTGCACCCCGGCAGCCTCTAAGGGGAGTGACATCATCACCCCCACAGACTGAGGGTGACCCGGGCCTTGCCGCCCCCCCTCCCAAGTGCTTTTTCCATGCATCGCACTGACCAACCAACCTCTTTAAACTCCTGGATCTGGGATTGATCAAACATGGAGAAGACGTTAGAGCTGGCTCCGCCTTCTGCTCTCTTGCGGGCTCTCCGCGGTGCCTGTGAGGTGCCAGGTGGGGTGCTGCAGGAGCCCTTCCTCCAGAGGTCACCATGCATCCTGTCCGCCCCCCACGCCTCACCCCCCAGAGTGCCACCCACGGTCCCAAACGACACGGCCGCCCCGGGCGGCAGGGTGCAGCAGGCGGACAGGGAGACTTGTGGGTAAGCAGAGGCTGGAGGCTGGGGACCCCCCACCTTCCTGACCCAGTATGGGGAACCCGAGCAGTATACTAGAGAGGACCACATCTCCCTGTGTTGGGCCACATCTCCCTGTGTCGGTCCCTCCTCGGGGCTCCTCTGCGCCCACCCAGGGCCCAGCAGCCAGAGCTCAGGACCCATCTCTACAGCAGGCAGAGCAGGTGACCATCCACGTGGAGGGTCTCTGGCCAGCCGTCCTGCCTCCACATGCCTCTCTCAGGATATTAGGGGCCTGAGAGCCCGCCATTGAGCATTCCCCGAAAGCTCTGGGTCCCCAGGACCTTCCCCACCAAGGGGACCTCACCCACAGCAGTATTCACCAGGAGTTGGCCACAAGGGGAAGGACAGCCCGGGCTTCACGGGGCAGGAGGGGGCAGGGGTGGTCCCAAGCCCCTGTCCTCCCCCCCCTCCCCAGGACCTGGGCTTCCCCTGCCCACCCCGAGCCCCTGTGTGGTCTCCCCTCCCCGAGCTCACGCCTGTCCCCCCCCCCCACCCTGCACTCACCCCCACTTCCCCTCCGGCTCCCAGGCTCAGGAGCAGCAGCGCCGGCTGACTTATAATTAGCTTTTACTGGGTGCTTTGTCTCCACTAATCCTTTGAAAGGGGGCTGGCAGGGCAGCCAGGACGTTATGGTGCTGTAAAACCTCTGTAATATTTATAAATCCCTTCAGACATCATAAAGAAAGGAACCTCCCTGCGGGGCTCATCTCACATAATTACATACACATTTCCCTCTGATTAATAAAAAACAATCACTTCCGCCTGTGGGCTAGTCTACCCTCTCTCTCCTAGGACCTGCCCTCGGCCTGGGTGTCCCCCATCCTGCCTCAGCCAGCCTATTACGTCCCTCTTGTGGCACGTCACCCCGCTGTGTGCCAGGCCCTCCTCCAGGACACCCAGGAGAGGACGGGATTGTTCGCTCGGACTCCCCAGGAGCACCCTGAGCCTCAGGGCCCTGACCAGCCAACCTCCTGCTCTCCCAGCTGGGACCCTTCCGAAAGGAACACCTCACGGCGGAAGGGCATCCCCCAGACCCGAGTTCAAATCCTCTCTTTGCCGCTCACAGCCCTGCGATGTTGAGAAAATCAGTTGCCTGCTCTGGAGCCTCCGTGTCCCCATTTATTAAACCAAGATGATGCCCACCACAGAGCATCAGGACATTTATTAGGTGCCTGCTGACCTCTAGCCAGGCCCTGTGCCCGGTCCCAGGGACCTCGTGCCAAATCAGGCCCTGCTTTGTCCCCAAGGATACCCCCCACCTCCCTGTCCAGCTGGGAGACAGATGATCAGTAGAGAGTGATGGAGGGAGTGACAGACACTGAGAACACAGGGAGGCCCCTCTTCTGCTGGGGTATTCAGAGCAGACCTCTCAGAGGAGGTGGCTTCTGAGCTGAGGTTGACAGCCAGGTCAGAGTTCTCAGGCCAGGAGGGAGAGTGAAGGTGTGAGAGCCAGAGACTTGGAAGTGCCGTGCCATTGAGAGCCTGCAGGGCCACCCCAAGGGCTGGAGACTGGGGCAAGGGGCGGGCAGCAGGGCAGGCCCCATGGCAGTCTGCATAGGACCTGGGCCATCCCAGAATATCAACCCCGATCCCCCAGGAGCCATGTCCTCTCAACAGGAGCAGTCCTGCCTCTGCCATGAAACCTCCAAGCCTAGCCCACCCTGCCTCCCTCTAGCCTCCTCTTCCTCGTTCCTACCCACCCTCCACCACCACTTCACCTCGGCAGCCCCCCCACCAAGTCCAGGAGACAGAGGCCCAAATTGGGACCTACATGGATAGACTGGCCATCCTTTAAGGACAGTCCAGGGCAGGCCAGGTGCAGGGATAACATCAAGGGTGAAGAAAAAGGTCAGGACCAGGGACAACACAAGGTCAAGGTCAAGGATGTCAGTGAGAGGAGCAAGGTCAAGGTCAGGGTGAGTTCAGGCATGAGGTGAAGGCCAGAATCACAAATGAAGTCAAGGTCCCAGGATGAGGTCAGAGTCGAGGGATGAGGTCAGGGTCAGGAGGCAGGGCAGCCCCAGCCTTCCCCCTACCATGGTCTGAAGTGCTCCCTCTCGATGCAGCAGGGCAGGCAGTTCTCAAAGATGGCTCTTTAAATAGTGCTCCAGGTCCGGACAATAGTTTGGAAGGTGACAGAGGACAGGATGGAGGCCTCCCTGCCAGGCACCTGTCAGGGGCCATTTGGAGTGGGTGGGGACCAGGCACTGTCCAAACCGCAGGATCTCCGCCTGTTCTGGGCCAAGCGGATCTCTGCACCCAAGAGACCATGGCCCAGGAAGGGGCACTGGGCTGAGAACGCACAGTATGTTGAGGCCTGGGACCAGCTGGGAGGACTTGGCCTTGGGCCATTTGAGGTCAACAATGCTTCCAAGGCAGGGCCGCCCTCACCAGCTGGGAAAATTCACGGCTGCAACATGGCCCGACCCCTTGGGCTGTGTGACTTGGAGTGGGTCACCATCCTTCACCGGTGCAAAGGGGCAAGCACGTATCAGCCCCAGTCAGCTCAGGGAGAGGCCCCTCAAGCAGTGCGACTACTGCCTAGTGGTTGGTTACCAGTGCTACCATTACCCCCTCCAGCCCTCAGGCCACTGAAAACATCTGGGGAGCTGAAAAAGCAGAGACAGCCAAAAGAAAAGTGGAACCCCAAGTGGAGCCAAAAGAAAAGGTGACCCCAATGAGAGAGAATTGGAAAATGAGATCGCCATTCCACGCTGGCCACACGTACCCCCAGACGTGGACCATCCCCACCAGGCCTGATCCAGCCCAAGAATTCTCCAGCAGATGTGCCAAGCCAAGCCCGCACCTGTCCCTGGCAGGACCCCATGTGTCCAGCGCAGCCCAGCAGCCCCCATCCGTCCAGCCAAGTTGGCTCTCATGTGGGACCCACCACCTCTGATCTGCTGCCAGGGCCGGCAGTGCTGGGCTCAGGCAGCGAGCCCACCCGGCTCCAGGCACTGCACAGCTTAACTGTCCCTGGAGCTGGTCTCCAGGCCTCCAGGCCCCAGGATGGCTGATCCCTGCCTTGGGGGAGGAAACGTGATGATGACAATAAGAGCAGCAGCTCACGTTTATAAAAGGGTCAGGGCATGTTCTAAAACATGCGTCCTCACCCCCATTTTCCAGGTGACAAAACTGAGGCTCTCACAGGTGAAGTCACTCATCTAAGGCTGAAAGCAGTGGTTCCAGTGGTTCTGGAAAGTTCTGCCCATCCCGATGCTCACCTCCCTGACCTCCCTGGGACGTAGGATGGAAACTTCCACACTGAGCTGGGGCCAGGACTGCCATCCTGACCCCTGGCAGGGACCAACCACATGCTCCACAGGCGCCCAGCAGGCTGGGGTGAACGCAGGAGATGGGCTGTGTAAATGCGGCAGGTCCACAAGGAGGGGCAGGGGGCTGCTGCCCGCACCAGCTATGGGGAGCTGCCCTTCGTTGCCCAGTCCGCGAGCCTGGCCCTGCGTGGGGAGAGATTTGCCATCTGGGGCTTTACCACCTGCTTCCTGCTGGCCAGAGGCCTCCTAAGCTCCTGCCTCTGGGGATCACCACCCAGGACTCTCACCCACGGAGGGGCTCCGGAGGTCAGGCCAGTCCCGCGTGAGTGAGCCACCCAGCTGTCAGGAGGAGGGAAATGCAAGAGGGGATGGCAGTGACAACAGGGGTTCCATACGCTTAGCAAACTAGTCCTGATGTCCTGATGTTTTCCTTGCCCGGCCTCCTTCTCCCTGTAACAAAAGTGGGGAGCCCTGATCAAAAACCTGGTCGGGACTGTGATAACTGACAGGAGAGATGGGGGGAGAACTTTTGTCCCTGGGGCGAGCAGGGCTGTGGCGAGGGGGTGGGCCTGCAGGGCCCCGAGCCAGGAAGCTGTGAGCTCTGCCTACGTCGTCGGCCCTCACTTGGCCAGTGAGCTGGCGGCGATGGCGAGTCTGTTGCCATTGCCGTCCGGGCCACACTGTTTGGCCCAATGGACCATGGGGTGGTCCCCAAGGGGCCTGTGCTTTCAGCCAGGGGCCTCCTGGGAGTAAGTAGCTTCAGAACTGGAATTCCAGGTCAGACTGGGGAAGTCAGAGGAGTACTTAGCCCCTTGTGAAGAGCACCCCACTTTCCAGAGGGCAACTCAAGGTCCCAGGGGTCACCAGACCTGGAAGGGAGCTTGAAAGGCATCAACTGCCTTTCAACATGGCCTGTCCCCTGCGAAGTGACAGCTGTCACCCACATCACGAGGGAGCAAAGTGGGCCAGGTGACCTCGCCTATTACATCTCTCCTAACTGTCCCTTCTAATTCTTCATGGTCAGCAGGCTGTCCTCTGCCCCCCAGGCCTCCCTCCTGGCCGGCCACCCTCTTGACCTTCACCATTTTCCCGATGATTTGCGAAATCTCCTTCCTCCAAGCCTTTGACCATGGAGAGTATTCCCTCACCCCAACCACACCTCCATCCTCCTACTTTCTTTTCTATCATCTCTCACTTCCTCCTGGAAGCTTTCCTTGGTTTCCCTTCCCTTCCCTCCTCCACTACAATCACTGCTTCTCTCTGACCTCTGCTCTGTAGATCTGTGACTACCTGCCTTTCCCTTGGCCTAGGACCTTACTGTCATTGCTCCTTGGCCTCCAGCCACCTGGCCTCTAGGAGCACAGAGGCCTCAGTAATTCTGGCCTCCAGGAGTTGCTCATACATAACCTTCCACATGGGGAACCATTGTTAGAGACTTTCTGGCTAGAGTGATCTCAGAGATCCAGTGGAATCCACTGGCCCTCTGAGCCCTGCTAGATGCTGAGTGTCCTTTGCAGACTCTCTCAAGTGACTCTTGCTTTGCACATCATCTGTGATGGGGAACTTACCACTTCCCCAAGCAGAGGCAACTCAGAATTGGCAAATGCTCATTGATTATCTGCTGTGGCCCTACCCGGGTGTTCTGGGAGACTAAAAACTCATCCTTGACAAATTCCTGGGTTTGAATCATTTTAGTAACACAGTCAGACAATGTATGCTGCGTGTATTCATTCATTCATCAAATATTTATGGGTACTTTTGAGTGCTGAGCATTGCAGACACAGACATGAAAAAAACAGGTATGGTTTCAAGCGTGAGGGGACAGAGCACCATGACCTGTCAGAGGAGGCTTTATGGGCTGCGGTCCATCTGACTGTGACTCGAAGAATGAGGACAAAAACGGGAGTTGTCATTGCTCTGCGGAAGAGCAGGGGGATGTGTAGGACATCCCAGAGCACTCACAGAGCTGCCCAGATATGAAGGCATATAAAGTGAGGGGCCAGGGTCAGGCAGGATTGGGGAGCAGAGGGGCCAGGGGAGCTCAGGGGCGGCAGCCGAACCCTCCAGAGGTGACCCAGGCAGGGACTGGCCAAGAGTCCCCAAACCTGGCTCGGAAGCTCCCTCTTCTGGTTTGGGAGTGACTCCTGACCCCTTCTCCCCCTTCAACCGTCAAACCCAGTCAAACCCATAGCTCTTTTTACAGCAGGATGCCATAGCCACAGGCCCCTTGAACAGGATGCATCATCCGTGCTTCTGCAGAGTGAGTGAGTTTGCCAGCCTGCCCAGCTACAGCCATAAAACAGGCGGAGGCATTCCGGGAGACATTCTTCTTAGCTTTAAAGGCTTCTCTGTCTTTTCTAAGTGGTTCCAAATTAGAGGAAGGCTCCAGACAGGGGCGGGCCTGGGGAGGAGGGGACACGAGGGAGTTTGGGAAAAGACAGACCCTCCCCCTAATTGTCTTCAAAACCTTGGTCCTCCCGTCTGGTAATTAGGGAGTTGACAGTGCAAAAGGCAATTTCCTTTGGGGTAAGAGGGAGAAAACAGCTAATTGGCTCTAAGTCTGGGTTCTGGCTGAAATATTAACTACAGGGTGGTGGGCTGCTCTGGCCTGACCCAGGCTCTGGCCCTGGTCACTAGGAAGTAGGGAGGGAAAGGCCAAGGAGCCATGCTGCCTTGGGCAGGCCAGTAAGGCATGTGGTGCTCCCTCTCCCCAGCCCCCGCACCCCTGCCCCTTGCGAGCTCCGGCCCACTGTGCCGGTAGCGCATGTTGGATATCCCTCGGCTCCATGCCGGGTTTATTGTTCTGGATTCTGAGTGGGGAGCATCGTCCTCAAGGAGCATGCACTCCCCGGTATTGGGGGCCTAGCCTCCTAGAGCTTATTTGGAGAGCCTCTGGGGTGGGGAGGAAACCGCTCCTCTGCCCAATCTCTGATTTCATTACTGAGGATGTCAGAGGGAGGTGGGGGTGGTGACAAGTCAGTATCAGAACCCAGACTTCCGGACCCCGGGCTTGCAGGAGGTCCTTCCCACGTGCTCACCTCTCCTTTCTCAGACCCACGTGGCTGCAGAGGTAGACAGGGCTGGCCTGCTGACCAGGTTACAACTGAGAGAATTCAAATGTCCAGTAATGGGAGCATGGGGCTCTCGGTGCAGCATTACCCACCCCAGAAAGTGAGGGTGACATGTCTTGCCAGCCACAGTAGCCACAAGGCAGGTGAGACCCAGCACCAGCTGTGAGTTATTGCAGGGATTCAGCAGCACAGAAGCAACCTAGTGATTATAGTTCAGAGTCAGCTCAACTCAGACATGCGATTATAAAAGTGAACCTGTCCTTGGGCTGCATGAATAGAGGTCTAAATCCTCAATCCAGGGAGGTGACAGTACTACCTTCCACTGACTTACACAAACAATAAGAGACCTATGCATGGATTGTGGCTGAGAAGCGAGGGGCTCTCAACTGGAGAGAAACAGCTTTAGTGGAGAGCATCACTGTGGCAGCTTTGTCAGTTTATCAGCTGGGCCATCGCCTGTATACCCACCTGGTTGGGACCAGCACTCTACAGTCGCCATCTTCCCTCCCCCTGGTGTTTGTAGCTAGGCTCACCACCTGTCTCCCAGCTTGGCCCCTTGGGAAGAACTTTCCCTAGGTTACCCCCACTTAAATCCAATCATTTGGGTTATTAGTTATTGCCATGTGGAGAATCACACCCAAATTACAGGGGTGCATTCACGGTTCTATGAGTCAGAAATCCAGGAAAGGCATAGTGAGGGTAGCTTATGTCTGCTTCATAACATCTAAAGAATGTTCCCACAGCTGGGAAGACATCAAGGCTGGGGACAGCTGGACGGCTAGTGCTAGAACCATTCAAGGCTTGACGACTCACATGTTTGGCGTCTGGGCCCAGAAGACTTGAAGCCACGGCTGTCAGACTTCTATGTGGTGGCTCAAGACACCAGCACTGCTATCCCAGCAAATGAGGTGGAAGCCTGTGGCGTCCTGTGACCTGAGCTCAGAAGTCACAGAGTGACACTCCTATCCTACTGTCTTGGTCAAAGCGGGTCACCAGGCCTGCCTGGTGGCAAGGAGAGGCCGTCTAGACCCTGCCTCTTGAAGGAATGCACCAAAGTATTTGCAGGCATTCTGCAACTGCCACTCCCAGCCAGCCTGGGCTCGGGGGAGCTCAGAAAGTGGCCTAAGCTCACAGACCTGGTCGGTAGAGGAGTCAGCATCCAGAGACAGTCTGGGGGGACTCTGTCCTACCGCAAGTATGTGAGCCCAGAGAGGCTTTCCAGAAAGCTCACCTGGGGCCAGAAAGTGTGGTAGGTGGTCACTCTCTCTCCACAGCCAGAAGGCCTGAGTTTAGACAGGGGCCAGAGCAGGGATGAGAGGCCGGGGCCCCTGGTTCACAAAGAGGCGGACACCCCTTATCCCACTGGACAGCTCAGGAAACTGAGGCCCGGAGCACGGAAGGGCTGGGTCAAGGTGCCACTGTGAGACTCACACCCCATCCCCCAAGGGCTACCTAGAGCAGAGCCAGGAGATGCGAATGGGCCCTCCCTTGAGACGCAGGGTGTCCCAGTGGCAGATGGTAGCTCAGGCAGGGCTTGGGCTTGGGGCCCTCCCAGGGGCCCGGAGGCTGCCAAACAGGCCCAATTTGCTGTACTAATATGTGCTTTCTGCTGCTTGGAGCCTCCTCACACCCTCTCCTGTGAGCCGGGCCAGCGGCAACAGAACAAACTATAATTATGTCAGCCACACCCTGCTGCCCTAGTTTAGCAATTAGCCAAGTTGCCCAGCATCCAGCAGCTTCCACCCCAGCCTGGCTCGGGGTGGAGTCAATCAGAAGCCGGGGGTGGGGGGCGAGGGGCCGCTTTTTAAAGTCCCCACCTATCCTCACCCAGAAATGAATCTGCAAATGGGGCTTCCTTCCCCAGCTGGCCACCTATGGCTCTAGCCAGGCCTCAATCACCGAGCCGGGGCCCCCCACCCCACCCCACAGGCTGGGGCCCCCACGGTGGAGCGGACAGTGAAGAGCAGAGCCTTCCCCGGAAGACATCCCTCCCTGGTGCCCAGGCTTATGGGCTGATCTGTAGGGGGACTGGCAGTACAGCCACAGGCTGAGCATCAGGTAGACCTGGGGCAAGTCCTGCTAGGCGCAGCTGCTCCGTGGCCTCCCACATCGCTCAAATTCCCCAAGATCACCTCATCTTCACCCGTAACACAGAGTGGCTCATTAGCACATTGTTTCAGCCAGGCTTTGGCTTTTTGTCTCTCTCCTGTCTTTACCCAAGCCCTGGGTTTCCTCCTTGGCCTCTGATTCCATGCCTCAACCTGACCAGTCCTTTTGATCTAGAATCCCAGGTGTCCAGCAATTCTGAATGCTGCCTCTGCTGCAGGAGGCCAAGGCTCCTTGGATATGGTACATAGTGACCTTCAGGTTTGTCTTTAATCTCAGACATCCAGAGCCAGTCACCGAGGCAGGAACACCGTGCGCAGCTCCAGGTGTACTGCCACCACCTAGAACCTAGACTACAAGGGAAATGGTAACATCTACAGTGAGCAGTGCACAACCCCAATGGCTGCACGTGGCAACCCTTCTCCAAGGTGCATAGTCTCAACTCTTTCTCTCAACCAAGTATGATATGTGTCCTGGGGGCACAGGTTCAGCCACCCACCTAACCTCTCCTGCGGGACTGCTAGCCCAGAAGGATGATGTTCTCTAGGAAGTAGAGGAAAGACTTCTTCCCCACTCTCTTCTGGGTTGGTGCTATCCTAGAGTTCTGAATACAGTTCTGGTCTACTCTGTGGGAGAAACAGATAACACTGAAGGAGATATTGCTGGAACTTGGGAGATGGTAACAACCCAGACCCACATTGTCCGGGTCTAGCTGGGGCTGTGAGTCAGCAGATAGCCCAGCAGAACTTCTCAGACCTCAGGCTTACAGAACTGGATTGATCATGATCATTGTTCACGGGACACCCTCATCACTGGATCATGCGTGGCTTTTGCTTTTTCTTCATTTAACTGATTGATTGATTGATATCATGAACACCCATGAGCCCTTCATCTGACCCAATAACTAGAATATCACCAATAACTTGTATCCCATCCAGCAAAAGCCACCTGAATTTTATCCACTCTCTTGCTTATTTTTGTTTTATTACATATTCATGTATGCAAAAAAACATATTCATGTATGCTTACAAAATACATTGTTTAGCCTTGTTCATTTTTATTATTTATTATTTTTTAAAGTAGGCTCCATACCCATCATGAGGCTTGAATTCACAACCCTTAGATACAGAGTTGATCACTCTATTGACTGACCCTGCCACGTGCCCTTAGCCTTTCTTATTTTTAAACTTTAATTTAAAAGTACAGCAAAAGTCTTCTGGGACTTGTTTTTTCACTCAACATTATATTGCTAGGTATAGAAAATTGAATGACTGGCTCCAATCTTTCTCACCTCCCAGGTCAGCACCTTTGCCCTGGCCTTACTGTGGGCAGACTATTTTCCTGCCCCAAGACTTTGGGCTTAGCCATGTTGTGGTGCAAGGTCAAAAATTCAAGCACTGTCTTGATATCTTGGAGCAGAGTAGCACTCGTCAATCCACAGACCTTTGACTGAGGCAGGGCTGCCAGCCAAGCTCAGTCTAGATTAGCTGAGATCAAGCTACCCCCGGCCAAACTGTAGATTCATGAGAAGGAAGGACTATTGCTTTCACCGTTGAAGGGAGACTTGGGGTATTTGTTATGCGGCATTATTGTGTCAATAGCTGACCGTTACACTGAAATTCATCTGTCTTGTCATGTGAAGCTGTATGTGGTTTATTCTCATAAAGGTCACTGCCTGGGTGGCTCAGTGGTTGAGCATCTGATTTTGGACTAGGTTGTGATATGGGTTCCTGAGATCAAGTCCCATATCAGGCTCCCCATGGGGAGCCTGCTCCATCTGCTATGTCTCTGCCTCTCTCTCTGCATCTCTCATGAATAAATAAATAAGATCTTTAAATATATATATATATAATTAAAAAATAGAATCTTTAAAAAAAAGAAAAAGAAAAATATTTTAAAAGAAAAAGAAGTTCTCTGTTTTAATGTAGCTAAATGTCTCCATCTTTTCTCTGAGGACTGGTGTTTCTTGAACCTTCTTTATTAGCAGCAAACAATACCAACCACAGCTAGTACTATATTTTCTATAACAGGGATAAGTGAGATTATGTCAAATTCACATGATAAAATACTGTGTTGCAGTTAAAAATCATATATCAGGTGAATATTATGATATAAAAAGACAATCACATTATAATAAGTAAAAATAGCAAGTGACAAAATATCACAGAGGATTCTATTTCAGTGTGTGCTGGATGAACTGGAGGCTGCCCACCTTGCAATAGGCCCAGACTTGGAATAAAAAGCAAATAATTCGAGTCGGGTACATCCCTGCAGGGAAGAGAAGAGAGCCCTTTACTGCTGGGGCAGGTTTATTGTGATCAAGCCGGGCTCCCGCCGGCAGACCTACCCTTCCAAAGGGAGTCAGGCCAAAGCTGCACTGCTAAGGGAAGTATATTCACCTTGATTTGAAATTGGCCTGTGTTCTTCTGAGAAAGAAATCATGAAAACAGTGCTGGCTTTGGGGACATGTGCGTAGCTCTTGTCCTCCTGAGGGTGACCACGTAGCTCTCTCTGGCAAGGTCCTGAGCTGGGCCGGGCCACCCACCTGCATCACAAGTGAGGTGTCAGAATGGGGTGGGGGTGGGGAGCAGATGGGGAGGGTCTGGGGATTTTTCTATCAGAGAAGCTTAGGAGCCACATTCTATTGGAAGGAAGGACTTGAATTAAAGTTGAAATTCATACAGGGGTGCCTGGCTGGCTCAGTTGGTAGAGCTTGTGACTCTTGATCTCGGGGTCCTGAGTTCAAGCCCCATGCTGAGCATGGAGCCTACTTAAAAAAAAAAAAAAGTTAAATTCATATAACAAGTGCCCTGATTATCCATACTGTCTGTTTCAGGTGGCTGGAGCCGGGGACAGGGGCGGGGGCACCTGTAGAGAGACTGGTGGGAGAGCTAAGACCCCTAAGCCGGACCCCTAAGCCGGGGCACCTGGGGTGGCTCAGTGGTCGAGTGTCTACCTTCAGCCCAGGGCGTAGTCCAGGAGACCTGGGATTGAGTCCCACATTGGGCTCCCTGCCTGGAGCCTGCTTCTCCCTCTGCCTGTGTCTCTGCCTCTCTGTGTCTCTGTGTCTCTCATGAATAAATAAATAAAATCTTAAAACAAACAAAACCCCTAAGCCATCCCTCGTGCCATGTCTGGTCTAGAGTCAGAGGGTGGGAATTTCTTTCTCCAGAGGGGAGGGGAGGAGCATCCAGGATAGGAAGGCAAAGCCCAGGATGCATCAGACAGAGGGATTGTGTGGGGAGAGGGGCACAGGAAGAGAGAGAGCAGGAGGAGGGCCCTTCCCCTCCCTACTGAGAATGAACTCCACAGAGTTTCATGTGTCCCAAGTTTTCTCCTTCCACACTGTCCTGCCATCCAGAGTCCCAACCTTGGGGGGAATGCAGGTGGCTCCTCTGACCCACATGTCCCACCTTACCATCCACGTGCTTGGGAAACTGTGATAGTTAATTTTATGTGTCATCTTGACTAAGCCATGGTGCCCAGATACCTGGTGACATATTATTCTGGATGTTTCTGTGAATGTGTATTTTAGATGAGATCAGATCAGTGGACTTTGGGTAAAGACCCTCCACATGTGGGTGGGTCTCATCCAATCAGTTGAAGGTCTTCATAGAACAAAAACTTACCTCTCCTCGGCAAGAAAGAATGCCATCATAATGCCTTTGGAATCAGACTGTAACTTTTCTCTGAGTCTCCAGCTACCAGCCGACCCTGCAGATTCGGAACTTACAACATCCACAATTACATGAGCCTATTCCTTAAAACAAATCTCAGCCCCTCCGTCCCTCCCTCCTTCCCTCCCTCTCTCTCAGCTAACCATGCCCTGCAGGAGGAACAGCTGCAGGAATCAGGTGAGACTGGGCTGGCTTGGGGCAGAGGGAGAAGTCAGGCTTCCATTCCACCCAGGGAGGGATACAAGGTAGTGAGCTCCCCCGTGCTTCCATGAGTGGCCATGGGTGTTGAACTCCGCACATAGTAAGTGCTCAGTTAATATCATCACATGAATGGTGAGTGAATGAAGGTTGTGGAGGGGTCCCCAGCCCTGGGGAACCAGAGTGGGAGTGGGGGTGCGGTACGTACAAGGACTGAACTCTTGGGGATCCCTGGGTGGCTCAGCGGTTTGGTGCATGCCTTCAGCCCAGGGCATGATCCTGGAGTCCCGGGATCGAGTCCCATGTCGGGCTCCCTGCATGGAGCCTGCTTCTCCCTCTGCCTGTGTCTCTGCCTCTCCCTCTCTCTCTCCCTCTCTCTCTCTCTCTCTGTCTCTCATGACTAAATGAATAAAATCTTAAAAAAAAAAAAAAAAGAAAAGACTGAACTCTCAAAGACAGAGAAGGGCCTTGCTCCCTCCCCGCCCCACCTCAGAGCCCCCCCACCCACAGGGCTGGACACATGGGGGGGGTTTGTAGTGAAGCCGCCCAAGGTCATGATCCTGCCTCCCCGGGGCACAGAGGTGCAACAGAAGCCTTACGTTGACCTCGTTGACCTCGGAGTGCTCACACTGTGGGGAGCCTTTGAGGCGCCCCAAAGAACCAGGGACACTGTTTGAAGTCCCGGCACCTTCTAAGGATTCCGTTTAACAAGCTGGGTGCTACGGGCACCTGGATGAAAGACGCTATATAAAAACAGGAGATAATTACCAAGTAAAGCCATTTTCTTAGAAACAGGAAGGTGCCATTTGCCAAGAGTAAACAGTGGGGGCAGGCCCTGCCCGGGCGGAGGACCCGGCGGCTGGGAGAGTCACTCTGGGTGGGCTCAGAAGCCAGGGTGAGTCAGAGCCGGGGGCACGCGGGCCGCAGCTGCCTCCCCTGACCCCCCCACTGCCCTTTCCCTGCCCGGCAAGAGTGGAGGAGGAAGGACCGCGCCGCGCCCGGACGGTGCGCTCAGGGGCACCCCGACACCCTCTGCAGGACGCGACCTCGATGAAGAGCCAGGCAGGCCCCGTTCCATTCATGCCACAAATGTCTACTGAGCGCCCCCCGCGTGGTGCCGCAGGAGGCAGGAGGCCAGCGCGCTGCGCCCCAGCGCTAACCTGCAGCAGCCGGGCCTCCCTGGTGCTTCTGTGGCCCAGGTACTGTGTCCCGGCTCCACCCGGGCCGGCCATCGAAGCTTCACCCCAACCCGAGAAAATCAGGGTCCCGATTCACAAAGGAGGCTCAGTGACTTCCCCAGCTAGTAAATGAGACGCTGCAGGCCCTGAGCTAGTAACCAGGGCACCGTAGGGCCTGCCCCAGCTCCTGCCTTGCCCGCAGCCTCCCTGGCACCTCTCCCTTAATGGGCAGCCGCATCCTGCAGATCCCCAGCCTCCAGCTGGACCCGGACCTCTCCCCAGCCCACACCTCTCTCCCGGGGGCCCCTCAAATCCAGCTGGGGAGCCAGGCTGGGGAGTCAGGCTCCTCCTCCACAAGCCCACACTGGCCATACCCCCGTTACTGAGAACCAGCCTTCCAGCCTTCCCAGCCAGCGAGCCGGGACCAGCTCCCACCCCTCCTCTCCCTGCTCTCTGCGTTCCATCCACACGCAGAGGGTACAGGCTGCATCTCTCTCTCTCTTTTCTTTTCGATTTTTAAAAAGATTTTATTTATTTATTCATGAGAGACACACAGAGAGAGAGAGGCAGAGACACAGGCAGAGGGAGAAGCAGGCTCCACACAGGGAGCCCGACATGGGACTCGATCCCGGGTATCCAGGATCACACCCTGGGCTGAAGGCGGCGCTAAACCGCTGAGCCACCCGGGCTGCCCTTCTTTTCAATTTTTTATTTAAACTCCGGTTAGTTATCACACAGTGCAATAATGATTTCAGGAGTAGAATTCAGTGATTCGTCACTTCCGTACAACCCCCAGTGTGCATCACTAGTGCCCTCCTTAATACCCATCCCCCATCTGGCTCATCCCCCAGCCCCGTCCCTCCATCAACCCTCAGCTTGTTCTCTATTATTAAGAGTCTTTTGGGGATCCCTGGGTGGCGTAGCGGTTTGGCGCCTGCCTTTGGCCCAGGGCGCGATCCTGGAGACCCGGGATCGAATCCCACATCAGGCTCCCGGTGCATGGAGCCTGCTTCTCCCTCTGCCTATGTCTCTGCCTCTCTCTCTCTCTGTGACTATCATAAATAAATGAAAATTAAAAAAAAAATTTAAAAAAAAAAAAAGAGTCTTTTATGGTTTCCCTCTCTCTCTTTGTCCCCCTCTTCCCATATGTTCATCTGTTTTGTTTCTTAAATTCCACATATGAGTGAAATCATCGTTATTTATCTTCCTCTAACTTACTTTGCTTAGCATACTCTTCCTTCCATGTCACTGCTGATAGCAAGATTTCATTCTTTTTGATGCATAAGTAATATTCCATTTTATATATATCACTTCTTCTTTATTTTTTTTTAAGATTTTATTTATTTATTCATGAGAGACACACACTGAGAGAGAGAGAGAGAGAGAGAGAGAGAGGCAGAAACACAAGCAGAGGGAGAAGCAGGCTCCATGCAGGGAGCCCGATGTGGGACTCGATCTCAGACCTCCAGGATCACACCCTGGGCCGAAGGCAGATGCTCAACTGCTGAGCCACCCAGGTGTCCCTCACTTCTTCTTTAGAGGCTGCACATCTCTGAAGGGACAGTTGGAACCTATAACCAAGACCTGCTACTCAGAGCAGATCCAAGAAGAGACTCGGCTCTGTTTACCACCTGCCCTGGTGACCTGGTTACCATTAGCCGCTAGTTAATTCCTGCTTCCCTGCTCAAGGGGAAAGTTCTTTGTAAACAATAAAGTTCCTAACAATGGAAGCAAATTTTAAAACCCTCGAGTCCAGGGGCACCTGGGTGGCTCAGCTGGCTAAGCATTTGCCTCCGGCTCAGGTCATGATCCCAGGGTCCTGGGATTGAGCCCTGAGTCAGGTTCCTGCTCAGTGAGGAGTCTGCTTCTCTCTCTCTCCTTCTGCTCCCTCCTCCCCTTACTCCTGCGCTCTCTCTCTCTCTTTCCCCCCAAATAAATAAATAAAATCTTAAAAAACAAAACAAAACTACACACTCGACTCAAATGTACAGGCATAGTCCAGTTTTCCAAAATCACATGGCATGTGGAGATGTTTGGATCCAACATTTCACAAGGGAAGCAACCTACTGCATCTGGCACCTATTGTGTGCCATGGTGAGTGGATCTCAGATAGTAGCTACTCCAAGGAAGCTATGATCACTCCCACCTTGTAGATAAGGAGCTTGATCCTCAAGCAATGGGAGTGCCGCATTGGCGAGAGACAGCTACATCAGAGATCAGCTCTTTCTCTGACACCTCCTGAACTAGCTTTCTATTGCTGCATAAAACATAACCACAGATTTAGGGACTTAACACACACGTTTCCATAGGACAGGAGTCTGGACAGCTGAGTTACCTGTAGTCAAGCTGACAGCTGGCTGTGCTCTCACTTGAAGGTTTGACAGGGGAAGAATCAGCTCCCAAGCACATTCATGTGGCAGCAGAATCCATCCCATTTCTTTGTGACTGTATGACTGAGGGCTTCATACCAGTTGACCACTGGCAGCTGCCTCAGGTTCTAGAGATCCCTATGGTTCCCTGCCCTGTGGCCTTCCCCAAAATAGCCATTGACCGCATCGAGAGTCTCTCCAGCCTGCTAAGACGCAGTCTTCTATAATGTGACAATCAGGGGAGTGGCATCCATCACTTTGGCCATATTTTCTCGATTAGAAGCCAGCCACAGGTCCACTCACACTCAAACAATAGGGATTATGCAAAAGCACAAACAAACAGGAGGCAGAAATCATTGGACGTCATCTTAGGGTCTATGACTGACGTGCCCCAGGAGGGACAAGGGGCACACCCAAGCCCACTAGGGTAGTCCCAGGTCAGGCTTCCAGAAGCAAGCACTGATACGGAGTTTGTGATGCAAGAGGCTTATTAAGAGTCACTCATGTGAAGGGAGGAGGAAAAGCAGGATTGGACGGGTCTGACAAACCTTCAGCCATGCCAGTAGGAAGTGCCACAGCAAGGAGGGCCCCGCTGAAGCCTCCCATGTGAAGACGAGGTGGCCAGACCTTAGACTCTCTCCTTGCCAAGAGACCATGAGCTGAGGCGGGCAGACCCTGAAGGCAGCACATCCTCCCTTGTGCAGGATTGGGAGGCCCTCCTCCAGCTCGGCCCCAGGAACCTTCCAGAGAGACTAACTATCCAATCAAGGCAGCTGCTTTTGTTTTTGGAGGTTATCTGCTGCTAAGAAAAGCTGCTCTTCCTGGAAGAGCACTAGGTAATGCCCAGGTTCCTGGCCCCCACCCCGATATACACACCATCACCACCACCATGGCAACTTCCCCCAGTGTGACTACTTTCAGAGCTGGAGTTTTTATTTATGTATTTATTTTAAATTTTTTATTTATTCATGAGAGACACACACAGAGAGAGGCAAAGACATAGGCAAAGAGAGAAGCAGGCTCCCTGTGAGGATCCCCATGTGGGACTCGATCCCAGAACCCCAGGATCAAGCCCTGAGCCAAAAGCAGATGCTCAACCACTGAGCCACCCAGGTGCCCCAGAGTTGAAGCTTTTAAAGAGGTAATGAAGGTTAAATGGGGTGGTAAGGGTGGAGCCCCAATCCAGTAGGACTGGTGTCCTCTGTAGAGGGAAAGGCCATGTCAGGACACAGGCAGAAGGCAGCTATCTGCAAGCCAAGGGCAGGTCTCAGGACAAGCAAACCCTGCCCACACCTTGACTTACACTGCCAGAATCGTGAGCAATAAAATCCTGTGGCCTAAGCCTCCTGGCTCAGTGGGACTTTGTTATGATGACCTGAGCAGATGAGCACAGGACCCAAGGGAAGCAAAACGTCTGGTGAGGAGCAGACCCTCAGCCCCATCACTGGGAGCCTGATTGGAAAGTGGCTGATAGGTCCCGGGAACAGCTGGTCCTGAGACGCCCCAGGTGAGGCCGCTGGGAGGTGAGAGGGGGTCCAAGGCCAGGTCGCCCCTGGTTGTGGCAGGGAGAAAGGCACCCCTCCTCTCCTTCTCTTCCTCGGGCCTCGGTTCCCTACCACAGGACCAGGGGATGGACCAAAGGGTCACAGAAGCCCTTCGAGCTCTTATTGTAGTAGCAGAATCTAGCCTGAAGTTCAGCCAGGGGCTCAGAAGAAGCTCCTCAGATGAGAATCCGAGAAAGTGAGAGCCTGATATCAGGCCTTTGACATACACTCTGGCGAGAAGTTCCCAGGGTGTGTGTGTATTGAGGTGGGGGCTGGGATTTGGGGCGTTATCAAGTGTTCTACCAAGAAAAGCACATCACATGTCCTGATTTCAAACTATATTACAAAGATATAGCAATCAACACAGGATGGTACTGGCATAAAAACAGGCACAGTAGGTGTGGAGGCCCAATGGACCAGAATTGAGAGCCCCAAAACAAATAATCAACAAAATAAAAAGACAACCTAGGGAATAGAAAAAAAAATTTGCAAATCACAGATCTGACAAGGTGTTAATATCCACAATATATAAAGAACTCCTACAACTCAATAACAAAAAGAAAACAAGCAATGTGATTCTTAAAAATGCGCAAAGGACCCAAATAGACATTTTTCCTAAGAAGATCCATAAAAGGCCAATAGGTCCATGAAAAGGGGCTCGGCAGCACTCAGCATCAGGAAACGCAAATCAAAACCACAATGAGATCTTGCTTCATACTTGCTAAAATGGATATCCTCAATAAGATAAAGAATAACAAGTACCAGCCAAGAGGTGGAAGTGGAGGGGGGGGCTGCGTGCTGCTGGTGGGAGTGTAAATTGCTGCAGCCACTGAGGAAAACAGTATGGCAGTTCCTCTGAAAATTAAACATAGAAATACCATATGATCCAGCAATCCCACTTCTGGGGATATATCCGAAGGCAATGAAAACACGATGTCTGAGAGATATCTGTACCCATATGTTCATAGCAGCATTATTTACAATAGCCAAGACATGGCAACAACCTAAATGTCCACCGACGGATGAGTTAAGAAAATATGGTGTATATAAATATTTCTGCAATGGAATATTATTCAGCAATTTGAAAAAAAAAAGGAAATCCTGCTGTTTGTGTCCACATGGATGGACCTTAAGGGCATCGTGCTAAGTGAAGTAAGTCAGACAGAGAAAGACAAATACCATATGATCTCTCATATATGTGGAATCTAAAATAAAAACAAAACCCAAAAAAACCAAACTCATAGAAAAAGAGATCAGAAAAAAAAAGAAGAAAGAAAAAAGACATCAGATTTGTGGTTACCAGAGGCACTTGATTATAAATCAGTTATATTTCAATAAAGCTGGTTTGGGGGAAAAAGAAGGGAGGGGTCAGGGCCCCGCCTCCTCCTGCCCACCCCTCCCCCCCAGAGCCTGGGCCTAGAAGGTTTCTCCAGCATTTGGCTTTGTCCCTTCCATTCCCTTGCTGGCATTCCTGCTTCAGGTAAAGTGCCGTGGCTTCCCAGAGCTGCAGAGAAGCCAGCAGAAGGAAGCATGAGGGAGGGAGACCAACCATCCCAGCTCCCCCAGACCAAGGGATTTCCCAGGACAGGCTTTACAAGTCAGTGGCCCATTGTGGCCACGTGGGCTGGCCTGGGGGGTTGCCACGGAGGTCTGCAGGGTGGGCCCAAGGAGGCCACAGAAGTCCTGCTGCAGCTGGAGGTGGGGAGGGTTCAGGGAGTGGCCTCCCCCGGGGAGCCCCCTAGGCACCTCTCTCCTCCCTTTGCCCGAGCACCTCTTCTTCCTCCCACTCCCCAACAGGACCAGAGCCGTGAGAACACTGAAATCACCAGCTGGGAAGTGGCAGGATTGGGATTCCAGCCCAAAGAGCCTGGCTCTCTCTGCAGCCACACTGGTAGGCCCTGCACTCCCCGCCTCTCTGTCCTACTGTGACCAAAACCAGGAGAAAGGCAGCTTCATCACCCACCCAGTCACCTGCCACTCCTCCCAGGGACTAGGTTTTGCCCTCCCAGCTGGGGACCCTGCAGGAATCCCACCCCCCTGTTGCCTGAGGAGGCCCCCATTCCAATGGGCAAGAGTCTACCACCCACCCACCCCGCAGTTGTGAGAGGGACCATCCAGGGGGCCTTGCACCAACCTAGGCTTAGGGAGGGTGGGCCACGCCCTGCTGTTGCCCCCACAATGTGCATTCTGCTCTCCTTCCTTCCTGCAGAATCCTGACTCCATGCCTAGCTGAGATGCCACTTTTCTGCTTTCTTGAAGATAGAGATAATCATGTTTCAAAAATCTTGCCCAAGATACATGACAGGCATTGAGTACTATTCCTAGGAAAGTGCCTTTGGAGGGAGGCACGGACCTGGATGCCCTCCCCCGCTTCCCTCTCTGTGTCACCAAGGATGTAGACGTGATGGCTGGAGCAGTAGCAGCTATCTCAAGGCCAGGAGGGGACTCTGAGGATGGATGGCATTCAGTAAGGATAGTGAAGAGGACAGAGGGAACCAGGGACATTAAGAACATCACGGAGTTCCAGCACAGCCACGAACCTCCTATCCAGCCACCTTGGAGGACAGGCTATATTACTCTGTTACTGCAAACACAGTACCTAACTGATACAAAATACTTTTAGGAGGAGGTAATGCTGGAACTTCATCTTACAGGAAGTAGGTCTGGGGCAGGCTGACCTCAGGTAATACCAGTACCTTTCCTGCCACAAAACAGTTTTGGGGCCAATGCCCCTGGACATGCTCCCGAGGTCCTCTGAGAGGGAAGCAGGGCAGGGGTTCCCACCCCTTCGTGGCCCTGAGGAACCCAGGACTCCTGCCTCCACCCAGCTCTCCCGCCACTCAGCTGCTCCAGGCCCAGCCTCGCCCCTGTGCCACCTGTCCCTGTCCTACGGAGGCCAATGTGCAGCCTCGAGCCTGCGCCCGCTCGGAGCCCTGGAGGAGTCAGGCCCTGCTTCCCAGCAAGTGTGTTTCCACTGCCTTGTTTACAGTTGTTGAACTACTTTCGTCAAATTAATTAAATACATGCTAAATCCTCTCCAATTTGTTGTGCGATAAATTAAAGATGCTGAGATTGTGAAATGCACAACAAAACCTGTTTATTCTGATAAAAGCCCACATGACAGCCCGAGTCAAACGTCAGACAGGCCGAGGAATCCGCTTCTACAAAGGCTTCGTCAGAGCGGGGCTTCCAGCTGCCAAGCCTCCTTGGTGGCCAGGGTCTCCTCAGCCCCTTGTGGCTACCCAAAATGACGACTCAAGGTAAAGAGGGAGGGGACAGGTCCCAGGTCACCGGAGGAGATGCACGAAAGCCAGGACTGCAGAATATAGTCTTTCCTCAGCATCTCCTGCAGGGCTTTCTCCCTGCTCCCTGGGGGCTGGCACATGTGGGAATAGTCACAGCTCACACAGGTCCACTATGCACACAGGATCATCTTCTAGCTCTGGCTTCCAGTCCCAGGGACAGCTTTGACAGAAGCAGTCACCAGAGGCTAGAACCATGCCCAGAAATCCTCTGGGGTCCAGGAATACCCCACCACCTTACAGCTAGAGTCCTAGAACCTGCCTCACCCTATCCCTGCTCTGGGCAAAGTGTGCCCCATTGGTCCAGGTGAGCACGGCAGATCAACTTTGAGAGTCCCCTTCACTCATCCCCCTCCCCTGCAGCTGCCCGGTAGAAAGAGGGCATGGGCCTTCCAGCCAGAGAAACTGAGGCACAGAGAGCTTGCATCCATCAACTGGTGGCCCAAACCCTCACTTTCCTGAGCATGTGGATATACAGATTCAAAGCAACTCTACAGCACTGCCCACGTGGATCACTCAGCACATCCCCAGGTGTATTTTGTTATTCCCATTTTGCAGATGAGGAAACAGGCCCAGAGAAGAGAAGGGGCTTGCTTGGCTCCCATAGAGGAGGGACGGAGAGCTAAGTTCATGAGAGCCTGAGCTGCTGGTGCCCAAAGCCCATCTCCCCACACCACCATACCCTGGTTGCCACCCCCTTCGCTCAGCACAACCATGTACTCTGGGCATCTTGGGGCCCAGAGCACAGGTAGCAGAGATCTAGGTGTGGGCCTCATCTTTGCTCCACCCCCATGAGCGAGGCGCTGCAGGATTCCACTCACTGAGTCCCTGAGAACCGTAAAGCAACATGGATTGACACCATCTTATAAACCCCAGATCCCTAAAGGAATGGAAATTGTTCCAGATGGGGCAACCCTTAGCAGGGAGGGTATTGACCGAGAATCAGTAATGGGGTAGAGCCAACAGGATGTAGCCTGTGAGAGAGCAGAGGAGGGAGGCAGGCATCGGGCCTCCCCTCACTTGCCCTGATGTGGGTAACAGGGTGCATATCATTTGTGTTCAATCAGAGAAGCAGAACCACTGTGAATTTTATAGCATAGGAATTGGCCTTCAAACCACTGGGGAGGGTCTGGGAAGTAAAGATCCAAAGAAAGAAGTTTTACAGGGACTGGAGGAAAGTCCCCAGGCAGCCCCCTTGAGGCAGAGGTACAAGTGGAGCTTGGGGAGAAATCTGGAAGTCGAGCAGATTGGGCTGCTGGAGTGGGAGGCCGAGGCCAGTGTAGACACTGACAGACGGCTAGGGAAGGCCTCCACTTCCCAGCCTCCCCGCTGTGAGATCACAGCCGAGGAAGTACTGGGTCGCTGTGAGTCAGCAGGGCCTGCAGTCTGGAGGAAGAGCTGGCCGTGGATCAGGAAGAGGAAGGAGTGAGGACAAAGTGGCATCTGCTGGCACCTGTGCGTCTGTCCCTCCCGCCTCCAGCCACAAGGGCCCTCAGAGTACAGATTTCTTTTTCAGCTAATTCTACCTCGTAGGCTCATAAAGGGCATGGGGTTCTAGGAAGCGAGTTTCCTGCCAGGACACTCAACAGAGCACAAACCGCCACAGAGGAGAGATAGAGCCACTTGCAGAGACCGGGCACCTAGGACGGGGGAGGTACAGGCCGCGGGATGGTTTGTGCATGTTGTCTACTGCTCAAGTGCACTTGGCTAAGGGTTCAGGGGCGAGCCCCCGATCCTGGCATAAAACTGCTTCTACCTGGAGAAGGGGTGTCTTTTTCTAACTTACATGAGATACCCTTTGAGCCTGGGCAGGTTGGGGAAAGAGGACATGTTCCAGCCATGATGGAAGGTGTTTGGTTGTCTGTGGGGTTGAGCTTCACCCAGGGCTTGTCTTTCCCACCTGTAGCCAACAGGGAGGGGTCTTCTCCCCTTTAGGGCTATCCACGAAGGCTGGATTAAAGGTTGGATCAACAGTAACAGGCTCAGGACTTATGGATCATCCTAAAATCCCTAGAGGGCAGGGCTGGGCCCAGGGAGGGGTGCCAAAGGGGTCGGGGGCCAGCTTACTCCCAGGGAGAATTCTGCTGTAGGCAGAGCTATTTCAGAGAGAATCAGCTGCCTCTGGAGGTGATGAGCTTCCGTTCGCTGGAGACATGCAACCAGGGCTGGACAGTTGCTCCAGCTGGTCCAGGGGGTGTAACGAAGCATCAGGCTGCAGTTGGGCTACCTGGCTCTCCCGTGCCATGAGTCAATAATGAGAGACGGCCTCTGAGGATGGGAGGTGGGGTTCCCCCCTCGCCCTCCCCCACCCTCCTCCATGCTCACTTCTTTTTGGAACTAGCTTGGGTATTTAGAAGATTAATTTCATGTTTGTGCAAAGCAGAGGATTAGGAGGGGGAGGAGAGTGAAGTTCTCTGTAGGTTGTTAAGGAAACATCATCTAAAAAAAGACTCTGGCAAAATTGCTGTGGATACCAGTTACAGCTGAATGCGCCACTTACCTCCAACAACCCAGGGCTTTTAGCTGGTAACTTGCTGTCGTTCTTTGCAGTCTCGAAACCCATGTGCTCTGGGACATTAAAACACAGAGCATGGTGGGGTTGCCTCCTCCAGAGCCAGAAGGACGGGGACGTCCCATCACCAGCCCTGTCCAGCCAGAGTCCAGGCTACAGGCCTCACGCAGAATTCCGCCACGGGGATTGCTGGCTCCTTTGTGCACCGCCACCACCGCCTGCATTACCTCCTCTCAGAGCTCCTGGGGGCACCAGGAAAGAGGCTGAGGCTCAGAGGGGGCACAGGCTCACCCCAGCGCACACAGCAAGCCGCTGACTCCAGTCCAGAGCTCCAAAGCTCCTCCTCTGAGCTGCCACTTGCACATGACATGGAGGCAGGGAGAGTCGCTGGACCACGGCAGGCCTCTCCCCAGGCCTCAGGGACACAGCACCTGCCACCCATGTCCAATTTTTTTTTCCGGCAATGGTTTTATTGAGATATAATTCACATACCACATAATTCACCCACTTAAAGTGTGCAACTCTTTGTACATTCACAGAGTCATGCAGACTCAGCACGATCAACTTTAGATAATTTCTTTCCATCACCCCAAAAAGAAACTGTGGACTTTGCAGTAGTCACCCTCAACCTCGCCTTCCCACAGCCCCAGCAACCACTAATCTGCTTTGTCTCTGTGGATTTGACTATTCTGGGCCTTCCGTAAAAGGAATCATATGCTACAGGCTGCTTTCACCTGGCACAGCGTCTTGAGGTCCCTCCATGTAGCGTGCATGTCCTGTCTACGGCTGAATAATAAAATCCCACTGTATGCACCTGCCATATTTTGTTTATCCCTTCATCCACGTACGGACATTTGGGTTGTTTCTACTTTTGGCTAATGTGAATAGTGTGCTATGGACATGGGCATACAAGCTTCTGTGTGGGCATATGTTTCTGTGTCCCTTGGGTGTTTCTATCCTTTTGAAGAGAAGAAACAGGCAGACTGAAAGTGTTTGAAACAAACCTCAAGGTGGATGAGAAGATCAGGCAGGAAAGATCACAAAGGGTGGGGGTGGTCTTGGCAGGCTTCCTGGAGGAGGCAGCACTGCACTGGAGCTAGAAGGGCAGACAGGAAGGGAAGAGACAAAGGGGCTGGGAAAAGCAAGGGCCCCATCCTAGCACCTCAACATCTGCTGAAGTCTTCCCAGAACTGTGGGAAGTGGAAGGTGAGAGGCCCTCCCTGCTCTGCGGACTAGAGGCACCAGCATCTCCTGGGAACTTGTTAGAAATGCACATTCTTGGGCCCGAGCCCCCATCTGTTGGATCAGAAAAGCTGCTGAACCAGCAGCCTGTGTTTATGGCCCTGCCGGGACTGACGCTGTCTCCGCTGTCTCCGCTGTCTCCGTGTAAGACGCTCTAGCTCTGCTGGAGATGCTCTGGGCAGGTGGGGAGAGCGTGAGGGGGAGGAGAAGAGAAGCGAGAACCCAGCACTCAGGCTCTGGCCCTGCCCACCCCATCCCCCCAGCTCCCTAGCTCTATGTCTGCCCTCCCCCAGGCCCTGCCAGGCTGCTATTCCTACCAGAAGCTTCTAATCCCTCAAAGTGTCTCTTTTGCGATATTGTCTGATCTGGAGAACAGCTAATCGGTAAACTAGGATCTGGGCCAGGGCCCCCGCCCCCCCCAACTAGGACCTCTCCTGTCTACCCAGGCAGTGGGTTACCTCCTCCAGACATGCAGGCGGCACCCTGGCAGGTCAGATCTGGGTCTGAGCAGAAGCCAGGCACGGGGTGGGGAGGCAGGGAACCTCCAGAAGGAAGTGGCTGAATGACTTGGTGATCTCCATACAAACAGGAACAGGGTAGGCTCCAGGCTGTTTGCGTCCCCCAGTATCCCCCCCACCCCCCGGGCATCCCAGCACCCATGAAGCCAGCCTTTCCCTCACTCCCTCTGGTCCCTGCACACCTTTCCCCAGCCTTCAAACCCTGTAGCACAACTCAGAAGTAGCATTCAGTCATTCACTTGACAAGCCTGCTTTGGGTACCTGGCATGCCAGGCATGGCATAGAACCATGGCTGGCTCCAGCATCAGCACAGCCCCAGATCATTGCCCTGCATGAGTACAACATGCTAGTAGGCACACAGGAGGTGCAACACCCATTTATGGGGTCAGAGGGGGCTTCCTGCAAGAAGCAATACCTCTTCAGAGCACTGGAAGACAAGCAGAACTTGGCCAAAAAAAAAAAAGGAAAAGAAAGAGGATTCTTAGTCCAAAGATGAAAACCGCTGGCACCTTCTTATATCATCAGCACAGGGCTCAGTACTGCTGGGAGGAGTGGGCACATGACCAGGAGGTGGACTGGGTGGCTGGTGGGTTCTAGGGAGCAGAGCCCTGGAGACAGACCAGACCATGGCAGGAAAAACGCTCACAGAGCTCTTTAGGCTGGAGCCGAAGTGATGAGATTTGGAATTTTTAAAAGATATTTATTTATTTATTTATTTATTTATTTATTTATTTGAGAAAGAGAGAGAGAGCACAAGAGCAGGGGGTGGGGGGAGAGGAGCAGAAGGAGAGGGAGAAGTAGGCTTCTCACTGAGCAGGGAGCCTGATTCAGGACTCGATCCCAGGACCCTGGGACCATGACCTGAGCTGAAGGCAGACGCTTAACCCACTGAGCCACCCAGGCATCCCATCATGCTTTCTACAATGTAGGGAGGGAGCTGGAGGGGTGTGGCTGAAGGCAGGAGGAGAGCCCAGTGCTTGGACTCGGGTGGTGACAGTAGACATCACAGCTGGTGTTCACCAAAGCCACTTCCTCATCTTCCGGGGCCCACAACTAAGTTTCCAGGGTTCCTTTCAATTAGCTGTGGTTTAGGGATGGAGTTCTGGCCAACCCACACAACAGGAGGTGATGTGCACACTTCGCAGCCCCATCTGTACAAATCACCCACAGGCAGGGCTCTACACTCTTTCTCTTTCCACCCACTGGAGGTCAACACCCAGGCCAACCTTGGAAGCGTCCAGCGGAAGATGGCAGACCTGCCATGAACCCGTGAATGAGGTGTCAGGTGGGGGGCACATGCAAGGAATGACAGCTTGGAGCAGCCTCCCACAGTCACAGCTGGAGGAACTCCCACTGACTGTACATGAATGAAATAAGTCAGAATGAGGTAAGTCTCAGAAATAAGCCCTTGCAGGGGCGCCTGGGTGGCTCAGTGGGTTAAGTGTCTGCCTTCGGCTCAGGTAATGATCCCAGGGCCCTGGGATCGAGCCCCACCTCGGGCTCCCTGCTCAGTGGGGAGTCTGCTTCGCCCTCCCCTGCTGCTTCCCCCTGCCCCCCTCCCTTGCCACTAGTGCTTGCTCTCATGCCTTGCATGTGCTCTTGCTCTCCCTCACTCAAACAAATAAATAAAATCTTAAAAAATAAGAAGAAGAAGAAAGAAGCCATTGCAGGGGTTTACTTGTTATGGCGGCGAGCACAGGAAAGACATGGAGTGGGTACAGCAAGGATAAAAATCAAAAACATGTGACATCAGCTTAGGAATTGGGTAGCAGAAGACAAGAAAATAGACTTCTCAGCCTGGGAGGCTAAGGAGCTCCATGAAACCATGCCAAAACTTTGGGCGAAACTGCAGTGGTTGGGTCTGCAGTAACCCCTGTTACCAGAGAGCATGCCATGCGCTCCCTGACTCTGTAGGTTTAGGGAAAAAGACTGGAAAGAGGCAGCATGATGTGTGTGTGCTACTAAGGCCTGGCATTGGTAAACACCTTGCAAGAAAGAGATGAGCTCAGGAAAGACTGAATCAGTTTGTGGACACAAATAGAAGGGAATCGAGAAAAATCCAGAAACTTGGGGCTTTCCAGGGTTTGAACAACTGACCATTTCTGGCTTTTAACTTTACATGTTATATAAAATTTACCCTGAAATAAAAGCTCTCCAAGGAAGCTGACATAATTCAGGGGTTAGAGGATGATCTTCTCCAATTAGTAAAAACTCCAATTAATAGCCCCAGGGGGATTCAATAGGAAAACAAAAAAGAACTGTAGGAAATTTAAAATGTGTTTGCCAGAATTTTAAAAATATAATAAAAGTTACTGATTACAGTTGCAGGAGAAAGTAGGGAAAAAGAGAGAAGAGAAAAGGAAAGATTAGATGACAGGGGTCAATTAAGGAAAGTCAATATTGGGAATTCCAGAAGAACACAAGATACGGAGTGAATAAATTATCAAAGACACACAGTAGAGAAGTTTCCAGAGCAGAAAGGCCACGAGGCTTCTGATTGCACATGGCTGAGCATCCAGCTTGGTGAATGACTGATTCTAAAGCAAACTCATGAAGACACATCACAGTAACACCTCAGGAGGCACCCTCTGATAAACAGATGTCCCTAACATTTCTGCTGGGTAGAGGCAGAAACGGGTCACCTGCAGAGAAACTATGAACCAACCAGCCACGGACTCTCGTCCACAGCACCATCTTCCAGAAGATAATGGAGCAACGCCTTCCATCTTCTGAGGGGAAATTATTTTTAACCTCAAATTCTAGATCCAGTCAAATTAGCAATCAAACCAGAGGACCAACTCATTTTTTTATTAGACATGCAAAGTCTCAGCTAATCACTTACCCACTCTGCCTCCCCCTGCTCCTCCCACCAAGAGAGAAAAAAGTAAGTAAATCAAGAAAGAGGAAGAAATGAATTATAGGGCAATAGTGGCTCCAGCCCAAGGGGACAGTGAAGGAAAGTTCTAGAATGACAATGTCCCAAGCAGCAGAGAGGTTTGCATAACCATGATAGTGGAGGCATTTTATTAATTTGCAGCTTTCATAATCAGCCTATAGACAAAGCAGAGAAGACTTAATTCAGGTTAAAGAATGCAAATTTTTCAACCACGAAGGTGGAAATGGACACATGGAGGCTGTGGGGAGGGAAGAGGGAGAAAGAGAGCTGGCACAAAGGACAGAGGGGACCACAGCCTCATCGTGTGCAGTAGGTTCTCAGTAATTGAGGAAGCAAAGTTCTGAAGATAAATAATAATAATAACTGGGAGGAGAGATGGTAAGTAAGATCTCAGGTCTTGGAGCAAGAAGTCGTCAGATATCTACAATTGATAAAGCAAGAAATCCCAGCACGGGAGACATGTGCCATCCTTACTGGCCACTCAGCATCTGGGTTCCTCTTCCGTGTTTGGGGAATCATCCTGCCACCCATAGAAAGGGGGAAATGCCAGATCCTCTTTCCCAGCCTCCCTCATGGCCAGGGTCAGGTTCGGCCGCAGCTTGGCTCAGCCAATCAGGTGCACTTGGCCGGACTGTGATCCAAAAGCCACGGCATGGAGAAGCAGATGCCACACAGATTCTATTCCGGTGAGGTGAGGCTGGAGCCTGCTGGGGGTGATGGGGGCCCACCTCGGCTTCTACAAGTGGCAGGGAGCACAGAGCAGTGTCCTGCATCGGGGATGCTCAACGCACAGGCTGCAGCATCCCGGCTCCTGCAGGGGTCTTCACCAGGCCAATGCCAAGGCATGAACTGGGGGCCCCCCACCCACCAGATCTCCAGCCTCCTATTGATTTTATGGGCCTCCCAATATGCTTCAAAGAAGTGCTCTTTCGACTTAAATGACCCAGAATTGGTTTCTATTGCCTACAACTCAAAATGCTGATGGATATAGGTGGCATGAACTTGTTCTTAGAGATGGGAAGGTAATCTCCAGGTAGAAATGAGGACAAAGACAGGTGCAGGGTACCTGAGGAGGGGTGCCTGGGCAGCGGGGAAGGACAGGGCTCCATGGCTTTTCCTCTTCTAAGCCTCTCTCTATGACATTTTTCTTTAACCCATGTGCTTTCATTAATCTGATTACAATTATATACATATATATATTTTTTTAGTTTTAGAGCTCAAGTTCTAGTTGCTGATAAGGCTCAGGTTGTGATGGTGTGTGTGGGGTGGGGGGTGGATGGCTGAGTAGTGCAGACAGGAAGCACTGGCCAGGTGTGGCATAGGTCACCCACCAGGCACACAGGCTGTCAGGCTGGTGGCACGAGAGAAAGCCTGAGTTGGGGGCCGATGTCTTCACTGCACGAGGAGTGACGGAGGTAGATGAAGTGAGCCTCAGGGGTCCTCAGAGCAGCTGCTGCTGCAGCCCGGGGAGGCCAGGCTCCGTACTTGGTCCACTGCCCAAGCTCGCCTCCCTGCCCACCGCTGGTCCCTCTCACCTCACGTCCGCACCCACCCAAACTCCGACAGAAGCCCGTGAGCAGCCCTCCCCGGCCCTCATGACGTCCCACACTGGTATGTGCACAGGAGGGAGCAGGCTTGCTTTTCAGACAGGTCAGCAGTGATGTAGGGGATGAACGGAGAAACTAAATACATTTTCCCAGAAGACTTGGCAGGGAGGAGGGAAGACAGGGCTGCCAGTGGCAAACAGCGTACCCAGGGAAGAGAGGTAGACTGTCTGTGGCTGGGGACCCCCAGTTGCTAAGCTGTCGGCAATGGGTGGAAGCCAAAGGCAGTCAGACTTGGGTTCAGATAAGTTCACTTGGAGGAGTGAGTTACCTGTCAAGGGACGTGTGTAAGCAAGCAGAGGCCACACCTCCACCCAGGACTCTTGCCTGGGGTGAGCATCTCCCCCGGCGCTGAAATACTAAGAAAAGGACAAGAAGAAGACCAAGGGGAAGGAGGGGAGAGCGAAAGAGGGCGCAAGGCAAGAGCAGAGATGGCACCATAGCAGCTGATAGAACAGCAGCTCAAGATGGAAACATGCCTTTATTTGTGAGGAATTTGTTTCAGCAAACGAGAGACAGTGATGATGCTCAGGCTGTCTCCTGAAATGAATACCATCTGGGGAAAAAAAAGATCAAATTCAACAGGACCGTTTTTTTTTTTTTTCCCCGCTAATGAACTAAGCCAAGCTTTGTGCCTGTCCTGATGCATCTTTTCAGAAAGAAGCTCTTTATGCCCAGGAGCCGGGCCACCCTTCTGGCCAGATGAAGGAGAGGTTCCCTGTCTGAGGCTCTTTGTAAAATAACCGATGTTTATTGTGAAATATATTGCTCCAAATATCAGGTTAATTATTCCCTTGCTTTTCCTTCAAACCACCCACATTTGTATCCCTAAGTGATATATTGTTTCATTTGCTTGTCTCTGACCTTAAGATAAATGGACATGGACGCATACTGCATACATTTTTCTATGACCTTCTTCTCTTGCTACATTGTTTTGGATGGTTCATTTACATTGATGTGCGTAGCTGTATTTAATTTGTTTTTATTCTCAATGGTATTCTACTTGGTGAATATGGATATTTTTTTATCGACTTGTGGATTGAGAGGTTTTTCTGTTTAAATTTCCAAATGTATACTGTCTTTTCCAGTTATCTATTTATCATTGATTTCTAAATTAATTTCACTGTGGTCCTAAAATATAGCCTTATGATACACATTCTTTGAAAGTTGTTGAGGCTAGCTTTATGAACGAACGTGATCATTTTTCATAAATGTTTGTGCGCCCTTGAAAAAAAATATTCTCCTGTTGTTGGATACAATGTTCTCTGTATATCTGCTTGGTCAAGTTAGTGATATTTACTATTAAATCTTGTAAGTACTTTCTTATTTTGATCCATTTCATTCATGAGTAATTGTAAGCAGTGAGTTCAACTGTCCCATTATAATATTGGATTTTGGTATTTCCTTTTACATCTGTCCATTCTTGCTTTAAATATTTTAGGCTATATGATTAATGTATAAAAGATGCAAATTGTCTATCTTCTTGTTGAACTGATTGTTTTTTATTTATCATTGACTCTCTTTAATCTCTGGTAATGCTTTTGTCCTGAATTAAATTCTGTTTTTTTTTTAAAGATTTAAAAAATTTATTTATTTTAGGGAGAGAGAGTGAAAGTACAAGAGTGGGGAGGCGCAGAAAGAGACAGAGACAGACAGAGAGAAAGAGAAGCAGACTCCCCGCTGAGCAGAAAGCCCAATGTGGGGCTCAATCCCAGGACCCAGAGATCATGACCTGAGCCGAAGGCAGATGCTTAACTGACTAAGCCACTCAGGCACTCAAAGTCTGTTTTTGTTTTTTTTTCTGACATTAACATAGTTGTCCCATTTTCTTTTCTTTTCTTTTTTTTCCCCTAGAATATATCTTTCTATCCTTTGGTTTTCAATCTTTCCGTGTCCTGTTTTTTTTTTTTTTTTTGCGTATCCTTTATAAATAGCATAGGTTGATTCTATTTTAATGTTCTTTGACAGTCTTTATCTTTTAACTAGATAGTTTAGTCCATTTCTGTTTTAGTGATTGGTGATCAATTTGGAAGGTTCTATTTTTAAATATTTATTTATTTATTTATTTATTTATTTATTTATTTATTTATGAAAGAGAGCTCAAGGGGGGGCGGTGTCAGAAGAAGAGGGAGAAACAGCTCCTTGCTGAGCAGAGAGCCCTACTCAAGGCTCAATCCCATGATCTGAGCCGAAGGTAGATGCTTAATGGACTGAGCCACCCAGGCATCCCTATTTTTTTACTTTTAAAAAATATGAAAAGGGGGCACTGAGATGGCACAGTTGGTTGGGTGATGGACTCTTGGTTTTGGCTCAGGTCGGTCTCAGAGTCAGGAGATCGAGCCCCATGTCAGGCTCTGTGCTCAGCAGAGTCTGCTTGAGACTCTCTCCTTCTCCCTCTACCCCTCCTTCCCGAGCTCTCTCTCTAAAATAAATAAATAAATCTTAAAAAAAAAAAAAAAGATAAAATGCAGTCAGAAGTGTTAAGTGGCTTGCCTGGGGCTGCCCTATTAGCAGGTGCCAGACTTGGGATTCAAACCCATGCAATTGGTCCCGGGGCCAGAGCTTGCATTACACTGAATGGCCCCTGCCATGTCCAGCCTCTGGGGATCTCCGTATGAGAGATGAAACAGGAAGGCAAGGCACAGCCTTGCTCAAGCTTCACAGACAACATGTGCACTGGGCAAATGAAAATTTCCACCACTATGTGACTATCCATAGATGACGGTCAAAGCACCATGAGCATGGATATTGGGATAACAAATAAATGTTAGTGAGATGAATTCACAAATATGGCATCCACAAATAAAGAAGCTTAACTGTATATAATCTTCTTTTATTCTCTGCCATAAAATCGACTCAATATTATTTGCCTGGTTCTTTAACTACATTTCTGGGAGTGGATGTGCTTGACCAAAATGGTCAATGTCTCTGTGCTTCAGGATCATCATCTATAAGATTTCTATCTTAGATTTCTTTCTAGAAATAATATGAGTCCAAAGAACCACATGGGATCATGTAGAAGTACTCAGCAAACAGTGAAGGGGTTGCTGCTTCTTGCAACCTGAACCCACAAGTGCAATGACAGCCTGGTTCCACGCACCATTTCCAGTTACTCCCACAGAATGGAAGTTTGTGTCACCAGTAAATGTCCCAGGAAATGTCTCACCCCACCCCACTTCTCTTGTTGGTGATTTAATAAACTCTGATTGAACATCGATTATGAGTTCAACGCAGAAGGGCCGCTTGACAGCAGGAATGTCAGAGCTGAACTAAAGAGATAATCAAGTATCAGATCCAGACCTCAGAAGATTGTCCAAAGGTAAAGACTTGGCCACAGAAACCAAGAGAATGATCTACTCACCCCACTTACCCAGAAGGAGCTGCAAGAACAGTCTGTCCACCCAGACAACACCAAGGCCCTAAAGGAAAGCCTGTCTGTGCTGCCCACACACGAGTTGCTGAGGAGCAGCTGGCAGAGGGGAGGAGGGTGCAGGGTCCCAGAGGACAATCGGAGAATGTGCTTCTAGGGGAGAGAGGTCAGTTGTAGCAAAAGCTGCTGAGAAGTCAGGAATGATGTAGGCTGGGCACCTACACCTACACCTACAAATGAATGATTTGGCACATGTCATCCCATTTTGTCCTTCTAAAAGTAGGTTCAGAGGAACACGTGTCTTGCTGGAGGTCATACAGTGGGGAGGTGTCAGAGGCAACACTGAAATGCCAGTGGCTACCTCCAGCTGCGGGCTCCTCTCCTGGCCCACCCCTGCAGCCTCTGGCCAAGAGCCCTGTATGCTCTATCAAATGACCCTGAGCTGGTCAGTGCTAGGAGGATATCCAACCTCCTGGGCAGTCACAGGGAACATTTCTTGACCAGTTACTACCAGCAAGCCCACTTCTAAGGGCTTGGCTCATGTGGACTTTTGCTCCTCACAGGAGTTCCAGAACATTCCATATGGTGACATTGGGTGGAGGGTGTTGACACTGCATTTTGAAGAGAATCTCAGAGTCCTGCCTCACATCCATTTCACAGCCGAGGAGACTGAGGCACATCAAGTGTTGTAACTTGCCCAACACCACATAGTATGAGTCCCCCACAGAGCGGGACTCCAGAGTCCCTCCTCCGTTACTCCAAGAATCAGCCACAAAACCCTCTTCTTTCTGTCCTTCCTGGGTCAAAATCTTCAGGAATTCAGCTCCTCCCTTGCCCAGTCCAGTCCTGAAGGCCTCAGGCCATCATCCGAACTGTCGGGAGGCTGGCTAGAGAAGGGAAAGGTGCTAGAGACAGAGGAAATTGCATTTGCCTGAACCAGCGCTAGGGGCTGTTTGGGAAAGGGGGTGAGGTTCAGACCCCCCCAGCCCCGGCCTTAACAGAGCCCTCTGTTGGGTTCATCTAACTTCCTTTGAAACAAGGTTCTACTGAGGCAGGAAATGAACAAACCAAAAGGTTTAGGGATCCCTGGGTGGCTCGGTGGTTTGGCACCTGCCTTTGGCCCAGGCCATGATCCTGGAGTCCTGAGATGGAGTCCCACGTCCGGCTTCCCACAGGGAGCCTGCTCCTCCCTCTGCCTGTGTCTCTGCCTCTGTGTGTGTGTGTGTGTGTGTGTGTCTCATGAAAAAAATTAAGTCTTTATTTTATTTTATTTTTTTTTTAAGTCTTTATTTAAAAAAAAAAAAATTTAAAAACCAAAGGCCTCAAGTTCACTGGTTTCGAAACTTGAACTTGATGAGAATCTCCAGGTCTTCGTTAATGTGCATGTGAGGGGGACCCGGGTACCAGCTGTAAAAGAGGCCCGGGAGATGCTGGGGGGGCTAGTCGCAGACCCAAGTAGGGAGAACAGCCTCCTTCTTCATAGGTCTTGTAGCTTCTGGGCTCTGATGGGCTCCCCATCCTGGCCCTGCCTGCAAACACCCCTGAGCCTGTCATCTCCCCACACCCAGGCTCTGAAGCCCTGGAGTGGATGGTGTCCCCTAGGAGCACACGGTCACCCACTCTGGCTGGCCCGGCCTTGAGCTCTCTGCAAAGTCTCCTCATTAGTGACCAGAAAGCCTGGGGGGCGAGGTGGGGTGAGGGGCCGCCCCACCATTTCCCAGGGCCTAGTAGGGGCTGAGAGAGGCTGTAACGGCAGCCAGCCCCAACTGCCTTCCAGCAATCCATCATTATCCCTTCCCTGGCCCGGTAATTCCATTGTTAATTAAAATCCTGCAGCCTTTAATAGCATAGCTCATAATTGCTGTTTTTACCAGTCCTGAATTGGCTGTGCGGGCTTTGGGGGGACCTGGGGCTTGGTTTCCTGGGCTTGGCTTTGACGAAGCTCTCTAGCCATATATTCACCCACTTGCCCTCCACCAAGAGTCCCCCACGGGTTTCACAGCAGGGTGATGATGGGGCCCAGTGTCCCCCACCCTGGGCCCCATGCCAGTACCCCCTCAACATCTCCAAGGAAGGAGGCAGCTCTCCATCCCCCAGAGGTGCAAGTCTCCACAACAGAGCCCAGGGGAAGTCTGGTCTGAGCACATACAGTTGGCCCCGTGGGTGCTCTGAAGCTTCCTGCTGACCTTGTCTGCATGTGGCCACATCTCCTCTGATGCTCCCCACCACCTGAGCCCCTGCTGTATGAGCAAAGAAGCTGAAGATCAGAGTGGGAGGAGGATTTCTCAAGGCCACACAGCAGGCAGACAGCAGAGCTGCCAGGTCCAGAGTTCCCCTCTGCCCCCACCTACCCACACTCACCGCAGCCCCTGCTTCTCTTCCTCAGCCACTGAAGTCCCCTTAAAGTCTGAGGGATTATCCCCTAACTTCTGGGAAGGTGATTGCAGTACCTCTCTGAAGAGAGCTCCCCCACGGCATGGACCCCTTCCAGAGACAGCCTGTGCCCATGGGTGCTGAGTGTGGGTCTGTGAAGGCCCAGCCCCAGCCCTGAGCCTGGCTGAGGTCTGGCTGCAGGGCCAGCTCTCCCTCTGCTGTCCTTCCCCCCCAGGTACTGATCCCAGGAGCATCCCCATTAACCTTCCTGCACACCAGCCCTCATCCGGAGTCTGCTTTCTGGGGACCTGACCTTCCAGAACCGCCCTGACTTTTGGGAGTCCAGGTCCTGCTCCCTTCACTCTGCCCACCCCTCATTCACCCCTGGGGTGCCCACCCTCCCCCCTGCCCATGACCCAAGCTCCTTACCCAGTTCATGCTCCTGGTCCTCTGTTCCTCGGAATAAAGAATCAGTCCACTCAAGCTGTAAATAACCTCAGGTACACCCAGCTGGAGGTCACTGGAGGCCAAGGACTCCTTCAGTGTCCTTTACATCTCTGAGGTCACCTGTGTCAAGCCCATTTTGAATGCTCAGTTCATAGCTGCTTTGGCCAGCATCCAGAGAAAGGGCACCTGGGTGGTTCAGTCTGTTAAGTGTCTGCCTTCGGCTCAGGTCGTGATCCTCAGGTCCTGGGATTGAGTCCTGTGTTGGGCTCCCTGCTCAGCTGGGAGTCTGCTTCTCCCTCTGCTTCCTCACCCCTGCTTGTACATGCTCTCTCTCTCTCTTTCTCTGTGTCTGAAATAAATACATAAAATCTTAAAAAAAAGAAAAAAGTAAAAAAAAAAAAACTTCCAGAGAAAGAAAACTGGCATGGATCCAACAGTAGGATCTCGCTCACTCCAGGATCCCGAAATCAAATGGGCATGATCACCTTCTTTTTCGTCATAAGGAAGACGAAGTTCAAAGAAACTAAGCACATTGCCCAAGTGGTGCAGTGGGGGTTCAAACCTGCATCTTATCTACTCCTAAGAGGCGAAGATGTCCAAGAGACAGCCCATCCCTACCCCCTCCCCGGGAGGCAGGCACCCCACCCCACCCAGCTGGTAGGGGTGCACAGGGCCCAGATACTGCAAGTGAACCTGCCTTGCTTGGTGCCAGGTGTAAGCTGCCTGGAGACCTGGGGAAGAGTTTTGTTCAGAGCCATGGCCAGGAGGGGAGGGCCGACTATGGCCAACAGGGTCACAGTTCCCTCCCTCCTTTGCGTCTCTCTGCCCCCTTCTTCAGGTGCCCAATGCCTGAGAGCTGTCCCTCTCCTGCTGCCACATTGAGGCCACCTGGGGTGCCAGCAGGAGGCAGTGTGGAGCAGAGAAGAGCGAAGTCTCTGGAATCCGGTTGATCTGGGAAAGCCCTTAACACTGCACCTTCTCCAGCAAGTTACAGTCTCTCTGAGCCCCATTGGATTAGTTTTCTTTTTTTGTTTTGTGTTTTTTAAAGATTTTATTTATTTATCTGAGATAGAGCATGAGAGAGAGAGAGAGAGAGAGAAAGCACGAGCAGGGGGCAGGGCAGAGGGAGAGAGAGAAGCAGACTCCCCACTGAGCAGGGAACCAGATGCAGGGCTCGATCCCAGGACCCTGGGGTCATGACCTGAGCCGAAGGCAGATGCTTAACCAACTGAGCCACCAGGGCGCCCTGGATTAGTTTTCTAGGCTGCTGTAACAAGTTACTACAAATGGAGTGGCTTAAAACAGTGCATATTGATTATCTTAAGTTCTGGAGTCAGATCTGACATGGGTCTCACTGCACTAAATTCAAAGTGTCAGCACGGCTGCTTCCCCCTCCAGAGGCTCCAGGGGAGAATCTCATCCACTGGCCTCTTCCTCCTCCTATGACTTTCGACTTTCCGCATCCCTTGGCCCATGGCCCTTCTCCATCTCCAAAGCCAGCAAAATCCTCTGCAAATCTCTAACTTCACCCTTAAAGGGCCCTCTGATGACATTGGGTCTACCCAGACAACCCGGATAATTCTTGTCTTAACATCAGCTGATCAGTGACCATAATTTCATCCGCAACCTCAATTCTCCCTTGCCATGTTAGGTAGCATATTCACCAGATCCAGGGATTTGGAAAGTAGACATCTTGGGAGGGGATGAGGGTGCGTGGAAGGAGTGTTCTTCTGCCTTCCTTACGCCGGCACTGTAGAAGAGCCCAAAACCCGAAGCTATCATAAATAGATGTTTAATAAATGATCCTGGTGACTGTGTGTTTTTATGCTAATTGATTTAAATAAAAAACAAATGTAGCCCTCACGAAAGGGATCAAAAGCCTTAAAGGAACCACAGGGAGGTCCCCCCTGTAGCCCCAAGCCTGACAGTCCGGGTCCCTCCAGGAAGTGCTCTCTCCAGCCCAAGACTTACACCCTGGCTGTTAGGGTATCTCTTTAGGAGGTGGGCTAGCCTGAGTTGTGTGCCAGGACTTAGTTAATTCTGGCACAATCATACCTCCAAAGCCAGACTCTGGAGCTGAACTGGAATGATCCACCCCAGACCTGGCATTTCCCAGACAACTCCCAGAGGCAACTAGCCGGGGAGGGCTACCTCCCAGCCAGGCAAAGCCAGCTGGCTCCTGGCCTCTGGAAATGTTAGTACTTGGGGTCCATTGAGTTTTCTGACTCTTCCTCAGATGTTTAAAAAAAAAAAAGAAAACAAAACTCTGGGCCAAGGGAATTTGCTACTTGAGGTCTTATGCATTTAAATGAAAATCAAGTCATTGATCCCAGAGTCTAATGTCATCAGTTTGTCTTAAACAAAAAGATATGCAAAATCCTCAGATCTTTCAGCTCTTTTCCTTGAGAGAAAGGAAGTCAAAGTTTCTCTTGTGAGGTAAGTCCTGAGCCTCCAAAGGTCTTGCTTCAAAGAAGAACTGGTCAGGCTGCTCAAGTCTTCACTCCAGGGGCAAGCCTCCTCTCCTGCTTACTATGGACAACTGTACACTCTGTGCACTGCACAGATATATCCAGCTCAGGTGTCAAGGAGTGAGCATGGGGCTTGAAAACCAGCCCCCACTGCACTTACCAGTGGCATGTATTCCCCCAGGGTTGGCTCCTCCCAAACAGAATGCACAAAAGCATAGTACAGGCTCATACTCTGCTTCACAAACTAGATGTCCATCATGGACAATATGTGGTGCTTCTGCACATGACCAGAATGCCGCTCAGATCAAATGTGACGCACCTCCCATGTTGACAATTCTCAATTGTATACTGTCTATTTCCTATTTGAAGAGACAGTACATGAATCAAAGTTTAGCTGTGATGGCAATGTCAAATTTCGATCCCAGTGTCTAGACATGCTCAATTTTTGTGCTCATCTTATGCCTACCAGTTAGCTATTTGCATACCATAGCCCTACTCCTTCCCAGTGTGGGTCCCCCAGGGACACTCTGGGGCCTCCTGGCCACACATTTTGGGAGATGGTCAGAAACCATGGCAGAGGTGAGGTCTAAGAGGGACTCCAGGTGAGGGAGTGCTGTCCAGAGGGAAGGGCAGAGAGACTTTCCTCCCATAGGCCCTGGCTTTCCATCATACTGCACATGCTCTTTGTGGTAGCTTCTTAGCTGGTGTGGAGGGCTCATCTCAGAGGAGGATCTTGAACATGGCCTTGGAAGTCACTCAGTCATGTCCAGTACATTCTACTGGTGCATATAGGGCCAGCCCATATTCAAGGGGAGAGCATAGTAGGAAGGCATGAACCCCAGGAGGTATGGCTCACTATGGGGGCCATCTTTGAAGACTATCTACCACAGGGGAGGTTCCTATGGCAGGGGCAGGGGAGCAGAACAGCCAGACAGTTCCCTCTGGCTCAGGTTGAGCTGGACTTTTTCAGAAATGTTCCTGGGGCACCTGGGTGGCTCAGTGGTTGGGCATCTGCCTTTGGCTCAGGTCGTGATCTCAGGGTCCTGGGATCGAGTCCCATGTCGGGCTCCCCCCAGGGATCCTGCTTCACCCTCTGCCTGTGCCTCTGCCTCTCTCTCTGTGTGTCTCATGAATAAATAAATAAAATCTTTAAAAAAGAAAAGGAATGTTGTCCGTGATTGATTTCACGACTATTGTTGCCTGTCCCAGTTACAACAGAGCACCAGCCCCACCCTCGGGGTGCCTAGAGTCACCAACTATTGGGAATATAAGCACGTTTTTCCTATAGGAAATTGTCCTTCCAGGTGGAGAAGTGGTATGAGATATTCCAGGCCTCACTACTCAGTCTGATCACTGATTAAGTATCTGAAATTTATTAACTACAGCCCACTCCATGGTCCAACCAGTTTAGAAATGCCCTGGAATTTTAGTTTTTCCTCAAGCAGTCTCAAAATTATTTAACTCACTCGTGGATTTTCAGCCACACCAAGGAAGTACACAGCTCTATATTCATCCAGTGCGTTGAGGCTGATCAAACTTTCCCTTCTCCAAGTGTTGATTTTCCCCTGGAAGAAGAACGGTAATGGGAGGGAGGCGAGGTTGGCCAGATGACTAGCCTCCAAGAGCCACCACTGTGACCAATGGGCTCCAAGTATCTCTATGGCCTTGGGCAAATCCCTACCCCTGCCAGGCTCTTAGTCTCCCACCTGTAACATGGGGATTCAGACAAGACGACGCCTGGGTCTTTCCAGCACCATCTGCCCCACTTCAGCACATGCAGGAATGCATCCATTGCCGTAGGATTGGGATTCAAGCCCGGCTGTTCAGAGCAGATTGCTCTTCCCAGATCCAAGCCCCTAGCATTTCAAACCATTGCAGACGGGCGTGCGCAGCCGTGGAAAGTGATCCGCAATCCATTCGCTGGCCCCCAGCTTCAGCGGGGCGGTGGGGCCGGCTGGGCAGCAGCTTGGGATAAGGAGAAAGAAATTGAGACATGAAGTCAGCCAGGCTGGGTGAAAATCCAGGCTCCTGCTTGATTACAGCCTTGACCTTGAGAAATTCCTTAACCTTGCCGAGCCTCAGTTTCCCCACCCGCAAAATGAGGGCTAAGATGCAGGCCGCCCGGGAGAGGCCCGAGGATTCAAGAGCACGTCCCAGTAAGGCTGATGCAGCGTCTGGAAAGCACCGTCTGTCTCGAAGGCAGTGGCGCTGATTCCTGTCACCCGCGCAGAGCCTTCCCGGGGATAATTGAGGAGGTCTGGGCTCGGGGACACTCCCCGGCGGGCGGCCGCAGGCTGGAAGGGCCACGCGGCCCCGCCTCCGAAGATGGCCTGGCTGTCGCGCTTTCTGGCACGCCTCGCTGAAAAGAGGACTCCAAAGAAAAGGAAGCAGACACTCCGGGCCATAAATATTTCAGAGCCCAGTGAACGTCCTTTCCCCAGCGCCGACTTGCCATATATATTATTTATAAAACCATAACTTGAGTTGAAAGGTAGTCGTCAAGAAATAGAGAGTCTCACTCAGATTCACTTGGTGATTGGAAAAACAATCTAGAAAGGGAGAAAATAGTGTTGGCCAGATGAGGTCACAGGAGGTCATCTGGTCCTGCCCCTGGCTTCAGCCCAGCCCAGGGGAAGTGTGACCGGAGGGTACAGCGGGGACAGGCTCCGGACACCTGCACCCTGCTGGTCCACACCGCCAGGGGCCTCACTGGCTTTTCAGGAAGTTTCCATGACATTACAAACAAAAATCGACATGTTTTTTAAAAAAAATCTTCTGGGAGGACCTGGGTGGCTCAGTGGTTGAGCGTCTGCCTTCGGCTCAGGGCGTGATCCCGGGGGTCCTGAGACTCGATCCTCCCCACAGGGAGCCTGCTTCTCCCTCTGCCTGTGTCTCTGCCTCTCTCTCTCTCTCTCTCTCTCTGTCTCTGTCTCTGTGTCTCTCATGAATAAATACATAAAAATTTTAAATAAATAAAATAATAAAATCTTTCATTCCCCCCTGTGTAATAGGGAGCAGAGCTTACAATGAGAAAACAGGCCGAGGAGGGCGGCCACAGGCTGTTGAGGAAGCAGAAAGAGCCCCAGACCCGGATTTGGGAGACCTGTATTCCAATTCTTTCTGGCTTGTTCCTAGTGCAACATCCAGCAGGTCACGGGGTCTTCCTGGACTCCGTTTCCCCCATCTATGAAATAGAAGACTCAGCATTTCCATCCTAAAACAGATGCCTGGTGGCACCTCCCTCTCTCTCCAGAAATAGTTAACTGATAATATGACCTATTTGAGTATATAATTTTAAAAATCAATGTAATAATGCCTTCATTTGTAATATAAAGGAGAAATAAGAGTGGTATATAATCAAACAACATTTTGGGGATCCCTGGGTGGCGCAGCGGTTTGGTGCCTGCCTTTGGCCCAGGGCGCGATCCTGGAGACCCGGGATCGAATCCCACATCGGGCTCCCGGTGCATGGAGCCTGCTTCTCCCTCTGCCTGTGTCTCTGCGTCTCTCTCTCTCTCTGTGACTATCATAAATAAATAAAAATTAAAAAAAAAAAGAAATTAAAAAAACAAAAAAAAACAAACAACATTTTGTATTTTTTAAAGATTTTATTTAATTATTTATTTAATTATTTGACAGAGAGAGAGAGAGAGCACAAGCAGGGGGAGAGGGAGAAGCAGGCCCCCCACAGAGCAGAGAGCCCAATGCGGGACCCGAACCCAGGACCCTGAGATCATGAGCTGAGCCAAAGGCAGACGTTTAACCAACAAGGCCACCCAGGTGCCCCCATATTTTGTATTAAATGCTTCAGCATGTATACACTAGAGATAGAAGTGAAGCAGTAGAATTGGAGGTTGGGGCACCTGCTCATCCACTCACCATGAATGTGACATTTCCAAATACAGGCTGGCGTCGTGACGCTGTACTGGACACTCAAATACCATGAGCAGCCTTGCGTCTGGGGACGTGTCTGGAGCAGTGAACACTCTCGGTAAAATCCTGAGACAGAACAAAAGATAATCTCTCCTCAATTTTCACTGTGGCTGCATGCCTTGGAGATTCTGTTTTTGCTAAAACTATGCAAAAACAAAACAAAACAAAACAAAACACCAAAACACATACTGTGTATTAATACGTCAAACAAAGTCCGGCTCTAGGCTCAGATCATCTTCAACAAGTTTTTCACCCATAGGAATGTCTGGTGGGACATTTGCAGTTTGCGTGGGAGGCAGTAACCGTTCTTCACAGCACATTAGAGGCCCAGGCATCCCTGCCCACCAAGTGGCAGTCCCCGCTGCCAGCACTGTGACGACCGAGGAGTGCCCCCCCATGTCCAAGACACCCCCAGGAGCCACCGGACAAGCTGCTCCCAAGGTCCTTCTGCACTGCTCTGACCATCTAACGCCACCCACAAAGGGCTTGATGACAAACACTCACCTGAAAGCCAGAGTGGCCACATGATGGGCACTTCAGTTCCTGCCCCGCCGTCACACTATGGTGACAGCAGTGGCCAGAATTTCCAGACAAACTCAACACTGTTTGAATGGAGGCCAGAGTTTGTGGGAGGGATCCCCGATCCTTCCCTTTCCCCACTCAGGAAGTCGGGCGTCTGATGAGCACAGAGGGAGTCCAGCACCCCACCAGCCAAGGCTCCCAGCCATCCAAACAGCAGTGCCCGTGAGCAGCCTAGGGACAGTGAGTCCATCTCCTGGGACTGTGAGAGCCCACAGTAGCCATCCCTCACCACACCCCAGCGGTTAGCCTCCAGCACCCCCATCAGAGAAGATCCAGGTCTCTATGGGCTACTTTGCAGCTGCCTGGCCTATGTCAGGGGACAAACGGGTTCCAAAATTCTGAGACTCATGCCCACCCCAGGGCTTGCAGCTGCATTAGGGAGGTGGCTTTACTCATGAAGCCACAAAGTGACAATGCATGGCTGTGAGCCACCACAGGTGGCCTTGCAGAGCCTTGGGATGGCCTTGCTGTCACCCTGCTCTGCCACTCACCAGAGGCCCCGCAAGCCTTAGTTTGTTCAGCTTTCCAAAGGGCATAAAAGCCATACCTGCACTGCAAGGCCTGGGAGGACCCACTGAAATCTGCATGCAAACTGCTTAAGCAACAGTCACCCTCGGAATTCTTACACCAGCGGTTCCAGGGCCTCCTCAGCCGGTTCCCTGCAGTAAGTCCACTTCCTCAGCTCCCAACTCTGCTGATGTAGCACCTCCTTCCTCCAGATGTCTCCCAGAACCTGCAAGTGCCCCCGGGGTGTCTCCTGTGAGTCCCTGGCTCTCTCTGCTACCAATGGCAGCGCCATGCTGCTTCCTCCCTCCTGGCCTAGACCACCTGCCTGCACAAGGGCCCCTTCCTCATTGCCAGAAAGTAGGCCCTGCCTCCCGGGGCACCACCATGCAGGGGCTGGCCACCTGTGGGGGGTGCCTCCCCGTTCTGAGCCTCTCTGTCACCCAGGCTCTGGGCAGAGGGGCTGCTATCTCAGAATCCCACAGCTCATCCGGACCCTGCCTGTCCCAGTTGTTGCCCACAGCCTCCTCCCCGTGGCCAGGGGCCTGGCTGGGCCCAGACTTCCCCTGTGCCCTCTGCTCAGACTGCGTACTGGACCCTCCATCCCCTGCACATTGGGACACTTTTCCATGCCCACAGTGGGCACAAATCTGGCACCTAAGGTCAGCGTATCATGGTTCTGAGCAATGGGAGGTGGGAGGAGGGTGGGGAAGAGTACATGGGCTGGGAACAGTCTGGAAACCTCTCAGAGACAGCAGAACCTGAGCTGGTAAGGCCTGGGCAATGATGGGACCTGATGTTGACAGAGGCGCGGGCCTCCCAGGAGAGACAGTATGTGTGCCTAGGCCATGCCATGGGCCCCAGCATCTGCAGCAGGGCATTCTCGGGCTCTTTAAGATCAAATACCTTTAGTAATCCCCCAAACATTTGAGAGGAAAGGAGCACATGGCCTGGCTAAGAGGTGAAGGGAGCAGAGACCCCTCATCTGTGTTGGGGGTTTGCAATACCTGCCCCAGAAGGAGACATGAGTACAAACATGACTGTCCTGGAACTGCAGGCCGGGCCCCACCGTGCCCATGACTGCAGTGTGGTCATTCTCACACGGGAAGGCCTCGCAGAAACTTCCAGACTGCTGTCTTCTGGCCCCGGGACAATCTGTTCCAGGAGGCCTGCTCAGACCCCAGGAATCCTACCCCACTTACTCCCAGTGGGGTTGTTAATGCTCTTCCAGCTGGTGGGCACAGCACAAAGTGTCCAGGAAACACGCTCAGGGGGAGTAAATTTCCTCCTCAAATATGTGCCCCCGCAGGGCCGGAGGACACATCAGCCTCCAGGAGCAGTGGCCCCGGCCCCCCTGCTTTAGCCTGGACCCAGCTTGTCTCCAAATCTGTGCTCAGCAGCTCAGCGGCTTGTCAGAGCAGCTGCTCAGCTCCGGCCCCGGCCTCCACCACCCCCGGTTCCCCCCCAACCTCCCGCCACATTAAAAAAAAAAAAAAAAAGAAATAAAAACTGGACGAGTTAATTTGCTAAAATGGAACGGAGCGCAATAACTGATTACATTTTTCCCCAAAGGAAGCTTGAGTTAATTTGGCCGGTGACTCATATGCCAGGCTGCCAGTTACAACACACCACCCCAGACACAACTCCTCGCTGGGCCCAGCTGGCAGCCGCCCTCCCCACTCACGGCTGCGGGCCCCAGGGTCCCTGCTCTGAGAGGCGGTGTCCACACAGAAACACGTGCATCTGCACTCACACCAGGTACAGACAAGCACTCAAGTGCACACACATACGCGCGCGCACATGCAGCATGCACACATGTGCACACACATGTCCACGCAGAACTACGTGCATGCACACACACATGCACATGCACACTTGGGATGCCACAACAACACTCTGGCCTAGGCCAACTGAGTAAATCATTTGGTAGTAAGCTCTGCAAACCAATCCTGGGGGAAAATCCAATGAGAGTACCTCATCCCGGGACGCCTGGGTGGCTCAGGAGGTTGAGCGTCTGCCTTCGGCTCAGGGCATGATCCTGGAGTCCTGGGATCGAGTCCCACACCGGGCTCCCTGCATGGAGCCTGCTTCTCCCTCTCCCTGTGTCTCTGCCTCTCTCTCTAATGAATAAATAACTAAAATCTTTAAAAAAAAAAAGAAGAAAGAAAGAAAGAAAGAAAGAAAGAAAGAAAGAAAGAAAGAAAGAAGAAAGAAAAAGTACTTCATCCCTAAGTCATTCTTATTTTTCCCAGAATCTTAAAGCTTCCGGGGAGCAGAGGATGGGGCTGGCAGGGTGTTCATGGGAGCCCTGTGAGCTCTGGGTGGAAATCCCAGGCCCAGCAACCCATGGGTGGAGGCCACAGATGGGCTTCTTCATTCCCCTGGGTGTGAAGGGCACCTTGGGACCCCTGTCTACCACATGGCCACCTTTCTAATGAAAGTGGCACCGAGGTCCAGCAGAGGCCCCCAAGGTAGTCCTTAGAGTCAAAAGACACATTTGCACATTGTGTGACTTTGAGCAAAACTCCCTCTCTGAACCTCAGTTTTTTCTAGAAAATGTCTTCATCATCTGGTGGCACAATAATGGGAATGTATCTAATAGCACTGACCTGTACATTTCCAATGTTAAGATGGTAAGTTTTATGTAATTTGCATTTTAACACAATTTTTTAAATTGAAAAAAGAGGGGGAAAGAAAGGCTTAAGCTTTCTCCTTCTTCTTTCCTCCTTATCACTGGCTGGGGTGTAGAAATGATGGCAGGAGCCCTAGCAACCTTTTTAGACTCAAAGATGAAAGTCACCGTTGAGCGCGGCAGCACAGCTGGATGAAAGGATACTGTTCCTATGACGCTGTAGAGCTGCCAGATAAACCCTACACTGCTTGTGTGCAAGAAATAAACTACTGTTGTTGTTTTTAAGAATACATATGCTCATACTTGAGAAAACTGAAACCATTTGGAGGGGTTGATTGGGACAAGGATGAGAAATATTTCCTAGGACCCCTCACCCGGTTATCTTCAGCAAGGGAATATGGCCCAGGGTTTTGGGTTCTGGCTCAATTCACCCACCAACTTCCGTGGGACTTCAGGTAGATCAACTGCTTCCCTAAGCCTGTTTCCCTACCCATCTTTTGACACGAATATTACCAGTCTCAGTTTTTCAAATCTGATTAGTGAGAGGCCCCAGCAGGGAAATCACTTAGCAAAGGCCTGGGAGCAGCAAGAAGGGGGTCCAACAGAATCTGAGGGAGAGCCAAAGCAGAACAGGTGAAGGAACCCCAGCAGCTGGCCCTTGATCCTCTTGCTAAACCCATTTTACAGGAGAGGAAGCTGAGAAAGAGCAGGGAGGTCTGAGATGCTGGCCAGAGCCCAGGGGCACCAGGAAGAGCAAGGGGCCCAGGAGAGGAGCTATAGTCCCACAGGCCACGTCCCCACCACAAACGTACTGGTGGTCAGAGCTTTCTGGAGCTGAGGCCCTCCTATCAGATAAGAAAGTAGAGGCAAAGCCCTCCCCACCAACCAGTTCAGGATTCTTTTTTTTTTTTTTTTTTAAGATTTTATTTATTCATTCATGAGAGACAGAGAGAGAGGCAGAGACACAGGCAAAGGGGAAAGCAGGCACCGCACAGGGAGCCCAGTGTGGGACTCGGTCCTGGAACTCTGGGATCACACCCTGAGCCAAAGGCAGACGCTCAACCGCTGAGCCACCCAGGCGTCCCCTTGTTCAGGATTCTATGTGATCTCTGTTAGGCCCATACTGTGGGTCTCCCTAGGGCCCAGGGGGAGGAGCTAGCCTTAGAGGCTGGGTCTTAGGGGAAGACAGGAGCCAGTTCCAGCACTTGGGATGCAGAAAGAGGAGGAAATCAGAGAGAGAATTGCTGGGAAGTGGCATGGGTGAAAAAAAAGTGTTTGCTGGTTTCCAGGAGGGCCTCTTGCCTCCCTGGAGGAAACTGGGAGTTGTTATCAGAGTGAAGGACAGAGATGCCTGTCCCCAGATAAGCTCCAAGAAAATCTCTCCCTGAAAGCTGACACATCACAGCAGGCAGGAGACAGTACTCATGGAGGCAAGACTCCACTCCCAGACTCCTGCCAAACCCAGAGCCGAAGGCCCAAGCACAGAACAATAGTCCATGCATGACGCCACAGCCAGGGAGCAGAGGCCAGATTCCTGGGCCAGCAGGCACCAGCTGTGGCCACTCTGAGGCACACTCAGGCCCCACCATGCCAGACCAAGCCCCATGGTGCCCCACCAGGCCGTCAGCATTGGTTGGCACTCCTGCCTTTAGGTAACATCTACACAGCCCTGGTGTCGGTCAAGCCAGCTTGAATCTTCCCTCTGTCACTTAGAAGCAGAGGATCTTGGACAAGGAGGTTTTATAACCTCCTTAAGGTTCAGTCCCTGTCTCTGTAAGGAGATACCCACTCTGGGGGCTGAGCTAATGGCCCTCAGCCAGTGGGAACCCCTTCCCCCTCCCCATGGACATCTGTGGCCTGATCACTCCTGGGAAGGGCATTACGTACGGAAGGACAAACTGTGCTGGTCACATTTGTGGTCACCATCCTCCAATTTCCTCTGCCATCACCATTTCACGTGCCGACAAGTTCCTTCCACTCCAGCAAGCAGAGAGTCCCAGAGTGGAATGCCCCCAGGGCTCAGGTCTCCAGTCCTCCTCCTCATTTGGGGTCTGGAGCATCAGGTTCTGGATTTTTCGAGGCCCGAGACAGCAGAAGAAACACCCTCGTCCTCCCGCACCTGGAATTTTATTTTTTTAAAACATTTTATTTATTCATTTACAAAGAGACAGAGAGACAGAGACACAGGCAGAGGGAGAAGCAGGCTCCATGCAGGGAGCCCGATGTGGGACTCGATCCCAGGTCTACCAGGATCAGGCTGAAGGCGGCGCTAAACCGCTGAGCCACCCGGGCTGCCCTGCACCTGGCATTTTAAACCACACACTTAAAAAAAAAAACACACTTAATGGCTGCTGGGTGTCCTCATCTTTTCCACCTGAAGATCCTCACACAGGGCTCTCAGACTGAGGCTGTAAAGCTGGGTGGCCTCCACGTCCAGCCTTAAGGAGCAATTTCCTGCAGGGCCACAACTCGAGGGAGCATCTGCTGCCAGTGGGACTGTGGGCGGGGGCTGGGTGGGGACAGAAGGGGCCAAACCTGGGAGCCGCCTGCAGGTCCCTCTGGGGTCACAGGAGGGCTCCAGCTGCTCCAGGAAGAGGGGCAGGGCGTGGAGGGCAGGTTGTACCAAAGTGCACGGCCGAAAGGGAAGCTCTGCCCAGTGTTGCATGCACACCCAGAACACACGCAGAGCGCACTTACACACACTCTCGTACAGACACACATTCACATATGCAGTCACACACACACAGATGCACAGACACCACCATCACGCTGTGCCCCCAGCATCATAAAGCCGGTGTGCATGGCCTTGCCTCCCACCGAGGTTCCAGTAGTAATGGGGTCCCGCTCAATCCTAGGCCCTTGGACCACGGACCCCTCCGGTGTTTCTTCCTGCCTGCCCCCTGGACTTCTGCCTCATCCTTGGGCCTGGAGGTGGGACCTTGGGAGGGGACAAAACTAGGACTGAATCAAGGTCAAAGCCTGCTTCCCGCCAGCATCTGCCTCCACCCCTTCCGCCCCTTAGGTGTCAGGTGTCACCGCCTGCTCCTCTGGGCCAATTGAGGGCGATTCCTTCCTTCCCCTCTCCCCCAGGGATGCAGAGGCCCAAGGACCTGGGGGCCCAGCTCCCGCGGGCAGGGACAGGTCGCGCCGCCGCTTCCCCAGAGGGCCGCTAGGTGGCGCCGCGCTAACGGGGATCGGGACGGGCGGGCCGGCCGCGGAGCCCCTGCGCCCAGCTGCTCGCCCGTGCGCCCCGTGCCCCAGACCCGGCCCACGCTCCCTCCAGCCCAGGCTCGGGGTGGGGCTCAGGGCACAGGGCACAGCCCCTGGGCCCCCTCCACCACCCCACCCCTGGCCCCTCTTCGCCCCTGGGCAGCAACTTTGGCCTCCCCTGCTGCAGACCCCACAAGACGCCCCGGGAGCAGGGGCATAAACAGGAAGCTTGGTGAAGAGCCTGAGAGTCTGGGTTGGGGCTTCCTCTCTCTGAGCCTCAGTTTCTTGATCTATAAAATGGAATTGATCCTGGTCCACAGAGTAGATGACGTCAGAGTGAATGATTCCGGGCACTGACTCTGGGCTCGCCAAGCAATGGTGCCTCAGTTTCCCCTTCATGTCTCCCTAGGATCACCTCACTTTTGCCTCTGGCCCCCCAGCTGCCAAGTGCTTGTGTCCCTGGGCATCCTCATCACGTGCAGGCTACAGCTCAGAGCTTCTAATGAACAGCCACGGGAACAGGAAGACCATGTTCCCCTCCTTGGCAAAACTGGCCCAGTGCCCACCTTCCTCCCCTCCAGAATCCAGAGAGACAGAAGGAGGCCCTGGGCTGCCCGCACGCACCAGACTTCTCCTGGCCTCTGCTGGAGTGATCCTGGGACAGAGACACCACATCCCATCAGTGGCCTGGCACAGGCGGGGGAGACGGAGTAAATGCTCAATAAATGCTTGTTAATTCGATTCATGTGAGGAACAGATGGGCGCTGACAGTCCGTATGGACTCCACTCTTGTCCGGGCACCGTGCAAGCGGGCTTCTTTACTATATTCTCCCAACAATTCTGGGTGGTTTACAGACAACAAGGCAGCTGGGGCTAAGAGAGCCCAAGGTCACACAGAAGAGCAACGACAGCCAGCGTTGCCACATTCCAGGGGCCCCAGACCCTCACTGTGATGAGCCCCTCTTGCCCTGCCTGAGACTTACCCCCAAAGTATGGTGACTAGGCCACTCTCAGACTTTTGGACTCAACTCTACCTCTGTCCCTCTGAGGCTAGCCTTTGCAGGGGCTGATCATCCTGCCAGGAAAGAGAGCCCACCTCCTGCAGGAAGCCTTCCAGGACTACTCCTTAAGTGGAGGCTTCAATGGCCCCTCCATGGCAGGATGTGTTTAGCTTAGCACCTCACTTGGTCTGTGGCTCAGACACATGGACTCAGCCAGCGGTCAGGGACCACACCACCACCACCACGATGCTGTTCCTTGGGGGACCTGCACCACCTGCCAAACTCAGCTTACAAAGAAGCTTTTAGAAGGGCAGTTAGGGTATGCCATGGACTGAATGTGTCCCTCCAGCACTCATACCCTGAAGCCCTCATCCCTAAGACAAGGGTGTTAGGAAGTGGGGCCCGAGAAGTGAGTAGGTACAGCTGAGGTCATGAGAGTGGGGACCCCCACATTGCGATCAGCGTCCTTAAAAGAAGAGGAAGAGAGACCAGAGCAGAGACTTTCTCTGCTCTGTGAAGGCACAAGCAGAAGGTGGCCACCTGCACGCCCGGCAGCGCCTCTCACGGAGGACTTCCCAGCCTCCGGAACCGTGAGAAAAAGCCTGTCTGTTGTTTGAGGGCCTGGTCTGTGGTGTTTCTTCCATGGGCCGAACTAACAATGGGGAGATGATAAAACCGGGCGGCGCATGGGCCAGGTGACCAACACGGTCACACAGCAAACCAGAGCAGAGAGTAGACCCAAATCAAGGTCTGTCAATACACTTAGTGAGAGAAAATATATGTAAGGAAAAGGGGAGGAGCCAGAGGACCATGAATTTAAAACACACACACGCACACACATACACACTCACTCAAGGGACCGGGCACAGTCACACTGTAGAAAGCAACTGGAAGCGAGTGACTCACAGCCAGAGATGTCCTGTGCTGGGCCCTAAGCCTTGTCACCCTCCACATGTCATCTGTCATCACTTAGCTTGCGTAGCCAAGAAAGCTCTGCCTCCGGTCCCCAGGACTAATGCCCCTGATCACCTAGGGGCACACTAGGACCCCAGAAGCCCTCTGACATCCAACCTCTCTCTCTCTCAGGGTCTCAGGCCAAGTCACTGGGCACCATGAACATTCTGGAAAGTGCCTCGAAGATGGTCTCATGGAGCTCTGGGTTCTGGCCCTGCTCTGCCCCTGACCCTGCGTACCTTCGGGCTCTTCTTTGGGCTTCATCAATACAAGGATGGGCTGGGGTACAGGGCACAAGGTGTGCTGGGAGCGGCTCACAGCACTCTAGAGGGATCGTGCACATCTCGGCCTGGGTGGGAGAATTTACACCATGGCAAGCAGCAAACACTACTGCTTCCTCCTTCCTTCCTTTGTTGCCTTCTTTCTCTCTCTGCCTCTGGCTCTAGTCCTGTCTTTTTAGAGCCAACTGTCAGTCATTTACCTTCAGAGGTGGGGGGCCAGGCCACAGGATGGCCGGTGCAGGAAGCAAGCTGGCACTTCCAGCAGCACACCTGACCCCTCTGGTGCCCCCAAAACCTCTGTTCTTCCACTTGCTGGATTTCTTCTTTCCCTTACACGAACACAGAAAACCCTGCTGATTCTGGGTGGGTTGAGCTAAGTTCCCCACCAGCCAGCCCCCTACTTGACATGTGCCTCAAGCGTATCTGGTCCCAGAGCATCCCTGGAGGAGCCAGTATTCTAACAGAATCACCTCTTGGCCTCGTGAGGACCATCGGTAGCAGGAGGGGATGGCTTCTGAGGCTCAACATAGGGAGCTGCTACAGCGAACCCAAGCCACCGAGAATCCTTTCACACCACCCCTGGAGATGACAAAACAGACCATCAGTGAGGTCGAGAGGCAGGACCCTCACGGATTCAGGCAGCACCAGCATGCAGCCGGCCTTATTTGGACAAGGGCTCTGCTAAAGCCGACCTTCGAACACTCTAGAAAAAATATAAAAGTCCTTGCTAAAGCTAGACTCAGGACTGAGACAGAGATGCTTAACCTACTTGAGGAAGGGGATCCCTTTCAAACACTTCTACCGTGTGCATCTAGATACACCAAACCTGATACCCTGATCATGCTCTGCCCGTGGTCACTAAAGGCTGACACCCTCCTTAACCCCACCCAGAAGTCAGAACTGGTGCCCACGCCGAGCATTAATAAAACTCCCTTTTAAGAGTAGCCAGCCAGCCAGCCAGGCTGCTTTCCTCTTTCGCTGAGCAATATTTACTCAATGAGAACTGGAGCCAAAGCCTGCTGAGTGCACACACTCAGACACTCTCCGTGTCCCTCTGGCCCGGCCGCCCCCTTTGTGGGGTCTGATGGCAGAGGCCCTGGGGTGGGCATGGCTGGGCCACAGGTGCCTCGGCTGGGTGCAGGTGCCGTGGCTGACTCCCCCCCACCCCAGGCCCAGGGGTGGCTCTGTCGCTGCGCACTTGGCACATGCTGACTGGTCCGGCGCACACCCGAGCAAGCGTCTGGCAGAGTGGCCTGAGGGGCAAGCCGGTAACCGCCTGCTCTGAACCAGATCACTGGCTTTCCATCATGCTCCAACACCCAAACTGGCTTCACCAGTGAAGTCCCATGCGGAACCCCGGGATGCGAAGTGGATACACTCAGGGCGGCTGTGGCTAAAGCGCATCTTGCCGGCTGCCCCTCTTCTTGGGACCTCCCTGGAAATTCCCGCTCCGCTGGCTGTGGTTTCCACTGAGGCTTGATTCTCCCTGCATCTGAGAAACCTGAGTTTAGAGATCACTCCAGCCTGGGGATGTAAAAAAAAAAATACCAGAAACAAAAACTGGAGGTTACAGTAACAATCCCAAAACTCTGCTCCCTGGGCTCCAATGCTTCGCTCTCTTCCCTCCGTGGATACTCTGGCTCCTCGGGTTCCCCAGACAGAAAAATCTTCTCATTCTCCACCTGATGGGAGCCTTCTTCCCTCTACTGCTCCAGGTCACTGTGGGGATGATGTTCCTGGTTATAGCCTCTGCCAAATCAGTGTCTAGAATGCTGAGATCCCATTGTCCCTACTTCACCTGTGAAGGACTAGGCTAAGGAGCCACATCCCCTGATCACACAACTGACAATGTGTCACTCAGTCATTCAACACCTGTGGGCCAAGCCCTGTGCTGGGTGCCAGGAACACAGTGTGGCCTGGAGAGACAATGCTGCTGCCCTCATGGAATGTGACATGGAAACCGGAAAGGATACTGGGAGTTCTAGCCTGGATCCATATGTGTCCCTATGAGAACAGGAGGAGAGCTTTGGGGCACATGGAAGGACCCTGACTCAATCTGGGGATCAGGGCAGGCTTCCTAGAGGAAGTAGCCTCTGAGCTGATACCTGGAGAGTTAGCCAGAAGGAGAGGATGCAGACAAAATGCATTTTGCTGACAAGAACAGCATGTGCAAAGGCCCAGGGGCAGGTGAGAGTTAGATAAACCGTGGGAGGAGTGTGGGAGCTGGAGTTTGGTGTGTCTTGGAGTGAGAGGGCCAATCAAGGGGCAGGCCAGGTGGCAGCCAGCCTTCATGGGGAGCTAAGGGAGCTAATCTTTTCAGTGAAGATTGCACGGTGTGGGGCTCAAGCCAGGGGTGGCTGTGGGGAAGCCAGTGGCTGCACAGGGCCAGCTGTGCCTTGAGGAAAGACAAAGAAAGTCACCTGGTGTTTGGGGCTCACCCTTCGCATTGTGGTGCCCCAGAGCCCTCGGGAAGCAGTTCTGAGACTGTATCAGCCTCCACTGCAGCCCTCGCCTGAGTCTTGGGCACTCCTTGGGCTGGACTTCTGGGCATGGACAAGTGAGGGCCCTCACTGCTCCGGATTTCAAATGGTGCCAGCCCGTAGGGGGAGCTGTGGATCAGATCCAGGGCTCTGGGCCCCCCCAGAATGCCTTCTCCTGGGCTGCCCTGGGCAGGGGTGCCGCTGTGCCCCTGTGCTGGAATAGTGTCCAGAACTCTGCCCTCCACCTGCCCTGGTGCCCGCCTGTGGGAATGTGCCGAAGGCCTTGCTCCCAGGCTTTGCTCCCTGCAAAGAGTGTCCATCTTCCTGCAGTGCTTGGGTTCCTGGGGCCCTGTGGCTGATGGCTGATCCAGTTTCCTTCTCTGTGTGGCCTACCTTAGGAGTCCAATCGTCAGGCCCAGCAAATGGCCCTCAGGCCATGCAATAATAATCAGAACAACATTATTATCATGATTATTTATTGATGGTCATGTTTTGAGTGTTCCTGATCAGTCCCTATGCTGTCTGCCTCACAGGTTTCTTATGTGATCCTTGCAATTACCCAAAGTTCTGTATGACTCCCGTTTTAGAGATGAGGGGATGGAGGTCAGAAGTTGTGGATCTGAGATTCCAACCAGACCTACAACCTGCTTCCTCTTGCTTCCTTCCCCCACCCCGACCCAGGGACCCTGTCAATTCCCCTTTATGTTCATTTTCATTTGAATTTTTGGTTTTTTTGTTTGTTTATTTTTCTAAAGATTTTATTTATTTATTCATGAGAGACACAGAGAGGCAGAGACACAGGCAGAGGGAGAAGCAGGCTTCCTGCAGGGAGCCTGATGTGGGACTCGATTCTAGGACCCCGGGATCACTCCCTGAGCCGAAGGCAGATGCTCAACCACCCAGGTGCCCCTCATTTTCCTTTTGTTTTTTATCCTACTGCCTGCATCACTGTACACCTCATGAAATTCTTTCCCAGACAAGGTCGGTACAACTATCCAAACAACCAAAGGTAAAATGAAAATGAACCCCTGCCCAGTACTGAGCCATCATCCACCACCCAAAGGTCTGCCTCTGAAGGTCCAGCTGACCTTACTCCCTGGAAGCTCCAGGGTGCTCCTGCAGACAAAGCCTGGGCAGGCCTTCCCTCCAGTTCTCCACAGGACAGGGGACAAGGCTTGGACCAAGCTGGGGGCTGGCGGCCCACAGCCATCCATTCATTTGCTCACTCATTTGATCGTGGGGCACACAGGCACACCGTTGGTCTGAGTCTCCATAGGGATCTCCAGTCTGGCTCGCTCTCATCCAGGGGAGGTGGGTCTTAGGTTGGTGGATGTGCAGTGGGGATGACACTACCGGTCCTGGAGGAGGGGTTGCCATGTGCCTCCAGGGCTGGGGTCTGTCGTGAGGTTGCACCCTGCAGCCGCAGATGCATGCCGCCTGGCCAGGCCCCAGAGTCACTAGCCCCGTTCAATGGCAGGAACTCCATCACCTGCTCAGGCAGCTCCAGGCCCTCCTGTAGACCGAGGTTTGGTTTCTGGAGCACCCCACCAAGCCTCCCTACAGAGGAGCTGCCACACCAGTGGGCACCAAGCCCCTGCCTGCCTCTCAAAGCTACCCCAGGTCCACCAGGACCTGGGAACAAGGCTCTTGGGTCTGGGAGAGGGTTTGAGACTCCACCTGCCTGCCTCTTATTCCTACCTCAGCCTGGCTGCCCCTCCCCAGGATGAGAGGCAGTAGAAGAGAAACTTTCATTCCTCTTTTGTGCAGACAGACGGACAGACAGACTGGCTCATCGGCACTGCAGGACTCCCAGGGCTGGCTGAGACTCTTTGACAACAGGGTGGCAGGTTTCCTAGGGCCCCTTCCACCATGGTGATGAGGACAGGGGAGCAGAAGTGCAGAGGAACAGAACAAAGGCAGGACTCCCCGGGTCTCACCCTAGGCCCCCCAGCCATCACCCCCACGGGACCCTGCTGGCTGGTGACCTCTCCATGGCTCCTGGAGGGCCACTGCCCTCTGTGAGGAAGGGCGCCTCGCAGGCCGAGAGGTGGGGAAAGAGTGGTGCATTATTGTGCACTTTTTCTTAAGTCTGTGATAAGCTCCTTCTATTAGACTATAGATCTCGTCACATAAAATAGATTTGTGGACTCACGGCCGGGGAGAGCCACGTTCCTGAGCCGTGGAAATGGCTCATTTTCCCCCTCTTCCTTGAGTAACTGATGGTCATGAATTTTTCACCCAAATGTCGCCACTAAAGATGTCACTAGCCTCCCTCCCCTGGAGGTTTTATGATCTGGCTCTAATGGGGTGGGGGTGGGGCCATGGGGGGAAGGGGGCTGTGTCCTGGGGGCCAGAAAGGGAACTGGGAATCTGGTGGGGGGTAGCTGGCGACAGAGCCCAGCTTACTGAGCTGTTGCTGTGGAGCTGACCCACTCCATTTTCCAGCAGCCCGGTGAGGGAGGTGGCCGATGGGCTGGGACTCAGAGAGGCTGAGTAACTTGCCAAAGGTCACAAAGCTTGGTAAGGCCTCAGTACCACAGGCCAACTCAGCTGTGGAAGGGCTCCAGAGGCTGGGCCGGTGACGGCTGTTTCATTCACTGCCGCTGTCACAGACCTGGGTCCTGGGGCAGGTCACCCCCGACCCCCCCACCCCCCCACTCCCAGGCTAAGGATTTTGACAAGCAGGTAGCACAATGCAAGGAGCAGCAGGGCTGAGAGGCAAGGCATATACTTGCATTCCCTCCTGGATGGAGCAGTGACTCTTCTGCGAGGGTCACAGTCAGTCACGTTGCGGAGGGACACAGCCTTTCCTCCTGCAGAGCTAAACTCTGAGAAACTGAGACGCTCCTTGAAATGCAAGATGTGTTTCCCTTCTGGGTGCCATCCGTAGCTCTTGTGAGGGAGGGAACAGAATGGGCACTGGAAGCCCCCCACCTGTCCCTGCTGGGGTGGGGCAGGAGATGCAGGCAGACTCCGCCACGCCAACACCTGCAGACCAGAAGGGATGGGATGACAGCTCCCTACCCTCTGGGGAGGGCTGGGCTGCTGGATGGAAAGAGACAGGTCTGGGAAACCAAAGGGGGAGAGAGCTGAGTGTGGGGAGCAAGAATGTTCTTGGGTTACCATCCACCAAAAGTCAAGGTCGGTGGGGCCAGCCTCCCCTTCGATGGTGTAGGGGTGAACCCTACAACCAACTCCCCAGTCCTCCTCTGAGCCACAGGGTCGCAGTGAAATTACAATGGTACCTGCATCACAGTCCAGCATCTGTCCGGACTCCACAGACTGCCACCCAGCAGGAGAGACACAGGACAGGGGTTTCACCTGCGGGAGAGGATGGGGGCCTAGCTGGGAAAGAGCTGAAGTCACCCTGCCCCAGATAACTACGTGGAGTCCTTGCCATCACCGGCCACCTAGAGCCAGGAGGACCCTCAGACTGGCTGTGAGCTCATGATTCTCAGGTGTCAGGTGTCAGAAAAAGCAGACTGTTGCTGGTCCCCGGCTCTGGTGCCCCCACCCCGGCTCTGGTGCCCCCACCCCAGCTCTGCACGACAGGAACAGAGGAGCCCTGTGTGCCTGGAGGTGGGGCATCCCTGAAGCCTGGGGTAAAGGAAAGAAGTCTTCTTCTCTTTTTTTTTTTTTTTTTAAGAGCTTGAGTCTGTTCTTTTGAGTTGTGCTCACAGTTTCTTCTCTTTTGTGATTTATTTTCTTTTTATCATTTTGTAAAATTTATTATTTTTTTTTATTAAAGTATAGTTGACGCAGTGTTGCGTTAGAAAAGAAATAAGTATTCAAAGCAGCTGCCAGAGACTTGCTGGGCTGGAAAGGACAGAATGGCATCAAATGCTTGCATCTTTTCATAGCCTCCCAGCCAGGAGAAACTCTGGCTCTTGCTTTTATCCTAGCAGTGACGGGAAACTCACCACCTCTAAGCTCAGTCCATCTGCTTACAGCTCTGCCTGGAGAGTGAAATGGAATCAGCAACTACTGCCCCCAGCCTCCTCACTGAGCCATTCTTCTAGGGACTCTTGGGGACCCCTCAGGGACCTGCAGACTGTGGTCCTTTAGCAATTCAGGCCCACCACATACCAGAGCCAGCTTTGTGGTTCCCGGAGCACCCTCGTGTCCACAGTCTACTCAACACATCAGCCTTTGAGGCAGGAAGAAGCCCAGGCCCAGGTTACTGTCCCATCTTTCAGATGAGGACGCTGGGCCACACAGGGAGACAGTGGAGGATGGGTCTGGAAGAGCAGGACACTGTCCCCTCTTTGCCACCTTTTTTCTGGCCCCAGCCTTACGGCACCTGCTGAGAACCAGCTCCAGCTGGTCTCTGGTCCTACTGTGGGTCTAGCCCTAGCCCTGCTCTGAGCCCTCCGTCACACTCTGCCAGGACCCAGGGCACTGACTGGTGAACCAGGGTTACCCGAGGATGTCCCACCGAGGGCCCTGCCAAAACCTCTCCATAGGTTGCCTGGCCTGAAAAGCAGGAGGCCCTGGTTCTAGTCCCTGTACTCCCCACCTCATCTCAACCTCCTCCTCTGGAAGATGAAGGAAGGGGCTTCTCCAAAAAGATGAGAGCCCCACACACACCTGGATCCCTGTGGCTCAGCACTTTGAGACTTGGTGCACATGAAACTGCCAGGATCTGGCATTGGGGGCAGGGATGTGCCAGCCAGGCCCATGGAAACCCTGGCAGGCCTGGTGAGCTGGAACAAGGTGTCCAGGAAGGAACGATGGTGGCCTTTCAGCTCTCCCGGACAAGGGTCCGAGACAAGTGGGGGTCTGAGCCCTCAGCCACTCTGCAGAGCCCACTCCTAAAGATGAAGAAGCACAGCTGAGGGTCTGCAGGGAGCCTGTGGGAAGGGGGCAGCAAGGCTGAGGGGTGGGGACGATGGGAGGAGGAGAGAGATCCAGCACTGAGCCCCTAGAAAGAACCAGAAAATGCCCATGGACTGATTGACACTTTGCAAGAATGAAACACTGCACGTGGCACTCGGGCTGCAGCAGGTTATTGCCCTATAAATGAGTAAGAAACATGTTGACTGATTCACAACCAGAAGGACTCGAGGCTGAGACGAGTAAACAGGTGATTAGAGCTCTAATGGGCGCTCAGGTGCAGCTGAGCAAGTTGCTAACTCTGCCTAGGGGCAAGGAGATGGCCAGGAAGACTCCCTGGAAGAGGTGACAACTCAGCTTATAGCTATTATGGCACTCAGACTGCAGTTCTCCTAATGGCAGAGAATGGCTGACTCTCTGAGCTGGGTCAGTCGTGTGCAGCAGAAAGCGGGTCAGTTGCAGAGAGAAGAGGGTTGGGGGCAAGCTCAGAATCACTTTGAAACTTTCCAGTTTTATCTTGAAAAGACATGCAAATTTTGCATTTTGCTCCATAGTATAGCCTTGGTTTTAATAGAAAAACACATTTTCAAATTACTTACCACATTTATGAATAGATAAGTCAAAGGGACAGAAAGAAAGCCTAGAAATACACCCCCCATCCCTGGAACTAGTAATGTAGGATGAAGTTGGCCTCTTATATCTGGGAGGCAGAGGTGTGAGTTTCAATAAATGGTGTTGGCACAACCAGGAGACCAACTGAGCTGTATCTATGCTTTACCAGAAAACCACCAGGACAAACTCCAAAGGGATCCAAGATTTAGATGTAAAAACTGAAACCCTAAGGGGGGCTTGGGTTAAGTGGGTTAAGTGTCTGACTTCAATTCAGGTCATGATCTCAGGTCCTGGGATAGAGGCCTGTGTGGGGCTCCCTGCTCAGTGGGGAGTCTGCTTCTCCCTCTCCCTCTCCCCCTCTGCTCATTCTCTCATTCTCTCTCTCTGTCTCTCAATCTCTCTCCCCTCCAAATAAATAAAATCTCAAAAAAGAAAAAGAGAAACTGAAACCCTAAGACAGAGGAAAATATGAGTGACTCCCTTTAGAACGGCATGCAGAAACTCTTCCAACAATGACTTGACACTGAAAAGCCAGAAAAGACAATAAATTACATTAATAATAATAGGAGAAGAAATACAAGCAGCCCTTAAACCTATGCAAAGAGAGCCCACTTCATTCCTATGAAGAGAAATCCGAAGTAAAACTGGGACAAGGATCCCGTTTCTTACCAATCAGATAGGCAAAAATCCAAAAGTCTGACGACACAGCCTCTTGGTAAGGCTGTTGTGTTGGGAAACAGGCACTCTCCTACATCGCTGGTGGGAATGCAAAATGATACAACGCCGATGAAAGATGATTTAGGCATTCTTATCACAGTTTCAGATGCATTGACCCCTGTGACCCGACCATCCCACTGCTGGGAATTTACAGACATGTTAAACACGTGAGAAACGATGTACATACATGTGCATTCGTCACAGCTGTGTGTAATAGCAAAAATCTGGCAACGACCAAGGGTCTATGTGAAAGGAGTAGGGAATTAAAGCATGGTAGAGCCACACGGTACCCTACGCAGCTGTCACACGAGGCAGAGGTGGAGGAGGAGGACGGAGGCCAAGGGGCAGCTTTCTGCACACAGAAGGCTCCCGCATACATTATTAGGTAAGGCTCAAGGACTCAAACAGCACATAGGTATGCATATATGTACCACTTTATATATTTACGTAAAGAAATACTGGAAGGATACACAAGAAACTAAGTGCTTCTCTAGGGAGCAGGGGTTTGGGGTGTTGGCACATGGATGGAAATGCGACTTGCATTTCTAGGAATAAAAAACTTGCCAGGTAAGTACACGTTGGTGTTTATCAGGTATTTACCTGGTGGTCTGTTTATCCCGAGATACCAAGTCCTAGATCCACAGGACTCTGCCCCGCTCCATTTGGGGAGAAGGGGTTGCAGGCAGCGGGGAGCCAACAAAGGGTTCCAGTCAAGGAGGCACTTGTGGACAAGAAAGCCCACAGCCCTGTGACCAGAGCTGGGCATCAACAAACACCTGTGCAGGGCAAGGGGACCTGTGGCAGGGGCCCTGGGGGAGGCTCTAGTTCAAGAAGGGACCTCTTCTGTGCCCAAGCACACACAACCCCTCACAACCCCACATGCCCAAAGTCCGAGCTCCCTGGGATTGGCTTAGCACTGGCTCCTGGCTTCTGTGCAGGCTGCTTTCTGCTAAGGAGGATTCTCCAATTTGGGGAGAGAGGCTCAAACAAGCCTCAAACAAGTCCACAGGAGCCAGTTTCTGAGCCTAGTGGCCAAGGCTCTAAGGCTCAGTGGGGACCTGGTGGATGCTCCTCTCCTCCCTTTCAAAATAGCCTCCTTCCAGTGTACAAGGGGTAGATGGGAAGAAGGGATTCCTAGATGGCTCTCCACACCCCACCTCCTTCAGGAAGCCTTCCTGGATTCATCGAGAGGGTGGGACACTCCTTCAGACACACCTTGAGCCACAACCTGTCCAGGACTGGGACCCTTGATCCTGATGGTACATCATCCCATGACCCTCTCCTTAGCCCTGGCACACTGGGCCCCTGAGCCAGAAGGCACAGCCCCTCACCATCAGGCCCCAGCATGGGTGCGGCTCTGTCCAGAGGAACATGCCAGTGAGAGCGCTCTGCAAACTTTAAAGGGCTGTGCATCAACAGTGTCTCCCTGGGGGAAGGAGACAGAGGCAGAGCAGGAGGCAGAGCAGGAGGCCGTCTACCTGTGTTTCCCCCACCACGGGTCTGGGTTTTACTGCCCCACTAAATGCCATGTTTGCTTGCACCCCACCCGGCGGCTTGTACACACCTGTACACGGAAGGCTGTAATTTATCTGCATGAATCACAGGTAGGATCACACCCAAGTTACCGGCACTCCGCTCCTTAGGGCGGGCTGGCCAGGCAGTCGCCTTTGTCTTCCAATTATGTAGTGTTTTATTGCTCTTTTAACTGTAACAGAAACACCCAAGGAGGCAGGGTCTGGAGGGCTAATACTGACATATGGAAAAGCCACACAAAACCACTGGATCTGGGACCCGAAGGAAGCTCTGGCTCTGGACACAGTGGGTGTAAGGAGGCTGCATCGGGTAGTGGCCTCGCATATGTTCTGGCATCCTGCAGGCCTGCATTCAAATCTTGGTTCTGGTACCAACCAGCTGTGTGACCTCAGACAAGTAGCTTCACCTCTCTGAGCCTGCATCTCCTTTTCTACAGAACGATACTGCTGAGAGCAGCACGGATAACTCAGCTGGCAGTAGACATTCCATCAATGTGGAGTCCTCCAGGGGCCCTCCTCCAGGTCAGTTTTACAGACATCCTTCCTCTCCCTCCAACTTCCTGTCAATCTGGCACATGCCTTGTACACAGTAGATACACAGGGCTGCAGAAAGAGCATGGGCTTTAGAGTTCATCTTTCATCGATTCCATAAATATTAACCAAAATTGGGGATCCAGAGACCCGATCCCTGCCCTCAAGGGGCTCACAGTCCAGCCAGAGAGGAGACCCAGAGCAATAACCAAGGAGACAAGACAGGCGACAAGCACCACTACCAAGGGAAGCCCGAGGGGTACCCTCCCACCCAAGCAGGCCCCAGACAGGCATGAGGGCTCAGAAGGCATCTCTAGGGTGATGCATGCCTGACTCTGTGCCCCAGAGGAAGAGTTGGGGTGATCCAGAAGGGGAGCACAGTGTCTCAGGCAGGAAAACTACATGTGCAAAGGTCCTGAGGCAAAACACTGCTGTCGCCTAAAAGGAAGGATGCGGGGAGACAAGGCTGGGGGAAGTGTCTGTGGTGACATCTAAAAGGGCCTTTTCAATCCTGAGGAGTTTGAAACTGAGGAGTTTGAGGTTTGAGCTCAATCTAGAGGACGCGAGGAGCCTAGCGACAGCGAAGGATTTGCAGTATTCTGGTGCTCTGGAGTCAGAGGGCAGGGACAAATGTGAATTACAAAGCCAAGGGTGGAAGCAGAGGCAGTTCTGAGGCCAGGGCGGTGATCCAGGCAAAAAGATAGACGGGGCTTGAATCTGGGGTAACTTTCCCTCCCGCCTCAGCCACTTACTGGCCGTGAGAACTCAGGTGAGTAATTTAGAGACGCCTGACCACGGTTCCTTGCTCCTAAACCTCAGTGGGGACACCTAGTCCCCAAGGTGGCAAGATTCCATGGGGAGAAAAAGAGGGATTCATCCACACTGAGAAAAATAAAGGCATGGGGACAAGGGACAGCTCTTCCATGCACTGGAGTGCCAGTGGAACCTGCAGAAGGAGCCCTTGGCCAAACAACCTGTGATCGCTGCTGCCCGTGGATGCTGAGAGGAAAGGACAATGGTCCGAAGAGAAAAGATGCCTCGTCTCGAAGGACCACTCCTCGGATATTTATTTGCTAATGAGAGGAGGAGGAGGACGGTAACTTTACAGGGAGACACACGCAGCCCGCACACCACAACCAAGCGATCCAGGCTAACGTACCAAGGCGTCGAGCCACGACGCACCGAGGACACGCCGCTGTGCCTGTGCCTTCGGCGCTAAGATGCATAACCTCATCCCGGTCACGAGAACACTCGGGATGAACCAGACGGAGGAGCTTCAGCATAACACCCAATCGGGACTCTCCCGAAGTGTCCAGGTTATAAAGGTGAAGACGGACGCGCGGAGGAGAAATGACTGGCTGAAGCCAACGTGGGGTCCTGGCTAGGGTCCTGGGCCCGCGAGGGGGTATTAGGACGATCAGGTGACACTGGGCATGACCCGCAGTTCACTTCCTTAGGATTGTGGCAACGTTAATTTCCCTCTTCGGGGCATCGTACTGCAGTTATAGAAGATGCTGACTTTATAGGGGAAGCTGGGCGAGAGATACAGAGGAATTCTGCAACCGTTTTTGCAAGTTTTCCGGAAGTCTGAAATTAGCTTAAAATAAACCGTTTTGTTGTTTTTTTGGTGTGTTTTGTTTTGTTTTGTTTGTTTGTTACAGGATTATATCCGTGGTTCTTAAACTTGGAAACACATCTGATTTGCTTCGAGGATCCTCAGCCCCCTCCTCAGGCCAGCTGGATCAGCATCTCCAGGGGAGGAGCCCAGGCAGGAATAGTCTTTCCAAGTCTCCAGGATGCCATCGACAGCCCCGAGGGGGAGGGGACACTGCTGTAATCACTTGGCCCATAGCAGGCCTTCAATAAATCATCGTCTGCTCACATAAATGCGTTAGTTCATCAATTGACACCTTTGCGCATTCAACAGCTATTATTGAGTACCTACTGTGTGCAAGACACAGCAAGGATGCAGTGATAGGCAAGAGAGACGAGATCCTTATGTTCTTGTAGGGGAGACAAACAGTGGGTAAGGGAGATTATTACACATGATAAGGACTCTAAAGGAAATCCGTGGACACGATAGAGAGTAAATGGAGGAGTGGGAGCTCCTTTAGATGTAGTAGTTCAAGAAGGCATCCCGGAGGAGGTGACATTTAATCTGGGAGAATGGGAAGGATGGCGCCGGCATCTTTGCTACAAAGAGAACAGCCGGTGCCAGAGACCCAAAGCAGCCCGAGTGAAGGAGGGAGCATTGGAGAAAGATCACAATGAGGAGTCAGGATTTCATTTTTGACTCAATGAAAAGATTTCAGGAAGGGTTTGAGCAGGGTTGGTCGGGTGGGAGGATGATCTTCAATCTGATTTAATATCTTTATTTTATTTTATTTTATTTTTATTTTATTTGAGAGAGGGGGAGAACACGAGCAGAAGGAGGGGCAGAGGAAGAGGGAGAAGCAGGCTCCCTGGAGAGCCAGGAGCCCAAAGCAGGGCTTGATTCTGGGACCCTGGGATCACCACCTGAGCCAAAGGCAGTCACTTAACCTAATGAGCCACCAAGATGCCCCTGGTGTAGGATTTTAGAAGACCTCTGGAAAGCAAAAAGATCACTCTGGCTGCCAGGTGGAGAATGACTTGTCAGGAGGCTGCCTCTGTCCAGGAGAGAGATGATGGTGGCCTGGACCCAGGGAGATAACAACAGTGGAGACGAGATGCCAACCCACTGAAACAGGCCTTGTGTTGAGCCGAGGTTGGGGATAAGCAGCCCCTTGCTGGGCAGCAGAGCCATGTCGCCCTTCCACATTCAGCCTCCTGTTTGAGCCCTACTGTCCCTCCAGCCAGAGCCATCCTGGTCATGAAGTCCCCTCCTACAGAGGCACCCACATGCCTTAATATATCACATCCCACACTAACCTTGGAAGCCACATGTTCTCAGCATCCCTAATGCTGATGGGAAAACTGGAGCTCAGAGGGGTGAAGGCATTTGCTCAACATCACACAGCAAGTGATACCCAGGACCGACTGTACCCCTGCCCCAGGCTTGGTCCCTGATTGGGGGCCCACCTCCTCCCGCTGAGCCAGGAGGATGAGGGGAGGTGTTGGCAGAAGGCTGCCCTGGTACTCTTGAGGAACAGGGACAGGATGACAGCCCAACCTGGGCTGGGGCCACACAGTCTAAAGATGGCAACACTTTTCTGCCCAGGGTGTCCAGGAGACGCCAGGCTCCCAGGAAGCTGTTCTCACTAAGGTGTCAATGACTGATAGCCAGTCCTTTCCTGAAAGGGAGAGAGTGCATGGGGATACACAATAGGCTTCAAAAGCAGGAGAAACAGGAAGGCACTGAAGATAGAAACTGTCACCTCCGATTTGTACCCTCTTGGCAGCCATAGCCCCTTTGGGGCTCAGTTATTAGCTGCAAACTCCTCCACTTAATTCTGAAAATCAACAACAGATGTTGTTGCTCAGCCTCTCGTCCACCACCCACTAATGCTGCAGTCCCCTCCATGGTTGGTGGCTGTCCCTCCCCAGGCTTGGACACCCCCAGTGACAAGGCCTTATGCTTATCAAGGGATCTTACATTATTTGACAGAAAAAAGCAGAAAGTGCGTTCCTCCAGGTGTGCAACATGCAGATACATATAAAACAAACACGGGTGGATCTATTGGACGAAGATCCCCAAAGCCCAGAGAGGTGGCAGGAACGGAGCTGGGATCCAAACCCAGGCAGGGAGCCTGATTCTGGAAACCTCTCCAGAAGGTGATCATCCATCAGTGGGTGCCAGGCCTGGCCAGCTTGCCCCACCGTTAGCTCCCCCTCTGCCTAAAGTGCAGCTTCCCAAAGGCCACTGTAGGGCTGGGGGCGGGAGAGGGCATGATGGGGGCACTAGCTGGACTCAAGACGAGGCTTCCTCTTTTCCTGGCGGGGAGTGGGGGTGTCTCGCTCAGGACAGCACTTCGCCCTCTCTGAGCTGCACTCAGAGAAAAGTAGCGCCCATAAGCCCGGCTCCCCGTGGGCCCCGACAGAGACTCCTCCCCAAGCAGCCCTAGTGGGCTGAGCACACGGAGTCCTCCCGCAGTGATTATGGGACTCTGGGACAGTGGAGGCCAGCCTCTCCTCCTCCTGCAGGAGGCCCCCCACGTCTGCCCCTCTGCCCGGTCCCACATTCCTCCAAGGCTGAACCAGCCCCTGCCCTGCTCTCCCAGGGACTCCAGGCCCCCAGCCCCGTCCTCCCACCCAGGCCCCAGCAGCCTCCATCCCGGCCCCTTCCCTCCCTGCAAAGGCTGCAAACGCTTCTGAGGGCTGGAACATCTGGCTAATGACGGAGAAAGTGCTGAGACGACAGGTTATTTCAACACTGTCATCATCCGTTGGGTATTTCAACACTCGGTGCTTGTGCAAGAGACATAATGGGACCTGTCATAAACTCACGCTGTCTCAAAGCTCAGGCACGTCGCGGCGGGGCTGACGAGGAGTTGTTGGGGTTTAGCAATAGGCACTGTCTTGGGGCCTGCAGCCTCCTTAGGGTTATTTTGGCTCCACCGTGGAAGGCCCTGGAGAGAAATCTCAAGGTGTCAGAGAAAACCCAGAGCAATTACCTCTCGGGGTAATTAGATGGTAGCAGAGATAGATTGCCCGCCTTCCTGCCTTCCCCTCCTGCATGCCAGGGAGAGGGAGAGGGGAGGACCAGCTGCCCCATCCCACTGGGCTGGCCCCCACCGAGCCCGGCCCCGTGCGGGAAGGAGGCCACAGATGACCTCATGGAAGCAGCAGTGGTGAATCATGGCCCCGACCATGTTCCCACTACCCTGGGGGTTGGTAAGCGGGTGGGTCCTCAGAGGTACAGCTCAACACCCCTGGACGGCCACCCTCCCGTCATGGTGGCTTCTCCAAAGGACCGTGGGGGAGGCTTCAGGGACCCGCCAGCCTCTCTTCAGCAGACGGGAGTCAGGACTTGTACTGGGAATCCTTGATCCAGCTCAGCCCCCATCCAAGATTTCGTCGGAACCCCAACCATCCTGTTAGAGGCCAAGTGGAGAGTTGAAGGTAGCCTAGGGCCAGCCGCAGCAGGGAGGCGGTGGCCACCCGTATGGGGACTGCTGTGGCTGGAAACAGTACTGAGGTCCCTGCCGCCAGCTGTATGGGGCAAGCCTGAGTCACTGCCCCGAGTTGGCAAAGCCAAAAGGATGTGTGATCAGGGACTCCCAAAGCCAACTAGGGCCAGGCCGAGCTATGTCCAGGCTGAGAACCAACCCTCCCCTCCCCCTGACCTTCCCCTCCCCCCCATGACCACGACCCCCAACACACATCTGCAAAGAGTCCTGGGAAGGAGGGTCCTGGCTGGGGATCTGGCCAGCGCTCAGGGAGGAGTGTGGGGTCTAAGAGTAGGAGCCTAGGTTTGGGACAACAGGCCACAGGCCACGTGGGGAACACGCAGACCTGGTCAAGGCTGGGGCCTGAGGCCGTGGAGCCCCAGGAACATGGATTCCCTTGAGTGGACACTGGGGAACCACAGAAGGTCTTTGACTGTGGGAGTCCTAAGCACACCACGCAGCTTTGCGCTCTTTTTCTAGGTTCCATCTGGCTGCAAGAAGTGAGTAGAGAGTTCCAGGGGAGGGTACAGGAAGGCAGGAGGTACCGAGCGTGACCAAGAAGCTGGACTGTGGCCAGATGGGGACGATGGCCAGAATGAGCCACTGGAAGCGTGAGCCCAAGGATATTTGCAAGCAGATGCCATCACAGGATTGGGTTCCATGCGGGGAGAACAGGGACAGGCCACAGGGGTGGGGGCGGATTCACAGGAGACTTTGGGGTCTTGGTGGGAGTCAGCCCCTACAGGCCCCCAGCGGGTCCCACATCCCTCCACCAGCAGGGACTCATCCTCTGCTCTCATCGAACCTTCTGGAGTCAGTTGGAGATGAATCAAGAAAATGGTTTTATGTCGTTCTTGGCTCCGCCTCCTGGATTAAAGCTCCTTCCTGCCCAGAGAGGCTTCTCCCCACTGACCCCACCTCCTGGCCCACCTCCTCTTCCCCCTCCCCGCCCCCACCCTGCCCCGTGGTCTCTCAGGGCCTTCATTCGGGTCCCCTAGAGGGTCGGCCAGCACCCACAGACTCCTCGACAGGGCCCATACCTGTCCCTCCACTGTTCTGCCCACGCGCTCCCCCGCTCCAGGCCATACCTCCCTCCTGGGTGCCCCTGCAGGTTCCCCACCCCCACCACCTGCCAAGGCTGCAGGCAAGTCCCACCCCCTTCCTGCAGGCCCCAAGCCTCTGTCCCAGTCCCCCCCCAACTACTTTATAGTTAGTGCAGCTGCCAGGGCTCAACCGGGCATTCAATGCCCTTCCTGGGGCAGGGACCTGTCCGCAAGGCTGTCACATCCCCTCTGCCAGAGGCTGTTTTCCAAGTGCCCTTTGTCACCAGCCTCAGACATACAAAGGCTGGGCAGGGAGACAGTTTCCTCTGACTGGGGCCTGAGTCTCACTCGGTGCTCACGCCTGTCCGCCATGGCAGGCAGGCAGGTACCATCATCATCCCATTTACAGACGAAGGGACACACTGTGCCCATAGGGCAGGGCCAGTGGCAGCCGTGCTCTGCTCCCCGGGCAGGCGGAAGCCACCCAACCACTGCCTCCCCAGCACCCCAGCCCCGCTTCCTCCCAGGTGCCTGCCTGGCCTCCCAGGTCTCAGACTGCCCTTGCCCCAGAACGAAGCGAGCAGCCGTGAATAGCAGAAGCCTGGCCTTGGGCTTGGCAGGCACGTCGGCAGTCCCGGCTCCACCCCTCCTCTTGCTCCATCATCTTGGGGAAGTTATTTAGCATCCTGGGGCTTCTGTTTCCATTCCTGCAAAAGGAAGCAGTGGCCTCAGTTTCTCCGGAGAAGAGACAGGCACATGGCATAATGGAGAACCACCCCTGAGGCCAGCCAGCCATGGGGCGGGCTTCTAGCTCTACCTCTTGGAGTCGGTCCCTCACTGCCCCAGGCCACATCTTCTCATCCGTAGACGGGATACAATCCTGCGTCTCACACACAGCCCAGGACAGGTGCAGGGGAGGTACTGTATGGTGTTTTCAGCATGATGGTCCAGGTTCCATCTGGCTCTAGAACTCTCTGTGGTTCTTTGACAGACCATCTTCCTGGGGGCAGCTCAGTAGATCTGAGGCTGGACCACCGGCGCCTCGCCCAAAGCAGGTCTGTGGTCTCGGTAAAGTCGCAGCTGCGAACCCAGAAACGGCCCCATTCCCCCGAAGCCGTCAGGACTTGCTGGAGCCCAGCCAAGGGGTCTCTGTGGGGGCTCCACACCCCCGAGGCAGCAGCCCCTGTGCCCCCAGTGGAGGCAGACCAGCTGGGACACCCTCTCACCCCCGCCCGCCTTGCTCTCTCTCCCTCGCCCTGCCCCATGACGCCTCACCAGGAAGCCCTCTTGCATTGACATGTCCCTCCCAGGGTAACGCGCTGCCGGCATCTGAGGCTGATTCACCCATTCCCAGGCCGGGATGACCAGACATGAAGCCCCTGAACGCACCGGGAGCCCAGGACAAGGAGCCGGGAAGGGGCCCAGGTTCCGCAGCGGGGCTGGGAGGCCGAGCGGGCAGCCACGGCCGCGCAGCCCAGGCCCCGGGCCCAGAGGTCCCTCCCCCCTCGGCGCCGCACCGGCCGCAGGGGACGCCCCAGCCCGCGGGAACGGGCGCACCGGGGGCGGCGGAGCCCGGGGAGGGCGGCCAGGCCCGGGGCTGCGTGGGCGCTGGGTCCGCTGGGCTCGGTGAGGGCCCGAGACCAGGCCGGCCTCCCGCCGTCGCCCCCCGCTGCGCTGCCGGATGGCACCAGCTCCGCGTGCATCTGCCTGTTTACATTTCCCCCAACGAAAAGCAGCTTTGTTTATGGAAAAGAGCTATTTCGGTTCCACGGTTTCTCTCAACTCCTCTGACTCGCAGGAATGGCTGCTGCTCTCTTGAGGGGCTGAGAGAAGCCCGCCTCCACCTCCCTGGGGAAGGTGCCCAGGGCTCCCCCGGTGGGGCAGGGCTGGGGGCCGCATCCTGCCATGGCCTCCTGGAGGAGGGGGATGTGAGGACCCACGTCCCTCCATCACGAGCCAGGAAGCTCGCCCGGATGTGAGCCAGAGACTCGGGCACACGGTGCCTCTCATCACCCCGCTCTTCAGCCCCCACCAGGTGAGTGACATCAGCCCTGCCACACAGAGGAGACACGGGCCCCAGGGGTGAAGTGGTATCTCCGAAGTCACAGAGCTGGTGACGCCCAGGGGTTCCGCTGCAGATGTCATGCCTGTTCGTCACCAGGTCACCTACCATGGAGGAAGATACGCACGTCTCATGGAGGGGCAGTTGGATGGAAGTCCATAGGTGTAGCTATTTCTTTTTTTTTTTTTTAAGATTTTATTTATTTATTCGAGAAACAGAGAGAGAGAGAGAGAGAGAGGCAGAGACACAGGCAGAGAGAGGCACAGGCAGAGGGAGAAGCAGGCTCCACGCAGGGAGCCCGACATGGGACTCGATCCCAGGTCTCCAGGATCACACCCTGCGCTGAAGGCAGCGCTAAACCAATGAGCCACCAGGGCTGCCCAGTTGTAGCTATTTCAATAAAAAGCCATGGCAAACATTTTATTCCAGGCTCAGGAGACAACGAACAATGCGTGAGCAGGAATAATTAAGTTCTACGACGTGGGTCCTTCTCCAGAGAGAAGCTACCATCTTCTAGATGAGAACCCCAAAGCTTGGAAGGGGTAAGAGGAAACAAATCATGGCACCCCTTGCAGAAAGAAAAAACAAGAGGCAGGTCCCCCAGGCCCTGTGCACCTGCTTCCCCACACAGGAGCAGAGGGTGTACAGGGTGGGTGGTGGAGGGTTCTCCCGAACACTCGCGGTGGCCCTGGATAGAGTGCCTGCACACTCTCCCTTCCCTCATGACCCTGCACACTTCCTCCGTGGAATTTGTGATTTCTGGTACACACGCTGCCTGGGCCGCCAAGGCAGGTCAACAGCTGTCACTATGACAACAAAGAGAAAGAGAAAGAAAAAGAAAGGCTGATGGAGGTGGAACACCCCCTGGAGAGACAGCAAGACAACCTCAGGACTCATTGCCCTGCCCCAAGGAGGGAAGTGTTCCTGGAGGCAGGGACAGGGCCACAGGGGCCCCCTAGGCTGGGGATGGAGATAAAGTGTGTTTAGAGAAGAGCTTAGAAGTTCTCACACAAGGTGGTAAACACTCTCAGAGCTTTGTGCAGGGCTTCTCCTAGTCCTCTGGGACACACAGCCTGTGGCCTCTGGTGTCTGGAACCTCCCATGTGGCCAGCGCAGTGATGTGGGCCTGGGGTCACCTGCTCTGGAGCAAAGCTAGGGTTCCTAAGCCTTGGGGAGACCTGGCTTCCCTCAGGACCTTTTGTCCTAGGCTCCTCCTTCCCTGGTTTGCCTGCCACCCCACATGCAAAGCCACAGAGGAAGTCTTCAGACTCTTGAAGGAGGGACACACGGTGCCAGGTGGCTTTGTGCCTTGAGCAGACAGGTGCCCCCTTTACAAAGGTACCTGGAAGCCACCCTGGCATCCAGAGCAGCACTGTTCTGGATGCCTTTCCTCCATCCTCTTGGGTTAGTCCCTGGAGGGAGAAAGATCACAAAACAAGGTGACCCCCCCACCCCCTCCAGACAGGAGAGAAACGTGAAGGGGAAGCGCTATGCTCATCTAAGGGGCAGCCAGGGCTTTCCAGGATGGACCTCTTGAGGTCACTGTAACTGAGTCACCACCCAGGCTCCTTCTCTCTCAGAACTGTCCCCAAAAGAGGAAAATGTGGCCCCTTGACCTAACGGCCTCCTGACCTGGGTGTTCTCCCCAGCACCTCCCCAGCACTGACTCCTTCACATCTGTTAATGAGGACATCCAGCCTGAACCAGGCTTCTCCTGCTCCCGTGGAAAGCACCGTGGTTGGCTGACAGTGGTAGTTTATAAAATACAGTATCAGCCTTGGCTGACCCTGTCTCACTCCTGAATCATCTCTCTCATGGTTTGGGGGGACCCTATGACCTGGGAGGGCCACTGGGCCCAGTCACACCACACAGGCCCAGGCCTGGAGCCCAGGAACCCTTCATAGTTGAACACGGCCCTTCACAGTTTACAGAAGGCTCTCTCTTGCCTCATCCCATGTCACTCTTTGAAGTGGAACCTCAAACACCTGGAAGACACAGTGCCAGGACCCAGACCCACATTCCCCACCTTGGGTCACAAGTATTGCTACAGAGCCCACTTGGTTCCCAGGGCTGGTGGTAGAGCCCTGGGGTGGGTGTGGGCCCAGCCTCACCATCCAGCCCCTAATGCAGTAAGGGAATTCTGCCAAAATCCACCTCCCCTGAATCCCACCCGTGGCCCACCCAGATTCTGCGATGTGCCCCCATCCCGTTGCCCAGATGGCCAAGCGGCTCTTCAGCCTCAACCGGAGGCCCTATCCCGTTTCATCACTGCATGCTCTTTGCTTTGGCCATAAAGTCTCAACTCCTCCTTACTGAGAGTGGCTGACATGTGGCAAGCCACCTGTTTCCTGTCCACCAGGACCTATTAAGCTTCCAGACTGGTCCCCGTACATACTGTGCTCCCCCTTCCAGGCCCCGGCCTGGAGTTTCATGCTTTCGAAGCCCATCAGTCGAACACATCCAAGACTATGGGTACTCTGTGCCCACTGCAAATTCCACCCTCCACAAAGTCACCGCACAATAAAGGTGGCCGCTACCCAGATCGCATCTGACACGGGGGTCACTCTGCCTGGCATCAGAGGCTCAGGCCTACCACCTTGGTCTCCTCCACCAGACAGTGAGCTCCTGGGGTAGGGAGTGGGACACATGCACCACAGGAAATGACTCAGCCCAGGGGCCCTATACACGGCATAGGGCCCCCCAGAACACGAGAACTGTCATGGGCTGAATGAATGAGCAAAAGGATAAATAAAAGAACAGGAAGTAGTGAGGCCTGTGGCCAGCCTTGGGGTGCTCTTGCCAGAGTGCTCTGTTAGCAAAGGGCAGAGGAACCCCTCACCAAGCACACCCCCTCACCCCTGCTTCGAAGAGCACCCGCACACCATTCCTTTGCCTGCCCAGCGCCTCTGGACCCTCCCCCCCCATCCAGGGAGATCCCCCCCTTATGACTCTGCATCTTCCCTCTTCTCGCACAAAAGCCAGCCGGCCCCCATCAGCCGCCCTCGCAGCAACGAATTAATCATGTGACCTGAGCTCCATCGGTGACACATCAGCCAGACTTGGGACGGGCCAGGAGTGGCCCAGGAGGCAGGTGCTGTACAGAATCCACTCTGGCTAGCAAGGGGCAGGGACATGACCCAGGGTGGGGGGCAGACCCCAGGGGGGATCAGCAGTTCTGCTGTGGGATTTGGGTCCCTACTCCTGGCTCTGGTACATTCGGTCTTTCTCAGAGAGTCTGAGCAGAGGCTGCTTTGGATCTTGAGGCCTGTTCCATGGCTATGAGGCCTGGCTCTCCCCTCTGGGCCTTTGCCCTGCTCCTGCCTCTGCCTATCCACACCCCCCAACCACTTCTGTTAACTCCTTGTCATCCTTTAAGACTCGGCTTCTCGTTACCTTTTTCTGGAAGCTTCCAGCCCCAACCCTTCTGGGTTAGGTGCTTCCTCGGTGCTCCCAGAGCCCCCCAGGGGCCACACCAGATGGTAACTGCCCATTGCCACACCTGTCTGCGTCCCTACTGGGTGACGATGCCCCGCCCCCTCCCCAGGGCAAGGGTCATATCTGGTCCACTCAGGGCATCCAAGAGATAAATGCTCACATTTGCTGAGTGACTGAGTAAGTAGGTGGGAGAAGCCAGAAGTCTCTGGGTTCTGTGAAAGTCGGGAGAGGGAAAAGCAGTTACAGGATGGCCTTGGGACTTGGTAGGCATGCCCAGCGCTCCCTGAACCCCTCCCCGCCATCCCCCCACCCCAGGCCAGCAATCACCTATTCAGCTTGCACCCATGCAAGGGGAATGTATGAGGCTGGTCAGTATCTGCTGCTCCATCTACCATGGGTTTCTTAGTGAATTCAGTGGAAAAATACTTCCCGGGAAATAAATCTGGAGTTACCGACTGGCTTCAAGGCCCCTTTATCCCACATTGATTTGTATCTTGGAGATTTAAGCCTCTCCATTTGTTTGCTGGAGACGCTTGTCGTGCAGATGTCGACGCACGTGGCCGCAAGAGCAGTTTCCTGAGCGGCACTGAGTACAAGTCAAGTGCATCCCTTTGGGACATATTCCTCCTCCCCTGACATGGGCAGGCAGGGAAGTTCCCGAGGAGCCACTCAGAGGCCATCAGGCCTCTCTACCGCACCAGCCAGGCCACCACGGGCTGCATGGGAGTCGAAGTACTGGAAGTCTCGGCCCCTCCAGGTGGCGGTCACCAGAGACTCACAAGGCTGCACCAGAATGATCCACAGCCCACCCCAGCCTGTGCATGGGAAGCACATGAACTCCTTCCTCAGGATGTCTGCAGAATCTGTGGCAGGGGCAAGACGGGCCGCATCCCATCGGTGCCGCCTCCGCTGAGCATCAGTTTGGATGGTCTCAGCTCCTTGCTCGAAATGCCTCAGTTCTCTGGCCACCCGGACATGGAGGTCTTTTTCCTTCGTTTCCATTCCCCAAACCCACTCACACCAGGCATTCGTGTGAGTAGAAGTCTTACTGACAGTTGGAGAGGCAGAAAGATCTGCTTTGTAATTACAGGAGCCTCATTAAAATCCTTCTCCCTGGATGTCTCTCTGCTTTTTCCGCCCTGGTCTACTCTCTTTTCCTTCGTGCCCCTCAAATCCTGCCTACTGTCAGAGCAGAACAGTTCAGCCCCCGGAATCCCATTTCCTCCCCTGGAGAGGCTGATCAATTCTCTTAAACAAGGAGGATGCGCTTCGAAGGAGAATTTGGTGCCAGTTCTTAAAACGATGAATTTTCAACCCTTGGGACAGACTTGCCCTCACACCCGACCCAGTGCCAGGCACCTCTTGCCTTCCAGGGACCCAGAATTGAATGGAGTACAGATGCAGACCTCACAGAGTCCAGGGTCGGGGGCGGGGGGGGGGGGGGGCAAGCCCAGGTTCACCACAGCAGAGCGGGTGGGGAGATACTGAGCAGAGGGAAGCACAAGGACAGATGAAGGGCAGCTCCCTCCACGTGGAGGAGCCAGATAGGGCTTCACCAAAGACATGGAAAATATGGCCTGGAGGGGGTTCCATGGGGGGGGGGGGGTTGCAGCTGGACCAGAATCCTTATCAGTATGTCTCTCAGGCTGCGCTGTAATCGCTGGTTGCTGGGTCTCCCTTCCCTAGCAGACTGGGAGCTCTGGAAGGGGATCTCCCTTCAAGGGCCACGTTTAATCAGCCTCAGCCCCAGGAGGAAGGACGGGAGGAAGGTAGGTAGGGGCAGGAGCCACGGCAGCATCTAGAGTCTGGAGGCGCTGGAAGCCACAGGACCCCTGACGCTGCAGCAGAGACAAGAGGCAGAATTGGCTGGATCTGCCTCCTACACGTACGCGGCAGTGGATGTGATCACTTCCTACTGAAAGTGGGCCGGAGGCAGGGCTGCAGGTCCCTGGGTCACTCCTATGAAGGACCTTTGCCGTCAAGTGCTATGACCACCGACAGTGCCCTGTGCGCTCACATCTGTCCAGCACTCTGCAGTTAGGAAGAGTGTGACCACCCGCAAGCTCAGCAGAATCAAGGTGTGGTAAGCCCTGGGCACTGGGCACCGTTTGGGACTCCTAGGAGGTTCTCCAGTCCTCTCGGTGTCCCCGTGCTTGGAGCTTCCGGAGCACGGAGAGTAGTACGCGCGTAGCAGTTAATTACAGGCTGCCTTGCATTGTTCTCTGATTACTGTTTCAGGCTGGGGAGGCTCCTCACCTGCTCTGGATCCTCGAGCAGAAAGGATGTGCCTTCTGCGTCTTCTCTGTGCCCAGCACCCCCTGCAATGCCAGCCTGGAACCAGCACCCCTTCAAAAGCATCAGGGTCAGGTGATTCCTCTACACATTGGCCGCACGTTAGAATCACCTGGGAGGTTTGATGAAATACTGATGCCTGGACGCCCCCTCCAAGGAGGCTGATTTAACTAGTCTGCAGTGGGGCGCCGGGCACTAGTATTTTCTCAGACAAATAATAATTATTCTAGTGTGCCGTGAGGGCTGCGAACCTCTGCTGCAGCATCTAGTGCGACAAAAGCCAGTGCTCATGGGAAACGTGTACCTTGAAGGAAGACTGGCTCTTGGTACCAAGTTTTGTCCCTTTCCAGAGCTCACCCATCCCAACAGCTTTCAGGTCCCCACGGCGTCAGATGACTCCTGAATCTCGGCGTCCAGCCCAGGGAGACTTTCAGCTCCAAAACACAAGCCCCCGGGGACAGTACATACAGTACGCAGCTCCATCTGTACCAGGACCCTGCCATCCTGCTGAACAGCTGCATTAGTCATATGCTTTAGGCTCTCCGTCACGGGAAACCAACTTGAACTAGCATAGTCAATGGAAGGATTTGGGGTATCGCCTACAGCCCTTGGGTGCAGGGTACCAGCGGGCCCAAGGGGGATGGGGAGGTGGCTAATGGCTGCCTTTTGGGGTGAATGCAGCCACTGCCACACTTGGAAGAGCAGGCACTGGGGAGACACCCCAACCTCTCTCTGCCTGGCCTGTAATCTCCCGCTGCTCTCTCATTGGCTGAACATACCTGGAAGTTAGAGAGAGCCCGAGAGCTGCAATCCACAGTGGTCAGCTTTCCAGGCACAGAGCATCTGTAGAAACGAATATGAAACACCATGAGCACTGGACAGCCACCCAGATGGACTCTACCCTTGGGCTTCCAGTTATCCAAGGGATTTAAAGTCACCCTTGCTTCCCCTGTTTGTTCTCCCCCACTGCCATATTCCCATCACCAAGTCCTACCCTACCCACATCACCTCCCAAATGTTTCTGGAGTCCAGCCTCTCTGTCTCCATTCTCTCTCTTTTGGACTTTTGCAAATTCTCTCCTCCCCTGGCTTCTCCATGTCCAGTCGAATCCACCCATCCAGATGCCATTGACTTGGACCCATGGCCCTTCCCAGCCAAAACCCTTCCAGGACCACCACCCCTAACCCCCACTGTCTTCAGGGTAACAGGCAGACCCACCCTGCATGCTCCAGAGCTACAGATCCCCTCCAGGTGGGTTGGAGCAAAACCAGCAAGGTTGGTGACAGCCTAGCTTAGAAAACTGGGCCTCTTCCCTTAGGCAACAGGAACCTAAAGGAGTTTTGAAAGCAAGATTTTATTGCCCTTCTTGTTAACTTCTTATTTCGAAATAATTTCAGGCTTTCCAAGAAGTTGCAAAAATGGCACAAGAATCCCCATCTACTCTATCCAGAATCTCTAAATGTCAACGGAGGACACGGTACAAGGATAAAATCGAGAAATACTACTACCTAGCCCACACACCTTATTTGCATTTCTCAGATAGTTGCCCTAATGTCTTTATTTTCTGGTCTGGGATTCAACCTTGGGTCACCCTGCCTTCAGCTGTCACAAATGTCTGGTCTCCTTTCATCTGGAACAGTTCCTCACCTTTGTCTTTCGCAACCTCCATACCTTTGTGTCTGTACTGGCCCCTTGTTTTCTAGAATGCCCCTCTCCTGGGTATTTTCTGATGTCTCCTACCATTTAATCCAGGGTATGCATTTTGGGTAAAAATGCCACAAAAGACGGGTTGTATCTTTCTCAGTGCGTCAGAGCAGGTGGCACATGACGTCAGCTCGTCCCAATATGGTTGATACTAATTTTGACTGTTTGATTGAGATGCTGCGTGCCAAGTTCCTCCAGTGTAAAGTTGTTATTATCTCCTTAGTAAGGATGCCCTGGGGAGGGTACTTTAACACTGGAAATGTCCCTTTTCATATACAACCTGCCCACCAATTTAAACGCCCATTTAGCATTCTCACCAGAAACAATCTCTACCCGGGCATCTGCCAAATGGTGATTCTCAAGCCCGCCACTCCTTCTACATGTACTCATTGGAATTCCACTGTCAGGACAAGAAAAGCGGGATCCACCCAACAGAGGACGGTCTCCAGGAACCATAGCAGTTCACCTGACATATGGCAAACCATATACCTGATAAGGAACTTTATCTGGAGTATATGAAAGACCCTCACAGCTCAATAATAAAAAGACAAATGAGCCAGTTAAATAAATGGGCAAGGGATCGGAATCTAAGTTTCTCTAAAAAAATACAAATGACCAATAAGCACATGAAAAGATGTTCGATGTAATGATTAGGGGAATGCAAATCAGAACCACTGTCAGATGTCACTTCACAACCACTAGGCTGGCTGTAATAAAGAAACAGACACTAAAGAGTACTGGTAAGGCTGTGGAGACCGAACCTCTCCCTTGCCTCTCTGGTAGGAATGAAAAGCGGTGCAGCTACTTTGGAAAACAATCCAGCCTCTCCCCAAAAAGTGAAATATAGGGTCACCATGTGACCTAGCTCTTCCATAACCAGGTGGATACCCAAGAGAAATGAAAGCCTCCGTTCACATGAGAACGTGCACGTAAATGTTCAGAGCAGCATCATTTGCGCCAAAAAGTGGCAAGAATCCAATGCCAGTTCAGTGATAAATGCATAAGATGTGGCCTATCCACACGACGTGCTATTATCCAGCAGTACAAAGAAATGATGTATGGATACACGCTACAACACGGGTGAACCTTGACAACATGATGCTGAGTAAAAGAAGCCAGCCACAAAGAACCACATATGCTGTGATCCCATTTATGAAATGTCCAGAATAAGCAAATTTATAGACAGAAGGTAGATTACTGGTTGCTACAGGCTGGGGCAGAGGAGGGAAGGGGGCGTGACTGCTAATGCGTTGGGGTTTTTTTTGGGGGGGGGCTGCTAAAAATGTTCTAAAATTCTGGTGATGGTCACACAACCCCGTATACTAAAAAACATTAAATTGTACAGCTCAAATGGGTGGGTTGCATGGTATGTGAATTATATCTCAATTATTTTTTAAAGATTTTATTTATTTATTCATGAGAGACACACAGAGAGAAGCAGAGATGTAGGCAGAGAAAGAAGCAGGCTCCCTATGGGGAGCCTGATGCGGGACTCGATCCCAGGACCCCGGGATCGTGCCCTGAGCCAAAGGCAGACACTCAACCACTGAGCCACCCAGGCGCCTCTCAATATATCTCAATTATATCTCAGAGCTCCTTGGGAGCTTCTCCACATCCCCGCCCAGCCCAGCTTCCAGCTGCCCTCCACACGCCCAACACGCCAAGCAGAAAAACGACCGTCTCTCAGGCCAGGCAAACCCAGCGCCAACTCAACAGAGTTGCCCGTGATTAAGACTAGGAAGATTCACGGCTACGTCCTGACCAGCTATCTCTTTACTCCCCAGTGAAATATCCTGAGCCAGACTGTGGTTTTGTGACTTGAGGCTCAAGTCCATGAATCAACATAATCTACTTATCAAGACCAAAGGCTGCGGTCACTGTGCCTGCAGAAGAAACAACTCGTATTTCTTGGCGCCTTCATGCCAGAGGGCTGGGCCGCACCCTGGTGCCCAATGGGGAGCCGTGCCCACGGATCCTATTGGACTAACCACACGCCACCCTGGGGCATACCTTTCCCGCAGCCGTCACGGTTGTGCCATTTGGAGCCTAGCAGTCTGAGTCCCCATTTGCTGCTTCAGTGACTCTGGTGGGTTAGCTAGACCCAGCCAGGCCCATGCTGGGTACCCTGGCTTTGGCTTCCTTGCTCTCCTTGACATGACAATGTAAGACACGACTATATGGGGGATGGTGAAGTGGGACAGGGGAGTTAAACGTATAAGCTCTCAGCCATAAAATAAATAAATCCTGGAGATGCAGTGTACAGCACGGGGACCACAGTTAACCACACTGTATTGTATATTTGAAAGATGCTGAGAGAGTAGATTTTACATGTTTTCATTACAAGGAAAAAAAATTGGGAGTTGTTTGAGTGGCTCAGTGGCTAAGCATCTGCCTTCAGCTCAGTTTGTGATTCCAGAGTCCTGGGATCAAGTCCAGAATCAGGCTTCCCACAGGGAGCCTGCTTCTTCCTCTGCCTATGTCTCTACCTCTCTCTGTATGTCTCTCATGAATAAATAAAATCTAAAAAAAAAAAAAAAGACTTTCATCTAAAAAAAATTTGTTATTAAATATGGTGCTGAATATTAACTAGACTTACTGTGGCGATCAGTTCACAATATATAAAAATATTGAATCGTTATGTTGTATGGTACATGTCAATTATGTGTATAAAAAAAAAGATCAGAAAAAGAAAACCAACTTCAATCAGGGCCCCTTCCTTTGGTTTAAAGTACTTTGATAACTTCCCAGTATAAAGAAGGAGCTCCCGAAGTTGGTCTGCTGTGACTTCTGGGGGGCAGGAGGAACCTGCCCCACCAAGGCCCTGCCAGCACATGGCCATCCTGGTCCATTCACTCCCAACCACATGGGCTCTATCTCAGCTTCCCCAAGTTCCCTTGTCCCCACTGGCCTCCGGGCCCCTGGACAACTTTCCCACCTTGCTTTTCTCACACCTAGTTGATTAGCTCACAGCGTCCTGAGATCTCTGTTAAAACCCCTCTTGATCTTCCCTGATGCCCCAGAACTCTTGAACCTCTTTCCAGCACTGGTCAGCATTGTCGATGTTGGTATGAGGATTGAACTAATGTCTGTCTCCCCTGCCAGGCTGTGTACTCTCTGAACCCTGGGGCCTCTCTGCTTTACTCACGCTGACACCCCCACCCCTGTGGCTGGCCTAGAGCCTGGCACACAGCAGACATTCGGAAAGCCTTGTAGATAGGAAAAAAAAAAGAATGCTGTCCCGAAGTCTCACTGGAGCCCTTCCTGCATTCAGCCTCCTGAATTATTCCATTCTCCCCAAACATAAATCAGATCATGGCCCTCCTCTGCCTAGAACCTTCCAAGAGCTTCCCACTGTGATTGTAATAAAATCCAAAGCCCTTGCCTCAGTCTGCAAGGACCTGCAGGGCCTCAACCCTCCGCCTCCCTCATACATCACTAGGGGAAGTCCTGAAGAGTTCTAAGCAGAGAAAGGCTTGGCCTTCAGAACTGTCACTTTGACTTCTTTGTGTCCCTTGACCTCTCCAAGTGCATTCCCATCTCCACATTGTGTGGGGCCAAACCAATCAGGAAGGGGGGCCAGCCCTGGACAGCAAGCATGAGCTGAAGAACCACCACCTGCCAGCCTCCTGGGGCCCTGTCCCCAGAGCACAGCAAGGAGTGGGAGAGGGCACTGGCCCTACCCCGTACAGAGGAGTGCTCTACCACTGACATCATGCACAACTGCCAGCATGCAGTGATAATAAAGAGCAAAGCAAACTCCAGATCAATTTTATTATTGTCATTAAATCCCCCCCACTGCCCGAAAGCCAGAAGAACCACAGACCACTCACGTAGCTCACCGCCTTGGCACGCCACGGCTCTGTGGGATGATGTCCACCGTTCATTCTCCTCTCTGTCAGGTGTAGGAAGAGGCTAAAACCTCATATTCACCCCTTAGGGGTTCCCTGCTACAGGCATGGATTATATGTCACTCGACATGGCCAGGCAGGTCAGTCATTTCCTGCTGGGGAGGGAAGTCAGGGCTCAGTCACCCAGTCACACTGCAGGAATTCAAGCAGCTCCTGATGTGACAGGCTTTCTGGATAGGGGCTCTAGAAGGGCTATGGCATTCACTTCAGATCTACTGGCCTCCTCTGAGATAAGCATGGGAATTCTTTTTTTTTTTTTTTTTTAAGACTTTATTTATCCACTCATAGAGACACAGAGAGAGAGGCAGAGACACAGGCAGAGGGAGAAGCAGGCTCCATGCAGGGAGCCCAACATGGGACTCAATCCCAGGTTTCAGGATCAGGCCCTAGGCTGAAGGCGGTGCTAAACCGCTGAGCCACCCAGGGATTCCCAAGCATGGGAATTCTAGATCCTTCCCTCAAATCTCTCTAGTTGTGGGGCTGCCTAGGGGGCCTGTGGCAGTCGCTGCTGATGGCGCTCAGGGGCCAAAGCAAAGCAGGAAAGCCTCCGAGTGTTCTTCCTATTTGTTTCCTGCGCCAGCATTCCCATCGCCCTGATCTACACATATCTTACTCTCATGTCAGGGAGGCCGACTTCTCCGCATTTTTTGGATGAGTAAACCAGGGCAAAGTTATAGCCAATGGGGAGCCAGCTGGTCAGACTCCAGTGGGGAGCACCTCCTATGCCTCTGACCCCCACACTCCCATGGCCATGTGGAGGAGAGGCAGGATCAGGGCCCTGTCCTCAGAAGGGACCAAACAAAGTCCTGCTTCACGAGTAGGGAGGCAGTAGAAATGGTTGTGAATTGTAAAATTTCACCAGAAACACCAGGGAAGGAAACGCTGGCCAAGTGGGCAGAGAAATCCTGGCCAGGAAAACAGCCTTCTGTTCCAGGTTCCACAGGGGGAGTCAGACAGATTCGGCTGCTCGGATCCAGCCCTCGTTAGGGCCCACCGCCATCCCAGATGCCAGCACGCACACCGTGATGCATTTTGTCTTCGCCACCATCCTTGGCAGAGCACTAATCATGCCCATTTTACGGATGATGGAACAGAAATGCCTCCAAGAAAGGCAGTAACTTGTGTAAAAGAGTCAGGAGCTCGGCCTTCTAGCCCAGGGCTGTTTTCAGGGATATGTGAACCCCAACCTCCCTAGCCCACCCTCATCATCCACCCTCATCACCCATTTCCATTCCACCGCTCCCCACCTCCCACCCTGCACAGATCCAGCCTGGGTCTTCCCCACCTGCCTGCAGGCCTGTGCCAACTGCAATAGGAATCCCAGGACATTCCCCTCCTCAGCCCCATCCCTGAATATTTTGTAAGAAGAGAGCACTCCAGAACTTTGGGCCCAATATGAAGGACATTTAGTAGATGTTAGAAAAAAATAGTCAAGTGTGTAATGAATTCCTGAAAACTTACATTCTGGGATCCTCATTTTACCCTCTGACAATCTCATAGCTAACAAATCAAAGAGGGTGGCCAGGGCGGGCATGGCCAAAACAGACCTGGGACCAGATCCACATGGAGCTACCAAGGGGCCAGAAGGTAGCTTATCTTCCTTATCTCCAGCTTCCTGAACCTTCTGAATTGGAGAACTTGCTCTTCCAGAAAGACCTAGAATGTGGGATAGCCCCAGGAAGGGATGGGGTGTCAGGGCTTCTGGACATACAGATCAGCCTCGGGATCTCCACCACTGGATACCTCCTCCCCTCAAAGCCTCCTCCAGAGACCTCACTCCTCTGAAGTGTATTCCCAGCTGATCGAGCTTCATCTTGCCTCTTTTCACTATAAGCCCAAGTCCATGAGGCAGGGATTTTGGCCCACAGAACAGAAGAGACTTGTCTAGAAGCTCACCTTAAATTCTCTCCCTCTCCAAGCCCCAACATGTTAGGTCTGTGCCTCAAGGGTACATTTATAATCTGACTTCTCGTGTGGGCATATGAATTCCATCCCACTGGCCCACCCAGAATCCGAGTTCTGGGAAGGCAAGGCTTGGGCTGGGACTAATTTTTGCATGCCAGAATGCTAGCTCAGGGCCAGGCCACAGGAGGCAAGAACTCGGGGAGAGGAGGGGAGGTAGGAGATTAAACATGGCAGGTGGTATCACTCAGGACCTACAACCCTGCCCTGATGGGGCCACCATAGCAAAGGGAACCATCCATTCAGCAAATGTTTATTTGAGCTACCATAAGCTCAGCATCATTACAAACACTGAAGTGACACCAGAGAACAATGCAAAGTCTCTGTTCTCATGACATTTAATTCCAGAACTTCCCAAGGGGAGAGCAGGTAGGATGTTTGGATGCAAGTGACAGAACCCAAATGGAACAAGCTTAATCAAAATGGAAAATCAATAAATAAAACCTTTAAAAAAAAAAAAAAAAGCAGGGAGGGGGTTATCCCTGGGTGGCTCAGCAGTTTAGCACCTTTCTTTGGCCCAGAGCATGGTCCTGGAGACCCGGGATCACGTCCCACATCGGGCTCCTTGCGTGGAGCCTGCTTCTCCCTCTGCCTGTGTCTCTGCTTCTCTCTCTGTGGGTCTCTCATGAATAAATAGGTAAATAAAATCTTTTTAAAAAATGGGAAATCGGGGTGCCAGGGTGGCTCAGTCTGTTAAGCACCTGCCTATGGCTCAGGTTATGATCCCAGCATCATGGGATCAAGCCCTGTGTGGGGATCCCTGCTCAGCGAGTAGTCTGCTTCTCCCTCTCCCTTTGCCCCTCCCCCTACTCATGCTTGCTCTCCCTTGCACTCTCTGTCTCTCTCTCTCTTTAAAATAAATACATGAAATCTTTTTAAAAAAAACTTTTTGGATTAAAAAAATAAAGGAAAATTTATCAACTCCAGTGACCTAAATGTAGGTCAGGCAGGGGAGGCACTGGCCTTTCAACCCTTTAGAGGCAGGACCCAGCATGCCTCTGGATGTGCTGCTTATCCCTGCCTGTCTCCATGGGCCAGCCTGGTTTGCTCTCACTGCAGACCCCTCTCTCCCACTGGCAGCTTCAGACTCACTCCTACCAGCTCCACCACCAGAACACAAAAGAAGTTTTGTTCTCCTCACCCTAGACTTTTAAGCCCCAGGGAAGGACTGTGATAGGTCTCAACAGTATCACACGACCACCCCTTGACCCAATTGTGATGGCCAGAGAATTGGGTCCATTAGAAGAAGCAAGGAAATAGTGCAGGACAGTCTAACAGGTGTTTACCACCCACGGATCTGATTTAGTTTGCTGCTCCTATCAGCTCTGGAAAGGAAGGTGTCTTAGGCCACGCAGGCTACTATTACAAAAAATACCAGAGACCGAATGGCTTAGAAACACCAGAAACAAAAAAAAAAAAAAAAAAAGAAAGAAAGAAAGAAACACCAGAAACTAAAAAAAGAAAGAAAGAAAGACCAGAAACTTATTTCTCACAGTTCTGGAAGCTGGGAAGTCCAAGATCAAGGCTCCGGCAGATTTGGTGTCCTGTGAGAGCTCTCTTCTTGATTCATAGCTCTCTTCCTGATGTGTCCTCACGGGGCGGAAGCGGCGAAGGATCTCTCTGGGGCCTCTTTTATGAGCACACTCATCCCATTCATGAGCACTCTACACTCATAACCTAATCACCTTCCAATGGCCCACAAACAGGGGGTTACGATGTAACACACAAATTTAGGGGGGATACAGACATTCAGACCTCAGCAAGAGGGCAAGAAGAAAGAGCAAGTACTGGGACACCCCTCTCCTCCCATTCGGATCACTACCTCGGACCAGTGCATGTTCATGTAGGAAGGGTTTTAGGAATGATATCGTCCACTCAGTCAGGTGGTCAAAGAAGCTCTGAAAAGCTGGAAATAGGATTATCATAATCACAGCTACTATTTCTTGAGTGCTGGACACTCTCTAAATATCAGGGGAGCACTTACTCTCCCACCCCTAAAGTTTTCATTGGGAGTGGGGTGCCCACATTCCCTTCCTGCTCCCCATCCCATTTCTGTACGCCCCCTCCTGGGGAGGAGAATGGACTTGCCGGATTGGTGGAGTTTGGAGAAGGAAGTGACCGTTCCAGCTAGTCCCTTGTGGGCATGTTCCTTTTCAATCGGCCACCTACAGAGAGGCTCCAACTCCTGTGAGTGTCTGTGTCAATCTGGTCCTGAGCTTGGAAGGGGAAGAAGTTGTGCTCATTGGCCTACCCCAACCCCCAACAACATGTATGTTATCATTATCCAACAACACAGGTGGGTGAGTATTGCTACTGTCTCCATGTTAAGGACAGGGCCATGGAGACAAAGGCCACCCCGCCAGCCGGGGCCAGGGCTGGGACTCAGAAGTTGGTTTGCCAGGGCTCTAGCCTGTGTCTTGGCCTCCCTAGAACTCAGGATTGGTGACTCCCAGTCCAGTTCTTTCTTTCTGGCACCAGGTCATCTCCTGTCACAGAACGGGCCTCAGAGAAGGCCCACAGATGTCACCAGTGGCTCCCGGAAGCTTGCAATGAAAACCAAACGTATCAATGGAGTTTTCATCAGAAAGGACTGCATGAGATGCCATGTTCAACCTTGTGTGAAATCAGGCTTCCAGCCACCCGCCCAGAAATAACCCTATGTACCTCCCAGGGTTAGTATATGAGCATTCCATATTAAAGTACACGTAAGGGGGCTCGGGGGTGGCCCATTGGTTGAGTGCCTGCCTTTGGCTCAGGTTGTGATCCCAGGGTCCTGGGATCGAGTTCCGCATTGGGCTTCCTACAGGGAACCTGTTTCTCCCTCTGCCTCTTTCTCTGTGTTTCTCATGAATAAATAAATAAAATCTTAAAAAAAAAAAAAAAAAAAAAAAAAAGTTGGGAAGCCTGGGTGGCTCAGCAGTTTAGCGCCGCCTTCAGCCCAGAGCGTGATCCTGGAGACCTGGGATCGAATCCCACGTCAGGCTCCCTGCTTGGAGCCTGCTTCTCCCTCTGCCTGTGTCTCTGCCTCTGTGTGTGTGTGTCTCTCATGAATAAATAAATAAAATCTTTTAAAAAAAAAGTACATATAATAATGCTGAGAACCAGGCATGGCATGCAGAAAATGCCTGATACCTTCTGGCTCCTGCAGCTATTACCATGTGACCTTAGACAAATCACCTGCCCTGTATGAACTTTGGCTTCTTCACCGATATCATGGCCATGGTGATGGCACCCAGCAAGGTGGTCATGCCAGGGTTCTATGAAAAGGGTATGGGGAAGCTCTAGCAGAGGTCTGGGATTTCCCTCTGGAAACCCTGGCGAGCTCTTGATTCTTTCTGATTCCTGACCCTAACCTCGTACTGGCCTGACTCACGGAGGGCCAGATGGCTGCAGCCTGGTGAGAAAGGGCAGTTCTGGTGGATAGAGCAGCATCACCTGGACTTGGTACTCTGTGTCACCCACTTACCAGTCTCGACACACCAGCAGGCCAAGGAGAGGCCTGTGATTCACCCCTGCCACCACTGTTTCCCCAAACCAGTGCGGGACATGGCAGAGGAGGGCCTGGGTGAACAGCTGTGGACAGAGCGCACGAGTGAGCGTGTCAGTAAATGGGTTAGATCCACAAATACTTACCGAGTGCCCATAATTGTGCCAGGCATTATGAATTGTGAAGCAAGTAGAGACGGCCCTATCCTCCCCTCATGGAGCCTCCAGTCTACAGGGGTAGATTTTTCACAGGTCTCTATGGAGACCCCCCCTTGGGGGCCATAGCACAGAATTCAGATTTTTTTTAAGGATTTTATTTATTTACTCATGAGAGATGGCGGGGGTGGGGGCAGAGACACAGGCAGAGGGAGAAGCAGGCTCCATGCAGGCAGCCCAACGCGGGACTCAATCCTGGGTCTCCAGGATCAGGCCCTGGACTGAAGGTGGCGCTAAACCACTGAGCCCCCCCGGGTTGCCCCCAGAATTCAGATTTTATCTTAAATCTTATTGAAAGCCATTATCACATTGTCGGCAAGGAGAGATATGACCTGATGGGCATTTCGGTTGCTCTGGCTGCTGTACAGAGAACGGATGGAAGGTGGGGCCGATGCTGTGGCCACTACGGGTGTCCAGATTGTGGGCCATGGCAGCTGAGACCAGGAGACTGGGGTGGTGGCCACACAGATGGTGAGTTGTAGCCTCATGGGGGGTGCACCTGGGAGCTGGCATCCCCACCCCGGGATGTCTGATCAGGAGCCGAGGGTGAGAGGGAGGGATGAGTCAGAATAATTTCCAAGTTCCTGGCAGGGTGGATGGTGGCAGTGTTTCTAAAGAGGACAGTCAGAGTCCGAGTTGGGGATGAGGAGAGTCGGGCCTATCCCGGGGACCCGGAGGAGGTGTTGGGGGGCAGCAGGTACCTAGAGGTGAGTCCCAGAGGGCAAAGGGACAGAATGGAGGACGGATGGGTGAGCGGGTGCTGTTGCCACAGCCAAGGTGCTTGGATACAGCTCTTCAGAGTTCCTAGGAGGTGGGACCCCGCATTGGGAGACCCAGCTGGCTCCAACCCCTCCACAGACTGTCACCCCCGACTTCTTCTGCCCCAGTGATGCATACTCCTGTAGTCTGGGGGACAAAATGAGGCTTGGGCAGGAAGAGGAGATGGAGGCAGTGTGGGCAGACTCCAGGGACGACAGGAGGGGTACAGAGCGGGGGAGAGAGAGAGGGGCCTAGAAGCTCCTTCCTCCTTGGCTTTGCACAGCTGCCCAGGCCAGAGCTGGGTCAATGGCCTGCACTTCGTTCCCTCACCTCCAGGGGAGGCCAGCTTGCTGTCTGGGTCAGGTATGGAACTCCGCGGCAGGGTCCCGGCGCTGGGGACCCTCCTGTCCCCTTCCCACCCTAATGCATGGCCCTCCTCTGTCTCCATGACCCCATCACAGCCTGTAATTTCCAGTGCCCCCACCAGGCGGTGAGCAGTTGAGTTCATGGACCGTGTGTGTGCGCCCGCACACAACTTTTCCATCTTTCTTCATGCTCCTGGCCGTGCATACTAGGTGCTTAATCAATGTTTGTTTCATTGAATTAAAAGTGTTTGGGCTCCCGGATGGCTCAGTGGTTAAGCATCTGCCTTCTGCTCAGGTCATGATCTGGGGGGCCTGGGATCGAGTCCCGCATCAGGCTTCCAGCAGGGAGCCTGCTTCTCCCTCTGCCTGTGTCTCTGCCTCTTTCTCTGTGTCTCTCATGAATAAATAAATAAAATACATATTTTTAAAGTGCTTGATTCATCTTTTGTAAGCTAGGATTAAGATCTTTCTGTCTCTGTCTCTCTTTACCTCTCTCTCTCTCTCTGATAAAATGGCACTCAGGGTGGGGATAGAGGACTTCTCAGGGAGACCTACTACCCCTGCTCTGGATGGTTGAGGAAGGTTTTTTTCCCCCCAGTTTCCAGACCTGCCAGAGACACCAAGCAGACTGTCTCCAGCTGCCCGCATCAGTCCACCACGGTGGGAGAGAATAACAAGGACCCTATACTGGGCACACACCATGTGGCAGGTGCAATCACCTCACCTGCATTAATTACGTCCATCACTTCATTCCATATCCCCACGACATAGTTCAAGGAGTACATTTAGAAGGGCACTCAAGAGGGCCAGGTGACTTGCCAAGGACGCTCAGCAAACTCACGGTGAGCCTGCCTGTCCTCAAGGTCCCTGCCCCTGGTCACTCTGCCTCCCGACTGCCTGCCTCTCAGGAGGCCTCTCAGAAGTGACCATGTAGTGGGACCTTGGCAGGACCCAGAGGAGTATAAGAGGAAGTGGCTTGACTTGGTGACTCCACTCCTGCCCCTCCTCCCCACCCCCACCCAGGTGCACGGAGATCTTTCCTCTGTGACTCCGCACCACACCAGCCTGGCAGTCAAAGGCACAATGTCTCTCGCCTAGGACAGAGAGACATAACCCTCACATCAATGCCAGTAACGGTTTACCCACTTGGCTTCCTGTTAGGTTTTTTTCTTCCTTCCCCACAGGGGTGTCTCTTATCATAAACTTCTTAGGAGGGTTGTTGTGCTGGGCTGTTTACCATTTGGTGACAGTTGGTGCCAGAACCAGCCCCTGGGAAAAATGAGGAGTAGAGCAAGCCCAGGTGGGCCCTGGGGTCCAGACTGGACGGGACAAGCAGGCCCCGTGCAGTCAATGTCAAAGCCACATCCAGCTGCCCTGCCAGAGGCAGACTCCATCTTCTAGACAGGACTAGCTGAGGCAGGTGGAAGGGTTTCAGCTTGCTGTGGAGCTCCCTCCGACTGCAGGGAAGAAAGAGGCAGGGAGTTGCAAATAATCCACCAGATGGATAACTGAGAGGTGGTTGGGTCTGCTGGGCTGGGGCTTGCTTTGGCCTCCAAACTGGGAGTTCTGGGTTATTCACAATGAATGCAAAATAAGAGAATCTGCTACATGAATTGGCCCTTTCTCATCCTTCTACTTCTTAACAGTCTTCTAGCAAAGACCTCTTAATGCCCTGTGGTGTGAGCTCTGTCTGACCTGGTGGCCCAGTTCTAAAGAGTGTTTTGCATCCTCCTGGGGGTCTCTGAGGCATAGCCCAGCCCTGAGCCCTGGGCCCCACATCACCCTGGGCCCCATCTCACCCTCATCAATCTGCCCAGAACACTTGAGTCTGAGACCTGTCTACACTTGCTCATCCCCACCCCGCCCAGACCCCAGAGCCCCAACCTCAGCTTCACTCAGGGCTGCTAGGCTGCTGGTCGCTCTTCCTATCTGCTCCTGCCTCGAGATGTCCGTCCACCTGAGGGATCACCTCCGGACCAAATATTACTCTCCCCGGGGAGGGGGTGAGGGTCTGGACTTGTGATCACCCATCACTCACCTGTAAACCAGCTAGGTCTCAAGCCCCCTGACCATCCCTCTGGGCCTGTCCAGGGTCTAAGTTCAAGGCTGACCCAGACCTGACTAACCCTGAACCTCTCTGGCCAATTCTCTCGAATTGTGCCATGTCTGGGACACATAAGGAACAGATGCAGTGAATGAAGACAGAGGGAGAGCTGGTGTGGGTTCAATTGAGAGAAATGCTCGAACCGGGCACAGAGGCATGGCCTGGGGTTGGGTCGGCCAAACTCTGACCAGTGATGGCAAAAGAGACTCTCTTACCTGGTATCCAGAAACCGACTCCTACAGCTGGGTGAGGCTCAGAGAAATAGGCTCTTGGATCCCCAACTTTAGTTGAGATGCCACAAAACACAGAGGCATGATCTAAATGGAATCCCACCAGCCCTCCTTACCCACCAGACTGAGATCTAGGAAGGAAGTCTGCGCCAAAGAGGCTCGAGTCATCTCTCAGACACTGCCTCTGGTCACAGTCACGTAAAAGGTGAGATGTACAGAAAGAAAACAATACGTGAGGAGGGTGGAGAAGATTCGAGAGCCCCAGGTGGCCAGTCCACAGCTTCCTCCCGCCCAGCTGCCCAGCCGCCTCCCCTCCCCACAACCAGGCTTGGCAGCGCTGCCCTGAAGGTGCTCAAAGGAGGGCTGAGAAACTGAGGAAGTAGAGAGACAGCAGCACGTTCCTGGAGACCTGTGTTCACAGCCCACCACTGCGAAGACACACATGGGGACCGCACATGTCCAGGGCTGTGGGTAACACGGGACACTGAGGTGCCAGGGGGTGGAGGGAAAAGTGACATGTGTGAAAGCTTCTGAAGTTACTCATTCCCCATTCATTCCTTCGACAAATATTTATCGAGCTTCTTCTAGGTATGTAGTATAGGACAGAGATGAGCTCACAGACTCAGGCCAATGGCCTGAGTTCAAGTCCCTTTGTTTTTTTTTTTTTTAATTGTTTTCTAATTGTAGTAAAATAACCTAACACAGCGTTTACCATCTTTACCATTTTTAAGTGCACATTTGGCCGAGGTCTGTGCAAAGGGACTATCTGTGCTTCTGGCTCCACCTAACAATTTTTTTCCAGTGCTTTCTGTCTCCTTGTGGGCACAGGCTGCAAGGGACATAATATTGTGGGCAGAGGGGCACCTGGGTGGCTCAGTGGTTGAGGGTCTGCCTTCGACTCAGGATGTGATCCCAGGGTCCTGGGATAGAGTCCCGCATCGGGCTCCCCATAGGGAGTCTGTTTCTCCCTCTGCCTATGTCTCTGCTTCTATCTCTGTGTCTCGAATGAATGAATGAATGAATGAATGAATGAATGAATGAATGAATATTTTAAAAAATATATATTGTGGGCAGAAATCATGGGTCTGGAGTTCCAGCTGTACCTCTCCTGGGCAAAGTGGAGGTAGTGAGTGTGTGTGTAGGTGGTCCCCAGGGTAGAGAGTCCCTGCACTTCACCCCTGCATCTTTCCCCTCAAGCCTGCCTCCCCTTTAACTTTGAAAAGCTCAGAAGCTCCTCTGGAAGTCAGAGCCAGCCTGCAATCTGCATTCACCCTAGAGTCAGGCAGGACCCCCGGGGGGCGGGGGGGGGGGGGGAGTGTGAGGGTGGAGAAGCTTGGGGCACCCTCAAAGCGCCAGGGGAGGGGGAATCCTGAGGATTGAACCACTCCCAGGAAGGAGATCCCCAGGGGGAAGGTGGACAGGTGGCAAGTATGAGGACAAAGGGGCTCCAGCCGAGGCAGGGATGTTTGGGGCCTGAGGGAGATAGGGAGGGCTGTGCTGAAGATCCCAGAGGTGAGAATGCCTGGGAAGGGGGACTGGACTGGGAAGGCCCCCCCTAGCCGGGGAGCTAGGGCCCCTTGCACTGCCCTGCACCCACCGACTGAGCAGGGACGGCCCAGGGAGGTGGATCCGGCCCAACTCGGAGACGGACAGACGAACGCTCACCCAGAAGACGTCATTGGCTCTGGAATGCAGAGCCGGGCTGGGAATGCAGTGACAGCGCCTGGTGGCAGCCCGCAGGACAGGAGGAGGGCGCCTCCCGTTCCCCACTCAGGGGCCCTCCCTCCCCCCGCCCCATCGACGACACAGAGAAAACCCACAGGTGACAAGTAAGGACTCTTGGAATGTGCCCCAGTGAAAAAGCCCTGAAAATCCAGCCACCTTGTTACCCAGACGGGGAAACTGAGGCTCGGGCAGGGTGCCCGCCCCGCCCCGCGAGCGTCCCGCTGCGCGCGCCAGGCAGGGGGCGCCCTTCCCCGCCCGCCAGCCCCCCGAAGGAGAGCTCTTAAGGAGTTTTCCCTTTCGCGTGAACTCGCCGCCTCCATCCAGCCGCGCGGTCTCAAAGGTGAACATCACGTAAATGCGTTGCAGATGTGCTTCCTTCCATTCCGGCTACCGCGGGGCGCCTGCGAGCGGCGGCCGCCTCCCGGCGCGATCCACGCCGCGTTTTCCGGCCCGCCCGCCAACTTTTTCAAGCTGTAGTTATTTGATAATGATTTTTTTTTTCCAAACCTCTCCCAATAATTGTTATCCTCCCCGCCCGGTGCGGCTCAGGTGATGGGCACAGACTGCAGACGCCTCCTCCTCCTCCTCCTCCTCCTCCTCCTCCTCCTCCTCCTCCTCCGCCTCCGGGTGCACAGCGGCAGCCCCCGGGGTGAGAAGCCACAGCCCGGGCACCTTCTGCAAAGCCAAGGTCAGAGGTCGGTGTCTGGGCCAGCCTGGCGCGGCTGGAGGACCTCCAATGGCCCCCACAACCCCACAAAGTTTCTGCACGACCCCCCACCCCCACCCCTACCCACTAGCCAGGCCACCTCCCCAAAGCCCACTCTCAGGGGTGCCCATGGCTGTCTGATGGACGACTGAACAGAGAGGGTGTGCTGGGCACTGAGCTCCACACTACAAATATTGCTGGGCACCCACTGTATGCCCGGGCCCTGGGCAAAGCGCTGGCCTCAAGGACAAGCAAGAATAGGGCCTGCCCCCTTGGACTCCCAGTCCAGAGGAGACTGGGACCACACATCCCTTACTTGGAAAGATGAGAGGGTTTCCAGGCCGGAATTCAGACCAGAAACTGCTCAGAATAGCAGAGTGGGACAAGGAGGGCTTGACCCCTGAGTAGAGCTTCCACACTGTCCTCCCTTAACTTTCCTCCTTTACCCTGGCCTCTGCAAAGGGTCACTAACAGTCTGGGTGGAAGCCTCTTCTAAGAAGTTACAGGGCTCAGAAAATTGGGTCACACAGGTCAGGGTAGATAGGCAAGGGTCCAGACTGTTGAGGTCTCTGAAGCCACCCAAGCAGACCGCTGAGAGGCAAGGCCAGGTGTCCCTTTGGGAGTTTAACCCCCAAGGGAGGAGCCAGGTGAGCTCTTGCTTCCCCATTTAGGGATCACATGTGTTTCTGATGTTCAACTAGAGTGGTTTGATAGAGCCCTTTGCTGGAGGGGGAGTGACACCCCCAGAAAGCCTTAGTTAAACCTGAATGAATTTTAAGTTTTTACACTGACACATATGAGGTGGAATGGGGGCAGCCAGCAGCAGGGGGTGAAGGAGGAGGAAGTGAAAGTTAAGAAGGCAGAGGGGCAGCATGGGGATGCTGAGAAGAAGAGGGTGCTGGCTTTGAGGCCAGAAAAGAATATCCTTGGGCAAAATCAGAGTGCTCTGCTCCCCCACTCCCCTCATGGCTGGATCTTCCAGGAGCCCTCCAACCCCTGGAGCCTGGCGCCCACCATCCAGTAGGCTGGCTCAGAGACACCATGTGCTCAAGAGTTACCAGTCAATTCCAGTGAATCCCAGGGTAGCTGAGGGGCAGCATGGGGGTGTGGCAGTTGGCTCTTTCACAAACCTGCCAGCTCCCCCCACCAAGTGGTGGGACCCTCCTTGAGCCTTGGAGAAATCTGTCTTCCTGTCTCTCTGGGTCCAGTGGAGGCCCTCACAGCCCTCCAGGAGGGGGCTCCCCTAGACACCTCCCCTCCCCGTCCAGCTGGGAGGAGGGGCGTCAGCTGCAGAGTTGGAGGCCCCTTGTCTAAAAAGAAGCAGGATTTATCTCAGTTTGGGGAGGTCCGGGGCCCCAGAGTCCTAGATCATCATTAGTTCCATCAAAGAGGCGGCTGTGATCTGAAGGGGCAAGATGCATGGCGTCCAAATTGGAAACAGCCCGGGGGGCTCCGGGGCAGGAGCCGGGCTGTGAGGGGGCTCAGGCTTCCCCTGGGGAGCCCGAGACATGGGAGGAGTCCCACAGACAGTGCACAGGAAGGGGAGGAGGAGGAGGCAAGAGAAAACATTCCACTCGGGCTCCAGGGAAGAGTGCCGAGTGAGATGGAGCAGAGCCAAGTCTTCGAGTCAAGGCGACCTCCCCAGGGGGACAGTGAGAGAGGGCGGCGAATGCTGCCAGTGACCTCAGGGCCTACTGTGTGTCTGGCCCCGGGCCACACGCCCGTATGCATCCTATTGGACCGCCTGCAGAAATAGAAAGCACTGCCTTTGCTTTACAGACGGGGAAACTGAGGCTCGTCAGGGCGAACTGATGTGCCCAGGGTCACTCAGCCCAGGTGCCTTGCTCTCCAGGACTTCATGCCTCCCAGAAAAGGCAGAGCAGAAGGAAGAGTGGCTCCCACGGCTCCTCATCCTCAAACCCCCAGCTATTGCCCAGCCTCAAGCTGCAACCTGAGAGTTTAAACTCCAGGTCTCCAGGTGTGACGTGGAGATAGAAAAACAGGACAGAAATATCTTCTAAATATTGGGAAGTGATGACACTCCAGACAGAAGTGGAATTTGTTGTGTGTGTGTTTTTCTTTTTAAGTAGGCTCCACGCCCAACGTGGGGCTCGAACTCATGATTCTGAGATTAAGCATCACGTATTCTACTGACTAAGCCAGGCAGGCGCCCCCAGAAATGGAATTTAAAGGACACAGTCAGCTATAAAAACAAATTTTAAAGATCTCTTGGGGGCAGCCCAGGTGGCTCAGCGGTTTAGCGCCACCTGCAGCCCGGGGTGTGATCCTGGAGACCCGGGATCGAATCCCATGTCGGGCTCCCGGTGCATGGAGCCTGCTTCTCCCTCTGCCTGTGTCTCTGCCTCTCTCTCTCTATCTCTGTGTGTGTCTCTCATGAATAAATAAATAAAATCTTTTAAAAATAAGTAAATAAAATGTCTTTAAGGGGAGATAGAGTTAGAGAAATGCTCAGGCTAGGAAGCCATCCCGAGAGAAGGAGGGAAACGCTGAGCAACAAGATTTCTGCCCAAGGGGTTCCAGAAACTTTACATATAATGCTAAAAAATGGGACATAACCTAAACTTCCAAGAACAGGGAGATAATTCTATGTGATGGAATACCATGTTGCCCTTGAAAATGATGCCTGTGGACGGGGTTCATTGACACAGGAAGTGCTTCAATACGACATTGAGGAGTAAATGAGATAAGTCTAGGTAAGTGCCCGGCACACGATAGACACAAAGTCCTGACCGTGGTTGGTGCATGATAAAGGCAGGAAGGAAGAAGTGCAGGGGAATGATCTCCAGGCGCTAAAACAGCAAATGCATAGAAAAAGGCAGGAGGGAAATACAACAGAATATTACTGAGTTGTGACATTAGAGATTTTCTGTAACAAGTGGGATTTTAAAAATTCATTTTCATTTAATTTTGTGCAGCATATTAACTTAGAAAAATTTCAAACATACAGCAAAGTGGATACCTCTTCCTAGGTTCTACCAGTACCCTTTTTTTTTTTTTAAGATTTTACTTATTTATTTGAGAGAGAGAGAGAGAGAAAGTATGAGCAAGGGGAGGGGCAGAGGGAGAGGGAGAAGCAGGCTCCCCCCAAGGACCCTGGGATCACTACCTGACCCAAAGGCAGATGCTTCACCGACTGGGCCACCCAGGCACCCACCACCACTAACTTTTTATCATGTATTCATCTATCTATCCCTCCCTCTATCCATCCATAAATCCTGTGTATTTTTTTAAGGTATTTTAAAGTAAATTGCAGGCAACAGTAACTTCACCCTAAATACTTTACCCTGAAAACATGCATGTCAGGAAAAATCATGTGTAATAGTTACCTACAGGACAGAGGCTGTCCTTAGAGCTGAGAAAAGCAGCCCCAACCACCCCCCCTCCTGCAACAGGCTGGTCAGGAAGAACTGAGCCTGGCTGGGGTGAGGCCTGGCCCTCCTGGCTTACTCTGTGCATAATGTAACCGTGACTGTGAGCTTGAGCGCAAGTCCCTGGAGCCCTGTGGTTCCTCCCCACCTGAGGCAGGGATAATGAGATGTAAATAAACCCTTCTTTCGGTCATCTGAGGACATGGTGAAGGTTACTTAAAACGAGGCCTGCACTCACCTTGGGCTTCCTACAGGGATAGAGTTGTCAAATTTCGCAAATAGAAATGCAGCACACCCAGTTAAATTTGAATTTCAGATAAACAACACATTTTTTTTAAGATTTTTATTTTTAAGCAATCTCTACACCAGACCTGGGGCTCAAACTTACAACCTCTGAGATCAAGCATTATAGGCTCTACTGACTGAGCCAGCCAGGTGCCCCACACGTTTATTGATTTATTAATTTTGTTAGTATGAGTGTGTCCCCGGCAATGCTTGGGACATGCCTATGTTAACAAGTATCCCGTCTATATTGTATCTGGCGGCCCCATGCAAGATGAGAAAATGGAAGCCCCAGGAAGCAAGCGTGGCTGAAGGTGGGAACAAGGTTGGGATTCTTGATAGTGAAGTCTCCTGCTTATGCTGTACTTTGTAGTGGACAAAGTGTTTTTCTGTCCTCACCTGAGACCCGCGATTGCCATTTGAAGTTGAAGAAATTAAGGCTTGGGGAGTCCAGGGTCCCTACCCAGCTGACTGGGTACGCACTTATAGCTCAGCCTCAGTGTGTGGTCTTCAAGGGAGCTCTCTCCTTCTCTAGCTCCTCTCTGGAGGCCTCAGCAGATCACAAAACCCACCAGGGGGCTGTGGGACCAGACCTGCAAGCCCACAGCTCCCATGCTCAGGGCCCACCACCCCTGCGGTAGTTGACTGTGTGTCCATTTAACCAGGATATAGGGTGTCCAAATGTTTGGCTAAGCTTAATTTCTGGGTGTGTCTGGGAGGCTGTTTCTAGATGAAATTAGCACTTGAATCAGTAGACCCCGTAAAGCAGATGGCCCTCCCCAACAAGGGTGGACCTCACCCAATCAGTTGATGGCCTGAATAGACTGCCTGACTGCTGAGCTGGGACCTTGGTCTTCTCCAGCACTCAGACTGGAACTTATCCCACTGGCTCCACTGGTTCACAGACCTTTAGGTGTGTCTGGAACTTACACCATTGGTTCTTCTAATTCTCAGGCTGCAACTCACTAGTTTTCCTGTGCCTCCAGCTTGCAGATGACAGATCCTGGGGCTCTGAAGCCCCATAATCACAGGAGCTGATTTCTTATAATGTATCTTTTTTTTAAAGATTTTTATTAATTTATTTGACAGGGAAGGAGAAAGCACACAAGCAGGGGGAGAAGCAGGCTTCCCAACGAGCAGGGAGCCCAAAGTGGGGCTCAATCCCAGGACCCCGGGAACACGCCCTGAATCAAAGGCAGACGCTTAAAAAACAAAAAAAAACAAAACAAAACAAAACAAAAAAACAAAGGCAGACGCTTAACCTCCTGAGCCACCCAGGCGCCCCACAATGTGTCTCTTTCTATCTGTATGTATCCTATTCTGTTTCTCTGGAGAACTCACATAGGTCGCCCTGGGGTGCTAGAAGGGACAGATGTGAATTAAGAGGCCTTGACAGGTCGCATGTCACATAGTGGGGTTGAGGCTCCCAGAGGTTATGGGGCAAGATCCGTAGAGCAGGAGAGAGGGAGCATCCAGGCTTCTACCTCCACAATGCTCTTTTCAGGGCACCCTCGGGCTGGACATGTGGCTTCTCGGGGAGGACACAGGCACAGATGGTGGCAGCATGGAGTGACAGGAGCGTGTCAAGGCGTGTGAGTGGGTGCCACGGATGGGAAGTAGGGATCCCTGAAGTGGTAAACCCTGCCGAGTCCTCCTTCTGATTCCCCGGACCTGCTCTTTCCCGGGGCAGCCACTAGCTCCATTCTGGAAAGAGTCAGACCCAAAACGTTGAGTTTATGAAAAGGAGGCTAGGCCAGTCCCTCTTCTAGTTAGCCTTTCGTTCGCATGTGATCCAAGTGTTTGACCATTTACTTACTCCCACGTAGTGATAACTGCTCACTCCACCGGCGGAACTCTGAGAGCGCCTGACAGGTCTCTAGTTAACTATCTCCCAAAAGGCTCATTTTTAAATAACCTGTGAGTGTTTTCACAAAACAACATGAGGATTTCTAATTTTGTCACTCCTACAAGCATGCCTCATTTAGCCAAGACTGGGGCAGCCAGTTTGGGGACCTGTGAGTTAAAGATTCAAGGGTAAAATACAGTCCCTGGGCTCACACACCTCTCAGGGCCAGAAGGTTCTCCAGCACACCACGGAGGTCCTTCATGTCCTTCACCTTTTTCCCAGCACCTGCCCAGCTATTGTCAGTGTTGGCCACCAGAACCACCCCGGGGTTGGTCAAGGGCTTGAGCAAGCCAGGGCCCAAGAGCAGAACCCAGATGCAGGCTCTACCGAGTGATGGTTTTGAAGCTCCGATCTGCACCAGCCCTCGTGGTGAAACTGAGCCCAGGGAAGCTCTAGTGAGATTCAAGCTCTAGGGTCCTTCTTACATCAGGTGTGTAAATGTATCCCATATGTTCGGCCATTGCTTCACTCATCGGTTCATTGCATTCAAACAGTTATTTAAAAATATAATTTGTTTTGCTGTGATCATTCACCGAAAAGTGTGCTTTTAAATTTAGCAATACAGTAACCAACACTTTGTAGGTCACATATTGTCAGATGCTGTTCTGACAAAGTAGGGAAAAACTCACTATCTGAATTTCCATGATCTGCTCCCCCCCCCCCCCAGACACACACACACACACACACACACACACACACATCCTGCCCCATGCCAGAATTTTTCTTCTCTGTAGGAAAGGGTGTTATTTATTTATTTATTTATTTATTTATTTATTTATTTATTTATTTATTTATTTTGGTTTTGTTTTGTTTTTTACTTTGAACTCCCAAGATTAGTTTTTGGCAAGTTTCCTTTGCTCTCTACCAAATGGTTTTGAAATCGTCATCATTTCTCTGAGATGATAAACAGCGAAAGATTGCTTTTACTTTTGAAGGCAATGAAAACATGTCTACGGTTTCACTTTGAAGCTCATCAGGAAAAAAAAAAACAACCCTCCTATAACATTTAGCATGTGTAAAGGAATTCTCAATTCATGGGCCACCTGTGTGTCTGATAATCATTTAATGCTACTTCCAAAGTTTCAATAATCTCTGTGAACAGCTCAATCACAGCAGATAAAGCCTGGCGATGCATGGCCCCATGTGACTTGCGCCAACTACCCCGTGTCCCCGGTGTGGCTTCGCTGCTCTGGTTACACGTGTTTTGGGTAATCGCCAGTCTTTTCAGAGATGAATAGATGGCATGGAACAAAGAACTGAACACAATGAAAGCATGTCATGGGTTTTTTTTTTTTTTTCATTTTTCTGCAAAAATGATCGGCATCACAAAGTCCAACCGATGGGCACGACAGTGTGCCTGAACAGCTCTGGTTCTTGCTCCTCATGCCACTGGGCACTGTCGTCCAATATCCCCCACATTTGTCATTGTGGATTTGATCACTTTTGTGATGAGTCCCGCTTTGATTTGCTGTAGATAAGGCTTCATGACCCTATGTAAGTCTACACCGGTCACCTTTTTCAGGACCAGCAACAATCCATGCGTCTTTGTAATTGACATTGTGACTGAGACCTTTCCTACCTAAGCCACGGGGGCTCTTTCTCTGCCCCCCCAGTGGTCTTGTCGTGATATTGAATCCGGAGACATTGATATCATCTGCTGTGCCCTGTCACATTTCAGGTTGTATTTTTTTTTTTTTCTGGCAATTTCCTTTTGAATTTGCTAACTCCTTTAGGCATCGATGAATCTGTAAGTTAGAAGAGCTGGCTTTCTCTCTCCCTCCCAATTGCTTTTATTCATAGATAAAATACACTTGTCATGACATCTTAATGATAAACACTGTTTTCCAAGGAATAAAATATGTTTAACTCTGAATTTCAGGTGTATTCGAGTTTCTGCAAGCCGTTATGAGCGAGCAAATAATAATTTGTTAGTGACAGTTTCCCCGAGAAATCAATATTTTCTGCCCCCTCTACTCTAACTGCAGTGATTTTAAGTGCATCTTACATTTTTTTGAATTTTTAGATTTTTCATGCAGATTTTTTTTTCTCCAAAACAGAAACCCCTTGTACTACGGGAATGATTCTCCTCTGCAGGTGTATTTTGTTGGCAACCCATGGGCACAAGTAATGAGGGAAGCATGTTTTATCACCTCATTTCCCATCCCTTGCAAATCTAAGTATTGGGAGTCCTCAGAATTTCCAGATCTGCCTTAAACTCCTCATACATTAAAAATAAGTTATAGGGAGCACCTGGCTAGCTCAGTTGGTTGATCTCAAGGTTGTGAGTTCAAGCCCCACATTGGGTGTGAAGCATACTAAATAAATAAATAGGTAAATAAATAAATATTTTAACGTATTCATCACACATTTCAAATTATGTGTGGTATCCTGACTTGAAACCATATTACTTTCTGTATATTGGTGTCATTTGTATACAAATTAATTATTGGTAATCAGTGAAGTGCTGGATTGTACCATGCTGACTCCATTATTAAAGAATAAAAAAATGGGGGCCCCTGGGTTAAGCACTTAACTCTTGGTTTTGGCTGAGGTCATGATCTCAGGCTTGTGAGTTCAAGCCCACTGTAGGGCCCTCCGCTGAGCGTGGAATCTGCTTGCAATTCTCTCTCCTGCCCTCCTCCCCTGCTCTCTCTTGCACATGCTCTCTCTCAAAAAAAAAAAGGAGGGGTGGCACCTGGGTGTCTCAGTCAGTTAAGCATCTGCCTTCAGCTCAGGTCATGATCCCGGGGTCCTGGGATCAAGCCCCACATCAGGTTCCCTGCTCAGTAGGGAGTCTGCTTCTCCCTTTCCCTCTGCTGCTTCCCCCTGCTTGTGTGCTCACTCTCTCTCAAATAAATAAATAAAACCTTAAAAAAAAAAAAGAATAAGAAACGAGTAACACCTTGTCGGTATTTTTTTTTCAAAGATTTTATTTATTTATTCATGAGAGACACAGAGAAAGAGAGAGAGGCAGAGACACAGGTTCCGTGCAGGGAACCCGATGTGGGACTTGATCCCGGGACTGCAGGATCATGCCCTGGGCCGAAGGCAGGAGCCAAACCGCTGAGCCACCCAGGGATCCCTTGTTGGTATTTCTAAACATGGGTCCAATACCATGAGAGTCAGACTGTCCTGCATTCGAAATACTCCTTGGAGCCCTGTTTCGACTAGCCACCTGATTTTTAGATCGGCTGAGCTGAACTCTTCGAAATACGAACATAAGCTTTGATTTTCACATCTTTTCCCAATAATCACACTTAGCAAGAAAGCAACCATCGCAGATCATGATCAGGATATCCAGTCATTAAAGGAGAGTAAGATGTTTGCCCTCCCAGTGACACAAAGCTACGCGCTTGTCACTGTGAACACGGGGCTTCCCCAGTAATGGGCAGAGTACAGAGTATCCGTCAAGAAAGAGGGCACGATGGATGGATCCCGCTACTGTGCTGGTGCTGGTGCGAGCTCTCACTTGGTGAGAAGATTATTGTGGCTTGTACCACTATAGCATGAGCACGAGTGTGAGCTGTTTCTCACGCCTACGTAGCTAATTGTACAGCTTTTCGACTCTACGCTGTCATGTCTCCGGCACGTCCTTCTTCCTCTCTTTGGGAAGTTGGGGTGCCTCCATTCATTCTCTGACTCCTTGGGCTTTCACCAGGCCCTTCTATGTAGGCCCATAGCTGGGCCCTGGGCACACAGATGAACCACCCATCACATGTCCTAGCTGGGAAGCTTGTAGCTCAGAGGGAAAGACAGATGTAGACCCTTCTTTTTTTTTTAAGATTTTATTTATCTATTTGAAGCAGACAGAGAGAGACCACAAGCCAGGACAGGGGCAGGGGCAGGGGAGAGTCAGAGGAAGAAGCAGGTTCCCTGTTCAGCAGGGAACCTGATGTGGGGCTTGATCCCAGGACCCCAGGATCATGACCTGAGCTGAAGGCAGACACCTAAGCCACTGACCATCCAGGCACCTCCAGATGTAGACACTTCTAAACTGTTTTTACCTTCAACTCTCCTGACATCAATTGTGTGCCGCCCCACTCCCCCACCCCCCTGCCACACACACAGATGCCAACCACTTCTCTGACTTTCTGGACACCAGTTGGATGTCCTACAATTCACAGAGCTTCCCCACCTTCTGCAGGTATACCACCTCCCAGCCCCTGGTTATGGCCACCAACCTGAAAGCTCTCTGAACCCTTCTGTGTAGGGGATTTTATGGAGATTCCATTACAGAAGCAGGATTGCTCAAATCTTTGGCCATTGGTGATTAATTCAAACTCCAGCCCCTCTCCCTTCCCAGGTCAGGGGGTGGGGATGAAAGTTTCAACCCCCTACTCTCAGAGCTGGTTCCTCTGGTAAGCAGCCATTCTGAGGCATCAAGGGTCACCTCATTAGCAGAAACACAGGTTATGGATGAAAGGGATTTGTTACCAAAAAGATGTCCTATCTCCTCTATTTTTCAGGAAATTCTGAAGGTTTGAGAAGCTCTGTGTCAGGAACTAGGGACAGAAGCCAAATACATGCAGTCAATTACCTGTATATAATTTCTGACTTCCCCAAAACTTAACAGCCTACTGTTGAGCAAGAGCCCTACTGATAACATAGTGGATAAACATGTATTTTGTATTTATATGTATTATATGCTGAATTCTTACAATAAAGTAAGAGCGAGAAAAGGAAATGTTATTTAAAAAATTATATGGAAGAAGGGTGCCTGCGTGGCTCTGTTGTTTGAGCAGCCAACTCTTGATTTTGGCTTAAGTCCTAATCTCACGGTCATGGGATCAAGCCCTGAATTGGAGTCCGTGCTCAGTTCAGAGTCTGCTTGGGATTCTCTCTCCCTGTCCCTTTGCCCTTCCTGCTCATTCTCTCTCTCTCTCTCTCTCTGAAATAAATAAATATTTTTTAAAAAATCATACAGAAGAGAAAATATAAGTGCAGTATTGTCTCGTATTTATCCAAAAATGTCCACACATAAGCAGACAAACCCATGTTGTTCAGGGTCACCGGGACTTCTCCCTGTCTCACAAAACACAATGTGGTAACTGTAGAAGACAGGTGGGTCGTTTCTTCTGGTTGCAGCGAGGAAGGAAGAAGGAGCCAGTTTTCCAGAAGTGACTGGGACCACCCATAATCTCCACTGACACCCCCAAAACTACACAACCCAAGCAAAAGCAATGTCCAAATTGAGTTTCAAGGTAGGTTCCCAGTCCCTTGACCCAACCCAGAATTCTGGTGCTCAAAGTTCCTCCAATCAGAAGTGGGTGCATGCAGTAGAGGGGGAAGGGGGCTTTCTCAGGACCTTCTGGCCACCTTTGGGGGAGAGGCGGGCTCTTTGCCGACGCCGGGAGTATTCTTCACATGCAGAGAGGCCCCCTAACCCCAGGCGCCAAGCCTTGTGCCGTCTGTGATGGGTACATGTAACAAACACAGTCCATGCTCCAGCTCAGACACACTGCAACAGAATCTCCGGGTGTCGGCACCTAGGTGAACTGCCTGACCACAGGTGTGAGAAAAAGAGGGTGGCATTCCCTGAGAAGCCACAGCCCCTGGACCGCCATTTAGGGTCAGTGATGGGGACCTTGGTGATGCCGGCGGCTGCCTTGAAATGAATGGCAAAGGCTTCTCAGTTGTGACCTTGGGCCCTGCCCAGTGGCCTCGCCAGGGAGAGTGTGCCTTCTCAGGCCAGCTGACCTCTGCTCAAGTCAAGCCACAGGGAGGGAGGAAACCAAATACAGTGTCTGGGTTGGGCTGGTACCTCTCCCACTTTTTTAACCATTTGCTGTGCTCCTAGCCTACTCCTGCTTCCCGTCCCCCTCAACACTGTCGGAGAGCAGCCTCACCATCCCTCTGCCGATCTGCTCCTCTGCCTCTAGCCTCTGCCCCCGCCTTATCCATTCGCCAAGCTGCAGCCTGGGCAGTGGTCCATGATGCAAATTGCTCTCATTCTTCTCCCGTCTAAATCCTTAAATGACGCCCCCCCCCCTTGTCTACAGGGAGATGTCCAAACTCAGCAGCCCAGCATTTGGGACCTTACAAAACTCTGAAACACTTCCCTTGTCTCTGAATAACCCTCTTTATCCCCCAACCCCTACCTACCAGCCCCTGATTGTGACGTGTTTGGGCATCACTCATGTTGGGTAGCATAGTGGCTGGGAGTGTGGCTCTGGAGGCCGGCTGTTCAGGTCCAGATCCTTGCAATGCCAGCTACAAGTCTTTCAGCATGTGAATTTAAGCAACTTAAATTCTACCTCAACTGCCACATCTGAAAAATGACGACAATAAAGATTCCTACCTCACGGGGTTGCAGTGAGGACTAAAAGATTAAACACATATGTATAAAGCCCTGGAAGCATGCCTGGCACAAAGTCTGCATCTAAAAAATATCCACTATCTTGGCTTGGCTCACACTGCTCCTTCCACCTGCACGTCCTTCCACCCTTCTCACTGAACTCCTATTCACCCTTCAAAACAAAATGCAGCTTCAAAGTCCACCTGCGACCTCTCCAGGATATCTACTTCCTCTTTTGTATTTCCTCCACCTCTTGGACTCCCCTCCAATGTCACCTGAGTCACTGCTTATCTGTCTCCTCAACTAGGCTATGTCTTATTTACCCTTCCCCCAAAAGCCCACAAGGCCAGTTTGATGAATGAATGAATAAAACTTCTGAAAGAGCGATGAGAAGAAAATTTCCCCCAGTATCGAACAAACACAAAAGACCACAGTATAAAGAAAAAACCTGAATTCTATCTATGCAATCTTTCTTAAGGCCATAAAAGACTGGTTATGTTTCCCTCTCAAAAAGAAAAATATGAAAAACTAGATAGAAGGTAGGGAAGTATATATATATATCAGAGAGATAATAAAGTAGAAAAAATTTTTTTGTTTAATTAGTCATTATGATCAGGCATCTATGGAAACAGATGGATATTCACATTCAAGACAGACAATCATCTACTTATTTAGCAATGTATAAACAAACATGAAAGTTGGAGCCTAAAGCGTCAACATTGGTTCCTTCAACAAGTGTTTCTTGACCGGAAGGATATGAGAAAACAAGATCCAATCTTTGCCTTCAAAGTCACCATAGGTCAACAGGCAACTCCAGTCCACCTTGTTCTGATACGATAGTCAAGGGAGGGTGTGCCAGAGTGTGTGGGCACACCAGTGGGGAAGACCTAGTAGCAAGGGAGATGGGGTGGAAGAGACAGAAGACGAATGTAGCAACAAAGCCCTTGAGAAGGTTGGCTGGGGATGGGAACTTTGGAGGGTTGTGGAAAGTTCTAGAACTCCTTGGGGGGGAACGTTCTAGAACTTGATGGGGTGATGACTACCTGAGTGTATGCAATTGTCAAAATGTACTTAAAAGGAGTATATTGTAGTGTATGGGACTTATACCTTTTTTATAAAGTCTTTGAGGGGCGCCTGGTGGCTCAGTGGTTGAGCATCTGCCTTTGGCTCAGGGAGTGATCCCGAGGTCCTGGGATGGAGTTCTGCATCGGGCTCCGCTTGGGGATCCTGCTTCTTCCTCTGCCTGTATCTCTGCCTCTCTCTCTGTGTCTCTCATAAATAAATAAATAAATAAATAAATAAATAAATAAATAAATAAATAAATAAATAAAATCTTTTTTAAAAAAGCGTTTGAGAAGAAGAGAATGATGGTGGTGCTTGTCATTGCTGTGGGGAACATAGAATTAGGGCAGGAGAAGGAGTGGAAGGGAAGACTCTGAACCCCATCTTTAACATGGGGAGGTTCAGGTATCTGTGGTTTTATACTAAAAGTGGGGTCCCTACCCCTGCGTGTCACCGGTGACAAAGATTCTCTCCTTGACCAAAGTTTACTCAGGCTCCCTAACTCTTTTCCAGCTAAGCCCTCCCTTTTAGACTTCCGTGCTTGTTTCGGCACTCTGAGCCGAAATTTGAGCAAGAATCCTGCTCAGTGAGTTTAACCAGAATCCCCCATTCTCCATATCTGATCACCCTCAATAGCTGACCAAATTCCTTACCCCAGTTCTATACCCCCCTCCTCGCCCCAGGGGATGCTGACACCCTGGCCTGCCTTTGGCAAGAATCCTGTTGGGTCGGTTTAGCCAGAATCCCCCTCACCCTTGATGATTCCTCTGACTAATTTTCTATCACTAACCCCACCCTGCTCCTTGGCTCTGAGTCTCCACGTCACTGGGGCTGAGCCCAACCTCCCTCCCCTACCGCAAGACCCCATTGCAGTGGTCCCTAGATCTAGCATGACGGCTCCCACCCTGAAGAAGCTTCTTTAGCAAGTGTCACTGGATAATGTTTTCTTAAATCCTGGGAATCTGTTAGAGACTCAGGATCTCGGTGCCACCCCAGACCTTCTGAACCCGAGAGCTCACGTTAATGAGATCCCCAAGTGAGTCATGCACACGTTGAGTTTGAAAAGCACTGATTTAAGTCTCCTGGAATGCCTCCTTGAAGTCAGTGACACACAGCTGTGACAACTTATAGCCACAGAAAGGCAAAAGGCACATAGTAGAGTGGCAGGTCTACATGGGGCACCCCCGCCCTCAGGTGGCAACCTGGCCAAAGGATGAAAGCAAAGAGGTCCAGGGCCCCTGATTTGGGTCCTGGTCATTTTCACAGTGAAAAGCAGCCTGGTCATAAAGATCGTCAAATTCACCAAGGGTTTTCCACACACGTGGTCGTCTTTTTTTTTTTTTTAAGATTTTTTTTTTTTTTTTTAATTTATGAGAGATACAGAGAGAGAGAGTGAGAGAGAGAGGCAGAGACACAGGCAGAGGGAGAAGCAGGCTCCACGCAGGGAGCCCGACGTGGGACTCACTCCCGGGTCCCCAGGATCACACCCTGGGTTGAAGGGGGCGCGAAACCGCTGAGCCACCCGGGCTGCCACATGGTCGTCTTTGAGTCTGGCTTAACCCTACAAGAGGCTGGCAAGATCAGAGTGAGTCTTTTCTCAGCTTTACAGATGAAGAAGATTGAGCTCAGAGAGTAGGGGCCTTCTGCACAAAGACGAAGCCTAGGCAGCCTGTCGCTTGACTGCAAAAGTCCCCCTCAGTAGAGTCAAGAGACTGGGCTTGGGGGGTCTTCGCAGGTGGCTTCTAGAACACCCTGGGAGGAGAGGGCCAGCCCCGACTTAGAGGGCCTCCCTAGCATAAGTCCTTGCTTGCCCAAGTGCCTCACTACAGTCTGGCTTGTTTTCCAGGAATACCCAGCCATTTCCCCACAACGCCCACTCAGGCCGTCTTTCAGGTATTGGGCCTGACCCGAGCACACTGCACAGAGGGCTGTGTCTGTCACCGGGATGGCAGGGGAGCCAGAGGAGCTTTACTCGGCCACCGGTGCCCACTTTGACGCTTATCCCTGCAGCCACTGAATCCTGGCAGGGTGAGGGGGTTCAAGTCTAGGGCCATGGGGCATCTCTCTGCTGCTGCCAAGCAGCCTCTGGGGGGGCTGTTTCCTGCCATCTGCTCCACTCCAAATCTCCACACCATAAGCCCGTTTTCTGGTCTCCAGATTTCGAGCTCATGCACACACGTCAGAGCCCACCCTTGGAGCTCAAGCCTTCATTATGTACAGACAGAAGTAGAGCCCAGAGAGGGAAAAGATGCTGCCTATGTCACCAAGCAAGCCAGGGGCAGAGCCAGCTCAACATCAAAGCCTACCCTTTCCAGGGCTTCCTGAAAATCACGTGTGCATGTGTGCCTCAGCCTGGGCTTCGCCAGGGCCATACTCACAGGAGGCCTTTCATGAGCAGCAGCCGCGTGGTACTGCTAGCCCCAAATGCCTGCCTCAGGGCCCTTGCATCTGCTGTCCCTCTGTCTGACAGACTCTTCCTCTCAACATCCCCAGGACTTATCTTCTCAGGACATGCATGGATCCAGGATCTAGGATCAGGCCCTGGGCTGAAGGCGCTCCTGAGCCACCCGGGCTGCCCCTATAATAATGGTTTTCTTTTGTTTACTCGCTGTCTTCCCTGGCCTGAATATAAAAGCCAGAGTGGCAGGCACTTTGTTTTGTTAATTGCTGTATCTCCAGTGCCCAAACAGTACTTGGCATTTAAGAGGTGCCCATGAGGGGCACCTGGGTGGCTCGGTCAGTTTAATGGCTGACTCTTGATCTCAGCTCAGGTCTTGATCTCAGCGTTGTGAGTTCAAGCCCTGAGTTGGGCTCCATGCTAGGCTTGGAGTCTGCTTTTAAAAAAAAAAAAAAGAGAGCGAGATGCCCACAAAATATTCATCAGATGAATGAATGAATTGAACCTGTGAACACATCCCTATTTCCACCCTCCACCGCCTCTGTGGTTGGCAGATTCAACCCCTTGCCCTCACTATTCTCAGGGGTGTGCGTGAGGAAGATGGGGGCTTCATCTTCATCTTGCCCTTGGATGTCTAATCTTCACCCTCCTCATGCCGCCCTGAACTCCCAGCACTACCACCATCCCCTGGAGTCCTGCTGATTACTCATCTGAGAGTGGGCTCTCCCCCTCCCAGGTGAAGTGGCAGACAGTCTGTAATGCTGTCTCACTGCCTAGTCAATCCTCATCCCTACCTGTGGAGGCAGACACAATTACACCAAGAATCCAAGGCTCAGAAAGGTTAAGTAATTTCCCTGAGGCCACACAGCTAGTAAAGGAGCGGAGTGGAGACTCCAACCTGACTGCCCTGAATCTGGGTTCTGTCGTCTGTCCTCGTCTATGCCGGCTCCAGGGCCCGGCACGGAGGGAAGAATGCCAACACTGGGGTAATAAATGTGAAGCGCCTAGCAAGTAGTGAGGGCCTGAGAACCCAGACAGGGCTCTGCTACAGGAGTCGGTTCTCTTGGAATGTTGTCTGACGGGTCAAGCAACCCTTCTCGGTCCTTTCTTTTAGAACACCCACCAGGAGCTTGCAGGAGGCAATGAGTTCCTGGTTCTCTAGACGGTTCCATCCATCATCAGCAGAGGGGGCTGAGCAGTTAACGGGGCAACCCAAGCCAGGGGGTCCATGCCACCATCCTGAGCAGACTCTGGGTCCTGATGCTGCAAAGAGCAGCTCCAGCCAGGCTTCTGTGACCAGCCCAACCTCAGCCTCAGCCTCGGTGAACAGTGGCAGACAATTTATTACCCCATCACATTTCCCAACACCTCCAGTGGGGAGGAATGTTCTTCCCTACACTGAACTGAAAGCCTGCTTCCTGGAAGTTCTGCCCATGAGCCCTTTGAGGCCTCACAGAAGAATTTTTCTTCAGGAGAGCGAGGATCTCTTGCCCCACCAAGTTGCCCTCTGGTAAAATGATTGTGGGTTCCCTCACGGTTCCACACATGATAGAGCTCCTAATCAACTTCCTTCTTCTTTATTCTTTTTTTAAAGATTTTATTTATTTATTCATGAGAGACACAGAGAGAGAGGCAGAGACACAGGCAGAGGGAGAAGCAGGCTCCATGCAGGGAGCCCAACACGGGACACGGGACCGGATCCCGGGTCTCCAGGATCACGCCCTGGGCTGAAGGCAGCGCTAAACCGCTGAGCCACCCGGGCTGGCCTCCTTATTCTTTAAAAACACTCAGTTCCAGAGAACAGAATAGTCATCTCCCTCTGTATGAGAAACTAGGCCTCTAGTAATATAGCCCAAATTCACATTTGCTGTTTGAGCAGCCATCTCCTAAACCATGAAAGGTGTGAGCTGAGTTTGAAGAATGACAGGATTTTCATCCAGTATCCAACACAGTGAAGATTGGCAGTTGGCCTCAAAAATACACACAAAATGGTCAGAGAAAATGGTACGGCCAAAATCGTGAAGTCAAAAACAACCATGCCTATTTGGAGGAGAAGCAGGTCTGACTGAGCCAAAGGTTCACAACGGGAGTCCCAGGTCGAATGGGGGAGTTGGGACAGCTCATGCAAAGTCTTGAACAACAGATTCAGGGGTTTGAACTCCTTGCAGGCCTAGGGAAATGACTGAAGGTTAGCAAAGTTATGGACATGCTGGCCGTTGATTCAGAAAGTTTATGGGCTTGACTAAGGTTAGGGAGGAAAGGAAGAGAGCCCACATTAGGAGGCTCCCCTGCCATCCAAGTGGAAGATGAGAAATTATAGAATGTCACCAGGAAGAATAATAAGTGATGATCTGTATCTCCCTTCATCCATCATTGAGAGAAATCAGGGCCCAGAGAGGGAAAGTGTCTTGCGCAAGGTCACACCAGCTATCAAGGAACAGAGCCTGGACTAGACTTGATTTTGTTGTAGGGTTTTGTTTTGTTTTGTTTTTTTCCCTAATTTCCAGCAAGATGTCTTTCTATTACATCAGGCCCTTGCAGGGGATGACTTGGATCTTGGTACCTAGTAGGTATTCAAAAATATATGTGGGCTTGGTTTGATATGCTACCTGGCCTAGGTTGGTGGTGACAAAGAGGCATTACTGAATGGGTAGCAAGAAGATGATGTCGGGACAGGGTTCCACTTGTCCAATACAAGGGTGAGCTCACTCCACAGATACTCTTTCAAGGATCAAGCTGCTGAAAACCCCTACAGATCCAAATGGGCTCAGAGCCCTCCCTGGTCCCTAAGGCCATGGCGTGAGCACACAAGGAACATCCATCTGACCTCTGGAGGGAGGCACTGCACACAAATCCCTGGACTTTCTGCAGAGGGACACCCCCAGGACACCTACAATCCTCCCTCCAGGGTGGGGGACTCAGCTTGGGAGAACTGACTTCCTAGCCTCCTGCCAGCTGACCCAGGGGCTCTCTGGGCCACCTTGAGCTAATCACTTACCCTCTTTGAGTCCTGGCTCTCTCATCTGTGAAATGGGGGTGATGATACTTACCTACCTCATCGCCGAGTTATGGGAATTAATTAATGTTTATAAAGGACCTGGAGATCCACAGATGAAAGGCGCTATGGAACTACAAAGTATCATTACTGTAATTACATTACACTATTATATCTCAGGCCAAGGGCTTTCTGCAGCTTCACTTATTACTGAGAATGGGCGATGGGTTGCAGATAAAACCCAATCTCCCCCAACCATCGTTCCAAACTCCAACCAAACTCCATCCAGATCTAAATTCCGGGAGATTCCATCAGGCTTGGAAAACATGACAAGCGTCTCCAGCCCCAGAATTCCCCCAGGGGCAGAGAGACAATGAGAAAGACTGTCTTCTGAGTCTCCTCCTGAAAGCAACAGTTTTTGGGGGGGATGGAAGTGGTCTTAGGAAATCATGGGCTCTGCTGAATTCATGCAGGTACTGCACCCCCATTGCACTGACCCTGGGTTGTCTGGCTATGTGCTCTCTTCTGAGGGCCCTTTTCGTGTTAAACTGGGACCCTTACGAGACCCTTTTTCATAATTTCCCTGGCCCCAAGTCAGAACCCACTTCCAGACCAAAAAAAAAAAAAAAAATAGAAGGTGGCTGCCCACGTTTATTGAACCTCCAGCGATTCGTGCATTCACCCATCATCACCCATTTCTCAATTCCCCAGCCTGGCCAGGTAGGCGAAAGCTAGATCAGAAAGAAATATAATTACCTTTTTATGAGCTTATGACATGGTTGCACCCTCCTCGGCTGCCAGCTTGTCCAGTCACTCACAAATGATGATATACATACTATAAATTATATCATTATCGACCTATAATTACAGGCAACATATATACAAATCCCCCTGAAGGAACTGGGGCTCCAAGATTATGTACCCTCAACCCTCGATCCCCTGGGAAAAAGCCCGCTGCCAGGAGGGGAGTTAACCTATTTCCACATCTCATGGACGCTCGGTTAAAACAACAGAGACGCCCCCTGTCATCTTCATGCACACACCCCCGGGCTCCCCCAGAACATATCAGCTCTCCCCGCAGAAGCACAAAGCCGGAGATGTTGGTGTGAACAAATCTGGACATGTGAGGGCGAACTCTCAGGGGGAGACCGAGAACAGAGGCGCCCTGGCACAGAGCTCCAGGGGGAAGGGCTGGTATCCAGACCCTGGAGCAGGCCCCCGGACACTTCAGCTGGGTGTCTCGGAGCCCCGTGGCTCCCCTCAGGCCTTGGGGAATACCCTCAAGCACACCCCTGCCTCTCGAGGCTAGCTGAGCATCCGTGCCTTCAGAGTTGTCCTCGTTCCACTGGGGTGATTTCCAGGGATTCTGGCAACATCTACATGCCTGCAAACCATCCTGCAGGGTGGCAGCGGGGTGAGGGGATGGGTTGGACCTGCCTGATAGGGCCTGTGGACCCTCCCTGACACTTGGCTGATGGCAGAGAGCTATGAGTCACAGCCCAGCTCAGTTCCTCCCGGGGAACGACCTCTGGGCAGGAGGGAGATGGTCAGCTGGGCTGCACCCCAGTTACACTCTGGGTCCTGGGGCCAGGCATCTACTCCTCTCTTTCTCCCTTGCATCCTTCTATGGACCTCCCAGGTCAGACTCTGGGGAGAGTCATGAAAAGGACAGAAGCCGGTCCTGAGGAAGCTCATAGGGAGAGGCCCATGGCTGGAGGAGCATCTGCCCTGAGATAAATGGGGCAGCATCACACCTGGACAGCACACAGGGTGGGACAAAGAAGGGGGGGCAAGGCAGCTCCGGGGAAGGCAGAAGCTGAAATTTAAGGGATCAGTAGAGACTTTCCAGGTGGGCAAATGGGGGAAGGAGATTTCAAACAGAAAGAACCACCCCCACTTAAAGGCACCAAGGAAGGGATGACAGGGTCTGGTGTGTCCAGGCAGAGGGGAGCCTTCCAGCAGGATGTCCAGGGCAAGCAGGGGCGTGGTATGGGGGCAAGGCAGGATCCTCAGGCCAGGCCTGTCCCTTGCCACCTAGGACATTCCACTCGTCGTTATACCTCCTCCTGCCAACCACCGTGCCCTGTGGCCCCAGCTCAGGGACCCCTGCTCTCTGACCCTGCTCCAGGTGCCCCAGCACATCTGATCACACTGAGTCTGTGAGGCCTGGATGGCTCTCTGCCCCAATTCCCAAACAGCCGGGCCCCAGGCAGCTCTGAGAACCAGCCCCCAGGCCCATCCACCCACAGCGAGAAGCCGGGGACTCGAGTCACAAGTGGCAGGCTCACGGCAACCAAGAGCCTCCTCCATCTGGCTGGCAGGCGACCCCAACTGTAGCTCGTCCTTGAATCACATCTTGTAAAAAATCATTTGCACATTTGAATTCAAAGCCCCTCAAAACAGTATAAACACCACCATTCCGAGTACCATAAAAACCACGTTGAGCATTTATGGAAACTAAAACATGTGTATTAACATATGGCAAAAATTTCACTTACTGCATCTTTTTAGCATTGGACTGATGCATGAGGCATCTGTGCTAAAAGCGTTTGAGTGGAAGCTTCAGAAAAGAGCAGAACGCGAAAAAGGCTGTCGCCAAGACTGGGTTGTTGGCAGGGCTGCAGGGAAGCCCGAGGACTCGTCCCGGGGAGGGCCTGGGCTTTGGCGGAGGGGAGCAGGGGGTCCACCCACCAGACGGCGGGATGGGGGTGCACGCACAGCATGGCACGGTCACCCCAAACCCAGCAGCGCAGGCTCCCTGGCTCCCAGCCTCTCTTCCCTCCTTCTCATCCCTTGTTTTCTTCTCCTCCCACCCCAGAGAGCAGATGGGTATCAGGGGAGAGGGTGGTCAGCATTGGAAACCAGAGAGGAATGTTCTCCAGGGACTTTTCTCTCACCTCAGTCCCGGGCAAGGGAGAGTTGGATTCCCTGGTGCCCCATAGCCCATGGACCCAACTCTGTCGGGGCTCCCAGAGCAGGGCTTCCATCAGCTTCCACCCAGAGCTAGCAACCCCTGGAGCTCTTCCAGGTGGCCGCAGCCTCCATGGCTACCTTGCCTCCAAAGCCAGTTGGGAACATTCCTCTTGTTCCAGGGCTCTAGGCACACAGGGTCCCACGTGCTGGGCTCTAGTCCTTACACCAGCTTGTTTCCAGCTGCGGCAGATGCAGGTTAGAATGCCCAGGCCCTCACAAACCCCAGCATGCTGGTGGTCAGTGGGTCCTTGAAGCAGTCCCCGACACCAGCTTCGGCCTCAACCTGGCAACTGGGGGGAGGGAGGCGGCAGCAGGTTGCAGATGGAGGTCTGACCTGGTTCCTTGGGGCAGCCTGTGGGCACGGGTGCTGTGGGCAGGGATGTGCTGGTCACTCTCGGTTGCTTTGGAAGAATAAACCAGCCTGGTCAATAGCTACGGGCTCCAGGTTGACTCATGGCTTTGATGAGACCTGTTTTTGTTTTTTTTTTTTTAATTTCTTTGAGTGATTTTGCTATCATGTGTCTTTTTTTTTTTTTTAAGATTTTATTTATTTATTCATGAGAGACACAGAGGGAGGCAGACATAGGCAGAGGGAGAAGCAGGCTCTCTGCAGGGAGCCTGATGTGTGATTCGATCCCAGGACCCTGGGATCATGCCCTGAGCCAAAGGCAAACACTCAACCACTAAGCCACCCAGGTGCCCTACCATGTGTCTTTGAGAAGAGGCCAGACAGGCATTCAAGTTCCCTCTGAGTGGGAGACCATCCCAAGGAAGACACGAAGACCCTTGCCGGGCAGTGTGGAGCAAGTCTGTGGAGGGCTTAGTCACAGATTCGCGCTCCTAATTACATGGACATCAAGCACAGAGGTACTAGAATCTTGACCCTTCAACACCTTGCAGATGTAGGCCTGGGCTGGCCCTCTGTCATTTGATGGGATGGGGCTCCTCCCGATTGGAGGGGAGGGTTTGGGAGTGAAAAGCCACATTCCTGGTAGCAAGTGGGAGCATCATGACCACAACTTGATCACACCAGCTGCCAAGAAAGGCCCTTCTGGTGTGGGTGGGTGCCAATGGGCCCTTGGGTTTTGTGTCCGGGGCTAAGCGAGTCTATCTCTCTCTCAGACAATAGGATCATAGCCCAAGGCAGGCAGCGTGGGGGTAACCCAAGCCAGCCATGTTGCAGTCAGGATGTGCAACCACCCAACAAGGGAGGCATCCGGATGGTCATCTCTTTCTTACATTTGAGGAAGCTAAGAACAGAGAAGCGCAGTGACCTGCCCAAGGCCACATGCCTGACAGGTAGAAAGGACAGCACTCAGAGCTGCAGACATTGTGCCCCACCCCTGGCCCATGGGTTCCCTCTATCCCCAGAAGACTCCCAGGTGGGAAAGCTTGATGCTTTCGCTGGAAACCTAGCTCCAGAGAGCAGATCCCCCCTTTCTTGCACAGTGGGTGCCAGCTGGGTGCTTGCTCACTCGTGACCAGAAAGTGGCCTCTCAGGGTCAAACCAGTCACCTGGGGCTCCACGTCTTTAGCTCTCAGTCCTGAAATGGAAACAAAATAATATCCAACTTTCCTTCTTTGCCTTGATAAAGATCAAAACCCCGAAGGTAATGTCAAAGACCACCAACCCTCGCCCAGAACCAGCATCCTGGGTTTGGAGTTTATTCCAGCCCTGCAAGGTCTCTGGTCAGACAAAAGAGACACAGAGCGCCCCACCTGACTTTCCCTTTCTCTCCTGTTCAGAGAGAGAGCGAGAGTGAAAGTACCCCAGGCACAAACATGCTAAAAGGAGATAAGATGATACCCTCTCGTTACCGTCCTGGTATTTCGACTTCCAGAGATGGCAGCCCAGTGCTTGCATTGGCAAAGAAAGTGGGGTAATTGATCTCAACTTACGACATCTCTCAGAATGTGCTCCTCCCTGCTTTAATTTCAGCCTTAAGGTGTGGAGAAGCAGCCTGCTCTCCGAAAAACAAGAAAAACACATCCTCCCGTTAACCAGCGTGCCACATGGCTGCTGGCCTTTCTCACGCCTACCACCCGAGGCCCCCATGCCCCCACCCCAGCCCCAAGATGGTCCAGGGTCTTTTCAACTGGATCTGTCCCATTCCAGCTTCTTCCTGCTGGATGACCAGAGCGTTCTGTTCTGAGGGGTCATGGGAAGCTATGCTGTGGCCTCTGGAATAAAGATCCAGAGACAAATTCAGGAAATGGGAAAGGCAGTTGTGATGTCTCTGGCATTCAATGCTCCCCAGGGTTGGGAGGACGAGACCCCTCCTGATTTCCCAGGAAGTGCTTCCTGGGACACTCGTGTTGGCAAGGGGGTGGTTCACAGTGGCTAGGAAGGCCGGAGGACCTACTTGGAACCCTTGGCCCACACAAGTGTGATGAGAACCTGACCCCACTGTGACTTCATGCTGTCAATTCAAGTATCTGCCTTCAGTGTCTCGCCCTGTAGTAAGAGGTGGTAACTGACCTTCCAGAGTCCCCAGAGGGCCCAAGGATGGTGTTGGGCATGCAGGAGACTGGCACACTGTAAAGCCCTCTTCAAAAGCCAGCAAGAAGCCAGGGTGAGTGGACGTGGGTCCAGGCCAGGTGGCATATCTGAAGTTCCCTCGAGAATCCACCATCGTCAGCATTCCTTTGGGAAGAGCCTTAGATAGTCCATTGAGAAGTGGACGGGAATGGGTACATTTCTAATCTTCAGAGGAAGAAAAGGCATCACCTGTGCTGGCTGGCTCACAGTCACACAGAATTTCTGGGTCCTTCCCAAGCAGGCAATGACATCTGGTAACCCCATTGTCTGCTATCTGCAGGGAGAAAAGTGTTAGACTCGAGGGGCAGATGGAGTTTGCCTAGCGTGTCTGTTCTCTTCTCTGCTGCCTTTTCAACTTTTCTTGGGAATGCAGCAAAATAGCAGCTGTTCATAATTTCATGAATAAAGAACTATGTAAATTTCAGCTATGAAAATGTGTTGCATCTCTTGTGGGCAAAGTGTGGTATATGCTCCCGCTCAGTCTCTATTTCCATCTCGTGTGCATCTTGGAGTTTATCTAAACTGCATTCGCCGGGCAAATGCTCTGCTTCAGACTCCGTCCCGGCTAAGTGATGACAAGTCATCGCTCCCCTTCCCTACTGGCCAGAGCGAAAGGCTGACAGGCCAGGCTCCCAGTCCTGGTTCTAATTCAAGCTGTGGCACCTCTGAGTGAGGTGCCAGTCTCTGTGTGATTCTTTTACTGACCTGTAAAATGGGTATATTGACATTTCTCTCTTTTACAGGACACTCGTGTGATAATTAGGTATTTGTGAACTAACTTCCAGCAGCCTTTGGATGAGGAGGCCAAGCATGTTTACAGTTTTCTTCTGGATACCTGCACAAGGCCAAACTTGCCAGTGAAAGATTCCATCTTGACTGGGTCCAAACAGGTACATGCAGCTCAGGAGCTGCCTTCTGCCCCATTTCCTCTACCCCTGGGAGCTTCCAGAAGGTGTGTTCACACTGCTTCTGAGAAACATGTTGTACTCTTTACTCACAATCTTACCAGCTCAGCTCAGAAGTAGCAGGAGGGGTCACCCTGTTTGATGGGTCTCATACGGGAGAGATCAAGCCTACTGTGAATGGGTTTGAGGTGTGGCCTTAGAACCCATGTGTGTTCAGCTCCTTAGAAGGGGGAACTTTCCGGTGTGCCCAAAGAGATGGACCAGGCTAATAGGGAAGGATGAAGGTGGAGGTCTGGTGGCCAGTGGTCAGGGTACCACGAGGAAACACGTGCCCATCAGTCACCTGGGGACCTTGTTAAAATGCAGACCTTGTTAAAATGCTGGTTGACTATCTGTCTTCTGCTTGGGTCACTTCTCAGGGTCCTGGAATCAGGCCCTGTGTCAGGCTCTCTGTTCCATGGGGAGTCTGCTTCTTCCTCTCCTTCTGTGATATCTCCTGCTCTCTCAAATAAATAAAAATAAAATAAAAATGCAGCTCTTGACTCAGCAGGCCCAAGGGAGGACCTTAGACTCGGCATTTCAACCCAGTTTCTGGTGATACCAATACCGCTGATCCCAGGACCACCCTCAAGTATAGCTGATCCCTTGACATGTCTTCCAGCCCCAAGTACCTACACTTCTGTGATTCTATGGACAGGTGAATTAATTCCCTGGAGGTCCCTGTTGGCTTAGACTAGGAAAGGTGGAAAAGGAGCCAGAGAGCCTCCCTCAAAGGTGCCCCCCCGCTCAACATCCCCCTACTTGTCTTCCAATAGAACAGTGGCTTTCAGTTTTGTGATGAACAGCACGACATGGGTTGCTTCTGATCCCATGGGCTGAGGCTATTTGGGGGCCTCTTGGAGTCATGCTGCTTTGGAAAGCTCGGCCCCAAAAGGTTTCCACGGAGGCTGGGGCTACTGTGGTCAGTCGGCTTCATAAAATACAAAGTTCCCTTCCATGGTCAAGGTCAACAAAAGAGAGCAAGTTACAGGAATTCTATTGTGCCCACAGGAAACTGGCTGGCCAGGACCAAAGGAATCTGTGAACGAGAACTAGTCTCTGCCCAGTTGTCCTTTGTTGCCTGAGGCTCCGTCCATTCTCCAAGCCCAGCACACTCCTGCACACACTCCCTGACAATATTTGAACTCCATCCACTGGGTCCAACAACTATTTTCCACAAGCTTCCCTTCTCTTGCCAGGTACCAGGTCTGGTGCAGGGGACACAGAGGTGGGCCAAGCACAAGGCCCCTCCCCATATCGGACCATGAGGAAAAAGCAACCAGTACACAGAGGGAGGACTGAGGTAATCAGAGAGGGCTTCTTAGAGAAGGTGAGATTTCAGGTGGACCTTAAAGATTATAAAGATAAAGATCATTGGAAATGGGTCAGCCAAGAGTATGGGAAGGGAGTAAAGAATGCACGTGTCACAGAAAGACGTCCACAGGGAAAACTATCCAAGAAGCGTGAGGGCTAGGATGCTGGTAAGAACACCACAGGGTACGGCTGCTTTGGAAGACAGTCTGCAGTCAATCAAACAGTTAAACATGGAGTTAACCTATGACCCAGCAATTCCTCTCCTAGGTACGTACTCAAAAGAAGGGAAAGCATATAGTCCCACAGAAATATGTACACTAATAGCAGCATGACTCACCATAGCCAAACAGTGGAAACAGCCCCAAACGTCCATCACTCAATGAATGAATAAACAAAACATGATGTGTCCACGCACTGGAGTATTATTCAGCCCTAGAAAGGAATGATATATGCTACAACACAGATGAGCCTTGAAAACACTATGCCAAGAGAAAGAAACCAGACACAAAGGACCACAGATCGTATGAGGCCATTATATGAAATGTCCAGAATAGGCAAATCTTTTTTTTTTTTAAGATTTTATTTATTTATTCATGAGAGACGTGGGGAAAGGCAAAGACATAGGCAGAGGGAGAAGTAGGCTCCCTGTGGGGAGCCCAATGCAGGATTCAATCCCAGGACCCCAGGATCATGACCTGAGCCGAGGGCAGATGCTCAACCACTGAGCCACCCAGGTGTCCTTCCTGGATCCAGATTTTTGAGGAAAGTAGGCTTTAGCAGGGGGAAAAGTTGAGCTGGGAGCCACAGAAAAGGCCTCAGCCGATTCTATGGCATCCTCTGGACCTGGGATGATCCATGAGAATTGTCATACCTTGTGGCAAGGGGGCGGGCCCATTGAGTTGGGGGCTGCCTTCCAGGAAGGGGCATGACCTTGAGCAAGTTGAGTTTTGGGGGGGAAGGGCAGTCCTCAAGAAAGGATTCAGTTGAATCTTGTGGGCCTCTAGCACTCCCTCCCCCATCATTCACCACATTGCTCTTCAAAAAGGCTGGAGATCCACTTTCCACCTGCTTAAAGCAAGGAGCCTCACCGTCAAGGAGTGAGCCTGTCCCCCAGGCTTCATAGCTCCGATAAAACAGGCTTAGAGGGTTCCTGGCTGGGTCATTTGATAGAGCATACAACTTTTGATTGCAGAGTCGTGAGTTCGAGCCTCATGTTGAAGGTAGAATTCACTTAAAAAAAATTTTTTTTTTAAAAGAAGGCAGGCTTGTTTCAAAAGGACTATAATAGGGATAATCTTTAAAATAGCTGCATTCTAGCACATTTCTGGCACAAGAAGGAACCCGAGCCCTGCGTTGTCTCCTGTTTCTTCCTTGTGCTTTTTTTTTCTTTTAAAACAGTCTGAAAATGGAGATACAATCCATATAACATAAAATTTATTCCTCTTCGTAAATCTTTTTTTTTTCTCCCATTCTGTCATTTGAAGGCATTTGTGTACAAGGCTCACCCTTGAAGAAGCAGCAACACTGACAGTCAAGATATAAAGATTGGTGGAAAGTTAGGATGGTAATTATAACAAGTGTCATCAGAGAATGGCTGAAGTCATTTTTTTGCTTAAAGAAATGAGATTCTCCGCAAAGTTTTGATATGTTCCTTGTTGGTTATGTGCATCAGCCACTGATAAACATCCATGTATATAGAATAGAAAGAGACTCGCTATCCCTTTATTTTTTTTAATATTTATTTATTTATTCATGAGATATACAGAGAGAGAGAGAGACAGAGACATAGGCAGAGGGAGAAGCAGGCTCCATGCAGGGAATCCGATGTGGGACTCGATCTAGATTCCAGGATCACACCCTGAACCAAGGGCAGATGCTCAACTGCTGAGCCACCCAGGCGTCCCTGGCTATTCCTTTAAATATTCTTTCAGCATAAAAGAAGGAAAACTGGGGCATCTGGATGGCTCAGTGGTTGAGTGTCTGCCTTTGGCTCAGGGCGTGCTCCTGGGGTCCTGGGATCGAGTTCCATTGGGGTCCCCGTAGGGAGTTTGCTCCTCCCTCTGCCTAGGTCTCTGCCTCTCTCTGTGTCTCTCATGAATAAGTAAATAAAAATCTTTTAAAAAAATGAAGGAAAGTTACTTTAGACTATCCACTGAGGTTTTTTTTTTTTTTTTTTTTTTTTTATCAATAATACATGATGTCCTGTCCCACCAATGAAAGTGAATTGGATCATCAGATTGCCTGAGCTACAATTTAAAGCCACCTTCCACTACCCACAGTTCCTGTTTCCAAATCAACTCAAGTAGAAAAACAAGTGTAAAAAAAAAAACCTTAAATAATTATGGAAGTGGGCAGAAGGCTTTTTTTTCTTTTTTGTGATCAAAATGGTTGATAACACTTGTATAAGGAGGGAAAACATCTCACATAAAAATTTAATCTGAGTGTTTTTGTTGTTAAAAATCTCCTGTGAATCATGAATTATGAAAAACATGACCGGGGTAGGCTGTGAACAAGTTGATTCAAGTATCTTAGGCATCTGATGATCTCACGCCCCAGTCCAGCTTGGCTTCTGGGACTGTCAGGATTTTTATCAGGTTCAGAGCTCACTGATGGCCTAATGCTGGCTCTGGGCCTCACCCGGCTCCTTTCACACCGGCACCAGATGTTTGGAAGGCGCTCAGGAAATCATAGCGAACCAGCACTTGGCTGGTCACTGGTGAATACAGTGGCAGTGGCTGGTATGGCTCTCCTGTTCTCAAATTCAAAGAATGGCTCTGAAAATGAGGAGCACAATGAGATTGACTTAGACCTCATGATCTCTGACCTTGGACTCTTTTTTTTTTTTTTTTTTAATTTTTTATTTATGATAGTCACAGAGAGAGAGAGAGAGAGGCAGAGACATAGGCAGAGGGAGAAGCAGGCTCCATGCACCGGGAGCCTGACGTGGGATTCGATCCCGGGTCTCCAGGATCGCGCCCTGGGCCAAAGGCAGGCGCTAAACCGCTGCGCCACCCAGGGATCCCCTGACCTTGGACTCTTAACTGAAGTGCGAACCTGGCTCCTTCCTTCATCAGGTGTTTTTCTAAACACCTACTATGTGCCTAGCTTATAGGCTATAGGAATGCAGTGATATGAGACAAGGTCCCTATCCCCAAATGGCTCAGTCCAATGGCAGAAACTGAAAAACAATTGGAATATGTTTAGACAAACAGACTTCAGATAACTTTTGACTCTGGGATGGAATCTGTGTGACGTGCATTTGGGGCCAAAAGATGGTGTTGACCTTGAGAGTTGGGGCCATCTGCTAGGTCCAGAGAGTGACTGGCTGAACGCAGGCAGAAAGACTTGCCTGCCCCTTGCGTGGGAGGGGTTAAACTGGGCAAAGAAAGATGTCGGTGACAAATCTGGTGTCCAGTGTTAGAAAATGCTAGCAACTAGCTAATCAGAATAGAAGGGCTCTGGCCAATCAGAGTGGATGCCGGCCATGCTGGGGCTTTGCTTGTGCATGTGCAGTGTTGCTGAAGCAGGGAAGAGTCTGGTGTAGGCTGGAACAGTGACTCCAGGATGGAGGCTGACATAGTCAGCAGGGGCTGAGAGGTTTAACTCAAGGGAAAATGAAAGAGAAGCTAAAAAGTTAGCAGGAGACAGGCCAAGCAAGGGTGTTTCAGGATGCTCACCCAGGTAGCCCTGTGGAGTGTCAAGTGGATGATTTGGTCCCTATGTCCTGTGTACCTGAGAATACAGATGCCAAGCTTAATGGCATGGAAAGGACATGAAAAGTTGAGAGGACTAGACCACTGGTCCCCTGCTCCCTTTCTTTCTGAATGCAAAGACAGCATCCAGCCACTTGATGTCTATTCTTATCAAGTTGTCCATGACTTAGAGGCTACAAGCATGACCTAGGCTATGCAGACCTGATTAAAAAAAAAAAAAAAAAAAAAAGATTAATTTTTTTTATTTTAGCTCTAAAAGAGAGAGAGAGAGCAGAAGCAGGAGGAGAGAAAGAGAGAGAGCAGAAGCAGGAAGAGGAGCAGAGAGAGAGGGAGAAGCAGACTCCCTGTGGACTTGGGGCTTGATCCCATGAGCTGGAGATCATGACCTGAGCCAAAGTCAGAAGCTTAATCCACTGAGCCATCCAGACTGATTTTTTTTTTAAAGAAAGATTTTATTTATTTACTCATGAGAAACAGAGAGAGAGAGAGAGAGGCAGAGACACAGGCAGAGGGAGAAGCAGGCTCCATGCAGGGAGCCCGATGTGGGACTTGATCCCAGGTCTCTAGGATCATGCCCTGGGCCGAAGGCAAGGCGCTAAACCACTGAGCCACCCAGGGATCCCCCCTCAGACTGAATTTTTAAATCACCTTCTCATCTCTTTTTTCCAGGGTCACCTAAGTCCTGGTGCAGCCCAACCCAAGAGAGAAGTCCACACTTGCCACACGCTCTGGAGAAGCGCTGCTTTCAACAAGGCCTGATCTCCTTCTAGATTGGCTGGAGGGCTTGAGATGTCCCCAGCACACCATAGGCAGACTGATAACATCAACATGGAACCACAGTGATGAGTTCCCAAGAATTTGAACTTCTGCTATTACCAGACACCATACCAGGTACTTTATACACGTAATAGTTAATTTATTCCCCACCACACGTTTTAACTCATCTTTCCTCCAAAGCACAAAGTCACCAAATATACCGTAGCATAGCTCTACCCCTCAAAATGGGTCCATAGCAATGAGTGGAGACCAGTAAGGATGCTGGACCATCTGTTAGAAGACTCTTTGGCAAAATGACCAGCTTCTGTGCACTTGCCTGCTGGCACCCCGTGAAACGGCAAAATTAGCACAGATCACAGACCTTCAGGGTTGGTCTCAAATCCTGGAACCTGAAAACACGAAGCCCACCAGTGCCAAGAGTCCGTAGAATTATTGCCACTTTGCAGATCAGGAGACCCCCATTCAGTGTCAGTGGCTGACTCGCAGTCAGTCACCCAGCTGGACTGTGGCGGAACCAGGACTCACACCTGGTCGTGTGTGGCTCTGAAGCTGTGTCATCTTTCGCTCCCTGCCCCGTCCTCTCAGTGATGTCTGTTCCCAAGTTATCTCAACGTTCAGGGTTTAAAAATATATGAATTCTCATGGGAGCTAAGATGCTACTTTTCTTTTGCCATCAAGAGGGTCTATTAAAGCTGGATCTGACCAAGTTCCTTCTGTGAACTGAGCTCCCGCACATGCCTTGTCTTCAGATCAACACTTCCAGGCTAAGCGTCATCACCCCTATTCTTTCTGGAGAGAAGGTAATCTCCCAGTGGCCCCCGGGCTTCCTTTTCTCTGTCACAGTCCCTGGTGATGGGGGAAGACCATGCATTCTGACACCCAAGGACCTCAGCTCTAGCTTTATTTGGCAGAAATACCTTGCTCCATCACCAGCCAGGCTCAGAAACCATGGGTGACTCTGGAGAGCTGGGGATCTCCCATGACATTTCCCAGCCATTTGCAAGAGTCCATAATCCTTCATCACCCTATTCTACTCCGCGTACGTCAGGGCAGAGGGGTCCTGTAGTGGTTTCTCCCTTAACCCTCTGAGCTAAATGCCCTCAGATCAGAACTGCAAAGACCGCTGCCTTGGACCCAGCAAGAGATGGGCTTGATGAATAAGATTGGTCAATGCCTTCATTCATTCAATGCATCATTATTGACAGAGCCAGGAGATAAAACAGTGAGAGGGAGAAAGACCCAGTCCCAGCCTCGCTTCTGCTGGGGGTTAGCAGAAAAGACAAGCAAACCAGGGGCCCTTGGAAGGCTTGGTAATATGCATACTGACAATGGGGGAAGAAATGAATGAAACCCTAACCAAATACCACTTTGGTGTGTGGAGTTTCATATATATTCTCTTTCTTCCTTCTTGTTCATTTACATATAAGTTAAATACATATTTGGAAATCCCTGCTGTATCAGGCAGGGGCCTACCAGAAGACCAGAATCAAACACAAATGATTCAGGAGAAGTTAACCAGAGTCTAGGTACAAAGTGCAGGAAAATTGAGAGTGTCACCTAGGGGTGTTGGGCCCCCTGAGATTAGCAGCAGCGGGAAGCTGTTACTACCCCAGGTCGGAAGGGGGAGGGGGGGAGGGTGAGGGTTGTGACAGATGGAGCCTCAGGGGAGGGAGGAATGGTCTGGTGAGGGGTGGCCTGGTGGAAGCAGTCCTTTTGGGAGAATGCAGCTGATACCCAAGCTCCAGAGGCAAAGCAGGGAGTGGGGAGGGAGTAGAAAGCAAAGCCCCTGCTGAGGTGCGTCATTCCAGGCTTATTATGCTGAGGAGCTAAGAAGAAGCTAAGGAAGAAGAGTGTTGGCACAGAAGAAAAAGTTGGCCCGGGGTCCTGGGATTGAGTCCCTCATTGGGCTCCCCGCAAGGAACCTGCTTCTCCTTCTGCCTATGTCTCTTTCTTTCTCTGTGTTTCTCATGAATAAATCAATAAAATCTGAAAGAAAGCAAGAAGAAAGAAAGAGAAAGAAGAAAGAAAGAAGAAAGAAAGAAAGAAAGAAAGAAAAGAAAGAAAGAAAGAAAGAAAGAAAGAAAGAAAGAAAGAAAGAAAGAAAGAAAGAAAGAAAAAGTTGGGCTAGCTGGTTAATCTGCGCTGTTTGGGTAGTCAGAGTGCGTAATTTAGTCTCAAAATGGGAGAACTGGGAAGGTGAGGTGGTGGTGGTGGTGGTTTGTCACCATCCTGTCTGTATCGATCAACTAAACCGATAACTGCCAGCTGTCCCATTCCCTGTGCTGTGAATTCACAGCCATAATGTGTGTGCATCTGGCCCTTAACGAGAGTTCATGGAGGCTGAGTAATGTTTGGATGGAGAAAAAAAATTATTGCATTCAGCAATATGATCTTCAGCAATCGACAGCTGGTGATGGAAGAGCCTTCAATCTTTTATTTCGTCTCAGGCTGAGCAGCTAAGTCTGGTGTTTAGCTGTCTGTTGTATTGATTTCCAAAACGACAAAGAAATTTCCAAAGCTGTCAAACAAACAGGAGACGTTTATGAAATGAAGTTGCGTCTCCTCGCAATTTATGATTTCTTCCTCATCAATTATGGATATTTCATTAGCGATTAGTCAGAAACTTGAAGCTAACTCCGGAGTTTGTCATTTAGAGTTTTCATATCAATTTCCTTATAACACGAGAAATAACATTCCTATAAATAAAGCAAAAGGCTAAGTATGTAGGCGGATAATGAAGAGCAGAAAATAAAACATCATTTCCAAACATATGCAATTATGAAAAATAGAATAACAAAGCCGGCGATGTTTCAAATTAAGTTCCTAAATGTACATTTCATTTAAGCTTAATAAAATATCACTTATATTGCAGTAATACCATTTAATTATTAAAAATCCTATCCAACCAGATTAATAACTGTGTAAGAGATGCTTGTCTAAATTCTACGTTTTTCCTCTACCCAGCAGTCCCTCATTATGAAGACCATCCCTCATTTTAGAAAGAATTTTCTTCTGTCCTTCAAAGACCTGCTGTTAACTCATTTTTAACACTGTAAATTATTTACATCAGAAGCTTGGAAACAGCAAAGCAAAATAGAGAAGATGTCACTGATGTATCATTTCGTGTTTATTTTTCACCTACTCTGTCTTACTGGGCTCAGGCGAAATCTTGAAGAAACATCATTCATAACCATCTACAACTGAGTTTTGAGGACAGAAACCAGACTGTGCTGGGACATATTGTACGTACCTTCCCAGACACTGGACATGTTCTATCCTAAATACTCTCTGCAACAGGCCCATGAGGCGAGTACAAATGCCCCCAGTTTGCAGACGGGGGAAGAGAAGCTTGGAGTGACACAGCCAGTAAGCGGCAGGGCCTGATCTGACCCTACATGTACTGCTTCAACATTTTGTGCTTTCTCCACTCAATCATGCTGCTAAGACAACTTGTGATAATTACCTACTATAATTCCCAACACTGCAGTTCACATCAAATGCCACAGCCTTCTGATTTGGCTTCCGTTGGATCTTAGCAATCTTAACGCCTGATAACAGTAATGGTGCCAACCCCCTCCCATGACACACTGTGTGAATATATCAAAATTGATGGTTTTATTAATCGGTGACATGCCTTGAAAATTCAATCTCACAGGGTAAGAGTTTGGGGACTTGGCAACCAGACAGAGTATGCTGGGGAAGTTTCTGTCTGTATTTAAAATGTGTTCCTGGAGTTTCTCTGTCCTTTTTGTGGTTGCTTTTTACTCCAGGGTATTGTAACATTGGCCTCAGGACACGAAACAATCAGACATTGGTTGCTCAGCGGGATTTGTGTTGGGTGGGAAGCCTATTTTTATTCTATGAGAGTCACTGCTTTTTCTTTTCTTTTCTTTTCTTTTTCATCGAGTTTGGGCTTTAGAGGTTTTGGAACAGAGAAAAGCTTCAGGGATTCACTTGACCACAGAACCATGTCTTGGAAGTCAGTATGATGAAGCCAGTAGCTTAAGAGTCTGAGAAAGACACATCCATGACTGTGGTTGCAAAAGAGCCTAGGACTCAGAACGTAGGACATGACAGACGGTCCCTCCTACCTTTTTTTTTTTTAAGATTTTATTTTATTTATTCATGAAAGACACAAGCAGAGGGAGAAGCAGGCTCCGTGCAGGGAGCCCGTTGTGGGACTCCTGGCATCCCAGGATCAGGACCTGAGCCGAAGGCAGGTGCTCAACCACTGAGCCACCCGGGGTCCCTCCTGCCTTGTGAACTCAGGACAAGGAGATAAGGGACCTCTACTCCGGGCAGTCCTGGTGGCGCAGCGGTTTATCTTGGAGAGCTGGGATTGAGTCCCACATCGGGCTCCCTGCATGGAGCCTGCTTCTCCCTCTGCCTGTGTCTCTGCCTCTCTCTCGCTCTGTATCTCTCATGAGTAAATAAAATAAAATCTAAAAAAGAAAAAAAAAGGGGGGGACCTCTACTCCCAGCTCTGTCTACTCCAGAACTTATGAGACGTTGAAAGCAACTTGATCCTGAGACACCCCCGCCCCCTACTACCACCACCAGAAAGCCTCCAGTCTGGTTCTCTACCTCCAAGGACAAAACTGGCTCACTGTGAGCCATTAGCACAGGACTTGCCCACAGGAAAACAAAACAGTTGTTAATTTCGGGTCACCAGTGAAAGGATGCATCACTTCCCTCCCAGCCGCCCTTCCCCTACCTTTAACACCTTGCATTATACGGTACATTTGTTATAGCAAAGGATCCATACTGATGCATTATTATGAACCGAAGTCCACAGTTTACATAAGGGTTCACTCTTGGTGGCGCACAGTCTAGAGTCTGGAGATACGCATAAGGTCATGTATGGACTATTGCAATATCACATAGAGGAGATTTACTGCCCTAAAACCCCAGTGCTATGGATCCCTTCCCCGGGCAGTTTCATTATCCTGGAGTTAAGCGAAAACCATACTCCTGGAATCAGAAAGCATGAACAAATATCATACTCCTGATGGGCTACGAACATCGTATGACAGATCTGGGCTCACAAACAAAAATTGTAATAGCAAAGAAAAGAATTATAGGCAGAAGAATGTAAAACGGGGTTGCCAAGGGAGGGTAGATCTTCACTGGGTGAGGTCTGAGCCCAAGTCAATGCTTCCCTTAATCCCACAAGGTGGGTACCATAATTATTCTATTTTACAGATAAGGCACAGAGTTTAGGCAATTTGAGTCCAAGGATGCAGAGAAAGAGCAGGCTGCATCTAGAATTTGAATCTGGGCTGCCAAGAATCAGGGAATGTTCTCTTAACTTCCACCAGGAAGCAGGAGCTTGCTGCATCATTATTGCTCAATTCACCACAGCCCTGTGGGACGGGGTAGCTATGGTTCAGATGTTACAGGTGAGGCCACAGAGGCTCAGAGAGGTTAAGCCACCAGTTCAAAGTCACCCAGCAGTATCGCGGCAAAGCCTAGGGTTTGCACACAGGTCTTTGCCCTCTGATGTCCGAGCCCACGACCTTCTCTGCCCTAGGGCCCCGTCTCCTCTGAGAAGAAGGGTGGGTGAGGATTCAGCCCTTTCCTTCATCAGCGGAGTGGCCGCTACAATTGTTCCCGGGAGCGCGAGGCAGGCAGTTTTTAAGAGAAGCAGCGACAGGAAATTTGGTCTATTGTTTGAAACAAGAGGTGCAAACAAGTCTCCGCTTTGAAGTGCTGAATAACAAATCCCGCCGGGAATGGAAAGGCGAGAAGCTACAAGATTCCTGAGCTGGTGTCAAATGCACAGGCAGTGGCGGAGGGCAGGAGGGGAAGAGGCGGCCCTCGGAGAAACTGGGGCAGGATTTGTTTGAAGAGAACGTGTCTTAAATAGATCAGGCTTACAGAGGACAGCCAGGGGCCAGGGGGTCATTTCTCTTTTTTCTCCAAGGGAGCCTGTTTTTGAAGGAAAACACCAGGTCCAAAGATGGGGGTGGGAGGCGAGCAGCTCAACAGTGAATCGCAGAGCAGTATTCAAAGAAAACAACACCAAACCCCACCACCTGGTCCGCCTGGGTCGGTCATAAAATGCTATCGCGTCCAAGGAGCTTGTGTAAACTAATCCCACCTCCCACTCACCCAGTCCGCGTTGCATTTAGGAAGCAGAGAGGGTAGGATACCCGACTTGGAATGATTTGTCATTGTTTTACTGAACGGTCCGTCTTCGCCCCTGATAGCGAACCCATGACCCCACCCTCCCGCCGCACTGGTAGCCAGAATGGGATCGTTGATTAGATATTTCCCCAGACGGTCTATTAGACCAGGCTCCCCTAACGTAAAGGAGTGAGAACCCCCTGGGCAATCAGCAAGGAGAATCCCGATGCTGGCTAGGAAAACACACCCCTCTCTCCTGCTGCTCAGCTTGCCAAACACCCTGTCTGGCTGTACTCTGGGGGACTTTTGACTCTCCCCGCCGCCTCTCATTTGTAATCGATGTCTCATTCAAGACCAAGGTCAGGTTATCAATCTTTATTATAGATGCCCTGGACCAGGGTGTCTGGAGCCTCCAACTGCCACAGAGAAATGTCTGGAGACAAAAGCTCCACGGGGAAGGACTGCTGGCAAGCAGGTTGCTGTAAGGTAAGGCGGAGGGATCCCCTCCTGGGCGGGCAATACCCAGGACTTCCTGTCCCAAGAGGGCCACCTGTCCCAAGTCCCAGGTGCGTTCCCACTGACCAGGTTGGAGCCCTGGGTGTGACAGGGGCAGCCCTGTACGGACACCAAACATTGGAGGAGTCTCCTTAGATCTCTGGTCTTTAGTTTTCTTATATGTAAAATGCTCCCTGCCTTGCAAACCTGCTGCGAAGATCAGAGATAAAGCTGTGGATGTCTCAGGACAGATGGCAGGTGCTCCCTGGATAGTAATTGTTGTTATTTGGTGGTTTTACAGACAAAGATGACTCTTCCAGGCTTGTGACTTTCAGTCTGGCCTTTTTACCCTCAGGACATCAGTAGATAATAGAATATCCTGCATGACTCTATTCCCAACCTCTTCCAAGAGTTTCCATTAAGATGTCTTGTTTGGGGGAGGCCTGACCTCAGAAGTCCCCGAAGGGGAAAGAAGTTCCAAGGGAGGTGCATGGCTAAGTCAGAACGGGGCTGGGTGCCTTGGACCCTGGTCTCAGGAGCAGTATCTACCAGCTACAGCAATGGACCTGCACGCAGTTGGGGTTTCCTAGGTTTTTACCTCCATCAGATATTATGTTCTTTTGCACATCAAGTAATCTCTAGAATGGAACCAATTACATGTTCCCAGTGTCTCTTCAGCCAGATCTTAAACTTTCTCCAAGGGCAGAAGCTACTGCATTTCATTTGGCTTTATATACATCCCCCACCTTGCCTTCCTTCCCGCCTGCCCCCAGTACACATGTGCATACACACACACACACACACACACACACACACACACACACGATCTCCACCAGCCTGACACAGTCTTCAGGAGCAATTGCAGACTTGAGCTGACTCTAGTTCACATCACATTTGGGAAAGCAGGACACTCTGCTGCTCTATATGTGGTTGTGGTCTCAGCCCTGATTTCTGAAATAAAAGGTGGTCTGGGGTAAAGAGTCCTCGAAGCTGAATATGAGCGTAGCCTTTGCCAAGGTCAGACCTACCAAAGATTTCATTCTGCTAATAAGTGCTTACATTGCCAAAAGAGAAGGCTGAAGGGTTACAATGCCCTGTGGCATGAAGAATGTATGTCAGGGAAGTGAAAGGCACTTACTAGCCAGCACTGACATGGTACAGGATGAGCAGGCTGTGAGGGGCCATTTTGTCTCACTCCAGGATTTTTTAAAGAATATTTTATTTATTTATTCATGAGAGACACACACACACAGAGGCAGAGACACAGGCAGAGGGAGAAGCAGGCTCCATGTAGGGAGCCCCGTGTGGGACTCGATGGCAGGACCCCGGGATCACGATCTGAGCCGAAGGCAGACGCTTAACCACTGAGCCACCCAGGTGCCCCTGGGATTTCTTTGCACGGTGTTCAACCATCTTATAAGGAAGGATCAGAGGACTCCTTCGGGCTCCAAACTGGGCACATAATAGGCCCTCGATACATATTTTTTGGAGGAATAAATACATAAAGGTATACATTGCTTCAGAAAGGCATTTAGGAGGGTCAGCCGAGATCAAATCATTGAAAGGTGGTCAGAAAACTAGCAGGCGCTTGGCAGCCTGGTTGAGAAATCCAATCTCTCCATCAAACAGCTCTTGGTGCTCTGAACCTCAGTCCACTTGTCTGTAAAATGGTATTCTATCAGCACGAATGCAGAGAAGCAAAGTTAGGGTCCGTGGATGTGATTCAGCTGAGAGTAAGTAGCGGCTCGCTTTTCATGGGTGCTTGCTCCATGCAAGTAGAGCTCCAAGATTTGTACGTAAGTTTTCTGATTTCATGCTCGCAGCACACAATGAGGTGTGTGCTTCTTTTGTGGAAACTGAGGCTCTGCGAGGTTACATAATGTGCTCAAGTTCAAACTGTTCATTACTAGAATTTGAACTCACATCTGACCCTGTCGTTGCTGGCTTCAATGCAAACTGCTTCTCCTTAGCCCTGCTTTTAAATGCCGACGGATAAGGCAAGAGAGTCTTTTTGACATGGTGCGCTGCAAATAGGCAGTCAAGTGGGAATGGGTCGTTCACAGGAACAGCATGTCTGGCAGCACCGTGACACATTGTTCAAAACGGCTGACTCCCCCACCACCCCTGCCCCTTCCGAGATACCACCAGCATCTTCCCATCTGGCCAGTCTTTAAGATGCCAGCCTTCTTTCCCCCTCCTGGGCTCCCGGCTGAACAACCACACTCACCGTTTCCCTTCTATGTGTGGATTTAGTGTGTGCTGCATTGTGCATGATTTCCTGATCCCAAACACCCTCCACCTTTCTTGCCACCTCTTCCCTCCCACCCTGTCCAACACCCCAACATTTCTGAAGTCTTGGCTCACGAGAAAGCATCTCAGTTCATTGCTTGGATCAAAGCGAGTGCTCTGGGGGTATCTGGTTGGCTGAGTTCAGGGCAGGCAACTCTTGATCTGGGAGTCATGAGTTTGTTGGGGGTGGGGGGAGACATTACTTAAAAGTTTTTTTTTTTAAAAAAGCTAATGTTATGGTATGTATTAGCATTTTAGTTTCTTCCCTGGATATCATTTGTCTTCTGCTTAGGTTGAATACTTATTTTTTTTTCCCACATTGAACAAGATTGTTATTTTTTACTATTGTTATGGACCTATTCCCAACAAAATTGTAAGCTTCAAAAGACAGGGACCTTGCCTGCTGCTTCTGTGTTTCTTTATAGTGTCTGGCACAACGCTTTGCCCAACAGATAGTGTTTGGTGATTAGATGGTGGACGTTCCAGCATTATTGGTGACATCCTTATCTGCCCTCGAAACAACTTTTGTAAAGAACACAGGGAACCCACACAGCCACGGTTTGTCATTTGGCACCGTATCTGTTATGCCTTCTTCCACTGACTGTAATGACTTCAGTTTTTCTCGAATGCCTTTATATTTTATACTTGCTTCAATTAGTATTAATAGAACAATACCTTGTGCCTTTATGGGATCTTTTGCTGGAGAGCTCAAAAGCATTTTACAAGAAAGTATTAATTATTCCTATTTTACAGGCAGGAAACCTGAGGCAAAGTCAGTGACTCAGTGGCAAAATTAGGACATGATTTTCCTTCTGTTTTCAATTGTCTATTTTAATCACTAGGTCACGCTACCCCTTCTGGTTAGAGTTAAATTGCTGTTTAAAAAATGCCATATCAGGGACGCCTGGGTGGCTCAGTGGTTAAGCATCTGCTTTGGCTCAGGTCATGATCCCGGGGTCCTGGGATCAAGTTCCGCATTGGACTCCCCTCAGGGAGCCTGCTTCTCCCTCTGCCCATGTCTCTGCCTCTCTCTCTGTGTCTCTCATGAATAAATAAATACAATCCTAAAAAAATATAAAATGCCATATCAGCCTTTTCCACCATCCTTATTTTGAATAATATTCACAATTTTCCTGTATTATAAAGATAGTTTATGCTCATATAGAAATTATAAAAAATACAGAAATATTAAAGAAACTAAAACTTACCCATGAAGTCATTGTCCAGAGACATGCACGGTTAAGACTGACGTATATTTCCTTATGGCATTTTATGTGAATACAGAATATGCTGTTCTTTGTGGCTGGGCTCACCCTATGGCCTGTTTTCAGCTTATATGATGAACATTTCCTTGTCTTGTTACAAATTTTCAAGCATAATTTTTAATGGCTACACACTATTTCATCATTTCTGTGCTATTGGGCATTTCTGTATTGTGGGACATTTAGGTCTTTCCATTTATTTATTTATTTATTTATTTTTCTATTTGCTTTTTTTTTTTTTACCAGAAATACTTCTGTGCTGAAAATATTTGCATTTCATTCTTTTATTTGACATTTTTACTTTTCAGACTATACATGTACATGTGTGTGAATATTTTAATTAGAGAAAACGATTGCTAGATTAGAGGTCCATTCTCCTGGCTTCTTTTTTCTATCTCACACACAAACAACATTTTGACATCCTATTGAGATTCTGCTAGCTACTTAGACCTCTAAAGATATTATAATAATACAGAGTCTCAAAAACTGACACTAGATCAAATATCTATTGTGAATGGAGCTTGAGGGAATGAGAAAAGTTTTTTATTCACTGCTAGAAATATCAGCTTCCCTATTTTCCAGTGGAACAAGCTTTTGGAATCTTCCAAACCACAGTTACCAGGGAAAAAATAATATCCAGCCAAACAGTGCTCATGACAAAAGAAAATCTAATTACATTTCATGAAAACAAATCTTCATTCAACTCCAACCATATAACACTGCAGAGATGTGTCATAAATGATCTTGTGGAGAAACAAAACAATATTTTGCTTCATGTTGTAAATGTGATTTTTTAAAAAGCATGTCTCTACCCTATATGTCTTGGCATCAGGGATATAGTTGTGTGTCTAAAATACTGGATGGCAAACTGATATTGTGAGAGCAATATTAATAATGAAAGGTCAATATAAATAGAATGCATATGGCTCCCACTTCCCAGGAGGAAAGAAAAGGAATTAATATAAGGTCTTAGCCCAGAACATGAACTTTACATTAAGCAAGATAATAATAATATTTATACAGTACTTTACACATTTCAAGCCCTTTCAAGCTACTGTCAATGTACACTATTAATTTCTAGTGATTCAGCAATGACATCAGTGAGAGCATCATGTAGGAGGGCATTTGTTTCCATAGTGCACAGGAAATAAGTAACACCCCATGAACACGGGCATCTCACGAGGAGGCAGAGGCAAGAAGGGGGAAAATGAGCTGTGATATTCTAATAATCTCAAAAATTCAAGAAAATTTATATTAGAACAGAAGTTCGGTAAAAAGAGACTCTGGCAGGGGAGGGGGTGTAGCTGGTGAGGTGCAGTTGGCAGAAATTGTTGGGTGATGGGAAGCCCCAGGACCTTCCTTGGGGCTTGGGAGTCCCAAAGCAGTGAGCAGTTGAGTCCGTGAAGCTCGATGTATTTCCAACTGTAAGACTGAGCTCCATTCGAAGGCTTCAGCTTCTAGCTTTCTTGTTTAAGAGCGGAGGAGAGCAGAATGTAATCATTAGAGGTGCAGAAAGATACCTAGAGCTAGTGGCATGGACATATGCTGTCCAGAAGTGTAAGGCAAAGTTAAATGGTGGGCCAGAAATGAAGTCTTTGAAGATTTCTAAAAGGGTCTTGGAGACTGAGAGAATGCTGTCACCAGACAGAGGCTGATAGGGGTGGTGAAGAGGAGAGCCCTACTGCTTAGAAATCATTATAGTTTGTTCTTACAAGTTTGGCAGGTTCTTGGTACAATTATATAACTACACATACATTTGGCGGATAGAGATGAATTATGTACTATGCATGTAATTACATGTAGCAAAATGTGTACTTTTATTTGGTGGGTATTTACATAGTAGGGTGAATAGCATACTTAGAAATAATTAACATAAAGTATTATTTAAAAAACAAAACAATTAAAAGTAGTTTGGTTTTCTTGAGCTCCCAAAAGAAAAAAAAAAAAAAGAATCTGGAATCTTCCTTTCATTTATTCCAGTAGTCCATGCCAAATTGTTCTGGAAGGCAGTCGCCAAAGACAAAAGGAAGACAAAGTAATTTCCTTCTGTTATTCATACTCTTTTGATTTAAGGAAAAGGCCTCTTCAAATTTAAAGTGTCTCAAAACTTCTGTCTGGCCTTAGATTTTCCTAAATTTAAAACATTTACAAATTCAGTCGACGTGAATGAATACCTTGATTTAATTTTCACCTTCTATCTTTGTAAAATTGAGATTCTCTTATGACTTATTAGGAGTATGATTCATTTTTACCCATGTACTACAAAGTAAGCACGTATTTATGTCTGTTTGTGAATAAATTATGATGTAAACGGGGATCCCTGGGTGGCGCAGCGGTTTAGCGCCTGCCTTTGGCCCAGGGCGCGATCCTGGAGACCCGGGATCGAATCCCACGTCAGGCTCCCGGTGCATGGAGCCTGCTTCTCCCTCTGCCTGTGTCTCTGCCTCTCTCTCTCTCTCTCTCTCCGTGTGACTATCATAAATAAATAAAAATAAAAAAAAATTATGATGTAAACGTTAAGCATCATGTCTTGTCTCTGCTTAACTGTTTCTTGTTGAACACGCTTCAAAAACAGTACTAATTCTGATGCAAAAATATTCAATAAGTGTAGTAAAGTTTCGGAATGAATCTCTTTAGTTTTCTTTTCAAGCATATCACATGAGATCTCTGAATTTTTTCATTATCTGTAGAGTTTAGATCATTTTCCAACTTTTTCTGGAGATAAAGTTTCTAGGTGAAACTTCATTTTATGAGTCCATTATAAATAAGGTCTCAGAACATAAAGACTCTTGTGAGAGAGAGTATTTTTTTTTAATAATGCTCTACATTGTGAGACATTTTTCATTTTGGAAGAATTTTTTGACAGTTAATTCCTTCAAAAAATTAGGTGACATGTATCAGAACAACTACTATCCCAGAGTCTTTAGAAAACAAGGCAATATTATTTTCCTTTCTTTGGGGGTACCAAAGAGGACCAATTTAGTCATGATCAACCCATATGGTATTTTAGAGAATTTGCCAATTTTCACCTTTAGGATTTAATCAACTGTGTGTAGAGGTCAGGAGAGTAGGAAAATGGAAATTTCTAAAAGTGCTTTAACCATTTTTGGTAAGTTATATCCATTAATGTTATCACACCCCCAGTACTGGCTACTGTATTTTTCAGAGGCGAAACCAAATAGGTCAGAAAAGAAACTTAGGAATTCTGGACCTAGATTCCAGTTGTTAGTTGCTTTATTTGGTGCTAAGCTGTATTTCTTTTAAAGGTGTCAGCAACAAACATTGATTGGTTACTCCCCACTCTCCCCAGCCCCGTTGTCCCCACCTGATTATTTGGGGCTTGATTTTTGAAAGCTGGGGATGGAGAATTAGTCACAAACTTGGGAAGTCTGAGCTTTCCTTCCCTAAAAGGAGAGCCTGAACGTCAAAAAGTGAGAAGAATGCTTCTGTATTGTTTTCCTTCGGCTCCATTGTAAGAAAATGACTTTTAGTCAAAATGCTTTTCTGTTCTGGGCCAGTTGCTTGCTAACCTGTCTCTTACACTTTTTCTTTTTTTTGGGGGGGGGGGGTTCTAGTCATTATCTTATTGTCTTTGTGGGTCCTAAAGGAGATCTAAGTCCTAAAGCCTTTCCATTTTCTGAATATTTTATACAGAATACAATTTAGTAGATCTACTATGTTTGGATGTCAGCAAGTCCTCCTAATCTTCCACAATGCTAAGACAAAGTCAAGCTGAAAAAAAAGAAAACCCGAAGAAAATAGTCTTTAGAAATAGACATAATTTATTCTGATTCTATGTCTCCACTCAAGAAAAATTAAATATGCTTTTATAGGTCCCTGATGATTACTTCACTCTGCTAAGATAATTTTTGATCAGTGGTTTATTTTGAATGCCATTTTAAAGTGGTAACATTTTGTGGTGTTGGCAAAGTTATTCCAACCCTCCCTTTCCTCCCCAGGAGAGCAAGAAGCCTTGTATAACGCAAAACTTTGGTAGAAGACATCCAAATGTTATTTAAATAGAGCTTGACCTCTGGGCCAGTCAATGTATTGTTTCTTTCCTGGCCAAGTTAGCATGCAAATAGTGTAAATACAACCAGAAATGTAACAGGGGTATCTAATACTCATCAAATTTATTTCTAAAATATTGCAGTGGATTCAGAACCCTGAATTCCAACCAGATGTACTTCTGGAGTATTACACAGGTCATATATATTTCACTTTTTTTTTGGTTCAAACCCAGGGGATCGACACGATAATTAGATTGAGAACATCTGCACCAAATCCAAACCATTTCCCTGATCCTTCCTTGAGCCTTCCCCACGGGAGCGGTCTTTTTATTTATTTTTTATTTTTTAAGCCCTTGCACATTTTATTTGTCTAGCCCCCTTTAGGGCAATTCCGAGGTTTTGCCTGCCTGCCACCGCACATATAGGAGGCGAGCGCAGACGTACCCCCAAGAGTCGGATACGGGGGCGGGGGGATCGTTAAGGATGTGGCATCTTGTCCGGACAGGAGTCCCCAGAGGTGGCAGTGCAGTTTCCCGCCTGGGGCCTGGCTCCGGGACAGGGCGTGGCCAGGCGCGGGGCGCGCGGGTGGGCACGTGCGCGGGGACCCGAGGACGCGAGTGTCGGGGCGCCGCTGCCCTCTACCGGGCGGCGCGGTCGGAGCTGCAGTGCGGCCGCCTGGCGACTGCGCGCGCGGGCTCGGGCGCCCCACACCAAGGCGGTCCTCGGCGTTCCCGAGGTCGCCACTGCCCTGCCCGGCGTCACAGCATCGGGGGCCGAGGCTCGCGGCGCCCCCCCGCCCCCCCGGCCCGGCTCCTGCCCCGCGCGCTCCCACCACCTGCTTCCTGCCCCTTCTGCCGGTTGGGGCTGCGAGGCCGGGACGCGGAGGGAACCCCCCGGCCGACTTCAGGAGCCGCGCGCTGAGCACACCGAGACGCCTGGTGTGCAGCGCGAGACCTGGGGGGCACGTGTGTCCTCTACTCCCGTGGCCTTTCGTTTCCAGTCCTTTCCACTCCAGAACGCTCCATTCGCCCCCTTGATCAGCGCTAAGCCCTCGCGCTCTCGGTTCGAAAAGCAGTTATATCCCACTTACATGCTTTATTTTGTATTCCATACGAATTTTATTTACATATAATTTTCAAGGTTCAGGAATTTGGGGGTTTAACTGATGACGCGTCAACTGGAGTGCGGGAGAGAGGAAGAGGACAGTATTCCTACTGGAAAGTCCAACTCACACGTGTGTGTAATCAATGAAAGATGACGCTCATAAAACGTGTACTTGTGCCAGGTTTCTGCGAAAAAAGGAAATCCAAAGCGAATGGACTCTCGGGTTTGAATTTTAGCAGTTCTGTACACCAGGGACCACGCTTTCTGTAAGAAGCGTTACCCACTCTTCCCAAGTTTCTGCACCAAAAGGAGTGCAAACCCAAGTGTCTGAACTACAGGAAGTTTCCAGGGCTGTTCCGCTGCCGCGGTGCGGGGGGATACACAACCGTGCCCGCCGGGACTTTTCCTGCCTCGGCCTAGGCGGGCGCAGCTCGGGCGGAGGGGGCGGCGCGGACCCCGGCGGCCGGGATCGCGGGGCGCCTCGGGGCGTCGCGGGGGCCGCGTGCCACCGCTCCGGGCGTTAACGGGTGCAGCGGCAGGAGGGTCAGGGCTGGTCTCGCCCCAACTCCACTGCCCCCAGCTGGAAACGCCGTCCCCGGCAGGCTCGGCCCGAGTCCCGCGGGGGCCCGGGGCGGTGGGCGTGCGGCGGCCGCTAGCCGGCTCGCCGGGCACACGCGCGGGGTCGGGGCTCGGGCAGGTGGTCGCGGCGGTCCGGCGCCGGCTGGAGGGCGAGCGAAAGCGGCGCGGCTCCGGCGCCCGCCCGGACACGGCCGAAAGCCCCCGGCCGGAGGTCCCGGAGGGGTGGCGGTCGCCCGCTGCGGGCCGCCCGCGACCCCCGGGTTCCCCGCCCCCGCCCCCGCCCCGCGAAGCACGCCCCAGGTGAGCCGGCCCCGGGCCTCCCGCGGGGGCCCCGGCGCCCCTCCCGCCGCCCTCCAGCGCCCCCTCGGGGCCGGGCCGCCGCCCGCCGCCCGCCGGGGCCGGGGGCCGGGGGGCCGGGGGGCCGGGGGCCCGGGAGGGGCGGGGGTCGCGGGCCGGGCACCGGGCGCGGGGGGAGGGGCAGGGCGCCGGGGCCGCGCGCGCCAGGCCCCGCGGCTACCGCCGCGCCCTCGGGCTCAGACTCCGGCTCCGGCTCGGGCTCGCCATGGCTGCGGCGGCGCCGTGAGGAGGAGTCCGCGTCCTCCGTGGCGGCGGCGGCGGCCGGCTCCAGGCCGGGTTTTGGCGCCGCCCGCCTGCTGCCTCCTGGCGGCTCCTGAACTCCAGCCCCCTCTCTATCAGCCTCTCACTCCGTCTCAATATGTCTCAAGATGGCGGCCAATGTGGGATCGATGTTTCAATATTGGAAGCGCTTTGATTTACAGCAGCTGCAGGTCAGGCTTCTGCTCGCTCGGCCTCTCGCCCGGGGGTGGGGGCTGCGGGCGGTCGCGGCCTCCCCCGGGGCTCCGGGCTGCCCGGCCGCCGGGGGGCCGCGGCGGCGGGGAGGAGGGGGGTGCCGGGGAAAGCGGGGCCGAGTCGGGGACAAGTCCCTCTCGCTCCCCGGCCCCCATTGATAACTCGCTTGATCAGAAATTGATCCTCTTTGTTCAATTCATCGATCAGCCCAAGATGGCGCCGGGAGCCGCCGCCGCCACCGCTGCCCCCGGTGTCGGCCCCCACCCCGGGCGCCCCCCCGGCCCTGCGCCGCCGCCGCCGCCGCCGCCGCCGCCGCGGGACCGGGGAGGGGGCGGCCCCGGCGGCCCGCGGGGTGCGCGCGCGAGCGGGGAGCGGGCGGCGGCGGGCGGCGGCGGCGGCGGGCGCTGCGCGGGGAGGGGGCTGCGGCCCGGGGACGGCGCCCGGCCGCGCGCCCCGCGCCCCCGGCCCACCGTATTCCCGGGGAAAGTTTGTGGGGAGTTGCTGTGGGGGGTGAAGCGCCTGCCTCTCCAGGAGGAGCCGCCGCCGCCACTGCCGCCGGCGCGGCGGAGCTGGGGCTGGTGGCGCTGTGGTGCCGCCGGCTCGGGGGAGGGTCAGAGCGGCCACCGGCGGCGGCGGCGGCGGCGGCGGCGGCGCGGCCCGGCTCCGGCCAGGCGGGCGGGCGGGCGGGCGGCCGGGCAGGCGGGCGGGCGTCCGCGCGCCCCGGCCCCGGCCCCGGCCGGCCCGGGCCCCGGCCGCCGCGCGGGGCTGTCAGCCGGCCGGGGCCGCGCCGCCGCTCCCGCACCCGGCGCCCGGCTCCCGGCTCCCCGAGCGGACCCCGGGGTTTGTTTACGTCCGGGCGGGCGCCCCGGGGCCACCCGCGGCCGCCCCGCTCTTTTGTGTGCCCGCGCGAGAGGCGCGGACCGGCCTCTCCGCGGCGGGAGACCCCGGCAGGGGCGCTGAGGGGAAACTCGCGGGGGGCGGCAGGCACCCAGCGCGCGGAGCCCGGGGATCGGAGCGCCCGGCGGGAGCCGCTGCGGGCGGACGGCAGCAACTTTCCCCGCGCAGGCTCCGCGCTGGCCCCCGGCCCTCCCCGCGGGGGCCTCGGGCTCAATGGAGCGCGCGGCCGGTCCCCTCCGAAATGCCTCCTCGGGTCGGGTTCTCGAAAACAGGGCCCCGGGGGCCCCCCGGGACTGTGGCGTGCCGGGCCGTGCTCCGCGCCCCGACCCCGGAGCGTCACGGGGGGATCGCGCGGGGGCTCCCCGTCCGGCGCCCGCGCCGCCGCGGTGCCCGGGGGGCGCGTCCCTGCCGGCCGCCCCCCACCCGGAGGAGCGGCGCTGCCCCGGGCTTCGCCCCGAACCTGCCGGCTCCGCGCTCGCGGCGCCCGGACAGCCCCGGGACTCTGCCAGGTGGATGTTGTGCGTAGCGGGAGCCAAGTTGAAGGTGAGCGGCGTGTGGTCCGGGAGCCCCCCGCCCCCCCCCCCCGCCCGGGAGCGCTGCGGGCGGCGGGAGGGCAGGTTGGTCTGCGGCTGGCCGGGGCCCAGGGCGGCCGGTGCTCCGGGGATCGCCCAGCGTCCCTTGGGGACGGCCGCGGCGTCCAACCCCGCCGGGTGCGGGAAGGCAAACTTGACCGAACTTTCCCAACCCGGAGACTGGTGACGGTGACCTGGGATACTTTAAGTCAGGAGGGAGGCAGATGAACTCCAGATGCAGCCTTGTAGGAAACGAAGCGGATTGCATTAAAACGTCTATCAGTGGAGTCCGACAACTTTAATTGTACACGCTTGTTTTCTGTTTCTGCCTACGTAAGAACGGTAAAGCAGACTCATAGTCGTTATGAAATTTCTTCAAATTTCTCGCTTAACTAGGAAGAAGACTATGTGAAATATGTATTTCCGATAAGATTAAAACTTAAAGGAGTTTGAGTATTTATTGACTAAAATAGATTACTCCAAAGTGTCTATTGTGTAAATTAGATTCCTGAATGTAATGAACACAGCCGAATGGCATTTTTGATAAATTGGTCTACCCTGTTTTAGTAAAAATAGCTCCCTTTTACCATAATTTAATTCCTGTGCTTACTGTAAAACCCGTTGTGGAGTTTTGAAGAGACAAACCTTAATTTTTTTTTTTTTTTTTCTTCTTGGCTTCTTAAGTGGACATGTAGCTGAACATTGGCGAGGTTTATTTTTTAAGCATCTTGGCAAAACTCCATGGGAGATGGATTTGGTTTCCAGAGCGGTATTAGGTTTTTAGGAACTCTCTGACACCACGAACCTGTGGGTGATCAGCTACTTGAGGATATCATGAGGATGTTTAATACTGTGACTTACAGAACTGGGGTTGGAAGTTTTCTTGTCAGTCTTTGTCAACGAACGTTAAGGTGTTGATCTCAAAAAAGAAAATTAGGTGAGTGAGCATCACTATCGTCCTCTGTACAGAGCATCCGTCGGCTTTGGGTGGGAGGTAAAGATTGGGCCCCAGATGATTTCCTGCTCCTGCTCCATCACAGGTTTGAGAAACTTCATTTGACTATGGAATGCCAAAGTTCAAGTATAAGGCTAAACTCGTTCTTTTCTCCAGGCCCTGAAGAGGCCTTTTGAGTTGGTATCCAGTTTAACGTCATCTCTGTTCCCACAGACAGTAAGTAGTAAGTGAGCCAATGAGACTGCAGTTTGAGAGGAGAGAATTCATTAGTTTCAGACTCTTCTCATCTTTCCACAGCCCCTGACCCAGAGATCAGGTTGCCTGCAGAGCCAGCTCAGGCTATGGCCCTGCCACCTGAGGGCAGATCTCAGCTAGACTCTGACCCAGGTTGGACACTTAATGCTGGTTTGCTTGAGACAAGACAGTTGTGCCCCTCCCATGCCTCTACTACACCCTCAGTGAGCCGGGCCTGAGTTCTCATCCCTCTGCTTGGTCTTGAAGCTCCTTGGGACGTGGACTGAGTGCCCAGGAAGAGAGCTTCTAAAGATTGAGCTCTATTTCGTTTCCTTAGCAGTCCCAAAGGCTTGTGGTATGGAAGTGTCAGTGCTTTGGTGTTGCTAAGACTAGTTGGACAAGTTTTTGTCCTATCCCAGACTTGTAAAAACCAGAATTTTTTTTGTTGTCGTTGTTACAAGAAAAACACCGTTGTATAAATTTGTCTTTTAAATACATGTTTGAAAAGAGAACAGTTTCTAAAACAAGTTCATCTAACTCCGTGAGCGAAGCTTTTGGGGCATGGGGCCTGCCAGTGACTGGCTTCCCTTTGGGGCGTTATTCCTACGTGGTAACTAGTGCTCCCCTTTAAGGAGTCTCTGCAAAAGTAACCTTGAAACATTATCCTCTTTTTCAAAATCAGAAAATAATTCCGGTTTTGCCGAAAGTCCCATTTCTCTGATAGGTTTTATTTTGTGTTTTCCTGTTAAGGCAGTATTCCCCAGAAGTAGATCATTTTGATTACAATATGTATCCCGTCTTGTACCCTTTAGAAAATGCGGAGGAAACAAATCATCAAGGAGTTCTACACAGCTGCTGTCTTTGTTTCCTTGGTTCTCTTAATATCGGTGTCTTTGAGATTGGGTGTGGGAGGGGGTCACTTCACTGTCAGTGGATTAAAGGTTTTTTCTCCATGTGAAACTATGTGTAGTGTTTTGTTTTGTTTTGTTTGAAAGGTGCAAGGCAGTGGAGGGATGGGGTTATGCAAGAGTTTCTGATGCAGTTGGGTGGTGGAGTGTCGTTCTTCCCCCCCCCCCCCCCCCCCCCCGCCTTGGGGGGTGGGGAGGCTTTTCCTCAGTTTCACTTAGCTCTTGCCAGTAGTTAGCTACATGAGGAAGTTGGAAGGGCAAGGGGACAAATTGCCAGTCCTCTTAGGAATTACTCTCTCCTAGCCCACTGAGCTAATCTTAAAAATGCTGTCTGGGGAGCAGCCGATGGAGTCTGAGATCTTTAATGGCAATTGAAAAAGTCTCTGGCCCTGTTACATACAATTAAAACAAACCCAGCAGGGGGTTTACAGGAGCTGTGCAGAAGGGGTAGTCAGTGCTTTCTGATCAGTGGTGTCCCCCCCTCCCCTCGCCCCCCACCTGTAGCAGTCAACAATCCAGACTGCTCCAGGGGCTGTGCTCACAGCCCTTCTTGGGAGAGAAAACAAGGCTCCAAGTAGAAAAATCTATACTCGTTTCAGCTCACTTATAAAGCACAAGGAACATCCTCAGTGAAATGAAGGAAGGACAAATTTGTTAGAGGGAAGCTGGCATATTTTAAAAAAGAAATTCATCACGTGAGAAATCCTATGGAGCTAGGCCAAATTCCTACCTGTGCTTCGTTTTTACACAGTTCACACTTTTGGCATGTAAATTTCACAAACTTAAAAGACAGGTGTACCTGATGTCCTGTACCACAAACCCTACCTAAAAGTTACTTTAATACATAGGATCCTACATTATAGAAATTACTTTTAAAAACCTATTTATGGTCACTTAATGTATAAAAATGTATATATATATATAATTGCTTTTCCTATGAAAGTTCTGATTTTTACAAGTAATCGTCAAAGATAGAAATTGGTTATCTTCTATTGTTTTGTCTGAAGCTCTGCATTATGGCTGTGGAGAGATAGTTTTGGTTTCAACTGAAATTCCCCTGCCTCTGATTGTTTAAACCAGACCCTTAATCTTATTTTAACATACTTAAAACGTTCAAAAAACCCGGAAGAATTGTTTTGTATAAGTAGCAAGTGAATGTAGTTTAAACACTCAAGCAATTCTGGTATCTAATTGGAAACAGGTGGAATTCTTGGAATCCTGTGTTTGAATCTTATTATAGCAAAGCACAGAGACACTTTTTACTTATGGCCATTTGTTTTGTTGAAGCTGTTTGAAGAGGGGCCCCATGACCTCTCATTGTGCCCCACTACTGTTTACCTGGACGTTCCAGTCGTGCTGGGCATTTTAGGAACTAGATGCCTGTGTATGTCTGGACACCCAAGAGAACTATGTGTGTGCAGATTATGTGGTGAAAAAGGAACTTTAATGGCATAATTAGACAACTGATTTAATATCTGTGTTATGTAGCATTTATGGTGAAGAAGTTATGAATTCACTTGTGATTTCTGATTTAAAAAACATTTATTGGGGATCTCTGGGTGGCTCAGCGGTTTAGCGCCTGCCTTTGGCCCAGGGCGCAACCCTTGAGTCCCGGGATTGAGTCCCGCGTCAGGCTCCCTGCATGGAGCCTGCTTCTCCCTCTGCCTGTGTCTCTGCCTCTCTCTCTCTCTCTCTCTCTCTCTCTCTCTACGTCTATCATGAATAAATAAATATAATCTTTAAAAAAATTTATTGACATGAGCATTTGGATACATTTTATTATACCCTGATTTAGAATTCAGAGAGAAATTACTTTTCTTAAAAACTCTACATTTAGGGATATAAACTTATGTAGCACTCCCCCCCCCCCAAAAAAAAAAAAGCCAAACGGAGTTGGAGATATTTCAGCAAAATGTCAGTGGTAAGGCTCTGAATTATCTCAGCCATTTTTCTTATTCTAGTTTTCAAAGCCAGCTAAATCGCTGGTTTTGCTGTATGTTTAAGAACCAGGTTTTGGTTGGTGTTTGGGTGTTGATTTTATTGAAGAGGACAGCTAAGATTTGTATTGAGCTGTTGCTCCTGTCACAGTTTTGGATTTGCTGAGCTGTAATCAGCCCTCATGTCAGCTATATTCTGAAAAAGTGGGTAGAGGAAGGTTGTGTCTGGCTAGGCCGGGGGTGGGGGGATGGGGAGTGTGTGTATTCCTACAGGAAGTTACCTGGGATTAAGGGGGGGACCCATGGCATCGCCTACATTGGCACCCATAGCAGGAGCAGCTTTGAAGCACCTTAGATTTTTTATAAAAGTACACAGTGCCACCCTATTCACATGATATGACACAGTTAAAAAACATAACGAGGGCAAACACGGGTTTCTGAAAGACATCTAATTTGTTGCAAAACCCATCAAGGACCTTTCCTTCGAAAAGTAAACAACTCTCTAATAAAAATAATTCTCATTCTTGCTGTAATTAAATTCTGAGAGTATGATGTTAGTGCACGAAATAAATCTTGTCATTTTCTTCATTTGAATCTGAAGGTTCTTTCTTGCTGCAGGAAGCCCAGGGCAGTTGGCAGAATTTTTGTGTTTATTAGAGCCCTGGGCCATGGGCAGCCTGGGAAGTTACTCAGATTTGGCTGGTAGGATTCCCACCTAGAGGGAGCCCCCGCCCACGGGCCCCATCCTCAGGAACCCCATCAGACAGGTGGCTGGAGAAGGAGTGAGGTTGGGAGTGTTCATTGCTCCCAGGAGTTTATCCAGCACCACAAAGCATCTGGGAAAAATAGCCAGGTAGGAGATTCACAGGGAACTTTATAAAAAGCCTAAGAGGCCACAGCAGGGCCCACTCAGCTGACAATTGAAACCCTCAATGCTTTTGACTGTGATTTATGAAGTTAATGTTGAAGAAATTACCAGAACTTACTCTGAAGCTTGTTCTGTCTTAGCATTATCCTGAGCGTACCAGCATGGGGCTTGTTTTCTTAAAGACATCTTTGTATTTGGCGGTGTTTAGTCAATATGTTAAAGGAGTTAACGTTTTTTAAAAAAGTTATGTATGGTTACGAGGTATTCCGAGTTTGGTTAAGGGAAGAACAAATTGACAAATTTGCTCTTTCTTAAGTGAACATTGCGAAATTGCAAGAAATGGAATGCCATTCTGACTGTCATTAAGATTTTATTTGGGTGTTGACAGCTTTTTGCTAAATGTAAGACGTTCGGATCCTGTCCACTCAACTGGAAAAAAAAAAAAAAACACAAACAACTAGCTTAAAAGCTTCTTCCTAGTTTCCTCTTAAAAGTCTCTCTTACGTTAGTTCTTCCCCCAATACAATTTGAATGTTTCATTGTTTCATTTTCTCATATTGTCTTATGTTTTTTTCAGACCAAAAAGGGTAGGAGGTCCTTTTAGGCATCTTGATTCTGTTTATATTTTAGACTTGTGAAGGTCTTTGGTTGATTGCTAGTTTCCCTCCCTGTTTTTAGGGTAGAAATCGCTGTTGAGGTCAGAGTAACTTGATGAATGCTAAGAAATGACCTCATAGGGGTTTGCAAGGCTCAAGGCTCCTGGGCCCATGGGTAAGGAAGGGCCTCGAAGGCGCCGCCCTCAGTCTGGGCGCCGTCAGCCCCGAGCACCTGCTGTCACCGCTGCCTGCCATTCCTTGCCCCTCTTCTGAGCCCCTGCCCTGCCAAGCCTACCCCCTCCTGTGTTGTGACAACTGTTGTTTTCTTAATTTTTTTTTTCTTTGTAAGTATTTGTGGCACTCCATTATTTTGAGATTCTTGGAAGAAAGAGACTATGTAAATGAAAATTAAAAATAAAATTCTTGCTGGAGGGAATTGTGCATTTAATTCTTCTGATTAGTTTTGGAAAAGACTTTTTTTTCCTTCCCCTGAAAATAGGAACATTCTGTTGCTCCTATCACCATTTTTGCCTCATTCTGAAAGGTGTGGCAGATAATGGTGAAACATGTCCTTTATTTGCTGTGTCTCACCATGGTAGTTGACCTAGAACTTGAACCCACGCGATTCTGCGTACAGTGAATTATTTCTGATTCACATTGTTCTGCTCTGCCCTCGCTAAGCGTGTAGATAGCAACTGCCCATAGAACACAGACCTTTTAAAGGGGAAAGGTTTTGAGTCACTGAACACAGAAATTACAACTAAAATTTTGAGTAGCCTTACTTCAATTTCCAACTTCCCTTCTTGTTCATATGGCAGAGATGTTATAAGTCGTATGATTTTGAAACAGAAAACTATGATTTCAGGAGCATTCATGGAAATAATTCACTGGAATCCCTTCATTTCAGCTGTGCCATGGTTCCTTGCTTACATAACATCATGTGCTGTCACAGCATTCAGCTGGGGGGGGGGTACCAAGGTCAGATTTGGGGTCATGCTTCGGTTCTGTAGGCATGTGGGGGACCCAGGAGCCAGATGGGAAACCCAGGCTGCTGCAAGGCCCCCATCCAGGTGACTTGGTCCGGCACAGACCTCACAGTTGCAGGGGAGCTGGGGGGGGGGGAGGGGGCAAGTGAGCACCAAGGGCCTGGAGAGCAGTGCTAAGCGGTCAGGAAGTTGGTACCTGGAGCTGGTCACCCAGACGGGGTCGCTCTGTCCCCCCCCCCCTTCAGATTTGTCAGCATTGGCATGGGATTGGGAGAGGAAGGGTATTGCCAGTTGTGGCTTAAGTGTCACTGTCAGGGGAGTGAGAAGTGGTTTGCGATTGTTTTACTTTGCTCTGTGTTGGTCTGTAATTATAGTCATTTTACGTCGCACGGATGCTTTAATAAATCTGTGTGTGCGCGCGCGTGCTCGTATGTAGGTAGTTTTGGGGGCTGCTTGTTGTATGAGAGAGCCAGATCAAAAAAAAAAAAAAAAAGAGCCAGATCTTTCTAGCACAGGAGAACTGAGCATGTAGCCTTGACTTGTTTCAAAAGTGTCTGTTTGAAACAGGTCGTAATCCATTATAGATGTGGCTGCCAGATTATATCTTCCCAAACCATTGATCCAACCATGCTGTTCTCTCTCCTTAAACTCCTGCAGTGGCTCACTTGGGTGCAGAATGGAGACTGCTTTCCTTATGCCAGCAGATAGAGTTCCTCATGTTTGGCCGTACCTTACCTAAACCTTTTGCCCCACTTAGAAGGATCCCAGATTCATGCTCAATTTGGGGGAATGCTCTCATCCTTCCTCTGCACGTCTGAGTATCAAATCTTATTTCATGTACTTCCTTCCTTCATTCTGGCCCAGTGCTGCAGGAGTGTCTGGGTACCAGGTGCTGGTGATGCAGGCTGGAAGAGCAGCATTTGCCACCCTGGGGGCGTGGGCAGCTGGACTTTAGCCATGATGGAGCCATACGCCAGGAGTTGTTGGAGGGCTGCAGAGGAAGGGAGTCCAAAATTGGGGAAAGCGCCTCCCCCTTCCCTCACCCCGGAGCAGAGAGAAGGCCTTGGCTGAATTCTGTGCACCTGAGAATTTGTGGGAGAGAGGGCATTCCAGCAGTATGGTTGGGGGTGGCTGGTGATCTCTGAGGTCTGGTACCTTTTCTGGACCCCACATAGCATCCACCATAACTTCTGGCTGTCCTTGAGCACTCACGCTCTTGTTCTCCACCTTACATTGTCTTGTACCTGCTGTTTGATACAGCTCTGTGACAGAGCACCCAGCGAGTCCCGCTGCAAGAGAATTGCTGGCCTCTTTTAAGGGGGCAGTCCCAGGTATTCGGGTTTTTATTTATTTTATTTTATTTTATATTTTATTTTATTTTATATTTTATTTTATTTTATTTTAATTTTTATTTATTTATGATAGTCATACACACACACACACACACACACACACACACACACACAGGCAGAGACATAGGCAGAGGGAGAAGCAGGCTCCATGTACCGGGAGCCCGACGTGGGATTCGATCCGGGGTCTCCAGGATCGCGCCCTGGGCCAAAGGCAGGCGCCAAACTGCTGCGCCACCCAGGGATCCCCAGATATTCTGATTTAAGGCTCATTCAGCTAGTTCACTTAAGAGTGCAGACGGAATTCTTTTTAGGATTGTGCAAGGCAGGTAAGTTATATAAAAATGGGTGTGTTTTGAGTTAATAATAGATATATATACCAATAGAACATGCATTTCTTATTTATTTCCACTTACTGAATTCCATCTTTGTAAAGCTGCATGTACAGTGGTTAAAACATATGTAATCGTATTTGTGGTACATGAAATATTTAAAAAATCCACATTTTTAAAAATAGAATTAGCCAGAACAATTCTTTGATAGAGATTTATTCTTTGACTCTGCCCAGAGCCTGAATGGGAGGAAACTTCCCCCTAAGAACGGGGAAAGTGCGTTTTGTAATGATTAGAGCCCAAGCAATGCAAGAGAAAGCAAGCAGCAAGAGGCATGAAGGTCTGGGTGGCAGCACTGGAGAAACATCTTCCGTGTGCTCAGCCCGAAGAGGCTGCCCTGTGGGCCTGGCGTAAGGAGAGGCAAAGGCCCTGGGCCAGGCCCCCTTCAGAGCAGTGGCCTTCACAGCCTGCATGCTTTCTCTGCTTCTTCATTTACAAAGAAAGTACCTAGGATATTTTTGTGGAGGTGACGTCACTGTCTGGCCGCATAAGCATATGCATGGATTTGGGGAAGTGAGGGTTGCCAGGGGCAGCTAAGAGGAGCCACAGACCCCAGGGGCCAGCCTGGGTGGCTGATGGGAGGGGCGGGACCTGAGTTCACAGGGACTGGAAGAGGGAGAGGTGCCACCCCAGGCCCGGGAAGAGGGTGTGCTCCTGGCAGGATCCATGGGATTGGGGAGTCTGGTGGGAATTCAGGTGCTGAGCCCAGGAGAGAAGGAGCGGAGGAGATCAGTAGAGAGGTTGGTGTAAAAGTAGATGAGAACTTGACTCCTGGGGGTTGAAGCTAGTGGAGGATTTGTGTGGCAGTTGGTACTTGAGAGGCTGGCATCGTTTGAGGTGGGGAGGGCCAGAGAAGTAATCTTTATTGGGGGACCCCCGCTGAGTGTTAACTGCCCCAGTCCTGGAACTAGGACTGCTGGGATGTTTCAATGGAAGGGGAAGAGAAGTACTGTATTGCTTTGCTCATAGTAGACTGCACATCTTATGCCTGGTTTCATGGCCACTGGTGACAAGGTGGAGGCTTAAACTCTTCTTCTTCTTCTTCTTCTTCTTTTTTTTTTTTTTTAAAGTATACATTAACAGCTGTCATCTCCCAAGTACTGACCATGAGCAGGAGCGTTTTGGGGCCTTGAGTTCTTTCCTGTCATCCACATAACAGCCCTGGGGAGGAGAGAGGATCCGGCTGGTAGGTGGGAAGCCAGAGAGCCTCCTTGGTCCATGGCTTTCCTGCTGATCCCTGCTGCTCACGAGACTGGCTCCAGAGAAGTGGTGGGGTCCTTGTGCTGAGGCTGTGGGCAGATTCAGGAGCGGGGCCCCTGTCCATGGGACTACTCGAGACGAGCCTGGGCATGGGGAAGTCATCTAATGAGCAGCTGGAGATGGAAATGAAGCCTGTGAGGTGGGCATGCAGGTACTTGGGTTGACCTCGGTGGGTGGACACCTTCTGGTTGAGACCTTGCTGGATTTGAAAAGTTTCCTAGTGCCTCCCCGAGCCTTGAGACTTCAGAGTCCATTCATAGCAATAGAGCTCCCCAGAGAAGGTAATCAGATCATCCTTTGCTGGGCAAGGAGCGTTCCCATCAGCAAACATTATGTGATAGGGTGTAGCGACAGCCTTGAGCTGAAAGCAGCCCTCTTTTCTGTGCCCCCTGCTGTCCTCCTTGTCCCATCTGTGCAGACAACAAATGTGTCAGAAGAGCTTTGGGGAAATGGTAGGCAGGAGAGAGGGTGCTCATGGGAAGGAGGGAGAGAAGGAGCTGGCACAGGAGAGGCAGTATACCCCCATACCCCCTGTCCAGCTGCAGCGAGTTGGAGAGTGCGACTCTAAGCAGGGCTTTTCTCTGAGACACGGGGCCTGAAGCTGGTGCCGGGGAGCAATTTGCTGTTAGAGTCTAATATTTGTATTTCACTCCTGTGGTGGCCGGGACAAAACCCCCTCTTGCATAGCCCCCAGGAGTCCAGTTGTTTTAGGCACTGCAGTGATATTGGATTCAAATCCAAGCATCATCACCTGACAGCATGGGGTTCTGTCTGTAGTTACACATTGGAGGCAATGTTGGGGCGCCATCAGCGAGAGCCTGGCTTTGTAGGGGGGTCTGTAGGTGGGCATCTGTCCCGAAAGAAGAACCCTGGCTAGATCTACTCCTTCAGGGAATTATCATGGAAAAAGAGCTCATAGTCTACTCTGGATTCAGATGACGTTTTTTGAATGTCTGATTTTTTTTTTTTTTTGATGATGCAGTTTCTTTTGTAACAAAGTTATAAATTTAAAAAATAGAAAAAGGTGCAGTGGTCTTGGAAATAATGCAGCATGTGTGAGTGAAGTTGTCGGCAGTGACTCATTTTTCTCTTAGACTGTTGGGGCCATTCATTTATCAAGATTGTCTCTGTGGTTCCAGATGACCCCTGGGGTGCCAGGAGGAATAAGCCCTAGGCTCAGCTGGTCAGAGAACTGTAGGACACACAGGGTCCCCAGGGGTCAGGTTATAAGGGCGGGGGCCTGGAAAGACAGTCCTTGGCCATCTTGCTCCATTGGCTTATTTCATCTCCTATGGGCCATGCACTGTTCTAGCACAGTGTTCTAATGACCAGAACAGCAGGGAAACCCCTGCAATCAAGGAATTTACATTCTAGCAGGGGACTGAAAATAAACATAAGGGATACGTAAATTACATACTGTCAGTGACCCCAGCCTTGAGCAGACAGAGCAGGACTTTAGTGCAAAGCCCCACTGAGCCATATGAGGGGCTGACCAGAGTGAGGAGGGAGAAGCCGCTGAGACCAGCCTTGGGGAGGGGTGTGTGGAAGGCATAGTCCTGGAGAGAGATGGGGCGGGACAGGAGAGAACAGCCTGCGTGCAGGAGGGAGGAGCCCGGGCCCTGGTGTTTTAGGGCCGGGTCACAGGGTTGTAGTGGCTGTGGCTCAGAAGGGGCCACTTGTGCTCGAGGCTTCAGCAGAAGAACCCGAGTTGGGGAAGGGACAGGGAGCAGGGTAGGGAGGGAGTGGCCTTCTGGGTCTGTTTGACCCTGAGCGTCCAGCAGGCTGGTGTCACCTGGCGCTGGTCCTTGCACACTGCTGCCTGGCTAGGCCCTGGGAGTTTATTAAAAGCAGGTGGGTGGGGTGACTGCCCTGTACTTGAGCATTGGGCGTGACTCGATGTGCAGGGAGTCAGCTTGGAGTTTCTTTTCTTTATTCATCCCTATTTGCTTTTTTGTCGGTAATCCTTTGTAATTCCCCAGTTTCGTGATGTAATTTTAATGGAATTAAACTTGAACACTTTGAAATTATGTAATTAATTACGTTCAGCTTCAATTACAATGACTAATTATAGCGTGATACCTGGTGGCAAGTCAGACAGGTAGGTACTGGTGGGGGTTTGTTCCTGCTAGCTCACAGGACAGCCACTTCTGTGCAGCATCCAAGCCATCTGCACCCCGGGGACAGGCCAGCTGCCTTGCTGGTTGCCCCGGGTGCCTTCCAGTGCCACCTCTCCCGGAGCAGGTCCCTGGGACAAGGCGAGGTGCGAGACGCGTGGGCATTGCAGGGAGGGCGGGTGATGGCGTGTGGGAGGGTTGTTTTGGGATGCAAAGGCTTGAACTTCTTTGCAGGTTGAAAAGGAGGACTCACTCGTAAGTTTGGGGTGCCAGAAGGAAGCTGACAGCCCTGTTGTGAGATTCTTCCATTTTTCTGTGGGATGCGGGAGGGAGGCTACTCCCACAGGGAATCAGAAGTGTCAAGGAGAGGCTAAGACAGCTTACAGAGAAAAGAAAAGGTGTGAGAACCACCTTGGGGTGAACAGGAAAGTTGGGAGCAGGTTTAAAAAGGTTCCTATGTGGTGTTATTTCCAGGTGGCCAATGTGCAGGGCTTCTGGGACCAGTAAACTGAGCCTCAGACACCAGGACAGCAGCTCTGTGTTCGTGGACTTCCCAGAAAGTCTACCTCCACTTAGCACAAGGTAGCGGTTTTATTTTGTGTTAGGAGGAGGAGGAGGGTTGAGCTAAGAAATATTCACCTGAGTTGACCACTGCCCCTACAGCACCCACATCTCCTCCGGTTGGGGGGATGCAGTGTTCCCACAGGGATGGAGTGGTCAGGCCCTTCCACCTTGTCCCAGCACAGCTGCCTGCTTGCCCTTCCTTACTCTAGACACACCTGCCATCTAGCTGTTCTTCTGAGGAGGCTTCTCGGAATGGACTTGAAACAGAGGCGCCTGCGTGTGGCATCAGTGGCCAGCGTGCTGTTTCTGTGAGATGCCTGTTGTTTGAGAGGCTTAGGGCATTTTTCCAAAAGCTGATCTTTACGTCTCTGAGTTTTCTAGCATATTCCTCCTCTAGCATATTCCAAGGGTGCGTGGAGTGGACTGCACTAGCCAAGGAGCCCCTGCTCTCAGAAGCTTCTGCAGAGACTGTTATTTGGGTTAGGGCCTTTAGGATGTCTAAAAATCTTACAGATTTCTATTTTATAAGGGACAGTGTGACCTGAAAACATTTGAGTGTACAACTGGTTTTACATTTTGGTGGGGGTGGGGCACGATGGTGCAGAGTGCTCTTGGAAAATTTCTTTTTCTATTGAACATTCTTCAAAGAATATCTCCCTGGACACAATGCCCAATACCTCTGTTCTGTTACTTTTTACTTTTTTGTTTTTTTTATGGAGCCTCTGTGCCCAACATGGGGCTTGAATTCATGACCCCAAGTTTAAGAGTTGCACGCTCCACCAGCTGAGCCCAGCCAGGCGCCCCATTTCTCTTGATTTTTTTTTTTAATTTTTAAAAAATTTATTTATGATAGTCACAGAGAGAGAGAGAGAGAGAGAGAGGCAGAGACACAGGCAGAGGGAGAAGCAGGCTCCATGCACCGGGAGCCCGATGTGGGATTCGATCCCGGGTTTCCAGGATCGTGCCCTGGGCCAAAGGCAGGTGCCAAACCACTGTGCCACCCAGGGATCCCTCTCTTGATTTTTTAAAGATGAAATTCATATAAAATTGGCTGCTTTAACCTTTTTAAACTGTGCAATTCATTTTTTTTGTGTGTGTATTCATAATGTGCAACTGTCACCACAGTTGAATCGGAGAACGTTTTCACCACTCCAACAAGAAATCCGTACCTGGTAGCTGTAACCCCCCTGCATCTGCTCTGCACATCCCCTCCCGCTCCACTCCCCGCGCCTTCCCTCTCGCTGCCCCACACCTCCCCTCCCGCTTCTCACCTCAGGCTCTGTGGAATCGTTACTGTATTCTCTGTCTCAGTGGATTTGCCTGTTTTGGATATTTCACATATAAATGGAATCATATGATATGTGATCTTTTGTGTCTGGCTTCTTTCACTCAGTGTAATATCTTCCAGGTCCATCCGCTTTGTGGCACGTTCCTTTTTATGGCTGAATAATATCCCATGGTATGGGTATATAACATTTGATCCTCCTTTCATAAACAGGCATTTGGATTGTTTGTGCTTTGGGGCTTTTGTGAATACTGCTGCTTTTGTGAATACCACTCTGTGTGCAAAGTGTGTTTTTGCTTTTCATAGGTATGTACCTTGGAGTGGAAATGCTGGGTTGAACACGAGGACACTGTGTTCACATTTTTCAGTCTGCCCACCCTTAAAGATTTTATTCATGAGACACCCAGAGAGAGGCAGAGATACAGAGAGGCAGATAGAGAGGCAGCGGGGAAAAACGGGCTCCATGCGGGGAGCCCGATGTGGGACTTGATTCCAGGACCCTGGGATCATGACCTGAGCCAAAGGTGGACACTCAGCCACTGAGCCACCCAGGTGCCCTGAGTCTGTCCCTTTTTGACCTCCTGTCTGCAGCTCCGTTTTTATTGCCCAGGCTGCTCCCATCGTATTCTGCTCTGGTCTTCCTTTGGCCTCCTCTCCAGGGCCTTGTGTGGTGGGGTCGTTGCGCTTTGGAACCAGTGTGTGATAGAGGGGCTTGTGAAAAGACTGTGTGTTTGGCTAAGAGCAGACACTGCTGGCTTGCTCCCTCACTCCTTCCTGCTCTGGGATGAAATGAGAAGTTTGTCTAAACTTAAAAAAAAAAAAAAAAAAAGTTTGTCTAAACTGCCACAGCATTGCCTTCCCCTGGCCAGGCGTGGTGGGGATTTCACTTTGTTTTGGCCACAGAGACAAGGGGATGTCTTATGACATCCTTGCTTATGAGAAAGTGCTGCTTCTCTCATGAAAGAAGATGAGCCAGACCAAAGCCCATAACGGGCCTGCGGGCAAGGAGGCTCTGGGGCCCGCTGCCACCAATCTGAGCACCATAGGGGGTGCCCAGGCTGGGGCAGATGCACACAGGTCATGGAGCAGGAAGATGGAAGGGGCCTGGGCCCTCAAACCTGCAGTCACTCTGCCTCCAGCCATCTGCGACACGAAGCAGGAATATTACAGATACGATCCAGATGGTAGGAAGTTTCTCTTGACTGCTTTGCTGGTGTGGACTTAGGAGTAATGCTTTTGAGGTGCTCTGGTCCTAGGTGAGGGGAGGCCTGAGAGCATGAGGAGGAATGTGTGCTCCAGTCTCACTCTCTTAGTAGCAGGCAGGATCCCATTTGCCAAGCCAGATGTCCCTCAATACTTTAGATGGAGCCAATAAAGCATTAAGCAATTAGAATTGTTAATATTCAGTTAAGTATAATTAGAAGCTGGTGTAAATTGTGAATGAAATTGACAGGTTCCATAAGTTACAGCAAAATGCCGAATCTTTTTCAGCTGTGTACGTGTGTCTGCGTGGGTCTGTCAATTCAGATAGGCGTGCCATGGCACCTCCTGAGTGCAATCACCACGAGGGGCTGTTACCAACTCAGTTCTTGGTCATTTTCAGAGTTTAGCAACATCTTGCCAACTGTTTTATCATATCAGAGATTGAGATCCTTGAGTCAAATGTAAGAGGTTTAGCACTCATTTTTGTACATGAGTGGCAGGAAAGTCCAGGTCTGTCTTCTGCCTGCCTCCAGGGTGTGTGTGTTGTGTGTGCATGTGTGTCTCTCACTCTATATCACTCCTCAGTTCACAGCACACATGATTCATCTTATTAAATGTTTTCTCCTCTGTGAGCCATTTCCGGACCCCCCACCCCCAGGCTGGTGTGTTTACTATGCCTTTACATGGCTGTGTTCTTGGGAACTGTGTGGCTTGCTTCGTAGGTGTAGATAGCTTCATGCCTGTCTGGCATTGTGCTGTACATCTTTCTCTCCCTCCTTTTCACTCATCACTGGTTTTCAAATCTGTTCAAGTTCCTCCCTACATTTTGGTCGACCTTCACAATAGCAGCATTGGATTCCATTTGAAGAATCCACTTGTCTTGCTTGGCTCAGGCAGATAGAACAAAATACTGTAGACCGGGTGGCTTCAACAACACATGTTTTATTTCTCACAGTTGTGCAGGCTGAAAGTCCAAGGTCAAGGTGCCTGCAGATTGCATTCCTGGTGAGCGCCTTCTTCCTAGCTTGGAGAGACAGCCATCTTCCTGCTATATCCTCCACATGGCAAAGGGGATTGAGAGAGTGATGTCTCTTCTTAGAAGGTCACTACTTCTGGCATGGGGATCACCCTTATGACCTCATTTAAACCTAAGTACCTCCCAAAAGCTCACCTCCAGATGTCATTATATCAAGGGCTAGGGATTCAACGTATGAATCTGGGGTACACAATTCAGTCTGTAGCACCAATCTGCCACCCCCAGCTCCTATGTCCATTTCTGTGGGGGGTGGCCCCGCTTTGTGGCCTCTTAACACCCCAATTCTTAGGGTATCCTTAACACATACCACTTGATGGATGGCCCAGGAGTGGGTTGGTGAGTCCAGAGCAAAAAGGATTGTTAATTTCACTAAGCGCTGCCAGATTGCTTCTCAGAGCGGAGGCATCACTGCTCTCTCCACGTTCACTTCAGCACTTCCTGGAGACTTTTTGCCATTCTGATGATTTTAAAGTGGTACTTCAGCGTTGTGTGATTTTACTCTGATCACCGGTAAGGTTCATACTTGTTATTGACCTGTTTTATACTTGTTAGATTTTCCACGTTTACCCTTCTGTAAATTGTCTCATCGTATAGTGGGTTTTTTTATTTTTTTTTTAATGGCTTACCATGTTTTTGCTGATTTGCAAGAGGTCTTTGTATGTTTTATATGCTAATCCCTTGTCGGTTTCGCTGTTGCAAATAATCTTTTCTTAGTCTCTTGTTGATTTGACTGTGGTGTCCTTCAGTATGTAGCAGAACCTAATTCTGATGAAGTCAAATCTGTCAGACCTTTACCCTTATGTTTGGTGTGATTTCCACCTTGAGAACATCTTTCCCCACTTGAAATCACAAAGACATTGGTATATATTTTTAAAGTTTATTTAAGTGATTTTTTTCGTCCAACATGGGGCTCACAACCCCAAGATCAAGAGTCGCACACTCTACCAGCTGAGCCAGCCAGGCGTCCCAAGGATACTCCTATTTTGATAGCCATAGATTGATCTTCCACGTTTAGATCTTTAGGTTGGTGATGGATTTTGTACCGAGAGTTAGCTAGTTTTTCCAACACTACCTGCCAAGCTGTCCCAGTGGTTTTTGGGATGCTGTCTTGCTTATAGTCTGGTGTGTTTCTGGGGTCATTCATTTGTTCTACCCAGCTATTTGTTTCTTCTTGTGCTCGTACGCTCGTACCACACCATTCTTTAACGGTGGCTTTATATGCATTTTAATTTCTGATCAGGTGGATTTATCCTCTTTGCTCTTCTTTTTCAAAATACCTTGGCAACTCAAGGTCCGTTGTTCTTTCGTGCACCTTTCTGTCTGGTTCCCTCCAAATTCCGGTGGAGTTTTATTGGATTTGGATGAAATAATACAGGTTATTTGGCGGCAGGAGGTGGGGGACGCGGAGTGAACTCTTAGGTTGTCCCATCCTTGAACAAAGCTATCTCTCCATTTATTTAGGTCTTCCTCCTCCAAAAAGATTTCTTGAATTCTTTATTAGAGGTAGTAGTAGCATTGTGATCAGTGTCTTATTTAAAAAAAAACACACACACACAACACACTTTTTTCCTCCTAATTGATGGTTGCGGTGTAGAGGGAAACAACTGGCTTTGTGTACAGATTCTGAAACTGGCAGGCTTGCTGAATCTCTAGTTTTCTGATTACCTTGACTCTTGCCTTTCTCTGAGGATGCAAAAAAGTGACACTTTTGTTTGTCTCTTTCCTTCCATTCCTTGAACCAGAGCTACTTGTTTTATGGGCCAGAGCCTTGGGGACCCTTTTGCCTATTGGTGGGTGATGGTGGCCTGTCCTTTCATGGTCACCAAGGGGATGTGCCTAAAGGGGTTTTTTGTTAGAAACCTTAATCGGATTGAGGAACTACATTGAGTCCCTTTCCTTTACTGAGGGTTTTCTTTTTCTTTTTTTTTTAATAATAAATAGGTATTGACCTTTAGTAAATACTTCTTCTTAACGATCTATTCAAGTCTGTGCAATTCTGATCCCCTCAGTCTGTGTCTGTGATAAATTACATGATGGTGATGGGTGCTTTGAGGTCAAATTGTGTGTTGCATTGTGGGGTAAACTTTTTTTTTTTTTTTTTGGTCTCATATTTTAACATACAGTAGGATTTGTTGTAGAGTTTTTACATCAGTTCTATCCCCACCCCCCCAAAAAAAAAATTGGCCCATACTTTTTACCTAGTTGGAATTGAAATGAGACAGGTCTCCTATACAGGGGGTGAAAACTGTTTTTGGAATCATTCCTCTGAGATGAGGATGGCCTCTGTAGGTCAGGGTGGAGTAGGGCTCAGCTGTTCTACCGTGGGTCCTGAGACTGGGCGCAGCTGGCAGGCATTTACCATTACACTTTCTTCAGCCTTTCGTTGACCAATTTGGGCATTTGGTAACTTTCTAGAAATACATCTATTGCATCTAGGCTTTAACATTTATTCTTGTATGAGTGTTCACAAGAGCTTCACCAGTTTTGCAAATCTGGCTTTTAGTGCTAGCTGTTGCGCGTCTTCTTTCTAGATTCTCTGCCTCTGAATTTATCTGCGACCTTATTTTTCAGTCTCATGTAGAGTTTTTGTTTGTTTTATTAATCCCTCAAGGAAACCCAGCTTTTGCCCTTCTTGACCTCTTTGTCTTTGTTTTTTGTTCATGTCACCAATTTCTCTTCTTCATTTCGTTCCTGTCTCTTAGAGGCCACTCTTTTCCAGACTTCTTTTTTCAGAATGCTCAGCTTTCTGATTTAAATTCTTTCTCGTTTTCTGCTAAATGTATTCAAAGCTGTAATATCTCTTCTAAGGATTGCTTTAGCAGTGCTCCACAAACTTTGACACCTCGTGCTTTCATTTTTATGCACTTTGTAGAATTGTATTCATTTTGTAATTTCCCTTATAATTTCCTCTTGAACCCAAGGGTTAGTTAAAAGTAGATATTTTCTAGATTTTTGACATTAAAAAGAAAACTTCTTAGACTATCTCGATGTCTGTTTTGATTGCATATAGTTGGAGGACGTAGTTCACATGATGCTGATTTCTCCAGAATAAATATGTAAGAGACCTTTTGAGTGCCTTTGCACTTGGTGGATTTTTGCAGATGTTCTGTATGTGTTCAAAAGTAATGTGTTTTCTGTTTGGTGATAAAGTTTTCTCTATTATTTTTGAGCCTATTTGTGGTACTTAATTTTTCTAGGTCTCTGCTGATTTTCTTCCTATAGTTTTGACAGCTATTTTATTATGTTAAGGCTGTATTGTTAGATACACATAGGAGCATGGTCTTTGTTTTCCTGATTAATAGTTTTTTTCTGGTGTATATGTAGACTCTTTCTTCCTCCTTTATGATGTTTTTCACCTTAAATTCTGTTTGTATTGTTGCTATAAGATTTCTGTTTATTTTTCTTTGTAGTTTCTGTGTGCCCGATAACACTTTTTTTTTTCCTCTAACATTATTTTCAGTCTTTCCATATCCTTTTGCTTTAGATGTGTTTATTTTAGATATACGATGTAGGATTCTGTTTTTTAAACCCAGGTTAAGAGTCTGTCTTTGATTAGTGAATTTAATTGGCATACATTTAGGGTAATTATGGTTATTTTAGGACTTGTGCAATATTATACGCTTTTCTTTTTACCATTATTTTTGGGGAAGGTGTCTTATAATGTTTTATTGACTTGGTTTTTTTTTCCTCTGCTGGATTTTAAAATTGTGCAATCTATTTTATTTTCCTAAAATCCAGAATCGAGATTATTCCTGAAGTTATTAAGACAGACCCCTTCATGTGTTTGTTTTTTTTCTGTTTCTAAGGTCATTTTCTCTGTCTTCTTTCCACCAGCCTCTCTTTCCTCTCTGCTGGTTTTGACTGTGTCCATTTTAAGTTTTTGTTCAGTCAGATCCATTAACTCTAATTTCCCTGTGCAGGTTGTTGGGCTAGCTAGTTGGTTTCTCTCTTCCAGTGTTTGCTCTCCTTCTGGCTGTTTTTCCCTGTGACCTGTGGTCTCCTCGGCCTGAGCCCAGGGGTATATCAGCTGATGCCTTGCCCCTGAGGGGAAAGAGTGAGGCCACAGTTTATCAACCACCTGGTTTGGTGAGAGGGCCCTGCCCTTAGGGTAGAGAGCTTGGGCAGGGGACAGTAAGGCCCCTTAGGCAACCTTGAGTCCTTGCTCTAGCCACACCTGTTTTCCTCCGGCTACCTGCCTCTGATGTTATCAGCCAGCAGATCCCCTGGGGCATGGGTCACCTTCAGGGATTCTGATTCTGCTAGTCTGGGATGGGTGTTGGTAGCTTTTAAAAGGGCGTGATCTTGGAGACCCGGGATCAAGTCCCACGTCAGGCCCCCTGCATGGAGCCTGCTTCTCCCTCTACCTGTGTCTCTGCCTCTCTTTCTCTCTGTGTCTCTCATGAATAAGTAAGTAAAATCTTTAAAAAAAAAAAATTTCTTGTGATAGGGGTAGGGTACACAGTGGACTGGTCATGAATTAGCAGTTGTTGAAGCTGAGGGACCACCAGATGGGTAAGTACTTAGGGGTTTATTATACTGTTCATAAACAGCTAAAATTCTGATTACTTCCTGGCTAACACCCACTGGTCCTAGGCTGTGGTATGGGGATTGAGATAGGGGACAGCACAGAGGAGACCAGCTAGCTAGACCCGGGGGTGGCTGCCAGAACATTTAAAATGACTTATGTGGTGTATGTTATATTTCTGTTAGCACTGGTCTAAATCGAGACCCTCACTACTCAAAGAGGTCCCACGAACCAGCAGTTTGGGCATCTCCTGGAGCTTGTTAGAAGTGCAGAATCTCAGGCCCCATCCCAGACCTCCTGAGTCAGAATCTGCAATTTTATGAGATCCCCAGGTGATTCATATGCACTTTAAATTTGAGAAGCATTGGTCTAGATCCTCTTAAAAGGGAGGGTTGGTTTTATTGAATTTGTATTTTAATAGTGACTCCTTCCTTATCTTCCCTGTAGAGTTTTCCAGAACACAGTGTTGCAGAGGGCTGAGCTGCCAGGTGGATGGCCTACAGTCAGTGCTCTTGGGACCCCTCCCAAACCTCTCTTATCTATTAGGCCCTCCCAAACCTCTCTTATCTCTTAGACCCAGCTCCTCTGGTATATATACTTGGTTCTAATAATACCAATCATCTGCTTTTCAAGGTCTTAACATATTAAAATAACACATTGGAAGAAGGCAAGGGATGTTCTCTTGGTAGGACAACTAGGGGTCAGCTAGGGAGCAGACCAGAAAGACAAAAGAGTTGCAGGCCTGGGCTTTGTGGTGTAGAGGCAACTTCTACAGGTAGACTCTTGAGGACTGGAGGGATTCACGATGGATGTCAGCCCCGACTTCCAGTATGATTAGCCCGAGCCACTAAGAAGTGACTAAGTTACACTGTGATTTGAGGCCTATATGCACCATCCTGTGGGGAAGGCCCTGCTTTCACCTGTGCCCTGGCAAATGTCGGGGCCTAGATTGAAGACATGTATTTGGAAAACGAACTTCGAGGAGCCTCTGCGCTGCTCATGGAGCTGTTCTCAGTGTGAGCATACGGGGTTTTCTTTTCTTTTTCTTTTTTTTTTTTTTGGAGCCCGATGTGGGACTTGATCCGGGGACTCCAGGATCACACCCTGGACCGACAGCAGGCGCTAAACCGCTGAGCCACCCAGGCTGCACCACATGGGGTTTTCTAGATGGATAGCCTTTGGATGTGCCCAGAGCCTGTCAGCTGCTGGCCCTCCTGGCTGCGGGCACACCCACCTGGGTGGCAGATGACCCTCCTGGCTTGGAACCTTTGCTCTTCTGTTTATTGGCTGTGTGACTCTGGGCATCTAACCTGCTTCCTTTGTAAAAAAAAAAAAAAAAAAGGGGTGATAGTAAAACTCCATACTTTATTGGGGTTTTCTTAAGGCTCAGCTTAGGACAGTGCCTGATATACTGTCCTCAGTTTTTTTAGCCTGAAAGAGTCAAGGAGAGTAGTGGTGCAGGCAGCTCATCAATACAGACTGCCTTATATTAAAAGAATAATAGGGACACCTGGGTGGCTCAGTGGTTGAGTGTCTGCCTTTGGCTCAGGTTGTGATCTTGGGGTCCTGAGATCGAGTCCCGAGTCAGGCTTCTTAGGGAGCCTGTTTCTCCCTCTGCCTCTCTCTCTGTGTCTCTCATAAATGAATGAATGAATGAATGAAAAATAGTGGGGTACTTGGGGGCTCAGGTAGTTAAGCATCTGACTCTTGATTTCGGCTCAGGTCATGATCTCAGGGTCATGGGATTGAGCCCTGTGTTGAGCTGTGCGCTTAGTGTGGAGTCTGCTTGGGATTCTCTCTCTCTCCTTCTCCCCCTGCTCCTGCTCTTTCTCTCTCTCTAAAATAAATACATCTTGGAAAAAAAAAAAAAAAGAATAATAGTGTTACTAACCCAGATGGAGCTGTCCTCTGTCACAGTGTCAGCCCTGATGCCTGGGCTGTCTTGGTCACTGGGTACAGACTGATGTTGTGTTGTTTGTGTTTTTCTTTTATGCTTTTCCCTGGAGATTTTTCCGCCTTATAAGATTAAAAATATCTGCTTCCACATTAAACCCAACTCAGTTTGAATAATGTATTTTTAAGGCAAAAGCCTGCTCTTGGGTGTGAGTAACTTCCACGTCAAATGTTCAGTGGGCAAATGAAAAATGTGAGTCATGCAGTACTTGGCACCTTTGGCTTTTAATATTTGGTGGCAAACTTCCTACAGAGAGGAGGAATTTCAAAGTGGAAGTCCTTTCAGATCCAGATGGCGAAAGAATTGTTCAGTGTTGGTGGGGACTGACTAGTAATTGGTTTTTCTCCTATTTTCTCAGCCTGCTAGGCCACTGGCAAGGCCAGATTTAGTTCTGACTTCACTTCTCTTGTGCGGTGAAGCTCTGGGCCTACGGAATGTGCTTACCTTGAAGGATGAGAACGATTTCTAGCAGCTTCTTAAATGCACAGCAAATAGAAAACAGAATGTGGGTAGTCCCACAGAACACTTGCAAGGCATCTCTGCCGGCCTGGAGAGCTTTGGTCTGCTCTCTGCAGTGGTTGCTGACAGCGACGAGCAGGATATAGCAGCTGGGCCATGTGACTTACATGTCGGGCTCTGAGTTTTGTTTTCTTGGCCAAGATCTTGAAGCCTGTTTCCAAGTAGGTGTTTCTGCCTTGGCAGCAGATTTGAGCTGTTATGTAGGCAGCCTTGTCCTTTTCCAAAGGGGAGCTGCCTTGGAGGGTACAGGAGAGGGACAGAGCAGCTAATATTAGTGTTCTTTCCCTCCTGTGTCAGGTAATCTTGAACGGAGTGGCACTGTTGCCTGAATTTTGAATGTAGGAAAGTCATATAAAACCTGCTTTGATCTGACTTTTTAGGTACATGATAGAAATACGAAAATTGGAGGAAATGGTGAAATCGTTGTGTAGAACATGCGTCAGCAGGGATTTCAGAGGCCGAGTAAGAAAGTTTGTTGGTGAGAAATCTTGGGTGATAAGGAAAGAGAAGTCAGTGCCTGGTAAGGGCTCGAAGCTCCCCTGCAGGTGTGCCTGGGGTGTCATGCCGGGGCCCAGCAGCTCCAGGCAGCCTCTGGGAAGCTGTGGCCTCCTCCATCTGACCCTTTGCAGCCCAGGCTGGAGCCAACCTCCTAGGTTCCACCACTAGAAAATGGTCAGGGAGGGGAGCCTGGCTGGTACAGTCGGTTGAGCATCAGCTCAGGTCAGGTCATGGTCTCAGGGTTGTGGGGTTGAGTCCCACATGGGGCTCCATGCTCAGTGCAGAGCTTGCCTAAGACTCTCTCTCCCTCTGCCTCTCCCCACCCCCTGCACACACAGGTACTCTCTCTGTCTCTAAAATAAATCAGTCTTTTAAAAAAATTGGTCAAGGAGGGTATGCCTGCGTGACTCAGTTGGAAGAGCATGTGACTCTTGATCTTGGGGTCGTGAGTTCAAGCCCCACATTGGGTGTAGAGATGACTTAAACGTAAAAAAAGAAGATGATTAGGGAGTAAAAACAGTTATTAAAGCAGGATAAACACTGTTCTGTGTGATTCGTACAGTTATCACAATTTGGAATTGTTGAAGGAACAATAAAAGGGGGGAGAAAAAAAGTTGTACATCTTGAGTGTATTTAATTTGAAAATAAAAATTGTCTAAAGGTAGTCATTGGTTTTTGCATGTTTTTCTTTCATTCAAAGCATTTGATTTTCAGTTTCCAATCAAAATTCTATCAGTATTCAAAAAGAACCAGCCCCCTGCCCACATCTCCCCACCATTGGTACCTGCGCCCTGGCACAGTCTCTTGTCTGGGAAGCTGGCTTCTCTGATCCTGATCCTGGTCCTTGGGTTTCAGGGTGGGCGTCTGCTTGCTGGTGTGGCGCTATGAGATGTGCAGGTGCAGTGGGGGCTCACAAAAGGTCCCCTTCACCCCTCTCCCCCTTGCAGGGGTAGTCCTGTTTCTCCTTTGGGCTCAACTGATTTTCACATATTCAGCGTTCAGATGGCTCTGACTACATAAATACTCATAAATACTAATTTCTGTGTACAAGGTCTGATTTCTTCCCAAACTCTCTTCTAGCAAGAGAATTTGTGTCTCTTAAAATATGGGAACCCATCAGACTGGTAGGGCCTCATCTTTTCTTGGCAGTACTGCTCCTGGCCCCTTGTCTTTCTGCTCCAGCTGGGACTAGCTGCTGCCTGGCCCCGGCACCACCCTCCTCCTGGTCCCCTTCACCATCATCTTTCCTTCCACTGTAGGATCGCCTGTCTCCCGAAATCTTGTGGTTTTGACTTTCTCGGTTAATATCTCACGAGGGCGCGGGGGTGGGGGGGGTGGGGGGCTCTTCTCCAGTAGCTCCTGATAAAGGTGGTTGTGGAGCGCAGCATTCCAGATCAGAAAGCCATGCCCTTGAAATCAGGAAGACCAGGCAGCCAGGGCTCCTGTTGTTGGGGACAGTGGCATTTCCCATCCTTTGCTCTGTCTCTCTGCCACTTGGAGAGACATGGTCTTGACCTTCCCCTTTTTCGAGATCAGGAAGATGCACCTCAGGGCGGGTCTTGTTTCCTTGCCTATATTCCGTGTCGTCCGGAGCTCAGAGCTCGTTATTCAGACGTGGGGCCTCAGGGCCATATCTGGCCGTTTTTCTTACCTTTTATTTTTCATGTCTTTGTCTTTTTTGATGTATCCTGGAGAACTGTTCAACCGCCCAATCTTTCTGAACTTTTATCTGTCATATTTGTAACTTCTGAGTTTTCTTTCTTGTTCTCTGAATGTTCCATTCTTATGACCTATTCTTGTTTTTGTACATTAAGTGTCCTCTTTGATCTCACTGGCTATATTCACCACGGTGTCTTTTTAAAGTTCTGTTGCTCGCGTTGACTTCTCTTTATTTTTACTTAAAACATTTTTTTTTTTTTAATTAAACGCTACACCCAACGTGGGGCTGGAACTCAGGACCCCGAGATTAAGAGCCACACCCTTACCAACTGAGCTGGCTAGGTGCCCCCTCTTCGTTTTTACTTTTCAAATCCTTAAGAAAACATACAATTTAATACCTGTAAACAATTGCATGTAACACATTTTGATCACAAAGTGTAGTAACCTGGTGATCTTCTCTCCCTCTTGCCCCAAGAATGTCACCAATCATTTACATCCACCTGTAAACTCCTCCTCTCCTGTTTTCCTGCCTCCCTATCCAGACAGGAGACCCCTGTCCTAAGTTCTGGTTCTATTATGCCACAGTCTTAAAATAGCATTTGTTTTATCACAAATGTCTATACGCTTAAATGCTGTGATATTTACTCTTGCTTGGGTTTGAGCTCTATAAAAATGATATTAATTCAGCATGCTGACTGCTGGCACTTACTTTTTGACTCTTGTGTCATGGAGATTCACCTGTGATGTTGCAGGAAATGTGGTCTGTTTTCTCTGATGTTGGTACCCAGTAGTGTGACTAGACTGGTTTTATTTATCTTTTCTCCTGTTGCTTCGTCTTTTTTCATTTTTTCTTTCTTTGTTTTGGTCCCAGTTAGAGATTCTGTCGAATGCCTGGTGACATTTGCATCATCTATCCATACTTCAGAGCAAGCCACTAGCATGCTTATGTGGAAGCTGTGTGTGCATGCGTGCGTGCGTGTGTGTGTGGGTGGGTGGGTGGGTGGTTTGGGGACAGTTGACTGCTGGCCTTCACTATAAGAGATCAACCAGGTGTTTTTGTGGGGTGGGGGAGTCCGCAAAGTGTCTGTATCTGTGGCTCTTGTTTTGGGCTGACAGTTTCTTCAGTGAGAGACCCTTTGTTTCCCTGCAAGGAGGGGTGGTTGGGGGCTATATGTCTGATTGACTGTCTTCCAGTGACCAGGCTGGGGAAGAGGCTGGGATGTTCATTCAGTCCGCCTGCAAGTAGTGGAGAGACATCTCAGTTTTCTGCTGACAGTGGGGGACATGTCCTGAGACTGCATGAGGTCTAAACGGCATCTTGCCCAACTTGCACTCCCACCTTCCAAACACCCCCCCCCCCCCCCCCCCCCGCCTGTCTTGAGTCTTTTCCGAGTTCTTTGGCACAGATGACCTTACTGTATATTGGGTCCCATCTCAAGGTCAAGGCTATAAGCTTCCCCTGGTCTCTTGAGGCTATAGTGTCTGGTTCAACAGCTTTGCAGCCTCTTACATGGGTGTGTGGGGGGCGGGGGGGGGGGGCTTCTCCTTCACTCCCTCATCTCTCCACTTGTCTCCTGAGTTTAGACCATAGTTGTTCTGTCCGAGAGGGCATAGAGATGACCTGTGTGTCAGTCTGCCCTGTTAACCTGGAACTTACACGATTTCAAAAGGCCCACATTTTTGGATCAGGGTAGGCCATATATGATGACACCAGTTTTATAGGAAACACCAGTTTAGTCTTTTACAGCAATCTTGGGAGCAGCTTCCAACCAGGCTGCCAGTGAGTGACACATGGTAAACACATGCTGGGATCGTCTTTAGAAGTGGCTTCATGAACCGCCAGGAACACTGGTCTCCTTACTGTAGGGGCCTGGGCTGGACCGGGAAGAAGGGAGCACGCAAACTTTGGGACCTGGGGCCTGGGTTCTAGTCCTGCCTGCATCGTCTACTGCTTGCAGGGCTACACTCCCTCATCTGTAAAAGGCGAGCCCTTCTTGGCTAGGTTGTTAAAAAAACAAAGGGAGGGGGTAGATGTGAGGTGCCTTTGGGGAGCTGCTCTGCCAACAGGAGCTATTATTAACCCTAACATCCTTGCTGGACTAAGAAATGGCACCTCATTCTCAGCAGTGTGCTCCCACCTGTTTTTATTCACACACACACACACACACACACACTCAAAAGGACTAAAACCAGACTCGCTTTGGATTGTGATGATCTGTTGCAGGTTATATATTTCCCTCTCTTTATGAATTTCCCTGCTTCTGTCTTTTTTTAAGTTATTTATTTTTCTAATCTCTGCCCAACATGGGGCTTGAACTCACAGCCCCGAGATCAAGAGCCACATGTTCTTTTGACTGAGCCGGCCAGATGCCCCATCCCTCTCTTGCTTTTCATCTTCTGCCCCTTCCCTTGGAGCCCCCCCACCCTACTTGGCCCTGCGTCCCTGCAGAAGTGATTCTGTTTTCCCATCCTCCGGAACTCTGTCTCTGGAACCCTTTGGCCTTCCTGGTTGGCCTGGCCCCTCTGCTCCCTCTGTGTTGACCTTGGAGTCTGTGAATCTGGCCTGGTAGCCTGGCCGGTCTGGGCCTCCTAATGGGAGGAATCACGCCTGGTTGTGTGATCTTCTTTCTGTAGGGTCTGGTCATGTCTCACTGATTGACAGATTGAGGCTCAGGGAACTTACAGGTGGCCAGGTGGCATAGCAGGAGAGCCCTCAGTGCTTCTGTAGGGATTTTGTAGCTGAAGTCCCAACATTTAGCATGGCACCTTCTCCATGTGTCCTGTCGTGTGTGTCCCGTGTCCCCCCCATCCCCTTCCCCCCCTCCCCCGCCCCGCCATGTTAGAAACAGCTTGGGTCAGCAGGAAGTGAGCAAGTTGCAATTTGTTTACCTCATTAGAGTGGTGTGTCCATCCATTCTCCTCCCTAACCTGAATTGTTTATCCAAGCCTGTGTTTTCCATTCTCTAATTGAAGGCTCTAAAAATGGGCCCATCAAGAAGCCGGTGGCTGTGGGAAATGAAGTGGACTTCACAGAAGGATGGCATGAGCAGACGGATTTTCTTCCCTTTCGATGGAAAGCCTTCAGAGGGCTGTGTCTCTCCCAGCCAGGACAGACACAGCGATGCAATCTGTTTCCTGCAGGCCCAAGGGGAATGCTTCCTCCTTGTGGTTAGTGACTTCAAAAGTTGCCCCAGTTAGATGAAGTTCAACCGTTTCTCCAGTTTCGACGACTTGGGGGTAAGCTGGTCACGTTGCTCTGACACTGTTGCCGTGGCACTTGAGGAAAAGCCTCCCTCGAACCCCAGGAGGAGCTTACAAGCTTTCCTCTTCTCTCCAGTCCCCTCTTCATCGTTAAACCGAAACTGCTGTCCTGAAGCCAAACTAATTTTGGGATCCCTCCCTGGGCCTCATCCTCCTTGACCTCTTCCTGTCCCCTCTGTGCCTCCTTGACTCCCACACGTGCCAGCTGTACCAGGCCCCTGGGTGTTTGAACTGCCGCCACTGAGCCTCTGCTCACGCCACGTCGTGTCTCCCCCCAGGAGCACCCTCTCATGTCCGCTCCCCCAGCCTCCGAAGCCCTGCCCAGCTCAAGTTCCTGTTTGAAAGGAGCCCTTCCGATCACCTCCAACAGACAGAAGCTACCCTCCTCTGAACCCCAGCCCGGGGCCCGTTGGGCCTGGCCTGTATTTCTGCCCTCACTGTACCCAGCATCAATTCCCTGCGTGCTGGTTTCGTGCCTCTTGGAGGCAGGCAGCTTACACCAGTGCAGGGGCTGTGCTGGGCTCTGGCACTCCAGCCCCTGTCGCCTTGCCTTACATATGATAGGCACAACATTCAATAAATGTCATATTTTTGAAATATCTGTAGAAATAAAAAGAAATGCTTCCCCCCTCCCCGCCCCCCGTTCCAGGAGTCAAAATGCATGGCTTTCATCCACTTTCAACACATAAAAGCTGTTTTCAACACAGAAAGGCCTTTCACATTCTTAGTTAATAGTCAGCTTTTGGAATGATGTGGACTAGAATGAAAAATGAGGATGAACACCTCTGGAATCAGCTGTTTTGAATTAAATAAAGCTGAGTGAGTGAGGTTGGAGTCAGGTGAAGCGAGAAGATGGGATTGAACCAGGGAGGATTAATAGGCTGGGCTCCTTTAAACTCTGAGGGACTGTTTTCTCAGAAATGAGCCAAAGGGATGGACAGGGCTCTTCTGGTCCCCATTCTGTCCTCCCAAGGCTGTTGCACCCTTCCCTCCACCTGGCTCAGAATAACTTAATCCTTCCTGTGGCTTCGCATAAGCGCAAGAAGGTGTTTTTGGTCTTTTTTTGTGGGGGTTTTGTTCTCCCCTTCACCGTTCTCCCTGGGACTTTTCAGAGACCTGCTTCCCCAGGCTGGCTTAGCAGTAAGGACTCTGAGTCTGGGAGCGAGTTGTATGAATGTCCAGGTCACTGCTCTGTGTAGTGTGTAGGCATGTTGGGTGGGTTGCGTGCCCATGTCCCATGCTCTTGGTTGGCCTGCCCGCTCCACATGGAGCGTGGTGCTCTGGATGTGGCACTTTGGACGTGGTGGATGTGGCAGTCTGGATGCGGTACGTCCACTCAGCCCCCAGCTGCTTTGTAGTAGCCGGCTCTGCCCAGAGGCCACAGGAGCAGAACCAAGGTAACAAAACAAAAGCAAATCCTACCAAGTCCTTATTACAAAACCTGCTGAATTGACCTCTGTCTCAGTAGGGGCAGGGGGGTCCCAAGTCTGACTGTAAAGGTGGTAGAGGTGACCTTCCCTTGCCGAGGCTGGCGGTTTAATGAACTTCACCAATACCTTGGGTGGGGACAATAGATGGCCTTTGGCCAGCTGATAGGAACTAGCTCCCTGGAAATTCTGGGGCCTCCAGGTCTGCTAGCTTTTAGTGAAGTGTATGGACAGCAGCGCAGCCAGATGTGTCTGTTCCCATGTGGGTCCTCTGGTCACATTCGTCCGCCATGGGCAGGTGGGCACTGGCGCCCGCAGTTCTTGCAGGGGCTGAATGCCCCCACTTAACAGAGAGCATGGTGGGGCTAGCAAAAAAGGCTGTATGTAGATCCCTCAAGGTTAGGACACAGCTAAAGCAGCTCGTAACCAAGCAAGTGGACAAAACTCACCAAAAGGGTTTCAGTTTCTGTTTTCTGGGGGTGGTGGTGGTAGGGTTTCATTTTAGAGGCTGACTTGGTGTGCCTCAGTTGGTTTTACTTCCTTCAGGTCCCAGCTCAGATGTCCCCTTCCCACCCTGTAGAGGATAGCACCCCCTCCTGCCCCTCCCCGGACTTTTTCTTCTCCAATGACTTAACAGTCACGTGAGCCACTATTTATAAAGGCTATCCCCTTCCTCCCCTCCCCCCATGTGAACCGTGGCTGCTTAATGAAGGTATACTTTGGCCTCTAGCATGGGAATGGCTTTGTAATCCCAAGAACACCTTGCTATTTACTAGCGGATCATGGAAACCAGTACACTTCTGTTTTTTCCTTGAAGAAATCCAGTAACCTAGGCTTTCTGGATCCAAAGTAGGTCAGATGGCCATGGATTGAAAATGGATTGGCATCCAGTGTCTCTGGAAACATAGAGCTGGACTCTGGCTGCATTCATGTTTATCTTCCTGTCATGAAAGCACCTCCGATGGCAGCTGACTTTGCAGGCGCTGTGAACCAGGATTCAGCTGAGAGAGGGGGAGAGAGAGAGAGAGAGCGAGAGAGAGAGCTCGAGCGCGCTAGCAGAGAGAGAGAGAGAGAGAGAGAGAGAGAGAGAGCTCGAGCGCGCTAGCTCGTGCCAGAGGGCCAAGAGCAACCCCAACCCCAGGCGGGCGGCCCTCCCTCCACCTGAGCCCAGAGGGAGGCGGGCCCATGATTAACTCTCGGATGTCTTCATTGCAATTTGCTGGGGGCCAAAAACATTCACTTTTAAAAAATGATTTAAAATTACCAATTGACCATATCCGGGGCTGAACCTGCATGATTCAGCTCCTTTTAAAAATATCTTTTCTCAACAAATTGCTTCCTTAACATTTTAATTTGTTGATCATAAAGGAAGCTTGCCAAATATTAGCCGGTCTTTTCCATTTCCTGCAGCTTCGAGCTTCCCTTATTTGGCATATTTCAGAGGAACTGTAAGGTCACTCCCTATTTCTCTTCCCAAATAACTGTATTTATTACTGTCAAGTATTGGCGGGTTTGATCCAGCTGTCATCAGAACGTTTGGAAATATTGTTCTTTGCCAGAATGCTGATTTAATGATCTAATACTGACATGGCTTGTTTTCTCCACTGATTTGATAACTTACTTGTTCAATAAACTTCCGTCTTAGCGAGCCACACTGTTCTTTTTCTTTATTCCCCCCCCCCCCTCTTCTATAAGCTTTATGGGCAATCTTTCGCTCTCTTTTTAAAAGATGTATTTATTTAGTTTTGAGAGAGAGAGAGAGGGAGGAAGGGAGGGAGAGAACATGAGCAGGAGAGGCAGAGGGAGAGAGAATCTCCAGCAGGCTCAGAGCCTGATGTGGGGCTTGATCTCATGGTCCTGAGATCATGACTGAGCCCTGAGCAGAAACTGAGATTCGGATGCCTGACCCACTGCACCATCCAGGCACCTTTATGAACAGAGTCTTATTATTATTATTTTTTAAGCTTTTATTTATTCACTAGAGACACACAGTGAGAGAGAGAGAGAGAGAGAGAGAGAGAGAGAGAGAGGCAGAGACATACGCGGAGGGAGAAGCAGGCTCCCTGCAGGGAGCCTGATGTGGGACTCGATCCCAGGACCCTGGGATCACGCCCTGAACTGAAGGCAGATGCTCAACCACTGAGCCACCCAGGCGTCCCTATGGGCAGAGTCTTAAAGACAGCAGTAAGGTTTTTTTTGCCCCCCTTCTTTCTTTCATTTCCTCCCTCCATCCTCCCCTCTTTACCTCCCATCCATTTTTGTCTTCTTTTGTCAGAGAATGTGTTACCAGCTCTCCTTGAAGAAGCTAGCATTGCTGCTGCCTGGTATTTTGAGGAGCACTTCAGAAAACTTTTCCTCGGAAAATTTCAAACGTACACCAAAGTAGAGAGGCAACTAGAACATATCCCCCATGTACTGCCAACTAACTTGACCACTTATGAGCTCATGGCCAGTCTAGTTTCATCTCTGCCCCCACGTACTTGAATTTTGGAAAAGACCTCAGATTATTTTACCCATAAATATTTCAATAGGTGTCTAAAAAGTCATATGTTTATATTTTTTTAATACCATATACCAGTGGCATACCTAAAAAAATTAAAGCCAACAGTGTGACAAAGGAGTTCCTCCTGTGTGGCACCATAGAGAGTCAGTCTGTGGGTGTCATGGGGGCAAGGCGGCTTGACCCAGAGCCCTGCCCCAGGTCCTTTGCTCTGCTGCTACTGCCACCCTCGCCCACCGCAGGGCCGGGGGCTAGTTACTGCGCATTCTCAAGCCTCAGTTTCTCTGCGTAGACAAACAGGGAGTTGCTCTAGTTCTTCTGATTCAAAGTCTTGAGTCTTGGGATGTGTGAGGCACTGACTTGCTTTAGAATTGGATGTCCAGGCTCCTTGAAGGAGGGGGTGGGCATGTGCTTCCGGTCGACTGGTTCTGCTTCCTTCAGGGCACATTCTGCCTCATTCTTGCCCTACCTCATTCCTGCCAATGGGTGGGAGTTTGAGTGTTTGCTTTCAGCTGTGTCCACCTGGAAGACAAATGTGTGCTCCTGAGCATCTTTTTTTATCCTGGGGGATCACTTTGTGTGCTTCGGATTCCCCCCCCCTTTTTTTTTCTCCTGATCATCTGAAACAATGCGAAATAGTTGATTCTCTAAGTAGATGAGTTTCCACATTTAGTAGTTAGCTGTTAAGGGTCAGTTAACAGGTGTTCACATTTGTAACCCATTTTTCTCCCCAATCTATTGGAACTGAAATGTTTTCGCTTACTTGAATTTAACAAACGGCCTGACACCACACCAGATGCTGAGGCTTCAGAGCTCCTTCAGGTACTGGCTGTTTGTCTGGGAGCTCCTGTCTGGAGAGGAGAAGGCACCTGCCACTGTAACTGTGGCAGGATGAGCCAGGTGTAGGGCTCGGGGCTCAATGTTAGGGGGCTGGGTGGACAGAAGGTCCTGATTTGGTGGTAATGGTACTGCTGGAGCACAGGTGGTATGTGCACGTGTCCTGGCTGGTAGGGGGTAGTGGGTCGTCATGCGTCAATCACCATAATCACACTATCAGAGTCATAATCACCATTAACGTTGCGATTCATTTCCCTTGGATATTTTCCTATATGTGTTTATGATATCTATTCAAGTACTCAGGAACTCAAGAAACACGTATGGAGCACCTGGCCATGTGCCAGGCACCCTTCTTGGTTGTGGGTTTGGTGGGGAGAGGTCAAGATAATTTTTGCCCTCAAGGAGCTTACATTCTGGTAGACTTGTGTCATCTCCTCTCTGAGAGGAGATGTGTGTGTTTTGTTCACTTTACAAATGACATCAGGCCATCCATGGAATTATTTGCCTGCCCTTCCAGCCTGCAGTTGCCCTTGAGCTTGACAGAACAGCTGCCTGTGAAATGTGACCCTCTGGACGCCAGCCCCCCTGACACTGGCTCTAAAGGTGCTCAGGGATGGCTTCCAGCTGGGTACGCTTGGGACCTGCCCCCTTTCCCTTTGGGTTGTCTGTAAAGGATGGGTTTTTCTTCTTTTTGAGTAATTATACTGACCTAATTGGCATTGAGGGACATGTTTAAAATCCCGGTATAATTTGTAACCCATGTTTGCCTTTAAATTGTTCCGTTGCCAGGGTTGGCATGGGGGCAATTGTTCTGTTGGATTTCTTAGGATTTCTAAGTGCCGGGTGTGTGTTTGGAAATGTCGGACCTGAAGTTTAACATTCAGAAGGGATGAATGCCCTGTATCGTTCAGTGTATTTGGAGAATATGACTCCAAATTCAAATATATTCCCAAATAGAACAGCATAATGAATCCTTTTGTACCCATTATCCGGCTTCCTGGATTATCTGCTCACAGCCAACCTTGTTTTAGCTGTACTTTCTCATTCCCCACCCCAACTTAATTTTGAAACAAATCCCAGACAGCGGGTCTTATTTCATCCATAAATATTTCAGTGTGTATCTTTAAAAGATAAAGACTTTTTTTAAAAAAACACAACCACAATCCATTATCATATTTCTTCCCTCGCAGATGGCAAAGAAAAAAAAAACATTGATATCAACTATCTGGTCGGTGTTCAAAATTTCCATTTTCCCGTAAATATCATAATTAAAATTTATTTGAATCAGAAACCAAGTAAGATCGTCATACTGTGATTCGTTCATGCATCTTAGTCTTTTAAATCTCTTAATTGACCAGGACCCCTCCCCCCCATCATCTAATTCTGAACCTGAAGATCAGATTTGGGCTTTTTTCGGCGGGGAGGGGGAAGGTGCAGCTAGATTCCTTCCTAGGTGATGGTATGTATTTCTATCAGGAGGTCACGAGACACATGTAATGTATATGTGATGCCAGGGTTTCCCTCCCCCTTATTTTTAAAATTATAAAATACACATAAAATATACTATCTTGACAGTTTTTTTTTAAAAGATTTTATTTATTTATTCATGAGAGATACAGAGAAAGAGAGGCAGACACAGCCAGAGGGAGAAGCAGGGAGCCCAATGTGGGACTCAATCCGGGGTCTCCAGGATCACGCCCTGGGCTGAAGGCAGAGCTAAACCACTGAGCCACCCAGGGGTCCCTGGCTATTTTTTCTTTTTTTTGACTGTTTTTAACTGTATAGTTTAGCGGCATTAAGCACATTGACATTACTGTGCAACCATCACCACCATCCATCTCCAGGATTCTCTTCATCTTGTAAAACTGAAACTGTGTCCCCATTGAATACTAATGCCCTCCTTCCCCTGCCCCCACCCCAGGCACCCACCATTGTACTTTTCTGTGTTTGTGGATGACTACTCTAGGTGCTCATGTAAGTGGAACCATAACAGTGTTTGTCTTTTTGTGACCGGTTTATTTTCCCTCAGCCCAGTGTCCTCAAGGTTCATCTGTGTTGTAGCCCATGACATAATGTTTTTCCTTTTTAAGATTGAATAATATTCCATTGTATGGATGGATAGGCCATATTTTGTGTATCCATTCATCCATGGACAGACACTTGGGTGGCTTCCATGTCTTAGCTGTTATGAGTAATGCGGCTAGGAACATACACAAACGTATAAATAATTCTTTGAGACCCTACTTTTAGTCCTTTTGAGTATATACCCAGAAGTGGAATTGCTGGATCATATGGTGGTTCTGTTTTTAATATTTTGTGAAACGGCCATACTGTTTTCCATAGTGGCTGTACCATTTTACATTCCCACCAGTAGTATATGAGGGCTCTGATTCCCCTACTTCACCAATACTTATTTTCTGTTTCTTTTAGTTTTGTTTTGTTTTGATAGAAGCCATCCCAATGGATTTGAAGTAGTATTTCAGTGTAGTTTTGATTTGTGTTTCCCTAATGATGGCACTTACTTTTAATAACTTATTTAAACTTAATATTTCATCTGTGGGTGCTTCAAGATGAGGAATGTATTTAGGGAGCCACCATAATTATTTATTTTAAAAAATGAGAACTATTTCTTAGACAATTTTCTGTTTTTTGTTTTATTATTATTATTTTTTTTAAGTAGTCTCCATGCCCGGTGTGGAGCCCAACATGGGGCTTGAACTCATGACCCTGAGATCAAGACCTGAGCTGAGATCAAGTCAGATACTTAACTGAATGAGCCACCCAGGCGCCCCCTGGACGATTTTCACAATGTTTGCATCATTTGTGTGAAATGTTTTGTACAATCACCAAAATTAGACCAATCCTCTCGGTTTGTCAGGAAGAAGCCGAAAGCCTGAAGGCTGAGTCTTTGCCCACGGCCTTGAATCCGTTAAGACCGAAGCGGAGGCTTGGGACACAAGTTCCCTGGGATCCAAGGTCTGAATCTCTTGGCTGCAACCGCCTTGTCGTTGTACCCTGTTTCCACGGCCCACTGTGGTCCTTGGGTGGTGAGGGCCAGGTGCACAAAGCCCTGCTTGTTTGGCTACACATGCCCACCAGCAGTTGCTCTTATTACAGAGTGGTTATTCTTATTTGTCAAGAAACCCAGAACAACTGTTTTTATTCTTCACAGCGGACGCTTATGCACATGACCTTTTGAGAACATATTTCTGGATGGTGTAGAGGCACTGATGTTCATGCAGATCAGCTAAAGTTAAATCTTTATTTCTTGCCATTGGAATCATCTCTCTGTGCCTTTAAGAATTTTGCTGTGTAGAGTTTGTGTGTTTCTCGTGCTGTTAAATGTTTATTAGAAATCCCGGGTAATTTAGTGTATTATTTTCAGATGACAGAAGAGCCCCTCGGCAGAGAGTGGTGTTAAAGCTTGGTGTTAGTTAAAGCCTCCCCTTCTTGTCATGGTTCGTGTTGTACGGCACTGGGTCTCAAGCGCACGTGGGCAGGATGGGACAGAGGGGACATCTATCTGACAGTCTGCCGCGAGCAGCCATGTCACATGTGTGTCCTGTAGCATGTCCTTCTGGGGGCAGCTGGTAAGTGTTTACGCATTTGTATGTGGTCTGTAAACACAGATATTCACGAATGGAGGAAGTGTGCTCATACACCTTGCAAGTGCAAAGATGTGTTGAATGCTGTTTAGGATGGCTGTGGTGGAAGGTTCATCTGCTTGTTCATGAAGCCGATATTTATTGTTTGTTAGTGAGAGCCAGGCACAATGCTAGGTACTTAGGATTATGACAGTTCCTGCCCTCCTGGGACTTAGATTTTTAGTGCTTTCAAAGGAAAACAACACTTGTTTTTGAGAGACCTTGGCAAAGCAAATGACCTTGAAATCTACCAAAGGAAGGGATTTGGAGTGCTCGTTTGATAGTCTCCAGATGCAGGAATCCTATCAGACCCTTTATTGCAGACATGAACATTTATTTTAAGGGCTCAAATTAAACTAGAGTAGATAAACGAGCAGGCATAGTTGTTTGCTGATCATTCATGGTTAATACAATGAACAACTCAGTAAATTGTTGATAGCAAATGGAATCATGAGAATTTCAACCCCGAGACACTCCAAATAGCACAAGCCAAGAAATGTTGAGGTAAATGGTGATTCTACTTTGTCCCCTAAGCTTTTGACTGACTTCAAAGCTTCTAAAGAAGGCACTTCTGGGGCCTGTGGGGAGATTGCCATATAAGAAGGTTCAAAAAGTTTTGTAGAAGTTAGATTTGAAGTCTCAGTGTGATTTGATTTTCCACGGTAATAATAGGCTCCGTGTTACCAAAAGCATTTTGGTTCTGTTTTCTTCTGAACGCTTAATTTTCCAAAGCAGAGAAGAGTCAGTCTTGGTGGCTGAAATGGTGGAGGTTCCTTACACAGAGGTATGTTCCAGAACGTGTGTAGTGGAGCCAGCTCAGGCAGCAGCGTCCTGGTTGTTCAGGTGGCCCCTCAGAAGCTCAGTTTTAACGGCAGACTGTTGATTCCAAGTCTGGCCCTCCAGCAGCGAGTCCCACACCTAGAGCCACATAGATGCCACTGCACGTCCTGGGGTGCTGGCAGTGGCCAGGGTGAAGTCGTACCTGGTGTGCCGAGTGGCCTGGCTGTGGCAGATCTGAGGCTCTGCTGCCAGGGAAAAATGGGGTGGGCTGGGGGGTGAGGGCAGGCTCACGGGACACTGGAGAAGTTCTGAGCAGCACACCGTGTGCACCCTCCCTGATGCCTGGTCAGGGGCACATCACAGAAGCCAGCGAGTGTGTCAGCTGACCAGCATTTAACGTGCTATTCTTCCTTTCTGGACCTTCATCACCGAGTGTCTCCAGAAGCTCAGGCTTCAGATAATTTGCTCTTCCCTTTTTAAGCCAACTTCTTTGTAGAATCCCTCACTTCAGCTTTGACCATTAATGCTGCCTCAATGTCAAGGTGTTAAAAGTCTGGTCCTGTGGGCTTGGTTGCTTGGGTTTGAGAGTAGTCTCATCTGTGCTTACCCTAACCCTTGGCAGAGTGGGCTTGTGCCTGTGTGGAGCTGGCTCTATCTTCCTGATTGCTTGCTGAGCGCTGGCCTCTATGTGATTTGACACCTCCTCTGGCTGCTGGGGACCAGGCGGGGGGGGGGGGGGGGGGGACTCTTGAATTTGCCCCTTTGTGTCTCTTCCCCTCCAGCCCCGCACCTCTGTTCCAGTTGCAGGCAGGCCTCCCCTGCTCCGTCTCTCTTGCTCTGCACGTGTAAGAGCTGGAGCACTCGCCGGTTCCCTGGAGCACTGCGATCCACAATCCACAACGACTGTGACCTGCCTCCCTCTCAGAGGTCGCTCCCTTAACTGGGTGATGGGCCATTTACAGGATAAGTCAGCCATGTTAACTGCAGGAAATCTCTTGAGCAGCATAGAACTCCAGAGGGACAGTTTGTACTTTAGGTGTCGACAGGAGAAGGACCGCTGATACAGGAGTGATCAGGAAAGGCTTCTGGGAGGAGGCCTTGTTGGAAGTGGGAGGTGAAGGATGAGGATCACGTGGCTGGCAGGGAGGGGGTGGGGCCTTGGGAAGGGACACACATGTGAGCACTGGCCCTGCACTTGAGGATGCCCTGGCCGGATCTGAATCGGGAAGCCTGGCATCATCGGGATCGCATAGGAGAGCCCCAGGGCTGACTGGCCATTGGAGACTTGGTGCAGGAGGGAGCCGGACTCCCAGGGCCCAGGACAGCGCCTGGCATGTAGTAGGTGCTTCATAGACACGGGGACTGAAGGAGGTGAGGGGAGGTCAGAAAGACTCCGAGTCCACATGCCCGGTGGTGTTCTTAACCCCATGTAAGTGAGTAAGTTCCCTGAGGGATGGAATTTAAAAAAGAGCCAGGGGCTGAGCATTGGCATGTTTAGAGGCTCAGTGGAAGCAGAGAAGTCAGTAAAGGAGTCAGGACAGGGATGGCCATGGGTGGGAGGTAAATGGCCCAGCCCAAGGTCAGCCAAGGTCAGGAGGTTCCTGTGAGGTGGTGGATACTGAGGGCACATGGGCCAGAGAGGGTAGAATAAGAAACCTTGTTCAGGTTTCCCATGGCTTCCCGAGGCCGCCCCTGTCAAATCTAAACATGGCCCGTAGTGGACGGTTCACCTCCTGCCACGTACACCCACCAGCCCCCTGACTGGCCACCACCGCCTGCCCCTCTGGCTTGGGCCCATCCTCCCCAAACCTTCTCTGAGTCCCTCCTGAGGTGACCTCACTGGGGGAAGGCTGTGTCTCCTGCCCTCCTTTGCTCTGTGATGTATGGGAGCATCTACCCGCAGTTGGATCCCTGTGTCCCCAGCCTCAGAGGGCACCTTTCGAGGTCACGTATCCCAGAGCAGCTGCTGTGTCCCCATGTCTGGTTTTTACTGGTGGGGCATGCTGTTCGCTCACCTCTGGGTCCAGAGTGGGTGTTCTGGTGGACGGGAGGAAAGTGTACTGATTGTCAGAGCTGGTTCTTCTCTGCCCTTTGTAAAACTCTTGTCTGAAAATTAATGGGTGAGCGAATCTAGGGAATCTTGTCAGCTTGTTTCTTGAGGAGGCCTTGAGAATATGAACTAAATAAAGGGAAATATCACAGCTATTTTGATGAGGCTGTCCGATGGTAAATGCGCGTAACCTTAAGTGGTAGAGCTGGTTTAGCTAGATTTTTTTCCTCTTTGTGGCAGTTTTCATTTTTCCTCCAGTAAAGTTGTTCAGATAAAGCTGTTAGGGAAGCATAGAGAGTCTTACTTTTTTTTTTTTTTTTTTTTTTGAGTTGGTAATAAGTAATTTTAGGATAGATGCTTATGAAGTCTGTAAATAATAATTAAAAAAAAAACCCTTGCCTAGTGCCTTGCAGATATCACTTCTATAAATATTGATGTAGTTGGACTCACCTGTCTGCTTGGAGGGGTTGGGGTGTGGGTGTGGCTCAGAGCTGGTGGTCCTGATATTCCCTGGCTCAGACATTTTCTTTTCTTTCTTTTTTTCTTTTCTTTTCTTTTCTTTGCTTTGCTTTGCTTTGCTTTTTCTTTCTTTTTTCTTTTCTTTTCTTTCTTTTCTCTTTTCTTTCTTTTCTCTTTTCTTTTCTTTTCTTTTTTCTTTTCTTTCTTTTCTCCTTTTCCTTTCCTTTCCTTTCCTTTCCTTTCCTTTCCTTTCCTTTCCTTTCCTTTCCTTTCCTTTCCTTTCCTTTCCTTTCCTTTTTTCTTTTCTTTTTTTTTTTTTTTTTAAAGATTTTATTTGTATATTCATGAGACACACATGGAGAGGCAGAGACAAAGGCAGAGGGAGAATCAGGCTCCCCAGAGGGGGCCTGATGTGGGGCTTGACCCCAGGACCCTGGGATTACGCTCTGAGCCGAAGGCAGACACTCAACCACCAAGCCACCCAGGCGCCGCCCCAGACCAGACATTTCTTCTCAGAATCCCGAAGCACGCCTGTGGTCTGAGCCCCTCTACTTGCTTGCTTGTAGTCTGCAGATCCAAGGTTCAGGAGATTGTGTTGTTCATCCTCCTGTGGTCTGACTGGCTGGCACTGTTGGAAGCCACCTAGGTCATCAGCAGAACACAGGCCTCGGCTCCCTGTGATCTGGTCCTATAGTGAGGACCAAGAAGGAATGTTCTCGGTGACATGATGGCTTTCAGAAGTAAATCCCCTACCCCCCCTTTATACACTCGTCAGAGTGGCAGCATTTTAAGTCTGAATATACCGAGGGCTCACAGTGTGAACTCTGTCCTGTCGGTGGGTGTGTGAGCCGGAATGACCACTTCAGGATGATTCCTGGAAGGCCCCCTCGGACAACAGAGTGGTCATAGAGATGTTTTGGGCACATGTGCAAGCTATGGTCATGGCAGCACAGAGGAATAAAGAGCGAAAAAGCATGTTGGGATCCTGGGGGCGAGTGTGGTTGTCTTCCCGTGCTGTTCTGGAGAATAGGCCGCATGTGGCTGGACCTCACAGACATAGCGTGGGGCCCAGGAGGCCTGCTGATGGGTGTCTGTGGTGCAGGCCTGTCTCTGTGGAGTTCAACATGCACAACCATACCTTGTGTTGTTAATAGGATCGTAAAGAGCTAGAACATATAGAGAGACTCTTTGATAAAGGTAAATGGCAAATTCTGGAAAGTGATTATTTGCAGGGAAAGAGGGAGAAAATGGGACGGATTAGGGTAGAAGGGGCTCCAAGTACATTTCCTTCCTTTAAAAATAGCAAAGATGGCAGAATGTTACAAGTTGATGAAGCTGAGTGGTGGGTACATAGGAATTTGTGCTGTTTTTTTTTTTATGACGGAAATACACCCTTAACTTAAAAATAAAGCAGTGTATGCTATCTATATGCATCTGTGTGAACGGTAACCTACTGTACTTACAGCCTAAACTTTTCAAAATTGGGGTGTTTTGTGTATATCTCATCTGCTCACTTAGCGGAATACTAAAATTATGGTGGCTTTAATTGTATCTGTTGAAGACCTTTATGTTCTCTTAGTTTATTTTCTGCCTTATTTTAAATATCTGAAGGTAGGTGACACTTTCTAGGTTTGTCTCCATTTTAAGAAGACAATTTTAAGGTGTGTCTTCTCCCTTGGATTATGCCTTTTGGTGGAAAAATAGATCCTTGCCTCTGTGTCTGTTCAATAACAGTGAATTTTCTACAGAGAAATGAGGCCAGGTGAACCACTGAAGTGAATGCCTGCAATTCCTTAAACTATTCGGGATGCCTCAGCAAAAGTAAAGTACAAATCATATTTAATATCATCCAGGCCATGAGTCTGGAATGGTTTCCCATTGTCCCCGACGTAAGATGCTTCTCAGAATGCGAGTTCTGGCTTAATTGAATTAGGATTATTGCAGGCAGGATGGGAATGAAGTGGTACATTCCTTCTGTGCCCGTTGTGGGGGGTGATATTAAAGCAGGCCGTTGATAGAATAATATCCTGTTACTTACTCCATGTCTCTTTCTGAGGAAATAAGAGCTTAATATGCCCCATTCAATTAATCCTGACAACATCCTTATAGGTGAATGGAAGACAGGTAGTGTTCTTTCCATTTTACTTTAAAAAGCAGCTGAAACACGAGGAGTCTGAGCTCCAGCCCTCGGACTCCCCTCCAAATGCCAGGCGGGAGTTCGTTAATAGGACAGGCAGTGGAGAGGACCGAGACCCACCGCGGGAGGGGGGGGCGCGGGGGGGGAATTGATGATGCGTCACCTCCGTGCAGGGCTCTGTTGGGAACTCCTGGGATGGTGATCCCTTTGGATCCCGATTGCAGTTTTGAGAGATGGGAGGCCAAATCCTCCTGTGCCCATAGGCAAGTCCAGTTGTCCCCAGGCTTCTCCGCAACAGGCTGGGCTCTGCCCTGCCCACCAAGCATGCCCCACCTTCCCTCCAGGCCATGGGTCCAGCCTGGTGGTGTGCAAGAGAAATCAGGGCTGTCTATTGTTGGAGGCAGGGCTCAAGGTATGGGAAGTGAAATTGACAAACTGAGTTGTGGTGGATGTCAGTTGCAGAGACCGGGTGGCAGTTTTACTCAAAGGAAATAATTTGGGATCATTGAGCAGAGTTCAGGGCACGTGAACTCATGCTTCTTGACAACTGGACAGGGCTTGCCTCCCCCAGAGCTTCCAGCACGGATGCAACGTTCATTAGTAGCCTCTGCTGGTAGACTTTAGTTGGCCACTTTAATGGGGCCCATCCTGTGCCAGGCATTAGGTAAAGGTCAAGAAGGGGAAATGAGGCTAATTGGGGCCTGTTGTCTTTGCTACCGTGCCCCAGTGTCTTGCCCAGGGACTTATTAGCATCAGGGTTTCTCTGTTTTACCAGTAAAGAGGGGGGGGGGGCACGGGTGTTGGACTTGCCTGGGGCAACTTTTTATTAAGTAGTAAAGCTAGGCCCCAGGCCCAGGCCACTTTGATTACAAGTTCATGGGCTTTCAGATCTAATAAACTGTGTGCCGTGCCTTTGGTGGGATAATGTTTCTTCTTTTCTTGTTGTTTTTTAAAAAAATATTGCTAATCACTCACAAGAAATCAGGATGAGGGCTTAGACTACTTCAGCTGCTCTGAAGTAGACAATGATTTCTCTTATTATAAGCAGAGCCCTTTATTAACTGAAAACACTTGGCTGTTAGACATGGTGTTTAATTGCCTTTAGAATGTATTTTTGTCACACTGCCCTATAATAAGCCAAAGAACTGTTTGTGCCAAACATAGAAGGAAAGAGAAGGGAAGATGAAAACCCTTCTGCTCCTCCAGCTCCCCATTTGAGCCCCTGGTGTTCTGTTTGCTATTCTGATTCTGGTTTCTGTTTACCACTTCTACCTCTTACGCAAAGAACACCTGGTCTGGGGCTGATCGGGACCTGAGAAAGGGAGACCCTCCACAGGAGCTCACACAGTGTCTCTGCTTTGGCGGAGTGCTCTTCTTTTTCTGGTCTTTGGGGTTTCTTTCGTTATTGTATGGGCCTTAACATTTTATTTTAAAAATTTTATTTATTTACTTATTTTAAAGAGAGAGGGAGAGAGTGAGCTTGGGGGACAAGGAGCAGAGGGAGAGGCACAAGCAGACTCTGCACTGAGCACAGAACCCTATGCAGGGCTCAATCCCATGGCCCTGAGATTATGACCTGAGCTGAAATCAAGAGTTGGAGGCTTAACCTACTGAGTCTCTCAGGTGCCCCAACATTTTGCGTACTTTAAAAAAAAAAAAGCTCTTTGGCCTTTTAAATTTTTCTTTGCAAAATGGAAGTGACTTTATGTCTGAAACTAAAGTCAAGAATGCTAGTAAAAATGAAGCAACTACAAAAGAGTATAATGAAGGAAACAAAAGTCACCACTAATCCTGTGTCACTATTCGCATTTGGGCAAATATCCTTCCAGAAATCTAGTTTATAGACCTAAAACTGGGTGAGTGGTATAACACTTTGGATACTGTTGTATAACGATCTTTCCCCACCCAGGAATTTACTGTGATGTTAAGAATATCTTTCCTTCGTGTGTTAGTTAAAGGAAATCAGTCTGCTATTTGTTGAGGTTACATATACAGGATTCCCCAAATTGCATTAAATCGATCCTTTTTCTGCTTCTTAGTACTTTAGACATTTGCTATATTTAGGCATTGGGGGGTGGGGTGAGCTCCATCTCTGTGAGTTTTTGATGATTGTACTTGATGTCTGATGACTTCTGTAGGTTACATTTCTAAAAGCAGTGCTGAGTGAGTGGTGTGAGTATATTTTTAAGACTTTTGAGTACATGCTTCCCAAACTTCCCAGAAAAGCTGGACCAATTTTATAGCAGCAATGGTACTAAATTCCTTGCATTATTTATTTCCAAATAACACGATCATGGTTCTGTAACAAAGCATAAGTACAAGTCTTCTGTCTGCCCTCCCCTGCTACTGCTGTTGCTGATTTCTTTGAGTATCCTTCCGGAATTTCTTTATACACACAGAAACAAATATGAATGTGTGTTGTTATTCCCCGTGGACACATAGTCTAGTGTGCTATGAACCGTCTTCTCTACCTTGCTTTTTTTTTTTTTTTAATTGTTTCTTAGACTTTTCAAATGAGACAGAAGCTGAGCTTTCTATCTCTAGCCCTTCCTACATCTCTCTCTCTCAAAGAGATGGGATATTCCATGCTATAGATGGCCATATTTGATGTACCCAGGTCCCCACTGATAGATACTTGAGCTGCTTCCAGTCTTTGCTCTTCTCTCTCTCTGTCTCTCTCTCTCTGTCTCTCTCTCTGTCTCTCTCTCTGTCTCTCTCACACACACACACACACAGTGCACATAATCACACAAGCAGGGGGAGCAGCTTCGGGAGAGGGAGAAGCAGGCAGGCTCTCCCCTGAGCAGGGGGCCCTACATGGGGCTAGATCCTAGGACCTTGAGATCATGACCTGAAGCCAAAGGCAGATGTTTAACCTGCTGAGCTACCCAGGTGCCCCCAGTCATTGCTCTTACAACAGGGGCCACCTTGAAGAACTTTGTACCACATCCCTTTGACACTGGTACCTGTATATCTGCAGGGTACATGCCCCTGCAAGGAGAGTGGCTGGGTCCAAGGACAGGGACACCTGATGGGTACTGTCAGCTTACCTCCGCGTGCCTGTGTAACTTTTCCCAGCATTGTTCTCCATGGCCCCACCATGGAGCCTTCCTGGAGTTCCAGTTCTTTCGCTATCATTCCAGTTGTGCAAATAGTATGCACATAAGGAATGCAGAAACCAAAGCAAAACAAATCACCTTCTCTTGCAGGCAAGTGTGTGAGTGCTTATGGAAGCATGGAGTCAGAAGAGAGTAAAATTGGTTGCTGTGGGTACCACCCCCATACAAGTGAGCGTCCCCTTCGTCCTCCTCCCCACTTCCCTCCTCTCTATCCCTCCCCTTTCTCTCTTCCTGCCTTTCCAACCTGAAACAGCGCCACTTCCTTTTATGAAACAGGCAGTGGCTTTCAGCCTGTGTGACCAGAAAAGCAATGAGTCTTCTTAGGGACTGACCTCACAACTAGCAAGCAACAGGTACTAGCAGTTTAACTAAATGGTCTTTGAAGCAAACTTATGACAGTGCAGAGCTCAAGGAACCCAAATGATCAAAGCTAAGGCTGACAAAATGTAGCCTGGCAGTGCCCCGGAGGACTGGGTGGCGCCACTCTCGCTGGGACGTGGTTGGACTTCATGAGGTTCTGTTCAGAACAATGTGGTTGCCCAACCACAGAAACAAACTTATGCTTTTTAATAGAATTAATTGTTTAAAATGCTGCTTATAATAAAGAGAAAAAAGATGAACCAGCAGCTTATAGGTTTTTTTAAAGAGAAGAAACTATTTTCTCTGGACTCCTGTGAGGGCAGGAGGCCTGTCTGCATCTCATAGGGCATCCTGGCCCTGTCCATTCCACGCAAGTGGTGCAAACCCATGTCATATTCCAGAGCTTTTTCAAACTCCTAGCAGGCAAAGCGTCCCTGGTGCTGACTTGTGCTGTTGAGCTGAGCCCAGGGAAAGGTCATGGGGCTGCTCGTGGGAAGGCAGGGCACTACCTGGTAACTTTTGGTGACTTTGACTCCCTTTCTTTTCCTCTTGTGTCCCTTCCTGATAGCTTTAACCTAAAAATGTTTATACATCATCCACCCTGTGTGAAAATGCTGAAAATAGGGTGGATCTCTCCCTCTTATTTTCTATCCAGGTTTCTAGTCCTTTAAGATACCGTAACTTTCTGCTCTATTCTTCTAGATTAAGTACATTCCAACCATTGGCATTTCAAGGTTTCTTTCTCAGGGGCTGTTAGCCTCTTCCTGGATGAGGGTGGGCTTACCTGGATGAGGTTGGGCTTACCTGATGGTGGTCTTACTGAATGAGGCCGGGCTTACCTGGATGAAACTGGGCTTACCTGATGGTGGTCTTATTGGATGAGGCCGGGCTTACCTGGATGAAACTGGGCTTAGCATGGCTCCAGTGGCCTTCAGTGTTTTCTTGGACTTGCTGTCTCCCATTCCAGAGGCCCCATTCCTGAGACCCAGCCAGCACTCTCCTCAAGCAGTGGGACCCCCACAGTAGGTTCACCTGGCTTACCTGATGGGTGACATGCTTTCTTCTGAGATCTGGTGTGTTCCGCTTTTTCCATGACCTCACCTTGCTGGAGGATAAAAGTGGGCTCCCTAGGTGCTAAGTGGGCTACCTGTAGGGTCCCTGGTACACTTCCAGACACAGGCATTGATATGCCTATAGGATCTATCCTTGTCCTGAGGCATCCTCACAGTGGCTCCACAGAAGGTGCCCTGCTAGGTACACTGTGGTCACCAAAGACAGGCCAAGACTGCCTCTGTATCGGGTTACTACACGTGTCCATGTGGGGGACCATAGGATCAGGCGCTTATTACGCCCCCACCCCATGAACCTCTGTGGTGGGTGGTGGCAAACAGGAGTCAACTCGGACTGTAAGGAAAAGGTGGCTTTGCTGGGGGCCAGGGAGGAGGAGAAAAGGATGTGTTCCTGGGCTGCAGCACATACCGGTCTAGAACTGTATAAAAACCTATAGGAAAAGTCTTGCTTTCAGAAGCAACCCAAAGGCACACAGGACCCAAAGCACAAGAATATCCAGAAGGCATTATATAATGTGCTCCACTGGAAGGAACATTGTGAACAAACTGAAGAAAAGGATTTTTTAAAATGGCTTTCATAAAAATACTGCTAGGAACAGGTCAGAAGATTGGAGAGCTGGCCTGGAGAAAGTTCTGTTCCAGTGCATTGACTGGTGCTCGAAACTGGTTGTGGGACTTTGGGAAGTGTGTTCCCCAGACACAGCCACCTGAGGAAGGCTCCATCCTACTTTCAGTGAGTTGGGAGGAGGGTGCATGTCCCCCTGCAAGAGTGGGCTTTGGGGGCTGTTCTTCCTTATCATTCATCCCCCAGACCCCTCTCGCTGGCCTCGTAAAGAAACAGATGGCGCACCAAGAATAGCTCAGAAGTCACGTTGGCTCCTGGCTGTATAAAGAGAAAGAACCAGACCCATAAAAATTTGAAATCTCCCAGGAAAGGAAATTATTCCCTCAATGAAATATTGACATAAAAGGAGCGTTTAAAAAAGACAAAAATTATGAACCCGGATTCAAGTTGAGCTAGATCCTATACCTTCACCTTTTTGAGAACTGTTCATTTAAAAGCAAATAGAATGAAATATAGGCGATAAAAGCAAATTAAATCATTTTTATGCTTCCTGGTTTTTTTGTATCACATGACTGGAAGAGCTAATAGGGGAGAGCAGGTTCTGGACCAAAGATGGGGGTGCATGTCCGATCAAGCGTGGGCTATGACCCTGCAGGGATGGGAAAGAAGCAAGCTGAGTGAGGCCTCACCCAGGACTAGAAGCTCTGCACATGCAGAGCGGCCTCCAGAACAGAAATCTTCGGTGACAGACATCTCTCTGGAGCAGAAGAGACTGCCTACTGCCTGTCCCGTGTCCCACCAGAGGGAGCAGATGTTTGAGAAAGGTGTCTGTATCTGATTCATTTGGGGGTGCCCCTCCCCGCCCCCTCAGCAGCCAATGTTTTGTGTGGAGTAGGGGAAGCTGGGGCCGGGTTACATGTACCTACCTGCAGGAATAAACAATTCTTTTGAAACATCACTAGGTAAAAAAAGGCAGCTTAAGATTTATCTGAAAAGGAAGTGGGAAATTTAAGTTGCTGGAGATCTCATTACTGTCTGTCTCGCTAACCGTAATTAAAAAATGCCTGAATGATCTTAATAACACATGATTCAGCTGACAAGCACTAATTGCCCTGTATCAGGCCAAGAGAAGATGAATGTTGTCAAGAAAACCACAAGTCAGACAAGCTGATTCTCTCCTAGTCTGACACCGTGTTCCCATGTACAGACCAGTTTTTACTGGAGCCCTTCCAGCATCAAAAGAAGCTCTTTACCTTCCCATTAATTTTCATCGCTGGCAGGCCCGAGTTGTTTGTGACGAGCCGTTCTCATTACTCCTGCTTGCCGGCTCTAGAGCCCCGGTCTGCAGACAAAATGTAAATATGTTTCTTGCTCTTATCTTGGTCCCTTTTAAGAAAAGAAATCCGCTCCCATTCAGGACTAATGCCCCGGTGGGCTTGTCAGTGAATTACATGGCATTTGGGAATTGATTTTCTGACTCTCTCGATTTGTCAGGAATTTATTCTGCCTTTTCAGCAATTTGACAGAACCTGTTGGTCGGCCGAATCATGTGATCCGGTCTTCTGTCTGTAGAGAAAAGGGAACGAGCAACTCTGTGTCTCTTGGACACACAGAAACCTCCTTGAAGGCGGGGCTGGCGGCGGCTGTGGTGGTGGGGTGTGATGTGTGAAGACGGAGAAGGGAGGAATAATGACGTTGGCCCCTTCCTGCACTTCCACAGGACGGCCGAGTCATCTTGTCACACTAGAACTGAATCATAGTCTGAGTCTAATATTGAAACTCAGTTCCCAAAACTGGGCCAAGTACCCCTGTGTTCTGAGCAGTGTGCTGGTGGGAGAAGGGGCCACGGTGATAATCACACCTTTGCTGGCCGTGACTGTCTAGTGCGGCCCTTGGCACCAGGCCCCGTGCCAGTAGCAGGCTCCCTACACCCTTGGGGCGGGGGAGATGGATGCAAAGCCTGCCCTCACCTGGGCTGGGCAGACCTCTGCAGGAAAACACCATAGCAGAACGTGCTGAGTCCTGACCAGCATCTTCTGTGACAGCCCTGTCCCTGCCCCCTGGAGAGGCAAGCCACTTGGGAGTGGAGAGATTGACTCAGAAACCCAGCAGAGCTAGCTGGGCCCTGGCTGTGGGGTCAAGTGCATGGTTCTTGCCATCTCTGAGCCAGTGTCCTTGTCCTAAGGAAGGACCTCTTAGGGCGGAGGTGGGGTCTCCAGGCAGGGATGCCTCACCGTGACACTGCTTAGCACAATGCATGGCACAGAAGAGGGCCAGTCCACTGCTGTTACTACCCCACAGGATGGGGAGGAGAGCACACAGGCTTCAGACTGCCTGGTACAAGGTGGCACATGTGAGGAGCAGAGTGATTGCTGCAAAAGGAGCCGCTCTATTAGTGGAGGCTGATCGAGCTAGTAAATAAATAAGCATAGCCTGGTATGTCAGCGCAGTAACTCAGCAAGGCGACAGTGACTAGTCACCTAGTGTTCCCTGCCGGAGGGCGGATGACCAGCTGACAGGAACGCTGTGGAGCCGCCCCCACACAGAGCTTTCGCTTTAGCCTACTTAGCGTAAATGTCTCTTTCCAGAGGCCTATTTTCTTGAAATTTAGGGAAAAAAAAAAAGTGAAAATTTGCAATGATCATCAAATACCATCAGCGCAACTTCGTCGTAGGGGAAAAAAAAAAGAATCTTAAAGGAAGTTGTGCATGGACAGCAATCAAGCCAGGGTGCCTGCCCTGTCTGATCTCTCAGTCAGAACGTGAGTTTGGTGGCCTCTGTCATTACCTTTTTACTTTGAAATGCAGGACCCTGTGCAGGGGCCGCATGTAGGTGCTCAGGATGGGAGCCGCTAATGTGCATGTGTCTGGAGGACCCAACACAGGAGTGTATACACGGTCCCTGCTCCCAGCCAGGCTCTGCGATCAGGATTGCCCTTTCATCAGGATGACCTGGTGACCTCCAGAGTGTCTGGAGGCCTGGACTCCCCCACCTTAGGTTGTCCTGGGATTTGAGAATCAGGAATAAACCTTTGCAGGCTTCTGGAAAGCCCCATGTTTCTGTATATTCTAAGAAACAGCACCTCTGTGTGGTGGTGTGTCCCCTTTGTCGTGTAATGTATGCAGAGCCCTGAGTCACTGGAAATGAGGACTAGAGAATCCAGATCCGTTACTGATTCCCAGCCTCATCCTTACAGGCTCAGTTTTTAAAAATTTTTGGCTCTGAAGGGGATAGTGGTTCATTTAATCTTCATATCTCACCGGTTTTTTGTGTGTAGGAGTGGTTCTCATCACCCTGATTTTTTTTTTTAATCAAGTTATTTATATTATGGGGCGAGTCTGTCACACGGTCTGAATGCGGAATGTTGCCATCTTTTTAATCAGAACCCTGCCAGTAACTTCTGTTTACAATAGAGCTATTGAAATTATATTGGGATGAAACTAGCGTAATATAGAAATTGTTGGCTTGCATGAGATTTCTATAATATGTACATGCAGACAAAGTTGGCTTTAGTTCAGAAGGCTACTTCTGTTTATTGTTGTGCTTTTATTAGCCCATGTTAGAGAGCCCCCACAGTGTGCCAGATGCTCTTGAGAAATTCAGGGAGATGGAGTCCCTGGCCACAGACCTTGAGATCTCTTGTCTTATCTGTAGTTAAGAGTCCTCTTGATGGCTTCTCAGAAAGAATCTGATTCTAGAACTCCTTGCTCTTCTTCTCCCACGATTTGATACATGCTTTTTTCTCTCCGGTAATTGCCACAGTGCCAGTTTGTAGACAGGGTGGGGAAGGCATTGTGCTCGGGGTGGGGGAGAGGGGTACCGGGGTGGGGGGGCTGCTCATCTGGGAGACCTGGTGCAGTTTTGGACAGGTGATTGTTTAAATCCCTCCCCTCCCCAGGGCAGGTGAGTGTCGCACCTGCCATCCGCCCAGGCCCAGGATCCTGTGCAAAGTACCTGGGGAAGCCTGGGGAAGCAGGCTTCCCGGAGAGTGCAGAAGAAGCTAATAGGCGGGGCTTTGAGACAGAGACGCACGTGATTGTCAATTTCATGGATTACAGTTAAGTCTGTTTAATGTCCTTTTCTCCCCCTACTTTTTGCAAAGTCCTGTGCATTATAGAACATTGACTTTAGCACAGAAGTGCTTAATACTTGATTTGGCACTTTAATGGATATTTACACAGTGACACCACAGATGTTGGATAAACAGGGGATTTGTTCTAATGAGATCTTCAGTGATTTGAAGCTGTTTCCCCCCTTGCCTTCTGGAATCCTGGGCTCCACTTCTGCCTACTTGTGGTGGTGCCAGAGCTGCAGAAGGCTTTTCTCTGGAGCATTCCCCCCACTCTGGTCTCTTCACTTCCTTGCTGGGTTTCAGCACTTTGAAGCACCAGCTTCCTCTTCTGTCTCTGTGTGCCTTCCATAGCTCCTGGTTCTGTGATTTGCATGTAGCGGAAATATTTGTTGAACTGAATTATTTTTACACATGAGCCTTTCATGTGGCCAACGTTTTGAGGTCTGTTTCCTTTGGCTGGAGGTGGGGAGAAGTCTTCCGGTCTCCCGAGGAGCATCAATAGGTTCAGGTACAGGGGTACCCTGCTCAGGGAGGGTTTCCGGCCAGAAGGGGGCATGAGGCGAGTGCCCACATCCCCCAGCATGGTGGTTGGGCAGAGATGAGAGTGCCTAGTCAATGGTGACGGTCAGTAGAAGGGTCTAGAGGTCTTCGGGTGGACGCCATGGGAGAGGCATTCCTTCTGCGGGCCAGAGAGGAAGAGGAAAGCCATCCAGGACCCCGGAGTTCCCATGTCCTTCAAGCCTCGGCTCAGTGTTGTCCAGATTTCCTCTTTGCATCTTGTGAATTAGCCAGTAGATAATCTGTGTTTTCCAAGGATATTTTGCCCAGCTCTTTCTGATGAGATTGCTGGCTCCAAGAATAAGGACAGTTTACGCTTATGGAATATTTCCTCTGCGTGCTGGGTACTGTTCTGAGCTCTTTGTATCTTCTAACTCGGTCAGTCCTCACGAGGAGGAAAGGGAGGTGCAGGTGGCAGTTCTGGCTCCAGGGTCCCTGTGTGTCCCCCCTTGTCCCCCAGGAAGACATTCCGGGAATGGCAGGTGAAGTTCCCCAGGCCTCTCCTGTCTCCTGATAGACCTGAATATCTGTGCCGCGGTGAGCCTGGCCTTGTGTCAGTCCCAGCCTCAGTGCCTGCTGGGACTTCTTGAAAGAGGTGCTGGCCTTTCATGCTGCTGACTTTTCTGTTCACTCAGTACATTCGGTAGGAGGGGTCTCAACAGGTCCCGCCCCCGCCCCGCCCACTGAAAACTTACAGTCCCCAGTGAGGGCCACCTCAGGCACCACATATTTGTAAAGTCCTGTTCTCTTGTATCCACCCCAGCCTGGCTGAAGTTAGATTTTGTCCCTGAGAATACAGCGGCGCCGGGGTAAAGAGGTGGTGTCAGATGGGCTCTGGCCTTTGTCGGAGGCCCCACACGGCCACTCTTATCCCTTTCCCCCCACTGACTCTGGGTCACATTTGCTTCATTGCGATTTGGAGGCAGCCTGAGAACTCACATGTTTTCTGGCCTGCCAGGTTTAATGCTGCTCCATGGTGACAAAAGGACCCCTCAGGACTCAGCTACAGTGCATCCCCCACCCCGTCCCAAGCATTGATCTGGGAAAGCAGCTGTGCCCAAGAATAGACGTTCCTGTGAATGGGGTCCGAGCACTGCTGGGAGTCACCTCTGGCCTGGTGGATGCTGGAAGGGAGGCTTTAAAGGAGCTCCGTGAATGGAAGATTCTGGAAGGGAGATCCTGACCATTGTGGTGGAGGTGCTGGCACCATCTCTCCTCTGCCTGTTCCCTTCTGAATTATGTGTTGACAAAGAGGGAGAGAGCCACCCAGGACACTGGCATCAGCCCTGGGATCACCTGCATAAATACCTGGCCAAGGATGCCTCCTAGCCCTGAAGAGGGCCTCCAGGAGGAGCCATTGGACAGGGCCGAATCCACAACCACTGTGGGTACGAGCCACTAAAACTGCGTCTTCCTCCAGGATTCGTTCTCCAGTGGCATTTCTTACTTTTAGTACCCAGGGATTGAAAAACCGAAACTACACAGGGTGTCATCTGGCAATGACAATGACCTTGACTTTACTTAGCCCCTTTCAGTTCTTAGGTGTTTTTTGGTTTACATGCAGCTCAGCAGTCATGGGATGCTCACTCCAGGAGAACACATCCAATGCTAAGGAACTGTGATGTATAAAATAGTTGAATTTAGGGATCCCTGGGTGGCACAGCGGTTTGGCGCCTACCTTTGGCCCAGGGCACGATCCTGGAGACCCGGGATCGAATCCCACATCGGGCTCCTGGTGCATGGAGCCTGCTTCTCCCTCTGCCTATGTCTCTGCCTCTCTCTCTGTGTGTGACTATCATAAATAATAAATAAAAATAAAAAATAAAAAAAAATATAAAAAATAGTTGAATTTAGGGACCTCCAGGCTAAAATGCACTGAGGGGCAGTAAGTTCACTAACAATTTTTACATGTTTTCCTTGCTGCCTGGTACTGTGCTCCATCTCATTTATTCCATTGACTATTAAACTAAATCCATGTTTGCTATCAGATTTACATACATCTCTATATTCCTGTTTACTTATAAATAATGTATTTGACACTTAGTTCTATACTGTCCTTCTCCCCATCTGTATCGTCAGCCTGAACCTCTTTTTTTTTTTTTTTTTTTTCCCTGAATCTCTTTTCACTGTGGAAATCATGCCTCCTAAACTGGAGGATAGAGCAAATGAGGCTCTGTCCTTCTTTTCTCCCAGAGATCTCACTCATAGGATGTGGCTATTCAGATTCACCAAATCAGATAAGTTCTCACAAAACCTTGTCTCCTAAAACTTGGTATCATTCTTATTTTGCAGATTAGGAAACCAATGCTCAGGAGAGAATCTGAGGATGGGTGTGGAAGAGGCACCTCCTTCCTCTAATTCTGGTGCCTTTATCTCTGTACCACAACTTTGTCTTTAGGTGCACGTTAGCTTTTGGGTTTCATTCTTACCCCTCCTTTAGTTTTTGGATTGTTGTTAGTGGGGTTTTGTTTTTTGTTTTTTGTTTTTGTTTTTTTTTGTTTGTTTACTTTAAGCTTTAAAGGATTCATAGAATAGACTTGAGTAACCACTTCATCCTCTTCCTGAAACATTCAGTGCACATGAAGTGTTCGGGAAATAATTTCTTAGAAGGAACCCTGCAATTGTAGACATCATATTGCTGGTTGCATGCAGGATGCCATAACTCTCCTTTAAAATAAATAGTGATGTGAGATGCTCTGTTTTCTGGTGATCCAAGCTTTCCTACCCCTGCTCAGCTTAGATGGGATACCGGGGCTTTTGTAGCAGACATGGCTGTCCTGAAAGCAGAACCATTTATTCTGATGTGTGGTGGGGCGTCCCAAATGATCTGAGGGGGAGGGAAAGCCAGTGGCAGGAAAAGACTGGAAGAAGAGGGTGCTAGGGGAAACATGAGGTTACCGAAGAATAGGTTTTAGCACCAGGTCAGCCTGATGTAGGATAGCAGACAGGCATGAGGAGCCCTGAAGTTGGCAGAGACCTAAAGAGTGTGTAGGTTTGGAGCAGGAAACCCATACTGGCACAGTGGGGTAAGCGGCCACTGGTTGGAGAAAGGGCAGGACGTCACTTTCAGAGGTAACAAAATCCCAGACAGTGACCAAAATGAGAAGAGAGCTTGGGGGTCAGAGCAGACTGGCAAGAGGGCTCTTGCCCCCACCCCTTCTCCCCCCTGCCTTGGGTCCAACTGGACTGGACAGCCGAGCCTTTCTATCCTGGGCAGGAGTCAGGGCTGGAGGGTACAGAGTACCTGGCAGAGAGCCCTGCACTAGATTTCTTGGGATCAGAGCAATGCACGTGCCTTATGATTTTGAGTTGCTGCTTCTGTGGGTTAGTTAGTATGGGGAAAAATGGAGGGTCCCTTCATATTTATGAAATGTATATAAAGTCTGGCTGGAAAAAGCAGCCTGAACCTGCTTTGTGTATCTTCTCTCACTGCTAGAACACAAATCTACTTTCCTATTTTCTGAATAGCATTTATTTAAGTTTTTAAATCCTTACATACTTACTGAACTGGCCAGGTTAACCTCAGACCTCTCCATGGCTGTGATTACTGCGTTCTCTGTCCTTCCTCACTTGACCTGTTAGCATGAGATCTTTTTTATTTCTGAAGTGTGGTTTGACATTGCTTAAGCTGCCACTTGCTTCTTATTTTCGACTCTTTTTTTTTTTTTTTGTCACTTAAGTAGGATGCCTTAATTCTTAGTGTTAGATCACCTAGCAGAACTTTTTTTGCTATTTTTTTAAAAATGTTTTTGTATCGTGTTTTGAACATTCTCCTGTGGGAGGAATCTTTTTAGAATCACTCCAGGTCCTGTGACTCTGTTCTCAAAGATGTTTAACTAACTATCAGATGTAGACACACTTTGTTTAATCATTTATTTAGAACTCCAACCCAGGGAAGTCGGCTGTTGAGAACGAGCTCCAGAGAGAGTGCAGATTGGAGGAAGAATCACTTAATGATGGGCGTGGACTTCTGACCTGCACTAGGTGCTGTGGGGAGTCCAAGGATAAGCAAGACAACCTCTGTCTTCTAGGAGCTGGACTTAGTAGGTCCAGGAAGACCACACAGAACATGCATGTGCCACAGACAGTGGGCAGGGATGAACAGGGAGATGGTGGCATTTGAATCCCAAATTTGGGGCTGTTGGCGTCAAATATTAAATTTGGGGCAGTAATCCATTTTTATTTTCCCTTGTCAATTCAAAGAAATTGTGACATTTTGGGTTTTAAACTAGTTGGTGTAGGTGTTGAATTTCTTTTTCTTTTCTTTTCTTTTTTTTTTTTTTTTTTTTTTTTTTTTTGGTGTTGAATTTCTGTATGGAGAACATCTGCTCATTTTTTTTCCCCGTTGTGTCTTCCATTTGTATAGTGTCCATAAATGTTAAAGTGAGGTCCTCGAAAGGCCTTGTTGCTGCCGCTGTTAAAGAGCCGGGTGCCTTGTTTGGCTTCACACAGATCGTAGACTGGAAGCCCCATGTGGTAGGGGCAGTGCCCATTTTAGCCTTTTGTCCCCACAAAGGGACACACCAGAGGCGAGGGGCTCACTAGATGCTCATTGAATGAGGCAGATCCCAGGAGCGTCTCTCCCAAGTTTAAATGGCGAGGCTGTCCGCGTTCTGTCCCTTTCCTTGCTCTGAGCTGACGGATGGCAGACAGAGCACGGTGGACTTGTTGAGAAAACAACACCTTGGAAACAGTTTGTTGGTCAGATTCTTTTCATTTTAGGCTTAGTATTGCTCCTTTTTCTCCCATTTGGTGAAGTGGTATGATGCTTTAGCACATTTTAAATAAGATTACACAAGCTGCTGTTAGTTGGCATCAAGTGTTTTTTAATCTGGAGAGAAAATGTTACCTCCTTCACTTGCAAAGCAGAGTGTTAGTGGTACCATAATCCAGAGTGTCTTCTGGTGGTTCCATTTTTCAAAATTTACTGTAGGCTTCTAATTACCCTCATTTAGACGTCCAGGGCAGAAATTGCCACTTTGGCAAGAAAACTTTGTGATGAGCCAGAGGAAATGGACTCATCATTACTATGTTATATGTAGCCTAAAAATCTATGTGGGTTTTATTTCATGAGAAAGTGACTGTTTAATTGAAAACTTTCCCTTCCCATCAGTCTGTTGTTAATGTTTATACATCCAAGCTAGAGTCCGTTAAAATTGGTGCCCCTTTGCCAAAATGCTTCTTCCTTCTCATTTCTTGTACAGAATTCTGTGGTGCTAGATCTATTTTTGTTTAATTAGGCCCTGCAAGACTATGAAGGAGAGCTGTATTTAAATTTTTAGACTATTAAAGAGCCTAAAACTACCCTAGATGAAAGGCGCAAAAAATTAACTTTAATATTTATTATATGGGTAAAACCAACAGGGAGAGTATTTCCAGAAACCTCTTTTTCCTTCTTCAGATGGCTGGCTCAGATTGATAGCAGGCCAGAACACAGGCATGTTTGCTACTTTTTCTTGTTCTGTCACCAGAAACTAAGACTCCGTCTTCTTGCCTTGGGAGGGGGAGAAGCGGGGCAGGTCGTAAATTCTGTAGCTCACTGATATAATAAAACGTTGGTTGAGAACATGATCATATTTTCTTTCCTCTCTGATGGGAAAGGTCCTCCGATTTTTACTTGGACTGGGATTCCTTTTAAAATCTTCACCTAGAAAACAAAACCATGTGCCACATACTTGCCTTGCATAGAAAGTTAGAACCACTGCTTCCAGTGACCTCAAGCAGGCTGGCCACTAGCCCGAGAGAAGCTTGGTATTGGTAGGAAGCTTGTCTGGGGCATGGCCTGCGAATGTTCCCTTTGTTGTTGGGGTAGCTATACCCATTTGAGCTGTGGGTTAGCCAGAGACTTTTGTAGAAGAATGGACAAGACCTGGTTGCATCAAATGGAGATGATGGGCCGAAAGAAGGAAGGGGAGATCCCTACCTGGCTTGAGCTCTTGTATTCCCTCTGTACACTTGAGTCCCCAAACTGGATTGGCTGTTGGGACGGAAAAGATTGTCAGTACTATATGTAAATGAGAAAGAGGGATGAAAGTGCATCTCATGCAGATAATTTCTATGTAGATAATTTGCCATAAAAATTTATATTGCAGTCCTTAAAACCTTCGGAGATTTAGTCTGTCTAGGGAAAGGTGATTTATATGGTATTAAAACACTTTTTATGTTCCAGTCCTTTAGATTTAATGTTTATTGCCTATAAAAATGAAATCTTCTTGTGGATATTTAAAAGTTTTGGTACTGTGCGAAATATATATTCAAGTTAGAGCCTGAAACGCTTTGGAGATGTTGTAAATAAATGGCAAATTCTTTGCTCCAAAGTCCATGCTGCTGTTTGGGCCTATGTCTGTGGTTTGCACACTTAAGAGGTTGTACAGGTGCGGTGCCTCATCACCATGGTGAGGTTGCCAGGTAGGAAAATGCCGTGTGTGTGTGTGTGTGTGTGTGTGTGTGTGTATGTGTGTGTGTGTGTTAATTAGCTAACAAGTCTAGAGGTATTCTGATGCTACAGAAAGTTATGCAAGGTGTGACCAGAATTTCATTCAGTTCTATAGCACTACATGAATTATGGCCCAGGCTTTAAAGACTGGAAGTGCTTCGGTGATACAGAATCAAGTACAGAGCCATTTTTGGACTTTTGAAGGCCCTCAGATTCATAAGTCACGGCATGCTTTAGTGCTGGTCTTAAATAAAACTCTCGTGGTTAAATCATACCATGAGGCACAGTGCTGCTGGGGAGGGAAAGCATTTAAGCATTTTGTGGCTCCTGAAGGATGTCTCTTGAACTAAGAGCCCTGAAGATGAGGACCTTGGTTTGATTGTTAAACTAAAATGTGGTCCCTGTAGCCCAAGAGCGTGCTTCCCCAGGCTGTCCGTGTCCTGATACTGCCCATGCGTGGAGAGTAGCTGGCCACCAAAGTGCCCAGATGGTGGCCTTGCTGAGCTGTACGAACCAAGTGCCCATCCCCAGCTGAGCCACAGTCCGCTTTCCAGCTTCTTTAGATGCTGGGCATTTTAGAAGTTACATGAGAAATGCCTTTCCTGGAGATGTGCAGGAAAAGGTGGAACTAATCAGCGAGGCCACCCCATTAGAAGCTGCAGTGGGGATCCCAATGGGAAAGCCATTGGAGCCTGGTAGTTGGGGTGAGTCTGGCCCGGGGTTTTGGCTGCTCTTTGAGGACTGGAATGGCAGGAAGAGGAGACTGGGGCTGTTGGCTTTGGATTAAATTTGGAGAAGAGGAACTTGAGGCTTTGAAATTGCTGTGATGGGGGTGTTCTCACCTATATAGCACAGAACATTTGTTCATCCATGGGGAGAAGTTTCGATAAGCCTCGCTGGGTGACCGCCCCAGGAAAGGGCTGGGCTCAGCCTCTGAGTGGGAAGAAGAGCCCATATTCTTACAATTCTAGGGGAAGAAGGATGGAGGCCCCTGAAATTCGGATCCCCTCAGTGGAACTTGAGTGTCTCTCTGTGGTAATCTGGAGGTCAGAGGACCCCTGTAAGGGATATCACTGAGATTGAGTTTTTTTTAGGCAGAATTGGCACAGAAGTGGTTACTCTTGGAGCACCTGGGTGGCTCAGTGGTTGAGCATCTGCCTTTGGCTCAGGTCGTGATCCCAGGGTCCTGGGACCAAGTCCCGTATCAGGCTCCCTGAAGGGAGCCTGCTTCTCCTTCTACTTATGTCTCTGTCTCTCTCTGTGTGTCTCTCATGCATAAAGAAATAAAATCTTTAAGAAAAAAAGAGAGAGATTGCTGTTGCCTGATTGTGGTGGTGTCACTGGTAGCCATATGTGTGAAGACAGGTTACTGCCAATTCAGGGGCTGCGTTTTCTTGTGTCACCAATAAAATGAAGCAAGATATCTATCTCGGGAGAGAAGACTATAGTCGACAGCCTCTTGACTTGGAGCTTGCTCTAACTCATGCCAGTGGCCTTCTGGGCCAACACAGTTGTTTGTGAGGGTGAAGGTCGAGAAGAGGGTCAGCAAGTGGGCAGGTGTGAGAATAAAGACACACCAGTCACTGTGGGGACAGTGTCCCACCCTGAATAGGTGTGTAATCCGTCTGCATTTGTTGAAAGGCAAATGGGTAGGTGCAGTGACAGTCCCCACCCTGAGTGGGGAAGGGACAGAGAAACGCCATAGTCAGCTTTGCATAGAAAAGGCCACTGAGCAGATGGCTAGCCTTGCTTCCCTGGCTCCATGTGCTCCTTGGGAGGAGGTGGAGCTCACCAACCTCAAAACTCTGCTTTATCGGCGTGAACCACACTATCTGAAAGGAATGTGAACACGCAGACTTCTCAATGACAGTGTGCGAAGCAGGCCAGTTACACAGCTACATCTACTAATATTTTTGGTATAAAGTGGTTGCTAAAATTAATTCCAGTCTGAAACTTGACAAATTCTCAGTCATGGAATTAACAGGTTTCAAATGAAAAAAAAAAATCAGCTCGATAAAAATAAACGTTTATGGTGGAGATTTGGAGCCTATCCCGAACAAACTACATCTGAAGTTTTTCCACTTTAGAAGGTCTGTTTGCCTCTTTGTGTTTATGGGGAAGGGACATCTTCAAACCAGAAATGTACAGACTGGTACCATTTGCCTTCCTCAAATACCCACTTATGGGGAGTCAGTATTATTTGTCCTTCGTGCAGAAGGCTGGCAAACAAGCCCTGTGAAGAGGCAGCCTGGCTTCCCAGGGGACCCCTGAGCACACGTGGAGGGGCTTTAAGTCGTGCACCTGCTACCAACGGTAGAGTACCAAGTGCCCAGGAGGGGCAGCCAGCCTCCTTGCAACCATGCTTCTCGTCTTACTAGGCCTTGCTCTGGATTTCTGTCAAGCGAACTATTTAGGACACCTACATGTGTTTCATTCAGTTCTTAATGAGGTTTTGAACTTCCTCTGCCCATCTCTGTCCTCTGGGTGACAGCACGGAGCTGTACGTCATTTGGTAGGAGACATCTGTGGTTTGCCACCCTTGAAAATGTTGCTGCTCCAGGGTGTGTTCGGTCAACATAGTGGGCACAGAACAAGGGGCTCTGGATGAAGTATTTGGAGATTAGTGCTTAGTTAATTAGAAGATTTCCAACAGTGAAGGAGTGAGGTACATGCAGTATTGACGGTTTAAAGATCACATGGTGGGGGGGCACCCTTGGTGGCTCAGTGGGTCGAGCATCTGCCTTCAGCTCAGGTCATGATGCTGGGGTCCTGGGGTCAGCTTGGCCCCTGCTTGGCAGGGAGCCTGCTTCTCCCTCTCTTTTTGCCTACTGCTCTCCCCCACCCCTCATGCTTGCTCTCTCTGCCAAATAAATAAATAAAATCTTAAACACCCCCCCCCCCCCCACACACACACACGGGTCATCGTGAACAGTTTTATTCTTTGGACACCCAGCTTTGGTGTTGAATAACAGCCAGAATGTAGCAAGACTAGCTCATTATCATCCCTAGGCCTCTGTAGGTTTAGCTGTAGGCATTGAAAGTTGAGTTACCAACTGGTGTTCCTGGATACATCTGTGTAGCAATAATAATGCAAAAAGCTGGATGTTACCAGTTTCTGTTAAAAAAAAAAAAAAATCCATACCCAGGTGTCACTGCAGTGCCAGTGCTGCAAAATAAGCTGTCCTTCCCCCTCCTCCAGCTGTGAGATCCAGTAGCACACTCCACACTGGCCCGTCAGGCGTCTCTGGCAGCTGGCCGGCATAGGGATCCAGCAGGGTGAGGTCACCCCGGGAAGGGCAGATGTATTGGGAGGGGGAAGCCCATTCCCCTGCTTTAAACCACAAATGTCTTTTGATAACTAGTAAAATTGGCAAGCAGAGTGATTGAAAACATGTGAGAAGTAACTGGATCTAAGTTTCAAGTAGTACATATTTGAAAAGTTTTCCCCAATGTAAAAGTTACTCTTTAAGAGCCTTAAACTAATAAAAACAAGGAAATTCCATGTTACGGCTGCCACTCGGCCTTTCCATTTTTATTCCAGCAGTCAGATTTGACAGGTCCAATGCTGATTGGCTCTGGGACCCCCATGAGCATTTAAAGCTGGGTTTGGGGGAGGGTGTTGGGAGTGGGTACGTAAGCATAAGCTGGCAGCAGCTGGGCTGGGCCAAGTCTCCACGGCTCTTCAGTGCCAGGCTCCTAATTCCATTTTAGTATATCCTATTTTCTCTTCTTGGGACTGCTTCCTGTATTTACTTTATCCACTGAAGCTGATTCGGGATTAATTGAAAGATAGTGCTTGTTTCTTTTCTTTTTTTTTTTTTTTTTTCTTGGTCTCATCGCAGACTTCACTGGGTGTCTACTCCACAAGCATTGGGGGCTGGACGTCTTTCGCCCTTCGCGACCCTGCCCTGTGGCTTATGGCCCCTTGGCTGAACTGCCCGGCCTGCTCTTGGGCGCCCCCAACCCCCGCGCCAGTTCGTTTCTCCCCGTGGATCTTTCCAAAGAACTGCCTTGATCACTAATAGCCTGGAGAAGCAGCAACATACTGACTCAGCACAGTCAGACGCACATTTGGGGCCTGGTGAGGTGCCCCTACTCTGTTCTAGATCCACCTCCTACCTTTCTTAGTGACCCAGCAAATAACAGAGGGCTTTGGCCTGCAAACCCCCACCAGACTCTTTTCTCAAAGTGGACCCGGTGCCAACAACGTGAGGGCACCACCCCTGCCCCCGATTGACCCCATCATGGAACTTTACAAGAGGAAGGAGCCCTAGAGTCCATGTCCTCGGTGCCCTCAGAGCCCAGCGTCCCCATGTCAGCCCCAAGCCTGTTGTACTTTTTGGGACGATCTCGCTGTCCCGCTCTTCTTAGTCAGGTGACCTTTACCATGGTGTCCTTGTGCATGGGCGGAAGGGCTATAATGAACACGTAGAATCACAGTGGTGCTTAGTACAACGAGGGACATGAAACGTGGGTCCCTGAACACTAGATACAGCTGTTTTTCTTGCCTCTGCCCACTCTAGGCCTCCTGGAAACTTCTTCCAAAGTCAGCCCCATTCCTCAAGGCCACCTTAGATCCTGCCACCAGGAAGTCACTTCTCTCCCTCTCAGCTCCCAGGCCGTCAGGGTCCCTATCCTACAGCGATCTGCCTGCCTTACATAGAGCAGTTGGTGCACCAGGGCAGTGTGTTGGCCCTTTTGTGCCCGGTCTTTCCTGCAAAGAGCTTGGGAACTCATCTGATGAGTGGGTAGTTGGTTGACCAAGTGCCTGGTGGGAGGATAGCAGTTTCCTGGAGCATTTGGGCTGTGTAGTGTACCCTGGGAGTGAAGCCTTGGGTTTCCTGTGGCCCTTGTCTCACGTAAGTGTGTGAACTCGATCTAGCTGTCCCTGAAACTGGTTGTAGCCTTTCTTCTCAGAGTCTTTCAGATACAGGTGGGTTCTTCCCGTTGGATCCCATTGGACCTCCCCCAGGCCAGGCCTTTCCCCTGCAGCCAGATGTGCTGGGTTTTTGTGCTTGGTGATATGTAACAGTTTAAGTACAATACAGGTGTATAGTCACCCTGTGAAACCCACTAAGCAGGCCCTTAGGGATGGGAGTAGGTTAGCAGTAAACCAGCAAATCCTCTTTTGTCTTAGCTCTTATTGCAAATCTTGATAAAATGAATATGTTGCTGTGCTTTCCAAAGAATTAGTAGAGTATACAGAATATAATTGATTTTGCTTGTGATCATTGAAGATCTTGATTATCATTGTGGATCTGTGGCATTATTTCCTTTGTTATTTACATTAGCTTAGCAGAATCAAGTATTTGCTGGCACGGAAGGACCCTGGCTGCTGCTGGTACATCACTGCCTGTGGCCTTCTGCCTGTGATGCAGTGCCATGGGCAGAGAAATTGCCAGAGAGTGTAAGTGGGGCCACTTGGGCAGAGCTGCTTCCTGGTGTCTGTCTTCTTGGTGTTGTCCTGGTGTCTGGGCCTTTGGCTGATATCACTGAGAGGGCCAGTGGGGTCAGATGTGTCCTTTTCTAGATCACACTTTACTGGGAGCTGTCTTTTGTCCCCAAACTAGAACCCTGTTGTCCCCTTTGTCCCTCGAGAAGTCGCAAGAGGCACAACCCAGAGAGAGAACCAAGAGCATGGGGGTACAGGGAAATGTCATTCCAAAGGCCGAAACAAGTGGCGTCTGTGCAATTAAGAAATGACACATGGAATCAGGGAAAAACAGGTGCCGAGAACCTGAACTTGGAACGGTTACAGAGAGATCAGAATGCTTTGTAACTGGCATTAACTTCCTGCCTTAAGAGCCATTCCTGGGGCTCCTGGGTAGCTTGGTTGGTTAAGCGTCTGACTCTTAGTTTTGATTCAGGTCATGATCTTGGGGTCCTGGGATCGAGTCCCATTTCGGGCTCCCTGCTCTGCAGGAATCTGCTTGGGATTCCCTCTTCTCCCTGCTCATGCCCCCTAAAATAAATCTTAAAAGAACCATCCCCTTGCACCCCATGTGGCCTTGAGGAGACCATGGAGTCAAGCTGTGGGATGAAGGAGGGGACTGTTCAGAGTTGGGAGGGCATTGGGAGCTGCCCTGGCTAACTAAGCATGCTGCTTTTGGGTATCAGAACCCCACTGTATAGCATAGTTATTAGTAGTTTGTTGTAATTGTGCTTATCAATTGTGTGTGTTAGATAGTTAGCAAAAGCTCTTTAGCTGGCTTTATAAAGTCTGAGTTAAAGCCTCTCTTCAGCTATTTTCCAGAAGGTTCCCTGTACAGGATGGAGTGCAGCTGATGACCGGACTCATCATTCCAGTGGGCAGACTGGTGGCAGCACTTCCAGGGCAGTACATGGAGCAGCTCTTTTTCTTCTCTGGGTATCCCATACCTCTAGCACAGCTAGAGGTGAAACTCTGAGGATTTAAATGGCCTCCTTAAAGTCACATTTCTGCCCTAGGCACTGGGAGCCCTCGTGTCATGTCACCTGTTGGTGCCCAGCACCCAGATTTCCTGACAGTGGCCAGCAGCACTGGTGCCAGGAAAGAGTGTAGGAATCACAAGCGACATTCACATTCTCTGCCATACGAGTGTCATTCTGCTGGGCCATCTGGCTGGCAGTAGCTCTCAGCCAATGGCGGGATGTTATAAACCTTGCTTGCTGAACATGGCACCAAAAATCTTGAAAATTAACTGCAAAAATAAAATCAAAGCTGGCTCTGAGGTGGCATCTCTTGGCCTGACATATGCAGCTCCAGTGATGCTGCTCTGCGTTGTTGATAGATGCCTCTTACTGGTTTGGTTTTCCCTGGGAACTGCTTTGGCATCTTGTAACTTTTCCTTCTAAATTCCAGGCAAAAAACATTTTGAGAGCTTTTTGGGAGTTTTATTTGCTAATTAAAATGTGAGAAGGGAGCACAGCTACAGGTAGAGTTCTAGTGCAAGCCACAGCTGTGATTTAAAAAAAACCCAACCTGACAGTTTCAAAATGAAGTTATTAGCACTTCACCTATAACTGTGATAGCTTTTAACTTTCATGATCTGTCTCTTCAGCGCCCCCCCTCCGCCCCCATAGCATACAAAAAAGGCTCAAGTGAGGAAGTTGGAGGATACTTTACCCTTGCAGAAGAGAGTAAGAGCTACCATTTTTTGTGGAACCTTTTTAACTTACAAGAGATTTTCTTATTCTTTTCTGCCATGCAGTTTTCGAGCAATCCTGTGAGCCAGGGTAGGTGGTATATTTTACAGATGAGCAAACCAAGGCTCAGGGTGTCTTGGTGACCTAGTTATTGTAGCCAGGATGGAGCCTGGTCACCTGGAAGTTCTCCAGCTGCTTGCTTCCTAGACCTCATCTGTGTCATAAAAGACAGGGCAGTGTGGAAAAATCACCCACTGTTGGGTGACAAGTCCTCTTCCACTCACAAAATAATTAAATGAAATAGGCTCTGATTCTGATCATCGAATTCAGCTGATTCTCTACCAAGCCCAGTCATATACTCCTAATAACCCTCAAAGCAACTCCATCCCAGCACACAAGCACTAGCTGGTTGGCTTGATGCACAGCCTGTGTCTGCCTGCAGATGTTTGTGGCCAGGATAGCCCAAATAGAGAGAGAGAGAGAGAGAGAGAGAGAGAGAATGAGAGCTGCAGGGTGGTGGATGGCTTTGCCGCCAAGCATTTTCCCAGAGAAGTGGAAGGGAACCGTTGCCAGAGTGGCTGGTGCCCTAACAAATTGATTCCTGCCAAACAATAGAAACAAATATTTTCAACAGACAGAAATTTTGGCTCCTAAAGCATTCAAATTAAAGGCTTTATTTCTGAAACAAATACTTTAGGAGGAAAACGTTTACCAGCATAGATGAGATCAGAGTTATTCCTTCTGGCAGCGGCGTAATTATTTTTTGAGATTAAAACACGTTTTTCCTGTCCCTGCTTCATTTTTAGCCTGTGACCTTCCCTCCTACTTGCTGGAGAAAGTCAACTGTATTAAGCTGGGGCTTGGGGAAGGGGCCCCTACGTGGTTTACTGCAGAGAGCTTCAGCTTCCATGGAGATGGTCTCCCAAGTCTGGATTCAGATCTCAGGTCGACCCCTGACCCTTTCGTGGTGCACTTTGGGCAAATCTCACCAGCTACCCGTCAGTTCCATCAGTCCGTTAAATGTCAGTCTTGTAACAGTGAATAGCATCCCCCTCAGAACCCAGAGAGTCATTCTAGACCAGCACTGTGTAATGCATTGATGGAATGGTCCTTGTGTCATCAAGTGTAGTTGCCTCTGGCCCTCGAAATGTGGCTACTGCGATGGAGAAACTGAATCTCTAATTTCAGCGGACGTAGGCACATGTGGCTAGTGGCTGCTGTGGATAGGGCAGTTCCCACTCACCCCCCTCCTTCAATTAATTGGTCCCTGGGTCCAATTACTTGGTTGACAGGCCCACCTGCTAAAGATCTCTCTGTATTCCAAATGCAGCTATGGGGGGCTCGGGGTGTCTGCTCTGACACCCACCCAATCTCCTGTCCCGCAGCCAGAGCAGTGGGGCCGTACCCTCGAACTAGACAATAAACCCCCAGGCCAAACCTCCGTGGGTGTTGTAAAATCGTGACAAGGTCTCATTTGGTTTTATTTTTATTATTATTTTTTTAAATTTTTATTTATTTATGATAGTCACAGAGAGAGAGAGAGAGGCAGAGACACAGGCAGAGGGAGAAGCAGGCTCCATGCACCGGTAGCCCGATGTGGGATTCGATCCTGGGTCTCCAGGATCATGCCCTGGGCCAAAGGCAGGCGCCAAACCGCTGCGCCACCCAGGGATCCCTCATTTGGTTTTAAAATACGCCTGCCTCCTGATGTGTACTAAGTGTAGGAAGAACAACAGAAGTCAGGGAGTCGAGGGAGCTATTTCCTAGGCATTTTTTAGCCAGGGTGAGTCACTTACTTGCCCAGCCTCAGTCTCCTCATCTGTGACATGGGATTAGCAAAGCTCCTGTGGCTGCATCTCTTTCAAAATCATTCCGAGGCCCACAGGTTGGGGGCGGGGGGTGCCAATAGGTGGAACCTCAGCAGCACTCTTTGGTCCCCAGTGCTGTGGCCTGGGGGACCTCAGAGGAGGCAGAAGATGAAGGCACTCAGCGGAGGAGGCCCTCGGAACAAGCCCCGGGAGAAAGCAGTAGTGAGCCTAAGAAAAGAGATAACGAGACAACAAGAACAAGGTGGAAGGGCTGGGAGAGGAGGAAGGAGGCTTCCTTGGGCTCTCTGGAGAAGTCCAAGAAGAGAGGGGGCGAGCCCTCCTGCCATTTGGGGCCACGTGTGTCTAAAAAGTGAAGGTGGGTGGGCAGAATTTATTTTTGTTTCGTGATACAGCCAAAGAGAGGAGCGGTAAAGAAGGCTACTTAGGAAACAGGCATTTTTATAGCTCAAAACTGGGCAGATATCCGCAGTTTCCCCTGGCTTGGTCAATGTGTAAAGCAGAACCTCCTTGTTCGGGTGGAAGGTGTCCCTCCATCTTCTCTGCAACCAGCGCCAGCCCCGCGGGCCTCCTCCCCACCGCCGGTGCTCAGATCCATCTATGTTTCATTATGCATCACCGAGACGCCGTCTCTCACGTCTCACTGTTTAAATGAGAGTCTGGCAAGTATTCTATGTAGCGCCGTGCTTGTTGGATACATCTGGCATTTTTGTCTTTGCCTAGTGGGTTTGCAATGGGGTGCAAAACAACAAAAAAACAAAATCTTGGTTCTCTGTTGAAATTTCTCGATCCCGAGGAGTTCACAAAAAGGGTTGGTTTGAGAACTTTTGTACTCACAGCCTTTGTTAGGCCGACGTATTTGTTTTTTATGCACTTTTTATTTTCTGAGCCAGTAACGCTTTCACTTGATTCAAAATTCTGCTTAAAAGTAGACACTGAGGCATCTTGGCCGCACCTCGGTTCTCTCCCATCCCCGCCGTCCCCGGGGGTGTAGCCTTCAGCCAGAGCTGCAACAGGCAGCAAGTTTTTTGAATTTCCTAGATTAGGAATTAATCCCAGGTCACGTCCCAGAACTGGGGAAATATTGAGTATGTATTAAACAACCAATACATACATACATACACACATAAATAAAAGTAAATGACCGATACCATCTTCAGAGTGAAAGGAGCACAAGGGAATAATCTTTATATGAGGTGGGATCTGCTTGAATCGGAAGAGAGGAGAAACTACCATAGTCCTTGTAGTGAGTATTTTATCCTGTTTAATCCTCATGACAGCCCCGTGAGATGTGTATCAGTGTCCCCACTTCAGGTTAGAGAGCTCGGCTGGTCGCAGAGCCGGCAGGTCCATATGCACACCAGTCCCCCAGCACCCTGCCCCACGGGCACCTCCTCCCCATCCCCAGCCTCAGAGATTCTGTCTTTCTCCGGGGGTGCTGGACAGCAGGGCCCACCCTTGTGCTGGGAGTCTAGCCATGTGCTCTGGGGATCTGGCCAGGAGGCTGTGTCCTGCTCCTTGGACTCTGATCTCCAAGGTGGGAGAAGACGAGCTGCATTGCCTGGAGACCTCAGCAAGGGCTGGAGCACACAGCATTTCTGACCCAGACCCCAGGGAGCTAGAAACCTGAACTATAGGCAGTCCCTTGCTTGTTCACATGCCCCCTTCTTTTTTCCTGGAGTCAGAGAGCCGCTGGTTGTGATTAACTGAGAGAGCTCACGCTCCTCCCTGGCTGACGTTTACTGAGCCCCTGCCAGGAGCTGGGCTCTGTACATGGTGCTCCCAGAGAGTGCTTTCCCTGCCCTGAGAAGAGCACTCCCTCCCAGAACCCCTCCTGGAGTCCCCTTCTGGGGGCCCGTTTCACAGTCAGGGGAAGAGCCTCCACAGAGAAGCCCGTGTATGCTTTTGCTGCTCCCTGTTTACCCCCGAAGTACTGTCAGGATAGACTTTCCCCACCCCTGTGTGCCCGTTCCGCATTCTTCGGCTGGAGCTCTGATGAAAGTTGCTTCCTGGGCTGCTATGAGAGCTTGCCAGAGTGGCTCCAGCAGGGAGGAGGCCCTCTTGGGCAAATGATCCTGATTCTTATAAGATGGTACTATTCTAGGGCTCGACCCAGGATCCTTGGAGGCTGAGCAAGAGGGGAGTGTGGGTCTCCTCCAGGCCTCCCTGCATCCTTTCCCATCCATCTTGCCTTTCAAGAAGCTGCCGGCTCTGTCAGCCTGACCCCCCTCCACCCCCTCAGTCCCCATAGTCTCCTGAACTGTTCTAGAACATTCTCTGCCACTCAGGGCCTCTGTGCTTGCAGCCATCTCTCTTTCCAACTGGAAGCCTTGCAGAGTTGTTAAATTTGTCCTCTCTCCTGGTATATTTTGCCTTTCTTTTTCTTTTTTTTTTCTTTCTTCTTTTTTTAAGCTTATCCTTTCATTTAGCAAATATTGACTGCCTACGTATGATGTGCCCCAGCACCGCATGACGTGCTGACGTGGGAATTCTGAGGCAAGCAAAAGGCAGGCCCTTTGGAACTTCCAGCCCATGGGGAGACGCACTGAACTCACACACTTGTCCGCGAATATGGAATTGCAAACTGGGGTCGCTGCCACAAGGCACGGTTCAGGGAGCTGGGCTCACTCACCTTACAGTCTCTTCCAGGGTGGGGGTAGAAGGGGATGGGGTCGGGGAAGTGGTATTCAGTTGATCTGATGGTTTGATGGAGGGGAACAGGGACAGGCCTCCAAGCAGAGGGAACAGCTGGTGCTGAAAGTTCGAGGACAAGGAGTGGACCCAACCCCTGGGGACAGCAGAGGAAGGCCATTGTGCCCTGTCATCTTATCTGAGGCCCCCTAGGAAGCCATTGGAGGCTCTGAGCAGGGAATGAACAAGCTCAGATCTGGGCCGTGCCATGGCATGTCTTCTCTCTTGCCTCTCGTAGAAGGTGTGTGCATGTCCTGGCTGTCCTTACAGCTCCCCCTGCTCCGTGCTAATTGAAACCCCCAGGGAATGCTGGGTGTCTAAATCTTGCATCAAGCTGCACTCCTGCAGCTCCCGTACAACTCCAGGATCCTGGCTTTCCTGCCTTTAGCTGTGCTGTTTTTCTCATTCAGTTCATCCACTGCCCCTCAGTGGGTGGGGTCTCTGCTGGAGTTCCATCTCACTCTGTGGCAAGTACTGCTTCCCGAGTGGGAGTACTCACTGCTGGCCCCCAGCTGCCATCACATGACTACTGTAGCTGTGACCCAGACCTCGGTGGGACTTGTGGTGAAATCAAGGATCATGAGCGGGAAAGTGATGAGTGAGGACCAGATGTCTGCAAAAGGCACTTGGGACACATGGGGTCAGCCTCAGTCCTCTACCTAAACTTAGAAAGTAAGCGAAAGTGGTAGTGTTCCCTTCGTGTGTTCTGCAAGGTTCTCCTTTAAATATCACACACCCAGCAGTGGAACAAAATGCACTTCCTGCAGCTCTGTGGGGAGCACCGTTCTGAGAATGAGGGGGCAGGCAGTCAGTGGTCCTTATCTGTCTATCAAAGCCTGCTTCCCATTACAGGGAAAAAAAAAGATTTAGAAAGATAAATGTATACTTTTTAGCAGAAGTCATTGCAGTCAGTGCTCAGAATTCAAAAGGTATGAAGGGAAGAAGGGAAGAGGACCTCCCTGCTGGCCACTGGCCCGCTTGTCCATTCTTCTCCCAGGATAGGGAGTGGTACCCGTACCTTGTACTTGTGGAGTCTCCTAGAGGCATCTCGTGTATATGGAGCAAATGTGTGGAGCACACATACTGTCCTCTTATGGTGGATGTCTTGGTCACTGTTGGTGGACATGTTTGGGGAAGTGGACTGTATGTTTCCATGTTGGCGTGTTCCTCCTGTGTCTCTGCTACCCCCACCCCAGGGGAGAGGGCTGACCAGGCTCCTGGTTCCTCAGAGCCCTGTTCTTGGTCTCCCACAGTGCTTACCCCACGGGTTGTGCCAGGGACTCTGTGAGCCCTGGAGAAGGAGAGGGAGGAGGGGAAAGAGGAGGAAGATAATGGGGGATCAAGGGTGACCCACACATAAGCCCCAGCCGAGATGGGTACCTTTTGAGAAAACTTGGAAGTCTTGCTGGAAGTTCTGTTTTCCCCTTTGAAACCTCTGTTTTGGTTCCCCTGGCTGGATCCCTTCTGTCCTGGTGCCCTGTCATGCCTGCCAGCTTCCTCGGCAGGACTGTGGGCACCTGGACGTCAGAGTCAGCTTCTGATTCATCTGTACATCCCTGGCGCCCCTGGCCTGGGTGGCAGACGGAGTTCAGGCCTGAGGTCAAGCGCGTGGCTCTGATAGTACAGAAAAACTCTCTTGATGGAGCACGTCCCATGCCACAAATTGAACATGCTTTATCTTAGTTATCTCCAGAGAGGGAATGTCATTTGACTAAAACCACACAGGTTACAGCCGAGGTGAAGCCCGGATTCCAAGCCGGGCTTTTCCAAGGGCACTGTCTGAAGGGTCTTCAAATTTTTTTTTTTAATTTTTATTTTATTTATTTATGATAGTCACAGAGAGAGAGAGAGGCGCAGAGACACAGGCAGAGGGAGAAGCAGGCTCCATGCACCGGGAGCCCGATGTGGGATTCGATCCCGGGTCTCCAGGATCGCGCCCTGGGCCAAAGGCAGGCGCCAAACCGCTGCGCCACCCAGGGATCCCCTGAAGGGTCTTCAGATGTCCTACGTAGGGGATGGGCATTTGGGCTGGGGATGTGGCAGGAGGCTGGAAGGTGGGCTTGGGCCTCTTGTGGGGGTGGTGGTGGACATGAACGACCCTGTCTAGCCAGAGCAGCTTCGTTTGGCCACTTGACCCCTGTTGTTGGAAACAAAGCAGAAAAAGCCCCAGGGACTGCCCCTTACAGAATCTGGGGTGCCTTTCCTTATTTTGTTTGAGTCCTCATGGTTTCACTGATAAAGCCATTTTGAATTCGTATTCAAGATTTTCTATTTGATTAGTTTGACAGGTAAGCCTGAAAGAAACACCAGATAAACTCACTCTTTGGTTTAAGGTTACAGACAATAAGTAAAGAATACTTTCCTTGCTTTGCTGAAGCAGTTGGCCAGGTACATTTCTGGCCAGCCCAGGGGTGCTGGGGGAGAAGGAGCAGGGAGGTGAGGCAGGCCTGTCCTGGGGGCTTTAGGGGAGGAGCCTCACAGACACTCCACAGGTATCCCCACATCAGTACAAAACAGCTGACACACATACTCTAAAGGTGAGCAGTTTCTTTTCTTTTCTTTTTTTTCTTTTCTTTTCTTTTCTAAGATTTTATTTATTTATTCATGAGAGAGAGAGGTAGAGAGAGAGAGAGAGAGAGAGGCAGAGACACAGGCAGAAGGAGAAGCAGGCTCCCCGCAAGGAGCCCGATATGGAACTCTATCCTGGATCCCGGGATCACGCCCTGAGCCAAAGGCAGATGCTCAACCACTGAGCCACCCAGGCGTCCTGAGGTGAGCAGATTCAAACTGATCATTGACGTGCTTAAGCTTCGTTTTCTTTGGGAAAATTTCCTTCTTAAACAGGCAATTATTGTCACTTTTTATTTTCTGTGTTTTCATATGTCTTCAACACTTGGTTGAGTCTGGAGTTCAGGCAGAGAGAAAGTTAAAATGTTAGGAGAGAAAGTTAAAATGTTAGGAGCTTTGCCTTTTGAGGATCTGTCAAAAAATGGAGGAAAAGTGTCCCAGAAATTCTGATCAGTGAAGAAAGCGGGATTTCAGGCATCCCCAGATCTTTGGCAGCCCCTGGGTCTCACTAGAAGGAGTGTACCTATGCACGGGGAGACTCGGCTCTGAAGCCACTGACTAGTCTTGCTCTGGACCTCGTCACCTCCTGGCATTGGTCATCACTTGATGACTCTGAACGAAAATTGATTGCAGTTTCTGCATCCAGGTGCCTGTTCTTGTAAGACACTTTCCCAGCACAATTCCCACCCCTTTTGGCCTAGTTGGAAGTGCCTGTGTGTTCAGAGCCTGCGGGTTTGCTGCCAGCCCTGCCGACTCCCCGTCACTTCAGACCTAGGACTCAGAGATGTTTCCAGCGGGACAATATTTCTAAATCGTTTTGAGGGGACGCCCTCCTCTGCCCTTCCCTGGGAAAGTTCTGGCCTGGGTGAGTGGTGTTTTCTGTAACTGGCCGCAGCCTCCTTGTTCGTCAGCTGGGAGAGTGGCCAGCGCGCAGCGCGTTGTGCAAGAAACAGCTGTTGTTTTGACAAAGGACGGGCTAGCCTCACTTTTTGAATTACCGGAGCGAGTCAAGAGGTCATCTATTCCAGGCCTTTGCTCCTGGGCAGGTGGACATAGAGACCATGAACACGCATGTATGGGACACATGATGTAAGATATATTTCTGTATGTAAATCTGTACTCACATTAGCAGGATTTAAGAAATTAACATATAGTACAGTTTTTCCAATTAGGTAATTACATGCGCATGGCTCACATAGTCCAAAGATGTACACTTGTCCCTTGAACAGTGAGGATTAGGGGTGCTGACCGCTGGCATAGTCAAAAAAAGTCTGCATATAACTTTTGACTCCCCCCAAAACTTAACTACTCAGAACCTACTGTTGATTGGAAGCCCAACAAGTAACATGATTAACTCGTAGTTTGTATGTTACACATGTTATATACTGTATTCCTGCATTAAACTAAGCTAAAGAAAAGAAAATGTTATTAAGGAAATCATAAGGAAGAGAAAATACATTTATGGGATTGCACTATAAAAAATTCTGCCTCCAAACCCATGTCCAAACCCATGTTCTCTGAGGGTTATGTTTGTGCTGAAGGGCCGGTCCCTGCACCCCCCACCATGCCTTCTCAGAGCCAAGCAGTTACAAGTATCTTTTGTGTCTTTCTGGAGACAATCAAAGCTTATGCAAGGGTACGTATGTATAGATACCCTTTCAAACAATATAAGCATTGTTTTTGCACTTTGCAGTTTTTGCTTAAATATATCTTGAAGATCATCCCATCTCCTACTGCATGTGGGACTTTTTTTTAACTGTTGCTGAATGATCCTTGAGTGGAGATGCCAATGCTCTCTTATTGGACACTTCAGTTGGTTCCCAGTTTTTTGCTTTTTGTTTATTTGGGTTCCCCCCAACCTTTGTGAGTTTTTAGTGCTTTTTGGATGTGAGGACTCTACATGCTCTTTTTTTTTTTTTTTTTTTCTTACAAGTGATTGGTGACTCAGGGACTGAGGGCTCTGTATTTTAGGCCCCCACCGCCACCTCCCCTAAACCCATTAAATTTTCTTGTTAATGTGTCATTATATTTGACACTTTGAGAATAGGCAGGCTGGGTAGATAATAAAACAGTATTTGGCTTATGTTTAATAGCTGTGTCTTCTCTGTGTTGTCCCGACAACCTTAGAAAGTCCTGATGTCCTTCAGAAGGACTCAGTGGTGGTTTTGCAGGGGACCCAATCAAAGATCGTGAGCCCTAAGCCTGACCAACCAACCGGACCTGGGGCCAGGCAAGCGCAGCCTGTCCTCGCTGTGCCAATCTGTTTCTGTGGTGGCGGGTGGTGGTGCGGTGTTAAATTTGGGGACCCCTAGTGGTTTCTCATGTGGACCTGCGTATGTCTGCACCGATGGGGAAGGGAGTGTGGCAGGCCCCTGGAGGATCCCCGACTGCCAGCAAGTCCCCCCAAGAGCCCTGGCCCCATGGCTCCGTGACAAAGGTGGGTTTGGTGCCTTCCATCAGGGACCTGCCCTGGGCTGAGTACTTCTGAGTCGGACTTTCTGACGGATGTACCCATGGGGCTCCTTGGCATCAGGCTGGGCTGGACTCCAATGAGAGGGACATGTTGGGACCCCAGGACCCACCAGACCGGGTGCTCTTGCGTTTCTCCCACGGCATGGCCCCCACCGTCCCCGCACTGGTCTCCCTGGATGGGAAGGCAGGGATCAGGGCCGGGCCACCCAGTCACCTCTGTGCCCCCAGTGTCCAGTGGTCCTGGCTGACCAGGTGACACCCCTCCCAGGAAGTAGGGTCCTCCTTGAAAGCAGTCCGTGCTCTTGTTTTTCTCCATGTATTCTGCATCTGCAGGCGATGGGAACAAAACATCGACTCTACTTTTTCTGTCATATTTCAATATTGGCGTTGGTCCCCTCTCTTGAAGCCTCCTTTTATAACTTCTTCTGCTGCTGCTTAAATATAGCTGTCTAAGTCCTCCTCCTTACCAGATTGTTTATATTTTTGAAAAGCCTTCTGCTTATCTGCGATTGCTCTCTCTTCTCCGTCTCCGTCCCCGCATCACCACATTGGTTTTGGTTGCTCTTTTTTTTTTCTTGCCTTCACTCGACTGGGATGTGTTTCAAATGTGGTCTATCAAAATGTACAGTGTTTCCCTCTTTTTTGCAGTAGCTTTGACATCTGTTCTTGAATCCTAGCCCATGTTATTCTTTTGGACTTGTTTGACCAAGATTTGCTGTGATGCCAGAAACACAAGAAGGGGAGAGTGTGGTGGGGGGTGTCTGTGCCCCCCCCCGTCCCTCCCCCCCGTTAAAACTGTCTACGATTTCCAAGCCGACAGCACGCTGGATATTGGCTCCAGAGCCCTGTCATCTTGTCTGGCAGTGGCCCACCCTGCTGAGTACAAGTGGAGTGCCCACTGGGAGACCCTACAGACTACTTGGGTTACTTCCTCCAAAAAGGGAAGCAGGTGGAATTTCATGTGGTGGGTGGAAGGTGCATGGAGGGGGAGACTCACGTGCTTCCTGGGTGTTTGTAGAAGGACTTCCATCTCTGATTTCCCTTGCCTTTCAATCTTCGATTGGGTCCCTGCTCTGCTGGGCCTCAGGGGATGGGCCGTGACATGGAGAAGCCACATGGAACAGCCACGTTGAATCCTAAGCAGAATGTGCCAGTGTGTGTCTTTAGTAACTGAGGCCACTCAGCAAGAAAATGGGCCTTTTGGTGGTTCCGGCAACGTGTCCTTGGGCCCCTGCTGTCAGCCAGGACACCACTCTGGGCCCATCTGCCACAGCCTTGTTTGAAATAGATCCTGTTGGCCTGCTTCTCCCAGAATTTCTGAGGCCAGGGCACAGCTTCTCTGATGCTTTGAGTGTCATTTTGTCGTGTGGGCAGAGGTCCTCAGAGGGGCCTCACAACTGGTGACTCTCAGTTTCAGTGTGAGGAAGATAGTTTGAGGATAACTGTTGTTTCCAGGCGCCTCATGTTCAGAGTTGACTACGTCCTGCAAATCGTCATTCCTGGAGATTGCCTCTTAAAGATGCCTCCCGAAATCAAGTAACAGGTTAATTTGGATTGTCCTGGACATGATGCCTCATGTATATTAAACCCACAATAAATACTCTTAATGAAAGCAAAACCAAGTATCACTCCAGAAGATCCCAGGCCCTGTCGAAGACAAATCGATTGCCCCAATGAGCAGCCCAGAGTAAAGCAGAACCAGGGCACAGAGACGTAGTGAGGGGGAGTGCCTGTCAGGAACAGCAGTGAGCCACTCGGGGTGGGAGGGCGTCTAGGCATTGGCCTGATGCTGGGTTTAGTAAAGAAAAAATGTTTTGGCGTGTTCTGTCATAGAAGTAGCCATGTGTGAGGTGCGCATGGATACACAACCATCAGGCTGTGCTAGTTTGGTGCTCTCGGCCCACCCAGTGCACGGGATGGGTGTGATGGGTGGGATCTGCCCACGTGTCCACTTCCTTCCTGCCACCCCCTGCCCCCTGGCCCCTTCTGAGCCCAGGGGTCTCTCCCATATTCTGGTCAAATGCAAATACGATCTCCTGGTATGCAGTGCAGTGACATCTCCTCCTCCCTTCTTTCTTCTGGACAGAGGGAACTTGATGCCACCGCAACCGTGCTGGCGAACCGGCAAGATGAAAGTGAGCAGTCCAGAAAACGGCTCATTGAGCAGAGCCGAGAGTTCAAGAAGAACACTCCAGAGGTGAGGCTGTAGTCCTGTCCGGGTGTCTTGAGAGGGGTGTCCCTGTCCATGCACATGTTCAGGAGCCGTGTTGTGAGCATGGTGTTCCCAGCACTCTGCAGGTCTCTCTGTGGGTCAGGGAACTTGGGCATTGGTAGGCTGCCTGGACCCATGAAAGGATGAGCTAATTCCAGATGCAGATATGGACCCAATTGGGTGTGTGTGTGAGCACGTGGCTGGCCTGTGGCCCATCCGTGGACTCTGGCACTTGCACCCCTTGCCCACATCTGTTAGAGTGCCAGGCCAAGTCTGCAGGGGCACTGAGTGCTGGGGCCTAGTGGGATGGGGCCTCTTCCCCCGTGTGGCGTCTGAAGGCCATGCCCATCTGAGGGTGCGATGTGCTGATCCTTCTTGTAGAACAGACATTTAGCTTGGTAGGGCCTGTTAAACGCTTCTGTTTCCTGAAATACGCCTTAAAGGGCACAGGAAACATGCACCTCGCGGGCTCCTTTTTCTTCTTGTAAGCACATGTTTCAAAGGCAGCATTTAGAGGGGCTTCATTTTGGGAAACAAACAACTCTCTATTTTCAGAATAAATATTTGGGGAGAAAACGTGGGCAAGGGACGCAGGCGCCAGAGTGTTGGGGAAGAAGCAGCTTGAGTGGTAAATGCCATTTGATGCATTTTTTTTGCAGGGCATGTTTTTTAGACCCTTTCTTCCATAGGGAAGGGGCTCCCAGAACACACCTGGCAGGGGAAGGAAGGTTGCCATCCTGCTTGCTCCTGGCCTTTGCCAGCTGGGCAGGGCTAGCAGTCACTCAGGCTTCTCCTTCTGCACTAAGGAGGGTCTCACTGCCACTGGAATTTCCAGGAAGCTGGGAAGCGTGAAGCTGCCTGCAGGCTCCTGCACCGCCCCTTGCATTTTCCTATCCAGGTCCATCCTTGAAAACTGTGTGGAGTCCCTATGGCCCACAAACTGGTGGAGAAGATAGGTTCACGTAGGCCACCAACCAACCAGAATTCTCTGTAAATAGTGAAGCCACTTAAACCAGAATGGGTGTGGGGTGAGTCCTGTAGGGTACACGGAGGGAAGGGGTATGTGTGTGTGCGTGGGGGGGCGGTTCTGGTGGCACATGTTGGGGCTCTGGTGAGTGCAGGACCTGGGATCGGGAGAGGATGTTGGATTGTCTGTTTGTTTGGAGTCCTAACGCAGAGGGGCCCTGATATTTCTCCCATCTTTAGTTATTTCTTGTGACTGGGCAGATCACTCAGCACCTGAGCAGAGTAACACTTACTGTAGGGGAAACTCTATGAGAGATTAGACATAGAAAAGTGAAGGTTGCTTAGAACTTTGTTCTCAGGGGTTAAAAAAAAAAATCGGCTTGTTGGCAGGAAAGGCATCTTCCTCAGGTGGACACAAAATTGGCCATGTGAGGACAAGGCCCTCGTTCCAGGGTGGACAGTGTGGCAGAGCCAGGGCTGGTGGTGTGCCCACTGGTTTGTACCCAGTGTGCCTATGGCTGGTGAAAACACTGGATTCCCTCATTGTTCCTGGGAAGAAAATGTGTTCCTAGTGTCTGTTGAACATCTAGTGGATCTCATGTGCAGGCTTAGGCACCAGAGAAAAGTCCAAAGTGAGTAAGGTTGTCTCCTGATAGGGAGTTTATATTTTCCAACCTGGCCCTGCCCAAGCGTAGCTGGAAAAGCTCAAGTACAGAGGGAAAGGTGGGCTCTGCAGGAGGCTGGGAGCTACCAGAGGACATGCAGGAGGAGCCACAGGAGGAGCAGGTGCTGTGCTGGACAGAGCTGCGAAGGTTTCTCATTTAAAGGACATGTTTAAATTTAAGTTTCAATTTTATATGTTTTTTAAGATTTTATTTATTTATTCATAAGAGACACAGAGAGAGAAAGAGAGAGAGAGGCAGGCTCCATGTGGGGAGCCTGATGTGGGACTCGATTCTGGGACCCCGGGATCACCCTGGGCTGAAGGTGGCGCTAAACCGCTGAGCCATCCGGGTTTCAATTTTATGTCATTAAATTAATACATTCACAGTCAGTTAATATTATTGCTTATGACTTTTTAACCCCCAAATTGTAATCAATTTGGAGAACATTGCAGTTACTTCAAAAATAAAGTTTTATACATTGCTTTGATTCAAAAAAAAAGTCCCTTGTAAAGAAAAGTGGTTTTTAATTTTAATTTTGTAACAAAACATCCATTCCATATTGAATTAATAATTGAGAGTTGAGCATAAAAGACTGGGGTATTTCTAGATTCTATCACTTTCCATCCAGATTACCTCAGGTGACTTACAGCCTGGTGGCACTGCAGATTACTTAGCCTCCCAAAGTCTCAGTTTTGCCACCTACCCAAAGTGTAATAATAGGGCCTAGCTCACAGGGTTGCTGTGTGTGTGTGTGTGTGTGTGTATGGTGTGTATTTGTGTGTAGATGTATGGTGTGTATGCATATGTATATGGTGTGTATTTTTGTGTGTATGATATTTGCATTTTGTGTGTTTGTATATTTGTGTTTGTATGTGTATGGTATGTTTTTTGTATGTTTGTATGTGTTTGGTATGTTTTATGGTATATTTTTTTTCTGTGTGTATGGTATGACTTTGTGTGTGTGGCATGTGTGGTGTGAATGTGTGGTGCGTGCTGTGTATTTGTGTGTATATGTGTATGGTATATATTTTTTGTGTGTTTATGGCATGTATTTATGTGTGTGTATATGGTGCGTATTTGTGTTGGTGTAATTGTGTATGTGTCTCTCTGCATGAGGGTGTGGAGGGCTTTGCCCAAGCCTCGCATCTAGAGTCCAGGACGTTTCTTACTGGAATGAACTTGGGATATATACTGTGGAGCACAGTTGATTTATGCTCCTTAAAGTTAGCTCCGAGGACTTTAAGAAAACACAACAAACGCAGGTAGTTTCAGCTTAAAGTATTTAAAAAGTTGGTTTGTGGTAATAGGTGATGATTTTACAGATATTTTGTGAGCACTTTCCATGTGCCAAATGGTTCCACCCTGAGGATACAGTCCTATCCTTGTTCTTAAAGAGTTCCTTATCTTTGTTACCAGCAAGCAGAGCATCCTGATCTGGCATGGTAACGGCTAGGATGGTATAACTGGAATCTTCTGAATGCAGACTTCCCCCCCAGAAACATATTCTTTGTCAGCGGTAATAAAGGTGTAAGCCATGTAGGCCTCTGTAATCCTTCCTGTAGGTAAATGGGGCTGCTTTTTGAGCCTTGGTTCTAATGCTAAGTGGAAAGGACCTGCTGCCCAAGAAATGCGCATGCTTGCCTAGGTTCTCCTGGCTTCCTTGGAGCTCATCCCAGAGCCCCGAGCTTAGAACACAGCCTGCAAGACGCAGGAGGGCCACGCCAGGAGGGCTCTAGTGAGCTGGGGGGTAGGAGACAGGTGGGGGAACTGGGCCACCCCCAGTGTGATGACCAGGGCCAGTGCCTTCCTCCTGCCCGAGGCTGGTGAAGGGCAAAGTTAGGCTGGTGACAGGTACGCAGGCAGGGCAGCAGTAGCTTTCTGGAAGCTTGGCGGTGGTAGAACTGTGTGCAATGTAGGCCCGAAAGCACTTGCCTTTTGCCTTTCTGTGGCTTTGATTAGGGATCCCAGGAACAGGCCAGGATGGCTTCTGATGCCCTAGATGGCAGCTGTGTTGACACAGCCGATTGCAGACCAGATGACCCGGGACATGGAAGCATGCAGGCACTGCCTAGAACTAGTCCAGGATGCTGGGCCAGCTCTGCACTCCTAGAAACAGAGTCCTTTCTTAAAAGTCAGGGACCTTGAAAGGGACGGTGCTAGGGTTTCAGGATTCTACTTTGGAATTCCTTTTCTCTTGTTGTTTTGTCAGTTAAGTTGGCTCCTTGGGCCAGTTAGTCTCTAGAATGTGGCAGTCTCTGCTCGGATGAGCTGTGACTTGAGCCCAGGCATGGTAGGCCCTGGACTGGCGCTCTTACCTGCCAGGCTCTGAGCCTGAACAGGGTGCAGGCCCCTGCGGCGAGCTCACAGGGCACCGGCCTGGCTCTTGGAATAGAAAGCTCTCCTCTCAGAAGAAAGGTCCTCAGTGTTCAGTTTGCTTCCACAGAGAGCAGGGGCTCTTTTTTTGCTCTGTTCCAGCTCTTTTCAGTAGAGAAGAACCATCCTCTGCTGGGGGGCAGGGGCAGGCAGGAGAAGAGGGGAAGCAAAGACCCGGGGTGCAGGGATTTTATCACAAAACCACCCTCAGGGCTCACTTCTGTCCCATCCGTGTGTCTAGCTGCTACCCTGGAATCTGTCTTAGGCACTTGTCTGCCTGCCTTGGCTAGGTTGATTTATGTTTCCTATAGAAGGGGCCACACTGACTGAGCTGCCGTTTGGGGGCTCTCCCTGGTCATTTCTGCTCTGATAACCTCTTGCCTCAACTGGCTCTTCGGAGCATTAACCATCGTGACACCTGGCCCACCACACACACTCACATTCGGGGTCGTGTTTTCTGTGTCCCTCCTGCCCAAGTCCAGGGTTCCGTCTGGCTCCCATCATCATGGCAGAGCCCAGTGCAGCCCTGACAATTGTGGGCCTGGTTGCCTGGGGGCTGGGCCGGGACTGACTGCCCCTTCCTGGCTCATGTCTATACTGGAAGGCAGTCCTAGGAGATCTGTGACCGGGAACATTCTCTTTGCGGCTGACTTGACTGCCTGCTCACTGGAGTTCATTTCCTGGGTGGCACAATCTTATTCGCCCCTTGTGTCCCAGGCTGGAGTGCTTTTTGAATTTTACATTCCTGGGAAACTTGTAAAAGCCCCAGAGTCATCTCAAGATACAACTTGGAAAGAAACCTTTTTTGTCATCTGCAAATCGAACTAGGTCTGTGGATCCCTTCCCACCTCTGGCAAGTGGGGCTTGGGCCAGGGATAGGTTCTGGCGGAGGTAGGGGGGGACACCTCCTTCAGGACTGCCCCGGTCATCTCTGTACTGATCAGGCTGGACTACTGGAGCAAGAAAAGAGAGCATGGGTTGTCCCCTCCCCCGCAGGCTACCTGGTCCCTGTTGCCGAGCTGAGGACAACACTGCAGGCTTTAGGAGTCTTCTTGCATACCCCATGAGAGGGGGAGTCAGCAGGCAGCGGGAGGGTGGAGGGAGTAATATATAGCCGTGGCCCAGGCCCAAATGCATTTGGTCACTGCCTCCAAGCCTTTATATAGCCACTGCAGGGAGTGACTCAGCCTGGAAAAAGAGAGTCACTTCAAGTTGCGATGCAGATGGACACGTCCTGCACGGGCTGCCTTGAGCCCGTGTGGCCAGGGCTCAGGAGGCAGTGGGGGAAGCGGTGGGGGGGGGTGCCTGCAGGGGTCCCTGGCAAGGATTGTGTTACCATTGCATTGTGGAGTAGGGGTGGGGGAGTTCCTGGGCTCACATGTGACTGACTCCTTGTGTCTTTTTGACTGTGCAACCCTGTTTAGATGTTATTAGCAACACCTGGCAACATTTGACTTGAGCCCTGAGCACATTCTCCACTCGTGTTTTCTACAGATAGATGGACGGGCTCAGGAGACCAGCCTGGATCTTCAGTTTACCACTGTTCTATGTTTTACCATGTTTTTTGTTCTTTTGCTTCCCTCCTTATAAGAATCTAAAATCAATTCCCACAAAAGAACTAGAAACACCAGCATAAATTTTCTTTCTCACTGGACATGTGAGTGGGTTCATTGAAGACCCACAGTGTCAGCTGACAGACTGTGACTTTCATAGAGGAGGGCAGAACAGACATGCCCCTCGGGACTTGGACCTTTCAGAGAAGGCATGGAATAGGAGGCCTGTAAGCCTGGAAGGCCAGGGGGTGCAGTCTGGGCACAGCTAGATATCCCCCCAACACACTGCTCAGTTCTAGTACAATTACTTTCTCCCACTTTCCAAGGGCAAGGCCTTTGTATTGAGCCATGCACTTGGTATCATGGACATTTGATAACAACTGTAGTATGAAAAAGTCTTAGCCATATTTACAGCATTTATTTAGGAATCTTTTCTTTATAAAACAGAATTCTTAAAAAAAATTTTTTTTAAAGATTTTATTTATTTATTCATGAGAGAGACATAGGCAGAGGGAGAAGCAGGCTCCCTGTAGACCCCGGGATCATGACCTGAGCCAAAGGCAGACACTCAACCACTGAGCCACCCAGGAGTCCCTAAAACAGAATTCTCAAAAATGCAAATTACTCTGCAAGATTCATTTCTCAGACAGGCAGCTAGCAACATTTTATTTGATGCTTCAATTTTATTTCTTTGTACAGAATTTTTAAAAAACCAACAAATTCAAGAAATGCCTCCCTTTGGCATTTCTTCAAAATGTTAAACATAGCATTATCCTCTGACCCATCATTTCCACCCCTAGGTATATATCCAGAAAAATTGAAAACATGTCCACACAGAAACTTGCACATGAATGTTCGTAGCAGCATAATTCAAAATAGCCAAAAAGTAAAAATAACCCAAATGTCCATCGACAGACAAATTGATAAACAAAATGTGGTCTGTCCATATGAAGGAGTATTATTCGGCTATAAAGAGGAATGAAGCCCTGATACCCACTGCAACATGGATGAACTTTGAAAGCATTATACTAAGTAAAAGAAGCTAGATACAGAACGCCACATGATTCCATTTATACAAAATGTCAACAAGAGGCAAAAATCCACAGAGACAGAAAGTAGATAAGTGGCTGCCGGGGAAGGGTAACTCATAACACTTATGGAGTTTCTTTCTGGGGTGGTGAAACTGTTCTGGAATTGGATAGTGGCAGTGGTTATACAACTCTGTGAATAATATGTCAGATACCACTGAACTGTATACTTTTAAAGGGTAAACTTTATGGTATGTGACTTTTCCCTCCAACTCTTTTGTCAGTGCCTCTCTTTGTGGGGGTAGGAAATCATTCATTTGTTCTCTCTGATACTCTGAACAAACTCCCCCTATAAAAGTAGCTGGTGAATTTTCATCTTGGCAGTACCAGCTTCGTTTCCAGAAGGCTACTCTGGTATCTGACAAAACTATAAAGTTCAAATAATCAGCTCAGATGTTTAATCATTCTAGAATCACCTACCGTTAAGTTATAATAAGACTTTAACTAGAAAAAGTTTAAAAATTAAAAGTGAGAATTTTAACTGTTACCGATTAAACCCTTTAAGCCAGCTGATCAACCCAAGAGGTTTATTTCCTCTTTGGGGTGCCTTGGAGAGAAAACCTGCCTCGTGTGTGAGGGGGTGATGGGTGTAAGTCACACAACTTAGTCACTGGCCAGTTGCCCTGTTGTCTGCCCTGCATTCCTGGCAGACCCTGCAGTGTGCTCCAAGGCACCAGGAGGCCTGTGGAGCAGGGGCATTAACTTGGGCCTGAGCAGATGGAGTGAGAGTCCAGTGCTAGCACCTTCATCTACAGAAGTATATATCATGCATACTTGGGGGGAATCATGTGAGAAACATGTGAGATTCCAGGGAAGTAAATGTCTAGCTTCATGTTGGGAGTGGAGTGGGTATTTGGGCCAGATGATCTTGACCAAGTTCACTAAACATTCTGAGACTAGGACCTGTGTATGTTTGCAGGACTGATCATGTCCCAGCTACTAGGCAGGTGGAATGAAATCAGATGGATGGAACATAAAATAGGTGCCCAGAAAACATTTCTGTCCTGTGTTCTTTCCTCCCTCCCTCCCTTTCATAAGTAGCTCTGAGTGCTTGCCAGGGGCCAGGGGCAATCTGAGGTTTGGAGAGAGACAGCAGGGACTGAGAGAAGGTTCCAGCTCTCACAGAAGGGCAGGCAGATAGTGACCAAGTAAACATGTGGCACACGGACAGGATAACTTCCATTGGTGGTCAGAAGTGAAACAGGGGGATCCCTGGGTGGCGCAGCGGTTTGGCGCCTGCCTTTGGCCCAGGGCGCGATCCTGGAGACCCGGGATCGAATCCCACATCAGGCTCCCGGTGCATGGAGCCTGCTTCTCCCTCTGCCTGTGTCTCTGCCTCTCTCTCTCTCTCTCTATCATAAATAAAAAAAAAAAAAAAAAAAAAAAAGAAGTGAAACAGGACACTAGGGTAGTGAGTGAATATGGATGGGGTGAGGGTTCTTCAGGGAGTTAGGGCAGTATTTAGAGTCAAAGATGGGAAATACCCCTTTGTACACATACACCTCCCATCCCCTGCAAAGGATGAATTTGGGCAGGTTGTTGAGCAGTGGCGTCCCTAAAATATCTTTCAGCTTAAAGCCCAGTCATCGTTATTTGTTTTTATCATTCAGCTACTTTCAGACATCATGTTCCATTCCTCTGCTTTCTGAGACTTGGATGCTCTTTGGTTTGGATGTTAGGAAGTTCTGGCAGTTTGAGGGATACCATCTTTTGTTCAATTGCCTTTGGCCCAGAAAAGTGAATTCTTAGGTCATCAATGAAGAGTGTGTGTGTGTGTGTGTGTGTGTGTGTTGGTGACACAGGAACCCTGCCGAGGAGCAGCAAGGTGGTGTCTCAGAGTCACCTCCTCTCTCCCCCAGGCCACACTTGCTTCCTTTTTTTTATTTTTTTATTTTTTTTTATTTTTTATTTTTTATTTTTTATTTTTTATTTTTTTCTTTTTTTTCACACTTGCTTCCTGTGAACCCCGCGGGGACGCCTGTCTGGATTACTCCCTGAAATGTGGACACAGCCGCCGTTCCCTTTCCTTCCTGAGCTCGTGCGTCGCTTCCTTCTGTGTCTAGCAGTCTTTAAAGGGCTATTTTAAGTCTAACAGACAAATTATCTAAGAGTTTAATAACTGGCAAGAGGAAGAGACTGTAATTGGATTCATGTGGTATGGAAGTTTAGTCGACACCACACCGAGTTGTACAACCTCTCTGGGCCTCCGTGTCCTCGTCCAAACACTGGGAGTGATGACAAGTATCCTGGAGTTATGAGTCAGGCAACATGTTGTAGAATACCCAGAATAGCTTTGGCAAATAGTAGAAGCTCAATAAATGGCGCGTTGTATGTACGTTATTAAAACCTAATCTTCTGAAAGGAGAATTTGTGTTCGTGAGCGTATTTTGAAGCCATAAAGGAACATGAATGTCATAAAAATCCTCTAACAGCCTAGATTCGACCTGTCAGTCTGTGTAACTATAGACCTGGTTTCTACTGCAGACGTGAGTATTAAACGAAATAAAAATAGGCTCCCTCCATATGTATAGAGATGGTCATTTTCCTCTCCCTTTGGCTGAACTTGGTTGTTCATAGAAATACTTGGGCTGGACTCACCCTTTGGAAGCTCTTCTTTTCATATAGCCCCCAATGTATCTTTATGAGCGATAACCTCCACTGAAGTGCATTTTGAATGGAGGAGGTCACTCTGTGGAGATCTTCTCCAGAGATACCTTTGTCGTGTGTAGGTTGTAAGGCATAATGGCCAAATGTGAAGGCCATCAAATTTGGTTGGAATTGTAGCGCACTGTTGTTTATTAATATTTATCAAACATTTGCTAAGAGCAAAGCGTTATGCTGAGTGCATTACAGACGTTTCCCGGTCCTTCACTAGGAAAGTGTCGCTAATCCCGCCTCATGGTCTGTCAGCCACCTGCCTACCAGGCAGTAGACTCCTGAGAACAAGGCTGTAACCACTGTGCTACCCTGTCTCCTTTTAGATTCTAGAAGCTGCCTTTTCATTCCTTGTCAGCAATTTCTCTTCTATTAGTAGGAAAAAGTACTGATTTTTAAAAAAATTTTATTTATTCTTGAAAGACACAGAGAAAGAGACATAGACAGAGGGAGAAGAAGCAGGTTCCTCGAGGGGAGTCCGATGTGGGACTCGATCCCGGGATCCCAGGATCACACCCTGAGCCAAAGTCAGATGCTTAACTACTGAGCCACCCAGGTGCTCCCAAAGTACTGATTTTTGAGTATTACTTTGAAGTGACACACTCATTTAAAGGTGTGTGTTTGTGCAAGCGTGTATGTGTTCTGTGGGAGTGTACCCAGTCGGGAGCCAGTAGCCTGCAATCTGACGTTAGTTCAAAAGCATTGGTTAGGGGATTATTATAACCAGAGCATAGAAAAGTCTTCCCTTCTGTCTTGAAAGAATGTCAGTCAAGAAAGAGACAGTTGGGGCACCTGGGTGGCTCAATGATTGAGCATCTTCCTTCAACTCAGGTCATGATCCTGGGGTCCTGGGATTGAGTTTCACATTGGGCTCCCTGCAGGGAGCCTGCTTCTCCCTCTGCCTATGTCTCTGCCCCTCTCTCTGTGTCTCTCATGAATCAATAAATAAATTCTTAAAAAAAAAAAAAGAATTCATTTTGGTATGCAGCTAAGAGTCATGGTGATCCTTCTAGTATGTGGAGTTGGAGTCCCAGGGCGATTCTGTTTTGAGGGCTCTGGTCGCTGCAGGGACACAGTGGTATGTAATAGCCAGTGACAACAGCTGACACTGAGTACGTACTGTGTGTGCGCGCCAGTGTTCCAACAACTTCAGATGGGTTGGCGGAACTCAGGATGCCTGTGAGGTAAGCACCCTGTTTATCTCCATTGCAAAGAGGAAAACTGAGGCCCAGAGAGGAGTAGGAAGAGGCGTAGCTAATAAGCGGCCAAACTGGCTGGAGGTTTTCAACCCAGGCTGACTGGCTGCAGGTCTGTGCCAGAGCAGGTCCTCAGGGAGCATTTACTGAGCTCTGGCAGTGACAGGCCAGACCCTCAGAGCTGCCCTTCCCTGCCTCCCCAGCAGCAAGACGTCCCAGTGCAGTTAGCGGGAAGCACAGGGTCTGGGTGACTGCCTCCTGATGCACCTTCTAGCTGCAGGACCCCCCCTGCCCCAGTGGTTCCCTACTTGGGGCACTTGGGGTGCTTTAGAGAGGCGCCGCCGCCAAGAGCCCCTGGGATAAGTAGCCTGAGGTTGGACAGCCGGTGACAATGTGCCTAGCATTTCTTTCAAGAACTTGTCTGAGGGAGTAGCCACTTAGGCAGAAGGACCCAGAAGGTACATGCCCCCCCCCGCCTTCCCTGAGCCCCACTCACAGGCCTCAACGTAGGATTTTTCCCTGCGGGGACTCAGTTCTCTTGTACACCAAGCTGTGTAATGGCTTTAATTATTTTTTTTTATGTGAAATATTTCTCGCATACTGAAAAGTATAGAAAACAAAACATTTTCATGCCCTTCGTGAGGGCTGGATAGATGTTGACATTTTGCCCATTTGCCTCTGATGCCTGTTTTTTCAAACAGAAATAACACCTTTCACATGTAGCTCAAACCCCACTTCCATTCCTTCTCCTACCTTCTTCCTCAGATGGAAACCCCATCCTGAAACCGATGGTTCCTTTTCTTATGCTTTTTGCATTTGTAGCAGTGTTTATGCATTCCTAAGCAGTGTGTGTTGTTGTATGGGTACATGTATTTTACTGTTTGTACAAATGGTACTATGCAAATGGTATCTTGCTATATATGTATATATCCTTTGACACCTTGCCTTTTTCACCAAGTGTTACTTCTTATTTTATTTTTTTATAAGATTTTTTTGTTGTTGGAGAGAGAGTGCACACTGCACATGAGTGGGGGGATGGGTGGAGGCAGAGGGAGAAACAGACTCTCCACTGAGCAGGGAGCCTGATGCGAGGCTCCATCCCAGGACCTCAGGATTATGACATGAGCTGAAGGCAGACACTCAGCCGACTGAGCCACCCAGGTGCCTCACCGAGTGTAAGTCCTGGGTGCCTCACCTTTTAGAGAGTAAGTCCTGGGTGCTACCTCTATGCATCTAGTTGATTCATTTGAGCTGTAACACAGTATTCTGCTGTGTGTGGGAACCACAGGAGATGTCTCCATCACCTTTTAAGATGGCATGTGGATTTTTGGTTTGCTGACACTCTTCTCTTATTATAATACTTCCCCTGGGGAGTAGTGGCTTCAGGAATTTTGTGGGGTGGACACCCAGAAGTGCGGTCCTAAGTCACAGCCTCGACCAGTCTGATGTGCCCAATAGTTGCGTTTGATGATGCGTGCTGTCACTCCCACTGGCGAGCTCCCGGCTGTGTCCTTGCCAACTTTTGCCATGTTTCCTTATTTCTAATGTGGGTGAACACCCTTTTGTACAATGACTTGCCTGTACAGTGTCATCTTTAGTATCTTTTTTTTTAAGATTTATTATTCATGAGAGAGACGGACAGACAGACAGGCAGAGGGAGAAGCAGGCTCCATGCAGGAAGCCTGAGGTGGGATCGTGACCTGAGCCGAAGGCAGGCGCCCAACTGCTTGAGCCACCCAGGAATCCCTCATCTGTAGTGTCTTAACTGCTCGTATCCTTTGCTTATTTTATCTGTTGGGCTGTTTACTATTTTTCTTACCAGCTTGTGGGCAGTTTAACATTCTGAATTGAGACCTTGTGCTGTATGTGTGCTTTGCTGGTATATCCTCCTGGGCTGTTGGCCTGTCCTTTTGCTATGTTTACAGTGTCGGTTGTCACCGGTAGATTTTAATTTTAATGCAGGTGAAATGTTTTCCAGGTTTAGTTGTAAAATTTACATTTTCTCGTATCTTTTGTCAGAAACCTGCCCCATGCTGATAGCATAAAGACAGTCTCCTGCTTTCTTTCAATAGTTTTTTTGTGTTTGCTTTTCACGTTGGGCCTATAATATATTGTGTAGATGGTCTTGGGTGCAGCTCTGATTTACCTGTCTTTTGAGAGCCCCTCATTCCATAACGTTTACCATGGGATCCACCTTTCCCAATCTCTTTGTTAAGCCTGGGTATCTGGTAGGGGAAGGGACTGGCCTCCCCGCTCTTCAAAATCATCTAAGCTGTGCTTCCACATCACTTTTAGAGTCCTTTATCCACCTCCATTTTAAAAATTCTGTTGGGCCATATATGGGAATTGCGCTGTATTTGGAGATTAGCTCAGAGAAGCTTTATTCATAAAGTGTTGAGAGTTTTGATGGAATTACTTTAGATCTTAGGTGAATTTCATCCTGTGTATGGCTGCAGGGATCTGTGAAAACTAGACGCTCTTAACTTGCCCTAGTTCATTGTATGGATGGAGAATCGTCACAACCGAAGGATTGATCATTGTAGTCTGGAGCCAGGCACAAAAATAAACCCCACTCTGTTATCATAGGTGGCTGTGATTAAGATCAGGGGGAAGGTCAGCCCTGGGCCTCCTAACATTGACAGTTTCGTTCAGAAGATTAAGTGGTTCTTCATTTTTGGCCCCAGCCATCAGTAGCTTAAAGCCATTACTGTCTATTGGCTGTTTGGTTTGTCTGAAATATGGGGCTGGTCTCAGCCTATTTCCCCGGGGTCAGGTGTGTTCACATAATCAAAGTGCCAGGAGCCCATATCGTGCCTCTGTGTGTGTGTGTGTGTGTGTGTGTGTGCGCGTGCACGTGTGCGCATGTGCACACACACACACACACATACGAGCACAGATTAGCCTTCTTGGGGGAGGAATGCATAGGGCCCAAGACAGAGGGATGTTCTTCTTGTGCTTGCTTTTTAAAATATGCGCTCTTCATTAGTAGAGTTTTCTAGCTCGTTTTGAGATAGATTTGTTCAGCCAGTTATGTGGTGCTTTCGGAAATGGCCATTCGTGAAGCTGTCACCCACTGACAAAGTGAAGAAAAATGAAGATCCCTTTACTGATGATGTGTCTTAGGGATTTTCATCGGTCACTGTGATTCCCATGACCTGTTCAGGGAAGGGCGATAGCTTGTTTCCTTTCATTAAAAGTTAGTGACGACGAGGAAATTTTTATTTATTCTGTTTGTATATAAACAAGCCACGAAAAGCATTTCATATATATTTAAATGATTGCTTTGCCAAAGAAAAAATGCTGGTTCCCACAGTGATATGAAACCCCTCTGCCAGTGACCTGTGAGTTAGGAATGAAGTGAATAGTAAAAAATTTGATGAAGACAGGTTGGGCTTAATACCGTGGAGAACAGAACTTGGGGTTTGATTCCCTTTCCTCCTTTAATATATGGGAAATGTTTATATATTTCTTTCTTTTTCTTTCAAATCAGTTTGTTCTTCAAATTAGATAAAATGTTTGTGTTCGTTTTCTTAATTACAAGTGTGAGAAGTGAGTTCCATGGTAACCCTTTATAAGTAACTGAACTGATAAGTTAGAACCAGAAGAGCTGAGAGTCATTTTTATTTTAAAATTCTTTTTGCATTAACACATCTGCAGTGTTGAAGAATATATGGAAAATTGAAATAGTGCTTCTATCCTGCCGTGTCTCCAGCACGTCAATAAATCACCTTTTTTTCCTTTTAAAATGTCTGGCCTTATAATTTATGTTTGCATAACCCATTACTAAATTCATAGTAGGTGTTTTAGTTGGCAGGCATTATTCCAGGGATTCTGAAGATCTTGAAAAAAAATACAGAGCCTTTGTTAGTATTTATATTTAAGTGGACATTTTCCTTTTAAAGAAAATAATGAACTAGTTTTTATAAAAAGAATTGGGAACTAGCTATTTACCTTTTTCTTAAGCAAACAAGATTAAGTCTGTTTTCCCACATTATCAACTATGATCATAGATTTCTTAATAGACGTTTTCCCCTCTTTCTTTCTTCTTTTGATTAAAACCGGCAGAAGAAAAGGATCAGGATATTCGGATCATACTAATTTCTATATAATTTTCCGTAGGTTTCATGATGCACATAAAATAAGAATTTCTGGTTTAGTGATTTTTTTTTCATTTCCTAAATGCATTTGACTGTTTTCGTTATAAAGTGAAGATGAATATCTTCATTCATTTATAACAGTGTTTGGTGCTTGACCAGAAATAGAAATGTTCAGGGCTAGTTCACATACTTGTGGCTTACCTTTGAGACTTTCTAATTTTTAACCAGACATTTAAAAATAATCATTGTGTCTTCCAGCCCTAAGTTAGGAAAACTTTCAGAGCTTCACTTTGAATGATGAAAAAAAGAGTTATTTCTGTTTTTTTTTGTTGTTGTTTTGTTTTGTTTTGTTTTTAATTGTAAAAGTTTAAAAAGTGATTTTTATGGTAGTGACAATGCCGGAAGGACCATTTATGGTTTTCTGAAGAAGTTTGCTTCATTCGAAATTTCTAACCTTCTCTTTCCCGTCATTAGCTGGTCAATAAAGTTTTCAATATAAAATATGTCTCAGCCCATTGAAATGACTGTGGCCAATCAGAGGAGGGATTGTTTCTTCCCAAGGGAGCCTTAATATGTTTATCAGGAAGTCTGTAGCCTCCTCAGTCTCTTTGTGAGACGGATTGCAGGTCATTGTTTAAAGGAGAGTGTTGTGTTAAAATGCAGAATTTAACACTGTTCAAGCTATTATCTAAAAGCAAGCCCAGTTGTGCTGTATAAGCTTGAAAAACTCTGCCTTCCTCCTACCTGAGGATGAAAAGGAATACAGTCTTCTCTGTTTTAGCTTATTTCAGAGTCCTAGCTAGCTCTTCAGATATTTTTTTAAGTGCCTTCTTGTCATCATAACATTACTTTGTTATCAGAGATGTTTATTCTAGTGGTATGGCTCTGACAGATCTTCTGCACTGATGGAATGATTTCTGTTGGGATCAAAAGGTGCCTCTTGTGCTTCTGCATTTACTTCTGAAAACTAGAGGGGCCATCACTCAGGCCTCCTGGTGCAGTGCAGGGTTTTAAGAGTCCGTCCAACTTTTAAAAACTTCACTCTCGGTTTTGAGCCTCTGGTGACTCTTCCAAGAATGAAAAGAGGACATGAAAAGAAATGGTATTGCTGCTTTCAGTAGATGAGAAACACATTCCCTGGCTTCCTGTGGGGCTTGCTTTCCCCCTCTGCATCCACCTCCTGTCCTGGGCTTGGTGGCCTCACCAGCGGGAGCCCTGAAGCTGTGTCCCAGAAAGCATTTCCACCCGGGAAGGTGCTGTGCCAGAAGCTGGGAGAAAGGAGAAAGGAGGTGTTTATCGTCCCAAAGACGCCTTCCAACTTTTATTATTAACTCCTTTCCAAAGTAAACTTTCGGGTTTGTTTCAAGTCACTGCTGGCCAAAGTGCAGTTGGGTTTGCCGTGTCCTGTAGGAGTGGAGGCGAAAACAGCATTGCCCTGGCCTGGAAGGAGGAGGGGAGCCGGATGCTGGCTGCGGGGCACTTTGGCCTCGGAGAGCCTGGGGCAGGAATGACTGAGGCCCACCCCTCAATTAGCCCTCTCTGGGTCCTGTGCCACTTGGGAGGTGCTGGGAGTCCCCAACCCCCAGCCCAGAAACAGGTATGGAGATGCAGCATTTCAGTAAAAAGTAGTAATTGACAAAATGGCAAGGATGGTGCCCAGAGGCCGCTTGGGGCAAAGGGAAGGGGCCCCGTGGGAGATGCGGGAGCCCTATGCCAGTATGGGCCCATGTGGGGCTATCACCAGGTGCGAACAGCCCCGCCGCAGGTGGGGTGGGCAATGGCATGGTGCAGAGCCTCTGGAGGGAGGCTAAAGAGCCTGGACTTCCCTCTGCCAAGTGGCCACAGGGCATATACTTAGGAGGGATGTGGCCGTATATCCAAGTTGCATAGTTGGTGCTGCACACTGTGGTGTAGCATGTGGATGTTCCCGGAACAAAGGCGGAGCCAGAACATCTGGGATGCTGCTTTCACAGGCTGGGCGAGAATGAGTTAGCAAATGGTAGTAGGTCGGATCCATAGAGCAAACGCCTACTGTGCACCTCCTTTGCGTTAGGCACTGTTCCAGCCCCTGAGGATGCAGCACTGAACAGAATACCCCAGATGCCTGCCCTCTCCTTGCTTAACCTTCGAGTGGAGGTGACAGCAAACCAAAACATAGGACCGTGTTCTATGAGATGCCAGCATGGAATCCTGATCGTGGAATTGGGGAAGCAGAGACTGTGAACTTTGGAAATGTTTGGTGGAGAAGGGCAAGGGAGAGGTAGGCAGTGGCCAGAGAAGGACAAGGTTTAAGAGGGCAGTTTTCCCAACCCTGTAGGGGACCTGAGCTTGCGGCTAGGTGTCAGTGGATGGGGAGAGCAAGAGCCCATGAGAGGCAGGAGGGTGATTCCGAAGGAAGATCTTGGTCACAGAAGTGGGAAGAGGAGTCAGGATCCCGGGTGGAGGGCAGGAGTGAGTTCGGGTGGATAATAGGGCATGGGCCAGAAGTGATGGAAGGTTCCAGGTGGTGCAACTCACCTGGAGAAGTAGGAGAAGAAATTGCCGTTGAGGGGTAAGCAGGGAAGCCCCGAGTACTTGGGGGTTGGGGTGGGCAAGGTTTGAAGTGGCCCAGGTGATGGCAGAGGGATTTGGCAAAGCAAACTAGAAGGATAGAGCAGTTGGCCATGCCCTGCTGTGGCCTGGCTCTTGGATATGTGGTGGTGCCTGCTCACCAGGTGTGCAGAAGGATATGGTGGGCATCTGTTGAGGATGGTGAAAGGATTCATGGGGGTGACCAACCCTGTGGTCCCACTGGCTTCCTGGCTTTCCAAGTTTCCTGTTGCTTTACCTATTCAAGCTGGCCCTGACGCTTTTGAAATCATGCAGCACCCAGCTAGGAAGTCATGTTTCTCATCTCTGCTAGTTTTAATGCTTAAGAAATCAGCTTTGCTTCCAGTCATGCAGGAGCCACCACCCTCTGTCAGTATTTTCCTAACTTAGCTAATCATAAAAATCTCCTGGGTGTGTGCTTGTTAAAAATACTGTCCCTGGGCCCCACCCTACACATAGTGAGACATGATCTCCTGGGAAGGGCCTGGGGACCTGCATTTAGAACACCCCCCCACCCGGCAATTTCTTGCTTCAGGAATTTATACTGGGTTGGGGCACCCAGGCTCCCTTGATCTCCTCGGTTGGGATGGCTTCTTCCTCCATGAAGAAGCAGAAAGTTTTCTGTGCTGTACCATGAAACCCAGCTATAGTTTTCATTTATCTGATGCCCCACGTTGTCATCGATGCTCAGGGACTGTGTGTGGAGTAGCCACCTAAGACTCACAGGTAGTCAGGGTAAGCAGGAGGGTCTGCCTCAGTGCACAGAAAAGCACCTTGTGACAAATTAGGGCTGTTGCTCCTGGAGGGAATCCTCCCTCATGGGATCCAAGGAAGCCTTATGGAAATGCCTCTTGTCATAAATGTGATGACTATGTGACTGGCTGGGGCCTTAGTGCTGTACAGAGATCTGCTAGGATTACATAGAACTGGCTTGGATCAGAGATCACCCAGGCTTTGGATTAGGCCAGAGTAATGGTCTGGTAATGGGGTGCAAGGACATTGGGAGGTGTCCTGGAGGGAGCGGGAACCACCAGCTGGCAACTCTGCTCCCTCAGGGGGACTGGTGGGATGTCCAGAGTGTCTGGAGGTCAGAAACTGTGTCTGAGGGGCCCCCACCCAGAGTAGGGTTTAGTGGCTTCTGTGGTATTCTTCATAGGACATCTCCAAGTAGGAGACATAAGCTTGTGTACCTGTGTGTGTGGGGTGTGTTCTTTGGCTGAATGAAAGCAATGTTGCAAGCAGAAAGTGTGACTGTAACAACAATCACAGGCGTCAGGCTCATAGCTCACCCATAACACACCAGGTGCTGTGCTAACATGCTTTGCACCTGTGCCCTGTGTACTTACCCCACAGACCTCCAAATCAGGCTGTCCTCCCGCCATTATGCCGAAGAGAGGGCCAATGCTTTCCTTGCCTGAAGTCGTCCGGCTGGGATGTGGCCAAGCAAGGTCTGCGTCCACCAACCTGTCCTGCCACCCTGGCTCTCCCACCCCCTGCAGCACAGAGCATGGCATCTCTGGCCCAGAGGCCCAACAAGTCTCCTGTTTTCCCCATTAATGATATTAGTTATTGATTTTACATTCATGCATTTCCTCCTCCCCAGCACTTTCTAGCTGATTTGAGTTTAGCAGGCCCCAAAGAGTTTTATAAATAATAGGAGATCGTGTTAAGTTTGGAAAATTCTTTCTCTGTTCTACCCACACTTAACCCCCTCTTCCCCCTTGAAAAGCTGGGAGAAGGATGAATAAGTGAATTAATTATAGTAGTGAGTATCCTGGTCTAACTACTCCAGGGTTTGTACTTGACGGGTGGTGAGAGGTGCTTTGACCTGTTTTTTGTTACACTGTAACTCCTTCTCTGGTAACAGCATAGAGGTATTAGTGTAAAATCAATTCTTCACCTGGAGAGAGATTTTTTTTTTAAAAGTCAGGTTTAGTTTATGCTCAGTAGAGTTCAGCCTTTTTAGGTGAACACTTTGTGAATCCTGAGACACGTACCATTGTGATCCCGCAGCACCACGGAGCTATAGAGCAGCTCCATGTTCCCAGATTCTTCCTCGCCTCTCTGTGATCAGTCCCCAGACACATCCCTAGCCCCTGGCGACCCCTGGTCTGTGTTCTGTTCCCATAGTTTTACATTGGCTAGAATGCCGTGTAAATGGATCGCACAGCCTTTGAGTGCGGCTTCTTCCCACCAGCCATGTTGTATTTCCTCCCTTCTTAAAAAGGTGCTCAGCAGAATTCCCTTGTATGCATGTACCACAGTGGGAGACATTGGTAAATGGATTGGACTGCCCTTAGCTCAGGATCCCCAATATCCAATCTCCTGGGACATTGAAAGCTGTGTACAGCTGGGACCCCTGGCTGGCTCAGTGGGTAGAGCACATGTCTCTTGATTTTGGGGTCATGAGTTCAACCCCATGTTGGGTGTAGAGGTTACTTAAAAATAAAATCTAAAAAAAGTGGCTGGGGGCTCCTGGGTGGCCCAGTCAGTTAAGTGTCTGCCTTCAGCTCAGATCGTGATCTCAGGGTCCTGGGATTGAGCCCCACATCGGGCTCCCTGCTAGTGGGGAGTCTGCTTCTCCCTCTGCCTCTGCTCCTGCCCCTCACTCCACACTCATGCTCACTCTCTCTCACTCAAATAAGTAAATAAAATCGTGGGGGAAAAAAAAAAAGGCTGTGCACAACCCCACACCTAATCCTGCCTGATACTCCTGATTGGCTTAACAGGCAGCCTGGGCACGTGCACTTTGCACCCCTACAAAGGGTTGATCACGTGCCATACGCTGCCGTGTCTCTGCTTTGGGCTGTTCACCCTTGTTCTCCACATGAGCAGTCTTCTTTTTTTTTTTAATTTTTATTTATTTATGATAGTCATACAGAGAGAGAGAGAGAGGCAGAGACATAGGCAGAAGGAGAGGGAGAAGCAGGCTCCATGCACTGGGAGCCCGACGTGGGATTCGATCCCGGGTCTCCAGGATCGCGCCCTGGGCCAAAGGCAGGCGCTAAACCGCTGCGCTACCCAGGGTTCCCACATGAGCAGTCTTCTTGAAGACGTGGGGCTTGGGATCACTGGGGGGCTCAGTGTTGAGCGTCTGCCTTCAGTCCAGGTCGTGATCCCAGGGTCTAGGGATCAAGTCCCATGTTGGGAATTTAATATACTAGGGCTCCCTGCATGGAGCCTGCTTCTGCCTCTGCCTGTGTCTCTGCCTCTCTCTGTCTGTGTCTGTCATGAATAAATAAATAAAATCTTAGAAAAAAAATGAAGGAGGGCTTGGCATTGGTAAAAGTGGCAAATTTCTGTCCTTGTGTCCCAAGGGAAGGAAGGATCTGAGTGCTGCTGTTGGAAACAGGCACATGCAGAGATGGGCTTCATGCAGCTGCCAGCCCCCCAGCCTCAGTGGGGTAGATGAAGGGCGAAGCTGGCCTGTGGGACCTGTGTCAAGCATACAGGTGTCACAGGTGTGGCAGGATAGAAGGTCGCAGGCTGTCACTCAGGAGAAGCCCTGCAGTAAAACAGTGTCTGGCTCCCTCTGTTCTCTGAACTGGAGATGCTCCTCTGGTATTTCCTTATATTGTTATTGGATTTCTCTGTCTTTTAACTTATGTGATGTGCTTTCTCCAGCTTAGAGGGTAGGAAGGTAGGAACAATCCCTCACATCCTTCATAATCCTCGGTTGGATTTGTTGATTGGTTGATTAGTTAAATGCCGTAATGCAGATGTGCACTGAGTGGTCTAGACCCCTGCCTGACCCCAAGGAAGCTGTCACAGCGGAGTCGGCGGGGAGGGGAGGGTGGCAAGGTGGAATGATCACTTGCCCACCCTGCCCAGTTCTCTCCGAGAAAACTAAGGCCCAGAGAGGGACACCGTCCTCCCCAGAGTTGCATGATGGACCTTCAGAGGGGCTGGGGGGCACACAGGCAGGATCTACTCCTCCCACCCCACCCCACCCCGAGGCCAGCCACCCTGCACATCTCATCTCCAGGCAATAGATGTGAAAAGGCAGAAGGCAAAGGGCAGCATGCTGGGCTTCCTTGAGACAGGTGGCTCTTTTAAAGCTGGGGCTTGTTGCCAATCTGACTTCGTTTCCATGGAAGCAGCCAGTGGGGCGGCTTGTTCTTGTCAACCTGAGGTGGTGGAGCCTCAGCCCCTGACAGGCTTGTAGGAGCTGGCTAACCCACTCGGAGGAGGGGGGACCTCGGAGCTCTGCTAGTCTCTCTTCTGGTTACTTTTTCCTCTAGGAGTTTGCTTTGAAGGGCAAGTCAGTGAAGTGCTAGTCGTAGCCTCTGCTTCTCCCCAGGACTTGTACAAGGGTGTCCTCTGTCACTGCCCTGGGGCTGCTTCCCTCGGTCCCCCTTCGTGGTGGGTTACCCCTGTGGACCATGTCTTTCCGCATCGTACCTGGAGAGTCTGAATGATGCAAATGGAAGATGCAGGTAGCATCTTTGTTTCATATGGTAGGCAAACTCTTCAAAAAACTAAGGACCTCAGTGGAATCCGTTTCCTGAAATCAATTTTACGAAGCTACTGAATTTCTTTCTTGCCGAGACTAGTCTCCCGGTTGGAGGTTTGACACTCCCCCACTCCCCCCCCCACACACACACAATCGCGAGACTCAATTTGCCTCCTTTCTTGTCCAGTAGTTTTGATGTCTTGACATTCCTGAGCTTGGTCTGCTTCATTTCATGCTGGGATCACAGCTCAGTAATGAAGCCTTTATTATATTAACTAGTCAACAGATAACATTCTTTGAAGAATTCTGAGTTTTTAATTACGCCACTTAAGCCTTTTGGACGCACTGGTTCTGAGGGGGCATTTTTGCATTGCTGAATTCCAGTTGAGTGCAAACCTTAAAAGATCTGAAAATGCTAAGAACAACTTGCTAGTTCACGAACCAGGGACAGGGCCTCCCAGCTCCCCCAATCCTTCCTGCTCCCCCACCCCCACCCCAGTTGTCAATCTTACTGGTAGGTAGTGGTGTCAGAGCAGTTTACCAGTCATGCCAACACCCACCGCTTCCTGGGTCTGTTTGTGCATTAGTTTAGGCGGAAAACCACCCAACTTCTTTTCCAGTAGGTGGAGAAAGACACTCAAATCCTAGAAGCCCTGCTCACCTACCTTTTTAGGGTATGGCAGGTTTAGCTCCAGGGCTGGAGGACTTCCAAAAATGCATGACTAAGGGAGAAAAAGGCTACTCCCAAAGCTAACAGGGTGGAGTATTGCGCCTGGAACGGGACTATTCCCAGCAGGGCAGCAGCCTGTCTGTAATGGAGATGCATTGGCTCATGGATTTGCTTTCACAGAATAAGTGAAACAGAGCAAAAGTTTTTTGAATTCTCTTTCCAGAAGGCCCAGTTTCTGCAGATGTGTCTTTCAGTCTCAACCTGCCTTTAGTACTATTTCAGACAATTTTCTCTTTTGGCTGCGTACTGCAAATAGCTGGCCGAAACGGCTGCCTCTTGCTCTGCCAACCACGTGTCTCAGGGCAGAAAGTGAGCAGCTTCTCTTCCTCAAGATCCTGGCCGCCGGGTGTTCTTCCCCTGCTGTTTTTCCTTTGCCCGTTAGCTGCCAGCCATGAACCTCAGCCTGCTGAGAGAGAGAGAGAGAGAGTGTGTGTGTGTGTGTGTGTCCGTCCATCCCCAGAGCAGTGTAGGCCTGGGGTCCCGATCTTGACTCTAGGTCCTGGTCTTGACTCTACTGGCTTGCTGGCAAGTCACTGAATTACTCCACACCTCCATTCAACTAGGGTGGGTGTTTGTTCATCCATCCCAGGATCCTTGTGATTAAGTCATCACAGCCACATCCCTGCTCATGGTAGCTTAGCACCCTGCACACAGGTAGATGTCTGGTGAACATCACTTTCCTTCCCAACCTGGTCCCAAATTGCAGAAAAATGAATAATTCATCTAGCTCTGAGAAGGTAGGTAAGTAAAAAAAAAAAAAAAAGAGAGAGAGAGAGAGAGAGAGAAAGTAGGTAGGTGCTTTCCTACACACCTGTTGGCTGGACTCAGCTGGGACATCTTTGAGCCTGGTTTTAGTGTTGTGTGTCACTGGCAGATGCTGAGCGAGGAGCCAGGCTCAGAGATCTCGGGAGAGAGAGGAGGAGCAGGAGTAGAGTGGGAGCAATGTCTCTTCACAGCGTGAAGTTTTATTTAAAAAGGCAGTGATGAGGTTTATGAGTACCTTTTGGCTTGGAGGTTCAGCATGTAATTTTGGTGACTGCCCTATACACTGCACTGCATGTTATTTGCCATGTGGTCATTACAATAAATATCATTAAATAAATAAGTAAATTATGAGAACATGGTTAATGCTCGTCTTTGCACAGAGACAGACCTGATTGCAGCACTTTGTTCATTATCTTTGTCAGTGAGATATTCCTGTGCAGTCCTATAGCGATCTATGAACTCTGCCTGTATAGAGCACACCTTGGCTTTTTCAAAATGGAAGAAAAGAGCTTTGGGTTTTTTTTTGTTTGTTTGTTTGTTTTGTTTTATTCTTAGTATTAGGGTAATACGGGCTAGTTGTAAAACATTCATTTAATGAAGAAACAGAAAGTCATCTCAAATTCTGCTGTCTCAGTTTTACAACTGCTAACGTCTTGCAAACCGTGTTTCTAGTATATGTACACACATACAGGCTCAGGTTTTGCTCAGTAAGATTGGAAAGCACCTACTGTGTGTCAGGGACTTTGGGGTCACAGCACACACATGTACTTCTAATGAGCTAGTGTATCAGGGACATCTGTCCAGTCTGTTGTAGCGTGGCTTGTGCTTTTCATGGCTGCATAGTGACCCAGTGCTTGGCTCACCCTGATGTGTTCAGCCAGCACTTGCTTGATGAGAGTTCAGGTTCCTTGTTATTTTAAGTAATCTGTATCTAATCAAACAATACCACAACTTGAGCCACACACGGGTTCTTGCCAAGCCCTCTATCTATGCCATGACTCAAGGAAGAACACTTGATTTTTCTCCAGGTACTGGACCATTCCAGATATGAGTGATGGAAGCCTGGAGAGCAGGAGGTTGACTTGTCAGAGGCACAGGAGGGAGCAGAGGGGGACTGTGCTGGGCCCTCCTGATAGCTCTTCCTAGAAAGGGTGGCTTTGTGGGGGGCGGTGTCAGAGCCCTACGTGAGTGTGGGGACCTGCCCTGGTCTGTAGCTCCAGCTTTTCGTCGGCTCGTGCATGAAGGAAACAAAACTGCTTTTCCCTAGGAGGATCTGTAAGTGATGTGCCCTGGCAGTCTCACTGGTATTAATTACCTGTGCTCACCTGCAGGAAGGCGGGGGAACAAGTGGGGAAGTGCCAGGTGTTAAGGTCCTAGCTCACTTCCTGCAGGCCCCAGGGAGAGAGGGGTAGTCTGGGCAGATGGACCTATGTGAGCCGAGGAGAGTGATCGCCTGTTGCTGTTAGGAATGCTCTCCTTGGGCTAGACTCCCCTCTGCTTTCCATTGGTGGCCACTGAATCCCCACTTGGGACCCATGATCTGGTCCACTCTTCCCACTCCACAGATGCTCATGGTTGTGCTTCAATTAGTTACTAACTGGCATTGAGGAGCTGCGCCCCTAGCCTTTCTACTGGGGCCCCACTGAGTGGACAATGCCTCCACATTGCCTCTGCTTTGTCATTGTCATTGGCCGTGCCATGTCTCCCTGTGGGAGAGTCTCTTTTCATTTTTAATGAAATCCTGTGCCTCTTGGTTGCTTTTACTCCTTGCAGGTCCATTTGGTCCAGCAGACACATGGGCTTTACCAGAGAGCAGGTGGGCATGTCCATGTTGTACCTGGGAGAGCCAGAGCCCCCACATTGCCACCTTAATACCTGTTTTGCCCACACTCTTGCCTGCCTGGCATGAGAAGAGAGGAGAGGGCCTCTTGGCTGGAGCGAAGGCCTGCAGTTTGGCCTGGGAAAGAGCACTTGGGTCAAGGTCAACCCCACTTCTTCTTTTTTTTTTAAATTTTTATTTATTTATGATAGTCACAGAGAGAGAGAGAGGCAGAGACATAGGCAGAGGGAGAAGCAGGCTCCATGCACTGGGAGCCCGGCGTGGGATTCGATCCCGGGTCTCCAGGATCGCGTCCTGGGCCAAAGGCAGGCGCCAAATCGCTGCCCCACCCAGGGATCCCTCAACCCCACTTCTTGCTTTACCCAGAGTGAAGACCCAAATGCCAGAGAGTGAGGACCAAATCCCAAAGTACTGTCACTCCTGAGCACTCCCCCACCCATTGCCTGCTTTGGAACTTTTGGTTCAGTTCATGGTTGCCAGAGACTAACGAGCCTGTGGGGCAGGTGCCAGGTGTGTGCGGGAGTGGGGTCAGCATGCCTGGCAGAGCCACCAAAGGCCTTGGACTACAGCCCACTCCAACCCTGGCTGGGCCCCGTCTTGGCTCCAGGATATGTTTGCTTTCGACACATCCACTATCATTTAGATACAAAGCATAACACGGCTAAAACCATTCAGTGGAATTTAGGATTCATTGCCAGGAAAATAAAACAAATCAAAACAGTCATTAATAATTTTATTTAAATTATGAGTAAATTCCTGCTGTTGCATTTTGTAGATGATATCTAAGAGTTAATTTATTGCTGTTTAAAACTGCACAAGGACTTCTGGAAGCCCTGTCTTTGTCGAGTGTCTTCTCTGGGCTGGGCTCTGTGCAAGGCATGGGGGTGCAAGAGCTGCCCTTCCCTCATGGAGCTGCCATTCTGCATGGGAGTGGAGTCCCTGGGTACATTCTGAGAGCCTGCTACAGCCCAGGGCTCTGGGTACAGCAGGGAGGAGCTGGGTGCTAGAAGAAGCCCGGACAGGATAGATTCCACCCAGTTCAGAATTCAGGTCAGAGGGAAGAGTCAGGGGTGCTAGTCTGGGTCAAGCTCAGGGTGGTTAGCAGGCCTCATTTATTCAACCCCAAAGCCAAGGGCTGTCCGAGGCCTATTGCATGTGTCCCCTGTGGTCACTTGAGGTAGACCTTGCTGTCTTAACTGGACAGCTGAGGACAACCAAGAGCTTAAGAGCTTGCTTAGGGCCACTCAGCAGGATTATGTACCCAGCATTGTTGCCCACTCAGCGTCACCACTGGACAGGGCTGGGGCAAACGTCAAATGAGACCAAGGAGGCCAGTTTTTCCACAGGCTTGGCAATGACTGGAAGAAGATGCAGAGCAAAAGGAACCACGGAAAATGCCTGGATACTGTCTATGTTTTCAGCTGAAGGGATGGAGTTGGTGGGGGAGGAAGGTGGAAGCAGGCTGAAGAGCAAGAAAGCAGTGACCTTTATTTTAAATGCTTCGGTGACAGATTTAAAACTTGACTAACTTCACACCAAAATAACCTCACTAGCCCGGGAGTGACCTCAAGCTTGAATATTGTCCCTGTAAATCCATAAGCGAATGTCGTGCGCACATCCACCAGTTGCACAAGGAGAAGACTGCTCTGTGTGGGGTGTGTGGGTAGGCAGTGACTTAATGCAGGGGGATGGCAAGAATTCCCCCTTAAATTTTCAAGTACACAGCAAAAACCTCTAAAATTAAAGAAAAGAAAAGATTTTTAAAAAGCCTCCAGTGAAATAATTGTCTCAGTCTGTGGTTAGAGCTAATTTGGGGAGAATCACATATTTTGATTTCTTTGGTGTTTTTTTTTTTTTTTTAAGGAAGCTTTTCGAGCAGTAAATTAAATATTTTTGGATGTAGACTGAGATGACTTACTTAGGTATTACATTGACAGTGTGGAAAACGTTGAAGACAAATTTGGGGTTAGCAAGGACACCTTCCAGAAGTTTGGCTCCTGTGAACCATTGACCCCTCACTGGAAGATGGTTGTATTCCCTTTGAGCCATTGCTTGCCGGAATTAATGGTGAATAATGTCTGTGGCACCAGATCCCTAGCCAAAATATTCACATTTTGCCTCATCTGCAGAGAGACCTGAGCTGAGTTATATCTCTGCGTCTTTTTGCAAAGTGTTCCTGCTCTGTTAACAGAGCTATAATTAACTCACAGGACGCCAGGCAGCCGGATTCGGCCAGGCGCCAAGAAATCAGCCCCAATTACTATATTCACATTGTCAGTAATGCCCACTTCACAGCTTCTGCTAATTTGAAATGGCAAGTTCCAACTTTCCATAGTAAAATTACCATTTTTGTACTATTCTATTACATGGTGATATTTGTCCATTATTTTGGCTATGTAAACTTGGTATTATAACGACAATTAGTTGTTGAGCATTTTCTAAAATGATTCACAATTACATCTCTTAAATGGGAAACTCACGTCTGCCTTGATGGAGTGAGCGTCATGTTCCCTCTGTGCCCCAGATAGACTTCAGGCATCGGCTTCTCACGGGAGAACGAAAGGCCTTGGGATTTTATGATAAATGTAAGTGTTTACAATAAGGGATAGCCTTCAAATGTTGCCTGTTTCATAGATTTTTCAGGGTTAGAGTTGTGTGATCTCTTTATAATAATGGAGAAGTGTCCCCGCCTCCCCATCTCCCTAGATGCCCTGGAGTTGCCCTGGGGCTGGTGCACCGCGGGCCCTCTGGTCTGTACAGTGCTCACGCAGTGGCTGCACTGGGGTCTGATCTGTGCCCCAGATGAGCCATCGTGGTGTCTCTTCTCTGACGGTTGCTGAGCTCCAGCCGGCCACGGTGCCACAGCGAGCAGGTGGTTTCCCGGCCGGTGCCGTGAGGTTCCCAGTTTTCCAGAGAGGCCTGTCTCTGGGGAGTCAAGCCTGCTGGCCTGATTTGGTTGTACATTTTGCTCTGTTTTCAGCAGAAACTTCAGGAGGCACGTTCTAGGCCAGTGTGCCACTCAAAGTGTGTCAGAATGTGGCCCAAGGGCCAGTTAACCGGTCGTTAACCGGCCTGCAGCTAGAGAAGCATAGAAATTCAGAGCAGACATTTAGAAACGTTTATAGCATCTTGACATTACAGTGACATCCAAGTGGCATTTTTGCTGTATTTTATAAAAATACCAGTCCCCAGCAGATTGGAAATTTTAAAATCCGTGGCATGTACTTCCCTACAGACTGTTTGAGAGGCATCGGTCATTAATTAACTCCCAATCCCTGATTGGATTTCATGGTAATAATTCATTTTTGGTTAAGGCTGCATAGTTTCTTTTTCTGCCGGGCAGTGGTCTGCTAGGCATGGTCACTAAAGGAGGGGCATCTGAGAGGAGAAGGCAGGAGTCCCTAGAGGCAGACAGGGGCCCTTAGGCCAGACTCATGATGCTTAGTGGCTGGCAGCCTCAAGTGTGGGCCTCTCTGGGGGTGCTAGTGTCTCCTGAGCATGTCCACCAGGACCTGACAGTTCGGTTATAGGCTTGAGCCCCAGAACTTTCAGTTACATGCTGGCTGGGCATCTGGAGTTTGCTGGCCTGCCCACCCACCTGCCTGCCTTGCCACCCTATCTTGCCCTCCATGATTTCCAGACCTTGATGGGAAGGGTAGGGGATCAGAGACCCAGATACCTCCTTCCCCCTCAGCCAGTTACCAGTTCCTGATTTGAGCTCCTGCCCAGCCCTCGAAGCTCTTGGCTCCTCTTTATGCCCGTTGCGTAGTGTGGGGTTTGGCCACCCACGCACAGCCTACCACCTGTTTGCCTGCCCCACCAGCCCAAAATGGCATTTATTCTTTTTAAATGGTTAAAAGATAACAAAAGAAGGCTATTTTTTGATACATAAGTTATGAAATTGAAATGTCAGTGTCCATAAATATATATTTTTTTAATTGCAGTAAGACATACCAACATAAAGTTTACCACTTTAACTGTTTTGGGCATACAGTTCAGTGGCATTGAGGACATTCATATAGTTTTGCTCCCGTCACCACTGTCCATCATCCCATGCAAAACTCTGTAAACAAAGTTTTATTGGAACAGCCATGTTCATTTGTTTAACTGCTATCTGTGCCTGCTTTTCTGCTGCCAGAATAGAACTGAGTGGTTGCAACGGAGATGTGTGGCCTGCAAAGCCCTTTCCAGAAAAAGTTTGCTGACCTCTGCCCTAGTGCATATTCTTATCATATCTTGCACAGTTACCATAGCAGCCACCTAACTGGTTTCCTAACCTCCAGTTACATTCCTTTCCAATTTCTCTGCCCCTGGAGTGATCTTCCTAAGATACAGTTCTGTCGATGGAACCTCCTCAATTAGAATCCTTGAGGGCATCCCATAGACTAAGGCTGTGTTCCTGGGAACACCAATTCCAGAAAAATAACTCGAGTTATTAAAGGCTCTGAAAAGCCCTGCAGAAAAGAATCCTGCTGAATATAGGTTAATCCAGTATCTTCCAAAATTAATTGACTATAGAATTATTACTATTTATTTTCTAATGACCTATGAACATCCTCTAGCAGGGGTTAGTAAACTCTTTCTGCAAAGGGCCAGGTGGTAAAATACTGTGGGCTTTGCAGGCCATATGGTCTCTTTTGTAGTTACTTGTGTCTGCTGTAAAATAACTATAGACCATGTAAATGGTGGGCACATTCCAATAAAATATTACATAGAAAACTAAAACAGGCCTGGGGCAGATTCCGTGTGCTGACCTCTTTTCTGTAGGACAGTCACTCTCCCAAGTGTGGCCCCAGACCGGCTGCACCATGTCATGGGACTATGGAATTGGAAACTCTGGGGGTAGCCCAGCAAGTCGGTGCCTTACCCAGCCCTACCTACCGGCTAAGGTGTAAGAACCCCTATTCTAGAACCACAGAACACACTTTAGGGAGTGTTGACTTCCCGAAAGAAGGCCAACATTACCAGAGATGGGAGGCCCTTCGAAATCTGGCCCTGCCCTCAGGCTGAACCTTCTGTAGACCCCCTCAGCATGCCATCCTCCTCCCCCCACCACTCCACCCCAGACCTGGGCATTTGCACAGGTGTCCTGTATGTGATGGCTCCCTTCTCCAGCAGCGACCTGCCTCTTCCCTAGCCTTTGCCGGGCATTGAAACTTTGGCCCAGACACTTGCTACCTGTCTGGAAAATCTGTTTGGAGCCTCCCAGCCCCTCTGCCTACCCCTGCTTGTCGGGTTCCGCCCCACTACACTGGGTAGTGCAGTTGTGGACTCCTCAGATGCCCATGGTATTCCTCTCCATGCGCCCAGCACACAGGATGCCCTGGGAGGGGGGGCGTCTGTTAAGTGGTTAAATACATGCGCAAAGGAATACCGGGGGCACGATGCCCATTTCTAGTTGAGCTGCCTGGTCTCACGTGGGAGGAGATGGGGCATAAAGTTAGTGCTTCGGAGGTTCCTGGCTTTCTGTGGCTCTGGGAGGTGGGGTCATATGGGACTCCCTATCCCTAGTCATTTCCTCTCCCTCCCCTTCCCCCACTGATTGATTGATGTTTGGAAATTGTGACTCATCTTGTTAGAGAAGGAAAAGGAAATTTTATCCTCTTCAGTCCCCCTTCCCTTTCAAATAAGCGATAAATAAATGCGGCTGGCATTCCACTTGGTGCAATAAGGAGCATTTAAATGCGTTTCTGGTTTTCATAATTGGTAGTTTCTTGTGGAAAGGTGCTTATTAGAAGAAAAATCTTCCTTGCGTATTTGTTGTCGGCCTCCTCGTCTGTGAAATCAGAAAGAGAAGGTGTGGTGGGAATCGTCTCTCCCTCCTTTTAAAGGTATTTGTGGCAATTCACATTTCCACAGTGGCAGCGTTAAGCTACTTCTCTTTTAGTAAGAAATGTGAGGTGTACCCTTGCCGCCTTCAGAGTTTCAAAATGAGTTCACTAGGGTGGTGAGTAATGATGTGTTAAGCTGGTTTATTAAATGTGAAAGAATAAGATGTTCTAGGTTGACATCATGTACCAAATATAGATAAGGCCTGGATCAGCTGGACTCCTGGCCTGGGGCTCAGGCTGGTGCCAAACAGCTGAATCTGGTGATGTCTGTTTTGTCTCATGACACTGGTGATTGAAGGGGCACACACCACCTTGGCTCTCAAGAGATTTCTCCTGGGAAACCCCCCAGAAAAGATGCTGGTTCACTTGCCACTGTAATGGTGGAGGTGGGGCTTGGCATTGCACATTTAATTTACCTCTATGCTTTTGCTTGTTCAGCATGTCCTGAGTTTTGGGCTCTTGCTTCTGGAAAACGTACCAATGGAGTCAACATCTTTTCAAGTCATAACTCTAAATAAGTGCTGTTATAATAATAATTTTATCATTGCTGTCATTATTTGCCAGGCATAATGCCTGGCATCTTAGGTACCTTTATTTTATTTTATTTTATTTTATTTTTTTAGTTTTATTTTTTGAAGTAGACTCCATGCCCCACATGGAGCCCAACATGGGGCTGGAACTCACGACCCTGAGATCAAGACCTGAGCTGAGATGGAGTCGGACACTTAACTGGCTGAGTCACCCAAGGAGCCCATTAGGTACCCTGTGTATCATCCAACTTAATGTGCCTAAAACAGCGTGAGGGTATAGGTGCCATGCTGTCACCACTATAGAGAGGACACAGAGGCTTCTAGGGACTTCCAGAATCACTTGCTTCTGGTTGCATGGTGTCAGCAAGTAAAGCCAGGGTGCACTCCTGGGTTCATCCCCCATGCTCACTCATGGCACTCAGGTTTCCTTGGTGCTGGTCCTCAGAGTCTTACCAAATAAATACATTACATGTCGGTATTTTAGGGGAGAGGCTATTTAAATGCAGGACTGTGGGGTCTGCTTCTCCTGGCCATGCTGCTTCCATATGGCTGCGAGGGAAGACAGACCTCTCACTTCTCAATAATGATATTAGTGAACGCTTGCATCCAGCCTCCACCATGCCGAGCACCTTACATTTATTCCCTGTCAAAAACCTACAACTCCCTCTGGGACAGGTGTAACAGCATCCCTCTTTTATAAATGAGAAAACTTGCTCAGGATGCTCCCCTGCTCCCCACCTCCACAGCCTGGTGTCTTAGGGCCCACGCAGTGGGGGCACCTCTTCTGCCTGGTCCCAGTCCCACGCTGTGTCCTTACTGCTGGCCCAGCCACCAGCCCCTCTAGCCAGGGACAAAGACCTGGGTTGGCCTGGGGGAGAGGACGAGGAGCTGTTCTTATTATAGGAAAAATCAAACAAGGGAACCTAGCAGAGGGTGCAAGGCCCGACCAAGGCTTGTATCTGGGGATTTGTGGCTGTCCATATGAGGCTGATGTGTGCCAGAGCCTAGAGTCATGACTTGTCCTCTGCCTTGAAGCATCGATTCCTTATCAAGCCATATCTCTAGAATTACCCCCCCCCCCAAAAAAAAAGAAGCAGCTTGGGAGGGCTGTGTCTGTACCTCTTAAGGGGGGTAGGGTGGGGGGAAGAGCTCATAGGCTCCAGTGGACATGAGAATCTCAGTGCCTCCATCACACCATGCCCTCAACGATGCCAGGCTTAGGTCATTTCCATTTCTGTATTAGGAATGGCCTTTTGCAGATACTGGTTATATTTATCACCAGCCAACTTATCAGTGTGTGACGCCAGCTACTCAGAGCTTGTAACCTGACTCAGGAAAGAATAGATAGTTTGTGACTCAGTAGTAAGTAGATCAGTTTTAACGAATCAAGTAGATTATGGAATCAGCTTCTCCCTCAGAAAACTTCATTTGATGGTCTAACAGGATCGTTCAGATCGTTCTGGAGACAGTTACCTTAAAAATGTATATACTCCATTGACCCACCAATTCCAATTTTGAGAATCCATCCTCAGGGACACAATTGGGAATGGGCTCCAAGCTCTATGAGCAAGAGTGTTTGTTACAGTGTTATTTATAATACTAAATAGCTAGGAGCAGCCCAATGTCTAATATAGGAGGTAGTTAAATTATGTTAAATCCACTCATTGAAGTGGATGTATCTGATGCTGTTTTTTTCAAGAATATTTAATAACATGGAAAATGACTATAATGTAACCCAAAGCAAGAATTGTAGATGCTGTGTCACCTTAGTTTTAGCAGAGAAAAATATACAAAAATATAAACAGAACACGAACACATGCAGATACCCATTACATAAACACAGGGCTGGTGCACATAAGTCCATAGAAAAAAGAAAGGAAGAAAATAAAGTCTTCACAGGGATTATTTCTGGATGGTGTGAGATTGTTTGATTTCTAAAAACTTTTTTTGTTATGCCTTTCTATATTTTTCAAATTTTCTGTAGCCAGAACTTTATTATTCTTTAATTTGAAAGCAGTAAGAAAATGCTCAACTTCACAAACGAGAAAAGAGACTTTTCAGTAGCCATTTACCAGACATTTTTAAGTGAGAAACAGGTTAAGACAGGGATCCTAGCCCACTGTTTATTCATTCTTGTCCCCAGGAGAGTCGTTGAACCTCTGAACCTCAGTGTCCCCGGCTGTAAAATGGGAGACTTTTGGCACCATCACTTGGAGTTGGTTGGCGGGCTTAAGTGGGACAAGGCACATGAGCCCCTAGCTGGAGCATATGTCTGGAACACCTCCTGTCCTTAACTCACGATCGTTGTGATCAAAGGCCCAGCCACGTGCCAGACTTCATGTGAAGTATAAGGAGTGTGGCAGTGCAGAAAATAGCCCTACTTTCCCAGGAGCACCCAACCTGGAGGTAGGAAGAGGGTGCACGGGGCACAGACTTGTGGGCTCTGGGTTCTAGTAGGTGCTGCGGAAGGAGGACATGCGTGCTGAATCCTGGGGGTTCAGGGAGGCTGGAGGTGGTGGTGTGGTTTGAGCTGGGCCAGAACCAGTAGGTGGCAGCCTGCCTGAGAGCCAGCTGCAGCCCTGGCTGAGGCCTAAGCAAGGTTCTAGGACATTTAGCAGGAGGAAGTCTCTAGAGAACTTGGTTCAGTGGGTGGTGTGACCAAAAGGGAGTCTGGGGTTGCACTGAGGTTTAACTAGAGCATGTGTCCAAGAGGGAGGGTTATTTTTTTTTTTCTTCCTTCACATCATAAGGATATGATGCCTTTACTGAGAGGAAAAACAGACTCTTTTCCAGAGTTCACCTCTTCTAAAGGTGTGTGTATGTGTGTGTAATGGGAAGGGGTGCATGACTACGACAGGGGTATTCACCCAGCATTACCATTTCTGAGCTGCCAGTACTTTTGTCACTCTTTAACTCGTCACCCTAGGCTGTCAGATGTCTCTTTTTACCTCATCCTGTGGAAGAAGGATCCAATTCTCTTCTCCCAAGCCCCGTGCATTTCTGCTCATTCCTTCAAGGGCAGACCAGACAGCATTCCCACCCTGACCTGGGCGTCGTTGGCTCGGGCATGGAGGCTGGGACTCTTGCCTCCGTGGGGCCATCAGGAGGTTCTTTCTGTTCCTTAGAGCAGTGTGAAAAAACCATGGAAGCTCAAGTAAGATCCCTAATTATTTCTGCTGAAACGGATTATATTGAGGGTGGAGTGCATCGCCTTTAATTTCTTTGTGTGCATGCCGTCTTTTGCCCCCTCACAAGAAGTATATTCTTTTCTTTCCTGTTTGTTCCTGCTTGATTTGGGGAGGCTGCTGTTTTTCCTTGCCTAATTAATGGGGAAATGTTCTGAGGATTTTTATCATGTGCACGTTCTCTGTTTGAACATGGTACAACCTGTGGACCCTTTAAAACATAGTTATGTGCTTACCTCTTTATAGGGCAATAACTGGATTGTTCTGCAATGCTTTTCAGAATACCATTGTTCTTTTTCAGAGAATAGGTTTGCTGTTTTAATAAGATGTGAATGTCATCAAGACGCCTTAAATTGGCACACTTGCTCTATAATAGCATGGTCCCTTAAAATGAATTGTAGGGAACGTTTTATGGCTGCCTGGTTGTTCAAGGAGGTGTCACTTAGATGCTGCTTCTGCCCTCAACTACAGTTACCATGTTGACCCTAATGTTCTCTCCAATTCAAGTTCACGATCTCTTTAGCTTCTAGCGAGGTTCATTGTGTTTGCGTTGCCCGGCTCCAGGTTTTCACTAATGAGATTCATTTTGTAAAAGGAGAATTGAAAATTAATTGGATGATTAATTGTGAGATTCTTAATCTTACCAGGGGAAGTTATAGATGTTGTGGCTTCAGATAAAATCTGGAATGAACCCTTGAAATACTTTTTTTGTTTGTTATTTTTAAGAGCGTGATCGTGTATAGAGAATTCGGTGAGATGGAAGATTTTTTCCCCCGTGCATTTGCCACAATTTTAATTCCATTGTAAGGCAAGGCAGCGTGTTGTTTGTAACAGAGCCTAGTGTACAGAATCCGAAGTTTCCTTTCACCTACCGTGTCTGCTGTGCCCCCTGAAAAAAAGTGAGCTCAACCAAGGCCATTCTGTGCAATGAGGACTGAGCCTTGGAAATGGTTGGATATAGGGGCGCAGGAGGAGGGAGCTTTCCGGCTTGGGCTCTTGTGGTTGGTATCATTAATGAAAATCCAAAAGAGACTGGTTTGGGGATATGGTGAAGAATGAGGTTGGTGTTTAGAGACTTTGAAATACTTGTGCGATACTAGGTATGGAGATAGAGGTAGAGGTACTAGTGAGAGCCTTCCGAGATGCCTCTAGGCAGAGCTGCCCAGTAGACAGGCTGGCCCTCTGGATCAATGGTGTTGACTTAAGAGCCCCTTGACCAAGAGACTGGTCCCTCCTCTGTGTCCTCTGTCACTTCTGGCAGTGTGATCATGGGGCAGTCTTGGAAACCTCTAAATCCTTGTTTTCTCTGCCTATAAAGTAGGCATAAAAAGGACTCCTGGGGGTGCCTGGGTGGCTCAGTTGGTTAAGCGCCTGCATTCGGTTCAGGTCATGATCCCAAGGCCCTCAGATCGATCCCCATATCAGGCTCCCTGCTCAGTGGACAGTCTACTTCTTGCTCTCCCTCTGCCCCTCTCCTCCGCTTGTGTTGTGTTCTCTCTCTCAAATAAACAAACAAATAAAATCTTTAAAAACCACACAAAACCTATACAAGGTTGCTCTGAGGACTGAATAAGCTTAATGCACATGAAAATGCTTTGTAAATTCTTAAGCTAGCTATAAATATTGGTTATTATTGTTATAATCATTCTTCTGTTAAACTATAATTTGCCCAAGGCATTTGGGAAGCATTACATACTATAGCCCCACATGGAGTTTTGCAGGGCATATTATTATCTGTTTGTTCATTCCGTCACAATATTGATTAGTATTCAAACAACTAAAGCAATATGTTTTAAAAGGCAACAAGGAGCAGCCATTCTTTGATGTGATCTGCCACCATTAAAAATTATGTTTGCAGAGAGAGTTTGTAGTGTCTGGGCAGGCTTAAACAAAACAAGCAGCCTAGGAAGTCCATACAGAGGATTATTACAATTATAAGAGAAATACACAAATCAGATGCACCGTTCTACACCAGCCTGGCAACTAAGTACCTTGGGGGTAGGACTTGGAGTAATTTTTCTTCTTTATTATACTTTTCTGTGCTTGAAGCACACATGACCATGGCGTGTATTACTTCTGTAATCCAAAAAGAAATTCACTAACAAGGGGAATTGTCCGCACCCCCCCCCCCCGCCCCCAACACAGGTGGGAATGAGATGTCTGAAGAACTGAGAGGCAAATGTTGGTCTCCTCTTTTTAATATTTTCCCGTATTCATCTTGCCTTAAAAAGCCCCTTTTCCATCTGGCAGTGACAACTTTAGTTCGACTGCACAGTTACTGTGGGAACAAAACCCAAATGTCCCTGAGCAGAGTCTCAAATTGCTGTGCCCTTTTGGGATCTCCTGTTTACGTTTTTTGATAATGAAATTTGATCTCGATTTTGGCTAAAGCTTATTATGTATCAATCTCAAATTGTCATTTGGGGGATGTTTTTAGCAGCCTGTGGGGGCTGAGGAGAACACCTTGTCATTTATCTTCTCCACTGCCTTCATGTGCCGTGGACTCTGGTCCACAGACATGTGTATGGAAATGGATGCAGTCCCATGTGCCCGCCATGCCTAAGAGGGATGGCACCCGGGTGCTGAATATTCTTTTCTGGGAGAAGTGGATTTCTCCAGTGCTTTTAGAATTCTTGGCTTCCGTCTGTCGTTCTCACGGAGGAGTAGTCATCTGATCCTATTTATCAATCTCAGATTTCTGATTTGTCCTGAAAAACACTTACTCTTTCTGTCTAGCTGCAATCTATGCCTCTTTCCTGTGTCTGCAGTCATCCTGTCCTGACACCGCCCCCCCCCCCCGTCCCCGCCTTCATCCCTGTATAGGACTCTTGTCCCTTCCTCTGCTGTGGTCCGCTGCATCTTTGGTTCTCTCTGCTGATGCCTGCCAATTTCTCCAGAACCATCCCCTTCTCCCACCCGTGTGTGAATATAGTTAGTCTTCCTTTTAGCCGATATCTTGCTGCCAATTGGCGGAGAGGAATCACGTTGGTGAATCGCTCATCCATTCATGTGTTGGGTCACCAGCTTGGTGGCCTATCCATGACGGGACTCCTGTGCTGTGAGCCCATGTGGTCTTGATGGATGAGGCAGACACATAACCTGCCCCCTGTATTGGACCCAGTAATTCACCTTGGATCAGGGGATTGGCTTCCATTTCTTCTTCTTTCCTCTTCTCTCTCTTAAGGGGGTATTGCCACTGGTTTGTGGGCTGGAAAGCAGGGGCAGAGGGCATTCCATGGAGGAACAGGGGAAGCAGAGGGTCAGGGATGGAATAGGATACGTGACTGTAGTCCCACTTGGGTCACTGACTTGCCAGTTCTCCCACTGACAGGGAATAGTGGCTGTGGTGAGGTTACTGGTTACTTATTACCGATTGGCACAGACCCTTCACCTATGTAACTTTTCTTCACCTTCTTGGCAACCCTGTGGGGTAGGTTGGTCATTTTGTCCCAACGTCACATGCAAAGGACTTGAAGCTCAGAGACCTCTATGAAATAGCAGAGGCAGGAATCTGGGTCCAGGTTTGGTGACTAAGGTCTCCATTTCTTTTCATTACACGAAGCAACAGATTGGCCCGAGGGATTGTTTCCCAGGGTATGTTCCAGAGAGCATGAGTTGGAGGAGGGAAGGCTCAGTGACCACTTCACGTCAGGAAACACTGGTCTCTGACATTCTGGTGTCTGGTCGTGTTAATCCTTCACTGAGTGCCTCGTCCATTTCCCTAGATGCCCAGGAAGCAGTGCGTGGCTGTGGTTAGAGGGGGCAGAGTGGGGAGCCAGACCACCTGGGTAGATCTTGACCCCACTACCTACCTACCTGGGCAACTGTTTTCTTTCTCTGTGAAGAACTTGCCTCACTGGCTTGTCAGGAGAAGTAGCTGAGGTCACACAAGTGAAGTACTCAGACCAGTACTCAGAAGTAGCCTATGCTAAGCTGGGTGTGTGTATGTGTTACTGCTGGTGTTGGCTCAGGGCATAGAACAGTGTGCAAAGCACATGCAGGTTTTGAGAAGCCAGAGAGAGAGAAAGCTGGCAGTGTTTGTCCTGAGATTCTTTTGTCCTCATCCTCTTTTGATCATGAGAATGCCCACCTCTATGCTGGAAACCATAACTCTGTGTGACACACTTTGGAAACACTGGTCTAAGTGATTTTGCTGGCTCTGCACAGATTCCAGACCCAGCGAGCAAACCTCAGTGCTTTTAAACCATCTCTAGGAAGCAGAGTGTCGTGTCAGGGTTGGGAGGGGCTGCAGAGTCCACCATGCCAGGCCACCCTGTCTGGTGGCAGGCCCCACATGGAGGACAGTTTTTTTGGACCAGAGCAGAGGGCATCTCCTTCCTAATGAAACAGAAGGGTTTGTGAAGCACGCTTCTTATCTAATCTCCACTAAATCACAGGGGCCAGATTCATTTCCAAGGAGGACAGGGAGGGAGGCCTTTCCCTTTCCCTTCCCAAAGAGTGTATTGTGTGTGTGTGTGTGTGTGTGTGTGTGTGTGTGTGTGTGTGAGAGAGAGAGAGAGAGAGAGAGAGAGAGAGAATGATATTGTGTTTGTGTAGAGTTTGACCTTGTGCATGCATAGGGTTTCATGGTGATGGTGGATTCCTCACACCTTTTCCCTGACACCTTCTGTTCTGTATCAGGCCTGACTCTGACATCAATGAACCTTTTTCTAGCCAAACAGAGAAGTCATTTGTGTGTTTCTGCCACCGCGCATCTTCAGAAATGGCAGGTCTGTGCATGAGGAATTTTACCTTCCTCAAATAGCAGCATGGGGTTAGGTTGCTTTCCAGACTCAGATTTGTAGATCTCACCAAGAAAATAACCCCAGGAGCAAAGCTGTGACATCCACCAAACCTGCACAGTGGCCTGAAATAATCAGCCCTCGTACCAAGTTCAGGAAAACGGACATCGGTGTTGTGTCCACAGTGATTACACGGTGGGCCCTGATGAGCTATCAATTATAAATGGAATCCACAAAGAATACAACTTTAATGCATCGCTAATGTGACCTATCTAAAACAAATCTGTTGGGACATAATAAAAATTAGATCTTTAATCATGGTGTAAGCCGTCTCAGAGTTTTGAAGCATTCGTGGTCTCACATCTCTGGGAAAAAAATGCCTCTGCATTCTTTTTTTTTTTTTTTTTTTAATATTTCTTTCTTTTTTTTTTTTTAATTTATTTATGATAGTCACACAGAGAGAAAGAGAGAGGCAGAGACACAGGCAGAGGGAGAAGCAGGCTCCATGCACCGGGAGCCTGACGTGGGATTCGATCCCGGGTCTCCAGGATCGCGCCCTGGGCCAAAGGCAGGCGCCAAACCGCTGCGCCACCAAGGGATCCCCTGCCTCTGCATTCTTTAAGCAGCGAAGAAACAAGAGAATTCTTCTAGTTTTTAACATAGTCCCAAAATCGGGACCATTCTTTTCAAAATTGTCCTTCCGGGGCTGTGAACGAGGACCTGTCTGTGACCTTGACCAGTGGAGGAGAGTGTGCAACATCTGATTTTATTGGGATGTCCTGGGCATGGACAAGGACACCTGGCTCTCTGTGGTATGTAGTCTTGTTCTGTCGTGACATGAGGAGTCACCTCGCCTGGGTCTGCACTTGGCTCCCTCACTTTCACTGCGCCATGACTTGGGCAAGTTGCCCTGCCTCAGTGTCCCCATCTGAAAAATGGGGGAGGGACTAGGATGTTGTCGTGAGTTTTTAGTGAATTAATGCAGGTAAAGTGTTTAGAACAGAGGCTGCCTTGGAGTAAGGGCAAGTAAGCATTGGCTACTAATGTGGTAGAGGCTTGACAGCATCTGCGTAACCCTCAAGTAATCAGAAGCAGCTCTGAGGATGTACAGGGAAGACACACTGCTTGCCATTGAGAGGGAGAAGCCAGAAGCCCAGGAACACACCTCTGTTTCTGGAGCCGTCCAGGCTGGTTCTTGTGGACATGCAGGGTTGTCCATGCCAGACACCAGGTGCTCTGGGTCCAGAGTCGGTCCCCACCTTGGAGGCACCACAGTACTGGGCAGGGGGCAGACCTGAAAATGGACAAGTGGTTTTAGAATAAGCTATTTTTTAAAAGTACGGTATATACACATATGTGCCATTAGGATGTAACGAGTGGCAGAATGGTATTAAAACCCCAAATGAGAGGCTAATTGCAAGCAGAGGATCTGAAGATGGTCTGGATGGATGAGCAGAAACTTCTTTATAGAAGGACAAGGATACCAACCATTTCTTGAGCATCTACTCTGTGCTGGGCTCATGCCAGGATGTCCCCACCAATCCAAAGGGGACTTAATAAGCCCATCCCAACACTCAGCCCCACCACTTGGGTCCCAGCTGCCTTCAGAAAGGGACTGTTTGAATCTTTTTCCATTTAACACATTTGTGACTTAGCTAAGTATCTTTTTCAAAGACTAATAAAGCCTTAACAGCTTCTGAAACACCACAGTAGACCTGATAGTAGTTGACAATTTGGATTCCATCTCCAGTGGGAAAGATTGAAAACTGTGGGTTTTAGAAGCTTTTAAAAGCTTCTTGTTTGTGTGATGTTCATTGAGCACAGTTCTTTTGCAAATAATGGTCTGCAAAAGCTTTAAAGAAATAAACTCCACTTGCTTAGCTGGGGCATGTATCTGTCGATGGTAAAACCACAAGCACACATTCTATTAGCTGAATTGTGTAATTAAACCACATCCTCGAAATGATCCATGCCATATGAAGGGACAATATAAGCAACACACTTTCTGAAAAGATATGTAAAGGGTCCCCAGAAACAAATAATCAGAATTTATCTTAGACAAGTCATTTCCTCTCTCTGGACCTGTTTCCTCATCTGTAAAATAAGGTAGTCAGGCTAGGACACCCACAAAATCCTTGGGGTAATGCAGTTTGAAGATTCTTAGTTACTTGGGGTAACTGTACAGACAGTCCCAACTTACAATGGTTCAACTTAGGATTTTTTGACTTTGCAAAAGTGATGAAACATTCAGTAGACATCAGACTTCGAATTCCGAATTTTTATTCTTTTTTCCTGGGCTGGTGATGCAATACGTGCTGTCTTGTGATGGTGGGCAGCATCAGCAGCCACCACCCCCAGCCAGCCAGTGATGTGCTGACAGCCCTCCTGTGCCTAGACAGCCATTCTGTTTCTTGCTTCCAGTGCAGCATTCAGTACATCATCTGAGATATTCAACACTTTACTGTCAGGTAGGCTCTGTGTTAGATGATTTTGCCCAACTGCAGGCTAACGTAAGTGTTGTGAGCACGTTTAAGGTAGGCTAGGCTAAGCTAAGCTATGATGCTTGGTAGTGTGCATTACATGCGTTTTCCACTTAGGATATTTTTGACGTACGATTATATCAGGACGTAACACCATGGTAAGTGAAGACTTGTAATGCCTTAGGGTTTTATCCATTTTCCCCCTTTTATCTTCAAATAAAAATTAAGTGGTAGGAGATTCCCATATCAAATGAAAATTTAAATATGAGAATCAAGAGGCCCAGACTGTTTCACACGGATCTCCTGGTCAACCCTGTCCAAGCTTGCCGTTGCTTTTAAAACGGCTCTGAACCCTGGACACATGGGTGGTGAGGTTCACAGAAAGAGCATCTAGAATCTTTTGGCCCTTTCCTAGATGTCCCTGCTGTCCAGGCGTGAGGCCAAGGCGTGGCGGAGCAGATCTGGAGGCCAACCCCAGCTCTGCAGCTCATGGGCTGTGTGGTCTTGACCCTCCCTTAGCCTTCCTCCCTCCTTGGTCAAGAGGTCTGGCCAGGTTGCCCAAAGGACTAGCGGTGAGGCTCCCCAGAGCCACCGCCTGCTGTTGCTGTGAACACCTGGCAGGTGGTGGCCCTCGTTTCCCTGGGGGAGGGAGGTGTACTACCTGGATTGCATTAAACTGGCAGGTGCCTGGATTTCCCTGAGCCCCACAGAGAGAAAGCAAGCTGGAGTTCAGATGGGGAAACTGGAATTCTGTTAGAAACAAGAGCCACCAAATCCTACTTTCTGAAATTTCACCTCCATTTTTACACAAGTGGAATCCTCACAGTAAAGGCAGATCTGACGCCAGGTTAGTCCTGGATTCTCAGCTGAATATCCTGAATTTTCAGCGCTTATAGAATCATTCGCTTTCAGTGGCTGAAAGGAACTTAAGATGTACCAGCTATTTCAAAGTTGTGAAGCAGAGACTAAAATAGTTTGAAGCTGAATTTTAAGCCTCTTTTGGCCGGATCAAAGAAACCCAAACTTCTAAAAATACCAAATTAGCTTTTTAAGCATAGTTTCTATCTTTAGTTGGAAAATGTGTGCAGTGTGTGCTCCAGGAGCCTACTTTAATGTATCCATTGGAATGAGCATTTACCTTGAAAAATGAGGCATTTGGCCTGTGCTAATAAAGTCACTTTCTCTGCCCTTGAACTCCCTGCTCCTGGGATCAGGGTTCCACGGGACAGACGGGGCCTCCTGCCTTTGCCTTACTTAGCTTATCCCCGTCTTCTCGCAGGAGTTAGTTATGGCATCAGTTATACTTTTGAAAACCTAGATGAGCAGACGTGGGATAGAACTTTCAGTTTACATGTCATAAATTAAAATGGATGTTCCTGCTGGGGCATAATTGAAATACTTGTATTTGGGTTTCAAATGTGGTACATGATGCTCTTAGCAGCAAGATTGGCCTTTGTACTCACTGTGCTTGTTCAAATTCAAATTGGTCTTTATTTTCCCATAAAACTTGACCGACGTTTGCAGAAAGTGGCCCAGAGTCCTGTTGAGTGATGGGGGCCAAGTGATCTGGGGTAGAAAACTTGGGGCAGAGCATTTACAGAGACGTGGACTTGACTTGCAACACTTCAGTCACAGATCCTTTAGAGACAAGTCTTTGTGCCCTACCTTATTGGCCATGGGCATGGGGGGGGAGGCAGCTTTCTGCCTGTGGTCACTGAGGGGAAAACTCACTCAGATATACTCAGTTGGGGCACAGGAGCATTATCTGGGGACCACACTCCCAGGATTACAGAGCCTAGTCTCTGAGAGCAGGACCTGATCTCCCCAGGCCTCTGCCATACATCTTGGACCTTTGCATTCCTGGTGGGGACTGGTCCTTGGGTCAGCTGATCTCCTTGGGGCTGTCTGGGGACTTTGTATGGGATCTCTACCACCTTTGCCTTGTTAAGAGGAAAGAGGATAAAGAAATAGGTCCAGGGGGGGAAAAATGGGACTTTACCTAAGTATCTGCTTTGTTCTAGGCACTGGGCTGAGAATATACACATAGGTCAGCTAGTTAAATCCACACAACCCTGAAAAGATACTTTTCCCATTTTGCATCTGAGGACATGAGGCTCAGAGAGGTCCCTGGCCTCCCTGGGCAGTGCTGCTAAGTACTAGAGCTGATACCAGATCCATGCCCATCTGACCCTAAAACTTAGCATGCTTCTTGTCACTATGCTTTTCTTGTCCTGGTCATGTTCTATCTTCTTTTCTAAAAGATTTCACAGGTATGACAAGCAAGGCAACAAGCCTGGGAGCTCGTGGGGAAGGAAGAAGAAATAAAAGGAGGGGGGCAGGGCAGCCTGGGGGGGCCAGTGGTTTAGTGCCACCTTCAACCCGGGGTGTGATCCTGGAGACCCAGGATCAAGTCCCACATTGGGCTCCCTGCATGGAGACTGATTGTCCCTCTGCCTGTGTCTCTGCCTCTCTCTCTCTCTCTCTCTCTCTATCTCTCTCTCTCTCTCTGTGTGTCTGTGTCTGTCATGAATAAATAAATTAAATCTTTTAAAAAAAAGGAGGGGGGCAAACAGTGACTACACCCTAGTAAGATAGCCATTCATTTATGTTCCCAGGCCTTGTATGCTTCATAGTAGTGAGAAGTGGTCTGTACTCGATTGTGAGCTTCCCAGCGTCCAGTGCAAAGAGGGCAACCAGATGAGTCATGTGGCACACACTGTCCATGAGCTAAAAACAAAGTGTATGTTTAGGGAAAGCACAGCTCCTCCGATATTGGTAAAAATTTCTTCCCAGATCCTCATAAAGAGGACTCACTTTTTTTTTTTTTTTTTTAAAGATTTTATTTGTTTGTTCATGAGAGACACACACAGAGAGAGACGAGTAGCAAGCTCCCTGCGGGGAGCCCAATGTGGGACTCAATCCCAGGACCCCGGGATCATGACATTCAATCACTGAGCCACCTAGACACCCCAAGAGGACTCACTTTCTAAATTTTACTGCTGGTTACCAGTTTCTGGCAACCAAGTGCCACTGGCATGTGTTCTCCCCCCCCCCCAAAGATTGATTTATTTTAGAGAGAGAGAGCATGTGCACACAAGCAGGGGGCAGAAGGGGAGGGAGAGAATCTCAAGCAGGCTCTGACATGGGGCTCCATCTCCCCACACGGAGATCACGACTTGTGTCGAAATCGAGCTGGATGCCCAACCGACTGAACCCCCCCGCCCAAACACCCCCAGTGCCCCATGTCCCTACGGGCTATCAGAAGCAGCATTCCATTTATCCGAAGAAATCAAAAGAGAATTGTAAGCCTATGTTTGGAGTGTAACCTGTTTCTGAAGGCAGAGAAACTTCTGTCTGGATTTGTGAGATGTGGGAGACTTAGTCTGATTTCAGATACAGGGCAAATGTGGCATATAAAATACTGATCATTAGAAGCAGGGAACCGTCTCTGTCAAATCATTGAGCTCCCTTCTCCTTAGGCAAGTGTCGTTTGGTGACAAGGAGGTTTGTAAGAAAGAATTTTCTTGTCTGGGTTAAGATCGGTGTGGGGTAGGGGGCATCTCATGGAGCCCACACCACAGACTTCGTGGAAGAGGGCCCCAGCCCCTCTGCACACTCTGAAGTCCCCTCTAACCCTGCCCCATGGCTCTGCAGCCTGGGCAGGATTCCTGCTGCATCGTTTCCTGGGAGGGACTCGCCTCAACCCCGTCCCATCATGCTGGTGCCGGGCTGCGGTCTGCTGACTGGAGCACTGGGGGCCACACAGAACAACTGCCACCTTTGACTCTGACCGTTCGTATGAAGTCTGGTAGACATACCTGTGGAAGAACGCACGTGTCACGAAGCATACGCTCACCCAGGTTCCTGAAACTGAGTGCATGCTTGTCATCAACTCCCAGAACCAAGAATGCTACCAGCACCCTCAGAAGCCCCCAGAATTGGACAAAGTTGTACAGGAAGGGGGAAAAGGAAAAGTCTTGAAGGATTCACTCCCCCAAGATGGGCCCTTGCATACTTTTCACCTGTCCCAAATCCTCATTTTGAAGATTAGGAATCTGCCTTAAAAAGGATGAGCGACTTGGCCAAAGCCAAGGCCACACACAGAACCAGCTCACCTAAAATCTCTGTTCCGTGCTCTTTCCCATAAAGCACACTGCTGAGCCTCACTCTCTGTCTTTTATAGATTGTTAGGAGATGAAATGCCATAGTAATATTTTCAAAACTTCTTAAGAAATTTGAAATGCTGTATAATGATTAAGATAGAAACTAGGAAATGAGAGCTTTTAATCCCAGCTTACAGGAAATTCTAACTAGTAGGAAATCTAATTCAGGCCATCCTGGGAAACATCACACGCTCTGAGATGAAAGTCATCTAAATTGGTATCTAATTCTATAATCTAAATATAGATGTAGATATATTACAGGTTGGCCTTTTCAGCTTGAGAGAGGATCATTCACTTTAAAAAGTGCCTTTTGTGGCAGAGAGAAGAGCTGCCATCCACTGTGACAGCTCAGAAGGGCAAGGAGGGCCCTTACTTTTTTCTTCCTTACTTTCTTAAATTTTACAGGAAGAATGCATTTGTACATCACACATGTAATAAACAAATGGGAAGGACAAGAGGGAGGATGGAGTGTTTTCCTGTCCTTGGGTTCGGCCACCAGGAGGGAGTGCTTTGGTTGTGGACAGGGGAGGTTTTCCAGTGGTGGTTGCCATTCCTGCGACCATGCAGCTGCTGCCCCCATCCATGGAACACAGGGACACTCCTGAAGTCACCAGCCCCTGGCCTCTTTTATCTAAAAAAATGTTCTATTACAAAATTAATGTGCTCATAAATTAAACCACTTAGAGACAACGTATTACATAAAAAAGTATAAAGTCCCCTTTCTGTTTCCCACATTTGAGGTCCCCACTGTTAATTACCTAACATATGCATACTTGTTTTGATTTTGGTCCTGCCCTGTCGGAATGTAAGGGCTGGGATCCCGTCTTTTTTGTTCATTGGGCTAGGTCAAGTGCTTAGGAGACTGTCACATGCAGTAGGTGGTGTGTTAAATGTCTGGAGGATGAGTCCTGGGGCAGTGGGCATCTTCGTTCACGAGTCCTTGACCCCTGGTACAGGTATTACTCAAGGATAGATTTTTTTGGTGTGAAATCGCTGGGCCACAGGGCATGCCCGTGTTTTCCTTTTGCTGGTTCTGCCAGTTTGGTGGCAAAATGGCACTCTTTGTTGTCACTCCTTACCAGGTCACAGAAAAGACAGTGGGACTGTCCTTTCCCTCACACCCTCGCCCATACTGGATATATGTCAGTTGTTAAATCCTCCACTAGGAAAAAAAAATACTGCTTTAAGTTCAAATTTCCTCAGTCGACAGTGAGGCTGGCTGTCCTTTGGTGTGTCTGTTAGCTACTGGTATCTCTTACACCAATTGCCTTTTGATATTGGTTGCCTATTTTTCTAGTGGGTGGCTTGCCTTCTTGGTTTTCAGAGTGTGGTATTAATTCTTTCTCTCTTCTATATTGCAGATATTTTCCCCAAAATCTTATCATTTGCCTTGTAAATATAAGCATTTAAAAAAATATCCTCTTATAGCAATGAAAGAGTTTCTTTCCTCTTTCTTTCTTTCTTTCTTTCTTTCTTTCTTTCTTTCTTTCTTTCTTTCTTTCTTTCTTTCTTCTTTCTTTCTTTCTTTCTTTCTTTCTTTCTTTCTTTCTTTCTTTTCTTTTCTTTTCTTTTTCCTTTTCTTTTCTTTTCTTTTCTTTCTTTCTTTTCTTTTCTTCTTATCTGACAGCAGTTTTGTGTATATGATATGAAGTGTAGAGATCTATTTTTTTTCCAAGTTGGATAGCTAATTTTCCCAGTGCAGGATTCTTTTAAATACTCTGAATAAAAGAGGGGGGGGGGGAAGGTTTGTCTTTGAGAGATGGGGATTGTGAGCCAAAAATATGCATAGCAATTTTAATTTTAAAACCCAGACGGGAGCAGGAGTTTGAAATGAATTTCCCCTAAAAGCCAAAACTTGTAGAAGTGGTAGCCTGAGGGCTTTCCAGAAAGCTGTAACCCTATGTTCCTGCCAACAGCTTTGCCTCTTCTCTCCCTCACTTTTTCAAGCAGCCATTAAGGATCTGATGACTAGTGTGACTGTGGCAGCATTTTGGCATTTAGGACGGCAATGTAATCACGTGTGCTGAAAAACTCTAAAGTCACATCAGTCCGTCGGCTGCGTCTCTTTCTACTGAAGGTATATAAATCCCTTGTGCTGCTTTGTACACCTGTCCTGCCCATCACAGTTCAGGGGAAACAGAAGTCACTATAACTCACATTACAGAGAATTGTTTAAATTAGACTTGGTTCCCTTGAGTGGATACTGAAACTCGAATTTGAATGTGCTTTGCCTTTCTGGCTTTTCGCTTCCCCTTAACCCATGCAGCTCAGACCCTATAGTCGCCCTACTCGCAGCCCCTGCTGCCTTCCCGTGAGAGGGGAACCCGTGCCCTCATTCACTGTGCCACAGCCACTGCAGCCCCAACTGGTGCCAGCCTACGCACCTGCCCCAGGCTGGGCCCCATGATCCTCGCCCTGGCCCGCCCAGGAATCCCCAGCACTCACACCCCTAGTCTGAAGTCCGTGTCCGATTCCTGGCATACATTGTCTCATGTTGTTTCTCCTTTTCTGCCTGGTGACTCGGGCTGGAATGTTAGTCCATGTAGAGCAGGGACCCTTTTTGGGCATTTCACAGCTGAACCTCCAGCCCCCAGCACAGAGCCTGGGACATAATAGATGCTCAATAAATAGCAGTTGACTAGCTGGCTGGATATTCTTGTGGGTGGAACCATGACCAGTGATTACAAGTTACAGAGGGGCTACCCGCCCTTTCCCATAAAGCTGAGGAGTGCCTGTTTAATTGGCAAGGAACTTGCTCCTGGACAAGCTGTACAGATGTAAGCTCTCAGAGGAGGAGCATTTTTACTACTCAGAAAATGTTGCAGGCGACAAGTAGAGAGATACTGGCATGTCCTAGCCTGTGAGGCTGGGACCTTGGGTTCTGGGCTGGAAGAGCAGGCTAGGGCTCTATAGGCAGGCCCGTGTTACAGGACCCTTGTGCAAAAGAGGGGCTTAATGGGGAGGCCCCTGGGGCTCTCACCCCCAGCAGGTTATCACGTAGAGGCAGAGCCAAGTTTGAATTTGGTAGTGCTTATATGAAGTCTCCGTGTTGGGCAAAAGCCCAATTGAAATAGGATGCAAAATTGATGTTACTGGTTTTTGCATTATAATTAGGTAAACCATGTAATTAATTATCAATACATGGTTATAAATCAAGTATGAGGTTCACTTCTAGTAACTCAGAAACAGCCCAAAATATAGATTCCTAGGATTGACTCCCAGTGGGCCTTTATCAGCCTGTGCCTTTGGACAAGATTGTCCACCCTCACCAGGCTCAGGTTTCTTCTGTCCTGGTTCATTTGTTCATCCAGGAACAAATGTTTTGAGCACTTGTGGATGCCAGTCCCAGTGGGAGGGGCTGGAATGCAGTGAGCATGGACTCACCTATAAGCTGAGTCCGCTGAACAGAGGGGCTTTGCGCCAGCCCTAAGCTCAGGAAGTGGGCCAGCAGGGTCACTCTGAGGGATATTGTGATCACATCACAATAAAAAGAGGGCTGCCTGTCTTGCTGCCTCCCAAGAATAAGATCTTACAGAGGAAGATCTTCTGAATTAACAAATCTGACCCATTCTCTCCCTGGCGTTGGAGCAGAAAGTGACAATGCAGAGGAAGTGGTAGATTGGTCTCCAGGCAAGCCCTGAGACTTTGGCTTCTCCCATCTCCTGACCCAAGGGCCAGCTGCCCAGTTGTTGACAGCCTCCCCATGCCCTTCATCAACTCTTTTCTGGTTAAACAGGTCCCTAGCCAGTCAGTCAGTCCTCAGGGTAACCCTGTGATCCAGGAGGTCCCAAAAGCCATGACACCCTGTGGGCTGCCAGGCTTTTTCCCCCCAAGATGAGCACACAGGTTTTTTCTCCCCTCTCTCTGCATTCACCCTTTGTGTACAATTTTCTAGGTACTTCACGCCAGAGTTTTTGTTTTCTGTTTCTTAGCCACCAAGTTACATGCTGTGTCTTGGAATTTTGAAAATAAACGGAAGATCAGGCTTGTCTTAGGGGGCATTACAGACACCCCTCAGTTGCCTGACAAGCTGAGCAGGGGTAGGTCTGTGACATGAACACTCCCCTACTTTTCATGAATCCTGACCCAGCACTGTGGCCCCCCACCCCAGCCCCAGCCCCTTTGCTTGGCTATATTTTCTCCACTGCATTTAACTCTCCTGATAAATAATCTATCAGTTCATCACTCATCTTTCCCTTTTAGGTTGTAAGTCCCATGAATACAGACACCTGTTTTGTTTCCCTGTCCACCATCATGGCTGCCATGTATCAGGCCCTAAAATATTCGTTGAACGAATGATAAATACTGAGTCAGAGCACGGAAAGTTGCTCTGGCCTGAGCTCCACAGAACTACCACTTGATTAGTGGCCGAATGAGGGTGGTGAGGGATTCCCAAGAGACGCCCTCTGTCATTCTCCTTGGCAGATACATGTTTATTAAAAATACATCTGGAGGGGCCTGACCAGTATTTAAACTGTGAACGCAAATGTCAGGGAGTCTCAAGTCCCAACTCTAAGGAAACCGGGGATGTTTTGCCTGGTCACAGACGTAGGAGGGAAAGTCAACTATTGTTTCCTGTATTCACCAGAATGACCTGAAGTAAAAAAGTAGTGAAAGAAAGAAAATCAAACCCCGAGAGGTTAGGCAAGTACATCTTTGCAGGTATCTTCTTGCCTGCTGATTGCTGGATTTGCTCATTACCTGCATTTCAGGCTAAGAGGTATGACTCAGCTCTGGCCAGGAGTGCACCAATAAAAAGTAGTTTGCCCTTCGAGCTTTCTCTTCTTCCAGAGTTGGGAGGAAGTGCTGACAGTGTCTGCAGCAAGCAGGAGGACTGTTTTGGCTCTGCTTTGCCCTCCTGGTGGCTTTGCCCACCCGGCGTGGTGGCTGCTGGCCTTTTCCTACATCTCCATCAGCAGCATCGTGGAGACCACGGTCCCTGAAAATGCTCCTGTCTCCTAGACAGTGCAGGAGGGAAGCAGCCCAGGGAGTGGGTATCAGGAGAAGGGAGGAAGAGTCACAGGGCCTCTTGAGTTTCCTCATCTGCCAAACAGGGACAATGTTAAATTCTCTGCCCGGGTGGTGGTGACAGGAGAGACAAAGAGGTACATGGATGGTGCCATGCTCTGCCCAAGTAGAGCACTTCCTTATCAGAGAGTCCACTCATTCATTCAACCAGTATGGTTACTGACAGCCCACCTTGACAGGAAGGAACATTACACAGCCACTAAAACCCAAAACCATGACCACTGACCACTGGTAAGAAAGGTGTGAATGTTTATGGTAGAGTGCTGATGAGGGAGAGCCACCATGTTGGCAGGAGGTCAAAGATGGTGGCCAAGGGATAACGTCCTGCTGGGGTCTCAGGATGGATTATAGGTGTTCTGAATACAAACTCTTTCTTGAATGCTGTTATATGTTCTCTCTAAATTAGTTATTCTGAGGGTGGCAACCTCTATATTAGAAATTAAACCTTGAAAAAAGAAAAACAGAAGTATTCGTGTAGAACTCAGCCTGAGAGTAGCCTCTTGCCTCTTCCCCCTGGGAGTCTACCCTGCCCTCCCCTCCCACCCACCCACTCCACCCCCATCATCTGTCCCTTCCTCTGAGGACTGAGATGTTAAGTCACTTTGTGCCCTGGATGCCCCCAGCCTGCTGCTGCTGATCACATTCAACAGTTACTTAGGTGCCACCATAGCCAGTAGACAGTAAGGTGTTGGGTACGGGCCCCATGTCTTATTTATCTTTATTTCCTTATTGGTTAGCACATAGGTGTACCTGGAGTAGGATGAGTGGGTGAATCACCTTTCTAAATGTTTCCTAATCTGAAAAATGTACCCCCCCATAGGATGGTTGTGAGACAGAGGCACATAAAAATCTCAGTATAGTCCCAGTACACAAAAGGTGCTCCATAAATATTTTCTTCCATCTTTTGTGGCTTTTCGTTTTTGAGTGCTCCGACTGTTCACTCCAGAAAAATCGCTTGCAGTAAGAACCTGCCCTGCACTCACTCTATTTTTACTTCACCGCTTTGTGAGTGTCCCATGGGACTGGGTTTTTTGAAAGCCACGCACTCTGTGGGCTGCACTTTCAAAATGGCGCCCCACATGGAGCAGGCCCCGCAGTGGGAGGTGGCCCCCACCTGGGAAAACTAGACGCCAGTGAAAAATGCTGGAGGTGTTCGGCACCCACAGAACCTGGTCATAAAACTGGCACGTTTGGCGTGTTCTCAGTACAAAATGAACGCTGTTAAAAATAAAATGTACAAGAAGAAACACATTTGAATCTGTGGGCACTGCAAAGAGTTTCGCAAGGTATTAAGATCGCATTAATCTTAATTTTATTATATATTAAAGTTTCTAACTTTTCAAATAATGCAGTTTTCGTTGTTTTAAAACATCTGAGAATTATAGAGCTATTTGGTGTGGCTGTCAGGCAAGGACTCCTGCCATTTATTGGGGCCCTGGTTTTATTTAATAGCCAGATGAATGGAACAGTTAATAAAAGAAATATTGCTTTATTCCCTGACATTTATGTCCTTGGTTTCCAATAAAGAATTGAAATTATGAATAGTTGATGGTTTAAATTGATGTTTTATGTTGAACGCTAGCTATAATTTGCCCTCTGAGGATTGTAATACCGAGAAACAGATGGTTTTTCACAGTAACAAATTGCTATGTGTATACAGTCTATAGTCTTGGCTTTCAGATACTTTCACCTTCAGTTCCGAGCTGCCCTGCTGCTGGCAGGCCAAGGGAGACGCAGTGTCACTGGGAAGGGCTTCCCACGTGGGGGCGGGGGAGGGGGCACAGCCAGGCCCCCGGGGTTCGGGGCGGTTCAGATCGGAACGTGGGAAGTGTTATGCACCAGCCGCAGTTGGTACCTGCATTTCAGGCCCAGCCTGGGAGCCAGGGCCAAGAGGAGCAGCCTGCCTCCAGAAGCCACCCCTCCAGTGTTCTGGTGGCAGCTCCGGGGCAGCGCCCACAGCACAACTGCGTGTGACAGTCAGATGCCATGGGCACCGCCAACCTGAAAGAGGTGGTCCCGGAATGGGCAGCGAATGAGATCCACTAGAGGCGAGTTGTTGCATTTTGTGGGTACCCTGCAGAACAGAGAGATTGAGAGCTCAGCCTCTGGGGCCAAATGGCCCATGTCCCTGGCCTGACCACTGTGGCTGGCCAGGTGACCTTGGGGAAATTCCCCGATCCCACTTTCCTCATCTGTAAAATAATGACAGCAGGAGCCGTCTCCTTGTTATGGGGAGTGAATGAGATGGTCTCATAAAACAGCATTAAGCATAGTGTAGGGTACAAAGTACGGTGCCCAGTAAATAATGTGCTGGTGCTGATGAGCTTGAGAAACCATACTTACCAAGCGGAATGATGTAGTGTGGTTATTAGCATTACAGAGCTTCCTTGTTCATCAGAGCAAGTACCCACACGGGCTCTTTAAACAGCAGTGCATGAGGCCTGCTGAAATGTACTTTCTAGAATGTTCTAAAGACACATGACATCCTTGGAGTGTGAGACCCCTGAATAGTAACACTCCAAAGCATCTCTGTGGTGTTGGCCCCTGTGGTGCCTCCCCCCAGGAGGGAGGACCCCGGCGGTCGCAGGCCTGATGGCTGCCAAGGTTGGTGAATCTCCCATGGAAACATGGAGCTTGTTAAAGTGTTGAAATGTGAGCGAGCTAGCGTCCTTGGTAAACAGTTCAGGAGCACTTACAGATAGAATCCGGTGCCTGATTTCATGTGTGATTTTGCATGACGGATAACAACACTCAGTAATTGGAATTAATAGTGATGCACTTGAAGTTGGATCTTAATATTTTTGTAAAATTTCCTTGGTTGACATCGGGGGTTCTCTCTTCTCTGAGAAGAATGTTGAATTTAGTGGTTTCCCATGTTTAGATTCTGTTCCGAGAGCTTGTTTTCAGGGCATCTATCTGTTACTCAGAATGCAAAGCTCTTTTCCAGTAGGAAAGAAAATATAAAAGTGTTTGAGCTCCCAGTTGATTGAACCAAAAACCCATTTGTCTCATGACTCATCTGAGAGAGAGCTAGCAGCATTTCCTGAATACCTCTTATATGCTCCACTTATCCTTTTTTTTTTTTAATTTTTTATTTATTTACTTATGATAGTCACAGAGAGAGAGAGAGAGAGAGAGAGAGAGAGAGAGAGGCAGAGACACAGGCAGAGGGAGAAGCAGGCTCCATGCACCGGGAGCCCGACGTGGGATTCGATCCCGGGTCTCCAGGATCGCGCCCTGGGCCAAAGGCAGGCGCCAAACCGCTGCGCCACCCAGGGATCCCTCCACTTATCCTTTGAGTCGATCCTCCCAAGGAGGATGAGAGCCAAGGCCCCATCGCTGTGCTGCTGCGTGACAGAGCATGGATCCAAGCTGGCCTCTGTCGCAGAGCCTCCTGTCACTTGGCCTCGACTGCCTCCATGAGGGATCCGTGGCGAGCTCTGGAGGCCAGCCTTCGCTGTGGGGGTGGGGGGGGGGAGAGCATAGTCTCCTGAAGCACAGAACCCAGTGAGTGGTCGTTAATCTCCAAATTGGTGTGAACTGGTGGTAGTTTGGAGATAAGAAGTAGGGAGGTCGTCATCTGGAGACCTTCCCTGCTCTGGACCATACTACTCCAGAGCAGATATCTTTCAGAAGCTCTTCCTCATCTGAAATGTGAGGTCATGAATCTTGGGCACAGAGCTGGTCCTCCTTGGGATCCTACAGCATCTCCCTGAAGCCTACAGGACCAGGCTGGCTCCTTCCAACTCCAAGCCCAGACCATCTCCAGCCTTGCTGACTGTGCAACCCCTGGTCAGTCCCCTTGCCTGCCACTGCCTCCACTTTGCTTTATTCATCCCTACGCCTTGCTCCTGGGTTCAGCTCAGACCCTGCCACCTGGAGCTGGGACTCCTTCCTGTGTGCACAATGCCTCTGAGGAATGCCAGTAGCCCTCCAGCAGAGTTGGGCATGCTTCCTTCCCAGTTAACTCACCTGGTCCTGACATGGCACCCCACACGTGGCACATGTAGAATGGATGGGTGTAAGCCAGGTGGCAGATGGAGAGGTGCTTCTTTTATCGTGATCGTGAGATTCTAAAGGTGGGGACAGTCACATCACATGGTGGCAGTGGTTACTAATAGATTGTCATATCCTCCAGTGTGAGAAATGATAAATGCAGGAGCACCACTTGTTTTGAAGTCTGTTCTAGGTCAGAGCTATGTTTCAGAGCTTTTGAAATATTTTTTTTAATGAAACGAAATTTTTCTCATGAGCGTTAAGGGCCTGTATCCTGATTACATGACGGGATAGCCTCTCAGGCTTCCCCACAAGAAGCAAGGACAGGAACAGTGTCTTCCGTGGCCACCACAGTGTCCTGGCACAGAGCATGTGCCTGAGGGCCCATGATGATGGGAGGCTGATTGGGGACTCCATTCAGAGCACAGGAAAGTAATAGAATCGGTCTGGTGCCCTGTTATTCCTGACCCAGATGAAAAACAAACCTGGCATGTCTTACATTGGAAATAAGTTTAGAAGAATTATTGACAAGAAAAGCCAAGGTCAGAAGAGGTGAATGTTTGGTTGGCAGGAGCTAGTCCGCAAGGCCACCCTGGTGCCTCCCAAATGTCCCGGGCTCATTTCTCACAGCCTGTGTTGTCCCAGTTGGGGGCTGAGGGGTGGGAGGTGGGAAATGGTGGCTGAACCCTTAAGTTCTTGGGGAGCTGTGAAGAAAACGTCACCCTCCCTGGCTGTGAAAGCTTGAAGCTCTATTTGTGGTGCCTGTTCCTTGGTGGACCTTAACTTGCCCAAAAGCCTGTCTTCGTCAGCTGCAAGCCCTGCCAGCTGAGTTGGCACCAGCTTCTCCTCCTCTGCGCCTCCTGCTTTAGACCTCTCCCCATGTCTCATGCCTCCGCTGCATGTTTTCTGTCACCCCAAACTCCACAGTCCTGCTCTCACGTGTCCTCTGGCCTCTTGCATGGCCTGGCCTGCAGCCATCCGACAGCCTTCCTAGTCTTTGGGAGGTGGCCTGGCCAGCCTTTCCTGTCACCATCGTGCTCATGATCTTCTCTGTCTCCCAGGACACTTGGAATGAGGCCTCCACACCCTGATGGCCACCCCAGGGCTCTTTGTGACAATGGTCCCACACCCCAGTGCCAAACAGACTCAGCCTTTGCCCAAGGGCATCAGACTCCTTGTGCTGAGGACACAGAGATGCCTTATGGAAGCGAGGGCTCCCACATTCTGGAGCCTCTGGACCTGCTTGTCCTTCTCTTTCTATTTGTCAATAGCCTGCCCATCTTCCAAGGCCCAGCTTGTGACCTTCCTAGGCCCCCTCTCCATCCACAAGATCCTCGTTACTCCATCCAACCTCCATGTGTGCCAAGGGCCCAGTCCTTCAGTAGAACCAGAGACCTTGGGTGGGGTCAGATCTCACACGGTATCCCATTGGCACCTCACCTAAGATTATGCGTGTGCCCAGCCATGGTAATGGTCACCATAAGAGTGGCACTGGTTGCTGGCTTTATGTTAGGCATGGTACTCAATGCTCTATGGCCACTATTCTTTTGTTTAACTGCATAGCATCCCCATGGGCTGAGTGATCGCATTTTGATTTCACAGGTGGGAAAACACAGGCTCAGAAGCATTAGGAAAGATTCCAGGCTTTCCAGAAGGTCACAGGGCTGCCAAGGGCCAGAGCCCGAGCCCAAGCCCACACCTGAGCTTTCCACCACTGGCCATGCTCGGCATGAAGTTTAGCCAAAGGTCTGAGCATTTGAGAGTTTGAAGGCCCTTTGGAGGTGATGAGGCCAGGTGCTGTCACCTGGTCGAAGCTGAGCCTGGTGCAGAGTTGTCCTGGGCGCACACAGTGGGTGGAGGCACAGTGACGGGTATGTGGCATGTACTGAGCCCAGCCTGGTTTCCTCCAGCTGTTTGCATTCTCGGCTTCTCTGTCACTCCCAACCCCAGGTACGTGAAAAGCAGGAAGGCAGCTGCATGGGTAGATTGGGGTAGACTGTGACCCCTCCGTAGAAGATGCTCATAACGTCTCTCTGCACATGCTTTCTATGGCTGTGATTTGTGTGTGCGTTCCTGTGCTCTGGGAAGTAACTTAATAAAATGATGGCCTCACTCCAGTGGAGACAAGCCACGCTGGGAAGAGGCTGAGAGGTACAGAGCCTACAGCCCCAGCACTGCCAGGAAGAGCAGGTACAGAGCACAATTCTTTAAGTCCCATTCAGCATATGTACTGCTAATCTCTGCCCCAGAACTTCTCCAAGTATGTGTTTTCATGTCCCCTTTGACAGATAAAACCCATCAGGCTTCTTGGAGCCCAGGAATGCAGAGTTAGAGGGAAAGCCTGTTTGGCTGCCCGGCTCTCGTTTTCCCCTTTGGTAGATGGTTCTGGGGGCCTCCCGAATCGACAGATGTTGGAGTAAAAGATTTGGGGTTAGAATACCATCTGCATGCAAATAAGAGCCAACGGGGTACGTGGAGACAATGAACTTGAAAGGAGACCAGATAAGTAAAGAAGCTGCTAAATGTAACAAGAAGCAGGACTTCCCCTGCTTGTGGTCGGGGAGAACCATCGGCTGTGTTTCTTCCCATATTTTCCCCCAGCTCTTAGCCTTTGCACCCAGTCATGCTGCTGATGTTTCTGGTGGCCACGCTGGGGAGAGGGTAGCCAGCCGCAGTCACAACCCAAAGGCTGCGTGAGGATTTCAGAACCTGCTTTTCCTTTTGCTGAGTCTAGTCAGTGCTTTTTGAGCCTCCCAGAGGAGGTGAACTTGGCAGGCCATCAGGGTGCTGCTGAGGCAGTGTCCCTTCCCCTCCCCTTCCCCTCCCCCACCCACCCAGTGCAGATGGGCAGCACTTCCCCGGGTGGCTCATGAGATCCAGCACTTCTGGTTTCATATCATTAAAAAGAGTACATAAGAAAAAAAGCTGTGGAAACAAGCAGCATTTGAAACAAACCATGGGTGCCCCCCACTGCCATGGGCAGAACAGTTAAAGTGCCCTGCAATGGCAGCCGAAAGGTTGCACCCAAGAGAAGCCAGGCACTCAGGCCAAGTGGCTGAGATCACTGCTGAGATAGGACCTATGGTTTGTATCCCAGGTAAGCATGGACACAGTCACAGAGGGTTGCGCGAAGAAGCCCCTCCTCTGCTGTGGAGATTTCCCACTCAGTTTTTTGAAGCTGCCAGGGAAGTAGGGGAGGGGGCTGGCCTGCCTGCCTCCTGTCTGTCTTCAACCAGAGCAATCCCATCTTCATCTGCCTACATACATCCATGTTCCACATCCTTGTAAAGTTTTGTTTGAAAATAGTCTTGGAAAAAAAAAAAAAGAAAATAGTCTTGGGGCACCTGGGTGGCTCAGTGGTTGAGGGTCTGCCTTCAGCTCAGGGCGTGATCCCGGGGTCCTGGGATGGAGTCCCGCATCAGACTCCCTGCAGGGAGCCTGCTTCTCCCTCTGCCTGTGTCTCTGCCTCTGTGTGTGTGTGTCTCTCATGAATAAATAAATAAAATCTTAAAAAAAAAAGAAAATAGTCTTCTGTATCCAAAAATTTAAAAAAAGTTTAAAAACCACTAACTTAGACTCTAAACTCTTTGTTTTCGATTTGGGAAACTTGGGCCCACAGAAGGGAAGTGACTAGCTAGTGAGCTGGAGGCCGGTTGTGACCTTGGCTCATTCACTGCCTGTGGCTGGTGGGTCCCTAACACCCAGGCAGTGCCCTGACCACATGCCCAGTGCCCAGCAAGGGGTGCCTTAGTACATATTTATAAACAAATAAATAGACATTTTCCATTTGATCACATGGCCCAAAGACAGACACTGATTTAGGTCTCTTATTTCAGCTTGGCTAGAGAGGAATATATGAGATATGAGAAAGCAAAGTCTGACAGTCATGGCTGTGTCTGGAAGGTGGTACATCAGACTTTTCACAGATTAATGGGATTTGGCTCTTGTATCATTTGAGGGGTTTCTTTGTTTATAGAGAGTATATATTGTTAGAAAGTAATGTAATTCCATTTTTAGTAGAGAATAATACAATATATATAAGGATATAATACCCCCAGTCTTCGGATCTGAGGAACCTTTGACCATGACCACCCCAAGTTGAGCCTGGCTTGCTGTGCCAACCACAGGCAGCCTGGGGTTTCATCTCCCTGGGCTTCTGCTCTTCCCTCTATGAAAAGAAGGTCTGAGCCCCACGTCCTTACCTTTCCTGACATTCTCTGACCTGTGTCATGGGACAGCTGCTCTGGTCCAGACAATATGATTGGCTAATCCAGTGCAGATGTGGAGGAATGCAAGAGATGGGTTCACAGGTCAGAGGTAGAGGTGCTCTGTCGGGAGATGGGGCCTGAGAGCTTTAGTGGCTCTGTGTCCCCGGTCCCTTCTGCTGGCCTTGCCCACTGTCCCTGGACCACGTCTCCCAAGTGAAGAGGACACATTCAGGCCTTGTCTTAGGCACTCCTTCACCTAAGGATGCACTCCTCCCTTGGTTTCTGTGACTGCCCCTCCCTGGTTTCCTGTGGTCCCCTCTCTCTGTCACCATGGTGCTCCTGGGAGCAGAAACTGGCCCTTCACACCTGCACATCTGTTTAGCAGGCCGGGCCTTGCCGAGAGTGCCACTTACCCTCTCTGTCTTTCAGCTCCAAATTCCACCAGCTCTGAATCCATTGACCCAGTGCCCCGTGCATCAAACACAGCATGTCCAAAGCCAACATGATCATCTCCGCTGACTTGGGCTTTTCTGCCTCCCCTATGGTGGCATCATGGCCCACCAGCCTGCTCCAGCCTGGAGTCTGGGAGGGACCATGAGATGCCCACCCCCCGTATTAGCGCCTTGCTGAGGCTCTCCCAAGTTTATTCCCTGGGGGCCTCAGGCTCATTTATTATTCTTACCATACCTTAGGAGTCACCTTTATTTTATTTTTTATTACTTTCAAATTTTATCTAGAGTTTTGCTGGTATTAGCCTAGCAGCAGTCTCTTCTGGGACGGGTTGGTCAGCCTTGCCCACCTTTAATTGGCTTTCTCCACCCAGACAGTTGCATTTGGACCTGAGCCGAGGGCTTCCACTTCTGTTGTTGCCTTCACATACCTACATGTTATCTGCCTCCCGAAGGCATTACAGAGGGTCTTGGTTTAGTTTTTGGAGGGCATTTAAGAACTTGTTTATACAGAAGATAAATCGTAGAAACCCAGGTGGCTTTGGTGTACACCTTGGACCCTCATTATTGGGAGCTATGAGGGATTCAGGTCTCCAGGCACCCCTCCTGCTCTTGCTACTTCCATTTTTCTGGATTGCTTAGGAATCCACCTCACATGCGAGCCACACTAGCTTATTTAATCCTGCCACATGGACTCCAGAAAACATTTTAGAGAACTTTGTATAAACCAGAGAAACCATGCACACTGACAGAGCACATTCTTTACCTCACCAGGATCTTCCTGTTCTTTCTGCTGTTCTTTTAAAAATTAATGAGTCTGGATCTCTTCTTACAAGTCAACACCCTCTGAACCTGTGTAGCTTAAATTATGGCCTTATGCCTCCTTGACTAAATGACCCTAATCCAATATCTCTGAGCTAAGGGTTGCTTGTGATAAATGTTGGCAGAACTTCAGGTAACACTTTACTTGGGAAACGATTGGGGTCACAAAATAGAAAAACAAGTGCAGAAAAGGACCTTGTGGACCATTATGTCTTCAGACTGTAGTTGTCAAGGCTTGGATTTACTTGTACAAAACTCTTGTTGATGTTTGAGATGCACACTGGTCTGGCTCAGGTCCTGTAGGCAAGACGACACCCTAGTGAACACAGAGTGATTTGTGTTTATGGGGACTTAGCAGATTGGTGGGTAGTTTGCAGTAAGCTTGGCAGTGCTTATTCATATTTATCCAAGAGCTGCAGGGCCATCTGCCTATTTTGCATTTTGGTAGAGACGTCTGACCTTCTTGTGGAGGAGAACTCTCGGGGAGGCCACGCCTAGGAGGGTGGCCGGAAGGTGACAGGGCACCTCCGGAGTTGTGTCCTCTGCTCCGGGTCAGTGCTGTGAGTGAGGGCAGAGGGAAGCTGCTCCAAATGAGGTCCTTTGCCCTTAAGCTCAGCTGACCCTAGAGGAATCCCCGTTGTGGGCCTGTGGGGTGGACGGCATCCCATGCCTCTGGCAGCCAGCCCCAGCTGCTCAAGCATATTGCAGCAAGTCACTTTTTTTCTGGTTCGTCTCTGCTTTGCCTCATGTGACACAGCCTGGCGGGGCCCTGGGCAGATCTGTAGGTGGCAGGACCAAAGCAAACACACAAGGGGAGAAAATGAAATGATGATCCCCAAATGCAAAGCTTTCATTATGACTCCCTCCCTCTTTTCCCAGCATCCTTTTCTCCTTTCTTTTCTGTGACTTGTTGATATAGCCCTGTCTCCTCTTTCTCCTCTGCTGTGGCTTGTCCTTACCTTGCCACCCGATGTCCACCCATAAAAATTGTGCACCCTCTTCCGTGTGCCTGCCCAAAATAGACTTCTCTAGAAACTTCTCTGACATGCTCACCTAAACAGGGCCATTGCTCCTTGGCACTGCCCTGGGTTGTCCGCATCTGGTACTTATCTTATTTCCTCCCCATTCTGTAGAAGAAAAGAACAGATTCATGGTTAGGAAGCTGCTCGAAGCAACCCAGGCCATGAGTGGAGGAAGCCAGCCAAGTGCAGCTGAGAGCCCCAGCTCCGGGACAAGGTTTTGCTGACAGGCCTCAGCTTCTCCCTTCCTGGGACAATGATCTCAGGGAAGATTCACTGAGTGTCTGGTCATAAGGCTGATTCCACCCAGCACTGCTGGGCCCTGCTGGCACTACAGAGTGGTTCTCACTGGCCTAGACTCCATCCGCAGCCCAGGGATTCCCTAACTGAGGAGCATGTGCTGTCCAAGCGCCAGCCAGCCAGCTACTTAACTCCATTCCCGTGTCTTAATTGGCTTTAGCAGGACTCCATAGTGGCCATACACTTTCCCGCTCCCTACCACCACTTCTACCCCGCCCTGGGACTGCCACATGGCCAGGTCCTGTGCCATGATCCTGGGTAAAGATCACCCTCCGCTTCCCCCATGTTTCCTGGGCATCCAGAGTGCCTGTTGCAGAGCCTGGAATGCAGGGATGAGGTAGCCACTTCCTGCCCCTGGGGTGGAGGCATCCCAACACAGGACCTACCCTCAGCCTGGGGCTCACCTAGGACTGCCTGGAAAGCATCTGTCTTAATGTACCAACAGCCCTGCTTGTTGTGGGAGGAGCAGCTTTTCAAAAACGGTTAGGCCCATAGGGTTTCAGGAAGGACAGAAAGGGAAGGGTGGCTTTCCCGACTTCAGTCTTCCTGAGGGAAATTGATTCCTGGTAAAAACTGGCTCTTTGGATTGCAGCTTTGGTGTGTAGGGCAGAGGGCCTGCTCCCCAGGATGCCCCCACAGCACCTGCAGCCAAGGGGTCCTTCCTTGTCCCAGTATCTGCATCCAGCTCTTTCTCCCTCCTTCTCTGAAGTCCAGGGAGGTGGTTCTGTCAAGGGGATGAGAGATAAAGGCCAGGTTTATGGTGGGACTCTGAAGTGCATTTCCTCTTGGGCCTCGGGCAGCAGCGTTTCCGTCCTCCAGCATGGTATGCTGGAGGAGAGCCCCTGGCTCACCAGCTTCCTCCTGATTCTGCAGACATTCTGGAAAGACACGGTGGCCTCCGTCACGCTATCAAGTGCTACATCTTGGGGCATCTGCTGTCCCCGGGCCAGCTTGGAGCAGGCGAGATCTGATTGTTGGGAGTGGGGTTGGCCCCATCCCTGGGGCCTCCATCTGTTAGCTGGGTATGTATGTCCAGGGAAGCAGCTCTCCCCTCCTCCCTATTAAGGCTTTCCCTCCGCTTGGCCTCACCAGGGGCCTGCTGGCCACACCTGTGTGACCCTTTGAACTTCATGGATGACGAGTGTTGGAGGATGACTTTGAGATCTCAGTTCTCCAGCAAACATACCAGTTTGGGGGCTGCCTTTGATTGATGTTGGCTACCTCCAGACCACAGGATTGCCCTGATTTGAGAGAGCACCCCACAATTAGAGTGCTCAAGTGTGGTTTCTGCTCCCCTGAGGCCTGTGACAGGTTCCCCAGGAAGACCCCCTGACAGAGGATGATGTGTTCATCTGCAGCAGGTCCACTTGGGGCCCAGTTGTTGCCCAGATTACACTTGGCCCAGCAGTCCACGCTGCCCTGTGAGGGGTCCAGCTACTGGGTTTAAGATTACTGACAAATGCATCCAATTGGATCTCGTTTAAAACTTGATAGCTTCCGAAGTTTCCAGGTTTGGAGAGAAAATGAAATCCTTTGTCCCCTTTGCAGGGCCTAGTGGTTTTGTCAGTGTCGTGTGAGCGTGTTGTAAAGAGTCTCTATTTTGAGCTGTTCGGAAAAGCAGCTGCCCTGACGTGAGACACATGTGTCTTAAACTCGTTTCCCGATGTTAGCACTAAAATAGAAATCGGACTCTGTCTGCAGTATTTCTCGAAGGCAACTTGTCAGTAAAACTGCTTCCAAATGTTTTCCCGAGTAGGCAGCTTTGACCCAGACTCATATCCTCATGTGGAGGCCACGACAGAGTGCATCTTGCTGCTTTCCATGCACCCGACTTCCTCCTTCAGACATTCGTTTGCAGTCTGGCAGACAGTTGACTTTGGTGTATGCAGTTCCCTATCGCGCCGATGGGTTTGAGGGAGTGTTCCTCAGAATTTGGGGCAAGATACCTTTAAACATTTTTCTTTTGACCAACATCCTGTAGCCTTCACTTGGAGAATCCGTGGGATAGCTCAGGGTCTTTTCAAAATGACTGCGTGCACCTACCTGCCAGACTTAGGCCGGAAGGGGACTGACCATGGGCATTCACCTTGGGTACTCAGTAGCTCCAGTTGACTGCTTCCCCATGAGCCAAAGTGTTAAATTTGGGAGTTCCTTGTCTTCAAACAGAAAATCCCTTGTTCATTTAGCTGTGACTTGGAGGGGAGGAGTAGGGTAGAAAGTGGAAATGCTCTTTCTCCACCTTTAAGATCTTTTTAAAAATTTTTAAATTTTGTTTTAAAGATTTTCTTCGTTTATTTGAGAGAGAGTGAGCAAGAGAGCATAAGCAAGGGGAAGCAACAGAGGGAGAGGGAGAAGCAGGCAGCATGGTATGGGACTTGATCCTGGAATTCTGGGATCACCACCTGAGCCAAAGGCAGGTGGTTAACCAATTGAGCCACCCAGGCACCCAACCTTTAAGATCTTTAATAAAATATTTGTATTAAATGTATCCTATTTGTCAGGGCCCATGCCAGGAATAGAAACATCCGAAAGTCATAGCCCAGCCCACAGGGGGCTCTCCAGGGACCGCAGACATATAAACAGGGTATCCTGGGGTTTGGTGACCCAGAGCCAGCACCCCGCCCTCCCTGGGTGGGCTTCATACTGGAGAGGACCCAGCCAGTGAAGATAGAGCAGGTGTGTTCGAAGGCCTGCCCGCCTCTGAACCCTGGACACCTAATTTGCTTTTTCACACTAGATTGCCATTATTTGCATCTTTTATCCTCACAGGACTCCAGTTTAAGAGGCTCGGTTGATCTTCCTGGCCATGCACATACAGGGCACACAGTGGGTACTCAATAAGTATGTGCTGAGCAAGTGCCACTCTGCCCTCCTGGAGAGAGTCCTCACAGGTTTGCTTGAAGAAGCAAGCCCTGGCCCCGGCTCAGGAGTGCTTACTCACTGATGAACTGCTTTTACGGAGTGTGCTGAAGTTAGAGATGTCGCTGTCCATCTGCTCTTACATTGATAGAAAATTGTGATTCGTTTACCAAAATGTGATTAAAGGATGGTCAGAGAACTGTTGGGTGAGGTGAAAGTGTATGTGGTTGTGACTTCTGCATGACACCCAAAGTCCTGGGCAGGGAGAGGGATTTGGCCTGTTCCTTTCCTCTGGCACCAACAGCCGTGGGATTTGGGGTGCTTCTATTTCTCTATCATGTGTTCCACCTCATGTTTTTGCTTTTTAAAAAGATTTTATTGATTTATTTGGTGAGAGAAAGAGAGAGAGAGCACAAGCAGGGGGAACAGGAGAGGGAAAAGCAGGCTCACTGCCCCATCCTGATGTAGGGCTCCATTCCAGGACCCCGGGATCATGACCTAGTCCTTTGGTCCTTCAAGGTAAGGTCTCTGTCCCACCCCATCCAACGGGCCCCACTGTCTGGGGAACAGTGCCCCAGACAGATGGGGCTGGCATGTGCCTCCCTGCTGTTTCAGGCGCATTTTGGTTATGGGGGACCGGTGGAAGCTGTCATGATAAAGGAGGCTACTTTTCAGCTGCCCAGAAAGTGACCTGAGAGGGGCCCACCACCAGCCTTGTATTTGCAAATAATAGTGACCACACTGGGGGGCTTGGGATCAGAGGAAGGAGCCCCTGTGGACAGAGCAGACTCCTGGGCTGGGAAGCCTGGGGTCCATGGCTGCCACACCACTCTGCCCGGCCGCCCTAAGCTTTTGCAGTCTCTGATTCCTCATTCCTGCCCCAGAGGCTGCTGCATTAAATGCCCAGGAATCGTGAGGTGATAAGATCACCACAGTGTCACTGAAATTCAACTTAAATTGCAACCCTGGTTTTAGAGTGACCTCAAATGTGAAGTATCACTGTTTTCTCTGAATTGCCCGAGCTTTGTGTTACAAGATGAGAAGACAGGCCAGGTTTCCTAAAATATACGGCTTAATCCTTGGTCTCCCAGCACATGTCTGGACACAGAGTGTGGATGGGTGAGCCGTCTGCAGCGAGCTGGGCAGCTTCCACCCCCAGCATGTGGGCTTCTCGGGGACACACAGAAAGTTTAGCCTGACCCAGAGATGAGATGGGATCGTGGAAGCCGGGTTAAGCTGCTCGGGTCATCTCTCTGGCACCTGAGCAAATCCTTGCACACATTCTCTATGGGCATGCACTCGGAGAGAATGTCAGGCTTCAACGTTTACAAGAAAAGAAAATAAATTTTAGTGATAAATCAGCTGGTAAATAAGTACTGGTGACAATCAGCTTTCATCCCCGAAGCGTCCTGAGCTTTTAAAGAAGAGATTCACATCCCACATCTCATTTGTTTACAGCAATCTTTTAGCAAGGATCATGCCCGGGTGGGGGGACAGTCCAGAGGCTGCTGTGTGCCCGGGTGCTCTGGCCTCCTGGTTCTTTCCATTTGGCCACACTCATCCCCTGTACTGTATGCAGGCCTGCGAGGGGGGGAGGGAGTGGGCTGATGAGTGGAAAGGAGAACGAGGGAATAAATCAGGGAACTCCAAACTTTCTCTTAAAGGCCCAGATACTAAATATTTCAGGCCCACATGGCCAAGAGGCAAGATAAGGACATTGCGTAGGGACTTATCCGACCATTTTAAATGTAGCCATTCAAAAGCGTAAAAACCACTCTTAGCTCGTCGGCCATAAAAATACTGGCAGCAGACTGGACTTGGGCCAGGGGAGCTTGTAGTATCTCCCCTCCTCCCCGCCCCTCACCACCACCCAGAGGTAGCCTGGTGCTTGTTGCAGGTAGGATTCTGCAGATTATGCCCCGATGCCTCCCCCCTTCTCCAGCCTCCCACGGGAGGCTTCCAGCCAGAAGTTACCAGCAGTCTCGGAGTTGCCCTGTGGCACTGAGCAATTGGCCTTGGAGAGAGGCAGACAGGAGCCACAGCATGCTCCGAAGGAGGCATCAACCTACTTCCCTGCTCTCTTCCTTACTGAGGTTACTGTTCTCATCGTGTCCCTTCTGGAACTTGCTCCTAGAGGTACAGTGCAGGTGGAGTGGCTTCTGTGAGGCCCTTTCCCTGAAGAAAGAGCAGCTGCAAAGGATCCCAAAGAGGAAAACAGCAAGGAATGGGCGGGCACGTAGATGAGTTTAGACAGGCGGTCAGTTCTCACAGATGATGGAAGATTAGCTTGGAAAATAAGGCCACGGGAGCTTATGTGCACAGTTATGGAGGCGCCGACCCAGGGAGGCAGGAAGTGAGGGGGTCTGGGGGGGAGCTGCAGCCACTCAGAAGGAAAGCCACCTGCATTTTGTTTCAGGGTCATTCCCTTTCTGCCTGGGGATGAAGAAGAAAACAGATTGGCATGTAGGTCCATCTCCTTCGTACAGACCAGCATGGGGGCAGGCAGGGGGGCTCCAGTTGCTCACTCATTTTTTAACAAGGTGGTTGCTTGGTTACTTTTTTTTTTTTTTTTTTTGCTTGGTTACTTTTGAAACAGGGAAGCCTTATTAGAATCGCTGAAGCCCCAGACATCTCCAGCACTACACTCCTTCCTCAAAGAGGAACCCTGCAAGTATCTAGTAGAATTCAGGGACAGTGCATCTTTTCCTCAGGGAAGAAGTAGCTTCTCATGAATGAGTTTGGCCATCATCTTTGGAAACTGTTCGAATCAAGATCAAGATTCGGCTGGTGGGAGTGGATTAAAGCCATTCCACGCATCAGATTGAGTGTCACTGGCAGCTCCCAGGGAGAGAAACCTCGAGTGCCAGGGACACAAAAACCAAAGTCCTCCGTCCCCACCCCCACCCCCCAGCCATGGACTATAGGCTGTAGAGGGAGGCTTCCACTTTTCCAGATTGTCAACATGGAAATATGTTTCTTTTTGATTTCATTGTTGTCACCACCATCCTTATTGCAGTGACTTAGTGAGCTGTCTTGAGGTGTCTCTCCATCCCCACCACTCATCTTGTTGGAGGAGTGAACTCTCCTCCCCAGCCTGGTTGCCCTCTCTGTCTTCACCGCTGACTCTTAACCGCCTCTGCTCTCTCTGAGTTCATGCCACATCCTGCTGTCTCCTGTAGTGTCTTCTTTCTCCTGGTCCCCAAAAGCCCCTGAGGGCTCTGGTCACCGCCCCCCCCCACCCGCCCATCACTCCTGACCCCCCATCCCAGGGCCTTGTTTCTCCAGACCACTAGGTCCTGTGAGGGCCTAGTATTCCAGAAGCAGCTTCCCATTATCTTCACCTTCTGGGGCCTGGCCCAATCCTTGCTTCTCTACTTGGCTGCAGGGTCATGACCCCTCATTCTGGCTTTACGTTTCACGCAGACTTCATCTCCACCAGGCTTCTCTTCTCGGGGTACCACACTTGCCAGGTCCTGTCTGTTTTGATCTAGAGAATACCATATTGCTTCTCCTCCATTGCAACTGCCCCATTTCTGAGTTTTGGGTTTTTTGTGGGTTTTGTTTTTCTGTTTTTGTCTTTTGGGCTTTTTTTTTTTTTTTTTTTAAGATTATTTATTTATTTATTCATGAGAGACACAGAGAGAGACAGACAGAGAAAGCAGGCTCCATGCAGGGAGCCCGATGTAGGACTCGATCCCAGGTCTCCAGGATCAGGCCCTGGGCTGAAGGTGGCGCTAAACTGCTGAGCCACCCAGGCTGCCCGGCTTTTGGGCTTTTTGGTTTCTTTTCCCATTTCTTGTTTTACCCCCTTTGCCTAGATTTTACTCCCTGTTGGTGTCCTCAGCTCCATGCTTCCTTGTCCAGCCCATCCTGGGGACTCCTCTCAGGGGTTTAAACAACCCTTGATCCAACCCCTGTGTTTCTTTGTCGTGGGTGGTGGTGACTCTGCCTTGTGTAGGCCATGTTCGGGTCCTCTGAGTTGCCCAGAGGACGTGCTTCATTTCTAGAAAGCCTCCTACTCTCCCTACTTGCTCCTCCATGTCCAAGCCTTGCCAGCTTAAGTGCCCTCCTCTTCCTCCTCCTCTTGTCCTTCCTTGATCCATCGAGAGGGGTGCGCTCTCGCTCTCTCGCTCGCGCGCTCTCTCTCCTCCATCATATTTTCCCTGTGCCTTTCTTTTCTGGGTGTCCCTTACCCCCCCACCCCCATGTCATTATTTGCATGTGTGGCTTCATGCCCGATGCAAGCTTCCAGGTGGAAAGGAGAGGAGGCGCCCAGCACCTACCCCTGCTCCATGCAGAGTGACCGTGCTTGGTCTCCATGAACAGGAGCGCCTGGATGCCTATTCCCATGCTGTCCTCCTCTGCTGTGGACTTGCATGCTGGGGCAAGGTTCCATTCTTTCCCTCCGGCAGGACAGGACATTGCTGGAACCTAACATGTAGCAGATGTCAAATCACATATCAAAGGTGAATGGAATACTGTTTCAGGAGGAGAGACTGAGGTGTAGTTAAGTGAAGTCGTGACTTCACATGGCAGGCCTTTGTGTAGAACTTCTTCTGCCCACCGAGCACAGACAGGTTCACATGTGGTATATGAGAGCTAAATTGGGTTCTTGATTGCTCACCAGTTCTGGGAACCCTTGGCCACATGCGCTCCAGCAGCCCGAGATATTAACCAACCAGAAGGATAGCATACAGAGACTTGATCGGCCCTGGGCCCAGTTTCAGGTGCAATCTAGCATAGGCGGCCACACAACATAGTGGCTTTGGCCCCAGCAGGCCCCTGACTTTGCATTTGGGCCAAATATTCTCCAATGAAACAGCCTCTTCGAGCCTCAGATTCCCTGGGTCCACAGTGAGGATCATTCCACACGCCTAAAGGGCTTTCTGATACATGCACAAGATAGCACAGGACAGGGCCTGCCATGGTGCTGGCCTCGCAAGTGACACCCATAGAACTCCCCATGGGATGTAGCCAGGTGCCCCCCATCACCTAAAAGTACATGCTACGGAAAGACTACAGGGGCAGCAGAGCAACTCTGTCAGAGAAGGCACAGGAAATGGCTCAGTCCACACCATGAAAATAAGCCTCTTTCTATAGGCGAAGCCATTCAAGTGAGTTAGGGGCCCAGGCCAGGTCTGGGAGCCCAGCCTCCTGCCCTGTACCTTCCACCCTCCACCCTTTGTCACTTAGTACAGGATCTTTCTATATGCCTCCACACCAGGGGTGGAGGACAGTTCGGGCAGCACCTGGAACTTCTTTACCTCTAGCTTCTGTAAATTTAGACTTTCTCAGTTGGTAAAAGCTTTAGAATTACTAAGATTCCTTTTGTATTGCATAATGTTCTTGCCATTTAAAAGATTAACAGGCATCATTTCAGTGAGCCTTCATGAACGGCATGCCTCATTTAGCTTAATCTCTCTTTGGTACATGTTAAGACATAGAAAGAGAGCGTCTCTAGCCTATATGGGGAGTATGGAAATGAAAGGTTGCCCTGATCCAACCTCTCAAAACAGTGCATGTCTTAAAAAAGAAAAAAGAAAAAAAGTGGTGAGCAGCCTTGCCTGATATAAAAATGCCAGGTGTCCACAGGACAAGGCATAGGAAGTCATTCTCACATCATCTGGGTGCCAAGTTTGGGGCTAACAGTTGAGGGAACCCAGGACATTATTGGACCTTCCCAGCCACAGACTAGCAGAGATCACCTTGGGAAATTTCTGTTGTGTGGGAAAAATCCTTGCAGCCCAGCCCTGCATAGGACACCATGAGCTGCATTGGGCAGCCTTAGGGGTGGCGTAGGAAAACAGTTTGAAGGAGCAAGGGCTTACAGAGATGGCACTGGCTTCCCTAAAGTCAGCAGCATGGTGTGAACACCCAGTCAATGCCAGGTCCTTGATTCAGTGCTGGGGATAAGTAACAGCCTTGCCATCCATCGGGTTAGACTCCCTAAGCACCCACTTGCCACAAAGGAACACTTTGCAAACCACACAGGTAAAAGATGGGAGAGGTTTCACGCCCTGAGTAGGACACATGCAACAAAGGCATAACATCACGACCATCATCCCAGTGACTGCCACTTTGAGAACTCAGTGCGTTCATTCACTCAAAAATATTTACTGGCTGCCTGCTGTGGGTTGGACATTGTTCTTCTAAGACCAGTAGCATCATTCCTACCCAACAGGAAAAAATCCGAGGTTCAGAGAGAAATCTTAGCAAGCAGCTGAATTCGCACTGCTAGAACACGGCAAAGCTGGCATTCCAATCCAGGTGGATTTGAAATTTTCCATAAGGATGACTTTGCAGATGTGCTTACATAAGAAAGGGAGGTTCCCAGAGCTACTAAACCATGTGGAGTATTTCTTGAATCACATCTATATTTGGAGAACATGTGTCTCATACATGTCTCATGAGTGTCTCATACATGAGGCCGCACCCAAGGAAGCAAGCCTGGAAGAGGAATGAGCTACCAGGTGATGAACTTGTTTATTGACTTGTTTGCGTGTGTGTCTTTATGCACACGTGTCCCTATGATAAAGAGCGTCTCAAAGAGGCTTGGGTGGCTACTGATGGAACTCTGGGGAGGGTCGTGTGTGCAAGCACCCGTGACCTGTTAACCTGAGGACTCTTTCAGAAGATGCCAGTCAGTCAGTTTACCTTGCTCAGTACCTTTTTTTTTTTTTTTTAAGATTGTATTTATTTATTCATGAGAGACACACAGAGAGAGAGGCAGAGACACAGGGAAAGGGAGAAGTAGGCTCCATGCAGGGTGCCCGATGCACAACTCGATCCCAGGACCACGGGATCATGCCCTGAGCCAAAGGCAGACACCACCCAGGTACCCCACTCAGTATCCTTTTATTGAATTTTATTCCTGCAACCCCTTACCAGGATGTTTCAGGTGGAAGAACCCCCCCTTTGGATATATCGCTTTATAGTATACCCATGGTGCCATCTGTTCTCATAGCATTCCTAGCAGGTAGTGGGAACCCGATAAGGGCTTTTGTTACAGAGAGAGAATCACGGGAGGGTGATGGATCTCAGCACTGCCTAGCCTAGCACTTGGCATGCAGGGAACATTTGGAGAAGGGCACACTCTGATCCTGTGACCCTCTCCCCCTAGCAGAAACCAGTCATTCCCCTAAACTCCTTCCCTAAGACCACCAGGAAATGCCTTTCTAGAAAGCTCTGCTGCTCTCTTAGGATGTCTGTGAGATTTGGAAGACTAAGACAACCTCTCCGATGTGTTTTTCTTTAACTCCCTCTGCGGAAGAGAGCTACCGTGAGGAGTCGGTACCCACCCAGGACAGGAGGCTGAGGGGAGTGCAGTTTGTAGTTGCCGTGATCCTCTAATTTAAAATACATATTTTGTTACAGATACTTTCAGACAACAGAGAAAGCGTACTTAGAAATAGTTTCACCAAATTAAGTTTGAAGCACAGGTCACCATAGTGTTGATTTTGCATGGCCTTTATAGAAACATACCTCCCCATGATCCTCCAAATATGCAGACATTCCCAACAGAGACACCCTTTGGTGTCCATTGACTCTTGAGGAAAGAGTCGCCTGATGGGATGGAATGGCAGGTGAATCCTCTCAACTTCAGGTCGGATAGCCAAATGTTTGAACCTCAGGCTGTACAGCCAGCTTCTCAGATCTCTTGTGGGCCTTCAGCATCTTTTCGAGGTTGTATCTGAAGTCTTTGCTCTTGTCACAAGGGGAAATATGAAAATAAAGAGAGAAGAGAGATGGATGTCTGGCTGATTGTCCTTAAAAGTATAACCTAGGGTCATGAGGCCAGCTCCTTGCCACCTTGCCTCTAGCAGCATCCAGACCCCCTCCTGCCTGGGGGACCACCCCACTGGGCCATTCCTCTGGGCAGGTACAGTGACCTCACAGTCCCCTCCCACAGCCTTCCCTGTGCCCACCCTCATTCCCCTGTGCCCACCTCCATTTTTTCACTGAACCCTCTCCCGCCTGCCCCCAACCAAAGCCCTTTCTCTGAAAGCTGGAGGACTCTGTTGTCCCCTTCCCTTGTACCTTGCTCCCCTTCTCTGTCCTCAGGAGTGGGGCAGGTCTGGGGTTCATCTTCACAGCTGTATTATCTTGACTCTTGGGGCATATTTAGTGAGTGAACCAATGAGCTCAGTAGTCGTTCTCCAGACTTCTTCGACTGGCTTAGCCAGTCATGGAATTTCCCCACAGTCCATGCTTGGAAGCCTGAAAATATTCTTGATGTTTATCTCTTTAAGGAATATGTCAAAAAAAATCACCGCTGGGACACCTGGGTGGCTCAGTGGTTTGAGCGTCTGCCTTCGGCTTGGGACATGATCCCAGGGTCCTGGAATTGAGTCCCACATTGGGCTCGCCGCCTGGAGCCTGCTTCTCCCCCTGTCTGTGTCTCTGCCTCTCTCTCAGTGTCTCTCATGAATTAAAAACAAAAAAAATAAAAAACAATTCCATTTCCCACTTAAAAAAAAAAAAATCAGCCCCAACCACTCTTCTTTAGCTGATTCCTAAATGTGAGATAAGAAACACGATTCCTTGAGGAAGAAAACTCACTCAGGTTAAATTCTTGTAGAAATCCTTATAGCCCCTTGTTGTTCAGCTATGATGTAGCAAGAATGTAAATAGCTAGGTATTTTGACCTACCTCAAATATTTACCGATGTAAAACATTCTGTTCTCATACCACAAAAAAGAGAGAGAGGAAAAAAAAAAAAAACAGCCCAGGGTTATGAATGTCAGTATTGTCATTGGGGTGTGTTGCTGTGTGTGGCTAAGTCATAGAGCAAGAGACATTCTTAAGAAAGACAGTAAGGTAGGGAAAATTCTAGCTCACATTGAGTTGATTAGAGATAAATAGATCTATATTTGCCATATAAGGTAATAAAAGAAAAGTCTGTGCAAATACTCTCGACATTTATGGATTTCTCTATGATTCATCTAGTGGGGCCAACGGCTGTGGCCAAAAGATATAGAATTTGTTAAGCTCTATCTCTTTCCTGAATTGTTGCACTACAAAGAAGCCTTGCTGTGCATTCAGAAGGAAATTCCAGAACTGTGCAGAAGTTAGGATTTGGTCCTGAGAAGGACTGCTAGAGGAATTCCAGAAGTGTTTTAAAGCCATTGGTTTACCAAAAAGAAGAGTGATTCTGTAAGCATTAGCAATTTTCTATAGACCCAGGTCCAGACACTTGGTGTATGTTCTGTGGCTGGTCACCTTGCCTCCCACATCGGGAACACAGGGCTCTGCTTTTTCTACCGAGTTACTTCCATACACAATCTTCTTGCTCTTGCTTTAATCCGTTACAGGGTTAGGTGAAAATCATGGCTCTATTTCCAGGAACAGGATTAAACGTGAGAACTTTGCCCGGGTTTCCTTAAGCCCAGGGGTTTCCCAGCTGTGTCTGGGTCTTGCCGTCCAGGTCCTGGCACAACACTGGGGCAATATGGCCTTCACGGTAGGTTCCTGGTACAAGTGCCTTAGGAGCTACATTTATGGCACCACATGGGGACACAGCCCAGAGGAACACTTGGTATGCCCTTTGCTCTCTCCCGTATACCACCTTTCCCCACCCAGGATTTCCCATGAAAGGCTAATTTTGAAATGGTACGCCTGCCTAGAATGCAGTGTTGGCCATACACATCAATACCAAGCCAACTCCTTTCCTGACATACCCCTTGAGCAGCGCTACAGGCTAACAAGAGTGAAAAGTCAGGGAACAAAGTATCTTTTAGACCTTGAGGCCTTAGCATAACTCACCTTTTCACCCTGTTCTTGTCTGCATCATAAACCTCATCCCTGAGGTTTTCTGGGGGTCTCTGAGGGCTGGCACCTGCTGGATAAGACTGTAAGAAACTAAGGAGGTGCATCCTTGGTGCCTCAAAACAACATCCTTTGGGGGATGACATTGAGGGCCCCTTCCTGGAGCTTAGTGGTGCTAGTTGGCCACCTGTCAGGGTTGCTATAGTGGAGGGGGGCCAGGATGTCTTTCTTTGCCCTGGAAACTTTTGTTACTCCTTAACTGCTTGGTTGAGGTAATCCACTGGGAAGCCTCTGAGTGCCTTTAGACATAAAATCAGATTCCTAAGGTTTAAATTCCCTTGTTGGCTGCTGACTCACATGTGTTTCTTAGACTTGGTTTCCAGAAGCATGATATAAATAATTCCATTTAGAAATTAAGAAATTATGGCCTGCATCTCATATGCCCTTGGCTCTGTAGTATTTTCCAAAAGAGAAAGTATAAGTAAGAATCATAAAGTCCCTATTTTGATCCCACGTCTTTGGGGACTTCTGGTTGCACAGAGGTCACTGAGTACCTTGTTCCACTACTAAGGAGCAGGACCCTGCAGACGAAGGCCCCTACTTCTGTTGACATGTGTGCAAATGAGTATCTGAGAAAGCATTTACAGTGTGCTCTGTGTCTGCAAATAAGTAGATTTTCCTATCATTTATTATTAATTATTCCTTTGAGTGGCTCTGTGAAGCAAGTAAATATTAATAACAATATGCACTGATTATTAAGTTAAGATGAAGGTGGTATACCTTGGCTGTGGTGCTTAATTTTAAGCAAGCTAGGTGTACACAAATGATAAATAAATTTGAAGTAAGGCCTGTGGGTGGGGGTACAAAACTAAGACCAGGACAAGGAAGAGGGGGCTGTGTTTGAGATTTAGTTCTAAATCTTCTCTGTCTCGTTGGCAAAATTTGTCCTTGTCTGGTGATTTGCCTGCTGAGCTCCAGCATCCCCCATCTGGGATCTGCCTGTGGGCCCTCCCTGCCCCTTTAGTGTCAGTTTGCAGTGATGTTTTAAGTCTCCCTGATATTCTCTGAGATCTGTGACTTTGTCTTCTGACCGTAAAAAGTATGAATGTGCATTATAGAAATTTACATATAGTATAAGGAAGATAATAATAAATCCCTCATAATCCTAGATATAAATGTTAGCGTGTTGCTTTTAGAGCTTTCCAATTTCTTTTTGTTCATAAATATTACATATTTTAAACAATTAAGATCATGCTGTACATCCTGTTTTGTAGCACGCTTTTTCCCGAACCATAGTATTTTATATAAATGAAAAAAAAAATAAAATTAATGACAGACCAGTGGGTTTCCTGCTAACATTTACTGTGCTTATAAAATAATTTTTCCTTAGAGAAGTACGTGTAGTTTGGCCATGAGTTAGCAGGTACAGTATTTATTTTCTGTGGACTGTGTGTGGATGGAGATAATGCCTGGCCGCTTAGTTGGCCATGTAGACGTCACTGTGGAGATTCTGCAGAGAGGAGTGGCAGAGGGTGACCCCTTTGCTCAGCAAACCTTAAAAACTCCTCTTACTCTTTAAACTATTACTGGATCCCCATCCTCAGTTTTCAAAAGAGTGTTTTTGCTGTGAAGAGGATACGATGTGTTTAAAGGCAGAGAAGTGAAAAATAAACTGTAACCCTATTCGTTTACCACGTAATACCAATGCATATATATGTGTATATTTATTCATTTTTACCCACAAGGGAGTCATACTGTAAAGTTTGTGGCTTCTCTTTCCCTTTTTCGCCCTTGCCAGTCTTACAGATCTGGGCTAGCTACCCTTTTTCAGAGGAGTGCCCTCTGCTGTCCAGGGCCAGCTCTGCCCCTTAGACACGCCCAGCACCATGCGCTTTCCCCTTGCACCATCCACAGGCAGAGTTCTCCAGGGGGTGCCGATTTGACAAGCCTCCCTCACCTGCTGGACAGGAACCACAGGTGGCCCAGGGAATCCAGGGGTCTGGCTCACGACCTAAGAAGCTCCTATAATAGGGCCCGACAGCCTGTAATAGCCACCCAACAAATATTTGGTGAATAAGTGGCAGTGGCGCATTATTATGGTATTAACTGTCCTTAAAAAAAATACTTTTACTGACTACCTGATAAGCCATCATATTGCTTTACTGAAATTTAACAAATAAACCCCTACTGCCGGCATCCGTATTATTTCTAATTTTTCTCTTTTTTTAACAGGATGTGCTAAACATTCCTGTACATAAATCTCTGCCTGCATCTCTGGTCATCCTTATGGATGAATTCCCAGCAGTAGAAGCACTAAACTGACAGATGAATCTACATTCTAACAAGTAGCCCATTCGTCTAAATGTCAGCAGGGCCTGAAGTCTGGTGTAAATTATACAGTGGGTATGTGTTGTGGTGAAGTCAGAGCCATGTTCATGGTTCCTTTCAGAGAGTCCCAGGGTAAAAAGGCACCTCTGAGGCAGGTCCTTTGTCTGGCACATGAGTCTCCTTGCGGCAGTTCTCATAAAAGGTGGACATGGTGTTGAGTCTGAGAAGAGCATCTCCTTATTCCTTCATTCAGTCTGCAAATATTCATGGAGTGTCTTCCGGGCCTCACACTGTCATTGGACCCAGGAGCAGACTTGACGTGCACATTGCCTCTTAGCCACCTCCTAGGAATCTAGACTTGGTTCATCTTCACATAGGATGTGAGCCCCATGAAGGCAGGACTGTGACTAGCTCATTTGTGGCATGAAGTAAATGCTCGAAGGGTTTTATGATAAATTAGGTGCATAACATGTGATACCTCTCATTGACAGACTCAAAACTCAGTGGCATGTAGATACATAAACAAATCACAGCAGTACTTTCGAAGTTCAGAAATAAACTAAGGGTGTAGACATGAGCACTTATTCAGGAAGCGACCCGAAGGCAAATCAGGTGTGGGTAGAGAACTGGTCAGAGGAACCTGAGGCTGCTCCCTCCCTTGGCCACTACAAGTCCTGCAGGAAGTTCCTGTGCCACCAGGCAGGGCTGATGCCAGCTGGGCTGGGAGAGCCAGCGCTTCCAAGCCCTCAGCCCCGCAGACTCCACAAGACACTGGGGGACAGCTCAGTGGCTGTCCCAGGGGTGACTGGCTGGCCCAGCTCCCTCATGGGATGCCAGCAGGGCATCAGACCACCTCGACATCCTGACACCTGGATGAAGTTCTCTGCTCTAAGAACTGGAAACCTCACAGCTGCCATTTCTCAAACATTCTGGTGTCTTAAAATTGAGGAACGAGAGAGCTTTCATGTCTGTGTGTCTATCAATAGTGATGTGTTAGAGATTAAAACAGACCCTTTTTCAAGCACAAGAATACACAAGCACGCATGTGTCAGAGTGATGGCATCATCACACATCATATAGCTTGTGGAAGGCAAATGACACAAATAGTCTGGCCTTGTGGACCTTTGGAAGGGTCTCAGGGAGCCAGGAGTCCTCAGACGTCACTCTGACAATCGCTGGCTTAGTGAACTCAGGCTCTCCTGTACTGCTGAGCTGCTTCCTTCAAACCAGCGCCTCTGTCTTGCATCTGGGCCCTGGCCTCGGCCCTTGTCACCTTAGGTCCAGGTTTGAGCATGCCAGTCTGATAAAACCTGCCACTTCTCATCATCAAATGAGTCTCCTGAAAGAAGACCACTTGCTCTTGCCCAGGGACTCGGGGTACCCTGTCCACCTTCAGATGCCTGCAGCTGGCCGTGGGTGTTTACCTTCTACCTGAGCCTCACATATGCCCACCCCACCTCTGTAGCTCTACAAAGCCAGGCCTTCCCATTACGCAGTTTTATTCGGCACGGTGCTAAAGGCACATCCATCAGTGTTAGAGACTTTTTTGCCAAGATACAGAACATGTTCTAAATGGAGCAAAGAAATTTAAATGGAAAGAAATTATAGCATGAGTGAGTTTATCCCTTTCAAGATAATCTCATTTAATAACCAAAAAAACTCACAAAGATGTGCATTTTATCCAGCTACAAAGGCAGCGTGGCAGCTTATATATTGTGGTAATTACATGTTTGGGGTTTCATTCCTTCCTTAAACTTGATTTCTATTATTTCAAAAAATCAGCCATTGTAGAAAAGGACTATTCATTTATTTCATTGCTGGGTGGCCCATGCACTGTAAAAATAGGTCAAGAATGGTAATCTAAATTGACTGCTAATAAATAATTAAAGTTAATGGAATTCTCTCAAATCTGTGAACTAAAATCTTTGAGAAATTGCCAGGACATACTGCCTGCTGTTGTATAGAAGGATATTTTTTATTTAACACTTGAGCTTAAATGCCATTTAACATTACTTTTTTTTCTATCCCAGAGACTGGAGGGAGTATGTGTCCATCTATAAAAGTAACCAAAAGTAGGGTGCTCCATCGGTAGCTGCATGATTCATCTTCAGGTGATGAGACAGGAAGCAAAGGTTTCAGGAGCATGGTGCAAGAAAAACTTCACTTTACATATTTTAAGTTGAGCTCAACAGTCTGTGTGTCATACTGTCTGGACTTTGAGCCTCCACACCTGGGCCGTGCACTGGCATACCCTGATAAGGGAGAAGTTCCTTAAATCTAAATGACATGCAGGGAAATAAGTGCCAAGAACAATTTTTCTTTCCCACATAATTAGGGTTCTTTCATTGGTGCCACCAGGACCTTAAAAAAAAATACACTGGACCAATGTGCATGGATGGTATTTGTAGAAGAGATGGCTTATCAGTAAGAAAGCAGACTGTTACATCACAGTCAATAAAACCAGCCTTCAACTATGGTGTGTCACATGGGCTCTTCTTTGATAATAAGGATGATGCAGACATCATCAGGGTATTTTCAAACCCCAGAAACCTCAGAATAAAGAATCAGGAGCTCCCTGGTTTTGAACAGTTTTCAGTCTTTTGGCTTTAGGCTGTCAAAAAGAGATCTTTTCTCATTTCAGTCTGAGGAATCTCTTGGTTGGAAAAAAAAAAGTCACCAATTTATAATCACTTTTTGGCAAAGTAGTAGTTCTGTTAAACTGCAATATTCATATCAATCTGATGTTGTATTTACTGGGTGTTAATGCATTTATAAATGGCAGACTCTTTCTGAAATCAATGTATTTGCATTTTTCTTTTAGAAAATACTCTCTAGAGAGGAATTTCTTGATTTGCAAAGGCAATGACTCCATCCAGGTTACCCCTGTCTGGTATCTCTATGATCTGTATATCTAGCAGCTAGAACCTGAGGATTTGTAGACTCAGAAGGCAGCATAGAGTGGCATTTGGTCCAGAGGGAAGACGTGGGGTGGAGCGGAGGGTCTGCAGAGTGTCATGAGCAGGGTTCCCAAATACTGGACAGGCTAGGGTAGGGGGGCACTGAGCCTCAGCTGCTCATGTTCTCCCCCAGCTGACCCATGGATCTGGGGAGCAGCTTCCTTCAGTCAAAACGCATCACAAAGCGAGTCAGTGAGAATGGAATCACCTTGAATCTGCTTGGATTTTTGTTTTAAGTGACTTGTTCATAAACAGCTACTAGTAGTCACATTCTTTGTGTCTGCTCAGGACAACTGTTCCCCCAAATACCCGCATTCAATGGTGGCTCTGGGAGACCCGTATTGGAAAACTATGATCCTGCATTGAGGTGTATTCTAACACCATGACTGTCCCAGCAGGGACAGAGTGGCTTCAGGAGGACAAGCCTCATGGCCAGGACACCACAAGTAAGTCTCCTGCCTTGGGCAGGAGATGGGACCAGATGACCCTTTGATCCCCAGGTTAGTCTGATGAAGGTGACAGGTGACAAGCTGGTAGCTTGTAACTTAAGACACATGCTCCTCCACCCCCCACCCCCCCACCCCAACCTCTTAATTCTTTCTGCCTGTTCCCTGTGATCAGTCAGCTGAAGGCTTCATGTGTCTCAGAGGGAAATCTAGTGTTTTAAAAACATTTTCTATTTTAAACATACACAAGATAGGGGTGACGAGTAAAGCGAACCCCTGCGGGTCACGCTGTCCATCTGTGGCAGCCATCAGCCCGCCAACACATTCCTTCCTTCCTTCCTTCCTTCCTTCCTTCCTTCCTTCCTTCCTTCCTTCCTTCCTTCCTTCCTTCCTTCCTTCCTTCTTCTCACTCATGACCCCTCTCTGTTATATTATTTTGGAGCAAAAATCATATTTTATCTAGAACTTAGGATATATCTCTAAGAGACAAGGACCCTTTTGAAAAACAGCCACAATACCTAAAACATAGGCCACTATCGTTTCAAAACAAAAACAACTCCAGTGTTGATGTTTTAACATCAAGTCATTGGCATGTTGTATTTTATCGATTATAATGCGTACGCTTGACCATCTTCAGAAGCAGAGTGAGGAATAAAATCAGTGCCATCCCAGTTTAAGAAGCTGCATTCTTTCCTTAATGTGGCATAAAATAAGGGCACCTGGCTGGCTCAATTGGTGGAGCACGTGACTCTTCATCTTGGGGTTGTGAGTTCAAGCCCCACATTAGGCTTGGATCCTCCTTAAAAAGAAATGTGGCATAAACAAGTGATACATCTTACAGGTGATGATATCACATGAAATGAAATATGCCGTATTATGTAGTGATTTTCTTTGAATATATACCTAAAACCTTTTCAAGTCAGAATTGTTTCACTTTGAGGCTTGAGTAGTAAGGCAGAAATAAGGGGTTAGTAAACTCATTTGCAGCTCACTTTTCTCACCCTGGGTAGGTGTGGAACATGCAGTTATGTAATGCCTTTCAGAGGTGACCTGGCCCACCCCCTCTACTGTTCCCACCCTGACTCTTCTCCCCACCCCACCCCAACCCCCCCACCCTGGCCCAGTGCTCCTGGGTTGTCCCAGACAAGACAGGATCCACTCCCACCAGGGGGGATGAGACACCTGTGGGGAGTGCCAGGGAGTGCCGTCCACACACAGAGAGAAGCAGAGACACAGGCAGAGGGAGAAGCAGGCTCCCTGCAAGGAGCCCGATGTGGGACTCGATCCTAGGACCCCGGCATCATGACCTGAGCCAAAGGCAGACGCTCAACCACTGAGCCACCCAGGTGTCCCCAGTTGTGAGTCTTAAATGTCACAGAAATGCATGTGAGTTACCGTGGAGTAGAAGTGAACGGGACATTGTAAAATCTGTGTAAAAGTCCGTGGCATGAGATTCTGTGATATGTCCAGCCCACAAAATGGGAGAGATGTCGGGGGTATTGGGAATACCAGGCTCCAAAGTGGGTCAGAGCCTTCCCAAGACCACCCAAGTGCCCTGAATGGGCAGAAACCAAAGATGCATACTGTATAGGACCAGGGACCATGTTTTGGGATATCTTCTGCTTGCACCTCACAGGTGCATCTGAACACCACATGGTGATTTTGTTTTGGTGTTGGCTTCTAAATCAGCATGATTTTCTCTGGTAGTCATCATACACAGAAAATTCAGTTGCATTTTACCATTCAATGTTCTGATCTAAAAAAGTGAGTTGTGAATCAATGGTTTGGAGAACAATGAAAATCCTTTTCACCTAGAAGCATCTCTCTCTAAACATTGCTTATTATTTGGAATGTACTCAAGGGAGAGAAGGTTGAAATGCGCTATTCTGGCTTTGCCAACAGACATCGATATTAATAATCTCAAGGACATCACTTTCTGTGTGTTAAGATGTTTGTTGCTTTTTGCTCAATAAATGGGACTGAATCAAAGTGAATTTAAATCCACACTGCAAAACCTACAGTGAAATTAAGTGGGTACCCTGAAGTTACTGAGTGTTTTGATCCTTGTATTCAATCCCTAATTATCGTCTCATGCCAATATGCTTTTCACTGGCCTGGACCCCACTTTCTTCAGTTTACAATTGCAGAGAAGGGCACATAGATACACGTGGTGCCCAGGGTGGCAGTGTCTGCAGTTCATGGCGCTGTGCAGACAGCAAAGGACACCGTGTTCTCAAAGGACAGTAAATCATGTCATGTGCTCACCAACCGACGGTGGAGTGGCCCAGGGGTCAGGAGTGAGCATCCTCAGCTCTGTCTCCTTAGTTTAGTACTAAAGCACATAATACATGCAGGTGGCAGACTTGGATAAGGAATGTCTCAAACTGCCTAAAATAACATCGGAATGTTTTTTTTTTTAATTTTTTAAAGATTTTATTTGTTTATTCATGAGAGACACAGAGAAAGAGACAGAGACATAAAGGGAGAAGCAGGCTCCCTGCAGGGAGCCTGATGTGGAATTCAATCCCAGGACCCCCGAATCACAACCTGAGCCAAAGGCAGACGCTCAACCACTGAGCCACCCAAGTGCCCCAGAATGGGGGGTTTTTAGCTGGTGATTTGAAGGACATATGTACCAGTTGTGTGTGTATGGGTATGAATATTGAGTGCCTTTTTTCTCTAAAACTTCAAATATTATGTATAGGTGTGAGTACAAACACACACATCCAGCTTTAATCTCTAAAAGGTTCTTTCAGGGGCTGTTTGGTCCCCCAGTCAGTTAAATGTCTACCTTTAGCTCAGGTCATGATCCTGGGGTCCTGGGATTGAACCCCACATTGTGAAGCTCCCTACTCAGTGGGGGGTTCTGCTTCTTCCTCTTCCTTTCCCTCTCCTGCATGCATGTTCTTGTTCCGTTTCTCAAATGGATAAAATATTTTTTAAAAGAGTTTTAAAAATATACATCTAAGAGGTTACTTGAGTAAGCCTGTCGTGAGATGTGACTATGTCCAAATACAGTGGGTTGGTCAGAGAGGGGACAGTGTAGATAAGTTGACATTATTTATGGTCATTATGGGAGGCTCAGCCTTCTGCCCTCCCAGAGTGCAGTGATAGAACACAGGAACACTTTTATCATTTCTTCTACTTCTCCAAGCTGGTGTTTTCATGAGGCAGGGCAGGAGCCAGGTGGGCGAGCTTTGGGGTAGACTGAGGCCAAGCCCTGGGTCTGGGAGAGGCACGGTACCCACAGATAGTTGTTGGACAAGCATCATGCTGAAATTACCATCCCAGAACTGTTCACGTCTTCCTTTTATGTATTCCATGAATGTAGGTTTATGGCCTCTTTTTTTTTTTTTTTTTTAAGATTTATTTATTTGAGAGAGAGAGAGCAGAGGGAGGGGCAGAAAGAGAGAGAGAATCTCGGGCAGACTCCATGCTGAGCATAGACCCTGATGCAGGGCTCGGTCTCATGACCCTGAGATCATGACCTGAGCCAAAATCAACAGTCAGATGCTTAACCTGATGAGCCCCCCACACGCCCCAGTTTGTGACCTCTTGCGAGGAAGATTCACAGCACATCTGTGGTGGCTGGGCTTGCATGCCATGGACAGTGCTGGCACCATTTTGTGAATGTCCGCCAGCTCTTCTTTATGCACTGGGATACGTACCCTAGCACCAGCTGTACCTCATTAACCAGTTGCCTTCCTCAAAGCCAGCCTTTTCGGAAAACAAACAATAGACAGACTCCATCCATCATCTCCTTTTTGCAGTTTGTGACCAGAGCCACCCAGTGCACTCATCCTTGCCCCAGGGGTGCAGGGGCAGGTGGGAGAGCGGGGGACCTGCCTGGCCCCCTTGGAGTCCTCAGAGTCCTTGGCTCTCTCTACTGCCACCCTGCCGTCCGTGTCACCCTGTCCCCAACACACAGCGAGCTGTTCGCAATAGACCTCCCACGTCATTACCTGTGGTTGAGGGTGTCTGATGAAGGAGCGTGGCTTATTTCTCGTGGTTACAACATTGACCTTGGTTGGGATCCAGCAGTAATTCCCCCTCATTCTTCACCTTTTTCATCCCCAGTTCCACAGACTTGCTGGCTCAAAACAACAACAGAAATTTGTTGTCTGACACTCCTGGAGGTCACAAGTCCAAAATGGGTGTTGCTGGGCTGAGATAAGGTGTTGGCAGAGCTGTGTTCTCTCAGAAGCTCTAAGTGGGATTGTTACCTTGCCTTCTGCTGCTTCTCAGGCCGCCTGCACTCCTTGGCATCCACCCTTACCTCATTCTGATCCCCGCTTCCACCATCATATCCTCTTGGACTCTCCCCCTCCTTCCTGCCTCCTGCTCACTTGGGCCATTCAGGTGCATCTTCCCAACTCAGGGTCCCTGACTTACATCTGCTGTGTCCCTAACCTCACAGAGCCCTGGGTACCAGGGATCGAGATGTGGGCCTCTTTGGGGGCTGTCTACCATTTAGGAAGAGGCTGGTAAAGAGTTTGGTTTTTTTGTCATTGAACGTGGTGTAAGAACGTAGAAAAGGATGCAGTAGAAGAACAAACATACTGCCTTCTCCAGGGAAATAATGGTATCACCCTTAGGAAGGTGACCTATAGGAAAATGTGTAATCAAAAGGGAAATGATACTACTTCTTGATCAAATGCTTGTACAAGGCCACAGTACAAAACAATGTGGGTTAGCTGTGTTTGGCAAAGAGCTTAGAATACAGCCCCGTCTAATAGATCACTCTGTAGTGACAGAGGAGCTCCATATCTGTGCTGTCATGGTGGCCACCAGCCTCGTGTGGCTGCTGCGTACTTGAAAGGTGGCTTCTAAAATGAAGGAATTGACTTTTTCAAATTTAGTTTATCAAGTTACATTTAACTATAAATTAAGTTACATTTAAGTATAAATAGCTGGTGGCTGCATTTGGACAACTCAGGCTGGAACAGGCAGTCCTAACTTGGGTCGTGGGTAGGCTTAGAGAAGACCACAGTGAAATCTTTCTCAGAGTTGCATACCGGAGGGAAGAACCAATAGCTTTCTTCAGATTCTCAGAAGGTTTCATGACCCGAAATGGTTAAGGGATCTGGTCCAGAGGAGAACCACAGACTATGCAGGAGTAAAAACACCTGAAGCCATTCTACCTCACTTCTACCTAGGACTGCTCAGCTTGGTGAGCAAGCAGGTGAGCTGGTTTCAGAGCATAGGATGGAAGGACCCTTGGATTAGGTATTTGGCTAAAGGAATACAGGATGTTGTCAGTGAGTTATCAAAAGAGCAAGCAGGTGTCACACGTGCCCCTGTGTACATACAGCTGACGAGGACGGCTCACCTCAGGTTGCTGAGCAGGCCCAGAGCCAGGCAGGCCTACTTAGGGAATCATTGCATCCCAGAGTGGTTGAAGCCAAGGGATCGTCCCCACCCCTACCCCTTCTGGGATGCGTGGGTTCCCTCTTCATCCACCTTCAAGCAAGGCTTAAAAATCCTGGTGCCAGAAAAGGCTGTCTTCTGTGCACCCAGATGGATTTAGGGGAACTCTAAGTTTGCTAGAAAGCCTTTCCGTGAATGGTAACTATGGTGTTAACTCATAATAATACAAGTCATTTATATTATTAAGTACTTACTTTGTGCCATAAGCAGTGCTACCCCCCCCCCCCATTGTACTTTATCCCTCTGTTTCGGGAAAGACACGATTACCCGTGAGCACTTTGGGGAGGGAAAACTAAACTTTCCAAGGTGAGGTGTCATCCCTTGCCCCCATTGATAGTGAGCGGCCGGGCCAGAATTCAGAATCAGGACTCTGCCCTCTATCTTCCATCTTCTGGACCTGGTTCTGACCCAGGAGCTGTGGACAGAAGCCTAGACTCTTCATTTGCTAGTAGCATTCGTGTGTGTGTGTGTGTGTGTGTTTTAAAGATTTTATTTGACAGAGAGAGCACAAGCCAGGGTTGAGGCAGAGGTAGAGGAAGAAGCAGGCTCCCCACTGAGCAGGAAGCCCAGTGTGGGACTTTATCCCAGCACCCTGGGATCATGACCTGAGCCAGGGGCAGGTGCTTAACCAGCTGAGCCACCCAGGTGTCCCACATTCACGTGTTTGACAGCAGCCCTTCTCAGTGGTTCAGAGGTGGTGTGTGCATGACAGGAGGCATATTGAGAAGTGACCTGTGAAAAGATCCTGCTTGACTTCCCAGCCCAAGTGCTGCCTCCTCTGTGAAACTACTTCTCACCTCCTTAATCTGAATTTATCCTTTCTCTGTGCTCTCCCCATAACACCTGGGCTCTTACGCTGAAATAATTCTTTTCCTCCTTCCTGTGTTATGGGTTGATTGGTCTGTGTCCAATGTTTACCAGTACTAGGCTGTGTCAGTTGGCGGGTACATTGGTCTTGGAACCTAAAAACAGGTATATGGCTAGCCTTGGCCCAGACTTACTAAATCTGATCTGGCATGTAGATCATGCTCCATAAATACTGCATCTGCTGAAGGAGAAATTGCGCTATTTGAACATATTCTCAATTACTTCATTTTTTCCCCATTGAGATACACTTGACATCTAACACTGTGTAAGTTGCAGGTAGACCATGGACTGGTTGGTGCGTCTCCATATTGCAGTATTGTGGCTGCAATAGCATCAGCTAACGTCTTTATCACATGACATAATTGTCATTTCTTTTTTGTGTTGAGAACATTTAAGATCTAGTCTCTCCACAGCTTTGAAGTGTATAATACACTACTATTGACTATAACCACTATGTTGTACATTAGTCACTTACTTCATTTGAAAGAAAATATTCTCAAGGAGATCATACAGACTTTCTTCCAGGGGTGTTTCATTGTTTTGAAATAGGTACTGGTGGCTTGGGATGAAATTTGCACTGACAATATCAGACATGGATTCAAAACATGTATCCCCGAGTAAGAGTGCTCAAAAGAAACAGCTCAGGGGCACCTGGGTGGCTCAGTGGTTGAGCATCTGCCTTCAGCTCAGGTTGTGATCCCGGGGTCCTGGGATGGAATCCTGCATCGGGCTCCCCGCCAGGAGCCTGCTTCTCCCTCTGCCTGTGTCTCTGCGTCTTTCTATGTGTCTCTCATTAATAAATTAATAAAATCTTTTAAAAAATAGAATGAGGAGCGTATAGCTGAGACTTGGTTAGAAATAGAATCTAGTGGTATTCCCAAGTAAGTTCATTTAAATTACAGAGCTCCAGTCGCCATTATTTATGTTGTATGAATGAAGGAAACGGACAGGGGAGGTACCAGGATTGCTTTATCTAATGATAATCATCACTGAATTCAAAGCTGTTTTTAGGAGGCTTTAACGAATGTTTCCCTTCTCTTTCCTTCTCCAATGGCTGTTTCCTGACCCACCCCTCTTGCTCCAGGATTTACGCAAGCAGGTAGCACCACTGCTGAAGAGCTTCCAAGGGGAGGTAAGCATTTATATTTATTTTATATCCTGAGCTAACCTTCATAGCTCATCGCGCTTTCTTTTTATTCTCATTAAATAAATGCCGTTGACAGAAGGTGCCTGCCCAGATGGAGCCTTCTCGGCTGCACTCATTCAGTGTCATGTGGATTTTGCGCTTCCCAGTGTGATGCTTTCACTGGGTCCTCAATTAAAACCTGTATAGAAAGTGAAGCCATATCTGAAATATATGAAGGTGTGGTAGATTCAGGGGCCAAGTGGCCTGTGTGCTTGTGCTTCCCACAGTGGGCTGAGTTTGTCTGCAGTAGAGCCTTCAGAAGTCCACGGCCCTCCCTGGGCCCTGGTTTCCTGAGTTAGCCTGAGGCTGTGGCCACCAGGAGGCCTCCTGTGTGGGAAGGATGGAGTGGGGCAGTCTGGTGCTTTCACACACAGCTACTGGGGAGAGAGGGATTTCACTTGCTTGGGCCTTGAAACAAAGAACAACTGGTAGCCGCAAGGAGTAAGTTTGGGCTCAGTATAAGGAACAGCTTCTCCTGCATCCTTCCAGAGAAGAACTGCGCCATCTGGTACGATGGTGGGCAGCCCTCGGAGATGTGAGCTGTTGAGATGGGAGACACTCCAATGCCTTCTCAGCCCCTTGTGGAGACTCGGTGAATTTTAGAAAACCAGAAATGTTTTTACTATTGTGGAATTACCTGTTCCTGGTTCTTACCTTCTCTTACTAAAATGATGGCAATGGTAATAATCCCAAGGAGTGGGAACAAGACTTTTTTGAAGCCCTCAAAAGAACCCAAATTGAGTGCATCTTGGGAATTATATTTTCTTGCAACTTCCTAATGCCCAGGTAACATGGGGAAGGGGCTAGATTTGGGGAAGTGAGATGGCAGGTTCAGGAATGGCAGGCAGTAGGCCATGCCAGTTGCCTCCTTGGACACAGGCTGGGATCCTGGGCCCAGAATCCCAGACGCAGGGGTTGGGGCTGCCCTCTGGCAAATTCTTTTTTTTTTTTTTTTTTTTTCCTGTTTTTAAAGATTTTATTTACTTATTCATGAGAGACACACACAGAGAGAGAGAGAGGCAGAGACACAGGCGGAGAGAGAAGCAGGCTCCATGCCGGGAGCCCGATATGGGACTCGATCCTGGGACTCCAGGATCCCACCCTGGGCCAAAGGCAGGCGCTCAACCGCTGAGCCACCCAGGCATCCCTGGCAAATTCTTCAGTGTGCAGGTGACAGCAGAGGGCGAGGGAGCCGTGCGGGAGGCAGCAGGGACTGCTGGCGCCACTGCAAGTTTCGGGAGGGATGACACAGAAGGCTCCTCTGTTTACCACCTCCTGCTGCAGGAAACCCTCCTGTGCTCTGCTGTGTGAGGCTTGGGGAGTATCACTGTCCTGGGCCTGGAAGGACATGAATTGCCTTGCCTCACAAATGCATCTCCAAATTCTTGTTTTCTGAGCTAGGCTGTCACCTTACACCTGCCCTCATTGATCCGATTTCTTCTTTGACCTGTTCAGCAGCTTTTGTGAGGCCCAGTGGCTTAGTATTTCTGCCACAGAAATAGCCCAGTGTGCTGGTTTGGGTTGTTGACTTGTTTTTGTTTCTTTTTGAAAAATTTCAAATCTGCATAAAGGTGCAGAGAAAGAACGAGTATAACGAACATGTGTACACCCTTTACCTAGACTCATGGCTCACTAGCATTTTGCCACTTTTGCTCAGCATTTGAAAGTAAGTTACAGAGAGCTGGGTTCTATACCCTAAACACATACAAGTAAGTAAGTAAGGCTATTCCCTGATACTACTACAAAACCCCGAGTATCACACTGAGGAAAGCAACACTCATTCCATGGTATCTAATATGTGGTTCAAAGTCAATCTCCCAAAGTGTCTTTTATAACTGCCCTGCCCCTGAACTGGGGTCAGTCAAGTGCATGTGTTGTACATCAGGGATGGGCGTATATATATTTATATATATCCACCCACGCACTTCTCCCTCACCCCCCACATATTTCTCCTTTAATATAAAACATTGTCTTCACATGCTCTTTTAAGAATTTAACCCACTTACAGTAGAGATTACCCAACATTCTGAATGGGGTAGTGGATGTGCTTCCAGATATATTAAATCTGAAATGCATGAGAGACATCCAGATTTCTTACTTGCCTTTTTTTTTAAAGGCTATTTGAAAAATAAATATTTTTATAGCACCACTAATATTTACCATTGCTAATTGCTATGTTTATATTAAATAATTTGTGCTTTCTAGTATGCTAATTGGAGTAGAAAGAACTAACTCCTACTTATTTCTGAAGAGAGAACTTTCATAGCAGAGGGCAGCCGCAGACGGAGACCATGTGTGCAGGGTCAGTTTTCTGATGAGTAAGGCCAGAAGCCTGGGTATCTTGCTGCTTCGATGGCGCAGGATCCAGTAAGCTTGTTTTTCTAAAAAGCCTCGTCTCTAATCAGAGGATTACTCTTGTATCCTTCGTTAGCAGCTGCTGAATGAAGTTGTATTTATTGGATACGTTCTTTGAGTTTATCCCAAAGTGCTTGAGTCCCCACCCCCCACCCCCCGCCCCAGAACAATGTATGGTGTTGTGAAAACATGTTCTTTGCCTTAGAATTGGTAGAGATTGCCTTGCCATTTGAGATCCTCAAAAGAAAAAAAAAAAAAAAACAACACAACAAAGAGTAAGATAAAGTTTTCAGGCAGCAAAAAATTCACATAGGACTTCAGAGTTCCTGTGAGAGGGTATATTCATAGTGTGTTGTACCATCATGGGAAACAGCCTGCTCAGGGTACCGCTCATGCCCGCCAGGGTTTTCTTGTGGTTCTCAGAGTAAATCCAGACACCTTCCTGCCTGGGGCTGCTGAGACTCGCGTGACTGGGCAAGTGCTTTCCTTTTGAGACTCCTTTTACTCCTTACTGCCTATCACTGGATACACGCCATTCTGAATTTCTGCCAGGCCCCAGTGCATTGGGCATCCTCACCAGCCTCCAGGCCTTGGCACGGGCTGAATCGCTTCTTTGCCTGCCTCCCTTCAGCTTTGACGCCACTTCCTCAAGGAAAGGCTTCCCTGAGCCCCAAATGATAGGCCAGGTCCCCTCCACAGGGCACTCCCATTGTACCTACTGTGTGTCATCAGATTTGTCATTGTGCCTTAAGACCCACCTATCCCTTTGTCTGTCTTCTCCTGTAGTCTATAAAATGTGTGAAAGCAGCCACTGTGCCATGTCTTATTGGCCACTGATTCCCAGCCCCGGCCACAGCAGGAACTAAAAAGTTTTAAGGCTCTCAAAAATGGCTAGAGAATAAATGATTGAAGAGTGAAGTGCCTCCGGAGGTGGTTTTAAAAACATTTTGCCTCCACCCGTTTTTCTGATTGTGTTGTATTAATAAGGAGAAAGGGACACCAGAAAGTCTGCTCGGGAAATAGCCTTAAAAGAAACTGGTGAATAATTGCATTTGTTGTCCTTGATTAAACAGTAGGGAATACTATAATGGTAGCGATCACTCAGAGTCATTATAGCAAAATCATCAAATTTAGCTCACAGTGAAATTTGATTAAGTGATTGATTACCATACCTACATTTGCCTATTTCATAAACCCAGCCCACTGGTCAGTGCAGGGAAGGGTATCACCTAAAAGGTCAATCCAATTTAAGAATTCTTTTAGTCCCGTAAGTGAAGTGACACCTACACTCTCTGAGAACATGCTGAGTCTTGGAAATTGTCTCCGCCTCTCTTGCTTCTCTCCCTGATAAGGGTCCTGGTATAAAAGGTTGAAGGAGGGGAAGGAGTTGGCTTGGGCCCTCCTCCTCTTGGCTGTAAGAGAGTTGGATGCTTAAGCCAAGTGTTCTCAGAGAGGAGAATTCTCCTAAGAAATAACTTGGATGCTTAATTCAAGGAGAAAATGAAAGACCCAAAACCTATGAGCTTAACATCCATCTTAAAAAGTTAGAGAAGTACAACAGAATAAACTCAAAGGGAATAGGAAAAAGGAAATAATAAATAATAATAAAAATATATAAGAATTTTAAAAAGAGAGAGGGAGACCCAAAAGAGAAACAGCCAGAAATTGATTCTTTATAGAGACTACCATCTTCCTAATCAGGAAAGAAAAGGTTAGTAATGGAAAGAGGGTAAATTTCTCAGCCACAGCAGAGATTAAAAAGATAGTAAGTAAATATTTCAATCAATTTCATGCCAACAGATTTTAAAAGCTAGACAACATGGATACATTTCTGAAATTCTATAATGCATCAGAGCTGATTAAAGAAGAAGTAGAAACTCTGTGTAGTTTTGAAACTATTACAGAAATGTTTGTTAGGATGGTTTTGGGGAGAGTCCTGTCAATCATTCATGAAACAGACAAGCATTACTCTTTTGCAGACTCCTTGAGAAAATTGAAAAAGAACACCTCCTACCTCCTTTTGCGAAGCTAGTGTAACCTTGATACCAAAACCAGACAAGAATAGCATAAGAAAAGAAAATTCGAAGTCAGTCCTATTTGTGAATAGATTTGCAGAAGTCCTTAAAGGGGTGTTAGTAAATGGAATTCATCAAGCTCTGTGTATCCCAAGAATGCTGTTTGGCTTAACATTAGAAAAATGTTTTATTGCATATTAATTTTAGCAGATTAAAGGGAGAAATTATCTTAATAGAGGAAAAGAATTTGATAAAATTCAGCCTCCATACATGATTTTTAAAAAGGAAAGAAAAAGATGCCATGTGACATAGAGGGGAATGTCTTTAACCTGAGGAAAAGTTTTTACCAAAACTTATATCAATCATTATACCCAGTGATATCAAAAATATTCTCTTAAAAATCAGGAGCAGGACAGGAGTGTGTATTATTGCTACTTTTACTTGACATTGTACTGGAAGTCTCAGCTAGCATGGAAGACAAGAAAGAGATCCAGTATTATCAGAGAAGGAACAAAACTGTCATTTTTCAAATGAGCCTCAATTATCTAACAAAGTTGCTAGATACGGAATCAATATGTAGAAGTAATTACATACTTTTATATCGATAGGAAACTGAAAAGGATACACCTAGAGTTAGTGACAAAAAATAAAAGATACTTAGAAATAAATAGGAACTCTTTCTGGAAAAAAGTGGGTCATTTATATTGAAAGAGATTAAGAGGGACTTAAATAGAGGGACAGAAGATATTCAGGGGTAGAAGTTCCTGCTATTATTAACAATAATCAATTTTCCCCAAATTGATCAGAGGGAGTCATTGTAATTTCTGATCCAAAATCCAGCAATTTTTCACAAAACATGAAAAACTGATTCTAGAAGTGACAAGCGAAAGCAAGTGGTCAGTGATGGTGAAGGTAGCATTACACAAGAACATAGTGGAGGGTTTGTCCTGCCAGATGACAAAAGTTGCAGTGATGGGAGCAGGGATAGATAAATACAGTGATGGGACCTAATAGAGAAATCAGGAACTGACGTGCGTATATAGAAGCCACGAGTGTTGCAAAGATGGGACTATGGATCAGTGAGGAAAGTGGGGATTTTTTTCAGTAAATGGCCCTCCAACAGTTGGTTATCCTGTGGAATTAAGGGAGATTGGATCCATACCTCACACCAGACACAAACACAACTTATAAGTGAAGATGTAAAGCAAAACGTTCAACCTTGTGGAAGAAAATATAGAATGTGATGACTTTGGGTCGGGTAGGATTTCCTAGAAACCATAAAGGAAGAAATTGTTACATTTAACCAAATTAAAATTTTCAAGTAAAAGCTTTATTTACTTATTTATCAATTACGGAAAGACCACCTACAGAAGGTGGCACAGTAAGCCAAGGGCACTGCTCACTCCGTTTCACCTGTGTCTCAACTAGGAAGAGGCTCCACCTTTCTCAAGACATTTTACATTACCTGTTGGATAATGATCCAGGCTTCTCTGAATCTTGCTCATAATAAAGACCAAATATCTCCGATGTGAAGGGGGATCCCTGGCCGCATGTCACAAATCAGGAGACAGTTGCCAGACAACATGATTAACAAAGGATTAGCATTAAGAAAATATTAAAGACTTTTACCTATTTGTAGGAAAAAAGCATCCCAATAGGAAAATGGCCAAAAGCCACAAACAGCATCCTTGGAGGAGAAAATCGAAAGGTTATGATGCCCAACCTCATAATTCGGGAAATGCAAATTAAAATAATTCAAACACCACTTACTCGTCTCTGCCAGGTTGGCCAAAATCCAAAACCCAAGATAGGAGGGTAAATTGTGTAAACTGTTGTGAAAACCAGTCTGGCATCAGATCCTAAAGCTACAGAAGCCTATATACCTTGACACCGCACTTCCACTCCTAAGCATAAATTCTAAATAAGTTGAAACAAGGGCCCCAGGAAACAAGTGCAGCAGTGTTAGAAATTTGTAAACAAACGGAAATAGCCCACTTTCCATCAGCAGCAGGAAGAATTGGCAAAGAGCAGTATAGCAGGAGAAAATGAACGACACGTGAAAACGGGCACTACTGCACTGACGTTGTTTAGGGGTATGTGTATATATTTTTATTATGAAATAAAACCATAAAGAAAAGGATAAGTAGGAAATTGAGAATAAAGGTTATCATAGCGAGGCCCAAGGGAGGCTTCAAAAGTCATGGCAGCGTCCTTACTCGCAGGTGCTCATTTTTTTATTTATACTTTACGTTTACTCTTTTGTCAGCATGAACTACTTTTTTCAAAAAGAAAGGCAGTAACTCCTTAATTGTATTTTTGCGTGTGAGAAGCTAAATATTCTCCCTTCTCTCTGCATTTCACGGGTGGTAATTTTCATCTCCAAGTAAGTGGATGCTTTGGGTGAGGCCAGGGGCTCAGGCAGGCAGAAGGGGAAGGCACATTTGTGGCAGTGTCCAAAATGGCATTTGAGGGACACTGAGCAAATCCCAAGTGCTGCCCTGGGTGCTTACCAAACATAAGCTCGCCCCGTCCTCATAACACTGGGAAGCAGCACCCGCCACATGTGCTCTGGAGCCTTCCCCTCTTGCCTCCCGAGGAACCACAGCCCTGCAGGACCCCCTGTCCTGGCTCTGCAGTTTGCTCACCTGCGCTCTGTAAGCACTAAGATGTTCCATCGTAGTGAATGGGCAAGTGAATGGGCATCGTAGCCCTCTGGGCCAGGCTTCTCCAGAGAGCCAGCTTCACTCTCCTGTGTGCCCATCACTCTTCAGCCTGACCAAGTCTGGCATCTGTCCCCTCTCTCTTGACCCTTGTCGTCATTGGCTCACTCGAATCAGGGACATTCAGCCTGCCTGACTGTGCCTTCTTCCGAATCCCATGATGGTATGCCCTCCGGGTTTTCCATCCACTTCTCTGGCTATTGATTTTCAGTCTTGGGCAGTCCGTGGCAGTGTTCTGTACCATATGATCTCCCGGGCCCCATCTGCTGAAGACTCAGATGGCTGTCTCTAACCTGCTCTTCTACTTTGTGAGGCTGCCCCTTCCATATTTCCACTCAGGCAGTCCACAGGAAAGGACCCTTAGCCCACGGCACTCCCATGTCCAGCCCCTGCACCTGCCAGACTCTACTGCCCTCTCCTCTCCCTCCTCAGGAATGGCCCTGCCATCTGCTCAGTGGCCTCAGCCAGAAATCTAGGATACCTTCTCCCTCCCATCCACCCTGCTCTCCTCCATCCTTCCTCCCAGTACCCTCATCTGCCCGCATCTTTCCATCCCTGCCACCCACAGCCTGTCCAAAGCTGTCATGTGTCACGGAGGCCACTGCAGTGAGTAGTTCTCTGCCCGGTCTCTGCTCCAGCACCTGCCCATACCCCCCTACCCCCCCACACACCCCCACTGCCTCCATGCCTCGGCTCTGTGCATCAGCCAGGATTGGGAGCACATCACTTCCTGCATGCTGTCCTCTAATGTCTCCCATGCCCTTGAGGTGGACATGAAACCCTGACCTCAGCCTTCAGGGTGCCCGGCCTGGCCACAGCCTACCTCCTGCCCAGCCCTCCCCTTCTGCCTTCTTGGTGCTTGCTTTAGGTGTCATGCCCTCAAGAGGTCTTCTCTGACTGCCAGTCCAAACCAAGACCCTCTTACTAGTTCTCTTGCAGAGAACTTGTCCTTTTGTCCAGAGGGCTTTTCTCCTTGTCTTTGTGGGTTTGTTTGTGTCCATCCACTCTCCAGACTTTCTATTATCTGTATGGCCTCTGTATACATACCACCTGGCCCTAGTGACATGCGGTAGGAGTCCCTCGGATGGATGGAGGGAAGTATATCCTTATTTTACAGAGGAGGAGGCTATGCCCAGAGAGGGAAGTAGCTGCCCAGAGTCACATGGGTGATCCTGGCAGGACTGGGACCCATGTTGGTGTGCTTGAGGACTGCATGGGAAATGGGGAAGTGATGCCTTCACCCTCCATCATCTTAGTCACCACCCCCCAACCATGATAAGGACAGTGGATGTTCAACTTGTGCAAAGCACTTTGCAAATGTTCCTTAGGCTGCCTTGCTCTTCTGGCCAGCCCTTCCTGTGTGGATGCTGCACTCCCTGCCTGGTCACCTGTGTGTGTAAATATCCATAACTGTGTGCACACACTTTGCTACAACCAGATTTGCACTCCCCGCCGGAGTGGGGCCCTGGTTAACTTCAGACAGCTTCATGCCGGTACCACCTGCTGCCTGGCCCACATGAGGGACCAAATCATCATTTGGAACATGCTCTGTACTGAAGGTCCACACACCAGCAATACTCAGAGCCATGGCCAGGCCACGTGAAACGCCATGTGCTGGGTTTTACTCTCTGCTACCTATTTATTCTTCATTCAGTGAAAGCCTCTGACTGTGTACAGCTCTGGGCCAAATAAGAGCCAAGGATATACCCCTGGCCACAGTCAGCAAAATCCCTGCTCCCTTGAAGCCTAGGTCCCAGTGAAGGGAAATGTAATAAAGATAAGGAGTAGCATCAGATGGTGAAATGTACTGGGAAGGAATTAAGTCGAGAAAGTGCAAGAGCAGGTGGAGCAGAATGACTTCTTCCGAGACTGTTGTCATCTGGGAGGCCTTTTCCTGGAGGTGGTATAGAGAGTAAGACCCAAGAGGAGGAAAACCCGACAAGCTCAGGGCTGCAGAAGGAGCACCAGGCAGAGCAGGCTGGGCCAGGGGCAGCACTGCAGGTGAGGGAGGAAGGCAGGCCAGAGCACTCAAAGGCCCCGTGTATACTTGCAGGGCCATTTGACAGATGTTAATCAACCAATAGATGAAATTGATTAATGGTGAGTAAATACTCTGTGAATTTGCTAAAAGGAGCTGAAAGCTTAAAGGATGTCCGGGAGCCAGGATCTGTTGTGCTATAACATATTTAAGTGCTCAGATCTAAAGGCCACATCTAAATAAAGCCAGAATGTCCAAGGACTTAACTCCAAAGAACATGTCGCAAGGAGTTAAAAGGACCTGGGAGCCAGCCTAGGCGCTGCTGCTCACTCTCCTGTGACCTTGGGCAGCTCCCTGGCTTCTTTCTGCTTCACTTTGCTCTTCTATAAGATGAGTGGGTGAGCAAGACAGCCAGCAAGGAGCCCCATAGCTCTGAAGAACAGTATGACTCAGTGGACTCATACTTGGGTCGGCTATCATCAGCAGAACAGAAGAGGACATTTGTCAGCAATTAGAGCCACTCAAAAATGGAGTGAGCTGTCACCTAAGGGAGTGAGTTTCCTGTCACTGGGAGTATTCAAACAGGGGCAGAGGACCACTGTCAGGGATGTGGTCAGCTCTTACCCATTCTTCTTCAAAGCCCCATCCTGCCTACACCCAGTGAGTACCACATTGAGCATTGCAGGCAGGATGGTGTCAGAGTAGGTTAGACCAGACTGCTGGTTTCTGAAGCTGGCCCTCGGAGGGACCACCTGGCTGCGTGAGAATCGCCCTCGTGTTCACAGAACTTCTGCTCCCAGGCCCCTCCCTGTGAGGTTCCGATTCAGCTGCCCATGACAGGGTCTGAGCAACTGGAATTCGAGAAAGTCTACACCCAATTCTCAAGTGTGGCCACTCGTAGGAACCATGGTGCTATGTTCCCAGCATGGGGACTTCCTCTCGAGGCCACGTCCTGTGGCTCTGCCAGCTCGAGCACCTGAGCAGGCTGGGTGCTTCATGATTTTGCTTTAAGTGTATTTCCAGGCTTTCAGCCCTTGGCTTCTCCTCCAGCCAGACCAGTCCCTTTATTATTCTCAACCATGCCTTGTGGTGTCCTGCCTCTGACCACCTCCTAAAGTCATGGCCTCCGTTCTTAAAACCTTCTGCTCTTCCTCACCTTTAAGAATTGTTTCCATCCTCGAAGACCTGAGAGTCCACCTCCTCCGATCCTTCTCCTGCCATCTCTAAATGTCCAAATGTCTGTTTCCTCCGAGGGCCCAGATCTCCTCTTTGACGTCGTATCCTCCTTGCCCCACCAAGTTGGCTCCCCAAGACCTCCTTCGGGGAACAACTCACCCTCTCCCATCTGCCCCCCTTAACAGGTACTCACCAGGTGCTGTGTGGGAGGTTTCCCACCAGGTTCCCAGTGACCCACAAGAACAGTTAAGGCTGCTTCTCCTCCTAGGGGAGCCAGGGCCATCTGTGAGTTGGGGCCCAGTATCCCTGCCAAGTGAGAATGGGGCAGGAGAGGCTTCATGAGGACGCCCACCTTGCCCATTGTCCTGACCCCTTTCCTGGGGAGGTACTTGTTTCACACCCCCCTTGGCCACCTGCTAGACTCTTAGGCCTTTTCACGTACGTGGCACTTGGGGTGATGGTGGTGGCAGTTGCGGTGGCCATGGCGGTGATGGTGACAGCATTTTAATGACCTTGCAGTGCAGTCTGAAGGCCTGGTGCATTCGGGTGTCTTCCTCGTGGCTCCCTCCATGACGGCTCAATTAGGGGAGCGGCAGGACTGTGGTTCAGCATTCGGGCCAGCTTCCTAATTGAAAACACATTTTCTCCTCTGAAGCTGCAGCTGGTTTGGTTCTGCTCATGCAGAAAAGGATATAACCTTGCCTAACATAGGAAATGAACGGTTGAGAGAGAAGCCAAATTCAATTTCAGTCAGATATGTTGAGGCTAAGCCCGTGATCTATGGAAGCAGGGGAGCGAGCCGTGTGCATGCGGGAAGGGACGCACTCAGCGCCCCATTAATCACGGCCGCCCTCCCGGCGCGGCCACCACCGCGTGTGCCACTGCGCCCGCGCCGCGCCTCCGCCGGGGGCTGGCCCGCAGCCAAGCACTCCAGAAGTTAACCTCTTAAAGACCCGGAGCTGCTTTCTGTTGAATAAATGTAATTTTGTGGTCAGAAATAAATGCTTGTGATGTAGCGGGAGCTTTGGAAACAACAGCGAGCCAGAGCTATTACAAATTACTCCGTGTTGTGGAAGTCAACAGCATACATCAAAATTCCAAGTGTATGGCAAATTGATTTCGGCCCAGAGCTCTGCAGCTATTCAATAAAAGTCCTATTAAGCCATTGTATGTAATGAACAATCCAGAGCAAATCTAATATTTTCAGTGGGTAATTATTTTTAACATCCTCTCGGTAAGCGTCGGCAGAGGCCTTAGATGTTTATAGCACGTACCCACATACAGTGGGCCCTCCCTAGCTTTCATTCGCCTCTTCCGGAGGCCCCGAGACAGGCCCCCCCACCTACCCCCTGAACTCAGGGCTCCCACAGGGTTCACCTGCAGACCCCACGCCCAAAGAGAGCCATGTAGGCTGCTGGCGGATCGCAGGTCCCTGTGAAGCCTTGGTTGAACTGAAATGAATGGAGTTGGAATGGAGAAGAGGCAGTCAGAGGGCCCTAGAATAAGTGAGTCAGATGCTGTGTTGGCAGAGTTGGCTCAGCCCCCCGGAGCCTCTGGAGATGGGAGAGTCACAGGTAAGGAATTTGAGGTCCGACACACTGAAGGGATCCCCAGGTGGTGCCCACTGCACCTCTGCTCCTCAAGAGCTTGGGAATCAGCCTGTGTTTCAGGGAACCCTTGCTAATGGAGCCCCCAAAGTGATCTTGTTGCCAGCTGAGCAGGGGTCCCCCTCCACAGAGGCTGCCTCCTCAGCTGTTCCACCGCTGTGTTCACACCAGGAGATGACCCTGGTAACACTGACTCACGTCACACTTCCAGTCTCCCCTTCCAGACCATAAGCTTCTGGGTTTACTCATTTATTTTTTCATTTACTGAACACCTACTGTGTGCCAGGCTAGACCTGAACTAGACAGTGGTCTGTAGTTATAGGTGATTAACTCACATGCTGCTTTCATGGCACTTAATAGTCAAGCAGGATCTGTGTCCTCATATGGCACAGTCCTTGGCACAGAGCAGGCCCTCAGTAAATGATGGGTGGGTGGCTGGCTGGCTGGCTGGCTGGATGGATGGATGGATGAGCAAATGGGTGGATGGATGGCGAGATGGGGAGTTAACAGCCCCAGTGTCTAAATCGAAAGCATTCTCTGTCCATAAGAAAGGTCCCGTTCTATCTGTTTACATTCCCAGAACTCTGCAGGGAATCATGTGATACCAGGAGGCAATTGGGATATGATAAGGGTCCTGACTTACAAGGCCTAGGTTTGAGGCCTGATTTACCAGTGACCTTGACTTTCACCAAGTTTTGACCTCTCACTACCTCTTTTCCCTCATATGATAAATGTGAAGGATTAGGGGAAAATAAATTTGAATGGTGATGATAAGTAGTATTTGTCTTATGGTTTGTTGTTATTGTGTTTTCCTGGACTAAAGTTATCCAACTTGTAATAGTCACAGAGTATTTATTTGAATTTGAATACTGTGGAATTTAAATTCTTAGGGTATTGTATTTTCTGCAGATCTTTCTTCCCTTAGAAAAACTCATTCTGGATGTTAATTAGGTTTTACTACCGTTCTATCAATATGATGCAGTAACTCCTTACATGAAACTGGCCCTACAGAGCAGATGATCAAAAGGAGGCCGGTGAACACCTGTGTGGGGCCCTGGGAGGGACCTCAAGGACACTATTTGATAACAGCTGAGGGCCCAGCCAAGTTCATTGCCTGCATGTGGAGTATCCCACATTCCATCTCTCCCTTGGTCCTTTTCAGATTGCACTACTGCCCTCTTTGCTGGCAATTATTTGCACAGCATTTTATGTCTCTAAGTTCCCATCTCCATGATTTCCCACAGCCTTACCCGGCACCCTATGCTCTTGACGTTATATCCAGCCAGGGTGATGGGGTGGAAAAGTGGCTGTGAGGTGGAGGAGCAGGGTGGGTGCCTACACTCTCGACTCCTCCCCTCTTGCTGTTTCTTGGTCCCACCTGTCCTGGGATCTATGGCTCCCTGGAGCCTTGTTATGCCCAGCCAGATGCCTCCCTCTTGTCACTAAATACTCACAACCTCCAGTAGGTATAACAAAGACTGCAGAAGCCCACCCCTGCAGGGACTTTGAGCCACACACTCAGTAGCCACCTGCACAGATGAGCCTCAAGGTCCTGAGTAGCCTGAACAGCGTTACAGGTTGGAACCCAGCTGTTTGGACTCGGTCAGATACTCATTCCACTCTTCTGCCACGGAAGGGGAGCATGACCAGTGTTTCATCTAACTACAACTTCAGGAGCCTTCCAAGTTGCCAGACAGAAAGAGGCAACCTGGCTGGATGGGCCAGTGACCTCCCAGCTTCTCTTTCTTCGCTTGGGGAGCCTCTCGTTCTGCCATTGCCTGGGGCTGTTCCTCAGCTTTGTCCCCTGTCATCATGAGGACCAAATGGCAGGAGAAAGGAAAAAACAGCCCTTTGCCCCCACCCCACCCCCCCACCCGCCCCAGGAGCTCTTGCTAGCTGAGCCCTCTAGTGGGAAAGGAGACTAACCCGGAGAGCAGGTTCTGCTAAAACATGCAGACTCTGAACGCTGCCCTTGGGGAGAGGAAGGAGAACATCTCTTCAGCTCCAGCTATGTGCCGGAAGCTTCGTATGCGTTATCTGATTTTGTCTGTACAATAGCAAAGCCCTGAGAGGTTTTATGATAATTTCTGGAGAGAAGAGGAAGTGGGCCCAGAGAAGTCGAGTAACTTGCTCGAAGCTACGCAGCTCACCAGCCATAGAACTGAGACTTCAACTCCACCTTCTTACTCAAAAGCCAGTGCTCATTCTAGAAAGCTTACAAAGTGTCTTGAGATTGTTTCAGAAGTAGGAGAAGATGCAGAGACCTATGAGATTTACGCTTTATCCTCCAGCATAACAAGGGAAGCCTGGTGGCCTCAGTCAGCAAGCACAAGAGACAGGATTCTTTCCCAGGGCTCTCAGGGAAAGGACCTGGCACCTACCTGGAACAGAGCTGTGCTCCCCAGGGAGCCCCTCCACCTCCAGACTCAAGCCCCTTTCATCCTCAGGCTTGAGACTACTGAAGTCCAGGGACTTGGGAAGGCAAATCTGGCCTGGAAACACAGGGCCTGGCATATGCTCAGGGCAAATCTCTGAGTGTGTGTTTTTCTTGAAAAGCAGCAGCAAAGTGCCACCACCCGAGAAGCCCAGTAGCATCCTGCTGTGGGCACAGGGGGCCCACAGCCCTGCTGGGAGGACTCACTAGTGTTCATACTGGGCAGCTGCCGCTATGGACCTGGAAATTCTAGGGGTGTACAAGCAGCCTCCAGGGCTCTGGGCACCTGTGCCACTCCTTCCTCCTTCACTCTGCCTCCTGGCTTCTGTCCTGTGTTCGCTCCTACCTAGGCCTGCAGTGGCTCCTTCCTAGGGTGGAGACCTAGAGCTGCAGAAAAAACAAACAGACAAACCACAGATTTTGGAATCAAATGCATCTGGATTTGACTCCTGACATCATCTTTTACCAGTGTGACCTTGAATGGGTCCTTTCAGCTTTTCTGTGTCTCATCTATGTCATGGAAAATCTGCCCCATAGATGCGAGATCTAGTTATTGATCATAGCATTCTCCAGATCCTTCCATCTCTTAAATACCACTGGGCCCCCAGGATTTAGCCATAGCCTTCTGGGGCTCTCACCGCACACCCATCCTATCCCTGGTTAACCTCATCTGGCGATTTAGGGGCTGAGGGCTCCAAATCTTGGTCTTGGGTCTGGGCTTCTCTCAACATCAGGCCTCCTGAGAGCTCCCCTGTGACCTCTCACAAACTTCTTATATCCACAGAAACACTTGAACACACACATCTGTGTGTCTCCCATCTCAGGGGAGTTCTGTTTCCCTCACCTCACTTGCTTTGGCTCCTTCCTTCCTGACACACACCTTCCTCCACTGCCCCCCCGGCCCCCCATCCTCCATCCCCAGATTCCTTGCCATCCAGTGTGATCACTTCACTTTGTGTCACCTCCTGATTGACGTCCTCAACCTCTCAGTATAAAGCTGAGCCCCTGGCTTAGCCCCCAACCCCTCCCTCCAAGCTGCTCTGGCTCCAGGCCTAGCAGGTCCCCTCTGAAAGGCAGCATGCGCTCTGCCTTTGCACAGGCAAATTCCCTTCCCCATGCAGCCCTGGCCCTCGCACGACAAAGGAGACAGATCATCCTCCTCAAAACTTACCAAGGTGTGCAGAGCTGTATCTGTGATATTCTACCATTTTCATTTATTTCCTTATTTATTTATTTATTTTGAGAGAGAGAAAGAGATCACAAGCAGGAGGGGCAGGAGAAGGAGAGAACCCCAAGCAGACTCCCTGCTGAGCACAGAGCGGGACATGGGGCTTGATCCCATGACCCCAAGATCACGACCCGAGCTGAAACCAAGAGTCAGACACCTAACGGACTGTACCACGCAGGCACCCTTCCTACCATTTACATTTTTAAAAAAGGAAGACAACGTGTGTGTACAGATGCTTGTAAATGCACAGTATGTTTCTGGAAAGATGCACAAGAGAATCTTTGCCTGCGTGCCAGCCAGGCAGCTGGGTAAAGGTGGACATGGATAGGAAGAATATCTTTCACTGCATTCTTACACTTTTTGTTGTTTGTTTTCTTCTTACAAGTAGATGGTTGCTAGTATGTATATTCACAGAGTTGTGCCACCATTGCCACTGTCTGATTCCAGAACATTCTCATCACCCAAAAAAGAAACCCTGTACTCATTCACAGTCGCTCCCCGTTCTCCCCCCGACCTGCCGCCCCCGGCAACCACTAATTAACTTCCTTTCTGTCTCTACAGGGTTGACCATTCTCAACATTTCCTATCAATGAAATCATACCCTGTGTGGTCTTTTGTGGCTGGCTTCTTTCACCTAGCATTATGCTTTCATGATGTATTTCTGTCATAGCATATATCAGCACTTCATTCCTTTTTATGGCTGAATAATAATCCATTGTATAGATAACACCACATTTTATTTATCCATTGTCTGTTGATGGCCATTTGGGCTTCTGCCACCTTTTGGCTGTTGTGAGTAATGCTACTGTGAACATTCATACACAAGTGTTTGCACAGATAATGTTTTCATTTTTCTAGATGTGTGCCTAGTAGTGGCATTGCTGGCTAATATGGTAACTCTGTGTTTAACATTTTGAGGAATTGCCAAGCTTTTTTCCAGAGTACCTTCATTTCATGTTTCCATCACCAATGTATGAGGGTTCCAGTTTTCTTTCCATCCTCCCTAACACTTAACCATTCTAGCCTAGCAGATATGAAGTGATATCTCACTGTGGCTTTGATTTGCATTTCCCTAATGACTACTGATATTGAGCATCTTTCCATATGTTTATTGGCCATTTGTGTATCTTCTCTGGAGAAATATCTTTTTAGATATTTTGTCTATTTTTAAATTCAGTAATTTGTCTTTTTATTGTTGAGTTGTAAGCCATCTTAATGTATTCTGTGTACTAATCCTTCATCAGATACATGGTCTGCAAAAATGTCCTCCTATCCTGTGGGTTGTCTTTTCATTTCTTGATAGTGTCCTTTGAAATACAAGTTTTAAAGTTGATGAAATTCAATTTACCTCTTTTTTCATTTGTTATTTCTGCTTTTGGTATCAGATCTTAAATCACAGAGCTTTATGGTTGTTTCCTTTAAGAGTTTTGTAGTTTTAACTCTTATATTTTGGTCTCTGGTTCATTTTGAGTTAGTTTTTGTAGTAAGTTTTGAAATTGGTAAGTGTGAGTACCCCCCCCCTTTGCTTTTCTTTTTCAATATTGTTTTGCCTATTTTGAATCTCTTGCATTTCAATACGAATCTTAAGGATCAACTCGCCAGTTTCTGCAACGAAGCCAGCTGGGATGTTGACAGGCATTGCGCTGAATCTGTAGATCGATTTGGGAATTTTGCCATCTTAACAATATTAAGTCTCCTGATCCATGAACATTTTAAAGTCTCACTTTCAGATGGTTTATGGCTAGTATATAGAGAGACAATTGATTTTTGTGTATTGATCTTGTATTATGCAACCTTGCTGAACACTGTATACGTTTTTATACATATAAGATTTTTTTTAACTATATACATATATTATCTGTTCATCAAAAACGGGTTTCAGAAACCTCGGATAAGAAAATGAAAAGGGAAAAAAAAAAAAAAACTCAGGTAGACATTCCTCCTTCACAGCCCACTGTGATTTACCTATGAGGTTTGGGGGGTGGAGGATTGGTTCTGGGCCCAGAGGATAGGATAGCACACTGCCGGGCACATTTTAACCACCCCCATGATTCTGTTGAAAGAATGAACAAACCAGTAAGTAGTTCAGACAACCAGCATGGTCTACCTCTGAAGCGCTGTGCTGTGGGCAGAGGCTTTCCCACCGGGAAGCTATCATCTGCCTTGTAGCTTCTACCTGTTGGTTCTGGTTTTGCACTCTGGGAAGAGAGAGGATTGATAATCCTTCTTCCCCACAGCAGCCCTTCAGATACACGGTGACAGCCAGAACATCAGATGGGCATGGCAAATGGTAAAGGAAGATAGAGGTACTGGTTACTGTTCTCATGGTCTTTGCAGTATTTCTCATGCTGTCCTCTGTCACAGATCTCTTCTCTGTGGCCCCATCTTTATTTCCCCACTTGTCCTTCATGGCACTATCTTCTCTGGATTTCTCCAGTTTTCTCCTTTTAGACACTTGGTCAAGGTGGAGGCCAGGTAGTTGAAGAATATTCCATCGGTTTATATAAGAAGCCACTGGGTGTTGTTACCCATGTCTACACTGCATTGCCTCCATAACCAAAACTACCCTGTGGTATTTGTCCATCCAGCTTTGAGCCACATAGGGATGTCCAGTGAGTCTTGTTCGGGTCTCTGCAACGGGGAGTATCATGGATGTGATTCTTCCTCACTGGAAGACTCCACCTGCAAGTTAGAAGTCATAATGGAATGTGATCTTGAGAGAGCAAGCTGTGCTGGCAGCTGGGCTCCCACACCTGTCCCCAGTCTTTCCTCCCTCCGCATTGCTCCAGAAGTGACTAGGGTACTGGAAGAGGGGCTCCCTCTACCCCAGGGTCCTCTCATGTCTCCCATAGGGCTCATAGCAAACGTGCTCTCTGCCACTCTGATCTCACTTCAGAACACATATGCTTTCCTTTTACATGGCTGTGTTCAATTAAAATTATTTTTTTAAGATTATTTATTTATTCATGAGAGACACAGAGAGAAAAAGAGAGAGAGAGAGAGAGAGAGAGAGAGAGAGAGGTAGAGTCATAGAGGGAGAAGCAGGCTCCTCACAGGGAGTCCGATGTGGGACTCGATCCCAGATCCTGGGATCACGCCCTGAGCTGGAAGGCAGATGCTCAACCACTGAGCCACCCAGGCATCCCTGTGTTCAATTAAAATTAGAACTCCAAAGCTTAGCCACGTGCGAGTCTATTTTGGGTGGGATCTTGGTCATTGTCTGTTGACTTCCGGTGTGCCACGTGGCTCTTCAAGTGATGTTTTGCCCTTGAAAGACACAGAGTAACACAGAACCAGTCTCTCATCCCTATAGCTCTTGCTGGTCCTTACTGGCCTGTAGGCCAGCAGAGCATGTCAATTTGAAAATTCTGTTAGTAGTCCGTGTTTATTTCTAAATCATTAGCTTGTACATTCCCAGGGTACAGGCTACTGGGTTCCTGAGCATGTCATTGCCACCGTGGTGTTTTGGATGTCATCTGGATGTATCTCTGTCCCCAGACCTGAAGCAGAGGAGAACAGTTTGTGGGGTGCACTGGGAAAAGAATGCTATGTTTGGATTTTTTAGAAAGTTACCAGCATTTACTCAGATTCTGTCTCCTCCATACTGTACCAGCTACTTGATGTGGGAGATTCTCACAGTTCATTTTCACAATTCAGCAAAGAGGGAACTATTCACTAGACAGATGAGGAGACCAAGGTATAAATGGTTTAAGGAACCCACCTCCAGATTATCCAGTAAGTATATCCCAGGGCTGGCTTCAGACCCAAGTCTCCAGTCCTTCAAGGCACATATTCTTTCCACTGACTGTGCAGCCCTGGTCATTGTGCTGGGGTGTCATCGTATTCTTGGTGGGGTTCTCCAGGGGCTCAGCTCTGTACTTGGTCAGTTTCCATATCTGAGAAGTGATATTGCCAATCTGGGGCTCTGTCACCATTCACAACAACCAAGGTTTATTCTCCCCACGTTGCAGACAAGGAAACTGAGGCACAGAGGTTAATTCAGTGACTGACATAGTGCACCTGTGTTAGTGCTGGAGCTGGGGCTCAACCCTGTTCTTCTGACACTGTATCCAGGCCCTGGGCCCTGTGTGCCACTGCCCTCCCTACCACCTGTGCCCGGCGAGGCCCAGGTAGCATTGCAAAGATGAGCCTTTTTCACTTCAGAATATACAATGCTGGGTGAACATCAAGACCAGTCTGTTTCTTTTTTCTTTTTTTTTTTTTTTTGGTGATCCCTTAGTAAAAAATCCACAGCATTGTCTGTATCTGTGCATCACAGCCAGCATGCCAAGGTACACGGAGGTGGCCCAGCGGGGCAGCACCAGGGCACCTGCAGCAGTCTGCTCACTATGCCAAGGAATAGCATCTTTGTCACTGCAAGCTCAGTGTGCAACAGTTGTGGCACTGAGACCGAGGCCACCCTCGGGGAGGTTTTGGGATCACCTGTATATAAGCAGGACATTCATTGTCATGATAGCAGCTACAGAGTGTTCTGGGCCTCCCAGGTGCTCAGCCCAATTGTAGGCATATTCCTTCTTAATACTCACCAAACGCCCAGGAAGAAGGCATATTTCCTCCATTTCAGAGATAACATCACCTGGTTATTTCATCTTCAATCCCCAGCCTCCTTCCCTTTCTCTGCCACCACCACCTCCCCAGGGTTCTCTTGTTCTGACAAGGAAGTTTGCTCTTCCCTAAACTAGGCCTGAGCTTGGCTCTCATGCTTCCCATTTTTTAGACTAGACTACAAGGGGGCTAGTAAAAGCCTCTTTGAAGCTCTTAATTACAGGAAACTGCCTTCTCCGCTCTGATACTGCAAAGTAACCGATGCTGCAGAATTCGGTAGTGAGTTCCAAGGAGTCCCTGAGTCTGTATGGCCTTCTCTGCCTGGAACCTACCTGCATTCATTCACAGATGCTTCCCAGGCAGCCTTCTGTGTTAGTTAGGACCCTGATGCTGGGGTAGAGAGAGAAAGATACCACTGTCCCTGGCCTTGGATAGACCACAGGGTGGTGGAGAGGAAGCTCATGCACATGAGTCATCATCACATGGTGTGGGAAGTGGGCAGAGAGGGATTTACCAAGAGCTCAGGTACCAGGACTGAGTGACCAGTGGTGCCTGGGGAAATCAGGAGGACACCACCCAGGAGGCATCACCTAGACTGACTTATGAAGGAGGAGGGCTAGATTCCCCCGTGACCCGGGGTGAAGAGCATCCTAGGCAGAGGACCTAGCGGACAGTCCCAGAGGCATGAAGGGGCATGGCATGTTAAGGAGGCAGCAGCTTGGGGTGGGGACAAGTGTGGTTGGTGGTTGGATTTGGTGGGGGTTGAAGTTAGTGTAAATCAAGGGCTGTGTCAGGAAGGGTCCTAGGACCTCAGCCTAAGGAATGTGGGTTGTAACCTCGCAGTAAGGAGAAGCCATTAGGGTAAAGTGACTATATGTGCTTTTCTGGGTGCTAGGACAAGGACCCAGGGCCGCTGTGGAGGACACATCACCCTCTATGGCAAGGAGAGGCCACAGTTACAGAAATGTGCTGGGTCCAGGCTTACAGTGTCCGAACTGGAAGTAATGGGGGGATGTCAATTAAGGCTAAAGCATCAAAGGAAGGAAAGAAATCATAATTCTGCAATTGATTTCTGAGGCCAAACGATTGGGACTTCTTGATTGATTGGTGGTCAAGGCTGGTGGTCAAGGAGGATTTCTGCAGCTGTAAATACTACACTATTCTGTTCTTGTTTCCATTTTATGCAAAGCATCTTCCAATTAAAATTCAGACTTGTACTCATTTTCCCCATATTTCCTTCCTCTGCAGAATACAAGAGGGTCCTATTGAAAACTCGAGTAACAGTCCCCAAAACCTTAAAGCCATTAATGTTCCGAGTTACAGGTGGGTGAGGGACTTTCACAGAGAATGTTACCTTAGACATGAGCATACCCCTAAAAAGTTGTAACGCTCCCCTGTGAGAGCTATTTATGAGACTGCCTTTTTAAAAGTGGCATAGTGGTTTGTATAAAAGCTAATGCCTTGAGTGTGTAAATTCTCTTCTAACTGACCCTCTGGAAATTGGCATTAATTTACATGATATTTGTGTGATGTTTCATCTTCTAAGTACATCACAGGTCAGTAATTATCACCAACACCAAAAAGTAGTTTGTGAATAGCTCCACACTGTTAGATTTTCTATCTTATTGGATTCTCCGGGGCTTTGATAAGGCAGATGTTCTGGTTGTTCTCTTCTCTTAGACATAGAAAATAAAATCCAGAGACACAAAGTGTACGTAGCTCGCTTAATATTCCCAAATGTGCAGTGGAGCCCTGTCATAAATCCAGTCTTCTGGGTTTAAGTCCTGTGTGCTTTCTACTTTATCATACCATCTTTCCCCTGCCCTGCCTGTGGCAAAAATAATAATAAAAAAAAATCCTTTGGCCTGTACAACATTGGTTGTTTATTCCTTATTTTTACTTTGTGCTGTCTTAGCGGTATAGCTACCCTAGGACTTGTAACAGACAGCTTTAGTAGATCATGCTGCTGTAACAAGCAACCCCAAAGCTCAGTGGCCTACGACAATAAAAGATTACTTCTTGCCCTTATGACATATCGGCTGCAGGCTGACTGTGACCGTGTGGTCTTCATTTGGAGAGCCCAGTGGAAGTGGCAGCTCCCAGTAGGTCATGTTGGCCTTACAGTGGAAGAAAAGAGCTCAGTGCCAAACCATGTGATCGCTTTTAAATCTTAAGCTCCAGCGTGGCACATAGCACTGTCATTTACATTGCATTGGCCAAAGCAGCTCACCTGGTCAAACCTGACATCAGTGCGGTGGGAAAGCAACCAGATGGAAAGTGCCGTTCACCACCAGTCACACGGCAGTGGCAGAGGTGTGTGGCCTGTCACGCAGGAAGGGTAGACAGTGACTGATAGCGACAACTCAAGATTCCACATGACTCCCAGAATGGCACAGTGTAGTTCCGCCAGTGCTCACATGGTCAGGCACCTGCTCAACCCCTCCACAATCTTAGGGGTCTCACTGGTGATTTCCATGAACTCGTCTCCAAACCTGGCTTCTGAGTGTACATGCTACTGTAAGCAAGTATTTTGAATTTATAAAGTGGTTGAGGTGGGGTTTGTTTGTTTGTTTGTTTGTTTGTTTTGCTTGCTTACAAAGATCGTATGTATGTATGTATGTATGTATGTATTTTTAGCAATCTCTTCACCCAGGGCAGGGCTTGAACTTGCAACCCTGAGATCAAAAATCGCATGTTCCGCCAACTGAGCAGGCCAGGGGCCCCTGATTGTTTCAGACTTAGAATAAGCTACCTTTCTATACACTTTCATCTTCAGTTTTAATTCTTATTACAGAAAGGCCAAACTCAGCATGGTAAAAGTGATGTTGCTGGGAGGATAACCATTGGGTCCAGGAGACTTGCAGAGCAACCACCAGGGTCCTACTGGTAAGGAGACACAGGTCGCTGCAGGAGGGCAGCTCCAGAGCGCTCTCAGGCGCATGCAGTGGGAAAGGATGCTTCTAGCGTGCTGGCTCCCGCCAAGTGGCTGTCATCACGTCAGCACAGGAACCATACTTCCTACACAAAGAACTCTTTACATATTAAGCATTTTCTTAAAGACTTAAAACCAGATCCCTTAACCATTTACTCACTTCTGTAGGGAAAACTCAATCACTTGAGGCAAATTGTCACGTGCACAGCGAGAATGTATAAAACACCTCCCATGTGCTATTTGGGAGGAAAGCCAATAGAGATAAAAAGCATAGCATAGTCTTTCAAGGAACCCGGGGTCTCCTGAGGGAGCCTTCTCTATGGTCCTGGAACCTCAGGACAATCCCATGCGGCGATGGCCATGTCCCACAAGCGGCTGGGAGAGGAGTCAGTTGAGCCTCAAGGATCACAAGGAGGCGCCTTCCAGGCTGCTGGGGAATTGCTCACGTATGCATGGAACAAGGAGTAACCGGGCATGGCGGGACATGAGGCACATCCCTGGAGCGGAACAGGTTTTCCCCAGGGCCAGGGCCCCAGTGCAACCAGAGCTTTGCCAGATCTGCCCCAGTGCCACAACCTCTGTCCCTGCCCGAGCTCATCCCCTTGCTCAGCCAGTGCCTTTAAGGGCTAGGGTTGGTAGACAGACTCTCTACCTCAGGCTGTCTTTGCACATGCAGTAGTCCAAGTGTCTAACCTGGATCCTGCTTCCAGCCTTCTACACCCTAAGACCTTACATCAGACTGTTCCTCAGGGCTGCCACGCTGAGGCCTGGCTCATGGTTGCCGAGGCAGGCAGTGCACACAGCCGAGCATCTGCAGCAGGTGGAGGACATGGGGATGAGGACCACACTCTCTCTCTCCCCTGTGTTCCCAGAATGCTCAAGGGTGACAAACACAGCCTCGCTTCCTGGGCTCTGACTGCATGGACAAACCCAGGAAATCTGTGGAATGTGACAAAGCCACTGTCAGGTAGCCAGCCTTTCCCTGAGCACCTTACCCATGTGAGCTTGTCTTCCCACTTTTGCCCAGGAGATGGGTACCATTATCCCTTGTACAGATAAGGCTGGCCAGCCCGGCCTAGGGGCCCTCCTTCCCCTCTCTAAACTCAGAGCCCTGCCAGGCCAAGGGAACCCACTACCCACGTCCTCTTCGAGCCTGAATAAGTCTTCAGCAGTAGAGATGCCAGCCAAGGGTAGTCAGAGGGAGCAGAAACCCCTGAGATAGGAAGTCCTAGGCTGCAGCAAGGAGAAGCCTGCCACAGGAAACACAGAGCTGGAAGGAGAAGGATCCACCAAAACTCAGACTCTAAGACCTGGTCTTGGCCGAGGATGCTGACCATCAGGGTGTCCAAAGACGAAATGACAATAGAAGGTCTCAGAATTCCCAGAATCAACAGACTCTTCCACCCTTGGAAATCTTACAGTGGGGCTGGGTCGGGAGACCCCATCAAGTAGAAACTCAACCACGCGTGGAGCACTCATCATCTCTCTTCAGAAACCTTGTAGTCCGATTGCTTACTGAATTAATGAAACCTACTGGCTTGGTCTTAATTCTCTCAGGACTGGCTATGAACTCTCGAGTTTGTGGAAAGGGGAAGGCCAGGAGAAGGGCTCAGAATCACGATCCCTGTTTGAGTCTGTTAGAGCCGCCATAACCAGGCACCACCCACTGAGCTACTTAAACAGCAGATCTTTATATCTTACAGTTCTAGGAACTAGACAGCCAAGTGAGGCTGTGGGCAGTATCGGTTCCTTCTGCAGGTAAGAGGCTGTGAGAGGGATTCTGTCCAAGGCCTTTCTCCTGGCTCTGGTGGCTTGCTGGCAGTCTTTGGTGTCCCTTGGTCCGTAGACATGATCCCAGTCTCTGCCTTCATGTTAACATGGGGTCCTCCCTGGGTGTTTGACTATGTCTGCAACCAGATTTCCCCTTTTTTATAAGGACAAGGCCATACTGGGTTAGGACCTACTCCAGTAATCTCCTCTTGGGATGCCCAGGTGGTTGAGCATCTGCCTTTGGCTCAGGTCATGATCCCAGGGTTCTGGAATTGAGTCCCTCATTGGGCTCCCTGCAGGGAGCCTGCTTCTCCCTCTGCCTGTGTCTCTGCCTCTGTGTGTGTGTGTCTCTCATGAATGAATAAATAGAATCTTTAAAAAAATAATAATCTCAACTTGCTCACCTGCAAAGATGCCTTCTTTGCAAATCAGGTCACATTGATAGGTGTTGGGGACCAGGGCTTCAACATCTTTTGAGGGGACACAGAACAGTCCCCCAGTGTGCTATGTAAATAACCAGCCCTCATCCCCTGCCTCTTCCTCCGCCCCACCCCCCACCCCCAATTAACAGTCCTGACAGGAGAGACAGGATCTTTCCAGATCTCATCCTTTGTCCACCAGAGAGGCAGCGACCCTTTGTACACTTGGTCGTACTACCTGGAAAGCGAAGGACCCTCCCTCCTCGGGTCCTGAGCTGAGTAGAGAAGCCTCTGTCGGGATCAGGACATACAAAGAGCTGCCAGGGCATGTGCCCTGCTTCCTAGGCAGAAACTCTGCTCCCCATGAACACATTGCTCTCCAGAAGTAACAGAAAGACCCAGAGCATAGGGAGTGTTCCAGACATCTGAAGAGGTAACTCCAAATCCACTTTTACTCAAAACATCTACATAGGGGATGTTTAGATACAGATAAAATCATACTATTAAGACATTTTCCAAATTTTGCAATAGGTACTGGAAAAGATTGATATATTATGATAGCACAATCCAGCATTTTACATATGGTTTAATTTCAGATACATTTCTAACAGCTTTATTGAGATATAATTCACATACTGTTTAATTCACCCATTTAAAATCTGCAGCCCATTGACTTTTAGTAGAGTCACAAAAAGTTGTGCAACCATTAACAATCAACTGTATAGAGTGTTTCATCACCCCATAAAGAAACCCTGCACCCTAAGCTATCCTCCTCCAAACCCCCATCCTCTCCAGCCCCAGACAACCACTAACCTACTTTCTATCACTCTATAGTGCCTGTGTGACTGCATTTCATTCAACTGTATGTTTTTTTTTTTTTTAATTAGAAAAAAAAAACTTTGAAGAGAATTTGAAATCAGACAGAGGATGACTTCTACTGGAGAGTGGCAGAATTGGGATTTTTATTTTCCTCTCAATCTCTCTCTCTCGATTTTTTTTTTTTTAATTTTTCTAGTCATACAATCAGCCTGAATTGCTACTACTTGGAGGGGGGAGAAACCCACCTTATTGTAAAAATAAAGAGAAAACGGTCTTGTCATTCTTAAGTAGTCCTTGGGGATTATTCTGAATACTTCCCCAGCACCTAAAAATCGGTCTTATTTTATGGGAGGAAAATGTGTCTGAGTTCCAGACAGCTGACTTCAAATGGGAATTTTGGAGCCCAACTGGCTAGAAACTGGAAATGCTTGTCTGCTCTTCATTGGCTTTCCTGAGGCCTGGCCCCTGCCAGCCCTGGAGTCCCACTCCCCAGCGCCTTCCCATCCTTCATCAAGTGGCCTCTCTTGGCCCCGAACAAATTGTTGGTTGGCTCCCGTGAGGGACCCTATAATTAAGCCACATCCTTTTGCCTCTTTAATAACATTGGAGACAGAGAGTATAATTCTGTGAGGGGACCGAAGGAATATGTAATTTTGTGTCCTTTTCCTGAGCCAATATGAACTCGGTGCATGTAGCATCTTGCATGCTTCAGGTGTAAAGAGATCTGATATCTCAACAAGTGTGTTATGTGAGCAGAAGACGTACTGAGTTCATCTGGCAATCAGGGGCTCTTAGAATGTGTGTCCAGCATACCTTAGGAGTTTCATGTGTCACCTTTCTTTAATGAAGAGGCTTTACGCTAGCCCGGCTGGGTGAGCTCACAAGGCAGACTGATCCTGGCCACCATCACTAGTCTGGTACCAGAGTTAGAAACCTGGATGCCATCCTTGACTTACCTGCTTCTGCTTCCTCTGTGTCTCATATCAACACGGTTTGACCCCATTCTCCCTGATTCTCCCCATTCTCAATCCTTCCTGCCCTACAGAGTACTCACTGTGTGGGAGGTAGGAAGCCCTGAAATGTCCCCTTCTGCATGCACTGCTGGGCCTTTGTGGTCTGATCCCTGCTCACTTGACCAGTCTCATCACCCACATGTCCCTGTTCCCACCCCAGCAGACCCCCATGTTCCCTGGTATGTGACCACCTCATCTGTGGGTTCTTAATCTTGATTCCATGGACAGAACACAAGAGGACACATCAGTGTCCTAAATAGAGTAGAGTATGTTTTTAGGAGGCAGGTCCTTGGCTTTCATAAAATTCCTAACCAGGATCTATGAACCCCCAGATTTAAGAGTTTTGCTCTGGGTATTTGAACGTGCTCTTCCCCTTTCATGCAATGTCTCTCCTTCCCACCTTGATGAGCTACTCTTGTGGTCTCTGCTCAAAAGTCATCCAGTTTCCTACTTGGTGGCCCTTTCTTGGTGTCCCCATGGCTCTGCTTGCCCAGGATTTTGCCAGCTGGGACTTAATCACTTGTTTCCATACCTATTTCCCCACTGGACCATGGCTTCTAGGCTAGGAGCTGTCGCTCTGCACCCATCTCTAGCACAGTGTCTGGCATATGGTCAACTCTTGGTCAGTACTCGCAGAGAGCGGAAAAGGGACTGTTTTCTCAGCTGGGCAGTGTGACCAAGCATGGCAAATGGCTGCAGAGCACCACTCCTGCCTTGTCACCCTTGCCACCTGGGCTCACATGGCTTGTCTCCACTCCATGTGTTTATAGCCACTTACCCTAAGAGCAAGGCCCAGCTGTCTGGCACTTTCCTGAAGAAACCAGACTTCAGTTTGCCATGTGATGATTTCTTAGTTACCTCGTGACAAATTTTGAACTCTTTGTTTTTTCTTTTCCTCCTTCTCTTGTCTTTCAGATTGATGCACTGAGTAAAAGAAGCAAAGAAGCTGAGGCAGCCTTCTTGAATGTCTATAAAAGATTGATCGATGTTCCAGGTAAGTCCAATAACTTATACAGCCCACCAGTGGGCATTGTGTGTTGGTGAGTTGGTGGCTCTCGGGCTTCCTCTTCTCCGCTTCCCTGAGGGAATTATACCAGGAAACTGGGAATTCTGAATATGGATTCTCCAAAACCGAGACTTTGGATGGGTATGGAAATTAGATGCATATTTGCTGAAGTTAATCATATAACTTCCACGTGATGCCTTTGTAAATACAGAAACTCAAATCTGTGGGGCTGCCTTTGGCTTCGGTATAAAATGCTGCACATTCTTAGAGAAGAAATCAAACCCATGTGTGGGCCATGCAGGCATCATGAATGTTCATGGTTCTGGGCTAATTCAGGAATGGCCCTCATTGGGCCCCTCAAACACCTCCTCCCTCTCAGGTCATCCAGGGAATTAGTATCCTCTGGCCAAGTCTTTGACTTAAGGGTTATAGCCGAAGGCAAGGGGTAGCCTGTTTACCACGTGTGTGGGTTGTTTCTTCTTTTAAAGGAACTAAAGAGTTAACCTTTTAATAATGCTTGCTGGGCAGTCAGAGAGGTAACGGCTTTCCATTCCTTATTTTAGAAAAGTAAGGCAGAATTTAGAGCACCTTGAGCCACTGTTCCCATTGGTCCTCTTTTCCTGGGTGTTCCATTCACTTAGAATCCATGGAGAGGTGATGGACATGATCACATGGTCCTAGCTCAATCCTGGAAAGACTCAGATCAGAAATTTAGGAAAGTTGTTTGAATATCCTCCTCTTCAGACCAAGGAAACCAAATTACCAACACCCTCCCCTACTCAGCCATTGGAGTTGCTCACTTGCTTTTAGTAATCCTCTGAACATTACTGGCATTACTAGAGCTGCTTTTAGCAAAACAGAGCAAAAGCAGGTCTCCTTGGTATCTGTATTTGTATTCCAGTTTAGGTTCTCTGTGGGCTCTGCTGTCCCTTCTGGGAATGGGAGTTAATAGAGGCCACAGCAAGCTAGGTGTGGCAGGAAGCACTTTGGACACTTTGGACAGAGAGGAGGGAGATACAGATTCTCCTGTCAGGGCCTGTTGTCTTGGTCACATTCCTTTTCTTCTCCGGACTTAAGCTTTTCTAATCTGGAAAATGGAATAAGGTAGGGGAACAGCCTAGTGATGATGATAATAGTTTTTTTTTTTCTAACTTTTCACTGTCTTTGGAGTATATCCAGCCCTTAGTTCCAACTCCTAGGCTTTTGATTTTCTGCAAGAATTTGTGTCTATCTAGGGGTTCTCCAAAGGCCCTGACCATGGCTCATGAGGAGCTCTTCACAGTAACTGGATCATTTGATGCCTGACCTGGACTATTTCTCAGGAATCGGCAGCTTGGTGGGCCTACTTGCATTTTTTATTTTGCAACTTCTGTGTCAGTGACTTAGTTAAAAGGGGACAGGCTTGTTTTGTCTTTGCCAAAGACCCAGAGAGCCTTTAGCTGCTGTGTTTTAAATAACCTACACTCTATTTTAAAAGTCCATTTGTACCTGGGTTTTCCCTTAGTGAAGTTTCTCAACTGGGTAGTTACTTTCCAAGTTACTGGGTTTCTCTTCAGTTTTTCCATCTTCATATTCCATAGAAAAAGCAGAGATGGTTTTTAAATCAACACTCCTCTTTGCCTGACCAGGCCTCATTCATAGACAGACATAATTTTTACAGAATTTTGATCATAACATGGGTATATATTTATATTCTGCCCTTTTTTTATTAATATAATACCATCGACATTTTTTTCTGTATCGGTGATAATCTTCATAATTATTATTTTTGGCTGGAGAATTAAAGTTTGCAGTTTCAATTTAAGATGATAGGAGCAAATGATGTTTGATGTTTTCTGTTAAGAGTAGAAGTCAATTCGAGTACATCTGTATCCACATAGAACATTTTTACCCACCTCCTAGGTATTTTTTTCTTAAAAATGCTGTGGTCTGACAGATCTAACAAGTTCCTTAAAAAGCAGGAATGGAGCTTGGAGCACTCTACCTGTGTTTTGAAGTCTGCTTATTGCTCAGATGAAGTAATCCTGCGGCTGAGCCTTACAGGAAGGGTCTGGTCAATAGCATTGCATTTACTGACAGTCATGCAGTTGGGGGAGTCAGGGTGCCTTAACTGTCTGTGTGTTCCAGGCTTCCATCCAGCTGAACCCAGAAACATTGGTGGGGTGTGTTAAGTTCTAGTTGCAAGAGACAGCAACTTATACTCTGTCAGAAAAGTGAAGGAAGAGCTCTCGGGAATAATGGGATGGGTATTTCAGCTATGTGTCATATAGCCCAGCTCCAGGAGCCCAGGAAGAGCTGACCAGCTGGCTCCAGGAAAAGGAGGAGACAAAGCCCCAGTAACTAAGGAGGTTGATCCAGAAATCTGACAGAACCAAGCCCTACTGTCCCCGGTCCAGAAATTTTTTTAAAAAGGATTTTATTTATTTACTTGAGAGAAAGAGTGAGTTAGCAGAGAGAAAGAATGTCAGGCAGACTCCACATTGATCCTGGAGCCTGACACAGGGCTTGACCTCATGACCCTGAGATCATGACCTAAGCCGAAACCAAGAATCAGATGTTCCACTGACTGAGCCACCCAGGTGCACCCCTGCCAAACCGTTCAGGAATTTTATTTATTTGTGTCTTTTCTTATTTCTCACCTGCTAGTTCTACTGGAATGAAAGCTCTCTGAGGACACTTTGCTTTATCACTCTGTGCCCAAGACTTGGAGCAGGGCCTGGCATACCACGGGTGTGATATGTTGCATGACCCGAGGGGTGCATCATCACAGAGCCACCCTGGAGTCCTCAGCAGCAGAAGTCACCAAGGGACATGCTAGTGGCTCTTATAGCTCAATCTCGGCTCAGTTCTAACTCCTTAGTGTCAGTTTGCATATCCAGTAGCTCCTAGGCACACCCACTGGGATGACTGATGTGCACCCCGAAGCTACCCAGTGTGTCCAGAGAAAACCAGCTCCTTCTTGCTTTGCCTCTCTTAGCAAGCAGCACCACCTTCAACCCACCTGCTCACACGAGAGCATGGGGTCACCAAGTCCTGGCCATTCTGCCTCCAGAATGTTCTCTATTCCATTCACCTCTCTCCATCCCAGCTTCTGCTCTCCATTTTGTAGTTCAGGCCACCCCCCTTGTGTCTGCAGTATCTCAGAGTGAGTCTCTGTGCTTATAGGAATAGATTTGTTTCTACCCTGCCGGCAGGCCAGGCCCCATCTCAGCTGATACATTACTCACCCCAATTGACTTGAGACCCTCCTACCTGGCCTCCCAGGTCTGGCTTAGCCCTTTAATACACACACACTCACTCACTCACTCACTCACCCTCCCAGCACCCTGTGTCTGTCTCTGTCGTAACTACTTGGTACTCTGCTGTTTTCCTTTTGGGCCCAGCAGAGAGATGGGGCAATGTGGTCTTGTCCTTATTTTCCTAGTGTCCACCCCGATGCCTGCCACATAGAGAAACTCTACAAGTACTGGTTAAATGAATACATTGGGGTCAGATCATTTTTTCAAAATGCTTTCTGAGGTTTTGCAGTCTTTAATTGTTCATATTGGACATTCTAACCCAGAGTGCAAGAGAATGGAGCATATCATGTACTGAGTTGTAGCAGTGCGGAATAGCTGTCTGGGCTCTCCTTTTGGTTCAGTGTTCTCCTATAAAGATTTACCTGGACACATAAACATTTATATGACACTTAGCACTCTGGGTTTAGCAGCCCGGCACATGTGCTTCAGAATCTGTGCTTGGTTTAACAGCTGTTCTGCTGGCGTGCCAAGCTTTGCACACCCTGTGTCCACCCCATGCTCCCCTCCCATCCTCCTTTCTGGCAGTGGTGTGACTCGGCTCTGAGGGAGAAGAAACATTTGAGCCCTGGCTGCTCCTCCCTCTTGCTCATCTTCCACATCCCAAATCCCAAATCCTGCTATTTCTCTTCCCCAAAGCTCCTTCATATTAAAGATACTGAATAAACATTTAAATATAGAATTGTCCTGATGAGTCCTTCAAACAGGTAAAGTAGTTAAAACCCTCATATTTACCTTCTTCCTCACTTGCCACCAGATTGTTCTTCATTTTATAGTCAGTTTTGAGAATATTTTAAAATGCTTTTTATTGGGAATATCCTGCTTACTTCAGCCAAAGCATGCTTCCTTTCCACACTGCTGTGACTTCCCCCACAAATGGGGTTAGTTGGTCAGCACCTCAGAAACTGCCCTTCCCTGTGTCCTAGGAACCATGCTGAGCCGCAGGGGTAGAATCGGGAGCTAATCAGCCAGATAGCTTCCTGTTTTCATGGACCTCAGAGGGTGGTGGGAATGTGGGTATTAAAAGTAATCACACACATAGTTATACAGTATAGGTATGACAAGTATTTTGGAGGCAGAGTCCATTGGGCAGGAGAGTATAGATCAGAAAGGACTGGGCAGGATCCCGGGCAGCTGCTGTTGGCAGTGACAAGAGTGGCCAAGTACGATGTCATCTAAACCAAAACACTGTCACTAGTCAAGAGGGCCCTGCTAATAGTTATGCCCCAAAAAGGGCACACACCAGTGTGGTCACCTGCTGCAAAGCCAGGCAGAGGCCTGGTAGATTATGTGAAAGATTCTAGACTTCATCTAACAGAGAAACCAGGAATGACTTGTAAGCAGAAAAAGACACTATCAGATGAGCATAATAAAAAAGTCATCCTGACTTCGGGGAACATGGGGAGGAAGAGATGAGGTCACTTGGTTTTAGATGGCGGGAGTAGAATTAGAGGAAAATGGTTGGATTTCAGCTGCATGAAGGAGGTAGAGTGGATGGTTGAGGAAGGTAACCAGGACAGCCTTTGCCAGGACCTGGTGGGCACAGCATTACTTCCTTCAGGACTTACTTACATGGTTCCCTGTGGTTCATTAATTAAAAGGAGAACCAACAAGGGCACCTGGGTAGCTCAGTCGGTTAAGCATTCAGCTCTTGATTTTGGCTGAAGTCATGATCTCAGGGTTATGAGATTGAGCCCCATGTCATCTGGCTGTGAGCTCATCAGGGGATTCTGCTTGAGATTCTCCCTCTCCCTCTGCCCCCAGCCCCACTCTATAAAATAAATAAATCTTGAAAGACCAACAGACCATTGGGAGGATTAACCTCTCTTCTATTATCATCTCTGATTATTGTGTTAATTGAAAATGGCCTTTGCCTTTGTTGTCAGTGTCATGGCCATAGGAAAGGAGTTTTACATTTTGATTCATAAATAAGTTAGTAGATTTTACTACATTAGTTGAGATGACTTCATCTGTCAGTTTCATCACAAATGGATTTTGTATCCATAATGTTTGTGGTCAACATATAGAAGTGTCTTAAACTTGGACATATTTAAGTTTATTTCTTTTAATACACCTTTGATCAAGATTTGTACTTACTACTTGCTGATGATTAGCCTCATGAAGAAGAGCATCATAGCCAACTGCCAACAACATGACTTGGTAAGGACACCTAGGCGAGGCCCCCTGCCCAGAGGGGAAGTCCCTCTGCCACTGGGTCCCTCACAAGGCCAGTGTCCTTCCGCATGGGCATCTGTATTTGTGGGTGAGAGCCAAGTTAGTGAATATCTGTCAACAACAGTGATCCTGAGCGTGTAGGAAGAAGTTCAAGGTATGCTGTTTAAGAAGCCCTATAACCCATTACCTTGGCCAGCACTTCCCGGTAGTGTGTTTTTTTGCCAGGCCCTGGAGCACGCACCTAAGGTACAAATGCAGTTGAGCTTTGGCCCTTGCTTGGCCCTTGGGTGGTTTCCTTTTTGGGTGGTGGGAGACTACACAGCCTTTGAGAAAATATTCCCCATACTTAAACAGGCTACACAGGCAGCCTCCATCCCTCCTCCTAATGAAAGGAGAAATAAAGGTCTCAGCTCTTAAAGTGTGATCCTCTCCAATAGCTGGAAATATTCTAGAATGACCTCTTTAAAGGCTTTTGCATAGCTGGAATGTTACTGTATTCTGAGCAAAATTACAATGGTATGCATAATCTGCCAGGAATTAACTTTGCGTGGGTGACTTGCTCTTGCTTCTTAATACTTTTCAGATTTTTTTTTTTACAATGAGCATGTATTTATCTGTACAATTGGAGGGGGGAGCATAAATCAGGAAAATAATCACGATCTTAGTTTCTAAATAGCCCTTACTGGTGGATTACAGATAAGAATGTAAGCATTAGTCAGTTGAGTGTTTTTGAGACCCTTAACAATTTGTGTAAAACACAGCTATGACTTTCCTGTCTCAGAAGCATCTTGATAATGGTATTTTTTTGAAGTTTCAAAAGGAGAAAAAGAGACAAAGTGGGTGGAGCTCCCACCTGTGCATCAGGTGCTACAGCCTCTCTGCTTTGGTATAGATTCATCAGAAAAGCCTCTCTGCAAGCTCCCATCGCCTTCTTGTCTCTGTCTGTGGCCCTCCTCGCTAAGATGTGGTTTAGGTCCTACAGATAGAAAACCTTCAAACACAAAGGCAGTGCCTGGAAGGGTTTATTTTAAGATTTAAATCTGAGGAAGCACATTACCAGTGATATAAAATATTCATTGACTCATGAAACACTGCTAGAACTTCATGTTTCATGACCGCCCGCTCTCGCTTTATTTCCGTGGAATAACCAGCCTGCAGGTGTAAGTAGAGGTGTTAGTTTGCAGAAGTCTTGAAAGAAAGCTACCCGAAGAGAGGCCGCTCCATTTTCAGAACCCACTCAAAAATACCCCTGCTCCAAGGTGCTCCTCTGGGAGGTTTTAATTTGCATTCAGGAAAACCTGCCCTAGTAAATATCCCCAGCCGCCTAGCATTTGAGGATCCAGAAATAAAGTAGAACGTCATCATTTTTGAGAACTGCTTTTTAATGCTCCTCCATAGGAAGACAATAATAATCTGGTCCCTCCTTCCCAGCCTGTCCCCGACTCAAGGTTCCCAACAGCAAGACTCCTGGAAAAAAGAAATGAAATCTTAGGATTTAGTTAGAAAGACCCCTTGCTTCTTGTACCAGGGCTTGTGCTCCTTGGTGGCATTTTTTAAGACTGTAGGGATGTGGTCACCCCAGCCTGATCCTGTGAGGCTGCTCCAGTCCATGTATTCTAGATCTCCTGGTATTGACAGCCAAGCCAGTGCCCAGGCCCCTCTGAGAGAGAGAACTCTGTAACCTCAGGATCCCCTTTGCACATTTTCAGTTTGCCTTCATAAAACATTTTCATTCACACACAAGAAGCAGCCGCCAGCACCCTAATGGGACAGAAGAGGAACTGGGGCTGAGATATGAAGGTTGTGGTTGCACATACCCTCTTGTCTTTCAACTGGTTGCAGGGCCCTAGCTGTTCCCACAGCAGCCTGGGGACTAGGGATCAGGGACGGTGATGCTCTGCCCCATGCTGAGGAAGCTGTAAACCAGGTAGGGAGGTAGCTCCTCTAACACTCATTGATCAGCTTCAAATTTGGGGCCTGATGAGCCTCTTCATTTTACAACCAAAGGTTTGCTGGCTGGGCAATTAGCTACATTTTAAAAATAGACAGACGTGACAAGATGGGCGTCTGGGTGCTGGCCACCACTTTCATGTGCTGCCTCTCCTTTGGGCTCTCCCTGCCCATCCATTTCTCAGTCCCTCGACACAGCTTGGGAACTCGCCAGCCGGGACTTGGGAATCCTGGGTTTGCTTGCATGGGGAGGTGTGTCGCCTCTTCCCCCCTCTGCCGTAACCAGGGTGGTCCTGGCATACTTGATATCTAGACAGCTTTTCATCAGTTGCTCATCAGCATGCTAATTGCTGTATGACTAATTATGCCCTGAATTCCAGTTGATTTTCTTAATGAGACAGCTGGGTTAATTATGTAATCGAATGATTACATTAGCCTAGAGTGCCCCGGCGAAAAGTAGCGTCTGCCTCCCTGTGATGTCATCGCAGGGATGGCAGTCACAGGGGCCACTTTCCCTCTCCAAAGGCAGGGACAGCCCCACCACCCGCAGAGCTCTCTGCACAGACGCGGGCTTGGTTTAGCGAGGTCATTCTTTCCAGTCCTTGTCCTGCATATGGAGAGGCAGCTCACCACTCGCTTGTCCACACCCTCCCCAGCACACCTCGGCCCCAGCCTGTACTCTCCATGAAGTCCAGCGGCATCCTCTTCCTTCTAGAATGTCCCTCGCCAAGAGTGTCGAGTTTTATCAGAGCGTGCCAGCACTTCCTTTATGGTGGCCCAGAGAATCCAAAACAAGAGGAATGAAGACCAGAGTGTGGCAGTTTACACAAAGTCTAAAGAGCACAGACTGGCCCCAACCTTATCCTCCTTTTCTTCATCCATGTTCAGTTTCATTCCTTCTTTCCATCCTGATCTCCACGTGCCTCGCACTTGGCTGAGAAAGTACATGTGATCTGAGGAGGGTGACATGTTCCAGCCACAGGCCAGCTCTCTACTTCCCATGACAGCAAAACTCCCAGAATCAGTTATGCCTGCTGATCCCTCCTCACCCACTGCTATACTCCTCCTTCCCCAGCGGCACAGCAGCCTCTTCCTTGTGGGACTCTGAATGTGGGCAGATCCCAGACTCTGCTTAGCCTTTTTCTTTTCTGCATTTATATTCTCTCCCTAAGTATCTTCTGATTCATGTTATCCTCCCAAATGCTACTACCAGCCTCACCGAGGCCACCATGACCTCTCGCCTAACCGGGCTCACCCCCTTTCATCTCCCTTCTCCTGTCTGTCCTTTGCATGGCAGCTGGATGGGTCCAAGTCAGTGGTTTCCAGACTACTCTTGTTCTTGTACCCCAAGTCTTGAATTCATACCCCCAGCATATGCTTACGTATTGACTTATTTAAATGATATGCATGTGTAATTACAGAAACGCATTAAATACATTATAAATCACATTATTAAAAAGATGTGATGAAGAATAAAAGTGACTTCAAATTTATATTGTATCAGCAGTACAAAAAACTTTCTGCTCTCAAGAAAAAAAAATCACATTTTAATGTCAACTTGATAGAGGCATGATTTGCATCCAATAAAATGCACCCATCTTAAGTGTACAATTTGGTAGTGTGACCACCCTCACAATCAGGATATGGAACATTTCCATTGCCTCAAAAGTTCCCTGATGATCCCAGACCCCAGCAATCACTGATCTGTTTTCTGTGGCTTTTGATTAGATCTGCCATTTCTGATCTTTCACATAAATGGAGTCGCTGGCTATGTACTTTCTTCTGTTCTGGCTTCCTCCCCTCAGCATGGTGTGTGGGGATTTGTCTTTGTCGTTCATCTGTATCAGAGTCCTTTCCTTCTCATTGTGGAATGGGATTCCACCGTATAGAATATAACAATGGGCTTATTTATGATGGACATTTGTGTTGTTTCCAACGTAAGGCTATTGTGATTAACCTGCTATAAAAGCATTTGTGAGCGGTGAATTCATAACGATGAATTCATTCATTCATAATGATGTGGACATACGATTTAAATACCCAGGACTGGAACTGTTGAGACATAGAGGGTAGGCACATGGTTAGCTTGATATGAAACTACAAGGCTGTTTTTTCAAAGCAATTGTATCATTTTATCCCCCAGTAAGAAACCAGTGGGAGTTCCAGTTACTCCACGTCCTCTCCATCCGTTGGTATTGGCAGGCTCTTCAACATTAGACACTATAGTGAGTGTATAGTATTTTGTTGTGATATTAGTTTACATTTTCCTGATGACTGATGATGCTCTTTTTGTCATGTGCCTTCTTTTAATCATTCTTAGATCTTTACTTATAAGGGGTTTAAAATCTTTTGCCTATTGAAACAATAGATGGTGGTTGTATAACTTCTGAGTTGTGAGTTTGTATATATTCTAGATACAAGTCCTTTGTCAAATACATACATTCCAAATGTTTTCTCCCCAGATGAGGATAAGTTTTTATTTTAATAAAGTCTCAAGTTACTATAATTACTATGTTTTTTGCTTTTTGTGTATTAAGAAATTGCTGCTTAAGTTATAATTTTTCTCTTATATTTTTTGAGTGAAGTTGTATAATTTTTATCTTTTACCTCTAGGCCTATAATACATTTTGAGTTAATTTTGATATATGATATGAGGTTAGTGTCGAGTTTCATTGAAAATTAATGGACATTATGTGAGATTTTTTTGTTCTAGATCCTCTTTTTTTTAATAAAAGGGATCATCTATTTTATTTCATCAGTCTGGGTGTCTATCCTTTTTTGTGTGTGTATATTTTTTTATTGGAGTTTGATTTGCCAACATATAGCATAACACCCAGTGCTCATCCGTCAAGTGTTTGTGTCTATCCTTCTGTTAATGTCACACATCTTGGTGACAGTCTTAAAATTAGGTAATATAAATCGTTTATCTTTGATCTTTTTCAAAATTGTCTTTAGCTAGTTGAATTTCAATATATATTGTAGATTTAACTCGTCAGTTTTTATAAACATGTCTCCTAGGATTTTAATCAAGGTTCCTCTGTAGATAATCTGAGGAAAATTGACAACACTCTTGAATCTTTCAATTCAAACATGGTATATTTATTTAGGTTTTTTGTAACTTCCCTCAGCAATATTTTATAGTTTTCAACATACAAGCCTGGCACATATTTTATCCAGTATATCCTCAAGTAGGTTATGTTTTTGGATGCTATAGTAAATAGTATTTTCTTTATAATTTTCTTTTCCATCTGTCACATTTATATAGAGATGCAGTTAATTTTTATATAATACTATATTTGTATCCTTTTCAAAATCACTTATTATTCTCAAAGTTTTTCTGTAGATTCCTTAGGATAGCCTATCTTGAATGTTCCTTGTGCTCTTGAAGGGATTGTGTACTTTGTAGATGTCGGATGGAATGTTCCGTAAATACCAGTTACGTCAGATTGGTTGATAATGTTATTGAAGTTTCCTGTATCCACATTTATTTCCAACCTGTAATGTCAAATATTTGTTTTTCTTGGTTGTTTTTGTTTTGTTTTGCACTGGCTAGGACATCAGGTATAACAGTGAATAGAAGTGGTGAAAGCAGACATCTTGCATTGGTCCCAACTTTGAGGAAAAGCATTCAATCTTTCACTGTTAAGAATGTTAGCTGTGGGGTTTTTAGTAGGCAGTCTTTTTTTTTTTTTTAAGATTTTATTTATTTATTCATGAGAGAGAGAGAGAGAGAGAGAGAGAGAGAGGCAGAGACACAGGCAGAGGGAGAAGCAGGCTCCATGGAGGGAGCCTGACGTGGGACTGGATCCCGAGTCTCCAGGATCAGGCCCTGGGCCGAAGGTGGTGCTAAATCACTGAGCCACCCAGGCTGCCCAGTAGACAGTCTTTATGAGGTTGAGAAAATGCCCTACTATTCCTAGTTTGCCAAGAGTTTTTGTCATAAATAGATACTAAATTCTGTCAGTTTTTTTTCCTACATCTATTGAGATGGTCATACAATTTTTCTCCTTTGTTCTCTTAGTACAGTGAAATTGTTTGATTGATTGTGTAATTTTAATACAGCCTTGTATTCCTAGGATAAATCTCAACTTGATTATGATGTATTGTGCTTTTTAGAATTCACTGGATTCATTTTGCTAATATTTTATTAAGCACTTTCACATTTAAGTTCATAAGGAATATAGAACTGTAGTCTTTTGTTTGTTTGAGTTTTTTTTCCCCCTTTTAATGTACTTATTGAGTTTTGGTATCAAGATAGTCCTGGTCTTATAAATGAGTTGAGAAGTGCTGCCTCTTTCTCTATTTGCTGAAAGAGTTGGTTTAAGATATCTATAATATCAATGTTATATTACACCATATCTATTATTGTGTGTAAGATATCTATTATTCTTCTCTAAAACTTCTCTAGTTCACCAGTGAAGCCATCTGGGCTTGACATTTTCTTTGGTGCAAAGTTTTTCATTACACATTTAAGTTCTTTAACATTTATAAGACTATTAAGATTTTTTTTCTTCTTGAGTCAGTTTTGGTAGTTTTTCAAGGAATGACCCATTTCATATAAATTATCCAATTTATTGGTGTAGTGTTGTTCATAATATTTTGTTATCTTTCAAATATCTGTAGGATATATGTGTAGTGATACCTCCTTTTTCATTCCTGAATCTTAGAATTTGTGGATTCTTTTTTCTTCTTGATCATTCTGGTTAGAGGCTTGTCTATTTTGATGATTATTTTTTTAAGAAACAGCTTTTGCTTGCCTTATCTGTGCCACCCCCAGCACTGCCATTTAGGTTTTATTACTCTCTGTTCTTATATTTACTAACTATGCTTGCTTTGAGTTTTATTCTCTCTTCTTTTTCAAGCTTCTTAACGTAGGGGTGGGGGGGCTATGTCATTGATTTATTGTTGTATTTGCAGGAAATGCATTGTATGATTTCTGTTCCTTTACATTTATCGAGATTTGTTTTATGGTCTCATATGTTCTATCTTTATGAGTGTCTATGTGCACTTGAAGAGAATGCATGTTCTGTAGTTGTTGAGTGGAGTGTTCTATAGATGGCAATCAGGTCAATTTGGTTGATAGTGTTGTTCAAGTCTTTTGTATCCACACTAATTTTATATCTAGTTGTCCTATTAGTGAGAACAGTTTTGAAGTCTTTATTATTGTAGACTTTTTTTTTCCTTTTAGTTCTTTCAGTTTTTGATTCATGTTTTGAAGCTTTGTTTTGGGGTATATGTATCTTTAGGATTGTTATAGCTTGTCAGTGATTTGGTTCTTTTTTTTTTTTTTTTTTTTTTAAGATTTCATTTATTTATTTGAAAGAGAGATCATGCACACACATGAGCACGGTAGGCAGAGGGAGAGGAAAAGAAAGAAGCAGACTCCCTGCCCAGAACCCTGAGATCATGACCTGAGCTGAAGTCAAATGCTTAACTAACTGAGACACCCAGGCACCTCAATGATTTGGTTAAGTTTATACAATGATTTTCTTTATCCCTAGTAATATTTCATGTCCTAGAGTTTCCTTTGTCTGATTTTGATTTAGGTGCTCCAGCTTTCTTTTATTTATATATATATAAATATCTATCTATATATATATATCTATCTATCTATATATATATATATATTTTTTTTTTTTTTTTTTTTTAAGATTTTGTTTATTGGGCAGCCTGGGTGGCCCAGTGGTTTAGCGCTGCCTTAAGCCCAGGGCATGATCCTGGAGACCCAGGATCAAGTCCCATGTCAGGCTCCCTGCATGTAGCCTGCTTCTCCCTCTGCCTCTCTCTCTCTCTCTCTCTGTCTCTCATGAATAAATAAATAAAATCTATTTTTAAAAAAGATTTTGTTTACTTCTTACACTTCTAGGTGTGTTATAACCCTACAGTAAATACATTGTTACTATTTTTGTTTTTTTCTTTCACCTTAAAAAAATATGAAACAGTCCACAAATTTGCACATCATCCTTGTGCAGGGACCATGCTAATCTTCCCTGTACCATTCCAGCTGTAGTATATGTGCTGCTGATGTGAGCACTACTGTTTTTGTTTTTAGTCAGTTATCGGGCACCTGGGTGGCTCAGTGATTAAGCATCTTCCTTTGGCTCGGTGTGATCCCAGGGTCCTGGGATCGAGTCCCATATCAGGCTCCCCATGGAGAGCCTGCTTGTCCCTCTGCCTGTGTCTCTGCCTCTCTCTGTCTCTTATGAATAAATAAATAAAATCTTTTTTTTAACATTTTAACATTTAACATTTTAAATGTTAAACATTTAACATCAGTTACCTGTTAAGGAGATTAAAAATGAGAAAAATATTATTTTATTTTTACCCATATGTATACCCTTTCCAGTATTGATTATTCTTCCATTCCCATCCAGGTTTCTATCTGGACCATTTTCTTTCAATCTCTAACATTTACTTTAAAATTTCTTATAGCATAGGTACACTGGCAGTGAATTTTGCCAGCTTTTGTTCACCTGAAGGAAGCAAAACCAACGTCAGCCTCATTTTTGAGGTATTTTTGTTGGGTATAAAACTGTTGAGGATTTTTGTTTGTTTTTCTTTCTCTCTCAGGACTGACCTGCTTTCTTTATTTTTTTAAGAGTTATTTCTTTATCAGAGAGAGAGAGAGAGAGTATGAGCAGGGGTAGGGGCAGAGGAAGAGGGAGAGAATCTCAAGCAGACTCCCTGCTGAGCAGGGAGCCCAACACAGGGCCCGATCCCAGGACCTGAGCCAAAATCAGGAGTCAGATACTCAACTGACTAAGCCTCCCAGGCACCCCTGACCTGCTTTATTTCCAACAGGAGGTCTCCAATTAGTCTTATCTTTCTCCTTCTGTATAGAACAAGGCTTCTTTTCTTTAGCTTTTAAGATTGCCTTTTTATTCTTCAACAATTTGATCGTGTTTATTGGTGTTCTGTGTTTATCTTGTTGGTAGTTTGTTGAGTTTCTTGGAGTTTTAGGTTGATAGCTTTTACCAAATTTGTAATATTTCACTACTGTTTCCTCAAATGTACCCCTTGCCCTTTTCATCACCTGGTACCATTCCACAGGTTGCTGAGATTTGAGTAACTTTTTATCTATTCAGACAGTTTCTGTGAAGTGTCTTTGAATTCACTGATCTTTTTCCTTTTGTAAGGTCTAATCTGATGTTAAGCCAGTCTAGGGAATTTTTTTTTTTTTTCATTTCAAACATTGTATTTCAAGCTTTAGAGTTCCACTTGATTCTTCTTTGTATCTTCCATTTCTCTTCTTATTGTGTTCATATTTTTCTTTAAGTCCTCCAACAGGCTTATAATAGCTATTTAGTCTTTGTCAACTAAATCCCATTATCTCTTGTCATTTCTGGTTCTCTTTTTATTATTCCCCAACCCCACCCCCAATTATCCTGTTTCTTTGGAATTTTACAGTAATTTTTAGTGATTGAGACATTTTTGTAAAGGACATTGTTTTTGCCCATAAGTTTATTTATTTATTTAGAGACAGAGATAGGCAGAGGGAGAAGCAGGTTCCCTCCGGAGTCAGTTGCGGGACTCCATCCAGGATCCCCAGATCACGGCCTGAGCCAAAGGCAGATGCTCAACCACTGAACCACCCAGGGTCCCTGCCCATACGTTTAGATGTTGATGGGAATGTTTCCAAATGTCTGCTTTCAAACTGCTATCACTATAGCCTGAGTTTCTTTCAAGAAGTGGTTTTTTCCCCCCACCCAGTATTAAAACATCACGTCTACTTCAAAGACATAGATATGTGTGTTTCTTTTTTCAAAAATGTCTGCCAAGCAGCATATTACTGATAGCCATCTGCCATCAGAGAACAGGGCAGCTAATTTGGAACATTTAACTTTTCAAAAGAAAATTGCGCAACTCATCTTTAAGCTTAAAACTCTTAAATACTTTGCCACTAAACCAACAAACCTTTTTTTGGTTCAAGTACTGCAACTTGCTTGCTTCTCGAGGCACAATGGCCCTTGCAAGGGTCCTCTTCTCTGTGGGTTTTCCTACCAGGAGTAGAGCTGAATACAAACTTGACTCAAATGTATTTTTATGAGACTGATGCGCTGCTTAGCATACCAGCAGAGCACTTCAGATGTGGTATTTTCAGATCCGGAATTCACTTTGATTCTTCTTGATGTCTTCTACATCTCTCCTTAACTTTGTTCATATTCTTTAGATTCTTAAGCACAGGCCTCACCTCAGTCACTGATGTTGTGTTGCTTATGGTTCTCTCTTACCTTCATTGCAGCCTTCCTGGCTTTTTCTCTGTGCCTAGAGTATGCCACATTCACACCCACCTCTGGGCCTTTGCACTGCTCTTCCCTCTGTCAAGAGCTTCAGAGTCTGTCCTCTTTGCCACCCAGATCTTAATCTCAGGGCCACCTCTTCCAAGAGGTCCTCCCTGTCCATCTGTCTCCAGGGCTCATTCCCCGTTCCCACACCCTGTTTCCTCTCTTACTGCTGCTTGGCAGTACTTTAAAGTATTTTGTTTAGTTTTGCTTTTTTATCGGTTTCCTTCATTTCAGTAAAATGTCAAGCCTTTGAGAGCATGGATTTCTGTCTTTTCACCCTCAATGTCCCCCACCCCAAGCACCTAAAACAGTCCTGACGTCATACAGCGTACATAGGCGATGGCAGTTAGATTGATGTGCTCTCTTGGCCTTGCCTGGCACTTCCGTGCATCCTGTTCTCCGACTTGCTGCGTCTTCCACAAGGATTGATTGCCCCCACAGTCTCTATGGGCCTAAATTCTGTCTCCTCTTAAAAAAAGAAAAAAAAAAAAGTTTACCTTTGCCAATTGTTTCCATCTGAGAGTGGGCTTCTTCCTATCCTATCTTCACTGTGGCCCTCCTTGCTTTCTCTTGGTCATCTGTGAACTTGGCTTATCTCTACTATGAGTCTGGTCCTGGCTAATTCTGCCGATTGTCCTTCCCAGTGGACCCAGGCCTTGCCCGAGCAGAGAGATGCATAGCAAATACTTCTTAAATTAGTATTTGAAGAGATGGTATTATTTAGTTGGCTGCTGGTTCAGGAAGCAGAAATCTTAATTAGAATAGCGTGTGCCTGTGTGCCTCGCCGATGACTCTCATCCCCCTGTCCCTGGGTGGGATGCCAGGACCCCCTCCCCTGACCTCTGTGACGGCTAGAATTAATGAGGTCATGTTACATGTACTTAGGAGAAGGTGCCGGATAAATACAGGTGATGGTATTGTTGTTGTTTGTTGTAATTATGTTCCGAGGCTTGTGTTGCGTAATGAGCGCTATATAATGCCTCAAAGAGTGTTTTAGGAATTAACTATCAGATGATTGTAAAACACTTTGCAAGTTTGTCACGTTGGGTGGATGAAACTGATAATAAAGCATGTTGACTTGGAGGAGGCAAGGGAGACAGGTTTGCAGGATTTCGTGTGTTCCTGTTCCTTGCACAGGTGTGTGCCCTGGCCTCCCCTAGGTGGTTCCCTAATTGAACTGCCGAGGTCAGAGGCTTGTGACATTCAGAATGAGACCCCGCAATACTTGTGTGGGGTTTAAGGGCATCGAGAGTCATTAACGAGACAAAAGGCCATGATTTCCCCTAGATTCACAGGCATGTTGGAGTTTGGTGGGCTGAGAGTCATTGTTTTGGTCTCTGGCCCAAACATGCTAGAGTCATTATATTGTCATGTGGTAATTAGCTGTTCCTTTAATACAAGTAATAAAAATTAAGCCTAAGAGGTACTTTAGCAATGCCTTTTACATAATCCAAAACAATATTCAAATGCTGTAGGCGTCTAGTCATTCAACTGTACTGCAGTAAAGTTTGAAGTTTAATGCACAGAGATGTTTGAACATTCAGTTCATTCTTTATTCTGTGACCAGTTTTGCTACTTAGGCATTAACCTTTAATAGTGTTAAATTAAATATACATGCCTAATGAATAATTATGAGATTGCCAGAATTTTCATTTACAATGTAACGCTTTGAAATTTTGTCTAAAGGTCTAGTTACCATTCACTTGATAATGTGCATGTTATTTTTATATGTCACTGAGTTCCTGGCTGAATCCAACGAGGGAAGCAATTTTTTTATTCAAAGCAGACACAGGTCTGCTGTGGGTCCTGGCCTTTTAAAAGGAATGGAATAGAAAAGTTGTCGACAGAAATTTTAGGGATGGAGAGGGCAGTACACTAGCTTAGCTCTTTAAAAATATCATCTGTACTGGCAGTCACACCAGAAAGCCCACATGCGTGAATGTTAATAGAATTTTATCCAAGTACAGTGGTTCTCCTTCTCCTTGATGCTTCCCTAACCTCGGTGTCAAGTTTTGATGGAAGTTCCAGGTGAAGGAGGCCCTGGGCATACTGTTTGTTTCCCTCAGGCTGGTTGTCCAGTGTGAGGCCACAGGGACAAGGGTAAAGAAGGTGGAGTTGGAAAGGGGAAGGTAGGCACCCTGGAAAGAGTTTTGAAATGAAAAAAAAAAAAAAAAAAAAAACAGGACGAAAACCCCACACCTGGAATGTTCTGAGAAATTCGGTCTCTGGTGTTATTACTACCCCTACTTACAAGGAATCGTCTCCCCAAAATAGCTTTTGAAATCTAATTTAATATAAATATTTTAATGCTGATTAAAATAATAATGAAAAGCCACAAATGAGAAAGCGGTGTAGTCATAAACTGTGTATACACCCAGAATAAATGCCCAGCGGCCAGGGCTGTCATGTGACGGGCAGTGTTGTGTTAAGCCCCACGCGCAGGTCCATTGGTTGCACTGGATATATCCCAGCGCCTGCCTTTTGTAAACTCTGTAGAGACGTTGGCATCGCACAGAGTTCCTGGCTCCTGGCGGACTGGCTGACTAAGGCATGGGAGATCTCCCCTCACTTCCAGAAACTGAGGGTGGTCTGAAAAATTAATGACTCTGGTATTTGAAAATTAAGTGAGCTCTTGAATATATACCCCTGTTGATCCACTGGGCTTGGTGTTTAGCATTCCTCAAGTAGAGACTAAATCTTTGCAGCCACCTCACAAGTGATACTGGCGTCCATACCAGAAATATCTTCAGTAATCTTTCCTAAGCCCGGTGGACTCGAGTATTCCACTCTGATGGGGCCCGAGCATTCTAGAAGTACTCCACGGGTACCCAGCAGGTGGACTATGAGTGCCTTTTAGGCAGAAGAAGAAAAAATAAGATCGACACCAGAAGAGCATCTAACGTCTCTCCATTTCACACTGAATTAACAATAACACCAGAGACTGAGAGTCAATATTGTAAATTCCATGTCTAAGGTCTCAAATTTTGGGTCAAAATACAGTTTTGTGTAAGTCAGTCTAATCACAGATGGTACATTGAGTAGGCCACAGGACCTCCCACACATGACCAGCCTGGGTGTGGCCTCCTGCCGTCTGTGCTGTGATGCAGATTGCTATGGTTCCCTCCCAGCTGGCTGGCCTGCTGGCCCGGTGTGACCCTGCCCAGGCTGTGCCTCAAGAAAGGTGAGAAGCCAGGTCACCATGTGCTAAGTCTCAATTCTTCCTCGGGAGTACCCTTCCCTGGGAAAGAAAGACAGTGATGGGGAACCATCATGTCCTAAATAAAGTAACCTCATATGAAGCCTGCATTGACGTCCTCCACCCCATCAGGGGATCTTCCTTGTTGGAAGACTGGTCACTTGGAGTTAACAGACTTTGGGTTCAAGTTCTCTCTGCCTGCTAACTAGCTGAGAAACCAAGGGCAAGTCACTACACTCCCCAGAGCTTTAGCCTATACTTGTGTGACAGAGATGTGACAGTGTTTCACCTGATACATGTCACATCCCCTTCCTAGAGTTGCTGTGAGGCCCAAAAGAGAAAACATCCATCAGAGTCTTGTGATGGTGAGACACACTCCGAGGATCAGGTGTTAACTTCCAACTTCATAAGGATTATTGGAAACTTGAGGCTTATGGCGCCTTCGCACACACTGTCCATGCTGCATGCGTGGTTGACTTTCCCTGAGACTCCTCCCCTTGCCACTGCCATGTGCATCCCCTTCCTGTTGGTCGGATCAAGGACTGAGAAATGTTCCAAGTGTCACACCATGCTGAAGCAGTGGACAAATCCCCACGTACCTCTGGCTGTGCGCAGGTTGTGTCCATAGGCTGGGGCCCTGGAGGGTGAGTCTACGTACTCATCCTTTGTAGCCGCACAGAAGCATCCCTGACCAGCCAGCTGTGGGATAGGGCCCAGGGCTCTGCGGAGGGACAGGGGATGGCAAGGTCACAGGTGCCCTGACTGTTGGCAAGTGGTAGCATCCCGTTGCAGGGGCCAGCAGGAGGCTGAGTTCCCGGGCACCCCAGCTGGCCTGCTTCAAGCCTCTGCATGACCGTGAAAAGTGTCTACTCTGTGCTTAGAGTGGGGTGACGTGCGTGTCCCTGTCCCGTAGATCCCGTGCCCGCGCTGGACCTCGGGCAGCAGCTCCAGCTCAAAGTGCAGCGTCTGCATGACATTGAAACAGAGAACCAGAAGCTTAGGGAAACTCTGGAAGAGTACAACAAGGAATTTGCTGAAGTAAAAAATCAAGGTTAGTGGAAGATATGTTCTGTGCTTGGCTTTGTCTTGTCTTTATTTTTCTTTTTTTCTTCTTTTCTTTTCCCCCCTCTGCCTTTAATTGCCTTCCCCACACTGTTGGGACTAGCTCTAACCATCATCCACGTCACAAAGTCAAGGTGGGGTCCCCATCAGAATCATTACAGAGAGATAATAATAGTAATAACACTTAGCTGTTGGGAAGTAAAACTTTTCCTAGGCACAGTAACTACACATGATTTTGTTGCCCTGTGATGGGACCAACCAGGAGTCTTTCAGAACCTTCCTGGATCATCATGTGATAGGATCCACCTTTTAAAAGGGTGGTTGTGTTGCCTGCGGGCGACACCTGTCAGAGAGCCAGCTCATGATCAAAGGGCCGCAGCCACTAAGCCATTTAGTAGTGGCCGCTGGTACACGAAGGCTTCCAGATGCATCTTCCCAGCCTGAATGAAAGAAAACCATCAGTCAGGCAGGGAGGGCCAAGGTGGCCTGGCTCTTCCTGTCAGGGAAGAACAAAGGGATCTCGAGGCACCTAGAATCCAGATGTGTTCACCGTCCAGGATCCCGTTGGCTTGCTTGTTGCGAAAACAGGTTGTGGGCCCCATGTCGCAGCAATAGCTGCAGATCATTCTGCCACTACCTAAAACCTTACCTGTGTGTTTTGGTTTGGGGGTGTGGGTAAGGAAGGAGCTAGGAGCGAGAGGCTGACCACTTGGGTGATTCGGGGCATTTCCTCCCAGTGGACCTCTCTTTACTGCACCCCAGAATTGCTGGCTGAAGATCTTTAGAATGTCCTTTGACTTTGAGACCATTGGAGACAAGACTTCAAGAGGCGGTCCTGAGGATCCCCTTCCTCGTTGGTTGGGAGGCTGGGGGACACAGAACCAGTGGAGGCAGGGAGCCGACCTTGACTGCAGGGAGCAGTGAGCCTTTGGGACACATCCAGCCAGCTTTGTCCTGCTTGAAAGTGAGGTGTCGGACATAGTGGGCTGGGATCCAGGTGAGAGAAGGTGCGGCCTTGCCCCCACACTCCAGGTGAGAGAGAACCCGTGAATGAATGAACTCTCCGGGTTGCCCTGAAGTACCACCCAGAAAAGAAGGTGCTGCTTTTTCCCCCTCCGGTGACCTCTGACATCTCATTTTGTCAGACCCCCTCTTTGTGTTTTTTATAGATTGATTTTGTTTTGTTGGAGTCCACCCAAGGCTTTTTGTGGCCCCCTTTTCCCACTTGGCTTGGTCAGCAACCCCATGGCCAGTTGCCCAGTGAGGAACTAGAAGTGAATGTGAGATGTCCTCCTCCTAAAAGGCCCCATTTGACGGGCTTTTTTTCAATGAAATACCAAAGACCTGCCTTGAGACCCTTTGGTGCCACGGTTTAGCTCTGAGCCCTCACACAAGCGATCAAGGGACTTCAGTTTATGAAAAACCCTCCTTTTCTTGAGTGGGAGGCTTCACATCATGACCACTTAGGATCGTGGTAGACTTACATGAGATCTGGGGAGGCATTTAGTGCTTTTCCTGATGCTCAGTAACTATCAGAGGTTCTTACTGCAAATGGTTGTTTTTTCTAGAAATTCCCACCGCCCCCCCTTCATTTATTGATAGCTTTATAGGTTTTCCCAACTTTCAGAAAAATGAGTTTCCTCCCTTTTCTTCCCAATATGCAGTGGTTTTGATTAGGAAAGGGAGAGTGTGCATCATGTGTATTTATCACAGCCATAGCGTAGATTGGTTTTTCACCAATTTACAGCAGGAGGGATTTCTATCATATACTGGAAATGGCATGGAAAGATGAGGACGTTGGTGCCCAGGTGCAGCTAATAAGAGCAGAGCACTGTGGTCCTCTCTCTGCTGGGCCATTCTTCCTCCTCATTTGCTCACATGTAGGGACTCCAGCTGGGGCACACTGTGGGGAATGTTCTAGACTCCAGCCTGCCTATCAGAGGACCAGAGGTTCCAGGATGAGCCAGACCCTGGCTTAGTCTCGGCTGGCCAGCAAGCAGCCCACGCAGGCTGGGGATGCCAAAGAAACCTCATCAGATGGAGTGGGAGCCCCCAGCTAGTGCCCCAAGCTCCCCTGGGAGGAGCAGAACCATGTCACACTGGGAAACCCTGTTGGAATCAGTGCTGAGGTCCATGGGGTATATATACAGACATTTCCCACCAGTTGCAAGAGGCAGAAAACACTATATGTTGACGTACATGGTCACATAGACCACTGACTTAAAAGAGCGTGCATGTGTTTTCAGAATTGTCCTGTTGTGATGTCCACTTGGGAAGTATCCACTCTTGCCCAAACTTGGCCCTGTCTCTGTGGCTTGACGGTGATGTGGATCACTAGCCGTGAGGCTCACAGAGCATTTCTTTCAGGCCCCAAACAGCCACCCCCAAAGGCAGAAGGACCCCGTCTCTCCTTTCAGGTACCCTGACAGGGTCATCGGTTTGTTATTTTTTTTTTTTAATTTTTTTATTTATTTATGATAGTCACACACAGAGAGAGAGAGGCAGAGACATAGGCAGAGGGAGAAGCAGGCTCCATGCACCGGGAGCCCGACGTGGGACTCGATCCCGGGTCTCCAGGATCGCGCCCTGGGCCAAAGGCAGGCGCCAAACCGCTGCGCCACCCAGGGATCCGGGGTCATCGGTTTTAATTTCTTCTCTCTCTCTCTCTCTCTCTCTCTCTCTCTCTCTCTCTAAGGAGAACCCTTTGGGTTCTACTTAATGAAAAGGGCCAATTTCTGCCCTTAACAAAAGAGCCTTTAGCTTTTATCCACTAAGCCACTCGGGTCCTGACCTCCCAGCACTTGTGCTCCTGCCTTGCTCAGCATGTCTATGCTGCTCAGGGAGTAAAAGTGGATGCGGGTTATAACCTGAAGGACCAAGGGCCCCAGTGCAAGCTCTTACTGGTAGTCAGTGTTGTCGTGTGAGCCTGGAGCCCCATCGTCACAAGCCGCATCTGAGCCTCCCCCGCTCAACCTACCCAGGCTCCTCCATTCATTTGTGCCTTGGCCCTTTCTTGGCCTAGCCCTCTAGGAGATGGATCCATGTGCAGAAGGTGTAGTTCCCCAAGACGTCTACCCTCCTTGGAGCTGGGACCCCAGTGCCCTGCCAGGGACTATCCATCGCAGAGGGTGGTGTGGGGTATCTATGGGAGGAAGCAGGTGGAACAGTCCTGCCCTCGAGCCACCCACAGGTCTGAGTCAGGACTCTGCCCTCTTTGTTACATCTGCTTTGGTGTTCCTGCTTTGAGTCATTAAAGCGATGGCTGTAAACATGCACTTGGTGGTGGTGGGGCCCGGGCTTTCTGGGGACAGCCCTGCCCCCTGAGGGGCCCTGTGTCCTGAGCATTGAGCCCTACAGGGCTCCTTCATTGCCCAACTCTTCTACCCCCCACCCCCAGTACTCACTCTGCCTCAGATGGGGCTCCCCCAGGCCCTGTGCCGCCTGCTCCATGCACACAAACCCCATCCACCAGCCTCCAGCCTGGATGCATCCCTTCCAGAGGAGGAGACATACACCGTGTCCACTTAGCACACTGCGTATTCCATCACTCATGAAACCCTGGAGCCAAAGCCCAGGGCCAGGGCAGTCTGTAGACTCACCTGGCTTTGGCTAAGTCTGCTTCTTCCAAAACACGCACATAATTATGAACTGTTTTTCTTTGTGAGAAAGTACTTAAACTGCACAAAAACATTATTCATCTTCCTTCGGTAGAGGATTAATTTAAAGCTCATCAATAAGATGATATTCTGTGTGACCATTGATGCTCCCCCCCACTGACTTTTTTTAAGTTGTATCGAAGAAACCATAGCTCTTCTGCCCAGCAAAATCCATTGATCCTCCTCAGCCTAAATGTTTAAAGTTCACTTTAACATTTAGGGAGTAAAAGGTCTCCAAAGGGACTCGTAACCATTGATTTTGTGTCAGGGTTGAGGAGCTAAAGTTTAAAACACCACAATCCTACCAGGTTACAAAAGCCTTGTGTATGTAGCTGCATAGAATCATGCTCCTCTCACTCCCGTCTTTCTCTTTCTGCAGAGGTTACAATAAAAGCACTTAAAGAAAAAATCCGAGAATATGAACAGACTCTGAAGAACCAAGCGGAGACTATAGCTCTTGAAAAAGAACAAAAGTTACAAAATGATTTTGCAGAAAAGGAGAGGTGAGTGTCTGTTGGGGTCCTTACACAATGACACAATGTCATACCTCTAAACTTCACACCACAAGGAGTATTTAAAATGAGCCCTCTAGACCTGCCCAGGTGGTAACCATGCTCCACGGGGCTCTCAGGAAAATTTCTGTTTGAAAAATAAAGGTGTCCCTTACTCTGTAATATGTGGATATTACCTTGGGTGCCATCCATTGGTCTTTACTCATAGAGGTGATGGCATCAGATAGTTAAGGGGACCAAAGTGTGTCTGCTGGGGCCATGTGGGTCCAGGGGTCGAGCACAGAGCATGTGCGCAAGGCATGCACTGACATGAGCAGAGATGACAGGGCATGAATGTGTGCCATCTCTGGGTAAGCCCTGGACACAGGCTGAACTCCTGCCACCTTCTGAAATGAATGTGGATATTTAACATCATTCACAAATCTGGGGGTTTTTTGGGTTTTTTGGTTTTTACCTCTTTACCTCATTGTGCTTCATATATCAAGCATCTGATGTCAGTAAAATATGTTAGAGAAAGTGGGCTTCAGATGAGGGACCTGCCCACAGTCTCCCACTAGTTACCCAGAGGTGGGACCGGAGCCCAACCCACCACTCCAGCCCTGACTTCCCCTGGTGATCGTACTTTACCTCCCAAAGTCATCACTACAGGACCAATGTGGGTCCCTTGTGGCCTGGCAGAGCCGGGGCCAGGTGCTGCCCCCAGGAAAGAAGTGAGCCATGCAGAGAGCTGGGGCTCTGAAAGATGAGAGGAATCCTGACCCAGCCTAACTGCCTCCTAGAACAGCACTTTATGCCCAAAGCAGTTTCTCACCAGGTTACTGATACTAGGGCAAGGAGGGTGGGATGCCAGCAATTGAAATGCCCCGGCCATAGGGAAATGGGTAAGTAAAGGTGGACTGTCCCCAACTGGAACATTATGCAGCCATTAAAATAATAGCAGTGTAGAATTTGAAATGAGACCAGAAATGTATCCAGCATGATATGGAGAGAAAAATGCATGATACAAAATTACATACAGCATGATTACAGCTGCACAGAGCAAAGTCACGCATCAGAAAATTGTGGAAGTAAATTCATCTGAGAATTTGATATGATTAAGTTGGTTTTTCAGACTTGGTAAAAGGATTAATTATATTTAAAGATGCAAATAACGGACTGACCACTCGGGATGGAGGATAAAGCTAGATTTTTTTTTTTTTAATCTCATTCTTTACACCAAGAAATTTAAATGGATCTAGGGCTTAAACATTAATAATTCAATCATGTGCATCCTGGAAGGAAATTTCTGCAAGTATTTTGTTTTCTAATCATAATTAAAAACTGATTGTTTAAAAATAAATAACAGTAAACATTTTAAAAGCATCAAAAACCTGGGAAGAAATTTTCTCAAAGCATAAGAGCCGTTACCAACTATTAGGAAAAAATGAGCACTACAAAGTGGATGAAGATACGCAGACAGTTTATACAAAGAGAAACAAATGCTCCAAATGCTCGGCTTTACTCAGCAGGAAAATTAGGTTTAATTTTACTCAGTGTTGGCACAGGAAAACAAACACATATTGTTGGCAAGAGTTTAAATTAGTGAGGTTTTTTTTGTTGTTGTTGGGAAGTTTCTCAATATCTATCAGAACAACAATAACAAAAAAATTGCACGTACTCTTTGACCATTATAATTCTTCTGCTAGAACTTCATCCAACAGATTCACTCTCAGAATTATGCAACAATGTCTGCATAATGATCACTGCAGAATTGTTTAGTAGAAAGAGGCGATAAACAATCTAAGTGTCCACAGAGGCTGGTTACATTAATTATTTAATAAGAATGAGGAGGAGCTGCATATGCTGGTGTAGAATGTTTCCAAAGTATGGAAATAAGTGAAAAAGGCAAGGGTGAAGAGTGTGAGTTTCTATATTACATGTGAGTTTATAGAATACTCGTATGTGTGTTTTGCCTGTTTTGTTTTGTTTTTAACCCAGAGCCTTGAATAGTTTTATAATTGGAATATGCAAAAACATGAGCAATCTTTCTCCATAGGTGATGGAAATTTGGCTGATTTTTTTTAAACACTATAATTTCTACTTTTCTGTATTCCCAGGTTTGTTAGTATGAGAGCATGTGTTCTATTCATATGATGTAAAAATAATAAACTTATTTTTAGAAATTTTCTGCAGATGAGGAGGAAGGAATGCTATTTATTGACCAGGGAATTCATTTGGAGATCAGGGGAAATGTAAATCTGGGGACATTGGGTTCAAACATTGAGAATCTCCCATTAGGTATTACGGTCACATTTGCATTCCATTATAACAGACGTGGAGCAGCTGTCACATCTATTAGCACGTCCTTTATTCCAACAAATTCCTTCATTGTGTCAGCAAAATGTAAATGTATCATTCTTCTTGGGTAACTTCAGAAAACAATGAGTGCGTGATGATGATTTTTTTTCCCCCTAAATATCTGGCACGGGAAGAACAAGTTGCATTTAAGATAACTGGCTGCATCCATTAGCACACAGTCAGGTCCTGCAGGATGCACACTCTACATTGTATCACACTCGGGTACAAAGTCAGGGTGCTGAGGGTCAGGGAGCGGGTGTGCAGGGCTTGTGGCGCCACCAGCGGTAGCCAGCTGTGCGCCTGTTGCCAGTGGGGCATGTTGCAGCAAAGATCGCTGGTCTTCGAGCTCCAAAGCACACAAGACTTCACTTTGGGAAACAAGATGACCAGCTCGCTTTATTCTCTTATCCTCTTCCTTTTCAGAAAGCTGCAGGAGACGCAGATGTCTACCACGTCAAAGCTAGAGGAAGCAGAACACAAAGTTCAAAGTCTGCAGACAGGTGTAGTATTCTTCATCCTATCATGAAGTCCATCCAGGGTGTACTCAAGTGGGGGGCTTTGCCCTGTCTCCTGGTCCCCCCAGGTCTTCCCTGGTACCGGTCACCCTGGAGGAGTAAAGGAGCCCACGCTCCTCAGAGCCCACAGCCTCCCCACTTTGACTTCATTAGTCACTCACGCTGAGTTGTTAGCGTGAAGGCGGGTGGATCTGCCTTCCATTTCCATCCCGTCCACAAGCCATCCTTTCTTTCTAGGCTTTTTTTCCAACAAACACATCTAAATCACCAAACTATCAAGGACTGACATTTCATTTGGAACAATAATAGGAAAAGGAAAACAAAAAACAAAAAAAAAACCCACAACACTTATTTCCACCCTAAGTGAAGTTAAGCACAGTAATAACAGACCTTTAAAATTTAAGACGCCAAAGAAGGTTGTACTAGTTTTTATCGTTTCTTTATGCTTTTTTCTTCTCCTTCTTTCTCTTTCTCTCTTTTTTTCCCTGAAAGGGAAACTGCATCATACATTTAATGTAAACGTGGAGGGAGAAACATCAGAAGACATCATAATCCAGGAGGCATAAGTGGCTCAGTTAAGCATCTGCCTTCAGCACAGCTCATGATCCTAGAGTCCCGAGATCAAGCCCCATGCTGAGCTCCCCTCTCTCTCTCAAGTAGATAAAATCTTTAAAATATAAGAAAAAGAAAAGAAGACATCATAATCCAAGTGAATACTAAATGACAGAGAATGATAACATAATCATAGCACATTTACAGGTACATGAATAATACCCCCCAAATCTAGAGACCTCCTAAAAATCACTAAGAAATCAGTAAAAAGGGGTGCGTGTGTGGCTCAGTCTGTTAAGCATCTGCCTTAGGCTCAGGTCATGATCCCAGGGTCATGGGATCAAGCTCCATGTCAGGTTCCTTGCTCAGCTAGGAGTCTGCTTCTCCCTCCCTCTCTGCCATTCCCCCTGCTCGTGCTTTCCGGCTCTCTCTCGCTCTCTCTCTCTCTCTCTCTCCTTCCCCCTCCCTCTCCCTCTGTCCCTCTCCCCCTGTCAAATAAATAAATAAATAATCTTAAAAAAAAAAAAAGAATTCAGTAAAAAGAGATAAACAGTCCAGTAGAACAAGGGGCTAAAGACGCAAACAGCCTGCAGAAGAGATGCACGTGGCCAATACACATATGAAAAAAACATTAACAATTCTTAACAGGTAGGAGGATGCTAATTAAATCAGGGAAAGATTGTTTTGCCTGTCAGACTGTCAAAAGAATTTTATTTAATTGATAATATACAGTGTTGGTGAGAGTATAAGAAAATAGTCGCACTCATAATAGTATAGATGGGAATGTAAATTGCCTCTTGGGGGATCCAGCTAAGTCGGGTTTGTCTCCTTGGGGTGTGTAAACTCCTCACCCTAGTACCTTCACTTCTCTGGGTCCTCAGGTACACGGCATCTGGCAAACTTCTTACAAGAGCTAATTGTTACTGCCTGTGTCCTGACATGGAGAGCTTTCCATGCTGTTCTGCTTAAGGAAAAGAGCAAAGCTTAGAATATATTTGTGTCATCCTATCTGTGCAGAACTGGAGTGGGGAATATATGTATATATATGTGTACACACACATACACATAGATGCAGGTGTATGTGGAAATATATTTTAAATAATAAAATGTATGTAAAGGCAGGGAATCCGTACACCAAACCAGTAATAGGAGTTATCTCCAAGGAGGTGTGTGGATAAGATGAGGTTAAAAGTGAAAGGGGATTCTGGGCCCCATTCTGTGTATTTTTGTAATTTTTGACTCTTTGTGAATTTATTGCTTGTGGAGTTTTTTTCTTTTTTTCCTTTTTTTTTTTTTTTTTTTTTTTTTGAGAGAGAGAGCAAGAGAGGAGAGGGGAGGGGCAAAGAGAGGGAGAGAATCTCCAACAGACTCCCTGGTCATTGCAGAGCCCAACATGGGGCTCAAACTCATGACCCTGAGATCATGACCTGAGTCAAAATCAAAAGTCAGACAATTAACCAACTGAGCACCCTCCCCACCCTGCCAGCGCCCCTACCTTTTCTTTTTAAATTTAATTTGGACAACTGCTGTCTTATAGTAAACTTTTCCGTCCTCTGCCTTTCAGCCCTGGAAAAAACTCGAACAGAATTATTTGACCTGAAAACCAAATACGATGAAGAAATTACTGCCAAGTAAGTCTCTGCCTGGCTTTCTCCATCTGTACCCTTTCGGTCAGGGATCCCCTGATTTTGCTAACCCATAGAAGCTTCCCCCTGCTTTGCCCTCCTGTCTGCTGGCTTTCACAAAGCGGTATGGGGTTCAGGAGGTGCTTGGCCCCAGAGCTACCATGAGGAATACAGTGTCCCCCCCCCCCCCATGGGCTGCTTGTTTCAGTTCAATACCCAAGATGTAACAGTACTCTGGTGCTTCTAGAACCCTGGAATTGCATCCTCAATTGTCATGAAGCCTCATCAACATGGGCCTTTTTCTAAGAAAGTTTGGGAAGGGGCATCTTACAGAAGATGTGATGCGTGAGCTGTTTCGTGGAGCTGGGTCTGTGCAAAGCACGTCACCTTTTCCTGTATCTGGGTCCTTGGCTCCCGCGCAGATGGATCTTTTCAAGTCCACTTGGAACACTAGGCGTCCCCGTGCAGACACGTACACATAGGGTGTGCCTGTGTTAGGGCCGGTATGTCACACAGGGCCGGTTGTCAGAAGGAAGTCAGTGATCTGTGGTAGCACAGGCACACTCATTGCAAGCCCACCCTCCAAGCACAACACCAGTAAAGAAAGAATGGCATTGATAGAATCAAGAGAGACAAAAAAGCAACAGAAATTGTCCTGAGCCAGGGTCTTCTCTGCTGAAGTCCAGACAGGCAGTACCAGGCAAGTGGCTGATCCACCTTCTGTCCTGGGAGGCTCTTCCCATCTCCTGCAGAAACCCATACTCCACACCACCCCCCCATCCCATCACCCCCCATCCCCCCACCCCCTGCTGCTCTGGCCAGTAAGAAAGGTCTCCTGCTGTGCTCCCACAGCACCTCAGGGGTCCTGGAGGGGACAGTGTGGGGGGGGGGCTCTACACAGTTTATCCCTCTGGCCCATCCCCCTTGCCCTTGGCCTCTGAGGTTGCTACTGGGCCTGCTGCCCTCAGGACACATCTCGGTGGGCTCTTGATCTTTTCATTATTTGGTAGCTAGAGACTCTAAGAGCTACCCCAGGCCTTGTAGTCAGACCAGTTTTGATCATGAGCACAGTACTTCTGCACAGACTAAAATATCCTTCTCAGTCTTGGCAACTTGGGCTGGCTTGTTGGCATATCTAATCCTGGTGGAAGTTGCCAGGTCATTTTACCTTACTGTTTCAGCATGCTGATATATGAATTCAGGTGGGCTAGAATGAGCTGGCTGTAAGGTATCATAACTGTTAAGATTTCCCTGGGGGCTCCGGTATTAATTCCCCCAACTCCGGGCACCAGTGTCAATGGGATGGCAGACGTGGATCCCTGGCCCCCCCTTCACCCCCCAGATGGAAGCTTGGCAGGAACTATACCAACTGCTGTCATCCTAGTATTCCTTGGTGTCCGTGTCTCCCCTTTTCTGCCAATCCGCCATCTTTATTTTTCAATTATTTTTGCCTGGACTTTATTCTACTAAGAAGAGTAGTGGTTGGTCCATTTTTATTTTTATTTATTTTTATTTTTTTATTTTTTTAAAGATTTTATTTATTTATTCATGAGACAGAGAGAGGGAGGGAGAGAGGCAGAGACACAGGAGAGGGAGAAGCAGGCTCCATGCAGGGAGCCAGACATGGGACTGGATCCCTAGTGTCCAGGATCTGGCCCCAGGCTGAAGGTGGCACTAAACCGCTAAGCTACCGGGGCTGCCCATGGTCCATTTTTAAAAGTTATAACATTTTAATCTGACACAGAGTTCTACCCTCAGTTTATAGCATTTCCTTTCTAATAGTTTGATTTTAGAAAGGAAATGCCTCTCTGGGCATTGGCTACAACGTGCTAGTTCCCTGACCCATTCTATCTCACTAACATCTCATTCTAGAAAGAGGTGTGGTTTTAATAAAATAATGAACTATTTTTTAAAAAATACACCTCCTTCTGGAAGACATAGATACATCTTGTGTTTCTGTAATTAACCTAAGTTTGCTTTGTTATGCACTTCAGAAGTTGTGCAACCAGGCTATAAACCCCCGCTGAGCCAGTGTTTCTCAAACAGGGTATCACAGGGGCAAAATCAATTTAGTGAGTGGCGACCAGCCAAATGGACAATCAAATACAACATAAAATGAAATAGAGTAAAAAATATCATGGCTCGTGGCACATAGTAAAGTCAAGTATTGTTTTGTGGCCCTTTTGTGTTCGTTATGTGTATAAATCTAAGTGTGCAGTTATTGGGTCACAGTGTAAAATGTGGGTCTTCAGGTGGGTTTCAATCCACCGTTACTTTGAAAGCTACTGCCCTGAGAATGTTCTAAGAGGCTCAACTTCCAAAAGCCAATATCTCCCACTGTGTCCTGGGGCGACGCTGTTTGCCACAGATGGGCACCTCCTTGAGGAAAGAGCCTGAGGACATACATGTAGCACCTGTCGAAACTATTCAGAAATGACAGCAGATAATGCCACTCGTCACATGAGGGCTTAGTACTGGTCCCTGGTTTAGAATCATGATTTCATTATTTGGCTTCTAAAGAGCCACAAAGACAACCTGTGTCCATTTAATTGGTTTGTTTTGGGGGTTGAGGAAGCGATGCAGCAGGGGAGCTGTCAAGGAAGGGCTTACGTGCACTTACAGGTTTCCTGTCAGGTGGGGAATATGGCGGCCGGGAGCCACTGGGAGATGGCCCTGAGAGGCAGGGGCTCTGTCCCCACCCACTCTGACCTTGCCAGAAGCTAGGCTGACACTGGGGAATGGCTGGCTTCTCTCAACCTGAACCACCAATTAACTAAGGACAGCTCCATCACCTGTCAGGGCCCTGCTACCAGGTGATCCTGCTCCCTAGAGTGGGGTCAGGGGTTCTTCTAAAGATGACAGGGATGATTTTCAGTCTTAAGTATTTTTCTAGTTACTGTTTATAGACACGTTGACTCTTGGGCTGTTCCTAGGCAGCCAGCTCTGTCCTGTTACAGGTAAGTCTTAGGTCCCTGAACCAGTGAGGTCACCCAGTGGGGGGGCAGGGGGTGCATCAGAGGCCCTACACCTCTCCTGGACACTGATCCTACTGGCATCTGATGAGAAATGGCAGTTACTGGTGTGGGCTCAGTGAAAAATATTTCTAGACTATTTCTCACCAAATTGGTATGCCTTAAGGCCAAAGAGATTCCCCCTCCCCAAATCCAAATAAATGAAAATCCAAGCATTACTTGTTCATTTTCACTAAACTCCAGTAAGTGGAAAATAGAATCAAAAAGTAAGAGAGTTGTGTATTCTAGCATGTAAAAATGCTCTGCTTTGGGACGGTGGCTATTGTCACAGACTGCTCTTAGAGCCATGGGCACTCTTGGGGTGCGTCCCCTTCCAGGATTGCAGCAGGGAATTTCTTGCCTTCTCCTGTGAAGAACAGAGAGGCAGAGGGGTGGCATTTGTGTGCATACGTGGAGAGAACAAGCCTAACTTTCGTGAAGGACATGACTCAAATAAAACAGATCCACTCATCAGTGCAGCAGACATTCCTAGGGGCCCCTTCTGAGCCTGGCCCTTTGCTGGGCTCTGGAAATCCTGAAGCTAAGGGAGAAAAGCCATTGGAATCCAGTGTGATCACTGCTATGATAGAGGGGACATTGGCCAGCATAGCCTCTGTGCTGTCAGGGTGTCCACAAGACAGATGGCACACTCCAGCTAGGGACTGGCAGGAGGGAAGCCACAGAAGGAATGTGGCAGTTTGAGCCAGCACTGGCCGGGCTGTACAACATCTAAGCTTGCAAGGACCTGTGGTCTTTGGGAGGTAGAGAAACCTCTGACTTCACCCCCCTCCTTCCCAGGCCAAACTCAGCAGTGGCCAGTGGGCAAGCTTACAGCGAAGGCACACCCAGCTGGAGCAAAAGCAAGGTAATCAGGGAAGCCTTCCTGAAGGGAGTGACATGTGGTTTGAGGTGGAAAGATGAGTTCGGGTGAGGTTCTGCTGGAGACAAAGGAGTGCAGGGTGTGAGAACACAGGGCGGCCAAGCTAACCCAAGGGGCCAGCCAGATGTGCCAAATGTGGGATGGGGCCAGGTGGGCACAGTGTATGTGAGGCTGGATTGGGGTGGGGTCGGCAGAGTCGAGCCCCCCACGGGGGTCGGGCATCTCCCAAGTCGGAAATGGACTGACTGCTAACAAAAGGCAGCCCAGGGCCAAACACTTACTGTACATGGTTCCCGGAGTAAGTAATCCACAAAAAATGTAGAGAATGGACTGAGTCAATAATCACTACTTTCTTGTAGCTTTGTGAGGAGTGCTTCAGGCTGGGAGATCGCATATGTCCAGAAGCTCCACACTGCCTCACTTCCCTCTCCCCTTTTATGGGAAAGGTTTATCACTCTACTGTCTGCCTCAAGCCCCCACCCTACATGCATCTTACTAGACGAGACATCTTCTCATTAACATGTATGAATGTAAGCCCACCAGGGGCAGACCTTTTCACAAATGGTCTTAAAACATTTCTAAACAGTTTATTGTCTCTCTCTGGGAGAGTAGGGATTCTTAAATCCTTGTGGACAAAAAAAAAACACAGGAAGAGGATGGGGGTGGCACAGTCCAGCATGGGCTTTGGAGAAGGCTAACCCAGGAGTGGGTGGCAGGGTCCAAGACTCTTCCATGTGGCTGTGGGGGAGCTCATTGACCACCACTCCCACTGTCCTTACCCTACAACAGATGGGCACAGTGGTGGTCAAGACCCTAGCAGGTTGTGCAGAATAACAGGAAGGTATGTGGGCAGCCCCTAGTACAGTCACTGCAAGACATTCACTGTCTCATGTCACAGTCCCCTCCAGACGAGCTCATAGTACAGCTTGGTGTGCCTTTCTGAAATTAGTGGGCCCTGGGGAAATTGACATTAGTGGCATCATCTCCTGATGGGATTCGAAGAACACATGTTGCCTTTGCCTCTCTGTCACTGGGAGATGTCACCCCCATTTTGGAAAGAATCCTGCAGGTTGAAGGCACCAGGGCTGTTCCAAGAGCCCAGTTTATTGTGTGCAGTCACCACCCTGCGTCAGCTGGGACAGCGCAGGCTGACTTGTCGGGCCAGCAGCAGTAAAGTTTTCCATGTGTAGGCTTGAAGCAAAATGTAATTAGCCTTTATGTGCAGAACAAGGACCCATTGATGAATACAGCTGGTCTTTGTTTTGTCCCGTCATTGAGAGTGGGAGGTAAAAGTGTTCTTCTCATGTTTATTAATGCAAGATTCCTTAGACAAATGGCAAGCACAGTTTAATATTTGTTGGAACATAGGGGGGTTTGCCAAAACAGTTGTGTAAGAGGATTGCAGGGTTGCAGATTATAACTGTTTCTGGGTTAAATAAATGAATTATTTCTCTGCTTTTTTTTTTTTTTTTTTTTTTTAAGTTAAAAAGGTACCTCCTTTCTCAGAGGGTCACACCCTATGTACCGATCGTCCCATTTGTGTTAGCAAATGGAGATTTAGCACCCTGGTTGACTTTAACCTAGAAATTCTAGCCAAGCAGAGGGATGTGGATTTTAATATTTAAGCAGTCCCCAGGATGGCCGCGGAGGTGGACAGCATTCTTTCTTTTCGGCACGTGGCATCTGGCCCCAGGGAAAGGCCTGGCCAGCTTGCCGGGGCCTCGCGTCCTGCAGCTGTTCGCCTGGGCTCGCTGCTAGGCCAGTACCACACACCCGGGAAGGGAGTGGTGCCCTTCCAGACTAACATCCTGCGCAAAAGTGCAGGAATTCCCATTTTTGTTCCCGTCCAGAGCCATCTCTTTGCTCTGTCCCCGGAATCCTGGTTGCAAAAAGAGCTTCAGTGGTAACACGTACAGTCTTCGCTTGTGGCCTGTGACTCTCAGCCTCCGATAAAAGAAAATACTGAATTGCACTGAAATGCCCTATTTTTTATAGCTAATGTTAGTCTTAGGAGAATTTGCACCTCCAAACCTTTCCTGCCAGAAAAATTCATATTTCTTAAGGTTACTGGTGTTATAGTCCTTTCCTATGTGCTTCTTAAAAAGAACTACATTGTATATACACTGACTTACCTAGTATATTACAAAAGAGACATTTATGAGGAACTTCACTTGGGTTAATTTTAGAGTATTTTCTTTAGAGCATATATGTAACCAGTGCCTTCTCACAAAAGGCAGTGTGCTCTGAGAGAGGAACCATTCCCAAGTGAGCATGGCTTAGCGCTTTGTGGAAATTGTTGAGGGCAGCCTGTACCCCGCATCGTGGAGGTCGGGAATGCCCAGTAGTGGAGCCCAGGGGCCCTGAAAGGCAATCTGACAAGGTTAGGAAACCAAAAGCTCAAGGCACAACGCCCAGGTGGGACGTGCAGCCCATATGCCAGTGAATGGCAGTGGGATGGGCACCTTCTGTGCACTCGGGTTGCTTGGACTATTTCACAGAGGTTTCTGGCATGGCCCCCAAATCCAGTGCTCTTCACACACTGCCATGGTGGCCCAGAGTCCCATTCTGTGCTGCCTTCTTAAGAGAGCAGTGTGACCTGTGTGAGAGCCGACCAGGCAAAAGGTTTCCGTGAAGTTTCATGCTTTCCCTCTTCCTGCAAGCCCTATCCTGTTAGCCCTTGCAGACTCATTGCTCTTGTATTTATTTTTTTATACTTCCACGTGAAAGACTTAGGAAACTGGGCCCCAGTAGAGCCCAGGCGACAGAGCCTGAGAATCGCCTAACTATTCTGATCATTTTATTGGACAGATGTGCCTTCCCCGGTTGAACTTGAAAACACCCACTTTAGTCTGCTGAAATGGAGTATTTCACTGTACCTTTAAGAATGGAACATTTTCTATTTCCTGTCTTTTTGATGAGTCATCAATTTCCAGTACCAGTTGCTGTAATTATCCTGGTTAGATTAATTTCCCTAAAAATAGAGAGGCAGCCACTTTTATGGTTTCGAGGGGATGGGCTTAGATAAAGAACCTACTGTCCCTTCAGCCTTAGAGACAACCAGATCACACTTTCAGGGAACATCCAAGGATTTTTTTTTTTTTTTACCCCCTCTGTAGCTTTATCTCCTGAATAGTATAACAGTGCATTTTATAGAATTCCTGGGATTTTCCATCCCTGTAGAAGTATTTAACTTCACACCTAAAATTCTATGCCTGGGTGAGCCCCACAGGGCTTTCCTTGGCTTGTGTAGCAACAGCAGCATCTCTAAGCAGCACAGCCCAGATGGAGACTTTTCCCAGCCCAGGGCGCTACGCAGGAAGAAGAGGGTGGCTTTGTATTTTCAAGTCCATGTAGAATTTCCTCTGAGTGCCAAGGATTCTTCACCTGTTTCTCGGACTCCAGAGGTATCTGGACATTACACAGCATCAATGAGAACTAGCAATCTCTACGCCTCCCACCTTCAGCTACACTTACTAAAGGCCTGTGTTAAAATGTCAGGCATTGTGTCAAGTGCTCGAACTGTGCAATGAAGGGGGTGGGGTGGTCCCAGATGCCATCCGCACACAGGCTCACATGCTCTGCTCTGTGCACTGAAACACATATGTATATGATACATATGGCAATCCTGGATGTGGTATGTGTACAAATATATTTATGGATAGAGTGATAGTACTATCATATTCATCCAGCATCCTTGGAGAAGGTATTGTGGAGAAAAGCGTTATTCTCTACTGTCACCAGGTTTGGCATGCTTTTATAAAAATTTTCTGTTTTTAGAGATCTTTGAAGTTTTCCTGGTTCGCTATAAAGGTAAAACATGGGGAGCTCACAGTTTGAAGCTCAAGGAAACAGGTAAGGGATCATTGGAGAAAACATGGATTTGTGACAAACATGGTACATCTAATGACCTGTAAGATGGGCATCATAATATGTGCCTTCCTACTTCCCAGACTGGGGATCAAGTGAGTAATGGAAGTGTTCCTGCAGCTTGCACAGTGCTGACAAACATCAACTGAACTACCTCCAAGGAGGGTCCTCATCCTATTTTCTGTATACTGTGTGCATGTCAGCACGGTCGTAGGTACAGTCGAGGGCGAGACTTTGGACGATCTAATAAATCAGCATGAGCCTTCCCCTCAACGACAGCAGCACATGGCCTGGATCCTGACCAATGACGTCATTTACTCTCTGAAAGGACAACCTAAGAAAGCTGATGGTTTCTAAAGAGAAAGCAAGAGCCATCTGAACCTTTGAAGTGCTTTAGGAAGGAAGACTTACCGGAGGCCCTGCCTGGAACATGTATACCACCTCCTGCCCCCAGTGAAATTCCTCTAAAAGCCATGCATTTCTTTCTTCTTCTTCTTCTTCTTCTTCTTCTTCTTTTTTTTTTTTTTTTTTTAAGATTTTATTTATTTATCTGACAGCACAAGCAGGGGAAGCAGCAGAGAGAGAGGAAGAAGCAGGCTCCCCACTGAGCAGGGAGCCTGATGTGCGGCCCAATCTCAAGATCCTGGGATCATGACCCAAGCCAAGGGCAGACACTTAGCTAACAGAGTCACTCAGGTGCCCCACGCCATGTGTTTCTGACTTGCCGCGGGAGTACCTGGCTATTGCTGAGGCCCGTGACCACACTGGTGACCATGATGCAGTATATCTTCTCCTGTGCTTCCCAGGTAGCAGAGGAAAATGTGATTGGATGCACACTGACAGGTCCAGGGCCCTTTGGAAGAGAAGCAGGAGGGCTGACAAAAGTGAGAGACTGTCCTTGCCGTTGGGACACCCCTACATCAATGAAGATCGGTTCTTTTTATATGACACATTGTTTTTAATTACAGAATTCTTCCATGTTAATTATACCATATTTAGAAAATTCTAAACAGTTTTAGAAAAGAGATCATCACTCGTTATTTCACGTCACAGAGATAACTTTCTGGCGTATTCCTTCCAGTCTTTTTTCTAGACAGTGCTTTATTTCTGTTGTCTTTTATGGATGGCATCAGATTGACATACTGCTTTCATTTCTCGGCTATTGGTTTATTTGTTTGTTCACTTGACATGTAAGTATTTGTTTCCTGTCATTAACTATCCTTCCAAAACTTAACGCGCGCTGCCCAGTATTCCATTGAATAGGTATACTGTGAGCTCATTACTCGTTAATTCCCCTGTTGTTTGGGAGCCTGACTCATTACCCTGCTGTCAGTGCCCTGCAGGTTAAAACTAGAAAGCTTCATACTTGCTCTTTTTGTACCTCTCTTCTGCCAGTGGCTAGCGCATTTTTAGGTGACTTTCCTGTGTCATCATCAGACCAGGAGAGTCCGGACCCCCAGTATACTCCAAGGGCACCAACGGCACTAGCCTCACTACCAAACTACTATTTTGTGACAGTGATCGAGGTCATAGCCTCCTCTGGTCGGTGGATGGTAGAAGGTGCGAGGCCTAGATCAAGAGACCCTGGGTCCAGCCCCAGCTCTGTCACTGGTCAGGCCTCACAAAGTCCCCTTCCTACAGCAGTAGCTGTGTTCTTGTTAGTAAAACGATGAGATTATACTGGATGGCAATGGGCAGCATTGAAGAGCCTGCCTCCTTTTTGGCCTCTTAACTTTATCTACTTACTTCCCAGAAGCTGACTCTCCAATCCTGTCTGCCAGTGGGGCCTGCACACCCTGTTTGTGGAGGGGCCTCGGGGGAAGGCACTGATCCGAACCTGGGGGACAGTGTGAGCATCAGAGGGAGAGCCCTAGTCTCAGGGTCACTATGAAGCTTGATTCCTGACCCTGTGAGAGGAGTAACCTTGGACAGGACACCCACTTTCTGTAACTCAGGCTTTGGTGTCTTAAAAAATGAAATGAAATAATGCCCTCATAAACTGCCTGGCGTAGCATCTTGCATGCAAACTTTCAGTCAACGGGGCCCTGGTCGCCACCTACCCTTTTGCATGTTGACTTTGTGAAGATTGGTACGTCAGTGCCACAGGTCCCCTCCTGACAGCACGCTGCAGCCATGAGAGTCCTCAGGGACACGGAATTAGAAATCATAACTAGTTACCCCCTGGGTGCTGCTAATGTGGGGAGCAGAAAGCTCCAAGTGCCTACCACTGCAGAGCTGTTAATGCCTTAACCTCTGGAGGTTCGTAACCACTGAGTAACTCTGCTGGAATCGGAATGCCACATGCGTGCAGGCCCATCGCCTGACACGAGAACTGGTCATTCCGCATGTGGTCCCCTCTGGCCACATGTCCAGGAGACTCACACTCTGGGAGAGAACTCACCCCATGTGGCTTGGAGAATTTAGGGCTCCCTGGGCTGTTGTAAAACACATTAAGAGAGGTGCCAAACATCTGGGTACCAGTAAGGATGTCTAGGGCTCTTGTTCTGCGATATCATTTAGAAAAGGGGTTGGGGGGGGTTGGACTTTTTGGAACCAGCCTTAAGAATGAAAAGCTTCCTATAGGAAAGTGAGAGTGAGCTAGATAATTGAACTCATTGATTTCCTTCACGGCTTGTTTGGCCTTTCATTCCCTTCCCGAGGTGCTGTTTGTTGAGGAATGTCTCCAATTGCCAGAAAGACAGTAGGGTGTCTCATATTTCCCCGCCAGCTCTCCTTTCAGCCAGAGCCGAGTTCCGAGGCGAGCCTGCAATATGAATTTTTAATGCAGAACTTTATAGCTTCACTCTTGCAGCCCGGCTGCATTGCTCTCCTGAGCTTTCAGATTTAATGCCCTGATGAACAAGCAAAGACTCGGGGCATTCGGCATCAGTGAGAATTAACCCCCAGGTGACCGCACGTGCACCCTCTCATTTCCCTAAAGGTAAACCTAAAGCAGTCTGGAGGAAAAAAATTTTTAATCCTGTAGTGTTTGGAATGTTCTCAAAATAAATAGCCTGGAGCACAAAAACAGCATATTCTTGAAACTTTACTGGAGAGCAGACATTTATACCTTTTCATTTATCTTTTCAAAGTTTGTTCTCACTTTAACGTGCTTCCGTGCTTTCTTCTACCCATAAGACAGCTGTACACTTCTTAGGATATACCAAACACAAGGGTTGCTGGACACTCACATTTTTTCCATGGGAAGTCCAAGTGTAGGTAGAAGTCCAGAATTTGTCATCAATAATGGGAAAAAAAACACCACTTACATCCAGTGGTCGATTCTGTGTGTAGGCCTGTGGCTGATTGGGGTTTTTTTTGTTTGTTTGTTTTTCCTGTTGGTAGCCCTGTATATTGGTGAAGGTTTTGAAATTAAGGGAAAATATTTTAGAAAAGCTGCCCGTAAAAACTGTGTGAGTTTAAATAAGTTAGAAAAGGATGGAGTTTCCGATAAATGGTGCCAGAATAATTGGCTATGCAGAAGATAAGAGAGTCTGAGCTGATCCCCAGCAGAATCAAGTCTAGATGTTAAATCCTTAAGTGTAAAAAAACAAAACTGTAAAAACACTAGGAGAAATTTTAGATGGCTCCTCCTTTGATGTGGGGGTGGGGAAAATCTTTTGAAGCATGATGCCAAAGGTAGAAATCGGGGAAATTCACAGCTCCCTTTGAATGGAGTGATTGATAAACTGGCAAAAATGTTTGTATTGTATTGTATTGTATTGTATTGTATTGTATACAATACAAATACATAAAGAGCCCTTACAAAGTAATAAAAAGTTTAATAGCCCAACAGAGAAAGCTCTCTGTTTTCAGTTCCATCTGCTTGCTAGGCTGTTCTGCCGTGGGCATCTCAAACTCAAGTGAGCTCACCATTCTCCGTGACCTCCGTCTTCCCTACAGATGGCTTCCCTTGTTTGTCTTCCCCACCTAAGGCAAACGTGGTCTGCCTTTTTTTTTTTTCTTTTTTTTTTTTAAGATTTTATTTATTCATGAGATACAGAGATAGGCAGAGGGAGAAGCAGGCTCCCTGTGGGGAGCCCAGTGGAGGACTCAATCCTAGGACCCCGGGATCATGACCTGAGCTAAGGGCAGACGCTCAACCACTGAGACACCCAGTCTGCCTTTAGTCCAGAAACAGAGGGTCCTGCCACTCTAATCCATGTTCATTCCACCTCCTTGAGACATTCCATATCCCTCATTTTTCACTATAATAATTTGGCTCTTTCATCTCTTGGCCCCACAACTTTGGTGTCTTCCCAGCAGATCTCCCTGCTGCCAATTTCTCCCTGGACTAATCCATCCTCTAAGTGTCTGCTAAAAGTATCTTTCTGAAATATAAATCTGATCCTGTTAAAATCTGCCTTCCTTCAAATCTTCCCTTGGCTCTTTGTTGCCTTCACTGAAAAATCATGACATAGTGCTTGAGACTCTTCGTGAGGCAGCCCCACCTTCACAGCCTCATTTCACACCAAACCTAACTCCCCTTCTCCCCTGGTAGAATTGCAGGCCCTTCTCAGGGCTCACCATGCTCTGACATCCCGGTTCAGAGTTACCAGCCTTTCTTCACAAGGAGAGGAGGCTCTGGTCTCTCTCATTCCATGGAGAGAATTCGGGGTGGGAAGCTATCAGGAATTTGGACCCAGAAAACGTACATCTTTACTTTTACTAACATCTGACTATGGTATAGCATTTCCTTTCCCTTGCAAATGAAATCACCAAACCAGAATAAGAATCTCTGACCTGGTTGCAAGTGGAAATTGTGGATATTTTCCCTCACATTAAAATTGTCGTGAATACCCCAGACAGTCTGTCTGTCCATAGTTCTTAAACCTACCACTAGGTTCATTATCCGTTCTTGCATGGATAAAGAAGAAAATGTATTACCACATTTTTAAGTATTATAATAATTTTTTTAAAGTATTATAATAACTGACCTTGAAAATAATTGTTATCCTTAACTAAACTTACATATTTAAAATATTTTTCTAGGAAGAGGTCCATACTCTTCCCGAGACTGTCAGCAGGCACCACTGCACTAGAGAGATTCAGCATCCATCTTAGACTGGCAGCATCTTGAAGGCCATGATTGGATCCTCCTAATTTTTTGCCCTAGGACTTTGCACAGTTCTTGCCACATTAGCTGGGCTTTTTTTTTTTTCTTTAAGATTTTATTTGTTTGTTTGTTTGTTTAACAGAGATAACAAGAAAGAGAGCACAAGCAGGGGGAAGAGGGAGAAGCAGACTCCCCACTGAGCAAGGAGCCTGACGTGGGGCTCAATCCCAGGATCCCGGGATCATGACCTGAGCTAAAGGCAGACACTTAGCTGTCTAAGCCACCCAGGTGCCCCTGTGGCGTTCATGAAACCCACCTCTTCCAGGCGTTAAACAGTTGGGACTGGGGCGGGGGCAAGTATTGTCTGAATCCATACAGAGAACAATGCCGATTATGTGGATGGACCCTTCCTCTAGGGATGGAGGATGCCTGCTTGCTGCTCTGAGTCTGCACCTCACATACCTAGAACCCTGTGTGAAGAAGCAGCTTGGGGATTTAAGTTGTAAGAGGGCAAAGCTTGTAAGGTTCTGCAGTGTATGCGGTTAGTGTAGCATGGGGCAGAAATCTCAGCCACAGTGGAAGAATCAGTATCAGATCTGTCGCTAATGTTCATAACGAGGGGAAGGTGTAAATGTATTTTCAGTCTAAGGAAAGGGACACCTTCATAAAAATGGAGGCAGTCCCGCTCCCCCCATGTCAGGGCTATTTTGAACATTCATCCATTCGGTAAGTGTCTACTGAGTGCCTCCTGTGAACTTGGCACTGATCCGGGCATGGGGAGCACCTCACCCTTGGGATTCAGTCTTTACACTTGTTCATTGTGTCTCCGAGAGGTTCACTGCAACCCCTCACCCCCCACCATAACTTTAAATCCCATCTGCAAGCTCCCATACTGGTGTTTCTGGCCCAGACCTCTCCACCCACCTCTGGGCTTGGCAGCCACCCCTAATAGATATCACAAGCATCATGCAGACAAAACCAAACTTCTGATTACCTCCATCAACCTGGCAAAACAGCCACTAAAGTGATCCTGTCACTTTGCAAGCTGGCCATGTCACTGCTCACAGAACCAGAAAGGGTTGCCTATTTCTCCAGGAATTTGGGGAGGGGGGGGTTCCTTACAACAGCCGTCTCCCCTCCTGGTGGATTCTGACCTCTCATCCCACTTTACTCTTCTCCTTCAGAGACTCCCTGTATTTCCCAACTTGCTGATCTCTCTCTACTCACTAGAATCCAGATTCCTCTGGCACTGTGTCCCCCGTGCCCAGAACAGGGCCTGCTGGGTACTCACAAATGTTCCTGAATGAATGAAAACAAAGTCCATGCTCTCCTAAAGGCCATCTCTGAACAAAAAGTAGATTGCCATCTAATGAAAGTTTAGGTGGTATCTAGTGTCAAGTACTGCCAAGAAAATTAAAGCAAGTTAAGGAGGGAGACAGCAGGGAGAGAGCCTTGCTGGCTTCCATGGATGGTCAGGGAAAGCCACTTGGTTCCAAATGAAATGTAAAAGGCTAGAGCAGAGGCTTGATTCTATATGTTGATTAAATCCAACCCATGCGTGCTTACCTTGCTATTTTAATGTGGACATTTCCTCAGAGATTACTTAAATGGAGGTCCTTGGACCTGGCCCCAATATGAGAAATCTTGTGCTGAAATATGGAACTCCCCTAATACGTTCAGACCAGGGAACCTGGGTGGCTCAGTGGTTGAACATCTGCCTTCGGCTCAGGTCATGATCCCAGGGTCCTGAGATCAAGTCCCATGTCAGGCTCCCCCACGCGCACAGTCTGCTTCTCCCCCTGCCTATGTCTCTGCCTCTCTCTGTGTGTCTTTCCTGAATGAATAGGTAAAATCTTAAAAAAAAAAAAAAAAAAAAAAAACTCGGAGCAGAAAATCTAGGGTAGCTCCAGGTATCTTCTAGAAGGGCAAGGATGTTTAGTACAAGGTAGGAGCAGAACACATCTGTGCCTTCTCACACCATGTAGAATAGTTGACCTATGGCTCTGTCCCAACCGCAGAAGCATGGGCATTCAGCACATTGGCCCTCATCATGCAGGTCAGTGACTCCTGACCTTGGCTAAGATTCCTTAGAGCCTTGGCTGAACATGCAGATCTTTGGGCCACATCCCATAGTGTCCAACACAGTGGGTCTGGGATGGGACCCACGGCTCTGCAGCCCTCCACACACACACACACGGTCTGGTGACTACTCTTTGAAAAACTGGTTTCATTGTTGATATTTGGTTTGAGAAAAAGAGTTGTCCAAATAAGGACAAGGGACAGCACTGTGATGGCCGCTCTGGAGCCCCTCATCTCTGTCCCAGTGCTTAAGCACAGCCTTCCATGGATTCACATTGTGTCAGACTTGGGTGTCTGATGATCCCATCTGTCATACCAGACCAGGAGCAACTCGAGGGCTTGTGTCTATGTTCTGAGGTTCTAGGACTATGCCTGGCATACAGCAAGATGCCCATCAGTATTTGGATAACCCATGAGCTAACACACCAGGGGGAGCAGACACCTCCCCACCTCATCTTGTGTCCTTGCCCTTAGGACTCTCACAGTCTTTGCATCTGCCCCTCACTGGAAGGTCTAAAGAAAAAGATCCCTGGAATATTAATGTATCTTGACAGCTAGGGCAGGGGAGGGTAGAGGTGGAAGGCACACGAGTAGATGATGGCTGTAGGTGGCACTGTCATGGGCAGTCAGCCCTGTGAGGCTCTGCTGTGCCTGGTCTTCTGGAATTCATGTGCACTCTGATCGCTAAGTGAGCCCTTTTCTGTCTTTAAAACAATGAACACAGAACCTCCTTATGTATTGCTATGTCCAACATATGTAATTAAGTGGAAACCACAAGGCTCAGAATTTCATGTGTATAATGTGCTCTATGTGCAAACATGGGCTCTGGAAGGGGATCTGGGAGGAGGGAGACAAGCACGTCTTCGCTGCAACCCTCTTCTAAATTTTAAATCTCCAATTGAATGAGAATCTATTTAGTCTTCCAGCTTTCACATCAATGGATGGAAAGTGGCCTCATAGCCATCAGGGCCCACCCCTCTGCAGGCAGAGTCTGTGCTCAGCCACCTCTCTGTCCAGCTCAGAATCCATCACCAAGATAAACAAAAAAGCACTTTGGCACCATCTTTATGAATGTGTGTACCTTTAAAGCAATTCTTACTTTTCTACTAAAAGCTCAGTTAGATGGAGCCCGCAAACCCTAGAGAAAGGAGGCTGAGCGTGCAGAGGCCAAATCTGGGGGCTCCCCCGGTTCTCTTTGCCAGTGAACAGGGGGCCCTCGGCAGAGTGCCGTTAGCCTTCCCTGGCCTGGGTTTCGTGTTCTGTGATTGTGTCTGCCTCCACGTGAGCTCCCAGGAGTTAATAGGCATAAAGTGTTCAGTGGTCCCTTTGCCAGGGTCCAGGCAACATTAGCTGTCGCCATCATGATGAACATGTCTGACACCCTCTGATCTGGCTCTTTTTGGAAAGCTAGCAGCTACTGAAAGTGCTAAGTGACCTTCCTCTGGGCCTGTCTCTGTTGTTCACGGTTAATTAGTCATCTTAATAGTAAAAAAAAAAAAAAAATAGGAGACGTGTTTTGTCTCTCCCTAACCAGTTCTCTTACCAAGAACAGACTCTTCTACACATTTCTGATGCCCATGGCAGTGCCTACACGTGGCACATAGCCACGCGCACATTGCTGGTATGAGTAGACGACCTCAGGACATTCTGCTTTGTGTACTGTCCTTTGTTCTTTGGGCCTGACATCACTTGTACAGTTTGTACAACCCATGCTCATCTGCTGATTTGTCATTTTGATGGCAAAGTTTTATTTTCTTCTCTCGATGAATTACAATTTACATAACCATTCTTGATTGGCAAGTGTCTTGGTTAATTTGATTTTTCATAATCTTTGTTCAGAAAAATAATTCCTTCAAATATTTTTTATAAAAAGAGATCACCAGGGCAAAAGAAATGCTGCTTTAAGGCTTCTTAGCTTTGCACCAGGGTGGACCACTTACAAGAGCAGCTGAGGTTTCTTCTCTCTCTCCCCCTGGCCCACATTTCAGAGGTGTAAGCCCAGAGCTCCAGTCTGGCCTGTTGAATGAACACTACTTGTCTCAGACCTGTGCCAGATCCAGAGGATAAGGGGCAGGCTGCAGTGATTTCCACCATCTCTGCCACGCTGGGTGGGACCTCATAGATGTTTAGCTTTATATTTGTTACCACAAAACTCAGCATTTTCCCATCTTCTCATTCACTGTATGTTTCCTTATATCCCAAGAATGTGGCTACAGTGGAAACGAGGTAGTAATTCTACATGTATTCTAGATTTTAATTACTCACATTTATCAGGACTTTTACTTATTAACTGATTTTCTTTTCATTTGAGTTTTAGTGATTTCATTGTCCAGAGGTATTATATCTAGTTTATAGCAGACAGCTCATCAAACTTATCAGTAATCATTTTCAATATGGTTTCAACAATAGAAAGTGGCCTTTCCTTCCCAATCCATTGTTTTGTGATTTATCTTATCTTTAACCTGCTTGGAATTCATTCTAGCATGAATAAGTAAGACATAGTAAGATATGTGTCTGTTTATTATTCTTCATATGAATATCCAGTTTGTCCATTAGTGCTGACGATCCCTTCACTTGGTATTTAACATTAGAGAAATGAGGTGTAAATACCACATGTATACCACATGTATACCTGGTTTACTGTCTGGAATGCGATTCTATTGATAGAACTTTTCATTCTAATAGGCACCACACTGTTTTGCTACTGTCTCTGTTTTCTGTTTGGATATTTTGACCATATAGTTTGCTGTTGTTGGGTTTTTTGGTTTAAAAAACCCTCAGTGTTTTGATCACCTAATTTTTCTGTATGCATCTTGTCATTTCACCAAGTTTTATAAATCAGCTTGGGAGATGAATTTTTTTTTTAAAAGATTTATTTATTTATTCATTCAGAGAGAGCGAAGAGAGAGGCAGAGGGAGAAGCAGGCTCCCTGCAGGAAGCCTGATATGGGACTCGATCCTGGGTCTCCAGGATCACACCCCAGGCTGCAGGCGGCGGTAAACCACTGCGCCACCGGGGCTGCCCGGGAGATGAATTTATATTTATTTATCTTCAATGCAACTGCACATAAGAAGTATCATTAACTTTCTTTGCCCACTAGCATTTTGTAATTCGATTCTCTATAAAAGGAATTTATATCACGTTATTTTAATTCCCATGTGTTTAATATTTATATCCTTGTTGTGGATAAGACAGATCTTTCATTTTCTGGATATTTATTACTGGTACTTGGGAGTTTTATCTTTTTTTATCTTTACCAAAAAAACATGGGGCTTTGCTGAATTCACAGGTTATCTCTGCTCATTTACTCCTGCAGATCCCTTAGATTTGGTGAGCATGTGACTTTATTACCCACAAACTGAATTTGCACCCTTTTGTGACAACCAGGACATCTGATCCTCTTCTTTCATTCCTATTCTTAAAAGGAGCATCTCTCTTATTTCTCTGTGGAGAATAATGGAGCCTCTTGGTTCTGAGTATCTGCCCTGTTCAATCTAGTGATTTCCCCCATTTAAATTCCAACTGTGACCTGGTTTTCAGATTCCATGTGATAGGAACCCTTTAACTGTGTTATGCTCTCCAAGCGGTGTAGTAGATTTTCTGGTAGGATTATATTCTATACGTTGCATCTCTTTACATTTTTATGTTACCTATTTTATAGATTTTCTTGCCTCCAAATTTAAGACAAGCTCAAACTTGTGTTTTATTACTTTGCCATTTAGTGTGACTTACTTCTCTGGAAAGTTATATTCTACATAAGATATTGACTACAGTGTTTTAAAACCTTGCCTCAGCCTTTTAAAAACACTGAGTTGGTCTTCATCTTTTTAGTCAAAATGTGTTTCTACTCCATTTTGTTAGATTTGGGGTTTTCTTCAAGTATGTACTATTATTTTTATAGGTGAATTAGGCTGGTTACATTTACTGATATAATCCTTCTCTTAACATTTGTCTTTATTGTTGCTAACTTTACCTTTCTCTGATTCATAGTATCTCTGCCAGATACTCTCTGATCTATTTAAGGAAGATGAGCCAAAAAGCTTCACTGACTCTAAGAGTGTCCTGAACCCTCCAGCCCTGTCCTGTGTCTGTCTCCTCTTACTACTGGAATTCACCACCAGATACAGAACCATGGAGGCCCTCTAAAGCCTTTTAAAAAAAAAAAAAACCCACCCATTTATTTTTGATTCTCTTACCGTCCTGCATGTTATTACATTATATGTCACGCACGGCGGCAAGTTATACTTTACTGCATTAACCCTGCCACTGCCTCTGCAGTGAGGCCCAATCTTTTATGTGATACTCTGAACCCACAGATACTCTGGATGGTGAATTCTTCAAAGATATTTGCATTTTCCAAAGAGTATCTGCTACCTTCACAAAACTGCTGTTTAGCAAGATTATCAACTAGTGATAAGAATCTTTTTTTTTTTAAGTCTTTATCTACTTAAGTGATCTCTACACCCAGCACAGGGTTCAAACTCAGGACCCTGAGATCAAGAATTCCATGCTCCTCCAACTGAGCCAGCCAGATGCCCCAGTAAGAATCCTTGATTCTACAGCATGTGGTAAATATTTTTCACAGACTGAGGTGTGCCAGGTGTCATCCGACACAGACGAATACATTCTTACCATTCACATTGTTTAACTTTTACTAAACTCAGAAATGATCACCTGGGTATTTGGGAGTCTTTCTCCTAAGGGTTAATTAAATTGGGGAGCCCCCACCCTATCATTGGAAAAGCAACTGAATCCAATTTCCTGTCCGGAATTACCACGGCACCGCACCTTACATCAGTGATCACAGGCACGGCTGAGCTGTCAGGCAACTGTTGGCTCTACGTGATCTCCCGATGGCCAGACCTTGAGATGTTATCAGCTGAGGCTCTCCAGCCATAAGCATGTGAAAGAGGATTTGGCTTGTCCACTGTGAATCCCTTACAAAATTAATTTTGCAATAAAACCAGGAAAGTTGTTTGCTTAACTTCTAAAATTGTCATCACACCTGCCTCTAAAATAGTATTTGAAAGTGGCCTTAACACAAAACACAGAATCACTGAGGGTCTTAGGGTGGACCAGGGCAGTTCAAGGGCAAAGCTCTGTAGGGAAGATATTTTTAAGGCTTGGATTTGAATATAAAAGCTCAACTATAGGGGGCGCTTGGGTGGCTGGGTGGGTTAAGTAGAGGACTCTCGGTTTCTGCTTAGGTCTTGATCTCAGGGTCCTAAGATCCAGCCCCATGGGCTCAGTGCCGAGTCTGCTTGAGCCTCCCTCCCTCTGCCCCTACCCCTGTCTCTAAAATACAGAAATAAATCTTAAAAAAATTTTTTTTCAACTGTTCAGTAAGCTGATATGACTAAGACATTCCATACATAGGCTTTTAAAGAGTTCCGTATCACTGTGACTGATGTACTGTTTGCTTGGCTACGAAGGAAAACTTTAGGTTGCAATTAACCTTTCTATTTTTTTCCCCCTGCGTCTAAGTATTGTGAGCTTCCTTTGTGGTATTTTAGTGATTAGACAGGATGGAGGGTGTTCTTAAAGATTCATGGCCAAATCCGATGATGTCAGAATGAAGGGAAGGGACGGTCTTCGTGGGGCCAGCAAGTCTGGCCCCGTCTGAATTGTTTGTCTAACACTTCACAAGTAGAATAGGAACCGCTGAATTATTCATTTTCAAGTTGCCCTAAAAAAGGCACTTATGCTGCCGAAATGCAGACTTTTGGTGCCAGTGAGAGGAAGAGGAAGGATGCTGGCTTTCCTGAGTGTGCTGGGCTCCTCTGCCTTGGTCTCCAGTTTCACTTCCCAGCCCTGCGGGTCATAGTGAGGAGGGGGTAGGTCTGGGGGGAGAGGAGGGTTGAGAACAAATTATTTGAGGGCCTCTGAAGCCACCCATGGAGCTGGGGCATGAACTTGGTGGAGAAAGACCAAAAGAGGAAGGTTTGGAAGGAGCTTTAGGTCGGGGAGGAGCTCTGTAGTCAGCAGTCCCAGGGCATGGGTGTGGTAGGAAGAGCCCACCCCAGGGCCTGAGATGGGCCGGGGAGGTCACCTTGGCCTTCGGCTTGGAGGTGTGGTGGGGGAGGGAGCCGAGAGTAATAACTAGGATGCAACAGCTGGAGATCTGTCTTTATTCTTAAGTTTTAGCTTCTCTGCCACTAAGCCTTCTCTTAACATTTCCTACCAAATAGCACTTAGGGGAGAAAGGGGGTAATTAGGAATTCCTTACACTGGGGAATAAAAGCAGGGCTCTCGCCCTCCCTTGGCCGAATCAGGTTCTTTCCTGGGGCCTCAACTGTAACTGTGAGCCCCTTTATCACGACTCTGCCCTGGGCCTCAGTTTCCTCACCTGTGGAGTCTGAGTGGTTTTCTCCTGGTAGACCCTGCACTCTGCTTGCAGGGGCGGTGCCAGGAATCAGACACGTTCTCTGGCAGTCGGTAGGTTGGCCAGCACCTGTCAGTTGTAGGCAGGGCATCTACAGGTTAAGCAAACAGAGAATGAGAAACAGAATCTGAAAGGCAGTTCTGGAAGAGCCGGGGCTCAAGTGGGGGAAGCAGCACTCCAGCCGCGCAAAATATGTGCTGATAGATTCTACACTAAATACGTGAAGGAGACATTTAAAATCTGTGTGTTACAAACGGCATTAGCAGCCCTTCCCAAGCATTTTTCAAAAGTCTGAAAGTAAGCAGGCTGCAATCTGGGTCCAGAGCCCTGCTGTGGTGGCCTCTGCCAATGGGCCCTCGCATGGGTCTCCTGGGGTTGGGGGCACGGGCTCTTGGTGAGTAGTGAGGGGGTGTGTGGGACCTGGGTGTCCCATCCAGAATTCATTTTCCTCTCGTTCTCTGTTCTCAGCAGTCTTTCTCTGGATCAAAGGAAAATATTCATATATGACTTTCCAATCATGTTTTTCTTACAGAGATGAGCTCTTCTTGTGCATTTTTTTCTTCCTCTTTGCTGAGCAAGTAAATTGAGATTTGGGGGAATTAACCCTTTTCACACAAGTCTGCAAAGTGTAGTCTGGGCAGAGCTGGACTTCTGGCATAGAGGCCCCCTCTGATGTGGGTTCTTTCCTGGGGCCTCAACTGCAGCCCCCACCCCCACCCCCCACTGCTCTTCACCTCATTCTTGTACAAATGGAGTGGCATGGTCAACATCCTACAGGCTTCATTAGTAGACGCCTAGTGTTGGAGGGATACAAAACTACTGTGAGGGTCATTGCTCTTTTTATTACTTTATACTTTTTCTGGTTTTCTTTGTGTGCTAAATTTCCAACACACAGTAGAGGATAGGAACTGCCTGTGTGCAGTTCCAGCCACCCTGTTAATTCGTGGCCACCTGTCTTGCCCGTCCTCACCCCTACCCTGTTTTATCATGAGGCTCTTCCAGAATCCTTTCCCTTCCCTTCTAAATGTTTTAGCATGTCAACTTCATGTAAAGACTCTTCTTCTATAACATAACCACAATATTATCATCAGATCAAAAATTAATTTAGTAAAATCATTAGTTCCTATATTTCTCGTTACCCCCAGTCATAGATGGTTTAATTTTTTAATTCATTTGGCTCAGGATTCAATAAAATCCGGATCTTGGGATTGGTTGGTATGCCTCATTCACTTTCTGGATCCCCCTTCTCTCTTTTTCTTTTCCTTGCAATTTATTTGCATAAGGAACTGGCTCTGGCTCATATGTCCTGAAAAGTTTCCCAAGTCTTTCCAATTTTGCCAATAACATCCCGGAATGTAGTTGAGCGTGTTCTCTTGTCCTCTGTAATTCCTCTAAGTTTGTAGTTGAACCCAGAGGTTTCATCAGATTCAGACTAGAAATTTGGAGCAAAAGCCACTTCATAGGTGGTGTTGAGTGTCTTGTAATGTTGTCAGGCATTGAAAATCAGCTCTGACCAGAAGAGGAAGATCCTGATTTTCATGTGCAACAATAAGAATGGTTATGTTATGTGCGTGGGTCTTGGTTTGCAAAGCCCTTTCCACTTCGGCACTGCTCTTATTTAATCCTTGTGCCAGTTTCTTTAAGAAAGGCTGCATTATTCCTGCTGTGCAGATGGCTATCAAGCTTAAAAGTCTGCCCAAGGTCAAACAACTAAAAGGCAGTAGGGAAGAATTTGAGCCTGTTTGCTCTGCTGGCCACGTTCTTTTGCTTCTCCAGACCACAGTTTCTCTAATTTCACCTCCGGTAACCTCCCATCCTACCCGTGACCTGCTGGCATTTGATTTAAGGAAAGAAAAGGATATTCCCATCCAACCTGCTCCCCATTGCTTTGAGAGCAACAGCATTAGAACGCTACAGAAATGGCAAGAAGCACCTGAAGTTTAATCCAGACACTGATCCCAGGAGGCTTTGGTTGGTCTCAGTAGCAAAAGCAGAATGAAGTTGGCAGTCTCATAACCTGATTGTCAGCCACAGCTGTCCCATGTCCTTGCCCAGAGATGACTGGAGTCTGAGTGACAGCCACAGGCTGTTTCTGATCATACTGAGGGTCACACAATGGCAAGTGACCACCCTGCTGGAACTGCCCTGTTGGTTTGGCACAGGTGGAAAATAAGCCTGGTGCAGACTGTAGACCACTTCATTGGTCAGCTAGACACAGAGTAGCCTAACAGAGGATTTTATTTCAATCATTTCATGAAACCAAGTCAGCTAAACAGTGGGGCAAGAAGGAGAATCTTCTTCCCATCTGGGATTAACAAGAGGAGAAACATAACTGAAATTGATTTTGTTACTTGTATCATTTAAATTTAAATAGAACAGTCAGAAAAATGAACCAATTGTGGTTATTTCTGAGCAGGCAGAGGTGATGTTCTGGCCACTTCACTGTCTGAGCACAATTTCATTTCCAATAAGAATAAAAACCACTATTTCCTGAAGGCTTGGCCTAGACGCTAAGGGCTACAGCCATCTCTCTGCTGGATGTGACTGGGGAGGGCTGCGTCTACTCTGGCACGATGTGTTTGATCAGAAGCTTGGAAGGGAGCCAAGTGGCTTCACCCCTGCCCTCCACTCCTGCCAGAGCAGAGCCAGCTCAGTGTGGGTGGAACATGAAAGATAGGTCTGGTCATAGGCAAGAGGGTCATCCAGAAAACCTTCCTCCTCCTCCCCACTCCTTGCCCTCCTCATGTCTTCCCAGTTCCTGTTTGTGCCCAGCTCTGTGTCAGGCACAGGGATACACTGGGAGCCAGGCCTACAGACTCTAAAAATTTAGCAAAATACCCGACACCCTCTGCTCTTTAAAATACCTGCCGTGCACCTGGGTGGTTCCTTTGGTTGAATGTCTGCCTGCAGCTCAAGTTACCATCTCAGGGTCCTGGGATTGAGTCCCTCATCAGGCTCCCTGCTCAGCAGGGAGTCTGCTTCTCCCTCTGCCCCTCTCCCTAGTTGTGTGCTCGCGTGCACGTGCTCTCTCTCTCTCTTAAATAAATAAAATTTTTTATAAAAAATAAAAACAAAATAACATACCAGCACATGGATGGTTGCCCATCAAGTGCAGAGCTGATTTCCTGTAGCACACAGATGTCGTTAATTTGCATATTTAGTCAGCCAATATTTAGCGTGCCCCTGCTGTGTTCTCTGAGATTACAGTGGTGAACAAGTAAGTGATCAATTTGTGAATAAGATACTATAAGGCCAGAATAAGTGCGATAAAAATAAAACGAGTGGACAGAGAGGAGCAGGGCTACTGGGAGGCCTTTCAGAGGACAGACAGCAGGGCTGAGACACAGATGGTGACCACAGCCACCCATGGGGGCCTCAGTGGAGGGGACAGCCATGTGGACGACCAGAGTTCCCAAGAAACAGAACTGAAAAATCCCCAAGAGTATTAGCCCATTGAACTAGAGGAGGAAATTTACACGGGATGCATGTTACTAATAGGTTTAAAAAACATCCACCAGGGATCCCTGGGTGGCGCAGCAGTTTGGCGCCTGCCTTTGGCCCAGGGCGCGATCCTGGAGACCCGGGATTGAATCCCACGTCGGGCTCCCGGTGCATGGAGCCTGCTTCTCCCTCTGCCTGTGTCTCTGCCTCCCTCTCTCTCTCTCTGTGTGACTATCATAAATAAATAAAAATTAAAAAAAAAATCCACCAGAAGCAGAATACACCCAACACAATGGCTCCGATTAGGATATGAGGCTTCTCTTAGGCTTCTTTATTTGGAAGACTTGATTGCCTGAAATCTGGAAAAGGAGCTGAGGTGTTTAGGGAGGCGGGTCTGTAATCAGCTGTTGATCCTCTGCTCTCTGCTGGGATGAGGGGGTTCTGGCCCAAAAGATACATTGGGCCTTACTGGGAGGGAGCAAGCTGAAAAGAAGCTTCTGGAATCCATGGCACCAACCAAACTCGACTGGTGGCCAATGGACTGGATTTGACCACAAACTACCATGGAAATGCAGTGGAGGGAAGGGCTAGTCCATAGGCTGAACAGACCCATCCAGAGGGATGGTTACTGGGTCACTGTGGGCTGGGGGTAGCAGCAAGTGTAGACATCACAGGGCTCACATGCCTAATGGCAGTGTTCAAACTGTACAGAGGGAATGTGGGTTCAGGTATTTTAAGAGCAGTATCATTTGGGCATCTGGCTGGCTCACCCAGTAAAGCATGCAGCCCTTGATCTCAGATGAGTTCAAGCCCCATGTTGAGTGTAGAGATTCCTTGAAAATAAAATCTTGAAAAGAGAAAAAAGATCAACATCGTCAAATCTGTGATAAGTGACTTTGTCTACAGAAAGAAGGAAATGCTTTCAAAGTATTTCATATGACTTCACTTGGCAAAGATAAGACAAAAGAAACTGAAAGCCAATCTCATATATAAGTATTTATGGATAAAAAACTAAATAAATTAACCAGCACACAGAATTCAAGAGCAAACGGGCAAGTAACTGTTGGTATCATTTACCATTTTAGTGAGTCAGAAGAGAGAAACCTTTTCATTTGCTCCATTAATGCTTTTTTAAAAGGTACTTAAATCAATATCCATCTTTTATTAAAAAGTCTTAATAAAAGAGGAACAGTTGGGCATTTCATTAACAAAATAAAAACACATATATTTAAAGTCTAAAATGAGCAACATACTTAACGGTGGAACATTCGATGCATTGCCCTCGAAGTCAGACACCAGGCAGGGATTTCTCGTCACTTCACTTTGTGATGTGGCTCTGGAAGGAAGCACTGCTCACTGCCTTCATCCGAGAGAAAGAATGAAAAGATATAAAAAGACAGGAGGAGACGGCCCTGCCATGTGCATATGAGGGCACAGGACACCTGAACACCCAAGAGAGCAACTGAAGAGCTGTTACAAAATCGAACAGGCACCTACCATGTTGTGATTCTTTCCTCTGTCTAGAATGTTGTTCCTCCCTCAACCCCACTGTCCTTTGTCCCACAAGCTCCTCTTTATCCTCTAGGATGTAGACCAGATGTCCCCTCATCCGTGAGACTGTCCCTCTTCTGTCTGCAAAGGAGACATTGTCCCTCTGTCCCTAGGAGGGCTGTTACTGTACCAAATTATACCCAAATCACTTGGGTCTCTTCATGTCCCTGCACCCACCACAGAGGAGGCAGTAACAGGGTCCCACTGGGTGCATATGTATGAGCTCCAAGGATGGGCAGGGTAGGTCCTGTGTACTAAGGATAAGGCAGATGCCAGTGCCACTACACATTTCTGACTCAGCACCAAGGACCTTTGTCTCTCTCTGGACCAGGTGCTCAGGCATTATTGAGTGGAGACCCCACACACACACACCCAAGTCTGTGACCCACACCCGTCAGAGCTAGCTGCTGCCAGCGCTGGAGGAGGCACAGTGCCACCTTCTCTGGGCACAATCCTGCCCTGACTGTCACACGAGACTCTGCAAACCAGCCTTTCCTCTTGGTGATGTTGCAATTCTGTGCTCTGCCCATGCAGGGCCAGGGAGCTACCTCTCCAGAGAAATCTGCACCACCACTCCCACCACCCCACCAATTAGGGGATTCCAGACGGTAGCCAAGAAACTTTCCTCAGCGCCTGGCCCTCTGGCCACCTCTTTTTCCTTTTCCTACCTGTTGTTTTTGAACCCAGCCCAGTGAGCCCCACTTCTGTGTCTCATCTGCCCTCTCTGCAGAGAATGAACTTGGCCGGGATATAGGATGTCAGCAAAGTGTTTGCCTTCCTGCCAGCAGAGGCCATCAAGTGCAGCCTCTGGGTAGAGGGCAAGAGTCATTTTATTAAACATTCTAGAAATTCTCTTAAATTCTATTTTTAATTTTTAAAGCAGAAAGAATTAACCTTTCAATATTTCTTCTTTCCGTGCCCAAGAACCTTACAATCTAGTTGAGACTATTGGCTTTTGACTTGGGTCCAGGAACACACACTGACCCGAGGGATGCCCTGGAGCCTTTTCCAACTGCCCTTTGTTTTAACAGCTCCTGATGTGGCTGTGATTCTTTGGAATGGTAATATGTGCCAGCCTTGCCCTGGTGCCATCCCTCAGCACTTGGGAGGCTAGTGTGGAAGTAAATACAGAGTTTCTGGCATGGCTATCATTTTCCTTCCATCACTGACCGTGCCCTTTTAAGTTCCTCATAAAAATTGTGTGCTAGGCCAGGGAATACCCTGAAATGATTTGTGGGGAACTGATTGAAAGAACTACCTCTTCTAGGCCGCGCAGAAATTATCCACTGTTTGAAGCCAGAGCGGAGCATAATGCAGTGCAGGTTAATAGATCAGTGGAAGCTGTTTTGTCAGCTCGTAAAAAGGCAAGAGAACCAAATTTTTATAAAAAATAGTTTTGCTGAGCAAACAGTATGTGCACTTAATATGGACTTTGGAAAAATAAATGATTTTAGGCTAATGTCAGGCTCCAGATCCTGATGTGATAATTTGAACCCTCAAAATGAAAGGAATGAAAAACCTCTGGAATATTGTTGACCTTTGTGCTATGAATGCACACGCACTGTCATTCATTACTCACTTCTCAGCATTTCTAGTTGTGGTATCAACCTCCGGGCATTTTCATATTACTTACTGAGGGCAGGTGCGTCTGGTAGGATTAATTTTGTTGGGGGCTAGGGACAGCCGTTTGAAGGGGAGTGGCAGACATGTTCTCAGACCAGCACACACACTCGAGCCTGCCCTCTTTGTCCTTGTCTACAAAGGCCAATGGCCACACTTGAAGTCTTCGGAAGCCCTGATCACACATAGACTAGCCCAGCTAGTTGTATCTTCTTTGGCCTTTTAAGAAGCATGCCCCTTGGAAAAGCAAATCCTGAGCCTACAGACTTTTAAGACTCTGAACCTTTCCTCACTGCCGGCATCCCTGGTTCCTTCCATTGTCTCCTGTGGGTTTTGTTCCATTCTGTGAATGGGACCTGCAGCCTCTCTGGGCCCCATCGTCATCAGGATACCTGGTATTGAATAGCCCCTGGTTCCTTAACAGCAGAGCTCAGTGTTGTGATTATCATTTGAAAGCTTTGGAAATCTGAGAGTTGCCCCAGGAATGAAGGTAAGTGCCTTAGTTGTTATCAGGCTCAGTATTTTGGTCAGTTTCACGGTTGCTTAGTAACCGAAGTGAAACTGACCAGAAGATGGAAAAACTTGAAATTCATTTCCAGGGATTGCCTCAGACTACAAGAAGGCACCTTCCTGTTTAAATGTGACTAATCTTTTTTTTTTTTTTTTTTTTTTTTTAATAAGTGCCTTGAAATCCTTTGGTGATGTCTTCTGGATGTTAGGTAGACTAATGAATATCCAAAACCATCCACACCTGAGAAGAAATCCCGAGTCTGTATTTGTGAGGAGTCTCTCAAGCCTACCACATCCCCTAAACCAGGCAGGATCCAGATGCCTCTTCCCAGCCCCCATGGGTGCCAGCCTTGCCTGTCCTGGCCTCTAGCAGCAGCAAGAAGTGAGGGATGGCTGAAAACAGGCAAGGGTGGGCCAGTGGGCCCCCAGGCAGCCACATGCCCACCCCTTATCTCCAAACTCCAAGGGCTGGGGAATTGCACCCACAGAGACCAGCTGCCTCCTTTCTTTGTCCTGCAGCTTTTCTCTGAGCATTAAAGTCCTGGTAGAGGGGAGTTATCAGTGAGGACTCTGGGAGCCTGGAGTCATCCCCTCCTCATCCTTCCTACGCTCAGCAAAAATGCCTCAAACACCTGCTCTGTACCTTTCTGCTCCAATTCATCTTGAGAACTACAGTAGAACCTGCCTCTCTATGTCCTCCCAACACCTACACTACCAGAAAGAGTAGCTGGTAATCCAGGGGGATGTCAGCCCCAGTGGGGAATATCCCTCTGGAAGACACAAATGCAGCCTGTGACCTGAAGCAAAACAGATGGACCACAGGTACAAAACAAGCATGGAAATGTACTCTAGGAAGCGAGGAAGCCATTAGCCATTAGCAACGCCAAGCAAAAACAAGGAGTAATTTAAAAATGAATGAAGTAGAGATGCCTGGGTGGCTCAGTGGTTGAGCATCCACCTTTGGCTCAGGGTGTGATCCTGGCATCCTGGGATCGAGTTCCGCTTCAGGCTCCCTGCAGGGAGCCTGCTTCTCCCTCTGCCAGTCTGTGTCTCTCATGAATGGGTGAAGCCTTTAAAAACAAAGAACAACAACAAAAATGAATGAAGTAGAAACACCAGGTATGAAGAAGAGAAAATCCAAACAAAGGAACAAAAGAGAAAAGTTACGGGGTGGGCACAGCTACATTTGGGTCAAACTGAAGAACCAGCCAAAAGACAGCAGGAACAGTGAAAGAAACAGCAGATATAAAACAAACAGGAGATCTGGATTCATGGTGAACCCAGCAGGAGAATTAGGGGGAAATCCTCATGGGCAGGATTTTGGCTCCCCCACACAGGCCATTGCCCTACAGACCACCAGGTTGCACAGTGAGCTCCCCTGATCTGCCCAGGGGAGAAGTGAGGCGAGGCGGCCCGCAGATCTGGTTCCGGGCACCCAGCAGTGATGCCTTCTGGCCCTCTCTCACAAATATGCGGCACCAGCAAAATATGCAGAAGCTATATATACATGGGCCCATCCTGTAGTCCCCAGCCGGGGCCGGAACACTGGCAGGTGGTGGGATGTGGTCACAGGACAAGCAAGGGAGCAAACGAGCCCTGCCAGTAGCCAGGGAAGTCGGCCATCTATATCTGGATTTTGCACTTATGTGATGAACAACCATCCGATTAAAGTTTTCAAACTGCTTTTAGTAGGATTTGCCTTAGGAAGAGTCTTAACTTTTTCTTTCATCTTGAATCCCAGGAAGTTTACATGTCATCAGCAGGTTGTCAGGGTGACAGCTGTCCAGACTGACTGTCAGGCGTCCTTTTCTGTCGCGTGTAAAGCCCCTGACACTTCCACTGACTTCTTTGCCCTTTGGAAACAGCAGGCTCCTCTCTGTGGCCCCATGGTTTTCCTAGTTAAGGCCCCATGAGCCATTTCCTAGTTAAGCTGCCCCAGCCCACCCCCTGTCACCCAGTACTTCACTTCAGGGACCGGTGTTTGGGTCTTCCAGAGACAACTGCCTTTGTCACAAAGTTGCCCAAAAAAATAGCTTCATTTCATGAAGCCACTTTAGGAGTCCTTTTAGACTTTTTTCAGACCAAGCCGAAAGCAGGATACTATTTCCAACAGGCATAATGAGCATTGAACCCGATCACAAGGCATCTGTTAACCCCGTTGGGGCTGCTGAGAGGTGATAATGATCACCTTGTCTGGAGGAGCCTCAGGGCCAGAGGGAGCCCAGAGTGCTGCAAATGGTAAAATCAGACCAGCCAGGGCCTGAGTCCAGTTTGGCCAATTCCAATTCTTGGTATTACAGGGGTGGTGGTGGTGAGGGTTTCAGGGACAGAGGAACCCTCTTAGCATTGGGCCCATTCCGGGTGCCCCTACACTGTCCCAGGGAGTGGACGGGACCACCGATGGCAGGATGGGCTGTATGCAGGACTCTGGCCTTCAGCCCAGTGACAAGGTCCTATGCAAGCTCCAGGGATGAGGGTGAGGGAAACACACAGCCTGGCCTTCAGAAAGCTCCCAGTGTATGGGGACCTCACCTCTAACCTGTGAACTCAAACCTGTTGTGGGGGTGGGGGCAGGGAGGGGTTGCGGAGGGACTACCCTGAGATAGAGCAGTTAAGACAATTTGGGGAGTGCTGAGGGTGGTAGGGGACAGAAGTAGGAGATGAGATTCCCAGCGGTGGAGGGCAAGCCAGGTAGACTGCACAGTCCAAGGCTCTTTACAGGCCCACAAGTGGTGGGAGCCATCATAACCCAGGGCCCTGGCACTGGGGGGTAGGCTGAGGCAGGCAGTGGACCAAGCCTGGTGTGGAGCACCAAGCAAGGGACTGGGACTTGTAGGCAACAGAGGGCTCCAGTCCACTTGGAGTGTGGAATTGGGAGCCCACACAGGAGCAGGCCCTGAAGCCCAGCAAGGATCTGTGGCTATAACATTACGCTCCTTCTCTGCCATGGGCATGCTGAGCCCTCCTCAGGTAGCAGCCAGTTTCAGCCTCAGCCTCCTGACAGGGGCCAAGGGGAGCTGTCCTGCAGAAGATGGGGCCATGATTGCCCCGGGAGTCTGTTCTAACCTCCCACGGACTTTTGGAATTAGGCCTTTATTAGAAGTCAGCATCTGCCCCCCCCATATTATTATATCTCAGAACTATACATTTGTCTTCAAATGACTCAAGGGAGTACTTCCAAAACGGGGGGGGGGGGGGGGGGGGGGGGAGGCCCTAGCAGCTCCCTGTGTATGAGCCAGCCCGTGGATGACAGTGACCTTGGGTGGTGTATAGAGTCCCCTAACCTCCATCCTATCCTCCCATGACCCTCTCCACCCTCTTGTGGTTCACTCCATCCTAGTAAACTTCTATTCATCCTTCAAAACCCAGTTCACACATCCTCCTTTGAAGCCTTACCAGATTCCCTTCCCAGAGAATTTCTCTCCCTCCTGTTTTTTGGGGGCACTCTGTTCAATCTCCTGATAGGACACATTGTATTTTATCTTTTGATGGCTCTGTCTCGCCCAAGGTCAGGGCAGCCCTGCCCACAGCACGAGCATAGCTCCTCCAGATGGGCCACAGAGTCCCCTCACAGGCCCACATGACCCCTCTCCCCAAGTGCCAGGGACTCTGCCTGGCCTGTGTAGCTGCTGGTCAGTGTGCCAAGCTAGGAGCCCTGGTCACCCAAAACCCACCCACTGCCAACTAACGGCCGTCTCTCTCTCTCTCTCTTTCTCTCTCTCTCTCTCTCACCTTCCTAGGGCCGACGAAATTGAAATGATCATGACGGACCTTGAAAGAGCAAACCAGGTAGGACCTTTTGTGGCTTCAGGCTTAAAATCCCAACAGCATTGCCATTTCTTGCTAGATGCTTTTCTTAAGTTAGAAGGCCAGTTATTCTCGGTTTTTTTGTTTGTTTTCTTATGGACAGCTGTCAATATCAACCCTTTTTCCAATGTCATGAAAAGTATGTGGAAGGTCCCAGCCATTATTTCCTTGGCAAAGCCTTGGGCGTGGTCCCAGTGTCCCAGACTCCCATGGTGAGCCTCTGCTGCAGAGTGGCTACTGTGTTTCCTTTTTTTTTTTTTTTTTTTAAGATTTTATTTATTTATTTGCGAGAATACACACAGGAGAGAGAGAGAGAGAGAGAGGCAGAGACAAAGGCAAAGGGAGAAGCAGGCTCCATGCAGGGAGCCCGATGTGGGACTCCAGGTCTCCAGGATCATGCCCTGGGCTGAAGGTGGCGCCAAACCACTGAGCCACCCGGGCCACCCTCCTTTTTTTCTTAATCTGTGTCTTAAATGCCCAACTCTGCTCCCAAGGTAATCGTTATGCTCCAGAGTTTGTACCAGTGAGTCACACCGTAAGGAAGTCTTCTGCCTTCAAATGCTTTGAAGCCATTTGCTCAACTGATAGCTTCCTCCTGGCTGATACTTAGGTGTCACAGATGCCCCAGGGAAAGTACTTGGCACTGTGTCCAGCACAAAATACTACACAGTATAGGGTGGCTTTAATTACCCAGCTGCCTGGGGTGCCTGCGTGGCTCAGTTAGTGAAGCATCCAGCTCTTGATCTCAGCTCATGTCTGGGTCTCAGGGCTGTAAGTTCAAGCCCTGCGTTGGGCTCCACGCTGAGCATGGGCCCTCCTAAAATAAATACTCAGCTGCCTGAAAAAATGGGCCCCCCCTACGGTACCCGTAACTTGCCCAGGACTCCATAGAACAGTAAGACATTCCACTTTAGCAAGTGATGCTGCTGCTTTGGAAAGAAAGAGCCTCTCCATTTATTTTCTTTATTCATGGGGAGAAGCACCCAAAGCTGTGATCTATCTCTCAGCCCCAGAAAGCCCCGTGCTGTGGCCTCTCCCCACTCAGTTTATAGCTGAGTCACCACAGGCATTAGAAAGCTTAGCAGTTTGCCTCAGGTAGTCTGGGTGAGCACAGCCCCCCACCAACCCCCCAGCCTCTGTGGGATGAAAATCCTTCCAGCTCTGTGGTCCCTGTGTGAGAGTTCCATGAGCTACCTGCCTCTTGGTGGCTGGTGTTGCTTGCACACCAGGGCAGAGGGTCAGGAAAGCGCATCCTTGTCACCTTTTTGGCCAATGAAAACATCCTGAAGTCCAATTGGAATATGAAAGCTAGTTTATGCATGGGAATGATCATGGGATATATGGATTTCTTCGTTCTTTAAAGAAGGTTTGTGGGTTCGGTGTTGCACACAGACTCTTCACTGAGCATCCTGGGCCTGGCCCACAGAAGACATACAGCAGAGATGCATGGAATGAGCCCCCCGGGATAGAAACGTTGTGTAGTAGTGACCCTGACAGTTATTAAGAGGCAGTCACAACCCTTGAGTAACTCCTTTTGTGCCTGGCCCTATTCTGAGCACTTGACATGAACCGAGGCCTGCAGCCTGCGAGCAGCCTGCTGTTATGATGCCGTTTATAGACAAAGAAACTGAAGTCAGTGGCTGGTTGGGTACAGAGCCAGGACTGGAGCCTGTGCTCTTCACCACCATACCCCAGAACCAGGAACTTTACCTTTCTTGCAGACCCTCTCTGCACCCAAATGCACCCGTCCATACCACTCTTTGCTGCAAAGCACTGCCTCTGCTTCCTCTCACCAATGTCCTTAAGCCTTTATTTACCTGTATTTGCTAAACATATTTACTCTGGCCCCTTTGCTTTTACTCAGCACTGCTCCGCGTTGCAGAGACCTTAACTCAGAAGTAGTTACTGGAAAGAGTTAACTTTCTCTGTTCAGACAGTTGCCATCTGCACATCCCAGATTTGTTCCTGGGCCAATATCGAGCATGTATCTCCTTTTGATGGCACTTTGGGGTAGACTCCTGGTTTGTTATAACAGATAGCCTCGGTCTAGGATTATGGAGTGCACTGTCTCCTACAACCTCTAAGGCAGTCCACAGATACTAAAGAAGTTTGGTGGAGTCCGTATATTTCCCAGACTGCTGGAGGCTGCTTGCGGGGGAATCTCGGTCCTGGGAGACACCAGGCAGGATTGCAGAGAAAGGGGCAACCTCCAAAATGACACTGGGTCTAGGTCCCAATTTGGTATTTGCTAGTTGGTGTGGCCTTGGACAAGTCTCTTAACTGCTTACATTTCTTTAAAAAAGAAAAGAAAAAAGAGAAACTCTGCGAACATGTGAAGGGAGAGAGGAGTTAGTCATTGAAACAGAAGGTAGAATCCTGGGTGCTAGGGGCTGCGGCAGGGGGAACTGGGGACTTGTTTCATGGGTACAGAGTCTTCAGTTTTGCAAGGTGAAAAAGTTCCAGAGATCGTTTGCATGACAGCGTGGATATACCTAACACTGCCAAAGCATACACTTAAAATTTGGTTAAGATGGTATATTTTATATGTCCTTTACCATAATTAAAATGTTTAATTTTTTTTTTAAGATGGAAAGAGAGGGAGGGAGTGATAACCGATACTTCCTTTGCACGATTGTTTTGAGGATAGAGGTTAAAACACCCAAGTAAGAAGTAGGTACTTAGATAAATGTTAGTTCTATAGTTGCCGAAGAAGCGCGGATTTGGTGGGAGAATTGTATAAAGTCTTGCACTAGGGAAATACCAGCGTTGTGGGCATGGGAGAAGCGTAGGGGAGTTCTAACTGGCAAATCAGGGTGAGTTAGAGCCTGATGTGGCTACCCAGAGAAATTAATGCAACCTCAGGCTACATTAATAGAAATAGTTTCTGGAATGAAGGAGATAGTGTTCTGCACTAATCTGCAGCCATCGGTCCATGCCTGGGGAATTATAATATATCTTGGAAACCACACTATGAGGACAGTTGGTACCTGGGGTGCATTCAGGCTCCACCCCATGGCCAGGACCACAAAGGGACCCTAACACAAAAGGAATCAGGAAGTTTTGGGACATTCCTGATCCCTGGGGAACATGGAAAGAAGATAGAGGGCTTTGACACCAAGCACCAGGGCATTAATTTCAGGAACTTGGGATGTGACAGGGTTATAAAGGGGAAGGCATAGGATGGGGACATGATGGATTCTGTCCCGTAGCTCTCCAGGACTGGCCTGGGGAAGGGGTCAGGCTTTTTCATGGCCATGGCCACACTCAGAAGCTGGTAAGAGGGACCTTACTCCTGATTAGAGAAGCCCTCTCTCAGCCCAGCCCTGGCTCTCCAGAGGTGCTAAGAGCTGGGTGCCACCAGAGCTGTGAAGGCAGATGCTGGCCAGCCCTCAATGAGGGTGTGAGGTGGGGGGATCAGACACAGAGGGAGCAGAAGGAGGGATCACACATGACTCCGAGGGTTGACATGGAGAAAAATGCCCTGGGTGGCCATGAGGAAGACAGTGTTGCAGGCAGGCACAGAAGGGCGTAGTGAGCTCTGGGGATTCTGGGCCATTCCATAAAGCTGAAACAAGGAGGTACAGGATGGGAGAGAGTGGGCCCCCAGGAGGGGATTAGATCTGGGTTCAGAGGAGGAGGGCTTTGAACACAGGCCTCTGCATGGAAGACCTCTCTCTGAGAACAGTGGGGAATCATGGGCAGAAGTGAGATATTGGACTTCTGTTCCAGAAGGATCACCCTGGCGAAACATCAGAGCACGGATGGGAGTGGAAAGACAGGAAGCCAGCAGAGCAGCTGTCGTGATACGTTAGGGCAAAGATGACTCGGGCTTGAAATGAGGCAGTCCCAAGTAGAGAGGAGGCAGAGGCAGCGGGGCAGGAGTCGGGGGACAAAGGAGCCATACACCCGTGCAGGCGCAGCCAGACAGCTGGTTCAGCTGCCTTTCCCATCAAGGGAAATCCCCAGGAGGAGCAATTTACTAGTTCATTGGTATATCACATTATTTTTGCACTAGGTTTATAGTCAAAATGTTCTACTGAGACCTGAAGCTGTTTTATTGCCGAAGCACTTGTGTTTCTATTGTGGAAAAGTGGAAGAGCAGTCAGCCACCGATAGCTCCGGGTCTCATTTACACCTGTTTGTTAAACTTCAAGGCACTTGCTTTAATACTCACCACCTTAATTGGTGGCTGTGATGGTTCAGAACTTTGAAGACTGGATGGTAAATAAGAAGCCACAACTTTGTGCCTTTTTGACTGTATAAAGCCATCTGGGGCTTCAACCATCCTGTCACTTTGCCGGCTGTACCTTCACCTGCATGCCTTTCCAAGTCCCAGCCAGGGGCATGAAGAAGTCCTTTCACTGAGTGGTCCTCCTCCTGCTACCTGCCTGATTCTTACAGAGGAGACTGCCCTAACGGGAGGAACTTCAGCTAGAAGTGCAGCTTAATCTCACCGAGGAACAGAACCAAGGGTAGAGAAAAATGCAAAGAGCTGCAAGAACTCCTAGCAAGGCATGGCACTTTCTCCAACCAAGGTTTCTAGGTTCTCGCGGGGAACAACTGGGTTTGAGTCCCACACCTCCCATTTCCCTGCCATGGGTCTTGAACGAACCTCCCAGCTCCCAGTGTGTTTCCCATCTATCTTTGAATGAGGGTAGTAATTCTCTCACGTTGGAGAGAACACTGCCGAAAAAACAAATCCACTGAGTAAATTTTGAAGATCTTACTGGCTTTATTCAACGATTCATGAATTGGGCAGCATCCCACCTAGCAGACAGGAGCTCTGAGGAGCCATGCAGAATGGAAGGCAGAAAAGGGAAGGATAAAGAGCGAATTGTTTTAGGTTCCTTCCTACAGGAGGCAGGAGGGGTCTGTTGGACCTTACTAGCACAGACTGGGAAATTCCAGGTTGTTGGGTTAAAAGTCACATTCCCAGAAGAGGCTGACACTGCAATGAGGTTAGGTCTTCCTTCGATCTGGGTTTGCTGACATGGGGTTTGGCACAAGTGACACCATTTGGAGCATGTTGTTCTTAAAAATAACAGTTCTTACCTTTTGATCAGACTATCAGCCTGAGAGATGTGACCAAAATTTAAACCATTAGTGCCATGCTCAGCCACGACTCTGTAGTCCTCACAGCTTTTACTGATCCTCTGTGTGATATTGCCAGGTCATGATGTTTTTTTTGTGGAATTCACATGGTGGTCACAGGGTCACAACTTCAGGCTCACAGTCTCTTAGTGGGTCATTCTTTTCCTTTTCTGACACTCCAGTCTTGGGGAGATTGTTTGCTTGATGATTAGTGGCTTTGAACATGCATTTAAAGCTTTTGAGAGATGGGGCACCTGGGTGGCTCAGTGTTTGAGCATCTGCCTTTGACTCAGGTCATGATCCCAGGGTCCTGGGATTGAGTCCCACGTCGGGCTCCCCACTAGGAGGCTGCTTCTCCCTCTGCCTATGTCTCTGCCTCTCTCTCTTTCTCTCTCTGTGTCATTCATAAATAAATAAATAAAATCTTTAAAAAAAAAAAAAAAAAAAGCTTTTGAGAGAATACAGTGCACCAGGGAGGTTGCTATAATTATAAGAAGCAGGATAATTCCCAGTGTCTGGAATGGACTTTGGAGCCATGGTCCCCAAAACCCAAATTATTCAAAATCAAATGAGTCAAAGAAAGACCCTGTTGAAAGAGTAACCTTTCCAAGCCAGGTGGCTTGCTCAGTGGTTTTATGGAAATGAATTCATACTTCCCCAGAAGTGTTAATCCAGATGCAGCAGGTGGTGTTGATCACAGCACAGACCCCTCCTTGTTCAGCCAAAAGATAGAGCCTCTCTTATTATCAAGAACAACCGTAGCCAGAGAGTCTTAAGGATCTTTATTGAGCAGCTATGGCTTTAGCAGTGGATTCCCCAGTACTTTCAAGAGTTAAGGAGAGGTTCCTGGTCGTAACCTCATTTGTATTTACTGCTAACCAGGAAAGTAGGGCCCAGCCGAAGGAAGCAAATCTTGAATCACAAATACCTCCTAGTAGGTGTTTTCTAACTCTAAATTCAGAGACTGACCACTGAAATGTCTCAGTCTGTGGACAGTTTGAGGCATGTTAGAACCTAAGAGGCATTGCCCAGTTAGGCACCAGCCAGCCAGGCATTCATAGGCCCAGGGAGAATGATAACTACCAGAGGCAAAGATCAACCCTGTCGGGGCACAAAGCATTCTCACTAAGGTGATGCTGTCCATGAGGACAGATAGGAGTTCTTATGACAAATCCAGTAATCTGAAAGGCAAAGGTTACCCCCTCTCCTAGCAGTGGCCTTAAGAGATATGGATGATGGTGTTATCTTTCCAGGCTAATGTGAGTCAAAGAACAAAAGGGAAGAAAGGGTCTCATGCTCAGTTCAAGTTTGAGGTCTCCATCCAGCATCTTTTTTTTTTTTTTTTTTTTAAGATTTTATTCATGAGAGACACACACAAAGAGAGAGAGGGGCAAAGACATAGAGAGAGAAGCAGGCTCCAATGCAGGGAGCCCGATGTGGGACTCGATCCTGGGACTCCAGGATCATGCCCTTGGCCGAAGGCAGGCACTAAACCACTGAGCCACCCAGGGATCCCTCCATCCAGCATCTTGGGGAGAAGCAGCCTACATCAGTGTTCACTGCTTCTCTTCCTAGTCATTCCATGCAAAGGGTCTCCAGCATTCAAACAAGATCAACTGTCAGGTGGAGCCTTTTTGGCTGTAAGATGTATATACCCAAGCTTCAGGTCCCTGGAGTCTGCCTGCCATCTAGGCAATGAGGAGGACCTGGTCTCATCCCTTCCTTCAAGGAGATTATAAAGGGCAGTCTTTGTTCCTAGTGAATCCAAATCAGAAGGGTAGGAGAAATTTAGAAGTGTTCGTTTTGAGAGTTATGGCCAGATAGTTGAGGAAACTAGAAGAGTCAGGATCCAGGCCAGTTTAGAGGTTTTAATCACAAAACCTCAAAAACAGTTAACAGGATTAGCATCTGATAGTTACAAAGGCACAAACATAATTTTTCTCTCTGCAATCACCCCTATCCTTTTTTTTTTACTACAGATAATCACAGTAAAAGTAATTTTATATTCAACTTGGCCTGATTATTTATGTGAGTGCAGCAAGAATCGTGACTGACCATGTAAGCTCCTCTGTGCTTTCAAAGCTAGAACCTTGTAAGCAAAATATCAGGTTAATTTTTTTAAGGAGTTTTTTTTTTTAAGATTTTATTTATTTATTCATGAGAGACACAGGGAGAGAGGCAGCGATATAGGCAGAGGGGAGGAACAGACTCCATGCAAGGAGCCCAATGTGGGACTCGATCCTGGGACTCCAGGATCATGGGTGACCCACCCAGGTGTCCCGAAGGGGCTTTACTTATTGGCCCCATAAAGTCAACCCTAGTTCCTTAAAGCTTTCTAGTCATTTCCGAGTATATGCACATCTCTCAAATATGACAAGCAGGTCAAGCCTGTGGTAATATAGCCAATATTTCCAGTTGTGTCCTGTTACAAGGAGAACACATTCTCATTGAACTTATTAAATAACTATATTGCTGTGAAAAGAATAAGGTTTCTGAATTCTGGAAGGATCAGGTTGAGAGAAAAAGTAAATGTTTCATTTTTGTTTAAAAAGGTAAAAAATGCCAAATTCCTGTTTGAGAAAAGTTTCCTTAAATCTGGAAAAATGAAATATCAGTCTTTCAAGTAAGAAGTCATAAAAAACAATCCTCCTCCGCTCATTCATTTCCTTGTTATTAATCCTCATTCTGCTTGAATCCAGGTTTTGGGGGTTTTTTCCCCATAAATTCTGGAAATTCTTATCCAGTTTGGTTTAATGATCTTGGTTATCCAAAATTTGGACTTGTTAAAGTCCTTTCCATGAATCCCCATGAAGACAACACACTTTTAAAGGAAAAGTTTTGCAAAAAGCATCTGAGTAAAATAATATAACTCTGTAAATGACAAAGACTTTAAAATGTCTGTTGCTACAGATCTGCTGAGAGTTCATTTGATAAGGAATTGTAGTCATTTCTGTGATGTATGACATTTTAAGATAATAACTAGAATCATGACATAATACCAGGACAAATCAGATTTCTAGGAATTTCACACAATTTCCGAAACACTTATATCCCTATACAAATACAACATAAAGAAGGCTCAGTATTGCATTTTACTGAACAACTCTTCCTGTGTGATTTAACAAACCAAATAAGCCAAGTTAGTTTAATATCTCCCTTTTTATAAGGTGAAAGAACAAATCCTTTGAGATGTCCCAGGACCCCTCCTGAAAATCTCAAAATTAGTTCAAAGTCAAAAAGACTTCCTTTAGCATTTGATTCACAGAAGTTTGTCAGAAAACATCAAAGGATTTTTTTTATTTTTTTTTTAATTTTTATTTATTTATGATAGTCACAGAGAGAGAGAGAGAGAGGCAGAGACATAGGCAGAGGGAGAAGCAGGCTCCATGCACGGGGAGCCCCACGTGGGATTCAATCCCAGGTCTCCAGGATCGGGTCCTGGGCCAAAGGCAGGTGCTAAACCGCTGCGCCACCCAGGGATCCCAGAAAACATCAAAGGATTTTAGAACACTTGGTCAGGTAGGATCGTAGGTCTCTGTGACACAATAATTACTCCTCTATTTAACCATAGTGACAACTGAAGACCTTGAAGGCAAATACAGGAAGTTAAATAGTTGTTTAACAAAACAAAGCAAAAAAAAAAAACAAAAACAAAACAAAGCAAACCCTTAGCTCTTTTAGTAGAGAAGACAGCTTTCTTAAGGAATCAAAGACCTGATAAAGACCCAGGAAATTATTTTGACAAGACACAAAACCTTCATTTTCCAGGCAAGTTACCTAAAATGTAAAGAAGAACCTTTTACTGTCTCTTATCAAGAGCAAACCAGTAGTTCAAGAAAACTGTCTTTTTAAAAGAGAAACCCAGGGCACCTGGCTGGCTCAGTCATTAGAGCACGTGACTCTTCATCTCAGCTTTGTAAGTCTGAGCCCCACATTGGGCATAGAGATTACTTAAAAATAAAATATATTTAAAAAAAAAAGAAAACCAAACCCTATTTTGCACCAAATCACTTTTGATGTTAAAACCCATTTAACTTTATCACATTTATTCTAATCTTAGGTAGCTTGACCACACATGAAAATTTCTTTCAAAGATTTCTTGTCCACAAATCTACAACTTTCTTTTTCACATTCAGATTTTGCCCTGTGTTTTTCCGTTTTTGCATTCTGAAATAAGCAGCCTCTCATTAAGACAAAATTGTTTTCTTTTCCCTCAACACAAATGCCTCTCCATTCTTCATACCTTCTTTGATTGAAAACACACATCTTACCTTCCTTGCATACAGAGATGTTTCCTTTATTATTTCTAGTAGTGTAATTACATATATTAGAATTTCTAACCCTTAGAACCTTTCATTTCTGTTCGTGAACCTTTACATCAGCATTCTGTGGCTTGGCAAATGTATAAATGCATTGTATAATTTCTAGAAACATGGTTTCTGGTAGTAAATTTTTCAGTGTGGCACAAAATGTGTCTTACTAGTAAACCCAGATATCTTTGATTCCTCTGTAAAAGGAAGCCCAAAATGGATAAACCTGTGTTCAGTGATTAATTAGCTTTTTGCAATGAAACTGGGAATTTTGAAGCATTTTGGAGACTTCTGCTTGCCAATTAAATACGTACCCCATTCGGTTTGTTTGATTTGGGAGCCCTTGCTTTCAAGTGCACTTCTTAAATGATCTTCTCTAACTGGAATGTTCCTCATAATGGCCATTGTAATTCTAGGTTTTTTTTTTAATAAGATTCTGCCATTTTTATAGATATTAAGTTTCTGAGACTGTAGTTCTTAGACAAAATAAGCAGGGTGCCAGTAGGTGGTGGAATTATCATGATGATGATTATGGCTGTTTCAGCTGAGCCTTTTGGTCTTTTGGAGCCAGACTAATATCTAAAAGGGGTAGGCTGCTGGTTTGGGAGTTGTGTGATGTTTTACAGTGTACCTGATTAAATGGAAGTTTTCTTAAGGTTGGCAGGTGACCTTGTGTCACTCTAACCCATTCCTAATTCTCCCTAACGCAGGAGTCTTAGAGTTAGATGAGTCTAAACAGGGACTCCAGTCACCAGCACAGGGCCAGCTTGAGAGGTAATAAGTCTCATCTCTGTCCCAGAGTAGACTTTCCTGACCTCTCTCCTGCAGAATCTCTGAAGCAGGGTCACCTCTGGGGTTTTGGCTGTTTTCTGGAATCATGCGGGGGCATTGCTTTGGAAGAATGACCAGGAGTTGGCTCTGCACTTTCCAGAGCAATGGAGTCCACCCACCCCTTTGGAAGGCTCATTTGTTGGCTTTGCTAGCCTCCCCTCTCCTTTATCTCTCCTTCCAGAGTACAGGGCCTTGTGAGGAACAGGCCGGGAGGTCATCCCCAAGGAGAACTTGCCTTCTTCTCGAAATTGTCCAAATGTGGTGTTATTTGTCCTCGAGTATGGTAGCTAGAAAAATGGCCCCCACATATGCTTCCCAAGCCCAACTTACAAATATGTTAGTGTACCTGGCAAGGAAGGGTTAAGGCTGTTACCAGCTGACCTTGACATAGGGAGATGACCTGGGAGTGTGTGAGCGCACCCAGTGTAATCATGGGATCCTGAGATGCCGAAGAGTCCACATCAGAGCCATGTGCTGGCTTTGAAGGTGGGAGAGGGGCCATGTGCCAAGGAATGCAGGAGGCCCCCAGAAGCTGGAAATGGCTGGAAACCAGATTCTCCCCCAGAGCCTCAGAAAGGAACACAGCCCTGCCCACCCTGTGATCTGAGCCCAGTGAGACCCATTGTGGACTCCTGACTTCCAGACCTCTAAGATAATAAATGTGTTTTTCAAACCCACTAAATTTATAGTAATTTGCTCCAGTAGCCTTAGCAAAGTAATAGAAAGAAAGCTTGCCTGCTAACAGACCTCATGTTCCTAGCCAGGTCCCATCTCTGAGAAGCCATGGGTTTACCTGGAGGCTCTGCCCACGGCCAGCCTATGTGGCTGCTTTGTCACTGGAGGGACTTGCTTGCCTCTGGTTGCCCCAGGCCAGGGTTTTCGTGGCCACATGTACAGAAGGGGACAAGACACAAAGACCAGGGCCCAGTTGGGCAGAAGACCAGATCAGATACCCACTAGCACCGCCACCATTTAAAACCAGGGACTCCAAAGGCTATACCTTAAATGGATAAATTGGACAAAGCCTGGACTCCATCATGTCTCAACCCTGGTCCTGGGAGGAACGAAAACATGCCACCCTAGAGAATGTCTAACCACAGCCACCTCTCTGTGGGCCTGGGGCCTGCATCTCACACCAGGCCATGGCTGGCCTCACCAGCCTCCCCCCTGGGCCTTCACCCACCCTGCTGGCTGCAGCTGCCTGAGGCTTTCACCATTGCCTCCTCTCTGCCCTGCCCCACCGTGCCTCCTCCACATTTTATTAATCAAATTTTTCAGACTTTCAGGTCGGGAAATAGCTGTCAGCATTCTATATTGGCCTTCTAATGTGTCTTCTTTCGGGGCCTGAGTTTTGGGAAAAGCTTTCTTTCCTGCCCTTCCTGGGACCTTTCAGGAGCCCTTGAGGAGTTGGGGGGGGGGGGTTCCCTTGGCCCTTCCTGTAGGACGGGGAGGCACCCTGCACCCACAAGTCAGGCCACCTTTCCTGAGATACGAAGCTGTGACTTGGGCGAGCCAGTGTCCCACACGTAGGACTCATCACTGCTCTTTGGCAGCCTGACTGACAGAATTGATCAAGTGCTGCTCCCTGCCTCTGGCTTCCCAGGTGGCTGCTGAAGCCGGCTACGGACTCTAGTCATCTTTCCCTAAATAGTCTTCCATTTTCAGATGAGACAAGTAATGAAACCTTCAGGCAGTGCCCGCCGGGGGCCTTAAAGATACTAATAGTGGTTTCTGATTGGACTCCTCACCCCACGTGGGGGGCGCTGTTAGGCCCTGGACTCCTATTACGTCCTTGGTCCTCAGTTGTCCTGCGCAGGCTCACGAGGCACCTGTGTCTGTGCTTGTCACCAGGCCGCTGCCGGTACAGCCAGTGTCCCCACTCGTGTCCTCCTGCTTCACTGCCCCAGGCTATTAGCACCGACTCTCACTTCCCAGGAAAGTACAGAAAGTAAGCAACAGCCAGCAGAGGAGGCGTCTCAGGGGAGCAGCTCCGACTTGGTGAGGAGTGGCTGCTGGATCCCCCACCCTGGGGCCGTGCCAGCTGCCAGCCAGAAGCCTGGCCTCGGGCCCTGGGCTTGGCCTCAGCAGGGCGGGGAGGGGTAGGAGAGCCCGCACCCCGGAAACAAGGAGGTGGCCGTTTCGGGTCTCTGTGTCTGGGGTTCCAGGTCAGAAAACACCAGAGCCTTCTGCCTGCCACCACTGATTCCTGTTCTTCGAAACACCCCTTTATCGGGCAGGATTGTGGGCCCCAGAAAGACGGGAGACCCTGCACACGAGTGACAGCGCGGTCCTGACCCAGCACGGCACCACCCCCTTTTTTTTTCTGCCTCAGCTGTCAACGATGAGACTAAATTTACAACGGCAAGAACTAATTCCCCCCAGCTGCATACTGGCGGCTGTTCCCACTCCCTCCTTCAGCTGCTCTTAGGCCTGCTTTTATTTTTGATCTGCTCTGTGCCTGTTTAGCTGCACAAACCACCTCAACTCATTTTCTTTTTGATGTACCCAGGGCACAAATCCTAAACAAATAATATAAATGCTAAACGTTCAAAAAGTTGCACCGTAGTAACCAAGTCAAGCCAAATGTGGTAAAAGGCTGTGACCACCGTGGATAGGCCACAGAGCAACTCTGAATGTGAACTTGGAAACTGAACAGAGTGCAGACGCTCTGGAGAAGTTGTGCAAGCTGAAGAGAAAGCTCTCAACAGCTAGATCCCTTGTTCCATGAGCCACCCGCCACTAGTAAGACAGCACTGTGCTCCACACGGCTAAATGCCCACATGAGAGCCTTGCCATGAACCCATTGCCTGGGCCTGCCCGCATTCGGGTGTTTCTGGAACACCTCAGAGCCAGCATTACCAGGCAGGGCAGGGTGGCTGGATGACCTCATTGGCTGCTACTAAAACAGCTTCTCCACTGGGCTAATATTTTTCCTAGTCCAAGAGACTAGAAATATGTCAAATACACTTCATTCCTGGCAGAGTCATGGAGATTCTATGCCCAAGGGATTAGCCGACTAGAAAGAGAAGAGTAAACTTTTCAGTAGTAATGACATGATTATCAGAGAAACTTGGAGTGGCACATCTAGAACCCTGCCACCGAAGAGGAGATTTCCTGCACTTAGCAGGAACCAGGACTCACCCTAGCCACTGTCACCACGCCGGTAACATCACCGCCTTTCCCGTTCTGGATTCTGCTTGGAGCAGAGGGTGGGAGGCGGCTTCTTGAGCACAGGTAGGCATGGCAAGGTGCCTTGTGAATCAAATGGAGTGAGGTTCCAAGCGCCCCTGGCGAAGCCCGGCAGGCAGCCACAAACACCACCCTGGAAGAAGCAATTGCTGTTAGAAACATCCTTAGGGGCACCTGGGTGGCTCAGCGATTGAACGTCTGCCTTCAGCTCCCTGGGATCGAGCCCTGCTTCAGGCTTTCTTCTCAACAGAGCCTGCTTCTCCCTCTCCCTTTGCCCTGCTCATCCTCACACTCTCTCTGTCTCTCTCTCAAATGAATAAATAAAAATTTTATATATGTATTATATATCCATATATATATATATATATATGTATATATATATATATATATATATTCTAATATGTCGGCGTGCAGGGAAGATTGGCAAAACAGTACTGTGTCAGAGAATCGCTGAAGGCTGCCAAACCCATCCCTCACCAGCTAGATTGATCAGTGAGTCCTGGGTAGGCTCACTTCCTGTCTCTCTTCTTCAGTCCTTTCTTAGCAATTAGTCAACACAGGCCATCGCGCCACCAAATGAAAAAATGCACGACATAGCTTGCCCAGCCAGGCTCTCCTCGTTCATCTTTTCTCCATGCAGTGGGAGTCCAGTGGAAAGAGATGACACATGATTTTGCAGTCCGCATACCCAGTGCTACCCTTCCCCACCCCTCTGAGAGTTTTTCTTCCATCATAATTGTAAAATCAGGACAAGCCCGTTCATAAAACGCTTGTGAATGAGTCCTCTATGCAGTGTACCCTTGCAGATGCTGAACCCGGTAAGGTTCCTGAGAAGGTGACCAGGTGACTCTGTCCCCATCCTGGTAGAGAAGAAAGAAACTCAATGGGTGGAGGTCACCTGCCCTGGCTCCTCTGCCCGCTGCACCTCCGTGCCTTCTCAGGCAGCGGGCACGGACATGTCCCCCATCTCACCGTCCAGTGGGAAATCCTGCTGTGCCATCCAGTAGCATTGGTTTTCTCAGTCCGAGAATGACATGCAAATAGTGGCAATGTACCTCCCTTTTCTCCTTGGGCCCCCTTCCTGCGGTTGCCTCCAGTCTCCCCTCACCCCTAGTAAAGTCAGGCCAACCTCCTGCCTCTGCGTGCACCCCCCATCCCATGTCCCACCCCCCCAATGCCCCCAGCCCCCCACCATCAGCCTGGCGGGCTGGAAGTGCCAGCGTCAGAGTCAGAAGATTTTGTCAGGTGAAGGGTTAAATATGTTGCAATAAGCCTGGCCCTCACAAAAGAGGTGGCATTTACACCCTGTACGTTTATGGAAATACTCACTACAGGAAAACAACCACAACATTGTGCGCGTCTTTAGGAAGAGAATGGCCAAAGTGTCTTTAATTCACTGTTTACCCGTGAGAATTACTCCCAGGAGTAATCCTGCAATAAAATCTTCTTGGTCTATGAGAATAGAAAGAAATTGAATCAAAAGACTCTATTTCCACTTGTATTTATTCAGTCTGGGAAATTCAGTGGGCCGGAGCATTAGTATCAGCAGGGGATTCCTTGCTCCTAGCGTTAAATTACTGTCATAATCGCTCAATTATTTCTTCCTTGTACTGTTTAAAATAAAAATCCATCACATTCTGTGTTTTTTTCTAGCATTTATTAGGTTGAGTGTTTAGGAAAATCAATTATAGTCAGTCAGGCATGAATTGATGAATGTTCTTGTAATAATTGTCAGTTGTTAAACTGAATGCACTTTCTCTTCTCACACTTTTCATTTCCTTCAGAGGGCAGAGGTGGCTCAGAGAGAGGCGGAGACTTTGAGAGAGCAGCTCTCGTCGGCCAACCACTCTCTCCAGCTGGCCTCGCAGATCCAGAAGGCGCCGGACGTGGTGGGTAGCCCAGCCCTGTGGGGACTGTCTGCCATGCCTCTGCCCCTTTGGGTGACAGCTGCTTGCTTTTGCTTCTTAACGGTCCTTGTTGGGAAGAGATTTTAACCAGCACTCCTGTGTCAGTCGGGAATACTTTGGACAACCCCAGGATGGAACTTGTAAGAGTCAGAGGAAGAGCTTTGTCGATTGCGCATAAATGCTAAGTGGTCGGCGTATCGCACCCCCACCCCTAATGTGGAGGCCAAGGCTCCTCAAAGAGAGGGCCTTCCCAGCTAGGCCTGTGGGGAGAGGGCTGGCAGTGGGGAGTCAGGAGTTGCGGGGGCAGGGGGCGTTTGTAAAGCAGGAGCATTGCCAAAATCACACTGGAAAATCGTAGGTTTGGTCTCTACCTCGATGGGTCCTTCCAGAGTGAGAAAACAAATGGTTAGCAATGAGCTGGGGAGGCCAAAGAGGTAATAAAGGGACAACCTGCTCCAAGTCTACGTAATAGCAGACTCTCTAGAAATACCAGCATTTGGAAGGATCAAGGCACATATTCTAGTCCTTTCTGTGCCTCTTGATTTCTCTGAGATGAATAAAAATCTCTCTTAGATAGAACTCTCCCAGCTCGATGGAGGTAGCTTTGACTTAGCAGATTCTAGGCTCCCACCTAGAGCACCTTGCAGTGATATGGGGTGGTGCCAAGTTAAACCTGGGTATTAGAGTCACACTCCTGGAGTCATACCCTAGCACTGCATGATGTTGGCCTAGTAGCTTGACTTCCCTGAGCCTGGGTTTCACCATGCGTGTTGTAAGGGTTCTGGAAATTCTTACAAGTAAACTACATAGAGCAAGGCCTGACCCATAATCCATGTCAGTCAACCTCAGCACTTACCTACTGCAGTTGGCCTCACCCTCTCTGATCCGGGAGCCCTGGGTTTATTTATTTAAAAAAAAAAAAAACAAAACTTTTTTTTAAAAAGACTTTATTTATTTATTCATGAGAGACACACAGAGAGAGAGGCAGAGACACAGACAGAGGGAGAAGCAGGCTCCATGCAGGGAGCCCGACGTTGGACTCAATCCTGGGTCTCTAGGATCTCGCCCTGGACTGAAGGTGGCGCTAGACCACTGAGCCACCCAGGCTGCCCAGACCTGGGTTTAAAGCTCAACTCATCACCTGTATGCTCACAGGCCACAGATAGCCAAACTTGGGCAGCCTCAGTTTCCTATGTGCAGAGTAGGGACGAGTGGCCCCCAGGGCCTGCCAAGTTCCCATGGCCTATAGTGGGTGAATTGTGCTTGTAGGTGTCCATTCTTTAGCAGAGGGTTACAGAGCACCTGATGCTACAGAGCATCAGGACCCATAGTGGACAGAGGAAGAGCAGGGAGGGACAGGGACAGGCCCTTCCAGAGAAGGAGGGCACTCACTCGACAGTTGGACAGCCACTCTTCCACCGAACCCATGAGGCAGGCATTTCCTTTCTTTACCTAAATGATGAAGCGACAAGTTGCAGAATATAAACCTTTGGCACCAGAACGCTTGGCCCCAGTGGCCAAGCCAGGACTCAACTGGGACTTTTTAAAAATTATTCCCTAGGAGCGAATCTGAAGCAGAGTTTTAATATGAGGACCCCTTTTTAAGGATGGATTCTCATTTTCTTTCCTTATATTAACATTAAATTTTAAAATTAATTAATTAACATTAAATAAAACATGATTTAAGTGTTTCAGGGTACAGAGAAAAATTTTCCATTTATGGAGCCATCACAACTTCATGGACTCTGGTCTTCATTTTCCCTGAAATGTCCCCTTGGCTCTGTTGCTGTCCCTTCATCCAAGTGGACCTGCACAGAACCCAGCACTATGGCTGAGAAGGGAGGAAGCCTTCGAGGAAGGAGTCAGTATGGCTCCTCCCGGCCTCTCTGGTTGCATTGGATTCTCTAGAGAAAGCCATCCACCCTGATGTGTCTACATAGTGCTCCCGAGCTAAATGTTTTTGATTGAAAGGATTTCTGGCACCATCCAAGACTGTAGCAACCAAAACATTTTAGAAGGAAATGAATGTTTTTGTAGGTAGAGTAAGTTGTGGGTCCTCTAGGCGCTTAAACACTTCATCATGGGCTAAGTGCAGTGTTTACGTGGCTCTGGTTCAGCCTTCCAAGAGCAGCCCTGCCAGGGATCCCCCCTGGGTGTGCGTTCCCAGTAGCTCCAGCTCCAGCTCCAGCCAGTCGGGGAGCAAACATAGGAACCAGGCCAGCGGAGAAATGTCTGTTGGGCTTGGCTGGCAGGACTCAGCAGAGAAACAGTGGAGTCTATAGATCCAGCAGAAGCCAAGACCGATCCGCTGGGTGTCTTCACAGAATCGCCAATCGAGGAAGGTGAGCTGTCTCTCAGCAGGCTCTTGCTCTGCGGTAGGGGCCTCACTGGGGCTTAAATGGTTGTCTCGTTGATGCCTTGAGACACCAGTCATTAGAGGTAGGTTTTATTATCCTCATTTTATAAGTAAGAAAACAGGCTCAGAGAAGCTCAGTAATTTACCCAAGGTCACATAGCTCAAATATGATCAAACTGGAGTTTGATCCTAAGTTGTCCTTCTCCGTAACGCACTCTTTCCCCTACAGTGAGCTACTCTCCTTCATGTGCATAGAATGAGACAGGACGTATGCAGGTCCTTTGTGGAGTATTTATAGGCAAACATTAGTTCAGGGCTCTGGTGCATCACACCAGGCCACCCCTTGAGCCTAAACAAACTGTAATATTGGGAAACACACCTCTCCATTGATGAGGCGGCCTTCCAGGTGAAGCCACCAGATGGAATCAGCCTACTCTGGCTACTTGGTATTGACAGGAACACAGGTGTCAGTAAAAGAACTAAAACCGAGGTCCCCGTGCCCTTCTCTTTCCCCCTCTGGGGTTAATAGAATAAGGCAGTGGCCCAGAACCAGGCATCTGTCTGAGTCTGGGGTCCTAGGCACACCATCACTTCGCAGTTAGGTTTTTCACCCTGTCTTGAGTGAGCTCTTGCAACTCATCCATATTTGATATGGAAATTGCTGCAGGATAAAAGAGATCATTACATAGCTTATTTCAACCTGGGCATGCTGGTCTCATCAAAGGACTCAGGTGCACACGGCTTGGGAGGGAGGGGAGGTGAACAGGGTTCAAAGGGACAAAATTCAGTGACGTCTTTCATCAGTAACTTCTGCTTTTACATTTATTTTCCCTTTTGGACTAGCATCATCTTAAGGCCTTCCTTTTCTTTTTACCATGTTTTCAGACTCTACAGAGCATTTTCACACATCCTTTCCTGGCTCTTGAACCATCAGAGCCCCCCACCCACCTACCCAAGACCTGGTACCCGTAAAGAGCATAGGACCACCCCCACCCCCCACCCCCCGCCGCATAGGTCTTGGAAATCTGGAGCCTGGGAGACAGACTCCGGTTCTGGTGCCCACCAGGGCCTCTGATCAGACTTGCGGAAGCCCGTTTCTGTTCCTTCGGAAGCTTGTCCAAGCCAGAGTCCTAATGCTGAGTCCTAGCAGATGCCCCAGGGAGTCCCTGAGCCCTACTCCAGGCCCTCTGAAGCTCAGTTGCCAGGGGAGGTCCCAGAACCCATATATCTTCTAAATCCCCCCAAGTGATTCGGGTACAGCTGAATTGAGGCCCAGAGCGACACTCAGGAGCCAGCAGTCCTGTCCCTCTTTGACTCGTGTACACTTCACTTCCTGCCAGTGATCTCAAGAGCATCTGAAGTGCCTGACACTGACCTCTGTGCAGTTGTGCAGAATACCCCTCCACTCAGCAACTCATCTACTACATTATACAACTTTCAGAGAGCACTGAGACCCAGGCCCATACCACCCCACCCCACTGCCCCGCTCCACCCCCGGCCCCTTGATCATCTCCTGGGCCTTTGTCTGGTTCTTCCTTAATTTCCTGTGTGTCTTTGTGATGAGATGGCCAGGAAGCGAGTAGAATGACCTTTTCTGTCCTATTTCCAAGGTCTTACTGCTTTGGAGTGGATGATCTCATCTCTTTGAGCTTATGTAAGACGCAAATGACTTTTGCTGTGTTATGAATGAGGAATCTGGCCTGGGTGCCTGAGAGTCTGTTGATGTGCCCAAGGTCGCACAGCCCATTGAGGCCCTAGAGTTGAATAGATGACCCTCTGGGACTGCCTGCCCCCAGGTCCCCATCCTGAGTCCAGGATCAGCACTGCACAGACCATTTGAAACACTTAACGCCGGCATACTCAATGTGTGCTGGCCCATTTAAAGCCCCAGATCCCCATTTGGCTTGTTTTACAGACTCTCAAAGAACACTTGAAACCCTTATTATGGCTGGTTTCCCTTAGGCTGGAAATTTGGTAAATAAGTTAAAACAAGATGACGAGGCTCAATCTCTACCCCTGATGAGACCAACCTCCCTGGATATCCCTTTCATCGTGTCCCTTCCCTGCCTCCCCAGGCTCTCCACCACACATGCAGGTGCCTCTGAACACCATACTTAGCAGTGTAGGTGGCAACAGGCTCACTCCTTTTCAAGCTGGCCTCAGAGTCGATGACTCCCCCTCATGCCCTGTCCCTGTTCTTCCAACCTCTGTGCCTTCCCATGCTGCTCCCACCCTGAAATGGGGCCCATCCTCCTTCTGACAAGGCCCACCAGCCCTTCCACCCCCTTCTCTCCTTCTCACAGCTCACTTCCATGTGCTCCTCTTGCTGGTGTCTTAGGACTGACCCCTAGCACTGCCAGGAGAACTCCTTACCTTTGTCCCAGCCAGTGTTGTCGAGGGCGGGACTTCTCAAACCCTCCAGAGGTCATGGAGGGGCTTGCTTTTGTTGTTAATTCCCAATCTGTCACAGGCTGATCTGTTTTGTTTTTTTTTTTTAAATAAAAAGACAGAAAACGTGTCACAGCAATGTTGAATTGCTATGAAAAATGTCTAAATGCTCACTCTCCATTTCTGTGCTCGTCTCACTGTGTACCAGCAACATTTTGTGAGTTGGCACTGGTTCGTGGAGCACACAGTGAACAGAACTGATCTGGACAGCATGTGCCTTTTAAATATGCCGGTGGGAAGATGCTCGTTGGGTCCATGCACATGTCTGCCAAAAGTCAAGGGGAATGAAGACTTGACTTTACAGTGGAATACAAACCACAGAAACAGAAAGGGGTCGTTCCTTTGCACTCAGAGCTTTCCGTTCTTAAATGATCGAGTCCTTAATTTCCCAGTGGAGAAATGTGGAAAAACTATTTCCCTCATGACTAGCTGTCCCCTAGCGTGAGAACCCTGTGACAGGTACATCATGCGTGGCATGGCATGGCTGTACCTGCCAACCCCGGTTGCGGCTGCCAGTGCTTTCTGGCCCAGTATGGGCCAGATCCAGACATGAAACAGGGTGCTCCTGGGGTGCAGTTGGGGGGTGTGCAGCAAGGATGATGACATCCCACACTGAGGTCTGAGCCACCCCCAGGTCTCTGCCGTCACAGAGACCAGTGTGTCCTGTCCTTCCATCTCCTGGCCATGCCCAGGAGAAGTGCAGCCACCCACCAGAAAAGCACCCGGAGTCACTCAGGAGCCAGAGTTACTTTTAAAACTTGAAAAGAAGTATAACTTTAGTCCTTGGGAAGCGGAATTTATTTTTTCTTCTTTTTTTTTTTTAATAGATTTTTCCCATTTTCCTATTTTCCAAAATGAGGAAACTGGGTGAGGGAGGGGCAGTACATTTTTAAAAACATCAATTATCCTAAGTGTCCCCAAGCAAAGAAACCTCAAATGCATCTTCCACATCTTCTAGTTCTTTTTTAAAATGCTGGCTCAGACCCAGTTTCTCAAACACCTTGCCAGCCTCTAGATAACACAGTATCGAGCCAAAGGGACATCAAATTTCATCTTGGGGTGGAAAATCCTAATGCTTCAGAGCTTCCCAGGGGATCTCCTCAGAGCCGGCCTGATCAGCACCCCAGCGCTCAGCAAGACCCCTCTGTCACCTTCTTCTAGGGGGTTGCTCAGGCGTCACCATCTCAGTGGAACTTCTCCTGAGCATCTGCCTTGCCCCAGTCTGACCCCATGCCCTGCCCCCGCTCAGGTGTCTTGGTGGCACAACTGGGGCCCCACTCACCCTGTACCACCGATGGCATCTCCACCACCCGGCTCCGCCTACTGCCAGGATGCCCCGGGACAATGGGGACTGCTCTCCTTGTGCGCACAGTGTGTCCCTGGTTCCTGGTGTGTACCCAATAAATACTTGTCCATCAGCCAAATCTAGATGTGTTTGCCACATAGACAGGAAGGTGGTGCAGGGAGGGTGTTGGCAGGTCCATCCACGTGGAGGCAGGAGATAACGTCTCACTGTGAGCTCACCATCCACTGCCCTCCACCTGTGTGTTCTTGCCTCCGTTTGCAGCACTGATAAGCCCCAGCCCTGCTCAGAGCCGGGGCGGTTTTGTCATTTCCTTTCTTCTCCGCAGGAGCAGGCGATAGAGGTGCTGACCCGCTCCAGCCTGGAAGTTGAGTTGGCCGCCAAAGAGCGGGAGATCGCCCAACTGGTGGAGGATGTGCAGCGACTCCAGGCCAGCCTCACGAAGCTGCGTGAGAACTCGGCCAGCCAGATCTCCCAGCTCGAGCAGCAGCTGAGTGCCAAGAACAGCACGCTCAAGGTAAGGACGCCATGGCGGCCATGGGCCAAAGGAGGGCTTTATGGGCACGTCTATGCATACCTGCTGTCTTGGCCTTGCTCCACGCACGGCCCTGGAGGGAGCCTGGGGCTGGCCGTCCAGCATAGTGATTCTAGCTCCCCACTGATACCCTGAGCCCTTCCATGGGTCGCTTCTGTCCTCAGTGTCTGGAACACCACGCTGGGTGTAGTGACTGTGGCAAGACGCCTTAGCTCAGAAACCACCTTATGGCCCCACCTTGGCTGTTACACAAGCATATTTCATATTTGTGGCCTGCACAGGTAATGGTTAGAATCCATTCTTGTGTTAAAAACAAAAGTGACGGCTCAGGTTTTTCTCATTCTGAGCCCCAACCACCAGCAAGAGTTGTTCTCTCCGGTAAGAACAGGGAGAGCCTAAGAAGGTGTGAGGTACCCCTGCATGCATCTCTCAGAAGCACGGATGCATCCGTCCTGTCAGAGCTTTCTAGAGACCGTCTTATCTGGAATTGGTGTAAGTAGGGCATCCTTCAACCTCCATGAGGGAGCAGGAAGCAGTCTTGGAGCCCAAGGCAGGGAGAATGACTGAACCCATCTCCCAGCCCTTGCCTGGACAGCACTGCCTTTGCAGGCAGCACTTGGTAGAAGGCCTCATCCTCTGGGCCCATCTACGGTGCTGCTTCCATACCTGGCATCTCAAAGACAGATATTTGTGCACCTACCTGTGTGGGGCTGGAGTGATTGTTAGGGTCACAGGCTATCTACACAGACGTGCCTTTCTTCCACTCCACCAGCTTCTCAGTGTATTTTTTAAAATAATTGATTTAGGATATTTCCAACCAGTTACAGTTAGCATGCTATGAAAAAAATCCTCGTACCCTCAATTTGTGGCATGTCAGGGCCAAAAGGGCCTCCTCAGAAGTATCTTATTTGCTAATTAGTGACAGGGCTAGAGAAGGTGTGGACCCCATTAGCTCCCCACTCCACCATCACCTCCCAGCCTGCACAATGCTGCCCAGTAGCATCTGTTTGCAGTGTGGGAATGATGGACAAGCCCAGTCTTCATGGACTAAATACAGTACATCGAGGATCAGTTGTCAAAATGTCAGGAAAACTTTCTCATCTATAAAGTAATTCCAGAATGTAGTTAGGTCTGTTTCAATTTAAAAAAAAAAAAAAAAAAAAAAAAACAGATTTCCCTTTCCAACGCATGACCGCGTCTCTAACCTCAAGCTGACTTTCCAACAGGTCGGCAGCTTGCCAGCCTGACCTCTCGGACCCAGAGTACCCATCATTTTCCTTCCCTGGTTTTTCCTGGCCTCTTCAGGGTGCATTTCATCCACTGAAAAACGGCCCCTCTGTGGAGCCAGTCCTGCTGACTTTGGGGAGAGGGGTTGAGACTCAGTCACATTTGTCATCGACCGTGGCATTTATTTCTTCCCTGGTTCTTCTTCTCCCATCAACCTGCCCAGTGAGTGCCAGTGCTCATTTTTTATTTCTAGATTAAATCTAATTTTCTCATGTTACAGCCATTCCTGACCCCAGCAATGACATTATTATTAGCTAATTTGCCTTTCTCTGCTTTGTTACAGTTAAGGGATATGACTCAGATACATCCTGCATTTGACTAGGAGAAGAAGGCTATAGACCTTACATTTTTTATTATGGAGCAATTTCTTCTAAATCAGTTAAGGTTTTAATGTTTGCCTTCACACACAAAAAAAATGAAACGCAGTTTTACAAATTAATGTTCTTTATCCGTATCTTGGGGGAATTCTTTAATACGGTGCAGTTAATGAAACAATTTGGCAATACTTCTTCCAAAATTATCGCTCCCTTATCTTCATCTGATCTAATAATCAAAACATCCTCTAGTAACAAGACTTCTCTGATTCTAATTATCTTAACCCCTTGTCACCAGGAACGAAGATCTCCCCAACACCAAACCCATGCACAAAAGGCATTAGCCTCCCCTAGACAAGCACATCTACCTCCCTCACCCAAAGGAGTAAGGTTAATTGAATGAGATACCTTCCCTGAGCTTTCTTTTTTCTAATGTGTATAATTTATAGTCTCAAATCTAAACAGCAATACAATTATTAGGAAAATACGTTATGAATGAGACCCGTCAAATTGGCAACCTGCTGCTTTTGCGGTGGGGGGTGGGGTCTCTGACCTAGCAATGGTGGCTGCTCAGAAGCAGCCAGGAGCAACACCTTTCCTGCTCCTCCGTCTCCTACCCCAGCCTCCCAGTCTTTTCCTTCTTGGACCATATTGTTCAGCCCTGGGGGCTCTGGGATGCACCATGCAAGGCTTGAATTGGGATCGCATCTGAGGATGCTGTGGCTTCCAGTCCAGCTCCCCTTCTTGGCACTGGGGGTAGTTTTGCCCTGAATGTTGACAATGGCCTTTGAGACAAATGCTAACGTGCTTGGTGACAGTCACTGAGGAGACAGGGGGTTGATCTCATACGGCAGAGTCTTTACTCTTGACCTTAGACCTTATTGGGGTTTTCTCGGTGGCATATCCTGAAATGAAATATATTTGGGAACCCATTGGTTTACTTTCCCCAGCACCTCAAAAGTCTCCATCCCTTGCAACTACTGTTTCCTCTCATCACGTAGACAAACGATTGGTAATTCCATGAAGATTAATTGATAATTGGATGTCCACCATTTCTTTTTCCTCGTTTTTTACTTTCTTGAGCCAAGTTTACCCTAAACACATCACTATCCATATACAATGGTGCACCCTCTAACCTTTAAATAAACATGGAAACAGACTCAGAAGTGGGAGATGTTTCTTCCTGCCAAATCTGACAAGTACTGAAGCACATTGCCACTTGTACAGGATAATTCTGTATTTGTAATTAATGAAATAACCCAACTGCCATTACAAGACTGCTATTTTTGATAACTCTATTCTCTGGTCTTCTGTTGGAGCACTTCAGTACAGAGGCAGTATAATTAGGCAGTCACCTGCATTTTACTTGCTAAAGCACAGAAAATCACGCTACCAATAGCTTCAATTTAAAATGGGTATTTATAAGAAAGGCTAGCTAAAATAATGCCAGTCTCCCATCAGGAGAAATTGTATTTTCTAAAGATGAGTACTTGCCATGGGATGGGGGGAGAGGGAGCAAGTGTATTTGAATCACCCAGGGGGCTATCTCCAAACCACATGCCTCCCCCACTCTCTGTCTCCCCCTACCCCCAATCTCCTGCAGTTTTGATGGGTCCTGTTGAGCCACCACAGAGCACACTGTGTCCCTCAGAGGGTTGGGCCAGGGGAAAAACTAATAACTGCTTCTCTAGATTCACTCAGAGTCTCAGATTCTGGATGCTGGCACTCTGGCACATAGATTCCCTTGCCCAGCAGTGAGTTTACTCTACCTTGGGGCTACCCTCAGTCCTGTGTCCATGAGCATCTTACCAACATCTCAGGCTCACCACACGAGCAGCCACAATGATGATCATGATCTCATGGAAGAGGTTAGGAAAGGCCGGTACATGTCTTTCCACCATGCCTGCCCGCTAGCAGGGGAGACTTTTACCCTGGGAGGCACAAGCAAGCCCAAACATCAAAAATCTCAGTAGCAGAGATCCCGGGGCTAGGCCTCCCCCAGCCTTGCCCTGGTCAGGTCTGGAAGGCAGCGTGAGCACAGATTCAGGGGGAGGAAGGGGTGAGGCTTCCACAGGGAGGAGGAGGAGGGCAAAGGTGGCCCTTAGTGCAGGAAGCAGAGGCGATGTGCCAGGCCACAGGGGTGAGGCCCCGGAGCAGAGCGCACTGGGATCGATGTCAGAGAAACTGGGGGGCTCTGAGCTAGTGGCCTTGAGGTCCACATGAGGATGAATATAGGAGCAGGAGACAAGTGGGCTCCTCCAGAGTGGCTGTAAACCAGGGCGCATTACTAGAAGTGCTTTCTTGAGCTGATTACTTGTGGGAATCTATGATGAGCCCTCTTGGAAAGACATACATGCCCCTGGTCCCCTGGTGATGGGTCCGGGTGTTTCACCTACAGGCAGTCCCCCCAGCTTGTGGCACACCTACTTGACCGTGGTGGGCAATGCAGGTGGCCTGAGCGTTGAGCCTGGACCTCCTGGCCTGGGATGGCACCATTCCATGAGAAGGAGTGGGCTGTCTGGGTCATACCTGGATTCTAGCTCAGAGAAATTGGAAGTGACTTGTGATAGGGTTGCCATCCCAGGGTTCCACCTTCACAGTCCAAGGCCACACTTCTGCAGCCTGCAGCGAGCCCTCCAGTATAACTGTCACCCCCTGCCATGATTTTGGCCTTGTCCGTCTGGCCATGTGTGCACAGGACCACCTGGGCCCCCTGGACTCCCCCCACCCCCCAACACATACCCAGCATCAGTAGATCCTAAATGTACATGCCTGCTACCTCTCAGCAAGGAACGGTAGAGACGAAACAAATTCCCCATCCAGGTGAAGGGAGGTGCATGAAGCCTAAGCCAGGACCTCAGAGATGGCATGTTATCCCAAGGGGCTGGGCTTCAGACCCTCTGCCCTGGACCAGGGAGCCCGGTCACACTTGCACATTCGTGTCCTGTGGCCTCTCAGCCTAGGGAGTCCCCGTGAAGACAAGGGGCCACATGCTGCTGCCCCTAGCCTGAGGTGTCGGCCTTCACAAAACTCTGCTGAGAGCCTGGCTCTGACCATCTGGAGGGAAAGATAGAGGCGTCTGCACAAGGCATCTGGGTCACTTCATCAGCCCAACACCTATTTGGTAGGAAAGACATATTACTGCCCTGACCCTGGCTCCCTGCCGTGCCACCCAGAAGAAGGGCCTTCCCAAGAGTCTCCGCATCAGTCTTCCTGCCAGGCGTCCCTTGAGTTGGTAGCCCTAGAGCACTTTAAGAATTTCATGTGGATAATTCTTGTAGCAATTCAAGATCCATTTGATGAGCACCTGTTGAGTTCCCAAGATCACATGTGTGTTCTGCATTACTAAATAGATGTGACCTACATCATACGATGGTCCTGCTGGAAGGGCACTGGCAGCCTGCACATGTATATCCAGCATGTCCTTACCGCTGACTTTTGAGAACCCATTTTCTTACCCCATTGTCAGGATGAGGAGCATGAGGCCCAACAGGCTTAAGCCTGTTACAAAGTAGAGAACTTCATAAACAGAGCCCCCGGATTCAGAACCAGAGAGCCCCTTCCAAAATCATAGTCCTATTCGATAACACCCACCGGGGATAAAGTCATAATAACACCAGTAACAGTAACCACCCACTGTCTCCGGAGTGCTTTGCTGTGCACCACACACTTAGCGAGCATTATTCCATCCAGACCTCACCAAAGCACTGTACTGTGGGTGCCATTATCCTCGTTTTATAGCTGAAGAAACTGAAGCTTGAAGGAGTTCAGTGTCTGGTTCAAGGTCACCCCACAATTAAGTGGCAGAGCCAGACCTTGGCCTGGACCTGTCAGGCTCCGGAGCCCAGGCCTCAAGCGAGCACCTGGCTTGGCCTCTCAACACACAAGCTGGAACTGCAGGAGGAGGTGTGGGTGGGGGCAGCCTCCGCTCTACCTGATTGCAGAGCTCAGTGATTTGTTTTCTTTCTATGGGCACACAGCCACCCTGCAGAGGTGGTGCAGCAGTTAAGTGAGATAGCATTTCGGGTGTAGAACCCAGCACAGAATCTGGCCCAGCCAGGGAGCACTAGTGAAATCTGGGAGGAGACTTTCTCCACAGAGGACAACAGACAGAGCACTTGTTAGTTACCCTTTCCAGATTGAGAGTTTTTGAAACTAGATTTCTCAGGCACCCAGCAAGGAGTTTTTAGTCAAAGACCCAAGCAGAGGACAGCACATGGCTCCAACATGTCACACTCCCCAGAGAGGTTGGTGAGGATGGGCTCACAGTGCTGCTCTCAGGTCAGGACAGGCTTTGTCGGCAGCCCTGCCAGACCTGCATCCCACTGTCTGCCCAAAGAAGAGAACGTCAGAGGTTTACGGAGGTGGTCTCGGGGGTTCTTAATTAAGCTGCCCCCAGGTAGGTGGCAGAAATTTCAGCAGACGAGTCAGTCCTCCGAGAAAACTGTTGCATCCGACCAAGTTACATGCCAGTCCTAAAACCTTCTGATTAGGGCCCATCGTGGACCTGCAAAGCTGTGCTCCCTGGAAGACTTGGCAGTGATGATAGCCCCACATCAAAGGTCCCGTGGTGCCACATCTGTATCAGGACCTGGCTGGTGTTCCCTCCCTGAACTCTGAGGTCATTGCTGCCTTTGCGTGTTTCACAGATGAAATACATTACCATGCCCCAAGGTGTCCCACTCATAAGTGACGGAACCGATTCTAGACTCGGTTACCTGCTGGCTTCTGTAGTGCTCTGGATTTTGCCCTCCCGCTGCTTCCCTTCTGCCTGTCTCTCTCATGTTCCCTGAACACGACCGAGTGTTCTATGTGTTCCAGATCTGGCGTTAGTGAAAGGTGCTCTGCATCCCAGCAGTACCCCATAATGTTTTGTTGGTGAGGGCTTCCTGTCCTTCGACTATAGGGAGCATGAAATAATCACTTCTTCAAGAGCACCTTCGGGGAATCTTTTGTTGGAAAAAGAGTGCATGTGACCCCCTGTTTGATTATGATGAGAAACCATCATAATACATAAAGTTGGCAAGAAGTCATAAAAAGGAACTAGGGCAAAGCACTTTTACGTGATGGAAAAACACACAAGAAACTGCTAGCAAAGGCGAAGGGAAAAGGTGAGCTAAATGAGTTGAGTTTCTAGAACACCTGAATTCTTTAACAGTGGGCAGGTCGAGATTCAGGTGGGCATCAGGCCTGATGGGCCAAATGGGCATCTCTTCCCCAAACTATAGAACATTCTCAGCTGGCCTTAAGCTGTGGCCATAGTCATGGCTGGCCAAGCAGAACCTAAAAAGGCAACTGGGAGTGCTGTGGATTCAGTACCTGGAATTTGTTCACCCCAGACCTGGAAACATGCTAAATTATCAGCCATCCCTCGCCAGAGCTGGATCTTTGTGTTTTATGTTGTGCTGCCTTAGTCCCTTCCCCTTTCCAGGAGGTTGAAAGCAAACTAATCCAGACACCTTTGTAGAAGGGAGCATCCGCTGCTGACCACCCAAAGCCAAAGGTGCTGCCTAGCTAGAAAGGCCTACAGGGCTCTGCACAAACCAGCCACATGAGTGCCTCATGAGCTCACAGACTCAGGGAGCATATCAGAGCATCATCAGAGCTGGGGTGCGTGTCATCTCCTCCCTCTGAAGCACATTCAAGGGTCAGGGAGTCAGCTGTGCCCGACCTTGGCCCTGTTGGCCAGGTGCCCTGCAAGGGCCCTCCACAGGACTCTGACAGAAAGACCACCCTGCTCAGCAGGCCTGTGCTCCTAAATGCCCACATCTGCGGGGGTGGGGAGGGCAGATCCAGAGGTGCAAATGGTTTTTCCCTGATGCCTATCTGATGCCAACACTCAGCGACAAAGGGCTTGTACCTCTTGTTAGCAGGGTCCCACCAGAGGTGTTGACAACCGACTGTATGTGTCAGCTAGCCTAACATAATTCGTGAAAAGCCACACGCTGATTTTAAGTGCAGAGACTTCTCTCCATTCTGTTTGCCATTTCCTGGTATTTCATACAAAATGGCTATTTTCTCGTTTTCCACTTTTGTAAAGCTTTATTCTACTTCAGTTAAGTTTTCATGTTACACCTTGTATTACTTTGTGTGTGTGCATGTGTGCACACATTCACACTCACCTGCACCCACTCACACACACACTTGCGCCAGACCAGAAATGTGAAGGCCAAAAAGCGACCCTGCACATTGTCATCATTCACTTCCACATGTTTACGTTCTCTCTCAGGGCAGCTGGATGTTTTTTTTTGTTTTTGTTTTTGTTTTTTAGCTGGATGTTTTATAGGGACTGTTCAGTGAAGGCTGTCCTAGTCCCTACATGCTGCCCTAATAGGACATCATGAACTGGGCGGTTTAAATTTTAAAAATGTATTTCTCACAGTTCTGGATGCTGGAAAGTCCAACATCAGGGCAGTGGCAAATTCTGTGTCTGGTGAAGGCTCACTTTCTGACTCACAGACGACCATCTGCCTACCCACTGTGTCCTCGCACACATGTGGCAAAGTTGCTCCACAGAGTCTCTTTTAGAAGGGCACTAATCTTATTCATGGGGCTCCCCACTGGTGACCCAGTCGCCCCCAACACCCTCACCCCAGGTGTTTGGGGTACAACACAGGAATTTCAGTGTGGGGTGGGGAGACACAAACATTTGGTTCATAGTGAAGTCCATCACCCCGTTTCAGGCACACCCGCTAATAAAATTCCTCTGTTTTCAGCAACTGGAAGAAAAACTCAAAGGACAAGCTGATTATGAAGAAGTGAAGAAAGAGCTAAAGTAAGTGTGGAGACACCTGCACGGCCACTTGCAAGCCAGGGCTCGTTGGCGACTTCTGCTAAGGAAATGCTGTGCCAGGAACAGGGCGGCCACAGGCCCTTGCTCTGGGCCTTGGCGGCTGCTCCAGCACCAGGCTGTGTCCCAGGCTGCCCAGTGCCGTGGGCGTGCGCACTCAGGCCTGTGCCTGAGCTCTTTGGACTTTTTCTAAGACTCTGTGCATTTAAAGTATGCCAGTGTGCACAGAATCAGGGGAGATGTTGCCCTAATAGAAATTATGAAATACGAGTCTGTTTTCCAGTGGTTAAGTTCCCAAGACAGGAGCAGAATAGGGAAATGTTTTGTTTGGGTGTGGGTTTTTGTTTTTGTTTTTTAAGATTTTATTTATTTGAGAGAAAGAGGGCAGAAGGGAGGGGCAGAGGGAGAAAGAGAAGCAGACTCCCACCTAGGCAGGGAGCCTGACATGGAGCTCAGCTCGATCCCAGGACCTTGGGATGTTGACCTGAGCCAAAGGCATTCGCTCAACCACTGAGCGACCCAGGGAAGTGTTTTCCAATTGAAAGAGTGCACATGACCTCACACCCCCTCTAACCACCTTCAGACACCAGGACTTTCTTCTCTCAACTTCCAGTGTCCCATCCAGGAGGCAATAGCTGAAGGCCTATCACCCCTCCAGTGCTAATGTTCACATTCTCAAGTAGAAGTCCCCTCCCCACACTCGGCCTCCCAGGCTGCCCTGGCCCTCCTGGAGCTCACGGGCAGCCCCCTCCAGCAGGGCCCTGCTGACCCCCCAGTCTTACTTCAGAGTCTGTCCCCAGGCAGCCCTGCCTCTACAGCTGGGCTGTCAAAACACTGCAGACAGTCACCGGGCCCTGCAGGCCTGAGTTCTCTGCCACTGTGGGAGCAGGGGGTCCTTCTGCTCCCCCTCGTTGAGTCCCAAACTCTCCGCAGACAGTCCTTTGGCCTCAGAATCCCTGCTGTGGTCTTAACATCTCCCTCCCATCTCTCCAGACTGACCCTCCCCCCACCAGCCCCTACCAGATCCCTTTCTACTCCCCTGCTATCCCATCAGCCCCCCTCTCTTCCTGACACTTTTAATTCCTCCTTTTAAAATAAGCCTACACCCACTCGCCATGCTGTTCTTTGTATTCTCAATTCTATCCCCTCGGTCTTGCTATAAAAGCCCACTGGAAGGCCTCTTCGACCTTCCCACCGCCAGAGCCCATTGCACTCCCTCCGTCATGAACTCCTCCAGCCTCGATGGAAAGGTGCCTGCAGGTGGCTTCTCAGGCCCGTGCCCAGTGGCCCAGCCTGTGTCTCCCTGGACAGTCTGGCTGCAGACAGCCTTGCAGCACCTTCTTGGACGCCCCCTGCTCCTGCCTGCATGCAGCTCCAGCCTCTTCCCTCTTCCAGCCTTGGGGCAGATGCTATTCACCTGTCTGAACTTCTGTCTTTGCCTCTCCTGTCCCCATTGTCCTTCCTTCCTCTCTTCCTCCCACTCAGAAGAAAACAATGTGGGCCTCCTAGTGCTGAGTCAGAGGGAAGGCCTTCGCCCCCAGCCCACTCCCATCCACGCAGCTCAGTCCAGCTCTTCCTCTGCACTTAGCTCCTTTCCCACCTGCCACACGTTTACAGTCCATTCCATCCCACGCAGCCGCCTGCTGGCCGTGACCGCATGCCCAGCGGCCCTTTCTGCTGCACCTACATGCCGCAGCCCCCCCCCAGCCCCAGCTCTGCTTCTGAAAGCCCCACTTGGATGGCTTTTTTGCTAAGAGACATTCCTGCCCTCTTGCTTTCTAGTGACCCAAGTGCCCTTCCAGACACACGCCCCACTTTCTGTCCCATCCCCCCCACACACACACACACACACGCAGACCCCTTGCCGACCTCTGCAGTCTCTAAAACACCTTCCAGACACTTCTCAGACACTGACTGCTCCTGAGACAGACCCCTTCTCCAACCTGAGGAGATTTCTGCTGCCAAGGGCACCTACCAGGTGTTCCCTTTCGGGTGCTATTTGGATTTTGCCCTCTACCTATAACAGCCTATGGAGTTTGCAAGGGCAAGGGCCAGAGCAGTTCCAATCCTCTACGTGCTAGGCACCCAGTAGGTCATCGGTAAAGAGCCAGTGAATAAATGAACAAGTGCTGGTGTTTGGGGTATATAAGCTTACTTTAGTCTTGACATGATCCTAAGGAAGATCTCAGACAAGAACGTAGCTGCCAACACGACGGCCGTTAAGAAAAGACAACTCCCAGACTGCTCGTCCCTTCTCTCCCAGCTGATGCAACGGGGCCTCAAGTCCTTACTATTTTCAATAGCTCACCATAAAATTAAATTACGAGGTGTTCCCCATCCCCCCGCCCACCAGCTGCTCTTTCATTCCTGTTCTGTTACTCTAAATGACGTGGGCCACCATGAAGATAGAACCACAAATAAACTAAACCATCAGCTCCATACTGACCACTGTGGTGGCTGTGGCAGAGTGGTCTCCGGGAACCCTGGACATTTTTACACCATGCTCTCTCCATGACACTCCCATGGAACTTAAAGAGGGTGAAGGCCAAGGTCATGGCTGCGAGAACGCTGGGAGAGCACTAGTGGCCCAGTGACAGGCACCACTACCGCTCTCACTCACCTTCCCAAGCTCTTGGGGCCATGTGGACTCCCTGTCCTTTTCTCCCAGATAGACTCACAGAAAGGAAGGAATGTCCCCTTGAAAGGAACGCTGGAAACAGTGGTTCCGGGCACCTGAATTCACTCAGCTCTCAGACTTGTGGAAACAGGCTGGGCCCGAGGTGATTTCAGCCATACGGAGAACAAAGGAGAGAGTCCTGCTCCCCCGCACCACCTGGGGCTGCAGAGCCAGTCCGGGGCCAGCCTTTGAGCCATCCAATTTGGGAACCTCGCTTTTCGCCTATTTTCCCAGGTCCCCACGTGCCAGGCACCAAGTGAGCGCCTGGCCCCCGGGCAGGTGGGAGGAATGAGGTTTCTCTCTCTGGCTGCCTCCTTACAACTTTTTCATTCCCTGTAAGCCTGACAAATACATTCCACTTGCAACAATGTTACGTCTGTGTTCAACTTTAAAATTATACTCTGAACAGCCCTGGTGTGATTCCATATGGAATGATTTACATGCTGGGCAAGAAACTTTTGCTGGCCAACTGCTAGTTGAATAGTTATTCTAGAGACACTATCAGATTATAATGCTGCCAGGGAGGTTGTTAAAACTGTCAGTTGCTCGGTTCCTGGAGTGCAGGGAAGTGTGATGTTAGTGCTCGTTAGCATGGTGGTTATCAAAGGTAGGGGTGGGGGATGACCGCTCTATCTTACTCTTCACAGCATTCTGAAATCCATGGAGTTTGCACCCTCCGAGGGCACTGGGACACAGGTATGCGCTCTCATTTGTTTGCAGCGTGCGTGTGGGTCAGCTCGCCGTGATCACTCTCCATCCCCGGGCAAGCCTCACGTTCCCAAAGTTTCTATGAAACCTCCCGCCTGTAGCTGGCAAGTCATTTTCCCAAAAACTTTAAGCAAGTTCAAGCACATTATTTCCAATGAAGAGGAGGCCAGAAGAGAAAAGTCAGTGTTTTCCAAATGGGTAGTGGGTAGTTCAGTTCCCGGGGATGTGGGGATCTCACCTGGGTGGGCACCGAGAGCGTGGCAAAGGCCACTTTGAGATTGTCAGAGGCCAGCTCCAAATGGACTGGCTTAGGAACTTTTTCTTTATTGGCTGCCTCATGTGGAAAAGAAGGGTTAAAAGGACCATGGCCACCCAGTAACCTAGCAGCCAGGTAGAATTCACGGCATCAAGTGGAATCCTGCTCCTGATGCCCAGACCGCAGCCGACTCTGTGGTTGGCACCAAGGAACGGTTCCCCTCTGCGGTGCCCTTCGGACAGGCTCGTGGCCCGGCAGCCAGTCCTAATGTCAGGTGAGGCGCAGGTCTAGACTCCTCAAACCTGGGCAAGGAATGGAGAATAATGAGTTATCTAGAAGCCACACAGGTGGAAAGGAAGAATGACTTTGACGGGGGTGCGTTCTTTTGGAAAGGAACTTAAGTGCTTTCCCCGTGTAGTGTGAGCATCTTCAGGGGAAGGCCTGGGAGTCAGTGGGCTGTGCGTGAGCCATCAGAGCAGGGGGTGCAGGGTCGGATGGCCCTGGGGGAGTGCAAGGGTGGCCTTCAGTGAGCCCTGCTCTGCCCCATCTAGGACGCATCCAAGCCCCTGGAGGTGCTTCTGCTGGAGAAGAACCGCTCGCTGCAGTCCGAGAATGCTGCGCTGCGCATCTCCAACAGCGACCTGAGCGGTAGGTTGACAGGGTCTCGAGTGCTGTGCTCGGTCCCTTCCGGGGGTCGAGGAAGAGGAAGATGAACCGTGAGTTTGGGCCAATGCATGACGGGAACAACAGCGGTGGTTGACAGCTTTGACTAATGAGCGCTTGATCTCCTCCTGGTCCTCCTCACGGCTCCTCCCCTCCCCCTGCCCCACTTAAAGATGCTCCAGCCGAGGCGCGTGGCCGCAGAGCACCTGCGGAGGTGATTAGGGCCGATGTTGGCAGGAGAGGCCAGGAGGGACACTCGGAGGATGATGGCCTCTCTGGTCCGTTCCCAGTCGTGCGGCCTCTGTCTTGTGGCATTTCCGGGGCTGCTCCCAGCCTCAGTGGAGCTTTTCTTCCTTCGTCAGGTTTTCCTTGGGAGTGCATCCCATCCTTAGCCTTTCTTTGCTCGTCCCAAAATGGTGGCGTCACTGACTGCTTCTGGTTTTGGCAGCTGGTAAACCGTTTAACAGTGTCTCGGGCTCCGAATATATTTCATTCTTAAAAATGTGCGTGCCTTCGATCGAGTGGACTTGGTGCGGTGCGTTCGCCTCAGAGCAAGTGGTGTGAGAGAACCCATTGGTCCCAAAATGTCAGTGTTTGCTGCTCCTCAGGCGGGGCCCTTCTGGTAATAGCTCGAATGCTAGAGGCCCGATACGAGGCCCCGCGACCTGTCGACTCTTTACTGTGTGTGGTACCGGCTTCTTGCCACCATAGGGGTTTGAATCTGTGTCGAGGGGACTCTCCAGGCTGCAACGTACAAGAAAGGTGCAAACATGAAATGCATGTTGCTTGTTTCGGGGGGCCTCGTTTGGCTAATTTAAAAATTCAATTGAAAAACAAACCAACACACCTCATTGGCCCTTGGAAAATCGGCACTTTTTTTTTCCCTTTTGTGGGGCAAACTTGGCATTTTGGTCTTGGTTTTTTTTCCCTTTTGAATCCCCCATAATGCATTATGTTTGCCCTTCCTTGTAGGGTCAGCCAGGAGAAAAGGGAAAGACCAGCCTGAGAGTCGGCGTCCTGGACCTTTGCCGGCTTCCCCTCCTCAATTATCCCGCAACACGGGGGAGCAGGCTTCCAATACTAATGGTACACACCAGTTCTCACCAGCGGGGTTAACGCAAGACTTTTTCAGCTCATCCCTGGCAAGCCCCAGCCTACCCCTGGCTTCTACGGGAAAATTTGCACTAAACTCTCTCCTCCAACGACAGCTAATGCAGTCCTTCTACTCCAAGGCCATGCAGGAAGCAGGAAGCACAAGCATGATTTTTTCAACAGGTCCATACAGCACAAACTCCATATCTTCCCAAAGTCCATTACAACAGAGCCCAGACGTAAATGGCATGGCCCCATCTCCCAGCCAGTCAGAAAGTGCTGGGAGCGTCTCCGAGGGCGAGGAGATAGACACAGCGGAAATCGCCCGGCAGGTGAAGGAACAGTTGATCAAGCACAATATTGGACAGCGCATTTTCGGACATTATGTCTTGGGACTGTCTCAAGGGTCTGTGAGCGAGATTCTGGCCCGGCCCAAGCCATGGAATAAACTGACCGTTCGCGGCAAGGAGCCCTTTCACAAGATGAAGCAGTTCCTCTCGGATGAGCAAAACATCTTGGCTCTTCGCAGCATCCAAGGCAGACAAAGAGGTGAGAGGCTTTCATGAGCTGGCGCTAGTGTGTGAGCCCTTCAGGGTTGTGTGTGTGTGTGCACGCGCACGCGCGTGATGAAACATTTGTGCATCACATCAGGTAAAGTTCTTTTCAGTTCTACCATCTCCGGGGTCCAAGGGTCGGCCGGCGTGAGCCAGAGCCTGTAGATTTTGGGGGGTCTGGCCTCTGACACTCACTCAGCACCTCTCATGTAGTAGACTCAGAACTTCAGTTCCACATATCAAATCGGATGGGATTATGCCCCATATAATGTGTTTTGTCCGCTGGTCCGATTGGCAGTGGGTGCGGCCTCACATGGGAGGAGCCCCCGAGTAGCGTCCAGTCCTAGAGCAGCAGCACCAGCCGGGGTCCGAGCTGGTTCCACAAGGAGAGAGTATCAGCCACGTGTCCTCTCCTCTGCCCCACGCACACAAGGGAGCATGTCCTGTGGGCCAGCTTCCCTCCCGGCGTTACCTTCCACTAGCGGTTTGCGTAGCGCAGTGAGCAAAACATGCCTGCCTTGCAATACGTGGATGTTTTACTAAAGCACCCTTCCTACCTCTCCCTCCACAAAAAAGATGAAACGTTATTCGCATCCCTGACTGAAAGAATCCCTTCCCTCTTGAACGACGGGATCGTTCTGCTAATAAACCAGCAGTGGTAGAGAGGGGTAATCTTATCAGACACGTTTGAAACACGACAAACAGAGAAGGGAGACGTTTCAAACGGCGTCGATTTGCACAAAGCACTTCGAGCTTTCTATGGCAATGTTAACTGAAATGGACTGTCTTTGGATGATTAATGTGAGTTTTTGTTCCGGGGGCTGGTGGGTGATGCGCTTGGCGGCAGGCGGTGCTCCCTCCATTTGACCCTCATGGCATTGGTGCTGTGAACCACTCCTAAGGTCCGTCTGATCTTCTGCAGCGGAGCCACAGCCTCCGCAGGCCGACTGGCCAGGGAAGGGCCTTTCAGAAGTTTCTAGTAACTCCCAAGTTGCACAGGAAGCCTTGAGCCCTTTCTGTAGTGACAGGCGGCTCAGATTTCATGTCACACAGCCCATATCGTCAACACCACCATCCCCTGATTGTTTTGTTCTTACCACACTTGTTTTTCAACAGAGAATCCAGGCCAGAGCCTGAACAGACTATTTCAGGAAGTACCGAAACGAAGAAATGGGTCCGAAGGTATGTTGCAGGCAGGTGTTTTTCTTTGCAGTTAGTAAAATCTAGGAAGCAGCATGTCCTTAGCTGTGCATTTGGGTTAAAACTGTGCAGTGTGATTCTGGCCTGGAACCTGATGGAAAAACAGCTAGTGAGTATAAAACAAAGCTATGGGCTCAAGTCCTCGCAGTGCCTTCCTCCCAAACTGCCCGTGATCTACTGGGTGTGGAGAGGCCAGGAGAGGAAACGCCACTAAGACTCGGTCCCCAAGTGCCATCCCAACCCCCTTCAGGTTCAAAACACACACCCTGCCCCACCCCCAATTGTTGCCCTGAGAAAAATCAGGTGGCTCAGTCAAATGACATACTGCTGCTTCCTTGTAGTTCCTTGTAACTCTGAGCTGCGTTAAAGGTGCCATGGAGTGGACAAATTTCAACAAATTCCAAACGTAATCGGTTCTCCTCTGGGCCCTGGCAAGCCAGCCCCAGCTGCGCTTGTTGGTGCTGCATCTTTAAAGGGGCTTCACCCCCTCGGTCTGCTTGTTTTGCAATGGTTTGGTGTGGCAGTGCACACTTAGTAAGATAGCCAAGAATTAAACTGTGATACATGGAAGGCTTCCAGAAAGAGCCTGGGCCAGCCCCCCCCGGGCCACAGTAGCTTCAATGCGTCTGTGCATATGGCTACATCGCAGAGCATCACCCCTGTGACCAAAACGACTGTCCTGGGGGGTGCTCTGCAAGCTGTTTGCCGCCTCATTCCTAAATTTGGGAAAGACAGCATGTGATCAGAGAGCCAAAATGGGAAGCCTTCATCCTCTTCACCTTGTATGTGCCCATGATGGATAGGTAATCAGCCTCAACCCTTCACCTGCTTTTCCCATCTTTGCTCTTTTGGAGACCAGTGTTAAACAGACATGCAGAGCCTTGAGCCTAGTCCCAGGCCAAAGCAATTGTCGGATTGCTTTTAAATGACTCTCAAGCACCCCTGCCTTTTTTAGGCCTTCATCTGTTTTTATACTGGAATAGGTGATCTGCTCTCCCTGGGCCCGAGCCACGGGTGCCATCCAGTTAGGGATGAGAGCTTGTCCCGCTGGCCAGATGACACTGACCACCAAGTAGATTCCGCAGGAAGCCCTTCCTGCACGGGGGCCACGGTACCTGCTGTGAAGTAGCACGCACAGCAGGTCCGGGTCAACGGGAGGCCACGCCTGCCTCCTTAACCATCACCAGCCTCGACTCGGGAGCTTTTGATCAGAGTGACATCTTCGTGCAGCACTGATTTGTTGTTGTTGTTCTTGTTGTTGTTACACGTGTGGGTTTGATGTCATTGGTGTTGCTTCTCCCTGCAGGTAACATCACAACCCGGATCCGAGCCTCCGAGACCGGATCCGACGAAGCAATCAAGTCCATCCTGGAACAAGCCAAAAGGGAGCTGCAGGTCCAGAAAACTGGTACGGAATACACTTCTTTGACCACTGGCTTCCAGGCTTAATTAGAAGAATTGTCCTGAGTGTTCTGGTTAGCAGTAATTAACTTTAAAACACACACAATAGAATGTGTGTTTTCAAGCATGTAGGCAAGTGCAGAGGGCAGCTGGTCTGCGTGATGGTTACCAGTCTTTTTAGAATGTCCCGTCCTAGCATGGACTTGAGAACGTACCCCTCCCCGGCCTAGACTCTTCCTTGACTTACATGAACAAGTGGTTTGTAGCAGATTTCTTTTCTCCAGTGCCGTATAGGCTTTGTTGTTTGGATATATACTTGACAAAACCCTGAAAAAGAATGGATGAAAAATAAATCCTAAGCTCCTAAGCAGAATGAATGTTGCTAGGGAGGAGCGGGAAGTTGTAGTGGATAGGTTTCCAACTCTGTAGTCTGTAGGCCTCAGGAATGGGCCTCTCAGAGCCCTTCAAGAGCTGCCTTGTCTAATAGGAGAGAGCTCTCACGCTTCAGCTTCTCTGGTTGAGTTTGCGCAGCACACTGACTGTAGATTCAGCTCAGCCCTTCTGCCAGTCAGGAGACTGGGTGCCCGAGGTCCCTTGCTCTGGGGTTTGCCATATGTATGCATGCCTGCCCTGTACCCATGAAGCCCCTGTTCTGCAGAGCTGCTCCACCTGGACCTAGGTCACAGGACTTCCACCAGGCCTGGCTGCAGGCTGCCACCTGGTCACTTCCCCAGTCACTAGGCCCTCTCTCCCTAGGCCACCCCACTCCCACATGACTCACTCGGTGGTGACCTCGAAGCTCCCTTCTGGGAACCAGGCCTGGGCTTGGCGTTTTTACCTCCTCTGCCCTTTTCAAACTGGGTCTTCACCACTGCCATGAAAGATAGATATTGTTATCTTACTCCTGATCATTAAACTCAGACTCCCAAGTGAGAATAGTGTGCTCAAACTTACTTAAAAGTCGGGCCTGGGTGAAAACCTTGGTCTCTCAGCTCCTGTCCCGGCACCTCCCCCTCTGCCATCTCCTCTGCCTCTTTAATAGGGATCCTGGAGCGGTGGGTGGGAGACTGTCCTGTGAGGCCTCAGACCTGACACTGGGGGGACCATCCATTTGGGGTAGTTCCTACCCTCAAGACCAGAATTGACATTGAAACTGGCCTCTCCTCTGGGTGGCTGAACAACTAAGAAGCTTAGCCAGGCACCCTGACAGGGTGGGAAACAGCCCTGAATCAAGAGCAGGAAGGCCCACTTGGAGGTTTGTGCAGTTTCTCCTGCAGAGCAGTGGTCTGCACCCTGAGAGCACTGTAGGGATGTTGTGAGTCAGAGAAGGAGGACCTCCTATCAACCAGTGAAATCAAGTCCTTGAGAGGCCTAAAAGGTTGTCCCTATTGTTTGAAGCATTTTTGGGCCTTATTTAAAGTGGATAAAGGGCCGACTTATGTGATTCCCTCCCCCTAGATATGAGGGTATCTAGGAGCTGCAGCCACCTGCAGGATCGTTCAGCCGAGTCGTCCTCAGCCAGGGCCCTGCTCCACAGTCGCCTGGGAGATGGTCAAAGATTCGGTGTGACTACACGTGCTACTCAGGCAGACACTCCAGGGCAGTGGCCTGGGCATGTGCATTTTAACAAGCCCAGTGGATGATTCTGGGGCACAGCCCTCGTTAAGAGTCCTTGATCTAGCCCATCACCCATCCCAAACTTACAGACGGAAATCTTGAGGCCCAGCCATGCCCTATGACCTCCCCCAAGGTCACAGCTCTGGGTTCTTGGGCCAGGGCCTCCCCGCTATCTATCCCCCACAAAACCTGCATCATGGGGCTCACTATTGCTGGCCACACCTCGATCACTTGCCCAGAGGAAAATAAATGTGAGCCAACCCAAACACAGCTACTCATCACTAGAGACTCTGGTCTTGTGCTGCAACCAGTGATAGAAATTATGTCTCTAAAGTTTGACAAAACCACTACAATTTGGTAATTTAGTGCACGGGAGTATTGTTTAGAAATCCTCAGGGAGGGGCACCTGGGTGGCTCAATGGTCGAGCACCTGCCTTCAGCTCAGGTCATGTATCCTGCGGTCCTGGGATCAAGTCCCACATCAGGCTCCCTGCAGGGAGCCTGCTTCTCCCTCTGCCTATGTCTCTGCTTCTGTGTCTGTGTCTCTCATGAATAAATAAATAAAATCTTTTTAAAAAATAGATTTAAAAAAAATCGTCCGTAATGATGGCATGTGCCTGAGTATTTGCCCACTTACACCCCCCCCCCAGCCTCTACTCCTATTCCCCACCAAACACAGACACTCTAGAATAATGAACCCTTTCAGATGGTGTGAAGTGGAGGCCAGAGGGTCCCAGAGCAGTGGTGTTAGTCTGGCCATCCCTGCCTGGACAGGATGCACAAGCGCCCCCCTGACAGGGGAAACATTGGCAGAGCAGAGCAGCTTGGTTCTCCCAGATAATCAGCATTTTGTGGGAGGCCAGGTTAGAAGGAAGTGGAGGGAAAGCAGCACGTTCCCACCTGAGAGGGACGGTCCACCAACCATCTCACACTTCTTTTTGCTTCGTGCAGCAGAGCCGGCCCAGCCTTCTTCCACGTCCAGCAGCGGGAGCTCAGACGACGCCATCCGCTCCATCCTGCAGCAGGCCCGCCGCGAGATGGAGGCCCAGCAGGCCGCCCTCGACCCTGCCTTAAAGCCCGCACCGCTGTCCCAGGCTGACCTCGCCATCCTGAGCCCCAAGTTGATACCTTCCTCACCCATGTCGTCTGTGTCCAGCTACCCTCCACTCGCCCTGTCCCTGAAGAAGCCCCCCACCGCCCCTGACACCAGCGCCTCCACCCTGCCCAACCCCCCAGCCCTCAAAAAGGAGTCCCAGGACGCGCCCGGGCTGGACCTCCCGGGAGCGGCTGAGTCTGCACAGGGGGTCCTGCGGCACGTGAAGAGCGAGCTGGGCCGCAGCGGTGTGTGGAAGGACCACTGGTGGAGCACCGTCCAGCCAGAGAGGAAGAGCGCCGCACCCCCCGAGGACGCCAAGTCAGAAGAAGCCGGTGGCACCAAGGAGAAAGGGGGCGGCAGCCAGCCACGGGCCGATCGCAGCCAGCTCCAGGGACCCTCATCATCGTCGGAGTACTGGAAGGAATGGCCCAGCGCTGAGTCGCCGTACTCCCAGAGCTCTGAGCTGAGCCTGACTGGAGCCAGCCGCAGCGAGACACCCCAGAACAGCCCCCTGCCCTCCTCCCCGATTGTGCCCATGTCCAAGCCCGCCAAGCCCTCGGTCCCTCCACTGACCCCGGAGCAGTATGAGATCTACATGTACCAGGAGGTGGACACCATTGAGCTCACTCGGCAGGTGAAGGAGAAGCTGGCCAAGAACGGCATCTGTCAAAGAATCTTCGGGGAGAAGGTGAGGGCTTGGATTCGGGGGCCCGGGTTTTCCCATCTCTCTTGGCGGCTGAGACTCAGCATTTCTCTGGAGGATGTGGCCACCGGCCCTTCAGTGAGCCACAGAGCAGAAAGTTCGACCATCCCCAAACTTGCCCAGAGGCTGGCTGGTGAATGTTCCATTTCCTGCATTCCCCTCTGAGGCGAGACCCTGGGCTAGGCCCCATCACCTGCCATTCTCCTTTTGACTCCCGGTGACACTGTGAAGGGGCGCTAAAGTCATATTTGACAGATAAGGAAAGTTAGGCTCAGGGAAGTTAACTACATGCACCCGGCCAGCCAGTGACTGAGGTCAGATCCCGGCTCTTGACCAAGTGTGGCCCAGACACCCATCCGTGGGCTTTTTTTTCCCCCCAGAAAAGATCTGATCCCATAGAGAGACCACCAGCGTGCAGAGAAGCGAAAGGCACATGCTGAGGAAAGCTCATGTCACATGATAGACATAATCGTACCTTCCTCATAATTCAGGAGATGCCTGGGCCCTCTGCAGCCAGATTGGTGAAGCGACCTGCCCAGAACCCATAGCTAGGGTGACCCCAGGCAGAACTGCACAGGCCATGCCCACAACTGACCCTGAAAGCCCCTACTTCTACATCTCTCCTCCCTGGCTTATGAAAGTACAGTGGTTGGTGAGAGAGCCCCCAGACCCTTTATGTTCTAGATGGCACTTCCCGGTAACAGATTCTGGGTAATGGGGATTTACCAGGGCTATAAAATAAAAGATAAACATAATACCCCAGCATCACCTCAGATTAAGTAATTACAGAGTATAATGAAAAGCACTCCACTCCCCTACAAGACAGCCTCCCTGAGGGGATGTGGCAGGGTCGGCAGTGGCCTCCGAGGGGCCCCACGTGGGGTCTCTCTGCCCCCTCCTGCCCACCCCCCCAGCCCCACACTGCCCTGCCTTCCATTCGGTGTTTGCCACATACCGTGTCGTGGATCCTTACAATATCTGATTGTGATCTCTTTGTCCTGATTTTGCAAAAGGTGATGGGGTAGAAAGAAGCGAGGATGAGAATGTAAAGTCCCTTGAAATTTCTAGTTCAGTGTTGTAAAAATATCATTTGAGAACATTTAAATAGACATTTGTGCTCATGCCTTAAATTTAGCAGAGACTTAATAGCGTTGAACTTGTTTGGCCCGTGAGTGCAGTTTATTCTGGAACTTGAGAACTTTTCAAAAGAGTGATCGAATGCAGCCCCTAAATATCTCTGGGCTGCATCTGTGTCCTATGGGGGGGTGTTTGTGCCCATACATATGTATGGCCATATGTGAGCGTTAAGAAAACTCGGGCATGTACGTGCAACTTGTCGGTCGTCTGCAGTTGAGACTTACTCCCAGGCTGGCACCCCCATCACCACCCGCTCACCTCTGGGCCCCCACTGCAGAGCAGGATGTGGTCAGAGAGAGCAAACCTTTCTAAATGCCGGGCTGGCCCAGCGCCATAAAGAAAACTGGCCTCTAGCATCCTGCCAGCATCCGCCGCTCTGGTTGCTAAAGGGGTCCTTGGCCCCAGCACCTCGGCCTTTTGTGGCACCACCAGGCAGAGCAAGGTGGTTTCGACGCTTGCTTCTCAGGTTGTCGGGACAACAACCCTGGGACCTTGGCAGGATCGCGGCCCTGGGAGAGATCCCATCCCCTCTCCCTGGGAGCAGAAAGCTATGACTGTAACTGTGGCTCCCCCTGCCAGGGCATCAGCCCACCAGTGACCTTGAAAAGTTTCTCTCCCCGCCCCAGGCTGGCGCCGTCCACCAGGCAGGGGGTTCTGTGCTCAGCCCCTGCAGTGCTCACTGGGTGTCATCCATCTCGGCCTCTCCATGGCTCTGCGTGTGCATCACTAAAGCATTTTGTGGCCTCACACTAAATCCCAGGCACTGATGCCATGTCTTTGGTTGCTACTGCAGGTACTGGGCCTGTCCCAGGGCAGCGTCAGCGACATGCTGTCCCGGCCAAAGCCTTGGAGCAAGCTGACCCAGAAAGGCCGTGAACCCTTCATCCGGATGCAGCTCTGGCTCAACGGCGAGCTGGGCCAGGGTGTCCTGCCTGTCCAGGGTCAGCAGCAAGGGCCAGGTAAGAGCAGCCCTGCCCTGGGCTCCTACAGGGAAGTGAGTGCAGGGGATCTATGGGGGGAGGCCGCCAGCTGTGCCCTCAACAGTTGCCCAGTGCCTAGAGACCAAGAACTGCCCCCTTCTTCCACTACCTGTTGCCATGGGACTGCCTTTAGTTTTTAGGAGAGAGAAGATTGTGCCTAGCTAATTTTATAAGCAGCAGAAAATGAGTTACTAATTAAGAAAATGCTGTTTATACATAAATATAGGTAAAAGTCAAGTAGCTAAATCAGAGAATCAGGAAAGGAAATCAGCCAAAGACATAGAGGTGGAAGATATAATGGGCTCCAGCTTCCACCTGCTCCCACCCAGGGGTCCCAGCTTCCCAGGAGAACCGTGCCTATCTGCGTCAACCCTGAGTTCTGACCTTCCCCCCCCACCACCCCATAAGGTAAGGGCCCCTACCTTCGGGGCCTGTCACTGTCCCCACTTTGCTGCGTTGAGGGCATTAGGAAGTTTTAAATGCCTGGGCTTTGTTTCCCCATTTAATTGTAATCTCTTATCTTATTTAGTTCTCCATTCTGTGACGTCACTACAGGACCCCCTGCAGCAGGGCTGTGTGAGCTCAGGTAACTACTAATGTCTCTTGTTTTGTGTGAGATATTTCCCTCCCCTGTAAGTTTTCCTGTTCTCTGGTCCATAGTGGGGAGACTCTGATCCCTGACTTTGGATCCAGGGAGCTGAAAACATTCTATCTTGTTGGCTTGTTGGCATGTTAGATTCTCATGATCCTAGTTTCTAATGGAGACGAGGAGAGTCAAGAGCCAAGGGAGGGTTTCTTCTGGTGTTTTCCTGCTTGCCACCAAATTGTCTCATTGGTCTGTGGCTTCTTAAGTGCCCAGGACTGGGGGCCAGGGTCCGAGTCAGAGACAGAGTCTGCACCTGGGGGGGGCCTCCATTTGAATAGGAGGGGACAGGATTGGGCACATGATATCCTCCCAGCAGGGTCATGGTAGGGAGAAGTTGAGTCTGTCCGGAAGACCTTGGGGTCACTTTCAAGCAAGAAGGATGGGGAAGAAGGAAATGGCAGATGGGATCACCTAAAGGAGATGGCAGGGGGCTCCTGGGAGCAGTGTAGGGTATAGCTGGATAAGAGCCAGTGATGCCCCGAAGAGTGAGGCTGAGCATGGGAATCCAGCCTGGAGGCAGGTAGAGGGGCTCTGGAGTGCCAGCCGGCCGAGACGCTTGGCTGCTGCTTGTTGGCATCTGAAGCCCCAGATCTCTGAGGTGGCATTTCGGCTCTGTGGACCCCTTGCGCAAGCACCATGCTCCCAGACCCCCTTGAGTGTCCTCCCCGCGATCCCACTGGTACAGAGCTTTGCTCGCCCAGCTTCCAGGAACAGCCAGCATCTTGTGCTGCTCCTCGTTTTTCCTTTATTTTTCTAAACATGTTGATTAGCCTCCATATCCCATTGATTCATTGAAAACACAAACAAAGCTAAGTGAGGAGCGTGAAGCCCGCCAGCCTGCTGCAAGTTTTACGAGGGAAAACATGTGTAGCGCGGGAACAGCTGGGCGGCAGCGGCCGCTACCACTGTGAGATGCCAAACCCACGCACAGATGCAGCCGGAGCGGGGCGCTTGCAGCAGAGCTCCTGGCCAAGCTTGTGTTTCGGATGTTCCCAGTTTGCTCTTGACCAGAATGGGAGGCAGAAGGCTATATCTTACCCGAATCATTGGTCCCCTGGCTGGACATCTAAATGGAATGGTTTGTCCACCCAAAGAAGGATCACTGGTACTTCCTTCTCACTTCATTTCCGGCTTGGTCAGTTTGGTTAACAAGTCCCAGAGAACTTACCCAGCCCTGGCCCATATTCCAGATGCATTAGGGTAAATAATGCAACACCTTGTTTGTGCCAGAGTTTTGCAGACATTTGCATGAAAAATTAGCCTTGCCTCTTCTTGCTGCAGCAGAAAGTTGGCCTCCCCATAGTCCCCCAAGAGTAGTTGCTGCCCCACCAGACTTAGGACTAAACTTGGTAGAATGTGACAGACATTTTTTAGATCAAAATCACTTGTTCCTAAATAAAACATGAGATCTCCTGCAGTCTCAGGTCAGTTATAATTGATGCCAAAATCTTGGCCATGTGTGAACAAATCCTTGAAAAGAATGGCCTTTTGCTCTTTGCTCTATGGCAGGTAGTTGCTACCATACTGGAACTTCCACAGTCACATTTCCAATATAGGAAAACCACGCCAGGCTCCTCAGAGGGAAGTAAATAGTATTTGTGAGATATCAAATTACTTTATAAAACAAATTGATGCATAGAATGCTTGGAGAGTCTACAAATTGGCAGGGGCAGGGAGCCTGGATAAAAGTGAGCACTGAGGAACTTTCCAGTGGTTTCTGTGAAGGGGTGGCAAGCAGGCCTCTCCCTGTGTCACCTCTGCAAGATGGGAGACAGATTGCAGACCATTTACCCATCGTGCCCCTTATCAATAACAGGGAAACCGTGGAAACAATAGTCATGGTGATTGTGGAGAGAAATGGAAAAATATTTCATATATTCTAGGAAAACACAGGGTTTTTTTTTTTTAAAGACATTTATCTTAGTGCACGCACAGGTGGGGGCGGGGGGCAGAAGAAGAGAGAATCTGGGGCCCCCGGTGTCTCGGTGATTGACAGTCTATCTTTGGCTCAGGTCATGATCCAGGATCCTGGGATCAAGTCCCATCTTGGGCTCCCCACAGGAAGCCTGCTTCTCCCTCTACCTATGTTTCTATCTCTCTGTCTCCAGCAGACTACCCCCTGAGCACAAAGCCCAACTCAGGACTTGATCCCAGGACCCTAAGATCATTAACTTAGGCCAAAACCAAGTGTGGGACACCTAGCACCCCTAAATTTTTTAATATCATGATGGTAGCTAACCAAAAATGTTTCTCTGGATCAGCAAAGACTAGAAAGTGCTTGTCAAAACAAGAAGAATGATTATCATAGTGGCAAGACTGTGGGTCGTAGTTTTCCTTGTTTGAAATTTCTTTACTATCAATATTATCCTTTCAAGAATGTTTCTAAAAATCAAAGTAGCTGAACTTTTCAGCATGTGGAATTTAGATTCAAAAGACGGAATTATTTTATGATGATGCGTATTGGTAAATCTTTGGGATGGATGCCCATAGGGGACTCCAGAATCTTCCTCAATGGATTAGAGAAACAGTGTCTCTGAGGAAGGCTTCAGCAGTGCTGTCCCAAAGGCATGGTAGTGAATCCAGTTCAAGGACTTCCTCAGGATTCTGGTTCTCTGTTCTCACCATGGCTACCACAGAATCTTTCCAAGAAGCCCCCAGACTCAGAAAGATGCTGTCCTTGGTGGTGGCTCCATGAGGCGTGTGCCAGAGGTGGCTCGGCCCAGTAGAACCAGCTGGCTGCAGGACGATCATTCCAGTGCTGGGTTGGTTGGTTCCTGAATATGGTGAGAAATGCTCAGCAGCTGAGCATCCAGGTGGCTGAGCTGGCCTGGCTGGGAGGGTAGCCTCCCAGTTGTGGCAGGACTCTGGAAGACTGGCCCTCTATCCACAGCCCCTCAGTGAGAGGTATGGACTCAGAGCAGAGGACGCGTGGGCCCAGTGCAGGGCTCGTCCTCAGTTACCATGGTGATAAGGTGACCAGGAGTAGAGTGGCCTCACTCATCAGAACGGCAAACTGCTGACGCAGGAATCTGTTTGCCTCACTAAAGAATTCCTGTCTGCCTCTTTCTGCCCAGTGCCGTCATCCCTCAGGGTCTCCGTTTTCCTTAATGATCTATATGTCAAGCTTGCTGATGAGTTTTACAGCAAGAGACTGAACTTTGAATTACATCACCAGTTCCTCCTGGTGAACAGAACCATTCCTGAATGTTCTTTGATGATCTGAGCATTGGGTGATGGCCTTGGGCCTTTGGGAAGGTTGATGCCATTTTCCACCGGTGACCTGTGCTTTTGCTTGTAAGCCTTTGGGGTCTTGATGAAAAATCATCAGAGTAGAGGGTCCCCTGCCAATCACATGAGTACCTTTGGGGGGTGGGGGGCGGCGTTAAAGACCGAACTTAAGATCACATACTTGTTCATGTATTTCCAGGCAGCCTGGTCCTCTACACAACATTTTTGAGTTGGCTTCTTTCAAAGTTCCCAGCGTCTTGGGGAGGGGCGTCGGCAGTTCCATCCAGGGTCGTCTTTGATCTAATATGACAGAAGTATTTGAAGATGGCATTGCAGAGAGGCCTTTGGGGGTTGGTTCTCTGCGTCTTCCTTTTGTCTGTCTTCCATCCTAGGTATCATGCTTCAGCCAACCTCACACTGCTTAGCAATTGCAGTGCTCTGGGGAAGCCAAGAAAAAGCACTTACAGGAGGAGAAGGGAGGGGCCTTGTAAGGCTTGTTTTCTCTGAGTGTGGCCTGCCATCCATGCTTATCAGCTAGCAGGCTTTTTTAAAGGGAAGAAAATCTTGAAGTACAAGGAAGGGGGTTGCTTGTGTGCATATGTATAGCTAGGGAGGGAGGGAGGTACATAGATCGGTAGGTAGATACAATCTAGTAAACCACTGGATTTTTTTTTTCCCCATTTTCCTTCCCTGAAGCTTATTTCATATTCACAGTTCCTTGGTGTGATTAATCTTTTTGCCCCAAGGGAGGGAAGGAGACAAGAGACGATCTAAAAGGGGCAGAAAAAAAGGAGGCGGGGGAGGATTTTCCAGATTTTCCTGGATGCAATGTTAGTCATTACATTACAGAGAACCGGTGGGCTCCGCTTTGTAACTTTTTAACATGAGAGCATTTCGTTACTGTAGCTAATAAGCTTCCACACTGGCTTCAGATGGATTATTGCAAACTGTAAAACCTCCAGCTTTTTTCCCAGTGTATCAGTCAGGAACTGTGAATTCCGAGTCATCTCCCCCCATGGAGGATTCATGGCTCCGTGTCACTGCTCTCAGCAGGGCATCAGCTGCCTCTCAGGGGGACAGCTGCTGCCATGTCTTAAACATGGGTGGTCTCACATGTGCCCCCTCACTGGCACGATGGCCACAGGCCGGGTGCTGTACGGGAGGTTCAGGCACCCAGGGGATTCCCGTGGCAGCAGCCCCTGGTTAGGGACAGGCTGACATTCCTTGGTAATCTGCATAATGATTCTCACTTCGCGCCCATGAGATGACCAGGAAAATGTCCAGGGTTTGAGTGCTTTGATCTCAGCAATAGGATTCTCATGCAGGCATTTGGCTAGCGTGTTAATGGAGAAAAGGAGGGGCTACTTGCCCCCTCTTAAAGATTCCATGGCACTAAATCTCATCATTCTGTGCGTTAGACTAGATTTGATTTGATTTTTTTTTTCTTCTCTTTTCATCAGAATAAATCAGCGAGAGTAACTGTTGGTTCTCTACAGGAAGAGTTATTCTAACCCCTGAAAAGATTTGTATAAATATAACTGATTTACACATAGCCACAGACAGCAGAGAGACAAAAGAGAATTCTGGAAGGCCCCATGTAAACTAGAAAGTGCCCCCTCGGGATCCCTGGGTGGCGCAGCGGTTTGGCGCCTGCCTTTGGCCCAGAGCATGATCCTGGAGACCCCGGATCGAATCCCATGTTGGGCTCCTGGTGCATGGAGCCTGCTTCTCCCTCTGCCTGTGTCTCTGCCTCTCTCTCTCTCTCTCTGTGTGTGACTATCATAAATAAATAAAAATTTAAAAAATGTTAAGATAGCATCATGAATCATTAAAAAAAAAAAAAAAAAGAAAAGAAAAAAGATAGTGCCCCCTCCCTGAGCCAGGTGGCTGCTGCTCATCATTTGATGGGCAGCTCAGCCTTGTGCAGCCACTCATTGTCAAGAGGTGGTGTCATGGTGGCCAGAAGAACTGAGTGCTCCACCCATATCTTTCTCTCTTGGTTGAAACCTGCATTAGGATGTTTTTTGTTGTATCAGGAATGCCGTAATGAAGGAATAACTGTCTCTTCTAAAGTCAGAGAAGATAGGTTTCTGGATTCAGACACAACCTCCCTTCTGGTTGTCTGTCATTGGGTATGTGTGGGTACAGTCCCCATCCCCACACTGAGGAAGCCCCAAGGAGGGGCTGGGCTGCAAAGGCATCAGAAAGGAGGACATTGCAGGAAGGGTTCTGTAGGCCCAAGGTTCATAGTCATGAAAGGACATGGCATGTGTGGCACCTTTGAAAAAGGTGAGGAGCCCCTAATTCAGAGGGCTTTTTTTTTTTTTTTAATGACAATAGGGGGCACCTGGCTAGCTCAGTCCATGGAGCATCTGACTCTTGATCTTGGGGTTGTGGGTTCAAGCCCCACATTGGATGTAGAGATGACTTCAAAATAAAATATTTTTTAAATAATAATAAAATAAAATGACAGAAGCAAAGTGGGTTCTGGGGGAATTTTGTCTTCCCTGTACGTAGCTTCCTTTACTCTGTTGTATAAGAAAAGTAGAGGTGGACAGATGGGTGGTGCATTGCTCTTTCAGAGTGACCTTGGTGACCTGCCCCACTGGCGGTGTTGGGCCTGGAATGCTGGCCTGCCGCATCTCATCCCAAAGTACTTCTTCCCTCACTGATGGCTCTTTCTCAAGAGGAGGTGGGCTGAGGCCCATGATGGGCAACACAGCCCCCCAGGCTTCTCACTGATCCCATTCAAAGAGATCCCAGGATGGAGGGGAGAAGCCCCTCACTTAAGGGCTGCACCTTTGGACCACAGGGAGCCAGAGTCTAACCAGGAAAAACCTTCCACCACAGGACTGTGGAGGGGACAGGTGAGGGAGGGTTCAAGACTCAGTGGGCAGAGTGGCCTCTGGTACGCAGAACATGGGCACAGCCTGGACACTGAGATGGCATCTGACTGTGCCCAGGCAGGAGAAATTGTCTAGGGCTACAGGATGATTTGGAGGGGGCTCAGAAAACCCTCCTAGAGAAGCATAGAGGGCAGGATGTGACGTTAGTCAGTAGGCTATGCTGGCCCAAAGCGCAAAGGTCTTTCGACCTCCTGTGGGGAAGGGCCTTTTCAAACAGAGGGTGGGCTGAGGAGGAGGCCATGAGCCTGAGAAGTGCGTGCCTCAGAACCAGCCAGGCCTGGGACCCTCGGCCAAGGCAGGGCTTAGGGAACTTCTCACCAGGGCCTAGAATGTTCCTTGCTCACTTTGGGTACAGTGCCGTAACTTGGTCTGTCAAGAGCAATGTGTCTCCCCACTGCCTGCCAAGATGGTCTAGGAGTTGTGAGTTTCCTTCTAATTAATGTCTTTCAAAAATTGTCAACCTTATCTCAGCTGAGCTCAGGTAGAAAGGGATTTGGTTGTACTACAGCTAATCCTTCAAGAGTGATGAGATGCAGGCTAGGGCAGAGCAAGCCCATGAAGGGCCTCAGAGTGGGACTCCCTCCCAGCCCCCACACCACAGGACAGGAGGGTGCCCTGTCACTAATATTCTCAAAATGTGACTTGTTGGGATTACGTCCCCCTAATATTTGCACGTGCTGCTTTTCAGTTCTCGTAGCCACTAGGAACATTGTGGGATTCGTTGTGGGGGACTAAAGCATCCCCACTGTAGCATTAACACAGGAGGGCAAGGGAGAGTGGAGGCCCAGCCCACCTGCCCTCCCCTGGAGCACGCTCTACCTGCAGGCCCCACACAGGCCTCCCTGAGCACGCAGCTGGCTCAGTGTTTGCTCTCAGGCAGGAAATGTTGTTCCCAGGAAAGGCTGCTTCAGCGTATAGCACCCCCCAAAGGTCTCTGTTCCTACAGTGGGATTTGCCACCATGCCTCTCAAAAAAAAAAGAGAGAGGGGAGGGAATCAGAGTAACTCCGAATAGGAGATTTATTTGACTCTTTTAAAAATTATGATTTGTAGGATTTTCTTGAAGAAGTAAAGTACACTATGATTATAAAAGGCAAGATTTTGAGGGGCTTACGCCCTTTTTAAAAAAGCAGTCACCCAGCCTCCCGAATTCCCCAGTCCCCAAACTGCCCTCCCCAGGGACGATCCTATTCCCAGTTTCCTGTAGACAGTCTCTACGTCTAGATGCTCCACACAGAACGGAGCATGCAGGCCTCAAGGTGCTGTGCCTTGCTCTTCTCAACTAGCAAAATATAGCAGATACTTTCTAGGCCAGCACACAAAGAACTTCCTCCTCCTCTTTTTACATCCATAGGGAATCCCCGTATCTGGATATATACCATATTTTATTTAACCAATCACTAGTGAGAGAGATGTAAATTACTTTTAACAGCAAAACATAAGAAACTATCCTGCAGTGACCAGCCCTGAGCGCACGTGAGCAGCAGTGTCGAGGCAGGCTGGACAGACTGCAGAGGTCTCATCCGGCCCCTCCCCCTGAGCGATTGTGTGGCCTTGGGCAAGTGACTCAACCTCTCTGTGTCTCAGTTTCTCCTATAAAAGGGAGAGAAGACAGTACCCGTCTCCTAGGCTGTTGGGAGGTTTAAATGATTTTGTGCACAAAAGCTTCCGAAACAGGCTGGCACAGAGGAAATGCTATTTGAATGTTTACTTCTGCTGCCACCACTAGCATTACATGCTGCTTTGTGTGCGCATGGAGAGCTGCAGAATAGTACATGTGCACACCCAAGGTGCCAGGCCTCTGGCTTTAAAACAGAAAAGAAGCCCAGCTACTCACTCCTTGGGGTAGCTTGTCGAGTGCAAACGTTGCTGGGTGGCAGCTGGGGTCCACTGAAGGATGACCTGCATGCAGCTCTGCAGATTCTAAGCTTCTCTGAAATGCCATCCATCTTTGGAAGTTGCCTGTCCATCCACAATTCTGCAAAGTTGATCCCAGATTCTGAGCTTCTAGAACAAGACTGCAGGTTATCGCTCATGCCATCTGGGGCAAACTAACATGGAACCAGGCCATCTTGTCTGGATATGGGTGTGACTGTCGGCATGGGTGAGCAACAATACCATCCCACTCAAGCTCTTTCGGTTGGTTTGCCTGGACCTCTGTCCCGGCACACTCCAGCTCCCCTTTTGGAGAAGGCCCTTGCAGGCCCTGGTCACGGGCCTCTGGACACGTCTGCCTTCTCTCCCCTTTAGACTCTCTTTGGAAAACAGAATTTACAGTACACTGGGCATTCAGTGCAAGAAGCAAAAGTAGGTCATAGGAGCAAATGAGGACTTCGGTTTTCAGTGATTTGGTTCTAGGGAAGGCTGAAGAAAGCTTAAATGCCTAAACATCCTCAAGGAATTTTAAAAAGGTGGTAGGAATAAAATGAGGAAACTCCTGTATTTATGTGTCTCAACACCTTTAATCCTTAATCCGGGACAGAGGCAAGATGGTGGAAGAGTAGGGGTCCTCGTTTCATCTGGTCCCCCAAATTTAGCTAGATAACTTTGAAACCTTCCTGAACACCTATGAATTCAACCTGAGATGTAAAGAAAGAACAGCTGGAACGCTACAAATCCTTAATCAGTAAATGGACACGATGTTCCCCATCTTACCAACAAAGAAGACCAAGGCACAGAGATGAGAGGTGATTTGGCCCCAGTCAAGAAGATGGAAAAGGCATGCATGGTCCTGAGACCAGCGGCCCTGCTGCCGAGTGTGGAGGTAGGTCCAGGCGAGCTGTCACCTGCCCCTACGGGCTTGGTCTCACCACCATGGGTGAATGGCTGGTCCTGGAACTACGCTCAGAAGTCAAGGCCACATTTCAAAACAAGGAACAAAACGGGGTTCAAATTATACATTTGAACAAATACAAAAGAGCAAATCCAAGATAAAAGACCGTAGAAAATCAGATACCTCCATTACCCTGGGATGCATCCCTTGTATTTCAGCCAGGAGCTGGGCAGGAAAAGAGGAGAGAACCCAGCGACAGATCAGTGGCAGAGTCAGACCCAAGTCTCTGAAGTTTTGCCATGGAACATATGTAATCCATCTGGCCTGGGAGACGGGTCCATGATGCTTTGAAACCCTTCCCGTCTACATCCAGGGAAAATACACACAGTGTCCCAGGGCTCTCTCTCTTGCTGGGACAGCCCCCTCCTTCAGCTGTCATGCCCTCCCCCTGCCTATAGCCCAGAGCCAGCCCGGCCCCCCTCCCGACCTCCTGACCCCAGCCCCATGTGCTAGGGCCACGCTCAGGGTCTTCACAAGGAGTGAGGAGGGCATCTCAGAAAGAAAGCGATCCATCACTGGCCTCATCTTGATTTTGTGTTTTGTTCTTCCCTTTGGAAGTAGATTCCCTAAATATAGCCCAAGTCTGAATTGGCAGATGTTGGATTTGTCCTTTACAAGAGGACCAAAATTAGTCTGTCATTTGGCACCTAAATAAAGCAGCCAAACTGCCTTTGTACCAACTTTGCAACAAGGAGGGACTAGAGTTGCAGCATTTTGTCTGATAAGGAAACTTTCTTGGAAGCTGTTGAGCAGCACCTCCAAAGCCAAAAGCTGGGGAAAGGGGGGGGGCCTCTCCAGGCACGGAGTCCAGAGGGATGTGCCTTCTTCCTGGCTACACCTGCTCAGTCCTAAGTTTTACAGTCAGTTTTGTTCCACGTAGTTTAAATACCTCCTGAAATTGGAAGGAGAGGATCAATACTCCCCTGAAATAGCAGTCAGAACAGCAGTGCTTCCTCTGTTTTGGGGAGGAAAGGAACAATCTGTCCAGAGTGCCTGGAGCCGGGTGAGCAGAGGGGCTCCCCAGGGGCAGCAGAAAGATGTTATAATCAATTACCACATCATAACACTGATGTATGATAATTACGGAGTGTTTCTCCTGAGATAGTGCTGCGTTTGGCTGGGATACAGTTCTTTCATGGTCCACTGCCTGATTAATATGCAAATAATAGGCTGATTGCATGATGAATGCAGAAAATGAGTTCGCTGATAACGTGCGCACTGAAGCGGGAAGATGATAAATTACTTTTACTGACTGGCCTACATTAAGTACCCTTTCTCAACAATTTCATCACAAATTAAGTAAAGCAGTATGGAGAGATTAGGAGGATGTGTAAAATAACGCACTGTAATAGCTTTCCTAGTGCCGTCGTGAACGTCGGAGACAGGATCGGTTTCACCCCTCACAACCCGGTGCCCATGGAGGACCAGGTCACTTCATCCACCCGCATACTATGCGGAAGCTGGGGTGCAGCCCACCACACTGGCACATTCAGTGGCTGCCGTCAGCCCTGGGACCTCTGCGGAACATTCCGTCACAGCCCAGACATCATTACCCACACGCCAGGCTGCCTGGCAGCGTTATTGAGAGGGAACAGGCTGCTCTTGGGGCGGACACTAGAGCCTCTGCACAGATGGACAGTCCGAAGCCTGCTGTCCACCAGGTGCCTGGGGATAGGAGGGTTTCTGAGCTGCAGGCCTTGAAGGCCCAAAAACAAAACCATATTCAAAGCCACCACTTGGCTCCTCCAACTCCTTGGAATCTGGGAAAATTAATTCCGCTCTCCAAACAGCAGGGTGACCTGTCTGCCAAGAACGTGGCCATCGGTAAAGGATGGGCAGGCTTGCCCAAAGCCATAAAGGAATCATGGAGAAAAAGAGAGGACACGGGCGTGCGGGCGCACACGCTGCCACACACTCACACAGTGATTAATCTTTGATTACAGCGAAGCAATTTAACTAGAGGGTTTGTTTTTTCCCATCTCGGTAATATATATTTAGACTGTTTGTATGACATACATTTTCTCTTAATGCACAGGGACGCATTGATAAGTGTTCATACACACAGCTGGTTTGGTAATAAGGTTATTGAAGGTAATTTGAAAGCATTATTTCTAAATCAGTATGGATCTGCAGAAATGCTGGAAACCAAGTGAGCACCGAGCTCGTGAAGCAGGGCCAACTGTGTCGCCCAGTGCTCCTTCTGCAGCTTCACCAGACTGAGTTCACTACAAAAGATGAATTGTAATTTAAGGAGCGTTTTTAATTTTGAACCAAATTAAACGAACATTGCATTCCCAAACGCTGCTTTTGATGTGCGTGTTTCCTTCAGAGCTTATAAAACATGCACCAGAAAAATGATGATCCCTGACAGAGGGCAGACGGACACCTGGAACCTTCCGCCGAGCCCACCCCCAGCTCAGCCATGGTCGCAGGACGGTGCTGTTGGGGTCAGCACAGAACATCTCTCTCGTGTGTGCTTTCCTCAGTTTGGGAGAAGAGAGAAAAAACATCTCAAGAGTGAGGGAAGCCCTGGGTTGTACAAGATGATGTCTTGGGAGGAGCCGAGCATCTGTAGATCTCTGGGTGACATGAGGCAACTTCTCTTGCACCCTCATGCAATGCACCAGGCTGAGGCGCCCAGCTGGGCACGTTCCTGCCTCCTGCCTCCTCCCACCATGGGCTGACCACCACTGCCAGACCCAAGAACTCAACACCCCTTCCGATAAAATGCACCTGACCTTGGACTCAGCCTTGTCTCCCCAGAACTGCTCCCTTCAGTGAACAGGACCCCAGTGCTCCCCCTACCCCCATTTGTCTAAGCCGAAGACTGGCAGCCCGTCTCCATCCTTCTCTCTCTCTGAAGCACCCTCCCAAACACACGCTCGCATACACGCACACACATGTATGCATACACACAGCTTCTATTTTCTAAGTGTCTCTCATTTTTTTCTTCCCATTACCACAGTCCCCACCCTGACCCAAGCTCCAGAGCCTTCTTTCCAGATGGCACACTGGCTGCGGCACTCCCCTGCTTCAGTCCGTTCCCTCAGGTCCCACCTTCCACCTTCGTAGTGTGTGACCCGGCCCCTATCTCTCCCTCCCTGGCTCCCGGCCCACCCAGCCTCAGCAGCAGTGTCACAGTGCCCCCGCGCGTCCCTGTCCTGCCCTCATCTCAGGATCTTTGTGACCGTGACTTGCTTGATGAAGTCTGCTTGGCTCGCCACTGTGCCCCATCTCCCAGCACCCTGCCTGGCTCTTGGAGGACCCCCTTGTTGAATGAAAAAGGCAGGCCCTCTCTTCAAGTGGCTTAGAAGTCAAGTTTGGGGAGGGAAGCTGTACGTGGCCCAAGTAACAACCTTGCTTTTATTTTGTTTTCTTTGTTAATAAGTATTTTGGGTTTTACGTCACTGTAAGAGTTCCTTAGACAGGCTTTAAAAATGTTTTGTTCACGCGCGCACGCAGCCCAGTACCTACTGTGTGCCAGAGCTCTTTGCTCATCTGCCTGCCTTCTGTGCTGGCAGGGGGCCGGGTGTATGGGAGAGAAAGCATTGATGTTCCGCATTACAGAAGAAACGAGGACCAACTGGAACTTTTTCCCTTCCTGGGCCAGCATGGGGGTCCCACCTGGCCTAGTCAGGCCCCTCCCCAGCTCTCTGTCCAACTTTGCTCAGGTTACACCTTTCTGCCATTGGTTGGGCGGGGGGGGGGGGGGGGGGGGAGAAACAAGGGATTTGGTAGGTTTGCTGAGATTTTCAGTGATTTAAGGCAATGCCCAGGTTGGCTCGGGGCCAGAGAGAGTGTTGCCAGCCCAAGGAGAGGGAGGCAGGGCCTAGAGTGTGGGCATGGTGTGCACTGATGCTTGGTGCCACCACCTGTTTGGGACTAGACCTTTCCTGTGGGTGGGGGAGACTGCCCGCCAGGGACCCTTCGCTTACTCCCCTGTACTCCATGTTTTCTATTGGCCTGGGGAAGTCGGTGGTAGTCCTAAGGGGTGGGAAGTGTCTGCTGTTAGACCCAGAGGCAGGGTTCGGGACCCAGGAGCCCATGTACATTGCCACCACCACTGCCACTGGGGCAGGGTTGGGCACCAGGGACATCAGTAAAGGGGTCTCACATGACCATGTGGGGCAGCCTGGTCGATTTCTGAGGAAAAAACAGGAGGGCCAATGAGCATCACCATGCACTTTTGAGGTGAGGGTGTCTCTTAGAAGAAGCCAAGTGAGTCCCGACATGTCCGTTAGGGTTCAGTGGCTCCTCACGCAACCCCCGTCTGAAGTCCACTGAGAAGTGTTGCAGCCTGATGGTCACCCTCTTGTACTCTTTGAGGCTGTCAGCCCCATCCGCTGGGAAGGCCTCGAGCCAGGCAGGGTCCTTCCAGGCCACCAGGGCTCCCGCTGGACCCAGGATGCCAGCACCGGGCACCCCAGGACCTTTTGCACACCCTGATCCACTCCCCAAGCAACCACAGTGGCAAGTCTGCCATCCCGCCTCTGGCTCTGTCTTCCACTCTGCCTCTCCCCCTGCACCCCCGTTTCCTCTTCTCGATCTCCTCCCTTGCTCACATTTCCACATTGCCAGGCCACAGCCATGCTGCTCCCCAGCTCTGCCCGGCAACCCCCCACCCCCTATCCTCTCCCTCCCCTCTCCCATCTCCCCATACTTGTCTGTCTTCATAGTCACTTGGAATTTCCTGGCTTGGCAGGGGCTCAAAGCCTAAACTATGGACATAATGAGAAGTGGTGCATCAGACCAGCCACCAGTTAAATAATGTTTGGGTTCTTGTCAGAATGTCACAGAGTACCCTGTCATTTTGTTTCAGCAACTTGTCCTTCTGAATGCACAGTTCGCCTTATGGCATGCCAGCAGTAAAAATGTCACTTACAATAATTACTTTTTGGTGAAAATGCTTGCTGACTTCCTACCTTCAAGCTGTTTTTTACACAGTGGGGAGATAATAAGAAATGACTTTATCCTGACTGCTCAAATGAACACTAAATGGAATTTGGGTTATTATTACTGCAGATAGAGGGCTGGGTATGGAAATTTCAACAGTGGATCGGATAAACTGCAGGGAGATTTGTCTCTGGAAATTACGGCGGGTGAGCATTTTCAACCGGCTTCTATTGAAAACTTAAGGCAGCTGTTTGCGTGCTGTTTCTGGAATATAATATTTTTCATAATCCTTTTATAGTTCCTGAATGCATCGTGCATTTCAGAGGGCCTCGAGTCACTGCCTCTGCTCTCTGGATCTTACTTAACCAAGCGACTCCTGTGTACGATTTGAAGCCTTGCAAAAATAATAATCTACATGGATCGCTTCTCAATCTAACACTTTACTATTGCCGTCAACATTGGATAGACGAGCTGTGTGGCTGGGTTTCTCCGATATGCAAAGTACCCATTTTCAGTTGGCACAGCCCCACTGTCTGCGGGCACCACGAAAGCAAGATGGGTGTCTGATTTCTCTTATTCCCCAGTGACCGCAAAGTGCATGACACAGAGTAGGTGCTTTCAGAATGCTTGTGAGGGAGTGAGCACATGAATGAATGTACAGCAGGCAGGCGGATACTCCAGTGACTGCCAGACAAAGGGTGGGTGGAAACACGGAGACTCTCCATCCTCGGTCTGGTCCAGAGCCTTCTCCACCCACATGGCCTGGACAAGTCACGTTGCCTGTTTGAGCCTCAGTTTCCCCGCCTGGAGTGCGGGGTTTATATTCCAGCCACAGGACCGTTAGGAGAATGGGATGCAGCAGTGTATAAACGTCCTCCACTCACTGCCCCATTTGCACTGGGCGCTAAGTGCCTTCTGGTTCCCTTCCCTGGTCCCAGTCGCGGGTAGGCTTTTGGGTGCTGACCTTCCTGTTTTTGAGATTCATGCATGTTGACATATGGATTATAGAGCAGCCGTGTCCCGGAAGTTATAGAGCAAGCCCAGTGGTTCTGCCACAAATGGACACGCAGGTGCAGGCCAGGCCCTGCTGTACAGGTGGGCCGTTTTATTTTTTTTTTTAATTTTTTTTAAATTTTTTTTTAAATTTTTTTTTTTATTTATTTATGATAGGCACACAGTGAGAGAGAGAGAGGCAGAGACACAGGCAGAGGGAGAAGCAGGCTCCATGCACCGGGAGCCCGACGTGGGATTCGATCCCGGGTCTCCAGGATCGCACCCTGGGCCAAAGGCAGGCGCCAAACCACTGCGCCACCCAGGGATCCCTGTGGGCCGTTTTAAATACAGAACATCTCACTGGTTCTGACCGTGTCACCAAACAAGACATCTTAAGTCTGTCATAGGAGGGAAATTGATATGTCTGCCTCACACCATGAGGTCCTTGTGAGGAGCTGGGTCATTCTCGTGAGCCATAGCCCAGTACCTGGCACGCAGGGAGTGCACCATAAATGTTAGCTTGGGTAGTAGCCACCCTTACGAGTGGTGATAAAATAAGACTTAAGACTTCTTTTTTTATTATTATTATTTTAAGGTTTTATTTAAGAGAGAGAGAAAGCATGAGCTGAGGAGAGGAGCAGAGGGTGGGAGAGAAGCAGACTCTGCACTTAGCATAGAGCCTAATACAGGGCTCGATCTCACGACTCCAAGATCTTGACCTGAGCTGGAATTAAGAGTTGGATGCTTAACTGACTGAGCCCAATATAGGCTTCTTAATATGGTCTCCCCCACCCCACCCCAAGATGCCCCTGCTTCTTGGACCCTCTTCCTCAGGCCACATCCACCCAGCCCCCAAGGCCTGATGAAGCTTTCCCCTACATCTGTCTTGAACCACATAGTTCTGCCCACCACACCTCCTGCCCCCCTACAGGCCACCACCGTCTCCAGCCAGCAAGACCTCCCAGCCCCAGCTACCGTGCTATTGGCAAGTTCACTCTCTCCTAAAGAGGGAATTTACTTGGTTTCCTACTTTTTTTTTTTTTTTATGTTAGGTCGGTAATATTTTAATTACAGAATAATGCAGTGAACACCCATGTACCAACACCCAACTTTACCCTGAACGTTTGGTCACAGTGCAATCTTAGATTCGTAAAAGAAATAAAACATCCAAGATAGAGTTGAATCCCCCTCTCCAATCCCATTCCTCCTTGAAGGCGACTGTTGTCTCTCGCAGACTCGCTGTTTATCCTTCCTGGGCATGATTGTAAATCCTTGCCTCTACGTATCTATGTAACCACGCAAAACATAAGGAATGTACAGGCTCTCCACACGTACAATCATTATGCTCTGCTCCATTCTGTCCCTTGCTTCGTGGCTCCCCTGGTATGCCCCGGGTGCTGGTACACGTGGCCCCAGCCCTGATGTCCTCGCCACTGCCTCTAGCACATGGTATATTGTATAAATACACCACAGTCTGGAGACCTGGTCTCCAGGTGACAGACACTGTTTCCAGTCCAGATGAGGCTTCGATACACACTCCAGTGGCCGCCTGGCATCCCGGGAGAAAAGCATTGCTAGGGGAAAGGTAGGCCCATCTTCTCACGCTGGCTCCCATGTGTGCACACATGAGGATTACAGCAGACGTCTGAGCCCGTTCAAATCCCCTGTCCTGACCAACCCCGGGGTGCCTCTCTTTACCCCATATTCTTGCTACCCTACATGGCATTCATGTCATTAGCCCACCAGAGGTCTGGAGCAATCTACCTCCCTCTCTTGCCACTCCTGCCTATCCCCACTCACCAAGCTAACTCCTCTTCATGCCAGAAGTGTCACTCTCCCTGGGGCCCCTCTAATCCTCAGGCCACATCCATGCCCTTACTCCGTGTCCCCCCCCCCGCCCCTCATCAGAACCTTCATTGCCCCTTGGGCATTTCTGATGAATGGCTGTCTCCCCACTAGGTAGGAGTCCCAAAGAGGGCAGAGCCAGTCATCAGGTGACTGCCATATTGCCAGTAGTCTGATTCCACAGATAATGGAATGAGTGAAAGAATGAATGGAATAATGTCTCTTCATTCTTTCCCAGCACTTAGTCCTGAATAAATTGGTACTAAAGTATAATTGAAATACAGCAAAATTCACTCTTTGCTTGTGGAAGTGTTCTGTGAGTTCTAGCAATCAAGACACAGATGGATTCCATCATTTCCCCCGCCCCCAGAATTCCCTTGTGGCCTTTTGTAGTCTAGTCCTGCCCCCAACCCCTAGCAGTCACAGATCTTCTTCATGTCCCTATAGTCTTACCTTTACCAGAACATCATCCCATCCATACCATGCCAGGAGCTGTGGAAGAAACAGCAATAAATCACAAGGAGATTTAACTGAATGTAAGGGACTTCATATAAACAAATACATTTCTTTTTTTTCTTAAGATTTTATGTATTTATTTGAGAGAAAGAGAGAGAGCACAAGCGGGATAAGGGGCAGAGGAGAAGCAGAGTCCCCCCACTGAGCAGGGAGCAGGCTCCATCCTGCGACTCCAGGATCATGACCTGAGCTGAAGGCAGGCGCTCAACTGACTAAACCACCCAGGCGCCCCTAAAATTATTTTTAATTACATGGAGTGGAAGAAAGCCTTATTCCTTCAAAAGTATTATTTTAGAGGGCTCCACTTACTGACTTTTGGGAAAAAAAATATTTCTTCTGTTGGCGTTTCTTGTTCTGTCAAGATGGTCGAGAATGGGCAACTACATGTCCCCCCTGCACCCAGGGCCTGGGCCACCTCACCAGGGGCTCTGGAGCTCATTTCTATGGTGTTCTCACCAAAACAGGCCTGGCTTTGGTTAATGAGTTTGTGGCTACGGTGCCCAGGCTCTAGAGCTGTGGTGCTTACCAGAAACAGCTTCCTAAAGAAATGACTCTTTCCAACGTGATGTTCTCAGCGTGAGAGTTTGCGGGGTCTTGGACCGGGCTATTTGCTATTGCATCTGTCTGTGCCTGTCCAAACACATGGGCCCATTTCCGTGACCTGAGAGCGTGGTGGTGTCTGTCCATAAATAACTGTCCCCCAGAAAGAGCTCTCAGCCTGGAGGTGTCCGTTAACAGTTTAGACACGGGCCCACAGTGGAGGGCCAAGACACACCAGCCCAGCAGCTCTCGCCCGGTACATTTAAGGCCTAGGTGAGCTTTTGATCTTGAGGTCTATGCCTATGTCTGCGGTCACAGCCGGGAACACAGAGGGACGCCAGTAATGTGCGGCGGTGCCTCTGTTTGATTCTCTCAGGGCTTCTTGGTGGTAAAAAACCCACATGGGCACTGGCCAGGATGCCTGGAGGAGAGAGAAGTACCACCGGCCGGGGATCTGGGCGCTCGGTCCCGGCTGGCACCAGACTAGGCAGGGAAAGCACCAAGGCAGCGCTTGTTTGTTAGCCGGGCAGCCATGCTTTTGACCTTGCTGCGGGTTACAGGACACCAACCTGAGAAGGAATCTGTTTATCATGTGGGGATTCGTGCCATCCTTGACAGTCTGCAGTGAGCAAGATGGATGATCTGCCAAATCGGCCCCTCGCATGGGTGAATCAGGGCAAATTTACAGTACAATTTCTTTGCTGCTTCAGATACAAAAATAACATTTGCTGGGTTTTATATCCAGTTGTACGATGACCTAGAGGTGAGCAGAGAGAAGAAATCCGATTTGTAGGATTCATATTGCCTTAAAGATTTATATGGATCATTTCTGCTGTTTACGCCTATCTCTTTTACATCTTTTACGAACCAGTGGGTTTTGTTGTTGTTTTTTTTTAAGCCAGATTTTCCAGGTGGAGGATGCGGGCTTATGTGATGGTGGAACTCTGTTACTGTTTAGGACAATAAATGGGTTTCTCGGTTGAATTAGTTACTTTATTAGGGATCTTATCTTTCTAGGTATTTATACAAAATATCCCTTGTATTCCAAATACATTTCCCAGCCTCTTGAGTTCAGAATAGGTCGGTATGCTGGATGTGATCCAGTCCAGGTTGTTGTCCTGGATAAGATATATCCAGCAAAGGACACTCGACTTTTATGGCCAGTTGAAATTCAGTCATTACTCAGTGTTAACATTTTGTTTAGTCAGGTAGCAAGTATTTGTGTGCTGATGTTCCCTGAGTGGCCTTTTTGAGACTATCATCTCTCTGGGGCCACAGAGCCCATGTGACAACACCTGGCCTGGCCCCTCAAACATGGCACCGTGGGGTCTTACCATGTGCTATGCTTGATGGCTGGGTAGTAGGGGGAGCCCATGTCAAGACATCGAGCCGCAGCAGAGTTTACCTCATCGGTAGGACCACAGTGCTTAGCCACTCTGCATTTTCCTCCTGGACACAGCCTTTCTCTACATTTGGTAATTAGGAAACAGCCAAAGCCTTTATTCCAGACATCCCAAGACTGAAATGGATGCTAGGTTTCATGGGTGATACAGACCAGGAGGGACTGCTCCCCAACAGAGCATGGGGTGGCACTCCCCACTGGGTACCTGAAACAGGCCAGAGACCCTTCTTAAGAAAGGAGAGCATGGAGACCTGACTGCCACTCTGGCTCCATCTCACCCAGCCGTGGTAACAGCGTAGATGATGTGGATGAACAGAACTTGGCCTTCAGGAGTATGTCCTGGGGTTCGATGGGGAACAGGGTGGTCGTTCCTCTTCTGTTGGTTCCCTCCAGCCTGGGTGCTGTGGAGCCCTCCAGGGTCACAGCAAGAACCCATGTGGAGTCCCAGGACTCCAGCAGCCCAGGCCTTACATCTCCTCTTCAAGGGTCTTCGTAACCATGGTAGCCATGTGTCGTGGGTGGCCCTCATTTAAAGTAACCCACCCAGGGGATCCCTGGGTGGCTCCATGGTTTAGCGCCTACCTTTGGCCCAGGGCGCGATCCTGGAGTCCCGGGATCAAATCCCACGTCGGGCTCCCAGCATGGAGCCTGCTTCTCCCTCCTCCTGTGTCTCTGCCTCTCTCTCTGTCTATGTTTATCATGAATGAGTAAATAAATCTTTTAAAAATAAATAAATAAATAAAGTAACCCACCCATTCGTTTTGTTCTGGAAATTATGGACAGAATAAATACGCAAATTATAATTTAGCCAAGGTCCTTCTGAGTAGGGAATGAGGGGGTCCCATTGGAAGAAATCATGACTGTGAGAGCCCATGGTTCATAAGACAGCAATTTCTCAACAGAATGTCCTTATATTGAGCCTTCAGAAACCTTTTGCTTAAACCCCTCATTTTTCTTCTGTTGCTGTTACATTTTCTTTTGTAATACAGAAAATTAGAGGCTTCTCTCAGCCATGGGTCCATAGCTTGCCATGCTGTATGGTTGCATAGGCGTTTCATTTATACTTCCTAGGTAAGGAAAGTAGATGTTTGCCATGCAAGACAGCTATTTTCAGCCTCAGATTTCCATGTGCTTTAATTACAGAAAGCACTCCAAAGACCTCTGCTAGCTGCAGCCCTGCACCTGAATCGCCGATGAGCTCTAGTGAATCCGTGAAGAGTTTGACTGAACTTGTCCAGCAGCCCTGTCCCCCCATTGAAACGAGTAAGGATGGCAAGCCACCAGAGCCCAGCGACCCGCCCGCCTCAGACTCCCAGCCTGCCACCCCGCTGCCTCTTTCTGGACACTCGGCCCTCAGCATCCAAGAGCTGGTAGCCATGTCTCCAGAGCTGGACACCTACGGTATAACCAAGAGAGTCAAGGAGGTGCTGACGGACAACAATCTCGGTAGGTTCCCTCCCTGGCTAAGTTGGAGGCAGCAGGTTGCTTCCTGTTGGTTTCTGGAAGAATGAGTGGAGGGTACGCAGGGTGAGCCAGCCAATGGGTTTAAACATTTGTAAGCTACCCCTAAGAACATAAAACTGTGAACAGTAGGGCTCCTGAGGGCGGCCAGACCCAACCTGCCCCTGCCCACAGCTTCCCCACCAGGATCTCTTAGCAAATACCCATGCAGCTGGAGCAGACTCAGGCCAGCCCCTGAGACCACCCTGCCTGGGGCGTGCCCAGTGGAACTCCAGTCCTCTCAGGGTGCCAGAGCTGGGCAGGAGCAGCATCAGCCCAGCAGCATCTGGAGAGCATGCTGGAAGAGTCCCCAGCTTGGGTTTGTATCCCAGCTCTTCCTCTTACTGTGTCCGTGATCCTGAGCAAGCTACTCTCGGAGCCTCCTCTGTAAATCAGGCTTGTGAGGAGCACCTGTGGCAGAGCACCCTGCCTGGCAGCCAGCAGTCTACTCTTGTCCTCCTAGCTGCCTGGTGATGCTGGCTCCCTTCCCTAGGCCCTCCACTGGGAGGCAGTAGAGGGAGCCCCTGTGGGACTGAATTCACAACTCCTCCCACAGGGGTTCAACCCAAAGCCAGGCTGTTTGCTTCCTGCACGACCCACCTGAGCCAGCTCTCCCTGAGGGCTCTGTGACACACAGTCAGTAGCTGTGACTGTGAGAATATTAGAGTATATGGTCATTTTAAAGCTTTGTGCTGCTGTGGCATGATATTGACCACACAGAGTTCTCCTGGTTTAGGCACCCAGACAGTGGAAACAGCCACTCCCCCAAACACTTAATATGGGGCTTGAACTCATGACCCTGAGATCGAGACTTGAGCTGAGAGCAAGAGTCAGATGCTTGGGTAGCCCGGGTGGCTCAGCGGTTTAGCGCCGCCTTTGGCCCAGGGCGTGATCCAGGATACGTGGGATCAAGTCTCACATCAGGCTCCCTGCATGGAGCCGCTTCTCCCTCTGCCTGTGTCTCTGCCTCTCTGTCTCTGTGTGTCTCTCATGAATAAATAAATAAAACCTTAAAAAAAAAAAGTCGAATGCTTAACTGACTGAGCCACCCAGGCACCCCCAATTCCCCCAAAAATTTCTGTCCTTATTTCCCAAGTGTAAATGTCAGTTAAGGAACACTGTTTTGTGCAGTATATGTTCAGACAAAGGCCCCAAAGGGGGCCTGGCATGTCTGTTTTTCCCAGAAGATAGGAAAAGAAGGGAGTAGTAGTAAAGTGAGGTCCAGGGAATTCTGTGTGGTGACTTCACAGCCTGGGAGTTTAGGCAACCAGCTTGCCCAAGTGAGGTTCTCTACCCTATCGCTTACGCAAAACAGAACAAGAAAAAGTAATTATCAACTGGGAACATTTTTAACTAATTCATAGAAATAAAATTTAGCCATTGTTTTTTTGTTTTGTTTTGTTTTTTAATGGCCGTGAAGTCCCATGTGTTCATCAGTGAATGAAATATGCAGACATGGTTCATCCCCTGCCTTAGAATCTTGTCACAAGTCTAGAGAAGCAGGCCCGATAGATTATTGCTACCCACTCCCTTATAGGAAGTGTCGTTTCTGTAATCGTAGGCAAATAGCTGAAGAAAACTCTTCTTTTAAACCACTGAGAAGTTGCAAGATCGCAATTGTGAGGTCATGAACACTAAATCTCCTTGGCCTTGCCATCCCCATTTCCATCCTTGCTGGAGTTCTGGCTGGTGTTGGTTATGTGCCACCACCGTAGAACCCTGCGGGCTTGTGGAACTCCATTTTCAAATGCTGTAAAGCACAAATCAGGGGTGAAACTTTTCACACCAGAGAGAGATGACTTCCTCCTCTTGGAGCAGGAACTTCCGGGAGAGCCATAGCAGCACCACCATGGAGCTGAGAAGCAGTCTTGGTGGTTGCTCTAGCTGGTCTTAGCTTCTCCAGGGAAGAAGCTGCCTCCCCTGCTGGAGTCTCTCAGTGGAGTAATGGGCATGGAGGGGGCCAAATTCTAGCTGAATTATGCAGCTGGAAGACCCAGGCATCCTCTTCACTTCTGACTTGAGACCTTGAGGTGTTCATAGGTCAGTCTCTTAAAATCATGGGCAGAGTGCATGTGTATGCACATTTTATCAGGTGAGGGTCGGTAGCTTTCTTCAGCTTCTCAAGTGGGTCCATGACCCAAAAACAATCGAGCCACTGCTATGAAACCTCTAGAAGTAATATAAATTTCCAAGAATATTCATTTGATTTCCTCCCCTGCCCCTACAACCAGGTGGGTCAAGCAAGTAGTAACTAGCTATTTATGACATATATCACTTCCCCAAACATAGCAAGCTCCTTGGAATGAAACGAGATTCATCTGCTAGATTAGAATTAGATAAAATTTAAAAGAACCACAACAAAAATCTGGTAAGGACTTAGGATATTTATAGGCTAAACTAAGAATTTGAAATGCAGGCAACCACAGGTTTATGAAATTGGTAAATGTATCTCTAAGTCAAAATGATTGAGACCCGGGGCACCGGGGTGGCTCAGTCGGTTAAGCGTCTGCCTTTGGCTTAGGTCTTGATCTCAGCATCCTGGGCTTGAGCCCCATGTTGGGCTCCCTGCTCAATGGAGAGTCTGTTTGTCCCTCCCCCTGCTCTTGCACTCTTGTTCACTCTGGCTCTCCTCTCTCTCTCTCCCCTTCTCAAATAAATAATTTTTTTTAAAAAGATACCCTGCCAATTTTTTTTTTTCTCAAATCCAAATCATTCCATGCAGTAAATTTCAACTTGAAGCCCAACTTTTTTACAAGGAGGTGCTCTGCCATTTCTGACACCTGCCGTATGGGCACAGGTGGTGGGGTTTCCCTCTCACAGATGGAGGCAATGAGCCTGTCATCCACGATCACCCTGCTGCGGAGGGGCAGAGATGCTCTGGGCCTGGATGTCCTGTTCCCTACACTTTGTGGCACCAAACACTGGCCGGTCTGGTCCCAGGCTCCATTTCCACCTAATAAGTCCTATTATTCACGTTCTCCCATCTGGTCGCTCAGGTTGTGCGTGATTCCCATTTGCGCCTTCAAAAGTGCCAGCCCCTCTTAACCTGCAGCTGAATGGCTCTCAGAGAAGAGAAATTTTCTTTTTAAGCCTCTGACGAACATGGCAGAGCTGGTGCCGCACTGCTCTCCAGAGCAGATTTCCCTCTGATCAGCCTGGGGAGCAGGCTGCCCGCCACGGCCTCGGAGAAAAGGCATCGAGGAAGGGGTTTTGATCCCCTTTGAGCACCAGTCAGCAGAGGCAGCTTAGACTGCGGGAAGAGACTTTAGAATTGGAAATGGCCTCGCTTTTCAGAAAAACAGAGCTGAGGGGCTCTTTCTCCTCTTTCCTGCTGTGACCTTGGGTCAAGTGCCCTGTTTTCTCAGCAAGACCGGATAACCTTGCTAATCGTGAAAGGAGCCAGACAGCCCTGTGGTTTGAGGTTGTATAAGAGAGGGCTCCCTGTGTGCTACTTAACCTCCTGAGCTTGGGCGAGGGATTAACCACCTCTGATAAGCACTGCAGGTGTGTTATCCAGGCCTCAGTACATCCAAAGCCTGAGGCTTTTTTTTTTTTTTTTTTTTTTTGAGAGCGAGAGAGAGAGAAATGTTGTATGCCAACAGAATACAAGGGTAGGACTGACTCTGTCACCAATGGAATTTGTCACAACACTGGTTGAAGAAATTTGAAGAAATGATTCTTTTTTTTTTTTAAGATTTTATTTGAGAGAGAAAGAGGACGTGTGAGCATAAGCAGGAGGGAGAGGGAGAAGGAGAATCTCAAGCAGACTCTGTGCTACACGCAGAGCCTTGTGCGAAGCTCGATCCTACAACCTCAAGATCATGATCTGAGCCAAAACCAAGAGTCAGGCACTTAACCAACTAAGCCATCCACCCAGGCGCCCCTGAAGAAACACTTCTAGAAAATGCTTTCTCTGAGGCAGGACCCAGCTGACCAGATTCTGGGGTTTCAAACCTTGTGTCTGATTGTAGCCTTGGCACATACTTGCCCTTCCAGATCCCTAGATCTCAGTCCTGACACCTCCCTTCTGTTTTCTCACCAGGTCAGCGCTTATTCGGGGAGACCATTTTAGGGCTCACCCAAGGCTCCGTCTCCGACCTCCTGGCTCGCCCAAAGCCCTGGCACAAGCTCAGTCTGAAGGGACGGGAGCCTTTTGTCCGGATGCAGCTATGGCTGAATGACCCCAACAACGTGGAGAAGCTGATGGACATGAAACGCATGGAGAAGAAAGGTAAGCCCCACTGCCTGCTCTGGCCACTTGCTTTCTCATCTTTGAATGCACTGCTTCTTTTAAAGCCTTTGTGCAGAGCTGGTGAGGGACATTTATCTGTGGCCAGATCACTGTCTGGCAGGGCAAAGGTTTTTTTGACAACAGTCAGTTGATGAGTACCTACGAGGACTGGGGAGATTTGTGACTGCTTCTCCCCAGGGGACTGAACCCAAATACATTTTAGCTTTGGGGGGCACTCTGACAGTTCATTGTTGCCCGCGCAGTCACCATACCTTTTTCCTTCTTCAAGGCCACCAAGAAGTTAGCATCACAGCGCTCCATGGTGGCCCATTTGTGTATTGTCTCTGTCTTGGTGGGTACATGGGGTAGTAGATCTCGGGCACATGTACCACATGCCAGGGCCTTCCATACCATATCTTATCAGAGAGATCACTGATAAACACATTTGTAGATAAGGAAAACTCGGGTTCAGAGAAGCTAGGCACCTCCATGAAGGGTCACCCAGCCCAGCAAACAGAGGAGCAAATTCCTTCCAGAACAGGTCTCTCAGGCTATTTCTTCATAGTCTGTGGGGCTGTGTAGGATTCAGACTTCTTGAGCCTTCTTGAATGTTGATCCAAATTCTTCTTACACTCTGGAGGCCACAACACAGGGGAGATCCCAAGGCGGGAGCAAGTAGTATCTGCCCGGTCTCCTGGTTTGCTTCTCCCTGCTGCTCCCCATTAGTGGATCCTCCCCTGAGCACACAGAGTGGCTGATTCTGAATCCCTTAGACGTGGAGACGAGGCACTGGCCACCCGTGTGGCCGAGGCATGTCTGAGCCAGGGGCTGGGCATGGAGCCCAGGCTTATATCCTCGTAGTTCACCGAGAGAGTCTGCTCTTCACCGCCAGCCTAGTGGCAGTGTTGTCACCCAGCCAGGGCAAGGGCTAGGTCTCCAGAGAAAGCAAGCAGCGCTGGCGTCTCCTCCAAGAGCTCAGTGGAGCTGGGCCTTTAGATCACAATGAGACTCCAGTCTCCAAGAGCCTTCTCTTTGCCAGGTGCTGTGCTGAGACACCCCCAACCCCCACCCCAGTCCGGACACAGCTCTGTCCAGCATAGGCGGATTCTGCAGCAAAGATGAGGCTCTGGTGTTACGACACTTGCCTGATTTCAACAGCTGGCATAAGTAGGGAGCAGGAAACCAAGGTCACAGGCTATCAGCCCCTGGAGCTGGTACTCTCAGATGTGTGTTGTTTCCTGGTGCCCATACAGCAGGCTTCTACCACCCAGGGCCCTCCAGTGGACTATGGTCCACCCTCCGGTGCATAGACCAAGGCTCTGACCTAGGCCACAGCCCTTTGGGCAGCCGCAGGCGCCTGGTGCCATATCACGCCCAAAAGTTTTTTTTAACTTTCTACCTTAGGAAATTTCAAACAAAAAAGTAAAAAGGTATCACGAACCCAATATATCCATTACCGAGAGTCAGTGATTATGAGCGCCCACCAAGCAATTTTAAAGCCTTCTGCACTCTCTCCAAAGGCAGTGTCTGCACACTTGAGCTCTGTGTGGCTGCTGCTCCCAGTGCCAGGGAGCCCCCTCCTGTGCCAGCCCTCCAGGGCCACCCCCTGAACAGCCCCCCAGTGCTTCAGGCATCAGGAGCAAGACAGCCTTGGTTCTACCACCCCCTGGTGTGTGTCTCCTCGTAGGCCACTAGGAAAGGACCCTTGCCCCCACAAGTAGATCTTTGAGGGCTCCCTAGGCCTCTGCTCCTTCAACGTGGGCTCTGGGCGCCATCTTGTGTTACAAAAGAGTTACTGTTCCAGCCGGGCCCAGGCTGCTTCTCGTATCCCAAGGTCCCTAAAAGCAGCTGTGGCCTCACTGTCTTCTCCCTCTAGCAGGGATGCTCACTAGAGGAGCCTTCCCCAGACACAACAGTGGTTGAGCCAGACTTCCTGTGGTTGATAGCACTTCCTGTGATTTCCACCTGTTACTGGCTGTCCACCCAGTGGGAGCGGCCGGCTGGACAGACCACACCAGGCTTGTTTCTTTCTGGCCACACACTGCATCATACTCCTTTTCTTTGGGGGAAGATATGCCTTTTCAGCTGCGTTCCTAAACATAATCATAAATTGGCAAGTCAGCTAAGGAGCTCCCTGGTCTAATTTTCTGCCTCTGTAGAATGAGGCCATAGAGTGACGTGAACTTCTTCAGGTTGTTAGATCAGAAAGAACATACTGAGTATAACGACCAGCACGCGTAACTGCTCAGTAGATGAGTTTTGAAGATAAGTCAGGTTCCTTTAAAATAGATGAAAGCCTGTCATGCTCCCAGTCTAGACTGGATGGAAAACTCTGCACTGGGTAATTCAGCCTGTAGGGTTCCCATATGCACTGTGCTTCCTTTTCTTCCCAAGCAAAAGCCTGTGCCGCTTCTCCCGTTGGTTCGAATCCTTTATTGCTCTCCTCCCCTCCTACTACCTTTCCTGTAAACGTTTTGTGTCCACCCTGGTCTGCCTTCTGCTTTCTGTCCCTTTATGAGATGGCCCTTGCTCTCCTCCCTGTTCACACAGCCCCTGGACGCACACAGGCACCACCTGGGCTAGCTCATGGGCTCTTCTCCCCACTGGCTGTAGAGGGACCCTGACAATCCAGAGGCTTCTCCTCTGACATTTATTTGTGCCCCAAATGTCAGTGCTGCCGAAGGGTGTGTCCGTGGCTTGTCACGTCTCCCCAGCTGTGGGGTGGGGGCGCTGGCTACCATCAGACAAGACAGAGCAGGCATCACCGCCCAGAGCAGACGTAGGTCAGACCTCACATCTGTCACTTAGCAGTTGTGTGGCCTGAGGCAGATCATCTCACTCCTAGGCTTCGGTTTCTTCATCTGTCCGCAGGGATGGTGACAGTCCCTCTCCTGGGGCGTAATTGGGAGGACTGCACAACACATGCTGGCTGCTGCTGCTGCTACAGCCACTCGTCCTCCCACCTGCTGCTCGAATTCAATAATACTATGCCCCATCTTCCATTGGTTCTAAGAAGTTTAAAGGAATTCTCAGACCATATTCCAAGCTAATCCACTAGAAAGCTCTCTATGGATGACTCATTTGCTGGAGAAGTCCGAATGGTTTTTTAATTGAAGCATAGTGGGAACAGGTGACGTGTGAGGGCAGAGGAGGCAGGTGAAGCCCCAACAGCATAGAACAGAGAACTTGAATCTGGAGGTGCGTCCCCTTTCCTTCGCAGCTGCCTGCTGCCCACTACCCCCTCAGTCCTCCCACATGTGTAAAAGCCACATCAGGAGCACGAGGACCCTGCTCTTCCCCAGCTGCTGGGCTGCTGCGCTGTGTCCTGTCGCCCCTTCCAGAGCAGGTGCATCTTCCGAGAGTGCTATGCACCCTCCATCCACCTCCTCTTCTCTCCTGGGCTGAGCCCTCCCTACTGGGCTCCTCCTAGCGGCTGTTTCCAGTGCCTGTCTCCATCACCCACCAGCCTCCTGTCACTTTCAACTTTTTCTCAAGACCACGGCCCCTGGACTGCTTTCTTCCCCCATAACTATGTCCTGCCTCATCCAGGGAGATTTCAAAACTGATTTTCTGCCCCCATCCTCCCCAGCTTCTGGGACCTGAGGATTCCAGCTCTCCAATGGTGGTATCACCCCAGATCTGGGTCCTAGCTTCAGCGGGTACCCTGCTCTTCTCCCCACTCCTGGCCACCCCTGTCCACCACCACTCTCATGGCTCGGTCCTATCACTTCAGATTACCTTTCCTCCTGCCTTCCCTCCTCCATCAGGAGAACGTAGCCCACCAGCTTTCCTACCTCAGTCCCCGGAGGCTTGTGTCTACCTGCAGCTCCCCACCCCCAGCCTGCCTCCTGATGCACCTGTGGTGCTTGTCTCTCTCACCTGTACCTCCAGCTCTCTCCCCTCAGCTTTGGCAACACTGTCAGCTTGCTCTCGTCTTTAAATCCACCCTCAGCCCCGGATTTCCCTTCTGGAAGCCATACTACCTCTGGCTGTTCTTTTACATTTAGGCATCTTAAAATAATAACTCATGCTCACTGCCTTCACCTCCTCAACTCCCGTCCCACACTCCACCTACAGCCTCCTGGCTTCTACTCCCACAGCTCCACTGTGCCCATTCACCATGCTCTCCAGTTACATCCTAACCGCTAAAGCCAGAGGCCCTCCTGGGTCCTTTCCAGACTCTGCAGCACAGACACTGTCGATCATCTCTCCTCACTCATCCCTTCTCTCCCACCATTGTCTCCTGGTTTTCCTCCCATCATGGCTGCTTTTTCCTGGGGTGGGGATGGTCCACTCTGCCCGTGTGTGTCCCTCAGGGTGCCATTCTCAGCCCTGGTCTTCGTCCTCCATGGCACAGACTGCAACCTCAGTTTCCGTTCCAGTCCGAAATCCCTCTTCCTAGCCCAGACTGTTCTTCTGAGCTGTATTACCTGCCTGTCCCCCTGCCTACAGGACATCTCCATGTGGGCAACCCAGAGACCCCACCAACTCCACCGTTCCAAGATCAAATCACTGTCTTCTCCCTTCTTCTGTGGCACCCAACCCAAAAACACTGGTGCCCCCCTTACCTCCCAGCCTGAAACCACGCAGCTCCTCCGTTCTCCATTCCCTCAGGAATCTGTCCCCCACTCCTGTCAGCTCTGGCCCTTACCACCTCCACGCCCTTTGCTTCTCTCCAGCCCCACCACCACCTCCCTGGTCTTGATCTTTATCTCTTACCTCCTAACTGAGCATCTTCCTGCAAGCCCTCCCATCTACTTCATCCTCCTAACTGCAGCCAGAACAGCTTTTCCAGAAGGCGTATAGCTGATCATATCATTCCCCTGACTAAAGCCTTTTATTTCTTCCCACTGACTTTATGGTCAAGTCCAAACTTCCGGCCTACCCAAACTCTGCCCATCTCTCCAGCTCCTCCATCCCCCTCCACACACCTATGTGTATGCGCATGCACACCTCCCCCTTCCCCCCCACACACTGTGCCGTCCTATGCCCCTGGGTCTTTGCACGTGCTGGTCCTACTTTCTGGAACAGCCCCCTACCATCTTCAACCTCATCGCTATTTTTTTCTGGTTAATCACTCCTTGGCCTTCAAGATTCTCATGGAAAGCCTCCCTTGATCTCTCTCCAGTCCCCTGTGCCTGCCTCCCTCACTGCATTCTACTGGGGTCACCTCTACATTTCTCTGTGTCCCCCACTAAGCCATTAGGCTGGACAGCCAACCACCTCGCATTACAACAGAGCAGGTCCTCGATGAGTATGTGTTGGGTTTTCCAAACAGTCCTAGTCCAAGTGTTGTGAGACGCTCTTGGGAGAGCAGGACAGAACAGCCGGCTGTCACAGTGTATGCAAAAGTAACTGTGAGCTGACGGGGCACCACAGTGCTCTGAGGGGGTCAGGGGCTTGGGTGGACCTTGCAGCAGGGCCCGCAGCTCAGTCTGATTGCTCTCCCTCCCTCAGCATACATGAAGCGGCGGCACAGCTCGGTCAGTGACAGCCAGCCCTGCGAGCCCCCCTCCGTGGGCATCGACTACAGCCAGGGCGCCAGCCCCCAGCCCCAGCACCAGCTGAAGAAACCCCGAGTGGTGCTGGCTCCTGAAGAGAAAGAAGCTCTGAAACGAGCTTATCAGCAAAAGCCATACCCGTCACCAAAAACCATCGAAGAACTCGCCACCCAGCTCAACTTGAAAACCAGCACCGTCATCAACTGGTTCCACAATTACAGGTACGGCCCGGCTTGGTCCGGCTCCATCGGGCTCTCGGCCCCGGCCGAGTTAAGTCAGGGCTCCAAGAGAGCGCACTGTCAACCCTTGGGAAGAGTCTGGGCTACTCTGTCCTGCAGACAATGGCCATTAATGGTGCACACGGACAATGGCCTGGGGACTTGGCCCTGGCAGGCTGGGGACTAAAAGCTTGGTGTTTGGTCAGTTAGTCGGTTCTTTATCTTTCACTGGAGTTTTTAACTCCCAAGATATAGGGTCACGTGGTTAGAGAGAATCCATGTCTGCCATGGCCAGGAAAACAGTTATCACTTAGTAAGAGAGAATGTAGGCATCCATGATGCCATAGTGGCACATGTTTCTTAGTGGAGACCCAAAGGATCTCATACAGAATTATCTTCCAAATTAGTTTGATTAGTTTTGTAGTTAAATAAATTGAGTCATGTGAGCTTTTGGGCAAGTTCACAAGTTAATGAAGATTTATTGAACATCTACCACATCTCCAGACACTGAGCCAAGTGTTTTAACCAGCACCATTCCACATGATCTTCACAATCATTTAAGGGACATAGTTCTACCTGCATTTTACAGGTGGAAACCTAAAACTCATAGGGGTTAAGTAACTGACCGAGGCAGAAGGGCCTACTGCTCTCCCGTAGAAAAAAGCCTGCCTGGGGTGAAAGATTTGTATTAGATCATGAAAATCCACTGACACGTAATGAACTGTTGACCATAGCTGTAATCCAGACTTCCTCTGCTGGAAACCGAGACTTCCCAGTGGCCTAATAGGAAGATCTGCTTATTTAATGCCCTATAAGTGACCATCTCAGTTGCTGGTTCTCATCAGAATGTCATTTTCTCTAGACCCCAACAAAATTGGGGCAGGTGTTCCTGGTTCTACCCAGGTGAAAAGGACACATGTATAGCCAGTGCAGGTAGAGCACTTCTGGTCACTTAGCTGAAACAGCGGACAACAGAATACCCTAGACACTTGGGGGCCACAGGGAGGATCCAGTGTCTCTGGCTCTGCTGCAGTTTTCCAAGTAAACTTGAGGACCAGTACACCCCCACCCCCAGGTGCTGAGCAAAGTGGGAGGTTTTAAAATATTAGACGGGAGTCAAAATAATATCTCTGCTGGTGATGAAAGCTAGGTTAGCATTTGCAGCTTAGTGTGAGAGCCAAACAGACCTGCTACCTGACCCCTGGAATCAGGCAAGCTTACATGCATCATGGTAGCACTGTCCTCCACAGGCCTCCCTGTCTATGGGCTGACTCCCAGGATAGAAGACGGTACACGAGCTGAGCACAACCACTTATTCATCCTAAATTTACTGATGAGATAAAACCAGAGGCAGAGCCAGGCTAGTAGGTACAATAATGGAGCTCCCTCTACAAGGAAGGAAAGTTTAAGAATAGTAGACAAGGGAAATGAAGGAGGATGAATGAGGACCTGGGCAGAGGTTCCCCCAGAGCCTCCCTTTGCCAGGTATTATGCAATCCCATTTTCACTTTCTAGACATACAGGCACATTTGAATATATACTTTCGCATCTTCTGCAGGCTGTGTCCATTTTAGTGCAAGTATGGGAACTTGAGATGGCTGAATATCTGGGTGAAGTTGCCACCAGTTCTACAAAACAGCTCCAGAAACCCATTTCCCCTGGCCTCACCAGGGTCACCTTTTTCCACAGATCGATCTCCCCTACAGGCCCCAGCTGAATGGTGGTCACTGCCTCCTGGCCAGGGCACATGCTCTCCAGGTTTCTCAGCTTCCGTCATTCATCTTGCTGACACCCATGGTAATGCCTGCTCCGTCACAGGTGGTCAGCTGCTCACTGTGGAGAGGCCTCAAGTGTACATTTAACAGGAGCAAATTCAACTGTACACAGCCAAAAAAATAAAGAGAGAAGGGGGAGAAAGGAGGAGGAGCAGTAGAACCTCAAAACTCAGTAAATAAGCTCAGCTCCAGATCTGGAGTAGATGCTCAGTAAATGTTTTCTTTCAAAAATAACCATAACAAAGCAGGCTGGACTAAGACAGATGGAAGAACCAAGGGCAGAGATTTGTTTCAGCTGCAGAGATCCAGAAAAATACCCAGGAAGCAATATGAGATGTGCAGGGTCTTGAAAAAAGAACTGAAAAGAATTTTGCAAACCACAAAATAGGTCAGATGAGAAGTAGCATTAGGTCATTCAGAACTGGCATAAAGCCCAAAGAATTGAAGTCACTTGGTCACCCAGGAGGCAAAGTGCAGAGCAGAGAGTGAGTGTGTGCTCCTCCAATTAAATGCTTCAAACAGAGACCAACTTAGCCTGATAGAACCCACAGAGCTTCAGATAAGAACTGGCACACATAGACTAAATCCCTAAGGAAGGGATTAGTTTCTCATTCTACAGGAGTTAAATAGGAGAAGTTCCCCCCACCCCACCCCGCCCCATTCCACCAGCACCCACAGGGAATAACGGGGAAGGGGAAATCAATTTTTAGGCCCATTTTTACTTCCTCTTATCCTTTCACCCTCAGGGAAGTAGAAGTATCTTAGGGTGACCATTTACCCAGGAACAGGGCCAGAAATGCCAGAACAGTATACCTACCACAGGACACCTGATCTCCTCCCAGAAGAGCAGGTCCACCCAGTAGAAACTCTTCCAAGCCCTCAACACCATAGCATCTTGTGAATCTTGTGTGACTGGCCTGAAAACAAGATCTGCTCCTAGGACCTGGTCTTTCTAGATCAGAAGATAATATTTTTTCATGGACATGGAGAAAAATCTAGACTAAGGAGAACGTCTCCTATCAGCTGAGCATAGAATATGTGCCAGGACTGAGCCAGGAGCACTACAGCTGTGTCCTCTCATCAGATCCTCAGATGAGCTGCTGAGGGTGGCAGCCAGAATGCCAGGCCCCATGCAGGAAATTGTCCCTTCCTTCCCCCTCCCCCCAGCCCTTTTACCAGGCTTAGCACCTACCGACAGATTCTATCATTCAAAAGGCAGGTAAAGGGTCTGAATAGTCCCCTCTTTTCCCTGGGCCTACTTTGTGTCTTACATAATACACCAATATTTTATTCTTCACATCTCTGCAAGGAAGATGCTATTCTCCACATTTTTCAGATAAGAAATCTGAAGCTCAAAACAGATCAGGACCTTTTTTTCTAAGCGGTGTCGCTAGTAAGTTTACAAAGCCAGATTTCAAACCCAGGTTGGCCTGGTTCCATAAAGCCTGTGCTCTGTTCTGGGCCACTCTGCCCCCCTGGGACTCACAGTGGTAGATCTGTGGCCTGCCCATCTAGCCTCCCACCTCCCCAGCCAGGATGGGATGGGATTTAGGTGTTCACCCCAACTGGCATTCTTGGCTTCCAAGGAGCCTGAAAGGCAGCAGAGTAGGCTTGCCCTCACAGCACAGTGCCCAGGAACATATTGACAAGGGTCTGCACTGCACAGGCCCCTGTGATAGCCCCAGAGAAGGAGGAGGGAACTCCTGGGTAGGGTAGGAGGGGGCTGTTCTGCAGTTCTCACTCAGAAACTATTCTCAGAACAAGGGTCAGAGTTCAGGCTGTACAGGGAGCAAATAACAATGTGAACACATCACCACCACCAGGGTTCTGATATAAAAACTACAGCCAGATTTCCCCCTGGCTTCAACACTCCCCACGTCCAACACAAGGCCTGGCACGTGGTGGGTTCTCAAAATATGTTCCCTCTATTGGGTTCTATGTACTGCAGAAAATATTTTCATTGCATGCCTAACGCAAGGTCTTTTGGCAGGCCCAGTTTCTGCCAAACAGTCGGCTTCGTGCTTAATCTATACGCGAGAATGCTCTTCCACTAGCAGTTGGCACGTTGATCAGAGGCTTTTAAGCTCTCTGGAATAACCACCTAGAGAGACTTCTGATTGAGCCTAGTACTGTGAGCCCATGGAAGGAGAAACTTCTGGCACCAAAACAGACTTAAGAGGAGCCCTTTCTTGATGTCACCAAGGGCCCAAAAACAGGGAAGGCCAGGGCGCATTTGTAGCAGTTTCCTTCAGACTCAACAAAGTAGGAGATCACACATTCCCGGGTAGGCAGGACTCAGCTTGATTACAACGTGCTTGATGTGTTGGAGCACATACCTGGTCTCCTTCCCGCTTGATGGAGACTGACCCTTCCCTGCTCTTCTCCTCTTAGAGGAGGGAACTGGTCGAAACATAATTCGGTGGAACCTTGCCTGGGCCCTAACCCCTGACCTGTGTGGCTCAGAGACCACAACTGAGGTTTTTCGGTTTGGGCACTGCCTACCCACGGGTTCGCTCATGAAGTCCCGATGAGGGAGCCGTGGTTACCCTCCCTCCTGCATTTCCATCTCCTAGTCCAGTCAGCGTTTATTGCCGTGTACCAAGCACCATGCCGCGCCGGGTGTGCAGAGAATGGGACCTGCCATCCACAGCCGGCTCGGAGGGAAGGAGCCACTGCACAAGTCACACGGGGCGCCGTCCTCGTGGGACAGAGGGGCTGGCACCGCCCAAGGGACGACTCGGGCACGGGCGCCGAGCTGGGGGGAGTTGAGCCCTGCCCCCCGGCCCCGCTCACGGCGCCCTACCGCTTGTGTCTCGCAGGTCTCGGATCCGCAGAGAACTGTTCATTGAGGAGATTCAGGCCGGGAGCCAGGGCCAGGCCGGGGCCAGCGACTCCCCGTCGGCCCGAAGCAGCCGGGCGGCGCCCAGCTCGGAGGGCGACAGCTGCGACGGCGTGGAGGCCGCCGAGGGCCCGGGCGCCGCGGACGCCGAGGAGTCGGGCGGCCCCGCGGCCGCCGCCAAGTCTCAGGGAGGGCCAGCCGAGGCGGCCGTGGCCCCGGAGGAGCGGGAGGAGGCGCCGAGGCCGGCGGAGAAGGCGCAGCCGCCGCCCTCGGGGGCCCCGGCCCCGGCCCCGGAAGACGCGGAGGAGGAGGGCCGGCCCCGGGCGCCCCCGCCGCCCCCGCCGCCGCCGCCCGAGGGCCCAGCCGACGGCCCGGGGCCCGTGCCAAACCCCGCCGCCGCCGCCGCCGCCGCCGCCGCCACGCCCGCGGGGGAGGACGCCGCTACCTCAGCCGCCCCGCCCGCGGAGGGCCCCTGCCGGGCCCGGGACGGCGCCCACAGGAGTTCCGCTTTGCCAAGCACCAGCGCGCCGGCGGCCGCCCGCAGGCCCAGCTCGCTGCAGAGCCTCTTCGGCCTCCCGGAGGCGGCGGGCGCCAGGGACTCTCGAGACAACCCCCTGAGGAAGAAGAAGGCCGCGAACTTGAACAGCATAATCCACCGCCTGGAGAAGGCCGCCAGCCGGGAGGAGCCCATCGAATGGGAGTTCTGAGAGGGCGCCGCCCGCCCGCCGGGCCGGGCCGGGCCGAGCCGCGCCGCGCCGGGCCGAGCCGGGCTAAGCCGGGCCGAGTCGGGCCGAGTCTGGCCGAGCCCTGCCGAGTCTGACCGAGCCGAGCCGGGCCGAACCTGGCCGAGCCGGGCCGGGCCGGGCAGAGGGGCGGGCGCCGACTCCGCGGCCTGGACCGTGTTGCGCACTTACCGCCCTGCGGGCCACAGGGCAAAATCGCCATAGGCCAAGGTGCATATAGAAAACAAAGGAGCATTAAGCCCAATCTATGTCGTGTTTTCAAGGAAGAAAACGGAAATGTGTAGTCGAGCTTTTTTGTACCCTGAAGTGTTTTTTTTATTGCCCTAAGTGATTTCCACAGGTTCTGGAATAACTCTTACAGCTTTGCCTTGCGCCCTCCTCTTTCGTGTGGGCTTTAAAAAAAAAAAAAATCAAACCCACATATTAAAAGGGGGCTTTTTATCTGCCATCTAATGGCTTCAGAGCGATAATACACTATTATCTTCTTAAACCAGGAAAAAAAGGGGGGGAGGGGGGATTTTTCAGAAAAATTAAAAAAGAAAGTTTTTGTAGCTGTTCAGTTGCCACTAAGAGATTGCACAGTCAAACCGACTCTAAACACACTAGTTTGGATTCCTAAATATTTTCAAGTAAAGAATCTTCTCGTTTGAAACTTTGAATTAAAATAAAACACATTTACTCCACATATTTTTTAACGAAAAGAGAAGTCACATCAGGAAACTATCTGATTTTGTGGTAGCTGACGTAGTGTTTTCTTGTACGTGAATAGAATCCTGACATGTAGTGCACATTGATCCATAGCTTTAACTGACTCTGGGCTTTTGCTGGCCAGAGTCTGTTTAATACACTCCATTCTAGGCCAAATCAGGACAAAAAGAAAAGATCCGAATCTAGGTATTTTATAATCTGCTTTTTAACCTCTAACCGCAGAGCACGCTGATCAGACCTCATATCTCGGAGGTTTAGGAGACAAGTTAGAACTGTAGCATGTCCCCGTTCATTCTGTTTAATTTATGGTGTCTACGTCTGTGTTAATGCGTCTGCACACGTGCGAGCATGTAAAGCAAGGAGGAAAGAGTGGGCCGCCGAGGTGGCAGCAGACAGTCGGGGGGCCGCAGGGGCCCACCCTGCGTAGTCAGCAGGCTTTCCTTGGCACAGAAGGCAGCACACCGCACTGCACTCTCCCGGGCGCCTGATGGACTGAGCCCCACCAGGGGCCGCTGCTCCCCGGGCCTGGGCAGGGCTCTTGCGCACGCACGCGCTCTCTCTCTCTCTCTCTCTCTCTCCCCCCCTCTCTCTCCCTCTCTCTCTCTCCCCGTCTCCTTGCCCCCCCCCCCCCCCCCCCCCCCCGCCCTCTTCCCACCACAAGCACTGAGGACTGTTGACGTCGTGGGAAGCTTCCTTCCCTGCAGAAGAGAGAACGTGGCAGTCTGGGCTCTGCTCCCATCCCTATAGAGGTGGCCCACAGTCACACCAAAACGTCGTTGCTCTTCACTTCCAGACCAGACCATTCATTTGGCCCTCCATTCATTCTGCCTCTTGGAACAGTTCTTTTATGCACAGTCTAGGGCAGTCTAAGTACAAATCAGAAGTCTAACTTGTCTCTGATTCCTCCTGTTGTCTATGTGTATATGCGTGAGAATAGAGGTGGATGAGAGTGTGCGTGTGTGCGTGTGTGCAATTTTATACGTCTGTGTATTTTCTTAAGTACCTGTGCACACATAGAGTGCATTACTGCCACCTTTTTTCAATAAGCTGTTTTATCAGTTATGGCTTCTACAAGTTTGCTAATTTAGACTCCTTTATTGCCATATCTTTAAACTAACAATAGATGATTTCGGTATATATATATATTTTTTTTTGCTTATTTATAGGTGCTGTATTTTATTATCTGATTGTTAGGAAGGGATGAAAGGGGCAAATATTCTTTAGAGGGATAGACTGCCGGCAGTATTGGGTATAATTTACAAGATGTAGTTGTCATACTGTATATTACTGATTGAAAACTTTTTGACCGTATTGTGTATCATTGAAACCTTTGTCTTAGGTCAACATCTTTGGATGGCATTTTAATGGTGCATTCATTATTTCTTAAGTTTAATTAATATTACCTTTTTTGATTTTGGGGGGGGTGGGAGGGAGTTATAATTTTCAAGGTATGCTCCCGCTATTACACCTCAGTGTGCTTGTATTAATTAACTTGTAGGACTTTGACTGTAAGATGTGAAACCACATTTCTTGCATGATGTTTTAGGAATTATGTAGTTCATTTACAGTCTTTTAACCTGCAACTGCAGCACTTAGTTCAAGTTTTCACAAATTTAAGAGTCACTACACTAAAAGCAATGCCTTTTCATGAATGAGAAGTTTTCAGAAGGCTCTAGGAGGCTGGGAGGCAGGCTGTTTGTCTTTTGATGGTCGCATCATCTCTGAACTTGATACCTGGTTCAGTGAAGAGAGATTTCAAAATGGAGGAGCTTAAGGGGAAACAGATTAACATCTGGCTCGATTCAGGTGCGTTAAGAAGAGCGAATTTGCATTAGTGACCCCCTAGGACAGTGAGTAGCAGAGCCCCTGACAGTACTGTGGTGTCCTCTCCACGAAAACCTCGAGGGAATTTTGTCATCGTGTGTGATGGATCTCTGAATATCTGATTTTCATTAGAATTGAAAGCAGGGAGTTAACCAGAAATATTAGGCTAGTGTTTTAGTTTTAAAGGCATGACTGTTATTTACAAAGTTGTTAAATCTGAGGAAATTGAGAAAGTAGAGGTTTGTCCATCCTAGTGGCCATAGTAACAGTCTAAAACAGCCACTTTGGCTCTTCCAAGCGATTTAGTCCTTTTTGTTGGGTTTTGTTGGTTTGTTAGTGTTTGTTTTGTTTTGCTTTTAACTAGGTTTTTGTTGATTTCCACTCTACCTTTTTTGTTTTTCCAGACTTAACATCTGGGTGCTCGATACAATCAGTTGGTTAAAGTTTGCTTGCAGTTCTGTGTTTGTATTTTTTTCTCTATTTATTTTTTTTTTAATTGTGATCCCAACCCTACAATCTTTTATGTTGAGCTTTCACTGTCTATAATACTTCTAAGAGCTGCCACTAAATAACAGAAACCTTCCAGGGGGTCAGGGGAGTGTCCCCCCTCCTCAGTTTGCACCCCTCAGTTTGAGCCTAAGGGTTGATCTTTCATCTTGATAAGCAATATTCAAGTGCCTTGAACAGCATCGTCTCGGGGAGGGGGGGCTTTACCTTCAGCTGGCTGGCATTCCAAGCAGTAGCTCCCACAGGCAGCCGACCTCGTCCTTTTTCTGCTCCATCAGTTTAAAAAGCTGATTTGTACCTCTCCCCTGGGGAAAACAGTTCTGTATAAAACACTAACACTTAATTACAAGCCCCATTATACCATTTTAAATGGCTTCTTTTTGTTAATTGGAAGCAGTGTTCATAACTTAAGGTTTTTGCCATTACTTAGCTTGCTAAGTGGAGGCTCAGTGGAAGGGCGGTGTTCACGTTCAGTCTCTTGACCCCTGGTTCCCATCCACACTCCCTTGTGGTGTATCTGGGATGGAAGGTGTGCAGGTTCTGTCCTAGACCTGTGTGCACTCGCTTCCACCGCCTGGCGCCTGGGGTACCCGCCAGCCTTGAACCTCTGGATCGGTCAGGATGTCTGGGATTTCCGTCCGTCAGACCGCTCTTCTTTAGAAAGCCTTGCCACAGTCAGCTAGCTCAACTCCGTGATTCTCAGAGCTGACTTCATGGTCCACAGACTATCCTGGGATGCAGGCTTAGAGAAGTCTGGAAGTGCCAGGATCTTGACTCATAGGACTACTATGAAACCATGGCCACTAGGTCTGTGAGAGTGACTGAGGCAAAAAGATGACAGTTGTGACCTCCCCTGGGGACCGGTTCCCTGAACTTTCAGAGCACAGGTGCCTCCCTGCCTGATGTCCTTCCTTTTGGCATCTTTGTTTTCTCCCCATTTAAAAACCATCCTGTCTGACATGGACGTTCAGGTCTGCTGGTTGGTGGTCCAGACCCACAGTGCCCCAGAGCTTTAGGTTGAGTGTTTCTCTGTGGCTACAAGAGACCCTCCCTGTGTAACCCCACCCCCGGGCCCAGCCGGCCAGCCCAATAGGAAGGAAAGACCTTGCCTGCCTCCCTGACCAGAGCCACAGCAGTCATGCAGATGTGAGCAAACCAAGAGGAAGGCAGATGGTTATACTCTAATCCGAAGGAAAGCTCTGGTGGTGGCTGGTTGCCCTAAGATCATGCCCCAGTCATGCCCTAAGAGGTTGGGACAAGGGTCACCCCATAGCCTAGTCCACAGGCAGGTGCCTGCCTGGCAGGTGGACTGGGGGTGTCTTTATTCCTCCTGAACCCCCGCCTTCTCTTGCAGCACTGGCCAATGAACTCTGTTGACATTCTATGCAACATTTCTCATCCCTTTCATTTTAGAAAAGCAAACCTCACTGAAGAAAGCAGAGAAGCCAGGGGGAGTATATGCATGCCCTCCTGGGATGAGCACAGAGTTAAACGGTGTTAGTGACTTACTCCATCTTGAGCCAGGGGACAACAGCCATTGCCTTAAATGCACTATGACAGGCGCCTCTCGACAGGCTGTAAAAACAAGAGTCGGCCTTCAGCCATCCCAGGGTGCCACCCTGGGAGGCCAGGAAGCCAGCTGTGCAGGGGAGACAGCAAGGTGAGGTTCAGGCATGTGTGGCCAGTGTGATGGGCTATTTGCCATGCCCCTCCGTGGATGTCCTCCCTCGGCACACTCCTCATCTGTCCCCTTCTACCTCACTAACCTGTGCTCCCACTTGACATTCCTTCTCCTCTCACTCCCCTCAGAAACACAAGGCACAAGCAGGCTCTTGGGGGTGGGTGGAGGAGGAGAGAGCACTAGAAGCGTGGCGTTCGTGAGTGTGTCTGGGCCCGGTGGGCAGGCTTCTTCCCCTCTTCCCTTTTGTGAGCACAGCATGGACAAGACAGCTGTGCTCCGCAAAGCACATGGATTTTTCTCTTTACTTCCACCTGTTCCTGACGCTCTGACAGCTGTTTCCTTTGCAGGCAAGGGTGGTCTCAGGCCTCAGAGGGCCTTGCTCCGGCCTGCCTTTGCTTTCAGCCTGCTCCTGCTCAGCTGTTAAGATCCGTCAGAGCCATTCCCCTTGCCCTAGGCTGCCCCTAACTGGCCACGTGAGGACACCTCCCCAGGGTTCCTACCTGGCATTGGGAGACTCCATCCTTATTTGCCTCTGGCACGGGGATGCTGTGATTTCAGCTTTGCTGTGAGACCTCCTTTGGAAGCGTCTCCAGGACAAGAGGGGAGATGGCCTTCCCCCCAACCTCCCACCCAGTCCGCAAACCCAGTCTTCGATCACGTGACTTTTCCCAAAAGAATATACCAGTTTCTATGCAGTGCAGAACAAAAGCCCAGCCCTCAGAGCTGCTGATTAGACTTGAGTCCACCGTCTCTGGTGGCCAGTGTTCTGGTGGAAAAGAATCAGAAGTGGGAACCTAAGGATTTGTGCCATCACGGTGTGCTTGGGCATTTGCCAGAAAAAGCCTACCCTTAGAAATCCCCCTCCCCCAATGCTTTTGTGGTTTCACGTGGGCCTTGGTGGCAACAGGGGAACCTTCGTGAACCCCCCAAGAGCTCCCACCCCAAGTGACAAGATGGTGACCTGGGCCTCCAACATGACAGACTTCCATTCCTTGGCTCACTTGCCGAGAGAAGGGCCCAGTGTGAGGACAGGGTTTCCATTCCCACCAGTTTCTGCCTTTTCATAGATGAAAATTACTAGGAAACAAGTTCCCAGGGAAAGTTCCAGAAAGATCCAGCCTGTGAACCCTTAGAGATGTGCTGAAAGCAGAGGCCCAAACTGTCCAGAGTGAATCAGGAAGGCAGGAGGGGCAGGGTGGGCAATAAGCTGGGCTTCCTGCCCCAGCAGCCCAGGAGCCTCATCCTCTCCAGGGAAGGAGGATATGCAGCTTCCCAGCCTCCCCCATCCGCAGGCCCTGCCCGCACCTGCCCAGGCCTTGGGGCCATCTTTCCTCCACCTCCCCTCCAAAGATACTGTGACCACACTGTCAGTGGTATCTCCATTCTAATTTTTGCATGAAGTGACATTTAGCTTTAACAAGACATTTCCAAAGCGCCTAGTCTCCTCCGGAATGCTAACTTTAAAAGTTGGGCATTGTAGGCGAAGAATCCTAAAAAAGGCTAGTGAGAAAGAGGCATTAGGCTATGCATAAATGTGCACTTCCCCATCCCCCATTATTAACCTTTGAAAATAACTTTTGAGTTGCTTTCCATGGGTCATTATAGTTTCTCCAGTAATGTTAGGTATAGTCTGTGTTCCTGTCCTTTCTGTAGTGCTTAGGCTTTTAATTTGTACCACAAAATATGCTATATGCTATGTATCAAGCTTTCTGTGATCAGAAAGGAAAGGTGCCTTATATCCCAATGTCACGGCTACATCCCTATGGAAAATAATCAGAAGCACAGAGTGTACGGAAGCGTTGGGACTTCCGTTGGTGAAACCAGACACCATTCAGCAAAGATGCATTGAAAAAGTGGCACGGGGCTGCTTTTGTTTGAAAGTTCCTCTCCTTTTTTCATTTTTTTTCCATTTTTTCTTTGCTTTTTTCTTTTCTTTCTTCCTTTTTTTTTTTTTTTTTTTTTTGGTAGTTTGCTTTAAACAGAAAGCACTTAAGTAGATGACTATGTGTAAAAAAGCTCTGTGCAATAGAAATCATTTTTCTTCATTTTTAAGAGATAATGTATTGCACACCAAATGAACTCAAAGTAAGCTTTAGACCAGGACGATTCAGGTTGTGGATGAGTATGTTCACTGTAGTTCTGTTTGTTCATGAACTGAAGGGAAAACAGGCCTCCCCAGCCCCCGCAACCCCCATCTCAGCCTGCCTCTTGCTGACCACCCACCTAGGTGTGCAGGGCCCCACAGGCCCCTGGCGGGAACCACTGGCTGGGTGGGGGGGGTGGGGGGTTGGGGGTGAGGGGGGTGTTTGTGACTCAGCAGCTAAGAACCCTCCCAAGTGTGAGACCACAGCCATCCCTTCCAGCACTTAACCTTTTCTCGTTGAGATGGATTGACTGCTACTGACCTGCCAGCGTGCGTGAGGATAATTATAAAAGGATGTTTCCTTGAGAAGAAAAAAAAAATTTTTATTTCTATCCTCTTCTATTTATTATTAGGTTAATCATTTAAGTTCTTATCAGGAGTGTATTGTTGTTTTGTGTTGTTGTTGCTATAAATGCTTTTTGCTATCACTCCGGTGGTTACTGTCTTCTGCCTCCTGCCCTCTCCCGCCCCCCACACACATACCCCAAAAGAACCGAAGGGTCTGGGGATTTGCCTGGGGGGCAGAGGGGGCTTCTCCAGCAGAATCACATATCTGTCTCCAGAGTAGCCACTCAAAAACTGGTGGTCTCCCCACATCTAACTTTTTAAATGAGAGACTTGAACACTCGTGTGAGGAGCTACAGAGACTTAAAAAAGCAAAGTTCAGTTCCCCAAAGCCTCCTAGAGCCTCTGGTAAGACTTCTGGGTTCATGAAGTTTCAGCAAGCCCTGGTCAGGGCGGGCGCGCGGCCTGGAGGAGACCGTGGCTTCCGAGGGAGGATGGTTTCCGGCGAGGCTCGCGCGGGTTGCTGTGTCCTGTTGGCTTTCCTTGTCGTGCTAGTGGTTGCTCCCCCTGCATACAAAGTTGGGTCAGAACCATCTGGCGAAGCAACAGTGTTTCCTAGTCCGGCTGTGGCTTGAGGACCCGCCCCAGGGAGGTCGTGGGGGTCCCCTTTTGCCCTTATGTGGTGAGGTGTGGAGGGGGTGACACGTTGCTTGCTAATCAGGTGTGAAGGCGAGGTGGGGCTGGCCTCTGGGGCCCAGGAGATGGGGGCGCCCCGTGAGGCTGAGGTCCAGGTGGGGGCCACACGGCAGCCGGCCCCCCTCCCCTGCTCCCAGAGGGCCGCCCCCAACCCCCAGCTCGCTTTCCTGTGCCAGGACTTCTTCTTCCCTTCTCTGAAATCATTGGGGGTCCTCATCTCTTTGAAAGAAAGCCCTCGGCTGAAATCACCGTCCCCATCCCTGCCCCCACCCCAAAGGGTTTTCATTTCTCGAATGAGTCTATGCATTTCTCTCTCTCCGGCGGTTTTCTGCCTCTTTCCTTGAGAAAACGCGCATCTCCTGTCCCACCGAGACCCCTCAGAGAATGCTGTGCATTTTGGAGACGTGAGGATTCCTGCAAAATTCTTACAGCATTTGAGACTAACTTGTTGGAAAAATAGAAGTTGGGGGGGGGAAGAAAGGTGGGTCTCCCCACGCCCTTCCCACTGAGTGAGACCTAGCTCTTCGCGATGTGCAATAACTACTTGCCATGAGAGCGGGTGGCACCACGCTCCTGTCCAGACTACTAACACAGCACAAGACAAGCTCGCTCGCAGAGTGGCGGACTTCTTCCAGAATACCTTTCATAAGCTCAGCTCCCCGCCCCCCACCCCCCGGTGTATCGTGGTGTCTTACATTTTAGCAGTATTTTATATTTTCTGTAACGCACTAAGTCTTAGATGTTTCTAGAGCTCGTTTGTTAATACAATCACAGACTTTTTTTTTAATCCTCACAGAGACCCAATTGACCAAAAACAAAAAACAAAAACAAAAAATACAAAAAAACGACAAAAAAAGGCGTCATTTTTGTACAAATAGCTGCAAGAAGCCTCTGTTGTGTTGCTGTGACCCATCTCTGATAACATTTTTTTTTCTTGCTATTTGTTTTCCACATTAAGAGTCAAAAGTTGATCCAGCTGGCGTGGGGGTGGGGGAGGCACCCGTCGGCCCCTGGCGTTGTCCCTTCTGTCCTTGGTTAGCCATACGATGTTTGTTCTCAGCACTGTACAACGGTCCCTATATGATATGGAGAAGCAATATCACTGTATGAAACTCACACCATGTATTATTATTATTCACTAGCACCCTAGGTGTGATAATTGAAGTAAATATCTTTTATACAAACACAAGAATGCGTGGGTTGTTTTTATTTAAAATGCCCCGGCCTGAGGAGGAGCAGCAAATCCTTATTTCTGGGTCCAGAGGCACCTCAAGAGTTGCCATGCCAGGGGCCACCAGGCAGGTGGCTGGGCTGGATTTGGGGGGGTTGGTTTTTGGGCACTGCTCTCCACCGGGTCTCCATCAGGGCCTATGTCCCTGCTTGCTGCTGTGGGCCTTACTGTCTGAATAGCCTTGAAATGCTGACCTTCCCGGCATCCGCTTCCTTGTCTGTGAAATGAGGACATCATCGCTTGTGGCGCAGGCTGGTGAGGACCAGGAATGGTGGCTGGCGGTGCCAGGCGAGGCACCAGGCTGATTGTAGCAGCCCAGATGAGTGGGGTTCAGGTGCCCACACCCAGCCAGAGGCCTGGCCTAGCCTGCTTCAGGACGGGGAGGAGAGGGGGCGTCTCTCACTTTGTCCCCATAACCTGATGTGAAGGACAAGCTGGGGGCACCCAGGAATGTGAGCAAGTGAGTGGAAAGAGGGAGGAGGAAACGATGTCTATGGGTTTCTGGATTGGGCTTCTGAGAAGGGGTCTCCAGCCCACGCTCAGGGCTGGAGGCCAGAGAGTTCTGCAGAGTTGGCTGCTAGGTGGTCCATGTGCTTGTGAGTGAGGATGTTTCTCATCTTGAAATCTAGCAGGTTGGAAAAGAATCGCCACCCTCACTGATGTGTGCTGGGGGTGGTGAGGGTGATTGGCTTGTTGTGCATTAATTTGTGGGTTTTAGAATGTGCCGCTCCCACGTGGGATCCGGAAGTGTGAGCAATCCTCCCACCAGTGGGAGGAGCCCCCGCAAGCAGGGAACAGTCTCCCACCAGTGCCAAGTGCTCCCAGCAGCCCTGAGTCTCATATGATCACTCAGGGACCTGAGCGTGGCTATAGCTGTCCCCAAATGTCTGCCCCCACAGATGGGAGAAATTAGGATAAAGCCAACAGAGCTCTGCCTGCCTGATGTTCTGTGTCTGCTTCAGCTAACGTTCTGCTGCTTTTCTGATTGCTAGTTTAGGTATGCTCCCCCCACCCCGCCTTTAAAGATCTGTTAACTAAATGAAAATATAAAATGTAGAAAAAATTAAAAACACTTGGCACAGAGTCTTTTAACCCAGAAAGTCTCCCCCGGTGCTTTTAAAGTGAGATTTAATTAAGCAAAACTATAGTTACACATGGTTTCGTAGGCCTGAGTCTTTCTGTAAACTGCCAGCTCCAGAGGCGGAGAAGGGGGTGAGGTTTCATGCTCTGACTGCGACTGGGTGATGCCCCCACTCCAGGCAGAGTGCTCAGCCTCCCTGCGTGTGGCCCCCTCTCTCCCCATAGTTAAGTGGGTCCGAACAAAATGACGAGCCTTGTTTGATGCCTTGAGAAAATACGACTGGTGTTATAGAGGGAAAGGCCACCTGATGATACATGGAGTTGACCCTTGAAAAACATGGGGGTTAGCAGCGCCGACCCCCGACCCAGTCGAACCTCTGCATATAATTTTTAACTCCCCCAAAATGTACCTGCTAATAGCCTACTGTTGACCCAAAGCCTTACCAATAACATAGTCGCTTAACACCTGTATTTTTATTCATACGTATAATATACTGTATTCTTACGATGAAATAAGCTAGAGGGAAAGACGTCATTAAGAAAATCGTAAGGAAGAGAAGATACATTTGCACTATGGAACTGTAAAAAAATCCGCCTATAAGTGGACCCGTGCGATTCAAACCTGTGTTGTTCAAGGGTCAACAGTAATTACCGGAGAGCGCGAGGCATCCGCTGTGATCCCGTCTGCCTGTGTTTCCAGGGGCCTCCGAGCGGCTGCCTGGGGTTGAGGTGCGTTGCTGCCTCCTCCACAGCCCTAGCGTGTCGGCTTTGGGGGGCACGCAGCTTGCTGGTCTCCACTTGGGCACGACCTTGGTTCCTGTGAGGGGCCAGGGGTGTGGGGACCGAGCAGACAACCCCAGGGGCTCGGGGGACCTGTTCCGATGCTGGGGGCGGGGTGTGCTTCTGGTCATCAGACCCTGATCTGCGTCGGGCCCACCGCGTTGGTGGAAGCGGGAGGCGCGTGCCAGTCCCGGCCGGGCATTCAGCAGGGACTGCCTCTTCCGAGGAGCTGGGGCCCTCCGCACGTCGAGGGGAAGGGCCAGTTTTTGGTCTTTTTTTAAGAAATCGGTTTGTGGACAGTACAAGGCTGCTCTGTTTGGGAGAGTGGAATGGGGGGCTCCGAGGAGTGGGGTTTGAGGACCCACTCGACTCACAGCGGGGCATCGGGACCCTCCTCTGCGGTCAAGTGGCAATGCTTGAGCCCCAGCATCTCCTCCGACCAGCCGGCGAGCGACGGGGGGCAAGTCCTAGTCAAAGCTCGGGAAACCCTTTCTGGGAGAATGAATGAATTCATTAGCTTCTTTGAGCTTCCATTTCTGTCTCTGTGAAGGGGACATCATAATGCCAGACTCGCAGCGCTGCCGAACGGGGGGCCCGTGCGGCGACATCTGTTGACTGTCCACTGTGGCACCCAAGCCCACGGCAGGCACTCGGGACGCGTCACCCATGGCAGTTGACGGTGGCCGCGGCGGTCCCTGCAGTCCAAGCTCTCCCACCTTGCACAGGAGCAGGAGGTGCGCCCTCCCGGGAGCAGGCAGTCCCGAGGGTTCGGGGTGCCTGTGGCCTGTCACCACCGGGGGTGCCTGGGACGCTCCGCAGGCGCGCAGATGGGGCAGCAGAGTCCCCCACACCCAGCAGCTCTCTCTCCAGCCTCCGCTAAAAACTCGGCTCTCGGCTCCTGTGGGGCCCAAGCCGCCCACCCTGGCCTTGGCCACAGGCAGGAAGGAAGGCAGCTCCCGGGCCCTCAGTCCCCTGGCGAGTCCCCAGTCCTCTGGTGGCCCTTCCACAGAGGAGGTTTCCTCTGGGAGGTCCCATCGGACCGAAGCCTCTGGAGACGCTGATCCCCGTCCTGGGAACCCCGAACCCAGAAGCCTCTTGTGTTTGAGGAAAGTAGGGTTTCTGGGATGGTGGTTCTAGACTGGGGTGACTTTGCCCCTCAGGACGGTTGGCAGTGTCTGCAGGCATTTGGGGCCGTCACAGCTGAGCAGGGTGATGCCACTGGCATCTAGAGGGGAGAGGACAGAGACACTGGTAAATGCCCTACAAGGCCTAGGACAGTCTCCCCACACCCAACAAATAATGACATGGCCCCAGATGTCAGCAGCACTGAGTCTAGGGTGGTGGGGCTCCTTCGGTGGCTTAGTCCGCAGATAGTGGCTGAGGAGGGCCCTGTGCCGGAGATGTATGTGCTTCAGGCTGGGAGTCCGGCACTCACAGCCCAGGGGAGGCAGAGCAGTGCACAGCCACAGCCCAGGCCTTCAAATGGGAAACAGCATTTGCAGGAGGCAGGGAGAGGACACCAAAGTGCAGGGTCGCCCTGGGGCTTTGCACTAGCAAATCTGCAGTCCCAATTCAGGGCCAGGTGAGGCCTGCGCAGTTCTTGGGTGGTGGGACCAGCACAGGCCAGCTGGCCATGCCAGGCCCTGGCCGTCTGTGTCCAGCCGGCTCTCACCCAAGCTGGGAGACTGAGCCCCAGGAATACCCTCTGCAACCTTCCACCTAAAGGAATGGGTGCTTCTCCACTGGGAGGAATGGTCTCAGACCGTCAGCTGATGGGCAGAGAGGGGTAACAGTGTGCCACTGATCTGGGGGCTGTAGTTATAACAGGGGACAAAGTTTGCCTTTCGGTGGGAACAGACAAGACAGTAGACCTGATAAATAAAGGCATTAATAGGGCCTTAGGCAGTGGTAAATGTTACTGGATAAAAACAAGGTAAAGGGGACTGGAAGAGCAAGCAGAGGGGTTCAAGTTTTATTTTTTATTTTTATTTTTAAGATTTTAATTATTTATTCATGAGAGACACAGGAAGAGAAGCAGAGACATAGGCAGAGGGAGAAGTTCAGGATTCGATCCCTGAACCCCGGGATCACAACCTAAGCCAAAGGCAGATGTTCAGCCACTGAGCCACCCAGGAGCCCCGAGGGGTTAAAGTTTTAAATCAGGTGGTCAGGGTAGGCCTCACGAAGAAGGTAACATGTGAGCAGGGTCTTGACAATGGGGAGGGAATGAACTATGCCAATGCCTGAGGTAAGAACATTCCAGGCAGAGGGGAAACAGTAAGTGCAAGTCCTGTGGTGCAAATGTGCTTGGGCGCCAGAATAACGTGGGAGGCAACAGGTCAGAGAGAGGAGGGAGAGGCAGGGCAGGAGGTGGGACCTGATAGGCCGTTGTAGAGTTTTGGCTGTTCCTCTGGGGGACGTAGGGTCCATTGGAGGGTTTGGACAGAGGGTGGTCTAATCTGTTTGAAGGGCCCTCTCTGCCTGCTGCTTTGTGACTAGACTGTAGGGCTGAGGGTGGAAGAAGGCAAATCAGCAAGGAGGCTGTTGCCGTAAGGACCAGAGGCTATGACTTGCAGCAGGTGGCACAGTGGTGAAAAGTGATTGGCTTCTGGATTTGAGGGTAGAGCAAAAAATAGTACTTGAGACAGATTTGATGAAAGGAGTGATAGAGAAGAACAAGGATGGGCTTTGGGCTGAGCCACTGAACGGTGGCCTGGCCTCTGTTCCCCCAGCTCTGAGGACACCATCTCCCTGGCTGTGCAAAGGGGGTCCTGCTGGGGTGAAGCAGGTTTGAGGGGTGGGCATCAGGCTCCAGTTCGGACCTGTTTGGACTCCACACTGGAAGCCTGGGGAGAGGAATGGCCTGGAGGACACGCTGGAAAGTTACCAGTTTTCAGTGGCCTGCATGGTAGCCAGAGTGAGGGACAGAAAAGGGGTTCGGGACGGCCCCCGGGTCCCGCAGCGTTGCCAGCTTAGCAGGGAGGAGCAGCAAAGGAAAGTGAGTGAGCAGCAGGGGCAAGAGGCCCAAGAGGCTGTGGTGACCTGGAAGCCAGGTGCTGGCGGGTCGGTGAGATGAGGGCCAAGGATGCAGCGATGTGCGAGGTCATCGGTCATGTTGGCAAGGAAGTGGGCAGAGTGGGCACCCAAGTCAGGTGGGAAAGGTGTAGGGACGTGCACACTTGAGAACAGGTGATTCCTTCAGGGAGATTTGCAGGGGGGGGATGTAGAGTCGAGAGGAGTGTGCATGTGTTTCAGATGCAGAACACACGCTCGTGTGCTTGTGGAAAGTTGCACAAGAGGCGATGCTGCAGGAGGGAGGGTGGACGCCGGCTGGGGTCCCCCGGCCTAGGAGCGAGGGGCTGCCACCTGCAGCACAGGAGCTCTCAGCACTCCTCTCTGGCCACCTGCGGGGACAGACAGGTGCAGAGCTGGTGGATGACGAGCAGCTCCAGTGCTCCCACCTGGTGTGCAGGAGGCTGACTCAATAATGCGGGCCCCCCACCCTCGGGAAAGCCGTGAGCACAAAACCCCCAGGCCTGCCATCCAGTTGCGATGAGTGTCTGTGTTCAGTCGATCCACAGTCAGAAATCGTGCCTTGACCTGAAGTCATAGCCAGGCTCAAGTCTTGACCTTGACAATGCTTTAATTTCTTTCTCCCCTCAGTGAAATGCACTCCCCAGGAAGCTTCCCCAGATTCTTCCCCAAAGGACAGGTTCCTATGAACTGGCCCATCTCAAGGGGGCCACCTTGCAGAGGCGAGGGGTCCTCTCTCTAGCCCAGTGGTGTTCGTCTGCCCTACACCCGCCCCCAACTCTCCCTCTGCCCCGGCCTTTCCGTCTTCTTAGACACCATAATCTATCCATGCGCCCTACTCCTGAGCACCACCCGGCACCAGGTTCTGCCCACTGTGCTGCGCCATCTGCCACCTGTCCAGAGCGGGCTTGTCCCCAGGTTCCCCCACAGCCCTGCTGCCCCCCATCCCACCACCACCTCAACCAGGGGCTTTCCTCCATCTCCTTGCTCAGCCTTCCTTGAGCCCCCGGCCACCCCTCCTGACTCACCAGCTGTGCCTATTCGACTTGGCACTTTGACACCCTGCTTCCTGCCATCTCCTCTCTGGGTCTTTTCTGGGACACCCCTAAAAATGTCAGCGTTCCTGAAGGTTCTAGTCACTCTCACGGCAGCTATCCCTGGGCTTCCTGTTGGCTGCCTGGGGATTGGAGGGAACAGATAGGGAGCGGGGCCTGAGCACCCCCCAGCCTGCATCTCTGGCTTTAGGCCATGTGCCCCACTGCCCCTTCCTCACAATCCCTTTGCTGCTCCCCTAGTACCTCGTACTCCCTTTTGGGGAACCAACTCCAGGCACAGGCCTCACCTTCTGGAGTCTCTAGCACAAAGGGGTCCCAGCTGTCTCCAGTACCTTTTACTGCCTTGACCCAGGGCCACAATTCAAGCCCAGTTCTGCTGGAGTCTAGCTCAGGACCTCCCTTGACACCAAGTGGCCTCCTGAAGAGGTGCCCCCCACCTCGTTGATCCAGGTGTTCCTTCCCCCAGCAGAGGAGGCAGGGGAAAGCATGAGGGTAGCAGCCAGGGGACCCTCACATTGAAGACTTACGTGGCTCCAGGACAGTGTCTCTGAGCAGGGTCTGTAATCAAGGCCCCTTCCTTTGGCGGTGCCCACACGGTCAGTCGCCTGGCCTTCCCGTCCCCACAGCGTGGAGCGACAGTTCACTGCTAGGGTCCAGCCTGGCTTCTGCCTCTGCAGCCTCTGGCATCCCCAGCACCCCCGGGGCCTGCCTTCGGCCGTGCGTATGGCATCACCTGGGCCGCCCCTTCCCTGCGTGCCTGCTGGGAGCGCAGGCCAGCCCTCAGTTCCGCCCAGAGCCCCCTCTTCAGGGACGGCCGCTCCCGACACTCAGCTTTGCTCCCTCAGAGACCCCCCTTGATGGCCAACCCAGTGTCTGGGGGCATTTGTAGCAGCATGTGGGGCAGGCCCTCCAGGCCAGCTCACCAGGGCAGCCCAGAGCGGAGGCTTTGCTGTCAGGGCCCTCGGGCAGGGAACCGCGTGCCCACCCCGACGGAGCAGGCATGGGCACAAGTGCACAGGGACCACGGGCCAGGCGCCCCCTCCACTCCCCCCAAGCCCACAAATGGCTCCAGGAGCTGCAGGGTTTTCCTATCCTGGGGGCCTGACCAAGACCACGCCGCAGTGGCCGCAGGCAGACAGCAGATAAACAGCCCTAGGAATCCTCCGCTGGCCTTGGGTCTACCCCTCGGGCTGTGCTTGGTCCCCTCGGCACCAGGCGCCGTGCACACCCCCCGGGGATGACGGCTCCCTCTGGCCAGGCCCCTCCCCCCCGCCCCACCGTAGGTACCTGCCCCTCCAACCTGTCCCTTCTGTCCCCACGGCCTGAAGGCTGCACCCCAACCCTGCCACCCACAATTCTCCCTCGGCGACCTGGCCCTGCCCTTGGGACCAACTTCTCTGAACCCCACCAGGGACCCCTTACTTCCACCACCACCACCTACCTGCCAGGTATCAATGTCTGAAGGAAGAGGTCCCCTTGGGGCCTGACCCAGTGAGGACCCTGCTGTGGGGAAGGGCGTGGACACCCCTGGGTTTGGTCCCAGACCAAGAGGCTCCATTCTTCATCTGTAAAATGGGGATCACCTTTTCTGACTGATTGGATGGTCGTGACATGTGTAAAGAGCTTGGCGTGAGGTGGGCACCAGGAGATGGAGCAGGTGGGGGCGAGGTCAGCTGCCCGCCACCCTAGCCCAGGATGCTAAGCGCGGCCAAGGCCAAGCGGGCCGGCGGGTCAGCAGGCTGCCAGGCGGGGGACAGACGCCTGCAGCCTTGGGCATTCCTGGTGCCACAGTGCCCCCTGGTGGCCGTGCGGGCTCCCCCACAGGACAGCGCCTCCACCACCTTCCCTGTGGCCTGAGCATCTAGAAATGAGGCCGCCCCCCCCCCCCCCCCCGGGGGGGCTGCTCCCAGGTGCCTGCTGTCTGCCCTGCTACTGGCTGCTGACGGCACCCCCCAGGGCCTGGACTGGGAGACTTGCCCAACATCTCCCATCCCACAAAAGGACAGGAAAGTCTTCATACAGAATTATTTTGGAGTGGCTTTTGTTGCAAGGACGACACCTGCCACTTGGGTGGGGGAGGGTAAAGACTGTGAGTCAGGGGGTTCCTGGAGGGGCCACCCCACCCCCCTTGCTGGGCTGGGGCCTCCTGGGGGAGAGGCCAAGCAAGTCTGGTGTCAGCTCCAGAGGCGAGACCCCTCACTCCTCCTGCTGGATGTAAAGGGGGCCCTCCCACCCCTGCCTGCACCTCCTTCTCCCCTACTCCTACCCCTAGGCCTCCTTCTGGTCGTTACCCCAGGGCATCAGCCCCTGGAAGAAACTTGGACTTTGCTGGGTTCCATCCCCCTGCCTGGCTTGACAGAGGCAGCGTGAATCCTAGAGAGGGCAAGGGGCTGGCCAGGCTCCTGCTGGTCATGGCAGAGCCAAGGTGGACCTGTTCCTCCTGAATCCCTGCCCTGCGCCCCTTCCCCTCCTAGAGAATTTCAGGAGCCTACTGAGTTCTTAGGGCCAAGAGTGCTCTGCGGCCGAATAGCGATGTCAGGCAGTGGCACAGGCTGCGGGTGGAGAGGCAGGTGGGAAGGCACCGGCGGCCACACCAGGCTCCCTCTGACGGCCTCGTCTCCCTTTGGCACAGGGCGCTGCGCAGAGCTACAGGTCCACGTCACTGAGGCCATGGCCACAGCAGCTGAGCAGAGGGACCTGATCGCCCGCTTGGAGCAGGACCTCAGCACTATCCAGTCCATCCAACGGCCGGACGCCGAGGTGAGCCACCCCCCACGCGGCCCCCTCACCCCCCGCCCCAAGCTTTGAGCTGTGTGAAATACAACTTCGCAGGTTAACTGGCCGGCAACTCTGGCACCTGCAGTCCTCCTGCCCCAAAGGCCCGCCAGGCTGTCCCCTGCAGCCTTTGAATGTTGCCTGCACACTTTACCACAAAGGCCTGGGTCGGGAGGCCAGGCCACGGGCGTGGGGACAGGCTTCCTCGGGCTGGCACAAGGCACCCTGTGTCCCCGCACCGGCTTGAAACTCCGCCCATGGAGCCACAGGCAACAGCAAGGCAAGATTACCCACCCATCCCACAGCTAGAGGACCTGAGGCCCGGGGATCAGGGAAAGCTGGAGGCCACAGCACCCTTGAGGTCGCTCTGTCATCCACCTCATTTTCTAGATGAAGAAATGGGGCTCTGAAAGAGCAGCGGGGCTGGCCCAGGCCACGGGGCAAGCTGGCTAGCAGGGTCGAGTGTCCCCGTGACAGCACCACCGCTAAGCTCCCGCCTTGGGGTCAACCCAAGACCCAGCCTTCCCTTTGTTTTTGTTTTTGGTTTTTTTATAAATTTATTTTTTATTGGTGTTCAATTTGCCAACATACAGAATAACACCCAGTGCTCATCCCATCAAGTGCCCCCTTCAGTGCCCACCAACGAGTCACCCCCACCCCCCGCCCACCTCCCCTTCCACCACCCCTAGTTCGTTTCCCAGAGTTAGGAGTCTCTCGTGTTCTGTCTCCCTTTCTGATATTTCCCACTCATTTTTTTCTCCTTTCCCCGTTATTCCCTTTCACTATTTTTTATATTCCCCAAATGAATGAGACCATATAATGTTTGTCCTTCTCTAATTGACTTACTTCACTCAGCATAATACCCTCCAGTTCCAACCATGTCAAAGCAAATGGTGGGTATTTGTCATTTCTAATGCCAGCCTTCCCTTTGGTGGCCCATGTGGGGCATTCCTTTCAGGCCTCTCGTGGCCATTGGTGTGCCCAGTCCCGCCACCAGACCACCCCACCTGTTCCTCACCCCCCATTTGCTTGGCACCCTGAAAGAGTGCATGCAGTGGCACATACGGAGCAGCCACCTCCTCCTCCCACCTGCAGGGTGCAGCTGAGCACGGCCTGGAGAAGATCCCAGAACCCATCAAGGAGGCCACGGCCCTGTTCTATGGTAAGGAGGGGCCGGCCTGTCTCCAAGGCAGGGATGGCAGGGCGGGAACAGGGAAAGGAGGAGCAGAGGTGCCAGTCTGAGTCCTGATCCCTAAAGAACACTCCCCTTCCTCCCAGAAGGTCAGGGCCCCCCACCCCAGCAGTGCAGCAGCAACCAAAAAGAGGGGGCTGGGTCCCCCACTTACTTTTCTGTGCCTCAGCTTGACACCCCCACCTAGGAACCTGGCCTCCCTTGTCCTGTCAATGGCTGGTGGGTGGTGGTCAGCTCCCCAGGGAGGCTCAGCACTGCTGGGGAGGTGGCCTCCTCTAGTATCAGTATGGAGGAAGAACCGGGGGCTGCTGCTGGGCCCGGACACTGGAAGGGGGCTCTCACAGCTTCCCAGTACTTCCAGTGTCCCTTTGGCTCCCCAGGAGTGGGGGGCCTAGTCTGACAGATGCAGGAGTCTCAGATCCAAGAATAGAGAAATGGGGGCCTGGGACCCTGAGACAGTATGGGCAGGGAGCCTGCCTGGGCCCTGCCCTCCTAGGATCCCTATTCCCCTGGACACCTCTTCCCATCCGTGGCCTCTCAGCACCTTGTGCTCAGATACCTGTGCCTTCTACCTCTGGCACTTGGCCAGAGCTCCCTCGGAGCTGGGGCTACTTGACCTGAGGACCCCCACCCACCACCCCAAGCTACTCTCCCCTACCTCCTAGGATCCTCGGCACCGGCCAGTGGCACCCTCCCTGAGGGCCAGGTAGACTCGCTGCTCTCCATCATCTCCAGCCAGAGGGAGCGCTTCCGTGCCCGGAACCAGGAGCTGGAGGCTGTGAGTCACATTCTTCCCTCCCTTAGACCCCTGGGACCGGGGGACACAGTAGGGACACACAGGCCTGGGAGAGAGAGACATGTCACAGGCCATTAAACCACAGAGGGGTTAGATTTGTTCTGGCAGTCAGGGAGGGCTTCCTGGAGGAGGTTATGCCATGCTGGGCTTTGAAAGAAGAATCAGACGCCCAAAGTAGAGGAGACTAGGTGAGCAGAGATAGGGGACCAACAAGTCCAAAAGGCTGGGCCAGGGCTGCCCGAATAAGACACGGAGTGCTCTACTGCCAGGCTGGGGTGCAACCCGAGGATTTAAGCAGGGGAGTGACATTCAGAATGGAGCATAAGAAGGGTCACTCGGTAGCCAATTCAGGACAGAACCTGGCCCAGGAAGAAGACTGGAGAGTGGTCACCATCGTCCAGGAAGAAAATATCTAAGTCAAGTGGAGGACTAGAGACGAGCAGGTTGGAGAGAGAAAGGTCTTTGAGCCCTGTAAGGAGGAACAATCTGGAAGTGCTGAGGAGCTCTGGGGCACTGAGAGAGCACCCGGTTGGGGGCCTTCCTGGAGGGGCGGTCTGCAAAGGTGCCTCGCAGATTCCCCAGAGCCAGCCCAGATCCTCCCTGAGCTCTCCACGCCCCGAGCAGGAGCCAGGGAGGTCTCCATCCTTCTCAGAGAGTCACTGCTTGAGCTGATGATGGAATTTCTCAACTCTTCCTCTCCAAACCCACTGAGCGCTGGCGGCGGGCCAGGCCCGGTGCTGGTCCAGCGGGACCTTCTGTGACCTGGGCTCCAGGGCAGATGGCTCCGCTCACAGCAGGGACTGGAAACACCCACACCCCCCTGAAGGACTAGGACAGCCGCCCAGCGGGAGGCTAGGCAGCCCTTATAAGGGAGGCCTTCAGACTAAATGGGAAGAAAAGCAGTTTATACTATTCTACCTTTTGCTTTAAAAATCTAGGGGTTTGGGATCCCTGAGTGGCTCAGTGGTTTGGCACCTGCCTTCGGCCCAGGGCGTGATCCTGGAGACCCGGGATCCAGTCTTGCATTGGGCTCCCTGCAGGGAGCCTGCTTCTCCCTCTGCCTATGTCTCTGCCTCTCTCTGTGTGTCTCTCATGAATAAATAAATAAAATCTTTAAAAAATAATAATAAATAAAATAAAAATAAAAATCTAGGGGTTTTTAAAATCAGGCACTGACTTTTAAAAGATTGTAAACGCAACGTAAAATTTACTGTCTTAAAAAAAATTTACCATCTTAACCATTTTTAAGGGTACAGGTCAGGAGCATGAAGTATATTCATGTTGTACAGACCTCCCCACCATCCGTGTCCAGAGCTTTTTTCATCTCCCCAAACTGAAACTCTGTTCCCATTAAATGCGAACTCCACATTCCTTCCCGCTACCTGTTCCTGGTTAACCCCCCTTCTACTCTCTGTCTCTGTGATTTGACTGCCCCAGGGACCTCATGTAAGTGGAATCATACAGCATTTGTCTTTCCATAACTGACTTATTTTGCTGAGCATGACGTCCTCAAGGTTCATCTGCATTGTAGGAGATGTCGGAATGTCCTTCCTTTTTAAGGCTGAGCAATATTCTGTTGTGCTACACACCAAGGTTGCTTTTTTTGTTTTGTTTTTGTTTTTTGCTTATCTGTGCATCCATCAAAGGACCCTTGTTTTATTCCCATCTTTTGGCTCCTGTGAATCATGCTGCCATGAACATGGGTGTACAAATATTTTTCCAAGCCTCTGCTCTCAATTTTTTAAAAACATTTTATTTATTCATTTGAGAGAGAGAGAAGGGGGGAGAGCAGAGGGAAAGGGAGAAACAGACTCCCCACTGAGCAGGGAGCCTGATACAAGACTCGATCCCAGGACCCGGAGATCTTGACCTGAGCCAAATGCAGATGCTTAACCGACTGAGCCACCCAGGAGCCCCCCTGCTTTCAGTTCTTTCAAGTAGATACCCAGAAATGGAATTTCTAGATCATTTGGTAATTCTGTGCTTCATTTTTTGAGGAACTGCCCTACTACCGTGTAATTTTTAGTCCTGTTTGAATTTTTTTTTTAAGATTTTATTTATTTGAGAGAGAGAGAGAGCACACGCAGGGGTAGAGGGGCAAAGGGAGAAGCAGACTCCTTTGAGCAGGAAGCCCAATGTAGGGCTCGATCCCAGGACCCTGGGATCATGACCTGAGCCAAAGGCAGACACGTAACTGACTGAGCTACCCAGGCACCCTGATTGAATTTTTTTAACAGTATGAAGAAAACATCCACTTAAGCATTTGGATAAGCTGAAAAATGAGGTCCCCTTTACTTTGTTCCTGGATTGGCAAACATTAAAACCGCAGAGCGTCTGATTCCATTTACATGAAATCTCCAGAATAGGCAAATCAAAAGAGACAGAAAGATTAGTGGTTGCCAGGGGGTAGAGGAAGAGGGAAGGATGGATGGGTTTGGGGTTTCCTTTTGGGATGATAAAGATACTGTGGAATGAGATCGTGGGGATGGTTTCGTAACACTGTGAACATACTTTAAAAAAGTGAATCGTATACCTAAAGACAGTGATGTTTGTTATATGAATTCCATCTCAGTAGTTTTTCCAAAGGTTGATGATACCATAAACAAAACATGAAGGAACCTCACCCCAAATCTGTCTTCTGCTTGGGGTGCGGTCACAGGAGGAGAGGGGGATTTGCCAACGTCTGGAAGGTCAGGGAGATGGGCACAGGCAAAGAAGGGTTCCAGGTAGACGAGTAGTACCTGTGCCAGCCTGGCAGCCTCTCCCCCTACCCCTTCCACCGCGGGCCCTACCCGTACTCCTGCCCACCTGCCCACCTGCCCCCAGGAGAACCGCCTGGCGCAGCACACCATCCAAGCCCTGCAGAGTGAGCTGGACAGCCTGCGTGCAGACAACATCAAACTCTTCGAGAAGATCAAGTTCCTGCAGAGCTACCCAGGCCGTGTAAGTGCCCTCCCCTGTTTCAGCCCCAGGTGAACCAGGCAAGGAGAGAGGTCAACCAGGCCCTCCAGGGTGAGAGGGTCAGAGGCAGTGACCTGCCGGGAAGCACTGGGCCCAGAGGCGCCCAGAGGCCATCCAGCCTGCCCTGCCTGCTAGCTGTCCTCCCTGAGCTGGGGAGAGGCCCCCACAGAGGAGCCTTTGCGCAGGCTCATTCGCCAGAACCAGCCAGGAGGTGGAGAGGTATAGCAAGAGGCAGGGCTCACAGGCCCCAGGTGACCCCCCTCCATGAAATGGGAGTGATCCACTAGCTGATCCTAGGATCTGGGGATTAACTACAGGGCTCTTGAGCATGCAGGATAAGCCCTGGGGAATCCATATGTTTTAAAGTTACATTCTAAAAAAAAAAAAAAAAAAAAAAACAGAATTTGGTCCAATATCCCCCAAACCAATCAAGAAAACAGAATAAAACCCTGCTCACACTCCATTCTGGGTCTTGGCGGGCCCTCCCTGGCTTCTCTCAGCTCCCAGGCTTCACAGGGGACCCCCTCGTGGGAGGAAGCCCTTCCGTCACCCAGGGGAGACAGAGTGGCTGGTAGAAGCAGGAGGAGCAGTGACACTCCTGGGGGCTGCCTCCCTAGGACAAGACCTTCAGCCCCTGCTGGAGCCGCATTCAGGCCACCAGAGGGCGCCAGACTCCGCACAAACTAACATCGTACCCAGAGCCCGGCTGGGGCGGGGCGGGGCTCACCCCTCGGGTGCCTGCCTGCGCCCCCCAGACACCCTGCACACTTCCGGACAACCCGTTACGGGCCCACTAGCCCGCGCTGCTCCCGTCCCGTCTGTGACGTACACTCCAGCCCCAGACCGGGCTTTAGTTCCCCGTACCCGCCCCCCGCCCCCCCCCCCCCAGCGGCCCGCGCCTGGTGGGAACTCCGGGAAGGGCAGTGAGAGCTCCGGCCGCGGCCCCGCCTCATTCATGCTGCCACCCAGACCTCCCTCCGTGCGCTGTGCTGATGGGGAAGCTGAGGCTCCCTGTGATCCTGCCAGTCCCAGAATGCCTTATCCCACCTCGTTCCTGCTGGGCCCTCAGTGACTGGTCTCTCCTGTTCCTACAGAGCGGCGGCAGTGATGACACGGAGCTGCGCTACTCCTCCCAGTACGAGGAGCGCCTGGACCCCTTCTCCTCCTTCAGCAAGAGGGTGCGTGAACTTGAGGACGCTGCTTGCTGAGCAGGCCGTGGGCGGGCTACCGGGAAGCCTGGAGGACCCAGCGGCCCACAAGGCCTCCCCTCGTGCCTCATGCCACCAGCCCTGGTCTGTTTACTCAGGCCCAGCCTCACCCTGCTCTCTGCCACACTGCCCCCCCCCACACCCACTCCCAGACCACCAGGGCAGCCTCTATGCCCACTGTGGTCTTGTGGAGGCCCAGGGTGCATCCCAGGCAGGCCGAGGGTGCCAGGAACATTTCATGGCTATTTGCCGGTGTGTGATAGTGAGTGGGCTAATCCCACATCCACGCTTGTGGGTTAGGCAGGCAAGCAAAGAGGCCCCCCAACCTCCCTGTGTCACATGACCTCCAAGAGGCCTCATCTCAGGCTGGGGAAGCCTTGCAGGTGAAGACTTCCCACAGCCAGAACCTGGGCCTCGGAAGAGGGCCGAGGGAGGCAGCTCTCCAGAGGGGTGCTCACACAGACATTGGGCGAGCCTAGGGTGACCCACTGAGTGGAACAGGTGGAACTCATTGCCCTACTGAGTGGAATGAGTCACCAGGAAGGCCTCTGGCAGCTCCCTGGGGTCCCTCTCTGCAGCAAGCTGGGGTCTTTGGGGCCCCTTGGGGTTCTCCTCTCATCATCCCTCCCCCTTTAGGAGCGGCAGCGGAAGTACCTAAGCCTGAGCCCTTGGGACAAGGCCACCCTCAGCATGGTGAGTTCCCTCCTCTGTGCTCAGCTGGGACACACTGGAATGTCTGACTCTGGGCCTCCAAGGATACCTGCCCTCAGCCCAGGCTGGAGAAGCTCCAGGGACCCCACTCAGCCCTCACAGGCCCTGCCAAGAGTGGCTGTGGGATCTAGAACAGGGACCCTACCCCCTACAGGACAGCTCCTCTGAAAGCACAGTTCTTGGTAGGTTCTGGAATTGTGCTGCAGGGGGCGCCATTTACTGGAATTCCTGTGGCGCGATTTCCCAACCTACAGGGTGGAATTGAGACCTGCTGCCTGCCCTTCCTTCCTCTTGCTGCCTGGTGGCCCTCTCTGCAGGAACCTGGGGCAGCCCTTCAGGGGTGGGTGAGGCCTGCCCCATCCCCACACCACACTTTGTTGCTCCCAGGGGCGACTAGTTCTCTCCAATAAGATGGCGCGCACCATTGGCTTCTTCTACACACTCTTCCTGCATTGCTTGGTCTTCCTGGTGAGTATCCAGGCAGGCGGCCAAGGGTGCCTTCACCTTGCTTCCCGTATCTCCAAGGGCCTATTACTGTGGCCTGGCGTCCTGGGCCAACCCAAGTCACATTCTCGGCTACTGGCCACCTCTCTCCCCTCCAAGGGGCCAAGAAGGCCACCCATCTGGCCCTGGGGCTGGGGCTGCAGCCCAGCCGCTCTGTGGGAAAGGCCTGGCTGACTCCATCCAACCCAGGGCCCCATCTGGGAAGGGTTTGGGAGAGGGAATGGCCCCTGTGGAAGCCGGAGGCAGGCTGGAAAGCAGGTCTGATTGACTCTACTAAGGGACAGCCAGGTGGGCTGCACAAGCAGGGCTATCTTGAACCAAATCTCCTCGAGTGCAGAGTGACCGTCCAGTTGGGCACAGTGCGTGTACAGGCCTGGTGATGTCTGCAAGTCCACTGAGTCAGGGAGGGTAGGACATGCCCATGGAAGGCTCCAGCCTCAGGAACTCCCCTCCCCAGCAGGGCCACAGTCAAGATGGCCTCTACAGGGTTGCCCTGGGTTCCAGCTCTGACCCCAGGGCCCAGCAGGTCCTGGCCCTGCCTGTGGCACACACAGCGATATTAGGGACAGTATCTCCAGATCAGGGCCAGTCTGACCATGTGTGAAACAGGCGGGCACCGGGGCATCTCTTCTGAGGCCCTCCTGCCCTGGGGCCTGGGATGTGAGAACCATCCTGTGCCACCAGAAGGCCAGGCCCAGGGGCTGGAAGGGGACTGAGGAGGGGTGGCGAGTCAGGCGGAAGGCTCACTGTGTCTCTGCCCGGCCAGGTGCTTTACAAGCTGGCGTGGAGTGAGAGCATGGAGAGGGACTGCGCCACCTTCTGCGCGAAGAAGTGAGGATGTCACCCAAGTCCCACCACAGCCCTGCACTGAGCCCCCCAGCACTGCCACCCCCCGACCCCCTCCTCTGTTCCCCACGCCCAGCCCTCCACCATTGCCGCCCGTTCTGCCCCTGCCCCGCTCCCCAGCACCAGCCCTGTGTGTCACACGGGGGGGGGGGGGGGGGGGGGCGGGGGGGTCTCCATGCCCCCTAGACACACACACGCACACTTCTCTCCTTTTTACCCTTGGTCTCAGCAAAGATTTCTATCCCTAACAGGTTCGCAGATCACCTACACAAGTTCCACGAGAATGACAATGGAGCAGCAGCCGGGGACCTGTGGCAGTGATGTCCCCAGGGCCTCCCTGGCACGACCATGATGGCTGCATCCCCCACCCCTTGCTTGTTCAGCTGCTTCTAATGATTTAGACTTCCCTAGAGAATTCCCCACAGCAACTGTCCTTGCCTTCCACCCACCAGTGCCAGGGGCCCCAGGTCCCCGTGGGCCCACCGGAAGAGAATGTCAGCTACATCAGGCCCCCAGGTCCAGAAAGCCCCCAAGGCCCAGCCAGGCTGAGTCAAAACCCCCTGCAGCCCCATCTTAGGCTGCTGACCTGGCTTGGGACCCACCCACAGCCTGACCACTAGCCCTGGTGGCAGTCACCTCCCATCACCAGCTGTGATGCTGATTCTGGCCATCGTTAATCCAGTTGGGATTCCCGGGGCCTCTCTGTGCCAGATCTGGAATCCCCTAGGGCTCCCCTAGAATCTACCACCACCATCACCACCCCACCTCCCACCCTGCCGAGAGACAGACGGCCCTTCCTTACAGGCCAACAGGCTTTGAGTCCTGCCTTTGTCACCACCCCCACCCCACCCCAAGAAGAGGGGAAGCCCCAGAGGGCCTGGGATAGTTTCTGGTACCTCCTCCCAGCCTCTAGACCCACTGTGAGTTTGCTTTCTTCTTTAGCAAGATATTTTGGCTTCTAGGCAAGGACAGGTCTCCAGTGAGCCCTGTGCCCCAGGCTTTTCAGACCCAAGGACTGGTCTGAGGGGCCTAGGTGCTTCTCAGCCAAGGCAGAACTGGCCGTGGGCCATCCTAGGATGGCCACCTCGGGGCCACTGGCTGATCCTCCTCATAAGTTAGATTTGCGCTTGCGTGTTTAGCTTTGCACATTTCAAATAAACACATGGTTGCAGCTATGCTGGTGCCCACTCTGTGACTCCAGGGGTACAGAAAGCTGGCGGGTGCCTATAGCAATGTGCCTGGGAGCCCAGGCTGGACCTTTCAGCTGCTCTGCTGATGTGAGGCATGACCCCCAGCACACAGGAGGTCTCTTCCTTTTCCCACCCCCCCAGGAATTCTGTGAGTGGGTTCAGACCTTTGCTGAAACTCAAACCCAAAATGTCTTAGTTCTCTTGAGCAGATAAGCAACCCAATCCAAAGGAGAAATCTATTCCTTTAAAAAAAAAAAAAAAAAACTATCAGGCTGCATTTGGATGTATGACATTGAATGAGTGATGACAGCTCCTGGGAAACCCCTCCTTCCCTTTCCAGGGTGCTGTGGAGCCATGTGCTCTATGTCCCTTTCCCTTGGGCCCCTGCTTTCCAGATACTGCAGAGCCCATGCCCAAGCCCCCTGAGTGCCAGCTTTGCATGGGGACCCCCTGAGCCACCGGTAAGCCCTAGCCCAGCTCTACTCCCACAGGTCTCTTCCTACCCAGACCAAGGGGCTTCCTCTGGATTTGTGGTGGTTGGTGTTGCCCCACTGGCCAGGTGGCCCTCTGCCTGGCTCTACACCCAGCTCCCACCCCGCAGTCCACCAGGTCAGAGTCCCATGTACTATCCCTGTCTCAGTTTTAGTCCTAGTCCCTCTAGAGCTTGTACATCCAGGGACACCCACCCTCAGCACCCCTCATCATCTGCTCCATCAGAACTTCCTCCAACGTCCCAGAGGCTCCTGCCCTCAGGGACCCCAGATGAACCTGTCTTCCCTGGCTCTCATCCCTGTCCGCATGGCAGAGCTGGTCTTGCCCAATCACTGATACCCTCCACCCTCCTGCCACTTCCACATCTCCCACCAGTTCCTCCTTGTGGGTCAGAGTCACAAACAACTGGCTCTTCCTCACTTCCTCCTCCCTGGGGATCAGACCTAGTGTCCTGCCCTCCCTGGCCAATGACAGCCCACCAGCAGAGCTCAGCCCACTACTCAGAACCAGGTTAGTCCATGGGGGCCAAGCTCTCCCATCTCCCAGAAGGGTGTGGGGTCTGCAGCCAGGCCACCCACACACACTCCCACAGCTCTCACGGCTTCATTCACAGACCTCCTGGTTCCCAGCCAGGAGTACAGGCCTCTGTGCCGCTCCAATCGATAGCTGGTCCACGTCTAAGCTTTCATTAAGTGTCTGCTGGCCAGGTGCCGCTGAGAGGGCAGCTGGTCTGTGTGAGACGAGGTACCAGGACCTCAGATGAGACCCTCCTTGCTTTAGGACCCCTGAGGAGGGCAGCCCAGGGCTGGGAGGTGGGAAGTGAGGGCTCCTGGCTAGTCTCCACTGTCCCCAACCCACAGAAAGGCCTACCCTTTCCGTCCACAAGATTGGGATAAAAACCCTTCTCTGCCTGTCCTGCTTCCTGGGATATCAGAGGTGACAGTGCGTTGTGAAAGGTTAAAGGGTTCTCTGCAAAGGTCAGAGATCTCTAGGGGTGGAAGAGAACAGGTGGAGGCACTCAGCTAGTGAGGAGATGGGGGGCCCAGCACAGAACCGCCAGAGGTAGGCTGCAGAAGGTTTTGTAAGGGCGAGGAGAACTTATCTAACCACCTGTGAGGGCTGAGGGCTTGGGCAGGAGGCAAGGGGTCGGAGGGGAGGAGGAGTTCCGGGGCCCTCCCCGCCTCCCAGGAGCAAGGAGGAGGTCTGAAGTCTGAGCCGCCCTTCCGCTGCCCGGACCCCCTCATTGGCCTCCTGGAGGCCCCAGTTCGCCAGGGGTCAGTCCACAATTGCTCCGCGAAGACCAGCAGGAGCCTTTGTCTTCTTAACCAGAGTGCTCTCTGTCCTAACCTATGCCTTGGGTTTTGGGGCTGCAGAACCCAGCAGTGGTGAAGAAGCCAGCGCTGTGTCTCCCTCGCATCGGCCCCGTTTGACCTCTGAAGATCTCTCCGGGTGGAGACAGTCTCCCCGTCCCGGTGAAGGTGCGTAGACCGGGCAGGGTTCGGGTCTTCCCAGCCCTGTAGCCCCTGGGCTATTTCGGGCGGGGGAAGCACCGCAGGGGGAGGGCGTGGTGCTCGCCCTCGGGATTTATGAGAACCAGACGTCGACTTCCCCGGTTGCGACATCTGGGCCTCCTCGAGGCTCCCATTGTTTCCACGGCGGAAGGTCCAAGCCAGAGGCGGCCTCCGCCGGGCGCCCAACCCCAAGGGGCCCCCACACCCCCTGCACCCGGCTCTTCTCTTCGGGCCACCCACCCGGCCCCCACCCGCCGCGCTCCAGGGGCATGTTTACGCGCTGGGGAGACTCGCCCCGAGAGGGGCGGCTGCAGGCCGGCTCCTGATCCCCGGGCCCCAGCGCCCGGCCAAGCGCAGCCCCAGGGAAGCCGGCGGCAGCGGCGGGCGCGGCTCGGGCTCGGCGGGGGGCTGGGGGCGCGCCGGGGGCGGGGCCGGCGCGGCTCCAGGCGGGAGGGGGCGGGGCCCGCCGGGGGCGGGGCCGAGGCGGCGCGCGGCGCGCGGGCGGGGGGCCCGAGGGGAGCGGGCGGGGCGCGCGCGGCGCGGGGCTGGGCTCGCAGCGCGCGGGGCTCGGCCGCCGGGACCGCCGAGCCGGGGCCGCGCAGGGCCCGCGAGGAGCGCACGAGCCTTCGAGGTTGCGGACGAGGGAAGCAGGAGCCGCGGCCACAGCCGGCGCCCGCCGGGAGGGAGCCCGAACCCGCCGCGGGCCATGAGCCGCCGGGCCCCGGGAGCCGGGCCGCGGTCGGGGCAGCGCTCCGCCGGCGCCCCGGCCCGCCCGGTCGCAGCTGCGCGCCTGTAGGTACGGCCTGCTTGTCCTCAGTTCCCCGATCCGTCTCCCCAGACCCGGGCCGTCCCCGAGGGCGTGCGGGTGTGTGCGCGCGGCTGCCCCGGGAAGCGCGGCCGCACGCGCCCCGGTCCGCGCGTGGCGTCTTTGTGTGCGCGGGTGGGAGGGAGCGCGACGGAGGGATGCGCCCCCGGCGGGGACCCACTCGCCGACCCCCGCCCCCGGGCCCGGCGGGAGCGGCGGGAGGGGCCGAGCCGCCTCCGGAGCAGCTGCGCCCCCGCCCCCTCCTCGGGCCCAGGGCGCAGGGCCCACGGCGGGGCGAGCGCAGCCGGGCCCCCGGAGGAGGGGTCTCCGGCTGGGCAGCGTCGCGAGGGAGCCCGGGGCTCGAATCCGGGCTGCGAGGGCGGGGGGCGGGCCCCGGGAGGCCCTGCCCAGTCCGCGACCGCCGGGCCGGCACGCCCTCGGTTCGGCCCAGGCCGTCCTGCTCTGGGTCCCCGGCCCGGCCCGCCCACCCGGGAGCTCCCCGAGCCCGCCCTCGGTAGCGGGGAGGACGCCGTGGGTGCCCGAGGGGCCGGCGCCTTTAAGAAGGGGCGGGCTCGTGCCCTCCATTCAGGCCCTTCGGCCTCAGCCATTGAGGAGCCTGCGGGCCGCGCGGGCAGAGACGGGGACCCGATCCGCCCCCATCAGCCCGCCGAGCGAGGTCCTCAGAGGGAGAGGTCTGCAGTGGCTGGGGTCCCCTAGGACCTGGGCAGGGCGGTTCGGGCCGCCAGCCTCGGGAGTACCTGAAGGAATCTGTTAACACCGACTGGGCGCTGGGGAGAACCTCCGACCGGGGCTGGGGGGCAAACCTGGCTGCACCCCGCCTCTGCGCGTTGTACGGGGGAGATGGTGCTGCCTCCCTCGTGGCCGGGTGACCAGCAAGAGTTGCCCCCTCCAGCACACACCACACTGACCGTGGGGTGAGTGAGGGCAGGAGGCGGGAGGAGAGGTCTCCCTAAGAGGCTTTGGCTGTGTCAGTGCCCCGCCCCCCCAAACTCTGCAACCACTTTCAACAGATCTCTTCCTTCCTAACCTCCCTGTTCTGTCCAGGAGGCGATTGGTCAGTGGAGTGACCTAGAACCTTCCAGCTCTAGCAGCTTTGGGAGAGGTCTGGCAGTACGGGCAGTGCTGTTAGGCTGGCATGAGTCAGGGAGTTTATAGGGGTCTGGAAGGCAGAGTTTCCCACAAATTGCTGCCTTCTACCCCTGTCTCCCCCTAGAGGGCATGCCTGATGGTGGGCAAGAGATTCTGAAGTGGGGTTGATGAATGCTTCTAAGTAATTGAGGGTTGGTACATACATGCTTTTCCTCCTGCCTATCCTGGGAAATGTGTCTGAGTTTTCTAAACCCTTCCTCCCTCCATAGTGGTCTTCTAGGGAGAATACACACACACACACACACATCCCGAAGAGCGGGCTTCCGCCAAGGCTGAGCATTTGGGTTTGAGTTGATGTGCCAAGCAAAGGGCGTCCTGCTGTTTGTCATGTAACCTTCACAATAACCCTGTGGGTTTGGTACTATTATTACAGAGAAAGAAACAGATTCAGGGAAGTGAAATGACTTGGGCCAGAGTCACTCAACCAACAAGCCAGGCCTCTGAGCTACTTGTCTCTGACAAGAGCCTGGTCATTACCTCTTGCACTGTGTACCTATCCTGGATGGTAGGGAATTGGGGTTTTAGGTGCCATGGGCCTCCTGGCTGCTGTGCCCATGGGGTTCTGGTCCAGTCTGGGGGGCTGCTGCACTTCCTGCTCCTCATGGTCCACATGGGACCAAGGGGTGTTGGCAGCCTTGGGGCCTTGGGAAAGTTTCTCTTCCCCAGTCACCTGGCTAGGTCTGTTTTCATGGCTGCGCTCCATCCCAAGGGAAAGTAGGTGTCCCTCCTTATCCAGAGGAGGTTACGGCCCACACCTTTTTGGGCAGAGCAAAGCAGAGCATCAGTGTGTAGGAGTATAGCATCCTCTGGGTGCTGCAGGGTTTCCAGACACTTCCGACCCCCTGTGTATAGGGCCCACCTAGGGGTGGATATAACACCTGCTGGGATTCATGGTCTGGTGCTATTGTAAAAGGGCAGGAGAGTGAGGGTGGAGGCGGGGAAAGGACACAGTGGGTGTTTTCAAGGCCTCCACCAGCTCAGGGGCCTGGCAGCTGTCGGGGCAGAGGAGTAGGAGCTGGTGAGGCAATGCCAGGCTGGGTGCTGAGACTCCGAGGAGAGAACAAACAGGGGTTGGAGGAAAAGGATGTAATCGAACTTGGAAGTGGTGAGTTTGAGGTGCCTGGAGTTTAGCCAGGCTGGGAATTCAGTTGTTCAAAGACCCAGGGAAGCTTTATAAGCTTCCTTGATACCCAGAGTTTGGGGATCCTCAGAACTGAAAGGAGGTACTGAGGTCTCAGTTAGGAGCCACTGGTATGTATGATGTCATGAAAAAGTCGGAAGGCAGACTGGTGGGCTGGGTAGTAGGAGTTGAAGGGGGTGTCTTGCAGATTTCAGGGGTTGAGCCAGGGAGGTTAAGGAAGGAGATGAATCCAGCCTAGGTGAGATCCATGGCAGGGAGAGAGAGGGAGAGACTTCAAGCTGGAGAGGGGCTGCCTCCATTCTATACCCGGGGAGGGCAGGGCCAGTGCAGCTGGATCCATCCCAGCCTGCACTCCACCTATATAGCTCATCCAGGAACTGTCCAGCACCAGGTGCTCCTGAAGGAGGATGGGCTTCCCTCCTAAGCCCCCAAGCCCCAGCATAGCTCCCTGTTCTGGGTCCCACTGCCTGCTTATCTGACTTCTATATCCTCCAGGGCCCAGCTCACTCCCCTGCCCTCCAGCCTGTCAGAGTGCCCTTTCCCAGGGTGGGCATCTCGTTGCCTTTTCCTGAGGCAGGACTGGGTCCCCCTCACCCCCCCTCCCCAAGAATGCCCTCAGAGGAGAGCTCCACTGGGACAGGGCCCTGTTGTAAGTAGCATGCTGCAGAGAGAGACAGATCTGGACTCAGCTCCACCCTCCCCTCTTGCTCATTCTGTGGCCCGGACCCATCCGCATGTCTCCTGACATATAGTAGAACCCAGTACAAATCCAGTAAATGATAGGCCAGTCATCTCCCTTGCAGGAACCCCATTTTCTCATCAGTAAAATGGGCAAATCCTTTCTTCCTGGCAGGGAAGATGTGAGGGGAGAAGGGTTTGAAACAGGGACAAAGCTCAACTGGATGTGGGTTCTAGCAAAAGACCTGAGCCACACTGCAGAGCTGTATTCGTTGGCAGTCAGGGGGACAGTGGGAAACAGGGAGGCCAGGGAAGAGGGTTCTGTAACCATCTGCTCCGAGCAGTGAGAGGACAAGAGGGAATGGGTGCAGTACATTTATGAAATAGAAGCAGAGGAACTTTCGATTCTTAACCAATTGCTTACCTTTTTTTTTTTTTTTTTAAGATTTTATGTGTGAGCGGTCTCTATACCCAACCTGAGGCTAGAACTCACAACCCCAAGATCAAAAGTCACATGCTCTTCCAACTGAGCCAGCCAGGTGCCCCCAGCTCTCACATTTGTTAATTTTCTCCACTGTCCCATGTGTCAAAAGACCGGATGTGGAAGTGTGGAGACACTCGGGCAGTGGGGTCCCCAAGGACCAGGGGTCTGCAGGTCCCAGAGCCAGCAGGGTTTGTCCAGGTTGGGGGCATCAGTGAAAGCCCAGGGGCTGGCGGGAAGGGCGTCCACCCTCCCACAGTGGCAAAGGCTGGCAGTGTGTGAAAGGCACGGGGGAAGCCCTGAGTGCAGAGCTGCTCCGGCTCTGACAGCCTCCTCCTAGCGCTGCTCCTCAGCATGGGCCTTGGACCAAGAAGCAGTCCGTGTGTGGGGGAGCAGGATGGTCCTCTTCACAGCTACAGAAACTGATGCTCGGAAAAGCCAGGCCCACCTGAGTGCCCCCCCCCCACACACACACACATACACACTGCTGCCCATACAGGGCAAGAGTCCTGTCCCTGTCATTAACCGAGTGCCCTCCTCCACACCCACTCTGCAGCCAAGTCCCAGCAGGTTCAAGGTTGTGGAGACCAGAAATGATGCCCACTTGTGCCTCCTCAGGGGTCATGGGGTGAGCGCAGATATTCTGTGTGGGAGGGTGGGGAAATTCCAGCCCCACCTCCCTCAAGGGAGGCCTTGGTTCAGAGCCTGTCCTGAGGGGACGCACTCTGGGGGTGGGGTGGGGTGGGGTGGGGATTGGGCTTGAGAGCCAACACCCAAGTACCCAACCAGAGAACTTGCCTGGTGTGCTCCACCCCACCCCACCCCCGGGAGACTCAGGCAGCCCGAGGGCTGAAGGCACTCTTGGTGGAAGAACTAGCCCAAAGGTTGTCTGGTCCTGTGGGGGCTGGAGGGGACAGTCCCCACAGAGGCCAGGAGGTCAGCTGGAAGGATAGCAGGATGGAGGACGGAAGGAGCGTTCGTGGTCAAGTGTGGGGTTGGGTTAGCCAAGCCAGGCCAGTCCTGGGAGGCCCGGAGGACAGGACGTCAGTGGGTATGGTTGAGGCCGAGGGACGTCTTGTCTTCTCTTGTGTGGCAGGGCCCCAAGTAGAGACCACAGCTTCCCCATCGTGGATGGTTCTTGGAGGGGGAGGCACTGCCCACCCCAGCACGTAACAGAGCACCCTTAGTTCTGACCCTCACCCCCACCCCTTCTGGCCCTGGCTGTCCAGGTGTCCCCTGAGCATGGAGCTGAGTGAGAAGAAGGTGATGGAGGAGCTTGCACAGGGCCTGCCCTGGAGGCAGCCCCCACAGGACAGCTTCTCGGGGTGCTGGGTGGCTGGCTCGCACTGCAGGGCCTACTTCCCTTCCCTGGGGGCAGAATGTCTCCTGTGGCAGTAGAAGTTCCGGAGAGAGGGCTCCTGCACACGAGGCCCTGAGGCCCCTGCAGTTTGTGGGCCAGGCTGCTGCCTCCTGCTCCCCAGACCTCTGCCCACCGCGGGTTGGATCGATTGGTCGTCAGCCCATTAGCGGGGGTGGCTAGGCTGTCTCATCAATATTTTAAGGAATGACCTGGCCGTGGGGTCCGGAACTGCGTGTGGCGTGTGGCGGGGGCTGATGACTGGCCTTTTTTTTTTTTTGTATTCCAATTGTGAGTGCTATTTTTACCACCGGAAGGCCAGCCGCCCCCTCTCCCAGGCCTCTAGCTGGTTGGGGGTGGGGGCAGGGTCTCCCATCTGGGTTCCCTGCTGCAGGGTTAGCAGAGTCGGAGGCTTGGAAAGGTGACAGGCAAGCACTTGATTGGGCTTCCCCCATCTCGACTCCAGGAAGCTCCCTCCCATTGCACTCCGGCCCTAGTAAAATGGGAACAAAAAATGACGAGCGAGGGCAAGTCATCAGAGCCTCGAAACTGTGGGGCCATGGATCAGGGGAGGGTGATCTCTCTGGGTGGTCACCCTTTGTCTCTGGCCCCAGTCCTCAGGAGAAGAAGCCCGAAGATGAGAGGCAAGCCTTGCCCATCCCTGGTCCCAGGGGGGTGACAGCAGAGCCTCAGTCATCAGTGTCCAAGGACCATGACAGCTCTAGGCCTTAGAGGCCACTGTTCAGCACCCCATTTCACTGATGGGGAGCCAAGGTCTGAGGGGACACAGGGCCTAGCTCTCCTGTTGCCCAGTCCAGCGCCCTCCCGCACTGACTCAGCAGGCCTCTTCGGGCTCCCTGGGGCCATAGACAGAGAAGCTGGGACCCTGCCCACGGAAGCAAGAGGGCCAAGGGCCACAGGGACCATGGGAGCTCAGGGAGGGAGGGCCAGTGCCCTCCAGTGCCCAGGAGGCTTCCTGGAAGGAAGGGTTTTACACAGGCTAAAATGCTGAGGAGAATTTGAGTAGTTAACAGAGTGAGGATGGCTATCCAGGCAGGAAGGTGGCACGGGCAAAGACCAAGGGGGGTCCCCGAGGAGCCACTGGAGGAGGGAGAGCCCAGGCCCAGCTGAATTCATCCATAAACCTTCCAGGCCAGCCAGGCAGTGGGGGCCAGGGTGAATTCGGCCACCCTGCTTCTGGTACCACTGGCCACCCCTCCCCCTGAGGCTCTGCTTTTCACACATCTGGATCTGGTCACCTGCAGAATGGGAGCGGGCTGTGTCTCATTAATTGGGTGACAACACGGGCTGGTCCCTGGAGAGGACTGGAAAGGCCTCCTGGCTGCACCCAGAGGTTGGGCGGTGGGCAGTGGGGGAAGCCCGGCTCTGCCCAGGGCCACACATGGATCATGACAGTACCTAGCCACCTAGTGCTGTCCTTCCAGGGAGGGGTACCCCTCCTCCCCGTTTTAAAGTGAGGAAACAGGCTCGGCGGTGGGAGCTGTGGTCATTGTCACTCACCCAGAGAGCAGTGGGGTCAGCCTTGGGCCCAGAGCAGCCAAGATCCCAAGTAGTTGTCTCATCCCAGTTTTGGCTCCAAGGGCAGTTGGGTTGGGGTGAGCACAGCCTTGCCCCTGCCAGGACTGAGCCCCCTTCCAGCCAGGTCTAGGCCTCCATCTCTGCATCTGTAACTAGTGTGGGGCTCCCTGCTCACCCTGCTGCTGGTGACTTTTACCTCTGGAGGCTCAACCCCTGTCCTTTCTGTGTAGCTCCAGCCAGACCCAGGGGACACTGAGGGCTTCAGGCCAGCAAGGGCGGGTAGGGGAGGTCAATGCAGGCCTAACCTCCCAGCGCCTCCCAGGCCAGTCCCCACCCAGGACACAGCCACAGCCGCCATTCCCTTGGCAGATCCTTCTCTGAGTCCCACTCCTACGTCCAGTGAGGACTGGCTGGACCCATGCTGTGAGAGCCTCCCCCAGGGCCGTGTACCTCCACTTTGCCCCTTCAACCAGCGGGAAGAACAAGGAGGACCAGGGATTGGTGTGCAGAGGTGCTCATTGGAACTGATTCCTTCCTGCCCCCTCCCCAACCTCTGGGGGGCCAACTGGGTATCCACGCTGGTGCTGGCTCCAGCTCCAGCTCCAGCCCTTCCCAGGCTGCTGTGTTGCCCAGTCTGACCCTCCTGGCAATACAGGGGGAGAAGCTGTCAATGTGGGGAGCACCACCGCCCGGGGTGAATGGATGGGCTCAGAGCACAGGAACAGAGCCTCTCGGGCTTAGCCGAAGGACTCTCTCCCCCAAAATGTGCCCCCTTCTAAGTAGGTTAGGCCGAGGCCGAGGCTCTCCACCTTCCCTGGAGGCCTTGGTGGTGGTGGTGGCAGGGGCATTCCAACCTGCACCCTCATTCCTGACATATGACTCAGGCCTGCCTTCTGCCCCCAAGGAGTGTCTGTACCAGATGAGGAGACGCACATGGGAGCAGACACCTGGAGCACCTGGTAACTGGCACCTTGCTAGAGGGGCTTACAGGAGGAGATTGTGGGAGCTTGGAGGAGACTCCCATGCCACATGGGTGGGGAGGCTTCCTGGAGGAAGTGGCCCCTGGACTAATTATTGAACGATGAGTAGAAGTTAGCCAGATGAAGAAAGGAAGAAGAGCAAGGCAGGAGCCAGGTGCATGGGCGCCTCAGCCCTCCTTCCCCAGTCCTTCCCACTGCGTCGTATAAGTCCGCTCCCAGTTATTGTTCATCCCTGCACGAGGTCACCCTTCCTTCATCCTCTCCCCTCTTCCCTGTCATAAAGGCCATTGCAGACTGCCCTCGTCCTCCAGAAAACCTTCCTAACTCCCTGCTACCCTCCTCCCCAGTTCCTACCAGGCAAGAGCCTCTCAGCAGCTCCGGCAATTCGGAAAACTGTCCCTTGTGCTAAGTAGCCTCATCGAGTGGCCCATTTCCTTCCCAGGGCTGTGCTGTGGTTATCGACTGCAGATCGATGGCCAAGGCTGCCCCGAGTTGAGAGGGAATTCCCATGGTGCCCTATGGCCCAGCAGCCCTGCAGATGATCTTACAGAAGCGGGGCAGCTATTTTTTACCAGGCATTTAATTACAGAGTTTGGATCCCAGAGGAGAGATGAGATGGTGCTCCCAGGAGCTCTGAGGGAAAGGCCGTGCTGGGAAATGTGGGGATCCTGGCAGGAGGTGAGGGCATGATGACCGTCTTAGTTCCCCTAACATCAGGCTGGCCCCCTCAGACAGGGGCTCCCCAAGACAGGGCAGGACCACATTACCCCATTTCCTTGCCACTGGTAGTTCTCACCCTGGCCTGGGCCCAGGGGTGGAATACATAAACACAGTGGGCTGGACATGTGCTCCCAGGACAGTGGCCACCTTGGGGGACAAGGAGGCAAGGCCCCCAAATGCCTAGACACACCAGTAGTTTGATGAGTCAGAATGATAAAGGCTGGACAGGCTGGGAACAGGAGGAAGCTGGATAAGGAGAGAGCTGCAATCCCTGCACTGGGACCTCTTCAGGAAGGCCAGGTTTGGAGGCGCCTGGGTGGCTCAGCTGATGAAACATCTGCCTTCGGGTCATGATCCCAGGCTCCTGGGATCGAGCCCAGCACCAGGCTCCCTGCTCCATGAGGAAGAAGCCTGCCTCTTCTGTCTCTCTCTTCTCGTGAATGAATGAATAAAATAAAAATAAAAAATAAAAAAAAGGAGGCCAGGTTTGAATGGGAGCTCTGGAGGGAGCAGGATTTCAGAAAGTGGGAGCACAAGTAGACTGCAGACCATGGGGATGGAAAGAAGCCTGAGAGGGCAGCGCCTTCAGTGCCAGTAGGAAAAACAGGTCCTACTTAAACACTAGAGGGTAACTCCCTGGGGTCCTAGAGTCAGGGTGAGCGTCCCAGGCCTGTCACTAACAAGCTGTGTGCTCTCAGGCCCCGTGCGAGGGCTTAGGCAGTGTCACAGCTGTGACATGCCTGGTGTTCTGGACACATTCATTTATTCATTCAGTGTTTTGTTTTATCTGTTTGTTTGTTTGTTTATAAAAGATATTATTTACTTATTTGAGACAGCAAGAGAGAGCAAGCATAAGCAGGGGGCAGGGGCAGAGGGAAGAGCAGGCTCTCCACTGTGCAGGGAGCGCGATATGGGCTCGATCCCAGAATCCTGAGATCATGCCCTGAGCCAAAGGCAGATGCTTCATGGACTGAGCCACCCAGGCGCTTACTTGATTTTTTTAGTAATCTCCATACCCACCGTGGGGCTTGAACTCAGGACCCTGAGATCAAGAGTCGCATGCTCTTCCAACTGAGCCAGCCAGGCACCCCATTCACTTAGTGTTTACTGTGCCTACTGTGTGCCCAGCACAAGGGACAAAGGCACTTGAAACACTGCATTCTCAGGGGAAGGGTGTGGAAGGGAGTGCAGGATAGGACAACTCAACCACGCAGGGGAACAAATGGTATGTCAGATGGGGATAAGCACCGCAGAGAAAAGTAAGCAGGCCTAGGGCATGCAGACACCAGCACTGGGTGGAGCAGGAACATTCCTTAGTAGAGTGGTGGTCAGAGAAGGCTATTGGACAAGATGGTATATGAGCAGCCCCTGGTAAGGGAGTGCAGGAGAAAGGACATTCCAGGCAAGTGCCAGAGAGAATTGCAGGTGCAAAGGCCCTGGGGTGGGACCCAGCAGCAGCCAGAGCAGAGTGGGCGAGAAGTGGCAGGAGATAAACAACTCAGGGAGGTAAGTGGAGGCAGATCCTGTGACGCCTTGCGGGTTATGAGTAGGACTTCTACTTTTACCCTGAGTGGAATGGGAGCCAATGTAGGATTATGAGCAGAGGAGGGACCTGATCTGTCTTGTTTTGGGAGCGACGGGTGTGTTCCTGGGTGGAGAATGGACTAGGGGTGAGGTGAAGTTCCAGGGGACCAGTGAAGAGGCTGCTGAAGTGCTGCAGGGGCGGGAACAGATCAGGGGGGCCCCTGGAGGGCAGCTCAGAAGATGAGTGGGGAAAGGTTGGGTTCTTGGCATATTTCGAAGGCAAGAGCCAAGAGGATTCACAACTTCCTCCTGCCCAGCGCGTTTGAGCGCCCTCAGGAGAGGTCAGCTTGGGAAGCTAAGTAGGGGGCTCGGAGGACCCTGCATCAGGGCACCTGGCACCCCAGAAACGACCTTGAGCATGCCGTTTGAAGGGTGCGCCTGGGGGCTGGGGGGAGGGGTCCCCTCCTGCAGACAGTGCCCCCCCCCCCGCCTCCCTGGTCGTCTTTCTCTGCCCCCAGCCCCCCAGCCCAGCACGCAGCCCCGGGACCCCCGGGGGAGGGCGGAAGGGCAGAGGACCCGGAGTCACTCGGCTCCCCTGTCGCCCACAGCCGCAGGGGGCTGCGATGGGACGGGAGCCATGAATGGTGCCGCCCCCGGCCCCGCCGCCGCCGCCGCCGCCGCCGCCGCCGCCCCGGTCCCCGACTGGCGGCAGTTCTGCGAGCTGCACGCGCAGGCGGCCGCCGTGGACTTCGCGCACAAGTTCTGCCGCTTCCTGCGGGACAACCCGGCCTACGACACGCCCGACGCCGGCGCCTCCTTCTCCCGCCACTTCGCCGCCAACTTCCTGGACGTGTTCGGCGAGGAGGTGCGCCGCGTGCTGGTGGCCGCCCCCGCCCCCGCCCGCATGGAGCCCGCCGCGCTCAAGGCCGCCGCCTACGGCCACTCGCGGAGCTCGGAGGACGTGTCCACGCAGGCGGCGGCCAAGGCCCGCGTCCGCAAGGGCTTCTCGCTGCGCAACATGAGCCTGTGCGTGGTGGACGGCGTGCGCGACATGTGGCACCGGCGCGCCTCGCCCGAGCCCGACGCGGGCGCCGCCCCGAGGGCCGCCGAGCCCCCCGCCGAGCCTCGCGACAAGTGGACGCGGCGCCTGCGGCTGTCGCGGACGCTGGCGGCCAAGGTGGAGCTGGTGGACATCCAGCGCGAGGGCGCGCTGCGCTTCATGGTGGCCGACGACGCGGCGGCGGGCGCGGGCGGCGCGGCCCAGTGGCAGAAGTGCCGCTTGCTCCTCCGCAGGGCCGTGGCCGGCGAGCGCTTCCGACTCGAGTTCTTCGTGCCGCCCAAGGTGAGCGCCGCCCTCCCCCCGCGGCGGCCCGGGCGCCCGACCTGCAGCCCTGCAGCCCTGCAGCCCTGCAGCCCTGCAGCCGCGAGCCGCCCCGGTGACGGTGGCGAGGGCGGTGGCGAGGGCGGTGGCCGGCCGCCCAGGGTGTGAAAGCTAGCCTGGCTGAGGCCAGCACTGCCGCCCGCCCGCGTGCCCCATGACCCTCCCCTCGGGAGCCCCGGGGGCAGCTGGGGCCTCCTGCAGGGTGGCAGACCTGCCCCATTCGGAAATTGGGAATAACTGTAACATTAGCACCCGTTTTCTGAGGGCGCCCGCATGCTGAGCCCTGAGCCTGGTACACAGCCTCCTCCCCCCAGCCTCCCAGCCGCGGGGAGGGGCATCATGGTCCCCAGGTCACCCAAGAGAGAACAAAGGAATACTCAGAGAGGAGGTGCGGCCTGCCCAAAGTCACAGAGCTGGGGGGTGGCGGGGCCGGGCTAATTATACTCACCACCCTGGTGGTCCTGAGAATGGAGGAGCTGGAGGTGGGAGCTGCTTGTGTGCTGGGAGGTTCGGAAAGGTGGGCGGTTGTGCTGATGCAGCTGGCAGCACCCCAAGAACCACCCAGCCCTCCCCCCCTACTCCCAGGCACCTTTAGTCACCCTGAGCCTCTCGCCTCTCTCCATCTCCTCATCTGTCAGGACTCTGGGTGCCCCTCCTTGCCTCTACTCCCTGGAGGTGCAGGGTGTGGGTCCCCAAGGCTGGGTGCATGGAGTCTGGAGAGATGACTTCCCAAGGGGTTTTTCCCTGCCGGGCACCCACCATTAGGCCCCTCAGAGAAATCCTAGACAACCAAGCCAGCTCCGCTACTTGTCAGAAGGGAGACCTGGGCCTGGTGAGTGGGGCAGGCAGGGTGGGGCTTGCCCAGAGTCACCCAAAGGGCAGAGGCCCAGGGCTCAGTGCCTGTGGGCCTGAGTGGCAGTTACAGCTGCCCCGCTGTAAATAGCGTCTGCTGCTCTTGGGGAGGGGTGGGGTGCAGCAGCTGGCGCCTCTCTTTTAGCCTCTCCCGGCCTACCATTCACCGCTGGCAGAGGGCAGGGCTCTTGAGGGCTCACGTTCCCAACCTTGGAAGAAGACAGGCAGCTGGGTTCCTAATGCCCAATCTGGCCTCAGACCCTCCTTTTCCCAGGGAAGGGTTTGTGAATTCAGGTGCGAGCCCCCCAGGAAGGCAGACAATACCATGCTGAGGTCTTAGGTCAGGTTCTCCAAATGTGTTGGGTCCCAGGGTGAGTGGGCCCCTTCAGGGCCTCCCTGCGGACACCGCCTCCCGGTGCCTTTTTAGTCCTGCCTTCCCACCCACAGTCCAGATCTCCTGCTCCTGGGGGCACCCTGGGAGCACAGGAGTGTGGGGTCTGCAGGCTCCGGGACTTTTTCCTGGGGTCTTCAGACTTTGCTCTCACCTGGCCCCATGAGTCAAGCCTCTGGCCTCCTGCCCCCTCATCCTCCAGGAAGCCTCCTGGGCCTCAGGTGCCCCAGAGCCCTTTGCAAGGACAGCCCCGGAGAGAAGAGGGCCTGGCCCCACGCTGTTGGGGAGCCATCAGGAAACCTCCATGTGCAGAACCAGACAGTAAACGTCAGTGGAGTGAGCACTCGCTCTGGGAATCCTAAGGACAGAAGCTTGCACTGCATCAATGTCCACCAGGAGCAGAGCCCCCAAGACAGGCATCTCTGGAGACACAAGCAGAGTGAGGAAAGGCTAGAGATGTGACACCACCTGCAGGCTCTGGCCAGGGAGTGGGAATGGGGAGGTGCAGGGTCAAAGGCCACTACTGGGCTAGCTAGGACAGATGCATCTCAAGCACCAGGCAGAGGAATCGGCACCTGCGGCCAGTGGAAGCCCAGTTAAAGCCCCCAGTCTAGGCCTGCACCATCCATCTGTGTCTCCTCTCTCTACTCCCAGATCACGACCCCCTGCCCTGCCGGCTGGTAGGATGGCCTGCCCTGGTCAGCTGCGGCCCTTCGGCACTGCTCCAAGCCCAGCCCTGCATCCGCTGGATGGCAGCCAGCACTACCAGGAATTCCCATTAGCCTGCCCACCCAATGTGTGGCGCTTCCCTTTCCTCCTGAGAAAGTCCCTGTCCCAGAGCCCAAGCCCTGCCGGGAAGCACAGTCTTAAACCAGCCCTGGGGACTTGAGGGCCAGAGCCAAGAGCCTTGGAGCAGAGTGGAGAGAGCCAAGCACAGAGTGGCCCTCCCTGGAAGCCCTGACAGCTCACCTGGCTTAAAACCCCACACCGGTCCCTTGACCTCCACCTGGGGACATGGCCATGCCCAGCTTCAGGAGCCCTGTTCCAAGTCAGGGACCCCAGAGCCATGCTCTGGAAAGTCCAGTCTCAAGGGGAAGGGCAGCATTTTTTTCTCAAAGGAGCTAGGAGAAACTAGAAATTATCTCACTGCACCACGCACAGCATAAACATTGTCTGGTGAGACGTTTGTTTCGGAAACACTTTTACCTAAAGTGTGTACATCGTGGGCCACGGTGTCAGATCTGTTTCTCAGTCTGGGTTGGGGTCAAAAACCACAGATGTGGGTACACGGGGCGGGAGGGCAGTCTGGGGAGGCGTTTCCCCTCCAGGCTCAGAGCTGGGAGAAGCAGATGTCGGTTCCAGCTCTGTCTGTGCCTCGCTGTGTGACAGTGTGGGGAGGTCCCTTTGTTTCCCTGAACCGCCCCCCCCCCACTCACCCATCTGTGAACTGGTGATTGGAATACCCCCATGCTGGGGCTGCCATGGTGCTCTAAGCTGAGGGTTAGGAGGGGGACAGAGGGTTTCAGGAGATGCTGGGTGACTCTCACGGTCCCTTCCCCTGGCCTTCCAGGCCTCGAGACCCAAAGTCAGCATCCCTCTCTCGGCCATCATTGAGGTCCGCACCACTATGCCCCTGGAGATGCCAGAGAAAGACAACACGTTTGTGCTTAAGGTAAGCCCCCCGCCCCCGCCCCACAGATACCCTGGCCACCCCAGCCCCCTCCCCCGCCCTCCACCGTGGGCAGCACAGCCTGAGGCTGCGTAGTGGGAAAGAGGGTAAGGAGCCAGCCGCAGGAGCTCTGGTGGCGGGGCCCGGGACCCTACCCAGCTGTCTGGCACACAGCTAGGACTTGAATCTGGGCCTGGCCCATAGGGCTGCGTGCTCTGGGTGTCACCCACCATCTGGGGCCCTCTCTTCCCATTTCCTCCTGGCCTGGTGAAGCTCCTCTGAGTTTCACTTCCTCGCCTCCCTTCCCCAACTGGAACCAGCCTATACCCACCCCATGGCCTACAACAGTTATGCAAATGCCTCCCCCCCCAACCCGGTCTCTGGGCACCAGAGTGTGGGAACCTGCCCCGTCCCACAGATGGTACAAAGGCATTGGGGGTGGCCGGGGAGGTGGGTCTGGGGGCAGCCCGTCCTTTTCCCAGGCTCCGCCACACCAGGGTGGCCTGCTTGGGTTGCTGAGGACACGGCTCCGGGCTGCCAGGGCTGTGGCCCGGGGCCTCCTCAAAGCACTGGGCATTTGTGAAGCCAAGCCCCCAAGGAGGCCTGGTTCCACCCACCTAGAGCTGCATGGAACACCCCCCTCCTCCACAGGCTCCCCGTTGGGTTTATGTTTTACTTGTCCCTGTTTGTTTAGCCATGAACTCCCTTATTCATTTAGCAAACATTTGCCAACCCCATACCCTGAGTCACCCCAGGCCCGGGGGCTGAGGACACAGTCCCTCCCTGCTTGGCATTCTTGTCCGCTGGGTGCGACAGGCCCAGAGCTTCGCTTCCAACAGCCAGCCTGCCACTGTGTGGGGGACTGTGCTTCCTGCTGGCCCCACTTTGGCCTCTGTTTCTCCATCTAATCAGATAGGGGTTGAAGGTGGTCCCTGAGGCTCTCCCAGCCCTGACATGCTGGGAGGCAGCAGCTGTATTTTAACTGGGACACACACAGGAAGCTGAGAGCCCGGGGCCTTGGCATCACGGAGATCTGGGTTCAGGTCCCAGCACCACCACTGAGTGCTGGTGTGAACAAGTCATCTGACCTCTCTGACCTTCAGTCTTCTCCTTTGTAAAATGGGGAAAACCTCCCACCTCCCTCACAGGGGCTGTTGGGAAAAGGTCATCAGATAAAGTCTGTGCAGGATTACACTCTGGGCCACAGCAGGGCTTTCTCCTCCTCTCTTTCCCTGTGGGCGCTGCCTGTCCCAGTGGCCTGGCCACAGAGGTAGAGTTCCAGGCACTCAGGTGTGGGAGCCCCTCAACTCCGTGTGCTGGGGCCAGCTGGGCCCTTCATTGACTTGAGGGTTGTGATGTTTTTTACCCCATCTCCTGGGTGCCAGGCCACCGTGGCTTCCTCAGAGGCTGCATCTCCAGTGCCTGAGGACCTGAGTCAGTGGGGCCAGACATCATCCCCGGCGATCCCCACTGGTGGGCCCCAGGCTGCTGAAAGTGTGGCCAAGGCTCCACCCCGAGACCCTGGCCTAGGCTTGGGGTGGTGACCCCACTGTCTTCCGGGCTGCCTGCACCAGCGAGCCCCTGTGGAGGAGGGTTGGGACGAGCCATTTGCCCTGGAGTGTTCTGGGGCTCTGTACTGAGGGCACTGACAGACCTGGACTCTCGGCCCCCCCTCCTAGGTCGAGAATGGAGCTGAGTATATCCTGGAGACCATCGACTCACTGCAGAAGCACTCGTGGGTGGCTGACATCCAGGGCTGTGTGGACCCCGGGTGAGTGCCCAGATGGCCCTAGAATGGGTAGATGTGGGGGGCTGGCCAGGGAGTGCCCGTGGTCCCCCCTTCCATGGGGAGGTTTCCCGTGAGGGCAGGAGCTGAGCTTGGGAGCTGGGCTTTTCTCATTGTAGTCCTGGCCAGGCTCATCTGTACCCCTAGCCCCAACAGACCCTTTGAGGCCTGCTTCACATGGCCTGGGCCTAAGGACCTAGAAGAAACTTGGCCTGAGACTTGTCTTCACTCCAGGGGAGTCAGACCAATAGGAGGTGGGCAGTGATGGGGTGAGCCCGAAGGGCCAGGGGTGATGGAACAGAGGCAAGGCCCCAAACCTAGCCCTGGGGCTCAGAGCTGATATGCTGGTAGAAGTACTCCCCTCCTCCAAGACTTAAGGAAGAGCAGGTCTGAGCCAGGCAGAGGGGACCCCAGGCCTGCCAAAAGTGTGAGGTGTGCGAGGGCCTGGGACTCACAGAGGATGTCAAGGCCTTTGGATAGCCAGAGGTAGAGCTGATGAGGGGGACTTTGATGAAAGCCTGGAAGCTAAGCTGGTAGGTCGATGGCAGCGGGGAGCCATGGCTGGTAATAAGCAGAGGGCAGCTACAGTCAGCTATGTGAGGAGGAGCAGCAGGGAGGCTGGCTTCATGATCCAGGAGAGATCCAAAGGGCAGGAGTAGGAGGCGTAAGGCCAGGAGCAGGAGGGGTAGGCCGGCCAACAGCCAAGCATTTGGCAGCAGCTCTTCTGGTGAATGGGGTGAGCCAGGCCCGGGGGAGGGGCTGCTGCTTTCTAATTAACAGCTTCATTTGAGGAAGCACAATTAAAGGCCTGAGTGCCTCCCAGACCCCCCTCCCTGCTCCATCCCCCAAATGGCTGCAATCCCTCCCCTGCCACCCAGCCATCTGCCCTGCAAACTCCCACCCCCCCACCCCGCCCAGCCCCTGGGAAAGCGAACCTCACTTTACAGTATTTTGGAGCTGGCGGGATCCCAGACACCTCATATCACAAACAGGGAGACAAAGGTCGGGGCAGGGAAGGGAGCTGCCCTGCCATCATTTGAGGGACACCTGCTGGGGCCATGTCCATCGTGGCCACAGAGCAAGCTGACAGTGTGTAACAGAGGGACATGGAGGCAGAGGGACCCAGATGAGCAGGATAGGGCTGCTGCTGGCCGTGGAACTGTCAGCCATCCCATCCCGAGGCTCCTTGAGCAGCTGGTGGTTGGGGTCCGAGTCCCATGGCAGGACACCGTTGTGCTTCCCTGCCTTTGCAGGGACAGTGAGGAAGACGCTGAGCTCTCCTGTGCCCAGGGAGGCTGTCTGGCCAGTCGAGTGGCCTCCTGCAGCTGTGAGCTCCTGACGGATGGTATGTGGGGAGCAGAGCTGGCTAGAGGAGTGGAGGGCAGGTTAGAGGGGGTGGTTGGTCCCGGATGGCTTCCTACCTGCTACTTCTCCAGCAGGGGACCAGCCCCGGCCCCCAGAGACCATGGCAGCCGTGGTGACAGCTCCACACAGCCGAGCTCGAGATGGCATTGGGGAATCCCTGGTCCACGTCCCACTGGAGACCTTCCTGGAGACCCTGGAATCCCCAGGTGGCAGCGGCAGAGACAGCAGTAACACAGGTATGATGCACACAGTCTTCTCTCCCTGGGCTCCCCACCCCCATCCCAGGCCACAGAGGCCCTCAGACTCCCCTGAGGACCTTCCTGAGCCTCAGAAGCCATGATGTTTCACCCGACCAGGTCCAGCGCATGGCAACTTGGTAGTTCTGCCTTTTGTAGGCAAGTCTGGGAAGGGGACCCCTCCCCCAGGCCCTGGATTCCATGGAAAATGCTGGTGGGAAGGAGTGGAGCGTAAAGGGTTGGAACCAGAAACTGGGGACAAGGAGACGACTTGTTCCCAGGTTTCCTGCTGACTTACAGAGTGACTCCAGGACACTCGGTTTCCCTGTGCTTCAGGTTACCTCCTATGCCAAACAAGTGGGTCGGGCCGGTTCCCTGCCTTGTTCTAAGACCGTTCAAACAGCGTTTTAGGGGCAAATATTCAACCAGCTGTTGCATCTCTTCTCTCATTTACTCATTCCCCCCACACACACACCTCTGCTTCCCCAGGCCCCTCACACTGTCACCCCTCTACAGGGGAAGAGGGAGCAGAGCCGGAACCCGAGGCCGAGCCTGAGCTGGAGCTCTCCGACTACCCCTGGTTCCACGGGACCTTGTCACGGGTCAGGGCAGCTCAGCTGGTGCTAGCAGGCGGGCCCCGGAGCCACGGCCTCTTCGTGATCCGTCAGAGTGAGACTCGGCCTGGGGAGTACGTGCTGACCTTCAACTTCCAGGGCAAGGCCAAGGCAAGTCGGGGGTGGGGGTGGCACAGGGGAGCAGCATGGCCAGCCCTGAGGGAGGGGTATCGTCCTGAGGCGTGCCCTCACCTCACCTGCATCCCCCTACCCCCACCGCCCTGAGGAGTGTAATCAGCCCCAGATGTGGTTTCTTAATTATCCAGATGGGGAACTCACTCACTGGTAGCTGAGCCCACAGGAAGCCAGGCCCTTCTAAGGGTTTGCCTTTGACCCTGTGCACTGGGGATCGCTTACCACTAAGGTTTCTGAGGGTCTCTACGCACAGCCACATTGGTGCAGGGCTGAGGTCAACCACAACCATGCCGCCCCACCCACTCCCAGGTGACTCCCCTTCTGCCCTGCTCTGTAGGGTCAGTTCACCAGCCCCTCCTGGGCCCCAGCTCTGAGCCAGGCCTGTGGCAGGCCCAGGGTCACAGAACCATGCACAGGCGGGCCTTCAAGAGCTGGGCAGGAGAGGAGGAGGTGGACTGGGCCCTACAGTCATGCAGAGTCTACAGGGCCACAGAGCTGGGGGTACTCCTGAGCCCACCAGCCAGAATAAGGGGGTTGGTGACCTGAGGCGTACAATGGATGGAGAATCCTTGAGGAGATCCAGACAGGGCACAACAAGTGGGGAGGGCAATGTGCCTAGATGGGGGGCTCTTGAGGAAGGATACTGTGTGCTAACAATGTGCTAATAATAATAAGGGGCAAAGGAAAACATGACAGGAAAGTCAGATGATGTTGGGGTAGGGGATGGCTTGTGGTTACACTGAGACCAGAATGAGCCGGAACCTCAACCCAGCTCCCCCCAGCATCCCAAATCTCCAATAAGGATACAGACCTGGCCCCGGCTCCTCCCAGAACACAGTTCCCATCAGTCCCTGCTGGAGGAGGGAGCACCCCAGGGCTCCCGCTGCAGGCCTGCTCTGGGAGTCAGTGTCCCAATTCCTGGTTGGCCTGGCACAGGCCCTCCCCTGCTCCCTGGGCATCTCTCCTTGGCAGCGTTGGCCCACCGTGGAAGAGGCAGCACCTCCCCCGGGACACCTCGGAAAGCAGCTGCCCTTAACTAGTTCCTCTGGCAACCAGGCGCTTAACGCTGTCCCTGGCAGCCCGAAGTTTACTGCTGGGCCAGCAGCGCCCCGGGCGGCCTCCCTGGAGGGCCTGGATCTGACTCCTGCCCAAGCCAGAGCCTAGGATGGCGCCCAGCCCTCTGTGGGGCATGGTGGGGGTGGTGAAGCAGGGTGGGAGGCTCCTCTCCTTCCTAGGGCAGGACCCAGCCTTAAACTTGCCCCAGTTGCCACCCTGTCAGAGCGGAGTGACTTCCAGGGTTTGACAAGTTAGTCGTGGGGTAGAGCAAGACCTCCAGCCTCCTGCCTGCACACCTCCTAGGAAGAATGACCTCTGCCTTCCCAGGCAGTTCCTTTCACCTTCTGATAATAAATGTCTGGAAGGTTTTCCGCAAAATTGAGATGCACCTGCCCCCTGAGGCCCAGCTCTACTGAGGCCTTTGCCTTCAAAGGACCCACCCAGACTTGAGGCTGTCGTAGGCCCCCACTATGCTGTTCTCTCCAGCTGAGCCCCTGCCCTGGCTGCCAGTAATGCTCCCTGGGTTCACTACACTGTTCTGGCAAGTTCTGGCCATGCTGAGTAGCAGAACTCACTCATGCAACCATCTTCCACCCTCAGGGCCTCTCTGTCCTTTATGTAAGGGGCCAGGCCAGCTTCCCCTCCTCCTGGGCTTGGAGTCACATGCATACCCTAAAACCCTGCTACCTCTGACCCTCTTGCCACCCACCCCCCAGAGACAGCCACTCTTCCTCCTGCGGGACACGTGTTGAACAAAATAGGGCTGAAGCCAGAGACCTGTGGCTCACCACTAGAGACCACAGGCCTGAGTTTCACCTGTCACATGCGGGCCCCGGGGACCCTCAGAGGACCCAGCTCTGTTCCTCATGCTCCAGATACTCCCACTGCAGCATAGCTGAGATGGACATTTGGTCCCTCCTCCCCAGCTAGACTTGGGGTTGTTTCTGGCCCCCTGGATTTTGGCTGTGCAGGAACAGCAGGCCAGCACCTAGCCTGCAAGGCCAAGAGAATCACACAAATGCATTCTCTTCCCAGCTCTGTGACTGGGGGGAGTCCCTCCTTTCCCATGCCTCAGTTTCCCCATCTCTAACATGGAGGCTATAATCTCCACCTTCTGGGATTATTGGAAACTAGAGATGGGGTTGCAAAGGGCAGGATGCAGGTGCTTCTAGCATAGGGACAAATGCATGGCTCCCTTCAGTCCCAGCCTGGCTCTGTTCCCTTCCTTCCCCATCCTCACTACAGTAGCGACCCCCTGAGATGGGGCTCAATGTGTGACGTGCCCGCGTGCTCTCACACTGCCCCATATGCCCCTGTGACACTTGGTACTTGTAGTCACCCCCAAAAGTACTTGCAAAGCAGTTGGCTAGCCCAGAACTCCATCTCTGACCTCCCCCCACCTGTGCCCACAGCACCTGCGCCTGTCCTTGAACGGCCACGGGCAGTGCCACGTCCAGCACCTGTGGTTCCAGTCTGTGCTGGACATGCTGCGCCACTTCCACACCCACCCGATCCCCCTGGAGTCCGGGGGCTCTGCAGATATCACCCTGCGCAGCTATGTGCGTGCCCAGGGCCCCCCACCCGGTAAGGCCCCCCACTTGGCCTGTGGGATAGCTCAAGAAGAGACGGGGTGGGGGGCGGCAGGAGGGGAAAGGAGGCACCCGCAGGGCCACCAGGATGGGAGAGAGGGTGGCAGCCCGGGGAGCCCGGCCAGGTCCTGAGTGATTCGGGGCAGGCCGAGGGAGGTGGCTCAGAGGAGCACCGAGGGGTTCTCTGGGCTCCTGCAAAGGGGGGCTCAGCGCGGAGGAGGGGCAGGGGCAGGTCAGGCTGTCGGGCACACGCGTTGTGAGTGCCCCGTTGCCCACAGCGGCGACGTTAGTTGGGGCGGGGGCCGGGATGCGGCGAGCGAAGGCGGGGCTGCCCCCGCCCCGGCACCGCGCCCCCTGCGGCCCCGTGTGGCTCGGGGGCCGGGGCGGGGCGAGGGTGCCCGGCTGGGCCTGACGCGCCCGCGCCCCCCGCCGCAGCCCCGGGGCCCTCGGCCGCGCCCGCGCCCCCCGCCTGCTGGAGCGAGCCGGCCGGCCAGCACTACTTCTCCAGCCTGGCCGCCGCCGCCTGCCCGCCCGCCTCGCCGTCGGAAGCGGCGGGCGCGTCGTCCTCGTCCGCCTCGTCGTCCTCGGCCGCGTCCGCGCCCGCAGCCCCGCGCCCCGCCGACGGCGCCCTGAGCGCGCGCAGCCGCAGCAACAGCGCCGAGCGCCTCCTGGAGGCGGGGCCCGGCGGCGCCGAGGAGCCCCCCGAGGCGGCGGCGGGGGACGGGGCGCGGGGCCGCGCGCGCGCCGTGGAGAACCAGTACTCGTTCTACTAGCCCCGCGCCCCGCCCCGCCCCGCCCCGCGCCCCGCGCCCCGCCGCCCCGCGCTGGGCGGGAAAAGCAAAGCTCTTCAGTGAAGACATAATGTTATTAAAGAGCCTGTTTTAGGGACTGCATTCGGCTCTCCTGTCGTCCTTTCTTCCGCCCTGGCCTCGGACACTGCTCCTCTGGGCCTGGGGAAGGCGGGGGCACCACACAAGGCACCCCCACCTCCTCACCCCCAGCCTCCGTCCAGCCCACACGCAGCCCTTGTCGTTTGGGGAGCCAGCACCCCGTCCAGCGGAGGTGGGGAGGCAAGCGGCAGAATCTGGAGGAGGCCCGGAGCTGAGGCGCCAGGCCCCACAGCGGGGCTCCGGCGGGAGGGGGAGGGGTGACCCGAGCAGACGCCTGGGGTCAAGAATGAAGGCTGGCGGAGGGGAGGGAAAACAGGAGAAAGACGGGGCCCCTTTCGCGGGGACACAGTGAAGATGGGGGCTGGGGAAGTCATGGGGCTTTGGATGCCAAGATGAGCTGGTCCCTGGCTAAGAGAGTAAGGGTGTTCTTGGCCAGGTCAGTAGGGGCGGGGGGGGGGGGGGGCAGGTTTCCTCCACATTAGGGATTGGGCAGTGGGAGAGGCTGGTTGACTCAAACTTGGGAGAGGCCTGAGGGTCTTTCCACCCTCCCACCCCCTCGACCCTCTCCTCTACCCCCTCACCCCAGCCCATGCTTCCCTGCAAGCAGAGGTCCAGCTGTGGCTCCTGTGTCCCTGGGCAATGGAGACACAGCCTACTCAAGGTCACAGCACTCCAGCCCTCAGGCCATACTCCCTCTGAGAAGGATTTCCTTCCTGTCAAGCTAAAGAGCACCCACCTACCCTGAATCCAAAAACCTGGGACCACAGACCCAAGGTGCCCCTGCCCAGGAGTGCCCTTGCAGGGCCTGCGCCTATGATGTGCCATTCAGACCCCCAGACCGCTAATCCTCTTGCCTCTGCAGCCCCAGCACCCATACGCCCTTCCCCACGTGAGGGGCACCAGCACCCCCACTGGGCCCCCACAGCTTTGCTGCTGCTCCCAATTCACAAAATGACCTGGAAGTGACTGAATAGTGCCCCTGCTGCCACCTCAGAGAGGGAGGAGTACAAGGTCACTGCTCTGCAGAGCAGCCTGTGCCTCAGCTTCCCACATCTCCGTTCATGTGGCCAGGGTTACTTTGCACTCTTGCTCCCATCCCCCGGTAGTTTGGGATGTGCCCCACCCAGACAGGAGCAGAGCAGGTCTGGGGTGAGGCTCAAGCTGGCCAGAAGCCCAGCAGCTGGTGAGAGCTCTGCATGGCGGCTCTCTGCCACTCAAGCATCTGGAGTCACTGAAGATTCTTCCCCTCCAGCAAGAGGCTGAGCCCCAGACAGCACCCCAATTCTGGGGCTCCAGCCTTCTCCCTTAGTGGAATGTCCCCCTTCAGGCCCTCTCCTCTCCCCTCAACCCACCCTGACACAGTTCCTGCCCAAGCAGGAACCTGGGGCACTCCTTTAGCCTGTCTCCTTGGCTGAATTGGGGGCACATGAGAAAGCAGAAGATGGCCTGCACCCACCCCGAGGATGGTAGTCCGACACTGTTTCTGAGGTGTTCCCAGAGTAAGATGAATTTAGGGGGGGGGTGGAACGGCAGAGAATGAGAACCCCCTGGGCACTCTAAGGTACACACTGGCCCTGCAGCAAGACGTCAAAGTGGAAAGGGGGCTCTTTCCATGACATGGCCCCCAAGGCGAGATCCTTAGGCCTGCTACTCAAAGTGGTGCTTCCAGAAAGCCCAGACTCTGTGGAACCCTGGGGAAGCCATAGCCGTGGCCCAGTGGCAGCAGCATTTCTGGGGGGGAAGCACTTCAGATGCCCACTGGGTGCCAGGTCGGGCCCACAAGATAGCAGGGCTGGCCCAGGCACTACAGTCACATGGCCAATGTGCCCAGGCTGCCTGTTGCGGGCACTGATGGGGCTGGGGACCCCAGGTGCGAGGGATAGGGAGTAGTATGTGAGAACAACCAGGTTGAGAAAGTCTTGAATGCCAGCCAGAACTGAGGGGCACTGGGGATCCAGAGCTAGTTTGAGATGGGAGCAAAGGTGGTCAGCTGGGGTGGGAGGGGCGGGGGGGAAAGATGGGTTGGAAGGGGCAAAATAGAGGGCAGGGGGCCAGGGAGGCTGTTGTAGGTGTGGGGAGGGCAGGGCAGAGAGCTGGGGAAAGGAGGATTGTCCATAGGCTGATGGGAAGGAGCTTGAGGCTAGGAGGCCAGTCGGACCCACCTGGAGACCTATACCCAAGAGCTCCCCACACGGAGAGAAGGAAGAACTCTCGCCCTCCTCCAGCAGGGGGTTCCAGGGACTGTCTCCACCAGGGACCATACCATCCAACCCTTGCTGCCAGATCTCCCAGCTCTCCCTCCAGGTAAGAGATGGGGTTAGAGGTCTTCTCTATGAGCTGCAGAAGGGGAACTGGGGCTACCAGAAGTCTCCAAGATGAAGAGCTGAGGGCGGTAGAGAGGCGAGCCACTGCCGTTGATTCACTCTCTTGGGAGGGGCCCTCGGGCCAGAGGCAGGGACATGGTGAGGCTCAGTCTGGGCCCATGTGCATGACCGAGGCGACCCGGTCTCAGAGGGCACCAGGCTAAAGCAAGGGTATAAGGTCTCTCCGGGAGGGCACCCAGGCCTGACTATGTGAGGTGGGTTTTCCCTTGCTTCGGCCACCCACCAGCCAGACCAAGAAGTTGGAAAATGCTCTCCGTCCTGCCTGCAGACATGAAGCTGAACTTGCTCCAAGGTAGTCATTGCCATGGGAATGGAGGTGTGTGTGCCAGGGGATCTACACCTGTGCCTGCTCCATCAACGTGCAAAGCCAGTATTTTATGGCCCTGGTGGTGAAAATACTTTCAGAAATAGAAGCAGGGTACCAGCAGTTATTCAAATAAACAGTCTCCTGTTGGTGCTCCAAACAGCCAAGTTTGAGCCATTTTGGAACAGAACATGTAAAATTCTTGGGACCTAGGAAGGGGGAGGGGTTCTCATATGCCTAGTGTTAAGAGACATCAGAGCAGAGCTCTAATGCAAATTTTGAGTAATGAATCTCAGTCATTCTCCCCAAATCCTTTAAAAAGGCAAAAAAAAAAAAAAAAGAAAAAGAGGGGCACCTGGGTGGCTCAGTCAGTTAAGCATCTGACTTCAGCTAAGGTCATGATCTCGAGGTCCTAGGATCACCTCCGGGGCTCCGTGCTCAGTAGGGAGTCTGCTTTTCCCTCTGCCCTTCCTTCCCCCGGCTAGTGCTCTCTCTTCTTCTCAAACAAATAAATAAAAATCTTTTTTTTTTTTGTTTTTTTTGTGTTTTTTTTTTAGTGAAAAAGGCACCTGGGTGACTCAGTTGGTTAAAATATCCAACTCCTGATCTCTGTTCAGGTCTTGATCTCAGGATCATGCACTCAAGCCCTACATTAAACATGGAGCCTACTTTAAAAAAAACATTTTTTTTAAAGTAAAAAAGATTCATCTGGCCCAAATTGCCATCCTGCAGATGGAAAAGGGCAAGTATCCTTAAGCTCTTTTGTGTCTCAGACCTCATAATAGTCTGATGAAGGCTACAGACACCTGCTCAGTATAATGTTTTAAAACTCATGGGGACACCTGGGTGGCTCAGAGGTTGAGTGTCTGCCTTCAGCTAAGGTCATGATCTAAGGGTCCTGGGATCAAATTCCACATCGGGCTCCTTGCAGGGAGCCTGCTTCTCCCTCTGCCTATGTCTCTGCCTCTCTCTGTCTCTCATGAGTAAATAAATAAAATCTTAAAAAATAAAACTCATGTCAAACCCATAGATTTGCAAAGGAAACAAAGTATACTTCAATCAAGGTATTAACTAAAGAAAAAATAATTCCAACAAAATTTTGAACTTGCAGTATGGTAATATATGTGCTTCTTTATTAACATTTTAAATAGCAAGCTCTAGCAACGGCTCTAATAACCACCAGAATTCCAAAGAATAACCAGTGTAATTCGCACTTCCAAGTTTCTGCAATTGAGATCTGATATGAAAATATCCCTGACTTCTAGCCATGGCAAAGTGGCAGGTACTGCTAATACTACTATGGTTTCTCCTTAAATTGAAGAACTGTAACTCTTAAAGGTTAAAGACATAACTTTATCCCCATTCAAATTCATGGACTGACGGAATGATTTATGCATGAACCATCTCAGACCCACAGATTAACAACAACTCTTCACTAAAGAGCGAAAATAGGGGAATGCCTGGCTGACTCAGCCTACAGAGCGTGGGACTCCTGGATCAGGGTCATGAGTTCAAGCCCCATGTTGAGTGGAGAGCTTACATTTAAAAAGAGAAAGAAAAAATAAATAAAATAAAAATAAAAAGAGAGAGAAAGAGTGAAGACAAATTACATGTTTTTTTTTTTTTTTTTTTTTTTTAAATACATGCCCAGTGTGGGGCCCATCTCAGGACTTAAACTCATGACCCTGAGATCAAGACCTGAGCTGATATCAAGAGTCAGAGGCTCAACCAACTGAGCCACTCAGACACCCCGAGGAGACTATTTTGTAACTTGATTGAGATTAAAATTTGGTGCTCAGGAGCTTTAAAAGATACCAGCAAATTCACAGAGACAGAAAGTAGATTAAGGGTTCCCAAGGCCTTGGAGGAGAGGGGACATTATTGCTTAATTCATTACCCATGTGGGGTAATAGAAGAGTTTTGGACACAGATATGGTAATAGTTGCACAACCTTGTGAATATAATTACTGCCACTGAATTGCACACTTCAGAATGGCTAAAGTGAAAACAACATGGCTATGATGTGATTTATATACTTTAAAGATTTTTTTTTGGTGGGGGGAGGGAGAGTGTTGTGGGGAGGAGCGGAGGGAGAGGGAGAGAGAGAGAACTCCAAGATTCCTCACCATGCGTGAAGCCCAGCAAGGGGCCCAATCCCACAACCCCTAGACCATGACCTGAGCCAAAACCAAGAGTCGGACACCCAACCAATGGAGCCACCCAGGCTCCCCAGTGTGATTTATATTTTAATACACACACCCCAAATAAATTACCATTTACACACAGCAGATTGGCAAAGACTAAAGTCTTTCAATACACTCCATGACCAAAATTGGATCAATGAGAATTTTTAGTTGAGTGGGAGAGGTATAAATTGGTATAACCACTTTGAAAAGCTTTTTGGTGTTATGCAATAATGTTGAAGAGATTGCATACCCTTTACCCAGAAGTTCTACTCTTAAGCTGGTGTCCTAAGGAAACTCTTTCAACATGTCTAATGACTCCTGTGAGAATGTGCACAGAGGCACTATTTATATTGCAAAAACTTGGAAATAACTGATATATCTCCCAATAGGAGAAAGGCTAAGTACCTAATAGAGCATTCATATAATGGAATGCTGTTAGAGCAATGAAAATGAATGAGCCACTGTGACATCCATTATCATGGATAAAGCTCTTAAAATATTGATCAAAGAAAAAAAAAAATAAAAAAAAAAAAAAAAAAAAAAAAAAAATATTGATCAAAGAAGCCAGTTGCAGAAAGATGTGCACAGAATATCTCATTTACATAAAGTTCAAAAACATCCAAAACTAAATAATGTGTTGGAGGTGTATACATATACAATAAAACAAAACAAGAAAAAAAATTGACAAACACAAAATTCAGTATTGTGGTTTTTCCTAGTGGGAATGAGTTGGGATATAATGGTGGGAAGGTGCAGACTAGGGTACCCGGGCAAATGGTGCTGGTATTAATCTGTTTCTTAAGCTTGGTGGTAAGTACATGGATGATCACTTAATTTTTTTTAATACCTCACTTTTGCATTATATATGTCCTGTTATGGATATGGAATATTTTGTAATTTTTAAAGTGAAATATATATAATCATTAACTGATTTTTTTTTTAAGATTTTTATCTAAGAGAGAGAGAACATGAGCAGGGAGAGGAGCAGAGTTAGAAGCAGAAGCAGACTCTACACTGAATGTGGAGCCTGACATGGGGCTTGATCCCAGGACCCAGAAATCGCAACCTGAGCCAAAGTCAGACACTTAACCAACTAAGCCACCTGGATGCCCCTAAACTACCTGACTCGTTTTTAAAAAGTGAAAAGACAACCCACAGAATGGGAGAAGATATTTGCAAATCATCTCTTTGATAATGGACTAGTATTCAGGATATATAAAGAACTCTTGGGACGCCTGGGTGGCTTAGCAGTTGAGCAGCTGCCTTCGGCTCAGGGCATGATCCTGGAGTCCCAGGATCGAGTCCCTCATCAGGCTCCCTGCATAGAGCCTGCTTCTCCCTCTGCCTATGTCTCTGCCTCTCTCTCTCTCTCTCTCATGAATAAATAAATAAAATCTAAGAAAAAAAACTCTTACAACTGAATGACAAAAACATAAATAAACATAAATAAATAAATAAGAAATGGGTACAGTAATAGACATTTCTCCCAAGAGCATTTATAAGTGGACAATAAGTTCATGAAAGGATGCTCAATGTCATTAGTCATTAGGGAAATGCAAATTCAAACCACAATGAGACCATTTTATACACACCAGGATGGCTATAATCAGAAAACTGGAAAACTGTATTGGCAAGAATGTATAGAAGTTGGAACTTTTCATATGTTGCTTGTTGGAGGGCAACATGGCACAGCCATTTTGGAAAACAGTTTAGCAGCTCAAAAAGCTGAACAGAGTTACAGATAATACAGCAGTTCTGCTCCTAGGTATATACCCAAGGGAATTCAAAGCCCATGTTCACACAAAATTGCAAACATGAATGTTCAAAGCAACATTATTTATAATGGTCAAAAAGTGATGAAACCCAAAATTTCCATCAGTGGATGAATGGATAAATAAGATATGTTATATATATATATATATAAAAGATATGTTATATCCGCACAATGGAATACTCTTCGGCCATAAAAAGGAAAACAGTTACACATACTGTAATGTGGAGGAACCTTGAATACAGTACGCCAAGTGAAAGAAATCAGGCACAAAATGCTACACATTATAATGATTCCAGTTATCTGAAATGTCCAGAGTAAGTAAATCCACAGAGACAAAAAGTTGATTAGTGGCTGCCAGAGCCTTAGGGGGCGGGGGGTGGGTGGGTGAGAGGCATAGAAAGTGATCAGTAGTGAGTACAGTATTTTATTGGAAGCAATAAAAATGTTCTGGAGTCAGGTAGTAGTGATGGTTGCACAGCTTGGTGCAATGCCCATTGAATTGGTTACAGTTTAAAAGGGTGAATTTTATGTGGATATAACTATGTGAATCGTATGTTGATAAAGCTACTGAGGGAAGGAATTTACAAAGTAAAGTTATTAAAGAAAAACATTGTCCAGATCTCAAAAGTAATTCTGTGCTTGGAAAATGTGACTCCTTCGTGTAAAATTTCAAAAAAAAATTTAAACCTCTGTGTATGCATTATATTTAAACTTCTGTTTTTCATTTTTGTGTTTTAAGAAATAAGTGGAGCACCTGGGTGGCTCAGTTACTTGAGCATCTGACTCGATTTTGGCTCGGTTTGGGTCATGGTTTCTGGGTCATGGGGTCAGGCTCCAGACTCAGTAGGGAGTCTGCTTGGGATTTTCTTGCCCTTTGCCCCTCACCCACCCCACTTGTGCTCTCCCTCTCTCTCCATAAATAAATAAATCTTAAAAAAATAAGTGTGTGGGGTGCCTGGGTGGCTTGGTAGGTTAAGCGTCTGCTTTTGGCTCAGGTCATGATCCCAGGGTCCTGCGATAGTGCCCTACATCAGGCTCTCAGCCAGGGAGTCTGATTCGCCCTCTCCCTCTGCCTGCCACTCTGCCTTCTTGTGCTCTCTCTGTGTCAAGTAAATAAATAAAATATTTTTTTTAAAATGTGTGATGGTGCCCTGTCAAGGCAAAATATTTGAATATCTGGAGTAAACATGTAAAAAGGTAAAAGCTTTTGCCATTTCTAGGATAATCCTGGATCCCAACATTCAAAATTAATAAGGCTTTGTAAGGTCCCAGTAAAATATAACCGTACCTCAGGTTGCTTTATCAATTGCTAATATTTATGTTTCAGGAATGATTTATTTGTAATGATTTATTTGTCTCAGCAAGAGACAGGCTTACTGAGGTGGGGTTACACTGAGATAAAAGAGAATGACAAAAATCCCCAAAACAATGATCGGCCACAAGTTCTCCACTATGGCTAAGATCAGCAGGGAGTGGAAAGTTTTCTTTTCAAGTTACTTCAAAATCCTGGAGATCATGCATGGATCTAGATTTTTGCACCAAAGATAAGACAGCCTATGATGTCGGTTCTCATGGCTGTTGTTACATAATGAATCACCTCAAAACTTAGTGGCTTAAAGCAACAACAATCATTATCTATCTCTCATGGTTTCTATAGGTCAGAAATTCAGAAAGGGCTTGACTGGGAAGTTCTGGCTCAGGGATCTTACCCAGTTGAAAACAAATGGTGATTGGAGCAGAGATCTAGGGCTGGCCAGCCATCTCCTGCTCTCTGAATAACCTTGAGCCTCTCTATTTGGGCTAGTCAGGGCTTCCTTACAACATGGCAGCCTCGAGGGCTGTTGGATTGGTTACGTGGTGGCAGAAGGCCTCAAGAGGGAGTATTCTAGCAAGAAAGAAACTGAATTGCAATTTTTTTTTTTTTTTTTTTACCTAAGCTTGAAAATCATGTGGTATTGCTTCTGTGCAGCTGGTGACAAGGCTACCCAGGATTCAAAGGGAAGAGACTCTGCATCTCAGAATTCAAAGGGAAGGGACACCTGGGTGGTTTAGTTGTTGAGTGTCTGTCTTCAGCTCAGGGCATGACCCGGGAGTCCTCGGGTTGATTCCGCATGGGGCTCCCTGCATGGAGCCTGCCTCTTCCTCTGCCTGTGTCTCTGCCTCTCTCTCTCTGTGTCTCTCATGAATAAATAAATAAAATCTTTAAAAAGAAAAGATTTCAAAGGGAAGAGATTCAGACAGTACTAAAAGTGGCAAGGTCCTCAAAGAGCAAATAAGATGGAAGATACTCTGTTTTTAAAAAGATGTTTTTAATTTTTATTTTAAAGATTTATTTACTTAGTTGAGAGTGTGTGCATGCGCGCTTGCGCATTAGTGTGGGGAGGAGCAGAGGGAGAGAATCTCAAGCAGAGGCGGGGCTCAATCTCAGGACCCTGAGATCAAGATCTGAACTGAAACCAAGATTCAGACCTCAACTGACTAAACTACCCAGTCACCCCCAAGATTTTATTTTTAAGTAATCTCTACACTCAGCATGGGACTCGAACCCACAACCCTGAAATCAAAAGTCACACGCTCTCCGGGGCAGCCTGGGTGGCTTAGCGGTTTAGCGCCGCCTGATCCTGGAGACCCGGGATTGAGTCCCACGTCGGGCTCCCGACATAGAGCCTGCTTCTCCCTCTGCCTGTGTCTCTGCCTCTCTCTCTCTCTCTGTTTCTCTTTTTTTTTTTTTTTTTTTTTGTTTTGAACTCTCTGTTTCTCATGAATAAATAAAATCTTAAAAAAAAAAAAAGCCACACACTCTAGCGATTGAGGCAAGCAGGCACTCCAAAATGGAAGATATTCTCAGAGCTTTGTTAAAAGATAGACTTTGCCACAGTGTCCATGGCCGTAATTCTCATTTTTCTCTGCTATGTCTTATTAAGTCCTAAAGTATACCACCAACCAAACTGATATTATAGAGTTTATAAATAAAATATAAGGATGGATTGGCAACTGAAATGTGTAATAATCCAAGTGTGCTGGTTGGATATTTTTATAAATCTACTTGAGGAACTCAGATGGCAGTATAAACATTTCGTGGACTTACATAAATTGTTTCATGTAAACTTTCTTGATATGGTTTTTTTGTTTTGGTAAGATATGTATAACATAAAATTTACCATTTTAATCCTTTCTGAGGATACAGTTCAGCGGCATTAAGCATATTCATGTCGTGCCGCTACTACCCCCACACTCACAGTCTACACCCAGCAAACAGCAACTCCCCACTCTCCCCTTGTCCCAGCCTCAAGAAAATTTGTAAATGTCATAATTGACATATTTCTCTGGTACTTATTATTAATTTTAGTCAATGTTAGAGCAATTGAATTTGCTGACTGTTGTTTAAACTTTTGTAAATTTGTATCTGCATTTATCTAAGCCCATGAAACCATTACATTTAAACACTCAAAGTGCCCATGATAAAATAAAATAAACAGCAAAATGGAAATAAAGAAATAAAGGATGGGGGACTTGGGGGGCTCAGTGGGTTAAGAGTCCAACTCTTGGTTTTGGCTCAGGTCAAGGTCATGACATCAAACCCTGAGTCAGGTTCTGTGCTGAGCATGGAGCCTGTGTAAGATTCTCTCTCTCCCTCTCCCCTCCCCTGCTCATGTGTTCTGTCTCTCTCTCTAAAAAAAAAAAAAAAAAAAAAAAAAAAAGAAAAGAAAGAAAGAAAAGAAAAAAGAAATAAAGGATGATTTAAACATATCTCAAAAAATTTACACCTTGTTCTTTTTCTTGTCTGCCTATGTCTCTGCCTCTCTCTGTGTATGTCTCTCATGAATAAATAAAATCTTTTTTAAAAATATTTTTAAAGGATTTTATTTATTTTTATAAAAGATTTTATTTATTTGAGAGAGAGCGAGCACGAGCAGGGGGAGTGGCAGAGGAGAGGGAGAAGCAGACTCCCCAGTAAGCAGGGAGCCTGACTCTGGAGCTTGATCCCAGGACCCTGGAATCAGGACCTGGGCCAAAGGCAGACACTTAACTGATTGAGCCACCCAGTCACCCCCTAAAAAACAAATTAATTAGCGAGACCTGAAAGGAATAAACTGTCTCCAAATAACTAACTGTGTCCCAGAACAAAACACTAGGATATTTAGAAGAATATAAAAACACCCAGCATCCAACAAGATACAACTAACTCACAAGATGTGGCATCTGGTTAAAAATTATCAGGCATGTGAAGAAAAAAGAAAATATAACCCATAATGAGGAAGAAAATCAACCAAAAGTGACCCAGAAATGACACCGATGATAGATTAGGAAACAAGAATCAAGCCCTGAGCTGGGGTCCGCGCTCAGTGGGGAGTCTGCTTCTCCCTCTCCCTCTGCCCATTCCCCCCCGTCCCTGCTTGCTCGCTCTCAAATAAATAAAATCTTTCTAAAAAATGAAAAAGTGGTTCTTATTAATGAGATTCTACATGTTCTAGAAACTATACAAAGTAGTAGATTCGGTAAGTAGAAATGTGGAACGTAGAACAGAGTGCCCAAACCAAGCTTCTAGAAATAAAAACTATAAGGACTAAGAAGAAAAACACCCAAGATCTGACTAATAGGCAGGGTGTTGCAGACAAAGAGATCAGCGACCTTGGAAGCAGAGCAACATATACTATTCAGACAAAAACTGGATATAAATGCAGCAGACACAAACGGACAAATACTGTATGATTACACTCATTTGAAATATCTAGAATAAGCAAGTTACATAGACACAAGAAGTAGATTAGATTTAACCAGGGGCTGAGTGCAGGAGGGCTAGGGATTACTGCTTAAAGGCTGCAGAGTTTCTGTTTGGCCTGACAAAAATCTGGGACCGGTATGGCAACAGTTGCACAGCATGGTGAATGTAATTCATGCCAGTCAATTATACAGTTGAAAGGGTTAAAATGGCAACACACATTTATATATATCATATAATAGTATTTATATATACAATAGTATTTTTATATAAATATATATACCCGGTGTTTTATTGTAATTTACTATATATAATACATACATACATACATATATGTGTATGTATATATCTCAACAATAAAAAGGGATATCTGGCTGGCTCTGTCAGTAGAGTATGTGACTTTTGATCTCAAGTTTGTGAGTTCAAGCCCCATATTGGACATGGAGCCTACTTAAAAAATAAACATTAGGGGCACCTCGGCTGCTCAGTTGGTTAAGCATCTGACTCTTGATTTCTGCTCGGGTCATGATCGCAGGGCAGTGGGATCCAGCCCCTTGTCAGCCTCTGGGCTCAATGTGGAATCTGCTTGAGGTTCGTTTTCTCCCTTTCCCCCTTCTACTTCCCCGACTTGCAGTCTAAATAAATAAATACATACATACGTAAATAAAGTATTTTTAAAAATATAAATAAATTAATTAATAAGATAAGCTGTTTTAAAAATGAACATCAGTGAACTGTAGGAAAACTTCAAGCAGCTAAATATACATGAAATTGGTGTCCCCAAAGGAGGGGAGAAGAGAGAGAGAGAAAGGGTCCAAAATAAGGGCTGAAATTTTTCCAAATTGATACAAACTAAACCTGCAGATCCAAGAAATTCAGTAAATCCTAAATGCAAGATACGTGAAGAAAATAGATACGTGAAGAAAATGATATCAAGACACATCACCATCAAATTGGGTAAATCGGTAATAAAGAGAAAATCCTGAGAGCAGCCAGAGGATGAAAGTCAATCAGGCATATGGGCAAAAAATGAGGTGGAAACAACCTGATCCTTCATGTTGCACTGTCACCTTTTGCTTTTGGTGTCATCCTCTTGAACAGGGAAACAGGTTGTTGACACCTTCACTGACCTTGCTTTTGCTCTCTATGTAAATGATAAACTGTCCAAATCTAAAAAGGTCTTGTTTCTTTACCGGCCAAATCTGTCAGCCCTGCTTGACACCCCTCAGTGAGTTTGAGGTTGAGTCATAACTTGATCTGAATTGGGGCTGTGTTTTGTGACTTACAGTGACCAGAGGACCCTTGAGGAGCAAGCAGAAGGGACATTTTGCACCTGGCCAAGTTTCTGGCAATGGCAGGGCGATGATTTACCTCTCTGCTCTCAGATCTATTAGATGTCCTCTTTGAAATATGAAAATGATGTTAAAGATTTCAAAGTGTTTTTTGCTCACATGAGGCACAGGAGTTTTGTTTTCTGTTTTGCACAATAGTTTTGATTCAGCATTGTGTTTGGGCCAAGACTAAGTTCTCAGAACTCCACCAACCACCCCTACTGCCCACCTCAGAGAACCTTGTCTCTAGCTCTTGGGTATGAGCACTTCCTCTGTGAAGTGGAGTACTGTCCAGGCACCTATTACCAGAAGAAACTGAGTGCTGTCCGTGGGAACCATGGTCTATGCAACTGGAGTGGCCATCGTGAGCTGGATAGCATTAGATCTACTGGATCATGAGGCTGGGTAGACACAGTGCAATCACTGAATAGTGGAAATGGTATGTTTTGGATCAGATTCAGGCAGGTCCAGAGGACACAAGGAAGGAAATAGTTCACTTCTCTTCTGGTGCATTATCACTGCTCCGTGTTCACCTATGTAGGAAGGTATGGGCAGTATCCAGAACTCACCTTCGCAAACTGAAACTGTCCCCATTAAACACCAGCTCCCCGTTGCCTTCCCCCAGTCCCTGAAAGGTGATTCTACTCTCTGTCTCTCTAAATCTGACTACTTTGGGGACCTCATACCAGGAGAATCATGCAGTACTTGTCTTTTGTTTCTGCCTTATTTCATTTAACATAGTGTTTTTTTAAGGTTTGCCTATGTGGTAGCATGTGTCAGAATTTCTCTCCTCCTTGGGGTGCCTGAGTGGTTCCATCAGTTAAGCATCCATCTTGGTTTCAGCTCTGGTCATGATCCTGGGGTCATGAGATCCAGCCCCCTGTTGGGCTCTGGGCTCAGCACACGAGTCTGCTTGGGATTTTCTCCCTCCCCTTCTGCCCCTCCCTGCCTATTCATATGTGTGTGCATGCATTCTCTCTCTCTCTCTCTCTCTCTCTCTCTCAAATAAATAAGAAAATAAGATCTTTTTAGAAAAAAAAAAAGAATTTCCCTCCTTCTTAAGCCTGGATAATATTCCAGTGGGTATGGATATACCACATTTGCTTATCCATTCATCTGCCCATGGACATTTCAGTCATTTCCACCTTTGGGTTATTGTGAGTAATAGCTGCTATGAACGTTAACATTGACTTGCCTACAGGCACTGGAGATGAGAGTCTCTTTAAGGGTTGCCAGGTAGGCACTCTCCCTGTGCTGGGTTCCACTGGCTGCCCTGAACTTATTATTTTCTTCCTTCAAGTTTTCTAGGGCAGGAAAGAAAAGCTAGCCAAACCTACAATTCATATCATTGCCATCAGCCCCCACATCCTTCAGGACCTAAGGGTGCAACATACATGGGTACTTACTGATCCGCCACAGGTGAGGCTCTTGGCAACTGTCATGCTACATCCAGAGGAGCAGAAAGACATGAGAAGTTAAGGTGTGCTGCTCTCAGGATGTATGGTAAACCCAAAGGTAGGTCAAAGAGATGTGGGTCATAGCTTCGATTGCATTATCTCTATAGGACAACTAGATGGGCAATGAGGAAAGCTCTTTAGAGAAAAATAAATGCATAAGGAATGATAAAATTAGAAAATCACATCTTGTAGCACTCAGTAAAATAATGGATCAAGAATAACCACTGCAGGCTGTAAAACCCCTTAGGTCAGGTGTTTGGAACTTTATAATGGATGAATTAGCCTGCCAACTTCCAATTCCCAATCAATCCTCTCATGACTAAAAGCAAGACAACTGGTCACAACAGGGATCTTAAGATGAGATGTGGGAAGAATACAGAACTCAAATGAAGAAACAAAAAAAAAAAAAAATTGAATCTGAATTCAAGTCTCTAGATCTAACTATAAGTTTATAAAATAAATTATTATAAGAGGCTAGATGAACATGTCAAAGAACACTTTTAAAAAATGCATTTAGGGACACCTGGGTGGCTCAGTGGATTAGGCATCTGCCCGGCTCAGGTCATGATCTCAGGGTCTTGAGATTAAGCCCCACATCAGGCTCCTTGCTCAGTGGGGAGTCTCTCCCTCTCTCTCCCTCTGCCCCTCTCATTGCTTGTACTCTCTCTCTCTCAGATAAATAAATAAAAATAAAATAAAATAAAAATGCATTTAGCCAGGGCAGCCCCGGTGGCGCAGCGGTTTAGCGCCGCCTGCAGCCCGGGGTGTGATCCCGGACACCCGGGATCAGTCTCACGTCGGGCTCCCTGCATGGAGCCTGCTTCTCCCTCTGCCTCTCTTTCGCGCTCTCTGAATAAATAAATAAATAAATCTTTTTTAAAAATGCATTTAGCCAAATCTAGAACTGAGAAATTCTTTTTTAAAAAGATTTTATTTATTTATTTATTCATGAGAGGCAGAGAGAGGCAGAGACATAGGCAGAGGGAGAAGCAGGCTCCTCTCAGGAAGCCTGATGCGGGACCTGATCTCAGGACCCCAGGATCATGACCTTAGCCAAAGGCAGATGCTCAACTATTGAGCCACCCAGGCATCCCTAGAACTGAGAAATTCTACAGGAAAAAATACTCCGTTTCTTTAACAAATAACTGTAGTGAAAAGAAAGAAGGGAGAGGAACTGACATAAATAAGATGTAGAAACTAAATGTAACCATCCAACTGTTTTTATTTTATTTTTATTTTTTAGATTTTTACTTATTTATTCATGAGAGACACAGAGAGAGAGGCAGGGACACAGGCAGAGGGAGAAGCAGGTTCCCCGTGGGAGCCGGACACAGGACTTGATCCCAGGACCCCGGGATCACAACTGGAGCCAAAGGCAGATGCTCAACCACTGAGCCACCCAGGTGCCCCATCCAACTGTTTTATTTATTTTTTTAGTATATATAATTGTTTTTTATTTTTTCGTATTTTTTAACCAATTCTTTTTGTTTTTGTTTTTAATTATTTATTCATGACAGACACACACAGAGAGAGAAGCAGAGACATAGGCAGAGGGAGAAGCAGGCCCCATGCAGGGAACCCGATGTGGGACTCAATCCCGGGACTCCAGGATCACGCCCTGAGCTGAAGACCGATGCTCAACCGCTGAGACACCCAGGCGTCCCCATCCAACTGTTTTATTTTTATTATTATCATTTTTTTTCATCCAACTGTTTTAGAAAGCATTTTTGAGACATGTGGAAATATTAAAACCTTGACTTGGGGAAACCCTGGGTGGCTCAGCGGTTTAGCGGATCACTCCAGGCGTGATCCTGGAGTCCTGGATCAAGTCCTGTATCAGGCTCCTTGCATGGGGCCTGCTTCTCCCTCTGCCTGTGGCTCTGCCTCTCTCTCTCTCTCTCTCTCTCTCTCTGTGTCTCTCATGAATAAATGAATAAAATCTTTTAAAAAATAAAAAATAAAACATTGACTTGGTATTAAATGATATAAAGGAATTATTTTTTTTTAATTTTTTATTTATTTATGATAGGCACACAGTGAGAGAGAGAGAGAGGCAGAGACACAGGCAGAGGGAGAAGCAGGCTCCATGCACCGGAAGCCCGACGTGGGATTCGATCCCGGGTCTCCAGGATCGCGCCCTGGGCCAAAGGCAGGCGCCAAACCGCTGCGCCACCCAGGGATCCCTAAAGGAATTATTATTAATTTTGTTAGGCATGATAATGGCATTATGGACATTTTTAAGTTTATTATTTATTAGGGATACATCCAGAAGTATTTACAGATAAAATGACATGATATCTGGAATTTGCTTTACAACATACACTGGGGGAGTGGGGCAGAAATGAAAGTATTGACAGGTATTGAAGCTAGGTGATGAGTATGTGGGAATCACTTTGTATTCTCTCTTCTTAGGACTATTTTCTATATCCACAGTTAACCTTTTTTTAAAAAAAGATTTGATTGATTGATTGAGCACAAGTTGGGGGAGAGTCAGAGGGAGAGAGAGAGACTCTCCAAGCAGGCTCTGCACTGAGCTCGGAGCCCGACCTGGGGCTCAATCCCATGACCCTGAGATCATGACCTGAGCTGAAATCAAGAGTCAGATACTCAACTGACTGAACCACCAGGTGCCCCCACAATTAAACTTTTTAAAAACATTAAGTTTGATAGTAAAGAGGATAGCCACCTTCCGAGGGACATTGAGTCTGGGGAGATAGAGCATGTTTATATGCTAATGGATAGACTTGAGAAGAACAGAAGATCTTCCCAGTGGAGCCAGTTCTGGAGGGTCCCGGGAAATAGGATGCCAAGCCCGGGGTGGCAGGCTTGACCTTGGCGAGGGTGGTTGTTATATTCCAGCCTCTATTAACTGAATGCCAGCTTGTGTCCTAGTCACACGATCTTAATTGGCCCTTACAACCAACCCATGAGATAGTGTCATTATTCCCATTTTAGAGGTCAGGAATTCAGGCTCAGAAAGATTGGTGACTCACTGGGGGTTAGGTAACCTATAAATGGCAGGTCCTGGACTGAAACTGAAGTTGCTGTGCTTCTAAAGCTTGTAGCTATGAGATGGGATGAAGGTGGTGAGGGTGGAATTTCAACCACAGCAGATGCAGCCTTTGTAGTTGGTGGCCTCTCTTCCTTGGGAAGCTGGATGAGAGCTGCTAAGGACAGGGTGCTGGCCCTGCTGATCACACTGGGGCTGCCAGGGAGCTAAAGAGGAGTGAGTCACACTCCTGGTCCAAGATTATCTGGGCCAGCCAGCCAGACAGAGGTATCCCCACAAGGAAATTCAACAGGGAGAATTATCAGGTGTCTCACGTGTCCCCCTCCCCCTCTGCAGCAGCTTCAAGAGACTTGGGTACAAATACAGAGAGTGCGAATTGACCTAAGCTGCATATGAGTCAGCAAAGGGTGGAAACCTTCCAAATAAAACTCATGCAAATTCAGCTGCTATCAAGAGCTCCAGGAAGGGGAGGTGATGTCCAAGCTACCCCCATGTCACTGTGCTCTGATTGCACCTGAAATTCTATTCTCTCTGCAATTCTGCTCTGCCCTGAGTAGAGGACCATTTCTGGGCCAGTTGTACCATCACTGGAGTGACTTAGGATAGAGGCTGGACGACCTGCACCAGACAAGCAATCTTGTCTACCCAGTGTTACTGGCCACCTTCGTTGCTTTCTGACTCCCATAGCCTGCCTTGAGTTCATGGTTGGCTGACCCAAGCCTCTATTTTCTTCTTTCAATCCTTCTGGAGCAATTCACAGAAAACAGGCAACAGCACAATTCTTTCTTTCCATCGTTCCTAGGCCTTTCAGGGCTACCAGGGCACATAAGCCAATGCAGTACCTTCTATCTGAATCGTAGTTCCATCTATCACAGGAGAAAGCATGAGGATTTCTCCTGCTTCTATATTGTGAAGATTGAGAGCATCACCACCCCACTGGCCCCCAGCATGAGGATTCTTACTGTAGCCTGCCCAGTGCATGATCCAATCCCATAATCCCACCCCGAGGGGCTGCTTTCTTGAAACACTTCTAGTACCAACAATCTTAGCCTGGGTTCCATTCAGAAGCATGAGTCACTTACTTTGGGAAGCGATCCCAGGGTGACAGAAAGTAGAGGACAAGGAAGATGGAAACAGGGAAGGAAAAAAGCCAATCCAAGAGAGAAGGATTGAGCTGCTCCCTGCTGTGGGCGTTCCAGGGCTCAAGCCAATTGGACCCTCTGAGAAGCCATGTAGAGCACAGTTCAGAACTTTCCACCCAGGGAGTAGAAGTGTAGACAAGCATTTATCCATCAATTCCTGTCCCGGTTGGTCAGGCATTCCACATATAATGTTAACTCCCTTTGCAAGGCTGGCTCTGGATCTGTGCAAGTACCCAGAGGGCCCAGGAGGCATGAGCTGTGCCTGGGGCAGAGTGGGGGGTGGGGTGGGGCTAGGTGGGGGTGGCAGGCCCAGAATAAAATTCGGCTAGGAAGATCTGAAGTGAAGCACAAGAGCAGTGAGGAAAGGCAATTTTTTTCAATAAGTGATTCTGGGGAACCCAGACACTGGTATGGGGGAAACAATGAAATTAGTTCTTGACTTGCCATCAGCCCCCACAAAACAGTTTTAGGTAAATAGCAGATCCAATGACAAAGGCAAGCCGAAAGAGCAGTGCTAATAGATAACATAGGGGAGTTTCTTCATAAACTTGTGGTAAGAACAGATTTTTAAAAATAGGACACAAAAAGCCCTAGATAGAGGAAATGGTGATAAATTTGACTATATTCGAAGGAAGAGCTCCTTTTTGACAACAGATGCTAGTAAGCAAGAAAACAGGTGAGCTCAGCGTGGAAAGAAAATGCATTCCGATTGATTCCAAGAATGCAGAGTTCCAGAAACAGGACTAACCACATGAGTTTTAATAGATGTATGCTAAGGTGGTAAAAACACAAAAATATAAAGAAAAGGCAGAAATCAATTACCATTCAAGCCAAGACAGTGGTTACCTAGAGGGGGAAAGAGAGAGTTGTGATTTGGAGGATCAGAAGCAGTCTATGGTCCGTGTCCCAGTTCTTGATGATTCCCATCAAGAGTCATACAGGTGTTTGCTTTGTGAGTGTTCATTGAGGTGTGTTTTGTTTTTGCACATTTTTTTTTCTGCGTGTATGCTTTATTTCACGATATAGATGTTTAAAATAGTGTCTATCTCAGAGAGGTTTTGTGCCAATTAAATGAGATAGTGCATGGGACCCGGTCACAAAGAGTCTGGCACATGGGAAAGAATCTGCTAAGGTGAGTGACTTTAATTCTCATTGGATTGGGCATATTTTGAATGGGACCTGCCCTTGCGTGTGGAACTCAGCAGAAGATTTGTGGGTGGTCCACATATTCATGGGCGCCCCCCCAAGGAAGGTATGTGGGGCACAGGTGAGGCAGGCAGTGTCAGGAATTGAGAGATCCTGTGCCAGCCTGAACAGGGCAATGCACTTCTCCTATTGGCTGAAGTCCCCTAACCTGGAGGTCCAAGTTCAGGAATAGGAAGGTATTTAAGTAAGTCAGACTGGGAGGTCTGGGGAATGGCGTAGTGCCAGCTGCAGCTGTAAGCACCTCCTAGCAATGGTAGCATGGCCCGGGGCAGAAGGAGCCTATGGGTGCTTGGCCTGCCTCAGCCAGAGCAGCCAGGACTCTGTCCTGTGGGTGTGTGGGGCCCAGAGACAGAAGCAGAGGGCTTCATCCACATTGGCATCTGGCCTTCGGAAAGGCTATTACTGCCACCTGACCCCTCAGCCCCACACTGAACGGGGCAGAGTAGCGCAAATTTACAGAGAATGAGCTGGCTCCGGGAAGCATAAGGGGCTCAAAGCTGGTAATGCTCCCCCAAAGCCACCCAGACAATAGGAGATCAGCACCTCTGCAGCCTAGCAAGGTGACTTTTATTATGTCAAAGAGTATTGAATTATAATTTTCAGACATTTAGACTCACCCTTTTAAAGCATAAACTTCAGGGACACCTGGGTGGCTCAGCTGTTGAGCATCTGCCTTTGGCTCAGGGAGTGATCCTGGGGTCCCAGGATAGAGTCCCACATTGGGTTCCCAGCATGGAGCCTGCTTCTCCCTCTGCCTTTGTTTCTGCCTCTCTGTCTCTCATGAATAAATAAATCCTTTTTTAAAAAAAGCATAAACTTCAGAGCTTGACATATGTGTGTGTTCACATGACCACAACCCCAATCCAGATGTACAACATGTCCATCACCCCAAAAAGTCAATTCTCTCCTCCTGCCCTTGGCCCCTGGCATCTACTGATCTGCATTCCGTCCCTATCATTCTGGCTTTTCCAGAATATCAAGTAATGGAATCATTCAAAAGGCTACAGATGAATCTCGCTTCATTCACTAAGCATAATGCTTTTGAAATTCATCCATGTGGTTGCAAATATCAATAGTTCCTTCCTTTTTATTCCTCAGCAGTACATCACTGTATGGATATGTCACAACTTAACGATCATTTGGGTTGTTTCCAGTTTTGGGGAATTATGAATTGAGCTACTATAGGTATTCACATGCAGGTCTTTCACTGGACATATATTTCCATTTCTATAAGGTAATACCTAGGAGTGAGATTGCTGGGTGGTATGGTATGTGTATGTTTATCTCTTTTTATTTTATTTTTTATTTATTTATTTTTTTTATGATAGTCACATAGAGGAGAGAGAGAGAGAGAGAGGCAGAGACACAGGCAGAGGGAGAAGCAGGCTCCATGCACCGGGAGCCTGACGTGGGATTCGATCCCGGGTCTCTAGGATCGCGCCCTGGGCCAAAGGCAGGCACCAAACCGCTGCGCCACCCAGGGATCCCTGTTTATCTCTTTTTAAAAAAGATTTAGTTATTTATTTTAGAGAGAGAGAGCATGAGGTGAAGGAGAAGTAGAGGGATAGAGAGAATCCTCAAGCAGACTCTGTTCTGAGCATGGAGCCCAACCTGGAGCTCAATCTCACAACTTCAAGATCATGACCTGACCTGAAAACCAAAAGTTGGACACCCAACTAACTGAGCTCCACCCAGGCCCCCTGTTTATCTTTATAGGAAACTGACAACCTCTTTTCCCAAGTGGGTGTATTCCATCTCAGTTTTAGTTCCCCTTGGTGAAACTGTTCTCCTGTCATCAGCTGCAGGACCATTGCAGAAAGACCACTGACTCGCTCATTCTACAAGAAACTCAAATTATGGAATAGTTGCAAACATTTTTGCTGTTTTTTTAAATCAATCCTTCTTTCTTTCTTTCTTTCTTTCTTTCTTTCTTTCTTTCCTTCCTTCCTTCTTTCTTTCTTTCAATTATGAGAGACACAGAGAGAGAGAGGTGGAGACACAGGCAGAGGGAGAAGCAGGTTCCATGCAGGGAGCCCAATGTGGGACTCGATTCCGGAACTCTGGGATCATGCCCTGAGTTGAAAGCAGATGCTCAGCCACTGAGCCACCCAGGCTTCCCTTGCTGTTCTTTTAAGTACCAGCCAACTCAAAGGATTAAAGCACCCCTCTAGAGTGACTAGCTGCTCCAATTTGCCCAAGATTCTCCTGGTTTTAACATTGAAAGTTTTACATCCTGAGAAATTCCTCAGTCCTGGGACCAAACTGGGTTATGTGGTCACCTTACCGTTGAGTGTCAGGGGATGGATCATGGGTCACTTCGTTTTGTTCGCAAGCAAGTGTCAAGGTGAGTTTGTCTCTGACTTGCACATAAGGAAACAGCCTTCAAGAGGTTAAAGTGCTTCCCCAGCCCACTCTCCAGAATAGGTGGAGCCAAACTCTGGTATCAGCTCCGCCTGTCTCCAAAGCACCGGTTGTCCTGAGCCTCAGGGCACCCAGGTGCACCTGGGTGGAGCTCTGCTGCCCTCTACTGGTAGAGGAGGTGGTGCTGAGTCTGAGTCCACACGTGTGGGGTAGCCAGCAGTGGGAGCCTGGGAGCAGGACCTCAAAACTGACCTTAGCCCCAGGAGGGTGCCACATGGAGAGACCTCACCAAGGCCTACTGGGGGCCATGGTCCTTGTGATCAATTAGGCCCTCACAGACCTGGCGCCAGAGTGCCAGGTGTAAGTCTGTGTGACCCTGAGCCAGTTTCTCACCCCTCTGGGCCTCAGTAAATCTTGATGCTAAACATATCAATACACTTAGACTAGGCTTGGACACTGAGGTTGTTATTAACAGCTCTACATGCCCCCTACCCTTGTGCACTCACTCACTTCATTCGTTCATTACACTTCCAACCAGCAGGTGTCTGCCAAACACCAGCTCTGTGCCAGACCTTGGTGTGTGTGTGTGTGTGTGTGACAAGGAGATGGCTGCTCTCTTGGCTCTTCACTCTCTGTGATCCACTGTCTCTCGTGTTCATTCATTCTTCAGTCCCCTGGTTATCTCGTTTACACATCATTATTTTTTTCAGGCAGTTGTCGACTCCCTTCCTTCCTCTTTCCCTAATTCCTCCGTTTTGCAAGCATTCTGGAAGCACCATTCTACTCTACAGGCCAGGATTAGATGCTGGGATTCCGGCTCAACCCTCCTCCCAGACTTGTGGGTAGGCAGATGGTGAGGACACGTTGTGCTAACTACCATATGTCAGCCATCGGGACCCAGAGCGGAGAGAGCATCAAGAAGAGAGCAACTCACTGCCTGGAGAAGGGAACAGGGTGGGGGAAACCCAAGAAGGGAAGGAAGGCAATCAGAGAAGGCTTCATGGAGGAGGTAGCATTTAAGCAAAGCTAAGAAGGGTGTGTGGGAGTGCTCCTGGAAGGGAAAGACACTCCAGGTAAAGTCTTGTGTGTGCGTGTGCCACATTTGGGGGAAAGTGAGGTACCTGGGTAGCTGGAGTGTATGATGTAAGGTCATGTGTCCATGACCACACCCAAGTCAAGGCTTCCAGAGGTTCCAGTGACAGCCCCAGGCCAGTCAAAGACTTCTCCAGATTCATCACCCTTGGACACTGGAAAACCACCTACTATGAGGGGGCCAGGAATGGCCTTAGGGCCCTAACACCACACCCTGTCACAGAGGTCCCCTGGCAGCCCAGGACATTCAGTGGGAGAGCTGTCCTGGACAGAGCAGGCTATGCAGGCAGTAGCAACACTAGTACCTGAGGTGCCCGGCCCCCAGGATCCCATGGGCATCCAGCAAAGGTTAACTGAGAACTTTGTTGTGAGCCAGGCCTTGCCCCAGATGTCGGAATACCACAATGAACAGAATGTCCACTCTTTAGCGGGTGACGAATGATAAGCGAGAAAACCAGCAAGTGTGAAAGACCACCAGAAACACACCTGTAGTTAAAAAAAAAAAAAAAAAAAAATTGGTTCCGTTGCCTCTTTCGAGGAGGAAGACACTTACTTTAACAAGGGGGTGTGAAAGAGGACTTATGATAGGATTTGGGCTTGGGTGAAGTGATTTGGGGGAGGGTTCAGGTTAAGTGGGTTTAATTCTGGATCAGATGCTGTCAGGAAGCGACACAATTCCATGACTGCTGCCTTCATAAATATTTAAAGTGAACTGAGGCTAATGCTTTAAAGAAGCAGCAGTTACTCCTAAGAGCCAGAACAAGGGAAACATTTGGTCTTTTTGTGGTTGCAACAATATTCCCGTTTGCATCTATGTTCAAACACGATTGCAAGAGGAGTCACTCCATCACTGTGACAGAATGGCCTTGGGTGATGTTGGTATTCTGGGAAATTGTTTATGTCCAAGAAGAGGACGGCAAGGCCTAGCTGCAAGTGCCAGGCCAGCTCCCAGACGGGGGCGGGGGGAGCTTTCCTCTCTCTCATGAGAAAGGCTCTCTCATTCATTCCACCGTTGTAGATTTTCTGGGTGTCAGGTGCAGAATAATTCGAGGAGGACAAAAGAGACATGGCCCCAGTCCTCGGGGAGCTTGTAATGACAAGACTGCGCTATCTTAAATAGACTGTCAGAAACTGGAGAGAGAGTGGACCAGACCAAGGAACCCCCAGGACAAAGGCCCGGGGGCCGGGGAGGATGCTGAGAGCCATTTAGCAGGGCTGCCGGCGGAGCCACGCCGTGCGCGCGGGCAGGAGGTCGGCTGGGGTCGGACCCTCGGGCAAGCAAGGCCACCTCTCCCAAAGGAACTGCGGCCCTGATTTGCTCAGATACAGGAAATGAAATCCAGCAGCTTTGATCCCGGTAACCCACCCGGCCACGAGCTCATGCATATTCAGCAGCTTCCTTCCGGCTGGCGACTCCGCCTCAGCCCCGCCCTGCTGGCAGACTGCGCTTGCGCCGCCGGCGCGCCGCTCTGTCGTCATATGTGCGCGCCCCCCGCCGCCGCTCGTCCGGAGAGCGGGGAAGCCGTGATGGCAAGTTCGGCTGCCTCCTCCGTGCGACCGCCGAGACCCAAGAAAGAGCCACAGGCCCTCGTCATCCCCAAGAATGCGGCAGAAGAGCAGAAACTCAAGCTGGAGCGGCTCATGAAGAACCCGGTGAGGCGAGACGCTGGTTTGACGGTTCCTCCCGATACCCTTCATTTCCAGGCTTCTGGGGACCGGTGGGCCCGCCTCCCGTGCCTCCAAACTTAGGAACTCAGTACCCGAACCCCTGGGCGAGCCCTTAGGAAGGAATAGATTGCCCCGAAGATAGCTTCCCTAGGCCTTATATCGGAGCCCAACCTGGACGAGAGCGCCGTGCAGCGGTTTCCCGTGCTCTAAGACGCTAATTTAACTTTGTGTGAACTGAAGCATGGACTAGAAAGATACAACTCATGGGTTGGCACAAGGGTTTATTTTCTTCTAAACGGCTCCGATTGTTAGAAGGGCATTGGCCAACATACCTGGAGCGAGTCACTCCCCCTGTCTGGGTCTCCTCCTTTCGGTCATAAAAATAATTGGGTGAGGTCTCACACCTTTGGCTTGGAAGGGTTGGCTCCACCTGTCGTAGTTCAGGTTAGAGGTTTCCAGCCATAAATGATGGCTTACGTTTCTGAATTCTGCTTTGGAAAGTTCCAAGTGTAGCCCTGGCAACGCTGTGGGCCATCATAGACCCCAGAGTATATGCAATGAAGTAAATCTAAGGAAGGGAAGAAAATCAGTTCAAGGAGCAAAGCAGCCTTATTTCACCCATCCAGCTAAAATACTTTGGTTTTAAGAGATGTGAATTTGTCAGCAGGTTTGTGCTTAAAGATGCTCCTGTGTTTAAATGTTGCAGGACAAAGCAGTTCCAATTCCAGAAAAAATGAGTGAATGGGCACCTCGGCCTCCCCCAGAATTTGTTCGAGATGTAATGGGTAATGTCTTGTGTGTGTGTGTGTGTGTGTGTGAGTGAGAGAGAGAGAGAGAGAGAGAGAGAGAGAGTGAGTATAAATTTTGGAGTGTGGATATGAAAAGCCTGTGCTTAATATTTGTTAATTACATCTCTAATAGGAAAAAAAGTTCACTGGTTCAGTAATTTAGTACTTACAATGAAGGGGTGTTGTTGCTTACAGTTTGGCACTAGAGAATTTTCTTCTGCATTGGTTTATTTTTTTTTAAGATTTTATTTATTTATTCATGAGAAACAACAGAGACATAGGCAGAGGGAGAGGCAGGCTCCCCATAGGGAGCCCGATGTAGGACTCGATCCCAGGATCACGATCTGAGCCAAAGGCAGACGCTCAACCACTGAGCCACCCAGGTGCCTTGCATTGTTTTAAATAATGCAGTTTTGTTTTTTGTTTTTTGTTTTTTTCTAACTGGAAATAGTTTTATTTTGGGGGTTGTAAATTAACATACTAATTATAAAGAAGGATGAATAACAGAGGTATGAAACATTTTGAACCCCCATAATTCTACCATTCTTGTAACTTTTTTTATTTTTTATTTATTTTTTAAAATAATTTGTTTTTTTTATTTTTATTTATTTATGATAGTCACAGAGAGAGAGAGAGAGAGAGAGAGGCAGAGACACAGGCAGAGGGAGAAGCAGGCTCCATGCACTGGGAGCCCGACGTGGGACTCGATCCCCGGTCTCCAGGATCGTGCCCTGGGCCAAAGGCAGGCGCCAAACCGCTGCGCCACCCAGGGATCCCTGTAACTTTTTTTTAAAGGTTTACTTGAGAGAGAGCATGGAGGGGGTGGAGATCCCAAGCAGACTCCGCACTGAGCAGGGAACCCCTCATGGGGCTCCATCTCACAACCCTGACATCATGACCTGATTCTAAATCAAGACTCAGCCGCTCTACTGACCGAGCCACCCAGGCATCCACCCCTCCACCCCCGGCAGTGCAACATTGTGATATAGCCTTCCAAACTCCTATAGTCGAAACCCTTCAGGTTTAAGAAAAAATGGTTTTATAAAAACATGGTTGTTTTACACATACTACTTAGTATTTTTTTTTTAACTTAATATACATGGACATCTTTTCAGCTCTGTAGAAATTTAGCATGTCAAATGTGAAATCGTCTGGCAGGGGAAGGAAAGATCTTAAGCTATCTTCTAGGTTTCTGGTCACTCAGTTTGTTCTTCCTCTTACTACTATGTTAGAGTGGAATTTTTAGTGACGTCGCATTTGACATTCATGCAGCACTTATTTAATGATAACTATACTATGCAAGTCACTGCGCCAGATCTGAGTACAGTGGGAATGGTCCTTTCCATTACTTCCAGTTTCTTTCTTTGGTCCCTTTCTTCTTCTTCTTCTTTCTTCTTTCTTCTTCAAGATTTTATTTATTTATTCATGAGAGATACAGAGAAAGAGACATAGTTAGAGGGAGAAGCAGGCTCCTCATAGGGAGCTCGACGTAGGACTCAATCCCAGAACCCCGGGATCATGACCTGAGCCAAAGGCACACGTTCAGTGTCTAAGCCACTCAGGCATCCCTCTTTGGTCCCTTTTGATTAAGAGTGGCCTTTGTTGGTAATGGGATTTCATTAAGAACTCTGGACTCTTCTGACTATAGGTTCAAGCGCTGGGGCTGGCAGTGGAGAATTCCATGTGTACAGGCATCTGCGTCGGAGAGAGTATCAGCGACAAGACTACATGGATGCCATGGCTGAGAAGGTCAGTGAGCAAGGAGGCTGGTTGAGCCCTTGAGTTTGGGCAGTGTGCACTTAGGACTTTAAGGAAAAAGCATTTAAAGACGAGGAGATACACCTGGTTCTTGGCCTTTGTGAAGCCTGCCTTCTAAAGTCAGCATGGGAAACATGTCAGGTAAATCCAGGTTACTCCTAAGTCAGACTCATCACATCAAGATACTCCTACTAGGAGTTGAATGGGAGGAGAGAGACTTCCATGTGTGTAGAAGGGACAGCAGAGTCCCCTCTCCCCTCTGGGTCATTTGCCATGAAATGGAATAGAAAGGATCTCCTACATCACTTGAGTTATTATTTCTAACTGTTACCTCTTTGGCTGAATTCTGATAATTCCATGTAGCTCTGTGTTTGGTGTGAATAGTAGTGTGGTTTCATGTGTCTGCTTCTTTGAATGCTCTAGCATAGAGGCAGGCATTTCTTCATGACGGGTGTGAAATAATAATTAACAATTGGGAATGGACTTAGAAATCGTATTATAAAAACTATTAAGCGTTTTAATTACCTGACCAGAAGAGCTCAAAACCTCCTCATTCTTAAAAAATAATCTTCAGACATTTCATTTATTTTTCAAATAGAATTTTGGAGTTGTTTTATCCACACCAAAAATTCTTGTTGGATTTTTTTTATAGAATTGAGTTGAATCTGTAACTTAAATTGAATGAGAATGGATGCTATACTGTTTTGTAATCTCTAGAAATGTCTGGTGTTTTTTCTGTATCTCTCAATGATGATTTATGGAGATTTGGTATATATCTTACCACATTTGTACAAAAATTTTACTTTATTTTATTGCAGTGGTGCTAGGTGCTCCTTTATATTTTATTACTATTAGTAAAAATCAGAAAATAGTGATATTTTAGTATTCCTATATTTTCCTGCCTATTAATAAAAACCAGAGGCACTTAGGTGGCTCAGTCGGTTAAGGATCTGCCTTTGGCTCAGGTCATGATCCTAGAGTCCTGGGATTGAGCCCAACGTCGGGCTCCTTGCACAGTGGGGAGCCTGCTTCCCCCCTCCCTCTGCAGCTCCCCCTGCTTGTGCTCTTTCTCTGTCAAATAAAATCTTAAAAAGTGAGATGGGGGAGTGCCTGGGTGGCTCAGTCGGTTAAATGTCTGCCTTCAGCTCAGGTCATGATCTCAGGGTCCTGGGATGGAGCCCCATATCTGGCTACCTGATCAACAGGAGCCTGCTTGTGTGCATCTGTGTGTTTTAGAGAACTTCACATACTTCAAATGATATTTATTGTTTGCTTTTTATAAAGGAGGAAACTATCCAATAACATTTGATTTTCCAGTAATTTGATTTTTTAAAAGACTGTAGAATGTCTCCCCCCCCCCCCCTTTTTTTTTTTTTAAGATTTTATTTATTCGTGAGAGACACAGGCAGAGGGAGAAGCAGGCTCCACGTAGGGAACCTGATGTGGGACTCTATCCTGGGTCTCCAAGATCATGCCCTGGGCCAAAGGCGGCACTAAACCGCCGAGCCACCCAGGGTTCCCGTTTATGTCTTCCTATATAAAGGAAAGAACATGTCTTAAAAAATTAAAACAATCATTCATGAAAATTGAATACTACTTAGCAATAAAAAGGAACAAACTACTGATACATGTGACGTGAATGATTCTTAAAACATGCTGAGTGAAAGAAGCCTTGCATAAAAGAGACCATGCCATATGATTCCATTTATATGAAATTCTACAAGAGACAAGATTAATTTATGTTATGTATATGTATCAGAATAGCTATCTCTGGGAGTTGGATAGGAAGGGGTATGAGGGAACTTTCTGGTGTGGTCAAATTGTACACTCAAGATTTGAGCATTTTGGTTTTGTTTTTTGTTTTTAAATTTTACTTATTTATTCATGAGAGACACACACACACAGAGGCAGAGACATAGGCAGAGGGAGAAGCAGGCTCCATGCAGGGAGCCTGACGTGGGACTCGATCCGGGGTTTCCAGGATCACACCCTGGGCTGAAGGCAGGTACTAAACTGCTGAGCCACCAGGGCTGCCCGAGTATTTTGTTGTATGTATTACCTTTAGAAAAAAATAGAAGAGCTGTTAACAAATATTAAACCCTAGTTAATGCTATGCATGCTTAAATCTTTAGAGGTGAAATGTCTTGGTGTCTGCAACTTACTTTGAAATGTATTAAAAAAAAAGCGGTAAGATGGATTGATGGCTAGAAGTAGACAGATGTGATAAAGCAAGAAGCAAAATGTCAATTGTAGGATCTTGGTGGTGGGTATAGGAACTGTAGAACTCCTTCAACTTTTTTATGTTTGAAGTTTTCCAACATAAAACACAAGGGAATGTATTACAAGAGATAGGCATGATACAGAAGAAAATTTGAAAAAGTGAAAATTCACTGGAATGGCCAAAGTTAAGTTTGAAAAATGTCTTTATGATTTGGGAACAGAATGGAAACATTGCCATGGTGGTTTTCACGTGGCGTTTGCTTGTCCTGCAGCCTGTCTTGGCCCCCAGCTATTGGTAGTTCTTCTCCAGCTACTGCTATCTTCTGTTTATGACATTCTCAATTCCATTGGGAAGTTTCTGGTAGCTTGTCACACAGCTATACCTGGTCACCATAGTGGGTTTTCCACTGTCAAGAATAAAGAAAACTATATAAAAACTATCAGAAGCTCTTTAAAAATTTTTAAACTGCTATAGAGAGGGAAGGAAATAGAGCGTGCAGTTGGCTTAGCTACTGTCAGTCTGAAGTTTGTATATCTCAAGACCCAGAGAAAATACAGAAAAATGTTTCACAAACCCTGAGTCCACAGAGACACCCAGGTTTTTATTTCACATGGCAAAAGACAGCCTCTGAGGTTAGAAGAAACAAAAAGGGAAGCATGTCCTTACCTTTCATAGTGACTAACAGGATGTTACTACCGAAGGAGCGCGTGGTGCTGCTCAAGTCCTTGTGGCAGGTTCACAGCCAGCAAGGGCAGCTGCTCCAGCATCAGAGTGAGACATTTGTGGCTCAGCTTCTAAACAGACCATGTTTTTAGCTTTAAGTTGTTTACTTTAACTTTTTTTTCTATTAAGATTTTATTTATTTGATAGCACATACACACACGAGCTGGGGAAGGGAGAGGGAATAGGAGAGGGAGAGGAAGAAGCGGACTCTCTACTAAGCAGGGAGCTTGCTGTGGGGCCCAATCCCGGGACCCTGAGACCATGACCTGAACTGAGACCAACTGAGGCACCCAGGTGTCCCTCAAGTTGCTTCCTTTTGAGTTGTCCTCTGATCCGCTGATTTCCTGGAAAGGAGACCCTTCTTCTTCTTCCTTTTTAAGATGTTTTTCTTTTCTTTTTTTTTTTTTTAAAGTAATCTCTGCGCCCAGCATGGGTCTGGAGCTTCACCCTGAGATCAAGAGTTGCACACACTTCCAACTGAGCTAGCCAGGTGCCTCAACCCTTCTTTTTTTAATTTCATGATTTTTGCTCTCAAAGAGAGAGTTTCCATGTCACTCTAAGCAGATCCACACGGCCCTGGCAGTGCAGACCAGCAGACGTGTTGAAGCCACCTCATTCTCTGCAGTCTCCTTATTTACCCTGCTGACCTTTATGGCTGTGACTAGAAGAAAGAGATGGCACTTTATAGCAGTTGCATCTGTGGCTTACAAGTGCTTTCTTGTAGGTCATCAGATGTTGTTATTCCTGAAGACTGGGAGAGAGGAATTAATCTTTTTCCTGTTTTACAGGTGAGAAAATGGAGGCTTAGAGACAGGGAGCTGCTAGGAAGGAACAGTACAAGGGTGGCTCAGTGTGGATGTGTGTGTATACATATGTCTCTGTACACCAGTGTGTGCTGGTAGTGGTAATGGCAGTGGAACTAATGCTGCTGTAGAATCAGTCATCTGATAACTGTCGTCAGTTAGGACTTGAAAATCCCACAGTTCCAGTTCTCTGGCCAGGCCATCTGATGAGCTCAGATCACTGTAAGGAAAAAACACGCTTCTGGGTTTCTCCTCTACTCTCAGTTCTCCGCTATTCTTCTGACACTTCTGGTTGCCAAATGTGTGGGGATTTCCCTCACACCACACAATTCTGGGACACCAGCTGAGTGTCCTACAGTTTAGCTCAATTCTGATGCTGTCAACCTGGTGATAACGTCAGAGGCCACAGGTTCAGGCCTCAGTCCCACAAGACTGCCTTCCTGCTCCTAACCACCTCAAAGGTCAATCCCAGGCCCAGGTTGTCACCTGACTGGCTGGAGGTCTCCCAAGACTCCTTCCTCAGGTTCAATTAATTTGCTTACAGGAGGTCACAGAATTCAGGAGCAGCTAGCCAGGTGGAAGAAGGGGGGCACAGAGCTTCCATCCCCTCCCAGCACCTCCACATGTTCCCGAAATTGGAAACCATCTGAACCCCATCTTTTTGGGGCTTCACTACCAGTTGATTAAATCATTGGCCATTGGTAATTTGTTCAACCTGCAGCCTCTTTCCTCTCCTTAGAGCCCTGGAGGTGGGGCAGAAAGTTAGCCTGGTGACCAGCCCTCTTCCTTAGGTAGGGGCTTTTAGAAGTCACTCATTAACATAAACTCCTGTGGTTGAAAGGAGCTTATTGTAAAAAAGACACCATTTCACCTTTATCTCTGGAGTTATTTCAGGAACCGGGAACATAATGAAATATTGTAATAAAAGATGCCTCTGTGGCTCTTATATAGGAAATTTACAAGAGTTGTAGGGCGTCTATGCCAGAAAGAGTGGATGAAGATCAAATACAGTTGACTCTTGAACGGGGTGTTTAGGGGCACCAACCCCCCTACCATGCAGTAAAAAAAAAATCTGCATATAACTTTTGACTCCCTAAAATTTCTAATAGCCTACTGTGGACCAGAAGCCTTACTGATGATACAAACCGTCTATTAACATGTATTTTATATATGTATTGTATACCATATTGTTATGATAAAGTAAGCAAGAGAAAAGAGTGTTAAGAAAATCATAAGAAAGGGGTGCCTGAGTGGCTCAGTGGGTTGAGTGTTTGCCTTTGGCTCAGGTTGTGTTCTCAGGGCCCTGGGATCAAGCCCCACATTAGACTTCCTGCTCGGTGGAGAGCCTGCTTCTCCTTCTCTCTCTGCTGCTCCTGCTTGTGCTCTCTTGGTGTCTATCAAAAAAAATAAAATCTTAAGAGAAAATACATTTATGGTACTGTCTTGTATTTATCAAAAAAGATCCACACAGGTTCAAACCTGTGTTCAAAGATTCCGAGATTTCTTAGTTTTTTTTTCTTTTTAAGATTTTATTTATTTATTTATGAGAGACAGAGAGGCAGAGAAATAGGCAGAGGGAGAAGTAGGCTACCTGCAGGGACCCCAATGTGGTACTTGATTCCGGGACTCTAGGATCATGCCGTGAGCCGAAGGCAGATGCTTAACTGCTGAGCCACCCAGGCGTCCCTCAGATTTCTTAGTTTAAATCACAATATCTCACTAGCCAAGACCCTGGCTGTATAACCAGTAGTTGTGCACCTTCTTACACTGTCATATTTTGTTGTGTGTGAGTGGTATCTTACTGAACTGAATGTTCGCCATCAGAGAGCCATGTATTGATTCCTGCCCCACCTATTGGACAATTAAAGCGGCTCTGGAGACCTAGATGTATCTATAGCACCCGTAGTGGTAGTGACTTCTGGAGCTCTCATACACAGCCCAGAGTATGTCTAAATGATATATTTTTTCACAGCAAAAATTGGATGCAGAGTTTCAGAAGAGACTGGAGAGGAATAAAATTGCTGCAGAGGAGCAGACGGCAAAGCGACGAAAAAAGCGGTAAGGGCTTTGTGGCTTCTCATAACCAATGAAACTTAAAGGCAGGAAATGTGAAAGCTGGTGAAGTCCTTGTGGTCAGAAGTTCACCATATGACCTTTTGAGGTCCAGTAGAGGAATGGCCTTTCTTCCAGTACCTGAGGAGAGATTAAGTCACTTATTGCTGATTTATTACCTCTCTCTCTTCACAGCTCAGGTTAGCACTTTGGTGATCATGTGGATTTCTAGGGCTCCTCCACTTCTGTATTTTTTTTTTTTTTTAAGATTTTATTTATTCATGAGAGGCAGAGACACAGTTAGAGGGAGAAGCAGGCTCCATGCAGTGAGCCTGACATGGGACTTGATCCCCGGTCTCCAGGATCATGAAGGTGGCGCTAAACCGCTGGGCCACCAGGGCTGCCCTTCACTTCTGTATTTTAACATCAAGTTTAACAATATGCTGTGAGCAAACTTCCTTTAGTTTCTTCCCTAAATTAGGGTGTGTGACCTCCCTCAGTGACAGCATGTCAGTATGTAGACTGTATGTGTGCTCCCTTGACCTTTAGAGAACTGAGCAGGGTTCTAAAAACAGACCCTAATTCTTAGTCTGTCTCTGGCAATCTGTTAATTTATTGGGATAGTCCTCTTTCATTTGCTTTCTGATAGGCATAGTAAATTTAGTTAACGAGCACATCTGTATGCTACAACTTGATTACATCTTTTTTCTAGCTCTTTTGCATTTTTTATTTTACCATGTTTTAGTTTCTGCAGGTAGAATTAAATAGGAAACAAAACTTGTAAAGCTGTAACATTTTGGGATCCCTGGGTGGTGCAGTGGTTTAGTGCCTGCCTTTGGCCCAGGGCGCGGTCCTGGAGACCTGGGATCGAATCCCACGTCGGGCTCCCGGTGCATGGAGCCTGCTTCTCCCTCTGCCTGTGTCTCTGCCTCTCTCTCTCTCTCTCTGTGTGTGTGACTATCATTAAAAAAAAAAAAAAAAAGAAAAAAGCTGTAACATTTCACATGGAAAGCCCTGCCCACCCCCCCGCCCATCTTCACCAGCTTCAGAAATCTGACCCTTGCCAATGCTGGGATAAAGTTGTCATTTTAAAAAATAATAGGTAAATATGGGACGCCTGGGTGTCTCAGTGGTTGAGCGCCTGCCTTTGGCTCAGGGCGTGATCCTGGAGTCCCGGAATCAAGTCCCACATTGAGCTTCTTGCATGGAACCTGCTTCTCCCTCTGGTCTCTGCCTCTCTCTGTGTCTCTCACAAATAAATAAATAAAATCTTTAAAAAAAAAAATAATAGGTAAATAACTAAATAAAAATAGTCCTTAAATATCTTAGAATGGAAAACATCTCCAATATTCCTGAGATTGCCTTAGTCACCTCAGGACTCCCAAGGATTTGGATTTCATTTTGATTTAAGAAGAAAACAGCTTGATAATATTGATGGTGTTGGAGAAGCAGAATCATGAGAAAATATTTCTTCTATTTCATTATTATAGTGTATGTGATTATAAGATCTTTAAACATCCTATAAATATTTATTTTTCTAAAGTAATACAATAAGGTAGGTAAGGAATTAATGCATTTTATATTTATAGCCAGAAGTTAAAAGAGAAGAAATTATTGGCAAAGAAGATGAAACTTGAACAGAAGAAACAAAAAGAAGGTGAGTAGTACCTACTTTTCTTTGTTGTGATCTTTCTTGGTGTTGATCACCATGACTGACCTGTCCAGAATGAGATTTAGAGTTTGGAGCTGGTTGGCTGGTTCCTAAAGAAATGACTTACTTCTATTAATTAGGACTTATTTAATTGCAAGTGTCAGAAAGGTAAACAAAAGGAAAGATTGGCTCACATAAAGTCAGAACAGGCCTCACTTCAGGGATGGCTAGTAAAGGAGGTTGGTGATGTTACTGGCATTCTTTGTCTCCCTCTGTTCCCTGGCTCCTTGTCCTCAGTCAGCTCCATGTCCTCCCTGTGGTTGTGGGGTACCTGTCCAGCAGGAAAGACAGAGGGCAGGGACGCCTGGGGGGCTTAGTTGGTTAGGCCTGCCTTCGGCTCAGGTCATGATCTCCAGATCCTGGGATCAAGCCCTGAGTTGAGCTCCCTGCTCAATGGAGAGCCTGCTGTTCCCTCTGCCCCTCCCCCTGGCTTGTGCTCTCTCTGTAGCTTGCTTTCTCTCAAATAAGTAAAATCTTAAAAAAAAAAAAAAAAAAAAAAGACAAGACTGAGGGGATACCTAGCAAAAGTGTTTTTCTGTCTTTTGGGCTCTGATTGAGTCAAGTCAGTTAAGAATATCCTCTAAGAAAAGGAAAACTCAACTTGCAGTAGTTAAAGAAGGGTTCATTTCTCTCACAAAACAAGAAATCTGGTGGTAGGTGGCAGCCTGGTCTGGTTCTGCAGCTCAGGAAAGTCAGGCCCCAAATCCCAGCAGTTCTCCTGGCCTTTATTTTGTGGGCATGAGATGGCTGCTGCAGCTCCTAATATCACACCTATGTTTATACTTTTTTAAAAAAATTATTTATTTATGATAGTCACAGAGAGAGAGAGAGAGAGAGGCAGAGACACAGGCAGAGGGAGAAGCAGGCTCCATGCACTGGGATCCTGATGTGGGATTTGATCCCGGGTCTCCAGGATCGCGCCCTGGGCCAAAGGCAGGCGCCAAACCACTGCGCCACCCAGGGATCCCCACACCTATGTTTAAAGAAGAATTTTTTAACAGAAGAGCAAAAGAGCCGCCCCCTTCCCCCCAAAGTGCCCAACAGATGTCATTTTATATTTCATTGCTCAGTACTACGTCATTTTGCCATCCCTTGCTGCTATTAGGGTAGAATAGAAAACGGAATTGTTGTGGTTATCTTTTTTAACCTGTTAGGCTCCATCACTGGGAGCTGGGCACCTAGCCACCCTGGACTGAAATGAGATTTTATTAACAAGGAGGAATAGGAGGTGAGTCATGTACCACTATCTCATAGTGCTACCAGTCCTGTCCACCTCTGACCCCCACATGGCCAGAGGTGCCAGCCGCTCTCCTGAGAAGCCCCTGCGCTGAGAATCAGGGAAAGAGAGGTCTCCTATGGAAAGGACCAAGGACGCTAAAAGACCAAAAAAATGACGGCTGCACACCATGTTACTGAATTGGTGGCTCTTCCCTGATTGACTAGCAATGGTTCCTGGTTGTAGTTGTGACTTTTGGTCTTCCGATAAAGTCAGACTTTCACTGATGACACTAAATATCCATGGTGCTTTACAGAATCAGTTTCCTTCTGAGTTGTGAATATACTGTGACACACTTTATATGGTATAGGTTTAGACTGTTTCTTACATTTCTTAGAATAATTTATTTTACAATACTAAAATATGATTGCTAGAACCTCATCCCTCAAATAAACCACCTCATTACTTTCCCAGCCCTCTTCTCCCTCCCTCTACACAGGAGAACACGGAAGTACTTGATCCAGTCTTGCCTGTGGCATCATTTCCCCTCTGTCTGAAGAACTTAGTCATTTGGTTAGAAGAGATCTGCTGACTATGAATTTTCTTAGCTTTTCTTATGAGGCTGTCTTCATATGACCTTTGTTCCTGACAGACATTCTCACTAGAATAAAACTCTAGGTTGGCAGTTTTTTCTTTCAACACTTTAGAAATGCCATTCCACTTTCTCTGGCCTCCCTAGTTTCTGATGAAAATGTTATAATCATTTAAATTGTTCTATCGTTTTTCTCTGGCTGCCTTTAATTTCCGTCTCTAGATGTCAGTAGTTAGATTATGATGTGTCTACACATGGATTTCCTTGGATTTATCTTGTTTGGAGTTCATGGAGGTACTCGAATCTGTAGGCATATATGTCTTTTGTCAAATTTGGACATTTTTTCCCCTCTATCTTTTTTATTCTTCCTGTTGAATAATTCCTACCAATTGGACTTCAAGCTCTTTCCTGTGCTATTGTATTCTGCTCTTGATCCTAACCCAGTGAATTTTTTGTCTCAATTACTGTTTTTTATTTTCCTTCAGAAAAGTTCTGAAATTTTTACTTGATTCTTTTTTTTTTTTTTTTTTTTAATATTTGAGAGAGAGAACATGCACAAGGGAGGGAGGGCAGAGGAAAAGGGACAAGCAGACTCCCCATGGAGCAGGGTGCCTGATGCAGGGCTCCATCCCATGGACGATTAACTGACTGAGCCCTCAGGTGCCCCTACCTGATCCTTTTTTATATATCTTCTGTTTGTTGCAGTTTTCTATCTTTCCATTCATTTCAAGAGTGTTCACTCTTCCTGGTAAAACTTCTAAATAGCTGCTTTACATACAGTATTAGGTAACTCCCAACATCTTGGTCATCTTAGCCTTGGCATTTATTGATCCTCGTCTTTCCCCACGTAAGTTGGGATTTTCCTGTTTCTTCATATGCCGAGTAATTTCCTGTTGTGTCCTGGGCAATTTTTTTTTTAAGGTGTGTTTGCTTGTTTGTTTGCTTTTTTTTTTTTTTTTTTTTCTTTTGCTTGTTTGTTTGTATGTTTAGAGAGCATGAGCATGGGGACGCCTGGGTGGCTCAGTGGTTAAGCATCTGCCTCCAGCTCAGGTCGTGATCCTGGGGTCCCAGGATCGAGTTCTTCGTCGGGCTGCCTGCGTGGAGCCTGCTTCTCCCTCTGCCTGTGTCTCTGCCTCTCTCTCTCTCTCTCTCTCTCTCTGTCTCTCATAAATAAATAAAATCTTAAAAAAAAAAGAAAGAAAAGAAAAGAAAAAGCATGAGCACACAAGTGAGGGGAGGCACAGAGGGAGAGAGAATCCCCAGGCAGGCCCCCTGAGCAGGGGGCCTTACACACCTGATCCCAGGACCCTGAGATCATGACCAAGAGTCAGAAGCTTAACTGACTGAGCCACCCAGGCACCTCCCCCACCCCCGGGTATTTTGAATATATTATATCATGAGGCTTTGGTCTTGGTGGTGTTTTAATAGGCAGTCAGCCTGGCTGTGTTCCAGAACATAGTTTCTCACCAGCCTCCTGCAGGTTGTGGTTCTACTGTCAGTTTAGTTTTCAAAGTTTTGCCACGCTCTGCAGGTGTGTCCTGCATGTGCCACCCAGTGTCCAGGCAGGGTTTAGTTCTTTGATTTCAGTTCTCAAAGTGTTTTTGGTATGATGATTAGGGCCACATCCATGCTTGCGCTGTCAAGCTGAGCCTGGGAGTTCATAAATGACTTCTAGTCTCTTTCCTGATATGCTTTTTCTCTATGAGCTCTCCTGTGCTTTCTGGTTTCTTGGTACTCCCCTTCTCAGACCTCTAGCCAGGAAACTGGGGCTTTAGTTACCACTCTGGCACGTTTCCTTCACCTGCACCTGCCCTCAGGGCCGTGTGGTGGGATAACAGAGAAGAAAAGCAGTAGGGCTTGCCTAACCAAGCTTAGGACCACAGCTCCTCTGATCAGAAAGGATTCCCCACTCTTTTGAAGTTTCTGTGTCTGCAAGCCCCCATTGCCACCGCAGGTGCTATTTCCACTGTGACTCTGGCAGGATTGCCTGGGAGCCAGGGTGTGAGAGAATGGATTAAAAAGAAGCGCAAGGATTTCCCTTACCCTAAGCATTAGGAGTCCCTTTTCTCCTCAAACCAGAACTGGAGGGTTTCTTGAGTTCATCTGTACCGGGCTGCACTTCTGCATATTTGATTATCCCAGCTCCAAAGTTGGGATACTGAGGGGGAAAAAGACCTCAGGAATTCAGAACTGTTCCACTGGCACTTTGTATTCTGGTCTTTTTACCCAGTCTGCGTATGTGTTGTCCCCGTGAGCAGGATAGAGAGTGCTGGTCCTGAAGATGGTATGCGTGCCTTCTATCCAGTCTTCTCCCTTTCCTTCCTTGTTTTTCATTTTGTGAAAGAGAAAATAGATTCTCTTGCTGTGGTGATCTTGATCAGGGCCGCAAGGTGGCTTTGGTGCACCATTGAGTTCTTAGGAAATCGCGCCAGGGCCTTCTAAAAAATGGTGAAGGGGTGTTGGCTAGAAGTGCCGTTCTGTTGTTGGAGAGGAAATATCCCCCTTTCTTGTGCACACTGGTCCAGTAATTCAGTGAACATGCCCTGTAGTGTTGTCTGAATGACACCATGGGATGGATTTAAGCCAATGTGATTAATTTGAAATCTTGAATTCCCCAAAGCAGTGTTACTTTTCCTAACATAGCCCTGCCTATCAAAGAAACCTAGGGTGGCCTCAGGTGATTTGTTACTAGGTACAACGAGAGCAGTTGTTCATGCTCAACACTATGGGCATTTTGGGCTGAAGAATTCTTTGTTGTGAGGGGCTATGTCCTGATCACTGTGGGATTTTTAACTGCCCACTAGGTGCCAGTAGTGCCCACCATCCCCTAGGTCCCCTAGGTTAATGACAGTCAAAAATGTCTCCAGACTTTGCCAAACGTTCTTGGGGTGGAGGTGGGGGAAAATGGGGGACAAAATTGCCCAAATTAAGACTCATATCTCACCTGGTATCTGGTGTTCAGAAGGTACTCAATACATATTTTAGATTGAACTCTTTGTTTCAGTGCCAGAATTCTTATAAGTGCTGTGTTGGAAAGTTACCCATATCCTTTGTGCCTTTTGAGAATAAAGATAACATATAATTTTTAAAGTTTTTGGAAAAAAAATAAAAGTTTTTGGAATATGTATAAAAGAATAAAGTCAAAAATTTAATAATCCTCAAAAATAGTCATTTTGAGATCCCTGGGTGGTGCAGCGGTTTGGCGCCTGCCTTTGGCCCAGGGCGCGATCCTGGAGACCCGGGATTGAATCCCACGTCGGGCTCCCGGTGCATGGAGCCTGCTTCTCCCTCTGCCTGTGTCTCTGCCTCTCTCTCTCTCTCTGTGTGACTATCATAAATAAATAAAAATTAAAAAAAAAACAAAACAGTCATTTTAACATTTAAGGACATTTCTTTCACTTCAGTTTTTAAATATATATTTTGTAAGCCTCTTTATGTAAATACTGTATTTATAGTTCTAATGTTATCACATAACATTACCTCATAAATATTTTCCCATGTCGTTACAATTCTATAGTACAAGGAAGGATATTTTCCTAGTCTGTTCTTTCATCTGTTTTTTTTTTTTTTTTTTAAGATTTTATTTATTCATTCATGAGAGATACAGAGAGAGAGAGAGAGGCAGAGACACAGGCAGAGGGAGAAGCAGGCTCCACATAGGGAGCCTGATGTGGGACTCCATCCAGGTCTCCAGGATCACACCCTGGGCTGAAGGCGGCACCAAACCGCTAAACCAACCAGGCTGCCCTCATCTGTTTTTTGTTTTTTTTTTTTAAAGTTAATATCCATTTGGGGGCACCTGGCTGACTCAGTTGGGAGAGCATGTGACTCTTGATCTCAGGATCCTGAGTTCAAGCCCCATGTTGGTATAAAGATTATAGAAAACAAAGAAGTTAATATCAGTTTCAGTTAAACTCAGTGGCATTTACCTAGTATTCCTAAAATGTGTGAATAAAATCTCAGACTCCTAGATTTTAAAATATGTAAACAATAGTATAACAGTAATGGAAACAGCTCAAATATTATCCTAATAAATCTCCTTTCTTCCTGTCATTTGCTTTTAATCTCTCTCCACATGCACATGTCATTTGTATGTAGTTATAGTGTCTGAACAGTGTTCCTTGTTATTTTTATTTCACTTAATATTATAAACATTTCCAGTCCTTCATAATTTGTTCAGTGACTGATAATATCCAGCAGATGTTGTGCTGCAATACACCTAACCTTTTCCTTTTGCTTGACAGTGAATTGATTTGTTTTTGTCTTTAGAAGATGCTTTTTAGTGAATATTACAAACCTATCTCCCTTCCCCATGTATGATTTCTTTTCTTTTTTTTTTTTTTTAAGATTTTATTTGTCTATTCATGAGAGACACAGAGACAGAGAGAAGCAAGGCTCCATGCAGGGAGCCTGATGTGGGACTCGATCCTGGGACTCCAGGATCACGGCCCTGGGCCAAAGACAGATGCTCAACCACTGAGCCACCCAGGAATCCCTGGTTTATTTTCTTTCTTTCTTTCTTTCTTTTCTTTCTTTTCTTTCTTTTCTTTCTTCTTTTCTTTCTTCCTTCCATCCCTTCCTTCCCTTCCTTCAGATTTATTTATTTATTTATTTGTGATAGACATAGAGAGAGAGAGGCAGAGACACAGGAGGAGGGAGAAGCAGGCTCCATGCCAGGAGCCCGATGTGGGACTCGATCCCGGGACTCCAGGATTGCATCCTGGGCCAAAGGCAGGCGCTAAACTGCTGAGCCACCCAGGGATCCCCTCTGGTTTATTTTCTTAATTTAAGAAATTCCTTAATTTCTTAAGGAAATTTCAGATCAGCTATTAATACAAATTTCTAGCAGTGGGAATTACTAGATCAGAGAGTATAAAAAGATTTCATGGCTCTTAATACATTTCTTTTCAGAGGAGTAGTACCATCTATTACTCCCCTCAACAATATGTAATGGTGTATGCCTCTACCATATCCTTGCCAGCACTGGCTCTTAGAAATTATTCCTCCACGTGGATAAGAAATGTGACTTCAAAGCAGTCAGGGTCTCGTTGAGGATTTAGTAAAAACGTTACAAAAATATAGATCCCAATCTGGCAGAACCAGAGTAGCAGCCTCACTCTCTTCCCAGCCCATTCCCGCTTCTCCTACCTGTGTATGACTTCCAAAGCTCTTTTTAAGAGATTATTTTTTTAAGAGATTAGACTGTTGTTTGTTCTTTTGCTTATTGCAAAATTCACCTGAGTAAATTTGAGGATCTAATTGGTTTCATTAAGCAATTCATGAATCAGATAGCGTCCCATCTAGCAAGTAGAGAGATGCCCACAAGAGGTGTACAAAAAAGAAAGGTTTTTATTGGAAGGAGAGTGGGGCAAGAGGTTATAAGCAAATGAAAAGAAATGATTGTTTCAGGCCAAGAAATCTTTTCTGGGGGAAAGGGAATGGCAGGGTTTTTATCATGCAGATGACCTCTTTAATGTTGATCAGGAAATTTCAGATCAGCTATTAAAAAAGTCTGGGATCCCTGGGTGGCCCAGCGGTTTGGCGCCTGCCTTTGGCCCAGGGCGCGATCCTGGAGACCCGGGATCGAATCCCACATTGGGCTCCCGGTGCATGGAGCCTGCTTCTCCCTCTGCCTGTGTCTCTGCCTCTCTCTCTCTCTCTGTGACTATCATAAATAAATAAAAATTAAAAATAAATAAAAATAAATAAAAAATAAATAAAAAGTCATGTCCAGGGATCCCTGGGTGGCTCAGTGGTTTAGCGCCGCCTTCAGCCCAGGGTGTGATCCTGGAGTCCTGGGATCGAGTCCCACATGGGGCTCTCTGCGTGGAGCCTGCTTCTCCCTCTGCCTGTGTCTCTGTCTCTCTGTCTCTGTGTCTCTCGTGAATAAATAAAATCTTTAAAAAAAAAAAAAAAAGTCACGTTCTAGGGCACCTGGGTGGCTCAGTGGTTGAGTGCTAAACTGCCAGTCTCCGCATAGTAATGCATTTCTAAGGAGAAAAGGGTTAAGTTGAGAAGGCTTTTATAAACTAAAAGTCCAGTGGAATAAACTGGAAATTCAAAGTATGGTGGCTTCTCATTAGCTGAGCTTTTGGGGGGCACATGGAAGCATTTCTTCCTCCACCTGGGATAGTAAAGTAGTGTCCACATGAAAGATCGAGTCCATCTCTTCTTGTTGAGTCTGCGCCTGAGGGTTAGTGGTAGGATGCCAAAACCCCTCACAACTCCATTTTGGTGAGGTTTCCTGTTATTAATTTTCACAAGTTAAAAGCAGTCAAAATCCAGCAGATTCAGGAAAAGCTCTTTACCTCCCCTTCAACTGCCTGGTGTACCAGGAAGAGAGCTATTAATAGGGATTCCTCTTTACCTAAGAAATTATCTGCACAATAGGGCAACCTTTGTTTTCCAAACATCTCCTATTACCTTCCTGCTAATGGTCTTCCGCCTCTTGTATCCTTGTACCCCTCTCCTATGCTCAGGATGTCACTTAAGCCTTCCTGTTGCCTGTTTTTTGGAATTTTGTGTCTGTCTGGATTCCTCATACATACAAAATTAAATTTGATTTTCTCCTGTTACTATCTCATGTCAATTTGATTCTTAGTCCAGCTAGAAAGACCTTGAAAGGCAGAGGAAATTATTCATCCCCAACACAATTCAGCTTGTAATCCCAGTTCCATGAGTGCTGGGCAGTATCTTTTTTTAAAATAAAAAACTTTAGAATGGTTTAAGATTTACAGGAAAAGTTCAGAGACAGTATAGCCCAAAGGATTTCCATATACCAAATTTCTTTGTTAACATCTGAAGTTAACTGTTTTTTCACGGTTAATAAACCAATATTGATAGATGTATTAGCTAAGGTCTCTACTCTATTCGGATTTCCTTAGTTTTTACCAGGATATCACATTTCTTTTTTTTCTTTTTTTTTAAGATTTTATTTATTTATTCATGAGAGGCGCAGAGAGATAGCGAGCGAGCATGCATGCGGCAGAGACACAGGCAGAGGGAGAAGCAGGCTCCATGCAGGGAGCCCAATTGGGGACTCGATTCCAGGACCCCAGAACCATGCCCTGGGCCGAAGGCAGGCACCAAACCGCTGTGATATCCTGGGGGATCCCTGGATGGCCATCCAGGATATCACATTTCATTTAATCACCACATATCCTTAGGCTTCTATGACAGTTTCTCAGACTTGCTTATTTTCAATGCCTTTGAGAGTTTGGAGGGTTGGATATCCTGTAGAATGCCCCTTAACTGGGATTTGTCTGATAGTTTTCTTTTCTTTTTATTTTTTTCAAGATTTTATTCATTCATTCATGAGAGACACAGGCAGAGGGAGAAGCAGGCTCCGTGCAAGGAGCATGATATGGGACTCAATCCTGGGAATCCAGGATCAGGCCCTGAGCCACCCACGTGTCCCAGATAGTTTTCTCCTGATTTGATTGGAGTTAACTTTATTTTGGGGAGGAAGGCCACACAAATAAAGGTCTTTTTTTTTTTTTTTTTTTTAAGATTTTATTTATCTGACACACACACAGTGAGCCAGAGAGCACAAGCAGAGGGAGAGGGAGAACCAGACTCCCACTGAGCAGGGAGCCCTCATGGGGCTCAATCCCAGGGCCCTGGGATCATAACCTGAGCTGAAGGCAGACGCTTAACCAAAGAGTCTCCCAGGCACTCCTAAAGTTCCATTCTTAATCACATTATATCAAGGGTATATACTGTCAAGATGACTTACACTGTTGAATGTGTTGACCTTGATCACCTGGCTGACGTAGTGCCTGTCAGGATTGTCTACTGTAAACTGATTCCATGTTTCCCCCTTCCCACACTGCACTTTTGGGAAAGAAGTTACTATATGCAGCCCACACTTAAAAGAGCGAGGCGTTATGCACCCTGCACCATTCATTTATTTAGTTGTTCATTTCCAGTGCATGTGGATAGTGGCTCCAGAATTGTTAACCTGTTCCCTGTATGAAATAATTTTGTCAGCTAGAGTATAGTGTTTTGTACAGTTCCTTTGCCTTTGGTCTTACAGACTCTACCATTTCCAAAATTACTTAGGACAGCACTTTTCCCCCACCCCTTTTACAAAAATTGTTTCATCCATTTTGTATAGAGTTGGATTCATGTGTCACCTTTTGCATTCATTCTGGGATCCTAAATAACTTAAAATTTGTATATGTTGAGATTTAGTCTTTGTGCTATAAAGTTCTTTGAGTTTTGACAGATGGTATCCACTGTTATAGTATCATAATAGTTTCACTGCCTTAAAGAATCCCATACTTCACCTCCAGCCTCCTCCCACCTGCAATCCCTGGTAACCACCAGTCTGTTCACCATTTTCCAGAAGGCCAAATAGTTGGAGTCCTATAGTATGTGGCCTTTCCAGACTGGCTTCTTTTATTTAGAAAAAATGCATTTAAGATACATCCGTGCTTTTGCTTATAGCTCATTCCTTTTTATTGTGGAATGGTATTCCATCATATGGATATGCCACAGTTTGTTTATCCTTTCACCTGTTGAAGGACATTTTTTTTGCATTCTATTTCTGGTGATTATGAAGAAGGCTGCTGCAAACATCTATGTGGTGACTTTTGTGTGGATGTGTTTTCAGATCAGCTGAGTGTATACCTAGGAGGGTGATTGCTGGGTCCTATGATAAGAGTGTGTTTAGCTGTGTAAGAAACTGACAAACTGGGGATCCCTGGGTGGCTCAGCAGTTTAGCGCCTGCCTTTGGCCGGGAGCGTGATCCTGGAGTCCCGAGATCAAGACCCACGTTGGGCTCCCGGCATGGAGCCTGCTTCTCCCTCCTCTTGTGTCTCTGCCTCTCTCTCTCTCTGGGTCTATCATGAATAAATAAATAAATCTTTTTTAAAAAATTAAAAAAAAAAAAAGAAAAGAAACTGACAAACTAGCTTCCAGAGTAGCTGGACCATCTTGCGTGCCCACCAGCAATAAATGAGAGCTGCTGCTGCTCCACATCCTCACCAGCAAGTGGCAGCGCCAGTTTGTTTAATTTCAGCCATTCTAGTCTGTGTTGTGGTATCTCACTGTTGTTTTAATTTGGGACATCTTTTTGATTCTTTGTCCTTGATATTAAACATAGTAGTGATAAACACTTTATTTTTTGTTTATTATGTTGAATGAATAAGCAAGTGAAATAATTTTGTCGAATTACCAAAGGACTTGGGTGTGTACCAGATTCCTAGGCTTCTCTTTGAGAGTGATGCTTCTAGGTCCTGACAACATGTTTCCCACATGTAGGAATCAGTTGCATTGCTATTAAGTAACCCATTTCCAGAGGCTTTTCTATCACAAGGGAGGATTTGAGCCTTCCTCTTGTATTCAGCATCTCGGGCATCCAGTAGACCCATTGCACAAACATCCAAGTTAGTCAGTGTTTCCCTGTTTGTTGAAGATCGAAACCTGTGCACCTGTCTGCTGTGTTCAGACCTCTGCATGGGTGGTTGGTGGTTCTTAAAGAACCTTGAGGCAGAGAGGGTGACTAAGTTATGGAACAAAGCAAATAATCAGTTTCCTCCTTGGAGCCTAAGTTCTAAGCAGGGCTCCCAGCCATGGAATGGGCTATAAGTGGCAAAGACCCTGTTCCCCTTGGCCCTCAGGGTGGAGACTGGACCAGTCGCACCACATGCTATAGAAATAGCATCCTTTTCTGTGAGTGCAGCACTCAGGTAGCTGGAGAGTACTGCCCTAGTAGTGTCCAGAGGTCAGAGCCAGGTTTTTGATGCATCTCTAGTTTTTTACTCCATCTTTCAATGGCATGCATGGTTTTTCTTTTTTCTTTCCCTTTTTTTTTTTTGTGTGTGTGTCTGTGTGTTGTGGTAAAATACACATAACGTTTATCATCTTAACCATTTTTAAGTGACAGTTCAGTGGTGTTAAGTACATTCACACTGTTGTGCAGCCGTCGCCACTGTCTATCCCCAGAACTCTTCAACTTGTTTAATGGAAACTAATGACACTGACTCCCCCCTTCTCCCTACTCCCAGCCCCTAGCAACCACCAGTTTACTCTCTATCTCTGTTCATTGGAATCGTAGGTATCTCCCTGTGGCTGGCTTATTTCACTTGAGTGTAATGTCCTCGGGGTTCATTCATGTAGTGGCAGGTGTCAGAATATCCTTTTTAATGCTGAATAATAATTGCATTGTGTGCATAGACGACGCTTTGCTTATCCACTCAGCATGCTCACCTCACCCCCATCTCCACCTCATTTTCCTTCTGTCTCAATTTCCTTGTACACTCCTGCAGGCACACCAGGCAGAGGGCTAGAGAGTCAGTCCAGGTCAGAGCCCTGATTCTTAGTAACTATGAGACCTTGAGTAACAAGTTATATGACCTCTATAGACTCCATTCCTCATCTATAAAGTGGATCTGTAGTAGTGGTACTTGTCTCACAGACTTCTCTTAAGTAATCTCCCCACCCAGTGTAGGCATAAAACTCACAACCATGTGATCAAGAATCGCATGCTCCTGACTGAGCCAGTCAGGTGACCCTGTCTCATACACTTCTGTTAGAATGAAATGAGATGGTATATGGAAAGACCATCTTATGTGCCAGCATGTGCCTGGCACATAAGAGATTTTTAACAAATATTAGTTATTAAAACATGCTCAGGGCACCGGGGTGGCTCGATCAGTTGAGCATCTCTTGGTTCCAGCTCAGGTCATGATCTTAGGGTCATGAGATCGAGCTCGCTGTTTGGCTCTCCACTCAGTGTGATGTTGGCTTGAGATGCTCTTTCTCTTACTGCCCCACCCCCCACCCCCACAAAGTAAATAAATAAATCTGTTATTTTTTTAAGATTTATTGGGACACCTAGGTGGCTCAGTGGTTGAACGGCTGCCTTTGGCTCAGGGCGTGACCCCAGGGTCCTGGGATCGAATTCTGCATCAGGCTCCCTGCAGGGAACCTGCTTCTTCTTCTTTTGCCTATGTCTCTGCCTCTCCTTGTGTCTTTCATGAATAAATAAACAAAATCTTTAAAAAAAAAATGCTCACCGTTTGTACTTTGGAAACTTCTCTTTTTTTTTTTTGGAAACTTCTCATTCCTTTTGGCATGAGGTTGAGATCCTCAAGTTATTATTATTATTTTTAAAGATTTTATTTATTTATTCACGAGAGACACACACAGAGGCAGAGACACAAGCAGAAGGAGAAGCAGGCTACATGCAGGGAGCCCGATGTGGGACACGATCCTGGGACTCCAGAATCACGCCCTGGGCTGAAGGGAGGTGCTCAACTGCTGAGCCACCCAGGCATCCCGAGATCCTCAAGTAATTAAACTAAATCTCAGAGATGGTTTCCAGCCATTGCCATGAGTGCTCTTTAGTGTTCATTCTAAGTGTGAGGGTGAACTGTAGACTTCTCTGCCCTGGGTGCCCCGGGTCTCCCCTCTTGAAGCTGTCTGTCTGACCCTATGACAACAGCAGTAGCAAAGCTCTGGGTCCCTGTGGGCTCTGGAGGTGCTGGGGGGAGTTCCTGCACATCCTCGGGGAGCAGGCCTGTTGGTGGGCCTAGGGAGCCTACTGTGCCTGCAAGGTGCTGGAGGACAGGGCTGCATTTGTGGGCTCTGGATCTCCTGTTTTAGCTCTCGCCCACTGCCCTGCTCCCAAGAAGAGGGGAGGAGGAGGAAAAGTAGCTGGGAACAGGTTGTTTTTCTGCTTTGCTTTTGGCCAGCTCAGCTGCACCGTGGGTACCGGCAGTGATGCTGGGGAAACACTGGAATTCGGAGCTGCACGTGGAGTGTCAACAGAGGAGGCTTCTGGGTCTGTGGGAAGAGCCGGGAAGCTGGCATATTTGTTGTGGGCAGAGCCCTCTGCTACACAGTTTTTGAATCCTTTTGCACACTGTAGTGAGAGCTTGAGACTTGGGCAGGAGTGTTGTCAGCCTAACATTAAATTGTAAAGGGTTGGCTGGGGACATCACCCTGGCATGGTGACACACATGGGGGCCTGGTAGGGTAAAGGGGATGGCATCTTAAAAGCAGGGAGGCCCAATCGATGGGGTGTTGGGCTATCTTGATGGATCCTGCTAGACCTTCTTCACAAGGATGAGATCCACCTGCCAATAGTGGTAGATTGGTTCTATCCTTTATATTTGAGAAGCGGCACGAGGGACTGATGGCCATGAGCACTTCCTCTGGTTCCTCACTGTCCTGTGCAGGAGAAACTGCAGCTGACCCTTGAACAATATAGGTGTGAACTGTGTGGGTCTGCATATATGTGAAGTTTTCTTTTTTACTGCACTGTAAAATGTATTTTCCTGATTTTCTTAATATTTTTTTCCATCTAGCTTTTTTTAAAACACAGAATGCAATAAATATCATATACAAAATGTGTTAATGAACTGCTTATGTTATTGGTAAGCCTTCTGGTCAACTGTAGGCTTATTAGTAGTTACCTTTGGGGGAGTCAGGAGTTATACATGAAGGGGCGCCGGGGTGACTCAGTTAAGCATCCAACTTGATCTCAGCTCAGGTCTTGATCTCGGGATCATGAGTTCAAGCCCTGTGTTGGGCTCCGTGCTGGGCAAAGAAAAAGAAGAGATATACGTGGATTTTTAACTGCATGGGGGGTTGGCATCCTTAACCTCTGCACTGTTCAAGGGCAAACTATAGTTGATAATCTTTCCTCAGTGCCTCTCCATTTTTAAAGTGCCCCTTGGTTCTCTGGATGAATTTGGATATTTCTAATCAGATGTCATGTGATTACAGGATCCAGTCAGTCCCAGGAGCAGCCATCCAGTAGCTCTGAGGAAGCATCTGGAACGGAGGAGGAGGAGGAGCAGCAACCCAGCTTCATCACAGGGCGATGACAGTGTTTGCTGTAGTGGCTGTCTGGAGCCTGGCCCATTCTGGAACCAGAGCCTCAGAAAACCCTCCACACAACCCGAAGGCAAAGGAGGCTCTGTTTCAACTCCGGTCCCCTCCCAACGCCTTGCTGAAGAGAAGCAAGTGGGAACCCATCCTGACTGTTCGCAGCCCGCCTGTTAGCAGGTCTCCATGCCTGTGGGACAGAGGAGACTGTCTCCTGAACCCTTGGGGCACCACCGAGCAGAATTCATTCATGCTTCCACCGATGGGGATCACGCATAACCTTCTGCTCCTGGTGCCTGTTCTCATATTTGGACAGTGATATGATAAGTTTGGACTAGTTTCTATGAAAGAAATGTTTATTAAAAAAAAAAAAAAGATGTTTATTTAGTAAAGAACAGAAACACTTTAGGTTTTGTTCAGACCTGTGTAATGTTGTTCCAAAGCTATAGGGAAGGGCTGGGAAGTAATGTGACAGGGTGGGCCTGCTTCCAAGCTTGCTGAAGGAAATGGCCCTGGCTCTGGGGTCAGCCCACAGTGCACAGTGCAGGACCTCTACTTCCTTCAGCTGAGAGGCAGACTGTACCCCGTGATACATGCTGTTGCCCATCAGCCCCCCAGGCAACAAGTGTAAATTGGGAGGCATGTGCAAAGGCAGATGTGGGGCTCAGCCCGGGGGCCAAGCCATAGGAAGGGCAACTTGGTGTATGAAGGGAGCTTTTGAGAAAAACAGACTAGAAAATAAGCAGGTAGAGAATCCATGCTGGACTGGACCAGAGCAGAGTATGGGGAGTCCTGGCCCAACTGGAAGGGAGGGAGTGAATTGGCTAAAAGCTGCATTTTCTTCCTGTGTTAAAAGGGGAGCTGAACAAAGTGTGAGGTGACCAGGGGCAGCCTCTCAGGCCAGCAGGAGGGACAGAGATGGTTTGAATTAGAGCCTGTGCTCACTTTTGGGGTTATTTATCTCTAGTTCCAAGTTTCTAAGTATATTTTATGCCTTTTATGGAGTTTGATAGAATTAAGGAAATAGGTTTTGAGCTAAGGGAAACTAAGAAGCATTTTACTTGTTTTTAATTTTTGCAGTATGGATTTTCCTGGCCCCACCCTGAGCCAGGCGACATCTGTGATCACTTCTGTACTTTAAGCAATTCAAGCCACAGGAATCTTTCTTTCCCAGGAAGCTGAAATGGAAAATCAGCCCTAGTAAATTAGCATACCCCGTGGCTCTACATTTTGGAACCTGTGTTTCTCTTGTCAGGGACTGGCTAGTTAGTTTTGTGTTTATTTTTTGTTCCACTATCTTTATACTGTTGGTTTCCTTATCTTCCCACAAGATGTGTGTCACAACTCTTGCTTTGAATCTGTAGCCTGCATCTCGTGGATGTTCTCTTGCCCTGGAGGCTGTCGACAGTGCTAGAACTTGGAGCCTGAAGACCTAGGTATTCCAGTTCCTTTTTTTTTTTTTTTTTTTTTAAGATTTTATTAGAGAACATGAATGGCAGAGGGAGAGAGACAAGCAGACTCCCTGCTGAGCATGGATCCCAGTGTGGGGCTTGAGATCATGACCTGAGCAGAAGTCAGACACTTAACCAACTGAGCCACCCAGATGTGACACCCCTCCCCCCCGCCAGGTATTCCTGTTCTGATGCTACCTCTGCCCAGTGCACCTGGCCAATAGCTCAATGACAACGCAGAAGTGTGTGGGACGGAGGGTCAACGCTGGGACAGATAACAGGATGCTAGATTGGAGGTTTATGTTCTACACCTTTACTAGGTTTCAGAAGAGGATGTTTAGGTAGGAAATGTCTATAGCAATTTCTGGCAATTTTTAAGAGGCTGTCAGTACCTTGGGTTGAATGATGGTCTTCAGAGTATTGTTTGAGAAAAGGGAAGTTAGATGTCATCATTGAGAAGGGAGTGGAAGATAGAGAGACACCCCCCACCACCACCAAAAAAAGCCATGATGGGAAGTTAATCATTCAGTAATGCCCTCATTAATTGGCTCATGGGTGGGGGTAAATCTGGGCTTGATCCACAAAGGTGTGCATGACTTGGTTGTCTCAGGAAACCTCATGTAGAAGAACTCTGATTGACTCTGTTCACTTACTTGCTCCCCACATTTTTATTGAGCACTTCATGAGACACCCTTGTGCCCGCCAAAGTTATTTGTATTAGAATATTCTGTCCTTTAATCAGATGTTCCTCATAGGTTTACCAAACAAGATTTATACACACAGAGCAGTATGGAAATTTGCCCAGGTCACCCAGCAAGTAAGTGGCAGAGCTGACATTTGAACCCCAGCACTGTGACTCCCAGAATCCTCCCAGAATTCCAGCCCCTGCACCATAATGCTGTGCTGCTCTAGGGAGAAGCTGTGTGTAGCCTGGACCTGGTAGGGAGAGAGGCCCAGGGCATCTCTTTTGGTGCCAGAGCTTTAGGCTGAAGGCCATTTATTGTTCCTAAGCTCTCCATTTGTGAATTCACCTGTTCACTAACACCTGTAACCCCAAGATGAGTACTTGTAATTTTGAGGTCATCTGCAGACATGCACAGAGTGGTAAAAAATGCATTGTTTCCAGCTGAGTTCAAACAAGGCAATGCTCTACCTTCCTGCTCAGCTCATGTGTCTATTTAATGGCAGATTTTTTGCATTTTTTGCTTTATCTTTTTTTTTTTTTTTTTTTTTTTAATTTATGATAGATAGAGGCAGAGACACAGGCAGAGGGAGAAGCAGGCTCCATGCACTGGGAGCCCGACGTGGGATTCGATCCTGGGGCTCCAGGATCACGCCCTGGGCCAAAGGCAGGTGCCAAACTGCTGTGCCACCCAGAGATCCCCATTTTTTGCTTTTTCCTTGATGATTTTGCCATTTTTAAAATGGCCCCAAAGCATAGTACTCAAAGTACTGTCTAGTGTCGTAAACACAAGACCAGATGTGCCTTAGATAAGCTTCGTTCAGGCATGAGTTACAGTGCTGTTGGCTGCGAGTTTGTCATTAATGAATCAATACATATTAACACAAGTGTTTTTATTTTTTCTTTAAGATTTTATTTTTAAGTAATCTACACTCCAACGTGGGGCTCAAACTCAACCTCAAGATCAAGAGTTGCATGCTCAAGGTGGCTAGCAACTCTAGCCTAGGTGGCTCAGTAGGTTAAGCGTCCAACTCTTTTTTTTTTTTTTCCAACTCTTGATTTCAACTCGGGTCATGATCTCAGGGTCAGAGGATCAAGCCCTGTGCCAGGCTCCGCACTGAGTGTGGAGTCTGCTTGAGACTCTCCCATTCCTCAGCCCCTCTCCCCCAAATAAAACTAAATAAATAAAAGAGTTGCTTGCTCCACCAACTGAGCCAGCCAGGTGCCCCCAACTAAAGTGTTTCTAAACAAAAATAAAACAAGGTTACGTGCTGATCGGGTGATGTGACTGGGGGAGGAAACAACCCTATTTCCTCAAGCAGCGATGGTTCACTATTCACTAATCAATACTCAGGGCCCTGTGACTTTACAGAACATAACTACCATGAATAATGAGAACCAACTGTGTGCGTGTGTTTGGAGAGTGAGGGAACGTGCATGAGCAAGCCTAGGCTTCCAGAGAGCAGTGTTTCCTAAAGCAAAGACGTACTTTGTGCTGTATTACCTGTGTGATTGGGACTTTACCTCACCTGGGGGATCAGGAACTGGACTCCCCAGTCCGACTTGGAATGTAGGACCATAGCAGTCACATGGGAAACAGCACTCCCCACCTCTCCTTAGGTCTTCCCTAATATATTCATCCTCTACCATCTAAAAGATGCTTTTACATGTCCTTTCTCGGCCCTCTTCCCCCTCAGCAAGAAATTGTCTCCCAGAGCAGAGAGAAAGCAGAAGTTCAGGCCAAGCCCTCCTGCCCCACCACATGCACTGCCAGGCTTGCCCTGCAAACACCGTGCCTGGTGCGCCCCCTCCCTCCCAGCTGCAAGCAGCTCTGCTGTCTCCCATTTGTGACAACAGAGCAAAGGCCTGCTCCAGGCTCTCCTGCAAACTACCACCCCATTTATCTCCTCCCTTCTCAGCTGAACTCCCAAAGAGTTCTGTGTTTGCTTCCACCTCTCCCAAGTTTTCATCCCCATCATTCCACTGAAAGCTTTCAATTTGGCCACATCCAGGGCCTGGGAGCATCTGTACAGTTTAGAAACCTAAACCCTTAGCATCCCTGACAGTACTGCTTCCTGCCTTTCTGCCTTTCCCTGGTTTGCTTCTCTGCTCAAATTCTAAATGTTAGGGTGACCCAGTGCACTGCCTTTTATGGTCAGCACTCGGGCCCCAAGGAGATCTGAATCTAACCCATGGCTTTAAATACCACCCTCACCGATGTCTTCTGAATTTTTTTTAAAAAACTTTTTTTAAGATTTTATTTATTTATTCATGAGAGACACACAGAGAGATGCAGAGACACAGGCAGAAGGAGAGGCAGGCTCCATGCAGGAAGCCCGATGTGGAACTTGATCTCCAGGATCACACCCAGGCCAAAGGTGGCGCTAAGCCGCTGAGCCACCCGGGCTGCCCCTGTCTTCTGAATTTGTGCCTTTGGCTTCCCTTTGGAACCTCCGCCTCTGCCTGGGTCCATGCCCCACTATCCTCACTCCTGCTCTGCCTCTTCCTGTGCTGTCAGGCCTTGGCTTTCCACCTACCTGGTTGTGTTTCGTTGTCTTCCTAGCACGCATCCCTTGTTTACTGGTCTGCACCCTGCCACACCAGCATCCCTCACATCCCCACTTAACTCTGAGCACCACCAGAGCAAGGACCTGCCTGTCCTGTTCTCTTGCTGTACCTCTAGTGCCTGCACGGTGCTTGGGACATCACAGGTGCTGAGTGATGTCCAGGTAGGTGACTGAGCAAATCTCAGTGCCTGAAAGCGAACAGGGAAGTCGCTCATACCCGAAAAACAGCCTGTAGCAGGAAGAGTCTGGGCAGGTGTACGCAAGACAGATGCGATGCTCCAGGCAGCAGCAGAGCCTGCCTCAGACATCCAGGCTCCCTGGCCACATCCCAGAGGCCGTCTCCTCGCAACTCAGGCATTTCAGACAGGGCCCCTCCCTCGCCCCACCACAGCTTCTGCCACAGGCACCCCCACACCTTCAGAAACACTGGTTTGGAACCTGTTGAGCGCTGTTACTAGTTCAAGTTTCCTTTCCATTTTCAACATGTATCTTTTTGGAAAAACAAATTATTCAATTGAGTTAGAGTGAGGTTTTGTTGACTTTCAGAAATAGGAATATAACTAAATCCGCTTGCAGACTGCTTGGAAAGCGAACTGGGAGGGCACCGTAACCTCCGGCGGTGTGGGAAACAGGTGTGCCTTCTCCCTGTGGAAGCTCGTTCATGTCTACTGTTTGGCACACTTGACTCAAGTGAGCTACAATTACCATATTTTAATATATTTCAGTAAAGAGAACACCCTGGGGCAGGTCCCGAGACCTGGATTCAATTATTCCATAGAATATAGCAGATGTTTGTTGAACAGGACCAAAAACTTAATCTGAAGGATTCCTAAGTGTACTTGGCTCAGCAATGGGATGATGGTGAGCAAGATGTAGACCTTGCCTTGAAGGAGCTCCAGATCTGATAAGAGACACAGACAAGAGAAAGGTCATTGTGATGGTGCGTAGCACTGGGTACAGTATGGCAGCATGTGACCCAGGCCTCCGGGGTACGGATAGGGCTGGGCTGAGCTCCGGGGTTGCTCATAGCAGTTCTAAGAAAGCAAGTGGAGTAAGGATTAGTAGCAGATGTCCTGTCATGGCCTGGATTACTAGGTTAAGGGAACTGGAGGGAAAACTGAAGGGTGGGGTGGGGGACTGGGGGGGGCGTGAAGAGATGGGGATTTTTCCACCTTACAGTGCAGAGATTAGATGGGAAGGGGACAAGCTTTTGCAGGAATGCAGAGCAGAGGTGACGAGGGCCTGAACTAGTGAGAGACCGGTGGGACCAGGGAGAAACAGGAGAATTTATAGGACTGGATGCGTTCGGGAGGAATCAGGAATGACAGCAGCAGATCTGTAATGCCAAGACCGGTGATCCAGGAGGTGGAGCAGGCAAGTGAGGAAAGATTAATTCAGCTGGGAGTGTTGCAAGCGGGAGGGTGGGGGGATGCTGGGGACATGCCCTGCCAGGCTGCGGGGGATCTGGGCTGGAGGTGACCATTTGGGGTCAACAGGCTCCTTGAAACAAGGGGAGTGGGTGGGACCCCCTGGGGAGGGTAGTGGAGAAACACATCTAGGGTACAGCAGAGGGGGGGCCTGCACAGGTTAGTGAGGTCACCAGAACAAGGACAGAGTCGTTTCTGGATGAAAGGACACGGCTGAACTCTGTCCTGGAGTTAGCATCACAGTGGCAGTGTGCTGTAGAGGGCCGGGAAGGAAGTGGTGATGACAGCTCGCTTGAAGAGAGTGGCGTGAGGTGGCGGAAGGCGGTGGCAGGAGAGGTCGGAAGGAGTGGGGCTGAGTGGGAGGGGAGGCTGGGCGTGTCTCAGCACAGGCTGGCAGTGGAGTGAGAAAGGGTCAGGAAGTGGGAGGTGTGAATTTAAGATCTCCTAAAGAGCAGTGACAAGGACTAACCATAGGAGTCAACGGCCAAGGGGGCAGAACTGTCGGGACTGGCTACATTGGCCAGAGCAGCTGAGCAGCCATCCTGAATAAGAAGACCCAGGGAGGAGGGAAGCAGGGGCCACGGTCTTCACTGCAGGAGGGTGTGCATTGATGGGAAGATCAGAGCTCAACCGGCCCCTCCAGTGCCTTGGAGAATTGGGTGATTTTCAAGCTGAGGCCTGAGAAGAGGGAGCAACTTGCTGTGGCCAAACTACTCGGGAAATCACAGCCCGGGGAGTATCACCCAGACATGCTGGGTGGCTGGTACCCATGGGCCTTGCCCGACCCTCCTTCTCTGTGTAGCTGTGCACCTGAGGGGCCCTCCAACTAATCCTATTCTAACTGTTCCTCTCTGTTCAGCATAGTGCTAGCACCTTCCTTAATCTTCTGGGAGGAAAAAAAAAAAAAGCCATTTTCTGTGTTTGGTTAGGAAACCAGCTCCTAAAAGCACTGGTGATGATGACTTAGATTTTGCTTCTGTCTGGGCATGCTCGATAAGTGTGCTTGGGGGTGGAGGCACCACTGACTGGCACCAGAAGCTTTCTAAAAGATGTGCAGTCAGACTCCAACGGTGAAAACTGAAGCAAGCGATTCTGTTGTGGAAAGAATGGTCATGTATGATGCAATGACTGTAGTTTACAAAGGGTTTCTTCCTGTTTTCCAGATCATTTTACAAAGAGCTGTTGGTTTTGAGAATTTTGTCCCCTGAAATTCAAATGATCCCTTTCCTATACCCATCTGTGTGTGTGTGTGTGTGTGTGTGTCTGTGTGTGTGTGTTGGGCGGAGGGTGAGTAATCAGACCCTGGGATTTTCCTATGCTGTGGTCTGTTTTTAAATGTCTTCCTGAATTAAAAGGTCTCATTCTGGCTCTCAGCAATGGCCTCTGAAATATATCTTGAGAGAGAAATGAATTTGGCCTGACATCCTTCACCTCCCCTAACAGTTGTCAGAAAACTTGGACTGCTTGACACGAGTGGAATTTTTCTTTCCTTTAGATAAATGTGTCACTGTCGGATAGCGTTGTGACAGATGGAAAAATCCTATGTAGGGCACAGGGGAAGGACTGTGAGGGGCGGTCCGGCACGGGTCTTGCTATGAACCCATCTCACCTCTTAATTATTCGTATGCACTTCCTGAAAGAATGTTCCTGTTTGAGTGTCTCAGTAGAGGAGCTCGGGGGACGCCCATCAGGGGCCCAGCGAGCTGCAGCCGCGCTCGGACCCCGCGTGTCCACTTGGGCCTGTGGGTGGGGGCTGCGGACCAGGCGACCACCTGACCAGTTCCTGCCTGCTCCACCCCGCGCCACCGTCCACCCGGCAAATGGGTGTAGCTTTCCCCACTCCAGCCCCCTCACCCCGCCCGCCCTGCGGCCTGACAATGGGACACCTGTTCCCTCTCCCCGCCCCTCCTACTGGCCACGGCTGGTCCTGGGCATCGTCTGGGGCTCACCCCGGAGACTCCGTGCTCTCCCTCTGTGCTGAGACTCCCACACAAACCGAGCGGGGCTCACCCTGCCCTCGGCCTGTTGTCCAGGGAAAGCGCAGCCGCAAGGTTTGCCGGCGCCCCCGCGGGAGAAGGAGGGGGCTGGTGAGCGCGAGGGATGCCCAGGCTTCCGGCCCCTTCGCCGCGCGCCAACCCGGGCTCCCGGGGCCCACGGCGCGCCCAGGAACCGGAGAGATGCGCACGTCTGGCGGCTCCTGCCCCCCGGCGTCCGGCCCGGGCGGTCCAGGCTAGGGCCGGTCCACGCCGCGGGGCCCCCAGGAGGGGCCGCGAGCGCCGCCCCGCCCTCCCCTCCCCTCCCCTCCCCTCCCTCCCGGCCTGCCGGGTCACGTGGCTCGTGGCGCCCCCACGGGCCAACCACGTGACGGCGGCGCGCCGTTGCCTTGGCAGCGGCTGCGGTGGCCCGCGGGGGCGGGGCGGCCGGCGGGGGCGGGGCCGGGGGAACCCGGCGGGACGCGCGGAAGGAGGGAGGGGGCCGCGCTCAGCGCCCCGGCCGGGCCGCGGGGCCGCAGGGCAGCACGGCCACACCGCCTGCCGCAAGCCCGAGCCGGAGCCGAGCCGGAGCCGAGCCGGGCGAGCGGGCGGGGCAGCTCGGTGAGTGCTCGCCGTGGGGGGTTGGCGGGGCGTGGGGGGCACCCCGCCCTGCTAGGGGACCGGAATTGCACCGGGAGACTCGACGAGGGGAGGGGATGGGCTTTCTGTTGGGCTAGCTTGGGATGGGGCGGCCGCGGGGTCGGAGGGTGGCCAGGTGGCCGCAACGCTGCAGGGTCCAGGGTCCCCGGGCGGGTGCGGCGCTGAGGAGGCGCTGAGATCCGGGACGGAGGGCGGGGGCGGGGGCGGGGGCCGAGTGCTGGTCCTGCGGCTACCGAGGCTTCCCTAGGGGAAGGGGCAGAGATGCAGGTGGATGCCCCCGGGAACCCGCCCCGTGGGGGCTGCGGGGGGCCCTCCCCGCGCGGCTGTGACAAAGACAGAGTCAGGAACAGACTCGCCATTGCTCGTGCCCCAGATGTGTAAAGGAAGTTAAGACAGGCAAACCCCAAAACTGTCCCCTGGAACTGTTTCAGACAGGCCTGCCAAGGAGAGCAGCTCGTCTTCAGAGAGCCACCGTTATTCTCCAGGAGCCTTTTTCTGTGACTGCCCCTTATATATAAAAAACAAAAAAACCCTTCAAAGCTCAGGCAGGAGAGCACCTTTTGGAGCCTCTGCCACCTGACAGAAATGTCGATTTCCATCTTGCCCCACCCCAGCCCCTACTCCATCCGGAGTGTGAGGACGGGACTCTGCCTCTCCCTGGGGTAGGGGGAGGAGGACTGGCACAAGGTGGGACCCTGGGGCTGGGACGTTGGGATGGATATGAATCCCGTCCAGGCTGCTCCCTCAGCAGGAAGTGGCCTCTCTATCTCCAGGACCCAGAGGCCTCCTCAGGACCCAGGCTCCCAGCAGCACACAGCCCGCCCTTCTTTCCATTCCCTGCCACTCTGAGGACATCTGCAGGCCCGAGACTGCCTGGCCACTGCCCAGAGGCCTCCCTGTCCGCTCTCCAATGTCAGCCCTGCCCACGCCCACTGATGGTCCTTGGGCTTTCCTCTTCTTCACCCCACACATGCCTTTACCTCTTTGGAGGCTCCCAGGCCCTCCTGTCCCTTAGCCACCATTTCAGCAGTCACCGAGACCAGCCTGACCCCAGGCTGCCCCCTTCACTGTTCCTTCAAAGCCCCTGCAGCCCGGCCCCTCCAGGGAGCCCAGCACAGTCATACTCATACTGCCTGGGCTGCCCCCGGCCCCCCACCTCCCCACATCCTGCCTTCCACCCACATTTCCCTGACCCCCTCTGCAGCCAGCCTTCTGTCATGTTCCCTTGCCTCTTGGAACCCTCCCATGCAGGCAGCCTCTCTTCTTTGAGGGAGGGCCCCTCTTTGCCAGTGCTGCCTTTACTACTAACGTCCTCGTCCCCTCTCCTTGCTCCCCAGTAAGGACATCTCCCTTCCCGAGGCTGAGGCAGCCACCCCCTCCTCTGCTCCCTTGGCTCTCACACCCTCTTCACTAAAGCAGCATTTAGCTCAATAGGTGAGAATCGCCCCCTTAAATTGCTCCCCCATTGGGCAGAGTTCCTTGGAGGGACTCATAGGATCCTCACCATTTTCGTCGTTGATGCCTAAGTAACAAATGCAGCCTGACCTGAGATCCCAGTGAGCATCTGTGCGATGGAGGTTGGAGGAGGGATTCTCTGAGGGGGCAAAGGTTGTGCCTTCCACCCATCCACACGGCCATATGCTGTCCTCCTCATACCTGTCGGCTCACCTTTGTTACATATGGGAAAAGAAAAAAGGAAAAGTGAATTTCCAGATGATGGCATTCTAAATTATTTGGAGTTAACTGATGGATTAGTGAGCAGCGTATCTCTTAATTCTCCCCAAGGGAAGGGATGTTTCAGTGATTGAAGTGCGTGAAAGCAGTGGTGCTGGCTGCAGACACGGGGAAGGGGCAGTGACCAAGGCTCCCAAGTCGACATTCCTAGACATGACCTAGTAATTGGTATCCTCTGGCAGAAATAGAATACAGAACTGTTCCCCAGGGTCCTGTTGGTCAGTAAAAGCTGTACCTCTGCAGCCTGGCAGAGAGCAAAGAGGAAGGCACCCCAAAGAGAGAGCTTTTCCCCAACTGCAGGATCTCCCCATAGAACCTTTTTTAGAGATTGTCATGGGTGGATCAAATCTGGCACATCTCCACAGCCACTGACCATGGGAAGCATCCCTTACCCCCCCACCCCCGCCATGCTCCCTGGGATCTAGGAACACTGATCTGCTCTTAATAGCCTTAAGTAGGCTTTTCATGGGGCCTATGCGGGCCTGAATGTACAAGTTAATATCTGATGCCAAGTGAGCTGTGAGGTGCCTGTGCCCTTGAAGTCTGCCCTACAGATTAATTAGAGCCGATCCGGGCATGCTGCTGCATGGGCCAGCCCCTTGGGCCACATGAAACCGCCAATCCCCCATTTGGATTAGTGGAGATTTGGGTTTAAATTCACAAATCTTGACAGATTGGCCCTTCTGATCTTTATTCTGTGTTACTGTCAAACCAGGTATCTACCTGGGATGACTGCAGACGTCTGTAGCCTCCATTTCTCCGTCAAATGTGCTCCTCTCGGTGGATTCGGTTTTTCCTTTTGCTCACAGTTTCCATTACAGCCTGGATGTGGCTTTCCTTTAGTTACGTAAACCAAGTATTTCTGGGGGTGAACTTCACTGATTAAAATCTAAGTTGGATTTGAGACCCTGCTTGGAAATGTGTTTTTCGTGACTGGCACTTGGGCATGAGAAGCAGTTATTTTGTTTAAGTGTCTTGTGAGGGTAGGGATGTCCCCACTGGAAGATGCCCAGGGTCGGAGAGTTCAGATGTGCTCAGGGTCACACAGTAGGATCAAATCCGGGCTTGGCAACTAGATCCTAGGATCTTGCTGTAACTCCCTGTTCCCTGAAGATAGGGGACAAATTGGAGGATTCGTTCGGTGCTTTTGGCTAACATTGGAGTTCCATTCACCCACAAGGCACACTTGCTTGGAGCCTTTCTGATATAGGATGGAAGGCTGGATTATTAGCTTTGTGGAGACACGATGGATAGTGACCAGGTCGGGGGGTTACTAGAAATGCATTCCTGGCCCTCCTCCCCAGCAGAGGTTCCCCACAATCCTGTGCAGGGCTCAGGGTACATCATACTCACACCACCTCTGGTGTAGGGTGTATACAGCAGGTCCCAGAGAAAGTTAACTTGCCTGGCTTCTGGCCCTTCCAGGTCTCGGGAACCCTCTGGGATGCCTAAGAGTGTTTCTCTCCTGCCCCCAGCCTGGCTCCCACCATGAGCGCCGAGCTCAACGTGCCTGTGGACCCCTCCACTCCTGCCTGCTCTGAACCGGGCCACAAGGGCATGGATTACCGAGACTGGGTGCGCCGCAGCTACCTGGAACTGGTCACTTCCAACCACCACTCTGTGCAGGCCCTGTCCTGGAGGAAACTTTACCTGAGCAGAGCCAAGCTGAAAGCCTCCAGCCGGACCTCTGCCCTCCTCTCAGGCTTCGCCATGGTGAGTGTAGACACGTGGTGGGGCCTGCCACCTGCAAAGTGGGCTTCTGCTGTCGCCACCCCGTGATGCTTCAGGGAGCAAAGCACTCCCTCTAGGCCCTACTGGCTGCAAGGATGGACCCTTAGAAGGTCCCCCCCAGCTCAGCACCTGCGAGGAGGGCTTCTCCGTCAACTGGAGGGGTTGTCTAGGGGCCCAGGAGAGTCCCCAAGCCCCAGAGGCCCCAGGATGTCCCCTTCTGACATTCCCACAAAGCAGTTACCTGGCAGGGAAGTTGAGAGCAATTGAAATAGCTTCAGTGAGGCAGCCCGGTGGCGCAGCGGTTTGGCGCCGCCTGCAGCCTGAGGTGTGATCCTGGAGACCAGGGATCGAGTCCCACATCGGGCTACCTGCATGGAGCCTGCTTCTCCCTCTGCCTGTGTCTCTGCCTCTCTCTCTGTGTGTCTATGAATAAATAAATAAAATCTTAAAAAAAAAAAAAAAAGAAATAGCTTCAGTGTAAAGGAGGAAGGTCCCCATGTCTGCCCCATCCCGGGTACCACCAAACAAGAGTTTGGAAATCTGAAGGATTTGAGTAGTACCGTGGGATGGATTGGGGTTTGCTCAGGGTAGCCCAGCTCAGGATGCCAGTGCCCCTCAAATGTGACCTCTTAGTGATGAAGCAGAGCCTCTGGCCTGACTCCTTCCTGGCTGCCAGGCCGCAGCTTTCCTTGAGTCACTCCCCAGGACAAGAGTCAGTCTCGAGCAGAAGCACGTGCCCTGAGAAGGGCCATGTCACCTGTTGGCTTCAACGCCCTGACCCACATCCCTTCAGGGGATTGTGCCAGAGGCTGAAGATGCCAGGATTCTGAGTGAGAACAACAGGGTGACCACCCCTCTTTCTCTGTTGTTGTATGTTGTGTCTCTCGGGTAGAAATACTTTTTTTTTTCTGTAATGTAAAAAGCGATTGTTATTTTGCCGAAGCCCAGATTGGAGACAGAAAATAAGCTGTCAGAGTGACCACGGTGGCCACTGTGGCTGGGGCCTGCTCACCCATTGGTACAGGCCACCCTTGGAAAACCAAGAGCCTGCATAGTCAGGGTGTGCAGAGGTCACAAGCTTAGAGGCAATAAGTCTGGGTTGAGGTCTGTAGTTTAAAGCAAAGGCTTTATTTAGGTGTTACGTGGTATTGATTTACTTATTTTTAACATCAAAAGGGTATGATTATATGGTGCACAACTGTGGCTTATGGTGATTTTCTTCCCGTGGTTTCCATCTCATGCAGAAGACAGAATGGTTTCTCAAGCTTAATTTGAAGGAATAGGTGTGAGAAGTATCAAACGTCACTATAAAAATGAGACCTTGTTTTCTGCACCACAGAATTACAGGATTGCATTGTCTGTCTGGCCTGCTCTTATTATTTTTGTGACTCTGGAAAACAAATCATGGGGAGTATCTCATGACCTGATGCAGTAAGACAGTTTCCTTTGTGTGTGGGGCCCAGGTCTTGGAAGTCACTTCTTGTCTGCAGTTGTCTGTTTAGACCCTTGCCTTCCAAGCATTTGGATCTCCAGACTTAGAGAAGCTTCACTGTTTTCCCAGCCAACAAAAGGGGAAGCCCCGATTGGAACCTCCAAAACTATTCATTTAAAATTGGAAAACAAGCCCCGTTCATCAGATTGTAAAACAAAGAGTGAATTCTGGAGGACTAGTTGAAACTTAGTGGCAGCCCGCAGGGTTGTGGTCTTAGAATGAAAATAGTGACCACAGGGGCATCTGCATGGCTCAGCTGTGAAGCGTCTGCCTTCAGATCTCAGGGTGCTGGGATCGAGCCCCGCATTGGGCTCCCTGCTCACTGGGGAACCTGCTTCCCCCTCTGCCTCTGCCCTTCCACCTGCTTGTGCACGTGCACGCTCTCTCTCTCTCAAATAAATAAGCCTTTTAAAAGAAAGGAAGAAATAGTGACCACAGAGTGCAGAGTCCATCCCTTGCTTGGCAATGGTGGTCACAGTTGCCATAATAATTCATTTCTTCAGCATTTATGGATTGTCTCCTCTACCAGCTCCCTTGAGTAGTCCGAGATACATTTCAGAAGCTGTGCAGTGCCCTCACCTTCTCTTCTAGAGGGTTCCTCTCGGGGAGGCTGCCACAGCCTAGTACACACCAGAGATGCAGCCGTAACAGGGAAAACTGGAAAGCCGTAGAAACAGCGTGGGCATGAAGACCAGGGGTGGGGAAAGCAACAGCTCGCCCACTTGACTAGAGTAACTCGCTGCCAGTAGGCCAGGTAATGATTCAGATGGTGGCACAGCTTGGGAGAAACCAGACACATACAGACAGATCGTCCGATGGCGTTCCAGCCACAGACACCGTGGCCGACCAAGGGGCAGGAACGAGAAGCAATGAAAACAGGCACTTTGCTCCGTGGAGCCTCTCCCTTCATGTTATGTATCCCCTAATTAGAATTGCAGGGATCCCTGGGTGGCGCAGCGGTTTGGCGCCTGCCTTTGGCCCAGGGCGTGATTCTGGAGACCCGGGATCGAATCCCACGTCGGGCTCCCAGTGCATGGAGCCTGCTTCTCCCTCTGACTGTGTCTCTGCCTCTCTCTCTCTCTCTCTCTCTGTGACTATCATAAATAAATAAAAATTAAAAAAAAAAAAAAAAGAATTGCAGAGCTGTCCTTTGGTCCAACAGCAAGCACTTATGCCCAGCCTTGAGCCTGTTTCTTCATGTTTATCGTTCTGCGAACACACAGAACCAGTGATCCGAGGCCTCCTCATAAAACCTTTGCATAAACACACTGAAAAGGCCTTTGGCCTTTTCTCTCCTGAAGGGTGACCAAAACCATTTTTTCTGCTGTAGGACTTTTAATTATCTTTGCTTACCTCTGTGCCCTCTGTGGTTTACAACCTCCTTCGACTGAGCCATGTCCTTTGTGGTAACAAGAGCCTGCTCAGGCCACAAGGGCACTGAAAAAAGAGCGCCCCTCAGCCTGTGTGGTAGGGCGACTCTCTGTATGGAGCACTCATCACTTCTGAGTTTCTGTTCAGCTGTGGTCCACTAGGACTGCCGTGTCTTCTTTTTACCTACCCAATGTTCCGTCTCTGCTGAGAGGATGCGTCTCTCACTCTAGAAGGTGGTAGTTGCTACAAGTAGCGAAATCTTTCTTGTAAAATTTAAAAAATGGGATGTCTTAGGTCTAAGAAGCAAACAGTGGGTAGAAAAACCTTCTTCTGGCTTCTTTCTGCCTTCCCATCCTCCTTCCTTGACTGATCTGGTTTCTTACCTCTGGGTACCCGGAGCCCCAGAGTCCTTGCGAGGCCTAGACTGAACCATCCAGGGAAGTCCACAGTGCTGGGTGGGGAGTGGTGGGGGGGTGCCAGGGCACAGTGGGAGCCAGTCTCCGTGGACCAGGTCTCCCCTGGGGGAGGCAAGGCAGGAGCATGCTTCCTAGTCTGTGGTTTGAAAACCCCTTAGAGGGACTCCTGGGTGGCTCAGCAATTGAGCATCTGCTTTCCGCCCAGGTGTGATCCTGGAGTCGCGTGATCCTGGAGTTCTGGGATCAAGTCCCATGTTGGGCTCCCTGCATGGAGCCTGCTTCTCTCTGCCTGTGTCTGTGCCTCTTTCTCTGTGTCTCTCATGAATAAATAAATAAATAAAATCTTTAAAAAAAAAAAAAAGAAAGAAAAAGAAAGCAAGCCCCTCAGAAAGGCTTGCAGTGAGTAGATCCTGCCTTGCTGGCTATTCATTGCCACAGAGATAGGCTGGGGCTTCTGGTTCCCCCTGTGGATCTTTTTTCCTTTTATTTTTAAAGAATTATTTATTTATTAGAGAGAGAAGGAGAGAGAGAGAGAGCACACCCGAGTAGGGGGAGGGGTACCGGGAGGAGGAGAGAATCTCAAGTAGACTCCCCTGATCAGAGCCTGGATGCAGGGCTCAATCTCATGATACTGAGATCATGACCTGAGCAGAAACTAGGAGTCAGACACTTAACCGACTATACCACCCAGGTGCCCATTTACCTTTTATTTAAAACTAGTTTTTGGGATGCCTGGCTGGCTCAGTCAATAAGACATGTGACTCATGATCTTGGGGTTGTGAGTTAAAAAATTTTTTTATTGTTTAAAATTTTTTTTCTTAAATTTTATTTATTTAACAGTAAGAGAGAGAGAGAGAGAGAGAGACAAGCAAGGGAGCTGCAGAGGGAGAGGGGGAAGCAGGCTCTCCACTGAGCAGGGGACTAGTGCAGGACTCGATCCCAGGACTCTGGGATCATGACCTGAGCCAAAGGCAGACGCTCAACTGACTGAGCCACCCAGGCGCCTCTGAAAAAGTCTTTTAGTTAAGAAAAAAATGATAAAAAGTTTTTATTTTATCAAAGTTAATACATGCTTACAGTTTACAAAGGAAAGAGTGCAGGGAGGCTGATAAGCAGCCCCACCCCCTGCCCAGGGGCAGCGCCTCCAGGCCCCTGCTTTCTGAATAACTTTCTCCAGACTGCTGTTTCTAGATTTATCCATTTCTGGACTTAGCTATTGGCGTTGGCTTCCTGTGACTGCGGTGATGACTCAGCTCTTTGCCCAGCTCAGCCCCCTCCCCCAACCCCCACCACCACCCCCACCACCTATGCCCTCATTCCTGTCACCATTCTTGGCATTCAGGATGCGGGTCCTCCCCGGGGCGTCTGGTCTCCACTGCCAGGTATACCCGATGGTCCGTGTGAGGCTGTCCAGGTGTGCAGCTTGGGAGTCTGGGGGCCCCAGGAGCCCCCGTTACTACTTTTCTCTTGTTACCCTTTGAAAGATTAGTGTTTTATTTTTTGAAAAACAGCAGTTCGGTGGTGGAGCCCTGCTGATGCCAGCAGCCAAACCACTGGTTCCTGGCAAGCGTGGCCTTGGTCCTGGGTCAGCACTGGGAAGGCCCCTGGGAAGTGGGGTGAGCCCCCCCCCCCCGTTCCCCACCCTCTGCTTTAATCTCTCCTGTACCTGCGAGATTCTTCCTTAGCAAGCTGTTCTCTAGCTCAGCAGAAAACAGAAGTTGAAGCGTGTGGACAGCGAGGCGGGCGCCCTGGTACCAGAGCACCTGGCTGAGCCCTGCCCACTGTGCGTTGCAGGTGGCCATGGTAGAGGTGCAGCTGGAGACGCAGTACCAGTACCCCAGGCCGCTGCTCATCGCCTTCAGCGCCTGCACCACGGTGCTGGTGGCCGTGCACCTCTTTGCCCTGCTCATCAGCACCTGCATCCTGCCCAACGTAGAGGCTGTGAGCAACATCCACAATCTCAACTCCATCAGCGAGTCGCCGCACGAGCGCATGCACCCCTACATCGAGCTGGCCTGGGGCTTCTCCACCGTGCTGGGCATCCTGCTCTTCCTGGCCGAGGTGGTGCTGCTCTGCTGGATCAAGTTCCTTCCCGTAGATGCGCGCCGCCAGCCCGGCCCCCCACCTGGCCCCGGTGGCCACACAGGCTGGCAAGCTGCCCTCGTGTCCACCATCATCATGGTGCCCGTGGGCCTCATCTTCGTGGTCTTCACCATCCACTTCTACCGCTCCCTGGTGCGCCACAAGACTGAGCGGCACAACCGTGAGATCGAAGAGCTGCACAAACTCAAGGTGCAGCTGGACGGGCATGAGCGCAGCCTGCAGGTCGTGTGAGGGCATGGTGCCCCGGGCAGAGGCCAGTGCTGCCGCCACCATGGAGCCCACCAGGATCGACTGCCTGTCTGCCTCCCGGGAATAGCACCACTGTGACACTGCCACAGAGTTCGAGACCAAAGTCGTATCCCCTCCTCCCGTCTGAATTCCGGAACACCCGGCCCGGGTGATCCTCCCGCAGAAAATAGAAATTTGTAGTAAAAAGAGAGACTCGGTTGCTAAGAGCTTAGAGGGGGAAAAAAAAAAAAGCCTGGGGCCTGGGGATTTCCTGCGGCAGGAGACCCGGCTCCAAGCAGCACATGGTTGTCACAGGCAATCTCAGCAACGTGGAACCAGCAGCCGGGAGAGTCGGGGGAGGGCTGAGAGTTTCAGAGAAGGGCTTGCCCTGTGACACCTGAGGTGGGTCTTGGGGCAGCAGGGGGGCCCACAGCTTGGCCTGGTGCTTCCCTCCCCTGTCCTGGGGGGAATAGGTGACCAGGCTTCCAGGGGAGAGGCAGGAGCCTGGATCAAGTGTCTGCTTGGCAGGTGAGGGCAGTGCTCAGGCCCAGGGGGAGACTTTCAAGGGTGGAAGCCTGGCAGGGCTGGGGAGGCACGTCTGCAGGCATCCCGTGTGAGATGCCCACCTGAGGAGACTTTTAACTGAGGGGTGCTCTGAGGTACACCAGGCTCAAATTCCCTCTTCTAGCCAGCCTGGAACCCTGGTCACGTTGACCCAGCAAAGCCACCAGGTTGGGGAAAGGGCCCACAGTCCAGAGGCCTCTATCTTTGGGTTACAAGATGGCCTCTGAGCCCCAAGCAACTGCCCCTCCATGCTTCGGCTGCCAAAGGTACCTGCCTGTGACCCCAGGTGGCAGGAGGGCACAACCTGGGGGACTTTCTGTCTAGATGAGGCCTTTGGCCTGAGCTGGCCAAATGCAGCAACCACAGGGAGGACAACACCCCACATAATGCTCCCCTGCAGGGACCCCCAGTCTTCTCAGCCACATGCAGGGGCCCAGCTCACACATTTCCATGGCCACGTGCAGGGTGGGCTCAGATGTTCTCACTGGACCTGAGCTCAGGTTCTTGGGCTGTGCACATATATATGACAGCTCAGCCTATCGGTGAGCATGCCACACCCCGAGCTGCTTTTAAAAACCATGTTTACCACATCAGCCAGCAGCAGCCTTGAGAGGGAGCCTTTGTTTTCATTGTCATCAGGCGTCATGCTCTGATGGCACCTCTGTGGACTGCTCACTCTGTGGGGTCTGGGTTGCCTATGCCAAGAAATCCTGGCTAGCCTGGCTGCAGCTGCTGGGAACATGACATACTGTGGAGGTCATAAACCTTAACACATAACCAAAATGCCAACTGTCTGGGCTGTCTGGGAGCTGTGCCGGGAGTCACAGGTGTAAGTCGGGACATCATGGGAGCCTGGGCATCGGGTTCCCTGGAGCCAGACGAGAGCCTAGCACCTTTCTTGGGCATGTTCCTTGCCTTCTGCAGACCTCTGTCCTTGCTTGCTTGCTCTCTAGTGCATGTCTGTTCTTTCCTGGAGCTTCGCTGAAAAGGCTTGTCTGGCTTCTTATGTACTCGCTTTGTGTCCACGTCACTGTGAGACAGCCTCCCTGTGTCCTGGCAGGGACGAGACGGGCTGGCTCCTCTCCACAGCTGGGAGCGGGCAGCGGGCCCTTTCTCTCCCTGAGCCTTTTGAGAAGGGCTGTCTTGTGCCCCTGCCCCAAGTGTGCCAGACGTGCCAGGCTCCCCAGACTGGAAGGCACCCCCCAGTGCCAGCTGGGTGCCTGTTAATGCTTGCTCCGCAGGCAGCTCTTCCGGCCTCGCCGCACAGGGCTAGTGGCTGGGTTACCTGTGACGGTGCCACCTGGGTAGGAAAGACGCCGCATCCGTGTTTTTAACGCTGATTAGGAGAATGTAGTTCTTGTCCTCTTTGATCCAGAGTGATCTCCCAGCTCCCAGGGCACGGGGCAAGTGGAATTTGTGGGAACAGACAGGACTACGGGTCTGGGGACTGGCGGTCGGAGAAGAATCTCAGGGCAGCCCCGGAGCTTCGGGGGAGATGGAGGATCAGCTGCAGACAACTCAGCGGGGCAGGCTGGAGGGTGGGTGGAGAGACAGCAGGTTACAAGCTGGAAAGGGGGTTTCTGAAGGTTTAACCCGATTGTGAAGGTTCCAGGCGCAGTGGCCACAGGGCGGAGGCACCGCGCACGCCACCCGGAGCCAGTGAGGGCTTGCCCTATTTTCCTCAGAGCAGAGCCTGCCTGGTGCTCAGGAAACAAGCGCCCGCAGATACGCTGAGGCCCTTTCCAAAGTGGAACACAGTCTCCATTTAGTACCTGACCAGAAGTTCCAAAACTCCGGCGTTTCTATTTTAGAAACTGCGAGGGCAGAATGTATTCTAGTGTCTTCTAGGAAAGTGTGTTGAGGCGAAAACTGTGTGAGTCTGAGTGCATCAGGGCTCGGCAGAAGTGGTTACCTGTCTCGTGCTGATTCATTCGTTACGTGTGACACTGGAGATCACGTGTGGTGTGCACAACTCCTGTCCTGTGTGGGGGGTTTGAAAACAGTCACCCTGGATTGAACTGAATAAACCAGTGAAGCTGTGAAGCGCCCTCTCTGCTCTTGGCGGAGCGCCGTGGACAAAGGTGACAGGTGGAAGCCCCTGGCTCCTCCCCAGTGTCAGCCGCATCCTGGAAGGCAGACTACTACTCCTGCAGCCCCTCCTGCCTCCTCCTGATTGCTGGTCACAGGCCTCAGGTCTTAACAAGCTTCCCAGGCGAGGGAGTGGACTTCTCTGGAGTGGGCTGGCAGGGTGCTTGGCCCCAGACATGCAGGGAGGCTCCCTCCAAGGGGGGCCCCGAGAGAATGGAGCATCTCTGCCTGCTGCTTCCCTTCCCCAGCGGGACTCTCTCTTTCTAGAAACACAGCAAGGGACAGCCCCACAGGTGGCTGAGTGCCAGCAGAGCCTGTCTGAACAGGATCAGCTTGAAGGTCCCCATACCCTCCAGGTGAGAAGCCACTGAAGCTCTAGTCCCGTGGTGCCTTCTTTATCCCAGGTACTTGTGGCGCTGGGGTCAGGACCGGGGTCCAGCCAGGCAGCAGGAATCCCTCCCTCAGCCTAGTGACACTCACAAGAAGCTGCCAGACATTCTGTTTTGTAACTGTTATCCATTGAGGTCCCCATCTAGGAAAGGATGTCTCTTATTATTTTTAACCTGCAGCACTTCAGCCTAAGAGGCTCCTAGGAATCAGGTATGCCAAGCAGCCGACACCACTGCATGGACAAGGCCTGCCAATCTGTTGTGGGGGGCACATGCCCCTCCGCTCAGGAGGAGCACATCCCAGAAGGTCTGGAGAAGGGCTGGGTTCAGCACAAAGCCCGTGTCCAGCAAGTCCACTCCACAGCCATTTCCCCAGCGAGTGCAGCCAAACCATACAAGGCTGTCTTGACTCACATGCCTCCTGAAGGTGGAGAGGTAGGGTCCACAGAGCCCTGGGTGGGGCCCCTTGGGGCAAGTGGCACAGGACGGCGCTGAGATTCTTCACTAGGCCCATTTACAACCTGCTGAACCCTCTTTCCAGCTCCTGGTGTCTGTGGGTCCCCCCCACAGTTACTGGGAACACAGTATAGACAGGTTCTACGTGAGCCTCAACAGGAATAACCCAGAGGATGCTCCCTAGACAGAGCTCAGCATCCTCCTGCCCAATGGGACCAGCCTGGGCCTCCCTGCCCCCAGCTCCAAACAAATAAAGGCCCTGAGTTTCCTTACAGTCTTTCAGAGCAGGACAGGCTGAGTATCAGCTGAGCTCCCCTGACTGATTCTGAAAGGTGGTGCAGGAGGCCACCCTGAGTGGATACATCCACATTAGTACGTGCCTGTAAGGCCCATCTCTCCTCATAGTCAGAGACTGCCAGAGCATTAGGACAGAATGGTCTGCCCGCGTATCTGTTGTTCACGCAGAGCGAACTGCAACCTCAAACATTGTACCCCTCAGGCTGTGGCTGAACCACCCCAGCTGGGGCCTTGCCCAACGCCAACCTAGGTGGCGGCATGAGCAGTGGATGCTGAGGTGGGCACACTGAACCAGATGCTCTGCAGATTGTAGCTTCAAGGACAAAGTTGGGGCCACCAACTTGGCCGTGACATGATGCAGCATGTCCCAGTGTGTGCTCTGCGGACTGCATGGACCACGGCATGGAGTGGGGCCTGAGGTGCGCTCTGCAGGGCTGTAGGAGGGCCCCACTGTCAAATGTCTGCCAAGCACTGGGTGATGCTGTGGGGAGATGGGCTGCTTTGCCGAGCAGCTCTCCCGGCCTTCGTAGGCCTCTCCCCCACAGGTCTGGGTGTGCAGCATTTCCCAGACACACATGTCAGCACAGCATCTCACAGGCTCCACACACGGGTGCTCTAAGGCCCAGCCTGTCAGGGCATAGGCTCCCCACAGGCCCCCAAGAAGTAGGCCACCAGGCTTGCAAGCCCACCGAGCTGCTCATATGCAACAGGACTGGCTGGAGCTCCAGCCAGGCCTACATCTGAATGCCCAGTGAGGGCCCCAGAGCAGGGTCGGCGAGGGTCACAACTCTGGGAAGAAGCCGTCCACCCTCCTGCTCCAATTGAGCTCACCTGCCCTGTAGCTGGGCTCATTCAACCACTAGAAACCAGCGGCCTCTCCACAGGTCTCGAGAGTGATGCCACTTCACAGACAGTGTATGGCAGCCAGTGACTGCCCCCCACCTGACTGCTCATAGAAGGTTCTAGAATGACCGAAGACCAATGGGGACCATGAATTTTCCTGGGCTATGATGGGGCCCTGGTCCCAAAGTTTGGCGCTGAGCATGTGGCTGGTGAGTGTATTTTCTCATAAGCAGCAGAAGAGGGCTGGCCACCAATCTAGGTGAGCACCCCACACAGCACCAGTGTCAAGTGAACATCGTGCTTCTCCCTAGGGCGGGGAAGGAGGTGGGACCAGACTCTCAGGAGACCTCTCTCCTCACTGCCTCCCACACCTCCTGGGGGTCAAACGTGACCCAGGCAGAGCCCAACTCAGAGGCTGTCACCAGCTCTGCAGGCTGAAATAGTAACTTTCAATCTTCTGTCAATTCTGTTCTCCAACTCACTTCCCAAATCAAAGGACTGGAGAATGGGGTATCAGGGAACTTCATTAAGGGAGGGATATAAAGGAGGAAAGGTGGTGCCAACACGTTTAAGCTCAAATGATCCCACTGCCCTCAAACTGTGACAAGCCAGCCACACAGGCGGCCACAGCACAGGTCAAACAGGACCTGAGGCGCGTCCCATCACAACTGGCTCCCAGGCAGGGCCCATACTGTCGTGGTGTCAGGATGCTAAGCAGTCTTCTCTTAAAAGCTAGAAGCTGGGGAGAAAGACCCCGAGCTGGGCACCTGGCCAACAGTCGACCCTGGAGCCGGTGCCAGCTCCTGTCCCTGGGGAGGTGGCTTACATAGGTCTCCCCTGAAAGGAGAGAGAGATCTGCAGGAGTTCCTGCCCTAGTTCTTGCTGCCTCCCGCCGGGACAGAACTCGGCCGACAGCTCCCTGAAGGTGGCGCACACGCGGCGGGCCTCGATGTGTCTGCGGTGGATGGCGTGTTTCCACTGGTGCCGCGCAGCGCCTGTGAGCACGAGCAGGGAGCGGCGGGGTAAAGGGACGGCCACTTCCACCTCCTGGCACAGCACGGACCTGCTGGGGGCCATCACGCCCTCCACCAAGGCCTCCGGAAAGCCGGAAGGAGCAAGACAGAGCAGCAGGCTGCCGGGTGCCTCCCGGGACATGGACAGCACAGTCGGGGACAGGAGGTTGAGGCTCACCAGCCGCTCCCCCCACAGCCAGGCGTCATCCAGGTGGGGGTCGATGGCCGAGCCCCGTTCGGGGCAGTAGTCCAGGTTACACTGCTCCACCGGCCGGAAGTCCTCCAGAATGGGGTATAGGGCCATTCTCCGCACCACGTCCCGGCTGAAGCTAGGGAGGCCTCTGAAGCCAGTGGTCTTTAGCTTCTGTTTCCGAAAGTTGACTTTGGGGCCATAGTCCTGAAGGGTGAGGACAGAGAGGAAGTGGAGAAACGTCTGAGTTTATGGGGATGGCTATCACAGACCAGGTCTGGAGAATCTGATCGCGGTGACCAAGACAGGCAAAACTGCCTGACTCTGTGGATCAGGATCTGGCTCTCCAGCAGCAGGAGGCCAGCATCAATGACAAATAAACAGCAAACACTCTGATGTTGATAAACACTAAGGGAAAAAATAAAGCAGGGAAGGGGGGATGAAGTGCCCCTGAAACCAGAGGGAGAGACAAACAAGGCCCGGGGACATGATACCAAGGGGTTGGGAGGTGGGAAGAAAGAGTAGCAAGGGAGGGAGGGCTAGCCCAAGGCAGCCTCAGCAAGCGGTCAAAGCTGGGATCACTAGGGCTTGAACCACAAGAGAGAAATTAGCATGTGGCCCAGCAATTCTACTCCTGGCCACACAGACATGTGCCCCTGAGTGTTCACAGCAGCCAGAAACCCGAGAAACGACCCACTGTCCACAATCAGACGAGTGGGTGAGGCGGTCGTGGCAGAGCCATACGACAGAGCACCATCCAGCCACAGATGCCACACAACACTGACACAGGCTGCCGACGTTGTGGTCAGTGAAAGAAGCCAACATGAAGGGCCACGTGTTATGTAATCCCATTTACATGAACTGTCCAGAGCTGGCAAATCCAGAGGCAAAGTAGATTAGCAGTTGCCAGGGGCCAGAGGAGCAGGGAGGGACTGCTGCTAGGTACAGGTTTCCTTGGGGTGATGGGCACGTTCCAGAAGCAGGCACTGGACATGGCTGCACGTTATGAATATAGCAAAACAAACCATACAGTTTAAATGAGAGAATTTTACGATTAGGGAGGAGCTTTCTAGAATACTCCTCAGACTTGTAACCCAAGGGATGTCCATTTATCCACCAATTCCTGCCCTCTTTGGGTCCCCCCACCCCCAGTGGAGGGTGGTGCTATCTGGTGCAAATGTCTTTCTCCTTCCAGCTTTGGCATGAGCACGGCTCAGAGCGGCTCCCCCCAACCCAGGCAGCAGCAGGCAAGGGAGGAGGGCTGGAAGAGCAGGGCACAGAGGGACGTGACTTGGAGGGGGCTGCCTGGAGCAGCAGGGAAAGGCCTGGCGGATCTGTCACAGAGCAGCAGGTCCACCTGAGGAGGGGTCCTCTCCAAGGCAAGCTGACAGAAGGAGGGTGAGGGCCACAGGAGGCTCCCACAGGAATCCTGGTGGCAGAACCAGGGGCTGGGACCTAGAGGGGGGCCGTGGGGGTGGCTGGGTTTTCAGATTCCGGGTATGTGTGAAGGGAGAAAGTACACAGGGACTACCAAGGAGAAAGAGAAATCTGGAAAGCTCCATGCTTTCCGGCCAGAGCAGATGGAAGATGGAATTTGCCGAGATGGGGACATGGCAGGGTTGCAGGGGCGGGCCAAGACCTAAAGCTCAGTTAGGATCTGGCAAATATGGGAAGCCAGTTGGAGACGTGAGTGTGGGAGTTGCAAGCGCATGCACAGTGTCAGAGCCGTGACTCATGGAGCCCGGCAAGGCAGTGTCTGGAAAAGGAGAAGGGGCCTGAGGACTGAGCCTGAAAACTGGCCATTAGGTGAGGGTGCAGAGGTTGGGATGGAAGTGGTGCGGGTGCTCAGCGGGGTGCTCAGCGGGATGGGAGGAGAGGCACTGAAGACAATGAAGGAGCCCTCCAAGGAGCTGGGCTGCAGGGGTGAGAGGTGGAGCCTGCGGGCGGTCTGGTGGGAAAGGTCCAGCTGAGGAACAGGCGATGTCAGGGGCAGAGGGGAGCAAGGTCGGACAGCACCTTCTAAGCCAGGGCAGGGAGAGAAGGCCTGGGTGGGGTGAGAAGCGCACCCCCGCACAGAGAGGCCTGGCTGTCAGCAGAGAGACAGCCAGAGAGCTGGGGGAAGGGGAAAGGTGCGGGAGGAGAAGCCACAAGGGGGCCATCCTAGAGGACACTGGGGTGACCTCCGGGGCAGGACAGCCCAGCTTGGGCTGGACAGCCAGGCCCAGGAGACCACCTGCCACAGGAGGCAGACCTGACCGGGGCTGGGGTTTGGTGGAAGTTGTAGGATGGTGAGGGGCCACAGGGCACAGGAGCACCAGAGTGAGTGGTGTGATGACCGGCCTGGCACCAAAGGTCACAGAAAGGAGAGGGGACAGGAAGGGGAGGGAAGAAGAGAAGGCATCCGTTGCCTAGCCTGCAGGTCCTGGCAGACACAGCTGCAGGAAAGAAGGGCTGCGATCCCCGACAGAGGGGAGGTCTAGGACTTGGGGGCCTGAGGATCTCGAAACTGATGGGGAGAGGACTTTGGCAGGAAGGTGACCGGCGGCCTTCTAGAAACCCTCCAAGCTGAGCATCAGTCTGCCCTCAGCTGGATGGCCCCACCTCACGTCTGGGGTGTCTGGTGAGGAAGCTGAACAGGCCACGCCTGCCTGTGCCCCTTCCTCCAACACACCCCATGCACCACTCCCCTGGCTGCCCAAACCTCAGGGACAGGGGAGCTGACCCCCCTAGTGGCCTTGAGATGCTGTGGCCACAGGGAGAGGTATTGGGAGGAAAGTGAGCAAAAGCACGCAGGGCAGGGAGTCTGAGGGGCCCAACGGGGGGAGTCCTCTCTGACCAGCCAGCCTGGTCCTCCCCTCCTCCCCAGCTGCGGCTGGCCTACCTGCTTTCTCCGTCCCGACTGGGAGAGCTTCCAAGGCTCACGGTCCATCAGCTGCACCATCTCGGCTTCCTCCTCCTGGGTCACAAAGTCCTCGATCAGCGTCACACCAGGGAAGGGGAAGGCCCAGCCTTCAAAGTCAGACTCCTCGGCCCCCACGGCCCAGCCAGTGTCAGAGTAGTAAATGAAACGGTGCGTTTTCTGCAAAAGAAAGATGAGGGACTTGGAACCACTGAAGCCCTTCCCCCGCCCAAGTGTGTGCCTTCTGGAGGCCTCCTCGGGGGCAGCCCACCGCACAGGGGTTCTCTGAAGCCACTTTGGAAAGCAGCTGGAGTCCAAAGGGAGGCGGAACCCCGGCCTGGGGCTGCCTCTTGAGAAGGGCCCTCTGCCCTGGCCTTTCTCTCTTTCTTCATCTTATGTGGGAAGAGCATCCATGTAACCACTATCTGTTCTCCATTTTAAAAATGAGGTGACCTGGGCCAAGCAAAGTTAAGGAACTAGCCTAAGGCTGCAGAGCTGGGGGCTGCCTGTGAGTCCTCACCGTCCTGGTGTCGCTGTGGGGTGTCTAAAGGATAGGACCCCGGGGCTGTCCAGAGGGCGAGCTTGCTGGGCAGCTGTGGGGCAGACGCCGTCTCTGGGGCAGGGATGACTCTGGGCCCTGCCTCTGTGGCTGTGGAGGCACTGTCTGAATCTCCTTTCCCAAGAGAGAACTTGCCAGTCATCCTCAAGGAGTGCCCAACTGACAACCTCCTGCTGTGGTGCCTTCCTCGCCCTGCCTCAGGTTTCAGGCTGAGGCCATCCTAATCCCACGCAGCCCCCAGCCAATGACTTAGCACAAGTCTGGCTTTTTATACCCGACTCGGGACTCACTTATCAGGCAGTCTGAGGCCCACCCTGTCCAGTTAATTCTGCTTTCTCCCCCTTTACGTTTCACGACCACTGCTATCCACTTTATCTGTGAAGCAACGTGTCCTATGTCTTCTTGCACCTCACACGAACACATTAAAACCAGGGAGTCATCCGGTACCTTCTGCTCATCCCACAACCAGCAAGTTGGACAGATGCTACCCCCACGCCCTTGGTCGTAGGCAAAGTTCAGACTTTTGGCACTTCTCAGGCTTTAATTGTGGCAAAATATATGTCATATAAAATTTGTCATCGTCACCACCTTTAAGTGTATGGGTCAGTGTTAGGTACCATCATATTGTTGTGCCCCCACTCCCCCTCGCTAAGACTCTGTCCTCTAAACAACTCTTCTTTCTTTTCCCCAAGTCCCAGGCACCTGCCGTTCTATGAATTTGAGTCCTCTGTGGACCTCACATAAGTGGAATCCTGCAGTATTTATCCTCTTGTGACTGACATTTCAGTCAGCATAATGATCTCAGGATCCATTCATGTCCCAGCAGGTGTCAAAATGCCCTTCCTTTTTAAGGCACATAATATTCCACCGCGGTCAGTATGCCACATGTTGTTTATCCGCCATCCACTGCTGGACACTTACGCTCGCTTCCATATTGTAGCTGCTGGGAACAGCGCTGCTAGGAATGCTGCTAGAACGTGGGCGTACAAGTATCTCTTCAAGTGTCTGCTTTCGATATTTCTGGGTGTCTACCCAGAACTGCTGGATCACACAGTAATTCTACTTTTAGTTTGCTGAGAAATCACCAGACTGTTTTCCACAAGACCTTCCAAGCTTTCGCCAAGGACGCTCTGGCAGTTTCTGCACTGGCTTCCCAGGCTCCATACCTTCCAATCTGCTTCCCCCCCATTCCCGGGATCTTTCTAAAGATCACGTGTAACTTCCTTTAAAACCCTGAGCGGCTGCTGGAGGCCCTCAGGACAGGTCTGGCCTACCCAGGGACCACACACGGAGCCCCCCGTGGTCAGGACCCCGCCCCTGAGGCATCCCGCTCCTCCCAGACCCCTGCCCAAGCAGTTCCCCCGGCGGGAACGCCCAGGCCGGCCGCAAAGGCTCGGAGTTCTTTTTCATTAATTAGTTGGAATTCATTTCCTGCTTGCCCACTCCGGCTCAACGGCGTCTAGGACACTTTGCCCTGCCTGGTTCTCGGCATCCGCTTCTCTTTCCGGGTGGTCTCCCCTCTCCCGCAAGCTCCCAAGCCCCAGACCTGGGGGCTACGGGAGGTCTGCCGTCACACTCCCCCCGGGGCTCAGAGGGGAGTTGTGGTAGGACAGCACGCACTTCAGCCCCCTCCCCGCTCCAAGCCCACCCCCCCAAAGCGCTCGTCTCATCCTGCAACGGCCCTCCTTCCCCCGCGAGGGCCCCCGACACGGGTTGATCCCGGGCCAGTCTCCGTAGCCAGTCTGGGCCTCAGTTTCCCCATAGGAAGAAGGGAGTTGTGGCACGGCCCCTCCCCCAGCCCTCACCTGCGGGGGGTGCTGCCAGGGCGGGTCACCTCCGCGCTGCCGCTCGCAGATCAGACAGGTCCGGATGCCCTTGCAGCCACATTCCCGGAGGACCTCGGGGGCCGCCACCGCCGCAGCCGCCATCGCCCCGTCCTGGCGGCCAGGGCGCAGGCGCGGGGCCGCGCGGGCCGCTGGGAGTTGTAGTCCGCCCGCGAGGCACGAGGTCCGCGGGACCACTTCCTTCCGGTCGTCGCTAGCTACGGGCTCGCGCGCCGCCGCCTCTAGAGCTTCGCCGGCGGCAGACGTTCGCGTCGGTTTACGGGCGGTACGGACCCAACCGGACGCCGGTGCCAACGACCGGCCAGCGCGGGCCGCTCCTCCTCGCCATGGGGCCCCTCTCGGCGCGGCTCCTCATGCAGCGGGGGCGTCCCAAGAGCGACCGGCTGGGGAAGATCCGGAGCCTGGAGTAAGAGGCGGGCCGGGGGCCGCCGTCCGGGGCCACACAGCCCACCCCCAGGGCCTGGGTCGCCGGCAGGTCGGGCAGAAAGGCTGGGACTCTTGCCCACTCCCTTCCCGCCCCGTTATCGCCCTGTCGGCTAGTCGGCGTCTCCAGTCACTCGGGCCAAGCGCCGAGCTCCCGCTAAGAGACGGGCGGGCGGGGCCCGGGGTGGCCTCTCCCCTGAAGGGCGCCCGGGCTGTAGGGGAGACAGTTCTGCAGAAAGGGTATTAAGCAGCCTGTCGAGCTAGTTCCTGAGGCCCTGGGCAGCACAAAGGAGCCCCCCTAGAGGATCGGGGAGAGCGTCCTGGAGGGCCAGCTTGTACGCAGTTGTAGTTAAAAGATTTTAAGAAGGAAAGGCTGCGCGTGCACGAGAATCTCTGCTGAGAAAGCCCTCAGGCACCCAGGACTGCCCCAGGTGTGAGGTGGGAGGCCTGGCTGCGTCCTGAGCTCTCCCCGTCTGCCCCCAACCAGTTTGTCGGGGATGAAGCTGCTCTCAGAGCACTTGGACCCCAAGCTCCTGAGCCGCCTGAAGCAGCTGCAAGAGCTGGACCTCTCCAACAACCAGCTGGAGACGCTGCCCGCCAACCTGGGCCTGTCCCACTTGCGTGTCCTCCGTTGTGCCAACAACCAGCTGGGGGACGTCACTGCCTTGTGCCAGTTCCCGCAGCTCGAGGAGCTCAGCCTGGAGGGCAACCCCTTCCTGACTGTAAGTGGGGGCCCCCACCTGCCTCATACCTAGGGCCAGCACCCTGTGGGGCCACAGCTCAGAGTTGGGGTGACACTGAGCCATTCTCCCTCTCCCCCCAGGTCAGTGACAACCTGAAAGTCTCCTTTCTCCTGCCCAAGCTCCGTAAGGTCAATGGCAAGGATGCTTCCTCCACCTGTTCTCAGGTGGAGAACCTAAATCGGGAGCTGACCAGCAGGGTGAGGGGGCCGGCAGGTATCTCTGGTGTTCGGGAGCACTCAGGGCCCTTGAGCGAGTGATCGAATTGGACATTTGGAGGACCCTGAGCGGGGTTGACAGGGGCTCTCTGCAGGGGACACTGAATGGTGCTCATGTCCTATCCTGACATGTTGCTCTGAGCCTGGCCATGGCGCTTGGCCTCTTGCCCATGGAGGTCCTCTCTCAGGGTGTGTGGGCAGGGCCCAGCCAGCGAGGCAGAGACACTTTCACAGTGACTGGACCCTGTTATTCGGGGCAGTTTCTCTCATGTGGGCATGGTTTAGGTTTGTGCACGCTGCCACCAAGACAGCTGTGGCTCATGGAGGCTTCCAGGATGCGGTGGAGTCATCTGTGGCCATAAGATTGGAGTCAGGGGTGCCACAGAGGGTCCGAGACATCTGGGGTGGACTGGGCTTGAATCTGGTCCCTCTTGTACCAGGTCACAGCTCACTGGGAGAAGTTCAAGGCTGCACTGAGCCCAGAGGAGGCAGAGAAGGCCCAGGCCGACTTTGTGAGGTCTGCTGTCAGGGACGTCCGCTATGGGCCTGAGTCCCTCAGCGAGTTCACCCAGTGGCGGGTATGACCTCACCCTGCTATGCTGGGAGTCGGTTCTCCCCACTCCTCAATGGCTTCCATGCCTTCAGCTGCCCTAGAGGTCTCTGGCCCTGAGGGGTGGTGGAAAGTGGGGTGGGTCAGGGAAGGCAGCTTACTCTGGAAGCCAGGGCTCCCTCTGCCCTGGGCATCCAGAGGGGCCGGGGCCCCTAGGTCCATACCCAGCGTCCTGCTCTCTTGGCCCCACGTAGGTGCGGATGATCTCTGAGGAGCTGGTGGCCTCTGGTGGGATCCAGGTGCGGGAGGCAGACGTCCCAGAGAGACCTCCAAAAGCCACAGCTGCCCGGGAGCCCAGGGTAAGCGTGGTCCCATGGAGCCCACAAGGCCTGCCTTGGCCTTTCCTGCCTAAGGAGACTGTAAGGAAAGGGGGAATGGGGTCCTGGAAACAAGCCCAGGAGATGGCCTCTGATGCCTGAGCTCTTTTGCACTGACCCTGGGCCATGTCTTGTTTTCTCCCCCCATGGGAGGGTGCAGCCCAGCCTATAATGCCGAGGACGCAAGCCCTGGGCAGATGGGCCCGTGGTCCCTAGGCCCTCAGGCCAGCCCTGACCTTCCATAGGCCAAGCCCGTGGCCTTGAAACGGCCAGATGACACCCCACTCAGCCTGTCTCCCAACAAGCGGGTGTGTACCTCTTCCTCGTCGGCCCACGTCGAGGGCTCTGATGGCAGCCAGGTAAGCTAGCAAGGGGGCAGGGAGCAAGGCCTGGGGCAGCTGTGACCCCCCACTGCCCCCCTCCCCCACAGCCCACCCTGGAGCCCCTGCACTTTCTACAATGTCACAGCAAGAACAACAGCCCTCGGGACCTGGAGACGCAGCTCTGGGCCTGCGCCTTTGAGCCAGCCTGGGAGGAGGGTATGTCTTTGGTGGGCAGGCAGGGCAGGGCAAGACCACGGGGAAGGAGCAGAACGAGCTATCTAGACTGGGCGCCTGGGAATGCTACCTGCAGGGGTCAGGGGCTCAGTGAATGGGGGACCTGGGAGAGACCGCCTACAAGGTGTTGTAAGGACAGGAAGAAGGAGCTGCAGGGGCAGACTTCACAGAATGTTTTTATTGGGCTGATCTTCAACACAGGGCAGGCGGGGGCCACGTCTCAGACGGTGGCCACGTGTGGCGGGGAGGCCGTGTGTGTGATAGACTGCCAGACAGGCATCGTGCTGCACAAGTACAAGGCGCCTGGCGAGGTGAGTGCTGGGGCCTGGCTCCTGCACAGCCGGGGGCACAGTGCTAAGGTTGGGGGTCCAGACTCGGCCCCTTGGTGACGCCCGTGCCCCCTGCCCCCATAGGAGTTCTTTTCAGTGGCCTGGACAGCCCTGACTGTGGTCACGCAGGCAGGCCACAAGAAGCGCTGGAGTGTGTTGGCGGCTGCAGGCCTTCGGGGCCTGGTTCGGCTGCTGCACGTGCGAGCTGGCTTCTGCTGTGGGGTCATCCGGGCCCACAAGAAGGCCATTGCCACCCTCTGCTTCAGCCCCACCCACGAGACCCATCTCTTCAGTAAGACCCTCTCCCGCACACCTGAGACATTCCCAACACCCTGTCCTGCAGCCTGACACCTCAGTATGCCCTCCCTGGGATGCCAGGGAGGTCCTGGGGCTGGTGGCCTTCACACCAGGCCACCAAGGTCCACTCTGGCCATGGTAGAAGCAGCATGGCATTGGAGACAACAGATCAGGCTTCAGATCCTGGCCCCCTTACCCACCCCACCAAGTGTGGTAAGCCCGAGAAGGGGTATGTGAGCAGAGGCCTGCAAAAAGATGGCTGCCTGGCATGGGGCGTGGTGAGGTAGGGATGGGTGGCCTATGAGTCTTGGGTCTCCCAGCTGTGGCCCTGCCCTCCTTGGAAGGGCCAGCCTTGCGACCACGGTCTCAGCCTAGGTGGGAGTAGGGCCTCTTCAGAGCCCCTTCCCATCCCCTCCTCAGCCGCCTCCTATGACAAGCGGATCATCCTCTGGGACCTCGGGGTGCCCAACCACGATTACGAATTCCAGGCCAGGTGAGGCCGTGGGGCAGGGCAGGGGGGCTGCTAGGGCAGACACCTGGGTCCGTGGCCGCATCCTCTCCTCCCCTGCCGACAGCCAGCTGCTCACACTTGATACCGCATCCATCCCCCTGCGCCTCTGCCCTGTGGCTTCCTGTCCGGACACCTACTTGCTGGCTGGCTGTGAGGGTGGCTGCTGCTGCTGGGACGTGCGGCTGGACCAGCCGCAGAAGAGGAGGTGAGGCCTCAAAAGCCAAGTCTGGGTGCTAAGCAGCAGCTAGTCCAGATGTCTGACCCCAAGCACATCTGCCATGGGTGATGCTCAAGCCATGCCCTATTCTAGGCAGCCAAAGGCCATTTTCAGGGGCCTCTTCAAGAGGCTGGCCTGTCCCCATCTCCTCTAGTCTCATGCCCTGTTCCTCCCTCTAGTGCTTGCTTGGCTGTGGGACTGGGCTGGGTCGGTTCTCCCAGCTGTGGTCACCTCACCTGGGCGGTGGGGAGGTAGTGCCTGGGCAGACACGAAGCCTGGAAAGGTTTATCTGTACCACTAGAAGGTGGGAGACCATGCTCGGCATGGCATCCCTGCCCTCGTGGGGCCCACAGCCTTCTGGCAGAGGTAGGTGTTTAAAAAAGGTGGCCCATTAAAACCCCACGAATTGTAACGTCAAGTATGAAGGAAAGAGTTGAGAGAACTGTGAGGTGAGGTGGGTCCTCAGGCTCGCCTTCTCCACGTGAGCCTAGCAAGGGAGTTGGGGCAGCAGAGAGCAAGAAGGTGCAGGCCTAGGGTGGCGGCCTGTGCAAGGGGCGGGAGAGTGGGCTGACCAGGGAGGTTCAGCCCAGCCTGGGAAGTGGAGAGGACAGGATGAGGTGGCAGGGTTGCTTGGAGCAGGGGACACTGGCTCTGGTAAGACTGAATTTTGTCCTCAGTGCCGTGAGTAGTCTGGGAAGAACTTCGGGTGGGGCGCGGGTGGGGGGGGAGGTAACGGCAGTGAAGCAGCTGCTCTGTGGAGCCAAGTAACAGAAGCATCGGGCCAGCTGGTGGCTTTTGCCCAGGCAAGTGCCTGTGCCGGCCCATACCCCACCTGAGAGTGAAGCCCCGTGCCCCGTCCCCAGGTCTGTCTGGTCTCCAAGCCTTGGGGAGGAGTCCAAGCCTCAGCTGTGCCTGCTTCTCCTCCTCTAGGTACTTGGCCAGCTTTTGTGGCTCTGGGCGGCATCTCTAGGACTGTGGGCCACTGCTGGGTGGCCTTTCCAGACACAACATGACCCCACACACTTCTCCATGTGGGGACGTGCAGCAGCCACTTGCCCAGCATGCACGAGGCAACTGACCACCTCGTCTTCTGCCCCGCAGGGTGTGTGAGGTGGAGTTTGTGTTTTCCGAGGGTGCGGAGGCAGCCGGGCGGAGAGTGGATGGGCTGGCATTTGTGAATGAGGATGTCGTGGGTGAGTAAGCCCCACCCTAGGGGGGGAACAGCCTGGCCTCCCGGGAGCCCAGGTAGGCCCTGGTAAGGCCTCTGTGGGCTACTGCTCCCTGGGCTGGGTTTTAGGACCAGGGGCTCCCGAGTGGTCCCTACTGTGCACCAGGAAACATCTAGGGGGGCCCCCCACCCAGTTCTCTGTTCTCCCTCCCACAGCCTCCAAGGGGAACAGCCTGGGTACCATCTGCCTGTGGAGCTGGAGCCAGACCTGGATGGGCCGAGGCAAGCAGTCCACTCTGGCAGTGGTGGTCTTGGCTCGGCTGCAGTGGTCCCCCACCAAGCTGGCCTACTTCTCACTGAGCACCTGTCCCGGTGAGCCCACGCACCTCCCCCCCAATCCCGCCCCCCACCCCTGGGAGCCCCACCCCACCTTTGACCTCTGTCCATGTGTCCCAGCAGATGAGGGGATAGTGCTGTGTGGAGATGAAGAGGGCAACGTGTGGGTTTACGACGTCAGGCACATCCTGACCCAGCCGCCTCCACGGCCAGCAGCTCCGCAGGCCCCCACACAGGTAGGCGCCACCTGCCTGCCCTCTCCCACTGCTGGGGACCGTGTGTGGAACGCCAGAACCCAGCTCTCCTTTCTTCTTGCCACCCCAGATTCTTAAGTGGCCCCAACCCTGGGCGCTCGGCCAGATGGTGACCAAGACCATGGTGAACACGGTGGTGGCCAACCCCACCTTTACCTACCTCACCGCCCTGACGGACTCCAATATCGTGGCCATCTGGAAGAGACAGTAGCCAGAGTGGGGTTCCTGCCTCTGCGGCAGAGCACCAGGGACATGACTTAACTTATTCAGCTTTGGGGCTAAGGACGAGAATCTTTTCATCAGTGAATATATTTTATTAATAAACTCTCTGCTGTCTGAGGGAAGGCTGGAGAGCTGTTTGTGGCTCCCCTGGTGTTCCTACCTTGAGCTCTGAACAGACTCCTAAAGCATGCCTCTCAGGCCACCCCTGCCCTCCCAGGCTCCAGGTTGTCGGTCTAGGAGTCGGGGGCCCAGGGCCTGTCCGCTGTGAAACTGAGCAGGTCCACTGCTTCCCATAGCCAGGTCTTTATTAGGAAGGTAAAACACTCCGTGTACAGGACACACCAACTCTGGGGAGAGGAGCTCAACAAGATGTCCCTGAAGCCAGGGAAGCTGCTCGCCTCTACTGGAAGCCCGGAGAAGGTTCCAGTGCAGGGTAGGAACCAGCCAAACAAGACTCCTCCAGCCCACTATTCGATGCCTTCTTGCTTGTCTTTAATAGCCACCTGAGCGGAGAGGGAGGGGGCAGCTGCTTAGTGGGAAAGCAGCCCCAGTGACCCGAGGTCTGCCCGGGCCCTGCTGTCCTGTCAGCAACCCCAGGGCCTTCTGAGCACACCCCACCCATCTGCCTGAGAAGCTGTGGATCTTTCCCACTTGACACCCAAGTCAGACTTTAAGGCCCTCTGCGTGGACAGGTGGGACCATCCCCTTTCGGCCTCAACTGTGGGACCCCACTCTGCCTGGGATGAGCTGCCCCATGTACAGATAGATACCTGGAAGCAGCCAGGCCTTAACCAGAGAAGGCTTGGGGGAGCAGTCCCAAGGAGACCCTGGAGCACTCAGTACAGTTCCCACCCATGCCTGCAGATAGCAGGCCCCCGACCTCAACTCTGTTAAAACCCCTTAGTCCAAGCTCGTTCAAGGCTGTAGTGGCACTGCTGCTCAGTCACCACGTGCCCCCACCCCACAATAAATCCGGAAACTACCCAGGGGTTGTCGGTGTGGGCATCAGAACAGCTCTGGCCATACTGGCTAGCATGCAAACACCCCTCGCCGCCCGGCTCCTCACCCGGAATCGCTCTTCCAGCAGGGACAGCTCGCTGATGAGGTCTGTGATGGCGTTGGTGAAGGCCTCCTGGGGGCTGTAGTCTGGTGTGGTCTGCACTCGAATGATGATCTTGTGCTCCAGGGGGTGGGGGACTTTGTAGCCAGCAAACAGCACCTGGGGGTCCTTCAGCAGCTGTCTGAGATCAGGAAATGGGCAGTGTGACATGGGGGCTGGGCCTAGCACCTGGGACCACCAGGCCTCTAACCAAGGAGCCTTCCCACTGGCTTGAGGCCTAGAAGCGAGGGGGGTGGGGCAGGGAGGAGATGGCTGACTCCAGCTGCTTTCCTGCTCTTGATTTCCCAAAGATATCTCCAAGTAAAACATCTGGAACATCTGCCTCATGAGGACACCTCCCTCCTCCCCCCACCCCTACATCCATGAGGATCCAGGACCCCAGCTGGTAAAGAGGATTTCCAGCAAACTTCCCTCAGGGGAAGTCGGGGGCCTGCAACAGCACCAAAGAGCCCTCCCCAGGCAGCCAGTGCTCAGTAACCAGAACACAATGTGCTGGTTCTGGCCCAGTAAGAGCGTCTGGCACAGCAGGAAAGGCTCAGGCTCTGAGTGCTTAGTGAACCGGAAGCCCTTTGGTCAACGCTGCTGCCCACACACCTGGGACCCGTTGTGCCTGGCTGTGAGGTGAAGTGTGCATGCCATGCTCTGCCCTGGGCCCGCGGGGGATTCTCTGGAGCAGCTCAGTCAGCAGCAGGCACCAAGAGGGAAGGCTCTTGCACAGGTGGGGACATGCCTCCCAGAGTAGGGGAGCAGAAGGGCCTGGGAGCAGCACCGGCATGGCTCAGGGTGGGGCCAGCCAGACTGGAGAGAGCCAGCCCCACCTCCTACTTTCAGCCCAGAGGTGAGGTGGGCTCCTGCCCAGTGGTCTCAAACACATGACCCTCGGAAAGACCTAGATTCACCCATGGTGCTTTTCTGACAAAAGCCCTTGAGCCCAAACAGCAACCACATCACTGACCACTTACCTGGCCAGGACCTCGCTAATGTACTTACACACCTGCTAACCAACATGAGCATCGGATAATCACAGAGCCTCTCCCCCACCTTCTCCCCTCATTCTAATAAGTTCCAATCTCTGGCAAGTCGGCCTAGGTTTCTCTGGCTTTGCCACACGTTCACTTCCTTTCATCGGATAAATGAACCAGTACAGAAATACAGCTGTGGGAACAGATCCAGGGCAGCAGCATTTTGGGGAAAACGTACTGAAACGTGTGAATTGCCAGAACAAGCACCCAGACCTTCCGGCAGCTCAGAGAGACTTCGGGAAATCTGGGACGTGTGCTTTGCCTCAAAGAGCCCCATTAAACGTTGCCTGAGTCAGAGGCTCGGAACTTACGATTTGATGATGTTTCCTAGTGTGTGGTCTTCTTTGTTGATGGTAAACAAACAGGCATTGGGTACCTTGGTGTCCTTGTTAATGGTAATCCTAGGAAGAGGTGGTAGCAACAGATGGGAAACGGGGCTCTCCTCCTCCCCCCAGGATAAATCCTGCCCTTTAACTCAGGCTTAAGCCCCACTTCCACCTCGAAGCCTTCCTCCATCTCTTCATCCATAAAGACCTCTGACTCAGAGCAGCAGAGTGGCTATGCCCCGATTCTGCGGGACCCTCACCTACTCTGGATTGCTCCTTGGCACCAGTGACATCTTAGGGTGGATCATTCTTTCCTGCAGGGGGTGGTCTTGTACATTGTAGGATATGAGCAGTATCCCTGGTCTCTATTCACTAGCTGCCAGCAGCAGCCCCTATGTGACGAAAGTGTCTGCAGACGTTGCCAAAAGTCCCCTGGGGAGCAAAATAGCCCCTAGTTGCCAACCACTGCTCCCAAGGGAGACGAAGTGGCTGGCAAGGGCTAGACATAGAGCCCCGCACACCAGGCTGTTAAGAGAAGGAAAAGCCGACGTTTAAGACAGTCTTTTGTGTGCTGAGCCTTGGCCTAAGCACTTCCCGTAAATCATCTCAAGCTCCCCTTTGAGAAAATCCTGTGATTTAACAGAGCAAGAAGCCCATTTTCCAGATGAGGAAAGCAGGCCTCAGGCAGGCTAAGCCACCTGCCCAAAGACACGGAGACGTTAAGTGGGGGAGCCAGGAGCCAAGCCCAGGCTGAGAGACAGCAAGACTACACCGCCTGCACCCCGCGGGCAAGAAGCCGCTGGAGGTTCTCCGGAGGCCAGCGAAGGCGGGACGAGAGCCTGAGAGCCGGACCCCGCTGCAGCCGCAGGAGGCGGCGGCCAGGCACGCGAGCGAGGGGGCTGCCGGATCCCGGGGGGAAGCACTCTGGCGCCACGCACACCGCCACTCCCCGAGGGCCGGGGCAGCTCCTTGGCTCTCTGAGCTTCAGTTTCCGCATCTGCGGAAGGGGGTCGTCGCCACCGCCCGGCAGGGCTGGCTCGAATCTGGCGGACACAGAGGCTTCCGTCTCCCGCTACTGGACGGACCCCAGGCTCGCCCCCGCCAGCTCCACTTACTTCTTTTCGCCCTCGAAGAGCAAGAACGACTCAAAGGCGGGAGGGGCGTTCATCCTAGCGCCGCACTCGCAGCCGAAGCCGCAGGGCCGCCCCCGACGCCTGCAGGACCCTCTACGACGCCACCTCTTCCGGGTTAGCGGCTGCTTCCGGGTTACGGCCCCCGTGGGGAGGCCGGCCGCTCGCCCCCTGGAGGCCCGGGGGATGTAGCGCAGGCGAGAGGAGCCCGGGAGGACCGAGGCGCTGGTGGCTCTGCGCATGCGTGAGGCGTTGGCGGGGGCGTTGGCGGCCCCGGGGGCCGCCCCCCCCCTCAAGATCCTTCTTTGCAAATGCGCTTGGAGGGCCCAGCGCGAGGCCCTCGAGTGGAGAATGGAGCCAGGGCGCAGTGCGGCCGGCAGGAGGCGTCAGGTCCTAGGACCAGAAGGCCGCCGGCCGCGACCCCCACCTTCCCCCGCGTGGTCGCCCCTTTGCGGAGCGGGCTTGGGGCCGATGAGCTGCTTGCCAGGCAGACGGCCCGGCGGCGGAGGCGGTTGGCGGCCGAGAGGAGTGCGTTGGCACTGCTGGTTGCTATTTTGCCGACCGCAGTTGTGTGGACGGACCCCACCTGCGCTGTTTGAGGCAAGGAGCTGGGTCTCCCGTCGGCTCCAGTAGCCGCAGCATCTGAGGAGCCGCCGGGGACCTGCCCGGGAAACCAGGAGCCTCCATTTCCTGGGAAGGGCTATTCCTTGCTTAAGCTTGGGCCCTGGGGTGAGGAGGTGCCATTGGCCAGAGGCCCACACCAGCCTGGACTCCACGGGGGGGGCTTTAACTGGTGAGGAACAGAAGGCATGAGGGGATGATGCACAGGGGCGTAGCCGCGACCCTTCTGGGCCATCCGGGCAAAGCTAGGATGCCACTTGGCTGGCTGGGGGTGGAGAGAAGGGGTATAGTTTTTACCCCAAAGGGGCCTCACTCCCGCCTGACAGAACCTAGAGGTGTGGGGGTACATGAGCCGTGGGGACAGTGCCAGGCCCTGCTTCACTGTCACCCCTACAGGCTGCAGCAGCCACCCCATCCAGGACCCTCCTGGAAGAGAGGGTGGGCGGTGACACCACTGGGGGGCTATGTATGCAGTTCAAACCCAGGCTTCTACCTGTGGCAGCCCCATAAGTAGTGCACACTACTTTCCCCTTCACTCTCATTAGGGTGCAGTGGACCCTGGGCTCTGTACTTCCGGACCACAAGGTCCTGGAAACCCACCGAGATTCAAAAAGCATGAGGATTTGTGTGAGGTCCTAAGGAAGGAGCCAGAGAACAGGGTGTTGGTGATGGCGGAGGGGGGGTGCAGGCTCAGCCACCTGGGGGCAGGAAGGAAAGTGAGGCACTGTTCAGGCTCTGTAGCCTGGGGGGGGATGGAGCAGGGGTCCCAGGAGTATGGTGGGAACAGCAGTTGGGGGAAGAAACAAGTCCTCCCAGGATGTGTGGGGGGGTGAACAGAGGGGATGCACGAAGGTTATTCTGGTGGCTCCGGTCCTTGGCCACACTCAAGAAGCCACTGGAATCCACACCAAGCCCAGTCCCTCTACTGACCCCCATCACAAGACCCCAGAGCCCAAGCAGTCACATCAGGTTTATTGTCAGCAACAGCACCGCAAAGCTCTCCCGGGGGGGCCCAGCCAGTGGCTGGAGGGGAGCAGGTGATGTGATGGCCAGGAGCTGAGGGGATGCTGAGGTCAAGGCTTGGTCTCCTGGGTGGGCCCCATGTTCCCTCCCACCTCTGTGAGTCCAAGGAGTATCAGTCCACCTGGTCAAGGGCCATCTTAGGGTTGGTTTCTGGCTAGGTCTGCCGGGGTAGGAGAGGGCCCCTGGAGAGAGTGGGGTGGTGCCAGCGATGGCTGCAAGGGCTGCGAGGAACAGCCAGGCTTCATAGAGGAGAAGGAGCTCACAAAGTCCCCTAGAGACTACAGGTGGGCAAGGACGGGCCTCTGGCCCCCAATCCACCCAGCCCAGGAGAGCCCTAAGCCCCGCTCCCCAGTGAGACGGAGTGATGTGAAGAGCTGAAAGCGCACCAGGGGGGGGTCTCCGAGCACCTGGCAGGGGGTTCAGTGAGGGCATGTGGGGCAGGCCTCACGTCTGCAGCTCCAGCAGGCGGTTTGTCTCCGAGGGCGGTACGCTGGCTGGGCTGGATCTGTGGGCCTCCCGGAGGTCCTGCAGCACCTGGAACAGCTGGGCCAGTGGATCCTTGGGGGCTGGAGGCAGATGCCAGATGAGGGCAGAGCAGGCAGGGCCTCACCCACCAGCACCAGTCTGGGCCCCACCCACAGCACCCCTGAGTGGAACTTAGGCCAGTGTGGGAGTCCAGCTAGGAGGACCTACCTTCCCCTGAGCCCCTAAGTGCAGAGCCTGCCTCTGTGCCTGCTGCACTCAGCTCCCGCTGCTTCTCCCTGTAGGGGAGGACCGAATGAGAGCTCGTGGTGCCCTTGCCAGGAAGGCTGGGTGACCCATTGCAGGCCTCCCGAGCTGGAGGGGATCCCAGGAGTGGGGGGCTGACACTTTCTGTGGGGAAGAAAAACAGGGGCCCAGGCCTTGGTCCTCTGGCCCCCTAGCACCTTCCCTCTCCAGCCCCCACTGGTCCTCCCCACCTCCAGCGGTGGGTCGATGGAAGGCACTCTGGAACGTCACTTCTGTTTTGGAGGGCCCTGGGGAAAGGGGCCAGTTGGGGCCTGAAAATCCCCCATATTAACTGGCCGTGGAAGGAGTCTCTTTCTTATAGGAAGAGGAGACGGTGACAACTTAAGCACGAGTCCTAAGCGGGGTTCACCAGAGATCCCTGGTCCTCAGGCACAGTCCCAGGAGCTCACATGGAGGAAGAGTGAGCAGCCATGTGGACCTCATGCCTGAAGTTCCTTGCTTAGGGACTGCACTGGCTTGGCCCTTCTGAGTCTCCCAGGTTTGTTTTGGAGGAGATGTGTCCCTCTGCTAAGATCTAACAGGCTCCTCCTCCTCAAATGCCTTCTAGGCCCCGTGGGGTCGGCCTGGTCCCTTAACCGCTCTGCTCATTTGCTTATTCAACACAAACTGCAAGAGAATACATCAGTGTTGTTCCCAACACAAGTGTGCAGTGATCAGTTACGACGGGGAGTAAGGACAGACCCCTGAGTCGGAATCAGAGGTGCCAATGGGGCAGGAGGTCTGGCGGTGTGGAATGGAAAGGGTGGTTCTGGAGGTGGGGAGGCTCTCAAGGCAGGGTGCTACGGTGAGGCCCATGGGCACCGGTCCCGTGCTGGGGCCCACCTAAACCCAAGGTGGCTCAGGTTCGAGTTTTTGCTCTGCCGCTTCCTGGCTTAAATGGAGGACAACTGTGGGTCCCAGGAACAGAGAAGACAGGGTGGTGGCTTCATCCCGTAGGTGGAGGATGAAGTCACCAAGCAAGGGGGCCACACTATCAAAAAAGGAGGTGGCTGCAGAATGACCTGAAAGCTACCGGAAACTGTGGCTCACAGGGGAATGAGTGGTTCCAGTTTGACCCCATGAGCTTTGAAGGGTTTTGAGAAAGATTAAACCCTGGAAAAGTCGATGAGGAACACGGACAACCACCACCACCCGTCCTGGGCCCTGCCGGGACCAGGGTTGGGCTAGAAAACTGCCCCCTTCCAGCAGGCTCAGGGAAACAGCGCTCTTAGGAAGCAGTGGGTTGCCTGGAGATATCCCCATGCTGGACTCCACTTCCAGAAACTCTGAGTTGGTGTGGTAGGGCCCAGGCATTCTGATCATTTCTGAGCTAGAGCCAGGGTTGAGGACAAGCTCTGTGGTCCAAGGGCACAACGGGAAGGCCGGACGGGCTGGGAGGCTGGGTGGGCCCGGGCAGGACAGAGGGAGAGCTTACAGAGGCCCATGTGCCCCTCCGCGGGTGTAGCTGTCCCAGGCAGGCAGGGCAGGGGCCGGCCTGATGTGCAGTGGGAAGAGCGACCACAAGGACCAGTCCTGAGCCCTCACCCTGGCCCTGGCCCTGTCCCTCACCCCGGTCCTCGCTGGCCACATTCCCTGGGGCTCTATAGGCCTCCTCACCTCAGCATAGCCTCCACACCCAGCAGGTGCCGGTAGATGAGCTGGGCCTCCAGGTCATGATCCAGAGGGTCATTCCACTCCTGTAGGGTCACACGTGACCGAGTCTTGTCACAGCCCAGATCTGGGGGCACAGAGAGGGCAGAGTCATGGGCAGGCCCTGGGAGAGCTTACATCCAACCTGGTGATAGTGCAGGTGGGGACACAAGAGGCTAAAGGGGAACAAGAACGGCCTCAGGGGCCCCAGGAGGGCAGCAGCTCATCCCTCTCGGGTCTACTCCTGAGACCAGGGCCAAGGATACATGACTGCAGAGCACGGAAGCCACACAAGACACAAGTCAGGGGGCTGGACAACTTTCTGGATGTTTGGTTGCCTGGAAGGAAGAAGGGAGTGGCATGGGGATGGAAGCTGAGGGGTTTGTGCCCTGGAAGGAGCTGGCCCTGTCACTCGGTTTTACAACCTTGGCAGAGGCATCAGCCCATTTAGCCTCAGTTTCCTCCTCCATAAAATGGGCTACCAGGCCCTATGCCTCCTAGCGCCATGGGGAGCCCCCCTCCCCAGTGACAGGATTTATCACCACCAAGGTCAGAGCAGGGGCTGCAAGTCAGGCCAACCAACCAGTGATGCCCGTGTAAAGAGCTGCCACTGCCCCCTCCCAGACCCAGGGGTGGTCTGGAGCAGGCGGGGCAGCTTCCCAGGGCCTCCCCAAGCCAGGCTCCAGGGGCTGAGGCTGGGCCCTGCCCAGAGGCCACAGGCTCCAGGGGCTGAGTCTCTTCTGTGAATGGGGAACAATAATTTTGTAAAGCAGACCGAGGTTAAGGGAAGGAAGATCTTAACAGTTCCAGAACTCAGCTGTCCCATAGGGTAGCCACCTAGCCACAGGAGGCCATTTGATTTTAAATTAATTAAAACTACATAAAATTAAAACAAACTTAAAATTCAGTTCCTGGGCCACACTGGCCATGGTTCAAGCCTAACCACACATGTTCGTGACAAGCACAAGTGCAGTACTGGGCAGTACGGATACATACCACTGCCGCTATCACGGAAAGTTCTAGCAGAAGCTCATATGGGCCATCCCTCTGGTGCCTGGAGTCCCCCCACCCGCAGCTTCGGTATCAGGCTGCCAGGTGTGCACTGGCAAACTCAGGAGCCCTCATGTGCCCTCCTTAGCAAGGAGTTCCTGAAGTGTGTTCTTGGAACACTGGTTTTGCCAGAACCTCCCTCACTGGGCAAGAAAGGGTTCCCCTAACTCCCCGTGAGTTCCGAGTGCTGGATTACATGGCATCAGAGACGGTATTCCAACTCATTTTCAGGCCTCTGCAGGGTCTTCAACGTGCCCATGTGTGTCACACACACCACACACCATCTCCCAAACTACCCTGTCACAGAACCCTTCCCACCCGGAGCACCCGCAGGGACTAGCCGGCCCCCGATTAGTCCCCGCAGGTGCACAGGTGGCTCCCCAGCCAGGCCAACAAGCCAGGGCTCAAAGGCCCCAGTCCCAGCTAGGACCCTGGAGCCAGTTGTGGACAGATGCAGTGTCAGGGGGTACAGGCCTCCTCTCTCACCTGACTTGTCCTTCTGGTGGCAGCAGCTCCACTTGTCCCCGCGGAAGATGCCGGGGTGGTAGGAGCCCAGCAGGCCAGGGTTGCTGATGCTCATCTTCCGTAGCGCAGACAGCCACTGGTTCAGCTCGTTCACACACTGCATGGAATGCCGGGAGGGTAGGTGGGAGGGTTGAGGCCACCCCCTCCAGGAAGCCCTCCCTCCCTTCCTGGAGCTCCCAGGCACATGGGCCGATGAACAGAGTGGGCCTACTTCAGCCATCCCCTGGGCAGTGTATGACCTGCTAACCAGATGTGGTGGCCTCACTGTCACCATTTTCCCCTGTGGCTCTGGACAGTCACTCTCAGGGACAAGCCAGACCCCCTCTGACTCCAGCCTTCCTTCTTACTCCCTGTATCCTTCCCCTAGACGTTCTCTCCTTCACAATGTCCCAGCTCAAAGGCCACCTGTCAGAGGCCCTCTTGCTCACCCTTCGGGGAGAGTAGCATGCCCCTAAACACTAAACACTACTAAACACTACTGTGTCCCTTCCCTCTCCCCTTGTGTCCTCCAAGGCACTGTCACCATGTGACATTTTACATATTCACTTAGCATCCGTCTCCTGAGGGACAAGCTCCATAAAGGCAAGGCTTTGTCCTCTGACGCTGTATCCCACCCCCAAGAACAGCGCCGGGAGCCTTGCAGGGGCGCCACAAACAAGTCTTAGATGAATGAATGAGTTAATACCTAAAGAGAAGAATTTGAGAGCATGTACTCAAAGCCACATGCTTGTGTAAACAGGTGATTAATATGCGTTGACGCGCACCACAAACACATAGGCACCAACACAGATACTCAGAAATCCAGTTTCCCACAAACGTACAATGTGCAAAGCTTGGAATCACAGGAACGTACATATCCGTACACTGGACTACACAGAGACCTACATGTGGGCGTCTAGACGGGCCCAGGGAACACCATGGGCACAGGTCCCCAGAGCCCAGGACACACACACACACACTGTGCACTCACATCAGATCTCACACTCTGCTGGGCCTGACTCACTCCCACACCAGGCGGCTAGTCTCACAGCACCCCTCCCCTTGAGTGTCCTCCATATGGTCCCCACCTTGCACTGCAGGTAGATGGTCTGGGGCTTGCCTGCGTCATCCTCGTAGATGACCTGCATGACGTGTGAGCTGCCAAAGCTCTTCTCCTCCACCTTCTCTGCTGCCCGGATATTGGCTAGCTTGATGAGGGCACTTTTCTGGAGTGGGCCAGAACAAGGAGACTCAGGGTCCGAGCTAGAACCACTCCACGCCCTAGTCCTGGGCCTTAGTCTCCGCATCTGCAGCACCAGGGGCTGGCACAGGGGACCCAGCTCTGTGAGTGACCTCAGCCAGACAGATAGTGACCAAATGCCTGGCCTCTCGAGGGTTCCCAGTGGTCCTGGGAGATCTGAGCTTCGGAAAAGTGTCTGGACTCCCAGCAGTCCTCAGGCCTGGAAAGTAGCACCCGCCGGACCAGGCCCTGTGCCTCTTCCCTTATGAATAATTTTCTCACCTACCTTTACCTTCCCCACCTCCCGGCCCCTCCCCACTCCTGCCATCATCTGATACGGTGAGATACAAATGGGACAGGGAGAAGCCCTGTGTCTGACAGATTCATGTCCCCGAGAAGCCCCCAACCTGAGGAAACTGAACCTGTGCTAGCAGCCCCCAGCCCCTGGGCTTTCCCATTGGAACTCATCAGGGCCTTCATCACTCAAGCAACCAGTTCCCATGGCCCTCAGGAGAGCACCCACACAACCCCAGCCTGGCATCCGAGCCCACCACCCCTCCTGGCCTCATAAACGAGCAGAGAAGGGCAGGGTCATCTCTGGGGGAGGAGTGGGAAACCCTGGAGGGAGGCCTGGGGACACACATCTGAGCCATCTTGGGGTGGGGCCTCCCAAAAGGCAGAGGATATGCTGCCTGCTGTTCTGGGGAGCAGCTGCTGGAGAGGAAACAGGAAGCAAACAGAAGGTGGATGCACGGGATGTGCCCACAAAACGGCAGAGCCCAGTGCCCAGGAGCGGAAAGGGCCCAGAGTGTGATAAGGGAAGGCCCTGCCAAGCTTTGCTGAGGCTACAGAAAATGCAAGGGGGACTCAGGCGCTGGGCAGCTGCCCAGAGTGGAGGAAGCTGGAAAGTGAGAGGCCAGGCTGACAGGTCACCCAGGGAGCTCCCTCACCCCCTCAGTTTCCCCATCAGCTGCTCAGGCTGGGTTGGCCATCCCCAGCAGAGTCCCCAGAGCCTGGCTGGCAAGGGGCTGGTGGGGAGGCCCAGCTAGGGGTCAGCAAATCCATCCAAGACGTATATGCTCTGCCCTTCCTGGGAGAAGAGCATGGACAGGAGGCCAATCCAGGGCCCTCGGTAACACCACTGGTTAAGATCCTGCCCTATGGGGCAGTTCCGGTGGCTCAGTGGTTTAGCGCCGCCTTCAGCCCAGGGTGGGATCCTGAAGACCCCGGATCGAGTCCCACGTCGGGCTCCCTGCATGGAGCCTGCTTCTCCCTCTGCCTGTGTCTCTGCCTCTCTCTCTATGTCTCTCATAAATTAAATAAATAAATAAATAAATAAATAAATAAATAAATAAATAAAATCTTTAAAAAAAAAATTGATCCTGCCCTATGCTGGGCCCGGGCTCTGCATCCTCAGAGCAACCATCTCCTCTGCCCTCAACAACTTGGGAAGTGGGGACCAATACCCCTGATTTGTTGGCCAAGACACCAACCAAAACTCAGAAAAGTTGAGACACTTCCTCCATACACAGGGCTGGAAACTAGGACCCCTTCCAGCCCTCCTCGAATTCCTTCATCTCCCAGAAGCAGCCCTCTGCCCCCCACCCCACTCATGCCCCAAACAGCCAGGCCTGACACTGCAGCTGCTGCCTCCCCTCCGGGCAGAGGAGCTTCTTCCCCACGGGTCTTTAGAGATCCTGCGGCTAACACCAGAAGGCTGGTCCTGCCGAGCTTTCTTCTCCGATCCCAGTGGACCTTTGGACAGGCTCCGAGGGAGGCACAGGTGCCTCCAGGGTGTTATAAACTCTCGCAACCCCACCTGCCTGCTTCCTTCCTTCCTTACCCACCTTAGAGTTGGGTGTCTTGGCGAAGCTCAGGGCCTCGGTGGTGAGGGAAAAGTGGAGTTTCTTGAAGGAGGACATGAGGGGGCCCTTGCCCTTGGTCCTGTGGATGAAGAGTGGCCCCTCCTTCACCGGTGGTGCCTGCAAGCTCAGCGCCCGCTGCAGGTCCAGCTCTGCTGGGCCGGGGAGGGAGGGCAACACGTGAGCCCAGGGATGATGGCAGGGCTGGGGCACAGCCACCAGGGGCCCAGGCAGCGGGGGGCAGGGGGTTGTGAGTGTGACCAAAGAGGCACAGGGGTAGGTGGTGACACGGGGCACAGCACAAACAGGACTTGCAGGCTGTGGGCAGGGCCACACTGGGCAGGGGTGGAGCAAACTTGAACGTGAGAGGGTGGCCCGGGGCCCCACGGGGAGCCTCACCCTCCTTCTCCCCGATGTCCACCAACTTAGTGATGAAGTCCTTCAGCTGAGCCACACCCTGGCGCACGGTGGGCTGCAGCGGCTCCATCCAAGCCTCCTTGGCTCTGGAGGCCGGTGTGTCCATGTTGCCCACGTTCTGGACCGCCTGCGGGTGACGGCAGCAAGGCCAGGCGGCGCTGGGTCAAGGGCCCCCGCACTGCACCTTCCCCGCCCCCACACCCGGGCTGCTCCCGCGGTAGAACCGGAGGCAGGGACAGGGACAGCACCGGGTCGGCTCAGGGACGCATCCCATCCCCCCGCTGCTCAGGGCCGAACAGGCGGGGAGTCCGAAGCCTTTGGGGCGGGCCGGCCGCCGCCGCACCTTGGCCAGCAGGAGCAGGGTGCGGCTGGTGCGCGCGTCCGCGTGCCGCTCGCGCAGGTGGAAGAGCTTGGGCGCCATGATGGCAGGAGACACGAAGCGCAGGCACAGGAAGCTGGTGACGGCGATGAACGGCACGTTCTGGGGGGGGGAGCGGGGCTGGGCTGCCGAGGCCGGACCTCGCCACCCACCGCGACCGCGACCGCGACCGCGGGGAGCCTGCCTGCGGCTCTAGCCCCGCCCGCGGCCCTCCCCCGCCGGCAGGGGGCGCACCTCGTGCTGCGCGCCGGGGAAGCGCTCGCGCACGCGCAGGAAGAGCTGGCGGAACGTGGCTCGGACCACGGCGGGGCAGGCGCGCACGGAGCGGCTGAGCGCGCTCAGCAGCGCCCCCAGGTGGACGCGCAGCGTCTGCGCGCTCTGCTCCAGCACCTCCGCCTCCGTCTGTGGGCGGTGCAGCCCCGAGCACCTGAGCGGACCCGCGGAGAAGGAGGTCAGCGCCCCTGCACGCGGCTCGCACAGGGGCTCCCCAGGCAGGCGCGGTACGGCGTCAGCCGACACAGGGGGGCAGAGCGACGAAAGGTAGACCCAGGCAGAAAGAGCCGGCACCCCCGCCCCAGGGATCACCCGCGGCCTCACCCTACGTCCTTGACCTCCACTCTGCTGGGGTCCAGCTCCACGTACTTCTTCTCCTCGAACACCCTGTCAATGATGGGCCCCAGGACGCCGTGCAGATAGCGCATCCCAGCCACCTGGGGGCCGTGGGGAGTGGCATTGGTCCTGCCTCCATCGCCCCGCACCTGGCCTCCCAGCCACCCCGGCACCGCCTGCTGCACCTGCCTGCTGCACGAAGGAGCCCGTGGGCGGATGCGTGGTTGGATGCATGACATTCTTAGCCTACAGGGCCCCGGGCTCTGACAGAAGACTTGAGCTTAAGCTCCCACTGTCTCTCGGCCCTTCTGAACCTCCATCTCGTCTATGAAAGAAGGACCACAGACCCCTTAATCTCACCTTCAGAAAAGATTCCATGGACTTTGAGGCCAGAGAGTTGCTCCGGAACAGGGTGTTGGCCTCACCTACAAGCAGAGGTTCTAGTGGGTCGGAGGTCGGGGGAGGACAGAGGACTCTAAACCGGACCCTCTGCAAGGAACTTCCTCACCACCTCCCAGCCCACTGCCCCACCTCTGCCTTCTGCTCTTTCCTTTGCCTCCTAATCAGACCCAGCAGCTTCCTACAGGAAGACTTCCCAGATTTCTCCCCTCTTAGCATCTCTGGAGTCCTTGGCTCCTGGCTCCCCTCTCCATCAAACCCTCAGACAGGCCACCTCCTCCCAGGCCTCACTGGTACGACCCAGCTCCAGCTGGAAGAGCAGGTCCAGAAAGTCTTTGGCCAGTCCCTGCCCCAGGAAGAGCTTGAGCAGGTTGGTGGCCACATCCTGGCGGCACTCCGTGCTTGTTGTCTCCTCAATAAGTGGTATCAGCTGCCCTGGGCCCTGTGGGAGGCAGCAAGGAGAGGAAGGGTTGGAGGAGGCGCAGGGGAACCCAAACCCTTCACCCTGAGGACCTCAGAGGACCATGGGGAAGGGGGGGGGCACTTTCCCAAGGGATGGCAAGGGGCCCTGGGCACTGGCTAGTTCCTTACCATCCTGAGAACTGAGAGCTTTGCTCTTGAGAACAGGTTTAGAAGGGCAGGGAGGACAGGCCTACTGTCCCCGGACCCCCCACCTTCCCCCGGGGCCCCCTCACCTGGGTGCCCAGCTTCACCTCATGGCACAGCAGCTGCACCAGGGGCTGGTAGCAGCCAGAGGGGAGTACCGTCTCGTCCCACAGCCGCACCTCCAGCTGCAAGGAGCCCAGGCTGCCCCTGGAATGGGCAGCCTGTGACCTCTCCACCTCTCCACCAGGGACCCAGGCCGCCGGGGCTATGCCCCCTCCCCACTGCCTCCATCTTCCCCACTTGCGACCAGCCTCACAGCCTCTTGGCTCATGCCCTCCATCCTGCTTCCCTGCACTGCCCCACGTCCTGACCTTTCGCCAAGCTGCTTTCTTTCCCTGCTTGGGAAGCCCCTCCTACCTCCACCCATCTTCACAGCCTGGCTCCCTGTCACCTCTGGATTCCCTGGACTCTGAGCTTGACCCAGGTGGACATGCTGGGCTCCCCAGCCTTGAATCTCTAAACCCTCAGAGCACAGCTCCGTCGTGTATAGGCTTCACAGTAAAACAAATCCCCAGTCGTCCTAACAACCTGCCTGGAGAAGGTTAGGCAACTTGCCACAAAAGACCTAACTGCCAAGCTCCCCTGCTCGAATCCCTCCTGGTGACAGTACTGACCGAGGCTTAACTGTCTCTAAGGCCCCCACTTCCAGAAGCATAGCAGAGTTCACAAAATGATGCTAATCAGCCCATGGCGTCACACACAGTAGAAGCTGTCCACATGGCCCTCGGCTGGTTCTGTGGAAATGCCTTGCTCCTGGACACAGCCGTCTGCCCTGCTCCCCTGCCCTGTCGATGGTGGGGATAGGGAGTCTGGGGCTTTCCGCAGAGGCAGAGCTGAACTAACCAAGGTGGGGGACACAGCTGATCCTCTACTTTCAGGCTGAGCCCAGAGGGCTTCCTGGATACGGTTGCCAGATTTACCAAAATAAAAATATAAGCCTCCAGTTAAGTTTGAGTATCTTTAGAAGTCTGTCTCCAACACTGCAGGGGCATACTTACACTATAAAATTATTCAATGTTCGTCTCAAATTCAGCTTTAAGCAGACATCCTATATTTTATCTGGTAACCTTATTCCTGGAAAATCTGGGGGAGAGTCAGAGCTCTGGGGACTTGAACTCTGGTCTGAGGTCTACTGAGAAACCCCTCAAGGGAAAGGATCTGTGAGCCTGTTCCAGAATCTGCCAAGAAGGTAGAAAGCAAGAGACCTGTACTGCCTCAGAGCTCAGAGGACAGGGCTGAGTCCAAGGCTGTGAGAAGGGCCAGGCAGCAGGATCAGCCAGGATAACCGAGCCTGGCCTAGTAGGCAAGGGTCAGCCCCTATCCCTGCGCAGCCCGCCCGCCTGCCTGCTGGAGCCAACTGTCAGCTGCACTCACTGCCCCCGTCGCCCCCGCCGGGGCCCAGAGCCCACCAGCCCCACTGCCAGGCCTGGACACTCACTCTCCCCGCCGACTCTTGGACTGGTCGGGCTGCAGCCGGAACCAGCCTTCTTCCTGCTGTGCTGCCCATAGTCGCTGGACATTGAACACCACCTGAGGGCAAGGCAGAGGCAGGGCAGCCACACTAGGGCTGATATCCTCAGCTCTCCTCCTCACCAACTTACTGTTCCTTTTGGAGGAGTTGCTTCTGGGGGTCCCTGAACAGCAGTGGCTGGTTCTGGGGAGTGCTTGGGGCAGCGGTGGGGTGGGGGGGGTGGTTGGGGGCAGTGCTAGGATGGAGGCCAGGCTCCAAGGTGGTGGCAGGTGCAGCCGGAAGGGGCGGGGCACTCACTTTGCCCAAGAAATCATTCCGGCTGACAAGATCCCAGTCCCAGGCTTCCACACACAGCGCCTCCGCAGCCCCTTCCTCCAGCTCAAACTCAAACGTCTCGTTCCAACGTGGGTAGCATGATTTCTTCACGATCTACCCAGAACAGGATGAGTGGGGGGAGAGCTGACACCAAGCCCCACCCCTGCACCCCCAACCCCACCTCCCCCACCCTGGGAACAAGGCCCAGCCAAAGACACAGCCACCCCAGACACCCCACTTGGGATCCCTGCAGGGGCCTTGCAACAGCAGAGGTATAAACTTCCTGTCCAAACCTCTGCTCATTTCTCAAGGGGAGAGATTGAGGCCCAGAGTGGGTAAGGTGCTTGTCCAAGGCCACACAGCAAAAAGGCAGCAGACTGCACTGAGAATCCAGGACTCCACACCCTCCTCACCCTAGGGCTGAGCCCACCACCCACGCTGTTTCCTGGAGGTGAGGAAAGCAGTGTGGGGAGCTGTTGGACCATGCAGATGAACCCCACACTGGCTGTCTTGGCCCATGTGGCTGGGAGTGAGAGGCAGCTGGGGCTGTAGGGGTTGATGCCAGAAGGGCTGGGACCTACTATGCACTGAGGTCACCCACTTTTCTAAACCTCTTCTGTGAGACCGCAGTCCCAGCCTGCCTCTCCCAGGTGATAAGGGCCCGCCCGCCACCCCCAACCCCCTCACCGAGGTCTCCTGCGTCCGGCCGTTGTAGCGCACTCGGACAAAGGGGTCAGATGCACCATTCCGATCCTTGGGAGCGAGGTCTCTGTGGGGAAGCAGAGCATCCACTTTTCACATCTCCTTCCCCAGACTGTCACCCCACCACTGTGGGGTAACCACACCAGGCTAGGCTCATCCACACCCTGGCAAGCCGGGTAACTGTGGACAGCACCTCTTCATTCTCTGGATGCTGGTTCTCACAGCCTTCACCCCACCAGCCTCCCTGTGGCACCCATACCAGGCAAGGATCCCCTGAGGTGGAAGCTGTGGCTCCTCTGACCTGACAGCTGCAGACGAGCTGCTGCAACTCCTCTGCTCTGGAGAGCGGTGGAGGCAAGTGCATCGAGGCAAGTGCACCTTCCTGGGCTGTGCCCCCCATCCCACCCCCTGTTCCCAGGGCATCCCTGAGCTGGGGCTGGCTCCCTGAGCCTCAGCTTCCCCATAGGTAGAATGGAGAAGATAACCCCAACAATTGAGATAATGGGGCTTGTAGAAGGCCTGCCCTGCAGTATTTCCTGACTGGGATGGTGCATCTTGGAGAGCAGCCCTGATTAGCCATCCTGCCGATCCTTTGCAAGGCCCAAACACGGTCACAGCAGCCCCAGCTCAGAACCTTCTGTGGAATAACAGCAAAGCCCTCTCCTCTTCCATTTACTGTAAATACTATTTTCTGCTCTCTTCCATATTTTCATTTTGTATTTATTTATTTATTTATTTTTTTAAACTTTTATTTATTTATGATAGGCACACAGTGAGAGAGAGAGAGGCAGAGACACAGGCAGAGGGAGAAGCAGGCTCCATGCACCGGGAGCCCGACGTGGGATTCGATCCCGGGTCTCCAGGACCGCGCCCTGAGCCAAAGGCAGGCGCCAAACTGCTGCGCCACCCAGGGATCCCTCTTCCATATTTTCAGTTTAAAGCCTCTCATGCCTGCTTTTCTTTCCTCCTCAGAGCCGTCTAATAGAATTCCAGAACGTGGCCTTGAGAATCTGCCCAGAAAAGCGAGGAGAAATGTTCTTTCTGCAAAGACAGCTTCTTAGGCCTCCCAGAATGCCAGCAGGGTCTGAACAGGGGGCGAAGGGGGGCCAAGGGTGCCCCCCCACACTCGGCACAGAGGTGTGGACAGACTGCTCCCCTCGCCCAGGCAGCGGCTAAGCGTCCCCAGGAGTCTCAGCATGTGAGTGTGTGTGCACATGTGTGAGCGGTGTGAGCATGTGTGAGCATGTGCACATGTGTGAGTGTGCGTGCATGCGAGCCACACACAGCCCACTGCCAGGCAAGGCTGATGGGAGAGGAGGCGGGTGGGCACGGGGCCGGAGGGTGGGAATGACTGGGTGTGAGGGTGTGAAGGTGCCTCTGCTCAAGTCCACACACTTTCCATCTGCTTGTGCCTCTTCCCCACTTTAGTCCCAGGACAGAAAATGCAGTCAGGGGAGCCACAGCCTCACTGGCAGGAGAGAGATCTTCCTCCCAGGGAAGCCAGCCAACCTGCGGGGACCCGCTCCTCTACAGGCACTGGCCAGGCCAGGCCAGGCCCTCCCACCCCAGAGGCAGGGAAGGACCCTGTGGAGGCGGGTTAGAACCAGAAGGGAAGGTACTGCTCATGGAGCGTGTGTGTGACTCACACTCAGGCCCAGACAGGAGGGAAGCCCGCAACTAAAAATACCCCTGGGGGGGGGAGGGGGGTCCTGTCACAGGTGACTCAGGCAACCTTCCCACCCAAGTCACTGTCCCTCCTGGAGAGAACCCACCCCTCCCATCTGGATTTTTTCAGCAACTCCTTTCACCCCACTGAGGACATCCTCCCTCACCACCAACACACATGCACACACACACGGGTGTGCGCACACACATCAGGCCAAGTTCATACTGGAGTTAAACCCAGGGGAAGCCCAGTCATGGCACTGGGGGTGCATGCTCAGAGTTTGAAGTCCCCTCTCACCTACTACCCCCACTGCCTGAAGTTCCACCATTAGAACATCACCAAGTCCCCTAAGGGGGACTTGTGTCCCCCAGCCTTCTGTGTGGGGTCACCCAGAAAACACCTTCAGCTCACTGAACCTTCCCCTGTCCACCTGCGCCAGCCTCCGTGAGAGGAGGTGCAGGGCCAGGCCATGGAGGGGGGGCACAGCAGGTGGGCAGTCACAGAGGGTGTCCCCCACCCCTACCCCAGACCTGTGCATGCCTCACCTGGCCTCCAGCACAGAGCAGCGCAGCCGGCAGGGCCCTGGCCCTCGCACCACCTCCAGGCGCAGGTGGATCTCGCCTTGCACCTCCTCATCAGGGTCGACCTCCGTCAGGTGGGCCCAACCACTGAACCCTGTGGGAGCAGTGGCTCAGCTGGGGGCCTGGCCCTATCCGTCAGCCCTGCCAGGCGTCACAGGGCCCCTCTGCCACCCCCTCGGGACCCCCTCCATGAGGCAAGGGCTGTCATCCCCAGTGACAGATGTGGACATGGGCTCAGAAGCTGAGCAACAGCAGTTGGAAGAGGCTTGATGCGAATCCAAATCCAGCAACCCCTGTGTCCTTACTATCGTGCCCTGCTGCTGACCCTGACTCATGATAGGATCACCTTCTCTGGCCTCAGTTTCTCCATCTTAAAACAGTGGTTCTTATCTGGGGCTGCTAGAGGAGGGGCTGAGCCCCAGTGGGGTAGCCACAAGGGACCAGCATCCCTTGGGCCACTGGACCCTGAGGGGCTGGCAGGGGCAGCGGGCAGGAGAGGCCTCTGGCCTGGCAGGGGCCGAGAGGCTCCGTGAGTCAGCAAAGTCCGCCCAACCCCGCACGCCTGCCCCAGCCTCACAGACAGGAGCAGGTGTGTGGTGGAAAGGCCTGGGAAGAGTCACAGGGGCTCGAGCAAGGAGAACCTGAACTGAGAGCTCCTGGTCTGAGCCCTCACTGGCAGACAGGCACCCATCCCAAGGGTGGCAGCACCTGCCCCAGGTCACACAGTGAGGCCTCAAAACAGTGTCAGCATCCCAGCAATCATCCAAGGGGCCTAGTCCAGCCACAGACCAACCCCTCAGGCTTAGGACAGAGCGGCACTGGGGCCCAGGCTGAGGGGACAGGGGACCCCAGGTCCCACCACTAGCAGCCCCTCTTTGCCCTAGAGGGATGCGGTCCCAACAAGGGACAGAAGGGGACCCAGGACACAGAGGCCCTTCCAGGGAGGGCAGACATGGCTCTCCCTGAGCATGGGCGGTGAAGGAGCCTCGAGCAAGCATCTCTGAATTGGCGGAAGGCCAGGGACCAGGCTGACCAGTGGAGGGAGAGAGGAGGGAGGCCAGGGGAGGAGAAGAAAGAGCAGGCCATGGGCTCCCTCCCAGGGATCTTACCCTTAGGGTGAGCGGCCAGGGTGTCCCTGGTAAGACAGACCTTCCCGATAACGTCGTCCCGGCTGGAGGATGGAGAGGGAGCCAGAGCTGGGCAGGGCTCTGCAGAGAGCCCAGGACCCCTCTCCTCCCAGTTTAGGGGCCCTGCGGGAAGCAGGGAGGCTGACACTCCAGTCATTTACAGCAGCCTATTAGAGCAGGACCAATGACCCTCCTGTGGGCCCTGTATTCTGGAAACTCTCATGAGCACATGCTGGGTTTCTGCACATGGACAGACATGTGTGCCCACGTATATGCCAAGTTCATGCTCTCTGGGTTCCCTAGCTCACACACCCCCACCGCCCGTGCACAGCCCAACACACCTGTACCTTTATTGCTGTGCATGTGTATGTACGATGTGGGGTGAACAGTGTGAACACCCCCGCCCCCCACAGACATCTGCACACTCAAACCCTGAGCCCTTCCAGACCCACCTGGGGTTCCCCCTCCTTCCAGGCTGTAAAGAAGATCCAAAGTGACCAGCAGTCCCAGCAGTGACACGGGCAGGGAGGAGGCAGATGGCAGGGGCTGGGCCCATGTGAGGAGTGGGGGCCCACTCACCTGAGGGCATCCTCATCCATGACGTAGAAGGCCACTGCGTGGAAGGTGGGCGGCAGGTGCACCTGATACTCCTCGCCCCAGAAGGGACACAGGGTCTTCCACACAGTGGCTGTCCTGCAGGAGAGGACCCTCAGCACCTGTCTGGGCCACCCACGGGTCCCAGGACGTGACAGGACAGGGCCATGTGACTTAGGTTCACCTCTCTCCATATCCCCTTCCACTCCCACTCTGCTATTTGATGATTTCCCACTGTCCACCATCATTCCTTCCTGACCTTCCTTTCTGCCCTGGGTAGGTCTGTCAGGCTACTTTCCATTTGGGGAAACTGAGACCACAGGTGGCCATAGCTGGCCTCAGGTCACATAACAGGACGGTGTTAGAGCCTTCTAGAACCAGAGGGCTGGCCTCCCAGCCTCACCCTGGCCCCTGATGCTGAGCAGACTCGCTGAGGGTGGAAACAGGGGACTAGCCAAGTTGACTCTGGAACTAAACAGTCCTCCTGGGGGGCCTGGGAGCCACAGTCCAGAGCCTGACCCAGAGAAGTTTTATGTGGAGAGAGCCTCATCCAGCTCTGGCCAGCCTCCAGGACAGAGCTCATGGGACTTAGCAGGGGATACTGGGGGCGGTGGGGAGCTGAAACCCCCAAGGATGTGGATGAAGGCACAAATGATGACCTTCACCTCAACCACTTCTTGTACAGATCATTTGAACTCTGGAGACTCGGTCTCCCTGTCTGTCACAGAGACAATCAGAGCCATCCTGTCTGTCCCCTTCTTGGTATCATGGTTTGATAGATAGAATGTGGAAGAAGATTTGGGGTCCTATTTGCACCGGGGGAAGAATCATGAGTCTGGCAGCTTTGGGTGGTGGTCAGTGATGGGTGCTCGGGTGGGAAGAACAGTGGGGAGGCTCTAGACATGAAGTCTGAGGCAGAGGCCCAAGAGACAGGGGGATGGGACCTCAAATCCCTGCCCAGGATTGTGGAGCCTGTGGACATAGGCACATCCAGAGGAAGTGGTTCTTCTGGGTACGGGCGGGGGCCCCCTAGCCCGAAGTAGCCTTTCTGGGATATAACCACCATGGGAGTCTCTCAGAGAGCAGGAGCCCCGAGGGAGAGCAAGGACCGGGGAGGGGGAAGTTGCTCAGGCTTTGGAGTCAGCCAGATTTGGCTTCTGGTCTGACTTTGCCACCTCCTAGATATGTGACTCTGGGCAAGTTATTTAGCCTCTCTGAGTCCCCAGGTTCCTCATCTATAAATGCAATTCAATAATATCACATCTAGTTTGTTGCAACTTTTAAATGGGCTACAAAAGGTTTAGCGCACGGCCCGGCAGACTGTACTCCATAAACGACAGCTGCTGTCACTAATCACCATCCTCTGTCCCTTCTGAGGGCCCTAAAGATCATAGAAAGAAACAGAGTTGGTGAGAGGCCCTTGGATCTAATGCCTGGATGGGCCGTAAGGTCAGTGTGATCAGTGGGAGGAGTGAGGGGACAGTTTTCTCACCTACCAGCAGATGTGTCAGAGAAGGGGGCAGGAACAGGAGATCAGATACTCTGAGCCCTCCCCCTACGCCAGATGTGAGCTGGACCAGGTGGGGTGGGTGGGGAGGAACAGGTGCAGCCCTGTCACCCACCCACAGCTGGGACTGGAACGAGGGGCCGTACCGGATGATGGGTTCATTGTCCACCTTCACGATGCAGTAGGGGTCACTGCTGCCAGTGCTGCAAGACAGAAGGCCAAGGAGGGGCTGACCAACGGACCGAGGGGCTGACCCCGGACCGAGAGGCCAATGGGGCAAGGGTAGGTAGGGGTGTCCAGGGGCTCCCAGGCAGCTCAGGCTTCGGTCACCCTAGGGAAAGGACAATCAGGGCTGAGGCACAGGGGGCCTGGGCTGGAGCCTAAGAGCTCCTCAGGCTAAAACGTGTGCCCCGCCCCATCCCCCATCAGTCTGGGAAGCTGGTGGTGACAAAAGCTCCCCTGCCCCCTCCTGCTGGGGAAAGGATGCTCCTTCCAGGAGCCCATTCCTCCAGCCCCGCCGGGCTCTGCCCCAAGGAGGACAGAAACCACAGTCAGAGAAGGGAACAGCTCCAGGCCAGCTCCAGAAACCCCTATGCTCAATACCCAATTCGGCACCTTGTTCTCTCCCCAGCCCATGCTCCTCTGCTCTTCCTACCTGGAGTGTGCTGCCTACCTCCCAGCCTCAGCATCCCCCCCACCCCTCACCCCCACCCCCGCCTCTCAGAGCCTGCCTGTCCCTGTCCCAGAGTAGGCTCTCCCCTCTGACCCACTGGTCCCTCTGCCAGGCATCCTCTCCATCTTTCCCTCCATCCCAGGACTGCTAGGGATGTGCTGTCCTCAGCGGCCACCCCCATCTGACTAAACCACTTCTGTGTCACCAGGGCCTAAGGCAGGGCCAGCCGGGCACAAGACAGGGGGCCCAGGAGCGTTCACAGGATGAAAGAATGAACAGTCTGCCCTAGAGCTCTCAGCCATCTGGGAAAGAAGGAAGGGGAAGACCAGCCCAGGACTGCTCAGGTGCCCTGGTTTCGTTGGGTGGGGGATTCCTGGGGTGGGGGCAGCCCCAGCCAGGCCTAGGGCTGGTCCCAGACTAGAAAGGGGGTAAGGACTGTCTTGGGAGTGCCTTTCAGGCCCAGGGTCCATAAAAAGGAAGTGATTTGCATGTTGGAGGTTGGGGAATTCCAAGCCCTGCTTCCCTTCTCAAAAGGGGCTCTTCCTGCAGAGGAAGGGAGGAGGAGACACAAACATCTCCAAAGGTCCTGATGCAGAGCGGAAATGTCTGGCAGGACTCAGTTCCCCACACAGTACAGTGGGGCACATGATGACCGCTCACAGCGTAGCTGCCCCGGGTCCCTGGCCTGGTAGGAGGGCCAGCCCATGGCAGGTGTTTAGTAAATGTTGGCAAGGTCCTAACCCCTTGCTCTTCTGCCTGTAAGCCTTTCCCCTGTCACTTAGGAGCCCCCTCCTCCAGACAGCCCCTGGAAAGACGCCAGCCTGCATCCCAACACCCCAAAGCCAGGGGACTCCAGGGCTCCAGCAATAAGATCCCTGGGGCCCCCAGAGCTGGGCTACCCAGTGGCAGGGCCCAGCAGCTGCGTGCATATTTGCACAAGGAACTCAGAAGGAGGAAGATGTCCCGTGTGGGCTGAGACCTGGGGGGAGGCCCTCTACCCTGCCTCTGCCTCCTCACCCCGGCACCCGTGAATCCAGCTCTGCCCACTGGGCAGCTCTCACTCAATGAATGAATCTCTGAATGAACGGCACGGTTTGGGGCTTGTGTTACAAGCAAGATAACCGAAGTGGGCAGAGGCCTGGAGGCAGGAACAGACCTGGTGTGCAGGGGCAGCGAGGAGCTGGCTGGCTGGATCAGAGGAGGGCAAAGGGGGTAGTGTCAGAAGTGGACTAAGGCCAGAAGCCCAAACCATGATCCCTGGCCAGCTGTTGGGATCTGTGCCCCTGCCCATTACCCCTTGGCCTGATGAGGCCCCTGGACCGGTCCCCTGCCCCACTTCCCCTTCCCCAAGCCACTTGGGGAAGCCAGCCTGACTACTTGCAGGGCCTCTATATTTAGCCCCTTGGCAGTTTGCAGGCTGTGGAAGGGGAAGGATCAGGGCAAACCCTGAAATAGTCCCGGGCCTGTCCCCAGGGCCACTGGGCGTGGGAGCCAGGCAGTCACTGGTCATTATGAGACTCAGCTCCTGTCTGGCTGAGCTATGCACTCAAGGATGGGAGATAGTGGATGGAAACACAACAGGAACAGGTGGGCTCCAAAAGCTGTCGGTGACAGGGAGCACAGCTGTGCTCTGTGCCCTTAAGAGAATTAAAAAGCCCATGAGTATCACTGGCAGCTGTGATGAGGTCTCCCTCCTCAGAACAGCCTCAGTCAAGATGGGCCATTATGGAAAGTGGTGAGCTCCCCATCCTCAGAAGTGTGCAAGTCCCGGCTGAAAGAGACGCTGCTCAGAAGACAGGCTTAAGAGGCACACTGAGGCAGGCTCACCACCACCCCTGCCTCCAAGCTCAGTGAGGGCCTCCTGTGATCTCCAAACCCCACCCCACCCCATCCCTGAGCCAAATGATTTGCATGGCATTTGCAGGGCTTGGTTCCCACTGAGCCCGACAGCAAGCCTGCAACAAGCCTGCAACCTTGGTCCAGCTAGGATTCTTGGCCCGTCAGCAGCAGCAAGAGTGGCTTTGAATCCTGACTTCTCTACCTACATGCTGTGTGGCCTTGGCAAGTGACTTGCACATCCCGAGTCTCTCAGTTTCCCCTTCAACAAACTGAGCATAACTACCTCATAAGACTAATACGAGGATTAAATGGAAGGGTCCTCAACACCCTCCATTCTCCTCTACCGTGGACCAGGAGCTCCCCAGGGCCCCTGGAATGCCAAGATGAATGAGTCACGAGTCACGGTTCCTACCCTCCTGTTCCACAGCAGGGGCAGCCCAAGCAGCAGCAACTGCTACCATCCCAACTCCAGCTGACCTAAACTGCTGGAGGGCACATGACACGGCAAACGAACCAACCCTGCCGGAGGGCACCAGGGAAAGCCCTGGAAGGGAACAAGTTTGAGAGGGGTTCTGAAGGATGAACAGGAGTTTTCTGAAGGACTCTGAAGGGGAGTGTCTGAAGGCAGAAGCCTCCTAAACGTGTACAAAAGCAGGGCTGTGAAGAGCCCAAGTGTGGGGGGTTGGGGAAGGTCACAGCTGGATTTAAGAGCCAGGTGACCTATAGAGCTGTGTATGCCAGCCACTGTGGGGAGGGCAGAGGAAGCAAGATGAGGGGAGGTGAGGAGGGAGGCAGGCAGGGCAAGGAAAGAGATGGTGGAGGCTGAACCAATAGGACTCAGTGGCCACTCCTCGGGGGATGGAGACTCAGGGTCCCTGGGCTGTGCAGAGGCAGGGCCTGGCCAAGAACCTGGCACCTTGGATCCCAGGAAGCCCCAGTCCACAGTTTTACCACCCGGGGCTGGGGAAAGCCTTGAGCCAGGCACAGGGGCCTGCAGGGATGGAGAAGGAGGCGACAGACGGAGGGGCTGCTCCTCCCGGCAGCCACCAGCCAGAGGAGGCCAAGCTGACCTAGTTAGCAGTGCCAGCCTGGAGGGCGGGGGTGCTTAGAGGCTGGGCCCGGAGGCTGAGACCCTCCTCAGAGCTGTCTGCGGTCCTCCCCAGAGGCCGCATACCCAGCGCCCACCCCACCTACCCCCCTCAACAAAGAAACCCACCCGGAGACAGCCCGCCCAGCCCCCTCCCTCACCCCATCGCCATAGCAACTGCTGAGCTGGCCTGGCCGGGCCCAGGGGGCCTTGAACTAGAACTGCTGGAGAGGCTGAGAGAGCAGGGAAACTCACAGGGGCCGCTGTGCGTGTGAGAGAGACACCCTTGCCCCAGCCTCTGGCACCCCTCCCCATTCCCCACCTCTTGGCATCTAGGAGCTGGCTGAGGAGCCAGGGCTGGCAGGGGAGGGAGGTGGGGGGGGGGCGGACTCCAGGCAGCAGACTTTGGACCCTATGCAGCCTCAGGGCTCCCCTTCCCCCACGCTGCTCCAGGCAGCCAGAGCACCTCTTGCTTTGTGCTTAAGGGTTTTTTTTTTTTTTTAAGATTTTATTTTTAAGTAATCTCTACATCCAACAGGGGGCTTGAACTCACAACCCTGAGATCAAGAGTCCCATGCTCTGCCAACTGAGCCACCCAACACCTCTATGCTGAAGGGATTTTGACCTCCAGTTTACAGAAGGGGAAACTGAGGTTTCAGAGCTAAGATGCTGCCTAAGACTGGATGCAGGGGAGCCAGGGATGCGATGGGGCAGCTCAGCTCTGCGACTACTGAGAAACAACAGACTGGGACAAGGGGCTCCGAAACCTCAAATCTGGCCAGGGACCAGGGAAAGCCCTAGATCTCAGTGTCTGTTAGGAGCTCTGGAGCCAAGGAGCCAGCTCTGCCATTCGAGCCAGCATTTCAGGTCTCTGAGCCTCGGTTTCCTCACCTGTAACATGGACTGGTGAGAACTGCCTTGCTGGATGCTCGTGAGGAGGTAAGCCCACCGCATGGCTCCGATAAAGCCCAGGGCACAAGCAACAGCTGCTCCCCAGCCACCCCATCTTTGCATGGGCCCGGCCTCCTGACCTACGGATTCACCTTTCACGCCGGCGCACAGCTGGAAGCCCCGGGACAGCCCCGGGCCCCAGGGCGTGTTTCAGGTGCACACTCTCGGGTACTAAAGGTTCTAGAACTACTGAGGAAGACACATCGTTTCCAGGGGCCTCCCCCACCCCCTCCAGCCACACCCCCGGCAGTACATCTCCCTGCGAGGTGCCCCCCACGCTCAGCTCCGGTCCTATGAAAGCCCCTTCCCCTCCTGAGCCGCCGTTCGCTCCCTCCTTACTATCTAAGGCCCCTTACAGCCCCCCGCCCTTCCCAGCCCCCCGCCCCGCCCGGTGCTCCCAACAAATCTTACTGTCCCCATTTCCCTTCCAGTCCCCTACCGCGGCCACACTCGCCACACCCTCGCCGCTGCTCCACTTGCGAGCGGGCCGCGTGGACCCCGGGAGGTGAGGCTTAAGGGGCAGCGCCCCTCCCCAGAAAGTTGGGGCCCCCACCCCGGCAGCGCTCACATGTCCTTGGCGGGCAGGTTCTTCCCCTCCACGATGCGGATGGACAGCGAGCTGCGCTTGGCCATCGCGGGTCCACGACGCGGGTCCGGGCCCGGGGGAGCCGGCCGCCGGGGTCGGGCGCAGCTGGCAGGCGGGCGGGCTCGGGACTGGGCGCCGCGGGGGGCGGGCCGCGCGGGGCGCGGGAGGTGAGCGCGGGGGCGGGGGAATCGCTTCCACTTCATTCACCCCCGCCCCCGCCCCACGTGCGGGGGCCAGTGCGCCCGGGCGGGCCAATCGGCGGCCGGGGTTCCCCGGGGCAGGCGGGGCCGGCCCGGGTCGCGGCGCTCATTGGCCGCCTGGGGGGAGGGGAGGAGCCTGCGCCCAGGGCTGCTGCCCTGCTGGCCCGGCGCGCGCTGGAGGTCGCGGTGGGGCGAGGGGACGATGGTTGGCGCCCGGGTGGCCTGTGCCACCGGTACGCGTGGGCGGCGGGCGTGGTCCCGGTGCCAGTCCCCAGGTGCACGGACGCTATGTGTGCTCAGAGGCGTGGGCCAGTACGGGGACACGCGGGCAGGGGACGCGCGGGGAGGACAGCCCTGGCCACCCGAGCCTGACGCGTGGGACGCCCTGCGTAGGTGTAAGATGAATGAATGAACAATCGGACGAACTAAGCAAACACTATGTCTGTGTTAGAACCATCTGGACCCAGGAGGAGACAGCGAGAGAGCCGTGGCAGTCCAGAGCTTTGGGGACCATGCTTTTGAGTCTGAAAGATCAGAATGGATGATTTTTGAGAACCTGCTCTGGAGGAGGGGGCTTTCTCAGTTGTCACTTCACTTAGGCCTCCTAGCTCCCCCGCAGTGGGAACTTGGATGAGGCCCTCAGGTTCACAGAGGGAAAATCACTAGCTAGATGTCACCCGTTTGGCCCAAGGAGGGCGAGGCTTGACCTACCGGGTCCTCGGTGAGCAGGGGCCTTTCCAGTACGGGCACCGTCCTTCTCCCAGACTTGGTGTCCAGACCTGAGTCTCTAGAGTCCACCTCTTTGTGGTTTTCTCCCAGAGCTAGAGGTCATAGTCCTGGGGCTGGCACAGCGGCAGCTGGCCCTGGGCATCTGTCTGCCCCGGGAGGGCACTTCCCCAAACACCACTGCTCAGCACTCCCTTGCTGGTCACTCTGAGTGGCTTTCTGATCTTCTATGAGCTGGTTCCATTTAATCCCCAGCAAAGAGGGAGCAGAGACACCTGCCATAGATACCCAGGAAACATTGAATGTGTGGGCGCCTAGCACAGGTTCTGTTTTCTCTTACCTTCTGTTTTCTTTTCCTATTCTGTTATTTATACAACACATGCATACTTTACCAAATTCGAAGGATATCAAATATTTACAATGCTTTCAATGCTTCCTTAAAAAAAAAAAAGGAGGGGCACCTGGCTGGCTCAGTATAGAGCATGTGACTCTTGGTCTGGGAGTTTTAAGTTTGAGCCCCACCTTGGATGTAGAGATTACTTTACTTTTTTTTTTTAATATTTTTATTTATTTATTCATGAGACACACACACACACACACACACACACACATACACAGAGGGGCAGAGACACAGGCAGAGGGAGAAGCAGGTTCCATGCAGGGAGCCTGATGTGAAACCTGATCCCAGGTTTGCACCCTGGGCTGAAGGCGGCGCTAAACCACTGAGCCACCTGGGCTGCCCATAGAGATTTCTTTAAAAAGATGGTTTCAGGGTGGCTGGATGGCTCAGTTGATAAAGCATGCAACCCTTAATATCAGGGTTGTGAGTTCAAGCCCCACATTGGGTGTGGAGCCTACTTTATATATATATATATATATATATATATATATATATATATATATATATATATATATTTTAAGTAGGCTCCATAAATAAGTGTTTTCAATAAAGTGTTTTCAATAAAAAGACAATCGCTCTTCTCTTCCAGCCACACAAATTCCCTCCCCCAAGGCATCCACACCCCTGATTCCTTGTGCAGCCTACTGAAGACAGTCTCTGCCTACGATGCAGCAGCAGACATACATGTTTTTCTTTTACATGCAAATAGTAGCTAACAGGTTCTGCCTACAGTTTCTCTTACTTTATCTTGGAAAGCCATACATATTTATGCGTTAAAAAAATTCTCATTCTCTGCCAACTGCCGGGTTTTCCAGTGTGGACGTACCATCATCTCTTTGACAGGTCTCCTGTGAGTTGATGGGCGATTGCTTTCACCAAACAATAGCGTGGCTCACACATCATATCGTACGTGAGCAAATGCAGCCAAGGATAAATTCCTAGAAGCAGAATCCCTGGGCCAGAAGATGTGTGCGTATGGGACACAGATTTCCTGCTACACGGCCACCGACATACAGGAGCGTGCCAGCTCCCCGTCATCCCCAGCACCCAGCATGCTCTGTTATCAGTCTGTGATCTCTGTCTACGTAATCAGTGGAAACATAATGGTTTCTCAGGGTACTCAGGGCTATTTTTTTTTTTAGGTAGTATATCAGGCCTTTTTTTTTTTTTTTTTAGTATATCAGGCCACTATCAAACTTCATGATTGCTGAGATTTGCCCCCTCAGCCTAGTCATTCATCAGGCATGTCCCAACCCCCCCTCCTTGGATGTGGCCCGGGTCACCTGGAGAGTGAGAAGAAGCTTTGTTGGCTTCTTGGTAGATTGGGGGCTTACTCCACACCCCTCCCCCAACACTGTGGGCTGTCACCGAGGCCCGGTGGTGGGTGGGGGCCAGAGGACTCTGCTAAGTCTTCTGTTGGAGCGATACTGCAGGCTGGTATGATCCCTTCCCTAGCCTGGAGACACCCCCACCCCTCCCCAAGGCGAGCCAGGGAAGCCCAGGCTGGGCTTCCTTTGTCCCCTCCAGGATCCAGCCTTGTTTACCTCCAGTGCTGGGGAGCTTACCTCCTCCAGAGGCAGCTCTCTCCATCTTCAAACTATTCCAGCTGTGAGAATGGCCTGGACCCCCACCCCACCAAGCTACCCAGAGTGGCCCTTGAAACCTAAACTATGGCTGTTCTCCTCAGCATCTTCAGCCTGCTCAGCTCCAAGCCAGGCTTCCCACCCCTGTCATGAGTCCTAGCTCCCACACTGACCTGGTCATTGTCCCTAGAAAGCCTCCAGTTTGTCACGGGCCTTCTCTGGAGTGTCGAGAAGGGTTGGGCTTCCCTGCTGTGCTGTGCTGCTCAGAGCAAACATGAACAGACCAAACCCTCCCTTTTTCTGGGCACTAGACCTTTAATGATGCCACCCACAACCCCCCTTGCCTTTTTTTGGGCCACGCTGTCCTGGTTTCTGGTTCCAAACAACAGAAACCAGCTCTGACTAATTTAAACAGAAACGGATTCTTTAGGAGGCTATCGAGTGTGTCACAGATTTTCTGGGAGGGTCAGAGAACCAGGCCCAAAGGGCTCACCCAGCCAAAAACAATGCCCCAAAGTACATGCCAGAGGTGGCTTGGTGCAGACACCCCAAGTGCCAACCCCTCATCCCAGGCCAACACCAACCGCCGAGGTGTTGCTGTCGCACATTCTGCACTGTGGCATCCCCCCTCGTCACCGCAGGGCTGGGAAGGCATCTGTGCCAGGAGCATCTGTGCCCGGAGGGAACTACCTGAGAAGATGGGATGGGGGAGGGGAGGAGGGCTTGGGTGGAGTAAAGAGGTTCAGGAGCCGGGCATCCCCAGGGGCGACAACATTCACGATAGGGTCTTGGGTTGCCATGTTGCACCCCAGATGATGCCTCTTTAGCACCCACTAGATGCCACCTGCACAGCAGGCACCCACACAGGTTTCTCATTTGGTTTGCGTGACAACCTGTGCCGGAGATGCTGTCACCCCCTTTTCCCCGAGATTCCCGTGGGGCGCCTGGCATTCTGCCGCGCACTCCACTCCAGCAGGAAGGAGGAGGTTCTGGGGGGCTGCCTGCCAGCCGGGCTCAAACCCTGCCTCCCACACAGCCATTCCAACCCCTCTGCGCACGGTCCCTGCCACCGACATGGAAGTACTCCCCCCTCTGTACCCCCCCCCCCCACCCGCCACTGCCTTGGCCCTGGCCCGGGCCCTGCAGCCCAGGAGCACAGCCTCTGAGCACAGAGACTCCCGGAGCAGAACGTGGTCAACACAGAGGATCCAGCCAGGGAGGCCAGCCAAGCTGTCAGCGTGTTCCCAGAAACCAGTCTCTGGGGAGGGGTGAGTCAGAGGGCGAGGCCAGGAGGGGAGGCGGCCCTGGCTCCAGCCGTGGGTCCAGACCCTCCCTCCGCGGGGGGCTGCAGAGCAGACCCCTTCGCTGAGCGGACCACTGCCCTCCTTTCCTGTCTCCCTCATTCATTCAGTCATTCACTCAGCCTGCTTATGTGTTCAGCATTCAGTGAGCACCTGCTGTGTGCCAGGCCAAGTTCTGGGCACTGAGGACCAAGAGAAAAACCAGCCATGGTCCCTGCCCTCAAGGGGTTCACAGTGGAAGGGAAGAAATAGACGTAAAGGGGCGAGTAAGTGCTAGAGCGGAGACATGCATGGTGGGGTGTGGAGGGGGTGGTGGGTGCTCAGGAGGTCTCACGGAGAAGTGACATTTGAGCTGGGTCTGGAAGGATAGGGAGGCATGTCTGATACGTGGTCGCGGGTGGGAAGGGAATGCTCCCCGTGGAGGAACCAGCCTGAGCAAAGGTGGGCAGGTGTGATGAAGCCTGGGCTGTTCCGGAAACGCCAAGGCAGGTGGTGTCGGAAGCAAAGGTACATGAGACTGGAAAAGCAGATAGGAAGCAACTACTGGAGGACCTTGACAGTGGGAGAGCGCTGACATTTTCCTGGGCAGGGTTTGGAGCGCAGGACTGGCGTGGGTGCTGGAAATGCTGTAGACTGACATTTTGAAGTGTTAGCATGTGGGTCTCCTTCCCACTCTGAACTCCCTGTGCTCCTGACCCGAGCGGTCAGTTGAATGGAGGATCTCCGCCCACACATCTTTAGGGACCCACAAAAATGTTTTAATTTCTTTTGAATCAGAAGCAAAAAGTGAATGTAATAGTAATGAATATATAACAAAGGAATCTAGCCTGGATTGTATTCATGGTTATACCAAAGCAGAGGGAAAAAATGTGTTAAGATCTCGACCCAAGCCAATCAAAAGTGCCCAGGGCTCAGGAAAGTCAATGCTCCCTGGCACAGGACAGGGGGCAGCTCTTGAGTTTCAGTCCACAGCAGATCGGTAATGCTGGAAGAAGAAAGCGTTGGGAGTTACAGAGTCTGGGTCTTTGAGCTTCAGGGGAGGCTTGGAAGGGGTGACAGGACTAGCTATGTCGTCGGCCCCCGCAGACAAGAATGAGCCCCTTGGGTGCCACCCCAGGGAGAGAGGGGTTGGATGCCGAATTGGCTGAGATGAGAAATAAGTGTTCGATCGACACTGCATTGGGATGCCTGGGTGGCTCAGTTGGTTAAGTGACTGACTTGCTTTTGGCTCAGGTCATGATCTCTGGGTTGTGAGGCTGAACCCTGGGCATGGAGCCTGCTTAAGATTCTCTCTCTCCCTCTCCGTCTGCCTCTCTCTCTCTCTCTCTCTCTCTCTCTCTCTTCCTAATAAAAATGCATGCAGTGGGGGCAGGTGAAATGCATAACTGGTCAAACTTCCAGGCACAAGATAAATAAGCCCCGGGGATGTAATGAACAGCGTAGTAACTAGAGTTAACAATACCATGTTGTGTATTTGTAAGTTGCCAAGAGAGAAGACCTTAAATGTTGACATCACCAGAAAAAAAAATTATAATTATGTGAGGTAGTGGATGTTACCTAAACTTCTTGTGGTGATCATTTCACAATATATACATGCATCAGATCATCGTGTTGTACTAAAACTAACACAAAGTTATAAGTTAATTATATCGCAATAAAACTGGAACAAAATGGATTAAAATGCACCCATGCCAGAGTACCCAAAAAATTTTAAATAGGGGGGCACCTGGGTGGCTCAGTGGTTGAGCATTTGCCTTTGGCTCGGGTCATGGTCCTGGGGTCCTATGAGCCCCACACTGGGCTCCTTGCTCAGCACGGAGCCTGCTTCTCTCTCTGCCTATGTCTCTGCCTCTCTGTGTGTGTTTTTCATGAATAAATAAATAAAATCTTTAAAAAAAGTGTGATACAGACACACATTCACATACACACTCACACACCCAATGGAATATTATTCTGCCTTAAAAAAAAAGAAGGGACTCCTTGGGGTACCTGGCTAGCTAATTGGTAGAGCATGTCACTCTTGATCTCAAGGTCATGAGTTCGAGCCCCATGTTGGGTGTGAGTGTTTACTTAAAAGAAAAAAGAAGGAAATCCTGTCATGTGCTACAACGTGAACGAATCCCGAGGCCATCATGCTCAGTGAAAGAAACCAGTCACAAAAAGCCAAGCAGGCTTCCACTTATATGTGATACGTAGAGTAGTCAAGTTTTTAGAAATAGAAAGTAGGGTGGCGGTTGCCAGGGGCTGGAAGGTGGAAGGAGGGCGAATGGAGAGCTGTTGTTTAATGGGTATAGAGTTTCAGTTTTGCAAGATGAAAAAGTTCTGGAGATGGGTTGCACAACAATGAACATATACTTAACCCTGCTGAGCTGTGGACTTAAGAACTGGCTCAGATGGTAAATTTTATGTTACGTGTTTTTTACCACAATGAAAAAATACAAATATACCCCAACTCTACATGTATATATTTTGGCCGTCAGAATACTTGAAAACATTGTTATAACTTAGTTTTTGAAGCTATTTTGGGACAAGCCACTCCTGTGATTTGCTACTGGCCCTGATTTTTCTACAAACATCATGCATTCTTGGGAATCCTGGGAATTTTTCCAAAGTGAGAAAATGTGACCTACAAATTGTTTGCATGCACGGTGACATGTTTTAAAATCCTAAATGTAACAATGAGCAAAGCTGACATGGTGTTGCATTTAGAAGAAGTTTAAGTAAATTTTTGTTATCTTTTTAAATCTTGGGGTTTTAACGCTGGGTAGCCAATGCATTTCTCCCCAACCAGACCACATGGATTTTCCTGAGCGGGAGGCCCCAAGCCCACAGGGTCTCCTGGGGAAAAGGCCTTTCCACGCCACCCTACCGTCCTCCAACCTCAGACAGTGGCTGCTGGTGCCTGTCCAGTCTCCTAGGAGGAGACAGGAGTGGGGAGGAGGGGGCTGAAACCGAGAATGTGGGTCAGAGGAAGGAGCCGGGAATGGAGAGGCAGCTGGGCAGATGTGCTATCAAGGTGGTGAGGGCACCCCCACACATACACAGAGGTTAGAGGGGCCCAGCTGTGCCCCCACAGATTCTGGGCACGGGACTCTGGACTGAGCCCGGGGCCACAGGGAGGACGAGCAGGCTCTAGGCCGGGTGATAGCGATGTGCCAAGAAGTCTGGACTCGCCAGCTGTGAGAAGCCGGGAGGGGCAGGCTGAGACGCATTCGCAGGCCAGATGGGGCTCTGTCCCCAGCTTCCCCCCCGGCCCCGCTGGTCTTGACACCCACCCACCCCATGTAGAAAGAGAGCATTAAATTAAATATTTTAAAACTGAGGCCCCTGGGATGCTGGGGGGCTCAGCGGTTGAGCACCTGCCTTCGGCTCAGGTCGTGATTCCAGGATCCAGGATCGAGTCCCATATCGGGCTCCTTGAGGGGAGCCTGCTTCTTCCTCTGCCTGTGTCTCTGCTTCTCTCTCTCTGTGTCTCTCATGAATAAATAAATAAAATCTTAAAAATAAATAAATAAAATAAAATAAAACCGAGGCCCACAGTGAAGAGAGTGTGAGCCTGGAGCCGCAGCGCTGAGTTCCAATCCTCAATCCACTACTCCAATAGGATGTGCTGTGTGATTGTAGGCAAGTGACTCAGCCTCTCTGGGCCTCACCTGCCTAATCTATAAAGTGGGGCAGTGGTGGCCGCACCCCGTAGAGTGGCTGTGAATAGAGCATGCTGATGTCCCCAGACCTCAGGAGGTACCTTCCAATGCTAAGCCCTTCAGGGACGTCCTCTCTTTAGTGCCAGGAGCGGTTCCTGTCATCTTTTTTTATGGATGAGGAAGCCACAGCCGAGCCCCCGCTCTGTGTGGGGCGGCCCTCATCACCCTGGATCCACAGCGCAACTCCAGGCCTAGGTGCTGGTGTTATGTCTCCTTCACAGGTGAGGAGCCGCTAAGCCACTTTGACAGAGCTGCCCACTCCGAGCTGCCTCCTCCCTGGGAGGACAAAGAAACCCCCCTGCGCAGAGAGAGACAGAGAGATCTAGGTGCACAAAAACAGTCCGAAGTAGAAAGAGAGGCAGAAAGTCAGAAAGAGAAAAGACAGAAGCAGAGGGGACCATCCTAAACACCCCACAGACTGTGGTGGGGGCAGAGGGAAGCAGAATATTGCCCCCCAACTCCCTCCAGGGCCCCCTTGTTGTGGGGTGAGGTGGCAACAGGTTGCAGGTCCCTCTGGGCATCTCAAGGTGGCCAAGAGTGGTCTTGGGCAGAAGCCAAGGTGGGCAGAGGCAGGAACCGGGCTAGTGACAGGTGTCCGTCAGGTGCCCCGTGGGCACGGGGATCCCAGCAGTGGCAGAGGGTGGCTGTCAGCAGGGAGCTCACAGGCTCCTTTCTGTTAACCCTCTCAGCATCTGCCCCGTGGGTGAAAACTACTTTCTCAACCCCCAAAATGGGAAACTGAGGCATATGGCAAGACAAGTGAGAAAGCAGGAGTCCTGGGTGTTGAAAGCCAAAGGCTGGGAGTCCACGGTCTTGGGTCCAGATCTCTGCCATGGCCTCCAGGAACAACCCAAAGCACCTCCTCCAACCCTTCCTCCTATGGAGGAAGGAGGTGTTCCGAGTGGGCTTCCTGGAAGAGGTGGCACCAGGCTGGACTTGAAGGAGTAGGGATGTGCCCAGGAAGTGGGGGTGAAGGGGCTAGGCTGAGCTCTCAGGGTGCCCCCTGAGCAGAGAGGATCCAAGGTTGTGGGGGCAGCGTGATTGCAAGGGGACCCCAGGCCCTAGGGCCCTGACAGGGCCTCTCCCGGCTCCACAGGGAGAAGGATGCGTGTGTGAGACAGGGACTTGGCTTGAGAGCAGTGCAGCGGCAGCCAGAACATAAACCTCCTGTGGCTTCTGGCGCCACCGCCTTCCCACTCCAACTCAGCACCGGACCGCCCCCCCGGGGTGGGGGGTGCTGACAGGAACCAGGAGTCTTGGGGTGAAGAATAGAGCCAAGGTGTGGGGGAGGCGGGGGACAGGAGGTGGAGGTGGCTCCTGGTTCTCAGCCTGACTCCTGCCCAGAGAGGTCCTGCACACCCTTCACACTCAAACGCCCCTCCTGGCAGGGCTCCCCATCACCTCCTCCTCCACTCCGTAGCTCCGGGGGCTTTGTGGGCACTGGGGCCCCAGCCTCTGGCTGCCCCCTCAGCTCACTGGGGTCCCCTGCCCTCGCCGGCTCCAGCAGGATCCCTACCATCCTCTTACACCTTCCGTGTGTGACTGTCCTTCCCTCCCCTGCTGGACCCCACACACTCTCTTCCTGAGCCACATCTCTCTGGCCTGGGCCTGGGTGAGGGGCAGCCAGGCTGACGGTGTGAGCAGGGCAGGGAGGGGGCCAGCTCCTCTCGGAGGCAGGACCTCTGCGGGCTCGCCTCTGTGGCCCCGGTGCTGCTAGTGGGTGCTCCACAGGGGTGCTCATCAATAACACAGACACCTCCTCACACTGTAAAACATATTCGGTCTTAGGTGAACAGCTCGAAGGATTTTTACACATGCCCTCACCCAGACCGAGGTCTAGAACATACCCAGACCTGAGCTGGCTTCCTCGGGCCCCAGTCCAGCCACTGCCACCCTGGCTTCCCACCACCTCCTTCTCTCTTCACCCGTGGAGGGGCACCTGTGCTGTGTTCAGTCGGGGGCTGTCATACATAAGACCGCTGTGAACATAAGTTCCCTACACATAGTCTGCTGGACACGGGCCCTCAGTTCTCTTGGGGAAATACCTTTGAGCAGAATTGTGGGGTCCTGGGGTAGAATCCTGAACACGCCAACTCTTAGGGTCCCTCCGCAGGCATTTCACACCAGTCCCCACCTCTCCCTCCATGGACCCACCAGATGTCCCCTACCCCTCCTTCCAGCAGCCCAGTGGTGGAAACTCCAGATACAGCTTCTTTGGGCAGAGCAGGGCAGCTCTGATCTCGCTCCCCCCACCCCCGTGGACCCAGGGCACCCCTGCCACAGCTGAAGGGCCCACTGGATTTATCAGCAAACACAGAGCCCTTCCTTACCCCTTAAGAGGACACAAAGCTCCTCTCATGGCACCTTCAGGACTGTCTTCTTGGGGTCTGTCGCTCTGTCCTGGCCACCCTCCTGCCTATCCCCCCATAGGACAGGGACTGTGGCTAAGCTGTTTCTGCTCCCAGTGCCCAGTATACAGCCTGGGGAGGATATAACAGATGGCTGGGGACACAGAGAAAGGTCTAGAAATGAATGTCCCACCTTGGGGACCAAGCCTGAAGATATAGCCTCAAGGTCCAGTCGGTCTGCTGCTTTAACTTCTTAGGTCCTTAACACAGGCCTGGCATCCCTCTAGGGTTCCGGTGGGATTCAGAACCTGTTCTTCTCTTCACCCCTGCCGCTGATCCTGAGGCTCAAGGCAGGTGAGTTAAAGCCAAGCAGAGCGTGAGGGCTCACCTCCCAAATATCCCTGGTTGGAGCAGGTGAGCAATGGGAAGAGAAGAGGCCTCTGACATTCTCAGAGACTCCCTGGGGGACCCCGTGGCCAGTCAGAGGAGGCCAAGCTGTGGCCCTGGGGCAGCGGGTAGGCAGGCTCCGTGACCAGCAGTGCACCCACCCCACCCTTGGCCTGCAGCCCAGGCCTGGGTTCCTGTCTTCCCAGAAGTTCATCCATCTCCTGAGTGGAGTTCCACACTTTGCTCTCATTAACTTCCTGAACCTTTCAGAAAGGAGTGGAAACGCCCTGCCTCGTCCTCCTGCTGAGGAAGCCGTGGGTGGGAGCTGGGGAAGGTGAGGGGATCACCCAGGCTGCTGTCCAGATCAGAGGTGGGGGTGGGACAACAGGGTGCCCCTGCCTCCCCTCTAAGAGCCCTGTGGCCCCCCACCCCGGCAGCTGAGCTCTGAGACCCTCCATGCCCACGCCCCCCGCCTGTGTTCCCTACCCTCATGGAATTCACTATGTGCCCATGTCTTCGTCTGTAAAATGAGGCTATCCTGGGCTTGCCCAAGGATCTGGGGGTTCACATGTGTGAATTGTTCGGGCCAGTTCCTGATACCCTGTGCATGCTGTGCAAGGGTCAGCCCCTCCTCTGACTCACTGTGCCCTCTGTAGGTGGCATTTGATGGGCCAGGCTGGAGTGACCAGGGGTGGTGGACAAGGCTGGTTCAAGTCTCCTGTCTGTTTCCACTGCTCCTTGTCTGTCTCTCCTGGCCCCTTCACCCCACCAGGGATGGATGGAGAACCCTCCTCTTTGTGGGCAAACAGGAGTTATTCTTGGAGTCCTTGGGATTTAGGAGGGACAAATAACTTGTAGTGGACGGGGCCCCAGGAGGCAACAAAAGAAGGGCGACATTCACGCAGGGCTTGAATGACCAGGAGGGTTTGGGGGCCCTGTGATGGTGATGGGAGGCGGGAACAGCAGCAGGAAGGCAAGGGGAAAATCATGTGTGAGCCCTCGGGCCATCAGGATGGGACAGGATCCTCAGAGCTGACTCTGGGCAGCTCAGACACACGGGGCAAGCAGAGACTCTGGCCCCCGCAAGAGCACATCCCCAGGGGGACCCCAGGAGCACTGGATTCTTGGCCTGGGACTCACCAATGGGTCCTGGGATAATAGAGGAGACTACCCCCTTGGCTGGACTGTCTTCCCAGGGAGAGTCCTCCCAGTTGGGTACCTGGGACCCCAAAGAGACCCCTCTTTCAAGTTGGGGTGAGCCTCAGTATGGAACCAGGAAGCTTAAGTTGATGGGGTCAGATGCAGAAGCAGCCCAGCCTCAAACTCCAAAGCTAGCTGATCCCTTCCTCTCCAGGGCCCACCTGGCTTCTGGCACCCCCAGGCCTTCAGACCCCCTCTGTGTGAGCCAGCATTCCCAGCAGAGTTCTAGGTCCCACGCCAAAGCAGGGTGCAAATGCACACTTGCAGGGAGTAGGGGGCAGAGCCGCCTGATTTTCTGTGACAGTGCACGTGGGCCACCTGGTTTCCTGCTGCAGAGGACAAGTGGGGTCTCGATAGGGGCCAGGGCATGGAGACAGGGAGGCTGGGGGCTGCAAAGGGCGTTGGGAGCAGGGCCAGTGGGTGAGGGGGCTCGGAGGGGGGGTGCTCTCTGGACCGGCTGGGCTAGGGCAACAGGCTGCGAACAGTCCCCATCCCTGACACACATTCTCTCCTTCCCTTTTCCTCTCTGCTCTGTTTTTGTCCTTTTCCTGTACTGAGCCCAAACCCAGAACAGAAGCTAGCTTTCTGATTTTATCCTGCTGTTTTCTGGGAGATGGTCATAACTGTCTCTGGGCCTGCTCACACGGCTTTTTCTCAGAAAGTGAGACAGAGTTCTCATGGCTTGTCATAATTAAAGATAGAGACGAGAGACAGGGCAAAAAACAGGCGGAGAAGCAAGAGGGAGACAGGCCTGTCAGTCAAGGGCCACCTGTAGGGGTAGAAAAAGGCCCCTACTCAAAGCCAGGCGCTGATAGCAGGTGGCATGGGACCCACTGGACATCATTTCATGGCTCAAGGTCCTTATTCCCAGGTCTGTGACCCCGAGAGCTGGCACGCTGGGTGGGTCAGTGGTCAGTGTCACTCCACCTGCCCCTGCTCCGGGCACCTCTGGGCAGTGTGTGCCCCTCCATCCCATGACGGTCCCCTTGTATCTCTTTGCATGTTGAGCCGCTGCTCGGCTAGGACTCCATGCCTCCGTGCCAGCAAGGCTGAAGTCGATGGCTGCTGGGCGTGGAGGTGAGTGAGTGCGTGCGTGCGTGATCAGGGAGGGGAATGACACCAGCTATGGTTCACCTCTTCCAACCTTTTCACGGATGAAAAGAGCAAGAAGGGTCAGGCAGGGTGCCAGGGCTGGGGCCAGGGCACGGACCCTCCCAAGGCCCCAACAGCCATGTCCCACGACACGGCTCCGAAGCTGAGGCTCCTTCTCTGCTTCCTGGGGATCCTGGTCAATGGCTTTATGGGGCCACCCTGGTTCAGACCTTCCCTTCCGGGCTCCCAGGACCCAGAAGAGCCCAGCAAAGCATGCCTGGGCCTGGCTGAGGCTCCATGGGAGCCCCCGAGGGGGAGAATCCCACACACACCCTGTTGGGCTCTCCACCAGCCCCTGAACTTGGGCCCGGAGTTCAGCACTGGGCAGGTCCCAAGGAGGTGGCTTAAACAATGTGGCCAGGCTGTGTCAGTCACAGAAAATAGTGCACGTCCTCAGTGGGGGCCTGTAGTTAAGGAAAGAGGTTAATCAGAGTCTTCTCTAGCCTTTGGCCCGGGGCTTGGAGGACCAGGGAACCAGAAGGAGGTGGGGGTCTGGGGGCAGCTCTAGGTTTGGCTATGGATGTCGTATGGGGACCCGGGGGCCTCTAGAATATCCATTCAGAGGTAGCCAGGGTTCCTGTCCTCCAAGACTCAGGGATGGGCTCCTGCCGAGTCCCCTCTGCACACCCCTACTCTGGCCTTAAGCAGCACTTTGTTTGAGACAGGACTTTAAGGCCACCTGTCTAGAGCACAAAGATGGGGAAGGGTCTGATTCTACAGGATTGGCACAAAGGTGGCCTGTGACTCTCTATGATATCGTGGTATAAGAAATATATATTTGGGGCACCAGGAGGGCTTAGTCGGTTGGGTATCTGCATTCGGCTCGGGTCATAATCCCAGGGTCCTGGGATCGAGTCCCACAATGGGCTCCCTGCTCAGTGGGGAGCCTGCTTCTCCCTCTCCTCCCCACGTGTGCTCTCTCAGTCACTATCTCTGTCTCTCTTTCTCTAATAAATAAATTAATGATAAAAAATAAGAAATACATATTTGACCTTTTTTCCTGATTCCTGAAAACAAAGCTCTTAAAACTCTTAGAATTTTTTTTAAACTCTTAGATTTTTTTTAATGTTAGGGGTGACAAGAACATCTTTTTAAATCTTTATTATTTCTTATTTTTTATTTATTTTTTTAAAGATTTTATTTATTTATTCATGAGAGACACAGAGAGGCAAAGACATAGGCAGAGAGAGAAGCAGGCTCCACACAGGGAGCCTGATGTGGGACTCGATCCTAGGACTCCAGGACCATGCCATGGGCGGAAGGCAGGCACTAAACCGCTGAGCCATCCAGGGATTCCCCCCCCCCTTTTTTTTACAGTGAGAGTGTGAGGGTGAGGAGAGGGGCAGAGGGAGAGAGAGAAGCTCAAGCAGGTTCCACGCCCAGCGCAGAGCCTGTCACGGGGCTTGATCCGACGACCCTGAGATTATGACCCGAGTTGGATGCCCAACCGACTGAGCCACCCAGGTGCCCTGAACATCTTTTGTTTTGTAACAAGCTCCCTTGGACCACACCTGAGTCCCAGCTAATGAGGCGATCCTTGGTGGGGCCTCGGGTGGCTTCAGGAAGCAGGCTGGCCTCCAGAGGAACCAGCCAGGTGCTTAGGAGGTTGGAACTTCCAGCCCCATCCCCACCCCCAATGGCTTCTGGGAGGGCAGAGAGGCTGGGCGTTGAGTTCCATCACCAACAGACGATGATTTCATCAATCATGCCTACGTGAGGGAATGTTCACAAAGACTCTGGACGCTGGGGTTCAGAGAGCTTCTGGGCTGGTGAGTGCACTGGGAGAGTGGTGCACCCGGAGGGGGCATGCCAGTTGTACACCCCTTCCCCCTACCTCTCCCTACGCACCTCTTCTAGGCTGCTGCTCTTGATTTATAGCGTTTATAATACTCTAGTAATAGTAAGTAAGCTGTTACCCTGAGTTCTGCGATCTGTCCCAGCAAATCATCCAATCTGAGGATGGGGTCATGGGGATTGCTGAGTAACAGCCGAGGTTGGACAGAAGTGTGGGTATCCCGGGCACCCAGTACTTGTTAGTGTGTCTGAAGTGGGGAGCAGTCTTAGGGGGCCGAGCCCTTACCTGTGGGGTCTGTCCTAACTCCAGGTAGCTAGCATCAGAATTGAATTAAATCCCAGCATACCCAGTTGGTGTCCGGAGAGCTGGGAGTAAAACAGATCACAGTAATCCTGAGTCCATTCCTGGCCCTTCTCTGTGCTGCTCTGGTCCCAGGAGGCTGGCACCCAGACCATGTCCCCCCAGAGCCCCCTGCCCCCTTGCTTCTGGTAAGATGCGGTCTGCTGGAGACACCGGTGTGAGAGCAGAAATCAGGAGAAAGGCAGGGGTATTTATTTCCCCAACTCCCTCTAGGGGTTTTGTCCTTCTATCCATAGCCTCCCCGCCGGCGCCCCCCACTTCTGCTGTGCCGACCCTTACCCACGGCTCCTGCTCCCTGGCTCTGGAAACACCACCCCCTCTTGCCAGCCCTGCAGAGATAGGAGGGCTTATGGCCATCAGTGCCCTGGGTCAGGGCCCCCTCCTGTTGGCCCCCTTAGCACGCTGACCACACCTTTGTAAACGTTCTCAATTGCCCCGCCAGACAGCGTGCCATCTGTTTCCTGCCAGGCCCGACCCTATAGGGCGTCGGTTTGTGCCCAGTTCAATCCTCACTTTTTACATAAAGGGAGAGTGAGGACCAGAGAGGGTAAGTGATGTGTCCAGAGTCACCCAGCCCCAGGGTTGGGGCTCATGGCTGCTCCAAAAAGGCTATGGAGAGGCCAAGGCTGATGTAGGCAGAGGGTAGAGGCCTGTTTGCCCCCCGCCCCTCCCTGCCCCTCCGTGCCCCTCCCAGCCTGGCTCCCCCATGGTCTCCGAGGATTTCCTCCAGAGCAGGAGCCGGATGCTCTGCGTGGGCTCATAAACCAATTAGGGCCATTTGCACCTCCCAGAGAGAGGCACCTGGGAACCCAGCCAGCACCCTCCTTCCCCACCCCCTGCCCCAGGGGCACGTGGCACAGGCTGCCTCTCCCTTAGGCAGGGATGCCTCCCTGCCATCCCTTACCCTATCCTCTCACCACCCCAAACCTGCCCATCCACCAGCCCCTGGTGGCTCCTAGGCCTTTGCGTATGCTATTCCCCCCAACCTGTGCACCTTTCCTGTGTCACCTGGCACAATGCTGCTCCTTCTCCAAGGCTGCATCTGCCCATAAAGCCTCTTCTGAAGCCTCCTCTGGATCTCTGGCACCTGCATTCCCTCTATTCCCTGAGTGCTGGTGTCCCTCTCTTCCCCCACAGCACTGGGTGGCTTGAGGGCAGGATCCCGCATGGGTCATCTCTCGCCCCGCAGAGCCTGGCCCAGAGTGGGGCTGATGATAACAAATGCCAGATGCCTTGGACTAGGTTTGGGGCTAGAGTCAGCTCTGGGCTGAGCCCAGGCTTCTTTAGGAGCCATAGCATCACATGCACGTCCATCCCCCAACACCCAGAGCCAGCTTAGAGCTGGGTGTGAAGCTCAGAGGCTCTAAGCCCTCCAGCCAGAGGGGGGCTACAGAGTGGGCCACCTGGGGAGGGGACCACAGGGAGGATGCTGTGGGGATGGAGTAGCCAGGACAGGATGAACACATTTGCCTCACTGGTTTAGCGGAAACTTGGCCCAGTGAGGCCAGTGTAATCATCCCCATCTTCTAGAGAGTGACACTGAGGCCAGATGAGAGGCTTACCTGGATGCAGATGGCTCAGCCAGCCTGGGACCCTGGGCTCACATCCTCCTGAGTACCTGCCTCCTTCCCCCTGCAGGGAAGCTGTGGACAGGGGTTCAGAAAGACTGACTGCTCAGGAGTACAACACAGATGTGCAGCGGGTGGTGGTGCTGGGGACATTTATTTCTGACAAGGACAGGCCCAGTTTTGAGCTAAGGTACCCTCTCCCTACCCTCACTTGGAAACACTCTCTTCCCAGGGCTCCAGCAGCTGCAGGGCATGCCCCCAGTCCAGGATTTGTAGCCTGGACCAGGGACGAGGCTGAGGGGTAGGTGAGGACCCCTCAGGAGCCCCCCACGGCTGGAGGGCTGATCATGTGGTGGGTGTCATATCTTCTCACGCACACTGACTGCTCGGGGCCTGAAATGGGAGTGCTCCCGCGGATGTCATAGCTGCAGGGGAAGAGAGAGAAGAGGAACTCAGGGCCTGATCTAAGCCCCACAGTTACTGCCCACAGCTTGGAGCTCTAGGCATAGGAGCATTGGGGAAACTGAGGCTCAACTGGCCAGGCCGGCTTAGCCAAAGAGATCCAGGCTCTTCCTCTAAACTTCACAGATCCAGGGGCACCTGGGTGGCTCAGCAGTTAAGCGTCTGCCTTCAGCTCAGGGCATGATCCTGGAGTCCTGGGATCAAGTCCCATGTCAGGCTCCCTGCATGGAGCCTGCTTCTCCCTCTGCCTGCGTCTCTGCCTTTCTCTGTGTGTCTCTCATGAATAAATGAATAAAATCTTTAAAAAACATAAACTTCACAGATCCAGCAGTGCAGCACCCCCACTCTCCTCTATCCCTGCTCAGCTGATCCCCCTGTCTTTTGCATCTGGGTGTGCCCCACCGGGAGTATCTGGGGCCAGGCCCCACTCGCAAGTCCCGCGGTTGCCGCCAGGGGTCACATGGGGCCCGCTCCGAGAGCGCAGACTCGCCCTGCCCCCAACAGCTCCTGCCAGCAATTGGCAGGCCCAGAGGGATAGCGGAGGAGGGTTTCCTGTGCACACACACTCGCACGACCTGCTGTCTTCTGGGGGCATAAGAGGTGGTCCCGGTCAGAGACCCCACCCCTCCCAGGGGGCCCAGACCCTGTCCACTTACCAGGTGTAGATAAGCAGAGCAAGGAGGGCAGTGAGGAGGACAGCCAGCAGGACCGACAAAATGGCAATGATGACCACGGTGCCCGTGCTTTGGGGGCCTGGAGCAGCCTGCAGCCTCTCAGCTGAGGGGCATGAGGGGGTTTCCCCAGGCAGGCAGAGCAGTGGAAGGAGGAGAGATCCGACCTGAGAAGAGGGACCTGGGACGGCCTCCAGACTGACCATCCCTCTCCCCAGCTCGGGGAGGGGCACCGGCAGGCAGTGGGGTGGTAATGGTGCCTGTGATGGGGGGCTGGCTCCATCTCCCCAGCCCAGCCCATCCTCAGGAGCCCCCGGGCCCCAGACCCCCCCGCCCCAGTGTTTTACCAGCCCCTTACCTCGCTGTAGGTGGGTCTCGTTGGACCACTCTGTCTCAGCTACAGGTCCCTTGTCACTCATCACCAGGAACTTCACTCTGAGAAGAAGACCCAGGATAGGGAGTGAGGCCTCTGGCCCTGACTTTCAGGGCCTGGGAGATCGAGGGGTGGGGGACAGAAGTGCAGACTGGCCTAAAAGCCAGCCTTAGAACCCACCAGAAGGGGCCTCAATTCCAGCTGTGACATTTCCCAGCTGTGTTGCCTTGGGTGCATCCCTCACCATCACTGGTCCTTAATGTCCTCATTTAGGAAATGTGTGTGGAATGGTCTAGATTCCCAGCACCCAATATCAGTGAATCAAGACCCAAGTAAGGGGAGATGGGCTGGGGCACATCCTGCCTAGATGGGGAAACCTCCTGTGGGGTCCAGATGGCCCATGGGGGCAGAGGTGCAGGTGGTGGACCCTCTGCTCAAGAAAGAAGGGAGAAGTCACCGAGACCTCCCCAGCCCTGGCCCCTGCCCCACCCCCTCCCGCCCATAGAAAGCCAGGCATTGAGCAGGGAGCTGCCCCAGGCCGGGGTTTGGGCCCTGGCAGGAGCTCACCGGTAGGGGCCTGGGCCCGGCAGGGGGTGGTTGCAGCCCCTCTTGGTGGGGGAGCAGCTGGTATCATTGCCAACGCGGAGGACCCGGAGCTGGTTGCCTGGCTGGTTGCCCGGGTAGAGCAAGCGGTTGGCCATCAGTGTGAGGTAGTAGCCCCTCCGGGTGAAGTCTTCAGGGACAGGGATGTCCTCCACCCTCTGTGGGGCACTGAAGTTCTGGGTGGCTGAGGGTGACTGCAGGTCAGACGGTGAGGGCTGCAGGGGCGGGGCTCCCCCCCCACCTCCTGCCAGGCCAGACAGCCTTCCTGTCCCCCAGCCCCTCAAAACCTGCCAACCCTCCCCCACGCTTGCTGTTCCTCCCAGGCCTCCTGCCCCGTTCACAGAGGGAAACCGAGGCCCGCCCCCGCAGCACCCACCGTTGCTGTGGGCCACCACCAGCCAGATGGCATCAGAGTCAGAGATGCTGCGGTGACTGAACTGGCCCCTGGGCTGCTCCAGTGTGAAGGTGGACTGGGTGAGTGTCCCTGCCAGGCTGCGGTTTGAGAGCTGGGGCACGTAGCTGATGTGCTCTGGGGCAGATGGGGGGCAGATGGAAGAGGCTCAGCAGGACAGCCAAGCCCCCACAGCCTGGTCTGAGGGAGAAGTCATGGTTCTGGAAGCCCCAGCCTGAGGGGGGAGGCACAGACTTGATTCGGGAGCCCCGATCTGAGGGAGGAGTGGAGGCTTTCTCTAGAAGCTGCGGTGAGGCACAAATCAGGAGGCCTCCTAGCAACTCTGTGCCCGTGGGTCACAGGCGGGGGCCTGAGTCCAGCCCCTGCCCCTTGCCTTGCTAGTCTACTAGCAGGGGTCAAGAGGGAGATCCTGCCCCACCTGAGTCACTAGGGTCTCTGCCCTGCACGGGGCCTGGGGAAGCCATGGAGGCACAGGAGGCCCCTCCCCAGCAGCAGAAAGGGGAGGTGGCTTTCCCCCCCAGTCTCCAGAATCCTTTCCCTCTCTCCGTTGGGTTCAGTATGATTCATTTCCATTTCATTCAGCTCCAAAGGTTCAGGGCTACACCTCTCCTTCCGCAGAGCCCCCACTTCTGTCTCTGAGGCCTGGTGCACACTGCATACAGCAGGTACTTAATGTCCACTTAATGAGGGAGAAGGAGTAGAGTAGCCCAGATGAGAGGGGCTGCACCTCTTAAGTACCTCCAGTTTAAGAGCCCACAGTAACCAATGCCTGCAGCCATGCCTGGAGGGCTTCCAGAGCTTTCTTCATGGAGGGATGGTCCTTGTCAACATCTTTAAACCTCTCCTTCGGGACAGGAAGGAGGGGACAGTGGGGAGGCATTGGTGAGAATAGGATGGGGGCTCAGGACCCATGAGGATGAGGACCCTAAAGAGAGTGAGGAAGCGTTGCTCACTCTCCTGTCTTGGGCTGTGGGGACAGGTGTCTATCTCTTGTGACCTCTTTGGTGGGCCACCTCCCCTGACCCACCCAGACTTGGGGCTTGGGAGGCAGCTGGAGGAGGTAGATCTGTCCTCCTGAAGCTGGAGACAGAGTGCCCTGCTCCCCTTCACTCACCCAGGGCTGTCCCCCGCGGGAGGCAGGTCAGCAGCAGCAACAGTGGCACTGGCAGCCCATACTGACCCCCACTGAGCCCCATGGCCAGGCCGAGGGTCTGTCTGTCTGTCTGTCTGTCTGCAGCGTCCCAGGGGCTCCGCTATCTATCTGGATGGAGGAGGCTGCTTCTGGTACCTCCTGCAGCTCCTCCCAGGTCCCCCCTCTTTGCAAACAACTGGTTGGACAGGTTTGAGGGCAGAATCTGCAGGCCCCATGGATGTGGCATCCCAGGGAGGGGTCTGACGAGAACAATCAGTAGCTGCCCGTCAGGACAAGCCTGGACCCTCCCACCCCTGACTCCAAGAGGGCTTGGCCAGGGAGGGGTGGAGGAAGGAGGCTGGAGCTTGGGGTCCAGGTGGCCCCCGTGGCTCCAGCCAACAGGGCAACCTGGCACCATGGCTCTCCAGCCCCCTGTACTGGAGGAAGTTGCTCTCAAGGGGCTTGTCCAGGATCACTGGCCAGCCAGGGCAGAGCCTGGATGGGACGGTCACAGCCAAAGGCAAGCCTAGGGGTACTCTCTGCAGCCCGGGCTCTGGAAGGGGGGCTCCCCAACATCGCCCTTTCTCCTTTCATTATCCAGGTGAACTGGCCCCTCTTCTCCTTCCAGCTCTGGCCACTGCCAGGACAGGGCAATTCTTCCTCAGCAGAAGGGTCCTAGATGGGGTCTGGGGTAGGGGGTGGGGGTGCCGAGCCTGTACTAACCAACTCTCACCTGGATTGGAGCAACAGTCCCCTGTGGGGCAAGACCTGCCCCAAGCACAAGCTCCCCTCAGCCCAGCCTCTGCACCTGGGCAGAGCCTCCCTCCTAAAACCCAAATTCTTTTGGGGAGTACTTTATTTTTTTTTTTAAGATTTTATTTATTCATGAGAGACACAGAGAGACAGAGACACAGGCAGAGGGAGAAGCAGGCTCTATGCAGGGAGCCCGATGTGGGACTCGATCCTGGGACTCTAGGGTCACGCCCTAGGCTGAAGGGGGTGCTGAGCCGCTGAGCCACCGGGCTGCCTGGGGGAATACTTTAAAAAAACATTTATTTTAATTTTTTGAGGATTTATTTATTCGAGAGTAAGAGAGCATGAGCAGGAAGGGCAGAGGGAGAGAGAACCCCAAGCAGACTCTACCCTGAGCACAGAACCCAATGCTGGGCTCGATCTCATGATCCCAAGATCATGACCTAAGCTGAAACCAAGGGTCAGACACCTAACCGATTATGGCACCCAGGCATCCCTAAAACACATTTTAAAAAAACAATTATGAATATTCTTTAGTTATTATAATGCATTTACATGCTATCTGATTGCCAGCCCACATACACTATTTTTTTTATCCCCAAAAGTACTTATAGTACTTATTTATATTATAGTGAACTTCAAAGGGGCAGATAATCCTATCGACTCTGTAATTAATTGCCTGGTTGATTTTTTTGTGACACTAACTCTACTCAGACATGCTAACAGATAGTTTCAGATTTTTCAGGATTTGAAATCACTGTATTTCCATTGGTGATCAACTCAGCCCCAAGGGAACTTGGGGCCGATACCAGAGTGAAAGCTCAGGGCAGGCTAATGAGGTCAGGGTGAGTGTGGGTATCTGTGTGCAGGGAGGCTCAGCCAAAGGGCCACCAAGAGGGCCTCTTTAACCTGGGACGAGCTCCCATATGTACCCAGGGTGTCCATAGCCCATTCGGGGTACCACTGGCTCGGTTTGTCCTGCCAAGCACAGGTATGAGTGCTCCTTCCCAGACTCGCAGGCCTGCAGGAGTCCTTCCTAGTCCCGCAGAATTCATCCTGGGGCTGCCGCAGGTGACAGCAAGGGAGCTGGCGGCAGACAAGCACAGGCTCAGCCAGGCCAGGGGATGCTCTCTCTCCCACGTTCCTGGACAGGAGCCTGGGCAGCTGAGGGCCAGCCCTGCTCGGGCACAGCTGGACATCACCAGAGTAAGCAGCTCCCAGCCATGCCACTATGGCAGAATTGGTGACAGCGACAAGAAGGACCAGGGCAGACTCCTGGCCAGACATGCCACCTCCTCCCACAGCCATCTTCCTAGCCTGAGTCCGCACCAGAACTTTGGCCAAACTCAGCAGAGGAGAGAAGCCGTGTGAAGCAACCGATATTGGGCCGACAGCCCGAGAGAATGGACACCAGGAACCAGAGTTGCTGTGATTCAGAAAACAAAGGCTGATGTATCCTACACCTCGGAGTTCACAGACATTCATGCCTGGTCTGCGTGTGCGTGTGCGTGTGTGTGTGTGTTCTAGTCAGCTTCTGGATGTTCTGATTCACTTCTTGGATCAATCTGTCTATTTGGGCATCAGTATCAGGCCATTTCAGACAGTAACTTTATGCTACATTCTCGACCACAGTATAAATGATTTCCCCCAACTATATTAATTGGCCGTATCATTATTTGACGAATACCTCTTTTCTCCATTAACAGGAAAACCCCCACTGCATCCCCAGCGCTGAGCCCAGGGTCTGGCCCAATAATTGTGCTCAGTAACTTTTTTAAAAAATTTTATTTATTCATGAGAGACACACAGAGAGAGGCCAAGACACAGGCAGAGGGAGAAGCAGGCTCCTTGTGGGGAGCCTGATGTGGGACTCGATCCCAGGACCCCAGGATCAGGAGCTAAACCAAAGGCAGACACTCAACCTCTGAGCTGCCCAGGTGCCCCTCAGTAACTATTTTGACTGCTAAGATGAACACCTCTCTGCTCTGTGTATCTGGCCAGGTGGCCCATGGGTACCATCTTGTTTTACATCATTGGGCTGACAACTACCATGTTGTGGCTTCAGGGTAGAGCCCAGCTCTCTTCCCTGGTCCAGATGTCCCCAGCCCAGTGAGTCCCAGTGTGAAAGGAGTGAGCCCAGGATGCCCGGGGGGGGGGGGGGCATGCCAAGCCCTAGGGAATAGTCTGTTCCCAAGGACCTACCTTGCCTTGTACCTTTGGGGTGACTCATGGGATGAGGTGGGGCTTCCACCCGCCCCCAAACACAGAACAGCCAGCTAAAGGCTCACCCAGCTCCATGTCACCAAACAAGGCATCAGCTCCATGGCAACCATCACACCCTGTCCCATGGAGGTGCTCAGGATGAAGCTCTGGCACTTCCAGGGGCAGGAAGTCCCTTCCTCACCCTCCCCAGCACAGTGATGCCCCAGATCTGCAGTCTAGATCTGCAGAGGAATGCCTCCTTTGAGTGAAATCTCACAAATTTGGGGCCAAGAGGTAAGTGACCCTGGCTCATCCCTGATTCACCTAAGCCTGGGGCCAAGTCCGTCCTGTTCTGGGCCTACATCTCCCCAGCCAGACACAGAGCAGCTGGAGGTCAGAAGACTGAAGCCATTTTAGTTGCTACGTTCAGTGCAGCTGCCACACTGTTTATTGGGGGACTATTCTGTGCCAGGGCCACTGTGGGCACGGGCCACGGCCGAAGCTCTACATGTGAAGTGGAGGCTGGGTAAAAGGTGGGCATTTTCTCCGCTCATTCCTCCCTCCAATAGGCCATCAGAGAGGCCAGCAGCTCTGCCCACAGAGCACCCCACTCAGAAGAGGCACTCGGAGATGTCTGATGACCTGAGTGCACTCTCTGCCCCCAAGTCCTCCTGCCCATCCCCCCACCTGCACCCCACGGCACCCCCAGCCCCATGAGGTTCAGACAAGGACAGGTTCCAGTCACAGGGATTAGAGGGCAAGGCTGAGCGTGGGGGTTCCATGGAACCCTCAGGGGGAATTTGAGCCACCTGCTCTGGGGAGCAGAGGGAGCGGGGCTGAAGACAAGGAAGGAGAGGCCAGGATGACTAATGAAGCATTCCTCTCTGTCCCTCAGGGAGAGAAGTCAGGGAAAGAATGGTTGTCAAGGGCAACACATTCTTGCCCTTGGGTAACTCTAGCCCGTGTCACCCACAGGGAGTGGGGTTTCGGGGAGGCCAGGACTGGAGAGTCTGAGTCAAGGAGCTTGGAAAGATCTTTGCTCATTTTACAGAGGAGAAACTGAGGCCAGGCCAGGGCTGTCTGGTGGGGCTCACCCGGCAAATAAGGCATAAAGAAGAACCCTGTGTTCCTGTCTCACTCTTGGGCGTCCAGGATCAGGGGCGTCCAGGCTGGAACCAGTGTAGCGGATGGAAGGAGAGGGACAGGACATGGCTATCATGGGGGTGGGGGAGGGCCGCCCCGAAAGCTGGGTCAGGGACAGCGAGCAGGGTGAGGGCCAGGGCTGAGCGCAGGTATAGCCCGGCCTACCCTCAAGTCCATTCTGAAGCCTGCTCGGTGGTCCCCCAGGCCCTGTCCTACCTCCAAGCCTTTGTGCACAAAAGCCGCTGCCCTCAGCTCACCTGCTGGCTCCGGGTTACACGACATCTCACCCTGCCCCTGCTCCCTGGGCCCCACCTCGTGAACACTCTTGCCCCCTGTGCTGTAATGGTGGGTGGCTTAGTCCTCTTATAGCACGATGCCACAGGCGGGTGCTCAAACAAGCCTCAGGGTGCCTGGCCTGCTTCAGTAAAGTGTGCAGTTCCTGATCTCGGGGTCGTGAGGTCAAGCCCCACGTGGGGCATAGAGCTTACCCAAAAGTGAAAACCAAGCGACTGTTCTCTCACACTGGAAGCCCAAGATCCAGCTGGTTTCTTCTGGGACCTCTCTCCCTGGCCTGCGCACGGCTGCCCTCTTGCTGCCTGGTCACATGGTTTCTCCTCTGCACATGCAACCCTGGTGTCGGTGTCCTAATCTATAATGGTGCCAATCAGATTGGATTACGACCCACTCTAAAGGCCTTACTTAGGGACGCCTGGGTGGCTCAGTGGTTGAGCATCTGTCTGCCTTCGGCTCAGGGCCTGATCCTGGAGTCCCAGGATCGAGTCCCACATCGGGCTCTCTGCATGGAACCTGCTTCTCCCTCTGCCTGTGTCTCTGCCTCTCTCTCTGCGTCTCTCATGAATAAATAAATAAAATCTTTAAACAAAGAAAGAAAAAGGCCTTACTTGATTCCCTCTTTAGAAACCCTGTCTCCGGGATCCCTGGGTGGCGCAGCGGTTTGGCGCCTGCCTTTGGCCCAGGGCGCGATCCTGGAGACCCAGGATCGAATCCCACATCGGGCTCCCGGTGCATGGAGCCTGCTTCTCCCTCTGTCTGTGTCTCTGCCTCTCTCTCTCTCTGTAACTATCATAAATAAATAAAAATTAAAAAAAAAAAATTAAAAAAAAAAAAAAAAAAAAAAAAAAAAGAAACCCTGTCTCCAAATACAGTTGCATTCTCAGACACTAGGGGTTAGAGCTTCCATGTATGAATTTTCCACAATTCCTTCTATCATGGCAGGTGCACCTCCCCTGTGTGTGGGTCACTCTCTAAGGACAGGGAATGAATCTGAGCGCTCTGTATGGTCCATAGGATCTCTGGGCTGGGTTTCCAGGTCCTGCCCAGAAGTGGTACCCAGTAACTGCCTCTCCCCCATCCCCCTGCCCCCACACCACTCTTCTCCCTCCCCCTCCCTTCAAAGGAGCCAGCAGGTGGGGTAAGCAGGCTGCAGAGTGAGGAGTGAGGGCTGGGTCCTTCTGTTCCTGTTTCCTTTCTGGCCCTCCACCTGAGGCCAGGCACCTTCCCAGGGCCGCTGGGGGCAGGGATAAGAAGTGCTCCAGGGAGCCGGGGGTGGGGTGGAGGGGGGGTAGGCAGTGGGCTGGGCTGCCAGGGGCCTGCTGCCCAGCTGTGTGGCCGGGAGCTGTATGTGCCATCCGTGCTCCAGCCTGCAAAGCGTTCTTGTGCCTCCACAAGAAGGGGAGGGGATAGGGGGCTCTGGGGTGGCGGCAACTAATGGTCAAAACGACAGCTTTGTCTTCCTCTGAAGTAATAAAAACGATCTCAGAGGAAGGTAGAAACACTCATTAACGGATCATCTGCACATCAGGCCCTTTCGGTCACGGCATCTCCTTGCCCCTCACAGCAGCCCTGGGTGATGATGATGGGCCTCTTGTACAGACATGACCACTAAGGCTCCCAGGTGAGGTGTGACAAGTCCAAGGGCTGGACTGGGGAGGCCCTCACTCTCCCCAGTGTTGGTCACAGAGCCCAGCAAAGCTCTCAAGAACTCCCAGCATTTAAAGAAATGAATATAAAGCCAAGCATCAGCTAGGCCCCCGCCCTGGCTGCCTGGGGCCTGGCCACCTTCCCAGAGTGGCTGCCTGGCTGCCGTGCTGACCTCCTAGCTCCTGCCACTCCCTTCTTCCATTTGGGGCCTTCCCTTTCTGCTCTGTGCACTCCCAGAGCCAGCACTGGAGAATCACAGAAAGGTGTCCCTTCCCCACAAGGACTTAGTCCCTCACCCACACCCAGATACACAAGCATGGCCCACCTGTGGTGGGGGCTTGAGTCTGGACTTCTCGCTGTGGCTGCCAGAGAGGGTGACTTTCCAGGCTCCCATGCAGCCAGGGTGACCAGTCATGCACCCACACCAGACAAAGAAGTGGGAGCTGAGGATAGCTCTTCTGGCTGCCCTAGTGGCCACCATGCCCAGCTTCCAGATGCAACCAGGCCAGAAGCCCCCACGGTGGGACCCAAGGAATGCAGTTTGTTCTGTGCTGGGATTCCCCATGTGATCTCCAACCCTGGCTCTCTCAGAGCTTCCAGGAGTTTCCCAATCCCCTCTAGAACATTCCTTCCTCCCCTAACTCACCAAGGTTGGTTCCTGCTGTTTGTGGCTGAGAATACACTGGTGGCAGGGGTGGGGTGGGGGGTGGGGGGTGTTAGTTGGAGGGGGGGTGTTCCCGGTCCCCATGGAGACTGAGCCATCTTGAGTGTTCTTGGGTGGGTGAAAGAGACCCCACATTTCCTACCACTGGAATATAGTTCTATCCAATTAAAAATGATTAAGAAGTGATTCATCCAGATGAGACAAGCAGCGAGTGACCGAACCTGTGACAGGTAAATGACAGGGCTTCTATTTTCTTTTCCTCCCAAATTATTCCAGTCACAAAGGACCACCTTTTCTATGTACTGTCCAGGGAGTGAGTGAGTGGTTGCCAGGGTCTGAGAGGTGACTGCCTCGTGGGTACAGTTCAGTGTCTTTCAGGATGATTAAAATGGTGAATCACCATCTCTGTGAATATGCTAGAAATTAGCGAATTGAAGTAGATATATCGCATGGTATTTGAATTATATCTCAAGGAAGCCGATTTTTTTTCATATTTTATTTATTCATGAGAGACACACAGAGAGAGAGAGAGAGAGAGAGAGGCAGAGACACAGGCAGAGGGAGAAGCAGGCTCCATGCAGGGAGCCCGATGTGGGACTCAATCCCGGGACTCCAGGATCATGCCCTGGACTGAAGGTAGGCACTAAACCACTGAGCCACCCAGGTGTCTCAGAAGCTGATATTTTTTTGAAAAGAATATGAAGATGTGTTTGCCTTTTATGAATTAATCAGTCAACAAATGTTTTTAAGCACTCATTGGGGAGCCAGGCACTGTGCTAGCTCTAGGGGCACCATGGTGAGCAAACCAGATATGGTTCCTGCCCCCTGGAGTTTCCAGTTCAGTGGGAGAGATGCAAAACTCACCATTTTAAATGTTTAATTACAAAATGGAAAATGTTCTGAGAAGGGAAAGAACAGGGACCCAGGAGAGCTGAAGGGTCACAGGGCTTCCTTGAAGAAGTGATACAGGAGCTGAGGGATGATCTACAGAAGCAAGGTGGAGAAAGTTTTACACTGAGGTGGGGAAAGCAAGTGCAAAGGCCCTGTGGGGAGGGCTAACCAGGGACCGCTGTCACTGGACTACAGGGAGCAAGAGATGGATCAATGGACCTCAAAACTGAGGTGGTGAATTTAGATTCTGGTCTGGCAGCAGAAGTCTCTCCAAGTTGTGAGCAAAGCTGGACACCATCAGGTTCATAATCTGGTCCCTCTGGATACTGGGAGGAGGATGGGTGTGGGGGTCAGGAACACCATGTGGAGAGACCAGCTAAAGATGGGGTGGCTGGCTGGAGATTGCAGGGATGATGGGCAGGAACGTGTGGTTCAGAGGTACACGTGAACCCAGAATGGTGAGAGGGAGCGGTGCTCTCCCCCCCTTCCCTTTCTACCTGTGTCATCTTGATTCCTTTGATTTTGGGTCTGATGAGTCATCTGTGAGTCATCACCCCCACAGTCACCACTGTTTTTTCCTTTTTTAACAATGAACTTGTTTTTAGCCACTGAGCCATTATGTTACAGGCCAGTGGATTTGGAGGCCCTTCCTCAAATACAGCCCTGGGGAAAATTTATTTATTTATTTATTTATTAATTATTATTATTATTTATTTTAATATGCAGTTTCTTTTCTTTCTTTCTTTCTTTCTTTTTTTTAAATTTTCTTTATTTATTCATGAGAGGTGCAGAGAGAGGCAGAGACACAGGCAGAGGGAGAAGCAGGCTCCATGCAGGGAGCCCAAGACTCATTCCAGGGTCTCCAGGATCACACCCTGGGCTGAAGGCGGCGCTAAACCGTTGAGCCACCTGGGCTGCCCCTGGGGAAAATTTAAAAGACTATTTAAGAAAAGATTCACCATAACATGGCTGTCACTACACACTCTGCTCAAGGCTGTCATGAGCTGGCCTGTACGGGGCTAGGGTCCAGCTGGTGGCCCTCTGGAGCATGACTGTGGAGCAGAACGCCCTGCCTTGGCTCCCTGGGGCCCAGTGAGGTGGTGGCCATGCTTGGCCATGACTAATCCTGCTCCCCCTCCTCCGTGTGGATTTGTTTTTGGCTTTGGTTTGGTTTTTTTATGATTTTATTTACTTATTTGGGAGAAAGAGAAAGAGAGAGAGAGAGAGCACAGCAGGGGTGGGGCAGAGGGAGAAGCAGACTCCGCTGAGCAGGAAGCCAGATGTGGGGCTCGATTCCAGGACCCTAGGATCACGACCTAAGCTGAAGGCAGCTTAACCGACTGAGCCACCCAGGCGCCCCCTCCATGTGGATTCTGTGACACCCTGGCATGCTTGCCATCACAGCCCTGGGCCAGAACACCCACAGTCCGCAGGGATCTCAGGATGGCCTCCCACTGACCCAGGGTAGGCCTCCATCCTTGAAAATATTAACTTGTTAATGTTCTTCTGAACTCCCCCATTTGCTAAGATGGTATCCCCAGAACCTCCTTTTCTGGGGGTCTGCTCTGAGGCAGGCTGGGGGATAGAGCCACCTGCAGGACATAAAGTGCCTCCATTTTTCAGTCACCCAAGCATGGCCCATCAGAAACCCAAGCATCACCTCTCCTGGAGCATCTCCCTCATCTCTGGAGTCGCAGCTCCTCAGATCGCCCCCTGAACACTCTAAAATCTCCCCTCCAATTCCCTTTGTCTGCCCCAGTTCCATTTGCCTGGAAGACCAGGCCAGTCTCCCTCATCCTGGCCTCATAGCCCCTCATCCCTGCTGCCAACCCTTGGGCACCACCCCTGCCACCACGGGGTGAGACTGTTTACACCTGGTCTCCCTAACTCTCTCACTCTCTCTTCCTCCTGCCTTCCCTCCGCTACTTGATTCACTTCGCTGCGCCCCTCAAGACTCATCTCAGAAGTCACCCTTGGGAAGCCACCTTGACCTTCAGGTGGGGTCACTTTCTTCCCTTGGGTTATGCTTTACCCACTGGGCTGCAATGTCTCCCTGGAGGCTGTCTTCAAGGTCAAGGCCCAGATGGCCAGATGGGGTGAAAACAACTCCTCAGCAGGGCTCCAGGGTGTTGTTCAGAAGCGAAGCGCAGCCCTGGGCACACATGGGGCATCACTGGAGCTGTGTCTAGGGTCAGTATAAGCCAAAATAGGGCCCTGGGACACATAAAAGGTTAGGGCAATATCTGCTCCTGTCTTATCCTCCAGCTCTGAGCTGGTTCATTCATGTTTTCACTCAGCAAACACCAGCCTCTTCCTCTTCGCCATACCCACCTGGACAGGCCCCAAGCTGGGCATTCAGGCCTAGAGGGCCTCTCCATCTGGTGCTGGAGCCAGCCTGGACAGGACAGTACAAGATGGGCTCTGCTGGATATAGCTGGTGAGAGTGGAAGGCACTTTTAATCCTTCTCCGATTCCAAGAGGTCAGGAGGGTCCTAGATTCCATAGCAGCAGAATTCCAAAAGTGGCTGCCCAAACGGGCTGGCTCCCCATAGCCAGATGTCACTCAGGACGCTGGAGCCTGAGCTCCTGACTGCATTCCAATCTGCTTCTGCCTGCACCTGGAGGGTGTCTTGTGGCTGGTGGGAGTGTAGGTAGGATGGGAGATAAACCACTAGGGGCCAGGGGTTCATGGGTTTTTGAAAGCAAACCTCCCTGGTGTTCTCCTGGGAGGGAGCAATGCTAAAGCCACAGAAGCTGCATTGGTGGTTGGCTTCTTGGCCCTGAGGTGAAGGGTGGGTTTCCCTGGGGCCCATTAGGCCATGGGGCATCCCCAAAGTGCAGTTAGGGCTACCAGCCAAAGGGACAGGCTCAGGGCAGACCCGGGGCTGGACGGGTGAAGCCAGGCTGGGTCCTGGGTGCAGATGCGTCTCTCCCCCACCCAGCGTGGGCACCACTTGGTGATGGAGGAGCCAGACCACTGTTAATTCACCTCTGAAGAGGGCAGGCATACGTGGGCCATCGCTGGGCGCCATTGGGGGGCCTGAATGCTGGGAGCCGCAGTCAGGCTGGGGAAGCAAGGAGCAGCCCAAGGGCACGGGAGGTGGGGCCGGGCGGGCGGCGGCAGTGGACAGAGGGCGAGGACGAGTCGCCGAGCCTCAGTTTCTCAATGTACAGAACGGTGGCGGTTGTGCAGACTGGACAGCACATAGTAGGCCCTCAGGCGGGAGCGTGACTGCTCAGCCATCTGACTTGGCCGAGATGAGGCCTGGAGCCCGAGACCCCACTGCGTGGCGGGGGCTCTTAGGCCTCAGGTCACTGCAGGAGGCCCCCAGCCTGGAGTCCAGCCGCTCTGTGAATAGGAGTGCGCGTGCGCGGGGCCCAGCTGCGGCGCATCGGCGCCCCCGTGTGGCCACAGCAGGAACCACCGGCCTTGCGAACCCTCGGTCGTTAGCGGGGACGCCGGATGATGGGGGGAGGCTCCCCGCCTCAGAGAGCTCTTTAAGGTGATCATCTAAGGAGTGTGAATCCGAGGGTATGTGACAGTCTGAAGGCGTGACAGGCCTAACAGTAACATCTCACATCTGGACATGTGGGCATCACAGGTCCAGAGCGGTGAATGAGCTCCCCAAGATCAGGACTGGCTCTGCCTGAGGCCCCATGTCTAACACTCTCAGTGGCATGCAGCAGGTGCTTAATAAGTGTTTGTGGCGTGAGAACGAGTAAGCCATCTGTGTGTGCAGCAGGGCTGGACGTGGGGGAATCAGTGGTCAGACGGTCACAACGTGCATCTCGTCACTCGGACCTTCTGACCACCCTCTGAAAGGGCCCAAGGATAATGAGGCGCCTCTGAAGGCCCCAGACACTGGAAGGTGGGGTGGAGAGACAGAGGGAGGCTCGGCCCCATACACCCTGTGACGGGCCCGCCCAATCCTCTGACGGCCCCCTTCCCGGATCCTATCCTGGAAGCTTCTCCACGTTACCTGTAGTGTCTCTCTCAGGAGGCCAGGCAGAGCAGGTAAGGATGGAAGTGGGACTGCATGCTAGCCTGACCCTGACGCTCCCTGGGGACGGCAGAACAGGAAAGGCAAAGGCAAGCCTGCTAGTGGTGGTGATGTGTGAAACAAAGACAAAAGAGAAATTACTAAATTTCCTTACTGCCTACAGCCCACTGACAAGTCCTTGAAACAGGCAGAGTGACATTCCTCTAGGGACTCAGCTGCCTCGATGTTTTGTTTTGTTTTAAACATTTTATTTATTTATTCATGATAGTCACACAGAGAGAGACAGAGAGGCAGAGGGAGAAGCAGGCTCCGTGCACCGGGAGCCCGACGTGGGATTCGATCCCGGGTCTCCAGGATCACGCCCCGGGCCAAAGGCAGGCGCCAAACCTCTGTGCCACCCAGGGATCCCTAGCTGCCTTGATGTTGACACTATGCTAAGGGCAAAGGCAATCTTAGCTCATCCTCCCCAGGACCCTGTAAGTCTACTTTATTTTTTTATTTTTTTAAAGATTTTATTTATTTATTCATGAGACACAGAGAGAGAGAGAGAGAGAGGCAGAGACAGGCAGAGGGAGAAGCAGGCTCCATGCAGGGAACCCGACGTGGGACTCGATTGGGATCCCGGGACTCTAGGATCACGCCCTGGGCTGAAGGCGGTGCTAAACTGCTGAGCCACCGGGACTCCCAGTAAGTCTACTTAAAGGTATAAAAATTCCTTTGGAAACCGCCTTTATCTCTACCCCCGCGTGATATATGTTGGCAGTCAGCCTCCAAGCATATGACCCACCGATATACATCTGAAGAGTCTTATGACAATTTTTGCTAAACAGTAATAAATCACCTTTTCTTAACAATAGCTAGTCCCCTCAGAATCCTGGAAACCACATTTCCAAAATACCTGGGAGGCTAACTCGCTCCCTAAACCCCTCCCAACTTGAAAGTACATAAATGGGCCACTCCTCATGACCCCAGGGCAGCTCTCTCTGCCCTTGGATCCTGTCCCTGTGCTTTAATAAAGTCATCTTTTTGCACCAAAGACGTCTCAAGAATTCTTTCTCGGTCGTGGGCTATGAACCCTAGTATCTTTCCTACATCAGTGGGACTTTAGGCTGGGTGGGGAAGTGCGAAGCAGGAGAGGCAGGTGGGTGCAGAGGCTGGGGATGAGCACCGGGTACTTGCCCCCCACACCCCACGGCCATGCCCCAGACACTAGGCTAGGGGCTCAGGCTGGGGAGGGGGTCCAGACCAGGCTCACAGCCCACAGGCAGGGTGGCGGCCTCGCTGGGTGGGATGTGGTGGGTCATGTAGCGCTTCCCCATGAAGGAGCCAATCCGCAGCTGCTCCGGGGCCTCCTCAGGCCACCACAGGCTGGAGCTGGTTGGGGAGAGGAGGCGGCACTGGGTCCCTGCTGGGTCGAGTGGCCTGCCAAGTCAGGGCCTCCTCCCACAGCCTCCCCCTTTCCTTCCTTCTAGAAGCAGCTGCTGTTGGCCCACCTCCTGACTACCCTGGTATCAGTTCTCTGAAGTGACTAAGGGTTCATGGGAGAGAAAACAAGGCCCAGGGGGAGAAAGGCTGGGGCCAAGGATACAGTGAAGGGCAGGGCAGAGCAAGGTGGCCCCTTTTCTGAACCCATCTTCAGAGAAGCTGCTGGGCCACCTCCCTGCCCTGCAGGTGAGAGATACTTGGGGTGGAAATTCCCTGAACATCCCAGGAAGGGGCACTGCCAACTCAAAACCGCCAGGTTCCTGGAGGGCTTCTAGGTGCTAGGACCAGTGAGAAGGAAGGGGCTCCCCAGGGTGGGAGGGAGGCCCCTGAGGATATCAGCACTTACAAGTGCACAGTGGACGCTGCCAGGAAGGCTAGGAGCAGGAGGCCAGCCAGGGAGGAGAGGATAGAGGTGATGATGATCATGTCACCACTTCGCCGCCCTGGCCACGTGTCGATGGAGCCTGGGGCCTTCCCTGCACATAGCAGCTGCTCTCAGAGGCTGCCCCTTGACCCCAGGGCAGTCACTTCCACACCCAGGCTAACACTCAGGGCCTGAGAGCCTCTGAACCCACCCATCTCAGCCAGGCATCTGTACCCTGCCAGCCTGGACCACCCACAGCTCCAGCCTCTTGGGTCTAACCTTCTAGGCTGTTCTTGTCAATGTGCCCACACACTGCCCTGCCCATGGCAGGCAAGTTACAGCAGACCTCAGGACTGACCATGTGGCTGCTCCCTGGAGTCTGGTATTCAAGGCTTTTAGATGAAAAGACCCCCTGCTGCCCACCTTACCCAACACCCCAGCCTCTATAGCCTGCTTCGAGTTGTCCCTCACACCAGACACTGGCTTTCCATATGCAGTTTCCTTGGCCTGGTGAATCACTGGTCCCTTAGGGTCCTGCTGAGGGAAGTCTCCCAGAACCCACGGCCCTGACTCTGACTCCAGCCTCCTTCATGCCCTAGCCCTTCTCCACCTGGTAGCACTTGACCCAGGGCTGGCATTGGAGGGGAAGGCTTTTCCTGCACACAACTGGGCTGGGACCTGGGCACCCAAGGGTTAACCAACATTTGAGCCTGGACAGAGCTGTCTCTGTCAATGAGACTGACCCAGTGCCCTACCTCACCCACACGAGGTTCTGTTTTGGGGGACGGGCTGGACTCGGACATTGCCCCCAGACCCCCAGTCTCATGGCAGCAGGAGGAGAGGCTGGCTGGGCATGGCCATTTTGCAGGGGGACGGGCAGACTGGAGCCAGAGCACCCCCTCCCCCAGCACTACCTTGGTGGAGAGTAATGGGGTCGGACCACCTGGTCTCAGCCTGGGGTGAGCCCCTGGCGTCCATCAAGAGGAACTTCACCCTGGGGAGAGGAAAAACAGGTGAGGCTCAAAGCCTCAACTGCCCTGGGTAGGGTGCCCACAGTGGCCAAGCCCCAGGAGTTCTGGGCCAGGCTCTTTTGGGGCACATCTGGCTTAGCCACAGCCTGGTGATGCTCTGGGGATCCTCTGACATCTCTCTGACCACAGTGACCTCTGCCAGCAGTCCCAGTCCAGATACCTCATCTGGTTTAGGGGACCCCAGTTACTAAATGTTACATACAGAATGCCTCAGGGTGGCTCAGTGTGTCAGAGGGAGCTAGGGGCCCCAGGCCTTGCCAAGGGAGAAAAGCTGGCCAAGTGGCATCTAGGAAGCCACAGAAGGCCCCCAATAGGGTCGAACACCCTAAGGGAGGGAGGGAAGGGTGTGGTCAGGGCACACTCAGAGCCTGGGATCACAAGGAGGGCGCCAGAGGCCATGCAGAGGAGCTCAGGTTGTTATCTTTGCTCCAGGTGGGGAGCTCTGTATCTGAGGGCAGCTGGCTCTGGTGGCTGCTAGGAGTGGGGGCCTGCAGGAGGTGAGCCAGGAAGTAGGCATGGGGGAGGTGGGAAGGTGGTCCTGTCGGGGCAGGGGCTGGGCAGGGGGCAGAGGGAGGCTATGAATGGAAGTGTCAGTTCAGCCCATACAGTGATCCACCTTCCCTGCACCCTGTGTTGGTTTTCTCAGCTGGACTTGGACTCCTTGAGGACACCTGGTCCTGTCCTGTGGCCCGGGCAGCCCTCCTCTGGACACCTGTGCTCCCACTCTGGCCCCTCTCCCCACCTACCACATGACCTCATACCTACTAATTGCATCCAAACTTAGCCCTGGGCTTAGATTCCTGCCAGGTCTACCTGTGGGCCAGTGGCTGCAGCTCCCCAGCCCCCCGACTCTAGGCCAGAAACCCCACCCTGCTCCCACCAGCCCTGTGGAAAGGCCCCCTGGAAAGACCACACTCTGCCTGCCACCCAGCTGGGATGAGTGCTGCTCTTTGACCCCACAGAGGAATAAACCAAAATTAGACCTCTTCCCCCCAGCACAGCTCCTGTCCCAGGGTCCAGAGGGAGTGACCCACCTGTAAGGTCCAGGGCTGGGGAGGGGGTTGTTGCAGTAGGGTGGTTCGTAGAAGTCAGCAAGACAGCCAGGGTCATTGCCTACCCGCAGCAGGGGGATGCTCCTGCCGCCACCCTCAGGGTCCTCACAGGGTAGCTGGTCCAGGGACAGGGGCAGTGTCATATAGTAGCCATCAGTCAGCAGCCGCGGGAAGGCTGGAATTTCAGCTAGCGTCTGTGGGTTGTGGAAGTCCTTGGAGGCTACAGGAGAAAGGGACAGACAGGTGGGGTCAGAAAGCATAGCCCCTGGGTCCAGGGTCCCCCAGCCTGGCCCTCCTTGCCTCAGGGCCCAGAGATCCCCCCCAGACACAAATCAGGTTACTTAGTCACCCTCTCAGGGTCCCTCAGGATAAGGCCCAATGCCTAGTCCACTACCCTGCAGCCCTCCTCAGCCCCAGACCTACACCATGACACACCGTTGCTGAAGGTCACCACCAGCCAGACGGTGCTGGCAACACTGGCAGGCCCGTCCAGGACACAGCGAGGCTGCTCCAGGGAGAATGTGGTAGCTGTGACTTTCCCTTCCAGGTCCCAGGCTGTTATCTGCGGCGTGTAGGGGATCAGCTCTGCAGCCATGGAGATAGGCATGAGGGTCCTGGGACCTGCTCTCCCCTGTTGGAGGGGTGGGCTCCCAGAGTCCAATCACCCCCCGCAGGTGTCCCAGCCCCTTTCGTCTGGCCGGGTGAATTCATCCCCGGACCCCTACTCACTCAGGCTCATACAGGGCAGGGGCCAGATCAGTGTCCCCACGAGGAGGAGGAGGAGCAGCGATGGGCCAGGCTGCCTTTGGCGGAGCCCCATGATGGCCGCCCCAGCTCAGCCCTCTTCCACATTCACAGCCTGGGGCTGATCTGGCTGCCTCCTGCCACACCCTCTCCCCCAGAGCCTTGAGCCAGGAGGAGCTGGTTAGTCAGGCTGCCAGGCTGGCCAAGGGCTGGAAAGACCTGCAAATGTAAATGCACCCCACCCTCTCCCACCAGCTCAGCCTACCATAAGGGAGCTGGGCAGGGCTGTAGGTGGGGCAAGCCAGTGCCAGGCCCCACTGCCAGGCCTGAGGCGGATGCCACGGACCCCCAGAGCCCCATGTCTGAATTTGGGTCCCATCCAGCCTCTTTGCCTTCGAGAGGACCCAGTCTCTGGAAACACGGGCTCAGGACTACATGCTCGAGATTCCTGCACCCCAGGTGCCAGGAGCCTCCCTCTGGCCTTCCATCCCCACCCAGCAGAGTGGGAGCAGGATGCAGAGGCCCCGCCTGACCTGCCCAGCTGCAGCCCCAGGACAGCCCCCAGGATCCAGGCCATCTCAGTGCCCTGCCTTCCCTCCACGAGGCCACATTCTTGTCTAACAGAAGAATCTGGAGTCAGAGGAAGGACTTTTGATAGGTGACAAGCCAGTCTCCCACTTACTTTACTCCTTTTAGTTCTGTTTTTTAAGATACATATATATATATTTTTTAGGGCAGCCTGGGTGGCTCAGCAGTTTGGCACCGCCTTCAGCCCAGGGCCTGATCCTGGAGACCCGGGATCGAGTCCCATGTCGGGCTCCCTGCAGGGAGCCTGCTTCTCCCTCTGCCTGTGTCTCTGCCTCTCTCTCTCTCGCTTCTCCCTCTGCCTGTGTCTCTGCCTCTCGCTCGCTCTCATGAATAAATAAAATCTTTAAAAAAATGTTTTTTTAAGATATAATTCACAGACCATAAAATTCATCATTTGAAAGCCTACAGCTCAGTAGGTTTTCACAAGGTTGTGCAAACATCACCACTAAGTACAGAACATGTGCATCACCCCAAGAGGACACTCTGGACCCACAAAGTCCCTCCCCATTCCCTGCTCCCTTGACAACCATATATCTACCCTGGGCTTCTGCAGACTTTCCTATAGGGAACATTTCACATCAATGGGATCACACATGCAGAGTTCTGGGTCTGGCTTCTCTCACTTAGCATCTTGTTGTCCAGGTTCATTAATGCTGTAGCGTGTGGCAGGCCTCTGTTCTTCCTGAGGGCTACAGAACATTCACTCCACTGTATGGAGACCAGGCATTTTGTCTCCCGGCTCCTCAGCTGACAGAGATAGTGGGGCTGTTCCCACTTTTTGGCTGTTATGAATGATACTGCCATGAACGTTCATATACAAGTTTTGTGTGGACCTGTTTTTGGATACACGCCTAGGGGTAGAATTGCTGAGTCATAGGGTAACTACTTTTTTTTTTCTTAAAGATTTAAAAGTCATTTTTACACCCAACATGGGGCTCGAACTCAAGACCCTGAGATCAAGAGTCACATGCTCTACTGAGTCAGCCAGGTGCCCCCCAAAACCCAAACTTCTAGATTGAAGAAAAATGCTTTAATATATAACATACTCATCTTTTAAAAAATATTTTATTTATTTATTCATGAGAAAGACAGAGGGAGACAGAGACACAGGCAGAGAGAGAAACAGGCTCTATGCTGGAAGCCTGATACGGGACTCGATCCCCAGACTCTGGGATCACACCCTGAGCCAAAGGCAGATGCCCAACCGCTGAGCCACCCCAGGTGTCCCTAATATACTCATCTTTATACCAATGCATAAAACAGAATTTTTTTTTTTTTCTGGTGGAGGCAAAAATACCCCTGGCCCACTCAGGATGTGGCCAGTGTCCCTGCAGCCCCAGGCACAATCACTGCCCCCAGGCAGAAGGGGGCTGGAGTATTTGATCCTCCCAAGATGGTTGAGAATTAGAACTTTGAGGATGGGGTCATATCAGCCCTGGCCCAATTCCAGCCCCAGTTCTATCTACCGCGAGCCTGGGACCTTGGGCCAATCACTGCATCCTTGAACCTGCTCCCTCCTCTACAACGTAGAAGACAGCAGCACCTTCCAGGCACGAGCAGCGAGCAGCGTCTCACTTGGGGAGTGAATGGCATGGAGGGCTTGGCAGAGCGGCTGGACGGCACATACAACGAGGAGCATGGAGTCAGGGCCAAGGGAGCAGGCACCAGGTCAGCGTGTGGGCTTCTGGCCCTCACCGCAGAGCCTGTCATTACGGAATGCGGGTTGAATAGGCAGTCTGTGGGCTCCCTCCTGCTCTGATGCAGGACAGGTGTGTGCTGCTTCTTGCACCAGCATGCGAGCACGAGCACACAGACGCACAGCCTCTCCACCGACAAACACACCAGGGTCTCTGACTTTGGCTATATGGCATTTATTGCAAACAGAATGTCTGAGGTATGAGAAGCTGACCCGGAACCCACGCTTGCCCAGGCCATGATGGGGCAGTCTGGCCTCACCCCACACCAGGCCCCCGGCACTATGAACCCAAAGCCGCCTGCCCAGGGCAGGGCCCCACACACTGAGGTAGCTGCATCTTAAGCCCCCACGAGTACAACTCCCCAGGCTTGCCCAACTCCCACACACATCCAGGCCTGGAGGGGAGGAGGCGGCAGAAGGCAGGCCCCCAACACACACCGCAGCCTCTGAGGAAAGGCACCTTCCTGCCCGCCCATACCAGGGGCAGCCCAGCTGGCGGTGTGGGTAGAGGGTGGCTGGTGGCCAGAGGCAGGCATGGTAGGGAGGGGAGGGGGCTGGCCAGGTTGGGGAGTCACGGCTGCTCCAGGCAGTCCTCAGTCACTCCCTGGGCAGCCAGCTCAGCCAGCACATTCTGCAGGTAGTTGGGGTCAGGGTAGCCGTGGCCTGTCACGTTGCGGTCCATCTCTGTCTTGTGGTGGATCTCATTCCACACCACTGTGTCCGTCTCTCCTGTGGTGCTGGAAGTCCCTACTGTGAAGATAAGTCGCCTCTTCCAGGCTACCTTTAGCAGTTCCAGGACCTGCCGTGGGGAACGGGAGAGGAGGAAGGGTCTGGTGAACAAGCCCAGGCCTGGGCATGGGTTTTTCCACCCAGGAGCAGCAGGGGACCAGTGTGCTAGCATTGGCTGTGCCCTCTTCCTTCCCTGGTCTCACCTGCCCCAGCAGTGAGGGCCAGGACGGCAGCAGTGGCCACCCACCAAATGCCAGCTGTAGGCACACTGAGGGATGGAGAAGCCCTTTGTTCGATCCCTACTGTGCACCACTTGCAGGGCAGGGACCGGGCCACTCTCCTAAGTGACCTCATCTACAGTCCTGGACCTAGAGCCCCACCTGTTGGGGTCCCCAGCCTCTGGCTCCAGTCCTAACTCCCCTTCCAGAACTCCACCTGCTGACCTGACTGCCCAAGACGACCCCCAACCTCAGAGGGTGAGTGCTGCCATCCTCTGTACTGCTCAAGCCACACCTGGGGCCAGGCTAACTCTGCCCTACTTCCAAGTCAGCCTCTCCCTCCAGAGGGAACCCCTGCTTCTCTGCTCCCCCATGCTCAGCAACCTGCAGGCTAGGCTCACAGCAGCTAGAGGGAACTTTTTCATACCTCCAATCAGCACTACCCAGGGCAGCCTGTCCCCAGGCCTCATTGCCCCCACATGGGGCTCAGGCTCCTCCCCTAGACTCTTCACACTCTCCTGTCCAGCCTACCTCCATGATTCTCAAAGCCACCACTCTGAGCTCTTCTGTCTGCTTAGAATGCTCTCCCCCTAGTCTCAGTGCAGAGGTAGCTCAGTGCCGAGGTGGCTCTGCAGGCCATCCCAGTCACCCTGTTCTGTCCTGCCCCCACTCCCACCCCACCAATCTCATCACGCTAGCCTGACTGAAGACCAGGTGACCTGGCCCAAGAGGTTGCTGGAAGAGGCCTCCTCTCCCCTCTAGTCCTCTCCCTTGGGGGAGCATGCCTAATGCACAGCAGTCCCTGGGAGCCCTAGAAGAAGATGATGAGCTAAGCAGAGAAGGTATGGCCAGCAGGCTAGACCCTCCCTAAATCACCTGCTCAAATTGTCCACAAGCAGCCAGGCACAGGCCTACCAGCTGGGGGCCCTCCCCAAGGGTTGCAGGGCCTTACCTTGCGGCCCTGGGCATTGTCTGGAAGGTAGCACTGGCGGGGAAACCCCCTGGCAGTGAACGGCTTCCCAGGGTTGGGGTGCTCCGGGCCCTGCAGGAAGAACAGACACTAGGAGTAGGAACATCCTGAGAGGAGCGCAGCAGCCCAGCCCACGCTAGGCCTCCTCTGCTGGGGCTATTCCTGTACTCAAAGTGACCAAATAAATTGGTGTCTCAAATCCTGCCCCTCAGAGACCCGACATGACACGGCCTCCCCCCAGTGACCACCTTCCTTGACCCCATGCCACTAGATGTGGCAGACACTTCTGCTAATGTCTCCCCCTTCCCTAATGAGACTGGAACTCATCAAAGGCCAAGGCACATGCTCCCACCCCGCTGGTGTTTGCCTCCAGGTGCTGGGCTCTGCGGCCTAGATGGCAGGGCCTCCTTCCTGACACCCTTACCCCTTGCTCAAGATGGAGCCACTGTGGGGCCTGAGACAGTGCAAATAGAGCAGAAAGGTAGGGGGCTGGGAACAGCAGAGGGCCCTTGCTCGTGCCCTCTGCCACTCGGAGGCACACCATGTACAACACCACATTTCCCCCCCTGCTCTGTGACTCTAAGGCCGTCAGGAATGTTTTTTTTTTTTTTTTTTTTTAAAGGTTTTATTTATTCATGAGAGAGAGAGGCAGAGACACAGGCAGAGGGAGAAGCAGGCTCCACACAGGGAGCCTGATGTGGGACTCGATCCCGGGACTCCAGGACCTGGGCCCAAAGGCAGACACTCAACCGATGAACCATCCAGGCGTCCCATGTTTTTTTTTTCTTTTTAAAGATTTATTTATTTGCTCATGAGAGACAGAAAGAGAGACAGAGAGAGGCAGAGACACAGGCAGAGGGAGAAGCAGGCTCCACTCAGGGAGCCTGATGTGGGACTCGATCCCGGGACTCCAGGATCACGCCCTGAGCCGAAGGCAGACGCCCAACCACTGAGCCACCCAGGCGTCCCTTGTCTGGAATGTTTTTAAAATTCACTATGACCCACTGAAAAGATGTGGAGGGAAACCAGGAAAAAGAACATTGTTGAACAGGGACACCCCACCTATCAGACGGGCCCATAAGAGTCCTGGTCTCCATTGCCCTGTTTATCCACCCCTCACACACCTGGCCACCACCTAGCCACCACCCATGCAAGAGGCCCAAGGCCCCAGGGCTCCTATCTGGGTCTCTACTGGGACCCTAGGGCCTTCTGCTCAGGTTCCAGTCTTATTCTTGCCACCAGAGCTGACCGTGCACACCCAAGGCAGGCCTGGATCTGGCCACTGAGCTGGCCTCTCAAGAGCAGTCCTTACTGTTGGCATCTCCCTGCCCTATGGGGTTCCCCCATTATTCAGCCCCTCAACACAAGCACACAAGCATTCTTCTTGTTTGTACATTCTTCTGCCCAATACATGCCCAGCTAAGATGTCTCCACCTTCAGGATGCCCTCCCTGCATCAGGAAAGGGCTGAAGGCCATCTCTTTGTTTCCACAGCCCTATAAGCTTATTCTACCCCCAGATGCTAGAGCCCTTTGTTTCCTGAGAGCCTGAAATTGGGAAGCCAGGGCATCCTGAGTGACCCAGGGATCAGACTGCTGGGAGAGGGGTGAAGCAGGAAGAAGAGTGCCCCAGAGTGAGAGGGACCAATTCCAGAATGGTCCAAGGAGGCTCCTCTTGTACCAGGGCCCCTTACCTGGATGCCGTGAGGAATGTTGTAAACTATGAGTATTGTCCCGCAGTCCTCATGGCCAGGGAGGGATACTTGGAACTTGAACACCTCCATCTTGCCCCGGGGTTGGGTCCCAGTTTTCTCTCCATAGATGGTTTTGCAGGAAGGACACTGCAAACTTCCGTCCTGAGACGAAGCAGAGCACCACAGACTGAGCCCGTGGCCCTGAGAGAGTGCCTAGGCGCAGCCACCTGGGGCACAGGTGGGCTCACTGCTCCACAGCAGGTCCCTGGCTTATCACCCCACTCCCTCCTTGCATAGAAACCCGATCCTCGGGATGCCTGGGTGGCTCAGCAGTTGAATGGCTGCCTTTGGCCCAGGGTATGATCCTGGAGTTCTGGGACCGAGTCCCAAGTCGGGCTCCCTGCGTGGAGCCTGCTTCTCCCTCTGCCTGTGTCTCTGCCCCCCCCCCCCCCCCGTGTCTCTCTCACGAATAAATAAAATCTTGGGCAGCCTGGGTGGCTCAGCGGTTTAGCGCTGCCTTGAGCCCTGGGTGTGATCTTGGAGACCCGGGATCGAGTCCCAAGTCGGGCTCCCTGCGTGGAGCCTGCTTCTCCCTCTGCCTGTGTCTCTGCCTCTCTCTCTCTCTGCTTCTCATAAATAAATGGATAAAATCTTTAAAAAAAATAAAATAAAATCTTAAGAAAGAAAGAAAAGAAACCCAATCCTCACGGCTTCCCTGGAAAGATGTTCTACTAGGAGACTGGCATCAAGTAGGCAAATCAGGTTTATGCACAGAAGAATCTATGGTCTGACAGGTTTCAAATCAAACAAAAAACCCTGTGACCTATCACTGCTGGTGCTGGCACCCTGGCTGGTTCAGAGAGCACAGGGATACTTCAGGGAGAGAAAGCCAGGCCCAATGGTCTGCCACATGACTCAGGTCTTTCTCTCTGTCCTCCTAACCTCCGTCCACTCTGGTTAAACTCCCCTGCAGAATGGCACCCAGGTGTCACTTGCCACCCTCAGCCCCCCAGTGGCCAACCTCTTTTCTGCTGCAGGCCAAGGCCTGCCGACATCTCAAGGCTGCCTCCTAGGGTGTCCTGGGCCCTCTGCAGGGCAGCGGCAGTCAGTCAGATGCAGCAGGACCAGGGCAGGCCCATGGGCAGGTCACCCGGGCCCCCCGCCCATCCCAGGGACAGAGGTGTGGCACCTTGTTCCCATTGCAGTACATAGCCAGCAGACACAGCAGGTGGAAGGCATGGCTGCACTTGGCAAGGCGGCCCACTGCCACTGGCCCAATGGTCTTGCTGTGGGTCACGTCGCTGTACCCGGACACCACGGACAGTTTCTCCATACAGATGATGCAGTCCTGGAAGGAGACCAGCACAGGGCATGCTCACCAACAGCTTGCTGAGCCACAGGCGTGGAGGTATTCTTAATAGGAAAAGGCCTTCCTCTGCTGAAACACCAGGATTCTGGGCAGTCTGGTAGTCAGCTGTCCCAGAGGCTGGAAAGACCGGTGAGTCACCAGGATCTGTGCCCTCAAAGGGCTCACCACAGTCAAGGGGAAAACAGACAACCACAAGCACAGGCCACACAGAGGCAGGGAAAGGGGAAAGAACAGGCAGGCTGAGAGGCGAGGCCCTTGAAGTGGGGTATCACAAGGAAAAAAGGACAAGGTGAGCAAGGATGGGAATACACAGTCCAAGGAAAGTGCAGAGAATGTCGTGAAGCAGGAACCAGCAGAGTCTGGGAACAGCAGTGGCAGCCACCGGGGCCGAGGGGTAAGTAGGGTATAAAAAGCCAGACGGGACAGGACCAGGTCCCCGAAGGTTCTGATGGCCACACTCAGGAGCTGGGCTTTGTCTCACACGTCAGGGGCCTTGTAGAGGAGTTTTAAGGTTGGGGGTACCAGCACAATCACAACTGTGTGTAAGCTGAGTGGCAGCTTGGAGGACAGGAGGCTGGCATGGAGCAGCCCAGGTATGGCAGGGCCACAAGGGCAAAGACAAGGACACTGATGTGGGCGCTGTCAGGTGGGAGCATAGACAGGGCTGGAGGGATGGTGGGAGACACAAGGATGGCCTCCAGGTTACTGAACCTTTTTCACCCAGAGCTGCAGGAGAGTCCTGCACAGGCAGAGTATGTGGTTCTGTACTGGCGTAACTACCCTTTAACCCATGACTCCCACCCACCACCCTCAGAGTCCTTGGAGCTCTCCATTCAAATCAGAGACCAGTGGCACTGTAGACCCCAAAACACGGCTCAGCACAGAGGATCGGGTCCTATTGAAACTGCTATGAGGGTCTGCAGGCCCTGTAATTACAGGAAGGCTAACCAGCTCTCCCAATAGCCAGAGGGGCAGGGCTGCTTTGGGGACAAAGTCACTACTTTTCCCCAGCTCGGTCCTCGGGGAATGGGCAGGCTCTCCCATCCCTTGTCTCCAGGACCCTCCAAGGCCCCAGAGTGGCACAGGAAGAGGGCTACACAGAGGCCCGTGTAGGAGCCTTGCTCAGAACTACAGCTCATCAGCAGCAAAGCTAAAACCAGAATGCAGGCCCCTGAAGCCAGATCACCTCCTCCTGGTAAGGCCTGCCTCCCGTGGGAGGCTGGGTGATTAAACCCGAGTACCCGAAACAAGGCCGGAACCTTGGGAAGTACCCACTCAGCAGAGAAAGGCCAGTATCTTTCACCTCAGGAGCCACCCCTTGCCTCCAAACAAAACCAGAGGCAGCGTGGCTCCTGTGACACATACCTCATCTGAGGCCATTTTCAGCTCTTCCGTATATTTTTTTATCACCTGTTCTGGCTCTGGCTTTGGAGTCCCTCCTAGAAGAGAAAGGAACATCAGCGGTGTCCCAAGGGGTATGAACTGGAGATGCTGAATCCAGAGAGAAGGAGGACAAGGGAGAGGCCCAAGCTGCCAGGAGGGACGTTTAGAGGGGCCAAGACGGGAGGACTGAGTGTGCGAGAGGAGAGACATGACACTAGTGCAGACACTCAGAGCTCTGCCTAACAGAGCCCTATCCGGTCCACCCGCTGGAGGCCCGATCCCAGAAGCCCTGGAGGCAGCTGGATGAGGACCAGAGACAGCTGCTGTTCATAGCCCTCAGGAGTCACAGACTGGGCCTCCTCCACACATCCCCACACACTTCGGTCAGGAGGCTCTTCAGAGGATGCACAGAAAAGTCAAACAGCAGCTGCTAAAACAAACTACTCTGGAGCAGGTTTTGGCAGCGCTGTTTCACTCAACTGCCACTACTCTCGTGAGAAAGCCGAGGCAAAAGTAGTTCCAGGGGCTGAACATGCAGCGGCAGACATCTGTGCGCACGCCACCTGCAGACAATGCCACACAGACACGGTCACCACAAATCACAGGTTTCTCTCTCCTGGCCCTGGGCTGTGAGGTTTCAGTGACACACCAAGCCTGGGAAGGAGCCAAGACGCAGCAGGAAGTGTATTCTGGCCACCTCCTCCTCGGTGCGCACACACACTCGAAACCAGGAGGGGCGGCCCTGCACCTCCATCAACGTTGAGCCTGACACCACATCAGCCCCCCATACCCCCAAAACGAGAAACTCCCCCAGTTGGTGAGAGAATTGGCCAGGCCCGGGTCTTCTCCAGCCAGAGGCAGTGGCAGAATGACAGAGAATGCAGCAAAGCCGTGCGGGAGCAGAAAGGGGGGCCTGGGGAGACCAGTGCAGCCGGGAAAGGCCCTGGCAGGGCTCTTCTTCCCGCTTTGGGTCGCAGGGCAGGTCCTGCTTCTAGCCTCTGACCCCAGAAGGACCCTGGTTTGAACCCAAGCTCATAGCCACTGGCTACAAAGACATACAAGCCCGAGGGCTCCACAGCCAAGTGCCCTCAAAACTAGAGAAGGCCTGGGTGCGGCTGGGAGCAGGCAACGTCAGGGGTGATTCTGGCCACCCTGGGACCAAAGCACATCACCGGAATCTCAGTTCTTCACCTAATGGAGACCTCATCCTGACCCAAACTATGACTGTGGTGAGGGCATGAAGTGCGATTATCTGAGAGGCAGCTACGGGCAAAAGAATACCATCCCCCCTTCCACAAACGTATCCCCCACCCCCTCACTCACGCACCCCTCCTCATCCACATACATAAATGTCCCCACACTCCCTTCACATGCGCACCCCATTCATTCCCATACAAACGTATCCCCCACCCCCCCACACACACCTGACACCCCCGTCACACATGCACCCCACATTCCCATACATGCAAACCCTCCCTCAAATACAGACCCATACACACAGATTTCTAGGCCCCTGACAGTCACTGGTGAGAAAGCCAGGCCAAAGCACAATGACCACTGGCACTGGTAGCCGTCCTGGTAGCTGGAACTCTACTCAGAGACAGAGGAGGGGTGTTTTAGAAAAGCTTGGCTACAGGCCAGTCTGCAGAAGGACCCCGGGACCCCATCTGCCAGGACTAGTCTCAGGCCCAACTTTGGTGAGGCCTGGCTCAGCATCCCATTTCCTAGCTCCTCATCCTTGCCTAGGTGGTCTTTTAGAACTGAAGGTAGCTTTCCAGGAGCCACATTTCTCTAAGGGGGCCAGCCAGGTGACCACCAACTCCAAGAAAGGGATATCTGAGCCCAAGAGGAAGGCCAAAGTGTCTGCCAAGAGCCTGTGTTTTTCCCAGGCAAGTCAGAATGTCTCAGGAAGCTCTGGACCTGTCCTGCCCCCAAATCTGTTTCCACCTCCAAGGCAAAGGAAGAAGGAAGTGGGTCAAGAGCTCCAAGGCGTGCCTGACTGCCAGGATCGGGGTGAGGCAGGGAATGGGGTGTAAAGCCCCACCACTCCCTGGGCCTCCCTGCTACCTGCAGGGCTGGGGTTTGACAGGCAATCGCCATGATCAGGGTAGCCCCCATGACCACGTGCTGGGTGCCTCATATTGGATTTTCTATTCTTCCCATGCCTGATCTACTAAGTAGGAGGTGCTGGCTTGTGAATGGAGGCACAAGCATGAGATCATGAAACAGGAGCCAAGACTGGCACCCAGGATGGCTGAGCCAGAGCCATGCTCCCTGCTCAACCACATCACACTGAAGATCACTGGGGTTCCAGCAGTCCATGTATCTCCAGCCCAAAGATGGAGGCAGAGCCGCTACTGGCTTTCAAAATGGCAGGTTTAAAACTTACTACCCACAGGACCCTTCATGTAGGTCTGGTTAAAACTCACAAAAGCTTCCATGGTTCTGAAACCCCTCCTTCTTGGCCATGTGATGGGAGGAGAGTGGTCACTGGGGGACCCCTCTGACGTAGTCCTGCATGATGGCCAGAGAGGGCTGGGGGCCTTTCCTGAGACACATGCTGGACAGGCTGGGAGGGACAAAGTACCCCCCATTCCAAGCTGGCCTCGCCTCATGCCTATGTTTATAGTCACAGAGTCCTCAAGAATAGGCCCCTCACACTCATACTGTGCCAGGAACACAGGAGCTGAACTCTGGGTTTTCGGTGGTAAGTGATTCTGGGGACCCCCTCTGCACGGAGGGCAGGCAGAAGGGCCACTGAGCCCCTCTCCTTGGGGTAAAGGAAGCAGAGAAGGGCTGTGGGGTCAGAGAAGAGCGATCGATGCAGGAGAGTCAGAGGCAGCAAGACTCAGAGGCTTAGCAGAGGCCAGAGAGTATTTGTGAGCAGGACTACCTTTCATGGACATTTTCCTCAATCTCTTAACTGAGCTGTGACTTTTAGAGGCCAGACAGGAGGCGGGAGGGCTGGCAGGCTGGGGTGCGCGGCTAAGACACACAGGGAGTCCAATGGCTGACATCAGAATACTCGTCATGCCTACACGGGGTGCGAGATCAGACATGCAGAGAGGGGAGAAACGTTAGAAGGAGTCATTCGGCATGGGATGTCCACAAACCCCGGCCAAGGCAAGGTGGCACTGTGAATGACCAGCAGGACCCATCGATCTTCCTGAGGAATCGGCTGCTCGAGGCTTGAGGCAGCTAAGCTCCAGGCCAGGAAGCAGTGAAATGCCCAGCTCATCAGAGTCCCGCAGGTATCAGTACGAGCCACCAACCAGCCTCAGCTCACGGCAGGCAGGGAAGGAGGTAGGGCGAGGCCATTTGCTTCAGGAGGGCAGAGGGAAGGATGCCATCCCAGGAAGCCTCCTAAGGTGTTCTGAGCGGGATCTCCTTGTGCCAGGCACAAGGACATGGAAGGACACAGGCAAGCTATGGAGACAAGATCTCAAGCTCACAGCTCTCTCCCTGCACTCCCCCTGGCTGTGCCCTCTGGGCTCCTGGTCACCTTGTCACTCCAGTGGGGTTCTATTTGCTTTCTACACCCCATCTGGCCCATCTAGGTGTTCCTAGTGCCATCGCTAGGGTGAGCAAGCAGGAATGCTGGCTCTGGGCCTGCTCCCCCACTGAGGCATCCCCATGGCCCCTGTGGCTGCTCCTCTGACGCAGCATAGGCTCTAACAGACTTCTCTGTCCTAGATGGTAGCACCACGGACATACCCATAGAGAGAAGGCCTCACTCAACTGGCGTTCCACACGCGGTCTCGCTGGACTCTCACTCCACCCTGCTCCCTTGGCACTCCCCGAGGACCTAAAACTTCCTGGCACACAGCCTGTCCTCCTGGTGGAGCCCCTATTCCTGACCCACAGCTGGCCTTGCCATCCATAGCACCACCTACCCAATCCTCCCTGCCCTCTGTCCAGCTCAAAAGCACCTCCTCCACAGCTGAAGGGAGCTCTAGGCTCTCCTCAGTCACCTCCCTGAGCGGGGCTTGCTGAGTGCTCTGAATCAGGCTCAGGAGCAGGGTACAGAGGGCAGCTGGGGGTAGGAAGCAGAGATCTTGGATGGGCCGGGCAGATGGCGCTGCCCATTCCAGAGGCAGTGCAGGTGGGAGGGGGAAATCTGCCCCTGGGACCTGTCCAGGCCAGCCACCTTGGCCTCTTCTGAGAACAAAGACTCAATGTGGCCAACAGACCCAGTCAGGGACAGAAGCAGAGGCCAGCCAGCAGCCTGGGCAGCACAGCAGAGGACGGTAGGGTGCACTGCGGCGGCCACTTGCAAGAGACACGAAAGCACACATCAGAAGACCAAGGCCGTACCCTGGGCCCTCACTCATTGGGCAATGCATTGCCACCAGTGTCTCAAGGTTGGCTACTCCTGAGCTCAGATGTGGGTTTTAAATAAATGTTAGGCGGATCGAATGACAAGCAGGCACAGGGGGTGGGGAGCCACAAAGATGGAGGGGATAGGAACAATGCTTTAGTAGAACCCTGGGCCTTTGCACTGACTGTGACCTCATCCCCCAGCACTCACTGACGCAGCACTTCAACCAGACGTTTCCCCAGGCGTCACCTAGGAGGAAGCTCTTCCTTGATCCCTCTATCTAGAAGGGTCACTCCTCCTCTGTCTCTGTCCCCTTTACCTTTAGTGTTCTTACTACGTGAAAGGACTTGTGTCTCTGTTTTGTGACAGCTGTCCTCCCTGCACTGAGCACCTAGGGCAGGGCCCAGTCACAGAGGTGCACAGTATCTATCTGCTGGGTAACCGGCTGTACCTGAATGCTGCCAGGTGGCCTTTGTGAGGCCAGCATGAACACTGCTTCTGCCCTTGTCAATGCAGGACCCTCCCCTGAATTTGAGTCATAGACACAGAAGTCTCAACTTAGAAAGCTGCAGAGCAGCAGCTCCTACTCTGTGGGTCTGCCTCTTTTTTTTTTTTTTTTTAAGATTTATTTATTTATTTACGACAGAGAGAGAGAGAGAGAGAGAGAGAGAGAGAGAGACAGAGAGACAGAGACACAGGAGGGAAAAGCAGGCTCCATGCCGGAAGCCTGACGTGGGACTCGATCCTGGGACTCCAGGATCGTGCCCTGGGCCAAAGGCAGGCGCCAAACCGCTGAGCCACCCAGGGATCCCCTGGGTCTGCCTTCTTGTGAGAAAGTGTGAAAATAACTCCACACCTACACTTCGCAAAAGCAACATCCACTGGACAGGACAGGTTGAGGGGATGCCAAGACGGACCATCACACCTTCCCAACAGCGGGGCTCAGGGACAGCCCCCTCACCTCCACACGCCATCACAAACTGCCGTCGTCCCCAAATAACTATAACTGTTTAGATGGCCTTAGCTTCTCCACTTATCTGAGAGGATTCCCACTTAACCACTAGAGATCCAGAGAGATCAGCCCCTGTCGAGGTCAGATGTGTAAACACCTCCCCCCTTCTGACACCTTTGTCTCATGACTGGGGCTCAGGTCCAAGCCTGTCCTCTGACTGGTCTTAGCAAGCCGGGTCCCAGCTCCACTTGTCCCCGGCTTCCCAGCCTTGGGTGGGCTACAGCAGCATAAAACACACACACTCCAAGGAGGGCTGGGCCATGCCACAGCCAGTGGAGCTGTCACCTGAGGGCACTGCTGGCCTGACCTGGAGGTAGCTTCTCTGTGGACTGCCTCTGTGAGGGTAGTGGGGTACACGGTCCTTTCACAGCATGACCAATTGTTTGCAATCCTACCCCAAAACCCTACATCTACCTCATTGTGGCCTGAGTACTCCCGAATCCATAAATGTGGCCCAGGGAAAGATGACATTCTCCTGACTCTACTTCCTGGGGCCTAGCTCAGGATCTCTGCTTCCCTGGCACCTCAGACTAGAATCCCATTGACAGGTACAAGGCAGAGTCTGTGTCCAGAGGAGATGGCATCTGGCTATGGACGCCAGTCTCTACTTCTTGCTGGCCAGGACCAAGTTCCACAATCTTTGAGGTCTGCTTCCCCAATGAGTAAAATGGAGGTTAAGAGACCTGCCTATCTCTAGGACTGACCTGAGAGCCAGGTGAAAGCAGACACTGAGGACACTCTGGGATAGAGACTAAGAGGGTCCTCAATCTCAAGAGCAAAAGAAAGGGAGCAAGTGTTACTCAATCCCCAGACTACTTCTGAGCTGTGTTTAAAAAGGTTTTATAGCATCTGTATTCAAGCCTTAGTGACTACAGAGCTGAATGGAGCTCAGCCATGTGCTGGCCACACCTGGTCACCCACAACCTTTCTCCAGTGAGACCACCGCCTCATACACGAGCATACACATACACACAACACACATATTCAGACACACACGCACACCGGTCTGACTCATGTGTTGCCACAAGAAGACCTAAGGTGGGGGAACTTTGCAATCACATCTCTGCTTACTGTTCTCTCTGCCCCAGCAGAGGGCTGATGGCTGAGCAGCTGAAGTAGGTTCCAGAAGGCCCCACTCTCCTGTCTTCTATAACCTCTCTGGCTGGTACCTATATCTCCTTCAAAGGCTCTTCCCAGCATCCCACCCGCAGTTTGTTTCTTTCTTTCTTTTTTTTTTTAAGATTTTTTAAAATTTATTTATTCATAGAGACACAGAGAGAGAGAGAGAGGCAGAGACAGACAGAGGGAGAAGCAGGCACCATGCAGAGAGCCTGACGTGGGACTCGATCCAGGGTCTCCAGGATCACACCCTAGGCTGCAGGAGGCACTAAACTGCTGCGCCACCAGGGCTGCCCCCATTCGCAGTTTCTGTAAGCCCATACATTCCACCCATGGGGGCAGAGGCCATCCCATTCCACCCTAGACGGCTCTCCTGAGCTGCACATCCAAATGCCCACTGCCTCCGGGAGAACTCCCCTGGGCTAGGACCACAGGCAGCACCCTCACCCCTTCCTGTACTCCCAACAGACTCGGGAGTAGCACAGTGTAACTGCTGTGAAACCAGCTTCCAGGGCCCAGAATGCCTGCAGCTGAGTTCCAGCTCTGCCAAGGGCTGACTGTCTCATCTTGAGAAGTTTCTGGAATTCTCCGAGGCTCAATTTCCCTAAGTGTAAAATGGGTGGCCCAGTCAGCTGGGCATCTGCCTTTGGCTCAGGTCATGATCCCAGAGTCCCAGGATCGAGCCCCTGATCAGCAGGGAATCTGCTCCTCCTTCTGCCCCTCACTCTGCTCATGCTCTCTCTCTCTCTTTCAAATAAATAACATCTTTTAAAAATAAAATAAGGGACACCTGGGGGGCTCAGTGGTTGAGCCTTCACCTCAGGTTGTGATCCTGGGATCCTGAGATCAAGTCCTGTATCAGGCTCACCACAGGGAGCCTGCTTCTCCCTCTGCCTGTGTCTCTGCCTCTCTCTCTGTTTCTATCATGAATTAATAAATAAAATCTTTTTTAAAAGATTAAAAATAAATAAATAAAATAGGAATAAAAGTTCCTACCTTCACAGGGCCGTTACAGAAGAAATGAAGGAAGATACATGTGAAGTCCCTGCCAGTAATGCTGGCAGGCGCACACTGGGCCTTGTTCTATTCCTTCTCTCTTGACTCATCCAGTCACCAAGACAGAAGCTCTTGCCTCTACCACTACTAAGGCCCGAGTCAGGTGTTGGCTGGCTCCCCTGAGCCATGGAGTCAGACCCTGCACGGGTCTCCCTCCTCTAGGCCTGTCCCCTCCAGCCTCTGGTGCTACTACAGTGACTCACTTAACACATAGACTTAGGTTATCATATTCTCCTGCTTCAACTTCACTATACTCCCCCGTCTATCTTTCTATTACACTTGGCTTTCCCAATCATTAAAAAGTAACTTTCAGGGGATCCCTGGGTGGCTTAGCGGTTTAGCACCTGCCTTTGGCCCAGGGCACGATCCTGGAGTCCTGGGATCGGGTCCCACATCGGGCCTGCTTCTCCCTCTGCCTGTGTCTCCTGCCTCTCTCTCTCTCTCTCTATCATGAATAAATAAATAAATAAACAAATAAAACCTAGTTCATTAAAAAAAATAATAATAAAAAAATAAAAAGTAACTTTCAGTAACTCCCTACCCTACAAAAGGAATTTTTTTTAAAGGAATTTTAAAAACGGTTCAAAGGTGTATGGTTAACATAAGATCGAGTTGGACTCAAAGCCACTTATTCAAAGCATATCTCCAGCCAAAATAACTGAGTTCCCCAGAGGGCCCCTTCAGGAAAATGTGTAAAGCACTTCAGGAGAGAGAAATGACTCAAACCATAATTAAAGTGACGTTGAAATTTCAAAGATGGGGAAAAGTCTACACCAGGGTACCCACTGACATTAGGCTGACTAGTCCCCCGAGAGACCAGACCGAGGGGTGCCCAGGCTCACTCACTGAGGGTACACAATCACTGCAAAGAGGCACTGCCTCCCCAGTCTGCCCCCCCAGGAGCCCCCGTGGCTTTCCATGAGAACGGAGAGGGTAATGACCCCTGTCCCACAATCTCCTCCCATTCTCCCACTGCCTCCACATCCTGCTCCCTGCAAGACACAGCCTGTTCTGGAACCCAGGACCCAGGAGGGTGCCTACCTGCAAGGGCTTGCTGGACCCGGCTGGGCTTCGGCATCTGCATCTGCATGGGCACTGCGGCAGGGATGCTCCCAGGACTGCTCACAGGACCGCTGGGGAGGGAGGCACTTGGGGAGAAGAGAGAACAAAGCTGAATGTAGGAGCCAACTTAGCAGAAACAAGAGCCAGAGCGAGACCAAGATACGAATACCCTGGCACTGCTGGGGCCTTGATAGCTTCACTTTGTGTGGCCACTTCAGTGTGAATGAGGACTTCTCGGTTTGTTTGTTTTTAATTAAAGATACTGATAACTGGAAAGAAGAGGAAAGAAATCTGAATTTTACCACTCTCAGACCCAGAATAACCTAGAGAAGCTGAATACTGAGGACGGGAAGCCCAGAGCCTGGCCTACCACCATAGCAAAACTCTTAACAGGGAGAGTCAAACCCCAAGCCAGGTAAACAGGAAAGGGGGCATCATCAGCAAGCAGGTACAGGGCCAGGGTGGGAAAGAACATTGCTGAGGTGTGAGGCTCAGCTTTTTACAAGCTATCAAGAAGGAAGGTTTAACTGTCAAAAAAAAAAAAAAAAGTTTTCCTGGACAATTCAAACTCTGAAGACAATCCTAAAAGAATTTTGAGCTCACTAGCTTTGTCAGAATTAGGGCTTTATGGTACCTGGGGAGGGGAAATCTGGCAGAAACCACTCTCACAAGTACTCAAGACCACTATTACCACTAATATGACCAATCAATATCAGGAACCCCAAGAAAGGGTGCTCTGAGAAGGACATAACACCACTTTTGTGGTTTCTGCCAAAACTGCATAAAACCTCAAGCGTGAGAAAGCAATTGACAAGCCCCAAATAAGGGACATTCAACAAAGTTAACTCTTCAAAAGCATCAAGGTTATGGAAGATAAAAACACCGAGGAACTTCTACTGAAGGGAGGATGGGGAGGATAAAGGACAACTGGATAGGAGGTGGAATCCTACAGGATCCTGGGACCGAACAGGAGCAGCACTGCACAAAGTGAAAATCGAGAAAAGTCCTTGGTTAACAGTAACATACTCATGATAGCAATTGTTTGACTTTACAAGATAAGGCAAGGAAGGGAGTTATGGAAACTCTCCATACTATTTTTCTAACTTTTCTATGTATCTAAAATTAGTTCAAAATAAAGAGATTAAAAAAAAATAAGGGTCTTGCTTGCCACAGTAACTATGCTTGCTTGCATCACTCCCTTAGTTTTAAGCCATTATATTTTTCAAGTAATAATAAAGCCTCTGCCACCATGGTTTGAGGGGAGCCCCACACTGGCAAACAATTGGTGTAGATGGCCCCAAGATGCCTGCTGACCCCCTGTGCTGCCCTGCCGCCCCCACTCACCTGCCACTGGGATTCCTGTATCTTCCAGTCCATCTCATCTCTGCCCATGCTAAAGATGGCAACACCAGAAGGGTTATGAAACCCTTCCAAATAGTTCCTACACTGGAGCTCCCCAAGGTCAGGGCCAGGTTGCATTCATCTGTTCCACTGGGCCTAGCCTGGAGCCCAGAAGATGCTCCGGAAATGATGGCCAGCTCCAATCTACAGTGCTACCCTTACAGCTGTCAGCAAACCAACAATGTGCCTGGTTCATGGCAAATGTTTCTGGAAGCAGCCTCAGATACTTCCCCTATCACCAGCGCCAGGGTAACAGATCCTGCTGGTGTAAACTACCTGGAGCTGGCCAGTTCTGATCCAAATCAGAATCTCACACTCAGCTGGTGCTGAAGCTTCTAGGGCCCCTGCATGGGGTTGGGAGCACGGCAGGTGTTCTAGTATTTGTCTGAATAGATATTTTGTTTTCATTTCTGGATTGTTCTCCCCCAAGAGAATCACCTGTGTGGCCACTCTATGCAGATCAGACTTCTTGCTGTCCTCAGCTACTCTCAAGCTCGAGAGAACAATGGACCTGGTTCTGGAGAGCTTTGATAATGTAATGGAAGAGCTGGGCATACAGGACACCTGGGCTAAGGTTTTGGCCCCTCTAAATTGTTCAATGTGGAACAACCAGCACACCCCTTCCTGAGCCTGTTTCTCCATTTTCATTTTTTAAAGGAAAGTAGATAATCTCTGATGGTCTTTGCAATTCTCAGGTTCTAGAAGTGAAGGACAGAGCCCTTTCAGGGATTCTTCATCTCCCAAGCCAGTTCTACAGAGGACACTGAACTTGAGCCCTCAGCCAGGAAGTCAGGAAGCTGAAGCTTGGCTCTACAATTCCCCCAAGTTAGTGGGCTACTCATCACTGGCTCAGAGAGGGTCCAAGAAGTGGGATCTTCCTTTGCTGGGAATAGGCATGTATGTGAGGGAGAAGGCCTCAGGTTCCGCCCCCAAGAACTAGAGCAGAAAGCAGGCATTAAGGCTACCACTGGACACTCATTCTAGAACTGGGGCCAGGAACTGTGACTAAGTTCTATGGGTCTCACAGTGTTGCCACTTCCCCTATCATTCATCCCAGTAGCTACTCTGTAGGTATCCCTGCAGTGATAGGAGCAGGACAAGAACCCAGGAATTCCAAACATGGGGACTCTTGGGGTGGACAGGACCTCGGAGGTCACCAACTCCCCCTCCACCATCCTCAAAGGGCCCAGACGGGCAGAATGGTCCCCAGCATGGGCACTATTTACCCAACAGAGCACCCTTCTCTGACAATTCCTCCCAGTCACTGCCTCCAGCAACGCTCCTGACCTCCCCTCTTCCTGGTTCTACCTACTAGGCCCAACCTGGCTTTCCTGTCTGGGACTCTCTCCAGGAGCTTCCAAATGGAGCTCAGAACAGGAGACAGGAGGACTTCCAGTCTTCTATGAAGGCAGGATGTGGCAGTCCCAGGCAAGCACAAAAGCCTCCCACCCGCTCCCCACAGGCCAGCAAGCCAGCACTGACCAGCAAGCCCTGACAGCAGGTGCAGTACAAGGAGCGTTAGATGTGGGGTCTGGAGACCCCACTTCCAGCGCCACTCCACCTTAAACCTGCATGCCCTTGGCCAGGTTGAGTCCCCTTTCTGATCAATTTCTCTATGTGTAAGATGAGAGCAATTCCAAAAGGCCCCCAGGATGGTTGTGAGGCTCAATCTCCAGCCCAATACAAATGTTCACTGTTTCCCTGTTCTCAGAGGAGTCAAGGGGACACAGGAAAGCTGAAGGGCTGTCATGCATCTTCCTGCAAGGCCCCCCACGGAAATCCCAAAAACCACAAAATTAGAGCAAAGGGAAAATTCTGGCTTCCCGGCCCAACTCCTTAATCTCAAGAGGGGAGAGAATAGACATAGAAAGAGAACAGAGCTGACCCAAGGGCCTATAGCCAGTCAGAGGAAAGGTACCCCCCTTGGACCCGGGACTCCAAGCATGCAAGCCAGGTGGACTGCAGGAGGGAGTGTTTGCAGAGCCTGGGGGAAGAGCGGCAGCGAGAACACAGCAGATGGAAACAAACTGGGAAAGCCACATCCTAGGGCCACTTAGTGCAAGGGCAAGCCACCCCAAGGCTTAGCCACGCCAAAGCTACAACAGACAGCCGGTCATGATCACCACCTCAAGTCATCAAGATGTTAATTAAGCCACCACACCCTCTACTAAAGAAGACAAGGGTGTACATGACACATTTCGGAAGGTTTTCTATCCAACATCATTAAAACACAAGTCTTGGTGCTGAAAGGATAAAGTTCAGCGACCAGGAATTTTTTTTTTTTTAAGATTTTATTTATTCATTCATGAGAGACACAGAGAGGCAGAGAGGCAGAGACACTGGCAGAGGGAGAAGCTGGCTCCATGCAGGGAGCCCTATGCGGAACCTGATCCCGGGTCCCCAGGATCACACCTTGGGCTGAAGGTGGTGCTAAACCCCTGATCCACCCAGGCTGCCCAGGAAATTTTCTTAAACCCCGGCAGCTGAAGGCGACACTGCCTGCTCAGAAAGCCTCCCAGAGCACAGGGAAATCTGTCAGCCAAGGTTTTATCCGGATTGAGCAAGAGGCGATCTGAAACCACATGGTTTCCAAAATAAAAACCACACGTGTTCCACAAATTTTGATTTTGCTCCTCCGCCTGTTCTTTCCAGTGGCTACCAGTAAATAAGGCTGGTTCTCAGGCTTCCCTAGCCCATGGTGCCCCCAGCCCCGCTGCCCTCTGGGGAATGTCCACCTAATGCAATCAACATTTGTTCAGCTTGGAGAATCAAACCACAGCCCCTAGGGAGACAGAGTTGTCAAGTGTTTTCGACTGTCCTCGTTCGGCTGGGTTGAGAGGCCAGGTATTCATTAAGCCCCCTCCGTTCCATAAGAAACAGGTTAACTGATGAGGGCCACCCGACAAATAAGACATTGAGAAACCCTGTTTTTCAAAACAGGGAGGGATATGGCCATGTGAGTGAACTGTGCCTCTCCCAGGTCCTGAAAAGCTGGAGGAGCTAGAGATGAACACCCACTTCAGGAGGCAGGCCCCTTTGAGGCGGTTTCAACTAACCTAGCCGGTTGGCCTGGTTCCCTTCTTGGCTTACAACCAAGGCAAGGAGGGCAAGCAGCAACACGCATGGCCAGCAGCACAGGTGAGGCCATGTGGCCCAGCCACCGTCCCTTCTGAAACTTGCCTGGCCTGTGCCAGGGGGGCTCACTTTGGCAGTCTCTCGGGCCCTCAGGCTGGGGAGGGAGGGACGCCAGAGAAATATCAGGGGAGACCAATGGGAGCCCCGTGCCAGAAGAAAGCAACAAAGCCTATTAAGTCACCTGGCTCAATCCCAGAATCCCAGCTATAGAACTATCTAGAAATGTGCCCCAAAATAATTTGTAAGAACTTAAGAAGCCCCAGGAGGCTCAGCAAAACCAACCTAGTAGAAGCAGCTCTAGCCCTGCTGATAACCACTCCGGGCTGGCAGAGAGCATACTTTTCTCTGAAGGATTCTGACCCACATATCAGAGAGGGCCTCACGGAACACTGGGTGGGGCTGACATAACACAGAGCCCTGCTTGCTAATGCCTAAGTGAAAATCCAGGGAGATGGCCAAGTGAAAGCTCCCATTCCCAGAAAGACCTCAGTTCACACACCCCCAGTCCCTAAAGGAGAAGATGCCCCTCCCATCTACGGATACCTCCACGCTATCCTTCAGGAAGTCTCGGTCTTCCCCCTCACTCCACCTGTAAGAGAGCTTCAAGATCTCCCCATGGGTCCCTCACAGCCTGCTCTGGGGCCTGGGTTTAATCCCAGCCATGCCACTTGCTGGCTGTCCTGCCAACCTCCATGTGCTCACCCGGCAGCTGAGGACACCATCTACCAGATGGCCATGAAGAGGATTACTGAACTCATCCACAACCTAGCTATGTGCACTTGGTGAAGGGCAGTCATCACTGTCTTACAGTTGCCAGCAAGGGCCTCTGAAACCCACCTTTAAAAAAATGCTAGAGGCTGATGTCAGCCTAGCCCAACGGGATGCTGCCCCCATGGGGGGTGGGGGAGCCACGGGTCCGCTAGGGGCCCACAAGTCACTCTCTTGGGAACCAGCCCCCATCCGGGCTGCCATTCAGAACTCTCTGGCTGTCCCCCAAGTCCAGCACCTTCAATAATGCTCCCCAAGGAGCCACTCTTCAGTGACAGGTCTCCAGGAACCACCTGGAACAACCACCCCCCCACTGGCCACTCCAGGGCTCTCCCAACTTTTCGGTGGCCTCTGGTCCAGGTGGAGTCCAGGCTCATTTCCCCATCCTCCCCCAGGTGCAGAGAGCTCTACAAGACACTGGGCCGATTGTGCCACCGTGGAAGCCATCCTGCTACCTGTTGCCACCTGCCACATACTCAGCATCTTGCTCTCTCAACTGTTAAGCACCAAAGCTGGGCTCACAGCCTTCCCCTGGATGAGTGGGAGGGGACTGAACCTTCCACACCTGTGTCTTCGGTGCCTGGCACAGAGGAGTTGTCTATGAGATGTCCTCAGGTACATGGCAGAGCTATGTGGCACACAGGTATAGCTAAAAGGCCTTTATATGCTTTACAGAGAGCCTCTCAGGAGTGAAGGCAACTATCAGCACTCAGGTACCAGAGATCACCTAGACTCCATGAACCCAGACTGAGGAAGGCCAGCATGCAGGCGCCAGGTGGCACATGCAAAGGAGACGACACAGCATGGACGTCCACGGAGGCAGGGCCCAGGCCTGCAGGTATTTGGGCCATCTTCCCAGCTAACTCAAAGCAGAAAGCCAAGCCTGCTGACATGGCGCACAGGTGGACAAAATGACCCTCAATAACAAGAGATACCTGGCTCCACTGGCAGTGGACAATCCTGGGGGCTGGTGCTGCAGTCCCAGGTGGGAGAGGCTGGAGCGGTAGAGGGGCTGGCTCCCCAGGGAGGGGGGCGCCCCACCCCAGGGGTTGGCGGTGTTCAGCCTGGGTGCAGACCTAGCCCCAGAGAGGGAGGGCTTGCTGTATGGAGCAAAGGCCTGGTGGGCCCCAAAGACAATGGCGGTCCTGTGGGGGGGCTGAGGGACAGGGTACGCAGGGAGGTTGGTCATGGAGTGGCGGTAGCGGCCTGACACCGGGCCAGTTCCACCACCACTGAGGCACTGATGGCAAGAGCAGGCAACTCCCGTGTGGCCTGGTGGAGCAATGATGGTGGTCACTGGGTACGGGGTTCCTGCTTGGCGCCGCACACTGCGGCAGAAGCTTGAAGTTTTGTTGGTCTGCGTGTGAGTGGCATAGTTGACGGTATAGTTGTACCCCAGGGGAGCCAAGTCCACAAGTTGGTTGCCCCTGGCCATCTGTTGCTCCAGGAAGTCACAGACACTGGCTTCATAAGCCGTCCAGGAACCGTCGTCACTCAGCCACTCCCAGACAATGCCCCGGCCGGGGGCCGACTGCTGGGGGAACAGGTGCCTGCGCACAGCCCGCATGGTGCCTGTTCGAAGAGGAGGAGGACACATGAATGGTGAATCTCCTAGCCCCCCAAAACAAAAAGAGTAAAAAATTTTTTTCTACAAACAAAATAAGCCAGCATGGTCACAGTATGAATAGACAAGAGTCATGCTGTTATTTGAACAAAAGGCTGGCACCAGTTATTCTTCCCAAATTTTGGGTAGAAAGGGCAGAAAACTCTCTCTAGGTAAAGAAACTGGGGGAGCGCGTGGTGGCTCAGTCAGTTGAGCATCTGTCTTTGGCGCAGGTCATGATCTCAGAGTCCTGGAATCAGTCTGGAGTTGGGCTCCCTGCTCAGTGGAGAGCCTGCTTCTTCCCTCTCCCTCTGCCCCAGCTCATGCTCACTCATATGCGCTCTCTCTCAAACGAAAGGGAGGGAGGGAGGGAGGGAGGGAGGAAGGAAGGAAGGAAGGAAAGAAGGAAGGAAACAAACAAACTTGGCCTAAAGGGATCTACATGGCAGATGGGGATCTGTGCTCCTTGGCAGGAGTGGGGGATGCTAGGAACTTAGGTCAAAGAACAGCTGTGGGGAATCCCTGGGTGGCTCAGCGGTTAAGTGCCTGCCTTCGGCCCAGGGCGTCATTCTGGAGTCCTGGGATCGAGTCCCACATCAGGCTCCCTGCATGGAGCCTGCCTCTCCCTCTGCCTGCCTGTCTCTCTCTCTCGCTCTCTCTCTCCCTCTGTGTGTGTGTGTCTCTCATGAATGAATAAATAAAATCTTTAAAAAAAAAAAAAAAAGAACAGCTGTGGCTCAGACTCCAGGCTTTTTCTTTTCTTTTCTTTTAAGATTTTATTTATTCATGAGAGACACAGAGAGAGGCAGGCAGAGACAGAGGCAGAGGGAGAAGCAGGCTCCATGCAGGGAGGCTGATGTGAGACTCGATCCTGGAACTGTGGGATCTGAGCTGAAGGCAGATGCTCAACCACTGAGCCACCCAGGCGTCCCAAGGATTTTTCAAAATACTTGTAATGATGCCTCTTTTTTGCTCAGGGAAGTGTCTCTGTCCCACCAGGAAGCTCTGCAGCCATGGACAAGATCAGAAGTGGCATGATAAACAGTACAAGAAAGCCTATTTGGGCACAGCCCTGAAGACCAACCCTTTTGGAGGCATTTCCCATGCAAAAGGAATTGTGCTGGAAAAAGTAGGGGTTGAAGTCAAGCAGCCAAATTCTGCCATCAGGAAGTGTGCTGGGGTCCAGCTGATCAAGAATGGGAAAAAAAAAAAAAATCACTGCCTTTGTACTCTTTATGGTTGTTTGAATTTTATTGAGGAAAATTATGAGGTTCTGGTTGCTGGATTTGGTCACAAAGGTCATGCTGTGGATGACATTCCTGGAATTGGCATTAAGGTTGTCAAAGTAGACAATGCCTCTCTTTTGGTCTTATACGAAGGCAAGAAGGAAAGACGAAGATCCTCAGTTTTGATGGTGAAAACACAACAGTAAATTTTCATTTACCAAAAAAATATATTTCTAATGATGAAAAATAGGTAGCCTCACTTAAAAAAAACAATAAACTGAAAAATATATATATAAAATTAAACCATCTATAATCCAACCATCAAGACTAACCAAACAGCTTGTATCACCATGCATTCCTCCCATCTGGTCTCCTAGGCATCTACCCTTAGGAAGCTGACAATCACACTGAAAAATTTTCCAGACTATTTTCTTATATTAGGCCATGAGTATTTCTTATATCTCTAAAACTTTATAAAGCTCATTATTCATTTTTTACATAAGTCCCTTACCTGGGTGTAACAATCCCTTTGACTTCTCAAGTAGCAACTATTGGGAAACACCCAGTGGTTAGCTTATATTCTTAATAAACCAAACCTGAAGATTACAGAGCAAAAGAAGAGAAATAATTTGGGCCATGTTTCCAATAGCACTTGCCAAAAGATGATCATCAAATTCACTTCTACTGGTCTCCTGATCTCCACCCTTGCCTCCATGGCAGCCACAGGGATACTCCTCACCTCCAAATCAGATTACGGCACTCCTCTGCCCAAATCCTCCTAAGGTTCCTCCTTTCAGGATAAAAGTCAAAGTCCCTTCAAGGGACAACCTGCCCCTCCCTCGGGCCTGTCTTTGTTCCTTCCTTGTGACCTGGCCACTCAAGTTCAAACTTCGTCCTCTCACAACACTACAGTTCCATTCCCTGATTAACACTCACTGTGACTGGGATGCCTGGGTGGCTCATTGTTTGGGCGTCTGCCTTTGGCTGAGGACCTGATTCCAGGATCCTGGGATCAAGTCCCACATCAGGTTCCCTGCATGGAGCCTGGTTCCCTCTCTACCTGTGTGTCTCTGCCTCTCTGTGTGTCTCTCATGAATAAATAAATAAAATCTTTAAAAAAAAAATCTCCAACACTGTCAAACGTCCTGGGGGACAAAATCACCCCCAGTTGAGAACCCCTGGGTGAGAAGGACAGGGCATGGCTCTGGGAGGAAGCTGGTGATCCCATTCTCAGTAATATTGATCAAAACCCACAAAAAACCTACACATGAGCATAATAAGAGAGTGAAATTACCTGCGTAACTAGGTCACGCAGATAGTGCAGTGAAGGCAGAAGTCATCACTAGGCCCTCTTTATCAGCACACACACTAATTCCACGCCAGCCTGTCTGCAAGACCCTCTAATCACTGCAGGTGGAAGCAGGCATTTGAGGTTTGGGAAACAAGGGGGAAGGGGCTATGAGGGCCTATGCACTCTGCTCTTGAGGCACTCCCTACCAGTGAGAGGTACATCTCATACTGTAGTACCTGGTACCACTCATGGCACCTGCCTCCCAAATGAGTGCATTTCAGGGACAGAATGAAGCTCTGAGAGTCATTCCTATATACAACCCCAACACAGGCACTCTGACACATATTAGAGACAAGAAGTATCTTACCAGTGTCCTGGCGGAACTGGGTCCAGCTGGGGAGGTCAATGATATAAGGCGCCAGCGAGGGGTCAGCTTGGCCTAAGGGGATGCTGTGGGCCAGGCTCCCCAGCCCGAAGCGCTGGCCTTTCTGCTGGACAAACTGCTGCTCAATGTAGCTGCAGACGGTGGCACTGTAGGGATGCCAGGTGCCCAGCCCATCCTGCCATTCCCACACAGCCACTGCCACGGGACTGGTGTACACCTGAGCCAGGGAAGGGCTTGGGGCCATGGCCATCTTCCCCAAGATTCCCTCTTCTTTCCCAAATGCTTTCAGACCACTCTGGGTTGGAGTCTCAGGATCATTGCCCAGTGCTTCCAGCAGACCTGTAAATAGGACAAACAGTTAACAACACACATAGTGTCCCTGAGAGTCAGCCTGAGAGCAGGGAGAGAAAAATGCTACTTTTTCACAATAATTTTTTCTTCTAATACCTTAAAAACATGGTGAATCAATACCTGATCCTGTTTATTTGCTCAGGCAGCGAGGAAGAATTCAGTCAATCAAGCATCCTACCTGCCTCTGCAAATGTTCAGGGAGATTGAGTGGAGTGAATTTCGGGTGCTAATCATCAGCCCAGCTTATTTTTACCAATCATTTCCCTCTGACCTAACTAGTGAGTGTATAGTGTATCCTTTTATCCTGTGTTTTCCTTTTTTTTGTTTTTTTTTTGAGATTTTATTTATTTATTTATGAGAGATTGGGGGGGGGGGGGCAGAGACACAAGCAGAGGGAAAAGCAGGCTCCACGCAGAGAGTCTGACATGGGACTCAATCCCGGGTCTCCAGGATCAGGCCCTGGGCTGAAGGTGGCTCTAAATCACTGAGCCACCCGGGCTGCCCTATCCTGTGTTTTCATGAGTAATCCCAAATCCCTTACTTACACTGTTTGGTGAAGACTACTGTTTCCAAAACAGGTTTGTTTGTGAGATACCTGTTATGCTACAGATTGGAAAAACGTTTGTCTCACAAAAGATTGGGGGCTCAAGGACACCCAAAGGCTCAGTGGCAGAACTGAGACTCAAAGCACAGTCCTAACTCCGCCCAGGTCTCCAGGCTGCCCCAGTAGGCATCATTAGCCATGAAGGGTACCCTAAACATTAAAATCTCACAGCTGCTGAAGCCCAGCCTCTCCGCACCATAGTCTGGGTCTTGCTGACCACTGGTCAGGCCCAGAGGGTTTATACTCATCTCCTGAGACACTCTTCTCCCAGCTATCCCAGCCCATCCTGTTCCCTTGTCAACTCTACTCAGACTTGAGGCCTAGCCTATGTGGTGCAGGAAGGCTTTCCCTAGCCACCCGTCATGTGAGCTTCTCCCTTGCAGCAGTGTCCAGAACTCTGATGTCTATAGACATGTTCCAGATCATATTGCCTCTCCAGACAGCAGCAAGCCGAGGCATCTGCCTTGTCCACAGTCGTACTGCCAGCCCCAGCAGAGGCCTTGTCATGACCTAAGTGCCCTATACATATTAGTTCAAAATACAGCTAAATGGAAAGTAGCCTGCAGCTGTTTGAAGAACACGGTACCGTGTCAGGGCCCCAGAGTGCAAGAGGAACAGGACCAATTTAGTGACAAATACCAAATATACTTGTCTCGTGTATGACTAATAGATGGACAAGGTGGTACTTCCACTTTATGATAAGGCTCAAAAGAGGTCAAGATCTTATTGAAGGGCACACAAATACTGCTAAGTGACAGCAGAGGCAAACCCAGATCAACTCAGCTCTAATGTCCATTTCTTGGACAGGAAAGCTCAACCTGACTCTACATTGGGCTCCACTTACAAACCCTGCTGAGAAAGGAGGGAGGAGAAAAGAGACCCCCATCCCAAGCCCCAAGCACTCTCAGCTGTTACAGCACATCCACCCAGGGTTCCCAGTCACACTATCTGTTCTGATTCTTACACAAACCCCTCACACACACATTGAACTGTCTCCGCATTTTGCAAGTGAGGAAACCAAGGCCCAGGGAGTGGCCGTGACTTGGTTACACAGCTGGTAATAGGCTGGGACCCTGGGCTCTCACTGCTGTCCCTGAGACAGCTCTGCACCATCAAGGTTTCGAGAAGGCTCCAAACCCCTGCTCCGCAAAGCAGGCTGATCTGGAGTGGTGTGTGAAAATGACAGGCATGGGCTTATTCTACTCACTGTATCATCTTGACGAAGGTACCTAAGCTCTCCAAGTTTGCTTTCTCCCACCTGAAAATGATGATACCAACATCTGTTCTCAGTGAACAAAGCACTCCGCAAAGCACTAGGCACCCAGTGCATATCTTCCAAGCCTGTCCCCTCCCTCCCTTTCTCTGCCCTCCTCCCCCCCCACCCCCCACCCCCCACTCCCCCCACCCTGTCTGCCTGCCACACTAGGACCTCTGTCCCCACCCCTCAAGTCTGGGTGAGGAGTGGTGGCCCAGGGTAGCACTGAGCTACACAGCATGAGAATGTGGGCAATGGATGAGTCAGGCCTACAAGAACTCGGAGCACACCTGGGGGTGCCAGGGCTGCCAGTGAGCTGCCGACTGCTCCAACAAAAGCACACATCACACTCTGGAGGATCAGACCTGGGATGCCCTTGGGCTGGCTGGCTTATTAGCTCAGTGACTGCAATTAGAAGTCTCTATAACCACATCCAGGTACAAATCACAGGACTGGTTTCAGAGCCAATTAATCCTGAGCCCAGACTTTCCTTCTGGCACCTCCTGGCAGGCATCACTCATCTCTCAGGCAGCGGTGGCCTGCCATATATTAGAACACCTGGTATGTTCCAGCATGTCCGCACATCCTCAGATGAACCAACTCGCAGAACTCTGCCAAACAGCTTGAGAGATATGGGCTAGAGCTGCAGCTGAAGTTTTTCATGCAAGTGTTTGGCCTCCACACACCAAGGGCCCACCTTCATCCAGGCACTGTTGGGGTACTAGAGACCCAGAGATGAAGAAGACATGGCACACAGCCACTGTCCCTCCCTCATACCATTGTCCCCACCTTACGTCCAGCCACAACAAATTCTAGCAAGTGCCAGAACATTCAAAGCCATTCCCTACCACCTTTGAGCTGTTGATCCTGCTGCTACATGTGTCCAGACTCTAGTCCTCTCTCCACCAAAGAACCCAAGGAAACATGCCCATCTTTCTAGAACCAGCCAAAGCACCCCCTCTCCTGAGCCCTCTGACCAACACCCTCACCCGAAAAGTGCTGACTCCATCCACCTTCTTGGCCTAGTCCACTTAATCTGAACACAAATGACTGCATTTATTGGTTTCAGGGTCTGTCTCCCCATGGGAACAGGAACTCCCTGAGGGAGAGCTACAGCTGTCCTAGGGCTGGGGCTTCAGCTCTTCAAATGCCTAATATCCCAAAAGGTCTGAAACTCCAGCAGACAAGAGAGGGAGAGAGAGAACCTTCTGCTCCAGGGGACTTAGGGCACATTTGAAGCAATGCCCAGAAACACCCACTGGTGTTCCACTTGAACGCAGCAATTATGCACATATAAGGGCCGTGTCAAGGCACCCGTTCTCTACAACTACTTCAGCCATCATGAAGCTGTAGTTCAAAAACCTAATTTGTTTCAGCTCCTAATGACAGGAGCTATTGAAGGTGTTCTTAATTATGAAAATAATTACTATAATTGGCCATGGAAAAAAGCCTCAATCTGGAAGTAACCTAAACATCTATATAAGGGAATTGTTGTTTTTTTAAAGATTTATTTATTTATTCATGAGAGACACAGACTGAGAGAGAGAGGCAGAGACACGGGCAGAAGGAAAAGCAGGCTCCTTGCAGGGAGCCCAATGTGGGACTCGATCCCAGATCCTGGGATCATGACCTGAGCTGAAGGCAGGTGCCCAACTGCTGAGCCATCCAAGCATCGCTACATAAGGGAATTCTTAAAGAAGCTACAGGATATTCTAATGATGGAATAGGAGTCTCGAAAGATGTTTACAAACGGCCTATGGACCTATGACTGCTTACAACACATACAACATACAAGATATGGAACTGCACCTGCTCTGCTGTCAGGCAGGACAGTGTGCTGTTCACTGGGCACCGACTGTGGGGTGCTCTGGTCCTCTAGGTTTGCTCAACCTCAATTGCCCTTGAAGGTAAGGATTGTCCCCATTTTACAGGCGAGAGAACTGTAAAATAAAACTCTGAATTAAGAATTGGGGCACCGGGGACCCCTGGGTGGCGCAGCGGTTTGGCGCCTGCCTTTGGCCCAGGGCGCGATCCTGGAGACCCAGGATCGAATCCCACATCAGGCTCCCGGTGCATGGAGCCTGCTTCTCCCTCTGCCTATGTCTCTGCCTCTCTCTCTCTCTGTGTGACTATCATAAATAAATAAAAATTAAAAAAAAAAATTAAAAAAAAAAAAAAAGAATTGGGGCACCTGGTTGGCTCAGTCAGAAGAGTATGTGACGCCTGATCTCAGGGTTGTGAGTTCGAGATCCATGCTGGGTGCAGAGATTACTAAAAATAAACAAACTTAAAAAAAATGATCTGGAAGGAAGGGGGGGGAAGCTGCAAGGAACAACTCTGAAATTTTAATAGGAGTGACAGAATTATGGTTTTGTTTTTTTACCTCTTTCTGTACCTGCAAATGTTCCACAAGGTCATAATATTAAGTCGTAGGATGAGCCCAAAGTTACTTTCTAAAAAACATCAACAACTTAGACCATGAGAAAAATCGTCCCCACTTCCCTCTGCATTCTCTTGCTGGATTTAGCTACAAATCCTGTCCACAGTGCTGCACTGTGAGGCACAGGTGGTTGCTGCTATTCTACTAGGGAGGCGTTTTCACACAAAAGAAAAAAAAGCTACATGCGTCCCAGAGTCTTTCTATCCACAGAGGATTTAGAAGAGCTTTAGAACAAGATCAAGCTGGCACAAGAATCTGAGCAAAAATCATCTTGCCTAATTGTGGGCCTCAGGGTGTGTGAACCACACAAGCAGATCCCCACAACAGCTGCAGCGGCTGGGGAGAGAGTCCGATGCGGTTTTTAGGGCAGTGCTCAAGCTGGGTGATTGTCACCTTGCCAATACATGAGGACTGATTCATCCCTCCAAAGCCCACCGAAACATGTACCAGCTTCGCACAGGCCTGGGCTCAGAGGTTCACCATTCCGTCCACACAGGGATTGTGGCTGGCCCCCACCGTCTGCTATCCTGAGGGGGAGATGGAGATGGAGACAGCTGTCAGAATCCCCCTCGGCTCAGGTCACACACAGGTGTGCTGCACCCTCAGGTGACTTTGGGACAGTCACCTCCCCTTCTGTAGGCTCTACCACTCAGGCAGTTGGATGGGCAGCGGAACCTGTTTGCAAATGGGACCACAGGCCGCCCTGATATGTAAAATGCAGGAACGTGGGGTGCTCTTTCTGACACAAAAATGGCCTCGTGCCTACAAGCCTCTCCTGAGGCTCAGGATGCTTTTCTGCAGAATAGAGAGTTCTGAGGAGCATGGACAGGAACGCAGTGAGCCCAGGCCTATTTCCTAAGCCGCCTCTCCTTCGGGGCCTTTCCAAGAAGCTCAGCCTGAAACTCCACACCCACCAGCTGACACAAGGAACGTGACCTTCCTAGACCTCGAGACCGTGCAGCCTGCCACCAGGGCCCTGTCAAGATGCCTTCCCACAGACCTGGGAAAGGCCAATCTTGCACACAAACACAGCAAAGAAATGTTCTACTGGACTAGAAACATTTTTAATGCAAATTAAAGACAACGGAACATTATTTTTTTGCCTATCAAAATAGTTAAAGACCAACAAAAAAAACCCAAAGCAAAACAAAGCTTAATTTCAATACTTGGTGCTGGAAGGAGTACACGGAGTCCTCCTACCCCTGGGAAGGCTAAACCCTTTCCAGCAAAGTGTGATAATATGTATGGAGTGGTTTAGAAATGTTTACTTGCTTTGACCCAATAATCAATCTAAACAGATTATAGAAAATCTTTGATGTAAAGATATTTACCATAGCACTATTCTGACAGTTAAAAGAGAAGCACAGAGAAAACTCAACAGAAACCTCCCAAAGTGTTCACATTGGCTGCCTTTGACTAGAAGAGGCCTTATGGAAGAGGCCTTTGGTTCTACTTCCTCACATACCTCAACTCTTTACATTTTCTAAAGTGAGAAAGTATTATTTCTATTATCAGCAAGCAACACATCGCTTTAAAATGCCCAACACTTTTAAAAGACCACAAATATAAACCAAACCACTACCACCACCATGATTTAACATCATTACTTTAAATGGCTGCTATCTCTGTGGGGTTTTGCAAACAAGAGACCTCATCAAAGTACCATGGCACTTCTTTTGCCAACACACATCCCCATCTCTGAGTTCCAAGAAAAGGCATACAACGGGGCAGCCCGGGTGGCTCAGTGGTTTAGTGCCGCCTTCAGCCCAGGGTGTGATTCTGGAGACCCGGGATCGAGTCCCATGTCGGGCTTTCTGCGTGGAGCCTGCTTCTCCCTCTGCCTGTGTCTCTGCACCTCTCTTTCTCTCTGTGTCTCTCATGAGTAAATAAATAAAATCTTTAAAAAATAAATAAATGTTAAAATTTTTTTAAAAATTAAAAAAAAGAAAAGGCATACAATGGACTACCCACAGGGCACCTGGGTGGCTCAGTGGTTGAGTGTCGCCTTTGGCTCAGGTCATGATCCCGGGGTCCTGGGATCAAGTCCCGCTTCAGGCTCCCCTCTGCTTCTCCCTCTGCCTATGTCTCTCATGAATAAAATTTTTTAAAAACAAAACAAAAACAGACCATCCACAGACCTGAACTACTGCAATAGGTAGACACTGTAAGATGAGGCTTTTATCTTGAAAACAGATGGCTAGGGGATCCCTGGGTGGCTCAGCAGATTGGTGCCTGCCTTCAGCCCAGGGCATGATTCTGGAGTCCCGGGATCGAGTCCCGCATCGGGCTCCCTGCATGGAGCCTACTTCTCCCTCTGCCTATGTCTCTGCCTCTCTTTCTCTCTCTGTCTCTCATGAATGAATAAAATCTTTAAAAATAAAACAAACAAACAAACAAAAACCAGATGGCTAAAGACAGGGCCAGCCAAAACTTACTAAGTTTCTGAAAGATGGAGGACACTAATACATAATCTGCCCCTCACACTCAGGCTGCTGGAAGGGAAGTGACAACTCCTCTACTAGCGGGGGCCTGCCTAAGCCCTCCAGGGGCAGGTCAGAGCAGAATCTTCCCAGTAGGCCTCAGAAAGCCACAGGGTGGGGCGCCTGGGTGGCTCAGGCAATTGAGCGTCCAACTCTTGATTTCAGCTCAGGTCATGATCTCAGGGCTGTGAGACTGCGCCGCGCCTCAGGCTCTGTAGTGAAGCGCGTGGAGCCTTCTTGGGATTCTCCTGGTCCTTCTCCCTTTGCCCCTCCCCCTGCTCGTGCTCTCAATAAATAAATAAATAAAAAAGCAAGCCCAGGGTAGCCAGGGGGCAGGCCCTAGTAATCTTTGATTCCCTGTAGGCAACCTCCTCCACCAGCACTGAGAACCTGCCATGCCAGCTCCTTCTCTGCCAGGAGCAATGTGGCCACTGGCAGCTAGTCAGGACACAGCCCTGATCCCCAGGCCTACACAGGGGGTCAAAATGGGGCAGCAGTAAAAGCAGTGGCAGGACTAACAGTGATGGCCACCAACCTAAGCTTACAAGGCACCAGGCACTAAGCACCTTACACGGGTTCTTATTTAAGCCTTGTGGTACTGGGCGCCAGTCTTGACTTTACAGATGAGGACAGGAGGCAAAAGAAGATAAGCAACCTGCCCAAGAATCCACAGGAATAAGGAATCCCAAATCATTTCCAGACCCACTGAGACAGAAGAGGTATGCTCATGCTGGACACGTCGGCCTGCCAGGTGTGTTTTTCCTGGCCTAGACAGTTTTCAGGGGTTTCTTTTTGTTGTTGTTGTTGTTAAATGAGTTATTGTTTAAAATTGGAATATTCACCATTTAAAAAAAAATCCAGATTTTCAGCTTCTGGAAAGTAGAAAAGTTGGCAACACTTACAGTGCTGACCTAGATTCATAACCCATCCAGCAATAACTAGTTGAACCACTGTGGTGGCTGGGACACACTCATCAGGTTACCACAGTTACCACAACTTATCATGGCAGAACTCAGCAAACTTTTCCTCTAAAGGGCCAAAGAGTACATATTTTAGGCTTTGCAAAACAAAGGGGGTCTGTTGTATTGATGTAACCCTGTCACGATAGTGTGAAAACGGCCACAGATAACGTGCAAACTGGAGTGTTTAGTTTACAGCGTCCCCAACATCTTATCACCATGCTTCCACTGTCCTGGAGTTGAAAAATACCTCTCTGAACCTATTTCTCTGTCAAGAAGTAGGAAAGTGCCTCTGTCCTCTGCAGACATGTCTTTCCCCAGCACCTGAGGAGGAACTACAGCTTGAGACGCTCTACCCTGTGAAATCTTTCCTATACCCACTCTGCCCACAGGCAGAAGTGGCCACTTCTAACAATCAATATCCATGTAACATCTGAGTGCAATTATCTACCAGGCCCTCCACTAGGGCAGAGGCTCCTTAAAGGCAAGGACTAAGGTCAGGGAAAGATTTTTTTTTTTAAGTATATTTTCTTTTATTTTTTTTTAATTTTTTTTAAAATTTATTTACGATAGTCACACAGAGAGAGAGAGAGAGAGAGAGAGGCAGAGACACAGGCAGAGGGAGAAGCAGGCTCCATGCACCGGGAGTCTGACGTGGGATTCAATCCCGGGTCTCCAGGATCGCGCCCTGGGCCAAAGGCAAGCGCCAAACTTCTGCGCCACCCAGGGATCCCCAGGGAAAGATTTTTTAAACAAGACACAGAACACTGACTACAAAAACAACAACAAAATTCCACTATCTTAAAATTAAGATGATTCTACAAAAGAGATCTTTTTTTTTTTTTAAAGATTTTATTCATTTATTCATAAGAGACAGAGAGGCAGAGACATAAGCGGAGAGAAGCAGGCTCCATGCAGGGACCCCAGGATCACGTCCTGGGCTGAAGGCAGACAACCACTGAGCCACCCAGGCATCCCAAAAGAGGTCTTAAATAAAGTAGAAAGAGTACAATACAAGCTGGAAGAAAATATTCACAATATGAACAAAGGATCAAAATCAAGAATCTACAAAGAACTCTTACAATCAGTAAATAATAAAAAATCGGCAAAAACCATGAACAAATTTTCACAGGAAACACATAGGTCAATGAGCTTATGAAGAGATATTCAACGTCAGGACTCAGGAACACAGAAATCACAATCCCAATGATCCCATTTTATACCCATTCAATTGGCAAAAATAAAGTCTGCCTATGATGAGTGATGGCAAGAATATGGAGCAACTACAAGTCCCATACACTGGTACTAATGGACTGTGAACTGGTACAACCTCTTCAGAAAGTAGTTTAGCTATATCTATGAAAGCTGCACATTTATTTACTCTATAACCCAGCAAAATATCACCCCTAAGTTCAAACCCAAGAAAACCTCTTGCACATGTACTACAGATGTGTATGGAAATGTCTAGAGCAGCAGATTTGCAATAGGAAAAATCTGGAAAACAACTAAGTGCCCATCAGTGGAAAATTAGATGCCTGAACTGTAGTATATTCACTCCATGGATTGTTCATCAGTGAAAACAAATGAACTAGATGACATGCAATAATATGGATAAATCTCAGCAATATTTTTTTACTTTCCTTAGAAACACATAGGTACAATATATAAACACAAAGCTAGGGGATGATGGCTATCTCAGGATGGGAGAAAGACCAAATGATTATACATATATTTCCTTCTCAAGCTTTTGCTTCAGGTGATTGGAATGCAAGAGTTTACTACATTCATTAAAAGTCACTTAGAGGGGCATCTACCTTCAGCTTGGGTCATGATCTAGGGGTCCTGGGATCAAATCCTGAGTCCCAAGTCAGGCTCGCTGCTCAGTAGGGAGGCTGCTTCTCCCTCTGCCCCTCCCCCCTTCTCATGCTCACTCTGAGTGTTCTTGCCCTCTCTCAAATAAATAAAATCTTTTATTAAAAAAAAAACTTAGGAGATAAATAAAAGCAAGCCACACATGAATAGTGATTAGTGTGTATTAATCTAGCTCTGTGTTTACCTGAGGTAAAAATTAAACACATCTTACATCACCTGCCAAGCACTAGTCCTGGTACACAGTTTCTGTGGAGGCCATGGCCCCATTCCTGTTGGCTTCTTTGGCACCTTCCCCCAGATGTCTGAAGACAAACTCACCTCCCCCCCCCCTTTTTTTTTCTAATATTTTATTTATTTTTTCATGAAAGACACAGAGAGTGGTAGAGACATAGGCAGAGGGAGAAAGAGGCTCTCCGCAGGGAGCCCAATGTGGGACTTGATCCCAGGACCCTGGGATCACAATCTGAGCCAAAGGCAGCTGCTCAACCACTGAGCCACCCAGGCACCCCTCACCTTCCTTCTTAATTCTGCTTTCCCTGGATTCCCTGGCCCCCGGCAGTTAGGAGAAAAACCTGGGTTTCCAGCTCCTCACTTTTCCCCCACAGCCACCACGGTGGCTTGCATTCTCTTCCGTCCTCACCTCCTCAGCCCCTGCTGCCAGCATCCACTTGGGATCTAAGTGCCTCTCACACTGACAAGTATTCTCTCCCAACTGGCTTCTCCAACTCTCTCTCCTGGTTCACCTGAGAGGCGGGTACAATATTGAGCCTCCCAAAGTATACTTTCCGAATACATTTCAAGTTCCTTGGGTTGACACTGAAAGCCCATCACAATCTGGTTCCTCCCTATCAACAGTATTTGCCAGCGTACTTGCCTTCAATACCTTCTTTTTGTCTACACCTGCTTTTCCCCAATCCATTCCCCAAAAGAGTTTAAGTGACAACTGCTACCCCTACATACATCCAGCCACCCCCCCCCCACCCCCCGCCATGCCTCAGCTCTATGAAGAATCCCACCCATCTGGCCACACATCCTCATCTAACCCATACTTTCAAGACTCAAATTTTTTTAAAGATTTTATTTATTTGAAAGAAAGACTGAGCAAGAGAGTACGCACAAGCATGGGTGAGGGGGAGAGAAGCAGACTCCCCAGTAAGCAATCCTGGGACCCCGGGATCATGATCTGAGTCAAAGGCAGATGCTCAACAGACTGGGCCACTCAGACTTCCTTTCAAGACCCAATTTAAACGTACTTCCATGATGCCTCGAGATGCCCAACTGAAAGAAAACACCCTCTTCTCAACTTCCACAGCACTTGCCTGCCCTTTACAGTTCTCTATGTCCATTCTATCTCTTCAAGGAGACTATGAAGAAACTGAGGGCAACATCTATGTCTAACTCTTCCTCTATCAAAAGCTGGCATGGTGTAAAGAAACAGTCACAAAGAGAATAATCCAGTCTAATCCATTCATACTTTCTAGCCAGTGTGCTCATGTAAAATGCCCTCATGGAATTCTGCTAAAATCCTGCTTCCCAGAGCCTTAGTGCGGCCCACAAAACCATCCACACTTTCCCTCTGCCTACCTAACCAGCCTCCTCCACCTCACACCCATCCCTGTTGCTCTAGCCACATAGAGCTACTTACATTGGCCCATGCGTACCAGGTAACTTCTGGACTCTGCAGATGCCCACTCCTCTGCCAGGCTTCTGCTCTCCTTTTCAAGTCCTTCACAACTCAGCTCAATTATGTTCTTCTAGAAGCTTGCTGACCTTCCCTCCTATCCCTTCCTGGACAGCCCCTGGTCGAGGGGCTGGGGCTCTGCCCTGTGATTCCTCCCACCTCAACACATAGCACACCAACAACTCCTTGCCACTGTCTAGGGTCTGTCTAGGAACGGACAGTCCATTCCACCAAATGATGAGCTCCCAGGTGACAGAGCTCTTCTCACTCATCACTGTGCCCCACCATTGAGCATGGGGCTTGACACAAAGAAGGCACCCAGTTTTGTGCGGGCAACAAAAGAAATAAAATTTCCAGCTCAGATGCAGAAATCATGACTTGTGTCCTTCACCCCATAAAGCATGTCTTAAGTGAAAACCATGTGTAAAGCATCCTCTAAGCCTGGTTAAACAGAAGAAGCCCTTGGCAAGAAAGCACTTGACTTTATTTGAGACAGTTGGCAATCAACAATCAACTCCCAAGGCTGACTTTCATCCGGGAGACCTCAAATTTCACCCTCCCCAGTCTCCACCTCCTCTACTGAAAACCAGATCCAGAAGGCAGCAATGTGAAGTCCCTGTCACTCTTACCTTTTCTCTCTGGAGAGCTGGCACAAACTGTCCCTTCTTGACAGAGACACTAGATCCTTAGGAGGAATGACTTGTTTGAGTTCCCATCTTGATATAAAATGCAAACAACAAAAACCGAGCAAATCGGAAAGCCTTGCTGACTCAGCAACACAAATTCCAGGGCACCTTTGCCAACAAGGAAAAAGATGATCAGGTTTTAAATTGAGAAACAGCAGTCAGTGAAAACGAATGCACAGATGTTGGGTCTGTGCGCTGCGGCCGGGGACTGGAAACCACCAGATTTATTTTTCAACAGCCTGGGCAGGACAGAAGGTACAACAGTCTCCCTCTACCCACTCAATAATCAAGGGGATGGTGGAAACAAACACACACACACCTCAGCTCTTTCACGGAAAGGCCTAAATGGGCTTCCTAAGTCAGTCTGCAGTGTAAGAATCCAGGAGATTAACACACCAGAGAAGGTAAAAGTTTGGCCAAGGTCACGCAGCAAATGAGTAAGAGGCCCAGTTATAGTTACCGTGAGGGTAAAGCCCGATTTTGGCTACCACAACGTCGACCTTCTAGAACTCTAGAGGATAGCAGGCAGAAGTATTCTTGAATTAATTCTTAACGGTCCGGGAGCCTGTGCGTGCACACACTATTTCCACTGTTACTGGCACTTAGGGAAGTGGAACCAGTGTGGAAGGGAGCAGCTGGTTGGAGGGGAGGGGAGCGGAGTGGGCGACAGGGCAGGTTCAGAAAAATAAAAAAAAAGTCGTCTAAATCCTCTCCGACGTACATTACGCAACCCTCAAAAGGAACCCAGGGCCCCCAGGAAACCGGAGTTTCCCGGAGGGCGACCCCTACCTGAGGCAGGGAAGCAGAGTTTGGGGGCAAACTCTTTCAAAAAGTACAGCCCCGGGCTGCAGCAAGTCGTCCGCCCGAAGCCAGAACCCAGGAGAATCGACCCCGCGAGCCCCGGAGCCCAGTGACGGGATCTCCAGCGCCTCCGCCCGCCCCTGTGGGAAGGGGTGTCCTCCTCGCCACCGCCCCGAACTCCCGGGGTCTGCGCCCCTCCCCCTGCCAGCCCTTCGGCTCCCACCCGGCGCTCACCCTCGCACCCAGACCCGTCCCAAAGCTGCCAGCGCGCCCGATTCTCCCAGCTCCCGCCTCCGGCGGCCGCGGCCCCGGGCCAGCCCCGCGGCGGGTCCTCCCAGTCCCCCCGGACCTCACCACGGGGCTCTTCCCCGGCCCGGCCCGGCCCTCCCTCAGTCCCACGCCCGCCCCCTTCCGGTCCCAGTTCGGCTCAGTCCCCCCCGCGTCCCCGGGACCCCAGCCCTGGCGACGGGCAGGTGGCCCGCCCGCCCCTCTCACCGAGGCTGAGGAAGACGAGGGGGCCGGGTGAGGGCACCGCCGCGCTGGGGCTGCAGCTCGGGCCGGCCTGGGCACCGCTCCGGCTGAAGCTCCGACTCTGAGGAGGCAGCCAGAGTGAAACTCGGCGTCGCAGCTTCCTAGCTCTCCAGTGCGCATGCCCAGGTCGCGGGGTCTTCTGGGAAATGTAGTTCCATGTGTTGGGGGCGGGGCGGGACCCAATCCCACGCGCACCGGTTCAGGTGTATCTATTCTTCCTTCTTGGTCTGTTCACTCACTGACTTACTCCTTCATTAACTTACTGACTCATTTTAGATAGTCATTACCCGTACACATGTGGTGCCATGCCCCGTGCTGGGTCCTGAGGCTCCAAACGTGAGTCAGAAACTTGGTTTCTCTGCTGGGAGAAGTTCATATCTGCTTGGGCAGACAGACACTCAAACACATAATTACAGTACAGTGGGATAAATGTGACTTTAAGCACAGGAGTTGGAGCACAGAGGGTGTGGTTCATTTGGAGGAGGTGTCAGGGAGACATCACAAAGGGGTGGGACGCCTGAGTTGGATTTTGAAGCACACACGAGGGTTTGCCAGATGAAGTACAGGGAAGCTCCTGCAAAGGAAGAGAGATGTGAAAGTGCTTGATGCATTCAGGAAGCAGTGAAACGTTCCCTGTAGCCAGGGCAGGAGGGTACACAGAGGGGCTGAGGACAGAGGAAATAGATTAGGGTGTGTCAGGATATGAGTGTGGGGACCAGGCTGGGTAAGATTATGAATGTCTTTAAATACTATGCATTTCTTTTTGCCACTAAGGCCAAAAGAAAGATTCAAACAAAGGAATGATACCCTGTGTGATAGGTGGAGGACACGTTTAAGGAACAAAGGAGTAGGGAGACCAGTTTGGAGGCTCTTGCTATAGTCATATATATATATATAATCTTTTTTTTAAAAAAGATTTTACTTATTCATAGAGGGAGAGGCAGAGACACAGGCAGAGGGAGAAGCAGGCTCCATGCAGAGAGCCTGACGTGGGACTCGATCCAGGGTCTCCAGGATCATGCCCTGCCTGAGCTGCAGGCAGCACTAAACCGCTGCGCCACCGGGGCTGCCCATATATATCAGATCTTGATATAGTCTGAACTATATCTATAGTTCAGATAGAAGGTCTGAACCAGGGGCACCTGGGTGTCTCAGTGGTTAAGCATCTGCCTTTGGCTCAGGTTGTGATGGCGGGGGTGGGGGGAGGGGGTGTGTGTCCTGAGATCAAATTCCCCATCAGGCTCCCCATAGGGAGCCTGCTTCTCCCTCTGCCTCTCTCTGTCTCTCATGAATAAATAAATAAAATCTTTTTTTTAAAAAAAAAAAGGTCTGAACTAGGTCGGTGACTACTCTTCTGGGATCACAGACCTCCTTCACAAAGATAAATAGATCTATTCCTAAAACATGCTCAGATAGAAATGTTCACACACGTGTACATACATGTCACATATACAATCTTGCACACAGTTCCAGGGGGTTAAGAGGTCTCTGAATCTTGGCCTCTAGTTGAGTATCTTTACATAATCTAATGTCACTCATACTTCATCAGGGATTTAAGGAAAAGATACCTCTCCACACCCCGCCCCCATCATTCAGTTGAAAACTTTATTTTATAGAAAAGGGAGCTGAGGCTCAGAGGGGAGACTAATCCACCCAAAGTCAATGAAGCAGAGGAAGGAGTGCCTGTGGCAGGCCCACTTCTGGGACCCTAGTTTAGGACTCGACTCTGTGATCCAGGACCTGACTTGGAGGATATAGGCGTTGAGCCTGGGGAAGCACTAAAGTCGGGTTCTCCCAATAATGCCAGTCCTCTTTCCAGAAATGAGGGAGTGACTTTCTACCTGTGATTTATACTAGGTAACTGTATTGGCTACAGCTTAGGATGGGGACATTTCCCTTCCTAGAATCTCAATGTTCTCAGCCAAAACCACCTACAACATTTCTAAAGCACCTAGTATGTGCCAAGCACTTGTCATGCATCACCTCACAGGAAATCCCCTCAATGAGGTAGGTACTAGCATCATCCTCATTTTTTAAAAAGTAGGCTCCATGCCCAATGTGAGGCTTAAACTTATAACCCTGAGATCAGGAGTCACATGTCCTACTGAATGAGCAAGCCAGGAGCCTCCTCATTATCCTCATTTTAAAGATAGGGACACTAAGACAGTTTAAGTGATGTGTCTAAGATCATACAGCTGGCAACTGGCAGCACTGGTCTTTAAATAAAGGTGGTGTCTGGGACACCTGGGTGGCTCAAGTAGCTTAAACCATCTGCCTTTGGCTCAGGTCATGATCCCACGATTGAGGGATTGAGGCTCCTTGTTCAGCCAGGAGCGTGCTTCTCCCTCTCCTTCTGCTGCTCCTCCTGCTTGTACGCGCGCGCTCTCTCTCTCTCTGACAAATAGCTAAATAAAATCTTAGAGAAAAAAAAAAATCAGGGCATCCCGCGTGGCTCGGCGGTTTAGCACAGCCTTCAGCCCAGGGCCTGATCCTGGAGACACGGAATCGAGTCCCACGTCAAGCTCCCTGCATAGAGCCTGCTTCTCCCTCTGCCTGTGTCTCTGCCTCTCTCTCTGCCTCTCAGGAATAAATAAATAAAATCTAAAAAAAAAAAAAATCAAAGTGTTGTCTAACTCCAGACTTAAGCAGCCCCATATGACTGACCTCGTGGTGGCGGTGGGTGGGGGGAGGGTGGTGCAAATGAAATGATCTGAAGCATTAGAAAAGCCTTTCAACACTCAAAAGGTATGTTTTGTTTTGTTTTTTTAAGATTTATTTCTTTATTTGACACAAAGAGAGCACAAACAGGGGGAGTGGCAGGCAGAGGGAGAAGGAGACTCCCCACTGAGCAGGGAGCCCCATGTGGAGCTCAATCTCAGGACCCCAGGATCATGACCTGAGCCAAAGGCAGACATTTAACCAACTGAGCCACCCACATGCCCCCAAAAGGTATTTTCTTAAGTGCTTCCTTTTTCTTTAGTGAAATGCTTAAATGATAGTTATTTTCCCAAAATCCCACTGCACACACACCTACAGGTTCAAACAGAACAATGGTGGCAGGCTGGGCTGGAAAGGCTCTAGAACCTAGGCCCTGGAAAGGGGAGGACATCTAGGCCCAGAGAGCAGGAGGAACTGGAGCTCGGAGGGGGCTTGATGGGGCTGCCCAGGTTGGGGACAAATGTGGGGAGCCAGGGGGAAGGCCAGGGTGGTAAAGCTTCACAGAGGCAGGAAAGGGACACAGCCTGGAAGTCTGTATGCATGGACAGGCTTCCCATGAGGTAGAGGTCACTAGAAGGCAGGGTTGGTGGGGGCTGTTATGTTTTCAGTCATAAGTTGAGTGTGAGGTAGGGAGGCAGGCAAAAACAGCCAGGTGGGAGGCTTTAGAGACATCTGGGTAGAGATAGGGATTTTAGAGTCACAGGCAATGAGATTGAGATCACCTGGAAAGACGACAGAAGATAAAAGGTGAGTCCAGGGCTAAGAACACTGACTTTTAAAGAACAGATGAGACATAGAAGTGTCCGGAAAGGAGGCTGGACTGGGGTGGGGCTGGGGGATGGTGGGGGCGTGGTAGCGCACCCTAGAGGAGCATGATGGCAGAGAGTCAAGGGGAATGTCCCATGAAGGTGGCACTTAGTGGTGACAGATACTTCTGAGAGGCCCAACAAGGTGGTCTGCTAGAAGGGGAGCCTATGCCAGAACCCAGGGTCGTCCCTGCCTCTCAGTTCCAGGCTTTATCATCTTGAAGCCTTGAGGAAGTGCCCCAAACTTCCAACTTAGCTACAGGGAAGCTGTTGGTGACCAGAGTGGTTTCCATTGAGAAGCAGGGGCTGGAGCAATTAGATGGACGTAGGCATCTGTGGTTGTGAAGGTTAGGAGTGCAGTCTAGGAGTGCAGACAGCTCTTCCAAGAACAACCCTAGTGTTCCATGCATTGGGGCAGGGGGTGGAATGCAGAAGAGGTTAAGCCCACATGCATGGAATGAGGCTACTTACATAAGGTTGCCTGTGGCTGTGTAAGTCTGGAAGGACAACTAGCCAACACAGTAACATCTGACGGCAGGATAGCAGGTGATTTTCACTTTCTTTGTGCTTTTCTTGCATCATGTGAGTATGTCCCAATGAATAGTTTCCTTTTTTATAACCTGAAAAGACTATTTTTATTTGGGAAAAATAAAGAGTTTGGGTCGTGAAAAGAAGCAAAATAGGGCAGCAGCAAGAGGGAGAATATGGGGGGGGGGGCATGGACTTTAAATTTTAGGCAGGAGAGAGAGTGTGTGCTGTGGTCTGAGGCTGCAGCAGGATGTTCCTCAGGAAGCTGGAAATGAGGGAAACTGGGACCTGCCACTTGCAAACTGAACTTTAAGCCAATATGCTTTAGCAAAGGATCCAAAGGATTCGAAGCACTGAGCGCCCAGCAGAGGGGGCAGGTTAAATGACCTTGGAACACTGGTAGAAAGAATGAGGAAGATTCACAGGAGCTAATGGAACAGTGGCCAAGATCTATTGTTAAGTAAAAAAGGAACTTCCAGAGCACAGAGAATGTGCACCTGTTTGTATTGTTGGTTTGAAAAATGTGAGGATGCCCTCCCCTGTATACAAACACACACAGTAGGGCAGGTTAGGTATGCCTGGCACGAAGTCCACCCAGGGGTGAAAGGAGCCACCACATTCCTGGCATTGGCTAGGACAAAATCATCTACCTAGAAGGGGAGCTTTGTTGTTGTTGTTTTTGTTGTTTTTTTTTTTTTTTTTTTTTTAACGTCTCAAAGGCTGGAGTTTGTGCTGCCCGAAGGCCTCTGAAGGCTCCCTAGCAACTGAGAATGGATGACGTGACCCACAAAAGAATGTGGCTGTTGGCCACGGAATGAGGATCAATGGTGGCCAAAGAAACGTAATTTTTTTCCCCAGAAGCCCTTACACTCCTCTCCAGGTGCCAGGGTTTACTGCTTCTGAAGGTTCCAATCCTGGAACCAGCCCCAGCTCACCCGAGAGCAGGAAAAGATCAATGTCAATCTGAGAAAAGGCTAGACACAGGGTCCCCAGCATTTCTGCTGAGGGGCTCGAGCACTTTCTGATGTTTTGCTTGGAAAGGCAGATTTTTGTTGCTTAGTACCTCAGCTAATTGGCCTCCATCTGACACTCTGGAGGGACTGATTTGAAGCCACAGCTGCCTTGCTCATTATTTCTGATTAATAGACAGCATCTGGCATCTCTGGGCAACAGTGCCCACTCAGGACCCAGGTGTGAGCCACACAGCCAACAAAAGCATGATGGCTTTGTAGCCCCAGGAGTGAAGCCCCTAAAAGTGTTATCTTATGTAAGTCCCGGCCCCTTGGAACATGCTTTGAACTGGCTTGTCCTTTTTGCTGGTTCCCTTGCTGCAAGTCTGAAATAACTGATGTGTACTCACAGTTAATTCATCTGAGAAATTTGTTTTAACACTAGACAATCTCACTCGACCTGTGCCCTCCACCTCAGTTATTTTCATTGTAAATTAATACTCTGGCATCCTGGTTTGGAATCCAGAGTTGCTCAAGAGAGGGCTCCGTTGTGGTGTGTGGACAAGCCAGGCTTCCTTCCTAGCCTGGCTGAGGGTAAGAGGCGGCCCCCTCCCAGAGACAGAGTCATCTTTCTGGTGATATTTAGCCTAGCCTCCCCCTGAAAACTTCCATTATAGTCCCTAGGAGCTGCTTCGAGTCTCTTGCTAAAAATATCTGATAAATCTAATACCCATCGGACGAAAGTGGGAGTTTCGGACACAGGCAAAAAGGTTGCTGGATGTTCTCTAGCAACCTTCCAGATTATCTCGTTCTACAAAAGTCTGCCTTTCCTAGTCTTTGACTAAGGTTTTGTTGTTTGAGGTTTTTTTTAAGTTGTGAGAAAGAGCATGAGCAGGGGGGAGGGAGTGCACAGAGGGGAGGAGAGGTGTGGAGAGAGAGGCAGACTCCCCGCTCAACAGAGAGCCCAGCTAGAGACTCAATACCCAGAGATCAGGACCCAATGGAAAGGCAGATGTGTAACCCACTGAGCCACCCAGATGCCCCTAAGATATTTTGCAATTCTGTATATTGCAGAAAACCAGTAGTAATGCAAATAATTGCAAATGATACTCATCTGTGGAGATACAATTGATTTCTTCTGAAGCCCTTTAGAAGAAGCCAAGTTTGCATCTATCAACCAATTCATTTCTGCATTCCTGATTACCTTCATGAAAGTCTTTGGGGATGCCTGGGTGGCTCAGCGGTTGAGCATCAGCCTTCAGCCCAGGTCATGATGCCGGGGTCCTGGGATCAAGTCCTGCATTAGGTTCCCACAGGGAGCCTGCTTCTCCCTCTGCCTGTGTCTCTGCCTCTCATAAGTAAGTGGATAAAATCTTTTTATATATAAGTATTTGGATCCTCCTTTGAACCAGTTTTACATCTTGTGGTTTCACGCAAGCAGGGAATTAGACCTTGGACACATTTTCCTTTTGTATTTGTGTGATCATGATTTTACTCCCTCTGCCCTGCATTGTCCTTTTTAACAGACTCACCTCCCTGCCCCACTACCAGGAAGCACAAAGGCAAAATTCTAAAAACCCATGAAGAGTTGATCCATCGAGAGTTTCACAGGATGTAATAAGCTGCCCCAAATACCAGAGAAACAGGTGGCTGTAAGCAATGGAAATGCAGACAACCCTTAGCTGCTCACCATTTCCCTCACTTCCCCAAACTTCCAGTAACGTCTAGAAGGCAGGACACTCTGCCTTCACTGCTGGAGGCTGCCTCTAGGCCTGTCCAGAACCAGCAGGGGCCACACTCAGGGTCACGTTCTAGTCACACTTCCTCCCCGCGCCAGATCCAGCCACTTCCTGTTCCCACTGAGGACAGCAGAGGTTGAATGAGAGGAGTTCCCAGGATGTCGCAAGCCCCAGAAATAGGAAGGCAAGTAATGGGTGGCCGGTTGTTGCAGGGATGGTCCCCGCCGGTGTGTCCTGGAAGTTGACGTTGCTTATCCAGCACTTCTGTCTGAACACATGCTGGTGGCGGGGAGTGAAAATCCACTTTCCTTCAACAGGTCTTTCTGGCTGGTTTAAGAATTTTGTCACCAGCTGGACCCCAAGACCTGACTATTAACTGTGCACCTACTGGTACTCAACTTTGACACTTTCCCCTAACCTCTTCTTTCCTACTTATCTCTTTATTCAGGCAGATGAAACCTGAAACCATCCCTCAGGTGATGGGAGAGGCCCAGACCACCCAGACCTTTTGAGTGGAACCTGACTCGCATCTGCGCAGTTGGACCATGGAGTGACCTCTGGAATGAACGCAATCACCTTTACCTCAGGATAGCACTAAAATCTCCACCCAGGGAGGAGTCTCAGCCTCATTTACATAATGTACCAGATAGGTAGAGGCATGCCTTCTTAAGGTGCCTGTGCCACCTTACCCCCCCACCTCTACCTAGGAAGACCAGGCTTCCTCATCCATATAGTCATCCTAGCCCTAAACTAAAGGAACCCAACCCATCCACCTTCTTTCTTGGGCAGTCACTGCTTTGGAAGCCATTCCCCATGATCTCCTTATTTGCTGCAAACGAACCTTTTCTGTGGCCACTCAACCTGATGAGGTGTGACTTCCCAAGGTGCAAACTCATGTTGGTAAGTTACAACTTGACAGGAGACAGATTAACAGGAGAAAATCAGATTTAATTTTGTATATAGGAACCTCTCACACGTGTGGGGTTACCTTTTACTCAAAGGTAAAAATGAGGGGTGCCTGGGTGCCTCAGTTGGTTAAGAGTCGGCCTTCAGGGACGCTGGGGTGGCTCAGTGGCTGAGTGTTTACCTTTGGCTCAGGTTGTGATCCTGGGGATCCTGGAATGGTGTCTCACATTGGGCTCCCTGTGAGGAGTCCGCTTTTCTCTCTGCTTCTGTGACTCTATTAAAAAAAAAAAAAAAAACCTGCCTTCCACTCAGGTCATGTTCTGAGGGTCCTAGGATCAGGCTGAGCAGGGAGCCAGGCTGCTTCTCCTTTTCCCTCTGCTTGTACTGTCAAAATAAATCTTTAAACTAAAAAGGGAAGGATCCCTGGGTGGCTCAGCGGTTTGGCACCTGCCTTTGGCCCAAGGCACGATCCTGGAGTCCCAGGATTGAGTCCCACATCGGGCTCCCGGCATGGAGCCTGCTTCTCCCTCTGCCTGTGTCTCTGCCTATCATGAATAAATAAAATTAAAAAAAAAAACCTTCATAAAAAAATAAAAAGGGAAAATGAAGTCTATAGGCCATTCTGAATTAAGGAAGAGGGTAGGCAGTGTAAGGCAATTCACAAGGCAAGAATCACAGGTGTCCCCACCCCCACAGATGGGTCACTTGGGTAAGATTTAGCTCTGGTAAAAAAAAAAAAAAAAAAAAAAAAAAACTCTCATTCTAGGAAAGGCACCCCTCTCTAATTTCAATACTTCTAGGTAGTTGAGGGACAAAAATTTATTTTGAGCTGTTGGGTCTCACTTGGCATGTGGCCTCTTGAGATGAAGGCAGAGCCGTCATTTTGGGGAGACTAGTCCTGAGCCCTTTCACTGGCCCAAAGTAACATGTTACTCCTCCCAAGAATTCTGAAGAATGGAGAACTCTATCTGAAAGTCGAGGAGGCCAAGTAGGAGGAAACAGCTCAGGGAGTAGAGCTAGGTGGGATGCGACCCAGGCCATCTGGTCTCACGGGTCCTGTGTGACCCAGGATGCCATCAGGCACTCAGCCTCCAGACAGTGCTTCTACACATGAAGTGACCTGCCAAGCCAGCAGTGGAAGGGAGCCAGGGTGATTCTCTGCCTCCAGGCCATGTTCTGCAGTTCCTGTGGGTACTCTTGACATGGACTGTCCATTCTGTGGCTCATTTTTTTTTTTTTTAATTTTATTTGAGACACAGAGAGAGAGAGAGAGAGAGGGAGAGGAGAGGCGGGGGGGTGGCGCAGAGACACAGGCAGAGGGAGGAACAGGCTCCATGCAGGGAGCCCGATGTGGGACTCAATCCCGGGTCTCCAAGATCACGCCCTGGGCCGAAGGCAGGTGCTAAACCCCTGAGCCACCCGGGCTGCACCTCGTTTCCACATTGTTATGGCCCTAAGAGGCCTTCCTTCCTACTCTACCCCTTAATAGGGTACTGAGGCCCTCCGTTCTTCTAGGGCCAAGCGCTCCCCCTTGCTCTCTTCCCCTCATACCCACTTCTCCCATTTTGTCCAGCTAGGATCTGCTAGCTCTTTAAAGATTTGCTCCAGGAAGCCCACCCCTCCTATACCTCCAACCTTTTACCCCCTCACATAGCACACTAGGCGGGACCTGCTTGGGGAGACAGGATTCCTTCTTGATGCTAAAACCCCTGGCCCAGGGATCCCTGGGTGGCCCAGCGGTTTAGTGCCTGCCTTTGGCCCAGGGCGCGATCCTGGAGACCCGGGATCGAATCCCACGTCGGGCTCTCGGTGCATGGAGCCTGCTTCTCCCTCTGCCTATGTCTCTGCCTCTCTCTGTGTGACTATCATAAATTAAAAAAAAGAAAAAATTAAAACCCCTGGCCCAGTGCACTTTAACTAAGTTGCCTAGAGGTTTTTTTTTTTTTTTTTTTTTTTTTTTTTTTAAGATTCTATTTATTCATGAAAGAGAAAGAGGCGCAGAGATGCAGAGGGAGAAGCAGGCTCCATGCAGGGAGCCCGACATGGGACTCAATCCTGGGTCCCCAGGATCAGGCCCTGGGCTGAAGGCGGTGCTAAACTGCTGAGCCCCTGCCTAGAGATTCTTAAATGCAGAGTAAGGCTGGGACAGGGCCCAAGATTCTGTCTTACCACAAATCTTCAGGTGATGCTAATAGTGCTCACAGACCACACTTAGAGGGGGCAAGAACCGATGTCAAGGGGCCTGTTCTCAGTAGAACTAGAATCACAAAACCTTGCTCTGAACATACTTTAGACCTCTGTCTCTATGCCCTGGCCAACACCCTTGAGCACCTGCCCTCAGCCAGGCCTCAGGCTGCAGAGACAACCATTCTAGATGCAGCATTTAATTAAATTGATAGGAACCAAAAGGAACTTGTGTCCAAGAAACCTGCCCAATAGATACTAGCCCCATTTTGCCCATGAGGAGCCTTAGGCTCCCAGCAGGTAATTGGCAAAGGTAGGGACCTTCACCTAGTCAGGAGAAGGAATCGGGGTCTGGGGTGAGGCTGGAGTCCACTAAGGGCCACAGCCCACTGTGTATGTGTGTGTGGGGGGGGTGGCAGCACAGGGGAGCATCACAGTTGTCAGAGGGGGAGCAGGACCTGCCCTGGAAAGGAGGCCACAGTCTGCTTGGGCACCCTCAGCGTTACCATTCCCTCCTGGGCACTCCCAGGGCCTAGGAGGCTAAGACCACTATTGGGGAGGCAGAGGGGGAACAAGGAAGCTCCCCTAGGGACTGGAAGCTTAAAGCAGGGTCCCAGCCCTCCTGTGGAACCACCCTGAGTTGGTGACTTGGCCACAGCATGCACTTACCACACACCCCAGATGTGATCCTCTATAGCAGCTTTGGGCCCAAGGTAGCCATTGTCCAGACCACTGCCTCTAGCCTGCTGCCCCTAGAGAAGCCCACTCTGTCTTTTCCTCCCTGCCCCCACCATTAAGATGCATGAGGCGAGAGGTCCAGAGACACAAAAGACCCTTTACTAGCCTGGAAGGGAGACTGACAGGGCCCACCCTGCTTTTGCCCCCAACAGCTTACACCTTGGCCTCCCTGGCAACATGGGATTGTTGCCCAAAGCCAGGAAAAACAAAAACAAAAACAAACAAACAAACAGTCTGCCTTCACAGGCTAGCCTGGCCTCTCTGCTATAGACAGACCACCTTACACTAGAAGTGAGACAGTCCTTGGATTGTGTTCCAACTGTGTTCTACGTTCTGCCCTCACCTCCCAGCTCAGCCGTATCTGATATCACCATGCCACAACCCAGAGTTTGCTTATTCTTTTATTGGGAGACAGATGCAGGGCATATCACAGGGTGGGAAGCAGTACGATGCCTCTTGGCAAGGACCAGGACAATGGTAGCTAGAGTCAGGGATACCACCGTGGCCAGGCCTAAGCCCAACATCACAGAGGTGTGAGGAGAGGTTGACCCCTCTATACCATGATCACTAGCCTTTCCCAGGAAGATCAGAGGCCCCACGGTGATCTCTGCTTCTTCAGTCACTGAAAGACACAGGACACTTAAGCGTCACTTTAGTCCCAAACCACAGGTCAGATTGAGGATTTTGCTCTGCTTCGGTGGATAGAACTAGTAGGTTTTGTTCTGAAAGCTGCATTATATCCCCTGACATTCCTGTTACACCCTATTCAGAACCCCTGGCTGGCACTTGGGTGGGGGGGGGGGGGTGGTTAGAGCCTTCTAAGAGCCCCAAGGCTGATAGGTAAGAAAGCCCAGAACAGCATTCCCCCAGAGGTGCAGACTTAAATGGGGGACAGGAAGAATGTCACCCCACAGTGACAGCAGTTACCCTGAACTGGAGGTGGGAGGACAAGACCCCTGCAGGGGTCCTAACACCTACCGTGCCTGCGATTTCTAGTGTGGGAAACAGACTTGCGCCACCCTCTCTCTAGGTGGGACAGCCTCCTGGACCGGCCTGGAAGGCCACAGCTGCCTTTGTTACAACAGCGACAAATATCAGCCGAGCCTTCTACAGGGTACCACCTGAACAGGCAAAGACAAGAAGATCAGATGGCTGTGTTGCCCTCAGGAAGCAGCCTGCTGATGATGTATGTACTAGCAGAACAGATGCCAGGGAGGCCAGTCAGGTTTCCTACCCCCAAGCAGCCATGTCTAACTTGTTTCTCACCTCTTGGTAGACTTGATGAAGGAACAAGCTTTGTTTAGCTGGTCTGGGACTCGGTCAGCCGGAGTGACCTTCAGATGGCAGGTGATATAGATCTAGAAGGAAGAGTAGCTGTTACTAGGTAGAAATCTAGTCACTGGACTTTAAAGTTTTTTTTTTTTATTTATTTATGATAGAGAGAAAGAGAGAGGGGGGAGGGGCAGAGACAGAAGCAGGCTCCATGCACTGGGAGCCCGACGTGGGATTCGATCCCGGGTCTCCAGGATCACGCCCTGGGCCAAAGGCAGGCGCTAAACCACTGAGCCACCCAGGGATCCCGTCACTGGACTTTAATACGCTTTTTTTTTTTTTTTTAAGATTTTATTTGTTCATCCATGAGAGACACAGAGGCAGAGAGAGGGAGAAGCAGGCTCCATGCAGGGGCCCTACGTGGGACTCGATCCCGGGTCTCCAGGATCAGGCCCTGGGCTAAAGGCGGCGCTAAACCACCGAGCCACGGGGCTGCCCTAATACGCCAGTTATTTAATCCTTAACCCTTGTGGGGAGGGAGGGTGGTTTCCATTTTAGAGAAGAATAGAGGGTCAGAGAATAAGTTGCCCAAGATTTGAAGAAGCAAATCAGATTCCTGATTGAAACCCAGCAGTTCTATTCTCTCCTTACCACCCCCTCAATCCCCCCCCCCTCCATCTTTCCCAAACTAATCACTGACTACCCTGCCACCCGGAGTAAGGGAGATTACCCGAGAACAGCCCTAGTCTTCTTGGCAGAGGCATTCCCCCAGCAGGAGTCCTTCATATTCCAGATAGTGCTTTGGCATCCTCTGCTAACCCCACAAAACATAGATGTTCTACCGCCTTCTCTGAAGCTTTCTGCAGAGCCACAAACCTTGGCCACCACCTAGTGGCCGAGTGTACCAATAGGGAAGCCACTTCAGAAATCTGAACAAGGATGTACTTCTGGCCACCCGCCAGTTTCCCTTTTAAGATTTTAAAGTAATCTCTACACCCAACATGGGGCTCAAATTCACAACCCCGAGATCAAGAGTCCCATGTTCCTGGGGCACCTGGGTGCCTCAGTGATTGAGCATCTGCCTTTGGCTCAGGTCATGATCCAGGGTCCCACATTGGGCTCCTGCGGGGAGCCTGCTTCTCCTGCCTGTGTCTGCCTTGGTCATGAATTATAAAAAAAAAAAAAAAAAAAAAAAAAAAAAAAAAAAATCACATGTTCCACCAACTGAGCCAGCCAGGCGCACCCAAGGCTCCTGGCCTTCTATCTACTCCAGCAGAGGAGGGCCCTAGGGTCCCTTAGGATCCCTCTTTTAGGAAAGCACTGCTTTTATCCTCCAGCTTCTTCCTAGTACTTTTCCGTGTACGCTAGGGCCTAAGACTCTAGAATGATTCCCTGTTCCTTCTGAATAAAGGTTTACTTCTCTGTGCTGTGGATAGAGTCAGCCAAATCATCCCATTTACCTTTGAGGGAGAATCCTCCCAGAACTCAGGCTACCTGCCATAGACCATTGATCAGCATCATCCTCTGGTCTCTGGTCACCCAGGGCCCTGGGATTGAGCCCCATGTCAGGCTCCCTGCTCAGTAGGGAGTCTGCTTCTCCCTCTGCCCCTCTCCCTGGTTGTATGCAGTTTCAAAAAATAAGATATTTTTAAAAACTAGGTATATAGGTATTTGCTGTGAAATTCATATGAAGATCTCTAAGCATTAGAAAAGGGATGCCAGTCTCCACCACAATCAAGTGAAAATATATGGAATTTTACAACCTTTGCAGGTGATTACCATGAAGCCAGAATTTTAAAAGAAATCCCTGCTACTTCCTGACCAGCTATTCTGAACTTCACATTTCCCCTGAACTTCACATCTGCCCCCATCCCCACCCCCGAAGCTGCCCCCAGCTCAGGAAACTTCTTTAAGAGCTACTTAAGGTTTTTATTTGTAAAATTCTACTAGCACTTTCTGGTTAGAGACTAGTCCTACCTGTACTTCCTGCACCCAACCTTCAGAAGCAGTCTACATCTTAGCTCCTTCCCTCTCTGCCCTCAAGTTTTAGGTTGGGCTTTCTAGCCTAGTAGTTTAAGGGGTGGATCCCAGAGCAACAGCATCAACAGCACCTGGAGATGTGTTAGGAATGCAGATTCTAGGGATGCCTGGATGCCTGAGCAGTTGAGCATCTGCCTTCAGCTCAGGTGTGATCCCAGAGTCCCAGGATCGAGTCCCACATTGGGCTCCCTGCATGGAGCCTGCTTCTCCCTCTGCCTATGTCTCTGCCTGTGTCTCTCATGAATAGATAAAATCTTAAAAAAAAAAAAATAGAATGCAGATTCTAGGTTCTCTTGACATTAAAACCAAATCCTGGGGGTAGGGCCCAACCTATTTCAATAAACCCTGCTGACGCACTCAAGTTTCAATAAGTCAATGGTCTAGCCTATGATCAAGTACAAGATACTGCCCTGTAGGAAAAGAAATTCATACTTGCTTTCCTCACCCTTCCAGAAAGCCTCCAGGAAGGCTGACACCTGTTTTGTCAACCTCCTCACTCAACCCTTCATCTGGCTTCCAGCCCTGCCCATCTTGGCAGAGACCAGGTTAGTGACCTGCCCACCACACGCCATGGTGGTTGGTCCTCCTCATTGCATATCCCCGATTTGTTCTGTTTCTAAGACCCCAGATTCTCTCCACCTTTTGCGGGTTTCCTACCTACCTCTAAGGGTTTGTGACATCCATGCTTCTTCCTTCAAGATCTCACTAGAGATTTTCACTTGATCTGCTAGGTGAGTTCATGGAGTCTTGGGACAGGGACAGAGCTATCAAGTCATTGCTTAAGGGTGACCCACAGCAGGCAGTAAGCCTGGTCAGCCTGACCCCATAGTTCAAGCTTATTCTAAGTTTTCTTTTATGTCTTTGTTTTTCCTGAAGTAGGCTCCCACGCCCAACATGAGGCTTGAACTCGCAACCCTGAGATCTAGAGTCACACGCTCTACTGATGGAGCCAGCCAGGTACTCCCATTTTTTAAAAATGTTAGTTACCGTGTTTCTTGAGTCCTTAGCAAAGTGGAAAACATCCACTGTGAACTGAAGAGTCTCTGGCCTGGGTCTGGGGGCTTTGAAGGCTGAAGAGGAATTGTAGAGACCATCTACAAGACAGCTTTGGAAGAAGGAATGGACAATGGAATCAGGGGGCAAGGGAGGTAGTGTTGTGTTGTTCCCAGGGTCCCCTAGACAGGTGGCCCAGACCTCACCCATGGAAGTCCACAATTTTGTGATGAGGGAAGGCATTCCGATCTGGTGTCAGCGTGGCCACACAGTGGTCCACAAAAAGTCGCAGTGGCATATGGCTGCCAGTGTGGACTTCAGCCTGGAGGTGGGCTATGTCTCCCAGCTGGAATGTGGGGGATTGCTTCTCGGAGCCCCAGTCCTCTGAAAGGCACACAGTCCAGGGTGAGACTCCCAGAGCTATCCCTGCCAGCTCCCTTCTCCCAGCCCTCCCTGCTTACCCTCCATTAGGCGGAGAGAGAAAACTAGCTTCTCCTCGAAGAGCATTGTGGTCCTGAAGGGCACCCAAGTGGGCAGGATGGCCTGGCTGCTCACATTGCTGTGCCTAGGGAGAAGAGCAGCTGTCTATACCTGTCTTGACCTCCCCTTCTTTGGTTTCAATGGAAAGAGGCAGGAGGTCTCTCCTTTCTACCTAAGGCCAGAGTCCTCAGCTGTGGCCCAGCCAGGCAACAAGTCCAGGGCAGCTGAAGACACCTGAAGTCTGAGCCTGCCCCTTGACCTGCCTGAACTCCACACCTGTGAGTGGGCCCCTCCCTCAAGCCACGATCAAATCCAGGTACACCTGAGTTTGGAGTCTGGGCTCTAGACCCATGTTGGGTGCCAGACAGCTATCCCTCTCTGCATTGGTCAGGGTTCTTGAAGGCACCTCTGGTGAAGCCCTTCAGAGACAAATACAGATAGGCCTCTAGTTCTTCAGAAGCCATGGGGACTGAGTCTAGACCAGGATGGGAAAGTCTTGGAAGCAATAGGATATCTCCAGATGTTGGCCCTGCGGATCCCACTGGATCTCATGGAAGAGGCAGGGTCAGTGATGCATCGGAGAACCACGCCTCGGGTATCTAGAGCTAGGATAGGGCATCCCAGCCTGTGGCAGGCCACCTGCACTGCCCACCACCATCAGGCCAGGCAAGCCAATGTTCTCAGGTCAGTCTCAGGCAGAGACATTCAAAAGCAAGATAGTCGTAGTCCCACAAGGGTCCCAGGAGGGCTTTAGCCTCTCAGCCAGTAAGGGGGGTAGCTGGCCTTCCCATCCTTGGCTCTTCTATCTTCCCCCACCCAACTAGGCCAGGCACTGAGCTCCCTCCATCCTTGCTGCTGTGGCTCAGAACTCCTTCTACCACAGCTCAGCTGGTTTCACTGACTCCATATGCCTCCTGTTCTGGCTGCCAGAGGACCTCTGGGTTGAGAAACAGTCCTACCCACTCAGCTTGATTCTCAGGGAGGGGTGCTTATTAAGATGGGAGCCTGAGCACCCTCTCTGATCTGTTGAGCCTTTAGAACCCCTCTGTCCCCCCCTACCTTTGTTGACTAGACCCTGGGCTCCAGACCCCTGGGCAAAAGCCCCTATTAATGGGCACACTACACTCCCCTGGGATGTATGTGGTACCCTTCCAGGATCTTGTTCTGGGAGCCTCTACACCATGACCCTTCCCCAGACCCATGCCCTCAGGGTATCAGCACCACCTCCTTCACTCAGCTGAGCCACACAGGAACTGGCACTCTGGTCTTGTCATTATAAGCCACCGTCACCTTCTCATGCCTCCGTGTACAAGGTCACAGGCACATGCTTGGCGCTAGGGCTTGAGGGGTTTCTCCCACCTGTGCATATGTATTGGGAGAAGCCATAGGCAAAAAGCAGGCTGTGATAGCCCAAGCCTAGAAATTCTCCCTGCATGGAGAGTTTTTCTCAACTTCAAGGTGGGCATGGGCTGGGCAGCCCTGCAGCTTCCACCAAGAGGCCACTGGGACCTGGGTCAAGATAGACTCAGCCAGCTCCCCACTCCCAGCTGGTGCACAGAGCAGTGACCTCAACCTAAGTACTTCCACCTTCTTGCAGCTGTGCTGCCAGAATGGGCCTCTGCACCACGGGCAGCAGCAGGCCCCATCCCACACTAACCTGGGGTAGTGGCACTCGATGGGAACCTCGGCACGATTAGTTCTCAGGATGGACAGGTTGCCCGCAGGGCGGGGGCTGTGGATCAGGAAGGTGCTGTACACCAGAGCATTGTCAGTCACCTGAAGGGGACAGGAGGAGTTAACCCCACCAGCATCACCTGCCCTAGGTATGTCAACCCACACAAGGGCGCAGAGAGGACTGCCCACCAGAGATGGAGAGAACACAGGCCCTGGACTCAAAGCCCACCCTCCCGCTGACCCATGGGAAAGCCTGAGCAGCTATCACCCTCAAACCTTCATTTTTTTCTAGCCCTGAACTTGTCATACCACTGCAGGTAGTCTGGATCAGCTCAGTGTCAGGCACCAAGGGATGCCCAATGACCGGGGTATTGGGCATGTGCTCTCTTTCTCAGGCTCCCACCCCTATCTCAACAGTTTCCTTTTGGGGGTGGAGGATAGGGGTGGCATTAGGCCTGAGACCAAGAAAGCCACTTTGAAGAACCCAGAAATTTTCAGGAAATTTAACTCATTCAATGCTAGTTTTCTTGAGTTGCCCTTCCTTTTCTGACTTCTTCTCATACCCACATCACAGGAGAGGAAACTAGGTCAGTGGTTGCCTGAGGCAGGAAGAGCTCAGGTAGGTGCTACTGGGATATTTGCATCTTCCAAGGGGCCACACAGGAGAAGATAGTGCTGCTGCCTAGCCCTGCCCAAATCACTCCATCTTTAGGGGGGAGTCCTAGCTTCCTATTAGCTACAGCTCCAAATGTACCAGTAGCAGGATCTCTGGGTTGCTCTATTCACAAGCTCAGATTTTCGGGGCATTAAACCAATCATGGACTGGTGAGATGGCACAGGTCCCGGCCCCAGGTGATTCTAACCAGGTAGGATTGGGAGAACCCACCCTAGAGAAAAGCATGGCCAGGTTGTGCTCATTGGAGTCACCTGGGGACCTGTAATACTGTTATCTGGCTTCCACTTCCTGCCTGATTTAGCATAGGAGATGGGAATCCGGATTTTAAAATGCTCCCCAAGTGATTTTAATGCTCAAAGTTGGGGAGTTACTCTATTAGAATAATTCCTCACAAAACTCTTGCAGTTCTCAAAGCCTCCTGTCTTCCCCCTGGGGAAAGAGGGGCCAAGAGGCCTCAAGGCAAGCCCTGGCAGGGGTGGGAGGGGCAGCATGTCAGCTCAGAGTCCCAGGAGGGCTCCAGGTCCTTACTGACTTTGTCCCCACCCTAGTCAAGCTGAGACTGGAGTCCAGGGCCTGGTGGGCAGGAGCAGGGGCCCAGGACCGGGCAGAGGACCAGCTGTGGGGTGGGAGTAAGCAGTTCAGGGAATCCTGCACAGATAGGCTAGGGATCTTGTGCAAGTCCAGCCCTGCCTTACTGGAAGGCCCTCCTGCAGCCTGAACTACTTAGTTCCTCAGTACCTGCCTCCCACATTACACTTCCCTACCCCTCTGCTTGGAACTAACTACCCCCGCCCCCCCGCCTCTGCCCAGGGGCCCCCTTGGTGCCTTTAACACAGAGGTGATCATAATACCCTTGGCTCTCTCCTTCAAAACCACTTCTAGTTCAGGGCCTCAGGTTGTTAAGCATGAGGGAGGGATGGGATGCACACGTTTCTTGTGATTACTTCGGGCGTTCTAAGAAGTCAAAGTTGATCTCTGCCACACAAGTTTCTAGGGACCCTGCAAATGCTAGGCGCCACACACACACACACACACACACCCATATCAGCCAATCTCCTCTGGATGCCCTTGAGGGGTTTACAAATCCTCTGGATTCATGCTGGGCGATGCCCTATGGCCCAGAGTGCACAGCGCCCTCTGGACTCCACTTGGCGGACCTGAATCCAGCCTTTCCCCTGTCGCCAATACCCAGCTTCAAGCTTCAGTTGCTTTCTGCCCCCAGCAAGTGAAAGAACCTGGCCCAGCCCCACCTCTCACTGGCTCTGCATCCACACTCCCCAGGGCCACAAAGGGGGCTACGTCTCACCTGCACCCTGCTGCCACACTCGTGCAGCCCAACCTCAAACCTGACCACATCATCCGTGTCCATGGAGACCAGGGGCTCACAGTTCTCTGGACCCAGGGTGAGGTCTGCTGGCCTGATGAGCTTCCCAGTACCAAAAAGGTCTTTGCTGACAGTGACCACCAGCTGGGACTCCAGACAGTCCACCATTACTGGGGGCCTAGATGTCAATGTGTAGTAGGTCTCAGTTGGCCAGATGGTCTGGGGGCAGCACAGCTCCATGCCTCCCAGGAGCAGAAAACAGATGAAAATTCCATAGCTCAGCCCCATAGCTCCTCCAGTCACTCCCACTGGTAACCACAGTGCAGCCACCATTCAGCAGTCTTATACCCCAGATGATGCTGCTCGCACCTGGGCTAGCACCCACCTCCCCTCCCCAACCAATCAGTGGGCTGGTCCCCGATCTAGCAGCATCATCATCACCTGGGAGCTTGTTAAACCTGAAGACTCTCAGCCCCACCCCAGACCTATGGAGTTAGAATCTAGTGTTTTCCTCTTTTCCCAAGTGATTTGTATTAGAGTTAAATCTGACAAGTGTGGGTGAGCAGCCTAGTCAGTCCCACAGCCTTGCTGCCCTCCCCCCCCCCCCACCAAATCCCGTGTGTCTACCGTTTGCTGGCCCAGTGAGGGAGTGAAGAGCTGTCCCAGGTCCATGGGGGGAGATAGGGAGAAAGGCCTCTATTGAAGGGTGGGAAGGACAATCAGGGGTGGCAGGGAGCTCATTCCAAGTGAGATAACTGGAGGCAACATCATTAGGAGACCAGGGAACTTTAGGGGTCATTGCCCAATTTTATGGGAGGTAGGATGGGAGGTCGGTTCAGGCAGAGGCAGCTTTGTGAACAGAATCAAGGAGAGGGCACTGGGCTGGCTTGGGAGAAAAGCCTAGGAGATCAGAATTGCTGGAACCTCGGTACCTAGGGTGTGAGAGTGATGCTTTGGGGTGCTGGGGAGTTGGGTGAGGCGATCTGAGAGACTGGGAAGAGGTAGGACCAGAGATGAGGATCGGGTGGCTGCTGTGCCAGTCCTGGCAGGAGAGGGTGAAGAAGGAGTGATAGGGGCAACATTTTTACTGATGGCCTGCTCTGCTAGGAAGCAGAGGAGGACTGCAACAGTTAATGGTGCCAGGGTCACCTGGCTGGCTCAATCACAAGAACATGTGACTCTTGATCTCGGGGTCATGAGTTCAAGCCTCACATTGGGTATGGAGATTACTTAGAAATAAAAATTAAAAATTAATGGCACCTAATTCCTAGGAACAGAAGTGTGGACTCAGTTGCAAATGCTTGCCTCTGAAGTCATCAAACCATAGGTTTAAGTTGCTTAAAGAGTCCCTTGGTGGGGTTGTGGTGGGGGGCATTTAAAAAAAATATGTAATCTAATTTACTTGTGGGAAAATAAATAAGTGGAAGGAAGAGAAGAGATTACCCCAACATTCTTTGACTTAACCAACATGAGTTGATGGGCAGTGGTGCGGGATGTGGAGGCAGCCAGCACAGAGAAGCAGCTCCAGGGACGCCTGGGTGCCTCAGTGGTTGTGTCAGCCTTCAGCTTGGGGCATGATCCTGGGCCCTGGGATTGAGTCCCACATTGGGCTCCCTCTGGGGAGCCTGTTTCTCCTTCTGCCTATGTCTCTGCCTCTCTCTCTGTATCTTTCATGAATAAATAAATAAAATCTTTTTTTTTTAAGATTTTATTTATTCACCCATGAGAGACAGGGGGAGAGAGAGAGCCAGAGACACAGGCAGAGGGAGAAGCAGGCTCCATGAAGGGAGCCTGATGTGGGACTCGATCCCGGGTCTCCAGGATCAGGCCCTGGGCTGGAGGCAGTACTAAACTGCTGAGCCACCCAGGCTGCCCCAATAAGTAAAATCTTAAAAAAAAAAAAAAAAAAAAAGCAGCTCCAAGCTCACCTGGGTGGCCCACCCAGGGGGAAATCCTTTCCTCTGGGTTCCACATGTTAAATAACAAAAATTCAACCCAGTAAATTTTATTTTAATTAATTAATTTATTATTTTAAGATTTTAATTTTTTTTTTAAATATGGAACACTGGGGTACCTGGGTGGCTCAGTCAGTTAAATGTCTGCCTTCAGCTCAGGTCATAATCCTGGGGTCCTGGGATCGAGCCCCATGTCAGGCTTCCTGCTCATTGAGAAGTCTGCCTCTCCTCTTACTCATGCTCTCTTTCTCTCTCTCTCTTTCCCTCTCTCCCTCTCTCTCTTTCTCTCTCCCTCAAATAAATAAATAAATAAATAAGGAACACTTCATGAATTTTCGGGTTATTCTTGTGCAGGGGCCATGCTAATCTTTTTTGTATTGTTCCAATTTTAGTATATGTGCTGCTGAAGTGAGCACTTCAAGATTTTATTTTACTTTTCATTTTATTTTTTAAAGATTTATTTATGAGAGTGTGTGCTCATGCATCTATGAATGGGGGGAGGGGCAGAGGGAGAGCGAATCCTCAAGCAGACTCCACACTGAGTGGGGAGCCTAATGCGAGGCTGGCTCCCACTACCCATAAGATCATGACCCGAGCCGAAACCAAGAATCAGACGCTTAACCAACTGAGCCACCCATGTGCCCCAAATATTTTATTTTTAAGTAATCTCTACACCCAATGTGGGGCTTGAACTCACAAACCCGAGATCAAGAGTCACATGCTCCACCAACTGAGCCAGCCAGGTGCCTGAACCCAGCCAATTTTAAAAAGCTAATTGGCTTTATTATTTGGCTCATGAATCAGGCAGCACCCCATCTAACAGAGGGGAACCCCAAAGGGCCACAGGAAATGAAGGTTTTTTTTTTTTTTTTAAAGATTTTATTTATTTTTTCATGAGAAACACAAGGAGAGAGAGGCAGAGACACAGGCAGAGGGAACCCCATGCAGGACTCTATCCCAGGACTCCAGGATCACGCCAGGGGCCGAAGGCGGCGCTAAATCACTGAGCCATCCGGGCTGCCCTGAAATTTTTAAAAATAGAGAGGGAGAGACACCTGGGTGGCTCAGTGGGCTAAGCGTCTGACTTTGGCTCAGGTCATGATCTCAGGGTCTTGGTATCAGATCCCCGTCAGACTCCGCAATCAGTGGGGAATCTGCTTCTCTCCCTCTGCCCCTCCCTCCCATATACTCCCTCTACTCCCTCTTTCTATAAGATAAATAAATCTTTTAGGGCGCCTGGATGGCTCAGCCAGTTGATTGTCAGACTCTTGGTTTTGGCTTGGGTCATGATCTCAGCCTCATGAGGTGGAGCCCCACATCAGGCTCCGTGCTCAGCAGGCAGTCTGCTTGAGATTCTCTCACTCCCTCTGTGCCTCCTCCTGCACCCCTGCTTGCTCGCTATCTCTGTGAAATAAATAAATCTTAAAAATAAATACTTTTTTTTTAAAAGGTTTCATTTCTGAGGATTTGAAACTGCAGTTAGGTTAGGTATTAAGTCTTGGTTTCCTGACTTGGGGCCTTAACACAAGTAATGCTTTATTGGGCCTGGTTTTCTTTTTCATCTGCCTACCAGGTCCAGAGGGAGGGAGCCAGCTGTGGCCCAACATCCCAAGGAACAGCTAGGTGGAGACACTATCTGGGAGTGGTGGCCCTCTGGGGAAGGGGCCTCTCCATACTTGTAGCCCACAGCTGTACTTGTAGCCCAGAGCTGTGCTTGTAGATTGTGCTGTAAATAGGGTTGGGTGGGCTGGGGACTAGAAATCAGGGCCTCCCTCCTTGGGATCCATCCCCTCTCCCTCTCTGCCCTGGAACTACCTAACCCTCCTAGAAGTCTTCTGGATAAAAGGACATAGGGCACCTGGCTACCTCAGTTGGTGGAGCATGTGACTCTTGATCTCAGTCATGAGTTCAAGCCCCACATTGGGCTTGAGAGTTTTCAAACAAATAAGAAATAAGACATGAAGAAATTGGTGAGTGGATGTGAAGCATGTATTGGGGGAGAGGAGGATAGAGGAGAGTATGCATATGAAGTGGTGGTAAGTTTGTGTCTCCCCTTTCCAGAAAAAGGACCAAAGACATCCCCATCAAGGATCCTGGGGGATCCCTGGGTGGCGCAGTGGTTTAGCGCCTGCCTTTGGCCCAGGGCACGATCCTGGAGACCCCGGATCGAGTCCCACGTCGGGCTCCCAGTGCATGGAGTCTGCTTCTCCCTCTGCCTATGTCTCTGCCTCTCTCTCTCTCTCTCTCTCTCTCTCTCTCTCTCTCTCTCTGTGACTATCATAAATAAAAAAAAATAAAAAAAAAAAAAAAAAGGATCCTGGCCAGTCTACCCCCACTCTCTCAACCCAGCCCAGATTCCAGGTCTTTTGTGTTTTTCTGAGGAGTGCTGCCACCTGGTGGCCAGAATCACCAAAGGCACAGCCACCTGCCCACAGCGTTTCCCTTAAAATTCCTTAGATCCCAGATTCTGGTCTCTAAATACTATTCCTCTCTAACAGGGGACCCAGGGCTCCTTGGAGGACTGGCTGATTCCAAGGCTAGGGGCAGGAAAGTACAAGGTGAATCTAGAATATCTTGTGATGGTGAATATGTTCATAAAATGATGAGGACGTGTCAAAAGGACACAAGCCAAATTGAACAGAGGAGCGGTGGTCCCAATGGCCAAGCTGGGGACAACTGTGCACCAAAATGAATGATGAGAACAAGGACTAGACGTCAAATAAAGTAAGAATCCATGGGCATCCATTCTGACGATACATAAAAACACATAAATGAGAATATTTTTCTGTAAAAGGGAAGAAACTCCTTAAGTAGAACACCATCACAGGAGGAATGATCATTTGGAAAGTGACCATTTACGGGCTCCTGGGGGGCACAGTTGGTTGAGCATCCTACTCTTGGTTTCAGCTCGGGTCGGGATCTCAGTGTTGTGCTATCAAGCCCCTTGCCTCTGGCTCTGTGCTCAGCAGCTGAGTCTGCTTGAGATTCTCTCTCTCTCTCTCCCTCTGCCCCAACCCCACACATGCACTCTATCTCTGAAATAAATCCTTTAAAAAATGACCAGTTGCAGTCATCATAATAATAGATTCAGGCAAGAATTATCAATGCTTATTAAAAATTAGTAGGGGTGCCTGGGTGGTTCAGTCAGTTAAGTGTCTGGCTTCAGCTTAGGTTGTGATGCCAGGGTCCTGGGATAGAGTCCCACATCGGGCTCCCTGCTCAGAGGGGAGCCTGCTTCTCCCTCTCCCTCTGTTACTCCCCCTGCTTATTCTTTCTCTTTCTGAGAAATTAAAAAAAATAACATTTTTAACATTTATTGAGGATTCTTGCCCAAATCTGTCCATATCATAGTGGTTACAAACTTTCAAACTCTACTACTCCTTCCGGCACATTAGAGGGGGGAAAATGGGCAGCCCCGGTGGCTCAGCAGTTTAGTGCTGCCTTCAGCCCAGGCTATAATCTTGGGAGTCCCAGGATCGAGTCCCACATTGGGCTCCCTGCATGGAGCCTGCTTTTCCCTCTGCCTGTGTCCCTGCCTCTGTATGTGTGTGTGTGTGTGTGTCTCATGAATAAATAAATAAAATCTTTAAAAAAAAAAAAGGGGGGGGGAAATCTCATAATCCTCAAATCCACAACAATAAAACAATGTTGGAAACTGCCATAAGAACACAAGTGAAAAATAAGCATCTTTTCTAAAAAATCATAGGACTATAAATTCAGGAAGTACACAAAAAATTTTAAATGAATCAAACTCATCAGATTATATACATTAAACATATAGCTTTTTTTAAAATGTCAATCATACTTCATTCGAGTGCTTTAAAAAGAAGAACCATGCCAAAGAAAATCATGATTTTTGGTTTAATTCTGAGTTAAGAATATTAAGATTTTTTTAAAAAAAGGAATATTAAGAATTTGCCTGCAATGCATATGGTCTCCTATATACAATAGATGATTTTATATACAATTTAAAATCCAATACATTATGAATTTATGATTAAGAAATACCCTTAAATATCTTTTTTAAAAAGATTTTATTTATTCATGAGAGATACAGAGAGAGAGGCAGAGGCAGAGGGAGAAGCAGGCTCCCTGTGGGGAGCCTGATGTGGGACATGATCCCAGGACTCCAGGATCACGCCCTGAACCAAAGGCAGACGCTTGACCTCTAAGCCACCCAGACATCCCACCCTTAAATATCTTTAAGCAGTAGAAACATACATGATACTTACAAGTGGAAGTAATACCCATATAGTATTCTATATTATTATCCCAGAGACATCCATAGAGGTCTCAGTTTATTAAGAAAACATCAAAAAATATTTTGTATATTGAGTATGTTTTTGGGAGTGGGAAAGAGTAACAGCTTTTCCTTTGGTTTAAAATACTCAACAGCGGGATCCCTGGGTGGCCAGCGGTTTGGCGCCTGCCTTTGGCCCGGGGCGTGATTCTGGAGGCCCGGGATCGAATCCCACGTCGGGCTCCCTGCATGGAGCCTGCTTCTCCCTCTGCCTGTGTCTCTGCCTCTCTGTCTCTCTCTGTGTGACTATCATGAATAAATAAATAAAATCTCTAAAAAAATAAAATAAAATAAAATACTCAACAGTCTGAAGTCATGAACCTGAGAAGGTAGTAGCCTCTGAAGGAGTTAGAATTGCAAGAGAAATCCAGCAAGGAAGCACACCTGTGCTTTCCACTCCCCACCCCCACCCCCATCACCCTCTGCTAGGTGAGGCTCAGGCTCCCACTTTAAAAGAAGTTAAGGTAAAATAAATAAATAAATAAAAATAAAAATAAAAGAAGTTAAGGTCACTTCTACTTCAGAAGGGTAAACATTTGGTAGTATGAATGACTTTTTCATCTTATTAAGTTGAATGAATGGTAATTTCTGAAATGCTCTTCCAATTTATTTATTTTTATTTTTATTTTTTTTTTGCTTTTTTTTTTGCTCTTCCAATTTAAAACCTGTATCTCTACCCATGAAGCCACAGGCCCCAGTGGAGGTTGGAGGGTCACATCTGCAATGCACCAGCCTGTGTCCCTGTAAGCAGGAAGGATGGAGGGTATGAGCAGCCTGCGGTCCAGCCATCAGTGTCACCACGGAGTTGATTGTAGTTCTCTTTGTACCATTAATTGTAATCACAGATGTATCCCTTTTCCTGATATTGTAAGCTCATTGAAGGCTTTTCGTTAACACCTTATTCTTCTGAACGCATTCCATATTCTTCTTGGAGCACAGCATATTGTTCTCCAGCTGTGGAGGTAGAAAGTTACAAGCAGGGAGCAAGAAGAGGGCTCATACTCTCCCCCACTTTTCAGGCACCCAGGCTTGTCCTGCATGAAATTGCAGGTGAACCCAACCTTCTGTGTGTGCAGGCAGACTTCTCTCACACATCACTTGACACCATGAGCCTCCTGTGGCGATGCCACTGTCTCCATCTTCCCAGCCTTGGCTGCAATTCTGGACCAGGAGGGAAACACGGCATCCAGGGCTGAAGTTGTCATAACAGTATCAACCTCCTCCAGGAGAGCATTAGACCTCTCAGGAGGAGCAGCCACTTCAGGAGGGTAGGTTCCATCAGAAGGTATCTTTGTTCCAGGACTTTCCAGAGACATTTCCCCCTGTCCAACATCAATCTTCTTTGTGTCTGTGTGAGAATCTTGGCCTCCTCTGCAGTGACAGGAATGTTCTTCTTTTGATTCGGTAAGCATATCCGCAGATTCGCTTATATACATCTAATCTCTGACCTTTGGTGCTCAGCTTGAGTTCATGGCACCAGGCCTGCAGGATGTCTCGGTGAAGCAAGTTGGCAGGTGGCAATTTTAGAAGGTAATGGAGGGGGACACCTGGATGGCTCAGCGGTTGGGCGCCTGCCTTCAGCTCAGGTCATGATCCGGGAATCCAGGATCAAGTCCCACATCCGGGGCAGCCTGGGTGGCTCAGCGGTTTAGCGCCGCTTTCGGCCAAGGGTGTGATCCTGGAGTCCCTGGATCGAGTCCCACATCGGGCTCTCTGCATGGAGCCTGCTTCACCCTCTGCCTTTGTCTCTGCACCCCCCCCCCCGTATCTCTCATGAATAAATAAATAAAATCTTAAAAAAAAAAGTCATCAAAGAATATCTAAGTACACAGAGAGCTATTCCATATTCATGGATGGGAAATGTCGTAAAAAATCATAAAAATCTCAATTTTCCCAGTTAACCTATAATCTCTACAAAATCTCAACAGGTGTGTAAAATCTCTACAAAATCTCAACAGGTGTGTAAACTGATTCTAAAATTTATACAGAAGGAGATGCCTGGGTGGCTTAGCAGTTGAGCGTCTGCCTTCTGCTCAGGGCATGATCTCAGAGTCCCGGGATCAAGTCCCACATCGGGCTCCCTGCATGGAGCCTGCTTCTCCCTCTGCCTGTGTCTCTACCTCTCTCTCTCTCTCTGTGTGTGTGTGTGTCTCTCATGAATAAATAAATAAAATCTTTGAAAAAATTAAAAAAAAATAAAAAATAAAATTTATACAGAGGAATAAGGATCAAGGAAATCAAGACTTCTGAAGAAAAAGAACAATGCGATAGACACACCCTCGCAGCTATGAAGACATATTCTAGAGCCATAGTAATTAAAATGGGGTGCTGATAGGACAGAAAAACACCAGCAGTGGAATGGAGGAGTGAGCCCAGAAACAGCCACTTGCATATGTGAAATATGACACATGACAGAGGGGACAGATGGACAACTTAATAAAAGGAGCTGTGACAATGATTATCCATATGGGGAAAAAATTAGATTTCTACTTCATACATAAGAATGAGTTCTAGATAAATTAAAGAGCTGAATGTGTAGGAACAAAACCTTAAAATTTATGAAAGGAAATATAACCTTCCCGGACAGAGTGAGATGGAGGGTATTTGCTAAACATGACCCCTCCTACACACCCCTCAAAAGAGAAAAAGCACAAACCATTAAAGAGAGGTGACTTTTTAGGACACTGTTGTAAGTGATAAAAATAGCTACAGGTCACCTGTGTGGCTCAGTTGGTTGAGTGACCGGCTCTTGATTTTGACTCAGGTCAGGATCTCAGAGTCCTGGAGCCTGTAAGGGTCCATGCTTAGTGGGGAGTGTGCTTGAAGACTCTCGCCCTCTGCCCCTCCCCCCATTCTCCATCTTTCTCTTGCACGTGCTCTCTCTCTCAAATAAATAAATAAATATTTTTTAAAATAGGACTTTCCTCAAAAAAAATAAATAAAATAAAATAAAATAAAATAAAATAAAATAAGACTTTCCCGGGGCACCTGGCTGGCTCAGTCAATGGAGCATGCAACTCTTGATCTCAGGGTTGTGAGTTTGAGCCCAACATTACCTATAGAGATTTCTCAAAAAAAAAAAAAAAAAATTTTTTTTTAAATAGAACTTTCCTTTCTGCCTGTCACCCTAGAAAGACAAAATAGCTGGTATGTGATAGGGAATAAGAGTAGCCATGAATTGTAGGGCAGTTGGAATTTGCCAGACACACATACCCATATGCTGCTGATTCTACTGCTTCATTCTGTGGCCAGACTTTAGCCAGACTGGAGATATCCTGATGGGCTGGGATTTGGCACATTTTTTTGTGCAGTGACTGAAATGAAAAGAAATTCAAGAATACAAAAAGAAAGGAGTTCTGAAGTGTGTGGGGGAATTTTTCACTACTTCATTATTAAAAGCCAAATGATATACAAAATTTACAGCCCCCATGAGCAAATATGTGACCTTGATTACAGCTCAGGAAAATAGACATTTTGTACCATGTTTTGGCTTTTTTTATTACAGAGTGTTCAAAAATTACCTTAGAAAATAAAGAAGTGTTGGGGCACCTAGGTAGCTCAGCTAGTTGGGCGTCTGCTTTCGGCTCAGGTCATGATCCTGGAGTCCTGAGACCTAGCCTCACGTTGGGCTCCCTGCTCAGCCAGGAGTCTGCTTCTCCCTCTCCTTCTGCCCCTCTTCCTACCAAACTCCAGGCTTTATTTTGATACTTCCAGTTTTTACTGTTAATGCCTTTTTTCTGTTCCAGGATCCAATCCAGGATACTGCATTGCATTTAGTAAGTATATTTTTAAATGATTACATATGCATATAATATAATGTCTGGAAAGGGGTGTATGAGTGGCTCAGTTGGTTGAGCATCTGACTCTTGATTTTGACTCAGGTCATGATCTCATGGGTTGTGAGATCCAGCCCCGTGTTGGGCTCTACTCAGTGGGGAGTCTTTGCTATTCTCTCTCTCCCTCTCCCTCTGCCCTCCCCCCACTTATGTGTGTGTGCTCTCTCTCTCTAAAATAAATAAATCTTTAAAAAAATAAATAAAGTGGGATGCCTAAGTGGCTCAGTGGTTGAACATCTGCCTTTGGCTCAGGGTGTGATCCCGGGGTCTTGGGATCAAGTCCTGCATTGGGCTCCTTTCAGGGAGCCTGCTTCTCCCTCTGCCTATGTCTCTGCCTCTCTCTGTGTATCTCTCATAAATAAATTTTTTAATATTTTTTTAAAAATATTTTATTTATTCATAGACAGAGAGAGAGAGAGGCAGAGACACAGGCAGAGGGAGAAGCAGGCTCCATGCAGGGAGCCCCACACGGGACTCGATCCCGAGTCTCCAGGATCACACCCCAGGCCGCAGGCGACGCCAAACCGCTGCGCCACCGAGACTGCCCTCATAAATAAAATTTAAAAAAGAAAATCTTTAAAAATAAGTAAATAAATATAAATAAATAAATAGTATAAATAAATATAAATTAAATAAATAACAGAATGTGATTTACCCTTCAAAAGGATACTTGGTCACTGGACAGAGAATATATTTGGAGGGAAGAGCATGGAAGCAAAGACCAGTTAGGACTGCAACAGTCGGAGTGAGACAGGATAAAGGTATGTATCAGAGCAGGTTTTCTCAAGCTAGGCACTACTGACATTTCAGACTGGATAATTTGTTGTTACAGAGGCCTGTCCCATGTATTGTGGGATGTTTAGCAGCATCTATCCAGTTGTGACCACCCAAAATGTACCCTCCTAGGTTTGACCACCAGAAATGTTTCTGTAAGTTGCCAAATGCCCTTCTAGGGTGAAATCACCTCTGTTGAGAAATGTGTGACACTAATGGAGTGGCATGGAGGCAGTATACTGGAAGAGGCTGGGTTATGGATATATACACATATATATGTATATATATAAAATATATAATCTTCATATAATCTATACATATTAGACTGGATATATTTTGAAGGTAGGGTTAAAAAGTCTTTCTGATGGAATGGATGCTGATAGCCAGATAGAAGAAAAAGAACACAGAATGAATGCACTGGATAAATAAAATATGATCTATCCATTCAATGGAATAGCATTCAGCTTCAAAAAGGAAGGACATTCTGACACCTGCTACAACATGACTAATCCTTGAGGACATTCTGCTCAGTGAAATAAGCCAGTCACAGAAAGACAAATACTGTATGATTCCACTTATATGAGGTCCCAGGGGGAGTCCAATTCATAGACACAGAAAGTAGGGTGGTGATTGCCCAGGGCTGGAAGGAAGGGGGCATAGGGAGCTGTTGTTTAATGGGTGTAGAGTTTCCGTTTTGCAAGATGAAAATGTTCTAGAAATGAGGACACAATCACGTGGATATACTTAACCCTAAGGAACTGTACACTTAAAAACTGATTTAGATGGTAATTTTATGTAACATGGATTTTACCACAAAAATAAAACAAAAATGTTAAATATTGCATCAGAAAAATGTAGCTACTGGCCAACAGGGGTTGCTTGATTCTCAGAACGTGGCCACTGCTGCCAGAAGTTTCCTCTGAGCCATTGGCTGCCCAGTCCAAGAGCACTTTCCCCTGGGATGTTTCTGCCTTGGCAGCCTTTAGGCTGCCAGTGAAAGAAAGTGCTGAATGAACATAATAGGCCTCTGGTTCTCACCCTATGAAACTCTCCTTCAACACCGGTGCTTCACCAAACGTGCTTCCCACAGTTGTCTCTCGAAAGATCAAAGAATGACCCTTCAGTGATTCTATAGGGAATCACGTGGCACTTCTCTTCTGTCCTCTGGATTTTGCTTTCACATGTTCTGTGTGTGTGTGTGGAAACTGCATTTTGTAAAAGTGCAAAGGCATTTCACAATGGAACTTTTATTTCACAATAATGGGTTTCAGCGGATCCCTACTTCAGCCCACCTTGCCCAGACAAACACACAGAGAAAGAATGGGGATTTGGGCACTGTTGTTAGATTTCTTGCAACAAACTTCCTGGGGATTTAGCAAGCTGTTAGAAGTGCATGAGATCGGGATGCCTGGAGGGCTCAGTCAGTTAAGCATGGGACTTGATTTCAGCTCAGGTCATGATCTCTCTAGCCCTCCCCCTCCACTCTCTCTTTCTGCCCCACTCTGTAAAAATAAATAAATAAATAAATAAATAAATAAATAAATAAAATTAGAAGAGCGTGAGGTCTTTTCATAACTGACCTAAGTGGAGTCATGGAAGCATCTGAGGGTCACTGCCCTCCCAGGGAGCTCAAGAGCAGAAGAGGTGCTCCACGTGGGAGAGGCATTCCAGAATGTGGAGCCCAATGGAAATCCACTCATTGACTGTACACCAGATTTTCCTACACTCCAGCTAAGCCCAGCTGCTTCCAAAGGATTTTGAGAAATTTTATCAGTAAATCAATCCCTGGGCACCTGCAGCTTCTCATACCAGAAAAAAGCCACCTGTTGGAAACCATTTTTCACACCTCAAGGTGGTGATTTCAAGAAGTGCTAAAAATGTTGCTTTAATCTTTATTTATTCATTTTTTAAATATTTAATTTAAAAATATTTTATTTATTTATTCATGAGGGACAGAGAGAGAGAGAGAGGTAGAGACATAGGAAGAGGGAGAAGCAGGCTCCCTGCAAGAGCCCAATGTGGGACAGATGCTCAACCGCTGAGCCACCCAGGCATCCCTGTTCATTTAATTTTTAAGTAATCTCGGGACACCTGGATGGCTTAGTGGTTGAGCATCTACCTTCACTCAGGGCATGATCCCAGTGTCCCAGGATCGAGTTCCACATTGGGCTCCCTGCAGAGAGCCTGCTTCTCCCTCTGCCTGTGTTTCTCTCTCTCTCTGTCTCTCATGAATAAATAAATAAAATATTTAAAAAAAAATTTTAAGTAATCTCTACACCCAATGTGGGGCTTGAAAATACAACCCTAATATCAAGAGTCACATGTTCTTCTGACTGAGCCAGCCAGGCACCCTGTACCACTTTTATTTTTAAAATAAAAAAAAAATAATAAGATTTTATTTATTTGAGAGAGAGAGTGTGAGTGAATGAGTGCATGAGTGGGTGGGGGAAGGAGTAGAAGAAGAGGGAAAAGCAGACTCTCTGCTGAGCAGGGAGCCCAATACAGGGCTCTATCCCAGAACCCTATGATCATGACTTGAGCCAAAACCAAGAGTTGGACACTCAACTGACTGAGCCACCCAGGAACCCCAGAACTATTTTATCATCACAAAGATCTCTCTCATGCTACCCCTTTACCCACACCCACCTCCTACCCCTCCACGATCTCTAAACCATGGATATCACTAATCTGTTTTCCACTTCCGTAATTTTGTCATTTCGTGGATGTTATATAAATAGAATCATATAGTGCATGACCTTTTGATATTAGCCTTTTTTACTCAGCATAATGCCCTTGAGATCCATCCAGATTATTGCCTATATCAATAGTTGTTCCGTTTTGTTGCTAAGAAATGTTCTGTGGAATAGCTGTGCCATGTATGGCTTGTTTAACCACTTACCTATCGTAAGACATTTTGATTGTCTCCAGCTTTTGGTTATTACAAATAAAGCTGCTATGAACATTCATGTATAGGTTTTTGTACAGACATAAATTCTCATTTCTCTGAGGTAAATGCCCAGGAGTACAACTGCTAGGCTGTATGATAAGTGTATACTTCATTTTTTAGAAAACCCTGCCAAACTATTTTCCAGAATGTCTGGAACATTTTACATTTTGCCAGCAACATATGAGGGATCCAGTTTCTCCACATCCTTGTTATTAGCACTTGGTATTGTCACTCTTTTTACTTTAACCCTTCTGATAGGTATGATGACATTTCATAATGATTTTATTTTTAAAAGTAGGCTCCACGCCCAGCATGGAGCCCAGCATGGGGCTTGAACGCACAATCCTGAGTCATGACACGAGCTGAGATGAAAATCAGACACTTAACCAACTGAACCACCCAGGCGCCCCATCTCATATTGATCTTAAATAGTGTCTCCGTAATGGTCAGCTCATCTTTTCATGTGCTTGTCTACCATCTCTATAGCCCCTATGGTGAAATGTCTCTTTATGGCTTGCCATTGTCTAATTGGTTTATTTTATTTTATTTTATTTTTTATTTTTTAATTTTAATTTTTATTTATTTATGATAGTCACACACAGAGAGAGAGAGGCAGAGACACAGGCAGAAGGAGAAGCAGGCTCCATGCACTGGGACCCCGACGTGGGATTTGATCCCGGGTCTCCAGGATCGCGCCCTGGGCCAAAGGCAGGTGCTAAACCGCTGCGCCACCCAGGATTCCCCTCTAATTGGTTTTTTAAAGTTGAATTTTGAGTTTCTCATATATTCTAGATAGAACTATATCAATTCATTTATTTAGTATATCCATGCAGGAGAATATCACTGAGCTATAAAAAGATATAGGGGTGCCTGGCTGGCTGGCTTAGTCGGTAGAACATTCGACTCTTGGTCTCGGAGTTCTGAGTTCAAGTCCCACTTTGGGTGTAGAGATTACTTAAAATCTTTTTAAAAATGATGATGTGAAAGAAATATTTCAATAAATAAATAAAAAGGAACAAAGTACTGATGCATAGTACAACGTGGATAAATCTTGGAAACTATGCTAAGTGAAAGAAGCCAACATAAAAAGTCACATTGCAGGCTTGGATTTATCTGAAATGTCCAGAATTGGCAAATCACGGAGGCAAAAAGTAAACTAGTGGTTGCTAAGGGCTGGAGGGAAAGAGAGTAGGGATTAAGTGCTAATGAGTATAGGGTTTATTTTGGGGGGGTGCTGAAAATGTCCCAGAATTAGATTATGGTGATGGTTGCATATTTCCGTGAATATACTAAAACCAGTGAATTGTACACTTTGAGCTTGTTCAAGGCTTCCCAGGAGGGAGGAGGCCGGAGACTGAGCCTAGGGCTCCCCTCCACTTGCCAGTCATGTTGCAGTGGGTGCGTGACTGAATCTGGCTGAGAAGACTCAAGGGGATATCTGTTGGAAAGTCTTCCCAGCTTTTTTTTTTTTTTCTTTTTAAGAATATTTTATTTATTTATTCATGAGAGACACACAGAGAGAGAGAGAGAGAGAGAGAAGCAGAGACACAGACAGAGGGAGAAGCAGGCTTCACACAGGGAGCCTGATGTGGGACTTGATCCTGGGACTCCAGGATCATGACCTGGGCCAAAGGCAGCGCTAAACTGCTAAGCCATCCAGGGATCCCCTCTTCCCAGCTTTTAAAACAGGACACAGATAGGGATATTCTAGCTCTGAACATTGTCATATGCATGAGATACTCAGAACTGAGGCCACCATCTTGAATCAAGAGGGAAGGCAGCCAAGAGGAGGATGATGGCAGAGTAGACAGATGGGAAGCACCTGGGTCCCTGATGATGTCACCCCACTGAATCAACCAATCCTGAAATGGTCTCACCTCTGACTTCTTGTTCAGTGAGATAAAGTCTCCTTTTGAGCAACTTTGATTTATGTTTTCTGTTACTTGCCTCCTAAAAGCACCATAACTGATAGAGCATCAAATGCTGCCAGAATATCAAGTAATATGAGGACAATGTGTGTTGGTGGTATAGAGGTGCGCATAGCTGCCTTTGAATAAACATGAGGACAGTGACAGAAACTGTAGTTGTCCTCTGGTGTCTGCTCTCCCTCCTCCTCGTCCTCATCCTCGTCCTCGTCCTCGTCCTCCTCCTCCTTCTTCTTCCTCTTCTTTTTTTCCATTTATTTGAGAAAGAGAGAGATAGAGAGGAGGGTCAGAGGGAAAGGAAGAGGAAATCTCAAGCAGACTCCCCACTGAGCACAGAACCCAACACAGGGCTCAATCCCTGAGATCATGACCTGAGTTGAAATCAAGAGTCAGACATTGAACTGACTGAGCCCCCCAGGTACCCCGTTACTTTCCCTTCTTGTACAGTAATACAGTTTTTAGCTAGGCTGTGGCTATGAGAAGTTCTAGCCATGAGAGAGAAGGCTTGTGGTCATACCCTTTAAGGAAGGAACATGAAAAATCCCTCCATTTCTCCTTTAGGTTGTCTGTTATGGACTGAATGTATCCCTCCAAAATTCATGCTGAACCCCCACCCCCAAATGTAAGTGTTTATGGAAATAGGGCCTTGAGAAGATAATTTAGATTAAATAGTCATAAGGGTTAGGGCCTTCATCCCATAGGAGTAGTATCCTTATAAGAAGAGATGCCAGGGATGACTGGGTGGCACAGTGGTTGAGTGCTTTGGCTCAGGGCATGATCCTGGAGTCCCAGGATCGAGTCCCACATTGGGCTCTCTGCATGGAGCCTGCTTCTTCCTCTGCCTGTGTCTCTGCCTCTCTCTGTGTGTCTCTCATGAATAAATAAATAAAATCTTAAAAAAAAAAAAGTAGCTGAAGGAACCTGTCACATGATGGGTCTTTAAAAAATAAAATTAAAAAATAAAACATGAGCAGGTGCTGTATGTGTCATGCCAGAGCAGAGGCTTTAAACATGCTTGCATGAGGGGTGCCTGGGGGGCTCAGTCAGTTAAGCATCTGCCTTCAGTTCAGGTCATGATCCCGGGGTCCTGGGATAAAGCCTCCCCTCCATCAGGCATGGGGTGTGTGTGTTTGGGGGGGTGGTCCTTGCCCAGCAGGGAGTCTGCTTCTCCCTCTCCCTCTGCCCCTCCCCCTGCTTGTGCTTTCTCTCTCTCTTTCTCTCTCAGATAAATAAATAAAATCTTAAAAAAAAAGAAAGAAAGAAAGAAAGAAAGAAAGAAAGAAAGAAAGAAAGAAAGAAAACAAGGAATGAAAATCCTCTCTTGGATCTCATGACACAGGTCACTGGTGACCTTAGGAAGAGTTGCCTCAGGGATCCCTGGGTGGCGCAGCGGTTTGGCGCCTGCCTTTGGCCCGGGGCACGATCCTGGAGACCGGGGATCGAATCCCACGTCGGGCTCCCGGTGCATGGAGTGTGCCTCTCTCTCTCTCTCTCTCTCTGTGTGTGTGACTATCATAAATAAATAAAAAATTTATTAAAAAAAAAAAAAGGAAGAGTTTCCTCAGTGGAATGGTGAGGACAGAAGGCAGACCAGAGCAAGCTGAGCTCAGGGAGAGGTAAGGAGGCAGACCTGGGTGTGCAGGCAGCACTCTAGTGAAGTCTGGCTGTGATGGAGAGGAGAGGGACGGGGCACTAGCCAGAGGAGGGGCTAGTGGAGGCCAGTGCAGAATACAAGCAGATGCTCTCCTGCTCAGGTCTCCCTGCTAGAAAGAACCTGCTGATAAGCCGTGAGGAACGCAGACAGCTGGCAGCCTCCAGTTCCAGCACCTTCCAAGGCCTGAGCATCTGAGCCAAGGTGTCACTTCCCAGGCATCCTCCAGCCAGTGACAGAGCATAAGGAAATGAGGGCCTGGCCATTTCTACCCTGAGGACCCACCAGCCACAGATTGAGAGGGTTTTCTGTGGCTTGCTTGTAATGACTGAGACCAGAGGATGCTCAGAGCCCCATGTGAAGGATCCAGTTGGGAAAGAGCAGCTGAATATGGCAGAGAGAGGATGCCTGGATGGACAGAGGGAGGTCCTTGATGAGGCAGAAGGACACGGGGTCTGGACTGTGGGGTCTGGACTGCGGGGGGAGCAGTTGGTCAGGCCAGGGGAAGGGGGAAGAGGGAGGGAAAAGGAAGGATGGGTGTAGACACAGGAGTGCATATAGGCTTGGGAGCAGGGTGATGGCAGACCTCCCCACAGAGAGTTCTCTTTCTCCGAGAAATAGGATGCAGGATTAGGAAACTAAGTCCTGCAAAGTTCCCCGGGCTGGAAAAGTTCCCCTTTTCCTCTCTTAGACTCATCTTCTTACCTGCAGGATTAACAGCTCTGACTACATCCCTAGTCCCCAAACATGTCTGATCCTCAGGGGCTTTTCAAAAATATGCTTTTGGGGGACCCTATCCATGAATTTCTGTAGCAGAAGTGGTGGGGGCAGAAATCTGTATATATATTTTAAGTACCCCTGGAGCTGATGTGGAGGCACAACCAGGTTGGGGAACCACCCTGAAGGGACATTCTGGCTTTAAGAGTTTGTGGTTTCAGCAGGAAGGTGCAGAATTCCAGCACAGCATTTCATGGAAGCCACAAGCTATAGAATGAGCCACATGCCACTTCCTGTCGCCAATAACTACAAAAGCCCCAAAGCTCAAAAGCACCAGAACTCAAGAGGAACAACAGTAAGGCAAAATCAACAGCAAGATTAGAGGCCCTGCCTGCCTGGGAAGCTCCACGCCACCCACCCTCCCACCCTCACACACACTCTGGCTCCAGTGACCAAGTTTCCAAACCCCCAATGGGACTTGGGTCAGGGCTTGATCTAGGGAACTCCCCAGGCAACAGGATTAAGAGTTGGATCAGAGCTCTTACAGGAGCTCAGGGATGCTTGGCAGAGCTCCCTTTCTGAAACTGGAGCCCTGGGTTAGGAGGAAGGGGAAGGAGGGGCTGTCTGGCCCTGAGAGTCCACACCTGTCCCCTCACCGCTGAGCTCCTCCTCTGCCTGGGTGCCCCTTCTCTGGGACTGCTCCAGACTGTGCAGGTCACCTCCACTCTCGCTTTGCTTCCCTCTGCCACTGAGGTTGGGTGGGGACAGGCTGGGGCCACCAGCCAGCTCCATGGACGGGGACTTTGCCTCTGCTCATCTTCCAGCTTTGGAAAGAAAAGAAGAAAGGTCTGTGTTGATTTGCATTTGGGGGATCCTTCCCCCTCCTAAAGTCCTGGGGGCAGAAAAAGTGATTTGAGATTTGACCTTGGACTGACTGGAAGAAGGGACAGAAAGAGCCCAGAACATTCCCCCAGGTATGAATACTTCACTTTTGCTGGTGTGTGTGTGTGTGTGTGTGTGTGTGTGTGTGAGAGAGAGAGAGAGAGAGAGAGAATGACAAGTTTTCTACTGGTCAGATGTGGTATTACCCTTGCTGATCTTCGGAGCCCCTTCTAACTGCTTCATTCTATGATTCTGCAGCCCTAAACTTCATTCAGTCATTCAACAAACATTTCCTGATTACCCATCCTGTGCCAGATGCTGCCATTGAACAAGATCTGATCCCTGCCCTCAAAGGTCCACAGATAGTACTAACAATAAAATAGCTACCACAGGGAATCCCTGGGTGGCTCAGTGGTTTAGCGCCTGCCTTCGGCCCAGGGCGTGATCCTGGAGTCCCGGGATCAAGTTCTGCATCAGGCTCTTTGCGTGGGGCCTGCATCTCCCTCTGCCTGTGTCTCTGCCTCTCTCTGTGTGTGTCTCTCATGAATAAATGAATAAAATCTTAAAAAAAAAAAAAAAAAAGAAAGCTACCACATTTATGGTGGGTCAGGCATTAGGCTAAACCTTTTACAGACTTTAGCTCCTTTAACCCAGCAACAATTGTTGGAGCTAAGTGTATTACTAGCACCATTTTACAGATGAGTAGGGTGAGATCACACAGCTAGTAGGTGGTAGAGCTGATACTTCTAAGCACTGTTATGCTGCCTGCCCCCCACCCCCTGCTGTAAAGGCAAAAGGTACACTAATAAAGGGCAGCCAGGGAGTGTGAGAGCTTCAGAGAGTCACAGTTCACAGAGGGCAGGGAACAGTTAAGTCTCATTTTCACCTGGGGTCCCACGGGGTGAGGCAGGGGCAGGGCCAGATCGCTATGGAGCCCCTCAGTAAAGATTGGCCTGTGGCTGCCCCTCCTCATAGTCCTCAACTCCCCATCTTCCAGCTGTCCCCAGGTCAGGCAGAGGGAAGACAAAAGCTGATTATTCCACTGGGGGCTGTACTGGGCCCCATGAATGGAGTATTGAAAACCCTGTGTCCACATCCAGATAGGTTTTCAATCTCTCCCCAACCAGACTGTTTGTATGCCAGATTGGAGGCCAAGTCAGGGGGAGATGGGGGCTGTCTCTTGGTAGAAGGTATCTCCCTCTCAATATATCTCAAACAGATCCATCCTCTAAACCAACCCCCATCCCCCTCCAACCATCCTATTACTGTCTACACAGTGTATCAGACTCCTGCTGAAAGTCAGCCAGGCAAGGGGACCTGGGGTCTTACTGGGAGGCTGCTTTCATGGTGCAAATGTTCACTGAGCTCTACACTTCTGATTTATGTACTTTGGGGCTTGTATACATCAACCCTTAATTAATTAATTATTTAATTAAAAGATTTTATCCATCTATCTATTTGTGGCGGCAGGGAGAGGGCCAAGGAGACTCCACACTGATCGCAGAGCATGACTCAACCCTGAGACCATGACCCAAGCCAAAATCAAGAATCAGAGGCTTAACCGACTAACCACCCAGGTGCCTCCAAAATCTATTTATTTAAGTAATCTCTGCACCCAACATGGGGCTCAAACTCATGACCTGGTGATCAAGAGTCACCTGCTCTTCTGACTGAACCAGCCAGGTGCCCTTATTCAAACCAAAATTTTAAAAAAAGCATCTTAAAAGGCTTCCCACCCAAAAAGGGCAGAGCATTCCAAATGGCATCTACTCTCCCAGCCCTTCACCATTTTGGCATATTTGAGAGTCACAGGAACCATATTTCCTTGATGTTTATTTTTCCTTAAATTGACTCATTTATTCTCATTTAAATTAACTTTTTTAAAAAAGACTATATTTACTTATTTGAGAGAGGAAGAAAGAGACCGTGAGCAGGGAGGAGGGACAGCGGGAGAGGGTGAAGCAGACTCCCCACTGAGCAAGGAGCCCGATGCCAAACTTGATCCTAGGACCCTGAGATCATAACCTGAGCTGAAGGCAGATGCCCAATCGGCTGAGCCATCCAGGTGCCCCTTAAATTAACTTTAAAGAGAAACTTTATATTGCTCCAAATAAATGGAAAACCAGAAGCCTTTACCGTAAATAGAAAGCACTGCTAAAAAAAAAAAAAGAAAGAAAGAAAGCTCTGCTAAACAAAACAAAACAAAACAAAAAAAAAAAAAAAGGAAGAAAAGAAAGGCATAAACATCCTTTTAACACCCACTAAAATTATGTGCATTACCACCAGTGGCACCAACACCAGGCTTTGGGATGCACTGCTGCGCGGAGGATAAACTCTGAGCCCTCGGCACAACCCCCAGGCCTGTCTTGGTCTGGGACCAGGCAACCCTCCAACTTTGTCTCCTGCCTCTTGTGCTCACACACCCGCTGCTCCAGCCAGACCTAGCTCCTCATTAGAGTCCTGTGCTCCATCCTTCCCTGAGGTCCCAGCCGTTGCTCCTGCTGCTGCCTCCACTCGAATGCCAGATCCAAACGGAAATGTCACATCCCCCTGAAGCTCTCATTGGGCCCCTTCCAGCTGGAAGAAGTGACTGGGGATATTTAATTCCAGATGCTCCAGCTGTGACTTCTCACCCCTTGATGGGACCCTCTGAAAGGCCACCCCCTGGCTGGTTACACAAGGAAGCTGAGATGCGAATTGGTCTGCAGCCAGCAGAGAAGAGCAGGGGGTGGAGGCCAGGAGACAGGAGTGCTGCCCCTTCACCCCTCCCCCCAGCCCTGTCCTTCCTCCTCCTCTTGCCGCTGGGTGAGTGCCTTCCCCTAGCCTCTGACCCTTCCCCTTTCTGGCTCTGGGGTCTTCCCAGCTGTAAAATTATGGTGGGACATGGTTTGTCAGTGAGGTGGTTTCCGAAGTTCTTTCCAGCTGACATTTGTTCAAGGTTGATGAAAGCCAAGGGTCTGTCTGAGTTGGGCAAGTGGAGGCGTAGTGCTAGAGGGGAAGGCTCAGTGTACACAGAGTCTGGGCAGTTAGAGGGCATTGGAAATAGGGAAGGAGGGGAAGGAGGGGATTCAGTAATGGCTGTTGGAGAGGCAACTGGTGGAATACATAGAACCAAATGACCTAGAGACCATCTTAACCTTTCTTCATCTGTAAAATGGGTACACTAGTACACTCCACACACACCCTTTGGAGCACTGTTGTAAGGGTTCTATGAGGTAATGTACATGAATGTGCCTGAGAACTATAATGCCCTGCACACAACTGAGGGGCTCTTATGGGATGTTCAATTTCCCGCGTTAGGCCAGTTTCCCAATCTCCTCCCTACATCTTGGGCCATATGCAGAATTGTGTCGTGAAGAAGAGTATGGCTGTCTGGGTTGGAATCCCAGCTCTAATCCCTGTTGGATGTGTGGCCTTGAGCGAGTTGCCTAAACTCATTAAGCCGGACATTCCCCATAAGTGTGATCCTACCCACCTTATACGTTGTCCTAATGATTAAGTGAGCCAGGCCACATAAAGCAATGAGCACAGTGCCATGGGGGCTGAAGCAGAAGGACTTGTATAGGTAAATCTTTTGGGGAATACATATCGTAACGAATCCCAGAGCCAACTGACATACTTCAGACAGAGCTACGGACCATCTGCCGAGTAATAGGCTCTTGGCGGCGGGAGCCCTGGGAAACACCTGGATGAGACAGGCATGGCCGCATCACCCAACAGAAGGCCCAGAAAGGGCCATGGAGATGGTGCCCAGGAATTCAGAGGAAACAGAGACCTCTAGCTGAGGGCTCCAGGAAGGGTTCCCAGAGGAGGGGACTTGGAGCTGTATCTTGAAGGAGGTGCAGGGCTCTAGTGAGCAGAATTGTTCACACAGAGGAGACTGTAGGGTTAAAGACCCAGAGACAAGACAGATGGGCTATAAAGAAGTCTAAGGGAGATGGGCCCCTGGCTCGCTCAGTAGGTAAAGCATGTGACTCTTGATCTCAGGGTTTTGAGTTCCAGGCCCACTTTGGGTGTAAAGATTACTTAAAAATAAAACATTTTTTAAAAAGATTTAGTTACTTATTTATTTGACATAGGGACAGAGAGCACCCATAAGCAGGGGAGCAAGAGAGGGAGAAGCAAGCTCCCTGCAGATCCCAGGGCTTGGGATCATGACCTGAACTGAAGGCAGATAATTAACCGACTGAGCCACCTAGGCGCCCAAAAATAAAATGTTTCAAAAAAAAAAAAAAAAAAGTCTGGGCACCCAGGTGGCTCAGTGGTTGAGAGTTTGCCTTTGGCTCAGGTAGTGATTTGGGGTCCTGGGATCGAGTTCTGCATCAGGCTTCCTGTGGGGAACCTGCTTCTCCCTCTGCCTACGTCTCTGTCTTTCTGTGTTTCTCTCATAAACAAATAAATAACATCCTAAAAACCAAAAAGTTAGAGGAAGATGGTGAGAGGGTACTAGAAGGCTTTGTAGTGAAAACTTAGAGTCTGGGACTCCTGCAGGAAATAGGGAGTCTTTGAGGAATTTCATGATGGAGAGAGATAAGCAGACACCTGTTTCAGGCAGATGTCTCTGGAGTGATGGGAAAAGAGTGAAGCAAGAGGCCCACTGGGACAGTTAGAGAGAGAGAAGAGAAGCTTGGAGAAGGCAGGGGAAGTGAAGAGGAGGGGGATGATGATAAGGAGCATGGGTGGAGGGGAGGCTGCATCCTGGGGCCAGGTGGCCAAGAGAGGGGGCAATGGGGTCAATGCTCTTCCTCGTTCTGTTTCAGCCAGCGCCGTACAGCCCACCTCGTTGCCCTTTCCAGGTAGGTGCCTCTGCCCCTTCTGCCCACACCCTGCCCTGCCCCTAGGTACTCAGATGCTCAGACAGATCCTCAGGCAGTAATGACTAACCAGCCCTCCAGAACTCTAGATGCCCTCCCAACGTGTTGCATTAGCCTCTCCATTGGACAGAAAAGGAGAAATAAGGCCCCAAAGGGACTCATCCCGAGGTTCCCGCACTTCCACAGCTTCACAGCAAGGTGGGCGTCCTGTAGGTTAGGCCCAGCAATCCCTCTGGTGCCAGCTCAACCCTCTCCACAGAGCTGAGGCTGGTGGGGGGCCCAAGCCGCTGCCGGGGGCGCCTGGAGGTCTTGCACGGTGGCTCCTGGGGCAGCGTCTGTGACGATGATTGGGATGTGGTGGATGCCAACGTGGTGTGTCGACAGCTGGGCTGCGGCCTGGCGCTGCCCGTGCCTCGGCCCCTTGCCTTTGGCCAAGGCCGGGGCCCCATCCTGCTGGACAATGTGGAGTGTGGCGGGCAGGAAGCTGCGCTGAGCCAGTGCAGAAGCCGAGGCTGGGGTGTTCACAACTGCTTCCACTACGAAGACGTGGCTGTCCTGTGTGATGGTACGCAGAGACCTGTGACCAGGGAGGGCAGGCAGCAGGGCTGTAGGCTGGGTGAATGAAGGGACTTCCACACAGAAGACCAAGCCCGAGTTAGCATTGCATAGTTCTAGGGAAGAGCCTCAGTTCGGTTTTCAGGATCTCAGTGCTCCTTCTACTTCAATGCTGAAGGAAAACCAGCATTGTTTCTACGTAGGGCCTTGATTGTTCCAGCAGAGCCCTCTTCCCATGTACAATCAAACAATTAGGGCCAACATGGGCAGTGAGGTCCATTTGGTGACGCACTGCAGCAGAAATCTCTGTGAGGTATTGACCTTGACAATAATGGTTCTAGTCTTTCAAGAAAATCACCTGGTTGCCTCATTAAAACACAGACTGTGGCCCCATCCCAGAATTTCTGATTCTACAGTCTGGGGTGGGGCCTGGGAATTTGCATTTCTAATCAGTTCTCAAGTAATGAGATATTGCTCTAAGAACTAAAAGAACTCATCTGAAGCTACCGCTTTCTGGACTCAGGGGCCCCTTCTCCCCTCAGGGTTCTTGGCTTTGACCCTTTGTGTAGCCAGAGGCCCTATGACAGGTACCTTAGGGGGTCCATGCCCTGCTGCTCACACACCCATGGGTGTGAAGATGAAGAACAGAAAGATCCATGTATCCTCCTCCCTTCCACCCTGCTTCCTTTTTTTTTTTTTTCCACCCTGCTTCCTTCCCAGAATTCTTGCCCACGCAGCTCCCAACAAGGAAAGTGATCATCAGTAGGGCGCCCCCTACAACTCCTCAGAACGGGAAAGGTAAGTAAGGGCAAGGTGGGGGACCACCTGGGTCTTAAGAGAAGGACCCCAAAGGGAGTCTTCCATATCTACCCTTAACAGTAGGAAGAGAGGGATGACCAACGGGTGAGCTGGGTCCTTCTCCCTCCCCATCCCACCCCTTGCAGCCCCTCAGGAAGCTCACAGTCTGGGTAGGGAAAGAGGAGTCCATTCCCATGGGATGATTAAAAATAGCATAAGTTTTATCGAAAGGTGAGGCCCCAAGCTTAATTCAATGGGAAAGTCAGATATGTACAGAAATGCGGATAATGATGTAGAATGAGAACATGAAAATACCCTAAAGGATGAACAGATAAACAGGCAAGGAAGCCCAGGGAAGGAAGAAGGTCTCATGTATCAGAAATCAGGGAGAGTAGTAAATGAGGAAGCCATGTCCTATATGGTTAGGATTGCTTAGGGAGAGCATGGACCAGTGCGAGGAAGGTCAGTTTTAGGCAGTCAAAGCCAGCCTATCCCAATCCCACAAAGCTCCCCCAATCTGGGCCTTTGAGGAGGCAGTGCCCTGGGTTATCTGTGTGTGAACAGCTTCTCCTTGGTTTTAGGTCCTGGGCACCAGGCCCTGTGGGTAGTGCAGGGCCTGAGGCATTGGGGAAGCCTCGGGTCAGGTGCACCACGGGAGGGGGAGGCAGAGCCCCGAGGGAGATGCTCCCTGCTCCCACCCCACCCCCCAGGTGAGGGCAGCGTGCGCCTGGTGGGGGGCGCAGGCCCATGTCAGGGCAGAGTGGAGATCTTACATGGCGGCCTGTGGGGCACCGTGTGCGACGATGACTGGGGGCTGCCAGACGCTGCTGTGGTCTGCCGTCAGCTGGGCTGTGGGGCCGCCCTGGCTGCCACTACCAACGCCTTCTTCGGCTACGGCACGGGGCACATCCTGCTGGACAACGTGCACTGCGAGGGCAGCGAGCCCCGCCTGGCAGCCTGCCTCAGCCTGGGCTGGGGTGTGCACAACTGTGGCCACCACGAGGACGCCGGCGCACTCTGTGCAGGTGCGGGCTGGGGGCAGGGGTGAGGGACACCTGCAGTGGGTCAGGGCTTCGTGGCTATTCCAGTGCTCCCCAGTGCTTTCCAGGAAGGCCTCAAAATTACTTTTAATGGCTCAATACTGCACTAAAAGTACCTCTGAAAGTCCCAGTAGTCTTTGTGGTAGGTTTCACAGTATTGTGCCACCAATACTCCAGAATTATCTAGCAGTACCCCAAGAATGCTCCTCGAATTTTCTAGCAATTTCTATGTACTCTTCATGGAATACTTCAGAGTAAACTAATAGTACTCTAGACTTGCCCCAGAGATACTCTTGAATTGTCTCACTGTAACCCAGGGGTGTCCCCAGACTTAAATAGCATAGCCCTCTGTAATTCTGATGCTCTCATACTTGTATTTTCACCCACCCGATCCCTCTCCCATTTTGAGAGTTTTCCTGAAAAATTGGAATGATAGGACCAGTAGTGGCTCTTCACAGACGGACTTCAGTCTACAAGATATAAATTGTTTGCCCATACCTCAGCAAACCAGGGCCATCCTTCCTGGTTTACAGATGGGAAAGCCCCAGCGCATTCGGCAGAGCCTTACCCAAGGTCACGTAGTGAGTTCTGACAAAGCCACAGCTAACCTTGCTGCACAGTCTCCAGTATGATCCTTGCTTTCTAGTCCTATTTTATATGTAAGATGGGAATGAGTCTTGTTCTGTAAGTCCCTCAGAACCGTGCATGGCCCTCCCTGGTGGGTCCACATTGCGTTTCTGGAAAACACTGGAGAGAAATGAAAGCGCGTCCATCAAAGTTCATAAACTGTGAAGTGTACAGTAAATTACAAACACTGTCAAGTAGGGCAGACCTCCTTGGACCCTAGCTGAGGTTGTGCCCCTGACTCTGGAAGGAAAATCTGTTGTCTTCTCCAGGGAGACCCTCCCATCCTCCCCTGACAGCCCAAGGCTGACCAGGAACCAGAACCTTGGCCTCTGACCCTGCTCCCCTCTCTCTTACTCTAGTGCTGGGCCCTCCAACTTTCACAGCATTACCATCCATGGCCACAAGAGAGGACTGGGCCTGGCACACTGATCTAGAGGGTAAGGAGACCAGCCTCCCCCACTGAAAGGCTGGGGCAAGGTACGCAGGGATGGGAATTAGGCTGTTCTGGACCTCCTGGAAGGGGGCCCTGGCTAGGCGACCAGGACTTTTGGCCAGATGGTAAAGAGATGGGTGAGAGAAGGATGAGCAGTTGAAGCAAGGATGAAATCCGGAGCTCTGGAAAATTCAGCAAGGTGGGAGGAGATAGTAAAGGATCTCTTCAAAGCTCTGAGGTAAAATTTGGGCAGGTGCTGAGGTTGGCAATTGAGAGACCTTGAGAGGTTGAGCTAAAGGCTGAATGAAGGCTACGAGCACATTTGGAATTCGGTCTGGAACTATCATTGGGATTGAAATTAGGATAATGCCTGGAATTAGGACTGGGTTCGTTCCAATCAAGTTTCCTGAGGACCACACGGGACAACACGATGACACTTAGGAGTGAGGCTGAGGGGTGCAGGTGTGGTGCAGCTGAGGTATCCCATAGGCGTCGCTGTGCCTGGCTGCAGGCCAGAAGGCCCCCTTGCCCCTACGAATGTTCTCGGTGCCCTGTCTCTGCAGCTACCGGAGTTGGCGCCCTGCCTTCCAGGGAGATGGCACTGTTCACCACAGCTACCTGGGCCTCGGGGAAGAAAAGTAAGTGGCAAAGCCAGGATTCTGTGGGAGGTGGGAGAGGGTGGGGCTGGGGCTCTGTCCCCGATCCTGCGGCCCCAGCCCAGCTTCTATGGCCGCGGGCCTGTGCGCCCCGCAGGCGGGCGGCTGCGGTTGGTGGGCGGCCCGGGCCCCTGCCGTGGCCGCGTGGAGGTGATGTACGCCGGGGGCTGGGGCACCGTGTGCGACGACGACTGGGACTTCGCGGATGCGCGCGTGGCCTGCCGCGAGGCGGGCTGCGGGCCTGCGTTGGGCGCCACCGGCCTCGGCCACTTCGGCTACGGGCGCGGCCCCGTGCTGCTGGACAACGTGGGTTGCGCCGGAACGGAGGCCCGCCTGAGCGACTGCTTCCACCTGGGCTGGGGTCAGCACAACTGCGGCCACCATGAGGATGCAGGAGCGCTCTGCTCAGGTGAGGAAGCGGCGGGACACAGCAGAGGCTCGCAGCACCGCACCGCACGGCCTCCCCGGGACGGGCGGGGCCGCGCGCAGGCGCGTACCGCGGCGCACGCAGGGTAAGGCGGGCTCTGAGAGACCGGCGGGCCCGCGCGCGAGGGCTCCCTGCGGCACTGCTGCGGGAGCGGGCCCGGGACGACGCGCACCCCGCGGAGAGGGGCGGAGCCCGAGCGTCCACGCGCTCTGCGGCTGCGCGGCGCGGGCGGTGCCGGGAAGGGAGCGTTCTCTGCTGAGCGAGCAGGGAGGGGCGGAGCAGCCGGGGCGGGGGGGGGGAGCCGAGGCGGGGGACGGCTCCGGGAGGGCGAGCGCTTTGCGGCGGGGGGGGCAGGCGGGAGGTGAGAGGCGGAAAGCCGGAGGCGAGGTCTGGAAATCTGTGCGGAGGGAGGGGCCTGGGCGCTTTGGCTCTGCTGAGTCAAGGACCCACAAGGCGGCTCTAGTAAGCAGTTAGTTGATCAGCTTTCGGGGAGCAAGCGTTTGACCTTCGGGAGGAATCGATGGAAAAGGATATTTGCTGAGTCTGGACCTATTTTAAAATGCTTCTGTTCATTGACTGGTTTGGGAGTTGACAGCTTCACCCTTCTTTGGTGTCCTGGGTCTAGTAGCTTTGGCCGCAAAGGGGTAGCTATAAAGGGTTCTGCGTTGGGTCCCGGGGTGAAAGAAACACGACTCCCATTTCTTTCTTTTCTTTTAAATATTTTTATTTATTTATTCATGAGAGAGAGAGAAGCAGAGACACAGGCAGAGGGAGAAGCAGGCTCCATGCAGGGAGCCCGATGTGGGACTCGATCCTGAGTCTCCAAGATCACGCTCTGGGCCGAAGGCAGGCACTAAACCACTGAGCCACCCAGGGATCCCTCTTTCTTTCTTTCTTTTTTTTTTTTTTTTTAAGATTTTATTTGAGAGAGAGCATGTTCCTGCGCGTGCAGGAGCAGGGGGAGGGGCAGAGGGAGAGGGAGCAGCAGACTCCCTGCTGAGCGCGGAGCCCCACAGGTGCCCCCACAGCCCCCATTTCTGATCCAGGTGGCAGAGAGCAGTTCTCCTTCAGGGTCCTGTGAAGTTCTCTCTGTCCCTAAATCACGGGGTAGGAGGTAACCTGGCCTTAAGGAACATGTACCCTAATGTGATGGCCACCTCTTTTTCTTTGTCCTCTCCGAGCCAGGTCCAGAGGAGCTAGGGCTGCAAGGCCAGCAGGACGGTTCTGAGACCACCCGGATGCCCACTCCTCGGCCCAGGGACGGTAGGTGCCCACAGCCCCAAAGATGGAGGTAGAGGCATTAGGAGAAACATGGCCAGAATTGGGGGAGATCATAGCCAGAGACTGCACAGCTGAACAGATTTGTACCAGGTTTAAGAACCTTTGTTTTGTGCTAGTCTCTGTTTTCATGAATAGGGGTATGATGTCCAGAAAGAGGTACGGGGTGGGGGTGGGGGGTGTTGCTAAGGGAGCAATCTTAGAGATTTCTAGAGATGGGACCAAAATAAAGGGATGTGGCTGCTTCTCAAAGACAGAAATGGAAGAATTCACTTTTAAACCTGTGGGTGAGAGGAGATGATGACCTTCAGGGGACACATTCACAGTCTCCAGAGAGCAGCACTGGGGTTATGAACAGAGGACCAAGAGCAGACATGAGACTCTTGGGTTGTGTACAACACCCCACAAAGGCTTGTACACGTTCTTCCAGTCCAGAGAGTGAGCCTGGACTGCTGCCCATCCTTTTTTAATCTGATTTGTCTGCCCTCATCCATCAGCCCTGAGGGAAATGCTGTATCTCAGACCACCAGCCTTTGTCTTTTCTGTCTACCCGTTCAGTGGCCTGGCATGAGAGTAGCCTGGCATAGGCCAGCCCTTGCAAGCCCTGATCCTCGTCTCTCTACAGGGCACCTGCGTCTGGCCAACGGAGCCCACCAATGTGAGGGGCGTGTAGAACTCTTCCTAGGGCAACGGTGGGGCACCGTTTGTGATGACGCTTGGGACCTGCGGGCAGCCACTGTCCTGTGCCGCCAGCTGGGCTGTGGCCAGGCCCTGGCAGCCCCTGGCGAGGCCCACTTTGGCCCAGGCCAAGGCCCTATCCTCCTGGACAATGTTAAGTGCCGTGGGGATGAGAGTGCTCTTCTGCTCTGTTCTCACATACGCTGGGATGCCCACAACTGTGACCACAGCGAGGATGCTAGTGTCCTGTGCCAGCCATTGTGACCCCGCCAGTTCTGCAGACCATCTCTTCTGGGAGCCTACTATGGCTTGTCCCTCTTCCTCCAGGAAGCCCTCCTCCTGTGACAATTTCAGTTCACCCTACCCTTCCCTCCTCTTGCCTGGGAGAGAGCCTGCTCAGACAGTGTGGTCCTGTGTGGGGGAACCTGGCTCTACCCATCAACTTGGGTGACCTCACCTGTCATCAACGACCGTGGGCCTAGTTCATTGAGAGCTCCCATTTTCTGCTCAGACAAAACATAAAATGGGAAGGGAATGACTCTTAACTCTCTTCTTTTGGTTGGGTTCCTGTTAAAGCAACTTGACCCTGCCTTCCTGGACCCTGGTCCAGGAGGCTCAGGGACTCTCTGTAAATGGGGTTTCTCCCTTTCTCCCACCCATACTGGGATCCGCAAGAAGAGGGAAGGCAGGAGAGGCCCACAGCTCTTACCTTAGACTGACTGCCTGGGGCTGCAGAAGAACCAGGGTCATTGCCCTGGCCTTCTCCGTGAGGGCCCACACTCAGATGGTGCTTGGCTGGACAAGGGGAATGGAGGGGCCAAAACAGGGATCCTGGCCCCTCCCTGCAGCTGGAACCAACATCTCTGATTTATGCTGCCCCCACCACAGAGCCTCCACTTTGCAGTAGCAAAGAACCGTGGGGGCCTATAGCCACCTGTTCATAGGTGCCAAGTCAATAAAGCATTGTCCTCCCGGTCTTTTAACTTGTGGACACAAACGCATCATTTGTAGCAGCAGGAAAGACTGGTTAGGATTCTGGAGGAAACCAGCTGGGGATGGAGTGGTTCAAGAGCATCATCAGAGAGCTCTCAGCAGGCCTACACATCTTGGAAATGTTGGCTCACTATATGAGGCCTGGAAGGCCCCAGAGGATCCCCTAGCCCATCCCTACTTTCCTTTTGCATATAGAGAAATTTAGGTCCTACAGAAGGGAAGGGTCTGCTCCAAGACACATTTCAAGGTGGCAGAGTCACTAGAAGAGCAAAATTCGAGAAGAGGTAGGGAGATGAGAGCAACGCAGCACTGGGGTGTCCCCAGGGTCTGCTCTTGGGACACCTCACCTGGAGCTCCAGGGGCAGAGAGAAATGGAGATCTTGCCAGAGCTTCTCTCAGCCCTAGGGTGGGTGACTTGCCAGTAGCAACTGTCCTGGTCAAGCCTCTGTCCTCCATATCTGGCCTGCAGGCTCTCTGGTTTTCTATGGCTCCTGTACCAAATTACCACAAACTGAATGGCTTAAAACAACACAAATTTATTATCCTACAGGGTTTTTTTTTTTTTTTTTTAAGATTTCTTTATTTATTTATGATAGACACAGAGAGAGAGGCAGAGACACAGGAGGAGTGAGAAGCAGGCTTCATGCCGGGAGCCCGATGCGGGACTCGATCCCGGGACCCGATCCCGGGACCCCAGGATTGCGCCCTGGGCCAAAGGCAGGCGCCAAACCGCTGAGCCACCCAGGGATCCCCCTACAGGTTTTTTAAAAAAGATTTTATTTGTTTGAGAGAGGGAGTAGAGGGGGAAGGACCCTGAGATTGTGACTCGCGCCAAAACCAAGAATCAGATGCCCAAATGACTGTGCTACCCAGGCAGTTTTTGAGGTCGATAGTTTGAAGTGGGTCTCCCTGGGCTAAGCTCAAGGTATTGGCAGGGTGATGTTCTTTCAGGAGAGTCTAAGGGAGAATCCATTTCCTTACCTTTCCAGGCTGTCCGCATCCTATGCCCACTCATGACCTCCTTGCAGCCAGCAAGTGCATCACTCAGACCGATGCTTCCATTACCTCATCTCCTTTCCTGAGGCTCCTGCCTCCCTCTTCCATTCTCTGAAGCCCCTTGTGATTATATGAGGCCCTGGATAATCCGGGATACTCCCCCATTTCAAGGTCCTTAACTTAATCACATCTGCAAAATCTCTTTAGCCGTGTAAAGTAACATGTTCAGGTGCTCCAGGGATTAGGACATGGACATCTTGGGGTGGGGAATGGGGGGGGAGGAGCATTATTCTGCCTCCCACAGGCTCCAGCTTGGGTCCTGGCTCCCAGCCAAGGAGTGAGGCAGACACTTCAGCTCCACAGTCCATCAGCACTTGGCAGTAATGGCTTTGTCTCCATTTGTCAGAGAGCTCAGAGATCCACTGTGTCATTGGAAGGATAACGACCTGAGCAATGAAAGGAACAAAAATGCTTCAGGGCAGAGGGATGGGGACACACCAGCCACCCTTTAGCCTCCAGATCTGAGTGCAGCACATTCAGATTCTGTTTGACCACTCCAGCCACGCCCACATACCTCTCCCTCGGCCTGAGAAGTAGCACAGCGTCCCATCCCGGGACTCCTCTTCCTGGTCTTTTTTTTTTTTTAAGATTTTATTTATTTATTCATGAGAGATACTAGAGAGAGAGAGGCTGAGACATAAGTTCTACACTTACCTGGGGCTTGAACTCACAACCCTGAGTTCAAGAGTCACAAGTCTACCAACATGTCCAGTGCTCCCCTTCCTGATACATGACAGGTTTGCACTTCCCTGCCCTCCTGAAGTGAGGCATGGCCTTATGACATGCTTTGGCCAATGAAACGTTAGTGAAGTGCCCCCTCAGATAGGAGTCCCCAAGGACCTACGCAGTTTGCCAAATTCCTTCCTTCAAGGTGACCAGTGATGTTCCAGGTGACAGAGGTTCCATCAACCTGTATTCTTGAATGAGGGCCACCTCTATTGACTCACTGTGGACTAAGAGTGAGTGAAAAATAAATCTTTGTTGTTGTAAACTACCGAGATTGGGGGTGGTTTATCAGAGCACCCTAACCTAGACCATCCTGTCTGACATACTCAGGCTTCTAAATTTATCTGTCTTGGGTTTATGTGAAGCCTGTTTTCCAGCCAGTTATCAAGGCAAGTACTGTTAACTGTTGTTATGACTCTGTTGTGCTGTACATTTTGGTATTCTGTGGGCCAGGGCCTGCTGGGAGCACACAGATAAATAAGACAGGGCTCTTACCCTTGAGAAACTCACATAATAATCATTTGCTGACTTGAGTGCCCTGAGCTCTCCTGAAATTCAGCCTGTCCCACTCAGAACTTTATCACCTATACCTAAACCTGGGTTTCCCTGTTTGGTAGGTAGTACTCCAACCACTGGCTTAAGCTAGGAATCTGGGTGTTATCCCCAGCAATCTCCACCACCAAAATTAGTCACTAAATATTACTGATTCTATCTCCCAAACCTTGCTAGAATCTGTTCACTTCTCTCCACCCCACATTTCACACCATGGCTTCTTCACTGTCTCCCTGTCTCCAGCCTGTTCTGAACGCCGCAAGAACAGTGAGCTGGGGACACCTGGGTGGCTCAGCGGTTGAGCATCTGCCTTCAGTTCAGGGCATGATCCCTGGTCGAGGGATTGGTCCAGGGATCGAATCCTGTATCCTGCTCCCTGTGAGGAGCCTGTTTCTCCCTCTATGTCTCTCCCTCTTTCTGTGTCTCTCATGAATACAGAAATAAGTTCTTAAAAAAAGAAAGAAAGAAAGAAAGAAAGAAAGAAAGAAAGAAAGAAAGAAAGAAAGAAAGAAAGAAAGAAAGAAAGAAAAAGGTGAGCAGTTTCTTCCAAACCCCATGCTGCCACGCCCCTGCTCAAACCCCTCCCATGGCTCCTCAGTGCTCTTCCTCAACCTCTTAGCTCAACTTGCAAGGTCCTGTCCAGCCTGGCTCTGCCTGTGTTTCTAGCATCATCTCTTGCCACTTGCTGCCAGGATCTCACCAGGCTGAACTACTTTCAATTCCTCTAATGTCTGGGCTCCCTTCCCACCAGGCCTCTGCACATGCTGTTCTCTCTGCTTGGGAGACACATCACCCTCTCCCCTCCTTCCCCTGAGTCAACTCTTATTTAGGCTCATGTCTTAGCTTTCCTTTTCTCCAGAAGGCCCTCTCTGATACCTCTTCCTCCTGGTCTGCACTAGGAGCAGCCAGCATAGTACCCTGTACTCCCCAGGAACAGCTCTCACCCCTGCTGAGACTGCTGACTTGGCTGTCTCCTACCAGCTCAGGGAACCTTTGAGCCCTGCGGCTGGAGCTGTCATGCCCAACTTTGTGCATAGGACCCCTCATACAGCAGTTGCTCAAATGATATTAGTCAGGTGAGTGAAGGACATGAGCAAATATTTCTGGAGCACCTGTGTGCTAGGCCAAGCACAGTGCTGGGCTCTGGGGCTCCAGAGCAAGAAGAGACCGGGAGCAGTTTCCTGTTTGCAAGGCACAGAGATTAAGTTCTACAGGAGAAGAGACCCATGATAAACCACTGTGCCTATCAATAGAGAATTTGAACTAGTGATTAGTGCTCAAAAGAACATAAAGTAGGTGTCATGGTAGGCACTGGGTGGTCAGAGAAGGTGCCTGAGGAGGTTGAGGCTTGAGTTGGGCCTTAGTAATGAGAGGGAGGTGGCCATGAACCTTTTGGCCACAGAAAGATTTGGGGAGGAACATTCTAAGTCCTTCAGTAGGGATTTAGCCTGGACTGCAGAAGGGCCAGAGGGAAGTGTGCTATGATTGGAGCAAAGGGGAATATGCTGAGATGGGTCAGAAAAGGTGTTACCACCTGGGCCAGATCACTCAGGACTTTCTAGGCTAGAGGGAGAAGTTGTATTCTAATGGCGGGCAGAACCCGCTGGAAAGTGAATGATACAGGTGCCCCAGATGTCAGCCTCTTAAGTATGTTCCACTTCTTTCAACTTGCTGAGTGTGCCTTGCCTCTTAAAATTTACTTAAAAGGACCCAGCCACCAGAGTGCCTGGGTGGCTCCCTTAGCTGAGTGTCCGACTCTTGGTTTTAGCTCAGGTTATGATCTCAGAGTCTTGAGATCAAGCTCAGGCTCTGAGCTGGGTGTGGAGCCTGGCACCTGCTTGGGATTCTCTCTCTCCCTCTCCCTCTTCCCCTCCCTATAGCCTCGTGCTGGCACTAAAAAAAAGTGGGGGGGGGGTCCAGCCAGTTATCTCCCATTATAGTAGGATACCCAACATCCCTACCAAAACCTGCAGGAAATCTTCAAGTGCTTTCTGCTAAGCACTCCTGACTTTTGCTGATTTCTTTCCTTTTTTTTTTTTTTTTAAAAAAAAAAATATTTATATATTTATTCATGAAAGACACACAGAGAGAGGCAGAGACATAGGCAGAGAGAGAAGCAGGCTCCCCACAGGATGTGGGACTCAATCCTGAATCTTGGGATCAAGCTCTGAGCTGAAGGCAGACACTCAACTGCAGAGCCACCCAGGGGTCCCATTTCTTTCCTTTAAGAAAAACAAAATTTATTGGGCACCTAGGTGGCTCAGTGGTTGAGCATCTGCCTTTGGCTCAGGGTGTGATCCAAGCTCCTGAGATAGAGTCCCACATCAGGCTCCCCACGGGGAACCTGCTTCTTCCTCTGCCTATGTCTCTGTCCCTCTCTGTCTCTCATGAATAAATAAATAAAATATTTTTTTAAATTATTCATTTAAGAGAGAGAGTATGTGTGATCATGAATGGGGGGAGCAACAGGGAGAAAGAGAATCTTAAGCAGACTCCAGGCTGAGTTCCGAGCCCTACATGGGGTTCAATCCAACAACTGCAAGATCATGACCTCAGCCGAAACCAAGACTCGGACCACAACAGACTAAGCCACCCAGGCACCTGACTTTTGCTGATTTTTGAATCTTCCATCTGCTTTTGCCTCCCCTGTAACTCTTCTTTCTCCTGTTCACTAAGCCCTTCATTCCCGGTTTCACCAATTCTGGGCTATGCCTGTAACCACACTTGGCTGACGATTTGGAGCAAGAGTGCAACAAACAGCTGAAAATTGAAAATTAGATATTTTGTTTTTACAAAGCCCTTATATATTCATGCACACCACTGCCACCACTGCCACCACCACCCATCCACCGCCCTACACACACATTCACATTTCCACATAATTTTCACTCATTTTTCTCTACTCTAGCCTTAACAGTCTATGTCAGTTTCTGGGATCCTCCCTTTCTCCTATTACCTCTTTACTTTTCCCTGTTTTGCAAACCCTCTGACTGCCACATTTTGCTCATTGCTTTTTTTTTTTCTTTTTTAAATAACAGTTTAAGATAAAATCCACATATAAAGTTCACCTTTTTAAAGTATACAGTTCGGTGTTTTTTTTTTTTTTTTTTAGTATACTTGCAGGGTTATACAACCATTGCCACTACCTAATTCCAGAACATTTCATCCCTCTTTCCCTCCCAAAAGAACCCTTACACCCATTAGCACTCCTCGTTCCCCTTCCCCCCAGCTTCTGGCTACTTTCTGTCTCAGTGGATTTGCCTATTCTGAATATTTCATAGGCACAGAATCATGCAATATGTGGCCTTTTGTGTCTGGCTTCTGTCACTTGGAATAATGTTTTCAAGATTCATCTGCATTATAGCATATATCGGGACATTATTCCTTTTTTTGATGAAATAATATTCCTTTGTATGGATGCAACCAATTGTGTGTATCCATTCATCTGTTGATGGACACTTAGGCTGCTTGTACCTTCTAGCAATTATGACCAATGCTGCTATGAACATTGGTTACAAGTGTCTGGATTTGTTTTCAATTCTCTTGGGTATATACCTAGGAAGGGCATTCCTGAGTCATGTGGTAATTCCACCTTTGATATTTTGAGGAATATCACCACCAAACTGTTCCACAATGACTCGCCATCTTCTGTTCCCACCTCCAATGCATCTGGGTTCCAACTCTCCACATCCTTGCTAACTCTTGTAGTTCGCTCCCTACTTAAAAAAAAAAAAAAAAAAAAAAAAATTCTAAAACACAAAACTCTAGCCATCCCAGTGGCTGTGAAGTGGTATCTCCTGGTTTTGATTTGCATCTTTTTTTCCTCCAAATTTTTATTTAAATTCTAATTTTTTTTTTTAGAGATTGTATTAATTTATTCACGAGACACACAGAGACATAGGCAGTGGGAGAAGCAGGCTCCATGCAGGAAGCCTGATGTGGGACTCGACTCCGGAACTCCAGGATCAACCCTGAGCCAAAGGCAGTCGCCCAACCGATGAGCCACCCAAGTGTCCCTTAAATTCTAATTAGTTAACAAACAGTGCAATTGGTTTCAGTAAAGTTCAATGGTTCATTATTTACATACAGCATTCAGTGCTCACAAGAGCCCTTCTTAATACCCATCCCCCAGCCAGCCCATCCCCCACTTGATTTGCATCTTTTTAATGACTAATTATGTTGAGTATCTTTCCTTGTTCTTATAGGCTCTTTATTGATCTTCTTTGGAGAAATGTATATTCAAGACCTTTGTTCATGTTTCAGTTGCATTCTTGCTCATTTCATATGCATAACTGTCTAGCTAGCCTGTCTACTGCCTAGCATTCAGGACTAGCTTTCCAAAATTGCCCTTTTTGTTTTGCTAATCAAAGCTGGCTCTTCTATTTTTTTAAAAACTTTTTTTTTAAGACTTTATTTATTCATGAGAGGCAGAGAGAGAGAGAGGCAGAGACACAGGCAGAGGGAGAAGCAGGCTCCATGCAGGGAGCCTGATGTGGGACTCGATCCTGGGTCTCCAGGATCACGCCCTAGGCCAAAGGCGGGCACTAAACCGCTGGGCCACCGGGGCTGCCCCTAAAGCTGGCTCTTCTTCTTCTTTTTTTTTTTTTAAAGCTAGCTCTTCTAATTGGAATTTTGCTGCCTCCTGTGAACCTATGTCATTTTGCCTCATTTCATCATCACAACCAGAGAACAAGGTAAATTCTTTATCTGATTTTACACGGAGTATTTGGGGATTGGCCAAGGTCACATACCTAGTTAATCAGGGGTAGGGATTTGCACCCAGAGCAAACTCCCGAAAGCCCCACACTGTTCCTACAGACTAGCTAATCCTATCTTATCTCACGACCGCCCAGTATCCTTATCTTTCCTGCAGAGAAGGTAAGCTATGGACAGATAAGGGCCTGGAGTTTCTCCGGGTCACACAGATCCAGCAAGCAGATCTAGGGACTCCCACCTCCGCTCACAAATCGTCCCCCAACCCCACCCGCTCAGTGTGTGGACCCGGAGGGAGCGGCGAGGCTCGGCCCTTCCGGCCCAGTCGGGTCGCACCTTCCTGCTGAGTCACGGCCACCGCGCGGGGCGGGGAGCAGCGGGCTGGGGAGAAGAGGCGAATAGGAGCCCGCCCCGCGTGGGAACCGAAGCCCCGCCCCTGGCCTCGCCATAGCCTCCCGATTGGAGAGCCTGCGATTGGGACAGCCAATCACAGCAAGAGGCAGGGCGCCGGTGGGTCGCAGCCTAAGGCGAGGGAACGCCCCCACCTCCCCAGGAATTGGCCCCTCCCGGGCACGCGCCTCGCGGCTTTCGGGAGTGTCCCGGGCCTGGCCACTTGAAGGGGTGGGGCTGGCCGGAACCTGGGCGGGGAGCCTTGGTGCAGCCTACACCAGCACCGAAAGGAAGGATCGGGAACGGCCTCCAAGAACTTGGGGTGAAGGCGACCATTTCTAGTCCGTGCGGCAATTCTTAGCTTAAAAGAGTGGCGCACCAATCGGGCCTGGCTGGGGTCTCTACTCTTGTTTTCAGACGGGAGAATAAATTAACCCACAGAGGCCTGTTAAAATTGTAAAGCCAGTTTTGTTTTTTTTGTGGGGTTTTGTGTGTGTGTGTGTGTGTGTGTGTGTGTGTGAACAAATTCAAGAAGGGCAGTCTTTTTTTTTTTTTTTTTTTAAATTTTTTTATTTATTTATGATAGTCACAGAGAGAGAGAGAGAGGCAGAGACACAGGCAGAGGGAGAAGCAGGCTCCATGCTCCGGGAGCCCGACGTGGGATTCGATCCCGGGTCTCCAGGATCGCGCCTTGGGCTAAAGGCAGGCGCCAAACCGCTGCGCCACCCAGGGATCCCCCAAGAAGGGCAGTCTTGACCACACCCAGACACGCACAACTAGCCTAACGACCAGCCGCTCTCATCCTCTCATCGAGGAGCCCCAGCAAAGGCATGCGGTTGCAGGGTCACATGAGGATGTGATCCTTGTGGTCTCTGGAGTTGGCACTCAGGGCTTTCGAGATGTAGGCAAGCCTAGGAAGGTGGTCTCTGGCTCTTAGTGGTTTCTCAAATTGATAGTCAAAGCCTTATGCTCTCTGAACCTAGCTGCCCTTCTCTCTACCTGGCCTCTGCTCCTAATATGACTTGGTCTGTTTGAATTTACTCTCAAAGACTCCTTGCAATCTTTTTTCCTTTCCCGCCCACTCTGCTGCTCATCAAATATTCTGAGCCCCTTCCTTGCTCCAGGCAGGGATGAAAAGGGCCATTGTGGGACTACCAGGTCCATGCTCTTCTAGGGTTTACAGTCCAGGCAGGAGACACCACAAAGGTTACATCAAGACCTGATGAGTATTGCAATGGAAAAGAACAGTGTTAAGTCAGGGGCAGGTTGCAGGGGCCCCTAATTTATACTGAGGTGAGAGTCCAAGGAAAACTTTGAGAAGAAAGTAACTTTTAAGGAGAGGAAGAGGAACCTGACCTTATTGAAATGGGAGGAAAGTCAAGATGGTTAAAACGGAGGTTCAGCCCAGATGGTGGGCTTAGAAAGGAGGAGAGCCTTGTAGGTCATTAAAGATTATGGAGATTATCCTGAGGGTACTGAGAGGCTAACTAGCCAGTTACGAGCAGAGGAGAGACATAAGATCCAAATTTTATAGAGATCACTGTGGGCATCCTGTGGAGAAGAGAGCTAGTAAGATAATAAGATAAAGAAGCAGGGAGGGGCGCCTGGGTGACTCAGTTTAAGTGTCTGCCTTCCTCTTGGGTCATGATCCGGTGGTTCTGGGTTGGAGCCCTACATGGGGCGGAGCAGGACAAAGGTGGGGTGTCCCTGCTCAGTGGGGAGCCTACTTCTCCCTCTCCTGCTCCCCCTGCTTGTGCTCTCTGCCAAATAAATAAAATCTTAAAAATAACTAAATAGAAAAGGGGGCTCTAATGCTTCCTGGGACCCATTCATTCATTCATTCATGCATTCTCTTGTTCAGAAAATATTCTGAACCACTCTGGGCCAGAAAGGATGCCCAGTCTTCCAGGGAAAGGGCCTGCTGTCTGACCCAATTGGGGTAGAAGGCGAGGGGTGATGTCTACAGAGGGGTTGGTGCAGACCTCTCTGTGACCCTACAAGAGCACAGTATTTAGACATTGGTGTGGGGCTTCCTATGCATTGCAACCCTCACCAGGCCTTGCCTCAACTCTGCTGCCAGCTGGGAATTATTATTCCTACTTAGCAGATGGAGAAACTTATGCTCAGAAAAGGGACTGCCCTGACCAAGGTCACTCACCTTTAGCTAGAGGCAGACTTGGAAACTGGGTATCCAGGTTCCCATGGATTCTCTTCCCACTGCAGTCTGGTGCCCACATTTGGGGTGTTTCAGGCTCAGAGACTCCCTTCACACTGTCAGGCAGGAGAAGCTGCAGACAGAAGGGCGCCTGCTCCCTGCCTCTCTGAACCCAGCCCTAGCCCGAAGATTGCTATATTATTAGCAACGGCCCACAGCGGCAGGGAGCTATAGAGCCTCCAGCTTGCCAGGGGACTTCACGTGCAATATCTCATTTGATCCATCTGGCCCTACGGGGAAGCAAAGATTATTATCCCCACTTTACAAGTGAAAAGATTGACGTTAAAAAAAAAAAAGAAAAGATTGAGATTTAAAGGCAGTAATTATTATGCAGCATTGAACTCCACTGAAGTTCAAAGACTTGCAAATATGTATCCTTTGAACTCTGACCCCTTGCTACTGTGCTGGGCTCCATAGGAAGCAAAGATGAATGGGATAGGGGTTCTGCCCCCAGAGAGGAAACCATCTATGTGGATATAAAGCATATACATTCCTAGACCAAGTATAAGACCCCAGTATGTGGGTCTTTGGAGAAATGTTTTGGGCTCAGGGGAGGAAAAAGTCTCCAATCCTAGAAGTTCTGGCAAGCCTTTTGGAAGAAGGAATATTTAAGTTGGAGTTGGATAGGTGGGGAGATGGAGAAGGGTCCCCTCTATGTCCTCTTCCTTCATCCTGGGCTCATCACACCTACCAGATCTCATACACTAAAGAGACATTCAGGGACACCTGGGTGGCTCAGTGGTTGGGCGTCTGCCTTTGGCTCAGGGCCTGATCCCCAGGTCCTGGGATCGAGTCCCACATGGGGATCCCTGAGGGGAGCCTGCTTCTCCCTATGTCTGTGTCTCTGCCTCTCTCTGTCTCATGAATAAGTGAATAAAATCTTAAAAAAAAAAGAGAGACATTCAACATTTGAGTGAATGAAGAAGCAAATGCATGGCAGAGAGGCTGGATGAGGCTAGTTTACAGGTTGGCCTCAGTGATCAGGAGTGTCTTTTCCAGCCCTGCTGCTGAGGGCTACTGTCTGGAGCACATCTATTGGGTGGTTAGGACAGAACATGTTGCAGCAGGGCTTGGCACCCAGCATCAGTGCAAGGGTTTGGAGGAAAGGGGAGCTGGATAGGAGCCCTCACTTGGCAGGATCTTTATCAATTGTGCAACTCTGGACCTGGGGTCACAACCACCCTCAGCCCAAACTACTTGGCCAGATTTTTGGAACTATCCCCAAAATGTGCCAGGAACAGAAGGCACCTGTTACCTCCAAGTTCTTGTTGGACCTGAAGGATACCAGTGATGCCCCAGGGTACCCAGGTCCCCTGTCTCAATAGAGGAGGTGGAAAAATATCAGAATCACTGAGGACTGGGGTTCTGGTTCTCGGTTTAGAAATGGGAGTGAAGACTTCAGAGGACCCAGTGACCAGGAAGCTAGGGAGAGGCAGGGGTAGGGGCGGAGTGGGGAGTGGGGTCCCTGTCTCCAAAGCAGCACCCTTCCCCACCTCCTGCTGTCCCTGAGGAAGCCCTGAAGCTGCTCTTCAGTCAGCCTGTGGGGAAACAGGGTCAGCTGGCTAGGCCCTCTGATGCATGCTGTGCTGATGGAAGAGACAGCCCAGCTGCCTGTCTGCCCGGCCTGGCGGCCTCTGCCTTCCCAAAGCAGCCATCCATCTTGCACTGATTGGGCCCAGCCCAGCAGCTTCCCGGATGAGCCGTGGGCACCTGGCCAGCCTGCTCATCACCTTCTCTCCTCGCTTCTGTCTCAGGCAATCTGTCTTCCTGTCTGTCCCTTTGTTGAATCCTTTTCTCTCTCCTCTCTCTGGGTCTCTGTCCCCACCGCTGTGTGTCTGTCTGTCAATACCATTTTCTCATCTCTGGGTTTTTGTGGGTTTTTTGGTGTGTGTGTGTGGGGGGGGGGGGTCAGCCTCAGGACCTCCTCCCTGGCCTTTCCCCTACCTCAGGAGCACTCTCCAGAACATACAGCCCCTCAGGAAAGCTTTATTCTGCCTGGTGCTTCTCCTCAGCCATGTGCATGATCCAGTGGGAAAAAAAACAAAACAAAACAAAACAAAAAAACAAAACCATAAAACAACCTACCAAGCAGGATACACTGTGGCTATGCTCCTATTTGTTCAAGCCCTTGGCTTCCTCTTCCCTTGTTATGAAGCTCCAGAGGCCTGAAGCGGATAGTCTCAGAGGCGGAAGTGTTGGCCCAGAGATCAGTTAGGGGCACAAGATGTGCAGGTGGCAGGGCCTAGTGCCAGGCAGAACGGAGAGGTATGGAGGTCCAAGCCGTGAACTACCCTGCCAGCTCTGCTCCTTCCAAATGCCTTGGACAAGTCTCTTTCCTCAGGGCTGAGGCCTTGCAGCTCTGTGATTCATCTCTTTGCTCAAACAGCCCATTTCTGAGTGGGATTCCTGAGGCCTGGTTGCAGTTTGCCTTTTTCCCCAGGCCCTGCTTCCCTCTGGAACATTCCAGCATCCACAAGACATAGCATCTTGCACCAGAGTCTCCTGTAGGGACCTCCTTAACTTCCTGGGCCTCAACCCTAGTCCTGTCTACTCCCCAGAATATTCTGCAGGCCTTGGGGGACCTCTGAGAATGACAACCCTCTACTCTCCTGATCCTCTGGCACCTCTGCTTCCCTGCTCCCCTCTACCTGTGCTTCCATGTCCCAGAGGCCTTCAGCCCCTGACTCCCTTCTGGCTTCTACCCTTTACCTAGCTTGGTCCTTGGCCCATCTGGGTACTCTCTTTTGATATATTGGGTTCCCTGTCCCCCACACCCTTGGCCACAGCTGACCACTGCCTGCTCTGGGTGATCTGACCTTCACCTTCTGAGCTCAGACTCATATTGCAAGGGCTGCAGGAGAAAAACCACAGGATTGGGCAGACTGGGGCCTTTGTGTGGTGGCCTCTAGGTCCAGCTGGTCCTCAAAGGGCTGGCCTCTCCCCAGCTCACTCCCTCATCCTCCCCAGAGACTTCCTCAAACCTTCAGCCTGTTCTCTGGCTTCCTCCCCGCCTCCTCTCATGACTCAGCAAGTGACTTCAGCTTCTCCTTCTCAGAGAAAGAGGTTCCCAGGAACCTCCCTGCTTTTCACTCACAGGCCCATCCACCCACCTGCCATCCCAGCTGACCCCTCCTTCAGGGCTCCTGCCCTGCCCCACCTCAGCTTATCCACCTGTCTCTTCCAGCCCTTCACCTTCTAGTCACTCTCTCCATCCTCTCCTCTAAGCATTTAAACCCTCAGCCTCCACCCCACAAATAAAACCCTCCCTCTGCCTGAGCCACCAGCAATATCAGCTTCTCTCTCCTTCATCTGACCATTACGTTAATGATGAAAGCAGTCAGCTCCACATTTTGATTCTTCACCTGTCCACCTCTTGTCATCCAAAATTGCTCTCACCTAGCTCAAGAAGGATGCCCTAACTCAAGAAATGGCCTTCTTTTCTTGCCCTCACATGAGTTTTCTGCAGGGTTCTGGGATCATGGAGCACCAGGTAGATTGGATGATCACATCATTCCATGATCCATGAGACACAGGGATTCTGGTTTTCCTTTTTTTTTTTTTTTTTTTTTTAAGATTTTATTTTTTACTTATTTGAGAGAGAGAGAGAGAGAGAGAGATCACGAGGTGGGGAGGGGCAGAGGGGGAGGAAGAAGCAGGTTCCTTGCTGAGCAGAGAGCCCAATATGGGGCTCCATCCCAGGACCCTGAGATCATGACCTGAGTTGAAGGCAGACACTTAACTGACTGAGCCACTCAAGCGCCCTGGGACTCTGGTTTTCCTGGTGCTCCCTCCAGATCTCCTCCTGAGCCCATCTGCATGGGCCAGCCTTCATTTCTATTTCTAGCCTCAACTTGGGCATCTCATTGGATATTTTCTTTCTTTTCATTAAATTAAATTTTAAATTGTATCAATTTTTTAATATTTAAATTTCAGTATAGTTAACATACAGTGTTATGTTAATTTCAGGTGTACAATATAGTCATTCAACAATCCTATATTTGGATATCCTTTTGTACTGCTACTCCTCAACTGAACCCATCCTCTTTCCCTTAAACCTGGTCTATCTAGGGGTGCCTGAGTGGCTCAGTAGTTGAGCCTTTGGCTGAGGTCATGATCCCAGGGTCCCTCTGTCCCCGCACGGAGCCTGCTTCTTCCTCTGCCTATGTCTTTGCCTTTCTCTGTGTGTCTCTCATGAATAAATAAATAAAATCTTTAAAAAGAAAAACAAGGGATCCCTGGGTGGCGCAGCAGTTTGGCGCCTGCCTTTGGCCCAGGGCGCGATCCTGGAGATCTGGGATCGAGTCCCACATCGGGCTCCCGGTGCATGGAGCCTGCTTCTCCCTCTGCCTGTGTCTCTGCCTCTCTCTCTTTCTCTCTCTATGTGACTATCATAAATAAATAAAAATTAACAAAAAGAAAAAAGAAAAACAAGCCTGCTCTATCTAGAAGAAGGGAACCATTCCTATCTACCCCATGTTCCTAGGAGTCATGCTTGGCATCTTCCCCCACACCCTCACAGCCACTACTACTGCCCTAACCAATGCCCACCTTTCATGGGGGCTATTTTTTTTTTCAGATTTATTTATTTATTCATGAGAAACACAGAGAGAGGCAGACACACAGGCATAGGAAGAAGCAGGCTCCTCGTGGGAAGCCGGATGTGGGACTCCATCCCGAATCCCAGGATCACACCCTGAGCTGAAAGGCAGAAGCTTAACGCTGAGCCACCCAGGTGTCCCTCTCACAGGGACTATTAAAGGAACTCCCCAAGTGATCTCCCTTCCTCTGGCCTTTTTCCCATCCAGTCCATCCTCTACTCCAGCGGCCAGAGTACTTGTGTTCTAAAAATGCAAATTTGACCCTATCTCTGCCTTGCTTAAAACTCCTCCTGGCTGAAGAATATGAAGGGCAGGAATCTGGTTCATTCTGAGATTCCCAAATTTAGTTCCTCTTGGTGTCTTTATATTTATCCCCCACCCCGGAACCCTGGAAAGCACCATGATATCATAAATACCCAGGAAAGCCCCATGATATCATTGGGTGCTTCTGATCCCCATAGGACCTGGGTTCAGATCAATTTAGAGAAGGTAACAAAACGTATAAAGGTTTTTTTTTTTTTTAAGGTTTTAGTATTAACCCAAGTGACTTGTTTTGAGTGGATACGTCATTGGTTCTTCATTTTGCAAAGGAGAGACAGAGTTCCAAAGAAGAGAAGTAATTTGTTTAAGGTTATTTAGTGAGTCATCTGTAGAGCCAGGTCTCCCGTGTTCTGCTTGCTGTCCCAGGGCTTGACGCCAGCATAGGTGGCCACAGCCTTGAGACAGTACACCTGGAGACTGCTGTCCCTCGTTCTGTGGAAGGGTCTTTAGTCTGATTCACCCTCCTAGCGACCACACACACTACACTCCTTCCCACTCTTATGAGTGAGCAGGTATCTCACTTCCTCCCTCTGTTAGAAATAAGCCCAGCTCTGAGCAGGGAGTCAGGCTATCTTCACTGGCTCTGAAAAGAGGTGAAAGAAAGAGAGAGAAAGAGAGAAAGAGAGAAAGAGAAAGAAAGAAAGAAAGAAAAAGAAAGAAAGAGAGAAAGAAAGAAAGAAAGAAAGAAAAGAAAAGAAAAAAAGAAAAGAAAGTGAAAGAAAGAAAAGAAAAAAGAAAAGAAAAGAAAAGAAAAAAAAAGAAAAGAAAAAAGAAATCCCCTTTACTGAGGTGGTACTTCTGGATGGTAGATGAAGAGTAGGAGACACATGAACCCCCCTTATGACCCAGCCCCTCCACTTACTAACTGTATGACCTGGACAGGTTATTCACCTTCTGTGTACCTTGGATTCCTCATCTGTACTATGGCTTCTCTACTATCTATAGGGGCATGGGAGCAAACTCACTTGCTTGCCTGTATTTTTTTCTCACTTACTGCCCTTTCCTTGCTATCTGAGTATATGAAACTCAGGTGAGGGGCAGCCCCTGTGGCTCAGTGGTTTGGCGCCGCCTGCAGCCTGGGGTGTGATCCTGGAGACGCAGGATCGAGTCCCACATTGGGCTTCCTGTGTGAAGCCTGCTTCTCCCTCTGCCTGTGTCTCTGCCCCTCTCTCTCTGTCTCTATGAATAAATAAAATCTTTAAAAAGGGAAAAAAAGAAACTCAGGTAAGGGCTTAGTGGAAGGAGCATTGATTACAGACCCCCCCGCCTCCCCCCCCACACACACACAAAGGTAGCCTTCGATGTAGCCAAGGACCTGACACAGCTTATGTTGGGGATGGCTACCCTGGGGTTGTTAAGACCAAATCTCTGCTTATTATGAAGTGCTCTTAGGCCTTGTATAATGCTCTAGGAACATGTTTTTTTTTTTTTTTTAATTTTTTTTTATTTATTTATGATAGTCACAGAGAGAGAGAGAGGCAGAGACATAGGCAGAGGGAGAAGCAGGCTCCATGCACCGGGAGCCCGATGTGGGATTCGATCCCGGGTCTCCAGGATCGCGCCCTGGGCCAAAGGCAGGCGCCAAACCCCTGCGCCACCCAGGGATCCTAGGAACATGTTTCTTAAGTGGAGGATCAGTACTGCCTGCTCTAGCCATCCATCTTCTATCTTCTTGGCCATCTCTCCAACCACACCGTGTACCAGGCACTATGGTTGCATAAAAGCATGTGCTCAAACCTACTCTCTGCTCCTGGGGAAACTGTCCAGTGTGGAGACAATAGGGCTTCACATGTTTTGGCCTTAAACATAAAAGGATTTGGGGGAGAATGTTCTCCTTTTCCTTGTAACACTAGGGAGCAGAATGAGGAACAATGGGCAGAAGCTCTACAAATGGGGGTGCTGTCTCACAGAGGAAGGGGGACTTCAGGAAAACAGTAAATGGTCTGTAGCTGGAGGTATGCTAGCAGGGGCTGACACCCAGGAGATGGGATGCTGGAGAAGAGAATTCCCCCCTGGATGAACAGGAGTCCTCCTGCTGTCCCTTTCTGTTATGAACCCCAAACTCCAGGAACACAGGGAGGAAGTCATCTGGCTAGCTCTGAAACCTAGAGCAGGCCCCATGCTCCTGAGTGGTCTTGGCTCACTTAAGGCTTGGCCTGGAGGGAGTGCCTCTTGCCCCTGCCTGTCCCCAGGCTTAGAGCAAGGAGTTGGTGTGGAGTGTCTGTTCCCTGGTGCAGCCTGGGCTCCCGTCTGCCTGCTGTGTCAGCACCAGCGTTCCTATTACATGACCAAGTGGGATTTGCACTCTGGAAGCATTAGTGCTGGGCTGATTCAGCAGAATGGTCAACACGAGAAAATGCCAATTCCTGCACCCGTTCCACACAGCTCTCAGAAGCCCTCATGGCCGCTCCACTTCCTCTTCAGGCAACCCAGCCTGGCCTCCTTCCAGGTCACCAGGGCCTTTTGAGGTCATCCCGGCAGACCACCGGTGGTAGGAAAAATCTTCCAGAAGCATACAGGTTCCCAGATGCCACCACCGGAGTTTCCCACCCAGTATGTCTAAGCTGCACCTGGGACTCTGTGTTCTTGATACATACACCCCCATCCCCACCCCCTGTATTGGGAAGCAGTGATGCCCAGGCATGTTGAGAACCACTGTTCAGCATCACCCGGGAGTGGCTGGTCCTCCAACGCAGCTTATCTGCTGGTCCTTGACCCATGCATGATCTGTCCCACTCCCTCCAGACTCTGCTCATGTCATCACCACACCACTCCAGCCGATGGAGAAATTGCTTCCTTGAAATGAACAGAAACTGCTGGGCTTTCTTGAAGCTTGCAGTCCTCCAAAAATAAAAAGGTCCACCTCACTCTGTGTGACTGATCAGCCAGCTGCCATCAACCCATCCCTGTCAGTCTCCCAAGGTCATTTGCCCTCTGTTAGATTTCCAAGCATCAAAACATTGCTTCAGACCCCTCTACCGAGTCAAAGAATTCATCTGTGTCACTGTCTGATTTAATGAGTAGGGTGAAGGGATGCCTGGGTGGCTCAGTGGTTGAGCATCTGCCTTTGGCTCAGGGCATGATCCCAGAGCACCAGGATCGAGTCCCACATTGGACTTCCTGCATGGAAACTGCTTCTCCCTCTGCCTATGTCTCTGCCTCTCTCTCTCTCTGTCTTTCTGTCTCTCAGTCTCTCATGAATAAATAAATAAAATATTTTTTTAAAAAAATGAGCAGGGTGGAGATTTCTCTGATCGGTGGGGTGGGGCACCTAAGTGGTTCTGGTCATGATCCCAGGGTCCTGGGACTGAGTCCCACATTGGGCTCCCTGCAGGGAGCCTGCTTCTCCCTCTGCCTGTGTCTCTGCCTCTCTCTCATGAATTTAAAAAAAAAAAAAAAAAAAAAAGATTCAGTGGGGAACTCGAGGTCATAACTGGTGAAGCATTTGGTCCAAGTTCACACAGCTGAGATTAGGGAGAAGATTCTAGCTCAGGTTCCTCTGCTCTAGAATGCCCATTTCTTGAGAATGGCATTGTTTATCTCTTTGTTGAAAATAATAGTACTTTTTTTTTTTTACCATTTTTTACCAAAGGCATTCCTTTGGTGTGGTACATTTTTTTTTTTTAAGATTTTATTTATTTATTCATGAGAGACACAGAGAGAGAAGTAGACACACAGGCAGAGGGAGTCCCGCATTGGGCTCCTTGCAGGGAGCCTACTTCTCCCTCTGCCAATGCCTCTGCCTCTCTCTCTCTCTCATGAATAAATAAATAAAATCCTTAAAAAAATAAAAATAAAATCTTAAAAATAGAATGGAAAGGTATACTAAACTTTTCAATCTCTTCCTTTTTCCAGCTCAATCAGTTTTAGGGGATTTGAAAGTTAGGCCCTAGATTAGGGAAGCTGGTTTGGAAGGGAGTGGTCAGCACCAGAGAGTCAGAATAGAGAATTTCCTTCCTTCCTTCCTTCCTTCCTTCCTTCCTTCCTTCCTTCCTTCCTTCCTTCCTTTCTTCCTTTCTTCCTTCCTTTCTTTTGATTTTATTTATTTATTCATGAGAGACACAGAGGGAGAGGCAGAGAGAGACATGGGGAGAGAGAGAAAGAGGTTCCCTACAGGGAGCCTGATGCGGGGACTGAATCCTGGAACTCAGGGATTATGCCCTGAGCCAAAGGCAGATGCTCAACCGCTGAGCCACCCAGGCGTCCCTGAAAGGCTGTTGCTACAGGCTGGAGGATCTTAAGAAACATTCATCCAATTCTTTTATTTTATAGATGCACAGTCTGAGGCCCAGAGAAGTAAAGTGACTGGCTCAAGGTCACCCAGCAAGATCAATAGCAAAGTTAAGGCTTCTACCTATGGGTCTTGCCTCCTAGTACAGACTTCCTTCACTGCCGCACTCTCCTTGGAAGGTGGGCAACCCACCAAGATTTCCCTGTTGTCCTTTGCCTCTGAACCTGTAATGTGCTCTGCCCCTACCACAGCCCAGCTGGCTAGGAAAGTGACAGGAAAGTGTTCCCAGAGGACAGGGTGAGAGTATTGCCTGCTTCAGAAAATGTTGCTGCTGTTGTTCCTGCTGCTGCCTCCCCTCCAATCAGGGAGCTTTCTAGCCACAGGAGGAAGCCAGGAGCCAGGGGATGGGGCTGCAGTGATTTATGACTGCACAGAAACAGCAGGACACTAATGTCTCGGGCTGGCCTGCTTGTCCGCCAGCTCAGCCAGAGAGCATGCATCTAAAGGTCATGTCCTGTTGTACTGGAGATGGGGCAGAGGGTTAGCTATACAGCGTGCCTAGTGCCCTTGTATCAGGCCCATCATCAGAGGCAAGGGTCCCCTTTCCCAAGCAGATGCCAAAGGGTAGATCCTGACAGCCTAGGTAGAGAAGGGTGCCCTTGCTGTTGGGAGTCTGGAAGATCTGCCCAGGTTTGAATTCAGGGCTCTTAGTCACTGGTGTGTGAACTTCGGCTGGTCACACCGTCTCACTGTGTCTCGGCTTCCTGGTCTCAAAAACAGGGGTGATTCTGAGCCTCTCAACTCTTGGGACTGAATCATCTCCCAGTTCTGCAGGTACAGATTCTCTGTTTTCACCGCTAAAGGAGAGGAACACGCTGAATCTAGAACTATGAGTTGTCACAGCTGGGGGGGGCGGGTAGGGAGGACATGGTGCTTATTTTGTTTGATTTCTCACTTCAAAGTTGGGGAAATTAAAACCCTGAGAAGGGACAAGCTTTGCACACAGAGCTGGGGGCCAGGCAGAAGCCAGAATGTTAATTTTCCACCTCCCTGCTCCAGGCTTTTTTCAACAGTACCGGGCAATGGAGAAAGAAGCCAGAATATTAAGCCATTTGCTCTGTATAACAACGCCGCGCCTCTGAAGCTGCCCTCTAAACAGCCAGGGGCTGCTGGGCTGCTGCAGCTTTAAGCTTAGAGTCTTAAAAAAATCAAAACGGAAAGGAGGGCAGGGCCAGATCTCCCCTGCACCATTGGAGGGAAGCTTTGATGTGGAGACTGCAGATGTCATTCTTCTTTGCCTTTGCCTTTGCAACATCCTTTTCTTTGTATCTGCTTTACTTTTCCCAAACAGATTTGGCCTGGATTTTTAAAATTATTATTATTATTTTAATGCACATTGGACTGGTGGAGGAAGGAACTCAGGTGGAGAGGTCAGAGAGGCAGCCTGAAATGTCTCAGGAAGTTTCCAAGATTTTGCATCTGGGGCCTGAATCATTGACACATTCAATGCACAGGAGGACAAGAAGGGTTGGCTATGAGGGCTCATTGCCACGGACCTGTGACACCCAGGCCAGAATTGTTCAGGCCTGGCCTGCATGCAGGGAGGAAGAGAAAGGAAGAGGAATGACTTGGCGAACACTCATGTAAGAGACAGAAGGAAGTGGGAGGGTTTATTCACAAGCAGGATTGCATTTTGCTGGGTGCTGTGGTAAGAGAAGAGGGTCTAGATCCCATGTCCATGGTAGAAAGAGCTATTTCCTCCCTAGACCCTCTCCTCACTAAGTATATCTCCTCCACCTCTGCCAGAGCAGTCTCCCTATATGTGCATGAATTCAATAATCCATTTCTTTATTTGGTATGTTCTACAGATTTACTGTGTGCCTGGCACTGTGCTAAGCTCCAAGGAGGCCGTGATGATGCCAACAAAATACAAATCTCATCATTTTCTGCCCTCATAACAATCTCTCCTCGGGCTTCCTATTTATTTCAGGAGAAAGACTTCACTCCCTTAACTGTCATTCAGGGGTCTTCCTGTTCTGGCTCCTGGCTCCATCCGCAGTCCCACTACCCATCATTTAAGACAACAAAGACTCTGAATTCTTTGCCTGAGGATAACTATATCAGGGAGAAACCTGCCTTCTGAATTCTGGGCCTGTGCCCCGTTCATGCTCTTAAATGCTACACATCCTTTAAGAGCTGGGTTGGAAGTGTAACCAACCTTCCCAGAGAAGCTTTTCAGAACCTCTTTGTATCTAGCCTGAAAGAATTAACAAACAAAATTTAACAGCACTTAAAACATTCTAAATTCCTTGAAGGGGGATCCCTGGGTGGCTCAGCGGTTTAGCCCCTGCCTTTGGCCCAGGGTGGGATCCTGGAGTCCCGGGATCGAGTCCCACGTTGGGCTCCTGGCATGGAGCCTGCTTCTCCCTCCTCCTGTTCTCTGCCTCTCTCTCTCTGTGTGTCTATCATGAATAAATAAATAAATCTTTAATAATAAATAAATAAATTCCTTGAGGGCAGGGTTCCATGCCCTGTTCTTCTACCATCTAGCACAGAGCCTGGAATATTCCCACAGAGACTCCTTCGTTCTAGATTCTCACAACACAACACTTCTTATCCTGTATTTTTTTTTTTTTGAACTCCTTATCACTTCCTAACATACTCCATATATTTATCTTTATCTTACCTATTTTGGGGGGTAGGGATTTTTTTATTTTGTTCCTTGCTCTCCCCCATTGCTTAGAACAGTGCTTGGAACACAGTAGGTGCTCAACAGATAATTGCTGAAAAAAAATTAAGCAAATAAAATATACAATCAAAACTATGGGCATGTGAGCTACATGGAATGTGCAAAAAGAGAAGCACATGAGCAAGAATTTGTCAGCCTGACCTTAGTGTGTGTGTCCTAGATGGGGAGAGAAGGGTTGGTCAACCCTCAGTGATACAACCTCATGTTCAGCATACAGTAGGCTCTTGGCAACAGAATTGAATCTTTGACACTCCACCCTGGAGAGGAAAAAGGAGCTCCCCAGGGATCAGCCTGCAGACAGCTGCATCCTTTCTGTAAATTAACTCGTATGCCAGGCCAGTATTTGTTCATGTTTTCACCTCTTTGGGTCCAAGAACCTCAAACTGGGTACTAGGAAATAGAACCTTGTGGGGGAGGGTGACAGTTTAGCTCCCCATATTAAGCTCCTTAATTCAATCCATCCTGCGGGCGGGCACTACCCTGGCAAGTTTGTGTCTCCCCTGTCCCTCCTTGGCCAGCTGCTGCTTTATCTCCCAGACAGGTAGGGGCCAGGGCTGAGGTCCTGAGGCCCCCTCCCCTCGTAATTTCCCAGAGAATATGGGGCGGGGCCGTGAATCAGCACTCGCTTGGACTGATGCAGCCTCAGTCCCCGCCAGGGGTCCCCAGTGGCCGCGGAATTAGAACCCTCCCCTTCTCCACAGCTCATGCGCTAAGACCACTGGGAGATGTAGTCCTGACTGCCCCTTTGTCCTTGATCTCTCCAACATATCACCCCCCTGCTGGATAAACTACAACTCCCAGGGGCCCACGTGGTGGGGGGGCTGACAGGGCGGAGATGCGAGGGGGGCGGTGGAGGGGTAGTCTGGAGAAGCTGGGGCGCAGGAAGCGGGGTGAAGGGAAGAACGGGGAGCACTGGCAGGAGGCAACGTGAAGGAGGGAGACGCCCAGAAAGCTGCGGCGAGCCGAGTTGGGGAGGGGAAGCCCGAGAAGCGGAAGGGCCGGGGCGGGGCCGGGCCGGGGCGGGGTGCGCGGGCGGGCGGGCGGGGCATGTTGCGTCACGCGGCGTGGGCGGGGCCGCAGGGGGTTGTCCGCCCGCTGCACGCACAGCAGCCGCAGCCGCCTCGCGCCCGGTCCCGCGGTCGCAGCTCTGTCCGCATCCTCCGCGCCGCCGCCGCCGCCGCCGCCACCTCAGCTGCTCGCTTCGTGGGTCGGTCCCTCCGGCACACGGGCTCCAGCCGCGCCGCAGCCGCCCTCCGAGCCCTTCAGGCCGCCCCGGTCTCCTCACCCGGCCCGACCTACAGCCCGCGAAGATGGTGGACCGCGAGCAACTGGTGCAGAAAGCCCGGCTGGCCGAGCAGGCGGAGCGCTACGACGACATGGCCGCGGCCATGAAGAACGTGAGTCTCTCCTCCCCTCCCCCCGCCTCGCCCCAGCCCCTTCGCAGACGCGGGCCTTCGCGTGGACGGCCCAGGGACTAGTCGCCGGTCGCGACTGCGGCGTTGGCCGCCCCTCCCCGCCCCCGGCGGGGAGCTGGGGAGGGCCCCGACAGCGAAAGGGACCCGGGCTGTGACGCGGACTCTCCCCGAGCTCCCCCAGGGCCGGCGGCGCTGCCTCGACCCTCCCCGGGCTCGGGCTGGGGCGGGATCATGCAGGGCTGGTCTCGGGAGTGGGGGCTCTGGCCCCGAGTCTCCGGGTCCGCTGGGGACCTGAGCGGGGGCCGTGAACATCCTTTGTGCCCCACTTCCCCTCCTCCCAGCCTGGGGGTGGGGGCGGGGGACCGCATGGATGCGGTTCCTCTTTCTCTCCCTGGTGTCTGGGCGGCGCCTTTCCCATTCACTTATCAGGTCTCCTGGTTTTCTAATACTTCCCCCCCCCCCCGCCCCCCAAATCTTCCCCACTGCCTCTCCTGATGGATCCTTTAGAACCTAACCAGGAAAAATGTAGGCTCTCCTGAAACCCTGGGCTCAATGGAGCAAAACCGAAACCTCCTTGCTGCTCTCACGTTTTTCTTAACAAAAGGCTCCTCTTTCTCCATACCCCAAAGCAAGTCTTCTTGCTTTTAGGTAAGGGGAATGTATGTCTTGCTGGCATTTTCATTGATTGTTCTCAACATGTCCTCTCCATTTTTTCCTGATGGCTTTTTGTATTAAAGAGGGTAGGTATTGTCTTTGAAATAAAGGTTATACATTTAGCTGACTGGTACAATTTGTGACACATGCTGTTTCTTTGAATATCGGCACACATCTGTTGAAATTCCTATAAGTTGAAAAAATATTCTTTCTGATCTGATATTGCAAACAAAGCAGTGGTGGGAGGCAGTATCAAGTCATTCTAGAAGATTCTGCATTTGTCATATTGCAGAGAGCCTAGACTGGGTGGAGGCTGGGAGGAGTTATTTTAAAGGAGAAAAAGTCTTTTTAATAATTTGTTTTAGATAAATGTGAGGCTTTTTAAAATAAAAACTAGTGCATCCTCATGCTGATGAAAAGAGAATGCTGATCGCCAGTTGTCGCATTTTGTCTGGGATGCAGATTCCTGCCTGTATTGCACCATTTTGTCAGTAACAGTACATTTATTTAATGGGCTATCGGAGTTTGATATTAGAGGAGGGGGCAAATACTGAGTATTATTAAATCAAACATATAAATTATCTAATGAATGATTTAGGTCTCTCACTACCTTAACATTTAACTTCTGCATTATGTAACAAAGATTTTGAAAATGCATCTCCAGTGTGAAGTGGATTCAGGAGTGTATCTTCTTGCATGTTAAATCTTTATAATGAAGCAATGTAGGTATCACAGATTAATTATTGAATAACTTTGCTATTTCATAAAAAATGCATAACAATGCTGATGGCTTTATTTAAGCCAGCTACCTTAACAAAAAAGGTTTTTATTTAGGAAGAGCCTTGATTTTGAAATTGGGAGTATTGCTGTATTAATGTATTGCCACAGATTTAAAATTTAAAACATTTTAAAGCTCAAATGATAAGTTGTACTTTTAAGAGATAGCAGTATTATAAATATGTTTAGTTCATGCTATTTAGACGCTTCTAATTTTTCCATGTTTCTAGTTTCACAGGAAAGTGAGTGACCTCGCACCTATATCCATAGCAACCCAGTGATGTCACACACAATGACACAGAGGCTGCAATGCACCTAAGGGCTGGTAGGGAGTATGCAAATGGCATTTGTCCAAGGTAATGCAGAAATTAGCAGATAAGCAGGTGGAATTGAGCGTTTCACCGTATCCACCAGATAAGAGTTGGTCCAAAAAATAAGAATTTCATTTACCTTTAGGCATGAAAATCCGTGACCTCTAGATAATGCCTATTCATTTTCCAGTTTCTAGTTTACTCACAAAAGTATATTTGTATTTTAAAACATGTGTCTCTGTTAAAATTGGACAATAATGGAATAAAAATAGAAATTCTAAACAATATGTTTTCTGATCATAGTGCTGGGTAGGCTGCTGTATACTTGGGTTTATTGCAGATTTTTTAACTTGGCAGGTCATAATAAAAACCTTTAAAAATTATGATTTCCTACTGGGTCATTTTCAGTAATGTTAACGAGTGAAGATTCGTTTACATTGAGACTTGGAAAAGTTTTTTTTTCACATATTTATGCTTCTGCTTCTTGTCAGAGTATGGAGGAAAGAACAGTGTAAAATAAAGGAGATCTTTTTTCAAACCTGTTCACTGTGACTGAGGAGGTATGCTTATCTCTGACCCTCATTTTCCTCATCTGTAAAATAGGTCAATATCTACTTGAAATACTTGTGAGGATTAAGTAAGGGATGTAGTAGGTGCTCAAAAATAGTAACTATTTAGAAAACTTTGTTTCTTGCCTTGTTTATAAAAGTCATCTCATCTTTGGAGAATTGGGAAAATACGGGAAGATACAAAGAAATTACTGGGTCCTGTCACCCAAGGAGCACTCTTCTAAGGCTGAAGTCATTCTGATGACAGGGGGATTAAATTTGCACTTAATGAAATTATTCTAGTAATAATACTGTTGGTACCTGTGCAGAGTGGTAGTTGTGTGTGGGTGACCGAGGATGGGAACAGTTTGCAGTGTTTTGAAGAAGAAAAGGGGAAGTTTACTGGCGTTTTGTTTTAAGCTAATTTTTTAATATTTTTTTTAGTAATCTCTTTTTTTTTTTTTTAGTTTTTTTTTTTAGTTTTTTAAATTTATTTATGATAGTCACATAGAGAGAGAGAGGCAGAGACATAGGCAGAGGGAGAAGAAGGCTCCATGCACTGGGAGCCCGACGTGGGATTCGATCCTGGGTCTCCAGGATCACGCCCTGGGTCAAAGGCAGGCGCCAAACCGCTGCACCACCCAGGGATCCCTTTAGTAATCTCTATATCCAGTTTGGGGCTTGAACTAACGACCTGGAGACCAAGAGTCACATGTTCTTCCAGCTGAACCAGTTACGCACCTCAGAAGTTTAGTTTTTTAAGAGAAACCTGTAGTCTGCCATTTAAGGGAACACCTAGATGTTTCTTGTTAGACAGTTCTGTCTTGTCCTTTGGATTCTAATAGCCTCTCCAGAAGTTAATATTCTAAATAGGCTACTGGTACTTGCCTCAGGAGGGAGAAAAGATCTCTGGGCTACTCATCTTGTTGAAGTGACTGGATTGGGGGACACTGGTTGGAAAAGGCTACCTTAATTATATAGAAGAGTCTTATTGGAATCCATATGGTCTACAATTCTTAATATCTTAAATACTCTGTTTTTCATCCTAGCCCTTCCAGGAGGCTAGATCAATAGCCATTATCGCTAATGGAGTAGTGACACCTCTGCAGACTTCAGAGGTGGAATTCTGCCAGCCATTATTCTAAGTCATGTGGTTTCAATTGTTCTGTTCTTTGGGGTGGAAAGAATACAGATAACAGTTGGCTTTTTATGTAGTAGTCTTTGCAATAACTGCAATGACAATTGCTTTTTATAATTAAAAAACACTGTCTTTTGAATCATATCAAGGTAAAAAAGGAAAAAAGGTACTGCTAAATGTGTATCATTGTTACAGAGCTTTGGGTTAACAGCAGACCACGGGGAGAATTTCATTCCCTAGCACCTGCGGGAAGCCTTATTAAGCCAAATTCTAAATTATTAAAAAGCAGAGAAAATGATTTTGTTTTTATCAAGGTAAAAGTCACATAGTATCAAACTAATCGTTTTCAAGTGTACAATTCAGTAAAATTTAGCACGTTCACAATGTTGTGCAACCATTATCTCTAGTTAAAAAAAATGAGAAAATGATATTTCTAAAAAGGGACAATGGTTTGGCTGTAGCTGGCTGGATTTCAAGACTACTGATTCAGGAATGTGTCAATAGTGAAGTAATCACAGCTCACAGCCAATGGTAATTGGCATCCTTTTGTCTTTGTTTTCTGACATCTGAACCTTTTCAGCATAAATTGAAAAAAGACTTATTTTAGCTAGGTTTATATTTCCCTTTAAGAAGTTACAGAGCTTAATAACCGTATGATGTTCCCCCAAATAAATAAGAATTTATCTGAAATCAGAACAAACTATTAACTATTGGAGATTATGGAAATTTTGCTGGGTTATTACTATGACTCATTTTCCATCCCAATGCTGACTTCGTTATAAATGCTTTCCCTGCTGTGGCAGCGGTTCCCTAATGAACACTGTACAGCATGGAGAGGGTGAGCTGTTCAAGAACGGGATGCTAAACTGATGGGAATACTCTGTGTATGATGTTATATATACAACATTGGGGGCTTCTGAGGCTTCCAAGAGCTTCTTACTACCATTATCACCAGCCTTAACTCTTCTTACCTGGCGCAAGGCATCTGGTTATTACTGTATTGCTCTCCGATTCCATGGGATGTGGAAGAAAAGCACAGAGCATTTTATAGGTTTACTAGTCAAAGGGGAAAACACACATAAACCAGTGTTTTGTCTTTTAATTAAACTGCCTAGCATGGGGCTTGAACTCATGACCCCAAGATCAAGAGTTGCATGTCCTATTGAATGAGCCAGGCACCCCTCTTTTGTCCTTATTTTCTAAGTTCTGTTTTTTTTAGCATTTGAGCATATATTTACGACTGTAATCATGGGAGGCTCAGCTTGTCTTTGTAGGTTGTAAAGGCTACCAGTATCAGCTACCTTTCCTTTCATAATCATTTTCCTGTTGTCTTCCTCAAATTCCTTTTTAGGTATCAAATATGATTTTGGTTCATTACCACCATATCATCACACAGAGATCCTTGAATTTTGATTTTACTCATTTAAACCAGTTCCATGAAAAGTGATCAATAGACGTTCCCAAAAGAGAGCTTTAATTTTAAGATAAATGGTTAAAGAATCGGTTTGATTCCATGATTTTACAGCAACAATAAAAATAAGTCTTAAGGACTTTGCATGGCTTTTTTTTTTTTTCTTCCTTTCTAAACTAGTGAAGTTTAAGCTAAATTGTTAGCAGCATTTCACCTATAAAGTTGTGTCCTATAGAGGGAGATTTTTCTTTACCTGAGTTGAATACTGTGCTGCATAGCTGGGTTGCAAGTAGGTAAAAGGGAATGAGAGTGTTCTCACATATGTAGATCGTTTAACATGAGATTTAGAAAGTAAATTTCCAGATAAACTCCTCGGTCTCATCCTCTTAATCTTTGGAGCAAGATCTTACTTTTGGGGGGAGATAGCCAAACTGAATAGGACCCAGGTGTAAGGTCAGCTTTTTCCTCTTAATTCTGTTACTAGGACAGGGGCGTCAGAGCTGGGAATAGGACAGTGACAGCAGTGGGCAGCTGCACAAGTAATGACAGCTCAAGAGGAATCCCTTAGCCTCCCTCCCCCACAGCCGAATGTGCAGAGCAGCTGCAGTGGCAGAGAGAAGGAAGGGTAAGAGGGTAACAAGAGGAGGGCTTTTAAAAATGCAGGTTTGTTTTGAGGAGATAGATCATTTAAATTTCTTGAGTTTTTTTTTTTTTTTTTTCTCCTTTCTTTTAAAGATTTTATTTATTCATGAGAGAGGCAGAGAGGTAGAGACACAGGCAGAGGGAGGAGCAGGCTCCATACAGGGAGCCTGACCGGGTCTCCAGGATCACATCCTGAGCCGAAGGTGGCGCTAAACCGCTGAGCCACCCGGGCTGCCCTTAAATTTCTTGAGCTTTTTTTTTTCTTTTTTTTTTTTTTTCCTTTTTTTCTTGAGCTTTTTGAAAGGAATTATTAACACAACACTTGAGCCTATCATATTAAAAAACCTGGATCTGGGAAGTGGTTTCTGGTGCCAGTACTTTAAGGATGTGGAAATAAGCTTAAAACTTTTTTTTTTTTTTTTTTTGGACTGAATTAAGTGAGTAGGTCTCTGCCCTGGTGGCCCCACATGGATATAGTAGCCAATAGCCATGCAGATAATCCCAATCCCATACTCCTGCCAGCACAGTTTTATGTGAGGGCCTGCCTGATATGAGTAGACTGGTGGATAGATGCTATTTTCAAATGATACTCCATTCTTCACATGTGACCTATATCGAGTCTTTTAAACTACATCTCTAATAGAGGCACTAACTTTTTTATATTAAGTTGAATATGACCCAATCTAGAAGTGCAAGGAGAGAATAAGAGGCTTAACAACCATCTTGAGGCAAGAAAAAGCTAGTGGGAGTGCAGAAAAAATAGTTTTTATTTTATTTTTTTTTTAAAGATTTTATTTATTCATGGGAGACACAGAGAGAGAGAGAGAGAGAGAGGAACAGACCAAGGCAGAGGGAGAAGCAGGCTCCATGCAGGGAGCCCGGCATGGGACTCGATCCTGGGTCTCCAGGATCACACCCTGGGCCAAAGGCGGTGCTAAACCGCTGAGCCACCTGGGCTGCCCAAAATATTGTTTTTTAAAAAAAATTTTTAAATTTCTCTCTACACTCAATGTGAGGCTTGAACTTAAAATGTCGAGATCAAGAGTCATGCTCTACTGACTGAGCCAGCCAGGCACTCTTATTTTTCTTTTTCCTTTTTTTTTTTAGAATATTCTAGAATATTTTGAATTTTGGGATGCTGTTATTTTCTAAGGGAGTCTGGTCATTGGAAGGCTGTCATCAATGGGACTGATTACTGATAAACATGTCTGGCCTTTTGGATGCTTGGAGATTTGGGAAAAAATGACAGGTATCACCATAATTATTCCCCATGCAGGTATATTTCCCTCGTGTCTTTTTCTGTAGTGTTTAGGCTTGCTTTTGTACCTTGCCTTCTCCCTTGACATTTTTTCAAGGATCCTTTTTTTTCCTGTTATTATGTTCAATGGCTTAACAGTTCTATGGGTGTTTCATAATTTAATTTTTTCATAATTGTATTTAGCGTTTGTGTTCTTTCCGAATTTATAAGTAATGTTATAAGTATCTTTATGGCTAAAGCTTCCAACATATATTTTTTTAAGATTTTACTTATTTGACAGCACAAACGGGGAGCTGCAGGCAGGGGAGAGGGAGAGGTAGGCTCCCTGCTGAGCAAGGAGCCTGATGTGGGATTCCTTACCTGATGAGGGATTCCTTACCTGATGAAGGCTGATGTTTAACCCACTGAGCCACCCAGGTACCCTCCAACATAGTTTATATATTAGGACAGAGACCCAAAAGTGGAATTTTTTTTTTTTTAAGATTTTATTTATTCACGAAAGACACAGAGGAAGTGACATAGGCAGAGGGAGAAGCAGGCTTCATGCAGGGAGCCCGATGTGGGACTCTATCCTGGATCCCAGGATCACACCCTGAGCCAAAGGCAGACGCTCAACCGCTGAGACACTCAGGCATCCCCAGAAGTGGAATTTTTGAAAGGAAGAGCTAAGCATAATTTTTAAGGTTCTTGAAATCACAGTGGGTACTGAGTTTTCTTAAAAGTAGTGGAAAATGTAATCAAGTAGGTATAACACGCTTCTAAATTCAAGGATAACCTATTCCACTTTACTACATGAAGAAAAATGAAGTCAAGCAGGTAAGAACTTCACTGCTAGCAGCGAATCTCCCTTTTGTTGCTTTCTTGTGGTTGGAATGATTGCCTTTAAAAAGAAAGCACTGAGGGCCTGGCTTGCTCAATACTTAGAACGTGGGGGAATCTCTTATCAGATCATGAGTTCAAGCCCCATGTTGGGTGTAGATTACTTAAAACTAATATGAAAAATTTCAAACATTTCTAGAGACGAACAGTAGGATATGTCTTCATACAACCAGCTTCACCATTTGTCAGCATAACAGTCAATCTTGTGTCTGTGTTCCTACCAGATTTACCATCTTAGAGGAAGATGGCTTCTTAACGACCTAAAACTACCCTGTATTGGCCATAAATGCTTAGGTTATCAGCAAGATCTCTCCACATTCAAATTTGGCAATCTCAAATGTAGTTTCTTGCTTAAAGCATTTAATTCACATGGCAGATGATTTTCATTTTTTCCTTGATTTTTAAGAGAGGCACTTCGCTTCAGTTGAAATGCAAGTGCTGCCTACCATCAGCTTTTTCTCGTGAGGGGAATGAAAGCCTGGATGGGTCATGAGGGGGCAGAGGATGCATGATGTGTTGTCTGTGGGTTAAGAGTTCTATCATTACAGGACTGGGATTCCTCTTTTACTGCCTTTATTTTGTTTTTGGAAAGATTCTTCAGTTATTTCTGGCTTTTATCACTAATCTGATAGAAGAGCTAAAACCCAGTTTATTGGTTGAGGACGATGTGAATAAACAACTTTGCTTTTGTTTGGCTCTGTTGCTTGCGAAGCATTTTTTAAAAAATCATTTGTTTTAAGGGCTGTATGTTGCTGGGTATTTGGGTGGATGGGTGGGTAAGTAGGTAGTAAGCATATCTTAGCTGTCTGGGCCCAAACAGCCTAGCTTTGAATCCATGCTCACAGGTATAGAGCTGCCCAATTTAATGATGTTAACAGTAATTTAGGTGGGTATGCTATCATTTTACTTCTTTTTTGCCATTTGAAGGTTCTGCAGGAAAACTTGATTAATTTTTCCTTAAGATTTTTACTCATGAGAGACACAGAGGCAGAAACATAGAGGGAGAAGCAGGCTCCATGCCAGAAGCCCGATGCGGGACTCAGTCCCAGAACTCCGGGATCACCCCCTGAGCCAAAGGCAGACGCTCAACTGCTCAGCCACCCAGGTGTTCCATAAAACTTAATTTTGGAAGGGGATTCATTTACTAAGGAAAGGAAAACAATATGGTAAGTTTCCAACGGCTATAACAACAGTAATAGAGTAACAGGACATCAAAGTCACACTGGACTTCAGGATATTTGGTACAGAAGCAATGCTGGGTCTCGGTGAGGCTGGAAGGAGGAGAGCATGGAGGAAGGAATGTCATGGCAGAGGGAATAACTTGTGTAGTTCCAGAGTGTGCAGGAGGAGAATGTACTGCAGTGGTGTGTATTTGAGGAAATAGCAAATGAGTCCACAGAGGTGAGTTGGGGCCAGTTCACAAAGGGCTTCGTGAAGTCTTGAGTTTTTAAACTATGGAGAGTCATGGAAAGATTGTAAGCAGAAGAGGATCATAATCTGATTTTTGGCCTGAAAATATTTGGAAATTGAAAAGGAGCGTGAAGGGCAGCCCCTCCCTGCATGGAGTCTGCTTCTCCCTCTGCCTGTGTCTGCCTCTCATGAGTAAATAAAAATCTTAAAGAAAAGAAGGACCGTGAAGTGGAGGGAGGGAGACAAATTAGAGTGTTATGGGGTGGAGCCTGAAGGGATGAGAACCTGGACATGAGGATGGATGGTGAGAGCAGGTTTGGGGGCATTGGATGGCTGGAGACAAGAGGAGGGAGGAAGAATGACCGACGTGGTGAATTCCATTGTGGTTGTGCTGAGTTTGGGGAGCCATGTAAGTAGAGGTAGCTACAGGTTAACATGTGCACGGCACTTAGAATAGCACCATACACAGGACAAACACTGTATTACATATTCTCTCCATCAAATAAACATTTTTGTAGGACCAACTAGTGACTGAGCTTTGGTCTGAGAGCTGGGGAATCCGTGGCCCACTTCGTGGCCCCTATGGAATGGACATTCTAGTGGCGGACACTTGTTTATCCGTGATGGCTAAAACCAGGCATAGTAAGGTCACCTAGGGAAAGTAGAGAGTTTGAGTCAGAATGAGGTGGCTGAGCCTATTGGTAGTGAGGAAGGCAAGAAACCAGGAGGGAATGCTAACAAAGGGAAGAGCTGGTCTGGAAAGAGGGAGTGGTTGGCAGTGTTGGATTCCTTTAGGAATAGAGATTTAAGTTGAAGATGTAAGGGAATGTTGATTGGGGATGGGTAAGGGGAATGACAGTTGATGGCTTTATCAAGTAGGTGCAGGGGTGGTAAGGCAAGTTGAATGAAAGCTCAGGAAGTGCTGAGAAGTATAGACTTATTTTCAGGAGCTTGATTTTGCAGGAAATGAGAAAGATAAGATTAAAAGCCACTTATTTTTTTCTTTTTCTTAAAGATTTTATTTATTTGAGAGAGTACTAGCAGGGGAAAGTGCAGAAAAAGGAGAAGCAGACAACCTACTGAGGCACTCACTCGCCTCCACTTACTCATTTTCATCCTGATCTTGGGTGATGTGCTAATGGGAAAAAGCAGGAGGGGAGGAGGCAAGATCTAGGGGAGAGATTGACTGCTGGGCATATAGTGAAGGGGAAGAAACACTGCGTTTGCAAACAGGGAGGAGGCAATGATAGTACCAGTTGTTTACTAAGAAGAGGCACCTCTTTCCTTGTGGTCACTCTCCATGAAGAGGTGGCAGGAAGCAGGTATTGCGAAGCAGTAGGTGCAAAGGGCCCCTGCTGAGGTTAGGAAAACCTTAATGTGCAGGGACTTGTCTTAGTTTGGTGTCTGTCTCTGTCTCCTTCCCTGTCTCCTCTCCCCTCAGTAGGAAAGTTCATATTCATACACGAATAATTGAATTCGTGAATCTTAGAAGAAAGGAATAAAGCCTAAAGGGAAGGAAAGAAGGGATGGAGGTCAGGAGCATGGGCTAGTAGGTAAGAGTGAGGACTGGTATTATTGGATGGAGGTTGTGTAAGAGTTTTATTTTATTATTTATTTTTTAAGATTTATTTATTTATTCACAAGAGGCAGAGACATAGGCAGAGGGAGAAGCAGGCTCCCTGCAGGGAGCCTGATGTGAGACTGGATCCAGGGACCCCAGGATCACAACCCGAGCCAAAGGCAGACGTTCAACCACTGAGCCACCCAGGTGCCCCTAACAGTTTGATTTTAAAGGTGAGTGATTTTGAACAAGGAGGTCAGGGTGTGGTTTGGGGGTTAAGTTGTCAAATTTGGTGAGATAGCTACACTGTTGTTTATAATTAATTCAGGGGAATAGCCTTGGACAATGCAAGTGGAACCAGAGAGCTAGACACAGATCTGGACATAGGTGAGTAATCCCAACAAAGATGAACAGGACATTGATTCCAGGAAAGTTGTAGAAGCAAAGAAAAGACCTAAAAGGAAATTGTTACGAAGGGGAGTCAGTATGGATTTGTATAAGAAGCTGTTTAGGGATACCTGGGTGACTCAGTGGTTGAGTGTCTGTCTGCCTTTGGCTCAGATCATGATTCTGGAGTCCTGGGATCAAGTCCTGCCTGTATCATGCTCCCCATGACAGGCCTGCTTCTCCATCTGCCTATGTTTCTGCCTCTCATGAATAAATAAAAATCTTTGGCGGGGTGCGGGGGGACAAACTAAAGTGGCCACGGAAGTTTTCTAGCAGCAAGCTCTCTCCTATTCACAAGCACTTTTCAGGCCTCTGCTTGCCTCAGGCTTGCTACTGGACCACTGGCTAAGGCAAGTCACATGACCAAGTGCAGAGTGTAGGGGTGGAGAGCTAAGATTCCATTTCTTCATGGGAGGAGCTACAAAGTCATACTGCAAACGAAAAAGATCTATACAGGGTTGGGAGGAATTAGTAGAGCCACTTTTGCAAACAATCGGCTTGATACATTGAGGATAGATTCGGGTCACCTAAACACTTAGAAGTGACTGTTTGGTACGATGGTGATTCATTGGTGTACGCAATGTGTGCCTGTCCCTAAGGACTTCAGTCTTTGTGGGGAAAGGAGGGGTATATAGTTAACAGTATGAGGCACTAGAAGTAAGTGGTATAAAGGATGCAAGGTAAAAATTAATACACAGAGTAAGCTGTGATTAGTGTTGCCTGAGAAATTTTCAGAAGGCTTCTGGAAGGAAGTGTATGTAGTATTTGAATTAGGACTTGAAAGATTTACAGAGAATTTTTCTTTATGGGTTCTGGAAGTGTGCTGAGGTGGTTGGACAAGCATGAGAGTGCAGAAGTATACAGTATGAGGAAGAGTAACATGACCTAAAAAAAAAAAAAAAAGAGTAACATGACCTGAGTATTGATAACTTGCTATAGGATACAGGGTTTTTCTTTCCTTTTTTTTTTTTTTTTTAAAGATGTATTTATTTATTCATGAGAGACAGGCAGAAACACAGGCAGAGGGAGAAGCAGGCTTCGTGCAGGGAGCCTGATGCAGGACTCGATCCCAGGACTCTGGGATCATGACCTGAGCCACTGAGCCACCCAGGCGTTCCAGTACAGCATTTTTCTACCTTGGTACCATTGATATTTGGGCCATATTATTCTTCACTCTTGTAGGGGGCCTCTCTGTGCATATTAGAGTGTTCAGGAGCATCCCTGGCCTTTGCTCAGTAATCTCTGTAGAGCTGTTTTTAAGAAACTGCTGCAGTGTACCATAGTTCATACAGCACTTGTGTACACATCAGCTAGTTTAATTTTCTGCTGGGAGAGTCTCCCCTCCCTCACCAAAACATATCTATGATTAAAGCAGCCATGATAAATATTAGCTCTTTGTTTGCCTGCATTCAGGAGGTAGCCTGGCTGAAGTTTGAGTCTTGTATTCTCAGCAGGCTTACGGGTAGTGACAGAGGAGCCTGTTTGTGGGAAGAGGATGGTGAGGGGAGTTATATCCAGATCATATAAACAGTAAGTAGACAAGACGAAGAGTTAGGAGGATTGTCTTCATCTGTTTTGAGGAATTGATTGTGGCCCCAAGAGATAAAATTCATAAGGCTAGCACATGACAGTTGTAGGGAGTTTTACCATGAAATTAATTTCTGAAGATGGACTTAGGTCCAGTTCTCACAGAAGATGTGCAGGTCGGTGGGGGGCAGGGGGAACCTTTGCTCAGGGTCTGCAAGAGGGGAGGAGCTCTGGTTTGATATCTGTGTGGATTGTCTGTGTTTAGGGAAGTAATACGTAATCTTATATAATCTCAGTATGTTTCTATCCTTCGTGTTTCCCTCCTATAGCGGCACAATTTGATGCTTTATAATGAGAAATACCTGTGATAGGGAATGTAAATTTCTTAGCCCTCTTCACGTTTGTTTAAGTATACCTGAGCAATAAAACTACACAATACTCTTGTTCTCATCTTGGGAGAGGGGATGAGAAATATTAACATACATTAGACTACATAGGAGTTGATTTGAAATAACAAAATTAATATTAGAGGTTTATGCTCTGTGACAGTGACTTGTCTTTGTATAAGCCCACGTATTATGAAGGATGAACTATTTGGAATTGGGAACTCCTCAGGCACACATGAGTTAATGTTTAATTGCTAGTGTGTGAAAGTGCAATGTAGACTATGGTACAGTGCAACAGTTTTATTTTTACAACTTTATTGAGATATAATCCACATACCAGTTCACCCATTACAAGTGTACGGTTCAGGGTTTTTTTTAGCATTTCAGGGTTGTGTTAGCTAGCATCAGTGTCTGAATCCTAGAGTAAATACTGTCACTCTCCGAAAAAGAAACCCTGTACCCATGGGGAGTCACTGTCTACTCCCCTGCCCTCTCTCAAAACCCCCCAGCCCTAAGCAACCACCAGTCTATTTTGTGTTTCTGTAGATTCGCCTGTTTGGGACATTTCCTGTCACTGGAATCCTGTAGTGTGTGGTCTCCTTGTGACAGGGCTTCTTTAGTTTGGCATCGTGTTTTCACTGCCCTCCGTGTTGTAGCCTGTGTCCTTATTCCATTCCTTTTTATGCCCGAGTAATACTCCATTGTTTGAATAATGCATTTAATTTAGTCTGCTCACCAGTTGACCTTTAGATTGTTTTCAGTCTTGGGTGTTTTGACTAATGCTGCTAAGAACATTTGTGTATAAGTTTTTGTGTGGATGATGTTTTCATTTCTCTCATATATACTCACCTAAGAGTGGAATTGCGGAGTCATGTGGTAACTTGCCATTTTGAGGAATATTGTCCTGCCATTCCTCTTTTTTTTTTTTTTCCCCAGATTTGTATTTATTAGAGAACAAGTGGGAGGGAAAGGGAAACACAGACTCCTACACAGTGAACTCAAACCCAGGACCTTAAGATCATGACCTGAGCCAAAGGCAAATGCTTAACTGACCAAGCCACCTAGGTGCCCCTGTGCTTCCATTCTTAACCTGGAGAAGTAAGGATTCCATGCAATACTGGATCTTTAAGGGGTAGGGCTATGTTGGAGGATATTTATTTATTTATTTATTAGGGGATTTTATTTATTTATGAGAAACAGAGAGAGAGGGAGGGAGGGGCAGAGACATAGGCAGAGGGAGAAACGGGCTCCATGCAGGGAGCCCGACATGGGACTCGATCTCAGGTCTCCAGGATCATGCCCTGGGCTGAAGGCAGTGTTTTTTTTGTTTTTTGTTTTTTGTTTTTTTTTAATTTTTTTTTTTATTTATTTACTTATGATAGTCACAGAGAGAGAGAGAGAGGCAGAGACACAGGCAGAGGGAGAAGCAGGCTCCATGCACCGGGAGCCCGATGTGGGATTCGATCCCGGGTCTCCAGGATCGCGCCCTGGGCCAAAGGCAGGCGCCAAACCGCTGCGCCACCCAGGGATCCCTGAAGGCAGTGTTAAACCGCTGAGCCACCCGAGCTGCCCTATTGATTTATTTATTTTAAAAGATTTTATTTATTTAGAAAGTGTGCACCTGTGTATATAATGCATGCAAGCTGCATGATGCATGCAGCTATAATGCATGAGGGAGGAGGAGAATCCCAGGCAGACATTGTACTGAGCACGGAGCTGAACATGGGGCTCGATCCTGTGACCAGGATCATGACCAGAGCCAAAATAAAAAATTGGATGCCTAACCGACTGAGCCTCCCAGGTGGACCAGGGGATAGTTTATTAAACACCTCCTCTTGAGGTGCTAGGGTGGCTCAGTCAGTTAAGTGTCTACCTTCAGCTCAGGTCATGATCCCCAGGTCCTGGGTTCGAGCCGCAAGTCAGACTCCTGGCTCAGGGGAGTCTGCTTCTCCCTCTGCCCCTCCCCCCTGCTCATACTTTCTCTTTCAAATGAATAAATAAAATCTTAAAACCCCCCAAAACAAGAATCACTATTTAAAAATGCTGGAAGTATTCCATTTAATTCAAAACAAAAGTGCCCGTGATCAACATTAGTAACATTGCCCATGTGTGTGCAGTAAGATGTGATTATAGGTATAGAGAGTATTACTACAGGAAAAAAACTGATACTTGATAGCCATAAGATTATGGAAATAAACTGGGGAAATATATGAATTAATAATTGGCTTAATGAGACAGGGCTGAAATTTATAGTATATTCTGTATATTGGCCGTGACCTGTATAAAGATCCAGTGAAAGATTTTTATACAACTAAAGTGGGGGAAAAAGGTATTCTTGGGGTGGAGTAGTGCACACAAATCAACAGATAACGGGTTTGAGTTAATTATTTACACCAGTAAACTTGTTTATATAAAATTACTGCCTTTGGGTGCTTTTTTTTGTGAAAATTTAGTTCTCAGCATTGGTTTGGTTTTAAAAATCTTAAAAAACAAAACAAAACAAAACACCCACCAAACCTTTAATGTAGATAAAATTAACAGGGTGAATTATGGAGTAGGTTTGTTTGAATAAGTACTGTAACAGGTCAGAATCAATGTTCTCAATCTCCACTGCTCCCCAGCCACTCTGTTTTCAGAGAGTGGCCTCTCTAGAAATATACCTAGAATACACAAACACTTTTTATTTTTTTAAGATTTTATTCATTTAGTCAAGAGAGACACAGGGAGAAGCAGGCTCCCTGCAGGGAGCCCCATGCGGGACTTGATCCCAGGACCCCAGGATCATGACCTGAGCCAAAGGCAGACACTCAACCACTGAGCCACCCAGGTGTCCTCACAAATACTTTTTGAATGGCTAAGAATTCCACAGTATGGATGTGTCATAGTCTAACTAGTTTCTTACTGAAGATCATTTTGGTGTTTCCAGACTTTAGCTGTTAGCAATAATGCAGTGAATTAGTTTCTAGAAAGAGTTGCAAGAGGAGCACCTGGCTGGCTCAATAGAGTAGCATGTGACTTTTGATCTTTGGGTTAGGAGTTCAAGTCCCATGTTGGGTGTAGAGCTTACTTTTAAAAAACGGGGGTGGGGGTAGGAATTGCAGAGTCAAAAGGTTGCTGAATATGTGTAATTTTGTTAGTCCTTTGCAGATTGTCCTCTATAAATGTTGTACCGATTTATAGTTGCCCACCATGGATGGATGAGTGAGTGCTGCTCTTCATAGAGTCATCTGACTTTAGGTATTGCCAGTCTGGAGAAAAATGAACATTCATAATAGATGAGATTGGGTGCTCTACCTGTGTTTCCCTTTTCTTTCAACTGTCCATTTCTTGTACTTCTTTTTTCTATTACTAGTTGGTCCAAAATTCTTTATAGGAGGTCTATGTATTAAGAGAAATTAGCCCTTTCTCTTTGATGTGTTGGTGATACTCATATCATCAGAGACTTGGGATGGGAGAAGGAACACAGGTTTTGAAGCTAGAGGGCTCAAGTTTGTGTCTTATCTCAGCAATGTGTTTGTGGTGTGATTTTTTTGTTGTTGTTGTTGTTGGGGGGGGGGCAGTCCTTTTCATTTGTCTACATCACATCTGTAAGTGTGATGTCTGCCTTGAAGAGAAGTAATGAAACAAACACAGGACTTTGTGACTGTCTGAAAAGCCCCAGTGCCCCGGCAGCTCCTCTGTCATCTGTGACATCTTGAGCTTGGCCCTGGTGAATATGAAGTTACAGGACTCCCAGGATGCTCCTGTTCCTTAAATTTTTCCCTTCTGTAGAGTTATCCATGGTGGTTGCTCCTGGGTTATAAAAACAAAAACAAAAACTCTAATTGGGATGCCTGGGTGGCCCAGAGGTTGAGTATCTGTCTATGGCTCAGGGCATGATCCCCAGTCTGGGATTGAGTTCCACGTTGGGCTCCCTATGGGGAGCCTACTTCTCCCTCTGCCTCTGCCTCTGTCTCTCTGTGTCTCATGAGTAAACAGTCTTTTTTTTTTTTTTTTTTTTTTAATAAAAAACCCAGCTATGGTTATTTTCTAAATAAAATTTCCTCTAAACTTTACAGACAGAGTGCTATCCTAAGAATAAAGTGAGTAAGTTTGTGCTTCCTCCTCAGGGAGCAGCACCTTGAGGATGTCTCACTAAGTTTTCTGTTTTCACAGAGTGCTGGCATATGAAACATGCTAGATGCTCGACAGATGCCTGATGAATTACCTGATGAGTGGCTTTTCAGTATATTTCCTTGTTATCAGACCTTATGGGACATGTTCTATCAAGTTTTCTAGAATGAATGTATTGAGGGTCCTCAAGACTTACCCCCAGGGTGGATGATGTTGCTAGGACTCAGCATATAGTTGTATTCAGGGCTGTGTATTACAGCAAAAGGATGCAGAACTAAATCAGCAAAGGAAAAAGGTGCTTGGGCAAAGATCCGAGTAAACCAGGTGCAAGGTTTCAAGAGTCCTCTCCCAGGGGCTCCTATGTAGGCTGCATATGTGAAATGGTGTCTGCCAGGGAGTTTCATAAGAAATTTAGTGCCCCGAGAGTTTTATTGGGACGGGTCACATAGGTACTTTTGCCTAGCACATAGCAAAATTCAAGACTCCTAGAAGGAAAACAGGTGTTTACCATAAACCACATTGTTTGCACAAACAGTTTAGGGGCAGGGAGCCTTTCTTATCTGGAAGTGGTGGGAACCGTTCCAAAATTCAAGTTTTCAGATGCCGGCCAAGGGTCAAGTTTGCAAGTAGATCTTGCTAAAGTTAGCATTCTCAAGTCTGTTGTATTAACTCCTCTGCACAGGGTATAATGCAAGTGTAAGGCATTTTACCCTGATAGAAAAGTCATAGCTTCAGGGTATTTTGTAAAGTTTTTGTAGTTATTTAGTAGACCAGTCATCTCTAGAATATGTGATTAGTTACATATTCAGGCAGAACAGTATCATTTATTTCTAGCAGTTTATTCCTCTGCTTGTATAGTATATAGACTATCCATTACATGAACACTGATATCCATCCTGTACCTTGTCATCTTATTTTTTCTGTTTGGTATAGGGTGTTCATATATAGCAGTTACTGTGTTTCTCTCTTTGATGTTCTTTTGGCCTTTCTAATGACTAGTACTCCAAACCTAGGGGCATAAGAAAAATGCAAGATGAGGGCCAAATGTTATACCTAGTGTCCGCTAGTCCCCTCCTCCTCTTTTTTTTTGGGGGGGGGGTGGGGAGACAGAAAGCATATGAGAGTGTGAGCAGGGAGAGGAAGGAGCAGGCTCCCTGCTGAGCAGAGAGCCCAATATAGGCCTCTATCCCAGACCCTGGGGATCATGACTTGAGCTGAAGGCAGACACTTAACCAACTAAGCCACCCAGGAGCCTCCTTTCACCTTTTCCTTGAGATTATTTTTTTAGAGCAGTTTTAGGATCACAGTGAAATTGAGTGAAAAGCAGAGTTCTCATATACCCCTCGCCCACAGCCCCTCTCCCCGCCCCAAACATCATCTGAGTGTTTTTTTTTTTTTTTTTTTTAAAGATTTTTTTTAGGGATCCCTGGGTGGCGCAGCGGTTTAGCGCCTGCCTTTGGCCCAGGACGGGATCCTGGAGACCCGGGATTGAATCCCACGTCGGGCTCCCGGTGCATGGAGCCTGCTTCTCCCTCTGCCTATGTCTCTGCCTCTCTCTCTCTCTCTGTGTGACTATCATAAATAAATAAAAAGATTAAAAAAATTTTCTTTAAATTTATTTACTCATGAAAGAGAGGGAGAGAGAGGGGCAGAGACACAGGCAGAGGGAGAAGCAGGCTCCACGCAGGGAGCCCAATGCGGGACTCGATCCCGGGACTCCAGGATCACGCCCTGGGCCAAAGGCAGGTGCTAAACCGCTGAGCCAACCAGGGATTCTCCCCCAGAGTGGTTTGTTTTAATCAGTAGACTGAGACCTACAGTGACACATCATTATCAAAGTCCATGGTATATATTAGTGTTCACTTGTGGTGGTATACATTCTGTGGATTTTGATAAGTGTTCAACGACCTGTATCCACCATTAGAGTACTATATGGAATAGTTTCACCACCCTAAAAATCCTTTTTTCTGGCTATTTATCGTTTCAGTTTTAGTTTTTGGATGTGAACTCAGTTCATTGTGGAGACTTCAGCATTCTTAAATCAGTGTGTCTTATATTCACCACTCTAAATCTTATTTTGTAACTTCTCCATAAGATTCTGCAAGATTGAAATAGTTGTGTTTTGTTTTTTTTTTTTAACTTATTTATTCATGAGAGACACATAGAGAGAGGCAAACACACAGGCGGAGGGAGAAGCAGGCTCCACACAGGGAGCCCAATGCGGGACTCAATCCCGGGACTGCAGGACCATGCCCCAGGCCGAAGGCAGGCACCAAACCACTGAGCCACCCAGGGATCCCCTGAAATAGGGTTTAAAGTAGGCCTGATGCAAGTTTTTTCTTATTTAAGAAGATAAAATGTTTTGAACTTGCATTCATTACAGTTTAAGGTTCTTGATAGATAAGTTGTTAAGGATCTTGTAAAAGACTGCGTGCTCTAAGTGTTGAGGTCAGAAAGTTCTCTAAATAGCTTTCCAAGATTCTCAAGGGTTGCTAATCTTTGGTTGAAAGTCTTTGCATCAACTCTTAGGGGAGAACAGTTGATGCTAATTAATATCTGATTCCTTAGCAGCTGGGATTTGGAGAATTCCAGTTCTTAAGCTATCCTTAAGCTATCTGAGAATAACAGATTTTGGGGATCTTTTTATTAATCTGTTTATCTTTAACTCACTAAAAGAAATTTGAACTTGGGAGGGGCCTGGGTGGCTCAGTTAAGCGTCTGCTTTCAGGTCCAGTCGTGATCCCAGGGTCCTGGGATGGAGCCCCATGTCTGTCTCCCTGCTCAGGGGGCAGGGGGGTCTGCTGTACCCCTCCAGCCCTCCCCCCCCCCCCCCCGCTGTCCTCTTTCTGTCTCTCAAATAATCTTATTTATTCACTTATTTATTTATTTATTTTTATTTATTTATTTATTTTTTTTAAAGATGAGAGACCTAAGCAGAGGAAGAAGCAGGCTTCCTGTGGGACTCATCCCAGGACCCCAGGACCCCAGGACCATGACCTTTTAGCCCAAGGCAGATGTTCAACCACTGAGCCACCCAGGCATCCCTAAATAAAATCTGTAAAATAAAAAAGTTAGGCAGCCCCTGTGGCTTGGCGGTTTGGCACCGCCTTTCATCCCAAGGCGTGATCCTGGAGACCCAGGATCGAGTCCTCGGGCTCCTCGAATGGAGCCTGCCTCTCCCTCTGCCTGTGTCTCTGCCTTTCTCTCTCTCTCTCTCTCTCTCTGGGTCTCAATAAATAAATAAAATCTTTAAAAAACAAATTGAACTTGGGTTAGTATCCTAGTTGTTGAGAAGAGAGAAACCTTAATTTTGTTTTTAAGAGGAACATGTGATGTGCCAGAGGATACAGACTTTCTACATTATACACCAGCCGTGACAGTATATTTTGGGGACGATATTTACAAGTGTTGCATTCTTAGAAACAATTCAGTGACTCTTTGGAAAAATAATTACCTCCCTTTCCATATGATATATATCTCTCCTCTTCCCACATTGAATTCTCATTCTATCTTGGTTAAACCTTTTTTTGGACGCTGAGCATAATTTTTTTCCTTTTAAAAAGTTATCTTTGACTTTTAAAAGTAGTATGGTTGGGATCTCTTTTAATGTAAAAATCACATATTCATTCTTACAGAAGTCCTTTTGATAGAAATTTTTTGATATTCTGACTTAAGGTTTTTAGAGAAACCTTACTATTCTTTAAGCAGACCTTAAGAGCTAAAGGTTTTTCCCTCTTAGTTTTTCAGTGGCGAAGAACACCTGGGTATGTTCCAAATGTGTTTGAGTTTACTGTATCTAAAGGGGATATTATCACTTCATAATCTCCATGTTTCTGAGGCTTTACATAAGCACACATTGCTGCCTTTGGGCTCTGCAGCCTTACTTCATTTGAGCAAGAGGAGACCCAACAGTATAGGGTACTGGTGAGGTCATTTGAGCTTTAAATAGTTGCTGGCTCTGGAAATGAGGACAGCATGATTTAGGGGAAAGGCCAGAACTTGATCACAGTGGCCTTAGGCACTCTGGCTTCTCTTTGCATTGGAGACAGTGATCAGGTTGCACTGGAGGAGGCCAGCCTTTGGTATTCAGGGAGTATAGGCTGGAGTCCTATGGTATGCATGCCTGAAGTTTACAAAGGCCTCAGCTTGTTTGAAAGCCAGTCTTGGGAGTATTTTCAGGCTATATGATACTAAAATTTGTGGAAAGGAAGTGATGTAAGGTAGCTAAGGAAATTTCAGCTCCGAGAACAAGATGAAATGGAGACGTGATACTTGATACGAGGATATAAGTTAACAGATGGTTATATAAGAAATTTAGAGGCATCTTATGCTGAGAATTAAAATGGAAAATTATTCAAGGTATGCTCAAAAGTAATTGCTCACATCTTTCTGTCACTTTATTGGGTCAAGAGCACGCTATCATTTATTTGATACGCTCTTGTAATAACTTGATGAAAGAGGCAGAAATATCAGTTGGCCCAGAGAGATGAAATGCTTGCCCCCAAGGTCACTTAGTAAATGGTGGGACTGGGAAAAGTGCAGTCTTTTAGGTTAGCTGAGTACACATCAGAAATCAGCAGGAGTAAGTAACTGTGTGGTGTACAGGTTGAGTGTAGTGTCTCCAAAGCCTAGAATATGTAAAGAATTGGATATGGGGAGGGGGAAAAAAACAATTGGATGTGAGATGATAGAAGCTGTCTTATTCCAAAGAAGTGTTTCCACAGCAGAATGGGGATGGGGGCGGGGGTCATAGAACAGAAAGTACCTCTGTCCTGGTTTCCTTCTGCTCTAAAGTCTAGTAGTACAGAAACCCTGTCTTCCTACTCTACCATCTGTTTTATAAGTAGGCCATGTCTGGTAGTGTTCTCTAGCATTATAATGGGACAATAAAAAATGCATAGTAAAAGGGTAACATAAGAAAAGCTGCTAACCAGTTTAAGAAATATTTGAGTAGGGACACCTGGGTGGCTCAGTATCTGCCAGTTGATTATCTGCCTTTGGCTCAGGTCATGATCCTGGGGTCCTGGGATCGAGTCCCACATCAGGCTCCTGCGTGGAACCTGCCTCTCCCTCTGCAAGAATGACTTGCTTGCAGTAAACTAATGAGTAAGATTTGGTTTGTGTTAGGATTTAATTATCTCCTGAGAGATACTATTTAAGTTACACAACCAATTACAATTAAGCCTAAACCTCCCCACCTCCAGGTTTATGAAAGTGTCATATGTACTAAATGTGAATGATTCACACATCGAAAAAAATCTCTTGGTATCCCACCCCCTTGTTTTGGTTATCATTTTAGATTATGTCCCCCCCCCCCCCCCCCCAGATCATTGAAGATCTGAGTGACTGGCCAGTTTTAATAGGGTAGATGAAGAGATGGGGAAGATTTCATAGAGGACATGAATATTAACTATTAAGTTCGTTCTTGACACTTGTGTAAGTATCCCAGGCAGGGGGAGAAGAACAAAGGGCCGAAGTAGAAGTTTTTGTTGCAATTAACATGTTATGACTAGAGCCACAGGTAGGAGAGGACAAGGCAAGAGAAGTATCTAGTCCTTCTGAAATAGTTAATGATCTGAGATTCTTGGTGTTGTGGCTTAGCCACTGACTTAGTATACACTGCTTAGATACAATAACAGACCAATAAAAATGTGCTCTCTCAATAGGAACAAAAAATAAGCAAGCGTTCTATCCTCCTTGTAGAAGTCTTTATTTATTTTTTTATTATAAGCAGTTGTTTGGTAGTCATAAAAATAGAGATCATTGGTGTGGTGTTGCTTTAGTTTGCTCAGGGTGATTACTTGCTGGGATGATGAAGATCGAAACTTAGAAATGCCCATATTGAAAGAAGCATTAATTCCTGTTGGCCACTTCAGTTTAGAAGTATGTTGCTCTTCTCTACATCATTTTGTATCGCTGATGGTGTTCAGCCTGCAACAAATCTGTTTTCCAGTTGCTGACATGCCTCAGTGTTAGAACTGAGTCCAGACATGGCCCCAGTTTTGATTTCCGTTCCTGAGGTTTGTAATTCATATAGTCTTAACACAAGGCAGAAAAGCTGCCTCATTTCTCAGAAGGCAACTTGAGTTTGACTTCAGAATATTCTCACTGAAAAGGGATGGAACTGATTAGACCGGACAAGGTTAGAAGGAAAGTGTTGAGGTATATAACAGCCATTTATGCTTAAAATGTCCAGGATTTGTATTTATGTAACGTTACAGGAGAGAACTGTTGCCCTTTTGTAATTTATATCAAAGTTTGTTTTTGACATCTAAGAGCTTGACCTGATTGATAGACCTTTGATGGAACAGATGTAAAAAATGTGTTTCCTTTTCTAGGGAGGAAGTGGGGACTTCAGGCATCACTGATCCAGCTGCAGTATTTTCCTTCTTTGTCATTTGCTGTGTCCCTCCCCTCCCGTGCACCCACACAGCCTCCCTGCTCTTTCTGTCCATCACGTTAGTCACCTGGTGCATCTGTTAGTGTTGTAGTGGCATAAAGATGTGATCAACCCAAGCGACATCATCCAGACCATAACGACTCTTCATTCTCTTCTTATAGGTGACAGAGCTAAATGAGCCACTGTCCAATGAAGAGAGAAACCTCCTGTCTGTGGCCTACAAGAATGTCGTTGGGGCACGTCGTTCTTCCTGGAGGGTCATTAGTAGCATTGAGCAGAAGACATCTGCAGATGGCAATGAGAAGAAGATTGAGATGGTCCGTGCTTACCGTGAAAAAATCGAGAAGGAGCTGGAAGCCGTATGTCAGGATGTGCTGAGCCTGCTGGATAACTACCTGATCAAGAATTGCAGTGAGACCCAGTACGAGAGTAAAGTGTTTTATCTGAAGATGAAAGGGGACTATTACCGCTACCTGGCTGAAGTTGCCACTGGAGAGAAGCGGGCAACCGTCGTGGAGTCCTCTGAGAAGGCCTATAGTGAAGCTCATGAGATTAGCAAGGAGCACATGCAGCCTACTCACCCCATTAGATTAGGCCTGGCTCTTAACTACTCCGTTTTCTACTACGAGATCCAGAATGCCCCGGAGCAAGCCTGCCACTTGGCCAAGACCGCCTTCGATGACGCCATCGCTGAGCTCGACACTCTGAACGAGGACTCCTACAAGGACTCCACTCTCATCATGCAGCTCCTCCGTGACAACCTAACGCTCTGGACAAGCGATCAGCAAGATGACGACGGTGGCGAAGGCAACAATTAAGGCCCCCAGGTGGACTGGCAGCGCCCGCTGATGCTACTACTGCAGTCTTTATTTTTTCCCATGAGCTGGGGGTCGGGTGGGGGAGGGAAAGGGAGGGACGACCTTCCTAGGGAGAAGCCCACGACCTGTCCTGTCTTTGATCGCCTCTTTTGACATTTTTGCCAAAATACCACTAGTGGAAAGTCAGGCTAGCTGTGCTGGTATTGAAATAGCAGCCTCACACTGGCGTATGGACTGTTCTGTAGATGAATGCAGGTGGAGCGGTCTGTCTTTAACTTATTGCTAGAGAATAGGGTTTTAAGACGAAAAGAAAACTGAAACGAGATGGCCCTCATTCAGTAAGTTCTGTGGTTCCAGTAAGGATTTGTGTGTACAGACGCTCTTGTCTTATGTTTTGGGTACTTTCTATCTCATCTATTTTAGCTGTGCATTTTTTTTTCAGGGTGTACTCGACCAGCCATGGACTAATTGAAATCCCAAACTGACAGACTTGGAACATAAGGTGTGTTTATCCTTATGGTTTAGGCCTTGCCAGTTTCCTGAAGTCTTGGATTAGCTGACAGTATTAACACTAAATTGCAGTTTACAGTATTCTCCATTACAGCCATACGTAACATCAAGCCATTGATTGTGTCTTTTTCTTTGCTAGTTATTTTGGTTTTACATCCTTAGTCAGCCTTATCCAGGTTGGTTTTGCTGTTCGCTATCTCCTGGGCCAAAAGGCTTGCCTGAGGAGAATCAAAGCTACCCTAGGTTTTGGTTAATAGGTGCTTGGCAGGTGGCTGTGGGATTTTTGTCCTTCTTTCCTCTTAACTCTCAAATCCACCACAAAAATGATTAATCACTTTAATAGAAACGTTAAACACCACAAAAATAGAGAAAATTCAGGTCTGTATGTCATTTATTGTGTTGATATTTTCAGAGAACTCCTGGTTTTTAAGCTGCCACAGCTCCTTCCTCAGGGATCACGCTGCCATCACTCTTGACTTGAGTGTTCCCCACTGGACCTTCTGCTGGTGGCTCTTTATAGGGTGGAGATGCCATTGAGCTATAGAAGCTGGGCAGTCATCTTGAGGAAGTTTGTGCAGTGTGTGGAAATTCAGGTGCTAGAAGCTTACTGGTAGACAAATCCAAAAGGAAGAGCTCTTCTATTCATAAGCATTCTGTCCAGTTTCGGGAGCCTCATAAGCATGTCTGTTTTTCCTCCCTGAAAACACTCCTTCCCCAGGCAGTTGTTGTAGGAAGATGAACTAAAATCATTATCAGATAATAAATCACTCCTATTTGACCAAGAGTTTTTCTACACATTTTTTTTCTTCTTTTAATGAAAGCATTGAAACGGGAGAATCCTTTCTCTCTAGTGCAGTTGACGCATGCTCTGGAATCCAAGGAAACTACATTGTTGTTTCCACAAATTTGTTCTCAGTTAGCCTTAGGTCCTTCATTCTTGTTTCGGAAAAAATCTGTCTGAAAACATGACCTGTTGAGTGTGTGTTCAGCCTTTTTTACAAGATCAGAAACAGTGTAAACTCCCGAGATCTGGGTTAAGACGCCAGATTTGTTTTGTCTGTTCCTTTGGGTTATTTAGTCAAGGAGGTATGAGTAATAATTGAGGAAACACTGACAGTTGCTTTTGCTGTTTACCAAAATTGAACTTAAGTTGGGAAATGAATACGTTTGACAGGATCCAGGTGACAGTGAAGAATAGAACGATGATGCCCTGTAGCATGGCACAGTTTACCCAGCGTGACTTTCCTTAGAAGGTTCCCTCCATACGCTAGAGCAAAAGTCCCAATTAACTGAACCCTAGCAGAACTAGAAGAGAGCTGTACAGCTTTTGTGCCATCACCGGGGCCTAAAGTAAATGCCATGGATGGGAAATGATTTGGGTGGGGGTGGGGGGGGTTAGGTGGGGCTTTCCTTAACTTATCTTCATGTCCAGTGAGCAGTGTTGTGTCCTTTCTTGTAGCCTTTGGAAATGATTTACTGGAATTACAAAACCTATATTTTCTTTTAAATTTCAGCTTTGGCTCTGGCTGCTTTTTAGAATAATGCAAGATAAAATTATACCTGAGGGCTAAAAATGAGGGAATGGGAAACTTGATATTTAAGCAGCTTGAATGGTTTCTTTTCTTTTCTTTATTTTTAAAGAAATGCACTTGCCTCTGATACTGTCTCTCCAGTGAAATGATTACTCCTCCATTATTCTATTGATACAATATTGTGCATGCTAGTGTTGTATTTCTATACAGTAGCTTGAAATTTATTAACTTATACTGTAGGTGTTATGTATTCCTATGACAAAAAATTAAGTCTTCAAATTTTTTAAAGTTTTTTTAATTTAATTTTTCCTTTTGGGGGTACAGTTTGCTCTACCAAATAGTGATCGTAACAAATTGATCTGTTTTGGATGTTGCTATAGTGACATGCAGTTATATATTTTGTTTTTAAGGGGGGGGGGAAGCAAAAGAAACACCAGTGTTAGCTTAATCTTAATGTCTGGTGTTTGTCATGGTGAAATTATAACTATTACAGTGTAGGAGAACAACGACTATGTTCTCTGAATGAGCCTTTGTGCTTTTTTGTCATGTTATGCAGTGAACTATTTTTAAGGTCTAATCAGTGATTATTTTTCCAACTCCGTGTTTCTCTAAGGAATTATTTCACACACGGACCATTCTTAGCAGTTTTCCTCAGTGATGGAATATCATGAATGTGAGTCATTATGTAGCTGTCGTACATTGAGCAAATAAACTTACAGATCTGATGTCAGTGCTACTTAGTTTTATTTAAATGACTTTAATTTCCCTTTGCTTTCCAAGGGCTGATTGGATGTGCGTGCTTTCTACTCACAGAATGTGGTTAGATTGGGGGCCAGGGACAAGACTGGGAAAGTGCCTGTAAGCTGAGAGTCAGACCTGGGTTTACTGATGTTGAAAAATGATTGTACCTTTTGGGCCTCCAATGTTTTTCCTACAGAAAGGGCACCTTCAGGTGGATCTCTAAAAGCCTTACAGGGGTGGAGGGAGTATGATTTGTGAGAAGAACAGGGCTGAGTTAAATGATGGCTTCTTTTGGTCCTTGGGCAAATTACGAAACTTTTGAGCTTTGGGGTGTAGGTCTAAATGAAAATGGGATCACATGCCCGGCTGTGTCTCTCAGTGAGGCACCCAGTATTGTTGGAGGTCTCATGAAGTCTTAGATGAGGGGGTTCTTTGTGTTGAAAATGTTCATAAATAGTCTTGCGTTTTTAGTCCCTCTGAGGGGGTCAGGCACCTCCAGTTGGTGTGGCCTGAGCTCTTAGTAGTGCTGTTGCAGATGGCAGCTGTTACACTGCTCCCACCACGTGAATCATGTCCCTGGGTGTGGGGGTGTTCTGCTTTCTATAGGAAGGAAGAATGCCAGAGCAAAGGCTTTCTTCCATCAGCTTGGGTGTGTTCCAGCAAAGGGGTAGAGCGAGGCTGCAGGGCATTGAAAGGGGTGTGGCCTTTTAATTTTTTCAATCAGAATTCACATTTTAGGAATAATTTGTGTGACCCAGGGTTTTGCCATGTACTGGATGAATTAACTTCTCTTGGCTAATTTGTCACTCAGGACCACTCTAAGTGCCACTGCTGGCACAGCTGTGAACATAGAGGTGGCTGATGTGCCTAAGTTCCCACAGTGTCGGAGCCCCAGTGTTGGAGCCTCCTGAGCCTTGCCTACAAACACCAGGCTGCTTCAGCTCAGCTAGGAAACTAAGAAACTGAGCAGCAGCCATGTGGTGACAGCTCTTGCAGTGTGGGAGTTACTGAGGGTAGAGAGACATCAGACAATCTCTTACTCTCTTACCAACAGGACGGTACACACGTGGGCAGCATCAGAGCAGTGATGTAACAAATTCACCAAAGCTCATCAGAAAGAAGGGTGGCTGCTGGAAGTTGCTGATGTTGCACTCTTATTTCTTCTGTGTAACTTCCCATTATTTCTAAGTGCCCGGAATTTGACAGAAGACTGGAATTTGCCCAGAGTACTCCCACGTACATTTAATTTTCCTTTTTTTTTTTTTTTAAGATTTTATTTATTTATTCATGAGACACACACACAGAGAGGCAGAAACACAGAGGGAGAAGCAGGCTCCATGCAGGGAGTCCGACGCGGGACTCGATCTTGGGACTCCCAAGATCACACCCTGGGCTGAAGGCAGACACTAAACCACTGAGCCACCCAGGGATCCCCATTTAAATTTCTCTTAAGATAAAATGTAATCTGTTGCTGTGTTTCCATCCAGTTTGGAAGAGTTCCCCTTAATGCAGTGGTTCTCAAACTTTGTAGGACTCCTTTTCACAACCGTAAAGAGCTTTTGTTTATGGGGGGGATGGATCAAAAACCAGAAATTAAAAATACTCGTCTAAAAAATTTAAACGGGATGCCTGGGTGGCTCAGTGGTTGAGCGCCTGCCTTTGGCTCAGGTTGTGATCCCGGGATCCAGGATCGAGTCCCGCATCACGCTCCCTGCGAGGATCCTGCTTCTCCTTTTGTCTATGTCTCTGCCTCTCAGTCTGTGTGTCTCGTGAATAAATAAATCTTTTTTAAAAATAAATAATTTAAAAACCCATTACATGTTGAGATAAGTAACAGTTTCAGGGACACCTGAGCATCCCAACTCTTGGTTTCGGCTCAGATTGTGATTTCAGAATTTTGAGCCTTGTGTGAGGTGCTGGGCATGGAGCCTGCTTAGGATTCTCTCTCCCTCTGCCCCTCTCATCCCTCTCCAAAAAAAAAAAAAATTTTTTTTTTTTTTTTTTTTGAAGAAAAAGAATTCTGTGTTGTCGTCCTTGCCTCCCCCCCCCCCCAAAAAAAAACAAAAAAGGGAAGAGGAGCATTATTTTGCAGCTTGGGTGATCTCTTCGTAGAAGTTAACTGGACTCAGTCCCTGCTACTGCACTCAATCCACTAAGATGCTTTTGAGCTGAAGCATTTGGAAAGAAAAAAACCTGGCATTGCAAGGATAAGTAGTTGGAGATGGATGGCTCTAAAGAGTTTAAGAAAGTTCTAATTCAGGAACTGAACGATGTCCCCATATTAGGCTCCAATGATTACGGCCTTCCTCTGCACTCCAGAATGTCAAGCTAACTGATACTGTGAAGCAATTAAACAGTGGTGATGGGTAAGGGGGAGGAGAGCAGTTAGGACTAGATTCACTCTGCTTGGTCATCCATAGAGTAGAATTCTCCATTCCCAGAACTTTGAGGGTGGGGTGGAAGGGCTGTCAAATGAGATTCAAAGTGGCAGGGGACTTTGAATGTAGCAAATACGTTGCTGTTGAGTGCCAGTGCAGTTTTCCTCTACTCTATTTATGTGTCATTACCACATGCATTGGCCTCTGTGCTGGTCAGCTGAAACTGCATGTTGACTCACATGCGCTGATCAGAGTGGCTAAGAATGGCAGCTACATCCTCCCGGGTGTACAGTTCTCAAAGCAAGCTTGGAGAAACAACCTGCTGAAAACTAGCTGGGTAACACTTCTCTGATTCTAGGATTTGACATTAAGTGGTAAGCCAGCCTAACCAGAACATTGAAATATGGTCTGCCAGCTTGCTAATTAGCCTCTGCTGGTTTGAATTCTCCAGTTCTGGTGTGGATCAGGATAAATGGTTTGAATCTGAATGGCCACAAACTCTATCCCTGATTAACAGGATTACCTGTGGTCAGTGAGTGGGTGGGGCAAAAGTGGCTGGGTTACAGTGACAAGAGTCTTTAGTACCAGGTCAAATTTGTTGGTATCTCATGTTTGTGTTCTGTCCACACCTGACAAGACAAATGAGTCTTTTTTTTTTTTTTTTTTTATGATAGTCACACACACAGAGAGAGAGGCAGAGACATAGGCAGAGGGAGAAGCAGGCTCCATGCACCGGGAGCCCGACATGGGATTCGATCCCGGGTCTCCAGGATCGCGCCCTGGACCAAAGGCAGGCACCAAACCACTGTGCCACCCAGGGATCCCCAAATGGGTCTTTAAGTAATAGTCTGAGATGGTACTCAGTTATCCCCCTGTGGGAGAGGAAAGTCAGGAATTGGGGAACATGATACGATTTTTTTTGTTTTTTTTTATTTCAGTAGGTAGTGCAGACACATTAAAAATACAAGAGTGCAGTCTAAAACAGGTTTTTGTACTACCTTCGAGCTAACAATGTTTTCCACATTTTGAAAGGGTTGTAAAGAAGAGTGCAAAGGGACAGTGTGTTGCCTGTGAAACTTAAAATGTTTACCACCTGGCCAGTAGTTTGGCGACCCCTGGTTTATCAGTAACTCATTCTGTGATGCCCGTTTTCCAGCCACCCATTTCTCCTTCATAGAGGTAACCACTCCTCTGTTGGCTTGGTTTGAGAGAATGGAGTTGACTGGCTTTGAGATGGAAAGATTTCTGCTGCTTTTAAGCAGTAAGTGACCTTTGATCCATGAAAGGTTTTGCCTTGTGGTTTTTAAATAGGGTTAATTGAAATTTGGTGGTTTCTTGGGGACACCTGGGTGGCTCAGTGGTTGAGTGTCTGCCTTTGGCTCAGGGTGTGACCAGAGTCCCAGGATTGAGTCCCACATCGGGCTTCCTGCATGGAGCCTGCTTCTCCCTCTGCCTATGTCTCTGCCTCTCTCTGTGTGTCTTTCATGAATAAATAAAATCTTAAAAAAAAGGGGGGGGGGTTCCAGTAGTAGCTCTCAAATTAGATTTAAGCCTGTTTTTTTTAAAGGGTAGCTAGGTGGTATAGGGTAGGGCATTTTACCCCTAACATTTTTGAGAAATTTCAAACAAAAGGTGGAAAGAATGGTACAGTGATAACCAAATACAGTTGGTACTGCAGTTAACATTTTTATTTTAAAGATTTTATTTATTTATTCATGAGAGATGAGAGAGAGACAGAGACACAGGCAGAGGGAGAAGCAGGCTCCATGCACCGGGAGCCCGACGCGGGACTCGATCCCGGAACTCCAGGATCACGCCCTGGGCCGAAGGCAGGTGCTAAACCGCTGAGCCACCCAGAGATCCCCAACATTTTTTTTTAAAGATTTGTTTATTCATGAGAGACGGGAGAGAGGCAGAGAAACAGGCAGAGGGAGAAGCAGGCTCCTCGAGGGAGCCTGATGTGGGACTCGATTCTGGGATCACGACCTGAGCCAAAGGCAGACACCCAGTCACTGAGCATTTTGTTGCAGGTGTCCCAGCGTTTTGTCGTGTTTGCTTTATATTTCTCTGTATCTTGTGGAACCCTTGAGAGTACTCAGTGGAGAGTCTGCTTCTCCCCACCCCCAAAAAAGACCATCTCTTAAAGATGCCTAGTTTCTTGAAAAAGTCATTATCCTAAAGAAGGGGGAAAGAATAGAGACTAAAAAAAACCCTAATAATGAAATTATTAGGTTGAATCAATTAAATCCGAGCTAGTGGTGGGGAGAGGTGGCTAGAGCTATCAAAGGCATTCTGGGGGCAATATACTCTATATTCATATCTCTCTTAAAAATAAGGATAGTCTCTCACATAATCACCTCATCAGGACACCTAAGAAAGTCCGTAATTCCCTGTCAACCTATTTTCAAATTGCCCCCCAGAATGCCTTTGTTTTAAGATTTTATTTATTCATGAGAGATACACACAGGCAGAAGGAGAAGCAGGCTTCCTGCAAGGAGTTCAATGTGGGACTCAATCCTAGATCCTGGGATCACACCCTGAGCTGAAGGCAGACAGTCCACCGCTGAGCCACCCAGGCATTCCCCCAGAATGTCTCGATAGCTCTAGCCACCTCTCCCCACCACTAGCTTGGATTTAATTGAATCATCCTAATAATTATTAGGTTTCTTTAGCCTCTATTCCTTCCCCCTCTTTTCTTTATAATGACCTTTTCAAGAAACCAGGCATCTTTAAGAGGTGGTCTTTTTTTTGGGGGGGGGGAACAGACTGCTGAGTACAAAGCCTGATGCAGGGGCAGCCCCGGTGGCCCAGCGGTTTTGCACTGCCTTTGGCCCAGGGCGTGATCCTGGAGTCCCGGGATCAAGTCCCACATCGGGCTCCCTGTGTGGAGCCTGCTTCTCCCTCTGCCTGTGTCTCTGCCTCTCTCTCTCTCTCTCTCTCTCCCTCTGTGTCTCTCATGAATAAATAAAATCTTTAAAGGGCGGGGGGAGCCTGATGCAGGGCTTAATCCGAGGACCCGGGATCCCTGGGTGGCTCAGTGGTTTGGCACCAGCCTTTGGCCCAGGGCATGATCCTGGAGCCCCGGGATCGAGTCCCACGTCAGGCTCCCGGCATGGAGCCTGCTTCTCTCTCTGCCTCTCTCTCTCTCTCATAAATAAATCTTTAAAAAAAAAAAAATCCCAGGACCTTGGAGATCATGACCTGAGCTAAAGGCAGGTGCTTAACCTGTTGACTGAGCCACCCATGTGCCCCTTTAAGATTTTATTTTTATTTTTTAAAGATTTTATTTATTCATAAGAGATACACACACAGAGAGAGACAGAGACACGGGCAGAGGGCGAAGCAGGCTCCATGCAGAGAGCCCTACGTGAGACTCGATCCCAGGTCTCCAGGATCACACCCTGGTGCTAAACCGCTGAGCCACCCAGGCTGCCCAAGATTTTATTTTTAAATAATCTCTACACCCACTGTGGGGCTTGAATTTACAACTCCAAGATCGAGAATTGCACTTTACCAACTGAGCCAGCCAGCAAGTCACCCTTCAAGAGACAGTCTTGTACAACGTCCAATGTTCTGGGTTTGTCTAGTTTCCTCGTGTCATTTAATTTGTTCCCCCTCCTGTTGGGGCACATTTTTGTCTTGGGTAAGACTTTCACTTTGCCCCTCCATCCAGTCTTTTCAGTGGTTTATGTCGAATTGAATTTGAAATGAATGGGAACCTGTCAGTGCTTTACTGGAAATCAGGTGATCTTAAGCAGTAGTCACCAACAGGGTCTTTTATGTGAACCCGTGAGGACTGAGCTGAAGGACAGACTAGAGAGAGTGCCTCCCATCCATGGGAACCAAATGTTTAGGGTCTTCCAAGCTAGGATATTTTGCCTCCTTAAAATCCTCTGCTGCCTCTCCTGGATGGAGAAAGTGTTAGATACGTGCTCAGACATTACTTGCTTTGACTTAGCAAGCCAGCACATGCACCCCACGCGGTGAGTCCTGGTGGTATGCAGCAGTTCTGCCCTATGCCTTGCGGAGGTGATGAAATGGCGTAGACCCTGCCATGTTCCCAGGAGTTCTCAGAGACATGCAGGCATGTCTGAGAGGCTGCCTTCATACTGAATCTATCTACATCAGGAGAAAGAACCTTGACACAATCTTGTTTTAACACAACCTTGGTATTAGCTGGCTCTTCCCACAATGATGACAAGTTCTTCTACTTGCTGACTCTTGGGGACCAGAAGGGACATCATACCCTAGTACCTGTTTTTCACTTAGCCTGAAGCTATATTTTTAGGGATGGGGTTGTGATGGCTGGTAGGTTCCTTAAAGCCTGGTGGAAAATTCGTTTTGGGTACCATTGGGTTTGTTACCAAAGCCTTCTGAAAGGCCTTTCCTCCCCAAATATGGAGGTAAAATGTCATTATGGTTTACAGGTCTTTTTGCCTTCTCCATTTGGGACCTGCTCAGTTTTTAAAACATTTCTTTTGGGGAATGTTGTCCCAGTGAAAAGTTCTAGGTTGCAGAGGATTGGGTAGTGGGCAGACGAGGAGTGAAACATTCTCTTGCCCTAAATTAGGAGATTGCATTAGAAGTAGAGACAAGATAGATTTAGGAAATAGCTAGGTTACCCATATAAAGGATGAGCAGCTTATGGCTGGCTGCAAACATTTTTGGGCGAGTCCCTTCTATGTCATTTCCCCAAATTATATCCAGATCCCCAAGATCAAACAGTTACTACAGCCTACTACCGGGCGAAAGCAAAGGAGCAAGAATAATTACTCCCCACGGTATATGGGTTAGAACTTAAGGTTTCTTTAGCCTGCTGGTGACAGGGCCAAAATGAACCTGACAGCTAAAGAGAGCCCCCAGAAATGCATCATTGTCGACTGGACGGGTCCCTTCTGGGCCATTGTTTCGGGCTACCAAATGGTTTGCTGGGCTCTGGAGTCGGTGGTGGGGTGGGTGGTGGGTGGTGGGTGGTGGGTGTTCCCGCATCCACCCTGCCCGCAACCACCTAGGTGCTGTCCCGGCCGCCAGGCTCTGCGGCTGGCCCCGGTCCTGGCTTCAGCTCCTGCCCCCGGTTTCCGCAGGGTTCTGCGACATCCATGCTGGACCCAGACCTCTGGGCCGCCGCCCCGCGCCAACTCGTGTGGGAGCCCTGTCCGCGGGCTTCTCTCCGGTCACCTCCCACCCCAAACACCTGGGCCGCGCGGGCGAGCCTGCCTGAGGGCGCCGCACGACCCCCCGCACCCGCGAGTCGCGTGCTTCGGCCGAGCGTCCGTGCGCGTGCGCCCCGCAGGTGCTCGCCCCCACGCGTCCGCCGCGCGGCCACGGACGAGCAGCTTCCTGACGAGCCGGGCTCGCGAAGGTTCCAGGATCGGCCAGACACCCGGATGTGAGGCGGGCGGGACACGGCCCGCCTTCCCAGCTCGGACGGTGGCGAGAGCCAATCACAGCCTAGTCTGTCCCGCTCATCCAATGGTCGGCTTGTTGCTAGCCCGGCGCTGGGATCTGCCTGCGCGGCTGCCCGGCCGATTCGCTCCGACGGCGGGCCTCGGCCCTCGGTGCCGCCCTCCGCCAGCCCGCTCTCGCGCTCCGCGTGCGCACTGGTTACCCGGAGGAACTTGGTGGGGGCGCTGCGGGGCCTTGTGTCGCGGTCTGGGCCGGGGCCACGTCTCTGCGCGCTGTTCACCGCCGTGGTCGGTGGAGGGCGCGTGGAGGTGGGGGACGGGGGAAACAGGTCCTCAGGCTACAGCTTTCCCGCAGACCTCGGCCCTGCCCCTCAGTTTCTGAACAGCGGGCCCAACCTCAAGTGCCCCCAGCGGGTTTCCTATACTCTCTTATCTACGCAGCCGTCGCCCTGGCACCAACCCCCGGGGGCTGCATCTCCCCATAGTGCAGAGGAGGAAGCCGGGGCTCCTTACACCCTGCTTGATCCTCACCATATCCCAAAGGGCTCAGGGCAGGTGGCGACTCGGGTCTGTCACACGCTGGCCCGATGGCCCAGTAACCTGGCTGGCATCGGGATACATTGAAACTGCTCCTGCATCTCCTTGGCATCTCCTTGGCATTCAAGGCAGATCCAGCCTCACCTGCCGCGCCCTCGCGCCCCTCGTGTCCCAGCCGTCCTGAGGGAGTGCTGGTTCCACCCCTGAAGGCCTTCTCCCCCCACACCTCTGGACAGACGCCCCCAACTTTGGAACTGAATGGTGGCCGCCCAGGGTCAGCCCCAGAATCAGACGGCAGAAATATTAGGGAGCTCGGGCACCCCAATCCCTGCTCTAAACATAGAGTTAGTACAGCCTGAGGCCGGGGAGGGGAGGGGGTAGGTCAGCTTCAGCCAGGCTAGCTGCTGTTGACACAGGGGAGATTTCTGTCAGCAGTGTCTGTCTTGTTCCAAAGGAAAGGGCTGTTGGGGGCAGTTTTGAATTCTCATCCTACCACATCCCAGTTATGTGGTGTAACTTCTCAAGTTCCTTAGCCTTTCAGACTGACAGTTTCAGTATCCGTACGATGGGAATAACACAGTCTACCTCATAAAAATTGCCTCACGTTGACTGGTGTTTACTGTGTGGTTCAGGCTCTGTTTCAGAAACTTCACTCACATTAATTCATATAATCCACTTCACTTGGCAGAGGAAGAAACCATGACTTAGTAACTTGCCCAGGGTCCCACAGCTACTAAGCTGCCCAATGAGGATTTGAACCCTGGGCAGTTTTGTCACTGTGGGAGAAAGCATAACCATAAGGCTCTGCTGCCTCTCAGCGGCATAGGGTTGCTATGAGGCTTTCATAAGCTAAGGAGTGATTGGCAGCTAGCAGGTGCCCAGGACATGCCTGTTGTGATAACAGAAACAGTGGTGAACACCTATGCAGCAGGGCGGAGCAGGGGCCCCAGCTCCGGGACTTGGCTGCCAGACCCTGCAAAGGCAGACACAGGGGTGGCAGCCAAGGGAGTGAGCTGGGTCCCCCAGATAGGATCTTCTGGGAGGCTTGAGAGTTCTCAGAAAGTGAAGCCCAGACCTAGAACTTAGGCAGAGATTCCTGAAGGTTCTGGGGTAGGCAGTGTTAGATATCCGAATGTCTCTGGAAGAGCACCAGGGGGCAGTCATTTACAAGTCCTGTCTCGGGGATCCCTGGGTGGCGCAGCGGTTTGGCGCCTGCCTTTGGCCCAGGGCGTGATCCTGGAGTCCCACCTCGGGCTCCCATGTCGGGCTCCCGGTGCATGGAGCCTGCATCTCCCTCTGCCTGTGTCTCTGCCTCTCTCTCTCTCTCTCTCTCTCTCTCTCTCTCTCTCTCTCTCTCTCTGTGACTATCATAAAAAAAAATAAAAAAAAAACAAAAAAAAACAAAAAAAAAAACAAGTCCTGTCTGGGCCTGGGGGAAGAGAGGGGAAGATGGGGACAGCCAACCCCAGGGGATCTTGCAGGGGGCAGTCAGGGCTTGCCTTGTCCCTGCTCCCTCCCCTTTGCAGGTGGGGCCTAGGTTAGGCTTCCTTTCCAAATTTGACCCGTACAACCCTAGGCCAGAGCTAGCAGGGCTTGCAGCCTGCTTGGTAGGGATTAGTTTCTCCTCCAGAACCTCTCAGACCCAGGGCCTTGGAGTGCCAGGACCCCTGCTGAAGGATTGGGGGCCACTCCCAGGGTTCAAGGCTTTCAGGCTGGTCACACTGTTCAGGCTCAGAGAAAGGGGTCTTCAGGATGTTCAGCAGGCCCACAGAGAGGATTGTAAAAGCATAGCTCACCCACCAGGGCTCAGAGAGGTGGGAGTGGGCTTCAGAGGGGGAGGGAGGCTCAATGAAGGAAGGGGGTGTGGTGAAGTGAGAAAGTACAGTGATGGGGGGTAGGGGTTCAGTGAAAATGGGAGAACTCTGGGCTGCCTGGGTGGCTCAGTCTGTGGAGCATCCAACTTGATTTTGGCTCATGTCATGATCTCATGGGTTGTTGGAGCCCATGGCTCTATGCTCAACATGGAGTCTGCTTGGTTTCTCTCCCTTTGTTCCTCTCTGCGCTTATGTGAGTGCTCGCTCTCTTTCTCAAATAAATAGAATCGTAAAAGAAAATGGGACAACTCTGAGAAAGGGGGTGGCTCAGAGAAGAGGGTTGAGGTTGGGAAGGGGGATGCAATGAGGGTTGGCTCTGAGTAAGGAGGTTCAATCAGAGAGGGACAGGGAAGAGCAACCAGGGCAGTGGGAGGTCAGAAGGGTCTTGGAGAGGGCTGAGAGAGGGTGTGATAACTCAGGGTGGGGGGCTTTGGGGATAAGGCTCAGTGACCTCTGGTCATTCATTCACCTAAATAAATCCTCAACTACCCTGTCCCATTGTCCCACCAGCCTGAGCACACAGACTCAGCAGCCATTCTGGAGGAACTCTGAGAAAGACTTTCAGCCCCTCTTGTGGAGTGGGGCGAGGGGGGGGGGGGAAACAATGTGAGAAGGAAAGGGTTACCCAGACCTGGCCTGCAGTCAGGACCAAGACTGAAGGCCTTCCCAATGCCAGGCCCTTGTTGGTCCTGCAGAGAGCTGTCCTTATATCCTTGGGCACCTCTGGGACTTGGGCCTTCCTACCATTGTTAGGAGACCCTGGGCAGCTGCCAGTCTTCATGCTTTTCCCTTGATTCCCATCCTGCAGAGGGCCGACAACAAGGCAAGAGAGGCCTCAGAGGTCACCCAGACCCCCAAATGGAAACTGAGCCCAGAGCATGGTGGATCCCAGACCATAACTTCAACAGGGGCAGAACTGGCCTCAGCCTGGTGATTTTCCTGCACAGAGTTGCTCCTGCCACCTCAATCCTGTCTTTAATCCAAGCCTTCCTGGTAGACTCTACCCTGTTCAGCCCAGGGGAGGGAGGAGGGATAGACTTTTCTGACTCTGAGGCAGCCTCTGGGCCACCAGTGCTGCATCTTGATCCAACCACTGCCACCACAGTTTGGACAGAGTGATGTACCAGGCCAGTATGTGTGCAAGCCTGGAAGGAAGGATGGAGGGGGTCATGATGCTGCAAGACTCCTTGCAGGGGTGGTGGGTTTTTCCCAGGGTCCCCAGACAACAAGACCCTTTCTCTCTGGATGTTGGGAGCTCTGGCTGGGCACTTCCTTTGCCTTCAGTCTACCCCTCAAAAAAGATGGGGATGGAGGTGCCTGGGTTGCTCAGTGGTTGAGCATCTGGCTTTGGCTCAGGCTCTCTCATCCTCCCACATCAGGCTCCCTCACAGGGAGCCTGCTTCTCCCTCTGCCTGTGTCTCTGCCTCTCTCTGTGTCTATCATGAATAAATAAATAAATAAAATCTTAAAAAAAAAAAAAGAAAAAGAAGAAGGGATCCCTGGGTGGCGCAGCGGTTTGGCGCCTGCCTGCCTTTGGCCCAGGGCGCCATCCTGGAGACCTGGGATCGAGTCCCACATCGGGCTCCCGGTGCATGGAGCCTGCTTCTCCCTCTGCCTGTGTCTCTGCCTCTCTTTCTGTGTGTGTGTGACTATCATGAATAAATAAAAATTAAAAAAAAAAGAAGAAGCCCATGAGGACATGGCTCATCCTTGGGATATAGAATCAGGTGCACACAGTGAAGTCCAAAGTCACCTGGCCGGGTGGAAGAGGTGGAGAGGACTTAGAGCCCTTAGCTAAGAGGATTGTGTCTGGGATGGAGATATTTCCCACGTGTATGTGCCCCCCCCCCCCCCGGAACCCTGCGCTCCTCAGGGCTGGCACACGGGGGCATTGTTTGGTGGACAGACAGTACATATTTTGGGGTGAGGGGCCCATGCTTGGCCACTTTCCTGTTTCTGGGAGGGCAGCATGGGGGTGGGGCTTAACCCCCATTTCACCAGGCCCAGTGCCAGATCCTGGCTAAGACCAGCCTAGGCTTGCCTTCACCCATACAGCTTCTTCCCTGCTTTGGTCCTGAGCTGGCAGCTTATTGCTGCTATACAAGTCTGGGCCAGAGGCCAAGTCTGAGCTCCAGGGCTGTCCCAAATCCCCAGGTCCCACTGTGTGTATGGGGGGTGGGCAGGGGAGGGAGGTGTAGGGGAATCCAGGGTAAACTGAGCAGACAAGACCCTCACCATCCTGATCCCTGCCCAGACTTAGGCTCTGCCAGGGTGGAATAGTGCTTGGGTGGCTGTCAACAGACCAGGGGGTCTGGGGTGTCTTACCCCATGGCCAGTCCCTGGGCAGGGTTCCAGTCCCGCCTGACCCTCCTCTCCTTTCTTTGCTTGGTTGCCCTTCCCCCCATCACAGAGGCGCTCTGACCATGCCCTTTGGACCCAGCACTAGGGACCTCTGCAGCCACTGTCCAGGAGCTTTTGCTTCCCACACCACCCTCTCCACAGAGCAGTCTGTGCCTGGCAAACCCTCGGTGGTAGCAGGGAAGATGATGCTCCCTGGAAACAATTCACTCCTCAGCAGCAGAGGTCTAGGGTCTGTCCAACCTTGCAGAGACAGGTCAGCAAGCCCTGGGCAGAGAGCCATGATAATCCAGGGCTCAGGGCCTCAGCAGATCCCTGTCTTCCCCTGCCCCCTGCACCCCCACATCCCAGTCTGTCACCCCACACCTGACCTCCTTTCCCCCTCTCCCCCTTTCCCTGGCAGTACCCATGCCCAAAACGCCTCAGCAGCACATCCTCCCCTGCCTCTTGACTGGTTCCTCTACCCACTCTCTAAGATCTGGACCCTTATTTATTTATTCTTATTTATTTATTTATTTATTTATTTATTTATTTATTTATTTATTTATTTATTAGATTTTATTTATTTATTCATGAGAGACAGAGAGAGAGAGAGAGAGAGAGGCAGAGACACAGGCAGAGGGAGAAGCAGGCTTCATTCCAGAAGGAGAAGCAGGCTTCATTCCATGCGGGGAGCCTGATGTGGGACTCCGTCCCGGGTCTCCAGGACCACACCCTGGGCTGAAGGCAGAGCTAAACCGCTGAGCCACCCGGGCTGCCCTGAACCTTTTTTTTTTTTTTTTTTTTTGAGATTTTATTTATTTATTCATGAGAGACACAGAGGGAGAGAGAGGCAGAGACACAGGCAGAGGGAGAAGCAGGCTCCATGCAGGGAGCCCGACGTGGGACTCGATCCCAGGACTCCAGGATCATGCCCCGGGGTTAAAGGCAGTTGCTAAACTGCTGAGCCACCCAGGCTGCCCAGGACCCTTATTTTTAAAGCGGGGATGCTGGGGTAGCCTGCATTTAGCATGGCTGTCAGTGCACAGCCCCCACCTGAGACTGGTCCCACCCACCCCCCTCACTTGCCCTCTTGCTCTTCCTCCAGCCTGCCAGCCCTGGCCCATACCATTCCCACTTGCCTGTCCAAGGGTCATTTCTGGACATCTTTCTTACTCCAAGATGCCACAGGATGTCCCACCCTCTTGCTAATGGCATAATGCTGCTGGTCACTGAGCTGTTTCCTCTATTTGGCCCCTTGAGCAGGGACTGGAACTGGGCTGGGTGCCAGGCCAAGAGGAAGTGCAACAGGGAGGGCAAATTTCACAACTGCGAGGGAGAAGAGAAAAGGAGAGACCCAGGGTTGGGCCTGGAACTGAGGATGGCTTGTGTACTCCACAGATCCTTAGGGAAGCCAGAGCCAGTGCAGGGTGCCCAGCAGCCACAGGCACTTGAGGTCCTCAAAGAAGCCTTAGTCATCAGCCTGGAGCACAGAGTATTGCCCCTCAGATACTCTTCACCTGGGCACTTGGATTACTCAGTGGCTGAGCATCTACCTTTGGCTCAGGTTGTAATCCTGGACTCCATCCTGGGATGGAGTCCTGAATTGGGTTCCCTGGAGGGATCCTGCTTCTCCCTCTGCCTATGTCTCTGCCTCTCTCTGTGTGTGTCTCTCATGAATAAATAATCTTAAAAAAAAAACATACCCTTCAGCTGAGTGGTCTAGGCCAAGGTCTTGAGTCTGCAGACCTGAAGGACATCAGAGGCCTATAGAGAGGCACCCGCGGAAAGGCCCGGAGAAGTTTAGAACTGTTCCTGCCCCACAGCAGTGCAGGGACTCACCAGGTGTGTCCATCCTGATCCTCCAAGACCTCAAAGCCGTTGTCCTTGGACTCACTCCTATGATAGGCACTGACAGCCTCCTGAGCGCTGACCCCTACCTGTCCCAGGCTGTGTCCCTGGCTCCCTGCAGGTCACTTGCAGCCTGGCTCCCTTGAGCGGGGTTGGAGGGGAGAGGGGGTGGGGAGTGCTGCATCCCAGTCCTCTTCCTGTGGTCCCATCAAGTCTCTTTCAGAAGCACTTAGAGCTTTACATATGGAACACTTCAACATCCCTCCCCTCTCCAGTCTTCCTGTTAGATATAACCCTCCCCTCCACTGCCAGTGGCCACACTGATGTCCCTCTGCGCCTCTAGGACTAGCTGCATGGACCTCGGCAAGTCTGTTTACTTTGAGGCTCTCTTTTGCCCAGGTGTTAGGCAGGATTTACACCTCTTCGCAGACTTGATGTGAGGATTACCTTGTCAAAGGCTTGGCGTCAGTTTTCCCACACTTCCAGAGCACTGGCAGACGAGCTGGCAGCCTTGCTATTGCTCGCTCTGATCTGACAAGACTGACAAGATGGGAGGAGGCAGTCACACCCTTGCAGGCCAGGACCATCTTGTTGCCAGCCAGCAAGGAGCTGGCGAGCAGAGCAAGGGTGAGTCCTAGACAGACTGATTCAGCTGTGACCGCAGGAATGTGGGCGTGTCCAGGAGACACCTGAGATGTGGCATGTCTGTTGTCAGGGAGGAGGATAGCAGATTTAGGAGACAGGAGCTCAGGAAATGAATGGTGGTAGGGCTGGAGAGACTGGGCAGTGCCCTGGCCTGTAGGCCCAGACCTGCGCTGCCAGCTGGGCCAGCACACCCCTTGTTCCATGTGTTTATTTCCCTTGTTGGCCTCCCTCCAGGCCCAGGGAGGCCTCTGAAGGCTGGGACCTGCTTTGGCTTCCTGCCTGCTCCAGATTGTGGTATCTCAAGGGTGCCCACACCAGGGAGTGGAAATTAAGAAGCTGGGCGGTGTTGAGGGTGCCTCGTGCGTGGCTCTTCCTTACAGGGTGCTGCTTCTCTCAGAGACCCTAGGAAAGTAGGGCTGTGGGCTTAGAAAAGAATGTCATGGTGTCTTGCCGAAGCTTCAGGCTCTGTGACCTTAGTAGGTGGAGATGGAGTAGAGATGGTGATCTCTCAAGCTCTTAGGGACCAGAGACTTTGTTCTTTTTTTTTTTTTTTTTTTGAGACTTTGTTCTAAAGCCCCTATCTGCTCTACCCCTCCTTCAGGTCCCTCCAAACCCTCCTTGGGCCAGATGAGAGGGTGGTGGGTAGGATGAAGGCAAAGGAGAGGACCTAGGTAGGTGTGACTTCCTACCTGTGCTAATCTTCCCTGTCAGGGTCTTTGCTTCTCTTCCACCAAAACCTTGGCCCCCTGCCCTCACTCTCTGCAGAATGCCCTTGACCCTAGAGTCCCGGCCTCATCCTGCATGCATGAGCAATGGGAGATGGAACACGGCCACTCTCCTCTCAGAAAGTCACCTGGAAGGCCATACCTCCCATGCCTTCTACATGGTCCTGCCCCTCTATGGGAGAAGAGTGAAATCTCAAATTCAGTGAGCAAGGGACTCCAAGCTCCTAAGAAGCTCCCCCACCCCTGGCCCTGCTCTGTCCCCCTGTACCTGAGTCCAGTCTAGGGGTCCCCAAGTGCCCAGGTGTGGGCCAGCCACCTCTCCTGGTTTCCCCTATCATTGCTGGTTATGATCATTGCTTCTCTCTTAACGAACGGACTCCAGGCTAGAGAGCTGGGGTATGCCCTTGCCGTACATCACTGTACCCACAGGGCCTAGCATGGGGCTTGGCACACACACAGAGTAGGCTCTCAGCAAAGGTGATCAATGTGTGAGCCAGTAAACGGCACCAACCCCCAAGGCCTCCACAAACACCAGGATCTGAAGCAGTGGCGGGCAGTTGCTTTGAACTTTATTTGAGAAAAACAAAAGGTAAATGTATCAAAAGAGCATACAGGTTAGTGTGCAGGGACGGTCAGTGATGGCTACTGAGGTGAGGATGTGGGCTAAGCAGGGCTAAGGCCTTTACTTGGCTCCAGACTGCTCCGACTTTCCAGCTTCTGGGCCCCCAATCTGGGCACGTGCCTCGAAGGTGACGGGAATAGTGATTTCTGCCGACTGGGTGGCTGGCTTGGGCATGGGAGCCTCCACCGTGAGAGTGCCCTCAGGGGACAGGGAGGAGGAGACCAGGGTAGGATCCACACCAGGGGGCAGGCTAGACAGGCAGAGAGGGAGAGCAAGAGTTACACACCTGTGCCGTACTGCTGCCCACCCCCTCCCCCCGCCACTCCCTGCATCCCCCTCCGTCTGGGGCCAAGACTCACGTGTATTTTCGAGTGAAGCAGCGGGAGATGTAGCCATGCTCATCCTGCCTCTCTTCGTGCTTGCCTGGGGGTGGGAAGGGAGGAGAATGAGGTCAGAAGCTTCTGGGAGGAGCCCCCCCAAACCTACACACGCCCCAGGGGGCGGTCTGACCGCTTCAGGACCCCTCAGAAGCTTCTGGAAAGTTGGGTTCAGTGTTTTGGAGGGTGGAGTGGGGTGGGGCGCGGCGCGGGGCCAAGAAAGCGCACACGCCCCCTCCGCGGACCGAGGCTTAGGGACACGGAGTAGGGACAGCACCAGGGAGACCTGGTCATTTGGGGGCGGGGCTGTGGGGGGGGTCTCCGCTGGAAGGGGGCGTTTCTTCCCTCACTAGAGCGTTTTTCGGGCCAGAGGGGCGCTGAGTCCCAAGTCTTCCGGGTCCCGGGTGGAGTTTCCCTGCCCAGTTCCCCGCCCCACCAGCCGCGTCCGCGCAGGCCGGGGGGGCCGGGGGGGCCGGGGAGTGGGGGTGGGGGGCTCACCAGTTATCTCCACCACGCCGTCCTTCGTCTTGACCGTCAGCTCCTCGGGGGCGAAGTGGTTGACGTCCAGGGACACGCGCCAGCGGTCGGCCGTCTGCCGGATCTCCGACACGCCGCTGCTGAGCTGCCGGCTGAGCGCGCGGCTGTAGGCGGGCGCGGCGGCCGCGGCGGGGCCCTCGACCGCGGGGGGGATCGGGCGCACGTAGCCCGGCCAGCCGCTGTGGCCGAACCACTGCGCCCACTCCTCCGGCAGCCGGGGCAGCCCGAAGGCCTGGTCGAAGAGGCGGCTGTGGGCCGGGTACCAGTCGCGGAAAGGGTCCCAGCTGGGGCTCCGCAGGAGCGAGAAGGGCACTCGGCGCTCGGTCATGCTGGCTCGGCTCCGCGCGTCTGCCTGAAGCTTAGAGAAGTGCGGGGCGTCGGGCCCGCAGCGCTTTTATGCGTCTCCAGCCGGGTATTTTTAGCAGGCGGTGTTTCAGGTCTCTATTAAAGGCAATGACGGGCTGGGGGCAGCCCCTCCCCCTGCATTCCTCCCCCTGCACTCGGGGCGGGGGCGGGCCGCGGAAGGCCCTGCCCACATCTGGAACCTTCTCTTGTTCCAGAAAACAAATGACTGGAGCACTGGTGCTGGTGCAGTGCCCACAGCCCGGCGCTCGCCGGCCTGGGCGCAAAACCCCTGGGCCGCGGCTGGTGGACAGTCCCATCCTTTTTGTCCGCAGAACAAAGCCCAGGGAAGCCGGGCTGCTTGTCCCAGACCACATGTATCTAGAAGTGACAGAGCCAGGATTTGAACCACAGGCGTCCCTGAAATAATGTCTTAAAAAGCAGTCTGGTGTTGCAGATAAGAGTGTGGGCTCTGGAACCAGACTGATCTGACTTCACATCCTGTTCTGCCACTAATGGAATGAACTTGTGCAAGTTAGACTCTAGGCCTTGGTTTCCTCATCTGGAAAATGGAGATGATGATGATGATGATGATAGTAATAAAAATGCTTGCATCATTGGGGTGATGTGAGGATTCAGCAACTTTATGCAAGTAAAGACTTTATTTAGTCCAGCGCCTGCTAATTGTTCACTATTGTTATGTTATCTATGTGCAATTAAAAGGGCTGGGGAAGGAGGAAAGAGAATGTGTACGTATCCCTGTTGCAGGGACAGTGACCCAGGTCAGAAGCCCTGTGCTAAGAGGGTATCAGGAGGCAGGTTGTTGTTGAATCCCCCCATATGTCTGTTGTTCCTTGAGGAGCCCTGGACAGGGAACTTGTGAGGCAGTAACCATGGATCTAGCCTGGGCTTTGCTATTGACCTGTGATTTGGGACAAGGCCTCTTCTTTCTCTAGATCTCCGTTCCCCGTTTTGCAGAGGATGATGTCCAAGTCCCTTTTGTTTATGATTCGCACAGGACCAAGGGAAGGAGAGCTCCAGGCAGTACAGTTCACTCAAATTTGCTTGGAGCCCGAGGCCTGCTCCTTGACCCCCAACCTCCTGTCTGACCACCTGTGAGATCCAGGCCCAGATCTCCCACCTCTGAGAAAGGGTGCTGCACATAGGCTTCTGCCATGATCCTGACATTCCCTCCCTCCCTTTGCAGGCATGAGCCCCCCTCCAGTCTTCCTTCTCCTGCTTTACACCATTATCCCTCTTTTTGAAATGAGGAAATTAGTTCAAGGAGATACAGTGAGTAGTGCACTGTCTCCTATAAGACACCAGCAGAGTAATCCTCTTGCCTATCTAGTGCCAGGGGCTCTTACCCTCATAGCACCCCCACCTTGGAGTCCTCCACTTTCTTTCTTTTTTAGATTTTATTTATTTATTCATGAGACACACAGAGAGAGAGAGAGAGACAGAGACATAGGCAGAGGGAGAAGCAGGCTCCCGGTGGGGAGCCTGATGCAGGACTCGATTCTAGGACCCCGGGATCACAACCTGAACCAAAGACAGATGCTCAACCACTAAGACACCCAGGCACCCCTACTTACTTTCTTTCTGAGGCCCACTTTGCTTACTGTCCCTTTCCCAGGGCTGGGCTGATGCTGAACCCCCACCAGTTTATAGGGGGCCTTGCCCTGCCCAGGACACCTGAGAATCTAAAAGCCAGACTCCAGCCACTCCTTCATGAGCTGGGGGTAGCAACAAATCTCATGCCTTCTCGGTGTCTGTTTCCTCTTCAAAAGGAAGCTCCTGGATGCTCTTTTTTCTTCCTTTCTCTTTTCTTTTCTTCTTTCTTTCTCTTTCTCTTTTCTTTTCTTTTCTTTTTTTTTTTTCTTTCTAGCTATTGGCTGCCCCCCACCAAAGGGTCTCAGCTTCAGCAAGTCCCAGGCCTTCCTTCCCTGGCACTCCCAGCTCCACCCATTCCCAGCTCTATAAAGCCGAGGTGAGGTCAGGAGCCAGGGAGGGCCCTCATCTGCCCCTGCTTGCCCACCTTGGCCCAGACTGGAGTCCAGGAGCCCCACCCTACAGGAGCTGTCAGGTGTGGTCATGGATGCTTTCAAGTGTGGTTCCTCCAGGCCCAGCCACGCTTTTGGTGGGGGCTGCTGGGCTGTCTTGCCTGTCAACCCTTTGTAGACAGAGGCTCCCTTTGTAGTTCCCTGCATCTTGCCTGAAGCCAAGGCAGAGAGGGTCCATTCCTGCTGCCTCAGCCAGGGAAGTTGTGTAAACCAGGGCCCAACACTCCCAGCTGTCTGCCCATGGTGGGTGGGGGAAGAAGGACTGAGACTTCATATCCATCTTCACTGGGTCAGTTCTTGGGGGACCCTGCCAATCACAAGGGAGGGGACATGGGTAGCTCTGGGTGATGGTAAGAGGGGGTAGGGTTGCAGGAAAAACTGGGTTTTGGAGTCAAGGCTGGGTTTGAACTTGGGTGCTGCTGTTCACTGGCCTGCTGACCTCCCTGAGCCTGCTGTCCCCATCTACAAAAACGTGGGTAGTAATAATGCACTCATCTTTCCGGGTTGTGGTGAATCTCAAATGCAGTTATGTGTGGGAAGTGCCTGGTGCTCAGTAAGTGTTCATCTTTATTAAGGAAAAAGAGCCTTTAATTTTGGATGCTGAGACTTAGGCTAATAAGAATTACCCAGTTGTATGCACTTTATAGCAAGTCCAAGTATCTTATCAGAGTCCCATTTCTGAGATGAGAAAACTGAGTTGGAATTCCTGCAAGGTCACAAAGTTGGTAAGGGGGTGGAGGGATCAGATCTTGAGCCTCCTGACTCTCTGTGAGCAGAGGAGAGATTTGCTAAGCAGTCTGGGGAGGGCTGTAGGCTGTGGGCTGGTGGGCACAGGGGGAGGTGTGTAGTCAAGGGGCGGGGAAGGTTGGGCCAGCCTCTCTGGAGTCCCTTGGCTGTGACCAGGCACCCCTGTCCCCCAGGGCACAGAGCAAGAGGAGCAAGAGCTGGATGTCAGCCCCCACTTGCCCACCTGCGGAAGTGTTCTTTGACAATCTTCCACTCTATCATTCTGGGCACTGAGCTGCCAGGGCTAGTTTTTCTGGAATTAAGAGGACAACTCCACCTCCAGGGATTTCCCAGTAGCTACAGGGGCAGTGGGGGGAAGGGAAAAGGCGAGTCTGGGATTCCTTGATCAGAGGGGCTCCTCCCCTCATCCCTAGCCCCCAAATCTCCCGTACTCTGCAGCAGCCTGTGACCAGCCTCCGAGTCTCCTCACCTGGCACTGAGCCCAAGGTCTTGGCCACACTAGCCACACCTTTGAAAGGCCTTTGCCAACTTCGGCTGAGCCAGCCCCTCCCTCCCTGGCTTAGCCTCAGAGAAAGCGCGAGAGCCTTCAGGCAGCTGCTGGAGCTCCCTGGAGAGACCTGACAGCTGATGGATTGTGCCAGTCAGTGGGCTTACTGGGAATTAAAAATGTGGGCAGAAGTAATTAGAGCACATGGGGGTGGGGGGCACCGGATCTTTCTGGAAGCATCTAGACACTGCCTCTCTGGGAGTCCCTCTCTAGCCTGCACATCCACTAAGCTTCTGGCTAGCCTTGGGTGTCATCTCACTCCTTTCATCACTGAAGGGAAGCCAAGGAGGCGTCATGGGGGGAGCCAGGGATCCATTCTCTGGCCCCTCCTGCCCTGCTGTCTAGCAGAAAGAATATGTCTAGCTTGGGAGTCTGGGGACCTGCATGTCTCTGGCTCTGTGACCTTGGCCAGGAGCCGGCTCCCGTGACTCATTTTCTTCATCTGTACAATGAGACCATTGGACTGGATGTTCTCGAAGGCTCTTTCCAGAGTGTTGAATCAGGTTTCTCCTCCACTTGCCCTCACTCCCCCCAGGCCGTCTGCACAGCCTGCTCTGCCATCTAATACTGCTAGAGGGGGAGTGTGTATGGTGAGTGGAGGGGGGGGGATGAGGGAGGACCTGGCATCCCATGTGGTGTCTGCGGGGGGTGGGAAGCCCTAAGGCTGGGACACTCTCAGCATCTTGGATGTCCTTGAGCAGAGAGGGGCCTAGAGAAGGAAGGACGGTGGGGGTGCCTGGTGGTAGGGCTGGGTTTGCTGAATATACCCTCAGCCGAGAAGCCCGTGGGAGGCTAGGGGGCTTCCAAGAGCATCTCAGAGAGGCAGGGGATGGGAGATGCTTGCTGGGACACCCGTATGCACTTGTGGCTTGCTACCCTGGGTCTGGGGCTGCAGGAAACCAATTAAGGAGAAGAGAAAATATCTAAAAGGACGCAGCAAGCCCTGCCCAGCTAGAGTCTCGGCTGCGGTGTCTATCAGGAGGGGAAGGACAGAGGGGTCCCTAAGGCCCCCAACTAGAGAGACACCAGGAGAGGACCAAGGACACCCCAGAGGCCCACATCCTGGGAAGCTTCCCCCACACGCATGCCCCATCCCCCCACCCCTGGCTACCAGAGTTTCCTGTTTTCCTGCTTGCCTTCCTGGAGATATTTTTCCCTTTTCCCAAGGTTAGAAGAAAGTTCAGGCTGAACTCCCAGTCCGTGGGAGGGCAAGGGCTTGGTACTCTCCCCATCCTTCCCCCAGGGAGGCAGGGGGTGGACACTGCTTCCCCAAGTAGCCAGGATGGGCACTGAGGACACGAGCTTTGAGTTTCCAGGCTGACATGGACCCTCCCCCAGGGCTCTCTCCCTCTCACTTCCAGCCTGTTCTGCGCCACTCCTGGCCCGCCACCCACAGGCAATTTTCCTCCTCTCTTTCGCCCTCTAGTGTCTATCTGCCACCATCACACCTTGCCTTTGGTACCTCCCCTCCCCCAAGGTTTCTGGACCGCCTCACTCCTGGCTCCCAGGTTCACTTCTTTGCTCATTTGACAGACATCTCAAGGGTGCCTGTTTAGGGGAGGCAGAGGCCAAGAAGGCATGGCCTGGGCTCCAGAGACTCAGATTTAGGGAGAGATCAACAAATAAGCCAAAAAAGAGCTTGGGGCCCTAAAGGCAGGGACAAAGCCAAAAGAGCTGGAGGGACCCCTGGGTGAGAGTCGCCACTGCAGCTGGGGATCAGGAAGGCTCCTTGGAGTAGGAGGCAGCTGAGTTAGGTCTTGGACCATGAGCTCACTGGAACTTTTGGAGATGGAGAGGTCATGCATGGAGGGCCCAAGGAGGCAGGTCAGCTGTATTGGTGTCAAGGACAATGATGGGAAAGGAAGTGGTGGTGTTCAAAGCCCCCAGAGTGTTTAGACTGAAAGGAAAGTCTTCCTGGGTCCCTGGTTTTCCTCCCCACTAAGCTGTGTGCTCTGCTGCTGCATTGAGGCAGGGGGATGGATGCACGGGGCTCTGGCTCCTTGGTGCCAGATCTTCTCTCTGGGATAGAGTCTGCACCCCTCTCACTTCTTGGAGGGAAGGACCCCAGGACCTTATGCCCTCCCCACACTCCCCAGGTGCCCAAATCCACAGAGGCCTGATCTCACCACCTGCCATCCGGGCACCGAGTGTTTTATTGGAGTCCAATTTTTATCCGCACCGCGGAGAAAGAGGGAGGGGGATATAGGGAGAAGGGGAACCCGGACCAGACCCCAGACCCCTCCCCCCATGGGAGCCCAGGGCATGTGCCCTGTTGGGCCAAGGAAGACTTTGTGAGATCCCTGAGGGCCCCAGGAGGAGTGGGCTGGGAGCAGCAGAAGAGGGCTGGGGGCCACTGCTTCCCCATCGATGCCCCAGGCCAAGGCCCTCGGTCTAGATCTTACCCTTTCTTCAAAGAGCTGTAGCACCCTTCTCTGGGTAGCCTTCACTCACCACCTCCCCACCAAACCCCAAGAAGGAAGTGCTCCCTTGGGCAGGCCCTGAAGTGCATGTTATTCTATGCCTGTGACCCTGTGCTGCCATCTGGTCCATGTCCCAGACACAGGGCACACTGGGACACCAAGGCTTGCTCCGTCATCAGACTGCATTGCTTTCCCCCGATACTCCTTACAGACTCTTCTTCCATCTACCCCTTCTCTCTTCCACCTCCTGATCTGAACCCCTTTTGACCTCAGGGTCAGATGCAGTGTGGTCTGACTGTCCCACCTCTAGTCATGCTGTAGGCCTGGCTGCTTGTCCCAGGGCATGGGGGCAAAGACTGAAGGGGAGCGCCTGGCCCAGAGAGGAGAGGTGGGACCAGGAGTGAGCTCCCCTGCTCTTCAGGCTGGGGCTTAGGGGCCCACCTAGTCATCTGGGTACTCCTGGGCCAGAGGAGGGGCTGGGGGAGGCTGTGGGGCCTGCCTCCAGCCCTCAGCCAGGATCCTGCAGCCAGCTCAGAAGAAAGCAGCACCCCAGCCTGGATGGTGATGCACCAAGGGTTAGGCCATTCTTCCTTCTGTCTAATTTAGATCCTGCTTGCCTTCCCACCTCCTTGTCTGCCCATTGAGAGAGAGGAGCCGCGGGCCCTGTGGAGTGGGTAGGGGAGGCTCCCAGGTCTGGCACCTTCCGAGGTGTCCCTGGGTCCACTGAGCTGTCCCCAGCCTGGTTAGCTGGCATCAAGCAGAAAGGGGGACAGGGTGATCCCTGTGTTCGCAACGGCTCTTTGTTCCCTGGATGTGGTGGGCAGGCAGGAGGTGGGGGTGGGGACCCTCTAGAAGCAGCAGAACCCAGCTCCTCCTCAGCTGCAGGGCACCCACCCTCAAGGTCTTCCCTGGCCCAGGGACCTCTTTGAGCAGTAGGGTGCAGGCCCCCTCACAGGCCCTGGAGCCTGACCCCTTGCCTTGCCCTATGCCAGGGGGCATCAAGCTGGGTCTGTCTGGGCTCAGAAGCCCCCACTCTCTGAGCTGCTTCGGCTGTGATAGCTGGGACTGGGACTGGGGGTCCGGGAGGGGCTGCGCGTGCGGCTGCGGGTCCCCCGGCTGCGGCTGCTGTAGCTTCCGTGGCTGTGGCCCGGGCTGGGGCTGCGGCTGGGGCTCCGGCTTGAGTAGTCGCTGCTCAGGCAGCTGGAGGAGGATGAGGGGCTGGGCCGGTAGTAGGGGATGGGACGCTTCCGGGCACTGCCGGGAGGGAAAAGCTGATTATAGGCCATTCAAGTCCCTGAGCTCCGCCCTGAGCTCTGTCTTGGCCCTCACTCAGGCCCCAGCCCTTCCCCAGCAGTGGCCAGGGCTTCCCTGCCTCAGTTTCCCCTGAGCTCTGGCTTGGAGTGCCCCCTGCCCCAAAAGGATCAGACACTCAGTGGTCTCTTGCCAATTTCCATTGGTCATTTCATTTTCTCCTCCCCTTGTCTTCAGGGAAAGGGGACCAAGTCTCTGCTTCACTGAGTAGATGCTCAATAAATATTTGTCGGATAAGTGAAACTTAAATATAAACAGCTCCCATCAACGAAGCTAAGCTGTGGTTTCTGGGCATGGAAAGGGTTGTGGATATAGTCCAGCCCTGCTTCTCTGTTCCCCCCCAGAATTGAGTTTGGGTTTGTCAGGTCACTTCAAGGGAACAAGAAGGAGACCCCTGGCCGCTGCTGCCCATGCCCATGCCCAAGGCCCAGCCCAGTCCCGCTGGCCCCTGCTCCTCACTCAACTACCTCCCACCGGCCCAGAGTTAGTTTGAAGCCAGGAGGCTGTGACCCAGAGAAAAGAAAAGAGAGCGGTTAAGGAAGCAACAATGCCCCATGGCGTGGGGTTAATTCTGAGGAAGAAAACAGGTGTACGTTAGTGGGAGGAGGAGGAGGCAGCCTGGGAAAGGGGCTGAGGGAGGTGCCAGGTGGAAGGTGCAGGGCAGTCCTCTAGGACCCTCCGCCTATGGGCGAGGTGTGGGCCTGTCGAAGGAGTGTCCCAATCCTGGCCATCTGGCCTCTTGTTCTGGGCTGAGGGGAGAAGGTAATGCCTTTTCCTCCCTCAGCTACAATCTGTATCACCAAGGACTTGGAAGGGTTGGTTTGAGAATCAGTCCATGTAAGAGCTGAAAAGACACTCAGGGAGCCCTGCTTATTGTGCAGACATGAGAACCCAGATCCAGAGAGACACACCAATGTCCCAAGGTAGCCTGCCCAGCAGGGCCTGTGGCGGAGCCCTCTACCCCAAGTCAGGGGTCTAGGGCTTCAGGCTGATTTCCACAAACATAGACCATAATTTCACAGGGTTACCTACGCCCACACCCTCCAGTCCTGGCACAGAAACTCTGAGGTGGCTTCTGCAGTATTTTCCCACACCCTCCACACAGCCCCATTGGACTTGGGTTGGGGCAGGGCAGAGTGGAAGGGACGAGACCTCCCACAGCTGCTCCAGAGAGCAGGCTGCTGGTGCTCTCTCCTCCGAATCCCTCCCTCCCCCACCCTGGGGTGGCTGGGAGGTGAGCAGTGAGGTTAGTGACAAAAGGAGAGGCAGACAGATGACAGCTGAACAGAGCCAGATCAGCTCACATGGGCATCTCCCCTGCAGCCTGTGGGGAGGGGGTCCACCCGGCCCCCAGGCCGGCCACAGGCCACTCTGCAGGCTGGACCTTGAGATGAAGGAGAAAAGGAGACATCATTGCCAGGAGATGGATGTGGGGAGGATGGAGAGAGGGAGGGGCTCCAGGAGGGATGGCTGGAATCTTCGGGAGCTCAGGTCGGTGCCTGCGGCTGCCCACCCAGACCCAAGGACACAGCCCCCTCCCCGCTGTGGGCTTCTCAGTCCTGCGCTCCTCAACACGTCCAGTTCTCACCTCTCTCCTCCTCCAGGCCCTCTTCGCTCCCGGGAACCTCCCCTCCCCTCCCATCTCCCAGCGCCGGGCTCAGTGCGTCGGTCCCCCAGGGGTTTCCTGTGGCCTAGCCGGGCCCTTTCGTACCTGGTGATGCGCCGCGGCTCCATGAAGCTGGGCGAGTCCCGGCGCCGCTTGCGGATGGGCGAGTAGCTGCGGGAGCGGCGCCGGGCGCGGGCGGCCTCGGCCTCGGCGTGCCTCGCGCGGCCCTCGCTGTCCTTGTCCCTGCGGGCCCGGCCGAAGTGAGCCACGTGGCCCGGCTGGCTCGCCCGGGCCCAGCCCCGCCGCGCCCCCCCTGCGCCCGGCCGGACCGCGGGCCCGCACTTACCGGCTCAAGGTTTTCTTGGGCGACGGCGAGCGGCTGGGGCTGCGGGTCCTCTTCTCCGCGGAGCGCGAGCGGGACTTGGAGGGCGAGCGGCTGGAGCTCCACGAGAGCGGGTGGGGGCCGGGGCTGCGCGACGAGCTCTTCCCCTCTGGGCCGCCGTGCCTGCCGTGCGCGCCCGGGGACGGGGAGGTGCTGGCCGGCCGGGCGCGCGGGGGCCGCTCCTTAGCCCTGGAGGGGGGGCACGGCGACAGGGACTCAGCCAGGGACAAAGTGGGCTCCGTGGAGGGCCAGGGACTCGGTACGGGAGTTCTATGGAGGAGGAGGTGTGGATGAGCAAGAAGTGGTGCGTGAGTTGCTGGAGCCGAACTCGATTCCAGAGGAGGGAAAGCGCGGGGGGTGGGCGTGGGGTAGTGACAAGAGTGGAAGAGTGTTCCCGGTGTAGGGAGAGTGATCAGGGAGGGCGGCAAATGAGGGAGGAGAGTGCTCCTCAATGGGAGGAGAATCCTGGGGAGCGGGGGGCTCTTGGGGAGGAGGGTGATCGTTGTGGGGAAGGGAGGGCTCCTTGGTGGGGAGAGAGCGCTCAGGGAGGGGGGACCTCAGTGAGTGGGGAAGAGGGAGAGAGATCGCTGGGTGGGGGAGGGAGCTCCGTAGTCGGGGTGGGGGGCAGTGATCACGGAAGGGAGGGCTTGTTGAGAAGGAAGGAGAGGGGTCAGTGGGCGGGGAGGGGGGGAGGAAGGGTGCTTCACCGGGGGAGAGGGATCTCGGGGGGCAGGAAGGGTAGTCCGGGGGGGGGGGCGGGGGCGGGGGGAGGCATCCGCGTGGGGGAGAGGAGCGGGCCGGGGGGAGCAGGTGTTCAGGGCTGTGGGGGAGGAGGTGTTCCGTGGGGAGGGACGGGGGTCAGCGCGGGTAGGGTGTCCCACTGGGACGGAGGGGGCGGGTGGGGGCAAGTGTTCCTCGCGAGCAGGGCGGGGCAGATGCTCGGGACCGAGAGGGGGCACCCGACGGACCCGGGGCCGCGCCGCTCACCGTTTCCCGTGCGCGCCGTGGCCTCGCTCGGAGCCGGGCTCGGGTCCCGGGCCGGGGGCGCCGCCACCCCCGCCGCCGCCGCCGCCGCCGCCGCCGCCGGAGTCGCTGCTGGAGCGGGCCCTGCTGAGCGAGCGCGACGAGCCCCGGGGCGGCGCGGGCCGGGCGCGCCGGCGGCCCCTGCGGCGGGGCGCGGACGCCGAGGACCGGGAGCGCCGCCGCCGCCTTCGCCGCCGCCGCCGCCGCCTGGCCGCCCCGCCCGCCGCGCGGCCTCCTCTGCCCTGCGACGACGGCGCCGAACGCGGGCTCGGGCTCTCCTTGCCCCGCGCGGGCGGCGTGGTTGCGCCGGCCTCCGCCTGGTCGCGGGCCCTGGGCGAGGGCGAGCTGGGCTTCTGACGGGGAGAGAGGCAGAGAGGGCACGGAGGGGGTGGAGAGGGGACGGAGGCGCAGACAGAGACGGGGCCCCCGGGAGAGGCGCCCGCAGAGACAGAAAAGCGAGGCGGTCGAGAGGCCAGAGCAGAGAGAGAGGCAGAGGCAGAGCCAGGGAAGTTAGAGAAGCAGGAGAAAAGACGGAGCCGGGCAGAGAGAGAGAAGGAGAGGCAGAGAGAGGACAGACCAAGAGAAGGCAGCGAGGTCGAGGGTGAGAGAACGGGTGGGTGGGGTGGGGGGAGAGAAGGAGAGGGGGCTTTCACCGGGCCCAGGCCGGGGGCTGCCAGTCCCGGAGCATCGCACACACGGTTCCCCGCGCCTGCCCTGCCTCTGCCTCTCCTGAGTGTCCACCTTCTGGCCTCAACAGTGCAGCTCATGCAAGGTTCTCGGCATGCAAAACACAGGAGGGACGGAGCGGTGGAGGGGAGGGGTGCTGAAACGGAGGGGGGGCTCCAGGACGGGCACGGGGGCTGGCATTGGCCCCCGATGGGACGGACGATCCCGGCAGAGAGGAGAGAGAGGGCGGGCACCGGGAGGCCGGGCCAGGGCCAGCCCCCCCAGGCCAAGCCCCCCCCAGCGCGTGGGGGGGGTGAGGGGGATGGTGGGGGCACACGGCACACAGATGGGGGGTGGGGGCGGGGCGGGACAACTGAACTCAAAACTGAACCGAAGAAAGGGAGGAAAAACAGAAATAAAAAACAAAATCCACAAATGTCATTAGATACCAAAACCAAAAAACAATGTCTGAACTCCTGGGGGAACTGACATTTTTTTTTTTTTTTTCTGTTAACATTTTTCTTTCTTTGTTTTCCGGCCCTGCAGAGACCTGTGGAGCTGTCAGTAGCACCCGACTGTCTTTCTGTTTCTCTCTTTTCTTTTCCTTTTTTTTTTTTAAGTTCTGATTTTTTTTTAAGTCCCTCTTGGTTAACGTCCACTTACCAATAAAGTGGCACTTCCTCCTTTAGTAGGTAAGATGTGTAAGAGAAGGGAAAAGTGTGGTAGCGTAAGTTCATCATTAGATTCACAAAAATGCAAGAGAGATAGAGAGAGAGAGAGAAAAACGCAACCACCCCATTCTAGGCCGAGAGGAGGCCACACCGCCTCTGGAGGAAGGACTGGCAGCGCCCGGCTCCTCGGGCCTGGGCAGGCACCTCTTGGGTGACTGTCGGATAGAGATGTCAAATGTTTTTCCAAAAGTGCAGTTGGGATCCAGAAAACCAGAAACGGAGCCTGGTACCATCTAAAGGGCCCTGGCTGGCAACCAGGGGGTCTGAGAGCCTGCTACTACCTCACTGAGTCACCCTGGCTAAGTCACTTCCCCATCCTGGGCCTCAGTTTCCCCATCCACAAAATGAGAGGGTTGGGCTTTGCTTCCTGAAGTCCCTTCCAGAGCAAATATTCCAGGATTCTCTGTGCACCCCGACCACCCTCTCCATCCTCCTCCCTTCACAGAACTGACCCCTCCTCCTGTCCTTGGGCTTCCATCAGATAACAGTTGATTACACTCATCTGTTTGGAAAGCTGTCCCCCACTCCTACCCCACCCCCAATCACCAGCACCGACTTGGCTTTGAGCACCTCCAGGGCAGATTTTTTGTTTTTGGATTCAGCTCTATAAACTCAGTTTTGATCATAGAACTTGGCATTAGTAGGGCCTTGATGCCCTTTGCTGAGGAAGGAATAAGTAATGTCTTTACAAGGGTAGGGGCCCAAACCGGGAAGTCCTAAAAGAGGGGCAGGGTCGGGGCCAAGCTTTTTTAGCAGGCTCTTTGGATGAGCCAACAAACCAACTACCACCCCTCAGGGCACCTAGCTACCAAGAAACTGGAGGCAAGATGGTTTCCCCCACACAGCCCTGGTGCTTCCTGCAGGAGGCAGGGTGGGGCCAAGGCCTTTCTGTGCAAGCCCGAATCCAGCCAGGGCTTGGAGGCAGAGCCAAGAAGTCAGTCTCATTGGTGGAAAGGCACAGAGCTCGTGATTGGTGGCTGAAGCAGCCAATGAACACTAGCTGTAGCAGGTGTGTGCAGCTGTCCAGAGTCAAATGGGCCCTGAAGGCCTCCTGGGAGAGCCCGTGTTTCCTTTCGGCTTTGAGTGGATGTCACTGGGTACTGAGGTGCCCCTCTGAGCACCCAGACTCTCTTAATCACCAGCTCACTCCTCATTCTAAGCTAGGAGACATGGGAACTGGGCTAACTAGCCATTGCCCCTCTGAGATGGCAGTTCCATTCTCAGCAGACGTCAGGGGGAGATCTCTGGCTCCCTTGACACATGTCCCTTCCACCCCAGCAGGTGGTCAGTGCCCACAGCTCCCAAGCCCTCAGCACTAGGTTCTCTCATTCAGCATCCTTTTCCCACCAGAGGAGGCACATGAGAAAGAAACCTCCAGGATCTTCACATTTCCAAGTTCTTCCCTATCTCCTGGATTGTCCACAGATACTAGGTGGGGGAGCCCTGAGAACCAAGGCATAGTGACCCATACACACCCAGGAAACACTGGACCCTGCCCTTAAGAAGCCCTTGCTAGTACTGCAGCCAGAGGGGGATGCGCAGCAAGGCAAACAGGGAGAATATTATTAAACTGTGGGAGGGGGGTGTCAGGACATGGCTGTGAACCCTGCCTGGCTCTAACCTAGACTCTGGATCTGTGCCATCTTCTCTGACTTCAGGAGAGAGGCAGTGGGAGAAGGACACTGGGGTCTTCCATGTTCCTTCCCACAGGCACCATGGGGGCCCTCTCTACTTCCCACTGTTGTTGGGCTGGTGGTGTGGCAGGAATGTTAGGAACAAAACGGGTCGGGTCTGGGTTGGGTGGATGTCCACCCCTGTCATGCTGCTACCCCCAATCGCTGAGGCCCATGCTTCGGCGTCAGATCCCCTCTGCTCATCTGGACACTTCCCACCTGGTGAGCCTCAGAGTCGAACCCTTTCCCTTCCTCCAAGCAAAGTGCTGGATGATTGCTTCAGATGATAGCAACTGGCAAAGTGGAACACCCTGGAATCAGCCCTGATATGAGTTTGCTGTGAGACCTTCAGGAAGTGACCTAACTCTTGTGGGCCTCAGTCACCCCTTTGGTAAAGTGGGGATAACTGGGGTCTTTGCTGGATGGGTATGAATAGGGGTTGAGAGGTTCTTTTGAGAGCACATGTGACTTACAGTCCCCTCACAGATGTATGGGGTCAGAGCAGTGCAGGAAGGTCTGGGCACTCCCACGTGCCAGGATGGTGCAGGATGGGAGGAAGATACTGTTGGGCAGGATGGCAGATAGTGCCTTCCTTCGGGAGGCCTCCTATGGCCAATCTCACAGCCTTATCCACCCCATTCCTCCCTGGAGAAAGGGTCACCATGATCCTGCCAGAGGGTGAGCCTCATCCTCAGATTGGCTTGGTCTCTTTCTTCCCAGGAATTTAGGGAGATCCAAGTCCAGACACCATGGGATTTCATAGCTAGACAGGACTGTTGTACCAGGGACCTCCTAAGATCTCCTCTAGAAGCCTGTTCCTTGTGACTGCTGTTCCTTCTTCCCCTTCCCTGCCCTTACCTCACCCCACAGCCTGGCTAATGCTTATAGGCCCTCAGCTCAATACCACCTCCTCCATGAAGTCTCTCCTGCCTGACCCTCACCCTGAGTCAGGTGCGTTCCTCTTTGATCCCTTGTGGGATCAAAGTTTCAGTAGGGACTGTGCCAGGTTGTGTTAGTGCTGAGCAGAGCTCCCCATCCACAGTTCAGCTTTCCTCTCTAATTATCCTCCAGCCTGGCAGGTGAGGGCCTCAAACCCAGGTGAAGCCTGCCTCTCACCAGGCATAGACACTCAGACAGGTCCTGGCATGGAAGTGTGTTCAGGAAGTGCCGACTTCGTGTGTGTGTGTGTGTGTGTGTGTGTGTGTGTGTATGGGTTCGCGGGTGCGTGAACAAATGAGTGAGTGCTCTGCACCTTGCCTGTCTCTGAGCCAGGCTTCTAGGGGTCCCTCTATTCCTTGGTACCACTTGCTATCTGCTATCTTCTCTTTTGCCTATGTAAGAAATTTTTGAGGGGGAAAAAGACAATGGGAAAAAGTAGTGAGAGATGATGCGCTAGCCCAATCCTGGTATTTTTAAGTACCAGAACAATGCGTATCTGGCATGCTTTACCCTTGTTCCCCCCAGGCCTCAGATAACTACCTCCTCTAACTCAGCATTTGAGGATCCCATTATTGGGTCCCTGGTCACATCAGGTCCTCCCAGAAGATGGGCCTCTACTCCTCCCATCAAGCTGGGACACAGTCTCCCTGTGGGTCCGACAGTGATTTCTCCCTTCCTGAAGAACTTCCTGTCTGCCTTCCCAACACCACTTACAGATGAGCAATGTTCTGAGTGGGTGAGCTCCTCACCACCTACCCCTGGGATCCACATGGGGGGAGGGGAGGATGAAGAGCCAGGCCTTCTCTTCTCAAAGGTGAGACTGGAAGTCCACTGAAGCCTCACAAGGGCTGAGATGTCAAACTTCTGTAGCTACTCCCAGATGCAACAGGGAAACAGTTTAAAGAGCAGGGATGGAGAGGCAGGGTCCCTGAGGACCTACTGCTGCTGTGTACCCTCACTGTGACTGGATGAGAACTGGGCTGGGAGTCGCAAGTCTCAGGAACTAGGCTCCAACACTTTGGGGAAACCCAGCCCCTACTGACTGTCCTTTCTGACTCACTCTGAATGTTAAACTCAAATTCAGAAGACAGAAGGGTGCTGGGGCCTGAGGGAGCCCCTGTCTGGGATGGGTAGTGGTCCAGCTGGGGGGGTTGTGAGCTGAGAGTCCCCTCTGTCCTCTAAATTGCCCCACAGAAACTTTGCCAAGTAGGTCCTCCAAGACCAGTGCCCGCTCAGGTCCTCTGAAGTTCAGCTACCATTACACCCAAAATATAAAGATGTGAGGTCCAGCCCTGGTGCCAGCTGCTGCCCCAGAGTCTGGAGCTCCCAACCTAAAGTTCTACCTGCTACCAGGACAGCTGGCCCTGGAGGGCTCTTTCCTCACGCCTGGCCTCAGCCAGAACTTCTTCCAGGATCTGGAGGTCAAGAGGCCTGGCACAGGTGCCTCCACCACTGCTTATTGCCCAAATGGGCCCCAGGGGCTGGCAGGGGAGAGGGGTGGGGGTGCTTAGCAGCTACTCCAGACAACAGAAATCAAATTGGCTCAACCGCAGCATACAGTTCAGGAAGGGAACACAAATTTGGAATGCTAACCACACAGAAATGCATTCGGACAACAAAATGAGAGAGAGAAGGAATGGAGGGGGCTGGTGGGGGGGCAGGGGTTGGGGTGGGAGAGGAAGGAGGAGCAGGGGAAGTGGACAGGAGGGGGAAAATGAACCAGAAACATTGTCAGGGTGGGAAGTGGAGGGGAGGTCAAGAAAACCAAACGACAAACCAGAAAACATAGCTTTGTAGCTCATTTGGAGAAAGATGCAAGTTTACAAATGAGTAGTCACTAAAATAAAGAAAGAAAAGGAGAGGGGGAGAAAACCAACCAGAGCGAGATCAAGAGAAAGAGAGAGAAAACCACATTCAAACCAAGCAGAGTGGCGGGGCTTATCTGGAGATGGGAGCGAGCGGGCGCACAGCTGAGCTGGGATACCTACCTTCTCAGTGGTCAGGGACAGGAATGCAATAATAAAAAAGAAAAGAAGGTCTCCGCATTGGGAATGCAGAAGGGAGGGGGGAAGACAGTGACTCTAAGCTGTGCTCCCCCTCGGGAACTGGCACTCGTGCAGCCAGTGTGGCTTTTGGTCTAGTCCCAGGGATGGGCAGGGGCTCCTGCCCAGCTATTAGTTTGCCTTTTTTTTTTTTTTTTTTTTTTTGACAACCCACGGCTCCAATAGCCAAGCTTTCTTTAACTCTTTAAACAACAGAAAACCTCCAGAGGGCATGCAGGAAGCAACTGATGGAAGCAAGAACCAGAGGGTGGGCTACTGAGAGGGGCTGGCAGCATGGGGAGAGAGGCCCATGTTGTGGGGAGAGATGGAGAGAGAGACAGAGACACACAGAGAGAGACAGGGAGAGAGAGAAAGAGAGAGAAACAAAGGCAGAAGGAAACAGACAGGCAGGGGATAGAGAGAGGTAGGTCCAGAAGGAAAAAGGAGAGAAAAGCTGTTTGGACAAGGCAGAGTGGATAGATGGGGTGACAAGATCATTGCATTTAAAAGGGAAGGCAACCACAGATTCAGTGTGGAGACCCGGATCTACCACTTTCCCAGGGGCCTCTGCATCATTTTAGGAAAACTCATCCTTCCTGTCTTCTGGCTTCATCCTGGAAGAAATGCCAAAATGCCCCTTCCTATTCTGATGGCCTCCCTCCACCTGTGGTCACTGCTTTTTCCCAGCGAGCAGTCAGGAGGAGGCCTGGGATGGGGCAGCCCAGGCAGTGCCAAGGCACCTCTTCTTGGAGTCACCTGAGGCTGCCCATTGTGTGATGGACTTTGAGCCAAAGGTAGAGGCCAGAGAGAGCCTATAGGGGTCTTGCTCAGGAATCTTCTCTGCCCCACTCACCCAACAGTGAGGCTTCCTTCCCTTGACGCTTCCAATGCCAGGGACAAGTGGAGCCAAGGCAAAGGCGCTACTTGTAAGTCCTTAAACCTTGCATGCCTTTTCCGGAATTTGGGCTCAGCATCTTATTACTTCTCCCAAATCCCCATCCCAAATCATGTGACCTTGAGCGGCCCCCTTCCCTCTCTGCCTCACTATTTCTGTTCCTATATGTGTGTGAACTGGGAGGACATAGGGTTCCCTGAGTCGCTGAGGCAGCATTCATATAGAACTGGGGTTGTTGGAGGTTGGGCCCACCTACACCCTGGTCTCTGTGTGGGCAGATCCCAGTGCCAGGGAGCTGAGAGCTGGGAGTGTGCCATCAACATCTGGAGGGGTTCCCAGGGGGAAGGCAGGAGCTGAGACAATCAGCATTCACCTCCCAAATCCTCCTCCTCTTAATCAGTGTTCCCAGAGTGTGCTTTCCATTGGGCACTCTCTCCATATTCTGGCTGTTGCTGGTAGTCTTGAGGTTGCAAGGCTGGAGTCTCCTTTTGAGTCTACTCTTAAAAGCTGTGTGACCCTGAGCTGATCACTTGACCTCTCTGAGCTGCAGGGGACAGTTAATAGCAGAACCCAGAAATCCCTTGGGGGTTTCACCCTGGCCTGGGATGGAACAACACAGAGGTGTGTTGGGAACCAGCACCCATCTGGCTTTAGTCTCAATGGGGATGGACTTCTCTTGCCTGTGAGTGTCTGGCCTTGAGGCCCTCCCTGAGCTAAGCAATCTCAGGGGTGTACAGTTCCCTCCTCTAGGATCTGAGGCCTGGCACAGAAGGTGCTCAGCAACCTGTCCCTGTCATGCCCAGCCACCTTATACTAGACAGAACCGGGGAGACACAGGGTGCTCCCTGCCCTGGGATGCTCCTCAGGTGACCTGGGACAACTCTTCCTCCCTGGGTCTCCCAGTCTCCCTCCAAGGTTCCTTATAGATAGGGATCTGGGAGAATAATCTGGGCCACTTCTGTTCATTTAAAAACTGAGACAGTTCCAGCACCTGCCCTGGGGTCGAGGAGAGGATTGGCTGCTGCTGCAGATTTGGCAGGAGCTGTTGGTGTGAGAGTCACTTTTTAAGAGTTATCTTCCCTTTTAAATTCTGGTTACAAAGGAAAAAAGAATAAGTCTATAGAGATATGTATACGATTAATGTTCACTTGAGATTCAAAACCCATCTCTGCATTAGGAGGAGAGGCTCCCACAGGAACACGCACAAAAGCAAAATTCTAGAACAACACAGAAGATAGGAAAAAAAACAAAAACAAAAACCAGAGAGATAGTTTGCATTTCTGTACATTACCAAAGGAAAGAAAAAAATAAAAGAAAATACAAACAAAAACAAAATAACAGGAAAAGTTACATTAACTTCCCCACCCTCTTCCCTTGCCAACTAAACAAGAAATGGAATCACAATATTACCACGGTTCAAATGGGAGGCTAAAAAAAACAAGCAAAAACATAGTCGGGATTAAAAATAGTGAGCTGTTCTTTTTTTCCCCCCGTTTGTTCTCTCTCTTTTTTTTTTTTTTAAGGTAGCGTCCAAGAATTACCCCCGTCCCCCCAATACTGGTCCCCAAAGACGTTTTTATGGTGAATGGCAAAGACTACGTCCCGCTCCCATCTCACCTCCCAGGAGGTACAGGTGAGAGGCCTGGATGTCCTGAGGTCCCAGATCTCGCAGGGCCCAAGGGCAGGGAGAGGATTTGGGGAGCATGCTTTGTGAGAGGAGTAACAAAGTGCTATCTCCCAGGAAACTCCCAGGGCAGTGCCAAAATGGAATCTCATCCTGGGAGGGAGTCAAGATTTGACTTGGTTGGGCTGGGCTGTCTTCCTTGAGTGCTCTCTGCTGGGGTCTACTTTAGCTGCTGTGGCCATTCTGTCTGTACATGCTAGGGACCCATGGTGGCCTAATGCCCAGGGAGAGGAGGGGACCAGAAGTGGGATGTGGAGCTCCCTATCAGCCCTGGCTGCATTCTGTGCCTTTCTAGAAGGATGAGGAGCTCCCTTGAGATGGTGTTTGGGGCTCTGGCTCTGTGCCCATGGAGGGGGGTGAGGGTGGGGGAATGAATTTTCCCAGACTGATCCATCATCTCTGGGGCTTGTGGCACCAGGTCTCTGCCCTGGCTGTGTTCAGCTACCTCCGTGTGTCCTCTCCCATCCCCAAAACAGATCCTGGGTCATTGGTGTAATCCTCCCTATGTGGCCCAACCGTGTCCCTGGGATCTAAGGAGCCTGGCACTCTGTCCAAGTGCGGCAGTCTGGAAACAGGTAATGTCCTTAAACAAAAATTAACCTTGAGCCCAAGAGCCTTTTGTCAGCTGCCTTTGGCTCTCCTCAATAAGGCCTTGGGAGTAAGGGTGTTTGAGAAAAGAAAGGGAGTGAAGGAAACAGCCAAAAATCAAAATGAAACTGACCAACACGGACATGTTTGCTGCTGAGACCTGAGGTCTGGGGAGGGGCAGCTCCTACCCTCCCCGCTGAAGTGTCTGGGACAGTTGGGCTCTGGGGGGCGGGGTACCTGCAGGCTGCCCACCCCTAGACCCCTGGACCCACCCAGTACCCCTGCCGGTACTGCAGCCCCCTCTCCCTGAGCGGGCTCTATCCTGTACTCTAAGACCAACAGACAAAAGGGGATGTGGGCCTCCCCTGGGGCTCGGGAGGGCCCCCCTACCCCCAGTGCAGCCCAGCCACCAGGGCAAGTCTGACAAGCACGTCTGTCTGCCAGCCTCTACCATCACCACACCTGCTGGTGGCTCTCAAGGACTGCGTGCCCCTCCTGGAGGATGAGTGGGGGCTGTTTATTTGAGTGGTGTTGGTGTGGAGTCTCTGAGGGAGTAACGGGTACACTGGCAGGCGCTTGAGGCAGGTTGGAGCACGGGGACATCTGTCCACGCGTGGGCGGCCCCGGGGAAAAGGACAGACTCTCCTTGGAGCAGGGACTTTTGAAATGCAGCTCAGCGGGGCTTGGGGACAGAGAAAGGGGAGGGCTCTGAGGGAAGGGGAGTGAGGCGGTTGGGGGAGGAGGGACGCTCGGAGTGGGGAGGAGGCTTGGTGGGGGAGAGGGAGACTCGGGGGGCCTAAGGAACGCCCAGGGGAGATCCTGTCCCTTGAATCCGGCTCCTGACTGCGACCCCAGCATCGTCCATGCCCCTCCCACCGCATTATGCCTCGGGGGGAGGGGGGGAGGGGGGCCGGAGACCCCGGGTTCTCCTCAGCTCTCTTCCCCACCGGCTGAGAGCCCCAGTGGTCAAGCGCCCCCCCCCCCCCCCCCCCCCCGGGCGTCAGTTCGCCAAGCTCAGGGCTGGCCCAAGCCCGCAGGCCTCCCCCACCCTGACGCTAGGCCAGGTGGGCGCAACGACCAGGCATTCCAGGCCGCCCCCCAGCCGAGCCGAGCCGAGCCGGGAGGGGGCAGCGGCGCCTCCCTCCCCGGTGACCCCTCACCGCGCCCTCCCCCGCGGTGACTCCCCCCTCCACCCCCCTACCCGCCCAGCGCGGCGCAGCCCGCACGGCGCGGGAACCCTCGGCAAAGCGAAGCGTACGTACATCTGGCGGGCTGTGCGCCGAGCCGGGGCGGCCCCCGTGCGCTCCGCTCCGCTGTCTGTTGCTGCCGTTCTGCTGGGGCGACCCCCATCCGCTGCCGCCGGACAGGGAGGGCGACCGGCTCCCGCTGGACCGCTGGCTGCCCGTCTTCCGCCCATCATCTCGGTGCTTGGGGCTCAGCCTTGGTGGGGGGGGGACGGGAGATGGGGGGAGCCGGCGTGGGACGCCCCCTCTGCAAGTGGAACCGCTGCCCCCGCACGAAAGGCAGCCCCTCACGCGCCCGCTCACTTGCATTTAGAGATCGAGGCCCTAGCCTGCACACTGCCTCGATTTCCAGTTCAGGATGTGGGGCGCCTCTGGGCAGAGGCCAAAGCTCTTCCTCGCCCACTTCCAGGTGGGTGGGCACCTGCACACTCCCGGTAGACTTCACCCACCGACTGCTGTTTGGTCCACCAGCCTCTGCCTCAGCCCCCTTCCCAGCCCTCCGGAGTGTTCAATCTGCAAGTCCCCCTCCCCCCCCCCCAGCACAAAGCTGAGCCAAACCACCCCTGGACTGCCCCCAGGGGTCCAGGACCTACCTGCTGGGTGATCTGGAATCGCTGTAATGGGAGGAGAGGGAGGGGCTCTGGGAGCTGCCGCTGCTGTGGCGATGGGACCTGCGACCTGGGGACTCTGTGTGCGGCCTGGGAGAGAAATCAGCCTGTACCCAAGTTCTGCCTGAACTCCCCAAGGGGACCCCACCCCCTGTAGTCTCCCACAGAAATAGCCCTGCCAGTCCAGGTGGGTCGTTTGTGGAAATTAGGAAAAGGCCTTCTTTTGTTCTTTTGTCTCCTCAAGACCTCACCGACCCCTCAGCAGGTGCTCTTGTGACTGGGGGTGGGGGTGGGATGTGGGGGGTAGAGGGGACGTGGGGAGTAACCAGAGCCAAGCTTGAAAGAACTCTGGACTAGGAGGCAAGGGGCCTGAGTTCCAGTTCCTGCTCTGTGTCTGACTCACAAGGGCTCTTGGCTTCTTCTCTGGCTCTGACTTTTTCCATCTGGGCAGTGGGGACAAAATGAACTATCTCCAAGGGCCCAACTCTGTAATTCTAGAAGTGGGGAGGGGGAGGAGCTAGAGAATGGTGAAGGGTTCTCACCTCTTCCTCTCTTTGTTCTTCTCTTTTCTTTTGCTCTTGGGGCTTCGAGATCTGCAGAAAGCAGAGGCTAAGATGAGCGCTTGGTCTGAGCCCAGCAGGCGGCAGGGTGGGGTGGGGGCCGGTGGAGAGCTGTGCCAAGGTGTGGATCTGAGATTTATTCCTGTCTGGGACCTGAGCCTCCCACCCCTAGCCCCACTGGTGTGGACATGCTCATCCTACCCCCACTGCTTTCGTTCCTTTGACTCAGCCAAGCCTTCTTCCTTCTTTCTCCTGTAAGCCCTGTCCCACAGTTGCTGCCAGTCTGGGCCCCCGTTTTTGTTCCTCCTGGGGATGCCATAAATAATGTGTCCACCACCCCAGAAGAAAGGCTGACTTGTCCTTTCCTTCTGGAATTGGTCTTAGCACAGGTCCCTCTATGAGTCACTGTGCTGGGGTGGCCCCTCCACACCTCATTTGTGTCTGCTGGGTCCCAGGTCCCCTGAGATGGGGCTTCCTAGGGCAGAGCCCCAGCTTTCCTACCTCTTTGCCCCTTCAGACTGTGGCTCAGCTCTGGGCCAGCTCCCCAGAGGGTTAGGAAAGAAGTACTCTCCCTTGGGCATGATCTTTCTGCATTTGGGTCCTCTGGATTCTCCTCTAAGGGCTGCCCCCAAAGTTTCCCATCCCACCAATCCCACCTCATCCTGTCCCATCCTGTCCCATCTCATCCAGCTCCCTGGGGCAGGCCCCACAGTCCTTCTCCTACCTTTGACAAAAGGATTGAATAGTTTACTAGTAGGTGTCTAAGGTTTTAGACACCTGTAGACCCCTCAGCCTCACCCTCCCTGACGCCACCAGATTCCAGCTGGATCCTTCTATCCCTGAACGGATGCCTTCTTCTGACCAAACATCCAGGTGATGCTAAGAAACAACAGGATGTATTTCTCACAGGAGCATAGTGGGTGGGGGCAGGCTCAGGAGGCCAAAGATTTCAGTTCTAGAACTCATGCTGCTTGCTTTGGGCCTCAGTCTCCTCATCTGGAGCTGGTATAGCCCTAGGTCACCTCTAGGTCCTTCTCAGGACCACTGGGAGCCAGTCAGAGGATATGTGCAAATGGATGGTGACCCCTGGGGGGCAGTAGGGGCCCACACTGGCCCCTGAGAGGAGAGGAGGCCAGGAAGGGAAGGGGGTGGGTTGAGAAATTGGAGGATCAGGATTTTGGTGTTTATTTAGGCTCCTACCCCACCTGGCAAGTGGCCATGGGCAAATTCCCACTGCAGGAACGAGACTAGGGACTCTGACCCTCTTCTGGGCCCCTGGGCGGGGCTCTGGCTCCCAGGCCAGCCGTGGGGATGTGACTGCACTACCTCTTCCTTCCCTCCATGCTGAGAGTTTTCTACTTTCCCCACCCCAGTCTCTGCCAGGGCGCTTGACTTTCATCTCCTCATCCCCCCACCCCCAATCCATCCTGAACAAGTCACTGTCCTGCTCAGAGCCAGCTCCTTGGCCTGGCAGTCAGGCCTTTTGGGGGCTATCCCTCAGACACCACTGCTAGCCTCAGCCTGCCTACAGGTCTCCAACCCACTGAGCTTTCCTTCTGTATGGATGCTCTTTCCCTGCAAATTGGGGGTCCTGATGCTTCTCTCTTCCCAACACCTCTATAGACACAGCCCTTGGATAATGACCTGCTGTGTTGTGTGGAAATTCTTAGGGCCCCGCAAGTCAAGGCTGACTCAAGGGACCAGCAAATGTTGCAAACAATTGGCTTTCATCTTCCTCCCCACCCTCATCCCATCATTGCTTCCCTTAGGCCTTGGTCCCTAGCAGGATAGCACCAGCCTCTGTCCACATCCTCAGCAGGGCATTGCTCACCTGTGTCGTCTCTTCCTCCGGGACCCAGAATCAGACCTGGAGGGCCACAAAAGGGTTCTCTTGAGCTTGTCCGGGGTGGCCTGGGGACACAAATCTGCACAGCCACAGGCCTGGCCCAACAGAAGTGAGGGGAGGCCCCAGGGGAGGGAAGGTACCTGTCTCTACGGTGCTTCTTCACACTCTTCTTCTTCTTGCGCAGAGGTGAGGAGCTCCCACAGCTGTGGACACAGGGGGGCAGGCTCTAGTGAACTGGTGCTCTGGAGCAGGAGGGGCAGCTAGACATGGCTGAGAAGTCTGGGCACCTGGGGCATCTAGCTGAAGCCAGCTGCCCAGTGCACAAAGTAAACAGAGGCCAGGAGGGTCAGCAAGGTCCCTCAGGGTGGGTGATGCAGTGGCCTGTGTTGTTCCCTAGCCACCCTTCAGCCTCCTTGGCATTGTAAGTGAGGGCTGTTTCACATCCAAATGTCAGAGGCTCCAGTGGTGGGATTTCTGGCCTGGGGGATGGGGGGGAGGGAGCTGGGACCTTGGCAGCTGTTGTGGCAAGCCTCCTGCCGCTGGAGGGAGGCCTTGGGGTCTTGCCCCCCCCACAGACATCCCCACCACTGCCACCAGCCACTGACCTGCACTCCGAGTCCACTCTCCTCTTTTTGCTGAGAGCCAGGAAAGAGAAGGACAGACAGACAGATTTAGCTGGGGCTCCAGACGTTTGCTAGGGTCACATTAAGGACAGGAGAGGGGGATATACAGAGGGAGAACCACATATATGACCCAGCTAAACCCTTCTTCCCCAGGTCACTCACACTTGGTGTGGTGAGTGCAGGACCCCTGGGGAAGGGAGGAAGGGGGACCTTGGGCAGGTGGACTGTGGCCCAGGGGCCAGTGTGTCCCGGTTTGGAGTTGGGTGAGTGCCACTGGGGGGACTCAGTGAGGGGAGGGGACTGGGTAAAGGGTAGGGCCCCCCCTGCAGGGTGAGGGGCCAGTGTGGGGGGGAGCGAGGGGTGGGGCTCCCAAATGCGTCGCGCGAAGGGGGGGTGGGGGGGGCGGGGGCCGCGGGGACGGGACTCAACCCCGCACCGCGCCCTCCGACCCTTCCCGCCAGGCGGCGCTCTCACCGGCTTCTCCGGTGGCCGCCTTTCTTTTTCTTCTTCTTCTTGGGAGGGGGCGACGCCGAGCTGCTGGACCAGTGCTGGGTCCTGGGGGAGAGGGGGAGGGAGGTGAGGGAGGAGGGCCGGTCCCGGGTGTCCCCCCCACCCCCTCCCCCGCCGCGGCGGGTGCTGACCTGTACCCCCGGTGCCCGCGGTAGCAGGCGACCGGGCAGTCGCAGTCCACCGGGCCGTCGTCCTCGTCCAAGGGCGCGTACTCCAGGCCCGGTTCCGCGCCCTCGAGCAGCCGCGGGGTCTCCGCCACGCTGCCGGCGACAGGGACGCTCACCACCCGCGCCCCGGGGCCGGGCCTTCCGCCTGCCCCTTTCTTAGCGCGGCGCGCCCAGACCTGCCCAGCAAGGTTGGGGGGTACGGCCCGACCGCTGGAGGGCCAGGCGGGGATCCGGGGGACCCGAAGGGTCGCCTCCCCGACAGGCCCCCAGGCTCAGCGGTGCCCTCCTGCCTCACTCCTTCTAAGGTCACACCTCTCAGTGAGACCCTCCCCTCCCTGGACCTCTCAGTCCGGTTCATGGCGCTCCTCCCCCCTCCCAGCGCCCCCCCCTTAGAGCCCCTTTCACCGACTCCTGCTCCTGAGCCCTCCTCAGTCCTACCCTCGGCCCCCTGCCCCTCGCTCAGCCCAACCCCCTCCGGAGCCTGTGCTAAGACCAATTCCAGAAGGAAAGGACAAGTCAGCCTTTCTTCTGGGGTGGTGGACACATTATTTATGGCATCCCCAGGAGGAGCAGAAACGGGGGCCCAGACAGGCTTCCCCTGGTGGGCCTCTCTCTCCTGGAGAGCCCCTTCCTATCTCCTAGCTCCCCTCTCCGGTGTCAGGGTGTCAATCTTTCCCTAAACTTGGCTCGCAGCCCAGTCCCCTCCCCCTCCCCTGCCCAGCGCCTCGTCCTCCCCACCCCCATCCCCACCCCAGCCAGGCCCCCCAGCCCCAGGTGCCGCTCTGAAATATTCATGGCCTGTCCTAGCCCTGGTCCCTGCAGCCTCCTGGCTGCTCTTCTCCCGTTGCTGGGCTGTCATCAATCACTGCTCCGTGGCAGCGGTGTGGGCCTCAGCCCTCCAAGGCTCCCCATCCATCTTGCAGAGCCTACCGTGCACTCAGCAGGGCCGCCTGCGTGTCCTGGCCCTGCTGCCTGCTCAGGAGCCCATGGCCATTTTCTGCCAAAGATGTTTGCTCCCTTCAGGCACTTTGCGGTGTGTTTGGCGGGGGGTGGGGTGGGGGGGTTAGGGGGTGGGGGTGGGGGGGTTAGGGGGTGGGGGTGGGGATGCTTTCTTCCTAGAAGCAGTTGGGCTTCCGGCAAAAGCATGAGCTTTGAAGCTGTGGAAGTGCCCTCATCATGCTCTGGCCGTGAGTCCTTGTGTGACTGGGTACCTGTCATGAGCCCTCTCTGAGCCTCTTCGGCAAGATGACCATGATAACTATGTTTTGGGGCTGCTGGAGAATTCACTGAGGTAGCCAGTACTGTGCAACTTCTTTTTCTATTTAACAAGCCCAAAAGCGACCCCCCAAAGGCCCACCTCCTAGGCAATGGCTCCAAGGTGTGGCCTCCCCACCTTCCTGGTGTCTGCTGGTTCAGACAGGGCCCCTCCCAGATGCAGCCTCATCCCTAGTTCCATATCACTGCTCTCACCCCTGGAGGCTGTTCTTCAGGCTCCCTCTTTCCCTGCCCAGAGCAAGGCAGGCCAGAACTCGCGTGGCAGATCATTCAGCATATGACATGAGCTTTGGATTCACACAGACAAGGTCTCAATCTAGGCATGACCATGCTCACTGAGTCTCCAGGTCCTTACATCTCCACAAGCAGGAAAAGAATATCCCAGCTGAGGAGAGGATTAAATAAGATTCTCTCTGGGAAACTCCTGATACCAGCCACAGGCCTGGCCCTCAACAGCTGTCCTGCACATGGTCACCACTGTTCAACAGAGGGACCCTCTGTCAGACACTGACACACCAACACCTTCTCTTCTCTTCCAGACACATGAAAGATAGACAGAGCAAGGGTGTCAGACCACAACTACCAGAAGAAAGAATTTTCAGGGGCACCTCCCCAGTAGAGCATCCACTAACCTGATCTTTGAAAAACTGAGTTTGTGTCAAAAAAAAAAAAAGAAGAAGAAGAAGAAGAAGGGGGTGCCTGGGTGGCTCATGGGTTGAGTGTCTGACTCTTGATTTCAGCTCGGGTCATGATCTCAGGGTCATGAGATCGAGCCCCATGTTAGGCTCTGTGCTGGGGGTGGTGTCTGCTTGAGATTCTTTCCTTCCCTCTCTCCCTCTGCCCCTCCCCCTGTGCGCACTCTCTCTCTCTCTCCCTCTCTCCTTAAAAAAAAAAGAAGGGCAGGGCAGCCCGGGTGGCTCAGCAGTTTGGCGCTGCCTTCAGCCCAGGGCCTGACCCTGGGATCCCGGATGGAGTTCCACGTCGGGCTCCCTGCATGGAGCCTGCTTCTCCCTCTGCCTGTGTCTCCCATGAACAAATAAATAAAATCTTTATTTTTAAAATTTTTATTTATTTATGATAGTCACAGAGAGAGAAAGAGAGAGAGAGGCAGAGACATGGGCAGAGGGAGAAGCAGGCTCCCATGCACCGGGAGCCCGATGTGGGATTCAATCCCAGGTCTCCAGGATCGCACCCTGGGCCAAAGGCAGGCGCCAAACTGCTGCACCACCCAGGGATCCCAAATAAAGTCTTAAAAAATAAAAAGGGCAGCCTGGGTGGCTCAGCGGTTTGGCGTCACCTTCAGCCCAGGACGTGGTCCTGGAGACCGGGGATCGAGTCCCGCATTGGGCTCCCTGCATGGAACCTGCTTCTCCCTCTGCCTGTGTCTCTGCCTCTCTCTCTCTCTCCTTCTCTGTGTCTGTCATGAATAAATAAATAAAATCTTTAAAATTTTTTTTTCAAAAAGAGTATCTTCCCCCCAAAAGAATGCAACACAAACCTGACAGGGTTAGCTAGCCTTGAGGCCAATAACAAGAATGCTATTCAATTCCTAAACACACACCTGGTCCAGGCCACCCTGAAATCATACGGGTAGTATGGGAGGTGTGTTCCTGGGTGATGGAGGAGGAGTTCAGGTCATCCTCCCTATCCCCACAGAGCTAAACATCCCCACATCCCTCCATTCAAACCTCTCTGCTCTTCCCCTTGCTCTTCTTTCTGCAGCCAGTGGCGTCCTCCTTCCTGTTCCTGAAATCTCCAGCTCCTTGGCCTGTCCAGCTCCCCTTCCCCCCCATCTTCCCCCACCCTGTCACCCCCACACAACCCTCAGCCACACAAATGCCTGACACATAAAACACAGTCTTTAGCAAAACTTAAGAGCACCTCAAACATTGTGGGGGTGAGCAGATGGTAGGAGGGAGCTTCGTTTATCCTGACACAAATGTGATGAAGGTTATTTACAAAATAGAATAGCTCCGTGGGGGCACTGCCCTCAGCAGGGATCCTTTTTGGCCTGTATCCGAACTCCCCCTTCCCTGCACTGTACTCTCCCACTCTGCTAGCCACACCCCTACAGACATTTTTCTTCTTCTGGTCCAGGGACAGGTTTCTGGGTTCTTCTCATGTGGCCTTTCTCACTCTCCGGTCTCTTCTGAGGGGTTTACTTGGGGTTCTTGTCTGCTGGGAGCATTGAAAGGCAAGCATAGGGCATGAGTAGTGGGCTCAGGGAGAAGTGCAAGGGCTCAGAATCTTCTGGTAACACTTGCCCTGCATGTTCCAGAGATATAGATTGGGCCTAGGCTGTGACTTCTCTTGCTGACTTTGTGCAGCTGGTATCAGGACACCTGCTTTGTAGTCTTTCTTTAAAAATTATTTATTTATTTATTTATTCATGAGAGACACAGAGAGAAGCAGAGACATAGGCAGAGGGAAAAGCAGGCTCCATGCAGGGAACTCAATGAGGGACTTGATCCCGGATTCCAGGATCAGCCCCTGAGCCAAAGGCAGACGCCCAACCACCAAGCCACCCAGGTGTCCCCCCCATTTTTTAAAAGATTTTGTTTACTTATGAGAGAGAGAGAGAGAGAGAGAGAGAGAGAGAGAGAGAAGGAGAGTGAGAACAAGTGAGGGGAGGGGCAGAGGGAGAGAAAGAATCCCAAGCAGACTCCCAGTTGAGTGAGGAGTCAGATGCCGGGGTTGATCTCACAATCCGGAGATCATGACCCAAGCTGAAATCAAGAGTTGGATGCTTAACCGACCGAGCCACCCACGTGCCCCTGTTTTGTAGGTTCTCCTAAGGCTAGAACCCTGGGTTCTCCTAGCCTGCCTTTCCTGGATGATAATGTCACTAACAGTCATGTTCTCTAATGTTTAAATAGCTCTCTATGGTTCACATATCCCAATCAGAGCCACTACCTGATTGAGAGAAATTGCACACACACACACACACACACACACACACATTTTACAGATGAGTAAACTGAGGCCCAGAGAAGAAACATCCCCCACGATTTTGGAACCTTTGAGTAAAGAATATAAGTAAGTTCACTTAGGCACTTGGCTTTGAGAATTCACGTGCAAACCAGCCTTGACTTTGCTGGCTGGCCTTCTCTGTTGCAGATGTTAGCTCAGCCACAGCCACTCTGTTTTAGAGACATAGTTATGGGTACATGTACCAAGTTCCAGATTTGTTCAGCACTTCCTGCTCTTAAATTCATGTTTGTTACCTAGTCGACTCCTCAGCACATCTGTGGAACAGGTAGGGGAGGCGTGACAAGACAAACCAAGCCCCACTATGCTAACCAGAGCCAGCCACACAAGTGGGGTCTAACCACAGAGAGACCACAATTGGATGGGGGTTCTGCACTGCACAGGACACTGTTGGACTGGCCGCCCTGGGCAAGGTTCTGACCTGGGGTAAAGACCGCCTGTCACATGCTTTTCTTCATGCCAGCAGTTTCTCTAATTAATTGGTTCTGTTTGCCATTAGTCAGGAGCATAATGGCCAATTGACAGATGAATGAATCGAGGCAGAGGAGGGGAGGATTCCAGGCACAGGGTCTGCCCTTTTCGCTCATCCACTTGGCCAGTGTGCCAGGCCTGCCTGGGGGTGGGGGTGGGGGTGGGGAGCAGTGGTAGGAGGGGCATGAGGCAGGCCTGGGGTCTCTCCTCTCTCTCCTTACAGTGCCTGGAGTGTATGGTGATGGATAATTGCTAACACAGGTGTCAGGTACTAGTCTAAGTGCTTGATGTGTTTATCTCATTTAATCATTAATGCATGGAATGAATCTGTGACATGGGTACCACCGTTAATGTTCCCATCTTCTTGATAAACTAATGAGGCACAGAGAAATGGCACGATGCATAAAATTAGATGCATGGGGGGAGAAAAAGACTGGAATTTGCTCACTGTGTTAGGGAGTAGCTTATGCATATTATTTTCCATAAACCCTCTCTCCCAAGCATTTTGTCATGTTATATAACTGTGAAAGCAATTATTCTTAAAGGTTGTCTATCAGAGTGAGGGAGGAAAAAAAAAAAAGGAATGATAGCAACCACAGGAAGTAAGAAAACATTGTGTGGATTCCAAGGAGGAGAAGGTTTTACTTTTATCCTGAGAATATTGGTAAAGTGATTTTTAGAGGCAGCCCAGATGATGGGGTGAATGCGAGCCAGTGCGGAAGGGGCTAGTATGAACAAAGGCACTGGACAGGAGGGAGAGTGTGCAGGAGGGAGCTGGGAACTGCTAGCTGGGAACTGGCTGCTGTGTGAGGCTGGGAGTGGGGAACCAGGCTGGGTTGAGTGTGGAGAGCCTCTACACTGGTGCCAGACCAGTGAGTCCAGATGTGGCTGCATAGATGGTGGGGAACCATAGAGGGTTTCTGGGGCAAAACAGGCTCCCCACATCCATCAGTTTCCAAGGACAAAGGCGTGTCCTCTCTCAACGCCTCTGGGACTTCCTCTCTATCACCCTGCTTCCAGATTAGAATGCCAGCTGCCCCACAGGTCTCTAGGCTGTGTTACCCTTCTGATCCTTCTACCCAAGAAGAAAGTCCCCAAACAACTGTTTGGCCACATCACACCTTCCCAAAAACCTTCCATGGGTTCCCACCATCTGTGGAATCTGGTCCCAGTACTGCACCAATATGGTGGCCTGGTATCCAGTGTGGAGAGGAAGGTGGTCTGTCTCAGGACGCAGACCAGTCGATTAACTTAAGGAAAAAAGATGACCCCTGGGGACAAAAAGCTCTGGGAGTGACTCTGCCCCCTTGAGACTCTTCCTGAGTGGTGGGTGCCATGGGCTCTTACAGTCCATATCTGGTTAAAGTCAGACAGCCCTCCTCACTTCCTCCCAGTGTGGTGACCCTTCTTCTGGCTCTAGCTTTGCCACCTCACTCTACGAGGGCACTGGATTTCTTCATATCTCCAAATGCCAGTTTGTGAGCGGGTAGGGTATCAGGGTCAGGAAGCCAGAGGTAGGAGCACAAGGCCTGCTGGGTGGTCCATTTTATACATAAAGAAGTGAAGGCCAAAAAAAAAAAAAAAAAAAAAAAAAAGAAGTGAAGGCCCAGAGAATTCAAGGACCTGGCCGAGTTGCAGAGCTGGGGTATGGCAGAGCTGGGATCCAGGGCTCCGGGGGTTAACACTGAGCTTAGAGGTTGGGACAGGGGAGGTGTCTGATGCCAGAGCCCACACTCTCCTTCCACTACCCCAGGCTCTGAGCTGGGGTAGGAAGTTGAAGACCTGCTCAGAGGCCAGGCCCAAAGGAAGGCACACGACAAATCTGTCACCAGCTCTCTGTCACCTCTCTGCCTTAGATGTATTCCAGGTTGCTATCAGCCTCCTTAGCTTGCTGTAGTCACCCGAGTGCTATTTTCTCACTGTTTGGGCAGTGTGAGCTAGGAGAAGCCTCTGGTGCACCCCCTCTTTTCCCAACTAGAGGAAACTGACTCTGAGGAAAATTGGGCAAGCTTTACTGTTCTAGGCACCAGGGATATAAGAGTGAGCAAAACTGATAAAGATCTTGTCTTCAATGTCTTTTAACATGCAAGTGGGATCCCAGGACTCAGCCAAGGCTAGACTCTCCTCTGTCTCCAGAGCAGGAGTCTTCCTCCCTGGACATCAAGTCTTCTAGACACTGTCTCTTCCAAGGGACCCTTCCAAAGTGGCCACTCCAGCCTGCCTCTCTCTCTTTCTCCACTGGACACACACAGGACAAAGGTTAAATGGCTCAGGTGGCCGTGCTGTTGTTCCTTCTGGTTGGGAGTTGCTGGTAATTCCTGGTTTCAGGTGGCAGAGGGCAGGGGTCCTACCTTTCCTCCTTCTCCTCCCTGCTCCTAGCAACTGCACAGACCCTCAGGGACATTCCTTCTGGTGATGGACACACCAGCAGATTTCCCAGCGCGTCCCTGGTTCTTAAATGCATCCTTCCTTCATTGGAGAGAAGATGAGATCAAGACTACTGGAGAAGACCTGAGGGTTACCTGCCCAGAGGAGGCAGTCCCAGCTGGCACACAGATTGAGATTCCACCCAGGGAGTCGAGGGAAGGTGGAGGGAAGGGTCTCACGTCTGGGAGGAGGGCAGTAGCTGGAGAGATCAAGAGAGAGAGCCACCAGAGGGACAGGAGGAAACATAGAACTGCATCCTGGAAGCCAGGGAGGAAAGGAGGCTTCCAGAAGGGAAAGCACAGTGGTGGCACCTGCCAGAGAGAGGCCAGGCCTGCAGAGAAGCACAGGCCATGGGAAGGAGGACTCTGGAGGCTGCAGTGCGAGAACAGGTCACAGGAGTTAGGGCAGAAGTCCACCATGGCTCCCGAGGCCTAAGGAAGTAGATGTAACGCATGCATGCACTCTACAGAAATTCGATTGAGAAAGAAAAGAATTGGGGGTGGTGGCTGGAGGAGGAAGCGGAGTTGAGGAAGGAAGGATGGGAATTTGATTAAAAGGAGCCAGAGAGAAGGAAGAAGTGTAGGCTTCTTGCTGGAAGGGCCAGGGAAGATGGCAGGAGAGTCCACACAGCGCTCCCACCCTCACACTGTCTGGAAAAGTGAGATTTTCCAGAGAAGCCCTGGGGTGAGATGAGGGGACACAGGCTGGAAAGCCAGGACTTCTTGGTTTGGAGGTGGCACGGGCGGCAGCAGCAGGAGGATCTGGTTGTCAGGAGCTTTGGGAAGGGAAGAGAGGCGCTGGCCCTGCTCCTGCAGGGTGAGGTCTGGGTGGGCATCCCTGAAGGTGGTGCACAGGAGTGGCTGAGGGTGCTGTGAGTACAGGGTAGTGGAGAGAGGGAGGTGGTGATAGCATCACCTCATCACCTTTGATCCTGGCTCCCCCAGATCATCCACGGAACCTCCACAAGCCTGGGGCTGCTCTGACCATTTTATGCTCCTACCCATACCCGAACCAGAGAGGGGAGGTGTAGGTGGGGTAAAGTGGGACTCCCCTACCGCTGGGCATGGGGCTCATTCAGCTATCCCCCCAGGGCCTGGACATGCCAGGGACAGGCTGCCTTCACCCTCTTATGGCAGCCTGTTGCAATCTCCTCCTATGGCTTCAAGTGGTTCCTGGTTCTCTAACCTAAGACAAATCTGCTTCCCCATAACATCCCTGTTTGATGCCCAGGGGCCCCCACACACTGGCACTCCTCCTGCCCCATGACCGGTGCAAGATGTGACACCACAGAGCCCTTGCTCTCTTTACCTGACAAGACTTCGGCCACACTAGCGATGGCCTTCGGTGTGTTGGTTCCTACTTTCCAGAACCTATGTTTACTCTGGGGCCCATTTTACAGGTGGTAACAGTTGGGGAAGATGGACTGGCCTGGTGGCCATGGTAGGGCCAGAACATTTCTAAGTTTCCCCGATTTGCAGTCCAGGATTCCCCAAGTTGGGCTCTGGGCTGCCTCCCCCACCGCTGAGCCATAGAGGGAACCCAAGGCAGCAGGGGAGACTGGGGTGACATCCAGGGGACCAGTGGCTCTTGATCCGTGCCCGGAGTCAGGCTGGAGCTTCCAGTGGACGGGATGCACACCCTGTCTTCCTCCTCTTCCTCGAGCTCTCTCCTCCAGCCCCACAGAGGGAGCTTGGAAAGCTCTTCTGGCACCCAGCTGCTGCCTGAGCTTGCACACTCCCCTGTCCCTCCCCCAGGCAGGGGAGCACTCACATGTGGCCCCCAGGCCGGTCCTCCCTGGTGAGCATGCCCTCCTTCTCCATCAGCATCTGCCGGAAAGTCCTGACCTTTTGCCGGGTCTCCTCCTCTGAGTACCTGCAGGGATGTTGGGATGGTGAGGGCTGCCTTCTTGGCTTTCCTTACCTCCTCGCCTCCCCCACCCTCCATCACAAGTGCACCTTCCAGCTTGCACTGACCTGTCCAAGGTCCCACCACCAAGCAAGGCTTTCATCCAAATGAACCAAGGGAAGAGTTATTCCTGGAGGTGGGGAGACCGTCCTGAGGAGGCTGTGCCCTTCCTCCCAGTCCTCCTCTACTCCCAGGGCAGACTGCTGGCCCACATCCAAACTACAGTCACTCTCTGGAGACAGTTTAAGGGAGAAAAGGAGATCCAGGCCTTTTCTGCTTCCCTGGCCTCAAGGACATCTGATCCTGACAATAGCCTTGGGAAGTCCTCAGAACATCCCAACCTCTGCATGAGCAGGGCTGCCAAGTGGCTTGTCCCAGATCCCAGTGGTAGATCCATTGCTTCTCGGTTTGGGGAGGGAGGGTGATGGTGGGAGGAGGTGGGCAAAGTCTGGTCTTGAATGAATCCCTTGACTTCTCTATTCCCTTCCCCCTCCCTCCCTAAGCCCGGGCTCACGCTAGGGACCAAAGTCCAGAATGGTCACCCTTGCTCCCATGCCCTGGGGTCAGTCATTATCTTCTCTCACTGTGCCCCTGTGACAGCCACTGCAAGGCCTCTCAGGCATCTGAAATGTCCCCTCCAGCATGAGTCCATGCTGTTCCGGCGGCAGGTTCGGGGTGCGGTAAGGGAGGGGAGGTCTTTGCTCACCCAGTCCCTTGCCCTGTCCCTGGCACATAGCAGGTGTCATATCTGTTGCTGAATGAATCCTGGGGTCCTAAACCCCTCACTCCCCCCTTCCTGGGCTGCAGGTCAGTGTCCTGGATGGAAAACATGGTGGCAAAATAGGAACAGGGTCCTGTCTTTTCTCTGTCATGTGCCCTCACTATCCGCTCTGTCCACACAGTAGACCCAGGCCTCTGCACTGAGCTTGTCCATGAAAATGGCACATTGTTGCCCCTTGGGGATACCACGGCTATCCTCCCTCTTCTTCTTCCACCTTCCCTACCCTTCTCCAACAAGCATTTGGGATTGGTCCAGCCTTTTTGGAGAACAATTTGGCAATTCCTTACAAAAGCCTTAAAAAAAGAACACGTCTTTTGACTCATAAAACTAACTTCCAGGTTTACCCCGTGGAAATAATCACGGCTTAAGCACAAAGATGGGACTCATGGGATGTTTACAGCAGGATGGATATCCCCAAACAAGTTAGGTGTCAACGTTTGTGTTTCCATAGCAACCTCTACCTCTAGTTGCCAGCAGGTGGCTCATGGGCTAGCTTTACCTGTTGACTGACTTCTCCATATCCGGCCCTGGCCTGGGAGTTCCCTGAGGGCAGGGACCTTGTCATCTGGATTGCCACTGTGTCCCCAGCACCTGGCACCGCGTCTGCCACATGTGGCATCCACATTTTTTTTTAGACAAATGAGTGGCTGGTGATGGAGAGGCATTGAACCATTTGAAGGTTGGATTTTCATTTGGGACACTTGCCTCTGGTGGGGTTTGTGCAGGAGATGGTGAAGTCAGAGCTGGTGAGGATGCAGGGGAGGAAGGGAGCAACAAACCATCAAGGATGCAGGATGACCAGGACCTGGGGACCTGCTGAATATGTCACAGGCTACATGCAGGGCACTAGCTGCTTCTTAGCCAGGTAGGTGCCCCTTGACCCCAGCTATGGTCTGTCCTTTTGTGGGTTCAGGCTCCTGTGTGGCCCACCATAGGGAGGACTATGTCCTGCCTGCCAGGCGGTGGGGTGTGGGGGCATCTCTTCCAAGCCTGGGGTCTTGGCTCATCAATGTCCACCACAATCGCTGTTAGCCTCTGACTTGGGCATTTGGCTGGAGGCGCCTTGGCCTTGCTTGCTGGGCAGTGCAACCCTGGGCTGGCTTGGTTGTCCTGGAGCCCAGGGAGAAGGGGTGGTGGCGCTTTCTGAGCAGTGGAGGGATGGAGGAACTCCTCCTATCTCACCTGCTCCTCAAGAGACCAGCTTGTCGATGGCACCAGCATAGAGACAAACAGTGAGGGCCCTTCTCCATTGCCCAGCCCCTGACTCACAGGGCTCTGGGAGGGAGGGACAGGTTGGCCGGGCCATTAGGCATGGGGCCCTGGGCTTGGTGGGGCTGGGGAGGAGATGGTCCAAGAGCAAGACTGGGCCAGATCCTCAGTGGAATGGGATAGGCTTCGGGCCAGGGTCCAAGTTCCCCAGACTCCTGGGGTCTGTGGAGTATATGAGGCTGGGAGGTAGGAGCAGAAATCAGGGTTTCGTTAAGACCTGGAGCAGGACACACGTTCATGACTTAGGATTCATCCCAGAGATGGCAGGTCTAAGGCAAGTTGACTAAGTCCAGCATATATCATTGGGAGGCCAAGAGGGTTGGATTGAATAGACCTGGAGGCTTGGGGAGGACCTCCTATGCCTCAGGACATGCTGGGAGAATCTGGGGATCCGGGACGAACAACTGGTTATTGTACAAAAAGATCTCTGGTACAATCACTACCTCCAAGTCTCCTGCTCCTTCATGCCTTTTGAGGTCAACCCTCAGCTGAGGCCACACTGGACAGTGATTAAAGGAAGAGGCCGAGAGCCAGGTAGTCCTAGTTTTGGGTCCTAGCACCCCCTACTTTCTAGCTCTGTGATCTTGGACAAGAATATAGTTTTTTTAGCCTTAGCCTCTACATCTGTGAAATGGGATAGTAACCTGTCTCTCAAGGCTGTGGCAAGGATTAAGGGAAATGATGCTTACAAAGCACTTTGTGCAGTGTGTAGCACATAGTAGCTGCTCAATAAATAGTAGTGACCAAGGACTATTTGTCTTCGTGCAGGAAGGATAGAGGGTCTAGTTGTCCTAGTCTCCCTCCCTTTTTCCACACCACACTCCTGCCAGGTCAGCATTGTCCCAGGTCGAGAATCACCCGGGCTTCTTCTCTCTGTTCTCTTGGAGGCAAAGGCTGAGATAGGGAGGCTGGTACTCAAATCATCCACTCCTTGGAGGTGGCAGCACCTGCTGACTTAAAGCCATGCATGAGGTCTGGCTGCCATGCTGGAGCCTCAGACTAGAAGTTGAAGGCTTGGCCAGGGAACTGAGGACAGGGTGGGTGGTAAGGCCTGTCTCAGTGTCCCTGCCTCCTGGCTGTGACAGTCTGGCTCCCTTGTCTCCCCTCCACTCTATGGGTCATGAAGGATGGACAGGCCAGATTCGTTGTTCCTCTCTGGACCGTCCTCTGAGGTTGGGGTGTGGTAAGGAGATCCTGCATTTAAAAAGGGGTCCCCAGAGTAGAACATGTACCATTCTGCCCGCTTCTCCCCAGACCTGGAGTTTCCCACACTGTTGCTTCCTTGGTCACTGATTTGTTCTCCACAGCAGCTCTCAGGGTGTGGGCAGCCTTCCTCTTCCCATTTGATGGATGAGGAAACAGAAGAGGGAGAAGGGAGACCTCCAAGCTCTAAGTCCCAGGGGCGGAGCCATTCTCTGTGCGCCTCCCGTGTCCTCGTGTCCTCGCAGGAAGAGGCACAGGTGAGTGTGTATGGGGGGTGGATAGGTGCTGGGGTAGGAACAGCACACCACACTGGCCTGGGGCTCTGTCCCTAGCCCCACCGTGATTGCAGGCTGCACAAGGAGGCTGCCGGGGAAGGTGACTCCAAAGCGGCATCAATCACCAATGAATTAGCGGGCCATCCATCAATATTAGGGAAGGGATTGCTTTTTAATGGGGCCAAAGAATGTGTGTTCCTGTGACTAGTGGGAATATTTGTCAAATGCCCGAGAACCTGGTAAATAAGCTCAAATGAACCAGTGTTTGTAGAAATGGATATTAATGACTGGATTTTATAACAGAGCAAGGGTCCTTGGTGTTTGTGGAGCAGCTTATGGGCATTGGCTGAAGATGGGGGAGCCCCATACATCTTTAGCCCACAGTACTCTCAGAACGACTCCTTATTTTACAGGCCAGTAGCTAAGGCTTGTTCAAGTCTGGATTGTGGGGTTCCAGAGTGGCTGTGGCCTCCACTGGCTAGGCTGCTGCTAAAGGGTGGGAGTGGGGGCTGGTAACTTGAGAGCTAGCTTCCTGGGAGACTCCAGTGCAAGGCCCACCTGGAGTGAGGGCTTGGGTGGGGGAAAGGGCCCTGCCTGGAGACTTAGTGGGTCCCTCCCAGAGAGACATGTTTGTCCTTGATGCCAGGGGACTGACATCAGGGGCCTGGCCAAATGCCATCTCTTCCTGCCTGAGGCTGCCCTCATCTGATAATACCCTCTATGTGCAGTGAGGGCCTGGGGGCTTCTGGAGGAGGAGATTCAGCCAGGGGGAGGAGGCTTGGGAGGGGAGGGGTGCCAGGAGATAGGGGCTTTAGGAGTTCCCTGAGAGAATGGGGCTCTGCAAGGAAGAGGGAGGGGGCTCAGGTAGGAGGTCGGGCTCTGGGAGGGGAAGGGGGCAGTTTCCAAGAATACAGCACAGAAGGCTGGCCCTCTTCTGGCCCAGGCACCCCTCCTGTTCCCTAACCTTGCCCACCTGCCCACAACCTCTTCACAGCCGGAGTCTCCCAATTTAGCAGGATTTATAGGTTGCATTAAGGTCCTTGAGCTCTTCTCCTCTTCCCACTCCCTAACTTGATCCTGCCCTTGGGGATATCATTTCCTCTGTCCACATCCACGGCTCATCAAACCTGGTTTCACTGCCAGCTGGAAGCCTCCTTTCTGTCTGCCTTCCATCCTTTTATCCCTCTCTGCAGGGACACCCCCCCCCCCCCAACCTGGTCACCAGGCCAGCTGGAGATGAACACCAAGTCTCTGTGCCCCAGGGTCCCTGCCTGGCAGCCCCCCTGAGGACCCTGGATCCAGTCTCAGCTTTGGCCCTGCCTGCAGCCAGTGACTGTCTCTGAGCCTGTGTCTCCCTGGGTGCTACAGCAATGGTGAGCCATGTCTCAGCTGCCTCTTGGGGAGCCCAGGAGGCCTGGATGGACAAAGGTGTGGTTTGGAAGCATTGCTGGGTCCAGGCTGTTGTCCCAATGTGGCTTCAGGCCCTACTGCACTGGGCATTTCTGATTTTTCAGCTTGCCGACAGTGCCAGTCTGATGGGTGGGCCCTGCTACCCATTTTGACTCCCTCAGCAGCCAGCCCACTAGTTTCAAAACACTCAGGGAAGATGCTAAACGGAATCTTGGGGACCACCAGCTTTCTTGGAGCTGCACAAAGAATGACTTTGTTCTGCTTCTTTACCTCCTGCTCCATGTGTTAGACCTGTCTTGTCTCCCCTGGACTTTCGAGGGAAGTCCCTAAAAAGATCCTTACTGACTGATCAGTACATAAGCCCTGACACACTCGTACTCAGCCCTCAAGGCCCATTCAAATATCCTTTCTCAGAATCTTTCCTCTGAGCTCCTGAAACACTTGGCCCCCTCACCATGATTCTAATCTGTTTTATGATGGAGTGGTCGTAAACATGCTTGTTTCTCTTCTGAGATGGGAGTAGGGGGTGGGGGTGAGGGGTGGTCTTTGAGGAGGTGACTCCAGTCTGGCTCTGGTTCTCCAACATTGCCCAACGCAGTGCCTAGGACACTTATGTGTCCCTCCCTGTCACTGGTTCTGAACTGGACAGGTAAAACTGAAGCTTCCAGGCATGGCTGCTGGAGGGACTCCTCTGCTGAAACCACAGGCAGCCTCCCTGGTAATGGTAATAAGGGCCCATTGTGCTCTCGTGGCTGGCAGAGTCCAGGAAGCTCAATAGAGCCGTTTTAGAGAAGGGCAAACTGAGACCTTGACTTGTCATAGGGGTTTCTATGCTTCTCTCCTCCCCACCCCTGCCTGGACTGGACGTTTCTGGAAGACATGGACTGTCTCCTCGGCGTCTGTGAATCTGAGCTTAGTTCAGAGGTTGACGTAGAGCAGGCGTTCAAGACAGCTTATAGGCTGAATAAACTAATAAATGAATGAAGGTCGTCGGGCCTTGCGCCTTGCGAGGGCTCTACCCCGACTGGATCAGGGCCTGGCCCCTCGCCGGCCCCGCCCCGGCTCCTCCCCGGCTGCGGCCCCGCCTCGCCCCGGGCGCGCTCACCCCTGCTCCTCCATCATCTCTTGCAACTCCATGCACTTGAGCTCCACGCGCCGCTTGCGCTCGTGGTCCAGGATCTCGCGGTGCGCGCGCTTCACCAGGCCCGGCTCGGCGGCGCGCAGTTCCTCCTCCGCCCGCGGCCAGGCCCCGGAGGAGGCGCCCGGCTGCGGGAAGCCGTTGGCCGCGTCCGGTGGGGACGGCATGCTCGCCGCCCCGTTGTTCACCGTGGAGGACATGGCGGCTGGCCCCGGAGCCGCCGGCCCCGGCCCTGCGAGACAGACACAGATACCAGGCCGGATGGTCACCTCTCGGCCACCTGCTACACTCCTCTGCGCGCGGGTTAATCCGGGAGATTTAAAGGCCCACTCATGGCTCTAATCCGCTTCCCCTCATGCTGCAGAGGGGGGCGGACGTCAGGTTAGCACCTTTGGGTCACACCTCAGGGCATGAGCGGGGGACTAGACACCAGGCTTTCCTGCCTGCAAAGTGGGTGGATGCAGGCTGGACTAGAGGGCCTCCTAGGGCCCTGGCCTTGGAATGGTCATCTCCAGGGACCTAGTAACCACCTAGGGCAACCCTCTCTCCCTTGTCACAGTTCCTGGGCACCTGCTTGCAACTTCCCAGGCAACCACATCAGTCTCTGGGAAAATTTGTTAGTTGGTTTTTTAAATTTGTTGTGTTATTTAAGTAATCTCTACACCCAAGGTGGGGCTTGAACTCACAGCTCTGAGATGAAGACTCCTGTGCTTTTCCAGCCGAGCTAGCCAGGCGCCCCAGGTAAAATTCATTAGTTTTATTTTTGTTTTTCCTCCAGCCTCACTTAAACTTCCACCTCCCTCTGGACACACACTGTCCTGCTGGCCTATGGGGTCACAAGCTACATGTGCTCCCACCTCCCATCTGCTCCCAGGGCAGCCCTGCGGAGATGGGAAGATGGAGTCCACTGCATTCCCACCACGCAGGCGGTTTGATCTGGCCAACTTCTCCAAAGCCAGCCTTCCAGGTGTGTGCCAGGTCCAGATGGAAGGCCATAGATCTGTTCCCTCCTTTGTTCTAGAAACACTGCTCCTAAAGATGTGACCAAAATGGCAGTGACATTAGCTTTCCAGTCAGCCACATCCTCCGGCAGGCTCAGGGTGATGCGAGTCAGCATGGCTTGAAAGGTCAGAGACCCTGGCTCCACACCAGGCTCAGAGTAGAGTATGCACACGCACAGGTGCAATGCACACTCATGTGCACAGACCAAGGACCTAGCTTGACAGAGGGGAGGTACCTCCAGCTATTTCCATTTCCTTTCTCCAAGGCGCCAGCTAGTTGCTAAGCAACACGGAGGCCTCCTTCCCAGGGAGTAGGATGAGAGAGAGGAGAGTGGAGGGAGGTGGGAAGAGCATGTCTGGACATCCTGGATGGGGCCTTTCCTGCAACACAACCCCCAAATCACACTCTCCTCACTGGGTGATGGGGGGTGGGTGGGGGTGTTCAGAGCCACAAAACCCTGGAAGGCAGGGAAGGGGACAGAGTGACAGGCAGTGACGATGATGAGAACATAAAGTCTTTTCTCATGTCCATCCCACTAAACCCCAAGCCCCTGGATTCTAGGATGGGCTCCTCTACTCCTTGCTGTGAGACCCCCGAGGATGTCACTGACCCTCTCTGAGCCTCTGGTGCCTACCTGTGCCTGTGAGCATCATCCTGACTCTTTAGGAGAGGGACGCTCTTGGGGTGGCGTTACAGACCAAACTGTTCGTTCAAACCTCTTTCTCATCCCTAAGCCCTGCCAGCTTCTTGCCTCTGTCCTAGCCCAGCCCTGCACCCCAGTTCCACTAGGGCCTCTCCTGGGGTGAGAGGCCACAAACATCACACACTCACCAAGCTCCACAGAGAGCTCTGGGAGCCTTGCTTTCTACCTGCTTTGGTCTTAGTGCTTGGCTCAGGGGTGACTCTCTTGGCTGTCGGTCACCTGCACCAGGGACATGTGTGGAGTTGGAGACCCCTGTTGCCTTGGCCTACCACAGCTCACCTGTCACTAAATGTGGCCCCCCATCCCCTCTTCTCCACATCACTTCCATTTATCCACTTTCCCCCCTCCTGTCCCCAGCAAAACCCAAGCCCCTCACTCTGATCTGCTACCTCTGCATCCTGCTCCCTCCCCCACAACACCAACACCCAACCCTCCCATCGCCATCAGCAACCTGACAGATCAGTCCAGGAGCAAATCAGACTATGTCATGCCCTGATTAATAGCTTCTAGTGGCTTTCCGTTGCTTAAAGTCATGGCATAGCCTGCCTCCTGGTCTAGTGGTAACCACCCTCCCCACTCACAGGGCCACACAGATTCTCCAACTCTTTTGTGTCCAGGCTTTTCCACTTGGTGCTCTCTTTCCCTGGGACACTCTTCTCCTGACTCCTTTGTGCCCTCGGAGTCCCTGCTCAGAGGCATCACCATCTTCTCGAAGGCTCCCTTTACCCCTCTAGCTGGTGCCACCCTGCCAGAGCTCTTGCCACTCACTGTTGTTACAGCGGGCTCACAGGTCTGGCCCCCTCTACACTGAGGGCAGCTTAGCTTTCAAGTCCTAGTGCCAGCAAAGTGCCTGAGTGAGCAGGTGAAGCTCAAAGCACATGGGTGGAACAAATAGAAGATAATTATAAGGGGAGGTGGGATAGAGGAATACCTGGCACAGTCCTTAATACAGCGTGCAAGACCCCTTCACATTTTGCCTTATGCTATCTCACAACTTCATCCCTTGCTGCGCCTCATCCTGCAGCCAACATCTAGCCTCTTGGCTTTGGTCATCTGTCTCCAGACATGTGCTCTCATTCCTTTGGGCCCTGCCCATAGGTTCCCCTGTGCTGGAATTCCGTTTCCTCTCTTGTCCCCCTGGGGAGCTTCTGCTCACCCTTCAGGGCCCAGCCCAAATGTCACCTCCTCTGGGAAGCTATCCCAGCTTCTCAGGAAGGATGAGCCATTATCTATTTGTGCTCCAGTTTTTGTCCTCACCTCTGTAGATACTGAAGTTTAACTTGTTTGCATCTGATTCTCCTTCTGAGCTGTGAGCCCTTTGCGAGGAGGGATCCCTTCTTTCTGGCTCCCCAGAGCCTATCCAGCACCTGGCGATGGAAGAGGCATGCTGAGGGTATGGGGAGAAAGTGCTTAGGCCCCAGGGGAGCCCATGGAGCCAGGTTCTGAGCCATGCTGCTCTGCATGCTTTCCCTCTGACCTGGGCGAGGCTTCCTGGCTTGGAAGTTGGCCTGAGCTCCTTGAGGGTGGGGGAGGGGAAGCTGGTGGGAGCAGTTTTGAACACACTCAGATCTCCAGACCCCAAGCAGTTCTTCCCCCAGCACTAGGAGAACGCCTGGCTAAGATTGCTTGCCGGCTGAGTGCAATCTTCAGGAATGGCTCTTAGAAGGAAAAGAGAGGGGCATATGGGCAATGGGGCTGGGGCAGCCTGGATTTTCACTAAGATAGTTGGTGGATTCTACTAACTTCACCTGATGTGTTAGAGGCTGCCACCAGGCAAGAATCAGAAGCAGGTTATTGAAGAATGACCCCTGAACCCTGAGAGGAGGGGCCTGGCCCCTAAGAACAGTCGCTGCACATGGAGCCCACTTCCTTCCAAGCTGCTGGTGCTGGGCCAGCAGACCAGGGATCTATCCACCTTACTGCAGGCAGGAGATCTCTCTGAGAGGCACCTGACATTATCTTTTATGGAATACTTGTGAAATTGTGTAAGGAGACAGAGACACTGCAGTTATTGGAATGAATAGTCTGCACTGTAGTAATTGGTGGATAGATTGACCTGTACTCAAAGGGAGCTGATTAATGAGTTGATGTCACATTAGATGAAGGTATTTAGTGGAGGACCACAAGGCTTGGTCCTCACCCATGTCTGATCTGGATGTTCACCACTGACTGGATAGAACACTGATAATCTGATGATCAGATTCATCGAGGGCAGCGCCTGGGAAGCCTTTTAAATAGAGTCAATTTTAAAAGGACTCAGTAGGCTGGAAAGATGGGAAGAATAGAAGAAAGTAAAACAGGACAGAGACAAATCCCTCACTCTAAAGCCAGATCCCGAGCTAACTTTTTTTTTTTTGAAGATTATATTTATTTATTCATGAGACACACACACAGAGAGAAAGGCAGAGACACAGGCAGTGGGAGAAGCAGGTTCCCTGCAAGGAGCCCGATGTGGGACTCGATCCCAGGACCCCGGGATCCAAAGGCAGACACTCAACCACAGAGCCACCCAGGTGCCCCGAGTTAACTTTCTAAAATTGGAATGGGGTAGACATGATTTAGAAGCAGCATATTTATGAAGGATTTAGGGGTTTTCAATGGCCACAAACCCAATTTGAAGTCAATATCATATTGTGGCTGCCAAAAGTGCATGTTATCTTAGGCTGCATCAACAAAGACATTATGTCTAGAATGGGGAGGTGATAAGAATATACAGGTGGTCAGAATCCCTATCTTCAAATATCTGAAGGATTGTAGAGGATTTAGGTCAAACCTGGCTGAATCTATGGGGAAGCTTGTTAGAATTAGATAGGATTGGGACACCTGGGTGGCTCAGTCACTTGGGCGTCTGACTCTTAATTTCCACTCAGGTCGTGATCTCAGGGTCATGAGATTAAGCCTTGGGACAGGCTCTGTGCTGAGTGTGGAGCCTGCTTAAGATTCTCTCTCTCCCTCTGCCCCTGTCCCCTGCATGTATGCCTGTGCTCTCTCTCTCTCACAAAAAAAAAAAAAAAAAAAAAAGGTAGGGTTGCCATATTTGACAAAAATACTAGGATGCACAGTTGAATCAAATTTGAATTTCATGAATTTCATATTTGGGGCATACTTAGGCAAAAAAAATAATCATTGTTTATCTGAAACTGAAACTTAACTGGGTGTCTTGAATCTTTACATCTTGACATCAATCCTACCTGGGACCCACCCCAGACCTACCAAACTTGAATGTCTGGGGGATTGTTGATGTTTCCTGAGTGATTCTAATACAGACTCTCTCTGGACCAGCCATTGGGATCTGGTGTCTGGAGCAGCAGATCTCTGATTTTTTAGGCATCAGAGTCACCCAGAGGGTTTGTTAAAATGCAATTTCATTTTCTGATTCAGTAGATCTGGGGTAGTGTCTGAGAATTTGCATTTGCAACAAGTTCTCAAGTGCCCTTGATGCTGCCAGTCCTGGATCACACTGAGAAGAGGAAGGACCTCCTCAATCTGGGCTGTTCCAGAAGAAAGCCAGGACTCCTGCAGGGAAGTCATCTAGAGTAGATTTCAGCTGAGTCCAAGACAGTATTTTTTTTTTTTTCTTAGCAATCAAACCTTTAAGAAAAAAACTAAGCAGTTCAGTTCCTTGCAGGATAGGTGAGTTCCCCATCACAGGAATGTTCAGAACAGGAGGTAGACATTCTATTCACTCAACAAATACCCACCCAGCATCTACTCTGGGCCCTACACTATGAAAAGCTGAGCATTGGAGATGCACACGACCCTAGCCTGGCCATCTGGGAGCTCATGGGCTGGCCTGGAAGACCAGATGGATGGTACAGCCATTTACTGGGATGGGGAACATGGAGGGTAAAATGGGGGTACACTGAGAACAAGGAGTTTGTGGGGATCAAGCAGACAGTTGTGGGGCCAGAGCCATAACTCTCACCCTGACCCTAACATGTTAAGGTCCCTGGGGACATTTACATTTAGTCTCTTTGGAGGTGGGGCAGAAAATGGGGAAGTTTTTTTCTCTACTGCTGATTGGCTGTGAGACCCTGAGAAAGCCACTCCCCTTCTCTGGATTCTGTTATCTCCACCAGACAATGAGGATGCTGGACTTGAAGATCCCATAAATCCTTTTCTCCTCTGCAAGTCTAGGTAATACTAACTCATATGTATACTGCAAGTCTTCAGCCTAGCCTTTTCCTGCTGAGGGTGTCAGTGGCGGGAGCCACACCATCAACCCCCAGAGCTCAGCCCTAAGGCTGTCCCCAGCATCAGGTCAGGTCCCAAGGGCAAGCCCAGATGCTGGGCCAGCCACATCCATGTGCACATTACATCCTGGAACTCTAAGAGAACACCAGCTGCCGGGGGAGCATCTCCTCTTCTGCTGGCGAGGAAGTGGTTCAAGGGCCAGAGCCCTAACCTCCAAGCCTTATGGCCGAGTCCCTGGGCTGACCTCCTTCCCTCAGACCCAATCCAGGCTCCCCTGAGCAGGCTTGGCTGAGAACAGGATGGAACACAGTCTGGCTGCTAGGACTTTCAAGTCCAGCTTTGCTGGTAGAGATTAACTGAGGGCGAAGCAGCCCATCCATACAGCAGTGTCCAGTTGGCTGACAGTCACAGAGGCCTCACAGCTAATGAACTGATCACTCACCCTGGGGCTCAGAAGGATAGGATGCTCAGGTCAGTAGCAACCTGGCCAGGTCTGGGAGAGGGGGCACTGAACCACATATGCATCTGAGTGGGAACCCTGGCCCTGCCGTGGAGAACCTCAGTTTGATGGGGAGATAGGGAGGCTTTGGGGGGAACTCATGAGCTGAGTGACCTTGTTCAATTGACTAAAACTCTATGTCTCAAGTTTCCTTGCCTGTAAGGTAGAACTAATAATAGCACCCTCCCTCCAGGTTCGTTGTAAAGGACCAACCCCTGGGAAATCCCTCACAGAGCCTGGCATTTTGATGAGTGTCTCATCGGTGGTCCTGGGGGTCACCCTTGTTGCTTTGTCAGTGGCACCGTCCTCTTCAGGACATAGCGGGTATGAGGAATCCCTACACGTGCAGGTGAAGAGGTCTAGGAAGCCTCAGAGCAGGGGTCTGGCACTTGGGAGGCTGTAATCTGGGCCTGATGTAGGAGTTGTCATTACATTGGGAATACTAAAACCTGAGAGTGAACCAGGTGGTTGATTGTGGAGGGAGGTGAGGCAGAGGCTGGCCAGGCCAGTGGGTGGGCACCACTCCAAGGAGCTTGCTGGACTGACTCTGCCTACTTTCCCTTTCCTCCTTGCTGGCCACTTCTCCCCCTCCCCATCTTCTAAGCCTCCAGCACTGGGGCACCCCCAAGGTGGGTACCCAGGGGCCCCCTTGGTTCCCCTAGAGAGCAGCACCCTTCCCCTGGGGGCTCCTTTACCTGCCCCTGCCCTTGAGAGACCACCTCCCCAGATACAGTGCTGGTACTCAGTGCCACCACCCCCTCAAGGTACAGATTTCCGCAGCTTCAAGCAAGCCCTGGATCCCTGGTCACCCACAATTCAATTACCATCTTGTCACTAAGGTCCTCCTGCTGTTTCCCATTGGCCCAGGACAGAGATGGAGGTGGGGCGTGGGTAGACAAGGATCACTGGATTCAGAGCCAGAACACCTGAGTTTGAATTCTAACTCTACCATTTGTGTCTGGGCAGCCAGGGGGAAGTCAGTAAACCTCCCCAAGCCTCATTTTTTCTCATCTGTAAAATGGAGACAATACCCCCTACTTCCTAGTGTGATGGAATGGTTGTTCTTTCAGTGACAAGCTTGTTATGAAGACAGATCCTGATTACCCTCCTCACCTCACCTCATGCTGGGAGAACAAAAGAGACCAGAGGGGGTCTGTCTGTGTTTGTGAAGCTCTGGGAAGGCTTCACAAAGGCGATGGTGGTTGAATGGGCCCTTCAAAGGATGAGTCTCAGTCCTTGGTAGGAAGGGGGGATGCAGGCAGGGCATAGCACGGGCTGATGGCAAAGGCGAGGCAGGGCCCAGGGATCTAGGACAGAGGGCCAGGGTGTGTGGGATGCATGATGCGGTGAAGGTGGGGTCTGTGAACAGAGGGTGAGCCCTTCTGGAGAAGAAGCCCAGTGTGTGGACAGGGGGGCAGGGCGGGGCAGGCCTCCTGAGCTTCTTGGAGAAAAAAAGATTCTTTGTGGCTGTCAGAAACAGGGTGGAGGGCAGCCCCTGTGGTGGGTTTAGTGCCGCCTGCTGCCCAGGGCGTGATCCTGGAGACCCGGGATCGAGTCCCACGTCGGGCTCCCTGCATGGAGCCAGCTTCTCTCTCTGCCTCTCTGTCTCTCTGAATGAATAAATAAATAAATCTTAAAAAAAAAATTAAAAAAAAAAAGAAACAGGGTGGAACTTACAAACACACAGGAAATCAGGTACTTAGATTGTGAAACTAAGTCCAGGTCTTTGTAAAAATGAGTGTGCAACCATAGTGGTTATCAGGCTGGAAAAGAAAACTCATCTCTGAGAAGTCCACAAGGTGTCCCTACCCCAACTCCCATCCCTGGCACTGAAGCCAGGCTGCACCCATGGCACTGACATGTCTCCCGGAGCAGTAGGGGACTGTCTCCTATTAACCCCACCCTTCCCTGGGGGACCCTTCTCTCAACCTCCAGCCCATAAGCATGAGTATGGGCAGAGGGGCAAAGATAATCAAGTAGTGGGTGGAACAAACTGGAAGCCTTCCTGTGCAACCTGTGCAAGAGGGCAGGGCTGGGGGCTAAGGGCCACAGGATCAGGTAACAGCCCCCTCAGCTCTAGGTTCAGGTCACTCATTCATGTCACAGCTATTCAGTGAGTGGCCACTGATGCCTATAATGTAGCAAGATAAGTTCTGGGATGGGGGATGTGGCAGAGATATCAACTGAGCTGGGGTTCCTGCAGAGGAGCATAGCTGGGAGGTCTTCTTGGAGGCAAGATCTTAAAGCTTAAGGAGGAGCTGTGGGACAGTGAAGGGGAGGAAAGATGTTCTGGGCAGAATGTGGGGGTGTGTGGGAAGAAGTCTTGAAGAGAAAAGAGGGAAGAGCATGGGCTTGTGCATGACTGAGCACAGAGGCCCAGAGAGGGGGTGAGAAGGAACAGAGGAGCTAGGACCATACTCTGCAGGCGATGGGGAGCCAGGGAAGGCTGTTGAGCTGGGGAGGTCATGGTCAGATTTCATTCTGGAAAGCTCTCTTGCTGCCCAGTGCTCTCACTTTTGGGGGTCCCTGCCCTCTGGAGAGAGGTCTGACCCTAAGAGATAGCCCAGTCCAGGTGCAGACCAGCAAGTGGCCAAAGAGCCAGCCCAGGGTTCAAGTCGCTTACTAGGTAAACTGACGTAACCTAAACTGACAACCTCTGTGCTTAGTTTCCACACCTGTAAAATGGGATTAATATAAATGCCTCCTCTGTTTAGGGACGAAGTAATTAGCCCTTAAATTAAGGGTACGCAGTAAGTTAACTGCTAGTTTTACCCATAAACAATGCCACCCAGTCTGAACCACTACAGGCATGAGTTAACCAGTAAGACATAAAGATCAGTATAAATCAGAACAGATCGAGTAGATAAGTACCATCCCAAATCAGCACCACCTTGGAAAGACTAGCAGGCCAACAAGGTGGCTTTTCATAGATACCAAACCACCTAGACCAGAATCCCCTGGTAAGAAGATCCTGCAGCATGAGGCTGGGAAGCAAGGCATTCAGACAGGCTGGCAACGAGAGGGTTAGCAGAGTGAGTTTCCTCCCTGCCTCCTTGGAGTCTCTCCTGGGAGGTGCTGGCACTGCTGTTTGTTACCCAACCCACGAGAAGAGGCTGCAGGGGGGAGGGAGAACCGCTGAAAGCCTTCCTTTTAATTATTCAGCAGCTGAGCTTCCTGCTGCCCCCGTTGGAGCCAGAGGAAGGCTCTGGCCAGAGCCCCTGGGCTGGGTCTGGCTGGGTTGGGGGAAGGGCCAGTTCCAGGAGGACAGGCAGCCTGGCCCACGAGGGTGCTGGTACCACAGCTTGGGCTGCAGCCCTCGTGGTCCAACTCCTGCCCCTCCTTCCCATCCAGTCTGGCCCAGGCGGGGCTTGGAGCTGTCCTCTCCCTACAGCCTGGGTTTGCTGTGGAATGGATGCGGCAGGGCTGGCCAAGATCCTAGAGTCAGGATGGGGAGTCAGGGCAGGCAGGGAGGGAGGGCAAGCCCACTGTCTACAGAGAAAGCCCAGGCAGCTTAGCTGGCATCTGGGTCCTGAGCAACCTGTACAGACCCCCTGTGTCTCAGGCACATGGCACTCTAGAACACACTAGTCCCCGCTGTTCCCTCTGCCTGGAATGCCCTTTCCCTTCCATTTTTTCCTACAAGATGCTACTCAAGCATCTCCTCCTCTATGAAGCCTTCCCTGACCTCGGGTGGGGGATGCACCTCTGCTGTGCTCTCAGAGACTTGCTCTCCGGCCACCACTCAGCGTTTACTTCTTTCTACTGTGACTGCTCCCTGGCCTAGTGAGGGCTCTTCAAGACCTGTGGCTCCAAGGGCTCTCCAAGGGTAACATCCAACCTTATGTCTCTTTTTTGCCCAGCACAGAGCTTGGCACAAAGCAACCAAGCTGTGAACCTTTATTGAACCATCTGTGAGACTTTGTTGAAATTCAGTCTGTGTTTGCACAGATGGGGAGCTCACTACTTGTTTTTTACCACTGCCAGAGACCTCAGCAGGAAAGGTCCTTGTTTCCTACTGTCAATATGCCCAGACTTTGCAATTGTCGGCATTTTTGCACAGGTTACATTGTCATATACTTTGCAAAACTTGGAGTTCAGTTCTGTCTTTGAATGGGCAGAAATGACTTGCCTGGCACCCAGGCTCCCACCTATCAGCCCAGGGCCTCTGTCTCTGTTCCTGTTGGGTCTGATTTAGGTTCCTAGAGCAGAGGATTTGGGAGGCAGGTCTCTATGGATAAGGAGGATTCTGTTGTCTGCTCCCCATAGAGGAACCCACAGTAAAGGCAGTACAGGCCAGATGAGACCAGCACAGGCCAGTATAGCCCAGGACAGGCCATGGACAGCCTGAAGCTGGAGTTCAGACTAGATCCATCAACAGAGGACAGTGGGGGAACCCAGAGACCGATGCAGACCAGCATTATAGTCCAGTGTAATAGAGCCAAACATGCAATACCGGTCATTGAAAATAATGCAGAGTGCCTGGGTGGCTCAGTGGTTGAGCATCTGCCTTCGGCTCAAGTTGTGATCCCGGGGTACTGGGATCGAGTCCCACATCGGGCTCCCCACAGGGAGTCTGCTTCTCTCTCTGCCTATGTCTGTCTCTCTCTGTGTGTCTCTCATGAGTAAGTAAATAAAATCTTAAAAAAAAAAAAAGGAAGAAAGGAAGAAAGAAAATAATGCAGACGAGTTCAACCTGGGAGGCAGATCTGTATAGACCAGTGCGGATCCCAAAGAGGTAAGTCTATATATTAGACTCCCTCCCCTGCACTCCAGTGGAACAGGAACCCTATCCCACCCAGCCTACTTTGCTTCTCCCTCCCACACTTGGGAGCTGGGCTGAGGAAGGATAAGTGGACCAGAATCTGTATGATTAGATCTCTTTTCCTGTTTGAGACTCAGTGTTCCCATCTGGATTAAGTATCAGGGGTCTGGGTACGGTTGGGGCCAGGGTCGGGCTGGGCTCTGAGTCTCTGGCAGTCCAAGACTTCGAAGAATCGAAGTTGGTGGTGATGTGTTGCCCCAGGGGTTCTCAGCAGGAAGGACATGTACGGGACAGAGACAAGCCCCTTCCACCCACTGGGGAGGGTGACAGGAGAAGCCAGGGCAGCTGCCTCCAAGGCCCACACAATCTCATTATGGAAAATTCGCTGTATTGACTCAGCTCTAATCAAGCAGGCTGCCCTGGGCATCCCCCCCAGGTTTCTGTTGGGCCGGGAGAGATCAAAGAGGGAGCCAGGCTGGGGGGCTGGAGCCTCGCCTGCCATTCCCATCGATCCAGATGCGCCTCCTGTTGCTAGGCAACAGCCTCCAGTCTCTTCTGGTCCTTCTTCCCCCAGGGGCTGCAGGATTGGGCAGTAAAGGGGAAGAGAGAGACCCCACATTCATTCTCTAGGTCTTCCCTTACCAAACTCGAGATCTCTGTCACCAAGGCTCTCCTCTTACCGAGGAAGTGCTCCCCCACCTCATCCTGGCAACTTGACCCTCCTGCAAAAATGGACTCCTCTTCTCCCCTCACATTTGTATTCATCTCCGGAATACTGAAAATTCACACCTCCTGTGCTCCACGTTAAACACTCTCTCAGGAAGACAGGCCCAGATTTTGGAGAAGAGAAGGGACCCACAGGAGTTCTGCAAAAAAGTCAAGGCTACCAACTTCCAGCCCAGCATTGGACTGGATGTAGGAGCCATTTAAGCTTCAGAGAGCGGCTCTGAATTCACACTCCCAGTTTTGAGTGGGTTGGCTTTTTTTTTTTCTTTTTCTAAAACGTAGGATGCATTTCATAGTAATTTTTTTTCTTTTTTGTTTCAAGTGCTATAATTTAAAACTGTAAGTTGTGTTTTAAAACAGGCATAAAAATGTACTGTGGGCTTTGGGGGCTGTAATTGACTAAATAATGCAAATCTGATCACTTGATCACATTTAATATTATGCATATTTTATCTACCCTTTACTGCTCATCTTTTCCTTTTTTTTCTTTTTCTTGAACCGAATATATGCATGCCACCCAGCAGTTGTTATGTGGTGACCTACTTAGATCCTGACTTATTTAGGATTTTAAGGTCTCTCTCCCCTACTCCAAGGTCTTTACAACCCTTAGGATTGGTAGGCATCTCCCTTTTCCCACTGGTCCCTCATCAGACCTTTTTCAACACAACTAAGGACAGGAAGACGGGCAGCCCAGGTGGCCCAGTGGTTTAGCGCCGTCTTCAGCCCAGGGTGTGATCCTGGAGTCCCAGGTCGAGTCCCACGTCAGGCTCCCTGTATGGAGCCTGCTTCTTCCTCTGCTTGTGTCTCTGCTTCTCTCTCTCTCTGTGACTCTCATGAACAAATAAATAAAGAATCTTAAAAAAAAAAAAAAAAAAAAAAAGACAGGAAGAGTATGAAGAGCCAGAACTCAGGAGTTCAGGGGCCCACCCCTGAGAGCCACTGGGGGACACAAAGTCCCTGTATGGCCGTCTTGGTGCCCTTGGTCCTGCCACTGCCTGCCACCTGCTCCCTTAGCTCTGCAGCATGGTGACAGCTCCTCCCTGACTCCCCTGCTCAGCCCCAGTCACACACTTCAACTCTGAGAGGCACAGCTTTCCAGGGTCCTTGACAAATGGTAGCCAATTAATGTCAATTAATCTGATTAGCCTAAATAGTTAATTAAGCAGTTAATTAACAACATCATTGACAATAACCTATGGCTCCTGAGGGATTGTGGGTGGGAGGCAGGAATGGTCGGGGAGGGGGAGGCTCTCCTTGCTCTGGAAAGGGGTGAGTCCCTTAAGGTCAGATTGTGGGGGAGGCTGTTCTCTGAGTCTCCACCTGGGGCCTCGTCTGACCCCACCCTCAACACAAGCCCTGCCCCCTGCTCCCTGGCCAGGTTTGAGAGGATCTGATTTATTCAGGAGAAGCCACACCTCAGCACATCAGAGGAAGGCTATTGTCTGGAAAACTCTTCTGCCCTAAAATCCCAGAGAGGAGTTGCCGCCTTTGCTGCCACCATCCGCACTCCAGACCAGGCACCTTGTGCCTCGATGCTTCAAACCCTGTCAGGGCCATGGACTTTCCCAAGCTGCAAAGCAGCCCTGGAAGGAAATCACCATCTTTAACCCATCCTACAGATGAGGACACTGAACACCTCCCCTTGGCTAGACCCTGTGTTTGCCTTGAGGACCTGTGACAGTGACTAACACGGGGTTTCTGCCCTCAAAGAGCTGGTCTGTGTTATCATCAAACGGCGCAGCCTCTTTATTCCTACCGGGTCTTATTTGGGTGATGCTGGTGACCTCATTAACCGCCCTGTGCCTCAAGGATCCCCCACACTGGCACCTGACCTGACTCCCTCATAGGATGTTGTGAGGACGGATGAGTTGGTACGTGGGAAGTACAGTGTACGGTGCCCAGCACTTGGGAAATGCCTAATGGGTGTTCACAGTGATTATCGAGGGAGATGGGAGGGCAGACAACCAGCCAGGACAGAGGACAAAACGGCCCAGAAGGAAGGACAGGACACTTAGCACAGGACACTTAGGGGCCCACGGAGGGAGGAGAGCTTGGAATGAGCAATTGTCCATAAGACATGGGAGCAAAGGCTGAAGTTCAGAGAAGTAGAGGAAGGGGGAAGAAGGGCATCCTGGCAAAGGCAACAGTGTGTGCTAAGTGATGAGATGCTGGTTCCTAATTCTGGCATGGACACTCACCTGGGAGCTTTAAAAATGCAGACCCCTAGGACCCACACTGACTCCATCATTATGGGTGGGTGCCAGGAATCTGCTTTTCACTGGTGGTCCGGAAACCCCAAGGCAGGTACGCTGCACCCAGAGACCATGGCTGCAGTGGTTCTGGGTGCCCGGGTGGGGAGAAGCTGAGCTGCAGTAGGAGAGGCCCCAGGCCATGTGACCCGTGTCCTGAAAATACACTGCAGGTCCCCAGTTCTCTCCATCTGTCCAAATCATGCTCGCCCTTCGGGGGTGACCTTCCCGAAACAGCTCTGGCTGTTTGCTTACCTGCTGGGAACATCTCTTGGTTCTTCCTGCGGACCAGACTCCCTGGACACCTCCCTCTCCAGCCTGGTTCTCAGTACCTGAGCCCAGACCCTGACTCTCCAGCCACACTGCTCCCCAAGTGCCTGGTGTCCTTCCCTCTATATCTCTGCTCACGCTATTCTCTCTGCCCAAAATGCTTTCCGCCTTTCCTTCCCCTGGCAAACCTGTACTCCTCCTATCAAGTCCATCTGTGAAGCTGGCTCCAAAGTCAACTGGGCAAGCAACCTCTCCCACTGCCAGTGCCTCAGCTGTCCTTGGAATGCTCCCTCATTAACCCATATTCTGTCTCAAAACATTCACCAGTTTATGGGCCTGCTCCCCGCTAGATGTTGGGTTCCAGTGCCTAGCACAGAATTTGGGGATGACAATGGTAAGTGAGCTTTTAAGTTCAGAGGAGCTGCTGAGCAAAAGTTTGATGGATGGATGGATGAATGAATGAATGAATGAATGAACATCTCTGCTTTCTGATACATGAGGAGCAGGGGACAGAAGGAGAATTTTGAGGCAGGGAACAGAAGTGTTCTGGGGACACTAATGGATGGTTCACAAGGACCAATAAACATATGTCAGACAAGGCCAGACAGGGAGGGGGGACAGGGCTGCCTAGAGGCAGGACCTGCTGAATGTCCTAGCTTCCTCATGGGAGGAGGGGTGGCTTGGCTCCTCTGCCAGTCTTGAAGCTGGCTCCCCCAGCCTGGAGTTCTCTGATACTGAGGGCTATGCCGGCAGCTGGAGCTGGGCATAGGGGTAGGCTGCCTCCTAACTTGCCCTGCCCCTGGCCCACAGCTCTTTCTTTCTCCCACATCCACATATACCCCTCTCAAATCTCCCAGTGGCATGTCTCCAGTACCTGACCCCTTTGTAGTCACCTCTTCCTACCCCCCCGCCCGCGTGTTTGTCCTTGGTCTCTTTCCATCCTTCCCCCTGCCCCAGTGCAGTCAGAGTGGGCTTCCTAAAGTGCATATCTGACCATTTCATGACAATGCTCCAAAGCCTTCTTTGACTTCCCTTGCCTTCCAGATAAATCTCCAGTTCTTACAGTGGTTCTTAAGATCCTTCACGACCTGTTTGGGCCTGTCACTTCCCCCTGGGCTGCCCTCCACCCTCTACTCCCAGGCATGCCCTCTGTGCTATGGCCACATTAGATTATTCATTATAATGAGGCATTCAGTAGATCTTGACTGTGTGGTCTCATATTCAGATGACTGCCATGTCTGAGGGGAGTACACTCGATTTTATCCTTGCCTGAGTCACTTCTCATAGCACATCAGGTGGCAGATATCAATATGCCCATTTTACAGGGGAGGAAACAGACTTGATTGTGGAGGTTGGGGCCCAAATGAGATCAGAGCACAGGAGACTGGCAATCGCTTGACTTCTCCTTATAAGCTTTCTTCTGAGGTCTTGTTGGATCCAGGTTCTCACCTTTTCCAGGAGATGCATGACCCTCACATGCTCCTCCTCCCCCAGCAGCTTTGGCCCTTCTCTCCTCAATCCCTGGCTGATTGTCATAGGGCCCATGGCCATCCTCTCCTAGGAAACCCAAAGCAAGAAGACCTGAAAGGTGTGCTCCACTCAGGAGGGAAGGGGGGGATGTTCTCCTCTCAGCTCCCACCAGCTCCTTTGGGAAGCAGCTCCACCCATGTCCAGCCTTCAAATGGCCATTAAAAGCAAGCTTTTTGAAGAATCTTTAAAGACATCAGAGAATTCTCATGATAGAGTGAAATATAGGATGCTGGCTTCCCTCACCAGTGTGTTCTCAGTTATTTAACTCTACATATCTGTGAACACATGGACAAAATCCTGGAAGAAACATCCCCCATGTTCTCAGTGGCTATCTCCAAGTGGCAGAACTACAGGTGATTTCTATTTTCTCTTCGGTTTTTCTATTTCTCAAGTCTTGGACAAGGCAGATGTGCCATTCTTGGAATCACAAGAGTTCAATGAAACTTGCTTTTACCTGTCTCCAACCTGAGGAGTTGTGGGAGATGGTGGTAGGGATGGAGTTCAGTGTGGGAAGGGTCTCAAGTCACAGGCCATACTCAAAGCTAGAAATAAAACAGGTAGGCCAAGGGCTCCCCAGTTCAGTAAAAGCTACCTGTACTTCAGGGTCCAGTTCAATGGGCCCAGACCACCTCATAGGGCTCAAAGACCCCAGCAGGATGCTAAGGGAGCTGTGGTGCTGCTTGCCAACTTCAGCTGGCACAGCAGCCTCTACAGTGGGCAAGAGGCCAGGGTGAGGGTGGCAGGAGACTGGGTCTGTAACTGTTGGTGATGTGCCCCTCCCTATCATAAGCCCCTCTGCTCACCTGGGCCTCCTGCCTTCTCACCAATCTCTGTCTCCTCTCACAGAGCAGCCCATCACACCCCTTCCTCTCCAAACCCACTCTCACTGAGTACCCTCTGTGATCCTTCCACCTCTCTGAGCTCCCTACCCCTTCACTGGGCCCAGGGGGGTGTTAGAATTGAGGAGGAACTTTCTGGCCTGACATCCCTCCCCATTCAGACTGGACTAGTCACCGGACCGACTCATTCCCTCTCCAGGGCCCCACATCTGCTCTTCAGAGCATCAGCTGCAAAATCCCTCCCTCTCTCCAAGACATTATGAATAAGCCTCAACCACAGCACCACTGATGCTTCCCTGGATTTAGGGCCTGTGCACATGTGTCCTGGGAGCTCCTGGAGTCTGATGAACAGCTCTGGGAAGTGTGTGTGGGATACCTTCAGTGACACTGCAGGTCACCTCCAATCCTGGGCCAGGACAGCTAAATCCTGGCTCAGCCAAAGAATCTGGGGTCTCCACGTAAGCTACTGGGCCTCTTCAAGGTCTACCTTCTAGTTAAGACCCCAAGTTTGAAAAAAAAAGACCCCAAGTTTGTAGATGGGAGGGACGGATGAATTTTAAATCTCAGCTCCAACTAATAAAGCAAACATTGAAACACTTGGAGGTGACTTCTTAGCTTGCCAATAGAACCACAGGCTTCCCAACATACAGATCTACAGAGCAGAGAGATCTTAAAATTGTGGTGCTGGCAGGGCTCTTGGGGGTCATCCAGTCAAACCCTATTGTTTTATGGCTGAGGACACTGAGGCCCAGAGACAGGTAGGGACCTGCTCAAGGTCACAGAAGGAGTCAGTTAGGGATGGGCCCAGAAAGAAGGTCCTTGGACTCCTGTCCCAGAGCCCTTCAGTTACCTGTACCACCTGCCTCCTCCCACCTCCTGCCAGCCCACAGTGCCACAGTGCCCTGGCTGACCCTCACCCAGGAGAGCCTGGGGAATTGAGGACAGAATGATGTGGAAGCCACACTGGGCCTCTGCAGCCGTGGGCATGGGCTGCACCGAGACCTTGCTCTGTGACCTTGGCAAAGTCATGTCACTTCCATGCCCTGGTCTGCTCCTTTGTGAAAGGGAGCAAAAACACCTTTGATACCAGGTTTTGTGAGGGTGAAATGAGGTCATGTGTGTGAAGTGACAGGTGCCCAGCAGGGGCTTGGAGTGTGTAAAGGAGTCAAGGAAGAGAGAGTGGGCTCTCCTCATCTTTCAGCAGAGCCCCTGATGGCTGCTGGGACAGGAGGAGCCTTGATTCTGCCCCCAGGGCAATGAGAAGTAGACAGAGGAAGAGAAAAGTCAGTAGGGGAGGCTGACCCCAGCAGTGCTGGCAGTGGCTATTGACTACGGTCCCATCTCAGGGAAGTAGGGGCTAGCTGCTCAGAAAGGAACAGGCAGTCACTGGCTTGCTGAGGTCAGCAAGAGACTGGCTGGCAGGCAGAGGAGGTGAGAAGTGGGTACGGCAGTGAGCAGATGGGCCTGCCAGACCCAGAGTCCCCCTCTGGCAGGAGTGACAGTGGCAGGGGTGGATTGCGATGGGGGCACCCAGCTGGCCAGTTCAAAGCACGTTCCACCTCCGAAATATCCCAGTGACCTTGGGGGAGTCAGCTCCTCACTGCACCGCACACCCTCATTCATACGCCTCAGGCTCCCCACCTGGAAAGCTGGCATCATGAATCAAGAAACTGGCATTTAACTGGGCCTTGCTATCAAGAGGCTGGGACAGGTCATCAGCTATACTCTTGTCCCAGGGAAGACAGCTTGGGTAGCTTCATGACCTTGGGAAAGTTACTGGTCTCATTTCTCAGCTGTGAAATAGGGACAATGATATCTTCCTTGGGAGGCTTTTGTGAGGATTAACTGAGTCATCTGTAGTACTGTGCCTAGCATGGAGCCTGGTATGAGGCCTTCAGCCAACGTTTAGCTCCTCTGGGAAGAGAAAGACGGGCTTCAAACAATGCTGAAAAGTTTCCCACCTTTATCCAGCTCCTCCTTACAAAATTCTTACTTTCATTCAATCGACTAACACTTGCCCAGTATTTTATAGCCCCAAAGTAATCTCCCATCCATTGTCTGGATTATTTCTTTGAATGGCAAAGTAGATGCTGTTAACATGACACCTGTTCTACTGGTTGGGAAATGGGCTCAGGAAGGATCAGTGGTGTATCCGAAGTCATGTAGCTTAGATTTGAACTCATTACTCTCAGACTTCATGATGCCCTACCCACCTATCCCTTCTTAAAATCTAATCAAGTCTTTATTCACCCTTCAAGAATTCCTCCTCCACCCCTCACAGGTGAGTAGGATGGGGCATAAAGTTAAGGAACCAAAAAGCTGGTAATGTGTGGGAGCAATTTCCTAGCCAGCTTGGTCCTATTTCTGTCTGGGGAGGAATTTGGTATCTGTTGGGGCCACGACCTTAAGAAGCACAAGGAAAGTCTTCAGCCCCTGTCCTGCTCTCCATCTAAGTTCCTGCCTCTTCTCTTGACGCAGGACAAAAGGCCAGCTCAGGCCCTCTGATGCCAGAAGTGGGTGAGTGAGTGAGGTCTGAAGGGAGTGAGAAGTCGCAGCTCAGATACAGCACAGGTATTGGAGTACCAGGCCAGACCTGGGTGCCCTTCTCTTGCTCTCTGCCAAACCCATCCCCACAATGGACCTGCTGCCAGGAGCAGGAACTGCAGGAGGCTTCAACACTGCCCTGGCAGGAGCCCTGGGAGGGAGGGGGAGGAGGAGGAGAGGCAGAGGCTGCGTCTCTTCTCTCATCTCTCCTTTTTACCAGAAATTTGCTCTGAGCTCAGGCCCACTCTGAGCTTCAGAAACTCTCCCCGGGCATACAGGGAAGCCACAGAGATCCCCTCGAAACTCCTCATGGCTATTTTTTTCTTCTATGCCCTCCATCCTCTTCCCAGTGTGAGAGTAAATGCCATCCTGTGTGAGACCCAGTTCTCATTGCCAGTTCCTGCCTCCCTAGGGGCATTTGGACAGCTGGGAAAGGGGCCAGGCCGTCCCCTGTGCTGCCACCTCCTGCTGGACAGAAGCCCAGCATTCAGGTGGGGGCTTGCTCCCCCCACCCCTGCCAGTGACCAGCATCTCCACGGGGTCCCTGCATTGGTCTCTCCCTTCCCTAGGGAGCAGGTCCTTCTCCTCAGTTGGGGGAGGGCAACTGGACTGCAGCTGGGGGCCTCCCTAGCCTCTCATGGGCCAGGCCATGGTCATTTATGCCCAGGGGAATCCTGCCCATGACCCCGTAGCGTTCCCACTTTCTCTATTCCTCTCAGTGAAATGAACAATGTTCCTTATCTCTGTTTCCCAGTGCCTCACACCCTCTATCAAACACTCTTGCAGTCCCCCAACGTATCCCCTGCTCCAGGGCCTGCGGACTCTGAGCCCCCCGTCCGACTGTGGAGGCCCAAGGTTCAACCCAGCCCAAGCCCCTCTGGGAAATGCCCCCGCCCCACTAGGGGCTCTCACCTCCCCGCTGACCGCCTCGCTCCGCCGGGTGCTGAAGCCAGGCCCTCCGGCCCCGCTGGTCCCGGCTGCTTCTTCCGCTTGGCTCGGCAGGGCAGCTCCGCGGCCCCCACGGTCCCGCGCCCTCCGTCTCCCCGCGGACGCCGCCGCCGCCGATTGCTGAAATGCTGGACAGCGCACCACCATGGAGGCGGCCTCCCTGTCCGCCCGCCGGCCAGAGCGGCCCGGACCCCACAGCGCCCCCAGCAGGCCCGGAGGGCCCCCCGCCGCGGAGGCAAGGAACTGGGCGTCTGGCAAGGACTCCACCCCAGCGACATCAGTTCCACTCCCTGCGGGTGGGAGCACTCCAGCCCCCGGAAGCTCCTGGGGCCAGGGAATTATTAATTTGGAACTGGAAGCAGAACTCGCTATCCTGAGTTCTCTCCAGGGCACTGCGCAGCTGGTGTCTAATAGGGTCCTGGGATCCGACTGGGAGATGCCTCAGGAGGTCCCTGTTATCCTGCATCCCGATAGCTGACTGAGGCTGGGAGGGGTGGTGCGGGGGTGGGGTGGGGGAGGGCCATCCTAACTGGGAGAGGAATTTGAGAACGGAATCTCTGGACCTTTGGTGGTGCTTGTTTAGGCGTCTGGAGTCATAGGTTCAAGTCACCTTTTGGTTACTCTCTTTGTGACTTTGGGCAGCTGTCTGACCTGCAGTTTCCACCTTCTTTTCCTTGCCCCACAAGTGAGCGGTCTGAGAGTTGGAAATTCAAGGGTAGGGCCGGCTCCTGAAGAGGCTTTGGAAGTCCAGAGACCTTTCTCTAGTGGAAGTCAGGAATGTGAGGCCTTTGGTTGGGGCTCACTTAGGCATGTCCTCATAGAAGCTTCGGGTCCCAAACAACAAGGCTGGAAGTGCAAGAGCTGGCTTGAGCAGCGCCCAGACTGGGGTGAGGCAAGTGACAGTCTTGGGGCTCAGATTTTAAGAAGGGCACTGAGAGTCGTCCCTGGATGGAGTATATTTGTTCTAAGTCTGTGTGTTTCTGTGCCTGTGTGCCCATATACAAGTGTCTGTGCATGCCTTCCCCCCTCTCTCGCTTCCTCACATTTCTTCACCTACATGTGTCTTTGGAGTGTGTGTGCGTTGAGTGGTTGGGATCTTGGCACAACAGGGCCATTCCAGTCTGCTGAACAAAGCTTGGGGTGGAGGAGCGGGGTGGGCTACAGCTGCTGCTGCCATTACCACAGCCTCATAGCCCCAGGGGTGAGTCCTTTGCTGGTCTCCTGCCTTCTGGCTGCATGAATATTTTATCTGCAGGGGCCTTGGGCTGGCTTAACACCAGTGTGTTCACTCTTCCTGCCCCGTTTGCTGGCCAGGCTTCCCAAAGCAGAGCAGGGAGTAGACAGATCAGGGCTGGGAGAGAGCCTCTGAAGGGGGCCTTGCCTTGCCTGGAGAGCCATGGCTGAGTGTGCACAGGGGGTGTGGGGAAGGCCAGAAGCGGTGTAGGAAGGGGGCATCCTCGGAGTGAAACCTGTTCCTTAAATAAAATCAAGGTGGCTTTACAAAACCTCACCACACTGATTGGGTCCTGACCAGCCCTGGCCTCAACTGTTTGGAACTAGTGCCTGGGCACACCTTGCTCTAGCTGGGCACACTTCCTCCTGCCCTTCCTCATCTGCCCTGCAGCCCCTGCACCCCGCACCCCCCATCCCCCACCTCCAGCTTCACAGAGAGAGGTACTTCAGGGAAGAAGGAGAGAGAGGCCCTGCAAGCTGGCTGCAAGCTAGCCTCCCCGGCTGCCTTGGGCCCTCTTTCTACCAGACCTGGGATGGGGAACCCCGATGCCTGGGCATCCCCTCAGCCCCAGTAGCTCCCTTATCCCTTATACTCCCTTGCCCTGCCACAGAGGAATAGGCCTCTACCTTGGGCTCTCTACCAGACAGCTAATTTTCCAAAAAGGGCTCCTTCTCTTGCGTTATTCATTTCAACAAACAGCATCACCATCTGTGCTGGTTTTTCTCCATTTGCCCCTCTGAGTTCATTCTCCTACCTTCTTTGGCCTTGGGAGGCTGACCTCTGCAGACCAATTACCCAGGTTCCCTTGCCCTTGGCTACTGGTTGGGTTCCTTCCAGGGGAAGCATCACCAGGAGGATGAAAAGCAGGAGGAAAGAGGAGCTAGGGATTAATTCCCCTGATGGGTTCTTCTCCAGCTCTGGCCCAGTGACCACTCATCCACAGCTCTAGGGCTCCTGGCCTGGCTATGGCATTGTTTCCTCTCTGTGGCCCTTCAGGCCTAGTGTTGGTGGCTCCTACTACTAAGAGTCTGGTTGCTTCTCTGTCCTTGTTGGCTCGTTCTCATATCCTGACCTGCCCCTCTGTGCACCACCCCTTTATGAAGCTCTCTTCACTTAAGCCTTTGGAGGTGTTGTCTACTTCATTCTGGGTCTCTGCCTCACGTATCTCCCCACCCCAAGCCCAGCCTCTACGTCAGAGCCTGTGAGGCCTTGAGCCCCGTCTGGTTCCTCTTCTCCCTGCAGACCTTCTACCTCCTGGAACTATCCCTCTTCTTCACCTTCATGGTGTCTGCTTGGCCCAGGTCCTGGACCCCTGCCTGGTTCCCACTCCTACCTATTCCCTCCCCCTGAAATGTACATATCTACTCCAGTCACACTTGACTGATGAGACTTTCAAATACCTCACCATATAGAGTGCATCTCCTTGAGCAGTGCTATTTTCCCCTCTTACCTTCCTTTAAAAAAATTATTGTGGGCAAGCTTGGGTGGCTCAGTCCATTAAGTGTCTGCCTTCAGCTCAGGTCATGATCTCAGGGTCCTGGAATGGAGTCCTGCATTGGGCTCCCTGCTCAGCAGGGAGTCTGCTTCTCCCTCCTCCTCTGCTCCCTACTCATCCTCACTCTCTCTCTCTCTCACAAATAAATAAATAAAATCTTTTAAAAAATAAAGTATTATGGTAAAAATATACATTACAAAAAACTGATCATTTTAATCATTTCAAGTGTATAGTTCAATGGCATTAAGTCTATTCACACTGTTGTGCAGGCATCACCTAAGCCCAAACTGGAACTCTCTACACATGAAGCATTAACTCCCTGTCTCCTCTCCCCTCAGCCCCCTGGCACCTGCCACTCCACTGCCGCTGTCTATGAATATGATTGTTCTGGGGACCTCATATAAGAAGAATCGTATAGTGTTTGCCCTTTTGTGTTTGACTTATTTCACTTAGCATCATATCATCAAAGTTTTTCTTTTTTTAAGATTTTATTTATTTATTTATTTATTTATTTATTTATTTATTTATTTATCTAGCGTGAGCAGGGGGAGGGGCAGAAGGAGAAGGAGAGAGAGAATCTTCAGTAGACTTTGGACTGAGCATGGAGCCTGATGCAGGGGCTCATTCCCACAACCCTTGAGATCATGACCTGAGCCCAAGCCAAGAGTCGGACACTCAGCTGACTGAGCCAACCAGGTGCCCCATCCCTTTCAAATTTTTTTTTAAAATTTTTATTTATTTATGATAGTCACAGAGAGAGAGAGAGAGAGGCAGAGACATAGGCAGAGGGAGAAGCAGGCTCCATGCACCGGGAGCCCCACGTGGGATTCGATCCCGGGTCTCCAGGATCACGCCCTGGGCCAAAGGCAGGCGCTAAACCACTGCGCCACCCAGGGATCCCCCTTTCAAATTTTTAATAACAGGTGTGAAGTATGTCTCGTTTTGGTTTCTATTTGTATTTCCCTGATGGTTAGTGATGTCAAACATGTCTGTGTTTTCTTAGTGGCCATTTGTCTGTCTTCTAGGGAGAACAGAACCTCCCTCATGTGTATCTTGTCACCATCATCATATTATTCATCCAACTTGTGTTTTTTTTTTCTGTCTTCACACCCTACACCTTGAGCTCCATGAGGGCAAAGACTTGGTTACTTGCTCTGTTCCCAGTCCTCACACATAGTAGGTTTGCTCACTAAATAGTTATTGATTGAATGTCTAACTGTTTCTCTGGTTGTTTTCCCAATCCATCTTCTGCCAAACCTCAGCAGCCAAAAGTTTGTCTGTCTCACATTCTGCCACTTGTTTTGTGAGAACAATAACGCCATATATACGAGGCACCTGGGTGGCTCAATCGGTTGAATGTGTGACTCTCTTGATTTTGGCTGGGGTCATGATCTTGGCGTTGTGGGGTTGAGCCCTGAATTGAGCTGAGCATGGAGCTTGTCTGGGATTCTTTCTCTCTCCCTATCCCTTCATCACACTCTATTTCTCTCTCTCTCTCAAAAAAAAATTCTTTTAAGAAAATAATGTGTGAAGGCACCTGGGTGGCTTAGTCAGATAAGTATCTGCCTTTGGCTTAGGTCATGATTCTGGGGTCCTGGGATCAGAGTCCCACATCAGGGTCCCTGCTCAGCAGGGAGTCTGCTTCTCCCTTTCCCTCTACTCCTCCCTCCTGCTCATACTCTCTCTCTCTCTCAAATAAATAAATAAAAATCTTAAAAAAAAAAAAAAACTCCATGAATAAGCCTTTTCAAAGTAGGTACAGGACCCAGAGTCTGATTCAGAGCCCTGCACCTGGAGTCCGTTTGTGCTTTCCCATCCCTCCTATAGCCAGACTCATTTGCCTATAGTCTGTCACTCAATGTGGCATTGCCCACGTCCCCGTTGCCTCCCCTTCCAACCCCTGCATCTCCCACTGGCCTCTGCAGTTGTTCTCTCCCACCGGTAACACCTGTTCCTATATCCCTGTCTTTCAACATTCAGCTCCAGGGAGAACTCCTCCAGGTGTCCTCCCCACTGCCTGTACCTGATCAGCCCTTCCAGGGGCCTCATGGGCCGGGGCAAGAGCAGGCCCTGTGATGCGGGGCCAGGCCAGGCCAGGCCAGGCCAGGCTGGCATCCTACACTCACCAGAGCTCCAGGCCCAGAGAGTAGCCTTGACTCAGAACTGGCCTTACCCTTTCTCTCTTCTCCCGCTGTGTCTCTGTCATCCTCTTTCTGTGCCATCTTGTATCTAGAACATGACCTGTATGAAAACAGGGCTGGGTCATGTTTATCTCTATTTCTCCCACTCCAGCCACAGGAGGCAAGAGTCATTGCTTATTGAATTGAGTTGTCTAATTTTCTGACTGTCTTCAAGTTGCACTCCATCTTTCTCCCTCTTAAAAAAATTTTTTTTTGCCTCTCCACTCCTCAATCTACTACTCTCTTTTTCCCTGGCTTTGCCTTATCTCCTTCCATTTATTTTTCTGTATGATGGGATATAGACATGGACCTTGGGGCACTTGTCCTTAGAGCCCATCCCTTGCTTCTGGTGCTGCTTAAAGTGTTCCCCTGACCCTGCGCATCAGAGCCACCTTAGATGCTTGTTGAATGCATTGGTGTCTGGGCCTCTACAGACTTACTGTAATGATAGCTACTGCTGTGTAACAAATACTCCAGAACTTAATGATTCAAATGACAATGATTCTTAACATATCTCACAAATTTGGTGGTCAGAAATTTGGGCAGGGCTTGGCTAAGGTGATTCTTTTGCTCCATAATGTATTGAATGGGGTCATTTTCCAATGGGATGACTTTCAGCCAATGGGTGGCTTGTGGACTGGAAGGTCTAGGACACCTTCGTTCACATGTCTGGTGCTCCTGGTAGGGATGGCTATAGTGTTGGACTCAGTTCGCTTTCTCTCTTTCTCCAAATAGTCTTGGATCTATCCATGTGGTGTCTCCAGCAGAGTCATCAGACTTCTCACAAGGCAGCTTAGGGCTCTGAATGCAAGCGTTCCAAAGAGGAAGTAGGGCACAACATAACTTTCCCCATTTTTTATTGGTCAAAGCAGTTACAGACCCTACTGCATTTAGAATAATTTTGTCACTCATATTCAAAGGTGAGGGACATAGATCCCACCTCTTGATGGGAGGAGGAGCAAGCAGTTGGTGGCCATTTTTTTTTTTTTTTTTTTTTTTTTTTAGATTTTAATTTTAGGGATGCCTGGGTGCTCAGTTGGTTAAGTGTCTGCTTTGGCTCAGGTCATGATCTCAGGGTCCTGGGATTGAGCCCGTGTTGGGCTCCCTGCTCAACAGGGAGTCTGCTTCTCCCTCTTCTTCCACCCCTCCACCTGCTCATGCTCTCTCTCTCAAACAAATAAAATCTTAAATTTTTAAATTTTTAAGTAATCTTAATCTGTACACCCAACATGGAGCTCGAACTCACAACCGTCGCATGTTCCAATGACTATGCTGCTTGGTAGCCATCTTTAATCCACCATATCTAATGAGTGACACTCCACAGTAGATCTGCAATCATGCTCCTGAACTTGAATACCCAATGCTATGGCCTTTATCTGCCCCAGAGCTCAACTCTTGGGCTGTTCCTTTGCCTGGCATACCTCACAGCTCTGTCACCATGGATTGACTGTCATTTAACAGTCCCCTTCTTTGGCCTACCTCCCCACAGCACACAGTGACACTTGTGTGAGACACATGGGTAGGCCACAGGATAGCAGGATTCAAGCATGCGTGGCCAGCAGGCATTTGCAAGAGACTGCACTGGGCATGTGGTAATGTTGAGTGATTGCATAATCCTGTTCTCACTGGAGAGAAAGGCTGGAATTGAAAGACAAAAATAGTCCCTTGAACCTCAACTCCAGGGGATTTGTGCAAAGCTGCCCAGGGCACATAAGACAAAAGGTGACAATCTGAGGCCACCTGGACTTGTTGATCCTCCAATGAGTGATAGGTGTGTCCCTGGTGTGTCTCTGGTTGGTGTGGGCCTAGGGACACTGAGGGCATGGCCACTGTTCTCCATGCTGGCAAGAGTGGGGAGGGGTCAAGGTGCTGAAAATGTCTTCCAAGACTGGCTGGACTTGGGCCCTCAAGAGGCTACTGAAACAATCTGGGAGATATTTTTGGAGAAGAGTCTTTAGCTGAGCCCAAAGCGTGGGGAGGGTGTGACAGACTCAGTGGGAAGTGGGTCTGGAGCCAGATTTGCCACTGACTAGCCGCATAGATTTGGAAAAATGATTTAAGCCTTGGTGAGTCTCAGTTTTCTCATCTGCAAAATGGGGCTAATAATACCTGCCTGAGTCCTGAGTGTTGTGCTCCTTTTCTAATTATTATCTATCTTCTCAGGGTGACAGCCTGAAGTAAATTGGTGATGTGGTTGAAAGGTCAGTGATGTTCTGGCCAATGACTTGGGCATCCAGGTCACTCCCCTGGTCCTGGTATCTTAACTGCTCATTCTTTGCCCCTGGCCTCAGTGGGTCCTTTCTCTCTCCTTGGTCCCATCCCTGCTGTTCTGGTGCCCCATCTGTGCCCAGCACGATGCACCTCTCCCTCTGTGCCTCTGCCTAGCCCACTCAGGCCTCCTCTTCCTGTCCATTTTCTTCCCCTCCTCTGGCACTTCTCTCTCTGCAGAGCCTGGGAAATTGAGGAGTCTCTTGTGGCAGACAGGCAGGGCTGACCTTGAAGTGGATCTTTAATAAAAAATGAGCAGAAGCGTCAGCCTCCCCTCCTCCCTCTTGCCTCTTGCTCTCTTCTCCTCTGCCTGTGAATCTCCCATAAGGAGCACTTGCTGTAGAGTAAGCATCACCTTCATTAGGGAACTTTTGGAGGGCACAAATCCCTGGGATGCAGGAGGGTAAAGGAAAGAAGCTTTTGGTGGCATTGGGAAAATGATACAGGGGAGGGTCTACCCTCTGAGGTTGTAGGTCCTGCTTGCTTCTGCCTTAGAACTTTGCATAGGAATTCACCCCACCAAGGCTTCCATTGGAACAACTGTTCCAATGGTTCAGTCCCTAGTCTGGTCCAAGGCAATCGTGGATTAGAGTTGGGGGGCCAGCAACAGCAGCATCAGGTGGACCCAGGAGTAAGAGTGACTCACACTCCAAACTTGGCTTGGTCCCAGCATTATATTCATTCTCATTATTTCAAATCCTCATGATGAGCCTGTGAGCTGGAGATCATTGTCCTATCTCACAGATGAGGACATGAAGGATCAGAGAGGTTCAGACCTGCCCATATCCACCTAGTCCATAGGTGACCGAGGCAAGGACTCAAATCCAAAACTCATCTCCCTCCCTGCTGGAACCACTGGCCTCAGAGCTGTGCACAGTCTTATTGCTCCTCCCTCGGTCTAGGGCCCTGACCACTGTCCTGACCAGAGCAACCAGCTTCTCTTCTCCACTAAGGCTGGAACCCACAGAGGCCCTCAAATGTAATCCCTATAGGAGGGACAGACTTTCCAGAACCAGGTTGCCAATTTCCTGGCTCCTCAGTATGTCCCTCTTTCCCCTGACCTTTTGGGACCCCCCCTTCCCTCTGAATTGTATACATGGTAGGTGTGTGACTCAGGCTGCTCCAGCCACTGTGCCCTTAGGGCCTGAATAGGTCTTACAAGTATATGGGAGGTATACACAATTGTATGGATGTGTGTGCACAGATGAGTAAATATAGCAGGTGTAAAGCATGTGGGGAAAAGTGAGTGTATGAATTTGCCAATGAATGAATGAATAAGTCACTCAAATGGGTAAGTAAATGAGGCATTGAGTTAGTGGACTCTGCCTGTTAGGCAAGGTAGATGCAGGAGCAGAGATTGTGTCCTCTCTGGGCTCTCCCTTCCCATGAGGTCCACTGTGACAGAGATGCCCACCACATGTTCTTGCTCCCCTTCCAGAGTGGATAGTCATCAATAGGATGTGAATGCCCATCTAGGAACTACATCTCCCAGCATCCTTTGGATGTGGATAGACCATGTGACTAATTCTCACCAATGGAATATGGGCAGAAGTGACATTTTGCTGAAAGAGGAGCCTAAGAATCAGGTATGCCCTCTCTCCTCCCTCCCCTTATCTGCTGGCAGGATGCACAAGACTCCAAGATCCTGGAGACCCGAGAGGGAGCCACAAGATGGAAGGAGTCTGGGTCCCTGTGTCATCATGTGGGGGAAAGCTTGCCTGCCTACCAGGAACATCAGCATATAGGACCATCAGAGATTGAGAAATGAAAAGTAGTAAGAAGCTACTGACACTTTAGGATTCCCTGTCATAGCAGCCAGCATTGCTTTAACTGGTACACTCACAGAAGCTAAGAACTTAGTGGGGACCTTGGAACACTTGACAGGCATCCATGATGAGGGTAGACAGCATGGCCTCCAGCTATCTCCTCACCTCCTACATTCAGGGAGGAGTTCATGTTGCTCCTGGGTTGAGAGAGGGACTCAGATGTTGGGGTTAAAAATGATTAATGAGCCTAAACTAACCTACAGTGTCAGAAGTCAGAATACCGGTTTTCCTTGGGAGGTAGGGACTAGAAAGGGTGCACTGGGGCTGGAAATGTTCTGTTCCTTGATCCAGATGCTGGGTGCTTGGATGTGTTCAATTTGTGAAAATTCAGTGAGCTGTATGTGTACAATTTCTGCACTTTCTGTATGTATATTGTATTTCTAGAAAACACATTTTTTATTTTTATTTTTATTTATTTATTTTTAAAAGATTTTATTTATTTATTCATGAGATACACAGAGAGAGAGAGAGAGAGAGAGAGGCACAGGCACAGTCAGAGGGAGAAGCAGGCTCCATTCCATGCAGGGAGCCTGACATGGGACTCGATCCCAGGTCTCCAGGACCACATCCTGGGCTGAAGGCAGTGCTAAATCGCTGAGCCACCCAGGCTGCCCTTTATTTTATTTTTAAAATATTTTATTTATTTATTTGAGAGCCAGAGCATGAATGAGGGGCAGGGCAGAGGAAGAGGGAGAAGCAGACTTCTCGATGTGGGGCTCGATCCCAGGACCCCAACATCATGACCTGAGCTGAAGTCAGACTTAATGCACTGAGCCACCCAGGTGCTCCAAGAAAACATTTTAAATGCCCAGCAGAGGGAAGGTAGGAGGTAGAGAGAAAGAAGTGGAAGGAGATGAAGTAGAAACAAGGAGAGGGTGTTGGCAAAGGCTGTGGGGCGGGGGGAAGGACACCCATGACCTGGGACAGATGCCTCCTCTCTCTCCTTGGCAGGCCACTGTAGGCCATCACACACCACCCATCATCCCTCAATCCCACACAGACACCTACTGGGTCTGGGTCCAGGAAACATCCAGGCTACCCCTTGGGCAGGTGTCATGGCCTGGGGACCCTCACACCCCAAGGACTGTGCAGCAAGCACTCCTTGGAGGTCTGGAACACCACCTCTAGCTCCATGTGCCTTGCCTGGGACAGGGCACAGAGGGTAGGGGTCAGGGTCAGGATGAGGGAAGGGGGCAGGGTAAGCTGCAGAGATGGCAGCTGAGGCTATCTTGGAGGATGTGACCCAGTTTCATTTCCAGCGTCTGTCTGCCAGCAGAATAGATTCCAGTCACCTGGACTCACTGCAAACGTCTACACAGCTCACACACCAGACTCATACACAACTTGCATATATTTCGTGTACATGCCACATGCGCTGTCCCATACATGTGCCACATACATGCCCACACAGTCCTTCATACCCTATATACACGCCTCATACATATGACCCATAGCCACGCCTCATATATACCCCCTACACACAGGCCCACACACAAGTCATATACATGCCTCATACAAGCCCTCCCCCCACTACACCCACACATGCAAGCATGTGTGTTCCCTCAGGGGGAACCCAGCCACAGTGACTTGGATCCCAGGCACCCAGAGGCAGGTGCAGACTGACCAAGGGCCCTTCTGTGGGGCCTCAACCCGGGCTCCTTTGTTTCCATGAAGGCCTTCCTTTACTGTCCTGCCTCAAGTGAAAGGTGTCCTCATTGGGATCTCCCAGAGCCCCTGGCCCTGCCACAGTGGGGGCCACAGCCAGAGTGAGCGAGCGGTGGGGCTGGGAGGCAGAGCCAGGTGAGAGACCCCAGGGAGCTCTGGGGGGGCCCTTGGGCTGGACCAATGGGCGGCCCCGCTCTGGGGAGAGGGAGATGGCTTGGGGCAGGCTGTCAGGGTGGGGCAGGGTGAGAGTCGGGCTCCCAGGAAGAGTACTGCATGTGTGTGCGTGCACATACACGGCGATTGATATAAGCATTGTGCATTCAATTGCACACTACCAATAAACTTGCACACCTGATAAACTGACCTCCTTCTTCCCCTGCCCCCTGGCCTTGCAGGGACCCTGACTGGCTGAATTTGCCTCCCGAGCCCGAGGCCAGCTCGGACAAAGCAGCACAGGGGCAAGATCCTGCCCATCTGCTCTGCCTGTGGCTGCTTGTGACACCCTCAGTTCTTTATCTCTGGCTCCCGCAGCCCTCCTCTTTCAGCAGCCTCCATTCTCAGACCAGGAGCCTCCCTGTGAACTCCAGGGGAGCCCTGATCTCCAAGTGGGGAAAATCACAAAGCCAGTCACCATTTATTGAGGGAGCGCTACGCTGTGTTGTGAACTTTGTTGCTTGACTCTCTCAGCGAGGCTGGCAGTGGGCAGGATCAGCTCAATCTTTTTAGTGAGGAAGCTAGAGCCCAGAGAAGTTAAGCAATTTGCTCAAAGCTCCACAGCCTGGGCAGGGGTGGTTGGGCTTGGGAAGAGATCTGGGGTCTGCAGTGACGTGCCTGTCAGCCCTCAGCAGCCTCATCTTCTAGGCTGTTCTTCCGGACTACTCCAGCCCTGCTAGACTTTCCCTTCTGGAAGGTTCTGTGGCACTGGGGAGGATAGAGTCAAATTTATAATGTAGCATGTTGCCAGTGAAACTTGAGCAATTGGAGTTCTGTCTCCACATACCTGCTCCTCTGAGTGCTTCTGTGCTGCTTGTTATTGAGCACTTTCTCGAAATCAGCTCGTGTTTGGGCTCAGCCTTGTGTGAGCAATGCTGCCCTGGATGTGGCCAGCTTGACGTACTGGTTTCCAACATCGAGACACACATCATAGCAAATGTGCTTATGCCACGGCGGGGCCCTGTGAAGAGGCCTGGCATGGTGCCTGGCGCCAGATTGTGGTCAGTGCACCCCGTCCCACAGCCTCTGGCACTGCTGCGGTGACAGTCCCTCCCCTCGGACAGCCAGCCTGGTGACCGTGCTTCTCCCTGTAGGAAGCCCCTTGGGCTGGGGTCCCAAGTCCCCACCAGCCATCCCCACTGCTGAAGTCACTTGACTTGAGTTTCGGTTTGCTAACTGTCTTCACATCATACCCAGGTCTAGTCGGTGCATGGCACAGAGTAGCTGTCCTGTAAAGGTGGCTAAGTTTGCTCTGGGCTTATAAGCGGAAGAGGGCCGCTGGGCAGACAGGCCCTCTGTGCTTCCCTATTTGTCACAGATGCCTCCTCACTGGCAGGTGTGGAAAGTTCCGGGAGGACAAGATGCTCTGTGATGCCAACAGGCACTTTCTGGTTTGCTCCAAATGGGCAGCAGTGGGGGCCCAATTATCCCACCGCAAACCCTCTTTCCTGAGCCAGGTCTTTCCAGTGAGCACAGCCCAGCACAGGTACGCCTGACATTTGCTTTCAAAGCTTACAGTGTCAGCTCCCCAACACACACACACACACACACACACACATACACACACACACACATCCCAAACACACAACACATTCATGCACACTACACCCTCCCACACCACACTCATGCACACGCGCTCACACACACACACACGCACACCACATGCATGCATACACCACACACACATCGACACACCGTACACACATGCACACTACATCCACAAATGCACACACATACCACACCCCACACAAGACACCCCCACACACCAGACATACATGCACACACCATACACACATGCACACTATGCTGACACAAACCACACACATACATACACACACACACTATCACCCCTGTCCACAAAAGGAGCATTTTCAATCACCCAACCAGCCAACCTCCCTCGCAGGAGGGGAGTTAACCTAATTACTGGCCTGGTCTGCCTATTGCCTGGCTGGGAGAATGTTAACATCAGCAGGAGCCTGGGAGGGAGAGAGCAGGGCGGAAAGGAGTTATTTTAGGCGATGAGGTGGGGTTTGCAGTGGAGCTGGGCTTTGGCTTACAGAGGAGGGGGCCCAGAGGGATGGAGGGCTCCAGTCAGGGAGAGGAGGCAGCCTGGCTGTGGCCTCCCTAAGAGGGACCAGGCCAGCGGCGCTCTCAGGGACAGGGGGAGGGGCTGAACAAAGGAGGAGGGACTTGTCATCGCTTCTCAGCAGAGGGGTCCCGCTGGGTGGGGGCGGGGGCTGGGGAGAAGGCTCCGTGGGACCTGACAGTTCCCCCTCCACCACACCCACAGACAGACAGGGTGTGAGCAGGGCGGTGCCTCTCAGTCAGGCCTTTGAGAGTAGCTGGGCAGTGGCAGGGACTGTGATGTGACATCTCAGGCATGCCAGTTCCTCTGCAAATGGCCTCTATTTAGGCCCTGAGCAGGGAACCATCCCCCATGGAGTTCCACCAAGATTCTGCCTCTTTTGGTGGGGTGGGGTGGGGACACAGCAGGGACCCCACCCCTCCGCCTGATCCCCTGCTCCAGAAGCATGTAGGGCCTCAGAGCATGGGTGAGCCAGGAACCCAAGAAGCCCAAGGGTCTGCTCTGAAGGGACAGAACCAACCCACGTGCAGGGAGGGTCTGACACGCAGGGGAGGCAGCTACAAAGAGGCGAGATGTCTGAGACACAGCCCTGCACCTGCTGCAGGCACCTCGCTGAAGGGGCTCAAATCCCAGCTCCTTTTAGCTGCTGTGTGACCTTGGACAAGCTGCTCAGGGTCTCTGAGCTTCCATTCTTTTGGCTATGGAATGGAGATTCTAATTGTACCCACTTTAGAAGGGTATGAGGGGGGTTAAAACAGGCCTGCTAACACCCAGGAGGGGAGTGCCAGCTTTCTGTGGTGGTAAGCAGCAATTACCACAGACTCAGTGGCTTATTATCTAACAATTGTCTAATAGTTCTGGAGGTCAGAAGTTCTAAACCAAGGTGGCAGCAGGGCTGCTGTTGTTCTGGAGGCTCTAGGGGAGGATCTGTCTCCTTGCCTGCCTTCCTGGGCTGGTGGCCCCTCCTCCATCCTCCAAGCAGCATCCTCACATCTCCCTCTGACCCACCCGCTTCTGTCCTCATGCCTCCACCTCTGGTTCTGACCCTTCCGCCCTCCTGTTGTGATGATCCAGGAGATTCTCCCCATCTAATAATATTTAACTTAAAAAAAAGATTGTATTTATTTATTCATGAGAGACACAGAGAGAGACAGGGAGAGGCAGAGACACAGCCTGTTCGAGAAACAGACTCCATGCAGGGAGCCTGATGTGGAACTCGATCCCAGGACTCCAGGATCACGCCTTGGGCTGAAGGCGGCGCTAAACCGCTGAGCAACCCAGGCTGCCCCTAATAATATTTAACTTAATCACATTTACCAAGTGCCCTTTGCCATGTAAGGTCACACATCCACAGGTTCCAGGGATGAGGAGGTGGACAACTTTGGGGGCCATTCTTCTGCTTCCTGCAAGACTTGGGAAGTAGGTGGGGCTTAGCAGATGTGAGAGAGAGGAAAAAATGTGCTCATGGCCCTGGACAGGGTGATACAACTTATATGGTAGGGGATTATTTCATCAATAGGGGTTTCCAGGAGCTTCCAGAAAAGTTGGCCCTGTGTTAGGTAAAATGTGACAGCAGAATAAGGTACCTGAGACATTACAACTCCCTGGTGCATAGCTCTTTATAGTTTGTAAAGGGCTTTGCATCATCATATAGAAGAGGAAACTGAGACTTAGCCAAAGAACAGTGCTTCCCCCAAGATCACTTGGGTATAAATGGCAGAGCCAGAACTGAATCCAGGGCTGTGGGACTCCAAGTCTGGGGGTCTTCCTACCACCCACCAGGTGCCACCATGCCCATCAGGTGCGGGAACACCAGGAGTGGGCACAACACCCAGAGAAGAGCAAAGGGCACTGGGTCTGGGGCCCCAGCAGCCTGAGCTCCCATCCTGCACTGTCACTCAAGCTGTGTGAGCTGGGGCAAGTCACCCTCATTCATAAAAGGGGCAGTCATGGGTGGCTGCTGCATTATATGACAAGACCCAACCATAGACATAGGGTGTCGTGCTAGAGTCTGGGGTTACCTCAATAGCATGCTCTGGAAAGACACCGATTTTATTATTTATTTATTTATTTATTTATTTATTTATTTATTTATTTTTAAGACACAGATTTTAATTTTTTTTTATTTTTTATTTTTTTTTAATTTTTTAAATTTATTTATGATAGTCACAGAGAGAGAAATAGAGAGAGGCAGAGACACAGGCAGAGGGAGAAGCAGGCTCCATGCACCGGGAGCCCGACGTGGGACTCGATCCCGGGTCTCCAGGATCGCACCCTGGGCCAAAGGCAGGCGCCAAACCGCTGCGCCACCCAGGGATCCCAGATTTTAATTTTAATTTTAAAATTTTCTTCTAAGGTTTGGGATTATGGAGGTCATACAAATGACCTTTTTTTTTTTTTTTAAAGACTTTATTTATTTATTCATGAGAGAGAGAGAGAGAGAGGCAGAGACACAGGCAGAAGGAGAAGCAGGCTCCTTGCAGGGAGCCTGATGTGGGACTTGATCCTGGATCCTGGGATCATGTCCTGAGCCTAAGGCAGACGCTCAACCGCTGAGCCACCCAGCGTCCCCAAATGATCTTTTTTTTTTTTCTTTAAGATTTTATTTATTCATGAGAGACAGAGAGAGAGAGAGGCAGAGACACAGGCAGAGGAAGCAGGCTCTATGCAGGGAGCCTGATGTGGGACTCGATCCCGGGTCTCCAGGATCACACCCTGAGCCAAAGGCAGGCACCAAACCGCTGAGCCACCCAGGGATCCCCAAATGATCTTTTTTTTTAAAAAAAAAGATTTATGTATTTATTTAAAAGATTTAATTAATTTATTTATCAGAGACACACAGAGAGAGGCAGAGACATGGTCAGAGGGAGAAACAGGCTCCCTATGGGGAACCCTAGGTGGGACTCGATCCCAGAACCCCAGGATCACGACCTGAGCCAAAGGCAGATGCTCAACCACTGAGCCACCCAGGCACCCCAAAGATTTATTTATTTGAGAGAGAGGGAGGTGTGCTTACAGACACCTACACATGTGAGTGGGGGGAGGGGCAGAGGGAGAGAATCTTTAAGCAGACTCCCTGCTGAGTGTGGAGCCTGACTTGGGGCTCAGTCTCATGACCCATGAGATCATGATCTCAGCCAAAACCAATGTCAGGCACTCAACTGACTGAGCCATCCAAGTACCCCTGAATTTTAATTTCATAAGTGATACTCATTATGCATTCTGACCTCTGTTGGGAGGGATCTCTTTCTCACTGTGCAATATTTAACTCTACAGAGTATGTTGATGTACTGGGGCCACTGTACCAAATTACTGCAGAGAGGCTCAGACAATAGAAATTTATAGTCTCATAGTTCTGGGGCCAGATCGAGGAGGAATCTATGGTATTGATTCCTTCTGAGAGCCATGAGGGAAGCTCTGACCCATGCCTCTCCCCTGGCTTCTGGAGGTCTGCTGGCCATATTTGGCATTCCTTTGCTTGCAGATGCATCTCCCATCTCTGATTTCGTGTTCACATGACATTCTCCCAGTGTGCATGTCTGTGAGCAAATTTCCCCCCTCCTTTTTTTTTTAATAAAAGATTTATTTATTCATGAAAGACAGAGAGAGGCAGAGACATAGGCAGAAGGAGAAGGCTCCCCACAGGGAGCCTGATGTGGGACTCAATCCCAGGACCCTGGGATCATGACCTGAGCCAATGGCAGATGCTCAACCACTAAGCCACCCAGGCATCCCCAAATTTCCCCTTTATATAAGGACACCAGTCATTTTGGATCAGGGGCCCACCCCAATCTGGTATGACCTCATTGTTAATTACATCTGCAATGATCCTATTTCCAAAGAAGGTGGCATTCTGAGGTCCTTGGGATTAGGGAAGGGTTATTCTCAACATGGGAATTTTTAGGAACACAATTCAACCCATAACACAAGTATATAGAGGAGAAAGCCGAGGAGTGCCTGGGTGGCTCATTCGGTTAAGTGTCTGCCTTTGGCTCAGGTTATGATCCCAGGGTCCTGGGATCGGGCTCCCTGCTAAGTTGGGGAGTCTGCTTCTCCCTCTCCCTCTGCCCCTGTTCCATGTGCTCTCTCACTCACTGTCTCTCTCAAATAAATACATGAAATCTTAGAAAAAAAATCGAAAGCTGAGAGTGCCCTATGTACAGCATACACTCCAGAGGTAATTCTCTTCCTCATTCTCAAAGTTAATACCAAGCCAACTTACTCCAATTCCCTCAAGATCTTTTCCTATGCATTTACATTCAAATACAAATGGGCTTTTGGGGGGGTTTTGTGGGACTTTAAAAAATTTTGTGGTTTATCTACCCTACATGGAATCATATTATACACTTTAATTTTCATTTGTTAGGGTGGGGAGAGCCTTTTGTGTCAGATCAGTGCTTCATTTATTAGCTTTGGCCCTGGGGAAGAAGATGGGTTTGGTGAAGCTGCTGGAAACCCCCAAACCCAGTGCCTGGACCCACCCACCCCTGGCTGAAATAAGGTGGGGGGTGGTCAGCACCACCAGGGGGCTCTGTGCTGGGAAGGCAGTTGGAGGGGCACGCAGAAGAGGGCAGAAGCTGGTCGCTAGTTGGTTCAGGGATTTATTGCACAACTGTACTGGAGCAAACCACCAAAGATCAACCCACCTGGCTCCATTTGGGGCATCCGGTTCTGGGTGACCCTATTGGATTTTATGAGGGAATTCAGGTAGGATCCAGAAGAAAAGGAAGGGCACTAAGAACACATTTCTGATTTGTCAGCTCTGGCTGCTTTTAGAAGTTTGCCCCAGGCAGTGAGCCCACAGGCCCGGGGGAGGATGTGGGGTGGCCTCTGAAAGTGCATTAATCGAGGAGCTCCGTCTGAAGCCTGAGGGGAGGAGAGGTCCAGCAAGCACTCCGTGGGAACTCAGGCAAGCACCTGGAGGACCCAGGCTTTCCCTGGCAGGGACGGGTGGGGCAGCTGCTGCAGGTACCTTCAGGGACCCTGGGGCTTTCTGTCCTGGCCGGCGGGCAGCTTCTGTACATCCTGGGTTTGGGTTAATCCCTCTCTACCTCCTTGGGGTACCAGAAGGAGTGGCCTGCCTTTGCTGTCTACACAGGGCCCTGCAGACAGGACGAGTCCAAGTTTACCTGGTTGACGGGAATGGGAGGTTGTCCTCCCTGCTGCTCCACCAACTCGGGGGCATGGCCTTGAGTCTTGGGCAAAGCTAATGGGGAAGGGGGTATTTCTTCCCAGACCCCCCCACCTCCGGCCTTCACCTCCCTGCGTATTGTGTCTCTTGTCCGGTTTCCACGGACCTCCCTGGGCTCGCTCCCGATTCCCTTACCCCTGTTAGAGGCGGCTGTCGCTCTGGTCTGGGTGAGCAGAAACCAGACAGGGCCGAGCCGGATTTGGCTCTGGAATGCTAATCCTCACTCCACCGACTGCCCCGCTGGTCCCTAGGAGCCGCTCTGCAGCACCAGCCTCCTGCTCCCTCTCCAGGCAACCTGGGAGAACTGCAGAGGAGGTTGGGCGCGCAGAAGTCCCTCCTAAGGGAGGTCAGGGTCATTGCAGGTTAAGCTGTTCACCCCTCTGCCTTAGCAGTGAGGATGTAATACTCTGCTTTCCTTATAATTACCCAACTTGGCTGTGTCTCCCCGGGACTTACACGCAGTCTCTCTACAGGAGCAACTCTTCGGTCGTGTAATTACCCTTTTAGTGCGGGTGCTTGGTGGCTTCCACACCAGGCTTCCCTTCACTCTCTAAAGGCTGGTTCTTGGCCTCCCCCAGCAAAGTCCCCAGCTCATTATGGTCATTAACACTACACACCCAATCCCTCGGTTTCTGTTCCTTGCTAAGGGGGGACAGGGGTCGTGGTGTCAGGAGGCAGCCAGAAGGCAGGGATGGCAGCCAGTCTGTGGACCAGGAGGCACATAATTGGAGTTTGAAAGCGGGGGCGCGGTTAGCTTAACTGTCCTCATAACTGGCTGATGGACTTCTGCGTGGTGGAACTGGGAATGGGGTTGGGCAATGCTGCTTTGTCTCTGTGTCCCTGTCATCCTATACCTCCCACTCACTGCCACCCTATTTTGGGCCTTCAGCCCTTCTGCTGCTGAGCATCCTGAGTGGGCCCTGCTGCTATGGCTTTCCTACTTAGAGGACAGCCTGCAGGCCTGTAGCAAAGGTGTCACCTGGGCCCCACCCCCAGGCTCTTGAGTCATACTGGCATCGTGTCACCATCTCTTGTCCCCACCTTCACAGAATGAGGTCCGAGCTCTTCAGCCTGGCATTCCAGACCATCCCCAGGAAGAGTCCCATTCCATCCTCCTTGCCCTAGGCTGCAAGCCAAACATTTGGCCTTTCTTCAAGCACATCTTGCGTACATCCTTTTAAGCCCAGCCACTCCTGTGGCTGCCAGACAAGCCCATCCTGCTCTCCTTGCCGTGGGAATCCTAGCTAGCCTGCAGAGCCAGCTCAAACGTTCCTCCTCCCTCCCGAATATCTCGAATGAGACCTCTCCCTTGCTCCTTGCCTCTTTGCCAGTATATCCAGAAATAACCTTGTCCTGAGTCCTGTGCTACTTTACACTTTTCTCACTGGTTCTCGTGTACCCGACTTAAGTCCTGAAAGGCAGGAGGCCTAGGTAGTGGAAGGGCTCTGGGGTAGCCAGCGTTCAAAGTGTAGTGGGTTCCCTTCCCCTTCCCCAGCGTAATCTGGAAGAGTCTGGACTATTTTCCATTCTTGGCCACCCTTCTAGCCCCCCCACCGCCCCACCTTCTCAGATTGCTAGGTCAGAACTTCTGAGAGGTAGGGGTCAGGAAGCCGCATCTTTAGCAAACTGGGAGCCCCCTGTGTGGTGACAGCTGGTAGGTGGAGATTCGCACTGGCCTTCCTGAATGAAACAACCTGCTCTGAGTTGCCTGTGCTGGCTCTGCTGGTCAGGGTTGCCACAGGGATCCCATGACAGAGCAAACGAGCCCAAGGAATGCTGGCATGGTGTTTCACATACAGAATTACCGGGAGGAATTAGTCCGAAGGCAGTGTCCAGAGCCGTGCTCTTTACCGTAGCGATAACCTCAGCAACCCAACGGTGGAATTACCGTGGGCTCACCCAAAGGGCTACCCTGTTATGACAAGTGATAAGGGAGCACATCTAGGTGCTTGTAGGGGAAGAATCACCTGTGGTAGCTCATCTCCAAAACTGGCCCCCAAAGAGCCAGGCCTTCCTGGAACTCCTGCCCTTGTGGCCAAGCCCCTCCCAACCACAGGCCTGGGCCTGCCTGGCACTTGCTTTAACCTTGAGAAAGTGGCAGAAGTAATGCTGGGCTGGTTCTGAGCCTGTCCTACTGCCTGGCAGTTTCTGGGTTTGCACTTCTGGGAGTCCTGAGCTGTCCAGTAAGACCTCTGCCCATTTGGCAGTAGAGGCCCCATGAAGAATGACAAGCACATCTGCCCCCACATCCCCTACACACCAGCCACAGATGAGCCACCATCTGAGATGTACCAGCCCAGCCAGGCCTCACACCCCAGGGAGAACCATGCAGCAGAGCCTTGTCAGCTTGTAGAAGGGGTGGGGGTCATAACGTGGTTTTCAAGCAACTGGGGGTGGGGGGGTGGGGAGGGGGCATCACAGGTACATATAACCAGAAGAGGAGGCTACAAAATGGCACACGAAGCTCTACCTCAACTTGTGAAATAAGCAAACCTTAGGAAGACATATACCACTAGCTGTGATTATTTTCCTGCTTTATTTTTTGGCTACTTTTTAGGTTTTATTTATTTATTATTTTTATTTTTTTTTAAATTTTTATTTTTTTATGATAGTCACAGAGAGAGAGAGAGAGGAGAGAGAGGCAGAGACACAGGCAGAGGGAGAAGCAGGCTCCATGCACCGGGAGCCTGATGTGGGATTCGATCCCGGGTCTCCAGGATCGTGCCCTGGGCCAAAGGCAGGCACTAAACCGCTGCGCCACCCAGGGATCCCTACTTTTTAGGTTTTAGACAGTAGACACATATTACTCGTGTAAGACGATGATGTCATAGTGACACCATCCATTTTAGTTCTAAAGAAAAGCTGCTACAGATAGAAGATGGTCCTGTCTAGGCAAAGCTCTGCCCCCACTTGCCCTTTCACCCTGTCACTTTAGGGTCACCTGCTGCCATCAAGTTCTTTCCCAAGCGTGGGGCTCTTAGTTTCCACTTCCAAGGAATGGGGCACAACCCACCCTATCGGGAACAGGTCCTATTCTAATTCCCCACATTTACCTGAGCCCAGAGAATACAAATCAAGTTCCTGATTGGGTTCCGATGGGAGACACAGAGCCAGCCTTCCCGCGTCCCTCTCGCTGCCATGGCAGCTGGCGTTGATTTCCACCCCTGCTCCAGCCATCACAACTCTGGCCATGGGTCTCCCCATCCGTGGACACCAGGCTGGGCAGGGGAGGAGGAGACTCGGAGCAGGGACAGAGGTCAGCCAAGGCACTCCGATAGAGAAGATGGACCCATAGGCTGAGCCAGATACCACCACACGGGGGGAATTGGGGACAGGAGCTAGGCATGTACCACAGCTGTCACCCCAGGACACTTGGAGGAATTAGGCTGAAGCCAAGCCTGCCCTCAGCTTGCACAGCTTGGGGAGGCAGTGGTGCGGAGCAGGGTTGGGAGGAACAGGAAAGAAATTTTTCAGACTTTCTTGAAGCTACTGAAGAAACCTTACATGCATCAGCCTAATATTTAAATAACATCTCGTTCTGATTCATGATGGAGTCACTGGACAGCCCCCTTGAACCCAGCGTGGATTGGGAAGAAGGCACATTTATGGAGACCTTGAAAAAGAAAATGGAAGCCTGCTTTTATTGATGCACACATTGACGGACTTGCGATTGGAAGGGGCGGTGACGTTAACATGACTCTGGTGGTTAACGCAACGGAAACATGAGGGCAGGAGATGGCTTTGCAGGGACATGATGCCTTCATAAGTTAGGGAAACGGACTGCTAGCTGGCTGCCCTTTCATTTCATGTTCTTCACAAACTCCTCTCCCTTTTTGATGGAGGCCTTCAGCTCGGGGATGGCTTCTGCTATCATCTTCTCTTCAAAAGGGGAGATCTTGCCAATGCCTAGATTCTTCTCGATGCCCTTTTTCTGGAGAAGAGGGGAGGGGGGTCAATTGGACAATTTAAACATTTACAAGGATCATTTAAAATACTGCAAATTTTACAGGTTCCCACAAACAAGACTGTTAAGGAAAATCTGACGTGTAACTTCACAACCCTGCCTGGCCCACCCACCCCTGGGCAGCCTGCCAGGGGAGCCTGGGCACCTAGGATGGAACGCCCCCAGGTGGGATCTGGACCCTGGCACTCACTCCACATGTACCTAGGCTAAGGCGGTTTCTTATCTAGAACACAGGCGTACCATCCACCTCTAAGGAGGCTGTGAGAACACTCGTGGGCGGCCTGGCACACCGAGGACTCAATCGTTAGCAGCACTGAATGTTATTCTCCCCGACATGGAGCATACTTTTGGGTTCTAGTCTTTTGCTAAGTTGGTAATATCCACCCAACTCCAATGCAATCAAGTAGGGAGATGGAAAAGACATCAAGAAAACAACAGGAGCCTGTTACCATGTTGCCCTTACCACTAAGCTGGTTTGTCTGCACCAGCAGCCTCAGCTTCCGGGCCCCATCCCTGGAGAGCCCTCCCTGACCCCAGGGCCTGCCACACTGCACACGCCCATACCCCCACTGGTCATGGAAACAGTCTGCTTGGTGTCTGTCTCTCCACCACATGGAGTCTCCAGGGCCTGGGGCCAGGTCTCAGTGACCTCTGGACATCATGGCATCTGTGGGAAGGCCCTATGGGTGGCTCAGCACGTCGCCAAATTCTCTTTCTGGGCAAGAGGTGAAGGCAACCACATCTCTGCCTGATGTCAGCAGCTGCCTGAACACTGGAAATGGAAACCTGGCTGGCTGGCTTGTGTGAGAGAGACCTAGGGGTTTCTGCTCCCCAAACACTCGGGAAGAGTCACCAGACTGGATAGCTGCCTCCGAAACAGCCTGGCTGAAGCCAAGCAATGTGACCCAATGGGCTCTGTCCTAGACGCCACGATCTCAAGGGGACAACCTACAACATGCTCCAAGAAGAAAACCAGAGGGGGCAGGAGGAGGAAGTAGAATGCCTGAGCAGGAAATTATCACAGCTGAGCAACCTCTCTGAGCCTCCCTGGAAGAGGAACCCTGAGGTCAGGACAAGAAGGAACCAGTATGAGCCAGAGGGTGACAGCACACAGGCTAGTAGAGGGAAGCCTTTGCCTTCAGAATTGTCCACAGCTGCCTTGAGATGGAGGAAGTGTCTCATCAAGAGACACACAGAGACAGCCGCTGACCAGCTGGCAGACCCACAGAGAAGGAGATTCACGTGCCAGTGGGTCCCTACCAACAGCTCGAGATTTCTCCCTCCTCTTAATTCTGTGATATGTGCTCACCCTCAAAAACCCCAGTACAGGCCAGGCACTGGGATGGAGTTACTGCACTGTGGAAAAGTGAATTACAGAGCAAACAGGCCATGGCTCCCAATCTTAAGTATAGAGAATGCGTCTCCTTCCACAGTTGCAAGACCCCAACCTTCAGGATACATACCCCCAGCAGTAATGGTGTGGAGAAATAGGCACAGTCTGCTTCCTGGGATTTAACAAAGGAACATTCGACAACTCCTTCCTTCCCATTCATTGCATCCACAAGGGAGAAGACAAACCGAGCTCCAGCGTATGCCATGGACAGGGTGGCAGAGCCTAGGAGGACACAGGAGGGTTAGCCAAGCTAGCACTGCAACCGCAAAATCCAGGTGAGCCTGCCCTGCCAGCTAAATAAAGCGGCTGCAAAATCTGCAGCTTTAGCTGAGAAGAATTTAGGTCAGCATCTCTTAATTTTTACAAACTCATGAATGATACAAACTAGCCTGGCCAACCTCAAATGCCAATCCACTCCACAAAGCCCGACTGCCCTCTGCCTCGGGGCTGGCTTAGCAAGTGAATGTATAGGGAGCTGAGAAAAGCATTCAGTGCTTGCCCGGCTCTTCTGTCTTCCACTGTGAGCTGTAGCAGGGCCTCTGGCATCAGCACCCCACCCTGGGGCTGCCTCCGAGAATGTACCTGCTCCAGCTTTGGCCTTCACCACCTCCGTGCCGGCCTCCTGAATCCGCCCAGTGACGGCTGTCAGCTGGTCCTGGGGAAGGTCCACCTTGGGAGTGCACTGCAGGTCAAAGCCACAGGGACCTGAGCAGGTTCGGCCACCACTCCCAGACCCCATCCTCATGGCAGGCACCCCCTGCCCCCCCCATTGCCACCACCCAGGAAACCAAGACCACCTTTGCTTTAAAGAAAAATTCAACTTTGTTGGGAGGTGTAGTGTGTTCCCCACCCGCCCCCCTGCCCTTTTTAAAAGTAGGCTCCACACCCAACATGGGGCTTAAACTCACGATCCTGAAACTCACGATCCTGAGATTAAGAGTCACATGAGCCAGCCAGGCACCACCCCCTACCCTGTCCCTACTCAGTTTTGAGGAACTTTTAATATTTTGGACTAATTTTAGACTTAGAGAAAAGTTGTAAAAATAGCACAAAGATTTCCTCACCCAGCTTACCCTCACGTTAGCATCTTATATAACCGCAGTGCAATTATGAAGAATAGGAAATTATTATCACTACATCAACCACAGGCCTTGCTCAAATGTCACCCATTTCTCCACTGCAGTCTCTTTCCTGTCCTCACCCAGGACCCCACCTCGGTCCATTCCCCAGCAGTCCTGTCTTCTGGGACACTTGTCAAGAGGACTGACCACTTGTTCTGTAGTATGTCCATCAATTGAGATTTATAAAAGGTTTCCTCACGCTTTTCTCATAAGGTCATGTACTTCTGGCAAGACTAGCATAGGTATTTTGTGTCCTCAGTGCACTGTACTCAGGGGTTAGCATACTGATTTAATGAATCTTCCTCTTGGTGGTATTCACCTTGTTTCGACTCATCTTTTTAAAAAATTTTATTTTTAAGCAACCTCTACACCCAGCGTGGGGCTTGAACTCCCACAGCCAAGACGAAGAGTTGCATGCTTCACTACCAGCTGGCCAGCTCTGACCCCATCAGAGATTCAGTGATTTCTTGCAGTGGCGGTTCTCACTGTGTGCTGGGAGTGGCTACTGCGAGCACTTTCTGACCGCACGCAGTCCCGCAGGTGCCGACCTCCAAGGGTTGGGCCTGACTATGGCCCCCTCCCCCAACCATGGCTGGGGCCGGATCCACAGCAGGAATCTTCTCAAAATATGACTGAAGCTTACATCTTGTTAGTCTGTCTTCAGTTCTCGAAGGAGGACCTCTTAAAGGCACTCCTGATCTCATGGCTTCCTGGCAAGGTGACATACTTACCTGAGAGATCAGGGGGATGATGGTCTTCCCAGCATGACCGCCAATGACAGGAACATTGACTCGCGCAGGATCCAAACCCTGGCCACCAAGGAAGGCATGAAGCTTTGTTAAATTTTTTTTTTTCCCTTTTTTTTTTTTAAGTTTTGTTAATTTTTAAAGCTCTTTAAGTATAAATTATGTCATGTCCACCTAAAACACCAGAACTGGAAAAATCCACAGAAGTCAGAACGAAGAAAGCACAGAAGCCTGAGTCCAGCTGTGATTAGGTTACGGCCCCACCATCAGATGGTGGAACATCAGCTGGAGCGTCGTGGCGAGGAGTAGTGTCATTTGGTGAGGTCACCTCCTTTACAGTGAGCAGAAACCTGCCTACTGTAGGATCTCCCCATGGTCCCTGTCAGTCTGGCATCTTCTGAGAATCAGAGGATCGTCCTCTTTCCCAGAGCTAATGTCATCCCCTGTGTATAAGCCCAAACTCGAGGCCCCATGGTTGGTCACAGAAAACGAGTCCAGTTCCCTTTCCCTCATTGTAGAGCAATATTCAAGACAGTTCCAGGAAACCACCCGGGGGTGAGGAGTCTGTCAACTCAAACAGTGATCAGGACAGAAAAAAACTGAGCTGCAAGGGGTCCAAACACCAGGGTTCTTTGTAGGGCTTGCTAGGAGAGGCTGATTCATTTGTTCAACCAGAGGCACGACACCCCCACAGATCTGTGGACTGGGTATTTCTTAAGATGGTTTAAAAAAAAAAAAAAGGGATCCCTGGGTGGCGCAGCGGTTTAGCGCCTGCCTTTGGCCCAGGGCGCGATCCTGGAGACCTGGGATCGAATCCCACATCGGGCTCCCGGTGCATGGAGCCTGCTTCTCCCTCCTCCTGTGTCTCTGCCTCTCTCTCTCTCTCTGTGTGTGACTATCATAAATAAAAAAAAAAAAAAGAATCTGGTGGAGTTATGGAAGGGAAGGAAGGGAGGGGTATCCCAGTGATGCCACTTTCCCCAAAGGCCACTGCTGCTAAAGAGAGCAACCCTAAGTTAGGAACCCATCTTGCCCAGCAAGGGAGACCCAGCCTCCACAGCGGGCTGACCCAGTAGGACCGGGGTCAAGGAGTGGGGCACTCACACAGGGTGCCTACATGCCAAGGCAGTGTGCTGGTCACCAGGCACACAGGCATGGACAGACGGGGTCCCTGCTTTCCAGACATTCACTGTTGACTGTGAGACAGATACGAGTGATGTCCCTGGGTAAGGCTATGACAGCCACACAGGGCGGACTTGTGAGCAAGGGGAGCACTTCATCAGTGTGGGAGAGGCTTTTGGGACAGACTTAACTCCATCCGGGAAGCAGCAGCAGCACTCTGCCAAAGGAAGCATATTCTAGGCAAAATGGGCAGAAAGAGCAAAGGCCTGGGGGTATAAAGAACATTTATTACATCAGCAGAAAAGCCAAGAGAAGGTGGCAGAGGGGGCAGGAAATGGCAGAGAGGACTGAGGGAGGGTGCAGACACTGGAGGAGTAAGGGCCAACTATCATTCCTGATACAATTCAGGATTTTTCCAGAATGCCAGAGAGCCTCAGGGGGAGGACAGTTCACTTAACAGAGGCTTGACAAGCACTAGGTTCTTTGCCAGGGGCCAGGATCCCCCTCTTCCTCCACCTCAAGCAGTAGGACTCCCCAGGTTATGAAAGTACCATCCAGCAGAACCTTCTGGGAGAACACAGGTGCCACATGTGGCTATCGAGCATCTGAAGTGTGGCCAGCACAATGAAAGACATGAATTTCTCATTTTATGTAATTCTAAGCAATTTAAATAGACACGAGTAGCTAGCATGTTGCAGCAGGACTAGGGGCCCAGGGGAGAAGGCATGCTTCAGCCCCCAAAGTTGGTAGCACCACAAGAGCTCAAAGTGATGAGCACTGTGGGTTCCAGGAAGCTGGGCTCCAAGCCTCAGGAAGCCCAAACCCCACCCTCCCAGCCTGTCTTTGGTCAGATTCAGCTTGAGCACAAGCTCCTCTGGAAAGCCTGTCCTGACTCGGACAACCACCCCACACATCCAGGCCGAACTGCTCACTCGATTACACTGGCTCTAGAATCCCAAGGCCTGGCCCTATATTATCTGGATCTCTGGGACTCCACACCCAGGACAGAGGCTGAGGACATGCCACAACCTGAATGAGAGTGGGGTAGCACACGTCAGAAGCAGACCTGTATGGCGCAAGGGGCACTACAGCGAAGGTCAATGGTGTCATGTGAGCAGTCCTCACTAGGCCACATGCAGGACAACTGTTCCTACTTTAGAGAGGCCCTCATCTCCACAGTCAGAAAAAACTGGCCTAGGGATCAAGAGGGACACTTCTTCAGGCCAGAGAAGTGGTTCTGGTGGATTCACAATCTGAGATTCAAAATCAAGCCATGAGAGGCACCACGGAAGCCAGAGCTGGCGCAGGTGCCAAACCCACCCCAGCATGGGCGGGTGGCCCCATCCAAGCCCAAGGAACGGCAGGTAACTGTGGAGTCAGAACTACAAGCCAGAAACAATGATCCTGACATCTTAGGACATCAGAAATGTTCTTAAATTCATGTTTTCCCATTTTATCATTTATCTAACGATTAGCAGGTAAATCTTGTTAGTTCTAGTTTTCAGAGGCAATGACCTTAGAGAGCACAACCCAAGTGAGCCAGCGAGAAACCTGGGAAAAAGCCTGGATCCCTCAAGGCACCAGAGAGGACAGAGAGTGAGAAGAGTTGAGACTCTGGCTGGCTGATTAACCTGCAGGGGTCTGTTTGGATCCCCCAAGAAAATGTGAGAGCCTCTCTCCCCCAAAGGGGCAAGCTCCAGGAACATGGAAGACTCCCTGGTCTCCAACGTCCCTTGATCAGCCAAGGACAGCCAGAAATGGAGCGTGAAAAGAACCCCTGCAGCTCTTACCTTTAGTTCTGCAATGAAAGTGTTGGCCCTGACAATGTCCAGGGTCGTCACCCCGAAGATTTTATTGGGGTCGTAAGCTCCGTGTTTCTTGAAAACCTCCGTTGCAATTGGGATGGTGGAGTTGACCTAGAAATCCAAGAGAGAGGGGTAACTTGCCCTGTGTTCTGAGAGAAGAGACATGCAACAGACGGAAAAATCTTTTCCCTGGGCCGTTAACAAGTGTACGGGCCGAACTGCTCTGATAACTTGGTTTACAAGCAAGCTGCTCTTACAGTAGAAGAGGTCCCAGTGGGCCAACATCCTACTCTCCCCTCCATGGCAGTAGGCGCTCTTCCCCTTAGGGGCTCCTGGGCCCACAGTTCAAAGGTGCATGTGACCTTCCAGCTGCCAACCTAAAGCATGAGGATGGCTCCACAGGACATCTCCTGCTCCAGCTGGGGCTGACATGTGAGTGGCCAATTTTTAAAAGAGGACCTTGTAGCACAGGGCCAAAGCTTCAGATGGCCTCGGGTCAAGGCCCAGCTCGGCCACTCTGTGAGGTAAGCCTGGGCAAGATTCCCCTCACCTATAAAGGGGCTTTAAAGAGACAACCACATTATGAGGCCGTGAAGATTAAGGGACTTAATATACAGCAAGTGCTGACACAGTGACTGGTGCATGGAAAGAACATAAGAAAAACGAAACACAACTGCGGGACTTCAGTTAGGCAGTAGGTCAGCGTCCCAGCAAAAGCAATGGCTGCTTCCTACAGCTGACCAGCTGCCCTGAGGAGGGCGAGCTGGTTGGGGATCTGTTTCTCAGAGGCCCTGGGGATAAGCCCTGGGCGTGGATCAGCAGGCACATCCCTTGGTCAACATCATGGGTCATTGCACTTCCACACAGAACCTGAGCCTCAGAGTCTGGCTTCAGCCAGAAGGGAGGCACAGAGGCTGTAGCGGTCTTCTTCTTGGGGAGGGGAGGGTACGGTACGTGCACTTTTGAGATCGAAGGAGACAGTCCCCACAAAAACCTGTGAGGAGGGCCTGCGGTGGCTGAGCAAGCCTGATGGAGAACCAGAAACTGCAAACTGAACAGAATAGAGTAAAAGAAGTTAATAGGCCACCACAGTCAGAACCACCACAGGCTCTGAACAGAGCCTCAAGAGTGGGTTTTGCAGGTGGAAAGGGGAAGGGATCTGTCCAAAGGCACACAAGTGGTGGGAAAATCGGGGTGGAATTCACACTTAGGTCATTTGATTTGGCCACTGCTGCCCCTAAAATCGGGTTTTGGTCCTGGTAAGCACCTCGGCATACTTTTGCTAACCGTGGACACAGTATTAGCGGCCTGCCAGTGGCACTCACCGGATTTGAAATGACGCAGATCATGGCCTCGGGGCAATGCTGGGCGCAGGCAGCAGTCAGGGTGGCCACAATTGAGGCATTGGTGTTGAACAGGTCATCCCGTGTCATGCCTGAGAATGATCCGATTCAAGATGTTCACAAAGCACAGAATGAATTGCCAAATGTGTGCCACTTGTTACAGGAAAACCAAACATGAGCGAGACAGGGTCCCTATTCCCAGCAAATCTCTCTTGGAGAGAAAACAATCTAGTGTAAGAAGTACATAAATAGAGGCTTGTGGAGGGGGCTTGAGGTGGGTATCTGAGGAGGATCCCCAAGGCTCAGTAGGAGTTCCCGAGGAGCAGGTGGAAGAAGGGGAATTCTGGGCAGATGGCGTGCACAGGAGCACCAGACTGAGCAGGGGACAGACACAGCAGACTAGTGCATGGCCTGAAGTGCCAGGCCAACAAAGGGACTTCTCTCTATCCCACAGGAACTAGGGAGCCTCTAGAATTTTTCTCTGCCACGGAGACATTGCCTCAATCTAGTTTAAAGGAAAACCCCTTCTCCACCTGACGGGCAGGGAGACATGAGGAAAGGCTTCTACACACACACCTGGTTTTCTTGGGACTCCAGCTGGAATAACCACCACATCGCAGCCTTTGAGGCAATCCGGCAGCTGCTCAGGTCCGAGGTAGCCTGGAAGCCCCCCCAAGAAGAGAGCAAGGTCACTTTTTCTGACCTGGAGAGGCGAGTATGTCTGTGGGGATGGAGCTGGGGGAAGGACGGCCCCATCTGGGTCTGATGCCGACCACAGGCCTCCAGAAGGGCTGCAAGGTCCACTGTGGAGGGCTTCCTGACCCCTGATGCCCACAGGTCTGATAGTTCTGGCTCCTTCCATGCCACTTCCTCCAGCCCCCAACCACTCAGGTCCCCCTGCTTTGGAATGGATCTAGGTCTCCCCCTAAAACATACCAGGTTCAGCTGCTTGTCTTTATTTGACCTGCCAGCCCCTGTAAGGCCTTCCTGGCTCACCATTCGAAGGGCTGCTTATCCACCTCCCCAGTCATCCTAACCAAAGCTCCATCTCAGGGTCAGGTCGGAAGATGTACTAGAGGTCATGCGAGAAAATCATGGTTGATAAGCAGGGACTCAAAGTATTAGTATCTATTTTCTTTACGCCTATCATCTCAGGAGAAGAAAGGTCCATTTTCAAAGGTTTCAAGGGAAATTTGCTCTGATGACCAAAATGCGCTTTGATTTGAAATTTCCTTTTCTTGCAGGAGCTTTCAGAAGCTCCGAAAGAAAAGGAGCAAACGGATTAAGAGACAATGGAAGGCATATAAACTAAGAGCTGACAGTCGACCTCCTGAGTTGTGCCTGCTGGCTGAGGATGTATGGTTAATACCATCATGCAGGGCATTCCCACAGTCAACAGAAACAGAGATTTCTACCCCCTTCCTGGATGGTACCTTGGACTTTACAGTAAAAGCTTTTTTTTTTTTTTTTTTTTTGTAAAAGCTTTAACATAGTCATACCTACTAATTCTACTTCTGGGGCTTCTAAGAAGATATAGAGATGAAGATGTTCATCACAGCTTATATATTTGTATTTAGAGTAGAACAAAACAGGAAATAGCTCAATGGCCAACAAAACAGCTAATATGCTAAATAAAAGGTGAAGTACAGTCTTGCTTTAAAAATGATTTAACCAAGAATTTGGTGACATGGATACTGCTATAAAGTAAAGGTAAAATAACCAGGATATAAAGTATGTATAATTACAAATTATTTCTTGGATTACCTACATGTGTTTGCCTAACAGGAGGAACAGATTTCCCTAAGAAGGCTGTGCTTTTGAGAAGCTGGCATAGGAGCCCAGGGTGGAGGGAAGGCTGGCCCATGGCATCGGAAGGCAAACCTGAAGCCCACTGGGAGGCAGCATTCCTAATGTCCCCCTAATCTCCAGAAGGCCCTGAAAGTTCCCCTTCCTCAATCTTATTACTATTCAAATTATAAAAAAATTAAAAACGGGAAGATTAGATCACCTTTGCTTTTCTGAAAGACACTGCTGTTTACATTTTTACTGGCATAGTCATTTGTGAAATTCAATTCTACAATTAGTGTGGAAACCCCGAATCTCTGATCTATTTTCACTGAAGAACTGTGTTCTATCACTTGGACTCTGGTCCACTGGTAAGAAGAGAAGCAAAGACTCCAGGGTCAGTGTGTCCGGTACCTTTCACGGTTGCTCTGGTCTCGATGTGGCTCAGATCTGCGGCCACTCCGGGTGTATGAGCAATATCGTAGAGGGTCAGGCGGCTCACTAAGGGGCTGTTCTTGAGAAGCAGCGCAAGGGGCTGCCCAATTCCTCCGGAAGCCCCAAGCACAGCTACTTTAGCATTGTTCTGAAAAGAGGCACAAAGGACTCTTAATATACAATCAGTATTAGAAGTAGACACCTGATATCCTGTAAAATACTGCACCGGACCTCTTTTATTGCTGTGACGCCAAAGGAGACACCAGTGTCGCATTTCTATTAGTCCAAAGGTCCAGTTTCCTTCTGCAGTGTAGAGGCTTATCTCAGGGAAATAGGGAACTTAGGTCCACAGATGTTGTGATAGTCAGGGTCCTACTGCAAACACCCTCCGAAAGAGGAACAAGCTTTCCTTAGGTAGCTTTCCAGTTAACCTGCAGTTTTATGTTTTCATTTAGTTTTAGAAGATTTTATTTATTTGACAGAAAGAGAGAGAAAGCATGAGCTGTGGGGAGCAGCAAGGGGAGAGGGAGAAGCAGGAAGCAGGCTCCCTACCAAGCAGAGAGCCCGATGTGGGACTTGATCCCAGGATCCTGGGATCATGACCTGATCCTAAAGCAGACACTTAACCTTCTGAGCCACCCAGGGGTCCCAGGCCTCTGTACATTCAACCAAACTTCTGGGTGACTCTGGCACTAGCCAAAGACTGAGAATCATGACTGCTCCATACCAAGCCAAACAGGAGAACAAGCTCTGGGCATGTCAGTTGGTGGGAAGAGTTAAAAAGTGATATAGCTGAGAGACTCAACTGCCTTGCTAGCATCTAAAAAGCTGGAGCTAGAGGAATTTTTTTTTAAGATTTTATTTATTTATTCATAGAGACACACACACACACAGAGAGAGAGAGAGAGAGAGAGAGAGGCAGAGACACAGGCAGAAGAAGCAGGCTCCATGCAGAGAGCCTGATGTGGGACTCGATCCAGGGTCCCCAGGATCACGCCCTGGGCTGCAGGTGGTGCTGCGCCACGGGGGCTGCCCTGGAGCTAGAGGAATTTTTATCAGTTTATCAGTCACCTTACTGGAACTGGACTTGACTTTAGACAGCTACTTCAGAGCTAAGTACATCTAATGACTGGCATCACTTAATTCCCTTCTTTTTCTTACACCAGGGAGTGGGACTGAGGAGTCATATGGCAACTCCATGTTTAACCTTTGAGAAGCTGCCAGACTATCTTCCAAGGTGGCTGCTTATTCATCTTTAAGGCTCACCTCCAATTCAATAGGCATGGATTTCCTATCTGCCACATGCCAGACTGTCTTGCTAGCACCAATGACAAGACTTGCAAACTGAAAGATGTGCAAATGGAATAAACAACATCTAGTGTGACAAGTGCCATGGAGGTAGATGCTGGGAAGAGCAGCAGCACAAAGGAGAGAATAAACTGCGAGAGGGGATTTTGAAGGATGAACAGTGTTTTGCCAGATGGATGCTAGAGGGAGGAGCTATGGAGTATGGCCTAGTGAAGGGAAGCAGTCCTCTATGGCTCGGGCATTGATGGACACATGTGGAGGAAGGAAGAAGGCAGGGCAAAAGCTGAGGACCTAGCAGAGTAGATCTGGTTCTTCTGGGCATTGGGGAACCAGCACAGGCCTTAAAAGTTGGGAAAAATATGTCCAATACTGTGTTTTAAAAAGATGAGGGGCAGCTTGGGTGGCTCAGCGATTTAGTGCCGCCTTCAGGGCCAGGTGTGATCCTGGAGACCCGGGATGGAGTCCCATGTTGGGCTCCCTGCATGAACCCTGCTTCTCCCTCTGCCTGTGTCTCTGCCTCTCTCTCTGATGAATAAATAAATAAAATCTTAAAAAAAAAAAAAAAAAAAAAAAAGATGAAGCAGAATGGAAGATGGCCTGGAAATATACAAGAATGGAGGCAGGGAGACTACTGCAATAGTCCAAGATGACTCAAGGGTGGGATCTAGGTAAGCAAGAAGGATGGGTAGGTTATAAGGGATTCAGTCACCACCCTCCCCTTCCATCCGGATGGTGAGTAGAGAGAAGATCTTGGGATGACAACTTCCTGGCTTGAGTAGACAACACTGCCTTTAGGCAATAGAGGGAACTTAGGAGAGGTAAGGGGTTTGGGAGAAAGGATAATGAATTCAGTTTTGCATGCCGGGTTTGAGTTCCTTGAAATACACACACACACACACACACACACACACACACACACACACACACGACCATTAGGCTAAAGGCTTGGACTGGAGGTCCTAATAAGCATCTGCCCTGAAATTAATGGTAGCCACAGATGTGGACAAAGGGACAGAGCCCTATGAATACCAGCATTTAAGGAGGAAGAGGAGCCTGTGAAGGATAATGACCAAATTGGACTTTTTTTTTTTTTCCAAATTGGACTTAAGGCCATTCCCACCCCAGCCATTTCCAACAACGAAATCAATGACTGCCTCTTGGTAACCTTTCTTATGAGGAGTAGAACTTACTATACAGTAGACCTTCACCCAAAACTCACACCATCCAGTAACCTCATTTATTGGGGACACCAGAAGCAAAATGATAGCTGTGGGGCATTTGTCAGGTCTGGTCTGTGGCTGGTACTGAACTAAGTCTTTCCTTATCTGACTCTCAGAACTCCATTAAGTAATATAATTGGACTCATTTTGCAGATGAGGAACTGAGGTACAGAAGTTGTAATACGCTCAGGCCCAAAAATACAGCAAATGATGAAGTGGGATATGAGCCAAACAAAGGCTGCTTAAGAAAGATAAACTCTAAAAGCATATACAACTAAAAATCTGACTTCAGTTTTGATTTTTTTTTTTTAATTGGTGCTGTAAATGGGGACTCCTGACTTCCCAGAAAACGTAACTAGCCATTTCAACCTAAAACCCGAGGTCTGGCAATCTCATCACTTCTAGATGTTCACTCTTACATCTTGTTTCTACTCCTAGGGATCCCCCCCCCCCCAATCCCAAACTCCCACTTTCCCAGCTCTGTTAGGCATTCCAATGGTGCCATAAGCTCAACTGTCTAAATAAATGTAGGCTTTCTACTTCTGCCACCCTGTTCCCAAATAGTACCTGTGTTCTCCCAAATTCAAACCCTTAGAACCATTTCCTGTCTCTTTGCTTATTAGAGACACCCAGTCACGGCATGGAGGACTTAGCATCTCAAACACCTTCCCAACATGCCCCCACCTTCTGTTCCCATTCCATTATCTATCCTAGGCCCTCAGCTCCACCTCAAAACCATCCTTCTAAAAATTAACTTTTAATCATTTCATTTCTTTACTCAAAAAAAAAAAAAAAACCTCCTTGAAGTCCCTCATGATTAGATTATTCAGCCTGGCTTCCAAGGTGGACCCTGGAGCTCCATATTGGGTGCAGAATTACTTAGAAAAAAAAGAGACAGGGACGTCTGGGTGGCTCAGTGGTTGAGAGTCTGCCTTTGGCTCAGGTCGTGATCCCTGGGTCCTGGGATCGAGCCTTGCATCGATGCCTCTGCCTGGGTCTCTGCCTCTCTGTGTCTCTCATGAATAAATAAATAAAATCCTTAAATAAAAATTAAAAAGAAAAAAAAAAGAAAGAGACAGACCTGATGCCCTTGCTAGGGTATTCAAGTGAATCAGTTCCTTATGATACATAAGATGACCTCATTCATTCTGTTGCTTTCAGGGTTGAGGCGCTATCATTATTTTTGTGTATTACAAGGTTTTAACAATTTAGTTAATATGTATAAAAACAGTCCTTCAGTGGTGGAATCTTTATAATGTAGACAAGAATTTGTGGTATTGCAGGGATTAACTTATGATCTCTTTGCAGAAGACCAATCTCCAAATTTATGGATCTTTTCTGCATGAGGAATGGTTGTCAACAGCACACATCCAGCAACTTTTAAAAATGGATATACAATAACACTTCATTTATAGGTTTGCTTTATAATGTAAGTCTATTATGGCTTGTTGTTAAAGTTCTATTTTTTATGTTATATATATTAGTACATACTAGAAATAAATATATTGAGGCTGTGCACTAGATACATTTTTACTGTTAAGGTACAAGATCCAGGAGCGCCTGGGTGGCTCAGTCAGGTAAGCCTCCAACTCCTGATTTGATTTCCAAACTGGTCATGATCTCAGGGTTGTGGGATAGGGCCCTCAATGGGTATGGGGTCTGCTTGAGATTCTCTCCCTCGCCCATGCTCTTAAAAAAAAAAGGATCCAGGACCTAAAGTCTCTAGACCAACGTACTACTTTGCTTAAGCTCATCATTCTGACTTACTCTAGTACCTTCTCAGTGTCACCACTTATATGTCCCAATGTCCCATATACATCTTAAACATCTCAAACTGAGCTCCTGATGTCCTCCCCTGTTTAAATCCACTCAGTTCCAGCAGCCTTTCCCATCTCAGCAATTTCAAAGTCCATGCCAGTCTGGTATACCTCATCCAACCGTCTTGTCAGCAAATCCCAGGGTCTTATCTGTGATCAGTTCCCTTTCCCCACTCCTCTGGGTCAGTATTCAGCACCTCCACCTGTCCTAAGTTTATTCATTTGGGGCCTATCTCAGGTACCACTCCTTACTCATCTTGGTATCTCCTGCAGCACCTGACACAGATCTTGGCGAGCACGGATACTCAATGCTCCTATTTGTGTACTTATTTTTCAAATGAATTGAATGTCCAAGAAACTGATCAGAAGGACAGAAGCTAAAGCAGAAAGTTCCTTTACTAATCACTTCCCTTTGGTGTGCAATACTTAAGAAGCAATGTGGTTGGGGATCCCTGGGTGGCGCAGCGGTTTGACGCCTGCCTTTGGCCCAGGGCGCGATCCTGGAGATCCGGGATCGAATCCCACATCGGGCTCCCGGTGCATGGAGCCTGCTTCTCCCTCTGCCTGTGTCTCTGCCTCTCTCTCTCTCTGTGACTATCATAAATAAATAAAAATTAAAAAAAAAAAAAAAAAGAAGCAATGTGGTTATCTCCTGGGTTCTCAAACTTTAGTTATTTTAGAATCACCTGGGGCACTTGGTAAACATACAACAGGTCCTACCCTCCTTCAATGCACCTGGGCCTGTTCTTCATTAGCTTTCAGGTGATTCTAACATGCACCAGAGTTTGAGAACCACCATCCTAGGAAGATGAGTCAAAGAAGCTTAGGCTTATGCACTCCCAGGCCAAGTCCTGCACAGTCACCACTTCTGGGGGCAGGCCCGGTGGCCCACAGCAAGCAGGATCCTTCAAAAGGGTCCTTAAGAGAAGGCTGCGTCTTTCCGTGGGTAGAGCGAAAGCTTCATGATCCCAAAGCCACTGATAGTGGGCAGGACAGCTGACTTAATTCTCGGGCCAAATGGCTGTAACCTTGGACCAGTTCCCTACCCTCGGTATCTCAGTCGGCCTGCTCTATGGAGTTAACGATTACACGTTATTTGTACGGATGCTACAAGAACAAGGTTAGTCGTTTAAGGTACTATAGAAAGTTGCATATAAGCATAAATTATCTTCGGCCCTACAGCCAAAGCTTCTCAAGCCTGAAATTGTGCAGAACAAGAGCAGGCTCTCTGGGGACTCGGGGGAACGAGATGGGGGGCTCCCCAACCCCTCTCCTGGGCTTTCTTTCGGCACTTCCCTCCCAGTATCCGGGCCGGCCCGGGGCGCCACAGGCGCGGGGCGGTACCGGGCGACCCTGCAGTCTAGGATGGCCCGGAGATCAGGGCTGCTCGCGAGCCCAGAACCCACGTGGCCCAGGCCGGGGGGACCTCCGCCTGCAGGGAGCCCCTCGCCGGGCCTACCTGGGCCGAGGTGCTGAAGCTGCGGCGGAGAGCGGCGCCGGCAGGGCGGGCGAGGGCGGAGAGCATGGTTGGTTGGAGCGGGCAGGGAGCCGAAGAGCAGGCGCAGGAGCCGGCGGCTGGCAGGTGACACCAACGACCTCCACACCGCACAGGGCTCCCGGCTCCGCTCTGCCCGGCCTCGCGAGAAGTGGCGCTCCTTCCGGCCCCGCCCACCTCCCAGATCTCGCGGTGTGGACCCCGCTGGGCCGCGGCGGAGGAAGGCGGGAGGGGGCTTCCTGCGCTCGGGGAGCGCGGGCCCCCGGGGTGGTGGAGCGCTTCGCGTTCGGCGCGGCCGGTGGGGGCGACGCGGTCGCGAGTGGGAGGGAGAGTCCGCACCGGAGAGGTGGAAGAGGACGGGATTTAGGCTGGAAGCGCCTTAGCGGAGCCATTTCCAGGTGGGGCCACAGCCAGAGGCCGGTCAAGGTCGCGCTGCAGGCCGGGCGGAGTGCGTGCGGTCCCGGCCCCAGACCTCAGCCAAACTGCTCCTCGTGGAGGGTGCTCCGAGCTCCGGGAAGCTCCTGAAAGGAGAGCGGGGAGAGGAGGTTGAGTCCTGGGGGCGGGGGCCGAGGATGGGGTCCCCTGTAATCAGTCACTTCGATGCACCCGCCCCCCGGAAACACACCCGGCCAGTGCCCTCGTCCCTCCAGGGGCGCAGGACCTTCACAGACACCGCCACCGAGAGTGGCGCATACAGCCCTGCGGGCGGGGCTCTGTTCTACAAGTTGATGGGGAAGCTGGTATCGAGGTGGTAACTTGCGTGGTCACCCGATCCCTGCTCCTCAGCCATGCTGTGAACACGGCCGCATCGTGGCTGCTTTATGTAGGAAGAAACTATGGCTTAGCCCACTTGAGTGGATTTGTTGAGTTTTCCCGGCAGGAAGTAAAAAGCTATGGTTCTTAACCAGGAATTTATCATCTAATGTATAAGTTGAATTAGAAGCTTCATTTCTCCCCCCCCTCCCCACCCCCTCACGTCCCGCAACTGCTTCCTGGGTGTACAGAGAGAGTTCCTCGCCCTCGAAAAGCTCAGTCAAGTGGGGCAGGCAGATGTGCAGCAGGGCTGTTGGTTTCACAAGATCCCGTTTTTCTGCCTTTAAGGAGCTGAGTCTAGTAGGGGAGACACCAGGAGGGTTATGAAGTGCCGTGGGAGCAGAGGAGGTGCATCTCACCCGGTGGGGTGGGGGCCTTGTGGGAGGGGACATTCCCCTGCAGGAGAGGGAGAGATCCTTGCTTGAGCAGGGGAGTTCAAGCGTTTGTTTATTTATTTTCTTAAAGATTTTATTTATTCATTAGAGGCACACAGGCAGAGGGAGAAGCAGGCTCCCTGCAGGGACTCCATTCTGGGTCTCCTGGATCACGCCCTGAGCTGAAGGCAGATGCTTAACTGCTAAGCCACCCAGGCATCCGGAGAGTTCAAGTGTATAGATGAGAAAGAAGAACCCAAAGTAAAACCTGGGCGTAGGAAAGCTTAAGTCTATGGATGGAGAATAATAGATCCTCTCTGGTGGAGTGGGGTCATAAACACATGAGCAGTGTCCTTTATCTTATCACTAACTACTCTCTGGTTCATTATTTGCCCTTCTATCTTACCACTAGAAACGAGAGTACCTTGTGGTCAGGTGTGCCTCTCATCTCTGAGCCTTTATTACCCAGCACGTAACCAAGCTGAGAGTGGGTCTCTTGAGTTTTGGGAGAGTTGAATAGTTTTGGTAAGGCTGGGAAGAGCAGGTTGCAAAAAAAACCAGATTGTGCAGGACCTCTGAATGTTAGCTGAGAAGCTTGTATTTATCAGTGTTAGCAAGTGTTTATCAAAGGCTTTTATGATCCCACCAATACCATGAGGAAGATTGGACGGCCCTTGGTGTGCCAAGGTTTCTTTTCTTTTTTCTTTTTCTTTTTTTTTTTTTAAGATTTTGTTTATTTATTCATGAGAGGCACAGAGAGAGAGAGGCAGAGGGAGAAGCAGGCTCCATGCAGGGAGCCCAACATGGGACTCGATCCTGGGTCTCCAGGATCATGCCCTGGGCCAAAGGCGACGCTAAACCCACGGGCCACCAGGGCTGCCCTGTGCCAAGGTTTCCAATGGAGGATGTGGAGGGCACGGAGATTGTTCAGGAGGCTATCTTAGGAGATGATAAAGATCTGAGTTATGATGGTGGCCACAGAAATGGAGGGAGAGGGTCCAATGAGGAAGCAGTCTCAAGGAAAGAATTGATTAGTTTGTGCCTATCTGGGTTTAAGAAATGAGTAAAAGAGATGTGGGAAATCCAGGCTGAGAAGTATATAAGTCCAGAAACGGGATTTGGGTTTGTGTGGAAGGAGAGCTGGCTGGAGGCAAAAAATAAAGAGCTCCGTTTTAGAGGAGTTGAATTGGAAGTGATGGTGAGTTGTCCACATAGAAATACCAGGTGGGGAGAGATGGGGAGTTACTCCAACATAATATGTGGGATTGAACCCCTGAGAGAGGACAGGGCTGAAGGCATCCCTGCAAAGGGGAGAAGTGAGGCCATGAGAAAAATAAGAATCACAGATTCTCAGGTTTGCTCCAACAACTGGGGCTCGAGTCCCGTCCCCCTCCCTGCCAAGTTCTGTACTCAAGCCATCGGGAAGCACTTGACTGTTAGGAAAGCCAGCCTCATACTGAGTTCCCAGCTGCTTCCCTTTCAATCCCAGGATTGTTCATAACAGTATTAACAACTACTGTATTAAGCTCCGACTCTGTGCTCTGCTTTGCGTGTGTGACTTACACTGAACCCGCAGGGCCTCATTCAGGAAGCCCATTGCAGTCCTAAAAAGCCGTTTTGCTTTGTCGTCATCTCCACATTTCCTTGTTTGGTTTGTTTGTTTTAAAGATTTTAATTATTTATGAAACAGAGAGAGATTGGCAGAGAGAGAAGCAGGCTCCATGCTGGAAGCCCGATGTGGAACTTGATCCCAGGACTCCAGGATCACACTGTGGGCCCAAGGCAGGCGCTCAACAGCTGAGCCACCCAGGCGTCCTACTTCCTTGCTTTCTTTATTTCTTTGCTTGCTCTTTAGTTACACTGAGTCATCAGAACAGACTCCCTGCAATCACCTCAAAGTCCAGTTTACATTAGTTGTCCAATCTCAAATCGATTTGGTGTGAGAGCTTCTCTTTCCTCTCCCCCCCTCCCCCCTTGAGCTTGCTTTAGGCTCCCACCTTGGAGGGGAGGGTGCTTGACTTCCCCATTTCCCCATCTTGCTTCCTTACACACACACCCCTCCCCCATCAGACTGTGGCTTCAGACCCATGGAAGTTGTGGGAGAAGAGATAGGGCAGGAAAGATCCCCCGGTCACCTGGCATTAGTATTCTCTGAGCTGGATGGGAGTTTGTGGCTCGTTATTCTCCATGTAGTGCTTTTTTTTTTTTTTTTTTTTTTAATTTATTTTTTATTTTTTATTTTTTCATGTAGTGCTTTTGTGATGCAGTTCCTTTGACCTAAGTGGTGATGCCTCAGTTTTGCTGCCTTCATCTCTTTCTTCAGCCCCTGGTTTCTGGAATTCCCTACTACCTCCAGTTGGCCCATTGTCCTTCCAGGTGGCAAATCTTGGGCAAAGTCCCTTTATAATGGCTTCTAGTTGGTGGCTTCCCTTGCCCACATTTGCTCTGTAGGAAACGCTTATGGATCCTTTGCCCCAACAAATCCTTGCCAGGGGTGGGGGTTGTGTATATAGGGCATTTCAAATGCATCTGCCTCTCCTTGCTTTGCCGACAGCCAGCCTCAAACTTTTCCAGGATGGGGCCCAGCACCAGCCTGTCTGCTTGCACTATCTTCAGAGGGCACAGGCCAAGCGATTCTAAGGGTTTTCTGGTTTCATGAATTGTTTCAATAAAGCGAAGGCTTGTGAATGTTGGAATTCATGAGGATGCTAATAGAGGGAGTGAGATTTGAGAAGCCAAAAAGAGAGAAGGTTTAGATTGGAGAAGGTAAGGTCAGGGGATTCCAGGAGAAAGCACAAAGCCCCCAGCCCCTACCCCCCAGGGGCAGGTGGTTGAGGAGGGCTGTTCATACTTTACCCTTAGGCACGAAGTAGGAAATGAGAGAAGTTGCTCCTTGGGGACCCAAGGAGGGTTGAGGAGGTTTAGATAAAAGGTACAGCAGTTGGGAAAATTCTAGGCAAATGAACAAAGAGCAAGGGATTTACTGGTAGCTGTTGAAGCCAAATTGAATTCTGCAGTGTGTACTTTCTTTGTGTCCAAATCCACATGGTTTCCACAGCCCAGACCCCACACCAAGGTCATCGATGAGCAGGTGGGGCTACACACACAGACTCCTATCCACACCTGCATATTTGAACACAAACACCTGGATCTACACAGGGAATTTATTTTTATGGGCATATAGTTTACATACAATATACAGATCTTAAATGTTGTTTGGTTTTGACAATTTACACCCTTAACCACCACCCCTCAAAACCATCTGTAGAACATTTCCATTATTCCAGAAAGTTCCTTCATGCTTCTTTCCATCAATCCCCCGGGACTGGTACTTCCTGATTCCTATCACCATAGTTTCATTTTTACCCACTCTTATATATTTTTATACACAATATGCAATAACATTGACCTCCTCCTTGCCCTACCCCACATATACTCAAGCCATACACATCCATGTATACTGACCATTTTGTGCCTTACAGTAGTCTTAGACCATGGTTATGGACTGTCATATTTTTGCTATTAGATGCTTGTATATGCTAACCTACCTTCAACCCTAAAATTGTACCCCAAGTGAAGTATTTTAAATTTCTTCTTCGGATTCCTGGAGCAAAGAGTGAAAAGTAAGAAAGGTGGTAATCATTCCGTCTTGCATGGGAGATTGAGTGATTAATTGATTGATTGATTGATTTTGGTGCTCTAGGATATTTTAAAACGGAGCTGTATTTGGATAAACAGCTTTAACTTTGTTGTGGCTCTTGCCTGCCAGAAGTCAAAGGATTTGGCTTCCAAGATACATTGCAGCAGAACAAGTGTGAGGTGGTGGCCTGGCAGCAGCAGAGGCATCAGGAAGCATGGGTGGGCAGGGAGTTTCTAAGAGCTGGGAGTCACTGATGGTGGCAGGTATGAGTCAGGAGCAAAGCCTTTGGTTTCTCAGATCAGTCAGAGGTCAGGGAAGTAAGAGCACAGCTGTGTTTCTGGACTCAGGGCTGAAGACTTGTGTCAGAGAAGCAGAAGGTGAGGTCTAAGCCTGGTCAAGGAGCAGAGAAGTAACTGCTGAGACCAGGTGTCATGGTCCCAGCCTTTGGGAGACTTAGAGTTGACCAGCCCCTACCCCTGACAGGTAAATTGAATGGATGGACCTGTTAATCTCACAGGACTGCAAGAGTACCTCTCAGATGTGTGGTGAGCCCAGGTTTGGGGACACAAAAGTGAAGGCAAGATAGAAGATTAAGAGACAGGGATGTGGGTTCCTTGGCCTGGGCCCCCGGCCCCTACCTGTTGCTTCCAAAATACAGAAATTCTGGCAGTCACTGCAAGAGAGCCTGGTGCTCTTCTGGACTGAAAGACTGGTTTCAAGACCACTTGTGACCTCCACAACTCGGGGGTGCTATAGCCTGGAACTGTGTCCTCTAGCTTTGTCAAGGTTCAGGGCACAAGGAAGGTGTCTGGCTGTGAGCGAAGACCACACCAGATCCTTCGGGATCCTGTCCCTCAGGCAGCATGCAAGGCTCCCTCCACTTACAAACTTGGACAGCTCCTGCTCTGCTCCTTGGCCTGAGATTCTCTGAATAGTGCTCTCTGTCTACTGGGTTTGTAGTGATTAGAGGCTCCTGGGTGAATTGGAAGGAGAGAGCTAGGGTAGAAGCAAAGGAGTGCCTGTTTCCCAAGCTACTGCTCTATGCCATGGCCAGTGCTGGGCAATTTGACATCCCAATGTAACATTCCCATAGCCTTTCCAGTATAATCCCATGTAAACTGCCTCCCTTTATGGGCAAGGGTGTTGAAGTCTGTTACCATGTTAAGCTTTGGTCATCCTGGCATAGCCTCTGCTTCACAGAGAACCAGGGCATCTGTGCAGTCCTGAGTCATATCTGTGCAGTCCTCTGGTCCCTGCTCAGCCTGAGCCAGGAGCCCGAAGTAATGCTCATGGCCTAGTTTCTCCAGGAGCATTGTGCCTCTCCTCTCTACCTGAAGCAAATGCCCATCAGTTGTATCCAACCAGACTGCCTGGGGCTGAGCAGCAGACCACACTTTCTGCCCTGGAAGTCCTTTGAGAAGCCTGATGTGAGGCCTGGCCTCTGACAGCCATGCCATTAGAATGGAAGGCCTCATGTACTGTTTGTCAAGCCCTAGGAGGCAAGAAGGGCCGGGTCTGGTGAGTTTCCAGCTTCATCTCAGGCTAGGGCAACCCCTAATGAAACAGGCCTTCCCAGTTGGTTGGTTTTCCCTAAATATAGACAAGTAGTGTCACCGGAGCTGCATTCAGTAGCCCAACTGCATCCAGACAGCTCTGGGCTGATAGAGAGCGAGCCACACACAAACCTCCTAGTCTGGAGAGAGGCCAGGCCACTGCAGGGGAGGGTGAAGCACCTTCCTACTCATGGGTATCCAATGTGCAAGGACAAGGCTTGTGCTGGCACCCTGTTCTCCTGACAGAGTTAAGTGGCTTTGCTTGCCACCCAAAAAGCTGTGTGGATTTCCCAGACTGGTCAATTCATAGGAAGATTGGTCTTCCTGATGCATGAAACCAGATCCTCAGAAAGTGCTTCCTCTGACCACTCTTCCATCTGCCTGCCCCATTTGTCTGCAAGAACCATCACACCGAACCCCTCTCCCTGCCAAAAGTCTCAAAAAGTGCTATCTGTGCTGAAAGAGTCCTCAAGGGGATGTCTTAAACATACCATTTTGATGCTACTGTTTTGAACAGGTCACTAGGAAAAGGATACTTGGTAGACATAATCATTACATACAAAGCAGTGGCAGAAACCATCCTCAGTCAATGCTGCTAGGATAAAAGTCTGCCTAGGAATCAAATCTTTATTGTAAAATTCACACACACACACACACACACACACACACACGACTTGATCTTGGGAAGACTAATTTTGGCTAAACAAAATTGAAAGTGAAAAAAAATCGTAATTGGTTAACTATGAAATCAAGGAATTAAATTGGCTTAAGGGAATTCACTAAGGAAAATGGCAAAAACTTGTCAATATTAGTGTAATGGTCTATGTAAAAGCTCAATATCAAAATATTCTTAGGGCACCAATGGTAGAGCCAAGAACATCTTAAACCTTGTAGAGTTTGGAGTAGCACTGAAAGGGAGGTGAGCACTTGGTCTTCCACCTGCCCGGGCTAGCAGTGCTCCTGATCTCAGCTCATGGGGCTGCATCCTCTTTCTGAACTGTGCTATTAGGTTCAGGGACTGTTCTTAACTCTCCTGTACTTTATCAGCAAATGAGGGCAGTTTTTGCTTGACCAGGGAGAGTTCTCTCCAGGGAAAGGAGGAAAGTCTGGAGGAGTTGATCCCTGGGGCTGGGTTTTCACCTGGATACCTGGAGACAATCCCACCAGTAGTGAATGAAGGGATGGAGGTTGCAGTGGGGAGAAAGTAAGTGAGAGTTTGAGGATAGGCTCTGAGCTACAGACCAGATAAGTTAGGAGCAAGTGTTTAGGATGGCTTATGGGAACTTGTGGGACTAGATGCAAAGCTCATCCCCTCTCTACTCACTACCTCCAAAATGCCCTGAGCACTGGGCTTTCAGAGACAGAGGACCTGACTGGGGGTGGGAATGGAGAGTTCCTTAGGTGCAGTCCACCTGTGGCTTCCGTATGTGTGGCATTGAGTCAAGTTGGCCCCAGTAGTGAAGCCAGGAATGAGGACTAAGAATTGATTTATTCAATGCATGCTTATAGGGATGCCTGGGTGGCTTAGTGGTTGAGTGTCTACCTGTGGCTCAGGGTGTGATCCTGGAGTCCCAAGATTGAGTCCTGCATCGAGCTTCCTGCAGAGAGCCTGCTTCTCCCTCTGCCTATGTCTCTGCCTCTCTCTGTCTCTGTCTCTCTGTGTGTGTGTCTTTCATGAATAAATAAAATCTTAAAGAAAAAAACAATGCATGCTTACAGAGCACTGTTCTGTACCAAAAATCCTGGGCACTGGATGAGGATACAGTGAACAAGAAGAACAAGGTCCCCGTCCTTATGACCCATCCATTCCAATGGGAGAAGATTGATGATAAAGCAAGCAAACAAATGAGTGCAGTAATATTGGATGGTGGCAAGTGAGGTAAAGACAAAGAAACTCATAGTTCAAAAAGCTCACCCTGACAGCTCACCCTGACAGCCATGCCATTAGATTGTAGGGGGGAAAGCAGGAAGCACAAAGTACAGTTGGGAAGTGTGGCATCCTTAGGCAGAGAGGATAGTACCTTGGTCTAGGATGTTAGCTCTGGAGCTAGAGCAAAGTGGATGGGTTTGGATTATATTTAAGTCTTGGAGCTAATAAAATGGATATTCTATTAGTTGGGGCTGGGGGAAAGAGGGATTTGGGGTGTGGACTTGAGTAACTAGGTGGGTAATAGTGCTGTCCTTTGAGACTGAGAAAACTAAAAGGTATTGGAAGTGTGGGCACGTGTGAATGAAAAGTTCTGTTTTGGCTATGTTGCATTTGAGATGCCCATGAGTCATCCAAATGGAGTCCAAATCAGTGGAGAGATCAAGCAGGGGCTACAGTTTGGGCCTCTTTGGTATACAGAGGATATTCAAATCACTTAGACTCTAGATCTTAGAGTGGTGGCTCTCCAGTAGTGGTGACTTGCCCCCTTCTTCCAGGGGACATTTGGCAACATCTGGAAACATTTTTGGTTGTTACAACTGGTTTGGGGGGAGGTTTGCTATTGGCATCTCCTGGGTAGAGGCAAGGGATGCTGCTCAAGATCCTGCTATGCATACCCCCACAGCACAGAGTTAGTTATCTGGCTCCAAATTCTAGTGGTGCTAAGGTTGAGAGCCTTTTCCTGGAGAGAGTGTAGATGGAGAAGGAAAGAGGTGACAGTCCCAGGACTTAATTAATGTGAGGAGGTAGAGCCTTCTGCACAGAAGACTGAGTAGCAACAACCAGAGAGGTAGGGGAGCCTGGGGAGTAGACTGTCCTGGAAGTGGAGAGTGTTGGGAAGGAGGGGTGCTAAACTGGGCTGAATGCTGACAGACTCCATCCTTCGAGTACAGAGAGAAGTGGCTAATGGCTTAGGCAATATGGACATCGTTGATGACCTTGATACGAACAGTTCCTGTGGTTTGTTGGGTTAGAAGCTCCAGGGGAGAAGGTTGCATTTCTTCCCTGACTGGAATGTCTCATGTGTGTAATTTCATTCATCCACACGCAACCGGGAGGTTCTGTTATTCTGGTTTTATAGGAATGGCAATATTACCCCATTTTATAGAGGTAGAAACTGAGGCACAGGGAGGCTACTTACTCCTCATGGTCAGGCAGCCAACTGTCAGTGAGAACAAAGATGAGTATAGAAGATGTTTGCCTGCTGGTAGGAATGATCCATGGGGAAGCTGAAATCAACGATGTTGGAGGGGAAGCTGAGAACCAAAGTCTGAATTAGTGAGAAGGATCTGGGGACCATGTTGAGGGGTTTGGCCATTCCCAGGAGCATTATACAGGTAACTCTGAAGTGGACCGTTGCTGTTTTGAGCAAGATTACCCCTAGACTCAACTTCTCTCCCACATACCCCCTGCTGGCCTCCAGAGGCTTGCTGGGCAGTTCTCTGTAGCCCCCACCCTTGATAAAGGGTAGCCTCCCTATAGGTAGCTGCTGCAGGGGCCCAGCCCTTCTGCTTTGTGGGGCACCAGGGAGGCTAATTACTCCCCATGGTCAGGCAGCCAACTGTCAGTGAGAACAGAGATGGGTACAGATGTTTGTCTGCTGGTAGGAATGATCCATGGGGAAATCTTTGGGGCACCAGAGACTGGATGTGCTCAGGAACCAGTATAGCAAGTAAAGGCATCCCTGTAGTCAGGAGCCAGAGGCTGGCTGGGCAGTTCTATCAATACACATCTGTGATTTCCCCCCCCCAAATTGGACTGCCTCCAGCTTTATCCTAAGCCTAGAAGGCCCCACCCCAAGGTTTTTGTTCATCACTCTCTCCTTGTGGTCACCACACCAGCCTCCCTTAGACTCTCTCAAGTCCTGAATGTTCTTGTATTCTTCACCTTCTCTCCCTAGCTAACTTGTATAGCCTCTTGATTCAGGAGCCCCAGTTAGCAGTCACATCTCAGACAGCCTTCTCTAACAGCCCCAGCTAGATGAGATCCTCCCGTTAGCTTGTCCTCCAACACTGGGTGCTGACTCTTTGGTGGCATTTTTCCTATGTATAATGTGTTTTTGGGTCCAATGTTTGTATTCCATGCTAGGCTGTAGTCTTCATGAGGGTAGGTCTAGTTTACCAGTTATTTCCAGGGCCTGACATACAGTAGGTATTCAGTAATTATTTGCTGAAAGAGGAAATACTGACTATATTATGACTTATTTGGGGTGCCTGGGTGGCTCAGGTGGTTAAGCATCTGCCTTTGGCTCAGGTCATGATCCCAGGGTCCTGGGATCAAGCCCCGCATCAGCTCCCTGCTCAGAGGGGAGTCTGCTTCTCCCTCTCCCTCTGCCCATCCCCCCACCACCTTGTTCATGCTTGCTCTGTCACTCTCTCAAATAAATAAATAAAATCTTTAAAAAAATATTATGACTTATTTCGTATTTCTCTGGCTCTTACATGCTGTGTTCAACACTTTATTCTTCTTGACACACATATTTTACTACAAATTCTTAAGCTTTCCTGATCACTCACATGATTACTATCATTTTTTAAAAAGATTTTATTTATTTATTCATGAGAGACACACAGAGAGAGAGAGAGAGAGAGGCAGAGGGAGAAGCAGGCTCCATGCAGGGAGCCTGATGTGGGACTCGATCCCAGGATGCAGGATCATGACCCCAGCTGAAGGCAGACACTCAACCACTGAGCCACCCAGGTGTCCCTCATTTTTGTTTGAAGGTGTATAAAGGAGTTTAATACAATATCTTTGGCCATTCTTTAAAATAGAAAGAGGTACTAAGCTTGTACATTATTGATTCTTCCCAGTATAGGATGGCTGGTTTGGTTTTGTGTGAACCAACAGAACTTTACAACATCTTGAATCAGGTCACAAAACTTTCCCGATTGACTGAACCCAACTATCTCTGCTTATTGGGTAAGTACTCTAAAAAGCTATGTTTTGTTCAGTGTCCTTCATATACTATTTTAGGTAAATCGACAAACTTATGGGGATTGAGGAATAAATGACTTTAGAAAACTGTTAGACTCATTGACTCATGACATAGCTTAAAATGCTGCTGCTAATTGTCACCTGACTTGGAAATAACTCCAGATTAAATCTAGAAGTTCTTAGAAGACTTGTGTTCTTGTTCAATGGAACATTTCTTTTTTTAAAAAAAGATTTATGGGATCCCTGGGTGGCGCAGCGGTTTAGTGCCTGCCTTTGGCCCAGGGCGTGAACCTGGAGACCCGGGATCGAATCCCACGTCGGGGTCCCTGCATGGAGCCTGCTTCTCCCTCTGCCTATGTCTCTGCCTCTCTCTCTCTCTCTCTGTGTGACTATCATAAATAAATTTAAAAAATAAAAATAAAAAAAATAAAAAAAATTTATTTATTCATTAGAGACACAGAGAAATAGAGGCAGAGACATAGAGCCAGAATCAGGCTCCATGCAGGGAGCCCGATGCGGGACTGGAACCCAGGACCCCAGGATCATGACCTGAGCCAAAGGCAGATGCTCAACCACTCAGCCACCCAGTGGAACATTTCAACTATCTAACAAATATATAGTGATACTAACAAACATTCACATACCCATCACTCAGATTTAACATAGTAAATCTGTTGTATCCCTCTTTTGTACCCCATCCCAATCCCATTGCTTCTCTTTCCCATAGATGATAGCTTCTGTATTTTCTACATTTTTATTGTACGTGCAGGCATCTCAAAAATAATATGTAGTTTAAACATTTACACAAATTGTACCATAATGTACAGTCATTCTGCAACTTGTTTTTTCTTGAAATTTTTGAGATTTCCCCCCTCCATATCTAAATGTGAAGATCTATTTTAACTGTTAGGGTAGTACCCATTCCTAATCAGTCGTGATGGGTTGCTTGCATTATGTTCCTGTTATGAACAGTGCTGCACTGAAGAACTTTATGCATCTCTTGCCCACATACAAGAGTTTCTTCAGAATATCTGCCTAGAAATGCAATTGCCAATTTGCGAGTTCTGCTTCAAATTGCCCTCCAAAAAGATTGTATCAATTTGCATTTCCATCATCAATTTAAGAAACATACCTACTAATACCTGCTTTTGTCAGCCTTTAAAATTTCTGCAGTCTGATTGGTGTGAACTTGTGAGGTTTTCTCCTCCAATTAAAAAAATTGTGATAAAAAAATTGTGATAAAATCCACATAACATAAATGTGTCATCTTATCCATTTTTAAATGTACAGTTCAGTGGTGTTAAATATGTTCATAATGTTATACATTATGCATTATGTGCATCACTTTCCATCTCCATAACTCTTCATCTTGTAAACTCTAAAACTCTATACCCATTATTTTTTTTTTTAATTTTTATTTTATTTATGATAGTCACACACAGAGAGAGAGAGAGGCAGAAACACAGGCAGAGGGAGAAGCAGGCTCCATGCACCGGGAGCCCGACGTGGGATTCGATCCTGGGTCTCCAGGATCACGCCCTGGGCCAAAGGCAGGCGCTAAACCACTGCGCCACCCAGGGATCCCAAAAAACTCTATACCCATTAAATACTACTTGCCCCTTCCTCCCATCCCTTAATCCCCTGGAAATCACCATTCTCCTTTCTGTCTCTATGATTTTGACCATTATAGGTCATGTAAGTGAAATCATACAGTATTTGTTTTTTTGGCTTGTTTCATTGAGCTTCATAAGGTCCTCAGGTTCATTATGTTGTAACATATTGCAGAACTTTCTTCCTTAAGGTTGAATAATATTCCATTGTATGGATATACCACATTTTGCTTATCCATTGAATCAGCAAATATTTGGGTTGCTTCCATATCTCAGTTATTGTGAATGATGATGGGTGTACAAATACCTCTGAGACCTTGCTTTTATTTATTTTGGGTGTATGAACCAGAAATGGAATTGTAAGATCATATGGTAATTCTATTTGTAATTTTTTGAGGAACTGTTGTATTATTTCCATAGCAGCTGTGCCATTTTACATGAGCACAAGGGTTCACAAGTTTCCAGTGTCTCCACATCGTTGTTGACACTTGTTTTCTGTTTTTTGGGGGGATAGTAATCCTTCTAATAGGAGGGAGGTAGTATCTTATTATAATATTGATTTGCATTTCCCTAATGATTAGTGATGTTGAGCATCTTTTCATGTACTTCTTGGCCATTTGTGTATCTTTGGAAAAATATCCAAGTCCTTTGCCCATTTAAAAAAAATATTTATTTATTCATGAGAGAGAGAGAGAGAGAGAGAGAGAGGCAGAGACACAGGCAGAGGGAGAAGCAGGCTCCACGCAGGGAGCCGGACATGGGACTCAATCCCGGTTCTCCAGGATCAGACTCTGGGCTGAAGGTGGCCCTAAACCGCTGAGCCACCCGGGCTGCCCTCCTTTGCCCATTTTTGAATCAGATTTTTTTTTTTAAACTATTGAGTTTTAGGAATTATCTACATATTCTGGGTATTAATCCCTTATCAAGATTTAATTGTCATGAAGTTCAGTTTATTTTTTTTCTTTTGTTCCCCATCCCTTTGATGTCCAGGAAATCATTGCCAAATCCAATGTCCTGAAGACTTTTCCCTGTTTTCTTCTAACAGTTTATACTTTTAGGTCTTACATTTAGGTCTTTGATCCCTTTTGAATTAATTTGTGAGTTAAAGTGTTGTTAGTGTGGTGTGAGATAAAGGTCCAAATTCATTCTTTTGCATGTGGATATCCAATTCTCCCAGCACCATTTGTTGAAAAGATTGTCCCATTCTTAGTCTCTTGAAGATTCCATATGAATTTTAAGATGAGTTTTTCTTTCTATAAAAAAAGCCCCATAATGGGGCACGTGTGTGGCTTAGTGGTTGAGCATCTATCTTTGGCTCAGTTCGTGATCCTGGGGTCCTGGGATCAAGTCCCACATTGGGCTTCCTGCAGGGAGCCTGCTCTCCCTCTGCCTGTGTCTCTGCCTCTCACTCTGTATCTTAAATATATATATATATATATATTTGGGCAGCCTGGGTGGCTCAGCGGTTTAGCTCCTGCCTTCGGCCTGGGATCCTGGAGACCTGGGATCGAGTTCCTCGTCAGGCTCCCAGTAGGGAGCCTGCTTCTCCCTCTGCCTGTGTCTCTGACTCTCTCTCTCTCTCTCAAGAATAAATAAATAAAACCTTTAAAAAATAAATAAAATATTTATTAAAAAATCATTGGGATTTGGTAGATAGTACATTGAATTGCTTTGTATAGTGTTAACATCTTAACAACATTGTTTTCCAATTTATGAACCCAAAATGTTTTTCCATTAATTTGTCCTTTAGTTTCTTTGAGAAACATTTCATAGTTTTTCAGTATACAAGTCTTTCACCTCTTCAGTTAAGATAATCTTATATTTTATTCCTTTTGACATTATTGAAAATGGAATTATTTTGTTAATTTCTTTGTCAGATCATTCATAATTAGTGCACATAAATACAACGTTTTTGTATGTGTTGACTTAGTATCATGCAGCTTTGATGAATTCATTTATTCTCAAAATTCTTTTTCTTGGTCAAATCTTTAGGGTTTTTGATGGATAAGATCATTCTGCAAACTGAAATGATTTTGCTTTCCAATTTAGATGCACTTTATTTAGTTTCTTGCCTAATTGCTCTGGCTAGGACTTCCAGTGTTACTTTCGAATAAGTGTAAAAGTCTGAATCCTTGTGTTTTTCTTGATCTACAGGATATGCCTTCAGTCTTTCACCACTGAGTATGATGTTTGCTGTGGATTTTTCATATGTGGTTTTATTATGTTGAGGTAGTTTTTTATTCCTATTTTGTTGGATGTCTTTATCATGAGAGTGTACTGAATTTTGTCAAATGCTTTTTTCATCACTTGACATGATCATATAGTTTCTTTCCTTCATTCTGTTGATGTGTATAACATCGACTTTGGGATATATTGGACCATAATTGCATTCCAGGAATAAATCCTACTTGGTCATGGTGTAATTGATGTAGGAGAATATATATGTTAATTATAATAATATGGAATATAGTCTGTCTGTCCGTCTGTCTGTCTATCAATCCATGAGAGACACACAGAGAGAGACATAGGCAGAGGGAGAAACAGGCTCCTCACAGGGAGCCTGATGTGAAACTTGATCCCTGGGCCCCGGATCATGTCCTGAGTCAAAGGCAGACACCCAACGTCTGAGCCACCCACGTGCCCCTGGAATACAGTTTAAAGCCTTCTCTATAAATACACACCCTATATAGATTCAGCCTTAAAGTTAGAGTGGTAGAGTGGTTTATTGAAAGCTTTTATTTGCTGGGAGATTGTTGATTATTGGTCCAGTCTTCTTACTGGTTATAGGTCTATTCAATTTTTTTTTTTCTTTGTGATTTGGTCTTGTAGATGTGCATTTCTAAGAATCTTTTTTTTTTTCGTTTCTAGGAATCTGTCCATTTTATCTAGGTTATCTATTTTTCTGATATATAGTTAATTGTTAATAGTTATCTCTTACAATCTTTATTTCTGTAGAATCAGTAGTAATATCCTTATTTTCATTTCTGACTTTAGTAATTTGGATTTCCTTTCCCCCCTCACTGCTTTAGTCTATCTAGCTAAAGGTTTGTCAATTTTGTTTATCTTTTTAAGGAACCAACTTTTGGCTTCATCGATTGATTTTTTTTTTTTGTTCTGTTTTTTTCAAGTAGGCTCCATGCCCAACATGGGGCTTGAATTCACAACCCTGAGATCAAGGGTTGGTTGCTCTACTGACTAAGCCAGCCAGGTGCCCCAGAGGTCTAAGTGAGTTTCAATTTGTATCTGCACTCATATGCAAAATAGTCCCCGAAGTTAAAGACCACATGTTTGTAGAAATTTTAAAAATAAATAAATAAAATGGCCCTTCTTGGAAGATCAGGGCAAAACATCCAATCTTCTTCTATTTAAGATTTATTTATTTATTTTGAGAGAGAAAGAGAGAGAACAAACAAGTGAGAAGGGCAGAGGGAGAAAGAGAATCTTAATCAGACTCCATGCTCCAAGCCTAACCCCGACACTTAATCGACTGTGCCACCCAGGTGCCCCATCAGTCTTCTTCCTAATAAGAAACTAACCCGTTTGCCCACCAAGGTGTAGCAAAGCCAATCATGTGGCGAAGAAAGGGTTTACTTGAGAACAGCCAAATGAGGAGACAGGAGGGCAGCTCTGAAGAAAAAAAGTGTATGTATGTTAAAATGTCTTAAACTATTTATTGAATCGTATTTATATTAGTTAAAAGGGATCCATTGGTAAGACTACCTAGAGTTAGTCTTATAATATATATTCTAGTATTTCAAGTTTATTACTAGTTACTAAACCTCAGTTTACAAATAATATATTCATTTTTTCAGATCTTTTTCCCCCAGCTTTATTGAGAAATAAGTGACACGCATCACTGTATAAGTTTAAGACGTACAGCATTATGATTTGATTTACATATATCATGAAATCATAATAGATTTAGTTAACCTCCATCATTTCCTATTGATACAATAAAAAGAAAAGAAAATCTCTCCTCATAAGAACTCTTAGGATTCACCCCTAAGAACCTTTACCTGGGGGTGCTTGGATCGCTCAGTTGATAGAATATGAGACTCTTGATCTTGGAGTTATGGGTTCAAGCCCCACATTGGGTATAGAGATTAAAAATAAAATCTTAAAAAAAAAAACCTTTCCTACCTATCCTACAGCAGTGTTATAGTCCTGATGTTGTACATTATAACACGTTTGTTTTTTTGTTCCTTTATCAAGAGGGAAAATTCTAGCATCAACTCTATCCAGTCAGGGAAAAACATAAAATAAAAGATTCCAACAGTTCCACACAAATATTATATTTATCAAATGGAAGAACTCCCAATTGGACCAGATGCTTATATTACTAAGATTTTTTTCATTGATAATTTTTTTTTTCAAGAAAAAGAGCAAGAACGAATGCACACATGTGGGAGAATGAGTGAGGGGCATAGAGGGGGTGGGGGCAAGGGGCAGAGGGGGAGGGAGAGAATCTCAAGCAGGCTCTATGCCCAGCATGGAGCCCAGTGTAGGGCTTGATATCATGACCTAAGATCTCATGACCTGAGCTAAAACAAGGTTGGATGCACAATCGATTGAGCCACCCAGGTGCCTCCCACTGACATAATTTTTAATAAGCACAAATATATAGCTTTAGTTTCAGAACTTAATATATGCCTGACAATCAAAGCCTTCTTTCAGGAAGAAAGGTCTTAAGCCCCACTCAATCTCAGTAAAATATTTTCACCGAGTGCAGTATTTTACACTTTTCTTAAATATAAGGTGCCCTCATAGCAGCACCAGGATAGTTACAATTCATTTGAGTCCTCATTTGTAGAAAGAGGCTGTCATGGGATAGCCAGGACACCCACTAGTTTGTGTTAGTTACCTCTGTTTTTTTTTTTTTTTTTTTTTGGGTTTTTGGGTTTTTTTTTTTTTTTTTGGCCTTAAAAACTAGAAATTAGTCAAATTGCCCATAAAACCATCTCTTCTTTTTTTTGGCAGTGTGAAAGAATCCATCAAAACCTCTTCTTCTAGCTAATTTCCCAAACTCCCATCTGGGGTTAAGATGAATCTTTTTATAAAAGGTAACTTTTGGTCCTGGAGTCCTGGAGTCTGGGATCGAGTCCCACATCAGGCTCCCTGCCTGGAGCCTGCTTTTCCCTCTGCCTATGTTTCTGCCTCTGTGTGTGTGTGTCTCTCATGAATAAATAAGTAAAATCTTTAAAATAAAAAAGAGGTAACTTTCATAACATGTATCCATGAACATTAAAACTAGTTGTTAGATTAAAGTAGCCTTATAATTTAAGATTTATTTATTTTTTTATGATTCTATTTTTTTAAGTGATCTCCACACCCAACATGAGGCTCAAACTCATAACCCTGAGATCAAGAGTCACATGCTCTACCAACTGAACTGGCTAGGCGCTCCATAATTTAAGTTTTAACATGTAAATATTTATAGTTTGATCTTGTTGACAATGATTGTCAGAGCCTGGAATTCAACATCATTCACTGATTCCCATTCATGGCCCTAAAACACATATCATCATTACATAACTTACCTCTTGCATCTTGAGAGAATCTTCTGCTTCTTTAAATCTTTGGCTCCTAAGCAATTCCAGGTTTTGTATCTTTTGATGGAAATTTAACTTTCAGACTAACATTTTTAAAAAAAGATTTATTTATTTGAGAGTAAGAGAGAGAACATGAGCAAGGAGCAGAGACCAAGGGAGGAGAAGCAGACTCCCCTGCTGAGTAGGGAGTCAGACCCGGGGTTTGATCCCAGGACCCCAGGATCCTTACCTGAGCCAAAGGCAGACACTTAACAATGGACAGAGCCACCCAGGCACCCCTCAGATTAACATTTTAACTCTTCTTACCTCTTGACAAACTCTACTCTCAGATTTTTTACACTTCATCAATGCTTTTCTTTCTTTTTTTTTTTTTTAAGATTTTATTTATTTATTCATGACAGAGAGAGAGCAAGGCAGAGACACAGGCAGAGGGAGAAGTAGGCTCCATGCAGGGAGCCTGACGTGAGACTTGATCCGGGGTCTCCAGGATCACACCCTGGGCTGAAGGCAGTACTAAACTGCTGGGCCACCGTGGCTGCCCCATCAATGCTTTTCCTGATTTTTCATATCATTGTACTGTTAAAATCTGAAACCTGGGACACCTGGGTGGCTCAGCAGGTAAGTGTCTGCCTTCAACTCAGGGCGTGATCCTGGAGTCCCAGGATCGAGTCCCACATCAGGCTCCCTGCATGGAGCCTACTTCTCCCTCTGCCTATCTCTCTCTCTCCTCTCTCTCTCTCTGTCTCTCATGAATAAATAAATAAAATCTTAAAAAAAAAAAAAAGAAAATCTGAAACCTGCCTCAAAGAGATCATCTGATAAAAGAAACAAAATATAAAAATGATTATTTTGGAATAGATCCTGGGAGGTCAGAGTTGTTCAAGATTCCCTATTGGGACCATACTTTATATTTTACTGCAATGTGTAATGATTATCAGCAAGAATTGCCAAAAATCCTATGTTGGGTGCTTTTGTAATCTCCAGTGACTGGCCAGAGAAGCTCCAAGAAAGTTTGGGAGTACATACCCTTTTTCATGCAAGTGCCCTCATAGAGTGAATTGTAAGAGAAATACCATTTATTTGAGGCCTCGCCTGTAGAAAGAGGCTGTCCTGGGAAAGCCAAGATACTCACTAGTTTGTGAATGTCCCTGAGAAAGAGTGACTTGTAAAGATTTTATTTTTTTTAAGTCCTTGCCACACTCAATGTGGGACTTGAACCCACAACCCTGAGATCAGCTGAGCCATCACCTGAGCCAGCCAAGTACCCCAAGTGTGAATTTTTTTTTAAAGATTTTATTTATTCATGAGAGACACACAGAGAGAGGCAGAGACACAGGCAGAGGGAGAAGCAGGCTCCGTGCAGGGAGCCAGATATGGGACTTGATCCCGGGACTCCAGGATCACATCCTGAGCTGAAGGCAGGCACTAAACCCCTGAGCCACCCAGGGATCCCCCACCAAGTATGAATTTTTAATCTGGGTTATACTTGAGTTTCACCAGCCTTTTTCATTGTATTCATAGGAAGTTGCTGCTGGTCGATCAGCAATCCTACCACCCCTGTTATCCTGAGTTTGGTTCTGAAGCTATTTATGGCTTTAGAATCTCACAAGTGATCTTCTTTATCATTTGAAGGAATCATCCTGTCTCCTCACTCTCGCTTTACAGTTTCCAAATATCACTTAGAGTATTTTATTCAGCTGAGTAGCTCTATGGACAGCAACACCTATGAAGAAAGGGTTTTATCAAATATATGACTTAATACTATCATTTAAGAAGTAGATGTACTAAAATAGGCCAACTAATTTCTAGTTTTTAAGACCAAAAAACAACAACAACAAAAAATACAAAGGTAACTAAAACTCCTTATTTAAAAAAAAAATCACATTTTCTCAGAGATGTCCACAAACTAGTGGGTGTCCTGGCTATCCCATGACAGCCTCTTTCTACAAATGAGGACTCAAATGAATTGTAACTATCCTGGTGCTGCTATGAGGGCACCTTATATTTAAGAAAAGTATAAAGTACTGTACTTGGTGAAAATATTTTACTGAGATTGAGTGGGGCTTAAGACCTTTCTTCCAGAAAGAAGGCTTTGATTGTCAGGCATATATTAAGTTCTGAAACTAAAGCTATATATTTGTGCTTATTAAAAATTATGTCAGTGGGAGACACCTGGGTGGCTCAATCGATCGTGCATCCAACCTTGTTTTAGCTCAGGTCATGAGATCTCAGGTGCTACACTGATGGTTGGCATTTGAGATAAAAATCCATTCAATATAGAGCCTGGTTGTTAATCTATTGCAAAATCAAAACTGAGAGCTGTGAATTTACTATATCTATTTAAAATAAATAACCTATGAAATACAGATTTTGGCACAGATAGAAATGGGACAATCAAAATCAATGGATTTAACCTGCATGCTTCATTTGCTCACAAACTTGTACACACTAATAGTCTACAAAAGAAACTATTATAGTTGGGATATCTGGGTAGTTCAGTGGTTGAATGTCTGCCTTTGGCTTGGGGTGTGATCCTGGAGTTCTAGGATCAAATCCTGTATCGGGCTCCCTGCAGAGAACCTGTTTCTCCCTCTGCCTCTCTCTGTGTGTCTCTCCTGAATAAATAAATAAAACAAAAACCAAAAAAAAACTATTGTAGCAAAGAGAACTGCCTTTTTGATTTCGTCTGAAGTCTAAAGAGTTACTGTTCAACATAAATGTTATTTCTAGAAAAAACTTAACTGCATAGGTTAGAATAACCACGTGTGACGTTTTCAGCCACTAAAGCACCAATTCAAAGAAATTTTAAAATCATTGTTTTTATGACAGTATATACAAATAAACATTGATCAAAACTCAGGAAGTAAATACCTAGATTAACACAAGTCAATGGTCAGGAGAATTTTTGTTTGATTGAAGTATCTTATCATCTCTTAAAAAAAATTAAGTGCTAACATATAAAGCAGGCAAATTCTTCAAGTAATTTGTTCTTAAATATGCCAATTTTTATAGATCTGAACAAGGGATAAGAAAAATACTGAAATGAAACCGGAGGATAGACATGGGGGAAAAAACTGGCCAATCATAGCTGGACAAATGCTACAATACTATCCTGGCCTGAACAGGATATTTCATTAAATGCATGAACAGATTAACAGGTGTCTGCTGATTTAGTATACTAACTCCCTTATATTGCTAAAATTCCTGCAACAATCAGTAGGCATACATGCAGTCTTAAGGAAAAGAGTACCACTTAAAAATCAGCATTGGACACCAACTAAAGCAATCTTTAAAATGTTTTTATTATTCGCTATTACTGTGAATGAATATAAAATGTAATCAATCTTCCAAATGAAGAACTCTAGCCTTGTCCAAAGTTTGATGACTTCTTGGGGGCACCTGGCTGGCTTAGTCAGAGGAGGAATAATTGACTCTTAATCTCAGGTCATGAGTTCAAGCCCCACCTTACATGTAGAAAAAACATTTAATGACTTCTGCCCATTAGCTGTTCTCCCCAGGAAGTTTTCTGTTAACCAAATAGTGATTAAAGTAATCTTCACCATTAATCAAATGGCCTTTGTTGTAACCTTTTTCTTTTCTACAAGAAGGAGTGCACAAGATTCAAACAAAATCTTCCTTGGCCACTTTGACTGTCAAGATCTTTGCACTTTTTCTACTAGTTTCTAACCGGCCAGTTTCCATTCAGCATAGTCATTACTGCCCTCTGACATGTTGTCACTTAGGTCACTTTCAGACCGTGAAATCATGACCTGAGCTAAAGTCAGAGGCTTAACCCACTGAGCCACCTAGGCACCTCTACCCTTTCACCTTCTTAATGTTGTATTTTGATGAGAAAACGTAGACTTTCTTAATTCTAGTAGAATTAGGTTTACCCATATTTTCATCTTTGGTTAGCATTTCCTTATGTCCTTTTAAAAAAGAAATAGACTATTTTTTAGACCAGTTTTAGGTTCATAGCAAAACTGAGCAGAAAGTACAGAGATTTCCTAAGTACTCTGTCCCCCCACGTAAGCACCACCTCTTCAATTATCCTCAGCCCCCACCAGAGTGGTGTATTTTTCACAGATGATGAACCTACATTGATACCTCATTATCATCTGAAGCCTAGAGTTTACATTAGGGCTAGTGTACATTTTCTGGGTTCTGACAAATTTATAGTGACATGTGTCCATCATGATAGTATCATACAGAATAGTTTCATTGCCCTAAAACTCCTGAGTGCTCTGTGTATTCATCCCTCCCTCCCCACGAATCCCTGGCAACCACTGATTTTTTTTTTTACTGTCTCTATAGTTTTGTGTTTTCAGGAGTGTCCTATAATGGGAACCATACAGTATGTAGCCTGAAACTGGCTTCTTTCACTTACATATGCATGCATTAAACTCTCCATGTCTTATCCTGGCTTGAAAGCTCTGTGTGTGTGTCCATGCACGAACTCAATGATATTCCATTCTCTGGAATTTTCAACTAATTTGGGTAAATGCCAAGGGGCATGATTGCTGGTAAGAATATGTATAGTTTTGTTAGAAACTGCCTGTCTTCCAAAGTGACTACCATTCTGCATTCCCACTAGCAATGAATGAGAATTCTTGTTGCTCCACCCTCACCAGCATTTGGTGTTGACCATGTCTTGGATTTTTGACATTCAAATAGGTATGTAAGGGTATCTTATTTGTTGTTTCAATTTGCGTTTCTTTGATGACATGTTGTGGAACATCTTTTCCTATGCTTATTTGCCACTTGCATATCTTCTTTGGTGTCTCTTCATATCTTTTGCCCGTTTCCAAACAGCTGTTTGTTTCCAACCATTTCCAAAAGGTTGTTTGTTTTCTTGTTGAATTTAAGAATGATGTTTTGGGGGCAATTGGCTGGCTCAGTCAGTGGAGTATGCAACTCTTGATCTCAGGGTTGTGAAATTCAAGCCCCACATTAGGTGTAGAAATTACTTAAAAGGTCTTTAAAAAATGATGTTTTGGATAGCATCCCTTTTTAGGACTTATGTATAAGGATGTGGTCCTGTTTCACATTCCTCCCAACTTTGAGGACATCAATCATGCCTTCTGCCCTAGCAGAGGTATTGGAACCTCAGTTCCTAGATTTTAGAGTGAATTTCAGTCTAAAATTCCATGGGGCATTAGTATGAGCTCATTCCGGCTTTGATTTCTCCCCCTCCCCACTTCTTTGGACCTCTGAGAAATTTTCCCTTAAATCAAAGATACAAAGTCTCACTACCCCTTAAGGGGATATGTGGGCGTGAGTATGATGGGGAGAGTCATAGGGGCAGCCTAGAATAGTGGAACTACATACCTCCAATTTTTTCTTTTTCTTTTATTTTTAAAAGATTTGATTTACTTAGAGAGTGTGTGCTAGTGGAGGTGGCAGAGGTAGAAGGAGAGAGAATCCTAAGCAGACTCTCCCCACTTAGTGTGGATCTTGACACAGTCTCCATCTCATGACCTTGAGGTTACAAACTAAGCCAAAACCAAGAGTCAGATGCTTAACCAACTGAGCCACCCAGGCCCCCCAAATGCCTCAGGTTTTTATTTTTTAATTTTTTTATTTATTTATGATAGTCACAGAGAGAGAGAGAGAGAGAGAGAGAGAGGCAGAGACACAGGCAGAGGGAGATGCAGGCTCCATGCATCGGGAGCCCGACGTGGGATTCGATCCCGGGTCTCCAGGATCGCGCCCTGGGCCAAAGGCAGGCGCCAAACCGCTGCGCCACCCAGGGATCCCTGCCTCAGGTTTTAAACTGACAATTGCTGTCACCTAATTGCCAAAAAAAAAAAAATATGTTGAGGATGGTGCAAGTATTCTAAGGAGTTTGGCCATATGCTCCTTTGCAAACACCATTATTAAATACCTTTCCTTTTCAGATGTGCGTTCCAAACAGGAGTATGATGAAAGCCATGTGATTACAGCCCGTCGAGTGAAGAAGGTATACTGGCAGAGTCAGAATGTGGGGCAGGCTGGTTATCTTACAGGAGGGTGGGGGAAAATGCGGGATTTTATCCTAGATCCAGGAGGCAGCACAGTGGTGGACACTGTGGACAGCAGAGGCAGGACCACCCCTGTGCATCCACCAGGAGGGTCTCCCACATCTCTCACATATTCCCTAAGGTGTCCCCACCCGCTATGATGGCCAACAGCTTCACTAGCAAATGTTGATTTAATTCCTTGTTGTGCTAGGCACTGTTCCAGACCTTGGAGATGCAACAGAATACAAGATGCCCATGGTTCATTGTTTCCTGTCCTACTCAGGGAAGCAGATAATAATAAACCATCAAAATGATTACTATAATCCAGGGACACCTGGCTGGCTTAGACTGAAGGGCAAGCGACTCTTGATCTTGAGTTTGCAGGTTTGAGCCCCACGCTGCTGTAGAGATTACTTGAATAAATAAACTTAAAAAAAAAGATTATGATCCAAAGATGGAAACCACTTCCCTTCCCTACTTCCCCACCCCTTCCCCATTCCATCGTTCAAAGAAATTATTTATTTGAGAGAGTGAGCATGCACACAAGTCCGGGGGGTGGGGGGCAGTGGGGAGTAGCAGAGGGAGAGGGAGAAGCAGACTCCCCGTCGAACAGGGAGCCTGACGTGGGACTGGATCCCAGGACACTGAGATCATGACTTGAGCTGAAGGCAGACCGTTAATTGACTAAGCCACCCAGGTGCCCTTGCTGGGAGATTTCACTCAGGCTTCCAGTTTCAACTATCCAACTGCCATTAGCCGTCCTGTCAGTTTTGCTTCTAAGGTTATATCTGGCAAAGCTGACCCCTCCCCTTCCCACTGCTGCTGTGCTGGTATGTACTCCATCTCTGGCCCTTTGCCACGGGGCACTTGATAGGGAGCCTGGGCCCTGGCTCAGGCATTTTTCCAGGATAAGCTTGCTGCTTGGGGTCTGGCTCAGGGGTAGAGCATCTGACTGCAGGAAAAGCTCACTGCCTAACACTCTCCTCACCCCAAACCCATCATTACCTACTTTTTCTCCTTGGGGGTTTTCAACTCTTTGACTTCAACCTCTAGCCCATAACCCCCATTTCAGAAATTTCTCTGCTTTCTACAGCTGGTTCAGAGCCTCTTTGTCATATATGGCTTTCGGTTTCTGGCTCCACTCTCAGGTCTGCATATTCTTTGGATTCTGGCAGCACCCCCAGCTCTGGAAGAGACCTTCCCAGGGCCTCAGCCAGGCTGACACCTCTTGGCTCCCCTCCCCAACTTTCCTGCCAGCACGGTCCCCCTGCAGGACTCAGCTCATGGCCTCCCTCTTTGGCTTCCCCACATAACATGCCTGCTTCTACTCTCCCCTGGCACCTCAACATCATCGCCTTACTTCAAATTTCCTTGGTTCTAAGATGCACATATTCCCCCATATTTTAACACTTCTGAAATTGAAATATATCCTACAATTGATCGACGCTTTAATGTGTATCTTTTCTCCCAAAAGTGATGTGGCAGAGATCCGTTCCTTTTCTTTTTAAATAAAGATTTATTTATCTTAAAGAGCATGAGCAGGAGGACAGGCAGAGGGAGAGGGAGGGAGAGAATCCACAAGCAGACTGCATGCTGAGCATGGAGCTTGATGCGGGGCTGGATCTCACAACCCTGAGGTCATGACCTGAGCCAAAACCAAGAGTCAGCCACTTAACCAACCGAGTCCCCCAGGGGCCCCCTGTCTGTTCCTTTTCTGTGTAGCAATAACCCCCTTTTTTGAGGGGAACTCTTCTTCTTCCTGTTTAAACCGTGGGAGTCTAATGGTGATCCCTAAGATAGTACCCAGATTCTGGCCTTGGTGATTGGCCATGGGCCGAGGATGGAAATAGCAAAGCAGAGTTGTAATTAGAGAGGGTGGCTCTTCCCCTTCTCATAGTGGAGTTTGGAGGGTGTGGGCATCTGTGTGTCACTGTGGCTGTGCCACAGGCCTCAGGACCAAGTAGTCTGAGAAGGTGAAGTCAGTGTGCAGGGGGAGCAGAGAGGAGCACCTGAGGGGGAGGTCTGGGCTTTAGATCCCTGGTTCAGGTTTTCCTGGGGACCAAGAAGTTTTGTTATATGCCAGCAAGTCCCTCCTTTCATGTTCACTCCTGACAGCAATGGTTTTTAAGTTGGTGATGCCTGTAGCTACATCAGGCTCCCTGCTCAGTGGGGAGGGAGCCTGCTTCTCCCTCTACCACCCCACCCCCCGGTTGTGCTCTTTCTTTGTCAAATAAATAAACAAATAAAATCTTTAAAAAATTGGTAGTGCATCTTCCAACTAACGGTCTCTTAATCTAGAAAATACAGTACACAGGCCCCATGAGCACATTGCTCTCTCAGGCCTCCAGATCTTTCTCTGGGAACATGAGAATGGGTGTGCCTTGTTCATCACTGTGTCCTGGAGGCTCGGTCGGGTCCCTGGCATCTGGGATGTGCTCTGCACCTGTTGGTTGACTAAAATGACCAGCTGGATGCTGTTCCTTCTGCCTGGAATGTTCTCCTCACCCTTATCCATCTGGCAGTTCACCCTCACCCTGCCACCCTGCACAGCCTTCCTGAGTTCTCCAGGCCAACTCGGGTGTTTCCCTGTGCCATTCTAAACCTCTATATTCCAAAACCCCACATGGTGTCAGCATAGAGTGGACCCTCAGCATTAATTATTGAGCTAACAAGTGAACATCCAGCCACATCTGTCCTCTCCCACCTCTCCACGTCTCTACTCCCTTTCCCCATGCTCATTCAGAAACCCCCCTTCCCTCATTATCTGTGCAAACCCTGTTCGTCCTGAGTACCATTTCTCTCCTAGTTCCTCCAGGCAAATATGATTCCTCCTCTCTCAACCTCAGAAAATTTTCTGGTCTGTCCCTCCACAGGCCTTGCTTGACTGTCTTGTCGATTCTTGTAGAATCAATAAACACTTGCCCTGGCCCACCTGCAAATGTTCTTTCAGGCCATCTATGGCATCCAGACTGGGATGCAAGGGACAGAGTAGTGGGGGCCACCCAGCCAGGCCTCCTCGAGCTCTGGGGCACTCTTGGGGATCCTGGGCATTGTCCTTGCTCTGGTGGTTTGCCTTTCTGGCAACTTAGCTGCTCCCAACTACTCACGATGTCCTGGTTCCTGTTGGCGCTTTCCTTCCTCTGACTGTATTTATAGCCACATGCCAGGTACTGTTCCAGAAGCACAGGGTACATCAGCGACTACAAAAGAACAAAAGTTCCCACGCTCACAGAGCATACATCTGAGCATAAAGTCTGCCACATTATATCCACAAGCCTCCTGCTTGGTGCCCTTTTAATGCAGACTTGGCCCCCACCCTCACCCAGAGAGGAGATGCCATCAGTTTGGCTTCAGTTGCTCTGAGAGCATGTGTGCCAGGCCACCCAGTGGGCTGCGGGCCAGTTACTAGACCAGCTCTTTTTCAGTCAGGCACCATCTCTGGTCTGGTCAGCTGTGGTCAGCTTCCCTCACAGCGGGGCATGCGGGTGTGGAGGGTGCTCGGCATTCAGTATACTTTCAGGTCCCTTCTTGGCACTTTCGTACCTGTAGTGTGTGGTCAGGGGAACAGGCACGGTCCTCCCTCCAGCTCCACACAGAGCTGGCGTGCAGGGAATATGTGCCCAATGGAACCCATCTGCCAACAGAACCTTTCTTGTGGTTTCTTTAGAAGGAAAATGAGTATCTTATCCCGGAGTCTGTGGATCTGGAGTGTGTGAAATACTGTGTGGTATATGATAATAACACCAGCACCCTGGAGATAATCTTAAGAGAGCAGGACGAGGATGACAACTCTGATGATAGCAGACAAGGTAGGTTTTTACGATTGCAGCCAGAAGCACAGCTGGTGGTTATCAAACACTTTGCTGCATGCCGGGAACCATACCAAAGGCTCTCTCTGGGCCAGCTCCTGCAATTTTCAGAACACACCCATGAGAAATAGTAATGTCAAGAACTGGGGCAAGGCTGAGATTTTTTTTCTTCCTTACAAGATGACAAGTGAGCTTGCCACAGTCTCATGGATGCTGGCAGAAGACGTGCAGCTCCTGAGTCAGAAACGATGGACTTTATTCTTCAGAGCCCTGAAAGTAGCCAGAATGTCCTCATTTTCTTGCCCTGATGCCGAAGCCCCCATTCTCACAGGGTGACAGGAAGAGGGCCAAGTAAAACCTACCCACACAGTGGGTTGTATGACAGGAGAACCCTGAGCTCAGGGAATTTTTTTTTTTTTAAGATTTTATTTATTTGAAAGAGAGAGAGAATGAGCAGGGGGAGGAGACAGAGAGAGAGAGAGAGAGAGAGAGAGAGAGAGAGAAGCAGACTCCCTGTTGAATGTGGAGCCTGATACAGGGCTCAGTCCCAAGACCCTGAGATCATGACCTAAGCCAAAGTCAGTTGCTTAACAGACTGAGCCACCTGGGTGCTCCCACGGCCTGAATCTTTTATAATGGGAAGAAAACATGCCTGCCCCTGGCTCTGGAGAGAGAAATAGTCTATCTTCCAAGGCTCTTTGATATACAGATATTCTTGAAAGGCCAGTACCTTTGCTCACAGGACACATAGAAACCTGAGAGGCCTTCGAGAATGATCTCTATAGATGGGGAAATTGAGGCCCCGAAGTTGCATGCTGTAACTTACTCAAGGTCCCACACATGTTGAATTAGTTATTTATTGCCATGTAGTGAATTACCTCCAAACTCAGTAGCTTGATACAGCAAACCTTAATCAACTAACCAGTACCAGGTTCTGGTAGACACGGTGTGTCTCCTGAGATTGCAGTCAGGATACTGGCTTTGGTCGCTGTCATCTGAAGGTCTGACTGGGCTGGGCTGATCTGCCTCCAAGGTGCATCACTCATACAAGTATGGCTTCCATTCCCCACCACCTGGACCTCTCTGTAGAACTGCTTGGGTGGCCTTGTGACATGGCAGCTTGTCTCCCCCAGAGCGAGCCATCCAAGAGAAAGAAAGAGCTAAGGAAAGCCACATGCCTTTTGCAACCAAGTCCTGAGACCTCTGGTCACTTCTGCTATATTCATTAGAAGGAAGTCACTGAGGGCAGACTACCCTCAAGGAGTGGGGAGTCAGACTCAACCTCCCTTTATATTCTTTTAAATATTCTTTCTTGTATTTGAAAGAATTTGTGGACTGCTTTTGAAACCCTCACACCTACTAAGCAGTGGGGTTGGGATTTGAACCCTGGGCAGGTTGGCTGTGTCTGGTCTCCCAAGGCCTGGATAGTGGAGCTGGAGAGCAATGCAAAGTCACTCCAGTCCTGAACCCGAGCATTAAAACTTGGTCAGCTCTAATCTTCTTATCTGCTTTCTGGGGTGCCCCTGCCTTCTCCACCCAGCTCCTGGTTTGGGACTGACAACCCCTTGCCATTTGTCATAGGGGCTCTGCTGCTGGGGGCTCAGTCATGAATATGCGTGGTTTCCATGGGCCTGGGTGTTCACAGCAGCGGTCACTGGGTGGCGCTAGGCTTCCACCTTTAATAAAACCAGTCTTCACAGGAGGTCCTGTGAAATTGTGCCCTCTTTCCCTAAATTTACCGGATTGAGTTCCAGTCTGCAATCCTGGGATTGTACACTGGACCCTAAAACCACAGGAAACGGTGGCCAATAAAGATAATCCTGCCTACGTTCTATAAATGATCTCATGGAACCCCCATTCTCACTCAGTAGGAAATCACAACCACAAAACAACACAGCAAAACCCAAACTGCATGCGCGCGCGCACACACACAGACCTTGTCCACTTAAGGTACTTTTCTCCTTTAAAAGGGCAGCTTTCAGGCATACACAGAGTCTCTGGGGTAAAAGGCCATTTTGAAGTTTTTCTCCCCATTCCCTTCCTACTGTTAAGCACCCACCTCCCCGCCACCCCCCCCCCCCCCCCCAACCCGCCCGCCCGCAAGGAAATCTGGTTGTGGGCAGAGAGCTTCCATCACATCCTAGAAGCAGGGATCTGGCTCTGTGCAATCCTCTTCTGCTGGCCTCCTGGTGTGTCGCAGCTCATCTGTGTGGCCTTGGGTGGTGGGCCTCTGTCCTTGCTGTGTCCGTGGCTGAAATGTCCCCATCCAGGGTCCTCACAGCCCTGTGCCCTCCTTACCAGGCTTTCCACGGCTGCTACTAGTCTTGGGGCTGCGGCTGCCTCTCTATTCTCCAGCATTAGCTTAACCCCTCTCTGGCCCTGCTGGGGGTGTGTCTCAGGATTCCTGGTGGGAAACAGGGCATAGGTGGTTTTTTAGCACCTCCCCCCCCCCCCCCTTGCAGACAGGAGTTTTTGTTTTGTTTTGTTTTGTTTTGTTTTCAGGAGTTTTTTATCTTCTCATCTGGTTTTCTTCCTAAGATCCTGGAGAGCACCTTCCCTTGTCTTGTTCTCTGTGGTTCTTTCTCCAAAACTCCTTTTACCAGGCACAGGGCAGTCCCCTCCTTGTAGGAGAGAAATTTTTCTTATGTTAAATCAGCCTGCCTTCCTTGCAACATATGAACTATAGACCCTGCCCTCCCCCCGCCCCCCCCAAACTGGGATCTTGATACATGTGGGTGGAGTTCCCTGGGCTGGGGCTTTCACCACAGCTGTGGGGGGAAGCTTTGGGAATGTGGACATTTTAGTTTTCCTCCTTTCTGAACAAAGCCTGACTTTCAAGCCACTTGTCTGGCTAAGTAAGGACCAAAAGGAATTTAACTTAAAGCTCGCTGCTGAGTAGAGAGCCCCTTGGCCTGAGTTGTTACCCCAGTTCAAATTCTGCGAAGCCTCACATCATTGGAAAACTCAAGATTAATAGGATTAAAAGTGAATTTAATGTTAATGACTCCATTATACCTGTGGCTGGGTAGCCTGGGCCAGACTGTTCTCATGGCTTTCCCCTGGAATCTCTAATTGTCTTCCTGAAACTGGATCCAGGTTCTTCTTCCAGATACAGTCCTCCACATGGGTCTCAGGCCCCTGCTGCCCTCAGCAGCTACTGCTGGAATTGGTTTTCCCTGGAAAGAGAAGTCAGAGTCCATACCCTTCCCTTTCTCCTTTCAGCTGACTCTCCAACGCTGACAGAACGGTATTTGATATTTGTCTTCAGGGTTCAGATCCTGGCCTCAGGATATCTTGGTTTAGCCTTAATAATGCAGACTTGCTGACCTATATATCTAGTTTGCATACAGTCAGCCTCCTAGTGATTCTGCAGAGCAATGAAGGCTTTTAAGATTAAATCAATGGCAAAACCATTGATTTAATGGTTGATTAAAATTGATTTAAACAATGAGCTGTCCCTCCACACCCACTAGAATGCCATGATAAAAAAGAGGGCTACTAGCAAGCCTCGAGGAGGATGTGGAGAGATGGGAACACTCCCACTCCGCTGGTCACAGTGTAAAATGCATCAGGTGCTATGGAACAGTTTGGTGTTTCCTTCAAAAAGTTATACATAGAGTTATTGTATGATTCAGTTCTGCTCTGAGGTACCTACCCAAAAGAGATGAAGACCTGTGCACACAGGAACCTGTCCATAAGTGTTCACAGTGGCACCATCCACAGCAGCCAAGAAGTGGAAATGGCCCAATGCGCCTTGACAGATGAGCGGATAAACCAAAGATGGTAAAGCCACACAATGGAATAGTATTCAGCCCTAAAAAGAAATGGAGTACAGACACACACTATGACATGGATGAGCTTTGAAGACTCTATGCTAGGTGAAAGAAGCCAGATGCAAAACCATATACCGTAGGATTCCCTCTGTACGAAATGTCCAGAATAGGCAAATCCATAATGAGAAATTAGTCTGCCTCAAGCTGGCTGTTTGAAGGGAAAGAAAGAGTGAAACCATTGCACAACTCTGTGAATAGACTAAAAACCATTACTTTACATACTTTAGGTGAATTGTATGTTATATGATATATGATGTATATGTACGAGAGAGATTTTCCTTATGTTAAATCGTCTTTCCTTGCAGTGATGTGGAGAGCTATAGAATTGAAGAGTTTACAGAAAGGAAGGATCAACTTACTTGGTAGCAAGTGGCTTTTTAAATTTTAGTCGTTAACACTCCTCTCCATTTAGATTTGCTTTGGGCTTCTAGACCGTTGCCTTACCAAATCAAGTGGCCATCAACTGGGGCTTTAGGCAAATGGTGAGCGCCCAGGGCACACTCAACTCTTTGGTCTTCACTCTTAGAACTGGTGCCTGGAGCTGCTGTGGCATGTGGCAGAGCCCTGGCCCAACTCACTCACCACCCTGTCTGCATCCTAAAAGGAGGCTATGAGTGCTTCTCGGCCATGTACCACTTCTTTCGGACACAGAAGATCATCTGGATGCCACAGGTAAGGTAGGGCACTGAGCACAGGAAGGCTCAGATGGAAGCATGGCCTTCCCCTGGGGACTGAGTGGTAGGGAGCAGGGTGGGAGAAAGAGGAGGCTTGTGACATGGGAATGATGGAAGAGATGTAGGAGACTGTGCTTGGGAAGTAGATCTGGGGCAGCCAGGAGATCTAGACCATCAGGGTGAATTTCTCATTGCTGGGTTCAGGCCAGAGTTCATGGGGTGGTGAAGAGGTGGTCCCCATTCAGAAAGCAAGGGTCCCAGGGGGAGCTCTGGATGGCAGGCCCTCACCAAAGACAGGCAGGGGTACCATGATCTGAGGCTGCCTGTCCGTTCTCAGCTGTTGGGACCTACAAGCCCTGGATGGTCCAGAGGAAACAAAAAAGATCTGCTAACATCTCTGCCCATGAGGAGTTCTTGGCTAGCAGGAGAGACCGGGGCACCCCAGGTGTCTGGAGCCCAGAGGGGAGGCACCTCTTGGAGCTGATCAGAATGGCATGGAGGGCGGCTGAGGCGGGCGTGGGGTGGCCGTGACTGATGGGCAGGAGCTGGTCCTTGGAGGGCATCGTGCAGTGTGTGGGGCTTATTGAAGAGTCTGATGCAATGGGAGGTAGACCTGGCTTCATTCTTTCCAGGAATTACCTTCTGCTCTTTGCCCTTAGCAGCACCTTGGGCAGATTCCAGAAGTTCTGGTCACTTTCAATCTAATCCTAAAATGATAGGGAGAATGTGCATTAATTAACTGGATCTTTCAGAGATCCAGAATAAAGTATTTATGGGCTAAAACAACATGATGTCTCTAATTTCCTTCAGAATGATTTCGGGCAGGTGTTGGGAAGTGGGTGAGGGTAGAGCTAAAACAAAGCAGGCCATTAGCTGATGATGGGTGATCGACCCAGGGGTTTATTATACTGTTCTCTCCACTCTTGCATATTTTGAAATAATCTCTTAAAAGGGAAGAAAAGCAATCAGTCCAGTATAAGTGAGGCTAGTTTAACATTTCAATCTCAGATTTGAGTCAAGTCTCATTTCTTCCCATCCCCTAGAGCTGGGCAGTCTTGCTGGGGGTGGGAAGGGTGAGAGGTGTGGGTTAGCTGAAGGGACTTCTCCTCTCTGCCCTGCTCCTGGGCCTGTGACTTGGGTGCTAGGGGTCCAGAGTGGGGCCTGTCTTGTGGGACTGCTATCTGTCAGCGGTGGGGCAATGCCTTCTCACTCAGGTCCCACCTGGTTCTGTATATTGCTGGTAGCCTTGGCTGCTGGTTTTCTTGTGGCCCGATTTAGGGGCCCTGTCTGCTACTAAGGATCTTTCAGAGAAAGCCAGCTGGGGCTTCCTGCCAGGAACACCGCCAATTCTTCATTTTACTTTGTTAGCCCATGACTCCTGACCATATCCGCACTCCCTCAGCTGAATCACTGAAGGGACCACAAGGGAATGATGGTGGGGAAAGATGCCCAGGTGGACCTCCTACCCTTGCTGACTCAGAAGCTCTAGCCAGCCTGTGCGAAAAGGCAGGGACACAGGTCTGAGGTCCTATGTATTCCCGAATCCAGGGTAACTACCTCATGTCTCCCTCCTCTCCTTCCTCTGAGATAGTAACACTATGATTTTCAGTTCCACAGGTGTACCACCAACCTCTCCATCCTGCCAGATACTGCTCACTCCTAGAGAAGCTGCCCTTACTGGCTTTTCAGTGTACAAAATAAGTGTTTCTCTGTAAACATCCTCATGCTGATAACTCACCTCCTGCCCTTTTTAAAAAAAAAAAAAAACAGCTTTAGTAAGGTATAATTGATGTAGGATGATCTGTACATATTTAAATGTACATTTGGGTTAATGTTAACATGCGTACACACCTGTGACTTGTCCTTGCCCCATCTTACATAGATTGGGAAGAGGGGTGGCCGGTGGCTGCTGGTGGTAGCTAGCAGGGCCTATGTGGGCTGAGCTCTGCCCTAGGTGTCTATGGCCTTCCTTAGAATGTAGTCGCCTAGCATGTGTCTCTCCTTGCTTTGAACCTTTGTTAGTAACTCAGGGGCAAGAATGGAAGCCCCCACTCCCCTCTTCCCCACTCTGACACACTGTAAAGCAGAGGTGTCCCTGTGGCTCCCTTGGAACTCCTTCTAGGAGGGCACTGACCTTTGGGCTTTAGACAGAGAGACTTCTCATTTCCTCTATTTTACACATGGTATCTGTTAAATAAGATTTCACTTGGAACAAAAGGTTTCTGTGACTAAAACATGAAGCCAGCACTAGAGAGAGATGGTGGTGAGCCCTGGGGGGCTGGTGCAGTCAGATTGCACTTGAGAAAGATCATCAGTGATCCCGGTGTGGAAAGTAGACCCATGAAGGGCCAGGTAGGTCTGGGGAAGGTGGAAGGCAGCTGGCGAGAAGACACTTAGGCAGTGGCACTGATTAGATACAGGGGGAGGGGAGTGAGGATGGGGACATAGGGGAGGGAGGGAGGAGCCTGGAATTGGTGCCCTGGTTCCCAGTGTGGGGACACAGGAGGCCTACGTAGTGTGAGGGAGGGCAGTGGGCTCAGTTTGGAATCCTCATCAATGTGGATAGCAAAATCATGTCATCTCGAATTAACATGCGCTTGCTCTTTTTTTTTTTTTTAAGATGTTGTTTGTTTGAGAGACAGAGCACGAGTTGAGTGGGGACAGAGGGAGAGGGAGAAGAAGACTCCCTGCTGAGTAGGGAGCCCAGTGCAGAGCTAAATCCTGGGACTCTGAGATCATGACCTGAGCCAAAGACAGACATTTAACCGACTGAGCCACCTAGGTGCCCCAACATGCACTTGCTCTTCACAGCATATTTTTCCCTGCCATGCAGCCACAGGAAAGGAAGCTGGTTTGAAAGCATCAGGAAGAGTTAAAAGATCTGTTTTGGGTGTTCAGGGAGATTTTCTGGATGAAACTAGGAGAGTTTCCTTTGGCTCCAGCAAGTTGAGCCTCCTGACTGGGGTCAGCCTGAGCCCTGGGGAAGCTTTGGGTTATATCAGGCAGACTTGCAGGTGAAGGATCACACATCCTCTTCACACTTGAGAATTGGCTCGGCTTGGTGTCTGCTCCTTGAGAAAGGCTTTTTAAAAAAAATATTTTATTTATTTATTGGAAAGAGAGCACAAGCAGGGGGAGCCGTAGGCAGAAGGAGAGGGAGAAGTAGACTCCCTGCTGAGCAGGGAGCCTGTATGCAATGCAGTGTGGGGTTCGATCCAAGGACCCTGGGATCATGACCTGAGCCTAAGGCAGATACTTAAGCAACCGAGCCACCCAGGCACTCTGAGAAGGGCTTTTTGAGGCTCACAGCTTGGGGAGGATGTGGGCTTGCAGTGGGTTTGCTGGGAGGGGAGATATACTAAGGCCAGAAGGCTTGGAAGCCTCTGAAGTGGACAGTAGCCTGCAGTACTTATTTCCGAGTCAGACTTGGAGCCAGAGGAATTTTAGAAGTAGGTTTGACCTTTGAAAATTCCATGGGTCAGCATTTACCATGGAAAACTCATGCAAAAAAGGGACCTCTAAAAAGATCATATTGGAAACAACAGTTTATATGTTAGTGGGGGTTTTTGTTTGTTTTCTTGCCTAGTTTTTATTGTACTCAATATCACAAGTCATTTTCAACCCTAACCGACGACAATCAATGTAGCCACTGTGTTATCTCAAACATCTGGGCTTCAAAAAGGAACTAGTAGGGAAGTTTTTAGCAGTTCCCCAAAGGTATACTTTGAGAATACTCTTAGACTGGCATGCTTTACTGTTTTCCAACTAGTTTATAAATTATTATTTGATAATTTTTTTTTCTAATTGCCTGTTGGACAATCGGCAACAATCTCACAGTCTTTCTTTGAAACAATCAGATTCTGTAAATTTTCCCCTTCAGTTTATTGATAAAGAATTGACATATAACATATATAAGTTGAAGGTGTACAATGTTAATTTGATACACGTACATATTGTGAAGCGATCACCAAATAGGGTTAATGAACCCATCCATCACCTCACCTAATTACTATTTTTGTGTGTGTGTGGTGGTGAGAACATTTAAGATCTACACTCCCAGCAACTTTCAAATATATAACGCAGTATTGTTAACTAAAGTCCCCATGCTGTACATAAGATCCCCAGAACTTGGGCCTCTTATATCTGAAAGTCTGTACCTTTTTAATGAACATCTCCCATTTCCTTCACTCTCTGTCCCCTGGCAGCCACTGTTTTACTCTCTGTTTCAATGAATTTGGCCTTTTTAGATTATACATATAAGTGAGATCATGCGGTATATCTGACTTACAGGCATTCCTTGGAAGTATTGTGGGTTTGGTTCCAGATCCCTCCAATAAAGCAAATAATGCAATAAAGCAAGGCAAATTACTTTTTTTTTTTTTTTGCTGCGTATCAAATTTATGTTTATTTTTATTTTTATTTTTATTTTTTTATTTTTTATTTTTTATTTATTTATGATAGCCACAGAGAGAGAGAGAGAGAGGCGCAGAGACACAGGCAGAGGGAGAAGCAGGCTCCATGCACCGGGAGCCCGACGTGGGATTCGATCCCCGGTCTCCAGGATCGCGCCCTGGGCCAAAGGCAGGCGCCAAACCGCTGCGCCACCCAGGGATCCCATGTTTATTTTTAAAGATTTTATTTATTTATTCATTAGAGACACACACAGAGAGAGGCAGAGACCCAGGCAGAGGGAGAAGCAGGCTCCATGTAGGGAGCCTGATGTGGGACTCGATCCAGGGGCTCCAGGATCACACCCTGAGGGGAAGGCAGATGCTTAATCACTGAGCCACCCAGGCATCCCTCAAATTATGTTTAGACTATACTTGTAGTCTGTTAACTGTGCAATAGCATACATCTGAAAAAAATAGACACACCTTCATCAAAAGTACTATATTACTAAAAAATGTTAACCATGGGGATCCCTGGGTGGCTCAGTGGTTCGGCGCCTGCCTTTGGTCTGGGGCGCGATCCTGGAGTCCCGGGATGGAGTCCTGCGTCAGGCTCCCGGCATGGAGCTTGCTTCTCCGTCCTCCTGTGTCTCTGCCTCTCTCTCTCTCTCTCTCTGTCTCTCTCTCTGTCTGTCTCTCTCTCTATCATAAATAAATAAATAAACAAACTTTAAAAAATGTTAACCATCATCTGAACTTTCAGTGGGTCATAATTACTGATCACAGATCACCATAATATGTATAATAATGATGAGAAGGTTAGGAATTTTGTGAGAATTACCAAAATGTGAAAGAGACATGAAATGAGCAAATGTTGGAAAACGTCACTGATTGACTTGCCTGATACAGGGTTGCCGCAAATGTTCAATCTATAAAAATTGCAGTATCTTTGAACCAAAATAAAATGAAACATAATAAAATGAGATGTTCCTGTATTTTGCTTAGCTTAATGCCTTCAAGGTCTACCCATGTTGTCACAAATGGCAGGATGCCCTTCTTTCTCATGACTGAATAATGTCCTGTCCTATACACATGCCACATTTTCTTTATCCGTTCATCTGTTGATGGACACTTAGGTTGTTTCTGTGCCTTGGCTACTATGAATAATGCTGTAGGGAACATGGGAGATACCCCCTCAAAATAGTGATTTCATTTCCTTTGGATATATACCAAGAAGTGGGATGGCTGGATCATATGATAGTTCTATTTTTAAGTTTTTTGAAAAAAACTCCATACTGTTTTCCATAGTGGTTGTAATTAGCAAGTTTCTTTACTGCCTTTACTTCTCCTACCTTTACTTGGTAATGTACATTGTGAATTTCTGAGGCAGGGATATCCTAGGTACTGCTTCCCATTCTCTAAACTACCCCCTTCCCCCTTTTTAAAAGACTTTATTTATTGGGGAGAGAGAGAAGAGAGTACGAGTGAAAGAGAGGAGACAGAGGGAGAAGTAGGCTCTCCACTGAGCAGGGAGCCTGACGTGGGGCTCGATCCCAGGACCCTGGGATCATGACCTGACCCGAAGGCAAATGCTTAATGGACTGAGCTGCCCAGGCGCCCCTCTATTTTTTTTCTTTCTATATTTTATTATTTCAAACCAGGTGAACAATTCTATAAAACATATGAAAAAAGTGAGGAAGTGTTTAACGCTGAAGGACCCAGGCCTGGGCAAGGGCATGAGGGGCATGGCCCTCAGCAGGCAGCTGCGGTTCCTAGGTTAGCTCTAAAGAGCTACATTTAGGTTAATGGAGCCAGGGCCCAGGGCCACTAGGATGGGGCCCTTGGTGATGTTGGCAGTTATCTGGAACAGCCCTTGGAACCCAATTCTGTGGAGGGCAGGGCAGGGAAGGGCAGGGGTGCTGCCCGCACGGGTTGCAGGGGGGTAGACAGCAGAGGGATGGGTGTAAACATGCAGACACACTCAAGGCATGGAATCACTGGAAGGGGGCTAGGTGGGCGCTGGTCAGGATCTGAGAGTTTTAAATAGTTTTTTTTTTTTTTAAAGATTTTATTTTTTAAATTTTTATTTATTTATGATAGTCACAGAGAGAGAGAGAGAGAGGCAGAGACATAGGCAGAGGGAGAAGCAGGCTCCATGCACCGGGAGCCCGACGTGGGATTCGATCCAGGGTCTCCAGGATCGCGCCCTGGGCCAAAGGCGGGCGCCAAACCGCTGCGCCACCCAGGGATCCCAAATAGTTTTTTTCTTAAAAATTTTCTAGGTTTGCCATTTTTTTTCCTTTCCTTTAATTTTTTTAAAAAGCTATGAGAATGAGCAGGTGGACTGTAGTCTCCAGGAATGGTGGCGTCTCACGCATCTTGTGCTTTTTCCTTTGGGGCCTCTGAGCGGCTGGAGGGGTGGGATGGGCAGGAGGCTCCCGGTAAACATTTGGACTTGGGCTGGGTCAGGGGCTTGTGTTGAGTGAAGCCAGAGGTCTCAGGCTGGAGAAGTGCCTCTCCAGACACAGGCCTTGGGAGACCCAGCATGTGTTCCCCTCCCCTGTCACAGAATAAGACAATGCCCGGAAGCAGATGCCCAGGAAGGTGGTACTTCAGTCATTCCCGGAACCTAGGACAAGGGGCAGCTTCAAACAGGGAGGCCTGTGGCAGTTTCTCCTCGAGTCTCTGGAGCTGAGAGAGGGGACAGGGGAGCCAAGAACAGAAAGAGGAAAAGGGGGAAAGCAGCCGGGGAAGGTGGGGGGGTGCAGGCAGGGAGCATGGTCCTCTTGCCCCTGTCTTCCTCAGGAGCTGGGGGAGCAGTTGGCAGTGGCCCATCCAGGCACCCCTCTAAATGCTTTTTCACAATGCATTGTAAGGGACCTCTATTTCCTAGGACACACTTTGGGGAAATGTAGGAATAATCTTTCTCTTTGTATCTTTGTTTTTCAAAGAAACCCCAATTTTTCTTATCATAACTTTGGACCTGGAATTCCAGTGAGCTCCCATTTAAGTGGTGTCCTATCTTCCTTACCTGTCTATATCAAAACTCATCAGAATTTATTTGTTAATGACTGACAGGCTCTATGTGAGTAGTTTTAGTGTTTTCTCTTTTTTTTTAAGAAGGTGTTAAAATTCTGTGGCCTCCAAAAATAATACAATATAATTATGTTATTAATAATGCAATGTTATTAATAAAATAATTTTTATATATGATTATATGATTCAAGGGCTATCCCTTCAATAATAATATGATATATAATAAAATAAGGCTGTCCCTTCCCACCTTCCCCCTCCCTCTACTGGATACACTTTATATTTTTACAGTTCTGTGTCAAGGGGTATTAGAGGCACCCAGAAAATTACACAGAGGTCCCATGGAGGAAAGTGGGATTTAAGTGTTCAGAAGCGGCATGCTGTCTGTCCTAAATGGCTCTGTCCTATTACTGCCAGCCTTCTAACTCCTTATCCAAGTCTATCTCATTCACTGTTCTGGATTATCTTTCTAATGCTGAGCCACATTTCAAGAGACAAAAAACAAACAGAAAACAAACAAAACCCCGACAAGAAACAAAAAGTTTCCTCCCTGGGGAAAGAATATCCTATTATATGATACATAGCATATATATTCTATACAGCAGACTTTCTCCCTCCCTTTCCTCAGGAACTGGATGCCTTTCAGCCCTACCCTGCTGAAATAATGCCAGGCAAGATCTACCTGGGCAATTTCAGGCAAGCCTGCGACCCGAAAATTCAGAAGGATTTGAAAATCAAAGCACATGTCAATATCTCCATGGAGACAGGGCCATTGTGAGTAGAAATACACTTGATTTTTAAAAATTAAGCATTTATATAAGATTCCTAGTGTTGTGCATTTATAGAGCTGAAAGGGCTTTCGAAGTCAGCACATACTGGAATAGGCTCTGTACTTACCTTCATCTGTGTCTGGCTTGTAATCTATTTCCTGGCTTGGCTGTGGCCTCTGAGACCCAATACTTACCCTTCAGATCTCACCAAAAGTAATGCTTCCTGGGTATTTAACATTGTGGTACAGAGTATTCCATTTTACCTTGCTTTGCTTATCTCAGGCCCTCTGAGAAATGTCCCTTGTCTTAGTCTCTTGGGGCTGCAATAGCAGAATACCATAGACTGGTGGTTCATAAACAAAGTAAATTTATTTCTCATCAGTGTGGAGGCTGGGAAAATCCAATATCAAGTCACCAGCAGATGACTTGATCTGGTGAGAGCTTGCTTTCTGGCTCATAGACAGCCCTGTTTTTACTGTGTCTTCACATGGCAGAAGGGGCCAGAGGGTGATCTGGGACCTCTTCTACAAGGGCGTTAATCCCATCTGGGAGGGCTTCACCCTCATGACCAGATTTACAGTCCCACTTTAAGCAACCCCAAAACCCCAGATAAAACATTAAAACAAGGGTTTCCAGACAATGGCCAACAGGCAGCATAGGACATTGATTCCTGAGAGGAGGGAAATAATAAGAAGAGCCCTTCAGGTGATCCTACTTATTGCTAGGAGACTGTTTGTAGGTCACAATACAGGAAACAGGCCAAGACAGATCCTGTCATTCCTTCTGAGTTGAGGGTACAGAGTTGAGAATTCATTGGCTAAGTTGGCTAGAATTTGCAAGAGAGGGCTGCATGGAGAATAGAGAGCTGAATATAAAGAAAAAACTCTTAACATCTGTAGAATGCCCCCTGACTCTTCAGCTGAATACTGATAAGCACACACATGTGAGGAGACAACTCAAGGCTGGGAGAAAAACCAGTAGAAATGAACAAACAGTACAATCCCCAGAGATTATGTAGGGCTAAGAGTAGTTTGCATTTCCAATCAGAATAGACAAACCCACAATATACCAGGCATCAAAGAGGGCACTGAGAAAAGTGCTGCCTCGGTTGTGAGGAAAAACTATCTCTAGGCTAGGTATGAAAATGTCTGAGATGAAACATACACTGGATGGATTTCATGACAGATTAGACACTGCAGAAGAAAAGACTGGTGAATTTGAAGACCTATGAGTAGAAAGTGTCCAAAATGAAACCTAGGGAAGAAAAAGAAGAAAAGAAAGAACGTAAGGAAGAGAAGAGAAGAGAAGAGAAGAGAAGAGAAGAGAAGAGAAGAGAAAGAAGAGAAGAGAAGAGAAGAGAAGAGAAGAGAAGAGAAGAGAAGAAGGAAAAACCAAAACAGAATGTCAGTGAGACTGAGATAATTCAAGGGGCTGAACATATGTGTAAATTAGAATCTCCAAAGGAGAGGAAAGTGAAAAGACAGAAAACATATTTAAAGAAATGATGGCCAAAAATTTTTCTAAATTTGATAAAAGCCCTAAATAAACAAAAGTTATCACCAGAAATAATAATTATGTAGATAAATATAAAATACTTTCACTGTTGCTTTTATATCTCTTCAAAACATAATTGGTCACATGGGGCACCTGGATGGCTCAGTCTGTTAAAGAGTCCAACTCTTGACCTGGGTTCAGGTCATGACTCAGGGTCATGAGACTGAGCCCTGTGTCAGGCTTGTGCTGGGCCTGCCTGCTCAAGATTCTCTCTCTCCCTCTCCCTCTGTCCCTCACCTCTCTAAAACAATAAAAACAAAAAAGACACCCCCCTCCAAAAAACCCAAAACCATCATTGATCACAGAAAAAATAGTAACAGTGTATTTTGAGATTATAGCATATGTAGAAGTAATATGTATGCCCGAAGTTTACTAAGGCAGGAAGAAGCAGGATAAAAGTATACACTTGCAAGATTCTTACACTATTTCCATGAAGTGGTATAATGTAATAAAAAGTAAAAGATGGGGGCACCTGGGTGGCTTAGTCAGTTAAGCATCTGCCTTTGCCTCAGGTCATGATCCGGGGGTCCTGGGGTCCTGCTCAGTGGGGAGCCTGCTTCCCCCTTTCCCTCTGCTATTCTCCCCACTTGCTTATGCTGTGCTGTCTGTCAAATAAATAAAAATCTTTTTTAAAAAAGAGTTAAAGATGTGTTCTGGAAACTCTAAAGCAATCACCAAAAGCTAGAACAAAATGATAAGTAAAACAGTTGTAATTAATAAGACAAAAAAAGAAAATGGAATCATTAAAAAATCCAAAAGAAGGCAGGAAAAGAAGAATAAAGATGAGATGAGGCCAATAAAAAACAAATAGCAAGATGATCATGTCAATAATCACACTAAGTGCAAATGGTATAAATACCCCCAATTTAAAGGCAGAGGTGTTGCAAACTGTCTACAAGAAACATACTTTTTTTTTTTTTTAAAGTTTAAGTAATTTTTGCACCCAATGTGGGGCTTGAACCCATGACCCTGAGATCATGAGTTGCATGCTTCTCTGACTGAGCCAGCCAGGTGCCAGAAATGTACTTTTTAAATACAAAATGAAGATAGGTTAAAAAGGGTGGGAAAAGATACTTCAAGCTAAGACTAATTAAAAAAAAAAAAAAAAGACAAATCACCAACTTTTGGAGTGACTCCATTATTAGATAAATTGAACTTCACAGGAAAGAATACTACCAGATATAAAGAGGTCATTTCATTATGGGAAGGTGGGCAATAATCTAGACTCTAGATTCTAGAGAAATTCACAGTTATAACTAGATTTCAACATCTCTCTCTCAAAAGACAGGTTAGGTTAATAGGTTATAATTTCAAAGACTAGGAGAGTAAATTTGCCTAATTGACAATTATAGGACACTCTACCCAGTAACAGTAGCATTCTTCTGGTCTTTGAATGTGTTCTACAGTATGCATTCTTTTCAAGAGAACGTGGGACGTTTTTGACAAGATAGAGTATTCTGTGCATTAAAACAAGTATCAAAAGAGAAAAGAATTTGTTATAAAAAATTATGCCCTCTGATTACAGTGGAAAAAGGTAGAAGCCAATAAGCCAAACAAGATATCTGAGAAGAATCCCAAATGTTGAAACTAAGTAACAGACTTCTAAGTAGCCTGTAGATTGTAAATAAACCAAAAGGAAAGTTAAAGTATTTTGAGCTGAATGAAAATTAAAAAAACAAATAAGAATTTGTGGATGCAGCGAAAGCAATGCTTAGAGGGAAATTTAAAGCCTAAATGCCTATATGAGAAGAGTCTCAAATCAAATCAAGGACCTAAACTTTCACCTTAATAAAAAAATGAGAAAAAGTAAACAGGAGGAAGGAAATGACAATGGTAAGAGAGGAAATAAGTGGAGTAGAAAACAAAACAATTTGAGAAACGCAATGAAAACAATAACTGGCTCTCTGAAAAGAGCAGTAATATTGCCAAAACTATACCAACTGATCAAAAAAGAAGACAAAAATTATCAATAATAGGTATAAAAGAAGGAACATTTTCACTTTGGACCCTACAAATATTAAAAGACATTATTTTGGCATTTATCCCACAGAAGTGAAAATTCAAATTCATACAAAACCTATACACTAATGTCCACAGTGGCTATTCAGCTGGTGAATGGTTATACAAACTGTGGTGTACACATATCATAGAATACTACTCAGTGATAAAAGGAATGAACTATTGACATTGCAAACTTGGTTAAATCTCTAGGGAATTAACACAGACAATCAGAGTAAGAATAAGGCAGTCCCAAAAGGTTATATATTATATGATCCCATTTATGCAGCCTTTTTTGATCTCATAAAATTTTATAAATAAAGGACAGCTTTGTGGTTACCAGAAGTTAGGAAAGCTAGAGGGTAGGAGGTATGGTTACAAAGGGCAACATGAGGCATTGTTGGCGTTAGAACTGCTTAGTATTTTGACTAATAGTGGATGTGAATCCACCCAGGTGATAAATTTGTATAGAACTACTACTACTACTACTACTACTACTACTACTACTACTACTACTTCTTCTTCTTCTTCTTCTTCTTCTTCTTCTTCTTCTTCTTCTTCTTCTTCTTCTTCTTTTTTTTTTAAGATTTTGTTCATTTATTCATGAGAGACACAGAAAGAGACAGAAACATAGGCAGAGGGAGAAGCAGGCTCCCTGCAGGGAGCCTGATGCCAGGATCACAACCTGAGCTAAAGACAGATGCTCAACCACTGAGCCACCCAGGCACCCCTGTATAGAACTTCTTACATACACAACACACACACACACACACAATACAAGCAAAACTGGGGAATACAGTTGATAGATTGAATACACTTGATAGAATACAGTTGATAGATTGTATCAGCATCAGTATCCTGGTTGTGCTATTATAGTAGAGTGTGACCATTGGGGAAACTAGGCAAAGTGTGCAGTGGATCTCTCTGTATTACTTCTTACAACCACATGTGAATTTACGCTGATCTCAGTAAAATTTTTAATTAAAAATTAAAAAATAATTAGGAAATATTATAAGCAATTTTATGCCAATGCACTTGAAATTTCAATTAAATGAACCAATTTCTTGAAAGACTCAAGTTTTCCTCACTGAACAAGAAATAGTTCATCTAAATAGCCCCCATATCTATTAAAGAAATTGAACTCATAGTAAAAAAACTTTTCACAAGGAGGACTCTATGGCCATATGGCTTCACTGGTGAGTTCTGCTGAACATTTAAGGAAGAAATAATACCTGATCCACACAGTCTTCCGGAAGATAAAAGAGGAGGGGACACTTTCCTATTCATTTATAAGACCATCATTACTCTGATACCCAAACCTGACACAAACTTTATAATAAAGGAAAACCTCAAAGCTCATGAGGATGGGTACAAAACTTCTTGATAAAATTTTAGCAAATTTGATCCAAAAATATATTAAAAAATTTACTCTAAAATTATATAAAAGGATCCAAAATTTTAGCAAGTTTGACCCAAAAATATGTAAAGAGATATACATGACCAAATGTATTTCTCCCAGGAAGATAAGGTTAGTTTAACATTAGAAGATCAATGTAATTTGCCATATTAACAGACTAGAAAAGAAAAAAACTTAAATTATCTTCAGAAAAGATACAGAAAAATGGCACCCCGCAGCTGCTAACGCAGCTGCTGAATCTGTATTTTTAAAAAAGTTTACATGGAGGGGGACACCAGGTGGTTCAGGCAGTTGGGCATCCACTTTTGATTTTGGTTTCAGTCATGATCTCGGGGTCATAAGTTCAAGACCTGGGTCAGGCTGTCTCAGTGAGGAGTGGTCTTCTCTCCCTCCACTCCACCCCCCTGCTCACGCTAGCTTGTGCTCTCTCTCAGACAGATATATAGATAGACAGATAGATAGATAAAATCTTTTTAAAAAGCTTACATAGAAGGAGCATTTATAAAACTTGACAATATTATAGTCCATACAGCAAGACTCAACCAATTTTAGGAGATTTAAAATCACATAGAGTTGCCTTTCAACCACTATGGAATCAATGTACAAAGCAATAACTTAAAGATATAATCAGAAAATTATTGGAAACTTAGAAACAGATTTTTATTTTTATTTATTTATTTAAGTATGCTCCGTGCTGGGCATGGAGCCCAGTGTGGGGCTTGAACTCACAACCCTGAGATCAAGACCTGAGTTGAGATCAGGAGTTGGACACTCAACTGACTGAGCCACCCAGGTGCCCCTAGAAATAAATTTTAGGGCAGTTCGGGTGTCTCAGCAGTTTAGCGCCGACTTCAGCCCAGGGCGTGATCCTGGAGACCTGGGATCGAGTCCCATGTCAGGCTCCCTGCATGGGACCTGCTTCTCCCTCTGCCTGTGTCTCTGCCTCTCTCTCTCTCTGTCTCTCTCTGTGTCTCTCATGAATAAATAAATAAAATCTTAAAAAAAAATAAAAGAAAACAAGAAAAAGATGCCTATTTTAAAAAAAAGAAATAAAAATTTAAATAGCATGGATTAAAGAAGAACTCATGATGGAAATTATAAAATATTTTCAACTACATAATAATAAAGATATAATGTGTTAAAACTTGTGGAATGCAGTTAAGCTGTGGGCAAAGAGAAATTTACAGCCTTAAATATATCTATTAAAAAGAAGAAAGGCTAAAAATCAACTAGTTAAGCAGTTAAGGACTGACCAATGGAACAGCAAACTAGGAGAAGAAGGAATAGTAGAAGCAGATTATTGAACCAGAAACAATGAAATAGAGAGGATTGAGAAAGTCAAAGTAGTTAAAAAAAAACAAACAAACAACTAATAAATCTGGGGCCTCTGGATGGCTCAGTTGATTAAGTGGCTACCTTTGGCTCAGGTCATGATCCCAGGGTCCTGAGACTGAGCCATACAACCTGCTCCCTGCTCAGCAGGGAGTCTGCTTCTCCCTTTTTTCCCCACTTGTGCTATCTTGGTTGCTATCTCTATCTCTGTCTCTCTCTCAAATAAATAAATAAAATCTTAAAAAAATAAATTACTGGAATAAACAGAAGATATACTGTGGTTATAGATTAGAAGCATCCATTTTGGGGGCACCTGGGTGGCTCAGTTGGTTAAGCATCTGCCTTTGGCTCATGTCCTGATCCTAGGGTCCTGGGATGGAGCCCCATGTGGGGTCCCTGCTCAGGGGGAAGTCTGCTTCTCCCTCTCTCTCTGTTCCTCCTCCATCTTGTGCTCCCTCTCTTGGATAAATAAATCTTTTAAAAAAAAAAAAAAAAGCATCTATTTTGTAAAGATCTTGATTCTTGTCCAATTGATCTACAGGTGCAGTGTAATGCCAATAAAATTCCAATAGATTTTAGAGTAATTCTAAAACTTATATGGGGGGATCCCTGGGTGGCTCAGTGGTTTAGCGCCTGCCTTTGGCCCAGGGCGTGATCCTGGAGTCCTGGGATCGAGTCCCACATCGGGCTCCCTGCATGGAGCCTGCTTCTCCCTCTGCCTATGTCTCTGCTTCTCTCTCTCTCTCTCTCTCTGTCTCTCAGGAATAAATAAATAAAATCTTTAAAAAAAATAAAAATAAAAAAAATAAAACTTATATGGAAGTGCAAAGGGCAAAAATAGCTGAATATCAAAGAACCTGAGATGAGAAACTTGCTTGACCAGATACCAAGTGGTAAGAAACAGTAACAAGAAAGGCATTGTGATATTAGTGCAGTTAGAATACACCAATGGAGCAGAATAGAGTCCAAGCAGACCCATGCATATTTAGACACTTAAATTTTGACAGATTTTCTCCTATATTTTCTGATAAAAGTTTTATAATTTTAACTTTAATAGTGATCCATTTTGAAATAATTCTCACATATGGTGTCAGATGTAGAGCAAAGTTCATTGTTTTGCATATGGAAGCCATTGTTTGTTGAGAAAAAAGATGATCCTTTTCCTGTTGATGGATTAGATACCTTTGTTGGAAACCAGTTGGCCATATGTGTATGGTATTATAACTGGATTCTTGATTCTTTTTCGTTGGTCTGTGTTTTTCTTTCTATCAATTCCATACTCTTGCCTATTGTAGCTTTATAATTAATCATGAAATCAGGTAGAGCTAGTTCTGTGATTTTGTTCTTTTTCAAAGTTGTCTCCTTTGCATTTCCAGTAAGTTTTGGAATCACCTTGTCATTTTCTACAAAAAGCCTGCTGGAATTTTGATTGGGATAGAATTGAATCCATAGGCCAATTTGGGGAGAACTGACATCTTACTAACGTTGAGTCTCCTGGTCATGAGCATGGTCCATCCCTCCATTTCCTTTGTCTTTCATTTTTCTAGAAAATGCTTTATAGTTTCCAGTGTATAGGTCTTGTACATCTTGTGTCAGATTTCTTCCTAAGTACTTAATATTGTTGAGGTGGTTATAAATGGCATTTTTGAAATCTCAATTTCTGATTATTATTGCTAGTATATAGAAATACAGTTGATTTTTATATAGTAACCTTGTATCCCTCCACCTTCTCTATCTAGATTCCTCCTACATTATGAAGCTTTCCCCAGCTCCCTCAATTTCTCCCTGCCCTTCTTCTCCAGTATCACATGCAGGTCTTTATCCCCAAACCTAGCTGATTGGATTGGGGCTATTTGTTTCTGTATCTGCCTCCCCCATCAGACTGGGAGCTCCTTGAAACTGGGAGAGGCTGGCCCTATTTGATTCAGCTTGTGTCCACTAGGGTCCAGCCTAAAGTTTGGCACACAATAGGGATTGAGTGAGTGAGGAAAGAATGAATAGATGGATGGATGGATAGATGGGGGAGGGAGAGAGGGATAGATTGGGGGGAAAGATGGATGGATTGGTAGATAGGTGGATGGATAGGTGGGTGGATGGATGGATGGACAGATGGACAGACGTGGGTGGGTGGATGGATGAATGGATGGATGGGTGGGTATATGGATGGATGGATGGATGGATGGATGGATGGATGGATGGACAGATGAATGGACAGACAGATGGGTGAGTGGGTGGTTGGGTGGATGGATGGATGGATGGATGGATGGATGGATGGATGGATAGTGGGTGGACAGATGGATGGATGGGAATTGTGCTTGTATTTGCTGAAACTAAACCAGACTGTTTTTGTTTCTAAATCTACTATAGCTTTCTGCATGCCACGGTAGTCTGCGTGCCCCTGAGTGTCACCAGTAGCCCCGTCTTCACAAATAACATTGCCCAAGTACTTACTACATGCCACACATTCTGCAAGCTCCTTGCAGGCATCCTCTCATTCAACATGCCACACACCTCCTCTCCCTCCTGTCTCTCCCTTGTCTGTGAAGTTCTAGCCACTCTGATCTCTCTGTTGTTTCTCAAGTCCACTAAACATACTGCCTCTCAGCACCTTTGCCCTTGTGTTCTCCCTTACCCAGAACCTTCTTTCCCCTAGATAGCTGCCTGGCTTGTTCCGCCACCTCCTTTAATTCTCTGCTCAAAGCCTCCCCTGACTACCCCATCTCAAATAGCTAGCCCACCACTCTCCATCTCACTTCCCTGGCTCTCTCCATTTAACATAGCAGGCTTATTCTCCAAGCGCTTTACATATTCCCTCCCATCCTCATTTGACTTTCTGCAACAGGTTAATAATAATGATGTCACATTTATCGAGTGTTTACTATGTGCCAAGCAGACTGCCAAATGCTTTAATAGGTCAAGTGACTTAATCTACATGACACCCCTATAAGGCAGATGCTTGTTTTCTGAGACAGGCTCAGTTATTTGCCCACCTCTCTGTGATGCTAGCTCAGCATCCCTTCCCTGCAATCCTGCTGCCGTACATGAGGACCACTCCAGTGGGGCTGTGGGTGAGTCTGCCTGACTACCTGTGCTTTCTTTCTGTTCAGTTTCTTTCTTTTTTTTTTTTTTCTGTTCAGTTTCATAAACGATGATGACAACCTTCTACACATCAAGATAGAAGATTCCCTGGAAGCCAACATTTTCCCCTTTTTACGGCACCTCTGTCACTTCCTGGGTAAGGAGCCATCAGGGGCCAGGCAGCAACTGGCCTGTGCCCAGGGTCCAGAGGGGCTATGCACCTTGTCCGCATGCCTCTTCCTGATTGTGAGGAGAGGAAGGACAGGGCCCAGCCAAGGCCCAGGACAAGCTCACCTCTCAGGAGCCCTCAGCAGTGTGGACAGCCACATGTTTGCTTTGGGGGACATGGGGCCAAATAAGAGCACCAGATTGTAGATTGGATGCCCCCTATTATAACCCTGGGTGGACTGCTAGGCCCCATTGGGGCCTGGTCAAGCCCCAGTCCTGGTCTCACTGTGCCTGTTGGGAAACAGGTGTGCTAGTCCACTGTGTGGTACAGATGTCCAGGGAGGCCTGCTCTGGGCTGAGCTCTGGGGACTCGGAGGTGAATTGTGTGCCATCCGGGCATTCCTGTCTGGTCAGCACGGTGGGGTGGAAGGAAAACTCTAGAACCCTCCCAGCTCTGTCTCCTTGATCCTCCCAGTGTGTGTGCAATGCCCTTCTGGCTGTCCTACCACACATGTCAGTGACCGCTCATTGAAGGTAGAATCTTCAGTCATTCCGGGGTTAGAGCCAGATGGCTGGAGAGAGTGAGGTTGAGCAGGGTCAGGGGCCCCACCCCAGGACCACCTGCTCCACACTGCAGTGTACAGCTCCATTGCTGCACAGGGGCTGGAGAATGATGTGTCCGCCCAAACATCCCTTATTTGCCTTGGAGGTGGCAACTATAACTTGACTAGTATCTGAGATTGCAACTATCCACACGTCCCACCATGGGATGGCAGAGACCTGTGGCACCAAGAGCCCCTCCCCAGCCCTTACTTGCTCGGTGGCTCTGGGGCAGGCCTTAACTGCTCTGTGCTTCTGTTTCCTTATCTATATGATGAGACACTTGGCCTTCATCATCTTGAGGTCCTCCTCCAGAGCTGATAGTCTGTGATATCACGTTTGATATTTTATCTCCCGTTCTTGGGGGTTACTGGATTAGCCTAGGATGCCAGCTTAGATTTCCTCCCCACCCCTCACTGGGCAAGACCCAGCTTCAAGAGCATTATTAAGTGTTGATAGGTGACATCTCTGTGCCAGGTGCTGGGCTAAAGCCCAGCACAAAATCTTATGAGGTAGATAGTCTACTATTGCCTTGTTTTCTAGATTATGGAATTGTGACTTAGAATAACATGCTCAGGCCCCACAGTTTGTGAGTGGCAGAGCCAGGATTCACACCCAGGCTGCAGTGTCTCCATCAGCACCCAAGTGCCCTGGGTGGTGGTGGTGGGGGGGGGGACTATCCTTTCATTCCACCCAGAGAGGCCAACGGGTAGCAGAGCTTCCTGGGCTGGAAGCCTGGAGAGCCAAGAAAAGGCCTTTGCATGATAAAGCTAAACACCCAGTGTGATTCTCTTGAAGTGCCCCTTAGGTCTAGTGTCCTCATTTACCAGGTGACAAAACAGTGTCCTAGAGAGGTCACATGACTAGCTGAGGCCATGGTGTGTGATGGGTCCAAACTCACTCCTGGGCCCTGGGCCTACTGAAACTGGTCAGCTTATAGCACCTCACACCCACACCTACCTTCATCTTGCAGAAATTCATCTCCAGCTAGGCTCGGTCATCCTGGTCTTTTCCACACTGGGCATCAGTCGCAGCTGTGCAGCCATCTTGGCCTTCCTCATACACTGGAATGAGCAGACCTTGAAGGTATGCATTCCCCAGGCGAGGGTCAGACTGCAGCTACGTGCAGTAGACAGGGTCAGACCTGGACCAGGGAGGAAGGGGGCCCCAACTGGGGGTGGGGGTTGGGAAGAGAAGGGACTGGAAAGAGAGCTCTAAGTCCAGGGCTTGACCCAGCATACCACACACAAGGGCAAGGTCCCAAGGGTCTGGGTCAGAGGCTGAGACTGTACGTTAGAGGTCTGGGACCTGGGAATATGGGACAGTCACCAGGGGCTCAAGCTGGGGAAGGCCATTGCCAGCAGCACCATCCGCACATCCTCTACCAGCCTTCGTCAGGCTTCTCCAAGGGAGGTACGTTTTGGCTATTGCTTGGAGCCAGGGAACTGCAGCCCCAGCAGGATTCCCAGGGCACTTGCTCCCTTTACCCAGACTGACAAAGAGGGCAGGGACCTGTTGCCACAAACCCTGTGAAACCAGGGCTCCAGATGCCAAGGGCAGCACCTTGTCCCTGCACTAGGTAGGAGATGGCAGCTTGCCCTAAGAGGAGGCACAGCTTGGGCGTGACTTCCGAGGTCTTTGGTGGGACCAGAAAAAGCTCCCATGTACCTCCAGGATTGTGCTTGAGGGTCAGAGAAGGACCATGGTCAGAGCCCATTGCCAGTGGTTTTGGATATTGACCGCACGTGCTCTTTGGGGGTGAAATTGCAAGCTAGAAAGAGTCTTGGATGGCCAGCAATTCTACCAGGTACATCCCCAAAGGGAATGGAAGCAAGGGCTCAGGTGTTTGTAGAGCTATGTTCATTAATAGAAATGTTGTTCACAATAGCCAAAAGGTGGGAGCAACCCAAGTGTCCATTGACGGAGGGATATTAAATGAATGGTCTATCCACAGTGTAATATTACTCAGCCTTAAAAGGGAAGGGCATTTTGATACCTGCTGCCACACAGATGAACCTGGAAGACATTATGATGAGTGGAATAAGCCAGTCACAGAAGGACAAGTAACTGTATGATTCTACTTATACGAGGTCCCCAGACTCATCAGATTCACAGACTTGGGAGGTAACATGGTGTGTGCCCAGGGAAGGGGACAGTGGGAATGAGGAGTTGTTTGATGGAGCTTTGGTTTGGGAAAATGGAAAAAACTTCTGGAGGTGGATGGTGGTGATGGTTACCCAATATGGCGAATGTACTTAATGCCATTGTATATCCAAACACCGTTGAAATGGTATGTTTTCTGTTGTGTATATTTAAAAAGAAAAGCATCTAAGGGCAGAATCACAGGCCCAGAGCCCTGTTTTCTCACCCCTCAAGAGTTGAATTGTCAGGGATCCTTGCCTGTTGGAGTATTTTGGTGTGTGCTGGGGGGAGGGAGTGATGTTGCTGATAAATCTGGGGAAGGACACCTGTGCTGTTGTTCCTGTAGAGATGCTCTCCAGCCACCTCCCCAGGAAGAGGCTCTGGCTTGCAAGGGGCCTCTTCTTCTCTGCCTTGTTGAGCTGGAATGTAGAGAAGACCTGGAGCTGGCAGGAGGCAGGCTGAGCTTACTGCCTGCAGAGGAAGTTCTAGGACATGAGCTCCCCTGGAGTTTGGATGGGGCCCATTGTGCTCCCTGGCTTCTTGATTGCTCACAGTAAGGTCTGGGCTCAAAAAAGATCGACAGCCTCGCAACTCTGATATTTAGGGGTGCTTCCTGGCCCTGACCAGCAAGTCACAGTCTTCTCTTGGTTCATATCACAGGCAAATATCGCAGCTGCTTCCAGAGCCAAGGCTGGGGGAGAACAAAGAAAGAGGAACCCCATCTGGTTCCTCTGAGTTTTCCAGCAGTGAGGGCCCATGCAGGTCTGCCCCCTGACCTTTACTCACCCCTGCACAACTCCAGCCCATCTGGGTGTGGCTGTCCTGATCAGTGGGCAGACAGGTGCTTGGGCCCTCGAGGACCAGCCAGCCCTTGCTCTCAGGAAAAACCCTGGGGCTCCCATCCTGGGGCAGCGATCTTTGTCTTATGTACAGGGAAGTCCTGTTGCTGGGCATTGTGCCCTGAGATGCCATCTAGATAACTCTTGATAAATAGAGCTGTAGACAGGAAGGACTGCCACTGTGACCTTGCTGGGTCCTTTCCAGGCCAAGTCCGGTGTGGTGGTTCGATTTTCTTGCTAACAAGCAATGCCCTGGATTGTTGACAGAGATTGACCTGGGCTCCGCTCGGCTGCTGCCTGGGGTCCAGAGAGATGTTCCTTCCTCCTTGTTGTCTGTGTGATCCTGGGGTCCTCCTCAGTGCATTCGGGAAGCTGTGCCCCTCGCTGTTGTCAGCTTAGTGGTGGTAGTCAGAGCCCATAGGACTGGCAAAAAAGGGTGTGGGCCACTCTTGAGCAATATACTGCTACCTGGGACTTATGGTCCTCACTCAGTTCCTCAGGCAATACCAAGACCAGGAGTGGGAAGTTGAGGAGTGAACTGGGAATAACCTGGTGCCCCAGGGCCATCCTGCCTGTCGTAAGCTTTCAAAACTTTGGTACGAGGTTGTATGGGCTCCTAGAGCCAGCAAGCCCTTAAGAAATCTATTTCTGTTCCTTTAAAGTACAAGGAGTAACTTTATCCTGTAAAGATCTTCAGAGGAAAAAAAAAAACAACAACAAACCAACTCCTGCGGCATTATAACAGCTAACATTGGTGGAGTGCTTCCCGCTTGCGGTTATGAGTACTTTATGTGTAATGAAAACACAGTGACCCCATGGCATGCTGTTATTTCCATCCTGCAGGAGGCTCATAGAGGCTGACTAACTTGCCCACGGCCCCACAGCTTTAAGTAGCAGAGCTGGAATCCAAAGCCACATGACCCCGGTTCAGAATCTGGGCTTTTCACAGGGCCCTAAGGCAGCAGGAGGGGAGCAGTCTGAAGGATGGGTGTGTGCTTGCTGCTGCCCCTTAACAAGAGGTATCCGGCCATGACCCTTCATCCTTCTATCCCACTGGTGTTTGCTGTGAGTCCCAGCAGATACTTTGTGGGCTGGAAAAATGGGTTGTGAGCAGTGAGCGTGGGGAGCTATGGTTATGGTTTGTCCTTAAGGGCCCAATCTGACCAGGACTTAGTAAACTTTAGAACTACATAGCTGTGCCTGGGGTACCACCGATTTTTTTTTCATATATATAATGGCAAAATACACATAACACAAAATTTACCATCTCTGTCATTTTTAAGTATACAGTTCAGCAGCATTAAATACATTTACATTGTTGTGCAACCAATCTCCAGAATCCTTTTCTTTCTTTCCTTTTTTTTTTTTTTTAAGATTTTTAAAATTTCTTTATGAGAGACACAGAGAGAGGCAGAGACATTGGCAGAAGGAGAAACAGGCTCCCTGAGGGGAGCCCAGAGCGGGCCTCGATCCCAGGACCCTGGGATCATACCATGAGCCGAAGGCAGATGCTCAACCACTGAGCTACCCAAGTGTACCCACCCCCCACCCAAAACCCTTTTCATCCTGCAAAACTGAAACACTATATTCATTAAATAGCAACTCCCCATTCTCCTTTCTCCCCTGTTCCTGGCAGCTACTTTCTGTGTCTATAAATTTGACTACACTAGGTACCTCATATAAGTGGAATCATACAGTATTTGTTCTTTTGTGTGACTGGCTTATTTCACCGAGCAGAATGTCCTCAAGGCTCATTCATATTATAACATATGTTCAAATTGCCTTGCTTTTAGAGGCTGAATCATATTCTGTTGTATGTAGTATTCATTCACTGTGAGCCCATCTGGGCCTGGTATCAAATCCAAAATATTATCACCAAGACTGATATCAGGGAGCTTACTGGATATGATTTCTTCTAGGAGCATAATGGTTTCAGGTCTTAGATTCAAACCTTTAATTTATTTTAAGTTATTTTGAGTTAATTTATTTTGTGTATGGAGTAAGACATGATCCAGTTTCACTATTTTGGATATGGCTGTCCAGCTTTCCCAATGCCACTTATTGAAGAGACTGTCCTTTACCTGTTGTATATTCTTGTTTCCTTTGTCATAAATTAATTGAAAATATATGTGTGGGTTTATTTCTAGAGTGTTTTGTTACATTGATCTATGTGTATATTTTTATGCCAACCCCATCCTGCTTTGATTATTGTAGGTTTGTAATATGGTTTGAAATCAGGATGTGATGCCTCTAGCTTTTTCTTTTTTCTCAAGATTGCTTTAGTTATCTGAGGGTCTTATGGTTCTGTACAAATTTTAGGATTGATTGTTCTACTTCTGTGAAAACTTCCATGGGATTTTTTTTTAAGTTTTTATTTATTTATTCATGAGAGACATAGAGAGAAAGAGAGAGGCAGAGACACAGGCAGAGGGAGAAGCAGGCTTCATGCAGGGAGCCTGACGTGGGACTCGATCCCAGGTCTCCAGGATCACACCCTGGGCTGAAGGCGGTGCTAAACCACTGAGCCACTGGGGCTGCCCTTCCATGGGAATTTTGACAGGGATTGTGTCGAATCTGTAGCTTGCTTTGGGTAGTATAAACATTTTAACACTATTAATACTTCCAATCCATGAACATGGAGTATCTTTCTATGTATTTGTGTCTTCTTCAGTTTCTTTTATCAATGTCTTACAGTTTTCAGCGTACAGGTTTTCACCTCCTTGGCTAAATTTACCCCTGGTAAATTTATTTTATTCTTTTTGATGCAATTGTAAATGGGACTGTTCTCTTAATTTCTCTTTCTGGTAGTTCATTATTAGTGCATAGAAGCGTACCTGATTTTTATGTATTGATATTGTATACTGCAACTTTATTGAATTTGTTTATTAGTCCTAACGGTTTTTTGATGGAGACCTAGGGTGGGTTGGCTTGCCTGCTTGCTTGCTTGCCTGCCTTCCTTTCTTTCTTCCTTCCCTCCCAACTTCCTTCCTTCCTTCTTTCTTTTTAAGATTTTATTTCTAAGTAATTTCTGAAACCAGTGTGGGGCTTGAACCTACAATGCTGATATCAAGAGTCATATGCTTCACCGAATGAGCCAGCCAAATGCCCCTCAAGATATTTTTGATTTATCTTTTAATTCTTCATTGACCCATGGGTTGTTCAGTAATCTCCATATATTTGTGCATATCCTAATTTTTTCTTGTAATTGCTTTCCAGTTTTATACCATTGTGGTCAGAAAAGATGCTTGATAATATTTTATCTTATCAAATTTATTATTATTTGTTTTGTGGCCTAATATGTGATCTGTCCTGGAGGATGTTCCATGTGCACTTGAGAAGAATGTATATTCTGCTATTTTGGGATGGAATGTTCTGTAAATGTCTGTTAAGTCCATCTGGCTATTGTGTCATTTAAGGCTAGTGTTTCCTTATTGATTTTCTGTCTGGATGATCTTATCTGTTGATGAAAGTAGGGGAATTAAAGTCCCCTATTATTAGGGCACCTGGATAGCTCAGTAGTTGAGCTTCTGCC